>NC_140781.1:95560334-101155847 GCF_044657685.1 Stegodyphus dumicola | reverse complement strand
GTATATATCTGGAACTGTTAATAAGAAATTAGCACATTCACATTATGTAACTAAATTCATTTCATAAACTTGGTATATTTTTAATATATTAGAGGTATTTTGAACTGTGAGTCATAATTGGTTGGGTTTAGTTGATTATAGCAAAGCAAACTAGGGTTCTCTTTCTAAGGGGAGGATGCCATCGTGGAGGACTTTCTCGGGGAAACTAGCTCATATACATGGTACAGGTAGGGAAAACCATGAAAACCCCCATGGAGCCAACCCAATTCTTCTGAAATGGAATAGGAACTGCCCGTATTCAGTGATTTTTTACCACTCAGCCACTGGTTACCTGTGATTTATAAGACATGTGCTCTCATTTACACTGAGTAAAATAAATTCGGCTTTATCGTAATTGATGACACTTTTGTATGTCTTGCATTAAACTCGTATTTAAAATTCTTCGTATTAAAATTGCAAAATTCAAGGAGGGGAAAAAACTATCTCTTTCAAAAACATTGAGATTAATAGTTTTAGAAATTTTTATAATACCAAGAGTAATTTCTTGTAAATAGTTATTCAGAATACCAAGAGTAGTAAATTACAAATTACAATGTTATACAGAGAAGGGAATGGAATTCTAAAATAAAATGCGTTATAGATAGAATCATTGTACAGTATCGATTATCTCGTATAAATAAAGCAACAAGAAGAAGAAAGTTCACAAAGCTTTCAACTTTACATATCAGTATTGAAAAATGTTCTACAAAAGGATGAGAAGTTTTACACTGAATTTTGACCATGTGGTAAATTTTTATTTAGGAAATACAGCTACAAAAGCAAAATAAACAACGCAATGGCCCATCTTTAGCCCTAATGCAAGCTCTAATTCGGTTAGGCAATGACTCGTAGAGTTGGCGGATGTGCTCCTGGAGGATTCCTTGGCATATACTTTCAAACCGGCAAGTTAGATCGGCGCCATCCAGGGAGGGTCGGACATGGCTCCTCAGAGCCCAAACGTGCTCAGTTGGGTAGAGATTTGACGATCGCGCCGGCCAGGCAAGTGTTGGAGACGCACGAAAACAATTAGTAGAAAGGCATGCCGTGTGCGTCCGAGCATTACCCTGCTGAAATGTAAGCCCAGAGATCCATGAAAGGAAGGGCAAAAATAAAGGGCTAGAATCTCATCGAAGTGCTGCCGTGCTATAAGGGTGCCGCACCAAACGAGGCCGGCTGTCAAATGAAATGGCACCCCATACCATAGCTCCTGGTTGTCTCATTGACAGTATCCAGATGAGTATGCATTGCTGTTCCGAACGTCTCCAGACATGTCTTCGCTAGTCGTTGGAACTCACTTCGAAGCAGGACTCATCGCTGAAAGCAATTAATTATATTCCAGTCTGTTAGATCACAGGTCGAATACCTCTCGACCTGTGATCCGGTATTCGACCCCACAAACATGCTTAATGGTGTGCAATGATGATGGGTAGCCGGCGCAATGCCTTCTGTGACTTCAGCCCCGTTCCCAGAGTCTAATTATCACTTGTCATTGCATTGATGTTCCGGCTACACGTCGGATTAAAACATCAGAGGCTGAGGTTGTGAAGCGTGTTCGGACGATCACTTTGTCCTTGCGTTCTGCCGTCGCTTTTGCTCGACCGTTACATTCTTGACGCTCTCTACAACCATGGTTCACCCATTCCTGCCAACATCATAGAATGGTCGCATCGCTCGGATCCAAATATCTAGCTATCCTGCGGCCACCCTCATTCCTTTATTCTTAAATTGTGACAACTGCTCATACTTTTGACGAACCCGTCTACGAGACGTTGGTACAGTCCACCTAGATCGACAGACCCATACTCGCATGGAAGTTATGCATTATCAGTGGAATATCTTCCGTTTTATGTACCATCCGTCCATAGCTTAGTTGGCAGAGCAGTGGAGTGTAGAGGTGGTGACACAGTTATCCATTTCATCTGGATGCTCCGCTGGAGCTCCATAGCTTGTCAATCATTCAACACTAAATGTTAATCATTTCGATATTTCATCGTAAGGTATAGCCATACGCAATTTCTACCTATTTGGATAACTTCTCAATGAGTCAATTTCTATGTTATAGGCTGTATGTATATCTGTATGTACGTACGATAGATTTCAATTTATTTGCAACAGTACTTATTTGTCAGCTGATAACATTACGCTACCTCCTATTAAAATTGCAACATCATGAAGGCGACATGCTATAAATGTCAAATTTGCATGAACCCCAAGTACTGTATCCTGGTTATAAGAACAATTAGCATTCCAGCGCATGCGCGCAAAGCATGTATGAGTAATACCATCTGCATTGCATGTAAATGGGGGAAAAAATTTAACAATGGGTTTTTCATTCAGAAATCGTATTTAAGAGTTAGTTGCTCTGATTAGATTATATTACGCCCCCTATAAAAAGAAGAAACTCTTACTACTATGCATTGGAATTCGACCACGGCAAGATCGTGGACTCTTTGGACTACGATTCATTCTTCCGCAACATTGCTGTCCGTGTTGGTCGGGATCCCATGACTGTAAGTCGAATATGAGATTCAATGGATCCATATTGAACGCCGTGCAAACTCTCAGCGTCCTTGGGGCATTAAAACCCGAGAGAACGTTGCTGGCAGTGAGATGACATCTGCAGCACCACGGACAGTCAGCACGGTGAGCACTGTTGCTGCTTCCCATGATGCTACAACAGAAACAGGTGCACCTACAGTGGACGTCGTCGACGACACTGGGCACAGGAGTGCACCATGTCGTGATTCACACGAAACCCATTTTGCGTACAGCATGATACGAACGCATTCGTGTGCCAGGCACAGAGGAGAATGACGTTGCCAACTTGCATTCGTGAAAAATCACATGAGCCCAGCACTTGTCGTGCTGGTATGAGGTGCCATTCTGCCTTCATCCTAGTTACGTCTTGTTCCCATAACCGGCAGTGTGGGCAAATGGCTTTACATTTGATGTGTTGATGCCCGTAGCTGTGCCGTCTTCAAGGCCAGCGTGACACCATCTTTCAACAAGATGATACACGACCTTATGTTACCTGTGCTGTCCTGAAGTTCCTTGAGACAGAATGTGTTCGAGTGTTGTCCTGATTAACATATTCTCTAGGTCTAGATCTCTCACTCATCTTATCATGGGTTGCCGGGAGATTGCCATGCCATCACTGGCCAGAAAATAGAATTGAAGCTGCATGAAATGAAGTACCTGTGTTTGCCACTCCATTAGTTCCATTAGATGCTCAGCCGGATTACAAATGTTGCCGCTGCCAGAGAAGTTGGGAGACCCTCGGAACACCCGCAGGGCCATCTTCCATTAAAATCTGAGATGCAGCTTACTAGTTAACAAGACTCAGCAATTCACAATGTACTTTCGGGAATGGACGGGTGCTTACCAATTAACTTAACCTACAACTGCCTTTTCCAGTTGGGATGTTATGAATGAAACTTCTATATGATAGAATATGCGAAAAGATTTATTTCCATAAAATTAAAGAGTGTTTTTAAACTTAATAGTCCTCAAATAATATTAAAAATGATTATTAACGGAAACATAGTGAGATATACCTAAATTTATTTACAACCTCTCCTGTATTCCCGAAAATTCTTATAAATGCTGTTAGTACAGGAAGTTTTGAAAGCTAAAAATTAAGAGCAACATAAATAAATGTACAGTGGGGGGGGGGGTTAGAATCCAAAATGATTTATATAGTTTTTTTGTGGTCAGTACAAAATCTTAATTCAGAGTGAATTAGTTTCGACGTTATTTGACTGATTGATAAATAGCGCTCTAAAATTATATTGGCTGGTTAAGTTTCGGATTACAAAACATCACCAGCATTATGTAGACAGACATTACTAGAAATGTGTATATAGGAAGTCACTTGACATGGATTAATAGAGGAATGACGCAGTCCAGAGAGGTTGATTATAAGCAGTTACTATTTTTAGTACAGAAACTGAAAATACCTAAATTAAAAGGATGAGTTAAGGGCAAAACAAATTTAAATTAGAATTTTGATTTACATAGTTTTTATCTATCAATCTCTAGATATACGGTTAACAATATACAAGAAACAATAAAAAATTAATATTCTATTTTCTGAGGTATTTTTTAAATATATATGCGGAAAAAGACTTATATCTATAGTTCATAACATAATATCTATAGTTCAGATTTCAGACACAAACTGTCTGCCTAAAGAGATTTGGATTTATTAAGTTATGGAAAAGTATGCTAGTGTATATTCCTTGATGGAATAATGCTGTTAAGGAGGGCTTTCTGACGGAAACTGTCTTGCACTCATGTTATGCAAGGGAGAATCTATGAAAACGTGCATGCAGCCAATCTGTTTCCTGAGAATTGAACTTGGACTGAACTATCAGTGCTCAGCTGTCTTACCTGCTGGGCTGTGAAGGAAAAAAGATGCCTTCATAATAACTTTCTACGAAGAACTGCCTCTGTTCATGTTATATATAGGGAAAACTACGGAAGCATCCATGGAGCGAATTTGTTCACCATAATTTGGGGTTTGTCTAACTATCAATGTTCAGCAGTCTTACCCAGCAGATTCCATGGTAGGCTGTATATACAGTCAAAAGTCGTTAATTCGGACACCCATAATCCGGACCTCAAAGCTACAAACTTTCAGCGCATGCGTCAAAGAGACGCATGCGCGTAAGACCTTTACGGCTTCCAATATGCGTGTGTGCATACCTTTTTCATGTATTAAGGTTTACTTTGTTAATGTAAAATTTACTATGAGAGTTTGATACTTTTAAATGAAACTTCTCTTTCTTTAAAAATTTTTCTCAACTGGCAAAATCACCTAATTTTTACCTATTTCAAAGCATCTTATTCAAAAGGCTCTCATGAATTTTCCAATGGACCCCCCGCCCTTAAAATGTTCCAATCTCATAACCACTTTTATACTTTTACCCTAACGGAAATGTTTTAACCCATGACATACTGTTATCTATGTTTTATCCATAAGTGAAAAAAAAAAATAGACCCATCTTTACCTTAGGTAGTAAAAAACTTTTCCTAATTACAAGCATCTCATGAGTAGTTTTGTGTTTAGTGCCTTGTTCTAAGTTACATTAACACTAAAAAAATTAATCTAAACAAAATTTTGCAATATGCCAAAACAGAAAAAGAAAACGCTTACCATAAAAGATATTTTCGCAATCAAATAAAGTAAAAATAATTCAATTTCTTTCTCATCGACACTTGATAATATCATTCAGATTTCTTAATAATTACTTAACAATAATCCAGGAGATCCAAAATTCCATTTATTTATGTTTTCCAAGTTACATTAACACTAAATAAATTATTGTAAACAAACAAACTACTAATTAAACATATTTCTCCAGCCAAGTTCAATTTCTTTCTGACCAATACTTGAAAATATCATTTAAATTTCTTAATAATTTAAGAGATCCAAAATTCGTTTCTTATTGATATTTAAAACATACACAAACTATATCCATTTCATTCATTATAAAATCGGTGTTGCATAGAGCTTTATTGGAATAATTGATTCATATACAGTGTCTCACAAAAGTGATGGGACACTTGTGCTTTACAAAAGGAAACTGTAGTAAAATAAATTAAAAAAAACATGTAAAATTTTTTTGTGGGTATGTTTCATACTTAAATTTAGTAACAATTATTACATAACATACATTTTCTAAAAATATTAATTTAATAAAAACACAATTGTTTAGAACAGAGCAAAAAATGGCTCACATAAGTGATGGGACACTTACTTTTCCATCAAATATTTATCCAAAAATTTTACTTTTTAGAAGGTTTTAATACTTTGTTGGATTTTCTTTTACTTTTAAAACATGATTTAATCTTTTTGGTATGGATTCGACTAATTTTTTTTTATGATTTCTGAAGAGATTTTACCCCATTGTTCTTGAAGCACTGATTTTAATTGTTGCTTTGAAGAAATGGTGTGTTTGCGAATTCTTGATTCCAATACTTGCCAAATATTCCCTATGGGATTTAAGTCTGGAGATTGTGGTGGTGTTTTTATTATTTCAGGATAGTTATACAGCCGCCAGAGTCTAACGTTGAAAGCAGTGTGCTTGGGGCCATTGTCTTGGTAGAATTTAAAATCATTATGAAGTTTCAATTTTCGTGGTGAAGATAGCAAATTTTGATTTAAAATGTCAATATACTTGTATTGATCCATTATACTGTCAATAAAAATGAGATTACCAACTCCAGCGGACGACATACACCCCCATACCATAACTCCTCCTCCACCATGTTTTACTGTTGGCACCAAGTTCTGTTTGCGAAATTCTTCCCTGGGTTTTCTCCACACCAAGATTCTACCATCAGAACCAAATATATTAAATTTACTCTCAACAGCAAATATAACTTCATTCCAGTAACCAGAATTTTTATTTATGTTGGATTTTGTGAAAGCCAGTCTGAGTTTTCTATTCTTTTCACTTACGAAGAATTTTTTCCTGGCTGCTCTACCGTGATATCCAGCAAATCGAATTACTCTTCTAATAGTCTCAGGATTAACAATTACTCCATATAATGCTTGTAAATCAGCAGCAACTTTAGGAGCACTCATTCTTGGATTTTTTTTTAATATTTCGAACGATAATTCGCTTTATTCCATTGGATAGCTTTGATGGTCGGCCAGGTCTTCTTTTATCCTGAATTATATTTTTTTTATATCGTTTAATGATATTGAAAACTGTTGAATGACTCAAGTTAACTGTTTCAGCAGTTTCTCTAATAGGTTTTCCACGTTCAATATGCAAATTAATAACTAATTTTCGAATTTCAGGCAAAGTTTCTTTTCGTTTAGCATTCATGGCTGCACAGAGCTAAAAAGCACAAACTGGAGAGAAATACTGCAGACGATTTTATAAATTATTGCCAATTGCTTTTGAGTAAAAATAAAAACACACAAAAAAAATATTTTTATTGTACTACGTAGTAGTATCTAATGGTGTCCCATCATTTATGTGAGCCATTTTTTGCTCCGTTCTGAGCAATTGTATTTTTATTAAATTAATATTTTGAGAAAATGTATCTTATGTAATAATTGTTACTAAATTTAAGTATGAAACACACACACACACAAAATTTACCTGTTTTTCAAATTTATTTTATTACAGTTTCCTTTTGTAAAGCACAAGTGTCCCATCACTTTTGTTAGGCACTGTAGTATGAAACAGCTTAAATTCTTTATGAAATTTCATTAGTATATTTTCCGCTCATGATACAGCAGGATGTGAAATTGTATTATGTTACTATATAATGATTCAATGCAGTTGAATTGTCATAACTAAATTGCGTAATTAAAAAAATGAAATTTCTTTCGGGGATCATATAAATTCATTTATAATTAAGATTCCCCCCTCACAAAAAAATATACTTCTTTAATGTGTACTAAAAGTTATCGCATTAGTGTAAAGTCAGAATACACGTCAGATTGCCATTCGACAGATTGGTAAAAATGAAACACTCCAGAATTTAACGTCAACACTTTTGGGAATAACAATAAAAATGTTATAAAAAGAAAAAGCTAGTTTAAAATCCTCATTTTTCGAACGCATAACAATTTTTAAGTTATAAGTGAATAGCAAATTACCCTCTGAACGCGCATACATGCAACTCAGAAGTAAAAAGAATCGAAGGAATTAAAAAATAGGGAAAGCCTGATTCATCTTTCAATTTTTCAAACCTTACAAAATTTTACAATTTTTCAAATCTTACAAAAAGTTAGACATATCTTTAACTCTTCTAATTAAAGAAATTCTCATGAGTAGTTTTGCGTCAAGTTTAATAATGGCTTCTTTTAATTAAAGAAATTACACAAATAAATTTTTTGTGTATGTGTTTGTGTTTAGGGTATGTAAAAATGTAAGAATTTGGTAAAAAAAAGAAAGAAATTGTTCTGTTTGTAGATTTTTTCCCCTCACATTACAAGAATTTGAAAAGTAATAGATTCATCTGGTAAATAATACTTTCAGTATTTATTCATAATAAAAAATGAAATAGTACATTAAAAATGAAGAAAATATTGGTTGACAAGATATTTGGAGTCGGGTTGAGGAGACGGTATGGTGTGTCTCGCGGTATCATTCCAATAGAAGTTTGAGTCAAGTTGAGGAGTAAGTATGATGTGTCTCGCAGTATCATTCCAGTAGAATTTTTCTTGAGATACATGAGGAGGAGGTATGATGTGTCTCGCAGTATCATTACAATAGAATTTTTCTTGAGGTAGATGAGGAGGAGGTACGATGTGTCTCGCAGTAACATTCCAGTAGAATTTTTCTTGAGGTAGACGAGGAGGAGGAATTATGTTTCTTGCAGTACCGTGCGCCTAGTTAGTAGATTTTGAAAGATCGGGATACGAGTTGTCCCCTGTAGTATCGTCCTCCCAGTAATTATTTTTGTCCCTTTCCGAAGTAGGGGCATATATTTTATGGACAACGAAATTTCCTGCGGAAATACTCGTCCAATACTTTGCAGCTTTTCTTCCCGCACAGAAATAATACCTTTTACTACAACTATGAAAAGGGCATTTGCTCATAGGTGGTGATAGATCACTATTTCTATAGTTTATAATTGTTATTTCATGAATTTCCCTTTCCAATATATCTAAGAAAACCTTTGCATTTTCGCTACCTTTTATGTATATATATTGAAAATTTTTTGTTAAATTTTGCAAGATGTTTTTTAAGTCATCGTATGGAATATCTCCATCATTCCAATGTATTCCATGTCGCATGCATGTTAGCCATTCGTTTGTTTTTTTATCTTTCGGGGATAATTCATCCCAACTAAAAGGAGGACCAACTACAAGGGACCCTGTGTGCTTTATGTCAGATGAAACGTAGCCTAGATCTTTCAAAATGTACTTGTAAACACTGTTAGGAGCCTTATGCTGAAAACCATCTACTATGAACGAATGACAATGACTGGACATTATTTTTTTTAGCGTGGGTAAGGAACCTAGAGGAGGGGGAGAAAGAATATTTTAAGAAATTATTATTAAATGAAATTATTATTAAATTTAAGAATTATTATTAACTTTAAGAACTTTTACAAATAATTCAAAATTAAGAAATTATTATTAAATGAAATTATTATTGGTTGATCTTTGGATTATGGTAACTTGGCGATTTTTTGGCGACCAACTCTGCTACAGCAAACCTCTATTTTTTTTTCGCCGCCATTTTGTCTTCACGAAGTAAAGACATGTTTCTTTTCTTTTTATTTACTCAACACTTTTTCCAACAATCTACTAGCCGAATTACACTGATGCTAGAAATTTTATGTAACAAAATTGCTTAATCATGACAAATATGAACTGCAAAATTGGGAAAAGTGCACAATCGCAAACACCTTGCGCGTTTTTCAAAATAACACATACACATAAACCATGTACACGCCGACTTATTTTTACTTAAAAAAACATCCCAGAATTGCACAAAAATGGCATTGCGCACACTCTTCACTATATCCATGTACACTGCTTTTTTCTCATAAATTCGAAAAATTTCACGAAAATACATGACAATTTTCTCAATCTTTAAACCCGGTAAAAAGAACATATATGAAATTACCTGATCGCGAAAAAGTATTTACCCTTTACAAATATGAACATTTCCACATATAAAATAAATAAAATATCCAAAAACTTTTACCTCTAAATCATCTATTACATTATACACGTCACCAACGAATTCATACATGAACCATTACAAATATTTAGTATCAAATATTTAAATTATTTCCATGCACGTTTATTTCAACTTAAACGTAAACCAAATTCCTACAAGCATAAAATTCACAAAATAACTATCATTTCATTAAAATATCACTGAACCATGTACACGTCGACTTATTTTTACTTAAAAAAACATCCCAGAATTGCACAAAAATGGCATTGCGCACACTCTTCACTATATCCATGTACACTGCTTTTATCTCTTTTATCTCATAAATTAAAAAAATTTCACGAAAATACATGACAATTTTCTCAATCTTTAAACCCGGTAAAAAGAACATATATGAAATTACATGATCGCGAAAAAGTATTTACCCTTTACAAATATGAACATTTCCACATATAAAATAAATAAAATATCCAAAAACTTTTAACTCTAAATCATCTATTACATTATACACGTCACCAACGAATTCATACATGAAGCATTACAAATATTTATTATCAAATATTTAAATTATTTCCATGCACATTTATTTCAACTTAAACATACACCAAATTCCTACAAGTATAAAATTCACAAAATAACTATCATTTCATTAAAATATAATTAAATTCAAAAACACCACTTAAAATATACATGAGCACATACATTCAATTAATAAAAATTACCTTACAATCCTAATTACTTTAAACTAAATCATTGCTAATAACAATTTTCCCAATAATACCAAATTCCTTTCCACCTTACATTTCCAACAATGCATAAAAATAATTAAAAATACTAACTTACCTAATCTCCTTCAGAATCTTCATTACGTGGCGGATACACTTTTCTTCATTCTCTTTCAGAATCTTTAAAATCATACTTATCTTTCAAAGCAAGATACCAGGTAAAATAAATAACATAATAAAACATGTTTATTTCTCTCTCACACAACCTTAAAAAACATTTCTTACTATCCTTTTCAATACCACTAAATACCCATTTCGAATTCAATTTACTTACGGCCATGGGATCCAAAAATTCACAAACACTATTTCACACAACACAGAATAAAGCCAAATACAAAATTTCCAGATTTTTTCCCGATTTCCCCCTTTTTCGATTAAAGAACCGTAATTCGTCCATTAATATCACATGACATATCCCATGATCTCTCATTTCCCCCACACAAAATAATGCGTAATCGGAACTCAGTACTGCTCACATTATTACCAAAGTCCCAGGTAGTAACCTTTATCGCCTCCAAAATGTCGCCAAACTACCAGTTACCGTAATGTAAAGATCAACCTCGTATTCTTTTTGAAACTTCAATATCTATTAAAAGAAATTTAGACATATAGTAGAAATATGTAAGAATCTCTTACAGTACAAACATGAAATGTACTAAAAACACAAGCCTATTCAATAAAAAAATTGTAGATACCTGTTTGTTCAAATTTTGTTGGCACTGCACAGGAATGTAAATATCGCATCTTCGGTGAACAGTAATCGTCATCTTTGAAATGTGACGAACATATTCTTGCATTTGTATACAAATCAGTAGGTGATTTATTTAACAAATCTTGATTACTGCATGCGGCAGCCCATTGTTTTGATCTATAAAAATGAAATACATTCATTTTATATTTTAAATTTCAATAAATCCATTTTCAGTGTTAGTAGAAAAATAGCAAACTAAAAACATTCCCTATACATTAGTTATACAATCTCGAGAAGGGTTATATATTTTTTAAGAACAAACATTAAATTATAATTTAAGGAAAAATTCATGTATAACACAATGAACTTAATATGATTTATTACATTTCTGACATATTTATACTAATTCTCTATTATTTTGATCTATGAAAACAAAAAACAATTTTATTTTCTTTAATTAAAAGAACCTCTTTTCAGTGTTACTAGAAATTTAACCTTATTATAAAATTCCTTTTACATTAGTAACAAATTCTGAAATGATTTCATTTCATCTAATTTTATTTTGATGTACGAAAACCAATAATTTTGCAGATATTACGTTAAATTGTAGTTACCGGTCATAGTATCTAGTTAAACAATTTAGCATTTCTTTGTACAGTTTTGTTAACAATATGATTAAAAAAGGATAAGGCACCAATAAAAAGTACACATTGTTCGTAAAGTGCATCTTTAAAATGTTTCCTTCCTTATTCACACCAATATGTAGTGGTTCCCTAAAGTGTTCAGTGAAATAGTGTTATGAGAATTTTTTAATATCTATAAATTTACCTTAACAAAACTCTATAAAAGTATTTTAAGAATACAGTAAAACTTTTGGGGGGGGAATTAATAATTAAAAAGTAACAAAAAAGTTACCTCACAAAAATCTTCGTGCACTTTAAAGAAATCTGCAGACACTATTACGAAATAATGCAGTTAAATTTCTGTCAGTTTTTGTAGGATATCCTGCAGCATTCAAGCTTGTAATACATAAATTACAAAAATTATCTTCTAAAATATTAGAAGAAACAAATTTTTAAAAAAAATTTGGTTTTATTCAAAATCACTTCGAGATATGAGAAAATATTGGGCTTTATAATCAAATTCAATTCCGGGCTACAGCGCATTTTTTACAAATTCTTAAAGTGTATGAACACTTTTGGGAGCAACTGTATCACAAGCACAGTTATCTTGGATATTTACAGAAGAACACTGAACTATTTGTCTATGATGAGGAACACTTAATGGAAAAAAACAAGCTATTTATTTAAATTATTCCATATACATGAAATATTTGCTTCTCTATCGAAAATTGAGATATATATATATTAATAATCACAGCTTAGTTTCTTTTAAACTTAAAAATGATTTACCTAATAGGATCCTTAGGAAATCTGAAGAATTTCCTGTCTGGTGTTTTTCGAGACGTTGTCCCACAAACACAACAGCGATACCAAGATTTGGGTTGTTTGCTAAGTAAAAGATAGAGTGAGTTAAGTCTGTTATTCACCACACCACATCAAATATTGAGAGAAATCAAAATTATATTTTTATAATAATGAATATAAATTTTTCAAAAATAATCATAAAATACGAAAAATTGTATATAACTATCAATATACTAAATTAAAAATAATCTTCAGTGGCCACTAATATTAAATAAGTTTATAAATTTTCTCAGATAAACTATTTGGTAATCTATAGCATAAATTTAAAGCTGGAGCATAATACAATTTATTAATAAAATTAATTTATGCAATCATACATGCCATTAGCTTCCGCATTATTATAAATGGCAAATTTATTCCTGATCGCTCGTTTTGTCGTAATATTATTATTAGTTGACTTTAAAGCTTAAAACTCATTTAAAAAATTTGGAAAGAAATATCAACATGCCTGCACAAGCTATAAGTATTTGTTTGCCATATGATTAATTATATAAATTGAGATTCATATGCTAAAATGCAAAGTTAATATATTAAGAATGAAAATCTAGCTGTTGTGTTATACAATGAGACAAAATATTTTTGGAGCTTGGAAATAAAAATTAATGTACTATACAAAATCAATTTTTAAAATCTATGATAGGTTTTCGAATTAAAAAAGCAAGCTTACCTCACAGAAAGAGAATCGGGTGAATTCCGGTGATCGTCTTGCGAAACATCCATCTGATGATCTGCTTAAATAGCTAGATAAAAGAACTGAAAAAAACTTTCACAAAGAACCTCTTCGAACAACGCGGTAAAAGATTGCTAATATGGCTGACGATCTTGCCTGCTATTTCGCACATGCGCAGAAAGGTACGGAGGGTGGATGGATTGCCCCTTTAAAATAAGCTTCAGGGACATACACAGAGCGTCTCTTCGGTCTGAGGGAGCCACATTTGCTTCGGGAAACCTTTACTTCTTCTCCTTAGAGATTCTTTGCTTGAAATATTGACCGAACCCATTCCCGCCTTGCTCGAGTAGTTAAGGAGTGAACTCTTGGGATTTTTTCTTAACTGGCTGTTGGTAAGTGCTTCTTCTGGTAAAATCCTAGTATACGGTGCAGCCTTGGCATCTTTTTGAAAATTATCGCCAACACCAAAAATGACCCAAAGAATGTCTATGTATATACTATACACTATATACTATCCTTATATACATAGTATATACTGTGTATAACTGTATATATTCATTGAAGGATCCGTTTACTACTCATCGTATATGTCCTGTTTTTACTGCTCATTATAGAAGTCGCCAAAAGTAGCCAAATCCCGTGTGCACCGGATACTAGGATTAAACCCTTCTTTTTATTTTGAATTATTTGTAAAAAATTCCTAAAGTTAATAATTTTTAAATAATAATAATTCCTAAATTTAATAATAAGGCTGATCTTTGGAATATGGTAACTGGTAGTTTGGCGACATTTTAGAGGCGATAAAGGTTACTACCTAGGACTTTGGTAATAATGTGAGAAGCACTCAGTTCAGATTACGCATTATTTTGTGTGAGGGAAATGAGAGATCATGAGATATGTCATATGACATTAATGGACGAATTACAGTTGTTTAATCGGAAAAGGGGGGGGCAATCTGGAAATTTCGTATTTAACTTTATTCTGTGTTGTGTGAAACGCGACATTAATGGACGAATTACAATTCTTTAATCGGAAAAGGGGGGTTAATTTGGAAAAATTATTTTGTATTAAGCTTCATTGTGTGTTGTGTGAAATAGTGTTGATTAATTTTCGGATTGCATGGCGCTATGTAAAGTGAATTCTAAATTTTTAATGCGTTTATCTGATAATAATAATAAGTTGAGATTGTGTGAAAGGAAGGCTATTACAGTTAAGTTTAAATGGCGGTGCAAGAAATATGGTGAAAATGGACATTTTGTGAAAAGGAGTGTAAGGAAGGGTACGTGGTTTGCTGAAAGTAGTTTGAGTACAGGTGAAATTTTATTAATTTCTTATTACTTGGTGAATAGACTTCCAAGTTGACTACTGGATTTAGGATTTAGAAATTAACAGTAGTACTGCAGCCACGTAATGAAGATTCTGAAGAAGATTAGGTAAGTTAGTATTTTTAATCATTTGAGGATATTATTTTTATGCATTGTTCTAAATGTAAGGAGTAAGTAAATTAATGTGGTATTTTTGGAAAATTGTTATTATCAATGATTTAGTTTAAAGTAATTAGGATTGTAATCTAATTTTTATTAATTTAATGTATGTGCTTATTTATATTTTAAGTAGTGTTTTTTAATTTAATTATATTTTAATTTAATGATCGTGATTTTGTGAGTTATATATTTGTAGTATTTTGGAATACGTTTGAGTAGTATACGTTGAGTATTTTCATGCATTTTCGTGAAATTTTTCTAATTTATGAGAAAAAAAGCAGTTTACATGGACATAGTGAAGAGTGTGCGCAATGCCATTTTTGTGCAATTCTGGAATGTTTTTGTAAGTAAAAATAAGTCGACGTGTACATGGTTTAGTGATATTTTAATTAAATGATAGTTATTTTGTGAATTTTATGTTTGTAGGAATTTGGTATACGTTTCAGTTGAAGTAAACGTGTATGGAAATAATTTAAATAGTTGACACTAAGTATTTGTAACTGTTTTTAATGTTTGCGTATAAATTCGTTGCTGACGTTTATAATATAATAGATAATTTAGAGGTAAAAGTTTTTGGATATTTTATTTTATACGTGGAAATGTTCATCCTTGGAAAGGGTATATACTTTTTCGCGATGAGGTAATTTCATATATGTTCTTCTTACCAGATTTAAAGATTCGCAAAATTTTCATGCATTTTCGTAAAATTTTTCTAATTTATGACACAAAAGCAGTGTATAGTGAAGAGTGTGCGCAATGCCATTTTTGTGCAATTCTAGGATGTTTTTTTAAGTAAAAATAAGTCGACGTGTACATGGTTTAGTGATATTTTAATTAAATGATAGTTATTTTGTGAATTTTATGTTTGTAGGAATTTGGTATACGTTTCAGTTAAAGTAAACGTGTATGGAAATAATTTAAATATTTGACACTAAGTATTTGGAACTATTTTTAATGTTTGCGTATAAATTCGTTAGTGACGTTTATAATATAATGGATAATTTAGAGGTAAAAGCTTTTGGATATTTTTATTTATTTTATACGTGGAAATATTCATCCTTTTAAAGGGTATGTACTTTTTCGCGATCAGGTAATTTCATATATGTGCTTTTTATCGAGTTTAAAGATTAAGAAAATTTTCGTGCAAATTTTTGTAATTTATGAGAAAATAGCAGTGTAGATGAATAAAGTTAAGAGTGTGTGCAATGCCATTTTTGTGCAATTCTGGGATGTTTTTTTAAGTAAAAATAAGTTGACATGTAAATGGTTTATGTGTATGTGCTATACTGAAAAACGCGCAAGGAGTTTGCGATTGTGCACTTTTCCCAATTTTGCAGTTCATATTTGTCATGATTAAGCAATTTTGTTACATAAAATTTCTAGCATCAGTGTAATTCGGCTAGTAGATTGTTGGAAAAAGTGTTGAGTAAATAAAAAGAAAAGAAACATGTCTTTACTTCGTGAAGACAAAATGGCGGCGAAAAAAAAATAGAGGTTTGCTGTAGCAGAGTTGGTCGCCAAATTTTCGCCAAAAAATCGCCAAGTTACCATAATCCAAAGATCAACCAATAATAATTTCATTTAATAATAATTTCTTAATTTTGAATTATTTGTAAAAGTTCTTAAAGTTAATAATAATTCTTAAATTTAATAATAATTTCTTAAAATATTCTTTTCCCCCCTCCTCTAGGTTCCTTACCCACGCTAAAAAAAATTATGTCCAGTCATTGTCATTCGTTCATAGTAGATGGTTTTCAGCATGAGGCTCCTAACAGTGTTTACAAGTACATTTTGAAAGATCTAGGCTACGTTTCATCTGACATAAAGCACACAGGGTCCCTTGTAGTTGGTCCTCCTTTTAGTTGGGATGAATTATCCTCGAAAGATAAAAAAACAAACGAATGGCTAACACGCATGCGACATAGAATACATTGGAATGATGGAGATATTCCATACGATGACTTAAAAAACATCTTGCAAAATTTAACAAAAAATTTTCAATATATATACGTAAAAGGTAGCGAAAATGCAAAGGTTTTCTTAGATATATTGGAAAGGGAAATTCATGAAATAACAATTATAAACTATAGAAATAGTGATCTATCACCACCTATGAGCAAATGCCCTTTTCATAGTTGTAGTAAAAGGTATTATTTCTGTGCGGGAAGAAAAGCTGCAAAGTATTGGACGAGTATTTCCGCAGGAAATTTCGTTGTCCATAAAATATATGCCCCTACTTCGGAAAGGGACAAAAATAATTACTGGGAGGACGATACTACAGGGGACAACTCGTATCCCGATCTTTCAAAATCTACTAACTAGGCGCACGGTACTGCAAGAAACATAATTCCTCCTCCTCGTCTACCTCAAGAAAAATTCTACTGGAATGTTACTGCGAGACACATCGTACCTCCTCCTCATCTACCTCAAGAAAAATTCTATTGTAATGATACTGCGAGACACATCATACCTCCTCCTCATGTATCTCAAGAAAAATTCTACTGGAATGATACTGCGAGACACATCATACTTACTCCTCAACTTGACTCAAACTTCTATTGGAATGATACCGCGAGACACACCATACCGTCTCCTCAACCCGACTCCAAATATCTTGTCAACCAATATTTTCTTCATTTTTAATGTACTATTTCATTTTTTATTATGAATAAATACTGAAAGTATTATTTACCAGATGAATCTATTACTTTTCAAATTCTTGTAATGTGAGGGGAAAAAATCTACAAACAGAACAATTTCTTTCTTTTTTTTACCAAATTCTTACATTTTTACATACCCTAAACACAAACACATACACAAAAAATTTATTTGTGTAATTTCTTTAATTAAAAGAAGCCATTATTAAACTTGACGCAAAACTACTCATGAGAATTTCTTTAATTAGAAGAGTTAAAGATATGTCTAACTTTTTGTAAGATTTGAAAAATTGTAAAATTTTGTAAGGTTTGAAAAATTGAAAGATGAATCAGGCTTTCCCTATTTTTTAATTCCTTCGATTCTTTTTACTTCTGAGTTGCATGTATGCGCGTTCAGAGGGTAATTTGCTATTCACTTATAACTTAAAAATTGTTATGCGTTCGAAAAATGAGGATTTTAAACTAGCTTTTTCTTTTTATAACATTTTTATTGTTATTCCCAAAAGTGTTGACGTTAAATTCTGGAGTGTTTCATTTTTACCAATCTGTCGAATGGCAATCTGACGTGTATTCTGACTTTACACTAATGCGATAACTTTTAGTACACATTAAAGAAGTATATTTTTTTGTGAGGGGGGAATCTTAATTATAAATGAATTTATATGATCCCCGAAAGAAATTTCATTTTTTTAATTACGCAATTTAGTTATGACAATTCAACTGCATTGAATCATTATATAGTAACATAATACAATTTCACATCCTGCTGTATCATGAGCGGAAAATATACTAATGAAATTTCATAAAGAATTTAAGCTGTTTCATACTACAGTGCCTAACAAAAGTGATGGGACACTTGTGCTTTACAAAAGGAAACTGTAATAAAATAAATTTGAAAAACAGGTAAATTTTGTGTGTGTGTGTGTTTCATACTTAAATTTAGTAACAATTATTACATAAGATACATTTTCTCAAAATATTAATTTAATAAAAAATACAATTGCTCAGAACGGAGCAAAAAATGGCTCACATAAATGATGGGACACCATTAGATACTACTACGTAGTACAATAAAAATATTTTTTTGTGTGTTTTTATTTTTACTCAAAAGCAATTGGCAATAATTTATAAAATCGTCTGCAGTATTTCTCTCCAGTTTGTGCTTTTTAGCTCTGTGCAGCCATGAATGCTAAACGAAAAGAAACTTTGCCTGAAATTCGAAAATTAGTTATTAATTTGCATATTGAACGTGAAAACCTATTAGAGAAACTGCTGAAACAGTTAACTTGAGTCATTCAACAGTTTTCAATATCATTAAACGATATAAAAAAAAATATAATTCAGGATAAAAGAAGACCTGGCCGACCATCAAAGCTATCCAATGGAATAAAGCGAATTATCGTTCGAAATATTAAAAAAAAATCCAAGAATGAGTGCTCCTAAAGTTGCTGCTGATTTACAAGCATTAATATGGAGTAATTGTTAATCCTGAGACTATTAGAAGAGTAATTCGATTTGCTGGATATCACGGTAGAGCAGCCAGGAAAAAATTCTTCGTAAGTGAAAAGAATAGAAAACTCAGACTGGCTTTCACAAAATCCAACATAAATAAAAATTCTGGTTACTGGAATGAAGTTATATTTGCTGTTGAGAGTAAATTTAATATATTTGGTTCTGATGGTAGAATCTTGGTGTGGAGAAAACCCAGGGAAGAATTTCGCAACAGAACTTGGTGCCAACAGTAAAACATGGTGGAGGAGGAGTTATGGTATGGGGGTGTATGTCGTCCGCTGGAGTTGGTAATCTCATTTTTATTGACAGTATAATGGATCAATACAAGTATATTGACATTTTAAATCAAAATTTGCTATCTTCACCACGAAAATTGAAACTTCATAATGATTTTAAATTCTACCAAGACAATGGCCCCAAGCACACTGCTTTCAACGTTAGACTCTGGCGGCTGTATAACTATCCTGAAATAATAAAAACACCACCACAATCTCCAGACTTAAATCCCATAGGGAATATTTGGCAAGTATTGGAATCAAGAATTCGCAAACACACCATTTCTTCAAAGCAACAATTAAAATCAGTGCTTCAAGAACAATGGGGTAAAATCTCTTCAGAAATCATAAAAAAAAATTAGTCGAATCCATACCAAAAAGATTAAATCATGTTTTAAAAGTAAAAGAAAATCCAACAAAGTATTAAAACCTTCTAAAAAGTAAAATTTTTGGATAAATATTTGATGGAAAAGTAAGTGTCCCATCACTTATGTGAGCCATTTTTTGCTCTGTTCTAAACAATTGTGTTTTTATTAAATTAATATTTTTAGAAAATGTATGTTATGTAATAATTGTTACTAAATTTAAGTATGAAACATACCCACAAAAAAATTTTACATGTTTTTTTTAATTTATTTTACTACAGTTTCCTTTTGTAAAGCACAAGTGTCCCATCACTTTTGTGAGACACTGTATATGAATCAATTATTCCAATAAAGCTCTATGCAACACCGATTTTATAATGAATGAAATGGATATAGTTTGTGTATGTTTTAAATATCAATAAGAAACGAATTTTGGATCTCTTAAATTATTAAGAAATTTAAATGATATTTTCAAGTATTGGTCAGAAAGAAATTGAACTTGGCTGGAGAAATATGTTTAATTAGTAGTTTGTTTGTTTACAATAATTTATTTAGTGTTAATGTAACTTGGAAAACATAAATAAATGGAATTTTGGATCTCCTGGATTATTGTTAAGTAATTATTAAGAAATCTGAATGATATTATCAAGTGTCGATGAGAAAGAAATTGAATTATTTTTACTTTATTTGATTGCGAAAATATCTTTTATGGTAAGCGTTTTCTTTTTCTGTTTTGGCATATTGCAAAATTTTGTTTAGATTAATTTTTTTAGTGTTAATGTAACTTAGAACAAGGCACTAAACACAAAACTACTCATGAGATGCTTGTAATTAGGAAAAGTTTTTTACTACCTAAGGTAAAGATGGGTCTATTTTTTTTTTTCACTTATGGATAAAACATAGATAACAGTATGTCATGGGTTAAAACATTTCCGTTAGGGTAAAAGTATAAAAGTGGTTATGAGATTGGAACATTTTAAGGGCGGGGGGTCCATTGGAAAATTCATGAGAGCCTTTTGAATAAGATGCTTTGAAATAGGTAAAAATTAGGTGATTTTGCCAGTTGAGAAAAATTTTTAAAGAAAGAGAAGTTTCATTTAAAAGTATCAAACTCTCATAGTAAATTTTACATTAACAAAGTAAACCTTAATACATGAAAAAGGTATGCACACACGCATATTGGAAGCCGTAAAGGTCTTACGCGCATGCGTCTCTTTGACGCATGCGCTGAAAGTTTGTAGCTTTGAGGTCCGGATTATGGGTGTCCGAATTAACGACTTTTGACTGTATATACAGCCTACCATGGAATCTGCTGGGTAAGACTGCTGAACATTGATAGTTAGACAAACCCCAAATTATGGTGAACAAATTCGCTCCATGGATGCTTCCGTAGTTTTCCCTATATATAACATGAACAGAGGCAGTTCTTCGTAGAAAGTTATTATGAAGGCATCTTTTTTCCTTCACAGCCCAGCAGGTAAGACAGCTGAGCACTGATAGTTCAGTCCAAGTTCAATTCTCAGGAAACAGATTGGCTGCATGCACGTTTTCATAGATTCTCCCTTGCATAACATGAGTGCAAGACAGTTTCCGTCAGAAAGCCCTCCTTAACAGCATTATTCCATCAAGGAATATACACTAGCATACTTTTCCATAACTTAATAAATCCAAATCTCTTTAGGCAGACAGTTTGTGTCTGAAATCTGAACTATAGATATTATGTTATGAACTATAGATATAAGTCTTTTTCCGCATATATATTTAAAAAATACCTCAGAAAATAGAATATTAATTTTTTATTGTTTCTTGTATATTGTTAACCGTATATCTAGAGATTGATAGATAAAAACTATGTAAATCAAAATTCTAATTTAAATTTGTTTTGCCCTTAACTCATCCTTTTAATTTAGGTATTTTCAGTTTCTGTACTAAAAATAGTAACTGCTTATAATCAACCTCTCTGGACTGCGTCATTCCTCTATTAATCCATGTCAAGTGACTTCCTATATACACATTTCTAGTAATGTCTGTCTACATAATGCTGGTGATGTTTTGTAATCCGAAACTTAACCAGCCAATATAATTTTAGAGCGCTATTTATCAATCAGTCAAATAACGTCGAAACTAATTCACTCTGAATTAAGATTTTGTACTGACCACAAAAAAACTATATAAATCATTTTGGATTCTAACCCCCCCCCCCCACTGTACATTTATTTATGTTGCTCTTAATTTTTAGCTTTCAAAACTTCCTGTACTAACAGCATTTATAAGAATTTTCGGGAATACAGGAGAGGTTGTAAATAAATTTAGGTATATCTCACTATGTTTCCGTTAATAATCATTTTTAATATTATTTGAGGACTATTAAGTTTAAAAACACTCTTTAATTTTATGGAAATAAATCTTTTCGCATATTCTATCATATAGAAGTTTCATTCATAACATCCCAACTGGAAAAGGCAGTTGTAGGTTAAGTTAATTGGTAAGCACCCGTCCATTCCCGAAAGTACATTGTGAATTGCTGAGTCTTGTTAACTAGTAAGCTGCATCTCAGATTTTAATGGAAGATGGCCCTGCGGGTGTTCCGAGGGTCTCCCAACTTCTCTGGCAGCGGCAACATTTGTAATCCGGCTGAGCATCTAATGGAACTAATGGAGTGGCAAACACAGGTACTTCATTTCATGCAGCTTCAATTCTATTTTCTGGCCAGTGATGGCATGGCAATCTCCCGGCAACCCATGATAAGATGAGTGAGAGATCTAGACCTAGAGAATATGTTAATCAGGACAACACTCGAACACATTCTGTCTCAAGGAACTTCAGGACAGCACAGGTAACATAAGGTCGTGTATCATCTTGTTGAAAGATGGTGTCACGCTGGCCTTGAAGACGGCACAGCTACGGGCATCAACACATCAAATGTAAAGCCATTTGCCCACACTGCCGGTTATGGGAACAAGACGTAACTAGGATGAAGGCAGAATGGCACCTCATACCAGCACGACAAGTGCTGGGCTCATGTGATTTTTCACGAATGCAAGTTGGCAACGTCATTCTCCTCTGTGCCTGGCACACGAATGCGTTCGTATCATGCTGTACGCAAAATGGGTTTCGTGTGAATCACGACATGGTGCACTCCTGTGCCCAGTGTCGTCGACGACGTCCACTGTAGGTGCACCTGTTTCTGTTGTAGCATCATGGGAAGCAGCAACAGTGCTCACCGTGCTGACTGTCCGTGGTGCTGCAGATGTCATCTCACTGCCAGCAACGTTCTCTCGGGTTTTAATGCCCCAAGGACGCTGAGAGTTTGCACGGCGTTCAATATGGATCCATTGAATCTCATATTCGACTTACAGTCATGGGATCCCGACCAACACGGACAGCAATGTTGCGGAAGAATGAATCGTAGTCCAAAGAGTCCACGATCTTGCCGTGGTCGAATTCCAATGCATAGTAGTAAGAGTTTCTTCTTTTTATAGGGGGCGTAATATAATCTAATCAGAGCAACTAACTCTTAAATACGATTTCTGAATGAAAAACCCATTGTTAAATTTTTTCCCCCATTTACATGCAATGCAGATGGTATTACTCATACATGCTTTGCGCGCATGCGCTGGAATGCTAATTGTTCTTATAACCAGGATACAGTACTTGGGGTTCATGCAAATTTGACATTTATAGCATGTCGCCTTCATGATGTTGCAATTTTAATAGGAGGTAGCGTAATGTTATCAGCTGACAAATAAGTACTGTTGCAAATAAATTGAAATCTATCGTACGTACATACAGATATACATACAGCCTATAACATAGAAATTGACTCATTGAGAAGTTATCCAAATAGGTAGAAATTGCGTATGGCTATACCTTACGATGAAATATCGAAATGATTAACATTTAGTGTTGAATGATTGACAAGCTATGGAGCTCCAGCGGAGCATCCAGATGAAATGGATAACTGTGTCACCACCTCTACACTCCACTGCTCTGCCAACTAAGCTATGGACGGATGGTACATAAAACGGAAGATATTCCACTGATAATGCATAACTTCCATGCGAGTATGGGTCTGTCGATCTAGGTGGACTGTACCAACGTCTCGTAGACGGGTTCGTCAAAAGTATGAGCAGTTGTCACAATTTAAGAATAAAGGAATGAGGGTGGCCGCAGGATAGCTAGATATTTGGATCCGAGCGATGCGACCATTCTATGATGTTGGCAGGAATGGGTGAACCATGGTTGTAGAGAGCGTCAAGAATGTAACGGTCGAGCAAAAGCGACGGCAGAACGCAAGGACAAAGTGATCGTCCGAACACGCTTCACAACCTCAGCCTCTGATGTTTTAATCCGACGTGTAGCCGGAACATCAATGCAATGACAAGTGATAATTAGACTCTGGGAACGGGGCTGAAGTCACAGAAGGCATTGCGCCGGCTACCCATCATCATTGCACACCATTAAGCATGTTTGTGGGGTCGAATACCGGATCACAGGTCGAGAGGTATTCGACCTGTGATCTAACAGACTGGAATATAATTAATTGCTTTCAGCGATGAGTCCTGCTTCGAAGTGAGTTCCAACGACTAGCGAAGACATGTCTGGAGACGTTCGGAACAGCAATGCATACTCATCTGGATACTGTCAATGAGACAACCAGGAGCTATGGTATGGGGTGCCATTTCATTTGACAGCCGGCCTCGTTTGGTGCGGCACCCTTATAGCACGGCAGCACTTCGATGAGATTCTAGCCCTTTATTTTTGCCCTTCCTTTCATGGATCTCTGGGCTTACATTTCAGCAGGGTAATGCTCGGACGCACACGGCATGCCTTTCTACTAATTGTTTTCGTGCGTCTCCAACACTTGCCTGGCCGGCGCGATCGTCAAATCTCTACCCAACTGAGCACGTTTGGGCTCTGAGGAGCCATGTCCGACCCTCCCTGGATGGCGCCGATCTAACTTGCCGGTTTGAAAGTATATGCCAAGGAATCCTCCAGGAGCACATCCGCCAACTCTACGAGTCATTGCCTAACCGAATTAGAGCTTGCATTAGGGCTAAAGATGGGCCATTGCGTTGTTTATTTTGCTTTTGTAGCTGTATTTCCTAAATAAAAATTTACCACATGGTCAAAATTCAGTGTAAAACTTCTCATCCTTTTGTAGAACATTTTTCAATACTGATATGTAAAGTTGAAAGCTTTGTGAACTTTCTTCTTCTTGTTGCTTTATTTATACGAGATAATCGATACTGTACAATGATTCTATCTATAACGCATTTTATTTTAGAATTCCATTCCCTTCTCTGTATAACATTGTAATTTGTAATTTACTACTCTTGGTATTCTGAATAACTATTTACAAGAAATTACTCTTGGTATTATAAAAATTTCTAAAACTATTAATCTCAATGTTTTTGAAAGAGATAGTTTTTTCCCCTCCTTGAATTTTGCAATTTTAATACGAAGAATTTTAAATACGAGTTTAATGCAAGACATACAAAAGTGTCATCAATTACGATAAAGCCGAATTTATTTTACTCAGTGTAAATGAGAGCACATGTCTTATAAATCACAGGTAACCAGTGGCTGAGTGGTAAAAAATCACTGAATACGGGCAGTTCCTATTCCATTTCAGAAGAATTGGGTTGGCTCCATGGGGGTTTTCATGGTTTTCCCTACCTGTACCATGTATATGAGCTAGTTTCCCCGAGAAAGTCCTCCACGATGGCATCCTCCCCTTAGAAAGAGAACCCTAGTTTGCTTTGCTATAATCAACTAAACCCAACCAATTATGACTCACAGTTCAAAATACCTCTAATATATTAAAAATATACCAAGTTTATGAAATGAATTTAGTTACATAATGTGAATGTGCTAATTTCTTATTAACAGTTCCAGATATATACATACCTTAAAATTTTTGATATACTGAGATTTATAATAGCCTGAGATATATCAATAATTACTTTTGTAAAAATTAAGTAAGTTTAATTTATAAACTGATCACTAAAATTTTGAAATTCTGTAATAAATACAATTTTTAAAAATAATAAATGATAAGTAAGTAATAAATGAAGGTCCCATTTTGGCAAACGTGCTCTGAAATGAAAATATATTTGAAAGCATAAGACTGTGTATGTAAAATAAAGTGCAACTCATTAGCCAATGGTCTTGTATTTATCTTTTTCTATCATCGGCTGCTCTATGAAACTTTTGCTTCAACAGAATTCAAATGCCTACATGCCAGAAAGAATGACATTCACGCCTACTGTGACATTTGATGCATGAAACTGAACTAGGTTGAGGTGACAAATTCTGTTTGACTATTAGGATTATCTGGGTTACTTGTAGAAGGCTGACTGCTATCTTGGGGTTTAGATAAATCAAGATGACAACCTTTTTTTACTATTTACATATTTAGTAGCATTTTTTGGAAGTTTTCTTCTGGCAATTTTAGAAAACCTTTCGGAATACCTTCAGATTATCTTCATTACTACCAGAAAAAGTATCTGGTTTCCTTTTAAGATGCCAGATTTCATTACTTTGTGTACTTAATTTATCTATTGTCAGGAAGTGTGCTATAGAAGCCTGCTATAGAAATAAAAACCCATTCCTTTCATTGCATAACATTAAGAGTTCTCCCCCCTTTTTCTGTTAAATATTTTTGGCAGTTTTCAAAGGTGAATTTATGCAAAGATCAATCTATGGAGTAGATTTGTCGTGCCATACATAGTATCCCTTGATTAATGATTCCATACTCTGATCCAATTCTTGTACTACCACTTTGATAGTTTCAATATCTATATAATTCAGTAGTATTCTTCAGTAAATGAAGTATCTATCTTGTTATGAATTATTCACGCACAGGCTCATTCCAATCAATCTTTCCAAATGGAACAACATCACTCGCTGGCCTTCTAAGGCTGAAACCTGAATGTATATACAAGGTATGTCTTATGAATGTGTACAATTATGATATTTATGAAGGGTACACTTTTAAACTGAATACTTTGCATAATAAGCATTGATCAGGTTTTTAATTACACACATTATTGGGGGCACATGTATGAATACAAGTCATTTGCAAAATGACACCACAATAGTCTCAATATCACTGCTCAAAGCTGGTAGTTTGACCTAACTGCAATTCTAGGTAAACAGATTGGCTGCATGTGTAATGAGGATACGAATGAATGTCTTTTAGAAAGTCCTCTATGAAAGCATGCTTCTGCTTATGCAAATAGCTCTCACATACTTTGCCATAAACAAATCATGCAGACCAAGCGAAATCAAATTAAAATAAAAATGAAAATCACAATAAAATAAGTCAAACTATTACTAAATAAGTAAATTAAAAAGTATGTAATTTGAGTTTAGCTGTAATTCTGTAAAATGCCCTATGCATTATATGTTTTTTTTTTTTTCAAGAAAGGGGGCAATTAGCTAATCTAGAATCAATATTATTGTTAAACATATTAGTTGAATAACTGTATTGCTCTTACATGAGTAACAGATTTTACATGTTTCATTATTTACATGCCTTACAGATTTTTTATGCCTCATTATTTACATAGCTTACAGGTGTTAAATGCCTCATTTTGTTTTTATATAGTAAAAAGGGGGATAATAAATTTCATTGCAAAACATTTTGATAGGTAGTTATGTATATGACTTATGAACTCTATATTCAACTATCATATAAATACTATTTCTAATATACATAAAATTTAATTTTTATTTGCCTCTATAGTCAACTCTCTAAGGTATAATATAGCATGGCTTAAGTAATAATTTTTGCAATACAATGTATTGTGGAATGTGAAACATGAATATAGAAACATATTAAGTGAAAAGAACATAGAGAATAAAATGCCATTTTAATCATAGATATTTACAAGAAATAATGCTTGATATTTATCAGAATTGTTCAGATGAACTTTTACTAACTGCAATACATGCATCACAATGACAAAGAAGTGATTGGCATATACTTTGAAAGCTATTCAGCAAGTCTCTGCTGCAGTGATGCTAATTGGCTGACAAGGTCTGCAGTAGAATCAATCTCTGTTTTGTAAACAAGATCCACTGTCTTTGTAATGCAGGAAGTTTGCATTATCTATTTGTACAATTCATTTATAATAATTCTCAAATATCTTGCTATAATCATAAACAATTACCAAGGACTTCAGTTTACTTAATTAAATTAAATAAATCATGAAGAAAATGCTGCAAAATTTTCGCTATCACATTCTGCAAGTTGGAGATGATTTATATTTATGACAATTAAAATAAAAAATGAAACAAACTATTTTTAGTTTATTCTTATAGCATTTAAATCCACTTTTATTAACTGCATCCAGCTTTATTTTATGACATCAGGAAATATTAATTTATTAAAATTTATTGACACTTCTCAGTTTATAATGCATTATATATATATAAAATACTATAAAGATGAGGAAATGTTTAATGCAAATTACTCTTTCCATTACATAATGCATATGTAACTAAATATGTGTTTAAATACTACAAAATATGTATCCTTGTAGCAGGTTTAATGAAATTTTTATATTTATACTGCAGTTAAAAAATGAAATACAATACCATTGCATTTTGTCGAATTTTGAACAATTAAGACTTGAGAGCATTACCATGTCTAACAGCACACAAATTTATCGTATACATATTTCTAAAAAGTCATTATTATTTCTAATTCGTACAATAAATACTAAAAATATTAAATGTGCTATAAACTAAATATCACACTGAGGCTACAAATGTCCCAGAACAAATATACTGCAAATATGTTTAGTCTGCGAACTTAGGTCTGTTTAAGCCAGATATTTCTAGCAACTGTGAAGTAAAACTGCCACTCTATAGGCAAATTTAAAGTTCCTCTGAATTCAAATTACTGTACATAACTATGAATATGATATGAAACCACACGTTGACTTATTTTATTGCACTACGATATGAAAGCACACATTGCAAGAAATAAAGTACAATAAAATGTTTATAGATTACTTGCAATCAATGCACATAAAATAAATACTAAAAAGCTATAGAATAAACCATGTTTGAACATCGATGAGTACAGGGAAGCATAACAAAGCAAATAAAAACAGAAAATAAAGCATTAAATAAATATTTACAGGTGCAACACACTTATTTTTACATATATTATCAATATTTTATATTTTATTCAATTATGTGCTAGTTCTAATTTAATACTCTTTGCTTGATAAGCAAACAGCAAACATAATAATATTTTCCGAATACGTATCCCGATCTGCTGCTACGAATAATCCCTTAGCAGGGAAAAAGTATCACGCTGTCCTCCTAGAAGGAGTACGTCATCGGATGACAACCATAACGTGGTCTACCATAATAGGCTGTTTCTCCCCGTTTTGGCGTTAAGGCTGTTCTCCGAACCTTATCCATATACTTGTAATAAATTATGATAAATATATTACTAAATACCATGGATCTATGTTTATTGTCTTTAGTTATTTTAGTTAAAGTAATACAGTCAAAAGTCTTTAATCCGGAATGATCTATAATCCAGACCTCAAAGCTACAAACCTTCTGCGAATGCGTCAAGACATAATGCGTTAACGCATGCACATAATACCTTTATGCATGTGCATAATACATTTACACATGCACGTTAAATGTATAACAGACGGTATAAGCTAAGCTAAAATTATCTAATTATTTATTTCAGTTAATGTTGCAGATTGCGTTGTTCCTTAATCTTCTATTTGAATCCGGCTATTTTTTGCAGACTGTTAGCGCAACTTTATAAAAGTAAGCTTGAACTTTCGATTATGTCAAAAAGAATTTCTGCTTCTGGAGCTACTAAAGGATCTACAAAGCGAAAGCATGTTTCGCTATCAAACAAAAAGTGGAATTGCTGCAAAAAATGGATAAAGGCATATCCTTTGATTCTCTAACCATTCCAAAATATGTTTATCAATTTCACGCTGCTCTGACGGGGGGGGGGGCAAAGTCCTGATGAGTTCGGATTAAAGACTTTTGACTGTACATATTTTTGTCTGATGTTATAGGTCTTTTGCTGTGTGTCTTAGGATGAAAGCATACATATTGCCTTGTATTCCATGCTAAATACCTTGAATATGAAGCATCTCAACACTATCCATTTCCCCCCACCTCATCATCACATCTATTCAGCCTTACCAAATATACTCACTACATGCAACTGTGAGATACTATTTATTGTAAATAATCACAGCTTCCTCTCCTTTTGACTACACCCATGGACACAATAATATTTTTAGGATATTTTCTACTACTTTTCCTTTTCTTTCTATCCGCGATTTAATTCACATATAAGTGGCACTTTCACACATTAGTATGGCGGATAAAAACCGGTATTTTGGTTAGTGATCTGATTTCGCCCATCCAAAAATGGAGTTGCTTAACTTTCCCGAAATGTTTGATTTGTTCAAGGAGGCATAAATTCTCACTGTATTACTGAAGCAGAGAGAATTTTAAAGAGCACATCATTTGGTAAAGCACGGAATTTTACATGAAAAACCCAATGCACAAATTTTGGCTTCCTATTGAAGGATAAGTTCTATAGCGTAATAATTGCATGAAATCGAAGGACATTTCATTGTTGAAAAAGGAGAAATAAAATTTTTTAAAAAACATTTCTTGTTCATGAAAAGGAGGAACTGCTGGCTGTTGTAAGTATTGTGTCGCTGTTTTGATTTTAACGTTCACTGATTGTAAACAAATGATTTCATATGTGTTTAACTTGGGATTTCCAAAAAAACTTTGCTATCAAAAGTGTCTTTTTTTTTTTTTTTTTTTTTTCCATAAAAATTATTTTGAATCATTATATACTAAAAATATATTGATCTATATATGCATTTATTGTATTTATAAATAATAGCACACATAATACATAGCATTATATGTATTAGCATTATATTTTAATTTATACATAATATATATGTATCTATTATATACATAATAGCACTAATTATCAGATGCAATTTTGAGAATATCAACAAGCAAAGCACTTAAAAATGAAAAAAGACACTTGTAATAGAAATATTAGTGTTCTATATGTATTATAGAAAATATATGCAATGAATAATACCATTACCAAACAATTAAAAAAAAAGAGCAGATTAAGTATTTCCTACCTCAGTACTTGAGAAAGCAATCCTGCCATATAACATGTAGTTAACTTTTGATTACATAATATTAACAAGCATTTTCCTTAGATTTGTCCTACGAGTGGTTAAAAGTGGTAGTTCAATCTCAGCTCAAATCCGGGTAAACAAGCAGTGCAGTTTTTTTTTTTTTTTTTTTTTTTTGAATATGAACTAGTTTCCCCTATAAAGTTCTTCATAAAGACAATCTTCTTCAGGCTGATAACCAATGTGCTTAGTCATATTCAAAGACCCTAATCTAACCTTACCTTTCCTTTAGATTCTACATTCACATGTTATATCTTTATCTGTTAAGATTTGTTCATAACAGGACCACCAAGCTCCTACCATTCCATCAGGAGCATACTCAAAACATGTCAAAACCATGTGATTTATAACAAAATCGATTATGTTTTCACCTTGCAAACCTTTATAAATGTTTCAAATTTTCTTAAGGATTCTTAATAACCTTATTATTTAGAAATGTGTTTATTGTTGTTTTTATATTAACAAAAACATTTAAATATAAAATATCAATTTTAAAAATAACTGAAGTTTTCTTTTAACCAATTTTGCTTTTCTAATGCTGTTTCTAATTATTAACTTTATGTCTGAACCAAAAATTTAAGAATAAGTCTATTAAAAATATCAGTGTGATAAGTCTATTAATTACATTGTATGAACTTCATCATCTTTGAATATGAAACACTGAACTAACTCTTTGAATATGAAACATCCTAAATGAAAACACTGAGTCCATTCCAATCTAATACAAGAATAAATTATACATATCAAAATTCACAGTACGAGCTTCTCCATATTATATTACACAAAGATTAGAAACCAAGTCTCTCCACTTAGGAAATCTTACACTTACATGATGCTCTTGCATTGAAACAGAATTGTAGCAACATAGATGATATAAATTACATTATGCCAAAGAATTATTTAAATTATCTAAATAAATTATAGCATTTAGAGTAACCAAAGACACACAAAAAAAATTTCAGATTTGTTGTAAAATGTGTGCCATGTCTTTCCCTATGCTATAATAACTTCACACATTATCTACACACTTTCCTGTCAGTCAAGAAGTTTGATGGAAATATTGTCCTTACAAAAATTATTCCGACATATATTTGGAGAAACAAATATTTCTTTTTGAGTTACATGATCAACAGGAACTATACTGATATAGCATATAAAAAACTTTGAAAAATTATATGTTGAAACTTGTGGAAATTTGGGAGAAACTATTTATTTGGTTCGATAATCAACAGATAAAAGTGGTTTATTAAAGATTTCTCAGTGTTATAAGAAACCACCGAGAATTCATGAGTATGTTTTGATATCATGTTTATCCATTATTGGGGCTAACATACATTGTTATCAGTTTTTGTTTGCCAAAAATGGTCGAAGGTTGAGTAAAAATATTAGGAGTTTGAAGATAATCATCAATATACCATAATATCTTTGCAATAGAAATATAGTACGCAACAACCAAAAAAAATTATACTTAATGAATTTTAGTATGCCATAACAGTTTTATGGGAAAATATAACACTCCTCTTAGATAAACAACTACAATCATTATATACAACAGCCATTTCATTAAAAAAAGGCATAAATTATATTAATCAGATAAAGCTTGTTGTAAGAGCTTCATTATCTGGTTATAATTCTTAAGCAAACATGAAACCATTTCAAGTACCATAACATAATTTTTATAAGAGCAATCCCATTCCATCACAGAATATTAAAAGCACTTTGGTAGAAACAAGAAATTTTACAGTAATTTTCCAACCATATTCTAATATTTAGATTGTAGATTTTAAAATTTTATCATTTAAAAAGTACAATTTCATAGAATGCACATTTTTGATTCTTTATTCTTAGGGAAAACATTGTATTTTTAAAGAAATCCAACACTTTCTTTCTTAAAAGTACATAGGCTCCAGAATTCTATTGTAATTTATTATGATAAAAAAACTATTTGCCAGTGAAATGACGGTTAACTATAAAATCATAACCATTTGTATGCGCTGTCTTTGGTCGCATGTGTAACAGGAATGCATAAAAAAACCCTAACACTTTTATAAAATGCTGAAACTAGGGGTTAAATATTCAGAAAATACTTAAATATTAAGTATTTGAATGAGGTTGATTGTGTATGCTTCATATAGCTTTGGCCAAAAACAGTGTATTATTCGTATGTAACACAGAATAAAGTATATTAAATTACTGTTGACAATTTCAGTTTCTTGGTGCATATTTCATAGCTGATTATACACATGTAATATTAATGTGTGCCAGTTTTCAATGGAAAGTACTACACAAAGGCATCATCTATACCCTTAGGTATAGATGAGCCTGAGAAAGCTTTGCTGTAATCAAATAAACCAAAACCATTCTGCCTTAGACTATTCATTTAACAACTGCGGCAAAATTTGGTACACTTCTGTTATCAGGACCGAATTCAGAAATGTATGTATGAATGCGTTCACATATGCACGTATGTTTGTGTATAAACACACATATAAAAGTGCATACACACATACATACATTTCTGAATCCAGTCCCTATAACAGAAGAGTACATAGATTTTTCTATATATAAAACATAAAATTTATGTTTTTTTTTAATAAGGAACAATATTTCTTACATGAATCAGTTGTTATCAACTAATGTCAAGGGCAAGTGAAAAACAAAAGAATAATTATATAGAATTAAGATGTAATGTATATTAAAAAATTAATTTTTTTAGTGTAACTGTTCTTTTATTCATAGAACTTGTATTTTTTAAAATTCAATTAGTAACAGTTAGAAGTGAACAGTGATTGGCTAAATATGGATATGTTCTTGTGTGTTTTATGCAGTTCTACTTTTGGTACTTACTCTGTGACATACTGAATTTCATTTTTATTTGGAAACTGATTAAATTAATTGTGATGGTGTGTGCTGAAAAATGGAATTTTGTGAAGAAAATTTATTACTTGCGAATAAAAATAGGAATAATTTTAAAGTTTCTACCAACATTTTTTATAATGTTATCAAATGTGACTTTAAAAAATTCCTTTTTTTTATGATAAAATGTGAATTACATTAAAAGGGTATGATTTTATTTTAATTCCTTTATGAAAATAATTAACCTAAAAGACACACAGATCTCATTAACATACGAAAAACATAATAGTTCTATTAGCAACTCAAAATATATATTGTGATATATTCTATAAAGCAAAATCATATAATACAGAATGATATAAGTTAAATATATACAATACATAAAAACTCAATAATGAATAATGATCAGCACTGTATAATAAATGCAAACACACATTATATTACTGTGCTGTGAATAGAAGAATATTTGATTAGAAATTTACCTTTTATATATATTTCATAACATGGAACAGTAGAACATACAGATGACAAGAAGTTATGAAAACATGTTATGCAACTTAAGAAACAACAAGTTCTATGAAATGACTTTTAGTTACTGCAATATCATAAGATACCATAAATAATCATAAGACACGATAACATAAGACATATTACCAAGATAAATATAATTTGTTCCTTCTTTTACATCAATAAGTTTTTATTTAAAAATTTAACCAGTGAATGCCAAAACAAATTTAATATCGGTGCCTTTGATGCAAGGTCACACAAAGATAAACTTGATTTAGCAAATTTCTGAAAACATTAAAATCAAAAGTGTTAAATTACAGCAACATTTATTAAACTATTTTTAGTTTAATAGATGTTAAGAAAGCAATAGTCTGGTAAATTTTAATTCTCACATGAAAACTGAATTAAATTACGAATAAGTGACTTAGCTTGTACAGTTTTTAGAAGATATTTCATGTTCATACACTGGAAATAAATTGCACTTAAATGAAAGAGTTGGAAATATAGTCTGTATGATGCATAAAATATGATCAAATCTATTTGTTAAATACTTAATGCTTACTTTCAGGGATGTAGCTTTATATATTATTCTGAGAAATAACTTGAGATTGTTTATACCAAGTGTTGCAAATCAAAGATATTTTTACCAAAGAATTAATATTATTTTCAGATTTTTTACTATCACACTAAATGTAGAAGCTAGATGATTTGAATATTTCATTTAGCCTCTTCATTTAGTGACTTAAAAATGTATTTTTAACAGAATTTATTTTTACTTAGGGAAAGAACATGTTGCCTAGCTGCCCGGGTTTCAGCTCAGCTTTAATACAGAAAGCCAAAACACATCAAATGCCATTGAATGATACAGCATTTTAGAATGTTGCAAGAAATTTAAATGCAATTTCGTGAAAGAGCTATTGCAATTACCTACATACTAAAATTTTGACCAAAAATTCAAGAAAACCAAGATACTCCTATTTCTTTCGAAGGAATCAAAGTCATATACTAATATAGGGATGCTCAACCTATTGTACTATATTGTACCTAAACATAGGAATGAAATTTTGTCAGCAATGTGAGATGTCCAATACCGAGAAATTCTGTAAATTGTAGAATAGAACCTGCGTCTGAAAACAGACGAAAGGTAAAACATTATTCAAATACTTTACCTTTAGCCTTGAAGCAGGTGTTCTATATTAAACTGTGTTAATTCACATACAGAATTAGTAATGTAATAGCTCAAAATATTGTAAGAACCAAACACGCATTATGAAAACATTAAAAAATCTATATACATTTATTAGTGCTACGAGGGTTTATTCTGAAATATTATAAGGTCACTTTCAAAGAAATGATAGAACTTTTCACTCAAGGAAGGGACATTCTGTCTGGCTGCCCAGGTACCATCCCAGCTTCTGTTTACGAGTATACATTAAATTTTTGTTTACATTTATTTTTTATTCAACACTTAACTTTCAATGGTTTTAAGAGAAACAGCACTTGATAGAGAGACTCTAAATTCGGAGAAAACTGAAACAAAATTGGTTTATACCCAGGCAGTGCAATTACACTGGCCTGTTGGGAAGAGAAGACCCCGTTGGACATGGAAAATATTAGGCCACACAGAGAGGAAAATGTTTAGCCTCCTCCTCGTAATGCGAAAGGAGGCCACTTGGGAAAAAATTACACCACAGCAGTACTTTTGAAACCACTACGAAGCAACACAACTCTAACAAATCTCAGACTTCTGATGATTATAGTGTGATTAACAGTTCAACCTCACTTCGAATATTACAATACAACATAGAGAAAGCACCAATTCAGACACTTCAATATGGAATTCAAAACCTACGAAATTAATGCACAAATGCTACCCTAACCATTAAAACATAATGTGACGCATCCATGTAAAATAAATAACTAGTAAAGCTCCAATATAAAGCAACATGTGAAAAGGGATGGACAAATTATAACATTCAAGTATTTCTAGTGGAAATAAAGTTGATATAAAACAAGACTTACCAGCCACAGATGTCTTTTTGCTCTGCATTATTCCTCCGTTCTTTTCATCATCGTTCTTTTTCTTTCACGATATCATGTTCTGCATTCCAAGAGTGCACAAAAGTGATGACAAATTACACTAGAAGAGGCCAAAAGGGAAAAAAAAAAAGGAATCATTAGATTTTAACTACTTTGATATTAAAGAATAATTATACACAAAGAGAAATATCTAATATTGTTTCTTAATATATAAAACTTCTAAAGTCGCCTTCTTTGTTTTAAACTCCAGCAATGTGCTACATTGTTACTAAAAGCATGACTGCAATCGATAGAAAAGCTAATTTTCCTAATACGACAGAAGTACAATAAGCGAAAGGGGTTTTTAATATATGGGTACAACATGAATAATGAAAGAAAAAAAAATTAGACAGTTATTACGGATACACAGAATAAAAGGGATAATGATCTTCGAGAAGAGTAAATAATTGCAGCGCTGGTAGAAAGATGGCACCAAATGACAAAGAGCAGGTAATTTTAAATCACAAATATACAAAATAAACTTTACTGCTAGCTTTGAAGCAGGTGTTATATATTAAACTATCTTAATTCACACACAGAATTAGTGACATAACAGATCAAAATAGAGTAAGAATCAAACTCGCAATACATTAACATTAAAAGAGCTATACATATATACTTTTAAAGATTTTTTTTAAAAAATGGGCACAAAAACACCTCTTTAAAAACAGACTTCGAAGAACATCTTGGAAACAAAAGTCGTATACCATAAAAGAAATATTTCATTCAGAATTTTAACATAAGAACCATTTCTAATTTTAAGTTCTCTACTTAGGTACTCTCATCCATGAGAGAGGACAGCTTAGTCCGATATACCAGAAATTATCTTGAAATATTACCAGGTGACTTTAATGTAATTATAGAAATATTTCACTCAGGGAAAGAACATATTGTCTAGCTGCCCAAGTTCGAGCCCAGCTTTAATATAGCAAGCTAAAACACATCAAATGCCACTAAATGATACAGCATATTGAAATGTTACAAAAAATTTAAATGCAATTTCGTGGAAGAGCTATTGTAATTACCTACATACTAAAATTTTGACCAAAAATTCAAGAAAACTAAGATACTCCTTTTTCTTTCGAAGGAATCAAAGTCATATACTAATGTAGGGATGCTCAACCTACTGTGCTATGAAACCTACACATAGGAATGAAATTTTGTCAGCTATGTGAGATGTCCAATACCGAGAAATTCCGTAAATTGTAGAATAGAACCTGCGTCCGAAAACAGACGAAAGGTAAAACATTATTCAAATACTTTACCTTTAGCCTTGAAGCAGGTGTTCTATATTAAACTGTGTTAATTCACATACAGAATTAGTAATATAATAGCTCAAAATATTTTAATAACCAAACACGCATTAAATAAACATTAAAAAATCTATATACATTTATTAGTGTTACGAGGATTTATTCTGAAATATTAAAAGGTCACTTTCAAAGAAATGATAGAACTTTTCACTTAGGAAAGGGACATTCTGTCTGCCTGCCCAGGTTCCATCCCAGCTTCTGTTACAAAAGTTTCATAGAAGAATATTAAAAATCCAGAAACGAAACTTATTAAGAAATTATTGAACATACCTGGTTCTATGATTTAGCCATTCTTACAGACATAGTAACTAAATCTTAAATTTGAGGGAGGGGGCGAGAGAACTAAACTAAAGTTTTTGAATTAAAGGGTATTATAAATTCATTTTAAATCAAAATTAATTTTGTGAAAATATTACACAAATATGAGGAATATACATTTTTACCACAATGTAATGTACGGTTTGCCCCTTTGAAAATCTGGAGAACTAACTAAGGGGTGAAATATAAGAAAACTGAAACAATCATTTGGAAAATCTCATCGAGCTTAAATTAGTTTCTAAATTAGATGTTTTGAGTGTATTTAAAATTAGGCTAACTACTTCATTCACTTCAAACCCATTACATAATACTAGTATTTAAGAAAAATGGTAAAAGATTGCAAATATGTTAAATAACATAACGTAAGTCAAAGGTCGATGATTTATCACCGCTTCAATTTCAGTCAGTACAGTTTTCAATTCTTCAGGTAGCAGTGATGTTCTACCAAGAATTTTTCTTAATATTGTTTTGACGGATCGCACAAGTCTCTCGTAAAATCCGCCCCACCAGGCTCCTCTTTCAATGATAAACCTCCATTGAATGCCCTTTGCTGCATAATAATTCTTTACATCGGGATGGCTTAATACCTGCCACATCTTTTTGAGCTCTGCATCAGCTGCCTTGAATGTATGCGCGTTATCTGAGTATATTAGAGAGCACAACCCTCTTCTTGGTATGAATCGACAAAAAGCAAGTAAGAAAGATTTAGTTGTGAGCTCTTTTGTTAGTTCAAGATGAATGCCTCTAGTTACTGCGCAAGTAAATAATAGGATATAATACTTCATATCTTCATTTTTCACGAAAAGTGGACCTGCATAATCTAGTCCTATAACATCAAAAGGGTTTGCTTTTTCTATTCTAGATGAAGGTAATGGTGCTATGACTTGTCGCATTGGTCGGGAGTTAAAACGCTGACACAGTACACAGTTTCTTATAACACGTTTCACATTTTGTCTGGATCTAATCATCCAGTACTTTTCACGGAGGAACATGAGAGTACTAGCTACACCTGTATGAAGAACTCGTTCATGTGCATCAAAGACTAGAAGATCTAGGAATAATTATAGGATGCTTTTCATGAAAACTTAAAGTTGATTTTTGTAGTCTTCCTCCTTCTAACAAAACTCTTTCCCCACTTAGAAAAGGATTTAGTTCATAAATGTTTGAGTGTTTTGAAATCAACTGTCCCAACTTTAAACTATTAATTTCATCAGAAAAATTTTCATATTGAACTTCTTTTATCAAATATAATTCTGTGGCAAAAAGTTCTTCCGCTATCAAGGGTCCGGTTTTCTTGTCAGTTTTATTTTTCAGATTGTGAATAAACCTAAATATCCATGCAGTTACTTTAATAGCTCTAATGAATTTACTATAATTTTCAAGATTCAACAGAGAATTAGATTTTTCTGCAATAGACAGTAGTATTGTCGTATCATTTATACACTTTTTGCGCTCTAATTCAGCATCAGAAAACTCCGTTGTCACGATAAATTTACTAGGCCAAGCACTCACTGATTCAACTAACCAGTCTGGCCCAGACTGCCATAATCTTGAAGACAACATATATTCGGCTGAACATCCCCGAGATAAAATGTCCGCTGGATTGGACTTCCCATTACAATGTCTCCAGTTATTTGGGCAAGTTAATGATTGTATTTCAGATACTCGATTTTTTATAAACATTTTCCATCGTTCAGGAGCACTATGAATCCAGTGAACCACTATCATACTGTCAGTCCACAGGTAAATATTTTCTTCATGAATTGAAAACAGCTCTTTTAAATGTTTAGCAAGTCTTGATGATGTTAATGCTCCTAGCAACTCTAACCTTGGAAGTGTGAGTTTTTGTTTTATTGGCACAATTCTAGATTTTGCCATAATGAATGCTACCTGTCCTTCTTCAACTGACCTAAAATATGCAACTGAACCATACGCTTTAACAGATACATCACAAAATAAATGAAGTTCGATATCCTTATTTTGATTCAATTTGCCGTGGAAATATTCTCGAGAAATTTCAAATTTCTTTAACTTTTCAATTTCACCGCTCCACTCGGACCACAACTGCTTACATTCAGTTGGAACTTCATCGTCAAATTCTAAACCCAACTGCCAAGGGTTCTGCATTATCAATTTTGCACGTAATACAAATGGCGCCAAGAAACCTACTGGATCGAAAATAGTAGCAGTCACCTTTAATATATTTCTTTTTCTGGTTTTTCTACAACTATTTAATGTTTTGCACAAGTTGTCTATGTTCAAGGAAATTACATCTTTACTCGTACACCGGAATTTGTATTAAACTGACGCAAATTCATTCCGGCATCTTTAAGCACGCAATAGGCTCCAGTACTTAACTTAAAAGCCTGTTCTACAGAATCTGCACCATAGAAAACATCATCTACGTAGATCGAACAGTTCAACATCTAAAAAATATCTGGATTTTCTAATGCTATTTTCTTTATATGCTTTTTTATAGTGCAAGCCAGAATGAAAGAGCTACATGATACACCGAAAGGAATGCGAGTCATTCTATAATGTTTCAAATTGTAATTATTATCAAAGTATAAAAACCGTAATACATCTCTATCAATTTCAGAGATTCCAATCTGGAGAAAGGCCTTTTCAATGTCTGCTGAGAACGCATGTTTGTATTGTCTGAACCGCAATATCAAGTCCAAAACAGAAGGATTCAAATTTGGACCAGGCATCAAACAATTGTTCAGAGATACCCCATTACACTTCGAAGATGCGTCAAACACGATACGGACTTTAGTTTTTGATACATTTTTTCTTACAACTGGAGCATGTGGCATGTAATACATTTTACTACGATCACAACTTTCAATTTCGCACTCTTCAATTATTTCATTTTTTAACTGTTCGTTTATTATGCTATCATAATTCGCCCCTAAGCCATTCATCACTTTTTAGTTTATTAACCAAAGATACTAGACGTCGCTTGGAATTTTCTAAATTATTATCCAAGTTTGCATGATGTGATTTCCATAACAAACGAGCTACATATCTACCAATAGTAAAATGCAATTCTTTTTCAAATTTCTCAATGACTGATTTATCGTCAGGATTCTTGTTCTCCTCTAAGCCCAAATGGTCCAGAGTCCAAAACCTTCGCAAACAGTCATTAACTGAATTATTATCTTAATTCAAGCAATGAGAAGCACTAGTTGTAAAAATACAGGCACTAGACTGATCACCTTCTAAAGATCCAACTAAGGACCAACCAAATATAGAAGACACCGCAAATAATTTATTAGTTACTCTTTTCTTTTCGCCTGTTTTCACTTCCCAACATGAATCAGATATTAACAATATTTTTATTTCAGCTGCTTCACCACTATCGGTTAATTTTAGATTTTCTGATTTTAATATTTCTAAAATGTTTTTGGAGGGAATTTTTATGATCGCTCCAGAAATTGTATTTGTAACAAGAGCTTCAATAGTGATTGAGTCATTAGGGAAATGCATACTTTTCAGGGTAATTTGAACAATATTATATTCTATTAGTCTACCTTGGCTATACCCAAATGAATAAATATATAACCTTTCTTTCCTTAAAGTCCTTAATTTTAGTTCTTTAGCCAAATCAGATCTAATAAATGACCTCTGTGATCCACCATCAATTAAGATTTTTACTATTTGGCTTCTAGTATTATCTGTATCTGAAGCGTTAACAGTGCAAGTTTGTAAATATACATCTTTATCAGCAGTTTCAGAAACAGTCTCGGAGTTAAACGACAGGGATGCAACTACATTCTGCTTAGAATCTGATACTGTAACTACTTTCTGTTTAACATCTGAAACTGCTTCCACTTTAGGAAGAATATTTTTAAAAAATAGCTTATTATGATTTAAACCATTACACAACTCACAAGGTTGAGGTTTCATTTTACATCTGGAAGCTACACGACCTCTCTTAAAACATCTGTAACAACGTCCATGGTATTTTAATATCGCTCTTTTTTGCTCATTTGTTTTTTCACATTTTCCTACATCATGTGTATTTTTATTACAATAGAAACAATATGGCTTAGTCACTGTAGCTAACGCCGAAGCAGTAGGAACAATTGCCCCTTTTAAGTAATTATTTTTATTCTGTTTAACACCGTAATTTGTGTTCCTTTTCTTTGAGTTTATCATTAAATTAGAAGCTTCCCGACTCTCAACTTCCAATCTAATGAATTCGAGAAGTTTTGTTAGGCTATATTGCTGTTTAGAGTTTCTTTTTCTATTAAACTCCAGATTCATATCGTCTGGTAAAAGTTTTAAAATAACAGGTCCTAAAAGGGTTCCGTAAGCTTCCGACACAATACCCAATGAATTTAAGCTTCTTATATTGATTTCACAGGAATCGTATAGTGTTCTTAGTGCTTTCACAATGGACGAACTTCTAACCGGTTCAAGATTCAAGAGTTTATTCATGTGCGAAGATATTACCAAATCTGTTCGTACAAATCTTTCTTTAATTAAGCTTATAGAAGCGTCATAATTTTCATTAGATAGTGCGAACCCAGATACTGCACTTAAAGCAGGTCCTGTGAGTAAGGATTTAAGATAGGTAAACTTCTCGACCTTTGTTAACTCATTATTATTACCAATAGCATTTTCAAAGGAATTATAAAATTCCAAAAATAAACTAGGATCACCAGAATATTTAGGAATTGAAATTTTAGGTAATCGAATGTTAGTTTTGTTTTCGACCTTTACGGCAGCAGTATGGTTACCAGGCGATTCACTTTCAATGTTCACTATCTGAGAATTTAAATTAAGTTTTTTTTTAGCCCTAAAAATACATAAACTTATTTTTTCATCATACTCTAACACAGTGCTTCGCAACCTTTTCTCACCTGCGACGGACAAAAATCTTTCTGGAATTTCGTGGCACAACAAAGAGTTCCGAGTTATCAAGGAAGTGCCAAAAAAATTCAAATGCTCACACACACAACCACACAACAGTGAAATATATAAAAACATTTAAAATGGACATTATTAAGGAAAAAAAAATTGTCATTGTGTATTAAATACACGATAAAAAATTGCAAAATGTCAATGTATTTGATTGCGGCACACCGGTTGCGGAGCACTGCTCTAACACAGTATTGCATTTTTTCTCAATTTCAGACTCATCCCCTTTAAAACAATGCAATATTTTTTCATTAATTTCTTTTAATGCAGACTGTTTAGAAGCAAGTAAAAACACATTTTCTTCTACCATATTCTTATCAAAAATGTCTTTTTTAATTTCAGGTTCTACAACATTTATTATTTTAGAAAAAGCTTGTCTCATGACTTTTCTAGTAGCTTTCAATTTAATAATATCGTCTGCCATAATAATAACAAAAGTAATTTTTATTCTCTTACCTGGTGCAGTCCTCAAATGGTTAATTCCTAATTTGGTAATTCACTTTCCCGGTGAAACACATTCACACGTATTCCGAACGTTAATCCTGCCACATTCAGTGTGCAAAGGAATAATTTTTCAGTAACACGAAAAACACTGCATTCTAAATAAAAAAAAAATGTTTGTGCGCAACCGTTGGGCACAAAAAATATAAAATATTATATTAACTGTCAAGAATTGCAAGATATCTTAGTTCAAAAAACACTAATTCGAATCACACATAACATCAAGATACATGAATACTACAAATCAGGTTTCTAAACTCCCAAGTTTATTCATGTCCAACACACATTCAACTGGCGGTGCCAGATCCAAGAACAAGAAGTATACATCAAGAAAAGTTTATGCCCTCTTTGGCGATTAAAATATATTTCCACATAAAATTTCTTAGATTATTGCCGCTATGAAAATCTGGAGAACTAAAGCGTGAAATATAAGAAAACTGAAACAATCATTTGGAAAATCTCATCGAGCTTAAATTAGTTTCTAAATTAGATGTTTTGAGTGTATTTAAAATTAGGCTAACTACTTCATTCACTTCAAACCCATTACATAATACTAGTATTTAAGAAAAATGGTAAAAGATTGCAAATATGTTAAATAACAATTCTATTGATCTAGAAATGGAAATAACTGATTTTCATCTTAATTAAGATCAAGAATATACAAAACGCCATTTGAATAGTCCTAGAACAGAAAAATCATTAACAGTTAAACTTTTAAAAAGATAAATTCCTGCTTCTGATCTACTTAAAAATGTGAAAGAGGATTTTCAACAATGAACTTGTTAAAATCAATGTTTAGATACAGGATAACAAGTCAACATCCCAACAACTTAGCCATATCATCGCATGTATCATAGGGGAAAAAAAAAAAAAAAAAAAACCGTAGAAGAAATGCAGTGTTAAATTTCACATTAAAATATGATTTCCCTTTATTTAACTTTCAGCTTGCTGAATTTTTTGTAAATAATACAAAGAGTATACCTTTTCTTTAACATATTATACCACACATTTTTATACTTTGTGTAATGCATTTATAACTGAAATATTAAAAGTGCACTAGATACTTGTAGCTCGCCAAAATTTTATAAACTCAAAATTGGCTCCCTTTAAGTTAAAGTTACACATAACTGCACTAAGGGAAGGAATGCAATTTTATGTCTTTGTCTGTATTTGGTTTCATTTTCATATAAAAAGAGTTAAAAATAGGGTTATCTAACTTTGTTATCTAGGTAACAAAATTTAAACACACATTTTCAGTAAAAATTACAGAATAAAAGATTTTGTTTCCCTGAAGACGCAACACCTCGCTATTCCAGGTATGGTACAGACTGCATACTGTCAGAGAGAAATTCCTTTCTTAAACAGGGAATCCATATACTTTAATCTGTTTTTACACAAGTACTGTTTATGACTAATCCATGGTCCAGGAGTAAAATACTTTATAGTTAATCCATCTAAATTTTTACTATTTCCGGTCATCTGTATAGACTGTTTATTTATCACGACTAAATTACCAATCTGCGTTCTACATACCTCATATGATTCTTCAAGTCACGTTTCGTAGCCTATCATTTCTAATACAGCCGGTACTTGCTGAGCGCAGACTTGTAAAGCGTGATTTCGCGTATTACCTTACAGGATTCCATTTAATTCGTCCACTGCTAGAATTTCATTCATACGTGGTTCAACTTGCATCCATCAACACCGGAACGAATTTATCTGCTACTTTATACAATTTCCATCAACTGAAAATGAAGTTGAAAAAAATCTTACAAATCTCAAATGCAAAGCATTCCGAAGAATTTTCACATATGGAAGATAGAGAAGTCAAACAATGAATCAAAAAATTACAAAAGAAGAATTGGGTGCTTATAAAACCCCTTGATAATAAAAGCACTCATTATGAGAAACAGCTTTTAACTGAAGATAAGATGAAGGAATCGTTAAATAACAGAGAAGCAATGTCCAATCTTCTAGCAGAGATTGACACAATTAAAGAAAAAAAACAAGACACTTTAAAAGAGCTACTGGGAAAAATGTGCTCTTTACAGCGACATGGTTACAGTTGCATCAGTCATTCTTATAAGCAAAAGACATCAGCTCTTTCAAAAAATAATTCTGTCATGTATTTGCCAAGAGAACGAAAACAAGTCCAAAAGAAAATTTCAGAGTGCTTTTGAAAACCAAGTTGAAAGTTAGTCTGCAGAATTTTACTTCGATAATAATAAAACATCTCTGATTTTATTTCAAAATGAATTTTTTTTAATCGATTTTAAAGAGATCTTTGCAAATTGGTTCATAAAACTTCACAATATGCCAAAATTGTTCAGATTAGGGAAAAAATATAATAAAGTATGCTTAAAACAACTAAGAAAAAGCACATTTTGAGCATCCTTAAGAGAATACAATTTGGCTCCACTAACTTTCTTTACGAGTATACATTAAATTTTTATTTACATTTCTTTTTTATTCAACACTGAACTTTCAATGGTTTTAAGAGAAAAAGCACTTGATAGAGAGACTCTAAATTCGGAAAAAACTGAAACAAAATTGGTTTATACCCAGGCAGTGCAATTACACTGGCCTGTTGGGAAGAGAAGACCCCGTTGGACATGGAAAATATTAGGCCACACAGAGAGGAAAATGTTTAGCCTCCTCCTCGTAATGCGAAAGGAGGCCACTTGGGAAAAAATTACACCACACAGTACTTTTGAAACCACTACGAACAAATCTCAGACTTCGGATGATTATAGTGTGATGAACAGTTCAACCTCACTTCGAATATTACAATACAATATAGAGAAAGCACCAATTCAGACACTTCAATATGGAATTCAAAACCTACGAAATTAATGCACAAATGCTACCCTAACCATTAAAACATAATGTGACGCATTCATGTAAAATAAATAACTAGTAAAGCTCCAATATAAACCAACATGTGAAAAGGGATGGACAAATTATAACATTCAAGTATTTCTAGTGGAAATAAAGTTGATAGAAAACAAGACTTACCAGCCACAGATGTCTTTTTGCTCTGAATTATTCCTCCGTTCTTTTCATCATCGTTCTTTTTCTTTCACGATATCATGTTCTGCATTCCAAGAGTGCACAAAAGTGATGACAAATTACACTAGAAGAGGCCAAAAGGGGGGAAAAAAAGGAATCATTAGATTTTAACTACTTTGATATTAAAGAATAATTATACACAAAGAGAAATATCTAATATTGTTTCTTAATATATAAAACTTCAAAAGTCGCCTTCTTTGTTTTAAACCCCAGCAATGTGCTACATTGTTACTAAAAGCATGACTGCAATCGATAGAAAAGCTGATTTTCCTAATACGACAGAAGTACAGTAAGCGAAAGGGGTTTTTAATATATAGGTACAACATGAATAATGAAAGAAAAAAAAATTAGACAGTTATTACGGATACACAGAATAAAAGGGATAATGATCTTCGATAAGAGTAAATAATTGCAGCGCTGGTAGAAAGATGGCACCAAAAGACAAAGAGCAGGTAATTTTAAATCACAAATAAACAAAATAAACTTTACTGCTAGCTTTGAAGCAGGTGTTATATATTAAACTATCTTAATTCACACACAGAATTAGTGACATAACAGATCAAAATAGAGTAAGAATCAAACTCGCAATACATTAACATTAAAAGAGCTATACATATATACTTTTAAAGATTTTTTTAAAAAATGGGCACAAAAACACCTCTCTAAAAACAGACTTCGACGAACATCTTGGAAACAAAAGTCGTATACCATAAAAGAAATATTTCATTCAGAATTTTAACATAAGAACCATTTCTAATTTTAAGTTCTCTACTTAGGTACTCTCATCCATGAGAGAGGACAGCTTAGTCCGATATACCAGAAATTATCTTGAAATATTACCAGGTGACTTTAATGTAATTATAGAAATATTTCACTCAGGGAAAGAACATATTGTCTAGCTGCCCAAGTTCGAGCCCAGCTTTAATATAGCAAGCTAAAACACATCAAATGCCACTAAATGATACAGCATATTGAAATGTTACAAAAAATTTAAATGCAATTTCGTGGAAGAGCTATTGTAATTACCTACATACTAAAATTTTGACCAAAAATTCAAGAAAACTAAGATACTCCTTTTTCTTTCGAAGGAATCAAAGTCATATACTAATGTAGGGATGCTCAACCTACTGTGCTATGAAACCTACACATAGGAATGAAATTTTGTCAGCTATGTGAGATGTCCAATACCGAGAAATTCCGTAAATTGTAGAATAGAACCTGCGTCCGAAAACAGACGAAAGGTAAAACATTATTCAAATACTTTACCTTTAGCCTTGAAGCAGGTGTTCTATATTAAACTGTGTTAATTCACATACAGAATTAGTAATATAATAGCTCAAAATATTTTAATAACCAAACACGCATTAAATAAACATTAAAAAATCTATATACATTTATTAGTGTTACGAGGATTTATTCTGAAATATTAAAAGGTCACTTTCAAAGAAATGATAGAACTTTTCACTTAGGAAAGGGACATTCTGTCTGCCTGCCCAGGTTCCATCCCAGCTTCTGTTACAAAAGTTTCATAGAAGAATATTAAAAATCCAGAAACGAAACTTATTAAGAAATTATTGAACATACCTGGTTCTATGATTTAGCCATTCTTACAGACATAGTAACTAAATCTTAAATTTGAGGGAGGGGGCGAGAGAACTAAACTAAAGTCTTTGAATTAAAGGGTATTTTAAATTCATTTTAAATCAAAATTAATTTTGTGAAAATATTACACAAATATGAGGAATATACATTTTTACCACAATGTAATGTACGGTTTGCCCCTTTGAAAATCTGGAGAACTAAGGGGTGAAATATAAGAAAACTGAAACAATCATTTGGAAAATCTCATCGAGCTTAAATTAGTTTCTAAATTAGATGTTTTGAGTGTATTTAAAATTAGGCTAACTACTTCATTCACTTCAAACCCATTACATAATACTAGTATTTAAGAAAAATGGTAAAAGATTGCAAATATGTTAAATAACAATTCTATTGATCTAGAAATGGAAATAACTGATTTTCATCCTAATTAAGATCAAGAATATCACAAAAAGCCATTTGAATAGTCCTAGAACAGAAAAATTATGAACAGTTAAACTTTTAAAAATATAAATTCCTGCTTCCGATCTCTACTTAAAAATGTGAAAGAGGATTTTCAACAATGAACTTGTTAAAATCAATGTTTAGATACAGGATAACAAATCAACATCCCAACGACTGCAAGGATTTAGCCATAACATCGCATGTATCAGAGGCAAAAAAAAAAAAAAAAAAAAAAAAAAAAAAAAAAAAAAAAAAAAAAAAACTCGCAGAAGAAATGCAGTGTTAAATTTCACATTAAAATACGATTTCCCTGTATTTAACTTTCATCTTGCTGAATTTTTTGTAAATAATACAAAGCGTATACCTTTTCATTAACATATTATACCACACATTTTTATACTTTGTGTAATGTATTTATAACTGAAATATTAAAAGTGCACTAGATACTTGTAGCTCGCCAAAATTTTATAAACTCAAAATTGGCTCCCTTTAAGTTAAAGTTGCACATAACTGCACTAAGGGAAGGAATGCAATTTTATTTCTTTGTCTGTATTTGGTTTCATTTTCATATAAAAAGAGTTAAAAATAGGGTTATCTAATTTTGTTATCTAGGTAACAAAATTTAAACACACATTTTCAGTAAAAATTACAGAATAAAAGATTTTGTTTCACTGAAGATGCAACACCTCGCTGTTCCAGGTATGGTACAGACTGCATACTGTCTGAAAGAAATTCCTTTCTTAAACAGGGAATCCATATACTTTAATCTGTTTTTACACAAGTACTGTTTATGACTAATGGCCCAGGAGTAAAATACTTTATAGTTAATCCATCTAAATTTTTATTATTTCCGGTCATCTGTATAGACTGTTTATTTATCACAACTAAACTACCAATCTGCATTCTAGATACCTCATATGATTCTTCAAGTCATGTTTCGTAGCCTATCATTTCTAATACAGCAGGTACTTGCTGAGCGCAGACTTGTAAAGCGTGATTTCCCGTATAGCAGTACCTTACAGGATTCCATTTAATTTGTCCACCGCTAGAATTTCATTCATATGTGGTTCAACATTCATCCATCAACACCGGAAAGAATTTATCTGCTACTTTAAACAATTTCCATAGACTGAAAATGAAGTTCAAAAAAATCTTACAAATCTCAAATGCAAAGCATTCCGAAGAATTTTCACATATGGAAGATAGAGAAGTCAAACAATGAATCAGAAAATTACAAAAGAAGAATTGGGTGCTTATAAAACCCCTTGATAATAAAAGTGCTCATTACGAGAAACAGCTTTTAACTGAAGATTATATGAAGGAATCGTTAAATAACAGAGAAGCAATGTCTGATCTTCTAGTGGAGATGGACACAATTAACCCTCCAGGCGGCAAGGTCGTACATATGCGTTCGAAAATAATGGCTCTCATAGCGGCAAGGCAGCATATATGCGTCCAAATATTTTGCTCCTCATGGCGGCAAGGCAGCATATATACGTAAACGTAAATTTTGGCCCGAAACGGCAAAGCAGCATATATACGTCCTGTCTAAGAGTGCTCTCCCCTCTCTGCTCTTAATGTAAACTGACAGGTGATAATTTTTCTCTGCGGGAGGTAATTGAGGAGAGGAAACTATCTATTCGCTAGGGGCAAATGAGTTTTATCGTTAGGTTTTGAATAACAGCTCGGAATAAATAGCTCGTTCAAAACTTCCAGCTGTTCCGTGCTTATACCAGCTATAGTAAACTTAAATGTTTATGTTTGTAAAGAGAATTTTCATTTTCCAGCCTAATTATTCTCAAAATTTTAGTTGCAGTTTGGCAAAATGTAATTGGAATTAAAATTAAAATTGCAAGAAACTGCAACAATATTTTGAAATATGTGATTTCAATTATATTGCAATTGTAATTAGCTTCGCAATTACAATTAGAAAGTAAGTACTTTTTAAATGCAACAATAATGTATGCAATTGCATTTTAATTCTTAAGTCTTACAATTACAATGCAATGATAATCACAAACATTATAATTATATAATCTAATTACAATTACAAATTTTATTGCATCTAATCACAACTACGGTAATATTAGCTAATTACAACGTAATTTTAACTGCAATTGCAGTAGGTAATTATAACTACGTAATTAGGAAAGTAATTGTCTCTGATAATTAGAATTACTTAACATAGTGAAATTATGATCATAATTGTAATTCTAAGTGTAGTATGCAATTGTAATAAAATTATGCAATTACTAAGTAGTTATAGTTAAAAAGTAGCTGTTTTTTTAATTACAATTACAATTTACGTAATTTCATTTAAATTACAATTACTCTATATTTGTGAAATCCAATTTCATATTCAATGCAACTGCAAACATATAATCTAATTACAATTACACTGTCATTGTAACTCCAGTAAGTAATTATAATAATGTAATTAGGATAGCAATTGTTTCTGATAAAAGCAGTTACGTTGCCCAGGAAAATCATGATCTTAATTGCAAATGTAATTGCAGAATGCAATTGAAAACACATAGTAATTGGAATAATATTATGCTATTATCTTGTAATTACAATGTAAAAATTTTTAATTATATATACAATTTACTCAAATGCATTTTAATTATAATTGCATTTTAATTGTGAAATCTAATTGAGTAAACGGTATAACTGTAATTATATAACCTAATAAAAATTACAATGCAATTGTAATGACCTCTTAATTAAAATTGCGCAGCACATGATTGTAACTATTTAATCAGAAAAACAACTGCCCCTTATAATTTCAGTGACATAGGCTAAGGAAATCGTGATAATATTTGAAAATTACAGTCAATAATATTATATTCGAAATGTTTCTGCATTTTGGATAATGAGTTTTAAAAAACACAACAGGATAATCACCTATGAGAAAAATATTAATATTTTCTGTCATGTCTTCTGAATCATCTTACATATATTGTAGTTTGTGGTACCAGCATAAATAGGAGTTTATTTAAAGGAAATATTTTATATAGACCGAAATGCACATAACGTTAGTAAGCAAATATGTATGTTTATGATTTTCGATATACATGTGAACTTAAATTACAAGATTAAGGGAAAGCAAACAAAGAGTTTATGCCAGTGCAAAGGGATGTTTCCGCAAAGGATTTGTTACGGGACGCTTGTCCAACATATTGCTTTAGCTGGTAAAAAAGGATTCTGATCAGCAATCAGTATGCTTAATTGCTGTGTGTATTAGACATTTTACTAAATCCATTTATTATGAATTACCGCCCAGACAGTAAAGCGGTTCGTGACTCTGGTTGCCGTACCGAAGAGCCTGGGTTCGAATCCCGGATAGGGCATGAATGTAATTTGTTCGTCCTCTTCATAGGTGGCAACGGTGGCCAACGTATTAGTTCCCTCCTTAATAACATGACCGGCCTTAGTAGTGATCAATGTCTATAAACGGCTACTCCCTGCCATTGGAAAAAAAAATTACGAATTGGTCTTTTATTCAACATAACACACATTTTCCATAAATAGTTAAAATGCATTATTCAGTTACAAGGGAAAGTACTTGCATGAACTATTTTCCATCATTGTTTCACGTAAGAACAAATAAAAGTACAATTTTCTTATGCACCTGTGATTGTCATATTATTTGGATTACGGTAAAGACTGCAAAGATGCTTCTATGGAGGACTTTCTAAGGGAAACTGGCTCATGTTCACATCACCCGTTAATAAAAGCAGGAAAAGATCTTTATTTAATTGAATGCAACGAAACGTTTAAGAAGAATGATGTACTCATAGAGAACTTTCTAAAATAAAATGATTTGTATTCATTGTTACACATAAGGAAATCCACGGAGCTATCTAAACATTTAGATTGTTTGCCAAAATGGGCATCCGATTTGAACTTGTAGTATTCAAAAGACGACTTATTACTCTGCTGAGCGAAAAATCTAATTGCTTTTGAAGTTATATTGTAATTCGAACAATCATTGTATTACAATTATTATTATTATTATTATTATTTTTTCCCAATGGCAGATGGGGAACAGTTACAGTGCAACACAGTCCATTAGTCTATACAAGGCCAGAAGTTGCAGTCACTTTACTATGGAGGCATCTAATATGTGGCCTATACCATCGCCTCCTATGAAAGGACGAACAGTTAAAGCCATGCCTTCTCCGGGATTCGAACCCATGCCCTTCGGTATCGCAGTCTGGCTTCCCTAACCACTATACCATCTGGGCGGCACAATTACAGTTATAACTGCATTAGTTGTAGTTTTAACTACAAAGTAACTACAATGAATTACCAGCTTTTCTCAGTCAATAACAGATAGCTTAAACTTTAAAGATAAATGGAAGGTCTTATAATTTGTCGAATGGCAATATTCTAAGAAAGTGTAGTCTCCAGGATGGTCGAAGTTTAATTACAGTCTTACATTTCGCATACTCGCAGCACTTGCCCAAAGGCTGTTCCAAGATTATTTCTGTTCACCTCATCCATTAATTTTGGAGACAGAATCATGTCTAGAGACATTTTTTTCTGAGGACAGTATTTTATATAATAGAAAAAAAAATAATAATAATGCGTCTCCCTCAAGGTGCAAAGAGTATTGATAAATTTAATTGAAATTACAATTACAATTGTAGTTAATACAAATACAATGTTACTTTAACGGTTAGAATAACATTATAGTTCCTAATGGCAAAAATATCAAATGAGTGTTATAGATTAGTATACTTATCACAATATTAAACTTTTAATACCGTTTTATTTTATTTAGCTTATCACAATATTGAGCTTTTTAACACCGTCAGTACTGAAAAAATGTTTTACTACTGTCATGAAATGTATATTCGATAATAGTTTCTCATCGATGTTTTTCTTATATATTTTTCTGCATAATTCATAAATGTTTGCAATGGAAATAATTCTGAGGCTTTCATAATACTTCTAAATTTTCATGAAATAAAGTTCCATTAAAGTTTACTTGAAGGAGACTCTCAATGCAAGCACTCGAAAAGAAGTTATGCTACATTTACATATTATGAAATGGTTGAATGTATAGTATTTACTTGTAACAGCGGTGCTCAATATATCGCGTTTTCTGAAAGAATGCATATGTTGCCTAAAATCGAATTTAAATCACTATAATCAGAATAATTGGCTAAAGTATTAAATTGTAATTTTTACAGCATCAATCGAATTAGTGGATTTTATTGAAGATAAAAATGTGTTGATATTGACAAGCTATATTAGTTTTTGTACTATAATGAATGCTAGCTAGTAGCTATATGAATATAATGAATGTACTATAATGAATGCTACCTAGTAGCTACTCTAGCTAATAGCTAGAGTAAAACTCAGGATATGGTAACATTAAATAAATAAATAAATAAAATTAAAAAAAAAGAAGAAGCAGAAAACAAAAGCGAAAAGGAACTGAATACATTCGGAAAGAGAAGGCTTACTATGGTGAAACATTAGAAACGTGTAGACAAAGTGTTAATACTTATATGTGAGAAAATACTAAGGACAAATTAAAATACATCATAACTACGTTTGGTGCTTTCTATATTATTTGTATCAATAGTAATATAAGTACCGAAAAATACTTAAAAAATAGGTATTTTCGAAAATTTAAAGGAACAAAATTGCAGTCTGAAAATTTATAGCAGCGGAACTTTTGAAGTAATTTGATGCCTTCTGAAGGTCGCCATGAACATAACAATTTATAACTGTCAGCTTTTACAACTTGGAATCAGATAAACTCTATTGTTTGGTAAACCGGACTGTCTAGTAATGTTTTCGGTACTGTCTAGTTTCCGGGAATGGCGATGTATGCAAGCTTTTTCCTCTTTCTGCCCTAAGAATAAACAGCTCATAGGGGAATTCTGAAAAATATATAACCCTTTCATATATGTACTCATACCCTGATATTCACAATAGCGTTTCTTTATTTAGATAGCTTTGAGCATGCAAATTCAGTAAAAATCAGAAAAGAAGTACCATACTTATAACAAAGCAGGTTATCTCAGTAAATGAAGGGAATTAAGTACCGGCGATGGCAAGATTTTCCCATGGTTTAAAGACTAAGTAATTTATTCCTTTCAGAAAATTTTCTCGGAAAGCAAATCATCACTTACGGATAGAAGAATGTTCTAAGAACTACGGGATAAATTTATAATGGGAATAAAAGAATGAAAGAAATCGGAAACTCTTTTCTAGTAATCATTTTACTCCTCGAAAGCTAGTTTCAGTATCACCTTTTTAAGGAAATGACACACGAAATGGATTTCAGAAACAATCTCGAAATCGTCAATAACTATCCAATATTCTGCATTTGTAAATATTTATTTAATTTGCATTTCAACCAAATGTTGAAAACAAAGTGGAAAAAAAATCTCCTTGCAAAAGGAGAAAAAAAAAAAGATTCCCATTCTTTTACAGTGATATTCCATTAAATTATATCAGAAAATCATATCACTGTTGGATGCAATAAATAGTAATTTCAGACATGTTACCTGTTTATGTTGTTAACTCTCTTTTGCAACTGAACACTGGTAGTTTTGCCTAAGTTTGAATTCCGGTGAATGTGTTCGTTGCTTGGTATTTTGGTGAATTTTAGGTTGAATATACCAAACCAGTTTCCCTGAAAAAGTCATCTACAAACGCATCCTTTTCCTCAAGCAGGTGCCCATCGTATGCTGCCTGACGAATATGCAAGAATTTTTCTTCTTTTACACAGCTTTCATAATCACATATTACTTACCAGCGGCCGAGCGGTAAAGACGCTGAACACTGGTAGTTCGGTCCGTGGTTCGAATCCCGCGAACGGGCTGGCTGCATGGTCGTTTTCATGGTTTTCCCCATGTGTAACGTGTATACGAGCCAGTTTCCCTTAGAAAGTCCTCCACGAAGGCATCCTTCCATTTAGGCAGATAACCCTCGTGTGCTTTGCCTTGAATAGTACCATACCAATAATACCATAATCACATATTATATTATTGAACATTTTTAATTTGCAAAACTCTATGACATGGAAGTTACTCTATGACATGCAAAACTCTATGTCATAGAGTTATGGAAAACTCTATGACATATTTATTTAGATTAATAAAAAGATAAAAATTAAATGCGTCATCGGCATCATTTTTTTAAAAATATCATTATATAATCTATTGTACTTTTTTTTTTTAGTGTACTGGGGAATTAAAGAAAATTTCTCAAAAGTATCATCATGTTTTCGTAAACTGATATATAGTGTTAAATTATTATATTAAATTTCAGTTTATTCTAGCAGAAATCGTAAATAGCTGCATTATGTATAGCTCTTGCTTCACTGAGCTTTCGGAAGTTAATCTGTGTCCATCCGCATAATCGAGAAGCAGGTCGATTTGTTTCTCAGTGCAATCGCTGTGGGATCTTAATTCTACTGACCGATGTTCTATAAATTTAAAATATTTTGCCCTGCCTAAATTCTGTAGCTCTCTACATTCTAAAACTTTTGCCGTTGTCAAGTGCCAAATTCTTAGAATTTCGCCTAAATTTTCTTGTTCGATGCCTCTTTAAATTCTAAGAATTTTTCAGCCATTAATCTGCCTCCTGGCCAGACGTGTTTTTCGATGCCACATATGTCACTGAAAAAGGTTGAAAAATCGGAATTTTAAAAGCAAACTTCCTACTTTTCATCAAATAAATTTTATCGATTAGCAGTGCTATGGAAGCATTAAAACATTTATGTAATAAATACACAAATACTTCAGAAACATTTTTTTCTCTCTACTGAAGAAAGGCCTGTCTCTGACTACCTGCGAATTTGATTAAGTTTTATCCAAAATCTACGTCAAAGCGTTTCATTTTGGCCTAATATTAAATTTTACATTGGCATGTTCCTGTCCCTGCTTGATGTTGACAAGATTTATTCAAAACTGACTGTTCTTATTTTTTATTTTAAAACAAACAATTTAAATGGAAATCCTCAGCTTGCTTTTATTTATTTAACTAATAACATTTGATAATGTGAATTGAGATCTCTAAGTAATTTGCGTATTTGAAAACAAAAAAAATTTTAAACACCAATTTTGAAGCTTTTGTTTTGGTTTGCTTTATTTTTCCTTCAAAGCAAGGGAGAGCTATCTGCCTGAAGGGAGGAATGCCTCCGTGGAGGACGTTCTAAGAAAAACTTACTCGCGCCCACATTATGCACAGAGAAAACCACAAAAATTCCACTTTGAAAGGTAAAAGTGTCTAATTTTTTAGAGCGAGATTTTAATAACAATGAATTTTAGCAATTTAATACAAGTGCTATATTTAATTAAGAATTAAAACAATGTTCTTTTGTGATTTACGTAAGGTAACTCTTTCTGTCAAAAATAATCATATGAAAATGCACCGAATTTCAGTACCATGTAATTTAGTTCGGAAACCGAGAGGTATCTGTGACATCTTGTCTATATGTAGAAAATTTTTAATATGGTTATTATGACTGAAATTTGTTTCAAAATATTCAATCAACCAATAAATGCGATGAAGGTAAACTCCCCTTTTATAAATATGAAACAAGATAAACGAAATAAATTTGTGGTAAAATGAATTACAAACATTATGTCGAAATGACTGACACTGAGCATGTGTTTGTTATTTTAATAGTAATTTAATTATCAATTACATGTAGCTTTCAATAGGAATTAGGTATTTTAAGCCTCTTATAATTTTTTTCTTAGCGTTAAAGCTCGATAACATGAATCAAAAACAGAAAATTAAACTACACTGTCTCACTAGTCGTAAGATTATATTACTGAAATATGCATATAAAAACAAATTAACATTCTATAAACGTACATTAAAATACCGAAACGCAATAAAAATTAATAACATTTATACTTAAAAAGCAACAAAGCCGGTCTCATGTGAATCACTAGAAGAGGCGCCAAATTGGCTATGCGAATTCGAAAATTACTTTAATTATTAGGGGAAATAAGCTTCGTCAAACTTAAATCAATAAAACAAACCAAAAAAATTGCAAGGAAACCTGGAAATTAATGCAATATGCATTTCAGTGTTATTTCTTATTTATCAAAAACGAATTTTTTAACGTTTTCATTTGAAAATTATAAATAATTGGCTACATTATTTCTCTGAATTTATAAAACTACGATTAAAAAATACTTTAAGAATTATGGTATAATTATGCTATAAGAGTTATGACATTTTGATTTAATACAATTACTTTTGCTTAATACAAGTGTAGCTATTTTTATATTTATATGGACGCGCATTGACCTTTCTGCCTCAGGTGAAAAAATATCTTGGCACGGCTCTGATAAGCAATTAAGATTAGAAATATGCACAAAATTAGTAACAATGCAATACAAAACTTCCTTTTCTGTTTCGGATTTCCAGAAAAAAATATCTTTTTTCGTCTAACCAAAGCATGGACACAAAACGTGTTCCTTCCTCCGTAAGGGCAAAAGCAGCCCATCTGCTTAATCGCCTCTAGGCTGTAATCAAAGGACGGTAGGAAGCCATCACTTAAGTGAAATGAATTGTTGATCGCCCTACAAGGAGGGGGGAAGAAAATCTAACAAAGGCCGTTTTCAGGACAATTTTGGTTCACTCTAAGTGAAAACAAAATTGTAAACATGGTTAATTTTTACTGCAGTTTTCGAGACATAATTAGATTTGAATGCGAGCCGCCCGGTGGGTTAAAGAAAAAAACGGACACTTTAAAAGAGCTACTGGGAAATATGTGCTCTTTACAGCGACATGGTTACAGTTGCATCGGTCATTCTTATAAGCAAAAGACATCAGCTTTTTCAAAAAATAATTCTGTCATGTATTTGCCAAGAGAACGAAAACAAGTCCAAAAGAAACTTTCAGAGTGCTTTTCAAAACCAAAATGAAAGTTAGTCTGCAGAATTTTACTTCGATAATAATAAAACATCTCTGATTTTATTTCAAAATGAATTTTTTTTAATCGATTTTAAAGAGATCTTTGCAAATTGGTTCATAAAACTTCACAATATGCCAAAATTGTTCAGATTAGGGAAAAAATATAATAAAGTATGCTTAAAACAACTAAGAAAAAGCACATTTTGAGCATCCTTAAGAGAATACAATTTGGCTCCACTAACTTTCTTTACGAGTATACATTAAATTTTTATTTACATTTCTTTTTTATTCAACACTTAACTTTCAATGGTTTTAAGAGAAAAAGCACTTGATAGAGAGACTCTAAATTCGGAAAAAACTGAAACAAAATTGGTTTATACCCAGGCAGTGCAATTACACTGGCCTGTTGGGAAGAGAAGACCCCGTTGGACATGGAAAATATTAGGCCACACAGAGAGGAAAATGTTTAGCCTCCTCCTCGTAATGCGAAAGGAGGCCATTTGGGAAAAAATTACACCACAGCAGTACTTTTGAAACCACTACGAAGCAACAGAACTCTAACAAATCTCAGACTTCTGATGATTATAGTGTGATTAACAGTTCAACCTCACTTCGAATATTACAATACAACATAGAGAAAGCACCAATTCAGACACTTCAATATGGAATTCAAAACCTACGAAATTAATGCACAAATGCTACCCTAACCATTAAAACATAATGTGACGCATTCAGAAAATCTGGAGAACTAAGGGGTGAAATATAAGAAAACTGAAACAATCATTTGGAAAATCTCATCGAGCTTAAATTAGTTTCTAAATTAGATGTTTTGAGTGTATTTAAAATTAGGCTAACTACTTCATTCACTTCAAACCCATTACATAATACTAGTATTTAAGAAAAATGGTAAAAGATTGCAAATATGTTAAATAACAATTCTATTGATCTAGAAACGGAAATAACTGATTTTCATCCTAATTAAGATCAAGAATATCACAAAAAGCCATTTGAATAGTCCTAGAACAGAAAAATCATGAACAGTTAAACTTTTAAAAAGATAAATTCCTGCTTCCGATCTACTTAAAAATGTGAAAGAGGATTTTCAACAATGAACTTGTTAAAATCAATGTTTAGATACAGGATAACAAATCAACATCCCAACGAGTGCAAGGATTTAGCCATAACATCGCATGTATCAGAGGCAAAAAAAAAAAAAAAAAAAAAAACTTGCAGAAGAAATGCAGTGTTAAATTTCACATTAAAATATGATTTCCCTGTATTTAACTTTCATCTTGCTGAATTTTTTGTAAATAATACAAAGAGTATACCTTTTCTTTAACATATTATACCACACATTTTTATACTTTGTGTAATGTATTTATAACTGAAATATTAAAAGTGCACTAGATACTTGTAGCTCGCCAAAATTTTATAAACTCAAAATTGGCTCCCTTTAAGTTAAAGTTGCACATGACTGCACTAAGGGAAGGAATGCAATTTTATTTCTTTGTCTGTATTTGGTTTCATTTTCATATAAAAAGAGTTAAAAATAGGGTTATCTAATTTTGTTATCTAGGTAACAAAATTTAAACACACATTTTCAGTAAAAATTACACAATAAAAGATTTTGTTTCCCTGAAGATGCAACAACTCGCTATTCCAGGTATGGTACAGACTGCATACTGTCAGAAAGAAATTCCTTTCTTAAACAGGGAATCCATATATTTTAATCTGTTTTTACACAAGTACTGTTTATGACTAATGGTCCAGGAGTAAAATACTTTATAGTTAATCCATCTAAATTTTTATTACTTCCGGTCATCTGTATAGACTGTTTATTTATCACGACTAAACTACCAATCTGCATTCTAGATACCTATGATTCGTCAAGTCACGTTTCGTAGCCTATCATTTCTAATATAGCAGGTACTTGCAGAGCGCAGATTTGTAAAGCGTGATTTCGCGTATAGCAGTACCTTACAGGATTCCATTTAATTTGTCCACCGCTAGAATTTCATTGATACGTGGTTCAACATTTATCCATCAACACCAGAAAGAATTTATCTGCTACTTTAAACAATTTCCATAGACTGAAAATGAAGTTCAAAAAAATCTTACAAATCTCAAATGCAAAGCATTCTGAAGAATTTTCACATATGGAAGATAGAGAAGTCAAACAATGAATAAGAAAATTACAAAAGAAGAATTGGGTGCTTATAAAACCCCTTGATAAAAAAATGTGCTCATTACGAAAAATAGCTTTTAACTGAAGATTAGATGAAGGAATCGTTAAATAACAGAGAAGCAATGTCTGATCTTCTAGCGGAGATGGACACAATTAAAGAAAAAAAAAAAAAAAACGGACACTTTAAAAGAGCTACTGGGAAATACGTGCTCTTTACAGCGTCATGGTTACAGTTGCATCAGTCATTCTTATAAGCAAGAGACATCAGCTTTTTCAAAAAATAATTCTGTCATGTATTTGCCAAGAGAACGAAAACAAGTCCAAAAGAAACTTTCAGAGTGCTTTTCAAAACCAAGTTGAAAGTTAGTCTGCAGAATTTTACTTCGATAATAATAAAACATCTCTGATTTTATTTCAAAATGAATTTTTTTTAATCGATTTTAAAGAGATCTTTGCAAATTGGTTCATAAAACTTCACAATATGCCAAAATTGTTCAGATTAGGGAAAAAATATAATAAAGTATGCTTAAAACAACTAAGAAAAAGCACATTTTGAGCATCCTTAAGAGAATACAATTTGGCTCCACTAACTTTCTTTACGAGTATACATTAAATTTTTATTTACATTTCTTTTTTATTCAACACTTAACTTTCAATGGTTTTAAGAGAAAAAGCACTTGATAGAGAGACTCTAAATTCGGAAAAAACTGAAACAAAATTGGTTTATACCCAGGCAGTGCAATTACACTGGCCTGTTGGGAAGAGAAGACCCCGTTGGACATGGAAAATATTAGGCCACACAGAGAGGAAAATGTTTAGCCTCCTCCTCGTAATGCGAAAGGAGGCCACTTGGGAAAAAATTACACCACACAGTACTTTTGAAACCACTACGAACAAATCTCAGACTTCGGATGATTATAGTGTGATGAACAGTTCAACCTCACTTCGAATATTACAATACAAGATAGAGAAAGCACCAATTCAGACACTTCAATATGGAATTCAAAACCTACGAAATTAATGCACAAATGCTACCCTAACCATTAAAACATAATGTGACGCATTCATGTAAAATAAATAACTAGTAAAGCTCCAATATAAAGCAACATGTGAAAAGGGATGGACAAATTATAACATTCAAGTATTTCTAGTGGAAATAAAGTTGATAGAAAACAAGACTTACCAGCCACAGATGTCTTTTTGCTCTGAATTATTCCTCCGTTCTTTTTATCATCGTTCTTTTTCTTTCACGATATCATGTTCTGCATTCCAAGAGTGCACAAAAGTGATGACAAATTACACTAGAAGAGGCCAAAAGGGGGAAAAAAAAGGAATCATTAAATTTTATTTACTTTGATATTAAAGAATAATTATACACAAAGAGAAATATCTAATATTGTTTCTTAATATATAAAACTTCAAAAGTCGCCTTCTTTGTTTTAAACTCCAGCAATGTGCTACATTGTTACTGTTAAGCATGACTGCAATCGATAGAAAAGCTGATTTTCCTAATACGACAGAAGTACAGTAAGCGAAAGGGGTTTTTAATATATGGGTACAACATGAATAATGAAAGAAAAAAAAAATTAGAGTTATTACGTATACACAGAATAAAAGGGATAATGATCTTCGAGAAGAGTAAATAATTGCAGCGCTGGTAGAAAGATGGCACCAAAAGACAAAGAGCAGGTAATTTTAAATCACAAATAAACAAAATAAACTTTACTGCTAGCTTTGAAGCAGGTGTTATATATTAAACTATCTTAATTCACACACAGAATTAGTGACATAACAGATCAAAATAGAGTAAGAATCAAACTCGCAATGCTTTAACATTAAAAGAGTTATACATATATACTTTTAAAGATTTTTTTTAAAAAATGGGCACAAAAACACCTCTCTAAAAACAGACTTCGACGAACACCTTGGAAACAAAAGTCGTATACCATAAAAGAAATATTTCATTCAGAATTTTAACGTAAGAACCGTTTCTAATTTTAAGTTCTCTACTTAGGTACTCTCATCCATGAGAGAGGACAGCTTAGTCCGATATACCAGAAATTATCTTGAAATATTACCAGGTGACTTTAATGTAATTATAGAAATATTTCACTCAGGGAAAGAACATATTGTCTAGCTGCCCGGGTTCGAGCCCAGCTTTAATATAGCAAGCTAAAACACATCAAATGCCATTGAATGATACAGCATTTTGAAATGTTACAAAAAATTTAAATGCAATTTCGTGGAAGAGCTATTGCAATTACCTACATACTAAAATTTTGACCAAAAATTCAAGAAAACTAAGATACTCCTTTTTCTTTCGAAGGAATCAAAGTCATATACTAATGTAGGGATGCTCAACCTATTGTACTATGAAACCTAAACATAGGAATGAAATTTTGTCAGCTATGTGAGATTTCCAATACCGAGAAATTCCGTAAATTGTAGAATAGAACCTGTGTCTGAAAACAGACGAAAGGTAAAACATTATTCAAATACTTTACCTTTAGCCTTGAAGCAGGTGTTCTATATTAAACTGTGTTAATTCACATACAGAATTAGTAATATAATAGCTCAAAATATTTTAATAACCAAACACGCATTAAATAAACATTAAAAAATCTATATACATTTATTAGTGTTACGAGGGTTTATTCTGAAATATTATAAGGTCACTTTCAAAGAAATGATAGAAGTTTTCACTCAGGGAAGGGACATTCTGTCTGGCTGCCCGGGTTCCATCCCAGCTTCTGTTACAAAAGTTTCATAGAAGAATTTTAAAAATCCAGAAACGAAACTTATGAAGAAATTATTGAACATACCTGGTTCTATGATTTAGCCATTCTTACAGACACAGTAACTAAATCTTAAATTTGAGGGAGGGGGCGAGAGAACTAAACTAAAGTCTTTGAATTAAAGGGTATTATAAATTCATTTTAAATCAAAATTAATTTTGAGAAAATATTACACAAATATGAGGAATATACATTTTTACTATAATGTAATGTACGGTTTGCCCCTTTGAAAATCTGGAGAACTAAGGGGTGAAATATAAGAAAACTGAAACAATCATTTGGAAAATCTCACCGAGCTTAAATTAGTTTCTAAATTAGATGTTTTGAGTGTATTTAAAATTAGGCTAACTACTTCATTCACTTCAAACCCATTACATAATACTAGTATTTAAGAAAAATGGTAAAAGATTGCAAATATGTTAAATAACAATTCTATTGATCTAGAAACGGAAATAACTGATTTTCATCCTAATTAAGATCAAGAATATCACAAAAAGCCATTTGAATAGTCCTAGAACAGAAAAATCATGAACAGTTAAACTTTTAAAAAGATAAATTCCTGCTTCCGATCTACTTAAAAATGTGAAAGAGGATTTTCAACAATGAACTTGTTAAAATCAATGTTTAGATACAGGATAACAAATCAACATCCCAACGAGTGCAAGGATTTAGCCATAACATCGCATGTATCAGAGGCAAAAAAAAAAAAAAAAAAAAAACTTGCAGAAGAAATGCAGTGTTAAATTTCACATTAAAATATGATTTCCCTGTATTTAACTTTCATCTTGCTGAATTTTTTGTAAATAATACAAAGAGTATACCTTTTCTTTAACATATTATACCACACATTTTTATACTTTGTGTAATGTATTTATAACTGAAATATTAAAAGTGCACTAGATACTTGTAGCTCGCCAAAATTTTATAAACTCAAAATTGGCTCCCTTTAAGTTAAAGTTGCACATGACTGCACTAAGGGAAGGAATGCAATTTTATTTCTTTGTCTGTATTTGGTTTCATTTTCATATAAAAAGAGTTAAAAATAGGGTTATCTAATTTTGTTATCTAGGTAACAAAATTTAAACACACATTTTCAGTAAAAATTACACAATAAAAGATTTTGTTTCCCTGAAGATGCAACAACTCGCTATTCCAGGTATGGTACAGACTGCATACTGTCAGAAAGAAATTCCTTTCTTAAACAGGGAATCCATATATTTTAATCTGTTTTTACACAAGTACTGTTTATGACTAATGGTCCAGGAGTAAAATACTTTATAGTTAATCCATCTAAATTTTTATTACTTCCGGTCATCTGTATAGACTGTTTATTTATCACGACTAAACTACCAATCTGCATTCTAGATACCTATGATTCGTCAAGTCACGTTTCGTAGCCTATCATTTCTAATATAGCAGGTACTTGCAGAGCGCAGATTTGTAAAGCGTGATTTCGCGTATAGCAGTACCTTACAGGATTCCATTTAATTTGTCCACCGCTAGAATTTCATTGATACGTGGTTCAACATTTATCCATCAACACCAGAAAGAATTTATCTGCTACTTTAAACAATTTCCATAGACTGAAAATGAAGTTCAAAAAAATCTTACAAATCTCAAATGCAAAGCATTCTGAAGAATTTTCACATATGGAAGATAGAGAAGTCAAACAATGAATAAGAAAATTACAAAAGAAGAATTGGGTGCTTATAAAACCCCTTGATAAAAAAATGTGCTCATTACGAAAAATAGCTTTTAACTGAAGATTAGATGAAGGAATCGTTAAATAACAGAGAAGCAATGTCTGATCTTCTAGCGGAGATGGACACAATTAAAGAAAAAAAAAAAAAAAAACGGACACTTTAAAAGAGCTACTGGGAAATACGTGCTCTTTACAGCGTCATGGTTACAGTTGCATCAGTCATTCTTATAAGCAAGAGACATCAGCTTTTTCAAAAAATAATTCTGTCATGTATTTGCCAAGAGAACGAAAACAAGTCCAAAAGAAACTTTCAGAGTGCTTTTCAAAACCAAGTTGAAAGTTAGTCTGCAGAATTTTACTTCGATAATAATAAAACATCTCTGATTTTATTTCAAAATGAATTTTTTTTAATCGATTTTAAAGAGATCTTTGCAAATTGGTTCATAAAACTTCACAATATGCCAAAATTGTTCAGATTAGGGAAAAAATATAATAAAGTATGCTTAAAACAACTAAGAAAAAGCACATTTTGAGCATCCTTAAGAGAATACAATTTGGCTCCACTAACTTTCTTTACGAGTATACATTAAATTTTTATTTACATTTCTTTTTTATTCAACACTTAACTTTCAATGGTTTTAAGAGAAAAAGCACTTGATAGAGAGACTCTAAATTCGGAAAAAACTGAAACAAAATTAGTTTATACCCAGGCAGTGCAATTACACTGGCCTGTTGGGAAGAGAAGACCCCGTTGGACATGGAAAATATTAGGCCACACAGAGAGGAAAATGTTTAGCCTCCTCCTCGTAATGCGAAAGGAGGCCACTTGGGAAAAAATTACACCACACAGTACTTTTGAAACCACTACGAACAAATCTCAGACTTCGGATGATTATAGTGTGATGAACAGTTCAACCTCACTTCGAATATTACAATACAAGATAGAGAAAGCACCAATTCAGACACTTCAATATGGAATTCAAAACCTACGAAATTAATGCACAAATGCTACCCTAACCATTAAAACATAATGTGACGCATTCATGTAAAATAAATAACTAGTAAAGCTCCAATATAAAGCAACATGTGAAAAGGGATGGACAAATTATAACATTCAAGTATTTCTAGTGGAAATAAAGTTGATAGAAAACAAGACTTACCAGCCACAGATGTCTTTTTGCTCTGAATTATTCCTCCGTTCTTTTTCTTTCACGATATCATGTTCTGCATTCCAAGAGTGCACAAAAGTGATGACAAATTACACTAGAAGAGGCCAAAAGGGGGAAAAAAAAGGAATCATTAAATTTTATTTACTTTGATATTAAAGAATAATTATACACAAAGAGAAATATCTAATATTGTTTCTTAATATATAAAACTTCAAAAGTCGCCTTCTTTGTTTTAAACTCCAGCAATGTGCTACATTGTTACTGTTAAGCATGACTGCAATCGATAGAAAAGCTGATTTTCCTAATACGACAGAAGTACAGTAAGCGAAAGGGGTTTTTAATATATGGGTACAACATGAATAATGAAAGAAAAAAAAAATTAGACAGTTATTACGGATACACAGAATAAAAGGGATAATGATCTTCGAGAAGAGTAAATAATTGCAGCGCTGGTAGAAAGATGGCACCAAAAGACAAAGAGCAGGTAATTTTAAATCACAAATAAACAAAATAAACTTTACTGCTAGCTTTGAAGCAGGTGTTATATATTAAACTATCTTAATTCACACACAGAATTAGTGACATAACAGATCAAAATAGAGTAAGAATCAAACTCGCAATGCTTTAACATTAAAAGAGTTATACATATATACTTTTAAAGATTTTTTTTAAAAAATGGGCACAAAAACACCTCTCTAAAAACAGACTTCGACGAACACCTTGGAAACAAAAGTCGTATACCATAAAAGAAATATTTCATTCAGAATTTTAACGTAAGAACCGTTTCTAATTTTAAGTTCTCTACTTAGGTACTCTCATCCATGAGAGAGGACAGCTTAGTCCGATATACCAGAAATTATCTTGAAATATTACCAGGTGACTTTAATGTAATTATAGAAATATTTCACTCAGGGAAAGAACATATTGTCTAGCTGCCCGGGTTCGAGCCCAGCTTTAATATAGCAAGCTAAAACACATAAAATGCCATTGAATGATACAGCATTTTGAAATGTTACAAAAAATTTAAATGCAATTTCGTGGAAGAGCTATTGCAATTACCTACATACTAAAATTTTGACCAAAAATTCAAGAAAACTAAGATACTCCTTTTTCTTTCGAAGGAATCAAAGTCATATACTAATGTAGGGATGCTCAACCTATTGTACTATGAAACCTAAACATAGGAATGAAATTTTGTCAGCTATGTGAGATTTCCAATACCGAGAAATTCCGTAAATTGTAGAATAGAACCTGCGTCTGAAAACAGACGAAAGGTAAAACATTATTCAAATACTTTACCTTTAGCCTTGAAGCAGGTGTTCTATATTAAACTGTGTTAATTCACATACAGAATTAGTAATATAATAGCTCAAAATATTTTAATAACCAAACACGCATTAAATAAACATTAAAAAATCTATATACATTTATTAGTGTTACGAGGGTTTATTCTGAAATATTATAAGGTCACTTTCAAAGAAATGATAGAAGTTTTCACTCAGGGAAGGGACATTCTGTCTGGCTGCCCGGGTTCCATCCCAGCTTCTGTTACAAAAGTTTCATAGAAGAATTTTAAAAATCCAGAAACGAAACTTATGAAGAAATTATTGAACATACCTGGTTCTATGATTTAGCCATTCTTACAGACATAGTAACTAAATCTTAAATTTGAGGGAAGGGGCGAGAGAACTAAACTAAAGTCTTTGAATTAAAGGGTATTATAAATTCATTTTAAATCAAAATTAATTTTGAGAAAATATTACACAAATATGAGGAATATACATTTTTACTATAATGTAATGTACGGTTTGCCCCTTTGAAAATCTGGAGAACTAAGGGGTGAAATATAAGAAAACTGAAACAATCATTTGGAAAATCTCACCGAGCTTAAATTAGTTTCTAAATTAGATGTTTTGAGTGTATTTAAAATTAGGCTAACTACTTCATTCACTTCAAACCCATTACATAATACTAGTATTTAAGAAAAATGGTAAAAGATTGCAAATATGTTAAATAACAATTCTATTGATCTAGAAACGGAAATAACTGATTTTCATCCTAATTAAGATCAAGAATATCACAAAAAGCCATTTGAATAGTCCTAGAACAGAAAAATCATGAACAGTTAAACTTTTAAAAAGATAAATTCCTGCTTCCGATCTACTTAAAAATGTGAAAGAGGATTTTCAACAATGAACTTGTTAAAATCAATGTTTAGATACAGGATACCAAATCAACATCCCAACGAGTGCAAGGATTTAGCCATAACATCGCATGTATCAGAGGCAAAAAAAAAAAAAAAAAAAAAAACTTGCAGAAGAAATGCAGTGTTAAATTTCACATTAAAATATGATTTCCCTGTATTTAACTTTCATCTTGCTGAATTTTTTGTAAATAATACAAAGAGTATACCTTTTCTTTAACATATTATACCACACATTTTTATACTTTGTGTAATGTATTTATAACTGAAATATTAAAAGTGCACTAGATACTTGTAGCTCGCCAAAATTTTATAAACTCAAAATTGGCTCCCTTTAAGTTAAAGTTGCACATGACTGCACTAAGGGAAGGAATGCAATTTTATTTCTTTGTCTGTATTTGGTTTCATTTTCATATAAAAAGAGTTAAAAATAGGGTTATCTAATTTTGTTATCTAGGTAACAAAATTTAAACACACATTTTCAGTAAAAATTACACAATAAAAGATTTTGTTTCCCTGAAGATGCAACAACTCGCTATTCCAGGTATGGTACAGACTGCATACTGTCAGAAAGAAATTCCTTTCTTAAACAGGGAATCCATATATTTTAATCTGTTTTTACACAAGTACTGTTTATGACTAATGGTCCAGGAGTAAAATACTTTATAGTTAATCCATCTAAATTTTTATTACTTCCAGTCATCTGTATAGACTGTTTATTTATCACGACTAAACTACCAATCTGCATTCTAGATACCTCATATGATTCGTCAAGTCACGTTTCGTAGCCTATCATTTCTAATATAGCAGGTACTTGCAGAGCGCAGATTTGTAAAGCGTGATTTCGCGTATAGCAGTACCTTACAGGATTCCATTTAATTTGTCCACCGCTAGAATTTCATTGATACGTGGTTCAACATTTATCCATCAACACCAGAAAGAATTTATCTGCTACTTTAAACAATTTCCATAGACTGAAAATGAAGTTCAAAAAAATCTTACAAATCTCAAATGCAAAGCATTCTGAAGAATTTTCACATATGGAAGATAGAGAAGTCAAACAATGAATAAGAAAATTACAAAAGAAGAATTGGGTGCTTATAAAACCCCTTGATAAAAAAATGTGCTCATTACGAAAAATAGCTTTTAACTGAAGATTAGATGAAGGAATCGTTAAATAACAGAGAAGCAATGTCTGATCTTCTAGCGGAGATGGACACAATTAAAGAAAAAAAAAAAACGGACACTTTAAAAGAGCTACTGGGAAATACGTGCTCTTTACAGCGTCATGGTTACAGTTGCATCAGTCATTCTTATAAGCAAGAGACATCAGCTTTTTCAAAAAATAATTCTGTCATGTATTTGCCAAGAGAACGAAAACAAGTCCAAAAGAAACTTTCAGAGTGCTTTTCAAAACCAAGTTGAAAGTTAGTCTGCAGAATTTTACTTCTATAATAATAAAACATCTCTGATTTTATTTCAAAATGAATTTTTTTTAATCGATTTTAAAGAGATCTTTGCAAATTGGTTCATAAAACTTCACAATATGCCAAAATTGTTCAGATTAGGGAAAAAATATAATAAAGTATGCTTAAAACAACTAAGAAAAAGCACATTTTGAGCATCCTTAAGAGAATACAATTTGGCTCCACTAACTTTCTTTACGAGTATACATTAAATTTTTATTTACATTTCTTTTTTATTCAACACTTAACTTTCAATGGTTTTAAGAGAAAAAGCACTTGATAGAGAGACTCTAAATTCGGAAAAAACTGAAACAAAATTGGTTTATACCCAGGCAGTGCAATTACACTGGCCTGTTGGGAAGAGAAGACCCCGTTGGACATGGAAAATATTAGGCCACACAGAGAGGAAAATGTTTAGCCTCCTCCTCGTAATGCGAAAGGAGGCCACTTGGGAAAAAATTACACCACACAGTACTTTTGAAACCACTACGAACAAATCTCAGACTTTGGATGATTATAGTGTGATGAACAGTTCAACCTCACTTCGAATATTACAATACAAGATAGAGAAAGCACCAATTCAGACACTTCAATATGGAATTCAAAACCTACGAAATTAATGCACAAATGCTACCCTAACCATTAAAACATAATGTGACGCATTCATGTAAAATAAATAACTAGTAAAGCTCCAATATAAAGCAACATGTGAAAAGGGATGGACAAATTATAACATTCAAGTATTTCTAGTGGAAATAAAGTTGATAGAAAACAAGACTTACCAGCCACAGATGTCTTTTTGCTCTGAATTATTCCTCCGTTCTTTTTCTTTCACGATATCATGTTCTGCATTCCAAGAGTGCACAAAAGTGATGACAAATTACACTAGAAGAGGCCAAAAGGGGGAAAAAAAAGGAATCATTAAATTTTATTTACTTTGATATTAAAGAATAATTATACACAAAGAGAAATATCTAATATTGTTTCTTAATATATAAAACTTCAAAAGTCGCCTTCTTTGTTTTAAACTCCAGCAATGTGCTACATTGTTACTGTTAAGCATGACTGCAATCGATAGAAAAGCTGATTTTCCTAATACGACAGAAGTACAGTAAGCGAAAGGGGTTTTTAATATATGGGTACAACATGAATAATGAAAGAAAAAAAAAATTAGACAGTTATTACGGATACACAGAATAAAAGGGATAATGATCTTCGAGAAGAGTAAATAATTGCAGCGCTGGTAGAAAGATGGCACCAAAAGACAAAGAGCAGGTAATTTTAAATCACAAATAAACAAAATAAACTTTACTGCTAGCTTTGAAGCAGGTGTTATATATTAAACTATCTTAATTCACACACAGAATTAGTGACATAACAGATCAAAATAGAGTAAGAATCAAACTCGCAATGCTTTAACATTAAAAGAGTTATACATATATACTTTTAAAGATTTTTTTTAAAAAATGGGCACAAAAACACCTCTCTAAAAACAGACTTCGACGAACACCTTGGAAACAAAAGTCGTATACCATAAAAGAAATATTTCATTCAGAATTTTAACGTAAGAACCGTTTCTAATTTTAAGTTCTCTACTTAGGTACTCTCATCCATGAGAGAGGACAGCTTAGTCCGATATACCAGAAATTATCTTGAAATATTACCAGGTGACTTTAATGTAATTATAGAAATATTTCACTCAGGGAAAGAACATATTGTCTAGCTGCCCGGGTTCGAGCCCAGCTTTAATATAGCAAGCTAAAACACATAAAATGCCATTGAATGATACAGCATTTTGAAATGTTACAAAAAATTTAAATGCAATTTCGTGGAAGAGCTATTGCAATTACCTACATACTAAAATTTTGACCAAAAATTCAAGAAAACTAAGATACTCCTTTTTCTTTCGAAGGAATCAAAGTCATATACTAATGTAGGGATGCTCAACCTATTGTACTATGAAACCTAAACATAGGAATGAAATTTTGTCAGCTATGTGAGATTTCCAATACCGAGAAATTCCGTAAATTGTAGAATAGAACCTGCGTCTGAAAACAGACGAAAGGTAAAACATTATTCAAATACTTTACCTTTAGCCTTGAAGCAGGTGTTCTATATTAAACTGTGTTAATTCACATACAGAATTAGTAATATAATAGCTCAAAATATTTTAATAACCAAACACGCATTAAATAAACATTAAAAAATCTATATACATTTATTAGTGTTACGAGGGTTTATTCTGAAATATTATAAGGTCACTTTCAAAGAAATGATAGAAGTTTTCACTCAGGGAAGGGACATTCTGTCTGGCTGCCCGGGTTCCATCCCAGCTTCTGTTACAAAAGTTTCATAGAAGAATTTTAAAAATCCAGAAACGAAACTTATGAAGAAATTATTGAACATACCTGGTTCTATGATTTAGCCATTCTTACAGACATAGTAACTAAATCTTAAATTTGAGGGAAGGGGCGAGAGAACTAAACTAAAGTCTTTGAATTAAAGGGTATTATAAATTCATTTTAAATCAAAATTAATTTTGAGAAAATATTACACAAATATGAGGAATATACATTTTTACTATAATGTAATGTACGGTTTGCCCCTTTGAAAATCTGGAGAACTAAGGGGTGAAATATAAGAAAACTGAAACAATCATTTGGAAAATCTCACCGAGCTTAAATTAGTTTCTAAATTAGATGTTTTGAGTGTATTTAAAATTAGGCTAACTACTTCATTCACTTCAAACCCATTACATAATACTAGTATTTAAGAAAAATGGTAAAAGATTGCAAATATGTTAAATAACAATTCTATTGATCTAGAAACGGAAATAACTGATTTTCATCCTAATTAAGATCAAGAATATCACAAAAAGCCATTTGAATAGTCCTAGAACAGAAAAATCATGAACAGTTAAACTTTTAAAAAGATAAATTCCTGCTTCCGATCTACTTAAAAATGTGAAAGAGGATTTTCAACAATGAACTTGTTAAAATCAATGTTTAGATACAGGATACCAAATCAACATCCCAACGAGTGCAAGGATTTAGCCATAACATCGCATGTATCAGAGGCAAAAAAAAAAAAAAAAAAAAAAAAACTTGCAGAAGAAATGCAGTGTTAAATTTCACATTAAAATATGATTTCCCTGTATTTAACTTTCATCTTGCTGAATTTTTTGTAAATAATACAAAGAGTATACCTTTTCTTTAACATATTATACCACACATTTTTATACTTTGTGTAATGTATTTATAACTGAAATATTAAAAGTGCACTAGATACTTGTAGCTCGCCAAAATTTTATAAACTCAAAATTGGCTCCCTTTAAGTTAAAGTTGCACATGACTGCACTAAGGGAAGGAATGCAATTTTATTTCTTTGTCTGTATTTGGTTTCATTTTCATATAAAAAGAGTTAAAAATAGGGTTATCTAATTTTGTTATCTAGGTAACAAAATTTAAACACACATTTTCAGTAAAAATTACACAATAAAAGATTTTGTTTCCCTGAAGATGCAACAACTCGCTATTCCAGGTATGGTACAGACTGCATACTGTCAGAAAGAAATTCCTTTCTTAAACAGGGAATCCATATATTTTAATCTGTTTTTACACAAGTACTGTTTATGACTAATGGTCCAGGAGTAAAATACTTTATAGTTAATCCATCTAAATTTTTATTACTTCCGGTCATCTGTATAGACTGTTTATTTATCACGACTAAACTACCAATCTGCATTCTAGATACCTCATATGATTCTTCAAGTCACGTTTCGTAGCCTATCATTTCTAATATAGCAGGTACTTGCAGAGCGCAGATTTGTAAAGCGTGATTTCGCGTATAGCAGTACCTTACAGGATTCCATTTAATTTGTCCACTGCTAGAATTTCATTGATACGTGGTTCAACATTTATCCATCAACACCAGAAAGAATTTATCTGCTACTTTAAACAATTTCCATAGACTGAAAATGAAGTTCAAAAAAATGTTACAAATCTCAAATGCAAAGCATTCTGAAGAATTTTCACATATGGAAGATAGAGAAGTCAAACAATGAATCAGAAAATTACAAAAGAAGAATTGGGTGCTTATAAAACCCCTTGATAAAAAATGTGCTCATTACGAAAAATAGCTTTTAACTGAAGATTAGATGAAGGAATCGTTAAATAACAGAGAAGCAACGTCTGATCTTCTAGCGGAGATGGACACAATTAAAGAAAAAAAAACGGACACTTTAAAAGAGCTACTGGGAAATACGCGCTCTTTACAGCGTCATGGTTACAGTTGCATCAGTCATTCTTATAAGCAAGAGACATCAGCTTTTTCAAAAAATAATTCTCTCATGTATTTGCCAAGAGAACGAAAACAAGTCCAAAAGAAACTTTCAGAGTGCTTTTCAAAACCAACTTGAAAGTTAGTCTGCAGAATTTTACTTCGATAATAATAAAACATCTCTGATTTTATTTCAAAATGAATTTTTTTTAATCGATTTTAAAGAGATCTTTGCAAATTGGTTCATAAAACTTCACAATATGCCAAAATTGTTCAGATTAGGGAAAAAATATAATAAAGTATGCTTAAAACAACTAAGAAAAAGCACATTTTGAGCATCCTTAAGAGAATACAATTTGGCTCCACTAACTTTCTTTACGAGTATACATTAAATTTTTATTTACATTTCTTTTTTATTCAACACTTAACTTTCAATGGTTTTAAGAGAAAAAGCACTTGATAGAGAGACTCTAAATTCGGAAAAAACTGAAACAAAATTGGTTTATACCCAGGCAGTGCAATTACACTGGCCTGTTGGGAAGAGAAGACCCCGTTGGACATGGAAAATATTAGGCCACACAGAGAGGAAAATGTTTAGCCTCCTCCTCGTAATGCGAAAGGAGGCCACTTGGGAAAAAATTACACCACACAGTACTTTTGAAACCACTACGAACAAATCTCAGACTTCGGATGATTATAGTGTGATGAACAGTTCAACCTCACTTCGAATATTACAATACAAGATAGAGAAAGCACCAATTCAGACACTTCAATATGGAATTCAAAACCTACGAAATTAATGCACAAATGCTACCCTAACCATTAAAACATAATGTGACGCATTCATGTAAAATAAATAACTAGTAAAGCTCCAATATAAAGCAACATGTGAAAAGGGATGGACAAATTATAACATTCAAGTATTTCTAGTGGAAATAAAGTTGATAGAAAACAAGACTTACCAGCCACAGATGTCTTTTTGCTCTGAATTATTCCTCCGTTCTTTTTCTTTCACGATATCATGTTCTGCATTCCAAGAGTGCACAAAAGTGATGACAAATTACACTAGAAGAGGCCAAAAGGGGGAAAAAAAAGGAATCATTAAATTTTATTTACTTTGATATTAAAGAATAATTATACACAAAGAGAAATATCTAATATTGTTTCTTAATATATAAAACTTCAAAAGTCGCCTTCTTTGTTTTAAACTCCAGCAATGTGCTACATTGTTACTGTTAAGCATGACTGCAATCGATAGAAAAGCTGATTTTCCTAATACGACAGAAGTACAGTAAGCGAAAGGGGTTTTTAATATATGGGTACAACATGAATAATGAAAGAAAAAAAAAATTAGACAGTTATTACGGATACACAGAATAAAAGGGATAATGATCTTCGAGAAGAGTAAATAATTGCAGCGCTGGTAGAAAGATGGCACCAAAAGACAAAGAGCAGGTAATTTTAAATCACAAATAAACAAAATAAACTTTACTGCTAGCTTTGAAGCAGGTGTTATATATTAAACTATCTTAATTCACACACAGAATTAGTGACATAACAGATCAAAATAGAGTAAGAATCAAACTCGCAATGCTTTAACATTAAAAGAGTTATACATATATACTTTTAAAGATTTTTTTTAAAAAATGGGCACAAAAACACCTCTCTAAAAACAGACTTCGACGAACACCTTGGAAACAAAAGTCGTATACCATAAAAGAAATATTTCATTCAGAATTTTAACGTAAGAACCGTTTCTAATTTTAAGTTCTCTACTTAGGTACTCTCATCCATGAGAGAGGACAGCTTAGTCCGATATACCAGAAATTATCTTGAAATATTACCAGGTGACTTTAATGTAATTATAGAAATATTTCACTCAGGGAAAGAACATATTGTCTAGCTGCCCGGGTTCGAGCCCAGCTTTAATATAGCAAGCTAAAACACATAAAATGCCATTGAATGATACAGCATTTTGAAATGTTACAAAAAATTTAAATGCAATTTCGTGGAAGAGCTATTGCAATTACCTACATACTAAAATTTTGACCAAAAATTCAAGAAAACTAAGATACTCCTTTTTCTTTCGAAGGAATCAAAGTCATATACTAATGTAGGGATGCTCAACCTATTGTACTATGAAACCTAAACATAGGAATGAAATTTTGTCAGCTATGTGAGATTTCCAATACCGAGAAATTCCGTAAATTGTAGAATAGAACCTGCGTCTGAAAACAGACGAAAGGTAAAACATTATTCAAATACTTTACCTTTAGCCTTGAAGCAGGTGTTCTATATTAAACTGTGTTAATTCACATACAGAATTAGTAATATAATAGCTCAAAATATTTTAATAACCAAACACGCATTAAATAAACATTAAAAAATCTATATACATTTATTAGTGTTACGAGGGTTTATTCTGAAATATTATAAGGTCACTTTCAAAGAAATGATAGAAGTTTTCACTCAGGGAAGGGACATTCTGTCTGGCTGCCCGGGTTCCATCCCAGCTTCTGTTACAAAAGTTTCATAGAAGAATTTTAAAAATCCAGAAACGAAACTTATGAAGAAATTATTGAACATACCTGGTTCTATGATTTAGCCATTCTTACAGACATAGTAACTAAATCTTAAATTTGAGGGAAGGGGCGAGAGAACTAAACTAAAGTCTTTGAATTAAAGGGTATTATAAATTCATTTTAAATCAAAATTAATTTTGAGAAAATATTACACAAATATGAGGAATATACATTTTTACTATAATGTAATGTACGGTTTGCCCCTTTGAAAATCTGGAGAACTAAGGGGTGAAATATAAGAAAACTGAAACAATCATTTGGAAAATCTCACCGAGCTTAAATTAGTTTCTAAATTAGATGTTTTGAGTGTATTTAAAATTAGGCTAACTACTTCATTCACTTCAAACCCATTACATAATACTAGTATTTAAGAAAAATGGTAAAAGATTGCAAATATGTTAAATAACAATTCTATTGATCTAGAAACGGAAATAACTGATTTTCATCCTAATTAAGATCAAGAATATCACAAAAAGCCATTTGAATAGTCCTAGAACAGAAAAATCATGAACAGTTAAACTTTTAAAAAGATAAATTCCTGCTTCCGATCTACTTAAAAATGTGAAAGAGGATTTTCAACAATGAACTTGTTAAAATCAATGTTTAGATACAGGATACCAAATCAACATCCCAACGAGTGCAAGGATTTAGCCATAACATCGCATGTATCAGAGGCAAAAAAAAAAAAAAAAAAAAAAACTTGCAGAAGAAATGCAGTGTTAAATTTCACATTAAAATATGATTTCCCTGTATTTAACTTTCATCTTGCTGAATTTTTTGTAAATAATACAAAGAGTATACCTTTTCTTTAACATATTATACCACACATTTTTATACTTTGTGTAATGTATTTATAACTGAAATATTAAAAGTGCACTAGATACTTGTAGCTCGCCAAAATTTTATAAACTCAAAATTGGCTCCCTTTAAGTTAAAGTTGCACATGACTGCACTAAGGGAAGGAATGCAATTTTATTTCTTTGTCTGTATTTGGTTTCATTTTCATATAAAAAGAGTTAAAAATAGGGTTATCTAATTTTGTTATCTAGGTAACAAAATTTAAACACACATTTTCAGTAAAAATTACACAATAAAAGATTTTGTTTCCCTGAAGATGCAACAACTCGCTATTCCAGGTATGGTACAGACTGCATACTGTCAGAAAGAAATTCCTTTCTTAAACAGGGAATCCATATATTTTAATCTGTTTTTACACAAGTACTGTTTATGACTAATGGTCCAGGAGTAAAATACTTTATAGTTAATCCATCTAAATTTTTATTACTTCCGGTCATCTGTATAGACTGTTTATTTATCACGACTAAACTACCAATCTGCATTCTAGATACCTCATATGATTCTTCAAGTCACGTTTCGTAGCCTATCATTTCTAATATAGCAGGTACTTGCAGAGCGCAGATTTGTAAAGCGTGATTTCGCGTATAGCAGTACCTTACAGGATTCCATTTAATTTGTCCACTGCTAGAATTTCATTGATACGTGGTTCAACATTTATCCATCAACACCAGAAAGAATTTATCTGCTACTTTAAACAATTTCCATAGACTGAAAATGAAGTTCAAAAAAATGTTACAAATCTCAAATGCAAAGCATTCTGAAGAATTTTCACATATGGAAGATAGAGAAGTCAAACAATGAATCAGAAAATTACAAAAGAAGAATTGGGTGCTTATAAAACCCCTTGATAAAAAATGTGCTCATTACGAAAAATAGCTTTTAACTGAAGATTAGATGAAGGAATCGTTAAATAACAGAGAAGCAACGTCTGATCTTCTAGCGGAGATGGACACAATTAAAGAAAAAAAAACGGACACTTTAAAAGAGCTACTGGGAAATACGCGCTCTTTACAGCGTCATGGTTACAGTTGCATCAGTCATTCTTATAAGCAAGAGACATCAGCTTTTTCAAAAAATAATTCTCTCATGTATTTGCCAAGAGAACGAAAACAAGTCCAAAAGAAACTTTCAGAGTGCTTTTCAAAACCAACTTGAAAGTTAGTCTGCAGAATTTTACTTCGATAATAATAAAACATCTCTGATTTTATTTCAAAATGAATTTTTTTTAATCGATTTTAAAGAGATCTTTGCAAATTGGTTCATAAAACTTCACAATATGCCAAAATTGTTCAGATTAGGGAAAAAATATAATAAAGTATGCTTAAAACAACTAAGAAAAAGCACATTTTGAGCATCCTTAAGAGAATACAATTTGGCTCCACTAACTTTCTTTACGAGTATACATTAAATTTTTATTTACATTTCTTTTTTATTCAACACTTAACTTTCAATGGTTTTAAGAGAAAAAGCACTTGATAGAGAGACTCTAAATTCGGAAAAAACTGAAACAAAATTGGTTTATACCCAGGCAGTGCAATTACACTGGCCTGTTGGGAAGAGAAGACCCCGTTGGACATGGAAAATATTAGGCCACACAGAGAGGAAAATGTTTAGCCTCCTCCTCGTAATGCGAAAGGAGGCCACTTGGGAAAAAATTACACCACACAGTACTTTTGAAACCACTACGAACAAATCTCAGACTTCGGATGATTATAGTGTGATGAACAGTTCAACCTCACTTCGAATATTACAATACAAGATAGAGAAAGCACCAATTCAGACACTTCAATATGGAATTCAAAACCTACGAAATTAATGCACAAATGCTACCCTAACCATTAAAACATAATGTGACGCATTCATGTAAAATAAATAACTAGTAAAGCTCCAATATAAAGCAACATGTGAAAAGGGATGGACAAATTATAACATTCAAGTATTTCTAGTGGAAATAAAGTTGATAGAAAACAAGACTTACCAGCCACAGATGTCTTTTTGCTCTGAATTATTCCTCCGTTCTTTTTCTTTCACGATATCATGTTCTGCATTCCAAGAGTGCACAAAAGTGATGACAAATTACACTAGAAGAGGCCAAAAGGGGGAAAAAAAAGGAATCATTAAATTTTATTTACTTTGATATTAAAGAATAATTATACACAAAGAGAAATATCTAATATTGTTTCTTAATATATAAAACTTCAAAAGTCGCCTTCTTTGTTTTAAACTCCAGCAATGTGCTACATTGTTACTGTTAAGCATGACTGCAATCGATAGAAAAGCTGATTTTCCTAATACGACAGAAGTACAGTAAGCGAAAGGGGTTTTTAATATATGGGTACAACATGAATAATGAAAGAAAAAAAAAATTAGACAGTTATTACGGATACACAGAATAAAAGGGATAATGATCTTCGAGAAGAGTAAATAATTGCAGCGCTGGTAGAAAGATGGCACCAAAAGACAAAGAGCAGGTAATTTTAAATCACAAATAAACAAAATAAACTTTACTGCTAGCTTTGAAGCAGGTGTTATATATTAAACTATCTTAATTCACACACAGAATTAGTGACATAACAGATCAAAATAGAGTAAGAATCAAACTCGCAATGCTTTAACATTAAAAGAGTTATACATATATACTTTTAAAGATTTTTTTTAAAAAATGGGCACAAAAACACCTCTCTAAAAACAGACTTCGACGAACACCTTGGAAACAAAAGTCGTATACCATAAAAGAAATATTTCATTCAGAATTTTAACGTAAGAACCGTTTCTAATTTTAAGTTCTCTACTTAGGTACTCTCATCCATGAGAGAGGACAGCTTAGTCCGATATACCAGAAATTATCTTGAAATATTACCAGGTGACTTTAATGTAATTATAGAAATATTTCACTCAGGGAAAGAACATATTGTCTAGCTGCCCGGGTTCGAGCCCAGCTTTAATATAGCAAGCTAAAACACATCAAATGCCATTGAATGATACAGCATTTTGAAATGTTACAAAAAATTTAAATGCAATTTCGTGGAAGAGCTATTGCAATTACCTACATACTAAAATTTTGACCAAAAATTCAAGAAAACTAAGATACTCCTTTTTCTTTCGAAGGAATCAAAGTCATATACTAATGTAGGGATGCTCAACCTATTGTACTATGAAACCTAAACATAGGAATGAAATTTTGTCAGCTATGTGAGATTTCCAATACCGAGAAATTCCGTAAATTGTAGAATAGAACCTGTGTCTGAAAACAGACGAAAGGTAAAACATTATTCAAATACTTTACCTTTAGCCTTGAAGCAGGTGTTCTATATTAAACTGTGTTAATTCACATACAGAATTAGTAATATAATAGCTCAAAATATTTTAATAACCAAACACGCATTAAATAAACATTAAAAAATCTATATACATTTATTAGTGTTACGAGGGTTTATTCTGAAATATTATAAGGTCACTTTCAAAGAAATGATAGAAGTTTTCACTCAGGGAAGGGACATTCTGTCTGGCTGCCCGGGTTCCATCCCAGCTTCTGTTACAAAAGTTTCATAGAAGAATTTTAAAAATCCAGAAACGAAACTTATGAAGAAATTATTGAACATACCTGGTTCTATGATTTAGCCATTCTTACAGACATAGTAACTAAATCTTAAATTTGAGGGAAGGGGCGAGAGAACTAAACTAAAGTCTTTGAATTAAAGGGTATTATAAATTCATTTTAAATCAAAATTAATTTTGAGAAAATATTACACAAATATGAGGAATATACATTTTTACTATAATGTAATGTACGGTTTGCCCCTTTGAAAATCTGGAGAACTAAGGGGTGAAATATAAGAAAACTGAAACAATCATTTGGAAAATCTCACCGAGCTTAAATTAGTTTCTAAATTAGATGTTTTGAGTGTATTTAAAATTAGGCTAACTACTTCATTCACTTCAAACCCATTACATAATACTAGTATTTAAGAAAAATGGTAAAAGATTGCAAATATGTTAAATAACAATTCTATTGATCTAGAAACGGAAATAACTGATTTTCATCCTAATTAAGATCAAGAATATCACAAAAAGCCATTTGAATAGTCCTAGAACAGAAAAATCATGAACAGTTAAACTTTTAAAAAGATAAATTCCTGCTTCCGATCTACTTAAAAATGTGAAAGAGGATTTTCAACAATGAACTTGTTAAAATCAATGTTTAGATACAGGATACCAAATCAACATCCCAACGAGTGCAAGGATTTAGCCATAACATCGCATGTATCAGAGGCAAAAAAAAAAAAAAAAAACTTGCAGAAGAAATGCAGTGTTAAATTTCACATTAAAATATGATTTCCCTGTATTTAACTTTCATCTTGCTGAATTTTTTGTAAATAATACAAAGAGTATACCTTTTCTTTAACATATTATACCACACATTTTTATACTTTGTGTAATGTATTTATAACTGAAATATTAAAAGTGCACTAGATACTTGTAGCTCGCCAAAATTTTATAAACTCAAAATTGGCTCCCTTTAAGTTAAAGTTGCACATGACTGCACTAAGGGAAGGAATGCAATTTTATTTCTTTGTCTGTATTTGGTTTCATTTTCATATAAAAAGAGTTAAAAATAGGGTTATCTAATTTTGTTATCTAGGTAACAAAATTTAAACACACATTTTCAGTAAAAATTACACAATAAAAGATTTTGTTTCCCTGAAGATGCAACAACTCGCTATTCCAGGTATGGTACAGACTGCATACTGTCAGAAAGAAATTCCTTTCTTAAACAGGGAATCCATATATTTTAATCTGTTTTTACACAAGTACTGTTTATGACTAATGGTCCAGGAGTAAAATACTTTATAGTTAATCCATCTAAATTTTTATTACTTCCGGTCATCTGTATAGACTGTTTATTTATCACGACTAAACTACCAATCTGCATTCTAGATACCTCATATGATTCTTCAAGTCACGTTTCGTAGCCTATCATTTCTAATATAGCAGGTACTTGCAGAGCGCAGATTTGTAAAGCGTGATTTCGCGTATAGCAGTACCTTACAGGATTCCATTTAATTTGTCCACTGCTAGAATTTCATTGATACGTGGTTCAACATTTATCCATCAACACCAGAAAGAATTTATCTGCTACTTTAAACAATTTCCATAGACTGAAAATGAAGTTCAAAAAAATGTTACAAATCTCAAATGCAAAGCATTCTGAAGAATTTTCACATATGGAAGATAGAGAAGTCAAACAATGAATCAGAAAATTACAAAAGAAGAATTGGGTGCTTATAAAACCCCTTGATAAAAAATGTGCTCATTACGAAAAATAGCTTTTAACTGAAGATTAGATGAAGGAATCGTTAAATAACAGAGAAGCAACGTCTGATCTTCTAGCGGAGATGGACACAATTAAAGAAAAAAAAACGGACACTTTAAAAGAGCTACTGGGAAATACGCGCTCTTTACAGCGTCATGGTTACAGTTGCATCAGTCATTCTTATAAGCAAGAGACATCAGCTTTTTCAAAAAATAATTCTCTCATGTATTTGCCAAGAGAACGAAAACAAGTCCAAAAGAAACTTTCAGAGTGCTTTTCAAAACCAACTTGAAAGTTAGTCTGCAGAATTTTACTTCGATAATAATAAAACATCTCTGATTTTATTTCAAAATGAATTTTTTTTAATCGATTTTAAAGAGATCTTTGCAAATTGGTTCATAAAACTTCACAATATGCCAAAATTGTTCAGATTAGGGAAAAAATATAATAAAGTATGCTTAAAACAACAAAGAAAAAGCACATTTTGAGCATCCTTAAGAGAATACAATTTGGCTCCACTAACTTTCTTTACGAGTATACATTAAATTTTTATTTACATTTCTTTTTTATTCAACACTTAACTTTCAATGGTTTTAAGAGAAAAAGCACTTGATAGAGAGACTCTAAATTCGGAAAAAACTGAAACAAAATTGGTTTATACCCAGGCAGTGCAATTACACTGGCCTGTTGGGAAGAGAAGACCCCGTTGGACATGGAAAATATTAGGCCACACAGAGAGGAAAATGTTTAGCCTCCTCCTCGTAATGCGAAAGGAGGCCACTTGGGAAAAAATTACACCACACAGTACTTTTGAAACCACTACGAACAAATCTCAGACTTCGGATGATTATAGTGTGATGAACAGTTCAACCTCACTTCGAATATTACAATACAAGATAGAGGAAGCACCAATTCAGACACTTCAATATGGAATTCAAAACCTACGAAATTAATGCACAAATGCTACCCTAACCATTAAAACATAATGTGACGCATTCATGTAAAATAAATAACTAGTAAAGCTCCAATATAAAGCAACATGTGAAAAGGGATGGACAAATTATAACATTCAAGTATTTCTAGTGGAAATAAAGTTGATAGAAAACAAGACTTACCAGCCACAGATGTCTTTTTGCTCTGAATTATTCCTCCGTTCTTTTTCTTTCACGATATCATGTTCTGCATTCCAAGAGTGCACAAAAGTGATGACAAATTACACTAGAAGAGGCCAAAAGGGGGAAAAAAAAGGAATCATTAAATTTTATTTACTTTGATATTAAAGAATAATTATACACAAAGAGAAATATCTAATATTGTTTCTTAATATATAAAACTTCAAAAGTCGCCTTCTTTGTTTTAAACTCCAGCAATGTGCTACATTGTTACTGTTAAGCATGACTGCAATCGATAGAAAAGCTGATTTTCCTAATACGACAGAAGTACAGTAAGCGAAAGGGGTTTTTAATATATGGGTACAACATGAATAATGAAAGAAAAAAAAAATTAGACAGTTATTACGGATACACAGAATAAAAGGGATAATGATCTTCGAGAAGAGTAAATAATTGCAGCGCTGGTAGAAAGATGGCACCAAAAGACAAAGAGCAGGTAATTTTAAATCACAAATAAACAAAATAAACTTTACTGCTAGCTTTGAAGCAGGTGTTATATATTAAACTATCTTAATTCACACACAGAATTAGTGACATAACAGATCAAAATAGAGTAAGAATCAAACTCGCAATGCTTTAACATTAAAAGAGTTATACATATATACTTTTAAAGATTTTTTTTAAAAAATGGGCACAAAAACACCTCTCTAAAAACAGACTTCGACGAACACCTTGGAAACAAAAGTCGTATACCATAAAAGAAATATTTCATTCAGAATTTTAACGTAAGAACCGTTTCTAATTTTAAGTTCTCTACTTAGGTACTCTCATCCATGAGAGAGGACAGCTTAGTCCGATATACCAGAAATTATCTTGAAATATTACCAGGTGACTTTAATGTAATTATAGAAATATTTCACTCAGGGAAAGAACATATTGTCTAGCTGCCCGGGTTCGAGCCCAGCTTTAATATAGCAAGCTAAAACACATCAAATGCCATTGAATGATACAGCATTTTGAAATGTTACAAAAAATTTAAATGCAATTTCGTGGAAGAGCTATTGCAATTACCTACATACTAAAATTTTGACCAAAAATTCAAGAAAACTAAGATACTCCTTTTTCTTTCGAAGGAATCAAAGTCATATACTAATGTAGGGATGCTCAACCTATTGTACTATGAAACCTAAACATAGGAATGAAATTTTGTCAGCTATGTGAGATTTCCAATACCGAGAAATTCCGTAAATTGTAGAATAGAACCTGCGTCTGAAAACAGACGAAAGGTAAAACATTATTCAAATACTTTACCTTTAGCCTTGAAGCAGGTGTTCTATATTAAACTGTGTTAATTCACATACAGAATTAGTAATATAATAGCTCAAAATATTTTAATAACCAAACACGCATTAAATAAACATTAAAAAATCTATATACATTTATTAGTGTTACGAGGGTTTATTCTGAAATATTATAAGGTCACTTTCAAAGAAATGATAGAAGTTTTCACTCAGGGAAGGGACATTCTGTCTGGCTGCCCGGGTTCCATCCCAGCTTCTGTTACAAAAGTTTCATAGAAGAATTTTAAAAATCCAGAAACGAAACTTATGAAGAAATTATTGAACATACCTGGTTCTATGATTTAGCCATTCTTACAGACATAGTAACTAAATCTTAAATTTGAGGGAAGGGGCGAGAGAACTAAACTAAAGTCTTTGAATTAAAGGGTATTATAAATTCATTTTAAATCAAAATTAATTTTGAGAAAATATTACACAAATATGAGGAATATACATTTTTACTATAATGTAATGTACGGTTTGCCCCTTTGAAAATCTGGAGAACTAAGGGGTGAAATATAAGAAAACTGAAACAATCATTTGGAAAATCTCACCGAGCTTAAATTAGTTTCTAAATTAGATGTTTTGAGTGTATTTAAAATTAGGCTAACTACTTCATTCACTTCAAACCCATTACATAATACTAGTATTTAAGAAAAATGGTAAAAGATTGCAAATATGTTAAATAACAATTCTATTGATCTAGAAACGGAAATAACTGATTTTCATCCTAATTAAGATCAAGAATATCACAAAAAGCCATTTGAATAGTCCTAGAACAGAAAAATCATGAACAGTTAAACTTTTAAAAAGATAAATTCCTGCTTCCGATCTACTTAAAAATGTGAAAGAGGATTTTCAACAATGAACTTGTTAAAATCAATGTTTAGATACAGGATAACAAATCAACATCCCAACGAGTGCAAGGATTTAGCCATAACATCGCATGTATCAGAGGCAAAAAAAAAAAAAAAAAAAAAAAAAAAAACTTGCAGAAGAAATGCAGTGTTAAATTTCACATTAAAATATGATTTCCCTGTATTTAACTTTCATCTTGCTGAATTTTTTGTAAATAATACAAAGAGTATACCTTTTCTTTAACATATTATACCACACATTTTTATACTTTGTGTAATGTATTTATAACTGAAATATTAAAAGTGCACTAGATACTTGTAGCTCGCCAAAATTTTATAAACTCAAAATTGGCTCCCTTTAAGTTAAAGTTGCACATGACTGCACTAAGGGAAGGAATGCAATTTTATTTCTTTGTCTGTATTTGGTTTCATTTTCATATAAAAAGAGTTAAAAATAGGGTTATCTAATTTTGTTATCTAGGTAACAAAATTTAAACACACATTTTCAGTAAAAATTACACAATAAAAGATTTTGTTTCCCTGAAGATGCAACAACTCGCTATTCCAGGTATGGTACAGACTGCATACTGTCAGAAAGAAATTCCTTTCTTAAACAGGGAATCCATATATTTTAATCTGTTTTTACACAAGTACTGTTTATGACTAATGGTCCAGGAGTAAAATACTTTATAGTTAATCCATCTAAATTTTTATTACTTCCGGTCATCTGTATAGACTGTTTATTTATCACGACTAAACTACCAATCTGCATTCTAGATACCTCATATGATTCGTCAAGTCACGTTTCGTAGCCTATCATTTCTAATATAGCAGGTACTTGCAGAGCGCAGATTTGTAAAGCGTGATTTCGCGTATAGCAGTACCTTACAGGATTCCATTTAATTTGTCCACCGCTAGAATTTCATTGATACGTGGTTCAACATTTATCCATCAACACCAGAAAGAATTTATCTGCTACTTTAAACAATTTCCATAGACTGAAAATGAAGTTCAAAAAAATCTTACAAATCTCAAATGCAAAGCATTCTGAAGAATTTTCACATATGGAAGATAGAGAAGTCAAACAATGAATAAGAAAATTACAAAAGAAGAATTGGGTGCTTATAAAACCCCTTGATAAAAAAATGTGCTCATTACGAAAAATAGCTTTTAACTGAAGATTAGATGAAGGAATCGTTAAATAACAGAGAAGCAATGTCTGATCTTCTAGCGGAGATGGACACAATTAAAGAAAAAAAAAAAAACGGACACTTTAAAAGAGCTACTGGGAAATACGTGCTCTTTACAGCGTCATGGTTACAGTTGCATCAGTCATTCTTATAAGCAAGAGACATCAGCTTTTTCAAAAAATAATTCTGTCATGTATTTGCCAAGAGAACGAAAACAAGTCCAAAAGAAACTTTCAGAGTGCTTTTCAAAACCAAGTTGAAAGTTAGTCTGCAGAATTTTACTTCGATAATAATAAAACATCTCTGATTTTATTTCAAAATGAATTTTTTTTAATCGATTTTAAAGAGATCTTTGCAAATTGGTTCATAAAACTTCACAATATGCCAAAATTGTTCAGATTAGGGAAAAAATATAATAAAGTATGCTTAAAACAACTAAGAAAAAGCACATTTTGAGCATCCTTAAGAGAATACAATTTGGCTCCACTAACTTTCTTTACGAGTATACATTAAATTTTTATTTACATTTCTTTTTTATTCAACACTTAACTTTCAATGGTTTTAAGAGAAAAAGCACTTGATAGAGAGACTCTAAATTCGGAAAAAACTGAAACAAAATTGGTTTATACCCAGGCAGTGCAATTACACTGGCCTGTTGGGAAGAGAAGACCCCGTTGGACATGGAAAATATTAGGCCACACAGAGAGGAAAATGTTTAGCCTCCTCCTCGTAATGCGAAAGGAGGCCACTTGGGAAAAAATTACACCACACAGTACTTTTGAAACCACTACGAACAAATCTCAGACTTCGGATGATTATAGTGTGATGAACAGTTCAACCTCACTTCGAATATTACAATACAAGATAGAGAAAGCACCAATTCAGACACTTCAATATGGAATTCAAAACCTACGAAATTAATGCACAAATGCTACCCTAACCATTAAAACATAATGTGACGCATTCATGTAAAATAAATAACTAGTAAAGCTCCAATATAAAGCAACATGTGAAAAGGGATGGACAAATTATAACATTCAAGTATTTCTAGTGGAAATAAAGTTGATAGAAAACAAGACTTACCAGCCACAGATGTCTTTTTGCTCTGAATTATTCCTCCGTTCTTTTTCTTTCACGATATCATGTTCTGCATTCCAAGAGTGCACAAAAGTGATGACAAATTACACTAGAAGAGGCCAAAAGGGGGGAAAAAAAGGAATCATTAAATTTTATTTACTTTGATATTAAAGAATAATTATACACAAAGAGAAATATCTAATATTGTTTCTTAATATATAAAACTTCAAAAGTCGCCTTCTTTGTTTTAAACTCCAGCAATGTGCTACATTGTTACTGTTAAGCATGACTGCAATCGATAGAAAAGCTGATTTTCCTAATACGACAGAAGTACAGTAAGCGAAAGGGGTTTTTAATATATGGGTACAACATGAATAATGAAAGAAAAAAAAAATTAGACAGTTATTACGGATACACAGAATAAAAGGGATAATGATCTTCGAGAAGAGTAAATAATTGCAGCGCTGGTAGAAAGATGGCACCAAAAGACAAAGAGCAGGTAATTTTAAATCACAAATAAACAAAATAAACTTTACTGCTAGCTTTGAAGCAGGTGTTATATATTAAACTATCTTAATTCACACACAGAATTAGTGACATAACAGATCAAAATAGAGTAAGAATCAAACTCGCAATGCTTTAACATTAAAAGAGTTATACATATATACTTTTAAAGATTTTTTTAAAAAATGGGCACAAAAACACCTCTCTAAAAACAGACTTCGACGAACACCTTGGAAACAAAAGTCGTATACCATAAAAGAAATATTTCATTCAGAATTTTAACGTAAGAACCGTTTCTAATTTTAAGTTCTCTACTTAGGTACTCTCATCCATGAGAGAGGACAGCTTAGTCCGATATACCAGAAATTATCTTGAAATATTACCAGGTGACTTTAATGTAATTATAGAAATATTTCACTCAGGGAAAGAACATATTGTCTAGCTGCCCGGGTTCGAGCCCAGCTTTAATATAGCAAGCTAAAACACATCAAATGCCATTGAATGATACAGCATTTTGAAATGTTACAAAAAATTTAAATGCAATTTCGTGGAAGAGCTATTGCAATTACCTACATACTAAAATTTTGACCAAAAATTCAAGAAAACTAAGATACTCCTTTTTCTTTCGAAGGAATCAAAGTCATATACTAATGTAGGGATGCTCAACCTATTGTACTATGAAACCTAAACATAGGAATGAAATTTTGTCAGCTATGTGAGATTTCCAATACCGAGAAATTCCGTAAATTGTAGAATAGAACCTGCGTCTGAAAACAGACGAAAGGTAAAACATTATTCAAATACTTTACCTTTAGCCTTGAAGCAGGTGTTCTATATTAAACTGTGTTAATTCACATACAGAATTAGTAATATAATAGCTCAAAATATTTTAATAACCAAACACGCATTAAATAAACATTAAAAAATCTATATACATTTATTAGTGTTACGAGGGTTTATTCTGAAATATTATAAGGTCACTTTCAAAGAAATGATAGAAGTTTTCACTCAGGGAAGGGACATTCTGTCTGGCTGCCCGGGTTCCATCCCAGCTTCTGTTACAAAAGTTTCATAGAAGAATTTTAAAAATCCAGAAACGAAACTTATGAAGAAATTATTGAACATACCTGGTTCTATGATTTAGCCATTCTTACAGACATAGTAACTAAATCTTAAATTTGAGGGAAGGGGCGAGAGAACTAAACTAAAGTCTTTGAATTAAAGGGTATTATAAATTCATTTTAAATCAAAATTAATTTTGAGAAAATATTACACAAATATGAGGAATATACATTTTTACTATAATGTAATGTACGGTTTGCCCCTTTGAAAATCTGGAGAACTAAGGGGTGAAATATAAGAAAACTGAAACAATCATTTGGAAAATCTCACCGAGCTTAAATTAGTTTCTAAATTAGATGTTTTGAGTGTATTTAAAATTAGGCTAACTACTTCATTCACTTCAAACCCATTACATAATACTAGTATTTAAGAAAAATGGTAAAAGATTGCAAATATGTTAAATAACAATTCTATTGATCTAGAAACGGAAATAACTGATTTTCATCCTAATTAAGATCAAGAATATCACAAAAAGCCATTTGAATAGTCCTAGAACAGAAAAATCATGAACAGTTAAACTTTTAAAAAGATAAATTCCTGCTTCCGATCTACTTAAAAATGTGAAAGAGGATTTTCAACAATGAACTTGTTAAAATCAATGTTTAGATACAGGATACCAAATCAACATCCCAACGAGTGCAAGGATTTAGCCATAACATCGCATGTATCAGAGGCAAAAAAAAAAAAAAAAAAAAAAAAAAAAAAAACTTGCAGAAGAAATGCAGTGTTAAATTTCACATTAAAATATGATTTCCCTGTATTTAACTTTCATCTTGCTGAATTTTTTGTAAATAATACAAAGAGTATACCTTTTCTTTAACATATTATACCACACATTTTTATACTTTGTGTAATGTATTTATAACTGAAATATTAAAAGTGCACTAGATACTTGTAGCTCGCCAAAATTTTATAAACTCAAAATTGGCTCCCTTTAAGTTAAAGTTGCACATGACTGCACTAAGGGAAGGAATGCAATTTTATTTCTTTGTCTGTATTTGGTTTCATTTTCATATAAAAAGAGTTAAAAATAGGGTTATCTAATTTTGTTATCTAGGTAACAAAATTTAAACACACATTTTCAGTAAAAATTACACAATAAAAGATTTTGTTTCCCTGAAGATGCAACAACTCGCTATTCCAGGTATGGTACAGACTGCATACTGTCAGAAAGAAATTCCTTTCTTAAACAGGGAATCCATATATTTTAATCTGTTTTTACACAAGTACTGTTTATGACTAATGGTCCAGGAGTAAAATACTTTATAGTTAATCCATCTAAATTTTTATTACTTCCGGTCATCTGTATAGACTGTTTATTTATCACGACTAAACTACCAATCTGCATTCTAGATACCTCATATGATTCTTCAAGTCACGTTTCGTAGCCTATCATTTCTAATATAGCAGGTACTTGCAGAGCGCAGATTTGTAAAGCGTGATTTCGCGTATAGCAGTACCTTACAGGATTCCATTTAATTTGTCCACCGCTAGAATTTCATTGATACGTGGTTCAACATTTATCCATCAACACCAGAAAGAATTTATCTGCTACTTTAAACAATTTCCATAGACTGAAAATGAAGTTCAAAAAAATCTTACAAATCTCAAATGCAAAGCATTCTGAAGAATTTTCACATATGGAAGATAGAGAAGTCAAACAATGAATCAGAAAATTACAAAAGAAGAATTGGGTGCTTATAAAACCCCTTGATAAAAAATGTGCTCATTACGAAAAATAGCTTTTAACTGAAGATTAGATGAAGGAATCGTTAAATAACAGAGAAGCAACGTCTGATCTTCTAGCGGAGATGGACACAATTAAAGAAAAAAAAACGGACACTTTAAAAGAGCTACTGGGAAATACGTGCTCTTTACAGCGTCATGGTTACAGTTGCATCAGTCATTCTTATAAGCAAGAGACATCAGCTTTTTCAAAAAATAATTCTCTCATGTATTTGCCAAGAGAACGAAAACAAGTCCAAAAGAAACTTTCAGAGTGCTTTTCAAAACCAACTTGAAAGTTAGTCTGCAGAATTTTACTTCGATAATAATAAAACATCTCTGATTTTATTTCAAAATGAATTTTTTTTAATCGATTTTAAAGAGATCTTTGCAAATTGGTTCATAAAACTTCACAATATGCCAAAATTGTTCAGATTAGGGAAAAAATATAATAAAGTATGCTTAAAACAACTAAGAAAAAGCACATTTTGAGCATCCTTAAGAGAATACAATTTGGCTCCACTAACTTTCTTTACGAGTATACATTAAATTTTTATTTACATTTCTTTTTTATTCAACACTTAACTTTCAATGGTTTTAAGAGAAAAAGCACTTGATAGAGAGACTCTAAATTCGGAAAAAACTGAAACAAAATTGGTTTATACCCAGGCAGTGCAATTACACTGGCCTGTTGGGAAGAGAAGACCCCGTTGGACATGGAAAATATTAGGCCACACAGAGAGGAAAATGTTTAGCCTCCTCCTCGTAAAGCGAAAGGGGGCCACTTGGGAAAAAATTACACCACACAGTACTTTTGAAACCACTACGAACAAATCTCAGACTTCGGATGATTATAGTGTGATGAACAGTTCAACCTCACTTCGAATATTACAATACAAGATAGAGAAAGCACCAATTCAGACACTTCAATATGGAATTCAAAACCTACGAAATTAATGCACAAATGCTACCCTAACCATTAAAACATAATGTGACGCATTCATGTAAAATAAATAACTAGTAAAGCTCCAATATAAAGCAACATGTGAAAAGGGATGGACAAATTATAACATTCAAGTATTTCTAGTGGAAATAAAGTTGATAGAAAACAAGACTTACCAGCCACAGATGTCTTTTTGCTCTGAATTATTCCTCCGTTCTTTTCATCATCGTTCTTTTTCTTTCACGATATCATGTTCTGCATTCCAAGAGTGCACAAAAGTGATGACAAATTACACTAGAAGAGGCCAAAAGGGGAAAAAAAATCGAATCATTAGATTTTATTTACTTTGATATTAAAGAATAATTATACACAAAGAGAAATATCTAATATTGTTTCTTAATATATAAAACTTCAAAAGTCGCCTTCTTTGTTTTAAACTCCAGCAATGTGCTACATTGTTACTGTTAAGCATGACTGCAATCGATAGAAAAGCTGATTTTCCTAATACGACAGAAGTACAGTAAGCGAAAGGGGTTTTTAATATATGGGTACAACATGAATAATGAAAGAAAAAAAAAATTAGACAGTTATTACGGATACACAGAATAAAAGGGATAATGATCTTCGAGAAGAGTAAATAATTGCAGCGCTGGTAGAAAGATGGCACCAAAAGACAAAGAGCAGGTAATTTTAAATCACAAATAAACAAAATAAACTTTACTGCTAGCTTTGAAGCAGGTGTTATATATTAAACTATCTTAATTCACACACAGAATTAGTGACATAACAGATCAAAATAGAGTAAGAATCAAACTCGCAATGCATTAACATTAAAAGAGTTATACATATATACTTTTAACGATTTTTTTTAAAAAATGGGCACAAAAACACCTCTCTAAAAACAGACTTCGACGAACACCTTGGAAACAAAAGTCGTATACCATAAAAGAAATATTTCATTCAGAATTTTAACGTAAGAACCGTTTCTAATTTTAAGTTCTCTACTTAGGTACTCTCATCCATGAGAGAGGACAGCTTAGTCCGATATACCAGAAATTATCTTGAAATATTACCAGGTGACTTTAATGTAATTATAGAAATATTTCACTCAGGGAAAGAACATATTGTCTAGCTGCCCGGGTTCGAGCCCAGCTTTAATATAGCAAGCTAAAACACATCAAATGCCATTGAATGATACAGCATTTTGAAATGTTACAAAAAATTTAAATGCAATTTCGTGGAAGAGCTATTGCAATTACCTACATACTAAAATTTTGACCAAAAATTCAAGAAAACTAAGATACTCCTTTTTCTTTCGAAGGAATCAAAGTCATATACTAATGTAGGGATGCTCAACCTATTGTACTATGAAACCTAAACATAGGAATGAAATTTTGTCAGCTATGTGAGATGTCCAATACCGAGAAATTCCGTAAATTGTAGAATAGAACCTGCGTCTGAAAACAGACGAAAGGTAAAACATTATTCAAATACTTTACCTTTAGCCTTGAAGCAGGTGTTCTATATTAAACTGTGTTAATTCACATACAGAATTAGTAATATAATAGCTCAAAATATTTTAATAACCAAACACGCATTAAATAAACATTAAAAAATCTATATACATTTATTAGTGTTACGAGGGTTTATCTGAAATATTATAAGGTCACTTTCAAAGAAATCATAGAACTTTTCACTCAGGGAAGGAACATTCTGTCTTTCTGCCCGGGTTCCATCCCAGCTTCTGTTACAAAAGTTTCATAGAAGAATTTTAAAAATCCAGAAACGAAACTTATGAAGAAATTATTGAACATACCTGGTTCTATGATTTAGCCATTCTTACAGACATAGTAACTAAATCTTAAATTTGAGGGAGGGGGCGAGAGAACTAAACTAAAGTCTTTGAATTAAAGGGTATTATAAATTCATTTTAAATCAAAATTAATTTTGAGAAAATATTACACAAATATGAGGAATATACATTTTTACTATAATGTAATGTACGGTTTGCCCCTTTGAAAATCTGGAGAACTAAGGGGTGAAATATAAGAAAACTGAAACAATCATTTGGAAAATCTCACCGAGCTTAAATTAGTTTCTAAATTAGATGTTTTGAGTGTATTTAAAATTAGGCTAACTACTTCATTCACTTCAAACCCATTACATAATACTAGTATTTAAGAAAAATGGTAAAAGATTGCAAATATGTTAAATAACAATTCTATTGATCTAGAAACGGAAATAACTGATTTTCATCCTAATTAAGATCAAGAATATCACAAAAAGCCATTTGAATAGTCCTAGAACAGAAAAATCATGAACAGTTAAACTTTTAAAAAGATAAATTCCTGCTTCCGATCTACTTAAAAATGTGAAAGAGGATTTTCAACAATGAACTTGTTAAAATCAATGTTTAGATACAGGATACCAAATCAACATCCCAACGAGTGCAAGGATTTAGCCATAACATCGCATGTATCAGAGGCAAAAAAAAAAAAAAAAAAAAAAAAAAAAAAACTTGCAGAAGAAATGCAGTGTTAAATTTCACATTAAAATATGATTTCCCTGTATTTAACTTTCATCTTGCTGAATTTTTTGTAAATAATACAAAGAGTATACCTTTTCTTTAACATATTATACCACACATTTTTATACTTTGTGTAATGTATTTATAACTGAAATATTAAAAGTGCACTAGATACTTGTAGCTCGCCAAAATTTTATAAACTCAAAATTGGCTCCCTTTAAGTTAAAGTTGCACATGACTGCACTAAGGGAAGGAATGCAATTTTATTTCTTTGTCTGTATTTGGTTTCATTTTCATATAAAAAGAGTTAAAAATAGGGTTATCTAATTTTGTTATCTAGGTAACAAAATTTAAACACACATTTTCAGTAAAAATTACACAATAAAAGATTTTGTTTCCCTGAAGATGCAACAACTCGCTATTCCAGGTATGGTACAGACTGCATACTGTCAGAAAGAAATTCCTTTCTTAAACAGGGAATCCATATATTTTAATCTGTTTTTACACAAGTACTGTTTATGACTAATGGTCCAGGAGTAAAATACTTTATAGTTAATCCATCTAAATTTTTATTACTTCCGGTCATCTGTATAGACTGTTTATTTATCACGACTAAACTACCAATCTGCATTCTAGATACCTCATATGATTCTTCAAGTCACGTTTCGTAGCCTATCATTTCTAATATAGCAGGTACTTGCAGAGCGCAGATTTGTAAAGCGTGATTTCGCGTATAGCAGTACCTTACAGGATTCCATTTAATTTGTCCACTGCTAGAATTTCATTGATACGTGGTTCAACATTTATCCATCAACACCAGAAAGAATTTATCTGCTACTTTAAACAATTTCCATAGACTGAAAATGAAGTTCAAAAAAATGTTACAAATCTCAAATGCAAAGCATTCTGAAGAATTTTCACATATGGAAGATAGAGAAGTCAAACAATGAATCAGAAAATTACAAAAGAAGAATTGGGTGCTTATAAAACCCCTTGATAAAAAATGTGCTCATTACGAAAAATAGCTTTTAACTGAAGATTAGATGAAGGAATCGTTAAATAACAGAGAAGCAACGTCTGATCTTCTAGCGGAGATGGACACAATTAAAGAAAAAAAAACGGACACTTTAAAAGAGCTACTGGGAAATACGCGCTCTTTACAGCGTCATGGTTACAGTTGCATCAGTCATTCTTATAAGCAAGAGACATCAGCTTTTTCAAAAAATAATTCTCTCATGTATTTGCCAAGAGAACGAAAACAAGTCCAAAAGAAACTTTCAGAGTGCTTTTCAAAACCAACTTGAAAGTTAGTCTGCAGAATTTTACTTCGATAATAATAAAACATCTCTGATTTTATTTCAAAATGAATTTTTTTTAATCGATTTTAAAGAGATCTTTGCAAATTGGTTCATAAAACTTCACAATATGCCAAAATTGTTCAGATTAGGGAAAAAATATAATAAAGTATGCTTAAAACAACTAAGAAAAAGCACATTTTGAGCATCCTTAAGAGAATACAATTTGGCTCCACTAACTTTCTTTACGAGTATACATTAAATTTTTATTTACATTTCTTTTTTATTCAACACTTAACTTTCAATGGTTTTAAGAGAAAAAGCACTTGATAGAGAGACTCTAAATTCGGAAAAAACTGAAACAAAATTGGTTTATACCCAGGCAGTGCAATTACACTGGCCTGTTGGGAAGAGAAGACCCCGTTGGACATGGAAAATATTAGGCCACACAGAGAGGAAAATGTTTAGCCTCCTCCTCGTAATGCGAAAGGAGGCCACTTGGGAAAAAATTACACCACACAGTACTTTTGAAATCACTACGAACAAATCTCAGACTTCGGATGATTATAGTGTGATGAACAGTTCAACCTCACTTCGAATATTACAATACAAGATAGAGAAAGCACCAATTCAGACACTTCAATATGGAATTCAAAACCTACGAAATTAATGCACAAATGCTACCCTAACCATTAAAACATAATGTGACGCATTCATGTAAAATAAATAACTAGTAAAGCTCCAATATAAAGCAACATGTGAAAAGGGATGGACAAATTATAACATTCAAGTATTTCTAGTGGAAATAAAGTTGATAGAAAACAAGACTTACCAGCCACAGATGTCTTTTTGCTCTGAATTATTCCTCCGTTCTTTTTCTTTCACGATATCATGTTCTGCATTCCAAGAGTGCACAAAAGTGATGACAAATTACACTAGAAGAGGCCAAAAGGGGGAAAAAAAAGGAATCATTAAATTTTATTTACTTTGATATTAAAGAATAATTATACACAAAGAGAAATATCTAATATTGTTTCTTAATATATAAAACTTCAAAAGTCGCCTTCTTTGTTTTAACCTCCAGCAATGTGCTACATTGTTACTGTTAAGCATGACTGCAATCGATAGAAAAGCTGATTTTCCTAATACGACAGAAGTACAGTAAGCGAAAGGGGTTTTTAATATATGGGTACAACATGAATAATGAAAGAAAAAAAAAATTAGACAGTTATTACGGATACACAGAATAAAAGGGATAATGATCTTCGAGAAGAGTAAATAATTGCAGCGCTGGTAGAAAGATGGCACCAAAAGACAAAGAGCAGGTAATTTTAAATCACAAATAAACAAAATAAACTTTACTGCTAGCTTTGAAGCAGGTGTTATATATTAAACTATCTTAATTCACACACAGAATTAGTGACATAACAGATCAAAATAGAGTAAGAATCAAACTCGCAATGCTTTAACATTAAAAGAGTTATACATATATACTTTTAAAGATTTTTTTTAAAAAATGGGCACAAAAACACCTCTCTAAAAACAGACTTCGACGAACACCTTGGAAACAAAAGTCGTATACCATAAAAGAAATATTTCATTCAGAATTTTAACGTAAGAACCGTTTCTAATTTTAAGTTCTCTACTTAGGTACTCTCATCCATGAGAGAGGACAGCTTAGTCCGATATACCAGAAATTATCTTGAAATATTACCAGGTGACTTTAATGTAATTATAGAAATATTTCACTCAGGGAAAGAACATATTGTCTAGCTGCCCGGGTTCGAGCCCAGCTTTAATATAGCAAGCTAAAACACATCAAATGCCATTGAATGATACAGCATTTTGAAATGTTACAAAAAATTTAAATGCAATTTCGTGGAAGAGCTATTGCAATTACCTACATACTAAAATTTTGACCAAAAATTCAAGAAAACTAAGATACTCCTTTTTCTTTCGAAGGAATCAAAGTCATATACTAATGTAGGGATGCTCAACCTATTGTACTATGAAACCTAAACATAGGAATGAAATTTTGTCAGCTATGTGAGATGTCCAATACCGAGAAATTCCGTAAATTGTAGAATAGAACCTGCGTCTGAAAACAGACGAAAGGTAAAACATTATTCAAATACTTTACCTTTAGCCTTGAAGCAGGTGTTCTATATTAAACTGTGTTAATTCACATACAGAATTAGTAATATAATAGCTCAAAATATTTTAATAACCAAACACGCATTAAATAAACATTAAAAAATCTATATACATTTATTAGTGTTACGAGGGTTTATCTGAAATATTATAAGGTCACTTTCAAAGAAATCATAGAACTTTTCACTCAGGGAAGGAACATTCTGTCTTTCTGCCCGGGTTCCATCCCAGCTTCTGTTACAAAAGTTTCATAGAAGAATTTTAAAAATCCAGAAACGAAACTTATGAAGAAATTATTGAACATACCTGGTTCTATGATTTAGCCATTCTTACAGACATAGTAACTAAATCTTAAATTTGAGGGAGGGGGCGAGAGAACTAAACTAAAGTCTTTGAATTAAAGGGTATTATAAATTCATTTTAAATCAAAATTAATTTTGTGAAAATATTACACAAATATGAGGAATATACATTTTTACGATAATGTAATGTACGGTTTGCCCCTTTGAAAATCTGGAGAACTAAGGGGTGAAATATAAGAAAACTGAAACAATCATTTGGAAAATCTCATCGAGCTTAAATTACTTTCTAAATTTGATGTTTTGAGTGTATTTAAAATTAGGATAACTACTTCATTCACTTCAAACCCATTACATAATACTAGTATTTAAGAAAAATGGTAAACGATTGCAAATATGTTAAATAACAATTCTATTGATCTAGAAACGGAAATAACTGATTTTCATCCTAATTAAGATCAAGAATATCACAAAAAGCCATTTGAATAGTCCTAGAACAGAAAAATCATGAACAGTTAAACTTTTAAAAAGATAAATTCCTGCTTCCGATCTACTTAAAAATGTGAAAGAGGATTTTCAACAATGAACTTGTTAAAATCAATGTTTAGATACAGGATACCAAATCAACATCCCAACGAGTGCAAGGATTTAGCCATAACATCGCATGTATCAGAGGCAAAAAAAAAAAAAAAAAAAAAAAAAAAAAAAAAAACTTGCAGAAGAAATGCAGTGTTAAATTTCACATTAAAATATGATTTCCCTGTATTTAACTTTCATCTTGCTGAATTTTTTGTAAATAATACAAAGAGTATACCTTTTCTTTAACATATTATACCACACATTTTTATACTTTGTGTAATGTATTTATAACTGAAATATTAAAAGTGCACTAGATACTTGTAGCTAGCCAAAATTTTATAAACTCAAAATTGGCTCCCTTTAAGTTAAAGTTGCACATGACTGCACTAAGGGAAGGAATGCAATTTTATTTCTTTGTCTGTATTTGGTTTCATTTTCATATAAAAAGAGTTAAAAATAGGGTTATCTAATTTTGTTATCTAGGTAACAAAATTTAAACACACATTTTCAGTAAAAATTACACAATAAAAGATTTTGTTTCCCTGAAGATGCAACAACTCGCTATTCCAGGTATGGTACAGACTGCATACTGTCAGAAAGAAATTCCTTTCTTAAACAGGGAATCCATATATTTTAATCTGTTTTTACACAAGTACTGTTTATGACTAATGGTCCAGGAGTAAAATACTTTATAGTTAATCCATCTAAATTTTTATTACTTCCGGTCATCTGTATAGACTGTTTATTTATCACGACTAAACTACCAATCTGCATTCTAGATACCTCATATGATTCTTCAAGTCACGTTTCGTAGCCTATCATTTCTAATATAGCAGGTACTTGCAGAGCGCAGATTTGTAAAGCGTGATTTCGCGTATAGCAGTACCTTACAGGATTCCATTTAATTTGTCCACCGCTAGAATTTCATTGATACGTGGTTCAACATTTATCCATCAACACCAGAAAGAATTTATCTGCTACTTTAAACAATTTCCATAGACTGAAAATGAAGTTCAAAAAAATCTTACAAATCTCAAATGCAAAGCATTCTGAAGAATTTTCACATATGGAAGATAGAGAAGTCAAACAATGAATCAGAAAATTACAAAAGAAGAATTGGGTGCTTATAAAACCCCTTGATAAAAAATGTGCTCATTACGAAAAATAGCTTTTAACTGAAGATTAGATGAAGGAATCGTTAAATAACAGAGAAGCAACGTCTGATCTTCTAGCGGAGATGGACACAATTAAAGAAAAAAAAACGGACACTTTAAAAGAGCTACTGGGAAATACGTGCTCTTTACAGCGTCATGGTTACAGTTGCATCAGTCATTCTTATAAGCAAGAGACATCAGCTTTTTCAAAAAATAATTCTCTCATGTATTTGCCAAGAGAACGAAAACAAGTCCAAAAGAAACTTTCAGAGTGCTTTTCAAAACCAACTTGAAAGTTAGTCTGCAGAATTTTACTTCGATAATAATAAAACATCTCTGATTTTATTTCAAAATGAATTTTTTTAATCGATTTTAAAGAGATCTTTGCAAATTGGTTCATAAAACTTCACAATATGCCAAAATTGTTCAGATTAGGGAAAAAATATAATAAAGTATGCTTAAAACAACTAAGAAAAAGCACATTTTGAGCATCCTTAAGAGAATACAATTTGGCTCCACTAACTTTCTTTACGAGTATACATTAAATTTTTATTTACATTTCTTTTTTATTCAACACTTAACTTTCAATGGTTTTAAGAGAAAAAGCACTTGATAGAGAGACTCTAAATTCGGAAAAAACTGAAACAAAATTGGTTTATACCCAGGCAGTGCAATTACACTGGCCTGTTGGGAAGAGAAGACCCCGTTGGACATGGAAAATATTAGGCCACACAGAGAGGAAAATGTTTAGCCTCCTCCTCGTAATGCGAAAGGAGGCCACTTGGGAAAAAATTACACCACACAGTACTTTTGAAACCACTACGAACAAATCTCAGACTTCGGATGATTATAGTGTGATGAACAGTTCAACCTCACTTCGAATATTACAATACAAGATAGAGAAAGCACCAATTCAGACACTTCAATATGGAATTCAAAACCTACGAAATTAATGCACAAATGCTACCCTAACCATTAAAACATAATGTGACGCATTCATGTAAAATAAATAACTAGTAAAGCTCCAATATAAAGCAACATGTGAAAAGGGATGGACAAATTATAACATTCAAGTATTTCTAGTGGAAATAAAGTTGATAGAAAACAAGACTTACCAGCCACAGATGTCTTTTTGCTCTGAATTATTCCTCCGTTCTTTTCATCATCGTTCTTTTTCTTTCACGATATCATGTTCTGCATTCCAAGAGTGCACAAAAGTGATGACAAATTACACTAGAAGAGGCCAAAAGGGGAAAAAAAATCGAATCATTAGATTTTATTTACTTTGATATTAAAGAATAATTATACACAAAGAGAAATATCTAATATTGTTTCTTAATATATAAAACTTCAAAAGTCGCCTTCTTTGTTTTAAACTCCAGCAATGTGCTACATTGTTACTGTTAAGCATGACTGCAATCGATAGAAAAGCTGATTTTCCTAATACGACAGAAGTACAGTAAGCGAAAGGGGTTTTTAATATATGGGTACAACATGAATAATGAAAGAAAAAAAAAATTAGACAGTTATTACGGATACACAGAATAAAAGGGATAATGATCTTCGAGAAGAGTAAATAATTGCAGCGCTGGTAGAAAGATGGCACCAAAAGACAAAGAGCAGGTAATTTTAAATCACAAATAAACAAAATAAACTTTACTGCTAGCTTTGAAGCAGGTGTTATATATTAAACTATCTTAATTCACACACAGAATTAGTGACATAACAGATCAAAATAGAGTAAGAATCAAACTCGCAATGCTTTAACATTAAAAGAGTTATACATATATACTTTTAAAGATTTTTTTTAAAAAATGGGCACAAAAACACCTCTCTAAAAACAGACTTCGACGAACACCTTGGAAACAAAAGTCGTATACCATAAAAGAAATATTTCATTCAGAATTTTATCGTAAGAACCGTTTCTAATTTTAAGTTCTCTACTTAGGTACTCTCATCCATGAGAGAGGACAGCTTAGTCCGATATACCAGAAATTATCTTGAAATATTACCAGGTGACTTTAATGTAATTATAGAAATATTTCACTCAGGGAAAGAACATATTGTCTAGCTGCCCGGGTTCGAGCCCAGCTTTAATATAGCAAGCTAAAACACATCAAATGCCATTGAATGATACAGCATTTTGAAATGTTACAAAAAATTTAAATGCAATTTCGTGGAAGAGCTATTGCAATTACCTACATACTAAAATTTTGACCAAAAATTCAAGAAAACTAAGATACTCCTTTTTCTTTCGAAGGAATCAAAGTCATATACTAATGTAGGGATGCTCAACCTATTGTACTATGAAACCTAAACATAGGAATGAAATTTTGTCAGCTATGTGAGATGTCCAATACCGAGAAATTCCGTAAATTGTAGAATAGAACCTGCGTCTGAAAACAGACGAAAGGTAAAACATTATTCAAATACTTTACCTTTAGCCTTGAAGCAGGTGTTCTATATTAAACTGTGTTAATTCACATACAGAATTAGTAATATAATAGCTCAAAATATTTTAATAACCAAACACGCATTAAATAAACATTAAAAAATCTATATACATTTATTAGTGTTACGAGGGTTTATCTGAAATATTATAAGGTCACTTTCAAAGAAATCATAGAACTTTTCACTCAGGGAAGGAACATTCTGTCTTTCTGCCCGGGTTCCATCCCAGCTTCTGTTACAAAAGTTTCATAGAAGAATTTTAAAAATCCAGAAACGAAACTTATGAAGAAATTATTGAACATACCTGGTTCTATGATTTAGCCATTCTTACAGACATAGTAACTAAATCTTAAATTTGAGGGAGGGGGCGAGAGAACTAAACTAAAGTCTTTGAATTAAAGGGTATTATAAATTCATTTTAAATCAAAATTAATTTTGTGAAAATATTACACAAATATGAGGAATATACATTTTTACGATAATGTAATGTACGGTTTGCCCCTTTGAAAATCTGGAGAACTAAGGGGTGAAATATAAGAAAACTGAAACAATCATTTGGAAAATCTCATCGAGCTTAAATTACTTTCTAAATTTGATGTTTTGAGTGTATTTAAAATTAGGATAACTACTTCATTCACTTCAAACCCATTACATAATACTAGTATTTAAGAAAAATGGTAAACGATTGCAAATATGTTAAATAACAATTCTATTGATCTAGAAACGGAAATAACTGATTTTCATCCTAATTAAGATCAAGAATATCACAAAAAGCCATTTGAATAGTCCTAGAACAGAAAAATCATGAACAGTTAAACTTTTAAAAAGATAAATTCCTGCTTCCGATCTACTTAAAAATGTGAAAGAGGATTTTCAACAATGAACTTGTTAAAATCAATGTTTAGATACAGGATACCAAATCAACATCCCAACGAGTGCAAGGATTTAGCCATAACATCGCATGTATCAGAGGCAAAAAAAAAAAAAAAAAAAAAAAAAAAAAAAAAAAAAAACTTGCAGAAGAAATGCAGTGTTAAATTTCACATTAAAATATGATTTCCCTGTATTTAACTTTCATCTTGCTGAATTTTTTGTAAATAATACAAAGAGTATACCTTTTCTTTAACATATTATACCACACATTTTTATACTTTGTGTAATGTATTTATAACTGAAATATTAAAAGTGCACTAGATACTTGTAGCTAGCCAAAATTTTATAAACTCAAAATTGGCTCCCTTTAAGTTAAAGTTGCACATGACTGCACTAAGGGAAGGAATGCAATTTTATTTCTTTGTCTGTATTTGGTTTCATTTTCATATAAAAAGAGTTAAAAATAGGGTTATCTAATTTTGTTATCTAGGTAACAAAATTTAAACACACATTTTCAGTAAAAATTACACAATAAAAGATTTTGTTTCCCTGAAGATGCAACAACTCGCTATTCCAGGTATGGTACAGACTGCATACTGTCAGAAAGAAATTCCTTTCTTAAACAGGGAATCCATATATTTTAATCTGTTTTTACACAAGTACTGTTTATGACTAATGGTCCAGGAGTAAAATACTTTATAGTTAATCCATCTAAATTTTTATTACTTCCGGTCATCTGTATAGACTGTTTATTTATCACGACTAAACTACCAATCTGCATTCTAGATACCTCATATGATTCTTCAAGTCACGTTTCGTAGCCTATCATTTCTAATATAGCAGGTACTTGCAGAGCGCAGATTTGTAAAGCGTGATTTCGCATATAGCAGTACCTTACAGGATTCCATTTAATTTGTCCACCGCTAGAATTTCATTGATACGTGGTTCAACATTTATCCATCAACACCAGAAAGAATTTATCTGCTACTTTAAACAATTTCCATAGACTGAAAATGAAGTTCAAAAAAATCTTACAAATCTCAAATGCAAAGCATTCTGAAGAATTTTCACATATGGAAGATAGAGAAGTCAAACAATGAATCAGAAAATTACAAAAGAAGAATTGGGTGCTTATAAAACCCCTTGATAAAAAATGTGCTCATTACGAAAAATAGCTTTTAACTGAAGATTAGATGAAGGAATCGTTAAATAACAGAGAAGCAACGTCTGATCTTCTAGCGGAGATGGACACAATTAAAGAAAAAAAAACGGACACTTTAAAAGAGCTACTGGGAAATACGTGCTCTTTACAGCGTCATGGTTACAGTTGCATCAGTCATTCTTATAAGCAAGAGACATCAGCTTTTTCAAAAAATAATTCTCTCATGTATTTGCCAAGAGAACGAAAACAAGTCCAAAAGAAACTTTCAGAGTGCTTTTCAAAACCAACTTGAAAGTTAGTCTGCAGAATTTTACTTCGATAATAATAAAACATCTCTGATTTTATTTCAAAATGAATTTTTTTAATCGATTTTAAAGAGATCTTTGCAAATTGGTTCATAAAACTTCACAATATGCCAAAATTGTTCAGATTAGGGAAAAAATATAATAAAGTATGCTTAAAACAACTAAGAAAAAGCACATTTTGAGCATCCTTAAGAGAATACAATTTGGCTCCACTAACTTTCTTTACGAGTATACATTAAATTTTTATTTACATTTCTTTTTTATTCAACACTTAACTTTCAATGGTTTTAAGAGAAAAAGCACTTGATAGAGAGACTCTAAATTCGGAAAAAACTGAAACAAAATTGGTTTATACCCAGGCAGTGCAATTACACTGGCCTGTTGGGAAGAGAAGACCCCGTTGGACATGGAAAATATTAGGCCACACAGAGAGGAAAATGTTTAGCCTCCTCCTCGTAATGCGAAAGGAGGCCACTTGGGAAAAAATTACACCACACAGTACTTTTGAAACCACTACGAACAAATCTCAGACTTCGGATGATTATAGTGTGATGAACAGTTCAACCTCACTTCGAATATTACAATACAAGATAGAGAAAGCACCAATTCAGACACTTCAATATGGAATTCAAAACCTACGAAATTAATGCACAAATGCTACCCTAACCATTAAAACATAATGTGACGCATTCATGTAAAATAAATAACTAGTAAAGCTCCAATATAAAGCAACATGTGAAAAGGGATGGACAAATTATAACATTCAAGTATTTCTAGTGGAAATAAAGTTGATAGAAAACAAGACTTACCAGCCACAGATGTCTTTTTGCTCTGAATTATTCCTCCGTTCTTTTCATCATCGTTCTTTTTCTTTCACGATATCATGTTCTGCATTCCAAGAGTGCACAAAAGTGATGACAAATTACACTAGAAGAGGCCAAAAGGGGAAAAAAAATCGAATCATTAGATTTTATTTACTTTGATATTAAAGAATAATTATACACAAAGAGAAATATCTAATATTGTTTCTTAATATATAAAACTTCAAAAGTCGCCTTCTTTGTTTTAAACTCCAGCAATGTGCTACATTGTTACTGTTAAGCATGACTGCAATCGATAGAAAAGCTGATTTTCCTAATACGACAGAAGTACAGTAAGCGAAAGGGGTTTTTAATATATGGGTACAACATGAATAATGAAAGAAAAAAAAAATTAGACAGTTATTACGGATACACAGAATAAAAGGGATAATGATCTTCGAGAAGAGTAAATAATTGCAGCGCTGGTAGAAAGATGGCACCAAAAGACAAAGAGCAGGTAATTTTAAATCACAAATAAACAAAATAAACTTTACTGCTAGCTTTGAAGCAGGTGTTATATATTAAACTATCTTAATTCACACACAGAATTAGTGACATAACAGATCAAAATAGAGTAAGAATCAAACTCGCAATGCATTAACATTAAAAGAGTTATACATATATACTTTTAACGATTTTTTTTAAAAAATGGGCACAAAAACACCTCTCTAAAAACAGACTTCGACGAACACCTTGGAAACAAAAGTCGTATACCATAAAAGAAATATTTCATTCAGAATTTTAACGTAAGAACCGTTTCTAATTTTAAGTTCTCTACTTAGGTACTCTCATCCATGAGAGAGGACAGCTTAGTCCGATATACCAGAAATTATCTTGAAATATTACCAGGTGACTTTAATGTAATTATAGAAATATTTCACTCAGGGAAAGAACATATTGTCTAGCTGCCCGGGTTCGAGCCCAGCTTTAATATAGCAAGCTAAAACACATCAAATGCCATTGAATGATACAGCATTTTGAAATGTTACAAAAAATTTAAATGCAATTTCGTGGAAGAGCTATTGCAATTACCTACATACTAAAATTTTGACCAAAAATTCAAGAAAACTAAGATACTCCTTTTTCTTTCGAAGGAATCAAAGTCATATACTAATGTAGGGATGCTCAACCTATTGTACTATGAAACCTAAACATAGGAATGAAATTTTGTCAGCTATGTGAGATGTCCAATACCGAGAAATTCCGTAAATTGTAGAATAGAACCTGCGTCTGAAAACAGACGAAAGGTAAAACATTATTCAAATACTTTACCTTTAGCCTTGAAGCAGGTGTTCTATATTAAACTGTGTTAATTCACATACAGAATTAGTAATATAATAGCTCAAAATATTTTAATAACCAAACACGCATTAAATAAACATTAAAAAATCTATATACATTTATTAGTGTTACGAGGGTTTATCTGAAATATTATAAGGTCACTTTCAAAGAAATCATAGAACTTTTCACTCAGGGAAGGAACATTCTGTCTTTCTGCCCGGGTTCCATCCCAGCTTCTGTTACAAAAGTTTCATAGAAGAATTTTAAAAATCCAGAAACGAAACTTATGAAGAAATTATTGAACATACCTGGTTCTATGATTTAGCCATTCTTACAGACATAGTAACTAAATCTTAAATTTGAGGGAGGGGGCGAGAGAACTAAACTAAAGTCTTTGAATTAAAGGGTATTATAAATTCATTTTAAATCAAAATTAATTTTGTGAAAATATTACACAAATATGAGGAATATACATTTTTACGATAATGTAATGTACGGTTTGCCCCTTTGAAAATCTGGAGAACTAAGGGGTGAAATATAAGAAAACTGAAACAATCATTTGGAAAATCTCATCGAGCTTAAATTACTTCCTAAATTTGATGTTTTGAGTGTATTTAAAATTAGGATAACTACTTCATTCACTTCAAACCCATTACATAATACTAGTATTTAAGAAAAATGGTAAACGATTGCAAATATGTTAAATAACAATTCTATTGATCTAGAAACGGAAATAACTGATTTTCATCCTAATTAAGATCAAGAATATCACAAAAAGCCATTTGAATAGTCCTAGAACAGAAAAATCATGAACAGTTAAACTTTTAAAAAGATAAATTCCTGCTTCCAATCTACTTAAAAATGTGAAAGAGGATTTTCAACAATGAACTTGTTAAAATCAATGTTTAGATACAGGATACCAAATCAACATCCCAACGAGTGCAAGGATTTAGCCATAACATCGCATGTATCAGAGGCAAAAAAAAAAAAAAAAAAAAAAAAAAAAAAAAAAAAAAAACTTGCAGAAGAAATGCAGTGTTAAATTTCACATTAAAATATGATTTCCCTGTATTTAACTTTCATCTTGCTGAATTTTTTGTAAATAATACAAAGAGTATACCTTTTCTTTAACATATTATACCACACATTTTTATACTTTGTGTAATGTATTTATAACTGAAATATTAAAAGTGCACTAGATACTTGTAGCTAGCCAAAATTTTATAAACTCAAAATTGGCTCCCTTTAAGTTAAAGTTGCACATGACTGCACTAAGGGAAGGAATGCAATTTTATTTCTTTGTCTGTATTTGGTTTCATTTTCATATAAAAAGAGTTAAAAATAGGGTTATCTAATTTTGTTATCTAGGTAACAAAATTTAAACACACATTTTCAGTAAAAATTACACAATAAAAGATTTTGTTTCCCTGAAGATGCAACAACTCGCTATTCCAGGTATGGTACAGACTGCATACTGTCAGAAAGAAATTCCTTTCTTAAACAGGGAATCCATATATTTTAATCTGTTTTTACACAAGTACTGTTTATGACTAATGGTCCAGGAGTAAAATACTTTATAGTTAATCCATCTAAATTTTTATTACTTCCGGTCATCTGTATAGACTGTTTATTTATCACGACTAAACTACCAATCTGCATTCTAGATACCTCATATGATTCTTCAAGTCACGTTTCGTAGCCTATCATTTCTAATATAGCAGGTACTTGCAGAGCGCAGATTTGTAAAGCGTGATTTCGCGTATAGCAGTACCTTACAGGATTCCATTTAATTTGTCCACCGCTAGAATTTCATTGATACGTGGTTCAACATTTATCCATCAACACCAGAAAGAATTTATCTGCTACTTTAAACAATTTCCATAGACTGAAAATGAAGTTCAAAAAAATCTTACAAATCTCAAATGCAAAGCATTCTGAAGAATTTTCACATATGGAAGATAGAGAAGTCAAACAATGAATCAGAAAATTACAAAAGAAGAATTGGGTGCTTATAAAACCCCTTGATAAAAAATGTGCTCATTACGAAAAATAGCTTTTAACTGAAGATTAGATGAAGGAATCGTTAAATAACAGAGAAGCAACGTCTGATCTTCTAGCGGAGATGGACACAATTAAAGAAAAAAAAACGGACACTTTAAAAGAGCTACTGGGAAATACGTGCTCTTTACAGCGTCATGGTTACAGTTGCATCAGTCATTCTTATAAGCAAGAGACATCAGCTTTTTCAAAAAATAATTCTCTCATGTATTTGCCAAGAGAACGAAAACAAGTCCAAAAGAAACTTTCAGAGTGCTTTTCAAAACCAACTTGAAAGTTAGTCTGCAGAATTTTACTTCGATAATAATAAAACATCTCTGATTTTATTTCAAAATGAATTTTTTTTAATCGATTTTAAAGAGATCTTTGCAAATTGGTTCATAAAACTTCACAATATGCCAAAATTGTTCAGATTAGGGAAAAAATATAATAAAGTATGCTTAAAACAACTAAGAAAAAGCACATTTTGAGCATCCTTAAGAGAATACAATTTGGCTCCACTAACTTTCTTTACGAGTATACATTAAATTTTTATTTACATTTCTTTTTTATTCAACACTTAACTTTCAATGGTTTTAAGAGAAAAAGCACTTGATAGAGAGACTCTAAATTCGGAAAAAACTGAAACAAAATTGGTTTATACCCAGGCAGTGCAATTACACTGGCCTGTTGGGAAGAGAAGACCCCGTTGGACATGGAAAATATTAGGCCACACAGAGAGGAAAATGTTTAGCCTCCTCCTCGTAAAGCGAAAGGAGGCCACTTGGGAAAAAATTACACCACACAGTACTTTTGAAACCACTACGAACAAATCTCAGACTTCGGATGATTATAGTGTGATGAACAGTTCAACCTCACTTCGAATATTACAATACAAGATAGAGAAAGCACCAATTCAGACACTTCAATATGGAATTCAAAACCTACGAAATTAATGCACAAATGCTACCCTAACCATTAAAACATAATGTGACGCATTCATGTAAAATAAATAACTAGTAAAGCTCCAATATAAAGCAACATGTGAAAAGGGATGGACAAATTATAACATTCAAGTATTTCTAGTGGAAATAAAGTTGATAGAAAACAAGACTTACCAGCCACAGATGTCTTTTTGCTCTGAATTATTCCTCCGTTCTTTTTCTTTCACGATATCATGTTCTGCATTCCAAGAGTGCACAAAAGTGATGACAAATTACACTAGAAGAGGCCAAAAGGGGGAAAAAAAAGGAATCATTAAATTTTATTTACTTTGATATTAAAGAATAATTATACACAAAGAGAAATATCTAATATTGTTTCTTAATATATAAAACTTCAAAAGTCGCCTTCTTTGTTTTAAACTCCAGCAATGTGCTACATTGTTACTGTTAAGCATGACTGCAATCGATAGAAAAGCTGATTTTCCTAATACGACAGAAGTACAGTAAGCGAAAGGGGTTTTTAATATATGGGTACAACATGAATAATGAAAGAAAAAAAAAATTAGACAGTTATTACGGATACACAGAATAAAAGGGATAATGATCTTCGAGAAGAGTAAATAATTGCAGCGCTGGTAGAAAGATGGCACCAAAAGACAAAGAGCAGGTAATTTTAAATCACAAATAAACAAAATAAACTTTACTGCTAGCTTTGAAGCAGGTGTTATATATTAAACTATCTTAATTCACACACAGAATTAGTGACATAACAGATCAAAATAGAGTAAGAATCAAACTCGCAATGCTTTAACATTAAAAGAGTTATACATATATACTTTTAAAGATTTTTTTTAAAAAATGGGCACAAAAACACCTCTCTAAAAACAGACTTCGACGAACACCTTGGAAACAAAAGTCGTATACCATAAAAGAAATATTTCATTCAGAATTTTAACGTAAGAACCGTTTCTAATTTTAAGTTATCTACTTAGGTACTCTCATCCATGAGAGAGGACAGCTTAGTCCGATATACCAGAAATTATCTTGAAATATTACCAGGTGACTTTAATGTAATTATAGAAATATTTCACTCAGGGAAAGAACATATTGTCTAGCTGCCCGGGTTCGAGCCCAGCTTTAATATAGCAAGCTAAAACACATCAAATGCCATTGAATGATACAGCATTTTGAAATGTTACAAAAAATTTAAATGCAATTTCGTGGAAGAGCTATTGCAATTACCTACATACTAAAATTTTGACCAAAAATTCAAGAAAACTAAGATACTCCTTTTTCTTTCGAAGGAATCAAAGTCATATACTAATGTAGGGATGCTCAACCTATTGTACTATGAAACCTAAACATAGGAATGAAATTTTGTCAGCTATGTGAGATGTCCAATACCGAGAAATTCCGTAAATTGTAGAATAGAACCTGCGTCTGAAAACAGACGAAAGGTAAAACATTATTCAAATACTTTACCTTTAGCCTTGAAGCAGGTGTTCTATATTAAACTGTGTTAATTCACATACAGAATTAGTAATATAATAGCTCAAAATATTTTAATAACCAAACACGCATTAAATAAACATTAAAAAATCTATATACATTTATTAGTGTTACGAGGGTTTATCTGAAATATTATAAGGTCACTTTCAAAGAAATCATAGAACTTTTCACTCAGGGAAGGAACATTCTGTCTTTCTGCCCGGGTTCCATCCCAGCTTCTGTTACAAAAGTTTCATAGAAGAATTTTAAAAATCCAGAAACGAAACTTATGAAGAAATTATTGAACATACCTGGTTCTATGATTTAGCCATTCTTACAGACATAGTAACTAAATCTTAAATTTGAGGGAGGGGGCGAGAGAACTAAACTAAAGTCTTTGAATTAAAGGGTATTATAAATTCATTTTAAATCAAAATTAATTTTGTGAAAATATTACACAAATATGAGGAATATACATTTTTACGATAATGTAATGTACGGTTTGCCCCTTTGAAAATCTGGAGAACTAAGGGGTGAAATATAAGAAAACTGAAACAATCATTTGGAAAATCTCATCGAGCTTAAATTACTTTCTAAATTTGATGTTTTGAGTGTATTTAAAATTAGGATAACTACTTCATTCACTTCAAACCCATTACATAATACTAGTATTTAAGAAAAATGGTAAACGATTGCAAATATGTTAAATAACAATTCTATTGATCTAGAAACGGAAATAACTGATTTTCATCCTAATTAAGATCAAGAATATCACAAAAAGCCATTTGAATAGTCCTAGAACAGAAAAATCATGAACAGTTAAACTTTTAAAAAGATAAATTCCTGCTTCCGATCTACTTAAAAATGTGAAAGAGGATTTTCAACAATGAACTTGTTAAAATCAATGTTTAGATACAGGATACCAAATCAACATCCCAACGAGTGCAAGGATTTAGCCATAACATCGCATGTATCAGAGGCAAAAAAAAAAAAAAAAAAAAAAAAAAAAAAAAACTTGCAGAAGAAATGCAGTGTTAAATTTCACATTAAAATATGATTTCCCTGTATTTAACTTTCATCTTGCTGAATTTTTTGTAAATAATACAAAGAGTATACCTTTTCTTTAACATATTATACCACACATTTTTATACTTTGTGTAATGTATTTATAACTGAAATATTAAAAGTGCACTAGATACTTGTAGCTAGCCAAAATTTTATAAACTCAAAATTGGCTCCCTTTAAGTTAAAGTTGCACATGACTGCACTAAGGGAAGGAATGCAATTTTATTTCTTTGTCTGTATTTGGTTTCATTTTCATATAAAAAGAGTTAAAAATAGGGTTATCTAATTTTGTTATCTAGGTAACAAAATTTAAACACACATTTTCAGTAAAAATTACACAATAAAAGATTTTGTTTCCCTGAAGATGCAACAACTCGCTATTCCAGGTATGGTACAGACTGCATACTGTCAGAAAGAAATTCCTTTCTTAAACAGGGAATCCATATATTTTAATCTGTTTTTACACAAGTACTGTTTATGACTAATGGTCCAGGAGTAAAATACTTTATAGTTAATCCATCTAAATTTTTATTACTTCCGGTCATCTGTATAGACTGTTTATTTATCACGACTAAACTACCAATCTGCATTCTAGATACCTCATATGATTCTTCAAGTCACGTTTCGTAGCCTATCATTTCTAATATAGCAGGTACTTGCAGAGCGCAGATTTGTAAAGCGTGATTTCGCGTATAGCAGTACCTTACAGGATTCCATTTAATTTGTCCACCGCTAGAATTTCATTGATACGTGGTTCAACATTTATCCATCAACACCAGAAAGAATTTATCTGCTACTTTAAACAATTTCCATAGACTGAAAATGAAGTTCAAAAAAATCTTACAAATCTCAAATGCAAAGCATTCTGAAGAATTTTCACATATGGAAGATAGAGAAGTCAAACAATGAATCAGAAAATTACAAAAGAAGAATTGGGTGCTTATAAAACCCCTTGATAAAAAATGTGCTCATTACGAAAAATAGCTTTTAACTGAAGATTAGATGAAGGAATCGTTAAATAACAGAGAAGCAACGTCTGATCTTCTAGCGGAGATGGACACAATTAAAGAAAAAAAAACGGACACTTTAAAAGAGCTACTGGGAAATACGTGCTCTTTACAGCGTCATGGTTACAGTTGCATCAGTCATTCTTATAAGCAAGAGACATCAGCTTTTTCAAAAAATAATTCTCTCATGTATTTGCCAAGAGAACGAAAACAAGTCCAAAAGAAACTTTCAGAGTGCTTTTCAAAACCAACTTGAAAGTTAGTCTGCAGAATTTTACTTCGATAATAATAAAACATCTCTGATTTTATTTCAAAATGAATTTTTTTTAATCGATTTTAAAGAGATCTTTGCAAATTGGTTCATAAAACTTCACAATATGCCAAAATTGTTCAGATTAGGGAAAAAATATAATAAAGTATGCTTAAAACAACTAAGAAAAAGCACATTTTGAGCATCCTTAAGAGAATACAATTTGGCTCCACTAACTTTCTTTACGAGTATACATTAAATTTTTATTTACATTTCTTTTTTATTCAACACTTAACTTTCAATGGTTTTAAGAGAAAAAGCACTTGATAGAGAGACTCTAAATTCGGAAAAAACTGAAACAAAATTGGTTTATACCCAGGCAGTGCAATTACACTGGCCTGTTGGGAAGAGAAGACCCCGTTGGACATGGAAAATATTAGGCCACACAGAGAGGAAAATGTTTAGCCTCCTCCTCGTAAAGCGAAAGGAGGCCACTTGGGAAAAAATTACACCACACAGTACTTTTGAAACCACTACGAACAAATCTCAGACTTCGGATGATTATAGTGTGATGAACAGTTCAACCTCACTTCGAATATTACAATACAAGATAGAGAAAGCACCAATTCAGACACTTCAATATGGAATTCAAAACCTACGAAATTAATGCACAAATGCTACCCTAACCATTAAAACATAATGTGACGCATTCATGTAAAATAAATAACTAGTAAAGCTCCAATATAAAGCAACATGTGAAAAGGGATGGACAAATTATAACATTCAAGTATTTCTAGTGGAAATAAAGTTGATAGAAAACAAGACTTACCAGCCACAGATGTCTTTTTGCTCTGAATTATTCCTCCGTTCTTTTTCTTTCACGATATCATGTTCTGCATTCCAAGAGTGCACAAAAGTGATGACAAATTACACTAGAAGAGGCCAAAAGGGGGAAAAAAAAGGAATCATTAAATTTTATTTACTTTGATATTAAAGAATAATTATACACAAAGAGAAATATCTAATATTGTTTCTTAATATATAAAACTTCAAAAGTCGCCTTCTTTGTTTTAAACTCCAGCAATGTGCTACATTGTTACTGTTAAGCATGACTGCAATCGATAGAAAAGCTGATTTTCCTAATACGACAGAAGTACAGTAAGCGAAAGGGGTTTTTAATATATGGGTACAACATGAATAATGAAAGAAAAAAAAAATTAGACAGTTATTACGGATACACAGAATAAAAGGGATAATGATCTTCGAGAAGAGTAAATAATTGCAGCGCTGGTAGAAAGATGGCACCAAAAGACAAAGAGCAGGTAATTTTAAATCACAAATAAACAAAATAAACTTTACTGCTAGCTTTGAAGCAGGTGTTATATATTAAACTATCTTAATTCACACACAGAATTAGTGACATAACAGATCAAAATAGAGTAAGAATCAAACTCGCAATGCTTTAACATTAAAAGAGTTATACATATATACTTTTAAAGATTTTTTTTAAAAAATGGGCACAAAAACACCTCTCTAAAAACAGACTTCGACGAACACCTTGGAAACAAAAGTCGTATACCATAAAAGAAATATTTCATTCAGAATTTTAACGTAAGAACCGTTTCTAATTTTAAGTTCTCTACTTAGGTACTCTCATCCATGAGAGAGGACAGCTTAGTCCGATATACCAGAAATTATCTTGAAATATTACCAGGTGACTTTAATGTAATTATAGAACTATTTCACTCAGGGAAAGAACATATTGTCTAGCTGCCCGGGTTCGAGCCCAGCTTTAATATAGCAAGCTAAAACACATCAAATGCCATTGAATGATACAGCATTTTGAAATGTTACAAAAAATTTAAATGCAATTTCGTGGAAGAGCTATTGCAATTACCTACATACTAAAATTTTGACCAAAAATTCAAGAAAACTAAGATACTCCTTTTTCTTTCGAAGGAATCAAAGTCATATACTAATGTAGGGATGCTCAACCTATTGTACTATGAAACCTAAACATAGGAATGAAATTTTGTCAGCTATGTGAGATGTCCAATACCGAGAAATTCCGTAAATTGTAGAATAGAACCTGCGTCTGAAAACAGACGAAAGGTAAAACATTATTCAAATACTTTACCTTTAGCCTTGAAGCAGGTGTTCTATATTAAACTGTGTTAATTCACATACAGAATTAGTAATATAATAGCTCAAAATATTTTAATAACCAAACACGCATTAAATAAACATTAAAAAATCTATATACATTTATTAGTGTTACGAGGGTTTATCTGAAATATTATAAGGTCACTTTCAAAGAAATCATAGAACTTTTCACTCAGGGAAGGAACATTCTGTCTTTCTGCCCGGGTTCCATCCCAGCTTCTGTTACAAAAGTTTCATAGAAGAATTTTAAAAATCCAGAAACGAAACTTATGAAGAAATTATTGAACATACCTGGTTCTATGATTTAGCCATTCTTACAGACATAGTAACTAAATCTTAAATTTGAGGGAGGGGGCGAGAGAACTAAACTAAAGTCTTTGAATTAAAGGGTATTATAAATTCATTTTAAATCAAAATTAATTTTGTGAAAATATTACACAAATATGAGGAATATACATTTTTACGATAATGTAATGTACGGTTTGCCCCTTTGAAAATCTGGAGAACTAAGGGGTGAAATATAAGAAAACTGAAACAATCATTTGGAAAATCTCATCGAGCTTAAATTACTTTCTAAATTTGATGTTTTGAGTGTATTTAAAATTAGGATAACTACTTCATTCACTTCAAACCCATTACATAATACTAGTATTTAAGAAAAATGGTAAACGATTGCAAATATGTTAAATAACAATTCTATTGATCTAGAAACGGAAATAACTGATTTTCATCCTAATTAAGATCAAGAATATCACAAAAAGCCATTTGAATAGTCCTAGAACAGAAAAATCATGAACAGTTAAACTTTTAAAAAGATAAATTCCTGCTTCCGATCTACTTAAAAATGTGAAAGAGGATTTTCAACAATGAACTTGTTAAAATCAATGTTTAGATACAGGATACCAAATCAACATCCCAACGAGTGCAAGGATTTAGCCATAACATCGCATGTATCAGAGGCAAAAAAAAAAAAAAAAAAAAAAAAAAACTTGCAGAAGAAATGCAGTGTTAAATTTCACATTAAAATATGATTTCCCTGTATTTAACTTTCATCTTGCTGAATTTTTTGTAAATAATACAAAGAGTATACCTTTTCTTTAACATATTATACCACACATTTTTATACTTTGTGTAATGTATTTATAACTGAAATATTAAAAGTGCACTAGATACTTGTAGCTAGCCAAAATTTTATAAACTCAAAATTGGCTCCCTTTAAGTTAAAGTTGCACATGACTGCACTAAGGGAAGGAATGCAATTTTATTTCTTTGTCTGTATTTGGTTTCATTTTCATATAAAAAGAGTTAAAAATAGGGTTATCTAATTTTGTTATCTAGGTAACAAAATTTAAACACACATTTTCAGTAAAAATTACACAATAAAAGATTTTGTTTCCCTGAAGATGCAACAACTCGCTATTCCAGGTATGGTACAGACTGCATACTGTCAGAAAGAAATTCCTTTCTTAAACAGGGAATCCATATATTTTAATCTGTTTTTACACAAGTACTGTTTATGACTAATGGTCCAGGAGTAAAATACTTTATAGTTAATCCATCTAAATTTTTATTACTTCCGGTCATCTGTATAGACTGTTTATTTATCACGACTAAACTACCAATCTGCATTCTAGATACCTCATATGATTCTTCAAGTCACGTTTCGTAGCCTATCATTTCTAATATAGCAGGTACTTGCAGAGCGCAGATTTGTAAAGCGTGATTTCGCATATAGCAGTACCTTACAGGATTCCATTTAATTTGTCCACCGCTAGAATTTCATTGATACGTGGTTCAACATTTATCCATCAACACCAGAAAGAATTTATCTGCTACTTTAAACAATTTCCATAGACTGAAAATGAAGTTCAAAAAAATCTTACAAATCTCAAATGCAAAGCATTCTGAAGAATTTTCACATATGGAAGATAGAGAAGTCAAACAATGAATCAGAAAATTACAAAAGAAGAATTGGGTGCTTATAAAACCCCTTGATAAAAAATGTGCTCATTACGAAAAATAGCTTTTAACTGAAGATTAGATGAAGGAATCGTTAAATAACAGAGAAGCAACGTCTGATCTTCTAGCGGAGATGGACACAATTAAAGAAAAAAAAACGGACACTTTAAAAGAGCTACTGGGAAATACGTGCTCTTTACAGCGTCATGGTTACAGTTGCATCAGTCATTCTTATAAGCAAGAGACATCAGCTTTTTCAAAAAATAATTCTCTCATGTATTTGCCAAGAGAACGAAAACAAGTCCAAAAGAAACTTTCAGAGTGCTTTTCAAAACCAACTTGAAAGTTAGTCTGCAGAATTTTACTTCGATAATAATAAAACATCTCTGATTTTATTTCAAAATGAATTTTTTTTAATCGATTTTAAAGAGATCTTTGCAAATTGGTTCATAAAACTTCACAATATGCCAAAATTGTTCAGATTAGGGAAAAAATATAATAAAGTATGCTTAAAACAACTAAGAAAAAGCACATTTTGAGCATCCTTAAGAGAATACAATTTGGCTCCCCTAACTTTCTTTACGAGTATACATTAAATTTTTATTTACATTTCTTTTTTATTCAACACTTAACTTTCAATGGTTTTAAGAGAAAAAGCACTTGATAGAGAGACTCTAAATTCGGAAAAAACTGAAACAAAATTGGTTTATACCCAGGCAGTGCAATTACACTGGCCTGTTGGGAAGAGAAGACCCCGTTGGACATGGAAAATATTAGGCCACACAGAGAGGAAAATGTTTAGCCTCCTCCTCGTAATGCGAAAGGAGGCCACTTGGGAAAAAATTACACCACACAGTACTTTTGAAACCACTACGAACAAATCTCAGACTTCGGATGATTATAGTGTGATGAACAGTTCAACCTCACTTCGAATATTACAATACAAGATAGAGAAAGCACCAATTCAGACACTTCAATATGGAATTCAAAACCTACGAAATTAATGCACAAATGCTACCCTAACCATTAAAACATAATGTGACGCATTCATGTAAAATAAATAACTAGTAAAGCTCCAATATAAAGCAACATGTGAAAAGGGATGGACAAATTATAACATTCAAGTATTTCTAGTGGAAATAAAGTTGATAGAAAACAAGACTTACCAGCCACAGATGTCTTTTTGCTCTGAATTATTCCTCCGTTCTTTTCATCATCGTTCTTTTTCTTTCACGATATCATGTTCTGCATTCCAAGAGTGCACAAAAGTGATGACAAATTACACTAGAAGAGGCCAAAAGGGGAAAAAAAATCGAATCATTAGATTTTATTTACTTTGATATTAAAGAATAATTATACACAAAGAGAAATATCTAATATTGTTTCTTAATATATAAAACTTCAAAAGTCGCCTTCTTTGTTTTAAACTCCAGCAATGTGCTACATTGTTACTGTTAAGCATGACTGCAATCGATAGAAAAGCTGATTTTCCTAATACGACAGAAGTACAGTAAGCGAAAGGGGTTTTTAATATATGGGTACAACATGAATAATGAAAGAAAAAAAAAATTAGACAGTTATTACGGATACACAGAATAAAAGGGATAATGATCTTCGAGAAGAGTAAATAATTGCAGCGCTGGTAGAAAGATGGCACCAAAAGACAAAGAGCAGGTAATTTTAAATCACAAATAAACAAAATAAACTTTACTGCTAGCTTTGAAGCAGGTGTTATATATTAAACTATCTTAATTCACACACAGAATTAGTGACATAACAGATCAAAATAGAGTAAGAATCAAACTCGCAATGCATTAACATTAAAAGAGTTATACATATATACTTTTAACGATTTTTTTTAAAAAATGGGCACAAAAACACCTCTCTAAAAACAGACTTCGACGAACACCTTGGAAACAAAAGTCGTATACCATAAAAGAAATATTTCATTCAGAATTTTAACGTAAGAACCGTTTCTAATTTTAAGTTCTCTACTTAGGTACTCTCATCCATGAGAGAGGACAGCTTAGTCCGATATACCAGAAATTATCTTGAAATATTACCAGGTGACTTTAATGTAATTATAGAAATATTTCACTCAGGGAAAGAACATATTGTCTAGCTGCCCGGGTTCGAGCCCAGCTTTAATATAGCAAGCTAAAACACATCAAATGCCATTGAATGATACAGCATTTTGAAATGTTACAAAAAATTTAAATGCAATTTCGTGGAAGAGCTATTGCAATTACCTACATACTAAAATTTTGACCAAAAATTCAAGAAAACTAAGATACTCCTTTTTCTTTCGAAGGAATCAAAGTCATATACTAATGTAGGGATGCTCAACCTATTGTACTATGAAACCTAAACATAGGAATGAAATTTTGTCAGCTATGTGAGATGTCCAATACCGAGAAATTCCGTAAATTGTAGAATAGAACCTGCGTCTGAAAACAGACGAAAGGTAAAACATTATTCAAATACTTTACCTTTAGCCTTGAAGCAGGTGTTCTATATTAAACTGTGTTAATTCACATACAGAATTAGTAATATAATAGCTCAAAATATTTTAATAACCAAACACGCATTAAATAAACATTAAAAAATCTATATACATTTATTAGTGTTACGAGGGTTTATCTGAAATATTATAAGGTCACTTTCAAAGAAATCATAGAACTTTTCACTCAGGGAAGGAACATTCTGTCTTTCTGCCCGGGTTCCATCCCAGCTTCTGTTACAAAAGTTTCATAGAAGAATTTTAAAAATCCAGAAACGAAACTTATGAAGAAATTATTGAACATACCTGGTTCTATGATTTAGCCATTCTTACAGACATAGTAACTAAATCTTAAATTTGAGGGAGGGGGCGAGAGAACTAAACTAAAGTCTTTGAATTAAAGGGTATTATAAATTCATTTTAAATCAAAATTAATTTTGTGAAAATATTACACAAATATGAGGAATATACATTTTTACGATAATGTAATGTACGGTTTGCCCCTTTGAAAATCTGGAGAACTAAGGGGTGAAATATAAGAAAACTGAAACAATCATTTGGAAAATCTCATCGAGCTTAAATTACTTTCTAAATTTGATGTTTTGAGTGTATTTAAAATTAGGATAACTACTTCATTCACTTCAAACCCATTACATAATACTAGTATTTAAGAAAAATGGTAAAAGATTGCAAATATGTTAAATAACAATTCTATTGATCTAGAAACGGAAATAACTGATTTTCATCCTAATTAAGATCAAGAATATCACAAAAAGCCATTTGAATAGTCCTAGAACAGAAAAATCATGAACAGTTAAACTTTTAAAAAGATAAATTCCTGCTTCCGATCTACTTAAAAATGTGAAAGAGGATTTTCAACAATGAACTTGTTAAAATCAATGTTTAGATACAGGATACCAAATCAACATCCCAACGAGTGCAAGGATTTAGCCATAACATCGCATGTATCAGAGGCAAAAAAAAAAAAAAAAAAAAAAAAAAAAAAAAAACTTGCAGAAGAAATGCAGTGTTAAATTTCACATTAAAATATGATTTCCCTGTATTTAACTTTCATCTTGCTGAATTTTTTGTAAATAATACAAAGAGTATACCTTTTCTTTAACATATTATACCACACATTTTTATACTTTGTGTAATGTATTTATAACTGAAATATTAAAAGTGCACTAGATACTTGTAGCTCGCCAAAATTTTATAAACTCAAAATTGGCTCCCTTTAAGTTAAAGTTGCACATGACTGCACTAAGGGAAGGAATGCAATTTTATTTCTTTGTCTGTATTTGGTTTCATTTTCATATAAAAAGAGTTAAAAATAGGGTTATCTAATTTTGTTATCTAGGTAACAAAATTTAAACACACATTTTCAGTAAAAATTACACAATAAAAGATTTTGTTTCCCTGAAGATGCAACAACTCGCTATTCCAGGTATGGTACAGACTGCATACTGTCAGAAAGAAATTCCTTTCTTAAACAGGGAATCCATATATTTTAATCTGTTTTTACACAAGTACTGTTTATGACTAATGGTCCAGGAGTAAAATACTTTATAGTTAATCCATCTAAATTTTTATTACTTCCGGTCATCTGTATAGACTGTTTATTTATCACGACTAAACTACCAATCTGCATTCTAGATACCTCATATGATTCTTCAAGTCATGTTTCGTAGCCTATCATTTCTAATACAACAGGTACTTGCTGAGTGCAGACTTGTAAAGCGTGATTTCGCGTATAGCAGTACCTTACAGGATTCCATTTAATTTGTCCACTGCTAGAATTTCATTCATACGTGGTTCAACATTCATCCATCAACACCAGAAAGAATTTATCTGCTACTTTAAACAATTTCCATAGACTGAAAATGAAGTTCAAAAAAATCTTACAAATCTCAAATGCAAAGCATTCTGAAGAATTTTCACATATGGAAGATAGAGAAGTCAAACAATGAATCAGAAAATTACAAAAGAAGAATTGGGTGCTTATAAAACCCCTTGATAAAAAATGTGCTCATTACGAAAAATAGCTTTTAACTGAAGATTAGATGAAGGAATCGTTAAATAACAGAGAAGCAACGTCTGATCTTCTAGCGGAGATGGACACAATTAAAGAAAAAAAAACGGACACTTTAAAAGAGCTACTGGGAAATACGTGCTCTTTACAGCGTCATGGTTACAGTTGCATCAGTCATTCTTATAAGCAAGAGACATCAGCTTTTTCAAAAAATAATTCTCTCATGTATTTGCCAAGAGAACGAAAACAAGTCCAAAAGAAACTTTCAGAGTGCTTTTCAAAACCAACTTGAAAGTTAGTCTGCAGAATTTTACTTCGATAATAATAAAACATCTCTGATTTTATTTCAAAATGAATTTTTTTTAATCGATTTTAAAGAGATCTTTGCAAATTGGTTCATAAAACTTCACAATATGCCAAAATTGTTCAGATTAGGGAAAAAATATAATAAAGTATGCTTAAAACAACTAAGAAAAAGCACATTTTGAGCATCCTTAAGAGAATACAATTTGGCTCCACTAACTTTCTTTACGAGTATACATTAAATTTTTATTTACATTTCTTTTTTATTCAACACTTAACTTTCAATGGTTTTAAGAGAAAAAGCACTTGATAGAGAGACTCTAAATTCGGAAAAAACTGAAACAAAATTGGTTTATACCCAGGCAGTGCAATTACACTGGCCTGTTGGGAAGAGAAGACCCCGTTGGACATGGAAAATATTAGGCCACACAGAGAGGAAAATGTTTAGCCTCCTCCTCGTAATGCGAAAGGAGGCCACTTGGGAAAAAATTACACCACACAGTACTTTTGAAACCACTACGAACAAATCTCAGACTTCGGATGATTATAGTGTGATGAACAGTTCAACCTCACTTCGAATATTACAATACAAGATAGAGAAAGCACCAATTCAGACACTTCAATATGGAATTCAAAACCTACGAAATTAATGCACAAATGCTACCCTAACCATTAAAACATAATGTGACGCATTCATGTAAAATAAATAACTAGTAAAGCTCCAATATAAAGCAACATGTGAAAAGGGATGGACAAATTATAACATTCAAGTATTTCTAGTGGAAATAAAGTTGATAGAAAACAAGACTTACCAGCCACAGATGTCTTTTTGCTCTGAATTATTCCTCCGTTCTTTTCATCATCGTTCTTTTTCTTTCACGATATCATGTTCTGCATTCCAAGAGTGCACAAAAGTGATGACAAATTACACTAGAAGAGGCCAAAAGGGGAAAAAAAATCGAATCATTAGATTTTATTTACTTTGATATTAAAGAATAATTATACACAAAGAGAAATATCTAATATTGTTTCTTAATATATAAAACTTCAAAAGTCGCCTTCTTTGTTTTAAACTCCAGCAATGTGCTACATTGTTACTGTTAAGCATGACTGCAATCGATAGAAAAGCTGATTTTCCTAATACGACAGAAGTACAGTAAGCGAAAGGGGTTTTTAATATATGGGTACAACATGAATAATGAAAGAAAAAAAAAATTAGACAGTTATTACGGATACACAGAATAAAAGGGATAATGATCTTCGAGAAGAGTAAATAATTGCAGCGCTGGTAGAAAGATGGCACCAAAAGACAAAGAGCAGGTAATTTTAAATCACAAATAAACAAAATAAACTTTACTGCTAGCTTTGAAGCAGGTGTTATATATTAAACTATCTTAATTCACACACAGAATTAGTGACATAACAGATCAAAATAGAGTAAGAATCAAACTCGCAATGCATTAACATTAAAAGAGTTATACATATATACTTTTAACGATTTTTTTTAAAAAATGGGCACAAAAACACCTCTCTAAAAACAGACTTCGACGAACACCTTGGAAACAAAAGTCGTATACCATAAAAGAAATATTTCATTCAGAATTTTAACGTAAGAACCGTTTCTAATTTTAAGTTCTCTACTTAGGTACTCTCATCCATGAGAGAGGACAGCTTAGTCCGATATACCAGAAATTATCTTGAAATATTACCAGGTGACTTTAATGTAATTATAGAAATATTTCACTCAGGGAAAGAACATATTGTCTAGCTGCCCGGGTTCGAGCCCAGCTTTAATATAGCAAGCTAAAACACATCAAATGCCATTGAATGATACAGCATTTTGAAATGTTACAAAAAATTTAAATGCAATTTCGTGGAAGAGCTATTGCAATTACCTACATACTAAAATTTTGACCAAAAATTCAAGAAAACTAAGATACTCCTTTTTCTTTCGAAGGAATCAAAGTCATATACTAATGTAGGGATGCTCAACCTATTGTACTATGAAACCTAAACATAGGAATGAAATTTTGTCAGCTATGTGAGATGTCCAATACCGAGAAATTCCGTAAATTGTAGAATAGAACCTGCGTCTGAAAACAGACGAAAGGTAAAACATTATTCAAATACTTTACCTTTAGCCTTGAAGCAGGTGTTCTATATTAAACTGTGTTAATTCACATACAGAATTAGTAATATAATAGCTCAAAATATTTTAATAACCAAACACGCATTAAATAAACATTAAAAAATCTATATACATTTATTAGTGTTACGGGGGTTTATTCTGAAATATTATAAGGTCACTTTCAAAGAAATCATAGAACTTTTCACTCAGGGAAGGAACATTCTGTCTTTCTGCCCGGGTTCCATCCCAGCTTCTGTTACAAAAGTTTCATAGAAGAATTTTAAAAATCCAGAAACGAAACTTATGAAGAAATTATTGAACATACCTGGTTCTATGATTTAGCCATTCTTACAGACATAGTAACTAAATCTTAAATTTGAGGGAGGGGGCGAGAGAACTAAACTAAAGTCTTTGAATTAAAGGGTATTATAAATTCATTTTAAATCAAAATTAATTTTGAGAAAATATTACACAAATATGAGGAATATACATTTTTACTATAATGTAATGTACGGTTTGCCCCTTTGAAAATCTGGAGAACTAAGGGGGTGAAATATAAGAAAACTGAAACAATCATTTGGAAAATCTCACCGAGCTTAAATTAGTTTCTAAATTAGATGTTTTGAGTGTATTTAAAATTAGGCTAACTACTTCATTCACTTCAAACCCATTACATAATACTAGTATTTAAGAAAAATGGTAAAAGATTGCAAATATGTTAAATAACAATTCTATTGATCTAGAAACGGAAATAACTGATTTTCATCCTAATTAAGATCAAGAATATCACAAAAAGCCATTTGAATAGTCCTAGAACAGAAAAATCATGAACAGTTAAACTTTTAAAAAGATAAATTCCTGCTTCCGATCTACTTAAAAATGTGAAAGAGGATTTTCAACAATGAACTTGTTAAAATCAATGTTTAGATACAGGATACCAAATCAACATCCCAACGAGTGCAAGGATTTAGCCATAACATCGCATGTATCAGAGGCAAAAAAAAAAAAAAAAAAAAAAAAAAAAAAACTTGCAGAAGAAATGCAGTGTTAAATTTCACATTAAAATATGATTTCCCTGTATTTAACTTTCATCTTGCTGAATTTTTTGTAAATAATACAAAGAGTATACCTTTTCTTTAACATATTATACCACACATTTTTATACTTTGTGTAATGTATTTATAACTGAAATATTAAAAGTGCACTAGATACTTGTAGCTCGCCAAAATTTTATAAACTCAAAATTGGCTCCCTTTAAGTTAAAGTTGCACATGACTGCACTAAGGGAAGGAATGCAATTTTATTTCTTTGTCTGTATTTGGTTTCATTTTCATATAAAAAGAGTTAAAAATAGGGTTATCTAATTTTGTTATCTAGGTAACAAAATTTAAACACATATTTTCAGTAAAAATTACACAATAAAAGATTTTGTTTCCCTGAAGATGCAACAACTCGCTATTCCAGGTATGGTACAGACTGCATACTGTCAGAAAGAAATTCCTTTCTTAAACAGGGAATCCATATATTTTAATCTGTTTTTACACAAGTACTGTTTATGACTAATGGTCGAGGAGTAAAATACTTTATAGTTAATCCATCTAAATTTTTATTACTTCCGGTCATCTGTATAGACTGTTTATTTATCACGACTAAACTACCAATCTGCATTCTAGATACCTCATATGATTCTTCAAGTCACGTTTCGTAGCCTATCATTTCTAATATAGCAGGTACTTGCAGAGCGCAGATTTGTAAAGCGTGATTTCGCGTATAGCAGTACCTTACAGGATTCCATTTAATTTGTCCACCGCTAGAATTTCATTGATACGTGGTTCAACATTTATCCATCAACACCAGAAAGAATTTATCTGCTACTTTAAACAATTTCCATAGACTGAAAATGAAGTTCAAAAAAATCTTACAAATCTCAAATGCAAAGCATTCTGAAGAATTTTCACATATGGAAGATAGAGAAGTCAAACAATGAATCAGAAAATTACAAAAGAAGAATTGGGTGCTTATAAAACCCCTTGATAAAAAATGTGCTCATTACGAAAAATAGCTTTTAACTGAAGATTAGATGAAGGAATCGTTAAATAACAGAGAAGCAACGTCTGATCTTCTAGCGGAGATGGACACAATTAAAGAAAAAAAAAACGGACACTTTAAAAGAGCTACTGGGAAATACGTGCTCTTTACAGCGTCATGGTTACAGTTGCATCAGTCATTCTTATAAGCAAGAGACATCAGCTTTTTCAAAAAATAATTCTCTCATGTATTTGCCAAGAGAACGAAAACAAGTCCAAAAGAAACTTTCAGAGTGCTTTTCAAAACCAACTTGAAAGTTAGTCTGCAGAATTTTACTTCGATAATAATAAAACATCTCTGATTTTATTTCAAAATGAATTTTTTTTAATCGATTTTAAAGAGATCTTTGCAAATTGGTTCATAAAACTTCACAATATGCCAAAATTGTTCAGATTAGGGAAAAAATATAATAAAGTATGCTTAAAACAACTAAGAAAAAGCACATTTTGAGCATCCTTAAGAGAATACAATTTGGCTCCACTAACTTTCTTTACGAGTATACATTAAATTTTTATTTACATTTCTTTTTTATTCAACACTTAACTTTCAATGGTTTTAAGAGAAAAAGCACTTGATAGAGAGACTCTAAATTCGGAAAAAACTGAAACAAAATTGGTTTATACCCAGGCAGTGCAATTACACTGGCCTGTTGGGAAGAGAAGACCCCGTTGGACATGGAAAATATTAGGCCACACAGAGAGGAAAATGTTTAGCCTCCTCCTCGTAATGCGAAAGGAGGCCACTTGGGAAAAAATTACACCACACAGTACTTTTGAAACCACTACGAACAAATCTCAGACTTCGGATGATTATAGTGTGATGAACAGTTCAACCTCACTTCGAATATTACAATACAAGATAGAGAAAGCACCAATTCAGACACTTCAATATGGAATTCAAAACCTACGAAATTAATGCACAAATGCTACCCTAACCATTAAAACATAATGTGACGCATTCATGTAAAATAAATAACTAGTAAAGCTCCAATATAAAGCAACATGTGAAAAGGGATGGACAAATTATAACATTCAAGTATTTCTAGTGGAAATAAAGTTGATAGAAAACAAGACTTACCAGCCACAGATGTCTTTTTGCTCTGAATTATTCCTCCGTTCTTTTTCTTTCACGATATCATGTTCTGCATTCCAAGAGTGCACAAAAGTGATGACAAATTACACTAGAAGAGGCCAAAAGGGGGAAAAAAAAGGAATCATTAAATTTTATTTACTTTGATATTAAAGAATAATTATACACAAAGAGAAATATCTAATATTGTTTCTTAATATATAAAACTTCAAAAGTCGCCTTCTTTGTTTTAAACTCCAGCAATGTGCTACATTGTTACTGTTAAGCATGACTGCAATCGATAGAAAAGCTGATTTTCCTAATACGACAGAAGTACAGTAAGCGAAAGGGGTTTTTAATATATGGGTACAACATGAATAATGAAAGAAAAAAAAAATTAGACAGTTATTACGGATACACAGAATAAAAGGGATAATGATCTTCGAGAAGAGTAAATAATTGCAGCGCTGGTAGAAAGATGGCACCAAAAGACAAAGAGCAGGTAATTTTAAATCACAAATAAACAAAATAAACTTTACTGCTAGCTTTGAAGCAGGTGTTATATATTAAACTATCTTAATTCACACACAGAATTAGTGACATAACAGATCAAAATAGAGTAAGAATCAAACTCACAATGCATTAACATTAAAAGAGTTATACATATATACTTTTAACGATTTTTTTTAAAAAATGGGCACAAAAACACCTCTCTAAAAACAGACTTCGACGAACACCTTGGAAACAAAAGTCGTATACCATAAAAGAAATATTTCATTCAGAATTTTAACGTAAGAACCGTTTCTAATTTTAAGTTCTCTACTTAGGTACTCTCATCCATGAGAGAGGACAGCTTAGTCCGATATACCAGAAATTATCTTGAAATATTACCAGGTGACTTTAATGTAATTATAGAAATATTTCACTCAGGGAAAGAACATATTGTCTAGCTGCCCGGGTTCGAGCCCAGCTTTAATATAGCAAGCTAAAACACATCAAATGCCATTGAATGATACAGCATTTTGAAATGTTACAAAAAATTTAAATGCAATTTCGTGGAAGAGCTATTGCAATTACCTACATACTAAAATTTTGACCAAAAATTCAAGAAAACTAAGATACTCCTTTTTCTTTCGAAGGAATCAAAGTCATATACTAATGTAGGGATGCTCAACCTATTGTACTATGAAACCTAAACATAGGAATGAAATTTTGTCAGCTATGTGAGATGTCCAATACCGAGAAATTCCGTAAATTGTAGAATAGAACCTGCATCTGAAAACAGACGAAAGGTAAAACATTATTCAAATACTTTACCTTTAGCCTTGAAGCAGGTGTTCTATATTAAACTGTGTTAATTCACATACAGAATTAGTAATATAATAGCTCAAAATATTTTAATAACCAAACACGCATTAAATAAACATTAAAAAATCTATATACATTTATTAGTGTTACGGGGGTTTATTCTGAAATATTATAAGGTCACTTTCAAAGAAATCATAGAACTTTTCACTCAGGGAAGGAACATTCTGTCTTTCTGCCCGGGTTCCATCCGAGCTTCTGTTACAAAAGTTTCATAGAAGAATTTTAAAAATCCAGAAACGAAACTTATGAAGAAATTATTGAACATACCTGGTTCTATGATTTAGCCATTCTTACAGACATAGTAACTAAATCTTAAATTTGAGGGAGGGGGCGAGAGAACTAAACTAAAGTCTTTGAATTAAAGGGTATTATAAATTCATTTTAAATCAAAATTAATTTTGAGAAAATATTACACAAATATGAGGAATATACATTTTTACTATAATGTAATGTACGGTTTGCCCCTTTGAAAATCTGGAGAACTAAGGGGTGAAATATAAGAAAACTGAAACAATCATTTGGAAAATCTCACCGAGCTTAAATTAGTTTCTAAATTAGATGTTTTGAGTGTATTTAAAATTAGGCTAACTACTTCATTCACTTCAAACCCATTACATAATACTAGTATTTAAGAAAAATGGTAAAAGATTGCAAATATGTTAAATAACAATTCTATTGATCTAGAAACGGAAATAACTGATTTTCATCCTAATTAAGATCAAGAATATCACAAAAAGCCATTTGAATAGTCCTAGAACAGAAAAATCATGAACAGTTAAACTTTTAAAAAGATAAATTCCTGCTTCCGATCTACTTAAAAATGTGAAAGAGGATTTTCAACAATGAACTTGTTAAAATCAATGTTTAGATACAGGATACCAAATCAACATCCCAACGAGTGCAAGGATTTAGCCATAACATCGCATGTATCAGAGGCAAAAAAAAAAAAAAAAAAAAAAAAAAAAAAAAACTTGCAGAAGAAATGCAGTGTTAAATTTCACATTAAAATATGATTTCCCTGTATTTAACTTTCATCTTGCTGAATTTTTTGTAAATAATACAAAGAGTATACCTTTTCTTTAACATATTATACCACACATTTTTATACTTTGTGTAATGTATTTATAACTGAAATATTAAAAGTGCACTAGATACTTGTAGCTCGCCAAAATTTTATAAACTCAAAATTGGCTCCCTTTAAGTTAAAGTTGCACATGACTGCACTAAGGGAAGGAATGCAATTTTATTTCTTTGTCTGTATTTGGTTTCATTTTCATATAAAAAGAGTTAAAAATAGGGTTATCTAATTTTGTTATCTAGGTAACAAAATTTAAACACACATTTTCAGTAAAAATTACACAATAAAAGATTTTGTTTCCCTGAAGATGCAACAACTCGCTATTCCAGGTATGGTACAGACTGCATACTGTCAGAAAGAAATTCCTTTCTTAAACAGGGAATCCATATATTTTAATCTGTTTTTACACAAGTACTGTTTATGACTAATGGTCCAGGAGTAAAATACTTTATAGTTAATCCATCTAAATTTTTATTACTTCCGGTCATCTGTATAGACTGTTTATTTATCACGACTAAACTACCAATCTGCATTCTAGATACCTCATATGATTCTTCAAGTCACGTTTCGTAGCCTATCATTTCTAATATAGCAGGTACTTGCAGAGCGCAGATTTGTAAAGCGTGATTTCGCGTATAGCAGTACCTTACAGGATTCCATTTAATTTGTCCACCGCTAGAATTTCATTGATACGTGGTTCAACATTTATCCATCAACACCAGAAAGAATTTATCTGCTACTTTAAACAATTTCCATAGACTGAAAATGAAGTTCAAAAAAATCTTACAAATCTCAAATGCAAAGCATTCTGAAGAATTTTCACATATGGAAGATAGAGAAGTCAAACAATGAATCAGAAAATTACAAAAGAAGAATTGGGTGCTTATAAAACCCCTTGATAAAAAATGTGCTCATTACGAAAAATAGCTTTTAACTGAAGATTAGATGAAGGAATCGTTAAATAACAGAGAAGCAACGTCTGATCTTCTAGCGGAGATGGACACAATTAAAGAAAAAAAAACGGACACTTTAAAAGAGCTACTGGGAAATACGTGCTCTTTACAGCGTCATGGTTACAGTTGCATCAGTCATTCTTATAAGCAAGAGACATCAGCTTTTTCAAAAAATAATTCTCTCATGTATTTGCCAAGAGAACGAAAACAAGTCCAAAAGAAACTTTCAGAGTGCTTTTCAAAACCAACTTGAAAGTTAGTCTGCAGAATTTTACTTCGATAATAATAAAACATCTCTGATTTTATTTCAAAATGAATTTTTTTTAATCGATTTTAAAGAGATCTTTGCAAATTGGTTCATAAAACTTCACAATATGCCAAAATTGTTCAGATTAGGGAAAAAATATAATAAAGTATGCTTAAAACAACTAAGAAAAAGCACATTTTGAGCATCCTTAAGAGAATACAATTTGGCTCCACTAACTTTCTTTACGAGTATACATTAAATTTTTATTTACATTTCTTTTTTATTCAACACTTAACTTTCAATGGTTTTAAGAGAAAAAGCACTTGATAGAGAGACTCTAAATTCGGAAAAAACTGAAACAAAATTGGTTTATACCCAGGCAGTGCAATTACACTGGCCTGTTGGGAAGAGAAGACCCCGTTGGACATGGAAAATATTAGGCCACACAGAGAGGAAAATGTTTAGCCTCCTCCTCGTAATGCGAAAGGAGGCCACTTGGGAAAAAATTACACCACACAGTACTTTTGAAACCACTACGAACAAATCTCAGACTTCGGATGATTATAGTGTGATGAACAGTTCAACCTCACTTCGAATATTACAATACAAGATAGAGAAAGCACCAATTCAGACACTTCAATATGGAATTCAAAACCTACGAAATTAATGCACAAATGCTACCCTAACCATTAAAACATAATGTGACGCATTCATGTAAAATAAATAACTAGTAAAGCTCCAATATAAAGCAACATGTGAAAAGGGATGGACAAATTATAACATTCAAGTATTTCTAGTGGAAATAAAGTTGATAGAAAACAAGACTTACCAGCCACAGATGTCTTTTTGCTCTGCATTATTCCTCCGTTCTTTTCATCATCGTTCTTTTTCTTTCACGATATCATGTTCTGCATTCCAAGAGTGCACAAAAGTGATGACAAATTACACTAGAAGAGGCCAAAAGGGGAAAAAAAATCGAATCATTAGATTTTATTTACTTTGATATTAAAGAATAATTATACACAAAGAGAAATATCTAATATTGTTTCTTAATATATAAAACTTCAAAAGTCGCCTTCTTTGTTTTAAACTCCAGCAATGTGCTACATTGTTACTGTTAAGCATGACTGCAATCGATAGAAAAGCTGATTTTCCTAATACGACAGAAGTACAGTAAGCGAAAGGGGTTTTTAATATATGGGTACAACATGAATAATGAAAGAAAAAAAAATTAGACAGTTATTACGGATACACAGAATAAAAGGGATAATGATCTTCGAGAAGAGTAAATAATTGCAGCGCTGGTAGAAAGATGGCACCAAAAGACAAAGAGCAGGTAATTTTAAATCACAAATAAACAAAATAAACTTTACTGCTAGCTTTGAAGCAGGTGTTATATATTAAACTATCTTAATTCACACACAGAATTAGTGACATAACAGATCAAAATAGAGTAAGAATCAAACTCGCAATGCATTAACATTAAAAGAGTTATACATATATACTTTTAACGATTTTTTTTAAAAAATGGGCACAAAAACACCTCTCTAAAAACAGACTTCGACGAACACCTTGGAAACAAAAGTCGTATACCATAAAAGAAATATTTCATTCAGAATTTTAACGTAAGAACCGTTTCTAATTTTAAGTTCTCTACTTAGGTACTCTCATCCATGAGAGAGGACAGCTTAGTCCGATATACCAGAAATTATCTTGAAATATTACCAGGTGACTTTAATGTAATTATAGAAATATTTCACTCAGGGAAAGAACATATTGTCTAGCTGCCCGGGTTCGAGCCCAGCTTTAATATAGCAAGCTAAAACACATCAAATGCCATTGAATGATACAGCATTTTGAAATGTTACAAAAAATTTAAATGCAATTTCGTGGAAGAGCTATTGCAATTACCTACATACTAAAATTTTGACCAAAAATTCAAGAAAACTAAGATACTCCTTTTTCTTTCGAAGGAATCAAAGTCATATACTAATGTAGGGATGCTCAACCTATTGTACTATGAAACCTACACAAAGGAATGAAATTTTGTCAGCTATGTGAGATGTCCAATACCGAGAAATTCCGTAAATTGTAGAATAGAACCTGCGTCTGAAAACAGACGAAAGGTAAAACATTATTCAAATACTTTACCTTTAGCCTTGAAGCAGGTGTTCTATATTAAACTGTGTTAATTCACATACAGAATTAGTAATATAATAGCTCAAAATATTTTAAGAACCAAACACGCATTATATAAACATTAAAAAATCTATATACATTTATTAGTGTTACGGGGGTTTATTCTGAAATATTATAAGGTCACTTTCAAAGAAATGATAGAACTTTTCACTCAGGGAAGGGACATTCTGTCTGGCTGCCCGGGTTCCATCCCAGCTTCTGTTACAAAAGTTTCATAGAAGAATTTTAAAAATCCAGAAACGAAACTTATGAAGAAATTATTGAACATACCTGGTTCTATGATTTAGCCATTCTTACAGACATAGTAACTAAATCTTAAATTTGAGGGAGGGGGCGAGAGAACTAAACTAAAGTCTTTGAATTAAAGGGTATTATAAATTCATTTTAAATCAAAATTAATTTTGTGAAAATATTACACAAATATGAGGAATATACATTTTTACGATAATGTAATGTACGGTTTGCCCCTTTGAAAATCTGGAGAACTAAGGGGTGAAATATAAGAAAACTGAAACAATCATTTGGAAAATCTCATCGAGCTTAAATTACTTTCTAAATTTGATGTTTTGAGTGTATTTAAAATTAGGATAACTACTTCATTCACTTCAAACCCATTACATAATACTAGTATTTAAGAAAAATGGTAAACGATTGCAAATATGTTAAATAACAATTCTATTGATCTAGAAACGGAAATAACTGATTTTCATCCTAATTAAGATCAAGAATATCACAAAAAGCCATTTGAATAGTCCTAGAACAGAAAAATCATGAACAGTTAAACTTTTAAAAAGATAAATTCCTGCTTCCGATCTACTTAAAAATGTGAAAGAGGATTTTCAACAATGAACTTGTTAAAATCAATGTTTTGATACAGGATACCAAATCAACATCCCAACGAGTGCAAGGATTTAGCCATAACATCGCATGTATCAGAGGCAAAAAAAAAAAAAAAAAAAAAAAAAAAAAAAAAAAAAAAAAACTTGCAGAAGAAATGCAGTGTTAAATTTCACATTAAAATATGATTTCCTTGTATTTAACTTTCATCTTGCTGAATTTTTTGTAAATAATACAAAGAGTATACCTTTTCTTTAACATATTATACCACACATTTTTATACTTTGTGTAATGTATTTATAACTGAAATATTAAAAGTGCACTAGATACTTGTAGCTCGCCAAAATTTTATAAACTCAAAATTGGTTCCCTTTAAGTTAAAGTTGCACATGACTGCACTAAGGGAAGGAATGCAATTTTATTTCTTTGTCTGTATTTGGTTTCATTTTCATATAAAAAGAGTTAAAAATAGGGTTATCTAATTTTGTTATCTAGGTAACAAAATTTAAACACACATTTTCAGTAAAAATTACACAATAAAAGATTTTGTTTCCCTGAAGATGCAACAACTCGCTATTCCAGGTATGGTACAGACTGCATACTGTCAGAAAGAAATTCCTTTCTTAAACAGGGAATCCATATATTTGAATCTGTTTTTACACAAGTACTGTTTATGACTAATGGTCCAGGAGTAAAATACTTTATAGTTAATCCATCTAAATTTTTATTACTTCCGGTCATCTGTATAGACTGTTTATTTATCACGACTAAACTACCAATCTGCATTCTAGATACCTCATATGATTCTTCAAGTCACGTTTCGTAGCCTATCATTTCTAATATAGCAGGTACTTGCAGAGCGCAGATTTGTAAAGCGTGATTTCGCGTATAGCAGTACCTTACAGGATTCCATTTAATTTGTCCACCGCTAGAATTTCATTGATACGTGGTTCAACATTTATCCATCAACACCAGAAAGAATTTATCTGCTACTTTAAACAATTTCCATAGACTGAAAATGAAGTTCAAAAAAATCTTACAAATCTCAAATGCAAAGCATTCTGAAGAATTTTCACATATGGAAGATAGAGAAGTCAAACAATGAATAAGAAAATTACAAAAGAAGAATTGGGTGCTTATAAAACCCCTTGATAAAAAATGTGCTCATTACGAAAAATAGCTTTTAACTGAAGATTAGATGAAGGAATCGTTAAATAACAGAGAAGCAACGTCTGATCTTCTAGCGGAGATGGACACAATTAAAGAAAAAAAAAAACGGACACTTTAAAAGAGCTACTGGGAAATACGTGCTCTTTACAGCGTCATGGTTACAGTTGCATCAGTCATTCTTATAAGCAAGAGACATCAGCTTTTTCAAAAAATAATTCTCTCATGTATTTGCCAAGAGAACGAAAACAAGTCCAAAAGAAACTTTCACAGTGCTTTTCAAAACCAAGTTGAAAGTTAGTCTGCAGAATTTTACTTCGATAATAATAAAACATCTCTGATTTTATTTCAAAATGAATTTTTTTTAATCGATTTTAAAGAGATCTTTGCAAATTGGTTCATAAAACTTCACAATATGCCAAAATTGTTCAGATTAGGGAAAAAATATAATAAAGTATGCTTAAAACAACTAAGAAAAAGCACATTTTGAGCATCCTTAAGAGAATACAATTTGGCTCCACTAACTTTCTTTACGAGTATACATTAAATTTTTATTTACATTTCTTTTTTATTCAACATTTAACTTTCAATGGTTTTAAGAGAAAAAGCACTTGATAGAGAGACTCTAAATTCGGAAAAAACTGAAACAAAATTGGTTTATACCCAGGCAGTGCAATTACACTGGCCTGTTGGGAAGAGAAGACCCCGTTGGACATGGAAAATATTAGGCCACACAGAGAGGAAAATGTTTAGCCTCCTCCTCGTAATGCGAAAGGAGGCCACTTGGGAAAAAATTACACCACACAGTACTTTTGAAACCACTACGAACAAATCTCAGACTTGGGATGATTATAGTGTGATGAACAGTTCAACCTCACTTCGAATATTACAATACAAGATAGAGAAAGCACCAATTCAGACACTTCAATATGGAATTCAAAACCTACGAAATTAATGCACAAATGCTACCCTAACCATTAAAACATAATGTGACGCATTCATGTAAAATAAATAACTAGTAAAGCTCCAATATAAAGCAACATGTGAAAAGGGATGGACAAATTATAACATTCAAGTATTTCTAGTGGAAATAAAGTTGATAGAAAACAAGACTTACCAGCCACAGATGTCTTTTTGCTCTGCATTATTCCTCCGTTCTTTTCATCATCGTTCTTTTTCTTTCACGATATCATGTTCTGCATTTAAAGAGTGCACAAAAGTGATGACAAATTACACTAGAAGAGGCCAAAAGGGGGAAAAAAAATCGAATCATTAGATTTTAACTACTTTGATATTAAAGAATAATTATACACAAAGAGAAATATCTAATATTGTTTCTTAATATATAAAACTTCAAAAGTCGCCTTCTTTGTTTTAAACTCCAGCAATGTGCTACATTGTTACTGTTAAGCATGACTGCAATCGATAGAAAAGCTGATTTTCCTAATACGACAGAAGTACAGTAAGCGAAAGGGGTTTTTAATATATGGGTACAACATGAATAATGAAAGAAAAAAAAAATTAGACAGTTATTACGGATACACAGAATAAAAGGGATAATGATCTTCGAGAAGAGTAAATAATTGCAGCGCTGGTAGAAAGATGGCACCAAAAGACAAAGAGCAGGTAATTTTAAATCACAAATAAACAAAATAAACTTTACTGCTAGCTTTGAAGCAGGTGTTATATATTAAATTATCTTAATTCACACACAGAATTAGTGACATAACAGATCAAAATAGAGTAAGAATCAAACTCGCAATGCATTAACATTAAAAGAGTTATATATATATACTTTTAAAGATTTTTTTTAAAAAATGGGCACAAAAACACCTCTCTAAAAACAGACTTCGACGAACACCTTGGAAACAAAAGTCGTATACCATAAAAGAAATATTTCATTCAGAATTTTAACGTAAGAACCGTTTCTAATTTTAAGTTCTCTACTTAGGTACTCTCATCCATGAGAGAGGACAGCTTAGTCCGATATACCAGAAATTATCTTGAAATATTACCAGGTGACTTTAATGTAATTATAGAAATATTTCACTCAGGGAAAGAACATATTGTCTAGCTGCCCGGGTTCGAGCCCAGCTTTAATATAGCAAGCTAAAACACATCAAATGCCATTGAATGATACAGCATTTTGAAATGTTACAAAAAATTTAAATGCAATTTCGTGGAAGAGCTATTGCAATTACCTACATACTAAAATTTTGACCAAAAATTCAAGAAAACTAAGATACTCCTTTTTCTTTCGAAGGAATCAAAGTCATATACTAATGTAGGGATGCTCAACCTACTATGCTATGAAACCTACACAAAGGAATGAAATTTTGTCAGCTATGTGAGATGTCCAATACCGAGAAATTCCGTAAATTGTAGAATAGAACCTGCGTCTGAAAACAGACGAAAGGTAAAACATTATTCAAATACTTTACCTTTAGCCTTGAAGCAGGTGTTCTATATTAAACTGTGTTAATTCACATACAGAATTAGTAATATAATAGCTCAAAATATTTTAAGAACCAAACACGCATTATATAAACATTAAAAAATCTATATACATTTATTAGTGTTACGGGGGTTTATTCTGAAATATTATAAGGTCACTTTCAAAGAAATGATAGAACTTTTCACTCAGGGAAGGGACATTCTGTCTGGCTGCCCGGGTTCCATCCCAGCTTCTGTTACAAAAGTTTCATAGAAGAATTTTAAAAATCCAGAAACGAAACTTATGAAGAAATTATTGAACATACCTGGTTCTATGATTTAGCCATTCTTACAGACATAGTAACTAAATCTTAAATTTGAGGGAGGGGGCGAGAGAACTAAACTAAAGTCTTTGAATTAAAGGGTATTATAAATTCATTTTAAATCAAAATTAATTTTGTGAAAATATTACACAAATATGAGGAATATACATTTTTACCACAATGTAATGTACGGTTTGCCCCTTTGAAAATCTGGAGAACTAAGGGGTGAAATATAAGAAAACTGAAACAATCATTTGGAAAATCTCATCGAGCTTAAATTAGTTTGTAAATTAGATGTTTTGAGTGTATTTAAAATTAGGCTAACTACTTCATTCACTTCAAACCCATTACATAATACTACCCAAGCAGCATGTCTCCAAAAATATACGTATAATTTTGGTGAAATAAGGGTATGGTATTTTTTGCACGTTACTTTTACGAAATTTATACGAATGAAAAAGGCTGAAGTTACTGTTAACTCTTGATCGTTATTTTCCACACGTTATTTTTTCGAAAATTATACGAATCCGAATGTACTGATAAAACTACCGCCATGATGGTATATTTTATTCGTCACTTTTACACATATTATACGAATCCGAATGTTCTGAAAGAAACTACTGCCTTTATGGTATATTTCATTCGTCACTTTTACGGTTATTATACGAAGTCTAAAAAGATTGAAAATGAAGTTTATTAATTCAAAATATTTAGTGTATTTCTGGCATTTCACTTTGTTTTCCTTGTCCACGAACATGAAAAAAGGGGCAGTCATATATGAGTCTAAAATTTTTCTATAAATTTTAACATGTGAGCTAAATCTTTACGTGCATTTTTGCAAAAAATTATATTTTCTTAATTTAAACATCTTCAAAATAACTTATTTATTTTCTTATATCAAATTTGTTATTTTTATTCTTATCAACACTTATATTAATTTACACAATTTAATTTCTTTTATGAAAATCCTATTACCCATTTAACTGGAATAAGCTGTATATTAAATTTGTGTACTTACTGAGTTTGGTAAAATACTCTCCTTATTTTATTTAGCAAATGTGGGCAATTGAATTGGAATAAGACTAGCAAATCTTTCATGTCGAGGAATATAATAATAAATACAGCAGAAGATGCTCGAAAACGTTTAACTTCTTGAACAATAGTTTAATGTAGACCAAAGGATCATTAATATAATCAAAGATATACTAATATTTTTATTTAATAATAATAATAATAATAACTCTACGAAATTGCAAGCTGAATCCTGATATTTTACATATATTTCAGTTCCTTTAATCTTTGTTATAAAAATCATATGAGGCTAATTTTTTTAAAATTTTGTTTAATGTACGGAAAAAATGATATAGCGATTTTAATAATTTTTATATGAGGAAAAAATTAATAAATAATGTAAATAAATAATTATATTATATTTTATATTTTTCCTGAAACAGTTAAAGACATTCTTAATATGGAGATCTACAGAATAAGTACAAGGGTCCAGTTAAATGAACTCAAAATTTGCATAGTTAATTTTACGCTATAAAAATTATCCGGATTTACGATTATACACTGAGCATGCGCATATACAGACATTTCTATTTTTCGTAGAAAAATTTAATTATTACCTTAATACAGAGATGCTGTGAATATAAATTTATATAATGCAAAAGTAAGTTTATTTCATATGCTAATTTAGAGGCTTTCTTAATATGTTTAATTATAAAGAAAAAAAAAAGCATTGCAATTCTTGTTCACTGACCAATGGCAAAGCAGACACTTTCTACTTCCGGTTGTGGCGGGATATTTGTGAAGTCAGCACTCAGCAATGGCGGTCGAAAAGAATGGTAAAGTCGCAAAGAATACTGTTTGTTCGTGGATTGGCGTTTGTGACAGAATCCATCGAAGTTACTAATTATTTGAAGAAAGTAAGTGAATATTTTATATTTTCAGTGTTTAATACTCGTACCTTTTTCACCTATATAAAATTTTATAAATAGCGTCTGTGTAGGAAATGTGATTTTCCATGTGTTGTTCTTTTGTGTACGTGCCTAATGATTCATTTTCAGGATTTGGTACTGTTAAATTTTGCACTAGTCTGTTTCTTACTGTTTGTGTCACTCCTTTTTGTATGTGTCTCACCTTTTTATAGTTATATTATTTTTACTCAAACGTTTTAATATTTATCTTAAAGCATACTGTAATTAAGCAGGAAATAGCTTTTAATGGAAAAAGAAAGGCAATATTAACATGACTAATTGTTCAGAAATCTGTTATGGAAATGTTATCTACCTTATGCCAAAAAATAAAGCATGTAACTTTCATTTATTTAGAAATACAAAATTTTTTATTTGCTTAGTGTTTTCCCTAAAAATAATTTAATTTCTTATTTTTGAATTTAGTTTTATAAATTTGCTTTAATATATAATCTTTAACTCAAAGATATTGTGCTATTAAAAAAGGAAACTTTATGCCATAGAAACACAGGTACTTTGTTCCAAATCTGTGTTCATTTTTTTTATATATATACTGAATTTTTATGCACTAGTAATTACTGAAATATATCCTTTCATGAATAATAAACAAGTCCTAAGTCCTTTCATGAATGCATTTCTTTTTTGTTTGTTTGATTTTGTTGTTTTAAAAGATCTGCCATAGTTAAAGAAAGAAAATAAAGTAAGAATGCTTTACTTTCAGTTTTGAATAAATTTATTACTATTTACTGCAGCTTCAAATTTCTCTAAACATAATTTTCGAAGTCAAAACTTGATAGTTATGTTGATTATTAGACTTGCATGAAAAAATTTATTGAAAAATTGGTATTTGATATAAAATACCTTAAATTATTTGAATGATATTTTACAAAATCATGTATTTTGATATAACTAGATAGTTAAAAAAATTTTAATTGTAAATGTGCAGAAATGCTTATATAAAACCAAGAAATTGTTTATATTTTTGTTGCTTTTTTCCTTGTAAATTAATTATCTATATATATTACAGTCTGGGGAGTCAGCACCCTGCTGAATTGTAGTAAACGAGACGTCCAATCTACTAGACCATCAAAGATGCAGATTTGGATTTTCTAGTTCATAGTTATTGAAATCGTAATGGTATGTTTGTTTAAATTAGTACTGTTTATGAATGTGATAAAAATAAATTCTGATAAGATAAGAAATGATTTATTTTCTATTAATTATGAACTGTAAATAATGTAACAAATTTTCTTTATAGTATATTTACTAAACATTTTTTTTTTTTTTTTTTTATAAAAGGGAGGTAGTCTTATTTATACAATTCTTGCAGAGATACCAAGAAATAAAACATTTCAGGAATTTTCACTCAGTATATCTTGATGTGTGAAATCGTGTTGTTCAATGCCATATTACTTTTTCACAGGAAAGTAATTTTATTGATCTAACATCTGCATAAATCAAACTTTTTTAAGAATGATTACAGTTTCTAAGCTAACTTAAAATTTTCAGATTTAGAAAATGTATGTTTAATGTAGCATTAGTTTTCCATGGAATAGAAAAGGTTTTCAAAATGTTCAGTTGTTAGAGGGAAATAATATAAATGAGATTGTCCTGATACAGTTTCAGCTGGAAATGAAACTGAATTTTCGGATAGTGAAGATTTCATTTAAGAATTCTGATAAAACTGATTAATGTAATTCCTCTGCATTTAAAAATTCTAATAAAACTGATTAATGTAAATCCTCTGCATTTAAGAATTCTAATAAAACTGATTAATGTAAATCCTCTGCATTTAAGAATTCTAATGAAACTGAATAATGTAAATCCTATGATTCATGTAGGTATTCTTCTGTTATCAGGAGATTCAGAAATGTGTGTTTATGTGCATGCATTTTTAAATGTAGGTGCTCGTATGTGCATGTGTATATTCTTTATGTATGTATGTGTATATGCGCATACATGCATATACACATGCTTACATATCTACAGTGGAACCCGAGATACAAGTTTAATTCGTTCCAGCATTCAACTGGTATAGCGAATTTCTCGTATCTAGAAACAAGCTTCCCATTGAAAACAATGGAAATTCAGTTAACCTGTTCCACACCCCAAAAAATATCAATTTTTATATTATCATTATTTTAATATCAAGTCAATTTTTCCTAATAAATAACACTGGTAAATAATATAACAATAGTTTAACTTTGTTACCAACATTTTAACTCATTCTCATTAATCCACACCAACAACAGCTTCTCAACATATAGGAGTACTTTTATGGTGCTTGGAAGCAACGATAATTCCTTTGGCTACATCAGGTTTCTTAATTTCTTCCTGCTTCTTCAGAATAGTATAGATTTTCGATATTGAAAGGCCGCAAGTCTTCGCCAATTCCGTCACCATGCTTATGTTTATCTACGATTTCTTTCTTGATATCGACGGCCATGGCCTTCTTATTTTTCTTTGCAGCACTATCTGAGGCAACAATTTTCTTGCGAGGCATCTTGAAATAATTATTTTCACGTTAAATGTCAAAACAATTAACTTGAAAGTGCACAAACACGTATATAAAAGAACACTGAGTGATCTGACGAGGGGATTCCCTGAGTTGAGCCGGATAGGGAAATGGCGCCACCCGTACCAACAGCCTGGCTCATTGCTCGTTACTCGAATCAATCTCGTATTTTGCTCATACTTTCCTCGTATCTCGAGGTTTCATTGTACATTTCTGAATCCCATCCTAATAACGGAGGAGTACCTTTGCCAGTATTGCAACAGAGCTAGAATGAATTATTGTGTTAAATATGTGGAAATTGCATGCTTAAAGTACTGTTATTTTCTAAAAATATTATGTATGTCTATTTTTTACAAGAAGAAAAAATAGCTAAAAGCTGTTAATTTACTCGGATTTATTAGTCCAAAGGGGCTTTGTCCCCAAAGAACTATTGTTTTTGTTTTGCATTGGTTCACTATAAATACCTGTTTCACTTTTCAAACTGTTCCTACCAAATGTTAGAGTCCCTAGTGTGGGATTAATACTCTCTATCTTAGTGCCCTCTATAACCTGTATAACCTACAAGGATTGCCAGTTTAGGCGAGATATCTAGGTAGTCATCATAATACGTACCTTATTTTTTATTATTTTTAAATTAAATTGAAAGTAATAAACTAGTTTTCGATAATGGAGTTAAACTAGATTTGCATTCAACTCTGGTTTATTGTATTAATGATGTTTTGCTGTAACAAATATGAATTTTTTGTTTAAGTATAATAATTTAAAATGTTTTTTCTAGAGAATGAAGTACTGCCACTAAGGTAAAGGTACTAACTTGCAAGGTAATTTTCTATTCTACATTAACTCAATCTTTATGTCCTGTTACAGATATATTGGCAGAAATAATGAAAACCTGACATTCAAAAAGAAAAATAATAATGTTGAATGTAGTATATTAGATGGTTAACTGAGGTTTGGCAACTCATTAATAATCTTACACATATTGAGTACGAATAACTTTGACTATTACCGGTATTTTCAATAGTATAAAATTAGGCAAGAAAGCAGTTTTAGCTTAGCACTGATTTTAAATACAACTCTCTTACCAATATTGGTTTGACAAAGGTAAAATATAATTGAATTTAATAAGTTGGAAATACTGTCTGTCTTTCCATTAGTTAAAAAATAATTTCAAATAAAATTTCTTTTTTTCAGTTTTTCATGTTATTTGTTTAATGTTATTGTAATCTGATTTATCATATTTAGTCACATATTCCATCCCTCTTTGCACTATAGTATATAATTCAAAGGACTTATCAGTTTCAGCAATATTTTTTTTACCAGTATACATTTTTACCATAACTCTGTTTCTAAATCATATCCTGAAAAATTAAGGAGTAAAGTACACAAAGAAGGAAAATATGCAAGTAAATAATGGCATTTAGTGTTGTTTATGTGTCTAATATTTGTACTAGATTGTAAAAGTTATATAATTCTATTAGCTTTTTTAAATTATTCTTTTTAAAATTCAGGTGCTTCTTTGCACCCAAATGGTTAAAGCCCTAGTGTGACTTTGATACTTTGATCTAACTTCTATTCCTAATAAATAATCCAGCTGCATACAGTTTACTCAATTTCTGCTATGTGTAAGGTAAACAATATTAGCTTTTTTTAAATATATCTTTTACAACTATTCCATCAGGTAGATTTCTTTCATATTTTGCCTTAATTGAGTCATCCTGCTAATTAAGAATTTATTAAAGTTAATATGTTAAGTTTTTGTGTGTATAATTCATTTTAAGTATGTGCAAGCAAATGCATACATTAACAGTTACGTAGAATTATGTTTTGGGTATCAAATTCAGAAAATTTGAGGCTGTTTTTAGAAGATTTATTAATGATTTATACTATATTAATATTGGTAAAAAAATTCTGTGGCTTTTATATGAGAGTATATATTTTAAAATAGCTGCATGATATGGTAGAGGTAAAAAGCTTCATGTGGATCATAAATTAATATTATGTGGCAATTTTTCATTTATTTAATAAAGAAAATATTCAAGCCACAATTAAAATTTTTTCACTGGATTATTTGCATACAAAGTTTGCAGCAAATATTTCCTGCAACAGAAGTGACAATTTTTATTTTGCCAAGACAGGAAATTTAGTTAGTGAAAGCAGTAACCCTATTTTGAGATGTTAAACAGGAAGGCAAATTTTTTAATTTAAATTGATTTTTGAAGGAAGACTTATTTAGTCTTGCTATCATTCTACGTGGCTCTTAACTTTTTTATGGTATTTATAATTTTATTGTTATTCAGCATTCTGTTTGCTTAGAATGCACATGAATGTAGACTTGAAATATTTTATATTGCAAACTGAGATGCCATTGTTATCATAATTAAAGATTTTTGCTCTGATTTTGGAGGAATTTACTGATAATACTTTTGATTGTGTATTGGTTTCTGGTTTATTGAAATGTGTAAAATAGCCTGTTAATGCATATACGTATGTTAATGACATGTATATGTTTATGAAGTATTCTGTTATATGTATATAGTGTTGTGATTAGTTTTCTGCTTACTCTTTATTTAAGAAAAAGTTATCTGTAAGAAAGTGAATATTCTTTACTATATGTAGGAGTAAAATTGAAAAGGCTAATGCAATATAATTAATACAAAATTAAGTTTTTTCTCATGTACTTAAATACAAACATAGCCATTAAAGACTTTCTCAACCTTGCAGTTCTAAACAAATCTTAAGTATTTTTCACTTGAAATTATAGGCATTGTGTAAGGTATATAATTGAAGCTTACTGTGTGATAGTGTGAAATTAAATTTTTAATTACTGAAATGTAAATTTTTAAATATGAAATACTCAAGTGCATTTTATATGCATCTTTTAATACTTCAACTATATTTAAAAACTGAAAACCTCTGAAGTGTGAAATTATTACAAATTTTTCTTTTTCTTGTTTAGGAGCTGTTCTCAAAACATTGGGTGACAAAGAATTCACTTTTACAAAAATCGAGCAGGATATTAAAGACAGCGAACTATAGAACAAATATGGCGAAGCTGCATGAAGTCTATGTTGAATTTTATTATTGAAAAAAATATGCTCTTCAGATTTAATGTTAGTTTTTATTGTTTAACAGTAATTGCAGTTTTTGAATACTTGTAAAATAAACCTAATTCTTAAATTAATTTCATGTGTATTTCTTTTGCAAGTATTACAGTTCATAATACTTCAAACAACTTGAAATTTTATACTTGTTAATTTATGTGGGATATGTTCATAATAATTTTATAATTTAAATAACTCATTGTCATCATATGAGCATAATCTAAAATGCACAGCATTTGACAACAAATTAATAAAAAATTAGCCAACTTCTAATTGCTTTCTTTTGTCCAGTTGCCTCTTTTTAAATCATTTAATACCATAAAGCTATTTGATGAAAAAAATAATTGATATGTCCACATCAACATGCACATTTATAATGATGTTATAGAAAAAGTCACATGAGATAAATATTAAAAAAATTCAATATTCCTAAACAAATTAACTTTTTGAAATTTTATCTGGTATATAAGATAAAATAAAGAAGATATTTAGGTAATTTTGAATTTGCATAATTTTATGAACTTATTTATGAAATTAACAGTTACCTTGTAAAAGGGAACTTTTTAAAAATACCTCAATAAAGCATTTCTTTTGTAGAGGTGAACTTTTAGTACTGATCTAATATATTTATAAGATTTTAAACTGAAAAAGACAACAATAATAGATTACAATACATTGCAAGATTGACTGATAAATGTAAAATTTTTACATATCATAATCATGTGTGTAATTAAAACAGAAGCTACTCGATTAACTTGCATGCAAATTAATATTTTCTTTAACATGTTTGGGATAAACTGAATTTTAATAAATAAATATGTATATATTTGTGTATTATCTGAAGATATGAATGAAATATTTGTGACATTAAACATTCATCTTCAACGAAAATAACAAAGTCAGCTTGGTAAACTATTGGAAAAGGTAAGTTTTATACAATTTCCTGGTCTATATTTAACAATTTTAAAATTTAGCACACTCATTCAAATAATCTAAACGTATGATGTTTTCTTTTGTGCTACATTCGTTTACTGAATTTGTTAATTAACTATATTGTACTTTAGATCGAAATTAACGTAGATATTCCTTGTATTTTAAGGTATAAAAACTTATATATTTGATAATAATTGACCTAAATCTTCCCTATGTTTTCTTTGCATATACGAATGACTTTGGTAAAAATTTAGTCCGATGTCTTCTCCTCTTCACTGTGTAAAGTGCACATTTTTGGTAAAAAATTTGCATAAATCTCCAATTACCTATTTACTGCATTTTTCGTAAAATGTGCTTATTTTAATCTCTTATTTTTTATATAAATCTATGCAAAAATGTTCTGCATATTATGATTAAAAGATAAAATTAATTTAATATCAAATTTTTACATATCCACCTTTTAGGTATGTACAGCAATATGGAATATATATAACTGGAAAATTTAAATGCAAAAAAATTAATTTCTATTCAAAAATTACATAACACTAAAAGGCTGAAAATCACTTTTAATATTTCATTTAAAAGTGACTACAATATATGCAATAAATTTTGTAAACCTGAGTTCTATGTTTTAAATCAATTAATACTATCGTTCATTTACATGGCATAAGAAAATGTCCTTTGGAAAAGCAAATAATTTATTTAAAGTGTTATTTAGTAAACAACTGTTTGCTACAGTTGTTTACTAAATTTAAATTTATGAAATGAATTTAGTAAACAAAAATGCAAATGAACGATAGCATTAATTGATTTAAAACACAGAATTGATGTTTACAAAATTTATTGCATATTTTGTAGTCACTTTGAAATGAAATATTAAAAGTAATTTTCAGCCTTTAAGTGTTACATAATTTTTTAATATAATTTTTTTTTTTTTTTTTTTTTTGCATTTACTAGTGCATTTAAATTTTCCAGTTATATATATTCCATATTGCTGTACATAACTAAAAGGCAGATATGTAAGAATTTGATATAAAAATTATTTTACCTTTTAATCATAGCATACAGAAAGTTTTTGCATAGATTTATATAAAAAATATGAGATTAAAATAAGTACATTTTATGAAAAATGCAGTGAAAAGGTAATTGGAGATTTATGCAAATTTTTTACCAAAAAATGTGCATTTATACACAGTAAAGTGGAGAATACATCGGATTAAATTTTTACCAGTCATTCGCATATGCAAAGAAAACGTAGGGAAGATTTAGGTCAATTACTATCAAATATATACGTTTTTGTACCGTAAATTACCGGAAATATATACGTTAATTTCTATCAAATATATACGTTTTTGTACTGTAAAATACGGGGAATATCTACCTTAATTTTTACCTAATATATACGTTCATGTACAGTAAAAAATCGGGGAAATTTACGTAAATTTTTACTAAATATATACGCACACGTGAAGCAAAAAATTGAGATTTACGTATATGCCATAAATATACGTAAATCCCTGAAATTTACGTTTATTATACGTAAAAGTAGCGAATGAACAGTAGTCTCTCGCGTAAATATACCTAAATTTTACGTAAAAGTTACGTATAGTATAACGTAAAAATATACGTAAATATTTAGTAATTGCCACTGGACACTTTTTATGATATTTTTACGTTCAACTTGAACGTTTTTTATACGAAAGGCCATTCGTAAATTGCGTGTATTTTTCTCGTGCAATTTACGAATGCATGCTGCCTGGGTAGTATTCAAGAAAAATGGTAAAAGATTGCAAATATGTTAAATAACAATTCTATTGATCTAGAAACGGAAATAACTGATTTTCATCCTAATTAAGATCAAGAATATCACAAAAAGCCATTTGAATAGTCCTAGAACAGAAAAATCATGAACAGTTAAACTTTTAAAAAGATAAATTCCTGCTTCCGATCTACTTAAAAATGTGAAAGAGGATTTTCAACAATGAACTTGTTAAAATCAATGTTTAGATACAGGATAACAAATCAACATCCCAATGAGTGCAAGGATTTAGCCATAACATCGCATGTATCAGAGGCAAAAAAAAAACTCGCAGAAGAAATGCAGTGTTAAATTTCACATTAAAATATGATTTCCCTGTATTTAACTTTCATCTTGCTGAATTTTTTGTAAATAATACAAAGAGTATACCTTTTCTTTAACATATTATACCACACATTTTTATACTTTGTGTAATGTATTTATAACTGAAATATTAAAAGTGCACTAGATACTTGTAGCTCGCCAAAATTTTATAAACTCAAAATTGGCTCCCTTTAAGTTAAAGTTGCACATGACTGCACTAAGGGAAGACATGCAATTTTATTTCTTTGTCTGTATTTGGTTTCATTTTCATATAAAAAGAGTTAAAAATAGGGTTATCTAATTTTGTTATCTAGGTAACAAAATTTAAACACACATTTTCAGTAAAAATTACAGAATAAAAGATTTTGTTTCCCTGAAGATGCAACACCTCACTATTCCAGGTATGGTACAGACTGCATACTGTCAGAAAGAAATTCCTTTCTTAAACAGGGAATCCATATACTTTAATCTGTTTTTACACAAGTACTGTTTATGACTAATGGTCCAGGAGTAAAATACTTTATAGTTAATCCATCTAAATTTTTATTACTTCCGGTCATCTGTATAGACTGTTTATTTATCACGACTAAACTACCAATCTGCATTCTAGATACCTCATATGATTCTTCAAGTCACGTTTCGTAGCCTATCATTTCTAATATAGCAGGTACTTGCAGAGCGCAGATTTGTAAAGCGTGATTTCGCGTATAGCAGTACCTTACAGGATTCCATTTAATTTGTCCACCGCTAGAATTTCATTGATACGTGGTTCAACATTTATCCATCAACACCAGAAAGAATTTATCTGCTACTTTAAACAATTTCCATAGACTGAAAATGAAGTTCAAAAAAATCTTACAAATCTCAAATGCAAAGCATTCTGAAGAATTTTCACATATGGAAGATAGAGAAGTCAAACAATGAATCAGAAAATTACAAAAGAAGAATTGGGTGCTTATAAAACCCCTTGATAAAAAATGTGCTCATTACGAAAAATAGCTTTTAACTGAAGATTAGATGAAGGAATCGTTAAATAACAGAGAAGCAACGTCTGATCTTCTAGCGGAGATGGACACAATTAAAGAAAAAAAAAACGGACACTTTAAAAGAGCTACTGGGAAATAAGTGCTCTTTACAGCGTCATGGTTACAGTTGCATCAGTCATTCTTATAAGCAAGAGACATCAGCTTTTTCAAAAAATAATTCTCTCATGTATTTGCCAAGAGAACGAAAACAAGTCCAAAAGAAACTTTCAGAGTGCTTTTCAAAACCAACTTGAAAGTTAGTCTGCAGAATTTTACTTCGATAATAATAAAACATCTCTGATTTTATTTCAAAATGAATTTTTTTTAATCGATTTTAAAGAGATCTTTGCAAATTGGTTCATAAAACTTCACAATATGCCAAAATTGTTCAGATTAGGGAAAAAATATAATAAAGTATGCTTAAAACAACTAAGAAAAAGCACATTTTGAGCATCCTTAAGAGAATACAATTTGGCTCCACTAACTTTCTTTACGAGTATACATTAAATTTTTATTTACATTTCTTTTTTATTCAACATTTAACTTTCAATGGTTTTAAGAGAAAAAGCACTTGATAGAGAGACTCTAAATTCGGAAAAAACTGAAACAAAATTGGTTTATACCCAGGCAGTGCAATTACACTGGCCTGTTGGGAAGAGAAGACCCCGTTGGACATGGAAAATATTAGGCCACACAGAGAGGAAAATGTTTAGCCTCCTCCTCGTAATGCGAAAGGAGGCCACTTGGGAAAAAATTACACCACACAGTACTTTTGAAACCACTACGAACAAATCTCAGACTTCGGATGATTATAGTGTGATGAACAGTTCAACCTCACTTCGAATATTACAATACAAGATAGAGAAAGCACCAATTCAGACACTTCAATATGGAATTCAAAACCTACGAAATTAATGCACAAATGCTACCCTAACCATTAAAACATAATGTGACGCATTCATGTAAAATAAATAACTAGTAAAGCTCCAATATAAAGCAACATGTGAAAAGGGATGGACAAATTATAACATTCAAGTATTTCTAGTGGAAATAAAGTTGATAGAAAACAAGACTTACCAGCCACAGATGTCTTTTTGCTCTGCATTATTCCTCCGTTCTTTTCATCATCGTTCTTTTTCTTTCACGATATCATGTTCTGCATTCCAAGAGTGCACAAAAGTGATGACAAATTACACTAGAAGAGGCCAAAAGGGGGAAAAAAAATCGAATCATTAGATTTTAACTACTTTGATATTAAAGAATAATTATACACAAAGAGAAATATCTAATATTGTTTCTTAATATATAAAACTTCAAAAGTCGCCTTCTTTGTTTTAAACTCCAGCAATGTGCTACATTGTTACTGTTAAGCATGACTGCAATCGATAGAAAAGCTGATTTTCCTAATACGACAGAAGTACAGTAAGCGAAAGGGGTTTTTAATATATGGGTACAACATGAATAATGAAAGAAAAAAAAAATTAGACAGTTATTACGGATACACAGAATAAAAGGGATAATGATCTTCGAGAAGAGTAAATAATTGCAGCGCTGGTAGAAAGATGGCACCAAAAGACAAAGAGCAGGTAATTTTAAATCACAAATAAACAAAATAAACTTTACTGCTAGCTTTGAAGCAGGTGTTATATATTAAATTATCTTAATTCACACACAGAATTAGTGACATAACAGATCAAAATAGAGTAAGAATCAAACTCGCAATGCATTAACATTAAAAGAGTTATATATATATACTTTTAAAGATTTTTTTTAAAAAATGGGCACAAAAACACCTCTCTAAAAACAGACTTCGACGAACACCTTGGAAACAAAAGTCGTATACCATAAAAGAAATATTTCATTCAGAATTTTAACGTAAGAACCGTTTCTAATTTTAAGTTCTCTACTTAGGTACTCTCATCCATGAGAGAGGACAGCTTAGTCCGATATACCAGAAATTATCTTGAAATATTACCAGGTGACTTTAATGTAATTATAGAAATATTTCACTCAGGGAAAGAACATATTGTCTAGCTGCCCGGGTTCGAGCCCAGCTTTAATATAGCAAGCTAAAACACATCAAATGCCATTGAATGATACAGCATTTTGAAATGTTACAAAAAATTTAAATGCAATTTCGTGGAAGAGCTATTGCAATTACCTACATACTAAAATTTTGACCAAAAATTCAAGAAAACTAAGATACTCCTTTTTCTTTCGAAGGAATCAAAGTCATATACTAATGTAGGGATGCTCAACCTACTATGCTATGAAACCTACACAAAGGAATGAAATTTTGTCAGCTATGTGAGATGTCCAATACCGAGAAATTCCGTAAATTGTAGAATAGAACCTGCGTCTGAAAACAGACGAAAGGTAAAACATTATTCAAATACTTTACCTTTAGCCTTGAAGCAGGTGTTCTATATTAAACTGTGTTAATTCACATACAGAATTAGTAATATAATAGCTCAAAATATTTTAAGAACCAAACACGCATTATATAAACATTAAAAAATCTATATACATTTATTAGTGTTACGGGGGTTTATTCTGAAATATTATAAGGTCACTTTCAAAGAAATGATAGAACTTTTCACTCAGGGAAGGGACATTCTGTCTGGCTGCCCGGGTTCCATCCCAGCTTCTGTTACAAAAGTTTCATAGAAGAATTTTAAAAATCCAGAAACGAAACTTATGAAGAAATTATTGAACATACCTGGTTCTATGATTTAGCCATTCTTACAGACATAGTAACTAAATCTTAAATTTGAGGGAGGGGGCGAGAGAACTAAACTAAAGTCTTTGAATTAAAGGGTATTATAAATTCATTTTAAATCAAAATTAATTTTGTGAAAATATTACACAAATATGAGGAATATACATTTTTACCACAATGTAATGTACGGTTTGCCCCTTTGAAAATCTGGAGAACTAAGGGGTGAAATATAAGAAAACTGAAACAATCATTTGGAAAATCTCATCGAGCTTAAATTAGTTTGTAAATTAGATGTTTTGAGTGTATTTAAAATTAGGCTAACTACTTCATTCACTTCAAACCCATTACATAATACTACCCAAGCAGCATGTCTCCAAAAATATACGTATAATTTTGGTGAAATAAGGGTATGGTATTTTTTGCACGTTACTTTTACGAAATTTATACGAATGAAAAAGGCTGAAGTTACTGTTAACTCTTGATCGTTATTTTCCACACGTTATTTTTTCGAAAATTATACGAATCCGAATGTACTGATAAAACTACCGCCATGATGGTATATTTTATTCGTCACTTTTACACATATTATACGAATCCGAATGTTCTGAAAGAAACTACTGCCTTTATGGTATATTTCATTCGTCACTTTTACGGTTATTATACGAAGTCTAAAAAGATTGAAAATGAAGTTTATTAATTCAAAATATTTAGTGTATTTCTGGCATTTCACTTTGTTTTCCTTGTCCACGAACATGAAAAAAGGGGCAGTCATATATGAGTCTAAAATTTTTCTATAAATTTTAACATGTGAGCTAAATCTTTACGTGCATTTTTGCAAAAAATTATATTTTCTTAATTTAAACATCTTCAAAATAACTTATTTATTTTCTTATATCAAATTTGTTATTTTTATTCTTATCAACACTTATATTAATTTACACAATTTAATTTCTTTTATGAAAATCCTATTACCCATTTAACTGGAATAAGCTGTATATTAAATTTGTGTACTTACTGAGTTTGGTAAAATACTCTCCTTATTTTATTTAGCAAATGTGGGCAATTGAATTGGAATAAGACTAGCAAATCTTTCATGTCGAGGAATATAATAATAAATACAGCAGAAGATGCTCGAAAACGTTTAACTTCTTGAACAATAGTTTAATGTAGACCAAAGGATCATTAATATAATCAAAGATATACTAATATTTTTATTTAATAATAATAATAATAACTCTACGAAATTGCAAGCTGAATCCTGATATTTTACATATATTTCAGTTCCTTTAATCTTTGTTATAAAAATCATATGAGGCTAATTTTTTTAAAATTTTGTTTAATGTACGGAAAAAATGATATAGCGATTTTAATAATTTTTATATGAGGAAAAAATTAATAAATAATGTAAATAAATAATTATATTATATTTTATATTTTTCCTGAAACAGTTAAAGACATTCTTAATATGGAGATCTACAGAATAAGTACAAGGGTCCAGTTAAATGAACTCAAAATTTGCATAGTTAATTTTACGCTATAAAAATTATCCGGATTTACGATTATACACTGAGCATGCGCATATACAGACATTTCTATTTTTCGTAGAAAAATTTAATTATTACCTTAATACAGAGATGCTGTGAATATAAATTTATATAATGCAAAAGTAAGTTTATTTCATATGCTAATTTAGAGGCTTTCTTAATATGTTTAATTATAAAGAAAAAAAAAAAGCATTGCAATTCTTGTTCACTGACCAATGGCAAAGCAGACACTTTCTACTTCCGGTTGTGGCGGGATATTTGTGAAGTCAGCACTCAGCAATGGCGGTCGAAAAGAATGGTAAAGTCGCAAAGAATACTGTTTGTTCGTGGATTGGCGTTTGTGACAGAATCCATCGAAGTTACTAATTATTTGAAGAAAGTAAGTGAATATTTTATATTTTCAGTGTTTAATACTCGTACCTTTTTCACCTATATAAAATTTTATAAATAGCGTCTGTGTAGGAAATGTGATTTTCCATGTGTTGTTCTTTTGTGTACGTGCCTAATGATTCATTTTCAGGATTTGGTACTGTTAAATTTTGCACTAGTCTGTTTCTTACTGTTTGTGTCACTCCTTTTTGTATGTGTCTCACCTTTTTATAGTTATATTATTTTTACTCAAACGTTTTAATATTTATCTTAAAGCATACTGTAATTAAGCAGGAAATAGCTTTTAATGGAAAAAGAAAGGCAATATTAACATGACTAATTGTTCAGAAATCTGTTATGGAAATGTTATCTACCTTATGCCAAAAAATAAAGCATGTAACTTTCATTTATTTAGAAATACAAAATTTTTTATTTGCTTAGTGTTTTCCCTAAAAATAATTTAATTTCTTATTTTTGAATTTAGTTTTATAAATTTGCTTTAATATATAATCTTTAACTCAAAGATATTGTGCTATTAAAAAAGGAAACTTTATGCCATAGAAACACAGGTACTTTGTTCCAAATCTGTGTTCATTTTTTTTATATATATACTGAATTTTTATGCACTAGTAATTACTGAAATATATCCTTTCATGAATAATAAACAAGTCCTAAGTCCTTTCATGAATGCATTTCTTTTTTGTTTGTTTGATTTTGTTGTTTTAAAAGATCTGCCATAGTTAAAGAAAGAAAATAAAGTAAGAATGCTTTACTTTCAGTTTTGAATAAATTTATTACTATTTACTGCAGCTTCAAATTTCTCTAAACATAATTTTCGAAGTCAAAACTTGATAGTTATGTTGATTATTAGACTTGCATGAAAAAATTTATTGAAAAATTGGTATTTGATATAAAATACCTTAAATTATTTGAATGATATTTTACAAAATCATGTATTTTGATATAACTAGATAGTTAAAAAAATTTAAATTGTAAATGTGCAGAAATGCTTATATAAAACCAAGAAATTGTTTATATTTTTGTTGCTTTTTTCCTTGTAAATTAATTATCTATATATATTACAGTCTGGGGAGTCAGCACCCTGCTGAATTGTAGTAAACGAGACATCCAATCTACTAGACCATCAAAGATGCAGATTTGGATTTTCTAGTTCATAGTTATTGAAATCGTAATGGTATGTTTGTTTAAATTAGTACTGTTTATGAATGTGATAAAAATAAATTCTGATAAGATAAGAAATGATTTATTTTCTATTAATTATGAACTGTAAATAATGTAACAAATTTTCTTTATAGTATATTTACTAAACATTTTTTTTTTTTTTTTTTTATAAAAGGGAGGTAGTCTTATTTATACAATTCTTGCAGAGATACCAAGAAATAAAACATTTCAGGAATTTTCACTCAGTATATCTTGATGTGTGAAATCGTGTTGTTCAATGCCATATTACTTTTTCACAGGAAAGTAATTTTATTGATCTAACATCTGCATAAATCAAACTTTTTTAAGAATGATTACAGTTTCTAAGCTAACTTAAAATTTTCAGATTTAGAAAATGTATGTTTAATGTAGCATTAGTTTTCCATGGAATAGAAAAGGTTTTCAAAATGTTCAGTTGTTAGAGGGAAATAATATAAATGAGATTGTCCTGATACAGTTTCAGCTGGAAATGAAACTGAATTTTCGGATAGTGAAGATTTCATTTAAGAATTCTGATAAAACTGATTAATGTAATTCCTCTGCATTTAAAAATTCTAATAAAACTGATTAATGTAAATCCTCTGCATTTAAGAATTCTAATAAAACTGATTAATGTAAATCCTCTGCATTTAAGAATTCTAATGAAACTGAATAATGTAAATCCTATGATTCATGTAGGTATTCTTCTGTTATCAGGAGATTCAGAAATGTGTGTTTATGTGCATGCATTTTTAAATGTAGGTGCTCGTATGTGCATGTGTATATTCTTTATGTATGTATGTGTATATGCGCATACATGCATATACACATGCTTACATATCTACAGTGGAACCCGAGATACAAGTTTAATTCGTTCCAGCATTCAACTGGTATAGCGAATTTCTCGTATCTAGAAACAAGCTTCCCATTGAAAACAATGGAAATTCAGTTAACCTGTTCCACACCCCAAAAAATATCAATTTTTATATTATCATTATTTTAATATCAAGTCAATTTTTCCTAATAAATAACACTGGTAAATAATATAACAATAGTTTAACTTTGTTACCAACATTTTAACTCATTCTCATTAATCCACACCAACAACAGCTTCTCAACATATAGGAGTACTTTTATGGTGCTTGGAAGCAACGATAATTCCTTTGGCTACATCAGGTTTCTTAATTTCTTCCTGCTTCTTCAGAATAGTATAGATTTTCGATATTGAAAGGCCGCAAGTCTTCGCCAATTCCGTCACCATGCTTATGTTTATCTACGATTTCTTTCTTGATATCGACGGCCATGGCCTTCTTATTTTTCTTTGCAGCACTATCTGAGGCAACAATTTTCTTGCGAGGCATCTTGAAATAATTATTTTCACGTTAAATGTCAAAACAATTAACTTGAAAGTGCACAAACACGTATATAAAAGAACACTGAGTGATCTGACGAGGGGATTCCCTGAGTTGAGCCGGATAGGGAAATGGCGCCACCCGTACCAACAGCCTGGCTCATTGCTCGTTACTCGAATCAATCTCGTATTTTGCTCATACTTTCCTCGTATCTCGAGGTTTCATTGTACATTTCTGAATCCCATCCTAATAACGGAGGAGTACCTTTGCCAGTATTGCAACAGAGCTAGAATGAATTATTGTGTTAAATATGTGGAAATTGCATGCTTAAAGTACTGTTATTTTCTAAAAATATTATGTATGTCTATTTTTTACAAGAAGAAAAAATAGCTAAAAGCTGTTAATTTACTCGGATTTATTAGTCCAAAGGGGCTTTGTCCCCAAAGAACTATTGTTTTTGTTTTGCATTGGTTCACTATAAATACCTGTTTCACTTTTCAAACTGTTCCTACCAAATGTTAGAGTCCCTAGTGTGGGATTAATACTCTCTATCTTAGTGCCCTCTATAACCTGTATAACCTACAAGGATTGCCAGTTTAGGCGAGATATCTAGGTAGTCATCATAATACGTACCTTATTTTTTATTATTTTTAAATTAAATTGAAAGTAATAAACTAGTTTTCGATAATGGAGTTAAACTAGATTTGCATTCAACTCTGGTTTATTGTATTAATGATGTTTTGCTGTAACAAATATGAATTTTTTGTTTAAGTATAATAATTTAAAATGTTTTTTCTAGAGAATGAAGTACTGCCACTAAGGTAAAGGTACTAACTTGCAAGGTAATTTTCTATTCTACATTAACTCAATCTTTATGTCCTGTTACAGATATATTGGCAGAAATAATGAAAACCTGACATTCAAAAAGAAAAATAATAATGTTGAATGTAGTATATTAGATGGTTAACTGAGGTTTGGCAACTCATTAATAATCTTACACATATTGAGTACGAATAACTTTGACTATTACCGGTATTTTCAATAGTATAAAATTAGGCAAGAAAGCAGTTTTAGCTTAGCACTGATTTTAAATACAACTCTCTTACCAATATTGGTTTGACAAAGGTAAAATATAATTGAATTTAATAAGTTGGAAATACTGTCTGTCTTTCCATTAGTTAAAAAATAATTTCAAATAAAATTTCTTTTTTTCAGTTTTTCATGTTATTTGTTTAATGTTATTGTAATCTGATTTATCATATTTAGTCACATATTCCATCCCTCTTTGCACTATAGTATATAATTCAAAGGACTTATCAGTTTCAGCAATATTTTTTTTACCAGTATACATTTTTACCATAACTCTGTTTCTAAATCATATCCTGAAAAATTAAGGAGTAAAGTACACAAAGAAGGAAAATATGCAAGTAAATAATGGCATTTAGTGTTGTTTATGTGTCTAATATTTGTACTAGATTGTAAAAGTTATATAATTCTATTAGCTTTTTTAAATTATTCTTTTTAAAATTCAGGTGCTTCTTTGCACCCAAATGGTTAAAGCCCTAGTGTGACTTTGATACTTTGATCTAACTTCTATTCCTAATAAATAATCCAGCTGCATACAGTTTACTCAATTTCTGCTATGTGTAAGGTAAACAATATTAGCTTTTTTTAAATATATCTTTTACAACTATTCCATCAGGTAGATTTCTTTCATATTTTGCCTTAATTGAGTCATCCTGCTAATTAAGAATTTATTAAAGTTAATATGTTAAGTTTTTGTGTGTATAATTCATTTTAAGTATGTGCAAGCAAATGCATACATTAACAGTTACGTAGAATTATGTTTTGGGTATCAAATTCAGAAAATTTGGGGCTGTTTTTAGAAGATTTATTAATGATTTATACTATATTAATATTGGTAAAAAAATTCTGTGGCTTTTATATGAGAGTATATATTTTAAAATAGCTGCATGATATGGTAGAGGTAAAAAGCTTCATGTGGATCATAAATTAATATTATGTGGCAATTTTTCATTTATTTAATAAAGAAAATATTCAAGCCACAATTAAAATTTTTTCACTGGATTATTTGCATACAAAGTTTGCAGCAAATATTTCCTGCAACAGAAGTGACAATTTTTATTTTGCCAAGACAGGAAATTTAGTTAGTGAAAGCAGTAACCCTATTTTGAGATGTTAAACAGGAAGGCAAATTTTTTAATTTAAATTGATTTTTGAAGGAAGACTTATTTAGTCTTGCTATCATTCTACGTGGCTCTTAACTTTTTTATGGTATTTATAATTTTATTGTTATTCAGCATTCTGTTTGCTTAGAATGCACATGAATGTAGACTTGAAATATTTTATATTGCAAACTGAGATGCCATTGTTATCATAATTAAAGATTTTTGCTCTGATTTTGGAGGAATTTACTGATAATACTTTTGATTGTGTATTGGTTTCTGGTTTATTGAAATGTGTAAAATAGCCTGTTAATGCATATACGTATGTTAATGACATGTATATGTTTATGAAGTATTCTGTTATATGTATATAGTGTTGTGATTAGTTTTCTGCTTACTCTTTATTTAAGAAAAAGTTATCTGTAAGAAAGTGAATATTCTTTACTATATGTAGGAGTAAAATTGAAAAGGCTAATGCAATATAATTAATACAAAATTAAGTTTTTTCTCATGTACTTAAATACAAACATAGCCATTAAAGACTTTCTCAACCTTGCAGTTCTAAACAAATCTTAAGTATTTTTCACTTGAAATTATAGGCATTGTGTAAGGTATATAATTGAAGCTTACTGTGTGATAGTGTGAAATTAAATTTTTAATTACTGAAATGTAAATTTTTAAATATGAAATACTCAAGTGCATTTTATATGCATCTTTTAATACTTCAACTATATTTAAAAACTGAAAACCTCTGAAGTGTGAAATTATTACAAATTTTTCTTTTTCTTGTTTAGGAGCTGTTCTCAAAACATTGGGTGACAAAGAATTCACTTTTACAAAAATCGAGCAGGATATTAAAGACAGCGAACTATAGAACAAATATGGCGAAGCTGCATGAAGTCTATGTTGAATTTTATTATTGAAAAAAATATGCTCTTCAGATTTAATGTTAGTTTTTATTGTTTAACAGTAATTGCAGTTTTTGAATACTTGTAAAATAAACCTAATTCTTAAATTAATTTCATGTGTATTTCTTTTGCAAGTATTACAGTTCATAATACTTCAAACAACTTGAAATTTTATACTTGTTAATTTATGTGGGATATGTTCATAATAATTTTATAATTTAAATAACTCATTGTCATCATATGAGCATAATCTAAAATGCACAGCATTTGACAACAAATTAATAAAAAATTAGCCAACTTCTAATTGCTTTCTTTTGTCCAGTTGCCTCTTTTTAAATCATTTAATACCATAAAGCTATTTGATGAAAAAAATAATTGATATGTCCACATCAACATGCACATTTATAATGATGTTATAGAAAAAGTCACATGAGATAAATATTAAAAAAATTCAATATTCCTAAACAAATTAACTTTTTGAAATTTTATCTGGTATATAAGATAAAATAAAGAAGATATTTAGGTAATTTTGAATTTGCATAATTTTATGAACTTATTTATGAAATTAACAGTTACCTTGTAAAAGGGAACTTTTTAAAAATACCTCAATAAAGCATTTCTTTTGTAGAGGTGAACTTTTAGTACTGATCTAATATATTTATAAGATTTTAAACTGAAAAAGACAACAATAATAGATTACAATACATTGCAAGATTGACTGATAAATGTAAAATTTTTACATATCATAATCATGTGTGTAATTAAAACAGAAGCTACTCGATTAACTTGCATGCAAATTAATATTTTCTTTAACATGTTTGGGATAAACTGAATTTTAATAAATAAATATGTATATATTTGTGTATTATCTGAAGATATGAATGAAATATTTGTGACATTAAACATTCATCTTCAACGAAAATAACAAAGTCAGCTTGGTAAACTATTGGAAAAGGTAAGTTTTATACAATTTCCTGGTCTATATTTAACAATTTTAAAATTTAGCACACTCATTCAAATAATCTAAACGTATGATGTTTTCTTTTGTGCTACATTCGTTTACTGAATTTGTTAATTAACTATATTGTACTTTAGATCGAAATTAACGTAGATATTCCTTGTATTTTAAGGTATAAAAACTTATATATTTGATAATAATTGACCTAAATCTTCCCTATGTTTTCTTTGCATATACGAATGACTTTGGTAAAAATTTAGTCCGATGTCTTCTCCTCTTCACTGTGTAAAGTGCACATTTTTGGTAAAAAATTTGCATAAATCTCCAATTACCTATTTACTGCATTTTTCGTAAAATGTGCTTATTTTAATCTCTTATTTTTTATATAAATCTATGCAAAAATGTTCTGCATATTATGATTAAAAGATAAAATTAATTTAATATCAAATTTTTACATATCCACCTTTTAGGTATGTACAGCAATATGGAATATATATAACTGGAAAATTTAAATGCAAAAAAATTAATTTCTATTCAAAAATTACATAACACTAAAAGGCTGAAAATCACTTTTAATATTTCATTTAAAAGTGACTACAATATATGCAATAAATTTTGTAAACCTGAGTTCTATGTTTTAAATCAATTAATACTATCGTTCATTTACATGGCATAAGAAAATGTCCTTTGGAAAAGCAAATAATTTATTTAAAGTGTTATTTAGTAAACAACTGTTTGCTACAGTTGTTTACTAAATTTAAATTTATGAAATGAATTTAGTAAACAAAAATGCAAATGAACGATAGCATTAATTGATTTAAAACACAGAATTGATGTTTACAAAATTTATTGCATATTTTGTAGTCACTTTGAAATGAAATATTAAAAGTAATTTTCAGCCTTTAAGTGTTACATAATTTTTTAATATAATTTTTTTTTTTTTTTTTTTTTTTTTTTTTTTTTTTTGCATTTACTAGTGCATTTAAATTTTCCAGTTATATATATTCCATATTGCTGTACATAACTAAAAGGCAGATATGTAAGAATTTGATATAAAAATTATTTTACCTTTTAATCATAGCATACAGAAAGTTTTTGCATAGATTTATATAAAAAATATGAGATTAAAATAAGTACATTTTATGAAAAATGCAGTGAAAAGGTAATTGGAGATTTATGCAAATTTTTTACCAAAAAATGTGCATTTATACACAGTAAAGTGGAGAATACATCGGATTAAATTTTTACCAGTCATTCGCATATGCAAAGAAAACGTAGGGAAGATTTAGGTCAATTACTATCAAATATATACGTTTTTGTACCGTAAATTACCGGAAATATATACGTTAATTTCTATCAAATATATACGTTTTTGTACTGTAAAATACGGGGAATATCTACCTTAATTTTTACCTAATATATACGTTTATGTACAGTAAAAAATCGGGGAAATTTACGTAAATTTTTACTAAATATATACGCACACGTGAAGCAAAAAATTGAGATTTACGTATATGCCATAAATATACGTAAATCCCTGAAATTTACGTTTATTATACGTAAAAGTAGCGAATGAACAGTAGTCTCTCGCGTAAATATACCTAAATTTTACGTAAAAGTTACGTATAGTATAACGTAAAAATATACGTAAATATTTAGTAATTGCCACTGGACACTTTTTATGATATTTTTACGTTCAACTTGAACGTTTTTTATACGAAAGGCCATTCGTAAATTGCGTGTATTTTTCTCGTGCAATTTACGAATGCATGCTGCCTGGGTAGTATTCAAGAAAAATGGTAAAAGATTGCAAATATGTTAAATAACAATTCTATTGATCTAGAAACGGAAATAACTGATTTTCATCCTAATTAAGATCAAGAATATCACAAAAAGCCATTTGAATAGTCCTAGAACAGAAAAATCATGAACAGTTAAACTTTTAAAAAGATAAATTCCTGCTTCCGATCTACTTAAAAATGTGAAAGAGGATTTTCAACAATGAACTTGTTAAAATCAATGTTTAGATACAGGATAACAAATCAACATCCCAATGAGTGCAAGGATTTAGCCATAACATCGCATGTATCAGAGGCAAAAAAAAAACTCGCAGAAGAAATGCAGTGTTAAATTTCACATTAAAATATGATTTCCCTGTATTTAACTTTCATCTTGCTGAATTTTTTGTAAATAATACAAAGAGTATACCTTTTCTTTAACATATTATACCACACATTTTTATACTTTGTGTAATGTATTTATAACTGAAATATTAAAAGTGCACTAGATACTTGTAGCTCGCCAAAATTTTATAAACTCAAAATTGGCTCCCTTTAAGTTAAAGTTGCACATGACTGCACTAAGGGAAGACATGCAATTTTATTTCTTTGTCTGTATTTGGTTTCATTTTCATATAAAAAGAGTTAAAAATAGGGTTATCTAATTTTGTTATCTAGGTAACAAAATTTAAACACACATTTTCAGTAAAAATTACAGAATAAAAGATTTTGTTTCCCTGAAGATGCAACACCTCACTATTCCAGGTATGGTACAGACTGCATACTGTCAGAAAGAAATTCCTTTCTTAAACAGGGAATCCATATACTTTAATCTGTTTTTACACAAGTACTGTTTATGACTAATGGTCCAGGAGTAAAATACTTTATAGTTAATCCATCTAAATTTTTATTACTTCCGGTCATCTGTATAGACTGTTTATTTATCACGACTAAACTACCAATCTGCATTCTAGATACCTCATATGATTCTACAAGTCACGTTTCGTAGCAGCGGGTACTTGCTGAGCACAGATTTGTAAAGCGTGATTTTGCGTATAGCAGTACCTTACAGGATTCCATTTAATTTGTCCACCGCTAGAATTTCATTGATACGTGGTTCAACATTTATCCATCAACACCAGAAAGAATTTATCTGCTACTTTAAACAATTTCCATAGACTGAAAATGAAGTTCAAAAAAATCTTACAAATCTCAAATGCAAAGCATTCTGAAGAATTTTCACATATGGAAGATAGAGAAGTCAAACAATGAATCAGAAAATTACAAAAGAAGAATTGGGTGCTTATAAAATACCTTGATAATAAAAGTGCTCATTAGGAGAAACAGCTTTTAACTGAAGATCAGTTGAAGGAATCGTTAAATAACAGAGAAGCAATGTCTGATCTTCTAGCGGAGATGGACACAATTAAAGAAAAAAACGGACACTTTAAAAGAGCTACTGGGAAATATGTGCTCTCTACAGCGACATGGTTACAGTTGCATCAGTCATTCTTATAAGCAAAAGACATCAGCTTTTTCAAAAAATAATTCTGTCATGTATTTGCCAAGAGAACGAAAACAAGTCCAAAAGAAACTTTCAGAGTGCTTTTCAAAACCAAAATGAAAGTTAGTCTGCAGAATTTTACTTCGATAATAATAAAACATCTCTGATTTTATTTCAAAATGAATTTTTTTTCATCGATTTTAAAGAGATCTTCGCAAATTGTTTCATAAAACTTCACAATATGCCAAAATTGTTCAGATTAGGGAAAAAATATAATAAAGTATGCTTAAAACAACAAAGAAAAAGCACATTTTGAGCATCCTTAACAGAAGACAATTTGGCTCCACTAACTTTCTTTACGAGTATACATTAAATTTTTATTGACATTTCTTTTTTATTCAACACTTAACTTTCAATGGTTTTAAGAGAAACAGCACTTGATAGAGAGACTCTAAATTCGGAGAAAACTGAAACAAAATTGGTTTATACCCAGGCAGTGCAATTACACTGGCCTGTTGGGAAGAGAAGACCCCCTTGGACATGGAAAATATTAGGCCACACAGAGAGCAAAATGTTTAGCCTCCTTCTCGTAATGCGAAAGGAGGCCACTTGCGAAAAAATTACAACACAGCAGTACTTTTGAAACCACTACGAAGCAATAGAACTCTAACAAATCTCAGACTTCTGATGATTATAGTGTGATTAACAGTTCAACCTCACTTCGAATATTACAATACAATATAGAGAAAGCACCAATTCAGACACTTCAATATGGAATTCAAAACCTACAAAATTAATGCACAAATGCTTTCCTAACCATTAAAACATAATGTGATGCATTCATGTAAAATAATTAACTAGTAAAGCTCCAATATAAAGCAACATGTGAAAAGGGATGGACAAATTATAACATTCAAGTATTTCTAGTGGAAATAAAGTTGATATAAAACAAGATTTACCAGCCACAGATGTCTTTTTGCTCTGCATTATTCCTCCGTTCTTTTCATCATCGTTCTTTTTCTTTCACGATATCATGTTCTGCATTCCATGAGTGCACTAAAGTGATGACAAATTACACTAGAAGAGGCTAAAAGGGAAAAAAAAAAAGAATCATTAGATTTTAACTACTTTGATATTAAAGAATAATTATACACAAAGAGAAATATCTAATATTGTTTCTTAATATATAAAACTTCTAAAGTCGCCTTCTTTGTTTTAAACTCCAGCAATGTGCTACATTGTTACTAAAAGCATGACTGCAATCGATAGAAAAGCTGATTTTCCTAATACGACAGAAGTACAGTAAGCGAAAGGGGTTTCTAATATATGGGTACAACATGAATAATGAAAGAAAAAAAAAATTAGACAGTCATTACGGATACACAGAATAAAAGGGATAATGATCTTCGAGAAGAGTAAATAATTGCAGCGCTGGTAGAAAGATGGCACCAAAAGACAAAGAGCAGGTAATTTTAAATCACAAATAAACAAAATAAACTTTACTGCTAGCTTTGAAGCAGGTGTTATATATTAAACTATCTTAATTCACACACAGAATTAGTGACATAACACATCTATTAGCTTTGAAGCAGGTGTTATATAGTAAACTATCTTAATTCACATACAGAATTAGTCACATAAGAGATCAAAATAGATTTTTTAAAAAAAAGGGCACAAAAACACCATTCTAAAAACAGATTTCGAAGACCATCTTGGAAACAAAAGTCATATACCATAAAAGAAATATTTCATTCAGAATTTTAATGTAAAAACCGTTTCTAATTTTAAGTTCTTTATTTAGGTACTCTCATCCATGAGAGAGGACAGCTTAGTCCGATGTACAAAAAATTATTCTGAAATATTTCCAGGTCACTTTAATGAAATTATAGAAATATTTCACTCAGGGAAAGAACATATTGTCTGGCTGCCCGGGTTCGAGCCCAGCTTTAATATAGCAAGCCAAAACACATCAAATGCCATTGAATGATACATCATTTTGAAATGTTACAAAAAATTTAAATGCAATTTCGTGGAAGAGCTATTGCAATTACCTACATACTAAAATTTTGACCAAAAATTCAAGAAAACTAAGATACTCCTTTTTCTTTCTAAGGAATCAGTCATATACTAATGTAGGGATGTTCAACCTATTGTACTATAAAACCCAAACATAGGAATGAAATTTTGTCAGCTATGTGAGATGTCCAATACCGCGAAATTCCGTAAATTGTAGAATAGAACCTGCGTCTGGAAACAGACGAAACATTATTCATATAGTTTACTTTTAGCCTTGAAGCAGGTGTTCTCTATTAAACTGTGTTAATTCACATACAGAATTAGTAATAAAATAGCAGGAAATATTGTAAGAACCAAACACGTATTATATAAACATTAAAAAATCTATCTACATTTATTAGTGTTAAGAGGGTTTATTCTGAAATATTATAAGGTCACTTTCAAAGAAATGATAGAAATTTTAATAAATATAAACTACAGATTTTCTTACCTTCGAAGTTCGAAAATGTAAGTTCATCACATTCAAGTACAATATCGTGCATATCCCCAATATGCTTTCTTAATTGTTGATTAGGTTAATAAATTTCTGCCGTAAGATGAACCAATTAAACCACTTCCTATTGATTCGGAACGTACATGATGCACATTACATAAATGGCGAAATAAATTACAACGAAATTAAAAATATGTTTTCGCAAAAAAAGCAAATTTCATTTTTAAGAATTAATCTATCCAGAATGAAATAACTTTGTACACAATGCTAGAATATTATGCAAGAGCAACGGCTGGCATACAATACTGTCAAAAAACTAAAATGGCGGTGGTAAAATTTAGGCTGTGTCTACCCGTACGACGTCGGACGTTTAGCTGAAACATGGTAAAAATGCTAAACGTACGACCAGTTGCGCAGAGACACTTTCGTGATTTCTGCCCATTCCGACCAACGACTTCTTATAACAGTATATTATCTCGTTGATTCCGACCAGTCGTAAAGAGATGTTTGTTTACATTTGTTTTGATTATCGGAAGGGTGAATTGCTTTTCCGTGTAGTGTTAGAATGTCAAGAAAAAGTTATTTTTTATTTCGTTTGATGACTAATTACTATCATTCTTTGATAGATATCTAAAACATTATATAAAATAAAGAACTTTGAATATATCTGAATATTATTCTTGTTTTAAATTGCTAATGTTTGATCATTTTATACTGATGCGGAGTTTACACAAATAATCAAAATTTCTTGAAATTCTTATCAACAGATTTAAATAAATCACGCATGCAAGCAGTAAAATCACATTCTTACGAAACGAAATTGAAAAATCGTCTCGCATGCAAGCAGTAAAATCACATTTTTACGAAACGAAATTGAAAAATCGTCTTAAAACCTTATGTAATTTTTCTGTCATGCGTCTAAATATTTCTATAAAATTGCATACAGAAGCATTTATATACATAAAGAGTGTGTTCAGGAGATTAATTCAGAAATGTATGTGCATATGCTTGTATGTACCGATGTAGGTGTTCATGTAGCATATGTATATGTGTGTACATACGTTTGTGTGTGTGTGCACAGATATACATGCATACATACATTTTTGAGTCTGGTCTCGAAAAACGTCTTGCTGAAAAAGAATGTAAACAAACCACCCAGCTCCTTAAAAAAAAAGTTTAGAAATTTTTTATCATAATTTTGGTTTCTACAGCAAACTTTTGTGTGTGGGTTTGATTTAAACTCTTAGAAGAACTCAAATTTTAATATAAAGACGTGAAAATTTTTCACCTTTTGATAGTGTACCTGATGATTTATTAAAAACACAATTGACTCTCTTATATTTAATATTGAAAAGAAGGAGGGGGATATGTACAAAATTATAATAAAGATAATTCTAAGGTATTTTTTATAAATATATGTGACTTCTGAATATAGAAAATAATCGCTTACAAATGACTTATGCAGTATTTGTTTTATTATCATATCCTGTCCTCATAAGCTCAAAAATAAAACTTTATACAGGAAAGTCATTTTACCTCCAAATATATTTTATGGTATTGAAGTATGATAACAGATGATTATTTTTGTTAGAAAAATTATAATGTTATGAATATTTTCCTGAAGATAATTATACATTATATTCAAGCATATTTATATATTAATATATATATATTATATTCAAGTAATATATGACATATTTATATATTCTATTTAAAAATAAATGGCAGCACTATGTCTTGTCATTAACTTTATCAAAAGAACTTATAGGTTTAAAGCACCTATATAGTATAATTAGTAATATATACCTATATAGTATAATTAGCACCTATATAGTATAATATACCTATATAGTATATTATTCTAGTATAAGAACTGTACTTCAAATGTCCTTTTCTTTTCCTTTTTTTTTTTTTTTTTTCTGTAAGTTTTGCTTTATACTATTTACAGATGTGACATCTAAAAATGCTTGGCCTTTTTTATCCAAATATCTAAATATGAAAGTCTGAAATAATGCAATATATTTGTATGTATATAGAGTAAAATATTAGTAAATTCTACATAAGTACATTATTATTCTAAGATAATGTGTTTAAAAGTATTCAGTTTAATGCAAATATGTGAATCAATTTATACATATAAATTTTAAGTGTATAACTTCTGTTGGATGTTTTAAGTAAACAATCAAAAAAATTAACCTTTTTATCAACTTATCTTGCACATGTATACATTATTACTTTTTTTTCCTATAAGAATAAACTTAATCTAATATAATAATCTAAAAATAAATAATACACAACATCTATTAAGGCAGACCATTTTTAGTACAGTAACAAATAATACAAGCAATATAATTTAATACTTTCAGTTGTCAGAGAATGAAGTGAGTTTTGTGAAGGTATTTAATGAAAAAATCTGAAAACAATTTTTGATGGTTCTAAAAGAATTAAAATATGTACATGAGATAAATGCCGCTCTTTTTGTTTTAACCCCTTTGAATAAATTTTAACCAATTTGATACTTTTTTTACTTCTTTTCAAAACCTTGAAATACATGAGAAACTGATTTCAGGGCCAACACATTTCAAGAAATATTGCTAACTGCAATGAATCAGCACACATGTATGACTTCATCAGAACCATCAGAATGTCTTGTATTACCTTTACTTATTTATTTAAAGTTACTAATGGATTTATATGTAGAAGAGCTGAGATTTCTAATACAGTTACCACACTGGCATTTTTAATGATCTTTTCACTAATGATTTAAAACCTCTCTATATTTTTTTATTATTATTCAAACGAAAAGTTTTTGTTCATTTGTTTCCAAAATAACAGCTACTTCCTTAGTTCAATTATTATTTTTCTTAACTGGTTTGTCTGGTGAACTCCTGTGATTTTTTTTTTTTTTTTTTTTTTTTTTTTGTGAATACATTAATTCTGTAATTTGTTGTTTTCAGTTTTTAATTTCTCTTTTGAAAAGTTTTCTGCATTTTAACTTAATAGCCTTGAAACTTATGATCAACATTCAAAATCTAACTTCCATTTTAAATTTCAATGTTTACCTGGATTCATAACAAGTGTATTATTTTTAAATTATTCAGACAACTTAAGAGCTCTGTGTCTTACATCTTCATAATGGTAGAAAATTTCATTGTACAGCCTATGTACATTTTAGTTTTGTCATGTCATGCCATTTGTGAAATATTCCTTCTCTCTGCTTAATTTTATTCCATATATAGAGATACAGTACGTTTAAGCAAAATAAATTTGTAGAAGATAAATGTCTAAAATTCCATTTTCAGTTTCCTATGTAGACTTAAATGCATTTAGCACAGCAATCAATTACGCATTGAGTTCCAATATAAAAATATTTTTTATCACAGCCTTCAGATCATTCCTGAACATCATTCAAATCATCATCAGACTGCAGTATGAAATATACAAATACTTCTTCTGTTTTTGAAGAAAAAAAGAAATCATTTGATGACAAGGTCTAGTGAACATTGTGCATAGGGTATAAGCTGAAATTATCATTTTTGGAACAGCAATCTAGCAAATTTTAGTCTTGTGTGCTGCAGCGTTTTTATGCATAGCAGAATTTTACTGCTGAGTTTGCTACACAGTTTTATAGTTAATAGGAATTGTATTGGATTATTACGTCAAAAAAATGTGAGAACTATCTGTCTAAGAGAAGATATACCTTTTCAAAGGAACAATATAAGGAAAACTGGCTCTGATTCACTTTATACATGAGGAAAACAGAAAAATCTCCTCTGGAGCCAGCCTATTCGTCAAGATAAAACTCTGAGCGAATTACTAGCATTCAGCGGATTTACCTCTCAGCCGCTGGTGGGCCTAGTACAAGTTGAGTCAACAGGTTAGCGTAATAAACACCTCTTATCATGATATTATGTGACCTATAATCTATAAGCAATGCTCTTCATAAAAAATGTTAATTCCGTGTGCTTTCTGGATTCTGAACTTAGCTCTTGTTTATCTATTCTCTTGTTTTGAGATCTGCTCATCAAAACAGAGCAGCAGGTCAATTAAAGAAGGATATGCATGCAGTGCAATCATCTTCAGTACGATCTCAAGTCATAGTTTAATCCACCTAAAATCCAGTCCCAGTACTTTTCACTATTTGAGCAAAAGTATAATTCCTGTTGGAGTCTAAATTAAGATGAGCTCCGGTATTTCAATTTTCTACTGAACTATTTTCATTAATTAAATTGAATTATCTAATTTTATTTATTAATTTACATTTTATTTTTATCTTTGTTGACGACCTTTCATAGTCTTTCTTCTTTTAGAAATTAAGTACTGACCACAATGCATTGAGGCATAAAATTGAACAGGCACTCGTATAATCCTATGGCAAACATTCCACACTTGCTAGATAATGTGTTTCATATTGAGGACATCGAAGCACTGAGCCTACGCAGGCCAGATAGAGCTTAAGTCACATTATTTTGATCACTGCAAAGCACGCAAGGGCTTTCTGCCTAAAAACAGTGATGCTTTTGTGGAGCACTTTTTAAAGGTTCGATTTGGTTTGTTTTATTTTAGAAAAGCACTTGAGGGCTATTTGTCTAAAGAAGAGCAAAGATTCTTGATGGCTTCATGATGGACTTTTCGAAGAAAACTAGCTGGCATTCACATTGCGCAAGAGAAAACATCAAAAACTCCCATGCGACCAGTCCGTTCGCTGGAATTTCAAACCAGTCGAACTAACAGTATTCACCAAATTTACTGGTAGGTTTATACTCAACAAGGGACATATTTTTGGAGCAGGTAGGTAGCGTAAGTGTCAGTAAATGACGTAGCCAGTCTTGGGCAATAAGCTATGAGTGGCGTTCTTTATCCTACTGAAATATCGTGCTTGGATTCTTTGTCAGGTATTGGTGTATATTGGTTGAGACAGATAGATTTTCGCATGTTATGTCTCATGTGCAAGCAGTAATTAGAATGGTGCAAAGCATAATATAACATCGTCAACGTATTAGACAGTGAGAAATGTGACAACACTGACTAAGAAAGGAATGCAAAAGATACAAAAGCAGATTCGAAATACATCTGTATTCTACTCAAATCAGAAGGTGAATGCCCATATGATAAGGGTAACACAAACGCAATTATCACTAGGGGATATAATCTTACTTAAATCCAGTTTTCTAGGACAATAGAGCAGCCGCTGCAATATTATATGAGGCGTTATCATCCCGGTTCAAGAATAAGATAACAACTTTAATCTTCCGATATTTAGATTATCTAGCCATTCTGGAAGTCTAAATATCTAGATAAAGCAGAGATTACGCAGTCGTCCCTCTGAGATCATCGAAAGGAAACAGTTTGCAAGTGCTCAAATTTTCGTTTGTGGAAGTGAAATGCTTGGTCGCTATATGAAGCTCCATACATCTGAAGAAGATTAATTCACTACTGACTGCAGTTGTGCTAATGTTCTTCTCCTCACGTGCATCTTTTCCAAGATATTTTTAATAGTTTTATTTTTTTTTTATATTGCTTTACATGACGTCAATTTAAACATAAGAAAGCAGAGAACAAAAGAAATTCACACTGAAACTAAATTTAAAATTAGTCTGAAGATTACTGATGTAAAATAAATAGTGGCTAATTTATCAAAATTACATAAGAGGGCAAATACATAATCAGATATTTATTATAAGTAAAAATACACATATTACAATGTTATTAATTTATTACTTGCAACCAACTCAGCAGAACTCATCAGATTTTTAAAATATGCCAAACTCTGGCAACCATGCTCATAACAGTCCTTTAATAAGGCAATGTCGCCTTTTTTGTATACATTCTTTTTGTTGTATTTCAAGTTTCAACATTTTTTTATGAACAAATTGTGATATTTTGTGCCTTAATTTTAAAATATGCACTTTGGAATTTATCAACAATGGAAAAAAACTACAGTGAGAATTCTACAGGAATACAAAATTTTGCCAAGACATTTCTAAAAGAAACAAAAAGGGAATGCATTTGGTAGGTAGCCAATGCTGCTGAGGTTTGTGCGATGGCGAGTCTCTGAAATTCTTTAATTTTTTTTTCAAACCGCTTGGGGAAAAGAATAGGGCAAAACAATTACAGAAAGTTTTGGATATGAACGTGTTTTATTTCCTTATTTAATAACTAAAATTTATATTTCAAATTGCTAAAATATGTTTTTTTTTTCATCATTTGATAATGTTAGCAACTTATGATAGATATCAATAATTTGGGTATCTATTTAAGAAAATTTGTGAAAACCATCATCTTGTAGCCAATGAATAACTTTTACCTTTCATGTGTTAAATCCAAATTGAGCCAAGGTAGTTGTGTTAATACACAAGTCTCATTAATTTTATAGGCAGTACACAATATTCTTTTATATACTGTAATACAGTCAAAAGTCGTTAATTCGGAGACACCCATAATTCGGAATGATCTATAATCCGGACCTCAAAGCTAAAAACTTTCTGCGCATGCTCCGCGTTGACACATGCGCACAAGACCTCTTACGACTGCGCATTTGCGTGTGCGCAAGCGCAGAATACGTTTTCACGTGCGCGTTTTATGTATAACGGACAGTGTAAGCTAAAATTATCTAATTCGTTTAATGTTGATGATTGCGTTGTTCCTTAATTTTCGAATTGGATCCGGCTTATTATTTTTTGCAGACTGTAAGAGCAATACTAAAAAAGTAAACTTGAACTTTCGATTATGTCAAATAGAATTTTTGATTCTGGAGCTCCCAAAGGATCGTACAAAACGAAAGTATGTTTCGATGTCCATCAAACAAAAAGTGGAATTGCTGCAAAAAATGGATAAAGACATGAAGAATGTGACAGAGAGGTTAGTGAAAACGAAAAAATTTCTATTGACAAGTTAGTCAGTATTCTCGGCACAGCAATTAACGGGACTTGAACAGCGGAATTTTGTAACTGAACAAGAAATTATGTCTGTTTATAGAATTAAAGAGAAAGTATTATCACATAAAACGAAGCAACTTACTTTGAAAGAAATGTTTAATAAAGTAAACAAATAAATATTAAGCTTTATTTTTGTAAATTTTGATATCCTTTAGATCATAATTGTTCTTTATTTCATAAATTACGGTTTCATATTTTTAATTTTAGAATTTCTGCATGCCATCTTACGCGATTTAAACTGATGATCTATAATCCGGAATCGCCGAAGTCCCGACGAGTCCGGATTAATGACTTTTGACTGTATTTAGTTTGTGCTGAAATTATGTAGTGACAATAATTTTACTTAAGACAGAAATTTTTCAATATTACAAGTTTACATTTTAGTTAATTTTTTTTTTTATGTGATAAAAAGCAGCACATTAAAAACTTTAAGACGAATATTTTGGAGTTGGTAACAGTACTAAATATTATATTTTAAATTACTTGATGACTAGTCCAGAAATAAATAATTTAATTCTGTATACCCGAAGAAAATCATTTCTGACTGGCTTTAAAATCAGAATTTTGAAACAGTAGTAGAAAAATCCTTAAAAATACTTATTTTTTAAAACTCTAATGCAATAAAAACAGCTTACCATGAAATGTCTGAGTAAAAGATAACTTGTGATCTTTATGTATATACAGTCATTCTTATGTAAATAAATGTTACGTGATATCTTAGACCAGCGTTTCTTAAACTGTGGGTTGTGACTCCCAGAGGAGTCGCAGGACCTGCAGCAGGAGGTCGCGAAAACTTTTACTAGTTTTGATATTTCTTTAACTTATTATAATAATTTTACAATTACCAAATATTTTTATACAATATCTGAAAATAGATAAGATAATACAATATAGACAATGAAAAAAACGAAAGGTCTTCGATGCATTCTTTTATAATATAAACATTAAGTTTACTTGCTTTGCACATGGCACTGTCATTTCGTCTGTTACTTATTTAAACTTTTCACACTGTTCTATGTCTTAAAATTAGAAATTAAAGTTAATGACCTAAAACTGCAATAGTATATTACACGTGAAAAAATTGATAGTCTCACTCATGTATGTGTCGGATTTGCGCGATGCTTAAGGGATCCCACAAAATTTTCGTAAATATTATGGGGTCCTGGGGATCGCGAAAAAATCTCAGTGATAAAAAGGGTTAGATACTGAAAAAAGTTTAAGAAACCCTGTCTTAGACCTCTGGTTTTTAAACTCTATCTATTAATCTGGGAATTTGATTATTTCGCTATAATAAATAAATAAGTGGTACTTTTCCGTTTTGCCGGTGCAAGCATTAAAGTCGCCAATAACGATACAACTGATGCCAAACATAATATCCTCGCTGGCAACCTTTTACGCCTCATTTTCAAAACAATTCGCAGCCATTTCTTATCACATTGATTGTTTCTTTCAATACTGGCATACAGTTACACAGAATTTTTACCAGATAGTTTAATTTTATGCCCTATAGCCATTCGCTATAATTAAGTCAATTAGGATGCAATCACACAGCTCACCAGAAGGCGAAAGTATAAAGTAAGTCAAAGTCAAGGCTTAAATTCATCCATTCTAATGAGAATGCACTACGGAGTAAAGCACTGCGGTTTTATATAAGTTCTGAGTAAGCTATTCGTACGAACTGAAATAATTCTTGCATTTAAACTTGTATTGAAATTAAGATTTAATTTGAAATTAACGTAGAGAATTAGATTTTTGTAGCGTAGTTTACATGAGACAAAATCACTTGCGGTCACGTGACATGAAAAGGCGAATCAGGATGTTGAACCATGAAAGCATAATAAATTCTTAAATTAATAGCTTTTTATAAATTTATTGCCTTTATTTATTGGATTTTTTACAAAATTTGAAACGATATTAAAATGTTTATGCCTTCGAAATAAAACATTCTTAGAACTAACATTTGTTAGCCTTTTTTATGTGTATTCTGTATGTTGTTGTCAATAAAGTCTGCTTGGCGAGATTTGCGCCGGCGAAACGGAAAAGTACCAAATAAGTTTTAATAAATGTATTATAGATGTCAATATGTTTGTTTTCTGTAACATATACTTTGAACATTTTAATTAAATAATTTTTCATCAATAATGTGTGTATATATTTTACACACATTATTGATGAGCTTGATGAGGAGAAATTAATTTTTAAAAAATGAATTATAGACTGAAAGTATTTTGCAACAGAAGATATCAAAAAAGGGAATTATTGAAATTCATAGAACTCGTAAATAAATAAATGCGATAATTAGTATCATATTGTTCTTATTTGTTAAGAATTGATATTAAATTACGGATAATAGAATGGACTTCTAAATGTGAAGCACTTATATGATTAATAATATTAATTCATAACATTCTGAGCTTGATTTCGATAAATATAAAGCCTTAACAGCTTAGTGGAACTCGTATTAAATAATTACAGTGTGATCTTAAGTCCAATCTATTTATTACAAGATAACGAAATATAGTCTGGATTTTAATTCAAAATTTTCACATATCTTTAAAAGCCGAATTTTAACTAGTACTCTTCTGTTACTGGGACAGGATTCAGAGATGTAATGTATGTATGTATACACGAGTGGTTTTGGTTTCATTTTAATTTAGTATGGTAAAGCACACTAGGACTATCTGCCTGTGAGAAGGGATGCTTTTGTGGAGGACTTTCTAAAGGAAACTGGCTGGTATACACTTTACAAATGGGGAAAACTATGAAAACGCCCATGTAGCCAGACAATTTGCCTGGATTCGAACTCTGTGTTCAAAGATTTTACCACTCGGCCACTGGTGGGCCTGTGCACACATGTAAAAGTGTGTGTGTTATGTGTACACATGTACATGAATACATACGTACATTTCTGAATTTGATCCCAAAAATAGTATTTTTTAACCATATATCTTATAGTTTTGATTAATTTTATGTACTGCCATCAATAATACATATTATTAGATACATCAGTAATGCATCTTATTATCATTAATTTCTGACTAACAATTCAATTTCAATTGCCACGAGTTGATTCATGACTCATACATACACACACACACACACACATATATATATATATATATATAAATAAGATGTTTCAATATAAAGACATAGTTAGTTATATAGCATATTTACAATAATTATTTATTACTCATACATATAATGTATAAAATCAGGCAGTAAATTGTAAAAAAAAAATACTTTCAATGAATTTGGAAATAAATGAAAGTATCTGCATTCATTAAATTTTATAAATGCACAAGCTTCACAGTTGAAAATACATACTAATCTAAGAAAATCAATATTAAATGCTTTTTCTCACAAAAAAAAATTGTCGGTTCAAGACATTTTATCGAGTCCAATCATCGGTAGAACTCCAGGTAATCAGTCTTTAATATGTAAAATTTGAAATGTTATTTTAAATTTTTTTTTAATCCATTCAGTTTTAGCTTATGTAAGCTTTATTGTATTTAACCAGATGTAAAGGACTATAATCACACAATTCACTTGAAGGTATGTTTCCGAGAAATAAAAGTATACTTATTGGATTCAATTCAGTGTTACACCTTAGAACAGGTAATGATATCTCATTGTTAGGCATTTTTGATAGTTCTGAAATATCATAACTGGTAACAATTATGTTCAGCATCATTTAGCATTTGCAGTTTTATAGCTAAATTAGATTTCAGTGGGTCTATTATACTAAGCACTTACAGTTATTCAGTATTATTTTCTTTACATTTCAGCAAAACAATGAACTTCCTTTCTAAGAATGCATACTGAACAATGAAAATTCCAAATATGATATATGCTTTACCAGAACCATAATTTGTCAGTTAATAGTGATTTACTCTTTATAGACATGCATATCCAATAGTCTTGAAATATCAGAGCTGGTAGCATATCTTAAATATATTCAGTTAATGTGTTTATCATTTAACTTCAGTAGTTTCACAGCTAAATTACATTTCAATATGTTCATTAGAGTGGTCACACTTTTTCATCTTTATGCTCTTTACATTCTAATAATAACATAAAGTTTATTTCTAAGAAAAGATGTTGAATCCAGAAAAGAAATCAAATCACAGTTAATAATGCGGCAAATACTCAGATCTATATATATGAAATGTATTTTAAGGATTTCTTGACACACACTATGTTAATTCACTGCAATGGTAACTGGTGGCTTAATTGCTGACACAAATTAGCATTTTTAACCAAGGAAAGATAACTTCACTTGGTTTAATTACCGCATGTACATTATATATATTAGCTGATTTAACTCATTATCACTTAAAAGTCTCTGATTATTAATATGCAGAATAATTTGTAAACCACACTTTACATGCATCTTTCCCCATCTTCCAGCCATCAGTAACTTCCATCCAACTAGATTTAATTTTGTATTGGAACAATAGAGTAATCCTTAATATTCCGAAACAAACATTAAATGGTTATTCTTTAGTAAATAAGTTATTAGATATATACGCATATATACATATAAACACTTCCATTCCGAAAAACTAAATGGACATTCAAAGAACGCCCTTCGTAACGCCGAACAGCAGAATGTAAACAAATGTCAGAAATGTGACATCACTCATGTGGGCGGAGTTAATGCTGACCATGGAGGTAGGAAAGGGAGGAGGGGCCATTCCGCGCTAAAAGTGAAGCACTGCTTTGAAGCTTGGGTCACCAGACGGGGTGTTTTTTGTTTACATTCAGAAGCTCGCTTGAGCAATTTCTGATAGTATTTCGACACACGACAGTTCCATAGAAATCGAAAACGGGACACTCTCGCATTAAAGAAACATTCATAGTGTGATGGATAATAGTAATTTGTATAGTTTACTGACATTTACGCAAAAATCACATCTTCGTTATTTTTCGATAACTAACAACAGCGATTTTGATTATGAATGTGTTTTATAAAATTCTAAGCTGTTGCACTACAAAAATATAGATTTTAAGAAAATTGCTAAAAGAGATCTGCCAAAATTTATTTTCTAGAAGATTTGAAAAGTTTGAAACTTGATGGCTAAATGTAAATATAAAATTATATATGTTAAAATATTTGTAATTAGGCACATAGGTCAGATTAAGTTTTTATTAAATAGAGTAACACATGCAAGGGCTATCTGCCTAAAGAGAGAGATGCCATCGTGGGGGAATTTTGAAGAAAAACTGACCTTTGAGTGGGTATTAAAAATAATACTTATAATTTTCATTCAAATTATATTCATATATATTTTTATGTAAAACTTTCGGGTGTATGCTAAATTAGTGTAAATTACTTTACACGAAAAATATAGTGAATGCACAGAAATTAAAGATTTGCACATGCTGGAAATGATAAATAGGAAATATGTATGGGTATTTATGCATGTGCTTGCAAAAAGCATGTATCTGCCTTTGACAAAATACTTAAATATTCATTAAATTATTTATAAATGTATTTGAAATAAAGAATTTATTCACTTATAAACAACTGTGAAGAAATCTAATGATTAAATGTATCTAATTTATAATGATTATAAATGTTATCTAAATATATAATAACCTTAATATTGAATTGTAAACATAAATTGAAATCCTGTTGACAAATATGTTATAAAACTATTTAAGCAAGAATTGTTCGTATTGGAAAGCAATCTGTTAAAAGCAAATGCTATGAGATGCGCACTTAAGAACGTAATAAAGAGTTTTGGAATATGTATTGTTGAAATGAAGGGTAAAAAAAAAATCTGATAAGTATAATTGAAAGAATTATTCCCTTTACATTTTATAATAACTCAGTTACAAGTTTTAAATAATACTTAAAAAAAAAAAAAAAAAAAAAAAAAAAAAAAAAAAACTTACTTTATTCCCTTTCAGAAATGTTCAGAGAAAGTCAAATACTATTTTCCTAATAATTCTCTAATTTAAAATGAACCGAATAGAGCATTAATTATAAATTGACTTACATTTTTCGATTTAAAAGAAGCCAAAAAATCATGTCATATTTAAGAAAGTATTTTAGGAAGAAGCTCTATAAATAGAAAAGAAATAATGCATAATTTTAATATTAATAATACAATAAACTTTGATCTTAATTTTTGTACCTTAACCGAATAAAATCGAATTACCTTAATTTTTTTTTCTAATGTAATTAACGAAAACTTATGAAAATATTTCATTCAAATTAAACCATTCTGAGAAAACTGTCCTGTGAAAAGTATAGCATTTAATTCCGTTCAGAATGAAATGTTGTTTAAAAATATGTTGTTTTCACATACTTAGGACTCTGAAGTGTTGTAGAAAAAGAAAATATATACATTTATATGTATATTTGCGACGTAATTACAAAATATTTACACCCGAACGCGTCAAATCCCATAGAACTCAATGGTAAATGACCCAATGTTTTGGTCACCACGTAGGGATCGCCGGTGCTTCAGAGCAGGGTACGGAGAAACTTGTTTAGGGCGACTCCTTCTTACTTCCTACCTCCATGATGCTGACCCTCATCTGGACTGTCATTGGCCAAATTCAAGCTGTTGTCCTAGCAGTGTACATTTTGCTTATATGCGTGCGAAGCCCTAGATAAAATGATCTTGTAGAGTCATTAGGTTAATGGAAGCAGAAAAGATGAAAAAAATGCAACCGCCTTCGCCGGGAATCGAACCACGGACCTCTGAAATACCGGCTCATTGTGTAGAACCACTACACCATGAAGCCACGCTAGGGAAAGCTCCGGTACTTCTTTTTATAAAACTGAACCACAATTTCAAAGAAAAAAATTTAGAATTCCTAACATTTTATTTCAACAATAATATTTTATTAAAAATCGCTTATTAAATTAAAATTTTTCTCTTTATGTTTTATTTAATTTTAATTATTTAATTACTTTAATTATTTCAATAAATAATATTTAATTAATTATCTAATAATTAATTATTGATTAAACAGCAATTTATAAACATTAATTAATTTGATAATAATTAACTATTTAATTTTAAAATTATTAATGAGTTTAATAGTCATATTATTTATTTATTTACTCCTGTTCCTCTTTGCTGACGGTCTTCCATAGGGCTCCGGCATTTCTAATTTTAGAAATTAAGCCCTGGTTATATAGAAATCTTAGGAGTGTAAGGGATTATAAGAGTGTTTTAGATAATACGGAAAATACAGTGTCTCAAAAAAGTGATGGGACACTTGTGCTTTACAAAAAGAAACTGTAATAAAATAAATTAAAAAAACATGTAAAAATTTTTTGTGGGTGTGTTTCATACTTAAATTTAGTAACAATTATTACATAACATACATTTTTTCAAAATATTAAAATATTAATTTAATAAAAATACAATTGTTTAGAAGGGAGCAAAAAATGGCTCGCATAAGTGATGGCACACTACGTACTATGCAATAAAAATCGTCTGAAATAAGCAATAAAAATATCTTTTGGGGTATTTATTTTTACTCAAAAGCAATTGGCAATAATTTATAAAATCGTCTGCAGTATTTCTCTCCAGTTTGTTTTGGAATTTTTGTGTTTTTTAGCTCTGTGCAGCTATGAATGCTAAACGAAAAGAAACTTTGCCTGAAATTTGAAAATTAGTTATTAATTTGCATATTGAACGTGGAATATCTATTAGAGAAACAGCTGAAACAGTTTTCAATATCATTAAACGATATAAAAAGAATCATATGATCCAGGATAAAAGAAGACCTGGCCGACCATCAAAACTATCCAATGGAATAAAGCGAATTATCGTTCAAAATATTAAAAAAAATCCAAGAATGAGTGCTCCTAAAATTGCTGCTGATTTACAAGCATTATATGGAGTAATTGTTAATCCTGAGACTATTAGAAAAGTAATTTGATCTGCTGGATATCACGGTAGAGCAGCCAGGAAAAAATTCTTTGTAAGTGAAAAGAATGAAAAACTCGGACTGGCTTTTGCAAAATCCAACATAAATAAGAATTCTGATTACTGGAATGAAGTTATATTTGCTGATGAGAGTAAATTTAATATATTTGGTTCTGATGGTAGAATCTTGGTGTGGAGAAAACCCAGGGAAGAATTTCGCAAACAGAACTTGGTGCCAACAGTAAAACATGGTGGAGGAGGAGTTATGGTATGGGGGTGTATGTCGTCTACTGGAGTTGGTAATCTTGTTTTTATTGACAGTATGATGGATCAGTACAAGTATATTGACATTTTAAATCAAAATTTGAAATCTTCAGCACAACAATTGTACCTTTATAACAATTTAAATTTCTATCAGGACAATGACCCTAAGCACACTGCTTTGAACGTTAGACTCTGGCTGCTGTATAACTGGCCTGAAATAATAAAAACACCACCACAATCTCCACACTTAAATCCCATAGAGAATATTTGGCAAGAATTGGAATCAAGAATTTGCAAACACACCATTTCTTCAAAACAACAATTAAAATCGGTGCTTCAAGAAGAATGGAGTAAAATCACTCCAGAAATCACAAAAAAATTAGTGGAATCCATCCCAAGAAGATTAAATCATGTTTTAAAAGGAAAAGGAAATCCAACAAAATATTAAAAACCTTTTAAAAAGTAAAATTTTTAGATAAATATTTGATGGAAAAGTAAGTGTCCCATCACTTATGTGTGCCATTTTTTGCTTCGTTCTAAACAATTGCATTTTTATTAAATTAATATTTTGAGAAAATGTATGTTATGTAATAATTGTTACTAAATTTAAGTATGAAACACACTCACAAAAATTTTTTACTGTTTTTTAAATTTATTTTACTACAGTTTCCTTTTGTAAAGCACAAGTGTCCCATCACTTTTTTGAGACACTGTATATACACTTCTGCTGAAATCTGAAGTGAATCAGTATAAGTAAGTGACTTTAAAAGAATGTGATAAGTCTATTTAAAAGTATAAGGATGTGATATTAAGAAATTTGTAGAATTTTAGTGTAATTAAATATGAATTTATTGATTTGAATCATTTTATACATATTTTTGCTTATGTAATTTTAAATGAAAATCACAATCATATATTTCTGATGGAATGTCAAAATTCATTTGTATCAAAAAATGCATGAGCAATGAAAATAAATTGAAAAATACTTTTTTATTATGTTATTACCATGGTTTTAGCAGTTATGCCTTCATGTATTCTATTAAAAAAGATTTACTTAATGCAGACAATACAGCACAAATATATTGGAAAATACCTCGTTTTACAACATTTATGTCCCTTAATTAACTTAAATATCGGTTTTCATGTTCTAATGCTTTCCATTAAGGAAAGGATGTAATGTTTACAATTATTTTGAGCATTCGTACGAATTCTGTGCATAAAATAAACATTCGCTTTAATAAAATGCTTAATCAGAAAGTATATACCCGGTATTTTATTATAATTCCCACATATAAAAGGATCATTTTGCTTTAGTTTACATTTTTCCCATTACCAAAATCATGTAGCAGACGCGCCAACCCATATGTCTTGTCACCCGGGTGACGTCACTACCAGCAACCAATGGCATGCTTTTTCCGTTGCTGGCCTAACCTTTAATATTAAAGAACCTTGCCAAAGATGAGTTAACTCGGAGAAAGCATGTGCGAACCAGTTTGGCTAACACCCAAGGTTTACTCCTCAGAAGAAACCGCCAAGTTCAGCAGAATGCATATCGGCAGATTGGAAAAGATGGAAATTCTAATAACAAGAGTGCAGAGAAATCAGAGGGTGGCGGAAAGAAAAGTCAGCGTAAAGAGGCAGTGGGGAAGCAGAATTTAAACGCAAACCGGTGATCGAGAAGGGGCGACGGTCACTGAGTGGGAAGGAAGACCCCTCAGAAATTCATTTAAATACAGTAGTGGTACAAAATCTAGCTATGCCAGAGATATATATTCTGGTAAATAATGTACCAACCACTGCACTCCTGGACACAGGGGCTCAATGTTCATTTCTGTCAGAAGATTTTTTCAGGAAGTATTTTTGTCATTACAGACTGTTTAAAGCCATGGGACAAAAAGTAATTGCCCTCTAAGACTTTACTAATTAAATAAGTGTACAGCATACGTACCTCTTTCTTTCTGAAAAACATAAGTGTAGCTTCCTGCAAATACAACTTGGAAAATTCAGCCTTTAGACCAGGGTATTATAAAAGTTTTCAAATGTCATTACAGAAATGGTGCTCAGGAAATGATGAACAGAACTGAATTTTGTGAAAATGCAAGCACTTCAGAGGAGATAAGTCAATACAGATACAGGCCATGCATATTATATTCAATGCATGGGGTTAAGCTCTTAAAAATCAGTTAAAAATTGTAGCTTTTATGCAGGAGAAGAATCAATCAAGAATTCAAAGGAACTGCAAGCTCAAACTAATGTTTCAAACATCAGTGAGGTAAGTTATGAAGATTCACTTTTATATGTATCAATATAAAAGTGATACATATAAAAGTGAATCTTATTATATAAAAGTGAATCTTTATATATATAAAAGTGAATCTTTATATTAATACACATTAGAAACAAGTACATTAAATACGTAACTTCAAAAACTATAAGTTTTTGAAGTTACGTATTTAATGTACTATAAGTTTTTGAAGTTACGTATTTAATGTACTTGTTTCTAATGTGTATTAATATAAAGAATATCACACTAATAGAAATAAATTAAACAGGCAAAATACTAAAATCATAACTATACACACAGAAATAAGTATTATAAACATGAAAAAAATATTACAAATATGAAAAAAAAAAAAAAAAAAAAAAAAAAAAAAACTAAACAAGAATTACCAGTAGGTTATTAAATTCCAATTTAAAAATTCTGCTGCGTGTGAAATAATTCAAAACAAGGATCGACACACAGTCCTACATTGCATATTTCGCACTCAAAATTCGTTGTTTGCTTTCGCTTTTCCTTGGTTATAGCGCACACAATGCATTTTCTCCTACTTTTATTACCTTTTCCATCAAAGTAAATTTTTGGAAACTGTCTCCCAGTTAGATGGAAAGGAGGAGTGTCCAATGATTTTAGACAAATTTTTAAGTTTTTACGTGAGGTCTTAGCCATAACAGAATGAAACTGAATATAATCCCTACACAATTGCCAAAACTTTTTCAAAAGACACTCAGAAATATTTCATGCTCAAATCCTGCATGACATCAAGTTTATATTAGAAAAACTTCCTGTTTTTTTAAATCGAAAGCAGCGTCCACGATGACTGGAAATTGATCAAGGAAAGACCCCCAATTGGCGGGATATCCGTTACTGATCACGTCCAATATATACATTATAAATAATTACATTATATGTAAAGTAAGTACATTATGTACCAAAATATAATGCCTGTGTCATTATATATAATGACGTATTAAATTGAGTAAGAAAAACAAAAACACTGGCTCTTTCCTGAGAAATGTGAGTAAGATGCATTACGCATTGAGAAAGCTGATAGTCTTTAAAATCTGTAATAATGTTACTTTTTAATTAACCAAGAAATCTTATGCTAAGTTTCAAAATAAATAGAAAAACAAACAAAAAAAATTCCTAACAAAATAAACAAAAACGCCTGTGCCCCTTTAATTCACTGGCACACTTACAAGGAGCCATGATTTCCAGTTTGCTTATTTCAATAAATCTCTCAAAACCAGAAGCTCAAAACTAGAAGCACAAAACGGAAACTAATGCCAGTACATAAAGGTCAAATGCCGTATGAATCAACCTATGTGAAAACAATTACCACTTAGCTCCATTTACTGGCTTTTAAAAATTCAAATAAATTGTTCCATTTTAATGCCATGTATACGCGAGGCTGGGCTGATAGGAGCAGAATCGTCGCATCCTGTATACGGGACGCTGGGCTGGTAGGAGTGGAATCATTGCATCGTGTATGCATGATCCTGGTTCTGGACGGATTAATGGAAATCGTATCTGACCTTTTAAATAATTAGCTTTTTATTACAGTACTAACATCTCATATAAAAAAAAATAATAGTTTCAAATTTTTTTATCAACAAACTTACTTGTGCAACTAGAACACACAACACTTGCTAACAAACAAGACAGAGTGAATTCTATTTCCAACTCACATATTATAACATCATAAAATATTTTTAAGCCTTTCACATATAATTTTAAATAATATAAATTATAACTTTCCAGGAAAATGCATTTTCAGCTGCATCATACAGAAAATTTCAAGAACATTACATGTTTCCATTGAAGTCTTCCAACTAGAGATATCTTATTTTTAAAAACATCCTATGCAGCATACATTCAGAATAAATTAATAAAGATGACACAATTCTTTAGAATGCAGTTTATGAATGAAAGATTACATATAAATGCAGTCTTGTAATATAACATTTTATTACACAATCTGTGTAACCTAAATGCGTTAAAAAAAGCAAATTACGAAGGAACTGTCAGTTTAAAAAGTAACAAATTTGGACACTGCACGTCAATAAAGAGAAAGGAATTAAATCAGTTCTGTTTAGTATTAAACAAAACGACAACAAAGAAACAGTACTAAAAATTTATTCTGTTACCAACATAAAAGAATGTAATACACGAGACTTTCATACAGACAATCAAGAATTCTACATGTAGAAAATTTCTTTTATAAAAGGTAGAATCAATATGAAAATAATAATAGCTGCAGTATGATTTTTTAAACAACTTTATTACAATTTATTACAGACCCATTAAGACAAATTAGTAGCTTTAAAACAATTTAGGCTCAAGATCTCCTGAAGTTCTGGGACTCAACATAAATTATATGCATAAAGAACAAGCCCTGAAAAAAGTAAACATGTCGATATTTCTTTCCAACAAGTAATTTTCAAAGAACATGATTTAATCCCTCAAAGCAGCAAGCCTAAATAGGACAAAATGAACACACATTAATTAAACATATATTAACAGTATTCTCGGGTTTCATGGCATATTTGAAAAATAATTTTAATTAAAATATTTTTTTAAGTTTTTTAACATTTTCCAATTTTAATTTGATAATTTTGGTGCACCAAAGTTTTTTTATATCATGTCTCACACTGACCTTAACAATAAACTTTCATGCACATACAATTAAATTTCTATACAGATATATAATATATATATTTAAAATATACAGGTTTGACCAGTCAAAAACATAAAAACTAAATAATCTCCATTTTTATCATTTTAAATGTTGAGCACAACTCATCTTAACTATCTAAAACCAAAAAAACATAACCAGAAAATATTTAATACCAAATTGCACATATAAAACAAAACTGAATAATTTGAAACAAAGTCTTCCAATGACATGCCTGAAAATGAGAACCATATGGGAAAATATGTAGAGTGATTACATAAGGGTAAAAAGAATTCTATGTATTCAACATGAAGAATATGGATGAAAGGTTTTTCATATCTCCAAAGCCAATAATATGAAGCAACATGCTATGTCTTTGATAATGTTACATATCTTTTGACTAAAATGATAATTAGTTTTTTAGGGCATTATAATGAAATAACCTTAAAACTGTTTAGTTTTACTTGAAAATACACTAGTTTGTTAAATTGAAGCAAAAAATGAAATGCATACCTAGTCTTACAGTTTTAAACACTGGATCAGCTGTAAGGTCGAGTTTAGAAAGTGCATTCTAAAAGGGATGTAGCTGATTATGAATCATAATCAGGCTAGGGAAGTTACAGGAATTTAACACAAATGATTTCATTATCAGAACAGCTGCCTCAATCATATACCAAGTTGCACCTTAATGCATGCGAATAATATGAATGAAAAAGTTGGATGATGCAACTTATACATAATGCTTAATGCAAGGTATAATTTCATACAACTTAATTTTTCTACAAGTTTAACTTCCAGTAGCTACTAATTGATACAGCTCATAACAAAGTTTTGTTAAATTTAATCCAAGAAGAGAAGGTATACTCTAGAGCAGTGGTCTCAAACTTGTGGCTCAAGGCCCACATGCAATGAATGCAGGAGGCAAATTTAAGTGGACTGCAAATAAATTTCCTGTAAATTAATTAGTACTATCAGACTACCTGTTAAGGCAAGAATAAGAATAAAGGTTTGCGATTTTAATGATTTTGATTCGAGTTTACATAAATTTTATTACCATCAAAAATTAATGTAATAGAACAGAAAATCAACAAATAGAGTTAGTTAATTTAAACTGCGATTTAAATCTTTTAATTTAAGATAATTAAATTAATTTTACTTTTAATTTAAATCTTTTTAATTTAAGTATTTAAAGATAAAGATTTGATTAATTTTTTTTCATACTTCTCAAGAGATAAATGCATTCAGTAATGAATTTTTCAATAAGAATAATCGGGTACTTATGTACCACCACAACAAACTTGTGCAATATGGAGATTTTTTAACGATGAAAATGTACAAGTTACTTAGCATGTGTAAGTTGGTGTTTCTTAGAAAGATTCCCAAACTATTGATATTTATAGTAAGTTTGGTATACAATATTAACATTGTAAAAGAAAACATACCTTAGCAATTTAAAATAGAAATTTGAATTATTAAATAAGGATTACGTCATACATTAAAAAATAAAACACATTCTTCTTCAAATCTTTCTGTAATTTTTTTTTTTTTTTTTTTTTTTTTTTTTTTTTTTTTTTTGCGTTACTCTTCTCCTGAAGTACACAGCAATCTGTTTTCATTAAAAAAATATCAGAGAACTGCGAAGATTCAGCTTTGTGCAATCTTCAGCAACAGCGGCTATCTAGATAACACATTTCCTCATTCTTTCCTTTAGAAAATTTTCAGCAAAATTCTATATTACTGTAGTTTCTTCCATTACTGGCAAATTCCACAAGCTCATATTTTAAAACTAAGTTTAAGACAAAAAATATTCAGTATAAAAACCAGTGGAACTTGGAATACAAGAAAATAGAACACATACAAAAATAGTGGCATCGCTTGACTGAAACGATTGTCTGAGCATGGTTGCGACAGTATGTAAGTACCAATAATCACTTTGTTTGAAAATACATTAAAACGAGAGCATTGTTTTCCCACAATAATAAGGAAAGAGATCAGGCTGTTCGGTTAGCATCTATAATTCATGATGAAGATAACGTCTAGTGATTTTTCTACAAGGCCACAAACTTTATTGAAGTTCAAATGCTGTAAGCTGTAGTAAAAAATAAAGTTTATAATTATTTGCATACAAATACACAAATTTTTTCTATATGTATTAAAAAAAATTAGTTAGTAAAAGAAAGGCAACAGGTCAATACTATTTATTCTCATGTTTGGTCCCATTTGGAGAGTTTTCATAATTTGTTAACTTTAAGTTAGTCATTTAATTGTTAATTCAGTATATTAGAATTATTTGACATGAATGTGAGTCTCAAAAATTTAATATTTAGTTGTCAATGCGTTTGAATTACAACATTCAATCAGTAGAAATTTCTCGCAGATACCAACCAACCTTTACATTTCAGGACAGAAATTGGAATTTCTTCCTTTGCTTGATAATTATTACCATTTATGAATATTGTGATAAATATTTAGAAAATAAAGTTTAAAATTTAGTTAAACAATTTTTTTCAGTTTGGTAAAAAAAGAAAACCACCCTGTCGACTGTTGTCATATCATTGCACTTGACCCAAATGCAATTTCAGTTTGAAATCACTGCTGTAGAGGATATATCAAAAGACACATTTTTAAAATAAATGAGAAATTCTACCACCACTAAAATAATCTAACACTTGGTTTATTTTACATAGCCGAATTTGCTTCAAGTAACTGATAGCTCTTCTAATTCCTGTTTGCTTTGATAGATAAATTTTATTAGTATGGAAAAGTCATATAAGCAGCAAAGTAAAATATACATATACTAAGCAAGTAAAGTATGTTTGAAACAAGACACCAAATTTACAGGCTGCCGAAACAGGTCAAAGAAATATAATTCAAGAAAAAGTAATAATAGGCCATTTATAGTATGCATGTACAAGAAAAAAAAGGTACAAGTTTAACGACAAACAGTGAAAAGATATTAAAGTTTCACGAATTAATAAAATGCTACTGAACAAACCCTCTACCTGAGGTACTCTTCTGCTGTTTATAAAACTAAAAATGTTATAACATTTTTGGTAACCAGAAGTTTTTTTCCGAAAAATATGAAAGAATTTTTAATCTGAAAAGCTTAGCAAATTTATACACAGGTAAACTTGCTAAACACAGTTTTCATAACCATTGACTAAAAGAGCTGCTAGATTCAAGAATTTGTTATAAGCTGTAACATTTTGGCAGTCGGGCACATGAATGAAGCATGAAGCTTGGCATGAATACAATTGACATACACTTAGCAAAATTCAGAAACTTATATCACGGATGTGCCACTTAATTTAATAATCTGCTATGAGCAAACATTAGAAATCTTGTAATCATGTATAGAATGGCTAGAAAATACAGCTGAAACTATGCAAAATACACAGCAGAACATCTCAAATGCATGTCAACTGCAGTTCTCAACGTTCACAGATGTTCCAAAAAATACAATTGCCATACACGTAGCAAAATTCAGAACCCTATACAGTACAAAGTCTTTAATTCAGACGTCCATAATCCGGAACTCAAAGCTACAAACTTTCTGCGCATGCACATAATACGTTTACACATGCACGTTTAATGTATAACGGGTGGTATAAGCTAGGCTAAAATTATCTAATTATCTATTTCAGTTAATGTTGCAGATTGTGTTGTTCCTTAACCTTAAGAAGTCGGCTGGTACAGCAGTTGTACCAGGAGAATGACTTTCTCAGACGCCGGCATTGGTACAACTGTCGTACCATCCATGCCCTCCCCATTTTAGAGAATCGCCTATCTGTAGATCTCTGGGTGGTCCATTGTCGCTGCTCAGAGTAGCCACTGGCTACGCATTATTTCCCTCTTCTTATCAATTTGGCTACATTTTGGCAAAAACCTCAGCTTTTGTCTCGCGCCAATATACTTGAAAATCAAATAGAGGCCATCTCTTTCTCAGTTTCATAATTTTAATGATAATTTTTTTAGTACTGACTTTTGCTATGATTAAAACGTCAGCGATTTTGCACGCTCTTTAAGCTTACCATATTTAATGTTTTTTAATCATAACAAATAAGAATAGATTAATATTTTAGATTTAATGCCCTTCTAGAAAATAGGTAAACCACTTTTAACGTTTACTTCCTTTTCATACTTATGAATAATAAGATTTTATTTTGACATTTTTTTGTGGAGTGCATAAAACCCCTAAGAACTGTTAACTCTTTCAAAGTGCTTCTATTATGTAGGCAATTTTGTCTGATTTATCAGGTGATAAATAAGAGACAATTATATGCATAATAGTTTTTGTGATTTTCATTCATTCAGTGATTGCTTTCAATGATTTTCATTGATTGTAAATTAAATAAATTCAATTTATCTTTAGACCCTCTTTTAGGATGAGATCTGCCAAAAAGTATTTAAATATCAGTAAAGCTCACGTTACTTCTAAATTGAATCAAAACATCAGTTACATTGTATAAAATTTTGGCCAGTTTTATTTGCTGAAATTCTTATACTCCTCAAGAGATAAAGGGAATTCAGAGAAGTTAATATAAAATATCTTTAAAAAAGGTTGTTATTTTGTCTGTAATAAGGTGTATGTCAACTTACTATTAAATGTATGAAAATTAGAATTGGATTACGGAAAAGCGCGCGAACGCTATCTGCTTAAGGGGATGGATGCTTTCGTGTAAACCTTTTTAAGAGAAAATTGCTCGCATTTACATTCCTGGTTGAAAACTCCACATGTAATCAACCCGTTCTTCGGGTTTGATTGGATTAATTTTGTTCGCTTACTGAATTACATCAAAGCACACAACAATTACCTGTATAAGGGGAGTTATGCCTTCGCGGAGGACTTTCTAAGAGAAGCTGGCTTGCATTTACGTCACACAAAAACCGTGAATCCAACTATTTAGCCAGGATTCAAACCCAAGCGAGCTACAAGTGTTCAGCCAGCTTTACCGCTCTACTGAAGAGCCCGTAAAAATATTGATGAAGGAAAAGCATTGAAATAACCGGTTTAATTTACTAACCTATATTTCTCAATCGACAGTACATAAATTACGCATATGAGGGAGATTATTTGTGAATAAATAAACTGTATTGAACTTTTCTCCACTATTTCATATTACGATGGAATTATTGCATTTCAAAGTTATTTCTCATGAATTAATTTTGCTCCGTTCATGATTTTTTATATTTTCAAAGAGAAAATTCCACACTTTAAATAAAAAAATACACGAGAAGATAGTTTATGCAAAATTTGGCGTAAACGGTTTTCTTAATTTTGCTTTGAAAATATTCCAGGGTAATCGTTTTCATTACTGGAAGAAATATGAAAAAAGATTTACTACATTGTGTCATCACCCAGTATGTCCTTATTCTTTTGAAAACGTGAAAGATTACTCTTTCTAAAATAAATTAGAAAATATATTATGTGCAAATAGAATATTCGTTGAAAATGAAATAGACTTCAACCTTTGGATATAACGATGGTTTTAGATGAAATTTCTATCTTTGAAAAGAAATTGATGTATAATTAATTCTTCATGAACATTTAAAACTGTTCTCAAAATTCTTTCGATGATTGCATGTATAGGTCACGGATTTTTTTCTCTGCTAACATAAACAAAAGCCAATTTTACAAAGAATAATTCTCGTTAAAGATATACCTTCTTTGCCTGATAGTCCAATGTAATATTTGTTAAAGTTAAATGATTAAACGCAACCAATGTATCTCGGATTTTGATTTTTATATTATAATAACAAAATTATCGAAAAAAGCAAATTTAAATCTCTGTTATTGTTATGTAAAGCTTTATTATTGCTGTAAGTTCATCTCAAAATCTAATTGTATTGAATCTCATTCTAATCATCTAATGGTAATAAATATTATTATTATTATTTCATTAAATTAGTCATTACCATTATTTTATTAATGAAAATATGTTATTAAAAATCACATTCCAGCCTGCAGACTTACAAATCTAGTCCGTATTTACTATATTTTGTTCTTGCTTTCTAATTTCTAATACGACAATACGCGAATATAAATGAAGAGTGAAAACAAAGTTAAAAAATTCACAAATTATTTACGAGATTGATTAGAAATAGTGAGTGAAACATAAACATTGCATACATTTTGCTCTAAATAAATTGTGCACTGGATATGCATCCAGTACTGCATATTTATTTAGAACTTCATTTAAATGAAAGCAAAATAATCATCGAAAAAATTGCAAATCTAGCAACCCCTCTACTATGGGACGTGAGCGTCCGACAAACATGTAAATTTTACTTCATCCATGGAGGGGGACTAACGACTTTTCTCATTAGGAAAATGTCAAAGAGGGGGGCAAAACTGTTTCGGATCGCGCTGGTCTGAAGGCTATATTATGAGAATTTTGGCCTGGTTTTAGAAGGTTAATCTTCTAATTGGATCCGGCTTATTAATTTTTGCAGACTGTTAGAGCAATTTTATAAAACGTAAGCTTGAACTTTTGATTATGTAAAAAAGAGTTTCCGATTCTGGAGCTGCCAAAAGATCTACAAAGCGAAAGCATGTTTCGATGTCCATCAAACAAAAAGTGCAATTGCTACAAAAAATGGATAAAAACACGAAGAAAATGACAGAGAGGTTAGTGAAAATGAAAAAATTTCAATTGATAAGTTACTCAGTATTCTTGGCACAGCAATTACAGGATTTGAACAGCGGAAGTTTGTGACTGAACAAGAAATTATGTATGTTTATAGAATTAAAGAGAAAGTATTAGCACATCAAACGAAGCAACTTAAACAACTTACATTGAAAGAAATGTTTAATAAAGTAAACAAATAAATATAAAGCTCTTTTTTTTTGTAAATTTTGATACCCTTTAGATCATAATTGCTCTTTATTTCATAAATTACGATTTCATATTTTTAATTTTATAATTTCTGCATGCCATCTTATCAGATTTTGCCATCTTATCATCTTATCAGATTGATGATCTATAATCCGGAAAAACCCCTAATCCAGAATCGCCGAATTCCCGACGAGTCCAAATTAAAAACTTTGTACTGTATAAAGGATGTGCCACTTAATAATTTACTATGAGCAAACATTCAGAAACAACACCAAGTGCTTTTGAATCATTAAAAATTGCTTGATGTGCATAATCAGAAGCAGTTGTAGCTCATGTTCTGCTGTCGTGATATTTAATAAGATTGTTTGCATGTAATAAGATTTGCACTGTATGGCAACAGTGGAAATGTTTTCCCTGTTCATTACAACATGTTATTCTTGTCTGCACATAGTTGTTGGCAGATTGCTAGGCCTGTCGAATTCATTTTGCAGGAAGGTGAAATGTTACACGAGAGTAGCAACAGATATCTGCACAGAATTACACCAAACATTCATATTGTATGAAACTTGTGGATATGTGGGCTTTGAAAGGGTAGTGAACTGCAGGATTTCATGTTAATTTTTCAACAGTAGTTGAGCAATTTATATATATTGCTCGACTGTTGTTGAATATTGCATGAATATATGAATCCTGTTAAATATTGCATGAATTTGAAAAATGTCAAAATGTTTGATATATTATGAAATTGAATAAATACAGAAGAAAATACACCAAAGACATTTTTCTTGTTAATGATGATTTGATTGGGATTCTCGTAAATGAAACAAATAAATATGCCAATCAAGCCTTTGCAGACATTATGCGACTTCTGAGGCTAATCAGTTTATTCTGGAGGCACCTAACAGGCAGTTAGGCGTTACCTCGTATGAAAGAGAGACAATTTACATTTATAATTTCTTCGGGATTAAACCTGGGCCCTTCAGTAATGCAATTGGAGTCACTAACCATATTCCATTTGGGTGGCAAAATTATGTAAATTACATGAAATAATTGCATATTTATAGATAAAATTTGAAACTGCATTTGCTTCAGATAAAAATATAAGTAAAGACTGAAGCTTATTATTACTCAAAGGAAGACTCAATAGGAAGCAATACATTCCCATGAAAAAGTCTGAATTTGCCATAAAATCAAGCATTTTATCAGCATTAAGTTACATTTGGTATTTTCTACTTTATGTTGGGAAGAGTTCCTGGAATATATATTATAGAGTAGCGATTGAAACTGTTTTGTCCCTGATGAATATTTCATTTGAAAAAGGTGTTACTGTCAACAACTTTCTCCACACCTTGCTGATTATTTACTTACACATAAAAAATATATATGGAAATTTATGACTAATAGAGAGGATTTCCCATGCAAATTCAGAAGCCCAAAATTTAAAAAAAGGAGTAATAAACGCTTCTAAAAGAGGCAATGTAATGATTCTAAAATGACAAAATACGAAAACCTTTTGTGTATTGAGTACAGTGAGTAAATCCATCTTCATGCAGTGCAAAACTGAAAAACTGTATAGCAGTAGTAAAGCTTCAGGTGATCGTTGAATACAATCACATGATGGGAGGTTTAACTGAGCTGACCAGGAATAGTATCATTATGAAAGCATCCCCAAACAACAAAGAAAATATTAAAGTTTCAATATCTGTTGAAATTTACTCAATATATTGTGTTTAAAAAAGTTACAGGAAAATATTAAAAAACAAACTTTTTAAAAGATATCTACAGTCAAAAGCATGAAACATTCAACAAGTTTAAAGAAATATGCAATTAGCAGCTCAGCATTTTACCTCACATATTACCCCAAATCCAACATAAAGGAATTGTTTATGTATGCACTAATGTACACTAATCGAATCAATGAATGGTGCTGCCTATGTATCTAACTATGAAATCTAACGACGTATCTAAATGCCACATCTAAATTTCTGCAAACGGTGGTTCAGTTATAATTCTATGATCAAATACTCAATCTAATTTTAAAGGGATTTATTAAATACTAAGCAAATTAATCTAATCTAGAATCGAATCTAATGTTACATCTCATGAGCAGCGTTCGAGCTGCGTCATAACAAATTGAAAGTCAAGTTCTCACTGTTGCCATTCTGAGGCAGAGAAAAGTTTGTTTGAACACCCGAATGAAGAGATTTTTTGTGATAATAATCTATGAGTAATTCAGTGAAATGATGTCCTTTGGGTAAAAGAAGTTGATGTTTCTGGTCTGAAATATTGGAGAAACGTAGTCTCCCACCAACTCGTAAAAGTTCACCTTCATCAAGAAATACATTTAAGGATAAAATCTTACTATTACTTGGAACTGATCATTTTGACTGCACGCACTTAATTTCAGGTTGAAATTCAGAATGCTGTACACATTTGACTAACACCTATAGTGGTTTCACTAGGAATGTTCATACTTTCCTTATCCGAATGTTCGAGTTTGTGTAATTCTCTCAATTTTTTCCTTGCTCTAAATTGCAACAGTTGGATTTTTTCTTCATATTCTAGAGCAGATGAAACTTCAAGTTCAAATTCATCATCTGCAACCTTCAAATTCCTTTCTATTTGAGTGTTTAAATCACTCAGAGTTTTTGCTTTTTCGTTTAATATGTCTAAAGTTTCTTCTATTACGTTTATGCTAACATCATCTTTGCTTAGTTCTGTCTCAATTTTCTTCAGTACCTTGGACACTGCGGTCCTTAATACTTTGTGTTTTGATTTAAGCTTAGCGACAGGATCTTCCATAATTACTTTAAAATAGAAAACTTATCCTACCAGTTTGCAGGTTTCGCACACTTCACACCGTGCTAATCCATACTTAAAAATTCATATTTTCGAACATTAGCCAGCTTCCCGGCATGTAGCACCATAAAATGTTTATGTACGCACTAATGTACACTAATCGAATCAACAAATGGCTCTGCCTATGCATCTAACTATGAAATCTAATGACGTATCTAAATGCCACATCTAAATTTCTGAAAGCGGTGGTTCAATTATAATTCTATGATCAAATACTCAATCTAGTTTTAAAGGGATTTATTAAATACTAAGCAAATTAATCTAATCTAATGTTACATCTCATGAACAGCGTTCGAGCTGCGTCATAACAAATCGAAAGTCAAGTTCTCACTGTTGCCATTCTGAGGCAGAGAAAAGTTTGTTTCTAATCAAACCGGAACATCAGCAGAGTGAAAGTTTCTAGTCAAACCGGAACAGGAACCATGACAAAGATCAGCAGTATGTAGCTCTGAAATACATACAAATTACGAGAAAAGAAAAGAGAGGAGAACACGCTGCAAGGACTGAAATATGATTTTAAGCATGGAAGCTTGGATTAAAACATATCATATGCAATATAGTTATTTAAGTTCTTTATTGTCATATTACAATACACCAAATATATGCTATCTTGTGTCAAACGTGATAAACACATCTCCCACATAATGTACAACTGGCTACTTTTATATTAATTGCTTTACTTTCTTTTCATATTCTTTTACATTTTGAATCTACCTAAAAATACTATTTTCCCATGATTATAATCAAAATTAAAAAAAAAAAAAAAAAAGACTTGCAGTCAAAGGGTTAAGTATGGAAAAGAGGTGATAATGGACTGTAAATTTCTGCAAACGGTGGTTCAGTTATAATTCTATGATCAAATACTCAATCTAATTTTAAAGGGATTTATTAAATACTAAGCAAATTAATCTAATCTAGAATCGAATCTAATGTTACATCTCATGAGCAGCGTTCGAGCTGCGTCATAACAAATTGAAAGTCAAGTTCTCACTGTTGCCATTCTGAGGCAGAGAAAAGTTTGTTTCTAATCAAACCGGAACATCGGCAGAGTGAAAGCTTCTAGTCAAACCGGAACATCCCGGCCCCCGTTGGACGATTGTCCAACATCATTTGGAAATGGGAGTGGACTAATATTGGAGACGGCTCGACGAAAGATTCCATTTGAAGTTCTGACGTCTACGACTCGTACTAGTCCATCTGGACCAGGAAAGATCTCCTCAATGCGACCTAGTGTCCATTTCATGGGTGTCTTGTTTTTATCCTTTAACAAGACTGGTTGTCCTGCCTTGAGATTGGATTTAACTTGATTCCATTTCGAACGGTTCTGCAAATGATTAAGATATTCCACGCTCCAGTGGTTCCAGAAATTAGCTCTAAGTTTTTGAATTAAGATCCATCTAGAAGACAAGGTCAAAGAATATACAGAATCATTCGGTTCTGGTATCGACAAAAGTGGAGCTCCTATTAGGAAATGACCTGGAGTCAAAGGCTGAAGATCTGTTGGATCAGCCGAAATAGGTGATAGAGGTCGAGAGTTCAAGCAAGCTTCTATTTGTGCAATTAATGTATTCAAAGTTTAAAATTATCGTTTTCACGACCTTTGTCAAATTTCTCTTCATTGATTTTATATTAGCCCCCCATCATTTGGTTTAAGGTTTGGTTCCTTGTCCGAAAGCACGTCATGCATTTATTTATAAAGCGTCTAACTCTGTTTTGTCTGGAAAGTAACCAGTATAATTGTCTAATAAGAGAAAGTGTTGTTTGAACACCCGAATGAAGAGATTTTTTGTGATAATAATCTATGAGTAATTCAGTGAAATGATGTCCTTTGGGTAAAAGAAGTTGATGTTTCTGGTCTGAAATATTGGAGAAACGTAGTCTCCCACCAACTCGTAAAAGTTCACCTTCATCAAGAAATACATTTAAGGATAAAATCTTACTATTACTTGGAACTGATCATTTTGACTGCACGCACTTAATTTCAGGTTGAAATTCAGAATGCTGTACACATTTGACTAACACCTTTGTTGCATTCTGTAGTTCAGAAGCACTCAAAAAACTTTCTTTTCTTAATGGTGGATTGGTTCTACAGTTGTTCGCAAACCTTAAACAACATGCAGCAGTTCTAATCAATTTGCTACATGACGAATACCTTTTAATGAATTCGTTCTCAATGGAATTTTCACCTGTGACTGTTGAGTTCACTACAGCGCCCCTTTGAAGTTCAAGCTCTTCATTATCTTTGAAATCTCTTACTGATTCTGCAAGTTTAGGCCACGAATTGATGCTCTGTAATAGCCATTTCGGTCCTTGCCACTCCATGTCACTATTTCGTAGTTCAGACAACATTATTTCTTTCGTGGAATTTGTCTTCGTTCCTCTGGTTAGCATATTAGCCGGATTTTCATCTCCAGGGCTATAATTCCAGGACTCAGGTGATGTTTTCTCTTGTATTTCCATTACTCGATGTTGGATGACTGGCTTCCATTTATTGAAATCGCCCCTTATCCAATGTAACATAACAGAAGAGTCTGACCAAAAATATACATTAATCTGGAGTCTTTTCTCTAATTGTTCTTTCACATTTGAGGCTAATCTTGCTCCAATGAGCGCCCCCATCAGCTCTAATCTTGGAAGGGGCAGCTTCTTCAGTGGAGCTACTCTGGTTTTGGAAATGACAAAACTACTTCCTATTTCACTGTCCGTCATGACATATCACAGGTATATCACAGCTCCATATACCTCCTGACTTGTGTCGGTAAAGCAATGCATTTGAATATCTCCATTTAGACTTGTTAGTCTTTCGGAAGTAATGTCGTGGAATGTTTTTACATCCTGAATCGCTGACAGTTCATTAGTCCATTTTTTCATTCTGTTTTCAAAGTTCAATGGTAACGGATTAGCCCAATCTACGCCAAGTTGCCAAATTTCCTGCATTAGTATTTTTGCCCTAATAGTGAAGGTACTTATAAATCCAATGGGATCGTAAAGCTTTCCAATGGTTTTAAGAACTTCTCCTTTTGTCATTAGCTTTGTTTTCCCTTGAGCTTATCTAGTTAGATTTTGTGATTCTATCTTCAGAAGGTCTTCCTAGTAATTCCATTTATATCCCAACACCTTCTGTTCTAGAACTTTCTGGATTTCACCACTTTCGTATTCTTCAAGAACTTCCTGCAGATTTCCACAATTTGTTTTCCATTTTCGCATGTTGAAACCAGCAGCCTTCAATATATATCTAATATCTTCATATATGAGTTTAGCTTAGTTTTTGTCTTCATCTCCACCTATTATTAAATCATGTACGTATAAACATTCGTTCAATAGTTTAACTGCTTTCTGATTTGTTTCATTAAAAGTATTTACATGATGTTTGATAGAAGCGGCAAGCAAAAATGAGCTGGATGTAGTCCAAACAAAACGCGAGTCATCCTAAGTATTTTCGTGTTAGGTTTCCCATCCTTATCTGTAAGGTTATTTGCCCACAAAAATCTTACAGCATCCCTATCTTCAGGTGACAGAGAAATCTGGATAAAGGCTTGTTCAATGTCAGCAGTAAATGCTATGCTATGTGTTCGAAATTGTATTAATATCTCTAACAATGATGGATTTAAATTAGGACCGGAATAGAGACAATCGTTTAAAGAATATTCGTTTTTCGAATGGCTGGATGCATCAAATACAACTCTCACAGGTTTGTCAGGTCGAATAACTGGCTGGTGAGGCATGTAATAAATTCTTCCTGTTTCTTCAGAACTTGGATCAATTTCCTCAGCTATACCCATTTTTAAATGCTGTTCTATAACTGAGTGGTACTGCTGATGAAGCAGTGGACCATTTCTCAACCTTTTAACCAGTTTATTAAAGCGAACTTCTGCATTTATGTAATTCATTTTTAATTCAGACGAATTTTCATTCCAAGGGAGTTTAACCTCATATCGCTTTTCTTTAAATTTGATAGTTCTGTTAAAATTCTCTAAAATGTCATTATCTAGTCTACTAATTTCCTTCCCTTGTTCAATTCCCAATGTTTCTAATTCCCAAAACTACTTTAACTGTGTTGAGACCAATTTGTCGTCAACAATAATGTCCATGTTTAACAATTCACCGTTAGAATCAGCCCGACCTTGAAGGCACCATCCAAATATTGTTTCGGAAGCTATTAAGTTTATTTTTAAAACGTTTAAGGTCTACCAGTTATTACTTCATGATAGTAATCTGCTCCGATCAAAACCGCAATGTTTTTGTCACTGAATTCACAAGAATCAGCTAACTGCAATCCTATTAACTCTTTGTTAATTTTAGAAACTGGGATATCAGGGAAAGGTGAATTAGTTGCACATATTTGGTTAGATTCTAAAGCTTCAATTTCTATATTTAGGGATGGTTCACTTTTGTTTTCGAGTTTGACTTTCACAACATTGTAAGTTTGTTCTGTTGCCTGGTTAACCCCAAAGGCAAATACGGACAAAGTGTCCTTTCGAATAACAGGTAACTTACACTTTTCTGAAATGTCCCGAATTATAAAACTTCTCATCGATCCACTGTCTAATAGAATATAAACTGGTTCTAAATTATCCTTATCAAAAAATGGATGTATCATCATAGTGCACGTTTGTAGCAACGCACTGCAGAAAGTTTTGGTTTTTAATTGACTAATCTGAACATCTTCTTTACTGGATGGAATTGTCGACACGACCTTGTTTTTCTCCGATTTGGTTTTGAGTTGGAAACAAATAGACCTATTGTGTTTTTTATTACATATTTTGCACATTTTTCTTTCCTTGCACTGCTTTATTTTATGCTGAGATTTAAGAGACAAAAAACATGAGGCTTGAGATTTCAAAATATTTCTTTTCTCCTCTACGGTTATAATTTCACAGCGCTCCAAATCGGGTAGTTCATCACAATTTACTGCTAGCGACTGGAGCAACATATTCATACATTTTAGCCGAACTTTTTTCAAACTGTTTACTGCACTTGCTGTTTACATTATCGTGAGTGGAGTGGAGACGATCGCTTAATTTATGCCTCCAGTTATGAATCATTTCCGCTCAGTTTTTTGTTTTTCTTTCTCTACTGTCATTTAACTGCGTAGCTTTTTCGCGGCTTACTATTTCTTTACGAATAAATTCCATTAATTCGTTAACGTTCAATGTTTGGTCACTGTTTCTACTGCGACTGTATTCTAATGTAATCTCTGATGGAATTAATTTTAACAATATTGGGCAAAGGAAACTACCGTCAGTTTCTGATACCACGTTCATTGACTTTAAGCATCTAATTTCAGTTTCACACTGATCATATTAATTCTTAAGATTTTCTATATCCCTTACATTTTTAACAGGGAAAATATTTAACAGTTTAATCATGTGAGCATTTATTACCAAATCTTTTCTCCCTAAACTATTAATTAACAATCCTATAGCTGAACTGTAGTTCTCATTTGTAAGCAAAAGTCCAGAAACAGCATTATAAGCTACCCCACTTAGTAATGACTTCAAGTAACTGATCTTATTTACTTTCGATAATGAGTCATTGTTATGGATAGCTGCCTCGAATTGACTCCAAAATTCCTGCCAATTGCTAGAATCACCAAAAAATTTAGAGATAGTCAATTTTGGAAGGCGAATAAATTTATTACTTTCAAGTTTGGAATCTATAGTGGTTTCACTAGGAATGTTCATACTTTCCTTATCCGAATGTTCGAGTTTGTGTAATTCTCTCAATTTTTTCCTTGCTCTAAATTGCAACAGTTGGATTTTTTCTTCATATTCTAGAGCAGATGAAACTTCAAGTTCAAATTCATCGTCTGCAACCTTCAAATTCCTTTCTATTTGAGTGTTTAAATCACTCAGAGTTTTTGCTTTTTCGTTTAATATGTCTAAAGTTTCTTCTATTACGTTTATGCTAACATCATCTTTGCTTAGTTCTGTCTCAATTTTCTTCAGTACCTTGGACACTGCGGTCCTTAATACTTTGTGTTTTGATTTAAGCTTAGCGACAGGATCTTCCATAATTACTTTAAAATAGAAAACTTATCCTACCAGTTTGCAGGTTTCGCACACTTCACACCGTGCTAATCCATACTTAAAAATTCATATTTTCGAACATTAGCCAGCTTCCCGGCATGTAGCACCATAAAATGTTTATGTACGCACTAATGTACACTAATCGAATCAACAAATGGCTCTGCCTATGCATCTAACTATGAAATCTAATGACGTATCTAAATGCCACATCTAAATTTCTGAAAGCGGTGGTTCAATTATAATTCTATGATCAAATACTCAATCTAGTTTTAAAGGGATTTATTAAATACTAAGCAAATTAATCTAATCTAATGTTACATCTCATGAACAGCGTTCGAGCTGCGTCATAACAAATCGAAAGTCAAGTTCTCACTGTTGCCATTCTGAGGCAGAGAAAAGTTTGTTTCTAATCAAACCGGAACATCAGCAGAGTGAAAGTTTCTAGTCAAACCGGAACAGGAACCATGACAAAGATCAGCAGTATGTAGCTCTGAAATACATACAAATTACGAGAAAAGAAAAGAGAGGAGAACACGCTGCAAGGACTGAAATATGATTTTAAGCATGGAAGCTTGGATTAAAACATATCATATGCAATATAGTTATTTAAGTTCTTTATTGTCATATTACAATACACCAAATATATGCTATCTTGTGTCAAACGTGATAAACACATCTCCCACATAATGTACAACTGGCTACTTTTATATTAATTGCTTTACTTTCTTTTCATATTCTTTTACATTTTGAATCTACCTAAAAATACTATTTTCCCATGATTATAATCAAAATTAAAAAAAAAAAAAAAAAAAAAGACTTGCAGTCAAAGGGTTAAGTATGGAAAAGAGGTGACAATGTACTGTAAATTTCAGGAAAACAGTATAAATGCTGTTCGTGACAATGTTTTTAACAGTGAGTGCTTGACTAAAGAGAGTTATGGTACTCAGGTTACAGATACTGGAGCAACATAACAGGTGCAGATAGAATTGGGGAAGAGATCAGAATTTCACTACTAATTGCACAAGTATAACCCCACTGGAGTAACTGTATACCATGTAGCTTCACCCCAATTTTGATGGAGAACATCCACAGGGAGGGAACTGAAGGTCTTCCACCCCTCTTTCTCTACCACCACACTACTTCAAAGGGCATTCTACTTGCCATTATTATGCTTGCACACTGCACAGATACTAACATCCATATCTTCTCTGGGATTTGATACTAGAACCAATGATAAAGCAGTTAGCATCACTGATGACATTACTAACAGAAATGTTGTTTTGTGACTTATTTTACTTCTCTGACAGCAACATCATCAAATGAAATTCATTCCATGAAATTCATTGTGGCAAGGAGTGCAAGATTGAATCTGTCATCAAGAGCCTAGAGCACCATATTACGTGACAATATGACTTTGCTCATTTCTATCCTGTTTTGATTTAGAGCACCCTAGGGGGATGGATCTGAGGATCTCCCACCCCTCTTATCCTACCACCAACTTCTCGAGAAGACTTTTGACTCGATGCATATTTAGAGTGCCCCACACCACACAGACGCTAAACATTTACAAACATCCGTGTCTTCTATGGGTTTCGAACATGGGCCCTTTGGAATAGCAGTCAGCATCACTAACCACTACCCCAGTTGGGCAGTACTAACAGAATTCATAGGCTGAAAACATTTACACATAGGGAAAGCTTAACAGAAGATTAAGTTGAAAACAGCTCAACAATATAATAATATGAACATAGTGTAATTAACACCTGCAAAAATGGTTGAGTGTGGCAGCTAAAAGAACTGCATGATGAAGTACTTTATGCTCCAGATGCTTTTTGAAACTGGTTTTAAATCAACCTTTAACATCTCAGTTCCAAATTAAGAATGTCAAGTTAGGTGTTAAATCTACAGATGTTGTTGCTATCAGAATACATAATGGCAATGTCTTTAAACTGTTATGCAAAGCAGTACTGTCTACGACAAACAATGTGCCTAATATTATCACAGGGTTCTCTGCTCAAATTAATTGAATTCTCTTCTACTCTGACATGAGAGATTAGGAAATTTGGTTAAACAGCATGATAAAATTTTTCCTTCTTCCAAGGAACAGAATTAAAACCTGATAGTCAATATGGTCAAGCATTTGTGCTGACCACACAGCACAGGTTACTATTTCAAAGGCACCAACAGTATGTGAAAGATTTTGACAAGCTTATACACATAAATGTTAATGAACCAATGGAGAAGGAATGCCTACATGCTTCTCTTTAACTTGGTTTGTTTCACAGATGACTGACTATTCTAAACCCAGAAAAGCATTATTTCTGAAACGTAAGTCAGAAGTTGCAGCTACATTTGAAGAATTCTGTGTTTTCATCATGAATCAGACATAAAAGATAATTAAAGCAGATTTAAATATGAGGACTGAAAAAACAGTTTTCAAGATACTTCTAAAAATAATACCCATTTCTTTTACAAGATTTCAGTACAGTACTCCTCACACACCGTTATAAAATGGATCAGCAGAATGAACCAACAGGACACTTGCAGATTTAGGCAGATCAATCGTGTCTGCTAAATATCTATGTACGTGACTGTGGGCTGAATGCACTTGTGCACATACTGAAGCATGCTAGATTATCAACAGTTGAGGGAAAATCACCCTACAAATTATTTTGTGGTAAAACACCAAGATTTGATCATCTGAGAATCATTGGCATGGTGTGTTTTGTATGTGTACCGAAGCATAAACTAATGAAGCCACAAAAGCATCCTAGTCGGATATTTAGATGATGCTGATTGTTATTGTCCACTAGAAGGATAGAAAGAGATTTTTTTTTTTTTTTTACTTCAGAAATAAAAAAAGATACATTCAAAATGAAGTTCAAACCATGAACATATAGATAGATATACACCCAGCTTACTCCTATACATCCTGATTTCATGAAATAAAGATACCTTCTGCTTCTGTTTAACACCCCTCATTGCATGATTTGATCTAACATATATGTTCAGCTAATAACTGATTATAAATAATAATCTGCATTACAAAAAATTTAATTATTCCTATACATTTAATAAACTGGGAGATCATTAAATGAATATTTTTTACCAATAAGACTTGCATTAAGTTCAATAAGTATATGAAATGTCATGTACTTTTAATATAATTCACATAAACTATGGCCTGGAAATAAAGTTTCATTTGAAGACAGTAGAAAAGTAAGTGAAAAAACATAGTGATTATTCCACAAAATATACAAGTGAAGAATATGCTGTCATCTGTTACCTGTTTCAAAAATATTTATCTGGTAGAGAATCGCAAGGACATGCACATGCACCAGAAGATGACATATAATCACACATATAACAGAGTTATAAACAGCAGAACTTATGAACAAAGCTAATAAATCAAGACAAATAATACCAGTGGTTGTGAACACTGACAGATATATCAGGATCGTGGAAGAGAACTGAAGCAAAAGAATGCAGAAAACTATTCAAAATAATTTTTTCATAGATAAATCAGTGTCAAATAGGTATTCAGAAATTCCACTTCTTACCAAACAAAAGCCAGAAAACTGTTTTCAAAACAACTTCTGATTACACAAAACTAATTTGGTGGCTCTTTTTTAACTAGCAATGAAACCTTTGTCCACAACTTAAACAAACAAATGCAGTAACTAAAGGCATTGAAAATACAAGGCAATCAATCTTACACCTTATTACTCTCTAACAATTTAACACACAGCCTTCATTTGGAAGATCATGAGAATACTCTGCTAAGATGTACGATGTATCCTTGTTGATTTTAAGCAAAAAATTAATACTATAAAAAAAAATCATGAAACAAATTTCACTGAGCACCCGCAAGAGACATTAGGAAGTGTACATATGCTTCTCCACTATTTCATTCCATATGCTTGTAAAGGTTCAGATAATAGTATACTGACCCATTGATATCCTGTCAATCTCAAATGCCTTTCACCTTTAACTTCCAGAAATAAAAATACAGAGAAGAATTAAATGAATAAGTTAAGAAATGCCAGAACTGCAGAACGGCGGAAGAATTTTAATACAGTCAAAAGTTTTTAATCCGGATGTCCATAACCCGGAATGATCTATAATCGGGACTTCAAAGCTACAAACTTTCTGCGCATGCGTCAATGTATAATGCATTAACGCATGCGCATAATAACTTTATGCATGCGCATATGTGTCTGCGCATGCACATAATACATTTACACATGCACGTTTAATGTATAACGGACAGTATAAGCTAAAATTATCTAATTATCTATTTCAGTTAATGTTGCAGATTGCGTTGTTCCTTAATCTTTGAATTGGATCCGGCTTATTTTTTGCAGACTGTTAGAGCAATTTTATAAAAGTAAGCTTGAAAGTAAGCTTAATTATGTCAAAAAGAATTTCCGATTCTGGAGCTACCAAAGGATCTACAAAGCGAAAGCATGTTTCGATGTCTATCAAACAAAAAGTGGAGTTGATACAAAAAATGGATAAAGGCATATCCTTTGATTCTCTGACCATTCTGAAATATGTTTATCAATTTCACGCTGCTCTGCGGGGGAAGGGGACGACATGGCACGCAATGAACTGCAAATTGATCTGTCAGCACTATCCTTATCTTCAGGGCAGATAATTTTATTTTATTCGGCTTATAATTCCTTATTAAATGTAGTATTTCATCTCGATGTACTCAGTCTTTGATATGATTTAAATCAAATTCCTCGTCATTATAAATATCACGAATACACATCAAATAGTTTTCTGTTGCAATTTTCTAGTTTCGACTATGCGTAATGTATGCTTTACACATGCCCGCGTTGAAAGAAATGTTTAATAAAGTAAACAAATAAATATTAAGTTTTTTTTGTAAATTTTGATACCCTTTAGATCATAATTGCTCTTTATTTCATAAATTACGGTTTAATATTTTTAATTTTATAATTTCTGCATGCCATCTTACCAGATTTAAACTGATGATCTATTATCCGGAAAAACCGATAATCCAGAATTGCCGAAGTCCCGACGAGTCCGGATTAAAAACTTTTGACTGCATACTGCGCAAAGTGTTTCAACACACTTATCTTTTAGTGTAGCAGGTAAATTCACAACTTGCTAATCCACTCCATAATGTTTAAGACACCAGAAGAAACTTATTACAGTCACCTAGAAATGTCAAGTTTCGATGGCAGGAACTTCTATGTTTACAAATTCAAACTATTATGCCATAAAGCCTTCCTGAAGGAAATGCCTAAACTTCAGTAGAATTGTTTTCCAAAATATTCACATATAGAGATTTTATTGTGTGCTTACTAAAAGCACTAAGGCAATATAAATATTTTCTATAAATGTTTTAATTTCACCAGAAATTTCTAATCAGATTTTTGTTCTGAGTTCAGTATGATTTAAAGAAACAAAATTTAAATCAAACTAAAAAATATATCAATAGTCAAGCCTGTAATTAAAAAAATGATGGAAATGAATTTATAATTTAAATGCCAGGTTCCAATTAAAGTCCAGTTTCAGGTGTGCATAATTTCAACTGGAAATCTACTGATTTACAGACTTAAAGAAAGAAAAAAACAGTGGGTCATGGAATTTCAAGTTCTGAAATTAAATTGAAAATGCTGAACTCTTTAAATATAACATAAGTAAATAACTACAACTAAGATTTCTTTTTAAAAATAAAAATGCACAAAGCATAAACCAGAATGGATAGGGAAGTCTAAGCAGCTTAACAAAATGCAAAAGACTTCATGTATTTAGTGAAAGAGAATAATAATAATAATAACATAAAAAATGCACAAAAAGAATGTTGTGATATAAGTGTTGTCATTAATGGAAAGTTTTACAACCTGCGAGAAAGTGCATCTTCATCAGCTAATGATCTATCAGCTGCTGCTGCTCTTGATGCAACTTCACCACTAGGAACTGACTTTGCTTGTGCTAACTGATCCATAATGTCAAGACCATTTTCTTCAGCAACCTGCTGAATAAGACTGTCTACTTGTGCCAGTGGAGTAGATGTCGTGACTGCACTCCCCATTGCATCTTCAACAACCTGTTAAAAAGAATTTCCTATAAATAAACACGTTTACAATTTCTTTCAAATTAGTTAAAAATACATTAGCATTCAAAACTAAATATACATTAATGCTATAATGTAAACAGATCACTGCAGTAAAATTGAAAGCAAAAACTGAGGGCTGTGTGAACTCTGTTTTGGAGTACATTTTACTTGTATTCACTGATGGAGTCTGCCCACTAAAATTTCTGCTGTACGGACAGTTTCTTTGAAAGTTAGTAACCCTACCATAAACAGAAACATAAAACAGCTTGACGAAACATTAAAAAAGATCGCCAACTCATGGGAAATTTTTGCCAATGTCACTTTTGTCGTTTTTGATAGTGAAAGAGTAGTTGTCTAGTACTAGTTATATGAATAGTATCATAAAACTAGTTATTTATTTGTAATTAGAGAAGCATTTTACACTATTGAGAGAATTTGTAAGTGATGTTCATTTTTACAAAAAGTATTGAACCAGAGGTACTAAAACATGCCATCGAAGAATTGTGCAAATGTGCAGAGTCGAATACTATAAGTACACATGTACATGTCTGTGCAGCTGTGACTACGGAGGGGATATAAGCAAATGAGGGATTTTCGGGAATTTATGTGCTTGTGACAACTGCTTTTTCACAAGAGTTGGTAAATTTTATAAAGTATCAGTGGCAGACTGAAGACAGCCCAAGTGACTACAAAGCTCAATGTAATGCCCAGTGTCATGAAACTTGTGGAAACAGTTTCAGGGCACTGGATCCATATCACAAAATCTGGGCAAGGTCGACCAAGATCCACAATGACGAATGACGATCGTATTTGGCACTTTCAGCATGGTGATACAGGATTGCTACAGATTCATAGCTCTTATTTGAGCTGTATAATGCTACTGGAACCATAGTTTTATGGTCTACATTTGCCTGAAGGCTTCTTGAGACAGGGCTGCAAACCAGACGTGCTGTTTACATCCCACTCACTGCAGCACACAAGAAAGTACATTTAGCATGCTGCAGATAACATGAGCCTTGGACCAGACTCAGTGGAGCATCATGCTTTTTTACATATGAATCGAGGTTCAGTCTGGACAATGTTCTCGGCATTACCTGTATCTGGTGAGAGACTGGAAGAGGATATCTATCCTCAAGTCACCAAGGAAAACGATCATTATGGTGTTGAAGTAAGGGTTTAGCCAAGCATTAAGTTGGATGGCTGTATGAACACCCACTATGTGTTTGACAAAGGCTCCCTGACTGCTATGGGGTACAGAAAGTAGATCTTACAGCCTTATGTTCGACTTTTCAGAAATGCAGTTGCTCCTGGGCTACTGTTGATGGGTGATGATGCTTGCCCACACAAGGCTCAGCTAACTGATGGTTACCTGTAAAGTGAAGATATTTGCTATATGGAGTGGCCAGCCAGACCTCCTGACCTTAACCCTATACAGCATGTCTGAGATGCTTTTGGGAAGGGCATTTCAACTCACCATCCCACAGTTGAAAACTGCCTTGCTGCAAGAGTTTGACTGCCACAGGGAATCCTCAACTGCCTCCTGTTTAGTCTGCCATTGCATAGTGCTACCTGTCTGGCGGTGAGAAGAAAGCACACCCCATATTAGACTCGTTTTCAATTTGGGATATCAGAGAGTGCACTTTGAACATTCCCGAATTATGAGTTTTACTGGTACTCCTGCATAAAAATGACTTTTAAATGTTACATCTTCTTCTCAGTTACAAATGTATATTCAAACCATATTTCATAAAAATCTGTCTATTAGTTTTTCATAAATTCAATATAACGAGCAAATTCTCTTAATTTTGCATACAAGTGTACTTACTTTACATGACTTAGGTAAAAATATGAATTAAAGTTTTTTGTGCATTGAAAATAGTTTTAAAAATCAACCATTTCTATTTTTTACAAAAAAGCTGAGAATTTGATATTTGAAACTGCACTGCCCCAAATAGTCTTGACAAATGAATTTCTACAGTATATTTCCCTTTCAACAGTTCATTAATTTGTGCAAAAATAATACCTAATATCGATAAATCATGTATTTTATCATTTATGTTAAAAGAGTTTGCTAGTAAATATTTTCATTGCATTCACATTAAAGTAAGCACAAATCAGTTAAACTATATCATTAATGAACAAATAAACCAAAAGAAACTTGCTATGTGTGCAGACAAAAGGTAGAGAATAATATTTAGAACTTAACACTATATCTGCAAATTAAAGTTATTTTGTAGGGGCGAGAGGGCAAAACAAGATCTGCAGATATTTAATTAGTGAGTGAACTTTTTTTTTTTTTTTTTTTTTTTTTTTTAAAGCTCAGGATGCATTTCAAATGCTCAAATATTTCAAAGATTCAAGAACTGGACCATTTTACATTTCATTATATGTATGATTTTTGATAACATTCAACAGCAGTCTGCTGGGAAACCACATTATGAACATAGGAGAACAAATTTAACACATTTTTTCAAAACTTCTGTACATGTTTTTAGCCTTGATATAAAATTGCATCTTTAAAACATTAAATTATATAACATAATTAAAATACTGAACAAATGTGAAAACTTCAAAAGCTAAAACATTATATTTTTGGATATCAGAAACTTATACAGAGTGTTAAAAACTGCATAATTGAATACCTCTCAAAGCATTGGCTATAGATTCATAGTTAAAAATTAAGGAAGGACTTAAATAAGTTTCTATACTAAGATAATTTTGGTTGTGATGAGTTTATTACATATATGTTATGAAATTTTAATATTACATAGGCTGATGGAGAAAACTTTCAATAAGCAGCATATTTTTCACAGTTAAAAAAAATCCTCACATAACTAATGGATTAAATTATCGAGGATTGTTTCTAACAATTGGCTATTGCTAATGAGAACTATGCATATTAAATTCCTGAATACAAATTTTAAAAATATCCTTAAATTCAAATATGCATTAACAAACAAGTATAAGTCACAGTTGTTAAGAGTTCAAATTGAATGAAATACTACAATTTAAAATTGTATATGTAATGACATTAAAAACTTCAACAATACACTGTGGGTAAAACAGGTATAACTGGAGCAATTTTGCTAAAATGTTTTCAGGGTCAATTTTTTTATATCAGACTTCTTTTTCAGAACATTTCAGAATAATAAAGAACATGCCTTCTTCTGTGTACAGACCTTTTAAAAATTTCAAATTTTATATATTTTTACTAAAATGTGTTACAAGACCAATGTTACAGTGCTAAAGCCTGTCTTACCTGATTCAAGTCTTAAACTGAAACCAGTGGTCTACAACAAGACTGGAGGAGACAGAGAGTTGTGGAGTCTTTAACGACTCAGTATTGTAAGTTCATTATGGTAAATCATTATTATGCAATCCAAATCATACTTTTAGTAATGTCAACTGCTTTATAAAAGCAAGAAGAACCTTTCTTTAAGGATAATAAATAGCTAGAAACAATGCTTTCGGTTTTCATTTACAACAAAAGTAGAACTAGAATTGATAACTAAAATTTTTAAGTTCTGCATAACTTTTCTTTACCCTGTATTTAAAAGGAGTAACAAAACTGTTTTGAAAAAATCATGCATAATAAATACAATAAACATTCATTATTTTTTCAAATACTTTTACATGAATTTTACTCTAGTTTTCATCAACTGAACATAAATCTTAGTCTAGGATCTAAACTAGTGTCAATTTATCCATCATCCAGCAACATTTAATGTAAATCACATTTGATATTTTTAATGTTATTTCACAGGATCAGAAAATAATAAAACAAAATTTCTTCATAAACATCTAAGTCCTCTGTTTCCTAAATCGTGCAGAAAATCCTTCAAATCTAAAAACACTGAAACTTTTCCAAGATGACTACTTGAAGTTCCTATGATTTGTAGTTTCTGTGGGGATGGACACCTGACATAACAATAAGACAGCCAATCCTTAAATTTTTGACAGACGTCTAAATGGTTCAAGTTAAACTTATCAAATCTTAAGTGTGTTCAAAGGAGTCTTCAATGACATCAATGCATTTTTGTAAGCAAATTTTCCAAAGCTTAAATATGCTTCAAGAAAATCCTATTTCTTGGAATCAATGAAAAATATGTTTTTATAGCCTCATCAATCTCATTTCAAAATGAAAATGATGGCCAGATAAATTTTGTTTTAGATTAAAAAATAGCCAAAAGTAATAAGCACATAATAAAGAGAACAGGGTGGATGTTCTAGAACTTTAATGTGATTTTGTTTGAATTAACTATATGTCTTCTCTACTTGTAACATGATGACACTGCTCAGTCCTGTACTTTAGAAGAAAACACATACATTACTTCCGTCTTTTGTTGTTGTCTTTTCATCACTGTTGACTTGGCATCATCATCATCAAAGGATGATACATAACTTTGTCAAAGGACCATACTTTAGTTTCTTGACATGTTGGAGTATAAAAAAATGGTACATATTTTTTATCATAAATTCCACTTTTAGAATTAATATGGTATCAACAATCAATATGCAATTTTAAGGCTTTTTTAATTGATTCTGACATGCTCTATAACTTGGGTGGGGGAACCCAACAACAAACAAATTTTTTCATATATACATCTTCATGAATAATTTTGCTTATAGGTGTGAATCCAATGTAAAGTTCCTCTGTATTATTTAGTAGGTTATTGATTAACATTTTTCGTATGGCCAATACATTTTTTTGGGAAACTATAGCTGAAGAAGATCTTTCTGCATGTTCTTCATCCAGGAGACAAATTTCGACTTCAAACCACCAAATACTATAATACAAATTTCTTCAAACCACCTGAATACAGCAGCAAGAGTTGGAGCTTCATCTCCATGTCTAAATGTATACATTGAAGGCATTTTTCTTCATTCAGTCCCACTTTAAAATCATAGTATGATACTGTCCCCAGGTCAGCCCCATTTTCCATTCTTTCAAAATTTATTCTACAGTACAGAAATTTGTAACTATTGCCATAAATTATCATCTGCAGACATAAAAGAGGTCAAATTTACAGATATAACAAATAATTTTCTTTCTTCAGTGTATACTGTCTGCCCCCAATTAAAAAAAATTAGTTACCTACATAAGTATTATTGATTTCAAAACTGTTATTAAATTATGCTAGCAAAAATGCTTGTTAAACTGTCTTGGACTAAGGTACACATAACTAGTGGAATTATAAAGCTTTCAGGTTAAAGGTTCATACCATTCTATTCTTAAATATGTTTGAATCTTCTTAAAAATATTCAAAGGAGATTATATAATTTACTACAGTTAACTCCTGATTAACTCTGCTGAAATCTGTGATAATGTCCATGGTTAACTCAAAATCACAGTTAATCTGGGAGCACATATAACACAGGAAAGAAGAATAACATATACTATAAATAACAAAAAAGAAAAAAATAATAATGTTAACAATATATACGTATACTTTTAAGAAGCTTAATTTAGAGAATAATTTCAAATGGTTATGTGAATTTAATCAGTATTCCAACAAAACTCTCTCTTGAGTGTCCACACATCATCATTCTCTTGGTTTCTTCCTATTCCTGTTAATATTTCTCACTTCACCATGCATGTACTGGTTCTTCGTTTTCCTTCTTACATTACTATGGTACTTCGATAGGAATCAATGTGAAACCATGTAAAAAAGTAGATGGGTGTATTTAATTTATTTTTTATTACAAGAGAATTTTTAATTTTCGATATTTTTTAATGGTGTTGATCATTTCTTTAAAGAAAAAGATAAATGAAATACAATACGGCATGAATGGACATACACTACAAAGTACGAGATCTGGATTTCGACTCACTGGAATAGTCATGTGATACATGATAGTAAGTAGTGATAGTGGTAATGGAAGCAAAAAATGATTCGCCAGGTTAGCACCAAACGTATAAGCTATCAGTAAATGCAAAAGTTTGGTAGTGCATTTTGGTTTGAAATGATTGGCTGTCTACTGAGGCAAATTATTGATCATACAGATTTATGCTAATAAACGATTGTTTCTCCAACATGGTGATATTTTTTACTTAGTGCTGAAATGAAAGCAAAGATTTGCTTCACATGGCTTTATTATGAAAGAATGTCTACCGTGCATTCGTAAAGCATTAAGCATGGGCTAAAGTGAGATGCAACTTTCAAACTCTAATTTTTTTTCTCCCTTTTGTAAAAGAAATTGCTAGTGGCCTGAATATTAGATCATTCCAGATACTGGATGCCCAGATTTTGGACTCTGGACAGTATATATTGTAAAATATGAATATTTTCTGATTATATTGTTCCTTTTCTATACTGCAGCAATGTCTTGTATTAGTGCCTATATTTATTGCTTTTAGGTTGATAATTTTGGGGTTTAATTTATATTTAATTAATGCCACATGCTTTACATTTAAGCCTTTATTTGCTACACGGAATTATATATTTTAATTCGAAACTTAAGAACACTGGAATTATAAAAATAGCTCAATTAGAACATGAGACAGGGAATTTTTCACCAACAAGGTAACTTTCAGGAAGATTTGCAAAACCACATCTTTGAAGCTCTACGACTGATTCTTTTAGATGTTTCCAGAGCAGATGCTACAGTGTATAAATACCTGTTGGAGAGCTAGGAAGTTCAGTTGAGAATTAGCTATGAGGTTTAGTGGTTAGCTGAATTAAGAGATAGGGTTCCCCCTTGACAGTTCTGAGGAATTTGACAATTTATTTTATATGCTAAGGAAGAACTGCTTTATATTCACGTTCTCAAGTTATTTCCAAAAAGAAGTTCCACATTCCTTAATATCCACATTCTCAAGTTATTTTAATGTAAGTTTATTATTATACTGTGCATGCTTTTTTCACAATGAAATGTTCATTCCTTGCTGCTTATATTGCTTGTTTTTGGTTTATTTTGATTTAAAGCAATTGAGGGCTATCTGCGCAAGGGAAGGGATGCCTTTGTAGAGGACTTTCTAAAGAAAATTGGCTTACGTACATGTTACACATGGGCAAAACCACAAAAATGCCCATGTAACCCACCCATTCACCACCTGCTTATCTGGACATATTATTTAAAGAAATATCAAAGATCCTGTAGCTGAGAACAATATGCGCTAAATATAATATGATTGAATGATACGAAGAATAAGAATAGAAAGAAGCACAAGTGTTTAAAATGAAATGTGAACTCACTGATGTACGGACATCTAGATCTTCAAACTGTTGTTCAAACTGTTCCATCACAGCAGAGACCTAAGAAATAATTATGTTCAGCAATATTTTAGATAGTAAAAAGGGTGAAAGTTGCATCAACACATTAAAAATTTACACTGCCAAACATAGAAGTATTTGTTTACTTTTTGAAGATCCATCGAATTAATAGCTTTGTCTAATGCTTTAACCACAGAGCCCATATTTTTAGTCACCTAACAGGAAAAATAAATAAATAAAATAACTACAACCATAAAAAATCTCAGCTACATCTACATACAAATAAAATAAAACAGATTTTCAATTACAAAGAAACCAAACTTACTTAAGAGATCTACAACATTCAGTAACAGAAGAACTTTCAATATTCAATTCAGTTCTGTTTCGAGTTGGGAAGACAGATGCCACGTAAGGGTCTAACTGATCCACAATTATGTTCAGACAGTCTGCAGCCTTCATGGTCTGTTCTATCAAAACTAAGGGTCCCACAGCAGACATGAGAACATCCCCCAAAGCATAATACTGCCACCACTAGCCTGTGTATATCCTGCTGTATGGGGAGGGGGGCAAATATTCACTAGGAAGATAGCATATCCTGACATGACTACTGACATGAACAAGAAATCATGAATCTTCCAACTAGGCAGCTGTCTTCCACTTACCTATGGTCCAGCCTCAATGCTCCCAGGCCCACTGTTAGACGGAGCTGACAAAGATGCTTGGTCAACAGAGGCACACGAGTGGGGTCGTTTGCTGCTTAGTCACATATCCAACAGTGTCCTCTGACCTGTATGTTCTGAAACACTGGACTTGCACTATATTGGGCTGTCAGCTAAGACACTGCCTGGTACCAATTTTGCTGTACCATGTGAGACAGTCTCCAACATCCTTTTTCTTTGATGATACATAAACATCAGACCTTGGTGTCTACTACTAGTTCCATGATCATTTACCCACTTTGCATAAATACTAACAATGGCAGATTGTGAAAACAACTTAAAAGTCATGTAGTTTTGAAGATATGATTCCTTACTTTTTCCAGCAGCAGTTAAATATCATTCTCACTTAATAACGTGCTCTCCACGTCATCCAGATGGATGAGTTCATTGAAAAATGAGAGGATGGTGGAAAATAATATTGGAAACAACCTCTAGTTTTAAAAAGATACATTACTCCTACTTCAGTTCTTTCCTTTATTTCAAATGATGTCTGCCTCCAGGATTTGGCATTTTGATATAATCATTGAAATAACTGCATAGCAATTCAACAGGTTTGAAACCTAAAGTTCCATCCACATCAAACATGTAATTATTTTTTCTCTTTTACTATGGAAATGCTGAGATTAAGATAATTAAGATTGTACATAGTATTAATTATTAAATTCAGGCACATAGTTAAATTATCTCACACATAATGAAAAAGCTAGCTGTAATCTTGAAAATTTATGTTTTCATGAATTTCCATAAGCATCCAGCTTTTAAAATAGTTATAGATATCACACTCAGCACTTTTTTACATTCGGAGTTTAGGAGCTTAACAGTCATCAAAATTTTATAATATATTATAACTGATACATGAGTTACATTAAAAAAAAATGGAACTTTGAGTCAAGTAAGAATATATTTTACTTAATTTCAAAATACACTGAGTGAACCATGTTTCCAAAAGCAAAAATACAGGATGGCAAAGAAAAGGACTTTCTAGTCAAAGAAATACAACTAAAGAAGTCTAATAGAAATTTGAAACATTAATATCATTTGATGATATTTTTTTATATAAAATGTTCATTTAGCAATCATATAATACTAAACAATCAAAAATATGTTAAATCACTAAGTTAGGTAATATTAATAAACACATATAATAACCAATCATTTTAAAAAGTAGACAAATACCCCTTTCATTGTAATGGCACTCTGAATTTTTGAAGAAACAGCATCAATTTTAGATGACATACGCAAATAGTTTAAAGCTTCATTTTTTTTACGTATTGCGTTTTCAGCATATATTTTTGCTCCTTCCACATTTCCTTGCTTTATAGCCTGGAAAAGTACCAGAAAAAAGTTACTTTCAACCAAAAATAAAGAACCACTTAAAAAGCACATGTTCAAAAGAATTTCTTAGGGACAACTTCATAATCATACTATATTTAACACTTTTTATGTGATAGAAATAATGACAAACAAAAAGAAACTGAACTAGTTAAGAAACAGAATGCTCCAAAACCTTTTTTACTTGCATTATTTGGAATATCTTTTACAGCTAACAGATAAAAAAAGTTTAATTTATAAAACAGATTTAAAAAAAAAATATCAAAAGGTGGGCAGAACAGACTGAACGTTACCTTTCAGGAAACTCAAAAGAAAAATTCTTAAAACAGCATTTATTTCACAAGTACCAAAAGAAATACTCAGTTGTCTATAACTTCTATTTCATTTACAAATAACCAAATTAAATTATTAAAATAGTCGACCTCAGTTGGACTGGCCATGTTATCCGTATGATCGACAATAACATACTAAAAGAAATATTTTTGGCTAGATCAAGTAAGACAAGAAGAAGAGGTAGGCAGACTTCGATGGATAGCTGCTGTAGAGGAGGATTGTTTAGCCCAACTAAGAATCAGAGGAGTTTGGCTGCTAGCAGAGGTGGTTGGAAATGTCTAGTTCAGAAGGCTCTGGCCCACCCTTGGCTGTTGTGCCATGGATGATGAAATTAATTTACTACAACTAATCCTAATCAGTATAATCTTCATCAAAAGTTTTCCAAAGAAAACTAGCTCATATTACAGTCAAAAGTCGTTAATTCGGACACCCATAATTCGGAATGATCTATAATCCGGACCTCAAAGCTAAAAACTTTCTGCGCATACGCCGCATTGACACATGCGCATAGGCGTTTATGCATGCGCGTAAGACCTTTTACGACTGCGCATATGAGTGTGCGCAAGCGCAGAATAGTTTTCGCGTGCGCGTTTTATGTATAACGGACGGTATAAGCTAAAATTATCTAATTATCAATTTCAGTTAATGTTGATGATTGCGTTGTTCCTTAATTTTCGAATTGGATCCGGCTTATTATTTTTTGCAGACTGTAAGAGCAATACTATAAAAGTAAACTTGAAATTTCGATTATGTCAAATAGAATTTCCGATTCTGGAGCTCGCAAAGGATCATACAAAACGAAAGTATGTTTCGATGTTCATCAAACAAAAAGTGGAATTGCTGCAAAAAATGGATAAAGACATGAAGAATGTGACAGAGAGGTTAGTGAAAACGAAAAAATTTCGATTGACAAGTTAGTCGGTATTCTCGGCACAGCAATTAACGGGACTTGAACAGCGGAATTTTGTAACTGAACAAGAAATTATGTCTGTTTATAGAATTAAAGAGAAAGTATTATCACATAAAACGAAGCAACTTACATTGAAAGAAATGTTTAATAAAGTAAACAAATAAATATTACGCTTTTTTTTTTGTAAATTTTGATACCCTTTAGATCATAATTGTTCTTTATTTCATAAATTACGGTTTCATATTTTTAATTTTAGAATTTCTGCATGCCATCTTACGAGATTTAAACTGATGATTTATAATCCGGAAAAATCGATAATCCGGAATCGCCGAAGTCCCGACGAGTCCAATTAACGACTTTTGACTGTATTATATAAATGAAATTATCATAAAAGTACCTGGGCAGCCAGCAAAGGTGCTTCCCCGATCATGTCCGAGAGCAATGAAACTGAAAGGCAACTTACCATTATTCAGTAGCTTCTTAGAAAACTCTCTAGAAAGCTCTTATTTAAGTAAAAAATAAGAGACTTATTTTAAATGGGAATTATGCTTATTTAACTGTATACAATAGTCAAATGATTTGGAAATGAATAGTTTTTCTGTTTTAGTTTGTAATCAGAGAAGAGTCGATGAAATCTGTCTTCAGTCTCTCCTTACCAGTGAATATAAACATAATTCCAGACAGTGTAGAAAATTTACAGATAAATAACAGAAAATGATGAAAATGCCTATCCTTTCCTGCCAGAACATAAGTTTTTACTAATTTTCTTAGTTTTCCTAGCCTAAGAGTTTATTTTCATATAATTCCAACTTTGCATTTCATTTTTTAGTTCCTTAAGTTTCAAAATATCTCAAACAATTATGAGACATAAAACATTGCTAATAATTTGATTTGATTATAACAAAACATATTAGAGTTATTTGCTTAAGAGAAATGATGCTTTTGTTTAAAACATTTTAAAGGTAATGGGCTTATATTCACATTATACTAAGGAAAACCATGAAAACCTAATGCAGCCAACCTGTTCAACTGCGAAGAACAGAGCCTACGGAAAATTACAGGTCTTTCAGAGCTTTAGACTTTCAACAAAACAATTATAAAATAAAACATGATTATGACAATAATTATGAGATTCCTGAAATGACTGCTTTAAGAATTCTTTGCATATTACTCAGTGTGCTGCAGTGGCACACAAGTCCATAATCACAAGTAATGTGTGACAACCAGTGATACACATTAGTTTGATCTTAAATACCGTAATAAGGAAATACATAATCAATATCAATTAATGGATAGTTGGGAAACACATGGTAACTATAATAAGGATAAATTTTGAAAAATATATGGCTGCTCTTTACGGTAATCTTGGTTTCTGTCTGAAAAAATCGCCAAGTGGTATTGGTTGTTTGTGAAATCTGGAAGCCAGCTGTGCGAAATGGGTTTTTTGGTAACCCTAATGTTAGCAAAACCAGATTACTCTCTGTTTGTGTATTTCTGGTTATTTGTTCCTCTCTGTGTGTTAAGACAGTGGCAAATTTTTTTCTCGTTAACATGATAGTTTTAACTTTGTTTTAGCTTCCTGATTTTGTTCAAATAGGTCAATGTGTACATGGACAAAGCTAAGGGCAATGCCTAGTTTGTGCAATTCTCTGATGTTTTTATAAGTTAAAATAGATCGATGTGTACATGGACAAAGAGTTTGTGTAAGTCTTTGACTTCTTGTTTTGGTTTTGTGTAGCGGGCAGAAGGATCGGCCCCATCTTGAAATTGGTGCCAATCATTTCTGGCACTGATCTTGGCATAAAAAAAAAAACAAAAAACAAAAAAAAAAAACAGACAATTCGCCAAGGGATACCGTAAATTTTAACCAAATATATTAAGTAATGAGCAATTTACAAAGAACACAGAGAATTTTTGAATTAATTAGACAGTTTAAAGGAAAATAATAACAACAGGGGGTTGGAGTTTAAAACATTATTTATTATTTTGCACATGAAAATTTCTTTTGAATATCTTGTTTATGAGTGAAACCTATAACAGCACAAAGTACTACTAGTTGTCTAGAATTATAAAACAAATACTTATAGTGCTTTTGTTCAAGAAAATTATACATTACATGCTGATGAAGCTGAAGATAATGTATGTAAAAAGAAAAAAAAAAAAAAAAAAACTCACAATTAACTTACCTTCTTAATTTTATTCCTTTGAATCATTTCATCTTTTTCTGCTCTTTTTGACAGTCGCTCTAGTTGTTTACAGCTAAACTGTAAAAGAGATACTCAGTCTTTATGGTTCAGTATGGATACATACACACATGTACATGTACAGTAATTTTTAAAAAAATATTGCACCACCTGGTAACAACTGGAAGAAACAGCTAAAAATTAATATATGTTTATACAGCATATTATTTGCCCAAATGATATCCATATCCAATTACTGTATGCAAAAACCTTACACTTTTAACTAGGGCTTTGAAATGTAACAGAATTAAATCAATTGACAGAGAATTAAAGTCACCATGTCATCATAAAAACCATTTTTTTCAGAACATAAAGTGTTCACATTATTAGAATAGCTGGATGATGGATGCTAATTCAGTATAAAGTCTTTAATCCGGACGTCCATTATCTGGAATGATCTATAATCCAGACCTCAAAGCAACAAACTTACGCACACAAGTTTGATGCGCGCATCCGCTACACATGCGCATAAAGCCAGTAAAGCGTTTACTTCCGATAGTGAAGAGAGTAACAGAAAACGTTATTGAAAACGAAAAAATTTCGATTGACAAGTTAGTTGGTATTTTGGACACAGCAATTACAGGACTTGAACAGTGGAAATTTGTAACTGAACAAGAAATGTCTGTTTATAGAATTAAAGAGAAAGTATTAGCACAAAAAATGAAGCAATTTAAACAACTTACATTGATAGAAATGTTTACTAAAGTAAACAAATAAATATTAAGTTTTTTTTGTAAATTTTGATACCCTTTAGATCATAATTGCTCTTTATTTCATAAATTACGGTTTCATATTTTTATTTGTATAATTTCTGCATGCCAGCTTAGCAGATTTAAATTGATGATCTGACTTTGTACTGTATAACAATTAATGCTAGATATTAGCTTAAAATGCACAGGCTTATGGGCAATGCTTACGATAAAGACAAATAAAAGATTACACATAGATACATTTAGTAATATATAGGATGTCTCAAACAAATCATTGCATCTTACAACTGGCTAAGTAAGAAACAATTGCAACAGTCTAGTAGATTTTAAACGCTGTGAAGCCATTTTTGTTCTGCTTATAAATCAGCACTATCCTACCAGGGATATAACTAGAAGGGGGACATCTGTCCCAGGGTGCAGCATCCAGGAGGAGCCACACTGCTGTTATGAAATTTTAGCATTAAATATTTTCCATTCTTAGCAAATGGGGGAGGGGGTGGACCCAAAATCTTAAGCTGTCCATGGGCGCTGAAAACCCTAGCTACGACTCTGTATCTCACATGCAATATGCTGGTAAATTTAGGAATGGAACAGATGCTTAATGAACCTTTTCGTATTGATAAAAGCCAAAATCTGTTCCTCTCAAATATGCATACGAATTTCTATTGGTATGGATTTCCTTCCTCCTTGGCAAGTACAAAACTACGGCATTAATGATAACCTACTTAAGTGAAGTTACTTTTGGGGATCTTTGTGTATTTTCACCAACTGTGTGCAGTTTCCTCTTATGACAGAATTGCAAGTGCAAGCATCAATAGCTAAGTGTCCACGCTAAACAAAGGAGAGGAAAGGAGCATTTAAAAAAGACAGCTACTTTAGTCACTTCAAAAGAATGACTCGTGTGTCATTTAACAACTCTCAAAACCAGTCAGCCATGCACCAATGGGATAGAGGAAAGCACCAGGCAGAAAATGGAGGGAAGCACTCAGGTGACTTACCAATGCCTGAATGCATGGGTGATACAGGGAACTTCACTGCAAAAGGGTTAACTTGCACCAACTTTTACAGTAAACAACAAATCATACTACTGCAATCATAAATGTGCAGTTCATTTCCTTTAGTTATTATTAGCACTAGTTTGAGTATGATTAGATATATTCAAACTGCATAAATAACACAATCAAAAATAAGACAATTAAAAATTTCAGTTGAAAAAATTCCAATGAAGTGTCTAACACAATGAAAAGGACAAATTAATTTGATATCTGCAGTGCTTTTGTTGAACTGACAGAGATCATAACCACAACTCTGACAGCTAATACTGATCTCATCCCAAGGGAAAAGCATTACTACACGCACTGCATTTGTAAGCAGATATTCGTATTGCAAATTACTAAGATAATGCCTAAATCACAGTGAAATTTTAACTTTTTATCCCAGTTATTTCCAAATGCATGCAGCTTGAAAGAGCATTTGAGAATTATGTCATAAAAATAAACACAAAATATACATATTACAAAATGTATCTGGAAAATGAAAAAATACCACATAAATAGAAATTAAGAATGAAGTTATTAAAAAAAATTATCTTACCCGCAGCTGGAACAGGAGTTCTGCAATTAAAAAATGAAGTTTTTTATTATTTATTATACAATAAAACAAAAAATAAACTCTTAAGCATTATGAGTATAACAATAAAATTTTGGTTCTTACGAATTAACGCAATTCCATGAAAGTTACTTATTGGGTACAAGTTGGTGATTTTCGTTACTTTTTTTTTTTTTTTTAAGATTCCTAAACTACTGATATTTAATGTAAATCGAAAAACATTACCAATATACAGGGTGTTCCAGAATTCTTTCCCTGATTACAAATATTCATAAGATATAAAATCTGATACACAGACAAACACTATCTTGAATTGTGTGTGACATATTCAAATTTTTGTGTCCACAATTAATAAATTTCTATATGTGATTCTTTCGTTGCCTGAAGGATATCTAGGCGATGTTCCAGTTCCATCCATGTGTTGGTCAACATTACTTGAGGGATGGATGTTATGACTTCAGTAATTCTGCACCGTAATCTTGCAATGTCATTCACTGGTGTTTGGTAAACGTTGTTGTTGACATAACCTCAAAGGAAGAAATCCAGTGGTTTTATGTCCGGTGATCTCGGAGACCAATTTATGGGACCATCATGCACAATCCATCTTCCCAGAAATGTTATAAACAAATAGATATAGAAATTTAACCCCCAATGAGGTGGCGCACCATCTTGTTGGAAAATTAAGTCGTGAATCTATGGCACAGCAAATAACTGCAACATTATCAATATATGGCTGTGATCATCTTTTCACTGAAGAAAAAAGGTCCTATGATTTTATTGTGCATAAGACTGCACCACACATCCAGCTTAGGGCTGTCTCTGATAGTCTCAAACACAGTGTGGGGATTCTTGCACCCCCAGATTCTAGCACTGTGCCGGTTGACACCACCTTCCAAATGAAATGTGGCCTCATCCGAGAAAAGGACATGTTTCGAATAATCAACATCTTTCTCAATCTCGGAGAGCATGGCAACAGCAAAGTCATAACGAGTGCTTTAATTGAACAAACAAAGTAACACTATGTACGTACACCCAGGCCTGCGCCAAGCCTAATCGGCACCGTCATGCAAATGTCTAGCACGGGACTTTTATGTAGTGATGATATTAAAGGGACATTACTTATGGTTAACATTTAAAGTGAAGCATTATTAACATAATAATATGAAAAACTGAAAGAATTACATTTTATCTTTTATCTAAATATGCAAACATTTTGTGCTTTATTAAAACCCACACTCAAACATATTTATTGAAGAATTATACATACATTTATGTTATAAAAAGCCGCCTAACCGGTATAGAGGTTAGCGTTATTGACTGCCGTGCCGAAGAGCCCGGGTTCAAATCCCGGAGAAGACATGGATGTTTGTAAATGTAGTGTCCATGTGGCATGGAGGTATTCTAAATATGTGAGGTGAAAGTCCTCTCGAAAGTTTGGTGATACGGGAACAGGGGTGGGAGATGCTCGGACGTCTATCAAAATTGGGGGCAAAACTGAGCTAAATTGCACTGTCACCTGTAAGGTGCTCAAGGCTGTTACCAATGACCGGCATATCTCGTGCTCTTTGCAACGAGGAATTTTGTGGGCTTGGGCTGACTATAGATTAGAGAAGTGAGCATTAGTCAACAACAACAACATGTTGTAAAAACGTGTTGTTGTTGTTGCAACTGCAAGCAAAGCGAAATAATATACTAAACGCATTGAATACCAAATATATTGCTGAACACTATTTATTATCTTAAAATTAAAAACAAATTTATATACATATCTAATAAGTTTGCACTGAATAAATTGTTGTTCGCAGCATAGTTTACGACAAGGTTCAAACTGTGATTACAACAGTGCATGATTACAAGGCACAAAAAATGCTCTAGGGCTGATATCTAGGGGATATATCCAAAATTCTTTTCTGCACACTGCTATGTTGTTAACAACGGTATAGCGTAGTTTCAACTGGCAATACTACATTTCCTCCAAAAGTTTGCAATTCATGCATAAAATTTATACTATTTATATCGCTTTGATTTTTATCAATTAATGTTTTTGCAGTTTTTGTTGAGCTGGTCTTGGAAATATATGTAAACAAAAATACTTAATGCCAATGCGCATGTAAGGGTACATGGGGCGACATAGACACATTCCACAAATTGCTTAGTCCCTATTTTGTGTCTATTGTTGCAATTGGTGCAACATTTATCTTTTTTGTAATTTTTGTTTTGTTTTGGTGATTACTTGTTGTTATTGTTATTCCACATAAAAAAAAAAAAAGGTAAGTGCAGTTACATATTATGTTAAACTTAGGTTAGCTTTTTAATTCAGAAAAGTGACGATTTGAACATAATTACTTGAAAAATATAATTATACAGTTTTAAAGGTTCTTAGATGCATCAACTGGCATAGAATAAATATACTGAAGAAAAATCAGGACGGAAGTGATCATGAATGTTTAGCTCACATGATAATGATTCTCAGAAACTGATACAGATTCTGAAAACGAAAGTAAGAATGATATAAATTGCTTTATTGGAAAAAAAATATCGGGAACGATAAAAAAAAAAAAATGAAGATTTTGCCCAGGGAAAATGCACACAAAAATGAAAACAGAATGTGAAAAATATTTGTATGTGGAACACACAACACTCTGTACATAGTACTGCTAACATTTTTTGTTGCGTTTTTCTCGGTGTCTATAGTGCTAATAAAGAAAATAAAGAATCGATGCTGCGTAAACAACAGAGCTAATAAAAAAAATAAAGAATCAACAAAGAGATAAAGTATTTTAACATATAAATTTCTATTCCTTTAAGAAATTTTATTTAATAAAAGCATTTGCAGAAATTAAAAAATTTTAATAAGCATATTTTTTTATGTTTGATCCTAAAATTTACTACTGGCACAGATGTAACACGTTTCCTGAAGATTTACAATTTTTTCTTCAAAAACCCTGAATTGGTCTTTTGGACCCAGTGCACGCGCTCATTTAACTCATGGGTTAACATAAAATGTAACTGCACTTACCTTTATTTTATGCAGAAAAACAGTAACAACAAGCAATCACAAAAAAGATAAATGTTGCACAAAATTACTATGATTGCAAGAGAAGACACAAAATAAGGATTAAGCAATTTGTCAAATGCGTCTACCCTAACATAGGCATCGGCATCAAGTATTTTCACGTTGAAATAAGACAGAAGAGAACACCAGAGATGAACTCCTGCCCTAGTCATAACTTTTGGTCAAGTCAGACAGTGTGCTAGGAGGAAGGGGTGCTCAGACCTGGCAAGCTCGAGGTTGCCTTAACAAAGTTAAATGCTCCAACCCTTAGAGGCGATCCAAGACGCCGCTAACCTATCGGCCAAGCCAGCGAGCTAAGTCTAAGCTGAGACAATAGGAATACTCAGCAACTGACATTCCAAGTTCCTGTTCTGGAGGGATGGTAAAACGATCTGCCATCAACAGGGGCTGCAACCCCGGACAGCACTTAAACACTGTCAGATAGACCAGACCACAAATCTGGCCTGCTAACACTACGTCATGGTATACAGATGCTGGCTTTAGGCATCCACTGGAAACCTCAAGCAGTTTAAAGGTTCGTTGAATTTGCTAACTTCATCGACAGGGATATTTCATCCTGAACAACCATGACTATGTGACTGCATAGCTCCACCACAACCAACAGAACGGACAAGACAGTACCATATGGTCCCTGTCGAGCCTGAAACAGCCATCGCCAGAGACTGATTTTAAACACCCGTGGCCGAGACTGTCTAGGTACAAATCCTAATTCGCATAAAGTAGCTTCCCAGGTTTTTACCCAAGTTGACAACTGGAGGGAGATCAAATAAGACAAGATTTTTCCTGTCCATACAGGCAGTGAGATGAAATGCTTGGCGCTGTCGCGTTACAACCAACCTTGCACCTATTGTCGGCGTGGGCCTGTGTACACCAAAACTTGAATATGTTACACGGAATTCGCGATAGCAAGTATTTGTCTATGTGTCATATTTTGTGCCTTATGAATAATTTATAATCAGGTAAAGAATCCTGGTACACCTTGCAGATATATATATATATATACAGTCAAAAGTCGTTAATTCGGACTCGTCGGGATTTCCGTGATTCTGAATTATCAATTTTTCCGGATTATAGATCATCAGTTTAAATCTGGTAAGATGGCATGCAGAAATTATAAAATTAAAAATATCAAACCGTAATTTATGAAATAAAGAACAATTATGATCTAAGGGGTATCAAAATTTACAAAAAAAAAAAAAAAAAAAAAGCTTCATATTTATTTGTTTACTTTATTAAACATTTCTTTCAATGTAAGATGTTTAAGTTGCTTTGTTTTATGTAATAATACATTCTCTTTAATTCTATAAACAGACATAATTTCTTGTTTAGTTCCGCTGTTCAAGTCCTATAATTGCTGTGTCGAGAATACCGACTAATTTGTCAATCGAAATTTTTTCATTTTCAATAACCTCTGTGTCACTTTCTTCACTATCCGAAGCAAATTATAATAACGAGGAATTTGATTTAAATCATATCAAAAACGGAGTACATCGAGATCAAATACTACATTTAGTAAGGAATTATAAACCAAATAAAATAAAAACATCTGCCCTGAAGATAAGGAAAGTGCTGACCCTCCCCCCCCCCCCCCCCCGCCGCAGAGCAGCGTGAAATTGATAAACAGATTTCGGAATGGTTAGAGAAATGAAGGATATGCCTTCATCCATTTTTTGCAGCAATTCCACATTTTATTTAATGGACTTCGAAACATACTTTCGCTTTGTAGATCCTTTACATATTAGTAAATATATATCGGAAATTCTATTTGACATAATCGAAAGTTCAAGCTTAACTTTACAAAATTTCTCTAACAGTCTGCAAAAATAATAAGCCGGATCCAATTCAAAGATTAAGGAACAACGCAATCTGCAACGTTAACTGAATTAGATAATTTTAGCTTAGCTTATACCGTCCGTTATACATTAAACGCGCATGCGTAAATGTATTATGCGCATGCGCACACGCATATTCGCAGCCATAAAGGTCTTGCGTGCTTGCGTCAAAGCGACGCATGCGCAGAAAGTTTGTAGCTTTGAGGTCCGGATTATAGATCACTCGGGATTATGGGTGTCCGACGGATTATCGGTTTTTCAGGATTATAGATCATCAATTTAAATCTGATTAGATGGCATGCAGAAATTATAAAATTAAAAATATGAAACCGTAATTTATGAAATAAAGAGCAATTATGATCTAAAGGATATAAAAATTTACAAAAAAAAAAAAAAAGAACTCATTATTTATTTGTTTACTTTATTAAATATTTCTTTCAACACGCGCATGCGTAAAGCATACATTACGCATAGTCAAAATTAGAAAGTTGCAAAAAGAAAACTATCTGATGTGCATTCGTGATATTTATAATGACGAGGAATTTGATTTAAATCATATCAAAGACGGAGTACATCGAGATGAAATACTACATTTAGTAAACAATTATAAGCCGAATAAAATAAAAACATCTGGCCTGAAGATAAGAATAGTGCTGACAGATCAACTTCCAGTTCATTGCGTGCTGTGACATCAGCCCCCCACAGAGCAGCATAAAACTGATAAACATATTTCGGAATGGTTAGAGAAACAAAGGATATGCTTTTATCCACTTTTTGCAGTGATTCCACTTTTTGTTTGATGGACATCGAAACATTCTTTCGCTTTGTAGATCCTTTGGCAGCTCCAGAATCGGAAATTCTTTTTGACATAATCGAAAGTTCAAGCTTACTTTTATAAAATTGCTCTAATAGTCTACAAAAAATAATAAGCTGGATTTAATTCGAAGATTAAGGAGCAACGCAATCTGAAATATTAACTGAAATAGATAATTAGATAATTTTAGCTCAGCTTATACCGTCCATTATACATTAAACGCGCATGCGTAAAGGTATCATGCGCATACGTAGACGCATATGAGCATGCGCAGAAAGTTTGTAGCTTTCAGGTCTGGATTAAAGACTTTTGACTGTATAAGATAAAAAAAAATATTCAAACTAAAATTATAATTTAAACTAACAGTAACCCTTTAATTCTCCCTCCCTATTTTAAAAATCGTAATACCTCCTCTGGATTGCATTATTTCTAGATCAATCTATCGTGCATGGTATGTGCAACGCTGATGATGCAACTCTGAGAACTAAAACCTTTCTTTTAACACACTGCCATATTGGGTACATGCACAGTTGGCTTGCAGCTCTGTTGCCGCTTGGACATTGTTTTATTTTGCCATGTATTGTCATGCTGCTAACTAGGCCATTATTTAAAATGTGATACTCTATAGAAATTTGTGGTGTGCATATAGTGTTCATGATCATTTATAATGAGAAATATAGTTTCGATAATTAGTTCGTGTTCAGAATAAAGATTATGTTCTGTTCAGCTGCATCTGTCTACAAGTCATCTTTCTAATTATGTAGTAAATTATCTCCGAGTTATATGCTGAGAACCATTGTCAATCTATTGCAGCTTACTCCAAGTTTTTATCACACACATATATAACAAATATATAACATTTAGCAATTTTAAAATATAAATTTTAATTATTAAATGAGAATTATAGGATGCAAAAAAATAAAAATAATTTTTTGTAAAATCGTTCTGTAATTTTATACTCTAACCTCTCCATGTACACAACGCTAGTTTTCAATTAAACACAAATCAGAGAACCGTACAAACTTGGTATTGCACACAACTTCAGCATTATTAATAGGCTATTAATCAAATGCATCTCGTTATTTCTCCCTTTAGCGATTTTGTAATAAAAATGCAGCATTTTTGCAGAAATTTTACTGCTGTTTCTTTCACTGTTGGTAAATTCCATGACGAAATTTAAATAGAGTCTCAGAGGTGAAAGAAAAAAAAAAAAGGATATCACAATTTGTTTATAAAAACCATTGGAATTTGGAACAAAAAGAACACTTAAGAAAATGCTGACACTACTTGACTGAAAAAATGTTATGAGTATGGCTACTTGAAGAATGCTTATGTGCAAGACTGCCAGAGTTTGGCAATTTGACTATTTCTACTAGACTACTACTACTACTTTCTTCTACTAAAAAGTGATTAGTGATTCTGATGCCAAAATTTATGTTGATGCAAGTACCAAAATTTATCCCTATAATACTTATTTCATGCTTTTCTATTCACAAACTTCCCAAGTTTGTAAACTAAATAAACTTTCTCATAAAAAGTTCTCAGATAGTTGCTTGAAAGACACATATATGTAGGGATAATTCCACTTCATTCTTGGATTTCTCATTTAAGGAATGAGAGCTTAGAACACTGACACAAAAGTTGCAAAAAATTATGTAGTTAACAGATAATTATTAATAATTCTCTAACCGGCTATCGATTTTGCTTCCGAACCCCAACGTTTGCAAAAATGATATCAGAATGTTGTGATATTTTTCAAAATAATTACAAAATAACTCTGCCTCTCTATACTTTGACTCTTTTTATTCAGACATACAGCCATTTCAAGATGCACATACGCATAGGCAGAGCAAGGATTCAGCCACTTCACAGTGATTCCTGAATTACTTTTAGTTCAGGAAAGCAGTAGTTAAATTGAATTGCAACACTTATTTAGGCAATTTATTATTTATTTAAGTGCCAAACAAGTTCTCAAAAATTATTAGTTCTACTGCTTAAATATATCAGCAAAAGTATTGTTGCCCATATTATATATATATATATGTGGAAAAATCAAAAATCCTAAAATGCAATACTTATTCAACCTGCAGTAAGCAAACACAAAAAATAGAAAATGTCTCCAAAAGCAATAAATCACAGTGAACAACATAAGCATGACCAGCATTGAGATCAATATTGCAAAAATGCACAAATATTACAAATGCAAAATAAAATAGCTAATGCAAATAATAAAGAACTTACACGTCTCTGCACTTTGCCATCAGGGGTTAGTGTATCAACAGAAGCAAATGGATCAGCCTGCTTTTGAAATGATGACACAATTTTACTAAATTTAAAACTTTAATAAAATACAAATCAATTTTTGCCTCGATCATCCCAACATCTACAAGCAGGAATAAGATAAGCATTTTGCCCAATTTCCTACAAATCCAAAACCTATTAATATTCAAATAACTACAGGAACAGCATCAAAAACCTATCATTTGATTTTTCTTTTACATACTTTTAATTTTTGAGTATTACCACCAGTTATTGCAGCTTATGGTACATAACTAGATACTAGTTTAGAACTTCATTCATGCTGTATTTATTACTATTATTATTATATACAGTCAAAAGTTGTTAATTTGGAATGATCCATAATCCGGAATGATCTATAATCCGGACCTCAAAGCTACAAACTTTCTGCGCATGCGTCGCATAGGCATTTACGTGCGCGCGTAAGACCTTTACGGCTGCGAATATGCTTGTGCGTATGCTCATAAAACCTTTATGCATGCGCATTTAATGTATAACGGACGGTGTAAGCTAAGCTAAAATTATCTAATTCAGTTAATGTTGCAGATTGCGTTGTTCCTTAATCTTCGAATTGGATCCCGCTTATTATTTTTTGCAGACTGTTAGAGCAATTTTATAAAAGTAAGCTTAAACTTTCGATTATATCAAATAGAATTTCCGATATATATTCGTTAATATGTAAAGGATCTAAAGCGAAAGTATGTTTCGAAATCCGAAATCTGTTTATCATTTTTCACGCTGCTAGGCGGGGGAAACACCGCGGCACGCAATGAATTGGAAGTTGATCTGTCAGCACTATCCTTATCTTCAGGGCAGATGTTTTTATTTTATTTGGCTTATAATTCCTTACCAAATGTAGCATTTCATCTCGATGTGCTCCGTCTTTGATATGATTTAAAACAAGTTCCTCGTCATTATAATTTGCTTCCGATAGTGAAGAAAGTAACAGAGGTTATTGAAAACGAAAAAATTTCGATTGACAAATTTTTCGGTATTCTCGACACAGCAATTATAGGACTTGAACAGCGGAACTTTGTAACTAAACAAGAAATTATGTCTGTTTAAAAGAATTAAAGAGAAAGTATTATCACATGAAACGAAGCAACTTAAACAACTTACATTGAAAGAAATGTTTAATAAAGTAAACAAATATTAAGCTTTTTCTTTTTGTAAATTTTGATACCCTTTAGATCATAATTGTTTTTTATTTCATAAATTACGGTTTCATATTTTTAATTTTGTAATTTATGCATGCCATCTTACCAGATTTAAACTGATTATCTATAATCCAGAAAAATCGATAATCCGGAATCGCCGAAGTCCCGACGAGTCCGGATTAACGACTTTTGACTGCATATGGCTAGACAGTAAAAGTTCATTTATCTAAGGAAGAATATAATACATCAAACTACAGAAACTATTAGCTGGATAATATATCCATGAAAGCATTTTTTACAAACGGTAAAATATTCCAAAAGAACTATACATTCAAATAAACAAATTTCCAGTCTCTTCATTATATTTTTTATGTTCTTTTAAGAGAACACTGTTTATACTAGCGCTAAATTAAAAGATTGTTATTAACTCCTAATCATGGTCAGGTTAGAGTAGACTTTAAGGTACCCCTTGTATTATGGCGAAGTTGTTGTTTCATTTATCACCAAGTTGCTGTTTCATTTATGGTAGCCTGAGTAGTTGAATGTTATGGAAACCCTATTGTGACATAATCAGGTGCATGGTTCTGGGAAATTTTGAATCATGAGATGTTTTGTAAGCGCTTTTGTGGTGTGTACTGGTTTTATTGTTTAGACGGTAGAATGGCTGAATGTAGTAAGATTAATTTGAAGTTTCTGTATGACTGGAACGAAAGGGCAAAAGAGCATTAATTGACTGATGTGTAAATGAAGATTTATTTAGTAGCCATTATAAGTGTCCTGTATGTAGGAAGGATATGCGTCTAGTCGAACGTAAAAACCGTTTAGATGATTTTGAATGGGTTTGTAGAAAGAAAGGTTCAGATGTGGCGACGCGATATACGGATTCGAGTTCAGATAATTTTAGGAAGTTTTTGGATGCTGTTAAGGAATTTTGTGTGCCACAGACTAAAGACAAAGGAACTTCTAAATAGCGTAAGTGGATATTTGCTTTAATTGTGGATATTCTGCCATTAACAAATGATTGGTATAATAAACAAGGCTTCTAAAGATTACCATTCAATTCTCCCTTTTAATTTCATCACTTTTTATAGAATTAAGTTATGATTATTTTATTATGTCGTTTTGATGTTTACGCTTATGAAATTCAGATTTACCATTCTCTTATCATACTGTAGGATTCTCCACTGTGTAATTATAAGTTACCGTTGAAAGTGAAGAATCTTAAGAACTGATAAGCGAATAATCGCTTGAGTTCGTGTGACAGGAAACAACAAGTCAGAAGGATAAAATAATCTTTTATTATTCCAATCAAGTGTAACAGAACTCCATCTTGGAGTTGTACAATAAAGCCAACACTCGGGCTTGAACTTAAGAGACTAAGAATTAAACTAATCTTAACTAAAGGAGATATACCCAAAGCTATCAAAATTCTAACAGAGTTGGCCCCTTAACGTTAATAAAGTGCAAAGTTATCACGGGCCTAAAGTACGGACGAGCATAATAATAGCTTACAACGGAGTAGTCTAAAAAGGCAGACATGTGCAGCCAGAATATCTGGTATCTCTCTCACTAAGACAGTAGAACTTCGCGGTTAAATACCACTCTTCCTCGTTAGCATTGAGACGTGATTCTAAAACTATGCTCTGGCCTGAAGTGGTAAGCTAAAATTAAGAAGCGATAGGAAAGGAAGTTTTAACTCAAAATTTAACTGTTAATAAAATTAACATAATCCGGTACTTTTCCATTTTGCAGGTACAAGAGATAAAGTCCCAAAAAATGGTACAACCAATGCCAAATGGAACATCCTCGCTGGTAACCTTTTACGCCTCATTTTCAAAACAAGTCGCACCCATTTCTTATCAGATTGATTGTTTCTTTCAGTACTGGCATACAATTACATAGAATTTTTACCAGATAGTTCATCTATCATTATAGTATCAGATTAATTCATGAAATCTAATGAGAATGTACTAGCGAAGTAAAGCACTGCGGTTTTACATAATTTCTGAGTAAGCTATTCGTACGAATTGAAATAATTCTTGCATTTAAACTTGTATTCCAAATTAAGATTTAACTTGCAATTAATGTAGATAACTACTGAGAGAATTAGATTTTTGTAGTAGCTTACATGAGATGAGATCACTTGGGGGGTCACATGATATAAAACAGCGAATCAAGATGTTGTACCATGAAAGCATAGTAAATTCTTAAATTAATGTCTTCTTACAAATTTATCGTCTTTATTTATTACCTTTTTACAAAATTTTCAACAACATTAAAATGTTTATGCCTTCAAAATAAAAATTTCTTAGAACTAACATTTGTTATGTGTATACTCTGTGTTGTCGCCAATAAAGTCTGGCGAGATTTGCGCTGGTGAAACGGAAAAGTACCCATAATCCTTACAATATACAATAAATCCATTGCAAACGAGTTCTGGGTTGGTCTGCCTAAGATAAATAGAAAAGAAATACCAAAGAGTATCAATACTCTAATAATATACATTATAAGAAGGGATCCAAAGATTTGCTTAACAAAGATCTATAACGCATTTGCATGTTACTAATTGCATGCACATGAACTTAATGTTACTCTTTATTAACACAAGTTGCTCCCTAAAATTATTCTGAAATTACTCTGAAAGAAAAGTACTATATGCAAATTTAGTTTTTAAACCTTAAAATATAAAAACGTCTGTGGTAGGGGAAACATTTAATCACATTGCAAGAATGATATTTGACAAAAATGTAATAAACTTCACATTACATATATAAATTTCCATAATTTTATAATGTTTATACAGTACAAAGTCCAAAATCCGGACTCTTAGGGACTTCGTCGATTCCGGATTTGGGATTTTTCCGGATATTAGATCACCAGTTTATAACTTGTAAGACTGCATGTAGAAATTTTAAAATTTAAAATATGAAATCCTGATTTAGGAAATAATGAAGCATTTATGATCTAAAGGGTAACAAAATTTAAGCCCCCCCCCCCAAAAAAAAACTTGATACTTGTTTACCTGATACTTGTTATATTTCTTTCAATGTAAATTGCGTAAGTTACTTTTTTGTGCTAATATTTTATATTTAATTCTGCAGACAGATATAATTTCTTATTCAGTTACAAAGTTTCATTGTTCAAGTCCTGTAATCGCTGTGTCAATTCCGATTAAATTGTAAATCGACATTTTTTCGTTTCAATAACTTCTTTGTCACTTTCACTGTTGGTAGTGGGATTTTAAAGAAAATAAATAAAGTTAAAGCGCTATCTGGTATATTAACTGAAATTCCTTGGAATAAGTAAAGTATTATTTTAGTGTAGCTTAATAGCGCCCGCTATCAACACCTTCTTAAATACAAGCCTCCCTACTGAAGGCTCGTAGTTTAGTGACGTCTCAAACTGTTGGCCTTCTCAGTGGGGTGCGAAAGATCGCCCCTAAACCAAAGCCATCTAGATGGCATTAGCAAGTTAGGGGAATTTCGTCCTTGGTCGTGAGAAGGCGCGTTAGTGAACCAAGTCTTCTTAATTTAATATTGATATTTTTTTCGATTTCCATTATGCCTTTGAAGTGCTGTGTGCCGTTATGCCAAGCAAATTATACTGATGGTCCTAAAGTGTCAGTATATAGATTTCCTAAGCAACATTACATAAATGGTTAAAATTGATACCACAAGAAAATTTTACTATTTCGAAGTATTCTCGGGTAAGTTAGGCCTAACTTGAAATTTAAATTTATTAAGATATTTGCTTCTGTATTTATTACGTTAATGTTGAGGAATTTTATTTCTATAGTATACATTATGTATAATATTGTGTAATAATGTATCAATAAGTATATTTATGTATCGAATTGTATGGTTAATAATTATGTATCGAAATGTATGGTTAATAATTATGTATTGAATGCTAAATATTCACTTACTTTTTTAATTCTCCAATTTTTTTCTTTTTGATTAATTTTATAACTTGGAACGTTCAACTTCATACGTATATGGCAGAAAATAAAATTATTTAACTTAATATTTAATATATTTTGGTATTAATTTTTTTTTAAAACTGTGAAGGCAATAAATATACATATAGTTTTTAAAATTGTAATATAAAGTGCACAGTTTAGCGTAAAATAATGAATAATTGAAATTCTTAATACATGAAAATTCAATTACTATAAAAACTTATGTCACTAAGAATTCTTTTCTCCATGGTTCCTACTACCTGTTTTGTTAAAATATAAATTGCATTACTAAAAATCCTACTTTTATTACTTTAAAAATAGTAATTAGGTCTATGTTTACATTTGCGGGGATTTAGGTCTGTGAATTACATTTTCATGAGAAAGATTTTCAGCGTGTTTCTGAATACTACGATGAAAAAACGGGGAAGAAAATGGAAGTTCCATTAAAACAAGTACGATTGAAAGAAAATGCAGTTCCTTCAATTTTCAGTGCTTGCCGCAAATATTTGTCTTCAACAAAATCATCTTGAGAAAAACCGCTGAAGAAAAAAGAGAGAAGGGAAAATGAGCAACTTGAAGCAGTAATATCTAAAATCATAGCAGAATAGCAAGTATATGAAAAGAAATACTGTTATAGTAATCTGAGTGAGTAAATTAAAGGTGATAATAATGAAAACAGCTTTAAAAATTTATTATTCGTAACTCAAGGCCTTCTTTGTGAATTACACTCATGTTCATAAATTAAGGATAATGCAAAATCAGGCAAAGGAATGTTAAAAGCAAAACAAATTTGACTTATTTGTAAAGCTTATTTATTAAACAAAAGATAAAGAGCAAAAAAAGATGCTATACGTTTGATATTATTAAAAAAAATTAGCGATTTGTTCTCCCTGGAGCAAATTACAAAAAACTAATATTACATGTTTGGTATGATTGTTAATACATTGTATGTCTCCCAGACGATGCAATACAGTCCGTACGACACCTAGGCATGCTGAGTATCAAATTATCAATCTGATCTTGGGGGATATTACACCACTAAAAAGCAATGCTCTCCGAAGTTCCGGTAGACATGTAGGAGGAGGTGGACGGGCTGCAACTCGTCGGTGAAGTCGGTCAAGCATGTCCTACACGTGCTCTACATGATTCAAGTCCGGTGAGAATGCTGGCCAGTCCATAGGGGTGATATCCTCCGATTGAAGGCATTCACTTATGATGTTTGCATGGTGAGGACGGGCGTTGTCATACATAAACACAAATTGTGCGCCCATGGCACCCCAAAACAAACGTACATGTTGTTCCAGAATGCTGTCCCAATAGATTTGGTTTGTCATGGTTCCAATTTGAACATGCAGGTCAGTTCTGGAACCCAGAATAATTCCACCCCAAACGAGCACTCCTGCACCACCGTAACGGTGTCGTTCAATGATGTTTTCTTGGTGGTAACGGGTACCTGGAGCTCTCCATATGAAAGTCCGCCGGGAATCAGACTGCAAGCTAAACCTGGACTCGTCGGAAAACATCATCATACCTGCCAACCTCTAAAGATAAAAATTCAGAAGATTTCCCCCCCAAATTCAGAAGATTTCTCCAAAATTCAGAAAAACACGAAGAATTAATATCATGCTTTGATATTAAAAAATAACAATTTATACAAATAGAAAACAGAAAATTGTACTTACATTAGTAAATCTCAATTAAGTAGTAAATAAAAAATTTATTAGGAAACATAAAACAAGAACTTAATGTTACACAAAAAAATTATTGCAATGAATTTAGAGTGCATTTCTTGGCTTTAGCCAAAAATTCTTTGGAAAATTTCCTGTCATAACAATTAGTTTCCTCATAACATTTAGCAATTAAAATGTTTTCTAGAGTTTTTGGTGAAATTGAAGAACGAAAAATAGTTTTGTTTTTCTTCACAACACCGAAGACTCTCTCCCACTCAGCATTACAGTGTGGAATTACGAGAATAGCACATAAAACTCTTGCTAGTCTATCATATTTTGGTGTTCCATCAGCTCTTTTTATTCTTTTTAAGGTACCAACAAGGACATCAAGTCTATCTTCTCCAGAACTGGCAGTCTTCAAACTGTGCAGCAGAAAATTGGTTCTGTAGTTCATCTAAAGCATCATTATGGCATTCATTTTCTTTAATTGTTAACAAAAATGGAAATTTATCAATAAAAAAGCGAATCTTTTCAAAAGATGAATTTTCAATTTGTTTCAAATTTGCCACTTCAGCATTTAAAAGAACTTCATTTTGCAAAGGAAACTTCCTTACAATGTAATCACAGGCTGAGGAAAAGTACCTTCTAACACATTGAAAAAATTCTTTTTTCTCATGATCTTTCAAAGAATTTACAAGTTCCCTGGTTTGATTTCCAATTATAAGATCATTGTCATCCTTTTGATTTGCCAAACTATTATAGGCAACACGAATCAACACACTGTGTTTCACAACGGACGGTTTTACAAACTTAGTATAAAGTTCTTTCAAAAGATCATTAAGAATTTGGAAAAGCAGCGGAGATTTTGGCGAAGCTGATTGTAGAAGGGTATTTACACTTTCAAAAATCTTAATGATACTTAACACAAAACTACAATAGTCTTTGTTCAAATCCGAAGAAAGAAGATAGAAAATCCTTTCCTCCCGGCTAATAGAAGACTGTTTCTTCTTCCCTTCAACTTCTTTAACAAAGTTGACCTTTGAGGAGTCTTCTAAGCATTTTCTTTTTAAAGGGTTTGATTCTGTGTGTTGGCTTTTCCCTTTTAAAGCATTTTGATTAGAAGCAAAGTTGGTTTTCGGAATCTTATATGCCGACAAATTTGATGGCATTTGTGGTTTCGTTTTGGTCTCTTTGTGGAAATATTTTAGCAATGCATCCCACTGTTCAATAAACCTTCCTAGCGCTCTGCCTAAGGATAACCATTTCGTGCATACATGTTTCAGAATTTTTCTCGTTTCATCAGAGCACAGTTCTTGGAAATTCGTTAGGTTTTCTTTCCTTTTTACACTTTTTTCCAGATAGAAAAACACATCAATCAGAAGCTGGTCAATATTTAATGGTAAAGCAGCTGCAGCTTTTCTGCTGCCAAATTGATTAAGTAGCATGGGCATCCAATAACAATTAATTCATTTTGTTCTTTTTTGAGGAAAGAGGCTACACCCTTTTTGTCACCCACCATGACATGAGCATTATCTGCACCAAATGAAATGCAGTTTGATATTGGGATGTTAAGTTGTTTCAACTCATTAATTACCAAGGAGGCAATATTTTCCCCCATAGCGTCATTTCATTAGAAACATCACAGAAATATGTGACAACGATGGGGTAAAGCTTCCAATCACTGTCATTGCTGCCATCGATTGACACCGAAAATGCTGAATTCTGGAGTGCAGCTATCGTTTTACTTTGTGCATCGCAAGAAATTTTGTTCACAATAGAAGATGTTTTCGTACGAGCACAAGCATATTTCTGAGCAATCTTGGAGTCGGGAAACATCCGTCTGAAAAGTTGACCGGCGTGATCGGCAGCGCTTAGCGGCACGTTGTGTTCGATGAGGAATGCAGTAAACAAACACTCTGCCAAAATGACATCGGCATCCGAATTCGTAGCCGAATTTGAAAAAAAAATCATCCACTTTCTTTGACGTTGTCGAAGCCGAAGCATTAACTTCATGCTTTTTATTAGACTTAACATGCTTCAAAATGTCGCTTCTTCCACCGTGACTTATTATGAAGTCACACATGCACACGTTGCAAAATGCATAGTTATTTCCTTTGAAGGATTCTTTAATTGTTGGAAATTCGGCTTTGTAGGCAGGCCGAAAATATTGAGAATACGGTTTTTTTGAACAACGACGTATTAAGAAAATTCGTAGCACGTGCAAAAAAAAAAAAAAAAACATAATGCGACAACCACGCTTGCCGAGTCCGAGCTGAGTAATTCCCTTGCTGCTGAAGCGAACGCGAAAAAAATAATAATCTGGCGCCCACAAAGCCAGAGAAAGAGAAACAAGTTCAGCGCATTAGATTGGCTGGTTAAGCGGCAAGTTTTAAGAAACCGCAGGTTACTGGATTCGAAGTAGTCGGTAGTTGGCGGTAAAACACGATGCAATTGACGAAAATCGCTGAATTGGCGAAAAATTCTAAAATTTAGACAAAAATCACTAAAAACACTTCAAAAAGGAAAAAAAATCGTAAAAAATGGATTACGATCGTAAAATCGTAAAGACAAACGCATTTTCGTAAATATTACGAAAAATTCGTAAAAGTTGGCAGATATGCATCACACAAGCCCACTGTTGCGGTGTCCACAATGCATGCTCTCTACTCCAGGCTAACCGCAGGTGACAGTGAGTTGCAGTAAGTGGAACGCATCTGACAGGTCTACGAGCATATAGACCAATCTGCCCTAAGCGTCTGTACACGGTCTGCCTTGAAATTGTCGGACCAGTGGCTGAAGAGAGCTGACGAGACAGGTCTGAGGCTGTGCTCCACCTGTTTCTTTTGGCAGTAACTGCCAAATACCGGTCCTCATTCGGCGTTGTAACTGTACTGTAACGTCTACCCACAATACCATCATCTTGAAATCGTTGCCAAAGCCTGGAGATAACACTCTGGGCAATTCCAAGTTCATCTGATACTTCCAGTTGGGTACGCCCACATTCCAGACGGCCGATAATTTACCATGTAAAAAATCATCCAAATGTGCCCTTTGTGTCATAACCATTTGGTTATTGCACTGAAATGCTTATAAAGCGCCTGCAAACAATTTTACTTCTTTGCCTGCATTCCTTATATATCACTCCGTTACACTCTTGTCATTGTGACGTACCATTGGTGTCATCTGGTTACTTCCTGAAATTTGCATATGATTCTTGAAGATGTGTGTAGTGATTTTGCAGGTGATATATTTATTTTAGAGTTTGATTTCCGCGTGACTGAATTATCCTTAATTTATGGACATGAGTGTAGAAAAAATGCTCCTGAACATAAAAAGAAAGTAGTTCAGTTTATATTTGAGCAGCTGTCATTAAATGACTCATTGTCCAAACAAGGTGGAAAGAAAAGAAAAATTTTTATTTAATGTTAATTTGTATGAAAAAATCTACAATTTGAATGTAATAAGAATAAGGACATTTTGAGAATGTTATTAAAATACTTGGTAAATTCACAACAGAGGAAAATTTATTTAAAAAATGTGAATTTCAATACGGGAAGAAGGGAGGGATAAAGTGTTAATGCAAGGGATGTCCGGTATCCTATAATGTCATAGCACTATTCCTGACATAATTAGGCTCTACCACATACACTCTGGTAACGAGGATTGGAAACCTCGGCTAACACCTAGCTATTTCAGAAAATTCTATTTAAGAATAAAAATAAGAAAGAATTGTGATTCAACTTGCGTATATATGTGTATATAGAATTAGTTTCTTTAATGGAAGCTTTTGTGCTTATAAATCTGCCTTGCTAAAATTTAAAAGCTTCTAACATCCTTAAAAATATTTCTATACATCCTTCCTATGTATTTTTTATGCAGTTAAGTGACTTGAATATTATTAGTACAGAGCGAGATTCCAACATTTCTTTACTGTTTTTTTATCAAAAGTCAACCAGTACTTTATAGCATTATTTTAACTATAAACATACAATATAATACCATACAAAAATTAATAATATATAATATACTTTGTGCATATGAATATGTTTTCAATATTATATCCGCGAATGAATTGAAAATACATATTTTCATCTCTCTTCCTCTGTATATATACCTATTTACATATATTAAATGTTGAATGGATATAGAAAGGGTAAAAGTATAATTTATGATACCCCTTGGCGATTTTTGGCGGTACATGGATACCGATTTTGTGCAATTCTTTGACTCATTATTTTGGCTTGCAAAGCGGAGATTTTTGCACCAAAAATCACCACTACACAAAGCCAAAATAACAAGTTCAAACAATTGCACAAACTCGGTATCCATGTGCACATCGAATTATTTTCACTTAAAAAAAAAAAAAAACCTCGAATTGCACAAAAATGGCATTGCGCACTCCTTTGACTTTATCCATGTACACGTTGACCTATTTTCACTTAAAAAAAAAAAAAAAATTCCCCGACAGTTTTAACACACACCACAAAAACGCTTACAGAACATCCCATGATTCAAAATTTCCCAGAATCATGCACCCGATTACGTTACAATAAGGTTTCCATAACATTCAACTAGTCAGGCTACCATAAATGAAACAACTTGGCGATAAATCAAACAACAACTACGCCATAATACAAGGGGTACCTTAAAGTCTACTCTACCCTATATAAAGCAAAAAAAAAAAAAGAAAAATAATATGTATCTACATCACTAGAAAACACCACCTTGTTAGTAAAGCTTTAAAAACATATATATTTTAAAGGTAAGTAGTAGGTGACCAACAGCGATTGTCAGCCGCCAGTTTGTGACATCACGATCTCGTAGTTGGGCTTCTGTTTAAGAAGGTGTTGCTGCTATACATTATTTGGCTATGTCTCATGAGATTGGCGACAAAAGACAAGGGTTAGAGTTGACTTTGGGGTATCTCTTGTATTATCACAATGTTGTCGTTTCATTTATCGCCAAGTCGTTGTATCATTTATTGCAACCTGAGTAATTGAATGTTATGGAAACCCTTTTTTGACATAATCGTTTGCATTATTCTGGGAAATTTTGAATCATGGGATGTTTTGCAAGGGCTTTTGTGGTGTGTGTTGTTTAGGAAATACATTGCTTGTTTCATTGTTTAGACGGCTGAATGTAATAAGATTAATTCAAAGTTTCTGTACGATTTGGAACGAAAGGGGAAAAGTGCACTAATTGACTGGTATATAAATGAAGGTTTACTTAGTAGCCATTTTCCGGACAGTCCAGAATTACATAGTATATTTTTGACTCTTATTTTTGTGAATTTATGTGGCGACGCTGATATACGGATTCTAGTTCAGATAATTTTAGGAAGTTTTTGGACGCTGTTAAGGAATTTTGCATGTCACAAACTGGAGATCAACGAATTTCTAAATAAGATAAGTGGATATTTGCTTTGTGTAGTGCTTAAATGCATAAAAGTTTTTCCTTTTTTATGTTATTTTTATTGTTTAGTTTAAAATGTAGTTTATTGAGATTATGTATTTTTTGTTTGCCTCTATTGCAGAATTGGGTGCACCTTTGACTTTTTAAGTGAAAATATATCAATGTGTACATGGACAAACTCAAGGGAGTGCATAAGGCATAGTTTGTGCAATCCTCTGATGTTTTTTTTAAGTGAAAATAGGTCGATGTGTACATGGATAAAATCAAGGGAGAGGACAATGCCATTTTTGTGCAATTCTGGGAATTTTTTTTTAAGTGAAAATAAGTCGATGTGTACATGGATACCGACCGAGTTTGTGCAATTCATTCTTTTGTTTATGTTGGCTTTGTGCAACGAGAGTTTTGGGCCAAAAATCGCCGCTATGCAAGACAAGATATGGTACTTACGTATTATCGCAACCAGGTTGGCTCTATTTGTAAGTTTGAGTAAAAAAGTATGAATAGAAAGAAAATGTACATTTATTAATTACAGATAATTTTTAATACAATTTTTTATATTATTTTGTTTCAAAATATAAAATAGCAATTAAACCCTTCCGGTTTCGAATTTGAATAAGTTGCAGAATTATTTTTTTGGCGGAAATCTTTTGGCTATTGCTTTTAGCACCGATTGAAAACCGTATTCGCCATAACCATGTACACGTCGACTTATTTTTATTTAAAAAAAATCCCAGAATTGCACAAAAATGGCATTGTGCACACTCTTTACTTTTATCCATGTACACTGCTATTTTCTCATAAATTACAAAAATTTGCACGATAATGCAGGAAAATTTTGTGAATCTCCACATGCTCTTTTTACAAAACTATGTATAACACGTAGGGTTGCCGTAAGTAGGGTCGCCAAATTTCGCAATTTATGCGAATTTTGGCCTGGTTGCGTTAATACGTAAGTACCCAAAATAACAAGTCAAAGGATTGCACAAACTCAGTATCTGTGTACTGCCAAAAATCACCAAGTTTCGCCAAAGTGTACCCTAAAATATACTTGCCTAATCTTTAGAATATGGTAACTGGTAGTTTGGCGACATTTTGGAGGCGATAAAGGTTACTACCTGGGACTTTGGTAATAATGTGAGCAGTACTCAGTTCCAATTATGCATTATTTTGTGTGAGTTAAATGAGAGATCATGGGATATGTCATGTGATATTAATGGACGAATTACGGTTCTTTAATCGGAAAAGGGGGGAATTTGGAAAAATATCTGTGGCTATATATTATTTTGTATTAAGCTTCATTGTGTGTTGTGTGAAGTAGGGTTGAATAATTTTGGGATTGTATGGTGCTGTCTAAAGTGAAAAATCGTATGAATGTTTGGAAGATGAAGGTTTTAAACATTTTGCTGTGAACCACAAATATTATTTTAAAGATCCGGAAACAGGTGCACATACCAATACAACAGAGGGCACATGGAGTGCTATAAAAAGCGCCATTCCGAGGCATTGTGATAAAGAGAATTTTGCTTTTTATTTAGCGGAGGAAGTGTGGAGGAAAAATTCGCAGAAAAAATCGTTCAATGATTGTATTGAATACATAAGAAAAGTGTATCCACCATGTAAGCAAGATTCTGAAGAAGATTAGGTAAGTTAGTATTTTTAATTATTTGAGGATATTATTTTTATGCATTGTTCTAAATGTAAGGTGGAAGTAAAGTAATTTGGCATTATTGGGAAAATTGTTACAGTCAAAAGTCGTTAATCCGGACTCGTCGGGACTTCAGCGATTCCGGATTATCGATTTTTCCGGATTATAGATCATCAGTTTAAATCTGGTAAGATGGCATGCAGAAATTCTAAAATTAAAAATATGAAACCATAATTTATGAAATAAAGAACAATTATGATCTAAAGGGTATCAAAATTTACAAAAAAAAAGCTTAATATTTATTTGTTTACTTTATTAAACATTTCTTTCAATGTAAGTTGTTTAAGTTGCTTCGTTTTATGTGATAATACTTTCTCTTTAATTCTATAAACAGACATAATTTCTTGTTCAATTACAAAGTTTCGCTATTCAAGTCCCGTTAATTGCTGTGCCGAGAATACCGACTAACTTGTCAATCGAAATTTTTTCGTTTTCACTAACCTCTCTGTCACATTCTTCATGTCTTTATCCATTTTTTGCAGCAATTCCACTTTTTGTTTGTTGGACATAGAAACATACTTTCGTTTTGTAGATCCTTTGGAAGTTCCAGCATCAGAAATTCTATTTGACATAATCGAAAGTTCAAGTTTACTTTTATAAAATTGCTCTTAGAGTCTGCAAAAAATAATAAGCGGGATCCAATTCGAAGATTAAGGAACAACGCAATCATAAACATTAACTGAAATAGATAATTTTAGCTTAGACCGTCCGTTATACATTAAACGCGCAGGCGAAAACGTATTCTGCACTTGCGCACACGCATATGCGCAGTAGTCAAGGTCTTACGTGCACGCGTAAAACGCCTGTGCCAGCGCGGCACATGAGCAGAAAGTTTTTAGCTTTGCGGTCCGGATTATGGGTGTCCGAATTAACGACTTTTGACTGTATTAGCAATGATTTAGTTTAAAGTAATTAGGATTGTAAGCTAATTTTTATTAATTTAATGTATGTGCTTATTTATATTTTAAGTAGTGTTTTTGAATTTAATTATATTTTAATTAAATGATAGTTATTTTGTGAATTTTATGTTTGTAGGAATTTGGTATACGTTTTAGTTGAAGTAAATGTGCATGGAAATAATTTAAATATTTGACACTAAGTATTTGTAATGTTTGCGGTATGAATTCGTTGGTGACGTTTATAATATAATAGATAATTTAGAGGTAAAAGTTTTTGGATATTTTACTTATTTTATACGTGGAAATGTTCATATTTGGAAAGGGTATATACTTTTTCGTTATTAGGTAATTTCATATGTTCTTTTTAACGGGTTTAAAGATTCAGAAAATTGTCATGCATTTTTGTGAAATTTTTCTAATTTATGAGAAAAAAGCAGTGTACATGGATATGGTGAAGAGTGTGTGCAATGCCGTTTTTGTGCAATTCTGGGATTTTTTTTTAAGTAAAAATAAGTCGACGTGTACATGGTTTATGTGTATGTGTTATTTTGAAAAACGCATAAGGAGTATGGTATTGTGCACTTTTTCCCAATTTTGCAGTGAATATTTGTCATGATTAAGCAGTTTTGTTAGATAAAATTTCTAGCATAAGTGTAATTCGGCTAGTAGATTGTTGGAAGAAGTGTTCAGTAGATAAAAAGAAAAGAAACATGTCTTTACTTCGTGAAGACAAAATGGCGGCGGGAAAAAAAAATAGAGGGTTGCTGTAGGAGAGTTGGTCGCCAAATTTTCGCCAAAAAATTGCCAAGTTACCATAATCTAAAGATCAACCATATACTTTTACCAAGACAAGTTCCGCTAAATTTTCTGTTACTTCTATCATGCATTGAGACAATTAAGCCTGATTGTATTAGTTTAGTTATTTATTATACTTATGTCTATTTCTTGCACATGCTTAAGGCTTATCCGAGTCCTGAATAAATAAACTGCCACATATACTTAAGGCTTATCGAGTGCCGGCCCTAGATATCTTACTGCCTGATGCAGTCTCTGCGGGTCCTAAATTTTGCTACCAACCACCTCTCCAAGTTCTAAATTTTGGATCCACTGCTTTCCGTAAATTCTAAAAATATTCTGATCTCTTAGTTTTGCTTCTCGGTGTTTCTCAAAATTCCCAAAATCTTGTCTTCCCTAAATTCCGTCACCCGGTGCGGCCACATGAGCTCTGGCGCTGGTTCTGGATTTATTTGAAAAACAAATCAGTTGTTCTTAATTTAAATAGCACTAAAGGTAATCTTTTAGTTTATGAGTATCAATAACAAAATCTATTTTTAGCATATGGAAAAAATTTTATTAAATTTTTCATCGTCAGTATTTTTTAGCACATTTAACTGAAATCTTTAATCATTGCTAAGTGTAACGTCAACATAAAAGGTTAACATAGTCTTTGTTATTAAATTACTAATATAAAAAAATTGTTTCGGCATTACTGCATGAGTCATTACTCAAGTTGTCATGTGTTGGTAAACATGTGGTGATGAAAGCAAAATATAATTAAAGTAATAATGGTTAAAGTAGAGAGAAGGGTCCCCTTGTATTATCGCAAAGTTGTTGTTTTATTTATGGTAACCTGAGTAGTTGAATGTTATGGAAACCCTATTATTACATAACTGGTTGCATGATTGTGGTCAATTTGAATCACGGGAAAAGATATGGAAAGTGTGCATTGGATTTTCAATAAGTATGTTGTTATTTGGTGGTTTACACAGTAAAGTGGCGGAATGTGGTAAGATTAATTTGAAGTTCTGTATGATTTAGAACAAAAGGGAAAAAAAGCATTAATTGACTGGTTTGTAAATGAAGGTTTACTTAGTAGCCATTATTAAGTGTCCTGTTTTAGGATGAAAACACGTATGGTTGAGCTATATCGGATCTACGGAGAATATTTTTTAATCTTATTTTTGTGAAGTTATGTGGCGACGCCAGTATACAGATTCTAGTTCAGATAATTTTAGGAGGTTTTTGGATGCTGTTAAGGAATTTTGTTTGACTGAAGATGTGTTAATTTGTAAAGTAAGTGGATATTTCCTTTGTGTAGTGTAAAGACGAATTTCCTTTTTTTATGTTATTTCTTTATTTGATTTAAAATGTAGTTTATTGAGATTATATATTTTTTTGTTGGCTGCTCATTTGACTTTTTAAATGAATACAGTTCGATGTGTACATGGACAAAGTCAAGGGAGTGCGCAATGCCTAGATTGTGCAATTCTCTGATGTTTTTTCAAGTGAAAATAGGTCGATGTGTACATGGATAAAGTTAAGTGAATGCACAATGCCTAGTTTGTGCGATTCTCTGACCTTTTTTTAAGTGAAAAATATGTCGATGTGTACATCGATAAAGTCAAGGGAGTGCAAAATGCCAAGTTTGTGCAATTCTGCGATGTTTTTTTAAGTGAAAAGCAGGTTGATGTGTACATGGATACCAGTTTGTGCAATTCTTTGTCTTGTTATTTTGGCTTTGTATAGCGGCGAGAGAAAAAAAAAGTTGTTGGCGATTTTGATGTCTGGATTTCGGACTTTGTACTGTATATCTTAATTGGGATCTTAACAACATAGTAAAAAATCGGTATGACATACGACTATTTGATGAGACACATCGAAACACCTTATTTTAGATCAATCGCTTTCTAACTATCCAAAAGAATTAATGTTTAAGCATATTTATACGTCCTTCTAGAATTACATAAGGAATTATAAAAGAACGAAAAAATACAAGACTAATGTATTAAATGTTAAGAAAGTTCTGCAACAAAGTTGCCATTCTAGGTGTAATCACAGGTATGCGTTATTCTGACATTTTCCGAAATTGAAAAAAGAAAAAGATAGCATAATAATTTCAAAATGTATATTAAAATGTTTATAAGTTGTTTCGTAGAAATATCTTAATATTCGGATACATAACATATCACAAAAAATAAGCATTCAAAATCATATGATTACCTTGCATATCAGGCATGGCTAAACGATCGAAAAAATAATATTTGTTTTATGAAAAATTAATTATAACTACTCTGCTATATGGACAAAAATTTTATGTCCATGTAACTTAAAATACAGAGACAGGCACTGCGATCATAAATTACTCAGCTGATGTTTCATAAGAACATACACACATTCCTGCAATATTGCCATTCTCATGACGCGGAAAAAAAATGACAGCTGATTTATTTTACGCTACATACAAGCCATATGAGTTTGGAAGCGACTACTATCTCCAAAGAAAGATGGAAATCTGTAGGTATTAGGTAACTAGCGTTTGTAACGCTAACAAGTTCCGCCAATCAAGGAGAAGGCACCACAGGGTTTGAAATCATCACGATCGTAGCGCTAATAGTCATCTTTTCCTAAGCCGTCAGGCTCCATTTTACTAGGTCTTTTTATGGACTGTGGCCTCTATTGAAAAAAGTCTTACAACACAAAGATAATAACAACAATAATAATAAAATGAAATTATCTAACAGTATGCTCAGCTGAAAGACAGGGTTCTATTAAACTCCACGTATGTTAGTTTAGGCATTTACAACTATTTACAAAAAAATGTTCTCAACTTAAGATGCATTTATTTGCCAGGTACGGAGACCTGTCACACCGCATATTCACGAAGCCTACAGATCGTTTCTGCTCCAGTTTGCCGCGATTGGTTAAAACAGGAAATGTAGGGTCAGGTGCGTAGCCGGGGGGGTGCCCTGGGTGTTCGGGCACCCTCCCGCTTCACCACTGCCTATGCTTAATTTTTTTTTTTTTTTTTTTTTTTTTAATATTGCTTTCCAGCTTCCCAAAAAATTCATGTGATTAACGAAGAATGAACGTAAAGTGTACGATTTTCCATTTAGAAGTAAGATCAGGAAAAGTCGTCCTTCCTCAGCAAACAAGCGGCGGGAAAATACTCCGAAAGTAATGTGACACTTTCAAGTCGTAAAGCTTTTGTTCTTTTACAGCTTTGTAAAGTCTTCCATATTCAGTCTCACTTTCCTTTTAGCTTTCAGTCTTAATGTCACTAAAGAAGAAAAACCCCTTTCATTTCGGACCAAGCAATCTAAAAGCATAACGGTTGAAAGAAAATAAGTGTTAAAAAAAAGAAGAAGAAAGAAAAGAGAATAGAAAATAATTTGGGATATTTAATTTTAAGATTTACTACTTATTATCTAAATATTGCACAAAAGAGAAAAACAGTAAAATAGTTTTGAGTGACTGTTTTTTACATTAATTTCGGATTTAAGTTAAGTCAATAAATATAGCAAAAATATTCAACTTTTTTGGGGAGAATAATATAGAGAGCATGTCAACTTCGATGCTTTCAATGAAATGAGTTTTATTTTCTTAATCATCTAGCAATTAAAATTCTTGTTATTTAAAATGGTTTAATAGAGTAGTTCTTAAATATGCAGATTCACTACCAAGTATTTTATTTCATTTTGTTATTAGCCCAAAGGAGAAAATTGCCCAGAAATGCTATTAATTTTGTTTTGGCATTTTGCGTTGGTTCACTATAAATGGCTTTCCCCTTTTAAAATTGTTGCGACCAAACATTAGAGCCCAGCATTATATTAAAAATAAAATAAATAATGAAGAATCTGCATGAATGTATGTATGTTTCTAGAACTGTGAAAAACAACGGTACCTAGACACATCAAATTTTGAGTGTCGTAGTCTTCCACTCGAATATGGGCATCTGGAAGCTCAAATTTGGCATTTGCAAGTTGTTTTATTATCTACTTCATATTTTGTAAAACTTTAACGAATTTTTTATTAACAAATTCCGCGATTTCAAAGCGAGCAATGGCAACACTGTACGAGGAGAGAAAAACGGTTTTATCTCCAGTACGCGAGATTGTGTATCGGAAATTCTAAAGATATGCCCTTTTTAAACTTACTTTGTGATATTGCTGTTGATTTGGATTTTATGGTTTAAGTGCGGAGAACATGATATTTAATAAATAAAGGTAACACACAAAATGTAGAAAAACTCCCGCTTGGTGGTAATATATAGTTTGAAAGATTTCAGATTTTATTCATTTATTTGTTTTGTGTGCGTCTATGTTTGGGACAATTAATCAGATAATTACTGATTAAAAGAACGGATAAAACAAGAGAATTTAATAGAATGAAAAAAGTACATAGCTAATTAATGAGCAAAATGTATAATATTGCTGAAAAATTGCTAGTTTGACATAGGTTAGAACATCAGAGAACGAGCTTTTATGGTTTTTCTTACGTTTAAGAAAAATACAAACCAGTTTCCCTCAGAAAGTCCTCCACAGATGCGATAGCATCCCTTCCCTAGTCATGTCGATGGAAAAAGATAACTTTTGTATGCTTTTCTGTACTGATTTAAACAAACAGTAGTAAGCATATATGAAATACTGGTTATAATGATAAAAATTTGATGCAATTGTAAGATCATATACATCGTCGACCTCAAGCCGAAATCACGAATCAACACACATTCCTTTCAGAGGGAAATAATTCCTTTGGCATGAGCTTTAGTTTGCAAAAATCGATGTTCTACACTATAGTTCTAACATATTTATCAAAAACAAATGCATTTTACTTTTGGTCATAATGCAGAACAGAAGAATAGCAGGAAAAAATTCAATATTATTTTTAAAGGGTATCACCGTTCCTCGGATAGGAATGCGAAAATATTGTAAATTTTTTTCTGTTCCCTTTATATCATATAATAGTTCAGATTTATGGCCTAAAATTTTAAAATGATAGTTATTCGTTTTCAAATTCTATAGTGTAGAACATCGATTTTTGCAAAAATTTAAAACTGCTTTTTTCGCTGTTTCATAGCATCTATTCCTCTTTAAGAAAAAAAAGTAAACATTTTAAAATAACATAAAACGTAGGCATATAATCTTTGCTCTCTTCCTCTGTTTAAGAACAAAGGAGTCTCGACGAGTGGAACCAAGACATTTTACTAAATTGCTGGAATCATCATTTAGGAGGTCCAATAAGCCCTTAGGATAAACTATGAGAGTTAAGGTCAATTTGATCATGACAAAGTGAAAAGTAAGGATCAGATCTAACGCCATCGAAACTTACTATGTTTTTCCTGCAAAGTTTGCTGTGCGTTGTGTTACTAGCAATAATGCTTTAACTTGTGTTGTGTTAATATAAATTACTTAGTACAGAGCGCCCTGAAAAAGGAAAGCATAAATTAGAAAAAAGTGTACAAAAATTGAAAGTTTCTTTTCTCCAAAACTTATACATATTCCAAGGAAGTGAACTCTACCGGAATCATTTCTGTTGTGGAAAAAGGTAAGCAACCTTTCCCTCTCATTTGAAAATGCTGACTATTATATAATTATAGCTATTACAATAATAGATCTCCCACCCCTTTCCCTTCCACTAAACCACACGAGAGGACTTTCGTCTCGCCGCATATTTAGAGTGCCGCCATGTCGCACTGACACTAGACATTTACGAACATCCATGCCTTCTCCAGGATTCGAGCCCGGGCCCTTCGGCACAGCAGCAGCGACGCTAACCACTATATCGGTTGCGCGGCAGATAGTTAATGCTTTCAAGTTGCGCACTTAGAGGAAATAATTGTCATAACAAAATTATTTCTTTAATGTATGATAATGAGGGGACAGTTATTTTAATTATTTGAAGTTTTTCTTCGAAGAGCAATACTAATTACAAAGGAATGATCAGATCAAAATTGGCTAATAATGCTTCAACTTTACTGATTTTACAGAGTTGTAAAAGGAAAATGTCTTATATTACAAATCTTATGCTTGCTACAAATCCGTATGCTGTGACATATTTCTTGTTCCTATATCCAAGAACTGAATTGTTTAATCTCTTATACTCTATTAAAATTCTAAGAAATGTGAGAATCGTTGATTTAGTTGCCTGGAGAGAAGTACAAAACCCTCTTTCTAACATTTTACATTGAAGAATCAACTGTAAATAAGTTAACCTGTGCTACTTCTGTCATTTGAAAGACCGAGTTGATATGTAATTTGAGTTTAGGTCGACAAAAATAGTATTAGACCTTTGCCGGAGAAGATGGGCCATGCGGTATAAAAAATCGGTATGACATACGACTATTTGATGAGACACATCGAAACACCTTATTTTAGATCAATCGCTTTCTAACTATCCAAAAGAATTAATGTTTAAGCATATTTATACGTCCTTCTAGAATTACATAAGGAATTATAAAAGAACGAAAAAATACAAGACTAATGTATTAAATGTTAAGAAAGTTCTGCAACAAAGTTGCCATTCTAGGTGTAATCCCAGGTATGCGTTATTCTGACATTTTCCGAAATTGAAAAAAGAAAAAGATAGCATAATAATTTCAAAATGTATATTAAATGTTTATAAGTTGTTTCGTAGAAATATCTTAATATTCGGATACATAACATATCACAAAAAATAAGCATTCAAAATCATATGATTACCTTGCATATCAGGCATGGCTAAACGATCGAAAAAATAATATTTGTTTTATGAAAAATTAATTATAACTACTCTGCTATATGGACAAAAATTTTATGTCCATGTAACTTAAAATACAGAGACAGGCACTGCGATCATAAATTACTCAGCTGATGTTTCATAAGAACATACACACATTCCTGCAATATTGCCATTCTCATGACGCGGAAAAAAAATGACAGCTGATTTATTTTACGCTACATACAAGCCATATGAGTTTGGAAGCGACTACTATCTCCAAAGAAAGATGGAAATCTGTAGGTATTAGGTAACTAGCGTTTGTAACGCTAACAAGTTCCGCCAATCAAGGAGAAGGCACCACAGGGTTTGAAATCATCACGATCGTAGCGCTAATAGTCATCTTTTCCTAAGCCGTCAGGCTCCATTTTACTAGGTCTTTTTATGGACTGTGGCCTCTATTGAAAAAAGTCTTACAACACAAAGATAATAACAACAATAATAATAAAATGAAATTATCTAACAGTATGCTCAGCTGAAAGACAGGGTTCTATTAAACTCCACGTATGTTAGTTTAGGCATTTACAACTATTTACAAAAAAATGTTCTCAACTTAAGATGCATTTATTTGCCAGGTACGGAGACCTGTCACACCGCATATTCACGAAGCCTACAGATCGTTTCTGCTCCAGTTTGCCCGCGATTGGTTAAAACAGAAATGTAGGGTCAGGTGCGTAGCCGGGGGGGTGCCCTGGGTGTTCGGGCACCCTCCCGCTTCACCACTGCCTATGCTTAATTTTTTTTTTTTTTTTTTTTTTTAATATTGCTTTCCAGCTTCCCAAAAAATTCATGTGATTAACGAAGAATGAACGTAAAGTGTACGATTTTCCATTTAGAAGTAAGATCAGGAAAAGTCGTCCTTCCTCAGCAAACAAGCGGCGGGAAAATACTCCGAAAGTAATGTGACACTTTCAAGTCGTAAAGCTTTTGTTCTTTTACAGCTTTGTAAAGTCTTCCATATTCAGTCTCACTTTCCTTTTAGCTTTCAGTCTTAATGTCACTAAAGAAGAAAAACCCCTTTCATTTCGGACCAAGCAATCTAAAAGCATAACGGTTGAAAGAAAATAAGTGTTAAAAAAAAGAAGAAGAAAGAAAAGAGAATAGAAAATAATTTGGGATATTTAATTTTAAGATTTACTACTTATTATCTAAATATTGCACAAAAGAGAAAAACAGTAAAATAGTTTTGAGTGACTGTTTTTTACATTAATTTCGGATTTAAGTTAAGTCAATAAATATAGCAAAAATATTCAACTTTTTTGGGGAGAATAATATAGAGCATGTCAACTTCGATGCTTTCAATGAAATGAGTTTTATTTTCTTAATCATCTAGCAATTAAAATTCTTGTTATTTAAAATGGTTTAATAGAGTAGTTCTTAAATATGCAGATTCACTACCAAGTATTTTATTTCATTTTGTTATTAGCCCAAAGGAGAAAATTGCCCAGAAATGCTATTAATTTTGTTTTGGCATTTTGCGTTGGTTCACTATAAATGGCTTTCCCCTTTTAAAATTGTTGCGACCAAACATTAGAGCCCAGCATTATATTAAAAATAAAATAAATAATGAAGAATCTGCATGAATGTATGTATGTTTCTAGAACTGTGAAAAACAACGGTACCTAGACACATCAAATTTTGAGTGTCGTAGTCTTCCACTCGAATATGGGCATCTGGAAGCTCAAATTTGGCATTTGCAAGTTGTTTTATTATCTACTTCATATTTTGTAAAACTTTAACGAATTTTTTATTAACAAATTCCGCGATTTCAAAGCGAGCAATGGCAACACTGTACGAGGAGAGAAAAACGGTTTTATCTCCAGTACGCGAGATTGTGTATCGGAAATTCTAAAGATATGCCCTTTTTAAACTTACTTTGTGATATTGCTGTTGATTTGGATTTTAAGGTTTAAGTGCGGAGAACATGATATTTAATAAATAAAGGTAACACACAAAATGTAGAAAAACTCCCGCTTGGTGGTAATATATAGTTTGAAAGATTTCAGATTTTATTCATTTATTTGTTTTGTGTGCGTCTATGTTTGGGACAATTAATCAGATAATTACTGATTAAAAGAACGGATAAAACAAGAGAATTTAATAGAATGAAAAAAGTACATAGCTAATTAATGAGCAAAATGTATAATATTGCTGAAAATTGCTAGTTTGACATAGGTTAGAACATCAGAGAACGAGCTTTTATGGTTTTTCTTACGTTTAAGAAAAATACAAACCAGTTTCCCTCAGAAAGTCCTCCACAGATGCGATAGCATCCCTTCCCTAGTCATGTCGATGGAAAAAGATAACTTTTGTATGCTTTTCTGTACTGATTTAAACAAACAGTAGTAAGCATATATGAAATACTGGTTATAATGATAAAAATTTGATGCAATTGTAAGATCATATACATCGTCGACCTCAAGCCGAAATCACGAATCAACACACATTCCTTTCAGAGGGAAATAATTCCTTTGGCATGAGCTTTAGTTTGCAAAAATCGATGTTCTACACTATAGTTCTAACATATTTATCAAAAACAAATGCATTTTACTTTTTGGTCATAATGCAGAACAGAAGAATAGCAGGAAAAAATTCAATATTATTTTTAAAGGGTATCACCGTTCCTCGGATAGGAATGCGAAAATATTGTAAATTTTTTTCTGTTCCCTTTATATCATATAATAGTTCAGATTTATGGCCTAAAATTTTAAAATGATAGTTATTCGTTTTCAAATTCTATAGTGTAGAACATCGATTTTTGCAAAAATTTAAAACTGCTTTTTTCGCTGTTTCATAGCATCTATTCCTCTTTAAGAAAAAAAGTAAACATTTTAAAATAACATAAAACGTAGGCATATAATCTTTGCTCTCTTCCTCTGTTTAAGAACAAAGGAGTCTCGACGAGTGGAACCAAGACATTTTACTAAATTGCTGGAATCATCATTTAGGAGGTCCAATAAGCCCTTAGGGATAAACTATGAGAGTTAAGGTCAATTTGATCATGACAAAGTGAAAAGTAAGGATCAGATCTAACGCCATCGAAACTTACTATGTTTTTCCTGCAAAGTTTGCTGTGCGTTGTGTTACTAGCAATAATGCTTTAACTTGTGTTGTGTTAATATAAATTACTTAGTACAGAGCGCCCTGAAAAAGGAAAGCATAAATTAGAAAAAAGTGTACAAAAATTGAAAGTTTCTTTTCTCCAAAAACTTATACATATTCCAAGGAAGTGAACTCTACCGGAATCATTTCTGTTGTGGAAAAAGGTAAGCAACCTTTCCCTCTCATTTGAAAATGCTGACTATTATATAATTATAGCTATTACAATAATAGATCTCCCACCCCTTTCCCCTTCCACTAAACCACACGAGAGGACTTTCGTCTCGCCGCATATTTAGAGTGCCGCCATGCCGCACTGACACTAGACATTTACGAACATCCATGCCTTCTCCAGGATTCGAGCCCGGGCCCTTCGGCACAGCAGCAGCGACGCTAACCACTATATCGGTTGCGCGGCAGATAGTTAATGCTTTCAAGTTGCGCACTTAGAGGATATAATTGTCATAACAAAATTATTTCTTTAATGTATGATAATGAGGGGACAGTTATTTTAATTATTTGAAGTTTTTCTTCGAAGAGCAATACTAATTACAAAGGAATGATCAGATGAAAATTTGCTAATAATGCTTCAACTTTACTGATTTTACAGAGTTGTAAAAGGAAAATGTCTTATATTACAAATCTTATGCTTGCTACAAATCCGTATGCTGTGACATATTTCTTGTTCCTATATCCAAGAACTGAATTGTTTAATCTCTTATACTCTATTAAAATTCTAAGAAATGTGAGAATCGTTGATTTAGTTGCCTGGAGAAAAGTACAAAACCCTCTTTCTAACTTTTTTACATTGAAGAATCAACTGTAAATAAGTTAACCTGTGCTACTTCTGTCAATTTGAAAGACCGAGTTGATATGTAATTTGAGTTTAGGTCGACAAAAATAGTATTAGACCTTTGCCGGAGAAGATGGGCCATGCGGTATAAGGCGTAATCTTTTTTATCAAAGCTTTTTCGATATAACTGAAGCCCTAGAGGACACTGTGTGCTCAACCAAACCAGATGCTTATGTGCATAATCAATGGATTGTGCAATGTAAACGAGACTCTATGGTTCTGCCAAATTCAATCATTTCAACTGCTTTCATTGTAACATTCATAACTGCATATCATTATCTATCTCACTTAGAAGGAATTCTAGCTTTACTTCAGGGACAGCTGTTGATATTTAGAAAGCCTATAACATGGTCCAGGAAATAACTGAGTTTTATATTTCTAAGTGTGAAAATGCAGAGAAGAGTTCTCATCTTATCATCTATAGAAGAAGTAGGAGATGTAGTTTCGTGATCTTGAAAAAAAGTCGGGGTTTGGAAAAGGAACTCTTTTTTCAGTTGTTCCCAAAGAATCCATGAGAACCGGTCGACGAGAAACAGGCTCTTCTGTGTCGTTAAAATGAGATAATGCTTCTTTGGGGGGGGGGACTACATAGTATTTGGAAGGTCTTAGAACATACTGCTTAAATTTAATCCTGTCGATCACTTTAAAACATCTCCCCTGGATGTCGGGGGGGGGGACGATGATTCGTAATAGACGTGTGGGGATGCTGTGGTCTGATATATATGAACTTCGTCCTCGGCCGTTGTTCTCACTCCAAACGTGAAGTATCTTTTGGTGAGAAAAATATTCTTCCACTGAAAACGCATGCGAGAATACGTATATCTACGGTCTGTTTGAATGAGACGTTTCAAAGCTTGTTCCAAGAGAAGGGTTGGCAATTTTTTGTTTGTTCAGAGTCTAATAGATTCCTATTCATATTATGAATAAGCAGGTCGGACCATTCGACCACATGCTTGAAAGAAACTGTCACTTTACCGGCCGCTAAATGGGGGATAAATTTAGCACAATGACTCGCCAAAAAGGTTTTTAATGTTGGCGATTTGCGACAGCGTCTTCAAATCATCCGCACCTGAAATAAATTGAGTCGGAAAGACATCTAGCAGGGACATGGCTCAAATAAATTGATCTCGAAAAGTACTTTTGCCTTTTTATAGCGGCATTCATTATCTCTATGACCTCAGTTTTTGTTTATCGTTTCCAAGAAATCTTATCTCCATGACCTTTTTTGAATTGAATGGGTTGGAATGAGGACGTAAAAAACAAAATAACCAACTATGACATTTCTTCAGTCACCCTTTAAATCCCAATGAAATACAGAGATAGAGGAAGAGGGGGGGAGTCTCTCTCTATATACTAAATAGAACGAGAGAGAAAGTGGTCATTGTTTTCGAGTGGATCATTATGAGGAGTCCCCAGATCACCATGTGCATTCCTTTCAAATATAAAACTCATGAGATTTCGTTTTTTATCATCCAAAGAGTCTGTCATGTATCTGGCTGCGGTCAGCCAATCAGCTGCCTGCCTCGCGGTAAGAATCCAGCAAGTGAGACAGACGAGACGTGTCTGCAGAAAGTGTGGTACGGCGTTTACGCCTATGTTCGAGTTTCGATTTTAGCCAGCGATGCTGATTAATTTGTAAGGTATTAAACAACTGTGTTTCATCTGAGTTAGTTTCTTAAATCATATAATATCAACCTCATGTAAATATTTGTACATAAAAGTCGTGCTTCTATATAATAAAGGATTAAATTTCCAATAATGAATTTTTTCACATCTCTGCCATCCCGACAAGCATGACAGCACTCTCTCTTTCGAGAACCAGAAAGAACGAAGGTGATTGGATTTTGCGAAAAGGTGAGAAATTTTTGTTGTAATTCTTAAAGAAATTTTCTTATAAATATGTATAAGGGAGTAATTAAAAGTGATTTGATTTCGGTGTCGAAGGACTTGGTGAAGAAGCCGATTCCAGTTTAAAAGTCGTAGAATTAACAAATAAGCTTTTAAGTTCTAAATAATATTTGAAAGATAAAGATATTGTTATTGAATTCCTTAATACTACGGTTGAAGAAAGGAAAAAGTCAGAAGAAATTGTGAAACTGCGTTTGATGCAAATTGAAAGTAGCAACGAATCTAGTAACAACGTAGAAAATACACTTTCAATTAGATAAGCTTTTGAAAGCGGTGCAGGCATTATCGATTTCTGTACCTAAAAAGGGTGAAGCATGGAACTTATTTTTTGATTCAATAGAAAGGGCTTTTCAGCATAAGAACATACCAAATGAGTTTAAATCTGAAATTTTACCTAAACTGATAGGTGATAAATCTTCTAATATTCCAGTATATATTAAAGATGATGATTTGAAAGATTATGAAAAAATTAAATCTTTAATCCTTAAGGAATTGGAACCATTGCCAATTATATGTTTAGAAAATTTTCGCCAAGCTCAAAGGTTGATGGGGGAAACTCATTTGCAGTTCGCCTCTAGTTTAAGATCATGTTGGATCCATTACTGTAAAAGTAGAAACGTCAATGATTTTGAGTCTTTAATCAACTTAATAATTTCTGTCAAACTTTTTCAAACATTGGATAGTGATTTAGCTTGCCATGTTGCAATTCGACAAGGTGAAAGTTTGCTACGTCCAGAAGAACTAGCGAAGAAAGGCGACACTTATTTCATCGCAAAAGGTAAATCTTTTGATGACATAAGAGATGAAAAGCGTATTAATTTTCGTGATTCATGTAACAAAAACTCTAAACATATTCCACCAGCGCTAAGAAAAGATTCAGTGGTAAATGAACAGAAACATTCGTTTCGTGATTACGTGTGTAGTAGCAGTTTACATTTGGCTAAGGATTGCCCGAATTGGCGAAATAAATTTGAGAGGTCCAATATACAGAACGATAATTTTCTGGTCAAACCGAATGTTAACACTTCAAGTAAACCGAAGGACAATGCGGTTGTTACAAATGTAAATTCTAAACATTTACAAAAACGCGAGTGTTCCGACGGAAAACTTAATTTTTATCTCCTGGAAAAGATTACTATTTACATTGCAGGGAAGCAAGTAGAAGCTATAAAAGATTCAGGTACGGAAATACCAATTTTGAACCCTACCTTAATTCCTGATTTAAAAATAGAAAGTAAGGGTAAAATCATTTTAAGTTCTGCATTTGGCGACGTCATAGAGGCAACGTTAGCAACTATTCCCATTTATTACAAAAAACCAAAAAGTTGTCCATATTTCACGCGTAGAAGCTCTTTTCGCGTTGACAGATAAGCTCAATGTTTACTTACACCAGATGTATGGGATCGCAGATATGAAGACGAGAATGAATCAACAGTCTTCCCTGAGACGAAACCGGAAACTCATAAACAAAAACAACTTGAGGTAGGCGCCGTTGAACTGTCAAATGTAAATCTTTTTTATAGCTCAGCTGCGAATCAGAATGATGAAAGACTAAACAGTTATTCGGAATGAAATAAATTTAAGGTCGATCAGAGAAAGTTTCAATTATTAATAAATTCTTTTAAGGACGCAGAATTAGGAAAGAATAATTTCTTTTTACAGGACGAATTATTATTTCATAAAGAAAATATTTGTGGGGAAAACATACAACAGTTAGTTTTGCTCGCGAATTATCGAAATAAAGTCCTTCAATTAGCTCATGATTCCATATTCGGGAATCATTTAGGTATGAGGAAAACTAAAGTAAGAATTAAGATTTCATGTTATTGGCCGAACATATCCAGAGATGTAGAAAATTATTGTAGAACATGCGAAAGATGTCAATTAAAAGTCCGGAAAGACAATCGGATAAAATTCCGATTATTCCTATTGTTCGCGCGCCATATCCCTTTCATGCAGTAAATATAGATATTGGTGAAATTTCACCGCCTTCAAGAAGGAAACATAAATATTGTTTGTGTTTGATAGATAATCATTCAAAATGGCCGGAAGTCATACCTTTAAAAAGTCTTTCCGCTAAAACTACTTGTGATGCTCTTTTAGATATTTTTATGAGAACCGGTATTCCAGAAATAATTTGTAGCGATCAAGGCACTAATGTTACCTCACAATTAACTCAAGAATTCGAAAAAAGGTTAAGAAATCATCCTCCGTTTTCGACGCCTGGTTACCCAGCATCAAACGGCTCAGTGGAAAAAGGGAATCGGGTATTTAAACAAATGTTACATCATGCAATTCGCATAGATCCTGTTAATTGGAACAAGCACATACCTTATTTACTTTTTGCGTAAGTTCCAAATTGCACTACCGGTGTAGTGTATCTCCATTTATACTTATTTACGGTCGTGAAGCTAGAGGTCCCTTAGCTATGTTAAAATCATCATGGTCCGGTGAAATACCATTACCTCTTAATCTAAGTAATTCAGCAGTTCATTATCTACAAGAATTAAAGTAAATTTAGAGAAAGCGTCTGAGCTCGCTTCTTTATCTGCCGCGGAAAAACAAGAAGCTTACGCATATTATTTTAACCGTCGCAAAAGTATGAAAGAATTTAAAAATGGGGATTTAGTATATTTACTTATACCAGACTTTAGCAATAAACTGTATGCTAGGTGGACAGGTCCAGGTGAAATTGTTTAAAGAGTAAATCCTCATTCTTATAAGGTTAAATTACCCGATGGGAGTGTGCGGCATGTTCATGTACACAAAATAAGAAAATTTTATGTTCGAGCACAAACTGTGGGAGTGATATTTGAAGATGATTCTGAGTTTGGAGAAATTCATCCAACTCCAAATATTGCGCTGCAACTAGAAGGGACATCGAGGTGGATATTAGTCATTTAGAGGGTAGCAAACAAAAGGAATTGCACGAACTTTTACTCAAGCACATCGCGTTATTTTCTGGTGAGATCCAAATAGCCAGCGTTGGTGAACATAGAATTCGGTTGTTACCTGGAGCTGAAAGGAAAAAAAACCATATATCTATAACATCCCAGAATCTTTGAAACCTGGAGTAGATAAACAGATCAGGGAATTAGACAGCTTGGGTCTTATTGAGCCAAGTGAAGCTGAAATAGCATACCCGGTCGTATGTGTTACCAAGAAAGACGGAAGTAAGCGTTTATGTATTGACTTCAGCTTGTTGAACCAAGTAACCAAGCCTGTTGATTTCCCAATGGAGAATGTGACTGATATAATCAATAAAATTGGACACGCGAATATTATCACCAGTTTAGATGTTTTGAAAGGTTACTGGGAAATACCTTTAGAAGAAGAAAGTCGTGATTTAACATCATTCAAGACACATCGTTTCCAATACCGTTGGAAGGTGATCCCTTTTGGATTTAAAAATGCAGATAGTCTTTCAAGACTAGTTGGTGAATGAAATAGGTGTGAACTAAGCATGAACTAATATGTTTAAAACTTTGCATTAGCTATTTTTCTTTTGTTCCGGAATTGTGCGAGAGCTACTTTCCATCTGTTTTTGAAAAACAAATTACTGGTTTCCATTTAATGTTGCATTATAATATTGTGTTTTGAAATAGTATTGCATATATGTTTTATTGCAGAACTCCGCTATTGTATCAAGGCGTCTGTTCATCTGTTGTGGCCCACCAGCGGCCGAGCGGTAAAGACGCTGAACACTGGTAGTTCGGTCCGAGGTTCGAATCCCGCGAACGGGCTGGCTGCATGGGCGTTTTCGTGGTTTTCCCCATGTGTAACGTGTATACGAGCCAGTTTCCCTTAGAAAGTCCTCCACGAAGGCATCCCTCCCTTTAGGCAGATAGCCCTTGTGTGCTTTGCCATAATTAAATAATCCAATCCAGTCCATTCATCTGTTGTGAGATGAATGTTTATTGCACTCATTTCAAAGTATGTTATTACGTCATGTATACATGTTCATATATTTTGAATTAATTTGGTTAAGAAAAAAATTATATAATGAGATACTAGGCAAGTATTGGTATTACATTTGTAAAATGAGATTTGTAATATGAGAGAATTTAAATATTAATAAGTGTATTAATTATTAAGCATTGGTTTGTAGAGTATACAGTGTTTAAGTTCGTAAACTCATTTCCTGGTTCAGTTTTCAGATTCCGTTTCGCTTTGGTATAGCACAATCTTACCGGGTAGGTGTCATATATCTTGCTGCGATCAGCCAATCAGCTGCCTGCTTCGTGGTAAGAATACAGCAAGTGAGACAGACGAGATTTGTCTGCAGAAAGTGTGGTAGGCCGTTTACGTCTAAGTTCGATTTTAGCCAGCGTGGCTGATTAATTTGTAAGGTATTAAACAGCTGTGTTTCATCTCAGTTAGTTTCTTAAATCATATAATATCAAACTCATGTAAATATTTGTACATAAAAGTCGTGCTTCTATATAATAAAGGATTAAATTTCCAATAATGTATTGTGTCACTTCTCTGCCATCCCGACAAGCATGACTGAGTCGTTTACTTGAAAGCCTCCGATTTTTCAAAATGTGTGGGTTATAATGTAGTGGGCAGCTATCACAAGATGCGGGAACGATTTCTGGCAGACGAAGAGGTTTTTGCGGCTTGTGAAGTTTCTACCTTGGATACACAAATTTTGTTGATGAAATGAGGCAAATATCATTACACGGACGCATTTCTAACCCTCTCGCAAATGAACAGTATTATGGATCATCCTGAGCAGGAAAAGTGACTGGTTGCAGAAAATCCTGCACGAAACACTCTCGATCGTGACGACCCGGAAGGATCACTATTATATTCTCGAGGACGATCACCTTACCCAGTTCACGACTTTAAAAAAAATTGTCGAACAAGAAAAGATTGAATGGTTGAAAAACTACTCCATACCTATCATCGATGATGATGATGATGAGGAGCTTGTGCAGAAGAAGAAGCCTGTGTTGAAAGAGGAGCCTGTCAAAAGCCCGTTCAGACTCCTCTACATCTCTCAAGACCTCTCGAGGATAAGGGAGCCGAAGCTCCTCTAAATTTCTCAAGACCCCTCGAGGATAAGGGAGCCGAAGCTACTATAGATATCTCAAGACAGGACCCAAATATATCTCTCCAGGATCAGAGAGAAATGAAGCCTATTGAAAGACAATCTATCAATGATACTCAGAAAAGACCACCTGATGAGAATAGACTTCCATTCAAAAAACGACTCCTTAATATAGCCACCTCTTCTCAACAGAATCCTATAAAATTTGCAGATAAATGCCATCAAACAGACCCCTTTATAGTGATCCTTTTAATTGGAGATCCCGTGTATTAGCCTCAAAGAATGAGATCCCAGAATGTTTATATCACATTTTAGAAAGGGAAGGTAAAAACGTATGAAAACAAATCGGCTGAAAAAAAGATTTTTCTCTCAGAAACATCTGTGGCTCAGAATTAAAAAAATAGATAGCCGAGAGTCCATCCAAAGTGACGTAAGCCAATTCTTTCACAATAAAGTATCCTTGAGAATCGTAGAAACCTTCATAGTCGAGCACGAGTTCCATGTCCTCTTTTTTTTAAGGTGACCTTTATTATTTATGCACGATATCAAAAGAATGTGACAATCAAAAGGTTAAAACGACTTGTCACGTGCTCCATTGCCTATAAAAGAGGGTATCGCAGAGGGAGCGCTATCATTTTTCTTCAGGACAGAGAGAAAGAGAATTTTTGCTTTTCAATTAACGTTGGCATCATAGGTCCCGATCCTCTCACCGGTTCCTACATTATTCTGAACATGGAGTCGTTTCTCTGCCATGATCAGCAGAATGGAGAAATGTCTTTCATCTTCAAAGAACTAGGTTACATCACCTATGATTTAACCTTATGCGGATCCATGATTTTTCTACCTCCTGTCAATTATGCAGACCTATCGTCCCGAAATCAAGCTTCGGTCGACCATACTATTCGTAACCGACACGGCCTGCATTGGACATAGGGACACCTTTCCTACGAGCATCTTCCTACCATCTTGAAAATGCTGACGGAAAGTGTGGAGACGATCTACGTCAATGGATACGATAAAGCCGAATTTTTCAGCAAGCTCTGTGAGCGGCCTGTTTACGAGTTTTATGTCCCGTGGAAAACAGAGAGGCGTTACAAGACGAAATGCACACGACACCAATTTTTCCGCAAGCACTATCTTCATTGTGCCGAGAACAAGGTGAAGAATTTTCGATACAGATTAAAGGAGTGCGATTACGTTCTCAGGAAACTACATTCTTACAACCCAGAGCACAAAGGAGTAGAAGAAGAAGAAGAGGAGGAGGAGGATGTGTATGAGGTCGAGGCTCCCAAGGAGGACACGAGTGATGACGATGATGAACATCTATGAAATGCTTAATTTTGGACGCTTTAGAAATAAAAGAATATTGGACTCAACCTCAGTCTCGCATAGACCTGAAAGAGAATCCTCAAGAGTATCCTTTGTGGTCCTCTTCTAACATCTCTTAGTTTATATTCATTTCTCTTCTCTTAGTTTACGTTCAAGGGTCTTGGAGAGATCCCCTGAATGTAAACTAAGTGAATTGTATGGGTTTTATGAATCATTAGAATAATAATGGAAAGGGTTCCTTTTCAGTTATGTGTTTTTCTTTCCCATCACATTTCTTTTCAATGACTACGCCAAAGTCTATGAGGAAAAAATCTTCCAAGTTAGACGAGACATATAAGGATTTCATCACTATCCATTTATCGGAATCTCCCGCACTTATAATGCAACATCTGTTCTAGCCAACGGTTTCATCACCATCCGTTTATCTCACGACCGATTAGAAAGTCCTTTGAAAGAAGGAAAAATATCTTGCGAAACTAAAACGGATCTCATAGGTCTTATCAGCAAACCGCCTATATAAATTCATACGTCGTTTCCCCATTGACACCATAATTACAGCGTGTATCGATAGGCACAGACTACCCAAACTAAAAGTAACGATAAATACCGAGGAAACATTAAAAGAAGAATTGGAAAGATTTTCAAGGAGATTAGAAGAATCAAAACGGGATTGGTTTTAAAGTTCTACTAAAGAGGAAACTGAAATAAATTTAAACGAACCTCTGCACTTTAATCCACTACCACAAAGAACGAGACGAGTTTACCAACAGTGCAACATTTCAAATGAGAAACAGAAAGCGACCCATTTGAGTAGCCAATTTCAACGCATGATTATTTTATAAGTATTTTTCCCTAAAAGAATAGGGAAATCGAATGATTATTTTTCCTTTTCCTTTCGTAAGAAAGTCGGAAAGAAATTTCTCTGAGTTCTCTCAGAGAAATATCTAACTCAAAAAGAAAAAAAAACCTTTTTGTTAATTTTAATGTCTTTAGACATTATTAAAATAACCTATACCCCCTTTTTGTTTGAATGATATCTCAACATGTTGTCTCGACATGTCTCTAAAAATAGATTTCCAAGAAAGGAATGAGTCATTTTCTATTTTTAAAAACATGCTGAGACAAAATGTTGAGACATCATTCAAACAAAAAGAGGGTAGAGTTAATTTTAATAATTTCTAAAAACATTATTAAAATTAACAAAAAGTTTTTTTTAGTTATAGATTTTTCTCTGGGTAAGAATTTTTTTTTCAGCTCTCAGAAATTTTTTCCAGTCGACCTGATCATCAAAACAAGACATCAAATTCTTTCTAGAATGGACCCTCGCTTATCTATTTAAACCATTCGAATTTCGCTTCAGATGACTCTGTGCCATGGCCTGGATACAAGCCTCTGGATTATGTATGGAAACAGACTCTATCGATCAATCCCAATTTTTTAAGAATGGATTTTTTGTTATCTATTTCAAGTTTTCGCTGCAGATCACACTGTTTCATCACCTGAATTTCACTCTCGCTCTTCATGAAAGGTAGGTGTAGTTTCTTTTCAAATGACCGCCCCCCTCCACAGCCAAGATTGGATCCAAGAAGTTAACGAAAAAACAGGGTTGAGTAAAGGAAAAAGCACATTGGATAAAACAATATTCTTTTCCAATGTACTGTTTCCTTCACCCAACCCAGTTTTTTCCCCACCTATATGACAGACGGGATAGAATGGAAAAACCAAATAGGAGGCGGTCCGTATAGATGGGATGTCCTCCAAAATACAACCCCTTTTATAGACCGTGTAATGCCACCTTCTAATCATTATTTTTTGGGCTAGATGATGAAAATATAATATAGATGAGAGTCCAAGATTGGATTGAAGAAGTGATGAAAAAAATCGGTCTGGAAGGAAAAGAGTGCTTTTGGAAAAAAAGAGCCTTGTTTCCCGATGCACCCGTTTCCCTCCAGAACGATTATTTTTTTCCACTTCTTACGAACTTAGCTTAAGAAGTCCAGCTCGAATCTCTGAAGATGTTATAGATGCATAAATCTGCATTATCTCGGAGAAAGATACTTTGATCCTATCGCTGAGAACGTATTTTGAGGATGGTCAGGACTTCTATATCTCAGCTGACCTTTTCCAGCGGAGAATACAAGCAGTCGTGGACGATATTGTAAGCTTTCGTTCCCAGTTTCTCCATTGCGTATAAAGTTTGAGGTAAATCAAACCATATATTTTTAGCATAGACGTCTGGATCGCCCGGGGAGAGATCCTTCCACTGCAGGAGTTGGGGATGACGGGTTTGGAAGAGGTCAATCATTTTGATGTAAAACCATTGTCCGGGATTCCTTGTCAGGATGGCTAGAGAGACAGCATTGAAATAAATACGGAAATTGGAAATGTGGGCTTCAAATTCATTAACATCCAAAAAATTATATAGTAACGCATGATTCTGCTCGAAACGTTTCGAATAAGAATAAAAAAGGGAAACGAACGTGTCCTTTTATAGATCTCGTTTAGGAAGAGTTCCAAACTGACCAGTTATTTCGAAAGGTCCAACAAGATTAGCTTTTCCGAGGTGACATTTACATAACAACCTATTCATTGTAAACACGTCTAGAGGTCCTCATATGAGTTGTTTTTTTGAAACGGTCCAGGTGACCTTTACGAGATCATGATAAATAAGTCACATGGGTTGTTTTCACCTTTACGAGATCCAATAAAGACCTTTTGTTTTTTTGAATAGAAGTTAATGGGTCAATACAAAGCGTTCTCACGATCCTCGCATGTCATTTCATATGCATATTTTATAGCGCGTTATCAAAGTATTTCTTTCATCGCAATCCTTTTTAAAAAAAGGTTGGAATGACCCTGACATTTTGATGCGGTCGCGATAATGGTAGCTGTCGCACAAGTATAAAGGAGCGTGTCAGCCCCGAGATTTCTTCAGAACAGAAGAAGACTTGAATTGAGCTGGTAAGTCTATGTTTTATTGAGTCATGAATATGTATAAAATAGATTCTATTTTTTAAATATAAATTCATTAAAGGAATTCTCTTGGGCCTTTTATTCTTTTAAAGAAATGCCTCTTTGAAGAATATGAAAAATGTCTTTGATTCTTAAAAAAAGTAATTTTTCTTTCTAGATCTTCCCTGTTAATTTTTTTCTTTCCTGTTTTTGGGAAAATCTATTCAATTGGCATGGAGTCTGCTGATAACTTTATCGTGCTCGAGCTAGAGGATTTCCAGTCCTACAACCGCAAGAAGGGCGAATATGCCTACCTTCTGAAGGAAGTTGGTTATGCGTTGAGAGATCTTCTGACAGTGGGATCGTTGACGTTTGGACCTCCTCAATCTTTCAACCAACTGAATGCGAAAAACCAAACGACCAACGCCTGGCTGACGAGAAACAGATACGATCTTCGCTGGAATGAGGGTCATATTCCTTACAACCATTTAGCTCCGATTCTCAAATCGTTAACCCACAGCTTCTCTACCATTTACGTCGTGCAATGCGAGAAAGCAAAATGTTTTTGCCAATCCGTGACCATCAGCAAACCGTGACAGAGATTTATGTGCCAGGCGCAATTATTTGGAGGTATCGGGCGAAATGTGCCAAACATCAGTAAATGAGGAAATCGTTCCACTGTGCCGAAAACAAAGTGCGCAAATAGCAGTGGCACATTATGGAAGAACACTTTCATATCAATAAGATCTATCCTGACGGGTTGAGAAGGAGGAAGATGAAGAGACGGCTCTGCAAGCTTTTGATAGGGCCTACGATCAAATAGAGAAGGATCCGTTTCTGAAACATTACGACGAACGCATCAACACATGGCACAATCTGTCGTGTTTTCAAGTTATGGAATATCGGGATGTGCATACGCCCTTTCATTTCATGGTCCATCATTGATTAACTTCTTTTTCTTCTTCCAGTAACTTTCCAAAGATTGATAGTTGTGGTGACATAACTGAAAATGTACCCCATTACGATCCGGCTGCATGTTGGGTCTATGAACCTCCAAAAGTATCTCCTGACACCTTAAAGATACCTTCGGATGATCGGAAGACAGAATGTTCTACTAGCTCTGCAAAGACTGATGGTTTGGGACCTGAAAATGTGCCCCATTACGATCCGGCAGCATGTTGGGAACCTCCAAAACTATCTCCTGAGACCCCAAAGATATTTTCAAAAGGTCATAGGACAGAATATTCTACAGAGGCCACTGAGTCCCAAAAGCCCGATGAGATTTGTTGGGAACCCACAAAGATATCCAGCGATCATAAAACAGAATGTTGGGATAACGAAACTGAGGAAACGACAGAGAATTGGGATGACCGTTCTCAAAAATATTTGACTTCATGAATGAACTCGAAAAAATGTTTAAATAAATAGGGAAGTTTTCTCCGCTTTCCCTATTCAGTAGGCCAGAGAGCTGAATCGAGAGACCAAGAAAACGGGTCTTGAAAGGAATGAGTGCACATGCATTCGATTTCTTCCGAGACACATTTTTTGGGTTAATCTCTCATCCAATCTTAGGAAACGAACTTTGTCATATTTTCTACATCCATCCAAAAAAATTGGTAACTCATTTCTTGACGATCCAAAGTCGAAAAAAATTCTTTATAAGTCATCCACTCTAAGGAAATCCAGGCCTCTCTGAACTGAATCCATTATGAGAATCTGCATTCCTTACCGGCTCGCATTCATCTGAAGCGGAACCCGGAATGCTTAAATAGATAAGTGAGAGTCCATTATGAAAAAAGTGAGAGTCCATTATGAAAAAATTGTGATGTCTTATGAATCGAGTCGGTTAGAACAATTTTCTGAGAGCTGAAAAAAAATATCCTAAGTTGTATATATATATATATATATATATATTTGGGTTGGCATCGTTCATTTATAATCGGATGACGCGACAAGCTGTGAGAGTAAATCTTTCACTTTTTCGATGACGAAGGCAGACGATTCCGCCATTAAGACGAGGACGCGATTCAAAGATGTTTGCTTATAAAATACGATTCCTTCTCTTCGTTTGTGAATAATCTCATCTAGTATTTCCTTCTACGTATGTAATTACTTTGTAGTTTGTAGCAACTATTCATGTTTCATTAAATATTCAAGTTTTACATAAATTGGACTAGTTTATTAGCCCCTAGACAGCCACATCGGAAGTAAGTTTACGAACACCGTATTCCTAGACAGTAAGTACCGATTCTACAGATTTGGGCGCTCAGGCCGCGATAAGCCTAGGAAGAAGTATTATGAATATTACAAAATAAGTAAGTTTTGTTTCGATTATTTCCACATTCTTACTTCTAAGAATAGTGTTCTATGATACTGTGAATTAAGATGACTACCTTAAATTCTATTCCTAGAATTTCAAATTCTTTAAAGGCTGGGCCTACTAAGTCAATTAAACTTTTATATCAAATTGTGTTTGGAACTTTGGGTGATCGAAAAAATAGAGCTAGATTACGTAACTTTTGCGGTTTTCCATCTGATTTTAATATTGAAGAAACAAAACAAAAATTACTTAAAACTTTTACTGGAAATGATTTTATTTCTGTGTGTAATTTGTTACATCTTAATTATGACTCAAATCCTGATAAAAACTGTGATTTAATATTGAATAGTCTTTGTGATTTTAAGCTTTTAAAATCCGAAAGTGACGACGATGATGAGTTATCTGAAAACGAAAGTGTTATGATTCTGATAAAAATGATGATATTAATTCTGTTCGGTCAGAATCACCTACCATAAATAACTCAGTGGATGAAAACATTATAATGCCTAGCAATATTTCCTTACATTTTCGTGATATTTTAGAAACTGTTTCTGAATTTAATGGCACTGATACATATCTAGTTGAATCCTTCATTGGTGATTTAGAAGAATCTTTTAAATTATTTAAGTTATCGGAATTACAGAAAATTGTGTTTGCTAAAAAATTGCTTACTGGTTCTGCTAAAGTATTTATTAGGTCTTTGAAAAGTATAATATCATGGAAAAAATTAAAAGAAAATCTTTTATCTGAATTTGGTTCTAAAATAAACAGTGCACAACTTCATAATTTGTTACAGAAACGACACTTAAAACCTGGTGAATCACTTTCCGAATATTTAATTGCCATGCGTGAAATAGCCAGTCGCGTTTCTGTTGATGATTCATCAATTCTTTATTATGTAATCAATGGGATACCAGATCAGAGTAGTAACTAAATTGTTTTGTACGGGTGTAAAACTATTTCTGAATTCAAAGAGAAATTAAAAATTTATGAGAAAATTCGCGTTCCAGATACGAAAAATAAGGGTTATTCAAGTACTATCACACAAAATAAAACACGCGCTGTACCTAGTAAGATTAAAGAGCCAAGGTGTTATAATTGTGGAAGTTTTGGCCATAAGTCGAATTTTTGTAACCATAAGAGTAAGGGATTTAAGTGTTTTAAATGCGATTTGTTTGGACACAAAGCCGTAGATTGTTCGAAAACATCATCTAAAAATATCCAAGATGCCAAAGCTGTTACTCCAATAACTCAGACTTGTCAGAAAGAAATGCATAAAATTGTTAATTTGGGTAATTTGCAAATTGATGCTTTAATAGATACTGGTAGTCAGGTAACGTTAATCCGAGAAGATATACATAAGAAGATAGGTTCTCCTGAACTTAAGTCGGCAGATCTACAGTTAACGGGGTTTGGTAATGGGAAAATTAAGCCTATAGGAAGATTTGAAGGTGAATTCGAAATTGATGGTTCTTCATTTCGATCAAATATTTGTGTTATCGCAGAAAACGAAATGTTGGGTCTATGAACCTCCAAAAGTATCTCCTGACACCTTAAAGATACCTTCGGATGATCGGAAGACAGAATGTTCTACTAGCTCTGCAAAGACTGATGGTTTGGGACCTGAAAATGTGCCCCATTACGATCCGGCAGCATGTTGGGAACCTCCAAAACTATCTCCTGAGACCCCAAAGATATTTTCAAAAGGTCATAGGACAGAATATTCTACAGAGGCCACTGAGTCCCAAAAGCCCGATGAGATTTGTTGGGAACCCACAAAGATATCCAGCGATGATAAAACAGAATGTTGGGATAACGAAAGTGTGGAACCGACAGAGAATTGGGATGACCGTTATCAAAAATATTTGAATTCAAGAATGAACCTGGAAAAAATTTAAAATAAATAGGGAAAGGTTCTCCTCTGTCTCTATTCAGTGAGCCAGAGAGATAAAACGGAAGACAAAAAAAAAAAAAAAAAAAAAAAAAAAAAAAAAAAAAAAAAAAAAAAAAAGAGGGTCTTGAATGAGTACACATGCATTCGATTCCTTCCGAAACCCATTTTTTTAGGTCACTCTCTCGTTCAATCTCGGAAAAGAACTTTGTCATATTTTCTACACCCATCCAAAGAAATGGTAACTCATTTCTAGACGATCCAAACTTGAAAAAAATTCTTTATAAGTCATCCACTCTAAAGAAATCCAGTCCTCTCTGAACAGAGTCCATTATGAGAATCTGCATTCTTTAACGGCTCGCACTCATCTGAAGCGAAACTCGGAATGCTTAAATAGAAAAGTGAGAGTTCATTATTAAAAAATTGTGATATCTGATCAATCGAGTAGGCTAGAAAAATTTTCTGAGAGTTGAGAAAAAACATGTCAAGCTATATATATATATATAAATAACCTTTTTGTTAATTTTTATAATGTCTAAAGACATTATAAAAATAACTCTACCCCTTTTTTGTTTTTAATGATGTCTCACCATTTCTAAAAATAAATTTCTAAGAAAAGAATGAGTCATGTTTTATTTTTAGAAATGGTGAGACATAATTGAAAACAAAGAGGGGGTAGAGTTAATTTTTATAAAGTTTTTAGACATAAAAATTAACATTAAGGTTTTTTTTAATAGCTTAAGGTATTTTCTGTCAGCTCTCAGAAAATGTTTTCCAACTGACTCGATCGACGAGACATCAGATATTTTTAATAATGGACTCTCTGTTATGTATTTACGCGTTTCCAGTTTCGCTTCAGACCACTCCGTACTGTGGAAGCAGTCCGTGAATTGCTATTAATTTCGCAAGTCCCAGCTTCGCTCTTCATTTAGGCGTCTCTCCAATAAAAAGAATCCAGATCCCGTCTAGATGGGCAGACGTCCTTGCAGCATTATCCATAATGGATTTTATAAAATCTTATATACATGGAAAGAGGCTAAGTCAAAATATCATGATCATGATGGACTTTGTAAAATTTTATATAGATGGGAAAAGAATTAAACTTAAAATACTATCATGAATTTATCCAAGATTGGCTTTAGAAAATTCTACCTAGATGGAAACGGACACCTCTCCAAGACTGGGCTACAAAACTGTTTTTAACCCAGTATTGATGAAAATGGACTTTACGCAAAAATTCTTTTTTTTTTCAAACTTCCAAAATTGGCTTGAAGAAGTGATAAAAAATGGGTCTGGAAAGAAAAGAGTGCATTTGGAAAAAGGCAATCTTTTTCCTAATGCACCCGTTTCCTTCCAGAGCCATTTTTTTGCCTCCTCAGAATTCTCTTTCTTTTCTCCCCTCTCTTAAGAAGGGGCGAAGAAAGAGGCTAGATGTTGAAGTTTCTATAAAAAATTTGGAGGAGGAAGAAATTTTTTTCCATTTTCCTCTTTAGAAGTTGACCACTCCAGTGAAACTCCAGTGACCGTGCCCGGATGAGGATGTATATACCGAACTCCCAGATTATACGTGGTAATGAAGCTGAATCTTTCCCCTGGATAAAGTAGCCGGTAGACAGGCTAGTTGGGTACGACACGGTTTAGCGGCTGAGTCTGAATGGTATAGACCCAGGCAAGAAGTTGATTGTTTTTCGGATTCTTGTCGGCCAGGTGTATCATGCCTACACTAGAGAGGACAAACCCCTCTTGACCTCTGCATCCAATTTTAAGATCGTTAACTCTTCTGAAGACGTGATTTTCGTAAAAAAGCACCGATAGAACATCGCACATTTTTTTTTTGTTGGAGGTGTGAATCAAAGGCAGAATGTCTGTGGCGTTCCAATAGTGTCTTCCGTCATTCACATAACATCGAACGAACCCAAACTAGTTATACAGAATACGGATCATCATCTCGAATCGCACAGTAATGCGTACAGCAGTCTCTCTTGAAAGAGTATGAAGATATGTCTTCCACTCGCCTCTATATATACGAGAAGACCACGTGATATGGGAAATGACCATTAAATTCTAGAAAACAACTTTACCAATCTTGTATGCATATGATCTTCTCCTATTGACCCCCTTAACATTCTCAAAAGCTACGTGATGATTATTTAGTTCGAGAAAACAACTTTATCAACATTGTATACACATGACCTTCTCCTATTGACCCCGCAACCTTCTCAAAAGCTACGTGATGACTATTTTGTTCTAGAAAAACAACTTTCTCAACTCTCCGTGACCTTCTCAAACGCCACGTTGTAGAGACATTAGGTAATCGGAAGCAGAAAAGATGAAAAATATGCAACCGCCTTCGCCGGGAATCGAGCCACGGACCTCTGGAATATCGGCCCAGCGTGCTACCGGTACACCACGAAGGCACGCTAGGGAAGTAGGAGAAATACCTTATATACTCCCCTTTTTATAGGGCGACTAGGGTTTTAGGGGATCTAGTCGCCAAATCCTGGGTGGAGAATCATCATCCACAACCCTTTTTAGTTCGGGCGCCACTTGTAGAGTCATTAGGTTAATTGGAAGCAGAAAAGATGAAAAATATGCAACCGCCTTCTCCGGAAATCGAACCACGGACCTCTGGAATACCGGCCCAGCGTGCTACCGTTACACCACGAAGGCACTCTAGGGAAGTGGGAGAAATATCTTATAACGTGACCATTTTGTTCTACACATTATCAACGCTTTGCTCCCCCTTCCTCCCTCTCCCTCTTTCTGACGATTATATAAATGAATCGTCAGCGAGCTCTTTTCATAAGATGATCTAACTCTGAGACCATGCTGCTCAAACTGGAATATAATTCTGACTCTTACGTGCATGTGTATCTGGATTTTGGATTCTTATACTGGAATGCTAAAGATATACTGACCCTCTTGCCTACGAAGAGCAGTCATATATCAGGGATTCTTTAAGTCTTTTTACCCTACCAAGACAAGTTTCTTCGGCTAGGAGAATTGGACAACTACACCAAAGAATGGATTCATCCGCACCAGATTGTCCTGACTTGGAAAGAAGCCGCATATGTCGCCCACAAAGCTCTGTATAACAAGTTCCTCTTCCCTTGGAAGTGTAAAATCTTCATGAAACCTCTTACGAAAATCGTGGAGGACGGTGAAACTTACATTACTCTCAGAAGCACTGTGGAAGGCGAACAATTAAGAAAATAAATAGTCCCATCTTCTTTCTCACTCAATTCGGGGTCCATCACCTCCCCGAAATTATAAGGAAGCAACAATAATTACGTGATAAGCATGATGATGATGCGCTATGGTCTCCAGCCGATTAGTGAAAAGGAAAGGTTCTCCGATTTCCCTATTCAATAGGCTAGACAGCTGAATCAGGAGAATAAAAAAATGGATCTTAGAAGAATTGAGTTCATTTCAATATACATTTGATTCCTTCCGAGACCCATTTTTTTGGGTCACTCTCTCATCCAATCTTGGAAAACAACTTTGTTCTATTCCTATATCATGTAAACAAAAAAGACACCATTTTGTGTTTACGATGGAATTTGTATAGGAATATACTAGAAACTGACTCTAGCGCTCGTTTTCAGTATATGCCTGTACAACTTCGGCCGTAAATAAAAAAGATACCATATTTGTATAAGATGGAATTTGTATAACAATATACTAGAAACCGACTCTAACGCCCGTTTTCAGTATATGCCTATACAAATTCGGCCGTAAACAAAAGAATAAAAAAGACATAATTTCTTTTGGATAAGTCTAAATTTGTATGGGAATATACTAGAAACCGAATCTAACGCCCGTTTTGAGTATATGCCTATACAAATTCGGTCGTAAACAAAATAAGAAAGATCTTATTGTTTTTGCATATGGTGGAATTTGTATAGGAATATACCAGAAGCTGACCACAAGGGTTGTAACATGAGTCGTAAAAAAATTATCAAAATTGTAATTCACTTCTTGACGATCCGTTTTTCTAAAGACATGTTGAAAAATTCTTGATAGGCCATCCACTGTGAAACAATTTATGCCACTCTGAAGGGAATCCATTATGAGGGTCGTCTCACACTCACCTGAAGCAAAACTCGGAATGCTTAAATAGATAACAGAGAGCCCATTCTTAAAAAATTGTGATGTCTTGTCAATCAAGTCGGCTGAAAAAAGTTCTGAGAGCTGAGAGTAAAATATTTAGCACACAATTAAAAAAGAAAAGAAATGTGGAGATTTCTCTCCCTAAAAAGATTTAAGTGAAACGTTTTCAACCTAAAACAAATCTAAATGTATTCTTTGTTTTTTGACTTTGTATTGAACTGTATATTGACATGAACTCCATATCATGGCCTAACATCGGCAACTTAAATGAACTTTGAATATATTTTAGTATAAGTTAATTTTAAAAAGAAAAATTCCAATACAAGTATTCAAAGAGAAATGCTTCAAAAATTTCAGATAAAATAGGAATGGAATGAACCTAATTGACAATAACGGAAAAGCATACAAAGGACTATGAAAAGATGCATTCGTGCAAGACATTCTAAGGCCGTATTTAGCACATGGGCTGCATTTTTCCTTTTTCAGATTAAGCAAACATTCAAGATAATTAATACCTATATATCTATAAATATTATTTACACAAGTTGGTAATGTAATTTATTAGTACAGTCGCAGACGTATAGGAGAGGTATATGCAATATCCATGAAAAAACGTTCTTCCAAGCCAAAGAGCAATAGTGAAATATAACATGTAAGAAGGGGAAAAAATGTCAGATTTACAACAAAATTAGTATCTGAGTATGGGAAACAGGAACAAGAAATGAATATTTTTTCTGAAAATGTTCCGAATGGGATACGTCAGGGGTAAGAACCTTAACCAGTTTCAGGAATAGGGCATGAAAAATGATGAAGTGTTTTTCATCTTATTTTTGTCTATAATGCATTTACTTATACTAAAATGTTCTGTTTGAAGACTGTATTTTACACTTAGAAGGAATTTGATAAAACAGAGTGATTTTGTTTTCTGAAGTAACAGAAAGTCTTCAGATCTAGGAAATTCAGTAGAATGTGCAAACATTCATCCTATTCGAAGCTTATTTTTGGAATTACATAGCATATACAATGTAAATTTACTAAAAAGAGATATAATGAAGATCAAGTACTCTGCAAAATCTAGACGGTAATTATACAAAACTAGTTATTTGGACGTTCTCCAAAAAAAGTGGTTCCAGCGACGAAAACATGCCAGCAATGTCCTGAAACTCTAAGTGAGCCTTTGATCTTCGCTCTTACGTAGAATTTACAATTCAACTAAAAACTTTTGTAAGAATAGGTACTCACCTAAAGTTTTAGGAGACTGCTGGAGTGTTTCCTTTGTAGGAACCACTTTTTATGGAGAACGCCCAAATAACTATTTTTGTATAATTACCGTCTAGATTTTGCAGAGTACTTAATCTTCATTATATCTCTTTTTAGTAAATTTACATTATATATGCTAGGTAATTCCAAAAATAAGCTTCGAATAGGATGAATATTTGCCCATTCTACTGAATTTCCTAGATCTGAAGACTTTCTTTTACTTCAAAATTTTTATCTTATGTCTGAATAACCTGCATTTATTCCATTCGTCTTCCTATTACTGATAGGAAAAAGTTACAGTTACGTGAGAGATTTGGAATACCGAAGTTCTTATGAATGTTGAATAATGAGAATAAATCCTACATTCTGTCATAAATGACTAATAATCTAAATAATAAAATTTTAAGATAACCATCAGTTTCATTCACGTGAATAAAATAAATACATTTTCCAAAAAACATCCAGGAAATCTATCACTAGTGTCAACATAAACGATCTACAAATATATTTTTAAGTATTTAAATAACACATCAGCTGAAGATGAACCAAAAGAAAAAGTATCGGGAATTCATTGGTATATACCAACAGCAAAGATAAAATAGTTTCCAATAGCAAAGAAGTTTCAAAATGTCTAAAAGACTACTTAGAGTACATTCTCAAAACTTTTGCGAAAAGACAATGACATCACAAATACATAAATTTTATGGAACATGGCATTATTTAAAAATTTTCGTTCTGATATAGAAAAATACACATCAAGTAATTAAACGTGGGCATTCGTGTACATGTTTGTAAAGAAACAAATATATACACATTTAGGAAAATTTTGCATGTTTTCTATTTTGGTAATAATACTGGTAAGTTAAGAAAATTTTCTGTACTGAACGTATGTGTCTAGGAAATTCTTTGGAAAAAGCGGAAAGTATATAATCATTTCGATACTTCACTAGAAATCGAGTGTTATAGATGAACAACGATTTAAACGTTAACCAAGAGCACAATGAAGTGCATATATAAATTGTTTTGCTAATCAGTTATGAACGTTTGAGTAGAATATATACAGAATCTTTAAAATTATTAATGAAACGTTCAGTTTAATCCTTGATATTTTACTAAAGAAGGTTCGGTAATAACTAAAGAAAAAGGTGGTTACTAAAGAAGGCTCGGAATGCTGGTTAAAATTGTGCTAACAGAAGGTAACAATATCCCTTTTTAAAAAAATATTCGCATGATATGTAATAAAAATGAAAGCATGGCCCGGCTCAGCAATGCAATACAAGGTGTTAAGTAAAAAAAAGTTTCTAAACTGAGTTTTTGTCACGTACGAAATGCATCGAAAGAGCGAAAATTAGTAATATATTAGCACTGGATTAAGAAACAAATTAAAAAAAATAAATACAGTGGTACGAAAATTAATCAAAAAGTATAACATGTATAAATATTTCTTCGCAATATGTTATGAATGTTTTCGTTTCAGTTGAATGAAGTCAGAAAGTATAAATTTGTTAATGAATCACTCATTTCAGCCTTTAAGATTTTATTAAAAGATGCAACATACACGTTCACTTGAAATGTAATGCAGTAAGTGAAAATATAACTCTGGTAACTCTGGTTCCTCAATACAATATATTAGTGATGTAGGTTAATTATTTATTTCGAATATGATGAAAAAGAAACTTTTGAGTCACAGAGAAACATATTTACAAAACAATGATTCTTATTTTAATACTAATTTAAATCAAAGCGCTGATGTTTCTTATGAAGATGAGGTATTTCCTTGGGCATGTTTCTAATGAAATTACTATATAAACTTCTTCACGAGAAAAATCTATGACAATGCAAGTCAGTTATCGTGGTGACTTCGAGAAAATATTCCAAGTCTGTATGAGCTGGGTTAAAAGTCTCTCTTATCTACATACGAATACGTCAATGCCAGAGAAAATTAATCTATCCCTATAGAATACTAAGATAAAAATTTCATTTCTTTTCTTAATTTCTGGTTCAGCGTGGTAGTGTTGTTGAAGTTAAATCTTCCAAACACAGAGTCGTAGCTAGGGTTTTCAGTGCCCAAGGACAACTGAAGATTTCGCGTCCCCTACTGCTTGTCAAGGATGGAAAACATTTAATTCTAAAATGTCGTAACATCAGTTTGGTGCCCCTTGGATTCTGCGCTCGGGGACAGATGCCCCCCTTGCCCCCTCTAGCTACGCCCCTGTCCAAACGTGAATAAAATTATTAAATCAAATAATATAACTATTTAGTAAAAATTTGTTCTCCGGACTTTACCAAACATTGTAAACGATAAATAGGAAAATATTTGAAAATTCAATGATTTGCAGTGGCAGTAATGTAAAAAATGGTAATATTCAAAGTGTTAAAAAAAGGTTTATGAGAACACGAATACATCACAGACATCCGCAAATAACTTTCGTCAAAACTGAAAATTTTATACTCAAAATTTACTTTGGATGTAGGAAAAAAAAAAAAAAAAAAAAACGTTAAAAGATTCAAAATGAAGATACTCATGTAACTTTCCGAAATAAAATGCACAGTATTTCAGAAAGTATTCACCTTACTTCTAACTTGTTCGCAATTTTATTAAATTATATATTGAGCGTATATAAGACACGAAATGCATTCGTATGCAAGAAAAATAACAAACATTCAACTCTCTGGCAATGACTCAAATTTCGTTGGAAATGTAATGGCCTGAAATGTAGAAAATGTATCTGAGTGGAATATCGTGATGATAACTTCTGAATGTGTTTGTTTTATTACGGTGAAAAATGTTCACTACAGTTTCCGATAGGACTCAAATGAAACAGTTTGGTTTTTTGATTTGGAAAAAAATTCACTTTAATTTTTTAAGACAAAAAATCGACACGTTTGTTTAGTCTCTGGGAAAACACATGTTAATTTTAAAATGTAACTAGAAAAATTACACTTTAAAGTTTACAAAGTCCAAAAGCAAAGAATACATTTAGATTTGTTTTAGGTTGAAAAAGTTTCACTATAATGTTTTTAGGAAGAAAAATTACGACTTTTATTTTGTCTATGGAAAAACCCATGTTAAATTCAAAATGTAAGAGAAAAAAGTTACACTCTGATTTTAAAAAGTCGGAAAAATTCATTTAGATTTTCTTAGGTCGAAAAAGGTTCACTTTACTGTTTTTAGAAAGAAAAATATTTTTTTATTGGTTACGCTATACTTCGTTCTAACTTTTTTGCTTTTGAGTTGTAATATTTCCGAACCTCAATCTTCAGAAAACGAAATCCCTCTGATTTATCAAATTCCTTCTAAGTGTAGAATACAGTCTTCAAACAGAATATTTTAGTATAAGTAAATGCATTATAGACAAAAATAAGATTAAAAACGCTTCATTATTTTTCATGCCCTATTCCTGAAACTGGTTAAGGTTCTTAACCCCTGACTTATCCCATTCGGAAAATTTTCAGAAAAAATATTCATTTCTTGTTCATGTTTTCCATAACTCAGATACTAATTTTGCTGGAAATCTGACATTTTTTCCCCTTCTTACATGTTATATTTCACTATTGCTCTTTGGCTTGGAAGAACGTTTTTTCATGGATATTGCATATACCTCTCCTATACGTCTGCGACTGTACTAATAAATTACATTACCAACTTGTGTAAATAATATTTATAGATATATAGGTATTAATTATCTTGAATGTTTGCTTAATCTGAAAAAGGAAAAATGCAGCCCATATGCTAAATAGGGCCTTAGAATGTCTTGCACGAATGCATCTTTTCATAGTCCTTTGCATGCTTTTCCGTTATTGTTAATTAGGTTCATTCCATTCCTATTTTATTTGAAATTTTTGAAGTATTTCTGTTTGAATACTTGCACTGGAATTTTTCTTTTTTAAATTAACTCATACTAAAATGTATTCAAAGTTCATTTACGTTACCGATATTGGACCATGATTTGGAGTTCATGTCAATATTATATGTCTTGTATGGTATTTATGCAAGATGTTTTTGATATCTGTGAAAAATTAATTATTAGATGTACTCAAAGATCTGTAAGAACACTAAGCAAAGTAAAGTAATGTCAGTTTGAAATGCGTATCTTCAGTTAAAATGAATATATTAAAGTTAAGTTGTATTATTATTTGAAATTCATGTCAATATTTCCTGTTGGGCAGGATTTTATTTGCAATGTCTCATAACTTAAAAATCCTTCTCAAAAAGCTGTAAGAATTCAGTGTTTGTCAATTTGAAATGTATATTTTAAGTTAGAATGAATATATTAAAAAGCTATTAGATTTGTAAAAATAATGATCATACTCTTTGGGAAAAAAAAAACATATTCCTTGCTGTGAAATTTTTATATTCTAAGTTCGGAAAAAGATGACAATGTTTCACTTCCGTGACGAATATTATTTCCATGTGTATTATAGACATCCTTTCTTTTTAGATGTTTTACACAAATATGGCTATATTTTGAATTTAAAATATTACAATAAAATGTAGATATTCTTCTCTGTAGTTAAAAGCTCTGTAGCTTGTTAAAAAATTAAGGCTGTGTTAAGTTCAAATATAGCAGTGTTTATGAAGGTCCGCGGTAAATGGTGGGATGATATTAAGAATCCGAGTGACGTTTTCACATGATGGAAATCAAGGTTTAGCGTATGTTGGTCATTTAAATACGATGTGTACAAGAAAATACAAGATATTTTTGTAAAATATTTCAAAGAGTCAATCTGTGTTAGATATAAAGGATTCCTCCTGCTCAATAAAAATGAGTGTTCTGAATATATTCATGTAAATGTCTATAGTGTAAAATAATAAGAAATGAAATGCTGTTGGTACATATTAGACTGGGGTAGACAATAATAAGAAATTTCATATTTTTTTCGTATGTATTTGAAGTAAACTGGCTAGAGATGTCCATATAAATTAGTTCAAGTAGATTTTATGTCATGAAAATTTATTATTTCTGAATTATAAAGTTTAATTCAAAGTGAATAGATCTTTAAAATATCCGTATAAGTCTGCATTTTTTTTTTAGGGAAAAAGGAATCATAAATATTAGCAGGGATATTTTTTAAAAACATGACAAAAGTTAAATGTAAGGCAAAGTGTATAAAAGGAAAACAGAAAGTTTAAAATTTACATTTGTTTGACACGTTTCGTGAATCCTTTAAATAAAAGTAAGATATGTAAAAGAGAATCCGCGATGTTTTGTATAGTGTTTCAAAAAGTTAGTATAATACATTAGAAGAGAAAGTTCGGAGTATCACCTGTCAAGTGTTAGTAGCATAATGTAACAGATTAGAAGAGAAAGTTTTACGCATCTTAAGTATTAGTAGTGTAAAAAAAAACGTAAGAAATGTAATATACCAATTAAACTATATAGAATGACCATCATACTTATTGGTTTAAATTTACAGAAAATATTATTCGTGAAAGCCTCTAGAGGGAAATTTATATGCGTGTAAATTCCAGCTTCAATTTCATAGACAGAGAAATATATATTTAGCTTTGCGCTTAGAGAAATGGAGGTGTAACATCAATAAGTATTTAAAATAAGGAAAACGGTAAGAAAAACCTTAAGAGGAAAATAAAAGAAAGAAAAAAAAAATATGAGAAGAAAAATTCTTCAAAGAATTAAAAAAAAATACTTTTATTAAAAAAAGAAAAATTAAAAATTACTTTTTGAAGTAAAATATAGGAAAAAAAGCTGAGTTTGTATTAAAAATTAAAGAAAATCGTATGAAAATAAATATAACTTTTTTAAAATAAATAATATAAAAAAGGGAAAGGAAAAAAATTAAACTGTAGAAGAAAATGTAAAATAAAAAGAGAAAAAATTTAAATTGTGAAAAAAGTATAACTTTTATAAAATATATTACTTTTGCAATTTAAATGGAGGGGGGATGTAAAACTTAAAAATGTGGAAAGGAAAAATCTTATGTTTGTATATAAAAAATATCGAGTGAGAATTAATACATTTAATTTAACGTCGAGGAGAAAAGCAAATTGCGTAAATTATGTTTGTAACATAAAGAAAAGAGAAATTAAAAAAAAAAAAAAAAAAAAAAAAAAAAAAAAAAAAAACTTCACCTAACACAGAAACAAAATAAATTTAAAGTTATAAGTTCGTCCATCATCGGGGATGTGTGAAGATTTGAACAAGGTGGAATAGAATTGGCGTATGCACAATGCATCAGCCTCATGCTGGTTTCCGCTGTACAAAGTAAGATGCACAAAGAGGATGGACACGGTCAAATAATAGGATCAAGAGAAAAAAGCATGGGTTTGTGTTATCGACCACGTTTCCCATGCCATAGATGTAGGGTTGAAGTCCCATCCTTTGGGTTATATTTAAAACTCGTGCAAATACATGAACTTTTATATTAAATAATACTATATTAAGTCAAATAGTATAAGAAATTAAGAATAATGGTTAATAACTTGGCCAGGATCCACGAGAACCAATCAGAAAGCGCTATGGATGAGACTACTACCATCTAGCGGCCGTTGCTGAACTAAATAGAATGTTCTAGAAGTTCTAACATGTATGTGCATGTTGCAATCACATGGCGGATTTATTATGACATTAGAACAGTGGGAGTTCTGCGTCAATCGATAAGCGCCGACATGAAACCCGATTACAACACAAACAGGATGAAGCATGTGGCTGACGTAGCAATAGCAAGATAATCCGAGGTGACAATGCGTGATGACGTATAAACAGAATACAGCGCGTTCGTAGTTGATGACGTAGCAACCGACACGTGCTCCTCGGTAGATCCTCCTCCCTTCCTTTTTGCGCCACCCACTCACAGCGCCAAAGTGCCACATGGCTCAAAAGTAACATTTTCTATCTACTGGCAGTCATACATCAAGTATTCTCCAAGTCTTTTTCCCCTATCAAGACAAGTTTCTTCGGCTAGGACATTTGGACAACTACTCCAAAGAATGGCGTCATCCGCACCAGATTGTCCTGACTAGGAAAGAAGCCTCATACGTCGCCCACAAAGTCCTGCATAACAAGTTTCTCTTCCCTTGGATGTGTAAAATCTTCATGAAACCTCTTACGAAAACCGTGGAGGACGGTGAAACTTACATCACCCTCAGAAGCACTGTGGAAGACGAACAATTAAGAAAACAAATAGTCCCATCTTCTTCCTCACTCAATTCTGGGTCCATCACCTCTCCGAAATTATAAGGAAGCAACAATAATTACGTGATAAGCATGATGATGATGATGATGATGATGATGATGCGCTATAGTCTCCAATCGATTGGTGAAAGGGAAAGGTTCTCCGCTTTCCCTATTCAATAGGTTAGAGAGCTGAATCGGGAGACCAAAAAATGCTTCTTAGAAGAATTGAGTGCATTTCAATATGCATTCGATTCCTTCCTAGACCCATTTTTTTGGGTCACTCTCTCATCCAATCTTGGAAAAGAACTTTATTCTATTTCTATATCATGTAAACAAAAAAGACATCATTTTTTGTTTACGATGGAATTTGTATAGGCATATACTAGAAACTGACTCTAGCGCTTGTTTTCAGTATATGCCTGTACAACTTCGGCCGTAAACAAAAAAGACATCATATTTGAATGAGATGAAATTTGTATAAGAATATACACTGACTACCAATAAGTATTTGGACACCTATGCAAATGACGATATCTGCGGTCCTAAGGTACGTCACGAACTCCGCCGGTATATATCGTGTAGGAAACAGCATCGGCTTTAGTCGCATGCATGATGCCTCGCAGTTCGGAGCTCTCTGATTTCGAGAAAGGTATAATTATCGGGTATCACAAATGTGGCCGATCCTTAAGGGACATATCTAGCGATCTGAAGTACCCAAAATCGACAGTGGCCTATGTAATTAAGAAGTGGAAGGTGAGCGGTGATTGTCGGAATGTGCCCCGAGTCGGCAGACCAACGAAACTGGGAGATACAGACCGACGAGTGCTGTCCAGAGAAATTCGGAAGAACCGCACCCAACCGATTGCCCTCATCCGCGAGGAGATTCAACAGGCATCCGGGAGTATTGTTTCAATGAATACCATCCGTAAGGAAGCACATCTGCTTGGTTTTTATGGTCGTGCTGCTGCCCATGAGCCTTTGATCACAAAGTCCAACCGCGCTGCTCGGTTAATGTGGTGCAAAGCACATCGAAATTGGACCGTAGATCAGTGGAAACGGGTTCTTTGGAGTGACGAATCAAGGTTCACCCTTTACCGTTCGGATGGCGGGGTCTGGGTCTGGCGTCTACCTGGAGAACGTCTCCTGTCAGAATGCATTGTGCCAACAGTCAAGTTCGGCGGAGGTGGAATTATAGTTTGAGGGTGTTTCTCCTGATATGGGCTGGGACCCTTTGTCCCCATTCATGGAAAGCTCAACTCCTATGCCTACTGCACTATTTTGGATGACAATGTGCTTTCTACGTTGTAGCAGTTTTACGGGTTGGACCCCTGTTACTTTCAGGAAGACAATGCCAGTTGTCATGTTTCGACGTTAACCAAGGCTTGGTATGGTGCCAAAGGAGTTCATCGAATGGATTGGCCTGCCCAGAGTCCAGACCTGAACCCTATCGAGAACCTCTGGGACGAGTTGCATCGCCGAATTCAGGGGTGCAGTACCCGTGCAAAATCGGTGAAGGAACTTCTATGTCTTCTCCAAGCCGAGTGAAAGAAGATACCACTAGCTGTCATACAAAGACTTGTGGAAAGTATGTCCTGCAGGGTCCACGCTGTAATTACCTCTCGTGGAGGCTCTACCAACTATTGATTTTGAATAAAGTTAGTTTTTCTTTTCTATTACAGGTGTCCAAATACTTATTGGTAGTCAGTGTACTAGAAACCCACTCTAACGCCCGTTTTCAATACATGCCTATACAAATTCGGCCGTAAACAAAATTTAAAAAAATCATTGTTTTTGGATATGGCTGAATTTGTATAGGAACATACTAGAAATCGACTCTAACGCCCGTTTTCAGTATTTAGCTACACAAAATTCTACCGTAAACAAAAAAATAAAAAAAGGCATAATTCTTTTTTTCTATACGGCTGAATTTATATAGGAATATACTAGAAACCGACTCTAACGCCAGTTTTCAATATATGCCTATGCAATTTTGGCCGTAAACAAAATAAAAAAGATCTTATGTTTTGTAGATGGTGCAATTTGTATAGGAATACACTGGAAACTGTCCATAAAGTTTGTAACAAGAGTCGTAAAAATATCAAAATTGTAACTCCCTTCTTGACGATCCCTTTTTCTGAAGACATGTCGATAAATTCTTGAGAGGCCATCCATTATGTAACATTCCAGGCGTCTCTGAAGGCAATCCACTACGCGGATCTTGGTTCTTCAACAGCTCGCACTCATCTGAAGCGAAACTCGGAATGTTTAAGTAGACAAGAGAGAGTCCATTCCAGAAAGAATTTGAAATGTTTTGTTTTGTTGATCGAGTTGACTGGAAAAATTTTCTGAGAGCTGAGAAAAAAATTTCTCAGACAGAGAAAAATCTCTAACTCACTATTAAAAAAAACCACCTTTTAGTTAATTTTAATAATGTTTTTAGACATTATTAAAATTAACTCTGCCCCTTTTTTGAAAGAAATGAGTAATGTTCTAATTTTAGCAACATGTCGAGACAACATGTTAAGACTTTATTCAAACAAAAAGGGGGGTAGAGCTAATTTTAATAATGTCTATTAAAATTAACAAAATTTATACATATATATATATGTAGTGCCGATCGCTTGCAGCTGTGAAAAAAATCCAGATGTCGTGACGTCATTCTCTCTACTACTAGGAGCTCCGAAGGCGCCAAGCAAAAGTTAGGGGAATTACCGTTTTGAGATGATAGACGATTGACGTGGGAGCAGAGATGCTGCTTCTGTTTAAAAAGAACTTTGACGAATCATTACTTTTTTAATTCGCGTAAATGTTAAATTTATGTAATAATCGTTTGTCTAATTAAAATGTCTTTCGTTAATTAATTTGTTCATCGGTTAATCCCCATAAAAATGTTTTTCAGAAGTAGGATTAAGCACTCGAAGGAGCTGCAATTTGACCTGCTTTCCTGGATTACTACCGGTTTTGAAGATTTCCTGTTGCTGTTCTAGACTATTTTACGATGTATAAGGAACTATGTTTTGAACAAAAACCTCGTCAAACTCATAGGAATGTATGCTGATTTACGTGAACCGAAACTGCGTAATAGTGAGTAAATAGTGTGCAGCTGTATTAAAGACTGCGGAATAATTTTTAATAATACTCGATGTCAAGCGTCAAGATGTGAATTGTGGCCAAAAATACGTCGGACATAACCTGTTTGTACTCGCGCTTTGCCGACACCATTCGTCATCAATTGAATGGTATGGAAGAACTTTTTTTCGTCTCTGTTTCTGGTACATCGTGGATTACTATTATATGGAATGAGTGATTTTCTCAATTTTATTATTTCTAATTGATGCACCGAGAATGGAAGATGTCCTAAAAAGTGGTAAAGTACATAATATAAAATTATTGCACAAAATAATATTTAACGATGTGGGCGACAGAAATAATCGAAAACGATTAAGACAATTTAGTGGTTTCTCTTTAGCAGAGAATTGTAAAGAACGTAATGAAAAACTAGAAAAAATCAAACAAGATTTTCAGGCTTATGAATCAATTTCCATTGCCAATATTTTATGCATTGATAGCTCTGGCACACAAGATGACTTAGCAACCCGAATTGTTTCTTATCTGAATAATTTAGAATTACTTAAAAACAATGTAATTTTAGGAAAAGTGAAAACGAAAGTGATTCAGAGGGTGAGGATGGTGGGGATAAAAATGAAATAGATAATAATGTTCGAGATGAAACGAAACTAAGAAACAATTCTGGTGCCACAGTGAGACAACTTCCTTCCCAATGTGCTAATGATAATATTCTTAGTACAACTGAAAACAAGTCGAATGTATTTGATAATTGTAGTATAAATGTTACTATTGAAGACATAAAATCTTTTGGTGCTCAAAGCCACGAAAATGTCAGTAGTTGGGTCGAAAGTTTTGAAGATGCAGCTACCATTTTTCAGTTAAATGATTCAGAAACTGATTTTTTTATAAACGCCTGATGACAGGCAAAGCAAAACTATTTGTTCTTAGCGAACTAAAGTTGAACTCATGGCAAGTTTTTGAGAGTGCTATTCTTGATGAATTCCGGTCCAGCTGCAATTCGGCCGAACTGCATGAGTTATTATCAAAACAAAAAATGAAGAGCAATGAAACGTTTGATGACTTTATTTAAATATGAAGAGAATTGCTAAAAATGGTCAAATTAAAGATGTTGCTTAAATACGATATGTTATAGATGGTATACCAGGCTGCACGTTAAAAAAATCTTGCTTGTATGGGTCACAAACGTTAACTGATTTTAAGGGGAAAAAATGAAAGTAAACAAAAAAAAATGAATCTAGAAATAAATGTGACTCAAATTCTGTTAAGCAAACAAAGCGTAATTTAACCGATAGTCGAGGAACAATTCCTGAAATCAAATGAAATACAACCTGTTTCATCTGCGGTGAAAGCGGTCATATTTCTAAACATGTGTTCACAAAGATAAGGGAGTCAAGTGCTTTAAATGTAAAGAATTAGGGCACCGAAGTTTTGAATGCTCAAATACGAACTCAAAACCAGAAGTAGCAACCATGAATATTGATGTAGTCTCGAAGTTGACCAAAGAAGTAAAAATTAATGATGTATACGTAACCGTTTTAAAAGAACAGGAAGTCAAACTACTTTGTTACGTAGATCTATTTTTGATAAATTAAATACCGAAGGGCTCGTGCCGGTAAGTTCAACGCTGAGTGGGTTCGGTAAATGTCAAGTAAAACCTCTAGGCTTCTTTAAAAGTAATATTAAAATTAATGATTTCCAGTGTACTGCAGATATTTATGTTGTAGACAACAATGTGATGACACATGAAGCCATTTTAGGCTTAAACGTAATATTGAAAGGTGAAGTACTAATAAACAAAAATGGGTTACCATAAAAAACAAGTCACAGAGTGTAGAGGAAGTAAATATTGTATCTGTTTTACCTGTTGACCTAGCTAGTAACGAAAACGAAATAAACATTGCACCTAGTGTTCCAAACCGAGACTGTTCAACAGTTAGTTTCGAACTATATGCCACGTAAAACGAAATCTACGAAGATAGAACTCAAAATTTGTGTTAAAAATAACGAACTAGTATCGCATCAACCGTGTAGATTACCTTTTGCGGAAAAGAAAATTGTTGAAACACAAATATCTGAATGGCTAAATTCAGGAATTATGGAAGAGTTCTTCGGAATATTCCAGCCCATTGGTCATCGTTAAAAAGAAGGATGGAACACCAACAGTCTGCGTTGATTATCGTCATTTAAACAAAGTTGTCGTAAAGGATAGATTTCCCCTTACCCTGACTGAGGATATCCTAGACCGCCTTCAAGAAGCACGTGTTTTCAGCACGTGTTATTGATCTTAAAAATGGCTTTTTTCACGTAGGCGTCGAGAAGGAAAGTTGGAAGTACACATCATTTGTTACGCATGAAGGACAGTGCCAGTTTTTGAAAGTGTCGTTTGGACTCTGTAACTCACCAGCTGTATTCCAGAGATTAATAAATACCATTTTCCGAACCTTACCTTAACGATGGCATCGTTTTGCCGTATATGGACGATATCATCATTTTGTTCGCCTCATACGAAGAGGGAATCGTGAGGCTGAGTCAAGTTTTAAACCTAGCAAGTGAATGCGGGTTGGAAATAAATTTTAAAAAATCCCAGTTCTTAAAGAAACGAATTGACTTTTTAGGCCATGTCATAGAAGAGGGTAAAATTTTCCCATCCACCTTAAAGAAGCAAGCTGTTATAAATTTCCCTGAACCATCTAATTTGAAACAGATTCAAAGTTTTCTTGGGTTGGCAGGGTATTTCAGAAAATTTATTCCTAAATACTCTATAACTGACAAGCCACTTAGCGATCTGCTAAAAAAGGGTAATAAGTTCGAATTCGGTGAAGAACAAAGGGTCGCATTCAATCGTTTGAAGCGCTAGCTCTCAGCGATAGCTGAGAAGCCTGTACTAGCAATTTATAACCCTCATTATGAAACCGAACTACACAGAGACGCCAGCATAGAAGGATACGGGCCGATTCTAATGCAGAAACTCCCCAGGTGATAGCAGTTTTCACCCCACTTATTTTATGAGTAGGAAAACCTCTGATGCAGAGAAAAAGTACTAAAGTTACGAGTTGGAGGTTTTTCGCGATCATGGAAGCACTGAAAAAGTTCCGTGTTTACTTTTTGGGAATTTCGTTTAAGACAGTGACGGACTGTTCAGCATTTCAACGGACGATGGAAAAAAGAGATTTAGCGACCGTGTTGTTCGTTGGGCTCTGTTGTTACAGGAATTCGATTATGCTATAGAGCATCGTAAAGGCGTTAGAATGACACATGTAGATGCTCTAAGTAAAGCTCCTGTAAACGTGTTATGTATTTCTGTTGAGGATATCCTACCTAAATTAAAACTTGCTCAAGAATATGACACTGAAATAAAAACCATTAAGGAATTATTGAAAAATTTATTTGGATATGTCCAACAAAATCTACGACCTCAGCCAAGGTGATAGCGAAGTTAGAGAATCAGAAGGCCATTTTTGGAAGCCCTTGTCAGATCATTTCTGAGAAAGGAACGGCTTTCACTTCCAGTGAGATTTCTGACTAGTGTGCTAAAGAAGATATTAAACATCATCTAATCACGACATGTGCCGAATTCCTCAAGAAATGGACGGCGCTTTAAAATTTTTCACGAACACTTATTTCTGTTATTGTATATCCTTGCTTGTTGCTTCGTGGTTTTTGTTTTGTTGTATTTTGCAGCGTCCTGGAGGGCCAATCCACCACTGGATGGCCAAGAATGTAGTGCCGATCGTTTGGAGCTGTGAAAAAGCCAGATGCCTTGACGTCATACAACTGTGTGTTTAAGCTCCCATGCTCACCAATCCTAAAGTGGCAATACTAACAATTTGCAAGTACATGACATTTCCGTAGTGAGATGTGTTATGCCTCCTTAATGATGTATGTGTAATCCCTTCAACAGCATGTGAACAAGCATCTTCTTATGCAGTGCTAGTGAACGCTTGTGTGCCTCACGGTGCACTAATTGCTGGGGCACTGCCCAATAAGTAGTGCTACAACATCCTTGTGCTATTTTAATCAGTGTTTTTTATCTATGTTCTTAGCGACGCCACAATAATCAACACCTTAGCAATCTAACCGCACTCTTCTGCACACATGAGTATTCATGAACTTATCATTCATCATTCAGGATGTACCTGTATTTATATACAACAGAACTGCCCAAAACTAACTTTGTGCTCCAGCTTTCATGTGACTTCATGTATTCCATTTGTCTTTTTGTGCCTTAAGTGACTATGTGTATGTACCTGTTTTATGTGCTCTCTGTTTATGCATTTTACGCATTGTGTTTTCTGTATTGTTTGCCTATGTGCTTTTATGTCTCTTTATGCGCAAGTCTTATCGCATTTTTTAGTTTAACTACCTACCATCTGTAACACCACAACTTGCCTCTTCAATCTGTAATACAATCCTACTAATGCCTTTGTAAGGCCATGTACTTCCCTTTGACAACCTCAATAATCTCCAGGTGCAGCCTCGTGCGGCTCCAGGGACGTTTTGCTGTACTTAGAGGAGGGCGTGGAACACATGCCTGTTTACCTCTGTTAAATAACAGCCGTTCCAGTCCTCCGTAACCTACCTACCTACCTACCTACCTACTACTACGAGCTCCGAAGGCGCCAAGCAAAAGATAGGGGAATTACCGTTTTGAGATGATAGACGCTTGACGTGGGAGCAGAGACGCTGCTTCTGTTTAAAACGAACTTTGACGAATCATTACTCTTTAATTTTCGTAAATGTTAAATTTATGTAATACTCGTTTGTCTAATTAAAATATCTTTTGTTAATTAACTTGTTCATCGTTTAATCCCCCCCCCACATATATGTAAAGAGAGAGAGAGTTTGAGATATTTTCTCTGAGCTCTCAGAAAATTTTTCCAATCGACTCGATCGACGAGACATCACAATTTTTTAAGAATGGACTTTCCTTTATCTATTTAAGCATTTCCAGTTTCGCTTCAAATAATTCCGTGCTGTGGACCCATCTGGAAACAAGTTTCACTTTTTAGATTAATGCGTGCTGTTGAAGACCTCCAGGCCGCATTCTGTTCTACCCAAATGGATTTCCTCTTCAAATCTTTTGCTTTTGAGAGGCAGATGAGTATGAAAAAAACTCGATACGAATTTTATTTTTTTCCGTCATGGAGATCATTCGAGCTTTTTTCATGAGTCCACTTTTTGAAAACCAATAGGATCACAAAGAAGGTTGCCGACGCAAACTATAAAATGGGTTTGTTGAAAAAGAGTTAATGGTTTTTCTCCCTCATGGCTCACGATTGTATTGGATTTGAAACTGAAATGGGGATCGGGAAAAAATAGGATATCACACATCAAGTGAACATACTACAGTCCAACTACAGTTCATAGTCTTTTTTGCATTCAAGAGATTTCACCGGCTACCCATAGGGTCTTTCAGCAACATGGGTGTCGCGAAAAGGCACCATCCCCATTTTCCCAAAATGTTTCTAATATTTTTAATGGATTATGCAAAACGTATATAGAGTTTCATGTATTTTACGAGCTTATCCATTATTTCCTACAATTTTTCGTGAATCTTATGTAAAGTATTATTATTTCTTTCTTCTAACCTCTTACAACTATATTGTTTAAAAATTCTAGGGAATTTCTAATACATTCTACACACCACTTAACTAAGGCCAGTGATAGGAGAATATGAACTTAATTCACCAAAACGGTTTATAGCAAGTTTGAGTTACCTGGATCCCTGGAAATAATTAGATTATACTCATGTCACGTAAATATTTGCTAAAATGTGTTTCCTTTTTGTCATGCTACTTCATCCATTTTGTTCGCAAACTACCCATCTCAAATAATAAGGATTTGAGAAGAGACAAATAATACTTAAACGGTTAATGAAATAACACTAAAATCTCATGTGGCTGGAATCATTTATGAATCTTAGAGTTTAGAGATTGGTTTATCCACTGAAAGTAAAAATATTAGAATTAATACGTATGCTTGTAACCTATTTAAGAATAGAAAAGTTCTTAAAAAATTTATATTTCTTCCCGATTGGTTTGGGAATCGAGTCGGAAAAGGAATCTCAAAGGTTGGAAAAAGAACCTTCCCTTTTCCGAAGAAACATTCTGGGGAAACGGGGATGGTGCCTTTTCGCGACACACATGTTGCTGAAAAACCCTATGGGTAGCCGCTTAAATCTCTTGAATGAAAAAAAGGCTATGAACTGTAGGTGGAGCTGTGTTCACTTGATGTTTGACATCCTATTTCTTTCCCCATCCCCATTTCAATTTCAAATCCAATAAAATCGTGAGCCATCAGGGAGAAAAAAATCATTCGCATTAACTCTGAATCCACTCGGTTTCCGAAACTCTTTTCCACCAAACCCATTTTATAGTTTGCGACGGCAAACTTCTTTGTGATCTCATTGGTTTTGTAAAAGTAGCCTCGTGAAAAAAGCTCGAATGATCTCCATGACGAAAAAATTAAAATTCGTATCGAGTTTTTTTGATACTAATCTGCCTCTCTAAGCAAAAGATTTTAAGAGGAAATCCATTTGGGTAGAATAGAATCCGGCCTAGAGATCTTCAACAGCACGCAGTAATCTAAAAAAGTGAAACTTGTATCCAGATGGGTCCACAGCACGGAGTGATCTGAAGCGAAACTGGAAATGATTAAATAGATAAAGGAAAGTCCATTCTTAAAAAATTGTGATGTCTCGTCGATCGAGTAGACTGGAAAAATTTTCTGAGAGCTGAGAGCAAATATCTTAAGCTTTATATATATATATAAAAGACTTTTTGTTATTTTTAATAATACCTTTAGACATTATTAAAAATAACTCTACTTCCCTTTTTGTTTGAATGATGTCTCAACATGTTTCTAAAAATAGATTTCCATAAAAGGAATGAGTCATGTTCTACTTTTAGAAACATGCTGAGACAACATGTTGAGACATCATTCAAACAAAAAGAGGGTAGAGTTAATTTTAATAATGTCTAAAAACATTACTAAAATTAACAAAAAGGTGTTTTTATTAATAGTGAGTTAGAGATTTTTCTCTGGCTGAGAAATGTTTTTCTCCGCTCTCGGAAAATTTTTCCACTCGCTTCAGATAGATTCTCACAGTGGATTGCGTTCAGAGAGGCCTGGATTGTTTCAGAGTGGATGGCCTATTAACTATTTTTCGACATGTCTTTAGAAAAAGGGATCGTCAAGAAGTGAGTTGCAATTTTCATATTATTTTTACGACTAAGCTTGCATTGTTAACGTAAATTCAGTTTGTAGTATTTTCCTATAGAAATTCCATCATATATATATATATATATATATATATATATATATATATATATAAATATTTGTTTACAGACGTGTTTTGTATAGCTATATACTGAAAACGGGCGTCAGAGTCCTTTTCTAGTATATTCGTATACAAAATCCATCGTATACAAAAAAAATTTAAATTTGTTTATGGACGAGTTTTGTATAGCTATATAGTGAAAACGAGCGTTACAGACGATTTCTAGTATATTCCTATACAAATTACACCCATGTACAAAAATGATGTCTTTTTTGTTTACGGCTGAATTTATATAGGCATATACTGAAAACGGGCGTTAGAGTCGGTTTCTGGTATATTCGTATACAAATTCTGCCGTATACAAAAATGATGTATTTTTTGTTTACGGCCGATTTAGTATAGGAATTATACTGAGAACGAGCGTTAGTTCGGTTTCTAGTTTATCCTATAGAAATTCTGCCACATCCAAAAAAAGGATGCCATTCGTTATTTTTTGGTTTATGGCCGAATTTGTGTAGTCATATACTGAAAACAGGCGTTAGAGTCAGTTTTCGGTTTCTTGTATATTCCTATACAAATTCAGCCGTATAAAATTTTTTTTTTCTGTTTACTGCTGAATTTGTATAGGCATATACTGAAAATAGGTGTTAGAGTCTGTTTCTAGTATATTCCTATACAAATTCCACCGCATACGAAAATGATGGCTTTTTTTATTTATGGCCGAGTTTTGTATAGCTATACACTGAAAACGGGCGTAAGAGTCGATTTCTCGTATATTCCTATACAAATTCCACCATATACAAAAATGATGTCTCTTTTGTTTACGGCCGAATTTGTATAGGCATATACAGAAAACGGGCGTTAGATTCGGTTTCTAGTATATTCCTATACAAATTCGGCCGTATGCAAAAAATGATGTCTTTTTTATTTACGGCCGATTCAGTATAGGAATATACTGAAAACGGTCGTTTTAGTCTGTTTCTAGTACATTCCTATACAAATTCGCTTTCAAACAGAACATTTCGCAGACCCGTATGGATCCGATCAACAATAATTATCCGTTTATCGGAAACATCGTCAGGACTTTTTTTTCATTCACGCATCACAGAATATCCAGTATCTGATTCAACAATAATTATCCGTTCCCACCTGACTGGTCTAGTCAGATGTTGATCACACGTTCTTACCCTCCTGAAAGCAATTCGTTAAAATTTTACAAAATATGAAATCGATTATAAAAAATTGGGGATGGCAATATTCGTAGAAGTCATATAAAATTCGATGGCTCAGTTGTTTTATCAGGATATACCAGTATCTGATTCAACAATAATTATCCGTTTATCGGAATGACCCCCTGACTGATTTAGCCAGAAATTCGTTAAAGGTTTACAAAATATGAAATCGATCATTGGAGTTCCACATGCCCATATTCGTAGGACATCATTCAAAATTCGATGGCTCTAAGTACCGTCACAATGCGAGAAATATACATTTTTTCATTATTTAATTTCTTCCAATATAATGCAGGAGAGTTTGGAAAGTGAAATGGACATTTATAGTAAACCAACGCAAAACGAAAATTCTTCAGGATCTTTTGGACAACATCGTGCATCATTCTTAAAATATATATAATCGGTCATAATTTCTATTCATTCAAGTTGAATTCTCAAATATTCCTGGCATTATCCTGCATGATATTTCATATAGATTCATCATTCAGGTCTTTGTAACATCGTGCATTTAAAAATATTATCTAAATAATATCTTAAAAATATTATCATTCAGGTTCTTTGTTGCATGAAGAAAGGAAGACTTTTCCATTATCCAGATTTAAGGCGTGTTGCATTGACCAGCGCAAGCACGCATCTAAAGCGAAACTCGGAAAGCTTAAATAAATAACAGAGAGTCCATTCTTAAAAAATTGTGATGTCTCGTCAATCGAGTCGGCTGGAAAAAATTTATGAGAGCTGACACAAAATATCTCTCGCTTAGCATTAAAAAAAATCTTATGTTAATTTTAGTAATGTCCTTAGACATTATTAAAATTAACTCTACCCTTTTTTTCTTTGAATGATGTCTCAACATGTTGTATCGACATATTTCTAAAAATAGATTTCCAAGAAAGGAATGAGTAATGTTCTATTTTTAGAAACATGTCGAGACAACATCTTGAGACGTTATTCAAACAAAAAAGTGGGTATAGTTAATTTTAATAATATCTAAAGACATTATTGAAATTAACAATAAGTGTTCTTTTTAATAGTGTGCTAGATATTTTTCTATCAGCTCTCATAAATTTCTTAAATTAGTCTTCTTAAATTAGTTCACGTCTTTAAAATAATAGTCCAAGTCCATTAGTCAAATCGGGAGAAATTTGTCAGCTTGGGAAAAAGTTTATAATCAGGAATCATCAAAATTGGTATTTCATTATCAAAGATCGTCTGTCCATGGTTTCAGGTATTCAGCACAGGTACTAGTCTTGAAAGGTCCTTCGGTAAAACCAACCTTCTCCACGTCGTATGTGTCATTAGGTTTCACCTTGGTGATTTTGTATGGACCTAAAAACTTGGATTTTAGCTTTATACCTGGCCCTAGTTGAGTGCGTTTAATAGCTACCATATCATTGATCTTGTATTTACGAGGGAGTTCTCAACTTCGATTGTAAGTCTTTCGATTCTCTTCCTGGATCTTTCGAATCTGCTCTTTCGCCTCTTTACGTAGATTTTCTCTAGACTCGATAAAGTCCTTCTGGATTTCAGCTTCTATTAGTTCTTTAATCTTCCTGTCTTTATTCGTCTTTATCTTCGTACCAAACAAAAGCTCGAAAGGTGTCGAATTGATACTTCTCTGAAAAGTCGAATTAATTATTTGCTGGACATCATTTACGTGTTTGTACCATTTCGTAGGGTCATCTATAGCCAACTTAGAAATGACTGATATGATAGTGGAATTCAACCGCTCTACTTGTCCATTGGCTCTTGGTAATCCTATTGTGATTAAGGATAGATGAATATTTTCCTTAGTACAATAATCAGCAAATTCTTGAGAAGTAAATGCAGTACCTTTGTCAGCTACTATATTGCAGGGATTTCCAAATAATGATTTTTGAATTTCAAGTTTAGCTATTACTTCTTTACTAGAGGTGGTTTTAGTTGGATGTAACCAAACAAATTTTGTAAACGAATCAATAACCGCGAAAATGTATTTATAATTCTTGTTAGAACTCTCCAAAGGTCCCAAATGGTCTATGTGGTAAGTGTTTAGAGGAATATCTTCTTTAGGTAAAGGATGTAATAATCCTTCCTTCTTTCCAGATTTCCGGTTGGCCAGTATACAGGTAATACAATTTGCGATACATTTTTCAATTTTCTCTTTCAATTTAGGGATATAAAAATGTTGTCTCACATGTTCTTCAGTACGTTTGACAGCAAAATGACCTCGTTCATGTGCGTCTTTAATTACTTCAATTTGCATAATCTCAGGTACTACTAGTGCTTCAATTCCATTCACCATTTTGTAAAGCACGTCATTCCGCAAACAATAATCTTCATATGGCTTAGACTTCAAAACTTCTTTTATAACTTTTATATTTTCATCAGTTTCTTGAGCTTGAATTAATTTAAATGTTATACCATCTTGAATTACCATACATACAGGATTTCGAATAAGAGTATCCACATGTCCCATACGGGTGCCAGATCTGTGTTCGATTGTGTAATCATAATCTTGTAACATTAATGCCCATCTAGATATTTTAGTACAAATGTCTTTCTTGCTCATAGTTTGTTTGAATGCATTACAATCTGTCACGATTTTAAATGGTATGCCTAATACGTACACCCTGAATTTTTTAAGAGCTTCTACTACTGCTTTAACCTCTAATTCGTAGCTCGAATATTTACATTTAATGTCTGTCGTTTTCCTACTCATATAATAAACCGGATGCATTTGATTATCAATTAAGGATTTCTGTAACAGAACCGCACCATAACCGTCAGCACTAGCATCAGTGTGTATTTCGGTTTCTGCTTTCGGATTATAAATACACAAAACAGGTTCTGATGTCAATATGCGTTTCAATTCGTTAAAAGCATAAAGTTCTTTAGTTTCGAATTTAAATTTAGAATCTTTCTTCAGTAAATCACTAAGCGGTTTTGCAATTAATGAATAATTAGGTATAAATTTTCTGAAGTAACCAGTTAAACCTAAATAACTTTGAACATCTTTTACACATTTAGGTTCTGGAAAGTTAATTACTGCTTTCGTTTTAGAAGAAGCAGGATATAATTTCCCATCTTTAATTTTGTGTCCTAAAAATTCGATTTCGCGCTTCAAAAATTGACATTTCTCAATGTTTAGTTCTAGTCCATATTCCGATGCAGTCTGTAATACGCGTTTCAATTTTTGAATTCCCTGAGCTTCATTTTCGGAAGGAATAATGATGTCGTCCATATAGATTACAACAATATTGTCCTTTAAAAGATCACGAAATATATCGTAGATGTATCTTTGGAAAACACTTGGGCTGTTGGCAAGACCGAACGGGACCCTCAGAAATTCATACTGTCCGTTTTGTGTCACGAAAGATGTGTATTTTCTACTTTCCTCGTCCACTTCAACATGAAAAAATCCGTTCTTTAAATCTAGTGTTGTAAATACCATTGCTGCTTGTAATTTATCAATAACATCATCAATTAATGGCAGAGGAAAGCGATCGAGAATTATTTTTTTATTCAGGCGCCGATAATCCACGCAAAGTCTTCATGAGCCACATTTTTTTCTACTTAGCACGATATTACTTGCGTAATCAGAACAGCTTTTTTTAATGATTTGTTTCTCCAACCACTCCGAAATCTGTTTATCAATTTCACGCTGCTCAGCTGGGGAAAAGCGTCGCGGCGAGCAATAAACCGGAAGTTGATCTGTCAGCACTATTCGCATCTTCAGGCCAGATTTTTTTATTTTATTCGGCTCATAATTCCTTACCAAGTGTAGTATTTCATTTCTATGTACTCCGTCTTTGATATGACTTAAATCAATTTCCTCGTCATTATAAATATCACGAATGCACATCAAATAGTTTTCAGGTTGCAATTTTCTAATTTCGATTCCTTTTTTATTTACAGTTAATTACCCTTGCCTTATAATATCAGTACCAATGATCGCTTGTAAAAACATTTCGTTTTCTGCGATAACACAAATATTTGATCGAAATGAAGAACCATCAATTTCGAATTCACCTTCAAATCTTCCTATAGGCTTAATTTTCCCATTACCAAACCCCGTTAACTGTAGATCTGCCGACTTAAGTTCAGGAGAACCTATCTTCTTATGTATATCTTCTCGGATTAACGTTACCTGACTACCAGTATCTATTAAAGCATCAATTTGCAAATTACCCAAATTAACAATTTTATGCATTTCTTTCTGACAAGTCTGAGTTATTGGAGTAACAGCTTTGGCATCTTGGATATTTTTAGATGATGTTTTCGAACAATCTACGGCTTTGTGTCCAAACAAATCGCATTTAAAACACTTAAATCCCTTACTCTTATGGTTACAAAAATTCGACTTATGGCCAAAACTTCCACAATTATAACACCTTGGCTCTTTAATCTTACTAGGTACAGCGCGTGTTTTATTTTGTGTGATAGTACTTGAATAACCCTTATTTTTCGTATCTGGAACGCGAATTTTCTCATAAATTTTTAATTTCTCTTTGAATTCAGAAATAGTTTTACACCCGTACAAAACAATTTAGTTACTACTCTGATCTGGTATCCCATTGATTACATAATAAAGAATTGATGAATCATCAACAGAAACGCGACTGGCTATTTCACGCATGGCAATTAAATATTCGGAAAGTGATTCACCAGGTTTTAAGTGTCGTTTCTGTAACAAATTATGAAGTTGTGCACTGTTTATTTTAGAACCAAATTCAGATAAAAGATTTTCTTTTAATTTTTTCCATGATATTATACTTTTCAAAGACCTAATAAATACTTTAGCAGAACCAGTAAGCAATTTTTTAGCAAACACAATTTTCTGTAATTCCGATAACTTAAATAATTTAAAAGATTCTTCTAAATCACCAATGAAGGATTCAACTAGATATGTATCAGTGCCATTAAATTCAGAAACAGTTTCTAAAATATCACGAAAATGTAAGGAAATATTGCTAGGCATTATAATGTTTTCATCCACTGAGTTATTTATGGTAGGTGATTCTGACCGAACAGAATTAATATCATCATTTTTATCAGAATCATAACACTTTCGTTTTCAGATAACTCATCATCGTCATCACTTTCGGATTTTAAAAGCTTAAAATCACAAAGACTATTCAATATTAAATCACAGTTTTTATCAGGATTTGAGTCATAATTAAGATGTAACAAATTACACACAGAAATAAAATCATTTCCAGTAAAAGTTTTAAGTAATTTTTGTTTTGTTTCTTCAATATTAAAATCAGATGGAAAACCGCAAAAGTTACGTAATCTAGCTCTATTTTTTCGATCACCCAAAGTTCCAAACACAATTTGATATAAAAGTTTAATTGACTTAGTAGGCCCAGCCTTTAAAGAATTTGAAATTCTAGGAATAGAATTTAAGGTAGTCATCTTAATTCACAGTATCATAGAACACTATTCTTAGAAGCAAGAATGTGGAAATAATCGAAACAAAACTTACTTATTTTGTAATATTCATAATACTTCTTCCTAGGCTTATCGCGGCCTGAGCGCCCAAATCTGTAGAATCGGTACTTACTGTCTAGGAATACGGTGTTCGTAAACTTACTTCCGATGTGGCTGTCTAGGGGCTAATAAACTAGTCCAATTTATGTAAAACTTGAATATTTAATGAAACATGAATAGTTGCTACAAACTACAAAGTAATTACATACGTAGAAGGAAATACTAGATGAGATTATTTACAAACGAAGAGAAGGAATCGTATTTTATAAGCAAACATCTTTGAATCGCGTCCTCGTCTTAATGGCGGAATCGTCTGCCTTCGTCATCGAAAAAGTAAAAGATTTACTCTCACAGCTTGTCGCGTCATCCGATTATAAATGAACGATGCCAACCCAGATATATATATATATATATATATATATACAGCTTAGGATATTTTTTTTCAGCTCTCAGAAAATTTTTCTAACCGACTCGATTCATAAGACATCACAATTTTTTCATAATGGACTCTCACTTATCTATTTAAGCATTCCGGGTTCCGCTTCAGATGAATGCGAGCCGGTAAGGAATGCAGATTCTCATAATGGATTCAGTTCAGAGAGGCCTGGATTTCCTTAGAGTGGATGACTTATAAAGAATTTTTTTCGACTTTGGATCGTCAAGAAATGAGTTACCAATTTTTTTGGATGGATGTAGAAAATATGACAAAGTTCGTTTCCTAAGATTGGATGAGAGATTAACCCAAAAAATGTGTCTCGGAAGAAATCGAATGCATGTGCACTCATTCCTTTCAAGACCCGTTTTCTTGGTCTCTCGATTCAGCTCTCTGGCCTACTGAATAGGGAAAGCGGAGAAAACTTCCCTATTTATTTAAACATTTTTTCGAGTTCATTCATGAAGTCAAATATTTTTGAGAACGGTCATCCCAATTCTCTGTCGTTTCCTCAGTTTCGTTATCCCAACATTCTGTTTTATGATCGCTGGATATCTTTGTGGGTTCCCAACAAATCTCATCGGGCTTTTGGGACTCAGTGGCCTCTGTAGAATATTCTGTCCTATGACCTTTTGAAAATATCTTTGGGGTCTCAGGAGATAGTTTTGGAGGTTCCCAACATGCTGCCGGATCGTAATGGGGCACATTTTCAGGTCCCAAACCATCAGTCTTTGCAGAGCTAGTAGAACATTCTGTCTTCCGATCATCCGAAGGTATCTTTGTGGTCTCAGTGGATACGTTTCGATATTCATAGTCCCAATATGCTGCCGGATCGTAATGCAATACATTTTCCGGTATATCACCCCAACCATCAGTCTTTGCAGAGCTACTGGAAGAAGAAGAACTGGATGAATGATGGACCATCAAATCAAAGGGCATATGCATATCCGGATTCTCGATAACTTGAAAATACGACAGATTGTCCCATGTCTTGATGAGTTCTTCGCAATGTTTCAGGGACGGATCATCCTCTACTTGATCGTAAGCCCTATCAAAAGCTTGGAGAGCCGTCTCTTCATCTTCTCCCTCCTCCTCAAACCCGTCAGGATAGATCTCATTGATATGAAAGTCCTCTTTCATAACGTGCCACGGATAGTTGCCCACCTTGTTTTCGGCACAGTGGAACGATTTCCTCATTTGCTGATGTTTGACATATTTCCCCCGATACCTCCAAATGATTCCACCTGGCACAAAAACCTCCGTCACGGGTTGCTGATGGTCCAAGACTTTAGCAAAAAAATTTGCTTTCTCGCATTGCGCGACGTAAATCGTAGAGAAGTTGTGGGTTAACGATTTGAGAATCGGAGCTAAATGGTTGTAAGGAATATGACTCTCATTCCAGCGAAGACCGTGTCTGTTTCTCGTCCGCCAGGAGTTGGTCTTTTGGTTTTTGGCACTCAGTTGGTTGAAGGTTTGAGGGGATCCAAACGTCAACGATACCACTGTCAGAAGATCTCTCGTCGTATAACCCAATTCCTTCTGAACGTAGGTATATTCCCTTTTGTTGTAGGATTGGAAACCCTCTACATCGAGCATGATAAAGTTATCAGCAGAGTCTATGGCAATGGAATAGTGTTTCCCAAAAACAAGAAAGAAAAAATAACAGGGAAGATCTAGAAAGAAAAATTACTTTTTTTAAGATTCAAAGACATTTTTCATATTCTTGAAAGAGGCATTTCTTTAAAAGAATAAAAGGCCTAAGGGAGTTCTTTTAATGAATTTATATTAAAAAAGAATCTATTTTATACATATTCATGACTTAATAAAAAATAGACTTACCAGCTCAGTTCAAGTCTTCTTCTGTTCTGAAGAAATCCCGCGAGTGACATACTCTCTTATACTCGCGCGACAGACTATCGTTATCGCGACCACATCATAATGTCAGGATCATTTAAAAAATTTTTTTAAAAAGGATCGTGATGAAAGAAATACTTTGATAATGCGCTATAAAATATGCTTATGAAATGACATACATGTGAGGGTCGTGACAAAGATTTGTATTCACCCATTACCCTCTATTCAAAAAAACAAAAGGTCTTTATTGGATCTCGTAAAGGTCAAAACAACTCCTGTGTCTTGTTTATCATGATCTAGTAAAGGTTACCCTGGACCGTTTAAAAAAACTCATATTAGGACCTGTAGACTTGTTTACAATGAATAGGTTGTCATGTAAAGGTCACCTTAGGAAAAGCTAATCTTGTTGCACCTTTCGAAATAAATAGTCACTTTGGAGCTCTTCCAAAACGAGAGGTATAAAGCGACTCGTTCGTTTCCCTTTTTTATTCTTCCTCGAGACTCTTAGAGCCATGCGTTACTATAGAGCTTTTTGCGATGATAATGGATTTGAAGTCTACATTTCCAATTTCCGTAGTTACTTCAATGCTCAGTCTCTAGCCATCCTGACAAGGAATTACGGACAATGGCTTTACAACGAAATGATTGACCTCCTCCAAACCCGTCATCCTCAACTCCTGCAATTGAAGGATCTCTCCCTGGACGATCCAGACGTCTATGCTAAAAGTATATGATTTGATTTACCTCAAGCTTTATACGCTATGAAGAAACTGGGAACAAAACCTTACGATGTCGTCCCCGACTGCTTGTATTCTCCGCTGGAAGAGGTCGGCCGAGATATAGAAGAATCGACCATCCTCAAAATAAGTTCTCAGCGATCAGATCAAAATAAATTTCTCCGAGATATGGCAGAACTATGTATCTATAACATCTTCAGAGTTTCGGGATGGACCTTTTAAGCTATGTTCTTAAGAAGTGGAGAAAAAGAATCGTTCTGGAGGGAAACGGGTGCATCGGGAAAAAAGGCTCTTTTTTTCCAAATGCATTCTTTTCCTTCCAAACCGATTTTTTTAATCACTTCTTCAATCCAATCTTGGACTCTCATCCATATTGTATTTTCATCATCTAGCCCAAAAAATAATGATTAGAAGGTGGCATTAAACGGTCTATAAAAGGAATTGTATTTTGGAAGACATCTGATCTATACGGGACCTCCTCCTTGTAGTAACGTGTGGCCCCAACTTGTCAGCAGTTGTGGTAGTGACTGCTACGAAAATGCAAATTTACACAAACACGTAAGAAGGGTTTAAAGCCCTTTTTATTCCCCTTTAAAAATAACAGCTGCGTCCACTTGACGCTCACAAACTACGCCGACCCGGCGGTTTAGCAGAAACAGAATGTAAAACTGAAAAAATAATGACTGGATGAATAAATAGCTACATCACTATCTACGAGGCTCTGAAATCTTAACTAACTTAACCGCGTTCTAAAAATACAGCTGAGATTCAGCGAGCTTACTCATTAAGCAGTTGAAAGATTCAGCAAACTGCCGAGATAGGCACACAGGCCGAAACGCGCGGTTCTTAAATTTCTACCTAGCAACCTTCACGTTCACGATTCAAGAAGCACACACCCAATCTCGTTTTCCTTCTATTTAAATTCAACTTACTTCTGCTAAATTTGAATATACTGCGCGCTCTACTACAATTTACATACTCTAGCATTGGCAGTTCTAGGGGAAAGTAAAGGCTTGACAGGAACGATAGCTTAAACTTAAAATAAATGTTAGTTAAAATAAATATAAACCCTACATTTGCAGCTGCCAGAATTTGGTAAACTTGGAAGCAGGTCCTAGAAACGACCTGTTGAAAAGTTTCCATATTCTAACCTAAGACTCAAGAGTTCCGTTTACATAAAACAAACTTTTGCCTAATAAATTTACAATCATTTTTGTAGATGATTAGAATACAATATCTTCTTACAGGTTCCTCTCTGCCGTTTGGTCTTCATGAATCAATCTTTTTCTCTTCCTTCCAGCATCTGGAAGGAATAAGTATCAGTATATTCCAAATACATTATGATTTACACTTTCTTAACACTCTATAATGTTTTCGTTTTCGATCCTTTTCTTTTCCTTCTTTAACTGCTTACATTCACATTCATTCAAATATTCAAACATGAATTTAACTTTACCCTGGTTCACCACAATGTGTGGTGTCAAACGGGAATCTTCGTGTTTTTGTATTTCAACTCTTCCCCTAACCACAATGAGTTGTTAGATTTCCAACGACCAAATATGACACACCCTAATCCAACATACTGAAACTCGAGGAGCTATGTTTAACATTCTTAAATTCAAGTGTAGGTGAACCCTAAAAAACACATTTATTCTAAATTTCCCCCTCTTTCGTCTTTTGACATGCAGGCTTTCGCTCTAAAGCATGATTTTATCTACTATTTAACACTTAGGTTTTAACTCGTTTCTTTTGAGCATTTACTTTTAACATCTAAAATTTTATGCTTCTAGACTAAATTCTACTTTTACATAACTTTCAAGTATTTACCTATATTTACAAAATTCTAATACATATGATTTTTACAATTTACAATAAGATGAATAAGAGAAAATAAAATTTTACTTCACGCTTTCTTCGCCAAGCTGGCGGTACTGAAACAAAATTTTCCATTAATACAAGAATACGAAGCTATTTTACCTTCGGCCAAATTTTGGTTTTAACATAACAAAACCAGTCTTTCAACCAACACGAACTGCTTGCTCTTAGATTTTACACTTAAAGAAAATAACGCTTTTGACTTAGCTAAATAAAGTAAAACAAAACTAAGTTTCAACCGAGACAAATTGACTTTCGTCAACACATAGAACTTCGTATTTACACATAACATTTCAGAACACAAGAAAAATTTATAGAAGATTTTAACTTATCTTTGACTTTTCGATGCTTGGAACTCCGAAATCCTCTTCTGTTCCCAAGTTACAGAATTCATGGAAGTTAACCTCCTCTTTTGGTTTCTTCGAGTTTCCTCCATGGTGACTTTCCTTTTTCGCCCTCTGTACGCCGGCCTCTCGGGGTGGTAGTCTTCGGGTTCCTGTAGCTTCGAATTATTTTTACAATATTTTTATTAACTCTTTCTGCGATGTTTGCCTGTGGTCTATACGCGACCATTTTGATATGGCGTATGCCTAGTCCAGAGCAAATGTTTTCAAATATTTGGCTAACGAATTGTTTACCGTTATCGCTAATGACTTTTATCGGTGCACCGTATTTTAAAAAGTACCTGTGTAAGAATGCATCTGCAACTGTTTTGGCTGACACGTGATTAAGTGCAACAATTTCTGTCCACTTTGAAAAATGATCTACAATTACTAAAAGAAAACGATTTTTATTTAACTCACTCTGGGGAAAAGAACCAAGAAGATCTATGCCTAAAATTTCATTCGGAAATGTAGCACGAAGGCTATTTAAGTACCCGGCCGGGCTGTAATTAATATAATTTATTAATTGACATTGATTGTAGGACCTTATCAGGTTCAATATTCCTTCTTACCTTCTTCGGGAACATACAAGGACCTGACTCGGAACAGAGAGCTTACTAAAGCTATGTTCACTAATTGTGGTAAGTAGACAGGATACAGACGAAGGGTATACAAAACCCTTTATTTTTCTCTATATACAATAACTTCCGTACTTCGGAATACACTGACCCGCTACTTGGGGTCTAACGTAAAAGTATAAAAATAAAACTAAACTCTAATTTAACTTTAGAATAATAAACGTGGAAGATTGGCCTTATATTAACAGGAAGGCGTATGTAGTACAGATAACTGAGAACACTACAATACGCTTAAAAGTTATCAAGAGGATTAAAACCTCTGGCCTGGAAGGCAACAAGCAACTGCGTAACTTCTAAGGTAAGCGGCCTGCTTCGAACTCACTGCTTCCTCTCTCTCGCTTGGCAAAAAGCCACAACTTAAATACTTGTCGTTCGCCAGGCAAACTTTGCATAAAAACCTTAACGCTTATAATTCTGGCCGGAAGTAGAAAATAAGAAGTGATAGTAAAGATTTAAAATAAAAATAAACGTTAGTAAAACTTAAGATCCTTACATACTTCCCGCCAGAGTTAATTAGTTTGAAACTGAGGTCTAAAACGACCTTGTTGAAAACTTTTAGCTCTAGAATCTAACGCGAGGCCAATCTTTTACAAACATACTTCGCTAGAAACTAGAAATTTAAAAGAAAGAATTTTTTTTTTTTTACAATAGCAGCTCCCAGGATATACAACAATTTTTTTTCATCTGTACTGCATCTAAACAGGAGCTTTTATTCAATTCTGGTTCCTTCCAGAGATCTGGAAGGAAAACTAGTTTAATGAAATGTTACACAATGAAATGGCAAAATAACATATACAATTATACTTCTCTTAACATTCTTATTTCATTCATGACTATTTTAATTATCTCTCCCCGTGCTCTCTGACATGTGTTGTAAAAGAACACCAAACACGAATGTGTTTCTGTCTACGTGTTCCACACTTCCTCCTACAATCAAAACACTAACGTGTTAAAATTCAACATAACAAGACCTCTTAACACACCCTAATTTCAACTCTAAACCCTGAGGTACTATTCTAAAAGTGGCTAACTCTAAAGTGTAGCGTCAGAGAGCCTAACTACATCATTCAACCTTTAACACATATTCGCCATGCTTTAGTCTTTTTACAGTCACACGAATAAAAATTTTAACATTCACTTTTACCATATCACGGTATTTCTTAACATTTAAAATAACAGTTCACATTGTATATAAGCACATATCAACATGCCGTTAATTTTACACATTTGAAAACATACATTAGAAGCACATTGTTAACTTCTATTCTTTTCAAAGCAAGTGCCAATTCTTTCTACATTGAAATACTACATTTCAAAAAGTCTTTCAGACTAAAACTTCTCTCTTGCTAGAATGTTTTAAATAAAATTTATACAATAACTTTTTTCAATATTTAAGTCTTTACACAACGCTATTATACATCAACTTTAGTTTTACGCGCGAGTAATTGAAAAACATAATACCAAAATCGGCAACAACTCATTTCTCGCCCTTTTGGCGATAAAGGTAGACCTCGCATGAGGTAAAACTCCTTGAAATCTGCCACTTGCAGTAAGAATGAAAGATTAACTTATGTTTGCAAAGTAACATAATATTTTACTTATCTTTATGATATTCGGACATCCTTTTCTGCGCCCAGTCCTTAAAGGTATTGCAGACAGTTGTTTGATTTATCCTCCTTCTTGTACGGGCTCGCCCTTCAGTGCCTTCCTCTGGAAGCTTCCTTTTTTCACCAGTTCGGTCACCCTTGAATACCTTCTTCTTCTCCTCTGCTTGTGGTCTTGGCCGTTTGATGGCAGCTGGTCTTGGCGGAACCGGGAAACTTCTGTCGTGTTTCTGCTTCGACCTCGTTGCTGGCCGTTCAAATTTTCCTTGTACTTTTTCCTCCGCCGCTGATGGCCCTTCCGCAGTTCGGCGACTTTTGCTGCGGAGAGTCCTGTCGGATGAGTAGATCTTCCGTTTTAGAGCCGGGTTATAGTTGCCGTCATTTCTCCTGGTTCTCTTCACATACGTCGTCCTTCTCCCTTCTTCATTCTGGGGGTGTTCGTGAACTCTCTTTTCTGGACGGTGGAACGGCTTCTTTTTCTTGCTACCTTCAATTTTTCCGCGGGGCAAATTTCTTTTCACTTGCTCCTGCCTCTTATTGGCTTGCCCTTGTACTTGTCGTTTTTCCACCTCTGGAGCTTGTGCCTGCGGTGTCTGCCGTGTCGGATCCTGCAAAAGATCTGAAAATATTTGCATTTTATTACGATCGAAGTAGGGCTTGATTTGATCAATGTTTGCGGAACAGGTTTCACCATTTCTGGCTTTTAACACTACTACAGCGTGAGTTATTTTTTCTATAACATATGGTCCTTCAAATCGTGGAAAAAATTTGGCAGTTTTATCTTCTGGTGCTGAAGAAAGTGCATGTTTAATTTTTAAAACTTCATCCCCTACTTTATAAGTTACTCCCCGTCGTTTCAAATCATAATAGAGCTTCTGTTTTCTTTGTGCCACTTCCGTATACTTATTTGCTTCTTTTATTAGTTTTTCTATATCACCCATTTTAAATTCTGGGGCTCTTTGTTGCACATAAAATAATTTATCTAACGGTGTTATAATCGTTCTGCCTAGAAATAACTCAGCAAGAGTTTTGCCCGTTGTATCATGTTTTGCGGTCCTAAGGGCGAAAGCAAATTCATTGACATAGTTATCCCAGCTTTTATGAAAATTTTTAACATAACTACGGATAATTTTCACTATATTTCTATTGACCCGTTCCGCTATATTTGATTGCGGCCGATACGGGACCATTTTTAAATGACGTATGCCCAGTTTTTGGCACATGTCTTCAAATATATTACTTACAAATTGAGGACCATTATCCGATATAACTTTTAGGGGCGCCCCGTATTTTAAAATATATTTATTTAAAATAGAATCAGTAACTAATTTCGCGGAGGCTCGTTTTAAGGGAACAATTTCGGTCTATTTACCATAACAAGGAAATAGCGATCAACCATAACAAGGAGATAGCGACTTTTATTTAACTGACGTTTTGGGAAAGGGCCCAATAAATCGATGCCAATTATTTCATTTGGAAATTCGGATTTAATACTATTTAGAAACCCGGCCGGGCGGAAATTAATATAATTAACTGCTTGACATGTTGGGCAGGACTGGACATACGCTCTTGTTAACTTTTGCAGTTCAGGAAAGTAGACTGCCTCGCGTACGCGTTGGATAGTTTTTCGAATACCAGCATGAGAAGCTAAAGGGCTGTCGTGTAACTCCTGCAGGATATTTAATCTAAGACTAGCTGGGATAACATGTCGAAATTTGTTGTTGGAATTCGTAGTTTTTGTATAGAATAATAGACCATCTATTAGTTCGTAATGGGCCGCCCTATTTCTTATCGCCACAATATCTTGGTGGCTAAAATTTTCAGGATCCTTCAAATACTCATAAATGCTTCCAAACTCAGGATCCTTACCCAGTTCGGTTATTACAGTTTCTCGGGAATTTATTGTACATGCTCTAAGCATTGCCACCTTTACGGTATTTCCTTGTTCGTCTATTTTAATTCTTGATAGGGCATCTGCTACGATATTTTCCTTTCCAGGGGTATGCTTGATTACCAGATTATATTCTTGCAGCTTGAGTGCCCATCTTATTAACCTGGGGGATAAATTTTTCCCTGAGTACAATCTTGTTACCGCCGCATGATCAGAGTACACTGTTATCGGCGGCTTTCCAAAATAGACTCGGAACTTTTGCACTGCTAACAGAACTGCTAGTGCCTCTCTCTCGGTCGCGGAATAGTTTCTTTGTGTTTGATTTAAAAGTTCGGCTAAAAAATGCCACGGGCTGCTGATTTTGCGAAAGTACCGCTCCTACCGCATAATCCGAAGCATCCGCTGAAATTTCTAAATTCTCATCCTTTTCAGGAAATTTCAACACAGGGGCTTGCGTTAATGCTTGTTTTAATTTTTCGAAAGCACTATTGGCTTCGGCCGTCCACGAGAATCTTCCCTTTTTCCTTTTTAATTTTAACAATGGCTCAGCGATAGCCGCAAAATCTTTTATAAAGGACCTATAATATGAGCAAAGTCCTAGAAAAGAAGAGAGCTTCTTTGCCGTGTTTGGAGTCGGATACTTTTGTACAGCGATTATTTTTGATTCATCTGTCTCGATCCCTTTTTGAGATATTTTGTAACCTATATATTTTAATTCAGGGGCTGCAAATTTGCACTTTTCGACATTAACTTTTAGACCGGCCTCATTTAATAAAGAAAACACCTGTCTTAAATCCTGTACATGTTGGTCGAGATTATCACTAGTAATAATGATATCGTCTAAATAGATAAATGTGGACTTTCCAAGAACAGGTCTTAACACAATGTCCATGCATCGCTGAAATGCCGCCGGGGCCCCTGAAAGGCCAAACGGCATACGCAAAAATGCATAAGTGCCAGACTTGGTTATAAAAGCAGTCTTAGGCACGTCCTCAGGCCTAACCCCTATTTGAAAATAACCAGTCGTTAAGTCTAAAGTCGTCATAAATTTGGTTGATTTTATGTTCCTTAAAATTTCTTCTATGATCGGTAATTGATATACCGGATATTTAGTTATGGAGTTTAATTTACGGTAATCAATAGCGAATCTCCATCTTTTTGAATGCGTCAAAGGATAGTCATTATTTTTCTTAAATAAAACCACCGGGCTAGCATAACTACTTGAGATGGGCGTTATGATCTTTTTACGTAGCATATCGGTAATATGCCATTCTATAATTTTTTCCTTATTCTTATCATACCGGTATGGTTTTTGACGAACTGGCATTGCATCTCCGGTGTCAATACTATGGTTAGTAACCTGAGTAAATCCTGGAATATCACTAAATAACGAAGCAAATTCACTTACCACTTGTCGGATTCTTCCTTGCTCGTCATTAGGGAGGTGGTCAAGTTTTAACATCGGCGGTTCAGCGTTTTCTGTACGAATTGGTTTCATTGTCAGCTTAAGGGACGCTTCATTAAAATCCAGCGTAGCTTGTGCTTCTGAAAGAAAATCTATTCCTAAAATTAAATGTGCTTGCAGATTCTTTACTATAAAAAACATCACCTTTACTTGTTCGTCCTTGATACGGATATACAAAGGTACTTTACCTACGTACTTACATTTTTCTCCTTGCGCCGATAACACTGTCGTATTATCCGAATTATATATGCGGTATTTGCGAAAATACTTCCTAAAAAAATCTTCTGCCACACAGGAACACTGCGCGCCGGTATCCAGGAGTGCGGTGGCTGGGATATTATTCACCAACACTTCAATCTTCGGAAGAGTCAAATTTTTCACCATTACTGTATTTAACTTGTAGGAAGAGGGGTTTTCTTGGCCTTCGGATTTCCGCACCCTCCCGTCAGCAGAAATCCGTTTTAGTTTAAATTATTTTTCCTTTCCGTGCTTTCCTTCTTTTTCCACTGGCCTTGAGACTTTTTTCCTGGGTTGCTATTGAACTGTCGACGTTCGCCGGCTGTTTTTGAATGCTCGGGTTTCCTTGCCCACTGATTCGCTTTGCCTCCGTAGCCGTGTGCTTGAGTTTGCCGTAGTCTTGGGGTACCAAATTGGTTTCGCTGTTGATACTGGCGTCTTCTTTCGACGTCCGCCGTTCTTCTACTTTCAAACTGGATTGCTAGCTCAAATAACTTTTCCAGTGTAGTCGGATTTCTTAATTCAATAAAGTCTTGCACTTGGGGCAGTAACCTCGGCAAAATCACTTGAATTATTTCAGGATCCGGACGGTTTCCATACAAGAGTTTGAAAACGTGAATTTTTCTTAAAATAAAGCTCGAGAGGTTTTCGATTCTTTGTTGATATATACTGAAAAGTTCCGTTTCTAATTTCGCACGATCCCTTACAACAGGGAAGGTTCTTAGTAGGGCAGTCTTGAAATTTTCGTAAGTATAGGTGGGACTTCCTGCTTGACCCAAGAGATTTCTGCCTATACATTTGAACCAGTTAAGCGCTTGGCCCCTGAAAGCGCTGGTAGCTAAGGTAACTTTTTGAAACTCGTGCACGGGGTAGAGCATGAAGTGGTCATCCAAGTTTTCCAAAAAACTGGTTACCGGTGAATTTCCTTTAAATGTTGCTTCTGGTTTCATCGAAGCGCGCATGGTCTGGACGATGTAACCAAATCCTTCCAGGGCGGCAGCTGGCATTTCTGGATTTTGAGCCGTTTCTGCAGGCAGCACAGGTGGTTGTTGAAACTCGGCCATGGTTATTCTTCTTCGTTGGGCGCCACTATCAGGTTCAATATTCCTTCTTACCTTCTTCGGGAACATACAAGGACCTGACTCGGAACAGAGAGCTTACTAAAGCTATGTTCACTAATTGTGGTAAGTAGACAGGATACAGACGAAGGGTATACAAAACCCTTTATTTTTCTCTATATACAATAACTTCCGTACTTCGGAATACACTGACCCGCTACTTGGGGTCTAACGTAAAAGTATAAAAATAAAACTAAACTCTAATTTAACTTTAGAATAATAAACGTGGAAGATTGGCCTTATATTAACAGGAAGGCGTATGTAGTACAGATAACTGAGAACACTACAATACGCTTAAAAGTTATCAAGAGGATTAAAACCTCTGGCCTGGAAGGCAACAAGCAACTGCGTAACTTCTAAGGTAAGCGGCCTGCTTCGAACTCACTGCTTCCTCTCTCTCGCTTGGCAAAAAGCCACAACTTAAATACTTGTCGTTCGCCAGGCAAACTTTGCATAAAAACCTTAACGCTTATAATTCTGGCCGGAAGTAGAAAATAAGAAGTGACAGTAAAGATTTAAAATAAAAATAAACGTTAGTAAAACTTAAGATCCTTACAACCTGACATACGCATTTACTATTTTGTATAATTGCGGGAAATATGCCGCCTCGCGTACCTTTTTTAAAGTCTTTCTGACCCCTAAATGACCCGATGTTGGCGCGTCGTGTAATTCCTTCAAAATGCTCAATCGAAGCGAGCTCAAAATTTTCGTTTGTTGCTTTCGTATAAAACAATAAATTATCTATTATTTCATAGTTTTCTGCTCTACTTATTGCGGCGACATCTGTATGTTCAAAGATTTCGGGGTCTTTTAAATAAGCATAAATACTTCCAAATTCAGGATCAGCTTTCAATTCAGCAATAATTGTTTCTCTAGAATCTAAAATTTTTGAAGTCAACACAGCGCATTTGAGTTCATGCCCTTCATCGTACAGTTTTATCCGGGATAGTGCGATAGTGCGTCAGCGACATTATTTTCTTTCCCCGGTTTATATTTAATTATTAGATTATATTCTTGAATTTTTAAAGCCCATCTTATTAACCTGGGCGTTAGGTTTTTCCCCGAGTAAAGTCTACCAACAGCCGCATGATCCGAAAAGACTGTTACTGGCGCTTTGCCGAAATAAACTCGAAATTTCTGTACAGCCATTGTGTATACGGCTAATGTTTCTCTCTCTGTAGCTGTATAATTCCTTTGAGTAGAATTTAAAGTTTTACCAAAAAATGCCAAAGGATGCCCATTCTGCATGAGAACCACACCTACGGCATAGTCCGACGCATCTGCTTCAATTTCAGGTTTTCGCCCCTTCCGGGAATTTCAAAACAGGGGCATTGATGACTGCTTCTTTTAACTTTTCAAATGCTGTATTTGCTTCTGCTGTCCACGTAAACTTACTTTTTTTCTTTTAATTACTAACAACGGTTCAACAATATTCGCGAAATCTTTTATGAACGACCGATAATAAGAATATAACCCAAGGAAAGAAGAAAGTTTCTTGGCGGTATTGGGAGGTGGGAAATTCTTGATGGCTTTTATTTTTTGAATCCTGAGTTTCTATACCCTTTTGCGAAATTTTATAACCCAGATATTTAAGTTCTTTTGTCGCGAATTTGCATTTCGATGCGTTAATTGTAAGACCGGCCTCTTTTAATAATTTAAAAACCTCTTCTAAGTCTTTAATATGTTGCTCCAACGTACTACTCGTTATAATTATATCATCTAGATACATCAAAGTCGATTTTCCTAAGACAGGCTTTAGAACAATGTCCATAGCTCTCTGGAATGTTGACGGGGCCCCACACGACCCAAAGGGCATGCGTAAAAATGCATAAGTGCCCGATTTTGTGATAAACGCGGTTTTATGTATATCTTCTGGGCTCATAGCTATTTGATAGTAGCCAGATGTTAAGTCCAACGTAGTCATGTATCTCGTAGACTTAATCTTTCTAATAATTTCCTCTATCACCGGCAAAGGGTATACCGGGAACTTAGTAATACTATTGAGTTTTCTGTAATCGATAGCAAACCTCCAAGCCCTTTTATCTGAAGAAGGGAAATCGTTCTTTTTCCTACATAGTACGACTGGACTCGCGTACTCACTATTTATGGGCGTTATTATCTGGTTCTGCAACATTTCTTTAATGTGTTTCTCAATAATTTGTTCTTTCTGTTGATCATACCTGTAGGGTTTAGTCCTACAGGGTTTATCGGCAGTTAGCTGTATATCATGTGTTACAATTTGACAGTTACCAGGCCGTTCTGAAAACAAGTTTGAAAAAATACTCACCACTTGCTGGATGGCTTGGCTTTCATGGACACTCAAATGGCTCAAGTCTACCTGAGGTTCTTTCACTGGCTCCACCACCCTCATCCATTTCCAGTATGATCAAATTATCCTGAAAATTGAGCTTGGCTTTCGCGGCCTTTAAGAACTCCATGCCTAAGATGACTGGATTCTGTAAATTTATCACCACAAAAATTAATACTTTAAGGCTATCATCTTTTATCTGTATTCTTAATGATAATTTCCCGATACATTGGCAGGTTTTTCCTTGGGCGGCTATAATTTCTGTTTTTATTTTTAAATAACAGTAACCTATTAAAATTCTTATTGAAAAATTTATCACTCATAAAATTACCTTCTGCTCCTGTATCAATGAGGGCTTCCACTGGTACATCGCCAACCAGGACTTGTAATTGGTAATTGTGAATTTTTTACCACGACCGTGTTTATGTATCTTCTTGAGGGGTTTTGCGAAACTTCCGGGGTCTGGACCCTCGCTTTTACAGACCCCTCTAATCGTTTAAAGCTTTCTATTCAACTTCAGTCTTCTGGGTACGCGGACGGTTTTTTTCAAATTTCCTTTTTGCTCCTTGACGTTCGTGCTTCGATGAGTTGGCTTGATAGCTCTTTCCCCGATAAGAGCGATTTGTGTTACCGGTCTGTTGATTTGAGAATTGTCTTCGGGGACTTTGAGAATACGATGCACCTCTAGATTTTCCCGCTATTCTTTGGTTTTGGAACTTGACCGCCAATTCGAAGAGTTCCTGCAAGGTGCTTGGATTTCGGATTTCCAAGTAATCTTGGACAGCAGATAGCAATCTTGGTAAAATTATTTCAATTATCTCCGTGTCGGGTTTCTATCCATACAGCATGTCTGTCAGCTTAACTTTTCGCAGAATAAAGTCCGTCAAATCTTCCATATTACGTTGATAAAAACTATAAAGTTCGGCTTCTAGCTTTGCTCGGTCTTTCACTATGGGGAAAGCCTTTAATAATGATATTTTAAAATTTTCAAACGTATATGTTTGGCCTCCGAATTCTCCTAATAAAAATTTCCCTATACTCTTCCACCGTAGTGAGGCCTATCCTTTTAGTGCAGACGTGGCAATGGCAACTTTTTGTCTTTCAGGAACAGGGTATAACTGGAAGTGATTTTCGAGGCCTTCTGAGAATACCGCCACCGAATTTTTTCCGTCGAAATTGACGGTTGGCTTGATAGATGCTCTCATAGTTTGGACCAGGTAGCCAAACCCTTCTAACTGGTTCGCCATTTCTTGCTGTTGGAGTTGTACAGGGGCTTCTATCCAAGTTTCGGCCATCTGAGTTCGTAAGATGTTCGGACGCCAGTTGTAGTATCGTGTGGCCCCAACTTGTCAGCAACTGTGGTAGTGACTGCTACGAAAATGCAAATTTACACAAACACGTAAGAAGGGTTTAAAGCCCTTTTTATTCCACTTTAAAAATAACAGCTGCGTCCACTTGACGCTCACAAATTACGCCGACCCGGCGGTTTAACAGAAAGAGAATGTAAAACTGAAAAAATAATGACTGGATGAATAAATAGCTAGATCACTATCTACGAGGCTCTGAAATCTTAACTAACTTAACCGCGTTCTAAAAATACAGCTGAGATTCAGCGAGCTTACTAATTAAGCAGTTGAAAGATTCAGCAAACTGCTGAGATAGGCACACAAGCCGAAACACGCGGTTCTTAAATTTCTACCTAGCAACTTTCACGTTCACGATTTAAGAAGCTCACACCCAATCTCGTTTTCCTTCTATTTAAACTCAACTTACTTCTGCTAAATTTGAATATACTGCGCGCTCTACTACAATTTACATACTCTAGCATTGGCAATTCTAGGGAAAAGTAAAGGCTTGACAGGAAAGATAGCTTAAATTTAAAATAAATGTTAATTAAAATAAATATAAACCCTACATCCTATTTGGTTTTTCCATTCTATCCCGTCTGCTATAGAGGCGGATAAAACTGGGTTGGGTGAAGAAAACAGTACATTGGAAAAGAAGATTGTCTTATCCAATGTGCTTTTTCCTTTAGTAAATCCAGTGTTTTTCGTTAACTTCTTGGATCTAATCTTGGCTATGGGGGAACATTTGATACAAAAATACACATACCTTTCATGAAGAGCGAGGGTGAAATTCGGGTGATGAAACAGTGTGATCTGCAGCGAAAACGTGAAATAGTCAACAGAAAATCCATTCTTAAAAAATTGGGATCCATAGAGTCTGCTTCCATACATAATTTAGAAGCTTGTTTCAGGCCACGGCACAGATCTGAAGGGAAACTCGAATGGTTTAAATAGATAAGCGGGAGTCCATTCTAGAAAGAATCTGATGTCTTGTTTTGGTGATCGAGTCGACTGGAAAAAGTTTCTGAGAGCTGAGAAAAAATTTTTACCCAGAGAAAAATCTCTAACTCAAAAAAAAACTTTTTGTTAATTTTAATAATGTTTTTAGAAATTATTAAAATTAACTCTACCCCCTTTTTGTTTGATTGATGTCTCTACATGTTTTTAAAATAGAACATGACTCATTCCTTTCTTGGAAAATATTCTTCTATTTCTCTTCTTCCATTTTTAGAAACATGTCGAGACACCATGTTGAGATATCATTCAAACAAAAAGGGGTGTAGAGTTAATTTTAATAATGTCTAAAGACATTATTGAAATTAATTTTATAGGATTCTTTATTTTTATTAATTAATTCTTAAATTTTATAGGATTCTGTTGAGAAGAGGTGGCTATATTGAGGAGTCGTTTTTTGAATGGAAGCCTATTCCCATCAGGTGGTCTTTTTTGAGTATAGTTGATAGATTGTCTTTCAATAGGATTCGTTTCTCTTTGATCCTCGAGAGATATATTTTGGTCCTGTCTTGAGATATTTAGAGTAGTTTCGGCTCCCTTATCCTCGAGAGATCTTGAGAAATTTAGCGGAGCTTCGGCTCCCTTATCCTCGAGGGGTCTTGAGAGATCTAGAGGAATCTGAACAGGCTTTAGAACGGGCTCCTCTTTCAAGACAGGCTTCTTCTTCTGAACAAGCTCCTCATCCTCATCATCATCGATGATAGGTATGGAGTAGTTTTTCAGCCATTCAATCTTGTCTTGTTCGACAATTTTTTTTAAAGTCGTGAACTCAGCAAGGTGATCGTCACTGAGAATATAATATTGATCCTTCCGGGTCTTCACGATCGAGAGAGTTTTGTGCAGGATTTTCTGCAACCAGTCACTAAAATGAATGATAATCCCCTTTTCCTTCTCAAGATGATCCATAATAGTGCTCATTTGCGAGAGGGTTAGAAAAGCGTCCGTGTAATGATATTTGGATCATTTTATCACCAAAATTTGTGTATCCAAGGTAGAAATTTCACAAGCCGTAAAAATCTCTTAGTCTGCCAGAAATCGTTCCCGCATCTTGTGATAGCTGCCCACTACATTATAACCTACACGTTTTGAGAAATCTAAGGCTTTTAATTGAACGACTCCTTGGACGATAAAAAACGAAATCTCATGAGTTTTATATTTGAAAGGAATGCACGTGGTGATCTGGGGACCCCGCATAATGATCCACTCCAAAGCAATGACTTCTTTCTTTCTCGTTCTATTTATATATATAGAGAGACCCCCTCTTCCTCTATCTCTGAACTTCATTGGGATTTAAAGGGTGACTGAAAAAATGTCATAGTTGGTTATCCTTTTCTTTTCTCGTACTTCCTCATACTAACCAACTCAATTCAAAAAATGTCATGGAGATAAGATTTCTTGGAAACGATAAACAAAAACTGAGGTCAGAGAAATAAGGCCGCTATAAAAAGGCGAAACTACTTTGCGAGATCATTTCATTTGAGCCATATCCCTGCTAGATGTCTTCCCGACTCAATTTATTTCAGGTGCGGAGGATTTGAAGACGCTTTCGCGAATCGTCAACCTCAAAATCTTGTTGGCGAGTCATTCTGCTAAATTTATTCCGCATTTACCGGCCAACAAATTGACAGTTTCTTTCAAGCATGTGGTCGAATGGTCCGACCTGCTCATTCAGAAAATGAATAGTAATCTATTGGACTCTATTGCTGCAAACCTTCTCTTGGAACAAGCTTTGAAACGAGATTTGAACAAGCTTTGAAACCAAGAAATTGCCAACCCTTCTCTTGGAATAAGCTTTGAAACGTCCCATTCAAACAGACCGGAGATATACGTATTCGCGCATGAGTTTTCGGTGGAAGAATATTTTTCTCACCAAAAGATACTTCACGTTTGGAGTGAGAACAACGGCCGAGGACGAAGTTCATATTTATCAGACCACAGCATCCCCACTCGTCTATTACGAATCATCGTTCCCCGACATCCAGGAGAGATGTTTTAAAGTGATCGACAGGATGAAATTTAAGGAGTATGTTCTAAGACCTTCCAAATACTATGTAGTCCCCCCGAAGAGGCATTATCTCATTTTAACGACACGGACGAGCCTGTTTCTCGTTGACCTCTGCTCATGGACTCTTTGGGAACATTTTAAAAATGAGTTCCTTTTCCAAATCTCGACTTTGTTTCAAGATCACGAACCTACCCCCACACCTTCTTTATATGATAAGATGAGATGGAAAAAACATTCATTAAACGAAACGAAATTAGATAGTTTAGCGGATCTTAAGGAAGATAATGATTTGTGGGTAAAAGATTGTTTAGATAAGTTAACCTTGTATGAAACTGAACTGTTATGGAGTTGTATCTCTGAACGTGTATCGGAAATGTCATAAAAATTATTTTCCACAAACTGTATTGTAATAAGAACAATAAAAAATATTATATATACCAGTCTTGGCTTTAAAAGAGTGTTCAAAGAAAACATATATACACGAGAGGGATCGTGTAGATTTCAGTTTTTTTCAAGATTGGGAGACCGAAACGGCTTTGCTATTCAAAGAGAGATAATGTATAGTGTCTATTACAGTTTTTCCAAGGTAGGAGTCCAAAATGGCGTCTCTATTCAAAGAGAGATACCATAGAGAGTCCATTTCAGTTTTACCAAGATTTAGAAAGAGAGAATGGATAGAGAGTTCATTTTTAGTTTTTTCCAAGATTGGGGTCCAAAATGGTTAACTAATTCAAAGAGAGATAGGATAGAGTGTTCATTTCAGTTTTCTCCAAGATTGGGTTTGCCACTTTTTCAAAATAACTTCCCAATTGAGAGATAGGGTCATTTCAGTTTTTACAAGAATGAGTTCAAAGAGAGATGGTGTAGATTTCAGTTTTTCCCAAAATGGGGTGTCCGCTTTTCCCAAAATGCCTACTCAGTTCAAAGAGAGATGGTGTAGATTTCAGTTTTCCACGATTAGGTTGTCCGATTTTCCGAAAATGGATTCTCAAGTCAAAGAGAGATAGGGTAGAGAGTGCATTTCAGTTTTCCAAGATGGGGTTCCCAAAATGGCTACCCAATTCAAAGAGAGATGGTGTAGAGCTTTCATTTCAGTTTTCCAAGATTAGGTTGTCCGCTTTTCCCAAAATAGCTTCCGAATTCAAAGAGAGATAGGGTAGAGCGTTCATTTCAGTTTTCCAAGATTAGGTTGTCCAAAATGGATTCCGAATTCAAAGAGAGATGGTGCAGAGTATTCATTTCAGTTTTCCAAGATTAGGTTGTCCGCTTTTCCTAAAATGGCTTCCCAAGTCAAAGAGAGATCGTGTAAATTTCAGTTTTCGAAGATGGGGAGGAAAGAAGCCACGGTTGAATGACACGAAGAAGAAAACGCCATCTTGTAATTTTCTGATGGGGTATCGGTGTTCGAATACTTTTGTGACCGACTGTACATTCTTTGATAACATGATATCGAACTTTTCACACTTCTGAGTACTTTCATAATATAATATGGTACAATAATCTAAACTGAAATGATAGTGGCAAACCATGGAAAAGAGATGCACAACTCACTTATGGTACGACAGAGTTAGTTTGCAATCCCTAGAAGTATCTGGATTAAGCAGTGCATTCCAAAATAAACATATTTGTCAGTATATTTGAAACATATAACATAAGTAATTCCATATTTAATTTTTTTATGTGTTTGCTATCCTGAAATAGTCATAATAATAAATTTTAGAAATACATATCCAGTTAAAGTTGTTTGCCGTTTGACATGTTGAATGCTTCCTTCTCCTGTTTGTTCTAATTCTATACAAAACAATGTTATATTTCATTTCCTACATAAATAAAAGCCCACCAGCGGCCGAGCGGTAAAGTCGCTGAACACTGGTAGTTCAGCCCGAGGTTCGAATCCCGCGGACGGGCTGGCTGCATGGGTGTTTTCGTGGTTTTCCCCATGTGTAACGTGTATACGAGCTAGTTTCCCTTAGAAAGTCCTCCACGAAGGCATCCCTCCCCTTAGGCAGATAGCCCTAGTGTGCTTTGCCATAATTAAATACATTTGACATAAATAAAAATTTAGTTAACTATTCTAAAAGAATATAAATTTTGCAGTATAAACATAATTTTAGTAATATGGAATGAAAGGAACAATTTGTCAATAAAAATTTCATCTTTCTATTTATAGTATGTCACATCTATATTGCATACTGAACTGAGAAGCAGCAATAAACTTTGTTTTATGTTTAAAATTAGTATTTCCATATATAAAATAAGTAAAATGCTGTATCCAAAAATGTAAAGTAATCTAGGTCAACGCGTAGCATCTTTCCAGATGGCTTTCCATTTCTACAGATATTTTTGTCAGTGTGACTGCAGATTTTGATCCCTCTTATAGGAATTTCAGAATTTTAGCATAGCAGTGAAGTGCATCCTGCAGTTTTTGCCATTTTCAGCAAAATCTCCAATTTAAATTTTTAAACGCATACAGCACAATATGCCTTGCTTAAAGGCTAATTGGGCCTTTTTTTCCTTTCATTTTAGGATTTTAGTGCTGAGGTTGTATGCAATGCTAGATTTGTGCATTTCTGTGATTTTTTTTAAAGAAAAATTGGTACAGGAAATCTGTATACACAGGGAGAGCAAAAGCACAAAGAAAAAAAAAGACATATGCATATCTCATATGGGGAAAAAAGAAAGTAACAAAATAGACAGCACTGGAAGCATCACTGAAATGAACGTAAGCATCTCCAACTAAACGTCTGTCTCTAGTTTCGGCAATAAGTTCGCACTTTTTGGTGGGGATGCGGATAGTCAGGAAATACTGAGCACATTTATATGCTTAAATAATAAATTTAAAATAGTTTTATTTTGTTATTTTAATCTTTTGCAGTCATATATCTACTCTCAACCACCAAAGCATTTTTACCATTCCCGTCGTATGTGTGCTTTCAGCCACCACACCAAAGAATCATATTCATCTCATATCACATTAATTATATTAAGAAGACAAGCTTCATAATATTTCATATTACGTATTACTGTTCGTTCAATGAAAATTAATTCTGAGCATAAATCATTTTTAACGTACAATGTGTGAAACAACTTAACAACTATGTGAAAATAAAAATTCTTTTGTATTTTATCTTATATGATTTATTTTAATTAAATTGGCTGAAATTCTTGGCAGTTGGTTATGGTTACAGCAAGATATATAAGAACCTTCCTGGGAAGGTTGTTGTTAGAGAGGGCTTTCTAGGAGATATTAGTTGACATATTCTATTATCAAAGCTAGCACGCTAATTATATATCAGCCAAACTAACAGTATACGTATATAGAGGATGTACAGAACTGATGGTCATGAGTTTAAGGGTGCTGGTGGTATGAGAGCACAAAAGCAGAGTGAGTATGAAAAACATGAAAATGAGAAGTCATTTTAATCACAGATATTTACAAGAAATAGTGTCCTATGTTTAAAAAATTGTTCAAACGAGCGATACGGACAATATATATATTATAACAATATATATATGTTGTTACGAAATGTACAGGCGTGGTAAGATGGCTTCCCCGCAAAGCAGTTTTAGGGTTGTCATAAAATGGCAAGGGAAAGCCGGATTGCCACATTTAGCGAGAAATCGGACATTTGGTGACAAAATTGGCGATATGCCATGGACGGATGGAGAACCTTCTGGAACGAATTCTTACCGGTTTAGCCAGAATGTTCTCGAACACAAGCCGGAAGCTATATAAACCCAGCTGGTCGCAGTTAGTTAGTGTGCGTGCCTCGTCTAGAGGGCGAGTAAGAGTGCCTCGTCGAGTACGAGAGAGTGTTTGGAGTTAGTCAATCCGCGCGGAGTCGATCGAGTTGACAGCCGGGCAGCGAGCGCCGAGTGGGTCGTCGAGTTCACCAAAGGAGTCTCTTAGTGTATCGCGGTTAGTGCATCGTCGAGAGAGCGTGTTGAGCTCCGGGAACCACTGAACCGAAGAGTCGGGAGTCGTGCTCTGTGTGTCGTCGAGTGCATCGCGAGTTGTAGCATGGAGAGCCTCGAGAGTACGTGGAGTTCCGAGACCGACCGAGCAGAGTCAGGAGCTGTACTCTGGTGCTTTGCACTGAAGCTGTCTCCACCGCGATAGCCTGATAACCTGAAGGCTGTGTCGCTGATCGTGTCAGCGTGTTTATAGTAGTTCATCGACGACTGTAAAACGCGTTTTGGAGCTGTCCTGATAATACTGGCAAATAAAGTGTGTTTCGATACTTCACAAAGTGTTGTCGTTATTCACTCCAAATCTACGATCCCCGTACGAACGTGAAGGAAGAAAATAACGTAACAACTGGTGTCAGAAGAAAGAAAAACGTAGCAATATATATATACACTGATAGTAGGCTAAAAATCACTACTCCTTGTGTACTGAGTTAATTATAAGTTACATAAGATCACATAAATGTTTTGCAATATAGTTTAGTATTTTTTGTTTGTACTAGCTGATAAAAGTAGAAAATGAGGCATACTAATTTAAAAATGATACAGTTATTCACGTAATATAATTAACAGTAATATTAATTCTTGATCAACAAGTTGCTTTGTTCCTGACAAAAATAATTTTATTACTAATTTGACCTTTTTTCTCCTTATTTTCATCTGCATTTTAGTTATGGTGTATATTCAGTTTTTGCGTTGCATTTTAAAAATGTTTTTGAAACGGTTATAGATTTGTTTTCTGTTCCTGGAATGGATGTTACATTTTAAAATTATGATACCAAAACTAGTTTCATCATTTTCCAAAAGACTTGTATTCATGCATGTGGCTTATTACTTTACGGTTGCAATATATGATGCGCAATTTAAAATTTGTTCATGTTTTATAATACTGTAAGGATTATATTAATTTTATTAACAGTTAAATTTTTAGTTAAACTACCTTTTGTTACGTCGCAAAATAATATCATTAAAATTTCTTAGATATTTCAACCATTTAAACTGACTTCTTAACTAACTTTCTCTTTGGTGCCGTAACATAAAAATAACTCAAACAAAAACTAAGTACTTACTACTCTCATAATCAAAATCTTAACATTTTATATTAAAGAAAGTGAAAGATTCATCCCTGGTGTCTTGTTAGAATCAAAGATTATTTATCAAAACAAAATCTTAAATGCACTTCCGCAACAAAATGACCAATCTGCTATCTCTCACTAAAATAAAACTAATTCAGATCTCCAACCTAAAAACACATAAATTTCAACACAAATCTAGAGAAACCCCTAAAACACATTACATTTAAAATGCAACACAGAACTCTTCAAAACACAAGGGAAAGATAAATCTCACACTTAAGAAACCTATTCATCAATTCATTTAAATTAAGTAGGCCAGATCGTATAGTAGTTACCACATTGCGTTGTGGTCGCAATAACTCAGGTTCGTATCCTGATCACGGCACCACTTTTATTGTTGTGATGTATAATTTTCCTCACTCTTAAATAAAATAAATCCACTGAAAGTGGTGAACAACCTGCCTTTTAATTACCTTAAGAAAAACTCCAACAACAAAATAAAAATCACCTAAAAAAAAGTTAAACCATTGCGTTGTGTAACCTAAATGTGCTACAACCTTGCACTGTAAAAAAAAAAAAAAAAAAAAAAAAAAAAAAAAAAAAAACCCTCGAAGTTTACAGACAAAAGTCTTGTATAGCTACAGAAATGCGAGGAATTACGAAGGAAATATCTATAACGATCACAGAACCGAAGCAAACTGTAAACTCTACAGGAATTTTTTAAGAGGTCTTGCTTTGATTTCGTCCGTAGCGTGTGATCACGTGGCTTAAAACAGCAGAGAGAGAAGAACCAATCAGGAAAAAGGTGAAAAGTGTTTTAGCCGGAGAGTTAAATGACGCCATAGGAAAAAAAAAAGGCCTGACGGTTGAACAAGATAGGAAATAATGATTAGATCTTATCTTATCTTTCTTATCTTATCTAATCATTATTTCCTATCTTGTTCATCTGCGGTTTTGCAGCTGAGGATGGTGGTTCGGTAAAACCATCGAAAGTAGTCGTGTGAAAATTTTGTAAATATGACGCTGATTTTTGTTGTTTGACTTCTGAATTAGTAAATCTTATCTTATCTAGCAACCTAGAAACGTGGCCTCGAAAGGCAAAACACGGTTTGTTTTACAAACTAAAACTTCATTTGGATTCTGGTGGGAAAACGGATGGGGGAAATTGACAGTAAAGATCCCAAGCATAAAATAACTCTGGTTACCAAATAAAGCAAGGTTACATTATACTTTGTTCCCTGATTAATTATTCACTGCATGAAATAGTGTAATGCATTTTTGTTTGCATCATATACAAATTATTTATTTTATTTAAATGCTGTCCAAAACTGAACAGGATTTTGCAAACATATTGACCATATTTTTCGACCTATAGATGCAATACTTCTTCACTTCAGATGTAAGATTTAGAATTAAGAAAATAAGAGAGAATTATGAATAGAAAATAAATATATATGCTGGCTAGCAGAAGAAGTATGCCTTCATAAAGCACTTTTTAAGAGAAACTGGCTCAGATTCACATTACATGTAAGGAAAACCACAAAAACTCCCATATAGCCAGCCTGAACTACCACTGTTCAGTGGCTTATCACTCCACCATTAGTGGATTCCAATGACTGTTCGAATTTTTCACAGAAGTCATCATTTATGATGATTGTTGTAGTATTACCATTGGTACAAAATTTACTCATTATGATAATTTAATTTTAGCTTTTAAATTATAACCATAAATTACTTGTAATAAATTGAGTGATTAAAAAATACACACTTCTTAATATTTTTACCATTTACAAAATTTTATCATAAAAAGTATTTCTAACGCTGGTACAAAACTTGATCATTATAATTTAATTTGATTTTCTTCAATTTGAAATACTTTTTAAAATTTTCTTTTAATAACAGAATCTAAGAAACTAAGGTAACATATACTAGTTTGAAATGCATTTATTAACCTTTTATAAATTTCATTATTCATAACATAAAAATTAACCTTTTGTAAATTTAAAATATTAGCTAAGTACTAATATATTATAATATAAATATTAACTAACTACTTAAAATATTAATGTTTAATACATTAATATTATATTTTGTAATTTAAAATATTAACCTTTTGTAAATTTCATTACTCATAACATAATCACTGCCATAAATTCATTTACGGTAGTGTTTCAAGAATTTATCATAGCACTAGAAATGTTGAAAATTAGAGAAAGACTGTTTATTCTGATTAAGAGCTTATTTTTTAGGATTGTTATTTAGTCTAGATCGGGTTTTGTTGACAATCCGCCACTTTTTTCCGATCTTCGAAGCCGGGTCTACCTTGGCGACCGAAGTTTGTCTCCAAATCAAAAAATCGCTAAAAGAACCAATACTAAAGCTGTTCCCCAACTTGTAAAGCATCTATTAAGTTACATTATAACCAGCATTTACAAAAGGCAATAATCGAAATGCGAGGACTTGGACATATTTTTAACTATGATGTAACATACTATGAACATTAGGAAAAAAAATTCTATTTTTTTCTTTTTGTTGAAAAGTGAAATATTAATAAAATGGTACACAACATTCATTCTAGTACTCATAATGTAAATTTAAATATAAATTTACTATAAATTTTGTATTGTAAATTTGCTGCAAAGTTCATTATAAAATGCATTTGCTAATATTTAATAGTTATAGCATTCAATATCAAATCATGGAAATTTAAGCAATGATACGTCAGTTGCATATATTAATTTCAATCTTCAGCTCAATGCCAAATTTCTTCTATATCTGAGATCACATGTATTTTTCGAGAATAATTCTTTTGTGTCATCTTTTCATTTAAAAATCTCTTTGTGATATATTTTAATGTGAATAATTTTCAAAATTATCCTCATTAGAATGAATGTTGTTCTCTTTATTATGTTTGAAACTGCCATTACATTAAAAAATGTGTTCAGAAAACTATTTATTGCTGAATGTTTAAAATAAGTTCTACTTTTCCTTTTTGACAAAGAGTATCAATATGAATTGCAGTAGGTTTTAATTAATCGTTAGTTGCATTTTTAAGAACTACTTGATAAAATTCAACAAATTAGTTTAATCTATGAGTTCATCTGAAATATCTAAAACTTTTATTCCAATTCTGTCATGTGTATATATTTCAATAATGAAAATGAATTACATATTCACTATCCAACAATACTGTTGCGTGCGTACGGGTTCGTTATGAAATGAATGCACAAGTCCGATGAAAAATGAACAAAACTTTATTATTATCACAACAAAAATGCTTAAATTTTCTCAAATTATCATGCAGTATTACAATATCTCACAGTAGTTATCTTTTAACTACTCAAATGTACAATAGAACGTAATTCAAAACAGCTAAAGAACGCTAATCCGCGAATTCGTTACAATCAACAACAGCAGTTTTCTAAACAACAACAAACTAAGCAACTACTACAAACTGAGATGTTTTCCTCCTTTTATAAGATTTTAAAATCACGCGCTAGAATTTTCCAGTACTTTCTCGAAATCAAAAAGAGATATTTATTTATTTAATGCACGCGCTCTTGTATTTTCAATTTTCCGGCTTAGCTTTCTTTTAATATTCGTCACGCGCTGCACTGCGCGAGAAATAAAACCATTTAATTTATAATTGAACTAACATTAGCTTTTTAAATACCAAATTCGTAACACTGCCCCCTTCCCAAGGACTGCACGTCCCGGGCAGTACAATCCCTGGACAGGAAGCTAAACTTACAACTGTGGCTTACAACATAAATGCATTAATAAGCATTACATTACAATAATAAACAACATGAACAATAAATGCAATACATAAAACAAATCAAATGCTATCAAATACAAATCAAATACACATTTAAAAACAAAATGGACCATGGTCTGATACTATTTACAATTATTTACATTACGTACTATGGCCATAGTGATAAGCTAACCTGTCGTAAGAGTTCGAAGACTTACGGATCCGAACCACGACGTCATTCGTGTTCAGCACTGTATATGGACCATCTGAAGGTGACTGTAATTTAGGACTCAGTCCTTTTCGTTGAATTGGGTTCCACAACCACACCTTGTCTCCTTTGTTGGATCTCTGTCTAGTAGCTCTTGTGTCGCATCTGGTCTTCATTTTCTCCGTCGCCAAGTTGACTCGCTTTCGTGCAGAACGGTGCATCCCCTCAAACCGGGCCTGGGCATCTTGGATGTGTTCCTCAGGCGATGAAGGCGCATCCGTAGGGCGACTAAACAGGCAGTCACAAGGCAGACGAAGGTCTCGACCGAAGAGCTTCTGGGATGGAGAATAGCTGGTAGTCTTGAGTTTCTTTTCGACCCTGGTATGATTTCGGCAGCTTCCCGAGCTCGATCTTTCGGACAAGGCGTCGACATTTCCAGGCGAGGATCCCTTTTGAGGATGGATAGTCATGCCATCAGATGCTGAAAGCAGCTTATTGTTTTTGAAATCTAAGGAAAAATTGTATTTCCTTAAAAAGTCCAATCCGAGTATGCATGGATCTGTAATATCCGCCACATATGCCGTGTGATGGTAGGCGGCACTTCCAAACATGATGTTTACGTTTAACTTCCCAGTTATGTCGATCTTGTCACCAGACGCAGTCTGAAGGGTAACACAGGATGGCGTCCAAATAAGTTTATCTTTAAACTGTTCAGCTAAATCTTTCCTAATGATGGTAACATTAGCTCCTGTGTCAATGATCATATTGCAAGGAACTCCATCGATATTCCCATTGATGGACAGTCCGTTATTATTGCCACTCACTATAGAGATCTTAAGCGCTTTAAAACAGGGTTTTTCATAATCTGGCAACCTCCGTTCCTTGATATGGTCATTAATTTGTTTCCTGCGTCGTTGCTCAGAAATTGTCTCAATTTTCGTACCCTGGGGTGTTCTGCAATTTTTTCGTACGTGGCCTTCAGCTCCACAGTTCCAGCACTTTGGTTTCTTGTCAGTCCTTTTCCTTCCCGTGGCATTTAATTGTCTGTTTAAATCGTATGCCCTATTTTCCGTGCTCTGGGGAGTTCTGCAGTTCCTTCGTAGGTGGCCTTCAACACCGCAATTACAGCACTTTAGGGTCGGTTTTGTTTCACCACTATTCCGTCTTAAAGCATTCACTGGTCTTGTCAACTCATCCGTTTCATTATCCGTGCCCTGGGGTGTTCTGCAATGCCGTCGTAGGTGACCTTCAGAACCACATCTCCAACATCTTACAGCCACTTTGTTCTCACTGCTACTCCGTATCAAAGCATCGACTTGTCTGGATAAATCATCTAAACGAGCCATCGATTGTCCCCTGGGTCGTGGACTCGCACAGCTCTGACTGGGTAGCGATCCCTAAGAGTTGCTTGCTGGGCTGCCTCCAATTTCATGGCGTACACTAAAGCGCTTTTCAAATCTTTAACATCCGCCATTCGCAGTGCTTTCTGTATTTCAAGGTCCCGGATGCCATCGACGAAATATTGCAGCGACAGGATTTCCCTCGTTTCTCTCGGGCACTCCGTAAAGGCGAGGTGGGACAGCCTTTCAACATCCGTGGCGAGTTCGTGGAGTGATTCGGTGGGCTTCTGTTGACGGGATTTTAATTGAAGCCTGCTGTAGTCTTTTAAACATTTCTCGCCAAAGCGCAGCTTCAATGCGCCGGATAGAGCTTCGAAGTCAAGTCTTTGGTTTTCAGGAAGCGTCTGCAGGATATCCGCTGCGTCTGCTCTCAGCGAAGCGGCGAGATGACAGGCCTTAGTTTGGGAATCCCATCCATTCGCATCCGCCACTATAGAAAATTGTGTTTTATACACTTGCCAGGAGGTCTTCCCATCATAAGTGGATAACTTCAGAGAGGGACGAGCAGGCATGGGTAAAAATTTAAAACCATCACTATTGTTCCCTACCGTCGCTACGAATTTCTTTAAAATATCCATTTCTTTGGCAACTGCAGAAACTCTCTCATCAATTTGTTCTTTTACAGAAGAAACTCTTTCTTCTATTTCTTCTTTCACCGAAGAAACTCTTTCTTCAATATGTCCAACTTTATTTTCAACTGCGTCAATTCTGCCTTCCATAGCTTCAAATTTATTTTCTATTATGCAAGTAATTTCTCTTTTCATTTCTTCTTGACCAGCTTGAACGGCTTTCATTTCGTCCTTAACGGATTCCTGGCCCAATTTCATTTCTTCCTTAAATGATGCTTGGCCAGCTTCCATCTTTTCTTGGAATGCAGCAAAAGCACTAATGAGCTGTCTTAATTGTTCTTCCATCGCTCTTGTTATTGGCATTCAAATCCCACCGCTGCCACCAAAAATTGTTGCGTGCGTACGGGTTCGTTATGAAATGAATGCACAAGTCCGATGAAAAATGAACAAAAATTTATTATTATCACAACAAAAATGCTTAAATTTTCTCAAATTATCATGCAGTATTACAATATCTCACAGTAGTTATCTTTTAACTACTCAAATGTACAATAGAACGTAATTCAAAACAGCTAAAGAACGCTAATCCGCGAATTCGCTATAATCAACAACAGCAGTTTTCTAAACAACAACAAACTAAGCAACTACTACAAACTGAGATGTTTTCCTCCTTTTATAAGATTTTAAAATCACGCGCTAGAATTTTCCAGTACTTTCTCGAAATCAAAAAGAGATATTTATTTATTTAATGCACGCGCTCTTGTATTTTCAATTTTCCGGCTTAGCTTTCTTTTAATATTCGCCACGCGCTGCACTGCACGAGAAATAAAACCATTTAATTTATAATTGAACTAACATTAGCTTTTTAAATACCAAATTCGTAACAATACTGAGTAATATAAGTTGTTGTTATAGCCGAACTTAAAAGAACCCATTTTAAAACCAAGTTAAATAAATCTTCGCTTACTTTTGGGCATCGAATTTCTTTGGCATTAAAGGTGTCATAGATTTAATAAATCTAAGGGTCAAGGTAAACTCAGAGATTGTTTTTCATAGTTCATATTTGCTAAGTTATAAATTTTGCTGATGCAAAAGTTATGTAACTTATGCAGACATATGCTTAGATTATTTGAACTCGTGTTGAAAAACAGCCGGAATTTTAAATATAATTGACAGTCTGCCTTAAAGCCTGTTTTAGTAAAAGTATATTTAAGGATGCCCCCTTGGCAAAAATATGCGATTTTTGGCGGTACATGGATACCGAGTTTGTGCAATTCTTTGACTTTGTTATTTTGGCTTCTGTAGCGGTGATTTTTGTGCCAAAAATCGCCGCTACACAAAGACAAGAGATTGCACATTGTTCTTGCCGAAGATAGCTCGAACTTATTTAATGATACTTAACTTCAGTAAGTGGACTGTAATATTAACAATAACAAATTTATTTAAAAAAAAAACAACATTATTGAATACTAGCACACACATGTGCTTATAGTTACCTATGTAACTTAGCTAAGAGCGAGCAACCATATGCTCTTACATCAAGTCAGAAATCATTTATACTAATAAAGCAAAAACGAAATAACTTTAGGGTTACACTAAAGCCAAACTCTGCTTGGCGTAAAACAATGCTGCCAAGCAATACTCTTTCAGACACCGAACACACATACTCGGTATCCATGTACACATCGACCTATTTTCACTTAAAAAAGAAATCAGAGAATTGCACAAACTTGGCATTGCGGGCTCCCTTGACTTTATCCATGTACATATCGACCTATTTTCACTTAAAAAATATCAGAGAATTGCACAAAACTTGAGCTACCTTGATAATACAGGGGGCACTCTTCAATATACTCTAACTGCTGTTTTTCATAAATTAAAACTTTTAGGAATTTAAGATATCTTCCTGCAAGTTATAACTAAATGAATGACTCTTAAGCATAAAAATATCAAATTTTTATTTAGAGTAGAAGGAATTAGTAACTTTTTAAATAACAGTGTCAGAAAAATATACTTTTTAAAATATGTAAACCACTGTTTGAAGTACAGAAAAGCCTTTCTCAGCAACTATACCTCTGTAAGTGACTATGTCAAGTATTCTGGTGATACAAACATTGGTATTAATTATCACTGAGAATCATGCTTTGTGAAGTAACCACCTCCATTAAATATCAAATTTGTACAAAATTATGGAAGGTTATAGAGAGGGTTTACTGTATATTTATACTTAAAGTATATTATATTACTGTTAGATGTCGGTGATGTAAAAGATATTATCTAATCATAAATATTTCAAGCATTAAATAGCTTAGTAAGTCAATAATTTTTCAGATTCTGACTTTGTACCCTGTCTTTTACTATTTAATATTTTTCTAGCAACTGTGTTATGTACCAGTCAGTAAGTTTCTGTCATAAGTACCACTTAATGTAATCACGTATCATCTGTTCTGGCTTTTTAAAATATGTAAACCATTGTTTGAAGTACAGAAAAGCCTTTCTCAGCAACTATACCTCTGTAAGTGACTATGTCAAGTATTCTGGTGATACAAACATTGGTATTAATTATCACTGAGAATCATGCTTTGTGAAGTAACCTCCTCCATTAAATATCAAATTTGTACAAAATTATGGAAGGTTATAGAGAGGTTTTACTGTATATTTATACTTAAAGTGTATTATATTACTGTTAGATGACGGTGATGTAAAAGATATTATCTAATCATAAATATTTCAAGCATTAAATAGCTTAGTAAGTCAATAAGTTTTCAGATTCTGGCTTTGTACCCCGTCTTTTACTAAAAATATTTACTATGTAATAGTTTTCTAGCAACTGTGTTATGTACCACTCAGTACGTTTCTGTCATAAGTACCACTTAATATAATCAGGTATCATCTGTTCTGGCTGTTAATCGTAATTAGTAAACGGATGAATATCTGTAAAACTAAAGATGACACTCTATGTAAAAAATACAAGTATTAAAATGTCTATGAGAGGAACATTTAAAATATTAAATCCGCAATCAATTTTTGCGACATATAAGATAGAAAATACCCAAACTGACTAGTTAATTATGAGGATGAATGCATGTAACATCATTCTTCATGTGTTTGTTAATTGTGTAAGTTTTGAAGTTCATGCATTAATACATGTTCATTGATTGTATTGGCCTTATACATGCATTTCAAAATTTTGTATATTTTACAAGTGAGCTAAGTATTAAATGCTGTTACGTATAAATTCATATAATTAAAAAATTTCAAAATTCATATAAATAAAGTAGTTTTTGATCTGATTTAACACTTTCTGAGAATTTTTTAATGTTGATCATCAAGCTTAAAGCATACGGCTGAAATTACCAGTATTAACACTAATTTAATTAATTTTCCTGTTTCGGCGTTTCTCAAACTTTCTTTGAATAGAGATTATGTGAATTATCATAATTTGTGAACCACCTTGCTGCTTTTCCTTTCAAAAGCAATTTTTTAGCATATATTACTACTAGTACACTTATATTTTTAATATATAATTAAAATCCGTTATATTTTATAATTAAGTTCATTGAAGAAAAGTTATATTTATAATATTTCAAGGTTATTAACGAGAAGGATGAGTTGTAATTCTTGCATGGCTGTTCTATATTTGGATGTATGATGGTAAGAAGTACCACAATTATAGTGCTTTAAATCAATCTTTTATTGCTAACACTGAGTGGGAAGTCTGTAGGTAGAGTAACCAATAATAAATTTCATAAAATGTCTATCTTACGAGAAAAGGTGATAGATGATTGTCATATGTAATTTTTAACCTCTGAGATTTTTCTGCTAAATTTTTTTTTGTCTCCTTTGGAAACTTCGGAGGACCATGGAGGCAAGCTGTAGGATCCACAGATTGAGAAATGCTGCCTTAATACATTTCAGTTTTTAGAGAAATTAATCTTAAAAAAATCTGATCATTATTACAACTACTTCACAGATTTATTTTATATTACAAATAAATATAGTAAATATCTAATAAACCTCAAATTATTTTCTGAAAAATGAATTATTTAAATTTGTACTGCTTTTGCTTCAAAAATGGATGATACATGCAATCTATGATTTCATGAAAGGACCAATATGAATCTTGTTTGCAATTTATTTAATTAAAAAAAATTTAAATCATTTGAAATATGTACAAGTACATTTGCAAGTGTAATTATTATGAAGAGATTCTCAATTGAAATGTCACATAACAAATTTAGAATATGTTATGTACTTCTAAGGAATGTGATTTTTTCTTTATTTAGGAGCCATGCTTTGAATCCTAAGAAGACGACTGCTCCTTCACAACTATGATTTATTAAAAATAAAGACAAGAATAATCTATAAATTTTACTTATTTTTTTATTTTATTTATTTTCCTTTCGGATAGTTTTCAAATAAAAGCAAACCTATTTTTGTTTCTATATTCTGAGTATCGAAATTAATAATTTTTTTTGCCCAGTGTTCACTGATAAGTATGCAAAAGAATTGTGTGCAAAATTAAACCAATTTTTGTTTGTCACATTCATTTTTCACAGTATGTACAATTTTTAAGATCTATAATAGAAGATTCATCAATTACCCAGCGTTTGGATAAGTCTTCTATTTTTTTTTTGTTAAAATGTTTGTTGTGAGTAAGGGATTATGTAATGTGATATTAAAACTTCAAAATGGTATGATTTTAAAGAATAATCATGTAATTTCTTTACAAAGAATGGTAAGTGTTTACAAAATCATGTTAGTTTTTAAAGGAAGGAAACAACAATAATAATAATTTGAAAATATCTTGGCTTTTCAAGCACATAGTTTTTTATGGCATGCAATGTAAAAACTGACTTTTATTAATTTCTTTCCTTTTACATCAAAGAACTAGAACTGTTTTAAATACAAGATCTGTTATTAAGCTTTAGTTTATGACCATAAATTACTTTTATTCCAATTTTTATATATATCAACATTTCCTATACCTTTTTTCTTATTTAATTTATAAAAACGTTACAATATAATAAAATCAAAAAAAGTGTATGTCTATTTTCAAGTTGGGTAAGGAGGAGAGGCATGATCTAGCAAAGGTAAAAAGGTTGAGAACCAGTAAATATATGGTATTAAAAGTATTCTCATTTCTGCATTAAACTGCAGGAACCAAATAGATCTTTTATATTATCTTTAATAATTTTTGTCAACTAAATCTAATCTAGCAATATGTAGTTAGGTATAGCGGAATTCATTATTGGGAATTATATTGAGTGTTATTATAGATCTTCACGCTAGCTGTATATGTTAGGAGTGAAATACATTACAATATCCAATATTTTCATCTATTTTCAGAATACGATTATAAATATATAAATAAAATATATGATTATATCAAATAAATCTTATAAAATATATGATTATGGAATATTACACTAAAATGAAATGTTTCCTTATGTAACCTGTATGTTACACAAAAGACTTCATCGAATACTTGTAAAGTCATGAGGAAATACCAAGTTAATATCTTGTGTGAACGAATATTATCTTACAGAATTTTTTATTCCATAAAAATCTATCTAAAAATTTAATTTTGTTGAATGAAGATTTAAACATTTTTCCAGAAGGTTTAAAAAGTGTTTTGAAACAAAATCATTAGACTGAAGCGTTTAATAAATGAACACAAAACTTTGAGAACAATTAAATCGTTCACAGGAATTTTGAAATAATCATCGTATTTTTGACATCAGTTAAAGGAAGAAAATCCGAGTCATTTTCATTATAATGCTAAATTAGTTCCATTATGTTTGTAAATTAATAGTAGAATAGAAAATTAAAATTTTAAGGAACCATTATGCATTTGCAGTTTTTCATTAAAAATTTTTTAGTTTATTACTACTGTCATATCAATTAATTATGCTTGAATTCTTAATCTTCAGTTTTTACATTCTTAAGTCTACTTTTCTTAATTTTCTAGGCATAGCAGAGAAAAATGTAATTATAGGATCAAGGCATTTCCAAATAAGTTATATTTTCTTGCTTAAATTTTTAAGATCATTCTATATTCATCATGTATTACAGAACACAGTATCAAGGGATTCTGTTCAATTTTTCAGTTAGAATTTGAGACGAAGTTGTGAAGTCATACCTACATTAAATGCTTGAATTGATTATTTGAAATATGACAAAGAAGAAAGAGAGGGCCATCTGTCCAAGGAAAGGAATATTTTAAGGAAAAGTGGTTTATATTCATGTTACACATACTTTTACACAGGCAGCCCATTCTCTAGGATTTGAATCTACAGCAAAATGCTAGTGTTCAGCTTACTGTCTGGCTGCCTGTAGGCAATAAATGTTTTAGTAGAAGTAATACTTGAAAAATTAAATTTAGGAGTAATTCTGCAATTTTGTATTCAATGAGAAAGATGTAATTTATTAATAATTAAGTTTTAACTCTGGCAAAATGCCTGTACAACTGTCATCTATTACTTCAATTAATTAATCTATTATTTCAATTAATGGTCAGTAGCAGAAGAGATTAAAAAGCATTTATGCCTATAAGAATGATATGTTGTAATTTAAATGAATAACACAATTAAGCATGAAAATAATTAATTTTGGATAGCTTGTGATAACTGAATTTAAGTTAATTGTTGAGTTATATCTATAATTTTTTTTTAGAATTTGAAGAAATATTTATTGTTTCAATAAACAATTTCATTAAAATATTTTTACTGTAACCATATCCAGTTGCAGTCTCTTTAGATTACACTGTTGGGGAAAAGGAGATTGGTTTGGTTTAGTTTACACTAAAACGTTCATGCAGACATCCCATTCGCGGGATTCGAACCTTGGACCGAGCTACCAGTGTTCAGCGGGGGGGGGGCGGAAGGAGGAATTCTAGAATATTACTAATTTATTGCCGAAAAACCATTAAGTATAATACACCAGTTTTCTTTCCAGCTATTTCATGATGCATATGTAACTTTCAGATGTCTTAAAATTCAATAAACGAAAGTAATGCAAATGTAAGAAAAGCATAAAATTTGAGCTTCTTTTTAACATTGGGAATATTTTGAAAGAAAATGCTGCATATCTTTTAGAAAACGTAAGGTATTTTTTCCTAAAACAACTTAATAATAATTAAAGTTACATAACTTCCCTTTCCCCACAAATAAATAAATGCAGCATGTTTCGTTATAAGAGATAGCTGTAGACATTTCACATGAAATATATGTTCTACATGTGTAATTATTTATAGTAATATTACAGTCAAAATATTTAATATTTGAGGATACACCATTTATGTATTTCGTATAAGACAAATATGTTCTATGTGCATAATTATTTGGAAGAACTTTTAAGTAAATTATCTGCAACTTTTAAATATATATCCTCGAATATTTCACATGGAAAATACATATTCTTCTTACATAATCACTTGCAATAACATTACAAGCAGAACACTAGTAATCTACAAATATTCAACATACAAAAATCCACATACAAAAATTACGTTCTACTTACACTATTATTTCCTGTAATCTTTACAGATGTATACGTTGGTAAACCACATATGAAAACCATGTTATACTTAAACGATAATTTCCTATAACATTACAAATCAAAGATCTGTAACTGTAGTGTCGCTTCAGTTCCGTCAAGTTTCTAATTAAATTTAGTTAAAGCGTAATGGCAACACCTTTATAGTCTCCGCGAAGAACGAAGTAAACAAACTTCGGTTTTCTGTCACGCGATTCTACGTGCATGTAAAATGTAAATAAATCTTATGAATAAGAATCTATAACTTCGTAAGGAATAAAATATTGATTCCAATGGAGTCAGAGAAGTGTTATTTTCCTACATTTGCATACCAGACACTTCACTGGTGTATCCCGGCGTGATCGAATTCTACAATGGCTGACGAAGACGGAACCGAAATTAAAGCAACAACTGCATCTGTCGCCAATGTAAGCGTTAAAGTTCCTCCTTTTTGGAAGCCAGATCCTAAAATATCGTTTATTCAACTAAAAGCACAATTTAGAAATGCAAAAATTAGTGCAGATCAAACATAATATGATTATAAGTTCCATTGAACCCGATATTTTGTCACAGGTATCCGATATTTTGCTAAGTCCACCACAAGATAATAAATATGAGGCAATTAAAAATAGACTAATTTCATTATATGCTGATTCAGAGACTCAAAAAACCCAAAAATTACTGAGTGAATTAGAACTGGGTGACAAAAAGCCATCTCAATTGCTGTGTGAAATGCGTAATTTTGCGGGCGATAAAGTAACAGATACTTTCCTAAAAACATTGTGGCTACAACGTTTACCCGTTAATATGCGTAGCATTATATCTGTTAGTAGTGAAGATTTGTCAAAAGTGGCTACAATGGCCGATAAGATTTGGGAATTAAACTCTGTTACTTCCCAAATAGCTGCTGCATCATCCATAACGGTAAAAACGGAAATGATTGAAAGTTTACAAAAACTGGTTAGTGAACTTAGCTTACAAGTTCCTGCTTTAAACAAGCAACGCCACAGTCGTCCTTATTGTCGTAACCGATCCAAATCACGAGATAGGAGTTACAGTGGTAACAGATCTAGTGATATTTGTTACTATCATAAAAAATTCGGCGATAAGTCATTTAAGTGTAAACAACCCTGCAACTACTCATCAAAATCACAGACAAATAGTCCGGAAAATGACGACGGAGGGACAAGGGGTGCAGCTGAGTCGTCTTTTCATCAGCGACAAAGAATCGGCTACCCAATTTTTAATAGATACTGGGGCAGAAATTTCTGTCATTTCTCCCTTGCCTGCAGATAAAAAAAATCTCAAAATTAGAACTCTTTGCTGAAAATGGTACGAAAATTAAAACATATGGCCAAAAATTACTCAAGTTTGATCTTGGACTCAGACGATCGTTCACATGGCCTTTTGTAATTGCGGAGGTAAACAAACCGATAATAGGCATGGATTTTCTTGCAAATTTTAACCTTTTGGTAGATTCTAAAAATCGCAAGTTGATTGATGGTACTACATTCTTGACAACCAATGGAACTCCTTGTTTTCAAAATAACAATAATAATATTCCGATTTTAAATAACGTAAATGATCCATATAAACGTATCATTAACGATTTTCCGGATTTATTAAAACTGAATGTAGTTAATAATAAAGTTAAAAATCATAACATCGAACATTATATCGAAACCAGAGGTCCACCAGTTTTCGCTAAAGCCAGGAGAATATCAGCTGAGAAACTCAAAGCGGCTAAAAAGGAGTTTGAATTTATGCTCCAAATGGGTTTATGCAGGTCATCCAAAAGCAACTGGTCGAGCCCACTACATCACGCTATGAAGAAATCAGGTGATTGGAGACCTTGTGGAGACTATCGAGCGCTAAACAACGTCACGATTCCTGATAGATATCCTCTCCCATTTTTAACAGATTGCAGTTCCATTTTAGCTGGAAAAAGAGTTTTCTCATCCATAGACCTCATTAGAGCGTACCAACAAATTTCAGTTCGCGAAGAAGATATACCGAAAACGGCCATTCTCACTCCATTTGGCTTATTCGACTTCCCATTCATGACGTTCGGCCTACGAAATGCGGCCCAAACGTTCCAACGTTTCATGAACAGTGTGTTGAATGGACTAGAATTCGTGTTTTGCTACTTAGATGACATTCTAGTAGCCTCTCCAGATGAAGAAACTCATCGAAAACATATACGAACTGTCCTGGAGAGACTAAACGAATATGGCCTCTGTATTAATGCGGCAAAGTGTAAATTTGGTCAAGGAAAACTTGCATTCCTGGGATACGAAGTATCAGCTGAAGGACTTAAACCTCTTTCAACGAAAGATGATGCCATCAAAAATTTCCCAGAACCATTTCCCAAGTCACTTACTAGTTTAAGACGATTTTTAGGTATGGTGAATTTTTATCACAGAGTCATACCAAATTGTGCGAAACTGCAACATTGCTCAGTGGTATTAAACCTCAGTGGTAACAACCTTTAACAACATTGCTCAGTGGTATTAAAAAGAACTGCAGAAAAGAAATAACCTGGACGGCAGAAACAAGAAGCGCCTTCCAGATCTTAAAGAATGCACTTATTCATGCCACAAACATCCTTATTTTCTCTTAGGAATATCTTCTCATATAATAAATTAATTGTGACTTCCCATGCTCTTCTTAAAGACCTTAATAATAAAGGTGTTGATGTTATCTTTTCTCATGTACGTGGCCACACTGGCAATCTAGGAAATGAACGGGCTGATTGGTTGGCAAAACAAGCTACACATCTTCAAGTAATTACTCCAATGATACTTCCTAAGTCATTTTACAAGAACAAAAGTACGGATGATACAATACTCGAGTGGAATGAACTATACAGGAATTCTACTACTGCCTCTTTGACTAAACTATATTTTCCTTCCATTCCTCACAGACTGAATAATAAACACTTTTTCTGCAATTTTGAAGTTACTCAATTTCTAACTGGACATGGTAAATTCAATTCATATCTGAAGAGATTTAGATTATCTAGTACAGACTTGTGTTCATGCAGTTTCGGGGGAGTGCAAAATGTCGAACATTTGTTGTTCTATTGTTCAAAGCTCAAGGAAGGACGAAAGGAACTCATTTCTAAGTTAAACTCTGTGAATATTTCATTTCCTCCCCTTCTTCATGTTTTTGTTCAACATAAAATGGCTTTCTCTTTTTTCTGTAAATTTATCTCTTACGTATCATCTGTGTATTTGTAAGTTTATTTTATTTTGTGTTGTGTTGTTGTATTTGTTTGTTTTTTTTTACTTACCTCTGTAAGCCTTGTGTAATACTATGTGGTGCACAAGGATTTAAAATTTTCAATAAAAAAAAAAAAAAAAAAAAAAAAAAAAAAAAACTTAACTCACCCATCCGAAAAGGCTGAAATATCGCTAACAACTGATGCTTCCGATACTGCCATTGGAGCCGTTTTACATCAGATTGTGAATAATGAAAAACAACCCTTAAGTTTCTTTTCCCGAAATTTGACATCAGCAGAGCAAAAATATAGTGCCTACGACAGAGAACTCTTAGCCATCTATACAGCAGTAAAACATTTCAAATACATCTTAGAAGGGCGAACTTTTGCAATATACACGGATCATAAACCACTAACATTTGCCTTCCAACAAAATTTGGAGAAAGCTAGGCAACTGTCATATATTGGAGATACTTAAAAACAACCCAAACTTAAAAATCCTGCTGATCCCTATACCGGACAGCGACAAGAAAATTTACTGTGATACTTCTACAAATTATAATCGACCATACATCCCTGCAAAGTTTCGGCAGAAAATATTTTCTTCAATCCATAATTTATCTCATCCTGGAATAAGATCCACTATAAAATTGATAACACGACGTTTCATATGGCCCAATATGAATAAAGACAGCCAACTATGGACTAGAGCATGTTTATCTTGCTAAAGATCTAAAGTTCACAGACATACACAGTCATCTTTGGGAGAATTCAAAGTACCTCCACACAGATTCCAGCATTTAAACATAGAATCTGGTGGGTCCGCTACCTCCTTCCAAAGGATTCAAATACCTTCTAACCATCATCGATCGTTATACACGATGGATCAAAGCCGTACCGTTAGAAGATCAATCAGCAGAATCTATTGCTAAAGCTTTGATTTATACTTGGTTTTCACGTTTTGGAATTCCGAATCGCATAATATCTGACCAAGGTCGGCAATTTGATAGCCAACTTTCTCAAGCTTTAGGAAAATATCTTGGTTTTCATACAAACACTACAACCGCGTACCATCCACAGGCAAATGGCCTGATCGAAAGGTAACACAATTTAAAAGCAATTCTCAAATGTCATCTACTCGAATCAACATCATGGCTGGAAGCATTGCCTTTCGTTCTTTTAGGCATAAGATCTGCCATCAAGGAAGACTTAGGTTGCTCATCCGCAGAACTTGTATACGGAACCCCTTTAGCATTACCTGGTGAATTCTTTTCAACAGTACCTCATATGAAACAGTCGGAATTTTCTCAAAACCTTCAGAAAATAATAAGAGCTATGAAAAGTTCTACCACCACCCATGGAAATAGATCAGTCTTTGTTTCTAAACATCTTTCTAACTGTTCTCACGTATTCCTATACAACAACATTAATAATTCGTCGCTACAGCCTGTCTATCTTGGACCATATCCTGTAAGAGCAAGAAAGGATAAGTACTTCGGTATTGAAATCCAAGGAAAAGTTAAAAGAGTTTCAATAGACAGACTAAAGCCATGTTTCCTAGTGCAAGATTCTGATATTCCTTTTCAAAACTCCCATTCCAAGAAAGCGGAACTTGGGGAAACTCCTGCACTCAAGAACACTGAAGAAAATTCAGAAACTCATCATGAAACCAAGACTACTAGAACCGGCAGACATGTAAAGTTCCCCACTCACTTTAAAGACTATCTTCCATAATCGCTTTCGCTAGGAAGCGGGTGTGCAGTGTCGCTTCAGTTCCGTCAAGTTTCTAATTAAATTTAGTTAAAGCGGAATGGCAACACCTTTCTAGTCTCCGCGAAGAACGAAGTAAACAAACTTCGGTTTTCTGTCACGCGATTCTACGTGCATGTAAAATGTAAATAAATCTTATGAATAAGAATCTATAACTTCGTAAGGAATAAAATATTGGTTCCATTGGAGTCAGAGAAATGTTATTTTCCTACATTTGCATACCAGACACTTCAGTAACCTTTACAGACACATGCTTCGGTAATCAACATACAAAAGCTTTGTTATGCCCACAGAATATCTTTCTGTAACATTACATGTCAAACATCTGTAACCATTGCAGGTGTAATCTCTGTAAAGTTACCAAGAATATTCCTGTTATGATTACTCAAATAGTCCATGGCATCCCAGTTTCCGCGACTTTTCTTAGTAACCTTACAGATTTTTTTTACAGTGTGGTTAAGAAAGTGTATGTAGTAAGTATTATAATTATAATATCAAAAAGTAGGTAAGCTGATTTATTAAATATATAATTCATTGCAATTAGACAAGGATATTCCTCTAGAGGACTAGAAGTTAGAAATCAATTTAAATTAACAGTAATGATCAATTCATTAAACAAACACTTAATATTATTTCTCAGTAAAAGAATAAAATTATTGATGGTTGACCGAGAAATAGGGTTCAGCACAGGCTGCAAACGTCCCCATATCTAAAGGGAAATTTAAGTAATGCTACCTCCCGGTATGTAGATATCTTCTGGTATAGTCTTTTCCGACACGGGACGCTCAGATCAGCTGCATTCGACGGCGGGTATCTCGCGGACCAAGTTGACTACCTAAGCCGGCAATCTGTAGCGTGGCCGTTGCACTGGAGGGAAACATCAGAAATTTTCGGCTCCTCAGGCCTACTCCGCTGGGGTGATACGTCACCGAACTTCACTGGACATCGCGTAGAGAGTTTTTTCTATAGGTGACAGATGATTCGATACAATAGGCGCCATCACTGGCAATCTGAAGAGGTCAAACAAAAATCTCCGTCGGTGGTGAACTCCTTAAGTTGGAGTTTAATTACATTGGAACCAGCGAAAGCGAAAACAAATTGGCTGCAACATTTCCTTTTCGTCTTCTGCACTCCGCTGTGTGCGGAAACTAGGAGAAATTTGTGGGGAAAATGTCTCTAACAGGCGCACAAGAGTTGTTAAATCGGAACTTCCACATTCCAAAAAACTTCCCAAAAGAAATGAGAAAAATCTGCAACCATGCCAAGAACAAAACCATATAAAATTTCTAAATTTTTCCAAGAATAATTCAACCTTTTAAATTTTCTCGCCGAAAAACATGCTAAAGCAACTAACCCTTTCCACGGGAAGACTCACCCCTCCGGAAATGGGTGAGAGTGAACATTCATCACCTGTCTCTGGAAGCTTAAAAACTGCGCCTCTAAGTGAACATTTCGAAGTCAGGAAATCTGCGCCATTTCTGCTAAAAATATATGCTTAATTACGAATAACTTCTCAAGCAATTAAGCTAAGCGAAAACCTATAATTTCACCAGAAAGGCACAAATTTTCTGTACAAAAGCATATAAATTTCCATTAGTTAAATTCATAATTTCTATTTTTAAATTGAGATAATACTCAAGAAATACTAGAAATTAAAGTCTCTTTAACACCCAAGAGACCTATTTTGAGTTATCTAAATTTACCACAGTTATAAAAACTGACTAACATAATTAACTTTACTTAAAAAAAATTAATAAGATTCAGCAAACACAAAAGCAGATTAAAACCTTAATTAATATTACTAAAAAATTATATTTCTTCAACGCCTTACAACCAGAAATTATTGATTCATAAGACTTTAGCAGAAAGAGGGGTAGACGTTAACCAAACTCTAAATTTAAAAAAAGTTAATACACTAAAAAATCTGTAACAAACAACTTTTAAATAAATTAAAGTTAAAAAGTTATATAACCTTAAGGGTCAAAACAAACATTTCAAAAACAAATAAAACTTTAAGTTCCTAAACTCAAATTAAAATTAAACAACTTCACTTTAAGAAAACTTTTAAAGCTTCCAACTCAAATTAAAGTTTACCTAAAGTTTACAGCTTAAAATTTACAACTTTAAACAAATAAAGCAAAAAAAAAAAAAAAAAAAAAAAAAACTTCAATTACTGATAAAAATGAAATAAGTAAGCAATCAACTTAAAGCTTGAAATTAATAAACAATTAATACATAACACTTTCCTATCGCTTCTTAATTTCAACTTACCACTTACGGCCAGAACGTAGTTTTAGAATCACGTCTGAATGCTAATGAGGAAGGTGGTATTTAACCGCGTAGTTCTACTGTCTTAGAGAGAGAGAGAGAGAGATACCAGATATTCTGGCACGCGTCCGCCTTTTTAGGTGTGCAGGCAAGCCTCCGCATTTATTCAGCGTCAGGTGTACTAACTGCGACCGCCGAATGACAAGGCGAAATTAATTGCTACAACCGGTTTCTCTTTCTGCTGGGGTCCGAAGGTGTAGGACGTCTCTGGCTGTTCTCAGCCAACGAGATATATACTGGTAGAGAGCGTATCTTCAACCTCCAACCGGTTCCAGCATTAGTGTCACGTGACTGCTGGTCGAATTCTAAAAGTCCGGAAATACTTTACATTGATTTCTATGGGACGAAAGACTGCTGCTCTGCTTGGTCACATAAACTTTAATAAAAAATGGTTATCCGCTGCAGCGCCTATGGATGTAAAGAAAGTTTTGTAAAAGGAGGAATTGTAACCTTTTCATATGTAAGTTAAAACTGCATGATTTATTATTTTATTTCCAGTATTTTTGTCATTTTACTATCTCTGTTGAATTGGTTGGAAAGTTTCAGCCATATTGTATAAGAAAATTATCGCTGTATATGGCATTTTCAGCATGTATTATTAGCAACAAAATGTGCTAAATACTGTGACACTATTTACTGGAATCCCCCTTTACAAATAATTGAATTTTATATTCTTTTTTCGTGTACTCCGTTGAAATAGAAAGCTGCGCCAATTGGCGCTAATCTTTTTTCGCCAAGTCGTACGCGTTTCGATTTCGTAAACAAGTACTGTCTGCGATGAAAAAAAAGAAAAATGCTTTTATTATTATTATTAAATTATTGAGAAAAGATTGTGCGATATGTTTACTTTGTTTAAAAAAAGCCGAAAATCTTGATTCATGTACTATTGAAATAAACATTTAAACAACATTATTTTAAAAATCAGATTACTTTTATTAAAGCTCAGTGCTTTATCATTATTTTCTATAAAATTAATAAAAATAAAAATAATCTGGATTACAATTCTGTCTCATCTACGATGCTGATAGAAATTTATCGTAATTGAAAACATATGATGTGAAAAATTTTCCATATTTTAAATAGTATTAAAAAAAAAAGGAGAGAGAGAGAGAAATTTTAACTATAATATCGTTTATTTTTCGTAATATCTATAAAAACTTCCATGGTTTTAAAAGCTAATTTAAAAAAAAAAAAATTATACCATCTCCAAAAAAAAAAGTTTGATAAGTCAAATTTCCCATATCAGAGCCATATATAGAGCATTGTATTTCATAAAGTTATTCATGTAGTATATAATAATACCTAGTTTCTATATTTCGGCCAAATTGTGTGTTTTTGTTTTAAAAAGCTCATTACTTATTCACAAATCAAAAATAGGAAATTTGGAATATACTTGACTACCATTTTGAGTAGGTGATTTTTGGTACTTGTTCCTGATATACTTTAGAAAAAATAATTTAAATAAATAAAAAAGAGCATTGATCCACTTAAAATAAAAATATACTATTTTGTACGAACACCAAACTTTTAAACATGAGCAAGACATGCTTTTCAAACGAAAAGCTTTATTTCTTCAACAGATGAAAGTTGGATCCTTTGCAGCTGGTGAAGAACGAAAGCATTTTGTTCAAAATGTGCGTCCTGATCTCGTTTAATTGGTGTTCATACAAAGTAGTATATTTTTGTTTTACTTAATTTTCGAGTGTTTATTTGTAATTAATCCACTTACTTTATAGTAAATACTATATTTAAATGCACATTTTCATAATGTGTTTATTTAATTGGGATACAGGAATAAAAGAGAATATGTATTGTCATGGTTGAATTTATAATTCAAAAAGAAAATTTTATTGTGGAAATGTACATTTTACAGCTGATCTGCAAAATGTGAAATCTTACTAAATTTAATGTATAGCAGCATATAGTTAAGGCAGTAGCTTCCAAGTACGCATGAAATTATTTTCTGCTGAGTTTATAAGCACTTTAATATGCAAGTAACTGAATAAAATGTAATAATGGCATTTACAATTAGTGAAAGATCTTTTTTAAAAATTAAAAATTCTTTACCATCGTACATTTCCAGGTTCCACCAGCGGCCGAGCGGTAAAGACGCTGAACACTGGTAGTTCGGTCTGAGGTTCGAATCCCGCGAACGGGCTGGCTGCATGGGCGGTTTCGTGGTTTTTCCCATGTGTAACGTGTATACGAGCCAGTTTCCCTTAGAAAGTCCTCCACGAAAGGCATCCCTCTCTTTAGGCAGATAGCCCTCGTGTGCTTTGCCATAATTAAATACACACCAACACCAACGTACATTTCCAGAATGCAAGCACTATTGGTAACACCGAAAGGTCAAAGGTAAATGAAATTCTTTCAAAAACTATTTCTGACTTTAAATTAAGTAAAATTATGTTTACTTAAATATAAGAAATTAAAATAATTTTCTTTAATAAGATTTCAGTATAATTTATCTTTTTGTATCGTAAACTATATTATAACTTTCGACAGTAATAGTTTATAGTTCCAGCTGAAAGTCAACAGTTTGTAAGTATATTTTTCATCAATCGCATAAATACATATATTACAATGTGATTTTCGTTTTCTCTTTAGGATGCAATGCATTAAAAGTAAACGAGATTTTTTTACCTTCTCAAATATAGTAGTGCAATTAATTTTTAAATGCTATTCAAAATTAAAGTTTTCATCTCAATTTTTCACAAAGCAATCAGTCAGACACCAATAAAATTTGTTGTCAATATTTCTATTCTCTCTTTCTCTCTGTGAGTTCTTCAAATCCAGGAAAGGGTAATGCGTGCATTTGGGTGCATGTGAGAAAAACATTTCTATGCTGATTTTCGTCTTTCTTTTATAGTGGAGCATTTCACTATAAACAGCTTTATAAGCAAAGTTTTTCTCTGATGAATGAACTCAGCTGAAAACATGTTTCTATCTTCTGTACATTCCCCCCCCCCCAAAAAAAAGCATGATGCTCTTTTAAGTGAATCAAATTCTTATTGTGCTCTTATTACATTTTTCTAAATTTTTCGATTCCTAAATTTTTCTGTTTCCCTTTTCTTATAATACACAAGCAATTTTTTTAAATATGAGTGAACCATAGCGCTAAGTTCGGTAAGGTTGCAAAATACTGGTAATTTGAAGGAGTTCAAATCTAGGCAAATGGGTTAATTGCAGGGGACGTTTCGTGGTTTTCCCTCATGTGAAGGTAATACGAATGCTTTCCGCTTATACGTCCTTTAAGAGACGCGACTCTTTTAGTCATATAATCCTCAAGTGCTGTGAACAGTTCTAATCTAAATTTTTATGATATAAAATTTCGTATAAATTTATTCTAGCTGCCGCTTTTGTGTACATTATATTTATGAATACAAACCTGCGATTAATATTGATGTAATTGATGTTATGATTAATACTGAAAGCTAAAAATCTATTGAACCCTTTTTTATAATAAGGTAACATGCGCCAAACAGTTTTGAATAGAAAGAATTAAACGAGGATGCTAACTCCATACATCAAACAGAAAATTTATTATCGTCAACTCATTTCGGCTAGAATAAAATGTTTCTAAGCTTACAATTTTGGATTATGGTAAAGCACACAGAGGTTACTTGCCTAAAAGAAGAGACTTTTTGAGGGAAACAGGCTGGTAATTCACGATACACTTGCGAATAACCTCGAAACCTCCCATGCAGCCGCCGCTAGGATTTAATATTCTCAACTATCTTACCATTCGATCGTTATTGGGATTTCTCAGCTTACGAAATATGTATTTTAAGTTGGTTATTTACATAACAGAAGAACAAAATAAAATGACAGATTATAAATAGTAATATTTTACTGACAAAACGTTCTTTGACCCCCCCCCAAAAAAAAAACACTACTGTAAAGAATAAGAACGATGCAGTTAACAGCGGCCGATAAGCAGTGCTGGTGCATATGTTTTTTCATAGAAAATCATTTTGCTCTTGTTGTCGGAAAACGAAAAATATTCATATATTATTTTTACAGTTGTTAAAATAGGCATGGACTATCTGTTTTAAGAGAATATCTTCTTGGAAAACTTTCAAAATGAAATTGGTTTGAATTCACAATACGCATGGGGAAAATTATAAAGACACCAAGTCACTAACGTGTTGCCAGCGACAAATCGAGGACAAACAACCAGCATTTCTTATTCACACAATTGCAGTGAACTTAAATATTTATTTGTATATAATTATTAGTATTAAAATAATAAAAATATTTATTCTAATAAAAAACTGTTGTTTAATACACTCTTGTAAGACATTTTCTTTGGTTACGGATGTCATGTTATCAGGGTCAATGTTCCTTCTTACCTTCTTCGGGAACATGCAAGGACCTGACTCGGAACAGAGAGCTTACTAAAGCTATGTTCAAAACTGTGGGAAGTAAACAGGATACACAAGAAGGGTATACAAAACCCTTTATTTTTCTCTATTTACAATGACTTCCGTACTTCGGAATACACCAACCCGCTACTCGGGGTCTAACGTAAAAATATAAAAATAGAACTAAACCCTAATTTAACTTTAAAATAATAAACGTGGAAGATTGGCCTTATATTAACAGGAAGCGTATGTAGTACAAAGAACTGTGAACACTACAATACGTTTAAAATTTATCAAGAGGATTAAAACCTCTGGCCTGGAAGGCAACAAGCAACTGCGTAACTTCTACGGTAAGCGGCCTGCTTCGACTCACTGCTTCCTCTCTCTCGCTTGGCAAAAAAGCCACAACTTAAATACTTGGCGTTCGCCAGACAAACTTTGCATAAATACCTTCACGCTTATAATTCTGGCCGGAAGTAGAAAATAAGAAGTGATAGTAAAGATTTAAAATAAAATAAACGTTAGTAAAACTTAAGATCCTTACATATTCCCGCCAGAGTTAATTAGTTTGAAACTGAGGTCTAAAACGACCTTGTTGAAAACTTTTAGCTCTAGAATCTAACGCGAGGCCAATCTTTTAAAAATAATTTTCGCTAGAAACTAGAAATTTAAAAGAAAGAAATTTGTTTTTACAATAGCAGCTCCCAGGATACACAAATTTTTTTCATCTGTACTGCATCTAAACAGGAGCTTTTATTCAATTCTGGTTCCTTCCAGAGATCTGGAAGGAAAACTAGTTTAATGAAATGTTACACAATGAAATGGCAAAGTAACATATACAATTATACTTCTCTTAACATTCTTATTTCATTCATGACTATTTTAATTATCTCTCCCCGTGCTCTCTGACATGTGTTGTAAAAGAACACCAAACACGAATGTGTTTCTGTCTACGTGTTCCACACTTCCTCCTACAATCAAAACACTAACGTGTTAAAATTCAACATAACAAGACCTCTTAACACACCCTAATTTCAACTCTAAACCCTGAGGTACTATTCTGAAAGTGTCTAACTCTAAAGTGTAGCGTCAGATAGCCTAACTACATCATTCAACCTTTAACACATATTCGCCATGCTTTAGTCTTTTTACAGTCACACGAATAAAAAAATTTTAACATTCACTTTTACCATATCACGGTATTTCTTAACATTTAAAATAACAGTTCACATTGTATATAAGAACATATCAACATGCCGTTAATTTTACACATTTGAAAACATACATTAGTAGCACATTGTTAACTTCTATTCTTTTCAAAGCAAGTGCCAATTCTTTCTACATTGAAATACTACATTTCAAAAAGTCTTTCAGACTAAAACTTCTCTCTTGCTAGAATGTTTTAAATAAAATTTATACAATAACTTTTTTCAATATTTAAGTCTTTACACAACGCTATTATACATCAACTTTAGTTTTACGCGCGAGTAATTGAAAAACATAATACCAAAATCGGTAACAACTCATTTCTCGCCCTTTTGGCGATAAAGGTAGACCTCGCATGAGGTAAAACTCCTTGAAATCTGCCACTTGCAGTAAGAATGAAAGATTAACTTATGTTTGCAAAGTAACATAATATTTTACTTATCTTTATGATATTCGGACATCCTTTTCTGCGCCCAGTCCTTAAAGGTATTGCAGACAGTTGTTTGATTTATCCTCCTTCTTGTACGGGCTCGCCCTTCAGTGCCTTCCTCTGGAAGCTTCCTTTTTTCACCAGTTCGGTCACCCTTGAATACCTTCTTCTTCTCCTCTGCTTGTGGTCTTGGCCGTTTGATGGCAGCTGGTCTTGGCGGAACCGGGAAACTTCTGTCTTGTTCCTGCTTGGACCTCGTTGCTGGCCATTCAAATTTTCCTTGTAACTTTTCCTCCGCCGCTGATGGCCCTTCCGCAGTTCGGCGACATTTGCTGCGGAGAGTCCTGTCGGATGAGTAGATCTTCCGTTTTAGAGCCGGGTTATAGTTGCCGTCATTTCTCCTGGTTCTCTTCACATCCGTCGTCCTTCTCCCTTCTTCATTCTGGGGGTGTTCGTGAACTCTCTTTTCTGGACGGTGGAACGGCTTCTTTTTCTTGCTACCTTCAATTTTTCGGCGGGGAAATTTTCTTTTCACTTGCTCCTGCCTCTTAATGGCTTGCCCTTGTACTTGTCGTTTTTCCACCTCTGGAGCTTGTGCCTGCGGTGTCTGCCGTGCCGTATCCTGCAAAAGATCTGAAAATATTTGCATTTTATTACGATCGAAGTAGCGTTTGATTTGATCAATGTTTGCGGAGCAGGTTTTACCATTTCTGGCTTTTAACACTACTACAGCGTGAATTATGTTTTCTATAACATATGGTCCTTCAAATCGTGGAAAAAATTTGGCAGTTTTATCTTCTGGTGCTGAAGAAAGTGAATGCTTAATTTTTAAAACTTCATCCTCTACTTTATAAGTTACTCCCCGTCGTTTCAAATCATAATAGAGCTTCTGTTTTCTTTGTGCCACTTCCGTATTCTTTTTTGCTTCTTTTATTAGTTTTTCAATATCACCCATTTTAAATTCTTGGGCTCTTTGTTGCACATAAAATAATTTATCTAACGACGTTATAATCCTTCTGCCTAAAAATAACTCAGCAGGAGTTTTGCCCGTTGTATCATGTTTTGCGGTCCTAAGGGCGAAAGCAAATTCATTGACATAGTTATCCCAGCTTTTATGAAAAATTTTAACATAACTACGGATAATTTTCACTATATTTCTATTGACCCGTTCCGCTATATTTGATTGCGGCCGATACGGGACCATTTTTAAATGACGTATGCCCAGTTTTTGGCACATGTCTTCAAATATATTACTTACAAATTGAGGACCATTATCCGATATAACTTTTAGGGGCGCCCCGTATTTTAAAATATATTTATTTAAAATAGAATCAGTAACTAATTTCGCGGAGGCTCGTTTTAAGGGAACAATTTCGGTCCATTTACTAAAATGATCAACCATAACAAGGAGATAGCGACTTTTATTTAACTGACTTTTTGGGAAAGGGCCCAATAAATCGATGCCAATTATTTCATTTGAAAATTCGGATTTAATACTATTTAGAAACCCGGCCGGGCGGAAATTAATATAATTAACTGCTTGACATGTTGGGCAGGACTGGACATACGCCCTTGTTAACTTTTGCAGTTCAGGAAAGTAGACTGCCTCGCGTACGCGTTGGATAGTTTTTCGAATACCAGCATGAGAAGCTAAAGGGCTGTCATGGAGCTCCTGCAGGATATTTAATCTAAGACTAGCTGGGATAACAGGTCGAAATTCGTTGTTGGAATTCGTAGTTTTTGTATAAAATAATAGACCATCTGTTAGTTCGTAATGGGCCGCCCTATTTCTTATCGCCACAATATCTTGGTGGCTAAAATTTTCAGGATCCTTCAAATACTCATAAATGCTTCCAAACTCAGGATCCTTACCCAGTTCGGTTATTACAGTTTCTCGGGAATTTATTGTACATGCTGTGAGCATTGCCACCTTTATGGTATTACCTTGTTCATCTATTTTAATTCTTGATAGGGCATCTGCTACGATATTTTCCTTTCCGGGGGTATGCTTGATTACCAGATTATATTCTTGCAGCTTGAGTGCCCATCTTATTAACCTTGGGGATAAATTTTCCCCTGAGTACAATCTAGTTACCGCCGCATGATCAGAGTACACTGTTATCGGCGCCTTTCCCAAATAGACTCGGAACTTTTGCACTGCTAACAGAACTGCAAGTGCCTCTCTCTCGGTCGCGGAATAGTTTCTTTGTGTTTGATTTAAAGTTCGGCTAAAAAATGCCACGGGCTTCTGATTTTGCGAAAGTACCGCTCCTACCGCATAATCCGAAGCATCTGCTGAAATTTCTAAATTCTCATCCTTTTCAGGAAATTTCAACACCGGGGCTTGCGTTAATGCTTGTTTTAATTTTTCGAAAGCACTATTGGCTTCGGCCGTCCACGAGAATCTTGCCTTTTTCCTTTTTAATTTTAACAACGGCTCAGCGATAGCCGCAAAATCTTTTATAAAGGACCTATAATATGAGCAAAGTCCTAGAAAAGAAGAGAGCTTCTTTGCCGTGTTTGGAGTCGGATACTTTTGTACAGCGATTATTTTTGATTCGTCTGTCTCTATTCCTTTCAGAGATATCTTGTAACCTAAATATTTTAATTCAGGGGCTGCAAATTTGCACTTTTCGACATTAAATTTTAGACCGGCCTCATTTAATAAAGAAAACACCTGTCTTAAATCCTGTACATGTTGGTCGAGATTATCACTAGTAATAATGATATCGTCTAAATAGATAAATGTGGACTTTCCAAGAAGAGGTCTTAACACAATGTCCATGCATCGCTGAAATGTTGCTGGGGCCCCTGAAAGGCCAAACGGCATACGCAAAAATGCATAAGTGCCAGACTTGGTTATAAAAGCAGTCTTAGGCACGTCCTCAGGCCTAACCCCTATTTGAAAATAACCAGTCGTTAAGTCTAAAGTCGTCATAAATTTGGTTGATTTTATGTTCCTTAGAATTTCTTTTATGATCGGTAACGGATATACCGGATATTTAGTTATGGAGTTAAATTTACGGTAATCAATCGCGAATCTCCACCTTTTCGGATGTGTCAAAGGATAGTCATTATTTTTCTTACATAAAACCACCGGGCTAGCATAACTACTTGAGATGGGCGTTATGATCTTTTTACGTAGCATATCGGTAATATGCCATTCTATAAATTTTTCCTTATTCTTATCATACCGGTATGGTTTTTGACGAACTGGCATTGCATCTCCGGTGTCAATACTATGGTTAGTAACCTGAGTAAATCCTGGAATATCACTAAATAACGAAGCAAATTCACTTACCACTTGTCGGATTCTTCCTTGCTCGTCATTAGGGAGGTGGTCACGTTTTAACATCGGCGGTTCAGCCTTTTCTGCACGCACTGGTTTCATTGTCAGCTTAAGGGACGCTTCATTAAAATCCAGTGTTGCTTGTGCGTCTGAAAGGAAATCTATTCCTAAGATTATATGTGCTTGCAGATTCTTTACTATAAAAAACATCACCTTTACTTGTTCGTCCTTGATACGGATATACAACGGTACTTTACCTATGCACTTACATTTTTCTCCTTGCGCCGCTAACACTGTCGTATTATCCGAATTATATATGCGGTATTTGCGAAAATACTTCCTAAAAAAATCTTCTGCCACACAGGAACACTGCGCGCCTGTATCCAGGAGTGCGGTGGCTGGGATATTATTCACCAACACTTCAATCTTCGGAAGAGTCAAATTTTTCACCATTACTGTATTTAACTTGAAGGAAGAGGGGTTTTCGTGGCCTTCGGATTTCCGCACCCTCCCGTCAGCAGAAATCCGTTTTAGTTTAAATTATTTTTCATTTCCGTGCTTTCCTTCTTTTTCCCCTGGCCTTGAGACTTTTTTCCTGGATTGCTATTGAACTGTCGACGTTCGCCGGCTGTTTTTGTGTGCTCGGGTTACCTTGCCCACTGATTCGCTTTGCCTCCGTAGCCGTGTGCTTGAGTTTGCTGTAGTCTTGGCGCACCAAATTGGTTTCGCTGTTGATATTGGCGTCTTCTTTCGACGTCCGCCGTTCTTCTACTTTCAAACTGGATTGTTAGCTCAAATAACTTTTCCAGTGTAGTCGGATTTCTTAATTCAATAAAGTCTTGCACTTGGGGCAGTAACCTCGGCAAAATCACTTGAATTATTTCAGGATCCGGACGGTTTCCATACAAGAGTTTGAAGACGTGAATTTTTCTTAAAATAAAGCTTGAGAGGTTTTCGATTCTTTGTTGATATATACTAAAAAGTTCCGTTTCTAATTTCGCACTATCCCTTACAACATGGAATGCTTTTAGTAGGGCAGTCTTGAAATTTTCGTAAGTATAGGTGGGACTTCCTGCTTGACCCAAGAGACTTTTGCCTATACATTTGAACCAGTTAAGCGCTTGGCCCCTCAAAGCGCTGGTAGCTAAGGTAACTTTTTGAAACTCGTGCACGGGGTAGAGCATGAAGTGGTCATCCAATTTTTCCAAAAAACTGGTTACCGGTGAGTTTCCATTAAATGTTGCTTCTGGTTTCATCGAAGCGCGCATGGTCTGGACGATGTAACCAAATCCTTCCAGGGCGGCAGCTGGCATTTCTGGATTCTGAGCCGTTTCTGCAGGCAGCACAGGTGGTTGTTGAAACTCGGCCATGGTTATTCTTCTTCGTTGGGCGCCACTATCAGGGTCAATGTTCCTTCTTACCTTCTTCGGGAACATGCAAGGAGCTGACTCGGAACAGAGAGCTTACTAAAGCTATGTTCAAAACTGTGGGAAGTAAACAGGATACACAAGAAGGGTATACAAAACCCTTTATTTTTCTCTATTTACAATGACTTCCGTACTTCGGAATACACCGACCCGCTACTCGGGGTCTAACGTAAAAGTATAAAAATAGAACTAAACTCTAATTTAACTTTAAAATAATAAACGTGGAAGATTGGCCTTATATTAACAGGAAGCGTATGTAGTACAGAGAACTGTGAACACTACAATACGTTTAAAATTTATCAAGAGGATTAAAACCTCTGGCCTGGAAGGCAACAAGCAACTGCGTAACTTCTAAGGTAAGCGGCCTGCTTCGACTCACTGCTTCCTCTCTCTCGCTTGGCAAAAAAGCCACAACTTAAATACTTGGCGTTTGCCAGACAAACTCTGCATAAATATTTTCACGCTTATAATTCTGGCCGGAAGTAGAAAATAAGAAGTGATAGTAAAGATTTAAAATAAAATAAACGTTAGTAAAACTTAAGATCCTTACAATGTGAATAATTAATCCTGCGTTGAAGCAAGACAATTTCTTAGAACTTAATGCTTCAAAAAATGAATACTAGGATTCCTAGAAAAGAAATTATCATCAAAATATATATTCTACAAAAAATTTTTAATTATATTCTTATAATGACTTCCTAAATAATTAATAATTGTTATAATTATTAAATATAATGCTTACTTATTTTTTACAAAATGTATACAATAATAACCCTTTATTTACAAAAATACCATATTGAATAACTATATTGTAAGCTAATAAATAACAACACTACATTGTTTCTTATTAACTATGTGTCATCCTTCCTTTTCAGCTTTGTGTTATAGGGTAATGTTTTTAATCCTATTTCAGACAAAGTGTACTGTGTGTGTTTCAAGGACAGGAAGGTAAGAATTTTTAAACTCAGTCAATAAATTCATGATCAACTGAAAATTCATAAAGACTGTTTCGGGTTAAAATTCCCTTTCAGAATATCTTGAGTGTATATAAAAAAAGTGAAATGCAAATTTTACATTAATATTATCACAGTTTCAGCCCTTAAATAACTCCTAAATGTTTTGTTTTTTGCTCTTAAAAACAGATCAGGTGTTTAAAAGTTAATACCGTAATGTTTACCATCTCGAAATTATTGCTCAAGAAAAAGCGGAAACAAAGGCATTATTATTATTATTTATTTATACCAAGGGCACGTTTAATTTCTTTGAGATCGAGAAAATATTAAAAAAAATTTTATGCTATATCCTGAAATCTCCTAATTTTTTGTTTTCATAAATCAGATGAAAAATAAGTCACATTTGAAACCCATCCTTTTTCAAATCAGCAATCCACGTATATAATCATAAAAATCTTTTTTTATGTCCTTGAAATTAAGATATTCAGTTACCAATTTTAATCTCGCTGAATATTTAACTTTACTTAAAAGACCATATTTGTATACATTTTTAAGTATATATTGTTCATTCAAAAAACGAAATCTTTCCAGAAAATAACATCCTCTTTAAAAACTAAGTAAATTTCAGCATTAAATATGCCTGAAAAGTTAAAATTTTGAAATCTCCTTAATATTTATCTAGAGTTTCTTTAAAGAGAAAGTTTAAAAGTCACATCAAGTTAAGTTGATTAAATTTGGCAGAAATAATAAAACAGATGTTTTTTCAGAATAATTATACAAATATTATGCTAAATATCTTAAATTATTGGTAATATTTAAATAAAAAGAAATTATTTATAATAATTATTATCTACATGTAAATGAAGAATATAGATAAATGTTGAAAGATTTAAAGATTTTAAATTTATAACAAAAACATAGAAAATCCGAAATAATATCAAATCCAATCGAACTATAAATATTGCTTTTCAAATGTTTCAGGAATCTCACAGAAAGAATGAATATTGCACCAGATATTTTTACTAATATGGATTTTATTAATAGCAGTTTAACCAATCTGCATTGAAATTCAGATGATAATCAATGATCCAGAGATTTAGGTATCTTAGATTAAACATTAATAATAATTAAAAAAAGAGCGGGTAAATTTTAAAACCAAGTTGTTTCAAAATAAGAGTCTTTTAGGTTGGTTGGTTAGTTTTCTTAAATGGCACAGAACCCTCGAGGACAAATGGTGAGTAAAATTCAAAATGCATAAACAAGTATCAAGTGAATTGATGAAATGAACGTGAAATACTGATGGAGGCATGGAGAAATGACTTTAAAATGTCTAGGCAGAAATGACTGAAAAATGCTTTAGCAACAGGTGGAGTAGAATAAAATGTAGTTCAAATCATATGGTAAAAGGAGATGTCTTTTAAAAAACTTATGAGGTTGATGTGAGGCTTTCTTCCAATGAGATCTGTTAAGTTAACATTCGTAGAGTTAATATAAAATTCACGTTTCTGACTAAGAGCAGGACAGCAGGTTAAAATATGATTGACTGAAACGGGAACGTTGCAAGTGCCACAAATAGGCTCATTATCTCCTTTCAAGAGGAACTGATGTATCAGTTTGCAATGACCAATTCGTAAGCGAGTCAGTAGTACATCCTCCTTCCGATTCCCTCTCGACTCCCAGTACACCAAATTGGGTTTTACCTGCCTTAATTTGTTCAGAGTTTGGCATTCCCAGAATTCTTGCCACCTGAACAAGACCTTTGTTCTAATGTAATTCCGTATGTCTGTAAAAGGGACATCGTTTTCTGAGGTAATATTAGCAGATTTTGCTGCAATATCGGCGAGTTCATTGCCTTTGATGCCAGCGTGTCCAGGCACCCAGCAGTACGCGATATAATAACCTGCGTTTCTCAAACGGAGGTGTGCCTTTAAAATTTCTAAGAGCAAAGGGTGGCTGGTATTTGTATTTATTGATTCAAGAGCATTCAGAGAGTCAGAGTAGATGATGAACTTTCTGCTATTCTGCCTAGAGATAAAGATTAAGGGATTCAAAATGACAAAAGTTTCCGCAGTAAAGACAGATGCAGCCTTATGAAGTTTACTACTCTTTATTTCTTTATCACAAACAAAAGCTGCCCCGACGTGGTCATGATTCTTTGAGCCATCAATAAAAATTGCTTTGTAGTTAGAATAACTGCTTCTATGCTCTAGGAAAATTTGTTGGTAATGGATATCATTGGTACTGCTCTTACCAATTAACCAATTGGCAGAGGGATGGTGCCCACGTCCTCCGTCGCATGTCTTCTTTAGTTCTCCAAAAATGTTAAGTAGGTGAATGTTCACTTCTTGCCAGGGAGCAATACCGAAAAGGTCAAAGCTTTTGGGATGCAGATCATTTAGGTTAAATTCTTCAGTCAGTGAGTGAATGCGAAAATCAAAATGTGGGATACATGAAGGACTCGCATGGTAAAGACGCCAGTACTGATCAGATGTCATGAGTCAGACAGGATGTTCGGCCTGTGACATTACTTTATAATGAAGATCAATGGACAACTGCTTGAGTCTGAATTCCAAAGATGGTTCAAAACAGATGACATATAAACTTTGGACTGGAGATGTTCTGAAGGCTCCACAGCAAATCCGTAGCACTTGATGGTGGACTGGATCCAATTTCAGGAGCACAGAAGGTCTTGCTAATCCGTAGATAACATAGCCATAGTGAAGTTTCGAACGGATTAAAGCTGTATAAAAGCGGAGCATAGAACAACGTTCTGCTCCCCATGAGGTATTGACCAGGACTTTCAATATGTTGAGAGCTTTAGCACATTTTTTCTTTAGATTTAGGATATGCGGAAGGAAAGTGAGCTTTCTGTTAAAGATAACTCCTAAGAATTTGGCTTCTGGTTCAACGCGGATGAAAGAGCCGTCAAGATACAGCTCTGGATCAGGATGTAGATTTCTTTTGCGACAGAAGTGCACGCAGACTGTCTTCTGGCTAGAAAATTTAAAACCATTGTTGTTGGACCACTTTATGATTCTATTTAGAGCAATTTGTAGTTGTCTCTCAATGTATCCCATATCTTGACCTTGACTGTGGGAGTCAACCATGCACTGTGGGAGGAAGTTCTCTTAAAATGGAATTAATTTTCAGGCTGAAAAGAGTGACACAGCACTGAACCTTTTGGTATATCTTCTTGTTGTACAAATACTTGAGAAAGTAACTAACCAATCTTGACTTGAAAAGTGCGGTCCTTCAAAAAGTTTTGAATGAAGATGGGTAGATTACCTCGCAATCCATCCAGTGCTGTAAAAAAGGTCATGAAGAGTTCCATGCCGCCAAGTTCTATCGTGTGCCTTTTCCATGTCAAAGAAGATTGAAACCACATGATTTCTTTTCACAAATGCATTGCGTACTGCGGTTTCTAAAAACAGGGCATTATCAAGTGAAGATCTTCCTTTACGGAAACCACTTTGGCAGGGCGATAGGCAATGATTAGTCTCCAGATAATAGGTGAGACGATGATTTACCATTTTTCCATAATCTTGCAAAGGCAGCTAGTGAGCGCAATGGGGCGATAATTTAAAGGATTTTTCGGGTCTTTACCGGGTTTTACTATAGGGATAACAAAGGCCCTGCACCAGGCAGTAGGAAAAATTTGTTCCTTACATATCTTATTACACAGAGCAAGAAGGACCACTAGAGATTCATAGGGCAGGTGCTTTATCATCAGATAACTTATGCCATCAGGACCAGGGCAAGTCCTATCAATGCGAGATATTACATTTCTTAATTCAAACATGGTGAGATCTTTATTATAAGATTCTGCATTAGGATTTGAAAAGTCGATTTGAATCCTAAGCAAGCGCATCTTTGTGGGCAGAAACTCTTTTGAGTAATTGCTAGTGCCAGATAGAGCAGCAAATATATCACCTAAAGCATCTGCTATTTCTTCTCTAGTGCTAATCAACTTTCCATCTTTTCCTAGAACAGAAAAGAAATAATCATTATAGAGTCCAGATGCTTTGCGGACTCTTTCCCAAACATGTTTGCTAGACATTAAGGAGGTAATAGTAGACACGTAGTCTGCCCATGATTTTCTCTGACTTTGCCGCCTCACTTTCCTTGCATTCCACTTAGCTTTTTTAAAGGGAAGAAGATTTTCCAGTGTAGGATAACGGCGAAAGATACGCCAAGCTTTCTTTTGCTCTCTCGAAGTTTTATGACAATCATTGTTCCGCCAGGGTTTAGGGAACTCTGCGAACTTTGTCGAGAACTTCGGAATACAGAGTTCAGCTGCTTGTACAATAGTATCAGAAATCATTTTTACTGCAGTATTAATGTCCACATCGTTGACCGTTTCTTCAGTCAGCACAGCACAAGATTCAAAAAGATCCCAATCAGCTTTATCGTAAAGTAAGCGTGGTTGGCGTGAGATCTTTGAATTCCCTGTAATATTTATAATGACTGGTAAGTGGTCACTATCGTAGAGATTCTCCCCTACACTGAAAGAGCATAAAGGTAGTAGAGATGGAGAACAAAAAACCAGATCAATTGCATGAAAGGTTCTAGTCGATTGCTGGATGTAGAGCCATGGTATTCCTTGTAGTAAAAAATTGGAATTGAAGATTAAACTAAATAGATCCATATACCTAACCCCTGCCGAAAATTAATGATGTTATACAACTTAAAAACTTCGAGAAGTCTTCGTAAGCACTTGCTTTAACCTTTCCTGATGATTTAAGAATTCGTCTTGTTCTTCGAAAAATATATTGGTATAGCGAGCTAACTCAATTTCTGCCGTTACATTTTGACTGCTGTTTCTCACCGAGACTTTGTTTCACTTTGATAGAGTGAGATCTACTTTGATTTGAGTACAACGCATAACTCGTACGAGATGTTCCGATTCAAAATTGTAGGACTGATATTTGTCTGTCTGGCTGATAATTGCTTAATTTATGCTAATACTTATTCAAAGTTTAATGATGTAAAAGATATACTAAATATTAATTGATTTGTGTTATTTGAATTGTTATCCTTTGGAGTAAGTTATTTGATTTCATATTTCTCTTTCAGATCGTACACTTTATTGTAACATTTGGTGCCATTAAAAAAAACTTAAGGTTGAGAACCTAAATACTTGAAATAATTAAATAATAATAATCTTGTTTTTAATTCACGTTGTGAACTTGAGATGAAGTGTGTAATCTATTATTATTTGCTGCACGTGTGATTTAAATTAACGAATTATATTTAAATATATTTTAAGATATATGTAATATATTTAAATCAAGAGTAAATTTCAATAACTAACATTGGATTGTGGTGCATATCGATAGGTATAGTGTGGTGCTAAGTATCTATATAAAAATTTAAAAAAATGTTTGACCGATTCCTATTGCACTGATTGATGTCATACATGTGGTAAAATGTGTTGAAGCATATTTTAAACTGAAAAAGAAATGATCAAAAATTTGTTGTCCTTACAGTGATAATTGCCAAAATTCTGCATGTTTGATAAGTAAATTTATGTATGTTACAAAATTTAGCACTAAGTCTATCAGGTTCAGTGTTCCGCCTTACTTGCTTGGGGAACATTCAAGAACCTGACTCGGAACAGGGAGCTTACTAAAGCTATGTTCAATAAATGTGGGAAGTAGACAAGATACACAGGAAGGGTATACGAAACCCTTTATTTTTCACTCTTTACAATAATTTCCGGACTTCGGAATACAGAGACCAACCACTTGTGGTCTGAACGTAAGAATATAAAAATATTAACTAAACTCTAACTTAACTTTGAAATTATAAACAAGGGCCTCCGAGAAGATTGGCCGTATATTAACAGGAAGCCGTATGTAGTACAGAGAACTGTTAACACTACGATACGTTTAAAATTATTAAGAGGATTAAACCTCTGGCCTGGAAGGCAACCAGCAACCGAGTAAAAACTGCTAAGGCAAGCGGCCTGCTTCTACTAACTCCTTCCTCTATCTTGCTTGGCAAAAAGCCACAACTTAAGTACTTGGCGTTCGCCAGACAAATTTGCATAAATAAGTTAAAGCTTTTAATTCTGGCCGGAAGTAGAAAATAAGAAGTGATAGTAAAGATTTAAAATAAAATAAACGTTAGTAAAACTTAAGATCCTTACAAGTATTTATAAAAAATTATGTGTATCTTAATGTGTTTGAAATTGAATGTTGTAAAGTAAATATAAAAAAGATAAATAACACTATAGTTCATCTATTCCAAAATCAAAATTTAAGTCAACTACCATAATGACTACTTCCTTAGCATCTGCTCTGCCCACATTCAGTGGTAATGTTTCGGAAAATGTGAACTTCTTCTTGGATCAGATAAATAGTGTGGCAGAACTTGAAAAATTGCCCAATGAGAAAAGGTTGATTATTCTAAAAATTAACTGTCGGGATAAAGCTCTAGATTTCTTGGTCAATGACCCAAGAGCAGCTAAAGAAAACAGTTTTGAAAATTTTAGGGAAATTACTAAGAGAGAAATTTGCTCAAGTTGAATCTTTTCAGGTTATTCAGCAAAAATTCTTAAATATTTCACAAAAATGTAATCAGTCTGTCAGAGAATTAGATGAAGAGATAAATACTGCAGCTACAAAGTACATTAATAAAGATTCTGTTGAAAATCCTAGCTTGCACAAGTTAAAAGAAAATCTGAAACTCACGAAATTTCTTGAGGCTCTTAGAGCTGATATCAGGATTGAAGTTAAAAAGTTAGGTCCATCTTTATTTGATAAGGCTGTAGAACTCGCTAGTAATATAGATAATGCTTTGAATGACCAAAAAAATTATCTTAACGGTATTAATGCTGAGCAAAAATTTGAACAAAATAAAATCATTCAGGAGTTAAAAGGTAAAATAAATGAATTGTCTCAAAATATGCAGATGAATACCTCACAATCAAAATTTAATCAGAGTGCTTCTACATCTCAAAATACGAACAGATTTGATAATAAATCTTCTCATATATGTAGCAAAAGACACTTAACTACAGATTGTTGGTATTTTCCTAAGCAAGTGTGAGAACATAGAATTCTCACGGTGAACAGTATATCATCATCGATACTTGAATCGTTATCGCGCGCTGCCACGTGCGTCGCATTGGATAAAACATAGAAGGACTGGTTTGTCTCTCTCTCTTGCCCTTCGGTCTCTCTCTTGGCCCTTGCCTTGCTTGGTTCGTGTTGAGCTCCGATTAAGCGCCACGTGCTTTTATTACTGTGCTATCGTTTCGACTTTCCATTTCGTATCCGGATTTATTATTGGGTGGGCTGTGATGTGATTATTTTTGTGGACTGCTTGTTTATCCTTAAGTTAATGCTTAGTGTTTGAATTCATCCTGATATAGTGACTCTGTTTTCCACGTGCCATGGAGGGAAAGGAAGTCCCCCTGGTCACCGTTGCCGAGTTAATTTTTCCAAATGTGGCAGTTACGCCAGATGATGTTCGTGCTTTTGGTGACGCTCTTCTGACTGAAAATTGTTCAAATCTACTAGACATGGACTGTGTTACGATACAAGACTATCGTATGTTATTGGATCAAATTAAGCTGGTACAATGTTCTCGGAGGGCGTTTGTAATGCAGCTAAATGCAGAAACCGAAGTAGCTAAATGCTACTTCGGAACCGGAGAAGGATGCTATCCTCGCGAAGTTTCTGGGTTACATAGCCTGTGCTGAAAGACTCAACGTGCTGTTCCAAGGTAAGTGCGAGACTTTCCGTGTGCAAAATCCTATGTATTTTAATGCAAATGCTGTTAATGTTATTGAGGAAAATGAATCAAATAATGTAAAATCCTTGTCTAGTAGTGTTAATGAAAATGTGTCAAATAATGCCAAATCTTTGCTTAGTAATCATAATGGTTCAATGTGTAAGAATAGCGAGAAAAATGTCGATGATATTTCTATAATTGATGTATGTAAAACTAATCCTGGTGTATGTTCTGAAAAATCTAAACCCAAAAGGGGTTCAAAAAAAGGGAAACGTACAGTTACTGAGTTACCGGACTCTGATGGCTTTATTCAGCCGCGTAACGTGGCCATGCCAGCGAAACTTGTTAAGTGTAATACTAGCATAGAATTTATAAAAAAAGTTTGAAAGTTTGACTAATGACAATGAAAAGAATGTTAATGATGTCGAAATGCCAGGGGAATCCGAGGTGATTGCAGTAAACCCCCCCAAATTAAGCCAGTAATGGTTAAACAAATGTTAAGTTTTCAGATTTTGCTAAAACGTTAAAAGATGATACTAAGACTGAATTCTCAGTTAAAATTAATGATGAATTTTTAAAGGTGTTCCCCCGTTCAGAGGAGGATCATAGGATAATTACTAGATATTTAGAAGAAAAAGAAATTGATCACTATGTAATTACCACTAAATTAGAGCGGCCTATAAAAGCAGTAATACGAGGGCTCCCGATAGACTGCACTGTCGATGAAATAAAAGAGGAGTTAGAAACATTGGGTTATACTTAAGGTCACGCAAATGCATAGGATGCGTTCAAAGGCACCCATGCCACTGTTCCAATTGCAGATTGAAAATATTCCAGGTGTTGATGCAATTTATGACTTAAATTATCTTATGTGTATCTTATGTGTAGAGGAGGATCATAGGATAATTACTAGATATTTAGAAGAAAAAGAAATTGATCACTATGTAATTACCACTAAATTAGAGCGGCCTATAAAAGCAGTAATACGAGGGCTCCCGATAGACTGCACTGTCGATGAAATAAAAGAGGAGTTAGAAACATTGGGTTATACTTAAGGTCACGCAAATGCATAGGATGCGTTCAAAGGCACCCATGCCACTGTTCCAATTGCAGATTGAAAATATTCCAGGTGTTGATGCAATTTATGACTTAAATTATCTTATGTGTTTTCATGTTGAAATTTCTGTGTATAAGTCAAGTGAAAGTGTTGTGCAGTGTCATAACTGCCAACACTTTCACCACTCATCTGATCAGTGCAAATTTAAGCACCACTGTGTTAAGTGTGCGGGGTCGCACAAAACTCAAAATTGCTCTGCAAAGCGACTAGAAAATGTTATGTGTTGCAAATGCCTCCAGTCGGGACATACCGCGAATTATCGTGGATGTCCGAAATTTCCTAAAGTGTACAAAAATTCTAACCAAAAAAATGTTAATGATGTCAATAGTGCTAAACCTTCTAATGATGCTAATAGCCAGTTTAAACCAACTGTAAAAAATTTTATGAATACAACTAACGTAACACCTGGTATAAGTTATGCAAGGTAGTTAAAGGCCAACCGTATAAACCCGTTGGCCAGGGTAATTCACTAAATAATGGTAAAAGTTCTGAATTCTCTTTTAATGCATTAACTGAATGCCAGAACTGCAAAGTGCAGAGCATGCTATTGATAACTTATTTGTACTGTTCTCAATGTTCGAAGAAATTTTTAGTTCAACTAGCAATGTGTAATTATGTCTGTTGTAAATACCTGGTATAAATATCATTACATGGAACGCGAATGGACTTGCCCGTAGACTCAACGAGCTACGGGATTTCGTAAATGAGTACGCCCCTGAATTTTTGTTCCTACAAGAACACCGCCTGGGCCCCTCCACTCCAATTTAGGTGGCAAATTATTGTGTGTACAGATCAAATAGACCAGCTACTACTCAAAGTACTTGAGCAGGAGGAACAGCACTCCTTGTCAAGCGCTGCATTCCTCATTATGAAATGACAATTTCACAGCTCTTAGCCGTTGAGGCCACAGCTATTTCCATCACAACAAACACTAATACAACGTACCCTCCCAACAAGTACTCCGTAAATGTTGAGAGTGATCTCAACATTCTTCTCTCACTTGGTACACACGTTATTATAGGTGGAGACCTTAACGCAAGACACCGCGCGTGGAACTGCTATAATTCTAATACACACGACAGAATCATACTCAACTTGGCTCGTACAGCCCCTTTACACATAGCAGCTCCTAACACCCCCAACACGGTATACTGCTGGTTCCACTGGAATTATGGACTTCTATCTGCTCAAAAACACTAGTGTTCCATTGGATGTTACGGTATTAGATGAGTTGTCTTCTGACCATAATCCAGTTAGACTAATTTTGGATATCAGTAGCTATACCACATCAGACAAAAGAGCCTTCAGAACTGACTGGCGTGTTTTCGCCAAAACTCTAGACAATATTCAGTACACGCTTCCAACAATTCAATCGAGGAATGATATTGACAGCTTGGTCAAGGAATTCACCACAGCAATTCAGAATGCGCACAGCAGTTAAAAACCAAAGAGTTAAGAGGTCTCAAGAGCTGAGTCAGTTAATTAAGAGGAGGAATGCCGCCAGAAGGCAGTATCAGAGAACGAGACACCCAATGGATAAAGCCACGTTCAATAGACTCTGCGATGCAGTCAAGTCCCACACAAATTATTGTGCACAACGCCGTTGGACTCAGTACCTTGAATCACTCTCCACAGATGACAATTCTCTGTGGAAAACAATTAAAAGGAATACAAAATGCCACAATTCCATTCCGCCCCTTAAAGGCCCTCAATGGATGCACTACACTGAAACTGAGAAGGCAGAACTTTTAGCTCAGCATCTGGAATCTCAGTTTCGCACTAACAACATTCACGACACTCCTACAGAACAGTTAATCAATAACTTTCACTCCAATTACATAGCAAACCCACGCACAGACATCATCATTCCAGTCTTACCGTCGGAAGTCTGTAGCTACATCAAAAATCTGAAGAAAAATAAAAGTCCTGGATATGAGAAAATTACGAACGAGATGATCAAGAATTTCCCCAGGAAGATTATACTGCGTTTAACCAAGATTATCAATATCATCATCAAATGGCAGCATTTTCCTGAATGTTGGAAGGTTGCAGTAATCACACCAATTCTTAAGCCTCAAAAACCTGCGAACGTTCCGGAATCCTATAGACCTATTAGTCTGATATCTGCACTAAGCAAGATAGTAGAGGCTGTCATCCTTACAAGACTGAAACAGCATATTGAAAGCAATGATATACTCATTCCGTATCAATTTGGATTTCGAAGTCATCACTCAACGACCTATCAATTGTATAGAGTTGTGGAACTAATTAGTGAAGGCATGCAGCGTAAAAAGGTCACTGGTGGCCTTTTCCTCGACATAGCTAAGGCTTTCGATCGTGTCTGGCTGGATGCTCTCATTTACAAGTTACACACTCTGGGGCTCCCAGAGTACATTACACACATAATTAAATCCTACCTGGCAGGTAGACACTTTGTCGTTCGCGTCACAGGAACACTTTCTGCACTTAGGCCTATCCTTGCGGGCGTTCCGCAGGGAAGTCTTCTAGGGCCCTTCCTTTTTAATATTTAAGTGAACGACATACGTACTCTGAACAACACAACACTCGCATTGTATGCTGATGACACTGCGATCCTTACACAAAGTGCATTTTTGAGTCCAGTTATACAACGGCTGCAAAACCACATCCACGCATTAGAGACTTGGCTCATCAGATGGAAAATTAAGGTTAATGTGGAAAAAACTCAGGCTATCCTGTTCACAAAAAAGGAAGAAATTCACCAAAAACCTGCAGTTCTATGGAGTGTCAATTCCCTGGTCCAGGCAAGTCCTTTATCTTGGGGTGATCCTCAGTAAAACTCTCTCATGGTCCCCACACATTTCATCTATTATCAGAAAGTTTCGAGTACGTTAACATACACTATTCCCCTTAATTGCTCGAAACAGCGTTCTTTCTATAGACAAGTTACTCATTTACAAGTCCCTTCTATGTCCATTATTGTGTTATGCTTGCCTTGTGTGGGCTTATTCTAGTAGATCCTCAAGGAAAAGGCTGCAAACTGCACAGAACGGGGTTTTGAGACAAATTGCTAATGCCTCATGGTATGTTCGAAATCGCAGACTACATACTGAACTGAAAGTAGATCATATTAGAACTTTTTACTATCGACTGGCCAAAAAATTTCACGGAGACCTGGAGTCCATTGGTAATCCCGTGATTAAAATTTACGATTATGATGTCAATGATCAATGCAACGTCAAAAGGCCTATGGCCATTCTTAGTGATGCTGTTGACTAACTTCTGTATGGCATGTTTTGTGTTGTGCATTAATGTTATTTCTTACCTGTACTGTATTTGTAAATTATTCTATGGATGTATTCATGTTTTCTTTTAATATTGCACACTGGATCTTGCACTTACCAATATTTTTGCATTATTTTTTTGCTATGTACTGTTGTTTCTGTTCCTGCTAGTGGCTTTCCTGGACGGCATTTTCTCTATGTGAGTCATGTACGCTCTCATTGTTCATTATTAATCATCCTAACTTCATTATTAAGCCCATACATATATATAAAAAATTCTTATAAAAAATTCTTAAAAAAATTTCGAAAATAAAAATTTGAAAAAGAAAAAAAATGTGTTTTAGAAATCCTGGGCATATTTTTAATTTCCATTCTGTTCGTACTAGCGTATTTTCGATTGGGGGTAGGGTCCTTTGACCCAGGCACCCCGGTGGTACACCATCACTCGTTGCGTATATGTTGTCTCTTTCTTCTTCTGCCTGGTGTCGTGTTAACGAGTGTGGGGGACTTCGGGCCACGCACAGCTCTCGCCATCGTTCCTGCATATTTTCACATGGAATGTCGTCGTACTTTGCATAGAAAGAAGCAGAGCTAAGAGATGTAATATCTAGAGGAAAATGCTTGGTTTGAAAATCACTACGTCCTGCTGCCGTGAATAACAGGAAAAAACAGTTCAAGCAGATTATCAATAGTAGTTCGACTCCAGAATGTGCATGACCAGCAATGGGTCACCACGTGATGATAAGTGTGTTAAGGAGAAGTGCGTGTGAAAAAAGAAAAACTTGCACGTGTGTAATAAGACTGCGCGACAGCACGAAAATGAATGCAAGAAAATTTCGACTGCATATATGTTCGATGAGACAGGATTGCAATTTATCTCCGAATAGTCACGTTTCGGCATTAGCCTACTATTCCATTTTAATTTATCATGTTTTATGTTCTATGTTATGATATTTTGATATTTTATATATGTGTGATAAATGTTCCATATTTAATCCAGAAAATATGTTTGATAAAATAAATGTGAGATTAATAAAAGAAATTGGTCTCCGCAAGACTCATGCATGCCTTATTGGGTAAGTCATTTTATTCTTATCATTAAAGATCATGCAATTTACTAACCACTAAATTTTAGTTTAACTATTTACGCGGAATTATTCGTATTTGATACTCTTAGTATCGTTACATTTAGGCAGTCACACCAACGACACCACATTAATGGTACCCTGACAAAAAAGGAAGTTGAGTTTTAACTTTTGGTCCTGTTAAACAGGTCCCGTTTGATTTCAGGTAGAGAACCATTTTATGCATATGCCTACTAATATAGCTACACATGTGATTCCAGTATGAATATTATTGATGATTGCTTAAATATTTTGAATTTTGTGATTATGTCTGATATCAAATAGGTGAATATTATTGACGACTGGATAAAATTTTAAATTTTGTGATTATCTGATATGAATCATTAAGAAAGATTAAGTTGAAAATTGCATATGTATGAAAAAATAGAATTCCACATGACTATGTTTACTGCTAATGTGAAATAATTTAATGATGAAAAATAGATATGTGAAAATGGTAATATCAGTTCAAAATTGATCAATATTTTGGAAAGTATTCCTGAATGTATATCATATTGTGTGTTAATGAGTATGTAATAAATTGTATCCATGCATGTGAAAAATTTCGATAAAAGTTACAATAGTGTATTTATAAATGTACTATATATTAGGAGTAATAATAATAGTAATTTATAGTGGAACTAAAGGATAGTAAATTAATTTAGAATGGCTAAGAAAAATAATATAATGAACATGAGTCTGGCTACTGCTTTGCCTACTTTTTCAGGGGAGCATGACGAAAATATAACATTTTTTCTAGATCAGTTATGCCAAATGGCAAGTTTAGAGAACTAGAATGAGCACAGAAAGTCTGGTGTTAAAAATTCAGTTGAAGGGCAAAGCATTAAAATTTGTAATGGATAATGAATCATGTAAAGATATGTCATTTGATGATTTAAAAGTATTACTAAGTAACAAATTTGCAAAATCTCAGTCATTTGACACGATTCAAAATAACTTTACCTCAATTAGGCAGACCCCAAATCAGTCAGTCGAGGACTTAGCTGATAAAGTGAATGCTTATGCTACAAAATATTTTGGGTGCTATCCTAGTTCGAGTGAAGATGTACATAACCTCACTCAAAAAGCAATGCTTTCAAAAGTCATAGAAGCTCTCAGACCAGATTTAAGACTGGAGGTTAAATAACTAGGACCTGTTGATTTTGCTACTGCTGTAAAACAGGCAAAGAAAATAGAAAAAGTATTGGAGGATTCTGGTAATAGCTCACGGACACATGATCTTTCACCTAAAATAAATACATTAATTTTGCAACAAATGCAAAATAATAGAGCCATTGAGGATTTGTCAAAAACATTTAATGAAATTTTACCTAATGGTAGTGTAAACAATGTAACTAGACTAGAAAATAATGCTACACAAGGTAGTAATAATAGAGAGTCTTGTCATATTTGCCAACAGAATCATTGGACTACAGAGTGTCCTTATTTTCCTTCAAACAATAATTTTCAATATTATACACAGGCTAGAAACAACCACAGGGAAAATGTCTATGGGGGTAACTTTATTAATAGAAGGAATAGATATAATAGTCAGTATGCTTTCACTCGAGGTAATAGACTACAGAACAGTAGTAGAAATAGGCCACAATACAGAAGATACAATACTCGTAATAATAATTTAAACTAGTGAAGGGTACTTGCAGATCTCCCAGATACACAAAGTATTACTCAAGTGCCCATAAAAGAATTTGGGGGAAACAAGACAAAATTAAGAAAATAAGGAACTCAAATATGCCAAATACACATGAAAGGTTCCGAAACAAAATTAAAGAAAGTAGTGAACAAAATTTGGTAGCTTCTTGCCAGGCTAATAGTATCACAGAATTACCAATAATAGAAATCAAATTTTGGCAAATTTAAGCTTGATACAGCCAGACACCTTGCAAGTAATAAAAAATTATACAACGATTCATTACTTAAGCAAATCTGTAAGAATACATACGCTAAATAATGCTACTATCCCATATTTATCTGCTATAAACTTAAAATTTCGTTTAGGAAATAAATGGCTTGCCAACCAATTTTTTGTTACACAACATAATTGGAACACAAATTAACAAATGATTTTAGGGTATGATTTCATTCAAAAAAATAAGATACTTATAGATGCAAATAAAAGTCAGTTAATCATTGATAACACATATTTTGATCTCCTAGACAAAAGAAAAAATTGTACTATTATTAAAGTAAAAAAGGTAAACAAGAGTAGTAGACTAGAGGAATCGGGTATTGTAAGAGTAGTATTAAATACCAGAATTTCGCCAAATACAGCAGAGATAGTAAAGTTAAGCATTCCAATTAATATGCAGAAAGAAAAGCAAATAATGTTCTCACCAGATAGTCGAAAAGTGGGCAAGATAGGTATGACTGACTCAATTCATGAGATAAGTGACAGGCAACATACTATGTTCACCGCAATTGAAAACAATTCGAATTCCACATTTATTTTAAGAAAGGGTGAAAAGATTGGTAAGGTATATAAAGTAGAAGAAAACAATTTGAAAAAAACCTAGAGAGCAACAAAATTTGCAGATTAACCATATAACTCTGAAAGAAATTTAAAAAATAAGAAAGGAGGAATTAAGCCCAGATGATTTTGATTTAAGTCATTTAGAAGCAGAATAAAAAAAAATAAGATGATTGAAATGCTCATGAAAAATTCAGCTCTGTTTTCAAAATCTTACACCACTCTGGGTGAGACTGATGCTGTCGTGCCACAATTTAATTTGTTACATAAATTTCCAATTCAAACTAGACCATACACTATTCCTCGCATTGCTAAAAAATATGCCCAAGAGGAGATAGCCAAATTGTTAGAAGCAGGTATTATAGAGCCATCGACATCGAGTTACAGTTTTCCAGTAATTTTTGTCAAAAAGAAATCACCACATAATACTGATCCTAGTAAATTAAAATTTAGAATGGCAGTAGATTATAGATTGCTAAATTGCATAACTGAATCATATCAAATATGTCTACCTAAGATTTCAGATATTTTTCATAATATAGCAGGTTATTATTGTGCGCTAGATCTTAAGTCAGCATTTTTTCAAATAAAATTAGATCAGAAGGATGAAGAAAAATTAGCCTTTTGCACGGAACTTGGCAATTTTCAACCAACTCGGTTACCTTTTGGTGCAAAAAATTCATCTGCTTATTTCCATACTCTAATATCAAAATGTTTAGGTGAATTGCAGGGTCAAAATTTACAATAATTTCTAGATGACATAATTGTTGCAGCTAACAGTATAAATGAACTAGTCATTATTTTACAAAAGGTGTTTGATAGGTTAAAAAAATTTAATTTAACGTTAGATCCAGCCAAATTGCAGTTATGTAAACAAGAGATTACGTATTTAGGTTTTTCTGTTAATAAGAATGGTTTTGCTCCTTCAGAGGAGAATATTCAGAAAGAAATAACCAATTAATTATTAATTATTTCACAAAGAAATAACCAATTAAGCGTTCAAAGTATTGTTAATCACAAAAAAGATGATGAAATCATTAGCGATATCATAAACACAATAGCAATAACAATTCTGAGATTTATAGCAAATATTTTATTGTTAAGAAAAATGGTGTAGTAATGATTAAGTTAAGACCTAGAGCACATCATTTAAAGACAAGGCATTTAGAAAACAAAATTCTACTTCTAAACTCTTTAGTAAAATCTTGTTTAGTGATTGCTCATGCTCCACATTTTGGTACCAACACGATTTATGACTTCATAAAAAAGAAATATTTCTGGAAGGGCATGTTTTTAGATACAAAACACTTTTGTGAAAATTGTCAACAATGTTTGGAAAACTAACCCAAATCTTCTAGAATAATCAGAAGTAATATAAAGAAGTCTGATTTAGCCCCTGGAGAAACGTTAGCATTTGACATTGTAGGTAACTTTCCCAGGTCACATGATGGTAAATGTTTCATTTTAACAATTATTGATCATTATTCGAGATACTTAGAGGCTATTCCTTTAACCAATATTTTTTTCTGCATATTAATCATAAGATGTATGAATTTGTATTTTTCAAAATTCGGTATTCCAAAGATAATATTATCTGACATCGGGTCAAATTTTTGCTCGGCTGAATTTGAGAATTTTTTAAAAGATTTAAATATTGAACATAGAAAAAGTTCCATTTATTACCCACAATATAATGGAATCACAGAACAAGTTCACAGAACTATGAAACAAAGCAAAGCTTCTTTACCTAATAAGGTGTTTGAATGGTCAGATAGATTGGCATTTTTTAAACTGTATTACAATAGTTCAAAAAATACCATAGTAACAGGTTTCACTCCTGCTCAGTTAATTTTTGGGCGAGAACTCAATACACCTTTAGACATAAACAAACCTGCAGTTCTATGGAGTGTCAATTCCCTGGTCCAGGCAAGTCCTTTATCTTGGGGTGATCCTCAGTAAAACTCTCTCATGGTCCCCACACATTTCATCTATTATCAGAAAGTTTCGAGTACGTTAACATACACTATTCCCCTTAATTGCTCGAAACAGCGTTCTTTCTATAGACAAGTTACTCATTTACAAGTCCCTTCTATGTCCATTATTGTGTTATGCTTGCCTTGTGTGGGCTTATTCTAGTAGATCCTCAAGGAAAAGGCTGCAAACTGCACAGAACGGGGTTTTGAGACAAATTGCTAATGCCTCATGGTATGTTCGAAATCGCAGACTACATACTGAACTGAAAGTAGATCATATTAGAACTTTTTACTATCGACTGGCCAAAAAATTTCACGGAGACCTGGAGTCCATTGGTAATCCCGTGATTAAAATTTACGATTATGATGTCAATGATCAATGCAACGTCAAAAGGCCTATGGCCATTCTTAGTGATGCTGTTGACTAACTTCTGTATGGCATGTTTTGTGTTGTGCATTAATGTTATTTCTTACCTGTACTGTATTTGTAAATTATTCTATGGATGTATTCATGTTTTCTTTTAATATTGCACACTGGATCTTGCACTTACCAATATTTTTGCATTATTTTTTTGCTATGTACTGTTGTTTCTGTTCCTGCTAGTGGCTTTCCTGGACGGCATTTTCTCTATGTGAGTCATGTACGCTCTCATTGTTCATTATTAATCATCCTAACTTCATTATTAAGCCCATACATATATATAAAAAATTCTTATAAAAAATTCTTAAAAAAAATTTCGAAAATAAAAATTTGAAAAAGAAAAAAAATGTGTTTTAGAAATCCTGGGCATATTTTTAATTTCCATTCTGTTCGTACTAGCGACATAAACAATGATCCACTTGTAGTAGACAATCCTTCACAATACTTGTTGCGTCAAAAGGAACACATTAAAGCCACTAGAGAATTAGTGAAACAAAATGAAGAGAAGTATTTTCAGACTCAAGATAAAGTTGTGAAAGGCAGAGAAAGTCCTAAATTTAACATTGGAGACGAAGTATTTTTAAAGGCTTTACAACCACCTCATGTTTTACAGCCAAAATACACTGGTACTTTCAAAATCGTAAAAATTTTTCGAAATGAAAATTATTTAATTCAAAATATCACTGACAACAAAACAAAAAAAAATTCATTGTAGTAAATTATTTAAAAGAGTTCTGAGGTCAAATTTAACTAATTAAAAGCATTGTTTTCATCGAGCTTGTTTTTTCTTGCTCACTAAGTAAAAAAAATAATAATAAAAGAAAGAAAAATTTCACACATGTTTTGTGTTTGATTATGAATGTAGTGGAATTAATTCCAATTAATTTTGTTTTGGAGTTCCTTAGTTAGTATGGGTGTAGGTTGGCCACCTTCATTTGTACGTTTGGTCAGTTGCAGGCTGTTCCGGGTTCACTAAAGTCATGGAATTAAAAAAAAAAAAAAAAAAAGAGAGAGAGAGAGAGACAGTAAGAAAAAAATTCTAAAACACTTAGTGGGTATTACAAGTATCCAGCTAGTAATGAAAATTTTGCTATTTTAACAATTTGAGTAATTTGAAATAACTAAGCTGTAAAAGAAAATTGTAGAAGAATCATTCTTACACATTTACAAAAATTATAAGAAAAAATTGATGGTATTTACAAAAGGTGATAAAAATGATATGCTTTGAAAACATTAATGGTTAAGTAAGAGATATTATAGTGATCAAGAGTTTGTTAACAACAGTGAAAAATTGTATGAAATATGAGATGTATTCAGTTACAAATATAATATGTCTAGCGATTGTAGTGAATTTTATGCTACTGTATGTGAAACATGTATTGTATGTATTAGTTCTTAGTTTTGATTTTAATTTACTTCACATGTGTAGCAGCTTATCCCCAATTTTTTTTATGTATGAATGCCAGACAATGAGATTTTGATAATTTAATATTTGATCATAATGCGGATTATGCCAGACAGATATATTCGATTAAGTAACATGTGCTAATTTCAAATATATACCAGATCTTAAAATTCTGATTTACGTAATTTCAAATATACCAAGTTTCATCTGCAAATTAGTATTGTGCTTCATCAAGAGTTATGATATTGTGAAATGTGCTACGTTTCTTCTTCTTTGTACGGAGGGAATGTGCAAGCAAGCCTCCACATTTATTCAGCGTCAGGTGTACTAACTGCGACCGCCGAATGACAAGGCGAAATTGATTGCTACAACTGGTTCCTCCTTCTGCTGCTGGGGTCCGAAGGTGCAGGACATCTGACTGTCCTCACCCCGGCTGATGCGTGTGCCATTTTTCTTCGTTTTGACTGCCATCTCCGTTGCTAGATGTAGAGCCCATGGTATTCCTTGTAGTAAAAAATTGGAATTGAAGATTAAACTAAATAGATCCATATACCTAACCCCTGCCAAAAATTAATGATGTTCTACAACTTAAAAACTTCGAGAAGTCTTCGTATGCACTTGCTTTAATCTTTCCTGATGATTTAAGAATTCGCCTTGTTCTTCTTCGAAAAATATATTGGTATAGCGAGCTAACTCAATTTCTGACGTTAAATTTTGACTGCTGTTTCTCACCGAGACTTTGTTTCACGTTGATGGAGTGAGATCTACTTTGATTTGAGTACAACGCATAACTCGTACGAGATGTTCCGATTCAAAATAGTAGGACTGATATTCATTTGTCTGGCCGATAATTGCTTAATTTATGCTAATACTTATTCAAAATTTAATGATGTCAAAGATATAATAAATATTAATTGATTTGTGTTATTTGAATTGTCATAGTTGGGGGTAAGTTATTTTGATTTTATATTTCTCTTTTAGATCACACATTTCTATCTGCATAATTGTAAGTATTTATGGGTTATTGTGTCCACAATGCGATCAGTAGATCAGGCCAGCAATTTATTAGATTTTACATTTATTAATTTTTAATTCGCACCATTCAGTATCACATTTTGTTACATTGAGCTACTCTCTTGTAAGCTATTATTACGCACGACCGTACTTTAGGCCCTTGATAGCTTCGCGGTCTATTAGCGTAAGCGGCCAACTCCGTTAGAATCTTGATAGCTTTGGCTATATGTCTTTAGTTAAGATTAGTTTAGTTTGATTCTTAGTCTCTTAAGTTCAAGCACAAGTGTCGGCTTTATTCCAAGACGGAGTTCTGTTAAATCTTATTTGAATAATAAAGGGTCTTTTAACCGTTTCCAAGTTTATTTATTGTCTCACAAACTCAAGCGATTATTCGCTTACTAGTTCTTAAGATTCTTCACTTTCAACTGTAACTTAGAATTACACAGTGGGGAATCCTACAATACAATGTGTTCATTTTAAAAGTGGACCCTTCATAAAAATGGTATGTGTGTATATTTATGAAGCATATCTTGTTTGTATACATCATATGTTGGTTGCTTTATTTAATTACGACAAAGCACTTAAAGGCTGTCTGCTTAAAGGGATACCTTCGTGAAGGACTTTGTAAGGGAAACTGACTCGTATGCATGTTGCACATGGAAGAAAAGAAAAAAACACCCATGCAGACAGCGAATTTTTCTGAATCTAACCCAGGTCAAACTACGAGTGTTCAACGACTTTATCACTTGGCTGCTGGTGGGCCACATTATATGTTAATATAATTCCCCAATTCAGTGCATTTATCTACATGTTTTTAGTGAAAAAATGAAGTTTTTCCCTATGTTATATTCCGAATTGCTGCAGTGATGTACATTTTCAAGTCTTTTCAAACGAGTCTGTGTTAAACACCTCGTTGAAAAATAATCTGGACAGGTAAAAGTAGAGATCTTATTCTCAGTCTCGATGCTCAGTCTTTAGATATAATTCTGCCTCTAAAACCTCCTTCAATATTTTCATAGTGAAATCTACTTGTGAAATATTTTGCATTACCTTGTTAACATTCAGTAATGATTATTCTTCTGCAGTTAAACAGTGAAGTAATAGACAGTACAGTCGGTCACAAAAGTATTCGAACACCGGTACACTATCAGAAAATTACAAGATGGCGTTTTTTCTTCGTGCCATGCAATGATGGCTTTTTTCGCCCCTATCTTGGAAAACTGAAATGAACTCTCTACACGATCTCTCTTTGACTTAAGAAGCCCTTTTGGGAAAAGCGGACACTCTTTGAACCTAATCTTGGAAAAACGGAAATGAACTCTCTATACCATCTCTCTTTGAACTTCCCCATCTTGGAAAAACTTAAATGTACTCTCTACACGATAGCTCTTTGAATTGGGAAGTCATTTTGGAAAAACTGGAACCCTCCATCTTGGAAAGTGGAAAAACTGAAATGAACTCTCTATACTATCTCTCTTTGAACTCAATCTTGGAAAACTGAAATGAACTCTTTACTCTATCTCTCTTTCAATTGGGAAGCCATTTTGGAAAAGTGGAATTCCCACCTTGGAAAAATTGAAATGACCCTATCTTTCTTTGAATAGAGAAACCATTTTGGAAAATTGGAATTCCCATCTTGGTAAAATTGAGATGGACTCTCTACCCTATCTCTCTTTGAATAGGGACGCCATTTTAGGCCCCAATCTTGGTAAAACTGTAATGGACTCTTTACGTTATCTGTCTTTGAATAGGGAAGCCATTTTGGTCTCCCAATCTTGGAAAAAACTGAAATCTACTCGATCTCTCGTGTGTATATGTTTTCATTGAACATTCTTTTGAATCCAAGATTGGTATATATAATATTTTTTTATTATGATTTTTATTACAATAATACAATTTGTCAAAAAACATTGCTTATGATATTTCCGAGAAGAAGTTCAGAGATACAAGTCCATAACAATTCAGTTTCATCCGACGTTAACTTATCTAAGCAATCTTTCACCAACAAATTACTATCTTCGTTAAGATTTTGGTCCGCTAAACTTTCTAAATCCATAAAATTGTCCCATGCAGAAAGTGTTGGATGACAAATTTCCTCAGAAGGTTTTCCTGAATATTCTTGAGCATCTTTGGGATGAGTTTGGGGCTTTTCTAAATTGTCTTCAGGTTCCACATACATGACATCATTTTCTAGACAAGTTTCAGAAGGCTGAAGTTTTAGAAGAGGTTCTGGATTCCTGAACTGTTTTTCTGGACAAGTTTGAGAAGGCTGAGGTTCTGCATGCATGTGTGGACAAATTTGAGAAGAGGATTCTGGAAGAGGTTCTGGATTCATGAACTGATCTTCGGGTTCCACGCAAGGCATTTCTCGGTAAATCACACGTTTCTTAATAGGTAATTTGTTATGAATATTTTCTTGTGGATCCTCATCATCTTCAATCGTGATCACTTCTGTTTCTTTACGTATACCCACATCCGCCAATCTCGTTTCGTAGAAAGAAAACGTTTTCAATGAAATTTCCTTTCATCTCATCTTATCAGCTAAAGAAGGGATGGAAGATGTAGCCTGTCCGTGATCTTGAAACGAAGTCGGGGTTTAGAAAGGGATATCCTTTTTCAATTGTTCCCAAAGAGTCAGTGAACACCGGTCGTAACGACACAGAACAGGATCTTCTGTGTCGTTAAAATGAGATAATGCGTCTTCGGCGGGACTACATAGTATTTGAAAGGTCTTAGAACATACCGCTTAAAGTTAGTCCTGTCGATAGCTTTGAAACATCGCTCCTGGGTTTCGGGGACGATGATTCGTAATAGACGAGTGGAGATATCGTGGTCTGATAGATATGAACCTCGTTCTCACTCCAAACATGAAGTATCTTTTGATGAGAAAAATATTCTTCCACCGGAACCTCATGCAAAGATCCGTATATCTCCGTTCTGTTTGAATGGGACGTCTCAAAGCTCGATCCACCCGGTTACAAGAGAATGGTGGGCCGTCTTTCGTTTGTTGACAGTCCAATAGATTCCTATTCATATTCTGAATGAGCAGGTCAGACGATTCGACAACATGCTTGAAATAAACAGTAACTGTGTCGGCCGGTAAATGCGGAATAAATTTAGCACAATGACTCACCAAAAAACTTTGAGGTTGGAGATTTGCCAAAGCTTCTTCAGATCATCAGCGCCCCAAATAAATTGAGTCGGGAAGACATCTAGCAAGGACATGGCTCGAATGAAATGATCTCGCAAAGTGCTCTCGCTTTTTATAGCTCAAGGCCTTATCTCTATGATTTTTTTTCAGTTTCCAAGAAATGTTATATTCATGACCTCTTTAAAGGGTCTCACAAAGTGGTCTCGCTTTTTATAACCACACAACGTAAACAGTTTCAAGGCCTTATCTCTATGATCTCTTTTTCAGTTTTTGTTTACCGTTTCCAAGAAATCTTATCTCCATGACCTTTTTTTGAGTGGGTTGCACCTTTGAATCCCAATGAAGTCCAGAGATACAGGAAGAGGGGGGTGTCTCTCTCTTTATATATATATATATATATATATATATATAAATAGAACGAGGGAGGAAGGAGTCATTTATTGAGTGTATCATTATGAGGAGTCCCCAGATCACCACGTGCATTCCTTTCAAATATAAAAATCATGGGATTTCGTTTTTTATCATTCAAGGAGTCGTTTACTTGAAAGCCTCAGATTTTTCAAAATATGTGGGTTATAATGTAGTGGTCAGCTATCACAAGATGCGGGAGCGATTTCTGACAGACGAAGATATCTTTACGGCTCGTGAATTTTCTACTTGGATACACAAATCTTGTTGATGAAAGGAGCCAAATATCATTACACGGCTACTTTTATAAACTTATTATGGATCATCTTGAGAAGGAAAAGGAGATTATCATTCATTTTAGCGACTGGTTGCACAAAATACTGCACGAAACTCTCTCGATCGTGAAGACCCGAAAGGATCAATATTATATTCTCGGGAACGATCATCTTACCGAGATCACGACTTTTGAAAATATTCTCGAACAAGAAAAGATTGAATGGCTGAAGAACTACCCCATACCTATCATCGATGATGCGGAGCTTGTTCAGAAGGAGAAGCGTGTGTTAAAGGAGGAACCTGTTCAGTACTCTGAGGCTCCTCTAGATCTCTCAAGAGAAGACCCAAATAAATCCCTCGAGGATCAGGGAGAAGACCAAAAATGACTTGCCGAAACTCCTCTAGATCTCTCAAGAGAGGACCTCTCCAGGATCATGAAGAAAATAAAAAAAAAAGACTTGCCGAATCTCTCAAGACAAGACCGAAATAAATCCCTCGAGGATCAGGGAGAAACGATTCTTATTAAAAGACAATCTATCAATGATACTCAGAAAAGACCACCTGATGAGAATAGGCTTCCACTCAGAAAACGACTCCTTAATATAGCCACCTCTTCTCAACAGAGTCCTGTAAAATTTGCAGATAAATGCATTCAAACAGACCCCTTTACAATGACCCTTTTGATTGGAGAACCCGTGTATTAGCCTCGAGGTATGGGATACCAGAATGTTTATATTACATTTTACAAAGGGTTAAACGCTTATCAAAACAAATGGGAAAGAAAATTCGTCAGTTGAAAAAAAATATTTCTTTCAGAAAAATCTTTGGCTCATAATTAAAAATAGATAACAGAGAGTCCATTCTTAAAAAATTGTGATGTCTCGTCGATCGAATCGGCTGGAAAAAATTTCTGAGAGCTGAGAGAAAGATCTATAACTCACTATTAAAATTTTAATAAAATTAACTCTTAAATAATTAGACGACACGTTTCTAAAAATAAATTTCCAAGAATGGAATTAGTCATGTTTTATTTTTAGAAACATGTTGAGACATCATTCAAACCAAAAAAAAGGAGGTAGAGTTAATTTTAATAATGTCTTTAGACATTATTAAAATTAACAAAAAGGTGTTTTTTTTTTTTTTATTTTGAGCTGGAGATTTTTCTCTGAGAAAATTTTTCCAGCCGACTCGATTTACAAGACATCACCATTTTTTAAGAATGGACTCTCGCTTATCTATTTAAACATTCCGAGTTTCACTTCAGATCACTCTGTTCCGCTGAAGAAGCAACATCTTGTAACATATTTTATTTTTCTGTCAAGATTGAACTCTACGTTATCAACCTTCCGATTTCGTTCTGCTGTTCGGCGTTGAGGCCCCTGTTGATGGCAGATGTTTTTACCATCCATTCAGAACGGGGACGTGGAATGTGAGTTGCTAAGTATTCTTGTCGACTCAGCTTAGTCTTAGCTCGTCGGCTCGACCGATAGGTTAGCGGCTTCTAGGGACTGGGGCGTTTAACTGAGTTAAAGCAGCCTTGAGCTTGCCAGGTCTGAGTGCTCTTTCCTCCTGGCACACTGACTTATTTGACCGATAGTTATAACCAGGGCAGGGGTGGAGTTCGTCTTTGGTGTTTTCTTCTGTCTTATTTGAACGTGAAAATACGTGACGCCGATGCATATGTAAGGGTGCACACATTCGACAAATTGCTTAATCCTTATTATGTGTCTAATGTTGCAATAGTAGTAATTTGTGCCACGTTTGTCGTTTTTGTGATTGTTTGTTGCTATTGTTTATCTACATAAAAAAAATCTGATGTGTACACCACATGAATTCCTTTTACGGAATACTAAATTATACGCAATTTCCCCCTATTTCATTTTAAACATATTGAATTAACAGTTAACGAATTTTGAATTAAACCTACTTCATCGATAGCGCATAAACCACAATAGAATAAATGCATTCCTCAAAGTTCACTATATTTTTTTACCATAGCGGCACTTTGGCACTATGTTCACTTAACAGCATTAACATTCATTTTATAACTCAGAGTGCACAAAAATTAGATCATCTGAAGAATTACCACATGTTCTATTCAAATACTATAATAAATCTAAAATGATGTATAAAAGAAATTAAACAAATAAAAAGAAACAGTTTTTCGCAGACGATTCAACGCCGCTTACCTAATGCGCCTGCGCTACTAATTCAGTTCTCACTTTGCGACAAGCCAAAAATACATAAAAATTCAAAATATATTCATCAAAATTTGAAAGATATAGAAAAACATAAAACACCAAATACAGATAAATTTTTTTTTTTTACAATTAAAATTACAGTTTCTACGCCAAAGCAAGCTAATAACTTAAACGTTTATTCCAGAATGAATTAAGCATAATTTAATTCGTAATAATAAAAGAGGACGTTACTGTGTTGCGAAGCTTAGTTTCTTTAGCTTGGAAACAAATCCACTATTCTGCTAAGTTTCAAATGTAAACAAAACATGGCTGCCATTGTAATCAGAAATTAGGCTTAGCCGCACTTAAAAAACTTTGCAATTATTAATAATTCCACAATTACTGCATGCAGGTTAACTAAAGGCATAAAAATCTTAACCAGAACAATATAACTCAATCATTTTTAAAGCAAACAATGCACAATTTACAAACATATAAGAATAAAGAAACTGAGCTCACTGAGCTAGCCAAGTAACAAAGTGGATATATATAATTTTGGGGCGGCCGATTGCAACCAAAATGGGAGGTGGACATCTACATGTTATAGTACTATGTAGAAAATTTCAACGTTCTGATGCTACTCGTTTTTTGAGTTATGCAATATATGTACGCACGTACAGACGCCACGAAAAAAATATCTTCAGAATTCATTTTAAATCAGTTTTATTTTTTTTGGGGGGGGGAAAGAGGCCTTTATTCTGACCTTACGTACAGATATCAGGCAAAAACATCGTCAAACTGTGTTCGATAGCATTCAAAATGGATATTTTCGTTGAAATATGATACCCGAAATTTTTCGCGATTACAATGCTTCCTTTTTACTTTGTACAAGGAAGTAAAATGGTAGGTGCAGTTACATATTATGTTAAACTTAGGTTAACTTTTAATTCGTAAAAGCAACGATTTGAGCATAATTACTCCAGAACTGTTTACCTCTCATGTGTGAACCATTGTCGCGTAAATTACTAATATCTAAACCATTTTCCTCTAAAGTCTTTAATAAGAATGTTGTTCGTCATTCACCTGTCGTATATGTTGAAACACAAAATACTAAAAAAACTTTCTTCAATACTCATGTCTGTATTTTCTAAATTAAGATACCTCATACAAATTAATAATTGCTCTTGATGGCTGGCATAAGGGGTAGAATCAAGTAAAATAGAAAAATACTTTGTCTGTTTGACCTTACTTAAAATAATTTGCTTTATATTATTCCCTAATAAGTTAATTGTTTCATTTTATCTTCAAGGTAATGAAGCATATTTTTTTGAGTTTGAATTTTATTAATATATACAGACATGATAAGGTCAAATTTTGTGATCATTTCTATATGCTTTAAAAAATCATCATTTCTGTCGAATAGCTTGTTAATGGAACTACGGGAAGGCTAAGATATGTTTGGCTAAAATCTGAATGGCATAGATAATTCTTTCAATAACATCGTGCCAATGCTTAGTCTCTTTTTAAAATAAATTTTGAAATTCCGAATCAACAGGTTTATTCTTTCGTAATCGTTCTAAGAAATCGGACCGAAGATGTAGATTCCAGAAACGCACTTTATTTTTTTCATGAAGTTTTAAGTGCTCATTTAAGTGGTTTTAGTTGTTAAATTCAGAACTACTCAGTTTTACGTTGCTGAAATTGTTAAAAACTTTGCAACAAAAACAATAAACAGAATGTTTTTCAGCACAATTAGCAACGAATCCCTTTTAACTCTTTCGTTGTTTGGCAAGATTCGAAAAAGTACATCTAGAACAACTTATGTCCATTTTTCTCTTTTGGAAAATAATGGACTTGGGCATAATCCGGAATCATCAGGCACAGGCAAATGCATATCTACTGCAGATTTAGATGTAGTAGATACGCGTTTCACTAGTATTTCTTCTGCATAGTGTAGATTTCACTAGTATTTCTTTTGTTTTTTCGGCCCGCTGCATTGCAAGTTAGAGGTCATTCCCGGGTGAAAACACTTTCTCTTTCTGATTATTAGGTTCTTTTGGTAATTTCAATGGTAGCTAAGACGTTTTGATGGACAACTAGCGCTAGTAGCGTCAGCTTGGGTATTACCTGGGTTTTGGAAAAACTGAGTAATTTTTAAGTTCTGGTTTATTAAGTCTTCCTCTCACTTTCTTTTTCTTAATTGCATTCTGATACTCAGAGACTTTTTCTGTTTTTTCCCGACATCTTGGGGAAAATGAAAACAGAAAAAGCGGAAGTAAAAATAAAAGTAGAAAATAACTATTATAAGAACCAATTGCGTAAAACACTTCTTAAAAAGAATCGGAAAGTCACTGTTTGAAATATTTTACCTTACTTCTGAAAAACTGAGTATATCTTAAACCATTGCTTGGAAAATATGAACTATTAGATCAATACCAAATAATTCAAGGAGGTGGTAGTACTCTTTTGTTTATTAAAGTAAATAAATCAAATTTAAAGTGTGTATTTAAGACGTAATGAAATAAAGAAACATTTTCCTATCATTTCCATATAGCTAAAAATCGGAAAATGGCCAATTTTTGATTTCAGAGTACCTTCTATATTTTTACTTCTTCAAATCTCAAATAGGTATATTTTAAATTTAGTGGTACTCCGTAAAAATGTCAATCCTTTCTTCTTGAAAGGTTATAATTTTTAGTTTAATAAACAAATGGTTCATGTAAAAAAAAAGTGTTTTTCGAGTAATTATGCTCAAATCGTCGCTTTTCCGAATGAAAAAGCTAACCTAAGTTTAACATAATATGTAACTGCACTTCCCTTTTTTATGTAGAATTTCAGTAACAACAAGCAGTCACCAAAAAAAAAAAAAAAAAAAAAATCACTAAAAAGATAAATGTTGCACAAATTACTACCATTGCAACAGTAGACACAAAATAAGGACTAACTAATTTGTCGATCGCGTCTACGGCGCCGGCCTGTACCCTAACATACACATCGGCATCACGTATTTTCGTTCACATATATTTACAAGATCAGCTCAACTTATGTCAAAAAAAGCATTAACTGATAAAATCAAAGCAATGTAAATAATATATAGATCTTATGCATAAACTGCAGTTTTTGTCAACTTTTGAAAGAAATGTAGCATCGCCGGTTGAAGCTATATCGTTGTCAACAGCATAGCGGCGTGCAAAAGAGAATTTTGGATATATTCCTAAATATCAACCCTAGAGCATTTTTTGCGTCCTTTTGTAAACACAGTTTGAACTTTGTCGTAAACAACGCTGCGAACAATTTATTCAGTGCAAACTTATTAGATATCTAAATTAATTTGTTTTCAATTTTAAGATAATAAATAGTGTTCAGCAATATATTTGGTATCCAATGCGTTTATTATATTGTTTCGCTTCGCTTGCAGTGTTACGTTTTCATAACATATTGTTGTTAACTAATGCTCACTTGTCGACCTATAATCAGCCCAAGCCCGCGAAATTCCTGGTGGCAAGGAGTGCAAGATACGCCTTTCGTTGACAACAGCCTTGAGCACCTTACAGGTGACAGTGCGATTTAGCTTAGTTTCGCCCTAAATTTTGATGGAGAGCATCCTGGGGGGCACACGGGTCCGAGCGTCTCCAACCGCTCTTTCCCTACCACCAACCTTTAGAGAGGACTTTCGTCTCGCATATTTAGAGTTCCACCATGCTGCACGGACAATATACATTTACAAAATCCATGCCTCCTCCGAGATTGGAAATTGAGCTCTTCGGCACCGCATTCAGGAACACCTACCACTATACCGCTTGACGGCTTTTTATAACATAAATGTATGTATAATTCTTCAATAAATATGTTTGAGTGTGGGTTTTAACAAAGCACAAAATGTTTGCATATTTAGACAAATTAAAAGATACAATGCAATTTTTTTGGTTTTTCATATTATGCTAATAATGCTTCATTTTAAATGTTAACCATAAGCAAAATACGTAACTGCATAAAGGCGCTAGCTAGACATTTGCACGACGGCACCGATTAGCCTTGGCGCGAGCCTGCTCTCATATTTGATGAAAAACAGCCCTAGAGACTCTTTAAGTTTCATACTCGTCTGCTCCTAACACCAACCTACCAAGATGACGGGATTGAATAGATAATAATTTAAGTGACTTATTCCACAAAAATTTACAGTTAAATTTTTGAAGTTAACAGAAGTCTTGTAATATGACGATGATGAGAAAGCTTAATTAAATTTAGTGATTTAATGTAGTGAAACGCGAAGAAAGCTCATCCATAAAATTTCACGCATTATGAAATGCAAGGGTTTGTAGCGAGAACTTTGTTCTCTTTAAGTGATTTGTTGCATTTGAGTAAACGCTGTTACCTTGATTAAAATAAATCAAAATCTGGAACTGCATTATCATTTCAAATTCTTGATATTACATGACTGATAAGGAAACCTGAAGACATCCAAATTTCATTTTATAATTACATTAGGGGGATTTCACTCAGTTGGTCGTCTACAGCTGCAGCTTTACCCTCATAACTATGATTTCATTTCTTTCTTTTACATTTTATTTTCACTGAAGCCATTTTGAAGCCTTCAAAGGATTATAAAAATATAAATAACTACAATACTTTTCACTATTTGAAAAGCTAAATACTAGTATATTTATTTCATCCATTCTTTGCTTAATTAGTCGTGTGGTAAATTGTACTAAAACTACGAACAACTATTAGCAGTTTACAATCTCAAAATTAAAACAGATTCATCTGATACTTGTAACATTTCTGATGCATTTGTAATCAAATCATTGCACGGTTTCTAAAACATTTAATTTGGGGATAAATATTTACTTCTGGCATGTACTAACGTTTCAAAAAAACGCTAAAACGCTACTAAGGCTTTCAGCTTTATGGTAAAAAAGGCAATCAGTGCAAGAGTTTAAGTAATGATATCTGATCTGCAACTTCGATTACTTTGATTCTATTTCGGTGTCCTCTCTATCATGGCTGTAGAAATACAGAAGCACTATAAAATGGTGAAACGTTTTGCAAATTGATCATGAGAGATTTTCCATTTAATATATTCTTAATTTTTACCAAATGCGTTTAATAACTTTGACGTTCCTCAATAATTAAAGCTCTATTAATTACTGATAATCGAAACATAATGTCTTCAAGGGTATTCAGGGAGAAAATTTCATATAAATTCCAATATAAAAATGTTCACTTGACATAACTAGTTATCTTTCCCCATCTAACTGCAATTGCAAAGATTAAAAAAAATGCTGTTTGAGTATTTTTCGCAGTCTTTGCCCGTAATCTGTAAAATAAAGATTCTTAGGTTTTTCCCTACAAAATAAGTTTTAATAAAATGCATAATGGAAAACAGTTGAGGATTTATCAGTATAATTAAAATTTGTAATACTAACTTTAGGTAATTTAATCATTCGCTATTGAAATTACCTTAATTTTCCTCATTGGTACTTTAAATTTGGGCTAAAAATGTGAACTGGTGTCTTTTCATAATCTGCATATACCACCATTCAAAATGAAAACCAAAACTTTTCTGAGAGCTTGAAATAAATTTCTTGACAAAGGTCATCTTCAGTTTGGAAGATCACGTTGCGCCAATAGATGATGTTTGGGCTTAGAGCTACAATATATCAAGATTCAGTTTAGCATAAGGATTTAAGTGTCATGGGACAAAGTTTAAGATGAAAAATATTACAACATTATTGACTACATACTTAGTGTAGAATGATACGCTTTGAATTCAGAAATAAAATTACAAAGTTAGCAGCAGTACATTTAGTTATAAATGTTACAAGCAGCAGTATATTTAGTTGACTTTTATTATAATTAAATCTTAAGAATTTACCAATTGTCTGAAATATTTTAAAGCATTATATTACTAAAAATTATGACAGAGCCTTATTGCGTAGTTGTATTAGAAATATCAATAAATTGCCCGCTACTGATGATCATGAAAACGTGTTTTTTTCCCTATGTATCTTAACGATTAGCCATTCAACAGGAGTTTGACTTGAAGAATCTGACTTCTTAACCATAATATCACACAGAAAGTTGCCCAGGGTACATTATCGGCGGGGGTGGGTTGGGGATGGAGGTGTATATGATATTTGCTAGAGAGAAAGAGAACAGTTTAAAAATAGCAAGACTTATCCGAGAGTCGAGCTTACATCTTAGGATTGACAGTTATCTGCTCATAACCACTATACTGTCCGAAAAGACACAAAAAGATTTCAGGTAGTCCTTTTTCCCAATCGACAGGACAGCTGGTCTACTGGGTAAGGTGCTCATCAGCCTGTTGGGATAACTGGATGGAAAAAAAAAATAAAAACTAGAGTTTAGCGCTATATCGTCCGAGACATGACAACGAAATGTGAGGAATACTGAAAAAACGACTGGAAAAGGAGGGAAAGTCAGAGTGTAGCCATAGGTACAAAAATAAAAATGAAATCAGTACAAGTATTTATGTACTATAGAGGGTGATTATAATTAAAATTGGGATTACAAAACACTCTAACTTTAAAACTACTTGTCAAAATGCCTCAATATTTTACTAGAACAATCGTGAGGCAATGGAATTTTGTTTGGAGAAGGAAAAAATAGTTTCAAAATATGCTGATAGATGGCGTTGTCAAGGTTCACATTGGTATGCAAAGTACTGAAACATAACATGCTCACTGGAGACATGGCTAAGATAAAAATGCACATCAATAACGTTTTACCTGAGAGCTTCATCTTGACTTTGATGAAAGAGGATCACACTTTTCTGGTGAAGCTTTTCTATCAGAATGGTGACTGTACGTTAACAGATATCGGGAAGTTCCGGAAATTAAGAGACATAAAATCTCTCCCAATGACCACATATGGATTGCGGAAAATGATAGATAAGTTCGAAGCGACCGGTTCATTTGACGTGAAACGAGGTAGATGACGAAAACTAGTTTCGGCGGCGGCAGTGAAAAATGTGGCCACAGAGCTACAAGAACTGATAAACAGTGATGCAAGAATCAGCAGTGTTGGATATGCCTATCAGCACAGTGCGTAAAGTCCTGTGTAACATGTTGCGCTGTTATCCGTATAAGATAACTCAAGTGCAGCAGTTACTACCTGCTGACCTGGAAACACGTGAATCGTTTGCACTACAATTTCTTGCCCGGATTAAAGCGGATAACGGAATGGCCTTGGAACACTCCGGGGTCCGACGAAGCTCATTTCCATTTGTAAGTTTCTGTAAATACGCAATATCTCAGGATATGAGCGACTGAGAATCCGTTCCCGCTACAGCCATTACCTCTTCACTCTGGAAAGTTCACTGTGTGGTGCAATATAACAGCAGCGTTTGTCGTCAGTCAGTTCTTCTTCTAGGAAATCACACATGTGGGTCCCGTTACTTACGCTGTTACTTTCAAGGGGTATGAAGCACTATTGCATAACCATGTCCTTCCAGCACTTCAGAAGCGTTAGAGTTTAGATCGCACAATATTCATGCAAGATGGCGCTTCTCTGCACATTGCTACTCGTGTGAAGCAGCTGCTGATCGCTCATTTCGGAGATGATAGAATCATAAGCTGCCATTTTCCAACAGAGTGGCCGCCACGCTCTTCCGACTTAAACCCATGTGACTTGGTGATATCTGAAGAATGTTGTTTACAGTGGGAAGATTGCGAATCTGGCCGATTTTTTAAGGCAGGCATCACGCACCATATTCATGGCATAAGCACAGATACCCTCCCATCTGTTGCCGAAAGTACAGTTTTGCGCTTCCGATTAGCAGCGGAACAAAGAGGAGAGCTTATCGAACAACTTATGCGTTTATCATCCGTAAGGTGTTTGTTCGTGAAGCTTTTCTTGTCACTATCGCTGTTTTCTCTGTAAATAAGTATTCTTGTCTTTTCGCTAATAACATTTGTTCACTTCCACGCCTATTGAATTAATTTCCACTTTTCGTTGTCCTGCGTTGGCAACACGCTTTTGAGATTTGTCTTTCATATAATTCGGTCGCTAAAAAGCGTAGCTGACCTGTAACTGCTGAAATTTTTATTTTAAAGCTTATCTGTATTGCTGAATTATTACTAAATGTTTACGTGTTAATGTTATATTATTAAATGCATGCAGTTTGGTTTAAATAGGCCGAGAGTGGTTGAATTTATTAATGATATTTAAACTAGAAACTACATCCATTTCGGCGCCATTCTAAATACGAGGAAAGTAAACAACATTATTCTACACCGTTGGAGTCTATTGTTTCCTTTCGGCTATACATGCGAACACTGACAGCGCTGCGAATGCTGCGAACACTGACAGCGCCATCTATCGACAAATTTTCGAACTATTTTTTTTTCTTCGCCAAACAAATTCCATTACCTTAGGATTATTCTGGTAAAATATGAAGTCATTCTGATCTGTAGTTTTAAATATAGAGCATTCTGAAATCGCAACTTTAATTATAATTACCCTGTAGTTCAAGAAGCTAGAATTATTTACGAAATTATGTTATAAAAGTTTATATGGACATGCAACAACATGCGTTACAACATGCAAAGACTAATGGTGGGTTTTATGCGCAAAATTGTAGATTCATAAACTAATTACATGAATTAGGGTATAAAGGAAACTAATATGCTAAAAGTTAACTGTTATATTTAAACTTGATATAGTACTGTAAGAAACAGGATTACATAGCTACATACAATGAACTGATACAGAGGAAGGTATTACAGTGCGCTTAACTACTTACAAGATATTGCTACTGCATGGAAAATTTACTGATATTGTGTTATTGAAAACAATTGTTAACTGAATAGCTAATGTTGGTGACACAGCGACGCTCTAAAGACATTGTGACTAATGGCATTCAGAGAATGTGAAAGTTAAGACTTAATGCAGGATATCACACACCTGGTTTTGCAAGCATTAGCTGCTCATGAATGACAACACTCAGCTTTTGGTTTCCGAAGATGGTAGTTCGATGCAACTGGACAATCAAATACATAGTGGTTGGTTCGCCAAATCCGCCACATTTACAAAAATCACTTTCCGTAAATACATTAAGATAGCTCATGAATGGTCTATACTCAGTGAAGAATTGGGTAAGCTCTGAGATGCTACTTTTGAAAGCTGCACTAATTTTTGGCAGCGAATGGAACACTTTTCTGCATGTATTATTCCAACCTATTTGCCATTTACTATAAAGAAGCTGACTTCCCTTTTATTTTAGACGAGTAGTTGACAATTGTATACTGAATATGTTAACATTAATACCTATTGCCGCTAATTTGGCAACCTAGTCAGCTAGGTCGTCGCGAAAGTTTCCAGTATGAGCCGTTCCCTTTGGAGCTTAGATCTCAGGTTGTTGCGCCAAAGAAAGCAAAAGATTTTGAACATGACTCATGATAAACTTTCTGCATCGATTTCCAGGAATTATCTTCATCCTTAATGCTGAGTCCGCAGAGATGCTAAAGTTAGAATCATCAGAAATGCAGAAGCTCAGTGTTGCTCGCAAGGCACATAGTTCCGCTTGAAAGGCAAACTGATGATGGAATAAGTTTTCTGATTCTTACTATGTTTGAACTATTTAGAATGTAAAATCCATTTTCTGTTCCCACCTCATTTTAGGAACCACCCCTCTAGATGGCTTTCAGTGAGGGTGTAGCTGCCTATTTGGTTATTAAATCAAACTGTACCAGGTGGCAGGGGAATTCATTTTCATTATCTGTATGTACAAATTCATTCAGTCTGAGGGTACGCAAGATACGACATTCTCTCTGGGCTTTTAAATATAACGCAGAAATATCTGTAAGGACATTCAGGACACTTGTAAGGGATGTACGCTAACCTCAGCAGATGTTCAAGAGGTGGGGGTGTTGCGCAGATTTAAGATTGCGATTCTTCATGTGAAATGCGATATTTTTCCCCTAGAATGAGGTTCTTATTAATAATAGATAGCCCTTATATGTTTTCGTGTTTTATTCATATTAGCTAATTTAAAGGAAGAGTAGGTGTTTTACAAAATTCTAAAGATATGCTAGTTATTAGTTTACAAATGCTAGTTGTTAGTTTTACAAAATGCGCGTGCATATAATGTATATGCATACAATTAAATTACCTATTAAGGTTCGGAAGTTTATGCCTAATTTATAAAATTATTATCGAAAATTGTAGAGTCATTAAAATTTTTAGAATCAAGAAATGAGCTAAGCCCTCACCGGGTTTCAAACTCCTGATTGCCAACCGCACCTGCTTCCAATTACAACATGAAGGTCCGCACTAGGGTTGGAGGTAATACTTTATAAAGTAATCAAAATTACTTACGAGTCTACTTACGACGGGACTGTTCAAGAACTACTTGTATTTCTTTTTTTAAAATTTAATTTTGATTTGCAGTTAATGTTAACAAAAATGTAATTAAAAATATCTGAAAGCTTTCAGAATTTATATTACGCCCGAAGGGCCGTTTTTTTAACGTTTGTGTTACCATTATTTATTTAATATCCGGTTCTTTGCGCTTAAACCATAAAATTCAATTCAACAGCAATTTAACAAATAATTTAAAAAGAGCATATCTTTAGAATTTCTGATACACAGTCTCGAGCGCTGGAGATAAATTTTTAAAAATTTATTTATTTATTTATTTATTTTTGTAGATTGTTGCCATCGTTTGCTTTGAAATCGTTGAGGTTGTTAATGAAAAATTTGTTTAACTTTTACAAAATATGAAATAGATAATAAAACAAATTCCAAATTTGGGCTTCCAGACGCCCATATTCGAGTGGAGGACTACGTTATTCAAAATTTGATGTCTCTAGGCACCGTTGTTCTTTTAGTGCATGAAACATATATATACATTAATGCAGATTTTTCATTATTTAATTTATATAATATAATACAGGGCTCTAATATTTGGTGGCAACAATTTGAAAAGTGAAATTCTGTTTGTAGCGAACCAACGCAAAATGCCAAAACAAAATTAATAGCCCTTTTGGGCAAATTGCTCTCTTTGGGCTAATAATTGCAGCGCTTTTGTAGATGAGTTGAGCTTGTGGCATTACATAATGGCACCAGTTATAGATCATATCATCAGAATAAAACAGCATATTTATAAAATCTTCGCTTGCTAGCTGGTTCACCTTCATTTGACAATTCTGTAAGAAGACCTCCTCTACTTATTTTTGTAATGTTCTTTATGCCAATCTTAAGCATTGCTGGGTGCATGGATTTCGTTAACTTTTCCTTTAGCTCTTCCAACGTACTATCTTTTGTCGGGTAGACTAGAAGAACATGTTCTTTGGCCACTTCTGTTCCCCTTGATTGTGGCCTACGTGATTTAGACTTCCGCCTACTTTTAGAATGCTCTCTTGGTACATCTGCATAAGTCTTGATAACTTTTCCTTTAGCTCTATTAAATGCCGTTTGTAGCGAAACAACGCAAAATGCCAAAACAAAATTAATAGCCCTTCTGGGCAAATTACTCTCTTTGGGATAATAATAGCAGTGCTTCTGCAGATGAGTTGAGCTTGTGGCATTACATAATGGCACCAGTTACAGATCATATCATCAAAATAAAACAGAATATTTATAAAATCATTCTAACCTTTTGCAATGCAGAATTGCTCCCACCACATTTTTTACTTGACAAGTATAAAGAAATATATGATGAAATTTTCCTGCAAAATATAACAGTTCTTTAACAGTCCTGAATTTCTGAAAATTATGTCGCAAAAGAATGTTCTCCACCGTACATTTGTGCCTCTCTGCTCTTGAGGTATAAAGAAAAGAAACGGAACTTATCGCAGCTGAGGAAAAAAATAAAGTAGGGTTGCTTTTGTAATTCCGTTTTTGAATGAAATCTTTCTGTATTAGCTTGAATAAACTCAAAAAAATGTTAAATAACGTATTGAATGAAACCATTAGTACTCAGATGGAAAAAAAGTAAGAATTACAAAAAGTAAGTTCGACCCAAAACTAACTTCAATTGGCAAATTATTGAAGAAGGCAAGAAATCCACGAAAATTGATTTTAAATATTTTAAAATTCGATATTCTTGGACTAGATTTATTAGATTACGGAAAGCAAACTCCAGGGTTATCTGTTTAAACGGAATTTTAAATGTGCATCCGTCTGAAAGAATTGACTCACTCATATTCACGTTGCCCGAAGAAAAATCACAAAAACGCTCATGCATCTAGCCTGTTGTCCGCGATTTGAACTTACTTCGAACTAATTGTATGCCATGGTCTTATCCGCTTAGCCGTCAATGGTCTTAATTTTGCTGGAGTAAAGATAAGAGACTATATCAGCCACTTGCATGAAAGGAAACAGCATGCAGCGGTCCTAAGTCTGGACCTGCAAAGCGCATTTGACTCTCTGTGGTGGCCCTCAATTTTAGAGTCACTGCACCAGGCAAGGATCCCTGATAACCTCTTGCAGGTTTTCAAGCAATACCTGTCCAATAGAAAGTTCATAGTAACACACACTGGCGGTGTCATAACCAGAAGCCAGACAAAAGGCTGTCCACAGGGATCGTGCGCGGGTCCAGACTTGTGGAATGCAACTTTCGATTCCATCCTACGATACGAATGGCCGTCCCATACCCAGATAGTAGCCTTTGCGGATGACGCGACCTTTGTGGTGGGCGGCAAGAGTAGAGATGAACTGCAGCAAAACTGCAATGATGTAATTGATACCTTCTCTCGGCTATGTCAGGAGAAAAAGCTAATAATTTCTGAGGCAAAATCGAAATATATAATTTATCATAAGCCAGGCCAAACTTTAATAAGAAACCCAACCATCCAGCTTAATGGGAAGACCATCAAAAGGGTCAGAGAACTAAAACTCCTGGGTATTATATTGGATGAAAAGTTCACCTGGCTGCCTCACCTTAAAGCCCAAAGAGAAAAGGCTCGCCGAATCGCAAACAATCTGCAAAAAATGCAAGGCCCGCACTGGGGCCTTCGGCCCAATATCTACAAGATACTTTACTCCACTGTCGCGGAGAGGGTCCTAACCTACGGAGCAGCCATCTGGGCAGCCCCGATGACAGTCAGAAAGGCAAAATTGCTAAGTAGTGCACAGCGACCATTTGTCCTGGCCATAACGAAGACCTACAGGACAACGTCGACTGCGGCCGCTTCGGTATTAGCAGGGCTTATGCCGCTCCCAATCAAAGCGCAGCAAGAAGCCTCAATTGCAAAGGTGACGCAACTCCAACAGCCATGCACATATGGGGATACATGCTATCTGCCAGAAGTCTACGAAACACGTAGGTCCAAACTAAGCACACATCCGTCGGAATATGGACTGGGCATAAGGACTTTCCACTCACCAGCTTTAACCCCGCGCTTAGACGGACCAGGGGCCGTGCTTTATACAGACGGGTCAAAAATTGATAACGCTGTAGGCAGTGCCTATATAGCCTATATAAATGGAAACATAGCAAAGGAATGGAAGGGCCGTCTGGGAGCACAGAACTCAGTGTTCCAAGCGAAAGTAGTTGCCCTCACAAAGGCAGTGAAATGGGCAATTGACACACGGCAGAGTCGAGCAACGATATTTACTGACAGCCTGTCAAGCATTTATGCTATCAACAACCCTCTCCAGCGCTCCGCACTAATCTCGCACCTGCAAGAAGTCCTCCGTCTACAAGAAAAGTCAATGAGAATCCAAATTTCCTGGGTGAAGGCGCACGCCGGAATCCAGGGAAATGAAGCAGCAGACGCTCTTGCCAAGAAGGCTGCCCAAAATGAGGAAACGGAGCAGATTCAGGTGCCCCTGCCCCGGTCATGCCTAAAGAGGCAAATAGAGGAGTCCGCCATTGGAAACTGGCAGAATGAATGGGACCAAATCCCGCAAGGCCGCAGAGCATATGAGTTCCTGCCCAAGGTAGAGGTGGACCGGCTCATCTCATCTCCCTACCTCACGCGATATATAACAGGCCACGGCCCCTTTCCGACGTACTTTGCAGAAAGGGGTCTAGCAACAACTGATATGTGTGTTTGTGGCAACGTGGGCTCACCAGACCATTATGTCACGGAGTGCCCCTTAACAGCAGAATGGCACATAAAATTCCCAACTACCAATGTTCTGCCTTTCAAACGCCTTCTCATAAAACATCGAGGCACGCGGCAAAATCTTAAATGCATAATGGCCAAACTAGAAAAAATGGGCATAGACCTATGCAGGCCGGAATAGGGCACCTGCAATAAACATAAAAGCATCTTACAACTGTGAAGACTCAAGATGGTTGCAGGGCCAGGGTAATACCCGAGTAGTCATAGAAAGCCGTCCGGGTGCCCTGTCCTGCTGTCACCTGTCACCTGTTTTCCTTTTATTTGTGGGCCCACCAGCGGCCGAGCGGTAAAATCGTTGAACACTCGTAGTTCAGTCCGAGGCTCGAAGGCTCGAATCCCGCAAACGGGCATGGCCTCATGGGCGCCCTCGTGGCTTTCCCCACGTGTAACGCCACGTATACGAGCCAGTTTCCCCTAGAAAGTCCTCCACGAAGGCATCCCTCCCCTTAGGCAAATAGCCTAGTGTGCTTTGCCGTATCAGAAAAATATATCTTTTATTTGTTTTATCGTGGAACGTTTTTTCGTGTCATTACTCATTAAATTACTTTCGAATGGTTCTTTATTTTCTCTGCCCCTAACTGTACTTAATTTTACATTTATTATAAATTATAACAATTTTTCTGACACATATTTTTTTAAAATTTGTCCTTTAAACTACAAATGATATTTTATTTATTGATAACGTCAGATTTGTCACGTCCATTTTTATAAATTATACCTAATAAGCGTGTAATGAACAATACGACACGTTCTAATGACAAAGAAAATAGAAATGAATTATTGTATCGCAGCAAATGAGAAAAACTGCCAATGCTGAAACCTCTAATATATTTTGTTTACTAAAGTTTCTCAGAAGTTTATAAAGCATTTACACGAACTAGGCATTATATATTTCGAGAATTAAAAAATTAAATAACATAATATCAATCAAAGGAGTGCTAAAAGTCACGAAGACATCATAAATATGGTACAAAACATACCAATCCGAAGAATTTAAGTGTGAGGAAATGAAAAGTTTTATGTAAGTAAAATAAAAACTAAATAATAAAAAAGCATAGACTCGAATAAATGTTACATATAATGAAATTTCTTAAAAATATTGAAAAGTAAATTATTCAGATATTGACTAGATATTTGCTATTCATCCAGATAGATTTGCTATTCATCTTCTCAATTTATATAAATGCTACTCATGTGCCGAAAATAAATAAAAAGAAGTAAATAAGATTTCTTTAAAAAATTAAGTGTTAAAGTTTTGCATTCAAAATTAGCTTGATCATCTCTACGCTACTCAAATTTAAAATAGTCAAACCGAATTTCTGGTGAGTAAAATTTGATGCACAGAACGCATGTGATTCAAACATTTTTCTGTTTCGCATTTTGGCTGCAATTTGGCTTCGAAAAGTAGAATTAAAAAGTAACCGTTTAACATTTCGAAGTGGCGGGACTTCGTTAGATGTTTTCTTTAAAATGTTTGAAGATTCGCGTTATAGTGATCAAAAGAAATCAAAATATTTTTTGCGTAGTTGATCTTACTGGGATACAAAAGTACTCGAGCAGGTAATCGGGTTTCTTACGTTTTTCCACATCCCTGGATGATACCGAATGGCTGTTCAAATTTTTAATCACCATGAAGAAATTGTACTGAACTTTTGAATTATCTGAAAAATTTGTAACAGACATTAGACTAATGACAAAGGCAATCTATCTAGCTATCTGACTCTATATGTGGCCAATATTTTTAAACAGTTCTGAACGGGAAAAAAAGGTTAAGTAGAAATGAATGAAATTCTAATTAGTTTCAATAAGTTCCATTAAAAATATTCGTAACTAACTAAATTGTTTAATTCACAAATATTATGGCATTTGAAGTATATAGGTTAAAAAATTCTATGAAAGCAATTCATGTAGACAAATGCGCTTATAACATATCTACAAAAGGGAGACAAAAAAGGTGCAGCGTAAACTACGAATGGATTCAACTGCGGGATTTTTAGCAGCAAGAATTTCCTTCAAACTAGTTTTTGCATTAACATGAATCACACACTCCTAAAGAAGAATGTTTCGTGAGAATTCGGCTCCTCCATTTGATTTCGTTTCTGGGAAGAATGCCAAATCTCACCCATTTGTATTGGTGTTCCTTTTATTCACAAAAATGTTTCCGTACTTTCCCAGATTTAGGCACCCTAAAGTTTCGTAATTTCGTGCATGTAATGAACCAGCACAGAGCTAAAAATATCAAAAAGTACTATTATTCTTGCAAATACATACAAAGAATATGTATAATGTTTTATATCGGAAGATTTGTCTGAGTCTCAAAGTTAAATATGAATCAAAGTTGGAGTATTAAATATGTATAAGTCGTTTTTGATTTCTAAAGGTACAGAAATTTTGACTCCTTTCGATTTTGTTTCGTTTGATGCAATTTCCTTTTGGGGTTAGAATTTTATTTCTAAGATATTATATGCCATACGGAGTTTCATATACTTAGCACGTTGTAAGAAACGTTTTCAGTTTATTAGAACGTAAAATCACTCTTGCAAATTTACTGAATTTCTCGATGTTAACGAGAGCAAAAAATTCTTGCTGGTTGCTATAGAATACATTAATTTAGTTATTAGGTTGATACGGATGGAATAAAGCAATGTGTTTTGTTTATATAGTTCGCTACACAATGGCTAAATACGTTTAACAAGTTAGCTTACAGGAAATCTTAAGAGAGTAAATATAGAAAGCAAATAATCATTACATGACTAGTATTACTTCAGCTTGTCTATTTATATAGCGTGGAAGGCAAAAACCTAAGGGTTTTCACGATAAGGTTAGGAGAGAGTGAAGCAGAAATAGGTACTATTAGAAACAGAAAGAGCAAATGCAAGTTGTTGAGAAATAGTCGTGGCTTAAAATTTATATTAGAAAAGTGGTTTCCACTGAAATTAACACAATCTTGCAGTTACACATGAAATTTCACGAAACGTCTTGTAACAGAATGACATGTTGTTTGCACCGATAACGGGGTGGCCGATCAGCTGTTGTACTTGCATCTTGGCTGTTGAACCCACCTCTGCATCTGATTTCCTAAAACATTATACATTTACAGACAATCTTGCTTTCTTCGGGATTCGAACCCATGTCCGAGACTGTGGCAACCAAGTTCGCCTAAGACAACAAGTAGGCAATGACATGTTTAATCTCAACTTTTGATTTAAAAATGATGGAGTGTTAAGTCTACACACAAAGACCTTGTTCCTCAGACGTTCCTCAGACGTTTGATTTCGTGGTTTGGATCACCTGCACTTATAGAATTCTCGTTACTTTTGAGATACTTCAAATCCAAAGTCCATTCTAGCAAACACAAGTGTATAGAGTAGATTTAATGTGGGTTCACTACATGGGAAATTCATCACATTTAAATTGCTGCTAAAGAACAGTGCGGCATGCTAAATGTTTCATGGCTGGGAGGACTTCAGTAAGGTAAACAGCCTTTCATAATGCATCTTTTAAATAACGATTATGTTTGTTTGAAACCTCTTCCTTTTTAATAACGTGATTGCTTTAAGTTTTAATGAACTGATGAATTTTCCGACAAACAGTGTTGAGTATATAACAGCATATATAATAAATGGTTAAAAGGAAAAAAGAAACTCAGATTACTCACGTTAAATAAAGCTCTCGGGTTATTTCCTCTGTTCCTATTATTTGTAGTATTAAATCATGCATAAAAGTGAAAAGTGAAAAATCTAGCTAAAAGAGATTAAATCCTAGCAATTATTGCGGATATATATATATATATATATTTTTTTTTTTTTTTTTTTTTTTTTTTTTTTGCCCTGCAAGATTTCTTCAAGTTCTTCTCAAAGTAAATTCACTTTGCGGAATACGAATAGCCACAGAAGACCTACAGGAGAAATGTAAAAATTTATTCTTCCTGCTAAAACTTTCCTAAAAAAAAAAAAAAAAAAAAAAAAAAGAGAGAGAGAGAGAGAGGGGGGGTAGCTAGCTGTGAGCGGTTTTATTTGAAATATCTACTGAAATAATTTTAGCGTCTTTTCTCACAGGAGAAATGATTTTAATAATCTAAATTGTTTGGTATTTACGTATTATCCAGTTGACAGTGGAAGTTGGCTCCTACCGAATCTTGAAAGTTGACGAAGATCCCCTCAAATCGTTTCTGCAGAAATATGAGTAAACTGAAGCCTTTTTATTTAATAAACAATCAGCATTCAACGCGCTTCATTTCTACGCTACTAAAAAGATGTAACGCTTAAATGGTAGACTAATCTACCCATTTTATTTGGCGCTCCGAATTTATCAGAAGCTCTGTTTAGAAAATTTGCCTTAGATAACTGATCCAATCTATTGGCGATTTGTCATTAATATTCAACTGATTCATATTGTATTCATTAATACACACTCTTGTTTTCCATCCTACAACTTTGAAAATAATCCACCAGCTTTCTTTTTGTAGAAGGCAGGTTCCGAATTTTAATATTTTTTTCAAAATGCAATAAAAATAGAGAGTTAACAGTTAATTTACATCCTTCTTCAGGAAAACAAAAGATGGCTTATCAAGAAACTATTGGGATTATATCGGCCGAAATCGCAGGCATTATAAGCGGGTTGTTACCTCATGATGATCCATAACTGGCGTTAAATTTCGCTGCTTGGTGACAGTTTCATGTTAGTCAGAATAATACGTAAATACCCTCGTGTGCAAAATTAAGAGAATTTGCACATTATGTCTAATTTCTGAAAAAAATAATGTATAGATTTTAATGACATTTGGTATGAGTAAACACTTAGAAACAGATGTGTTATTCGCCATTTTATGAACACATGATTATCAGTAAAGCTCATAGCTTAAGGATGCCTAAAATCCCCTTTGTGATATAGAACTGTGAATAAGTCTGATATGGGGTATGGTTCCCTCACAAAGCCAGACAGGTCGCGCAGAGTGATGGCATACTGGACAGGAGGCAGAGGAATACCTGTGGCAGTCGATCCCATTTCTACAGTAAGAGGGTTTTCAACACCGGGGTGATTCTAGGAGAAAGATCACGAGATGAAGTTACCTTCCCAGGAACGTCCTGGACATGTTCTATAGGGCTAAGGTCAGGAGATATGACTAGCCAGTCCAGGAGGTGAATATCCTTACTTTCTTGGAACCACGTATCGGCTAAGTTGTATGCGAACGATCGTTGTGTTCCATTAACAAGAACCCAGGATAAATTGCGGCTTTGAAAAATCGGACATAGGGCTGTAAGATCTTCTCTGTACACCTCATAGCACATAGAAAGCTTTTATTAAACACATGGAAGAGTGTGCGCTTGTCCAACATAATGCCTGCCGTCTAAATCATTACCCCTCCACCACCGTAATAATATATTTCTCTGATAAGGGAGAGAAAGTATCGTGTTTTAGGCTCTCTCCAGATGTACGTACTCTGAGAATCTCAGTGTTCAGGCTGAATCTTGACTCATCTGTAGAAATCGCAGTGCTCCAATAAAGTCTAGTCCAAGTTGTTGTCACACATGTTGTCTGCACTGTGCTAAACGTGCTTCTTGTGTGCTGCAGTAAGCGGTTCTTCTGGCGTACAGCTTTTATCTCATGAAGCCTATGTGCAGCCGTAGACAGTGAAACTTCGATTCCACTGGCATTATATAGCTTCCGTGAGAGTTGTGAGACTATAGCAGTATTTTGTTGCCGTGCTGAAAATGCCAAATAAATATCCTCATTCGTCGTTGTGGATCTTGTTCGACCTTATAAAGGTCTTCTCGAAATGAATACAGCGTCTTGAAATGTTTTCACAAATTGTAGACATTGAGCTCTGTAGCCATCTGCGAATGTGATAGGCCTGTTTCCAAGCTACTGACAACTGTCCATATCATTCCGTCATCCGTAAGTTTCTGGCCACTCATTTTACGTGATACCTTATAAAATTTACCCAACTCTTGCGAGAAACACAGGAAATGTCGGGAAGGAGTGCGAGCACATCAATCGCTGAACTTAGAACTTGGAACAAGCTGTTATGCTGGCATGCAGCTGTTATAAAATAACTCTTTCCAGCTCCTTAAGAAGTCCTGAAAGGCCATGAAAGGGCATGACAAAAGTGAGAGATTCTTAAATGAATTTTCTAGCTCAAAATCACAGAAATAAGGTATAAATCGACACTTTACACTCCATAAAGCAACATCGGCGAGAATTGGAATCGGGTGCCACATGTTGCTCCATCTGCTAGACGGAAAGGAGATTAAGATTATCATGGGGAAGGCGGGGCCAGCACAATGCTGGGATCATTAGCTGGCGAATTAGAAGCATTATGCCGGCAAACCAGGAAGGATGAAGTCACTTGACTTGTGTCAGAAGTCTTAAGTCAATGGTATCAGAAAATTAATATCTTCGTGAGAGGATGTGGGAATTAAAGCAAACATGTGAAATTATGTTAGTAATTAATTTGTCTAACTTGATGAGCAGCGTACGGTCTGATGTTACAGTCCTCGCTAAAACTTCAGACATGAGACTATCAGGAAAATTGGGCAGACAAATAATTTTTTGAAGAAATTCAGCTTGTTAAGATAGTCTCGAACAAAATTTGAGATCCTTATGCAGACACTTGTTCCGGATAAAATAAGAAGCTCCTGTGATGACACGCAGGAACTTGTTCTGAATATCTGAAGCTGTTGAATGTCCCTGACTGTAGAGTGGGCCCAGACAGGAAGCATAGGAAAGTATGGGGCGAAAAATAACTGAAGTATAAATTCGTCTTTTCTTGCTTAGACGAAGTCCAAATGTGTTAGAGAGCAGGGAGTTTAATTTGAGGATGATCTGTAAAGATTTTTTTTTAACATTTTTAATGCGCTTTGTCCAAGTGAAGTTAGAATTCAGGGTAACTCCTAGATATTTAGCCGTGAAGACGAACGAAGCACTGGTATTAAAGAGGGTGGTCTTAACAGTAATGGGGCTGCGTTTCTTGAACTTTCTCATGAGAAGCACTTGAGATTTCGCGATGTTGATATTGAATTTACCAATCGTCGAAAACTGTTTCGTGCACTTATATTATTTTTACAATGACAGCTCCGCAGACACGCTCATATACGCTTGTGTATTCGACTTGCATAATTCTTTGGCGGCATAATTAGTACCTTTGGTTCAATACTTTTAGTAAAAATAAGCATAATTTGCGCATTTTCTTAATTTTGTACCCGAATGTAGTTTGGCAAAAAATATCCTCAAATGTGGGTAAAAATAATATTAAATATGAACTACTCTAGGCTCTAGTCCCAAGGAAAGTATTCAGTATATATGTTGGTGTTATGTAGTATATTAATTTCGTATGTGTGTAAATTTAAATTTTCTTAACTAAGCTAAAAAGAAGTAATAATATCAGCTTCCCTCAACCAGGAATCTGACAAGAATAAAAACGCGTAAAAGAAACAAAAGAATAAAAATGCGTAACAATACGAATCAAAATAAGATACGTCTATGACAAAAGAGGAAAATTTTAAAGGAAAAAGCAAGATTATTATCAAATATTTATAATTAAATAATTAAACTGCGAAAGTGTGAATGCTGAAGTAAATAGCAACACCACACAACAATAAACCAAAAAAGTTCTTATATTTTAAAAATAAAAAAAGAGAAGAATATGAAAATGAAGTAATAGCAGAAGAAATCATACGTCGTTTCATCACGGGAGGATCATTCCATCAAGAAAACTATTCCATTAGCAAGCTATAAGGATCACACATATATCTGCCTTTGATGAGACAGATATATGGGTGATTTTATTTTTATTATTTTCATATTTAGATTCATATTGTGTAAATTAATGTTAAGATAGCTCTTAAGGAAATGAATATTCTGAATTATAATGTTAAGATATGCTATTATAATGTTAAGATAGCTCTTAAGGAAATTCAGACATTTTTTCGGGGTAAAAACTAAAAATTTCATAAATTTTATTAGTTTTTACTTAAACCTTATTTTAAACTGTGTGTTGTATGCTGCTCATTAAAACCTCTCATTTTTTATGGTTCACGTACATTAATTACACTTTTACATTGTTAGTTTTGGATTATTTGTCTCTAATGCTTATTCGTACTTGCTCGTCCATTAATTAGCTTGAATAATCGGGAGTTCTATGTAGTAATCAAAATTTTAGATAATGGTGCGTGACAAGAGTAATTAAAAATTTACTTAAAGCAAAGCAAAAAGTGACAAATAATAATAATAACCAATGAATCTTAAAAATATAAATTCAGAGTAACGCCAGTTAAAAAAGATCCGTAACGTATTTAGTAAATGTAGAAATGAATAAGGAGAAAAACCTGACAGAGATAATATTTTCAGTAGAAATGAAATATAATCAAAATACACCATAAAGTAATTAAGTACAAATCATATTAACTTTCTTTTTTTACCAACGATCTCAATAACAAAATTCTTACGAAATTCAGTTCTATCCATTCTTTCAAAAATGTTTCATTAAACATTTAAATGCTTTTCAGACACTTCAATCTCATAATATGAAATCAGATATGTAGTATTCTGTATAATATTCTAGATTTACTCATACGTAAAAATGCTTTCTCAAAATGGATATGTATGATAAAATATTGCAATTAGAAACCTTTTCAATTGGTACGATAAATTTATGAAAGGTAATCTTATTAATGGAATGCACTACTCAGAGCGTCTTGACCTACTAGCAGCCTGGGGTTACAGAAATGTCTCTCGTGTGAGGCAGACTGTCATTTTAAGGCAATGTCCTCTCTTCTTATGCACTGTGTGTAAGATGCTGTTTACTAAAAAGTAAAGTCTACAAAATATTCACGCTTGTCGTTTTGGGAAGTAACGGAATATTGTCTTTTAAACTTATTTTTATAATAAACTTATGACGTTCAATCGAAATATGTTGCCATGTTCTAAAACCATAAACATCAGCGTTATTTATTGAATTTACCAGAACATCAAATAGTAATGCATTTGGAGAAGGTAAGTGGATTATTTCTTTTCTCTAACGAAAAGTAATTTTGTTTCCATTGCTTTTTTATTAACGCTTCAGTATCCATTATTGAAGCATTTGAAGTTCAAATACTTGTTCATAAATTAGCTTAATAAAAAAAGTACCTGAATAATTTAGAGATACTTCTTACTTTTCATTTATTTAATTTATTTTTGTCTATGTCACTGGCATCAATATATAAATATTTAAAACTGTCATTTCAGGAAATTTTAACTGCCGTTGTTTAAAAATTCTGAAAATAAAAAAAATAGAGCAACTAAGTTTTAAATTTTTCTTGGTAAAATAACTAGATTTATTAAAAAATAATTAGAATAATTTAAAATTAAGTTGAAGAGCTTTACAAATTCAAAGACAAATTAAACAGGCCAAGCATAAAAATTTACACGAAGAAAACTATCTGTCTGAATTTCCACATAATAATTAATTAGCTTATCAATTATTTTGTACATTTTAATATTACCAAAACAATGAGTTTGACGTTTCTTTCTATCGATTCGTCAAACTCGAGGAAAACCAATATTCTGATCTGGATTTTGATTAAAATACCATGTTTCACAAATTTCTTTCTATTTTTTGTTTGACAGTTTCATTTTTCAAAAATTTCTTTCTGTTTTTTTTTGTGTTATTTCTTGCTCATTTTCTTAAAACATTACATGCCCTGATGCTAAATTCAAAATATTTTCTGCAAATACATTAACACGTATTTCTCTGAATTAAGTTGCTGGAAAATAGTTTGCATTTATCGCGGATAGATGGCGGAAGCGCAGCCTGTTACGGCGCATTGATTTGCCGTACAATTCAGAGTAGCTTCGTTTCAATAACGCATATGAATGAAAATAACTTGAGCATTTAAATTTTTTACCCAAAATTTATTAACTGTGATAAGTTATGGCATTTTCAGGACACATATTTTAATAATATTACTGTGATACAACTTAAAATTGAACTATACCAAAATTGAAAAAATTATAAACCTAGTTGCTGCATGAGCATAATTTAAAATTAAGTTAGAAAGCCTTACAAATTCAAGAACAATTTAAGCAGGGCAGATATGGAAATTTAGAAGAAAGCTAGCTATCTGAATTTCCGTAAATTTATTAATTAAATTAATTTATCAATTAATATACATGAATTTTGAACTGCAGTAAATGGAAATTCATGAAAAATGTTCAGCCTCTTTATCTTTCTTTCCGTATGGTGGCTGTGATTTTTTCTTTTGCTTTCAAATTCCCCCGCCTCATTCTTTCTATTTTTATATTATACTGATTCCTAAAGTTAACATGCAAATTCATTTTTTCGTTTTAATAAACATTTGATAATATTTGTTCACTGAGTTTGAAAGAATTAATCCAAACTTGAAAATTCCATGCGTGAAATTACAAAATTGCTGAAATTCAAATTTTATGAAAACACTCCTTTTTATTAACTCATCTTTCTGTTGCAAATATTTATAAATGTCTCTCCATATATAGTATAAGTGACAGTGAATATTATAAATGATAAAATCTAAGAGTTCCATGTGATCAAGGTTAAAAAATATTACTTTAAATTCAAAATACAGCATAATTAAAATTCAAGGAACAAACATATCATGTTTCAAGATTTATTCAGTTCCATCACGCATTTTTCTTACTGGCGTTGCCAGATCCAAAAAACCAAAAACATGCATCATGAAGCATTTTGACACTCTATAGGCAATCAATTAAAATAGATTTTTAGATAAAATTTCTTACAGTGAAAGTTAAGTTTTTGGAAACAAATTTAACAGGATTAAAAGACTTCGCTTTATATCGAAAAGGAATGACTAAAGTAAAAAAAATATTAACTATGATATCTTTCTAAAAAATAACAAGAATGTATGGTAATCAAAATAAAAATGATTAAAAACTTCTAAAAGTGCATGAGCCAAGAATAAAAGTCTAAGGAAATGAAAATGGAAAAAACTCAAGCAGTTATTTTTTACAAGCAAAAGAACAGAAGGAACTTTCAGATATATCGATGATGTTATTACCGTTAGAAAATTAACTAAACCGGAAACATTAATGATTCTTACAATAATGAGACTGATATTTTGGATTTCAAATTAGGGACTGCAAGGTATACATTTTGACAAACGCAACATTTTTCCTTTTGAGCATTATCAATACAGATCCTCAGATTCTATTATGCTAGAGTCCAAAACTGTCATTTTATGCAAAAAGCATTAATTTCCCAAATCTACTGAAAAAAAAAAGAAAAAAAAAAAAAAAAATTGAATTTATTTTTGAAGTTATGCTTTACTCGATAGCTCGTACACATAAAGGTAAAAGTCAATAAGAATGCATTCAGTACTACTCTTCAATTGTCAGTACTACTGTTTAGGCCTGAGTAAAGACAATTTAGATGATCGGACAGAATATTAAAGTAATAGTTAAATATTGAATACGTTCACAAACTAATCATTTGCATATAAAAGCTCATGGGGCAAATTTTGGAGATTACAGGCCAGTCATGATGTTACAGTTAAAATGCTTTCCGTTGCCAGACCTATTCCTTCTATTTATTTTATTAAAGTGCGGTAACCTTTACTCTTTAGAAGTGCCAATTAATAGCTCTTATATATTGCGGACTGCTCTTCCTGATACCTTTTGTCTGCATTTAACATTTATTTACATTTTTGCATTTTTGAATTAGTGAATGCATGGATTAATTTTTGCATTAATTTCCTGTGTGACACACTGGATATCCTTTACTGGTTCCTTAGTATTATTATTGTATAGAAAGAGAATAATCCCTCAAATTTAATAAGTTTTCGTCGCAACTGCTTTTGAAAATTTTGATGTTAATAATCTCCTTTACTTGAAATGATAGATCTTTTCTTTGCTACAGTTCCTTTATTCTCCGCACAAAGTTATTTCATTTCATCACAGGAAAGCATAGTGTTATTATACTTGAAAATAAAAAATGATTTATTATACCATCTGTTTAATAGTATACTGCAAAAAAGACATGAATACAAACTTCGTTTCATAATTAGCAATAACTCCAGCGTGTTACCCTGGATTACTTTCATTATTATTCTGACATGTTTTCTCTTCTAGGATAGATTATATGAACAATGCCCAAACGTTGCTGTCCTTTACACCTAACAAGAGATTAAATAAGAAAGAAGAATAAAAACGTATCTGGTGATAATGCTTGTGTGTCAGATCTCTAAAGCGTGTCTTGATAAATGGCCGAGTCAAAAAATTCAGACAGAATAGTATAATTATTTAACATAATTTCTTTCTGATATGAACTGTATTAAGGATTTGCCAGATAAAGATGCAGTAGTATTGGTTTAATGAAAATATGAGACTTACAAAGAATTTAATTTTGAAGAAGGAAATTGTTAAAGTCTGCTGGTTCCAAGTATGTTTTCCATTTCTGGATTATGAACAATGAATGTTTTTTCTTATTTCATATAGCTATCTCACATGTTTCCTGTATTCATTATAACATATCCAATAACTGTAATTCTCTTTATAAATGTAAATGGAATATTACTCACAATTATACTTTTCTTGACTGATCATATAATCTCATATTCAGAAGTACATGAAACCGCATTCAAGAATGGCTATATGTTGATCATAAAGACAGAAATGAAATGTTAAATATCGATTATGTTAGAAATAAATGCTTCATGGTTTTTAAGCTTTCAGATTTAGAATTGCACCTTTTATCCTTCAGATAATGAGTTAGGTTAGGTGGGTACTAAATTATGGCGAAACATACTGTTGATGAATGTACGACATTGTTAGTATAGCTTTTCGTTTATAATAACTATTTGGCTCATAAAATGTGTTCGATTAGGATTTTATTAAGCGAATCTCATGTTTTACATTTTGAAGGACTACAGAATAAACTACTATGAATAATAATTATAAACGGAAAATTACTTTCACCTATCAGTTGATAGATTACTTGTGAGCCTGAGGGTCACTTTACAGTTGAGAAAATATTTCATAAGTACCATAAAGGCCTGAAAATATATTTAACGACTAAATTGGTTTTACCTCTAAATTGCAATGCTGAGAAATATTCACTCTTTTTTCCAGACAATTTGGAATTTCATTTTCAGTACATGAGTTTTGAATTAAAGAATGTATAGGACAAATGAAGCATATATTTACTTGATTATTTATTAATTCAAATTCATTTTGAAGGCTGGTAAACACATAGATGATGAAAACAGATAAGCCGCAGTGGATAATGTCCTAACTCCCCATATTTTTCATTCTAAAGGAAATTTTCAAAATTAATGTTTTCAGGTGCCATTGTAAAGTTTGCCAGTGTTAAGCATTCAAAACTGAGTTGCCTTAATTGATCAATCTGAATCAGTTTATATAAGAAATAAAATTTCAGGCCACAAATTTAAATATTAATGTAATTTGTTCGATAATTTTTTAGAAGTTTTCTTCTCTCATCATCAGACGGCCCACGGGCTACCGAGAATTTTAGAACTACAGGCGAAAGTTAAATGCATGCCATTTTATACGAAGAGCTTGCCAACAGTACATAGCCCACCAATCGCCGAGTGAAGGTCGCTGGACAATGGTAGTACGAGCCAGGTTTGATTCACGGCGAATGGGATGGCTGCATGGAAGTTTTAGTGGTTTCCCCGTATGGCAATGCACATACAAACGTAGATATTCGTAAAAACGTCCTGAAGGCATCTCTACCCATAAGCAGCTAGCTCTCGAGTTCCTTTGCTTTAATCATTTAAATTAACCTCATCATCAGATACAATTCATATGTGATTTTAGATTATTTAAAATAAATAATATTGGGTATATAATGTTGCTAAACGGGCATCTAATGCCTTTGTTAAGTGGTCAAGTTATTTGAAAGATAAATTTACTGTTGATATACTATATTATTCTCCGACAGTCTAAAATAAATCACAGAAGTATTGAAAATCAAAATACTTTTATCAAAATACTTCACTTTCAAGTTCACTGCTACAAATTTCTAACTCAGATAATAACGTTACATCACTTTCAAGTTCGTGGCTAGCTGTTGTGAGGAAAGCAAATCTGTTACTCTTTAAATTAGAGAAAAAATTGACTACTTATTTTTTCAAGAGTAAATTACCTAGGTTGAACCCAAGGCTCCATAACTCAGTACACACGCATGTTCTTTTAAGTTGTTAAATATGAAAAAGACATGAGATTCGAAGAACTGTTACATTGTAATATACAATAAACGAATAAAAGTATGATATAGGATGCATAGCACTCACGTATTTTTGCTGAAATTGAGACAAGCAATTAACAAAGCTTCAAAATAAATGCTTTAATTCGCATTGATTTAATATAACCAGTTACTTATTTTTATCGATGTGTCATTTCATTTTTTACCAATTATACTCCAAATCGCCTCGAATTCTTCTTAGGACTGAAGTATGGATTAATTACAAAAGAAAAGGAAAACAAGAACGGAATAATATTATTAATGGAAAAGCCCTTTTTTGTTTCCTAATCTGAAGACGGAATATACATAATTACAGTTAGATCTTGGCGTCATTGCTTGAAAAGAAAGACAGTAATTACTTTCTTTAGTAAAAGGATAACGTAAAAGTCCCTGCTCTCGTCATATGATATGAAAAGAGACCCATCTGGATGAAAATAATGTCTAATTCAGATATCTATTTGCTGTATTTCCGGAATCATGAGGCTAAGTTGTATTTAATGATACTTTTATGCTGCGACAGAACATGTTCATGACCTTCTTGTACAAGGTTATTAAAACAAGATGTACATGATTTTAAACAACTTTTATTAGGGGGAGAAAACAAAATTGAGGCAATATGATAACTTTTATTACAAAGTAACACATGGAAATGATTTTTTTGGCCATACAATTAATAAATTTAAATATATGAATTTCGTTGATTTCCATTTCGTTGATTTTCATTGATTTCGTATTAAAGCTGTATTGTTTCTAGCTGTGTGGGCTGGATCATGTATGGTGTAATTGTAATAGAGGCAACAAATTACGCATTTTGCAATAGGTGGGGTTGTGTCCCATAACAACAACAACAACTCTTATAACCGCTCCTGCTACTGAAAGCAAGGTGATTTAAAATTAGGCTCATCGTTTTCGACAAACCTAGATTAATATTTATTATGTCTAAACTAACCATGAATATTTATAGAAATCTGTAAAATTATTTCTAGAATTTAGGGTGAAAAACAGGTATCGCAATCTTACCCTACCCTTAATCAAATTGTTAGAGAAATACTTCAATGTAAAATTTAAAATGAGATAAAAAGAAACCATAGCTGGACGCAGATATTTGAATAAAATTCTACCGTTTCCAAGAACGACCATACACAGGTCTGTCTTCAGAAACATGCAAACAAACAAAACAAACACAAAAGGTTTCTTCAAGAGCAAAATTAAATTTAAAAAAAAATAGCTCTCGAGAGAAAAGAACGTGTGTCTGATCGCCGTCGAATTCGAGAGAATTTATAAAAAAAATTTAGGCTAAACTTTGCCTTTTCGCCCGGTTTTAAAACATATATACAATGCTCATTTAAATGAAGATATTGCTTTGCGTGGTTTTAAAAATAATGTAAAAAAGATAATCTTACGAGATGAACTATTAAATGTCATAAATTTGGACTTTTAAGCATGAAGCTAAAATTTAATATACATTTCCTACGGCACGTAAGTAATATCGAACGATGAATTATTGCTTTATAAGGGTATACACCTAAGGGCATTTAATGCAACTGTGTGATCCCTTGAGAATATTATTGCTGTTAGAAACATAATTAACGAGTTTTCCGTTTTTTGCATTGTACTGTAATTTTACTCCTATATACCTCGCTTTTTCTAAATTCCATTGCACATCCTTTAGCATTGCCTTTTTTCTATAGAGCTCAATTTAAATTTCTATAATTTAATATTGTTTCGTTTTTCCTATTCTTCTGACACCAGTTGTTGCGTTATTTTCCTCCTTCACGTTCGTACGGGGTTTGTAGATTTGGAGTGAATAACGACGACATTTGATGAAGTATCGAAACACACTTTATTAGTCAGTATTGTCAGGACAGCTCCAAAACACGTTTTACAGTCGTCTATGAACTACTATAAACACGCTGGAATAATCAGCGACACAGCCTTCACACTGTCAGGCAATAACGGTGAAGACAAGCTTCCTGCAAAGCACCCGAGTGTGCTTGGTCGTTCTCGGAACTTTACGTAATCTCGAGACTCTCCACGCTTCAACTCGCGATGCACTCGACGACACACCAGCACAGCTCCTGACTCTTCGGTTCAGTCTTTCCCGGAGCTCAACACGCTCTCTCGACGATGCACTAACCGCGATACACTAACAGATTCCTTCGGTGAACTCGACGACCCACTCGGCACTCGCTTGACTCCGCAGGGATTGACTCGCTAGAAGAGACACCAACTCGATACTAACTGACTATCAGCTCTCCAGACGAGGCACACACTCTCTGAGACACACACTGACTGCGGAACAGTGTTACGATGTTTACGTAACACTTTATTCTTTGGCTCTATTCTTGGCAAATTGAGCTGACTGTAAGGAGTTTCGTGGTTTCTCACACATTCAAATTAAATACAGGACAGTTTCGCTCAGCAAATCTTTTATGAAGGTTTCTCTTGTAAGGCAGATAATTCTCACCCTCGTTACATATATTAGGTTAAACAACAATTATTTAATTTAGATCGCAGAATTTTTGAAAAGTCGCTGTCTCATTTAAATAAAATTTAAATACATAAAACAAGTATAAATCCTACATCGCAGCAAACTATATTACTGAATGCATAAATTTGTGAAATATTGGCATTTAAATGCTGCTAATAATTGCTACACACCCATGTAATACGATTCGAAATATTTGTGTTATCTGTAATTCAATTAATAAATTTAATTGACATTTATATAATCTTCTTTCATCTGTTAATTATGTGTGACAAATATTTGCATCAAATAAAATATTTTTGAAGTAAATAATTCCTTGTTACTTTACCTGAAATCACTGAAGTTCATCTATGAAACACGTTTCAAGTGCTGATTTACATTACTAACTAGCTTTAATATTGCCTTTTAGTTATAGTTCATTGAGAGAATAAATAAATCTGGAATCTAAGAGATATTTTTCAGTTATTCTGAGAAATACGAAAGTTCTCGCAGCTTTTCCCAAACTATGCATGTCAAGCAGTCACTAAACGTTTCTCGAAAAATTATGAAACTTAAGTTAGAGCAATGAAACGTTATTTGCTTTTATGTATTTAACACATCTTAAAAAATTCTTAAGAGAAGTTTCAAGAAAAAATATAAATCAAAGTGGTTTAAAGCGCTCGCATAATAAATTTAGTAACGCAGCATGATACCAGATGGCTTACGTTGGCAACGGAAGACATACAGAGAGCATTTTCCTTTGTGCTTCTGTTCTGTGCTGAGAAGCAAAAATGTATTTCAGTGTCGTTTAGTCTTTTAAAAGAGTTAGTTTTCTTTAGATGTTTTAATTAAAAAAAATTATCTGCTTTTTGAAGCTGATGAGTAAATGCGAAATTTTTACTAACTAACAAATGAACTATTTTTATCATTAAAATCCCTATTCTTTTGAAAAGTGAATATTCTTTGAAAGCAGTTTTTGCTACGATGGAGATATACCAGAATATTCTGAATTTTTTTACTAAAAGAGAATGAGTTTAACTCGAATGAGTTTCCTAACTTAGATAAATTTTTAAATACAAAAGTTTAAAAAATAGACAGTAACATTTACAGTGAAATGTTAACCCTTGGTCAGAATTTTCTACAGTGCCAGGAATACACTTCTTGGATTCCAGATCCTTTCAAGACGACAGCTAAGTCAGCAGATGTGAGCGCAGCTGATTTCAGAATATCTATTGATTTGAAAACTGATTTTTGCAAAAAACAAAATTTAAAGAACGACTTAAAGGAATTTTGAATAAGTTTGCCAGGAAAATATCAAAACGAGATACTCATTTTGTGAAGGCGTATTTGTGTGAAGGTGGTCTTTTACATTACTATGCAACAAATTCCAGATACAGAACCGATTTTTTGAGGCAGGCAAGATATAAGCATTTAGGCTTCTAACATTGTACTTGGCATTAAAATAATTTGTAATTCGAAGACTCAAGCACATCGAAGTCATTGAAACTAAAAATGTTCATTTGGCATTAAAAACTAAAAATGTTTATTTTTTAATGTTATTTGTTTCACTTAATTACTTTTTAGGTTTCATTTTTTGGAAATTAAAAATTGGTAAATATTTCCTTTCGAGGCATGATATAAAAACTGAAATAAATGATTAATATTCGTTATAATTTATTACAACTAGAAACCCAAATTCATTCTAATGTTCCTTAAAAATTCTGGAACCTAGAAAGTGTTCTCCCATGAGAAATGTTTTTTTTTTTTTGCGAGACAGTACTTTATTGCACGTAACATGTTTCAGAAGTATTCATTGGTCAAGATATTAAATACTGAAGAAGTCAATGTTTTCAATATTATTCTGTACAGAATTCTTATAAAATTTTATTTCTTTGTAATAATAAGTCTTGGAATAGAAAATCAGATTGCAACATCGATTCTTCCTTCATATATAAATTAATGACAAAAGTGATAAATGAAATGACTCCAACAATTACGCTAATTAAGTTTACTCCAGAAAGCTGATAAAGGAATTTTTTTGGCATTCAGTTGCAATTAAGATCTCATTGGTTAGTCAAAAAATGTAAAACGAAATTAAAAAAAAAATCCTTGCTTTCCATTCTTTTAAATTGTTTCCTGAAGAATGGCACGTTTTTAGAGTGATAATCACTTCAGGTGCATAGTCAGGAGCCTTTAATTCAGGTTTAGTGTGGTAGCTTAAAATAGGTGTAAAATATGGTATATAAACATACATATTGTGTGTCTTAAGTTTGTTGTTTTCTATGATAATAATTTTAGTTCAAGTAAATTAAAGTTAAATAAAAATATATAAATATATAAATATATTGTATGCGATATTTTGTTCACTAATTTCTTTCTAAGTGACAGCGATAACTTTTACAATAGGTAAAAGTGATTCTGCACTAACTATGAAGCCTAAATAAAATGCTAAAGTTTGCTCCGTTCGGAAATCATTTCCTTTGACCGTGAAATCTTCTGCTGTTTGAAATATGTAAAAAATAGTTAAGAATATTCTTAGCGTTAGGAGATGAATGTAGCATCTATGAGAAATTAGCTCTATTAAATTAAAAAATTACCACTTATAAATTTTAATAAAAATAATAATTAGAGAATTAATTTCAATTAATTAAAGAGTTAAAAATTTAATTAAGAAATTAAACTAAAAGCCTTAAATGCCAAATACAAGATGTAAAAGGAAAGGATTGTGATTAAAAATTTAAGATTTATGGATTTAAGAGCTTATGACCGTTAGCTACTCTTCTCTGTCTTTCGCCTCTGTAAAATCCGTCTTATGCTCACACAGTTGGCCTTTATGAAAACACTGTTGCTTTAAAATGAAGTTTTATGTACCTTCTATTTAATATTATCTGGCATTCACAAGGGGATTTTAGCATATTTAAGTAAGAAATTTAGCAGAAAATGCAAAGGAACAAACAGAATAAAGTCAAGTAATAACCAGATTGTTAACAAAGGATATTTGAACGAGACAAAGCAAGGGAAATACTTTACTGTTGCCGACTTGGTCCGATTTTTGGTATTGCTTTAAACTTTTGAAATAAAACTTATTTTGATATTCATTCGCAGCTGCATCAGTATGTATTTATATTAATATATATTTGACATATTTATATATTACGTATAGTTGTATTAAAATAAATTAATATGAGTAAAATGGATTCCAGGATTTACTTGGTGGCTTCAGTGACTAGATCACTGGTGGTTTCTGATACAGGTGAGGTAAAGTAAAGTTTGAGGTACAGTACTTAATAATGATCTTCTGAAGTATGTCAGAAATATGTTTCGGAAATTGTTTTAGGAGACAAGTAGTAAATAAAACTCTGCAGGTCAAAGTTTCGACTAAAGGCAGTCAAGCGTTTAACTAGTTGCTTGCATCAATTTAAAAATAAAAGTGAAATGAACATTGACAGGATAAAAGGTACAATTAAAGTAATAGTTTGGAATTAAGACCAATCCTCCTTAGTTAAAGTTTTTGCGCTTGCGAGATCTATATCCGCTTGAAAAGATAAATCAGAAACCAGCTAAACCGAGCTAACTAAACCGCCAGAAGAAAAACAGTCTTATAGCAGAAGAGTTTGTGTTAAAATTTCTTCTAAAAATTAGTCAAATATGAAGAAGACAATCAGTTGCTTAACTAGAATATTATGATAAAAATAAAGCACCCAACAAATCATCGCTTGATAATGATCGGCGTAAAATTGCTGGCGTAAAATATTTGCAAAAAACAACATTGTACGGAAGAATGACAACAAAAGAGAAAAGGAGAAGGAAAAAAAAAACTTTTATTGGAATTACAAGTAGTTAACGTGCCCACTTCACAGACGATAACACATTTCATGCGAGAAATTGTTAAAAAAAACTACGAACTTAACATCGCAGGAGGAAACTATACAACTTCACGTTTTAAGGCATCTTTCAATTTTGACTAATCTCGTTGATTTGATGTATACACCTTTAGATTTAAGATAAATCCAACCCATCGAAGTGGGGGTCAGGGAATCCTGTGGCCACGAAACTGCAAAGTTGCAGGAGAAAACTTTGTCTTGAAATACGTAAAAAAGGTATGATATAAAAACTGGAATATGTATGAAATATGTAAAAAAGGTATGATATAAAATTGTACACGTTGAAAACTTGTACTTCCAACAAAAGGTTTTGTCCCCCCTTCTCTCCTCTCTTTGGCTGTCATTGGTCCTTTACAATGCTCTTCTTTGCAAATGCTTCACGCCGGAAGGTTTCGTCATATATGTATAATTACAACCTCATTTATGGGTTTTCAATGTGCTAATCAATTTATCTAGGAAAAACGTAGATGTTGCCTTTCGAAAATTTCGAAAGTATTTCACTATAACCGTAACCACGAGAGCTCCATTACTTCAAATCATCACAATCTAGAGCACATACCTTCAAATAATAGTATTCGAAATTTCATTTCGATTGGTTGAACGTGTAGACAGCTAGGGGTTCATATACAGGAGAAAGTTTCTTATGACCATCCTGTAAGTACCCCACCCTTACTCGGCTTTAAAGTCTTTACGTGGCCTTTATTTTGGTAATCGTAGGTCATAGTCATATATTTCTAATTACAGAAGTGTTTTAAATTACGAAAATATTTGTTTTGGCAATTCCAAATTTAAAAGGAAAAATTAATTTTCGACAAATAACGAAGTTTAACTTTTGATGTTTCCCAGCTCCTATATTTATATTTGGGAAAGTTTTATATTCGTTATAAAAATAAAATGATACGCAATTTGATTACTGTGCGACAAAAATTGGCCAGGATATTTAATTTTAAAATTTGCAATTTTTGATGTCATTTTCAACCTTGAGTGTGGATTATTTAATTTAGAATAATTGGAGGAAATAATTTCAAGTGAAAAGCATCAAAAATATGTATAATTCAACAAGGCCGTACAAGGGAGTCATGTGGTGTCCACATCAAATTTTTAAATAGTTATTCTGTTAGAATTAACTGCTTGGAAACTAAGAGATACAGGAACAAATTCACGGAATCAGTTACCTCTTTACACTCACTTTTTCTTTCTCGCGCTGTTAAAAATCGTTTTATGTGACGTCACAGGTTACATGTTATTTCCGAAAACCATATACGCGAACATAAATCTTACACGACTCGCAGTTAATGAACATTATAAGCTTTACTTATAGCAAACGTTTGAATAATATTTTTTAGGAAGCAATGCTTTTGTCTTGTCTTGATTTCATATCCCCAAATACAAATTTACTCTGAAAACATGTTTTGGTAGTTTCACTCGCATAATTCTTAAAATAAGATAAAATATTTTGCATGGGAAGCATTATTCATGAAATGTACCGCTTTACAGCTAACGATATGCATCATTTTCTTTTATCTCGACAAATAAACCTCAAGACATAATAAACAAAGATGTAAAGAACCTTCAGAAATTTCTGGCTGAACTTCAAAATGGAATGGGGTTCCCATAACCGAAATCAATAGACATTCACTGCGAGAAAATTTGATTAATCATGACTGAAGACATTAGGACCTTTTGATAAGAAGCTGAATGATTCGAGCGCAAAATTAATACACACCTACTACAGAAGACCCAGTCGAAGCTGATTGGAATTATTCAGATATGTAGGGAAATTCCATTGTCAGGTGTTCTGATTTCTGAGATTAAATTAGGACCAGAACACCCAGCCTTAAAACTGGTGAGCCAACTCTCTCTGGAAAAGACAGAACTGAATGAAGTATATTTGATAGATTCAATGTATTTAAAATAAAATTATGAATTTTGTAATATTTCTAGTTTTAATTGAAATGGCAAATATTGGACATTTTGTGTAGGTTGATTAAGAGTTTGATCAAGCTTAAATTTTAGTGTATTCAGGATAACAAATTAATGACCTGCACACAAGTTTCACTTTGTTTAAATTTTACTAAGCTTTTATTACCATAAAGAGACAGATTACTAAAACGATAAAAATATTTACATATTTTATATTGAAATTCATGATGCTAAGGAATAAAGTTTTAAAAGAAAGAGTTCATCAATTTTTGTCAATTTTGATAAATTCTGCTACTCAACATAACAAGCAAAAAACTAACTAAATAAAAACATTACATGCAACGTAAACTTTTGCTTTACGTGAAACATTATTTTTAACTAATGGCGGGACCTCAGCCGAATTCGGCTTGGCCACTACTTTACATGAAACTAAGAAATACAATTGCTTGACGTTTCCAGATGCAAGATATCCCATTCCTCAGCTCACATGAGCGTCTATGAAACGCTGAGCAGTATACGGTATTGGAGGCTTAAAAATATTAAAAATGAAAAAATGTAGTAATCATGTAATTGGACGTAAAATTAAATTTTTTAAAATTATTTCAAAAAGAAAATGTACTTGCTTTCACCTCACAAACAAAACAAATAAATTTGAGGCAAAAATTAACTGTGCTTAAATTATACTTAGGTTGATCACTCGATATAAGAAATCCAAATTCAGTCTGAAATTATGACATTAACTAGAATTTAGAAATTGTTGTATGCTATGTTATTCGTTCAAAAATATTAGTGGTATTCAAAAATAAAATAATATTATTAGCTTTAATCTTCAAGATATTTGATAAACATGTTGCAGAAGAATCTCGAGACCACGCGTGTCATAGTCAGTATCTCAAGTGGGACAAATAATCATCAGTGTACAATAATGTACACTGATGATTATTTGGCCCACTTGGAAAAAACTCACTTTCCTGCTCAGTGATGTTTAAAAAAAGTGAGTAAATGCATAAAATCCTCACCTAACACTATAGTTATTTAAAATACAAAATGTGCAAAAATTAAGGACGAAGTCTAAAAATTAGCATATCAGCTGAACGAAGAGGCAGAGCGGACAGAAAGACCAATCAGGAGATTAAGTAAGGTGATGTACGGTAGCACATGCGCAAATATGCAGGTAGACGTAATGGGGGAGTGTCTGAGTAGTATAAAGCATGTTGTTGGTGTAAGATCAGTATTTCTGGCAAAGAGATTGCATGCCGTATAGCAGTTAAAATCACACCGAGTTGCTGCCTCAGCGAGAAATGGCGAATAATCAATCTGTTAGACGACATCTGGATGCTTTTACCCGAGGTCGAATCATTGGGAAGTTGGAGGAAGGCCGCAGTGTGACAAGTGTGGCTGCAGAGTTCGGAACTGCTCACAGCATCGTTTCACGACTTTGGAGACAATTTCAAACTACAGGAACAGCTATCCGGGGGTTTAGTAGTGGTCGTCCACGAGGAACCACACCCGCAGATGACCGGTATATTGCTTTACAGGCCAGAAGAAACAGGCGGCAGACAGCGGGAGAAATCGCTAGACACACGACACAGGCGACTGGACGACCGATATCGCGTTTTACCGTGGCCAGAAGACTGCACGGTGGTGGTCTGTTTGCACGACGCCCTGTACGGTGTGTACCTCTAACGCCTGCCCATCGGAGACGGCGTTCTCTGTGGTGCCGGGAACACCGGAATTGGAGAGACAATGAATGGGGACGAGTACTCTTTACAGATGAGAGCAAATTCAGTCTGAGTAGCGATTCTCATCGCATACTCATCTGGAGAGAGCGGGGAAGCCGCAATCATCCCTCGAACATCATTGAAAGGGACAGGTATGGAGTTGGCGGTGTTCTCGTTTGGGTAGGCATCATGCATGGTAGTCGTACAGACCTTCACATCTTCGACGCAGGTTCAGTCAACGGGACCGGTTATTGTAACGAGATTCTTCTTCCATATGTGCGTCTTTTTAGAGGCGCTATGGGTCCGCAGCTCCTTTTCATGGACGACAATGCACCATGTCATCGCACAGTAGCTGCCGAACAGCTCTTAGAGATTGAGGATATTGAACGTATGGATTGGCCGGCACGATGTCCGGATCTCAATCCCATCGAGCATGTATGGGATTTTCTAGGCAGACGCTTGGCAGCTCGTACCTTACCAACAGTAACGATTCCGGAGCTTTGATTGGCGCTGCAAGACGAATGGGCAGCAATGCCTCAACAACTCATTGACACCCTCATTCTCAGCATGGGCAGACGCTGTGAAACCTGCCTAGCAGTCAGGGGTGATCATATACCCTATTAAAGACCGGATGTTTCTTGCTGGACACCCATCACAGGGATGTTTCGGCCTTCAGTCGCATTGCGCTCCATGCTACTTTTTCAATAAAGCTTCTTTTTATCCCTCTGATTTCTCTTTTAGTAAGTGTTGCTTACATTACTCATGTCCTTACGTATTGGGGATCTTACGGTATTAAGTGTGTTGATTTGGAAAGCTTTTGTACAAAGTTATATTGAAAAAACCGTCTCGTCCTTAATTTTTGCACACCAGTGTAGATAAATACTCCCAAGTGGCACAGCAATGTCGTAACGACGTTGCAAACTCGTCACGGATGTCGTTGCAAAAACGTTGCAATATGTCGTCTTTAAGACGCCCAGATGTCCGCGAACATCCACTGTTTTGCAACCGTTGCAAAAACGTCTTTATTACGTCTTTGCAGATGAGGTTTTGTCGCATAGACACAGTTATTGCGTCTTTCGGAGGTGATATTTGGTTGTGAAAGCATCGCATCTCGACGTCTTGAAGACCCCTAAATGTTCGCAAAATTCCACCTTTTTGCAACAGTTGTGAAAATGTCGTTATTATGTCCTTGTGTTACATATTGATTTATGAAGAAAAATAAGCTTAATAATTAATATATTTTTCTACTTTTTAAAATTTTTGTATTCCTTGTATTTTTCTATAGTCTGAATATTTTATCATTTCCTTAAAACCAGACGATAATGCAATTTTTTCTCTTTAGACTAAATATGCATAATTAATAATAGCTTTAATTATTTTCAGTGTTTTAAAGTTTTTAAATTTCTCTTTAGACTAAATATGCATAATTAATAATAGCCTTAATTATTTTCAGTGCTTTAAACTATATTTTTAAATAACTTAAATTCTATGTTACGATTATTTAAGATTTCATCATTTTTTTCCATAAGTGAGAGTAATTATGAAAGTGGTTATTATAAATATATAACATTAATAGTATTTTTTAAGTAAATAAAACTCAATTAGACATAAAAAAAGTAAAGATATATATGTGGGTAAACAAAAGAGCATTTCTGATAACAGCATTATTACATTTATTTCTGTTAAATCTCAGAGACATAAAAAATTTCCCCTGTCATAATAAATTAGGAAGCGGTTCTTAAGGTAACATAATTAGTATTTTACCTGAAACCAAGTATAAATAAATTTATTCGCGTTTCACAGTAAAAAATATAACCATTTACTTCTATATATTTAAGATATGCAAATGAAAAGCAGTATAAAGTAGTTAATAAATGTGATCAAAAATATACCTAAATCTAATAACTTCCCGTATTCATATCTAAAATAAAATAATAATCTAAAAAATAACATACATGACAGCACTATTTAAGAAAAATATGATCTAGTAGTGTTTGAAAGTATAAATAACAGAAGGAAGGCAACAGAACTAAAATTTCCAATTAATAAAAAAATATTTGTGTTTTTTAAATAGTAAGCAATTAAAAGTGCAATAACTATGGATTGCAGTATTTACTAGTAATGATGATGATTCTTAACACAATTTCTTTCGATCATTTATAATTGCAACGTTTCTCAAAATAACAGTAGAAAACGTGTATAAAAGAAATTTCAGTATTGTTATAGATTAAGAAGAATGTTCCGTAAATGTAAAGTTTTACTTTTAATACAAACCTTGCACAGCAAGAAGTCATGCTGGTAAAATGTTCATTATGCTTTATAGTAAGTTAAGTACAATAGGTTTTAAACATTTTCGTGCAACGCCTGTGAAAAGGGTAGGAAACAAATTTAATGATTTTAATCATTTTCCAAGTAGGGTTTTGAATAAAATTATGCATTCCATAAAAGTTTCCTTAAATTTTAGGGAATAATTCCAAAAATGTTTTTTGTTCCGTAAATTAATGGATCCATATTTTGTACAATTTGTAGGGCTCATAAGGAAATGATATTTACGAATTTCTTACAGAACGTTTCTCATAAACGAATAGAAAATTTAGCATTTGAATTAGTACAGCATAATGAATATTTGACTGAGTTTTTCTTTACGGGAACATTATAAAATTTAAACTCGGGGTTAGGAAGGCATTCTAACCCCAGTGGTGAAACTATTCTCATTATATTTCTCTACTTTACTTGAAAAAAACTTTATAATAGTTAGTTAATGTGTAGAATAATTATTTAAGGAATTAAATCCTGGCGCCTCTGCTGCATTCGAGTACTCTATTATACTCACTTATTTAGTAAATGACGAAATTCAATAAATATTTAAAACTTTTTTTAATAACAGCAATTTCTTGAAGCGCTCTAGGACTTCTGCATTGGAAAAGCTAGGACTATCAGAAATAAAAGAAAATTTTGTTTGATGTTAGTGGAAAAGATTTAAATAAATCTCAACGCCTGGTAGCAGCAGGGTACTGCCCAAAAGTACAATAAAACAACTAGATAGAAGTATATGTTTAGTAAAGAGTCATATAAATAGATTCTTTGAGTAGCACACCATAATCTCAGAATGACGAAATGTAGCGGGTGGAACATTCAGTTCTTTGAGTAGCACACCATAATCTCATAATGATGTGACGAAAAGTAAATGAAAAACGTAAATTAATTTTAAAATGAAACAAATATCGCGAAGTAAATTGAAAACTGGTTATTTATTTCTTTTATTCACAATAAAAAAGCTGAAAGGGAACCACATTTATAATATTTGCTATGTTGTTCTATGTCTGTCCTGCATTTCTAAACGCAATTTTACTTTATTTATCTGCATGTTTGCAATTTATTCCTAACTGCCTTTTCCATGGGTCCCCATCAACGGAATGAAATGGGGAAGAGCTTCTAAAGAGGAGCATGAAGACTCGCTCGCTGATGATCAGGCAAGGGAGCCTGACCTTAACTTGAGATGCACTTACCATGTAAATAAGTGGCGAGGCTCATGTTCTGAGAAAACGTAGAGAGCTACAGTTTACGCATATTCAATAGGTTTGCCTATCTGCTTTTGATTAAATAAATTCGATTTCATTTGCTCACCAGCAGCAGAGCGATAAAGTTACTAAGCACTGGCACTTCGACTTGATTCAAATCCTGTGGAAACGGGATTTGCTGCTTGGGATTTTTCATGGTTTTTCTCATGTGTAATAAGAATAGAAGCTAGTTACCTTAAAATGTTCTCCATGAAGACACCCCCATAGGCTCTTGTAATCTAAACAATTCCACCTGCTTTCATTTTGAAGCAAAGTATTCTTCTTCGATAGTCATTCGCTTTGTATAATACTGCTCGTCTCGCTAGAATTTCCTTTTAAAACTTTTGCCCCTTTGAACTAAAGATTATTTAACTAAATAAATGAAGTTTTTAATAAATAATATGCAACGTATATATGCACTTCTTATACTTTGATTTAAAAAATCTATAAAAAACTTGTATGTTTTTTTCCGTATTAACAGGTTATTCATTTATCCGTTCTAAGGTCTGGTTCCGTAGAGGTGGTTTAATCGTGAGTCTGCTGTGTTACTAATTTATTACAATATGTCTAGATTTTATATCATTATGGATAAAAATGAGCGTTTGGTGTCGATTCAGCTTAGTATGTTTTACAGTATACGTTCTCTTGAGAGAATCTGGATGTCATTGTCCGATCTTGAACGTAACATACACTTTGAATTATTAAGGAGCCTTTGTCGCAGTAGCCATTCTCTCTGCAGCGGGCATGAAAGCAACTAATTTGGGTATTTTTAATATGGATTAATTAGATCTGTTGCACTTGTATTAATCAGCGTTCTCTTATTTCCCCGTCAGATTTTACACTTCCAGATCTCAGGACTCTAGATTTTGCCAAATAAAAAAGGCCTTGCTTCAGAATTTCTTTTTTACTCCTGTGTTTGCTGCACAACAACTAACTATTTATACAAATCTCATAGCTTAAAAACTTATTGTTTCTGGTAATATGGGACTAGAAATTACTATATTTCAACAAGAGCAAATATTTTCCCTACACAGCATTTTGCGTGTAAAGTGTACATTTATCTGACGCTAAGCTCAGAACTATAAATTTCTTGTTTCTCACAATATAATTTTTAATTAAATGTAGGGTTTACTATTTTGAGAAGATATAAAGATCGAAGTTTCAAACTAGTATTTAAGAATATTTAGAATTTTCGTGTTTTTAAAAGTTATATTAAAATTATTTATTACTTGAAAGCACTAAAAAGTAAAGTTCTGTGACTTATATAGATAGTTCCTATATCTGTGAATATGGATTATTGAATATTAACGTCACTTATGCTATTTTCATAGTTATACAATTAATTTTAAACTGAACCTTTTATTTACAAGTTCCAAAATTTTTCATTAATATTCTTCCAATTTCTGCACAGGCACTCATTAAATACTAGAATAAGCTAATGCATTTCCTCTGTTAATATTTTACATTTGCATTGTTTTTAACAGTCATCAAACAAATCAAACTGTTTTAACAATATAAATGAAATACTTGCGTGAGGATTCTAAGTTACGATAAATCTTTAAATTGCCTTTCTCGGGACTATAAGAGTATTTAAAAGATTAATGATTTAAATTTTGTTGAATAGTAATTTCAGAATTTGATATGCATTGAAAGTCGTCTATTAAATTAATTTTATTATTTTATTTGCGTAGTTTATCATTTTCCAGATACCAAAAATTTATGTTAATTTCAAACGTAACAGTTAATTTCAGTTCGAAAGTTTCACACTTTACGATTCATTACTCTTTATACTTTTCATTACTACTATACACATTCCTTATCAGTTTGGAAATTTTCTATCATTAGGATTTCAAGAATTCTGGAATTCCGATGATGAATTCTGTAATTAGTGTTACTGAACAAGAATTAATTAGAGCAGAACGGAGAAACCTGCTGCACGAGATACCAACGTCTTCTAAACTCAAGAGAGCAAAGTATGCATAACGTCAGCTTTCCTGATGATCTTGCCTTTACACGAGGGCCTCAGCGCTGCCTTCATCAGCAATTTCTTCAGCCATATAACTAGTACTCGTGATCCTGCATTATTATGTCCCAAATGTATTATTACATTGATTCTACGTTGAACGGGAAAGAAAATAGCAAACAAAATTTCCATCCTCTTTTCGTTCCAAATGGAGTCATACACCATGACTTTAAAAATATTTTCAAAAATTCATCTAACTATATTCAATTTCGAATTTAAATCAATTCTAAATACTTAAATTTCTGAATTCTAAATACTTTTCTATATGCATGCAATCTTCTTATGATGAAATATCATTACAAACTGAGCTTAAAATATCCTTTAAATTACTTAATATACTAGTATTTATACTTTAAACATTCTAATTAGATTATAGATATTAATTTGATGGTATTGCAGGAATCTAGATTTTCCTTATGTCTTTTGTAAAAAGTGCAAAACTTATTTTTTTCAGCAGATATTCTGAAGCATTAAAAAGCCGAAAAAAAATCCTTGGTATTATCTGAACATTAATTTTTGGCCCATTTAATACCAAAGCATTTCCTTTCTTATATTGCGCATTTAAAATAACGAATTTGAAAAAGTTTTTATTTGTTGTAAAACAACACATGCATGTTTAAAAATTAAATATTTTTTAAACATTTCTCGAGGCGTGGGAGTGAATGAATATAAAGTTATTGTATTTCTCGCTATAAATGCCTGATCGACAAAGTTAGACCTTTATTCTTTGTTTCATGTAGACGACAATGTACACATGCGTGAATGAGGCTAGCGATTTACACAGCATCAAATTAGGGTTTCTGAGACAATATAGAACTTTTAAAGCAGTTGCCTTATGAATAAATTTTATGCATAAGCTGATAGTTGTAAGTAAAATTTCCTATAATCCCGAGTTAACCTCATGAAAAAAGCAATCAGCATAAATCTATCCCGCACTTGATCATACATATTTATTAAATAATTTTCTTTTGCACAAATAAAAAAATGAGTTAGCATGCCTTAAAAATTAATAACAGCTGCCAGCTCTTGTTCTAGTTCATAATATAACATGTTCCAGGTTAATGTGTTTGATTTTGCAACAATACAATCACCATTTTATTGGAAAATTTTGTATACTGACCTTTCTGTTTCGTAGTCTAGTATTCTTTGCAATCCAGTATTCTAAATGGACTTGAGTACCACTCACTTATATATAAGGATAGAAAGCCTAATATAATTTATTAGAAATTTTTAACCTTTGCACTGAACTCTTTCGAGATGCACTTCCAGATGGCGGTAGGAAAATCTGGAATTCGAATCCCGTAAAAGCACTGCAAATTTTTCACGTTTGCTGCTTCGAGAAAACAAGCCCCATATAATAGCTGTCCACTGGCTTCAAGTAAACTGCGGTGGGCGATAATTCGTCCACCACTGGGCATTTGACATATTGTGTGTCGCTCCTTTCGCCAAAGTTGCTCTTTAAGTAGGAAAGAATGTAAGGGATTTTTGCCTTGAGCACAGTGATCTTTCGTGATGCAGCTGGTAACAAGTCTAACTGGTCCAATCAGGAGATCCAAGGTTCGAATCTCTGCGACGGCGTAGCTAATTTTGAGCGTTTTCGGCTTCGAAAAAACTTCATAGCTCTACTAATTTAGTCTTTCTAATACAATATTGCTATAAATAGAGTTTCAACTTTCCTTTAAAGAACAGTAGCATCCTCGTATCCATGGTTTAACTAACCAGAGGTTCAAGTGAGCAGAAATGGTGAATTGCTTTAAGTTTCGCAAGTTGAAAATTTCAAAATATGCGAGGAAAATGAAAAAAAGAAGCGAACATAAAAATAAAATAACGAACATAGAAATTTAAATCAACTCAATACTGTCTTCGTAACCGCGTTTTGTTCTATGTAACTAAATATAGGGAATTGCCATTGCATAACCATATGGGCGTTCTCAGGTTGCAGAAAATGCCTTAAAATGAGCTTACAATCAAACTTGACTCTTACAAACAGGTTGATTTGGAATCTCTTCTGTTGGAAAGAGGTTGGAAAATTAGAGGTTGGAAAATTTATGAATTTTATTTCTGCTCTGTTTGAAATAGTGTATTACGAGAATTACATTTCTTCACTTTTCATTCATCCTTTGAAGATTAGGTTAAAACATAAACATCTTTCATGGATACAAGAGAACGCATACTCTTATGTTAGAATATCTTTTACAATAACTTATTTAGTAATATTTTTTACAACGTGTTATGGCGTACAAATTACTTTATCATTGCTCTTTTAATGATTGTAATATGTTACGTACCTACTTCGTTTTTTAAACTTAGGTGTAATTATACACAGGGGGATCATAAATAATCCAATGGGTTTAAAACACCATATTTTAAAAAAATACGTAAGGAGTAATGAATGATGCCAGATAATAAACGTTAAATATCTAAGTTTAAAATTCAGTCTTAAAATTCATGGGACTACTACAGCCAAGAACTCCCATACGAGTGGACTGGGCGATGCGCTGATAAGATATACTTAGAAGTTCTGATGGCCTCCTCGATCTTTAGACCTCACATTTTGTATCTTCTTTCTTTAGAGGTATATTAAAGAAAATGTTTATAGGTTGGAATGTGAATACAAAATGTTTATAGGTTACCGAAAATTCCACTTGAGCTTAAGAATTGTATTACTAAAGCATTTATGGCTATTAGCAGGTAGATGCTAGGGTAAGTAAGGGTGTATGCTAGGGTATATGTGAACCGAACTCAAATACCACATAGACGCATGTCAGAGGCCTAAAGGCAGTCATACTAAAATTTGCAATGATGTGAATAAAAATTTGGATATTTAAAGCTTATTTTCATGTGTACGGAACGTAACTATTTTAAATGTTAATCTCTGCCTCGGTGAAAGAAAAATCTGACGACTTGTCACTCTGTCAGTTTTAGCAAAGTAACCCCAACTCAGGAAATGTTAAAAACAAGCCTTTTTAAATATCTCTTCAGCCCAACAATTTACACAGTTCTTTTAATAATATTAATAATAGAAGACTCCTCTGCTTGCGGTATTAAGATAACACAAAGGTTAATGTAAAACTTAAGCATTTTAGACGCAAGATTTATGAGAACGAAACTCGGCTATAAGTTTTAGCTCAGACCATCAACTTACACGAGAAAACACGACTAGCAAAAGCTAAAGCCGATTCAAGTAAATTTAGGAGCTGTCCAAAAATAGTATACGTAGAAATGATTAGCGCTCGCTACTGGAAGCTCTCTTTTAAAATTGAGTAATCTTATATTTAATTTGCATCCTGATAGGAAACGACGAAAGTACAAATTAACTAACTGCACCTTGGTGGGAGCCGACGAATGTAGAAATAACAGGATAAGTGGTTAATAAACACTGAACAAAGGCATATATAATTTATTGTTTCATGTAAAATAAGTTTTGAAATACAGTGTTTTAAAGCCGTATGAATCATTTACAATCAACCGGTGCGTCACATGAATATCCTGTTTTCTATAGCATTCGCCATTTGCTGCGGCAAGTTGTGGAATATAATAACAATGAATAAAAGAGCATTACTGTATTTTATATAGTGTTTTCTTCATTAAAATATAAAACAACCTGATCAGATTAGATCAGATTCACATATTAATTTGGCTAAACTGTAGGATAAATCGCCCTTTTGGCTATGCTACCAGATGTGTAGTAATACAGGGCTACTTCCACTTTAAACATTCACTAGACATTCTCAAGTATACGAAAACCGAAAAATATCTTTGAGTTTAGAGATGTAATAACAGTTCAGAGAAATATTACACCTTATCTTTGAAGTAGTGATTAAAACGAAATTCAAATTATTTACAAGAATTTTCAAACAAACTGAAATCAGATTTCTCAGACTTTAACTATGAACTTAAGTGTAATGACCTAAAAGTAACAGTTTCAGAAGGCTAGAAGGCTTTAAACATGGAGTTGTCTTATATCATTGTAGGAACATAACTGACAGGACAACTTTCACAAAAAAAATTACGTAGCTTGTTTTTGTTTTAACTGTAGCTGTTGTCATTCAGAACAAATAGCATTTAAATTAATTCACCCCAGACGACTATATTTTACATCCAGACTTACTTCATATTAACACACTTACTATACTTCTAATTCAAAATTTTACGTTCTAAACTAGTTTAATAGATTGTTAGAAACGAAGAGATAACATAAGTTAACAAGCTTCTCATATATTCGCTACTGAAGAGGAACGGTCATTTACGATCTACAAAATGCAAACGTTTCACTTTTATGCTGAAAGTGCAAAATCATCAAATGAAATAGGTCGAAATGAAGAACTGTGTACATAAGTAAGTAAACACAAAATATAAATAGGAATTACACGGGAGAAGGACTCGTAGATGATCAAATCATGTAAATTCATCAGAATTATTGAAACACATTTTGCATGAATTATTTTCCTATTTATGATTTCATTAGCTACTGTTTACTACTTTTTCTATAAGCTTAATAATTGTGAAGAATTTTGAAAGGAAAGCTAAACTGGAAATTCTGCTCTAATTTTTTCCGCCGTTTCTTCTTCTTCTTCTTTCTTGCTTTCTACAGAAGTACGCACTTCTACCAGTGCATATGCATCCTGATCTCCAATTTCACATTTTTTAAAATCGAAGCATTTTAACTTTTATTTGTTTGATTTTGTTTTGATATTATAAGAAAATATAAATACATGAATATAATATGCATCCTCAATAATCCCTGTAGGAGATAAAAAATGAAACTAAACTTTTGACGATCGGCCAACTGGAATGGAAAATACGGAACTGTCTTTCTTTTTTTTAGCACTAAAAGTGTTGAATATTTATGGAGGTGTATTTAAAGAGTGACGGTGAACAATACGGTAAGTGACGTAGCAGACTATCTTGGAGGTAAAAGAATGGTTTTAGAGCACGGTATAGAGTTACATTGGTTAACTGGAAGAGGGAATAAAGCTCATATCTTTCAAAGATTTACCTGATTTGATGTTCATGCTTTTTCTTTAAACGTCTTGGCAACCATTATAACTTGCAGTTCCTTTCTTGATCGTTTGGTTTTTGTACACATTGGAAATTTTCGAAGAACAAGAAGTGCTTCAAAGTTTTATATTATAACGAAAATATATATTAGAATATAAGAATAACAATATATAAGATAATTTTTAATGAAACGGTATAAGTATATACCACGTAATATTCTGCATTGTACCTTATTTACAATTGTTAAAGAAAATACTTTACATTGTAAAACAGCCAGAGAGGTTTCACTGAGGGAAAATCCAACTTTACAAGAGCTACAGTTACTCCTGATTCTTATAGAAAAAGCTATTTTTCACATGAGCAATTTCGAATCAAATTATGAAATAAAATCTTAGTTTGTGACAGATTAAATTAAAAACATATAAATTTTTATAAATTATAATAAAAGCTTGGTTCTGATTATGCTTAATTGAAACTGTGAAACAAAACGTACCACACAAAGAATTTCTACAATTGCAAGATTCACTTAGCATTTGGAACGTTACGCAATTTAGTCATTATTCCACAGTCTGGAAATTTTCTAAAGATGCGAGGAATCATGAGGTTTAATTAAAAAGCTCTCTCTTCAAATAAAACTTAAATGCAAATTAATTGGATAAATTAACTTGCGCTAAGGATGTCAGAAGTAGATAAGCAAGCTTAGTAAATAATATTTACTAAATACACAGTTTAAGATAGTACTAAATAATTCAAGCATGTTATAACTTGGCAGAGTGATTAAAGGCATCAAATGTGAAATTTGTTTAAATATAAATCAACGACATGTCAATTACAGTCCAATTACAGATTAACATGGAGAAGTTACTTGATCTAATTTGCCATGCAGCTAGAATTATTTTATATGAAACTGCTTAGTAACATATCAAGATTAAAGAGACTCATTTAAATATTATATCTTCTCTTCTCTAAATCTCTCAGCAAACATTATTCAAATGACAGTCAGGTAATTAGAAACATTAGATATATACTAGCTTTTCACAGATCACGCTTAATTAGCTCATAGATGGTTTTAACCTTGTAATTCTGCTCGCCAGTTGTTTCCAGGATTTTAATGAAACATTACGTTGAATATTTAATTGGAATTTCAGTATAATTCAGTTGAATAATTAATTTCAGTATGAATTCCCTAGCTTTCCTAGTGACAGAAATATAAGACAATTTATAATTTTCGAAACGTACTCAGACATTTTTTATTTTGCAATTAATATCAAATAAACACTGGTTGAAATAATATATTATTGTTTAATTTGGTATACCAAATTAAACAATCATATATTACCACATAAGATACTAACCAATATATACCACTTAAGATACTAACCAAGTCAAAAATCACCACTTAAGATACTAACCAAGTCAAAAAGCGACATTCCTTTGAAAACGAAAAGTGGCAGTACAGTCAAGAATGACAAAAATGGAAAGTATTAAAAATTGTAAATATTTATAAATAAGAGATACTTACAAACTGATCATAAGTTAAAATACTTTTTATGCTAAATATCATTAGTATCTAATTATCTAACAGAAAAAGAATTGCAGAATTTACGTTAGAAATAGCGTTAATCTTAAAATAAAGATTTAATAAAGGTTTCATTTAAAATGCAAAATTAAATTCGTAACACCTACATTTTAAAATTTATTTCATGATTACGTATCACAGCAATCAAACCTGAGAAAGTTTAGTACGGAAGAAAAACTTCGATTCAAGTCTTAAATAGGAATACAGCTCTGAAATAGTTTGTGCTTAATTTCTGTAACTGTGTGAAAAAAGGAAAGAAGGGAAGAAGGAAAAGGAAAAGAAAGAAGCAGTGAAAAAGAAAGAAAATAAAAAAAAGCAAAACAAAAAGAAAAGAAAAGGGAAAGAATAAAACAATGAGCAACAACTGCATTTACATTTCTGTTTCAAAATTTAGATTTTCTGACGCTGTAGATGGCGGTGATCGGATCATTCTGCCAGAAAAATTTCCTTTCACCTACAGCCTAGGATACAGAGTAATAAGATGGATGATTATATAAATGTTGAGTGAGTCGGTATGCATTTGCTGGCCCTTTTACCAAATGCATACCGACCCAGCTAAGACATTTCATTTGGCCAACAGTGTGTTGGGCGTGATGGTTCGATGCGTTGGTATGCTCGATCGTCGGACGTATCATGCCTTGAGTACTTCTTCTGGAAAACTGGAAAACACTGATGCATGACATTCCCCTTGACAGTACCGAGGAACTGGCAGCCCGTGTTGCTTACCCCTGCTGGTCGAATACATGCCCGTAATCTACCACAATATTCGGAATTCCATGTTTCGGAGATGTGAGATCTGCATTACAGCTCGTGGCGAACATTTTGATCTCTTAATTTTATGAATGTTCATTTATTTATTAAAGCGCATATTCATTTACGTGCTGCACTTTCATTAACAGTGTTTTCTGTGAACGCTACCGAAAGCCCGTGTTATATCTGATCTTATATTGCTCTGTGATTCGGAGTCGTCTGGGTGGATCTTAACCCTCCTACAAGATCGTAAACTTGCTACTGAGATACCCAGACGATAATTTCATTAGTTGAGCGATGAGTTGTTTTCTTAAATCAAGGAAAGGTGTTTTTATATTTTCTCAAGGCACTGAAGAAAACAGAAACAGAGGATTAGAAATGTCATTATTGGGATATTCAGTTTGCTGTAGGCACTGTGCTTCAGTGGAAGTCTTTTTAGAATTAAAATACATCTTTGTTTGATAATTCTGATGCATTTTCCAATAAGGGAACTCGAAATATATTCGCATATATTAAAATATTCGGAATTCACTTGTAGAGACATTAGGTATATTTTTGGATGCCGGAGAGATGAAAAGTTAGCAACGCCTTCGCCGGGAATCGAACCACGGACCTCTGGAATATCGCCCCAGCATGCTACCGTTACACCACGAAGGCACGCTAGGGAAGTGGGAGAAATACCTTATACACTCATTACGATCATTTACACCTGTTACAATGAAATTATCAGTTCTTTTCGAAGACATAAAATTCAGAATCCTGTACATAATGTTATTATTGCAGTGTTTCTTCTTTTGAGTTTTGGCATCATATTTTATGAAGAAAATAACGTTTTACTATTTATCCTAAAAATGATTTTGTTTTGGACAGATCCAAATACACAAAATCACAATTTTCAAACATCTAACGGCTTATTGTTATATTCTTTTGCAGATTAAAGCTATTTCCCCATTATTTTTATTTGTATTGGGCTATCATTTTTCTCAAACTTATTAGTGCAATTTTCTGATGTCATGAGTTTTAGTTTTAACATCCGAATATTGTACCTTAGTATTTCATTAGGAGATCATTTTTCAAATGATTGTTTAATTCTTCTACAGTCTCCCCCCCAAAAAAATAGGTTTCGCTAGTATTTCATTAGGAGATCATTTTCCAAATGATTGTTTAATTCTTCTACAGTCCCCTCCCAAAAAAAATAGGTTTCGCTCTTACTAATTTTCAGTTTGCTATTTGATTCGAAAGCGGCAATGACATAATATATATTTGATCGACAGAAGACAAACCTGCCAAAGTAAAACAATAGAAAATTAACAAAGCAATTATTTTGCATTTGGTGTAAATTTTAGACAAAATTCTACCGATTTCGAGCGCAATTAGGTACAACTCCCTCTTCACCAGGAGCAAAGAAATCTGCAACGAAGGGAAATGGTATGGTTGTATTTATACACAAAAGAAGTAAAGTTAACGAGAAGGGAGCGTCATCTGTCTGAGAAATAGTAAGAAAAACATAAAATTTAAGTTAAGATCTCTAAAGTAATTGACTTCTATTTTTTAAAATCTGGCTTAGTTCAATGTCGTTCAAAGCGATAGCTGAGTAAATTGTGAATTAAAGATAGTGTTTCGACGTTTGATTTGTGAATGACATTTGTGAGTGAATTTGAAATATTTGTGGTATGTTAAGAGGGATATGTCTTATCTCTCTGTTTGTCTTGAGCTATTTACAGCTGCCCTTTTTTTCCGCGTGTTCTTATTTATTGTAATAAATTACCAATTTCTGAACGTAATTATTTTATAAAATTGTATTTCTGGCATTGAAAATATTGAGTTTGCTCAAATGATATGCATAAAAATAAGCAATTTGGGCAAGTATGGAAAGCCTCACGGAGAACTTTATAATGGGATATCTTTTGCGAATGTACTGTAGAGTTTTTTTGTGTGTTTCGGGATCATCGACTAGTAGACCTTACTGAAAGACTATGTAACGAATTTTCGCTAGATCTTGAAGGAACAGATGACTGTGGAAGAAGGTTATGGTAACTTTTTTATTTTAACTAAACTGAACAATAACGCACTTACTCACAATTTCACCACTACTTGTGGCTAAGTAACTTGAATAGAAAATAGGATGCACAGTCCCAATAAAGTAATGGCTCCTTCGAGCCTGGAATATCAATATAATCTAAAGAAAGTGGCTAGCACCAACTATTCGCTTACAGAGCCCTACCACGAACTCTTAGAACTGCTGCTTAAGTACTATTCCAACTCACTTAGATTTGCATATACGTCATTAAATTTAAATTCTAGCAGGAAATTGAAATCAGAAGGAAAAGGAAAGTTTCTTTAACTAAAAATAATTGGATAGAACAAAATAAGGTCTTTACAGTACAATATATGAAGGCAAATTCGAACCTTGTCAGTTTATAAGGCATATCTCTCGCCTTCTTAGCATGTCTTCGTAGTGTAGTGGTCAGCACGCTCGGCGCGTATTCGAGAGGCCCGTGGTTCGAGCCCCGGCGAAAGCGTTGCTAATTTTGCATCTCTCCTGCTTCGAAATAACCTAATGACTCTACAGTGATACCCGAACAAAAAGGTGGTGAATAATGATACTTATACACCAGAATTTGGCGATTGGGTGCCCTAAAACCCCAACCGCCCTTTAGAAGGGAGAGTATATAAGGTATTTCTCCCACCTTCTTAGCATGCCTTCGTGGTGTAGTGGTCAGCACGCTGGACGAGTATTCGAGAGGTCCGTGGTTCGAGTCATGGCGAGGGCATTGCTCATTTTTCATCTTTCTGGCTTTTAAGAAACCTAATGTATGTACAGTGACGCCCGAACTAAAAGTGTGGGTGTTGATGATTCTCCACTCCCAGGATTTCGCGATCCCTAGTCGCCCTTTAAAAGAGGGAGTATATAAGGTATTTCTTCCGCCTTCTTAGCATGGCTTCGTAGTGGAGTGGTCAGCACGCTCTGCGCGTATTCGAGAGGCCCGTGGTTCGAGTCCTGATGAAGGCGTTTCTCATTTTTCCTCTCTTCTGCTTCGAAATAACCAAATGAATTTATAAGTTTTCTTCAATCCATCCTAGTAAAATTGATACATTTACAAAGTTTTAAATTTTCTTTTAAAAATAAGAGAATCCTTTATAACTCATATTAATTAGACAGACCAAAGTTGATAGAGTTTAATTCGTGCTTATATCTAATTTAAAACAGAAAAAGCAAAGATTATAAGGCATTTCTCCCGCCTTCTTAGCATGCCTTCGTCTTGTAATGGCCAGCACACTCAATGCATATTCGAGAGGTTCGAGTCCCGGCGAGGGCATTGCTCTTTTTTCCCGTCTTTCAGTACCAAACATCCTAATGTCTGTACAAGAGTTAATATAAATTTGAAATTTAATAATTGAATTATTTTTAATTCGAAGCTGCAAAATAAAACACCTTTAGACATGAATTGTTTAAAAGATTTGAATTCGCTTCTCATTTTATAAAACTTAGCCGTTTGACCTAAGTTAACGGGTAAAACTGATCTACGTAAAAAGAAGATTTGTTTATATGGAAATGTCTAATTTAACATAAAAATATTCACATAATGCCGTCACATTAAGTATTAATTCAATAGGTATACTTTTCAATTCGTCAGAAGTAGGAAATATGCATTTCAGAGTTTCTTGGTCTGGAAATTAGAAACAACAACTTCGCATTTATTTTTCAGATCTCTACTTCACAGCAATGTTTAACTTATGATCATTTGAGAAATCTGACCGCACATTACTTTCCTTTTAAGAAAACAAAGCTCCAAGATTTGTTATTCAAACAAAGTGACATGCATTATTACGAAATGTGAATAAAAAAAGACGCAGCTGTATTTCAGTAGCGTATAGAATCAACATTTTTCTTCCACCATTTTACGTGAAATATACCTCCATCCATTTATCACAAATGATTTACTACAAATTCAGCCAAGACAGCAAGTAGGTTTTTTTTACATTATGTTCAATAAATGCATCATCATCAACACTAAGGTGAAATTCTAGGTATTGGCTTCGCAGTGCAAAATAACAAAGAGCTAGGATTTGGAAGAATATTCCCAAAGAAAAGACCATTCGTCACATTTCCAGAACAATAAAGATATTCAAAAGTTACAAAGGAGAAAGGAAAGTATTACCTATCTGTTTTTGTTCGTTGCTGGTAGACGTTTATCTGAAAACACTTACGTTTTTATGAGGTCTTTGTAATTTTTTACGCTCTTTCAAGAATTTTTTTTCCATTTTTCAAAGGAAATTGCTTTTTCGAAGAGAATAAATTGAAATATGCATTACGAAATATTCTCCTCCCCTCCCCAAAAGGAGAGAATACATAGTTATAAAATATCAGTAGATACCCCAGGTAAGGAAAGCTAACTTAGATTACGGCAATGCTCAGGAAGGATCTGTAACTAGGGTGAGAAATGTGTCGCTGGGCAAGGGCTTTCTTTATAAGAGGAATTTTGCTATTTATGCTACAGAGGAGACCAACTGAGAAAAACATTCCTCATAAACAACTCTTTTTTTTTCATGACTTCAGCTTAGCACAACAGTGGCAGAGTTTAAAAATTTCTTATATAGAATCTCTGTAGTAAACATAGTTATTATTTGTATTATTCTTCGGACTAACCCGAAATGGGTAGTTGTCTTATTAAATTGCGTCGAAACCCACGAAGTTGTCTTCCTCGGGCTTAATGCCTTTTCTTATGGACTGTCTAAATAAGTGCATTATCTCGTGCACTGAAAGCATGGAATATCGCAAGAAATGTTAGTGAAATATTTCCTAAATTTAGACTAAATATTTCATTAAATATGCAAAGATTTTCAGTCGAATCTAGTGTACACTTTTCGGATTGTTCCTGAAAAGTAAAACTAGTCCTAATGGCTTTCTTAAAATGCATAAGACCTGTATGGTGTCTCTCTTCATGAGTCATAAATTCAAAGATCGTTTCGTTTCAGGAGTCAAGGTTGGGAGAGCATTAGAATTTCAAAGCAAAACTTCAAGATTTCTTAGAACATAGAAATAACATTTATTAACGATAAACTTATATTACTTATATTACTTCCGCCTATAGCGGCCATGAAACATAATCAAGCATCAAATAAATATGACATGCGTCATTGTTCATGTTCAAGCGTCAAGTGATATATTTTTCATCGGCGCGCATCAAGAGCGCCACCTAACTACCAAAAAGACGGAACAAGACCAATGTTTGTTTCTCTATTACTAGATATGCAGAAAATAATTATTTTACAGGAGGATTTCATTAATTTTTTTACGTTGGCTTAATTATTTTTGCAGGATGGCTTCTGAAGTATAATATACTAGTATATGAATCAACAGAGTGTGAAACTTAGCTCAGAAGATAAAGATAATTTCGGAATAGAAGGATTTCTTTCCCTGCAATAGTACTGCCAACCAGTGGTCGAATAAATAAGTTTGGTTGGTCTGGCTGTATGGAAGTTTAGTGTTTTTTTTCTACCATTGCAACTTAATTCTGAGCCTAGTTCAGAAAAGATCCCAAACCAAGTAGTAAGATAATTCCCCAAAAAAGTAAGAAATACTGGAAAATGTATCATGTAATGTACAAATTGTGATGAGACAAGAATTTACTTTATCTTCCACTGTACTTATGAGGGTTTTTGTATTTTCATGTAAATGAAAATTCTTTTACTGGGGTACTTACCACACATTCATTTTGTGTTTGTATGCAGAAGAAAGTACCTTTACTGAGGTATTTACTATACTTTTATGATATTCGTATAATAAATTTGCAGTTCATGGTTCCGTATACTTATATGAAAGATAATTTTTACTTACAAGAAATTTTTTCTTACATGAAAAAACATTTCTTTAAGTACAGGTATGCGAACCTGAAACTAGTTAATGTAAATATTCAAAAGCATCCATTTGGACAAAAACATTTCCATAACCAAGCAACTACACTCGTATATAATTCATCATCTCCCTTCATCTTGATGAACAGGGTATTGTCTAAAATATTTGTACATTTATAACCATAATTTCCTTTCAAATTTTAGAAATATGAAAGGTTTTACGGTAGTAGGTTATTTTCAGAATGTTTTGATATAGACATGATGACAGAAAAACGGCATAGTGAGTTATGATTCAGTTTTGAGATACAGTGGGTGAACTTAAGGAATATAATATTTTTAGGTTTGGATGTTAGTAATATGTGATCATATTTTATTTTTAAACCGCATGTGAAATGGAAGCTTTTTGTGGTTCTACTTTTTAAAAGCCTGCTGTGTTTATTCGTGTTAAAATTTTAATTAGAATTATTAAGATGATATAAAGCTATGTAGTACTGTGAAAAAGGAATTCACTTATCTTGTTGTTATTTCCTAAACCATTTTCTGAGCTTCCAAAGCGCATTCGCGTTTTGTTTCTTTCGTAGAGGGAAGAAAACAACGAGTCTATTTAAAGAAACAGGAAACAATTTGATAGGAAAAAATATGTTAGTTGAGTATATTTCGGAAATATATAAATGTTAATAATAGAAGAAAAATTTCTAGGAAAGAGGAAAAACTGAGATAAACTGGAATAGTAGCAAAGAACATTTACTAACGTAATAAAATGGAAGAAAATTTAAGCGTTTGCACCTTTTGGAGCTGTATGCTTGTAACACATAGTCTAAGATTATTTGATTTAATGCCAAAATATAATCATAGGAACTAACAATTTTATTGTTAGTTATAGGTATATGTAACGCCTAGGTATATGTAAGATAATTCCCCAAAAAGTTGCAATGGCTTTGATTCATATGAAACTTCAGAATTAAATATTATTCATGTATTCGCATTTGAATTAAGTAAATAATTTTTCTCGAAAGAATATATTATGAATTATACGTAAACTAGATTAAAAATATTATGCTGAATTATATTTTACATCTTGTGTCCATATTTTTACTATTTTGCCGTTGCAAAATGTTTAAAGGAGTAATTTATGCTTTTGTTGCATTTTTGTAAGATTTGAAACCTTTAATAGAAACAAATAAGACTGTCAGAAAAAACAAACTTGAAATTTAATTACAATAGTAGTCTATCAAAGTAACCACATATTATAGACAAATAAATACAATATTTACAGGCAAAATAGGTTGAAAAAAATATTGTTGTATCTTTGAAAGCGCGAAATGTGAATGAACATGTGTAAAGAACTTATTTTGTTCTAGCCAATTATTTTTAGTTCGACTTTCCGGTCCTTCCTGATTTCACTTTCCTGCCGGAATGTAAATTTTAAATGATGTAGTATGCAAAATCTAAGCGTGTTTCAGAAGCAGTATTTAAGCTGCGTTTCAAGACTTCGTGAGTAGTAGCGGAGTTAGTTACAAGTTTATGCTGCGTATTTCAAATTCTGTCTAAGTCGGTGTTAGACACCCATCAGATTACATTGATATTCCAGGCTCGGCTTTGCTGTGTGCAGCCGATTTAGCGGTTTAGAAAACAAAGGAGTCAGTCGTTAACCATCCTCATTTATTGTGGTTGTTACGTTTTTATTTTATAGAGTTCCTTACTTTGTAATTCTAACTTACTGTTAGAAGGGAAGAATCTTAAGAACTGATAAGCGAATAATCGCTTGAATTCGTGTGACAGGAAACAACAAGATAGAAGGGTAAACTAACCCTTTATTATTCCAACTAAAATTTAACAAAACTCCGTCTTGGAATGTACAATAAAGCCGACACTTGGGCTTTGAACTTAAGAGCCTAAGAATAATATTAAACTAATCTAAACTAAAGAGATATAACCGAAGCTATCAAAATTATAACAGAGTTGGCCCCTTAACGAAGCTATCAAGGGCCTAAAATATGGCCGAGCGTGATAATAGCTTACGAGAGAGTAGCCTAAAAAAAGGCGGACGCATGTAGCCAGAATACCTGGTATTTCTCTCACTAAGACCGGAGAACTTCGCGGTTAAATACCGCTCTTTCTCATTATTATTCAGACGTGCTTCTAAAACTACGTTCTGGCCGGAAGTAGTAAGTTGAAGTTAAGAATTGATAGGAAAGGAACTTTAACTCAAAATTTAACTGTTAATAAAATTAACATAATTCTTACAATTTACTGTTAAATTTAATTCAGCCACAAATGGTGGTGAATTGTGAGCACCGAGTGCGTGCATCTTATTAAATTTAGTTCAAATAAAAAGGTTGTTTAAAACTTTCTTCTACAGTATCATAGCGAAAAAAAGCCATAGCGAGTATGTGCTACTTCGTCTTCTACGTAGGGTCTATATTTTATGCTTCTAAAAAGAGTGAGACTGTATAGATGTAGGTGAAACATCTGTAACTGAATTCAGAGCTGCTAAGGTACTAACCCATAGTAACAGGCGACTTGAGAACTAGAATTCAAGTCATTGCATTCATAATTACACTTGCCAAATATTTATGTTAAAACAATTTAGTTCATAGATAACTTAATAGAAACGTATTACTTAGATGTTAAACTAATTGAAAATAAAATCACTTACGAACAAACGTAAAAAAATATACATTTAATATACCATAAACACCTAACTTCCCAGAAACTGGGATCGAATCAGTTTACGCATTTTAAGGAAACATTCGTGCATATGAGTTGTAGATGAGCTATCTAAAGCTTACTTTAGTCTTAAAGAATGAGGTGTAACACAAACATGTGCTGCTCTGTAACGAGTTGATTAACAGATGCTCCGTAATTATGTTTAATAGATGCAGTTAGATGAGAAACATTTACTAACGTAAAATGTTCTTCTAGAAGAAAAATTTTTTTCAGTTAATTTCTATTTTTGGCTTTTAAAAAGACGCAATAAGAATTCTGCTATCAAAGGAAACTGCTGTCTTAGGATAAACGGATTTTACCTGTATTTCCTTCATTTTTTCTCAGGTGAAGACTTGGCTTAAACTTTGAAATGTCGCACTTTCATCTAAAATAACTACACTTTTTTAAACTTCTTGTTCTTCTAAATTAAACAAAAGTTACATGCTAGTTATTATCCACAAGAAGTAAATTTAGTAGCACGGAATATAATAACTAGGCACTCACAATTACACAGATTCTTACATCCGCAATTCAGTTACACAAGTAAGCCTATTATATATATATATATATATATATATATATACTCAATATATTTAAATTATTCATTAAAACTTTAAGCTATATATTCGTAATTTATAAAAAGGAAGAACTATTTTCTCCCATTTATTCTCAGATTGTAATGCATGAAGCAATTCTTTTAATAAATAAAGCAGTTGAAGAATGTCCTCGCAACTGTTAAATAAGGTAACTTCTTAATACAGAACAAAATTTAATGTGATATTTTTAACAGTAAGTCTTAACAATAATGCTACGGCACATATCTCAAGTCACCGAAAATATAATAACAATGAACCTCTAATATTTAAAAAAAAAAAAATCGTACCATCCATTTTTTATGTAAGTATAGCGGTTAATGGCTTTTAAATAAGAAAGTCGGAGCGAACTGAGTTTTTTAATGCCGTTGCTGGTCGCTCGTTTAGCAAGAAAAACTCTGATTGCCTTTGTCTTCTTTTTGTTTTGTTTGCTGATAGCCGATTAGGCTTTTGTTTGTGGCTTTATTTGTCGAAACTCCAGAGCAGATAAGTCAAAAATCAATTTGTTGTATTATGTGCTCGAACGAATTTCGAGCAATATGAATAAATATGCTATTTGAAAGAAAAAACTGACTAGGCAAAATTGCAGGGAAAGCCTAAGCTAGAAAAACTTGAAATAACTTTCATTTTCGTTCTTTTCTTTGGCAAAAAGGAAATTCTGCGAAGAAAACAGTTTTTTTAGAGTGAAAAAAACATTTTCTTCATTTCATTCCTCTATTTCATGCTATTTTATGCGAACGTTGTCATGATATACATTACGCTTGGTGTTGTTGTATTGCTTTTAGCGGAATGTTTTTTAGTGTCTTTCAAGTATCCATTACCAGAATGTGCTAACCTAAATAACAGGCATCCTTGGAGAAAAACGAAATTGCGATGGGCGAGTCTTTTGTGCAGTATTTTGGATATTATATTTTTGCTTTTATTGCCGCTGAAAACAGCTAAGTTTGGTACCTGATTGTTTTAAACTATTAAATGATACTTGATTATCTGAATTATGAGGATAAACATTAAGTTCTAACTGAAATATATTAGTTGTATTTCAGTAACAAATATGACCCGCATAAGTAATAAATCTTATTTGATTTCTGATAGAAATTAAGAGCCTGAATACTGGTTAAAAACGTGGTCATTTTTATAATAGTTGTAATACAGAATTTTTAAATAAAAGAAAATATAATTTTGTTCAAAAACTTTGAAGCTTCTAAGTGTACAAGTTTATGTAAGCTTATACACGTTTTACGCAAGTCCTTCATATTTTGATAATTAAAATATGTAGAATAAGATGAATAAATGAACTTAAACAATGAAAATACACCACTGGAAAAAATGAGCGTTGAATACATTGTTACATTCACTGTAATCAATATTATTTCACTACAGTGCCAAACATATATGGAACGAAATATATCAGTGAATTCTTTGTAATAAATGTGTCGACATACCTTTGCTGAAAATATTTTGCTGTTTATATCGGTACAAAAAAAATCTAAAGAATTTACCACTAATGGCTGTTGCTCACAAAGAAGGATAATTTATAGTTTTAGAGTGCAGTTAATGCTTTTATCTTCCTATTTCTTTTATATTAGAACGAAAATTAAATTATGTTTGAGATAAAAGGCTTATTAATGTACAAGATAAAAGGATTATTATTCATTCTCTTGCTGAACTTATAAATAATTAAACTGCATTAAGGGAACTGAATTTATGTTTTACAATTTGCGGCAAGTGTGATTAATTAAGAGACGGAAGCAGAAACTATCCATGTCTTCGTTACTAGAGTAAAAGTTGCATTTTTATTGGTTGTTTTTAGAGTCTTATATTCAAACTGCTTATTTTACTTTTAATTATTGATTGCAAAAATGTCTTCAGCTCAAGCTTGTCACATGACTTTAAATAATAGTCAAAGAATTAAGACATTTTTGCAAATTCGAAATATTTTATGATTACTAGAAACTTTTCTTTAAAAATCTCAAAATATGTATAAAACATATTTCATATTAATTTAAAAAATTTTATTTGTTAATAATTTAAAGTTTTAAAGCAAATCACGTTGAAAACAGTTATTGCTTTTTATAACACTACTATTAGTGATGAAATTAGGTTATTATTTACTGTTAGCTTGCTTATTTATTTCCGGTTTTCTTCTTTTCGTTTGATATTCTAATTTCGTTCTTTTTTTGTTCCATGAAGAATAAAAAAAATACTACAAGCATTATGAAGCATTAAAGCAGAAGAATATCGAATGGAAATAAAGGGAAATATGTTTCAAAGGAAGAAAATTAAGTGCTTAATGTTGAAATCTACAATGTAGACCTTAAGCGCTTTAATTGCCTAAGACCAAAGGTAATCACTGTTCAAAGGTGCGTGTAGTGAATGAAAAAATGCAGAGTATGTGGATATGTGTAAAATTGTCTTAGAATGGAGAAGCTTCCTGCAGTCAATTGTTTCTAGAGAAAAATGCACTGTTATATTTCTAACGTTATTATACGAAGAACTACCAGTTCCTTACAAATCCAAAATGATATAATCTCATGTGCAAGGGTATTCTCATTTTGTGTGTTAATTTAATTAAAAATGTGTTTGAATATTTATTTATGCCATTTTGTCATTAAAATATAACCTAGTAATAAAATAAAACTATGTTTTAAAAATGTTCTAACTATCCTTCTCATTCGTTCTTCATTGATTCAAATGGCTCGAAAGGTTTGTTAAAAAAAGTTGCTGAATTTATCCCACAGTACTTTTGAAAGTAGTTATTTGATATCCTTAAATAATAATTCAACTTCAGAAACAAATAATAGGCTACAAGTGTTATAATGATTGATATTCAGAGAAAAAAATGTGATCAGAAAGCGAAACTAATGTTGCACAAACAACTGAAACGTTACTGCTGAATAGTCATTTGGCTTTCCGAAATAAAAAGCTTATTTGCAAAAGACATGTCGAGAAATTGAATACCTGAAGAGATAGGTTTTCATTTATTCTAGCAAAAGAGAATGGTTCGATCATTCGTTTTTTATTCTTGCTATGCAAAAGGCAACAACCGTAGTGTGGGAAAGTTCTTGCAATGGGAAATCGATGATCAAAGGTCCTTAGTGGGTTTGTCCTTAAAAACCGGAGGAGATTGCGGAACAAAATATCCGAATTGTGTGGGTGAGGGCGTGAAGTGAGAATAAGAGGTGTGTTAGCTGTACCCAGGGCAATTCAGCAAGTCATTATCATTTGTGAGGACACCTCCCAATGTCCTCCTATCAGCTGCCGGGAATGACTTTCTCATTTATAATCCCAGTTCTGTTTTAACGACCTCAACCCGTGGTCATAATGATGTTCCAAATTCTAGAGTTTGATTTTTGTATAAATGGTTTTAAAAAAGTTAATTTAGAATTTCATTATTCAAAAGTGCCCAGGTCAATTCATCTGTTCAAATTCAAAAGTTTTAGATCATTAAGTTAGCACAAATTTCTAAAAAATATCCTATGAAAAGTGATACAAATTATTGATTCAAGAAACCTTTGCTTCCAATATCTGATCCTTAAAAAGTCAGTTTTAGAACACACGAATAAAAATCGTTAAGCCATTTAATATAAAACAATGGTTTTTCTTTCCGCATCCGTAGTTGAAAGCTGAAAATTTCTGAAATATGAAAATTTGGACCTAAAACGTTTATTTATGGATAGTAATTCAGAACAAGACATATATAACAAAGTGCAGTTTATATTTAAAATAAAGTTATTTATTTTCACAAACGGATAGGAAATATATTCTGAAGTGTAGTTCCCATCGCATAACCCGCAGTCATCATCGCTGTACCTGTATTACCAAATTAGTGCAGCCAGCTACGAAGTCAGCGCTTTTCTGGTATGTCATGTGCTTTACAACTTTCAGTTTAATTTATAGTAGATTAAATTTAATTTTAGTATTAACAAATGAATATGTTAAAATGTGTGATATAACTTATGCATAACTTATGCATAAGTTATATCACAGTTTACTTAACTTATCACAGTTTACTCATATAACTAAATGCATAAGTTAACTTACGCATTTAGTTATATGAGTGGATGAAAAAGCAACTTATTAAAAAATTACTTATTTTGACTGTAAATGTAATAAGTAACTGATCAAATTTTGAATAATTGTAAAGCTTGAAAATCGTATATATTTAACGAAGAGAAAATAAACTTACTTGACTTTAAATACCTGAGTTCTGAAGACGCATCGGTTAGGTTATTTGATACCAAAGCACACGAGAGCTAGCTGCTTAAGGGAAGCTTTGCAATCGTGAAGGAGGTTATAATGGAAATGGCTCGTATTCACATTACATATGGAAAAATCCACGAAAACTAACCACTCAGCCAGCCCGTTCACCTGGGATCGAATACAGATCGAACTTCCAGCATTCAGGAGTTTAAATCACTCTGCCACTGGTGAGACCGAAAGTTCACCGTTAAGTGACAAAATGTATACTTATTTTAATACTTCCACATTTGAATTTCGCCCCGTTGCTCACAATCTCGGTTTCTAAATAGTAGAATATATTACTAGTTGAATGCACTTGGTCCTGATTGAAAGTATAAAGAAGTAATTACTATATGGTTCTTAAAAAATTGAACCGATCATTGTGACCGGCTTCTGCCCGGAACTTACTCCGGAAAATAACCCTCGCAAAATGGAAGCGTAAAGCATCTGAGCTGTGAAGAAATAATGAAAGGAAATGGCCTTGCCCGCTGAAGATTTCCCGCCAGCGTATCCAGAAAATATCAGGAGTAAAAACGCCTTTAAACGAATAGGGGGCCTGAGAATTTAAGGGTTCAGACCCCTTGGGTATCGAAAAATCCCTCTAAAATGTATTTAAATACTGTGGTCATGAAAAATTCCAAATTACCTGTAATACAGGTTCTTTTAAATAATATTTCCGTAGAAACACTCGTGGATACCGGAGTAAAGGGGAACTTCCTAAATCAAAATTTTTATTACAGATATTTTAGAAAAGTAAGATTATTTAAAAACTACACGATGGAAATAATAACCGCTCAAGGGAAAGTGTGCAAATGTATCGGAAAACTGTCGCTTAACGTGCAGGTTAAAGAAGAAAATCTAAAAATCCTGTTTTTCGTGGTGAAAAATTTACAAAATATTGTCATTCGGGGAACATCTACAACATCTTTTACTCAAGAAGTATGGAGAATGAGATTGTACAAAAGAGGAAGGCGAAGTGTAGTCAAAAGATGTAGCATTAAAAAAAAATAAAATCTGTGTTTAAAAATCACTGCTGATGCATTTCTGCGTCTGCCATTTTTGTGACTACTTAGGTGTTTTGATCAGCTATTACAGAATGAAGTGAAACTAGGTTTTGAGCACAATGCAGTTGGAAACATGCTATTTTCTCTGGTAATTCATACTTAACATATCATATATCCAAAAAAACTTGCATCTAGGTTTTGCACACTAAAATTACGAAAGTTCTCATAAACAGTAAAAAAAAAAAAAAAAAACGCACTTTGCAAAATTTTGCAGATCTATGAATTTTGAGTCTACCCAGATTTCGTTGACATTGAATAAACAAATACAGTTTGTGATGTTTCTCACCCTTTGCCTGTGATAAAACGTCGAGTGACCTAATGAACTTCGTAGCGATTTATTGTTGAGTTCAGACAACTAAGTCGTAGACTCGAGAAGGGTTAAATTACCCTTTTATTCACTCAAATAAATAATACAGTCGGTCCCTTCTCAGGCTTACAGGAAAGCCTCTACTTGGGCTTTAACTCAATAAGAAAATAAGAAACTAATCTACTATTAATTAAACTAGACTTAGCCGAAGCTAGACACAATTATCTAACGTAGTTGGCCCTAAATTACACTAGCCGGTGAAAATTAGTATGCACTATACGGCCGAGCTTAAGCTTCAAGAATGACTTTGCCAGAAGGCAATAACGTGCTACTTATGATTCCTAGCACTCTCTAACGAAGATACTTTAAGACTTTAAGAACATGTTTTTTCCTGGCATTCAGCAGGATGATTCCTTCCTGATCTTGTTAGTATCCTCTGAGAATCCCGAATTGGGCCTGACATATGATGAAGTCCGAAGATGAGAGTTCTCCATACGAGGTATAGTTGAAGAGGTGATACAAGAAGAAGCCCTTTGCTTCGATTTTTTGAAACAAACGTATGAGACTTTCTAACGAATTTAGTTGAGGCTTCCTTAAATAGTTCTTTTAACTTATTTGCATTCAAGGCGATTCTAAAAACTCATTCTGGTAGGGAGTTGTAAGTGGGAAACAGGAATTGAAAGGAAAAGTTTTAAAATTAATATAAATATTATAAAATTTAAATGATACTTACAAGTTTAAAATGCAAATAAATTAATTCTACTGAACATTAAACATCTCTGATTTTTCTCTAAGCAAATTTGTAATTTAAAGAAAAAATACAATTAAGGAATACTTTCAATTAAAATAACATTAATTAAAAAGATTAACTGATTAACCTAATCCTTTTTCAGTTACTCGATCTTCTCCAAATTGTAACCAGTTATTGATTTGAAGAAATACAAACCTTACATGTAATACTTGATCCTCAGAATGTTAAACTAAAAGTAACTGGCACTCTCTTTAATAATGAAGAAGTAAGTTAGAAGCTTGTGATAGGTGACAGAGAGTCAGTGGTCATGGTACATTTAAAAGTCAGTAAGTTGTCGTAAATTTAATCGGACATTTTAAGTAGTACAGTACAAAGTACAAGATACGAAATCGTCGGGACTTCGGCGATAGGAAATTTCCGGATTTTAAATCATCAGTTTAAATTTAGTAAGATGATATGTAGACATGGCAATGTTAATGTTCACTTATCGTTCAGGTTAAATAATAAAATGCTAACTTTGCTGCCCACAAGGTCAGAGCAGATGTAACTGGACCGTCTGCAACCGAGTGTCAGAATTTAACGACGGCAAAAATTTCAGAATTTAAAGGAGCAGAAAGCAGCAAAAATTAGGGATTTCTGAATTTTTAGGATTTTGTAGAAACACTGCAGAGTAGAATTTAGGGACAGCGAAATTTTTAAAAGTTTAGCTGGGTACCAGGCAACAGAATTTAGGACCTGCAGAGATTGCATCAGGCGGCAAAATGCGTAGCAACAGCCCTGTCGACCTAACTACCACTCAAGGGATTAAAGTGTGATCCTGACCAACATAAGTACAGCGTCAGGTTAGGTTAGGTTATTTAATTACGGCAAAGCCTCAAGGCTCGTTAAAAGCTGAATCAACCTCAAGGGCTATCTGCCTAAGGGGAGGGATGCCTTCGTGGAGGACTTTCTAAGGGAAACTAGCTCGTATACACGTTACACATGGGGAAAACCACGAAAACGCCCATGCAGCCAGCCCGTTCGCGGGATTCGAACCTCGGACCGAACTACCAGTGTTCAGCGACTTTACCGCTCGGCCGCTGGTGGGCTCAAGTACAGCGTCAGTCAACTCATTGTTTTTGACCACGATGAGATGGTCTAGCCAGCAGGTACTTACTTACAAGTGACATGCAGGAATTTCAGTCAGTCTGGAGGAAGATCGCCTTTACGCACACCTGACACCTTTTGTTGCTATAGTCTTCCTTCCTTCGTAAACTTCGTAGGGTAAATTTATTTTTGGGTGATTGTCCGGAGGTCCACATATTGAACGTCCAGATTTCGAACTTTAGTATGTACCTGATTACAAATTTTGTAAAATAAGCATAACTGAAAAATCCTCACTGTGTTGTCATCGCTATTGGCCGGTGAAATAATGGAATTTACGACATGACAAACATGCGAAGCTTATCGTGGCTTTTACAAAATTTTACGTTTTGTGCTACATTAAATTAATCGTCACCAACACTTAAGACACAGATCCATCAGCCTAAAAACATCAAACAGTTTTGAAGATGGACAAAAATTTTCATTGAAACATTTATAGAATTTAATTCGAAATAGTTCATGATTAGCGGGAAAAAATGCAGAAGAAATTAAAAACAGCAAATATTCTTTTGTTTTTCAGGTACAAATACGTCGTCGGAATGACGCAATTACAAGTTTAAAGAGCAAAATATATTTTAAGACTGTATAATTCGAGCAATTTCGCCTGAAGCGAAAGTTCCCCAACGCTTTCTCTTTAAAGGTGGTTATTATGATGTAAAGGGCAGTTAATTGCCCTTTAAAACATAATTATGCCTTCTTAAGCCTTAGCAAACATGCATCTCGTTAAAAGCTGAATCAGCAGTTTACTTGACAGATTTGAGAGAAAAGATTTTAAATGGTGGCATTTTACAGTCCACTTCTTTCAACAGTAGTACTTTATAGCTTTTGTTTTTGACTTTCTTCGCATAAAAATCCTTTTTTATGTTTTTCTTTCTTTCTGAGTAAAGTGGAATGTGAAGAACAAAACAAAGAAAAAGTTTTAAAGCCTTTTAAGGAATTTCTTAAAATGAATAAACGCTTTTTGGAATTTGAGAGAGGGTAAGAACTTTTGTAAAGTGTTCTTACATAAAAAGGTACACATTTGAATCATTATTTTTTAGCAACTGGTTAGTTTTGTTTCATTCATATGAAAGTTTTAGAATATGAATTAATTAAAGTAACTGACAATGTTCTGTCAAGGGTTGGAAAAGCAAACAGCCTACAAAGAAGTAATAATATTTCAATAAAATCGAACAGAAATTAGATAAATTTATCAGAAATTTCAAAATTTTTCAATATTGACCTTATCATGAGAATAATATTATTTTAACTAAAGACAAATTCCGTTTTAACTTGAAATACATGGAAAGCGAATGTATATTAGTTTTTTAGCCCAGATTGGTAGCGTATCATGAAAATTCAAAGCAATAATGAATGTTGAAATAAGCGAGCAATAATTTGTAAAACATTAGATTGCCTTAAATCTCAATAGATATGTTCAGCATAGTCGAAAAAGGTTACTAATAGAAGAACAGTACACGTTGCTTAAATTATTCTTCTACTTAAAGGTATTGCACGCAGACTTACTTCTTCACCGTTGGCGAACTATCACTCTGACGAAAATCAACTTGCGGAAAGTATAAATTTAAAAGTTAGTAAAATATTATTTGCTCAAGCCTGCTATGTTACGATTTGAAAGAGAATACAAAATTAAAAGGTAGATTAAATCATTAAAAGGTGGTTCATTGGAAATTAAAAGGTGGATTAGACAATAACATTAATTCTTAAGTGACCTGCACCTGAAGTGTTAAAATCACCCCAAATCAAATTTGCTCAAGCAAGTTATCTAGTTATCTCCTCCGATAATCACAGTAAATAGATAAGCCAATTTCGAGTGCCGAACAGGATTCGCTGCGGCCTGCGTCAATTATTGCCTTTTTCCAAGCAGACAGAACGGTAAAGTTGATGAACACTGGTTATTCGATTCTAGGTGAACGGAGAGGCTGCATGGATGTTTTCGAGGTTTAAGCGCAACATAGATACGAGCCATTTTGCCTTATAAATTTCTCCAAGAATGCATGCCTTGGCAGACAGCCCTCGTATGCTTTTACATAATCAAAGTAAGGCAAACCAAATCAAATCTACAAATTCTCAACGTAAGCACGTCGGTCCTTCAATCTAGAAATTGCTGTCAATCTAAATATGCTTTAAACTTTCTTAGTTTGCATAACTTCTGGACCGAGCAAATAAATCAAATGAAAAGTAGAAATTAGGTCAGGGTTTTCTTTAAGCTTAACTATTAGTAAAACTTACAATAACTGTCGCAAACCATATGAAGTAAAATTTATCCTCATTACTGTACAAACAGGGCACAATAAATGCAAATATTTCTGAACGTTTTGAAAAGTAACCATTGCAGTATGATAAAATCTTTTTGAACATGCAAAAATTTTGAAGTGGTAGCAGAAGTTTTGCGATTTCTATTGTCAAAGCTCTGTGGAAACTTCAATGAAGATTGAATTAAAGATGAATAGCTTGTAGAAAGATATGAAAGATGTGCAATGCCGTTGCCGGGACTCGAAGCCACTCCTCTCGAATACGCGTCGAGTGGGCTACCGTTACACCATGAAGGCATGTTGGAAGGAAGAAGGAAATACCTTATATACTCCACCTCGGCGAGGGAGGTTCGCTGAGAGCCACTGAGCGGCATCCAAAGCACACTGTAAAAAAAATCTGTAAAGTTACTAAGAAAACTCATGGAAACTGGGATGCCATGGGTTATTTGAGTAACAGAAACAGGTGTTTTCTTTGTAACATTACAAGAGTTTTGCCTGTAATGGTTACAGATCTTTTTCTTGTAATATCACAGCATATAGTTATGTAAGTAGAACATATTTTTCTCATGTAAATTCCCAAACGATATATCTGTAATGTTTACAGATTATTTGCGTGTAATATTACAGCAAATAATTATGTAAAAAGAACATGTTTTTCTCATGTAAAATCCCAAACGATATATCTGTAATGGTTACAGATTATTTGCGTGTAATATTACAGCAAATAATTATGTAGAAAGAACATGTTTTTCTCATGTAAAATCTCAACAGATATATCTGTAACCGTTACAGGTTATTTACTTGTATTATTATAGCAAGTTATTATGTGAGTAGAAGATACTGTTCTTACGTAAAATTCCAATGGTTGTATCTGTAAAGGTTTCAGATTATTTCCTTCTAATATCCCATTAAGTAATTATGTGTGTAGAATATATTTTTCATAGATAATACTAAAGGATATGTTTATAAAAGTAGTAGATTTTTTTTGTCTAAAATGATGCTTATTATAATAAAATATATTGAAATCAAGATGTTTTGAGTAAAACAATATCTTCATGTGTATATCATTATACAGATATATGCAAGTGAAGCATAATAGTTTGGCTTTTTAAATTAGTCAATTTGACCTCAGAATAGCATTAATTTAAAAGATGTGCTTTCAACAGCAATGTTCTTTTTTCAAAAAGTAACATTAGTCTGTTGCAGAGTATTTTTGTTTTATGAAGAGAAACTTATGTCTGATATTATTGAAAGGCCTTTCATATTATCATTTTGATTAATTTAAAAGTTCAAATTGATATGCTACTCCTTATATTTGCCCTGTAAAATAGCTGAAAAAAATAGTATGTTTTATTTGCATGTTAGTGTCAGTTAATAAGATATGTTCTAGAACTTTCTTTTTAGTAATTTTAGCTAAAATAGACACATGTTGCTTTAGATTTAACTTATATGAGTAAACGTGTTGCATGTTGATATGATCATATTATTACAGTAAAAGACATTTTGTGAAATATTTCTATGAAGAACTCAGAACAGCTGTTCTTCATATTTCAAAAATATATTCTCTCCTTCTAAAAAATGACATTTTCAGTAAATTAAAGAATTCAACATAGCAATGAACTTCATTTTGTTACTACAAGGAATTCAAATTTTGTTCATACGCTTGAATTACAACGTCTAACTAATTTTTTTATTCTTATCTGCACTCAGTGTTTGTCAACAGTCTGCTATTGTTTGAAATAATGCATAACTTTTTTACTTACCTTCAAATAATTTCCTTTGCATTAACAGATAGAAATCTTTCATTAAAAACCTAATGTCATGCTTTTTGAATAAGCATAAAACTTTGCCAACTGACCTTAATTTTTAAAGCCTTGTTTTCCCTTAAAATTCTTAATACAATTATGCCTTTAAGAAATTTATTTCTAAAATTAATACTTCAGTTTAGCTTAAAATTTAATGCATTTTAATTTTACCTATAATTTTTTACAAACATAATATGTAATAAATCTAAGCTTAATATTTACCATTTCGAAAGTGATACTAAAAAAGTATTCCTAGATATTATAAATTTCGAGATTCGCATACAAAATTGTGAAATAAACATGTGACAACAGAAAACAAACTTTATGCTCTCTCTATATTACAGCATGTTAATTAAGAAGTTTATTGAATTTATAATTTTATTGTGAAACACTGTGAAGCAAATAATATGCTAATTAAAATACAGAAGTAAAAATAATTTATTACTTAATTCATAAACTTTACATAAAACCTGAAAAAAAGAATTAATTAAAAAATAAAATAATTTAATAAACATTTCATAAAAATTCGTTTCGACTGCTTGGAAAAAATGAATGGTTTTTCTCCTCTTTGTAAACCATGTCTCCTAAATAAAGAAAAAAACATTTCTTTTAAAATCATAATCATGCTCTTAAAAAGCTTATAAAAATTATTTTAATAGATGTTTTAAACATGTGCTTATATAACACTTTTAATCATATTTCTTTATAATATCTTAATTAATTAAGAACAGCTTAAATTCTTTAAAAAATTGGATTACAGTGAACCGTCTCATTACGACAAGCTACCTCAGTCAATCACTTTTTAAATTTAATCAGCATCCCTCATAAAATAACTAATTAGTAAACATAACTTCGCTAGGATGCCCACTATCATTTAAAGATCAAAATTTTCAGAAATCACGTAGCTTAGAGAAGGTTCATTGTACAAAAACAGCCAATATTCAAATATTTTCATAAATGAAGCCACCATAGTTATTAAATATAATATACAGTATACTTATATTCAGAATTCAGAACTTGAATAAATTTCTCGAACTGTTTTAGCATTCGAAAAATATTATATTTACATTTATATATACATTTTCCCCCTAGCTTTCTTTTAGCACAGGATTCTGAATATGTTTTAAAGATTTAGGTAATGTTTGTCTTCCTTAAGGCGCTCACAAAACAAGTTACCCTAAATGTTTTGTCCGCATAGTGGTCATTTTCATCTTACTAACTGATTTGCTAGTGGATTTTGGATGCATGGCCTATCATTGATGAAACAATAATAGTGAACAGCTTCAAGAAAATGGGGATATCTAATGCTCTTGATGCCATATTCCCACTTATTTTTACTAATTTTATCTTCCGAAAATTAAGAGGGAAAAATTAAACGAATAATTTAATTTCCAAAGGACACAGTCACAGTAGGAATATAACAAATGAAAAGTAATCATGGATAAACTACTACTATCACAATATTATTTATTTAAAAGAAACCTCTATTTCAATAAGAATACACATAATTGCAACATCTAATAAGTTATCTCATTTCTTCTTTATAATTTGAACTTCTGTCATTCTCATTGTTGTTCTTGCAAATCCTTAGGCCTCAGATCATACATAAATAATTAGAGAAGGTTGTGGTCCGATGCTTGCTAGGGTGAACATTCAGCTGACATGGCGAAATTGCACAGTGAATGGCAGTTGGTATTTGCTTTCACTATCATAGATCATTGTTTGTATTAGGCTGACATAATATTCAACAGTTAGAAGAGAAAGATTCAACGAGGCCTTAAGTGTGCAAAAGTTTGCCTTTGTTAGTATGACGAAAACAATCATTATGTTGATAAATCCATTTTAAAATCTTGGAATATTCATTTTCTGAATGCATTAAAAGGGGGAAAATTATGTAAATATTTTTTTAATTTTCAGAATCTGGTTCTAAAGCTGGGTGGGGTGGAATATGCAACGCAATACGATAATTCTGAAGATCATTGCTCGTGGCAGTACGGTAATAACTTGCATGCTGTAGAAAAGACACAAATTGCAGTTCCAGATGCATTAAATGCTTTGAGGTCTAGGGAGTAGCAGTGGGCAATACTAAGAGTGAAATTCAATGTATAGGGAAGTAGGAATGAAAATTACTTTTATTAGATAACTTAAATGGTTATGTTACTAAGCGTTCTTATTGGAATGTAGGTTTCTTTTAAATAATAATACTATGATAGTTACCAGTAGTTCATTCATGAATATTTTTGATTGGTTATGATCTTATTGTAATCACATCCTTCAAAATTAAATTGATTGCTTAATTTCCCCCTTGATTTTCATACTATAATATAAAAGGAGGAAAATAGTCTGGAAGTAAACATAATTCCTCTTTCTCTCTCTACATATAGACATGTATCTTCGTGTGCAACTAAGCAAAACAAATGTGACTTTTTCTTCTTTAAAAAAATTGTGTAAATAAATAGAATTAGGTTCATTTCAAAGACTTATGACACATGAAATATACATGATCAAAATAAATTAGAAAATTAAGTTCAAATAAATTTTAAGCTAAATTACGTGTTGCAATGTAAGTTGCAATAATTCAGTTGTAATAATTAATACTAACAAAACCAAACATCATATTCCCATTCTGCAAAGTATAAAAATTCTTCTACAAAACTGAAAAAATGACCAACACTTTGGCTTATTTGATAACTTTCAAATTCACTCCTTTGTTTGCATTTAGAATTTATAACTTTAATTTTCCACAGAAATTTGTTTTTGATTTTAAAAAATTTCACTGGCATAATTTCATTCACTTCAGCATATATTAATAGATGCAGAAGGTTTTTATACCATACATAATTTTAAATCTTATGTAAACTAACGTAATTAATAACAAAATCAAAACATAGATCAGAAACAGCATAAAATTTAATTAATAATTACTACTAGTGTCACACAAAATGCTATGAAATTAATTAATAAAATAAGAATGAGATAAAATACATAGAATTAATATTCCACATGTGTGAAGTTTGGAAGTTTCACGTTAAATATTTTTTTTTAATTAAGTATTTTTAAAAATGACCCCTTAAAGCATGGGACCTTTCGTAATTAGAACTTGCAAATCTGCTTCGCTAGTTTTTCATAACATTGCTTTTCTTTTATTAACAAGAAATATTGCATTCAGTTATTTAATTTAAGATATCAAAAATAATGCTACTGAAAGGCATGAATACTTACTTAAATTTGAAATTAATTTGGTTGACTTAAAATAATATTTAAAAAAAATAAATCTTCATATATAGGTCTAAAAATCAGACCTTAATAATTTTCTTTTATTTGAACGATATCTGAATTCTGCCTTAGTTTGGACTAGTAAATCATTGGGCAATTAAATGCCAAGCTATAAGAGAACTAATGTAGTTTACAAATGCACTTAATTTTATTTCCGGTATTAACTTTCAAAGAAAGTAAAATTTTCTGCATATTTGCATCATTTGGATTGATAGAATATGGCAAAGCATGCAAAGGCTATCAGCCTAAAGGAAAGTATATATTCATAGGCGGTTTTGTAAGGAAAAGTAGCTTGCATTTCCATTTATTCATGTGTATATATATATATATATATTGTTAATGCTAAAATCAATGCTTCATTAAAAATTCATTATTATTTTATTTTTAATACAACATACAGATACAGAATTGTTTTAAATTCCAATAAACAATAATAATTTATTTTTAAGAAAACTTATTTTATGATTTATATATTATATTACATGAATAAGAGAAACATTTGTCAAGAAATGTATTAAACTTGTATTAGCAGATTCATGCTATCCTAGTAACAAGACTATCATACTTCAAAACTGTATTAAAACTGGGCAAAATAAAATCAACATAAATTCTACATTAAATGTTTAAAAACTTATAAGTATGCAATGGTAGTTATATATACAATATAATATATGTTGTCATTTATAAAATATTAATGAAATGATATTTTTGGAAATAATGCACAAAATTTTAGTTTTGTTTTATAATTAGTTTAACGAATTGTTAGAAAAATATTTTAGGTCATTTCCATTTTTCCCCTGTTGATATTGGTATATTAAAATATATGGAATAATTAAGTTGCATCTAGTTAGTAAAACAAAACATTACGAAAAGTATGATACGGCATATTTTTAATCAATATAATTACTTCATTTTGGAATTATAATATTTTCGTAAGAAATTAATACCACTGAAAAAAATATTATTATACTAAAGGAATAAACGAGATTCTCGACCGCGTTGTTCAAGTTTTTGTAATTTTACTTCATAACACACTCGTACATAAACATATTCGTCTGAATTATAAACCAGGTATAACTAATTAGATAATCCTAGAAAAAGAATAAACTAAACCTAGTAAGCAAAAAAATATATACATTACATTCAGAATTCTAAATGTTTATATAAACGTTTCTCGCAAGGCCTGCCGGGAAAAAGATGTCAAACGTTCTTTGGTCAGACGATTGGAAAAGAACGCTAAAATGATTAGTTTTGTTTTCAACAACCACATTACCATTTCAATTATATACCACAAACAGTGATTAAATTTTGGAATAATTAGTTTTAAATAATAATAAGGGCAGTTGAAGGCGTAATTTATCGGATGCACAATGACAAAATACTACTATTAGATCTGCATTTGGAACAAATATTTTGCACTCTTTCAACTCATTAGACATTACGAACACTGATATTAATTAATCGCAAAGCTTAAACGTTTAAATACTTACTCACTACATATAACAGTGCAAAGTGCATGAGAATAATCTGCATAAAATGAACAAAAAATATTTCAAGTAGTAATTGTAAACATTTTCTTACTTACCTGCGCTATACAACCAACATGCATTCAGCCATGTTTTTTTCTGCAACTAGCTTTCAAACACTTTTCTCCTGATTGGCTAATTTCCAGTCAGTCACGTGATTCTTCCGCGCGGCTACTGAAACATTATCTGTAATGTTATAAGCAAATCTGCTGTTACCGCTACAGTTTGCTTTCAACCTGTTACCATTACAGGAAATTCTTCTGTAACTTTTTGATTTCTGTAACTTTACAAAACTTTTGCCTGTAAAGAGCGAACTTTTTTTTACAGTGCACAGAAAAAAAATTCGAATGAAACCTTATGTACTCCTTTGGGTGTGGCCTGTTATGACCATAAGAACAACTTGTTTGATTAGGTGAGTCGGGCTGCGCCCACTTCTGGTACCACATATACTCCCCCATTTAAAAGAGGACTGGGGATGAAGGGACCCAGTAGCCAAATCCTGGTGGTGACGAATTATTGCCCACCACTTTTTAGTTCGGGCACCAGCGTAGAATCATCATGTCAGGAATTATCGATGTCAGGAAAGTGAAGAAATTCACAATACTTTCGTCGAGACCCGAACCTGGATTTCTCGAATACGTGCCGAGTGTGCTACCGTTACACCGCGTAGGCACGTTGGAAGGATGGAGCAAATACCTTATAAAATATTCTGTTTAACATATAGGCTTTCTTATATAGGCCACTGATTTTAGCTTCATTACTGAATAAACTATTGTCATTCGACCTAAACAGCTAGTTCACTGTATTTGGAAGTAAACAGTTTTTCTACAATAGTTTAAAGAATAAGTCATAAAAAAATCGAGTTCTAAAGAAATAACTTTAACGCTATTTAGCCTTCTACAAGCATTTCTTCTGATGCTGAAAATTCGTATTGAAATTACTAACTGAAACTCCTAATTGATATGTTCGTGCAGCGTCGGATTGTATCGTAGGCATCAAATCTTACAGGAGTCTTTCATAATGTTGTTATTGTTCTGTTGACTTCTGAAATGCTTTCAAAATGGTTCTCTTTAAAGTGAGATTTTTAATCTAGGGAACAGAAAATATTACGTATACATAATGAATTTGACTAATAAAGCGAGAGAATCAAAGCAGTTACACTGATGTTTACAACTGTAAGGAATATTTTAATTTTATAACAGTTAATTTAGTGAACTTTTCTTATCTTGCCTTGTTTCAACTTACATCTCCTTACCAGAATGAGTTTTTAGAATCGTGTTGAATGCAACTGAGGAAGATATAGTATTAAAGGAAAGTTTAACTCACTTTCGAGAGAGAGAGCTAGGAATCCTGAGTAGCGCGCGTTTGCCTTTGGGCTACGTCTCTCTAAGCTGCTGTTACGCTCGGCCGTATTATTACGTGCCTTTTGATAGTTCGTCGGCCAGTTTAGATTACGGACCAACTACATTAGAAATGTGTTAGCTTCGACTACATCTCTTAATTAGTCATAGTTAGTTCTTTTTTCTTAAGCTCAAGTGGAGGCTTTGCTGTAAGCCCAAAGAAAGGGGTCGGCTGTTAACCTTATTTTGAGAGAATGAAGGGTAATTAACCCTTCTTGCATTTACGATCTCTGTGCTTTGAACCGAGGAATAATTCGCTTAACAGTTCACTAAGTTCCCCGTCACTTCATTTAGCAGAATAAAAATGAGGAACTCTACACAACTAAGTGCTTGATGATAACTGTTATGCATGAAGAGAACTTTCTTTTACAATCTCCTGGTTTTACGTTGAATCCATAACTGGAGATAGTATCTGTTACATAAATTCAGATAAAGAATTAATTCTCTGTGTAGGTAGGTAGGTAGGTAGGTTACGGAAGACTGGAACGCCTGATGTCTAACAGAGGTAAGCAGGCAACAGTTCTCTGGATAAGCGGACGAATGGGTAATTCTCTGTGTAATTCTCTGGGGACCATAACTTAATGAAAACAAACTGAAATGTGTTAATAACCATTTCCACAAGCTATCATTTTTCATTTACCTTTAAATTGGCTGATCGGCTGTATCAAAATTTTTTCGTCTTACTGTGCATATTACTGCTAGTTACAAGGAATCATAATGTTTCTCAATTGCCGAAGATACTTGGTATTAATCTTAAACGCCAAGTTTCGAGTTTATGATAAGCTTGATGATATGATTACGAGTTAAGCATAATGTATGGTAAGATAAAAAGGTGAAATTTGTCAAATGAGTGATATTTAGATGCGTCAGTTCTCTTCAACGGTATTTTTATTTCATTAGCGTGCTTTATTTACAACATTAAGTACTATTTCTTGCAACAATGTTTGAGATTGTAGCAATAAATCATAACTGGACCGAGACAAGAAATTGATTTTTGGAACAAAATATGAAACTTTTATTGGATTGTTCTAAATATTTGACAAATTTGAAGAATTTTAAGATTACGCATAGCCTTAAAATCAAGGTAAAATGACTGTGTGTGCTTTAAACTTGTTTGAACTTTAGATGTACTAAGATACTGCACTTAAATTAGTGATTTACTCCCCTCTAAAGCATAGATCTAGGGGCTGGACATAAATATCTGAACTAGAAAGGTGATTTATAGTACACTAACAAATTATTTGTAAATAGTAAAATGTAGCTTGGAACTAACTAATTTTGACTGAAAGGTTTTTCTGTTGATTAAGAGGTGCATTTAAATTGCTAATTCAAGTCTGCATTTTTTATAAGAAAGAAATTCAGCTTAAAATGCCAAATACTGTTTATTCTCCGCAAAGTGACTGACCTTCAGTGCAAACGCAAAATGAAAGTTTGTTTAGCACTTCTCGAGCAGTTTTTTTAATTTAAAGAATCAGGCATACCGTTAAATTTTATCCGATGTTTTCTTTAACTTGTATAAATGCATAATCAACGAATCCTGATTGGGTGCATGCAGGAGCAAAAAGCACATATTAAAGCAACCCTGACTGCACAGAAATGCATTTGCATACAATCTATTTTACTCTATACTGAATTTTCAGTTATTAAGTTCAGAAGTTTCAAGATTTATGAAAAGTCAAGAACTTTTCAAAAACCACAGTAAAGTATTACCTGGCTGAGCCAATAAGTTAATCTTTTTATTTATTGTATAGCAAACAATAATAGTATTAAGTCAGAAAACAATGATTTCAATAAAAGATGTGCAACAGAGAAAATTTTGTTTTATTATTGTTTTTTTTATTCCGCTAGTTGTTTTTCTTTTGCCTTGTTTCTGTACCGTAGTATACGCTTGAATACAATAACCATACAATATCTGAGCATATGTACTTAGGTATCGTTGTAAAATTCGTGAATCTGGATGAGGGATAGCCAGAACGAACATATCTGCAACAATTCTTGATGTCCCAGTTTTATCAAAATATGCGCAGTGTTTTGCTGCTTAATTTTTTTCTTGCATGGAATACAGAAAGTAAATTAATAAGCTTTTGTGTCATAAACAAAAGTCCCTGCTATTGCTATAACATGGACTAAAGAAGTATATACCGTATTTACTCGGGTGTTTCTTCCCTTTTTTCTACTAATTTTACCGCTTCAAAATCGTAGGAGAAAAATACGCACTATCTATTGTTTCTGAAGAGACGATTTTAAGTATAAACATAGCACATTAAAAAGCATACATAAAGACATACTAATATTATTATATTATCTATTTCAAAAGAACTTAACAATTTCAATAATATTCGTTTTTTTTTCACAAAGTATATTTATATTTGCACGTATATTTTACATTGTTACACTAAATCAGAAGTTTATAAATCATATGCCGAAAACATTAGGGGTAAAACTACCCGAGGGGGGAAATATGCGAGTAAATGCAGTATTTATGATTTGAAAGAAACTGTAATAGCCATTTATTTCGTGTTTTTATCTCGTGGGTATATTACATGTATTTCAAGGTAATTAACTAGTTATCAGGCAATTTTTATAAATATTGTATTAGGGCAAGATAATGGATTAGTTTCAGAGTTTTCAGAAGCAAGACAGAATGATGCTTAGTCCGTGGTAACGTTTGAAATCAAGTTTTGTGGTAGAGTATTCTTCCTATGCACAGAAATTCTTCTTTAAAGAAATTTTAAGAAAGATGTCTCTTTGCGAAAAGTCTTAAGTAGAAGCATTTAAAATGATCAAAAATTTCTTATTAAAATTCGAATTTTATCTTAGGGTTTAGAGCAGGTATCAAACTTTTAATTTCAGTTAGATGCGCGAAAGAAATTTCATGTGAGTCATGTATGGCAGGTGTTAGCTTGGGATTAAATACCAGCATCACATGATTCATCGCCTACAGTCATTAAAATGAGCGATGAATGTATAAGAAAATGTTTGGGATATTAAATACAAGCAAAGTGCATTAACATTTACTAAAATTTAACACAGGTTATAGGAAACTGCAACCCCACCAGCGGCAGACCAGTAAAATTCCTCAACACTGGTAGTTCAGTTGGGGGTTCGAATCCCAACGATCGTGCTGCCCGCATGGATTTTTTTCTGGTTTTCCCCGTATGAAACGGACATTCGAGCCCACTTCCGTTAGAAAGTCCTCCACGAAGGCGTCCTTTCCCTTAGGCCAATTGCCCTCGAGTGCTTTGCCATAATCAAAATAAAGCAAACATATGAATCAAACAAGTAACTGCATTTAAACTTGCTAATTGCAATTTGTAACAATCAAACTCTGCTCCATTTTATGACGTATTACCAGACGGAAATAGAAAAATGTGCATTTGTTAAGTGTGGACCATTTTAGAATTGAATTAATTTTATTTGTAAGAAATGTAGAGTTACTCTCTGCTATTAATTTGAATTCTTCAACCCTACTAAGACAGTCTGAAGAACTTTCAACTGAACAAATACACGAACTGTGCATTCAGTTTAACTCTCCGCAGCTTCCAGGATATTAGTAACAGAAAAATGAACTTCAAATTAATTAAATGCTGAAGATTATAATGCAAAACAGCCTAAAAATACGTTGATTTCAATTACAAAGTGCGCTAATTTCGGCTGGCAAATTAGCTAATGCCGGATAACTAAGTAGCAGAGCTGGTTAGCATTGTTGCCAAAGACTCTCGGTCTAAACATTCAAAGAACTTTATTTTAAATACTCGCATTTCATTTACATTCTGGTACACATACATGAAAAGAAGAAATGACAGTACAGTTCGAAATCAAAAGAAAATGGGTTAATTTACATAAAATATACCTTGCAAAATTACTACTTTTATTATGGGATTTTGATTGAATTTGTAAGTCCAAACTAACTTCACAGGGACACAAGAACTAAATATGTGAATAGCAGATGTTCAATATATGATTAATATTTAATGGTAAGTTTTCACATATAACCGTTTTCAATAAAGAAGGCCATAAAACTGCAAATTAATTTAAGCTCTTATGAGTTCATTTCTCCTGCTTAAGATTTTGTCAACCAAAATATTGCTTGAAATGGATGATAGAAATAGTGTTCACTATCTCAATTTACAGGCTTATTCTCCTATAAAATAGAAGTGAGTCGTTTTCCGCACGTTACATTCGATAAATATGATATTTTAAAATACATTTTGCTTAAAATAAATCTTAAAATTAACGATTAAAACCTTAATTTAGAAAAATATTTGTCCCTCCCCAGTTTTTTTTTAAGTTATAGATTTTAAATTGTTGAACATGTGCCACTTGGATGAACCTTGAAAAATGCATTTGCAATACATTTTCCATGTATAGGTCTACCAAAATCAAAGTAATTGATAAAAAAGTAAAAGTTTTATTATATCCTACACATACATTCACAACCCAGTTTCTAATGTACTATCAAATTAAAGTATCATGCCTATGATTAATGTCTTCATTGAATGCCACCACTTGGAAGGTATTTCAGAAAATTTTAATATCTTTATCTGTTTACTTATTAAAATCTTTGATGAATATACTTCCATCTCTGGTTACGAAACTATATTCAAGGAAAGGATACTGCGCAATGCAAAATTTAATTGTAACAATCATTCGATGGACGCAAATACTTGAAATTCATCTTCGGGCACGACATTCATTCGAAACAAACATACATTACTTAGCAGTTTTTCAGAGGCATCACAGTAATTTCAGGCATTTCTGCTCTAACTGCATTACCTCACAGTATAAATTCACTGAAAGTTTTAGAAGGTTTTTCTGACTTTTAAGTTACAATATACACATTTATACCTACATCTATCTATATATCTATCTATGCATTATTTTACTGCATTTAGTTGTAATCGTAACTATATGACAGAAAGCGTCAACGAAATATGCGGTTAGGAAAACCAAATAATGCATTTGTATTTTTTGAGAACCAGTTGTTTATTTATTTATTTAGAAATGTTTAGCTGAGAGATGGGCTGTAATCAGTTAGAAAAAACATGAATCTTATATGAATAATATAATAGATTATGAAAGAGAATTATTGAGTTTCTATTATTATTTTACGGTATTATAAATTTTATATTATTTTTATCGTTTTTGACGTTTTATTTAAGGTATAAACTAAGTTTCGTTTTCTTTACCAGTGCTTCAGGGTAATTAATCTTGTCAATGTTAAAGTTTCTGTATATATTTGTTAACGATTTACAGTTGAAAGTCAAAAGATTACGTTTCGAAGCAATATGCAGTTATATCTACTATATTGTTACACTTTTAGTATGCACGAAATTTACGTAAGAGAAATGTAAGAATACTGTTCGCAATTAGCTTCTTGAAAGCAATAAACTGTGAAAGTATTTCCTTTTGGGATTGGAGACGCAAGACCTTCCCTCAGCTCCTAATCGATACGAAAGTTACATTTGTTATTCAGAGAGTAGATAGAGCAACCTAATGCAGTTTTATCGTTATTGTTATTTAGTACCATACCCACAAATCTTCTGTTGTGAGGTATAAATATTAAATTAAAAAATGGAACGTTTTTTACTACGACGGTTGAGTTTGAAATAATGAAACGTATTTTTTCTAATTTCTTGTAACAAATAGTTATGCAATAATTAATAATTTCTTTCTTTTAAGTAGTACATTATTTATATTGGACTTAAATAAAAAAGGAAACCATATAAGTTCAAACTAAAGGATTTTAGTTTCCTTTTTACAAAAACTCAAATCGTAAAGTTGCTAAGATGATTTCATTTCAACTTATCTAAATTTTGATTGAGCTAAGAAAATTATTATATTTCCAAACTTGTTTTCCATCCGTTTCTCTACTTTTGCATGAGAACAATACCGTAGTATACTAAATACATCAAAATAACGGGCTTAATGAATTACTTTATGGTCTAGAATATGAAGGTCAAATACTGAGGAATTTACAGCCGTTTATACCAGATGTGCCCTACAGGGCTAGCATTAACAGCCTGAAGATCGTTGAAGTATTCAAGGGGGGGTCAGTGATGATCAGGGGTTCGAGTGGGGGTCAATAGCCGAATATGAACCTGTAACGGCATAATCAAGATAATACCGATTAGCGAAAAGTATTAATAAAATTGATAATGAATGGTTTGTTGATATGAATATCATATAATAAGGATTAATCAATAATATATATATCATATAATAAGGAAACAATCATATGAAATAAGTACATGAGGAAACTATACTAAAATTATGACACAAGAAGAGCTGATTCTACTAAATGAAGATGCTCAAGCACAAATTTTATTAAAAATACATGAGTATGCTAATTTTGCAATTTAAAAGTCATCCGAGAGAAGTATCCTGGCATAAAAGTTGCCTACTGTATCGGCATTTTTGACTTTTCTCTCTTTTTACCTACTGGAAGTAGGCTTTAGTGAAGCTAATAGTTTATTACGGAAAACAAGAAATAGGCTGAATATTTTTGAAGGGGATAACTTAAGCGTTAAATTAAGCAGTTTTATGCCAAATATTAAAAAAAATTACATCAATACATTAAGCTCAGACAAAAAATTAATTAAATTCGAACATTTACGCAGTTAGAATCTGCGATTTTGCTTCTGAAATTTCTTCTGTAAAATTAAAAATAATAACAATACCAAAAAATAATGAAATATAAATATAGTAAATCATTTTCTAAACTTTTGCTCATATTCTTAATCTAAATGCCATCTTTAAGTTATTTATATGCAATTATTTATATTATGTATATGATGTATGCTTTATATTAGAGAGAAAACTTTAAATGGGTTGATGAATAAAACCAATCTTTTAAAAGGGGTCGATGTTAGTAAAAGGTTGAAAATCTCTGATTTATACTAACTAAGAAGGTTTTTTTTTTTGTCTGAAATGTTTCACCCAGCATCCTGTATAAGAATTTGAAGGGTATTTATGCTAATTAACTCATTATCGCTTTACCTGAACTCTAATATCACTTCTACCTTTCGTTAGCTCTCACCAGTATGCAAAATGAAATAAATGCATATAAGACCAGAATTCTTAAAATTAGTGAGAACGTTCTGGCAGAAAGGTTGACGGTTGCATTATTTCCTTTCTCAGCTCTGAGATATGCGTAATCCAGCGTTATCCAAATTACTCGAGCATTTACTTAGAATTGAGCGAACACTGTTTAGGCTTTTACAGTGTGAATCTTACACATTAATTTTACTTTGAATTTTAATTCATATCCTATATTACTGAAATACTACAAGCAGTGGTGTTTATTTGTAAATATAAGCCATGCATATTTAAGCTGAAGTTTTAAATAAAAAGATTTATTTAAACTTTCTTCATAGTCTGCTGTTGTTTTCATAAAAAGAACGGTAAGTCGCCTGGCAATATCAGTAGGCAGTAGCCTGGCAATATCAGTCATACTAATCAAGGTATGGAAGTCTATAAAACGCAGTTTCTCATCTTACTCATAGTATTGTGCTGATTGTCTAGTCAACTTCAAAAGCAATAAAAGTGGTTTTTACAGTAAACATTATAATTTCTGTGGAAAGAAAGTTAACTAAAATTTACAGAGAATAACTGACAGCAAAGTTATTCAAAAAAAGGGGTGGTTGAAAAATTGTCGTCCTTGCAACTATTTATCTCCTTTCTCTTTATTCGTCAAGCTACCCAGGATTTGGCGATGGGTCCGTCAACACAAACATGAGCCAAGTTAAAATCAAATAAAGATTTATTTATCCTTTTTGTTTTGGTGTATTACAAAGTAAAGCGCTAACATAAATTAAAATGATTTACTTATCATTACACAAAAATACTAGAAGAGGCTAGTAACCTTGGCTGCTAATATTCATCTTACTATAGAGACATTAGGATGTTTTTTTGGAAACAAGAGAGATGAAAAATGAGCAATCGCTTTCGCCGGGAATCGAACCGCGAACCTCTGGAATACCGTCTCAGCGTGCAGAACCACTACACCGCGAAGGTACGCTAAGAAGGCGGAAGAAAAACCTTATATACTCCCCCTTATAAAGGGTGACTGGGGTTTTTAGGGCACCCAATCGCCAAATCCTGGGTGAGGAGAATCAACCTCCAACACCCTTTTAGTTCGGGCGACACTGTAAGGACATTAGTTATTTTTGGAACAGGAAAGATGAAAAATTAACAACACCTTCCCCGGGAATCGAACCGCGGACCTCTCAATTACGCTCTGAGTATGCAGACCACTATACCACGAAGGCACGCTAGGAAGACGAGAGAAATACCTTATATTACATATATTAATATCCTAAATTCAAATATGCAACATCTGGTAGGTTGCATCATCTCCAAAATCAATCATAAACACTTACTATGACACAGAGAATTCCTAATTTTAGCCATTCACGAACACTACAGAATGTAACACTCAATCAGAAGTAACGTCGGTGTGGCAAAAACTCCAACAAACAGCCTCACGATTAAACCTTTTGCTTTTAAACTATGTCGCTTGCTATTCAAATTGCATAATGTTCTGGTCCAAGTGAATAATTGTGATACGAGCTTATAAGCATAAAATAGAGTTTATTTCTATTGTCCCAAACTTTTATTGAAAATCCTTTACAATTCTACATTGTGATAAGAAATGGCCAGACGCTTTATTTAATAGTTTGCCCTACTACAAATGCCGGAAGTATTAACCATTTCATTATGGAAGCACCTAATAGGTGATCACTGTTGCCTCCTATGAAGGAACGGACAGTTACAACCATGCCTTGTCCGAGATTCGACCCCCTTGCCCATCGCTACTGCAGTCACTAACCACTATACAGGCAGGTACTTGTTGTTAAAAGGTGCATTTCTTCTGTACTAAAAAGTAACTTTGTTGATCTAGCATCTGTTTGCATTTTTTAAATGCGAATTTGGTTTTTTACATGCGACAACTTGCGAACTTCACGGCATTTTCATAAAAATTGCTTTAACACAAATTATTTTCTATTTAATAGAATTTTTTATTCGCAGCTAAAGGTTCTAAAAGTTACTAAATTGCCGAAACATTTAACCACAAACGAAGTCTGTTCTGATATGAATTCAAAAGGAAGAGGAACTGAGCTTACAGGTTCTGAAAAATAATTTAATTTAATACTAACACAGTGAAGTTGAAATTGTTCAACACGATTAATAATTCCAACCCAAATTCTAATAACGCAAATCCTACAAAGTGGGATATAATATTGTAACAAAATTAGAAGAATTATTACATGTAATAAATCAGAAATAAACATATTTGTGAAAAATGCAAATTCATAATTCTCTGTTATTTGGTAGAAATGTTCTAGATAACGCAATTTTTATAAGAAACAAACGAAATTAATGTAGCTGAAATCTTTCTTTGTTTATTTATTATCTTAAAATTATATAAGCAGGAAAAATTAAAAAGTAAACTATTTTCAGGTGCTTGCAAATTAGTGGATATGTAAAACTAGGTACACGCTCAATGCTTCTGACATCTCTTTCTGTAGGCAGATAACCTTCGTGTTTCTTTGTTTTAAGTGATTAACCAATCAGCGCTGATAATTCGAAAGTTGAAGCGCTTTGAGTAACCTGAAATTTTGTTTCTATGTCTAAGTCAAAACAACCTTTGCCAATCATGTGAATTACCACATTTATCAGACAGAGAACCATTTACAACTAAGAAATCCCTTTTGAAAAACTGCGAAGCATTTTATAAAAGTTTAAACTTGAATTCTTTGGCAGAAAAATTCTATATCTGTTAAAGTGAAATGGCAAATTTATATTTGCTGTATACTCTCTGTTTGTCTTACACTTCGGACAGGTTCGCATCCGAAAACTCATCCAATCACGAGAACATTCACTGAAGCGGAAGTGGTAAATGATGCTACTGATCAGGGCAGGATTTTGTGACGTAGACTTCTTGCGGTAGCAGGCGCCTGTACGCGCTTGAGCGCGTAAACGCGAGGTGGCAAACAACGAAAGACAAATGTGATGCCATTTTTCTCGCCGTCTTTATCACCAGTCATATATTGACGTTAAATAATGGCGAGATGCACCGGGCGTTACGCAAACAATTCGCAGATTTCGCCTCCAATTTATAAAATGATTGTGCATTGGGGACAGCTTAGAAATAAAAATAATCTTTGCCAAAGGTCAAAAACTCTGTTTCCGTAGTGCTTGATTAATTCAGAAACTTTTTTATGTTTCCGAGAGACCAGTTAGTGATAGATGAAGCGAATTTGCGTTGCTTTTTTGCATTCAATTCCAATCGTGATTTAGTAACATTTATTCAAGATTTCACAGATAACTTACTCATGCATGTTTTATTTTGTTCCTTTTAAGTAAAGTGAAAAGAACTTTTTTTCCACATGTCATTTTCTTCACTTGAAGACATTAATTTACACAGTTTCTAGCGGAAAAACAAATGCTGCTAGCACTGAATGTGATTTTAAACTCAACCGTTCTAAAAAGCAAGCATTAATATTTCTATTAAACATTTTACTTTTTACACCATTTTATTCATTGTTCAGAAATTAACAAAGACTGCTCCTTACAATTTTTGCTCGGAAAATGTTTTTATTAGAAATTAATGCGTAAAAATATCTTAAGCTTCGTCAATGACAGAGGGAATGGATTGTAATCGAAGATCTAATAAACATCAGTTTTCTTTATGAAAACTCCATATTTTAAAGAGAAATTCATAATTTTTAATGTCAGTTTAAATGAAATAAAGCCACACTATATATCAGTTGATTCACGTTAAAGAGAATCTAATATGTAATATTAACTGCAACGGAAATAATCTTTGAGAAAAGACACTTGCTATCAATTTACTTCTCATTTCGTGATCGAGATTACTGGACAATTCTGACAGTAACTTAAATAACGAAATAGGGATTAGTAAATACGAGAAATAATGAAAATATCAGCGTTATTTAGTCGATTACATGTAACAAATTCTAAGCTTAATGAAACTAAAAACAGAAAGAATAATAGAAATTCAAAATACTGTTAACTCTTAGTTTAACTTTTTGAATTACAATTTAAAATTATATATACTAAAAATCGAAAGCTAATCATTATTAACACAAATTTGCTACGATAGTAGCTATAAAAAGTACACAAAAAATGTATTCGAAAGAATACAAATGAAAACGTATCGATGAAGAAGTGCACGAAATGTTCAAAGTTTTACCGTCACAGTTTTTAAATACCTTAGTTATTTCTAATGATTTATTTACTGTAAGACTTCGCATCAACAATGACTTCAGGTTTACTGCGTGACTTCAGTTTGAATGCCGATTATCCACTCAATACGCAGCGGAGGACATTTAGAAATTTAATGAAACCTTACCTTGGCGCATGGTCTAAAGGTAAATTTATTCTAACATTCGTAGTCTACATATATAATAAGCTATATTAAATTATTCCTGTCTACAAAGTTCCTGCTGGTTATCAAGAGGAGGAAATTCCTCTTTAATGCAACACGATATCAACTCCGCGTGATGCTGTTAAATTTTCAGCTCCTGCGTTAAATCACCACACTTTAAAGGATTCATCGTGCTAATTTGGTTGGGAAATGGTTGGCCTTTGTGGTACATTCAGAGAAGATTTCAGGGGAAATTTCATGTAAAACCCTTGCTATATTCCGAATAGTCTCCAGCGTTGCTTTCATATGTGCTTGCATACGACTCTGGCTTTAGACATATTTTAATGGGTAAAGCTCTACTACTGTAAAGTTTTATTTACTCTGGAATCGTCATTACAACGTCTGTCCCATGCTAAGTATTGAAGACTCTAGTGTCTTGAATATTATTCAAAAATTGCTTAGTATGAATAAATTTCGACATAGGAAATATATTGAAGTTCCGAAATGCTTAGTCTGGAACGACGATGCAATGCTCATTTGCCTTAAGGGTTACTTTTCGAGAGAACACGGAATAGTAACCTCCTATATTTAAGATCTACTGTTGTAACAAAATGGTAATGATAGATATTTGATCGGAATTATCAAGAGAGGAGAAAATCTGTGATATAAACAATGGAAGTGGAAGCTATTCATATTGAAAAAGAGCTCTAATAAATAAACACTTTACTTTGAAGAAGAAAGAATAATTAAAATTTTTTTCGTTAAAGAAGCGTAATGTTTTTTCCCTTTTAATTAAGTGATACAGATGGTCTAAATCATTGATTTCAAAGTAGAAACAGTTGCAGACATGGTCTTAAATAGTACAAATTAAATGCGATTGTTAAAAGTGTTTACTAATTCACATGATCTTCGTGAAACCAATGCAAGAATGGAGAATTTCAGACTCAACATAACTTTTTAATTAAAAAGTAAATATCGAAACATTAAATAATGTAATTACCTTCACTTATCGATACTTAATTAGTACACTAAACGCTCAGTAAGATGTGCAAGAATTTAAAATATTTAACTTCTTCCTAAAGAAAAATTTTGAATTATGATTTCATTTTTCGGCAGTCTATACAGAATATTCTGAGCCTGATTTAACTGCTTATTATTAATAATTTGGTTCTTTTAATATTATTTCATTGGACTCAATAAACGCTGAAAGTGCGAGTTTCTATAGAAAATTCATATTTGTCAGACATTTAAAAATTTAAGGCATATTTTATTTTGCAATTACAAATATAATAAAATATTTTTTTTTTTTTTTTTTAGCTGAAGAATAAAACAAACTCTTTTTAAAATTGGAAATATTAACAGACATTCTAGCTTAAATTTCGCGTACAAAAGTTCATAATATTTTGAAGAATGGCGTTAATTAACTTTCGAATTATTCTAGAATTCTACATATTTTAGAAGCATATTTATCTTTTAATGATTCAAAATGTAAAGCATATATAGCAAAACAACTTTCATTGGATGACAGAATAAGCTAAATGTATTTCACTGCGATGACCAAAGATAATTTTATCTTTCTAACCATCAAATCTTGCAGATTACCAGATCTTTTTCGAAGAAATTTAATTACCACTGAATGCAGTATTGAGAAGAATCCCAGTCTGACTTGCAAAACTCTACCCTAATCTCACTGTATTGGGAAAGGAAAAAACATTCAGAGGTAAAAGAATGTATAAGGTTTAATAATATTCTAAAATCTGATTTCGCTGAAGATTTTAAGTAACTAGTTCATATGAATATTTAAGAAGAGATTATACCGTGAATTAACCATTGTTGTTTTGTTTGTCGGATAAGAATTTACAGTACCAAGAATCTAGACTGATGAATCCAGTAAGTGAAGATCAGGCTCTTGTATCTCTAAGCCTTATTTTTCCAAGGAAAATTATACTTTGGTCTCGTCTACACGCTCAAATGAAATCATGCTCCTTCTTTCAGAAAAGTGAAGTTTTTAATCTTATTGTAGAGGGATTATGAGAAGGAAATGAATGAGAGGAAATGAACGAATGAAATCCTCAAAGAAATATGATTCTTCGGAAAGGTTGACAATCTTGAAGGAAGCCAGAAAGAAGATATGGAAGCAAAGGGAAAAGAAAGGAAATATTGTAAAAATAGATTCTTGCATGAGTTCTGCATGCTTTCATGCACAGTTATTAAAATATTTTATAAATTTATTAAATGCACGACGTTTTCATCACATATATTAAAACTATTTTTTCCTGTTTTTGCAGGGAATTTCTCAGTAAAAGAACAATCTAACATTTCCTGTATCTTCATAAACATAATTATTAATAACGGAAGCTTAAGTTTCCTTCAAAAATACTAAAAATATTTCATGTTTTAGAGAAATTAAGAAAGTTATTTGCAACGCAAAAGAAAAAAAAAAACAAATTTTAAGAATCCTATGATTTGTGTTTGACAGGTTTTTAAGGTGGATAAACACCGTACAAAATTTGATAAACTTCTAATATCTTCTTTTAAAGTCCTCAAACAATTTTTAAATTTATCAGATACTAGTGAAATTATAAGTATTTCCGAGAAGTACAGTGTCTTTGAATAAAAGTAAAGGAAAGCTTATTATTTAATTTTAAATTTTTCTATCAGCTTTATGTTACAAATTGTGCTTTAGCACAAAATAGAATGTTATACTATTACGCATCACTATTTGTAAAATGATAAACCAATAATTACAGTTTTTATTTGTATAATTCTTAGAATTTTTTATAAGCGCTGTGATATCTATCTTCTTTGTCCATTTGTCAGGTTGTGAGATTGCGTAGGTTATGAAGTTCTCATTTCCGCTTTTATTATTGAAATTTTAATCATAGACATTCAAGTTTTCACCTCGTTTTAACATGTCGACGCAGACATGCGTAAGGGAAGTACCGACAATTGTCGTAAATCTCTAAACGAAAACTATAATAATCTCAAAAAAGAAAACAAGATAAATTTGATCCCATCCCACAGAATGTTATAAGTAATACTCGGTATCTGAAGATGCGAAAAGCGCGATCTATTATCAAAGTTTACAAACTAGAAAATAATAAGGAGAGGAGCCAGTGACCGTAAGGGGTGCATAAAAAATGCAGTTGGAAGAATTACAATTTGAAATGTGAGTATTAATCTAGTAGAGAAGAAATACTCTATTTTAAAATATAATTGTATTAAAAGCTTTATTCTTTTCTTTCCTTTTCTTTTCTGGCCAAGCACAAAGTTGATGAAATTGTTAATTAAAATATCTATTCTAGCTTCATCTTTTATTCTGCACGCTGAAAAAAAAATTCAATACTTACGTGACTATTTCTCTAAGCGCCGCTCAAACCATGTTGTAAATCTTCTTCTGTTCCCGGATGCGCACACTGGAGCGCTATACCACAAAACTTGGCTCTTAATCGAAGAATGAAATTCGGCAAATACATTTGCTTTTAAAACACATCCGTAATCACCCCTTCCCAGTTGCTTTGAAGCAAACATAATCGAATGCTTTAGTTTCCAGAACACAAGTTCCTTCCCATGTTTGAAATAGAAAAAGCTGCTCATGCAACTGCTCTGCGGGAGCTCATACGCTTTTGCAAGATGAATTCTGAACTTGTTTATTGTCCTTTATTTTAACTTAATTTAATACTTACTTAAGCTAGCTGTTGAATGAGGTATGCATGTTTTAGGGTATATTTAGTATTCTATAAAATATAATAAGACTTTTGAATAAGGTGCAAAAATTCATAGAGTTAAACAGCTCTTAAATAATGAGAATAAGGCAAGAATGAAAGTTTAGCTCCGCTTCCGATTAGGAGCTTTTTTTACATGATTACATTACACATTTTATATAATTGTATAAAGTTCTAGTTAATTTACGTGTTCTTGGCCACTAAACGTTTATGGGAGTGACTATTCCCTGGTCTCCTTGCAAAATATAAAGTCAAAGAAGGGTTATAGTACCCTTTTATTCACTCAAAGAAACATTCACAGACGGTCCGTTCTAGGGCTTACAGGAAAGCCTCCAATTGGGATTTAACTTAACACAGATGGTAAGAAACTACACTAATTCTAACTAGCTAAACTTTAGTCGAAGATATACAAAGATAACTAACAGAGTTGGCCCTTAATTAGACCTCACCAGCAAATGCTAACAGGCACGTAAGACTACGGCCGTTCGTAGTAAGATAGGCTTAAAGTTACGACGTGGCACTAAGGCAGAACCCGCTCTACTAAGGACTTCTGTGTTTTTCTGCTGAAGTGACTATATATCCCTATTAATTACTGGCTCTAGTTCGTTTACATAAACGCGATACTGAAATCTCATTCTGGCAGGAAGATGCAAGTGGAAAAAAAGCATTTAAAGAAAGAGTTTCGAAATGAAAATAATCCTTACAATTTAGTTTATCCCAGAAACATGGAAAGTTTGAAATTTTTAGAGTTCTTGTTGTCAAAAAATGCGATATTAATTAGCACTTAATAATTAATCTTCATAAAATCTGAATAAACGAGCGCTATCTAATTTACATTCTGACATAAAAAGCATAGATGAAAAGGAGAGCGACAGGAAAGTTGCTTTAATTCAAAATTAACTATTAGTCAAAATAAATAAATCCTCACAATATATTTAATTTCCAAATCTGTAAGGCTGAGCTCCTTCATGAACAAAGGTAGCATCATAACTCAGTGTACTATAACTACCTATAATACGAAGGAGAATTATTCGTCGAATCTTTCGCAGATTTCTTTTGTTAATTTTCTTAACAGTATATCTACAGGTTCGAAAGCCATAAGACATGAAAGGCAGAATACATTCCTTTACATTAATGTCTTAACTTATTTGGCAGTTCGATAAAGGCCATCAATAATTTTTTCGTATTTAGTACAAAAGAGTTCAGCGTACTTTGTTGCATGTAAATTTCCTATCGAACAGGAAACTAAGGCTCTTATCTAGCTTCTTGTCGAGTATGGTAGAGAGGATATAAAATCTTATACAAACAGTCTAATGCGAACCATCGAGGGTCAAAGAGGCAAAGCATTTTTGTTCATTAACGGTTTTAGATATGATGCACCAACTGTGCTCTAAAAGAATATTAGACAAAAGCTTTCTTTGGAAAATTAAATCATCTGTAAATGCAATTTTAAATTAGACCAAAGAGTAGGACTGCTTACAGAAACTTGAGGTCAGTTTCTTTCAAGTGCAGCATATAAACAACTTTTAGAATATTAAAAACAAGCGTTATCGAAATCACATTTGATAGTCAGAAAAATAAAAACTGTTGTTAACTATAAAAAGTTTTTGTCTCAGATACCAGTTTATTCTAAGGAAAGAGTTATTTTAATGAAGAAGGCTGTAAAGTATTTTCTCAAAGCAGGTAATATGCTGATGAATCTAATATTGTCAAGACATGGAGTCCTTACATCCAAATGTTTAAGGTTTGTGATTTTTTTCTCTTGTACAGGAAAGCTTCCTAATAATAACCAAAGGTTAAAACGTCTGGTGTTATCCACTATATATTAAAAGTACTCTCAAGTTTTAAGAAATAGAAAAGTAAGAAGCAGAAAACTGGCAGTCGCTGTATAAAATACGTAGTTCCTCTGACTCATCGCATATGTTTCTTTAAACATTATTATAATCACATACATTATCACCTGGGAAACACTTTGTCAAAATAGCAGAAATAGTGTTATTCAATGCCGTGGTAATTTGCTATCGGAGAGTTGTTATTTGAAATCTGTACCTTCTTAGCAAAATTAACTTTTACACCCTATTTATATACATTTTTCCAAGTACTGAGAACACTAATAGCTGAGAAAACATTTTCCACTAGTTAAGCTTAATGTCTGCTAATTTAACCTCATAATTACATAATCCTTTCTTAAATTCTGGATGAAGATCTTTTTTTGAGAAATAGTAACCACAATTTCATTTTTATTTCGTAGTAAAATAAGACATTTTGGTTAAGACTCAGACTCATGAAATGATGAAAACTTAGTGCCCGACGTTTTTATTCGCAGAATATTGTTGAAAATTATCAGTTTTAATTTAGTGCTACATGAACAAATATGTGAATGAATTATCAGGCTCTGAAATAACTATTCCTTATGCCTTGAATTATCATCTAATGCTTAAAATAATTGATCTGACCTTGTTAGGGAACAGAATAACCAAACATAAGATATTAAAAGAAAAACTTAGTTGTGAAAGTTTGAATCCGGTTGGCATATTTCAGTTGGAAAATGTTTTCGGTATTCATGAAATGCGATAAGGTAGGCACTTCTTAGATGAGACCTGGTTTCCTTGGAATAGAAACGTAAGGGGAATGTCAAAATATATTTATTTCGAACCGATGCAGAATAGGCCGGAGAAACCTGTCATCCTCTGTGCAAAACTCTAACCTTGCACAAAGAAACGATGACAAGGTAAAAAATCAAAAAGAAAATTTTTTATTTTTTATCGAACATTTCGGAGTGCTCGTTTTTTAAAAGACACAATAAATTTACATTTTAACTTCAGAGTTTAACTGGAGAAATATTGAACTTTCGAAGAATAAATAAATATTTAATTAATTTATCTCATTAGAAAACTGAACATTTAGTATTTATATTTTACTTTTGCAATAAATTTTATAGCGAATTGTCAGAATTAACAAACACACTCGCACACATACGAAAAAAATGTGACTGAATGGATTATGGATTAATGAGTGATTCAATAGACTGAAGACTTTCGTAACTGATGCATATGCATTTTTTCTAATATATACTATGTATCGAATCTCGGGTGGTAATGGTTACAGCCGAAAACATCGCGGCAAAAACATCGCAGACGAAAATGTCGCGGAGAAAACAACGCAAGGGGAAAACGTCGTGCTACAAAACATCGTGGGAGAAAACATCGCAAAGAGAAAACATCGCAGTTCTAAAACATCGTGGTACAAAACATCGTCGTCTAAAATAAAGCGGTTCAAAAACATCGTAGTTTAAAAACATCGTCGTTGAAAATATCGTGGTAAAAAATAAAGTATCTACAAATCATCGCATGACGATAACATCGCAGACATGTTTTTTTCAGGCATGCTTTAATAAGTGTAAATGGATATTCCCATAATGATTTGTGAGCGCAAGATGGAAAGAAGGATAATTTTTACTTTCATATTTTTTATTAATTAATAAATTTTTGCTGAGAAAATTAAAAGGAAACTTAAGCATAAAAAATTAATGCAACTTACAGCACTTAATAGAATTTTAAACCGACATAGTTAACTAACAAAGGCCATTAATAAATCATTTTTATAAAGTTTTTACTGGTAATATTTCATGAAAAGTATAATCTATAAGTTACATTTAATTTTCTATGCTTAAGTTTCCTTCTTACGTTTTCAGAAAAAATTTATTAGTTAATAAAATATATGAAAGTAAAATTTATCCTTCTTTACACCTTGCGCTCACAAATCATTATAGGAATATCCATTTACAATTATTAAAACCTGAAAAATGCATGTCTGCGATGTTATCGTCATGCGATGATTTGTAGATACTTTATTTTTTACCACGATATTTTCGACGACGATGTTTTTAAACTGCGATGTTTTTGAACCGCTTTATTTTCTACGACGATGTTTTGTACCTCGATGTTTTAGAACTGCGATGTTTTCTCTTTGCGTATCCTCGGCAAAGTAGGTCTTCTTGTACTCTTTATTTCGGTACCCTTGCTTTGAATTTATGTTTATTAGTTCATCTGCTATGCACACTTTTGTGTTATTTTTATAATCCGTAACTCGTCTTCCCCCCTACTAACTTCTTCCAAGTCGAATTTTTCGACGCAGGGGTTGCAAGGTTGTTGTTTTCTCAAGAAGCCCCTCAGGGTTAGCATATTAACAACGACCTTTCCCCTCCACCTACAAAGCGCATGCGCGCTTGGCACAGAACCTGTTGACACCTGTGACATTAGAACTTTTTACCGCGCGGCTTTGTTTATGTTTCGAACTTCAACTTTGTCATTTATTCGCCCATTCATGTTTATGTTACAATCTTTTTATACTTTATAGATGTAAATTTATTGATTAATGAAATTTACTGATTGTATTTTAAATTACTGACTATTGATATAAATTTAATAATTTTGTGTTTGCACTTTCTAACCTTTTTTTTTTTTTTTTTTCTCCTCTGTCTCTTTCTCCTACTAAAATGTCTGTATTTTGTGGTTTAAGTTACGGGTAGTATAAGTTCTCAGTCCAACATTAATTTTATTTCCTCTATGACTTTCTAGTTAAGCTGTCTTCAAGCCTTTTCCCCTCTTCTTTCCCCCTTTAACTGACTTCCCCTTCTTTTTATTTCTCTGTTAACTTCGCTTCTATGTAACTTAGCGGCCTCAAACTCTTCTTTTCATCCCCTTGTTATCCTGTTATTCCCTTTTAATTTCTAAGTTTTCTCCTTAACTACATTAGATAGCGCCCTCTTTTCTTTTTCCCCTCTTGACACTTTACCTTATTTTATTTTTTTATTTTTTTTTCTTTTGCTGACCCCCTCTTTCTTTCCACTCCAACCCTCCGCACACCTTTTTTTTATATTTTAATTAATCCCTTTTTTTTACAGTTTCCTCTAGTGGAAACACCTCCACATTCTTCCTGTTGTAAACCCGCAACCTCTTTAAGGTCCAGGCTCTCCTATTACTACTCTTTCTGCACCTGCGATTCTCCTTCTGTTCACGTTTCAGCTATTCCTTACATTCTCCCCCATTTTTCATCACTCATCTCTTCTCTTTGCTATCTTTGACTTATTAACATTCTTCGGGCCTCTGGCATACCACTACAACCTCTCGGTTTACGTGTTTATCACTTAAATATATGTGTATACTTACAAAATATCATGTGTACTGCTATTTACTGTGCTTACTGAAACTTTTGTGCATTAATAATTATTATTTCCATCACACATTTGCTGTGTTGTGTACTGTAACTCTCACTACGTGCTCAGTTTCAAGTTCTGCGCAAGTGATAATTTGTGTGCACTTTACATTGTAATTCTTCCTGAGGGCTCAATTTTAAGCACTGCTCAAGTGAACTACAGTTATGCAGTGGCTTTGTGATCTAGTGTATTCAGTGAATTAGAGACTCAGTGCCTTAATATAGAGATCTCAACAGCTTCCTAATATAAGACTTCAACAGCAGTGCTTTAATACAGAGATTACAGTGCCTTAAGATAGTTCCTTGTTATAGTGCCACAATTTAGTGCTCAGTATAGTGCCTCTAATTGCCATAATATAGAGATTTCTACAGCATTCAGTGAGATAGTCTACACAGTGAAATTAGAGACTTAGTGCATAATTTTAAAGATTCCAATAGCAATTAGTGACTCTGTGGAATAGCAGAATAATTTATATATTTTTTATTTATCATTAGTGATTTCATACAATAGACTCAATGCAGTATGTCTGAAATGCGTACCTCCACACACTGCAGTGATCTAGATTTGCCAAATCACTTAGTTTCAACTGACTTCTCATATAGAGAAAAAATAAAAGCGGTCTTCGACGAGAGCGTACAAATAGCCAATACAGTTCGAGGTATTATAAAAATATATTACCACGCCTCATAGCCACTCTAGAGATCTTTCGGGACATCGCATTACGTGGAACAGAGGTAGTCAACAAAGACGTGAACACTTCTGTAATCCCGCGCTGTACCACTGGCACTAACACCCCTTACCCTGAGGTGGTTACTTCAAGTACAAACACGGACTCCCTGCCAGTAACAGCAACTACGCAGGCTCCCAGGAACACAGGGGAAAGGCATAGCCACTTGATGTCAGCGACAACACCATCAGCGATTGTGCCCCAGAAACCAACCTTTGCGGCAGTGCTTAAACAGTTCAGTAAACCCAGTCTGATCATCAACCCTTTAGGGAGTATCCATCCACGTGATCTAAGAACACAGTTACAAGAAAAGGTTCCACTTAGTGAGATCCCAGTTGTCGTCAACGCTATCAAACCGGCCCCAAAAGGCGGACTAGAAGTTTTTTGTAATACAAACGAGGAGGTACTCAAGTTACAGGAGCACATCAAAAAAGCTGAGGTCCAGGCAGAGGTTCGTCTCAGGCAAAAGAGGCAGCCGAGAATAGCCATCCATAATGTTCCAGAACATGTTAAACCAGAACAGCTCATCGCAGAGCTCAGCGCAACAGCAGGTCTATCAGCAAGAGTATACAAACCCCTGTTCCGACTTAAAGAGCGCCGAGCAAACAGAGTCAAATGGGTTCTCGAGTGTACCACGGAGAGCTTTGGAATCGCCATCAACATCAGACGTCTGTTCACAGCATGGCAGGCTCATACTATCACGGAGTTCTTGGGAATCCGTAGATGTTATAGATGCCAGCAATTCGGGCACTCCCAGGATCTCTGCCGCAGCAAGAAACAGTTCTGTGCCTTCTGCGCTGGGTCGCACAACACCAAAGTCTGCCAAGCAGAGTCACCAGCCTGTATCAACTGCGGGGACTGTAACTACCGCAACGGCACCTCCTACTACTTTGAACATCCGGCATACCACCCGGAATGCCCGATGTACCAGAGAGCCGTCTACAACACACGCCGCAACACACAATACTAAAGCTATAACATCACAGCAGCCTACCAATGCTATGTTACTACCTAATGCGTCTGAAGAAAGCAACACTTTCTCACAAGAGATCCTACCGACAAATATCGACAACCCAGTCAACCTGATTCTAACTCATTCTTCAGCAGGCTCCATAAAATGCACGCAAATTAACCTCCAGCGGGCAGAAGCAGCTAATACTCAACTAGTGCAGCATGTCCTCGATCATGAGATAGATATCATTCTTCTCCAAGAGCCTTACTGCAGAAATGGCGCAATAGCCTGCCTACCACTCTCATGGAAGATCTTCCAGCGGAAAGCGCAACTTAACGAACTACCCCCGAGAGCGGCGATCATTTGTTGTAATCCACAATGGTCCCCACTCATTATCAAGCAGGCACGAGATCATGTTGCAATTCTTCTGAATTATAATAACTCCCAGATTATCCTATCATCCGTCTACAGCTCTCCACCAGAAGACATCAGCAATGCAGTAGATAGTATAGCAGAAATACATAGAAAACATACTACCATTCCTCACGTAATAAGTGGAGACCTAAATGCGCACAACGTCATTTGGGGATACCCAGATACCTCACCGAAAGGAACAGCGTTAGAAGAATTTATAATGACAGCCAATCTACAGTTAATAAATACTCAGAATGCCCCACCGACGTTCGACAACTCATACAACAAAGGATGGCCTGATTTAACAATAGCTACAAGTAACATAGCCAACAATATAACAGATTGGAGGGTCACAGACGACGAGAGTTGCTCTGATCATAAATATATCCACTTTGCAATTAATACCGACACAAGCATCACTATCCTTAAGCGCTACAAGATCCCAGGCAATAAACTGCGTGCATTAACAAAGGCTTTCTCGGATACCCTACAGAGTGAAGAAGAAGTAATAGACCAAATAAACAGCCCAGAGGAATTAGACACTTATACAGATCATCTCCTCAATACATTGCGATGTATTTGCGACAAGCTCCTGAAGACTCGCACTGCTAAACGCATACAAGGCATATGCTGGTGGACTAAGGAACTACGCCAATTACGGCAAAAGTGCAGAGCCCTAAGACGGCGTCTCCGAGGTGTAATGGACGAAGCCACCAAAATGGCATTGCTGACCACATTCCGCAGGGAAAGAGCGCATTATAAAAAATGCATACTACGAGCCAAAGTCAATAGCTGGCGGAAATTTTGCACAGCTAATACCAACGTCTATGGAATCCTGCATAAACTAGCTACAAATAAAGTTTACAAGCCTGACCAGCTTTATGCCCAATCAGCCAATAACTCAGACGACACCAATCTTGCAGAAACCACAGCATCTGCTATCCTTAATGCAATCTTCCTAGCAGATAACCCGGATGATGACTCAACAGAACAACAGAAGATACGGGACAACCATTCCATTCCTAACACACCAGACGACATACCCTTCGACTCAGTTGAAATACAGCAAATCTTCCGTTTTCTTCCCATAAAAAAGGCTCCGGGACCAGACGGTCTAGATTATGCAACAATAAAGGTGGCTTACACATCCCGCCCTACCTTCTTCGAGAAATATTTCGACAAGCTCTTAAAACACCCGATCTTCCCTACTGCTTTCAAAAAAGGAGAAGTGGTCCTGTTCCTGAAGAAGCAGAGATCCCCAGATGACCCAAGCTCGTTTCGGCCAATTTGCCTACTTTCGTCTCTGGGAAAAATTTATGAAAAATTACTGGTAAACAGACTTAAATTCCATCTCCAGCAGATCAACTTCCTCAGCCCACGGCAATACGGGTTCCGAACTGGCTTGTCAACCACGCATGCCCTGAGTCATCTTAAAGATAGCATAGAACAAAATAGAGGCAGAAATCTTCACACGGCATTCATATCCCTGGACCTGCAAAGCGCCTTTGACACCCTCTGGTGGCCTGCTATAAAGCAAGCACTTAGAGAGGCACAATGTCCCGAAAACATCTTTAACATCATCACGGACTATCTACATGCACGTAGCCTCATAGTAGCCAACAACAATGGCCTCACTATCAAGCGGCAGGAAAGCGGGTGTCCACAAGGCTCTTGCACCGGTCCTTTGCTCTGGATAATCACCTTTAACTCCATACTACAACATGAATGGCCTTTGCACACAGACATCATAGCATACGCCGACGATGTAGCTCTTCTGGTGTCTGGCCGCACAAGAGATGAACTGGAACGGAATGCCACAGAAACCTGCTCGATATTCACGGACCTATGCAATAAACTTAAGTTAATCATCTCTCGACAAAAGTCCGCAGCCATCGTAATTCCACGTCCTGGCACAAATCCCACAAGACGTCCATGTATAAAGCTACTGGGCAAGAACTTAAAAATAACGAAGACGATTAAATATCTAGGAGTCACTTGGGATCAAAGACTCACCTGGTTACCGCACCTCCAAGAAATACGTACAAAAACATCGACCATCGCAAGGAAAGCCAGGCAATTTCAAGGGAGAAATTGGGGACAAAACCCCCATATCAGGAAACTATTGTATCTAACAGTGGCAGAGAGAATAATTCTCTACGCAGCAGTCATATAGGCACAACCAATGAGCAGCCGAAAGACCAAGCTACTGACCACAATTCAACGGCCGTTTGCATTAAACATCTGCGGAGGTTATCGCACAACAGCGTCCAGCGCCGCCACGATACTTGCAGGCCTGCTGCCATTACACATAAAGGCAGAGGCAGAGGCTACCTATGTACGAATCAGCTATCACAGACAAGAAGCCACATATGCAGGAATTACGTTCAGAACAACAGACTATGAACTCCCTGGCAGTGTGCAACACATCCACACTGCCATCAAAGGTAGAGGGATCCATGTCAAAATCCAACATCAGCAATCGCACTCCAGACAACGCACTTCCTCTGCGATTACACAACTGTTCATTGATGGATCAAAACATGATCAGGGAGTGGGCTGCGCGTTTGCTCACTACGAACATGGCACACTAGTAAAGGAATGGAAAGAACATCTCACTAACAGCAATAGTATCTTCCAAGCAGAGGCACTAGCAATATTGAATGCGCTACGACATGCCCTCAACCTTTCCCTTACCAATGCGACTTTTTACACGGACAGCATGTCAGTGCTACACGCACTCAAGGATCATCACCACACTTCACCCATCATCATAGATATACAGCAACTTTTACGTAATAATCATCAAGCCCGCTTTAACATGGTATGGGTGAAAGGACACTCCGACAACGAAGGGAATGACGTCGCAGACCGTCTGGCTAATGAGGCTGCCAACAACATCCACGCTCAAACTATAAGAGCCCCTACCCCCGTCTCACACTTCAAGAAAACTCTGCGTAATATCTGTAAAGAAAAGTGGCAAGAAGAATGGAATAGTTGCGACACAGGGAGAAGGACGTATAACTTCCTACCAAAGGTAGACACGGAACGTCTTATAACAATAGCCCCACTGACACAGTACATAACGGGTCATGGCCCATTTCCATCTTATTTTATGCGTCATGGCATCTCAGCATCTGACAATTGTGTCTGTGGCATGCTAGGTTCTCCCGAGCACTACCTATTTGACTGCGGTCTAACAACAAATCACCACTTACCACATCCAACGAATGATAGAACACTTTACTATCGTTTCATAATCAAACACCCGCCAGCTGCGCAGTTGTACAGCAAATCAACGCCCTAGGGCAAGACATTTGCGAGCCACAGTAGCATGGTACTGCAGACAATGTACTCAACGATTAGATATTCGCAGTATGTACACATTCTGTAATACACATTCCACATTCAATTTCGAGCCTCGTGTTAACATCCGCTTTCAATAGCCACCAACTTGCAGAAATAATGTTACTGACATGTTTATCAGTGTAAAGCACTGGGCACCCAATGGAATGATGTGTTATCGTAAATCGAAATATATAATATCCGTACAATGCACGAATGTAGTGTATGCAACGAAATATGTAATTCATGCAACAGAAGCCCCTAATGAAAGTATGTACATTATGTATTATGTGAACTGAGCATATTTCCGCACAGCGCTACTGCTTTACGCACACGTTACTATGTCTCATATGTTTCTTCTGTGTGTAATATTTGCATTTATGTGCTCTACGTGTTTCCATATGTATTCTATGTGTCATGATATGTATTCTCGTGTGTGTTTTTATGTCTTTATGTTACGTAATAACGAGTGTGTTTTTATGCTTTTACGTTTAATTTTGTATATCTATGTGTTTCAGCTTATATGAGTGTTTTAGTGTTTTAATGCTATCCTTTATATTCTTTTTTTTAAGTTACTTTGTGTTATTAACAACGTCCTATGTAAAAACTACCCGACATCTAGCACCTGTATGGCCATGTAAACTCCCGGTGCAGCCTCACGGGGCTCCAGCGAGTTGCTTCTTCGAGATAGTGGAGGACGTGGGACATATGCCTGTTTACCTACGTTATACGCCAGGCGTCCCCGTCCTCCGTCACCTGTCACCTGTAGCACGACGTTTTCGCCTTGCGTTGTTTTCTCCGCGACGTTTTCGTCCACGATGTTTTTGCCGCGACGTTATCGGCGGACACCGGTGGTAATATATACATATTCACTTTAAAATTACATATTATATATAAAATTCCAGGTGAAAAACGAAAGTCATTTAAAACAGTTTTATAAGCGTTTACGTTATTTATCAATAATATTAATAAGTATTTTAAAACTGACTTCTTATTTTATAAATCAGTTACAATTTTGATACTTTTTAAATCTGAAATACTTACACGAAGTTCACAAAATGACAGCTCGGCTCTGGTTTCGAAAGATGCAATCCTGTGTTTACGCTTGCTAAATACCGTTATTCTGAGATTTATAGCTGCCATTACTCATTTTGCGGTTAGTACGTGTTTAATGCAATCACGGTTGTATCATTTGAGTTATTTAGGCAACGCTTGAATTAAACGTTATAATATGCTAAATAAGAGAATGCGGCATAAAAGGGAAGTATCCTTAACACTTTTCTGCATACTCGCATATAATATTTGCAAAACTTTAAAGAAAAATTATAATGATTTAAACTTTTATTTGTTACTAAGAAAGGCGCTATGCGTATTTATTGCTTAAGGATGTCAAATTAAAACTCAGTAAATAATTCATGCTCAGGAATAGTTCTAGGTTATAAACAGGATATTTTATAAATTAAAAGGAACGATAGTTTATTAGTTAGATGAAAATATGTTTCCAGATATTAATTTTATGCTTTTAAATTAGTCGAGGGCGCAGTAGCAACAGGCAAGAAAACTAGTAATTAAGATAACTATACTGAACAAAAATAAAGAGGAAAATAAATTTGACAGCTTCAAAATAATCAAAAACGCGGTTTTCAGTTTTGCGATATTTTCCTAGCCCAATCAGTTTAGTATCTAGGGGTGTTGCTTCAGCGGATGCGATGCATGCCTATAAATTTAAAACTGGAAATATATTGTTTTAAAATTCATTCGTATAGTAAAATCTTTATTTAATTATATTTAACCTATATTTATGAGCTTAAATATCTATTTTAGGGCTAGAAACTAGTTACATGCTACCACGTCCGCTTCTCTTTGGCCATTTAAGATAATAACAGCGCAGTTCATGCTAAGGAACACTACGCGTTCAGTAGACAAAGCACAAGCACAGACACACAGACAGACACACACATACAACCCCCCCCCAAAAGAAACTCTTTTCTTCTTCTCTCTTCCTCACACAATATAAAAGAATGAATCAATACCATGCTATTATGTTACATCTACAAGGAGTGAATTATCATTGCTTATTAATGAAGTTAGACCAATTCATCATTATTTGTTTGTATGTTAGAGACGATGTTTCTGCTTTGAATTTGCACTGCACTTCATATTTAATTTAAGTCTGAATAATTCGCATTTATGAACATCATTCAAGCTCTACATGACTGAGCATTCTATCTAAAGGAATTAAGTATATTTTGTAGACATTTACAGTGTTTTTGGAAAAAAATAAAATATTGAAAATGATAGACCTTGCAGTTCTTCAACGGGATAGATGTGCAGTTGATAGACGCGCAATTCTTCAACGAGAATGCGCAGTAAATATAAAAATAGCCGAAGAAAACATTCTCAAATAACATAATGGGGAAAATGTTAGCCATTGAGTAGTTTACGATGTTAAAGACATGTTTTGGTTGTTGCCTTTTCAGTTGTTTGATAGAGACAGAATAAGTGCTTAGACCAAGAATGAATTTAGTACCTTCATTGTGCTATTAGTATATATTTTAAAACAAGAGAATACATCTCCCTTTTATATTGGAGAGAGTTTAGAGCTTTCCACACATAAGCAACCTAGAAGACATCTTCATTTAAATCAGCAAATAAAAATATCAATTATATCTATTAAATTAATAAATTGAATAGATTTATAAGTACCTTTATAAAGGTGTAGTAATAAAAGTGATGACATTTTAAATTCACTGATAAACTATAAAAACTCCTCGAAAACCAAAATGGATTTCTATCAATGTACCACAAACAGCTAAATACCACAAACCACTATACCACAAAAACACAAAACAAAACAAAAACACTATAACACACACACACACACACACATACACACACACACACAAAAAAAAAAAAAAAAAAAAAAAAAAAAAAAAAAAAAAAACTCAACCAGCTAAATCTGGATAAGCGAAGAAAAAGTAAGCAGAGTTGGCTGTCGATATTTTCTGTTGTTCCATATGATGTAAATTTTAGTTCAAAAAATTTTATGAATAACACAGAAACAAAACAATGATTTCTAACTTTGTTTCAGTCAAGCGTAGTCAGCTAATACACAACAGTAAAAGGACACTTTTCTGAAACAATAGAATGCACATTGAAAGTATGAAATCAGATATATGTATTGTGAAATTAATATATAACCAAGCAGAAATGTAAAAGGTCTAGTTCATAAAATAAATTTGAACTCGTGAACTTATTAAATGAAGAAACAATTTCTTCCTCAATTTTAATTTCCCCGGATTGTTTTCTATAACATTTAGAAAAATCGGACAGTTATTAACTAAACTTAGCTATTATTAACTAAACTATCTGTACTACGAAATATTTGAACGAATTGATCTGTACACGAATTGATACCATCTATAAACATAGCAATATTCAAAACATAATGAGTGAAACACTATTCTGTCAATATCACCAACAAATATACCAGTGGAACGACATCACATTCTTGATATTGCTTTTATTTTTCGGTGCTATCTGGATGACTGTGTTATTTTCATTAATTAATCCCGTAGCTATTTTCTAGGTTATAACACTGCCTCTCAGTTTATGTTCAACACAACGTAGTGCAAATATAACAAGATATAAAATTATTTAACATGGGTTAATTAATTATCAATTAACATCAGTTAACTTATTTACTTTATTACGTTTATGCAATCAAATTTTTATTGCATTCATTTTTTATTGGGTGGTTTCCATTAATTCTAAGAAAATGGTAAAACAAATTTGGTGTTGTAAATGATCCAGCTTAATTAAGAGATAAATTAATGGAGTACATTTATTCTGAAAATAGCTACGTTCTTACAGTACGGTATACACTATTTTACGACATTCAGTTAATCGATAGAACTCTGGTATTGACCTCAGAACTACATACATTGAAATTGCTCAGGAAATGCCATGCTGCTGCGATAACTGATTCTATATTGTGTCGCATTAATGTAAATTGTGGCTTTTACTGCAGTTTCCACTATAAGAAATTCCCTTAAAGAGCAAACTTGTTCATTCGCATAAACAAGATTTCCAAAGTTAAAGTCTGATTTGGTTTACTTATTTATGGCAAAGCATTCGAAAGTTATCTGCCTAAGCCTTCGTGGAAGACTCTTTAGGCAAACTGGACCGTACCCACGTAATTAAATGTCCAAAGTTAAGGAACTAAACTTAAAAGGGCGTCGACGGCTTAGAGTTTAATTTAGTAAACGTCCATCGGAATACCATTAAGGAATTAAACAAGGATGCTTGACAATGAAAACACTGTATTACAAGCTCATTGCTTTCTGTTTCATTACAAGTCTGCCGTCGAATGAGATATATAATAACAGCTTTCGCCTCTCTGTGTTCATATTCAGTTTTCTTAAGAAGAGTATAGCTGGTTTCCTGTATGACTATTTACACAATAGCTATAACTATTGCTGAGCATCGAGCAGTTAATCAAATTAAATGTTAGTTTAATTTTCAGTCAAGACTGGAATGTAAATAGGTAAGATACAACTTCTATTTTTCTCAGTTGTCTTGAACTAGAACTAAAGGAATAGAAATAGAAAGTTTAAAATTTTGAATTTTGCTATGGAAGGATTCTGACAACTGTTCTGGTTATTCTAAGACAAGTTCTATTAAGAGACTGCAAAAGCACTTGGTTTCGCTAATACCGCCATAATGATGATGACAATAATAAACTGAATGCAGATAAAATAAATAAACGTTGTTTCAAAGCATGTAAAAGTTTTAGCTAACAATGTTTTTACAAAGCTAGAAATTTAGTTACCAGGATAGGAGTCGATAATGCTCAGTAAAGATTAAGGTACGTATAAAATAAGATTTAGTTACTCATTATTGAGTGCGTTGATAAAAGCAATGTAGGTAGAACGCGGGTAAAACCCTGACACATGGTCGAATTGAATGGGCATTTGCGGGATTTTTTCCAGTTTGATATAAATATAAATAAGTTATTCTTAAAACGTTATTCGCAAAGGTATAAACGCTTCTCGCGTGCTTTTTTCATTAATTAACTAAAAGAAATCAAAAACGTTGTTAGTGATCAATGGTTTAATGTTATTTAGTACTTAAAATTAGACAGGAAAATTATTGTCACTTACTTTATATAATTTTCAGCTCATTATTATTACTTTATATAAATGCAACAAATTTCTATAAGTCATTGAATGGAGTCTATTGAATGGAGTCATTCTATAAGTCATTGAATAAGTCGTTGCAATTAACTGGAACTAATGGTCTCTTTAAGCAAATCAATTTAAATTTTATGCATGTTATATACATGGAACCGAAAGTAACAAAGCTATAGAAAGTTCAAACTGTACATAAAACTGAGCTCTTAACAGAGGAACAGACGTAAGTTTGAATCTAGGCAGTGAATTGGCTTCACGGGTTATTTTCATGGTTTTCCCCTCGAGTAGCATAAATACCAGTTAGTTAGCTCAGGAAAGTCTTCCATGAAGACATTTGTCTTCTTAAGTAGGTAATTTCATATGCTGTTGTCGTACAATACTGAATTACTGAATTAAGCAAACAAATATATTAAAATGATTATTCCTTCTTTTACAGAAAATGAGAAAAGGCATTCTTAAGAAGGGTGAAATTTCAGCTTTAAAGATGAATATATCGGCAAAATTTGAAGAGTAGAAAAAAACTTTTATAAATCAGATTGTCAGGAATCAGTTAACGAAATGAACTAACTTTTCAAAAAAGTATTATTTTCCCAGTATAAAGGATTCGAGTAAGTTGTATGCACTGGTTACTTTCCTGGTTTTAACCACGTGTAGCATAAATATCAGTTAGTTCGCTTTCGAAAGTCGTTCGTTTATCCTTTTAAGCAGGTGATTTCATATGCTGTGCTATACAATACAGAACTAAGCAAACGAATATAATAAAATAAGTACTCCTTCTTTAACAGAAAATGAGAAAAGATTTCTTAAGGAATGTGAAATTTTAGCTGTAAAAATTAATATGTCATCAAAATTTGAAGAGAAGCAAAAAAACGTTTATAAATATGATTGTCAAGAATTAGTTAATAAAAAGAATTTCATAAAAGTATTTTTTCCCAGTAGAAATGAAAGAAGTGGTAACTATTCTGATATCCCAACTAACATTAAATGTACAAAAATTTAAACGACAATCTTCAGATTTCCAGCATCTAATTGGTGGAAAACTAAAAACATTGGGTTTAAGCATTTAAAAAAGGAAGAAGTTTATTACTTAGCACTTGAACATATAAATGATAGTAAATACTCCAGATATTTCTTCAAAAATTCTGATATTTCATCAGAAATATCTATTTTTAAAGACCACGAGATTTTTAATAATTCTAGGCACTAAAGTACGGTAATTCCAGAAACTAAAGTAAGATTTAAAGACAGTTCACAAATGTAGTTTACTTTAATTTCATTTGAATCTAAAACTGCGTTAAGAATATTTTTTAAATTTTTTTAATGTTGAATTTACTTTTGTTAGGGTGGAAGAAGTTTCAAAAGACTTTAAATAATAAAAAAATTATGAAAAATATTCCCTTGAAGTCAAGATAATTATTAAAAAGTTATGAAAAATCTTCCCTTGGTGAAGGATAACTTTTAAGCATAGCCATTCTTTCTGTATAGCACAATTAGATATTCTAGTAGATTTTTAAAAAGATTATTGATTATTTTTCTTCGTTAAAAACAAGAAAACAATTTAAAAAAAGCTTGAAAATTAGTAAAGTTGCTATTTATAAAAAATATATTTTGTTGATAAATAACATACTATTTTCATGAACACATAAAGAGTTACGTCTAAAAATACTACAAAAGGCACGGTATTATTATTCTGAAGTAGATTTTTATGCTGAATGTAAAATCGTATAGATGTAGTTAACTTGATTTCACCTAGGGGCGCGTATTGTTTTCGTTTCCTTTGGTGAAAACATATCTAAGCACGGCTCTGATAGCAGTTATGTTATTATCATCAAAGTTTGTTCTTCGTCTATGATGGGTGACAAAAAATATTTTAGAAATTAATAAAAGTTTTATTTGTTTATAAGTTATTTACGGTTTCGCTTTTAAATCTAAAGTATCAACTCACTAAAGACGCCATAAAGTACGAAGAGTGGATTTCCATCGCGTCTGAGTTACTTGCTAGGGGTATAACAACCAAAGAGAAATCCAAAATCAATATTATTAATACGTCAAGCTGACTGGGTACACCAATTGAGAAAAAGAGCAGAAAAAAGGAGCAAAATAAATATTATTAATACGTCGAGCTGACTGGGGCTGACCAGTTGAGAAAACGAGCAGAAAAACAGAGTAAGCAGCCTGCCTATGCTGCCAAACGGTTTGGAACTTACTCTTATTTATACTTTAATCTAATTTACATTTTGGTAGAAGTTGATGACAACATAAGCATACAACAGCCTAAGGTAACAAGTTAGCTGAAATAAAACTTACGAATGAGAAATTATGGAACGAAAATTCATCTGATATATATTAGTCAGTGCCTGGCACGTAATGGCACATTTTGTGAAATAATGAACTTACCCCGACACCAATACAAAAAGCTGCATATATGCATATGTTAAGTAAAGTGTTGTCAACAATCCAAAAGGTGGTGCGATATCTATGGTTTATGCTGCTAAACAAAAAATAGATAAATTACCGTAGTTACAAGTACAAAATGTTTGTTTTAAGATAGTTCAGAAACATTTCTAATATCTTGATAAATTTTCATAGTTACAAGTACAAAATGTTTTTTTTCTTCAAGATAGATAAGAAAATGTTTGACTTAAAAGTTTGCTCTTTAATTACATTTATCTCAAAACTTTGTTTTTCAACTTGAGCAAAGGATTTCTCCAATTTTCTGCGCACTTCACAAATACATATTTATTTTAGAGTAAAGCATAAATTTATATTACAAACTACAAATTTTATGACCTTATTAAAAGGAATAACTATGAAAAATTTATTTTTAATTATATGTTATGAAAGTTAAATGCGAAAATCTGAAAAACGTTTATATGTAATAGACAGAAATAAATCCAAATATATTCTTCAATTTCACATTGCATTTATTGATATTTAACAAATTATATATAATTGACGTTTGTTTCTTTTTGATTGCTTATATATTAGCATTTCGCCCCAAGTGGCCAAACGGCTAGAAATCCAGAAAAAGCAGCAGTTTGGAAAAATTCATTTCATTATCTAAGGACTGGTTGTTCTTCCCTGTCACAGGGAGAAGTATTGTGTTAATTTATTGAACGCAAATACTCATCACCTGATTAATTTAAATCGAATTCAAAGAAATTAAATTTCGATTATAACAACCGACATCTAAATACATTTCAAAAGTTATTTCGCATTATAAAGCGAATCCTTGTTGAAATTCGCACTGCAACAATTTTAATTCAATATTAATTTAATGTCATTAGCGTTATATTCGTCGGGGGTAGATGCATGGTACTGAAGCGGAATCTCAGGTGCTTCTCAGTATAAATATTAGCATGCGTATATGGAATACGTACAGAAATAGAATTATAATTATTTAAAAGGCAAACTCAAACGGCAATTTTAGATGAAAGCTTTGTATAGAAAAGAAGTGAAATATAACCACATTTAAAGGTTTAAGTAAAAATAACTTGCTGTGCTCTTGTAAGTGAATGTTCAGTTTAGATCAAGAATAAAAGTTATTTGTTTAAGAAGTAAAAGAAGTTGTTAAGTACTAGATGAAAAGGTTTAATTCCCTTTTCTTTTGGGAAAATTCTCTAATATTTCTTTTTTCGTTTTAGAGTGGCAAGAATCACAAGACCACATTGTTATCAAGCCATTATTTTAGTTCCTTTTCTCGGCTTATTACATTTTTAGGAAATCACTTAAAGTTACTTTTGTTGGAAATTGGATCCATATCTTTCAAAGACGATAGGAGTGATAACGATTAAACTGGCTGGCTGAAAGAAAATAATAGTTCTTTTTTTCATATAGCAGAAAACACGACAATCCAGAAAATATCACGTTATCACTAAATTCTTTTTCTTTCAATCTATATTTGTTTTCGTCCAATGCAATAAATTCTGTCACTGATGAGGAAAATAATACGAAACTTTCTTCACATTCATTCAGAATGTAATTGCCCTTGCTGTACAACTATGCACTTAAACACAGAACGTTGTTTATTTGTATTTGTTGGAAACAGAAAAATAAAAGTAAATGAAAAATGAAACGAATAAAGAATAAATACATTTCAGTTGGATCAACGAAAATTGATGTTAAATAATATTATTATGCTAAGCTATAAGAAAATACGAAATAAAAGAATTGGCATTGAACACTCGTATTCATTCTTATTCGTTTTTGTTAACGCTTGCAAATTTTAGGTAGGAATTTTGAGCCGTGAATAGTGTATGAATTTATTTCAGGTAAAAGTATTAAAAGATTCCGGAAGTTTATTTTTATCTGATGGAAGATATTTATCACCAAACCTTCAAAATATACAACCTTGCTGAATAAATGATCGTTTACCACAATTTAAGTTTCTTACAGACTGACTTCTTTCCAACATTAGAAGTTAAAGCATACATCTATAAAATTCATGAAAATCTCTAGTATATATTGTCGGAAAGTTAGACTGAATTTCCTCCACCCAGAATTTCTAATGCAGAATTTCCATATGTCAGAAGCTCACATTAAAATTATAAATTTAAAATGTGATAAATAAATATTTATTGTGTCTGATGTATTGAACATGTATTGTCTGATGCCTTTTATGTATTGAACGTTTTATGATAAATATGAAATGCCCATTGTTAAAAAAACGCCTGGAAGAATACAACAAGGACAAAATAAATATTTTTTTTGAGAACTGTTTTACATAACATAATATTTTGTAATGTTTCATTTCAATATTTTTCAGTATAAATTTTCTTGCTAAATAAAGTAATACTAAAAGGAATAATTAACTGTATACTTGTAGAAACATTAGGCATTTTTTGGAAGCAGGCAAGATGAAAAATGAGCAAGCGCCTTCTCCGAGAATCGAACCGCAAACCTCTGGAATACCAGCCCAGCGTGCAGAACCACTACACCCCGAAGGCACGCTAGGAAGGCGAAAGAAATACCTTATATACTCCACCTTTTAAAGGGCGAATGGGGGTTTTAGGGCACCCAATCGCCAAATCCTGGGTGAGGAGAATCATCATCCAACACCCTATTAGTTCGGTCGCACTGTAGAGACATTAGGTATATTTTGAAACATGCAAGAGGAAAAATGAACAATCGCCTTCTCCGGGAATCGAATCACGGACCTCTGGAATATCGCCCCAGAGTGCAGAAACATTACACCATGAAGGCACGGTAGGAAGGTGGGAGAATTACCTTATATACTGATAAAAACGATTCCGATGGCAAGTGGATTATAATTGCTGTCTCCTCGTTTAAAGAAGTATAAGCTATAGAATACTTGCATCAAACAGAGAAACATATGCATTATTAGTTTTACTTAAAAATTTACTCCCAATATTTTAGATTTCTTTCTGAAGATCAGAAATTTAGTAATTGTATTTTAAGGTCCTCTTATGCAAAGATGGAGAGAAGTGGCTGAATTCAAAATCATGCACTTCTCTTGTCAATATACACTCGGAGGTCAAAACATTACAGATGCACATTTCTTAATTACGCAGTGTGTCAGCGATTTACAGGGAAGTGGCAGCCAGCGATGGCTAATATAAGGCACTCTTACTTTGAAAAGAAATATACACTGATTTCCAAAAATTAAGGAAAAACACAAAAATAGGGATAAATCGTTCAAAAGTAAGCCAATCCGTATAAAATTTGAATATGTTGCGAAATAAGAGTTGGTGAGTAAAACTGCATTGTGAAAATTAGTAGCTCTGCAATCGGAAGACGTTATCTGAGAGGAGCATAAAATTGTATGTTTGTCACCAACCTGTAAATTTTGCTGTCATGATAAGAAATCTGGGATAGTCAATTCGCAACAATGGCCTCCAGGCATCAGTTACCCAGAAACTGCGATGGACTGTTATTGGGTGACTAGAGGCAGAATAAAGTCAGACAGAAGTGGCCATATGATTAATAGTGAGTCCTGCGGTTCGTAAACTTTGACAACAATTTCTAACCACAGATTCGGGATCCAGAAGATTCAGCCAAGGATAGACAACGGTTACAGTGAGCGCCGATGACGATATTTATGGCTATGCGCATGAAGGAATATAACCTCAGTTACGACTCAGCTCACATCCTCCCTTTGCTGCAGCTACCGGAAGGTTGGTATCAGACTCAATCGTACGTAGGAAGCTTCATGAAGGATGCCTGTATGGGAGGCGACCAACCATTTGCGTACTGCTCACGTCACTTCATAGAAGGGAACATTTGAGGTGGGTGCGTTAACATGTCCACTGGACGGCTGATCAATGGAGGGCTTTTTGCTTTACAGATGTGTCCACGTTTTAACTCCAACGCGAAAATAGGCGTTATTTGATTTCAAGAAAACTAGAACCCATAATCATTCATCAAACATCCGTGAAAGAGATGCATATGGAAGAGGCAATGTCTGTTTTTAGAGTGGTGCCTTTCTGGGTGGACGGCCGGATCTCCATGTATTTCCACGTGAAACAATGAATGCTCAGGACTAGAGATGACATCCTAGATGCTTATGTGTACCCTTATGTCGGAGCAATAGGTGTGATTTCTTGCTGCAGAACAACACTAGACCACACAGGACAACACTAAACGTCACAGGACTCGCATCGTGGATGCTTATCTTCAGCAGCTAAGAATTCAGTGCATTGAGTGTCCAGCTCGATCATCGGACCTGAATCATATCGATCATCGTTGAGATTCTTTAGGAAGACGTATAGCTGCTTTCAATCCTTCTCTTCAGACCTCTGACATGCTTGCAACTTCTTTGCAAGAGCAATGGCTCTCACTTCCTACAGAGCTGATAGAGCGCATAATTGACAGCATTAATGCTGCATTGCTTCTAGGGGAGATCATACTCCACATTGAAGGTAATTTTCCTGTGCCAAGCTAACACATCGTATTTGTTCATTTTATACTATATATCCTAATTTCTGTAACATATAATTGTCTAGTAATTTCTTTTCATGCTATTTTGTATCTTACTGTGCGCTGTATACTGTGGATCAGTTCCTTTAAATTCTAAATGCAATTTTTTGAGTATTCGTAATTTTTCCTTAATTAATGATAAGCAGTATATATCACTGGGGTTAAAAATTGGTAAAACGAATGAATCGAATGACTTTAAACAAAACCATGATCAAAGATGGAAGGAAACTCGGTTTCGACTCCTCTGAAACGGCTAATGTCCTAGGCGCTTCTCATGCAATAATATATTATTTAAAAAGCTACAAATGAGAAAATTATTTTCACACAATAAGCATGATTCTAATAAGAAAACGCTGATGAACGAAGGAGCTCAGAGGCAGCTGGCACAAGTCGTCCGCAATAACACAATCACAACAACATGCTGGATTACAGCTCAAAAGAATTCAAGGGTATCATAAAGCCTATCTGAAAGCGCAACATAACTGATTTTGCAACGGAACGGTTTTAACTGCAAAAGGCCACTAAAGATGTCTCTCGTTATTACTGTTAAAAGGAAAATCACAGTTGTTATTGGGTTCACTAACACCGAAACTGGACCTTTCACACTAGGAAAAAATGTAGTTTCAAACGATTTCTTGCTTCATTATGAAGATATAATTTATAATTATAATATTGCAGAACAGAACAGTAATATGGCAGAACAGAACAGTAAACAGAACGAATTCAAAGGACGTTCTTACCCAATTCTGTAAATGTCAATTCTGCAAGCTTGCCTCTTGCCTTTGTGCACTATTGATCTCAAGTTGGTTTGAGGAGCGTAATCAGTCCTCTTCAATACTTGTCGGACGAAGTGGAAAGATCCCTTCAAAACTCGGAAATGCCACCATACAATCAATTTGAATGAAAATAGAAATCCTATTATGGTATCATGAGTGAATATTCTTCAGGAACAATATCAGAACATTATTATATCCATGCTCAGAAACATACCGACTTTGATTAAAGCTAAAGGTGAACCAATGCGCTATTAATCTCTGCGTTATTAGTCTATAGTTAATGCGTTATTAGTCTCTAACATTTTGGCAACTCAGTGTTCAGATAATCCTTATAATTATTTCTTTTTAAGGTTTATTTGTGTATAACATTGCAAAGAAATTCCTACTCGAAATTCAATCATCTGTACCAGATTTATGTTTTATGTCTGCCAGATATAAGCCTAAACTGAAAACTGAGCTTCTGGAACTGAGCTTCTGGAACGATTCTGCTACAGAACTGTGCTATCACAAAATTCTTTAATCTGATATGCTTCCAAAATTATGTTTAATGATATTAATTTCAATATAAGAATCATCTTTAGTATCAATAAAGACAAATTTGGACTTAAATGTTTAATAATTAATTTACTAAACACTACATATAAACTCTGCCTTTCGAAAGATACTCGAAAACAACATCTCTTCATTTGAGGTCGGAAATAGTGCCATAATGTTAGTGAAACAGTCGATCACTTTCCATATGAAATGTGATCCAGCTACTTTCTTCAAAGTTGTAGTTAAATGTGGTAATGTGGTTCCTTTACGTTAAACTCTTTCTATACTAAGGGTGCGCAGTTTGTCACATGTAGCATTGGTAAGGACTCTGTCTACCTGAAGTCTCGAGTTTTCAATCGGGCTGGACTACAAAATCGACTGAAGTAGAAATCCAGGACTTCATTTAAAAGGAAGACACTGTATCACAGCCTGTCTTTCAAAGGAGTTCCATAGCTAGTCTTCTTTAATATATTCATAAATAATAGATAAGCCATCACAACATTCACATACATGTATATATATATATATATATATATAAGTTATATGTGTGTCAGTTGTAAGTACATAATCGTACATTTAGAGTTATCTGTTAGTGTCAATTAAATATATTTAAAACGGTACAGAATTTTTTCTTATCTCAGTCTTATAAATAATTAGTTTAAAATAAGCCACGTAGACATGCCATTACTTTATATATAAATATGGTCATAGTGCAAAATACCGTAACATTTTAAAATTATATATAGAAAGTATTTGCATGTAATTAAAGCATAATGTGTTTTCTTTATGCTTACAAAAATGTGATCCATTTTTTAATTACAGTATCAAGTAACTAATATATGCAAAAATTAAAAGCGAATGTTCAGTTTTAAAAGAATTATTTAATAATTTTGAATAATAGCTATCGTTATGAATTCATAAGTAGCTATTTTTTAATGTAATACTCTTTTGTTGCTCAGCAGACAAAAGCTCAATAAATATTTCAGAATTTTTTGAAAGATTTTCTGCATAGCTTGAAAAAAGTCTCCTACCATTTTAAAAATGTTTAAAGCACTTAGTCAAATAAATTAAAAAGAATGGCTTAGGAGTTTAAAGATCCTTTTTAGCGCATAAATTACAATTACAAATACTGAGAGAGGGTGATTTGCCGTTTTAAAGCCGATAGAAAATTCATTATTAACAGCAAAAAGTGCTTTATAGGTTATCTGTACGTTTTTCATTTTTTAGTTGATTAGTTCTTCCTTAAATTTGATGCCCTTAGTTTGTAAACTTTATTAGACAATTACTCATATATTTTATATAAAATAATTTCAATATTTTATAAATAAATAAAATAAAATATTTTCAATATTTTATGGCATTCCATTAAAAGTTATATAAACAAATCAGATAATTTGGTACGTTTAGAAAGATAAATGTTATTTTCCACAAATGATAAGAAAATTCTGAATATTCAATAAAATTTCTGCATGAAATGGATTTGTAATTTATTTCTACATTATTTAAAATAGACATATTAATTTCGAAACTAGAAACATCGTCTTATAACAGTCAAAATACCAATATTTGCTAAGACTGTCAGAATTTAGGGATAAGCACAAATATACTTCGAGTTGCGAACAAATTGAAATATTATTGAACGCAGGATAAAATATGCATTGTAGTTCAACCTGAGCAATTTGCCTTGAGTTAAAACGAAAGTTTCTTCCGTTGTTTCTAGATGCATTCACAACATTTGTTTATCAAATGCAGTATTCAATACGGTCAGTCTCTACAGAATCCATAAGTCCATCTCCAAAAAGCAAAGAATAAAGAGTTTTAATTTCTAATGGTTAAATGTAGGCCAGTGATGGCTGAATTATCTCAACTCATCATATCGTTGGTCTAAATGTATTGCCTATAATTGGTAAATCCTCGGATTATCTCTCACATGAAAAGCCAATTTGCAAACTGGTGGCGGTCCGCTTGAATTCTTCCTATAGAAGCTTCACTAAGCCGGTTACTTGCAAAACAAATTTGCCTCGTTACTGTGAAAAAAATTTGGGCATACAGTGACCAACAGTTTGCAGAGGACATAGATGGAAGTTGACTGCAAGTGTTCAAACGTTTTGGTATATTTCTGTCCTAAAACTTGGTAGGGTCTCTTAATCGAATATTTCAATAAATGAAATGATAGGATGAGAGGAAAGAGTTTTCCTGTCATACTATATAGAATAATTTCACTGCTTAATTATTAAGTGAAGCGCAATATATATAAACTATATAACTATTGACAATTATATCATCCTCTTCTAGTTGAAGTATTTCTATGTAGGCTTTCATCCACTATATTGATTACTGGTATGTTTAAAAAAACAATAGTTAATAACATATCATTATAATTTCGCTTTCTATAATATTGTAAAGTTTATTATTTATTTAGGTAGTTCGCTTTTCATCAGAAACAAAAAGAATTCTAATCAGAACCATATTTTCGTGAAATATTCACTTAAATTTTGTTTCTTAAAATTCATCCTAAAATGTAGAGGAAGTATTATGGGGGATATTGTTTTCTAGTAAATGCGGCAAGTGTTTTTATAGGCTACTACTTATAAAATATATCGCACCATCAAACAATCAAACGCTAATTAGTTTAATATGTTCTTTTAAGTATGTGTCGTAATATTCGATTTTACACTTAAAAGTTACTCCTAAATATATTTATGCTTCTAAATACCATTTTTATCTCCTTACAACTGATGTTTTATAGTTTTGAAGTTTGACTTCTCAAGTGTATGTGAATAAAAACTTTCAGTTCTGCTATAAAGTATATGAGTATTGTTTGTTTAAGAGAAGAGATGATTTCGTTAAAATATTTTAAAGGCAGCTAGCTCGTATTCATTTTAAATCACGATAAGGTCCATGCAACTAATTCCTTTGGGAGGTTTAAGATAAAATTCAAATTAGTTGCTTTAGTAAATCATATGTAGTACTAGCAATTATGTAAAATAAAATGTTTCGGTATATTTAAACACACTTTCAACACAATTTAAATTCAACAAATGAGATAAACTTATAAAAAGTTTTCCTTTCTCACCGCTTGCTTTCGTAGTGTAAAAGGAGGCATTTTCATCCAGCAAAAGGGAAGGCTGGAGTTCGAATCCCTGGAAAGACATCGTCTTACCTTTCCTGGTCTATACATTTCCAATATACATAATGATTATACAGTGGCACTCGGCTGTAAAGTTGTGTACGGTAATTCTTCATCACTTGGATTCAGCTACTTAGTTCCTCTCCTCACCAGTCGCCCTTTAAATGGGGAAACATTTCCTCCTTTCTCACCACTTGAATCGGTAGTGTAATCGAAAGTTACATTAATTAGATTCGCAATCAGAAGTCCGGAGCCCAAATCTCGAACAGGACACAGTCTCACCTTTCGTGCTCAATAAGCACCTAGTGACTCTACAAACTAAAGTGTTCGTACGCTCGTTTAAACAAAACAAGTAACTGTTCTCAAATTAGTGGATGTCAAAATACAGAAATAATATTTCTTTTTTTCAGTAAAAAAGAATGATTCCTAGATTAGGGAAAATTAGTCATTTCGCCTAGGTATGTCTTTTGGCGTCGATCCTTAAATTAATAATTTTAATTTGCATGGTACAGGGAATTTATATAGTTTGAGAAGACTATATAAATAATTATTCATTTGTACTGCTCATATCTGAAATATGTTCACCATTCAATCAAAATACTGCATTCGAATATTTTAACCTTTAACTCTCCATTGCTCATGCTTTAAGCCAGATAAAAATACTTACTCTGTAAATATTTCTATTTCAACATCTGTGGACACATCATGCTAAAACCTTCATAAGTCATGAAAAAGAAGTAAACTACTTTATATGCAATTTTTAAGATGTAAAACTTCGAAAAAAATCTAAAAAAATAGACGGTAAAAAATGAGCGATTTCTTTTTCAGATAACGAAAGCATCTCTTCTCTCTCCCTCACTGGCATTTCAAATTACTGAGAAATCCATCTTTTTACTGCACCTGAAAGAGGATTAGAGAAAAACTCATTCGCTTTTGAATGTGAAACATTTCTATTTACAAATTTTAGAAAACTTAATTACATGGCCCAGAAATTTTCAGAGCTGTGACATGATCTATGATCGGTGAGAGGGTGTGATTTCAGTAGCCCAAGGGACTGCCAGTTGATGCATCTTACAGAAAAATGAAATTTATTCAAACGTATATCAAAAACGTTGTTTATAAAGTAATTAGCTTGGAAAATTACCCATACGAAACTTTTAAAGTTTTCCCCCTGCTGTCTATCTTATACTCGAAGAATTATTTACAAGCTCTAGGAAAAATTAATTTTTTAATCCTAATTATTATTAACTTCTTCTTCTATTCTAAAAGATTTTTGAGAATTTTTAGCACCCTTGACTTTTCTTTTCTCTCAAAGCTTTTTTATAGCTTTTAGTTTATTTAATCCTTTTAAAGCGCATATTTTTTTCATCCAGTGAGGTAAAAAATTTTGCTTTCTTTACAGAATCCTTACTAATCCCTTCTCAACACGACATCAGCGAAACATGAAGCGTAAAGAAAATTTAAAAAGTTAACGTACTCACGACATACATGGAAATATTGATCATCAATTACTGAAGTCAGTGTCAAATGCAAGGAAGGGGAAAGTCACCTTTCTTCAAAGACTTTAAGCCTCACTCATTTCCTTCTAATTCTAGACTGCGTTTGTGTGATATATTATCTGACATTTTGAAGCTTTATGTCATTTTATTTGGTTCCAAGTTTTTCTTTCGTTTCATAATGATATTTGGAATATCTGGAACTAGTCAAGTGTATTTAGTTTGCAGCGTACCTCAATGAATGGACATTAGACGAATGTACTCCAGGGATAAGCTATCTTACAAGAAAATCATTAGATTGCAATTAAGGATCCTTGAATTTGTCATTAAAAAAACTGTCCTTATATTGCCCATTTTTATTTAACATTCAGGAAACAAAGAAATTGTGATGAAAAGAGTTTCTGAGATTTTTCAAAATGCTAATTTTTATTTTTAAATTTAGGGAAAAAACTAGCTTGAAACAGATGTATATAAAAAGAGTTTTAAGCTCAACTTTTTCTATGTACTTATTTAAAATTAATCGATGTCTTGAAAGAATTTAGATTCAACTCTAAATCAACTTATTACTTTAGATGTAAATTTGTATTGAATTAGCTTTAAAAACGAATAGCTAACTCCTGTTCCTAAGCAACATACAGCATAAGTTTTATATACAGCTCAGCCCACCAGCGGCCGAGCGGTAAAGTCGCTGAACACTGGTAGTTCGGTCCGAGGTTCGAATCTCGCGAACGGGCTGGCTGCATGGGCGTTTTCGTGGTTTTCCCCATGTGTAACGTGTATACGAGCCAGGTTCCCTTAGAAAGTCCTCCACGAAAGGCATCCCTCCCTTTAGGCAGATAGCCCTCGAGGCTTTGCCATAATCACATACGCATATACAGCTCATTTTCTACAGATTTTGTGATGCTTATAGATTTTGTATTTTAGAAAAATATTTCAGTAATCTAAAAAAAAATTAAAGCATGATTTTTATACAAATTAATAACAACAAACACAGTGTTTAGAAGTATATCGTCAGTTATCATCTGAGTTTAAATATAACTTGGTCAAATCAATAAAAAATACTAAATTGAGAAAACTGAATTTAAAGTTTTCATTTCAAAATCCCTTTAAATACAGACGACATTATTAAAAGCATATCTAAAATAATAAAACGCAAAATTTGCAGGAAATGGTTATTAATATGTGCAGAAAATATTAATAAAATATATAAAGCAGGAAAGTGCGTAAATAGTTTCTTCTTTAATACTGTTGTGTTTGAGAATCCATTCACATATTTCGTTTTGCGAGGCACCGAAAACTGTGCCTTCACACTTCATACTCGTTAAGAACCTTGTCCATGGTTACGCCACTAAAAGAAAAGGCTAGGGGACATCTAGGGGGCTTCTTCTCGCAAGCAAAAAGTGTGCTCGGTCTACTTTAGGTCAACGAGCCAGTAACGCTTCTATTCGGGGTATGGAGCTGCACAGCATTTAACAGATGCTTAATGTCTCAAAGACAGTGTTTGACTGATAATCTATTTATCAGTCCAGCTCAGTAGCGTACCCGAGGAGGGATAAAAATGGCCATAGCCGCTCCCCAAATTTGTTCGTTTCTTAAAAATTATAAAAAAAAAATCTAAAATTTTGTGAATTATCTTACTAAAGGAAGTCTATTTGGATTGAGTTATCCTCTAGGTTCTCTATTACCGGAAGAGCCTTTTTTTTTCCGAATGCCTTATCAGGGTCCTTACCAACGGCCTATCCGAATTCCTATCAGGGTCCCAACGGCCAACTGGTTAAAATTGCTGAATACTGAGAGTTTGATCCCAGAAAAACGGGCTGGCTGCATGGTGTTGGTTTTCGTGGTTTTTCCCCTGTTTCATGTGAATATGAGCCGGTTTTCCTTAGAAAATTCTCCTCGAAGGTAGCTAGTCCTCGCATGCTTTTCCATACATAAATAACCTAACCTGGTCTTATCCCTATTATTACCTAAACATGTATTGTAGGGATCAAGCTAGTTAATGCTCCAAGATGGTTGAATGTCGGTTAATAAGTTATTATTCAAATTTCGTAAAAGCACACTCCAGGAAGTGATCGGATTTTCACTCAAGTGATCCGTATTTAAAGTGCAGTTCAAAGTAAATATTGGAGTACTAGCCAACAAGTGTTCTGCTGCTAACCTCTGAGTAGAGCCCCAACCCCATATAAGATCTCATTTGCCAAAATAGCACTTGAAAAAAAAAAAAAAAAAAAGAACTCTTGAATTCCTTTACAACCCCAGGTCCTATTCCTTCAGCAAAACTTTAATTTCTCTCATTCCATATGCTATTGTCGACTTTACAATATTAAATAGTATTATTCAAGATAAAATGTTATTATACTGTCCTTAGTTAATTGTAGTTACTATTTATTTATCCTTCTTTCCTACTTCTCTGCTGTAAAAACAGCATTTCTGAATTTCAGGTAGTAGCTCCACTTGATATCGCTAAAACGAGCACATTCGTTGCATCTTTTATTTTGATTTAGACTCCAGACTCGAACTCTTCTTTACTCGTATCATTAGCAAAGAAAAACACGATTCAATAATATTAATCATAATGAATTTTATAATCGAGCATTCCAGACAGAATGGCATAGTGAGATAATCTGGGTCAAACCGCTAATTTCAAATTGAATAAGAAGAGATAACGTTCACTTTTCACATTTAAATTATTTAAAAAATTGTCACGAAGTTGAATTCAACAACGAAATGCAAGTAAAGAAGTATCGCATACTAAGCTATGACGAGCGACAAATCGAGAATATTAAGACTCGATCAGCAAACTGAAAGTGAAATTCAATCCCAAAGTTCTCCTTCTACAAGGACGTTTGATTCTAATTTAGGTACTTCTATGGATTCCTTAGCTGAAATTAAAATCCCTTTGCAAGATGAAAGAATGTGATATATAAAATTTTGTAAATCATAAATTAATTGACTGAGAAAAATTTGATATTCTTGGAACTATACTTCGGCTGCAACAGCAAAGGATGTGTTTCCAAGCTCTTCATTTTGCAACGAAAAATGCAAGTAGAAAATTTAAATACACATTATTATTTGAATACTTTTGGATGGCTTGTCCTAAAATTAAGCATGAGTGTATTTTATATATTGTGTAATATTCACGAAAGGATATACAGACCAATGAAACAATCAAGCTTTAAGACGATGAGTGAACAAGCGTTTCCTAACTGGAGATCATCTAACCAAAATTTTGAGCCCACCGAAGTACAAATATTATAAGCATTCTTAATTATCTGTTGATAATTTAAACAATACCGTTTTTTAACTAAAACAATCCAAAATTGATACGCGCATACGAAGCTAAAAAAATCGAAAATAGCTTAATTCCGATAATAAAAACTAAGAATTTCTGTGGGTGAAATGAATTGCCATTAAGTGGTCATCGTGATTCTGGGCAAATGAATGTAAATGATGACAATGTTGAATCTCATCAGGATGAAAGAAACTTTCGCCATTTCCTCAGATTTTGAATATATGCAAGAGATTACGTATTCAAAAACATTTAGTTAACACAAAGTATATTTCACTAAAATTACAAAACAAAATCACAAATGCTTGCAATAAAATTATTTTGAATAAGCTCGTTGAATAAAGCTAATGCAAATAAATATTTTTCTGTCGCAGCTGATGAAGCTACAGGCATTTCTTCACAAGTTATGGTTATGACGCAGCCATGTCTGGGATATTCAAGAGCTTACAAGCTAAAATGAGAAAAATGTTTCCTTCATCACTCTGTGTATAGAGAGAGGCTGTTCGCACGTTTTTTAGACGTCTTTCATTGTATTTATAGAAATATTTTACCTAAATCTTTTTGTGCTTTAAATATTCTATTTGATAATCCGTATTTTTTACTATCTTCCCGAAACGTAATTTTCCAGACAATAAAGCCTTTTGTAGTAGCGGAAGAAGTATTCTCTTCAATTCCTCTTGAATATCTTTCCAAAGTCCAAGAAGGGTTGTAGGTCGACGTTTGGACATTCCGCTTTTTAAAAGTCCAAAAGTCCTTCAGGAGATTTAGTAGGGATCTAAGTGAAGGGTATGACCTTGACACCTATTTATAGTTCCACTTTTTTCCAGGAAATTAACAGTGGATTTTTTTGTGTGGCTGCTTGCTTTGTCTTGATGTAGTTCTACTGATAGGCACTGTGGCTAAAGAGAAGGTGTTCCATATTTGAAAATGAGGTATAAAATATGTTCTTGATAATAGGTGGAGTTGATATTAATATTTTTCTTCTCTCTTTTTATTTTTAATTTGCGGTTATATGAAAAATCAGCAACAATTATAAATCCCTTTGAAAAACTTTCTTTAGATCCTTTTAACTATGCTTTAAGATTTACTCTCCTCTTTGATTATAATAAACGAATCTTTTTTATTATAGTCATTTAAATACACCCAAGATTCATCTATTGTAAAAACAGTTTTCCATTTCTGTCCGGATAAATATTTCTCATAAAGAATTCTGAAGCTCGTTCTATGTTCGGCGATGTGGCGTAGAGAAAGACGACGCACATTATGTTTTTTTCGCCTTTCTAAGATTAAAATCAATATTAATCACTTTGTTGACAGTTAACACTGAATATTTAAATGGTTTTGAAACTGTCCATTGGATATAGCGGAGTTTCTTTTAACATTAAAGATTTGACCCTTTGCAACATTATGAAAATTCAGTTTTCTACTTACCGTATTTGGAACAATATTTCCACTTGACAGCAGACTTCAACGCTTGTTTCCTTTCGTATCAATTATATTATCTATCGTAGCTTTAGATATCGAAAAACCATGGCTTTCGCGGTGTTTTTTAACAACTAGATAAGAATAATTTGCTTCGGAAAGAGAACAGACATAGCCTTACAGTCATTTCTTCTTTTAAACCGCTATTTTGCATGAAAACAAAACTATCAAGTAGCAGACGATATTTTATACTTTCAAAAATAAAGTTCAATAAAAAAATTTCAAGCAGACGAATGTTTTTATATCAAAGGAACATCGTCTAAAAATGGACGAACAGCCTTCTCACTCCCTCATCTTGGACATTTCTGATATTTCATGTCACATTAAGAATATTTTTGTTGTTGGTAATCCTGTCCAGCTTCTGCTAGACGAGATCCACGAGTTTATTCACCTTCAAAAAGTCATAGACTAGCATAGAAAATTTTAATAGGTCATCGTAGGACAAACCCAGACCCCTAAGAATATGTGCCGGAGAAGCCTGCTCCTTGTTACATTTAAAGATATTCTTAATTCAAGCGACTGATAGAAAAATGCTATTATTTTATTATATGAATATTTGGAAAAGAAATTATATTTTTCAAGCAATTCTATTTGTGCCTGTCTTCAAGAAGAGAGTCTCTGAAAAAACTTTGTTCCTTCGTAGGATAGAGAGACGTGTGTGGAAATTATTTTTATTAATTGATATATGGCGCTAGCGTTGCATGTTAACGCGACGCGACGTGCCTTCTGAATTTCCATAGACGCTCCACCGGGAGTTCAATAGATGGATGTCTGATGCTTCGCACACTATTTAATTAGGAACACTTCGGTTCCTATTTGATTTCGATTTTCGATTATGAAAGCATATAGATTTGTTTGTCAACTGAACCACCATGTTTTGATCAATAATCTGTAAATATTGTACATATTAAAAGTTACATTTTAAAAGTGATTGATGTCGATTTATAGATCTTAGAATATTTTGAAACAAAGTGAACTTGTTGTGGTTACGATGGAATTACTAAAACATTTGGTTTATGCACTAGAAATAACAGAGAAATGGCATGATAAAAATCATTTTTAGGGCCTACATTGTCTTGAGTTCACTGAAATGTACTGTTTCGATTCGTAATGACTCTAACAATGACTCCCGAACTAAAAACGGTGGTGGACGATAATTCGCCAACATCAAGATTTAGCGATTGGAACCCCTAACATCCAATCTTCCCTTAAAAGGGGAAATATATAAAGTATTTTATCCCTTCTTCCTGCATGCCTTCGTGGTGTAACGGTAGCACACTCGGCGCGTATTCGAGAAGTCCAGGTTCGAGTCCCGGCCAGAGCATTGCACATTTTTCACATCTTCTGCTTTAAAAAACATCTAATGACTTTATAACATTAAGAATAAAATAATTTTTCTTCAGTAGGAACTTTAGAAGCTTGTAATAAAGAGAACTTTCTTAATATTTACGAACCTTTCAGAATATTGTTAACATTACCAGCTGTGTACTGAGGAAAGATAATTTTCTAGGCCAAAATGTATAAAAAATATTAACGAAATGTGTGAAATGCATTCAAGTTAATTACATTCTTGTATACATATGAAAATGTAGTTGCGAAAAAAGAATTTTTAAACATTCTTACAAAAAGACCACATGACCAATGAATATTTATACATGATTTGGTGTAAAATATTGTTTTTAGAAATAACTTTGATTTGAGTGTTTTTTATTGTTAATTGGTAACTTATAAGCGTTCATCATTAATAACCTAATATTCATATGCAATTAAATGAATGTAAAGCATTGTAATTAAGTAATCTGGTGTAACTAGAGCTATATAAGTTTGATTAAATTGAATTTTTAAATAGCAAAATTATAAATAAGATAAAATTCGCAACGATAGTTTTGACATTATGATGGTGATTGCACCTCTTAATATAAAACTGTAGGTACTCCACTGGTCCAGCTTCTGTATCGAATGTTTTATTCTATATTTCGGTTTCTAAGTCTCGTGCAATTATCTCTCGCGATTCTCGTTGCCCAGACCTCATTTTAGAAAGTTGCATGGTCACTTAATGAGTTACCAATTTAAATCATTTTTATCATGCAGATTTTAAGGATTCTTCGCTAACCTGTTTATGGACTGTATCAAATTGCAAGTACATCTGTATAATTTTATTTTATTAAGTACAAACGTAAACCTTCTAATACTTCTGCCACAGACAAATCAGGGAATTGCAAACATTTCAAAAGTAATATGAAATGTAATTAAAAAACTTAAATGGTATAAACAATTTCTGATTAAAGATGTCTTAACATTTTGTCCAATTTATATGTTTTTCATATAAAATTTTTCAGTTGCTGTCATTACATGCATTAAACCAACAGAATGAAGACAACATCGCATATAATGACACCAAACACAGGGAAAAACACTCTTAAAATATCTGCCCTTGCATCTTAATTTAAAAAAAATAATAATACATTTTATATACGTTAATACTGTTGATTCAGTGCTAAGAAAAAAGATTAATAGATTTTTATGCAAAATATTTAAGAAAATACTGGAAAAAGCTTTTCATATAACAGCAGAGTCGGAAAATCTAAGTTTGAGTAAGTCGAGACAGAAAGACTAATTTCGTTTAAATATTGTTCTAAGTAAATCACCTCCATTTTAATATACTCGACTTTAATAAGCTTAACTTTCAGCTTTTTTTTCGGTTTAGTTTCCTGTGTTTGGATACTATTTTACATTTCGTTGTTTTGAAGACAGGTATCGACGCTTTCCATGACATGCATATTTTTATCAGAATCCTCCATTGCAGACGGAAAAGGCTTGCAGATTTCTACCTTTGATGAAACTACAGACATGTCAAAATTGCTGTTACGGTTATTGCTTATACCATATATGTGCGTACAGACATCAAAAAGACCTTCATGAACAACCGAGAAGTGGAGAAAAATCCCATGTCGTTGACAAAGTCATTAAACACCAGTGCTGATTGTCCAGCTCGATCCGAGTTTTAATCAAGAACATTCGAAGACATGGAATCCACGTACCTTAACTGCATTTTAAATTTTGCAATGATTGGTCTCTTACCACCAATCTCCTGAAAAGACTTTTCGACTCGATTGATTTTACATGGCCTATGCAGAAACGGTAGTTATAAAGAACTATTTGCTACATTTTCACCCCCACTTAATAGTTTTTATTTTATATAATAAGTTTTAAATCTTTGATTAACTTTAATAAATTGCTAAAACTGTAGCTTGTAGGGTTCTCTTAAGTGTAGAAGCTTAAGTCAATGCCCTTCAGATCTTACTAGACTCTTAAACAAGTTATCGCTCCAGCCTGAACTCAAATGACAAAGTCTTTAAAAGGTAAAAACAACTTTTTTATAGAACTCTTTAAATTAACAGAAGACAGTGCTTGTACTGCAAACGAAAACACTTGGATCGAGCTGGACAGTAATTTTGTCAACCATAAGGGGTCTTTATCCCATCCTCGGTTTTTCAAGAAAGCTTCTTATTCAATAACAGGAGCTAAAATTAAATTCCAATTTATGTAACCTAGTCTGAGGTACGCACACAATAATCTACTTAAGCAGTTAACGACGCGTATTTAAATGTCGGCTAACAAGGGGGCTAAAGTCGGGATAACTTTGACACAGCTGGCGATATTAAGTAACTGTACGATAGGCTGCCAGAAGCTGTAACTCTGAATTATTCCAACCCTATGCTTAAATACACAACTGATATGTATTGCGACGAGGGCTACGAAAGGAAATTAGAGTAAAGTTTCAGATCATAATAACTGGATAGTTAACATAAAATCCTATAACCTGTTTTATAATTGAAAATATTAAAAGAAAGATACTTTAGTTTTATCCATTGCTTCTTCTCTTCTAATTTGATACAGATAATAATTTTCAACGCTATATGTAAATAACTTTACCTAAAAACTGAACTACATACAATGAAATTTATCTGTTTCTATGTCATAAGAAAAAGAAAGGAAATAACAATGTTTACATATGATTTTTAACTAGAAGTTTACAAAATGGTTGCAAGTTTTTCAGATGTCTTTGTAACTTACTCGCTCCATTGACTAAAAGTACACAAAATGACAACACTATAAAATGCCTTTCTTATCGAACAGCCATGCAGTAAAAAAACATTTCAGAATCGATATGTGGAGACATAAACATGGATTCGGTCTCAGACATGAAATTTAATGCAGGGAATTTTCTAAAAATCTATACTGATGGATGAATGCATGTGTAAACATTTCGTATAACAAAAAATAAAAATTTAAGAATCTGATAAATAAGCACTGCTTCGAGTCAAACGATTTATTGACTTCTTTCCATTTCTTGATGGATTATTTAGGTATTTCTATACCCACATTTTAAAAAGAAAAATATTTATTTGTCTGCTTTTCAAGTATAAGAAAATATTTTGTAGCTATAATTTTTCACAAGGCATACTGAACTCATAAACTAAGGCCATCTGAAAAAACAAATAATTCAAGTATGTATCCAACAAATTCCGTCACTTAAAAGTAAGTAAATAGCATCGTTCCTTTTAGGAACAGAAAAACACTAATTCAGCATTTAATTTTCTACTAGTCGCTGTATTTGATTGTGTATGTTAGCTGTTTCACGTTTCTTGATGTTTCATTTGTAATTATTAAAAAGAATAGATTCAATGCAATTTCCGTTTGGACAGATTTCTACTTCCTTCTCTTCACATGAACTATATTTGATAGATTTATTTCCGTTCTCTTTTAATTCCAAACTAGTTTTATTTTCAGATTTTTTTTAAAATAAAAGTAAATGAAAACAACACTAGAGACTTTAATTTAAACGTCACTCTTCCTTCATCATTCAAATTCTATGATGAAACTAGAAACGCAGAACAAAATTCAACTTCGTTCACTCGGTAACGAAGCTTAGTTCGAAAAATTAGTAAACTGTCATTTATGTAAGCAATTTAAAGCTAAACGTATTATAAATTACTATAGAAGTAAATCTGAGTAAAACGTCTGTAAATAAAATATCTTGTTTAAACGCATTATGAAATACTTATACATTTTTTGACTGAATTTATATTACATCAAGCATTATTACCGATTGTAGATTCGTCAGAATTAGAGCTGTTCTCTATAAATCTGTTTATAGTCCATTAAAAATGTAATTTTTTGTAAGGAATACAGTTTTTAAAAAAGATAAATTATCACAGATGTAAATATAAGAGTAAAAGGATGTTTTAGCAATAAAAATAATTATCAGAATTTTGCTTCTTGGAGTTTTGTTATGGGTTCGATAAAAGACTGTCTACCTTATACAACACAGCAAAACAGAAATATTGGTAATTGTTTTAGAAAGAAGTATACTGGTATTGTAATTTATTTCTCCGTATATTATTTGAAATTTTGTTTGTATTTAGAAACTGGAGTTACAGTTTTAAAATACGTTTTGCATAACATTTGTCCCTTTTATCTCATGAAGTTTGGAAGTAACATTTCTGGTAGTAAAATATCTTTTTATACCTATAAAATTTCAGTTTATTGCACTAATTTCCTTCATCCCTTTGCATGGATGTAGTTTATTTCGTAAAAGCTAGAGAGCCAATTGAGAAAATGATGATGTATTCCTGGTCTGTAAGTACGTAAAAAGAGTCTAACTAGTTAACACTGTTAACTTTTAGTCCTCTGCTTTCCCCAAAGGAGTTACCACTTAAATACACACACAAACTGGGTGAATAAAATACTAATTAAAATCATTTATATTCGTTTAGAAACTAAAATTTCAGAAGTGATTGCAAGTTTTACAATTGAACAAAACGGACAAAATAATTCCATATTGAAACAGCTACAACCATGTAAATGTATGACAACTGGATCGATATAATTTCATATACCTGAGTGCATTCACAATACATCTAAATATCTTATTTAATGGTTAAGTTACGCTGGATAAGTTTCACAACCTTTTGGGATTTGGTATTAATTTTCCATAGTGTCCAAATTAAAAAGATCCATCACATTATATGTCAGTCAAAGCAGCCTGATCGTTGAACAACTCAATGTTATGCTATAAAGCAATAGATAAAGAAAGATTATAATCGGATTCTTCTATACTCTTGTTTATTTGGCTTAGTAATTTTCAAACATAGCATTTCTGTGGGGTGGGTAGGCGTAACTGAAATTTAGAAGTGAGAAGAAAGAGAACTAAAAGGTATAATTGACTAAAATAATTAAAACATTCTGATATCTATGGAATGATACGTTTGGGTGCACCTAACTTCTGTTAGGATCTCTCATAAAGTATGAAATAAGGAATAGGTCCATATGGGAGCAATCTAAGATTCTTTTATCATAGTGGAATAATTTACACATATTTTAATTACATAGCGATTAAACTGCGATTTCGTTTTCATTTCTTCAGCAGAGTGCCATTAGCATTTTTAGACATTAAACAATATCAGATATGACTGATTAGCGTTTACCTTTGAACATATTAAAGATGTTTTGAATAAGAACAAAATTTCCTTTACCCCTTTCAACAGGAGTAACATAATATAATACGCGATTAAAACTACTTTTTATCTCTTTTCTCATTGCTAAACCTCTTTCAATAGCTAAAACCTTTTGTTAAACGACAAAAATCAAGCCAGAAAAACTTGTTAAGCTTAAATATTTGCTTTACTTAGGTTTCATGCTTTGAGAATGAAAGGAACCAGAAGTACAAACTTTAATCTAAATGTCAATTTTCTTTTCATTAATCAGACGCTGAGTTGCGAGAACAAAAGCTACACATTTCACATCAGTGTTTCTATTTCGTTAACTCTAATATAAAGTAAGCCAAGTATGGAATTAAAATTCCTTGTTTGAAAAGGAAGTGACAAACCGCATAAATGGATTTGAAAGCAACATGTAAAGAAAATCTTTATTTTAAAACAATAGCTTTAGCATAGGAATGATATTAACGAATTATTATTATTATTTTCTCTGATAAACTGTATTCAGTTAGCTTGAAATGAACAGTGGAGGGATATATTTTAATATTAATTTACTTTATTTACTAAAGAACTTGAGTCCTGAATAATGATTTTTTTAATGAAAAGACTGAGAATAAAGCATGAAAAATCCCTTCATTATTTAGAAACAAGGCATTATTAGTAGCCTTGGATTTAATTTTAGGGGGGAGGGCTGTGGCTTTTATCTAAAACCAATGTTTTTGTAACTCTATTCTATTTGCAAGTTGGAACTTCAGTTTTGGGGGGCTGCGCCCATTCAGCTCCCCTCTGAATACGGCCATGACTAAAGCTAACATGTTTATGAAAGGAATTTTATTACGAGATTGTCGTTTTTTCATTATTCATGGAAGGAATTTTATAATCGATTTATAAATGAGTATACATTGCGGAAATGGCGTGTAGGAGAATTGCATCAGGTTTGAATAACTTAAATATGATGAAATTTAGTTTCGATGCTTCTGTGTAAGTAAAATATATTTATAAATTATATAAAAAGATATGAATAAGAGTTATAAGAGTTAAACTTGCAACTCTGTGATTCCCTCTTTTTTATCTTTTTAAAAAATCTCATTATTTGATACAGAAATGATTCTGACTAATTTCCTTGGCCGACATGCTGATGTTCAAATTCCTTAGAGTGCAAAGTTAAAAGATAACTTAGAAAGTTCAGTATTACTTGCGGTATAGTAAATTGAATGCTATGTATATTTAATACAGACGATTTTTCGGATTTTAAAAATCATTCCTCCGATTTGGCTCTTTGTTGCAACGACTGGCATATTGAGTCAATAATATGGAGTTTACGTACTAAATTCAAATAACTGCACCGATTCAAGATTGTTTACTTCTTAACTCCTCTTACTCTCTCTAAATTAAGATATGTGAATTAATGTCTATCAAAGTAAAGTACAAATATGGGGAATTATTAAGCAAAGGCACTACTCTGAGTTCTTCTAATTGTCTTATTTTTTTCCGAGTTTGAAGAGTCACCAGGTTCCTGAACTTTTGTCCTTTCTTTGCCCTCAGTTGCTTTCTGCTTCTTTTTTAAAATTACCAAACGACTTAAATTTAAATTTACAGCATGAGAAATATTCTGCGGAAGACTTTTTTTATGTCACTAAGACTTTAAAATAAAAAATTTTTTGTTCATTCCCTTCTGCTACTGAATCTTAATAAAACATAACTGCCTGACACCAATAACAGAACTGAGTAATATTTTACAAATGACGAAATCATTCGATTAATTCAGAATTATATTAGAGAACATTTTTGTTAATAACAGGGAAGTGGAGACAATATTATAAAATCAACAAAATTAAATACTTATTTAAAATAATTTTAAAAAAATCAGTTTGTTTTATATGATATCTGGGAAGCATTCTAAAAAGAGCTGGAATGTTCAGTGGACAGTAAAAATTTTTAAGTTTCTCACGAACGATTTAAATTACTCCTACGGAATTTTATTTTATTACTATTGTAAATTTCGATTAATTCATTCAGCATATTAAAAACCTTTTATAATGTGTTATTTATTATCTGTAATTTGCTCACAAATCTCGATAGCTATTCGTTTTTTAATGAAGTATTTAGTCCTTGTTTTTCTCCAGCTTCGTAAGGTCTTTGATATAAAGCATTTTCCTTTCGTCGACAACATTCGCGCTTTCTAATTTTTCTTACTTACCCTTTTATTTCTTTTCAAAATATAGTAATATATGCAGAGTGTTCCGTAAATGTTACGACAAACTTCTGGGGGAGGTAGGTCACATCATAAGGATTAAGAATTGCATAGGAACCCATGCCCAGATAAGTCATTGTACGCCGTCAGGGGTTGCTGTACATGAGAGTGCTAGTGAAAAGTGAGGATTACCTCATTCGAGCGGTAGGAACCATAGGAAGAGCATTAAATGCTATACTAATGGAAAGCTTGTAGACATGCACTTAGTGTATGGAATAGCTGAGGGTAATGGACGAGCCACTGCACACATTTATCGAGAACGCTTCCCCGACCACATCACAGTTTCTTTGCACGTCTGCATCAAAATTTGTGCGACTACGAAAGTGTTTGTGCTGGGAAGCCATGAAAAGTGCCGTATATCACGATCCTGTTTTGTCTGAAATGGATCTCGTGGTAAGTCTCGCCTACGCAGCTACTACAATCAAAGAAACTCCCGGTGTGTTTGTACATGTCCGAGAATGAACGGTTCGTCGGTGTCAGGCATGTGTGGCGTCTGATGATGCAAACTTCGAGCATCTGTTGTAACAATAAAGCTGTCGTATATAGTCAAAATTATAAATGTATTAACTAAAAATGGCTTTTAGTGTATTTTTATTTGCATTTATAGATTTGATCTTGAGTTTTTATTTATAATTTTATTCATTTTGATTTATTCAGATACTAATTTTATGCCATGTGATTTTTTAATTCTGTATGTCCTTGTTTCGTTTTACTTGATATGTGTTAATTGTGTTTTTATAGTTTGTGTTTTAATGCTGTGATTGTGCTTGAGTTGGGTATTGTGGCAGGATTCCTTATTTTGTGGTGATTTTAGAGGCAATCCATAAGGTCTATTTTTAGACCAGGTGGATCAGGTCGTATGCCTCTTTTTTTTTTAACCATTTGTGAATTTTGGATAAAGTTAATATTAATAAGTTATTCTCCCATCAATAAAATTCCGAGTTCCATATTCAAGGACCCCATTCCGGATATTAATTCCTGGGGTATTTACAGGATTCCTTGCCAGTGTGGTTTAATTTACATTGGCCAAACTAAGAGAGCCTTAAAATTTCGCGTTAAGGAACATGAGGCATATGTTAGAAAAAAGGAAACACAGAAGTCTTCTGTTGCCCAACATTGTTAGTCCGAAAATCACACTTTCAATTTTTCTGCTGCCAAAATTATTCAAAACACATCTTCCATTGATGAACTGGATTTTCTAGAGGCATTTCACATTAAAAAACTCTTTATATTCTAGTTAACTAATTCCAATCCATCTTTGCCTTCAGCCTTTAAAAAATCATGATTTAGTTCTGGTTTCATCAACAGATGGCGCCAGTAGCTTAACTCCTGTCCAGGCTTTCTTGTCTTATCTTATCATTATATCTTATCTCGTTCATTTGCGCTTTTGCAGCTGAGGATGATGGTTTGATAAAACCATCGAAACTAATCCTGTGAAAATTTGAAAATATAACGTTGATTTTTGTTGTTTGACTTCTAAATTAAATTAAAGTTGTCAAATATATTCTGTTATTTTATTTATTTGTATATGTAAGTAACGTATTTTTATGCATGCAAGTAACATCTGTTATATTTTACAAAGTATGTAATAATGTGCTTTTGTTGGTGTAGTTAGTAAATCTCACCAGCTCCTAGACTTTAAGTTCGTATTTTAGTTGCTTATTCTATTTAAAGTTATTTCAGATTAGTATGGCTGTAATTCTACTGCTTAATGGGCCTGATTTAGGCCTTGTTTTAGATCTCAATGTTTCTTTAATTAAATAGCTCCACTAAGCCCTGTTAAATCTCTAATGGCGGCACAGGAAGTTCGACCAGTCATATTGACCTCCGTAACTTTTTGCTTTAAGTTTCAAATTCCTTTTAGTAGGTAGAGATACGTATTTAAAATATGACTCCATTAGTATTTAAATATTTATTTATTTAGTTTGTTAGTTACCAGTTAAGAATATCTAAGCACATGAAAGAAATTTATGCTGATACAAACTCAAAAGTCAGAATTATAATAATTGTAGTTCCAACGTTTATGAGCTTATCGTTACTATGCCAAGACGTTACTATGCGATGAATCTGTGCAAAAATTATAGGAAATCAATGCATATATTAAGGCAAAATATGGTACTTTAGAATTTTTTTTTATTTAGAATTTTTAAAAAATTTTTTTATTTTAGAAATTTTATTTATTTAAATATTATCAATATGAAAGATGAATGTGGGATTCAAATAGCACATCATTTCAAACAGTACATCATATTAAAATTTACAAAACCATAACGAGAACTTAACATACAACATATATAAATTCTACAGCTCACAGCCATGTAAGCATAGCATATAGCTTTACGTAATTTTTTACTGTGATTCATAAAAATTAAATATACTTAGTTACTTGTCTAATGACCCTTAAAGAAGTTTAACTGTATTCAAATAAACGTTATTTCGAAAATAAACTTACGTATAAGGATTTAATTGATATTTTCAACGTTAGCTAAGATTTGAAGTTAAGGAAGTCACATTCTATAATAACCTCCACAGCGTTTTGCTATGAGTTTAAAACTCTTCTTTGTGCACGAAGGCGAGTAAATCAGCACATAAATAAAGGCAAAGCATGCTAATTTAGCAATTTTATCAAACGATATTAAAGAGGAATGGGGGTTAACATTTCAAATAGTACATTAACTTAAAATTTAGAAAACAGCAAGTCTTTTCTTGAGTAATCCTCGTTAGATTTTCTCAGGATTGCAAAATTCACCCGATAAAAGTGTAGAACTTTAATATTTTATGGCAATCACTGATCTCAAAATTTCGCTTTTTCAGAAGAAAGTAGGGAAAAAAGAGAGCTAAAATCTGCAACTATTATAAAATTTAGGAGTTTAAGCATTCCCTTAGTAATTAATGTTTTCATATATCTATTTATTATTGAACCTAATGACAAATATGAGTATAAAATGAGCGAATATGGAGATGAAGGTATATATTATGGGACTACCAAGACTATCCAAAATATTTTAGAGATTATCAGATAGCATATTGTATCGCATAGTAAGTTGTTATTTGGTGCTTTGAATGCCAGACAGTTTCCAACTGATACCCTTAAATGCGTAAAATACAGAATTCATTCAGCGCAGGAATTCTGGTTATGCGGGGCTTTTGAAGGAGAGTCACTTCAGCAAAAGAACCGTCAAACGTAGTTCAGCTATCAAACGTAGTCGTATATTTTCATTGAAAAGCCTTTTAATAAATATTTGGCGTATGCTGTTTTCTTCTGGACCTTCCTATTTGCGAAACGATAAAAAAATGGGTTTGGCGCTGGGTTAAGAAATGTAAACTTGCAGAAAATGTGTAATACTTTGGTGTATTGATCTTCTTAAGAGTTCTAAGCCGAGAAAAGTGTTATTCTACCCAATTAAAACAGTTACTGCTAATATTCTCCATCATAAATATGTCAGAATCTTTATGACAAGTTTGGGTTGTTTAGATTATGGCGAAGCAGAAGAGAACTGTTTGCCTAACGGAGACGGATGCCTTCGTGGAGGACTTTCTAAGGGGTACCGGTTTGTATTTACGTCAGACGTGAAAAAAAGCTACGAAAATGCAGATGGAGTCTAACCTTTTATCGTAACTCGAACACGGATCAAAGTACCAACGTACAGCAATTTCATCCACTCCGTTGCTAGTGCGCAGGCTGCTTTTAAATTTCATCTTTATAAAGTTTGCTTTGTAACTAAGAAACAGTACTATTTAGAAAGGAAGGTTGCCGATTAGATATTGTCTGGATATAAGGCCATAGGGCGAAGTAAAGTCTGCCAGGAGGGTCGGGCTGCGTCCCTCATATCATATCATCTGGATGTAGAAATAGAGAGTATTTACAAAGGGTGCAAGTATCTTCAGGCCGGGTTACAGTAATGTAGGAAGTAAGTTTATTTATTTGATTAAACAAAATAGTAAAAACAAGACCCGACTTACAAAGAAATGTCTCAGCATACGGATGATGACACATTTATGCAGAGGCACATATACGAAGATTCCTACCTCAGGTGAACATTGACTGACCTACACAAAATTACCAGCACCTTTATAAAGGAACACATATATGAATGCGCTCCTTAAAACCGTTATTACTGATAACTAAAACATTTATGCGTTCAAACGATCATGGTATGCTTTTCCCTATTCCAGTAAGAGAAAAAAAGAACAAAACTTGCTATAATAAAATATGTTTGAATTTGGACTGAATTGGTTTAAGAAGTGATTTATTTGATACTTAAATTAAGCTTTTACAGTATATTGTAAACAAAAATTCTCTTTGCTTGGATATATCTGGTCCTGTTTTGCGGTGTGCGTACGGAGTGAGGCTCTGTAATTAACACAAAACGGATTTGTAATTAACACAAATCCGTTTTGTGCTTAATGCACAAAAAGGATTGTGCAAACAGATGTTTACGTTTTTAATTTTATTTAGGATTAGAACTTCATTATTTTGTTGCAAATAATTTGAAAAACATATTTGTGTTTATTGGATTATTATAAATATATAAATTTTATGATTAAAAATTTCTTGTATTATAGGAAATACAAGATTCATGAAGTTTCCAGGCAAAAAAAGGTCACTTTTTCTAAGTTCCATAGACCTAGAATAACCACTTTCAGGACTCCTGTTATAAACATGCATTTGCTGCTTTATTTGCCAATAAAAGTCTGGAAAATATTTTACGAATTACATCAATTTGGCAAAGCAATGATTTAGTGTTGGATTTCAACTGAGATTAATTAATAACGATAGTCTAAAAGTAAATCTAAAAATTGCAGAAAAACGATTTTAATATATGCTAATTTCGGTTTATAAAAATTTATTTTAATTTAAAAAATTTAATTTTAGTTGTTTTTCTAGTTAATTTAATTTTAACACCTGACAGTTCTTTTGATAATCTAGCGGCAGTTAACTTCATCTACCATATTTTCGTACAAAAGCTTTGAAAAATCCTGACTAACGTTTTTGGTCTTCTTTCCGATCACCAATATTCTTCTCATTAAATGTACTGTTTTTCTTTTCCCATTGACATTTAAGATTAGTTACTGAAGTTTTTATACAGATAAATAATGTTTTTTTAATTCTGTGATCAAATTGATTTCGTTACTCATTGTTACTTCGTCTACCATATTTTCGTACAAAAGCTTTGAAAAATCCTGACTAACGTTTTTGGTCTTCTTTCCGATCACCAATATTCTTCTCATTAAATGTACTGTTTTTCTTTTCCCATTGACATTTTAAGATTAGTTGCTGAAGTTTTTATACAGATAAATAATGTATTTTTAATTCTGTGATCGAATTGATTTCTTTACTCATTGTCTGATCGATAATCTCTTAAATGGGAATTTACAGTAATTATTCAAGCAAGTGATTATTTTCAAATCATGTGCTTTTAACTTAAGCTGTTAAGCTTCAGTTACTTCGTTCAAATTTTGATCCTTAGTATAAGGTGCTTAAATTTCAGTTACACGTTCCAGCGTTTCTTCTGTTTTAATTAAGCGCATTGTGGGTTTTATCTAAAACTGAAATATGCACATTCCCTAGATGCCTTTATTAAACATTTAAATTTTTCCCATCTTTTCCCATTGTTGTTATTATTTAAGAAATCACTAATCGGAACAAACGAAGTTAAGCCAAAGGAAACTAATTAGTTTCCAAACTTTCGTCTACACTGACTTAAAATTCTCGCTTCAACTAATAATGAATCCCGGACTTTTTATCTACAAAGAACAGAACTTCATTCTGGAGGGAAAGAATTTGCATATATGGCTGGAGACTCACCGTGCTTTGAGAGTAATTTTCCGCATGAGAGAAAGGCCGAAAATTAAAAAAAAAGAAATAATCGACACTTAAAAATATTTCTACTCGATTTACTCCAGCGACTTTAATTAACACATCGTACATTAGACTTAAAGAATGAAGTTGATCGGAATACCTGAAGGATTCAATGAAATAAAACAGCTAATACACGTAATGTTTTCAGGGTTATCTTAGACAGACATAGTATTCTGCTTTCACGCCTCTGTTACACATTAGAAAAGCAATAGCCAAGCAATAAATTATTCTGCTAGCAGCGTAACGTGCTTACATTTTCACATTAAATCGCTCGTCATTTATTCAGTAATTTAAAAAAGACGTAGCACTTTTGCACTGAAGGTTTGTAGACTTTGTAAAAATTATCAATGTAAAACCTTTAATTAGAAATAAATGTATTTATTTCTTGATTTACAAAACGCAATTTTTTATTTAACCTTCTGAAAAATAGTCTTAAGGATAATTCTGAGATATTATATCTGTCTTAAAACTAGGCGCAGAGCTAATTTAAGTGTAATAAATACAGCGTATAATACCTTTTTAAAGCTTGCTTGTTCCCTTAGATACTTCGTTATAAGTAAATACTTCGTTATAAAAGATCTTATTAAAATTATGCCATATTGGAAGCTACTTTATAGTTTAAAAGAACGATGATTTTTATTATCGTTGAGAAAGGAAAAGCACCCTTCATGTCTAATGGACTTAGTAAAAGTGTAACTTTTATGAATGAGAGAGGTTTAAGTTTATTCGGAATAAATTATCTTAAACTATAGTACTATTATTCATAAATTACACTACTGAATATATTTATTATAATTAATTTTATTTGATTTTATTATATCTTACTTTCGAATGTAAAACTTTTATTTCTCATATTCTTCGTGATTATAAACTAAAACTTGTTTGCATGCGCAGACTTCGCCTTTTTGGCTGATAGAATAGACAGAGAATAATTGCTTTTGCTGTATAAAGAAATATGCTTTAAAATCAAGCATTTTGAATGCTTTCTAACACTTTGGTATAAGTGATCATTGCTGGCTTAAAGCCTATGAATATACATTTTAATATTACTCTGATTTCGTCAATAACATTATGTAACTAGATGTCTATTATGTTTCTGAAATTTGAACTCATGACAAGCTTTATTAACTTGCGATATTATGTTATACAGCTACAAATGGAATAAAATTTCCTCACTAAATTCACATAAAGTAAATGTAAAATATTTGAAATTTTAATGGCTCAAAAATCAGAAAGAAACGACAACGAAAACTATTATGAATACAAATAATAAAAGCCTCGAAGATTCTAAAGAGACTCCAATGAGATTTGAATGAAATCAAAACTCAACCTCCGTTTCACAGTTATTTCATCTATACTTAACAGTTATTTCATTTTGGGAATTTCACGAGAGGTTTCAAAGAGTCGATCGTATCCTTGGAAACTAGTGTTCTGGTTTTAATGAAGATGGTGTATTCGAATCTAAAAAAAAATAAAATCTTATTTGTATTTTTTTTTTCATTCGAATTCGTTAGGAATGAGAATCTGTAAAACGTTCTTTAATACCTGAAATAATTCGTAGATATAAGACAAGCCTACCAATTTAACTCAATTTTAGGGGAAATTTACAGTCCACAATTGATCTACTGAATAGTAAGTAGTAATGATGAATCTGCTGAATGATATGATGAATAGTAATGATGGTTAGAATATGCAAAGCAAGAACGAGTAATCTGTTTAAATCAGTACCTCTTTAAGAAAATATCTCCGAAATTCCATGAATAAGCATCTCTGATTTAAATACTGTAGTAAAAATCATTGTGGAATTATTGATATCAATCTGAATTTATCAGAGGCAATATGTTATAATGCTGACATCTGAAGGGGAACTACGAGTATTCTAGAGATTATTCCAGCAAAGCCAAAAAAATAAAATGGTTACATCCTGAAAATATTTTCTTTTTTTGTTCAAATTTCCTGGTAAAACCCTGAATTTGAAACTAATGTAACTTTTATACTAGCTTTTAATTAGGAATAGCATATTACAGTGACAGTACGTCTGAAAATGCTAATTTTTGATTTTCCAGTATGAGTCAGTGCTCAAAGATTGTTGCATTCTTTTGTAGGATGATAAACGTTGAGAAAGGTATTTAAAAATTGGAAAAGAGCACTACGAGACTGCGCACTGTCAACAGATAATGCGGTTTTTCATTTGAAAATGTATAAGAAAATTTTAAAATATGTCCCTCATTGTTAGGGAATAATGAAAATTGTGTCTTTCATTTCTTTACTTTTTGTTTTTTATGTGATTATCGTATTCAAACAACTACTGTTTTTTTGTTTGGGTATCGTAATAAAATCTAAAGAAATATTACAGTGCCCTGCACTTCTTTTTATGCATCCATTCAGTTTTCGACTGAAGTGATCTAAGTCTATAGAAACACTGCGAAACATAGGAAACGAGAAAGGGCATTTAATTCAAAACATTTACAGTGTCTGTAAGGGATGAATTAAGGAAATTAGAATTCCTGTCTCGGAAACAAGCAATACAAAGAAATATTTTAAATTACGAAGATTTAGTTCATCCTAAATTTAGTATGAAACGGCATGTTGTTCGTGCATAACTTGTACATAGACGACAAAAAGGAGATAAAATTAAGCTCATAATTATACAGTATTTTCCGTTAATAGGTGTGGTGAACCATACATAATTTTCAAAATCCGCAATTACTGTTGATGTCTTTCGTGAATTCTTAATAACCCTTACTCGCAGAGCAGGGCTGCATGTCGCAATACTCAATATTATATCTTTCTAATTCTTATTAGCGGCAAATCTTATTTAGTGACAAGTGAAATTTGAATACCATCACGATTTGAAAACTCTTATCAGTCCTATTACCGTATTTCTAAACATAAGTTGGATCGTAATACGTTTTGTAACCTAATGTTTGCGAGAAAATAATATTGAGTATTTTTTGCATAGAAAATGTAAAGCATCAAATGTACAATAGAGCGTCAAATTGGAAGAAAAAAAGTTTTCATTAAAAGATGAATTAATAAAGCTGTGATTGGTGGAAGGTTTGTAACATTATTAAGTTTTGCGGACAATTACGCTTAATTTAGACTTTGTCCTATTTGTATTTTGTTTTAAGGCCCATGTATTCTCCCACAATAGGCTGTGCAAATTAAAGTATGCATAAGATAGTTTGAAAAATAGCGGAATTCACTGCCATTCATACTGAATGGTTACCTATTACTGTGATTGCTGGCGTCTATCAGGCTTTTGTGTTGGAAATAAAATTGATTGGCCGGAAGGACACGTTGAGTCCCATTGTTTTCCTATGCTGGTAAGTGAATTTTTTTTAGTGATTAACTAAGGATCAAAGCCAAGTGTGTGTCTTATCTTAAAGACATTCATACTTTTCCAGTCAGATCTCCTGAGTCTTACTTGCTGTCGTTGCTGTCGTTAATAAACAATCGGTAAGAGTCAAGTACTTAATCAGTATATTCTCGCTTTAGTTGTAATCCACCAAACTTTTAGTAATAACCTTTTGTTAGTATATCCTCCATTTATTTGTAACCCAATAGAAGTGGATAAATAAAGTTAGTTCAATTTCAAGTCTGTGCTGGTAGATTTTGATTGTTGTTAGGGTGACGATTAGGAAGTAACATCGAGTGAAATACCATCAACTGCACATAAGGTTTTAAAAATAATTAAATATTATAGTTACAATTTTAGTCATTTAATCATGTGACATCTTAGTTACTACACATTACAAACATAGAATTTAAAGATTTTATGCAGAGTAGTTGGCTTGAAATAATTCCAGGTTGATTGTTGAGATAAAATATAATGACCGAGTTTGAAAAAGACGTGTGCATGGACTACGAAGACAATGAACTTAATTTCACAAAAAATAACTGAAAAATTCTTGGAATATGTGTATTAAATTTTTATTTCTTTATGTAACATACTGATTATAAGTTTTATGTTATATAAAACACTGATTAGCAAAACATCGGCGGCTAATAAATAGCTATGCAGTTTTACTTTCGAGAAAGAATAGGGGATAATAAATACCGTAGAGATTTATTTTCGAGAAAGAAAATTGGACTTTCCAAAGCCTTGGAAGATTCTGCTTGCGATGTAACATGGCAAGATGGAAAATATGTTAATGTTCGCCAGTCTGAAGCTTCGGGCAGGGAAAGCAATGATTTAAATTAAGAAAGTAAAAAATCATTAATATTGGGGATTAATAAAGTTACAACTCAGTTAAACTTCCCATTTAATAATCTTTTTTTAATTCTTGCAGGTATCATAGAAGGGTAAAAATACACATATCATATTGTATACACACATCTTGAGTTAAAAATACAGATATATTGTGTATTTTTAACTCAAGCCCTTTAGACCCTAGTAAACCGACAAACTAATTATATATCCGTCTGCAATACTGCAAAAATGTCTTAATCTTTTAAATAATTTTTAATTATATCTTGAAGTAATAGAAAGCACATCTTTACAAATAAACTCTGCTTGCGGGTATCCAAAATGACAAAGATAAAATTTCAAATTAAAGGAAGCTACTCAAAATTGACCTACTTAAGCTAGCTCAAAACTTAAATAACGTGTATTAAAGTCGACTAGCAAAATGTCTAAAGCCAGAATATTTACTGGTGGAGCTGGGCGACAGAGAGAAAGCTGCAGGCATTGCTGCCATTGAAATTAAAACATTGACAATTAATTGGCAATTAATCTATACTATATAAGTATTTTCTATATAAATAACTACTTAAACTACATAAACACTTTTAAATCTTATTTGTATCCTGGTAAGGACTACGAAAAGGAGAATTTATAGTAAAAGTTTAAACCATAATAATTACTTAACATGAAATACTTTACTAAAAGTGAATGGAGTTTTCTTTCTATTTTTAGAGAATTCACACTAAGTAAAAATGGAGTATTTACTTATCGTTTACTGAGAGGAAGTTAAGAATGTTCGGAATGATTTCATTCAACTTACACACGGAGAAAACCATCAAGTTTCTTACAGTTTCTTTTAGAAGTTGAAATCGAACCCGATAAGACCCAACAGTATTTCAGTGCTTTCCCATGCTCATTTGTAGGCTGTCAGCTCATTGAATGATATTTTAAAGTCATCCTGAAGTATAATTACATTTCCACCTTGTGTTCTCTCTAGTTTAGATATAATTTGATGTTTAATGTGCAAAACCAAATCTCTCTTACTGTTTTTAGGTTTTTTATTTGTGTTAAAGATATAAATAAATGCATTTTGGATCCCATTCCTTAAGTATAATATTATCTACAATATTATAATATAAGTGAAGCTTAAATAGTGAAATTCCTTAGTCTGAATAAAAAGAAATTAATTAAACAATAAATTTTGTAATTAACTGACCCCCACTGTTTTGTATTTTCATAATTCATTAATATTATTTTATCCTTTTATTTTTACTTCTCAAGGTTTCAAGAAACTTTTAAATGATGCCTTTACGACAGGTTCGAAAGGATATACTTGAATTTGTAAATATCCTCTTTCACAGTTGCATACTTACATATGAGAAAGCTCTTTCAATGACTTCGAGGCTTTGGTGACCCATATTTGAATTAGTGTAAAGGCTTGAGTCTTTACGTCCCAAATGGAGTATAGTCTATGAATGTTGTTCATTATCTGCAGTATATGTAAATGTATTACTACCAAGGTTCTTGGATCATGATCATGCATCCTGAAACTGAGTTAATAAAACGTGTTCCCGTTTTGTTAGATTGCAAAGCACTGGAGGAGTCTGCCTAAGAGGAGAGATGCTTGCCTGGAGGACTTTGTAGAGACATTAGGTTAATTTGAAGCAGGAAGAAGTAAAAAATGAGCAATGCCCTTCCCAGAACTTGAACCACCGACCTCTTGAGTACGCGTCGAGTGTGCTGACCACTACACCACGAAGGCATGCTAAGAAGGAGGGAGAAATACCTTATAACTTTCTAAAGGAAATTGGCTCGCATACACGTTACACATCTTATTTTGTTATGCATTCTCTGGTTACATCATCAATGATATTACATTTTATGTTCTTGTTATATTTAGTGCACCTCCCTAAAATTTGGATACAAGCCGCCTTTTTAATATCATCAAATGTTTCATAAAAGAAATCGTACTCTATCTCTTTAAGAGACAAAAACGCATGTGAAAGAAAACCATATAAATGTATTATTGATAATCAACAATATTTCAATTAAGTACACAAGCCGAAGATATTGGAAAGGACTGTAGCATCTTGCCTGAAAATAAATAAAAATAGAAAGCGTAAGATGGGATTAACGACACACCGTTTTCGAAAGCAAAGGATAAGAGACTGAGCTCCATTGTTTTCAAAAATTTAAGGCATTTGACTACACATGTAACTCTGTTAGTATGAGTAACAAATACGTGAGAGGCAACGTTCAAATAAATGAGCTTAATGAACGTATTTTATTTTACTGCGAGCTGTGTGTTTTAAATTACTGTTATATTTACTGATTGTGGTTGTCAGACAATAACAGACAAATTCAATGTTTTTAAAATGCATTCAACTTTATGTATAATTCAATGCTTGAGTACGCCTAATTTTAAATATTGCTTTTATCAAATAAAAATTTTAATTTGACATGCCATTCATTAGCGGGAAAGTTTACGCAAATAAAGCTGTTAACTGTTGGAATAAGATTCACCCATATAATGTAGACTAGAATGAATAATTTAATTTTGGCAAGGAATAGGAGGGCTAACTGCCCTAGATTTATTTCAGATTTGACGGAGAGCAGCTCAGGGTATGATATCTGACAGCCTCGAACCCTCTGTTGTCTTACCACTATCGCTTTACGTAATGTTTGGCTAGAATCGATTATTTAATTTAAGGTAAAGGTATCCGACCTCGTACAAAAGACGATTTTCGGTCAAAATTTCGATTTTTACTTTATTACATCATCTTAAAGAATACATCTTTAGCTATCAAACACAAGTTTTTGCTTGTTGATAGGTTAATTAGAACTGAAGTTATAAGCACTTTTCTGTAACTGAATAAACCGGAAGTTCCAATATTCTGGGCCGGAAGTGAGCGTTTAAATAGATATACCTATTTAGAAACTTTATTTATCATCAATATTTTGTAAATTATAAACCTGCGTACTAAGTTTAGATATTTTGTAATACATTTTAAGCATCTGGTGTTGATTTTTTCCTTTAATTTCGTATTTAGTTTGGCGCAGAGAGTATTCGACGTTGAATGTATGTGTTGCTGCTTTGTCGATTAGCGTTGACAAAGTGCTTGATTTGAAAGCTATGTCACCTTTTTGCATCATTTGCAACAAAATAAACAGAATGGCATGCAATCTTCAGCACGACATATGTAAAGTGTAACATAATTGTTCTGCAAATTATAAAGAAGCAGCTTCGGGTATGGAAGCAGTTGGTGCTTATCCCCTGTTTGAATGATCTATTATTACATTACGAAAGCTGAAGTACACGGAGTATTATACGAGGATGGTGATTCTAAGGGGTTTTTAATTGGGAAAGATATATATGGTAAAGATTCGGTCAAGAAAGTGGAATGCATTGAACATGTACAGAAAAGAGTTGGTAGTAGACTAAGAAAAGTAAAAACTCCGCTCCTGAATTGAAAGGAAAAGGTAAACTGACTGATTCTTTTATTGATAAACTGCAGAATTAGGAATTGCAATTAGAAGTCATGTTTGAAACTTAATTGAGATGCAGCAGGTTGTACTAACTGCTTGTTCCATTGTAGCTCTTCTTCAAAGCCAATGCCCTGCTCAATAATCAATGAATTGGTGCAACTATGAATGTGTGATTGTAGAAATCAGAAAGAAAAAAATTAGGTAAAAACCTCTGGTATATGAATATATATTTTGAATTTAATTAAACCTACATATATGGAGTTGACTACATAAACAAGAGTTATTAAAAAATGTCTACATGGCAAAACTCAAAATGTCAAGGAACGTTTTAATGGCATTTTATTGCAAATTGTTCCGAAAGAAACATTCATAAATCTGTGGGGCAAATGTAAGTGTTGTGTTATTTAATGTTATTTAATGATGGATTTATAGGTTTGCTTGAAGCATTTGCTTGAAGGTTAGGTATGTGCCCTGAATTTTACACTGAGCAGGGAATTCGAAAACTTGATAAAGTGCAAAATCATGACTTTTGGTGGCATTCCACGAGTTTTACAAAAACCCAAAGAAAAATTACGCTTTGTTCGAAAGAAAAGGTGCAAAGTGTGGGAAGAAAAAAACAAGGTGTCAAGTTACAAAGCAGGGGAATTTTAATTATCAGGGATGCTTCTTTCACTAAGAAATTGTTTTATGAAAACTTTAAACTTGTTTTCTGAAAAATGTGTTTTTCTGTAAATATAGCCAATGGTAACAGCCATAACTCAAAATTTTATGGATAAAAATTAGTGATACTTTCTATATATGTTTCATATAATCTGATGCATGCTCTGAAGCAAAAGATTTTAGAAATATTAATTAGAATTTGAATTGTTACTTTTTATTTTTAGATTTTGGATGCAATAATAGGAAAATATACAGTAAATACTATACATTTTGACATATCTCAAGAATATATAAATATTTCTTAATTATTTTGCTTCATTGCATACAAAACAAGTGTAACATAAATACAAATTAAAAAAACTGCATATTTATATATACATTGTTCACCGTGGTTGTTGCCGTAAAGGCAAAATTTAAGCAAAAATTATCCTTTTTTTCATTATTTTTCAAAATTAAAATTACTTAGCATTACGTTTACGTTTTAAATTGTTTTCACTTATTAATATGCTTATCTTCGAATTAATATGTTTATAGTTAAAATAAAAACCATTTTTAAAAAAATTGTACCCGAACGAGGTCGGATACCTTAGCAAAACATAAGAATGCAATCGCTTTTCACCTTAGTTTTCACAGACAAGAAGGGTGTAAAATCTGACGGTCTTGAACCATCTTTTCTTTATTGTCATCTCAAGAAAGATGGAAAAGTGTAGGCACATATTAAGTGTCCCTCATTCTGCAGAGATACATTTGCACTCGCAAATATCCGTGTTCTCACTGAAAGTCGAATCTCGAGTCTAGGATATGTGCAGTCAGCCTTCGTTAAGCAAAACGTTCTGCGCAGTGGCCTACATGATATGGAGTCATACTATATTTTTACACCATGAAATGAGTTTTCGTATGTCTGTGCATCACTTTAAAAAGTACAAAACGATTGAGCAAAAAGGAATGTCAGTCTTTTACTTTGCTATCGGTAATCTAGTTTCAAACTCTGAAGTAGACTTTTTGAGATTTCTCTGTATTTTAATGAAGTATGCAGTAAAATAACCTTTACAGTATTTTTGCAATTTTCAGTCGATTTTTGAGATTTCTCTATACTTAAATAAAGCATGCAGGAAAATGGAGTTTACAGTACTTTTCAGAGATTTAATGAAAGAGTTCTTTCAGTTTTATGTGCCACTGTATTTTCATCAATAACAAAACTGCAGACATATTTTTTGAGAAAGGTTTGTGCAAGAATGATTCCAGATATAAATTTGTTATTTTCGATGATAATAACTGACGCATTCTGTGATGGTATAACTCTTATAAATCTGTATCATTTTAAACAATGCTAATAGAGATAATTTCCGGAATAAAAAAATGTATCGAAATTTAAACTCTTTATTGATTTATTATTTACTTAAACAGAAGTAAAAATCTTATACGCTAAACTTGAGGCATAAAAGTGAATAGTTAGAGTTGAAATTTGAAAAACAGTACATTAAAAAAATAGGTGACAGTGAAATAAATGCATGTATGCATTTAAGTCTATAAAACCTATGTATACATCTGTCTATCTATCGCTAAGATATGCATAAATAAATAAATAGGAAAAATCCTAAAAATGGATGAATCTTTAGTTGCAGAAAGAACACTATCATGGCAGTGGGAAGCGAAGTAGACTCATAAGTCATTAATAGAGACAGGAAAGTCAGACCCTAATTTAATATATCTAAAATAAAATTAGGAATTAAAATAAACAAATTAATAAAGAATTATCAATCACCCTGATGGGAAAGAAACTAACACAGTAATGGAGAGAAAAAATTATAGAGTTTGGTGTTCTTTGGTAGCAAAAACTAAGTCCAATTCCTAACAGCAAATATCTATTTCTGTTATTTTCACTACTTGAGTATGAATCTAATAGGAGAATTCCTACTAACTCATTATGGAAATTAGCTTTTATGCTATTTAGAGCTGCGGTCGAGTTGTAATTAATATAGTTAACTAACTGCATATATTGCAGGACTTGGTGTGTTCTGTAATAAATTTTTGTAGCTGTGGGACACGCACACTCTGAACTGTCTTTATTATGCATTTATTTTTATGTATTTTTGGCATTTATTTTTAACCCTGATTCTTTTAGAAGAGAAAACACTTCGAGTAAATCTCGAATATGTTCGTCTATAGTCTAGCTAGCTACAAATATATCAAATAAATGTGGTTATATAAACGCAGATTTTCCAAGGACAGTTCTTAGTATAATGCCTATTGCTCTATGGAACGTAGCCAGGGCCTCGCATAAGCCAAATGGCATTCTCAGGTAGGCATAAACTCTTGACTTGGTAATAAATGCAGGTTTGGCAAATGCTCTGATTTTAAATACATTTGAAAGTATCCAACGGTAAGATCTAGATTCGTCACGTATTTTGTGGATTTTAGTTTTCGGATAATTTCCTCAATTATTGGCTATGGACAGACCGGATGTGTTTTTCAGTTATTTCTTCTTTAATTGTATCATACTAGTAGGGCTTTCCTCGGAAAGGATAGATTCCTGTGTTTAGACTGTTGTTTACGATTCGAGTTAACTTTAGCACTTTATCGAGGAAAGCTACAAAGTTTCTCACCAACTGTTCTAGCTTAAACCTTTCTTCTGGTTTTAAATCTTTGAAGTCTAAGGCTGGAGGCTGGATTTCTTTTTCTCTTACACTTAATTCAAGCTCAACCGAAATGTAGCTTCCTGAAAATTAGTTTTCGATTTCGTCAGCTTTACAAAATCCCTTCTCAAAATTACAGGTGCCTGAGGATTTTTCACAAGAAAGAAAACCACCTTCTGGTTTCCATTTCTCACTGGTGCATTTAATGTAACTTTCCCTATGCATTTACATTTTTGCTTTGGGTGGCTGCAACTCTTATTCTTTCAAGTCAAAACACTGTGTACATTATAAAGTTTTTTCTAAAAGAATTTTCTGTCAAGAAATTGCTTTTCTCCTTGTATCCAAAAAATGTGTTCCCTGGTATATTGTCTAACAGAACTCGGACAACTGGCAAGGCCAAAAGTTCTTATTGTCACCGTATTCAAGTGAATCCTAGAGAGACTGTTCTCCATACGAGGTACTTCTATGTTTTAATAGTTCCCTTTATTAGTTTAAAAGTCTTGCCATCTTCCCCTTGGTTTTTATGTTGCGATTTATCTTGGCGATCAGCAATTGTAGGAGAAAATTTCGTTCTATTTTCAAAACGTCTAACGCCGACGAATCTTGGTCTTTCTTCCGCTAGAAATCTACGATATTGTCCACTGGATTCTGTGCTCGTACCCCACTGTACGTGCACTAATTAATACTCTTTTACTTTCCAACTTCACCTCGAGCTTAAAAATTTTTTTAACGTGCATAGATTTCGCAATTCCATACATTCCTGAATTTGGAGCAGAATATAGAATTGAATATAGAATTTTCATATGGAATTTTGAGAATGATAAAATTAATCTCACAATTTCTTAATAAGGAATTAGGAAAACTTTAATCTTAACCACTCTATATAATATTTATAAGGTTGTCATAGCGTTTTGAATACTACTTGTAAATAAATTAAATGAGACGACTTTCCTGATCTCATGGCAGTTAAGTAAAAAAACATTTTCTTCCCATTCATTATATTTGAATGTTTTAAAAATAAGTTCCATGGCACATCGCATGCAATTCGCCATGAGATAGGTGTCAGTGATAAAGTTAAAAAAGCATAAAAAGAGGTGCTTTGCTTTAAACCTTAAGTCAGAAAATATCTCAGACTGGTTTTCGTGAAATGAAAGAAATGGAAAAATATCCTTACAAATAAATCTAAAAGAATATCAAGGCTTTTTCCATTATACTCTTTAAAGCGGGCTGTGCTACTCTGACCACAAATATTTTTGTTATGTACATTAATAGAGACACGTTTCTTGCTATAGTTCACATAACTTTCATTTTAAAGATACACAGTGCCTGCGTAGACAGTATTAAACATTAGCATCGCAGTTCATGAGTAGACATATTTTAAGGTAGTTTTTTTTAATGCAAAAGAATTTAATTATTTACATTCCAAGAAATACCTCTTCAGAATTTCCTAAAATCTCTATAACGACGCCTAAGCTAAAGGGGGAAGATGATCATTTGCTCCCAACTTGCATTGAATAAGTAATTGTCAACACTCCTCCGGCATCTTTCTTTGTATATGTGTGCTTGCAGGTGTCTGTGCGAGAGAGAGAGAGAGAGAGAGAAAGGAATGTAAGAAATTAAAAGCATTCCTCTCGTGCTCTTGTAGCGTAATAGTCAGCACATTTAGTTCATTAATTTAAAAGCTGCTGTTCAATACATTATCATTTTACCTCTTATGTGGTGTGCTCTTGAAAACATTTCAGTGCAGATCTTCGAAAGTCTTTAGAATTTTAATGGCTGTCTTATAAGGAACTCATAGCAAATTTCATCTTAATGCTTTAAACCAGATCAAATGTTTTATGTGGCAACATGTTATCCTTTATGTTTGATTAAATTTATTGAATTAATACGAAGCACAAAATTGCGTAATGCTGTTTTGTGTATTACAACATATTTCTCTCGCCTTCTTAGCGTACCTTCGTGGTGTAGTAGCCAGCATACTGGGCGTGTATTCCAGAGGTCCGAGATTCGATTCCCGGCGAAGGCGTTGCTCATTTTTCATCTCTCCTGCTTCCAAAATACCTAATGTCTCTACAGTATCACTGAGTAACTCTTATTTTACAGAAGGTATTTACAGTTAAAAATATATCATTTAACTTCGAGCATTCGTTTTCAAAAATAGAGAAATACCTGCTGATCCTTTTATATTAATAACTAGCGTGATTACTTATGATATCCATATCTGGTGGTTATATTTGTTTAGTCTGCGAAAACATGATTGGAATGGAAGACGTGTTAGCCCCGCGTTTGAAAGCGAAAAATATGTATCAACTATATTCTTTCTGTAGGTCATCTAAGAAGGTTAATTTTATCGAACTGACTTTGTTGTATTAATGGTTTTGTCAGAGATGTGCGTAAAGTGACAGCTTTCGTTTTACCACAGAGATAAATGCTTTTAAAACATATAAAATCTGTAAGGTTCCACTCAAATTCTAGAATTAAGTCTACTTCTATGTAAGTTTCCACTCAAATTGAATCCAATTTACGCTTTTCATTTACAGTTATGACAGAGCATGTCCGGGTACAAGCTGGTCATAAAACTGTTTTAAACATGAGAAGCTTAAGCGGCCAAAGAACATACTAATGAAATACATGGGAGTGCAGCATAATGAAGCTCAAGTAACACGACTGAGCGAAATATGTTAGAGATTGTATCATCACTTTCATTTTAAAGATACACAATGCCTGCGTAGTATAACGGCTGCGAATGCTTTAAAAGTAAATTATTAACTTTGAAAATAATTAAAATTTTTAATGTGAAGGATCATATCTGGTATTTTAAGTTTTTAATTTTTAGTTAGTTTTCTTCCTCTTTCTAGATCTTCTAAATGCTTTAAAATTTTAAATGCTATTTTATAAGAAATCGGTATAGAATTTCGTTGCAGATTTAACGCAGTCCAAGAGAAATTTTTACATTTGACAAAATGTTATCCCTTATGTTTAACTCAAATTACCCCATTAACTTAGAGTGCAAAATTGCTTAGTTCTGGTTTATGTATCACCGAATAGTTATTGTGTACAATGTATTTCTTAATTTATAAAATACATAACTTATCCTAATGTATTAGTTTCTAAAATGAGGGGAATTCCATTACATTCTTTTCTATTAAACCTTGCCATTAAGTGGTTATTTAAGCTGTAGTGGTATCTTGTGACTATATATTTGGAAATTTTTTTTTCATTTTTCTTAATTGTACCCTTGTCCTGGCCTTAATCACTTTGTACCCTTTTCAAGCTTTTATCACTTTGTATTCTTATGCATTTGTGCAAATTTCTTTTTTTAGAGTTCAAAATTTGCAGTTGTTTACTTTTTAATTGTTATTGTTTTGTTATGTTTCGTAATGGTTCTTACAGCCTTCCTCATATTATTCAGAACTTTGATTTATTAACTGATTTAATAAAACACCCGAGGTATATTTGTCTTAAGAATAAACTTTTGTGGAGAAAAGAACCTCGTTAAGGAAACCTCGCTTCGTCGATCACTTTATACGCAAGAGAAAATGTCCGAGAATTGAAGCTCCGAGAATCACCGCACTTCAAGAATGGGAGTTGGAGTGAACTACCAGCATTTTGCGATCTACTAACGTTAAGTGGTCTAGGCGTTTCGTGGGTTTTCGAACTCTGATGGAAACATAGGCATTTCATTTCGAAATGTTGAGACATTAAGGAGTAATTTTGGAGATTTTTTGTTAGTTCTTCACGAGCATTAAATATAAAGATAATTTTAATGTAAATCACCTGAATAAATTATTTTTTTTAAATTAAAGAATACTACGCTATGCATATCAAAAATGAAATTTTTAAGCCGCTCTTATTGATAATTTTTTGTCCACTTTTTTCAAACCAGAAAATTATGTTACGATCTCTCACAAAACAAAAGCGAAAATAAATAAAATATGACTAATGTTGTGGAATGTATCCGGAGTTAAACTGCGGAAAATATCTTGCAATAAGTGTTCGCACTTGACGAAAAATTGTTTTATAGTTTACGTGTTACAAATTTCCTTCAAACCATTTCTTCTGCTGCTGACTGCTATGAAATTGTACATTGTAGTTTGCAATGAATACATCTATGACTAAGAACTATACTTTTGCTCTTATCTTTCTTTTGATCTTTAGAGATGAAAAAGAAACCTGCTTTGAAATATGTGACCTGCTATTCGGGAAATGTAGGCCATCACTATTTCATAAATCAAACTTTTATGTGCATCATTTCCGTAACTGAAGGTTGAATATTACATCTGGGAAACAAAGTTTGCGCAAGTAGTACCTATTTTATAGACAATTTCTTTCAGCACAATTTTTATTTATAAAATTTTAGATTTAAGCGGTAATGTTTCTAAAAGAAACCAAGATACAGTTTAGCTAGGTATTTCAAGTACGTATCACTGCTCGAAAATGTTCATTGATCCATACATTAACTTCAGTGAATAGTTCCCTCAGCTTTTTAACTAGTTATAAGTAAACCAGCAATAAATGCTTAAGCGTCGAATGTCTGGCTAAAGATATCTGTAGCTGCATGTTTACTCTACTTGAATTAAGCTACATTCAATAAGTAAGGATGCGAGGTGTGAAGAGATAGTATGCCCTAGAAAGTTCTCCATAAAAATCACTTTCATTTTTGACAGATACATCTAACGTCATTAATATTTTTGACTAAAAATAAACAGACAGTAAATGAGTTCTAATTTGAAAAATATAGCTAAAAATATAGCTAAAATTATGCTAATGAAAAAAACAGGTTATTTTGCTGATGATAAATAACCCATGAGTTATAGCCAAAAGTTTAAATGTATAAGAATAATGTAACTTATGATTACATATATATATGTGCACACACACACACATATATATATATATAGAGAGAGAGAGAGAGAGAGAGATGAAATACACGAATTGTTACGAATTTTGTATTTAGATAGATAATTCAAGTAGAATTATAATTAAAATTGTATTTCTCCGTGTAATGCAGCGCGAGACAAAGTTTAAAAGAAAGCTATGCCGTAAAAGTAAGAATACAGGTGCACGTGCATTTAACATTGAGTAAATGGATATCTCGGTAATTTGTACTGAAATTGTATAAATGCAATTGACCACTATGTTAGCTGTAACCGCAATTCCATCCTAATATTGCTTTCCAGTGATTTACAGAAGCCGAAAATACGAGAAGCACTTTGCGACCGGTTGAAAACTATAAAAGTCCAGAGAGTGAGCGTTTCAGTTAAGTTGCTTAGTTACTGTTGTTGCGAGTCGTTTAGTTTCGCGTGTCTGGGATGCTTCGTATTTAACGTTTTTAGTGGTTTGAAGTATAACTAGTAATTATACTCTGGGGTATTGTGAACACTTTTACGAATATCTCTGAGGAAAATTCCAGAGTTCTGATATAGTTCTGTAAATAAGAATAAACTTTATTAACTTATTATTAGATTTGTGCATTCAATCTATTACGAACCCCTACGCACGCAACAATATATATATATATGAATACTAATCTTGTGCTCAGCTAGTAATGCATAATAATAATGAAAAAGTTAATTGCTGATGTTCTGCAGACAAGCAGGTAAAAATTGTTAGAAATAACCAGATTGGCGATGCAGGGTTATTTGGCTACTTTCCAATTCATCGAAATGTACTTTTGAAAATCAGAAAGTCACCATGCAGCAAAAATACTAGATATTAAATAGAGAATTAAAGGGCTAAAGATACATAATTTTGGCTGTCGATACATATAATAACTTAAAATGAAAGGTTAAATAAAATAAATGAAAATTTACCTTTTGAAAGAAAAATAATCCAGAATACAAGATACGTCTAGAAATCGTTACTGCAGAAAGCAGTCTAATTTTGCAGTTATTTTAACACAATAAAAATAACATGCACATTACGGGAAAATAAATGACCTTGATTACACATTGTTAGCACAGATGATGTGCAGTAAAAATGATCAAGAGAGTAATATATTTTATACCAGCTGCATTTAACGAACTAAATGTAATTACAGGTTTCACAGCTAGAAACAAGTGTGGTTGGGATATGGAAACAAATTCAACAGAATTTTAGGACTTATCCGAACGTACCATTTTGTTACTTCCCCAGTTTGTGTAAAGAGTTGAGTGTTTGCTCTTTTACTTGTGCTATCCAACAATTTCCAAATAAAGTGTTTCCAAATTGGAAATTTGAGGTCTTTAAGTGTGTGAAATTTTGGTGCCGTTTTAGGGGATAGTAATGAGAAATTCGAAATTTTTTCCATGAGATGTAACACTTTAAAATAGACCTTGATTTCTGAGAGGGAAAAAATAAGAGTCTGTAAGAAGTAGCAATGATTTTTTGATACAACGTGAATAGTATTGTTACCCAATTTTTTCGATTTAGATTGGATAACCTGCATTGTGACAAAAGCATGTGAAATCTATATTTCCTGAGTGTTGTATTCGTCATGGACTATCTTAAAGAAATTAACTCGTACTCACGTTACGTATGGGAGAAAAGCCTATTCACCAGGATTCGAACTCGTGTTTTAACGGCAGCAAAATATTTGTATAAATAACAGCATAAATATTCCAGAATTTTACCGTCGTTTCCTAATAATCTCGTGATATATGGTTAAGGTTTTTTTTCTCAGACTCATAATTTGGCGGAACATCCCTTAATTTACTTTCAAATATATTATCTAATTAATTATTAAAATCAGTGTCTTCATTAGTATAGCAAGTAAATATCGATGATTTTATCCATTCCTTTATCAATTGTAATTTTTCTTGGATATTCCTGTTCTTTTAAAACTCAAAAATTGGATGTTTTTATTTTAATATCCTTTTGTGTTATCTCACATATCTTAGATTTATATAAGCCAATATAACCAATAGATAAACCAATATGTCTTTAATTTTTAGACTTTAGAAATCTTCTTGAATGCAGGTTTTTAAACAAAGTTATTTGCAGCTCACAATAATAGAAATATTTACAAAAAAGTGACAGTTTACAAAAGTGAACATATATATATACACGGTACCATAAATAAAGCGCAAAGAAATTTTATCGTATTTAACTTCAAAGGTAGAGTACAATATTTTACAACGCGAAACTATGTGAAGACACTTTTTTGACCTTACGCTATCGAAAGAAAAAAATCTTAAAGCGGGGAGAGTGTTGAGAAAAAGTTTGATTTAATAACCAATAAATGTAATTCGTTTTAATTTATTTTTATTTCATCTGTAGGTCATAATTGATTTAATAAACAATAAATGTAATTCTATTTCATTCATTTTTATTTCATCTGTAGGTCATAATTAATGATTTTCCTTTTTAGAGCCTAAGACTGTCAGAAACTGAGGAAACGTTTAAAATTTCGAAGGCATTGGGCCACTTACGTATTGTCCTGTCTACCGTGAGAAACTATCGCCAAGCAGCGCGATTTAGTGCCAATTATGGGTAAGCGTGTTGTCATAACACACTCATAATATCTGCGCTTTTATTTGATGTAGCCCTGACTGATTCTTGATAAGCCAACTTTTGTTTTTATGAACAAGGATATAAATTATTTGTTACTGTCGTAGGGTTTCCTTGCATTTTGGAAAAAGATGAGTTCAAGGGCTGTAGAATTTCATTTGTAACCGAACTCCAGTTCATTTTCCTCTGGTCACAAGAATTAACATTTGTTGAACAGAGAGTAAAACAGCTAGATATCGTCGACAAACAGTATTAAGATTGGAACAAGCAACTTGCGGAATGTCTGTGCTTATCCTATTTTAAACAGAGCTTTCGGTAAAATTTGTGGTCCCAACAAAATGATAGAAATCAACGAAAGCCTTTTTACGAAACGCAAAAACGAAGCTAGTCGAATACTTCAGCAATAGCTGAATTTTGTAGGTTGTGTAGAGAGACTGAAGATCTTTTATTATAAGAGATTCAGATAAAAGTGAGGCTCAGAATTCCGCAAGAACGACGGGCAAAACTTTGGTAAGATCTCCATCAACCGTCATAGTTTGATAGCAGCTAACTTTGACGGTCGACGAAATAATACCGAAGTACGTTTATTGGAAATAAAACAATACAGAGAAAACTGCAGACACATTTGCTAATTTAAAAGTACATAATGTTATAATTAATTAATTTTTAATTCTATGTGAATAGGAAATTTAAACTATTAGAAATCTAAGTATTATTTGGCAATGTAGGGCTGTTTTGGAAATTTGGAAATTTTAAAATTCTACTTGTGTCAGAAATCTTACCAATGGCAATCGAAAACTCCATATTTAATCATTTTTTGAATCGTATATAGAATGTTAGAAGTTAATTCTTTTACTGTATATTTACAAACAGAATCTCATGTACGCATGCACTCAGACATATATATATATATGTTGTAAGATTCTCACTAGCGTATTTCTCAGTTGCTATAGAAAGTGACGAATCTTAAGAACTAGTTACTTCGCTTAAGTAAAATTCGCTTAAGTTCGAGTAACAAGAAACAACAAGATGGAAGGGTAACTAACTCTTTATTATTTCAATAAGATTTAACAAAACTCCGTCTTGGAGTGTACAATCAAAGCCGACACTTGGGCTTGAACTTAAGAGACTAAAAACTAAACTAAAACTACGATTAACTAAAGAAATATAGCCGAAGCTATCAAGATTATAATCGAGTTGGCCCCTTAACTCTATTTGACTACGAAGCTTATCAAGGGTCTGAGTACGGCCGAGCGTAATAACAGCTTTCAGAGAGAGAGTAGCCAAAAGGCAGACGTGCACAAATCAGAAACTCTGATTCTATCTAACTCTAAGTAGACTTCGCGGTTTAAATGACGCTCCTCCTCATTAACTATTCAGAATGATTCCAAAACTACGTTCTGGCCGGAAGTAGTAAGTTGAAATTAAGAATTTGACAAGAAAGGAACTTTAACTTAAAACTTAACTGTTAATAAAATTAACATAATCCTTACATAGCTTCCGAAAAGACTTTAAGTACTCGAAAAATAAGGTCTCAAAACGACTTCGTTTAAGACTTTAAAGTCTGAAAAACTTCTTACGTTAACTACACACTTCAACTTTTGAATTAACTAAATTAACTTTAAAGTTCTGTTTTTAGAGCCAACTTTACAACAATTCTAAAAGCTAGTCTAAAGCTTGGAAAAATAAAATATTACAACAAATTCCTCTGTTCTGGACATACATCCTCTTCATGAATGGACACTTTATTTAGCTACTATTAAGTCAGGTCTTGATCCTTACATATCTGGAAGGAAATATCATTGGTAAGGAATTTTACAAAGCTTTTCCTAAAATTACGCTTTTATTTCCTCATTTGGCTCTCATGCACTTTCATTCATACTAAAGTTGTATTTCCACCATGCTCTCCGGCAAATGTACTGAAATGTACTTCGGATATTTTATGTTGTTTTACCGCGAACAAAACTACCGCTACACAACATCTAACTTGGTTAAAATAGACATTCTAGACCTTTAGTATGATTGAAAGACTCCCTACACGAAACGCTTTCCTAATGTAGTAAGTGAAAGCATATATTTACTTTTAAAAGAGTTAACTGGAGAGCCTAACATTAAATACATATATATACTAAACATGCAATTCTTTCACAATTCAAATACACAGAGGCCAAAATTTATCTTCTGTACAATTTTAGCTTTACGCTATTTAAACACAGAGATTAAACATTTCTACTTTAACATGAACATTTAAATGTTTACACATCACTTTTGAATTCACTTTACATCAACAGTCATAGTTGCGTAATTACAATTTACCATCTTTACACGAAATCTTAAATTTAAGTTAACAGATTTTTAGTATTCTAAGAGTCTTCCGACTAAACTTATTCACAATTTATTTCTCGCAACTTGCGAGTTCTTATCAAAAGTATTTAACGCTAGTAGCTTCTCGCCAAATTGCTAACATAAAAATCTATGATTACGAATGTTTGCAATCAAGTTTTCGCTATTTGCGATTTAACTTTTCTAAACATCTTTAGCAACTTAGAACAAGATGATATAATTTGAATCTGTTTTCAAAGTAAAATAAGTAAAGAGATTTTCACTTCTCTTTTTCTGTACTCCTCCATTCTGATCTGGCAAAATTCTTCAAATCTAGGGTACTTCAGAACCTCTAACCTTCTGGAAGTTTGATGCCCCGTGCCATTTGAATCGCTCCTTTTCCTTTTCTGCCCCTTGTCTAGGCATCTAGGACTCTTGCGCGAGGGTTGCGGGTTTTTGAACGTCAATTTCCTTTTTAGCTCCGGTGGGGCTATTCGTCCTTCAGGGTCTTTGAACCTTCTCTTGGACCTTCTAACTTCTTGGTCAGGCACGGTTGTCTCCACAGGTCTTTTCTCGCTTTTCGTTCTCCATCCTGGACCTCCTTGGGCCTCCCTTGTAGTTGTTGCTGATGGAAACTGTGGTTTACGTCTCGTAGTTTCCACCCGTCGTTGAAATCTCTCCTTGATTGGAACCTTGTCAGCAGGCCTCCCTCTCCCAGTCGGTGGTACTGGAGTTTTCGCAGAATCCTTGGCTCTGGCTCGTTGATCCGTCGGTGCTAACTTCCTCCGTTTTCGTGCATTTGTAGTATTACTGGATTGGATTCCCCTGGTCGAAGATTACTGGTTCTGCTTCCTTTTTTGTATTGAGGGACCCCAGCTATCCTTTTGAGCTGGTGGACTTCTCTCCTCCCTTCCCGAATCCTGTAAAACTTTAAAATCATTACGGCTGTAGTATGGTTTAATTTAGTCAATATTTGCAACCAGTTGTTGGCCATTTTCGACTTTTAAATAAAACGTGGCTTCTCTTATTCTTTCGACCATGTACGGCCCTTCAAACCTGGGCTCAAACTTCGCAACTCTGTTTTCGGGTGCAGATGATAACGAGCATTTCAACTTAAGAACTTTCTGTCCCACTTTATATTCCAGTTCCCTTCTATTTCTATCGTAATAGAGCTTTTGCTTTTGTCTTGCTATATCAGAGCTTTTAATTGCTTCGTCGATAATTTTCTGAATGTCTTTTAACTTTAATTCTTCTTGTCTCTGTTGTGCAAAGAACAGCTTATCCAAAGGCGTTATGATTTTTCTTTCTAAAAATAACTCCGCGGGGGTCTTCTGCGTAGTATCATGCTTTGCGGTTCTCAAGGCAAAACCTAACTCATTGGCACAGCTGTCCCAGCGGTCATGAAAATTTTTCACATATCCCCTGATAATTTTTACAATATTCTTATTTAAGAGTTCCGCTATATTCGATTGCGGTCTAATATGGTACCATTTTTAGATGGCGTATGCTAAGTCCTGTGCACAAATTTTTAAATATAGTGCTAACAAACTGTTTTCCGTTATCTGATATTACTTTTAATGGGGCCCGTATTTTAAAATATATTGATTTAAGAACGAATCTGCGACTATTTTAGCTCAAGCTCATTTAAGAGGGACTATTTCTACCCATTTTGAAAAATGGTAAACAATTGTTAATAGATATTTATTTTTATTTATTTTTGTCCTAGGGTAGGGTCCAAGCAAATCTATGCCAAGTATCTCATTTGGAAAAGTGGTCTTTATGTTTTTTAAATACCCGGCCGGGCTGTAATTAACATCGTTTATTAGCTGGCACATATGACCCGACAATTCTTTGTAACTGCGGAAAATAAACCGCTTCGCGTACCCACTTTAGTGTTTTTCGTATTCCGAAATGTCCAGCTGATGGTAGATCATGCAACTCCTCTAAGATACTTAAACGTAGACTCCCTGGGATCACTGGTCGGTATTACTGATTTTCATTTGTTGCCTTTGTATAAAATAACAATTTGTAGATTATTTCGTAATGCTGCGCCCTATTGCGAATAGCCGTTAAATCTATGCGCTCAAACGTTTCAGGGATTTCAGGGAAAAATCAGATTTGTTGTCTCAAATATTGACGTTAAATTTTTAAGCGAATAATAGCTATTAGACTTATCTATTTTTGTAAACTGCATCGTTAAAATATTCTTTTGTGTTTAAAATAATCATCAAAATATGTAGTATTGGGAAATAAAATCATCAAGACATGATATAATCATCAAATAATTTGTGGTGATTTAATTCAAAGATGCTGTATTATCAGAAAAACATAGACATTTGTTGTATATAATCGAACTTTGACATCATTAAAATACAGTGGAAAAATGTATTATTTTATCTCGACTTATAGGGTGAAAATATAGATGAATTTAATGCCTCGAATGAAACGGTTGAATGGTATTGCAGGATGTAAATGATATTAATTCATATTGAACACTGAATGCCTAATCTTACCCCTTTAATAAGCATAATGCCTCGAAACTTTCGTTATGGGTTACTTATATTTCTTACAAAAGAATGACTGGCCACTGTACATCATTCTGCTTGGTTTTATTCATTACTTCTTTATGAGCCTTACAGTAAATGTTTCACAATCACTAAAAGCAATTTCATCATGCCCTTGATTTCTATTCAAAAACCCTTTAAAAGGGGGTTCAGAACTTTTGAGGGAGGGGATTAAAAGGTTGATGCTTAAAAATCTTTACCAGTATCGCAGCATGAAGAGTGCCTATGGCATTTGTACTTAAAACCCCTTTGTCGTTTAAACAGGAAGCACTCTTTACGATATCCGAGGGTAAATGGTGACTTAGTGTGATTTAGAGAATTTCAGATACATTTAAAGTCCGCTGCGGCTCATTGCCTTAGATTAAATCCAAGCTAATAACAGTTCCTGAGTAGATGCAATAGCTTTAATGGGTTACATTTTAAAGCGTTCCCAATTAAATGGGAAATGAGCAAAGCCATAGCTCGAGAACTCGATTCATTAAATTTGGAAGCGAAAAGCTAATCAATTTTGATTATTAACAGGTAGTTTTCGGATAATTCTAAATGTTTAACACAAATACATTAATATCTTTGTCGATGGACTCTTGTAATTAATTATCGTTTTGAACCACCTTTCGATCGATATCAGCTTCGGCTATTAAAATGAACGACATTTACTTTTTAAACTGAAGTTAATATTCCTTTGACTATTTCCATTATTTGAGGTATAATGAGCAGAATTGATGCTGTCTAGTTATTTATGATAATCAGCAATTCTGAAAATACTTTGCAAAATGCGTATTTTGCATGAAATTACAAAACTCATAATGAAACTAACACTTAGACGTTTAAAATAAATATCGAGTTTGAAAAATAAAATGACTTATAAAAAAATAAATATTAAATAACCCGTTTATCAATGCTTTAATTGTTGAGTAATGGAATCAGTTTTGCCAAATACTGTTTAGTTGTCTGCAAATATTAGCATACATAGCAACCATCAAAGGAAACATATACCAAATTAACATCGTTTATTAGCTGGCACATATGACCCGACAATTCTTTGTAACTGAGGAAAATAAACCGCTTCGCGTACCCACTTTAGTGTTTTTCATATTCCGAAATGTCCAGCTGATGGTAGATCATGCAACTCCTCTAAGATACTTAAACGTAGACTCCCTGGGATCACTGGTCGGTATTCCTGATTTTCATTTGTTGCCTTTGTATAAAATAACAATTTGTAGATTATTTTGTAATGCTGCGCCCTATTGCGAATAGCCGTTAAATCTATGTGCTCAAACGTTTCAGGGATTTCAGGGAAAAATCAGATTTGTTGTCTCAATCCTAGACATATAACAAGTTGCGAAAAATTAAAAGCGTTCATCCTATGAGTTATCTTAGCATAGCCGAACTTTGGAGGCCTTGATTTCGGCTTCGAATATCGACGTTAAATTTTTAAGCGAATAATAGCTATTAGACTTATGTATTTAGACTTATCTACTTATCTAATTAGAATTGCTAAAAGTACTCTTAATATGATCTCGCAGAACGCCATCTGAGATGGGCACACTATTATTTTAATGATTCCTAAAACAAGTTTTTGGAATATATTAAATTATGAGTTCTCTAACGTCACTGACAGGAAGAATTGCTTAGTAATAAATATCTTTATTTCAGCAAATTATGCTTGTTCTCCAAACATTAAATGTAATTACTCTAATAGAAAATATTCTACAAATCGCATATCGGAACTGAACGAAACTTACAGTGTTTTTAATGGAAAAGTAACAAGCAAAGAATAAAGAAGGAAAACACTTTATGTAGGAATTAAACATATTAAGGATATTAAACGTAATTTGCTTTTCTCTTCACACAGAAAACTTAAAAAAGCCAGTACATAAGTATAGATACGGCCATCATCTCTCGCAGTCCCACAATCAGTTATATAGTCAAAAGAATTTTCAGAACAATTATGCTCTAGAATGGCTTATGATGTGGATTGAGAATATATACCATTATATTCTCAACTCGCATCATAGACCATTCTAGATTCTAATATGTTTATTATATTGTATACAGTGTCCATGTGTGTTGCTGATGTTCCGTAAATGGTCAAGCCTTGAAGCGGTTTTAATATTGTAGGTACTAATTTGGTACTGCAATTAGCAAACACTGACAAATAACGCGAAGAAGCATAAGAAAAGATATCTACTTTTTATACCTCGCAATATAATTACGGTTTATTCAAAGGACCATGGATTTAAGTAAACATTTTTAGTGACTCAGCAAAGGAAATTTAACTGTAGCTTTTAAAACATAAAATAAGAAACGAATGAATATGCCCATATTTTAGAGTTAAAATGTAACATCTGCCTCTGAATTGTTTTATTATTTATTCTTTTATCTTATTTATTTTTTTTAAGTTTTGAGCTCGGCTAACTGCTTTTTATAATTGTGTAGAAAATTTAGCGTTTGGCAGATTATTTTCCCCTTGTTTTTACTTTTTTTTCTGCTGTAAGCATCTGATTCTCTTAATTACTGCCAGTGAAATTTTTTTCTGATATTATTATTTCCACTGTAGATTTCTAAACCAATTTTTCGTTAAAAATATTGTCTTCTTTTTTGTATAAGGTACACAAATGTGATGTAACTAATAAAATAAAGTTACTGTTAGTTGGGTATGTAGCAAATTAGTAGCAAAGCATACTAAATGTTCTTCTAGGAATAGACATATACTTTCTTAGCAAATCTGCATTTGCAGTCTTGATCTTTGCTAATTTGCTTTTTCATTTATTTAACTAAACTGAATCTCTTAAGATCGAAACTAGCTTTTTATAAGAACAGAATGATTTTAACAAATACAGATTTTTAAAATCGAGGCCCGGTGGCGCAGTGGCCAGCGCATCGCGCAGCAGCACCCTAGGTCCGGTGTTCGAAGCCCGGGCTGGGCAAGATCGACTACTCAGCCTTTCATCCCTTGGGTCGATAAAATGAGTACCAAGTTCACTTGGGGACTAAACACTGGGGATCCTGGGACAAGCTGATCATTTGTTCAGGGCAAATGCTTACGCACATCGGGGCCGACGGTCAAGAAAGCAGATTTCGGGGTACTGCAGGCCTTGGCCCATTAGGGCTGTTTGCGCCACTGAGTTTAGTTTTTAGTTTTAGGTTTTTAAAATCTGTCCAAGCAAACAAATAATTAATTCTAATAAACTAACAAATAACGGTTTATTTCTAATAAATAAGTGTTTATTTTAATTTTCTAATAGTTTTATTTTGGAGCAAACCTTTCATTTACTATCTCATTTTCCACCTATGTTTCCATACCAGAATGAGTTTTTAGGATTACGTTTTATGTAAATGAGGTAGAAACAAGTATTTAAGTTGACGTCTCTGTCACTTCACTAGAAGAGTTTAGAAGCGCGCCTCTGCCTTTTCGCCACGTTATTTCTATATATGATATTCGTTATGAGTCAAACCATGCGTCCATGCTAAAACGCCCACGCCGCCAGCCCGTTCATGAGATTCGAAATACGTATACTAAACTACCAATGTTTAGCGACTTTACCGTTCGGCCGCTGGTGGGCGGTATTTATTAGTTCTATATTAGCTTTGAAATGTAGTTGTTGAAAATGTAAAACTGTTGTTGAGTCATTATAAATTTAAACATGATGTATAAAAATACATTTCCAAATTTTAAAATATAAAGGAAATGAAAATAGAATGGAATCAATTTAGAATGCTAAAATCCTTTCTAGTTTCATCTTCATCTGGTATATATAAAATAACATCTACTTCAGATGATATTTTAAGCTTATATATTCTAGTATCCTGAAAAAGGAAATAAAGCAATACAAAGTAATATGATATTGGAAAATTTAGATATGCTTGATTGCTATTTAATGGTCAATGAAAAGGAATTCCGTAATACAAAATGTAAAATAAATTTTTCTAAAAGGATATAACAACAAGAGATCATTCGTTGCAGAAAAAGGATTCGTTATTTTCATTTTTCTAGTGTCACTTGACATTTTTTGAGGTGTAAAAAAATGCTTAAAGTTACACTTTTTTTATAATAATTTTAATTTAGAGGGAGGGGGATGTTTTGTTTTTATACAAAAATGAACTAAAATTTAGTGTCAAATTTTGAGAGTACCTTGAAATGTTGTCAAAAAGGATGAAATATTTAAAATGAGCAGCATATATTCTATACTATAGGAAACAGACATTGTTTTATATGTGTTAAAGAAATCAAGAATAATTAAGAATAAAGAGCTTTTAAAAACGGCCAAGGAAAGGCCCTTAATATCTCTTGGCCATGATAGAGTTCATGAGAATCCTCTCAGATCAGGAAGGTAAGAAACAACAATAGTAATGGAAGCCTTAAAAATAAATTACATAAATATAAAAACTGTATCATTTTAATTAGGCAGAATTTTATATAATACAGCACCATAAGATGATAATAACTTCGCTGTTACTATAATACATCGACAGTCAAAAGTTCCACTTTTACATTAAGGTCATGATCAATAAAAAGTGAGTTATCTGGCTTTCAGCAAAGCTTCGTACTGTTGCGTTCTACAGGTTAATGAATTTGGAGTGGTTATTTATAACACTTGATAAAGAAACAAAACACAATTTATTAGCCAGTATTACTCAAGGCAGTTCCAAAAACATGTTTACAATTGTCGAAAAACGACGACAAGCATGCTAAAACAATCAGCAACACAGCCTTCAAGCTATCAGTCTATAACGATGAATACAGCTTCACGGCAAAATTCTAAATACAGCTCCCGACTCGGTTGATCGCTCTCGGAGCTCAACGCACTCAAGATATGCTTCACGATAAAACTCACGATTCACTCGACGATGCGCTACAATATACTCGACGATAGACTAGACTGCTACTCCGTGTACAGGCAGGGTTTCAATAGCTTTGTTGGCCTGTCTTCGAGAACATTCTGGGCCAAACCGGTAAACAACTAACCGGTAAATTCGTTCTAGAATGTTCTCTATCTGTCTATGACATATCGGCAATTTTGTCTCCAAATGGGCGATTTAGCGCCAGATCTGGCAACCTTAAAACCGCTTTTCGGGGGGAAGCTATCTTACCGCAGCTAAACATTTCGTAACAGTCTGTAGTTAATGGTAAAGGATTTCTCCCGCCTTCGTAGTGTAGTGGTCAGCACGCTCGGCGCGTATTCGAGAGGCCCGTGGCTCGAGTCTCGGCAAAGGCGTTGCTCATTTTTCATCTTTCCTGCTTCAAAATAACCCAATGCCTCTATAAAGTGAATATCCACGTACGTCAGTTTCGCCCATCTGATTTTAGCGTTTTAAATGTATACATTTCTAGGCTTCGTCAAAAGTAGCTTTTTCTAATATGGCATATATCTATCGCAATATAACAGTGTATGTAAAGTTAAATCATCTAATTAATCAAGGTATGTGCCTACCCTAAATTAAATTCGTCGTTTTGGTGAAAATTTTCATTTTTTTTATTTATTCGTTTTATAGGCCATACATTTAGGTTTCCAAAAATGCTTTATTTTTGTTTTTACGATAACTAGAAGCAAAGTATAAAAAATAAACCGGAAGTGAATTTTTGGATGCCGGAAGTTGGCATTTAAATGGTCATAAAAATGTAAACAATAAGTTTAAACAACTATTTTCTAATTAATCAACAATATAAAACTGTAAAAGCAACACATCTTTCACTGAGTGACACTTTGCTGATAAAATGCCTACATGGGAAGACTCAAAACAATAATGAGTGTTTTAATAACCTTCTGAGGACTATTTTACCTAAAACATTTTTGTCCAACTGAAAACATTGCTTTTATATGCACATATTGCTGTATTATTATTTAATTCAAGATATTTAGGACTTTTACCTATTTTCAGGTACATAGAAATAGAAATTAATCCCATTATGCTTGAAAGCTACATGGGAATAGACAAGCAGCGAATTCAGAAATTGAAACGCCAATCTCTACAAGCAACAAAGTTATCCAGAAAAATGCTAAAAAAAAATTCAAAATTAGTTAAGAAGGAAGTAAAAGAGGGCCTAACATACACATACGGCGAGTTTTAAAGGTATAAAGTGGCTACAAAATTTTTTGTGCTGTATTAAAATCTTTAAATGCATTTTCTGAGAAATTGTGTTTTTCATTACTTTTGATTGCGATTACGTTAATTTCTCAAAATGTATTTAGGATATTGAAATGAAATTTTGCCAACATGTTTTATTCATCTTTAGTTGTGTTCTGTAGCAAAATCTGATCTATTTGTATTTATTTATTGATTTTATTGACAGTAGTTTGAAGAAAAGAGGATTTTTTTTGGTTTTAATTTGGAGATTTTGTACCACGTTTTGAATATTTCAAAATATTTTTTAACTGCAGCAAATCTTTTGCTATAGAACACAGGTAAGTATGTTATTTATATACTGTGTAAAGATTATAGAAGTATATTCATTAGAATCTATTATAGGAGATCTGGTGTAAATGAAAATTTTCACTAAAATTTTACTGAATATTGCCTATATTTAAAAAATTAATGAAATGTTCTATAAAATCCCGCTTAAATTCATAGTTTCATATCCCATCTTACTCAAAAACATGTGTGTTTAATTAAAATTTTATGTATTTAAAAAAAAGTGCTTCGTATGTAGGCACATACCTTAAAACGTCTAATTATTCAATTATTGATAACTAAAGAACTTTAAACCCAATTTTGATGCGCTACAGAAACGATAACGACTGTATCAGAAAATTAGAAGAAATGCGTAAAAGTGCAATTTTTCTTAATTTCTCTGAATACATTGTGTATTCAGAGAGTTTATAGACCAAATATAGATACAGACCAAATAGAGTTTAGAGAATTTAATAAATTTTAATAATTGTTAGTCGTATGTAATGAAAAGAACGGCTATTTAAAACAAACTTTAAAAGAATAATTAGCAATTCACCAAAAATAAACGTTTGAAAATTTCAGTTATTGTTTTCTAATGAGAAAGAGATGAGCTATCATTTAAAGCTTCAACGCAAGGCTTGAATCTAAGTTTCTTTAATAAAAAAAAAGTGACGAAAGGGAGTAAATTAGAGCTATATGCCGCTGGAAATTGTTATGTTATGTTATGTTAACATAGATAAGAGCTGGTAGCATTACTTTCAACGAAAGCTTCATTACGTTATCTACAGGAAACTGCGAGACAGTTGACATTAGGTTCATTTACAGGCAGTGAAGGCACAACAGAGGGATTTATTACATCCAAAGTATACATCCATCAAGTAATCATCCACGCGTGTCATAATCCGAGCGCAATGACACAGATTAATCACTCGGTATTATAGCTTACATTAATTCTAACTGCGCACGACAAATTTGCATCAATATGAATTCATGTGAGAACGAGAACAACGAGGACCGAAAAACCTTGTTTTATATTGGTGTTACATTTAAAATGATCCCTTTCAGGAAACCGATTTTATTAATTACCAGAAATTTATTTTAGTTGGCTTAGGGATGCATTTTAGAGAATGAAAATTTTGATTGAGTGGTATAAGGAAGGCTCTAAAAATTCTTTCGTTATAGTTTTGAATGTTTAAATAAGTTGTTAAAATATATAAATTTAAGAATTTTATTAACAAGCTTCTAATGAGAAAAAAATCCCCGGTAAATTTATAACTATTCGATCATCTAGGAACTGAACCCTAGATCACATCACCCAGAAAATGCTACCACAAATGCCATTTTGAAGATTTCTCAAACCAGGAACGCTGTCATAAAGTTTATATCCACATTCCCTAAAATTTGTTCACATTTAAGTCGCTTAGGAAATTGCCTGAAGAACTGTGACAAAAGTTTCGCTACTTGACTTGGAACGTATTTTTTATAAAATATTCATTATAAAAAACTTATGACTAGAGGCAATCTTTCGGTGTATTTCGGATCTAAGTTGACACATCGTGTGTTTATTGGTTTGTAACAGATTAAATACTTCATATGCTCAATTCCCATTTACGTTAGCTATACATCCGCAAAAGCACTGCTTTCTGTTACCTTTAAATGATTAGTATTTAGTAACTGAATTGAAAATGTGCAAGACATTTTCTCCCTCCTGAGCGTGCCTTTGGGGTGTAATTGGGAAGCATATCCAGCTAGCATATCAAGGACAGCACTTTGAATGCCGGCGAGGGCATTATACAATTTTCATGTCTCCTGCTCCGAAATTAACCTAATGACTCTAAAAATACTTTTATTTTTATAAGCGCACCTTTATTTATTACGCATTCACTTTCTTTTACCATTGTTATGTACCCCACGTTTTCTATCCGTTACCTACAATAATACTTTACCCTTTCCTGTAGTTTCCATCTCTGTATACCCTGCAGAATCGTTAACTTCCTATTACTGTCCATCTCATGGTATAAGGCTCGTTATTCTTCCATACGCCCTCCGCTGTACGTAAAGTTGATATTCCCGGTACCTAAAGCTGAAAAGCTGAAGTCCCTGTGCATAAAACTGAAAAGCTGAGGTCGCTAGTACATAAAGTTCAAACTGATATTCTACCCGGTTCTTTAATCTCAAATGTAATTTGCATAGACCATTTGACATTCCAATCAACGGAGCTAAAGCTCTAAAGTATTTAATTTGCTGACATTATACAGTAATCTCATTGGATCTATCATATCTTACAGAGCATTATATTTGTGACATTTATATTGGAAAAATAATGTGTAGAGATTCTATTGTTTCTATTAATAGTTATTTTAATTTATTTGCTTTTTCTGTCCTTTCTGATTTTCCTCGCCAGTATGTAAATGTGTTACCATGAACGAAAGTTTATTTAAACGGAAGTAACGAAAAAGATAAGTCAGAGCGTGTTTTCGCTGTTGAGTGCGCACGTTGCTACTGCTTCCAGCTGTTTGAACTCTGAATTTCGGCTTCGCATTCTTGCAGCGGAAATTAGTATCTGGTCTGTGTAGGTTTCTGGGTCAACCTGCTAGGTTAGATTAAATTATATATTCTTATACAACTAGTTTAAATTTAGTTTTATTACATTAATTTCCTCTTCCCCACAAGTGGTTGTTGATAGTGTAACCACGTATGTCCGTGCTGTCTGTAAATATTTTTTTTCAATAAAAGAGTCTTTTATATAATTCCCCTCTTGTATTCATCTTCTAGTCTTTGCAAGAGTTCGAAACACAGAGTTTTACCTAGATCTTACAAATGTATTATAATTTTGGTATGCATATGCTACCGTTTAGCATAGAATTACAATATGTTCTACAATGCGTAATTATTTCAATTTTGTTTTATTTTCATCTCCTCTTTGACACGTTGTATTATTATTGGTGATTAATATTACTACTTTCATTGTTCTGCTGACCATTCAACCACAGGAGATACGTAGGTACTTTCTTATTGCCTGAGAACAAAGGCTATCAATAAATAAGCGCTTCCGATCCACAACAACAACAATAAACAGTAATTAAGAGGACAGAGATTTTTCATTTCTTCTTTGCTCTCTTCGCTAAGCATCTAAGCGGCTCAGTACCCAATTTGCCACTGAAAGTGCAAATTCAAGTGTCGCCTTGTAGAGCTAAGTATTTTGATTTATACTTCTTAAATTTAGAATATTTTCTAATGTAACAATGAATCGGAATTTTATCAAGCTGTACTAAACTCATTATTTGAACGCGGTTAGACAAAAATATAGCTGATTTGTTTCCAAATGACATATTTTGGACTTTTGGCAAATTTGTTTCAAGTTGATTTAATTTGACCTAATGCTTTAACATGCGGATTTTAAGAAATTTACTTAAATTACTCGATATTAAAAATAAATGACATTCCGATTTAGTTCCTGTATGCACCTTGGATTATGAACCTTTATGTAAACATAATGATGCAGTTATTCAAATTTTGCTTTTGAGGAAAGAATCTAGATGAATACCGTTTTCGCTTAACGGTAGGCAGCTATCCGAAAAAGATTTTCGTTTTTATAATAAAATACTTTTCAGTTTTTTTAACTGTAATACTTGAAGAAAAGTGTACCTCTAGTTGTAAAATAGTACGCAGATTTAAGGAAATTTTGCAGGTTATTTTGATTGCCTGCAATGACATTTTGTCTGCTTAATCTAGTCAAGCTTACTGGCATAAACCTTTAACATCATTTAATTTTAAACGAAAGCTTCATACTTTCAGCACAGAAGCAAGCTGGCAAAGAAAATGCAGATGTAGTGATTTGAACGAAGCAAACTATGATTTTATCTTTATTCTGCACTGTAATCTTCAGCGTCTCTCAATATCGAATTTTTGAAAACTCAAATTTAAGCACCATTTTCAGTGCATTACACATACTGTTAATGTACGTGTTCTAAGCTACAGGACTTCTTATTTTCAAGACATGGAACTATACCCCGTATGTTACCTCTGGTTATTTAGATTGTTCATATCTCCGGCCATTCTTGTTTTCTTTTCTCATGTTAGAATTATATGTATAATTTGTATAGGTTGATAAATGTTTTAGAAGATAGAGATACATACAAGAACTTGCCTCATGTAATATAGTGGTAGTTTCTTCTTTGCACGAATTCGGCTTACGATAGATTTTACAGTAATGTTCTACTTTTGTAAAGCCATTGAAGGGAAGCCGGAAATTATAATGTTGTAAAGTGGATATGATGCTAATAAAAGCTGTCCATCGATAGCATTCCCGAAAAAACATCGCAGATGATAATTTCGCCAAGAAGACAACGCGAAAGGATAATATTGTCATACGAAGCATCACAGTAGAAAAGAAAAGAAGGAGAAATCAACGCAACCCTAAAATATCGCGATAGGAAATAATAAGTAGGGATTTCGACAGAGACAATATTGACTTGACAAGAATCTGTACTTGAGTGTTCACAAATAGGACGAGATAATAGATCAGAAATAAAGTTCAATCGTCCAGGAATGTAATTGATAGTCAGATTGTAGGATTGGATTTGTAAGGCCCATCTTGCGAGCCTACCAGTTGGTGACTTTAAAGACATCAGCCACTTCAATGGTTGGTGGTCAGAGATGATTGTGATAGACTGGCTTTCAACATATCCTCTAAATTTGTTGAGTGCCCATACTACTGCTAAGGCTTCTTTTTCTATGGTGGAACAGTTTCGTTCTGATGCGGCCAGCAAGCGGCTGGCATATTCTATTCATTTTTCTCCCCTTGTAGCAACACTGCTCCAATGGCTACATTGCTAGCATCTGTGCGAATGATAAAAGGCTTCGTTCCATCAGCTTGCTTAAGAATCGGCGGGCTAATTAATTTGGATTTCAGCTCTTGGAAAGCATTTTCTTGTTGTGCTTCCCACTTCCATAGTGCTTTCTTCTTTGTTAAATCCGGTAACGGTTTGGCTATTTGAGAAAAATTTGGAATATATCGAAGATACCAGGAACACGTTTGTACGAACGATTGCACTTGCTTAACAGTTTTCGGCGATGGCATTTCTGAAATAGCAGCAGTCTTGTGTGGATCAACAGCTATACCATGCTTAGTAATGTAATGGTCTAAATATTTCACTTTTTCACAACAGAAGTGGCACTTCTCACGGTTAGCATTGAGCTTGAATAACGATAGACGTTGGAAAACTTGTTCTAAGTCAGAAAGGTGCTTTTCGAAGCTAGATGACAGCACGATGATATCATCTAAATATGACAAAGCAAACACATTATTAAGTCCAGAACGGAACTTATCTATCAATCTAGAAAAAGTGGCAGGAGCGTTTCTCAAGCCGAAAGGCATTCGGGTAAATTTATATGTACCAAAAGGGCAAACAAAAGCAGTCTTATTTTGATCTTCTTCAGCTATTCTCACCTGATGATAACCGGATCTCAAGTCAATAGTTGACATATAAGGTGTCGGTTTTGCTTCACTCAACAAATCATCTATACGTGGCAAAGGATAAGTGTCTGGAACGGTTTGAGCATTTAGGTTACGATAATCAATGCATAACCGTACTTTTCCATCCGCCTTGGGAATCAGAACCACAGGAGAGGCATAGGGGCTTTCACATTCTTTTATCATACCTTCTTTTAGAAGGGAATCAAGTTCCTTTTTCAACAGTTCTTTCTTACTTGGGCTCATCCGATATGGAGGGACTGAAACAGGGGGGCTATATCTTGTGTTAATATGATGTTCAATGAATGGAGTGGCTTCTCCCCCTACTTTGAAGACCGTGTGATAATTGTTAAGCAATGCATCAGTTGCAAGCCGTTGGGCTGTAGTTAATTGCTGTCCTTCATTTTCTCGTAGTCGGCAGTTGTTTACAACAACTGGGGTTTCTTCCGGTACTTGGGATTGATGAGGTTTCACGAAGCTATATTTTCTTCGAGGTTCATCAGAAAAGTTCCACTTATTTTCAGCAAGATTTAAAACAATTTTAGCTTTTTGAAGAAAGTCAATTCCTAACAGAGTCGATTATTTTTAGCATCAGGCTTTACAAGGAGCGGGGTTTTGAACTCTCTGCCTTCGAGAAGAATAATTTGTTCGGTGCGAAGTACCTCTTTTTCAGATACCAAACCGTCAGCGACACCAGACACCTGTAGTGTTGTCTTTTCAAATACTGCATCTTGTTTCTGCAGAATATGATAGAGGGATTCACTTGCGATTGAGTGACTAGAACCACTGTCGGCGAAAGCTGTACCGGAAACACCACCAATACCAATTCGAAATACAGCAGTCCGAGTGGAAGATAAACAGGATCGGATTTGGATAGTGCCAAAATTTGATGAATTTGAAGTCTTTGGGGGGTTACAGTCTGGACATTTAGACTTGATAAAACCAGTTTTTCTGCACCCATAGCATGTTAAAGGAGGTCGCTTTTTCTCTTTTTGTTGCTGACCACGATTTAAAAAGGTTTTATGAGTTCCCTGTACGTCACTTGTTCGATTTTCTACTTTGTGTTTGGATTGATTAGTCGATTTGTAAGAATAGTTTCGCCTGCCAGAAAGTGGAGTTTTGTAGTTCGTATTTTTAACACGTACAGCTTCATAATCATCCAATTTCTGTACTAATTCAGAAGAACTCTTTATTTTTCCCCAAGTATCAATAAAATGCTCCTTAACATAACTACTGACTCTTCTTTTCAGCTGATCCGTCAGGACCAAGTCTTTGAGTGATTCAAAGTCTGTAACATCGAGACTATGAAGCCACTCTTCGAGATAATTGTTTAATTCGTAAGCAAAACCTTTCCATAAGGATCCAGGGTGTTTTTGGTGTGTAGTAAGTTTAATTCGAAATGATTCAGCATTTAATTTGAATCTTTGTAACAGAATCTTCTTGATGTAAGAATAATCTTCTAATTTGTCTTTTGGTTCTCTTAAAATAATTTGCGAAATGTCTATAGGCAGAAGAGGTAGGAGATGAGTGATGTAATCTATTTGTTTTACATTAACTTTCTCACATTGTCTTTCAAAAATTTGCAGGTAGGTTGCAATGTCAGAAGTTCCTGTAAATTTAGGGATTAGGAGTTGAATATTTGTTTCAATAGCTGCATTTGAAGCAAAGGCGGCATATTTAGGATTTGAGCTAGCAGCTGCCAGGTTTAATTTTAAACGTTCCAGTTCTAATAAAAGTTCTTGTTCTTTTCTTTGACGTGTTTCTATATCGTTGCTTTCACGTTGTTTTTGTTGTCTAGTTTCGATTAAAGTTTCCAGAAGATTTCTGCTAAAAGCCTCATCATAAGTGTGTGGTGTTGCGCGGCCCCAACCTACACGCAACAATAATAGTGATTGCTATGAACTGGAAAGTACACAAAACTCTTAAGAAGCGTTTAACTCCCTTTCTATTCTACTTTAGAAGTTACAGATGCGTGCACTTGACGCTCACAAACTACGCCGACCTGGCGGTAAAATAAAAATAAGAAACTAAAAATGAATAATAACAAGTTACTACCTACGAGGCTCTCTAAACGTAACTAACCTAACCGCGTTCTAAGATACCGCTGATATTTCAGCAAACTTCTGAATATTAAGTTGAAAGATTCAACTATCTGCCGAGACAAGCACACAGGCCGAAACGCGCTGTTCTTAAATTTCTATCTAGCCACCTTCACGCTCGTGAAGCAAGAAAGCACACATTCGAACTCGTTTCCCTTCTATTTAACTCAAATTTACTTCCGCTGAAAATCTGAATACTTTGCGCGTTCTACTAAAATTTACATACTCTGGCATTGGCAATTCCAGGGGAAAGTAAGGCTTGACAGGAAAGATAGTTTAAACTTAAAATAAATGTTAGTTAAAATAAATATAAACCCTACATTTGCCGCTGCCAGAATTTGGTAAACTTGGAAGCAGGTCCTAGAAACGACCTGTTGAAAAGTTTCCATATTCTGAACTAAGAGCCTCGTTTACATAAAATAAACTGTTTTCTCACAAATTAGTTCCTGGACTTCAGCAATCAATCTGTTCTCTTCCTTCCAGCATCTGGAAGGAATAAGTATCAGTATCTTTCTAAATACATTATAATTTACACTTTCTTCACACTGAATAAAGTTTTTAAATTCGTTTTATTTTTCTTAATTACTGCTTAATTCACATTCATTCAAGTATTCAAACATGAATTTAATTTTACCCTGGCTCTCCACCATGTGTGGTGTCAAACGGGAATATTCGTGTTTTAGTATTGCAACATTTCCCCTAACAACAATGATTTGTTAAAATTCAACGACCAAATAGACACACCTTACTCGACATTCTAAAACTCGATGAGCTATTTTAACATTCTTAAAAATTCAAGTGTAGGTGGAGAACCGTACAAAACACATTCATTCTAACTTCCCCCTCATTCATCTTTAAACATGCAGGCTTTCGCTCTAAAGCATGACTTTATCTACAGTTTAAATACAAGAAAATTAATTTAATATGCGTATTAACATTTTAAAATAACAAATTACAGTTTAAGAAATAACGTTTGGTTAACAGAAAGCCGTTTGCTTTCGTTTAATACTCTTATGTAATATCAATAAATCAGATTTCAGTAAGGAATTTACATTTGCTTTAAGAAGCAGCTTATAATAAATAATCAGTTTAAAAAAACTTTAAACTGAGATTAAACGATAAGGTAAACGAAACTTATCTTTTCCGTTGAAATTGTCCAGTTGATGATTCGATGTGCTAGCAGCACGGTATGACAATTTTAATTCCAGAATTGGTTTCCAGAATTTTTGACCAGCAGTCCACACCTGAAAAGAAACTGAGCCGGTCTCCAGCAACTAAAAGTTAAATTCGGGAGTAAGGGCTTGTTAAAGCCAAACAGAAATTCTAAACATTTTGTTGCGCCATTTTGGATTCAAATTTAGTTGGGCGCCAATGTGATGTAGCCGTTCCTCAATAAACACTAATACCGGCTAGCTTTAAAAAGGATTTATTAACAGAGCACACAGGAACGGTTACAAACAAAAGAAATATACATAAAAATGAAACATATACCAAATGCAACATCAAACATTTGAATAACATAACATAGTAAACTATCATCATGGTGGCTGGAGGTCGACTGACGTTTTTTCATATCGCCACGAGGTCGCGTTTAAATAAAATAGTTCGGTTACAGTTCATGAGTTCATGGCGTTGAATAAAATAGTTCAATTACACTTAAATAGTTCTGTTACAGTTTTCAATTCTCTTTATGATTCTCCATTGTCTATATTTTCAAATGTGGGTGAAAAAGCTAAAATATTCCACATCATATCAAGATTTAAGCTTGTTTCTAAAGTTGGTCAAAAGATTGAAAATATTTATGCCAATTTTTTTTCCTTTGTATTTCTTCAAAGGCTAAGCTGAATACCGACATTAAATGTCGCGAGAAAATATATTTCAATAATTACTGTGATTCCTATACTATGATCATCATTTAGAAGCAGTTTGAATAACTGCATAAAACAATAAGTTGGTCTGCTTAAGATATGAGAAATTAAAAGATGTTTAATTTTGAAATAAAGGACATTAGGCATTTTTTCAGAACTAAAAAATGTACAAGGATAGCGAAGCTGATTAAAGGATTGTCCTCCCTCCTCCCCAAAAAAAAGGAACAAAAACGAACGATTAGAGACTTTGCATACTGCAAAAATCTTATTCTCTAAAAAGGATTGATGAAGTATGAAGAGATAAGTTTACTGTTATGCGTGAGAAGACAAATGTTATGTACGAGGGGAAATAAATTGTGTTACGGTGTGATAAAATGCTTTCCTTTGTTAAAAGAAAGACTACATTATTAATTATTTAAAGAACACTCATCTTTCTATTAGTTATAAAAATGATTAACACGACCTACCTGCACCTAGTAAAGAAAGAAGAATTCAGAAGAAATTTAATGTGAAACAACCACCAAATACAAAAAAGTAGTTTGTTTATACCCAGTACTCCAAGTATGAGATGACGCTAGCAGCGGATATTGATTTTAATAAAAAAAATTCAGGGTTGACAAACAGGACTATCTTTCGTTTTTAAGAAAAAGAAGTGACATTCGTCGCGACTTACGTTGAATGAAATTCTTTATCAGCAACAATATAGATCATGGAGAGACATTCGAGGTGAATTATTGGCCTAGCAACTGCATCAGAATGCACAGTTTGCAGTAAAATAATAGTTATAGTTCCCTCATTATAAGACACAACGTTTGTACTTTACTATGGGGAACCTCATTCGTGAAGTTAACATAATGCTGAAATCAACACAAAGTTCAAAAGTATTATGCATTCAAATGATAGAATACCTGTGAAGAACATTTATCAGGTAATGGAAGTAAATTATTCACCATAATACTGAATTCCTTCAGAAAACTGAAACGTGAAAAGCAAAGAAGAAAACAATCATTTAATAAAGGAGACCAAAACATTTTCTTAAAATTTCTTGTAGCTAAAACTTTCTTCTTAAATCTTATTTTCTTGGGAAGGAATTTGTAGAAATTTAAGAAAATGTCGATAAATACAACAAGATATACCTAGAGAAAATAACCATCATCTGATACGGGAAAAAACACGAAGCCAAGAAATTTAATTAATTTCATTTTATTGCTTCTCTTCTAAGACAGAAATTCTTTAGAAAGAAACTCAAGTTACTCTTCATCGAAGAAGAAATTTAATACTTCGATACTTTGTAGATGAAAAGCTTTTATCCAAAAAGACAGAAGTGATGAAAGAAAGATGGCTTTCCTTTACTTCATGTGGTCTTGAGGACAGCAAATTATGCATATAAATATCTTCACGATTGTTTATATTATGTGAATTTAATGAATACTTTCTTATTTGCAGGAACTACATGCAAAAATTTTAAGAATTATGTACTCCACCATAAATAATTTCACAATATATCATGGGCATTCAGTAGACTAACAACGGATATTTTCTTATTTATGAGAAGTAAATGCACGAAGTGTATAAGAATTATATACGCATACGCCATTTATCAGTGCAAGGAAATAAGTAGTATATATATATATATATATATAATATAGCTAAAGATCAATGCATATAAAATATTTTAGGTATGCGCAAAAACAACCACATAAATAAACGAATATATATACAATATTAGCCTTTGGGGGAAAACAACCGAAATCTTTTATAATACTTTAATTTTAATTATTTCGATCTACTAAGGTTATGCTTTCTGCTATTATAAGCTGGTAACTCAGAATTCAAAGATAAAAACTTGAATAACCAAAAGTAAATGGAAGCATAACAAAATGTGTTATCTGTTTTTCAAAAATTAGGTCAAAGAAAATTATTTTCTAAAGAAACTTTTTTTCTAATAATAATGCTGCAATTCTGAAATTATAGAATACACTGTCCGTAATGAATCAAAAATAATTATTTTAATAAATCCTTCTCTCACTAATATTAATTTTATTTGCTTTTTATCCAGGAGCTATTTCGTTGAATAGTAATTTCTAATTCTGAGGTAATTGCTAAGCACTGAACTGTCAATTTGGTTGCTTGAAACAGTGGATTAATTAAAATAAATTTCATCTTGATCAGTCACGTAATGAAATAAGCGTTAAAATTACTGTAAGAAAAGTCAATAAATTCTGTGCTGTCAATTAAGCAATAATGTGAATAAATTGTATGAATATTGTAATTAGTAACATCTAAGAACTTCGAGCATTAAAAGTATGCTAGCTGTGTTTGTTAAAAACTGAATTTCAAAAAGCGCTTCAAAATGTAAATTTTTAAATATGTCCCCAAGCTTGTCGTATTAGGAGACAAAAGAATGAGACAAGTACTTTGAGCTCCACAACGTAAGATAAGGGCTAATAAGGTTCCATTTTAAAAACTTTCAGCTATGTTAGTTTATAAAAATTGGAAGTATACAAGATTATTCAGAATAAGTGTTTAGATGCGCTATAACAGAATTTCAAGTATATTTTTTTTCTCGGATGGAAGCTACTAAGTAACGCAGTTTGGCTTCTTAATGAAATTTAATGAAAGCTATATAATCTTATTAAAATAAACTTTATATTTACAATCAAGGTAATGTTTTAAGTTTTTGTTTTTAAACTACGTGTTTGCTTGTCAAGTATTATCTCTAGAGTCCATTGATCATATTCATATATTTTTTAATATTTTATCAAATATATGAAAACTAAGAAAACTGAAAATGGTTGACGTATGAAAATGAATGGCAGGAAAGACCTAATTAAAAATGCGTCACTTTCTAAATTATCTTAGATAAAGCTAAAATTGTCTTTGCCTTTGGTGTAATAGTAAGGTAACGACTTAATGAGAAATATGACTATTTGTAATGGTAAGAGATTCGACTTATTACAAATGGTAAAACCGCTGAACGCTCATGGTTTTACCTGTGTTCAAATCGCCTCTAAAGAGCTGGTTGCAGGAAAATTTTCATACATTTTCCCAAATGCAACGAGAATGAAACAAGTTTTCCTTAAAATGTTCTCCATGAAAGTTTTATAAATATATTTCAATAGTTGCTATTAGATAGATAGTCACGCAAGCTATGCTATAAACCCAATAATCCACCCATCTGAGGCTATAGTTCTGAAGTCTTAACGGGCTAACTTTATGTTGCTTAATATAAATGGCAGTCAGTTTACCTTTGGAAATCATCTATGAAGGCGCTACTCCTTCTAAACAGTTGTAAGTTTCTAACTTCTGTACTTTTAAGTTACAGTTGAAGTTGGAGAATCTTAAGAACTGGTAAGCGAATAATCGCTTGAGATCGTGAGACAGAAAATGAAACTTGGAAAGGGTTAAATACCCTTTATTATTCCAAATTAAATTCACAGAACTCCTTCTTGGAGTTTTACAATAAAGCCTATAATCGGGCTTGAACTCGGGAATTAAGAAAATAAGCTTAATTAATCTTAATTAAAAAGATATATCCGAAGCTATCAAGATTATAACAGAGTTGGCCCCTTAACACTAAATAACGGCGAAGCTATCAAGAACCTAAAGAGCGAGAGTAGCCTAAAAAGGCGGACGCGTGCTAGTCAGAATCACTGGTTCTCTCTCACGAAGTCAGTAGAACTTCACAGTTAAATTCTTCTCCTCATCTGCATTCAAATGCAATTCTAAAAATACGTTCTGGCCGGAAGTTGTAAGCTTGAAATTAAGAAAAGATAGTGCAGTAACTTTAACTCAAAATTAACTGTTAGATAAATTAACATAATCCGTACACAGTTTTAGTCTAGTTTAGTTTGATTACAGCAAAGCACATGGGGGATATCTGCTTAAGACAAAGGGATGGCTTTATGGAAGACTTCTGAGGGAAACTTTGGCTCATATTCACGTTACATATGAGGAAAACTGAAAACGCCAATGCAGACAGCCAATTCGCCTGGAGTCGAACCTAGGTCGAATTACCAGTGTTTCGCGACTTGACCTCTCGGAGATGGTAAACCTTTTCAATCAGATAGCTCTAGCATGCTTTGTCAAATTTAAAATAACCAGTCAGTTCCCTTGATTTATTTATGACAATAAACAACTTTGACGCATGATTAGTTTGATCAACAAAATCTTTTCCTGAAATCTTATGGTGCATTAAAGGTATTAAACCATAACGAATAAAATAAAATACGAAAAAAATCCTATACTTACTTTCGTTTGTGCAAAGTACTTCTTTTGCAATTATGAGATTATGTTTCGAAATTAAAGGCATAAACTACTGAATCCACATGCTATCTTGTGTGTTGCTTTATATATAATATTTTACAATATTTTAATAATTCTTCTACTTTCGAAAATCATTTTAGAATGTGAGACTGTTAAGTAGCAAACAAATCTTCTCCGATTTCTAAAATGTAAAATAAGAATAAACTATTTCAAATATGTCTTCATCTTGAGTAAAATATATTTTTCTTCTGTATTGTAGTTTCATTCATCATAGGTGTAATTGGTAACCTCGAAGTCAAAACAGCTAAATAGCAATAAATTCCTTTCGTATTTTGATTTTCATAACAGAAAGAGCTGCTTTCTTAAGTCGCTAAACTGGCTACAATCCACAGTTGTGATGTATGATACCTTTGGTTACTGCGGGGAGTACAATGTGTTCATAAAAGAAATCTGATTGTATGTTATACAGATTACAATGACTTTAAAGAAAAATTGTGCTCTTGCGAATAAATTCATTCTAAACAGCAAATCAAATACTCAGAAAATATTAACTTTGTAAAATATGCAGGTAATGCTTTTTTTCCAGTTTAACAATCCAGTTTAAAAGTTTGACAGCTAAAATATTAACCTAATACCAGCAGCAAAGTTTAAGTCTAAAAGATTTCCATCGGGTTCATGTGTAACTTAATTACTGCAGTCGTGTATAGTAGAAACGGATTTAAGTTGAAATGGAAACAATGCGTTGACCAAAACTTCCGCAATAAGTAATTATTTTGTAGAACACTTTATTCACGAAATACTTTCGAAGTTCATGTTAAAAACAATTTGCAACTTAGAAATTACAGATATGAAGCAAGTACAAAGTTTGTTTAATGCATGTCCAAATACAGAAGCATAAAATACAGATAAAATATCAACCGCTGCTTTTGGATGATGACATGTCTTCACAAGCTCAATTTTAAAATTAAAATGGAATTCAAACTATCATGAAAGAAATGCATCTCAAAAACATCCTTTCAGAATTTACATAGCTTATGAATGCGATCATCGATTTCATGTCTTCTTTCTCTGAAAAATGTAACGCAACATGGGTAAACAAAGCTTCCTTTCTGCTTCCTGTTTGAAGAGACTGTTATTCCCGTCTCTAAAATGCGTTAGCTGCACACCTTTCATGTCATTCATTTACATAATGAGATTACCTTTAGAGAAACAGCCTCCAGAAAAGCACTGTATTAATTTTGCATCGATTTCTAGCTCTTTAAAGGCATTTTCCCAAACTTCTCATACTGCGTTTGATTGCATCAAAGACCTGGGAATAAGAAATCACATATCTTTGTTTCGTAAAATTTGGATTTATTATTAGAATTATGTTAGAATTATTTACTTCAGTCCTTTCTTCATTTGACTATTATTAGGGTATTAAACATACAGAAAATTTTCTTCTATTTTTAGAATCCGTTTCGCTTGAGTTAATGCTATTAATATGGGGTAATGCAAATGCATTATTACCCAGTACGTAATAACGTTTACAGACGTTATTTATTTATTTGTTGCAATTAAAGTTAAATCTTTTTCATTAGCACTATAAACTCAAGCTCATATATATATATATATATATATATATATATATATATATATATATATGTGTGTGTGTGTGTGTGTGTGTGTGTGTGTGTTTATAATTGAATAAATTTAAAACTCTAAAGAAGTGGTAAATTCCACACATAATTGTATTCCTTGGTAATGCACATCATCGCTATGGATGCGGTATGCACCCCGCAATTTTATACAGTTTACGTTTCTTTAACAATGGACGAAAACGGAAAAATAAACTCTGCATGGATAGCGGCAAGGCGATGCTGCGGAACAAAGGCAGAAGAGAAAAGAGACGAGAGGGGGAGTTGCGACTTAATTACCTTTTATACCGAATTCCATTTCAGATCACATGACAGATTAATATTCAGATGTTGGTTTCAGATTTCATCGATAAGTGCGCAATGGGGATTAGATGACGTTTCGTTTTCGTTCAGTCAGAAAAATTATTGTTCTGTTATTTTTAGAATGAATTAAAGAGCCATTATTAATTTATTATTTGAAAGATAGATATTTTATATTTTGCATGTATGTATATGTATAAATAAATAAATTTAAAACTCTTAAATAAATTACGATATATATATATATATATATAAGAGTTTTAATTATGCAAACTAATCTAATAAATTCCGTTTAGCAAAGTTCACTTCACATTTCTAGAGAAATAGATCACTGGATAAAATCAATTTTTCATAGGTTTTAACCGAGCGGAATTAATATTTTGTAGGATTAGCATCCTATGATATGAATGTTTTTTAGGTATTAATGCCTACTGTGATTATAGTTTCAATAGACTACCTGTAGGGATTATTTAATCCTTATATGACGGAAACGTCACAGCTTCTCTTATCAGATAAGACATTTTAAAGAGATTTCTGATGGGGAAGATTTTTGGTCTTGAGTAGGAACTCATAATAAATACGTCAGCGTAAAACGGAGACGGATTACTTTGGCAGCAAATTTGATGCTAACCTTTTATTTTTTTTCTAGTTACAATGAATCTTATGTAATTAATTTTCGTACAATTACTGCTGCTTTTGTTTCGCTTCTTAATTGCCATCCTTTAAAGATCTGAAATTCTCTTATCATTTTCAGTGTATATCATTTCCATATGTAATTTATAAACAAGATTTTGAGCTTAGTATGTAATCAATTTGTAGATACTATATGCTTTATATGAATTCTTCACTATTTTCCCGCATTCCCCCAAAACGTTTTTTATATGAAGTATTTTGATTATCTTGCTGACAAAGTTAGGAAACTAGAAAATTTTATTAATGAAAAGTACCCATTTCTGATGACTGTATGTCAAAACTTTGAGAACTGTAGAGTTTCATAATTGTTCATTAGATTTTGTTTCAAGGTTTTCTAGTTTCTAGAAGTGGCAGTTTCAAAAATATACATTGTTTCACTTAAAAATAATTATTGAAAGCATTTACAACAATACAGATATTTTTCTATGAGTGGATAAAACCGCTTAACATTAATAATGACCTCGGTCCCGAATTATGACGGACTTGCTTGACTGCATGGATGGTTTAGCGGTTTGATTTCACTTAAGAGTAAGGCTTCTAACTTAGTCAAATTAATCTTTAGTCATAAAATCCCATCGGTGCTGGGCTGTACAACAACAAACGAAATTCAATCGTATTCTCTATAAGTCCCATAGAAAGTTTATAAAGATATAAAATACCACAAATTTAATTAATTTAATATATTAAAAATTCAGGAAAATTAGAGTATAGTAAACGAGTAAGAAAAAAGGTTAAAAGCAAAGTAACCGAAAATCGAGTAATCAGGTAAAGGAATTATTCCTCTATGTCTATTTTATATATTATTGTGGTGGTGGTTTAACGGTATTAGCTTTATGAAAAGCGAATACAAGCCAGTCTCTTTTGGAAAGGACTCCACAAAGACATCTTTCCACTTAGGAAGGTAGTCTTCCACATATTTGATTAAATAAGCAATAGGCATATTTAACTGAATGTAAAAAAGCTAGAAAGCAGATATAAGTGGGGAAATAGATTTTGAGCTGGAAAATATCATTCAATGCCACAAAAAGGATTTAAAAAATTGAAAAAGTTTTAAGAATTCATAAAAGATAATCGTTCAGCAAATTGCTTTCTATATAAAAATGTTTATTTACAGCAGAAAAAAAATATGAGATATTTTTGAATCTGAAGAAGCTTTATCGTTCGTTATCTCTGTAAAACGTTTGTATCTGAAAAACATAAATTCCTTACATGCGCATTGCAGTGCTTTGATTTTGAGGTCTTTCTGAGTATATTCGAACATAAGGGTAAAAGTATATAGCTGAGATTTACCTAATATTCTACGATTTCACGGAGTTGTAAGACGGCATGTCTAAGCGGGATTAACGTATCTTATTTCAGTTAAAAATTGGTATAAACATGTAAGCTTGTCTTGAAGTTAAGAAATTCTTTTGGAAAAGGAAAAACAATCGGCTCCTTGGCTAATTGACTTTATATATTTGTTATTGCGTTGAACGAACTCTTGCACAAAAGGAAGACCTTAAATAAATATTCTTTCAAGGAGTAATAGATTTCTAATAATAATAGGGTCCAAGAAGTACTTTTTAAAGCTAAAGTATTTATTTTATGTATTAAGACAGTAAGAAGAATCGAAAATAATGAATAACCTCAATTTCATTATGCACTGTCTTCAGCTACATCTGTTATATCAATTTCGTATTTTATATTGATTGAGATAATAAACGTCATAAGTTGAAATATTTTAAATTACAATTAATATTTAATATTTTTACTGCTTTTCTTTATTTAATACTTTTACAGAAAATTGCTTGAATTGATGTTCTCATGCTGAATGACTTCGGCATTTCGATGAAAGTACTGTCTTACATCGATATCAAATGAGTTGAAGTCTCTAGTCAAAGTAAAGAGCGACAAGGGTACTCGAAGAGCCCTTTTCTCATTCCAGAAAGTGGTCAACCTTTTATTGACTTGTTGAAAGCTTTTCTGTGTTCGATTGATGATGTACTTCGTTGCGTTCTCTCCTTTTCTTCCTTTTGAGTAAGTACCTTGAACTGAAAAGTTTTCTTACAAAGCTGCAAAATTTGTCAATAGTTGTATACAGACTCAAATATTTTTAATTGCAACTCTGATTAAAAGTTGCTTTTTTTTCTGTCTGTTAAAATCTCAAAGATATTTAGTTTGAAACCAAAATATGTTATAAATTGTGAACTGCAGAATAAATGCAGTTATTATACTATTTAAATTTATTAATATTTCTCCAAAATTGTTTTCCCTTTTGCTATCGTTCTAATGTTTTTTTGCTTGTCCAAAAGCTTTTCTATCGCCAATTTTTTTTCTCCTTAACGGGGAGGGATGTGTAAAATAAAAACTATATAACTTTAAATTATACTTTAAATTAACAATAGCTCTTTAACTCCAATTTTTAGTTTGCGGATTTAACCTCTCTATTCTAAAAATAGAAATAACTTTTTAAAACTGAGTCATATCTGAAAACTAATTCTGTATTATGCTATCTTAACCTTCTGTACTGCATATAGTTCTAAGCCAATGGGACTGAAGCAAATTTTTACTATAAATACCACTGCTGCGCAGTATCTTTCTTTTTAAATTTTTTTAACTCACTTTGCTTTTTTGTTCGGCCACATGGTGCTGTCATTTCCTTTCCATGAAACAAAGGATTATCCATTGGCTTCAAATGAGCTACGCTTATAAAACTGTGGGGATGCATATTGCACCCATCCTGATATGCTTGTCAGGCAATCGTTTCAGATTGCTTTAAGAAGAAATAAAAATTATATACAGATCTTCGACCACGTTTTCTCCAAATTGTTACAACGCCACTTCTAGCCATCTTCTAAACCTCAAGATATCTGCACGGCTGTATCATTCTGTGCACGCGGTTGGAGGTCATCTATAGCACCGAATCGTTATAACGTAGTTATAACTTAAGGATGAATTTATTTATCGCCGAGTCTCAATTGGAAAGTTTATTCAACCCTCTATTACCGTTTAAATAGTGGAAAATTCACCTGAATTTAATTTTTAATCCATTGCCTGCCTAATGTTCCAGCCAGCTCTTCAAATCGTCGCTTGTGTAGCAAATTCAAAGTAATGTATAATAAAACATTAATGTGCTAGAGTCATCAAAATGATTTAATAAGTGTCTTTGGAGACGGTAGTGTTTACAACAAAGCAATTTAACTAGTTCAAAAGATGCAATGCTTTGGATGTCATCGATCTGCGTGTTAACCTATAATAGCCTCGGCTTTCAGTCGTTTTTCACTGGCGCAAGATTGGAAATTAAACTTCATTTGTTTGGTTGAGAGATTATTTTCATTTCTGATTTTCGTAATCGGATTTACATTTCTAACTGATGATGTTTCATCGTTGTATCAGATTTTAAAAACATCTCACTATATTATGAAAATCATATTAACTGAAATTTTATAGTATTAGTAAATTACTTTTAGATATTAACGTAAACAAAAATTACATATTTTAAGATTTTTTATTTTATCGCATTTAATCTGTAAAACAATCTTAACATTATTACTATAGTTTTGAACAATTGTTTAAAGTTTTGAATTAATATTAAGAATTTTGGAATTATTTTGGGAAAGCTATTATTTAAAATCGAGTCATATCTGAAAACTATTTCCGCATTAGGTCATCTTAACCTTCTGTACTGCGTACAGCTCTAAGCCAATCGGAATGAAGAAAATTTTTACTGGAAATACCACTGCTACACAGTATCTTTCCTTTTTTATTTTTTTAAAACTCGCTTACCCACTTTGTTTTCCCTCTGCCAATATGGTGCTGACGCTTGCTTTCTCTGAAACAAAGAATTATCCATCGTATTAAATTGCGCTAAGTTATAAAATTGTGGAGTGCATATTGCACCCATCCTGATATGTTAATCAAATTATCGTTTCAGATTTGCTTTAAGAAGAAATAAAAATTATGTTCGAATTTTTGGCCTCGTCTTTCTCCAAACTGTTACAACGCCTCCATGTCCTAATCCTCAAGACAGTTACATGGTCACAAGTTATCTACGTCATTCTGTACGCATAGTTGGGAATCAACAAGTCATCAGTACTATCGAATCATTACACACACACTTATATATGTGATGAAACTGCGGTTCGATGACACGACATGAATGATTCGGTTGTGAATGCGGCACAAACTTGCATTAAAATCTTCGGTGAAACAGGACTTTTCCCATGATTCAGTGTGAACATAGCTTAATAAACCGGTATAGATTTCTTCATAATTAGAGCTAATTAGCCGAAGAATGTAATGACAGAACAATTTTGGAAGCACTGAAATAAGAACACTGAGATACAAATGCGTAGTAATACTGATGGCGTAGATAATTGATGCTTAGAGCGTCCATCCATTTTAAAGAGGAAGCAGTCGAGCCGGATTAAATACCTTTTTTTATTTAAGTTCACATTTTGTGGCCACAATTACTTGGCACTCTACTCGTGCATATTAAAGAACATTTACAAATTTTGATATTATCGCCATAAAAGTGAATATAGCAGCTCATGCATGATTGCAGAAAAGAATCTGGCGAAGAGGAAAGCACAAGCAAAAGTGACGCATCAGTTCATAGAAAGGAGGGAGGAGTCAAAAGTTTTAGTTTTTAGTTTTGGTTTACAATTTGATGATAGGTCAAGAGGCATCTGCATTAAGGGTTACGTAAGGTCGCATGATTAATTTGAATGACGCAGTTTAGACTTACAGCGCTATTTTCAGGACAGAGAGATGAAGTCCACAAATTAAATAAAACTGAAAGAGGTTGTAGACAATTAAATTTAGAAGTTTGCTTTCATTTTCTTATCTTACACATACATACGTATATAAGAATAATGCAAAATAAAAATTTAAATAAATTATAATAATTCACTTACAGTCTATCCCATACTGAATTCGGAACAAATCATATGAAAAAAAAAAAGAAAAAGGAAAAAATCAGAAGCACAGTGGCAAACTGCATGAAAGGCTAAAAAATGCCAGAACCAAAAAGAAAAAAGAAAATTTACATATTATAAATATATAAATATAGCGAATACAAAAAAATGTGTGGATAAAATTAACACTGTATTGAGAATTCTAAAGATGTGATTTTGCTGTTGAATTTTATATAGCGTAAATACGAAAGAAAGCGATAATCAATAAATAAAGCTAAAATGACAAATTAAAAAGTTGGTCATTTTATTAATAAAAATGAACGCTTATATCAAAAACGGAGAAAACATTGAAAGAGAAATGTATGGTAACACGTAACACGCTATTGGGAACTCTGAAGATAACTGCTTTGAAACTTTTGTGAGTATTCAACCACTGTTCTTGAATCCGAAGACATATATATTCCGATACGATATTTTCAAACCAAAGCATGATAACGGATATGTACATGAACACGTATAGTTATCATTGTCTATTGCATGGGATAGACTAGAATTACAAAAAAAATAATAGTGTTTATAATAATAAATAAGCCGTAAAGTTTATACACAAATTAGGTGTTATTTGAAAAAAAAAAAAAAAAAAAAGTCTGAAAGGTTTCAGATTTTAAATTACGTCCAAAGGGGCGTTTTTTAAACATTTTGTATGTTACCTTTATTTATCAAATGTCATGTTCTTGGCACTTAAACCATAAAATTGATTTGAACAGCAATATCTCAAAATAATTTTAAATTGAGCATATCTTTAGAATTTCCAATGCACAGTCTCACGCACTGGAGATAAAATTGTTTTTTCTGTGCAAGGTTGCCATTGTTCGCTTTGAAATCCTTGAATTTGTTAATCAAAAATTCGTTAAATTTCAAATTTTGGCTTCCAGATGCCCATATTCGCAGTAAGATTACATCGTTCAAAATTTGATGGCTGTAGGTATCGTTGTTTCATCACTATGTCAGAAACATACATACATTTATGCAGATTCTTCATTATTTAATTTCTTCAAGTAATGCAGGGTGATAATATTTGGTGTCAACAGTTTGAAAAGTGAAAAAGATATTCAGAGTGATTCGACGCAAAATCTCAAAACGAAAACAATAGTCCCTCATAGAAAAGGCCCTTTGGACTAACAAGCTCGTTTACAGTTCGCTGCGAATCGGAATTGGCAGGAGGTCATATGCTAGCGACAAAAATTTTTTTCTTATTTCAGCTATTGTTTAAAAATCCATATTTACAGTTATATACCCTGTCTCTTGTTCCAGTGGAATTCTTATGTAAAGCTGGAAATGAAATAACACAAGGGCTCTCAAAGCATTTTGTCGCATGCACCTTTTCACCATTGTTAGAAGATCATTGCCCCCTTCTTTTCAGAACTAAAAAATAAATATGTATTATATTTATCTATTTATATTTTTAATGTGGTTTGTAAATGAAAAAAGAAAAGTATAGAAAATATGATAAATACCAAAATTTGAATAAAAGTAGTTTTTTATATTCATAAACCAAAAATAAAAAATTAACAGCTAAACAAAAGGCTTAACGCATTTCCCCATAACATTCAAAAATTCCCCCCCCCCGGGGAGAATTCTTCCCTGGTCGAGGACCGCTGGAATAATAGAATTTTCTCATTATATGCAGTTACTTATTTGTATGCCGAATTCACATTTATGCTTTTTAAGTTAAGTTGCGTAATCATGATTCTGTTGCTCATGTTAATCAATTGATTGGTAAGAATTAGCACGCTGACATTAAACTTCAATTTAACCACCCCTTACCTAGAAATTTCACGACCTATAAAGCATGAAATACTACTCTGTGGTAAGACAGCGGAATTAAACATCTTTATGCAAAATTATACGCTTGGGAATTTCTGGCTTTGGTACTCAGGATGTGAGTCATCATCAATCTAAGTTTCGATGTACGGCTCATCGAGCGAAGGAATAAAGCTCGGTTTCATTGCAAATGTAGTTAACGGGAGTGTCTGCGAGTGCACGTAAGCTACTTCAAGCTGCAAGGAACTCGTAGGTTATAGTAGAAAATATTTCTGTTTTATTTACTTGAAATTTGTTAGTACCACGTTATATGATGGATGGTGGCATCATTTGAGAAGTTCAGGAAACTTTAGATCTGGATAACAATATCACTGTATTTGCCTGAGAAAGGCAACTGACGAAACTTCATATCGAAACTATTCTTTGAAAGTATTTATTATTCGTTCTTAACGTTTCAGACTGACACTAGAAAAACAGAATGCTCAGACAAGTAGAATGAATAACGTATACACTAAAAATTTTGAATTGTTACATTCTGGATGGTAATATATATAATGCAAATGAACCGATTCAAATCTGATGTTGCTGGAAAAAATTTCTGGAGCTTCTAAAAGTTAAAAATAATTAAGTTATTAAATACTTCAACATTAATTTACTGAATTTTGAATGACATAAGGCAAGAAGTTTTGAGGTACATTCTAAGGTAGACTTATTATGCTTCGATAGTTGTGATAACTGTATGAACCTTATTTTGATTAGATGACAGGAAAGCGTAACTATCACCACTGATGTAACTACCTCATTTACATATAGAGCAGAACTGCAGTCTTTCAAGAAATAGAAACTGTTTTGAATAACTAGTGATGTCAAATAGAAGAGAAACATGCCTCACTTTAAGATTAGGAATTAGACAAAAAAAGCAATCTTATTTGTTTAGTTAGATTCCTTTTAATCTTTGAGTTAGAGTAAATTTTTGAATAAAATTTTATTCATTTCGAGAGCTCTCACATACAGGTTTCTCTTCTTCAAGAGTAAAAATTGTATTTTATTCAGTTTCGAAATAAATTTATTTAAGACATTGCTGTCTTCCTACAATTACAGCTGCAGTAGTTTCAGCAGTGATAATAATTGCAAATAAATTTCGAGATAGTAAATTTCTTCTTTTATTTTATATCGTAAAGGTGAATATACCTTTCGTAACAATTACCAATCAATTTATATTTGACGTAACGTTGCAACTGTTTTGAAATTCGTATGAAGAAAACACGCATTAGTCATAACAAGTAAGTAATAACATGACATGTAAATTGTGGAAACATATAATTAGTGATTTTCCTGCATCTGAAACTCGCAAGAATGAAATCATCCATTTTTATTTTATCTATGATAATTTGTATGGAAATTTGGACTTCCTTAATGTATGCCTTTGCGGTGCAAGTGATATCACACCCAGCTGGTATTCAAAACGCCCACTATTCGAATCATGGTGAGGGCATCCCTGATGTTTTGCGTTTCCTGCTGAAAGACCTAATAAATTCTTCAACTTACTCCTGAATTAAAATGTAGTGAAGAAAATGAAAATAACAGCTTATTCCTATCTACAACTGGCTTACATATCGAAAATTAACAAACGGGCATTTTGGAAAATGAGTCTGTTAACTATAAGGCTTGAACCATGCAGCAAATGAGAGAGAAGCAAATTCTTCACAAAAATACTAAATAAGCTCCTATATTTTATTTCCCTGTTTGTCATTGTATGTAGTATCCAACTTTGTTATTGCATGCAGTGAAAAATATTCAGAATAACTGAAAGTATATCTTGCTGGATTTCCTTTCGATAGAAATCCTATTAGTTATTTATGGCAAACTCCGAAGAAATTTCATATGTATAAAATTATAAAAAGAAGTGCTTATTCCAATGTTCGAAGCAAGAAGGCATTTCTTATCTTTAACCATTAAATATTGTTTTCTTTATCGTTTTAAAACTAGTACATCTAAAGCATCAGAAGATAGTTACATCCACATTAAAACTGCTTTTAAGTTTTCATAAGCAATCAGCGTTTCATACTCTAAAGAGTAGGTACTGTCGATTTTACTTCACATACCAGGAGCTTTAATTTGTAAATTTAAGCAGCTTTTGTTAGTTTTGGTCTGATGTAACATAGAATGTCACTGATACGGTAGATCCTAGTACAGATTTGACTCGATAATCCTCAGTTTAGCTGTAGATAAAAGATTAATTCATAGTAGCAAAGTACTTCGTATGTCTAGAAAATGAATTTTAGATTTTGTTTTCGAAATTTATCTAACCTGAGAGTTTCATATACACGGTGAATTTTAGTATAAATTGAATTTTCTTTTTTTTTTTTTTTTTTTTTTTTTTTTTTTTTTTTTTTGTATAATAATTATGAAAAAAATTAAGTAAAGCTAGAATGAACCTAATTATATAGGACGTCTTGCTCTTATGATTCTCAAAAGTTAAACTTTGGTAGCTCAGTACGGAACGCTTTGCTTCTAATTAAACATTAAAAAGGAAAATTTACATATAAGCATGAATAGCTTCGTAGCATTAAATATTAACGGAAGAGACAATAGAGCTGCAAAGAATAGACAGTTTTTGTCAAGGGGTGGTAGTCGTTGGCTTGACGAGGTTGTTCATTGTTTTTCTCAAGTGAAAGCAATATAAGACAGCATCTTTCAATTAAAGCATCCTTCCCAAATCTGAAAGTCCCCTACAAAGCTATCTATTCCCTTGGAAGCCTCGCTTCCTTTACTATAATCAAATAATTATACTAATCGAATCCGATAATAAATAAGATTGTAGACGGAAAAAAAAGCTATGTAATATTTTTCTGTTTATAATATCATTTGTCTACATGTCAAAACAGATGAAATAATAAATTAAATGTTTGCACCTGAAAAGAATGAGGATCGTTTTAGGAGGCTGTTCTTACTTTGAATACAATTGATGAAGTTTTTAAAGAGAGCAATAATTTTACTAACAAGTAAAGCAGTTGGAATGAAAAATTACTACGTCCATGTTACTTTTTTTTCTTTCTTGTAGCCTTCAGTAGTTATTCACTTAATAAACTCCTTAAATTCATGAATTTTTCCAATTAAAAGCTGCTAAGGAATTAATATTTTTCTTTAACACGTATCATTTATCAAAAAATGTTTGAATAATAATATATTTATTTTTAAGTAATGAACATTATTTTTGATTTCAAAGCAGAATTCCGTGTTCGGTGAATTAACTCTTACAAAGAATGTTTATGATTCTCTGAACAAATAATTTCATTATAATATGCAATAAATTACTCAAGAGAAGTGTTTCGGAGTTGTCTTATCTTTCTTACCTTCATAAAAATGCAAAGCATGATAAACGAAATACGTTATTAAAAGGTAAAATGTTTAATGAAAGAATAATATAAAGAAGTGTTTCGGAATTTTCTGTCTTGCCTTTATAAAAATGCAAAACATGCTGAAAGAAATGCGTTATTAGAAGGTAAAATTTTTATGAGGGAATGATATAAAGATGGCATTAGTTGAAATCAGAGGAGCACCCTTAGCTTTCAGAGAGAAACTTTAAAACCAAAAAATTGCAATACCAAAACTCATTCGCTTTATTTAAGTTATTTTGAGTAGTTTTTGTTAGTTTTAAGCTAAATGAAATCACTCTAAACTTAAAATGCTCATCATGTGAATAAAATATTTTAAATGATAATATTCCCCTACTGCAGAAATCTTAGGTTAAGTAAGTAAATTATTTCTTTTGGCATAATATTTTAATTACTGGGAAGAGGAACTGAAAATAACTACTTATTACCCCACAGAATAGCAGAGTCCGATGTAATTTACACTCTCACTACTTACATCAGTTCCGAATGTGTAGATTTTGTCGCTTCGTAAAAAAGGTATTATTTTAGCCAAAAACCAAAAATTTCGATTCTGACATCTCTGTAGTGTCAAAAAGAAACATAAGTACAAGAGTAATTTCCTTATTTAACCCAGCCAGAAAAATGTTTTCAAAGTTTGAAAAGCAGCAAATGTGTTTATAGATATTCTGCATGAAGATTTCATATAATTAAAAAAATCTTTTTTCCAGAGAAATTGAATGGAATGGCAATTTTAATTTAACATCGCATTTTGTAACACAAATCCAAGAACCGAGGATTACTTCAAGAACAGCATTTATTACACTGTTTTACATTACCATACTAAGATAGACGTATACTATACTATAACGGCCACTTATAAACGTTCCAGTGTAAATTCAGCAAAAGTATATTAAACCGATGCTCGCCTTTCCAGGTAATCCTAAGACACGGTAACTATCACTTTTCCAAGACACCTAACTGGACTGCTTGATGACCTTCATTTTACCGCTTGCTCAAGGTGGAACAAATGTTTTTACTCTATGCTTATGCAGGGTATCCAAAAGACGCTAACATAAAACCTTAAAAATTTATGGAAATTCTAAAATGGATACTAATTGGCATATTTTTTCAATGCATGAGATGCCTACACTATTATGTAAAATATATCACTTGAAATTTCAAATGCATTTTATCCTGTTAGCTTTAATAACCGCCCGTTTTAGAACAAACGAAAGATGGGTTTTTCCAGGCAGAATGACTTTTTACTTCATCACGCATTTTTACGGAAAAGCTGTTGAAGCTTTGAAAGACTTTCCTAAATGATCTTCAGGAATCTTTCAGCTGCATTATATCATTATTTTTAAACAAATATTTCTCTTGAAGTTATAATGTTTTAATTGTAATTTTTAATATCCCTTCAATAATATTGCATTTTATGCTTTTATAGGAATTAAGTAATGTTCTGTGTACACGTCAGTTAATATAATCAACTACCTTATAACTTTAGTACATAACCTAGGTCTGAAAAAATAAAATTATAAAATTCTTAAATGAACTCTAATAAATAGAAAATAAGCTTAAAACGAACTTCTAAATAAAATTATATATCTATACATATACTCTTTTCTCCCAGGAAGGTGTATTTGTCCGATGAAGTCAAAGTCCTTTGGAGACAAGACTTCACATTTTGAAAAATAAATCTGTATGTTCTGAATTCTGTTTCGGCAACCTTAGTAACCAAAATAAAATATCATTATGTAACTAAATGTGCAAACAAAACAATCCATCGTAAACAATGTACCCGTCAAAATGTCTCATTCGAAATACGTTAAGGAGAACACATTATGATAAAAAGAATTGTACCTGAAAACGGTATGAAACTTGAAGGCGATAGATAACGCGAGTAAGGAACTCGCAATTCGATCAATATTCTGGAAAGACTTGTAGAGATACTAAGATTTTCGGATCGGGGTTTCTTGAAACATTCACTGAGTGCTCACTTGAAAATTTCAGATTGTAGTTTCTATTTTAAATTCTATTTGTTTTCGGCTTGGCTTTCGCTTAAGCCTGAAGAGGCTACTTAAGTGTTCTGCTGAGTTGTAGCCAGGACTAGAATAAAGAATTTACAGCCAATTATATAAACAATAGCTGAAAGTTTATCTGAAGTACAATTTGTGGTCTAATGTAAATTAATAGATCACTCAAAAATAAGTATCTTTAGTTGCAAACAAATACAATAATAAGCTTAACAATTGCTTACACCTTACAGATTTAGCTTCATAATTCAATAGAAATCTGGAAATATCTTAACAGTCTCATTTCAATTGTCACTAATTAGATAAATTTCTTAATTCATGATTAATGGAAAGCCCACGAGCAGTTTCCAAAAATGACGAGCGGGAACTTATCTCACTAAGCTTCAGCATATGTTGCAGTCATGAAATTGAAGTATTTAAACTTATTTTAGCATAACTAAGGCATGTATATAACTCTTGAAATCGATGAACTATTGTAACGGAAACCAGGAGAATAGTAAGATGTAAAAACTCAAAATGAAGCTGTTAAAGGAAGTTATAATTGTCTTGATATAATATGCTCACCATATTTCGTAACAGCGTTTGAGAGGAAATATTTAGCCCTTTGCATCTTCCTAAACTGAGCAGCAAACTGGGTGAAGAAAACTCATAGTTAAACAATTCAAGTTCGCGACAAATTATCATTTACAACGTTCAGCTATGGCGCCACGTAGAAAAGTAAGAGCTGTTTAGGTGTGAAATCTCTTGAAAAATTCACTGAGTCCTTGCAGGGAATCGAACCTGGGTCTTCACATTATCGGGCTGTTGTGCTGATCAGACATACCACGAGAGTGTATGTGAGGAACACCTTTAATTCGTTACAGATTACGTACTTTTATTTTCAACAGTAATCCTTACCTTTGGCATTGAGGGCCGTCCAAGTTCAAGAAAAAATAAGAACATTTCGAGACATACAGTTCCTGATTCTTCGTATATCTTAAATTGTGCTTTAAACCGAGCATTTGCAATCATATTATGCATTATATTTGAAATACATGTTCCTTTATCAAGCCAGAATAGAGTCAATATTCTTTTTAGGAACATAAGTCTCATTTGCGGGCTAGAAGAAGATTGTGATATTGTGGGATTATTTTTTTGGTTTCATTTTGTGGAATTTATAAGTATCAAAAGTAATGCGCAGTTGTAACGGTCCTTAGGTTCCTTGCACAGTTAAGCAAACGAAAAATGTCTGGAGCAGTAATAATCTTATTTGTTTATAATATGTCTCATTGTTGGTTCCCATGATATCTCTTGACTTTTATTACATGAAGATTTTATTTTTATATAATCCGAATACCTTAGTACCGCACCAGTGGCAGAATGCTTAAGACAGATGAATGTCAGAAATTCAACTAGGGTTCGATCCCAGACGCATGGGACGACGGTACCGTTGGGTTTCGTAGTTTTCCCCTCGAATAGAGTTTGTAGAGACATTAGGTATTTTTTGAAAGCAGGAGTCATGAAAAATTAGCAAACCTTCGCCGGGACTCGAAACACGGGCCTCTCGAATACGCGCCGAGCATGCTGACCACTACACTACGAAGGCATGCTAAGAAGGCGGGAGAAATACCTTATAAGTTAACACGTGCCAGTTTTGCTTAGAAAATTCTCCACAAAGTTATCCCTTCCCGTAGGCTAAAAGTCTTTGAGTGCTTTACACTGTTTTAATAACCTAACATAACCTATCAAGTGCCTAATGTTTTCTTATTAAAAGTCTCTTATGCTTCTTTATTTCACGAATTATTTGTAATCTCCGTGTTTTCCCTAAAATATTGTTGCTAGATCGCTAACTGTTTGCGTAAAAATTAAAGCCACTAAGCTAAACGAGAACAGTTTTCATTGCAACAGTTGAAATTAGTACTGAATATTCCAAAATGCTCTTTTATAGAAAGAATTCTCACGTCTATTTGGCCATAAATCTGCACATTCATGCATGCTCACTGACTAGGGATCTTACATGTAGTCAACTAGAAAGCTGTTTTTCATGACAATAACATCTCTTCCGATCCCTTTTTCTTTTCTGAAATCTCTTCTCTTACCATCAGAAAGGCAGATTTTCGAAGAGCGTATCACCGTCCTCCCTAGCGATTTGCTCCCCTCTTGAAACCTCGTCGCGTCGCCTGCGAAACCTTAGGTATATAAAAAGATGAATGGGCTACAGTTTGTGAGGGAAGGAAAAGAAAAGCGGTAGTGTAAAATCCGGAGATTACGCATGATGGAAATTTTATGGGCATTCTCCCCTTTTCTGCAGTGCATGATGCAATGGATTGGAAGAGAGACGGATATTGCTTCTTCCCCTTAATCGATCTTTCTGTTCGACGGTAACGTCCGAAAAAAAGACAAAAAAGCTCGAGCTTTTGTATGGCAATTAATGGTTAGGATAAAGCGAAGGAGGTTAAGCGTTTTCCTGAGAATTTTTTTGAAGGCTGTTAATGTGGATAAAAGTTGAAAGCATTTTTTAATCGTGTGGTTCAGATTAATGCCTAAAATTGCATTTCACGACGGATTATTCAATTGAAGAATGCAGGTAGAGTGAAATTTAGTCAAATGAGGTGAATTAGATTGCAAAAAATAATAGTTTCTTGGACAGGATTAAAGATATCTTTCTAAATAATTTTACCATTTTACTTATGTTGGTTAATTGTTTTAACATAAAAATGTTTTTACGATCGCTTGCGTCGTGTGGCAAGTTCCGTTTTAGGAAAATAAAAAACATAGATTCTTCTATATATACACTTATATAAACACAAAGCGAATTAGCTATTAAAAGATGTTTCCTGTTCAGAGACAGATGTTTCTTGTATTAATTATTTTTAGTTTCTTTTTCTTTTATTTGTTGACATATTTTACATAATATCAGGAAACGGATGACATTTACTTTTTTAGCTGTGAAGATATATTTAAATACCACAGAAATAATATGCTTCTGTGCAAGAAGTAAAATAAAACCTGGGGCTCACAATTCCATTAAGACTTTTAGGTTACTTTCAGGTTTGTAGAGTTGCTACTATAACTGGAAACTTGAGTCAGAATCCTGAAGACCCTACTAGACAGATAGTGAGTTATTGCTACGTTAAACAGGAAAAAAAGGAGAAAAACGGAATTAAAAAAAGAGGAAAACTGAAGAAGGTTTAAGTAACCTTTTTATTTTAGTCTTAATTTGAACATAAAGGTAAAACGTGTGCTACAGAAGAAATTTCTACTACTTGTGGATATGATATTTAACTTAAAAAAATAAAAGACAATTTCAAACATTGATAACGTAGTTTAAGACTACACATTAAGTAGATTCAAAATAAGCTGACTTCTATATTTTAATAACGCGTATTGAAAACATTGGCTAGGGTGAGTACTAAAGCCGGATTGTCACTTTTAAGCAAAGATGGCAAAAAATATTGTCAGTAAGACGTGACTACTAGAAGCTCTCTGAGTTAAAGAAATAAAACCCTCAGCTGAAACATAAACAGAATTAATTTGCTTTCTGGTGTTGAATAAGGAAAGGACACGACTTAAATGGTTATAACTAGGTAATCAACATAAGACATGTTCAAAGTGATATATAACTTTCACCCTATTATCATGATAGTGATTCAGTTGTTATTTCAATAATAAATTAACAGCATGGGTTAAAGATAGCAATTTGTTTAGGAAATGAGATGGGCTGTTAGATTAGTTTAGGCTTGGTAATTTGAATATGGTAAAGCACAAAATGGTTGTCTGCCTAAGAGGAAGGATGCCTTCATGGAGAACTTTCTAAGAGAAACTTGCTTGTAATCCCGATATACAGGAAGAAAACTACAAAAACTAGCTGTACAGTCACTTTTTTGCTTGGATTCGAACTCAGGTTGGACTACCAGTATTTAGCAATCTTAGGCCACTGGTGGAACATAGCCACTTATTAATTAAAAAAAACAAAGTATGTCTTTAAGTGAAAATTTTAAAAGAATATAAAATAAATGCATAAATGCAGGTTTTTTAAGATAACTCAGTTATTTCGACGGACACAACGAAGAGTCTATTTCCTTTTTTATTGTTATTTTGTTTCCATTTTACTTAAGTAACGTCCCAAATCATTTAATTGTTGAGTGAAAATATTTTTACATTTGAAATTCAATAGAAAACAAGTAATAGTTAATTGCATAATAATTTGTTAAAATCAAGTTGTGTTTTCTCTTTTTCTTTGTAAATTTTTGTGGTAGATTTTAATTACTAAAGATTTTAGGAAGAACATCGAAATTTTACACTCAGCTTAATATTCAAAGCTAATGTTATGCAGAGCGTCTTGAATAGATCTCACACTAAATGTATCTTAAAGAAAAGATTGTCTTAGCCCCACGGCTCTAATTTAAGAGGGAGGCTGATAGGACACTACATTATTAACCACAGTATGCCTTTAATATAAGTGCGCGAAATTAAAATTTTTGTACGAGCTCCAAGGAAAAAAATGACACAGATGATAATGTGTTCCATAAGTGACTTGATAAAAGAAAGAAAAATCTATCCTCATGCAATTGAAATTACGAAGATATCATTAAACAAAATTTTGAGGATATTTATGTGCCAGAGTCACGAAAATGCATTTTTGAATGCAAATTTCTGAAAGATATTCTTTACCCTGACAAACATAAGTATACAGGCACACGTTTAAAACTGCCATTTATACAAATGTAAAAATTCGGAAACAATAATCTTACTTAATTTAAATTTTACACAGCAAGTTAAACTTACGTTTCCATCCTTTTGTTTTCAAAAGGAAATAACATTTAAGTCAACGAATTTTGACAGTGTTTCTAAGCTCAGATTTGAATATTAAAGAACGAGTTTTTCAAAGAAGTTTAGAAAGCAAGGATAAGTTTATTCGTTGGAAATTTCTTCGTACAGGCGTGAGCAAAATTAGAATTTTGTAAATTTTTCGAAAAAAAAGATGTTATATAACAAAATTGTTGTGGACAGAAAAGGTATTTAACCTGATTCATTGCTTAAGTTTATAATGTATTTCTCCCGCCTTTATAGCATGCTTTCGTGGTGTAGTGGTCAGCACTCTCGGCGCCTATTCAAGAGGTCCGTGGTTCGAGTCCGGCAGAGGGCACTGCTCATTTTTCATCTCTCCTGCTTTTAAAAAAATACCTAATGTCTCTACAAGTCTATCTTAAAATATGATCCATTCATTCATAAGCTGAACCAAAGATGCAGTTCAAGAGCCGAGAAACCATTTATAAGGAATTTATTTATGTTTGCTGAAACTTTAAAAACCATTTTAAAGTAAAGGATGAAGTACGAATGTCTCTGCGTTTCGGAGATTAAATAAAAGAACGACTATGCCGGGTTTAACAGTTGGAAAACAGAGTATGTACAAAACACTAACAAATTGCCACTTCATTTCAAATAGTTTATAAATACCAAATAGCTTAAAAATACTTCTTGTTTCAGAAATCAGCACACTATCTGTTAAGCTAGAGGAAAGGGTTCCTTTCGGAATTTGCTGCATATTAATTATACATCGCGTTCCGCTAGAATTCATGTATATCAACTATATCAGAAGAGTTTTATCAAAATAAGACAAAATTATCATAATATTCAAATATTGATTACAAAGGCATTTTGAAATAAAGCAGCTTTTGAAATTTATTTTTAACCGGCTTACGCCAATGTGCGGAGTCCATCGGATCCAGCAGATAGTGAGGCATATAAATATTTGCACTGAAATTGCATACCCAGATAACAATTCAAATCAGCTCATGAGTTCTCTTCGAACAAAGCATGCTAATTTGCTTCCCTAGTAGTATAGAAGAGTCTATATAATGTTATCGGAAACTCGTGTCGTATTTCAAATGAAAACATTATATGAGTGAGCCATATATATCATAAATTATACAGAAAGTTAGTTTGATAGTATTAACCTTCTGATGTTGTCTGTAACACTGACAATAACAAATGGGATTGAAGATAAATATACACAGTTGATTTCTAGATATTCAGAGACTTATAAATTACAAGCATTATTTTCTATAACAGCAGAAGCCATAAATCAACTGTATGGTTTAAATTCCACGTCATATTTCAGTAGAATAATTCTAGTAGTACCTAAGCTAAGGTATTTTCTCCCTCTTTCCAGCATCCCTTCGTGGTGTAACGGTAGCACACTCGGTCCGGATTCGAGTCACGGCGAAGGCATTGCTCATTTTTCTGTCCCCTGCTTCAAAAAATAACCTAATTGCTATACAAAGTGATTAAATTAGGCTTAATAGTTGTCAGATTTGGACAGATTTATAGTTTTCATTTTGTTTTGGCTGCTTCATACATTTATGTAAAATTTTTAAAGACAGGAAAAATTTGAATTTGAGGATTAAATTATAAGGACTATAAATATTTTACTTTAATAATATTTTATCGTTCTGTTGAAAAGTTTTACTGATAGTATTTTATATTTTTTTCTAAAATGTACTTGAATAACATTTAGTTAATTCCATGTAGTCCTTCTGAGTAATTTTACAACATAGTCTAAATCCTTTATGAAGCTAATATCAGACCTGTACAGCAAGGGAAAATATTTTGTTTATTTGCTTTTCCCTCCCAGTTTGCACGTAAGATATTCGTTTATGCATGCAATATCATTTTATGAGTAAGATGCTTGTACTTCTAAAATACTTCTAAAATTAAGAAAAATATGCTACTGCCGTGTTCATTAAAATAAATTTAATACCACTATAAATATTATTTTGTTGCAATATAAGATTTGCTTTTGATATCACTGCTAGGAAAGTAGTTTTATAGCTTTCTAACAGCTGTTTTAATGGATGATTTCCGCCGAAAGCATATTATATAAAGCTAGATGTCAAGAAAGGAGCTCTCACCTAGTAATTAAATCAAACAAAATTTTCACAAAGAATAACCAAACTAAAATGTTGTTACTGTAATTTGTGGATTATAAAAATTAACTGAAATTCTTTCTGACAAGTCAAACATACAGCTTAAATATTCAAAAGTCCTACAAACCAAATTTATTAGACATGATCACCTAGAAGTGCAGACCACCCGACTTGACTGCAAATATTGTTTACAACTTTGACAGCAGTGTTCTTTCAAAATCTCTAGTTAAAGAATAATAAATTTTAAACGGTAGCAAAGAGTAGAATAGAAGTGTTTACTGCAATATTTCACTTTATCAGTTTTAGTCTGATGTCAGTTGCTGCTAATGCTTTGTGTTTACAATACATTTGTTCCTAACTTTTGCACGTTAGATGATATACATCTTCTTTGGGATGAGTTCTTGTGCATACAAAATCATATGGGATAGCAAACAGCATTACTTCAAAGTAGTTGTAAGAAACGTTATAGTTTAAATTAAATGCCATTTTATTATAGTTTTGCATTTGAAATTGAATGCAAAGCGAGAGATATGTTATATATTGAAAGAATGACAAAAATGGACACTAGAGAACCGGAAAGCAGTCTTGAATTGTTCGCTTTCAATTCAAAATTAACTAACATATATCCTCCAAAAAAGTCTTCCTTTCCACAATTAATTGCTGTTTTAAATTTACAAGATGATTTTCTTAGAAATATTTTTTATATTCATACTTCTCGGCAATCGAAACACTTTGATTCTGTAATTAGGACATAACAGTGCATAGAGGGCAGCATGAATATACCTCAGATGCACCTCATCTATTTAGTAGCTATTTTAAAGCAGAATAACATAATGATCCATAAAGTTGAACTTCCATTCAGTCTTTCTTGTATGAGACGTGATAACAGTACCTTCAACGAGGGGATGATACTAAGCACCATCATCAACGCAAGAAAAGGGATGATTTGTTTTAATGGGAGCAAAACGTGTGGAGATAACAATATATTTATAACCTGTACGGAATTTATTAGAAAAATGGAATTTTTAAATGTCATAGATCTTACAGAAAACTTTGAAGATGGCTTCAAAATCCACTTTTTGAAGCTTTCTTCTTTTTCTTTGGTTATTTTATATATATAGAATAGTAGTTTGTAGTGGTAATTAATTATTAGAACTTCGCATAGAAATGTATTTTAAATCCTCAGAATATGTAGAAAATAAAATTAGCTGCTAAATTATTGAATTAAAAGTAATAAATGTAAATTAGATAAGTTGTAAGGATTATGTTAATTTTTCTAACAGTTAAATTTTGAGTTAAAGTTATTTTCCTATCTCTTCTTAATTTCAAGCATTCACATTTCGGCCAGAACGTATTTTTAGAATCGCGTTTGAATGCAAATAAGGAGAAGTATTTAACTGTGAAGTTCTACTGACTTCGTTAGAAAGCCAGTGATTCTGACTAGCATACGTTCGCCTTTTCAGGCTACTGTCTCTCTTAAGCTATTACTACGATAGGCCGTACTTTAGGCCCTTGATAGGTTCGCCGTTATTTAGCATTAAGGGGCCACCTCTGTTAGAATTTTGATAGCTTCGGCTATATCGTTTTAGTTAAGTTTTAGTTCTTAGCTTCCTAAGTTCAAGCCCGAGTGGAGGCTCTATAGTAACTCCAAGAAAGGAGTCATCTGTTAAACCTTATTGGAATAATTTTTCATTTCACCCTTCTTACGTTTGTTCTCCGTCTCACGAAATCAAGCGATTATTCGCTTATCAGTTCTTAAGGTTCCTCAACTTAGTACTTAGGCGCATCAACAGCTGTTGTGAAACGATACCCGCAGCAAAAGCGTAGCACACCCACAGTTACTAAAACCAGCTTAATCTTGCTATAATTACTCAATCAGCTGCGTATCTAGTTAAGTGTTCCTATATTTAATTTCTCATTTATATATCTTTCGATGAGGGAACAAAAAATTAAGACAGAATAGGAGAGAAAAATGAGGCTCTAACTTTTAGCAAAATAAAATAATTTATATTTATTCCTTTCTTTTAAATGAAACATGAGCATATGTATTAAATTTGCTCAAATAAGTTTAGAATATTTTGTCTCGAGTATAATTTGAACAAGCTTTTGATTCTGTATACATAAGACTGATAATTCTTCAAAGCTCAACTACAGATGTAACAGAAATAGAAAATTAACATCTGTAGCTAAAAACTCAGAATGTAACACATCACAGATATACATACAAAATTTTGTTTGAGGAAAAATTATTTCCCTTTTAGTATTATAAACCAACTGAACTAAAGTCTACTTTCAATTAGTTTGTTCAAATAGGTAATTTAATCTATTAATTCGTTTTAGGGAACAGACAATCTTATATTTGTAAGAAATTTAATAGTGTTTCATATAAATGATACTGTAATAATATATAATATTTCTAATTTTAGCATTTGCAAAGTTGTGATAAAATTAAATAGGGACGCTCGCTTGTAAATAAATTGCAGGGGAAGAGGTTTATGTGCTGCCTATTATCTCGGTAATGCCACCTTTGTATCCAATCAGGCCTTGGCGGTGACTATAAAGTGAGTCATAATAATGCCCATTAATCTAACAACTCTGTGAAGCAGATAGTGGACTACAGAAATGCACACTGGTCTTCGTTTTAATAAATGCTCTTATGAGTTGTAGGTGAAATTTCTACATGTAATAGAAACTATTTGGACGTAAAGCAAAATGATATACATTTGAACTAAAGTAATTTATTCTTACAAATTTGAGTTTATATTCAGTTTGTAATCTCTTTGAGAGCTTTCTAATGTTCTTTAAAGTGGAAAGCTTTAATTCAACATAAATGTATCTCTTTCAGGCATCGATATGTTTTAAGAGTAATTTTCTTTTACAGATTTTAAGCTACCAACACGAAATATATATATAAAAAAACTTACAAAAGGTGAAGAAACAAGTGAATATTTCTGTTGAAAAAGAATCTGGATAAATTCTCTCAGCAGTTCAAATTCTAAACAGTAGTATCATATTCAATACTACATAGATTAAGTCCATTAAAATCTTCGATTAGAAATTTTTATAGAATCTGGAATATTTTAATAGAGTAGGGTTGTCAAAATTTTCAAGGTTTCAGTTTTAATAAATTAATGGTTTTGCATTTTAATATTTTTTATATCCAGAGAAGCAAGATGAGGTATTTTTAGAGACATCTGGTATTTTTTAGAAAGCAGGCAAGATGAAAAAAGAGCAACGCCTTCGCCGGGAATCGAACGACCGATCTCCGGAATACGCGCCCAGTGTGCAGACCACCACACTACGAAGGCATGCTAAAAAGGCGGTAGAAATAGCTTATAATTTTATTAAATAAAAGTAAATGAATAAAAACATTTCTTACAGCATTAGAACAACAGTAGTGATGCCGTGAATATTCGCGTCATTAGCGTTTTAACGGCGTTCATGTTTAACAAATATACGAACCTAATTTCCTCAGAGTGTCCACAACAAAGGTATTCTTTCCTGGAAAAACAGCTTACAAACGCTTTGCTATAATTAATTACACTACACTATATTTATTTTGTAAAAGGTGCATGTAAGAACTTGTTTAATCTGTGTATTATAACAAGCGGCAGTTTGATTTAGAAACTCTAGAAAGCTATGAAAAAATTTTAATAACTTATTGAATTGATGTTTTTTTTGTTTCTGTTAATGTATTACTTCTCATGTTGTTTCGACAACCAAACCATTGACTGTTATATTTAGAAAGAGATGCGTTTTCAACATGCGTTTTCAAAAGTAACAAATGTAACAAACAAAAGTAAGTGTAACAAAAGTATATACTTGTAATTTTTTTAAAAAGTTCTGCTTTTTGGTGGGAAACAACAAAACTTCTTCCTGAATTGTTAAACCAGATACTGTTCCGTTACTAAAAAAAAGAGACTCAAACATAAATGTAAATTTATGTTCAAAAACTGCGGGTTACTCGGAGGCATTTACACTTACCCTTATTTTATATCTTATTGAAGAAAAAACTTTGATATAAATGCATTTTGAAAGAAACATAGCTAATGCAAGATGTTAAGAGATTTTAACTTATTCCTTTAAACAGACAAATTTCTACTTGCTGAAAAAGTTCAATAAGGAGAAGAAACTGATCTTGTAACGCTAAAATGACTGTTTCGAATAAGGTGCAAAGCCTGGAAATTTTCCATTTACGGTAGTTTTTATTATGAAGAGATGCCCTGTAATAGAGGAAACCTATACTATGTGCAAGTATTGGTTTACTATTCTAAGCTTTTTAATGAGTTTAAAAAGTAAAGTTCGTTTCTGTTCCAAATATCTAACAAAACATCAGAATTAAGCTTTATAATCACATCTAAGAATGAGTTTTCTTCTCAGGCTTTTTAGAGATTATGAACTGAAGTAAGAAAAGCATGCATTTCTTTAAAGTCAAAAGAAAAAGATATGACAGTTTTTCATACATAATTCAAAAGCTTTCCCCGGTTGGGAAAAAGATGAAGCATTTGTAAAATATTCTTATTTCTTAAGTTTTACATAAATCTACAACTGCAAAAAAAGTACTCAAAAATAAAAGATGATGAAGTTACGAGTCGTTAATAGAAGTTTATTTTTCTTTTTAAAGCTGTAGTAACGTTTATCATGTACACTGATACTTAAAACAATTGAAAAAAAAACTCGAAATAATGTAAGAAAGCTATGTATTTTGGCGAAGTAATTGTTAAATGATGAAGTTACATGAGGCAGATCTTGGAAGTTTTTTGAAGAAAAATTTGGCGCAAACTCAAATGTGGAATTATCAACGCTAAGAACACTTTAGCGTATTCGGAAAGATTTTAAATAAGAATTAATGTTTATGATCCTAAAAATATAGAACTGAAGCTCTTTAAGGAAGTAATGAACCCTTTATAACGTAAAGTCAAATGATTACAGTAAACAAAGTTTCGAACAAATTTTTGCTGTTTATTCTAATGTATCATTCTTTAGGTATCCCCAGAAAAGAAGTCAAACTGCGAGACGTCCGAAGAACAGGATGGCCATGAAATTATTTCACCTCTACCAATCCAACGATCTGGGAATATTTTATCAAGGAATACATACATGCGTAGCCCAATGACAAGGGGCCCCATCCTGTTGAAAAAACGTTTGGCTGCATTTCTTCTAATTGTGGTACCAAAAACAATCTGAGCATATCGAAGAAATTATCCAAATTAATTGATGACACCGAGAAAATAAGGGATCAATCACTTTGTTATGAGCTTGTACTCATCAAACGTTAACTTGAGAGCTACCTCGCTCAACTTCCCTTACAAAATGCGGCTTTTCTGACATCCACATCCTGCAGTTGTGCTGATTAATCTGTCCTCAAAATGGAATGTTGCTTCATCACTGAGTATGATTTTCTAAAGAAAGAAACTGATCATGATTACTAATACGGTGAAGACTGTCTATAGAAAATTCTTTACAAACAAATCGATCATTAGGTTTGATTTGTTGACAAACCTGCAATTTATAATCAGTCAGTTTTAACTGTTCATCCTAACTTTATGAACAGTCGGCCTGGGAATTTCTGCTCGCAGTCTGGCACGGGGAATGAATTTACTGGGACTGTATGAAAACACATCTCGAACGGCTGAAACATTTTCATCACTGACGCTTGGCCTACCTGCATTTCCTTTATGCAAAACATGTAAGGTTACTCGAAACTGTTCTAATCATCTTTTAATTGGTTTCGTTGGTGAAGTGTTATTTAATTCCTACCGCAACGTGAAATGTTTTTGGAGATTTCGTTTCCCATAGTCAGAGAACGCATTGCGTTTTCCATGCATGACTTGTTTGTCTTTAAACAAACAAGTACCCTTGTGCTATTCCCCAAAATTAGAACAAACGAAATTCCTTAAGGTTTTATAGTAATTCCTATTACTTTGTGAACTTACGTTTTAATTTAATTTTGTTATCTGATGATTAAATTATGGACACCCTGTATAATAATATCGGATTTAAATGCAATGAAAATAAGTCCAGCAATCAAACCTCACTTTTCTGTAAACCTCAGGAACGTTTGCTATGTGATTGCTTTGCTTCTCTGTCTATGTTTTCCACGATAACCTGACTACAGCTGACCAAGATTGTTTTCTCAGGTAAGAAATTATGCATTCAGAAGACTAATTACTGTTATGATAGTAGGCTTCACTAGCACAGATACTCGTACAAATACAGAACACATTACAATACAGAACACATTACTTATCGACTCTAATAAACCAAACGCTTGTTTAAAATGAATCTGAAAGAAATGAATATGCATTTATAAAGCGGAATGAAATATGCAAGATGATAAATGTTAAAAGTCAAATATCCTCCTAATTTATTAAAATTCAAGGAAGAAGACGTTGCTCAATAAACACATCACTTTTTTTATTAGAACCACAGAACACATTACTTGCTATTTAATTGTGAATGACCTTAAATGTTAAGTAAAAAGAAGTTTCTTGGTTTATATCTCTTTAAACAAACGACGTAAGTAAAAAGAGAAATAAAAAATTAGCTCCTTATCTAATATACCTAATATTACTAAAAGATTATAGAAATACTTTGGCTTAATTAAGAAACTTTTCTTTTGGAAGCAAAAATAACCTTTTCAAAAGAGAACTACTTTTTGGATAAATATTCTTTCACGGACGAAATCTTCTGATTCGATTATCCAAGATTTTGAAGTCCCATTTCAAAGACAAGCATATCAAGTACCATTACAGCAGAATTACATAAAAGTTTAATTCTTATTAATTTAGGCAAAAAAAGTAGAGATAGTTCTTTCCAATCAATTTTCCTCTCCCATAGCTCTATGAACAAAAAAATAATAAATAAATAAAAGAGAAAGGTAAAAATGAGTATTGAAATGAGAGCAGAAAAGAAAGAAACAGAATGAGCAAGAAATGCAGCGGAGGAGCAGAGTATTCTCTTCTCTACCCAGCATTATGACGAGGGTGATACTGACTCTTATCGAAGAGGGAAGAGTAGAGAAAAATTGGAAAAAGAAATCTTCAGTCATGCCGACCAAAATGCCATCCTTCAGAGGAAGAACTCGAATCATAAATCTTACATTCCTTCTAAATTCAAGGTTTTAGAATGAATAAGAAAATATAGAGAAAAAACTTAAAAAATAGAAAAAGAACAAATATAAAACTTAAGGGTACGTCCCCAAGTCCCAAATCTAATTTCTGAATTTTCTTTCTTTCGTCTCCTTTTTCCTTACACGCCTTTTCTTTGCCTCAGAAAGTTATCGGCTGAATCCGAGAAAAATAAAAAGTCACACCAAATATCGGTGAATTCATCATTATACTTACCTCTCCATATCTATTATACCTTGAAGTTTTGGTGTCTCGTGCAGTCCTCTTCCCCTTTCCCTGCCTTTTTTCTCCTCTTTCTCAATTTAGAGGCGTTAATCTTTTATGAGCTTACCATTCTTTGTGCTGAGACGGAATGCGAAATCTGCATTTGTGGTGGTTTCTTGTAAAAGGTACATACTGTATATTCTTCCCTTAACGTCTATACGGGATTATATTTTTTTCTAAACCAGTGAAATATAAAGAGAAAATATTCACTGGTTGAACCGTTTTATGAATTTACGAGCTAAAGGTTTTTGAAACTATGTAGAATTGTAAAAAAACAAAAATAGTTAACCCCTTAATCCTGCATTCTTTTTTCTAAGGGTTATACACTTTTCTTTCATCAAATACACTTTTTGTTGCATAGCTTCTTGAGGTAAACAAGTGCTAGCAAAATCAGGAAAAAATGTTGCTGAAAATTGCTAGTGATCAATTCTAAAAAAAGTATTTAGTTGATAATTAAATATAGATACAAATTTCCTTAAATTAACGTATGAAATCAGTTATCTCAAATAAAGTTTCAAATGATACTTGTAGTTACAGTTAGAAATTTGTATCATTGTCTCCACTGTCATTTAAATTAATTTGCGATTCTTACTTATTTTTATGCATTTGTTTTATCTTGAAGAATCAGTGCTTAATGTAATGCTCGTTTCCATGCATAGAAAAAAACTAAACCTTTATGAAATTTGAGCTGAGACGATAGAACACTAGAATAATTCTAACAAAATATAACTTTTTAAATACTCAGCTAGGGAAGTGAAAATGAAGAAAAAGAAACATATGCGTATGTGATAACAATCAAGAGTTACATTTTGTGACAATTTTATCAAGTATACAAATTACATAGTTGCAAATAAAGTTTCACCTTGAAATTCTACGTATATGGCCCTGCTTGTTAAATATCATTGTCAAAAACTGCAAGATTAAACCTAGTTAGCTATTTAATCACACTGTTTAACATTCCCTTGCTCTGACGATATTTTGTCTTTGTTCTTAATAGAGATCTAAACTTCAACAACACTGACAAAAGGTAATGTTTAGCTTAAATATTAATAAAAACATACGTCCGCAATATAATAATATTTAAAAACAAATGCTAACCACAGCTACTTGCAGGATATCGAAAATTCACAAACTGCACACGTATGGCGCAGAAGTAAACTTTCAACGAATAACTAGTTGGGCGTCAGCAAAAGTCACTTAACACTCACTAACAAATGCAAAAGTCACTTAACACTCGGTTTGGTTACAGGTGAACTCAAGGTTACTTCAAATCACGGTTTGCTCGATCAGAAAGCTTTGGGCGTGTGATGTCACTTAGCGTGTGATGTCTTTGGGCGTGTGTTAATAATAATTTACTCCAAAGCAATTGCATCCTAGGGAAAACTAAATGCAACCGTGTTTTCTTTTCTCTTACTTCTACAAGTCAAGTGACGTCGTTAAAGTCGAGCACTGGGAAGAGCAAAACATTGTTTGTCTACAGAACTTGAATGAGCTTATCGGGGTAAATAGCTTTCTTGGCCTCTTGCTAGAACTCTCTTTCTCAATTCTGAATTTGCTCCCGCTCCCCGTTTAAACTAAATCTAATTTACATTCTGGCAATGGCTGACAGAAGAAATCGAAGGTATAAAAACGAATTATCATAAAAATAATTGCCTGACTGAAGTAAATCTTGCAAAATCTGCGGTATACCCATCTATTACGAAACAATATGTTTCGGAACCTACAAGGAAAGCAAGCATTGGATCTTTTGACATTCATGTAAAGTGGAACACCATGTCACGCTGTTGTTTTATTACTCTTCTTTTAGTTAAAACATAGGAATAAACCATCAGTTTCAGCCTGAATAGTAACTCAGCTTTCAGAATTTAAAATCCTATGGCGTTTTCAATTATTGTTATTATAGAGCTGTAAGGATCTTAAGTTTTACTAACGTTTATTTTATTTTAAATCTTTACTATCACTTCTTATTTTCTACTTCCGGCCAGAATTATAAGCGTTAAGGTTTTTATGCAAAGTTTGTCTGGCGAACGCCAAGTATTTAAGTTGTGGCTTTTTGCCAAGCGAGAGAGAGGAAGCAGTGAGTCAAAGCAGGCCGCTTACCTTAGAAGTTACGCAGTTGCTGTTTGCCTTCCAGGCCAGAGGTTTTAATCCTCTTGATAAATTTAAACGTATTGTAGTGTTCACAGTCTCAGTACTACATACGCTTCCTGTTAATATAAGGCCAATCTTCCACGTTTATTATTCTAAAGTTAAATTAGAGTTTAGTTTTATTTTTATACTTTTACGTTAGACCCCAAGTAGCGGGTCAGTGTATTCCGAAGTACGGAAGTTATTGTATATAGAGAAAAATAAAGGGTTTTGTATACCCTTCGTCTGTATCCTGTCTACTTACCACAATTAGTGAACATAGCTTTAGTAAGCTCTCTGTTCCGAGTCAGGTCCTTGTATGTTCCCGAAGAAGGTAAGAAGGAACATTGACCCTGATAGTGGCGCCCAACGAAGAAGAATAACCATTGCCGAGTTTCAAGAAGAACCTGTGCTGCCTGCAGAAACGGCTCAGAATCCAGAAATGCCAGCTGCCGCCCTGGAAGGATTTGGTTACATCGTCCAGACCATGCGCGCTTCGATGAAACCAGAAGCAACATTTAATGGAAACTCACCGGTAACCAGTTTTTTGGAAAAATTGGATGACCACTTCATGCTCTACCCCGTGCACGAGTTTCAAAAAGTTACCTTAGCTACCAGCGCTTTGAGGAGCCAAGCGCTTAACTGGTTCAAATGTATAGGCAGAAGTCTCTTGGGTCAAGCAGGAAGTCCCACCTATACTTACGAAAATTTCAAGACTGCCCTACTAAAAGCCTTCCCTGTTGTAAGGGATCGTGCGAAATTAGAAACGGAACTTTTCAGTATATATCAACAAAGAATCGAAAACCTCTCGAGCTTTATTTTAAGAAAAATTCACGTTTTCAAGCTCTTGTATGGAAACCGTCCGAATCCTGAAATAATTCAAGTGATTTTGCCGAGGTTACTGGCCCAAGTGCAAGACTTTATTGAATTAAGAAATCCGACTACACTGGAAAAGTTATTTGAGCTAGCAATCCAGTTTGAAAGTAGAAGAACGGCGGACGTCGAAAGAAGACGCCAATATCAACTGCGAAACCAATTTGGTACGCCAAGACTACAGCAAACTCAAGCACACGGCTACGGAGGCAAAGCGAATCAGTGGGCAAGGAAACCCGAGCATTCAAAAACAGCCGGCGAACGTCGACAGTTCAATAGCAACCCAGGAAAAAAGTCTCAAGGCCAGGGGAAAAAGAAGGAAAGCACGGAAAGGAAAAATAATTTAAACTAAAACGGATTTCTGCTGACGGGAGGGTGCGGAAATCCGAAGGCCAAGAAAACCCCTCTTCCTACAAGTTAAATACAGTAATGGTGAAAAATCTGACTCTTTCGAAGATTGAAGTCTTGGTGAATAATATCCCAGCCACCGCACTCCTGGATACAGGCGCGCAGTGTTCCTGTGTGGCAGAAGATTTTTTTAGGAAGTATTTTCGCAAATACCGCATATATAATGCGGATAATACGACAGTGTTAGCGGCGCAAGGAGAAAAATGTAAGTGCGTAGGTAAAGTACCTTTGTATATCCGTATCAAGGACGAACAAGTAAAGGTGATGTTCTTTATAGTAAAAAATCTGCAAGCACATTTAATTTTAGGAATAGATTTTCTTTCAGAAGCGCAAGCTACGCTGGATTTTAATGAAGCGTCCCTTAAGCTGACAATGAAACCAGTTCGTACAGAAAACGCTGAACCGCCGATGTTAAAACTTGACCACCTCCCTAATGACGAGCAAAGAAGAATCCGACAAGTGGTAAGTGAATTTGCTTCGTTATTTAGTGATATTCCAGGATTTACTCAGGTTACTAACCATAGTATTGACACCGGAGATGCAATGCCAGTTCGTCAAAAACCATACCGGTATGATAAGAATAAGGAAAAATTATAGAATGGCATATTACCGATATGCTACGTAAAAAGATCATAACGCCCATCTCAAGTAGTTATGCTAGCCCGGTGGTTTTATGTAAGAAAAATAATGACTATCCTTTGACGCATCCAAAAAGATGGAGATTCGCTATTGATTACCGTAAATTAAACTCCATAACTAAATATCCGGTATATCCGTTACCGATTATAGAAGAAATTCTAAGGAACATAAAATCAACCAAATTTATGACGACTTTAGACTTAACGACTGGTTATTTTCAAATAGGGATTAGGCCTGAGGACGTGCCTAAGACTGCTTTTATAACCAAGTCTGGCACTTATGCATTTTTGCGTATGCCGTTTGGCCTTTCAGGGGCCCCGGCAACATTTCAGCGATGTATGGACATTGTGTTAAGGCCTGTTCTTAGAAAGTCCACATTTATCTATTTAGACGATATCATTATTACTAGTGATAATCTCGACCAACATGTACAGGATTTAAGATAGGTGTTTTCTTTATTGAGGCCGGTCTAAAAGTTAATGTCGAAAAGTGCAAAGTTGCAGCCTCTGAATTAAAATATTTAGGTTACAAAATATCTCAAAAAGGGATCGAGACAGATGAATCAAAAATAATCGCTGTACAAAAGTATCCGACTCCAAACACGGCAAAGAAGTTTTCTTCTTTTCTAGGACTTTGCTCATATTATAGGTCCTTTATAAAAGATTTTGCGGCTATCGCTGAGCCATTGTTAAAATTAAAAAGGAAAAAGGCAAGATTCTCGTGGATGGCCGAAGCCAATAGTGCTTTCGAAAAATTAAAACAAGCATTAACGCAAGCCCCTGTGTTGAAATTTCCTGAAAAGGATGAGAATTTAGAAATTTCAGCGGATGCTTCGGATTATGCGGTAGGAGCGTTACTTTCGCAAAATCAGCAGCCCGTGGCATTTTTTAGCCGAACTTCAAATCAAACACAAAGAAACTATTCCGCGACCGAGAGAGAGTCACTTGCAGTTCTATTAGCAGTGCAAAAGTTCCGAGTCTATTTTGGAAAGGCGCCGATAACAGTGTACTCTGATCATGCGGCGGTAACTAGATTGTACTCAGGAAAAAATTTATCCCCAAGGTTAATAAGATGGGCACTCAAGCTGCAAGAATATAATCTGGTAATCAAGCATACCCCGGAAAGGAAAATATCGTAGCAGATGCCCTATCAAGAATTAAAATAGATGAACAAGGGAATACCGTAAAGGTGACAATGCTCACAGCATGTACAATAAATTCCCGAGAAACTGTAATAACTGAACTGGGTAAGGATCCTGAGTTTGGAAGCATTTATGAGTATTTGAAGGATCCTGAAAATTTTAGCCACCAAGATATTGTGGCGATAAGAAATAGGGCGGCCCATTACGAACTAATAGATGGTCTATTATTTTATACAAAAACTACGAATTCCAACAACGAATTTCGACCTGTTATCCCAGCTAGTCTTAGATTAAATATCCTGCAGGAGCTCCATGACAGCCCTTTAGCTTCTCATGCTGGTATTCGAAAAACTATCCAACGCGTACGCGAGGCAGTCTACTTTCCTAAACTGCAAAAGTTAACAAGGGCGTATGTCCAGTCCTGCCAACATGTCAAGCAGTTAATTATATTAATTTCCGCCCGGCCGGGTTTCTAAATAGTATTAAATCCGAATTTCCAAATGAAATAATTGGCATCGATTTATTGGGCCCTTTCCCAAAAAGTCAGTTAAATAAAAGTCTCTATCTCCTTGTTATGGTTGATCATTTTAGTAAATGGACCGAAATTGTTCCCTTAAAACGAGCCTCCGCGAAATTAGTTACTGATTCTATTTTAAATAAATATATTTTAAAATACGGGGCGCCCCTAAAAGTTATATCGGATAATGGTCCTCAATTTGTAAGTAATATATTTGAAGACATGTGCCAAAAACTGGGCATACGTCATTTAAAAATGCAATCGGCCGCAATCAAGTATAGCTGAACGGGTCAATAGAAATATAGTGAAAATTATCCGTAGTTATGTTAAAAATTTTCATAAAAGCTGGGATAACTATGTCAATGAATTTGCTTTCGCCCTTAGGACCGCAAAACATGATACAACGGGCAAAACTCCTGCTGAGTTATTTCTAGGCAGAAAGATTATAACACCGTTAGATAAATTATTTTATGTGCAACAAAGAGCTCCAGAATTTAAAATGGGTGATATAGAAAAACTAATAAAAGAAGCAAAAAAGAATACGGAAGTAGCACAAAGAAAATAGAAGCTCTATTATGATTTGAAACGACGGGGAGTAACATATAAAGTAGGGGATGAAGTTTTAAAAATTAAGCATTCACTTTCTTCAGCACCAGAAGATAAAACTGCTAAATTTTTTCCACGATTTGAAGGACCATATGTTATAGAAAAAATAACTCACGCTGTAGTAGTGTTAAAAGCCAGAAATGGTGAAATCTGTTCCGCAAACATTGATCAAATCAAGCCCTACTTCGATCGTAATAAAATGCAAATATTTTCAGATCTTTTGCAGGATCCGGCACGGCAGACACCGCAGGCACAAGCTCCAGAGGTGGAAAAACGACAAGTACGAGGGCAAGCCAATAAGAGGCAGGAGCAAGTGAAAAGAAAATTGCCCCGCGGAAAAATTGAAGGTAGCAAGAAAAAGAAGCCGTTCCACCGTCCAGAAAAGAGAGTTCACGAACACCCCCAGAATGAAGAAGGGAGAAGGACGACGTATGTGAAGAGAACCAGGAGAAATGACGGCAACTATAACCCGGCTCTAAAACGGAAGATCTACTCATCCGACAGGACTCTCCGCAGCAAAAGTCGCCGAACTGCGGAAGGGCCATCAGCGGCGGAGGAAAAAGTACAAGGAAAATTTGAACGGCCAGCAACGAGGTCCAAGCAGGAACACGACAGAAGTTTCCCGGTTCCGCCAAGACCACAAGCAGAGGAGAAAAAGAAGGTATTCAAGGGTGGCCGAACTGGTGAAAAAAGGAAGCTTCCAGAGGAAAGCACTGAAGGGCGAGCCCGTACAAGAAGGAGGATAAATCACACAACTATCTGCAATACCTTTAAAGACTGGGCCCAGAAAAGGATGTCCGAATATCACAAAGATAAGTAAAATATTATGTTACTTTGCAAACATTAAGTTAATCTTTCATTCTTACTGCAAGTGGCAGATTTCAAGGAGTTTTACCTCATGCGAGGTCTACATTTATCGCCAAAAGGGCGAGAAATGAGTTGTTACCGATTTTGGTATTATGTTTTTCAATTACTCGCGCGTAAAACTAAAGTTGATGTATAATAGCGTTGTGTAAAGACTTAAATATTGTAAAAAGTTATTGTATAAATTTTATTTAAAACATTCTAGCAAGAAAGAAGTTTTAGTCTGAAAGACTTTTTGAAATGTATTGTTTCAATGTAGAAAGAATTGGCACTTGCTTTGAAAAGAATAGAAGTTAACAATGTACTACTAATGTATGTTTTCAAATGTGTAAAATTAACGGCATGTTGATATGTTCTTATATACAGTGTGAACTGTTATTTTAAATGTTAAGAAATACCGTGATATGGTAAAAGTGAATGTTAAAATTTTTTTTTATTCGTGTGACTGTAAAAAGACTAAAGCATGGCGAATATGTGTTAAAGGTTGAATGATGTAGTTAGGCTCTCTGACGCTACACTTTAGAGTTAGCCACTTTTAGAATAGTACCTCAGGGTTTAGAGTTGAAATTAGGGTGTGTTAAGAGGTCTTGTTATGTTGAATTTTAACACGTTAGTGTTTTGATTGTAGGAGGAAGTGTGGAACACGTAGACAGAAACACATTCGTGTTTGGTGTTCTTTTACAACACATGTCAGAGAGCACGGGAAGAGATAATTAAAATAGTCATGAATGAAATAAGAATGTTAAGAGAAGTATAATTATATATGTTACTTACCATTTCATTGTGTAACATTTCATTAAACTAGTTTTCCTTCCAGAACTCTGGAAGGAACCAGAATTGAATAAAAGCTCCTGTTTAGATGCAGTACAGATGAAAAAAAATTGTTGTATATCCTGGGAGCTGCTATTGTAAAAAAAACAAATTTCTTTCTTTTAAATTTCTAGTTTCTAGCGAAGTATGTTTGTAAAAGATTGGCCTCGCGTTAGATTCTAGAGCTAAAAGTTTTCAACAAGGTCGTTTTAGACCTCAGTTTCAAACTAATTAAATCTGGCGGGAAGTATGTAAGGATCTTAAGTTTTACTAACGTTTATTTTATTTTAAATCTTTACTATCACTTTTTATTTTCTACTTCCGGCCAGAATTATAAGCGTTAAGGTTTTTATGCAAAGTTTGTCTGGCGAACGCCAAGTATTTAAGTTGTGGCTTTTTGCCAAGCGAGAGAGAGGAAGCAGTGAGTCAAAGCAGGCCGCTTACCTTAGAAGTTACGCAGTTGCTGTTTGCCTTCCAGGCCAGAGGTTTTAATTCTCTTGATAAATTTAAACGTATTGTAGTGTTCACAGTCTCTGTACTATATACGCTTCCTGTTAATATAAGGCCAATCTTCCACGTTTATTATTCTAAAGTTAAATTAGAGTTTAGTTTTATTTTTATACTTTTACGTTAGACCCCAAGTAGCGGGTCAGTGTATTCCGAAGTACGGAAGTTATTGTATATAGAGAAAAATAAAGGGTTTTGTATACCCTTCGTCTGTATCCTGTCTACTTACCACAATTAGTGAACATAGCTTTAGTAAGCTCTCTGTTCCGAGTCAGGTCCTTGTATGTTCCCGAAGAAGGTAAGAAGGAACATTGACCCTGATAGAGCTACCTAAAGTTTCGTTTGAGAGAGATGAACTTGTGTCATTATCAGAGCGGTTAGGTGCTATGTGACGCACTGTATCAGTTATTAATTGCGATGCAGTTATCATTTTATTTGAAAATTAACTGACTTCCAACACTTTCATAAATTTAGTGGTTTTTGGTTCACACTATAAATAGTATTCATAAACGTCTTATTTCATTGTTTAATCAGTCATGCTGCTATTATTTTGTTTTGCAAAAGTTTCGAATGAAAACACTTTTGTTAAGATATCATTGGCAAAATCAAGAGATAAACCATGAAACTTCGTTACATCTTAAATTATGAAACAATGCAAATTGTTATTAACTTTACCTTAAATTAAAACTTAATTAATAGTAAGCCTTAAAGAGTAAGTAATAACTATACTTAATGACTTAACAGTAAGTTTCAAATTTATGTATTGTCGAAGTAATGGCGCTCCAAATTAGACTCTGTGAAACCTCGGAAAATTCTTTTATTTAAAAAAAATCAATTAGTTTAAAATATTCCCCAAATAGTATTTATGCATTTAGAGTTCTCCAGTAAATTACTAACGCAATGTGTGTTTGTTTCATTTTTTGTCCTTTTTTGTGCATGTATTCACGCTTTTATGAATATTCTGTTTTAAAGAGGAAATATTCATTTAAAATAAGTTACCATTTTATAGTCAGTGTAGACATTTTGATGAAGAGTATTCAAAAAAAACCCTTCTGACAATTAAAAAGAAATAGTTTTAATACAGGAAAATGCAACAAGATTTTTAAACTGTATTATGTTTAGCTTTTCCTTTAGCATTGTGTAAAACTCTGAAAGCAAGAATTAATTTGCCTGCCTTACATTTCCCGTTTATTTTCTTGAAGCTTTAGAACAAAACATTTCTATAACAATGCGCATGAAGAGCTTTGCTCTGGGATCACATTGGTTGATTCCAATTACTTAAAAGCTTTAGCAAGACTTATTACATTAAGGTTGTCTTTCTTTGAAGCAATGCCTTAAGCACACAATCCCAGTTTTTGGCGCCAAAGTGATCTTAGGCAAAATGATTATTTTGCTTAAGAAATGTACTGTAAGTGGAGTGCAAAATCAAATTAAATTAAGGAAAATATTTCAAGTGTAAAGTTATTGTTTATTGGAAAGAAAAATCACTACCTTATCTGATAATTTAAAAGAAAATATAGTACGCTCATTTAGTATGTTTAATTTTAAAATTATATTATTTAAGGCTTTGCGAGTGTCGCTTGCAAAAGGAATTGATTTCACCATAATTAATCCGTTGCAGCTTCGAGGAAAAGTAACGCAGGCATTGTCATGTATTTTATAATAAGTTATTCCTAATATGAAAATATTTTTTCTCGAGGAAAAAATGTGGCAGGCAATCAGTCATTTAATAAAATACGTTACTCGAGAAATTCGTGATTCTGGCGAAATTTCAGACAGTATTTCCACGGCTTTCAAACTATAATATAATCAAGAAGTAAGTTCTCTGGTGGTCATGAATTCGTTGTTTTTGAAACGGGAGTGCAGCGTAAAATGATGTTGTGCTTACTTAAGGACTGTCATTAACTTTTTAATTTTTTTCTTTCAGTCTGCGACTGAGTTGCTTATAAGAAATTATGTATAGTTCATTTATTCCAAGAGGTAAAGCCGATTACTTATAATTGATAACATAAGTAAAAGGTTCGGTTTGGTTTATTTGATTATGGAAAAGCACATGAGGGCTATCTGTCTAAGGGAAGGGATGTGTATTTGTGGAGGACTTTCTTAGTGAGACTGGCTCGTATACACGTTAAACGTGGAGAAAACCACGAAAACGCCCATGCAGCCAGCCCGTTGCATCACTAAAAGAGTAGAGACTTTGAATTTGTTAAGAAAGTAAAATATTAATATTATTTTTACTTAAAAAACCTACCTGACTTCTTAACTTCTCTTTCTCTCTTGGTGCCGCAATAAAGAAAAATAAACGACACTACTCTCATAAAAAATATATCTGCACTCTTTAGTGACTGGTTATTGAAAAACTAAGACTTTCAGTTAAATTAAAATACCTAAATCATCAACAGAGTAAAATAAAGTTTATGATATCAACGCTCAACTCTAAGTCAATACTAAAAAGGATAATAGCCTCCCTGGTATTTTGGTAAAATCAAAAAATTATTTATCAAACAAGAATTTGAAAATGAATTTCTGTAACAAATTTATTCAACACGCTATCTTTCTCTAAAATAAAACTATATCAGCTCTCCTTCCTCAAAACACATAAATTTCAATACAACTTCTAGAGTTAGCCCCAAACACATTTCATTTAACTGTAACACAGAAGACTTCAAAACACCAGGGGAAAATAAATCTCATACGTAAGAAGACCATCACCAATACAGATAAATGAATTAATCAGATCATATAGTTACAACACAAAATTATTCTCCCTAATTTCCGCAATCGTTACCCAGGTTCGAATTGAAAGAAATAACCATGTTTTACGCAAGGATCACATGGGTCACCTATAGTAAACCACAATATAAATTCAAATAAAACATAGAATAATAAATCAATAAAACATTTATTAAATATTCCAAAAATTATAATTTTATATAGCTGGCCAGACTACCCCTACGAAACATTATCTAAAAAGTTACTCATAATTTCTCATTCGACAATCTGTACATCGATGAATATTGTACCCAAATTACTAGTTATGTATTTTACTATAATTACACAAAATTTCATTGAACATTTATCTCATTTTTAACACTTTCCAAATCTTACCAAAATCGTAATGAAACTCCTTACAATAATTAATTATTTTAAATAGTTACTCAAGAATTTAAACTCATATATAAAGCTAATTTAAAAGAACTCATTATTCCTTCACCAGTAACACATCACTAAATTTATGTTCTGACATTTATAGAAGTTTATTAAACTACTTGATATAACCTCAAATACACATTAATTCTGTGAAACATTTTTAAGAAACATTTATTTTCCCTTAATTTAATTTAGTGATGACTCACGACTTAAAAATATAAATCACTCTTTTATCTATTAGTGAAATAACTAGTAACAAACTAAACGAGTGTGAAAGAAAAATACACTCACGGAAGCCGCATACACAACAATCTGTGGGACTCGAGGAGCAGCCGGAGCATTTCTTTAACTCGTCGGAAACAATATTCGGTCGAAATTAAATAGTTGTCAAAACCCAAAGTCTGTTCGAGACACTCACGGTTAGCTATTTCAATTGCTGTCTGAATCCAAGTCTGATGACTCCCTCCAAACATCAACTCCTTCTCAAGAATATCGCATCGTGAATTAGTAAAAAGCGATTAGCAAGCAGTTAGTCTCGCCGATTCTCTATAATAGGAAGTTTAGAGGTTCTGAAGAAAGTTCACTCAACCATTTCAGCGGCTGGATATAACTCTTTCGAAGAAAGGAAAAGAGTTCATCTTTTCCAATATGGGAACACTGATTCTCTCCAACAGTTCCCATGCGAGTTTTTCCCCTCTGATACTCTTGATGTAATCATAAGCGACGATTTATGCGTGGACGGAACGACTCTGCCGAAACGCGACAGACCAACTCCAGGGTCGCCAGACAACATCACGCCAAAAACCCGCATTGCACTTGGTCCGGTCCCGCAGTAGGCAAGCCACGATGAGGCGGGAAGTGGACCCGCAGACCGCGGCCTTCCCCAAGGGGCCGCCGAAAAAACTGCCAAAGTCTAAAAAAGCTGCTAAATCGCTCACTCCTGCCTCTCCTGCAATCACCTTTAAAAACCTCGGTTTCGCTCAAAAATGCAAACTGCCTCAATAATTACTATTGGCTCAAAAAATTCAATAAAATTAAATTTACCCAATCCTACACAAAACTGGAGCCCTCTCAAACCGTCTGGAACAAAGGCAATAAACAACCATCAAAACTCGAAGAATATCAGACCCCTCTTTTAAAGTGACAAACCCTTTTCCTCGGGCAACCAACAGGATTGTTTTCAATCGTAATTCAGTTAAAGTTGCGACACCATTAGGTAATAAACATATCACACTGTTGTTCTCTTCTTCAGAAAAGCCGAAATACTTCCTCGCCTCCAAACGAGGAAAACACATGTTCAACCCGGAAAAATAAGGGGCAGCTGGGCGCCGACCTTTGGCCCTAAACTGATCGCTTCGTGGGAAACGAAAAAATCCTCCCAGACTTTTGCTGTACAAGAAGTTTCTGCAAACTTAATAAGAGAAACTTAATAAGAACAACCTTAATCAAATGCAAAAAGTTTAAACAATCTATATATTGAAAATTAATTCTCAAACATGAACAATAAAATTTGACTATTCACTGTAAATTAATATATTAGTTAAACACTGTACAATTCTATACAATAAATTTTACGTACTGCTCAAACTCATAATTGAGACCGAGAAACAAATTGAAATATTACCTCGTTTTTAAAAAAACTAGTGAAATTTAGAATGATTTTATAAATTCCAAGCTTATTAGATATTACGTTGAAGCTTTGATATTAACTAAAAAATGACAAAACGAAATAAATGTAACACATTTGTTTTTGTAAGGTTCAGTATTATTTTTATATAAAGAATCTTCCAATAAGAATCACAGGATTTAAAATGAAATGAAATAAAAACTATTTCAGACACAGCAAAACTTTTCATACTATTTTAATATGCAGTTTGTGATATTATGTTTCTAATAAAACATCGTTATCAGTATCAACTCAGTGCATAAGAGCGAATTCGGTGAACCCAAATTTCCCTGACAGTCTGCTACAATTCGGGCCTAATATCACGAATGCAGCATTGGATGTTTATTCGTAATGCTTCAAGGGTTCATGTTTTGTTTGAATAAATTAATGGTTCCGAATAACTCCACAAAAAATATTTAAATCCCAACTTCTGGTCCAACTAACAGGTGCATTTCGTGAAACCTTTCCCCAAATTATTTTTGCAATAAATTGATAGTGAGGTTAGCAATGCAAAGTATGGCACCATCTTGTTGAAACCACATGTTCTCCAAATTTGGCCATAAAAATTTGCTATCATCAATCGATGCCATTTAAGAGACACTGTAAATGCATCTCCTACCTCATTCTAAGAGGAAAAAAAATTCCGTCGATGCCGCTATGCCATAAACCATACCATATTGTGTCCTTTCGTGAATGAAAGACGTTCTTGTGCATCTCCTGTGAATTGTTTTCATACCAACAAAAACGAAAATTTTGCTTGCTAACATATCCATTAAAATTGAAATGAACTTCTTCCGAGAAGGTAATAAACATTCTTGAAGCGCGTGTTTAGCCATGATGAACTGTCAGAGCATCCTAAACACAAATAAAAATTACTGACAGTGATAAAATTATAAATATAGTTGCCATTTTATTTTAGAATCATATTCTTATTTCAGTTTCCTTTATTTAGTCAACTTTTTTTTTATTTGAAATAAGTTATCCAGCCAGTTACGTATTTAAAACCCTCTAATTTAAGGGACTACTTTTGTAAATATTGATGTTCGCTGAATCAACCTGAAGATACAAAAAAGTATTTAAATAATCCATGAAAATGAGCATTTATGTTACTTAAATTTTTTATAGAAATGTAGCGGTGGAAAAGATAAAGTTTTTAATGCAGGAAAAACATTAAGTAAATTAGAATGTTAATGAAGTCATTACAAAGTTTTCCCCTCTAATTGTTATTAAGCCTCGCGTAATGAATAGCAAATATATTTTTTCTCTGCTGCTATCTGAATAAAATGCTAATTATGCATTTGCATATTAAGTAGGTATGTTTTATACCCTTTATACAATTGATCTATTTTTAAATTTTTATCATTCTTTGTAGTTTTACCTTCAAATTGGCATTAATTCACCTTTTATAATTCTGTTAGATATTCTGTAGTAAGCACTAAAAGAATCATTTTAATATGCATTTTTATACATCAATATATAAGTCAGAAGAACGACTTAAAGTAATTTTAGTCATAGAGATATAAGCAACGTATTGCTAATTTTAAATCTGTTATTTTACAAGGTTTATTTATAATATTGCATACATTTCAACAGATCTAAAACAAGCGATATCTCATACTGCTATTGAGAATTTTTTAATTCGATTACTGCGAACAAAATTCTTAATTACTTCATTTTCATAACGGTTCAAATATCTGAACTGTTTTTAAAGAAGAATTATATCAAGCATGATGGTGCTGAAAGGGAAATTAGTAAAATCTTCAATGGCAACACAGGGATCACGCTTTTATATAAGATGCTATCCTCATATTTAACAAATCTGAAAGTGTTTCATAAAATACATGCTTTTAATGCAAAAGAAGTACCAATAAAATACAAAATTTTACCTTCGGTCTCAAATTTACTTCATACTTTAAGGAGATTCTTTTACCGTATATTAGAATTTAATTTGACTATTTGTAATAAAAAAATTTTGGAATGAAATTACTCGTTATACTCCGTCTTTCAATAAATACCATCGTTTGAAAGTTTTAAAGCTATTTCGATCACAATACTTCTTCAGCCGAAATCTTCCGCAGCTCAATAACTCCTGTTTACTGAGAAGAAAATACAAAAATTCCTTCCTAAATGTTTAACAAGTAATGAATCAAGCTGATTGCTTTTAAATATTCTTCAGCTTACTTTAAAAAACCTGAATGCTATTAAAGTTTCTTAAAACAGTAATTAATTTAAAGAATACTTAATTTCCTATTCAGAAAAATTATGTATTACAACAGGATCGGGTTTTTGATAAAAAATTGATTAGATAATACTTTAAGTACAGCTCATAAAATATGAGTTCCATCCATGGATTACCTTGAAGATATTGAGAAACACTTGAGAAACAGTCTATGCTGTTCTATCCCAATGAAAAAAGCCTAAGTAAAGTTTCTTAAGATTTGTAATTAAAATTGATTTAAAACGTTTTTACCTTTTAAAGCTGTATTTAATACACTCCTGAACGTTTGTAAATTCACTTTTCAACTTAAACTTTGTTTCTTAAAATTACGCACACGTGAATGATATTTTCAATGTTTTCTGATAGCTAATGTAAGAAGATAGATTAATGATTTCTTATCTGGAGTTTGTCTGCGCAATTTTTAATTCTTTTTGAACAAAACAAACTATTTTATAGCTAATTTAAAATGGATCTCGATTCAAGAATGAGAATCATTAACAAGGAAGACAAATATATATATGATTGGGCAATCTATATCATTTAACACCGTAAAGTGTTGTTGTGATAATTTTACTTAGCATTATACAATGCCGCAGGTACCCTGGTTTTATACTGAGTGTCCAAAAATAAAATATTTATACTCCGACAGTATATTCAGTGGCCGAAGTTAAACAAAACATTTCATACGAAAATATAGCAGAAAACACATAGTTTACGATATGCAAAGTAATGAACATCCATGACAAAATGGTGCAGAGATTATTCGCATATCCCACAATAAAAGAATAAATTCAAGCAATAGAAACACAGACCTCAGAAAAAATTTGAGTATGAACAGACACACATTATTATTGTTAGAAGATAGACGACATGCGGTGTTTGTCAATGAAGGGCAGTTCGACATTGGTTGTATGATAGATGCTAAACTTCGAGTTCAGTTCTGAAGCCACTGTTACGAAATGATTGCAAAGAAAATGTAAGATCACATACTTAAACCTTCCAATAACTGCTCGAAATACGCTTGTCAGCAGTACCAGAAGTGCTATATCCTTGCTGCAGAAACTGGGGAACACGTTCCGAGACGCCTGCTGTATTGCGGATCCGCTGGACTATGTCCTCAGTATTCTGCATAATAAGATCCGATATGTTTTAATACTTATATATATTTAATGCTTATCAGTTTATTTATTTTGAAAACGAATTCTCATAATAATGATTATATACGTATCACACGGCAAACGTTTTAACATCCCAAGAAAGTTCAGCTAGAAGAGTTTACAAATAACTTATTTCTTAAGAAAAACCTACTGAAAGTCTTTCTGATTGCTCTGCAGTTGACCTAAGAGTTGAAACTATATTATCCCATTCTAGCTCTGCATTCAAGTCCATATATGGATATAAGAAATTCAGAATGTATGCTTTCGAGAAAACTATCGTAATTAGCTTGACATTTCTATTTCTTTCGCGCATTATTAATACTCGAAGTTAATAGCTGAAGACGTCCAACAGTTGGCATTCAAGACGGCAATGAATAAACGAAGCGTGGAAGAGATGAAGAACTGAGAAATCGTCGAACTGTACTGTTTTAAAAACTGAAAATAAGAAATTGTTTCTTACACAAACTTAACGTAATACTATGCGTTTTATTTATTACCAATTGAGTACTAATAGAGCAGAAGTTAGAAATGTAGAGATATGACTAACAAAATTTAAGGAAATGTGGCCAAGAGCAACATAGCAAAGATATATTTTGTTTACCAGCCTACATGCCAAGAGGATGCTTAATGAAAAGGAAGATAATGGCGACTTTTTGAGTGGTAATATTTTACTTTATTTTGAATACATACACAGTGTAAGCTTAAATAAAAGTTCCTCGAGAAAAAATTAATAGAAATTGCTTATGAAAAATATGCTGCAAACCGTAAGAACATGTTGCATGAATGTTTATTTATTTATTTAACTTATAAGTGAATTATTATGCGAAGCAAATTTAATTCCGTTCAAGTACTATTTTAGATTAGTATGAATGACAAGTCTGAGTACCTTCTGTCCCCAGTGGAATGTGGAAATTGCCAGGCGGCTGAGTATCTCCCGTCTTCAAATATTTGAAGAATAAAAATGCACAGCTTCCTTTACGCAATTAAAAGAAGGAGAAAAAATAAATAACATTACGCGGATATGATTGGTTTCAAAGGGGGAATTTATTTTACGTCCCAACAGCAAGACTATATCATTATCGGACTTAGCAATTTTAATTCGAATGCTGTTAAAGAATTTTAATTTTACTTTTTACTCTTACGTAAGTTTGCGCTTCATATACTTAACACATGAAAGCACTAACATTAAAGCACTAGTAAATAATAATTACATAAGAAAGCAAATCAGAAATATAACTTACAGGTATATGTTATTTTCGAACTGAAGGAGGAAAAATCATATAATTAAATTAGAGCTTTTAGGTCTCTTAAGAATAAGATTAAAATTTTATTTTAGACACACACAAACCTATATATATATATATAAAGAGAGGAAAAACTGAAAGATATTTAATTAAATACCATTAATGTCATGCAAAATGCTGCGAAATTAATCAATTAAATTTAAAAAAAGAGAGGATGTACGTCTACGGCAAGTGCAAGCAACTTAGCATGAAGAAGGCACAAATAAAGAAAAACATAAAGCAAAAATTTGGAAATCAGTTCTGAAATGGAAATAAATTAATACAAAAACAAACAATAAAATGGAGTAGCAAAAGTTGATAATTCCTTGGTTTTCGTCAAGGACCAGCAGAAAGAATTATCAACAGAGCCACGTTTTTGAAATAGATTTGGATGAATTGTAAATGTATCAGCAATCAAACAACAGAGAGTTGTTAATCATTTTGATTCAAATATTAAAATAAAAAAGCAAAAACAAATAAACGCAAAATGCCTCGACACAAGTGAAAAGAAATATATATATTACGTTTTACAAAAATTTTAATTTCATTTCAATTTAGTATAATTCAAAACTCAGTAAAACGACTAATTATTTAGAGAAAAAGAAAAAAATCTTAATTTAGAAACAGTCTTAAAAGAAATTTTTAAATAATATAAAATAGTAACTTGGAACACTAGAGAAGTAGAATTGCTAAAGCAAAATGCTAAAAAGTAATGTGCCTTTTAACATCTTGCTTTTTCATTTTATTTTGGTTTCAACCATTGTATCTTTTATGCCAGTACTTCACATTTTTTAAATATATTCTTACATTGTCTATTAATTTATCACAATTTTTGCACATTTACAATTCTTTAGAAATTTGCTTTTCTTTCCCCAATAATTTTCTTATCAAGATTCATTTTCTTATTAGTTACTTGAACTAATACTAGAGAACTTAAAATATCTATTTCATACTCCAAATTACTATTTTATACTACTTAAAAATTTCTTAAGATTCTTCCTTTTTCTGAATAAACGTCATTTGTCTTTTTCTAAATAATTACTAACTTTACTGAGTATTTAAAATATAATTTTTGCAAAAGGTAAAATACATATTTGAGTCGTGTCGGTAAAGGTAATATTTTAACAAAACATTCAACATTTATTATAAATTAAAAAATATTTTGAAACTTTTTTAACTGTTTATAACTGTTTTTAACTGATTAATAAGTTTTCAGTTTGTTAATTACGTTCACAATTCATTCAGGTATAACTCAGAAATGTGACTTTGTTGATACGTCTATCAGCTATACCTTGAAAAAAAAAAAAAAAAGAAATTACCAACTTTTGTTAGTTTATTTTATGGTTTTGTGTTTGCATTTTTTATTTTTGTTTAGTTGCTTCCCTTTTTATTTAAAGAAAAAATCATTTTCCTCTTGCACCGAAAAGTATCACACGAGGCTTATAAAATGTAAATAGAGGAAAATGCATCAACTTTAAATAATACAAATAAATCAAACATATATGATTTTAAAAAATATTAAAAACAATATAAAAAATTCAAAGAAAATGATTTACAGCATTTAAAATAAGAATCAACAATGTCATTAAAAGAAAGGTAGGTCGAAGGCAAATTTCATGACATTTCAGCCGTCAATTAGATCCAATTAATTTCTATCTAGATTTTAATGAGTTTCTTGCATAATTAAGCAAAAGGCAATCAAAACGTCAGTGGAAGACACTTTGCTGAACGCCGAGATCACAATAGCACAAAGTGGAAACTGTCAGCTTAAGCCACTCATGATAAATGTTACCCTTTCCATGCCCATACAAAACTAGCGTAAAGTTAAAATTAAGCAATAATTCCTTATTTTGCACTCTCTCAAAGTAATTGGAAAGAAATTTTGTTAATATTTCTCTTATCAGAAGTGATATAATCATAATTCCATTGTTCGATTATTTTAGTTTCGAATATTATTTTAAGTACGATTTTGGAATATTTACATCAACGTTAAAGTCCTTTCTAGTTGCAATTTTGGCAAGCCAATCAGTTCTCTCATTTCCATATTTCTCTGCGTGCCCACGAACAAATGTAAAAAACACTGAAATACCTTCTCTAATAGATCCCAGAGAGACTGCTGTATATTAACAATAATATCATTACATGATGAGGTATTTTTTACGGAATCCAGGAAAGTGAGAGAATCAATGCAGATTAAGTAACTAAAATATGTCTATCCTGGCCAAGTGTTCATTTTATTGTAAAACTAATGCCTAGAAGTTCAGAAATTGTAAACAGTACAATCATTTCAAATGCGAAACTGGTGGTATTCAATTAAAACACCATTTTCACAGATGACATACGCAGTACCTACAATATCTACTTTACCATCAGTTTTACTACCGTACAGCACCGTAAAGCACGCAAATGAGAATGAATTTCCATGAATAGCCATACTGTTCAAAATTTGCACTAGTTGCCTTACAGATGGAAGACAAAGAGCAGACAAGGACTTATTCATTTTGCAGGACTGGTTCCTGTATTTTTGCTTCGTGTTGGTTTTTGATCTGGGCCTTCATGTTAAATTGTTTGTCAATTTTTCTAGATGTATATTCTCTCCTATTCTTATACAGAGTACTAAAATTGCATCGTTAAAATGATAGCAAATAATCTTTAATAAGTTAAAACTAATTAAGAAATTTTCCTAAAATGATAATAGTATATAAGAGAAGCATAATGATGTTTAATAGAAAATAAAAAGAATTAAATAAATAATTAATAAATATTTTCTGACAAAGATTAAAAAAACAACAAAAAAGTGTTTACAATAGTGAAAATAGGAAGGAGGAGAATGCTTACATTACAAAACTTCAAAAAGATTTGCGACATATTACTCTGCTTAAAGTAAGATTTTATGTGCAAAAGCTTTCGAAATAGGTGATACAGCAAGTAAAGCAGTTTACTCAATTATACGGATATGAAAAATGTAAAAGTAAAATGAATTAAATAACACTAAGAAGTTAAACAAAAAGCAGATCTAAAAAGCAAATTTCAAAGAAGTAAAAGCTGATAAAACATTTTCAACTACGACTTTATCAAAGCTATAGTTCATATGAAACGGTAATAATAACTGCAATAGTAAATTTAATATCATGCGTTAAACTACAGCCTAGAGTTATCAGAAGTTTGAAATTAAAATAACTGAAAGGCATGTTAACCTATAACTGAGCGATATTATTTATGCACATACACACATATACATACCATACGTATATGCATCGAAGAGCCATTACATTATGACCGCGTCTAACCTAGGGAAGTGCTGTCACCCGGAGACAAGACCACTGCGCTCACGTGGCTGATGCTGGAGTGGCTAAAGCGAGCATGCACTGTTTTTCTACATGTAAAATGCTTAGCGACATAATGGGAAAAGCAGCTGATTTATCAAATTTCGATAAAGGTCAAATCATTATGCTTCGCACCTGGGAACATTGATGCTTGGGTGCACTTGTTGGGCTGCTCACGTGCAGCCATTGTGAGTATTTACAGAAAGTGGTGTATGGATGATGGAAAGACAAATCGTCGGATAGCTATTTGTTAGCCGGCGATTGGACACGGCGCATTGATTCCAGAAGCGAGCGGTTTTTGCCCTTTATTCGCCATGACCGAAGACCAGCAACGTCGGAAATCATGAACAGCTACAACAGTGGAGACTCAGATGGTGGGTCGCAACGCCCAGTGCAAGCGTGTACTGCTGCGTATGAGCTTACGCAGCCGGCGCTCCGATCGCGTTACGTCATCGCAAACAGCGCCTGCAATGGGCCAAAGACTATGGTCACGGGACCACGCAAGAATGGAAGAAAGTGGCCTAGTCGGATGAATATGTTTTCTGGTCAATCACATTAACGGGCGAGTGCGAATACTTCGATTTCCAGTGGATGGCGGGTGATGGCTTTTACCAACAAGGTAACGCACCACATTGTAGTAAGGACCAGATCGTTAGGGATTGATTCGAGGAACATTCTGGTAAATTTCAAGGCATGTCTTTTTATCCGGATCCATCTGACATGAATACAATCGAACATTTATGGTTCCCTCTTGAAAAATGGAATTCTTGATTGAATTCTTGCTGCCATGCTACCACCGCGCAAAGTGTGGGATTTGTGGGACCAGGTGCTGAATGCCTGATACCAGATACCTCAGACTACCTATCAGCACTGTGTCGAGTCAATGCCTTGCCGGGTGTTGGCAGTTTTGAGGACGAAAGCGGTCTTACTTCATATTAAACAGGTGGACATAATGTAGTGGCTCTACAGTGTACACTAGTGTGCAAAAATTAAGGACGAGACGGTTTTTTCAATATAACTTTGTACAAAAGCTTTCCAAATCAACACATTTAATACCGTAAGATCCCCAATACGTAAGCACATGAGTAATGTAAGCAACACTTACTAAAAGAGAAATCAGAGGGATAAAAAGAAGCTTTATTGAAAAAGTAGCATGGAGCGCAATGCGACTGAAGGCCGAAACATCCCTGTGATGGGTGTCCAGCAAGAAACATCCGGTCTTTAATAGGGTATATGATCACCCCTGACTGCTAGGCAGGTTTCACAGCGTCTGCCCATGCTGAGAATGAGGGTGTCAATGAGTTGTTGAGGCGTTGCTGCCCATTCGTCTTGCAGCGCCATTCGAAGCTCCGGAATCGTTACTGGTGGTAAGGTACGAGCTGCCAAGCGTCTGCCTAGAAAATCCCATACATGCTCGATGGGATTGAGATCCGGAGATCGTGCCGGCCAATCCATACGTTCAATATCCTCACTCTCTAAGAGCTGTTCGGCAGCTACTGTGCGATGACATGGTGCATTGTCGTCCATGAAAAGGAACTGCGGACCCATAGCGCCTCTAAAAAGACGCACATATGGAAGAAGAATCTCGTTACAATAACGGGTCCCGTTGACTGAACCTGCGTCGAAGATGTGAAGGTCTGTACGACTACCATGCATGATGCCTACCCAAACGAGAACACCGCCAACTCCATACCTGTCCCTTTCAATGATGTTCGAGGGATGATTGCGGCTTCCCCGTTCTCTCCAGATGAGTATGCGATGAGAATCGCTACTCAGACTGAATCTGCTCTCATCTGTCAAGAGTACTCGTCCCCATTCATTGTCTCTCCAATTCCGATGTTCCCGGCACCACAGAGAACGCCATCTCCGATGGGCAGGCGTTAGAGGTACACACCGTACAGGGCGTCGTGCAAACAGACTACCACCGTGCAGTCTTCTCGCCACGGTAAAACGCGATATTGGTCGTCCAGTCGCCTGTGTCGTGTGTCTAGAGATTTCTCCCGCTGTCTGCCGCCTGTTTCTTCTGGCCTGTAAGGCAATATACCGGTCATCTGCGGGTGTGGTTCCTCGTGGACGACCACTACTAAACCCCCGGATAGCTGTTCCTGTAGTTTGAAATTGTCTCCAAAGTCGTGAAACGATGCTGTGAGCAATTTCGAACTCTGCAGCCACACTTGTCACACTGCGGCCTTCCTCCAACTTCCCAATGATTCGACCTCGGGTAAAAGCATCCAGATGTCGTCTAACAGATTGATTATTCGCCATTTCTCGCTGAGGCAGCAACTCGGTGTGATTTTAACTGCTATACGGCGTGCAATCTATTTGCCAGAAATACTGATCTTACACCGACAACATGCTTTATACTACTCAGACACTCCCCCATTACGTCTACCTGCATATTTGCGCATGTGCTACCGTACATCACCTTACTTAATCTCCTGATTGGTCTTTCTGTCCGCTCTGCCTCTTCGTTCAGCTGATATGCTAATTTTTAGACTTTGTCCTTAATTTTTGCACATTTTGTATTTTAAATAACTATAGTGTTAGGTGAGGATTTTATGCATTTACTCACTTTTTTTAAACATCACTGAGCAGGAAAGTGAGTTTTTTCCAAGTGGGCCAAATAATCATCAGTGTACATTATTGTACACTGATGATTATTTGTCCCACTTGAGATACTGACTATGACACGCGTGGTCTCGAGATTCTTCTGCAACATGTTTATCAAATATCTTGAAGATTAAAGCTAATAATATTATTTTATTTTTGAATACCACTAATATTTTTGAACGAATAACATAGCATACAACAATTTCTAAATTCTAGTTAATGTCATAATTTCAGACTGAATTTGGATTTCTTATATCGAGTGATCAACCTAAGTATAATTTAAGCACAGTTAATTTTTGCCTCAAATTTATTTGTTTTGTTTGTGAGGTGAAAGCAAGTACATTTTCTTTTTGAAATAATTTTAAAAAATTTAATTTTACGTCCAATTACATGATTACTACATTTTTTCATTTTTAATATTTTTAAGCCTCCAATACCGTATACTGCTCAGCGTTTCATAGACGCTCATGTGAGCTGAGGAATGGGATATCTTGCATCTGGAAACGTCAAGCAATTGTATTTCTTAGTTTCATGTAAAGTAGTGGCCAAGCCGAATTCGGCTGAGGTCCCGCCATTAGTTAAAAATAATGTTTCACGTAAAGCAAAAGTTTACGTTGCATGTAATGTTTTTATTTAGTTAGTTTTTTGCTTGTTATGTTGAGTTATGATTCGACCTCGGGTAAAAGCATCCAGATGTCGTCTAACAGATTGATTATTCGCCATTTCTCGCTGAGGCAGCAACTCGGTGTGATTTTAACTGCTATACGGCGTGCAATCTATTTGCCAGAAATACTGATCTTACACCGACAACATGCTTTATACTACTCAGACACTCCCCCATTACCTCTACCTGCATATCTGCGCCTGTGCTACCGTACATCACCTTACTTAATATCCTGATTGCTCTTTCTGTCCGCTCTGCCTCTTTGTTCAGCTGATATGCTAATTTTTCGACTTCGTCCTTAATTTTTGCACACCAGTGTATATGTTGCATGATCTTAAATTCACTTAGTGCGAAATCGAATTATTCTACTACTTGCGCAATAGCTGCAAAGTAAGTTAATAATAATTTATTTACTAAAGAAATATTGATTATATTATCTCCTAAGATTAATTTTAGTAAAAGTATTTAAAAAGAGTAATCCATAGTTAGTAAGTTACGAGCAAGATTTAAAAGTAAGGAGGCTGCTAACCTTCAATACAGTAAAGTTTTTGTCGGAAAACTTTTAAACTTAAAAATTAAAATAATAATAATAAAAGGTAGAGATAATATATATAGTGAGTTCATTAAGTAAGAGATAAATAGCGCTAATAGCTATGTGCGTATGTGTGTATGCAGAGGATGGACAATAAACTGAAATATATGCACGTAAATCTTTATTAATATAACGTGAACTTTCTTTTTGAGGCCAGTATTGCAGAGATTCTTCTAAGAAACAGACCGTATGAATATTATATGATCATTAAATGCATTTTTACTATTTCACTTCAGTGGTAGAGGAAGAAAACATTTTAAAGTTCTGTTCTGTCTATGTCCTAGAAGGATCAATGGTACTGCGATCAGGGTTTAATGCAGGATGTGGAAGGCCTTCGAACTCATTTTTACGTTCTTCAAACTCTCTATCACTATTTTTGCGGTGTGACTTGATGAATTATTATGTTGTTCATGAAATTGAAAAGACTTGATCCACAGACAGTCCATAGTGATATATACGATAAGAACAATCAATGTTTCTTCGTAGATCTCCGTAATATTGCCTTCCAAACCACCGTTAATATATCTCTATGCTTCATAATGGACACGGGATAATCCGAATGAAAGCTTTCCGAAATATTTCTCGTCACGGAAAATCTCTCAGAAATAGGTTAAATTATTTAGGCTATTTGAATATGGCAAAGCGCATATAGGCTATCTGCCTATGTTGAGTGATGTATTCGTGAAGGGCTTTCTAATGGAAACTGTCTCGTATTTACATTATTTGAGGGAGAAAACCACGATACTGAACCAGGCAGCTAGTCCGTTGTCCTGGTATTGAACTTAAGTTCGAACTCTATGTATTCAGTAGTATTAATTATTTCTTTCAGACTAGAAAATACGGTGAAGATGGACTCAATGCTGAGCAACAGATGATTTTACGTGTTACTTCTTGCCGCCATGCGCTTCTGATTTTACTTAAATCAGCATTTACCATGGGCTTTGACATCAAAGGCTTTGCTATAACTGCTTGATTATGAATATTAATCCTTTGAAGCGTCCGACAGGCAACTTTTGTATAAAAGTATCGTTTAAAATGTAGGGTTCCTCTCTGTAATTTAAATAAAGTTCTTAACCCTACTAAGAGAATCACGAGAGTTATCACTCCGTGTATGAAATAACAACAAGGTTTTGACAAGGTTTAAACAAATATTTTTTAATAGCTATAAACCGGCCGAATAAGTAATGTAGCACAGCTAGCCGAGATAATAATACTACTGCGAGGGTCGCTGCCAAAAGCTCTTTATTTGAAACTTTCAAAACCTCCCACTTAAATAATCGTAACTCATTTACATCCTGGTGAGAACTTACGAAATGGAGAAGTAACGGTAAAGTCCAAAATCATAAGTAAATTGGAAAATATACTTTACAAAGAGAGTACTGAATTATTCTATAATTTAAGCAGCTATTTTTAATATATTTATTTATTTATTTTATATATAATTCTTTCTAACACCTTAACATACGTTTTTAGATACCTTTCTATTACTTCTATAATTACTCTGACCGGACAAAGTTCTTCCTTTTTCTTGATATACAGATATGAACCTAGATGAGAATAATACACTCGAACGTACTTCCCTCTCTTGATTTTGACTTAAGTTAATTTTCCTCTAATGTCATGTAGAATTCCATACTCAGGTATAAAAATAAACATTGTTAGTGCATCTCATATACCTTGATATTGCTGTTAAACTGGTATTTATTATTACCACATTTATGTTTTCTATAAAACACTGGTATACTTCTAAGCTCTTTCCGTCCTTGAGTAAGAGAATATGATTTCATTTTATTCTTTTCTAAATAAATTTACTTATATCCTATATATAAGAAAACATCTTTAAATATTTAAATTATTTTCCAGTTAAGATTAATATTCTAAAAACAGAAAATTAAAAACCTCCCACATTTTAAATCAAGTAAATGAAAATGCGATTCTCAAAAGTTTACTCTAAACTTTTTAATACCTTTAGTAAAGCATTTATTTAAAATTTAAAAATGTTACACTAATGTAGTGCTTTTAATTAAAATGGTGCAGAAAAGATATCTTTCTTTATTTTCATTATCAAAATGCAGAACTAATAAGCTTTTGTGTAATATCCGGTATCTCGTTTGCGTATTATCATAATTTCCCTTTTGAATGTAATAGGTAGATATCTAAAATGAAAAGGAAAAAGACAAAAGTCTTAGAAGTATGTATCATTTTAATGACATCAGAAAAATTTGCATGACAAAGGCCTTGAATAACTGAATAACAGTATTTAATCTGATACATGCTATGCATGTAAATGATAAAGGAGATGCTTTCTTTCAGTGAATCAGTAAGTATTTGCGTTTCGTTTAATTTTATGTGTGGTTAATGAATTTAGCGCAGAATGTATTCATTCTAAACAATCATTTTTGTTGCTTATTTTGCAAATACTTCACAGCAAAAGGAAAATCATTCTTAATTGCAATTAACTAAATCAACATGTTTTCTGAATTATTAAAAATTAAGGATTTCATCTGTACTTGTGAAAGCGGGATTTCTTTCAAGCGTTAGATGTTAAATTATACGCATAATTCCTAACTTTATTATTTGTTTGAAGATTAATCAGTTGGCTAAGACATACGTTGCGAGATTATAAAAGAGTGGCGATATTTTTCAGTGTATTTGCATTTCTTTCTGTCTTTGCATCCTTTATAATTAAATTCAAGAAGACCCTTTGTATTAGGTTATTTAATAAGTAATGCGGTATTTTAAAGAAGTGCAACAAAATAATGTTCACCTTTAAAGTAAGATATATTTATCATTTGTTTATATCCCAGTTTTAAATTTTTGATACCCTGGCGATACCTTATGAATGACAAGGCCTGGTGAGAAAATTAATTCTCACCAGTCGCATATTTTAGTTTATCTTGCTTCATTATATAACGTCTTAGGTATTCGGAGCAGGGGTTTGGTTTTACGGGAGTTATTATAAAGAGATTAACATCTGTAAAATAGAAGAGATGGAGATTTAGGATTAACAGCTACGTTGATGGAAGGGCAGGTCTCAATGTGTCTTGCGGTCCAAAAATGTTTTTGTCAGAAAGTCTGGTGTGGCTTCCCATTGTTAATACAATATCTTGTAAATAGAACCTCTTGTATTGAAGTCCAGGGAATGAATCTAGCTGACTCTGGGTATCAGATCTGAAGTTTCCATTAAAAATACTTCAATGAAATCGAAAACAATGGCATTCTGTTGGTTCCAGATCAGAAAAACATGGTGGATGGGTCATAATTTCTCATTCAGATTGTCTTAATGTTGACAGTGTTTTTTATGAAAGACTGTGCTTTGTCAATTCCCCAAACCAATGTCCTTTCTGTTCACTGGTGCAGGCCGTTTTTTATGTACAGCTTGCTTTAGCCGTATCGATTCTTCAAATATAGCTTTTTAGTTATGATTTACTTTCAACACACAGTTCATAAAAACTTTGGTTTCGTGTTGTTGATGATGCATTATTTTTATTAGTGTCGTTTACGCTTTACATTTGTGTAAAGGTTCTGGTTTGTTGCCAGGAAATATTTAACTGAGAAATAGCTCACCTTTCCTCAGAGAAATGAGAAGTGCAAGTTTTCATTCGCGTTTTAAAGTTATATCCGACAGTTCCTGTGGAACTCATTAAGATGCAGTTTGGAAAGTTTTCTTGCGGCTTTGCAGCTTTTAAGCGTCTATGGGCTATTTAATGGGTTAAATAAAGCAGCTCAGACAAATCTTCTCTTAATTCTTAAATGAAGAAATCCAGCAATTATAAATAATCATTTTATCATTTTAAGTTTTAAACCATGCATTCTTAGGAACGCATAAAGACTTAACAGAAGAACAAACCTAATAAGCAATATCTTATTTATTTGTTTTTAAAATTTTCGATTGGTTTTCCAATGAACTATAAATTTTCTCGTTGTAAGGTATACAACAAAATGGTGAATCAGAAAAAGATACTTTTTGTGAATAATTTGACGAATTCTCGCAAACTGCGGTTATGCATGCAAGATCAGAAACTGAATTTATATTTCCTCATAGCTAGGGAATCAAAATATCATTATGGTTCCAGCTGCGTATCAGAACAAGCAAACATATTAAAACAGGTGACAGGTGAGAGCGGATCCGGACACTCGGGGTGGCTCACTAGGAGTATTCGGGTATAATCCGGAATCCGCAACTGTACAACACAATAATTCTTTGGCGCCCCAGAAGCCCGGCGTCAGGAGCGTTATAGAAACTTTTGTTGGTGCTGTATATTGAAATTTGAGCATTTTAAACTGATACTTAAACATTTTACAATAATTGTAATTTACAATACGATTATTGTATACTGATGCACACACTGCAGCTGTTGCAGAAATATTATAATTTAATAACTAAACATTAACGTGGTACATTTTATAACATATTAAAACATTGAATGATACAAAAATTAAGATTTATGGTAGTAGAAACTTTCAATTTTAATACCATAACGCTGTTAATCATTTTTAAACCTTCGGCGGCTGCGCGATTAAACAGTTCTTTCTTCCGAAATATGTAAAGTCGTAAATTTGTAATGTTAGTATTATTCGTTTGCGTCCACTGGGGTGGGTAACTGGAATGCAAGCTGATTACCTATGAAGGTTAGTAGTCTACCTGATACAATAAAAAAGGAATGCCAAGCATATTTGTAGGTTAGAGAGGGTGTATTTCTTAATCCAACTTTCGTAGTTTCCTAGTTTAAAAGCATATTTGGACTTCTTAATCCTTCTTGAGAAAATACGTTTCTCCTTTTCTTTGAATCGTGCAGTTTTCTAAAACCTTGCATTATAATTTTGTCAGATATAAAAGGGTTAAAAATGCAGATTACAACAACTCATAGTATTCCCCTTATTTTCCAAATTACATGTTTTATATTTAACAAAAATAGCTTATTTACCAAAAAGAAAAGTCCTTCAATATTTCGATATCTGATTAGTCATGGTTCACCTTACACCCATTATGAAACAACCAAAGCTAAAAACATCTGATCAAATAGCGTAGCAAAAATGAAACTCATGTTCATATTGTGTTATGGGTTTTTGTTTTCAGCAAGGAATGAACCGAAAATATGCTTTAAAAGGAAACTGAGTATGGCGGTTTCAATTATCTTTCCGAAATTCCATGCAAGGAATTTACGTATGAAGAAAACTGTTGATGTGTACTAAAATCTTGAGTTTTAATAACGGTCTGCTTTAAAGCTAGTTTTTGAATGACAATTCTTCATGATATTACACGATCTCAAAATATTACTTTAATATCCACAGGATGTATTTTAGTCTTCATTTTTTGTCAGCTTGCTTTGAATCAATTCTTTCCATTTGCATTAATAAAGGGAAAAAGATCTCTGAAAAAGTACTTCCGTATTAGGGTTTAATTTTAATATAATATGTTGTCAATAGTTTTGTGGAAAAATCTTCATTATACACCCTAAGAGAAAGAGAGAGAAAAAAATCTATGTCTATCTTAATTTTGAAACCTGGCAACCGTCGTGTAGGGGATAATATCACTGACAGATTGAAAAATTAAGACAGACACTGATTTCTTTTTTTCAACTTCCTTGCGCGTCTTTGGTGACAATGTTTCGAGACTAAAGTGAGTGGATAACAAAAGAGGTTAAAATTGTTAAATCTTTATTAAAATGGCTCAAAAGAAGTATTTCTGAACTGGCTTTTGATAAGCAAATAGCAATCATTACAAGGATTCTAATTTAAAAGTAACAGCAGATTAAAGGGAAAATTAAAATAATGCTTAAATGTCTCAGAAACGTTTTTTCTTCTTCTGAAGAAGAAAAATCAAGCTCCGTTATTTTTTGCAGTGACTCATTTCACGGCTCAATTTCCAAATTATTGGTTCTATGCTTCATTATAACGCAAATTCACATGTATGACAATACACACATGTATGACTGTGCGTGTGGCTCAACGGCTGAAGAAGATCTAAAACGGAGATTTCAATGTTGAGCAAAAAAGCAAGGTATGAGAACAGGGTTATGGTGTTCCATCATCTGCTAAACTACTTTGTGTATCATTGACTCTTGAATATTATATTTTTTTTTTCATTATGCCATTCTATGTCCACGCTGCTAAAGAAATTATGATACCAAAGTTAACTACTTATTTTAGATTAAATTTAAATTTATTTTACTTATTCAGCCGCGTTAAAGCTAAGCAGATGAAATTCACTTCATGTGAAAATTACATCATGTTCACATACCAATAATAGTATTACTTTGCAAATCATCACATAAAAACACAATGAAGATTGGAATCATATCCTTTTCAAAAGTTCATCAAGAGTATGACACTGGTTGAAATTAAAAGATAAGGAACACATTAAGAACAATTACTAAATTGTAGTCCAAAACCCAGATCTCGTGAATACGTTTCTGAGTGATATTAGACCCATTTTCATCGAAACATATTTAATCGCACCAAATTATTTCGAATGGAATTAATCAAAAATGTTAATTAAGTATTACAGATGCACTATTACCACCATAAGAAGATATATTTTTTAATTTTACTGAAGTTAATTCTACAGGTGATAAGTTAAATGGCAGCTGCTTTTCACAGCATGATTCTTTTGTCAACTTTTCTCATTTACCGTTTGTTTTTCTGAAGTCAACTTGCTATAACAAATAATAACTGAATTCCCTTTAGAAATATTCATTTATCCTTAAAATTTCGTATAAAAGGGTAAAATGTGAACTCTTGTTAGGAATGAAAGGCTCCCGAATTTTCTTTCAACTTCCTTCTTCTCTCTTACGTCTGACGAAAAGCTCGTTAGATGGAAATCTTCACGCGTGATGAAAAGCTATAGCAATGAAAATAATTGAAATGTGAGGTTTGTCGTTACACACACCAAATTCATTATAATCTGTTTTTCATTTTTGGAGATCTTCCACAAAACTTGAAAAAGCAGTTAAGTATGAACACTCTTGCAGATCTTTACATGTAATACATAAAAAATATGTTCACGACAAAGCAATATAAGGGCTTTTAAAAATGTAATAAGAAATATAAGTATTTTAGGTTAGGCAAATCTCAATAGCTGTCTCAACTTCGACTACTAAATATCTAAATTCAAGATAAAATAATTTTACAGATGGTTTATCGAAATTTCTTACTTCAGAAATTTGAGTCTTGTTAAGCAAAACTGCCTCATTTGCTATGGCGAAAAGTCATATGTGTTTCATGAGAAGGAAATGCATCCCAAACGTGTCGCTGTATGTCATGGAATTTGAGCTGAAAGCAACATTGGACCATGTTTTCTTCTGGGCGCTGCTGGAAATGCACAAACAGTCAATGGCAAATGTTATCGGAACAGGAAAACCCATTTGTTTGTGTTTCAAATGAATGGTATACATCTTGACGACATGCGGTTTCAACAAGACAGTGTCACTTACACCACGCCACTTGAAACAATAGCGTTATTGCACGAGACGTTACCTGGTAGCGTAATCTGTAATTTGGACGACCAGAAATGGCCGACTAGATAGTGCGATTTAACGCGTTTGACCATCTTTCTTGTTTTTAAATGAGACTTTTATAACAACATGCCCACGACCACACAAGCCTTGAGGAAGGAGATCAGGCGCTGAAATCCGGCCACAGTTATGTCAAATCATAATTAAAAATGTCGAAAGATCGCGAATGTGCTAGTAAAGATGAGGGGGGCATTCATCAGACGTGTGATTCCATACAGAATTCCCACATGTCTGTGTTATGATTAAATCCAACTATGAATTAACTAACTAAATAAACTGTGATTCATTAAAAACTTAACGTTTTTCGTGCTTACGTACATAAAAACGTACATAAAAACGTACATTTTACGTACATAAGAACGTTATAGTGGCTGGAACATCGATTCATAAATTATTGTGTCCATCATTCATATTTCCACAGACCTCAGCCTGGTTTCCGAATTTCCTTTCGCACTAAATTTTTAATACAATGAATCTAAATACAAAAGTATGCTTAAAAAGTGTTCAAATTATAAGCCTTATGTTTTAAGAAGTATTAAAACGAAGAATCAGATTCACATATGGTCTTGATTCAAATTAAAATTCACTTGACTAAGAAAAATAAAGTAATTTAGAAGTTACAAATTGCTGCCTACGAAAAGTGGATATTATTTAAAATTTCGGTTTATTACTATAACTGTACTTAGAATTCTGGATTAAAGAAGATAATCTGTAATAAGTAAATTTTACACACTTAAAGTCATAAGTTCTCTTTAAACTATGCTAAAAAAATCTATCCAATATACAATGCAAAAGTGTGTACTCAAAGTAAACCATACTTTTTATTTGCAAAATTTAGCATGATTCACTTTACAGACGGTAACTTATATATATATATATATGTAGGTTATTATATATAGTATGGTATTTTGTCGTTTTCGTAAACATTAACAGTACTGCTGAAAATACTTGTCTCATTATAAAGGAGATCTATAATTCTGGATTAAAAATAGCTCTGCATAATGCTGAATTTTTGTTTGGTTTATTTGACTACGGCAAAGCACGCGAGGTTTATTTACCTAAGGTAAGGGCTGCTTTAATAGAGGTTCTTGTTGTTGTATTTAATTATGGCAAAGCACACTAGGGCTATCTACCTAAGGGGAGAGATGCCTTCGTGGAGGACTTTCTAAGGTAAACTGGCTCGTATACACGTTACACATGGGGAAAACCACGAAAACACCCATGCAGCCAGCCCGTTCGAGGGATTCGAACCTCGGACCGAACTACCAGTGTTCAGCGACTTTACCGCTCGGCCACTGGAGGGCGCGCCTTAATAGAGGACTTTCTAAGTTAAAGAGGCTTGTATACATGTTACACATAGGAAAAAACACGAAAACGTTTATGAACTACATGACCACTGTGACCTACTGAACTTTGACTTAATTTGCATGGCAAGGCTTCAAACCACCTGCGAACACCTAATAAGCCAACATTGCGAAGTGTTTTAAATGCCCTCAAAACCACTTCTCAGTTTTAATAAAATTTTCCTTTACTCGTCTGGAACCTTAATTGAGATTGATAAACCTGATGCTGTATAACTTTAATATTACCTTTTTTATATATTTCATTCTACTTTCACGATATTATCTTCCATGGATAAAATTTGACTAATCAAAGGGATAAAATTTGACTAATCAGCCAATTTAAGACAGATATGCACAAAATTTATATGTACGCTATATTGAAAAATTCTGCACGCTTTTATATTAGGATTCGATCAGATGATTAGAAGAAGCATAGTTTCGGAATTGTAAACGGAATGAAATTTTAAGATAAATATTTTGTTATAGATAAAAACCTAGTATCCAATAGTAATTTTACTTTATCATATATTAATCGATATGGAAAAAGAAATGTGCGTAGAAATACTGTTATTACAGCCAAAAACGCTCATGCGTCAAGATCTGTAAAAATATAATGAAATACTGCAATATAAGGGATAAAAGAAACACGAAGGTATGATTAGTTGGTTGTCAACCGAAGTTCTCTTTCCTCTGCACATACACGCTGTTGAATTCAGTCATACGTCAATCAATCCAGAAACATCAAAGAAAACATCAAAGAAACTCGCAGATAAAAGAATACGGCACTAAAGAAAACAGAAGAACAAATATTTCACGCACGATCATTTCTACAACTGATGTTGGATATATCAGTGTAACTGAGAATTTTGTCGATAGGAAAGTATTTCATTTTAAACGAACGCCCTCAGCTGACCCTTACCTGATTCATTTTCCGTCTTTTATGCTCCTTCTTAAATCGATTTCACACTTTCCTTTAACAATATCGAATTTTGTTTCTTCCATTATAGTCGCTACCTCAAAAAAATGATCGAATTTTTATCCTGTGTTTGGAAAGCAGAAACATCGTTTTTATTTACTAGAAGTATTGCATTTCCTAATACTTGCTTCAGAAAATAAGCTTATATGATCTGAGAATCTGAGAACTGTGTTATATATATATATACATTTTCTCCCTTTTGGTCATCTTAGCGCGAATCATTTGTCTTCATATGTCTGAATGCTGCCCCTGAAACAGATTTTGGTGGAAATTTCGGAAAGAAACAACGTATTGAGGTTCTGGCTCACATAGAATTTCTTACGCTGTTTTTGTGTTGCCTGTGTCTGCGTTCTTTATGTTTAGTAGAATAAGATTTTTTGCTGCGCAGTGAAGGAAAGGAAATATTTTGTTTCATTCTTCCATTTATTTATCGATGCTCAATAAGTTTCTCTTCTTTTCAGATGGGTAATGCACGAGAAGAATCGATTATTAAACGGCTTTTTTTTCCCACCATCTTCATGTTCTCCCGAAATATCATTTTCGATCGAAGGATTGACAGGAATGTAATTTAAGATTATTCAGTCGAGGAGATTTTCTGTATGGGACTTTCTACCCTTTGTACTTTGAGATAGGCTGTCTACGTACCTGAAACAGTGGAAAATTTATTTCTTTGACGAAAAATGATTCCGTGTCAGCCATACTAAGCAATATTAAACACATCTGCTTTACTGTTCGTCTTATAAACATTTTGGTACTACTTTATATTTCATATATAATGCATGAGAAAAATTTCTTTCGTGTTTCTTTATTTTTATTTCTCTTCTTTTCTGGAAAGAAACTTTCTCGACTTCGCTACTTGCTGTTTGCTATTTTACTGAGAAAGTTAACGCTCTACCCTTTTCTTGACAGCTGTTTACAGACTTTTATTCCTCTGCATGCTTTAATAAACTTTGCTTCTGAATAAATGTTATTGTTGTCAATTTAAGTGTAATGTTAGTTTAATGCCATTTATTTTAGACAAATTATAGAATAGAGAATTATACATTTAGTTACAAAAACCGATTTAACTGCGATAACGTTTAGTCATTAACCAGTCTTTTCATGTCTGTTAGTAAGTTACAGCCTTCATAAATAAAGTTATGTTCATGGAGATTTTTTTAATAACTAAGGCAGAGAAACAACAAGAAATTGAAAGCTTTTTGAGAAAAATAACAGCTCAGGTAGCAAGACAAACAACTATTAGTAGTCCAAGCGTAGAAAACGAATAAAGAAGATCTTCCACATGCACAAAATATATCACATGACAAAAATCGCTTGCACTGCAAAGTCTGAAAAGGAATGGCGGAAAAGCAGCTCAGTCATTAAACAAGTCGAACAACTCTGAAAGTGTAGAGTCACTATCTGTTTTCAAAGCAGGAAATGGGAAAAACAAGCCATGATTTCGGCGGGATTTGAACTATTGACTTCCTGATGCTAACCCGACGTGCTTCCAGTTACACCACGAAGGCACACGGTAAAGAGAGAAAATTCCTTACATTCTTCTTCATTTAAAGGGTAATTGAGAGGGAAAGCGCTAAATCGACAAATCGAATTGGTGCCTAATTATCGTCCACCACATTTTACTTCTGTCGCCATTTAAAGGATCTTTTAGGAATTTCGAAGCAGGAAACATGAAAAATTAGCGATGCCTTCCTCGAATATTTAATCGGGTCTCCCGATAGCTTGGCGGCAATTGCACCATAAAGATATGCTGTAAGAAAAGAGTAAATTTCTTTCAACCGCTTCCTACGGCTTCTAGAGTTATGAAAGTGCTTTTCTGAAAATTTTCCGTGTTTCGCCAAGTTAGCGAAAAATCATTAATTATCTCCAAGGCTCCTCACATCGGTGGATTCAGAACAAAGAGGTTTATGATTTAATACACAAAACAAGCGCTCGCAAATATAATGAATAGCCGCAAATTAATTTAAACAAAACTACGCAATAAAAGTATTACACACAATGTATTAAATAAATTAACGAACAAATAAAAAATCTATAACACTGCAAAAGTTCATATAATCTAGAATACAATCAAATAAACGCACATGTATTTAGATAAATTTGGAATACTTTAATAAAATTTTGTCTTGAATCAAAATTTCATAGATCAAAGGATTTTCAGCTAATTTAACCAGCTTACGTTTTCATATTTGCGAAAACACAAAAATATATGATTTATCTATATTTTTTGTGTTTTCACATACCACAGCTTAAATTCACATACCACATAAGATATCTTTTTTATATAGCTTAATCCTCAGCATAATAATGCAATTTAGGATGCGTCCATGATCGAAGGATTAGAATCTGGACTCTAGGTTAGCAGCTTCTTGTGCATAGATATAATAATGTGCTGAAATGCAACTTTTGATTACTCATGGTTAACACTTGACAAGGAAGCGCAGCTTCGATTGATCAGAACTTACCGCTGCAATTAAATATTTTCTTTTCTTTATCACCAACTGTAAATTGTTTTCATAGTGTGTATATGTGTAGAGTTTAGTGTTTAGTATAGTGCTGTCGAAATATACTTCTGTTGGCATTTTCCGCAAAGCTCTATAATCGCTCACAGTCTAGGGATTCAGCAATTGATAACTGATATAAGTTGGCATTATCTTAACTTTCTTCTACTTACTTACTGGCTAATTATCCGCAAAATTCTGACGTCAGCTTGTGAAACGAAGAGACAATGAATGAAAAATCCAAATAATAAATAAAAAAGGCTTTTAGAAAAAATAATAAAAACTTTTGCACAGCTTTTGATGAAATAAAAAAGGTGATAATTAATTTGTTCAAAACGTCAGTAATTAAAGAAATAAAATTTTCAAATTATTCCTTTGCTTTTAAAATCCGGATGGATTGAAGATTGCTCTGAGGATATGAAGCAACCAATGAAAACCTTAACCTGGCGGAAGGCGTATCAAGAAAAGGTAATAGAGTGGGCGCATGGAGTATCACATACCCCAATAATTAAAATATGGTAAAAATAGTTTTATTTAGTTTTAAAACTGTATTTCCTTTATAATGCCTGAATGATACTTGAGTTACAAAACAATTAATTTCCAAATAAGCTTATAGAGAGTTAAAATTAAGATAAATAAAAATAATAACAAAATAAACATCATATCTCTAAGTTTTATTGCATTTCTAACGCACAGTGCATATTTTATCTGTTTACACTTTGTACAAAATAAATTCTTGTATTCTTGGCACAGAAATGTTTCACATTTTAACCATCGCATTCGAGTTCTTCTGTCCTTGGCTCGACGGATTTCATCGCATCTTTTATGCTTAGTTGCTTCGAATTTCTTATATTCGTTTGAATTATTAGTCGGAACTTCTGATTTTCTTTTATATACAGTATGTAAGTTTCTCGGTATAGCATTAATCTCTGATCATTATTCAATACTTGTTTTCATTAATTGTACTGCTAGGTCCCTCAAAAACAGACATCTGCTTCTGTATCTGGTTGGTGGATTAGCATTTGAAAATAATCTAATCCAACCTCGTCCTTGCTATTCTGGCAATTAAATAACTTGCTGCCATTTCATCCACAGTATCCACTATTCCCTTAGTCATATTATAAAAACATGATTTCTGGAGTTTTCTTTCCTGAACAGTTTTTCCTTATTTAGGAACACAAATTAATGTTCAAACCAAAAAGTGTAGAAAATATTCCTATTTCCATCTTCAGTTTACGGAATACAATCTTTAAAATCGCTTGCGAGTAGAAATATTTACTGTTACGCTCTAGAAATAAAATTCTCAAATAAATATTCAGTCAGAAAAACACTTACGCGGACAGGCGCGTGGGGTATGTCATACCCCAGTTGCAAGAAGATACCGATAAACCTTTTTTTGAAACACACAGGCAACGAAAAAGCAGTTCTGAAAGTCAACCACTACTAGAAACTCAGCTACTGAATGCAGCACAGAATTTTAGTTTCACAAGTTAGGAATATTACACATTTTTGTAGGGGTGGGGTATGATACACCCTACGCGCTTTCCTGTGGTTTAAGCACTTAAAAGCATGCATATGGCTGCATTGATCAACCGAAGTAGTCTTCCTTCTGTGTTTTACATATGTGATTCAAAAATATATTTTAAGCAAAGGATGTTTCTTCTCCAAAAGGGATGAACATTCTAAAGCATGAATAAGCAGATTTATGATGCTTATAGAAAACGCGGCAGATGAATTAACATCTGAAGATGTCTTGTTAAACTCAAAGCTAGGAATTCCAATCCCGAAGACGAGGCTCATAAAGATGATCTTTAGCAGCGGGAAACGATAGCAATAAGGCGCAAATGTAATTGAACCCAAGATTAACAACTAAAGAAATAGTAAAGGCAATGAACATCTTTGTGGGTTATGAGCTGTTGCTAAAATCTAGATACACCTCTTGTTACAATATTCGAGTTTCGTTATATCAGGGAAAAAGCGTATAGGGAAAAAGCAGTGGAAGAGCGAAGTGGGAAGGACAACAGGGTAAGAAGCGTTTCGTACAACAGGGTCGAAAACTGAACATTTGTTTGAAATAAATAGTAACTATTGATCGCATATGACAATGTTGTGAGAAACGTATTTTGGGACAAGTCGGCAAACCAACAAATAAACACCAAAGCTAAGCATTCACAGAATATCATGCTTCCCACAAAACCTGGCACACCTTTCAGATGTGTAGGGCAGTAAATTGAAGAAACTTCATCAAAATATTCATTAGAACATATCAGAGCAAGTAAATAAGAAGGGTATCACGAAGAAATCTTAAGAAAACATGTCTGTTTAGTCACTCATAGAGTATTGTCAAAGTTCGCCTGAGGTGTTTCCATACATGTTTCCGAGATGTTGAGCCATTTGACTTGAATGTATTCCAGACTTTGCAGGGATCTCTGAATAAAACGTCATACCGTTACTCCAAAGCTGTAAAACACCGTACCGATGACGGTTCGCTCCATGGAAGCCAAAATCTCCGCTGGCGGTATTTTGAATTTGATAGAATGATGAACAAAATTATTAAAAACCACGGACAAGAATTTGCCAGTTAATTTGGTTCCACATTATTATTAAAATTTTATGCATCGGAAACGCTCAGACAATCTAATAACTGGTTTTAAATATAAAACCTGAAATGTGATGAAGAATATTCAAGTAGCTTTCTTAAACAATACTGCTTTAGAAATTTAGAACAAATATTAAAAGACATGTATAGAGGCGTTAAGCGTATCGAAGTAAGAAACATTTACGATGACCTTTCCAGCATTTGCACTGGTCCTCCCGATTGCTAGCTAGATATTTTTCTAATTATGCCACAAAGCATACGGTAAAGAGTGCGAAATTAACTTACTTTCCTCCACCCTACACGCACATTTAAGAGACTAGAGAAGCGAGAACCCAATCGTCAGTTTCTGGTAGTGACAAATTATCGTCCACCACACTTTAGCATTTTAGTTCGGAAGCCATTGTTGAGGCATCATGTTTGTCGAAGCAAGAGCTCCGTGAATGCCTTCGTTGGAATTCCAGCTTCGGACCTCCTGACGGCTAGTCCGACGAGCTTCCAATTACATCACAGAGGCATGTGATAAGAAGAGAAAAAATGCCTTGCACATGTTTCACTGTAAAACGGAATTTGAAGATTTTTAATCTCATTTAGCATGAAAAAGCGAAGCTGAAGTTTATTTCAATACATGTATCATTAGCTATCAAACATAGTGAAGATTTAAACATTACATCCACATATGTATAATATATATAATACTTATATATATTATAGATACACAGAAAGATCTATGAATTACTAAAATATAAATTTATACATATGCAATTTTAAAACTTGCAAAGAGTAAAGAAAATATATATACGTACGTTACATTCTCTGGATTTTATAAAATAATATAATCTATAACATTGCTTATGTGGGCAAGAACTGTAAATTTGCATCTTACTCCATATATTCTTTCAAGCAAACCGCAAGCAGTTTCATGCCGCATATTATTATTTCTTTCTTGTCCCTAATAATCTGCAAATCTGCACAAATCCCATTATAACAAACTTCTATTGCCAATAAAAATTCAACACTGCGCGGAAGTGAGAACCTAAATAATTAGCGATATTTAATTTCCGTTCTTTTTAGAAGAGTGTGTTTTTCTTTCCAAAATATGAAAGTAATCTTACTATCCTATTTATTCTAAGAAAACTGTTTTTCCACCATTATGGCTTCCAAAGATGATGGCTTTTGCATCGTCCCCTGTTATCAAAAGGGGATTTCTTTGTTATGAGTGAGGATAAATTATCGGCCATTTCCAGCTTTCAGACATCAATTGTTTAGTAAGAAGGAGATTATCTTCTTTTCTTTCTTCGTTTGTTACTGCGTTTCAAGTCCTGACTTTCTATTTCCTCAGGATTTAATGCAAAATCTAGACAAATAGTTTACCCACTAAGAAGGAGATTGTGGACGTCATAAGATAGGATTTCCATTATATTTTTTATCGCACCGTATACTGAGTTACAGCGCAAAACTGATAATGCTAAAAAATTTCGTACTTTAAATATGATAAAGGTTTTAAGTCTTCACATTTTAAATTCCCATCTTAACTGCAAACATTTTATCATGCATCTGCAAAATTCTATTAAGTGATTATTCGACTACCACTAAAAAAAATTTAACTTTTTGAGCAAGTTTAATCATAAATATAAACACGATCACATGCCTTCGTCGTGTAAATCACTATTGTAATCTCATCGGGCTCGTAAGTTGTTACAAAAAACTAAGTTGCAGTAATCTGTATTATACCGTAACTAACGAATAGCAGAATAGTAAGGGTATTGTTGTCAGTATGAAATAACTTTCAGTGCACGAGTGAAGCTAAGAGAGACCCAAGTCGCACATTTGTATAAAAGCTAATAAAAATAAAAAAGAGCAAAACGCAAGCTAATTTTTTAACATTTTTAAAGAGAAAAAAACTTAATATTATAATTTAACTTTTACATCACTAGAAACTAATAGTGATGGTTTGGTTTAGTTTATTACGCTATGGTAAGCACACTAGGCTATCTGCCCAGGAGGAGGGATACCTTCGTGGAGGACTTTCTAAGTGAAACTTTCTCGTATACACGTTCCACATGTGGGAAAAACATGAAAAAGCCCATACAGTCAGCTCGTTAGCTGGAATTCGAACCCCAAACCGAAACAAATAGTAAAAGTAGATTTATGTTACAGAGCGCGACAATATTAGAAGAGGGTATACAGATTATGTTTTAGTGTACAAACAGGTAAACCGGCATGTAATTTTCGCAGCACGTTAGGACTTTCGAGTATGAAAACAAGTACTTTGTAGGAGGAAAATAAGTATAATAAATGAATAAAATCATGTTAAAAATTAACAAATGGAAAGATGCAATAAAATTTAGTAGCGAATAAAACTATCTTCATATCATTTTTTCTTTGTAATATAACATCATACATATTCAACTATGCACGAAAAAAATGCTTTATAAGGTAACAGTAAACGTAATAAATTAATAAAATTATGTTAAAATAAACAAAAGTAGAAATATGACAATACTAAGTAATGTATATATCATATTTTTAAAACACATTATCATTACTTATGTCCTCGAGAAGAATTCTAAACATACTGCTTTTTCTTTAACTTTTCAGTTTCATAATACACTATACTGATCTGCATCATAAATTGATGCTTAAAAATGACAACTGTATCTAGTAAATAATGCGCATTGCGGATTCCTAATGTTTTATCATCAAAAACGAGATATATTTTCTAACTCGGAAGTAATTTTCTAAGAATACGAACCACGGTTTTCTCATTATACACGCATATCACAATACTAGCGTATGTTGGAACTTTTCATAGGATAGAGGGCGCTGTTGCGCCAAAGGAATTCTGTTTTTTTTTTTACATTATGTAACTGTGGTTCGCCATTGCGATGTATGTGTATTGCTGTGATATATTTTGGTGCTTTCATTAAATATAAATGAAAGATATCGTCATGAAATTTTTGTATCCAAATCAAGATCAAATTTACCACTGATGCAAATTCGTCGAAACAAAATTAGCGTTCGAACAAAAATCGTCAAGTTATTACTAGCCTTTCGAACTACGCATTAGTATCGTTAATCGCTTCGTAACATGTGGTGCTGTCGCCGGGAATTATCGTAATGGTGGGGTGAGTAAATAGTTTGGTTGAATAGAATATTTTGTAATTGTTGAAGTAGTAGGGTTGTTTGATGTTGTTGATCTTGTTTGGTAAAAATTTACAACTTTAGGTTTCGCATTTACTGAATATTTGCATTGGTATTTGCAAGTAAGAAAATGTTGTGCTTTCTTAGAATTAGAATTTGTTGTTCATGCTTGAAGTGTGATTTGTTGTTGAAAATTACAGTTTGTTTTCTTAGAATTCTAGAATTAGAATTTATTGTTAAAGTATTTGAGGGGTAAAATTTGTTGCTAGAAACTGTGAAAATGGCTAAATTGTTAAAGCTTCGAACTAAGCGTGACACACATCGTGAACAAACTTTAAAGTTAGTAGAAAAAATAAACATATATTTGAATGAATCAGATATTGATATAGATGTATGTGATTCATATTTAGAACAGTTGAATAGTAAAATTGAAATTATTAACATACTAAATAGTGACATTGATGAATTGTTGAAAGAAGAACAAGAAATTAAGGATGAAATTAACACAGTAGATGAATATAACGAAAAAATAATACCAGTTAAAGTAAAGTTGCAAAACAAAATTAAATCAATTGGAAAAGTTCCATATCAGTCAGGTGAACAAACAGTAAATCCAGAAAATGTTCACGTAGAAAATAAAACTTTAGGAAACAGAACTAAACTTCCTAAACTTTCGCTTCCTCGATTCTATGGTGAGCCTTCAGAATATTTAGATTTTTGGAATCAGTTTGAGAATTCTGTGCATAATAATTTTTATTTAACTGAGGTTGACAAATTTTGCTATTTAAAGTCGTTATTAGGTGGTAAAGCTCTAGCTAGCATTAAAGGATTCTCAATTACTCCAGAGAATTATAAACAGGCTGTTAAATTAATTTCTGAAACATTTGGCCAAAGAGACATTTTAATAAATGCTCACTTGTCAAATTTATTAAATCTGGCACCTGTAAAAAATGCTTCTAACATTCAGGCCCTTCGTAACCTTTATTTTGAAGCCCAAACTCAAATTAGATGTTTAGAGGAATTAAATGTCAAATCGGAAACATACACAACAATACTGACTAACATAATACTAAAAAATCTGCCAGGAGAATTGACTCTTGAATTTTCGAAGCAAAATATAAATAATTGTCATGATTTACAGGAATTGATGAAATTTTTACACAATGCTATTAGTGCAAGAGAAAAGGCATTCCGTATTAATTCTAATAATGTATCTTCTTATAATAATTTTCATTCTAACCAACACAAACAAAACAATTTTCGAAATCAGAAACGAAACTTTCATCCGAGTCGCAATAATCAACACGCGTCAGTAACAGAATTTATGGCGAAAACTTCCGAAGTTTGTTTATTCTGCGGTCAAGGTCACTGTAAGACTGAATGTGAGAACATGACTGTGCAACAAAAAAGGGATAAATTAATTAAGGAAAGGAGATGTCTGTTATGTTGTAACACAAACTGTTTTGTGAAAAAATGTAATGCTAAACAGTGTTCATTCTGCTTTGGTAGACACGCCAAAGCTATTTGTTTTAAATTTGAAAATTCTAGCAAGTGTAAATCTAATTCAAAACCGGAAGAAGAAAAACCAAAGGAATTGGAAATTCAGCCTACTATTTCGAATTCAGTTGTAAATGATAGGAATGTGATTTTATTGCAGTGTGTTAGGACAGAAATTGTTGGTCGTAAATCGTCAGGTACAGTTATTGCAATGTTTGATAACGGTAGTGAGAAGAGTTTTATTAAAAGAAATGTATCTATGAAGTTGGGATTAAAATGTCTAGGGTCAGAAACATTAAAGATTTATTCATTTGGAGCAAAGGATCCTAGGTTGCAAACATGTCGCAGAGTTGAAGTGAGATTGCGAAATATTTTAGATGGAAATGAAGTCGTAATGCAGGCGTTGGAAACAGATGAAATTTCGAGAGCGGCGATTAATTTGCCGAATGAGCGTACAAGAGCTGAAATGGAAGCCAAGGGATTAACTTTAACGTGGGGATATAATCAAGCGTCAGATGATAATGAAATTTCCTTGTTAACAGGTATAGATTTTTATTGGAAGTTGACAAAAGGTTTTGAAAGGTTAAATACGTCTTTGGTAGCTGTAAACACAGAACTTGGATGGTCCTTGCAGGGAAATTGTGGTGATATGAGTAAAGCGGCTGCTGTGAACTTAGTTTTAGGTGATCAAAGCACTGTATCAGCTGAACTCAGGCGTTTCTGGGAACTGGAAAGTTTAGGTATTGAAAACAAGGAAGCGGAGTGTTTGACTTTAGTGGAACAGGAGATACTTGATGAATTTAATAATTCTGTTGGGTTCGTAGATGGAAGGTATTGTGTAAAGTTGCCGTGGAAACCAGGTGTGCAGGAGAAATTAGCAAATAATAGAGAAGTGGCTCGGAAACGTTTCGATAGTCTGGTTAGGAGATTTAGAAATGATACAGCTTTTTATGAGGATTACAAAAAGGTCATTGATGATTATCGTAAGGAAGGTATCATTGAGAATTTGTCGTCAGATACTGAAGTGTCATATTCTGAGCAGTCATTCTACTTACCCCACCACGCTGTCATTCGCGAAGACAAATCTACTAGTCGACTTCGAATCGTGTTTGATGGTTCTTCTCATGAAGGAGGACAACTTTCAATTAATGACTGTTTATTTAAAGGACTGAACTTGTATCCAAATCTATTTGAAATGATTTTAAAGTTTCGACAAAATACAATCGCCTTCACAGCGGATATAAAGCAAGCGTATCTACAAATTTTGATCGATCCTAGTGATAGAAAATTTACTAGATTCTTCTGGACTGATGATATCGGTTCTAATTCATATCAAAAAATGAACTTTAGTAGAGTTTTATTTGGACTAAAACCAAGTCCATATTTGTTAGCTGCAACTCTGAAATATCATTTTGATAAATGTAAAGAAGAATTTCCTGATACTTGCAAATTACTGTCAGAATGGTTTTATGTCGACGATTTGATTGGAGGCGAAGAAGACTTGCAAGCGGCTTTGAAAATTACGACTGAAAGTGTAGAAATTCTCAAAAGATGTGGCATGATATTACGAAAATGGAAAACCAATTCCATGGAACTGCGTAAGCTATGGAAAGATGCTGAGTTCGACATCGATGAGGAAAAGAGCTCAAGTACAGGACTTGACTCACCATCCAAGGTGTTGGGTCTAGTTTGGGATCCAGATGCGGACAGTATATCTTTTAACGTGAAAGAATTATCAAAGTTTGTCAAGAACGGAACTGCTTCGAAAACATTTATTCTTCGAGTAGTGGGTCGTATTTATGATCCTATCGGATTTCTTGGGCCTTTCATCATAAAGCTGAAGTGCATTCTACAGGAACTGTGGAGTCATGACATAGACTGGGATGATAAACTTCCATCGTCACTGGATCACAAGTGGCAGTTGTGGTGCAGTGCAATCGAACACTTAGAAGATCTTCAGATTCCTAGATGTTATTTTTCAAATTTGAACTGTAAATTTATTTCATTTGAAATTCATTCTTTTTCAGATTCATCTCTTTTAGCCTATGGAACTGTATTGTATTTAAGAGCTATATCTGAATATGGGAGGATAAGTATCAGTTTTATTTGTTCTAAAAGTCGTGTAGCTCCTCTGAAAAGTCTTACATTACCGAGACTGGAATTAATGGGAGCTTTATTGTCCGCAAGATTAGTCCATCAAGTAAGTAAATGTCTTAAATTTAATACTTCTAGTTATTTTTGGACCGACTCGATGATTACATTATGTTGGATTAAGGGACAAGCTAGTAAATACAAAACTTTCGTAAAAAATAGAATAGAAGAAATTCAATCTTTATCAGATACCAATAATTGGGCTCATTGCCCTGGTAAGGATAACCCTGCAGATATCTTGTCCAGAGGAATTTCTGCAGCAAATTTAGCTACAAATCATCTTTGGTGGCACGGTCCACCATGGCTAAGCCAATCACCTGAATACTGGCCTACTAAAAGAGAGAACTTAAAATCTACAGACGTAGACTTAGAGCTAAAAAAAGAATTTGAAAGTACAGTGCAAAATAACTGTTTGGTAGAAAATTCGAAATTTATTTTAGATTTAAGGAAATATAGTAGTTTGTTAAAGGTACTAAGAGTAACTGCACTAGTTAAACGGTTTGTTAATAAACTTCAAAAACGACAAACGATTGCAGGTCCCCTCACAGCAGAAGAACTTCAAAATGCTGAAATAGACTGGATAAAACATGAGCAAAACATAGAGTTCAACTTAGAATTGCAGAACCTTAAAAATGGTAAATCGATTCCTAAAAACTCTCCACTTTCGAATTTAGCCCCATTTCTCGACAGTTGTGGTGTATTGCGCATAAAAGGAAGGTTAGAACAAGGAGCGTTTACAAAGGATGAAGCTCATCCTATACTTCTTCCTAAGCAGTCTAAATTTACAGAGTTAATTATTATTCGAGAACATAATAAAATTTTTCATGGTGGAGTTACATTTACGCTAACCAAAATTAGGTCTAGATTTTGGATTCCACGAGGTAGACAAATTATAAAAAGAGTATTAGGTAACTGCCTAATTTGTCGAAAGTATAAGTTGAAACCAGCTAAACTAATAACTAGTCAACTACCTAAAAGTAGAATTACTGAAAACCCTCCTTTTACTGTAACTGGCATAGATTTCACTGGCCCAGTTTTAATAAAATCAGGAAAGGATACGCCTCAAAAGGCTTACATAACATTATTTACATGCAGTGTTACTAGAGCTGTGCACATACAATTAATCACAAATATGTCAACAAAAAATTTTATTTTGTCATTAAGGAGATTTTTAGCTAGGAGAGGAAATTGTAAAGTTATCATTTCCGACAATGCTAAGAGCTTTAGAGCCACTAATGAAATTCTTAAAGAATTTGCAAAAATTATAATAGATTCAAAATTGAAAGATTTCATATCAATAAACGGCATAACTTGGCAATATATTGCGCCTCACGCGCCTTGGTGGGGTGGTTTTTATGAAAGGCTTATGAAAAGTATCAAAGATCCTTTGAGAAAGGTTCTCGGAAGGGCTCTTCTTAACTTTGAGGAAATGATGACTATTCTATCAGAAATTGAGTTAGTTTTATATCATAGACCTCTTACTTATGTCCATAATGAAATAAAAGAGCCAGAAGCTCTTACACCTGCCCATTTCTTGTTTCCAGGGCAAGAAAATATTTCTTATCCTGTACATTTCGCCGACCTTTTCAGGAATGAACCATTGAACAGGCAGACTTTGACTAGGAGAAAACTGTATCAAACTAATCTTTTGAAACAAATTTGGAAAAAGTGGAAGGAGAATTATTTCCTCGAATTACGGTCTGCGCATACTTTTCTAAATCCATCTCCTGAAAGGAATCTTAAAAAGGGTGAGGTTGTATTGCTGGAGGGGTCGACGAAATCAAAAATTTATGGCCTATTGGAATTATAGAAGAAGTTTATAAAGGTAGGGATGGGTATGTGCGTTCATGTTTGATTCGTACTTCTCAAGGACTTTATCGAAGACCCGTCCAATTAATCTATTTTTTTGAAGTTTAAAGTTATATATATATGTTTGTTTCATGTATTGTATTTAATTTGCAATGTAGTTTTCAGTATTAATTTGTGCATATTGATTTTAATTATATCTAAATATATTATTGATATGTAAATTTAATGTGCTCTTAAAAGAGCACAGGTGGGGTGTGTTGGAACTTTTCATAGGATAGAGGGCGCTGTTGCGCCAAAGGAATTCTGTTTTTTTTTACATTATGTAACTGTGGTTCGCCATTGCGATGTATGTGTATTGCTGTGATATATTTTGGTGCTTTCATTAAATATAAATGAAAGATATCGTCACGAAATTTTTGTATCCAAATCAAGATCAAATTTACCACTGATGCAAATTCGTCGAAACAAAATTAGCGTTCGAACAAGAATCGTCAAGTTATTACTAGCCTTTCGAACTACGCATTAGTATCGTTAATCGCTTCGTAACAGCGTATATGTTTTCGAGACTCTATATTCTTCTATAAAGTAGATATACAGTGTAGTGCAGGTAACATAATCGAAAGCCTATTTTAATTGTTAGTAAAAATATGCTTAGCTTAAATAAATCTAACAGTCTTTCTCACTTGAGTTTAATATATTACATATATTACACCAGAGTTGCAGTTTACTCTTCCCTTAAGTTAAACACTAGAACTAGATTTAATTAATTTCCTTCATCTTCTCGCCAAGAATCATTTTCGTAACTCCCTTTGTTCCAGAACTGAAAGACATAGCGATTAATAGAGAGTAGATATTTGCTATTAATTACATCTAATTCCACATCTGCTGTTGGAGTTAAGTTAGAATAGATTTGCACAAAGACGAGAATTCCAGATCTATGGTTAGAAATTAATTTGAAAGTTTAAACTAAAAGTCTCTTTTCATCATGAACTAGCAATTGCTAATGCTCAACCATGAGTACACCTGATCATTTTATAGGAAATTCCATTGTATCATGTTTAAATAAAACATGTGATGATAAATGGATTAAAAGAAAGAAATTGTGATTAAATGAAGGAAGTGATAGTTTAAATGAAAAAAAAAATCATGATGAGAACTTTTCATCGCGAGAATTTGTTCTGTTGAGAATAGAAATTAGCTTTTGTATTATACAAAAATGAGGGTTAATAGTTTAAGTTTCAGATTAAATCAAACAACTTTGGACGGACTTGTAGAGTTCTAGTTATGTAGAAGCTATATCAGTGTCCTTCAGACTATACTAGATCGATAAGCGAATTATCTCTTCAGCCTGAATTAGGAGAAAAAATACTGCGAAGTTTAAAACAACCTTTTTATTAAATCTTTGAATTAAACAGAAGACACAGCTTGTGCGTACAAAGTATCCTTCGCCACTTGCGGGTATTTAAAACATCAAACAAACTGGTCTACTTAAAACAGCTCAATTATTTTAATGACGCATCTTTAACCTCGACTAGCAAAATGGCTAAAGCCAGAATAATCTCTGGCAGAGCTGGCGATGGGATGTAACCTGTAGGTAAGGCTGCCAGAAGCTCTAATCCTAAAATACACAAACTCCTAGACGTAAAATACTCCATCAACGTATTTGCATTCTGGTGAGCACTGCGGAAAGAAGTAGTAAAGGTTTAAATCGTTCTAAATGGTTAACTAACATAAAATCCTTACGCATTCACCATTTGTACTGTATTTGTAAACGACGTACAATTCAAGTTCAGGGCTGACGTACAGTTCAGTTCAGTTTTAGCATTGGTTTTATAACTAAGTTCCGCCACATTTCATTGATATCTGATTTTCCTGGGTGAAATTCGCTATTTTTTCCATTTCTTATACTTTTGTGCTTTGCCTGTTCACATAACATCAACTAACTGGCTTAGATTATTGAGAGTGAATGTGTGGAATTTCTAGGCGCCCGAAAAGGCAAACAGAAATGAGAAGTAGAGAATGTATTTGACAAACTAATCTTCGGTAATAGCTTAAATTACTAGCAGTTGCTTGACATGTGGCTTTTGTTACATAAAAAAAATTCAGTGGCTCTGAGTGTGTTCAAACTTTCAACAGCCCAAGAGATAAATACATTTTTGATAAACCTTGTACCTGAGTAACTAATAAATATCGGTAGATAATGATAATCATTTAACAAATGCCTGGAGTATAAAAAGCATGAAGTTCGTTCTTCGGTTTCCAGATATTATACTTACGTAGTGGTTTTTAGTGAGATGGGAAGCTTAACATTTTTTAGAGCAGAAGAACTACTTCTACTGGATTGTCCATGTTATGATACATTTGCCTCACATCAGGATTAAACCAATGTACTATCATGGTTTGACCTGTGATAAGAAAGAAATAAATGGATCTAGGGCACAAGATGAGAGTACAGTATGGTGGGTGTTCAAATGCTAAAAATAGATATCCCAGACAAGCTTGGAACTAAGTGTAATTTATTCTTCTGTATGCTTTACTTCCATAATATTAATTCTCATCGTGCTTTCGATCGCTGATCATCTTCTTCTTTGATGAAGAAGATCTAATCCATTAGTGAGATGAATTATTGTTATCCAGCCATAGTGCTGAACGACTTTCTCTACCATACAAAGTTTAATTTTCACCAACAGTTACAATGCGGGAAGAAATACTTCTAATTGGCATATTTTTAATAGAAAAAAACTATGAGAGCTTTTTCTAGGTTCTTTTTTGCCGTCTTTCCTTATCTGCAATTGCTAATTGAAATAACTGAAGAGAAGAATAACTTTTGAATTTTCTTCGGTACTGCTAATCTCAGGTTTCCAGTTCATACAAGCTCATTCTCTTTGTTAAATGTTATTTGTGGTATACCGAGAATTATCGATATGTATATCATAATCGGACTAAAAGCTGGCACCGCGCCAAGCATCGGAGCGCGCTCAGGAATAAGAAGAGGACTGGAATGCGAGTAGCTGTAATTATGAAGAGCTGTAGATATAAGTGTGTATTCGAGTAGCTGTAATTATGAAGAGCTGTAGATATAAGTGTGTATGCGAGTGATGATATATTTTGTATATATAATAAAAGAAGCATGTAGTTTAAAAGAGTGTATCTTGTGAAATAATTACCCACTAAAGGATACACGACATTATTGATTGTAGCACTCGAATAATATCTTAATTTAAGCTGATAGCAAGAAATACTCTTCAGTTTTTGGTCCCTTAGTTGACTTTGTAGTGATTTAGTTGACTTATTTTCTTAGTTGATATAGCAACAGTTTTGTCTACTGCATTTTCACTGAAATCAACCATATCTCAAACTTACACGCGTCTTCATTCGTCAAGAAAATTTTATATATTACAGCTTTTGCACTTTAGCTCAACTCTTTCATTTTTTTTTTTTTTTTGAAGCATCACAATAAATTTGAATCCAGTTTTACACAGCATAACGCCGCTTGAAATTATACAATAATTAATGATGTAAGCAGTTTCTCTCAACGTTCAATAGGGAATAACTGATTGTCAAAGTGATATAAGAGATTACAGGCGAGATTCAAACAATATAAATGTTGCGATCCTTTGTATAATCACACATTTTATAATTTTATTCCAACGTATTTAAATAAAAATATATCAGCAAAAAATTTAAAATTGGCTGAGCAAAATTTAAAGGTGAGCAAACATATTAGTTTTGAAAGACATTAAAATTTTATTTTTGATACTGTCTTTCTTTTAAAAGCTTTCTTGCTACTCAATAGGAAGAAAATTGTTTGAAGTTAAAATAGCTAGACATTCCTTATTTCTGTTTAATAAGACTTTAGAAAGTAATATTAAATCTTTAATTAGTCCTATGTTTCTATTTTTAAGTATAACGTATAGAGTGAAATAAATTATTAAGTTCATACATCTGTTGCGGTGGATACTACTTTAAATTTAATACATTAGGTTGTAGAGACCATTAGGTATTTTTTTAAAGGTGGGGAGATAAAAAATGAGCAATGTTCTCGCCAGGACTCGAACCGCGGACCTCTCGAATACGCGCCGAGCGTGCTGACCACTACACCACAAAAAAAGGCATGCTAAGAAACCGGGAGAAATACCTTATATACTCCCCCTTTTAAAGGGTGACTGGGGATTAGGGAACCCAATCACCAAACCTGGTAGTGGAGAATCGGTGTCCGTCGAAAACTTTGCGGACGGAAACGTCGCGGAGAAAATACAAGGCGAAAACTTCTTAGTACAAAACATCGTGGGAGAAAAAAAAGCAAAGATAAAAACATCGCAGATCTAAAACATCACGATACTAAATATCGTGGTCGAAAATAAGGCGCTTTAAAAAACTTCGCAGTTTAAAAACATCGTCGTCAGAAATATCGTGTTAAAAAATAAGGTACATACAAATCATCGCACAAATGCGTTTTTCAGGTTTTAAAAGTAAGTGCATTTTCGCATAATAATTTGGGAGCGCAAGAAGGAAAGAGGGATATTTTTGCTCTATAGTTCATATTTTTGAATGAACTAATAACTTTTTGCTGAAAAGTAAGAAGGAAACTTAGGCATTTCCAAACTGAAAATGGAAAGAAAATTAATGCAACTTATAGCACTTAATTTTGAATTTACATCGTTAATTAACAAAGGTTATTAATAACTTAATTTTTTAATAAGGTTTTACTGATAATTTCTCATGAAAAATACACTCTAAAAATGTTTAGAAAAAGGACGATAAATAACTGCATGAGATTTATCTCTGTACAAATTGCTTTATTAATTATCAAAATTATTTTCTTTCACATTTGTTAATCTGGTATTGTTTTAGTGAGAATTATATCTTATTTTATTTGCGTTTATTCTTAAAGTGTCACTAACATTTGCACTCTCTTTTCTTTTTGCGCTTCCAAATCATTATCCGAAAATGCATTTACAACTTTTAAAACCAGAAAAAAGCATGTGTACGATGTTGTCGTTATGCGATGACTTGTAGGTACTTTATTTTTTACCACGGTATTTTCGATGACGATGTTTTTAAACTGTGAAGTTTTTGAACCGCTTTATTTTCGATCACGATGTTTTGCTCCGCGATGTTTTAGAACTGCGACGTTTTCTCTTTGTTTCTTTTCTCCCACGATGTTTTGTACCACGACGTCTTCGCCTTGAGTTGTTTTCTCAGCGACTTTTTCGTCCGCGATGTTTTTGCGGCGATGTTTTCTGCTATAACCGGAGAATCATCAGCCACTACCTTTTGCAGTTCGGCCCCACTGTAGAGACATTAGGTATTTTTTTATAGGTGGCGAGATGAAAAATTAGCAATGCCCTCGGGACTCGAACCACGGACCTCTCGAATACGCGTCGAGCGCGCTGACCACTACACCACGATGGCATGCTAAGAAGACGGAAAAATACCTTATAAAGTAAAGGTTACTCTTTACTTCTATACAGTAAAATGGCTAGAGTTCACTTAAGCGGTGTTATGTAGGGCTTAGAAATTTGCTGGCCAAAGGATGATTAATCAAACAAAATTAGCTGTCGAACTAACTAGGTTGTTTCAATCTTCCGCTACTGAAAAAGTAACTGAAATTACCTATAACTCAAAATTAGTGTGGGTGACACTTTACGTATAACACAAAACGCATTTGAAGAAATTAAGCAGCTTGAGCAGTAAGGATGAAGATAATTTCTCAACAGCTATGATTTTGCTATCATTCTGAATGAAACGTAATTTTTTATTTAAATAGTTGCAACGGTATCGTATTGATATTTTGAATCAGCTTAAAATATCAAATCAGTATAATTCTAAAAGTCTAAATTTCTGAATTAATTCTGTAAACTGTTTTACCTTTTAAATTATGAATTTTCTGTTAGCTTGGCACTTGAATCTTGATACAGATACAGAATGGACATATAAAATTGTATTTTGAGTCAGCGTTATGGTATTATTATATAACTAGATATTTAGGAATTAGGTTAATTTTTAAGTATGCAAAATGAGCTTTTAATCTTTGAGCAAGATAGCTTGTTTATAAATTCTTTCTAATTATGTGATCAAAAGGGTGATTTCTGCATTAGAAAATATCGTTATCCCATCGTGGAGGGTAAATGCTTTGTGAAAATTTTCCAAGATGCGTTCCACTTTGAAGACTAAGTTTCGAAACGTAGTCTTTAAAACGTGATTAATTTCCATCCATGATTCCAGAAAAAATACATTCTATCGTTTTTTATTTTTATATTAAAATCAAAGAACTAACATATTTACATAACATAAAACGGTTAACAGAGATGCAAACAAAATAAAAGAAAATAACTTTGTAAACCTAGGAAGTGAGCTGGAAAGAAGATTATAGTATTAAAGTATTAAGGCAATATTAATTAATGGTTAATATATAATGTAAATAATATTAATGATGTATAATGTAATGTAATGGTTAATATATAATGTAACGGTTAATATAAATGTTCAAAAATGTGCCGAAAAGAATTAAACTATATATTAACTATATATATACGTTTATAATGTGTAAATTAAACTGTATACTTCAAAATCTCTGTTTGTGAGCTTTTCTGAAGTTACCTTAGTTACCATCTGAGTTATCGCTAATGCAACTTACGAACAGCTGAACAGAAGCAATTAAATATTTTTTTAATCAATTCTTGTGGTTGCCTGTAAAATAATGTACAACGGGTTTAGAACCTCCAATAATTTACGTTTTTGACCGCTAAATAAACTAGATCTCTGAAAGTTCTACACATGTTGAAGTTCGATTCCCATTTGCTTTTGTACGCAGAATATTTAGGCTATGAGTGATTAGCAACCCCGAAACAATTTCCCATCTGAAAGATCACTTTCGCTAACAGCAACTAATCTCGTTAGATTCATTTAAATGGAAAATAAGAAATAACAGCATTTAACATTACTGTGTCGTAACTGATATTTACATAAATTTCTGAACTGAAATTAATATGATGGAAACTAAGAAATAAGAGAGTGTAGAAATTTCAAACTTAATTTGTTAAGAACGTAACATAATAGTTATAATGTTGTTTTGTAAATGACAATGATTTTAGCACTGATCTTGACACACTGATTTTAGCGCTGATCTTGACACACTGATTTTAGCTGCAGTTAAGAAGCCCCAGAATATAACCTTACAGTCATGTAACTGAGATTTATGTAAATGTCTAAACTGGATAAATTATTGTGACGGAAACTGAGAAGAAATAAGATGGCGTAGAAATTTAGATCATATTTATTAAAAGTAACATAATTGTGACAAAGCTGTTTTGAAAATGAGGTCTTGAAAGAGACTAAAGACACAAGAGGTTTTACGTTATAGACAGTAATTTCTTACTGTTTCCTTGTTCTGCAAGCTATTCTGTAACACTAATGTTTACCAAAGTTCCTTTAAATTGGAGTCTTTAACAGCTGTAAATTTAAATACTGAATTTCCATTTGTTGAAATCTTACACATGTTAAGAGGTTATAATAATTGAGTCAATCATGTTAAACACTGTGTTTCTGAAAAACTGTGACATCTATAACATTTGGTAATTTTAATATTTTTTTTTTGTAATACGACATGAAAGAAGTGTGAGTATACTGTCTGCTATTTACCTAATCATGTAAGATAATAAAAGTAGAAAGAAATATCGTTTAGCTTCAGAATGGTCTACGATTTTAAGGAAAGTCAAAAAAAAAAGCTGCTTATAAAATAACCCTATTCAAATAAATTAAATGTTGGATAACATATTATATGTGAGAAAGCGTACATTAAAAACGAAAAGTGATCAAAATGAACATATATCTAAAGTTATTGAAATAAATACAAGATAAAAGGAATTTTAACATCTTCACTTATTTTTGAATTGTATACTCTTATAACCACTTTTGCTGAGATTTCCTTTTGGTTTGTTGAGGCGACGTTAAATAAAGAAAGTGTAATATGCATTGGTGTGAATGTTTTTAAACTCATAAACTAAGAAAGTAAGATGCATTTAACACCTTTTAACAGTAGACAAATTTCGTGACTTTTAACTCAAGTAGTGTAACTTCACATATGAATTTCCTGCATGAAAATGCATCGATAATAAATACACTCTAAATTCCTCTTTGTTCTCTTTCCAAAAAAAGCTAACTTTATTTCTTCCAAAGAAAACTTAATTTTCAATAAAAAAGTACCAGCTGGAATTTTTTTCTCTTTCTAAGATTGAATTATCATCTCTCTCTAGCAAAAATCCAAATCCTGACTTGCAACGAGGAATTTTTTTTTTTTAAATTCAAAAAAGGAAAACTCAGTGTAAAATGTCGAGTTCTTTCTATCTCAAGAATAAAAAAGAGTAAATTCGCATATACACGTTCCTTTCGCAATTGTTCATAGGGTTAAAAGTTACCTAAGAAAACCATCAGTTCTTGAAATATCTCCTTCGGGAATTCAATTTTCCGCTCTCTTGCATTTGCGGGGCAAATCAAAATGTTTCACTGTATTATTTATTTTTGGTTGCATTACGAAACCAAAGTTCGGTTTCCAGTTTTTGCCCAACTAGAATGCAAATTGATTTTCTACTCGGTGGTATTACTCTGCCACTTTATAATTTAATATTCGGTATAGAATATTTCGCTTTAGGAACCAATTTTATTTGCTTAAACTATGAATGTAGATTCTGTTTATTTGTAAGGTGCTCACTTCCCTACTCGTAACCAAAAACAAATGATCCGATATATAAAATTTAGATATATTTTCAGGTTATATCCTTTAAATGTAATAAAAGGTAACATTTGCCTTTTCATGCGTAAAAATATATATGCTTTTATCGTGTTTATATTTGATATTGGTTGATTTATTGCTTTCGTGTGAAGTGTCCCTAGTATACTGAATTTCTAAAATAGTGTATGATGTATTAACATTTAACGATTCTAATGTTCGATAGTTAAATATATATACTTAATTATCAGAGAGTTAATTTTATATGTTTATGTTTGTACTTGACCCTCTTCAGAAATTGTTTTTCATCACAGTTTGGCAAAAGATAATTTTACCGCGTAATTGTTAGTGTAATAAGATTTTTAATACGTTAACGTGAGTTGAAGTTTCGGCTAGTTATTCTAAGCTAACATTAATTGCTGTTTGAGGTTTTGAGTTGTGTTGGACATACCCTGTTTTAGGAAAAGTTTGGAACGTTCTCGCTGTCTTACAAGAAAACATAAATATTTACTTTTGTGAGCTCAAAAATAATTTCAGTAAATTTTATCTACTCTCTTTAAACTTGAGATTGTCCTGATTGCTTATAAATCTACGAGCATAAGCCATTTCTAAGGCTGAACACTGATGTAAGATAAATGATATAAGGCAGAAATTATGCTTTTTAAGGTAACTAGTCGTGATACGTGAATGTGATTCAGAAAAATGGTTACCTAATATAATGATTATGAAAACATTTCGTTTAAATTCTTATGAAAGGACAATGGCAAAAATCAAATAATCCTGAGAGAATTGGCGGAAAGGTTTCCAGCGATATCGTGCTTTTTCAGATGAATAAATATTCAGTATCGCAACAACAAGAAATGGAAGACGTAAACAAGCTCGTAAGAATGGTAAATTGAAGAAGCTTGAACTTTATTCAGTACAGTAGACATTGTTTAATGTTATTGCTGTTAATGTTGTCATTCCGATATCGCCATGGAATTTTCGAAGTCTCATCCATTTATATACGAAAACATGGGAAATGTATCGCTTATTATGAACAACAATTCGGTCAATGTTACCAAAATGTTCGGGAATAAACTCTTTAAACTGATCTAAAATATATAAAAAAATAATATAGTCAAATAAGGACGAAGTAGAGTACAGAAATTGCCAAAGCCTGGTTGCTTAACAAAGTATTAAGTTGCCAAACAACTTCATTCTGTTTTAGGGCAACCATGCACAAAAGAACCCATTTTCGTAAGCTTAGGGAAGATCGACTGGACTTACGAGAGTTAATAGATAATGAAACGGAAATCTAGATATCATTGCTTTTTTTTTGCAAAAATGTCTCTTCACGTGTTTTTAGTTTAATAATTGTTACAGATATTCTGTCGCAGAAGAAAGTATTTTTAAACTTGTTTAGGCCTTTTTATCTTAGATTCTAGCAAAAAGCGTAATGATCTGAATCTAAGGTATCAAGATGACTTGTTTAATCGTTATAATCAGTTGCCAAAACTGAGTCACGGAAATGTTGCTCTTAATTTGTAACTTCTCCAAGCAAGATTTTGAAGATTCGTGTTTGAAAATGAAATCAAACTCGAAGTGAAAACAAGAAATGGATGCGTAGCGAAAAAGGTACCAGTACTGAAAAAGCAATGAAGATTAGGTTTACGAATGTTCATGCAAATAATGAGGCAATCAACGCCAAAAAGCTGAGGAATTAGCCGTAAAAATCGGGGAAAAGAATTTAGTGGCAACAGATGTTGATTTAACCGACAGAAGAAAAGAAAAGGAATATTGTTTACAGACGCTTTTAGGGTGAAGAAAAAGCTGCTGATTTATCTGCTGTAGGAACATGGTTGTAAAATTAATGGTATCACCAAGATCTGTATTATGTTTTATTGCCTCAACATACATATTTAATTAAAACTCAAAGCTCAAACGGATGTAAAACAGTGAAAGGTCATGTGAACGTTGTATGCAGTGTCAACATGTGCGTTAGAAAAGGGAAACTGTTAATAATCGGGAAAAGGTGAAATTCAAGATGCGTTAAATTAGTAAAGAGATTACTAGTGATCTAATTAAGTATAATACAAAGGTGTGGATGACTTCAATAATTTTAAATGAACCTGTTTTGAAATGGAATAGCGAACTGAAGAATGATATGATTCTTACTGAGAACTGCGCAGTACTTAAATTAAATGTCTTTAAGCATGCCAATATTTTAATAAATTTTTAAACAGAGCACGTTCAAGACCTAGAAACAACATCTAAGACTAACATGAAGTGTGAGAAATTTAAAAGTTGGGTCGATGAAGAATTTCAAGAGGCAGCATCAATGACAAAGAATATCTACTAGTCATTATCTGAAGCAAATCCAAACACATAATACATTATACTTTCTAAGGAAAATAATTCTGAAATCGGTGAATTCCTTACAAATGCTGAGATGAAGGATGCCCTATGAGTAATAGGATTTGGAGCACATCATCAGTCAAATAATTTCCAGAAACATTATGAGCACGAATCGTTCATAAATAAATTTGCATTAACAACTGCAGCCAATTAGTTGTTAATGATTTCACCCTAATTAAAATCCTATCAAAGTAAGTATTTACATATGTCTAGTTATGTTTTCATTAAAGTGGTTAAATTACATTTATATTTTGAAGGATATTTTTCTTGTCGCAGAATGTTATCAATATCAGGACAAATTTGTTAGGCGGCTTCTACTCTACATTTAATTATAATTTGTCTTAGCGGAATACTTGAAAGAATTATTAAAACATCGAATCAAATAAAAAAAACGAGATGAAAGCTTGGAGTTTTATAAATATTTTAACATTTGGCTTCGAAAAATGAATTTCAGAAAAATTCACAGAATGGAGAGCCAGACTTTATTCACGCATTCTGGAATTCTAAGGTGTTTTCATAACTTGCTATTCAATTTAACACAGTTTTTAAATTTCCACGTCCAACATTTAATTTTTAATACATCGGATGATTATTTTGCAAATTTTATTCTGAAATAAGATAAGCCCCATATTAAAGCATTTAATACTTTTATGTGAGGAAACGGCATCTTTTCAATATTTTTTTGGCTCAAATACTGTTAAAGAGAGATAGGCGTTAAATTCACGAGTCTTTTGTTTGACAGTCTAGGGGCAATTCATGTGGCGAGGAAGTGGGTATCCGGACATAATCCCGACAGCCGAAATCCCGACAAGCCAGAATGCCGACAGATGGAATCCCGACAAGCCAAAATCCCGACAGGGTCGAAATTCCGACAAACCAAATCCCGACAGGGTCGAAATCCCGACTGTCCAATATCCCGACAGGGTCAAAATACCGAGACGGGCGAAATCCGAATAAGGCCTAATGACCCCTTAACATACTTACACAGCTGCAACTAGTATATGCTTTGATGACTAGCAAATCTGAAGAAAATTACAAAAGATTATTCCAAGATTTAATTGATTTCGCTGAAGAAAATAATATTGAACTGAGGCCATCTAGAATCATTAGTGATCTAGAAAAGGCAGCTATAAATGCTCCGCGCACTCAAAATGCTGTCGAGGATTGGCACAGAAGATGGGAGACCTTAATTGGACGCACCATATTGGCGTTTATAACATCATAGAAGGATTTCAAAAAGAACAGGAGCATGTGGAATACCAAGTTGAATGCATTCTTCGCGGAGAACAACAACCAAAACATAGGAAGGTAGATGATGACAGAGAAAGGAGAATTATGACTGTTGTGGACGATCGTGATAATCGACCTGTGATGGAATATCTTCGTGCTATCGCTCGCAATGTGTCACTGTAAATATGTCGTTTGCATGTGTAAGTGATGTTTTCTTTTTCTTAATAAAAATAATTTTATAAATCTTCATTTCAAATTTTAACGGCCATTTCAATTTGTTAAAAATTATTTTAAGTAATGACATAATTTTTATGATTTTTTGATTTAAACTTTTAATTAGTAATATGTAATAGTTAGTTAAAAATTGTATTTTATTAAGCTAAATTGAGTGTTTGTATTTAGATATTAACTTATCGGGATTTTGGACAGTCGGGATTTCGACCCTGTCGGGATTCTGGACACTCGGGATTCTGACCCTGTCGGGATTCTGGCTTGTCGGGATTTCGACCGTGTCGGAACTTTGGGTTGTCGGGATTTCGGCCCTGTCGGGGTTATGGACAGTCGGGATTCGGACTGTCGGGGTTCTGGCTTGTCGGAATTTCGGCTGTCGGGATTATGACCCAGACCCGAGGAAGTGAATGCCTCGAAACCTTGCTCTAATATCATAGAAAAGGCAACTGAATTAATTTGTAAACTTGTATGGAATACGACTGTGAGTTCAGAACTTTCGAACCATCTTTTCACGTGATGAAAAAAAAATTAACCGTGAAATGTGTTTATTCTTGCGTTCAACGCAGATTATGGAATACGTCGAAATAATGGAATAGAGAATATTATGGGAAAACTGCAGAAAAATTTCATGTCTCCACGTACTTTCTCCATGTGTCGCTACAGAAGTATATTTTAGAGCGGAGTTTAGCTGCCAACCAGAAGTCGATATGTCAGTGTCATAACAGTTATAAATCTATATCTGTTTCTAGAATCGAATTTAGACTGTAATCGTTCCTTCTTTGATATTCACTACAGAGGTCAGTGTTTATAAAATTTGGTATTAGTTTTAAAACCAAAAGTGTTCTTAAATGATCTAAAATGTACAAATAACGCAATGTTAATTTTAGGACCATTTTTGAAAACAATATTTCTGATTTTATATGAAATAGTGAATATATTTCTTTGAGATGGAAATATTAATTTTTTCGGACGTAGTAGTTCATCAGTACTATAAAAATTCAATTTTGCTCCTAATTTGGTTGGCATTGAAATTGATCTATAAAAGCAGAATAAAAATTAAGCACAACAGTCACGATTTTCTGCAAGTGTATTGTATAGATACATTGCTTTACAAGTAGAAAGAAACACTTCTCAAATAGGTAAATCTAACTTGGTTTACCATAAGCAATAAATCTTCCACTAAATGTAAATGCAGAGCATCAAAACGGTTTCTGGAAACAGTAACCAAGGAAATTGTAAATAAAGACATTATTGATAAATGCTGTCAAAATATTCGTTTCGTAACATCGCTTTGCATCGAACGCATTTGTATTCGATTTTGTAGCTTTCAGTTATATGTTATGCCGCTATGCGCCTCTCTAAGTGTATACATTAATTTTTACTCAGCAGTTTTTTACGCAATCGTTATTTTGGTAATAAGGTAATTTTGGACACCAGAGTAAAACTGCAATACAGTTTCCAAGAGCTTAACTTTAGAGAACAAAAAGCGAATAGTTTCTTAAGGAGCAATTTATATATTTATTTTCATATCTTCCACGCCTAATTTCGCAAAGTCAGCCTTTTATTTACTTCATTACGTAGAAATAAGTATACACAGTACAATAAAACCAAGTTCTTTTCACATAATGTTATGAAGAAATAGCCACCAATAGGATCTCAGCATTTGAATATGACTTTAAGACCAAATACCTATGTTTAAATACTATATTCATTGAAAAATTATGGCAATAAAAGCGTGAGATGAATAGCAACAACAATAATCAAATAAACGAATAAAAGAAAAATAATTATAGGTAAACTGCTAAAATTGGATGCAAGCCTTCAAAGATTTAAAAAAAATTGGAATAAAACTAAGGACATAAAAGGAATTCCATATGTATACCGCGTATTTTGCTACTGTATGAAAGAATCTGTCAATAGTTGTCGCTGGTATTGACAACACTTCAGAAGAGGGCTTGTGAAACTGCAGAATTACGCTTAGTTATAGGAATACGAATTTCTAATGCTCGTTTTCATCAACAGTATTTTATGTAGCTATTCATGCATTTAAACTAAAATGCTGTATACATTCCTCCTGCATTTTCCGAACTTTTTTCGAAGAATATTGTTACAGTAGTTTAAAAGGTATTTCTTCCGCCTTCTCAGCATGCCTTCGTAGTGTAGTGGTCAGCAAGCTGGGCGCGTATTCCAGAGGACCTTGGTTCGATTCCCGGCGAGGTGCGTTTCTCATTTTTCATCTCACCTGCTTTTAAAAATAACTAATGTCTCTACAAGTTTAAAAAAGGATAATTGCGATAAAAATATCTATTTTCTTTTATAATTTTAGGAATTTTTCTTTTATATGGCTTAAACTAAAAAAGTTTAAAATCGAAATTTTATATTTTTTATGTAAAATATATTCATACATAGGGTGTTGAGAATGATATGAAAAATATCAGTTATTTCTATTTTCTAACAATTCGAACCATTTTCGAATTAGGAATAAATCGAATATTTTACAAGCAATATTTTCATTTGTCATTACTGAATTTTGAATTAGCTAAATTTATTTGAATTTGAAAAAATGAATCTTTAACTTCTTCTTCAATGTTTAAAAATTCATATTTTATGGCATGTAAAATTAGTTACGGTAAATTAGTATGTAAAATTTTAAGGTTAAATTCATTTTTATTTAATCTAAAAGAAACCTAACCTTTTGTCTTGGAAGACGAATTTTGATCCCTGACTTTACTACAGTATTACAACTCTAAATTAATGCAACAAAAATAAAAGCTATAAGGTATTTTCTCCTTCCTTTCAGCATGCCTTCGTGGTGTAACTGGAAGCAAGCAGTTTAGAGAGACACGGATTTCGAATCTTGGCGAGAACATTGTGGATTTCTTTAATTTCCTGACATCCAAAAGATTCTATAAGATTCTACAAGTGGTGCCCGAACTAAAAGATGAAGGATGATAGTTCGTCACCACCAGGATTTGGCGAGTGGATCCTTTAATCCTCAACCGCCCTTTGAAAGGGGGGAGCATACAAGGTATTTTCTTCCTGCTTTTCTTATGTTTTTGTGGTTTACGTACTATCGATGTGCATTCGGGAAGTTCGGAGTTCGAATCCCGAGGAGGGCACTGAGGATTTCTTCAGTTCTTGACATCGAAAAATTCTAATGTCTCTATAAAGTAACTAAAAATTTATTGTTCACCTAACTTGATGTACAGAATGGAACTACCAATTATAAATTTACTTCTGCTTCCCGCGGCAAGAACATACAATGAAGAATTTTAAATTATTTACAACTACGACAAAATTCTATCTTAGCGGCTGGGCTAGTTCGCGAACTACTACTAAATATTCAGTAACAAAAAATTAAAACTCACTAAGTGGCAGAAATCACTACCCTATGGAAATGAAAAGTGCTATACGGCAGGCTTGCTTTGCCACTTCGCGTTCTCTTAACTTAGACTTTTACTTCTGCATAAAACTCCTCTCTTTTTATATTCTGGTAGAGTAAAAGAAACAGTAGCACAGATTTTTAAAATAAGCAAATACGGATTAATTAAACGAAACCTTACAAAATAGTGTGTGATTTTTGGATTTAGTGGTTCAAATAGTTTATCACGGACCCTATTACTAAATAAAAAATGAGGTTATCAATATTTTTCTATGCATTTGAAAAGATCTGCTATTTTGTTAAGACATAGAAATTATTTGTCGAAAAATATTACATTTCATTTTTTTTCAGCTCTTTAGTTACAGGAAGAATCTGAAACAATCCAGGAATTGGTAGGTTAGTTACAGAATTCCACTTTCACAATCTATATTTTATTTTATTTCATTTATTTATTCACTACTTTTTTGTGTGAGTGCATGTGTGCACCCACTAAAAAAAGAGTTTACAATCTGATGTTTCGCGATGAACCAAATTCGGTGCACAAATATTGTATTATATTTATAAAGAAATAGAATGCGATGTATGGTGTGGTGTATTTAATTATGGCAAAGCACACTAGGGCTATCTGCCTAAGGGGAGCGACGCCTTCGTGGAGAACTTTCTAAGGGAAACTGGCTCGTATACACGTTACACATGGGGAAAACCACGAAAACACCCATGCAGCCAGTCCGTTCGCGGGATTCGAACCTCGGACCGAACTACCAGTGTTCGGCGACTTTACCGCTCGGCCGCTGGTGGGCAAATGCGATGTATGTTTTAGAAGCAAGATTTTTATTTGTTGCAAAAAACTTTATTTTTGACAAAATTTCGAGTTTTTATGTTATTGTTAACATATTTCATGGAAAATATATTAAAAAAATGACATTGTATGCAATTAAAATTTGATTTTTGTTTTGTATTTTTACTTTAGTTTCCGTATTAATTACGCTTCATACTTAAAATTGAGTTTCAATCCATGACGTACAAATGCTTACTTAAACTGTGAAATTATAGGTAAGTTTTAGGCTGAAAGATTTGTTAATTTCTAGAAATCTATCTATGCAATCAATTCCGCATTTTTTATTCGCAAGAAATAACAGTGTAACTGTCAACAATGTTGTTTTCAGTAACCAAAGAATTTAGTAAAAAACGTAAGTGCTGCGGAAATAACTTTATGTGTAACTATTGACTACGATTGATTTCTACAGAAATATTTTCTCGATGAGGGAAGAAAGGATAATGTAGTCTTGTAAACATATTTTATAATTAAGCGAACTTACAATGAAGGCGCGTTTGCAAAGAAAGCCATCTCAGCGTTTGTTTGCATTTCATTTAAAATGCTTCTCAACCCAGAGCCCTTTGGGTATGTATTTTTTTCTTATCTTATATTCATAACCAAGATAGAATTATGCTTTACGAGATTTTATTTTTTTAAACAGGAAGCTATGCTAATAAAGAGTGCTTTAATTTTTCTCAGTATATGTTCTGTTAACATGAATTCAGGTTATGAATGAGCATCATGAATTATTTTCCAGAGCAACATTAAGACAAAGAAAAGAAAAATTATTAAAATTGCTTCATTATTCTTTTCCTTAAAAAAAACTTTCGAACTGAGTCAGTACGTTAAACTGAGATTTTCTTAAACATTTATCCTACTAATATATATATGTATATATGTCATGGTTCAAATTATACATAATCTGTTTATTTCTAATGCTGCATCCTTTTATCTTTCTTGTTTATTTTTGATTTGTGTCTCTTTTTTTTTGCAAAAGAATCTGTTTAGCTGCAATATAGTTAAAATTATCTACGTATTCTTTTATTCTATGATTTCGGTAGTTTACTGTTTTACATAGATAGAGTTTATTCCGAATTTGCACTTCATATAGTTCAATACTTTTACTTTTATTTTTACTTGAACTCCTTTACGAAGTTCTGAGCCGTTATGAAGTTAAATTAAAAGATTTCTAACAAACAAACAAATATATAATAAATTTGGCAAATAATAAGATTTCAAAGTATAATATTTAGCATGTTTGCTTATTGTAGCAAAATAACTTCACAAATCTGTCTGTCACAAATAATATGTCTATATATAAAAATAAATGTCTATAAACTGTCACAAATCCATATAAAGCAATATTATGCAAAATCCAACTGATTTCTATTCATTTTTTTGTTTCGTATTTATACAATAGTAATTAAAATGCAAAATAAAGCTTATTTAAAATTAATAAAACTGCTGTAAAATGTCTAAAATTTAATTCGCGAATTTCATAGTACTGAGAAAAACATTTAATAAAGTAATTTTGTAATTCGCATATGGAAGATTTAAGTGATATTTAGGAGATTAATAAGCAGCAATAAGGACAATTAAGTAATTCCTTTTACAGTTCGTAACATTAGACCTGTTAGCACAAAACCTCCTGTGGACTTTTAAATCAATGGTTTTACATAAATGTAGTTAATATATACTATTTGTATAAAATGTTTTCAATAGATCGTAAGATCCAAAACAAGGTATAACCATGAAAAATTAAGGAAATCATGCGAACCAATATAGGTTAAGAACGCAAATTTTTAACGTTCTCCCTGCTTTGTATCATTTATAGTATTTGCATCCTCATTTTAACTTGACATATATGATTCTAGTGACATAGAGTACAATATGTTCCTTTTTCGTAAAATACTTCAAGCCTGAAATAAACACCCGCATAAATGAAATCAAGAACTTTAAATCTAATTCATTAAATTCTCCAAACTACGTAGAATAATATGACACGTGTTTCTGAAATACTTTACTTCGAACTACGTAGAATAATATGACACGTGTTTCTGAAATACTTTACTCGAATTTTGCTGAAGTTAGCAGTAGAAACTTTTAAGATTAATGAATATGTTAGACGAAAGGAATTTCCATTTCAGATTAGGTGCCTCAATTGAAAGAGCACATAAATTTTCAGAATACGCTTTTATATCTTAAATTCAAAGGGAATGGAGAAAACTTAGGTTGACGAACTTCTCCATTTATGATTGTACTGGAAGCGTGAAAGGAAATTATACGGCAGTACGAAAAATGACAAGAAACGAAAGAAGACGTGTTATATCATTCCAAAATTACGTTTCAAGTTGATGCATGTTCAAAATGTTTTCGATGTCCTAAGCTTATGTTTGGAAAAAATGTGAAAAGTAAATGAAGTCTGAAATTATACTGAATTTTTATGCTTATAGAACTATATTGTAAAATGTTCAAAAAATAAATGTAAATTGTTGAGAGTATTAAATTTTTAGAAGCCGAAAACGGGGAAAATCAACTGTGACCTCGTTCGGATTGGAGACATGGAGTTTCCAAGAAACGTGCACTAACTATTCACACTCCGACAGCATGCGCGAGGAAAAGCAACCACTCTCAGGGGAACACACACAGATGTATGCTAAAATTCATTAAAATACTGCGTTAAAACTGTTCAGAGAATGGTTAATATTTCAGAAAGAAAGTAAAGTTTCTTGAGCATGAAGTTGATTCCAGTTCTGGATCAAATAATCAATCTCCAGAGCGCAGTTATAAAAGAATTTGCAAAGAATGATGTGTTGAAAAGAGATCATTTCTGTAACAGTTTGATGGTACTAAAATAAAATTCATAAATAGAGGTGGGATATCAGACCGCACATATTGATTGTCGGTGGGGAATTGCGGTGTCCAATAATTCATTGTTGATACAGAACAATTTCATTGAAAGTCTGATAGATATTAGAGATTTCTTTTAGTTTATAACTTTGCATTTAATGCATATTAGTTATTCATTTATTTCTTGTCTGTTACTTAGATGTCCTAATTTTGAACAACAGTCAACAGTATTGTGTGCTACTGTAAATTAAGTGTATTGACATTTTCATTTCAAAGAATTCTTTGGATTCTTATTGTGACTGTAATCGTAAATTATTCACCTATTAGGCATTTATTTCTTTCACATATTTCTAATACTACAACTATAGCAAACACCTTTGTAGAAATCGACAAACTCTGGCAACTATGCTCAAAGGTTCTTTAGGTAAACACATCCATTTTAAGTTGTAAACCGAAAATTCACCGTATCATCCTTATTTGTATAAAAAAAAAAAAAACCCGCTAAACTGCACGTAAGTGATTGCACTAATACATAAATATCTTCTTCTGTTTGAGACTACATATTGCATTTAAAATATGTAGTGACAGTCAAATGTTCCACTAGGATTATAATTTCTGTCTTGGACCTGTTCGCAATTTACGTGATATAGTTTTAAAAAGTGCTCTATTTCTAAGCTATTAATGTCAAACAACCACTATCCTCAATATAAATTTAAAACACTGCCAGTTATTTATCCAAGAAAATAAATAAATGTTCTTAGACAGGCAATATATACACAGAAGAAAATCACTCCATACACTTAATTGCAAAAACCCGCAAAGCATTTTGGTAAATTTTTATATTTTTTGGTATCATGTAGCATAGTTCAATACCTGTGTAGGTATCCTGTATGTAGATATTTGGAAAGGCTTATCAACTGACGTTTCATAAAAATGAGAATTTTACTTATTAATTAAAATGAGAATTTTACTTATTAATTACGTGTATTATACATCCGAAGTGAGTAATGAAGATCTCTTAACTTTGAAATACTATGCATAACATGGATGTGACTTTTTAAAGTGACAATAATTATGATTACATTTAAAATATGATAAATATGCTGAATAATCAATGGCCACAGAGCTTAAAATCTAAATATCTACTTTAACGATTTTCGTAGGAGAAATTTCTACAAAAGAATGCTTTAGTTTAGCACATGATTTGAAATCCACATGGACTAGAAGAGCCATAATAGAACATTTCTTCAAATTATCCCTTTTAAACCGCCAATCTCAGAATCAGGTTTTTGCATAACATATACAATATTGCTTTTTGCCTTATTTTGAGCATATCTTGCAAACGTCGGGAAAATTTTATGTGCATGTATTATGCAAATGTTATGAGAATACGTTATGGGAAACATAATTTTGTATCTTAAAGAAATAAAAATTACTTTTTAAATTCAAATTGTAAAAGGATGAAAGTTCTTTCAGACTAAGCGATTTATGCTACCCAGTCAATTATGTTTATTCAAAAAAAGCTAAAATCCAAGTAATATAATACATTTCGCTACGGCTGTCTTTGCGGTCATGAAAACAAAACTATACTGTTCAGTTTCAAAATGCACAACTGAAACGAAACACAGAATTTGTAATTTCATAACCATAGAAATGGCAGGTTTAGCAGGGTAAAAATGGTATACAATCTATTTCTTACAGCTTTCGGTTTCTGGTATATTAAAGAATAATACGGAGACAGATAATTTTGATTAAAATTACAATGCATGTAAAATTTGGTTCGTTTTCTTTGATCAAAGGAAAGCACACGAGGGCTATTTGCCTATAAGGAGTGGTGCCTTTGTGGAGGATTTTCTAAGTGAAATTGGCTCGCATACTCGTTACACATGGGAAGAACGCAAAAGCGTCCATACGGACAGCGCATTTGCCGGGTTCGAGCCCTGAACAGAACTACTAGCGGGCAGCAACTTTACCGCTCGGCCGCTGGTAGGTCCAATACACGTAAAGAGTTTAATAAATGATTTTTCAGAAGTAAAGCATTATATTAATTTCTAAATTTAAATACAAAGAAAACCACATGAAATGTTGTACACGAAAAAAAATCATTAAGGTAAACTGAAACACATATAACGTTAGGTATTTAAACGGTAGACAATGTAAGTTTGGCTTAATTAACTTGATTTTGTAGGAAATTTTACTGTACACCTATAGAATTTTCTGCTGAAAAGGTTAAAATATAATTATTAAATTTACTTAAAGTATAAATTTTCAGTTACACTTGTAATGCATGAAATAAAATATTAAGCTCTTGACATAATGATATAGTGATTTATAATTCGCAACAATTCATCAGAAATAATTGACTGATTACTAAGTGTTGGTTTTGTTAAAACTGAAGAAGTAAATACACTTCGTTCTCATTTTAAATCTAATATTCTTACATCGACGGTCAAATTCTGTGTATATATCTGACTATTATATTAAAATGTGAAACAGCAAATTTCATTGGAATTCAACTAATTATGAATACTTTTTTTTCCAAATTTTATCTTTCTAATTGTTTAACGGGAACGCTTTAATTATGTTTCATATTTAACTTATTTACTATTTCACACTATTTCATTCTTATGCACATTTTATTTCATGAATTAAAATATACACATATGCCTGCTATGACTATGGATTCAAATTTTACATTATAATTCGATTTCTTGGAATTTGAAGAGTTATGGTGAATAAATATAAATAGGCAAAGTAATTGTTACGTATTTATAAAATTAATGTAATCTTAGTAAGATAATTTAAACCTGTAAAATCATTTTAACTTGTTGAATAATTAATAATGATTAAATAATTTTTGCCTGTTAATTTAATGGTTTAAATTTTAAATCATAGCATTTTTAGTATATATTGCTTTAATACGCTCATAATCGCATACAGTTTGTTATTATACATGCTTTTTATTATAATTAGATTTCCTTACGATATGAAATTATCAAGCGATACTCAGAATACATGTAACTAAATATAATCTTGAAAATAGTCGTTATTTTAATAGGAATATATCCTCAGATATTCTTACGCATACTTGACAATTTTAATTAACTGTCTGTGTTCATTTGTGCACCTTAACAGCTGTCAGCACTGAATACACGGTTTATTTATTATTCAACTAATAAAAAGTAAAAAAAGAGGCTACTTCTTTATATCATTATTTTTCTTTAACAGCAGCTGCTAATTTCACTAAAGTAAAAAGCTAGCCTAGCACAGGAATTCACGAAATTCTTTTGCTGTGCTTGCAGAGTTAAGCAAACTTTTATACAGCAGCGAAAGGAAAATATTCTGTTATAGAAATAAAAAAATAAGAGTATTAAATTTTAATATAATTTCATTAATGAAAGGCAAAAAGCTTCTAAACCTCGTACTTTCTTACGCTTTTTCTTTGAGTTCGATGATTACTTTGGAAGCGTGCCAGCGCTGTTACAAAGCCATCAAAGGATGAAAGCTTCCGTCATTATTTCGAAATGAATTGCTTCTGCATTTATCTAACGATGAAACTTGTACCACAAATACTATTAGTTTTAAGAATGGTGAATACGAGTAGGGGTGTGACGTGGCATTGGTGATATCCTCAACGTAATCCTGGCTTTGAATTTCTAATGAAATAAAATTTCCGTTAAAAACTGAATTAAAAGTGGATGCTCGGTTTTAAACTGTAAGAACAAAATGCGAAATGCAATATCTTTCTTCTGTAGCATATCCTTAGACTGATCACCAATGCTTTTCTTTAGATGATGTTCACATCAGATAATAATTTAAAAACCAGAAAGTGTCTGCGCAGAAGTTGGATGCAGTTAAATATGCAGGTGTTTTATTCTCAAGGGACAACGTATGATGCGTCAATATCCAAAATTAAAATATGAAATGCGATTTAATTAAAAATAGTCAGTCTTATAGTTAGTCTACAACAAATTCCAGTAGTTAGAAGGGCATGGACATAGTGTGTCTAACACTATAACTCTACTACTGAAACTATAATAACTATTTCGTAGGGTATAAATACTTTTCAAAATATTACTACTTAACGGTATTCCTCGCAGAATTATTTCTACACTGTAGATGAGATTTTTGTCCTGCTAATAATAACTTGCTATCATAAACACAGATTAAAGTTTTATTAAACTTTATTTGTTCACGCCTAGTGGGTTCGAAGAGAAAGATTGTAGAACTGAAAAGGTCAATTACGTCTCTATTACACTAACCATTTAAGCTACATGCCTTGGAATATTACGATTTCCCAAATTTCCCAACATAAAATTTGTTTAAACAAACACCTAGTTGTTCCTTTAGCTAAGCACTGTAAAGCAGTGGTCTTAAGCTATACTTGTATGAGCCTCGAATGCATAATATGAAAGTAGCTGATGGGCGGAGTTTATCTTCTTTTCTTTTTTAACAAAATAAAAGTGAATTTATGTGTATATATATGTAAAGGAAGAAAGTTAGAACCAATTTACCGCAAGCACGCATATGGATATTACACACACACACACACACACACACACACACAAATTATATACATACATATAATTGCCGTATACGCTGCTAAGGTGGAAATATCACCCCTTTATAATCTGATGTTACGCTTGACGCGTGGATGTGATGTGTTGCCAATAAGTTTATGATATATTTGGAAATTACATGCTTTAAATTTAAATTGCTTATTTTTTATTTGGAAAACTTATAATTCCTTCCTTCACTTTCGCTTAAAATTATGAGATTTTTCCCTTTCGGTTCAATTCTTTAGATGCCTAATGCGTAGGAAATATTTATTAAAACATGATTAACAATAATAATATCGAAAAGGGAGATATTAAAATTGATATTTATTTTCTATCTGAAATCTCAATTTTGATACTTGCAAGAAATTTCTCGTGGTTACACTTAAAAATTTAAAGGTATTGACAGCTAAATGTTAAAGTTTCAACCTGAGATTCATATCAAATTTCTAATATTTTGAGTTAACCAAGTACATTAACCACTAAATAAATTAATCACTAACTCACGAAAGCTTTTCAGATTTTCAGAGTTAAACTGTCTAAATGGGATAAGCGTGAAAATAAAAAGTATTAGCTCTCTTTCTTTTATATATTAAATGCTTTTTCAAATTATACCGGAAAAAATGCATTATATTTGGACGTAAACAATTATAAAATTCTTTGTTTCTTACTACAACTTGACTCTCGATGCATTTGAATTCGGAGGCAACTTTTGATGCATTCTATTCTGCATTTCAATTCAATTTTCATCATAGATTGCAGTTGCCTGTCGGTGAATCAGATTTTCTCAGATTTGCTAATGTTCAGCTGCGAAAGCACTCTTCACGTATAAATGCATTCCCAAATAAAGCGATTATTTTTCTTGCAAACTTCGTAACTTAGGGTATTTGTTCGTTGACATTTACGAATAAAATTTTGTCAAATCTGTATCTTCGAGTAAAATTCGTAACACACTGGCAAATTAATCAGCTCCATTTGTATATTTTTCTGGCGCATTTATTCACGTTCGTTTTAATAGTAAAGAAAATACTTCAGATTATTAAAATCAATACATTCTTAACCAAATTTTATCTTAATAATGCTATTTTTCTTGCGTGTTTTAGAGAGTTTTCGTTTGAAATAATATAGCAGAATTTAGAAATTTTTTTTAAAAATATTTAAATTTGATTTGTGTTTTCAATAACTGCAATTTAACCTTAAAAGGTTTAATACAAGCATACATGTTAATAAGTTTATTCCTTACAGCTCTTTATTAAGAATATTTAAATGTCTTGTTAAGTCAAGAAAAAACAAAATAGCTAATCTGCTGTCTATCTGTCATTACACAGCTTGCTTTATTTAAAAATTTGTTTATTTTTGTATCATGAAAATTGCGATTTCATTTATTAAATCAAAAATTGTTTTTACAGCTCCTCGATATAACTACCTCACATTCTTATGCGGTCTACGGGATGCCAGTTTAAGACTATTGCTATAAAGCACTAATCAGAGTAAAGGGAAAAAGAGAAGGTTGACTTCTCAGAATGCTTCTGACGTTAATCCTCTGGTTTAGCAAGGCGTCTATCACTCTACTAGGTATGAGTTGCAGTTAACGTAACTAAATTCCTTTTCATGTGCACTTAATTTTCATAACTTCTGTCACAGTTTTGGAAGCCTAGAAAGCGAGAATTTCACTGCACACATTCGCAGGACAGATTAGTGTAATATGCGCTCAGGGTATCAGAGGCGTCGATTACGTACAGGGTATCAGAGGCGTCGATTACGTACAGGCTATCAGAGGCGTCGTCTTAGAATACGCGAAGCATATGTATACATGTTAAATTGTGAAAAATGGCTTTATTTTTTTAACAAAATCCTATAGTAAAATCCCTACTAATTACGTTAAATGTACAGATTTCTATTGAATCATTAATTTTATTTGGAATTAGAAATTTAAAACTAGTTTCGCGTTTTCATTTCTATTCTGCCTCTGCATGATGTTCAAATACCAGCATCATCAACTACATTGGCATGCGTAGAGATTACTATAAAACATGCAAAGGTTTTTGGAGACAATGATTGTAATATTTGCGTATATGAAAATTTCATAAATATACTATATTAATGAGGAGTTCAGTCACAGTTCATAGCAACAAAAAATTTCCAATGAATAAAATCTCAAGGAATGAAAATCTGTCACATTTAAGATGGGGGGGGGGTCATTAGTTTTTTTGCTGTTCCATCTTTGTTACAGAGCTGTAATTCCGAAAGCATGAGATATTATGGGTTTTCGCATACGTTTTTTTAAAGTTTATATGGATTTTAAGTTTTACAAACGTTTATTTTTAAAACTTTACTGCTGCCTCTTATTTTCCACTTCCGTCTAGAATAAACGCGGTTAGCTTTAGAATGCAAATTGAACTTGCAAACTCTTAAGTATTTAAGTTGTGGCTTTAAGCCAAGAAAGAGTTGAGAGAGAGACTTCTCGCCACCTTACTTCACGCGCGCTTTTCATTCAGTTGCTGTCTGCCTTTAAGGCCAGAAATATAATCCTCTTGAAACTGAAGACGTGTTGTAGTTTTCCCGTATTCTACGTATCACGTACGTAAAGACTAAAAGGCCAATCTTCGCATAAATAATCTTTGTAAATCATTTGAGTTTAGTTCTTATTTAATTTAGTTAGTTTGTAGTTCTTATTTTTTACGTTCAGACCACAAGTACTGGTCTTTGCATCCCGAAGTGCGGGAACAGTTGTAAACTATGAATAATGAAGGGTAATTAAACCCTTCCATCTGCGTCGTATCGTCTACACTTTCAACGAACATAGTTTAAAGTAAATTAATTGTCCTACATCAGGACACCAACCTGTTTGCGAAAGCAATTAGACGAAATAGTAGTCCTGATAAGCTGTTGGAAATCTGTCCAAATAAAAATAAAAATTAATTTTTAAAGTTAATTACTGAGAAATAACTAATTTAATTTGATACTTTTGTTATAAGCAAGATATATTTAATAGCTTTATATAAAAATAATTAGATATCATCAAGAAAGAAAAGTTCCTTTCCGAAACATGTGAAAACTCAGGAACTTATATACTGCTATAGAAACAACAATTTCACGTATAGTTTTTACTTTAAGATATCAGAGTATTTGAAGAACAAGTAAAAAGAGAAATTAATTTTGTTTATAAATGTTGTAATATTTGTTAATCTAGTGTTTAGAATCTGCTGCTTGAAAAAATGTTTCGAATAAAATATTATTCAAAACATTTATTCAAAAGAAATGAAAAATTATATACAGTAGATAACATATTTTGGAAGATTAAAATATGTTGTTAACACTTAATGAAAATTTACAGCCCATTGGCAGAGGTCCAATAGTTACTTAGAAAGTAATATAATTGAGTAATAACAGTTCACTTGGGGTTTTATACTAGGCAGACGGACTGACTTTTCTCTCTGTGCAGGATGAATACATGTTAGTTTCTCTGAATGCTAACCATCCCATTTATTTCTCGGTATTGCATATTGAAATTTTAATTATTTGTGTATAATTTTTATGCAAAATACTACTAATAAAAAATTTTCAATAATTTCTTTCTCTTGCTAATTTGTAACGCAAGCCATCTTGAGGGAAATATCATTTTTTTTAGTATTATTCTATAACATCTTACATTACAGTTCTGCTTATTATATATTGTTGTACTGAAAACATTACGCTTAAAAGTAAATTGATCTTACGTTTTTATGATTTATGAGCCATTGTCTGACATCGCTTTCAGAAGATTCTAGTAAAGTATTGTTTCAAATGTCAGTTCTGTAAGAAGACAAAAAACTTGAAATGCTAGACTTTTATGGAATTTATGATAACACCTATTAAGCAAAATCAGTGTGTTAAGGAAAATCAAGGTGCATTATTTTTAAAATAAAAACGATCCTATCTAACACAATAAAATGACGTAACAAGAGATATTTTTAGTTTTGTTAAACTTTGTTTTTCAGTTTGTTTATTCGGGTGAAATTTTATTATTTAGTTTTTAATCCTTTTCTATTGAGCCGATTTCGCCGAACTTTTGCATATGCATATTTGCAATGAAAGTGCAGTATTCAACAGGAATATTCTTAAGATTTGAATATATATTTATTAATAAGAGTTGGATTATTCTTGACTACATTTATTTAACAGTTATATTAATCAACAGATGCCTTCGATTTTTACTCTACGAGTAGATCAATACATAATCTTCAAAATGAAAAATATTTGGCATTTCGACAATAATTGATGGAATTTTGACTGTGCTTAAAAAGAACTACTAACAAGGACATAATTTTTAATAAAAGGATTTAATTCTTTAGTATTGTGATAAGGGAATCAGATTTCTAATCAAAGAGAAACTTTAATGCTGAGTGTCAATATATGGCATTGAATTGGTTGGCAGACCTTAAAAGAAAAAGATGACGCTAAGACGTACGATGAAATAAAGGAATAAGCAAAAGGCAGTCAGCTTTTGTGACGATATTTTCTTTTACAATTTGTCATTCTATAAACCAAGAATATCGTCTGCAGAAAAAAGGTCTTGTAAATTTCAAGTTTGAAGAGAATTGCATGCAAGTTTATGTTTGCAAGAAAATGCATGCAATTTTTTTCGTCTTTTAGTATTACTCAGTACAAATGGATAGACAAAAAAAAAAAAAAAAAAAAGCTGCGTACAAACGTCAACCGTGCTGCTTAGTAATCTGCGTTATGACCAGTCAAAAGATTGAATTTCCCCCTCTCTTTGCCGCGAGGCACGGTTTGCTTAAATGCTAAATAACGCAAACTGTCACGAATAAAGAGTACAGTCAGTAGGAGATTTGGTCGCTGTTCCGAATTTGATAAATTCTAAATCAAAACCTCCATTCCAGTTTGGTATCAGCTATAAAACTTAGATGAAATTTAATTATTAGGACTACTTATGAATCTTATCTAGTAATAAGAATGCAATAATATTTTTATAAATCCCGTTATGAAAAAGTAGCTATATTTAGCTCATTTTCAGGAAGGAGTGTAATAATATTTTCCATTTGCTAAAACCAGTCATTTTCATGTTAGAACCGAAATAAATATTATAATGTTATTCATGTTATGATGATAAATAGTTTAAGATTTAAGATCATTTATTGTTTTACCTTTCTTTTGTTCAGAAACGGAGTAATTCTTAATGGTTATGTAAACTTTCCTAAGATTATGCGTTATTTTCTACTGTCCACATTTTTAGTTTGGTTTTAGCTATTACATAGAGATATTGGAAACGGTGTATGATTTGTAGTATTTTCACACAATTACTTCTGAAATCTCACTTTCCTTTATCATACATGTTCTTCCGTGTTTTAAGTTTTTCCTTAAATAAATAACGCCGAGCGAATTTCCTTGAAATTTAAATGGAGTTAAGTAAGCAACTGCATGAATAGTTATAAGCATTTCAATGCACAGAGCTACAAATTGTGAAGTAAAATTGAAAGTTTGTTGAATAAAATAAGAAAAATTAAAATTTAGTACCCGATGCACTTAGCTAAACAAACAATCAGGAATTTCTTTTTATTTTAGGAAATTTAGAGTAAACGACCTCGGTCAAAAAAGCCATTTTCGGCTAAGAAATTTGACTTTTTTATTTCACATTTTTAAAGACTTTATTCTAAGCTGGCAGAAATATCTTTTCCTTTCTTAATATGTTGATTAGAAGTGGAGATAACAGAATTTTTCTGAGAGACGACAAACCGGAAGTAGTTGTCTATAACACAGGAAGTCGAAGTTTGAAGGGCAAATTAAAGATGTAATTTTCACCCTTTTCTGTGTTATTTTTTAACTGAATAACTTTAAGCATTTCAATATGTTTGAAGAATCTGGAAAAATATTTTCATTATATATTTTCTCATTTTCGTTTGGCAACAACATGTCGAAATTACTATTTTGTTCACATCCAGCGATCAACCTTTCTGTTTTGTATATTGCTTAAATAAATTTTATGCTTTTATATTCACAGCACCCGCAAGTGTTAAACATAGAATCACTTGAAATTCTTCACACAGGTTTTGTACATTATATGCTTGAAATATAAGTTGAAAAATTAACCAGATAGAGCTTTAATTATACCTTTTTATCTTCAATAACCGTGTATCATTTTAAACCTTTTGAGTTTTAACTAACAGATTTGGCCATATGTTACTAATCAAACAATATTTTCCAATTATTCTACTTTACTGTATGTTTATAACATGGGGTCAGTGATGCTTGAAGGTTTTATTAATTTAGACCTTAAATTTTCAATTTGTTGGATAAATTTCTCAAAATAATGAATTCTTACTCATTTTATTAATGATTATATTTAAGTATGAGCACAGAAAATCACATAGTTTAAAAAATATAACAAAGATATTGATAAACGCCCTTCGAACGAAGTTGGTTAAATTATCCAAAATAGAGTATTACTAGAAAAATACAAAATTGCAGCATTTAAATATATACAAAATTTATGAAATTTTAAAATCTACAGTAAAATCTTTAAATAGATTGAGATCTTTGGATTTAAACTTTTAAATACTGCAAAAGGGCTCATTCAGATTTTTTTTAACTGCTTAATTGCCAAAAAAATCAAAATCACAATTTTATATTCAAGAAAGAAATCTATTCTTTACTACTAAACAAAATTTGACATACGAATTCGTAAGATGATGAAAATTTATGTTTCATTATTTCGAATAGCAAAAGCAAGCTTATATCATCAAAATCATTAAATCTACTTCCCCTATTGGAATTTCTCTTTTTCAGATTCAAATTTGGCCTTTTAAATTTTATTCAATTTGTGCGCAATTTTTAATAAATTTTACGTATAAAGATTATACATACTTTTGTTTGAAATATTGTTTAAAATACACAATGCGCGATTTTAATAAATTCTATGTATAAAGCTTATAGTTCTTTTGTTAAAATGGTGTTTAAAATAAAAATGAATTTGTTATCAATTATTATCTTTATGATCTCAAGTTACGGACCTTGAGCCATCGATTCGTAATTTTAGTTTGTGCTAACTTAAAAAATTTTAATTCAACTACATATGTAAATTTACACAAACATGCGACCCTCAGAAATGAAGTCGCGCTTATTATTAACTAAGATTGTAAAATTTTATGTTCATTAACTAGTTATTATGATATGAAACATTACTATAACTTTTTCCCCCGTAGACCTCACCAAAATGGAAATTAGTTGCTTATTATTTAAGCTAAGGTTTTGAGAATTATGAAGTTATAGTTTTTGGTACCTTCGCTTGTAGTTACGTCCTATCGCCAATTCTGCCATTGTTTATTACGGCCTTAGCCATTTTGCTAGCCGACGTTAAATACTCGCAGTTGAATAACTGAGGTAGCCTAATCAGACTATTTGCACAGTCTCCGATTACGTTACCCCCTTGAATTTGAATTTCAGCTTATGTTTATTATTATTTACCGCAAGCGGCGGACTTTTTTTTTTTTTTTTTTTGGTAAGCCCGAGTTGTTCGTTTTGTTAAATTTATAGAAGTTACGGTTATTTTCACATAACCTTTTTAATTAATAAAAAGGTTATTTTAGCCTTTGTATGAATTTGTCATTTTGATTCAGACTAGAGCGATAACTACCTTGTTAGCACAGAATAGTCCGAACAACATTATTTTACGCTTCTACACAAGTAAAACCTTACAAAGTTTAACTGGTGTATTGTTTTCTGTCAGGATGTGAAATATTGCTCTTTAGTTTTCGACTTTTACTACATCGTTTCACACGTCTTAAATGTTCAAAAGCTGATGTCCATGAGAGAGAAGCATTTTTTTTTACAGGGAATCGTTTGAATCTTCATGCATCTTAACATTAGTCTTGTAGTGATAACACATACAAAAACATCGAGAATAATATTTTTATTGCTTCTTTTTGATGACGATACGCATTGATGCCGAAGTGCATTTGCGAACAAAGATATCGGAATAGAAACCAGCCCTGAAGAGGATTTTGATGTCATTTCCTTTCATCAAACAAACCTAATCAACGTTTAGTGACATCCTGCTCATGCGAGTTCTTTGTTCTTGATAACATATAGAGGTCTGCGTACTCGAAGGTGGTTTCACATTAAAGTGTCAGTTTCGACATGATACCGAAGATATATCTCGATCATTCTTCATTAATCTAGCCAATGCGGGCTGTGATAGACCTATTTCTTTTATCTTCCTTCGTCATGTCGCTCTTTTTATCCCGGAAGAAGTTCGATCCGTTATTTTGGTATCATGTTTAATCACTATCGTTATCGTTTCGCTTTAGCCGAATCAAGCGTAATATATATTTATTGTTATTACATTTAAGTATCCGGAATGTGCAGAAATAGGCTTTTATATTTTTAATGGTAGGTTTATATATAATTTCAGTGCAATTTTCTTCCATTTTTATGAATAATGAATTTTGAGAATTAAGAATTTATGTTAAGAATCTACACTTATGTAACCTTACTGAATACCGATGAAGAATAAAAAATGCTACGCTTTATTTTAATAATAATGGTGAAGAAAAGAAATAGATGGTAGAAAATGCTAGCTCAGATGCTTCCAAAGAAGTTGTCTCACGCTAAATATAACCTTAAACGTGTTTATTCAGGAATTTTTTTCGGTTGTATCTCTTCTATATACACGCTTGTTTCCTGTCTCTTTCGTGTGACTCAAATGCTTTTGTACACAAAGAAGAAACAAATAAAGTGAAATGAAATAATTGTGGCTTAAGATGCTAGTTAGGAAGTTAAACGATGTGAAAATAGAAAGAGCTAGTGAATCTCAAACTAACAAGGCTAATTAAAAAATATAGCAGTCGTAAATCAAGCAGTCTATTGCGGTGTAAGGAATTATTTGGTTTTAAGCTAAACAGTTTTTATTCAGTTACTTATCCTTTCTAGTTTTCCTCATTTCCTTTTCCTGCCAGAATGATATTTTGCGAAGTAGGGTAGACAGATGCTATTTAAGCTGGTGTCTCAGGTACTTCAGACAGAGCGTGTTCTGCCGTTCGGCCACGTTGCTTCTCTAATTTAAGCTTGCTATTTTACGACCATGCATATTAATTGCCGGTTTGTTTACTTCGGTGGTAGAGATAAAAGCCAACTTAGGTTAATTATCTCTGTGCAGCTTCGACTGATTATTTAACTTATGCTTAGTTTTAGTTTTATATTTCTATTATAAATTGCAGCCAAGAGTATTGACTAAGTTTGTAAGCATCAGGAGTGCCGTCTGTAAATTCTTTCTTGAGATGCATAAAAGGGTCTTTATACGCGTTGTCACTGATGGAGTTTGAACTTAGCATAACAGAACATGATTTTAAATGTGGCAGTAAAATGTAGCATAAGAAATTAGTGAAGATTAAACATACTAAATCATAAAGTAAGGAACATAATAGTCCTAATCATGCTCTACTGCTTGCTTAATTTAATTTAATGCTCAACTGCTTGCTAGTGTTACAAAAAGAAACTGTCAAACGGACCTAAAAATGAAAAGGATATAAGTTCGAACATGCTTAAGAAATCAACATTTTACTATAAACTCAAATATACCGATAAAATAAGTATCATGATAGAAATCCGAATATACCAGTAAAATAAGTTTTATTTTGCGCTGAAATAATTTGCAAATAGAAAAGAGAAACTCCAGAATTCAGGAAAAAATATTTCTTCATTCATTCAGCATTAATTTAATAAAAAGAAGAAAGGAATTAGCTAAGATATATCTATATTTATGAGAACAAATTCTGAAATCGAATTATTTATGATCACTAATGAAAATACTATTTGAACACCAATCATTCACCGTGCAAATATCTGGATACCCCAATTTCCAGACTGTAAATACTCATTTTTTACCAAATAAAGTTACGCTTTTCCTAATTCATTTGAGTGTTTTTAATGTTTTACTTGATTTAAATATTTAAAACTTTAGCACGGCACAGTACATAGTTTTTAAGAAGATAATAGCTTACGTGCAGTTTGTGCATTTGGACTAGAAGTCTACAAATACGCAGTCAATAATTAAAGGCAAAGTACTTTCATATTGTCCTCAAGCAGGAGAATATCTCACGTTCTATCTTTCTAAATGTTTAAAAGCTAAAAACCGAAATGTTTACCGGGACACTTCCACTGGTGAGCATCACCTTAATTTATTAAATATGAAGACTCTTCAGCCTATTATGCCTTAATTGTCTGTCAAGTTAACTAAGGTTAAGATCTCCGCGACGACCTGAATTATGCTTATGCATGCCTCGTCATTTGCGAAGGGTCTTCATTAAAATTCTGCGTGATGCTGCCAGATTTTCATCCAAGAGTATTCGTGTTCAAACACGTTAGAGCTGCTAAATGAAAGGAATGTTACAGGTTAATATATTGCTGAAGTTTCAGCTTTCAGAAGAATTAAATTACTTCCCGCCTGCTGTCTGAGTTCATGGATTATTAGTTTATGCAGGTATTTTGAAATGACGTTTACTTCAATATTTAGCACAAATTATTTTTTATAATAATAAAGAAACAATAAACAGAAGGATTTATATACCACATATTTAAAAATTCTATCAAAATGTTTAACTTGCAAATATCTCTACCATTATTTTTTCAAGTACATTCATATGTATTTTTGAAGAAAGCTTTCATACGTTTGCCATTTATGTAATTTATTCTTTCTTTCCTTATTTTGAATTTAATCACATCAGTTAGTCGTAGTGGGAAAGAGCAATATACTTTTGAGTTTCATTTATGATGTCAACTTCTCAATCTGCAGCACTATTATTGTACTCAAAGTAGGGTGCATTCCCTACAAACATGCACCACTGCATTTTTCTTATTACTTTTTAAAGAAACATTACGAGTAATATTACCAATAATACATTTACTGAGAATAATTCCTCAGCGAATATGTAATTGGTTCCTACAAGTATCCATTTATTTCGTTATATTCGGCTACTGTTCCTTTGTTACAAATAGTTTAATTTAGCGGCGGCGGTTATGTGAAATAACCGCCACACTTGTACACTGTATGTAATATGTCAATCTCAGTCAGTACGAGAGCGTAGAGAGTCATAGCGTAAAGAGTGGTCCAGATCAAGCGTATACATGGTGCAATAGAGGGTAATGCATATGATCAAAAGTAGACTGCTTGGCTTCTTTAGAAATAGAAATAGCTAGCACCACAAATTCACAGGCGACTAATGGCTATGTATGGTAGGTAAGTTTCTGTGCGAAGCTCTGTATTTTTCTGGATTAGTAATTTCAGCATGAAATGTTAATGGGAATGCTGTGAAATTAACGGTTAGCGGTAGATTATTAGTGAGGAGTGGAACAGTCACAGTGCCGCAGGTGTTCGGCTTAATACTGACCACTCAAAATATTAGGTTCAGTGAGCTTTAACGTAAAATGTTTACTGCAGGAAACAACAATGGAGTTCCTGCAACAACTCCGTGGGTACCATGTAAGCTCACTTACCTGTAGAAACAACAAAGTCTTATAAAGTGTTAGGAATTATTGCGTTAAAATAGTCGCGGTTCGCGAAGATGAAGGAAAACCAACATGGTGAACGATTCACCAGCAAAAAGAAACTGTCAGCAGGCTCTCGATCGGTGATTTCGCAGTACTTTTCTGAAGAATGGTTTGCACCAGCTATCCGAAAATGTCCTCGGAAATGAGAAATTTACATCCATCTGTGTGGAAATTGCTTATATGTATTCCAATAATTTGAGTATGCTTTGTCACGTTATTTATCTCAATCCAAATCATTACTGAACGATCCAGTTATTGGATGGATATAAAACAAAAGCAGCAACTTGCAATCTAACACGCGGCATTGAAAATTGTGTAATTTATTACATAACAATAAGATATATTTTTCTTAATTTTTTTATTTAATGTGATGTGGCATTTTCAACATGAATTTAAGATTCAATGTGAAGTGTTGCTCCTTTAAAATTTTCTGGTGAAACGTTACACGTATAGCCTTCTAAAAGATTTCTTGACTTCCGCATTATGAAGAGAGGAAGATTTACTTCTAAGGATTTTTTGATTTCCCGAATTTTTCAAAGAATACTTATATCTGTAATTCTACAAATTATCAAAGATAGCGAAAGACATAAGAAAACAGGGTTAATTTTGAATTTCAGTGTAGTAGATGGTTTCAACATAAAAAGTGAAATATGTTGCAACTTGGCCGAAGAAATAAAATATATAAAATCTATACTAATCTAACTCTAAACCAAATTATGCTTTAAACACATGTTCATAGGAGTGAATAGGAAGGCAAAATAAAGCTGGAAAGTTGCTTTATTTGGCGACATCAAGTGAAATGGGAGACGAAAAGTCAAAGGACTATGGCTTTCTCCCGAGAGCTTGGCACCGGTACTGAAGGCAGGCTATTTTTTGCGGGCTACACTGTGTAAGACAATAGAACAGTCATAGCAGTAAGAGTCGATTAGGGATAGATTAGATAATCATAATTCTATACTGGTCAGTCATAGATGACCAATGCCGCTCCATAATATTTAAGATTATTAATTTCTCTATCAAGGGATTAATACAGAACTACGAAGAAAAGCAAAAACAAAAGAGAAATAAATGCCCCTGCGTTTCCCCAAACAAAAGCTATTTGTTGCTATAAACATCACTTTCAGTATATTTTATATTTGAATGGAAAATGCAAAGCTTCAGTAAATTAAGCAACATATTATTGGGTCATGCAGTCATATACCAAGTTCCGTTAATGATGATTTTTGAAAATTCAGTGAAGAGGTTTCCTTCGGTCTAGCCAGCTATTAAATACCCAAAAAAGTAATAAAACGGAAGTTATGTATTAATTATAGCATTAACAAAAAGTAAATTTAGTATTAATTCCAGCATTTAAATGATTACTAAACCTTTTACCTGAGCATCAAAATTGCTTGATCGTATAAGTATTTCTAGTTTATCGTTCTTGCCTTTGTTTTCGGTTTGTTTGCAATATAGCCTCAGCCACATAAAAAAACTTTTCTTGTCTTTAGTAGCTTTTTCATTGTAATTTCTCTTTTATGCCTGTTTACTTTTATTTGCATATTCAGTGGATAGCAAGATATGTATAAGACGATATTAATGACAAACCTCTATTAGGTTAGAAGTAAATAAAGGCTACTACTTCGCGGTTTTTAAACTTTCCTTCCTGTTGGCACTTACGTTTCTATTTATACACTTATGAATTTGAATTAGAAACTTAGTGAAAAATATATGCATTTTAGTGAAGCGCGTGTATGAAAAATAACACTCACTCATGGGGTTATATGAAAAAATAACACTTGCTCACAGGAACCAAAACCGTTTTCTGCAAGTTCTTAATACTAAGAATATGCATGACGTAGGAAAAAAGAGAGACATTAGAAAATTCATTTTGCATCACATCTGTAAGAACGTGAAAGAGATGTTGAATGACGCCTGCAGTTTTTTCTCAGTGTTATCTGCATTTTAATGAGTAAGGAATTCAGGCCACACTGTTCATATGCTCGAATTTTATCTATAAGACGTTAAACATACAACTAGAATGAGTCTTGAATGCTAAGCACAAATTTTGAATTCAGAGATCAGTATGTATAAAATCTTCAGGTGAAAATTAATCCTGACAAAATTTGTGTTGGAAATATACTTTCGCGTAGCTTTGATCGCGAACTGCAGGTAAAATTCCCAAACTAGTCTACCTTTATATGTTCAGATTGATAACAAAATGTGTAAAATTTGAAGTGAGAGAACATTCATTTAAATGAGATAGGCAAGTTGTGTTCAGATACAAAAAAGTTAAAGTGCTGCTCAAGAGATTTTGATATGTCTCTTGCTCTTCAAATTAATGTACTTTAACATTTTTCTCTTTGTTTGAGACCATAACTGTTTTTAAAATAGAATTAATCTCTGATAAGGACATTATTCTTGCTCTGCTGTAACAGAGAAAATAGTATTTTCTTTACTTTGCTGATGGAATTATACTGAAATTTCTTATCGCATTAGTATTGATCAAATTTAAGTAATGAAAAATTCTAGCTAAGATAATAAGCATTGCTTGCATATAAATGATACAATTTATTAATATACAGGAGTCCCCTTAAGCTATATTCCACGAAAGGTATCTCTAAAATAGTTACATTATTTACAAAAACAGCTACTTACATCTTTAGATGCTGGAACATATTCATGCATTTTGGAGTAACTAATATGAGTTAATTTAAGTCTTCTTATCAACGTAAATTTACAACATTATGGATAGCTTAAAATACAGTTGATTAAATTATTAAGGGGATGTGAAAGAGAAAAAATAGGTAAATAATATTATTCATTTGTATCAAGAATGTACCCTGTGTACTTAAAAACACTTATTGGTTTATTTGAATATATGGCTTCTCAAATTTCATAAAGGAACATTTTGTATAAAAGAAAAATCTGCCTATTCTGTATTATTGCGTTGTAAATCCTATAACTGCCTTTAAATTTGTATCAAGCTTTTACAGTAAGTAAGATTTTGAACCCTTCCTTACTGAAATTTTGGTGTCCAGTTCTTTTTCTTTGTTCCTTTTTTGCAGTTAGAAAGAAATCTGTTCTAACAATGTTTTTTCTTTTGAAATATTTCTGTCAAACATACATAGTATGTCAGTACTTTAAAATGTGCCACACTTGTTTGATAGATAGCTATTAACATTAACTTTTTAAAATACAAAGGGAGAATGTTTTAAGGGAATGTTTTAATTTTTATGTTAAATTAATTTATTACTTGAATATCGCAAAGTACATAAAGGCTATCTGTCTGAGAGGAGGAATTTTTTCATGGAGGACTCTCTAAAGGAATCTAGCTCGTATTTACGTTACCCTGTGGAAAACTGCTATGCAAGGCCAGCTCTTCGGCGAGATTTGAAGTCAGATCGTAGTGCCAGTGATCAACTGTCTTAATCATTCGGCACTTGGTGGGCGCCAGTTTTTATGTCAATAGAGACACATTTTGTGTTTAGTCTTAGGCAAGACGTACAATCTAAAAAACATTTGAGAAGCTTTGAAAAAAATGAACGGACTGTGTAGGATGATCTTGAGAAGCACTGAGTACTAGAAAACATCTTCTTGCAGAGTTGAATCAGAAATGAAAAATATCTACCTTATAATACATTTCTCCCGCCTTCTTGGCATGTCCTCGTGATATGGTGGTCTGCACGCTGAGCACATATTCTAGAGGTCCGTGTTTCGATTCCCGTTTGCTAATTCTTCACTTCTCCTGCTTTAAAAAGTACCCAATGTCTCTAGAGTGGCGCCCGAAATAAAAGGTTGTTGGATGATGATTCTCTTCATCCAGGATTTGGCGAATGGGTCCCCTAAAAACCCCAGTCGGCCTTTAAATGGGGGAGTATATAAGGTATTTCTTCCGCCTTTTTGACACGCCTTCATAGTGTGGTAGTCTGCACTCTGGGTGCGTATTCCAAAGGTCCGCGATTCGATTCCCGCGAAGGCGTTGCATATTTTTCATCACTCCTGCTTCCGAAATTAACCTAATGTCTCTCACAACCTTATATATTGCAACACCATGTTATAGCATGCATCATCGATGGCAGACAATACATTGCAATGAAGGGTGAATATAATACCATATTAAAGCTTTCTGAAATTTATTACCCGTTTTCTTTTGGTTTTCTTTGCTATTGAAAAAAGTGGCATAACTGATTTTTGCAAACACCCATTTCTTTCAAAACAAATGTACACTTTTCTCTGAGTACAGGTTTCAGGTAAATTCGATCTTAGTTCATATTAAAATATCTTCAATTCCATCCTCTGGCACACGCATTTTCCATAAAAACATACTCGACTTTTAATTTACAGACATATCTCTCCTGCAGTAGAAAACAAATAACACTACTTCGGGAAGAGGATATCACATGTTGGTTATTATACTAGCTATTAATCAATATGATTAAAATTTTAGAACCTTATTACCTAAGATTTTAAGAAATCAGTTGGAAATCTCTATTCGCTTCTATGAACAAATATATATTGCATCTAACTGCCAATATCGCATTTAAAAGTCACAAATCTTCGCTGAATTTCAGTTGGTTCTGGTTTTAGGAAGTTTCTAATATTGCATTTTCGCTTAAATAAATATTATTCTTCATCTTCAAAATATTGCGCTCTACTTTAAAGCTCGATACCTGGGACTGCTGATTCACTGAAATATATAAATGTTATCATAAATGTGAAATTCCTAAACTAAAATAAAACTGTTATAAATGGAATTGAAGTTGTAGTTTAGAAGTTATTTATTGATATTGGGAAATTGCATGGCGTGCTCGTGTTTCTTCCTGATAAATTATTACACGATAAAGACATTCATTTTCCAATATCCAAAAGAGACTAATTATAATAGAAATTTAATAGGGTCCTACAGAAAAGCCAACGCATTTTTAACAGCGCAAAATACACAAAAACTTGACATAAGCATATAAACGTAAAAACATATAAACGTAACATGAAGGTATAACATTAAAATAAATTCAAACTTAGAGTACTAATATATTTTTAGGTTTTAAATTTTCCAGTCACTTTCTCTTAATGTACTGCAGAATAACAACTGTAATTCGTAGAATAACAACTGTAAAATACGTTGTTATTCTACGAAAGGTGGCAAAATGAAAATTGACTTCAATGTAAACATTGAACAGCAGCAACAGCTCTGTAATTACAAATTTACTAATTTTTTTTATAATCTGGAATATATAACGAATTTTCCCTTACCATTCGTAAAATTGTTATATTTGGAATTTTTTCGGTGGTTACATTTGATATGCTTCCCCTCGTATGCGGTTTTGAAGATAATCATAGATGTACACTTTCCATAAGAATATCATGGCAGGATAAAAGAAATTATCAAAGAAAATAGTTTTCGACTATAAATAGTTTTGCTAAACTAAAGAAAATAGTTTTGCTAAACTTTTAATTAACTATTTAACGTTTATTTTAATAAATACAAATATATTAGTTATGATTAGTAGTCATAAATACATTTATTTAATATTATTTTAATATTTTATTTTATTATTTGGATTTACTTAATAATTATTTTACTTAATAGTTATTTTTATGATTTGTAGAGATATTAGGGTATTTCGAAGCCGGAGAGATGAAACACTAGCAACCGCCTTCGCCGGGAATCGAACCACGGACCTCTGGAGCACCGGCCCACCGTGCAGAATCACTACACCACGAAGGCACGCTAGGAAGGCAGGAAAAATACCTTATATACTCCACCTTTTAAAGGGCGACTGGGGTTTTTAGGGGACCCAATCGCCAAATCCTGGGTGTGGAGAATCCTCATCCAACTTCCTTTTAGTTCGGGCGCCACTTGTCGGAGAGATAAAAAATTAGCAACCGCCTTCGCCGGGAATCGAGCTACGGACCTCTGAAATACCGGCCCAGCGTTCAGAACCACTACACCACGAAAGCACGCTAGGAAGACGGGAAAAATACCTTATAGCTTAATAATCCTATCACTCTTGCTTTCAACTCACTTTTTTTTGCCAGCATGCGAATTGTCTAGAGCGCGTGCATTCAAATGAGGTATAAAGAAGTTAATATTTTAGGGAAGGTTTGGAAGGCGCTATCAGAGCGTGTTCTTCCTGCATGAACGCCAAGTTGCTATTTTTGAATTCCTAGTAATTAGATTTCTATGGCACTGAAATTTGTTGCCATTAGGCTTGTTTACGCGACGTTTCGAGTCAGAGCCAGCTTGCGCTATTTTTAACCTGTAAAGCCTTTAAACTAACTAAAATGAATTGAATTTTAAGTTATTCATTAACTTTTTGCATTAAGCAAAAGTGTTGGTTTTTGTAAGCATGAGTTGGTACTACATGAGAGCTTTATTTGAGTTACTAAATGATTCTTTACACCCATCTCCTGACGTTATCGTACTTTAAGACATAGCGATAATTCTTTAAACACTCTTCTAACGTCGAGCTGAGTTTATATTAGCAAAGCACACAAGATTTTATAAGTTACTTTCAGAGCATTTATTTGTAAAGATATAACGTTGCGCGCCTCCAACTTGCACGCAACCAAGAGGTGACTGTGAAAACTTGTATAAAAGATAGAGCCTTGTGAAGGGTTTAAGTCCCTTTTTATTCAACGTAATAAATTACAATTGCGTGCTCTTGACGCTCACAGACTGTGCCAACTTGGCAGTCAAATAAAAATAATAACCTGAAAAGAAAGTAAAGACAAGATTCTAACTACGAGGCTCTCTAAAATAACTAACTCACCGCGTTTTACAATACCGCGGCTAATTCAGCAGACTTGAAGCTCACTGGAACGATTAACACTACTTCCCGCCAAGCACATAGGCCGAAACGCGGGGTCCTTCAAATTCTCGCTAACTACCTCCGCGCTCGTGCAGTAAGAATCTCACACCGAACTCGTTTCCTTCTATTTAAATCATAATACTTCCGCTGATAATTTGAATCCTTGCGCGTTCTACTAAAATTTACATATTCTGGCATTGGCAGTTCCAGGGGAAAGTAAGGCTTGACAGGAAAGATAGTTTAAACTTAAAATAAATGTTAGTTAAAATAAATATAAACCCTACATTTGCCGCTGCCAGAATTTGGAAAACTTGGAAGCAGGTCCTACAAACGACCTGTTGTAAGTTTCTCTAATTCTGAACTAATTGGCGAGAACCTCGTTTACACAAAAACATCTTATGTTACACAAAAACATCTCGTTTACACAAAAACATCTTATTATTTTATGTATTCTGTTGCTCGTTTTAACTTTCTCTTCTTACAGCAAATTTTCCTGGACTTCATCAATCAATCTCGGTCTTTCCTTCCAGCATCTGGAAGGAATAAGTATCAGTATCTTTCTACATACATTATAATTTACACTTTCTTGACACAATAAATTTTTGTTTTTAAACGATTCGTTTTTCTTAGTTATTGCTTACTTCACATTCATTCAATTTTTCAAGCATTAATTTAACTTTACCCTGGCTCTCCACCGTGTGTGGTGTCAAACGGGAATATTCGTGTTTTAGTCTTACAACACTTCCCCTAACCACCATGATTTGTTAGAATTCAACGACCAAATAGACACACCTTACTCGACATTCTACAACTCAATGAGCTACTTTAATAGTCTTAAAAATTCAAATGTAGCTGGAGAACCCTACAAAACACATTCATTCTAACTTCCCCCTCATTCATCTTTAAACATGCAGGCTTTCGCTCTAAAGCATGACTTTATCTACAATTTACTACTTAAATTTTGACTTCATTGCTTTTAAGTATTCACTTTTAGCATCTACAATTTTATGCTTCTAGACTAAATTCTACTTTTACATAACATTCAAGTATTTACATACATTTACAAAATTTTAATACATATGCTTTTTACAATTTACCATAAAATGAATAAGAGAAAATAAATTTTTACTTTACTCATTCTTCGCCAAGCTGGCGGCACTGAAAGTAAAATTCTTATTAATACAAGAATACGAAGTTATTTTTATCTTCGGCCAAATTTTGGCTTTAACATAACAGAATTAGTCTTTCGACTAACAGAAAAGCTTGTTTTTAGCTTTTACACTTAAAGAAAATAATACTTTTGCCTTAGCTAAATAAAGTAAAACAAAACTAAGTCTCAACCGAGACATATTGACTTTCGTCAAAACATAGAACTTCGTACTTATGCATAACATTTCGGAACAAAAGAGAAAAAAGAATTTATAGAAGGTTTTAACTTTGAGTTTTCGATGCTTGAAACTCCGTCATTCGTTTTTGGCAGAATTGGTCCCAAGTTAGAGGTTTCATGGATGTTAATCTTCTCCTTACTGCCCTCCGAGTGTCGTCGACCTGACTTTTTCTTTTGCGTCCTCTACATGCTGGCCTCTTGACGGAGTAATCGTCTGGTTGTTGGCCTTTCCGTTTCTCCCTGGGACGGATGGTCTTGACGTCCTCCGGTCTGGAGTCCTTCTTGAATTTCTTCTGTTCCTCGTATTTTTGTGCCTCCTGTTGGCGTTTCAGTTTCCGGAACGGCGGCCTTGCTGGCACCTGACTCTGTGGCCGTGTGCGCGTTTTCCTTGATGTGTAATTTCTCCTGCTATCCTTTGTAGGTGGTGTTTTTCTCTTTACCACGGTTTCTTTACCCGGTGCATCTGTATTTTTGTTTTTCTTAAACGCTGGAGTTTGAAAATTATTTTTTCTTTTTGATACCGACGTCCGGTTTGTAGAAGTGCTAGGTCTCTCTTCAGTTCTCTGTTTCTTGGGTGGTGGAATAGTTGTTGTAGTCTCTGGACCTTCTATTTCGTTTAGACTTGAGTCCTGCAAGAAACTTTTAAGGATTTCAAAATCATTTGGATTATAGTATTTTTTCACCTGGTCGGGACTTGCTTTACAGATTTCCCCTCTCTCGTTCTTAAGGTATAATACGACTCCTTTGATTTCCTGAATTACATAGGGGCCTTCAAACTTTGGAGCTAGCTTTGCCATAAAATTGTCTGGGGCACTTGATAAAGAAAATTTCCGCTTCAATACTTTATCCCCAACTTTAAAATCTGCTTCCCGGCGTTTTTTATCGTAATATAGTTTCTGCCTATTTCTTGCCGTATCCGAGGTTTTAAGTGCCTGATCAATTGGTTTTTTCACACCTTTTTGTTTAAACTCCTGCTCTCTTTGTTGCACAAAGAATAATTTATCTAAAGGCGTAATTAACTTTCGGCCTAAAAATAATTCTGCTGGGGTTTTTCCCGTAGTATCGTGATTTGCCGTTCTTAAAGCATAAGCTAATTCATTTATGTAGCCATCCCAGCGCTTGTGATGTGTGCTCACGTAACTGAGAATTATTTTTACTATGTTTTTATTAACTCTTTCTGCTATGTTAGCCTGTGGTCTATACGGAACCATTTTGATATGGCGTATGCCAAGTCCATTGCATATGTTTTCAAATATTTGACTAATGAATTGTTTTCCGTTATCGCTAATGACTTTTATCGGTGCACCGTATTTTAAAATGTATCTGTGTAAGAATGCATCTGCTACTGTTTTGGCTGACGCGCGTTTAAGTGGAACAATTTCTATCCATTTTGAAAAATGATCTACTATTACTAAAAGAAAACGATTTTTATTTAACTCGCTCTGGGGGAAGGGACCAAGAAGATCTATGCCTAAAATTTCATTCGGAAATGTAGCGCGAATGCTATTTAAGTACCCGGCCGGGCTGTAATTAATATCATTTATTAACTGACATTGATTGCAGGACCTGACATACGCCGTTACTATTTTGTATAATTGCGGGAAATATACCGCCTCGCGTACCCTTTTTAAAGTCTTTCTGACCCCGAGGTGGCCCGCTGTTTTTTTTTCGTGCAACTCCTTCAAAATGCTTAATCGAAGCGAGGCTGGGATGACTGGCTTATACTCAAGATTTTCGTTTGTTGTTTTCGTATAAAATAATAAATTATCTATTATTTCATAGTTTTTTGCTCTATTTCTTATCGCATCGATATCTGTATGCTCAAAGCTTTCGGGCTCTTTCAAATAAGCATAGATATTTCCAAATTCAGGACCAGCTTTCAGTTCAGTAATAATCGTATCTCTAGAATCTAAAATTTTTGAAGTCAACACAGCGCATTTAAATTCATTTCCTTCATCGTCCAGTTTTATACGAGAAAGTGCGTCAGCTACATTGTTTTCCTTACCCGGTTTATATTTTATTGTGATATTATATTCTTGGAGTTTTAAAGCCCGTCTTATTAACCTGGGCGTTAGGTTTTTTCCCGAGTAAAGTCTTCCAACAGCCGCATGATCCGAAAAGACTGTTACTGGCGATTTGCCGAAATAAACTCGAAATTTGTGTACAGCCATTAAAACGGCTAATGTTTCTCTTTCTGTAGCTGTATAATTCCTTTGTGTCTGATTCAACGTTTTACTAAAAAATGCCAGCGGATGGTTATTTTGCATAAGAACCACACCCACCGCATAGTCTGACGCATCTGCTGCAATTTCCAGGTTTTCGTCCCCCTCAGGGAATTTTAAAACAGGGGCATTAATAAGCGCTTCTTTTAATCTTTCAAAAGCTGTGTTAGCTTCCGCTGTCCACGTAAATTTACTCTTTTTTCTTTTGATTACTAAGAGTGGTTCAACAATATTAGCGAAATCTTTTATGAAAGATCGATAGTAAAAACATAATCCAAGGAAAGAAGAAAGTTTCTTGGCGGTGTTGGGCGGTGGGAAATTCTTAATAGCTTTTATTTTTGAATCTTGCGTTTCTATACCCTTTTGCGAAATTTTATAACCGAGATATTTAAGTTCTTTAGTTGCGAACTTGCATTTTGAGGCGTTAATTGTAAGACCGGCCTCTTTTAATAATTTAAAAACTTGTTCGAGGTCATTAATGTGTTGTTCCAACGTACTACTCGTTATAATTATATCATCTAGATAAATTAAAGTTGATTTTCCTCGGACAGGCTTTAGAACAATATCCATAGCTCTCTGGAATGTTGATGGGGCCCCACACAACCCAAAAAGCATGCGTAAAAATGCATAAGTGCCCGATTTTGTTATAAACGCGGTTTTATGTATATCTTCGGGTCTCATAGCTATTTGATAGTAGCCAGACGTTAAGTCCAAAGTAGACATATATCTTGTCGATTTGATCTGTCTAATGATCTCGTCTATAACCGGCAAAGGGTAAACTGGAAATTTAGTAATACTATTTAGTTTTCTGTAATCAATAGCAAACCTCCAAACCCTTTTATCCGAAGGAGGAAACTCGTTCTTTTTCCTACATAGTACGACTGGACTCGCGTACTCACTATTTATGGGCGTTATTATTTTATTCTTTAACATCTCCTGAATATGTTCTTCGATGATTACGTCTTTTTGTTTATCATAACGATACGGTTTAGTCCTACAAGGTTTTTCGGCATTTAATTGAATCTTGTGAGTCACGATTTGGCAGTTTCCTGGTTTTTCTGAAAACAAATGAGAAAAATTACTCACCACTTGCTGTATTGCTTTACTTTCATGGTCGTTCAGATGGCTAAGGTCCAATTGAGGTGTCTCCACAGGTTACACCACCCTCTGGTCCATCTCCAACACCACGGAACTATCTTGAAAATTTAATTTGGCCCTCGCGGCCCTTAAAAAGTCCATACCTAAAATAAGAGAGTGTTGCAGGTCTTTCACCACAAAAATTAATACTTTGAGATTTTCCTCTTTTACCTGTAAGTTTAATGATAATTTCCCGATGCAGTGACATGTTTTTCCTTGCGCCGCTATAATTTCCGCATTTCTGGTTTTAAATAATCGTATCCTATAAAAATTCGTTTTGAAGAAATTTTCACTCATAAAATTTCCTTCTGCTCCTGTATCGATGAGGGCTTCTACTGGTACATCGCCAACCAGGACTTGTATAATTGGTAGCTGTAATTTTTTTACGATGACCGTGTTTAAATGTCTTTTTGAGGGTTTTTTTAAAAGTTCCGTGGTCTAGACCCTCCCTTTCACAGGCCCCTCTACTCGTTTAAAGCTTTCCTTTCAATCTGTGTTTTCTGGGTACGCGGATGTTTATTTTCAAATTTTCTTTTTGGGCCTTGACCTTCGAGTTTCGATGCGTTAGCTTGATAGTTCTTTCCCCCAGCGATTCCATTTCCAGAGCGATTTCCATTTCTGGTTTCCTCCTTCCTTCGGGTACTTTGAGAATATGTTTCCCCTCTCGCTTTTTCCGCTATTCTGCGATTTTGAAACTTCACCGCCAATTCGAAAAGTTCCTGCAATGTGCTTGGGTTTCTAATTTCAAAGTAGTCTTGGACAGCGGGTAACAATCTTGGTAATATTATTTCAATTATCTCCGCATCGGGTTTCTTTCCATACAGCATATCCGTTAGCTTGATTTTTCGTAAAATAAAGTCCGTCAATTGTGCTGTATCCCGTTGATAGAAACTATATAGTTCGGCTTCCAGCCGTGCGCGATCTTTCACTATGGGGAAGGCCTTTACTAACGATTTTTTGAAATTTTCAAATGTATATGTCTGGCTTCCAAATTCACCTAGTAAAAATTTGCCTATGTTTTTCCACCATAGCGCGGCCTGTCCTCTTAGTGCTGATGTGGCGATGGCAACTTTTTGTCTTTCAGGCACAGGGTAGAGCTGAAAGTGGTTTTCTAGACCTTCTAAAAATACGGACACCGAATTTTTTCCGTCGAAATAGACGTTTGGCTTGATTGATGCTCTCAAAGTCTGGACCAGGTATCCAAATCCTTCTAACTGACTTGTCATTTCTTGGTGTTGTCCAGCGGCTTCTATCCAGTTTTCGGCCATTTCAGTTCGATAATTGTTCGGGCGCCAATATAACGTTGCGCGCCTCCAACTTGCACGCAACCAAGAGGTGACTGTGAAAACTTGTATAAAAGATAGAGCCTTGTGAAGGGTTTAAGTCCCTTTTTATTCAACGTAATAAATTACAATTGCGTGCTCTTGACGCTCCCAGACTGTGCCAACTTGGCAGTCAAATAAAAATAATAACCTGAAAAGAAAGTAAAGACAAGATTCTAACTACGAGGCTCTCTAAAATAACTAACTCACCGCGTTTTACAATACCGCGGCTAATTCAGCAGACTTGAAGCTCACTGGAACGATTAACACTACTTCCCGCCAAGCACATAGGCCGAAACGCGGGGTCCTTCAAATTCTCGCTAACTACCTCCTCGCTCGTGCAGTAAGAATCTCACACCGAACTCGTTTCCTTCTATTTAAATCATAATACTTCCGCTGATAATTTGAATCCTTGCGCGTTCTACTAAAATTTACATATTCTGGCATTGGCAGTTCCAGGGGAAATTAAGGCTTGACAGGAAAGATAGTTTAAATTTAAAATAAATGTTAGTCAAAATAAATATAAACCCTACAAAGATATTACAAATGTGCTTGCATTTTCTATATGGAGCAGCATCAGATTTAATTTCTAATATGTACTTATTTAATTAAATAAGCAAATAAATTTCAGCTCTGTATCATTCCCTAAATTATTAATTAAATAAGCAAATAAATGTCAGCTCTGTATCATTCCCTAAATTATTAATTAAATAAGCAAATAAATTTCATTCCTTAATTTTCTATATATTTAATATGCATTTTACACTATCAGCATTGCTATTCATAATTAATCAATTGACAGTCTGATATTATTTGCTGTTGCAAATAACGAAGTTTACATGCAGTACCGGATACTTCTAATTGAAAGTTCTTGAAATCTTGATGACCATTTTATGACATTAGTTGTTTCTGTTTGTAACCACTGTTTTCTTGTGTCATATAAAAGTCATGACACATTATATTCTTAAAAGTCCAATCATATTCCTCTGCTAACTTTCGAATTTACCAAAACCATATCCTTATCAACCCTCCACCTCTACCTTTATCTGCTATAAATATTTAAAGTTTTGGGTACTATAGAGCCCAATAACATCTGCTGCCGTCGAAATAATCTAGTTTGAAATTTCCTTCAATTAGAAAAGTATTTTTTGTTATTTATTTGAACATATCATTGCAGGTTTTGCCCATTTTAATCTTCCAGCTTTATTCTTCTCTGCTAACAAAAATTTACAATTTTTTTTTATATTTGAAACTTTTATTTAGCTTTTGCGTTTCATGTAAGCTAAACGTTGTTCAACTATAAGGTATTTCTCCGCCTCCTTAGCGTGCCTCCGTGGTGTGGTGGTCTGCACGCTGGACGCGTATTCCAGAGGTCAGTGATTCGATTCCCGGCGAAGGCGTTGCTCATTTTTCATACTCCTGCTTTAAAAATAACCTAATGTCTCTACAGAACAGTGTGTGATCAATTTGCCTCGTTGACTCATTTTTATAAACAGCTCATATTTCAAATTTCTCGGTATAAACACTGCATTGTTTTTTTCATTTCTTTTATCCAGTATGCTTCCTTATAATCGTTTTACTTTTAACACAATCATACTTCTTTTTTGCTGTACTATATAAGACACCAACAGACTTATTAATTTCATATTTTCTCTGTAAAACAGCTTTTGTTCAAGGTCAAATAAAACTTCTCTCTTTTCAGTTTAACAAATTCCGTACCTCTCAGCATTTTAATGCAACATTTTGTTTAAATGATAGCAAATATACCAGATCCCTATTTTTGCATGGGGCATTGTTTTCATGCTTTCTCTTAGTGTATTGATATTTTTTCCAGTTGTGTCAGCTTTGTGTTTTTCAAACAATAAATTAAATAAATGCAGTGTTTATACCGAGAAATTTATTTATTATTTGTCATCTACTACCTTTATTTATTAGAAGTAAATACTTTTTATAGATTACTTTCTGTTGATTTTAATTACAGAAACAATCGGAATACAAATGATTTATTTATAATTTCTTTATGGGCAGCATTAGTACCATAGCAAGCTGGTTTCACATATAAGCATTTTTTATACTCCTTCAAAAGTTACAAAATCTCACCATTTTAGGTACAGATAGAGCTTAAAAACCATATTATTATTTTCATTTTATTAATGAAAGGAAATATAGGCTTGTAACACTTGTATGGCTTTACACTATTTTAAAATGCCAAGCTACTAGAACCGTAAAGAAAATCAAACGATTTATTATCCTACCTACCATCTACCACAATTAATCACAAACTCAAATTTGTAGTTTAAAATAATTCTATTTATTAAAACATTATCCTCACGGTTACAACAAACTTACAAAGTATAACAGAAATCAACTCCCGTGTTTGCACTTAACTCAGAACAACACATTCGAGTCAAATTGAATATGAAATAAAAGCAACACTTCCTTGGCTTGGAATTAAATAATCGTGAAGCTAATGCAATTTTCCGAATCGAAAGCATATAAAATTTTAAACTTCTTTAGCAGAGAAACGAAACAAAGAAACGCTCAGAAAGGTTCCAAAAACTATCTCTCATACACAAGAGTTTTGGGTTCATTTATGCTTTAACTAATTTGCATTGCTGTGGGTGTGGAAGTGAATGTGAAGGCAAAAGAATAAGATATCTGCATTAATTAGCACAAATTGTTATACATTTTCAGAATTTTTATCTACTATTTTATATGTATTTGTAATTAATTTCATTGTATAGATAATGTTTAAAATTTTGTATTAAATAAGTGTGTAAAGAATAACATATCATCGTTAACGAATGCATTGGTCTTTTGCCTAACTCACTGCAAATTTTGCATTCTTAGGCTTCTCATGTTCATTATCGAGCATTGCATTGTTTATCATCAGACACTCAGTAATATTTGTTACTAACGTAGTATTTTGAAACATAATTAATCATGTTTTTAGCTACAAGGTTGCTTTCAGTGTCGCGGACATTTAAATCAATACATGCCATACTTGCCTTACGCGCCATGAATGAGAAGGGGAAAGATTTTATTAACCGTCATCTACCGTAGTAATATCCTGAGTGTTTCCCTATTCATTCTTCCCCCCAATCCTTGTTTCCTCTCCTGAAGGGGTGAGGAAATTGTTCTGCCTTATGATTTAAGGGATCTCCGAAGGAGGAATCAATTGTGCATAGCTGTTTTTTCGACCACATCATTTAAAATGAAATTAACGCCTATGGTTCAGCCCTGAATTATGTCTTCGCAATTCGATTCAGTTGCTTTTGTAACGTAAGTATTCCCCATTTCTTCAGGCTACATGTTTAAGGTTCAGAAAATCAATGGCAAGTGTCACTGAAATGTCCCTATAATGCCGAATGCTTAATGTTGAAAATACATAGAAGACAACTTTAAGATGTGCAGAGTAACTTCTTCCCATAATATGCATAGTGGTTAGTGATTCTTGACTACCGCAATGAAGGGCAAGGGTTCAGATTCCGGAGATGGCATGGATGTTTGTAAATGCATAGTGTCTGTGCGGCATGGGGGCACTCTAAATATGCGGTGGTCAGAAAGTCCTCTCGAGAAGCTGGTGGTAGGCAAAGAGGAGATCTAACTAAAGATTCTAACTCTTGATAACTTACTTTGTCGGAAGAAAGGCTTACAGAGATAACCAAATGTTGTTAGATCTCGAGGGGAATTTAGCAAGGCGTTTAGGACATAGTAAAGTTTCACTGCAACAGTGCTAGAACGGTAAGTTTTGCAGCTTCGAAGTTGATTACTTTCAAAATTGCCTAATTTTCGCCATGTTTTTCTATAATTTGTGTTACATGTCAAGATTATTATCGATCGAAAACTGTGCTGAGGCAAGAAGGAAAGAATCTAGTAATAAATCTACTGTTATGACAGAAAATTATAGACAAAAAGTGTTAAAGTAATGGAAAAAAAGTTTTCATCGTAAGCACCCAAAATTTAGGTGGTTTTCCAAATATAATAACTAATATGATATAAAGTGGGAAAATTAGCGGAGAAAAAAGGTATTGATTTATTTAGTTACGATGCAAACAATTAGAACTAGTGACCATGGAGAGAGGATAATCCTCAAAATTATATTGTTCGTATGTTTTGTAGTATATTTTAAGTGAAAAATTCATTCAGTATTCATATAAAAGACAGTACAGTTAGACTACCAACAGCTGGTAGAACGAGAATTTGCAGTAAAAGCTAGTCTTCGCAACCTGATTCTTCATTATTATCTAATATATAATTCAATTCTTGCATAGAACATAGAAACACTTTACTTGGAAACAATTTTCGGCAAAAATATCATTGGTCTAGATTAAGAAATATTCATTGGAAATAGTATCAAATAGCGCAATCCGCACCTTAATTTCTGATAATTATTGTGTCTTAATTCTGATAAGTATGATTGCAAAAATGTGCCCGTATTCAATCGAGGAATCAAAAACAGCAATTATGCGTGCGATTAAAAGATGAAAATTACGATAAAATATATTGTGTAAATTTTTGATTTATAATCTTAATCACTTTACAAGTGAAACAGCAGAAGGAAAAAAAATTACAAACTTTGCTCATAAATTTTATTTCTCATTTAATTAAAATGTTATTCTGTTTAGTACTTTTTGTATTTCTTGAACACAGTGGTCTCGCGTTTTTAAGAACTTACAAAGTACATTTTTTTAAAAATTATTTTTGCTCTAAACAATTTGTGGACTCTTGTGATTATACCTGTCTATAGTTAACCGCCCCCATTTACAAAGTTTTGATTAAGCGAACTTTCATACCTCTTCAACTTCCATACTGCCTTTGCGGCCCATAAGTGTCCATAAAAGTTGAGAATCTGTTATAGTAGTTTTTTATTTTCTGTCATGTTACTTAGGCTACAGCCGTATATTATATTAATTTCATGGAACGAGTTTTCCTTCTTCTTTTCTCTTACTCATTTTATGCGCATTCATAATAATCCCTCGTATTATTACAAATTTACTGTTTCCCTTAATTGGTACATGCATTTTAATTTATGTCGCGTTATTTATGACACAAACACACTGTTTTTTATATAGAAATCTTGATATGTAAGCAGCATGTGATTTTGCATATTTGATGCATTCGAAAGTGTTTTTTGTTGCTGGTTAAAAATATTAATTTTGCGTTACTAAGAAACACACATAAAACCTAGATTACTTAATTATAAAAACAAAAGTTAATTAAAGTAAGCAAAAGTATTTTCTGAAACTAAATTCAAAATAATAGCAAAGCTGCATTTATATACATACATAGGATGTTTATTAATATCTGTCTGTAGAGAATGTGCAGTTAATATATAAAAGGTCTTATTTACAGTTACTTACAGAGAAAGGTTAGTTTACATGTAAAGAATGTTTATAAATAGTTACTTTGAAAGAAATGTATTTCATTTCCTACCCGTTAAATTATTCCCTATCAAAGTAAGCATGCCAGAGAAAAGACATATATGTTTAAATAAATATGGTAGCAAAAGTATTATAGGTCATATACGACCTTAAAAACCATTCATTCAGCGTAAAGCAAGAAATTCCAAATCAAAATGAAAGCCCACAGACACATAAACTACGAGGAAGAACACCATCAAAAGAGAAAGGGAACAACAACAAAGAGGGAGAAGCTCTCAGGAAGCGGCATGCAGGGATTTAAGATTTGACTTGAATTTTTTGTTTCCTTCCCAAGACGAGCTTTAGCTGCCAAAGCCCATCCGGCGTAGGGTTGCACTTCGCGCGAAAGAAGCTCAGGAAAACAAGAATTTTCTTTCACGGAAACAACATTGACTTATTTCTTGCTTTCAAATAAAACTTTTTTTAATTTTCTGTATGGGTTATAATGTAAATGCGTAATGTCAGATATATTGTTGCTAGATGTATTACATTTTCTTACCTTAATAATATGCTACTAAAATTTTGTCATTTTTTATATAATGCTTTAAGAGATAATTTTCTGTAATATAATTTTCGAAGCAGTTTCCACCGCTAGTTATGATCTTATATTTGATTACAGTCTTATAAGTCAGTGGATTTGCCAGATACGATGTGTAACATTAAAAGAATTTACATAGTACAGTCTTTATGCATTGTTATTCCATCTTCTAATTTTTTAAAGAGGTGAGAAATGTGGATTTGTGGAGGTATAGTTAAAGAACAATCAGTAATTACTTAAATGAATTATGTGCTGCTGTCACATGCCTTATAATTATCCAAGTGTCTTAAGCGAATAGTTATAGGAATATTTAGTATTTTATTTCTCTAAGTGATTAACCATTTATCGTTCCACGAAGCTAATATAAATTCAATTCCAAGCACAATGAAACATAATATACAAAAAACTAAAGTCAGGTCTTTTACAGCTATTTTAGAAAAACAATAAACTAAAGCAAAAATTAAAATGATGAAGAAGAGCTAACTTGGTAAGGATTTGCAAACTTATCACTGTAGAGTCATTAAGATTTTTTATAGCACGAGAGATGTAAAATGAGCAATGCTCTCGCCGGACTCGAACCACGGACCTCTCGAATACGTGCCGAGTGTGCTGACTACTGCACCACGAATGTACGCTAAGAAGGCGGTAGAAATATCTTATATTACTAGAAAATTATTGTATAGAATAAGAATAATAAGCACGTGACTTTTGATGTACCATTTACTAAGCTCATCCCATGCAAAATCCGTATTTCTATATCAAGTTACTTTAAAAATAGTTGAAAGAAACACTCTGTCTATTCTACTCTGTCTAAATTTTGATATATCCTTTATTTAAACTTAATTGGATATATTCTTGGTTTCTTTGGTAAAATTTAATTCGATAATTTAATTGAAAACGACAATAAACAATGTATGCATGACGCATGGCTTTTAAACAACAAATTTGTTCGTAATTCAGACTGAAATTCGTAAAATAAAAATAGAAAAATATTTAGAAAACTATGGATCTTTTTGGCGTCAGAAACATCTTTAATGGAGTCTTTCTGATATTTTAAATCGCTAGGATAGGTTACGTTATGCAATGATACCTTATATTTGTTTTTACGTTAACTAGTCAAATATTGCCAGTCATTATCCAAAACCTAACGTCTTTATCTTAAAATTGTAATTTCTCAGTTTGTCAAGCAATTACAATAACTACGTAATTAAAATCTTTACTTTATTAAAATCTTTACTTTTTTTATAGTATTTCTAACTAATATCATTTTAATAACAAATCTAATTGAAATCATTGAATTTGTAATGTAGCCAGCTGATAATTTTTATGAATACTTGAGTTGAAAATGAAAGTTTAAATTAAAATAACACGCCGAATGGCGATTATTTTTGGAGGAGCTAAAGCAATAAAAATTCTTGTTAACTCCTCTAAAACTGAAAACACAGTTTTAAGTTCGCCAAGCGTTTTCAGTGCATTAAACCGAAATTACGAAGTATGATTTTATTTCTTAATATTATTTTTACAATGACTATTTTCCAAGAATTCAGTATTCAGCTTACAAATCCACATAACCTCTTTACAGCGGGAATAGTATACGAAAGAAATTTTCAGATACGAAAGATATCTGTATAAACTTCAAATAAAATCATCTAAAATAAAAGCAACATGTGCATTTGGGAAATTATTTTGATGAAACAACAATGGGAAATATATAAAAAATCGTCTTCTTGAATTCCTCAATAATTTTTTTTTTTTTAGATTTCGTGTTATTTGAAAGATTTATTTTTGTGCCTTTTATAAAGAAACATAGGTGATTAGAAATTTAAAAATAGAAATCTATCCGAAATATTGGTGAACTAGTTCACTTAGATTTAACGCGTTTTCCACACAATAAAATATTATTTAAAGCATGATGGAATTCAAAATGGAAAATGACCATTTAAGATGTCCTGTGAAATACAACGATATATTGTCTAAAATAATTAAAATAATAAAGGACAGTTTGGTTCTTGAACATGATGCAGAACTTTTATAATCATGTAGCGTATTCGATAACTTAAAGATTAATGAAATAATAATCTGATATGTTAGGTTATAGTGTTGAGTGACAAGTAGTAAAACATTAGAGTAGAGCAGTAAGCCATTATAGTCAAGTAGTATGGGTGCCTTTGTGGTGAAATTGGAAAACACTTCTCGAGTTAAAGGTCCCGGCGAAGGTATTGCCCAATTCTACACACACACACAAAAAAAAAAAAAAAAAAAAAAAAAAGATTCCATGTTTCGCCCAAACTAAAATGTGATAGACGATAATACGTCACCACCAGGATTTGGTTACTGGAATCCCTCTTCTGCAGTCGCCTTTTAAGTGACAGAGAATGTAATCGTTTTTTCCCCATTTATCGCTTGCATCCTTGTCGTAAATGAAAAGCACGTTTGGCTAACAGTCAGAAGGTTTGGAGTTCGAGTCTCTGCAAAGATATTGCGCATTTTCACATTTCCTGTTTCGAAAATCCTAATTATGTCAAGTTACCAATTTTATGTCAGTGGAAAAATAAAATCTTCCTCATTCTTTCTCGATATTAACATTCAAATAATTGAAATAATGTAACATTAATTCAAACATACACTTTAAAACAAAATTTGTAATCGTTCGCCCAAGATATTACCTTATAAAATAATTCTAAATTCTGCCAAGAATCATACTTTTACGAAAGTGCGATTTTAGCTGCTGTTTAATATTTCTGACATACTCCAATTACCAGTTTTCATTTTTCAAATTAATATCTCCGCGTGTGAAGACATTAGGTTATTTTAAAGCAGGATTCATGAAAAGAGTATAATGTCCTTGTTGGACCTCTCGACTACGTGCCGAGTGTGCTACTGTTACACTACGAAAGCATGCTGGACGGAGGGAGAAAATATCTTATATATTCCCCGTTTTAAAGGGCAACTACGGATTAGGGGGCCAATCGGCAAGTTCTAGTTGTGGTGACTTATTGCCCACTATCTGTTTTTAGTTCGGGCGCCACTGTACATTCATTAGGGTTATTCTGACTTAAGAGATATGAAAAATGTGGAATGTCCTCGCCGAGACTCGAAACTGGACCTCTCCAATACGCGTCAAGTGTGCCACCGTTATATCACGAATGAATGCTGGAAGGAGGCAGAAAATACCTTTAAGTGTAAGGAATGGAATACTATAGAACATTTTTGTAAGAAATAGAACACAAAATTTGAAAAAAAGCATTTCATTAAAATGGCAAGAGAAATCATTAGTGTGAAAAGAGTTGAAAAAACATTTAGGCTAAAATAAAAGTAATAAAAAAACTCTTTGAATCCATACAAAAAGTCTGATATATTTTTGAAAGTTCAATAAAATACTGAAAAAATTTTAAGAACCATTTCAAACTTTTATTTAACAGAATATTACTATCCCTTTTATGAAATTATCCCCCAAAAAGAAAATATTAACTGTTAAGCTGATTGTATTATATTTGAAGAAATATTTAATATTAAAAGAAAATTCAGTAAATATATACTTCAAAAAGAAACGATTAATAATTTTAATTTTTTCAACATTTTACCCCTTAATGCACAAATAATGCACCAATAAAACTTCAAAAACTGGTCTTTTGTGGTCTTTATTCAGCCAAATTTTGTATTCTTTATTTTAACTTCTTTAAACATAATTAAGACACAATAACACGCCGAATAAATACTAATTCAGAAGTCAAACAACAAAAATCAGCGTTATACCTACAAAATTTTCACAGGACTAGTTTCGATGGTTTTACCGAACCATCATCTTCAGCTGCAAAACCGCAAATGAACAAGATAGGAAATAATGATTAGATAAGATAAGAAAGCCTGGACAAGAATAAGCAAGTAACGCCATCTGTTGGCGAAACCAGAACTAAAACATAATTTCTCTAAAAGCCGAAGGCAAATTTGGATTGGAATTAGGATCGTTAACTAGAACAGAAAGATTTTTATGAATGTGAAATGCCTCTAGAAAATCCAGTTCTCCAATGGAAGATGTTTTTTGAATAATTTTGGCAGCAGAAAAATTGAAAGTGTGATTTTCGATCCAACAATGTTGAGCAACAGAAGACCTCTGTGTTTCCTTTTTTCTAACATATGCCTCATGTTCTTTGACGCGAAATTTTAAGGCTCTCTTAGTTTGGCCAATGTAAATTAAACCACACTGGCAAGGAATCCTATAAATACCCCAGGAATTCATATCCGGAATGGGGTCCTTGAGTATAGAAGTTGGAATTTTATTGATGGGAGAAAAAACAACCCGAAAGTTAAATTTCTGCAAAATATGTGCAACTTTATAGCTAATTGATGGAAAGAAGGGAATGACAAACAGAATTTTTATAATGTCCTAAAATAAGAGTGTGGCTTTTAGTGTGTTGGGATGAGAATTTTTTAACTGCTTGATTAATAATGTTGGGTGAAAAGCCCCTGTCAATAGCTATTGCTTTTAAATAATTTAGTTCTTCATCAAGGGCTAGTTTGGAGGAGCAAACTTGAACAGCACGGAAAACATAGGAATAAAATGAAGCTAACTTTTGTTTAGTCGGATGACATAATTTAAAGTGTGGTGGAAGGCAAACCGATGAAGGTTTACGGTAAACTGTAGTACTGAAGTTGGATGTGTTACGTGTGACCAGAATATCGAGAAACGGAACAGAATTGCAAGTCTCAAGTTCAAAAGTGAACTGAATAGCAGGATCAATAGAATTCATTGTTGAAAGAACTCTATTTAAATCATCTTTATTATCTTCAAACAGGGTAAAAGTATCGTCTACGTAGCGGAACCATGCCGGGAAGTTTAAAGTTTCAAACAATTTTGATTCATAATAATGCATGTAGATATCAGCCAGGATGGGACTGAGGGGACTTCCCATGGCTAATCCCTCAGGTTGCTTGTAATATTTATTTTGGAAAACAAAATGTGTTTGTTTCAAACAGAGTTGAGTGAGAGAAATTAGCTCATCAATTTCGATGCAAGAGAAATGAAATTCGCGAAGTCTGGTTTCTAGACATCTTAATGCACCCTCCACTAGGACATTGGTGAATAATGATTTTACATCAAAAGAAACCATGAGTAAATTACTAGGAGAAATGTTTTTAACCTTTTTTACAAACTCTATTGAATTTTTTATGGTGTAAATGTTATTGTCTAATAGAGTGGAAAATCTAGAAACTAAATATTTAGCTAAAGGATACGAGGCAGTAGCTAAATTTGATACAATAGGGCGGAAAGGAATACCACTTTTATGAATTTTGGGAAGAGCATATAATCTGGCACAATTCGCAACAGATGGGATAAGCGAATGTTTTAAGTTGCTTGAAATGATTTGCGAAGATTTGATCGCAGTTTTTATTTTGGACAAGTCCGAAGGTGAAGGATCTTTAGGGATCGGATTATATGGTCCTTCGTTTAAGAGTTTAGTGACACCATCGATGTAAGTGTTCTTATCCATGACGACTATCTGGCCACCTTTGTCGGCCTTTGAAATGATAATATCCGGCTTAGAATGAATTTCGCGCATTGTAGCTCTTTCTCTCGCAGTTAGATTTGGTTTCAAAGGTTTATTATTGAATTTCACATTATGAGCGATAAGATGCCTAATCATTTCTTTCTGTGAATCTGAAACTTTACTGAACTTGAAAGCTTTTTGAACCCTGTTTGAACTTGAACCCTGTTTGAACGTAATAAAGATGATTTAAATAGAGTTCTTTCAACAATGAATTCTATTGATCCTGCTATTCAGTTCACTTTTGAATTTGAGACTTGCAATTCTCTTCCGTTTCTCGATATTCTGGTCACACGTAACACATCCAACTTCAGTACTACAGTTTACCGTAAACCTTCATCGGTTTGCCTTCCACCACACTTTAAATCATGTCATCCGACTAAACAAAAGTTAGCTTCATTTTATTCCTATGTTTTCCGTGCTGTTCAAGTTTGCTCCTCCAAACTAGCCCTTGATGAAGAACTAAATTATTTAAAAGCAATAGCTATTGACAGGGGCTTTTCACCCAACATTATTAATCAAGCAGTTAAAAAATTCTCATCTCAACACACTAAAAGCCACACTCTTATTTTAGGAGATTATAAAAATTCTGTTGTCATTCCCTTCTTTCCATCAATTAGCTATAAAGTTGCACATATTTTGCAGAAATTTAACTTTCGGGTTGTTTTTTCTCCCATCAATAAAATTCCAACTTCTATACTCAAGGACCCCATTCCGGATATGAATTCCTGGGGTATTTATAGGATTCCTTGCCAGTGTGGTTTAATTTACATTGGCCAAACTAAGAGAGCCTTAAAATTTCGCGTCAAAGAACATGAGGCATATGTTAGAAAAAAGGAAACACAGAGGTCTTCTGTTGCTCAACATTGTTGGTCCGAAAATCACACTTTCAATTTTTCTGCTGCCAAAATTATTCAAAAAACATCTTCCATTGGAGAACTGGATTTTCTAGAGTCATTTCACATTCATAAAAATCTTTCTGTTCTAGTTAACGATCCTAATTCCAATCCAAATTTGCCTTCGGCTTTTAGAGAAATTATGTTTTAGTTCTGGTTTCGCCAACAGATGGCGTTACTTGCTTATTCTTGTCCAGGCTTTCTTATCTTATCTAATCATTATTTCCTATCTTGTTCATTTGCGGTTTTGCAGCTGAAGATGATGGTTCGGTAAAACCATCGAAACTAGTCCTGTGAAAATTTTGTAGGTATAACGCTGATTTTTGTTGTTTGACTTCTGAATTAGTATTTATTCGGCGTGTTATTGTGTCTTAATTATAGAAGCCCCAAACAGGCTTACATTTTGCTTTCTTTTTTGCACGTGGTGTGGCCGCCATTTTGTGATTGTAGGAGTTTCGGTGAGTACATTTTTGCAATTTTCAAGTTATGTTTATGTTTTGTACATTTGGATATTATGCTTTGCTTATCTGATTTCATGCATTTTGCTTACAAACGTTTTGTTTTCTATTCATTTCAGTGAGGGATTTTTCTGCTGTTTTGTGTGTACTTTATTATTGCTCAGTTAATTTAGTTTGATTTTCTGCATTGTTTATCATGCCTTCATCCGTTAATCGTTTCACTAAATTACGCCTGAAACGGCAAAAATTCCTGAATCATCTTGACTTTTTACTTAAATGTAAATGTAAAAAATTGATCCCCAATTTTATTCAAATCAAAACTAATCAAAAACTTTCGAGTCGCGTTTCAAGAATTCTGTTAAATTGCAAGCTTGCCTTACTTCGGTCCGTGATAAGGGATACACGTCAACAATTGTCCAAAGTTGAACATGAACTCTATAAGCTTCATCTGGAACTCGCTAAATCATATCCAAAATTCACTGGCCTTGAGCAAAAGTCTTGGTCTAGAACGGAGAATGCAGTTAACCGTCGTAAAAACACCCTTGCAGTTAAATTCGAAAAACTTCTTTTACAGTCTTCCAGTTCAAGTAGTTCAAAAAATCTTCCCATTGTAAACATCAAGCCAATAGTTAATATTTCTAATGTTAATCTTTCAGAAGAACAAGAGAGAATTCTAAAATATAATTTTAACTTCTCACAAACCTGTAAACCCTCGATTCCAAAGATTTTGGCTCCTATCGAAAAAGCTTTCAAGTTCAGTAAAGTTTCAGATTCACAGAAAGAAATGATTAGGCATCTTATCGCTCATAATGTGAAATTCAATAATAAACCTTTGAAACCAAATCTAACTGCGAGAGAAAGAGCTACAATGCGCGAAATTCATTCTAACCCGGATATTATCATTTCAAAGGCCGACAAAGGTGGCCAGATAGTCGTCATGGATAAGAACACTTACATCGATGGTGTCACTAAACTCTTAAACGAAGGACCATATAATCCGATCCCTAAAGATCCTTCACCTTCGGACTTGTCCAAAATAAAAACTGCGATCAAATCTTCGCAAATCATTTCAAGCAACTTAAAACATTCGCTTATCCCATCTGTTGCGAATTGTGCCAGATTATATGCTCTTCCTAAAATTCATAAAAGTGGTATTCCTTTCCGCCCTATTGTATCAAATTTAGGTACTGCCTCGTATCCTTTAGCTAAATATTTAGTTTCTAGATTTTCCACTCTATTAGACAATAACATTTACACCATAAAAAATTCAATAGAGTTTGTAAAAAAGGTTAAAAACATTTCTCCTAGTAATTTACTCATGGTTTCTTTTGATGTAAAATCATTATTCACCAATGTCCCAGTGGAGGGTGCATTAAGATGTCTAGAAACCAGACTTCGCGAATTTCATTTCTCTTGCATCGAAATTGATGAGCTAATTTCTCTCACTCAACTCTGTTTGAAACAAACACATTTTGTTTTCCAAAATAAATATTACAAGCAAACTGAGGGATTAGCCATGGGAAGTCCCCTCAGTCCCATCCTGGCTGATATCTACATGCATTATTATGAATCAAAATTGTTTGAAACTTTAAACTTCCCGGCATGGTTCCGCTACGTAGACGATACTTTTACCCTGTTTGAAGGTAATAAAGATGATTTAAATAGAGTTCTTTCAACAATGAATTCTATTGATCCTGCTATTCAGTTCACTTTTGAACTTGAGACTTGCAATTCTCTTCCGTTTCTCGATATTCTGGTCACACGTAACACATCCAACTTCAGTACTACAGTTTACCGTAAACCTTCATCGGTTTGCCTTCCACCACACTTTAAATCATGTCATCCGACTAAACAAAAGTTAGCTTCATTTTATTCCTATGTTTTCCGTGCTGTTCAAGTTTGCTCCTCCAAACTAGCCCTTGATGAAGAACTAAATTATTTAAAAGCAATAGCTATTGACAGGGGCTTTTCACCCAACATTATTAATCAAGCAGTTAAAAAATTCTCATCTCAACACACTAAAAGCCACACTCTTATTTTAGGAGATTATAAAAATTCTGTTGTCATTCCCTTCTTTCCATCAATTAGCTATAAAGTTGCACATATTTTGCAGAAATTTAACTTTCGGGTTGTTTTTTCTCCCATCAATAAAATTCCAACTTCTATACTCAAGGACCCCATTCCGGATATGAATTCCTGGGGTATTTATAGGATTCCTTGCCAGTGTGGTTTAGTTTACATTGGCCAAACTAAGAGAGCCTTAAAATTTCGCGTCAAAGAACATGAGGCATATGTTAGAAAAAAGGAAACACAGAGGTCTTCTGTTGCTCAACATTGTTGGTCCGAAAATCACACTTTCAATTTTTCTGCTGCCAAAATTATTCAAAAAACATCTTCCATTGGAGAACTGGATTTTCTAGAGTCATTTCACATTCATAAAAATCTTTCTGTTCTAGTTAACGATCCTAATTCCAATCCAAATTTGCCTTCGGCTTTTAGAGAAATTATGTTTTAGTTCTGGTTTCGCCAACAGATGGCGCCACTTGCTTATTCTTGTCCAGGCTTTCTTATCTTATCTAATCATTATTTCCTATCTTGTTCATTTGCGGTTTTTCAGCTGAAGATGATGGTTCGGTAAAACCATCGAAACTAGTCCTGTGAAAATTTTGTAGGTATATCGCTGATTTTTGTTGTTTGACTTCTGAATTAGTTCTTTAAACATCTTTCTTTATTTTAAGTCAACCTCTTTAAAACTATTTTTTATTTTAAGTCAAAACTATAGCGGATATATTCTGTTGTATTCATTTCTGGGGAAAAATAAGAATAAATAAAAGAAAAATCCGTGAACTGATTTATTCGGTTGGGCGAGAATAATTTTATTCGGTATAACCGAGTTAAATCGGTTGAATGTATTGAGAGGTTAAAATTTCGATACTCTTTTGGAAACCAAAAATGTCCGATCACTTTTGCAAAACATTACAAACAATTCTTCACCTCTCAATTGCTGAAGAAGATTCGAAGAAGTTCTTAAAAAGGAAATTGGCTTTATAGAAGGTACCATTATTTTAGTCTAAGAAGGCAAGAAAATGGTTGCTTATTTTGAGAACTTAAATTTTAACCTGAAAATGTCAATAACTGTCTTTTTTCCTTACCAATAGAGGGAAGTAGCTAACCTAAAGATGTAGTTAATATATATTATGTTTATACATTTTTAAAAAGGTTTCGAGAAAGGGGTTCTTTCAAAATGTACCATGCACACAAGCTGTGGATTAAAGGAAGCAATTTCCGAAGGGAAACATTCCTATTCCATATTTAAAAAAACATTGTAATTGCATGATATTAAAATTTTTATGTAAGTAATAAGCAACATTATTAACTGGAAAGGGGAAAATTTTCATTACTTATATGGAAAGAAGACTCCAAATGAATACTCGAAAAATGTACGTACTGTTTCTAAAGTTAAATCCGCCAACATAGAAATCATTTGCAGAGTCTTTAAATACATATGAATCAATAATAAATAAAATAATACAGTAAGATCAACAGCTCAAATAAGCTAATTGTCCTAGTGTTTATCAGCTTTTTTTGCCGAGGCATGTGACTCAACGCAAAACAATTTGTATAATCTTTTATGAAAACTGTCAGATAAATGAAAATATGTTGTGACCTTAGATTGAGCATGGGTATTTCTAAATCACTGCAACAAAAAACGGCTATTTATTATCAAAAACGAAGAGAAAAATGTACAAACCTAGTTCCGTCAGAAAAGGGTATATGATTGTCCCCGCAGAATTTAGGGGTTTATAATTCTCCCGGGATTATCTTACAATGGGAAATTAAAACTAAGAGGAGTGGGAAAAAATGTTAAATTCAACTCAACGTACTGTCAGGAGAACGTTTTACGTCCGGTATTTACAGAAGAAATTCTATTTCTTTATACTAATGACTTTCAAAGAGTGAAACGTCATCAAAACAAAGCTACAAGTCATATAAGGTATTTCTTTCACCTGCTTGGTGCGCCTTCGTGGTGCGGTTTTTTGCACGCTGGTCGCGTAGTCCAGAGGTCCGCGGTTCGATTCCCGGCGAAGGCGTTGCTAATTTTTCATCCTTCATGCTTCAAAAAAATCCTAATGTCTCTGTAGTCATACTACAAAAAGTTCATCTGAATTTCATGAAAAAATGAAGAATGATGCAGCAATTGCGTATAGATCTTTTCAACGTATTCCTGTGAAGTCCCAAGACGTTCCACCTATGGACGATTGTGCCTCTAGTCTCGTTAAAAGAGCTCTTTTTAAACTCAAACCAACCACCACTAGCGGACTCAAGAAAGTAGTGGAAAAGAAATAGGAATTAGTAAACTTGGAAATTTTACGAAAAGCCCTTCTATTATAGAATCACGATGCCGACTTAAACTCCAGAAAAACAGCTATAGAATCGATCGAGCACTAAAATATGCTTCTTACATTTTAAACATTAATAAATCGGCTCGAAATCGTTCTAAAAATGTGTAAAAACCTTCTGTAACATACAGAAATTTGGAAAAATGCCCTTAAATACTCAAGTCATCATGATTGCAGATTATTTTCTTTTGGCTTACTTTATAGTAAACTCTTGTGTGCAATTAAGAATGTTACGTTTCACACAGTACAGATGTGATCCAATAAAATGTCAAATGTGACCAAATATTTTTTTCAAGTTTAACAAAGATAACAGCAGAAGATTGCCGTTCTTCGATATAAAAGGCCAAACAACACTAAGCGCGGCAATTTAAAATTTAAGCGCCAGTGTTTGAGACATTAACTGAAAATGAGTCAGCAGCTAATTTGTGTTTTTCAGTTCGTGAAATATATTATCTTCTTATTGACGTTTTTCAGTTACCTCATCCTTGCATTATTAAGCTTCAGTTATAACTGTAAGTTGGTTAGCAAAATCTCTTGAAATTGTCATTTTGCATCTTTTTCTTACCTTACGTAAATAAGACGAGGAGCCAAATGTGTGTGATTAGTGTAAAAGGATTCTCCGTTCTGGTACAGATGAGTGATTAATTAAAAATGAAAACTTAAAATAATAAAAAAACGCCACATCCAAGGAAACATTTTGATTATTTTTTGGATTTTTTTTACTCAAAGAATTACCTCTTTAAAAAATATAGGATTTCATTCAATTTAACGAAAAGACTGCAACTAGAAACTGACTAAATTTTTCCCGTCGGAGAATCTTAAATTACGATAAAGCCTCTTGCAGTAAGAAGATTTGTCTCTTTCTGATTTGGAAGAGTAATGTTTTTTTCGCTTCATAACTTTTCCATATGTAATAAATTTAAATAAGTGGTTTTACTTATTTAAATTTATTACATATGGAAAAGTTATGAAGCTCAAGAACGTTTAGTTGATAAATAAGACCGAGGTACCATTATGAAATTTTATCCTTCGTTTCATTAATTTTAATTCCGAAATCTTAATTTTCTTCTTGTTCAACATTATAAGGTTTGAAGTTTTAAGATAAGTTTTGTAGAGATGTTTATGAAATATAGAAAATAATTACTTACATTGGTCTATGTGTAATGCTACTAAAATAATCATTTGATACCGATATCAGGAAATAATTCCTTTACCGATTCTTCACAATTTAATCCATACATAAATATTTTAGTTATTTTCTAGAAATATTTATAATTTAGCTGGCTTGAAAACTGTATGAACTATTTTTATTATGTTTATTTTATAGTTATCATCGTAAGTTATATGAAATATTTCTGATAAAAATTACAAAACAGTTTGATAAAATATAATTTTCTCTAAACCCTATAGCTATATGGTGTCTATATCACTTGAAAAAGTTGCAGCACATAAATTAAACTTACGTTTTCTAACATAGGAAATCAATTATATATGTAACTAGTAGTTTAAAATATTAGTTGTAATGGCTCATTTTACGACACATCAACCTTAATTAAAGCTATATTGTTTAGAATAGTCATTTTCATTTACGGAATTATGACATCTGTAACTCTGTTTTTAAAGCTTTAACATCTCTGTTTACACCAGTTTTGACAGGGACTTAAGATCTAAAACTCTATTTTTGAACGGATATGAATAATAATGAAAATTCCGACGCAGCGTAAAATTTATTTAATGAAATGTAAGCATATTTTTTATTCTTAATCTTGATGATAATCAAGAACAATTCCCTGTTGGTTCGAGGTACTGATGCAAAAAATGGAGAACTATTGAAGGAACTTAATAATTCAGGAAGACCCTAGGGATATGCAAGAGTAATTTTCATTTAAGAATTATTTTGATCAGATATTTTGACAGAGTTAAAAAATTCCCTTTTTCTTATAACGGGAAAAAGTAAATATTAACTTCAAATCCATTCTTTGAAAATATTATAAATCTCGCATTTCAAAATCAAAGGGAATACTTTTTCTCTTTAAAAAAAGGTTAATTTTTTTCCCTTCTGTTTGTAGCGCTCTTCATATTCCTTGACCAACTGTAACTTAATATAGGGGTAAATTTTAGAGCGATATTTTAAATTATTCGTCTTTGTTCTCAAATGCTGTAGTTTTTTTATTATTATTTTATTTTTGCTGCCTTTTCATCCAAGTACGCTTCACGCTTAATGAGATCAAGAACAACTGCGAATAATTTATTCAGCGCTTATTTTTCCCAACGCCAAGTAACAAATTTGTTACATACGCTACTTCCTGCTGAGTAAACAAAACCCGAGGTGATAAAATGCAAATTAATTGTTCATTCTCGTTCTTATTCAGGCTTGTTAGAAAGAGACCGGCTGCCGTATTTGAGAAGATATTTTTTATGGAGAATAGTAGGCATGAATAATGTGTATGTTTTCTTGTTCCACATAACTTGAGCTTTCGTAATTGAGAAAATCTTTTTTATTTTGCATACGTTATCACAAAATGTTGCATTTGCTTTCCGCCTCAAAGCTCAGACTAAATGAGGGTTTAAAATGCAATCAGGATATAAAATGCACCACACATACGATATTGATGGCAGCACTGCCATCTTGTCCTTTATTTTACCCATTACATAAAAAAACTGGTTTTTTACCACTTGAACTATCATATGCATCTCCATAGATTTTTGAAGTACAGGCTGAAAAGTATTACAAAATAAGAAATAAGTTTGTGATGTAGATCGATGTTTGAACAGTGAATTTTGAAAAGTAAAGTTTCTAGTATATTAAGAGGAAGAATACAAAACGTTTGCATTAACTAATCAAAGTTTTAAAGAGCTTCTTAGTATTTCTGCAACATGTCAACTTTTAAGGTGTAACAGTTTTGCGTTGGGTGAGAAAATCGAAGTTAGGAAATGAAGTAGTAATCTTAAAAGAAACTTAATACTAAAAAAGATGTGAAATTTAAAATTAAACCCTACAAAAAATTTTAAACTGGCATAGATTGGGACTAATCATGCATAGTTCCCCTACTTTCAGTGATAGTGTTTACAAAAGAAAACATTTCCCATTTGCTTACCTCCTCATGCAAAATCTTAGCACCTTGTTATAAAAAGAAGAGGAAATACTTCTTTATTCTTTTGCATGAATTGTATTCACGAGATTTCACGTTTTTCATTTTCACCAGCAGCACCTCAATTATTTGAAATCGGTTGTCTCTGATGCAGGATTTTCTCCTACAGTCATGGATTAAGCCTCTAAAAGCATGTCATCATAAAACGCATTCCAATATTTGAAATAAAGACAACAATCTTCTTGTTATATCCTTTTATCATGCTACCAATAAAAACATTTCTCAGACTCTCCACTACTTTCAAGTAATGTTCTTACTTATCAGTAATCTTCGTTGTTTGATTTTTAAAGAGTTTATATCTGATTTTAATCTTTGAGAAGTTATAGACTACCTTTTGGGTGTGACTTAGTATATATCGGTCAGACTTAGAAAAGTCAAAATTTTGTGTTAAAGAATACAAATGCTACATTTGAAACGGAGAAATAATCGAATTTTTCGACAACTAATCACAGTCCAAACCTCAGTTTGGGTTCTTCAAAAATGATCCACAAAGTGACATTTCCGAAAAGTTTTCCTGATTCATAAAGGTTTATATCTCTTTTAGATTAATAGCATTAATTCTTACCCATTTCCTCCTGATGTCTTCAAAACTCTTATATTTATTGGGTTTCTCCTCAAATGGCGTTATATTCATTTCCTTATAAATATATGTTAGTTGCTCCGGAAGAAGAAGAAACTATGTCTGACTGACATTCAAAACAAAAGTTTTGTTCAAAATCTAAGGCAATCTAAGGCTCTATTTTATCCAGTTTTAAACTGTATATTGGCATATTTCTCTACCACGTAAATATAGGCATTCAAAGTAATGGAATTTCAGCTTGGCTTTTGAACTTTTATAGGAAGCAAACACATATGGAAAGCGGAATTTTGACAAAGCACTCTACTACAAAATGAAGAGATTAAGCAACTACCTCTGCCTAAATTTATTTTAGACCCATTGCAAGCTATATTTTGTTTTATTTTTCATCCTACATTACTCCGTAAATTTACTCTTGTTTTTCCCATTACAGTTACATAGTATATAAATAAGGTTTTGGTTTCTTTCGCTCAAATTCATTATTTCATTTAACATCTGTGAATTCATTTTCAGATATATTACCTAATTTGTTTTCAGATCTGATGAGCCGAGGAATTTCTTCTGTTAGCTTATCATCCATGATTTTCCTTAGATTTTAAATTTCGGAAATTGAATTTTTCAATTAAATAGCTTCTCGTAAAGCGTCTATTAATTTCAAATGCCTGGCTGTATATATGAAATTCATACTACAGAGGTTACTTAAAGGATGTAGTACTTAAAGCATGGGTAAAGTATAATAACAAAAAAATGGATAGGTAGCATACATTACGGATCGAATAGAAAAAGGCTTTATTGAGAGATAGGCGTACAAGAAATTGATCAAAAGGAAGATGTGGCCTTGCCCTACTGCAATGGTTCCGTTGCACCGTCTGTAGATACTCAACATTAGATTATCTGAGAGATCTTGGAGTAAGAATTCTCATTCTTTAAGGAGTATTAGTTTCAGTTGCCTGATGTTCTCTGGTGAGTAATATCGTGCCGCCAGGCCTCTCGCTGATGTATCACACACATGTTCAGGCATTTAAATCAGGGAAGCACGTTGGCCGATCCGTACTGCGGATAACCTCACTTTCCAGCAACTCATCAGCAGCATCAATTCTGTGGGGACGCGCATTGTCATCTATAAGTCATGATTAATGGCATCCCAGAAAAGACGCACCAGCAGGACCACAACTTCATTATAATAACGATCTCTGGTAAGTGAGCATCTGGTCGGAAATGTGAAGTTCCGTTCATCACAATGTCTCTATATACAAGAATGTCAGGACCACTCAAACGGTCTCTTTTCCTGATGCTAGTGCATAGAAACATCTCTCTATCCCTCTCCATATCAACTATCGCCAAGAATCGTTTATCAGACTGAAACGACAGTCATTGGTAAAGAGGACGTGACTCTACTGATGAGATGTCCAGTCTTTGTGTTCTCTACACCACCATAAACGGTGCCGCCGATGAACTGATGTTAATGGTATACAGCGTTCAGGGTGGCGGCCGAATGAGCCAGCTTTATGAAGTCATCTGGTGACAGTAAGCCGAGACACCTGTCGTCCGGTTACCGTGCTCAACAGCTGAGCGGTGTTGTTTGCTGTCTAATTTCGATCTCTTTTCGCTGCATGCGATATATCTGTCATCAGACACCCTTGTTTTCCTTAGACGACCACTATCAAACTTTCTTACAGCGTTACCTGTCATTTGGAATGCTTTCCAAGCTCGTGAAACAACGCTTTTATCAAATACAAACTCTTGATCGACCGACTTCAAACTACGTCCTTCATCACTCTTGCCAATCATTTTACTACGTGCAAAGGTGTCAAGCGTCCTGATGTTTTCTTGTACTCGTTCTACAGTTACAATCTCAATTTCACTTGCAGAAGAATAACCGGAAAAATGGCTTCCATTCTCATTTTTAAGTTGCCTTCCATTTTTAAGCGTGCCCTGACGTATCGTCTGACGTCATTGTGCATATATTTGCATTCACATCACCATTCTGCTGAATTGCCTTTTCATTGAATTAATACCTGAAACCCTTTTCAACAGACTAGAAGAGAAACACGCTAATGTGACAATCAAAATCGTAAAAACAACCTTGTATTTAGCGTTTCTAGGTATTTCTTTCTCCTGATGAGGAGGGACCTTTAGCTGCCCTCGAAATCGATTGAGTGTTTTATTATACTTACGCTAAATACAAGGTTGCTTTTACGATTTTGATTCCTTTTTCAACAGTTTTGTATGTTAAAAATGAATTTGTTACTTTTGCACACTAGTATATGTATATAAGATAAAAATTATGTAAATCAAAATTATAATTTAAAATAGCAACCGCCCTTTAATTCCTCATTTTTAATTTAGGCATTTCCTCTCTAGATTCTAAAAATAGTAATAACTATTTCTGGACTGCTCCATTTCTAGATCACTCCATAGCATATAATTCGCATAACCCTGATGACGTAGTTAATTCAGAACTTAAACGGAAACTTTCTTTTAATAAGCTCTCATATTGAAGTAACGGCGCCTTTTTGTTTCTACGTCTGTTATCGCTAAAACGCTCATTCGCTGCTCTCTTTCTTTCGCAACAATATCAAAAATGTAAATGTTTTTGAATAGACACGATTAAAGTGCCAAGTGAATTATGGTCACAAATGTCATTTGAAATACATATGACTTTGCCTCGGCTGCATATGTATCGAAGTACGGAGAGCATTTTCCCAAGTTTATTTACTTATTAAACCCTGGAAATAGCTTTACTGGTAAGAGTTCTGATGCTTTATTAGTTTTAAAAAGCGTAAAAGTTATCATTATCAACATATTAAAATATTTTATTTTGTTTGTAAATGTGTTAATCTGATACGATACTCTTGCGTTTGTATTACAAAATGTTTTTTATATACTTTGTAAATTGTTTTAGTGTGAGTCATTAATATTTTAGAGCAAGTAAATGGTTCTCTCAAATTTATTTAACCGATGCTAGACTATTGAATGTAATTTAAATGTAAATTTTCTTGAAAAACTTAAACGAAATGTTTTGTAAAATTATGGGCAAATAAAACGTCCCTCTGCACTGTCCTGTTATATGCATTAACAGACCCTTTATTGGCCCGTTTAGTTATATTAAATATTTATTTTTATAAAGTAACTTTTTCTCTAAATGCAAAAATCTCGAGTATTGTACATATAGATTCATTCATGCCTAATATTTATGGTATGTCTGGATTAAAAATAAAGAATTTTGAGTTACTAAAAGAAGTCATAAATCAGAATATTCGGGCATATTCCTCTGAAGAAACCCAAAACAGCAGGTGCAAGGAAAATGAACTGAAAGATTTACATTCTGATTTTGGAAATGACTACAATTTAGTGAAATAATTTTCAGTATTTTTGATAAAACAAAGAAGTGCTACGAACATGATATTACTGAATTAAATTTAATAAAATTTGTCAGGAATTTTGATCTTTTTATTGCATTAGTGCCTTTGGGGTGTAACTAGAAACACATACGGATCGCAACCGTGATCTCCAGAGTTCTCATTCCTGGTGAAGGCATCGCTCATTTTTCGTATTTGCTGCTTCGAAAACCAAATAAACGCTATAACTATAGCTGTAAAATTACGTCCATGTATATTAATTGTGTACAAATATTTTGACACTGTTCTGTTATAATTCAGGAAATAATTTAGTAGAAATCATACTACAGGAAAGTTATTTTAATTCCTCTTAAATATCTCTCTAGCAGTTCAAGCTGCGAAAGTACTAGTATCTAATGCTGAAGTACAATTAACATTAAATATTTGCTAAGTTTTTGAGATTTTCATATATTTTTGAGAAAATATCTCGTTCAGTCAAAAGAGTAGTGATAGATAAAGAATATTGTTATGCAAGAAAATTAATAAGGTCTTAAATTTAATCTCTGAAAAGAATCTAAGGAAATGTTACGTTCTGAATATCTTTAATGTTTTCGTGTGTAAGAATCTATTAAAAATGTGTTTTCTATAAAAGTATATGCAATTTTTTATTTTTCTGGTGTGAGGTCTTTTAATCGAAAAGTCAATGATTCAGTAATTTTTATGCTAATATATTTCGCCTTCCAGGAAAATTCGAAGTTAAGGAATGAAGAAAGAATTACCTTTTGTTCCTAATATTCCTATTGTTAGCAAAATGCATCTTCTGCTTGATCAATAAAGGTGAATGTTTTAGTAATTAGTCCAATAACTTTGGGAAGTTTAAGTTTCCTCTAAATCGATAAAGAAGGGAAACTTATAATGAATTCCGAAGGACTACATATACTAACAAATACGGGAAATTTATTCTTTTATAAATATTAGTATCTTAAATGTAAATTAATTTCTTAATATATTCTAACACGGCGAGTGGTGTCATTTTAAATCAGTTAAGTTTCTAATTATAAGTTTAAAGGCATACACCAAAAACAGCTATAAACTATACAATTTCATGAAATAAATATTATTTTATGCAAGTATTAAATATTTATACGAATTAATTTTAATATAAGTCTAATTAAATACATTATATGATATTTATTTGTTATGCAAGTGTGTCACTGCGAATTGGTAGTTCTTTCCGAAGTCTTTTCGTTTTTCTTACAAAGTACAAAATACAAAGGTTTTTCTTCACTACTGCACCTTCTGAAATTGTTTTCAGAGCTGATTATATTTATGTGCGTTATTACATTGCTAATACCTTTAATTTTGCAGTTATTCTTAATGTGTTCATGGAATGTTTAAATCACAGGAGTTTTTAAAGCCTGAAAGTCTAACTACAATTCTTGAATTTGGTAATTTTTCGTTATCGCCACTAGAATGCTTCAACCTAAACTTTCCCTAACTGCACTTAAATCAACAATTGTCTTCAATTTGACATAAGTAGACAGATAGCTCTAGTGCTCTTTGCCGTAACCTCAATAAACCAAACTAAAACAAACCAAACTGACATAAGCACATGCCACGTCACAAAGCGTGTTTAATGGAAGCATTCGTAGGAGAGTCTCTTGTTTTTAGATTGATAAATTGCTTTTTGGCTATTAAATACAATTTTAATGATTTGCAGCTGTTTCAAATCAAGTTATTTAAAAAGCTCTCTTCAAAAACTGAAAATATTAACTGTTTGAGACTTCATAATACATTTTTCCTAACCTTAAGGTTTTGTTTATTACAAATATAGCTTCACTTATATAATTCTAGAACAATGTCAACTTATGCTTAATACACATACCTATGCATTGTAGAGAAATTTGGTATTTTGGAAGCAGACAAGATAAAAAATATACAACGCCTTGGCCGGGAATCGAACCATGGACCTCTGAATTTACGCGCTGAGCGTGCAGACTACTACACCACGGATGCTCGTTAAGAACGGAGAAATACCTTATAGCATAATAGCATTATTTGTTTTCTTTGGATATACTATCCACACAGAAATCAACAGAACTCTGCAAGTATCATTCAGTAGAATCTGAATCATTTTTACCTCTTCACAAGTACTTTGTCACATAATTTCTTTTAAGTTACTACAATTAAAGCTTTTTCCATCTCATTAGTAGCAAATAATAGACAAGTTCCAAACGGTTTTCTGTTCAGAATTTCAGAATTTCTTTTCAAAAAGACAAGGAGGTACTCATTAAAATGAATGCGCTCTCTGAAAAAAGGTACAAAGAAGGAAATGAAATTATTATTAAAAATTTGTAAATCGTGAGTCTAAATTTTAAGTCCATTTTTTCTTTCTTTGTTGTGCCTTTTCTTCTGTTTAATTTTGATGTACAGTGGTCAAAGAACAAAATTGGGTCAGATCTGTATCTTCCGTTCTATTTGGCCAATTGACAAAAATCATACAACATTTTTGATGCCTAAAAAGCGCGACATAGGATTAAATTCAATTGAATTCAGCTGTTTTTCCGTATTTTGATTCTAATCCTCAAATTAACGGAAAATCTAAAGTATAAGTTTTTAACCACTTTTATATAATAATACTTAGTACTTATGTACAACATCTTTTTATATAATACTGTAACAGTATATTGTATCCAGTAAGAATAAGGTAATATTCATATAAGTACTGACAAGCAGCCCTCAATCTTAAAATAGGCCCACCAGCGGCCGAGCGGTGAAGTCGCTGAACACTGGTAGTTCGGTTCGAGGTTCGAATCCCACGAACGGCCTGGCTGCATGGGCGTTTTCGTGGTTTTCCCCATGTGTAACGTGCATACGAGCCAGTTCCCCTTAGAAAGCCCTCCACGAAGGAATCCCTGCCTTAGACAGATAGCTCTAGTGTGCTTTGCCGTAATCTCAACAAACCAAACCAATCTTAAAATAAATGTTACCGATGAATTCATTAAAATACTATAGATATATTTTCTCTTCTTTATGATTTTCTTTCTTCAGTTGAATTCCTTTTTTCTACATTACTTTAATATAAGAATACAACATTTAATTACACTCAGTGGAATACCTTGTAGGAATCTACTGTATCTAGAATCTTGTCTCAAATTCCTGCAAACCCTATAAGACTGATATCGACTTATCGTTCAATGTGAAGCAAATCAAGAAGTCTAAAATGAAGTTAAAATAATCGTTTTCTTAAAACGAACCGAAAGGAACAGCTTTTGCAACAAATTAATTTCCGTTACTAGCAGTTATTAAAATTAACATGAGACAACGTTAAATTCAAAGTAGGTAACGTAGTCAGAAACTATAACATAAAATAAGCTACTGTTTCGGATCGTGCTTATTTTAAAACGTCGGCTAATAAAATAAAGCGCTATAGCTGGAATAAATTTAAGTAGAGCTAGCAATAAAAATTAACAGGAAGACGCGCCTGCTAGATGTTCTAGTACAAAATTTGAAAGCCTCAGTTTAAATACACACACAACAACTGATTTGCATTCAGATGAGAAATTTGGAAAGAAGCTTAAATCATAATATTTGGTTAAGTCATATACACTACCTCTCAACACTTCATGCGAACTAACTGGAATAGAATCATTTTGGAATCACTCTTTTTTAATACGTTAAAAGGCACATAAAATACCTTACAACATTTTATTCCAACTAACTAGGATAAAATCATTTTCGAACCACTCCTTTTTTTAATAACTTAAGGCAACTAGATTAGGTATTTTAATCTAGAAATAACTATATATCATATTGCACAGCGAAAGTGTATATTACGATCAATTTACTTACCTACGTTATTTAAAATAATAGTTTATCTTTTCACCTGTTTTCTCGCAGTTCTTACGAGCCCCTTTGCGGTGACACCGCTTGATAAACAATTACATGAAAGTCATGCTTTGAATAACAGATACTTTAAAATTCCTTACTATTGTATAAAACATTCTAAAGACATATATTTTCGTTACTTATTGAACTGTCTAATATGGAAAAGAAAACAGATGAAAAACTTACAATTGTTTTTTAGGATCCAGTGGTTCAATATTACCTTTTTCCACTGCTTTTATTAAGCAGTATTCCGGCGTTTAAGCGAAGTTCGGTCAAGTGGTGTTTCAATTGACATACAAAATGTACGCGTACATACTTTTAACGTTATTGATGAAGCTCTTGGTCAACAGCAGGCGATTCATTAAAGGTTTGGGAGAGAGAAACTATATACACGGATATAATCTGCTTTTGGGATGTTCGTACCTCTAATCTTCATTAATTCAAGGATCAACTTGTGTAATTTGATAAGCACTTGGGGTATTACATATCGATCCAGCATACATAAAAGTTAATTATCTAGTCCGAACTTGTTGTTTTAAGTAGTATATATTCTTTTGATAGTACTTAGGAATGAGAATAACTTCGTTGTCTTTTTATAAATGCTTAGAAATAATTTTTTGAGCAAATAAAATACACAAGTAAGACAAAAAGCATTACTAGGACGAAAGATTTTATTATCAATCAGTATAAAATGTCTAAATGCACAATGGAAAAGAAGTAAATTAATAAAGTCATACATAACAATGATTTAGACATTTAATAGATTCAGAAAACGTAACACGTAGTTATATACCCTCAAGTTTCAAACACGTCTTCGAAATATAAGGTGATGTACCACAATATCAATAATGAAAACTGATAAAACGTACTCGGTAAGTGATCTACAAACTACACGAAAGTAATATTGTTATTTGGTTTGAGAAAAAATGTAATACACTCAATCAAATCAAAAGCATTGCGTTAGGCATACCTTCAAATTAATTTGAATAAAAGATGTATTTTCCAGTTTCACGAAAGGAAAAGCTCTGAATATTCGATGAGTTTCACACAGAAAAGTTCCCTCCCGTAAATATATTCCCCCTTTTCTTCACGTAATTGCATCTCCAGTAAATCCTGCCAAAATTTTAGCCATTTTGCATGCCATCTGTACTTATCATTATGTACATTTTAAAGCAGCTTTCGTGGTTTTGAAAATTCTTCAAACGAATGTATAAAGAAAGAAATTTATGTTAGCTTTTTAAGCTAGGCGAGATCAAACCTTTGTCGAAGGAATGCATATTTTGATCGTATAGTCATTTAACTAATACAGTTATGCAGAAGAACGAAACAGTCAACGCATAATTGTGATTTATAAATCATCATTAAGAATTTGTGAGCTTATTCGTTTGCATAAAAACTTTGGAACAACAAAATTTCCTTGTCTTTATTCTAACGCTTGAAGAATACTGCTTATGGGGAAAAATTATCTGCAGTGGCTTTAAGAACAAAAACATTGAATATGGCAAAGTTCTGTTAAGAAATAAGCTAATCTTTATAGAATTTACTAATACTTATTTCATGTAGTTTTATGGACTTCTGTTATTTCATTGATGAAAATATAGTACAATGAAAATTCATATTAAAATTTAGTTTGCTCTTTTGCAAGCTAGACGCGGCGACATCGGCAAACGGAACGAAACAGTAAACTTCATTAATTTAATAAATAAACGCTTAGTATACAGAAGTTTTAAACTTGCAGGATGGCATCAGTTCGTGAAAACAATGTTTAAGAATTTCAAAGTCACACAATGATTTCTCTCAAAGTATTACTTTCTATGCGTAAATAAATAAAGTTAGCGGGTTCAGTTAGAGCTTCTCAAACTTCTATGAAATAAATTGATGATTAATCACTAATTGAAAATCAAGGAAATTGATATAATACATTATTCACTTTGCTTTATGTTTCAAATTCTCTCTTTAAGAAGTTAGAGTTAAATGTCTTCCATATGAATGCGAATATACATTGTTTAAGTTCTAAAATGATTTCTGAGACACTGTAGCTGACGATATGTTAATCATATAAAAGATCTCTATATGCAGCACATAAATATGTATTCAAGTGGACGTTCTTAAGAAGGTTTGATAACTACTCAATAATAAATACCAAGAGAATCAAAACTCTCTTCTTTATCTAGAAGGACGGCGTAATGCATTAATCTTCTTAGCTATAGTAATCCGAAAATTCCCTTATACTTTCAGAACAATGTTAAAAGACTACTTGGCTATCCATTTATTACAAGTACATTCTGAAATAAATGTCTAGTCCTCAGACAGTAATTTAAATTTTCGTGTAAAATTTCCTTCAAATTGGGAATTTGAAATGAATTTAATATCCTGAAAATATGTGCAATTTCTTAGTCTTTTTTAAATCGTTGCCTAGTAATTCAGCACTCACTTGACACATGTAGATTTACATAAGTCAGCTTACAAAATTAAATGCTTGAAAAATGTTTATTTTTGGGAACATAGAAGCGAACAGACTGAAAGACTGAATTGACCTTTATGGTTAGGAAAAGTAAGTAATGAGAACTAGATACATACAAATAAATCCAGTCCAGCATACTGCCAAATCCACTCGCATACAAAATAATGTAACATGTTTATTTTATTTGCAGCAAAAGTTTTCTTTAGCGGTTATGCAAAAACATAATATCTGACCTTAACTTAGAATTAAATTCTTAAATATTTGAAAAATAATAGCCCTAAATATTATTCAAAATCACTTAGTTTTAAATAATAAATAACAAAGTTTCACAAAATACATTTATTAACAATACCCTTGGTAATTTTATCAGAGCCTGGGGCAGATAGATATTCAATAAGACAATGAAAATAAAGATTTTTTGCAGTAGCATAATAACAAAAATTTAATTAATAAGTATTTACATACTGAATATATTTGTTAAACTAACAGCGTTGGCATCTTTATCGAAAACATCATAATATCTAATTAAAATTCAATAAAGTAATTCAATAGATCTGCCTTAACATTCAACACACAGGAAAATTCTTTTCATATATACAGGACAGAACTCAGTATTTATGAAAATTTTTACTTACATAAAAATTCACTCACTTTTCAACGTACACGACATAGTTTGAATTTTTCAATTATAAAGTTGAAATACAGAGAAATTAGTTATTATAACATTAGTCTTGAAAATACATGAATATAATTAGCAAATTCAAAAGGAAGGACCATTATTCATCCTCTCTTTTGCTTATGTCGATGTAAATACCTGTTTCAAACCTTCATCAATCCCAAAAGGTTATATACTTATTTCCACTACTCAGCCTACTGTTCATATTTATAAATTGTTTCAAACACAGACATATAGATGAAACATTAACGTATCAGACACCGCTGCCAAACTTTGAAACGGCAGAGCAATTATATGGAAACAAATTCAACATTTTCATATTAACAATATCATCCACAATTATTGAATTTTCCAACATTATTACATTCCATCATTATTATATATTCAAGAAGATTTTGCACATAAGCTGTAGATAAGCATAAATACTGCCTTGCAATTCAAATGGATGCTGCGCAATATTCAGCCTTTGAATTTCGGACACTTGGAGTATATGTTCTGAGTCATAATGCACGGCTTCCGCAGGTGAGTTTGCAAAGTAAACTTTAATATTTTGAAGTGATGTTTTGAATAAATCAAATATGCGCATATGTTTTTTCTCAACTTAAACAAAGGTGAACATTTTCCCTTCAAAATAGAGATAAAATTTTAATCAGTAAAAATTAGTATTAATTAACAAAACAACGGCGTTTAAACTAATTAGAGATATTTTTATTGCAGTCAAGATATTGTAATTGAATAGCATAATCCATAGTATCAACCACTAAAATTAATTCCTAACCATATATATAATTTCGAATAAGACCTTGCATAATCCTTGAACTCTAAGTTTACCATTGAAACGTAAATAGCTATTGAAAAATGTATATAAGTATTTTGATAAGTATGTTATTATGGATATCAGCTATATCAGGAATGGGCAAACGTTTTCGGTCGCGGGCCAAAAATTGAAAGAAAAAGGTTTGTAGGGCCAAAATAATTTTTTTCTAAAATTTTAAAAACAATATACAAGTATTACAAGTATAATATATTAATGATATGGATGAAATTGCGATTTCATTTTTAATTATTGAGGTTTGAAGTAAGATGTACTGATCCTAAGGAACGAGGCTAAATGCTCATTTGTCAGTCTACTTCTGAAATAATTATTTCTAAGGTTTATAGTTGAAAACACTTGTTCACATATATAAGATGAAGCAAACATAGCACTGATTTTCTGGGCGTGGGATCTTAAATTTGGGAAACGTACTTTTGATAATGATTTGTAAAACTCAAACTTTGACATATTTAGAAACAACTGCTTGAGATGATTATTAGATTGCAAATCAATTAATTCAAGCTGCAAATATGACCTCACTGCTTCACAATTTACGTTGAAATCCATAAAAATATCCAGTTCTGTTTGAATGTCACTGAAATCTGCGTTCGAACTCAAAATGCAGTTTTTTTTTCAAGCCATCTTCATAATTCTTTAGCTTCTCTTCATTTACTGAGGGTACTAAATTTAACCTCGGGAAATGAGACAAGTCGTTCTTAGCTAGATGCCCAGCAAACAGATTAAGTTTTAAGTTAAGATTAAGTTTTTTTCTAAGAGGTCTAATTCACCTATATTGGATTCCCATATGTCTGCTCGAGAAAAAGATAACGCTTGTTGGCGCGACCCAATCTGCAGCTATAATTAACAAAGAACTTCGCGTTTAACACTTTACCAAGTGAAAGCTGTCTGTGCTTGCAATTTCCGTTGATTTATGTTTTGTAGAACAAAAATAGAGAAAGTAAAAATATCATCAGGCCTTCGAAAAAAAGGAAGAAAAAAAATATTTAAACAAAGTACAAAAGGAGATGGATATATAATATATAAATATATACTTCTTTTAATTTCCCTTATACCGGCAAATTAAAATTCTATCCACGGGCCGGATAGGAACTTCCGACTGGCTGTAGTTTACCCATCCCTGAGCTATATTATGATGGATACGGATGAATTCCTTCATTTAGAAGTTGCAGTCAAGCCAGATATCATTACATTACGGAATGAGAGGCGCTGAAACTCGTTTTCAAAGGTAGCTAAATATATCGTACTCAGCAGTAATGAAATAGAGATATATTTCCTCTGTTATAATCTTAATAATTGATTAATATGGGGATAGAAAAAGAGAGGAAGATTGGCTTTACAGTACAAAACGTAATTTTTGTTAATTGTGATTTCCATCAGACGTAAAAAGATTATTAACAGGAGAAAATAACCTTCTTAATTCAAGTAAAAATACCAATAAATACTAGACTTGAAACATCATCTCAAAATTCAAAATTTATATACTTTATGACTTGAAATAAATAAGGTCTATCATCGCACTGCTTATGTTATGAGTATAATTGCTCTATGAAGCGCATTTACATAATGCTTTATGTAATCGGACTAAATCTATGGCTTATCTGAGCTTGATGAGGTGAGTTGTCTTTGATGTTTCTATTTCGTTTATGGTGGGATGAAATATATTTTCTTAGATGATGGACGTATTTTGTTATTCATTGATTAAATCTGAATACATTAAATACATATATTTATAGACAAATATTTAAACTTTTCATTAGAAGACAATGGAAAGATTACAAACATTTGATCAGATTACCATTTAAATTGCAAGCCAGTATATAAAACCAGAAAATCACACAACATGTAAAAGAGCGTCCAACATGTAAAAGTCCAAAATTTATCATCGTACTCCTCTTGAGCACCTGTGATTACTGGGAGTGTCTTACTGTGCTTCAGCTGACCCAGACGTAATCTGTCAACCCATGGGCAGACCAGAATTTGCATTTCGTTTTATGATACGAATCCACAAAGCTTACGTTAGAGTTGACCAATGCAATAGTATTCGGATACTTTAGCCATTCTTCGGGTATAATTTGATTGTCAGGAGATTTTACGAATTCCATAACTAATTTCTGGATTGTGTCTCGGAATTGTAGATCTTCAGGTTGTGGTGAATCGATGTACAGATGTAGCTGGTCAAAAAATGCTAAAGCGTCCCACAGGTGACTGCTATATATAGCTGGGTAGTTATACACACGAATCTGTTAAAAGATAAATTAGATTTAGTTTAGGACATCTAATAACTGCAGCTGATAACGAAAAATAATTTAGAATACATATTCATCAGTAACTGAAAACTACATGAATTTGCGAGTAAAAAAATAGCTATAAATAACACAAAGTTATATCACTTAATAACAAGTGTCATTTTCTAATTTAGTTTGAAAATTGGCAATAGGTATTCTAAAGAAGAATAATGCTGAAGTAATTACATATTTAAAACTCTGGAACTAACAGGCTCGCTGAATTATATTGCTTTCTTTGCGAACTATGTTGTTAAATACTTAATGCGATTAAATATAAAAACGCTTAAAAACCTGTGATAGATGTTAAAACAATATTTATAGCATTATCTTGATTACTAAAGTAAATCAAGTGAATTAATAAAATATTTAGTATCCAAAACAGAATGCTTCTTAAAGAGCTTGTGAGATTATTGAAGCCACAAATTTAAATGCGTATTTCTCATTCAGAAATGCAGCAGTTCACCTTAAAAATGTAGCAGTAAATAGGGCTTCTAAACATTAAAAGGAGTCTATATCCTAATTATCCTTCTGTCTTCCGTCTGTCGCTTCTTAAAAGTGCATAATTAGGACAGATCGATATATGAAGGGGTTCTCAAAGGATGTGCGTGGGATTTATGGCTTGGAAGGAAGTATCCCAGTTTCTAATTCACACTTCAAGTAGCTCAATTTATGAATGCATCTGCAAGAGCTATATAAATTAATTGCAACAGAATGTTTCAACAGCAAAGTAGGATTAGGTAGTACAGCACTTAAAGCGTCGGACTTGTCTGCGAAAACAGACTTAATCGCTTTAGCTGAAACTTAATCGCTTTAGCTGAATGCGGTTCGTGAAGCCACTTTGAATGATATAAATAGCTAAAACGAGAGAAGAGAGAGAATATCTTTGTTGTTTTTGATAAATGCAAAAGTAGTTGCACAATAAACTTCATTTATCATATGGTATTAGCAAATTTTATTATCTTGCCTCACCTCAAGTATTATGAGGTTAAAAAATATGAGTTTTTGGCACTTGTTAAATTATCTTTACATTAAAGCAGTGAAAAATGAGCTAAGAAATTTTAATATAATCTTCTTTCTTCCTGTCTAATAAAACAAGACAAGAAAAGTAATTTTATACTGCTGTTGATGTCGACAAAAATACTAAAGTCCCCAAAACATATAAGCAATTTTATGATGCATGATGACCATTGCATATAGCTTTTATTATATGAACAGAATTTGTTTAATATACAGTTGTTACCTTGCGTAATAACAGAGACTGATTTTTCCTTTGTAAAATACCAGTTTTAATTAATTAAATGAAATCTACTTTTATATGCAGCGTTTAAAGGGATCAAGACAAGATTTTAGTATACTAAGGAAGAATGTTTTATTATCCTAATTCTGAGTAGAAATGGTAGATATCCGTTAGTTTCTATGATATATCTTATTAATATCATTGTATTTGAATGCATTAAATTAGTGACTAATAAATCTTGCAAAACTATGATTAACCGCCTTATTGCTCCAAGCTTTGTTATAAAAATATATTTTAACTCAAACAAAATTAAGAAAACATATTTTATATTATTTTACTATTAGACCTACTGTTTCTGTAATATATGATCTATTTAACTTTTCTTTTTGCGTGAATTACTTGTTAAAAATGCTGTCCTGAAATTTGAGCTCAAATGGTTTCATATTAGGATAGATTAATATATGTATTTCAGATAATAATATAGGCAAGATGAACGTGTTTTTAAGTTACTTTGTAAGGATTATGTTAATTTTATTAACAGTTAAATTTTAAGTTAAAGTTCCTTTCCTTTCAAATTCTTAAATTCAACTTACTACTTCCGGTCAGAATGTAGTTTTGGAATCTTGCTGGATATTTAATGAGGAGGAGCGGTATTTAAACCACGAAGTTACTTACTGAGTCAGAGAGAATCAGAGTTTCTGATTTACGCGCGTCTGGCTTTTTGGCCACTCTCTCTCTCAAAGCTGTTATTACGCTCGGCCGTACTCAGGCCCTTGCTAAGCTTCGTAGTCAAATAAGTTATGGGGCCAACTCGATTTGAACCTTGATAGCTTCGGCTATACTTCTTTAGTTAATCTTAGTTTTAGTTTAATTCTTAGTCTTTTAAGTTCAAGCCCAAGTGTGGGATTTGTTTGTACTCTCCCAGGCGGAGTTTTGTTAAATCTTATTGGAATAATAAAGGGTTAGTTATCCTTCTATCTTGTTGTTTCTTGTCACCGAACTCAAGCGATTATTCGCTGATCAGTTCTTAGATTCTTCACTTCCAACATTAAATTAGAAATCCGAAGTGAGGAACTCTACAACTTATTTGTTAAAAATAACCTTGCATCTACCTCATTTCATCAAAATAAAACATTTTCTGCTTTAAACGGATTATAATAGCATAAGAAAATAATTTGCACTAAAACGTTTCTGTGCTTCCTTTAACTTTTAAAAAATATAGTTAAACTTTTTACAACTTTTTTTGTACTCTTTGAATCTAAGTTGAAATATTTCGAAACCAGAATCCTCACCTTAATCTGAAAAATGTCTTCACTTTTTAATCTTTGAAATGTTTTTCTCATTTCTAATTTTTCGGTGTAATTATAAGAAAATACTTGTGATGTCGAAAATGGAAAAAAATGCATATTAATAATATATGATTAGTTATTTTAATTCTGATTTTACCTCAACCGTAGTCACATCATTTTTACAATCAGCATTAAAACTACAAATTTGTGATAACGCTACCAAAAATGTTCCAAAAAATCTGATTCGTTATTAATTATTTCTGATAGCGTTATTAATTCATGCAGGGTGAACGTTTGTCTGGATAATTTCCCTAAACTTCACGAAATTCGCAAGACCTTGGAAAGTGTGATATAAAAAGAAACTTTTATTCGGCAAATTATTTATAACACAAGACTAGACAATTAGAATTACAAACTTTGATTGAAGTGGAAGGCAGATGAAACAGTCTTTAAGAAATTTTACGCTAATGGTGATCGCTGTTTGTGGATATGTGAAAACCTGAACGACAACTTGTAAAACGTATATTTAAACTTTTTCTATACAGTCCCGCATTTCCACTCATTAATCCATGGAGACCAATGAGGAACAGGTCGTCGTGGGCCAGCTAGATGTTTCTAGTGACATGGAGATGAAAGAAATGCCGTTACCTGAAAGTATGGCAGTATTAATACTTCGCATCATATGAGGTAAGGGATTATCGTTTTCGGCAGACCTCAGCAAAGATTATACAAAGCTTAACAGTCAAATAATGTACAGGCTTACTACTTGATTACTAATGTTTTGTAATGTAGTTCTAGAAGAAGTTTGCGGAATAGTTTTCTTAGAAAGGTACGCTACATTCAGCGCTGCATTGATTAATTACTTCTTAGATTTTTCATTTTCAAAATTAATTGGTTTAATGTACAGATAATTTTAGAGTTGGTCTTGTTTTCAGATTTCTTCTGTCAACGACGGCATTTGTTCCACAGCCATTTACATCGTGGCTTGCTTTATAATTTTCATTAATAGTTAGTGCGCGATAATGTCAAGCTTCGAGAAATGGTTTCAGTAATAACCCTATCTACAAAAATGTATTCCATAGCCTTGTAACCTCCTCTGTGAATTGCGTAGACACTGCTGTTTGTGTCATTAGCGGAAACAGTTCCTCAGCTTTATACAGTAGCTTATAACTGAAGCTTCATAAACTCATCCTCAGCTTTATAAATCTGGTAGTTTATTTCGACAAATCAATCATATACATTTTCACATTTGCATAAAAGTGGCTAACATTTGAGAAAATGTATTTTGTGTAAATTTCTGCGTCACCGGATTTCTTGTATATTCCCTGCAACATATGCTTTTACATAAATTTTATGATTCCATACCACAATACAATTATTTCATTGTTTGGGTTAACTCCTCAATTAAATTCATTATTTTACTAGAGAATATCGCTGAAATAATTTTCTTACCTTGTATTAAATTGACACGATTATTCTTTCTAAATTACTCTATTTCTTAGGAAATTTCCTTTTATTCGAAGAATGTTTAAAAATTAGATAAAAACTCTTTTATACATGTCACATTAAATCTTGTATCTTCGTTCAAGCAATTTTAAGCATAAAAGTTCACATAAAACTTTCCAGTAAAATAAGCTTTTTCGTTTCTGAAGTTTTGAAGCTATGTGATATGTGGAAATCAGGCGTGACATAAAAGCGTCAAAATAACCACTCTTTCTTCGCTTTAGTAGCTATTATTTATAAAAACATATCTTTTCAAATAATATACAGACAATGGTAGCGAAATGATCGCTTCAAGGTTCTTTAAATCGAGACAAAGAAAAATTGAAATCACATAAAAGCCTTCCGAATAATGTCTTTTTTAAATCCTTTGACTCTGCCAATTCAAAAAGAGAAGCAGCGAGCAGAAACAGCACAGAGTTTCTAATTTATTCCATTATCTGCACTTTTCAGTTTTATAAAGAAAGACTTTAAAATACGCAGGTAGTTTCAACAACTGTTTATCTAATATGTAAAACAAGAAAAGCTCCTAAATTTCTTTCGTAACGAACTACAGAGAATATATTTGATTTTTAAAGAGAGTTAAGCTTCGTAATGTATTCAAGCATAGGAAATAATGTAGTAAAGCAAGTACACAAAACGCTTAAAAATGTATCACAAAGGTTCAGAAAGAGTGATCTGAGAGAAAGGGACCAAAGTTTTTGAAGCTTTGAATATGTGCTTTGAAAGAGAATGACGATTAGTTTCTAATGGATAAGAGCTTAATTCTGAAAGTGAAGTCAGTAGTAAATGAAACAAAAAATGAAATTCCGTTTGTAAAATAAAAATTTTCTATCTGAAATGAAAACAAGAATTCCTTTTAAAATTTAATCGAAATTTTAATTTAAATTAAAAATGACAATGAAATAAAGGAACAGAAATTGAGAAGCTTATTAATAAGAAAAAAGGAAATAAAGCGTAGATGATTATTTACGGATGGCTCCGTAAATTATGCTTAGTTTCAGGCTTCAATAAATTTTTTCTGTGTGAGAGAAAGAGGCGCGTAGTTTTAAGAATCCACGGTCTGCTGGGAAATGTGCTGTTACCTAATATAATACGGTAAAAATACAACATTCCTGCTTAATATGAATATTAAACAAAAGAACAGATAGGTATGATATTAACAAAAATTATCAAATCCACTCATCTCTGAAATATTAAAACATTTTTACCAAATGCCTTTTTCCAAAATTTATCCTCAAATATTTAACATTTCTTAAGCTTTTTAAATTCCGACTGTTAAACTGATACTATAATTTGCAACATTGTTTAAAAATCACATGTTTGCGTTAGATAAAAATTTAAATTACAGAATCAAATTCTGAACAAATTTCAATACTGTGCATTTCGCTTTACATTTTATAGGAATGGAAAGACGATAAAGCATAAGAAGGAACTCGGTAGTTTATGAGGATTTTATTGTTGCAAAATTCAAAATTTTCGAAACTGCATACATCTTTCTGCAGCATAGCCCACCAGCAGCCGAGCGGTAAAGATGCTGAACACTAGCAGTTCGGTCTGAGGTTCGAATCCCGCGAACGGGCTGGCTGCATGGGCGTTTTCGTGGTTTTCCCCATGTGTAACTTGTATACGAGCCAGTTTCCCTTAGAAAGTCCTCCGCGAAGGCATCCCTCCCTTTAAGCAGATAGCCCTCGTGTGCTTTGCCATAATTAAATAATCCAAAATCCAATCCTACTTTCTGCAGGATACTTATAGATGCAATAATTAAAATAAAATTTAGCAAACATTTGATAACAGTGTTTACTTAGAATTAAACACAAATTTCAAAGTAGCAAGGCATTTTTTCGTTTGTTTGATCTTAAACGTTTTTGCATTTTTTAGATATATTTAAAAAACATAATGGTAATTTGTAGTTCTTTGGTTAAACGTTGTGAGTGAGACGATTTGCAGTTCACTGAGAAGCTTATTAATGTTACACGCATTGACCTCTTTATTATTAGTGCAAAGGTAATCCGTTTTGATTGAAGAAAGGTGATTTCTGGCTCCTCCTCTGCCCCCACCCCAAATTTGATTTCATTCAATTCTTCAAACAGAGATTATGTTTTGCTTCTATTTTCCTAACTGAGTTTAAACTTAGAACGTACTACCTCTAATATTTTTAGATTCCGTATTTCAGAGTGTCAGTGGATGCCAAAGTTAATTTAATTTCTGAATCATGTAATTAATAAGCGACTCTATAAATAACACACATTTTTTCTATTTCTAAAAATGTCTGTCTTAAATTAATCTGATTTTTGTTTTCCGAAAGAGTTAATGTGTTTAATTACTTTTCAATTAGTTTGAGTGATTAGAGTCAAAAATTCAAAAAATGATGTATTTTGAGACCTGAATATTCTAATAGTAATTATTATTTGAAATCAAATTATTATTAATAATATATTTGTGCTGTATAAGGAATAAGAAAAATACCATGCAATTAGTATTTTATAAAGAATTATAATGGGCAAATAAGAAGAATATTCTACATCATTGTACAAGAAGTACCAATGACATAATAATTTAGTATTTATATAGAAGAGCTGGAATTAAATTGCAACTCAAACTTCAAATATGAACATTAAGCTGATACTTTAAAACTTTGGAAGAGAATTCCTCGTAGATAGGCGGAGTTGAATATTGAATAAAAAAATCAACAAAATTGTTTAAGCTTTAGCTTTCATTATTTAATAAAACTGTTTGGAGCATTTCAAAAGAAGTTTGTTTCCGAATACTTCGAAAATTGTAAAATGGCTTCTTCGCTTATTCTTGAATTTCGTTTTCTTTACCACTCGATATCATATTAAAGCGGGTCCGATCTCAAATGGAAATAAATATTGCCTATCCTAAAGAGAAAATTACACATTTCGCAAAACGTTTTTCCTTCGACGCATCGATTTAAAGAAGGGAAAAAAAAGATATTTTGAAATCGAATAGTTGAGGCCTTGATGGATTTTAAAGATATCCTCAATTTGATACACAGTTATATCCCAAGTTTAATTTCTTTCTTTACTTCAATTTTGTTTTTCTTTTGGAAATTGACAGCGTTGAAATGACACTTCTTAAGATTTCTGGAGAAATGAAATTCTTTTTGAAAGACAGGAAAGTGAGATTTTATTTTTCCCTAACTCTCTGTTTTGGTTTTGATTTGAAATTAACTGCCAAACTTTCTGGGAACTAAGTTCATTTCGCATGAAACTCAGTCTTGAAAACTTTCTTCTACTGTCGAATAATCCGACAAGCTTGAACACAAAACCTCACTTTATTCAATTAATATTGCATTTAGAGTAAATATGTTGCCAGTTTCTGATGTTTCCTTGTGTCTCAAATCGTCATTTGTTATTTGAAAGTCGGATCACGGCTTTACTAATCATAAAAAGAGGTTCTTGAAATGAGTGGTATTATTTAGCAATAGCGCATGCTGATGAAATCCTGAGCATTGGCACTGTAATATGAATTATGCTTGAATATATTATATAGAAAATATTTTGCAACACATAAATTTGAGTTTTAAATTTAGTAAGATATTTAACCTGCAGTTATTTTTAATATATTAGAATTAGTTCAAGTTATTATATAAATATGCCTGTATTCATATTCAGAAACTCCAAAATTAAGAGTACGCCAAAAAGCTTCATAGATGTATTCACCTTTCAAAGCAAGTATTCAATATCGACTGCATATGGCAGATAGTCTCCTTAAATACTCCATAACATATGCCTTACTATGAAATACAATACTTGTGGTTTGCCATACTTAACAGCCACAGGATTAAAGAAAGTTACCAGGAATATTATGCAAAATAATAACTAAATAAAATGTATGAATTACGTATCTTTTAACTAAGACAGAAATTTAAGATATAAGATTTAAAAAAAGGAATTTATGAGGAACAAATATGTTGGTTCTAAAACACATCGAGATTAAATGAATGTAAAATGTTCTTACTATCATATTCATTACTTTAAAGAGAAGTAGTGCACATTTTTATACGAACACATATTTCAATTTCGACGTAATTTAACAGATTTCTTTTTATTTATTTCGAGTTAATTGAATGGGCTGTTTTCCATAAATATAAAGTCATACAGTTCTTTAAAATAATAGAATATATTTTTTATCAGCAAATAGACTTCCTTTAATTTATATTTTGATCCATATACTTAAATGAACATTTTTTTAAGTGAGGGTAAGTTCTTTTTGATGATGATAAAACTCGTTACATTTTTTTTCGTCTTGATTAATCTTGCTTTCGTTAAATTTAGAAGCATTGCTCATTTAAAATTTTCAGAAACATTTCTTTCTCATTAAAATATGTTTATCTTCAGCATTCCATAATAAAACATTATTAAAACTTTACATAGTGTAGCTTCATCTGCAAGTGAATATATCCAAGGAAAAGAGAAAGTGCTTCGCCACTTATACTTACACTTTTAAAGGCTCGCCTTAGCAGTTTAAGAATCAGATCCGAATTAAAAAGAATTGCACAGCTATACAGTTTCACTGTATTTTAACTATGAATCTTATATAAAAATATTTTTAATATTACTTTATTTTTTCCCTCTTCAAAAGATGTGTTTTTGACAAATATAATTTTGACGGACTACTGTAATATAATTTCATGCTGAGTAGTACCCGTATTAAAGCTAGCTTCGATTTAATTTTTTAAATCCAGTCATCCCCATAATGTTCTTCACTTAGTTATATAGAAGCTAAATAATTTCAAAATATATAATCTGAAATGCGTTTAGCTGCATGTATAATTTAAAATATATTGCAGAGCTTTGATTGCTTCACGCCGAAATGCTCAAATAAAATCATCTTGGCCATTGTTAACTCCTGTTAAAAATTACATCTTCAAAAACATCTTTGCTGGGATTTAATAAATGAAATCTGGAATATCAACGATGAAAAACGTTTTTAACGTTATAAGCTACTTGCTTTTCCTTTTCGTCAAATATTTCGCTGTTTACTGTTTTTCATATTATTGATCCATAATATACGTTCATTAGGAATTACATATTCAAGAACATTTCCTTGAATTAAACTACGAAGTCCCATTGCTGTTGTTTTCTGACATAAATGTTTTATAAATCAAAAGTATCTGAAATATACTATTGACCACAGTAAAAAATTTAGGTGAAACTCAAATAGAAAATACTTAAAGCTTTTATACAAAAAGGAATTGGAAATAACATTCTGAAGAGCATTTTATTCTCCATGGAATAATACTAAATGCATCTGGAGTTTGTAGATTTTTTTTTTGTATTGTTCCAAACAAAACCTTTTCCTTAGATGGAAGGTATTTTTTTATTATAGAGTTTAGAATGAATTGAAGAAAAGACTACAAGATGGGACATTCTCGTAAATTTTCTGCACTTATACGGTCTCACATCACCAAGTTTAGAATGTTTGCGCATGAGAATAAACATTACAAAAGCAAATAATGATTGGATTCAGCAGCAATATTTTTTCAGTTATAACGAATAAAAAAGGGGATATACTGAAAGCAAAAACAACCCCCCCCCAAAACAAGAAAGAATAGAAATGAAAAGATTAAATTTTGTTTTCATTTTTTACAGAATTTCTTTATTTTTTAAACTTTTGAAGATGACTAATTATCCATAAAATTGTTAAAAGCTACAATTTTATAAACTACAAAAAATTGAAAGCCCATATATTATACTAACATGTGATAATTTACAGAAAAATTTGCTTTTATTTTCACTCTGGGTCCACCAGCGGCCGGGCAGTAAAGTCGCTGAAAACTGGTAGTTCAATCCGATGATTGAATCCTGCAAACAGGCTGGCTGCATACGCATTTTCGGGCCCACCAGCGGCAGAGCGGTAAAGTCGCTGAACACTGGTAGTTCGGTCCGAAGTTCGAATCCCGCGAACGGGCTGGCTGCATGGGATTTTTCGTGGTTTTCCCCATGTGTAACGTGTATACGAGCCAGTTTCCCTTAGAAAGTCCTCCACGAAGGCATCCCTTCCCTTAAATAGCCCTCGAGGCTTTGCCATAATCACACACACACGCATACGCGTTTTCGTGGTTTCCCGCATGTGTAACGTGTACACGAGTCAGTTTCCCTTAGAAAGTCCTCCACGAAGGCACCCCACCCTTTAGGCAGATAGCTCTCGTGGCTTTTGCGTAATCATACAAACCAAATCAAACCTTTATTTTCGCGCAAATTTCCTCTTCACAGTTTGCTGACGCTTTGTTTTTCATATCCTTGAAGTCTTTTACCATCTTAATCTTAACAGTATCTTTATTAGTTTTATTCACGTTTATTAGTTTTATTCACGTTTATTAGTTTTATTCAACAGAATATTCTATATAAATTTCACAGATTATGAAATGTTACTCTTTGGATTAATTCATCATAAGTAACTTTTATTTATAATAAGCTGTTGCAAAATCTAAGCTGAACTCATCTAATCATCATTTATGATAATGAATATTAAGTTACTTTGTCATTAATTACGATATAGAAAGAAAGTTTAGACCTTAAAGCTCCTTATAGCTCTGTTTTCTCTTGCCTATCTATTTACAATTTTATATAGAGCTTCCATAGTCCCTGTTGTACAATCTGCTTGAATTATTTCCCTTTGACAGGATGTACCCTGCCGACCATTATTTAATTTGTTTTGCTGTGAGGATGGCTTTTATAAATAAAAAATTACTCCTGAGTGAAACATTTATTACTTAAATAAGCTTCTTGAAAGCACAAAAGGCTCTGTTTGTCTTAGACATAATAATAGATACACTCGGAATGTAAAAATGAGAGTTTAAATAAGTAATATAATTTCAGCTGGAGTTAGTGCTCAGAAGAAAATAAGTAATATTAGAAATGCTCAACTGTACATTACAGAAAGAATAGAAGATAAAGGCTTATAAGGTAATATAGTTCAAATCATGGAGAATAATTAAAACTCATCTCGAAATGATTAGAGCAGTATATCCCCAACTGTGTTCCGCGAAGCACTGGTGATCCGCAATCAGTAACTTAGCGTTTCGCAAAAAATTATGGAACTTAAGTTAGGAAACAAGGGACCATTTTGTACTTTTACATATTTAGCACAACATGAAACATATCTTAAAAGAAATTTAAAGGGAAAACGTAAAACAAAGTGGTTTAAATCTTCCGCGTAGCAAATTTATTAATGTAGCCCAGCAGGAGATGGCGTATGCTACCACAGAAATGCGTGCCGAATGGGTTTCTGTTTTGGGCTCAGAAGTTAAGCAGTGTTTGGGTGTCACTTTAGTGCCTTAAAGGAGTTACTTTTCAAGGGACCTTTTACTTTATTAATCTTCTTTTTTAAATTTCTATTTCATAAAAATTTTACTAACATTATCTAATCAGTTTTTATCTTTAAAGTATTACTGCTTTAAAAAATTAATATTGTTATTTGCGCTACGATGACTAATACTGCAAACAGAGATACGATGTAGATATACATTGAAGTAAGTTAAATTTCACATGCTATTTCGCGATCACTTTTCTATTTGGCAAAAGGTTTTCAATTTTACCTGAAATTTGACTCCTATTTAGCTAGGATTAAAATTATTTCAACCATTTGCCTTTTGTTACATCCACTGGCCTTTTGTCTCAACGTTTATTGTTAATCATTAGCGCATTAGTCTAAATTAGTCACCAGATATCGCATGTCTTTTTGATTTATTCTATTTGTGCGACGTGTATAATAATAGCATTCAAGATAATTTACTCTTTGTCAATATTTCCAACAAAGAACATTTGGACACGTTATATTAAACTACATTAATCGTTATATTTATAAAAACAAACTCGATTGAAAACAGTTTACCTATGTTTATATAGATGTTGCATAAGAATGATGGGCAAGAAGGGGTTTGTGATGCACATTTTGGAAGCAGCTAACAAATTCAAAGAAAAGACACTATGCTTTGCACAGGAAGGCATTAGCTTTATAAAAAAAATCTGCAAATTTAAAAAGCATTTCAGATAGAGTTCCGAAAATTTTCAAAATCTCGACTACTTCAATCCATATTACTTAAAATTTTATGCAATGAAATATGTAGCCTACATACTGCACTTTTATTGCACACTGAACTAAGGTGTCTACGTAGAAGAAAGGCATTGTCTACGTAACGAGTTATTGCTTTTCCTTTCGTCATTCAAATCGGGCCAAAATGTCACGGAATTTTTAACAAATCCTACATGATTAATGAGTGATGCTTGTTTAGCAGATATATATGCTAAGCGCAAGGAAATAAATTTATAATTACAAGGAAGAAGCATTTTCGTTTTTAATGTACCACATAAAATTGCATCTTTCAAAGGAAAATTGATATCACGGATTTCTTCAGTAGAAGAGAATAAAATTGTCTGTTTTTCTACCTTTGATAAATTTTTACATGGACAACGTTAAAGCAGTCACTAAAGCTTACAATTAAATATTATATTTTAGTTCCCAAGTATCACTACAGAAGTATCAGTACAGAAAACTGATTTAACGCTGCATCTGATATAAGAACTCAGATTTCCAAGGTTAAAAGAATTTATAATTCAAAGACACAAACACAGCAATGCCACTAAAAATTAAAAAAAAATCTTAAAATTTTTTTTATCTTTTCTATAAAATTAAAAACTGAAAATAATTTTTTATACATATGATATAAAAATTTCAATAAATGTTTATTTTTGTTATCCTTGTAGGGTTTATATTTATTTTAACTAACATTTATTTTAAGTTTAAACTATCTTTCCTGTCAAGCCTTACTTTCCCCTGGATTTGCCAATGCCAGAGTATGTATATTTTAGTAGAACGCGCAAGGATTCAAATTATCAGCGGAAGTATTCTGAGTTAAATAGAAAGGAAACGAGTTCGAGGTGTGCTGTTCGTACTTCACGAGCGCGGAGGTAGTTAGTCAGAAATTGAAGAACCCCGCGTTTCGGCCTGTGTGCTTGCCTTGGAGAATTGTTAATTGTTCAGCGTGATATTCAAAGTTTGCTGAATTAGCAGCGGTATTGTAAAACGCGGTGAGGTTAGTTACTTTTAGAGAGCCTCGTAGTTAGAGTCTTGTTAGTATTTTCTTTTCAGGTTCTTATTTTTATTTTACCGCCGAGTCGGCGTAGTTTGTGAGCGTCAAGAGCACGCAATTGTAACTTCTTAAGTTGAATAAAAAAGGGACTTAAACCCTTAGCAAGACTCTGTCATTTTTCCAGTCACCTCTTGGTTGCGTGCAAGTTGGAGGCGCGCAACTCTACATTGGCGTCCGAACACTTATCGAACTGAAATGGCCGAAAATCGGATGGAAGCCGCTGGACAACACCAAGAAATGACAAACCAATTGGAAGGATTTGGATACCTGGTCCAGACTTTGAGAGCGTCAATCAAGCCAAACGTCAATTTCGACGGAAAAAATTCGGTGGCGATATTTCAAGAAGGCCTAGAAAAACACTTTCAGCTCTACCCTGTGCCTGAAAGACAAAAAGTTGCCATCGCCACATCTGCACTAAAAGGACAGGCCGCGCTATGGTGGAAGAATATAGGCAAATTTTTATTAGGGGAATTTGGAAGCCAGACATATACATTTGAAAATTTCAAAAAATCGTTAGTAAAGGCCTTCCCCATAGTGAAAGATCGAGCAAGGCTGGAAGCCGAACTATATAGTTTCTATCAACGGGATATAGAAGAGTTGACGGACTTTATTCTACGAAAAATTAAGCTGACGGATATGCTGTATGGGAAGAAACCCGACGCGGAGATTATTGAAATAATCTTACCAAGATTGTTACCCGCTGTTCAAGACTACTTCGAAATTAGAAACCCAAGCACATTGCAGGAGCTCTTCGAATTGGCGGTGAAGTTTCAAAATCGCAGAATAGCGGAAAAAGTTAGAGGGGCAACGTATTTTCAAAGTACCCGAAGGAAATCTTCAAATGAGGAAACCAGAAATGCAATTCGCTCTTATGGGGGAAAGAGCTATCAAGCTAACTCACCGAACCTCGAAGGTCAAGGCCCAAAAAGAAAATTCGAAAATAAACATCCGCGTACCCAGAAGGCACAAATTGAAAGGAAAGCTTTAAACGAGTAGAAGGGCCTGTGAAAGGGAGGGTCCAGACTCCGGAAATTTTAAAAAAACCCTCAAAAAGATATTTAAATACGGTCATCGTAAAAAACTCACATCTACCAATTATACAAGTCCTGGTTGGCGATGTACCAGTAGAAGCCCTCATCGATACAGGAGCAGAAAGACATTATAAGAGCGAAACATTCCTTAAAAAGAATTTTTATAGGGTACGATTATTTAAAACCAAAAATACGGAAATTATAGCGGTGCAAGGAAAAACATGTCACTGCATCGGGAAATTATCATTAAACATACAGGTAAAAGAGGAAAGCCTCAAAGTATTAATTTTTGTAGTGAAGAATCTGCAAAATCCTCTTATTTTAGGTATGGACTTTTTAAGGGCCGCGAGGGCCAAGCTGAATTTTCATGACAGTTCCGTGGTTCTGGAGATGGACCAGAGGGTGGTGGAACCTGTGGAGAAACCGCAAGTGGACCTTAGCCATCTGAATGACCATGAAAGTCAAGCCATCCAGCAAGTGGTGAGTAATTTTTCTAACTTTTTTTCAGAAAAGCCTGGTAGTTGCGAAATAGTTACGCATCAGATACAATGAAATGCCGAAAAACCTTGTAGGACTAAACCTTATTGCTATGACAAACAAAAAGACGTAATCATCGAAGAACATATTCAGGAGATGTTAAAGAATAAAATAATAACGCCCATAAATAGTGAGTACGCGAGTCCAGTCGTACTATGTAGGAAAAAGAATGAGTTTCCTCCTTCGGATAAAAGGGTTTGGAGGTTTGCTATCGATTACAGAAAACTAAATAGTATTACTAAATTCCCAGTTTACCCTTTGCTGGTTATAGAGGAAATTATTAGACAGATCAAATCGACAAGATACATGTCTACTTTGGACTTAACGTCTGGCTACTATCAAATAGCTATGAGACCCGAAGACATACATAAAACCGCGTTTATAACAAAATCGGGCACTTATGCATTTTTACGCATGCCCTTTGGGTTGTGTGGGGCCCCATCAACATTCCAGAGAGCTATGGACATTGTTCTAAAGCCTGTCCTAGGAAAATCAACTTTAATCTATCTAGATGATATAATTATAACGAGTAGTACGTTGGAACAACACATTAATGATCTAGAAGAAGTTTTTAAATTATTAAAAATGGTCAGTCTTACAATTAACGCCTCAAAATGCAAGTTAGCAACTAAAGAACTTAAATATCTCGGTTATAAAATTTCGCAAAAAGGTATAGAAACGCAAGATTCAAAAATAAAAGCCATCAAGAATTTCCCACCGCCCAACACCGCCAAGAAGCTTTCTTCTTTCCTTGGGTTATGTTCTTACTATCGGTCTTTCATAAAAGATTTCGCTAATATTGTTGAACCACACTTAGTAATCAAAAGAAGGAGAGGTAAATTTACGTGGACAGCGGAAGCAAATACAGCATTTGAAAGATTAAAAGAAGCGCTCATCAATGCCCCTGTTTTAAAATTCCCGGAGGGGGACGAAAACCTGGAAATTGCAGCAGATGCGTCAGACTATGCGGTGGGTGCGGTTCTTATGCAAAATAGCCATCCTCTGGCATTTTTTAGTAAAACGTTGAATCAGACACAAAGGAATTATACAGCTACAGAGAGAGAAACATTAGCCGTATTAATGGCTGTACACAAATTTCGAGTTTATTTCGGCAAAGCGCCAGTAACAGTCTTTTCGGATCATGCGGCTGTTGGTAGACTTTACTCGGGGAAAAACCTAACGCCCAGGTTAATAAGATGGGCTTTAAAACTCCAAGAATATAATCTCAGAATAAAATATAAACCGGGTAAGGAAAACAATGTAGCTGACGCACTTTCTCGTATAAAACTGGACGATGAAGGAAATGAACTTAAATGCGCTGTGTTGACTTCAAAAATTTTAGATTCTAGAGATACGATTATCACTGAACTGAAAGCTGATCCTGAATTTGTAAATATCTATGCATATTTGAAAGACCCCGAAAGCTTTGAGCACACAGATATCGATGCGATAAGAAATAGAGCAAAAAACTATGAAATAATAGATAATTTATTATTTTATACGAAAACAACAAACGAAAATCTTGAGTATAAGCCAGTCATCCCAGCCTCGCTTCGATTAAGCATTTTGAAGGAGTTGCACGAAAAAAAAACAGCGGGCCACCTCGGGGTCAGAAAGACTTTAAAAAGGGTACGCGAGGCGGTATATTTCCCGCAATTATACAAAATAGTAACGGCGTATGTCAGGTCCTGCAATCAATGTCAGTTAATAAATGATATTAATTACAGCCCGGCCGGGTACTTAAATAGCATTCGCGCTACATTTCCGAATGAAATTTTAGGCATAGATCTTCTTGGTCCCTTCCCCCAGAGCGAGTTAAATAAAAATCGTTTTCTTTTAGTAATAGTAGATCATTTTTCAAAATGGACAGAAATTGTTCCACTTAAACGCGCGTCAGCCAAAACAGTCGCAGATGCATTCTTACACAGATACATTTTAAAATACGGTGCACCGATAAAAGTCATTAGCGATAACGGAAAACAATTCATTAGTCAAATATTTGAAAACATATGCAATGGACTTGGCATACGCCATATCAAAATGGGTCCGTATAGACCACAGGCAAACATAGCAGAAAGAGTGAATAAAAAAATAGTAAAAATAATTCGCAGTTACGTGAGCACACATCACAAGCGCTGGGATGGCTACATAAATGAATTAGCTTATGCTTTAAGAACGGCAAATCACGATACTACGGGAAAAACCCCAGCAGAATTATTTTTAGGCCGAAAGTTAATTACGCCTTTAGATAAATTATTCTTTGTGCAACAAAGAGAGCAAGAGTTTAAACAGAAAGATGTGCAAAATCTTATATATCAGGCGCTTAAAAGCTCAGATACGGCAAGAAATAAGCAAAAAGTGTATTATGATAGAAAACGCCGTGAAGCAGATTTTAAAGTTGGGGATAAAGTATTGAAGCGGAAATTTTCTTTATCAATTGCCCCAGACAATTTTACTGCAAAGCTAGCTCCAAAATGTTAAGGCCCCTACGTAATTCAGGAAATTAAAGGAGTCGTATTATACCTTAAGAACGAGAGAGGGGAAATCTGTAAAGCAAGTCCCGACCAGGTGAAAAAATACTATAATCCAAATGATTTTGAAATCCTTAAACGTTTCTTGCAGGGCTCAAGCCTAAACGAAGTAGAAGGTCCAGAAAGAACAACAACTGTTCCACCACCCAAGAAGCAGAGAACTGAAGACAGACCTAGCCCTTCTACAACCCGGACGACGGTACCAAAAAGAAAAAATGAAAACTTTCAAACTCCAGCATTTAAGAAAAACAAGAATGCAGATGCACCGCGTAAATAAACCGTGGTAAAGAGGAAAACACCACCTACAACGTATAGCAGGAGAAATTATACATCAAGGAGAACGCTCCCAGGGCCAGAGAGTCAGGTGCAAGCAAGGCCGCCGTTCCGGAAACTGAAACGGCAGCAGGAGGAACGAAAATACCAGGAACAACAGAAGAAATTCAAGAAGGACTCCAGACCGGAGAACGTCAAGACCAGCCGTCCAATGGAAAAACGAAAACGACAACAACCCGAGGATTACTCCGCCAAGAGGCCAGCATGCAGAGGACGCAAAAGAAAAACTAATGTGGACGACACTCGGAGGTCAGTAAGGAGACGATTGACGTCCATGAAACCTATAACATGGGAACAATATTGCCAGAAAAGAATGACGGAGTTTCAATCATCGAAAACTCAAAGATAAGTTAAAATCTTCTATAATTTTTTTTTTCTCTTTTGTTCCGAAATGTTATGCATAAGTACGAAGTTCTATGTTTTGACGAAAGTCAATATGTCTCGGTTGAGACTTAGTTTTGTTTTACTTTATTTAGCCAAGGCAAAAGTATTATATTCTTTAAGTATAAAAGCTAAGAACAAGCATTTTCTGTTGGTCGAAAGAATAATTCTGTTATGTTAAAGCCAAAAATTGGCCGAAGATAAAAATAACTCCGTATTCTTGTATTAATAAGAATTTTAGTTTCAGTGCCACCAGCTTGGCGAAGAATGAGTAAAGTAAAAATTTATTTTCTCTTATTCATTTTATGGTAAATTGTAAAAATTATATGTATTATAATTTTGTAAATGTACGTAAATACTTGAATGTTATGTAAAAGTAGAATTTAGTCTAGAAGCATAAAATTTTAGATGCTAAAAGTAAAATGCTCAAAAGCAATGAATTAAAAATTTAAGTTTTAAACTGTAGATAAAGTCATGCTTTAGAGCGAAAGCCTGCATGTTTAAAGATGAATGAGGGGGAAGTTAGAATGAATGTGTTTTGTACGGTTCTCCACCTACACTTGAATTTTTAAGAATGTTAAAGTAGCTCATCGAGTTTTAGAATGTCGAGTAAGGTGTGTCTATTTGGTCGTTGAATTCTAACAAATCATGGTGGTTAGGGAAAGTGTTGTAAGACTAAAACACGAATATTCCCGTTTGACACCACACATGGTGGAGAGCCAGGGTAAAGTTAAATTAATGCTTGAAAAATTGAATGAATGTGAATTAAGCAATAACTAAGGAAAACGAATCGTTTAAAAACAAAAATTTATTCAGTGTCAAGAAAGTGTAAATTATAATGTATTTAGAAAGATACTGATACTTATTTCTTCCAGATGCTGGAAGGAAAAGAACAAGATTGATTGATGAAGTCCAGGAAAAGTTGCTGTAAGAAGAGAGATTTATAAGTATCGACAGAAATTTAGTATACAATTTGTTACAGAAGATTTTTTTTGTGTACACGAGGCTCTTGAGAGTTAGTTCAGAATTATAGAAACTTACAACAGGTCGTTTGTAGGACCTGCTTCCAAGTTTTCCAAATTCTGGCAGCGGCAAATGTAGGGTTTATATTTATTTTAACTAACATTTATTTTAAGTTTAAACTATCTTTCTTCTCAAGCCTTACTTTCCCCTGGAACTGCCAATGCCAGCGTATGTAAATTTTAGTAGAACGCGCAAGGATTCAAATTATCAGCGGAGGTATTCTGAGTTAAATAGAAAGGAAACGAGTTCGAGGTGTGCTGTTCGTACTTCACGAGCGCGGAGGTAGTTAGCCAGAAATTGAAGAACCCCGCGTTTCGGCCTGTGTGCTTGCCTCGGAAAATTGTTAATCGTTCAGCGTGATATTCAAAGTTTGCTGAATTAGCAGCGGTATTGTAAAACGCGGTGAGGTTAGTTACTTTTAGAGAGCCTCGTAGTTAGAGTCTTGTTAGTATTTTCTTTTCAGGTTCTTATTTTTATTTTACCGCCGAGTCGGCGTAGTTTGTGAGCGTCAAGAGCACGCAGTTGTAACTTCTTAATTTGAATAAAAAAGGGACTTAAACCCTTAGCAAGACTCTGTCATTTTTACAGTCACCTCTTGGTTGCGTGCAAGTTGCAGGCGCGCAACTCTACATCCTAATTGCCATTTATTAAAACTAAAAACTTTGATTTACCCTAGTGTTCCTTAAAAATGTTAGTACTTTAAAAGTGTTCCAAAATGAGAAACGTTTGGGAAATATTGAGTTAGAGCATGCGTAAAAGAATATTTCTGTTATGTATGTTAACCAAATAATAAACGAGTAATTAATCTGTAATATATAATGTTTTCTACTTGATGCCTAAGTTAAGATCACCTTTTAAGGTTCATTTATATTAATTAATCAGTTTACTGTCACTTCTCCCTTCCGTTTTCTCCCCAGAATATTTTATGCTGCAAAAGAGAGCGTATTCTGCCTGTCAAGATCACGTTAATATGTTGTTAGCTAAGATGGGATATGTAGATTTTGGCTTTGCGTTTTGATTGCTAATAGCTGATAGTATTAAATCCATGCATTGAAGCTTTGAACCAACTTCGCGTTACTTGGGTAGTGTAGCCTTCGGCTACTGGCTTATTTGAATTTAAATTTTGCATCTGACGTTTTAAATAAAAAGGTCTTTTACACCGTTCTCAGGTTTCAGTTGTTTTTAAACTTAGAGTTAATTCCCCGCCACTCTTTCTATAGTTAACGTTTATGACTGCAAATAAGATTATTAAACTTTATAGTGGCAACTGAACGAAAGTAGAAATTAGCTTAATTATGCATTTATTGCAATGCTTTTAAGTTAAGTCTAAGAGTAGTAATTCTGTTTTTAGTCCAATTGATTGATTTTTGAGGAAGTTTGGCAAAGTTACTTTATGTTAATTAACTAGTTATTTTGCATTTTTGGATCTTTACTGTCACTTCTTCCTTCCGTTTTCTCGGCAGAATGCAAATTAGTTCGCTTGTATTTAAGGTTAGGGTTTTGGATTGCGGTTTTCTTTTTTTTTTAACAAATGCGGTTTTGTTCTGCCTCTCGAGGCCACTTTAATAGGTTGCTACCCAAGATAAGATCTGTAGTCTTCGGTCTTGCATTATAATTGCGGATAGCTGAATACCCGTGTCAATTAAGTTTTGAGCGAACTTCGCGTTAATTGATTTGTGTAGCCTTCGGCTACTAGCTTATTTGAATTTAAATTTACATTTGAGTTTATTGTACTCTAAGGCTTCATGCATTCACTATATCTGACCTTCCTTTTCTAAGTCTGAGACTAATAATCTCATTTCTTTCCTTCTGTGGTACACTTACAATAATATTTAATGATGTGTTATTAGTCATTTCTCCAGACATTTATAATCAAGCCGAGTATTTCATATTTGTACACTTTAACTTACAATCCGTTTTTTATACGTCTTGATACGACTTGAAAAAATTTAAATGCGTATACTTTTAATTTTCATGATACGTTTTACAATATTCTAAAGTTGATAACCTATTTTATGCTGATTTAGAGACAGATTCTTAATCCTTTTTCTCTAAATCCACTTATTTTTAAAAGGAATTGATATTTAGCATTCTCAGGTTCTTTCGTCACTTCTAGGAAAATTATTATTTTTTGAAATTAATAAAAAATATTCTCTTCTTTATCATTGGAATATCGAAATCTTAAAGCATGTCTTGTCTTTCCTTTCTTAATCTTATTTGAAATATTTTATTTCAGATCGAGAAGGCAGACTGTATTACACTTCGGTTCCTACGTAACGCTCTAGTTTATTTTATATTTCTTAAAACAACATTTATTTTCTAAGATTGTTCTCTCAGTCTCAGTGTCTGGAAAGTACTGTACATTCAAAGGAGTAAATTTCTTTTTGAGATTAATTTAAAACTGAACGTTCTATTTTATTTTGTGATATAAGACTGATAACAGTAACTGGTAAATGCATATTCCAGATAAAATTCAATGCTGAAAGATGAACCAGCTGCATAATGAAATTAAGGTAGAACTGTCAGCGTTCCCAGTTTTACTTCCTCAGTCAGTTTTGGGCTATGCTTTAATGAGTTTCAATCCGCGTAACGTTAATACGGCCTTCAGACAGTATACGTTTCATGTAGTCAAATACACTATAAACCGTAAACAGTTCAATCCAAACTTTCTCTAAAGAACATCATAGGAGATAGTTTAAATTGTCGTGTGTTGATGTTTCAAATACACTATAAACCGTAAATAGTTAAATCCAAAATTTCTCTAAAGAACATCATAGAAGATAGTGTAAGTTGTTGTGTGTTGATGTTGCTTTAAAAACTCTTAGTTTACTAGGGTATCAATCAAAATTTCTTTATTTTCTTTAAAAAGGCAAAATATTAAAATGATTAATACGTAATTAAAGAACCAAGACGAAATTTTTCCAACAAGGAAACCGAAGATTATCCCTTAGTCAGATCAGATAGATTTTGCGTTTGAGAAACGGTACGGAATTTAATTGATTCATTTTTAATATATATATATATATATATATACGCCTAAATAATCAATATAAAAGTACTATTACTTGAGTATTAACTACTCTGTATTCACTGGGAATGACATGCTATATTAAATCTGGGGTAGATGGGAAATACCTCTGGAATATGAAGCAGTTCGCATCTTCGGAAACTCGAAAATGCTGCAAAGTCATCTTTGGAATATGGTGTGGTGTATTTAATTATGGCAAAGCACACTAGGGCTATCTGCCTAAGGGGAGGTAGGCCTTCGTGGAGGACTTTCTAAGGGAAACTGACTCGTATACACGTTACACATGGGGAAAACCACGAAAACACCCATGCAGCCAGCCCGTTCGCGGGATTCGAACCTCGGACCGAACTACCAGTGTTCAGCGACTTTACCGCTCGGCCGCTGGTGGGCCATCTTTGGAATAAGAACGGTATTTTAAAGTAGAATATATTTCTACGAAGGAAGAATAACATGAATATTAAATTGAAAATTCTTAAATTATTAAAATTACGCTAGTAATTAATCTTCTTTTCAACCTAAATGCACCTGAATTCTGAAAGTGTTAATGAACTTTCGGTTAATTAAATTGATCATAATATAATTAAAGGTTATTTTTCTAAAATCTTTCATATAAGAAAACTACGTTTCGTGCTTTCCATCTCAGAAAGAATGTCTATTACACATCTTTAAGAGCTATGGCTATTCCTACATTTCTTTGAGCTATCTAAATCTGAACTTAAAACAAAAATCAGTCGTATGGGAGTAGATGGAATTGAAATTCAGTTCAGTGAATACTCAGCATATGTATTTAAACTCAGACTAAAAGGTGCATTGCTAACTTTTCACGTAATATGCCAAATATTCCAATAAATCTACAGATTCCTTAAAGCTCTAAAAATAACAATGGCGTAGAAGCCATTACAGAGTTAAATAGTATCAAAAGGACCATGAAAGGAGTTAAGGGGAAAATCAATTCAGTTCTCGCGAGACGAAGGCGTAAGAAGAAAAGTCGAAATGGAATCTACTTGCTAGACATAACTCCTTTTTTTTCCAACCTTTTATTGAAAACCGATGCTACGGTCACCCTAAAACTCTAGTACATTCGAAAAGATGAAACACTTTTTGAAGTTAATCTTATACATACATACGGGTATAATATTAGCTCCGTTTTCTCCCCAGAATATTTTATGCTGCAAAAGAGAGCGTATTCTGCCTGTCAAGATCACGTTAATATGTTGTTAGCTAAGATGGGATATGTAGATTTTGGCTTTGCGTTTTGATTGCTAATAGCTGATAGTATTAAATCCATGCATTGAAGCTTTGAACCAACTTCGCGTTACTTGGGTAGTGTAGCCTTCGGCTACTGGCTTATTTGAATTTAAATTTTGCATCTGACGTTTTAAATAAAAAGGTCTTTTACACCGTTCTCAGGTTTCAGTTGTTTTTAAACTTAGAGTTAATTCCCCGCCACTCTTTCTATAGTTAACGTTTATGACTGCAAATAAGATTATTAAACTTTATAGTGGCAACTGAACGAAAGTAGAAATTAGCTTAATTATGCATTTATTGCAATGCTTTTAAGTTAAGTCTAAGAGTAGTAATTCTGTTTTTAGTCCAATTGATTGATTTTTGAGGAAGTTTGGCAAAGTTACTTTATGTTAATTAACTAGTTATTTTGCATTTTTGGATCTTTACTGTCACTTCTTCCTTCCGTTTTCTCGGCAGAATGCAAATTAGTTCGCTTGTATTTAAGGTTAGGGTTTTGGATTGCGGTTTTCTTTTTTTTTTAACAAATGCGGTTTTGTTCTGCCTCTCGAGGCCACTTTAATAGGTTGCTACCCAAGATAAGATCTGTAGTCTTCGGTCTTGCATTATAATTGCGGATAGCTGAATACCAGTGTCAATTAAGTTTTGAGCGAACTTCGCGTTAATTGATTTGTGTAGCCTTCGGCTACTAGCTTATTTGAATTTAAATTTACATTTGAGTTTATTGTACTCTAAGGCTTCATGCATTCACTATATCTGACCTTCCTTTTCTAAGTCTGAGACTAATAATCTCATTTCTTTCCTTCTGTGGTACTTTTACAATAATATTTAATGATGTGTTATTAGTCATTTCTCCAGACATTTATAATCAAGCCGAGAATTTCATATTTGTACACTTTAACTTACAATCCGTTTTTTATACGTCTTGATACGACTTGAAAAAATTTAAATGCGTATACTTTTAATTTTCATGATACGTTTTACAATATTCTAAAGTTGATAACCTATTTTATGCTGATTTAGAGACAGATTCTTAATCCTTTTTCTCTAAATCCACTTATTTTTAAAAGGAATTGATATTTAGCATTCTCAGGTTCTTTCGTCACTTCTAGGAAAATTATTATTTTTTGAAATTAATAAAAAATATTCTCTTCTTTATCATTGGAATATCGAAATCTTAAAGCATGTCTTGTCTTTCCTTTCTTAATCTTATTTGAAATATTTTATTTCAGATCGAGAAGGCAGACTGTATTACACTTCGGTTCCTACGTAACGCTCTAGTTTATTTTATATTTCTTAAAACAACATTTATTTTCTAAGATTGTTCTCTCAGTCTCAGTGTCTGGAAAGTACTGTACATTCAAAGGAGTAAATTTCTTTTTGAGATTAATTTAAAACTGAACGTTCTATTTTATTTTGTGATATAAGACTGATAACAGTAACTGGTAAATGCATATTCCAGATAAAATTCAATGCTGAAAGATGAACCAGCTGCATAATGAAATTAAGGTAGAACTGTCAGCGTTCCCAGTTTTACTTCCTCAGTCAGTTTTGGGCTATGCTTTAATGAGTTTCAATCCGCGTAACGTTAATACGGCCTTCAGACAGTATACGTTTCATGTAGTCAAATACACTATAAACCGTAAACAGTTCAATCCAAACTTTCTCTAAAGAACATCATAGGAGATAGTTTAAATTGTCGTGTGTTGATGTTTCAAATACACTATAAACCGTAAATAGTTAAATCCAAAATTTCTCTAAAGAACATCATAGAAGATAGTGTAAGTTGTTGTGTGTTGATGTTGCTTTAAAAACTCTTAGTTTACTAGGGTATCAATCAAAATTTCTTTATTTTCTTTAAAAAGGCAAAATATTAAAATGATTAATACGTAATTAAAGAACCAAGACGAAATTTTTCCAACAAGGAAACCGAAGATTATCCCTTAGTCAGATCAGATAGATTTTGCGTTTGAGAAACGGTACGGAATTTAATTGATTCATTTTTAATATATATATATATATATATATACGCCTAAATAATCAATATAAAAGTACTATTACTTGAGTATTAACTACTCTGTATTCACTGGGAATGACATGCTATATTAAATCTGGGGTAGATGGGAAATACCTCTGGAATATGAAGCAGTTCGCATCTTCGGAAACTCGAAAATGCTGCAAAGTCATCTTTGGAATATGGTGTGGTGTATTTAATTATGGCAAAGCACACTAGGGCTATCTGCCTAAGGGGAGGTAGGCCTTCGTGGAGGACTTTCTAAGGGAAACTGACTCGTATACACGTTACACATGGGGAAAACCACGAAAACACCCATGCAGCCAGCCCGTTCGCGGGATTCGAACCTCGGACCGAACTACCAGTGTTCAGCGACTTTACCGCTCGGCCGCTGGTGGGCCATCTTTGGAATAAGAACGGTATTTTAAAGTAGAATATATTTCTACGAAGGAAGAATAACATGAATATTAAATTGAAAATTCTTAAATTATTAAAATTACGCTAGTAATTAATCTTCTTTTCAACCTAAATGCACCTGAATTCTGAAAGTGTTAATGAACTTTCGGTTAATTAAATTGATCATAATATAATTAAAGGTTATTTTTCTAAAATCTTTCATATAAGAAAACTACGTTTCGTGCTTTCCATCTCAGAAAGAATGTCTATTACACATCTTTAAGAGCTATGGCTATTCCTACATTTCTTTGAGCTATCTAAATCTGAACTTAAAACAAAAATCAGTCGTATGGGAGTAGATGGAATTGAAATTCAGTTCAGTGAATACTCAGCATATGTATTTAAACTCAGACTAAAAGGTGCATTGCTAACTTTTCACGTAATATGCCAAATATTCCAATAAATCTACAGATTCCTTAAAGCTCTAAAAATAACAATGGCGTAGAAGCCATTACAGAGTTAAATAGTATCAAAAGGACCATGAAAGGAGTTAAGGGGAAAATCAATTCAGTTCTCGCGAGACGAAGGCGTAAGAAGAAAAGTCGAAATGGAATCTACTTGCTAGACATAACTCCTTTTTTTTCCAACCTTTTATTGAAAACCGATGCTACGGTCACCCTAAAACTCTAGTACATTCGAAAAGATGAAACACTTTTTGAAGTTAATCTTATACATACATACGGGTATAATATTAGCTCCGTTTTCTCCCCAGAATATTTTATGCTGCAAAAGAGAGCGTATTCTGCCTGTCAAGATCACGTTAATATGTTGTTAGCTAAGATGGGATATGTAGATTTTGGCTTTGCGTTTTGATTGCTAATAGCTGATAGTATTAAATCCATGCATTGAAGCTTTGAACCAACTTCGCGTTACTTGGGTAGTGTAGCCTTCGGCTACTGGCTTATTTGAATTTAAATTTTGCATCTGACGTTTTAAATAAAAAGGTCTTTTACACCGTTCTCAGGTTTCAGTTGTTTTTAAACTTAGAGTTAATTCCCCGCCACTCTTTCTATAGTTAACGTTTATGACTGCAAATAAGATTATTAAACTTTATAGTGGCAACTGAACGAAAGTAGAAATTAGCTTAATTATGCATTTATTGCAATGCTTTTAAGTTAAGTCTAAGAGTAGTAATTCTGTTTTTAGTCCAATTGATTGATTTTTGAGGAAGTTTGGCAAAGTTACTTTATGTTAATTAACTAGTTATTTTGCATTTTTGGATCTTTACTGTCACTTCTTCCTTCCGTTTTCTCGGCAGAATGCAAATTAGTTCGCTTGTATTTAAGGTTAGGGTTTTGGATTGCGGTTTTCTTTTTTTTTTAACAAATGCGGTTTTGTTCTGCCTCTCGAGGCCACTTTAATAGGTTGCTACCCAAGATAAGATCTGTAGTCTTCGGTCTTGCATTATAATTGCGGATAGCTGAATACCAGTGTCAATTAAGTTTTGAGCGAACTTCGCGTTAATTGATTTGTGTAGCCTTCGGCTACTAGCTTATTTGAATTTAAATTTACATTTGAGTTTATTGTACTCTAAGGCTTCATGCATTCACTATATCTGACCTTCCTTTTCTAAGTCTGAGACTAATAATCTCATTTCTTTCCTTCTGTGGTACTTTTACAATAATATTTAATGATGTGTTATTAGTCATTTCTCCAGACATTTATAATCAAGCCGAGAATTTCATATTTGTACACTTTAACTTACAATCCGTTTTTTATACGTCTTGATACGACTTGAAAAAATTTAAATGCGTATACTTTTAATTTTCATGATACGTTTTACAATATTCTAAAGTTGATAACCTATTTTATGCTGATTTAGAGACAGATTCTTAATCCTTTTTCTCTAAATCCACTTATTTTTAAAAGGAATTGATATTTAGCATTCTCAGGTTCTTTCGTCACTTCTAGGAAAATTATTATTTTTTGAAATTAATAAAAAATATTCTCTTCTTTATCATTGGAATATCGAAATCTTAAAGCATGTCTTGTCTTTCCTTTCTTAATCTTATTTGAAATATTTTATTTCAGATCGAGAAGGCAGACTGTATTACACTTCGGTTCCTACGTAACGCTCTAGTTTATTTTATATTTCTTAAAACAACATTTATTTTCTAAGATTGTTCTCTCAGTCTCAGTGTCTGGAAAGTACTGTACATTCAAAGGAGTAAATTTCTTTTTGAGATTAATTTAAAACTGAACGTTCTATTTTATTTTGTGATATAAGACTGATAACAGTAACTGGCAAATGCATATTCCAGATAAAATTCAATGCTGAAAGATGAACCAGCTGCATAATGAAATTAAGGTAGAACTGTCAGCGTTCCCAGTTTTACTTCCTCAGTCAGTTTTGGGCTATGCTTTAATGAGTTTCAATCCGCGTAACGTTAATACGGCCTTCAGACAGTATAAGTTTCATGTAGTCAAATACACTATAAACCGTAAACAGTTCAATCCAAACTTTCTCTAAAGAACATCATAGGAGATAGTTTAAATTGTCGTGTGTTGATGTTTCAAATACACTATAAACCGTAAATAGTTAAATCCAAAATTTCTCTAAAGAACATCATAGAAGATAGTGTAAGTTGTCGTGTGTTGATGTTGCTTTAAAAACTCTTAGTTTACTAGGGTATCAATTGCGTTTTAACATATAGAAAAATTTCTTTATTTTCTTTAAAAAGGCAAAATATTAAAATGATTAATACGTAATTAAAGAACCAAGACGAAATTTTTCCAACAAGGAAACCGAAGATTATCCCTTAGTCAGATCAGATAGATTTTGCGTTTGAGAAACGGTACGGAATTTAATTGATTCATTTTTAATATATATATGTATATATATATACGCCTAAATAATCAATATAAAAGTACTATTACTTGAGTATTAACTACTCTGTATTCACTGGGAATGACATGCTATATTAAATCTGGGGTAGATGGGAAATACCTCTGGAATATGAAGCAGTTCGCATCTTCGGAAACTCGAAAATGCTGCAAAGTCATCTTTGGAATATGGTGTGGTGTATTTAATTATGGCAAAGCACACTAGGGCTATCTGCCTAAGGGGAGGGAGGCCTTCGTGGAGGACTTTCTAAGGGAAACTGGCTCGTATACACGTTACACATGGGGAAAACCACGAAAACACCCATGCAGCCAGCCCGTTCGCGGGATTCGAACCTCGGACCGAACTACCAGTGTTCAGCGACTTTACCGCTCGGCCGCTGGTGGGCCATCTTTGGAATAAGAACGGTATTTTAAAGTAGAATATATTTCTACGAAGGAAGAATAACATGAATATTCAATTGAAAATTCTTAAATTATTAAAATTACGCTAGTAATTAATCTTGTTTTCAACCTAAATGCACCTGAATTCTGAAAGTGTTAATGAACTTTCGGTTAATTAAATTGATCATAATATAATTAAAGGTTATTTTTCTAAAATCTTTCATATAAGAAAACTACGTTTCGTGCTTTCCATCTCAGAAAGAATGTCTATTACACATCTTTAAGAGCTATGGCTATTCCTACATTTCTCTGAGCTATCTAAATCTGAACTTAAAACAAAAATCAGTCGTATGGGAGTAGATGGAATTGAAATTCAGTTCAGTGAATACTCAGCATATGTATTTAAACTCAGACTAAAAGGTGCATTGCTAACTTTTCACGTAATATGCCAAATATTCCAATACATCTACAGATTCCTGAAAGCTCTAAAAATAACAATGGCGTAGAAGCCATTACAGAGTTAAATAGTATCAAAGGGACCATGAAAGGAGTTAAGGGAAAAATCAATTCAGTTCTCGCGAGACGAAGGCGTAAGAAGAAAAGTCGAAATGGAACCTACTTGCTACACATAACTCCTTTTTTTTCCAACCTTTTATTGAAAACCGATGCTACGGTCACCCTAAAACTCTAGTACATTCGAAAAGATGAAACACTTTTTGAAGTTAATCTTATACATACATACGGGTATAATATTAGCTCCGTTTTCTCCCCAGAATATTTTATGCTGCAAAAGAGAGCGTATTCTGCCTGTCAAGATCACGTTAATATGTTGTTAGCTAAGATGGGATATGTAGATTTTTGCTTTGCGTTTTGATTGCTAATAGCTGATAGTATTAAATCCATGCATTGAAGCTTTGAACCAACTTCGCGTTACTTGGGTAGTGTAGCCTTCGGCTACTGGCTTATTTGAATTTAAATTTTGCGTCTGACGTTTTAAATAAAAAGGTCTTTTACACCGTTCTCAGGTTTCAGTTGTTTTTAAACTTAGAGTTAATTCCCCGCCACTCTTTCTATAGTTAACGTTTATGACTGCAAATAAGATTATTAAACTTTATAGTGGCAACTGAACGAAAGTAGAAATTAGCTTAATTATGCATTTATTGCAATGCTTTTAAGTTAAGTCTAAGAGTAGTAATTCTGTTTTTAGTCCAATTGATTGATTTTTGAGGAAGTTTGGCAAAGTTCCTTTATGTTAATTAACTAGTTATTTTGCATTTTTGGATCTTTACTGTCACTTCTTCCTTCCGTTTTCTCGGCAGAATGCAAATTAGTTCGCTTGTATTTAAGGTTAGGATTTTGGATTGCGGTTTTCTTTTTTTTTAACAAATGCGGTTTTGTTCTGCCTCTCGAGGCCACTTTAATAGGTTGCTACCCAAGATAAGATCTGTAGTCTTCGGTCTTGCATTATAATTGCGGATAGCTGAATATCCGTGTCAATTAAGTTTTGAGCGAACTTCGCGTTAATTGATTTGTGTAGCCTTCGGCTACTAGCTTATTTGAATTTAAATTTACATTTGAGTTTATTGTACTCTAAGGCTTCATGCATTCACTATATCTGACCTTCCTTTTCTAAGTCTGAGACTAATAATCTCATTTCTTTCCTTCTGTGGTACACTTACAATAATATTTAATGATGTGTTATTAGTCATTTCTCCAGACATTTATAATCAAGCCGAGTATTTCATATTTGTACACTTTAACTTACAATCCGTTTTTTATACGTCTTGATACGACTTGAAAAAATTTAAATGCGTATACTTTTAATTTTCATGATACGTTTTACAATATTCTAAAGTTGATAACCTATTTTATGCTGATTTAGAGACAGATTCTTAATCCTTTTTCTCTAAATCCACTTATTTTTAAAAGGAATTGATATTTAGCATTCTCAGGTTCTTTCGTCACTTCTAGGAAAATTATTATTTTTTGAAATTAATAAAAAATATTCTCTTCTTTATCATTGGAATATCGAAATCTTAAAGCATGTCTTGTCTTTCCTTTCTTAATCTTATTTGAAATATTTTATTTCAGATCGAGAAGGCAGACTGTATTACACGTCGGTTCCTACGTAACGCTCTAGTTTATTTTATATTTCTTAAAAGAACATTTATTTTCTAAGATTGTTCTCTCAGTCTCAGTGTCTGGAAAGTACTGTACATTCAAAGGAGTAAATTTCTTTTTGAGATTAATTTAAAACTGAACGTTCTATTTTATTTTGTGATATAAGACTGATAACAGTAACTGGTAAATGCATATTCCAGATAAAATTCAATGCTGAAAGATGAACCAGCTGCATAATGAAATTAAGGTAGAACTGTCAGCGTTCCCAGTTTTACTTCCTCAGTCAGTTTTGGGCTATGCTTTAATGAGTTTCAATCCGCGTAACGTTAATACGGCCTTCAGACAGTATAAGTTTCATGTAGTCAAATACACTATAAACCGTAAACAGTTCAATCCAAACTTTCTCTAAAGAACATCATAGGAGATAGTTTAAATTGTCGTGTGTTGATGTTAATTGATTCATTTTTAATATATATATATATATATACGCCTAAATAATCAATATAAAAGTACTATTACTTGAGTATTAACTACTCTGTATTCACTGGGAATGACATGCTATATTAAATCTGGGGTAGATGGGAAATACCTCTGGAATATGAAGCAGTTCGCATCTTCGGAAACTCGAAAATGCTGCAAAATCATCTTTGGAATATGGTGTGGTGTATTTAATTATGTCAAAGCACACTAGGGCTATCTGCCTAAGGGGAGGGAGGCCTTCGTGGAGGACTTTCTAAGGGAAACTGGCTCGTATACACGTTACACATGGGGAAAACCACGAAAACACCCATGCAGCCAGCCCGTTCGCGGGATTCGAACCTCGGACCGAACTACCAGTGTTCAGCGACTTTACCGCTCGGCCGCTGGTGGGCCATCTTTGGAATAAGAACGGTATTTTAAAGTAGAATATATTTCTACGAAGGAAGAATAACATGAATATTAAATTGAAAATTCTTAAATTATTAAAATTACGCTAGTAATTAATCTTCTTTTCAACCTAAATGCACCTGAATTCTGAAAGTGTTAATGAACTTTCGGTTAATTAAATTGATCATAATATAATTAAAGGTTATTTTTCTAAAATCTTTCATATAAGAAAACTACGTTTCGTGCTTTCCATCTCAGAAAGAATGTCTATTACACATCTTTAAGAGCTATGGCTATTCCTACATTTCTCTGAGCTATCTAAATCTGAACTTAAAACAAAAATCAGTCGTATGGGAGTAGATGGAATTGAAATTCAGTTCAGTGAATACTCAGCATATGTATTTAAACTCAGACTAAAAGGTGCATTGCTAACTTTTCACGTAATATGCCAAATATTCCAATACATCTACAGATTCCTGAAAGCTCTAAAAATAACAATGGCGTAGAAGCCATTACAGAGTTAAATAGTATCAAAGGGACCATGAAAGGAGTTAAGGGAAAAATCAATTCAGTTCTCGCGAGACGAAGGCGTAAGAAGAAAAGTCGAAATGGAACCTACTTGCTACACATAACTCCTTTTTTTTCCAACCTTTTATTGAAAACCGATGCTACGGTCACCCTAAAACTCTAGTACATTCGAAAAGATGAAACACTTTTTGAAGTTAATCTTATACATACATACGGGTATAATATTAGCTCGTTTACTTTCCGTTTATTCGTTTTCGGATAACGTACTTTAAGTATAAAAGAATACTTAGAGTACGTTATCCGAAAATCTTAAGAAAAACTAAATATACGTACAACACATTAAAAGAATAACAAATATATAAATTAAGATCTTGGTGTGCCCTAAGAGGAACAAATAAAAAGAAAATAACCAAATGTTAAAAGCAAACGTCATCAAAATTTAAATATTAACTATAAATAGTTCCAATCGTTTCATATTTTATTAAACTACCATAAAAAGTAGAAATTATTTTAAACAGCATTTGAATTCCATCTGTCCATTTTATTGATAATCTCATATATGATATAGCTCGTTTTATGCTTAAAATTATCATTTTTTGTAATTCATCTCATTTTTCTCGTTTTTTTGTCTCCTTTCTCTTAAATAAACAATTTATGTTCGAAAATCTCGAATTTATGTTCGTAAATGTAAACATGTTTATCAGTTGCATAAAAGCTTAGTAAAAGGATCAATGCATGGTATAAATATTTACTCCTGTCTAATAGGAGATACGTCCAACATGTGCACACACTGTCATAATAGTTTAAGGAAATAAATGTATTTAAGATGTTTTTCGGCAAGTAAGTTCTACGTGTATCTACCGCGTTTTCAGAAGAAACGTTAATTAAAATTTTGCATTTCAATTTTGAGAGTTATAAAATTAAAAGTTAAAAATACATACCACTGAAAAATATTACATAGGTACACAGTTAAGCAAAACTTTATTGTCAGAAAATTCAGATGCGTGATTCCGAAATGAAAGACAAATCAGCTAATTGATGCAACAGAAATTAAGCAAAAGGCATATATCAAGTACGTGTCATTTTCTTCAAATGATCATCTGTAAAAGTGAACACATCTGTAATAATATAGTAATACACTACTCGACATTGAAAATGCAACACCAAGAAGGAGTGGTCAGAAAGTGATGAAATTTAGAAAAAAGACAGAGACAGCAAGCAGCAATAAGTGATCTTTATTTCAAAATGATAGTCAGAATACAGAGCGAGAACGGCGTCGGCTCAGTAGGATGTAGGACCACCGCAGACAGCGATGCACAACACGTATAGGCATAGAGTCAATAAGAGTGTGGATGGTATGAGATGGCTGAAGGATGGCTGTCCATTTCCTTTCAACCATTTGCCACAGTTCGTCTTCTGAACGAGGCAGGGGCAGAGTCTGCAAACGGCGTCCAATCGCATCCCGCTCTTGTTCGATTGGTGACAGGTCAGGAGAGTACGGTGGCCAGGGAAGCATCTGTATATCTTGCAGAGGATATTGGAAGATGCGAGCACTGTGTGGTCGGGCATTATCCTGCTGAAAAATTGCATTAGGCAGCCCCTGAAGGTAGAGGATTGCCACCGGCCGCAGTACATTATCCAAGTATCGTTGGGCCGTCATAGTGTCCTGAATACGAACTAGAGGTGACGTGGAATCGTAGGCAATAGCGCCCCAAACCATTATGCCACGTTGTCGCACGGTGGGGCGTTCCACAGCTACTGTCGGATTAGATTTTTCTCCACGTCAACGCCACACACGTATGCGGCGACTGTCACTGGATAAACAGAAGCGTGACTCATCTGAGAACATGACGTTTCGCCATTCTGTCATCCACATCGCTCCTGTCCAGCACCATTCTAAACGTTGGCGTCTACGCTGTGGGGTCAATGGCAATCTTCTTAATGGACGCCGTGAGTGCAGGCCACGTTCAACCAATCGACGGGAAATGGTTCTGGTCGACACGTCCAGGTCCAGGGAACGTCCAGGGTATCTTGCATATGCTGCAGATTCGCGATACAAGTGACTTGCGGGACAGCCACAGCTTGTCGGCGGATGCGTCGATCCAGGCGTGCTGACGTCAGTCTGGCTGCATCTGCACCTTCTTCCCACATTTCCTTGTTCCAATCATGTTCGCCATAGCCGATGCACCGTGCTCGCATCCATGTGGTTATCAGCTGCGATTTGACGTAAGGACCAACCCCGCCCTTCTCAGTCCGATCACCATACCCCTCGTAAAATCGTCTATCTGCTGGAAGTGCCTTCGTTGACGGCGGCCTGGCATTCTCTCCTATTACACATATCCTCCGGGACAAAAACCAACTTTCTTCAATAATTCGTCTGGCAGAAATAACGACACGAATATTGCCCATTCTGCACGTTCCTTCCCTTATATCTTACTTCACGTGCATCGGAGAACTGCGCATTTCACATCATTCGCATAACTCAGTGACGTGCTTCTCCTCTAAAATTTACATAAATTTCTGACCACTCGTTCTTGGTGTTGCATTTTCAATGTCGAGCAGTGTATAATTCTAAAAAAATTCAAATATACTTAATTGCCCACGGAGTTAGCTTTCTCTTCGATAAGATACAAAAACGAATAGGTTTCGTGACTTTTGCTAAAATTCAGTAGCAGATGTATAAATGAATTTAATCAGAAAATTTTACGTACTAGCGTACAGATGTGAAGCAAAAAATTGTCTTTGATTGATTTTTAAAATCTAGTTTGTAAAATAACTATAAACTAAAAAACGTATTGATAATGTGAAAGCTATATTAGCAAAGTTTATTCAAAGAATCATAACTGCCAAAATCTTTTCATTTATATGCTTTGGTTGATTAACAGAGCTATGTGAGTCTGTGATTACTCCTAAATGTATCCTATAATTCCTTAAGAAAATGAAAATTATAAATTAAAGGTACATTATATTAAATTACAAAATTATAAATTATTAAAATAGAAAATTATAAATTATAAATTAAAGGTACAATAAAAATAAACAGGGAGATAAAAATATATTAATGTATGATTTCGAGCTGAATATTAAACAACATTTAAACACCAAAGAGTTTAAAAGAATGCATAATACCTTTTCTGCATAAAGTAAAATAATTAAGGTAAATGTAGCACTCCCAAAAGCGGGTTAAAGATTTCTACACTTTTGCACGCATTAAATGCATATTTCTGTGATGTTTTTAAAACAAGGTGTTTCATACCTGCTTTATTTTTCACTACCATGTTTTGAACCACGATATTTTCAGACTGGGAAATTTTAATATGTTTTATTTTCACCACACTGTTTTGTTCCGAGATGATTTAGAACTGGAATGTTTTTTTCTTTGTTGTCTTATTTTTATTACAATGATATTTGCGGTATCAGCGGTAACCATATTTGAACCTATTAGTTTCAGGCATGAAAATTAGTTATCATAAGAAATGTTACCGGTTAAATTAGAAATAAAAGATGTAATGAACTTTACCGGTGATGAAGGCCTTGAAGTGACTACATATCTGTAGACCGGAGAACTTAGAGCTGTGGACAACTTTTCTGCAAAATCATTCACAGGACACGTTTGGCGTATGTCACTCACCATTGTAGTGTAGAGTAATTCAGGAGAAAGATTATCATCTAAAAGTAAATTACAAGAGAAAACTATTAGTTCTAGAAAGAAAATGCAACTTTCTTACTAAAAGTTTGGAAACAGGTTTTTTTCATTAACATGATATGCTCTTCTATAACTTCGATATTTTTTATTATTGATGCTGCGAACTAACTATATTATGAACTAATTAAGTTTTGTTCGTTGCCTGTCGATGTCTTATTGATAGCCAGCGTACACAAGTTTGAATTGAGAAAGAAAAATGAGATATAGCGTACAAACATATAACTTCAACCTATAAAGTTTTTTATGCAGTTTATTAATTTAATTTTTTAACCAGTTAAAAACCTTAGCTTCTTCCCATGAAATCGATACCTTTCACATACTTTTGATTTTCATAGACTAGTAATTAGAACTTTCATGTTACTAATAATTAGTAATTTCAATAAGTACAGTAAAATTACATTTATCTCCTTTATTACTGATCTGAGCATTAGTAGTTCTTTAGTTACAATATTTTGGAGCCCAAGCTGAGACAATTAAATTTCAGTTCTTGGATTTTATTTACCTGCTTCTTATTTGACTTTTCAAGTTTGAGTAAAATGCTCTTAGTCGGCCATAATTTGCGAAGTGACAATTTAGGCTGTTTCGGAGTTCTTATGGAGACTATGTTTTAGATAGATCTCACAATGTTATCATTAGAAATGTTAGAATTTAAAAAATGCAAATAAAGTTTGAGATTATAAATGTTTCTGAAAAAAGAATTAATATTTTAATTGGTTGAAGAATTAAAAATGAGTTTTGATTATGTGCTATTCTTTTGTGTTAGAATCATTAGCTCCTCGTCTCCTATCGCTTAATATACTTCAATATTAACTCTTATAACTCTACCCCGATTCCTTATATTTCTCTTACTCCTTCAGCCTATATATTATCGGAAATCAAAGTATGATCAGTATTCTGTAATACCACCGAGATTTGCTTTAATACAATGTTCCCTCATTTGTATTAAGGTATTTTCTTGTAGCGAATATTTTTTCAAGAATACTGTTCTTCAAGAATTAATATGTGCCGACGTCTTTTGTATCATTTACGTTTCCAGTGACTTAGTTTTACAAGGATATGTAAATTCCAACAAGTGTTCTGATAATTCTTTAAACGAACGAAACGTTTCAAAAGGAAATAATTACAAAAATATTAGTATTTATATTTTTTGTTTTTAATAATAGGTTTTTAACAATAAGATGCCTGTATATCCATATAAGCAACTAAGGCAAAATTAATTTTATTCTACTCTGTTACAGAATCAAAATCATCTGCATATTGTGTCTTCATAGTCTAAGGAGATACAAACTTTCTAAAAAGTGTATTAAAAAACACGCTTTTTTTATATAAGTTGTCTGAGTGTGATATTTCGTAAACAATTAGGCTCCTATAAAATTGTAACGCCTTTCCTTCTACTAATTTTCTATCTAAGTTTGCTTTGCATTTTATTCTTTTATTTCAAAAATAATTTTATTTTGCACTTTCCTTTGCAGAGTCATTATGTGTTTTTGAATCAGGAGTATATAAAAAATCAGCCGTGTTCTCGCCGAAACACCGTTGCGCCACGAAGGCATACAGGAAGGAGCGAGAAAATACCTGACATACTCCCCCTTTTAAAGGACGACTGAGGATTAGGGAACCCAATCGCCTAATCCTGGTGGCGATGAATTATTGTCCACTACCTTTATAGTTCGGGCGCCACTTGTAGAAGACCTGTAAGCTATTTTGAATGCAGTAGACGTGAAAATATGCCATACCCTCCGCGGGACTCGAACCTGGACCTCACACGTCGAGTGTGTTACCGTTATACCACGAAGGCATGTTGGAAGTGAGAATATACCTTATATATTTAATTACGAAATTTCTATATTTATGTATTTTCTTCTCCTTTTAAACTGGCATTTTACATCAAAACTCTAAGTTTCCGAAGTCCACTATTTATAAAATAAAAAAAAAAAAAACTTATAAGTTTTAAAATGTGCGATTGCATACGAGTTTCAAAGTATTTCTTAAACTCATTACCGTGAAACTCTTTCAGATTATACGTACAGCATTTATCAAGGAAACGCATTACATCTTCAGACTTACATGATCTTCTGCTGCTTTAATACATATATCTACAGTCAATCGTTGTATTTTTAATGTTTTGTTCCGCTTGAATTTGAAGAAGATGGCAGAAATGAAATCACCGACTCTTAAAATATTTCCTCATAGCGCATTTTAGAGCGAAAAGCTAATCAGTGTTTGACTAATTAGCACACCAGGGAATCAGCTTCTTCGAATTATCCATTTTTTCTTCAGTGAGTCATTTCTTTAACTGGAGAACAAATTACAATAGAAAACACGCCCTAATTAAGTTGTGTCCATACGTTTGCTGAAGTGAGTATTTTTGGAAGTGTCTCAAAAACATTTAAGATTACAGTATCTGTTACATATAAGAAAGTTCAAATGACCTTCAGTGAATAATTTAATTCAATATCTTTGTTATCAATCTTAATTCTGAAAGCATACTACAAGAAGAGTTTACCATATGAAACGCAGTCTTCTTTTAGAACTATAAAACCTTGCAATGCTTTGCCATAATCAATCAAATACTAACCATTAAAATTATATATATTCAAAGATAAAAACATACACGTGTAAATACGAGACCAAAAATATAATTAAATAAAATTATAATAACGATTTAAAGTGGCTGCCATCTTCATCGAAATAGATGTTTGGATTTTTCATAGTGTTTCTTTCTATTGTTTCGAACGCTAGCCGTTGGGTACCCTTTTACAATTTTTCAATGATATGCTTGTCAGCATCTGGAGGTTATTTTGGTTAATTATTTTCTCTAAAATAACCTCGCGCGTAAACGTCTGGTGGAGCCCAAACTGAAACCGCATCATTTATAAAAGGCGACAAAGGAAGTTAACTAGTGGTGTCATGTAGTCGCTGTTACAGAAGTCACGTGCTAGGAGCATATATTTCATATTGTATAGCATTTTATACGAAACATCTCTTTAACAGTTATATATATATGCATTCCAGAATATTATAATGCATACATTTTTCTGAAGCACATAAATTGTTTGAAATATTGAATTAAAATAATGAGTGAAGTTTTTGGAAGCGTATCAATGAAGAAATGTTTATTATTTGCAAAGTAAACGTAAAATAGTTCTGTCAAATTTCTATGTGTCAAAACCATGTGCACAAAATACTCGAAGATATTAAATATACAATTTTTAACACTTTCTATGCAGTATGTGGGAAAAGGAAAAAAAAAAGTTCTTAACCACCCACTGAAGAACGTCTCGCCTTTTCCAGTACGAAGCTTTAAGCAATTTGAGTCTGTTTCCTTTCTTATCTGCTGAGACACGCAATACGGATCCGTGTAATTCGTTTATCTCTCTTTCTGTTTCTTATTCTTTTCGGGCTGTAGATTTCTTTTCTGACAATTACTTCCTTCTTTACTTATGAAACAGATACCATAATCATCAGCTACTTCCCTTAAACGTTAATTTAAGAAAAAAGATGATAAAGTGATGAGCTTCACTTCTCTTTCACTTTTTCCTAGTCATTTTCCTCCCCAAGAGTAAATGTGTGAAATTATGATAGGATTTTTCAGAATTTCTTTGGGATATTTTTTCATAGCTTGTTTCACAAACTCGTGATCTTCTATAAAACGAATAAAATAATAAGTTGATGAAAGAGCCTTTTCAGTATACGTTGATTCTGTCAGTAAGTGAATTAAGTTCACTGTTTTCCCGTATTACACCTTCATTTCAAGCCCCATTTAGTAATTTATGCGTTCTATGCAGATTAAGAGCACTAAAATTGTAAGTAGAAAGTTTATTTTCGAAAAATATTCAATCTACAACTGAAGATGCTCACAAAACGTAAAGAATCTTCAATAGAACACAATTTATAAAGAATCTGCAAAAAATAAACCCATTTCCGTTATGCTTATTTGAACGACGCTCCTTAAATAGTATGTATACTGTAACTGATTTGGAGATTCGAAAGCAAGTATGGCTTCTCGTTTTGAGAATTATCTTAACATTCAGGATACTTTACGACGCTAGAATTTGTTATTTCCCATATAACTTAAAATTAAAATAGAAAAGATAAATTGCTTTAGAAAAATTCTCTTAGGGTACTTAGTTTTACTGTTTGGTATTCGTTTGAAATGAATAATCACAAATATCAGCTTTTAATTCAATATTAGCATTTCATCCGCACTTAATTTGTAGACAGCGATAAGGTGTGGCTCAGCGAGCTTACACTATATTCTGCACGAAATATAATTTATTTACAGTTTTTGTAAACAAAATTTAAAGGAAACCTGCTTTGCAGTAAAGTTTTTAATTTCTCAAGTACAGGTTAGATTTCAAGATTCGCGTGGCTTGTAAAGCTTAAATTTTGTGACTCACAGCTATTGAAACACCGATCTCTGCTCAATGCACGATAGCTACACACATTCATGTATGCTCGAAATCATTATATGCATGGTTATTGAGTGTGCTCGAACAGATGTAATTCTGTAGTAGTGTGGATGTTCACTAGTTTTGATTTTAGATTATTTTAATTTCAGGCGTACATTTGTATAAATTTACTATCCATAATAGCAGGAAATTCTTCAAAACACATAGAAATACACGAAATAAAAAGAAACGAAATATCTGACGAAATGAGATTATTTCAAAACAATTGCGAAGAAAAATATCTGATGAAAAGAGATTATTTCAAGACAAATGGGAAGAGATATATTTTGTCGTACAAAATAAATATGGTTCATCAATATATTTGCTTTTTCATGAAAGTGATATATTAAAAATATATAGCATAAATTGTCATTATGTTACGAAGTATAATCCAATTAGTGACAACAAACCTCTCGGGTCTTAATTAAAAAGTGAAAAATTAAGTTTCTTTGAAAACTCTTTGTAATAACAGCAGAATATGAAGCAATTTCAGAAGCTGCAACAGTGACAAGAGAAAACTGAAAGTTTGTTATGCGATTGACAAATATATGAAACCATTTATTGACGTAAAAATCATCAAAGAATGCTTAGTGAATGGTTTAGATTTGATAAATTTAGTGGTTAATAATAATTTTTAGTTAATAATTGCAGTTAATAATAGTTGTTAATAACTGTATTTAAATAATTATACTAATCAAAAATATGCAATTCACTAATTCTGCATGCATTAGATGCAATGAGAATACTGGAAAACATATTTCAGATCACATCATAGAAGTTCTTAAAAGTTGAACATATTTTAGCTTAACACCAACATTTCAGAAACATGTCAGTATTTCGTTTTCGTTAAATACCGTAGTGAACAGAAATGGTGAAGATTGAACAGAATAGGATTGATATCGTAGTGAACAAAATTTAATTGAAGAAACATTTCTTCCAATGGAAAAAATTAAATCATGAGCAAAATTTATATCGATATTACAAACGAATGTTTAGGGGAAAATTATACCATTTTAAAACAAAATTAGTTTTTAGTGGTGTGGTGATTCACTCATCATAAGTGGATCGCAGGTGGTCACAAAAATAATTCTAATGATTAAAAGAAGCGTGTGATTTTAAAAATGTGATAAAGATAGGGCAGTGTTTAGTAACTGTGAGCAGACCTGAGCTGCCATATCTTCATCGCATTTTTAATACCACAAACGGTTTTCAATTTCTACAACTGTTTCAATTTCTACAACTTCTTCGAAAGTATTTATTTTTTCTTCAGTTTCTTATAACTTCTTCGAAAATAATTTTATACTAAGATATACAGCATTATCAATCGCCGAATTTAAAACTTTAATAAATTTTGGTACTTATCACTGCAACTTCTTCCATTCATTGAACTGAAGTGAATTAAAAATAACTTGAACTCGATTTTTTGACGGTAGCAATTGAAATTCCATTTCGGAATTACAATCCAGGTAATTCGTAGATTTTTCTTTTGAAAATTAATTATTTTTACTACACCATATTTAATGCTGCATTAGAAATTTTTCTAATTATTTTTATTGTTATTAAACAGTTTCAAATTAGTAGTTAATCTAATTTTATTGCTTAACATATATTAAACAACAGTTTTTCTGCTGGGCATGTCGAATTAATATTTCTTCATTTCAAAACTATTGGTGCTCTCATGTAAAGGTTTTTGAGAACTAACTCTTCTTTGTGTCATTTTTTTTTTCAAGTTTTGGGTAGAATTTTAATTTCTTATTACTTTTTGTGTGTTGGATTGCTTCTGTTTACATTTTTGTTTTTTGGACTCGCTGCGCTAAATTAGAAAACTGTCTTTAACATTTTTATTAGATTTTTAAGCTTTTCTAAGGCTGTTTAAATTTTTGATGCTGTAATTTTGCAATTCTTTACTGCGGCAGGTCTGGTTTCAAATTTTACTTGTTATCATTTTCTTATGTACTGGATGGCTTGTACTTGTATGTATTTTTATAGACTAATTCTGCTTAAAAAGAAAACAAATTAACCTTTCTTAAGCCTATTTATGCATTTGATGCTATAATTTTGTAATATTTTACACTACTTTAAAGGGGTTGAACTCATAAAAGACACTGATTACTTTTATTAATTTTCTGAGATTATTTCAAGAACTAAACTCTAATTTTTAATTTGTGTCTCTGTTGGCTCAGAAACAGGCTGATGGATCTGTTTTTTTTTCATTTGAACGAACCCCTGATTACGACGCAGCGAAAGATATAATTTACTTTTTTCCTTTTAGCTTTTCCATTTTTGGTTTTAGCATGTTTGCGCCTTTCAGGCAGTTAGCCACTGCATATACATATAAAAAAACTATACTATATAAAAAAACAGAAGTTTTGCATATACTTCTGTTTTTTAATAATTTATTATTTTTGTTTTGCATATACTTTGTTCCAAATTTAATTTGGGATGGATTTTGAACGTATTATTTTAATTTATTTTGCATTATTACCACCGCTTGTTGCTGCTTTCAGCACGCAATTGGATTAGGTTTTGAATTTCTTTTTACTTTGTTCATTATACATATATATATATATATATATATCAAGTAGTTTTTGGATTATCTCCTAGGAAAAGATTCGTGAAAATTAATAAAAATAATAAATATTAATAAAATAGTTAAGTAAAATCAATAAATGTCCATTTTTATGAAAAGATTCATTAAAATTCAAGAACTGTAAACTGAAAGGAAATAATTTATTAAAAGTAATATTGGGCAAAACTAAAATGCAAGTCACTTTTATAAAAATACTGTAAATAAAAGTAAAAATTGAAACAATTATTGCTATTTTTTGAAAATCAATCCACTATAAATTTCAATTTTTAGTCGTTGTGAAAAATTGGTTCTAAATTTCTTACTTTATGTCTTAAATGATAATTTTAGCAGCTTAATGTTCGAAAATACTAGATATAATTACATTATGTATTTTTTAAAAAAATGAAAGGTAATCATATATATGAGATTTTAATGCGTAGAAGAACCCGACACTTAATTTTCGGCAGTCGAGGTGGCTGAGTGTGAAGGCATACAGACTAAGCTAGCAAAACTGAATTTGAAGAATCCCCAATCTTTATTTTTACACTCATCTCACCATTTCTTTGTAGATAATATACTTTTCGATCATAGATGAATACAATGATTTTTATGTACACGGGTTTTAAAAGTACGACGTAAGCATCTTAGACAGGAAAGCATAGCAGCGCAGAGATGTTTGCGTGGCAGAAGTTAGGAAAAGGAATGACGTATTTGCTCGCGAAGCAGTATACAGCTAAGCTGGCCAAGTACATATATACAGCTAAGCTGCGATTGTTTAATTTTAGGTTTTAGTTCTCTTTTCAAGCAGTGTTACGTAATTTGGAAAGATCTAGAATTTGGGAGAAAAGATAAACTTAGGGGCAAAACATTAAATTTAGAATAATCAGTTTTTGAAATTGCCAATAATTTTTTGACGTAGCCATCCTATTTTATTATATCTTACTTTTATAAGTAAGATATAAGAAAATACAATAGCCTCTTTAAAAATTATTGGAGACCTCAAGGTTGACGATTCTAGATTTGGTGCTCTTCCCGTGAAATCATCTGTTCTCCCAGGTTCGAGATCTTTCCATGTTACGTAAAGCAGATACGTCTTGTCCAGTCAAAATAATTGTAAACCAAAACGATTCTAATTCGAACTTTGGCTCCCTCACTTCTTCCTTTGAATTGCAGCGTCCACTTTCGCTTAAGCTTTTCTCCTGGCAAGATGCTTTGCTGCTTCGCTTCTCAAATGCCTACGGCAGGAAAGATGATCTGATGGGAATTATCCTGCAATAAAATTATGTTTCGAAACGGCCATTTCTGGAAGTTTTTGGTTTATGCACTCATCCTTTTTACTACGCAATGAAGGGCCCTCGGAGTTCGGAAATTAAAGTACCGGACTCCTTCATCTACACACTAAAACATGATATATATATATATATATATATATATATATATATATATATATATATAATGAACATAAATTAAAACTAAAAGCTTAGTTTAAAGTTTTAAAATACTTTTTATAAATTCCAAAAATATTTAATCTTTACATATAATAGAAGGAAGAGTCTGTCTGTGTGTGTGTGTGTGTGTGTCTTTCGTTCGTGCTTCGCGTAAGTTAATAGACCCACGGCTACGAAATGTGGGACATAGAGGCATCTGAACAAGAGACAGTGCACCTCGAAGAGTTTTTTTTTTCAAAATTCGAAAGAGATTTTTTTAATTAGTATTATAATTATTTTTTGATGAAATCGCATCAAATCGATGGTACGCAGCCATTGTTGCTAATATCAGCAATGTTACCACTCGAAAAAATGGGGGAGGTAATTCTGTGCAGCTTTTAAGTTTAATGTTTTTCTTGGATACTGGACGTTTGTCGAGAGGTACTTGATACGATGTTTATCGAGAGGACGTTTGTTTACCGGTACATTTAAAAGCCAGACGAAGGCTGGCCGCATAGCGGCTAGTTAATTATATGCTAAAGTAGCAACAATCAGCACATAACAATTAAATAAATAAGGCTGAATTCCAAAAGAGGATTCCAAACTACTTTCCAACTTAATTCCAAACTACTTTCCAACCAAGAGGGAAGCATAGTACACATAAAATAAAACATGAATTGAACACATGTAAACATAAGCAACGGAAAACATTTCACCTAAAAGTTTCTTTAATTATTAAAATTATATAACGCTTTAAAATGAGAGAGTCTGGAATAGAAATTAATAATAAAATTAACAAAAACTAAAATAAAAAATTGATTAAATATATAGAAAATTTAATAACTGAAGTGTAGAAAAATAACAAATTAATTCAAAAACGAAAACTGAAGTTGTAGGCCTTTATCAAGTGCCCAGAAAACATTAATCTTCCTTTACTTAATAACTAACACTTTTAATTAAGCTTAATCTATGACCGGCTGCCTCGTACATGTTTACACGTTTCATTTCATGTTTTATTTAATGTGTGTTGTGGTTACCTTTGGAAAGTAATAATATACTCTTATCAAGTGCCCAAAAAACTTTAATCTTCCTTTACTTAATAACTAATACTTTTAATTAAGCTTAATCTCTGACCGGCTGCCTCGTACATGTTTACACGTTTCATTTCAGTTTTATTTAATGTGTGTTGTGGTTACCTTTGGAAAGTAACAATATGCTCTTATTTAAATTATATATATACACGTATTGCGTGTGTAATGTTACATAGGTTCCCTCACTGTCATATAATGATAGTTACAACAAAAGCCATACCTTGAAAGGCTTAGACGAGCACATTTAATTATTGATGAATAAATTTTAATTAATAAGTTTAGATAAATAAATGCTTGTGTTTATTTTACCTCTCTACTCCTTCTATTAATTCTTAAGAAAATACTTTAGTAATAAGGTAATTGGAAGATTGTTTCGAGATCATCTAAATATTGTAAGACTTCATGAATATTAATATAATCTGCATTTTCCTAAGAGAAAAATGCGAAAATTAATTAAGCTGTCCGTGATATGAGGGAAGGCAAAAGGGATGACATTATGTCACGATATTATACGCGTGCATTTCGTAAATTTAACAAAGATTCCATTGAAAGCGTTTCATACCTGAGGAAGTCCCCTTTCAAATATCGCGTCACTTTTTCCTAAAAGAATTTGCTGGAAATGTGATACAATGCAGGATTATTAAACTCTTATGAAATTTTTACGCTTATGAAACTCTAAATTAGGCAATTAAAAATATGATTAATTGGCGTTTATATGTTTATTTAAAAATTATATTTGCGGGTAGAAAAAGAGTTTGAACTTTGACAGATCAATTTAAATGAAAAATATTATCGAGAAAGCCTTTTAGATATTATCTCGGATCATTACCAAACATGCGAAAAAATAATTTTTAATAATAGGCAATCATTATTCAGATATTAATCTTGCACGCAGCAGGATATGTGTAGTTCTCGTGTCTTTCACTAAATTATCTCTAACCGACTAGACAATAATCACTTTTTTCGACAGTTCCCGCTTGCCCACCCTAAACATTAGATCATAACTAAAAGAACTTCGGAAAACGTAATGAATTAACAAAAACTGAAAAAGGCTCTAAATCTAACTTAAATAAAGAAGCGAAAACTAAACTTTCTTGTCATAGAAATGCAAATGGCTCACCTATTAAGTCGAAGGATATATATCTTGAATTAATTACACGTTTAATGTTTGTCATTTTGTGCCTTAAAAATAATACAAAAATTAAAAATTATGCATAAAAATGTGCCTTCTCTTCTTATACAACAGAGCGCTTTTATTCTTGTTTAAGTATTAGGTCACCCCCTAAATAATGTGTTCTTTTTTTTCAACAGAACTAAAAGTTAGAGCAGGACAGTATTAAGTATCAACATCAACTTGTTCTAAAAGCAGATAGCAAATTTGCCTTATTCTTATTCTTAGTCCAAGTTTTGAAGAATGCAACTTGATTTTAAGAGTTATTTTTCAAAGTTAAATGGAAGTGACAAAGATGCATATTCAGCATATTTTGCTTTATAAGTTGAATTAAATATTTATTAATGGGTAAGCGAGTGTAGTATATGGGAATCTGTCAATAAAGTTAAGCCATCACCAATGGTCATTCCAAACCGGAAACTACAGCCTAGAAAACTACCTTATCCTTGAAGATTTGTAGAGCTTCAAAAAGATGTTCTGCAATTTTGGTGGAACAAAACAAAATTCCATTGTAGCCGTTGAGGAATGAGAAGAGGTTGAAGGAGAGTGTACTTGAGATTAAAAAGACTTTCATTTAACTTAATTTTCAAAAATAAAAGAACCGTATTATTAATGAAATGACCCTATAATTAGTAATAAGAAAATTACTGAAAATATAATTACACAGTAATAGATTTAGTTAAATGTCAAGTATTTCTAGAACCCTATCATTCTGTACGACTGGCAATGAGACAGCTAGATATAATATATTCACTCAGCATTGCAAAATACTTGGCCTTTCTAAGGAATAATAAATTTTATTAAAATTGCCAGCGAATGACACAAACTTAATCAAGCATTTGCTAAATACGTAGGCGTTATCGTAATAATACGTTGGTATTTTAAATTATCTCTACAGGAAACGAATGTCAAGAACTTCTTGAATAACTTCTTGGAACAACTTTTATTACTGTATACTTCGGGATTTCATTTGTACTTTGATTTTTCCTAGATTTCCTTACTTAATTTCTCTGGGGTAGTTATTGTGACGTTTAAGTTTTCACTATTACTGTCCCAAGATTTTGAAGGCACTGTATTATCACACTAAATCAGCAGATGTTTATCAGTCAGTGAACACAAACAAATCCTTACTCACGATAGATAAAAAATACATAGCAAAGTCTCAGAGCGTCAGCATTACTATCCAGCAAAAATTTATATTAAAAGAAATGTTAAATATAAGCAACAACAAAAATTAAAAGTAATTCCTCAAGCAAATGAAACAAATTTTCAGTCCTGCTAAATAATGATTTTAATTTAGAAATTTTACATATATCTAGTGGACAGGTATTTATGGAAATTCTTCCTTGTATAATTTTAAAAATCTAATTTTAGAAGAACTAAAATTCATTACGAAATTCATAGGCTTTCACTATATTATACTTCTTAGCATTAGAATAGGCAAAACTGTTAAACGCTACATTTATTCATATTTTTGATATTAGAATCAATCTTTAGCGAAACCTTTCTAAATAATTAGTCCTTCAGTTTACTTTCCATTGCATTATGGTAACATGTCATTTATAATCAACAGGGCTTAGTAAGATATGCAATAGGCACAAGATTCCTAATCTATCTTCCACACGAACAGCCGGTTAACAATTTTCCACAGTTTTGACATTTAATATGACATAAGATATTTAATTTAAATTCAAAATCATAACTGACTGATTTAGAAATAATAAACGCACTACTTAATTGTTTAAATCTTTATTTTATCTTTTGATTAAAGGATCTTAATGGTTTCATTCAAAATTTATGTCATTTAAATTATCTTTAAATTACAGTCTATCGAAATGATAGTTATATGAAGATTTGCAGCATTATTGTAATTGCTAATAGACGTTTCTAATACCATCCATTATATACTCGATAATGACTCGTTAAGATATTTTTAAACTATACTTATGAACGTGATATACTACAAAATATCACTCAAGAATTTCTCTATCTCTCAAATTCAAAAGTCTGACTGGATTTACATTGCAATTAAGTGAATATTTATCGCATTAAGCTTCATCCGCATTATTTAGCAGATCAACCACAACGGTTTTTATGCAATAAATAATTATTATGAATGCATTAATGGACATTTACATCCTCAAACATAACACGTGACACACCAACCATTGAGAATCAAGTGTCAGATGTTGCCATGGTCTTGCGAATCTTTCGCTTCTCTTCATTGATCACTTTTTTATTCGCTTCACTGGGCATTCTTTATATTTAGGAAAGCGACGCCTGCGATGAACCTTTGTTTAATGACTCCACTAGAAAACATTTTCCTGTAAATCATCTCAAGTACTTAATAAGAAGTCGTTTTCGGGTGTGCTTCATCAATGTGGCGAAGATATTAACATTTTTCATTGTATGCCAGAAGCAGAAACGTTTCAGATGGCTCCATGAAAAAATGACTGCTGTTATGCCGTTATAATTTCCTCACATTTTGTATATGATTGAACAAATAATATATTTAAGTACCGTTTTTCCATCTTTCAAGGGAACTTTCCCAAACGATAATTAAAATGGGAAGGATATGTAACTGAAATTGTAGTTTAAGGTGTGATAACGTAGATTATTAGCTATAAAATTTTTATGTTTCAAATACATTATACAAGCTACATTTTAAAAAAGGCAAATTACTTTATTTTTAAAATCTTAAAGATTCAAACCTATATATTAAAAAAAGGCAAGGTACTTTATTTTGTAAATCTTAAAGATTCAAGAAATATAATGGCCATAATACTTTCATTTTTTTTTGTATTTTGTTTTTGAATAAATAATATTGTTTTTCAGAGAGACTTTAATATAGTTGCAGATTTTTTATTTTATCAAATTTTCTTTTTAGAAACAATATTCAAGCATCGTCTGACATGCCGTTTGAGTCTCATCTTTAATCAAAGAGCCATGATATGAAGTTCTTGAAAATCTTTCTCAGTAGATTCATTACAAAAAAAAAAAAAAAAAAAAAAAAAAAAAAAAGAAATTACTGAACATCACAACGTATTCAGAAATTTCTTTCCTTGTCACAAATTGTATTGATTCTTGAGAAAGAGGGACAGATTCTTAAGTTCCTTCTTCAATCCCGTTACTCGAATAATCTTTCAGGAATATGTTTTCAATGAGTTCTTTAAGTGCGCATAGTGTAGACGGCAGGAGTTTGACATAACATTTGACATATTTCTTGAAAACAATGTAGGCTTCCTGAAACTTTCAGTCCCCTTTATTCATCGCAATACCATCATGAATTTCACTGTAAGTCCTTCAGCTTGATTTCCGATTTTGAAAAAAAAAAAAAAAAAAAAAAAAAAAACATTCTTTTGATTAAAAGATTTTTAAATCTTCATAATTTATTAATCTGATTTTATTAATATTATATTTCTAACTTTTCTGATTCTGATTTAATCTTTGTGATTTCTAGAGCGGTCATATTCATAGCCTCCTGGGTATTCCCTGCTCTAACGGTTTAATTAAATTCTTGATTATGCCCTTTAAGGTTACAGTGCACTTAGTAAACTTGAATTGGAAAACAACATTTACGCCTTTCAGAAAGTCAGTTCGATGGAAAATGGTAATTATAGTATTAATCGAAGAAAAGCAAAATTTTGCAGTTGTAAGATCTCATTTGCTTTGTGTTTCCATTGTCTCTAGCAAATCTATAAGAAAGTCCGTTGCCATCTCCATTTTATCCCCCGTGTCATATTATTATGCTACTATTTAAAAAACTTGAAAACTTGAAACATTTTCTTGCCTTCTATGAATTTCTTATAACAAGAATTTGACTTCTGCATTCTTCTCGGTTACTTTTTCCGTAATTTCAGTTTTGTCTTTAAAAATGATTTTCTAGATATTTAGTAGAAAATAAAGTTTATCTAAAACTCTAAAGGATAAATTACAGTTGACTTATAAAATGTTTACTAAATTACCGGGAAGAAAGCATTTTCCGTCGGCAAATGTCTCTGGTCAGCAAACTCCATTTTCTATTTCATCGCTCTGAGTAATCTATCTTCCATCCACCAACTACATATCAATGCATGTGCCTGTCTCAGATAACCTGCCTCTTACTTTATTCCCAATGATTTCGCCGTTTGCAACTTCCAATCTCTACCGGAAAAGAAAGCATTTTCGGAAAACTTAAGCTGTGATATTTTTGAGATAGAGCTACAAAAGTATTTAGTGGATCAACCAAAGTAAATGAGTTATATAACCGAAGTTATGCATATATAAAAACATACCTTGCTGTTAAAAGTCGTATAAACCAAATGCACTATGAATAAATAAGATTGGAGATAAAAAAGTAAACTTATATAAAAATTTAAATGTAAACTTATAAACTTCCCTTCACTGTAAATATACTCTTATTTTATTCCTTTCAAATAATTAAAAAAATTATTATGTTACTCTTCAGCTTTTAAACATTTTTATTTAACTCGTTCTGTCAGATTCTTTGGTCCATCAAGGTCGAGCGGTAAAGTCGCTGAACACTACCAGCTCGGTCCGAGTTTCGAATCCCGCGAATGGGCTGGCTGAATGGGCGTTTTCGTCGCTTTCCCCATGTGTAACGTGTATATGAGCCAGTTTCTGTTAGAAAGTCCTCCACGAAGGCATTCCCCTCCTTAGGCAGATAGCTCTCGAAGCTTTGCATAATCACATAAACCAAACCAAGCCTATTAGATTATATAATATTTCAACTGTGAATGCGATATTTGCATAACTACTTTTTTACTTTATAGTTTATCGTCTGCGCTTACAGTATTATGTATAAACTGCGTGTCATTGCATGCTGAAACGCAAATGCTCCAAAACTCCGAACTGTAAACTTTTATGTACCTTGCTTTATTGTCAAGATAAGAATTCTTCAGTTTGCTATTAGAATGCAATGGAAATATTCTGAGCTGAATGGGTACAAAGACTTTCCTGTGCGATGCTCCTACTTCTTAAATTCAAATTCCAACAAAAAAAATTAAACAAATGTCTAAGAACTATATTGGAGATCCCTTGCGTATTTTAGTGATACATATTAAAAGTTAAATCAAATATTTTTATAAATTTTCCTTCTGCACCGAACTTCTGCTAGGAAGCACTTCTGTTTCATACAGTAGATAGAAAATGCCTTTGACTTGCAACAAATAGCTTATATACTTGTACGATTCGAGAAATAGGCGCAGTCTGACCCATCTAACCAAACATGTTGTTCTTATGGTCATAACAATATGTATTGTAAACTTTGTTCTCCCTCTTTCCAGCATGCGTTCGGGGTGTAACGGTAACTTCGGGGTGTAACGGTTTCGAATACTCGCCGAGAATTCGAAAAGTCCAAGTTCGAGGGCATTGCAGATTTTTAACATCTCCTGCTTCAAAATAACCGAATGACTATGTATACTATTGCTTTAAAAACTCCCTCGCTTTTATCTAACCAAGTGCACGAGCCCAAAATCTTTACTTTGAACGCCCCGCTTTCCACTGCAAGCCTTTCAATCTTCAAAAAGGGTAACTTCTGGTCTTTTTAGTTTTTTATTCAATCATCTATCAGCGAAGTTTTATTTTTTAGCTGCGAAGATCACGGTGGATTCCTTTTATCATCTATCAAATCACCGTCAAACTACTCGAGTAGATACGTTTTTTCTTTTTGATGTTATTTCAGCAGATACGCTTTTTCAAGAACTTACTAAACAACCTTCGCGATAAATTCTTCTGACATTAAAGCTGTAAAACAAAATTTAGATGAAACTTCTATTTGCATTGGAGCCTTACAAAAAACAGTTAAATGCAGTTATTACCGAATAGTTGCGTTGTGTTGTATAACTGCAAAGTTTGTTGACTGACACGAGGGTCGAAACTGTCCACACTAGTCGTAACATACTTCCGATACTGGCTCCACGTCCAAGAATGGAGATCTTCTGGGCCAGGCCAAAAATCAACAGCTTGAGCTGATGTACCTGCAAAATAAATGCATTAAAATAGTATACATCACTTTAAAGTATGAACTACATAATTTAGTTTATAATTAAACTTTCGAAATTAAAGTGGGTATTTTCCAGTCAAACCCACTTCATAGAAAACGTTTGATGTTTTCAAAAATTTATCAGTTTAGTATCCTAGCTTTATATTACAGCGAATCATTTGGAAGAAACTCAGTCCCCATTTTCTTTTGAGTTTGGAAGTCAAGTAAATGAAGCCTTAAAACGGTATTAATGACATTAATAATTAATAATTTTCAATCTCTCTTTTCACATGTATTATATTTTGTCTCTCTTTTCACATGTATTATATTTTGATGCTTAACTGAATGTAATGAGCTCTCATTGAGATTCAAACTAGAAGAATTTCGAGTTGCCAGCGGGATTTTCTATCCATTTATGCCACAATCTCATGCAGCGTATTATGCACTAATTCATGATATTCTCTCCCATTTAGTAAGCAACTTGTAAGGTTTATGTTACTTTTATTAACAGTGAGTTTAATAAGCGGCGGGTACTGTAGTTGGCCTAAAATTGCTTAAATATATTTTTAAATAACCTCATTTAAAAATATTCAACCTCTTTCTTGTTTGTCATTCTAGTTTGGCGTTCTTGGTTTTTTTTTTTTTTTTTTTTTTTATCTTGTTATGTTTTTTATATTACACTTATTGTATAATATATATATATATATTTAAAAATATTATTGATTTTAAAATGTATTAAGTAATTATAGTTAATTTTTACGTTATATAATTGTCTATGATTTCTTCCTAACTACAGGGTGCTTTATATCAATAAGCAATTAATTTTCTGTTTTATTAATACATTTTGTAATCAATAAGATGTTCATTATACCTATCAATTGCTGGTGCGTATTCAGCTATTGACCCCTTGATTAACTCCGGTTCCCTTTAAAATTTCATCGACAGTAAGGATACCGATCCCGTTTAGAACGCCTGATCTATATCAATGACTTCTTCTAAAAGATGCAGATCTGAGATTAGTTTGCTGATATGAAACAGGGAGTATTTTTTACTTCCTTCTTAAAATTCTTGTAAACAATGTGTAATTTGAGAAGCGTTTCATTCATATTTTTTCTATTTCCTTTCTTTACACGACGAAAGAAAAAAATAAAAGATTTATTTTTTAAACAAGATTCAAATAAAAAATTGTGGTTAAATCAGATAATTGTGATGCACATCTTAAAGTAACATCAGTGTTTTTTAACATTGTACAAAATACGACTAAAATACAATAAAATGAATTCTTAAAATAGAAATAATTATGCTAGAGTAAATAACTTAACAGTTTTTTATTACGTAGTAACACACAATAATGCAAGTCTAAATTATTATTAGGTGCAGCATTTCTGAAAGTTCGACAGCAGGTAGCTTTAACATCAATACGAGATTGCGTAATTAATGTCTAGAATAAAGCACAGATTCTTATATATTTAGGGATAATGCATCACTGAATATGCTATTTTGGGCAACTTTTAAAATGTGCCAAACAGCAAATTACGAGTAATTTATGTCTTTTCTTAATATTATTATTATTTACGTGTTTCGTCCTAAAGCACTAAGGCACAACACGGAAGGGAGGTATGCCTTCGTGGAGGACTTTCTAAGAAAAACTGGCTCTTATTAACACATTACACATGGGAAAAACTACGAAAACGCCCATGTAGCCAGCCCGTTCGCGGGTTCTAATCTCAGAACGAACTACTAGTGTTCAGGGACTTTACCGGGCCCACCAGCGGCCGAGCGGTAAAGTCGCTGAACACTGGTAGTTCGGTCCGAGGTTCGAATCCCGCGAACGGGCTGGCTGCATGGGCGTTTTCGTGATTTTCCCCATGTGTAACGTGTATACGAGCTAGTTTCCCATAGAAAGTCCTCCACGAAGGCATCCCTCCCTTTAGGCAGATAGCCCTAGTGTGCTTTGCCATAATTAAATACACCACACCATCAGGGACGTTACCGCTCGGCCGTCATTTCTTAGAAGTGAGAGAAATTAATTCTAAACACATTTCTCACTTCTAAGATTTATAAATTATCAAGGTAAAAATAACTCGGAACTAATATCATTCTTTCAGCCAAAAAATTAGTTTCATTTTATATGTTATCATTTACATTATTTCTTAAGATATTTCTATTCGAAGATTTCTCTTGTATCTTAAAATACCTAAAAATGGGTTTGAAAGGTTTAATGTCTATTGAAGGTATTCTCCCTGTGATGAACTTTCTGGATTCTCCATTTGAATGCGTAACGCAATTAAACTGTTAGAAAAAGATTAACGATAACATTTTCAAACACCATTAAATGCATTAAAGCTTTATCTATAGATTGCTATTTTGAAAATAAGAACAGCTTTATGACTTTAACCTGATAACAGCAATGACGGATTCTTTCAGACTTCGCCGCTTATTTTATCTGCTGTATGTGAATATCAAATGAATTATCGTCTTTCTAAATTTAATTACATCATTAATGCGAGATAGCAAATTAAGTTATGATATAGTTATATAGCAAATTAAGTTATGATATAATTAATTGGAATATGTAAGGGAAGCACTCCAAGTACGCTAATTTGAAATATAAAATTAAGCGCAATTCAACTAACATTCGCTTTGTAGAATTAATTTTTGTATGCGTGTAATACCGAAATATTTTAGTAGATCTGGCTGCACGGAATGAAGGCGGGCGACCTCACATTGCTGTACTGTACGTACAAGTCTATAGAGTATGTCAGTGTAGCATATTTGGGTGTGGGTTTGTGTTGTACATGATAGAAGACAAATCGTGTTGGCGCGTCAGAAAAAAAAATGGATTGAAAACGAGAGAGCCTCCAAGTGATGATTTTTTGCGAATATTGGAGACTTCCTTCGTCGTTGATGGATGGCCCTGCCCTGTTTATTTTTAATTGGTTTAGTGAGCTTTATCGTAGCTGACAAAAAAATGGGTAAAGAAAAACTTATTGGTTATTCCTTAATTGTTACAATATAGGAAAAACATGGGCAGAATGCGCTGTGGATTAAAGATTACAAACGGCTGACATAAGAGCACGTTTGTTATTTTTGTCTTGCCCATGAATTCCATGGAAGAATGGTTGCCAGAGCCTCAGTGGGGTTGGGCTTTTATTTCTTTCTCTAATTTTGAGGTATAGTGTCCGAGGGTTTCCCACACCTCTTCCCTACCATCAATCCACACGAGAGTACTTTCGGCTCGGCATTTATTTAGAGTGCCTCCATACTGCAAAGACACTATGCATTTAAAAACATCTATGCCTTTACTAGGATTCGAACTCGAGCTCTTCGGTATCGCAGTAGGCTCTCCTAACCACTATACCGTCTTGGCGGCCAGCAAATTTGTTCATCCCTGGTAGTGAAGGCGTTTCGAATGATCTTGCGCAGTCATCTGTCTTTTCGAGAGTTTTGCATGTAAAATCTATACGAAATATGTGGTGCAAAAGTAGGCATACGCCCACTGGTGTGCAACAATGATTGAAAGGTTTCATCAAGGGCATCGTAACAGCGCGTGACATCATAAAAGGCGACGCAACTTTGGAAGATCCACAGACTGAAATTTGGCACAATGTGTTTTTAATTGTTATCTAACTCTTCAGTTACCAGGCCATGTTGTAGCAGTTACAATTAGAGAGGAGTAGTACCATCGCTAACGTATAATACTTAACTATTTGCCTATTGTTTAATTGTATCAAATGTTAAGAGAAAACGGCGACGAATTCAGTTCATTGCTCACTACGATAGCACCACAGAAGGAGATACGGCTTCAAATAATTTCTACTAAACCATCAGTAATGGAAGTAAAATTGCTTCTATACGTACCAGTTTCTTTCAGAATGTCCTCCACCCAAGTTTTTCTTCCCTTAGGCAGAAGCCCCTAACTTTCTTTACCATGACTAACCAAACAAACAAATATTTTGGTGTGCAAAATTTGACCATTAATTGATAATAACTTTCACGTGCACAATTTTAAAGTGCGTGATGTAATTAATTATAAGAAATATAGAATGACATTATAATCATTTCTGAAACGTTTGAACTGAAAATTGAAACGACATCACTAAAACGACTCGTCAATAAAGTGTTGATTTCTTTATAAAATTAAACAAAATAATCCAAAATATAATAATGTTAAAAATACTAATATTTTTATCTTTGACTGGTATATTTTTGATTATTTTTATCATCAGGAGAAACTTTAATTGCATCCGTATATAAAATTTGCAACTTTTCATTGCTTTATTCGAAACGTTTTCATGGACGATTCGCTTTTTAATGGAGGTAACATATGTAGAAATTCCCAGACTCAACTCCAGAACTCTTATTTCAGCTTCATTCTTGCTTTTAAGCAGAATTAATTAAAGCGCATGTAATATATCATTCGAGAATTTGTTCATTTTGTATGAGAAGAATGCATCTGACAGGAAACTGGAATTCAGTCCAACTAGAATTGCTTGGTATTTGTAGAACTCAGAAAGAAGAAGTTCCATGTTTACTTTCCTGCACTTGATGAAGGAAGGTAAAGTAATTTAACTACCCATTAAATCAAAAATTTCTTTACCTTTCTTTAAGAATATTCAACTGCATTCATAGTTTTAGTTACAAGTAAAATAAAATTCTATTTTAAGTTATAACTTGATTCCTTGAAATTTATTTCCCTCTTCAACTACAGCAGCAGTCAGCTCTAATTACCAATTCCAGTCGAATTTCGTCAATAAATAAACGAGTATAAGAAAACAAACATTTTTGCATTCATCAATGGTGATTTAGAAGAAAATTTGATTATGCTTTTTATTATACTTAAAATAATATATGACATTAAATATAACAGTAAATTCACCTCTTCAAAAAATAAAAAGGAATTTTATTGGATATTATACCATTATATTTCAATGATTAATTATACCTAATTTAAAAACATATTGAAAGATAAAACACCATAAATTGGACAGGAATTAAAAATTACTTAGATAATAGTTGGACTGATGGTTCAAAAGTCGGCTTTTCAGTATAAAAACACAAAGCTTCAAGCATAGTGTCAGAAACTTGTGGTATGTATACCAAATAATTCACTTTTCTTCGTACCCTTGATCACTAAAATCTGGTAACTGTTATGGATATCGTTATATGGTGTATTCCCGTTTATTTCCTGTATCTTACGCTGTTTATATATTCAAGATTTAAAATGAAATGATAATGATTGAAATATATGTTTTTAGTATTAATAATACCTCACACACTTTCTTCGGAATATGGGATAGAAATAAATATCAGTATTGTCATTTAAATTTGCTGCGATTTAAATTTTAAATTTGTAGTCATGAATGTTTTAAAGGAATTGAACAACATTTTCGTCATTTGGAACTTAGGGCGTCTGCAGTATATTCCTAACCCAAAGCAGTTTGAAACAAATGGTCCTCGTGTTAATGACCATGATACTGGAGGCTGGCTCTTGTGGTGCTCCCTGACTCGTTTATTCTACGGTCTGCTCGTTACCAGTTTTATGGGGCTTTTCATTCTCACGATTAGTATGGGTTATAAAATGGAACTTCGATTGTTGGAAAGTCCTCCGAAAATACTTATTGGGATCACAGGAACAAAAGGTCGAGTTTAACTTTAGAAGAATACGAGTTGAACGATCCTTGGTTCGAACTTCGCAAGATAAAGTACTAATGCTTGGTTTCAAGGATTTGTTTCGTAATTTTGTACTATACAAAGTATTCTTCTTTAAAACTGCGTTCTAAAGTACGAAATGAGCTTTCTGGTAAACTAAGAGCTGGAAGGTAACAGATAAATGGAACTAACATTTGTAAAATGCCAAGTTCCTGACTGAAACTTTAACGTTTTTGGAACTGTAGGCAATAACTCGTATAGAGTATTGCTCTAATTTTATGCTCACTTTTATTATTTTATACTTCTGAAAAGCTTTGTCTTGTTCTAAACTTTCTAAATCAAACGAAATTTCTAAATTTGACGAAGTTAGCGTACTACAATGCTTCCAAATTTTGTTGCATGCAGTGACTAGTCAATTACTCTACCATTTCCAAAATGAAAAATAGTTAAAATTTAAATTGGTGAAGCTATTTTGTCACAAATTTATTGCTTGTATGCATTTACTTGTCTGAGGAACTAAAGGCTTACCTCATATCCTGACCTTATTAAATATCAGTACAGTGCGAGGTATTGTAGTGATATTTAATAAGCTTGTGAGGTATGTTTAATTTTATAACAGTTATTTTAATTTATATCTTGCCTCATTTCAACGTATAACTCCCTACCAGAATGAGTTTTTAGAATCGCATTGAAGGCAAATGAGGAAGAAATAGTATTAAAGGAATGTTGAACCTACTGCAAGAGAGAGAGCTAGGAATCTTGAGTAGCGTGCGTTTATCGTTGAGCTAGGTTTCTCTTAATTGCTGTTACGCTCAGACGTATATTACGTGCCTTTAGATAGTTTACGAGCTAGTTTAGATTACGGACCAATTCCATTAGATTTGTGTTAGCTTCGGCTAAATCACTTAGTTACAGTTAGTTCTTATTTCTGAGTTCAAGCCCGAAAAATGGGGCTGACTGTTCATCTTGTTTTGAGTGAAATAAAAGGGTAATTAAACTTTCTTGAGTTTACGATTACTTTTCTTGAACTAAGCGATGATTCGCTTCACATTTCTCTAGGTTCTTCGACATTTAATTTGGCAGAATCAAAATGAGGAACTCTACAGGAACTGTTTTTGTTTGTTGGTTTCATTTCAGTACTATACCGTGAGTTACTATAGATAAATATATGACGATCTATATGTACTTTTAAATTTGCCGTAAATAAGTTATGTTATACATTTGTGTTCCTAAAAGAAAAATCTTTGCGTTTTAAAGTGAAGAAAAATTCGGACGTTCATCTAACGGCACCTTTTTACACGCAGAGATTTTACCAGCAGGCAAAATATTAGACCATATAATCTACTTGAAAAGAAACCATGGAATGTTTGCCGTTTTGTTCTTTTCGCCAGGGAATAACGGATAGATTCACTTTCGTTTTTCCTATTTGGGAAAGCAGAGCGTCTGAACATATTTTAACCAGGATTGAAAAATCTTTATCATCAATTCTGGTTTCCGATATGCCTACCGAACAATCGTTATTTTTAAAGTGTAAGAAATTATCTAGTACATTTCTAGTTGTATATCTGTGGTATATTCCTTATAGAATTAATACTGATGCTCGGAATCGGTATCCGATGGTACTGGTAAATAATATGATCGGTATCCGATACACCATTGCTAAATAATATGATTTCAGTATCCGATGGGTTTTCTAGCAACGCAACATTCTACGTTATATGTGTTATTCATATTCAGTAAATGGTGGCTCAAATAAAGTGTGTTCTCTCTTTTTAGAAAGTGTAATTAAAAGGAAATAGTGAATATGAAACTAAATGTACCCGACTTAGTTTCCTTTTCCTCACTAAGCTTTGAATAATGGTCGGTTTATTTGGTTATAGCAAAGCACTCTAGGGCTATCTGCCTAAGGGGAGGGATGCCTGCGTGGAAGACTTTCTAAGGAAAACTACGAAAACGCCCATGCAGCCTGCCCGTTTGCCAGGATTCGAAATTCGGATCGAAACAGCAGTGTTCAGCAACTTTGCTGTTCGGCTGCTGGTAGGCGTTTGAAAAAATGGAAATGGATTAGTAGAAAATTCAGTAGATTAGAAATTTAGTAGATTCAGTTCTGCATTTTTATCATAGCATTATGGAAGTAAAAAACGTGTGCTGCTGGTTATTAAAATTATTGTACTATGAAGGAAGAGAACAACAAACCTGAAATGTGCATGATATGTAGAACATGCTTGAATAGGCAACTGATTAGCATTTCATGGCATGCGCTATTACAGGCAAGAGCAATAATACCTCGAAATATTAAGATGACAAATTGAAATGCAAGTTTGTCATTCGGAAATCACATTATTTCATTATTTTTATTAATTCGTTTAATCAATTATTTATTTGATGCTGTTTTAGGTTTTATTAAACGTTGGGTAAAAAGAAGGAAGTTCAACATCATGTCTGAGAATTAGATCACTAGAGAACTGTAGCCTGTCTGGACTGCTGATTATTATATACCAAGTAGCTGTTCAAATTTTTCGGGATTCAGTGACTACTCTGAAAATTTGCCATCGATGAGTTCTGATGAGTTCCACACATACCAACGTGCGGGATCTCAATGACCACAACTTACTAATGTCCGAGATTACAGACCTCTTCGTAGCATCAACGTTAAGGATAGCATAGGTTCCTGTAGCCTGGGTCAGGAAACTGGGTATGCTGCCCAGCAAAAAATGTCCGCAATTACGATGCCTTAATATCTGCAACGCAACGGATTGTCAGAGTGCTACCACTGCTTTGATTTTCTCTTTGTGCTATAGGAGAGGAATCAGCACCTACAATGGTACGTTCAACGACGAGCATATATCTGTATGTGGATGCTCTTAGTATCTGTGTGAGTGCACAAACGTTTAAACTTGCATTCTTTATTACCATACCAGCCAAGCACATAGACTGATCGTATCGATGCCACTGGGGAATCAGTATATCGGTACTTTGACCACACCTTTATATTGCTGAGGTTTTAATGCCTGTGGCTGTCTAATATTTTTGGAACCTCCATCAACCCATTTTTCAGCATTACAGTGCAAGATGGCGTGTTACGTCATCTCAAACTCAAAACTCATGGTATTCTAAACCTTCCTTAGCATGCGCATTCTTCAGAACTCCTAAAATGAAGACGTCTGGTCGATGGTTTCACAGAAACTGGTTCGACAATATTCGTTTGCCACTAAAGCCTGATGAGCTCTGAGCTCTAACATAGAATGACATTGTCACTTATTTTTGCATGTTCTGTATTTGAAAATTATAAGAAATTTTACTAGCATCCTTCTGCTGTAAATAAATTTGTAATAAGTTATAAATTTGTAATATGTTATAAATATGTAATGTAAATAAATGTGTTTCTACTAACTACTGTTTTCTTTCAATCTATAGAACTTTTAAACGCCAGCAATTGATTTACTAAACTGGCCAAGGAAATGCTCCCATCATGGAATAGTTGCAAATTGTCTTTTCATGTGCTTACAGTGATACATATGCATTGGGTTTAATCAAAGAGCAATAGATCATATATCTATTTAATAAAAGAATAATAGAGGGTCAGACTAAGCGTTAACAATCCAGAAGAGGACAAAGAAAACAGCAACGATTATGTTATGTGTTGGAAAAAGAAACAAGGGTTACGTATCATAGAAAACATGCTCTTGGTGACGGAATCAAAAATAATTAATATTCACATTATACATAGAAAAACCACGAAAACGCTAATGCAGTCTATCCTTACCAGCGATCAAATCGTAAACTAAACTATTAGATTTACAATCAAATTTGAAATGAAACTGTCAATGTTAAATAGTTATAATCTCTCAACAAACAATACTGAGTTTCGAACAATATTGAGTGGAACCTGGAAGCAATACTGAGTTCGGAACACAATGTTAATGGCACAAATGTAACTAATGGCATGAAATTTCTACGTATTATTATTTCAGCGTAATATTTTAAAAACTTAAAAATGTGCATAAATTTATATAAACTGGTTTACATTTTTTAACATTTGGTGATTTTAAATGATGTATGAATTTTGCATGAGTTGCAATGAATATAGTCTGAATGCGATGCATTGCATTGTACGTAGCTGAGTCAGTTTCATCCATATTGCATTCGAAGAAACGTTAATTATTACAAGTTTCTCTAAAATGATTTTTTGTTAGTAAAATATCAAATTTAATATTCTTAAATGTTTAAAACTGATATAACAGGAATGCACTGTGATTTGAGATATCCTACTTTTGAAACTAGCTCTGGGTTCTACATTGCTTAGAAAAACGGAAAATGAGTGGAATACAAACTTAGGTAATCAATGCTGCTTTCAAATCAAAGCCATTAGCACAAAACGCTTCACTTACCTAAACACTGGAAGCAAAATCAAGAATGAACTATAAATATTGACAAACTACAAGCGATCGGTATCTAATTTATATGTTTTATGTATTTTTTACAATTGCAAAATCATCGAGCAGCTAATTTGCTTGTTTTCAATGTAACAGAAGTTTCAGTTCAGGTTACTAAGGAATTTACGATTGTCTATAAGGCTCAACATTTAAGTCAAAGTATACTTCAAAGCTAAACAGATTTACTAGCGAATACGAAATAGCATTTTTTGTATAACTTCTCAATTTATTTTGCCTCTAAAGATTTCGCGATTTCTTCTTTTATCGCCTTTTGTTATCTATCTTGGAGACATTTCATAAACTTTTTAAGATCACGCTAAAGAAAAGTCTTTCAGTTTCGTTACACTAAGCAGGTAAATCTTAATTGGAGAATAAAGCATTTAATCTCCAAGTATAACTAAAGAGGGACTTTCCTTCCCTTCAAAGGCAGCATCTTAGTGGCAATCTCTTAAGTAACCCACGGGAGATAAAGAGGAAATTGATATTTCTCTTATTACTATTGAGAATAAGGAAAAGGAGAAGAAAAGACGGGTCTAAAGGAGTGCGAAAAATAGGGTTGGCATTTATACTAATCACTGAGATAAGGAAATTTTCACTGAAGGCTTTTAGATGCATGCTGTTTATTCTCCTACTCTTAAGTCTTGTTTTGTTTTTCTCCTGGGGATTTATTGTCATTCCCATAGAATTTGATATATTCCAACTTCATTTTTGATTCTTAAGAACTGAAGAATGTTTTATTGATGATTATGTATCTATTTACACGTCTTTCTACTTTTTGAAATTCTCTTATTACTGTGTTTAGGTACTTAGAAAAGGATTGATGTGGGTTTGAATAACTATTTTAGCAGGTGTATTGCTTCTCTTTTAATTTTTGCCTTTCTCCTAGTTTAAATTATTAATCTGTATTCTACAATTTGCCTGCGAATATTAGTTTTTTATTCTTCATGGCTTTCAACTCAATGATTTTTATCTTATAATGAAATGATGTAATTAAAATACAAAAATTGTACAATATGATATGGAATTTTATGCATAAAGAACTTTGCTAAAATGATTTTAAAATGATATCCATTAAACCAACCAAACCCATAATATAAACCAAATTAGAAATTTTTAAAATAGTATTTTCTGTATCCTTGATCCTGATCCATGAACATAATTTTATGTGCAATATCTAAAACATCTTCAGCAAAATTTTAAGCAAATAATTCTGACCTACGGATGGTGATAAAATGCTCATATCATATATCTCATATCTTTTAAATGACACGTGTGCGCATTTTATTGCGGACAGTAATGTAGGGTCATTACTTTATTTTTGATGATGAAGACATGAAAAATATGCAGTGCCCTCGCCGGCACTCGAAACTGAACTCCTTGAATACGCACCGAGTGTGCTACCTTTACACCACGAAGGCATGCAGAAAGGAGGGAGGAAATACCTTATATACTCCCCCTTTTAAAGGGCGACTGAGAATTAGGGACCCAACAGCCAAATACCGCTGGTGAAGAAATATCATTCACCACCTTTTTCGCTCCTGCGCCCCTGCAAAGACATTAGGTTATTTTGAAGCAAGGGGTGTGAAAAATGAGCAATGCCCTAGCCTGTACTTCTAGAATACGCACCCTGTGTGCTACCGTTACACCACAAAGGCATGAAAAAAGGAGGGAGATAATATCTTATAGTATGACTTCGTCTAATAACGATTTATATTTGTTTTCAAGTGCTTAATAGTTTTATAGATTTCATCATAGACTTAGGTTATGTATACAAACATGTTTTTTCAATTGTTCCCTCAAAAAGTGTCTTTAGGTGATAAATATGATGGTGGAAGAAGAAAAAGCAATTTCTACGTCAGTTTGACGCCTAATTTTCTTTCCTGTGGAATACGTGGACTTTAAATGTATTAAACGTTTGAGTATAAGTGGAAGATTAGTTATTTCTCAGCCAAACACTTACACAATGCGCACAATGTAACTTTTAAAGTTTTTGAAGTGCTACACATATTTTATTTTTTCAATTTTTTCTTTTTTTCTCTTTCTTTATTGATTTATTTATAAAATATTTGCTTACAGAAAGAATAGCAATATTTTTATCTCATAGTTCGGGAAATGGGCCCACCAGCGGGCGAGCGGTAAAGTCGCTGAACACTGGTAGTGCGGTCCGAGGTTCGAATCCCGCGAACGGGCTGACTGCATGGGCGTTTTCGTGGTTTTCCCCATGTGTAACGTGTATACGAGCCAGTTTCCCTTAGAAAGGTCCTCCACGAAGGCATCCCTCCCCTTAGGCAGATAGCCCTAGTGTGCTTTGCCGTATTCTCAATACACACACACACCAGTTCGGGAAATTTACAGCTACACTATAGTGAATGACTAGTCAGTTACAAATGCAATAACTTCAGAAAATGCTGTCTTGTCTTATATCCAACTTTAGGGGAAAATATTTTTAGAAAGGTTTAATGGACTGATGAAACAAAATCAACAAATTTCAGAGCATTACCTTTTTTTTTGGGGGGGGGAGGACTGTCTGTGTGTCAAAATACCACTGCTCAACGACTAATTAAAAGATTTCTTCCTCTAAGTGAGACCTTTTGAAGTTCCTAGGAATAATGTTGGCGCATGCTTTGATATAATCATGGATTGTAATGAAAAGGGAATTGCCTCTGAATTCTTGCAACTAGCAATTATAAGCACGTAGGCAAGATATTGCTAGACAATATGCACGATATATATCTCCTTCAAACGTATTGCTTTCATGGAAAGCTTACGTTTGAAGGATAAATAAATAGAGAATAGGATAGATAAATCACTGGGAATCGAACTCTTATCACCCTTTTCAAAGTTTTCCACCTAAACTCTCATTTATCAGGAATTGATCATCTGCCAGTATTGACTTCGGAAGTTCAACTGTTCACTTTTCTTTATCGTAAGCCACGAAAGAGTTATAATTAGTTCTAAGGCTACAGCCTAAAACTTGGCTTCTGTTAGTTCATTAAATTGTTAACATGCTTTAATGGTTGTTAATCTAATGCAGTATAAAAACTCAAGTTTTTGTTCCAGGAAGTTTTAATAACAAGACTTACACTTCGGAAAGTTTTTAAAAATGATTTACATTAGCAATCAATTCTTACCTAAGAAACTTCACTCATTTTTTTATTCCCTATATTTCTTCTCTCTGCATAAATGATGTTATAACTTTAATTTGAAGTTTTTTCTTGCTTTTGGCGCAAAAGGCTATGTAATTTAAGGCTACTCCTGCCGCGATGCTTTGTTTATTTTCTTTACCGTACCAAAAGCTTTCTTATGATTATATTTCTTTCTCTAACACTTTACTTTTAAAATCCAGCACTCTAGTTATCTAATTAACGCGTTTTACATTTTTTCCCCACTTTAACTACTTCTATTTAAGAAGTATCATTAAAGGTAATCTTAAAAGCAACGTATGACCTTTTTTTAACATTTTTGCGAAAAAGCTATTATAAACACGTTCAGATTGTGTAATAGGTGGCTGCGTGTTATAGGAAGTTATGAAAGTTCTTTGCTTGTTCTTCGGTTTTCTTTCTTAATTCCAAGTATAGTTTGGAGTTTAGTTTTGGTAGCATAAAGTAATGAAATTTTTTTATTCGCTGAAATAAGGAATTACTGTTTTTAAGATTTTAATAAACTGATTTTTAACTTAGTTCGAATTTTGTTAGCAGAAACAAACATATTTGTTGTTATATTTGCCTAAATTCCATAAAATTAAATAATCCATATAATTAAATAAATAAATAAAATTTTATTAAATAACAAATGAGATGCAATCTTAAGTGATGCGCTCGAATATAGTAGCTTTGTATTGACTGATACTTCCGCTATGCAAAGATTCAAGGCTGAAAATAAATCAATGTACAAAATTGTTCATCATTGTACAAAAGTAATCATTGTAATCATTGTACAAAAGTAAATTATTGTAAAATCTGTAGAATTGGAGACTTTAGTGATAAATTCCCTGAATTTATTATTAATAATTTGTATTGACGTATAAACATAAAATTAACAAATATCCGGTTTCCCTTGGCAATACGTTTATAAACAACCTGTTGTATTCTTGTAAGTTATCAACAGTAACCCCGTTTTTACACGAATTCTCTTTGTTTTACTTGTAGAGTTCTTAGGTTTTAAGCAAGAGACGTGAAAATAGGCAGTCGCTCATCGGGACTCAAATCTGGGCCTCTCGAATACGATACCGAATGTGATACCGTTCCACCATGAAGGCATGCTGGAAGAAGGGAGAAAATATCTTTCATTACATCCCCTTTAAAAGGGAGACTGAGGATTAGAGGACCCAGTCGCTAAATCCTGGTGGTGACGATTTATTGTCCACCACCTTTTAGTTCAGACCCCACTGTAGAGTCAATCGGAAATTTTCGATGCCGGCAGCCTGAAAAAAAAAGTGAGTAGTGACATTCCCCGGACTCGAACATGGAAATTTCGAATACGCACCGACTTTGTGCTACTGTAATACCACGAAGACTTGCGGAAAGGAGAGAGAATATACCCTATATACTATTAAAAAATCATTATTTTAACGTAATTGGGAGCACAACGCATTATTACTGTAATGTAATAGTACACTTACTTCATTGTGTTGTTATTTTTAAAATGTTGTTTTTCACTACCCTATCATCGAAAACTCGCAGGATTGAGAGCGTTGAATTTCGCAAATCTGCCAAGTATCAAGAGAGTTATGTTTTAAATAAAGATCGCTCCTAATAACAAATAAGTTGATCATTTCTTCTTATAACAATTTACACAGTTTGCTTACCCGAAAATATCCTTTAATACAAATGTATAGTGTACACATTACACATATGTACAAGTGTACATTGTGTAAATGTATGTATAGTGTACATAGTGTAAATGTATAGTGTATTTGCGGCATGGAGGCACTCTAAATATATATTGTAATGAGCATCTGCTTTCTATTGTCTCTTAATAAATTAATGAAATTTAAGAGTTTCGTTATGATTTAAAGATTCAAGAGCATGAAAAAGCAAACGAGAAATATTGGCAGTAAGTAAAACACGTGTTCTGCTGAGTTTATTCTCACGTTATTTATTTTTGATTATTAATATAAAATGAATCTCTCCCAGACGGTATAGTAGCTAAGGGAGCCTACTGCGGTACAGAAGGGCCCGTGTTTGAAGCACGGAGAAGACATGGTTGTTTGCAAATGTATAGTGTCTTTTTGTCATGGAGGCATTCTAAATATATTGCGAGCCGAAGCGACGTCGGCCGAAGTCCTCTCATGTAGTTTAGTGGCAGGGGAGAGGGGTGGGAGACCCTTGGACCCCTCCCCCCCCGTGTGCTGTTCCTCAAAATTGGGGAGGAATTAGAAGTCCAACTTCTTGAGGTTCTGACAACAATTCTTCCATGAAATACATGGATAAGACAACAACAACAACAACAATAAAAAATGAATAGTATGTCGATGGTAATATAATTCAAAACATAATTTGATAAAGTAAATCCACTTTACCTTTTTTAAAAAAAAGAATCAACTGCCAATCCAAATTCCTTTCTAATCGATTGTGAAATTTCTCTAACCGAAAACCCTAACCTAGACTTGTAGAATCGAATAAACTAAATATCGGTTGACAACACTCTACCATTCTGGACTCCAGGACGTTTATTCCTACACAATTCCATGGTACTATACATTTCCTTCCCGTCTGCATTTGTTCGGTTTTTTTTTCCTGTGTCCTCTAAGTAGAACGTTTCAGAACTAAAGTCTGGAAAATTTGAGAGAATATCTTTAACGTTTGCTAAAGTGTTGTTAAATTATATAGGGGGCAGGATATTGCTTCCTTTCTTCGAGACGAAAGGACACTTTTCTCGAATTGTTGATTTACTGCATGTATTTCTTTCTCAATTCAAGACTGAGCATTTACATCTTTCATCACTAGAAGATTTGTAAAATTTGATATAAAATCTGAGTCTTATCCATTCTTATCGGGAAGAAAATGAAAGGGTAAGGAATAAATAGCCCACAACTTGTTAAGATTTCAATTTGTACTTAAGTAGTCAGGAATTTTGTGTTGAAGCCTACAAACAAAGCAGTTGCCGCTGAGCCACAAACATTAACCTATAAAGAAATTCTCCTAGCATTTGTCTGAATAAATCAACCCGGTTGTAGTTAAAATTTAATGCTCAGATCTTCTGGCAATTTTAATGCATCACACATTTCTTAATTTTAAAAAGAGCATCTCCTATAAAATGTAGTAGAATATTTTAATTATTAAATAAAATATCTCATCTGACTTATTTTATACATGATCAAAGTATGTATTATGGCTACAAATCTCTGTCATCTCTAAATCATTCGATAATTTAACATTTTTCTTTATAGCATTTTACATTCCAGCAATATAATCTCTCTCTCCCGGAAATCGAGACATGTAACCTGAATTTAATGCAAATCATTTAAGTTGCCAACCTGTCAAGTCGCGTCTTCCATAAGTAAAACCTATTAATTAAACACAGCGAGTTAATGACAGAGTGTCCCAGACATTCATAAATCAATTCAACGTAATTTTATGCAGCGCAGTTGAAAGATAATTTAACGGCATAAACACGAATTTCTCTTTAGATACTTCTTTCAATTCGAAGTGAGAGAAGTAATGAAGTAAGACTGTAATTAGAATAAGACGTATTATTCGAGATAGAATTAAGACCTAGGACTATTATTGAGGTGCCAAGATCCATATTTCGTATCCATTCTCTACTTTTCAGCTCTACAAGAAATATTTCATTACTTACAAATGCATCAGAAAGCGTCATATGGAGACGCTTAACTGTGTTTCCTTCTATATTTGTGAATTACGAACAATAAAGCAAATTTATTTGCTTTAACTTAAATTCAAAGATGATTTTAGAAGGAAATTTATTATCGTTACTGTGTTACTAGTGATATGTTTTCGTTTCTTTAAATCCAGTTATATGGTCTGATTTGAAATTACAAATGGTTTGAGCCAGTTTTCTAATCACCTATTAATTTTAATAAAATGATGCAAGGTGCTAAACAACACTGCATTACTTGTTCGCAGAATCCAAATAGGATATTTAGATATTATCAGTACTTTTATTGCAGAAATCATAAGAAATCAACAGCTGCCTCTGCTGGGATTAGAGCAGTTGCCAGTTTCACATGCTGACCACTCACAACATGACGGCACTCATGCGGCTCACTTATTTTTCATCCAGAATGAAATGAATGCATATATATATATATATATATATGCATTCATTTCATTCATTCATTCATTATATATATATATATATATATACATGCATATATATATATGCATGCATATATATACATGCATTATGCTTTTTTGATCGAGAATTATTTTTATAATGTAAGGATTATTTTAATTTCCCAATAGTTATTTTTTAATTTTGAACAGCTTTCCTTCATTTTCTTCTTTCCCACCTACTATTCCTTACCAGAATGAGTTTTCAGGTTCGCGTTTTATGTAAATGATGTAGAACTGGTATTTAAAGGGAAAATTTCAGTCACTTCTTCTTAGAAGAGCTTGTAGAGCACGTTCTGTCTTTTGACCACTTCGTTGGTTTAAGCCAAATCTTACTACGTTCGGTTGTGTTACTACGTGCCTGTTATTATTCGCCGGTGAGTTTTAATGAAGGGCCTACCCTGTTACATATTTCTATGCAGATTCGGTTAGACTTAGTTAGTTACCACTAGTTCAGTTTCTTAGTTTTATCTTAAGCCCAAGTGGAGGTTTTGCTGTAAACCTGAGAGAAGCCAACGGGAAATATTCTTGAGTTAAATAAAAGGGTATTTTAACTCTTCTTAGGACTTGTTACTCTAGCCTTTTTAGAAGTCAGCGAACTTGCCAAAGACAGTCAATTTAACTAGAATCTTACAATGTTCATTTTTGCAGTAAAAAAATCGGTAAGAGTATATTATATCTCGATGATTAATTCAAATAAAAAAATGTGTGGAGTTTTACTTCATCTGGAATTGGTAACCCTAACTAGTCTAGTAACCCCAACAGACGTAAAGCGGTTTATCGTTATGTCTGAAATAACTACAAGTCGTTGGAAGGTTTTAAGTAACCTTTTTATTTAAATAGAATTTAAAACATAAACGCACTTTCTTGTGCTAACAACGTCAGCCGCAACTCGTGGCGATGTACCTGAACAGAACAGTCAAATTTAAGTTAAACGTTGTACGGTAGGCGAAAACTACACAGTTTCATATTACTCGATGCTGGCTAAGTATTTATACCGGAATGTCAAAATTAAAGTCTCGGCAGCGGTATAACCCAAAACCGAATAATTACAACTATCAGAGGCTGCAGGAAATAAATATGTAGCGTGCGCACAAAGCCAAAAATATCCTCTGTCTTAAAACTCCCCAAACCTCAGTTTAAATGCTGGCATCCTCATTCGCATTCGAATGAAGAATACGAAAAGGAGAAGTTATAGTAAAGACCGAAATCATACAACCTGGTTAATTTAAGTAATATCCTTATAAATGTTTAATTTTTTTAATTAATAATTTTTATTTAATTAATTTTCATTTTGCACTTTTTAATTACTTATTTTGAATTATTTCAAGAATTTACAATCATCCAGACATAATTCAGAAACGTGCCTCTATCGAAAATTCTTTGGGTGCTCCTTGAATAAGGCTAAAGAATTTTCATTTATATTAATTTTTTATATTAATTCTATTATGTACTCTATATTGATTTTTTTTTCAGTTTTTAATGTGTGTACTTACTGCTAGATTGTTTCCTGATTTAATTTTTGATTTCATTATTAAAACTAAAATTTGATATATCTGTATAATTGTGTTTGTCTATGTGTCTCTCTCTCTCTCTTTGTATGTAAGCAAGTAATTTAGATTAGTAAAGGAACAGGAACTTTCTACTTAAAGGAAAATGACTTCGGGGTATGCTTTCTTATCAAAAGTGGTTATCAGTTGCGTTATTATTGCAATAAGTTGGTTGGTTTGGTTTATCGGATTATGGCAAAGCACTTGAGGGCTATTTGCCTAAGGGAAGGGCTTTCTAAGGGAAACTGGATCGTACACTCGTTACATATGCGGAAAACCACGAACACGCCCATACAGACAGCCCGTTCACCGAGTTCGAACCGTGGAACGAATTACCAGTGTTCAGCGACTTTACCCCTCAGTCGCTGGCGAACTATTATAGCAGAAAGGCGAGAGCGATTCTGTCAGACAATTTATTTCGCTGCAAGTAAATTTAAGCTAGGTTTCAACTGCTACCGCTACTGGGTACCATGCGTAAATAAGACTTTACTGAAAAAGCTTTTGAACAGTAACACTAACTATTGAAAAGATTATTTATCATTTTCAGTACACATAGGAATTATTTTGAAATTCTCAATTTTGAAGAATATATAACCTTTAAATGTCGTTATCTGTTAATTTTTACAGAGAACAAGCTTGTCCCTTTATGCAGAATTTTATAACTTCCAGTCAAAGGATCTCACATGTGAATTCTGTAACTCAGAGTATACAATTTCATTGGCTGTCAGTTAAATGGAGTATTCTAAACAAAGATAGTAATATTTAAAGAAATCTAGTAGCCATTCAAATGAAAATTTTACGATAGACTAGAAAATGAACTTACCGATCAGTAAAGGTATATCTCTAATGCTTCGATGAAAAGCAGCCTCTGCTGGTGATGTAGATAACAGATCGCCTATAAGAGATAAAATTAATAAGTGCAAAATGAAGAGAACTATGAAGCATATTTGATCAAGATATACGTTTTTCAGTTTTTTCAAATGTGATACTTTATTTTCTATAACAACTATTTCTGAACAGTTGTGTCATTTATCGCTGATTATATTAATTATGTTGTTCAGCAATGAGTATCTTAGAACTGTAATAATAATAAATGACTAGTGATTAAGAAAAACAAAGATGTTGGCGTTAAATGCCTCCATGATTGTTTTTCATGTGGAAAAATCAATGAATGCTTAGAATGTTCGCAATAACGAATGATTTCGGATACATTGTCGATTAGAGAGATTTTATCTCAAGTATGCGCAAAAGAAAATGTTACGTATTTTCCTCATTTGCTATGTTTTGGACGAAACTTCCGTAGAACGTTTAACTTTCAGACATACTACTGAATGGTACTGGACACTCAATATGTGGTTTTATGAGGCAAACTTAAAACGATAGATTTAAGATTGAAAAAATGGAATACAGAGAAAATGGAGAAAATGTTAGTTAATTAATTATTACAAAATTCAGTTCGTAGTTCAGTACGACAGTTCTTCTTGGAAAGAACTATGAATAAGACATGACGTGCATTTAAGCAATTTCTAGGAATGATAAAAATTCCATTTCACACGTATAGCGCATAGAAAATTATGGAAGTGTCTACAGTGCTATTTTTGTCAACCGTCGATAAAGTTTTAACTGTATATACCAGACGTGTCCTAATTTCCAGCTTCTCAGAGTCCGTTTGCATCCACGTATTGATTGGTATTTAAGATCGAATTCAGTATCAGTCTCTGAACTTTGCTAATATTTTCCACATGAAGTATCCATAAAAAGATTCACTCGATTGGAAGTGCATTACAATTTCATATATAATTATTATTTTCTGTCGGTTTCACACAATGAGGTGAAACATTTTGTATCTCCCTTTCCAGGAATATTTTAGCTGTCTCTTGTTTTAAAATTCTTCATGTTTCTACTCACTTGTTTTAGGATATAAGTTGGGAGACACTCAAAAATCCTACTGCACCCTGACTTTATTATAAACTTTGACGCTGACAATTCTCTCGATGTTTATATTTCGTTGAAGCAAATACATACATTCAGTATTTCTTTAAGCCCGTATTTCGATACTAAATTGCATAGATTCCTATGAAACTTGATAATTCTTAGTATGAAACAAATTAATAATAGATAGTTGTTAAATTACTACCATACGTTTCTATATCTATTCTGACCTTCTCTCACTTTTTATACTACATTCAATAAGATACGAGGATTTAAGATTTGTTTTGGCTTCGTTTTCGGTAATCATGGATTTCACTTAATATAATTTGAGAGAGATTAGTATAACATACTAAATTTCAAACTATTTAAAAGAATGCGATATGTACTAGAATTAAAATTTTAACAAATACTGTTTTACACTTGTTAACTTTAAGATCATTAGAGTATATATTCTTTCACTTTCTTTTCTCTTACTCCTGCAAGTTTTAAACCATCTGCCTCGTTATGTTACTTCAAATTCAGGTTCTGAATAATTAATTTTCATCTTTTACCATCATTCAGAATTTAAATACTTAGGGTAAGTTTAAATGAAAATTAAGAAAACGTTTGTTTATGTATCGATTGTATTACATCGGACTATAACAAGTTCTAATTTGCTAGTACTTAAGCATGATGAATCAGCGACCAGTACCTCATTTACGATTGTAATGTGGATCATCATCACTGAACAGAGGGAATAAGGTGATTTTAGAAAATTAGAGGTCTTACTATCTTCTGTAGCAGTCGTTAACATGGTTACAAAGATGCCAGAAGACGGTTACAAAGCATGCCAGAATATGCTTACAAAGCCAGATCATGGTTTCAAAGCACGGCATTGAAATGCCTGTTCTAAAATAATGGACTTTAGTAACATGCGTTTATAAGATTCTATGTCTTGAACCAACTTTGCAATATCTCTGCTCCAATATTCACTGAATGAACGAGCATTTTGTAGAAAATCCAAGTAAACAGTTAGTTATAAGCTTATGTACATGTATGCACCTTCAACCCTTGTTTTAAAAAAGTATTATTATGCGTAACGACTGTAAAATTATGGATCGCTAGTTAATATTGACTTGAGTTTTATTTGTTAATAAATAAAAATCTCTAGTTATACTATATTTAAAAATGTTTCGTTATTATTTGCTTTTATTATTATATCTGACTTTTGCATATGTGTGGTAAAGGTATTTGACTTATAATTAGTCACTTTACTATCTTCACTAATACTTTTCTAATACTAAAACGTTTCCTCCCAGACAGTATAATGGTTAGAGCAGCTTGCTGCATTACTGAAAGGCCCGGGTCTGAATCACGGAGAAGGCATAGGTATTTCTAAACGTACAGTGTCTTTGCGGCATGCGGTTACTCTAAATATATAGCCAGCAGAAAGTTCTCTTGTGGTGTTTGGTGGTAGGGAAAAGGGGTGGGAGACCCTCGGACCTCCTCCCCCGGGGTGATCTTCCTTAAAATTGGGTTGGAAATAGAAGTCCAACCTCCTTGAGACTCTGGCAACCATTCTTCCATAAAATGCATGAACAAGACAACAACAACAAATGAAACGTTAATCTGTTAGACTAATATTAGAAACACTAATGCATTCACAATTTCTTCTTAGAAGTTAGAAAATACATTACACATATACGTAAAGTAATTTTCAGAAATTTACCCTTAAAATAAGTTGAAGGGAAAACACTTTCCGGTAATTGCACTTGCTTTCTGCACTCTTGTTCAACATTTTATAGCTACTGACGCGTTATGTATCTGTTAACTGAACCATAAAAAAGATCAGAAAAGCAGATTTATTGCAATTGCAGCTTCTTGATCCAGCAATCATTTCAACTCGCGTCTTCTACTTTCCATCAATGAAATGAATTTCCCATTGGTATAATTACAAAAGTTCGCTGAAAGTTGTTGAAAATAACAGTTCCGGTGTTATTAATTGAACGTAGAATCTTCCTCAACAAATAAATCAGAGTTAGATGACAAGATAACTCGAGAAGCTGTAGCCTTATTTCTCCGAAATCTAAGAGGTTAGGCTCCTTCAACGCTAATTGGACTTTTAAATACGCGTCAGTCGAAAATGGTTGATCTGTATTTAATCGCCAGTTTCTGCAGAGATCAATCACTAATTACATACAAGATGAAGATTAAAAATGTTTGCGAACCTATTTCGAGTTGCATGAACACCTAAAGAACTGATCCGCATGGAAATGTGCTTCGAAATACTTTAATGGCGTTATAAATGATTTTCAAATAGCAAATGATCGTTAAACTCCATTCATTTAGGAAATAAAAAGTGGAAATACTTCTTTCTTTTAATTTAACAGAAATCTAAGTTTGATATAACTCAGCCTAGAACTTAATCAAAGGAGATATATTATTAGTTGTCGGCTATGTATGTCAGATAAAATAAAAGAAATTTTCTGAAATTCAGTAACACGTTCAATAAACTATAAGGTCTTATTGCATATGTGCATGATTGTAAGTCTATCTCTCTCTCTCTCTCTCTCTATATATATATATATACGAGTATATATATATATATATATATATATATATATATATATATAAAGGTAAAAAGAAAATTCTTCATACTTTTGCTTAAAAGTCGTAGTGATACTGTGGTTCCAGTGAAAACTTTTAACACAAATTAAAATAAAGTGCAATGAAAAGTGTAAATACAAGATAAATGAAATTATCACTAGAATACTTACAAATAATAAGCAAATTTAAAACTCAAATCAAATTGGAAGTAATATGTTGATAAAAGTTAAGACAAGCTTTAAACATTTGAATAGAAATCTTGACCACAAAGGTCTATTTTAGTTTGTTCTCCTTTCTTAAATTATATATAAAGAAATATATAAATGGGCTAAAATTCGAATTAAAAATTAGAAAAAATTATTTTAAACCCGTCCTGCGCTTTAGCTGCAGGATTGACGTAGAACAAACTTAAAGCATCTAAATTAATTAGTAAACTAGAATAAAAGCAAGGTAATTCCTCTATAATATCATAATTGCAACCGTATATAAGAGGTTTAACACAATATCAAAACTAATCCAATTAAAGAAAGAATTCATAGTAGAACATTCTCGAGAAATAAAAATGCGAAAGGGAAAAATATACAAAATTATACAAATAGAAATTAATCTCCTCTTATTTAAACTCAAATTCAGAACTCATCAGGGGAAAATGAATTAAAGCTCCATAAAACTCGATTAATAGGTTTCGTTCTCCTGGTCCATTTGAGATCAAAAACCGTAAAAGGATTTCATCAAATTTTTATTAAAGACTTTAAATTTCATATAAAACCGAAACCTCGAATCTCATATGTACCACAGAATTTTCCCTACACATTTTCGAAACACTTGGAAAAAAGAATAAAACATTACATAGTGCCAAAATTTAAAAAAAAAACATAGAACTTTACATTATGTACATTGAAATTCAAAAAAATATATTGGGCTAAAACCAATATTTGCTAATCTGAAATTCATAACAGACATATGAAATTCATGTACATATATTTATATATGCATATGTATATATATCTGTAATTCATAATATAACGATATATATATATATCTGTATTATGCTACTAAAAATTAATAGTGTGTGTGTGTGTGTGTGTATTAGGGCAAAGCCTCGAGGGCTATCTGCCTAAGAGGAGGTATGCCTTTGTGGAGGACTTTCTAAGGGAAACTGGCTCGTATACACGTTGCACATGGGGAAAACCACGAAAACACCCATGCAGCCAGCCCGTTCGCGGGATTCGAACCTCGGACCGAACTACCAGTGTTCAGCGACTTTACCGCTCGGCCGCTGGTGGGCTAAAAATTAATAGATTAATACTAAACGGTTGTGTCTCAGGTAAAGACAATAAAAGTAAAGCGAATTCGTATATAACAATGCAAATAAATATAACCCGAGTAGAACCATGCAATCTAAACTGACAAGCGGAAATCAATTCGGCAAAAATAAACTTCAGAATAACAGAAGAATAATAAAATACACAATGTGCACGAAATACATCAATGAGTGTGCAATAAAATTTGTAAATTAAAATTGTTTAATATTGTTGCATTTTCTACAAGCTGCATACATTTGGTATTATTGCGTTACTTATAACTTTATCTTTGCCAAATCAATTTCCGTAGTCCCTTTATATGATATTTTATATACACAAGATGATTCCAAAATTAAATTAGAAAGGAAATATGCCAAAGTAAAATTTAGAATTAGTAAAGAAACAACCGTGTAATTGTAGATCCAGACAAAAACCTCTATGGGTATCGAGGACAAACAAGTCCCTCTTCATCAGCAGCAAAGAAATTTGCAAATCTGGAAAGCAGCAGGAGGAATACATTACGTTAATAGAAATTTTCAGTTTTCGTGGGTAATTTTACAGATAGAGGGCGCTACCTTCTTGTTCGCTTTACTGCAGTAGGATATAAATATGAACGTTAAGCCCGCTGCTTTCTAATCTTTTAAATTACTTTGCTCCTGATGAAGAGGGATCTATTGCCATCGAAATGGATTGTGTATTTTGTCTATATCTACGCCAAATACAAGATTGTTTATTTATTGATTTTATGATTCCAGAATATTTGGCAAAAATGTAAGCGCAGGTAAAGAGGACTGAAGTAAGCAAAAGTTAAAATGGAAAGTGTATGGGGAATTGATCCCTTGAAATACTATAGGACGCTGTTTAGCAGCAGGAGAAGCATTCTGGTGGCGTGCGTCATCATTCCCTGAGTGAATTTCAAATGACCGGTACCTCTACAACAAACTCGCAATTCGCCGACATGCATTTTATCTTTTGTTCTGCTTCTAATCCCCTGATCTCTGTTTCAGGGATTCCCCCATGAAGCGATAAAATTCCTCCTAGGGAAGAATTCTACCCTGAGTTCCAAGAACTGCTTGAGAACCCAGATATAGAGTCTTTGGAGCATGGGGGCACTTAAAATACACGGTGCGCGAACGTGGTTTGGTAGTAGGGAAAGAGGATTGGAAGATCCTTGGATAAGTATCTCGAGGATTCTCCTTCAAAATTGGGAGTTAAAAGTCGTAATGTCATCTGTAAGATGTCCAAAGCCCACTAATCTGCCTTTCCGTGGACTCGGTCTAATGTTAAAATTTATAGATAAAATTATTTATACTGAACCTGCTGAGTAGCCTTCTTCTAACTTAAAAAATCCCCCTTGCGTCTAAATGTTTAAGACATATTTTCCAATGTATTCTATTTTTTTTTCATTACCCTACACAAATACAAATTAGTTTGAAATTAAATAACGAGAAAGGTTATAGTTTAGAGTGAGTGTCCTGGCATCCACCCGCTTTGGTCTGGGACGAGCAGCCGTTCACTTAACCGATCTGAGCGAATTTTGCAAAGAAATTAAAGAAACGTTTTTGAAGTATCAATTATGTTCTCTAACTTTTTAATAAGAAGTATTTCGTATTCTAAGTAATTACTGATCGTTCAAAGAGACGGCGATTACTTTTCGTATGGACTAATTATGGTTGTAATGGTACACTGAACTACCAACATACACTTAAAAAGGGATTATATTGGGTAATACTTTGTTGCTATATTACCAGAGACTGATAGCTACCGTATATACCCGCGTATAAGTCGATACCGAGTATAAGTCGACTTCGACATAAAAAATTCGTAGAAAATAAGAAACCCGCGTATAAGTCGACCCCCCACTTCCGAAATCGATCGAGAAACTCCAAAAAAAAATATTTTTAAGTACTACATTTATAAACTGCATTATATAGAGAAATTTTTGAACTTCCGATTCTTTTAATTTTTTATGGCCCCACGTATAAGTCGACCCCCCCCACTTTGAAGTCTTTTTTTTGTCCAAAATATCTCGACTTATACGCTTATTATATATATTTAATTACAGTATACGGTACTCATTTTATAACAGAATTTATGCTTCAAATAGCGACATTTTATACAGAGTAAAATAACTAGTGAATGCCACATTTAAAATATACTTTTTAATGTTTTGTTGGCAATATTATGCACTTTATACCGCTTTTAATTTATGAAAGTTATAAGGTATTTTCTCTCTTCGTCCAGCATGCGTTTGTTGACTTTGTGATGTAACGGTAGCTGCAGGTTCAAGTCCCGGAGAGGGTATTGCACATTTTTCACGTCTCCTCCTTCAAAGCATCCTAATGACGCTATACAAAGTTAAGTACCTCTTTTCGCTTTTCATTTCTAGAAAAGAAAGCATAAAAATTTCTTAGGGGAAAACACTAATGTATTTGCTTTAAAATTGTCTACTTGGAGGTCTGCCACGTTTTAATTTTTGCGAATATTTAGAAGTTCAATAGAATCGTGAAAATATAAAATACAAAATTAGTCAAAATTCATTTCATGGTCTCCTTATTCATGAAGCCTCAAAAGCAATTTTACATTAGGACCATAAATAAACTTAAACCAGGAGGAGCAAAATAACTTTCAATTAGCAATTCCTAAGACTAACACTGAAATATTATTACGATTATCAAGCTTATTTTAGAATATCTAAAATTTTAGAAAATAGAGTTATTTACCGAAAATGACAATAACAATAATTACTGTCACTATTAACTAATACTAATCATATTCGATTTAATTACAGTATATCAATGTATTCAATTTATTTAGAGTATACATGATATAATCATTTCAATGGTCGATATGATTACAGTTATTTTAATATTATTACTCAAATATTCAAACATTGATTTATTGTTATAATATTTGAAATCTTTATTGTGATTTATTTATTCAGAATATTTTTGTCTTGTGAAGAATTTGAAATCTTTGTCAATCAGTCTCAGATTGCGGGATGGTTTCCGTATAACCGACATAGGTCTAAGATTGAATCCTATTTGAAGTTTTTTAATAAAATGTTTGTACATAACAGAACAAAAATATTTGTAGTTCAGCTGTATAATTCGTATTCATTTCATTTTCACATCAAAACTCTGATATATACGTACAAGAATATATTTATAGCAGCATTTTAATTATACATCTACGCAGTTCAATGCATTTCTTACTGGATGGGATCTATAATATTTTATTTCTTACAGGATTATTGGTGATATTCAATTTATGTTTAATTAAATACTGTAACAAACACCATCATTGTTATCTGCTTTTACGAGTGTTATGCGCACAATGATAAAACTGTATATTCTGTTTCCTCAATGATGCCATTGAGAAATAACGAAACTTATAACTGAAAAATAGCTTTAAAATAGGGTTGCTAAAAGAATGTTGAAAGTTTCTCATCTTTTGACAGTAGACCATATATAATATTTTAAATAAGAGGTTTTATACGCAATTTTTTGTTATTTTCTGTCACATAACTTATCGGAAAAGTCCCTCTTTTCAAACTTTTTCAGATAAAGTTCTTTTCGTGGCGATGTGCCAGATAAAAATTTTGCTTTTAGAGCATAAACATGATTAACCATTCGTTTTCCTGAAATGCTTTTCAGTCCGTCGCACAGATGTTAGTCATGATTGATTCTCCTTCACATGGCGCATGCAGACAACGTGAAGAAACCTACAATATTAAATCTACATTTCAGAATTTGGATAACATTCAGTTTCATTTCAAACCTCAAATTTTGAGCCTTTAAGACTTATTCTTCGTAAGTAACCTTGCTGAAGAAAGTAAACGAATATTTCCATCACTTTCACCTTTAACTGCTTTGCATTCGTTCATCGTTCGCTTTTTAATTCATCAGTAGGGGGAAGCGTAACAAGATTGTTTTTTAAACGGTGGTATTTAAATCGGACTCTACTCCTTACTACCGAGCTGGCTACACGGACGTTTTTGTGGTATACCCAAGATCACTATATATAACGTTTACTGTTGCGAGACGTCACTGACTCCTAGTCTGATTAAAAGCAGCTACCCTCTTTGTGGCTTCTTTCTTCCAATTATGCAAGTAAGTGACGTCAGCGTTGCAAAAACCTAATCTTGTTTTCCATTGAACTTGGTTTTCCATATTTGTAATGGAAACAGAATCCACGTTTCCTCAGGCAGTTCTCCATAATAGCATCTCTTTCCTTGAATGTGTTTTACTGAAACCAAATAAGTCAATTGATTCATCAATAATTTCAGTTCAAGTGAGATCAAAATGTACTCATGAAATTCAAGTCCCTACGTTTAAAGCTAAATACAAAAAATATATGAATATTTCTCTTGTGCTCTTTATATGCATACAGTCGAAGAGTTTTTTAATTAATAATTAAAAATGTCACTTTAATAAAGTGATAAACGTTCTAGAATTTTTAAGAAACTGATAAAAATATAGATTAATAAAATTTTTAAACGGTTCAAGTGATATACATTTTGCATTAATCGGTTCTACTGGTGACTACTGAATTTTATATCCTTTCACCAATTAGAATAATATTTCCCAAACTGTACGTGACACCACACTGGGGTGACTTGAGGGGATTATATGGGTGCGGCATAGTAATTTAAAGATGCTTATAGGAGTGCCATGGTCTTAGAATCAAACAATCGATATGCTGGTGATATGTTAAGAAAAATATCTAACAATCTTAGAGTAAATCACTGTTTCCCACAGATCGTGATAATTCCATTCTGTTTCAAGTGTAGCACAATTATAAGCCGTCAAATGACATAAAATAAAGTAAAACGAGCATTAGATCTAAAATTTTAATTAGTGTGTAATATCTACTTGTTTATCTTCTGATGTGCCAGCTGAAGTATGTGTAGAAACCACACAGGAGAAGGGTAAAAGCAACCCTTTATTTTAACTCTTTAAAATTCACAATGCGTAGACTTGACGCTAACACGCTACGCCTCACTCGGATGGTAATTCAAATAACAAGAACTAAACTAAAAATTCTAAAATATTAACAAGCAGTAGAATTACTCTACAAGGCTCAGGTAATCCTCTTATCTAAAACTGCGTCGACATCTAGTGGCAGCAAAGTAATAGCTGTTACGCCACTTTAACCAGCAATAAATACAGAATCAGAAGCTCACGCTTTAAAGCAAAGTGCAGTACTTGCCCACACTTCTCTAACTTTCTCTTCTAGAACTCAGTATTTAAACCTTTTATCGTCAAGGTAAAATTTACATTACTTCACGCGCGGTACCAAATTTAAATATTCTGGCATTGACAATTAGGAGAATGAAGGCTTATAGGAAAGAAAATATAACTTTAACTGGTTAATTAAAATAAATATAAATCCCTACAAGTGTAACTCTCTAAGTATCTATAAGTACAAGCATATGTGCCGGAAGATTCGTAAAGTAAGCACAACCGAAGAAAGATTTAAACATTTTCAAAAATGCATCATAAATGATGCATTTTTGAACTGCTGGTGGTAAACACTTAATTACTACAAGGTACCAGTAGAGATTAAGTACACATTTAATGTAAGCATGGTAATAATAATGATTTTGGTTTACAGAACAGCCATTTATCATGTAGAAAATTTCAATATAACAAGCCAATTAGTTTCCCTTTGATTTACGTAGTCTTCATCATGAGCAAAATTTTAAAAATATATATGAGATTGGACGACAATGGAAAAACAATTTACGATTTTTCAGTTATTATAAGATGCCGATTGAGAGTCTGCTGTATTTTGATCTGTTTACAAGTGTAGATATGTGCGAGTTTTTTTCCCAATAAAATGCTTAATTAAAGGATTCTGTATCATGTTAGGTAATACAAGACATTAGAATAATGTTTTAATAATTACAGTTATGCCATGATTTGCCCAATTGCGAATTGGGTATCTGTTAAAAATTAAATGTTCAATTTTGGCAATCAGCTATATTATTAAAAAAGGGTATCAGGACTTATATTTCTTCCAATTGCTTCGGCAAACATGCTGGAGCTCTGATTAAGAACAGGGAGTTTACTAAAAACTGTTTTCCTGAAAGTGTAGAAGATACAACACAAGTGGGAAGGGTTTAACTACTCTTTATTCTTCACAATTTACAGCTGTTCCTGCACTTCGGTATACAAAGGTCAGTACTGATGGTCTGAAACGTAAAAAATAAGAACTACAAACTAACTAAATTAAGTAAGAACTAAACTCAAATGCTTTACAAAGACTAGTAATGCGATAATTGCTCTTTTAATCTTCACGTACATAGTACGCAGAATATCGGAAAACTACAATACGTCTTCAGTTTCAAGGGGACTAAATTTTGGCCTTAAAGGCGGACAACAACCGACTGAAAAGCGCGCGTGAAATAAAGTGGCAGAAAGTCTCTCTCTCTCCTTCTTGGCTAAAAGCCACACCTTAAATACTTAGCAGTTTGCAAGGTGAATTTGCATACTAAAACTAACCACGTTTATTCTGACCGGAAGTGGTAAACAAGAGGGACAGTAAAGTTGTGAAATAAAATAAACGTTGGTAAAGCTTAAAATCCTTACAAGGAAAAATAAAGATTGAAATCATTTAAAAGTGCATTTATTCATTTTAAACTTTTCCGTTTATCCGCAATACGACTTTAATAAAGTTATTTTATTATAGAAAGCGGCAGCACTCTGCAAACTAACTATTTACCAGGCTTCGTGGAAGATAAATTAGAAACAGTAATGCCTTGTACAACAACATTTTCTAAGTAGTTCGATAATAAATGGCATGATAGTATAAAGTAAAGTAAAGTAACCCCCTCAAAATATTAAAAACACGTTTCTAACGCATAGAATTTTGGAATATTTAGACCATTATTCTTCAAGAATTTGCTCTTTTAAACCTTTTCCGAATAACTTCTGGTACTGCTTCATAAATTATATGCTTGAAAGTAGGAAACAGAGTGTAAACAAAATTTCTAACTTACATGGAGTCTTCGTTTGTATTTGATACTTTAAAAGAAATAACAAAATAAACATGAAATATCCAACAATATCCACACATAACGACATTTTTCTTTTAGCCACAATTCTCTTTGCTCCAAAAGATTTTGGTCATCCTACTGAACGGAAAAAAGAAGTGAGGATCCTTTCAATCTACTTTGCTCTAACGCGTTGTATCGTATCTAAGAAATAGACGCGGGAGGGCGCAGAAATAATGACATAACGTCATCTTTCGTTCTGTTTCAGCAAAGATCTCCGATGCTTTAGAAGATCAGCTGTCCCAATTTCGCAGCTGCGAAACCAATAACTACTCTTACAAAAAAAAAAAAAATGTCCAAAGAGGTTTCTTCATTTTGCCGGGTGGGGGATATAAAAGATAGATAAGAATCTTCTGTTGTAACGTCAGCGGTTTATGGAATATTGGGATCTCACAGTCGGCCGAAATCGGTCTACTAAATCTTGGTATATGAAAGACATATCCTCACATTAGAAACGCATCGTAGGAAGAAAACCCTTTGTCAATTGATTGTAAAAGTCAGTGAATTTCTTAAGTGACAGTCTGCCTGCGCTTATACGATGGCACATGTGTAACACTGGGAAGTGGTAGTGTGAATAAATAGAATATTTAACCCATCAAATGAACGTAACATAAAGGCCTTAAACAATATTCCAACGAATTATGGGTTGTTAATACGGAATTGGATTTTGATCATTATTTTCATGAACTCAAAATTTATGCAGCACTTGCATGTCAGCAAATCGAATTTCATTAAACTGCTTTATTTCATTTTATTCTAATAATTCAATACATTTATTCTTTGGAGTAATTGGTTTCAATTATTTGAAATCAAATGAATTAGGCTACCTATTTAGAAGTCAGCTGAATCATGTTTCTGTTCATCTAAGGCAAGGTTTCGTAAACTGTCGGTAGCGACTCCCAAGGGGTTCGCGGGATCTGCAGCAGGGGGTCGCCAAAAATTTTAGCAGTTTCGAAATTTCATTAACTTATTATAATATTTTCACAATTACCAAATATTTTTACACAATGTATCTATAAATAGATAAAGATAAGGCAATACAGTCAAAGAAAAAAACGGCGTTTCGACGCATTTCTTTTTATAACATAAACATTCATTTTCCTTGCTTTGCACATGACACTGTCATTTCGTCTGTTACTTATTTAAAATATTTGCATTGTTCTATGGCTTAAAATTATAAATTAAAGTTAATGACCTAAAACTGCAATAGTATCTTACGGTAAAAGTGAAAAAATTTACAGTTTTACTCACGCGTGTGTCGGATTTGCGCAATACATATAGGGTCAAACAAAATTTTTTAAATATTATGGAGTACTGGGGGCTCACGAAAATATCTCAGTGGAAAAGGGAGTCACGACTGAAAAACGTATAAGAAACCCTGATCTATTTAAGAAATTATTATTTATTAATTATTAAGAAAGATCATATTTTCGTCTTTCCCTCACTAAATACGTGTTGAATGCTACATGAAATGTTACCATACGGTGAAGAGCTGCATTGTTAAAATAAGTCAGAGTTAGTATTAGTCAAAGCCTAACCCACGATAACGTAGTTAAAATTCACGCAAAACTCATTATAAATTCTTACCCAACGAATTAGTTATAAGCTCTTATCCTAAGGCTGAATAGGCTGAATAGGTTAACTATTTTACTTTTTATTCTTCATGTTGATCAGAAATGCAGAAGAAGAAATGAATAAATGCAACACAGAGATATTTTTGCCAAATAAACATTTCATTGTAGTTATTCAGCATTTGTTAGTAGTTATTGTAGTTATTCAGCATTTTTACCGGTTTCAAAGTATTTCAGATTCAAATTTCTTTTGCTTTGAGGCCGAGCATTTCATTTTAACTAGATCACCGACAGAAAGCAAACAGTTTATGCAAAGATAAGCTTACGAATCGAATCCATGTCTTAATTGTTCAATTAGAAATTTTTGTCAAAGGAGCTCTAATTTGTGTATTTTAATAATTGTGAAGCTTTCTAAATGTATACTGATTTCTATTTCAAAAAAGGCAACAAGTTCACATTTTGTTCGTGTTCTCACTTAAGAGCTCCAACACAGGAAAAGTTTGAAGGATAATAGATTTCAATCGTTTTCTACATACACTAATTTTATCGCGGATTGAAACTTTATGTTGCTACCGCAGTAGTATTTCAAGATTTTTTACAGATATGCTAATATCATTGATACTAAAACCACTGGTAAGTAAGCCAAAACATGCAATATTTATATTTTGAAAGATGAGTCTGCCAGAAGTTCTAAATTTAAAACCACGGTTAAATACACAATAACTAATTTGCATTCTGATGATAACTGACGAAAGAAGACTTTAAAGTAAGTATTCAAATGATAATAACTGGTTAATTGGTTAATCTCCCTCCTAGTTCAAAAAAAAAAAAATGCGAGTCTGCTCTGAGTCTAGAATTTTGCTTATTTCCATAGCTAGTATCGTAGCTTTTCTATAGGAATATAAAGTGGAAAAAAAAGGGAAAAGTAGATTTCCACGGCAGCATTTGGTAATCTGTTAACAAATGAGCCATTAGGAAAATTATTTAATTATCATGGTTCAGGATACAACTTGGAAACAGTTTTTAAAACTAAAATGTTATAGCTTTCTTGACATAATTGTTTCCATTGTGACCTCTGTAAGAACTTAGTATTTTTTACAAAAGTGTATTGTTCTAGTACATTTACTCTTTAATTTTGTACTTTATTTCTTCCGATGATAACAATAAAACTATATAATAACATTGGTGGTTTGAATGTAACACAAATTTTGGTCGGAAAAAATTGCTATTTTTAATGATTTTTCAAACGTCATTAATTATTTTTATTTCTAAAGGAGACCTGAGCACTTGCTTCGCGTAGACAAGCACTGAACTTGTATTCAATAGGAATCATATATTCCTGGATTAACTAAGTCCTGGATTAACTATTCCTGGATTAAGTCCTTAGAAGAACCTTCATATACTACTTCGCAGCCCATGCCCGTAAATTCCAGTTTGTAAAACTTTAATTTAAAGGTCTGAAGGGATAAACTATCATATTTATGAAGAACAATAAAATAAATTCGAGGTTTCTTACAAAAAAAGAGCTTTTGCTTTGGATACTTGAACAGTTATTTGCTATGAGAGTCTATTTCGGAGATACTTCAGAGATAAAAATCAGAGAGATGTAAAATTGCTGAAGTTCATCTGTGAAGTAAGAACGATTCTTATATCTAAAGCATATCCATGCATTCGTGGCCTGGCTTTTCCATAATACCATATACAATAAAGGAAGAAACCTATTTTATAAATGCTTGAAAATAAACATTACATTGAATCCTTGCCAAAAATGACATCGCATTATTCGAAAACAACAACTGTAGGGTTGCTATTGGTCTAAAAAAATGAATTCCTGCAGACCCTCCTAGACAATAGAAAGAGTAATTGATACATCTTAAAAGCTCACAAACACAAGAGAAATTTTTAAATAAGCTTTTTTTTCGTCTGAACATTAAAAAAAAAAAAAAAAAAAAAAAAAAAAAAAGGCACGACTTGTGCCACAGAAAAACCACCAATTGTGGCTATATAAATTAAGCAATAACAGTGAATTACATTTTCTGCTCGTGTAACGTACTGTAAGACAAAACAACTTTCAACAAAAAAGGCTATAAGTTGGCCTATTATTTTACCAGCGCGTAAGTTTGAAGCAATTGGTTACCATGTAAGGATCTTAAGTTTTACTAACGTTTATTTTACTTTAAATCTTTACTATCACTTCTTATTTTCTACTTCCGGCCAGAATTATAAGCGTTAAAATGTTTATGCAAGGTTTGTCTGGCGAACGCCAAGTATTTAAGTTGTGGCTTTTTGCCAAGCGAGAGAGAGGAAGCAGTGAGTCGAAGCAGGCCGCTTACCTTAGAAGTTACGCAGTTGCTGTTTGCCTTCCAGGCCAGAGGTTTTAATCCTCTTGATAAATTTTAAACGTATTGTAGTGTTCACAGTTCTCTGTACTACATACGGCTTCCTGGTAATATAAGGCCAATCTTCCACGTTTGTTATTTTAAAGTTAAATTAGAGTTTAGTTCTATTTTTATATTTTTACGTTAGACCCCAAGTAGCGGGTCTGTGTATTCCGAAGTACGGAAGTTATTGTAAATAGAGAAAAATAAAGGGTTTTGTATACCCTTCTTGTGTATCCTGTTTACTTCCCACAGTTTTGAACATAGCTTTAGTAAGCTCTCTGTTCCGAGTCAGGTCCTTGCATGTTCCCGAAGAAGGTAAGACGGAACATAGAACCTGATAACCAAAAAATACCAAAGCCGTCAAGACATATTTTCTGTGCACGACTATATTATATCTTGCCGTATTATTCACATATGAAGAAATTTTATAGTGATAAATGGAAAATATACAAAATAAAGGATACATGAAAATTATCAGAATATCTAACCAAATGGCTATTTTTAACAACATTGATTTAAACCAAATTCCCACGGGCCACGGAACATTTCCCTGTTCTTTAGAGAGATTCAATTTACAAAATAATGAACTTTGTATTTTGTGTAATGTCATCGGAGACGCGAAACACTGCGAGGAGGACTGTCCTGTCTTTGTTGATCAGTGGAAGCTTTATAAAATTGATAATGCTATTATAGTGATAATTTTGTTATCAAAGTTCTTTTACTTTTTGCACAAGATGTTCTCAAATTTATCAATGCAAACTGAAGTGTAACTGGAAATGCGATCTCATGTTGCCCTTTCTGTTAATTTTTGTTTGTATAATCGTGAGTGTTTGTTATATGTTGTTCCTTTTTTGTATTTGTATTATGTATTTACATTTGTTAATTTCCTTTTGACGTCACTAATTTTTTCTGACCATGAGGCCACTCCGTGACCAGGAGGGTCTGACTGCACCCCCTATACCCCATCTTGCCGTATTATATTATGCTGATTTAAATTAATAACTCTGTTTAGTTTAATAATTTAATTTAATTTAAGAAACATTTTATCTGAAATAATATGTAAAATGTTTTTGTGTACAGTTTTATACTAATGTGTAATTTGTGTACAGTTTTATACTAATACGTTACACATGACATATTAAATTTAAGAGAGTAAAGTGCTGACAAGATTCTAAAGTAATTCCATTTTCTATTAAGATTTCATAAAAATGTGAATTTTCTACTTCTGTGAGTGATTTCTCTGAACTAGCCGATTAAAATTTCAAGAAAGTTTAAAGAATCATGTAAACATTGTGTAGAGATATTAGGTACTTTCGGAAACAGGCAAGATGAAAAATAAGCAACGCCTTCACCAGGAATTGAACCGCGGACCTCTCAATTACGCGCTGAGCGTGCAGACCACCACACCACGAAGGCTCGCTAAGAAGGCGGGAGAAATACCTTATATACTCCCCCTTTTAAAGGGCGACTGGGGTTTTTAGGGAAACTAATCGCCAAATCCTGGGTGAGGAGAATCATCATCCAACTCCTTTTTAGTTCAGGCGCCACTGTAGAGACATTAAGTATTTTTGGAAGTAGGAAAAATGAAAATTTTGCAGCGCATTCGCCGGGAATCGAACCGCATATCTCTCAGTTACGTTTCTCTGGCTCCGAATTTGCCTTTCTGGTAGGAGGAGCCCTCGGGTACATACCTCGGTCACCTTCGCATAGCTAGTATTATGAACAGCCCCCATTACATTTCTGACATGTTAACATCTATGGTTGTGCTCTGTCTTGGAGGCCTGTGTGACGCTATCTTTCACCAAGATAAGGCACAAAAACATATCCTCACTGCAGTCCTGACTTTCCTCAATGCAGATAATGATACAGCTATTGCCCTGACCAGCCCGTTCTCCAGATCTCTTGTTCATTGTTAATATATAATTATGGATTGCTGAGAGAATGACACGCCACCACGCACCATCAATTACGCAATTACGATTGATGAGTTCTTTCATAAATTTGAAGCCTCATGAAATGAAGTATCCGTATCAATCATGAGGCTCAGTTCCACTCGATGCCCAGCCGAATCACACCCGTTGTTACTGCCAAAAGTGGCAACTTTGTGTATCCCAAGCCATCTTCAAATTTAATCATGTCTTCAGCCAATTGTATTAAATACGTACTATAAATAAGATTCTGCTGTTTGTTTTCCTTCCTGGTAAAGCAATTTTAATAGCAAGAAGCATAGTTTTAATTTTATCGTAAAAAATGCGAATGAAATTGGATGCCTTAGAGTTTTTCACATATCACTAGTTACGTTTAAATATTTAAGACATAATGAACTAGAAATATGTTTCAAAATATTCAGTCTTTCATTAATTTGTTAAACTATCAATTACAGACTTAAATGCTTTTCGAATAAAATTTAGTAACTTATAATTTGACTAACAATACAATTTAAATTTCAACATTAATGTTGGAATAAAAGTGGCTTTCACATGTGCATTCATTAGTTGGTTATTTCTGTAAAACATAAGCGCTGCCTGTTTCTTCGTTTATCATACAATTGTTAATAAAGGCGCTAAATATTAGCATGTGCTTCCTGTGCTGTTTTTAGTTTATACGATTGCATCCACTTTTGTATCTAAATGATGAAAATATGGAGTTTCCTCTCTTCGAAGCGGTGACATATGAAATTGGTGTCAATCAGTAGTGCTTGGCACTGCGTTTATCAGATTACAGAACATATTTTATGAACAAATTTATGCTTTCTAAATTTTCTTTAAACGAGTCTACAATTTTATGTTCTCTTTGTCAAGTTTGATAAACTGAAAGAGATATTCCTTTCTTGTGCTTTAATAATGATTTATCAGTTTAGTTAATTTTATAATACTTGTATTTATTAATTCCCAGTGCCTGATTTTATGGAGTTCAGGCAGAAGTCCTCGTGTGCTTTGCTTTAGTCAATAAATGGATTCGTGTTCCGGCGAATAGGCTAGTTTTATGGAGTTTCATGATTTTCCCGATGTGTAATGCAAATATGACTCAGAAAATACATTCTTCTCTTAAACAAACAACTATTTTGTATTACACTTTTCTTCAATGACTAACTAAGCCTGGTGAAGTAGCTATTGTGTCGTTTATAAAAATGATTCGAAATTTCAGGCCCCTTTACATCTTTAAAAAATATATTCCAAAATATGCATACTTTCTTAAAGGTATTAAACATCTTAAAATTCAACTACGGACCTAAATTACTTTCGAAAATGATTTAGTACTGGTGATTGTAATTAGTTTGATATACTGTCAAGAACAACTGTGTGGCAAAAAAACAGATTTGTAATTTGTGCATAAAAAATAATTATTCCTAAAACTAGTTTTAAAAGAAAGATTCTTTTGGTTATTATTAGGAATACATTCTGGTAGATTATTTTAACGTCAGATTTTATATTTTAAAATATCTAATCATCCAATACATTTTTCAAAGAAATTTCTTCGCTGAAATGACTGTAATACTATGTAACATACAGGACCACCTTCTTTCGAAACCTTTTGCACAGTAATCGTCAGCTAATGGTTATCTTGATTTTTATTTGCAATTTTATTGTTTCATACTTAATTATATCATATTTAATTGAAGTGTTTACATGTGTATGACATAAAATTTTAACTTTCTGCATAACTGACATTGTGCTCAATCTTCTATGCAAAATCTGAGGTAAAAAAAAAACTGTGAGGGCAAATATGAAGCAGATAAAGTAAATTTGTTACTTATACCTAAAAAATCGCTCTCGAAGCTAGTTAAGGAAGGATTCTAACAAAATTATCATAGGTATCAGGTTATTAAGTACTATAATAACACTGAGAGATACGTTTCTCAGAGGAATGAAGGAAGCAAAAAACAAAACGTTCCCCGAAAAAATTCAATAGATATAGGAGGAGCGAAAGAGGGAGGTACATGGCTAAAAATATCGAAAGTCGAAGTGGAAAAGTGATAAAGACGTGAGTTAACGAAGACAAAAGACCCAAAGAAGATCAGGAGAAAGGAGAAGCTAAAAAAACTAGTTCATTGGAGTGAAAAATAAAAGATAACCTGCAAGAGGATACGCTAACCCTCAAGAGATGGCAAGACTGCAATTCCTCGAAGCTTTCTTTGAAAATTTTTCGCAAAAGCGGTATAAAACTGTTCTCTATCTATGATACATTACTTAGGCTCAATCAAAGAAAAGTATTAGCTAAGATAAATTTTGGGGTTTCAGAAAAGAAAAGAATTGTCGTGTTAAGTAAATCGGCGTTTAGTTTTATTGTTCGTGGGCAGCCACTTTGCTTGGATCGAAACATTTTCATTAGAAACTAAGAAAGTAATTTATTGTGTACGTGGCTGCGTGTATTATTGAATATGAATAAAAGTGTAACGTATCTTATGTTAATTAACCAGTTATTGTGATCTTGATCTTTACCATAACTTCTTCCTTCCATGTTCCCCATCAGAATGAAAATTAGCTTTGAGTGTATTTAAGTTGAGGGTTTTGAATCTTTAGAGAGAGCTTCTGGTAATAGCGTCTGCTGCATTTTCGTCAGCTCTATTTAAAAGCGATATACCGTCTTTGGCATTCTCACTAGCTGATATTTTAAAATCATGCGCAGGTAAAATAACTGAGCCATCTTATTCAAGTGAATCTGTAGTTTTAGACTCGTTATGAATTTCGAACTGGTCTGTTATTACTTAATTTAAATAGCCACAAGTGATATTTTTTGTCTGTTGCAAAAATTTTGCCTTTACGTTCAGTTTGTGTTGAATATAAAAGGTTATTTTAAACTTTCCTCAATGTCTGTGAGTTCTTACAGAGCGTTAAACTTTAGTTTCCAGAATGCAACAACAAACCTAAAAATGGGAAAAGAATGCAGGGAAATGTGAATAATGCATTGATTTAAAATATTAAAGTTCAGATTTATTAAAGATATCTCAAATGGTGTGAATTTAAGGCTTGTTTATACTAGAAATTAAAAGCTTGTATCTGAGTTTTGTCTTTTGTAGGCAATAACAAACCACTCAATAGATGCAGCTAATGCACATTAATCCAGTTTTTTAAAATCTGATTTGCAATTACAAAATCATGTCCTCAATATTCTTTTTTAAGTATATATACCTTATTTCTCCCACCTTCCTAGAGTGCCTTGGTGGTGTAGTGGTTCTGCACGCTGGGCCGGTATTCCAGAGGTCCGTGGTTCGATTCGCCGTGAAGACGGTTGCTAATTTTTCAGCTTTCAGGCTTTTCCGATTAGCCTAATGTCTCTACAGTTGCGCCCGAACTAAAAGGGTGGTGGATGAGGATTTCTCCCCACCCAGGATTTGGCGATTGGGTCCCTTAAAAACCCCAGTCACCCTTTAAAAGGGGGAGTATATAAGGTATTTTTCACGCCTTCCTAGCGTGCCTTCGTGGTGTAGTGATTCTGCACGCTGGGCCGGTACTCCAGAGGTTCGTGGTTCGATTCCCGGCGAAGGCGTTTGCTCATTTTTCATCTTTTCTGCTTCCAAAAAATCCTAATGTCTCTACACACAAAAGAAAAAAATTGTTTTGATGTATAAAATTCATTAAACCGCTCATATTGTTCAAAGGCTTGTTACACTGGAAGGCGTTTGTTTCTATAAGTAAGACTTAAATTTAGAAAACATAAATAGCAGTTCATTCGCTTCAGTTGACACATAGCATAATCACTCATTTTTGCACTACGATTACCTCAAAATAAATGGAGTAAAGGTCTAAGCAAAAGAAGCTTAAACCTAATTTAACCGCAAATTATCTGGGAATTTTTATCCATTCTGAACACCTCCAATCCACCATTTAAATAACTGTTCTTAAAAGTATTTCACTTCTTAAAAAAATTTTTTTCTCTAAAAATAGGAAATTCGATTTATATAGTTCAAGATTCTTTAGGCCATGTTTTTTTTATTTGTTGAACAAAAAAGCATTCCTGCAATCTTGGCATTCTTTTGTAAATGTATCATCTTACAAAAAAATAATTCTTTCATATTTTTCAAACATTTATTAGAAATTAACTGACATATTCATTGATTCAGATTGCGACTACCGTTTTCAAAAAATTAAATGCATACTTTTTATACGATACTAAATTGCAAATAAAAGTGTTCGAAAAGTTTTGAATGATTGTTTTAAATACTAGTGATTCTGATTTAAAGACATTTTGTCTTAGCGATATCTTTAACAATGAATATTAATCTAAAATGCTCATAATTTCTAATGCCAGTATGGGAATAGATAACTTCGGAAATCAGAAAATTTGTTTGAAGCATATTATTATTATTCCAAGCAATTAACATAACACTTTTAGTTATCCTTTTTCTTTTTATTTTTATATGGTACACTGAAGATTTCATAGTTCTAAATGATGTCATTCTCCCGTTTAGAGAAATTCTATTAGAGAATATGACTTATTCACCAGCCTCCAAATACCATTGTCTGTTTATATTCTCATAAATACTTTTTAGCTTTAGAGGTGGTTGCCATGAGAAATTTCTTTGCATTTATTATCGAAGTACAAGCTTTGTTGCACTATTTACTATTATATAGAAGGCATAATTTAATAACGTGTTTTACACATTTGAAAGAAGCATGATTGTTCTGAAAGTGAAAAAATATCTCGGTCTACTTCTTTCAGTTTTATACTTACACTTACTTACGTTTAGAGCTACTGAATTTATTGTCAGATAACTCTCCTTCGTCAAAATATTTTATTAAAAAAGTTACGTTTTTGTCTGCGTTTTTTCCTTTCTATCCTTCTGCAAGATTTTCGAAAGATGATACATTAAAAATTCTGTAGATGATTTAATTTTAAAAACATTTTTTTCCAGCTACGAAATGCAAACATTTATGTTGACTATGTAAAATCTACTTTACTTGGCTAATATAAACTTCTATTAGACCTACTTGAAAGTCTGCTAGCAACGTATCGCTAAGATGAATACAACAAGGAAAGGAAGTAAAAGACCCTTTCATTGAACTCAATTATTTACGGATGGCACAGTCTTTGTGCTTATAAATCCACCATCGAATTGTGATGATAAAAACTAAGGATAATGGTATACAAAACTAAATTTAAAAATAAATTAATAGTTCCAGACTATGCAGATTAATTTAACCTATCAGGTTGACTTAGAAACATATAGCGGCGTGATATTAAACTTCGGCGGCAAAAAAACGGAGCCAAGATTTAGAATTCAAACAGCTGATAGAAACAACTACGTGCGCACTCAATAGCGAAATACGCTCCGACTAACCTTACCGTACTTCAATTTAAATATACTCTCGTTCCTCCTAACTCATTTACATCCTGACAAGGGAACGTGAGGGAAACAAGGAATGACAGAAAAAGGCTAACAAATTAAAAATAACTACTAGTTAAAATAATATACATCTCACAATTATTTACAAAACTCTGAATATTTGCAGATTTCAAAACAAGTCCTGAAGCAGGACATTGAATTAAACACTAGAACTTTCCCGCACGATCCAGAACATATTGTCTTTTTATTTTAAACCCTCAATGGATTTTTGAAAGTTACTTCACATAACGTTTTTTAAGCGTTCGCTAATTTACTTTATAAAATTTTGATTTTTGAACACATAACGTGCCAAATTAATTTTGTTGAGATGTTATTCAGCTTTATTTTTTCTACTCTAGTCATTCAGCTCAATTTCTATTCCTGTTATAACAGAAATATTTGCAGCTACACTTATCTAATCATATTATAACACAAATCTCTACAGCTACACTTATCTAATCATATTATAACACAAATCTCTACAGCTACACTTATCTAATTCACTTAGTAATTCCCGTAGTTTAATATAATCTAAAATTTTCTGTCTCTACATCCCGTTCCTTTGTCCAGCAATGCAATCTGTTCTTTTGTCCAGCAAATCGATTGCCATGGCAGAGATGGCTGAAGACTGTAATTTCCGTGTCATTCTCCTTAGAAGACTCTACGCATATGTGTAGAAAGCTAGTAATAACAAAAATATTCTTATTCCCGAACCAATGAGAAGTCCCGTGTTTCTTATTTTTTCCATTTTTAACCATGCACAGTATAATGAAGGAAGGTTTGAAGACGAAGAGTCTTCCTTCTGGTTGTCACTGCTGGTTCTGAACAGCCATATTCTTTTTCTTATCGTAACATTGCTAAATTCTCGGTACGAGATATTTTAATATCTTCCTTGTTTTGAGATTTTACCTGCTTTTATACTTGCATTCATCTCTTCCTCATAACATTATTAAATTCTGCACAAAATATTATTTTAAATATTTTATGATTTTACCATGCATGTTACCCAGATGCATTCTATTTGCCAGGAGTTTGGCGCATTTATAACGTTATAAGATTATGCGCCATTACATCCACTATTCTCCATATAGTATAAATAAAGATCTTATCAAATGCTTCCTGAAAACTGATATACCTTTTCATATCACCTTTCAGTACCGACTATAGGTTATTTATACATGAACAAAGAGAGTACGTTGTTGTTTTACTTTACCTTTTCTGTCAACATTTTAATTGTCAAAGCAAAATACCAAAGTTAATTAACTATTAAATTTTATTTCGAAGCAGGAGAGATGAAAAATTAACAATGCCCTCGCCGGGACTCGAACCACAGACCTCTCGAATACGCTTTGAGAGCGCTCACCACTACACTACGAAAGCATGCTAAAAAGGCGAGATAAATACCTTATGTACTCTCTTTTAAAGGGTGACTGGGAATTAGGGGACCCAAGCGCCAAATGCTGGTGCTGGAGAATCATCATCCACCACCTTTTTAATTCGGATTCCACTGTAGAGACATTAGGTTATTTCGAAGCAGGAGAGATGAAAAATGAGCAATGCCCTAGCCAGGACTCGAGCCACGGTCCCCTCCAATACCCGTCGAGCGCGCTGACCACTACACCACGAAAGCCTGCTAAGAAGGCGGGCGAAATACCTTATAAATTATATAAGAATTCGAAGACGGAAACATAAAATTTTGTTTCATGTGAATTGCGGATGAAAAATAAAAGGGAAAACAAAAGTCTTGTAAGTTCAAAAAAAATTTTTGTAAATAACAATTAATTTCTGATTTAATAAAACAGAAAATTGTCATATTATAGTTTCCGTAATCAAACAAATTTAAGCATACAGTCATTTTAAACGTACAAACTTCAGAATTACTAATTACTCTTCTAGTGGACTAATCTTTGGAATATATATACTGTAGGCTACCATTTTAAGTAGCATTTTATTTAAAATTACAAGATAAATGATATGATTATGATTTATTTGAGACGAAATCCAATTTTAATGTGTATATGTTATCAGAAGATTGTACTGACGATAAGCAACTTACACAGTAGACTGATGCAGAATCCCCAGAATCCATTTTAGAATTGTCTAGCAGTATTCAGCAAAGAATACACGAAATAACGAAATCACATTTAATGCGATGTGATGATAACAAACGTAAGCATTACGAGTTTCTATTTTGCATTATCAGTCACTAATTACGAACGGTATCTTAACCTGAAAATACTCCTTTATTTAAAACTTATAAAAGTCAACTTAAAAGAAATGCTGAAAAGAGCTGCCAACAGAAAGGATTCAAAGACATCATCCATCATTCAATTAATTAATACAGAAGTTTTGCGCTTTGGAGTTAGATGACAGCGAGTGAAAAGTTTCGCTAATCCTAAAAGAATGGCCATAAAATTGGCCGTCTAAATTAAGGATCAAATGTCACAGACGTAATTAATAATTTCAACTTAAAAGAAAAATTTTAATTTGTCACAGAAATACAGTGCTAACTTTCACAGAGTAGGTACTGCAAATTTTGTGCATTTCTGCTAATTGCAAGGGAAGGACAAAAACTTCCGTTAATCGAGAAGGGTACTTAACTTTTTAAGCGCTATAGGGAACTTAATTTGCTGCAAAGATATCTTTGACGGGGGTCTGTTATTTATTTATTTATTTATTTTTTGCTTAACAGCGGCCGAACGGTAAAGTCGTTGAACACTGGTAGTTTGGTCTGAGGTTCGAATCCCGCGAACTGGCTGGCTTCATGGGCGTTTTCTTGGTTTTCCCCATGTGTAACATGTATACAAGCCAGCTCTCCTTAGAAAGTCCTCCACGAAGGCATCGCTCCTCTTAGGCAGATAGTCCTCTAGGCTTTGCCATAATCACATAAACCTAAACCTGGCATATTTGTTTCACTTCCTGGTGAATTCTGCCTGCCTAGCGTACGTAAAAACCTTCAAGGGGGTTGGTTACTTTATGAAGACAAAGTGCATAATGGGTACATATCTAAGGGAGCAAATCCATTGCTAGACTTTCTAATGGAAGCAGATTCTTATTTCTATTACAAGTAGCAACAGCCATCAAAATCCAATGGTGCCGTCCAATGGTACTTTCTTCAAGTGCTTTATGCAGTTGCGGTAGCGGCGATGAAAATGTTAAGCATATTCTTCTTAAGTGCCTTCATCATATCCAGCAGAGGAAGATACTTCAGGTAACCTCAGCACCTGTCTGTATTTTGGCCACCAATTGTTTCTGATCTTTTGCGGACTAAAGAGATAATTTCTACTTTTCAGAATTTCATTCTCAATTTAGATTATTTATTTCTCTTTGTTTATTTTATTATATATTTATATTTTTTTAATATTTTTTTCTCATTTTGCAGTCTATAGTAAAGGTATTTATTTATTTCGTTATTTCTATAACTTACTTACTTGTGCAAGCTGCGTGGTATACTTTGTGAAACACGAGGACTTGGGATTAGAGTTACAAAAATGTTTCCTTGTAAGGTTACTTAAAACCGAGTGTTTACATCGACAAATCACTTTCCTTATTGAATTAAAGGCCGTCGTTAAACATGAGGCAGTAGATATACCAAAAGAAAATACTGCGAGGAGTTCTGAAGTTTCGCTGATTGATTCCAGCAGGGTCACAACGAGGACAACATTTGCAAGATCTCAATTTTAGAACTTAATATTATTTTTCTAATAATGACTTACATTAAGCTGTAAAGCTATAGCACGAATGAAAACAAGTGTTTTGTATTTACTGCATTATTTCCATAAAAAAAACGCTCAGGTTTTTCTGATTTTCTGCCTTAATCTGTGTTATTAAAAAGACAAAATTTTCTGTAACAGCTAAAGTTTAATAACATTTTCGGTTTGAAAATAACATGTTTCAAATACATGCTAGAATGAATTTGAAACATTAGACGTGTGATTTGTGGCATTTTTTTACAACAGTTAAATCCGATGTCACAGACATGATTTGCGGCATTTTTATTACAATAGTAAATTTGATTTCAAGTTGATCAATCAAGACATATTCTGGCAAACATAACGCTTGTATTCAGGCTAAATAAATTGCTTAAAATAATAAACTATATTTGTTATGCAATTTGATATTCTAATATTCTATTTATCTTGTATCACATCTCAGTTTTAAAAATAAATACTAGTCCAAACTAAACAGACACAATTGAATTCAACCGTATATAATATTCCTGCTCATGTGGAAACTGATCGATAACTTTTCGTTTAAAATTTGCGTGTTCGTCATAAAACTCTCTTTTATGACTGATAATTAAAATTTGTTTTTGAAAAATTGAAGTTCAGCGAAACTTTTTTTCAATCTACTTTATCGGTTTTACACTTCATCCTTTTAAACGTTGTTTTCAATTTTAGGTATCTGAAGTTTTGTAGTTGAAATCCTTTCGAATTTTAGTCTCATTTATGAAACTAAATGTAATATATTGAATGAAATTTATTACTGGATACTGAAATTTTAATCAATAGTGTTAAAGATATTTCACAGAACAATATTAGCGATAAAGGAATTAGATCTAAGAAATCAACTTAATTCTAAATAAAAGAAAGATATAAAAATATTTACTTTAAAATTTATGAATGTAGACTAAACTTTTATTAACATTCATATTTGGATATTAATTTCTGTCCAAAAATATTTTCTTTTTTGACGTTAGAAACATCTTATCGTTGCATAAAGTTACGGCCCACCAGCGGCTAAGCGGTAAAGACGCTGAACACTGGTAGTTCGGTCCGAGGTTCGAATACCGCGAACGGGCTGGCTGCATGGGCGTTTTCGTGGTTTTCCCCATGTGTAACGTGTATACGAGCCAGTTTTCCTTAGAAAGTCCTCCACAAAGGCATCCGTCGCTTCAGGCAGATAGCTCTCGTGTGCTTTGCCATAATTGAATAATCCAATCCAATTCATAAAGTTACGTCATACTGTAACGTCTAATGTTCTTTGTTCTGTACTATACTTGGTTCTTTTTTAGTATTCTTGGTTCGGTTACATTAAGCTATATCATACTGTAACGTCTAGAATTCACGTACGTCTAGTAACATAGACTACTGCTAGACCTACATAAACGTTTGGATAGCGACTTATCCCTCAAACTAGAAGATGAAACAGCAGGTAAAGTGTGTAAAAGACACTTTTCTTGAACTCCGTTATTTACAAACAGCGCGGACTTATGTGCTTACAATTTCACCATCCACTTGTGGTAAGGAGCTTAATGGAAACAAACTAAATTAAAAGGTAAACCAGAATTTCAAGACTACACAAGTTAATTTAAATTAGCAGGTTGATTCAGAAACCTACAGTGGTGTGATATTAAACGTCGGTGGCAAGAATGATAAGCCGAGATTCAAAATTCAAACAGTTGGTAGAAGTAACAACGTGCGCACTCAATAACGAAAACACGCTCTGAGTAACCTTTTCGCTACTTTAGTTTAAATACACTCTCGTTTACCCAAACTCATTTACATCCTGGCGAGAAAATGCGAGGAAAACTAGAAAGGACAGAAAAGACTAAGAAATTTAAATAACTTTTAAAAATAATAGTATCATATGATTTATCATTTACGCTACCTAACAGATATTGCCATTTCACGAGGCACATGGTCTTCAGTTTTCCTTGACACTGCCTGACAAATTGCTATTTTTTAGAATATTGCAATTCATACTGACATAAGATCTGCAATATATTTTCAAATTGTATTTTCTTAACAAATTATGCAATTTAAAAGAGGTAACTTTATTAAATGTATTCATAGATTTTAAATCTTTCTGTTTGTTGTGATTTAAATTAAAACAGTTTGCTCTGCTTTAGATTATTAAAAAGGCGATAAACTGATTTCTTAATAATAATTTTATTTTTAACAGAAAATTCCAAATGATATAATTTTAAATACTTACGATGTATCCAACTGATAATTACCACCATCTGTAATATTATTGCCATTTTTAAAAGATGTGTATCATGTCCTGTATTACTTTCAAAGATGCAAAATCGTTCTGTTTCATTTCGTTTCTTCTTACTAATTACCCTTTTGATGAAAAAAAAAAACTTAAAAATTGACATAAAACATTCAAAATGTGTGGTTTTATGTTAATTTGTCTCCTCATTTTAAGGATTTTTATGAGTTTGTTCCTCAGTAAATATATTTTAAAACTTTTCTCTAAAAGATTTTTTAAAGACGTAAAACGATCCAGGCTATTTTAAGGGGACCTAGTCAAATTTATATTGGCACGTGCCAGTTGTTTGGTTTGGCTTATTTAATTATAGGGAAGTACGTTAGGGTTATTTGCCTAAAGAGAGAATGCTTTCATGGTGGACTTTCAAAGGAAACTGACTCACATCTACGTTACGCATGAGGGAAATCATTAAAATGCCCATGCAGCTGCCTTGTTAACCCAGAATTGAACTCGGTTGAACTACCAGTGTTCAACGACTTTACCGCTTGGTAAAGTCGTTGAACACTGGTATTCAATCAGGTCCTCGAAAGTGCTAACAGAATGACATTTATGGGGAAATAACGAGATGAACTGATAAAGCTCTCTTATCTGAACGGTAAAAATGCTGCCGAAAACAGTGCGAAATCATAAACTAAGACGAGGCCTATGTTTCGTAAAAACTGTAAGATGTTTTGTAAAAAATTTGAAGAAACTAGATGCACATGTGATAAGCCGCGATCCGGACGGCCATTGAAGTTTCTGCTGAAGTACATACACTTTGTAAGAAAAAAATCGATGCACCAAGAAGGAGTTGTCCGATGGAGACAAAAATTGCTGGATAGGAACATTATGTACAGAATAGAAAATAATTTAAATTTCAGAATAATTGAATGATTTATTTCAGAGTTATACCGTTACAAAATAAAGGGCTCAATAAGGTGTTGACTCACCTCTAGCCTGGATGCAAAAAGTTGCCACACGGCGTGGTATAGACTGATAAAGCTCCCGGATGTTCTCCTGCGGTATTTCTTGCCAAATTTTGCTCCAACTGTCGAGCTAGGTCATCAACATTCCATGGTAGATACAGTCGCCTTCCCATCATATCCCAGACATGTTCGATGGGAGACAGATCAAACACTTCCTTGGCTAGCTGTAAGACAGTTCATAGCAACACGTGCCGTATGTGATTTGGTATTATTATCTTGCTGAAAAATAAGGTCAGGGTACTGTAAAAGGAACGGTAACAAAACAGGTCTCAGAATGCCATCGACGTACCGCTGTGCTGTAAGTGTACCTCTAATGACGACCAAAGGGGTCTGGCTATCAAGGGAAATGGCATCCCCGACCATAACTTCTGGCTGAGGGCCTGCGTGGAGCGCAATAGTGAAAGCAAGATCGGCACGCTACTCTGGGCGTCTCCAGACACGTCATCGATGATCGTCACGACAGAGTTGGAAGCGGGATTAGTCACTAAAGACTATACGTCCCCAGTCAGCTTCATTCCAACCTGATCGGGCCAAGCACCACTGTAACCTGGCTCGACAGTGTACAGGCATGAGTGGCAGGTGACGTAACGGTCGATACGAGCAAAGATCTCGCTCTATCAGCCGTCTGCGAATAGTCATGGTGAACACTCATGTGCGGGACGCACGTCTGATTGTTGATAGCGATCGATTAATCAAGCTCTGTGACAGCTGATCGGACAATCATTCTGTCCTCTCGATCTGTTGTTTCCCTAAGTCGACCACTCCATCATTACCCTGAAATCTGCCATTGTCCACTCATTCTTGCCAGCATCTTCTAATCGCCGCACTGCTTCGACTCATATAACTAGCAATTCTCAGATTTGCCCAACCTATATCTTTCAATACATTGATACGACCTTTTCCAAACTCTGACAGTTTCTCGTAATGAGCTCAAATCCTGCGGCGAGGCTTTTTTTCAGTCGTTGAAAGGTATCCTAAAGCGCAATGTAACAGAAATTTTAAGAGCAGTTCAAGAACAGCTCTTTATATACATCTGCTGGATGTGCAGATGCGATGCGCTGGAGATCGCACTATTCATTTATTGATACCAAATTTTAATCATTTGCATATTTGATCAAAACATTTATGCATACGAAATTTCAAAGCAATCGGATGATTCCTTCTTGGTGTGTCTTGTTATTAGAGTGTAATACGATTACTGCAGGTCTATTGGATAATGCAAGAAGTGCTGTCCTTAGTTTGGATGCACCGAAAATCACAGTCCTCAAGCCTCTGCGCTCTGTTCTGCGGATGTTGCCTTATCGATACCAGCCTGCCCAGATATTCCAACCTTGCGAAATTTTTTCTCATCAGATATGATGAAGTTAGGAAGTGGCCGCTGCCGATATTATGGATAGATGAGGCACAAGTTTCCTTAACTGGGAACGTAAACTCAAAGATCTCCGTTTACTGAGTTGATGAAAATTCTCCCGATGTCGAACTAGCGCCTTTTATACGAAGCTAAAGTGACTGTGCTGTGTGGCATCGCAAGCTCACTGTTTCTCGGTCCGTACTTCTTCTAAGAGGTCATTTCAAAGCGTGTTTTATGACAAATGCTGGATATACAACAATGTTCCGAACTATGTAATTCCAGAACTGTAGCAGTGAATTGTCGTTCATGATATTGTATGGATGCCAGATGCTGCTCCTTCACCCATCGCCAAATGTGTTCGGCCAGTTCTATAGCAGCACTTTAGAGATAGGATCATCTCCGGTAAATTTGCAGTTCCGTGGCTACCGCAATCCCAAGACTTCAGTCTGATGAATTTCTGGCTCTAATGGGGTTATCTGAAATCTAATGTGTGCACATGAAATTCAGGAATTTCTCATAACTGAACGATGCCATAAAAAGTGAAGTTATACAGTTTCCTATTGCGATGTTAGTTCGCCATTATTATCAGCAATTTCCCGCCTGCAGTGCGTTATCGTCTGCGCAGGTGGGCTCGTTAAATGCTTTTAAAAGCTCTATTCTTTTAAATCATCAACGTCTGGAGCATACACCTTCAAATAACAATATCCGAAATTTCATTTCGATTGGTTGCCACCCTTTAAAAGAGTCTTTTAGTATGGGGGCCATCTGTTGGGTGGTGATGGTAAGGTCTGTTCAGCCGCGCGAGTGTAGTCTATTGAATGTTGGCGGTGCATTCAAACGATTGTGAATGACGAGGTTACTGCTGTGAACAAAGTCCTCGAGGATGCGGCCTTTAGGAGCTGTGATTGCCTAGCCTCAGGTGGTGCTGTGTGCATTAAAATGTCCAGCAAATAGTATGTTAGCTATTCGGTGCTATCTCATCAATCGTTGTCTGCGTTCTAATGTGGGATCTGTTTCTTCTGTTGGTGGATAGTAGATTGAAACCAGCACCACTGTTAGATTTAGTACCTCTAATAGTATTCCTACAAAGTCCCTTTCGGCTGCTATCATTATTGGTGACCATTTGGGGTTGCAGTTTGCTATAAATGCTCTTGGTGGTTGATCGATATTTTCTTTTTGATAAATGCTACATTGTAAGGGGAAGTCGAATGCTTTACCATTCCTGCAGTTTGGTTCTTGACCTAAGATTATGTCTATTTGTTCCTCTGCAGCGTAGAGAGCTGTCTGCGATGTTGCTCCACGTGCACGTTGTAGGTTGATCTGCAGGCACCTGGCTTCTGATTGCCGTTCCGACTGCATTATATTAAGTGCATCTTTTGTCGTTGATGGATCATTGATCTGCTTACTGTTTTCACCTAACGAGGTCGGGCAAGCTGGTCTGTCATTAATAATCCGTATTGCTGCGCATTGTATCGACTGCTCGCTGGTAGACTGGACATTCGTTAGCATAAGTCGGGTGAAGGAAGTTGTACCTTGTGCCCCATGTACAGTTTGAGTCCCTGCAGTTAATACATGAGGGCCGCTCAGCTGTACAACCTCAAGTTGGATACGGGCAGGAGTAGAAGCCGCAGAAGACCTTCTCTGATCTGCATGCGTCTTGACTGTGCCCGAACTGCTAGCAGCGATAGCATCGTCTGATCCCAATGAATTCAGAGATGCCATGGGATTGCCTTGCAATGAAGATGCGTCGGGCTTTGGTTACGGCGGCAAATCCTTCTGCTGCGTATTCGGTAATCCACTTGACTGTCTTTGGTCGCCTTTCTTTAAGTCGGAATACCTCCTTGTACAAAGTTGTTGTACTAAGCTCCGGAGATGATCTCCTCCGGTTTGGTGCTCTCAGGAACGTTGTGGATGGCAATCCTCGGTCGTCGTTGTTAGCGTCTCTTGACGTCGACATCTATGTTGGCTTTTGTATATGCTCTTGCAGTTGGTCAAGTTCCTCTGCTGTCCGGCGGAATACCTCTAATCATCCGTGTGGCGTAGGCTGGATCTATTCCACTGTGATTGGAATCTTTGTAAGGGGAACCTTTGCTTGTAGTACTTTCCTTAGCTCTCCAGTGGGTTTCTTAGTTGGTGGGCTTGATTATGATGCTGAGTTTAAAAAGTCCAGCGTCGGCCCTGAATCCCACTACCCGCTTTTTAGGAATATCATTTTAAAAATTATTAAATATATAATGCCCGAGCGCCGAACAAAAGGCGCAACAAAATGAAGGCTAAAATTAGTTATCCAAGAAAATAAGAAAATTAGTTCTTAAACTATTATGAAATATTATATATTAAGATTGTTATTATTTATTAAGAAAGAATGAGAAAACTTAAGAATAAGAAAAATAAGAATTTAAGAATAATAAGCACTAATTTATTAAGATTACTATTATTATTTATTAAGAAAATTAAATTTCACTGTCACGGTAACCGAGAGAGCTCTATTGCTTTAAATCAACATAATATTAACCGCATATCTTTAAATAACAATATATGAAATTTCATTTTGTTTCGTTGAGCGGATAGGCCGCTAGGGCTTCATATAACGGGGAAATCTTTTTATGACCATCCTGTTTATACATAGAGAGTAATGTGTTTTAATATAAGGCTTGAGTTTGCACTGATGCAGTTGGAATTGGGGGAAGGAATTTTCGTGTTATCTCCATTATGTAACAGAATTTATCTGCACGATAGCCTAACATGTTTAATACCGCATGAACTGCATGAACTAAATTGCTCTTATTACTGAATCATTTAATAATTACTCTTATTACTTAGTACATTAATTATGATTCGTATACTGCATGAATTAAATTACTCTTATTATGATTGATCTATATAATAAAATCATACTAATAATTATGGTCTTTATTATAGGTTATCAACAACTGCTTTTCGCGACCGTTTTGGGATGTATCGTTTAAGACTAGATTCTCATCATTCTAATAAAACACAGTTCATGACATGAAAGGATTCAGGTTAATTTCTTCGGTAGGAAGTTTTGATATGTCTTACATTTTTAATTAATTTGTCAAATCAAGAAAGATTTTATTTCCTGAGCTTGACCTTTATCTATTTGCTTATTGATTACTCGTGTAAAATATCTTTTCTGAAAGATTTTAATAAATAATTAACAGTTATATAGTAATTAGAAATACGTATTAAATTACACAAAAATGTTTGAGAAAGTGCTCTTCATGCAGTTTCTTAAGCTGTTTAGTTTTGCAAGTTTTAATGAATGATTTTTTCAGCTATGCTAAAATGCCTTTGATGCTTTATGATTTTCTGCTTGAAATATTTCATAGCTTCTTACATTTCAACTGACTTGAAGACAACTGTATCTTCAGCACTGTTTGTATTTTCCTGCTATCGCAGTACCTGAATTAGACTTCACAGACGAAGGCGATACTTTTTAAGTGGTTAATGTACGCGAATTCTGTGTGAGATTGTTTTTATTATTAAGGAAAATCTCTGGTTTAGTTAAAACCTTACAGACATTTCTTGGAAAAAAGTGATGGAAGGAAAGGAAAAAGAAAGTGGTTTATTCAATGCGAGAGAAATTAATAAAATTATTTGCATTTTCTTTATGTCTTTCATTCACTAAGGCTAATAGTAGTGTTACTGAGTTAAGATAAATGTTAACAGGTTTAATCGTGCAATTATTTTCTTTCTTTTCAATAATGTAACTGAATCTTTAACCACGTGGGCTGTGTAACAGCGCCCTCCCTAATAAAAATTAAGAAGGGACAAATTGGTAACCTTATAGAGACATTAGGTTATTTCGAAACAGGATAGATGAAAAATGAGCAATGCCCTCGCCGGGACTCGAACCACGGACCTCTCGAATACGCGCCGTGTGTGCTGACCACTACACCACTAAGGCATTCTAAGAAGGAGGGAGAAATACCTTAACAACTAGGGCAGTATTTTTTTCATTTGGCAAGCTTCCGGCTTCGATACTCGTCTAGAAAAGTTGTCTTCAAACTGTTTTCCGCGGAACGCTCGGGTTCAATGCAATTTCTTTAAGGGTTCAACAATTTCAGAAAGACACTTTTAATATCACGTAGACAATAAAACTAAAGGTCTAAAATAATGATATTTTTAAAATTTCTATTGTTTTTATCATTTAATACTATACGATGCAGATCACTTTTTATGTACGAAATTGTAATGAAACAATGAGTTTTTCTTGCAAGGTGCACGGTGTGCGTAACAAAGTTTGAATAAAGTTTACCTAAATAAGTAACAAGTGTGGCATCATGCTCCAGAATACACATAAACATAAATTTCATATTAAATATTCTAGAAGTCTATTGTATAAAACCTGATGGTCTACAGATATCTTAACTTTACTTCTGAAACTTTCCTCAAACAAGGATAAAACTTTTGAGAAGTAAAAAGAAGGATATTACTGCGATACCCGCTTTAACTAATCTCGCGTGCCATTTTTCACAAGTGCGACACAGATGATTTGTCTCAGAGATTACGAATTTGTACGAAATTTATACGTAACCAAATGTTTGAAATTTCAATAATGGTACATACCTTTGGCAGGACAAGACTGAAAGGAATTTTGTTTTCATAAATAGTTTATTAGAACAATGAATTTATATAATACAGCTAAGAATGTAGTGAAACCAGAACATAGAGAAAGACTGAATGTAGAAAAACTGTTAGCTTTAATGATTTAAGCACATACTTAAATACACATGTATTTTATTTAATGACAAAATTACTAACTGTATTACTTCTTTATTTTTGTGAAATTTAATCATGATTTAAATTCTGAAAACATGCGTTAGTTCGTAGCAGTTAAAACCCTTAATGAGATGTAAAAGGCCATTTTTAGTGATACAACATTAATGAAATGGGAAGAAAATAGCATGTCCGTCACAACGAGGATCTTTTCTTTCATAAGTTATTTCAGAAATCATCTAAAAAGTCGTGAGCACAATTTACAATTTTAAACTAAAACTATAATTCTTTTCTTCCCCCAAAAAGCCACAGTATTCTTAATATCCACTTTTAAGGATTTTGAAGCTATCTGTTAGACGACATGCATTTCCTATCAAACATATGAATGAGATTTCAAAGTGTGCAGTCTGCTACATTAAGCTTATGAACACAACGTAGCAGCATGCATGCAAATAAAAACTAAATTAATCTTACTTTCCCATATATTTCTTTTTCATATTTTCCTTCATCATTATATTTATATTTGCGCATATCAGGAAACTTATATCGTATTATTATATTCATTCCTTTTGCGAACTTTCCTCTTTAATTAAACATTTAAATTATGGGGCAGCAAAGGGTTTTAGCGTCTACTTGTACTCCTAGTCATTTCTTTGAAAGTGTAAAATCTGTTTCAATAATTCCATCTCATTTATTATCTTACTTAACACGTTCAGCACACGTGATAAAAATAATGGAATATTAAATTTTTAAACAAGCGTTCAGCTGATACTGTCTATGTAGCGCATGCTACTTCAAAATTCTGGGCTATGTGTAGTAATATTTATCATGCTTTGTCCTTCAAATTGTGTGAAAAAATGAAATATTTAGCTGCTATGACACAGCAACAAACGAGGCCTGACTATCCGGGCTGTTCTGATACTTTCAATGTTTCGTTTTGAAATTAAAACTTTATAACTTTCCCCTGAAATTTATATTAAAAGAAGTAAATAAATAAATAAAATAAAACAATAAAACTTAAATAAATAAAAGAAAATTAAATTATCAATCGATATAGTATTCGATTTTCATGAGAATTAATGCAGTCTATAAAACTACCATTAATAAATGAGTACATACAGAGAGAGAAAAAAAGAAATATTCACCAAAAAGAATAGATGGAAATAACAGGTAAATTTAGTTTGCATAATATGAAATACAATAAAAATTTCATTTACATATTATTTATGCTAAACGGAAATCAAGATCCTTCTGGCTGTTACAAGCATTAAATAACACTAAAAATCAAACTGGAAAAGAAATACGCAAATCTAAAATCTTAAATTAGGCATAAAAGTAACCTACGCTTAGCGTAGAGTTTGAATTATATCGATTTTGAGGACCGTCAGGAATACATTTCTCTTTCCACGAGCAACAGCCACTTTGCCTCTAACGTCTCCAAAATTAAAAAATGATGTATGATTTCTTCGTCAACTGTATGTTTTTTAATAACGAAAAAGAACTGAAATAAAAACGTATTACCGCGATTTTTACACAAACGTATTGCAGCAAATTTTACATGAAGCATGCTGCAAAAAGTGACGTAGTGCAAAATATTACAAATTCATTTTTCCGTATCTAAATTGCCATTACATTTCATACCATTCTAGTCATTGCTGCAGTTTAAACGCTATATACTGAGTTGCATATATCAGTCATACTCAGAATTTTCACAGAATTAGCTCTCAGTTATTTCAGTCACTCAGTATTAGCTCTCAGTTATTTCAGTCACTCAGTATTAGCTCTCAGTTATTTCAGTCACTCAGTATTAGCTCTCAGTTATTTTATGCTCATAATATACTTACAAACAGGTGTATTGATGCAAGGAATGGCATACGAAGGGAACGCGTATTTTATATTAGAGCTCCGAAAAACAGCAAATATTAGGAAGAACTAAAAATTTTAATTATATTATAATTATAATCAGATCATTAAGATAAATACGAATAATCCAGTTGATACATTGTTACACTATTTTACTAGCTGATTATTGTAAATGGATATTTTAAAGGTTCCTCTAAAACAACAAACACTTGAGCCGAAATATTTGATGTAATTAATAGACATAAAACAGTTGAAAATGGCTTTTTCAATTCTAAGACATTTAGACAGAATCGTAATCCTAGCGCTTTGACTCTTAACAATAATAGGTCTTTTATGTTACTGCTTTAGCTACAGAGAAATTGAATAATTAATTTTATCAAGAGAGATGTTTCAAATAATTTCTGACTAAATTATATAAAACTTCTCAAAGCGGCCTAAATAAGCAATATTCTTATAAAATAGTTAATTCGCTTACTATAAATTTTCTCTTCGTGTTAGTCCATTTTCTTGGCTAATGTTATCCGATACACTTTCACGTGATTAAAGGTTCTGAAATACTAAACTGACAGCCGATCTTCAGCAGAATTTATCAGAACTTTATCAACGTTACTAAGCCAAATTCCACTATTCCTCTAACATTTTAGAGCGGTTTGATATAATAAAGGAGAAACAAACTCAACTAACATAGTGCAGGCCTAAGGCTTGGGCAATAGTTCAGTATTTTTTTTATGATTTACTAGAAATTCATCCCGGTCTGGCAGACGCGCTGTGGATTTTCATTTGGGTAAAAGGCTATTGAATTAATGGGGTCTTCGCTGCAGGTCTAATAGGAATTATCCACAGGCGAGACGTATAATTTGTTAGGAGAGTTAGGCGAGGTACCATCTTTTGTCATTCACTTCAAATAAATGCAGACCAAGTCAGTTATAGTCAATACTGACAAATCTCAATTTAAATCGAATGTAACTCATTAGTTCAGTTAATGAGAAATGTATGAATGAGATTAGCATCATAATTTTCCTTCACTGTTTTATGAAAAATTTCAAAATGTTTCGCAGATTACCTTCTGGTTTCTTGAAAATGTTCAATTAATAATTTTTTTCATTTGATTGAAATGAAAAAGTTACCGAAATAATAAAGAGAAGAGAATATATATAAATATTTATAAAGTTTAGGTGGGAGCTACTTTTGTAATAAATATTTATGCAGTGCCAAAGAAGTCTGGTATAGGTTCGTGGGAATGCATAGAGCTTTTCTAGTTAACTATTGTTAATATAGATTTGAATTTTAATAAATTCAAAAAGTCACTGAGATATATTTAAACATTAGAATTAAACCATAATATCTGACTTGGATGAAGAGTATCAACGGTACTTTTCCGTTTCGCCGGCGCAAATCTCGCCAAGCAGACTTTATTGGCGACAACATACAGTATACCCATAAAAAATATTAAAAAAATTTTAGTTTTAACAATTCTTTTTTTGAAGGCATAAACATTTTAATATCGCTTAAAACTTTATAAAAAGCCAATAAATAAAGACAATAAATTTGTAAAAAGACATTAATTTAAGAATTTACTATGCTTTCACGGTTCAACATTTCTGATTCGTCGGTTCATATCACGTGACCCCAAGCGATCTCATCTCACGTAAACTACTCTACAAAAATCTAATGCTCTCAGTAATTATCTACATGAATTTCAAGTTAAATCTTAATTTGGAACACAAGTTTAAATGCAAGAAATATTTCAATGCGTACGAATAGCTTACTCAGAAATTATGTAAAACTGCAGTGCTTTACTTCACTAATGCATTCTCATTAGAATTGATGAATTTAACCCTTGACTTTCCTTTTCTATATTTTCGGCTTCGGGTAAGAGTTGTGATTGCATCCTAATTGACTTAATTACCGAAAATGGCCTTAGACATAAAACTGAACTATCTGATAAAAATTCTATGTAATTATATTCCAGTATTAAAAGAAACAATCAATCTGATAAGAAAAAGCTGCGACTTGTTTTGAAAATGAGGCGTAAAAGGTTACCAGCGAGAATATTCCGTTTGACATCGGTTGTACCATTATTGGCGACTTTATCGCTTGCGCCGGCAAAACGGAAAAGTACCGTATCAACATATGTTGTCTTCAAAAAAAAAAAAAAAAAAAAAATGGCAGAACGGTTCTCCTTTATGTGTTTGTATCTGTGCTTAGCGACATGATTCAGGGCAGTGAAATAGAAACTTAACTATTTCTTTGATTAATGTGTATGGTTATAATTGATCTGAAAATAAGTCCTGCAGACCCTACATACTATACAAGATAGCGAGTTATCGCTATGTCTGAAGTAGTCCCAAACTAGGTTTTAAAAGAGGTTTCGAAGTTTTATTCGTTTTTCTGAAAAATAATTTCATGCCACAGCCAAACATTTATAGCTTGAAAATAATTTTTTATTTAGATGACGTAAACGGTAAAATGTGTTCGAGCATAAATAGTTATTTTGGAATTTTCATCCTTAGTAAAAATTAATTAGCTGAAGTATATTTATCAGGTATGCCAGAGCCTCGATTTCATTGGCAATTTTAATTTTAAGACTTATCTTTTTATTATCTAGAATCTACTTTAGTTTCGAACTTCATTATGAACAACTACTATATGAACTATATGAATTATATGAACAAGTACTTATTAATTAGAGAAACAGATAGCCTCTCATCTTTCTCAGATAAAATTCCCGAAGAAGCATCTCGATATAGCTGTTACTTAGGCCTTTATAGAGCAGCCTTCGGAATTTATAATAACACCTTAATTTTCCATAATTAGTAAAATACTTGAAGTATTTGTTCTTGGGCTCATTCTGAAAAACAAAATCAGCAACTATACCGTTACGTTTGTTATTACGCTTTATTCATAATTGCCGAATTGTTTCCTCTGCTGTACCTCTGGAAACTCCTGAATTTAAAGTAACATACAAACAACGCTTCGAAAGACCCACCGAAGATAAAGTCATGCATCTTAAATTTCATTTAAACACTTATCATTCTATTTGTATTTTGATTAACTTCAGTTGCTTAAAAAGAGAACATTAAATCTTCATATGCAAGTTAAAATTTTAAAATTAATAGTCTAAGACTTAATTATTTAAGGATGCATAAATTATAGAATTAATATAGAATTAACTCTACGATTTTATAATGAAGCTTTGATTAAATATACTATATATGCTGACGTATAATTTCTTTCGCGTGTATCTCATGGCTTGATTTCATAGTATAACATACGGAATGTATAATTTTGAATGTGAATGCGAAAAACCCGATTATAACGATTATTATCAAATGCGAAAAACTCGATTATAACAACTAGATGTTACAAGATAAAATACCATGTACAGATTTTACAGCTATTTAGCTTCATAAACAGATACATTGTGGTAATTCATTTTAAACGTGTGGTGAATAACCACAGTTGAAACTGAATATAATCGTTTAAAAAGTGTGCAATTTAAATGCGACGGGCAGCAAAAATGATGACGCACTACGGGCGAGTGATGAAGAGAAGGAACATGAACATGGATTGAAAGGTTGGAATCTCTATGATGAAATGGTAATTAGCGAGGATGAGGTTTTAGAGTCAGAGGATAATGATTAATGTGATAAAATTTCGAATAAAGTTTATTTTAGCATTTGTTTTCTGAAGTGATACTTTTCTTTTATTTTATTTTTAAAGTAATTGTTTTTTCGTTTGCTTGGTAATGTAAATTTTTTATCATGTTTGTTTTACAAAATAAAGTTTATTCATTACAAATATCCCTCTCGTTAACCTAACATTTTGTTTTCACAAAAATACATTGCTAACTATAATAAGAACAGCAGTTACGTGTATAATCTATGCATATAATGTATACGACATAATCTACCTGCATAATATACCACTTAAATATTTTAACCCGCAAAATGTCGAGGTTCAATTTAATGACTGATTTTTCGGGACATCGATTTATGCACGATTATGTACAGCATGTTAAACATCACATGGAAGATCCAATGCATTTATTCGAAAATACAGTTTACTGCTGTATTTAAAATGATCAGAAAACACGATAAACACTCTTCTAGATTTGCTATTAAATGGTTATTTACAATTAGCAGAAGAGACAAAACTATAAGTATTTATATCTCTATACATCTTCAAATCCTCATATTCTGAATTACAAAGCATTCTTACCTTAAAACTAGTAATGTTTTTGGTGCTTGAATCTGAGTTTCTCTTTGTCTTGGGAAAGGTATTTTGCGAAAAAAAAATCCTAAAACTATTATTTCCATGCAATAACTTCTAAAGTATAAAATTAGACTTACTCTTGCTATTTCGGAAGATGTAGTGAATGATATAAATTTATACTTTCATAAGCTCTGTTATTAAAATTTACTAATAGAAAGAAAAGCGTTTAAAAGAATTGCGTTCTTTCAGTCAACTACGCGTTTGCTTCAATATTTTTGGATTCATTTTTTTTTTAAATTTCAAACATTATCTAGTGAAAGAGTCTTGAAAATTTATAAAATACAAAATCAGCTTTTAAAATATGATAATGTTATATTTACCATCTACAACGATGAGCTGTTCAGGTAAGATTCCTTGAATTGGCAGATCATTTTGATCTCTTATCCGGAAGGATGGGTCATCATTCCAAATGTAAGCTCCAGTCACTTCCTTCGGTGTCATTTTGCGAAGACACTGCGTGTCCATTGCACAACCAGTTTTCTCCAGAAAATGTGCACGATTGTGATGAGATGAATCCGTAAAAGTGCGATTAAACACCAAGGCGGGGCCCAGAAGCCAAGCGCTGCGAAATGTGTTTTGAAAGTGGGAAGAAGTCATCATAGTCAGTATAGATGCAGCACCTCCGTCCGGTCCAAACACTGTGACCTCCAGAGAGAAAAAAAAACATATTTAGCTTACCTTATATTAGGATAATATTTCCATACACAGAAAATGCTTGGCTCAGCTTTCATATCAGATGATATAGATTACCTTGCAATTTTTTATAAGACAGTCTTGAACAAATAATATGGCAAAAATCCAAGAAATTAAGTATAGCGAAAACTGAAACCAGCTAATTATTTCCTATAAAATTCATTAAATAACAACTAAATTAAGAAGGCTCTAAATAACAGTATTTACGGAAAGAAAGTAACTATTTTCAATAGCGAAAAAAAGACAAAAAATTGTTGCTCAAAAGCCTAATATTTTGTCAATATTTCATCAGTGGTTATAGTTATTGTATTTTGTTGCTTATAAAACTTATAAATTTGTTTGTGGGTTTATTTTTTATTATCATATACTTTGATATGAGAAGACATTTTACAAAGCTATGAGAAAATAAACAAATAAAAAATACCTGTATATCGTTCTTAGAAACTTTTCATTTCAAAAGCAATACATAAAGTTTTTATGTAGAGTTTTTTACAGACTAACTTTTGGAATTCCTGTTGAAATTTCATAGAAAGAGAGTAGTTTTTTTTATAGAACGTTCATGTATGTTAACGATTCTTTTCTTTCTCCAATTTTCTACTTGATTTGATCATGAGATGTTTTGCAGTTTACAAAATAGGTGTAAGATAAAACTAAACATTTTAATCATCTCTACCCAACCTTGTACAAGTTGGCATAATAAATCAGACAGCAAAAATGCAGATGAAATTTCCATACCTTCTCAGCATGTTGTAAGACACGTACTCACCATGGCCAGGGAAGTATAAAATAAGACTGACTACCAATTAATCTAACTAACTCTAACTAACATTCAATACTACATCATATTTAGTATAAAATAAGTTAGCATATGAAACTGAATCTTTTATGCTATACTTACTTTCGTTGGATCTCCTCCAAAATAATGTATATTGTTTCTTATCCATTCCATAGCGACAAGCTGATCCCAAGTACCGTAGTTACCCCTGCTGTCTTCAAGAAAATTGCTCAGTAGTGTATCTAGAGCCAAATACCCCAGAACATGAAGCCTGAAGTTGAAGGAGACAAATACTGTATTCAGGCGATAAGCTAAATGACCGTTTGGACTTAAACCTCTTTGGTGACCACTTCCAAATTGTAGAAAGCCACCGTGGATCCATACCATTACTTCTAATCCAGCCTGAAAATAAAAACAAGAAATTAAACGATATATATTAATTAAGTCTTATAAAAGCACAATAAAATTTGACGCTAAGCGAAATACACACATGAAGAGTTTTAATGCAGGTTTCCTAAGTTTTTTTATTTTTTTATTTTTATAAGAAATGTTTTCTGACGTAATTTAGCTTATAAAGTATTTTCACTTGAACGAAAACGCTATTTCAATTATATCTAATTAAAAAAACCTTTATTTTTTCTCTTCGATCAGTTAAAAATGCGTGTTCTGCAGAGCATTTGTAGAAAACGTGTTGTACTCTTACTTGTTAAACCGTATAATAAGTATTTCGAAAACTAGAATCACAACTACGGGGATGAAAACAACAGGATCACAACTACGCTTATGAATACGAAGAAAAACCCACATGTGAGGCTAGCATTAAGATAAAAAAAATGGTTTGATATTCATTTTGTCTTATTTCATGCACTTCATACATTTCACATTCACCTTTGCTGTCATGATGAACTCACACATTCGGTGCCACTAAATTAAATATATTTGGGAAAAGAGTAATCAGTGTCGATGGTTATTTTATACTCTAAGTTTACACTACAGCTGGAACAAATACAGCAACAAAAAGGGGACAATGTTACAGCTCGATATTTTGACATGAGTGAGCCTAAGATGCATCGATGGAGGGAAAAAAGCAATAACTTCTACAGTAAATGGTAATAAGATAAAGGCTCTTCGTACAAAAACATATAATTAGACACATTTGAAAATATAAGTACATAAATGGAGAAATATTTGTTGTTATGTTATAATCTTGTACACGAAATACTTTAAATATTGCATAAGCAAAAATAATAGCGTTCAAGATAATAGCTGTAATGGTCTTCTTTAAAATGTGAATAGTAGTACATCTATTCGTATGTGCTTTTTAATTGGCTACGTTCTTCGTTATAACCTTCCTTTTAGAAATAATAAATACCCTGTAATTTTACCCTTTCAATGCTCAAGATTAGGCCCAAATAAATACGGTAATTATGTACAAATATTTCCAGACAATTAACATAACAATTCTGAGTCCATCAACACTTCATCCCAGTAAATAACAATCAATCAGGTAACTAAAGACCATCACAATTCTGAAGGATATTACCTTATATTTAACAGTTTTGAGTACCTTTTCTTTTCCAAGATTTCCTCATTTCCTTTTTATCTACTGACACAATTTTTCGCACTGTAACATTTTGCAGCATTATTTACGCTTCATGTTAACATCAATGTAAATTTCAAAACGTCCGCATTTGGTTGAGCTATTCCAATAAAGCATACGTTATTTTATTGAAATAATGTTCTATTGCTGCATTATTTCTGGTAAGCACAGTTCATTTATTAATACTATAGATCTGAAGAAAATATAATTACTCCAACAATTGGAAAAATATCGATCTGTATTGGCTCAGCTTCAGATTTATATTCGGAGAAATGTTTAAGACTGTTACACATCCTTTTTAAATATTCTGTTAATAGAATATTTTTGCTTCGTCAAAATATTTCCTTACAAACGTTAAACCTTTTTCGCTCTGTTCTACATAACAGGCGCATTAATGGTAATATACATATATGATAATACCAAACACGGAACAAAAAACAGCAATTATTTGTTTCAACACGTGGTGAGAATTTTCTAAAACGCGTATCTAGAAGCCACGATTATTTCTGTAGTGAACATATACGTATTTAGATCCCTCAAAAATGTCTCCATGCTCATGTGAGACAGAGCTAGCAAAATTCATAACGATTATTTTAAAAATTCCGAATCTATTTACTGAATTCGGGATATGCCCCAAAACAGATTATTAAACGGGATACTGCATCAGAATTCGAAACCATCTCCTAGAATTAAGATATGCGGGCACTTCACGTTAAAAAAATTTCTCAAAAAGGTCCTGTGTTCAAGAATAATTTTATAGGGCAATGATATAATTTAAAATATTTGTTTCTTTACTACATTTTCTGAAAGCATATAATTCATTAAAGTACCTTATTAAAATTATTTTGGATTATTAGCTTGTTATAACGTGTTAAGGTAAAAATATTTCTCTAGCTACCTTATCTAATTTAAAAATCATTAACGGTATAGAAGCGCCAGTGTTAACTATTCATCAGAAGATAAAGACTTATAATCACGAGAAAGCATGAGAGTTCATATTAGAGTATAACCCAGAATTAGATGCAAATTCTTGCATAATTAGCCCTTTTGTAAATAAATGACCATGAAACTTTAAATTAATGTAAACAAAAGTTTTCATTAATAACATTTAAAGTTTTAATTATTTCTTTAATTAAAAGTTCGTGTAAGTATTTTATTGTTCAACATAAAAGCTTACATTCGAATTATTTACAAAATAAAAACCACTTTTTTAAGAAACACTTATTGCACAGGGAAAGATTTCAGATGCATTTTAATGTTCAATCTATTGAGTCAGCACAAATGTAGTCTTCAAGTATAAGTACGGTGGAAACGTAACTTCCCAGGCCACAAATATTAATTTAGCGACATGTGTGCTACGTCACATCACTGCAAGTCAGCACAGCAGGCAATCAAAGTACCAAAGACATCAATGGGTGAAACAACTGTTCAAGAGAACATCGTCAACGTGAGCCACAAAGAACACACAGCACTGAGTATAAATTGAAATTGGAACATTCCGTAGGACTTGTGGCATGAAACATTAACATCACGATTAGCCCAGTTACCTAACTAATCAACGCATCTTACGCCGGTGGTGCATCAAGTTCTCGGGATATAACACTCGAAAAGGAGCCCTGTTGTCACCGAACGGTGCAAAATTCATATCAAGCCCGGAAGAATATCGTTGAATCTAATTCACAATAAAATGTTTTTGCTATTTTAGCAGGCTTCGTATACGTATATCAAACTATTGTTGTTTGCCCCCTCCACGCCACTGGTAATGTGAGTTGATAGCGGTCGAGAAAGCACGCCGTCGAGAAGTAAGCAGTTCGCTTTTTCTGAGGAATAAATTGCAAGAAAATACCACTGGATTGTCACAGGATAAAAAATTTATACAGCATGACACCCATAAACGATCAACAATGGATGGATTGTGACAAAGAGATGAGCATTAACTAACCGTTCTCTTCACCCACAAAAGATGCTGCTGATTTCAAGATGTTCCAATGTTGGAATGATTCATTGCCTCTTCCTTCGTCGTACCTGAAGTATCAAGGCTAAAGTACATGAAATTCAAAATCAGTATGCCTTCAGATATCCAAAAACGACGAACGGATATCATGTCCTCATGCAACATAACTATAAACTCTCATATGTTGTACAAGGTACAGTACAAATATTCAAGAAATTGCAGTACGATATCCTTCTTCATCTGCCATATTCTTATGGCATCCCTCAATAGTTATCTGCTCTTTCATCATCCTCTCCCATTCTTAGCCAATAAAATTTAGCTAATGGCAAAGGGGATCATTTACAACTGACAATATCTTCACATCACAGGCCCCATCTGTATGTCAATTATTCCAGCTACTGGAAAACTAACGACAAAAGTGTGCGAATGCCGAGAAAGTCTACTTTGATTAACTAAGCATCGAGTTGCATATAAGCATTCTGTACCGCGCCACGCATATAGGGAAAAATTCCTCCTCGTGACTGGATATGGTTTCCGATGACATCATTTCCTCAACGCTTAGGAATGCCTTGACTTTGGTATACCTCCATACGTTTGTTTAAATTTTGATAGCAGTACCAAAAAGATTATTACGTGCGTTGTATTTTTGTTGCTATGAGATTACACTTAGTGTGGCGAACTAAGTGCTTAGTGTGGCGAATTCGATATAAAATGTAGTGATTTTTTTTCTTAGACAGAGAAAGTGTTATTTCTTCTTGTGCTAATGCCGTAAATGTGTATTAAGTACAGAGATTGTTAATAAATGTATTCTTAATTTTAAAGACTTCATGTTAAAGGTGTTGTTATCGTTATTTCATGTTCATTAAATATCTATTTTCTGCAGATGCAATCTCCTAAAACATGCGACAAGTCAGTTTTCGGAAGTAGCAAAAACGACGTTGGGAGCTAACATAGTATACAGTAAATTCAAAATAATTGTAATCAGTCTGAAAAAGTAAAATTTATTTGTGAAGTTAGACTAACATAGATTTGGAACAGAGAAACAGAGATACGTATTTAAAACTTAAAAATATTACTTTATGAATATTGTCCATTTTTCAATGTGTAACATCTTTTATACCTTTGCATAAAATTAGTGTTTATCAGAGAAGGAAGTTTCTTTTCTTATTCACATACAACAAATTCAGGGACAATACTGAATGCGCTTTTTCTTTCATTTAAGGCAACAGGAAATTGAGAAATGACATGAACGTTAACATGGAAATAACGTAATATTTGCAGACGAAATATTTTCTGCAATGTAAAGGAACAGAATGCAACATATTGCAATAATGACAATATACTTACTAGCACACAATACCTTTATAATTGGCCCGAGATCGTCATGTTTGGGTTTTTGCACTAAATTCATGAAAAATAATCTAAGCCTTTAAGATTGCTTCTGATATTAACAGCGTCTTTGAAATATTTTATAATTTTATTATTCCATGAAACAATAAGTCATATGCAGAACGCTGTGATTAATTTTTTTCGTTTCAAAGAAAATAAACGATAATTTCCAGACTTCCGTGTCACTCATGCGCGTCATTCAACGAAAACAAAACCGTATGAATCCCACCTAAACGTCATTACGCCAAGAGAAAATGATGTCATCGGAAAGTATGTCCAATTACAAGTACAGATTTTTCTTATGCGCGCGGCGCGGTACAGAATGCTTATATGCCATCGAGTTTTATTTTTCTAGCATTTCAAGTTGACATATGCTGTCGAACTTATCAGTCATATCAACCCAATGCAATTATAGTATACCTTCAGCGTAAGAGAAAATGTTTGAATACTGTATGAGGAATAAATTAATTTTTCTTTGTCTGCTCACATAAATCCCTTCTTTTTTCCCTCTGTTTTCGTTAAATCTTTTATATTGACCTAAAATCACACTGTCGTACAAGAATTTAGCACTGTTGCTTTCTGTTCGCTAATAAAGCATGCCATTATAATGATTCACAGTAACATAGTTATATGTTGATGAGCATCATAATATATAACCATGATAACAGTAACTTATAACTATTTTACCGAGTGTCATAATTGGAAGATGAAAGTAAGAGTCCAGACGGAAGTCCGGAAGCGATTGGATATTCGGGATCGGTCGCAGACTCTTAGCCGACAGGACACTTAACTGACACTAATTAGCCTACAGGACACTTAACCGACACTAATTAGCCGACAGGACACTTAGACGAAACGGACACTTAGCCTACAGGACGTTTAGTCGACAAGGACAGTTAGCCGACAAGACATTTAGCCGACAAGGATACTTAGCCGACAGGATATTTAGCCGACACGGATAGTTAGCAGACAGGACGGGATTCAGAATATTTTAGACAATTAAATATTAAAGGATTGCATGTTCACAACATTTTAGGCAATTAAGCTTACACAATATTTTAGGCATTAATAAAACAAATTAATACATCGCTATTTGATTCATGACAGCTTTCTCTTCCACATCTAGAAACCGTTAGACCAAAGCAAACGCAACGGGCAACAGTATATTGAGAATTACGTCTTAAGATTTCGGAGATACTACATGAATGAAAGAGATGACAATCTGCCAGCTGCTGGCAGCCTTATAAACAGGTAGAATGGTGTTGTGTGGTGTGGTGTATTTAATTATGGCAAAGCACACTAGGGCTATCTGCCTAAGAGGAGGGATGCCTTTCGTGGAGGACTTTCTAAGGGAAACTGGCTCGTATACACGTTACACATGGGGAAAACCACGAAAACACCCATGCAGCCAGCCCGTTCGCGGGATTCGAACCTCGGACCGAACTACCAGTGTTCAGCGAACTTACCGCTCGGCCGCTGGTGGGCTAAACAGGTAGAATGAATTATTTACAACCTATCATGTAAACCTTGAAAAAAGTTTAAAGCAATTTTTTTGCATTCAATGCAGATTTAGAATGAATTATTCTTTACTATAAAATAAGCTCCAGCTCAACATCTTAAAAGATGCAGGTACAGATAAAAAAAACATTACAGGTTAAATGTTACACTAATAATTAAGACACAATAACACGCCGAATAAATACTAATTCAGAAATCAAACAACAAAAGTCAGCGTTATATTTACAAAATTTTCACAGGACTAGTTTCGATGGTTTTACCGAACCATCATCATCAGCTGCAAAACCGCAAATGAACAAGATAGGAAATAATGATTAGATAAGATAAGAAAGCCTGGACAAGGATAAGCAAGTGGCGCCATCTGTTGGCGAAACCAGAACTAAAACATAATTTCTCTAAAAGCCGAAGGCAAATTTGGATTGGAATTAGGATCGTTAACTAGAACAGAAAGATTTTTATGAATGTGAAATGCCTCTAGAAAATCCAGTTCTCTAATGGAAGATGTTTTTTGAATAATTTTGGCAGCAGAAAAATTGAAAGTGTGATTTTCGGACCAACAATGTTGAGCAACAGAAGACTTCTGTGTTTCCTTTTTTCTAACATATGCCTCATGTTCTTTGACGCGAAATTTTAAGGCTCTCTTAGTTTGGCCAATGTAAATTAAACCACACTGGCAAGGAATCCTATAAATACCCCAGGAATTCATATCCGGAAAGGGGTCCTTGAGTATAGAAGTTGGAATTTTATTGATGGGAGAATAAACAACCCGAAAGTTAAATTTCTGCAAAATATGTGCAACTTTATAGCTAATTGATGGAAAGAAGGGAATGACAACAGAATTTTTATAATCTCCTAAAATAAGAGTGTGGCTTTTAGTGTGTTGAGATGAAAATTTTTTAACTGCTTGATTAATAATGTTGGGTGAAAAGCCCCTGTCAATAGCTATTGCTTTTAAATAATTTAGTTCTTCATCAAGGGCTAGTTTGGAGGAGCAAACTTGAAGAGTTTGCCTTCCACCACACTTTAAATCATGTCATCCGACTAAACAAAAGTTAGCTTCATTTTATTCCTATGGTTTCCGTGCTTTTCTAGAGGCATTTCACATTCATAAAAATCTTTCTGTTCTAGTTAACGATCCTAATTCCAATCCAAATTTGCCTTCGGCTTTTAGAGAAATTATGTTTTAGTTCTGTTTTCGCCAACAGATGGCGCCACTTGCTTATTCTTGTCCAGGCTTTCTTATCTTATCTAATCATTATTTCCTATCTTGTTCATTTGCGGTTTTGCAGCTGAAGATGATGGTTCGGTAAAACCATCGAAACTAGTCCTGTGAAAATTTTGTAAATATAACGATGATTTTTGTTGTTTGACTTCTGAATTAGTAAATGTTACACGTTAAAATGTTAAAGATTGAAAAAGTGATAGGGTAAATGTTACAGGTTAAATGCTACATGTTAAAAACGTTACAGGCTAAAAACGCTACAGGCTGGAAAAGTTACAGGCTGAATGTTACAGGTTAAAACAAATTACAGGCTAAAAATATACAGGTTTGAAATATTAAAGGCTAGAAAAACTACAGGCTAAATGTTACAGTTTAAAATAAATGCAGGCTAAAACGTTACAGGTTAAATGTTACAAGTCACAAAATGTTACAGGTTAAACAAGTTTCGGGTTAAAGAAGTTACACTCTGAAAACGTTGCAGTCTAAAAACATTACAGACTAGAAAAGTTATAGGTTAAAGGTTATAGGTTATAAAAGTTATAGGCTAAAAAGTTACAAGCTTAGGTTACAGGTTAAAGAATTACAGGCATAGGTTATGCTAGATTCTGAGATTTGATTTACTCATAGACTTTAGCTTCTCCCGTTCTGCGGTGAGTTTTACTCAAAGTTTAGTCTCTTAGAAGCTTTAAGTTCGGTCTTGCAAATGATCTTAACTATGCTCAATAGGACTGAAATCTAGTCAGTGCGCAGACATTTGTATCACTCTTTAAATGTAATTTTAAGTTCAAAATTTGCAAATATGAATGCCTTGGGATAATTATCTTGGGACTGGTACCCTTAGGATCATTATCCTGATAAAGTATGTGATGCGACAGTAGACCCATTTTTAAGGCTCTGTTGGAAATGATCTTAAATATTTAAATAAATTTGTCCATTTTGCTATTAATTAAATGTAGATTTTGAGTTTAATAAGCATTCATACAGCCCCAAACAATCTGGCTAATTCCATCTTTAACTGAAAGAGTACGATTCTTCATATTGATGTTTAATACTGGGACTTTTGCCATATCATTTGCTTCTCGTAGGCCTTTCGCCATAACCGTCACTCCCAAAACTATTGATTTTATTTTAATCCACAGATATAATTAAATTCCAGAAATCTTGAGACTTTTTAATATAGGATTTAGTTATTTGCAACGTTTCCTTCGATTCATTGCATAGAAATTGGATTTATTATAGCTATTCAACTACGAAAGTTGTATATCTATAAAATATTCCTAACAGTTTCTTCAACAGCTGACTTGCTAAACATTCATTGGCTACTAAAGCAAATTTGGTATTTAGGACTTCAAATAATATTCATAACGATCCACACTTTTTTTTTCATTTAGTGAAATGCTTTGTATACATTGTTCTTGGTTTTTTTTAATAAAATTCATTTTATTGTATCTCAAAATTATTAGATTTTTCTTACATTCGACAGTACGCATTTTTCTTTCAGATTTTCCACAGTTTCAGTAAATATGTTTTCTCATCTAAATAATCTGTAGCTTTTTTGGTCTGTGCCAAAATAGTCCTCGACCTTAGACTTCCTTTTCCGGTTTAAAATTTTCTCAAGCATTTTATGCTAAAAACCTGCTTGAGCTTTCTTTGTTTTCGTTACAAAGTCAAGTTGCTTAAAATGTCTCATTTATTTTTTATTTAAACTTATGCAGCATAATTCATTTAACACAGTTCTTAAAAGATGTAGATTTAATTTAAATTATGTAAGATGTAGATTTAATTAAATTTAATTTTTAATTTTTAATATAGATGTAGATTAGAATTACAGTTAAATAATCGTTGAGTGTTTGAACATTTCCTACTCCTCAACAATTTTCGTCATTGTATTTAGGTACGTCCCCGTCCTTTTAACAATTTTCGTATTTCGTAATTTGAATCTAAAAAAACGATTACAACCTTAAGTATGGACGTAAAGAAACATTATATTTAAATTATGAATAATTAAACCAAAGATTAATATCCGATTGATTGAGAAAACTCAGAAAACGAAATTTTACTGCTTTTATGAAATTAGCTTTTATATCAACATTTTTAGATTTCCAACCGTTTTTTAACCAATTTCCAAACGATCAAAATCCAACCGTTTTTAGCTGCTTCAAAAGACCAGAAATATAAAGTTACTCTATGAATTATGTTGCCCTTAAAATGTTATATTCACAAAATTCTGAATGTTTTAAAGAATTTTATAACAGGTAAGCATCACTGCCTTTGAATCAGTCTATTAAGAAGAAAAGAAACAGTTTCTTATAATAGCAATTTTTTAGTTTTAGATTGATAACGGTGAGATCATACGAAGCTTTTGCATGTTCATTTGTTTTTTCAAGTTAGCTGAAAGACATGCCTCTGTACTAAATTTTATTCTACGTAATTTTGCTTAGTAACCATAGATTGTTTCTTGATTTGAAATACTAACGTTCTAAATGATGTGCATAGTTTGTCAACTTGTCTCATTTAAAATATGCTAGTAGTAGTAATTAAGATGTATTTTCCCTCTGAAATGAGTACCAACATTCCTAAAGGATGAATTAGGCAACGCATAAATTTATAAACGTCAGGAAAAATATTTATGTGAAAAGTAATATATAAGGCTTTTCATTAAATAACACTGAATTACAGAAACTAATACAAGGTGTCAAGCTGCAATTTTAAGGTAAGAAATCTAGTTACGTCAAGTTTCCGTTTCATGTAATTTAAACGCCAGATATAAATTTTCACTGAAGTTTCCCAAAAATGTATTCATCAATAATGTTCAGAGTTAATTTGTTCAATACATGATTCCTCAATAATAATAATAATAATGATGATGAAAGAATAACTTCGGAGTGATATAATTCTTTTTAAAATGCAGTCTTAAGAAACGCTGTGAAAGAAGAAGTTAATTGTAGTTATGTATTAACAATATTAATGGATTCGAGTATATGTTAATTGGTATAAAATTTTTCTAAGTCTAATATGATGATTATTGCATAGTATAAAAGTGTGGCTTAGATGCAGGCTGAATACACAACACGACTAGTTCTATCCCAGAAATGACCTCTTAATCCATCCTATCCATAAACTATTCCCTAATGCCTTTTGCTTCTGACATATTTGTGTCGTATTTTAGTTGCACTAAACCTCATTGCTTGTGGGATACGAGGCTTAGCAAGCGTAAGTGTCCTTGTTCCAGGGAGAATTCCATACAACCTTGGAAACTGCCGTTGACTGGAAGATTAATAAATCAACAGAATTGGCTTTTACCGGAGTTCCGTTTTCAATTATATTTCCGAATGAGAGAATGTTGATGCTTTGAATGGCCAGAGCTTATTAACTGAACTCTTGTACAAATGACCTGCACTGCTACTTAGGATCATTTTGAAAATAAGTAGGGATTTATATTAGTTAGTATGTAGGCAAAAATCCTTTAGAACTATGTAATCGAAAAAAGAAATAAAAATTGTCGCGTTAGTATAATTATTAGCGAATTGTATTTTCATTTTTTAGATAGTTTCTGAGTAGAGTTTATTTGCTTTAAGCAAGAAAATCCAATTTCAGCTACAAGTAAAAGAGCCTAAAATATGTGGTAAGTGTAAAATATTTAATATAATGTGTATTTATGAAAGGTCTATATTTGCAAAATATATATTGGAGAGGAAAACTAATGCCCGCATGATTTTATTTTCAATATATCAAACATATATTTTCCCACTTAGCTTATTTACAAAATAACTGTTTTCACATTTTCGGTTAATAACTAACTACAAGAAATTCGAATTGTAACTCCTGAAGCTTCTAAAACTGCATAATATTCACAAACCAGAATATGGTACTTTGGACTCCCAAGCTTATGATTAAAACTTCTGCCAATTTCTTTTAATCGTTTACAGTTTAGCTTTATTATGCTTAAAGATATTAAACAATTTCATACTAGCAATTCCTCGTTTTTAATACATTGTTAAACTTAAAATTAATCGGTATAGTTATATTCTAATTCTAATAAAATCGATGAACGTAGTCATCCAAAGATCAAATTGTCAGCAGACAGGAGATTTATGATAATACATTTTTGAAAATCTTGCTATTTAGAGTATTCGAATAAACAAGGGTCATGGCAAATTTATTTCTTTTCAATTACTTTTCGCATTTAATTGTGTTAATTGGTGTATAAACACGTGTAAAAATAAATAAGTTATAGGATAAGAAGTGTTTGTGTATCCTAACGTTTCATTGTCTTCACGTTGTAGGGTTTATGTTCATTTTAACTAACATTTATTTTAAGTTTAAACTATCTTTCCTGTCAAGCCTTACTTTCCCCTGGAACTGCCAATGCCAGAGTATGTAAATGTTAGTAGAACGCGCAAGGATTCAAATTATCAGCGGAAGTATTCTGAGTTAAATAGAAAGGAAACGAGTTCGAGGTGTGCTGTTCTTACTTCACGAGCGCGGAGGTAGTTAGCCAGAAATTGAAGAACCACGCGTTTCGGCCTGTGTGTTTGTCTCGGCCAATTGTTAATCGTTCAACGTGATATTCAAAGTTTGCTGAATTAGCAGCGGTATTGTAAAACGCGGTGAAGTTAGTTACGTTTAGAGAGCCTCGTAGTTAGTCTCTTGTTATTATTTCTTTTCAGGTTCTTATTTTTTATTTTAACCGCCGGGTCGGCGTAGTTTGTGAGCGTCAAGAGCACGCATTTGTAATTTCTAAAGTTGAATAAAAAGGGACTTAAACCCTTCGCAGGACTCTGTCTAATTTCCAGTTTTAGCTGTCATCACTTGGCTGCGTGCAGGTTGAAGGCGCGCAACTGTACAACGTGTTAACCAAAGCAGCTTAGCACGTCACCATGTGGAATGGGTTCGATCGAAAGGGGTGTGAAATAGCATTCATTACATTCAGTTTTATTACGTCTAGATAACGCAATTCTTCTTTTATCAATTCTGATTATTTACATCTCAATTGCACGTCGAATCATTCTTCCTTATAGAGTAGAACCCCGATTACCTGAGCTAATTTGGACCTGGGCTAACTCGGATATGCGAAAATCGGGTAACACGGATTGATACAGACAAATTTGAATATTACAGCCTTATTGTACGTCTAACACATATAACAGCCTTCTGCATAACAGCCATCTGCTTAACAGCCTTCTATCCATAACAGCCTTCTGCTTCATTGTGTTGTCTCGTTTTCGTGCCGTCAAACAGCATAGATGTCGCAACATCATAATGTTCGCTGGTGTATTGCTGTTAAGCATAAATGCTGTGTCTTTTCAATCGCAGTCAAGCCATCCGTGTGACTGATCTTGCTTTGAAAATTTCCCAAGTCTTTGCTTGAATTTATAATCAGCCTCATAAAAACGTACCAACGCTACATGACACAATATGAAGAATTTAGATGCATTACATTTCTAAATATCAGTCACACAGTTGCATTTGGATGCAAAATGATTTGGATTTAATCGGAAGTTGGATTAAATTATTTCAGTTAAATTAAAGGCCTCCTTGATTACAGAAGAAGGTGCCACCGTCGACAACTTGATGAAAGAAAATGACTCCTATTTGCATTACACATGGAGACAACTACAAAAATGCCCACGCAACAACATTTACTTACATATGAACGAAAGACGAAATACGACTGTTCAGCGAACTTATCCACTCAGCCACTTTACACCGATAAGATGACATCCGTCCTGGTTCTTGCCGTACGGAATTGAACGTCATTTCTGCGGAAATCAGTTACATTGGCATACAAGGCCTGTTGTTCAGTACATATTACTTTCTTTTGTTACAAGATATTTTGAATAGCACAGTATTACATATGAACACTCTTATAACATAAATCAATGCTATATATAAGTGAAATTATATTGTATGTATACACATATATGCATTTGGCAGTGCATTAAATGAATACTACATTTGGTGTATAAATAAGTCAAATGTGATACATTTAAGTTATTACAATCAATGTGGAAGAAACCTTTTACACTACAGAAATATATAGACGTTATGCAACATTGTTATTGGTATTTTCATGTATTAGGTTGGCATACTTACTATATTGGAATGAACGCTTATATTACGAAAGTAAGATAACTGTATAAATGGGCTCGGGAATGGAATAGTTCAAATAAAAATAAGGGTTACTTGAGGATTTTGAGCATAAAAAGAAAAATGGATCTATTTAATAACATAGATACTATTCAAGTTATCACGGATCATTGTAGATTCCGGGCCTATTTAAAACGTTTTAATCTCCAAAATCAATGTTTGGCTTGTGGGAAGTACGGAAATACAGCTCATTTTATGGAAGAATGTAAACTGACCGAGAGTGTGAAGACGAGATTTTGAAAAATAACTGAACAGAATGTAATTGAAAAAAGAAAATTCTTGAACAGCTATGCAACAGAAATTATGAGGATTGTGAATGAAAACAAGACTACCATAGGAATAGGACTTTAAATATTTTAATCTTTTGATTTTTTTTATTTGTCTGCGTCGGGTGTGCTGCGTTAACCATGAGGCCGATTATTGTCGGCCAGGAGGGTTGCAGCATACTCGTAAACTAAACTAAACTAAACTGTATGAACAATGTATTACACCGAATGAGTACAAATATTTGTATATGTCAAGAAGTTGATTCGATGGAACAAAGATTTTTATGACAAAAGAGTTAAATAACTACATATATGTAAAAAAAGATAAATAATATATATATATATATATATATATATATATATCAAAAAAATTAAATACTTATATTACAGGAACTGAAACAGTAATATAGCTATTTCGGGAATGACTGTGATGAGAGCTGTTCCAGGTTACTTCGTTTTTGCAGCTCAGTAGGTAGTGATAGCATGTAGTTTCGATAGAGCAACATTGTTATTTTGAATATTATTCCACCACGCTGCGTGAAACATGGGTGCTGGTTTTTTTAGATGAAACTTCGCCGTCAAGCGGCATTCAAAGTAATAATGATCTGGACTGCCCACTTTCCCACTGTCGCAGATGTCTGTGTTGGATAGAGCAAACCTATGCAGATAGGCTTTGTACGGTCCATGTCCTGTTAGGAAATGTGACATGCTGCCAGTTTTGCTCTGAAGCTCCATGCTTACACGTGGGAGCATTGCATGTGTACGTCGACCCGTTGTAGCATCATTCCAGCTGGTTTGCCATTGTTTTATAAGAAGTTTGCATGTGGAATGCTTTAGAAGCGAGGTTGGAAGTGTTGTTGGGCACTCAAGTAAGGATGCACTATTGGCAGCTTCTTTAGCCACAACGTCTGCACTTTCATTTCCTAGTATTCCTACGCGCGCTGGCAAACAACGAGTACAGGACGAAAAGGTATAGGGATACTAAGGAGAGTTCTCTGTATTTTGTTAATCAGAGGGCTTCTGCTGTGCATGCTTGAAAGTGCTTGGAGGCTTGAGGCAGAGTCCGTATAAATATGAACTTGATTAAGACCATTCCTACGACTGTGGATGATTACTGCGTGTATGGCTATGAGTTCCGCCTGAAACACTGAATTACTTTCGTTCAGTCTTCTGTTCCAGGAGAAGATAATGCTGCTTTATCCAATTCGCTTTTGCGCCGGAGAATCTGAGTTTATATGGATGGTGTCCATTAGGTCAAATTGTGTTGGGTGACAAAGATAACGAGATTTGTAATTTTAGTCTGTGTGGTCTGTGCTCTTTTCCCACAGTGATGTATTTTTATTAAACCTTGTAGCTTTTATCACTGCGGCTTCCCTCTCAACTACAAAATCAAGAGGGATAAGACCCGCAATGACTTGTAGAGCAGATGCTAGAGAAGTCCGATAGGCCCGACAGATGAGCAGAAGTTGACTTCTTTGTATGGAAAGCAAAGTTTTCCTCATGGTAGAAGTGAGGTCCTGGCCCCAGATGGAGGCTCTGTACAACATAATGCGTTCTGAAATGGTTTTGTACCAAGATTTCAGGAGATTTGCCGGTATACCCCATTTCATACCTGTAGTACGTTCCATACTGTTAGTGAGATTGCCAATGCGTTGCCTGATAATTTTAAGATGAGGAGTCCATGAAAGTTTATTATCAAAAGAGAGACCTGAGTATGTCATTTCTGAGACTGTTTTTAATGAATGTACCTGTAGTTTTAGGTAGGTTCTTCTCCTAAGGCGATGACGACGTCCTATTATCATGGCTTGCGTTTTTTCTGCACTTATTTCAAGTTTATGCTTCTTGGCCCATTGAGCAAAGATATCTAGACAATCCTGCGATCTTCGTTGGATATCGCTGCGGCCCGCTACAATAATGAGGAAATCATCAGCATATGCCAGAATCTTGACTTGGTGAAGGTTGCTGAAACGCTGGAATGCAGTGTTTGCTACTAAGTTCTACAGGGTGGGACCTAAGCACGAACCCTGAGGACAGCTACGAGTAATTTGTTTCGTGATGATATCATTATTCATCGTGATCTGTACTTCTCTGTTGTCCAGGTAACTTCTAATGAGATCTATTATCACACCAGGGCAGGAAAGAGAGGACAAGCTGCTGATAATGTCTGGCCACCAGATGGTATCGAATGCTCCCTGGATATCAATGGAAATAATGACGGAGTGCATGTCTGCTCTCTTATTATTCGACAGCGTTGTCATTAGATCATCCAATGCATTTTCAGTTGACATTCCGGCCCGAAAACCATACTGGTTAGGACGCAAAGCATCAGTGGTTGCAAGGTGGTGGTTGAACCTCGTAAGGATGGTACGTTCTAGCCCTTTTCCAAGGGCTGGTAATAAACAGATGGGCCGGTATAATCTTGGTATAGCCGGATCCTTCCCTTTTTTGCAGAAGAGGGCTACTTCTGCCACTTTCATTCCTTGTGGAAAATGACGTTGCCTCCAACATGCATTGAAGAGGGAGTGTAGTAGGGAAGGAAAGTGCTGATAGATGATTTTGATAATCATATTATCTAACCCATCTGAGCCAGGGGCTTTCTTAGGAGCTAGGTATTTTATTATGTGGTTAAGCTCATATGTTGTGGGAAGTGGCTCTTTTCTTTGCTTTGTTGACCACCTGCGTTTTTTGAGAAGCTACCTTGCATGCCTTTGTGCTGCCGAACTATCTTCGTTGTTATCTGTGTGAAATATGCAGTCCATAATTCGTCTCGCCACGTCTGAACCTGACTTAGCAGAAGGTAGGAGTGAGGATAGGATGCAGAAGGAATGAATCTAAAAAAACACAAAATGCTACATGGTAGATAATATCATTCATTCTTTGGCACGTGGACCAAAAGTAGTCTTTGAAGCATAACCTTGAGAATTTCCTAGATTTCCAAAACAAACAAATTAACTGCATATGCTACACTATAGTTAAAAATCCTATAGTTCTGAAATTACACAAAGCACTCGTTTATCACTTTTACTCTCAAGATTTAAGTTTTATGAAATTTATTACTGGTCACTACCTACGCTCTTCCTAGTCTTTGTAACAAAAGAGTTAAAAAACTGTGATTAAGGTGCTTCTTACTCGCAGACATCCAAGCTTAGAATAACTATACAAGAATCAACAGACGCACCCATCTCATTAACGTGAGTACCCACATTGATTTAATTTTTAATTCATAAAAATTATAAATTCTAATAGCTTTGAACTGTTAAAAAGTATAATTGTTCTTCTATTAAGTTAATTGCCTTATACAATATAAATTAAAGACTTTTAATTAATTGTATTTTTAAAATAAAAGTATACTATAGCATAATATAAAGCATTCTAATTTACAAAAAAAAGCATAAATTATAGAACAAATTACAAAAATTACAGAGCATCATAATTTACATGAATAGCCCCCATTTAAAAAGCGTTTGTTTTGCTGTAAAAGCTATTTAAACATTAAATCAAAAATGTCTTTCATACATACTCTAGTAAAAATAAATGCTAATACGTAATCATTTGTGCTTGAATACATATAAACTGCTTATGAAACATAAAAATACGTAACACTACCGAAACCATAAGAGTGCAAGACAAAATCGCCTAAGTGCATGAAATAATTCTAGAAGCTTTGTTACTTACGTTATAGTCCAGCGGGAAATGAAATGATACCTTTCGTTTAGAAGACTAAGAAGAAAACCAGCTTTGTTTTGTTTGCACGCGAATAAATAAATGCACATCTGAACGTTTGTTTTGTTAATTAATATTCTGTTCTGCCAAGGAAGTTTCAGTTTCATACTAATTTTGTCTAATTAGCAATGCGATGTCGTTATTTATATTTTCTGAACACCATTTGTTATGTTTAACAACTTTTTTCTCTAACTTAATCTACAGGTTAACTGAAACAAGAACAAAAGAGAAAAGATATAAATAGGATTATATTTTTTATTTGAATACAAGCTATCTTCATTTTCTCTTTGAAATTAAGCTCTGGGTAGATTCTCTTTAAAACTATTGCATTTAATGAAACCAATTTGTAAGCTTTAAGTAAAAAATCTAGCTCATCTCAAACAGTCTTGTTACACTGAACTCGGTGGAGATGCCAAATCTACATTTCATTCTCGCACGAATCTAATTAATTAGTTTAATTAATTAAACCCTTGCATTTAAATAGAAGAATCTTCTTTAAATAAAATGAACTAGTTTTATCTGCAGACGATAATTCAACTGCAGAATTAGTTTAAAAGATTTCCGGAAGAAAGCTATGTTTTATAAGCTAGAGTATGTTTAATGAAAGAGTGAAAACAAAGCAAGTTTTACATTTACTTTAGAAAAAGATTCTTTCTGTTTCTAAAGATTTCATGTTGCACCTCTTACGAAAATTTAACACCATAATTTGTGAAAGAGTCAGTGAAATGAAGAATATTCTCTTGTGTGATTAAAGGTAGGAAATAATCAATCTAAATATTTGCTGTTTTTCGCATTTCTTACTGCCCACCAGCGGCCGAGCGGTAAAGTCGCTAAACACTGGTACTTCGGTCCGAGATTCAAATCCCGCGAACGGGCTGGCTGCATGGCCGTTTGCGTGGTTTTCCCCATGTGTAACGTGTATACGAGCCAGTTTCCCTTAGAAAGTCCTCCACGAAGGCATCCCTCCCCTTAAACAGATAGCCCTAGTGTGCTTTGCCATAATTAAATACACACACGCATTTGTTACTGATAAAAATTAACATTATACTAAGAAAATTGGTATATTGTTTTGTGTAAATGCGTATAAGTTTAATTTTGTATAGTATTTAATCCCATACATGCATTAAAAAATGTATTTATAATTAAAAGAAGGCAAAAAAATATTATTCAACCAGTTTCAGTATCATGTTGTTTATAAGCATAAAAGGTTTTTCACGATAGCCATAGAGTAAAAATTTCAGTAAGTCACGTCTTATTAAAATAAAAACATAATTTTCATACCTTTACATGCACATTTCGAAGAGATATTCGGGAATGAATATTTTGACTTGGATGACTATTCACTGCCTATTAACGATGAAATCAAAGTACGTTTTGACAAAACATAGTGAAAAGCAATGAAAGAGTGTTGCTTAATTGAGCAATTAATGTATCCTTTTTAGATATGGCAGCATGTATCATTAAAATATAGATGATCCTGTTGAAATATTAATTATATATATCTTTGAGTGATGTTCTCGTAAAGTATGGATTTTTTTATTTGCTAAACTGCAATGAATGCTTTGATAACTAATTTGTTTTTCCTCTAGAAACCATAACAAAGTTAAATTTTATGTTTGCGGAACACTATCATCCCTAGTATCTTGCGCTGAAATAGTTTTCATAAAGTTCTTTAACTTGAAAAACTTCAGTATGGTGTTAAGTTCTAAGGTCATTATTTAAGGAAGTAAGCCTATTGTCAACCCTTCTGAACACCTTCTCACAATGTATAATTGTACTTTTTAGGTATTATCAAACTATTCAACCCTTAATTTAAAGCTATTTCTGGTTTTAAACAAATTAATTCAAATCAAATATAACCAAAACTTGTATCAAACCGTTTCCAGGATTTAGAATAATATCAATTGATAACTTTTTAAACTTTTAATAAAATCAATTGATGTTTAGCTAAATTAACTTTACATTGCTGGCCAGAGTTTTACTTGAACTATGAAGCTACTATTCGCTAAGTTCAAACTGTATCATTGACAACACGTAAGTAGGGGGAAAGACCACTTTATTCAACTCAACAAAGAATTTACAGATTCCACTCCTGATGTTTACAAACTTAGCCAATACATTTGGTTGCAACGCAAAATAAAAATATAAAATTAAAGTTAAGTTAAATAATCAGCCGAACATGCACAGAGATAATTAAGACGAGTTAGTTGGCTCTTAGTCCTATCACCGACGTACACAAACCCGCAACTAATATGCACAGCCGTGAATCCGCGAAACAAAGAGGCCGAACAGCAGAACAAGCTCTCTCTGAAGTAATTCAGGCACCAGCTAAAATATTATCATTCTACCCTACTTCGCCTAACCCGCGAACATCATTCTGGAAAGAAATGGCAATGAAGTAAGATAGAAAGGATAAGTAACTGAACAAAACGAGTTAGTTTAAAACTAAATGCTTCTTTACATCATTATTGTGATTAATAAAAGACGTTTCTAGTGCCATATATATTGCATATCTCAATAGAAAATAACCGTTTGATATTTTATGCACTTTTTATATATCTAGGTCATAAATGGTACCAGTTTTTTACATTTAATTTTAAAGTAATAAAAACGTGTTTTTATAGATTAAAAGAGGGGAAAATATATTCGAAGAGCAATATAAATATTATTTCACTTAATTTTTTTTATCGTAACCACCTTAAAAAATCAAATGAATTTTGTGGATAACTTGGTTACTGCTTGAAATCATGAAGGTAGATGGTCATTTTTTTCCGCTTTTTCTTTTTCTTACCAAAGCCATTAACCATCCGTTAAAAAGAAATTTTTTCTTAAATAAAATTATAATATTAAAACCTTAATGAGTAAATCAATTAACGCGTCAAAGCCTTGATTAGCTAGTTAAGTTTAAAGCACTTTTTTCCTCCTATTTGATGCTCTATTTTTTTCTGCAAATATCGACTTAATCCCGCGATATTTCATTCTTTAAGCTTGTTATCAAGTGGTAAAAAATTATCTGTGTGTATAATCAGAAATTAAACTCGTGTTTCACATGGATTTTCCGAAAACTTAAACAAAACGAAAATTTGCATTGTCAATATATTTCACTGAAAGCGTTTAAATGGAAAAGCGTAACCTGTTCACGTAACAAATAATTCAAAACTAAGGTAAGATTGGGAAATGAAATACAATAGGGTAAATCTCTTGATTATATTCTCTTCTGGTAATTTTTAGATTGCAAAAATTATACTTTGTATATAAAACGAAATGCAGTAGAATACATCTCTTGATCATTGGCCCACCAGCGGCCGAGCGGTAAGGTCGCTGAACACTGGTAGTTCGGTCCGAGGTTCGCATCCCGTGAACGGGCTGGCTGCATGGGTGTTTTCGTAGTTTTCCCCATATGTAACGTGTATACGAGCCAGTTTTCCTTAGAAAGTCCTCCACGAAGGCATCCCTCCCCTTAGGCAGATAGCCCTAGTGTGCTTTGCCATAATTAAATACACCACTCCATCTCTTGATCATATTTCTGTCTGGATTTTTTAAACTATGAATATATTACTATGCTTAGTAAAACCACAGACAGACTCGTATTATAGTATTTAATTTTAAATACTTCCTTCATATATGCAACAATTAAAAGTTTTATTTCAAAAAAAAAAACAATTTTATAGCAATGTATTGAAGCTTAAACGGATAACCGTATTAGAGTTATTAATTGCGAATAATCATTAATTTACAAAAAGAGATGTTAGCATTAAAAACATCAAGGTGAATGGGAAATGGATAATTACTTTCATTCTGTTTGTACTTTGGCGCAGTTACTTGTAAGTTTATTCAAATAATTTCTTCATTTCATTATTTGCTTTTGTAAATCACAAACTTTGTAAGTTAAAGGTTTTGTAAAGTGCATATATATGTATATATATATATATTGCTTTTAATTCATCCAATAGTTTTTCTGGTTTCTTACTTTCAGAATTCTTTTATATTATTTATGTTTACAGTTATTTTGATTTACAATCGGAGAAAATTATAGCTTGATGATTAGTTAAAAAATTAAAAATACTTTTTAAGAATTTTTATTTTATTGCAGTTTTAACAAACTTAAATCGACTAATTATTTAAACTTAATTAAACTCTATTTGCCACATTTTTTATTTATATCTTTTAAATTATTTCAAGAACTTATAATTCTCCGGATATAGATCAGAAACATGGCTTGTTGAAATTTCTTCGACAGTTTCTTGAAAAATACTAAGTAAAATTTAACAATAATCTTTTCCAACAATTTTTAATAAATTCAGTTGTTTTGTATTCCTTTGTATTACGTTATTTTATTGAATTATTTTGTATTTTTTCAGTTTTGATGTATGTACTTCCAGTTAGACTGTTAACACCCTTTTTTTAATTATTTTCTCTGAATTATACATACATATATATATAATGTGTTTGTGTGTTTGTATAATGTGTTTGTAAGTGTTAAAAATAGTATTAATGTGTAACTTTTTCTTGAAATTTGGACTTAACGCTGATGTCTGTCCTTATACTCATGTTCTTTCTTAGTTATTATTCTTCTGTAAACAAAGAAAAAAACAGATGAATTATGAATAGAGTTAATTTAACAGCAGATGATTTTGAATTTGTATTTATCAAGCATTGTTATTTTGTTCTTTCTTTTTTTTTCTTGTAATATATATATACCGTTGATACAAAGCAAGAGGTAGAAACCTTTCACAGGACTAATTTATGTTTCATTTCTACTTATATATATATATATATATCATATATATAAAATTATTCAAAGATTTAGATTTCTTTTGCCATTCTAATATGCTTAACTCATCTTCTAAAACAGATTTTCAAAACTAAAATGTACCAAGATAAGCATACTTAGAACAGTTAAATTGCTTTACCCAAGTTTAAAATGTTTATTTTAGAGTTTTAATGCAACTTATTATACAGAAAAAAATACGTATTTTTCAGCGAAGATCGAATTAATTTTAAAATCAGAATTTTTACAACTATTTTGTATCACTTGTTCCTGTGAAGACAAAGATAATTTCTTTCAATATTCAATTGTAACGAAAGCTCTTAAGCTTTTGTACATTTACGCTGAAAGAAGCATTGGAAAGAAAACTTTTGACAAGACTCTGTCACAAAAATTATGATAAAAACATTAATTATGAAAGTTTTGTTTTTGTTCCTAAATTTAAATTTCCACATATTGGAATTTCAAGGAGTCTGATTCGAAAATTACCAGTTTAAAACATTTTATCCTCTACTACGATACAAACACAATTATTAATTTTCTCCTCGAGGAAAAAATATTTACGGAAAATTCATAACAGCTTCTAGTAAATATTAAGTTAGAAAAATTAGTAATATTCATGTCAAAATATGCCCAATCAATTTAGCTGGATAAAACTCGAAGTTTAATTACAAACTCGCTACTACTCCAGAAATTTTATAAAAGCACGAGTTAGAAATTCTGGAAAGAAAAGATTCATTCCACGCTTTAAATTAACTTTACGCTTCTGAAGGTTTACGCAAGATTCTGTACTTCTTGTCTGAGTATTCAAATCATTTTAATTAATTGAGAAAATGTGGTAGATCTCTCAAAACTAGAATTTAAATATATTAGCTTATGTGAAAATCTGTACAAAAGTTAGTTTGTGTAGAACTATGAGATCCTAGTTTCATTATATATAGAGAGAGAGAGATAGCGCTTTTTTATTTTTATTTTTTATTCGGTGGTTTGTGGGATAATATTTTCATATGTTACTATACTTTCATCCGTTGGATTACTTGTGTTTACATTTTTTTACATTCAGTGTACTCAAAATTTTTCTACATATTTAAGCATTTTAAAATTTATTTATGGTTTTAATTCTATAATTTTGCAATGTTCTACATTACTTACTCCAGCCTGTACGAATTGGACTGATAAAGACATAAATTATTTTGACTAATTTTCTGAGATTATTAGAATAATAATATATTATTAAAATAAATTTAAAACATAATACTGAGAGATCTGAGATTATTAAAATAATCTCTGAACTCTCAGTATTATGATTTTAATTTGGGTCATTGTTAGCCAGAAAGAGGCTGATGTATTTACTTCTTTATTTGCAGACCCTCTGATGACAATGCAGTGAAAGATGAAAATTACTTTTTTCATTTTTTAACTTTATACATTTTTTGCACCCTTCATGCATTTTACCTCTGTGTTTGATTTTTTGATACTATATAATTTGTTCCGAATTAAATATGGGATAGATTTTAAACTTATTAATTGATTTTAATCTGCATTGCGTTCAACGTCTGGTTGCGCATTTTCCGATTGAAATGTGGTCTCAGATTAGCCGTGAAGTGAAGGAAGGAGAACAGATGCAAATCCTCAGAGGTATAGCGTTGATTGTTTAGTGTACCAATAATGCGTATTACGGTTTGCCGGGGTGGAACCCAATACCACTCTGCAGAGTGAGACAGGGTGCACGACCTTTATGACGATGTTTAACACAACAGTCGAGCAACTTATGATCAGGTGCCTCGAAACTCTAATCCGACCATGGTTCTGCAGGCAGAAGCGTGATTCGTCCCCAAACAGAAAGTTATGCTATTCGGATGACCATCTCAGCTTTTCAAACCACCATTACAAACGCAAGTACCTGTGGTTTAAAGGTAAGCGAGGCAATAGATGCCCAGATGCCCAGCGAACAGTCTCTTGTACACGGTAGAATTATTCTTACTGCGTTGTAGACTGACATTCTTTGTAACATGGTTGCGGATGTCGTAGTGCGCTCCGTGAGTGCCATGTGCACAATATGCTAGTCTTCCCATGGAGTGTTCGAAGAGGCGATTGTAATTGATCCTGTCTATCAGTCGTCCCCTCCTTGCATTTACCAATTCCATATTCGCATGTCAGTTGCTTGACTACGTCCGATAACATGACCGATTTCACGGACACATAATCCGCATTCTCTGTGAGCAACGATTCTGCGTCGATCAACCCAGAACGTGCTTGAATAATGCTCGTGTTTTTCTGCGTGAAGCTGTACACAGAAAATAGCTAACGAGAGAACAATTCTCGTTTTACAAAAAGGCAGTCTTTCTTCCCTTTAGATAGGGGTTGAAAGGAGCGCTGCAGCCACCATTGATGTGCGCGTGCGCTTAAACAGCATTCATTTGCATATTCCATCGAAGCATCCACATGATCCGGGTTCCATGCTGTTTGAGAGCTTCTTTCATGCTGCTAAATTTCGGATAGTCAGCAGTTCATATCTGTACCTGGATAATTCTCTCTCTCTCTCTCTCTCTCTCTCTATATATATATATATATATATATATACATATATGTCATGTTTTAATGCGTAGATGAAGGAATCCGGTACTTTTATCAGCTTGTGGCTGTAGACAGGTCTGAGTTGAAAGGCATGATAACGCATTTAACACAACTGAGCTTGAAGTATCACAATCTTTATTTTTACGACCCCCCCCCCGGAGATCGATGCAAAGAATTCTGTGAAGCTACTGGCTAGGATCTGTACCTAAGCACTCTCGGCCACGGGGGATATAAAATCACGAGGCTGGCGGTTCTAGAACCCGAAAGGAAGATAGTTTTATATGGCTAGCTTGAGGAAGGGAGAGTAGCGAAGATTACTGCCCATTGATGAGAGAGACAAGATCTCTGTACTCCGCCAGGCGTTTTCAACCGGAGGAGGTGATGGCCGTCTAGTGAGGATAAAGATAAGAACTGTATACTCCGCTTGGTTGGCCCAATAAGGGGGTCCATGCCGGCGTAGTACTGGCGGAAGCATTTAAACCACCAGTCAGATCTCTAAGCGTGCATGTTCCCCGACCCTGTGAAACCTGGGAATCGAGAGTGGTGACCTGAGCGCCCAGGATGTAGCAGTAGTTAAGTGAATTTTCAAAGTCTGCTACCTTGGGTTGGATCCCGAGGTGGTAGCAAAAGGCGAGCAATAATCCTTTTGGGGAACAACGACTGGCTACTCACTCCTTGGCAAATATTGGGGCCTCTCAGTTGGGTCTAGTCCGTGTAGTTTCTAAATGACGGAGCACGTTAGACAAATATTATTATTATTATTATTATTATTACTCTACTACCAAGAATTCTCATATATTTCACACAAGTGAAAGGTTAAATACCAGTGGTAGCTGTATTGAAATTAGAAAATTTCCATTATCTTAAACATCTACCCAAAGAAGCTTCCATTTATGATTTCTCTTAAAATTTTAGTTGAAATCTAACAAGGCATGATATGTGATAAAATCAGATGCAACTTAAAAGCCATAATCTCTTAATTATGAATGATAGTAAAGTTTCTAAAACTAAACTTTTCATCTTATACATATATTTGTCAGAGTAAAATGTGAGCATTTTATATCCAAATTTGAACTATTAAAACAAAAGGCTTCTTCTAACAGCTAGTCTTCTCTGATGTTTATGTTCAAATAGTCACAGCAATAATATACAACCAATTAGGTAGTCATAGTAACTACTTCGTGTCTTCGCATCAGAAGTACCTCCGAAGCATCCGATGATGTAATTATTAAAAGGCACTTAACATGTTTCTCGAACTTTTTTAGCATAAAAATGTAGAACTGCTCGTTCTTAATATAGTAAGTGTAGCTTTATCTTGCGCATTTAAAATCAAAACAGAAATTTTAGAAATTAAACGAATTTCATCTTCTCTACATCTCTGTAGGAGATACTCTTTGTAAATATAAATTAAAGTTTTAAGAAGTCTTAAGCCCTAATAATTCATGCCTTTCAAATTTTTCTTAGAACCCTCACGTAAAGCTTTTGCGATAAAATGTTGTCTAAAATCACATATACAACATCGCTAGTTGTACAGGATAAATGCGTTATGTGTAATTACAAGTTGTTTTAGCAAATCATATTATAAATATGTACTTTTAAGAAAAGCACGCGTTACAGTGTTCATTTTGAAGAAAAAAGCTTTGCATATTATACTTAGTGAGTCATTCAGATTTAACAATTTTGAAAGATACAGATGATAATTTACTACAGATGAAAAATTAAAGGGTCTTAAAACAGATGTACAACAAGAAATGCATAGTAAATAATCAGATTTGAAAGCATAAGATGTAGAATATAAAATTATAACATAACTGGCGCAGTTAAATTGCTTGGATTAGCACTATAATTTGTATTTTATCACAACTTCCTAATTCCTCCAGCTGAAAATTTCAAACCTTTGTGTCATTTTAGTCAAAGAATATATATAAAGCACAAAAATTACAGATCGAGAAAATGCACTGTATTTCTTCAATAATCTTAAAATATACAAGTTTAAAAAATCTTAAGATATACTACTAGATAAGCTTCATACACATATAATGTATTAATTAATCATTTACCCTAGTGTCCAGAGTAGGGGTCCAAACATTAAGGTACAGGCAGTCTTCTTGACCATCGTACTGTTTACGGAAAGGATTGAGTTGGAAGCAGGGAGACCCGTAATTTAATACTTTAAATGTATTTTGCTGTATACACCATGATGCATTTGTCCATAGAGGAAGCGGCTTCTTCCATCTTAGAGGACCCACTGGTGGTTGAGCATACGGAATTCCCTGTAACAAAAAGTATTCTTATAAATATCATTATTAGTAAAGAAATATGTGCTGTCATAATATAATATATGTAAAGAAAAATCTATTTGAACACTCTAAATCCCTCAGTGAGGGATTTGCAGAGCAACAGCAGCTTTTGCTCCGCTTCGCGTTAAACAACGCAGGTTTACTGTCTTGGTAACAGAATATGTTTCGCCACCTGCAATTATGACAATGGAGAAGGGAGTGAGTTGAGAGACAGAATGACCCTCTGTCGAGACAGAGTGCCCGAACACGTTTCTGAAGCTCGCCATTTCAAGCAAGGACAGTCGTAACAATGGATGCACCTCCTTTGATAAAAGTAAGTTCGCTTTTAAAACATATATACAGTTATTTCTTAATATAAATAGCTTAAGCATTATAAATTATAGTCTTATAGTTAGGTTCATGTGTAAAACATTGAAGGATGTAATAAAAAGTAGTTTTAGTTTGCTCTTTTTTTAAGGTATCTGCTTTTAGAATGTAATGCTGTAACGTAGTTTTATTTATTACATACTGCTAACACGATGAAAGCGATATGCATGGATGTACTTTTTGTAAACACTTCTTAAAACTATTTTTATGTTTGTACAATTTCCACAACACTATCGATTTTAATTATTTAAATTCAGTTTTCCATACATTAATTCAAATAGGAAAAACAGAGGTGAAAAAGAAATCCATACTATAGTTTTGATTTTTTATAACACAAGTGAGCAAATTATTTAGTAGAATTGCAGCATGTCAGCAAGAAATAAAAATCGTATACTTTACTGAATTCTCTGGTGAAGTCGTATCGTTTTCAATTATAGTACTTTTTAATAGATTTTTTTAATTTTCAGATATTTAATGTCATTTTTTGTCATGTCATTTTATTGCCATATTTTTAGTGTCATATTGTCCATTTATGTACATATATTTCCTAATAAAAAGTTTTTCATGCATTGCTTGTTTTCATTTATATTTAAATTACTTTGTTCATGGAAATTATTATAATTCTACAGTTATGTTAATGATTTCCACTTAGATTTAATCAATAAATAAAATACATAAGAATTTTCGGCAGAATTATGAAAAATGAATTTTTATCTTACACATGTCAGCTAATCCATATTATTTAACTTTAAAATTCACTTTATTCTTTCCATATGAGACTTGGAATTAGAATTAGCATATATAAAAATAAGTTATAGTCTAAAAATATATGTAAACATTTATTCACCTTTAATGATTAATGTATAGGTGTATGCATATAACTTCTCAAAAGTAAAAATCGTTATAATAATAACTGAAAATTTTAAACTTTATTCATAATTTAGGGTAATAGGTTAATTAATTTTAAGCTCTTCATAATTTTGTAATAAGAAATAGAAACATTTCTTTCTCAACATTTTGTGCAATATATGAAGTTAAAAACAATAGCATGAGATTATTTTATGGTTACTTATTAATCTCATACATTGCAAATAAATCTGAATAATTTTCATGTAAGAAAAATTAAGTTCACATTTTTTTCTTATTTCAATGTATATTAAAATTTATTATTCGATTTTTTATGCATATTATGCTCAAGTAGACAAACTACCAGTAACATCAATTCACAAATTGTATTAAAATATTCATTTATAAGTAGCATTTTAGGAAGTTAAATCTAGCAGATTATAATACAGGTTTCCTGAGACATATACTCGTATATGATCAGCAGTTTTAACACATTCAAATTTTCATGATCATAAAATTTTTCAAGAAATATTTTTAATAAATTAATTTTCGACTATTATGTTTATTTAATGGAAAATTTAGCTTACATGATTGCATGTTCTAATCTTGTGAATGAAAGCTACGAAGAATCATAATTTGTTTTTTAAAATTAAAATATCTATACAATATTCAGAATGTATATCACTATATATGATTTTTTAAATTTCTTTTATGAAACTTGTAGAGACATTAGGTAATTTTTGGAAGCAGACAAGATGAAAAATACGCAACCGCCTTCACCGAGAATCGAACCGCGGACCTCTGGAATACGCGCCCAGTGTGCAGACCACCACACCACGAAGGCATGCCAAGAAGGCGGGAGAAATACCTTATAAACTATGCATTTTTGATTTCTCAAATCAAATTTTGAAAATTTCTGAAATATATATTCAAAGTTTTAAGTACCTGAAAGACCTTATTTTTTATTCAAAAACCCAGTTTTCAGTCCGAATTTCTTACTATTCCAGTTTTTATGTATAAATTGCATTGATTTCCTTATTTTTATTACTTACTACACATAGATAAAGGTAAAAACCATGTTTCTGTAAAATAAAATATATTCTGTGTATTCAAAGTAATTTCATATCAGAATTAGTGATAGTGTTAAGTATTTCAGAATGTTAAATATTGTAAAATGACACCGAATTTCCAATATTTTAATGTGAATGTAATTTTTTGAAATATATATTTCGTTAGATTTGGAAAGAAAAACTGTATGTCCACACAATGAAGATATGATTGTCTTTAAACTGTGCTTTTTATTTCAGTGATGGTCTACTTTGATTCATAATCTTTTTCATCGCCAATAAATGTTTTTGTAAGTACGTAGGTAGCAAATCTAAAACAGATGTATATGTCAGATATTTAAAATCACAATAGCATGTTAAAAAGTAGTGCAAAACATTTTTTCAAGAGATAATATTAACTAGAAATCTAAAACTTTACATACAGCAAATACCAATTTTCAGTTTGCAAATAAAATAAATATAAAGTAAGTATATAAAAATCGCACCATCAAGAAGTGAGCAGAGTATTATAACTCCTTGTAATGTGTCTGGTTTCACCCGAATATCGGGCGATATCTCGCTATCGAGAAAAGCGAACGAAAAAAGGGTCACTCCCTTAAATATTTTGTGTCCAATAAAAGAGTCTTTTGTACTTTGCAAGGATCACGCTTAGTTATATCTAGTCACATTTTATGATAGCTAAGCGTAACTGATCTTACAGTCTATGTTATTTAGCTGACTCTCTAAGCTGAGTGCTCTCCAGATTCTAGAAATAAGAAACAAATAATAGTTACGGGGTAAGAAGGCTACAATTTTACTATTGAATATGGATGATATGCATAGCGGGAAGGTGTGCTAATGTAATAGCAGAAGCTGTAATTTCATTCTAGGCAGACTGTGACATATATTAGTCATGGTTCTGGGATAAGTCCAAGAGACTGCTGGGAGCTGGTTTGAACTAATTAAAGAATTTTTATTTGAACGTACTAGGAAAGCTGTAAAATAAGTACCTCACTCTCATATTGAACAGAACAAATTGAATAAATGGATAATTTCATAACTCTGGCTTTCTTCTTTCCAGCAAAACCAGCCCCCTCGTATATCCGGGAAACAAAAATTATCATTATATTTTGGTAATAAAAGTCTGCACCACAGTTCTGCTCTCTATCTGTAAGAATAAAATACTTTTGGAATTACGTTCACTAATGTGAAAGCTGCAGGCTCGTGTTTCCGAATTAAATCCAGGGCTTATCAAAGGTGCAATTGAAACTAAATTGTGATACGTTAAAGAAAGAGCATATATTTCTATTACCATTTATTTTTCATTTTCGGATTTCATTTACAAATCAAATAATAGAGCAATAATTTGCATTTTAAAATAAGCAACATGATTTAAGATACTACTGCAGAACAAGGAAAAAACTCAAACTGACCCATTTAAAAAATATGGGGGAAATAAAAGCCTCGTGTTATGTAACATATATATTAGGAGGAAATACTGCAATCACGTTATTTATGAATTTATTCACTGGAATAAATGTTGCAATATAGAGTATTCAATTATATTAAATAATCATATCTTCTTTAACCCAGCTTTTGCGATAAAGTATAAATAAACCAAATAACTTTTGACAGAGAAAAAAGGTGCAAACCATATAAAATTTGCTATTAAAAGATCTTGCGTCGTATAGCTAAGCTGAAACTGTAGCTTTTCTATGAATCCTTTTTGTTCTCTAGCTATCGTGGGCACTTCAATGTCCCACAAAAGAATGACCTTATAGACGGTAATCCACGAAAGGATACTCAAGGGAGTAATAACCCAGGGGAGAATAACCCTTGGAGCACCGACCGAAAAATTCCCAAGGGAGGATTAGAGTGGAAATGCAATTCTTTGTCTATACCTTCGTTTCTTCTGGACTAGAAGCGAAAACGAATTTTAACCTCAGAAGTCGAATTGTAAATAAAGAGTATCCCAAGTGGAAGTTTGAATCGCAGAGTGAATGATGTTGTTTCGAGAAAACTGCTCAGACTATCACGTATTGCTGTTTGAAATATTTTTCTGATAGCACAGTAAAACTTCTGCCTTTTTAGATGAAAAAATACAATATGAAAAAAATTACTTATAGCTATCTATCATTATCTTTATTTTAAACTAATATGCAGAAAAAAACTACTAAACTTAGTACATAGAAAGCAAATAAATAGGAATGAATGCATTATCAAAAGGAACAGCTTGACTTCTTAAAACAATAAACATAAATTTCTGAGGTTTCATAACCTTAAATGGACAAGGAGAAACCTTAAGTATCAGAATAAGGTTGTTTAAATTGGTAATGATTCCAGTTAAACTAAATCGAAAGTAAGCACGTCATGAAATATCATTTGCTTAATAAATCTTGCCAATATTGCGTTTTTTTTAAGAGAATTGTAGTATTGTAGCTGAATATTTTGCACTTGTATCAAAATATTGCAACATATTGCGCGAAATCCATTTGCTCACTAATTTGTAATAGTACCATTTTTTTCGTCCATTTGAACTATTTCATAAAAAAATTTCGATTGGAACTGAAACAAACTGTGCCATTTTGATTAAACTATCTGCAATGTATTTAATGAAATATTAATAGAGCTTTAATGCTACATAGAAGAAAGCTTTTATACTGTTATAGATAATAATCGTAATCTATAAAATATAGGTCTAGGAATATAAATATATGCGTATTATCTATCCACACAGATTATTATTAACTAATAACAGGTTAAATTATTTATTTATAAAATGCAGCAAGATAATCTTTGGATTATTTCTTACATTTATTCTAGCAATAAATTTTCCATCAGAAAATTATCTACTCTTAATACTAACAGCTTTTGCATGCATCAGAAATAGCGTAATAATCTTTTTATCCATAGCACGTGTAAATGTTTGTATACGTTTCTATTGATATTAAATTATCTGCATACGAGCAAAGATCGATAATTTCAAACTCTTTTATAATTAAAAGTTGAATCGGTGAGTTATCTTTTTGTAATTAAATTTGTTTCAATTGAATTATTTAAAAAACTTTCTATACTCCCTAACTTCTTTACATATAGTTAATACCCGTGGCCAGAAAACAATAAATTAGTAGTCTATTTCAAACTTCTCTACTTTATTGGAAGCTAACTTACATAAGCTGGTACGATACAGGAAATAACTTGAATGAAATCTAAAAGCAAACTGGAATTCAAAACAACCCACAATAAATTAGATTCGCTGAGACAAGCAACTACCAGTCTACCCCACCTGATAAGGACCATTACAAAAGGAACACTTGTTTCCTTGGAAAGAGAAGCCATGTGCTCAATTCTGTTCTACTGAAGAGCAAATTGGATCGTAAATTTCAACATTAATATTAATCCTGAAAATCTCCTATAATTATTTTAACTATTAAATTCCAGATTTCTGGATACATTATAATATAATAACATTAACAAGGCATTTTATTATATCCTGAAGAAATGAATTCGTTGTATAATTTACGGTTTCATAAATTACGTTAATTGGGATAGAAAACCGAAAGGAATAAAATGTAGAGAAAAAATTTTGCAGAAATTGGGAACATTTTGTGAATATTGGCAACACATTTTGAAACTCTGATTAAAAGCAATTTTTTAAAATAAGTCGGAATTCTATTAATTATCGTATCCCGGGGTTATCATAATCCATCGAATCTCTTATAAAGTGTTTTCAAAGTAGAAATATACAAAGCAGAAATTGCACTAATATTTACAAGGAATAAATTATCTGTTTTAACATATTTAATTAAAATAAATTATGAACAGCATATGATAACACAAATAAAAGTATTTCTGCATTAACGAAAAATGTAATTGACAGGATGAAATATGTTATAGGCAACAGAATAAAACTACGAGCTTATAAAACCATTTTATCGAAAAACACAAGTCTAAATAAATTTAACACTACCTAAAAAATAAATTTATAACGTTTAAGTAGTAATTCGGTGCCTCGTGTCATTCATGTAAAAATGTTATAATAAATTTATAGCATTTATATAATAATTCTCATCATCGTGTATGCAGAATCTTCTCCCATTCCAAATTTCTAATTCCAGGCAAGTCATGGAAGTTGCTACTCTGCGGTGTTAAGGCTCCTAAAATATTTATTTCGTCAAACGTCTTCTTTAAAGTTTCATGATAGACGAAAAATAATGTAAAATCCTCAGATTCTATTCCTGTGCAGGAACTAAAAACAAAAATGGGATGAAGTTAAATAAAATCGTACTGTCATTTTTGGTCTGTGGTGACTAATGCTATAAAAAAAACGAATTCGAATGTCCAAAAACAAGTGCAAATAATTTATAACGTCACACCTGATGCAGCCACGTTTAATCATAACAAGAATCCTTTTTAGCACTAGAGGTTTTATATACGTCTCGATATACAATGGAATTCCATTTTTATGAATATATTATAATTATATAAGTTTCGTTTTTTTCTCGAGGTGATTAGAAAGCCGCAGAAAAATTATCCAAGGGCCATGAGTTTGATATGGCTGAGATACACTGAAAACTTAATGAATAGTTAACAAAAATATTTTCTCATTCGACGTTAAAAAGTGCCAGCCCATATACAGATGAAAGTATCAGAAATTCGATGGAACTGTGTTCTAAACCAAAACTTCAGTGGAGTGTGTAAACCCGAATTTTAAATATATTTGTTTTCTTGGCTTCAAAAAGCCTCAAATTTGCATCGTTCCTGATTTTCATGTTAAGTATTAGCATCAGTGTGAAAGCTTTTTCTCATGTATGAAAAGGAAGAAGTCCCGAGCGAGACCCACATTCATCTTTTCTAAAAATTGCTAATACAAGCAGCATGCCTTCAGACATCTCAACACTAGGAAACGATACTAGTTGTCAACAAAGTTACAAGATGTGTGCATCATCTTCTACCAGGATATCCTTATGTTCCATCTACTTTTAAAAGCAACATTGATGACAATTTGGTCCACCTGATGTGCTGAATTTAACATGCCTTGTTTAGTTTATACCAGTATTCAGGCTAGTCAAGAAGATACTAATTCACTTATATGAATCTTAAAAAAATTTGGTGTAAAATATAGGAACACAACCCAAAGAAAAACCGGGACAGTGAGAGCTACCAAACAGTGTTCCGGATTTGGGAATGACGCTGATTTCAAATAATGACAAAATTATAGAACAAATCATGAATTTTTTTATCATACACGTAAAAATCCCATGCTTTAATAATTTTTAGCCATGGAAGAATATTTAATCCCATTTGAAATTTTTCGCAAGTAATAAATTTCAAGTTGTATCATGATGCCCTCACCTTCAAATTTTCTGTTTAAAGATTTCATTCCCGAATTATAATTTCTTATGGGTTGATGGCGTGCAGTAATTATTATAAATTTTAAAATGGCAAAGAATTAAGTTCCACTATCTTAGAGCATTAATTAAAATTACTAAATTTGTGAAAAAAACATTGCTCCTTGTTTCAATGCTAATTCAGTAAAAATGAAAAAATATATATTATAAATATTTCTCGTTGTAAGAAAAAAATCAAAGACTGAATAAATGAGAGTTTAATAATATACAGAAAAGTAACAAATGTAAAATTATGCAAACCATTAACTGAAATTTCTGCCAATTTTTAAGGAATCAAGTAACAGGTTTCTATTCTTCAAAGATCAAAGATATTCAGCTTTGGAGGCGTGTGAAACGTTGATGAAATGGGTCTTGCAAGGTTACTATTATTTTTCATTAATCAATTATTTTATGTTTGGAGCTTTACTGCCATTTATCCCTTTCGTTTCCTCGCCTGAATGAAAATTATATTTAGTATTTAAGCTGTGTTTGTAAGATTCTAATAAAGAGCGTGTTTCTGCCTCTCGAGGCCCCGTTCAACTAGGTTAGCTAACTCAGATGAGATTCTATTCTTCAGACTTTCATTGCAGTTGATACTACTTAAAGTTTTACCCCAGTGAAAAGTTTGAACGAACTTCGAGTTAAATCATTTACGTAGCCCTTGGCTACTAGACAAAGTTTTAAATTTGGATTTACCGTTACTTTATGTTCCATCGCCACAAATGGTTGCTTTCTTTGTAAGCATGAGTCGCACTTACAAAGTGCTATGTTTCAGTTCTGATTTAATATAATGCTGTGGTATGTTCCAGTTCTGATTTAATAAAATGGTTAGTTTTAAAACATTCTTAAGACTTTGCAGTTCTCCTCACACGAAGCAACAATTCGTTCCAAGTCTGTTAGGAGTTCGGATTTAATTTATGCTAGCAAACAGCACTAAACCCTATAACCTATTTAACAAATAACTAGAAATATTTAATAAGAACTCAGTTTGCTCAACTTCATTTCACTTATTTATGAAACAATTCCAAGGATTCTACTTAAAGATGAGAAATTTCACAATTAAAGCCCTTGAAATTAATAAGAGTTTCCTATGTAAACTATGGTCAATTTTAAGTTTCCCTTTTTTTGCTAATGTTATTTTAAGGGATCACTAAAACTATCTAAAATGCAGAAGAAACAATATTGTTTTATCTTATTTATTATTTATTGATCATGACAAGTAACGGTCATGAGTGTAAAGGAATTGATGTCTTCTTAGAGGAACTTTAAAGAGAAACCATCTAACATTTACGTTATATATGGGAAAGAAGAACAAACCAAAACTTCCATCAGAAATTCGAGCCCATGTCGAACTACCATGTTTAGCAATTTTACCCACTTGGTTTCTGGTCAGTGCTATCTTAGTTATGCTTTTGAATACCAAAGGTAAAGTTGAAGCAAACCAAACTATTGAAATAATCAAATACAACAGGATGATTTAAGTAAGGAAAACTTCAAAAATCAAAGATAATAATGTGAAAATGCTTGTTTTTTCCCCCTTAAGCAGTGACTGAAATTATTAAAAAATGAAAAATAAAAATTATAATTATGACAAATAAACGGCATGTTACTAAAACTTGGGTCCTAATTACACATGCAAATGTAGCAATCTACCAATTGAAGACAATTAGCAGATGCAAAAGATAGGGAGCATGTCTCACCAATACTCCACAGATTGAACCCTGCAAACACAGCAGTTTAACGATATTCACAGCCTGTAACCGAAATCCCTCACAAAGGTAAAAGTTTTCGTTATTCTTTTAGGAAGCTCCAAGATTATAAGCAGAAACCCCTTTTTGACATGTTGCAGTGCATTATTATCCATTAATTAAATTTCTGCTTTAATATTTAATTAGTTTCCATTTAATTTTTACATTATTGTACATTATTTGATCAGCTAAAAATTATATTTTACATACAAGATCAATTGTAATCGGCTTTTTTCCCTCCAAAGCAGCCCTTATATTTTGGCTTTAACAAACATTTAGGAATTTGTCCCATAATAAAGGATATTAATTATTTCTAGATACCTGTTATTTGATTTCAAAATTTCAAACTATTTTTGTAAAACATTTGATAGATAGAGCAACACCGAGACCAAATGTAAGATTACACAAGTAAAAAATTCCAGATACTAATTTGAATACATTTTTCAGCAAAACAGTTATGCCTTTAAAAGCCTATATAAAATGTAATGCACATTAAGAAAAACGTTGTGAGCCCGCTTTACACAAAAATAAATTCACCAAATGCAATATTCAGCTATCTTATCTATAAAAATAGGGCCTTGTACTAAACGTGTGATCATTTCGCAGTAAAAACAGAAAAATATGAAAATAAACATTCATAAAGAAGTCTGCGGGAAATAGTTCTAATTAATATAACAAATTTTCTTAATATTGCCTATCGCTGCGAAAGGAACAACGTAGGGAATAAGCGAGTCTTTTCAATAGATCCTTCCTGCGGTAGCATTGTGTAGTACTTACTTTTAGAATTCAGAATATTTATCACATACTTTGTTCAATTTTTAGTTACGGAACTTAACTTAAACATGCTAAAAGTATAACGTATTTTTCATGAAGGTTGTGCAAGCTATAGAAAAGAAGCTTCGCATAAGATTCAACAAAGTTCTTAACCTTTTTCGCCTCTTCTGCAGCGAGGGAAAAAAATAAATCATTTCTCTGGAAACAATATCCAGAACATGTAAAAAATTATCTTTTATTTGAGAAAAATTTATCTATAAGGAAGACATACTTTTTTACCGAGGGAGTATTTTCTTTTATTTTCGAGAAGGAAGCCCGTTTTTATGTTGGGTTATTTAAAAAATATTACACTTTTTAATAAATTGAGTTTTTTTGCCTTTTCTTTCTCAGGCTGTACACTCCAATCATTTCATCATAGGAGCAAAAACACCCACCTTTTTATTTCATCACTAAAGAATAAATACCTTGTTTCTGTTTCATCCCAAGAAGATAAAAGCATTGCTTTTATTTCATCACAGGAATAACATCTTTCTTTTCCTTTACCAAAGTGTCAAAAGCACTTAAATAAATCATAATGGTTTTAAAAGCTTTTCCATCTTTTAAACCGAAGTTTGTCCATTCTATCTTAATGCACTTCATATTAACATAACTCATTCTTTCCAACATTTCCAAGCTGGTGAATTTCATAAGCATGTCACTGTCTACTAGGATTTAAATTACCCTACCGATTTGCGAACTCATCAGTTTTAGTGCTGGGAATTAAATCTTCTTTAACATTTAGGTACTTAACAAAATTTTGAAGTTCTTTTGTGTGCGTATCTTCGTGCTTTTCATAAAAATTAAGAGATATAAGGTATTTCTTTCGCCTTCCTAGCGTGCCGGTATTCCAGAGGTCCGTGGTTCGATTCCCGGCAAAGGCGACTGCTCATTTTTCATCTTGCCTACTTCCAAAAAATACCTAATGTCTCTACAATGTTTACTTTTAAAACTTTTAAATGATCAGTATCTAATAATATTCAGAATACCTAATAATATTCACTATGTAAAAGTTCTATGTTGTTACAATGCAATTTATACACACATACAATTTATGCATCAGTTCACATACAATTTATACATTAAAGAGATCATGGATTGCATTCGCATCCTACTGATTGGTTAATGTGTTATTGAACTAATGAATATGTGTTTCCTATCAGCTTTTAAAATACTTCTTGGTATTCATTTCTCAGCATTTCTAAAATCTTTAATCACAATAACAGGGAGAGAATTCTTCTGTACTATATAGAGAGATGTATAATTTATTGAATATGTTGGGGAATTTGAATATCTCAGAGTATACGAGGATTATTCGACTAAGGGAAGGAATGATTCGAGAAGAATTTTCTAAAAGAAACTTGTTCGTATTCACGCTACACATGAGAATCCCCACAAACTTCAACCATGAACTGAAATCTATGTGTTAAGGGGGGGGCTTGTTTTTTTTTGAAGGATTCAAAAACAAAAACCTCTGCCATTTTTACTTATTTAAAGTGGGGATATTAGTTTCGTTTGTTTTTAGGAGTTATTTTGGACTTTTTCTACGAAGTCGTTTTTTACAATAGGCGCTGTTCGATCCGAACGTAGAATGCAAATGCGATTTCAAGTAGATTAAATCCACCACGTTATGAATATTTGCAAAATAAAGTGCTCGAATTGGAGGCACCAAAATATAGATGCTCCAAAAGAAACCTTTCGTGTTAAGATTTGGAAAAAAAGTTACGTTTCAAATACGAGCTATTCCTAACTACTCCTTCTAGCCAAAATAATTTTTAATCATCATCAAGTAATTTTTAATCACCAAAACATGAAATTAAATCTTATCAGTTAATTAATTTATTGAAAGTCTGATATGTAAGAAACATAAGCACAGCATTTGTTACAATTTTCTTAAGAAATTTTTTTTCAGTCAAAATTCACTGCTTACAAATATTTAGGAGTTATATTGTTTGTGCATAAAAGATCACTGCTGACTAAGAGTCTCAGTTCTGCTAATGCGCCATCGACTCTCTACAGTCAAATGCGTGCATTACTTTAAAAATTATAGAAGAGCATTTAGGATAGAAAAACACACATTTTTATCAATATCTTCAGCTTCTTTAAGCGCGAATTTTTTTATTCTTTTAGTATTTAGCAAATACGTCCCTGAACAATAAAAATAGTATTTAAAGCTGAAAAACCGAAAAAACGTATCCGTGCAACTCCGAAAATTTAGCTAATTTTGCAAACATTAATTAGCTCCCAAAATTTAAAGATGTTTGTATCCTGCAGCAAGGTTTTAATTGTTAAACAAAGGAGATAAATTGCAATGCTGTGTCTTATTGTCACATCATCCTGTAGGGTTTATATTTATTTTAACTAACATTTATTCTAATTTTAAACTATCTTTCCTGTCGAGCCTTACTTTCCCCTGGAATTGCCAATGCCAGAGTATGTAAATTTTAGTAGAACGCGCAAGGATTCAAATTGTCAGCGGAAGTAATCTGAGTTAAATAGAAGGGAAACGAGTTCGAAAGTGTACTTTCTTGCTTCACGAGCGTGGAGGTGGCTAGTTAGAAATTGAAGAATCACGCGTTTCGGCCTGTGTGCTTGCCTCGGCAGATTGTTAAATCTTTCAACGTAATATTCAGAAGTTTGCTGAATTGTCAGCGGTATCTTACAACGCGGTTAGGTTAGTTACGTTTAGAGAGCCTCGTAGTTAGTCACTTGTTGTTATTCTTTTTTCAGTTTCTTATTTTTATTTTACCGCCGGGTCGGCGTAGTTTGTGAGCGTCAAGAGCACGCATCTGTAATTTCTAAAGTTGAATAAAAAGGGATTTAAAACCTTCTCAAGACTTTGTATACTTTCCAGTTCATAGCAGTCACCACTATTGTTGCGTGCAGGTTGGAAGCGCGCAACATTACAATCTGACAATAGTCTGAAAGAGAAACTCCTTTATTATCTGTAATCCAAATATATATAATATTTAAAACTCGCTCAGAGATAATGATGCAATAATGCGCGTAATGAAAGATTCGTAAAGTTTTAGCATTACCTGCAGCGATAGGAAATTTTTTGTAACAACTGGAGGAAGAAATGAATTGAAAACAGGAAATTAATGGATGAGATCCAAAGCAAAATATATTCTCCAGGAAGGAAGGTTTTATAAACTCTAAATTATAGATAACTTAAAGAAAAAACTACTTATAACAAGCAATTTGCATAAGTTTGGGAGAAAAAGTTCTTATCTTGAAAGAAATTATCGCATCCCCTCTCCTCTGTGTATTCTCATAGTGTCGTCCAGGTTAGTAAGTCCAACTAGTCACGCATGTAAATTCACAGTTCGAATCTCGACGGGTCCCTAATTGATATTTTTGTGTTTCCCGCTATGAAAGCTAAGTTTATGATATAGTACTTTACATTCGTTTACTACCTGTAAATAAATCGTGATGAATCACTAAGACCATGGAGTGAACAGAAAAATTTTTATAGCGCTCTTTTCGAATTGAATATAAAAGTGTTTCTGTGATTATTTGATTATAAAGTGTAGAGCTTCTTAAAATTGATTACAAAGTCACAAAAGAAAACCTACAATGATTTTGATAATACTTAGATCAGAATACTTTGGATTCAGATGTTTATAAAGAAACTGAATTGATACTTTTCTTACTACTCAGTAATGAAACAGACTAAAATATTTGGGATTATAGATTTTGCGTTGAATATAAGAACACTTATGCAATTGTTTTATTAGAAAGTGTTGAGCTTCTTACTTAAAATCAGCCACAGAATCAGAAAGAAAAGAAGCCGACAATGATGTTGATAATACTTAAATAAGAATACTTTGAATTCAGAGGTTTATAGGGATAAAAAATTGATGCTTTTCTTACAGATCAGGAATAAGTCCTTCCAAACATTCGAAGTTATAGTTTCACTACAAATATGAATTTTAAGTTTCAACTAAAAATATTTGGAAAAATTTAACGTGAAAAGTAATAATACACATTTAGTATACTTTCATTTGCAAAACTCTGAATATAGTGCAAAATCTTCCCTTTTGCTAGCAATTTTATTTGCTGTTTATTCTTTCGTTCCGAACGTTTATTTTACAACATAAAGGGAACAAAATAAGCGCATTACAAATCATAAAGTTACCAGCCTTCTAAAAATTACACTGACATATGTAATTTCTGCCAGTAAACGTTCCTTTTAAGATTTACTTTACATCCCCCTCAAACGCGAATAAAAGGCCATATTACTATACTTCAAGTCGCTTCTTATTTTCGAACGTTTGTTTTATCTGATACAATCGAAAAATTCTTTTATTACAAACTCACGACCACCAGTAGCCATGTTAGTAATTCATATATGTTGAAATGCATATCACGTCAAATCCGCCTAACTTTTTATTTGCAAAGCGCGTTCTGTCTAAAACGAACTGAATCTAATCTGGAAAGGCTAGGTGCTAAATCTTTGCTAAAGCATCATTTGAACTCTAACCTGGATGTATACCACAGTAGGGATTCTAAATACGATGTAACTTATGATATTTATCTTTCGACAAATTCAACTACCACGTCTGTCAAACTCACAGCCCTCAGCTTTCGCCAAGCTGATATGCTTGGTTAATTAAAACCCTATATTATTGTGAAATGCAGGTTCAAGTGACCAAGCATATCGCAGTCAATATATAACACTGAATCAAATGTTTATTTGTGGAACTAAAATTTTAAATGAGGCACTGCACAGTGACATGTTTATAGCAAAATAAGGAACGCAAGAAAGGATTTGAGCAGGAACAAAAAGTGTGTGATTTCGCCATATAACATTCCAAAGGGTAAAAGTCAGATATGTGGATGGAAATTTATTGCCAAGCAATCTGCTTTTCAGAGAATCTGTCTTTCGGCAAGAAAATGGAGAAGAATTTGAAGAGTCTAAAAAAACCAAAAAACTGTCATTCCTGTTTTATAGGTAAAATCTAACCAATGTATTTTTAAATTCTTCTTTTCTTATAAAACGAGTTAGGTCAATTCGTAGTACCAAGAGTTAAAAATTCGCAGTGCACCAATTCAAAGAGAAACTTGAGGCGCATAAATCGTGTAATTAGACTACATTTATTTTCACATATGTAAAAATAATGATATTTCATGACGCACTATATGATCTAATTTTCTTTTTATGGAATAAACAAAAGATAAATTCAATGATTACCCTTCAATCCAATTTGAAAAATCTGATTTAGAAATACAAATAACAACATGATTATGTTTCCCCTGTGCTTTAGAAATATAGCGGTAATTTAGCGGTTAACGCGACAAATAAGCTTTTAGTATTCCAAAATATTTAACAATTTGTTTCATTTAATAGAATCATTCATTCATCGGAAACATAGCTGTCTGAGTGGAAGTGGCCTTCTTAGAAGACTTTCTAAGGGATATTCATTTGTATTGACGTTATATAAAGGAAAAATCTATCATTTCGAAGAATCTTTGAATTGACCTTCTGAAGCTGGATAGATAGTTAGAGTCTAGAGACATTAGGTTATTTCGAAGCAAGAGAGATGAAATATGAGCAATGCTCTCGCCGGGACTCGAACCACGGGCCTTTCAAATTCACGTCGAGCGTGCTGACCACTACAACACGAAGGCATATTAAGAATGCGGGATAAATACATTATAAGAGCAGTAAAATCATTTCAATATTTCAAAACAGACAATTTTTAATTCTCTAAAATCAAAGATTCTGTAAACGATGCTAGGAAGCTTGAACAAGTTAGCGACTACTTCTGTAGCTCAGTTTATGTTTGCAACTGGCCCGTCTTAGCAGGTATAGCTACTAGTAAACTGAGTTCAGAACTCTCACAGTTAGCGGAGCTTTTGCACTTTGGTAAACTATATACTAAAGGATAATATAAAAGACTTTTAAATAAATTTGTTTCACTTGTGGAGTCGAGGTGGGTTAACTTCTGTTTGGATATAGGGAGTAGCAGGAAACTACACAGAAGAAAGGTTCAAACCCTTTATTAACTCTTTAAAATTTACAATGCGTCAACTCGACACTAACAAACTTCGCCTCTACTTGGGCGATAACTGAAAGTCAGGTAATAGAAAATTAAAAGTTGAAATGTTTAACAAGTGCTAAACTAACCTACAGGGTTCAGCGATATCCCGAACTTCAACCCCCTTCTAAGCTAGTGTGAGCAAAACAATGCAAATTAAGCCACTTGAACCAGCAACAAGCTGACAGAAAATCTTTTTCTGCTTAGAGATACAGAGATGAAGTTTTACTCATACATCCTTTCATATAGTATCTTAGAGGTTCATGCGACCTCACTTTCTTTTTACAGATTGATAAACCACAACCACATTGACAAACATGGTTGATAGTTGTCTTGAAACCGGTGGCGTTGAAAAAATGGACTAGTCACTCAAACCTCCTGATTTAATTGGTCAAATTATAAAAGAGTTTACAGCAGCTATTGAACATTCTTCGAAGAACTGTTACATGGTGGTGTTCTCCTAGAGATCTCAGTGCTTCGCAGAAAGAAATTGGTGCAGGAATATAATTTACTATCGACAGCTCTAACTAACCACCTTATTAAGATCAGTATATTTCTTTAATATATTGCATGCACTAGCCACAGGAAATAACATTTCCTTTCCTATTAATGTCAATTATCTGCTTGTATTATTGCAAGTAAATATTAAACTCAAGACCGCAGGAGATCATATGTTACTACTATATTCAGTTTGCTGGATTCACGGACTTTTCAAATGGAAATAACGTGCATCACAAGGATATTAAACAGATATCCCCAACACTTCAGTTCAAATCAATGCTACTTAAATAAATTTTATAAACAAATAATAAATTATTACAGTAGCGTAGTATTACAGTACTGTAATAGAAGTATTACAGTAGCGCAGTGTGTAAAATGATTAATCTTTGCCAGGTATTATGTAAGAGAAAAGACCACAAAATATTTTGCAAAATTCTTTCGAATTTCACTTGAACTGAAATGTTGTTAACATAATATTAAATCCGTTCTATAAACATATTGTTTTGCTGTTAATCCATATGTTTTCTTGAATGTGTACTAGTATTTAAAAGGTTGTTAAACAGATAATGTTCAGTATTCTAGTTTTCAGAAATTTTGTTTTTTTATTATTCTAGTTTTCACAAATTTGTATTTTTTATTAGTTTAAAGTATTCTAATTAGGTACTTCCGTGTTAATAATATCGTGCAATGCCTTACAAACTATTAAAACTTTCTCCGTAAAATAATAAAATTCTGAAACATTACTAAATGTTATTAATGCTGTATCGATTAAATACAATGTCAAAGCATAGAAGGTGTTGGAATTAAGATTAAATCCATAGCATATCTCTTAAAAGAGTTATTAGTTTTAAAACTGGCTAATGTTATCATCATCTTTAAATGAAATAAAATTTTAAAATCTAAGGAGTATTTAAAAATGCGTCTGTCCCTCATTCTTCTGTTTCTTTTTTTATATTTATCTTTTACTAATGACTCCATAGGTAATTTCCCAAAGTTTGGGCTCACGCTTTGGAAAATTTCCATTTTTTAAAAAACAAATTCATGTTTGTTTTATGATAAAAAATGCTCAAAATAGATTGTTGTCCACAACTACTTCATGCATTCGTAATATATATAACTTTTTAAATGGGATTGATATTTATAAGCTATAACTAAAATTCTTTGTTTTGTTTTTGTTAAATTACAGCACAGTTCAAGACGTTATTTTTCAATATCTTTACCGAAGCATGCGTATAAGCAGAGACGTGTAGTTTAGAACCCAGTTGTTTAAATGATAACTATAATTTTTCATTTCTTCTAAATTTTCCATAATTTATCATCATCAAGTTCGAAAACAGTCTTGTTTTGTTTTGTAGTAAAATGCGTTTACATTTGGCTGAGCGCGATCAGAATTACAGGAAAGCAAAAGAAATATTAAGATCTTTACTGAGAGAATTGCAAAACCTGTTAAACAGAAAAAAAATTGTAAGATATTTTTAGATATAGCTTGAAAAATAAAATATCAGAGCAGATTTTTCGTCGTCAGCATTCATCTTGCTCTAGGACAAAGACACAAATGATGTCCCTTCCTTAGATTTTAGAAGATAGAAGCTAAAAAAGAAGAAGCACATTAGTGGCAAAATCTAAATTATTTTATGATTTTGAAAAACTCGGTAGAGTTACATCGCTATTCTGAAATTATTTTTGCCTCTATATAACAATTTTAGATGCTCATAAGCAACAATATTAGACTATCTGCGCGATTTGATAAGGTTGTTCCATTATAGAGACACATTTTATTAAAATATAAGGCAAAAATATCGCAGTGGTGTAGCATCTTGCCTAAAACAGCTCCTAAATTTTACACATAACGGCCTAATAACATAGGTGTACCCAACAACTTTAGCCTATTAACTAAGTATCACTCAGCTTAAAAAATAATAAAAAACCTAAAACTTTATTACCATGAAGTTTAAGTTACAGAAGCATAACAGAAACCGTTCCCAGGTTAGATGCACATTAAGCAAATTATACATATTATAAACGACTGCTTTACTTACGATAACCATGTAATTCCTGGAAACATAGACTTTACTGCTTACCACATGCATCTTGTCTCAAACACCAGTTAAAAGATAATGAATTGCAATTCACAGCAAAGGTGTGAGATACAAACACTCACACTGATAATTCACTTCAGTTCAAATAATTTAATTTGGTTATCAGTTAAGATTCAGGTTCAATATTTGCATTATTCTGATCGGTAAACTAAGTTAGCGATGCTACCTGCCGTATCGTTAGGCCCGGGTTCGAATCCCGTAAAATGCATGGATGTTTGCAAGTGTATAGTCCCTGTGCGGCATGGAAGTACTTAAAATACTGGTGTGTCAAGAGTCCTCTCGAGTGATTTTGCGATAAGCAAAAAGAACTCAGATTCTCTCGAATCCATCCCTCGAGATTTTATCCATCAAAATTGGGGCAGAACTGCACAGCTGATGCAGTGGAAGTATACTTGTGCGACCAATGATGGAATTCTTATGTCCTGCCACTTCTACTTGTAGTTCTTAATACCTTCATAGCTTCAAATACTTTGCATGCTCCTCTGGGATGAGTTCTTATGCGAACGAAATAAGAAGATACATGCAAAGCAAAAATTTAAAGAAACTGTTTAGAACAATAAAATATATGTTGCACCTTAAAGAAACACTACGGCAAAAAATTTAAATACAATCACGTATAAATATTTCTAACTATTTTAAGAAACATTTTATCAGGAATAAGGCCCAAACTGCGTGCGAATTTTTCATATATAACCATTCATTTTAAATTAGTTTAAATTTTCCAAGCATCAAGAGATGAGATTTATGCCGTCTAAGTATATTATAATCTGTTATGCTAAAATAAAAGGTGTTTGACAGCCAGTTGAACTTATTTCGAAATAAACAGAATACAAATAAAAATATAAATAAAAATATACTTCGTAAAACAGGGCTCCACCAACAGCCGAGCTAAGTCGCTGAACATTGGTAGTTCGGTTCAGAGTTTGGATCCCACTGACCGCATGGGCGCTTTTGGTGTTTTCTTCATGTGTAACGTGTATACGAGCCAATTTCCCTTAGAAAATCGTGCAAAAAGGCATCCCTTCCCTTAGGAAGATACCCTTCGAGCGCTTTACTATAATCAAACCGATTTCGTAAAATAGCTCATCTTCACCTAAGGCATTTTTCTTGATGCAACGGCATCACATACAAAATCAAAATTTGAAATTAATTTTAATTTGAAAGCAGACATTCTAACAGTGACTAATAAACTGCCTTGATTAATTAATTTCCACTTCTTTCATAAAGCTGGGATTACGACTCTAATAAATCAGCTGAAATCCTGCCAAATTAAATTGTGTAAACTATTTTAATTATTTGCACAATCTGTAGTTATATTAATGTTAACGCGTCCAAATCAAATATACTCTGAAATAAATGGTTACATCAATACACCGCTGCATTAAAAGGTAATTCAAATATAATTCAAATGCTCCTCAATAGGTATTTAGATGGCGACAAAAGCTAATTATAAATTTAAATTTCTTTGAAAAGAATTACGTGAATATAAACACTAAATGCTGAAGTAATAACTAAATGAATTCAGTTTCCAGAAAGTTTCAAGTAAATGTTTTCATATCTCTTTAAATGGTGTAATTCTTGTTTCATCAGAGCTTTAAAAAATCATTTTTTACTACTAAGACCTTGAAAAACTCATTAAAATTTCCACTGGGAGTGAGGCAATTAACTATGAAGTTTTAGCTCAAGGTTATTTTTTTATGAATGAGTTCATATTAAACTGTAGGTGCGCTTTCGAGTATAATAAGTCAGTTCTTGAGCAACATAACCACACAGACATGTTCGCTATAGAATCCATCACAGTACGATTTATTTTCGCCCTGTTTTATTGTCAAAGTTAATTGCTTCTTTTACAAAGCTTTATACGAAATACAGAGTAGGAAGTAAAAACTTAAGTTATTTGTTTCTAATCCAATTTTTCGGAATAATTTGCATTCACATCGGGCCATATTGTTTCTCCACTTCTTTAAAATCAATATTTAATTATGCTTTTCAATACATATATATATATTTAAAAAGCTGATCGATTTTAATAAAACCCATGAACTGTCAGATTCTCAATTACCGGTGTTTTCTGTCATAAATATAATCTGTTATATATAATAATATAAATTTTAATTTTGTCGAGTTTTATATTTGATGCTTAAATGCGTCTCTTCCGTACAAACTCATTATTAAATTTGTCACTCCCCCAGAGAATATTAACTTCTTTCTTTTCCGAAAATTTTACTTGTAAACTTGTAGAACGTTTCACATTCAACTTATTGAACTCTTTCTCATCGGTAAAGTTTCTTTCAGACATATATGCTCCTTTCAGACATATATGTTAATTTCAGACATCTGAAACTCCCGCATATACAAATTCGTCTTGGAATGGATTTACATCCCCTATGCTAAATAAACTGCAACAGTATTAACAATAGCTTACTTAACTAAAGCGATTACTTCTTTCTTGGGGATCGTTGTGCGGTTTCACCCACTGTGTACAGTTTTCCATAGGATTGCATTGCATGATTAGCTAAACGTTGTAGCGAATCAGAGGGAACGTGCATTCAAATAACAGAGCTATTTTTATTCCCTTCAAAAGAATGATTAGCATGTAATTTAAAAATTCTCGAAACCAATGAGCCGTGCACGTGATGGGGAAAAGCACCAGGTAGATAAGAATTTGTGCGATCTGCCGATTCCTGAATGCACGGGCGTTTCGAAGGACTTCGCTGTGAAAGAGATAAGCATAATGAATGTTTTACTGAATTTTTGCCGGATGGAGCTTGCATAAAATATTACACTTTATGTTAGAGATTTCTCTTTTCACAGTTTTTAAATTGTCATCATAATATTCCATACATTGTTTCAAGATAAGTTGTGACAGGAAGTACATGTCTAGATTCAATATTTAAGGAAATAAATTTTATAGCCTTATTTTCCCGCTCCGACATATGTATAACAGCATCCTACATGAAAGGACTGCACACTCTAGCAAATATTAAATGTTGTCAACTTTTGAATTGATCATTTTTATTTTGGCAAAAAAATACTTCTAGGAACATTTATCTATTTGGATCATTAACTGTTTTTAAAAACACTATGAAAATCACAGTCGAACTTATATTTTCTATATAAAATGATTTAAATTATTTTTAAATGTAACCTTTCAGTCTGTAAACCTTTGAACTGCAATTGTTGCTTTGCTCTTTATTCTTGAATTGAAAGGAGGATATATATTTCCTATTTGCTTTGTTTTCAGATGCAGTGTTACTTTGTTAAACAGGAGCTGCTTCAATCCGCACTTTTGTTTTATTTAAATTTAAGGGACACCAGCGGCCGAGCGATAAGATCACTGAACACTGATAGTTCTGTCCAAGTTTCGAATTCACAAACGGGCTGCCTGCATGGGCGGTTTCGTGGTTTCCCCATGTGTAACGTGTATACGAGCCAATTTCTATTAGAAAGTCCTCCATGAAGGCATTCCTTTCCTTAGGCAAAAAGCCCTCTAGACTTTGCCGTAATCAAATAAACCAGCTTTAAGTTTATGATGCTTCTAAGTTACTTCTGCTCGTCTTATGCATCATCAGAATGGGTGTTTACTTAAAACTTCAGTTATTTAAAGAAGGGCTTTTTAAACTCTTTTCCGTCACGGCCTCTTTTTATCATTGAGATTTTTTCGCAACCCCAGGACCCTATAATATTTACGAAAATTTTGTGGGACCCCATGAGCATTGCGCAAATCCAACACACGCGTAAGTGAAACCCTCAGTTTTTTCACTTGTACTGTAATATACTATTGCAGTTTTAGGTCATCAATTTTATTTTATAATTTTAAGACATAGAACAATGTGAAAATTTTAAATAAGTAACAGACGAAACGACAGCGTCACGTGCAAATCAAGTAAAATGAACGTTTCTGTTATAACAAGAATGCGTTGAAACGTTTTTTCTTTGTCAGTATTGTCTTATCTTTATCTATTTTCAGATACATTGCGTAAAATTATTTTGTAATTGTAAAATTATTATAATAAGTTAAAGAAATATCAAAACGGCTAAAATTTTGGAGACCCCTGCTATAGGTCCCGCGACCACAGTTTAAGAAACTCTGATTTAAAGCATAATACTATTGACGCAAACATTTCGTTCATGGTTGATAAATGTTTTGAAACACTTCATTCTTACAGTTGTTATCATTTTTCTAATAAAAACGAGGATAATACCATAGTTTTCATTTTCTTGTTTCTTTTCTTATGACATTGCACAAATTTTGCATAAATTCAGTTTCGTACCTTTACTGTTTAAGTTTTAAGAACGCGTTTCATCAGATTCAAATCCTTCGGAAGTTATTTCATTTCTTACCATTGTGGCTTAACTTGCCAGGATTTATATAACTTTGAAATTTTTCATTAACATTTAAAACAATATGTTAAAAAAGAGTAATTAATTAGTTTTCCATTGGTGAAAATCCTTGGTTTCTCGAGCACATTTATCTGAAAATTAAATTTCCTTTCTCAGAGAAAACATTCTTTAGCTGATGGATTGCTTTTCACGTTGGCTGTTGCACGTCAATTAAATAATTTTGTTACTTGTTTAATTTTCTAACATTTTATTTGCATCAGATACTAAACTTTCTCTTTCTTTCCTTTAAATTTTCGTCAGTTTTTCTCGATTAATATCTTGGACACATGGTGCAAAATAACTTTGAGCAATCATCAGTTACCTTACTAACTGATGAATGCTTCTTATTTCAATATAATCCATACATACCAGATTACATCTACTATGGGCACAGGTAAAATATTTTTAAAAATTTGAAATATATCTGTACAATACCTGGTTTCTATTGAAAATAAACAGTCTTTAGTTCGTTTGAAACAACTATAACGCCATGCAGATTTAATAATAATTAATTACGAAAACTTAAGTTAATGTGCAACTCATCATCTTCTATGCAGGGAATTAAATAATTTATTGATGTAACTCATAATTTAATTAACATTTTTATTGATGCCTATAATATCATATATGCGCCAGTTTCTTTTTTTCTTTCGCGTAAAACTTAAAGAGACAAAACAAACCTAAACGAGGAAAAAATATATCACAGCAACTTATTTTGATCTATTACTGAATGGATTTGTGGGGAAGGCATAGGAAATAAGAAATACCCCTTAAAAGCTTTCAAAATTCCAGTTTTAAATTCCTCCGAACTTAGATAAGAATCGATCTATTTTGCAAATCCCGAAAGCGCATCTTTGCCAAAATTCTATGACATGGCATTAAAATGAGACAGTCATTTTTGCACTATATCGTTGAAAATGTGTCAGTGTCTGAAACGTGTTCTTTAAGATGTTCAAATATTGATGTCGAATAAAATACATTTTTAGAGCATTATGTATAACCTAATTCCATCTTTCTCCTTTACTGTCTTCACTCAATATTATTGGGATGAACAAAATTTGGGTATGTAGCTGAGGATACAAGTTCAATATTATCGATTTTTCAAAGCGGATGTCGAATTACGTGTTCGGTTACAGCTTTCTAAACTTTTTCAGCCAACAAAAGGCTTGCGCTGAATATTCTTTGCTTCTTTTCATTTTGACAACAGGCTTATATTCCGTAAGTAATGTTAGAGTAGAAAACTGAAAACGTATTAACCATTTTCTATTGCTATATATGTACTAAATTAGATGAAAAATAAGTAAAATGTATAGGTAAAAATACATAATTATGTCCCAGAAGTGAAATGATAGGGTATGACAACGTAAGCTCTTAATTTCGGTAGAGTTTTGTTATAAATACTCATTTCGGGCAAAATGTTGATTTTATATTCATTACATTTTATAGTATATTGCTTTAGTTAAGCTTAGGTAAAGTTATTCACTAAAGAACACGATGCGCATTCGCTTATAATATTAATTTGATTTATTAGAAAAACACTCGAGGGCTATCTGCCTAAGGGAAGGGATGATTTCGTGGTGGACTTTATAAGGAAAACTAGCTCGTATATACGTTACACATGGCAGTCGCTTATAAGAAACGAATTTGCATGCTAGACGTGAATTTTCATTGGCTATTTAAGTACGTTATTTAGTAAAACCTGTTTCTGAATACTTTTTCAAAATTCCCGGCTGTATGTTCCCAGCATTTCCTGTGGAGAATCCGAAGCCATTTGGGGAAAAATACCTCACAAAGTAAGAAAATGGATTGCTCAAGGAAGTTCAAGAGACTGATGCAGAACTGAAAATGATCGATAATGGCTGACTATTATCATTAGCTGCAGAGTCCTTTGTCAAAAGTATACAGAAACTCGTTGTTTTTATGAAAAATGTTCAAACCCATAAGAACAAAGTATACAAAAGTAGACAACGGTGTGTAAATTCAGAAAATGATTTTTTTAATGTTTACGTATTGTTTTCATTGCGAATTGACGTATATATAACCCTCATATCTCATATGTTTCACTACCACGGACAGAGCGGATGAGTCCATTATTTTCTGCGGCTCCATTAGTTGTCTACATAAGCTTTCATTGTTTCACATGTGTGCAGTATGACTATAGGTCAGTTTCCCTTAGAAAAGCTCAGGAAAGTATCACTTCTAATGAGAAGAGCTCATGAGTATTCTGCCATGAAAAACAGCATAAATTAGCCCCCTGAAAAATTCAGAAAGATATCACTTTCATCTAGAATTGAATCTAGAGCCAAACTACCAGAATTTTCTAGTCATAACCATTTTTGGATGTTCTATGCAATTAAAATATGAAACTTCAGGAGAAGAAATGAAGATACAATCAATTTCTAACTTTATAAAATGCAGCATATGTACTAAATTATCAAGAGTAAAGAAAGCATTAATTTGGTGGGTAAGAACAAACAATAACATATAGTTTTTAACTTCGCAAAAACTTAGACACATAAGAATATATTACCTCTCAAGAATTCACATAATAATCAATTTAAATCTATCTAAAGATATTTTTGTTGAAACGGGAATTTGTAGACTGCCATAGCAGTATCTTTATTCAAATACCGATATAATTTTCATGGATAAAAGCAAGAAATATACACTGAGAAATAAACTGAATCAAGAGTGGATAAATATTGGATCGTAAAGTAGAATTTTATATATTTCTGCTCAAATGCATGCATATGCTGTATTTGTTTGAAGTTCTTTCTCAGAGAACGCTTTCAAAGGCCTAAGTGTTTGAGTGAAGCCATGCTAGGAAATCTTGTTGATGATTGCTTTTAAAATTGAAAGACCCTTTTTCCAGTTAGACGGTTGGAGATGCGCAATATAAAATTGAATGGAAGCCAGCGATATGCTGAATGCTTTATTATGACATATTTCGCCTTAGCTCAAACACATTTTTAATTTATCAGCGTTATGGATTATTTTTTCAGAAACCTGTCATAAGTCACCTAACATAATCTGCCGTGTCAGACGTTTTGCTTGTGCACTTTCTTTGAGTCTATGTACTTGAAATCGATACCGAATTTCTAGATGCACAGAAGTTATGAAATATGGCTCTACCGAAGTTCTTGTAACAGGGTAAGTGTGGCATGTACATCCTTTCATTGAATAACATAAAAAAGAAAAGTGTTTAGGAGCTAGCTCTGGAGACCTGGTAGACCAAAGGTGTAATACCTTGTAGAGACATTTGGTATTTTTTGAAAGCAGGAGAGATGAAAAATGAGCAATACCCTCGCCGGGACTCGAACCACGGACCTCTCAATACGCACCAAGTGTGCCGACCACTCTACCACGAAGGCATACTAAGAAGGCGGGAGAAATACCTTATATACACCTACTTTTAAACGAGCTTAGGGGACCAAGCCGTCAAATCCTGGTCGTGAAGAATCATCATTCACCACCTTTTTAGTTCATGCGCCACTGTAGAGACATTAGGTTATTTCGAAGCAGGAGAGATGACAAATCAGCAATGCCCTCGCTGGGACTCGAACCACGGACCTTCCGAATAAGCGCCGAGTATGCTGAGCACTACATCACGAATGCATACTAAGAAGGCGGGAGAAATACCTTATATACTCCGCCTTTTAAAGGGCGACTGGAGCTTAGAGGACCCAGCTGTCAAATCCTGGTAGTGAATAATCATCATTCACCACCTTTTTTGTTCATGCGCCACTGTAGAGACATTAGGTTATTTCGAAGCAGGAGAGATGAAAAATGAGCAGTGCCCTCGCCGGGACTCGAACCACGGACCTCTCGAATTCGTGCCGAGCGTTCCGACGACTACACCATGAAGGCATGCTAAGAAGGTGGGAGAAATATCGTACAACCTGATAATCGTATGCACAGCGACTGATCAAAAGGAGAAAAACTGATGTTCAGATAATGCTTTGAAAGCAAATGACAATTCAAACACAATTTTGTCGATAAAAAAATTGGACATGAAAGGCAACTTTCCGTTATCAGGTGATATACGACGCATTTCGTATGACCAAAAATAACAATTTTGAAAACAAGTAAAACCTTTTCTTTGTCATAAAAGTACCTTATATTTTTATTTATATATTTATTTATTATTCCCCAAATTTTCTCACGAAGAAGAAAAACGTTATGCAAACAAAAAAGGCATTTTTAATTTCCAGGCTTAATAACAATACGCTGTATCTTTTTCACAAATCCTAACTCAATAAAGCCAACTCAATTCAATGATGTTCAGTAAATAAATGAACTAAAGTTTCTACTTTGTCAAACCGGATATTGCTTTAAATATTGCAAAGATAAAATGTAACTATTGTACATTTGTTGATTTGTACATTTTTGATCTCAGAATGTTGACATTAGGATTTGAGGGACAAGGAAGCCAACTGAGTACTCGCTGAGAATCAAACCTTGAATTATTCACACGCTGATTTGACTTTCTAACTACTACACCACAAGGGAAGACACAGGAAGCACATTTCATTTCCTCTCCCTCCACATATAAAGGGAATTGAGTAGAATGAACAATACCTAGTTGCCCAAATCCAAATGGTGACTAGTTATCCACCCCATTTAACTCAAGGCGACAGTCTAGAAAATTAGAATTTTTCGGCAAGCACTCCATTCCACGAGTTACATAGAGACTAGTTTTAACACTCTATACTACTTATACATTTTGTGATATAAGGCTTAAATACACTCAACTCCAGAGTAAAATATTTTACTAATGACATACTTCAGCTAGCACTTGTTGAGATCATCAAAGCATTTCTTAACCCAGTGAATTAGTTCCTCCTCTTCAAGTGGACTTGGATTTATTGGAAAGGCCAATATCTTTTAGTCAATGTACCAGTTCGCGAAACTCGTAGATAAAAGTGGCATAATAGTGAGAGAACATTATGAGCGTGTAAATAAATACTGGAGTTCCTATTTAGGAGAGAAATTCAAAATTTAGAGCATCGGAAGTGTTATAACATAACACATTTACGGTTTATCTATCCAGAATCTAGATAAACAATAACAGATAAACAATAATAGATAAACAATTAGAGATGTCAGAAAACATCTCTAATAAATATTTCCTTTACTAAAGAAATCGGCGGAATGTATAACTACGAGGAGAATTTTTCGACTTCCAGGAAGTTCCTATTCCGTTGGTTGTTTTCTGTGTTTTCTTTGGAACTACAAAAACTTCGATGCCAATCGAAGATTTTCAAACTGAAGAGGCTTTCATTAGACACCTGCTTCAGCATTTCGCAGGTTTCCTTTGGACATTTGCGAAAACGTGAACAGAAATTAGAGTTGTTCGACAATGGTGTTTTCACACATCGTAAACTGTAAAACTTCTGTCTCAGAATACGTTACGTTTACCGGAGAAGTTACGCCACTTAATTTTACCATAAGGCTTCTCAGCACAAAAAGACTGGGTTGTAAACAATCAAAGAATTACTGCAGACCTGTTTAACATTTGCAATCTTTTATACAGCCATCCTGGGACTTTTTGAACTTCCACGTGTATTATTTTAAACAAAATGAGATGATTTTTGAACATTTTATTAAAATAATTTAGGTAAAGGTCTTCTCAAGTATCTTCGCAGCTTTTTCTAATCATCAGGAAGACATTTGGTAAAAATTAGGAGAGAGGTTAACTAGATAGCTTTCGTACGTTTCGTCGAAATTAAATAATTGAACCTGTGACAATCAACAGTAAACGTACAATCAGAAGATAAACAAATGACAAGTGCGCTAGGCGCACATGACCAAATCTAAGTGATGTGCTAATGTAGATTAGATTCTAGCTCGGAATCCTCTGTATACACCTCTTTAATTTTTTTAAATCCTGTAAATAAAAGGAAACCAACAGCCTCCTCGTCAGAATTCAAACCACGAATCTTCCACTTGCAAGCAGATCATGTTAACCATTTACACCTCAAGAACACGCACGGAAGAGTGCAATATATCCTCGATGACAAAGTCTTATATCCTGACTTGTTTACATGAAAGCTGTGAACTCTCTTTTGTTGCGTTCTTTGGTAAACGCGTTTAAGTACGTAATTATCTGTGATTTGTCAATCGCAATCCTATCATTTTTTTCTTTTATATAAATACTTTGTTTTAGGTGCTTAAACTGGAACTTCAATAGAACGATCAGAATAAAATTTTCATTTTTATTTCTTAGTTTGTGAGATGTATATTGCTATATTTACGAATAGTTATTTTTATCTGTTAGCCTTTTCTGTCGGTGCTTGTTTTTCTCACGTTTCCTCGCCAGTATATAAATAAGTTAGGGTGAACGAGAGTATATTTAAACAAAATTAAGTGATAAGGTTAATCAGAGCGTGTTTCGCTATTGAATGCGCACTTTGGTGTTTCTATTAGCTGTTTGAATTCTGAATATCGGCTTCCCATTCTTGTTGCCGAAGTTTAATTTCACGCCTATGTAGGTTTTTGAGTCAATTTTGTAGAGACATTAGGATATTTTGGAAGCAGGAGACGTGAAAAGTGAGCAATGCTCTCGCGAGGACTCGAACCACGGACCTCTCGAATACGCGCGAGTGTGCTGTCCACTACACGAGGAAGGCATGCTAAGAAGGCGGGAGAAATATCTAATAACCTGCTAGGTTAAATTAATTTGTCTAGTCTTGAATAAAAGCTCATCTTTAAATTTTATTTAATTTTCCATTATCTTGAGTTTTATTACCACAAGTTGTTGGGGGATTTGTAAGCACAAAGACTATGGCTTCTGTAAATAACTGAGTTCAATAAAATGGTCTTTTACTGTTGTAGTCATCTTCTAGTCCTAACGGTAAGTTGCTAACAGACTTTTAAGTAGGTCTAGTAGCAGTGTATGCTAGCCAAGAATAGCAGACGTCAAATGTTAATGTGTATGTTACGCAAATAAATTCAGAATGCAATTTTCTTTTCCCTGAGAAATGTTGTACAATCTCCCTTGAGTTTATATATTTCTTATTTTTGCCTTTTATTGCGCCTTCGAATTTGATTTTAATAAAAGAAGATGATACTGAGGCCAATCTTTCGTAACAGTGTTTGAAAACCACAAATAAAAACGAAGATTAGACCACTTTTTTCTTCCTCTAGCAATCATTCTAGATTTAAGCAAATGAAATCGTAATTAGAATTAATGTTTCAAGAGCTTATCCTTTTGCTAAATTCCTAATTTCATTTTCTGCAATTAACAAGATGTCTTTTGAATGCGGCTGGTCTGCTTAATATTTGGCATTTATCTTTTACCATTCTAACTTCTCTTGTTCTATTTCCCACACATTTCCAGAAGTCTGTAATGTTAAAAATGTCATTTATCTGCCACTTTGAAATTTTTAAAAAACACTCAAAAGCATTCACATTTTTTTAACCTAAAACAGAAAATCTAATTTCATCTAATGGATTTTTACGTGAAAAAGTATAATGCTAAAAAAATTTCTTTCCACTCAGGGACGTCAGAGGGAATGTCTAATATATATCATATATAGAGAGAGAGTCAACATATATATACATATATATACACTGACGTGTGTAGGGGGGAATCGATAGATAAAATTGTATATATATATATATACATATATATATAACTATCTCCTTATAGATTGATTTTAAGTACGTACTTCAAATTACAGAATTCCTCAAAACAAGCAGAAAATTTAGTAAAAACTTTTGCAACACTATGAGCGAGATCATTCTACAGATATTATATACATTTATAAATCTATGAAAGTCCAACACGTATGAAACAAACTGTGTTTCATAATAATATAAGCAAAAAATGTGTCTTTTGAGTAAAGTGTTTATTCAAGCGTAAACTATACAGCCGTCTTAAGTATATTTGCATAATAAGTATGATTTATAGCAGTCTTTTCGCCTTTTTCCCTTTCATTTATCTTATAGTTCTCACACAAATCTCGCTCTCTCTAACTCTCTTTTTTTTTTAATAAAAAAGAAATAAATATATCTTTTAAAATTAAAACTTTTAGTAAAGAAGAAATTAGCTGAAGAGTTTTTAATGAATGAAAAAGAAATTAATGGCCGTTCTGTTAGAAAAGTTAAAAATCGTAGAATGTGGAGAAGAAAACCATATACATCCATTTTAGAAAATATTTTCTTCAGTTTTCTTTTTTCTTTTGAAGAATTATACATGAATACACATACATTCGCAAACCCTTAATAAAATCTATTCCTTTTCCATTGTTAGAAAACTTGAAGATAAACTCATCCACCTTATAATACTTTCTCGTATAAGAAGATGGGTCCAGCAGCGGCCGAGCGGTAAAGTTGCTGAACTCCCTTACTTACGACCTGGGTTCGATTCCAGCTAAACGGGCTGGACGCATGGGCGTTTTCGTGGCTTTTATCCATGTGTAACGTGTACATGAGGCTGTTTCCCTTAGAAAGTACTCCACGAAGGCATCCTTTCCCTAGGCAGATAGCCCTAGTATGCTTTCTCGTAATCTCAATAAACCAAACCAATGTATAAGGATATGCTTTCCTACTCACTTTAGAAGCAATGTTTCTTTCTCAGGGTGCTTAATTATTCTTTTAATAAGTTTTAGAAACATTAAAATTCTAGTTATAAATTGTTTAAGTCCTCTGAAATTTAGCAACCCATTTAGTTTTCTATATTAATGGCCTCTCGAAAGCCTTAGAATGTACCACTGCTCGAAGTGAAAAGTTCATATTTAACAAAACATTCAACTTATGAATTCGACCAGTGCCCGAATAGAAAAAGCAAATGATCCTTGGTAGTTCCTACTTTAGTTTATATTAGACTAAATAGATAATCTGTGTGGTGTTTCTATGTTTTTTACTCTATATGTGACAGGAATATGAGCCAGTTTTACTTTAAAATTCCTGCACACTGTCAACTCCCTTAAAATAGATAGCTATCAAGCTGTTTGTGTTGTAGAGACATTAGGTATTTTTGGGAAGCAGAAGAGACGAAAAATGAGCAATGCCCTCTCCGGGACTGGAACCACGTACCTCTTGAATACGTGCCGAGCGTGCTGGCCTCTGCACCACGAAGGCATGCTAAGAAGGCGGGAGAAATACCTTACATATTCCCCCTTTTAAAAAGCGACTGGAGATTAGAGGAACCAGTCGCCAAATCCTGGTTGTGGAGAATCATCATCCACCACTATTTTTAGTTCGAGCGGCATTGTAGAGACATTAGGTATTTTTTGAAAGCAGAAAAGATGAAAAATGAGCAATGCCTTCGCCGAGACTCGAACCACGGACTTCTAGAATACACGCCGAGTGGGCTGACCACTCATCACGAAGGCATACTAAGAAGAAGGAAGAAATACCTTATAGTGTAATAAATTATCTATCAACCTTTCTTGTCCAGAGAACTGAAGACAATGCTTTAAAAATATTCTGCAATTTTGTGAGCCAAGAAAATTACAAAATTAATACGTACCGCTTCGAAGAAGTTTCTTCATTTCCAACAAGGTACAAATATTTTAAATTTTCAAAGACGGGAGCAATATACTGTTTTTAAGTTTATTTTCAGAATAAATTGAGATAGATGGATGTGCTCAAAGGGAAAAATTACATTTAGTCGCAGTAAATATTAAATATATGAGCACTCTCTAAAATAAAATTATGCTAGAAGCTAAGTTTACTTTTTATTGAAAACTTCTTTAAAAGAAGCACTTTTTCTCCAATTCATTAAAGCAAAATATTTTTCTAAATGATTAGAAAATATCTTAAAAACTTTTTTTGGAAACATATGTTTTAAGAAATGGAAGCCAATTGAATAAAGCTTATTCTCATTTGTATATACTGCCCCATATTCTTTCATAAAGTGTTCTTCACAAATGTAGCTGAGAATTCCTTTAATATGATTCTTCGTGGCTTTATTGAAGATGTAAATACAATTTTTGAAATCACCTTGAGTTCATATTTTACCGTGATTTAGAGAGGAAAATAATACTGAAAGCATTACCATAAAGCTGAACTTTTTTGTTGGAGAAGTCAAAAAACAACTTTACTCTTATAGTTACTTGTAATAACTAGAGAGAAGGCAAATGAAAAATATCATTCAGCTGAATGAAAATTTGAGATAGTTTTTCCCTGCAGTTCCAGTAAACGCATATGCATTGATGAAAATTCCTAACGTTGTAAAACAAGATTACTTTTTTATTAATCACATAAAGCACAAATACAAAATATATCAATTAGCGTCAGATGAGGAGAGTAAATTGAAATGCTGTGTGTTAAACTTTCCTTTAAGCAGAAAAAGTAACTTTTCGCATGGTATTTATTCATTACAAATATGCGAGATAACATTTACTTCAAATAATGTTAACTATTTTTAAATTAAATTATTTAAGTTTCATTTTATTACCCTTTCAGCTACATGTCATAGAGAACTTCAAAGTTTAATTTCCGATTTTACCTAAGTCTATACAAGTATTCTCCCCTACATTTCTTATGTTATAGCATAATAAGAGTAGAATATACAACTTCTAATGTTTCGAAAAAGTAATGTTCCCGAGGAAACGTGTTTTAACTGAATGTCTTCTTAATTGCGTTATTTGGGCTTAGGCAAGTTTAGAGGGTAAAAAACCTATTATGCTATTGTACCTAATCAACTTGCTCCCGAGTTGTTATTCTACTTAAAAAAATTTATAAGGGTAAATGAATTTATGTTTTAAAAATACAAGCAAGCTGTTGTACAGTTTAATTAATTTATGTCTAAAAACAATGCTTGATCCGTTTTGGAGTAACTTCTATTTCATCTGCTGTATTTCATTTATTTTCAAAATTAAACTCACCTAAACTATTTTTCTTTGTTTTAGATTCTAACTAAATTTAGAGCCTTTATATTTCTAGCAAATATTTGTCTTTATTTTCTTATGATTTTTTGTATTTTTCAGCGTTATGCACGTTTTATTTATTTATTGTTTAATTATCGCATAATGTACATTAGCCTTATGCTTATTTATTGTGTATTTATTTACTAGAAATATGGGCAGAAACCCTCCTACTGGTCTTGGCTAAATTTATCAATTTTTCATCAACTTGGCGAAGTTCTAGGAGATTTCCGAGAAGCGAATTTTGTAAGCTCTAGAAATTATTTTTCTCTAAACTTGCAAAAGTACTTAACAGCTATTAAGGCAATTAAACTGCATTTCCCGAAAACCTCTAGAGCAGCGGTTTTCAACCTTTTGACTAACGCGTACCATCTAAATAAAAATTGAAAACTTTAGTACCAGCATTACATTTTACAATGATTGTTTTTCAGTTTCTCAAAAGAACTATTTAAAAAAATATATTTGGCATTTGCACAAACTACTGGCTATTTGTATTAAATATTCACGCATAAAAATATTAAATTAAAAATTGGTTATCATTTAGTTATCAAAATTTAAGTTATATTACTTTAATTCTAAAATTTAGTGTGAAATTTGGGCCTTTAAGAGAGATAAATTTCTTTGTGTCTGGTCTTATTTCACTTAGTTTTAAACGTAAATTAGGATCCACTTTTATCATGTTTTTGCATTTATTTTTCAAATATAACATGGAAGAAAATTCTTGCTTATGCAAATAGGTTGTGTAAACAGGAAATAAAAATTTAATAGCTTTATTTGAAATGCCTTTAACGTCTTTTTTTCGATTCAGCCAAAAATTAACAAGTGTGCTATTTTTAAAATCTTCAGTTAGAGTTCAATCATAGAGAATTCCTGTCACTTGTTCTTTTTCTTCACGAGATTTCTGAATTTAATAGTTAAAAATACTTTGTTTCTTTGCGTACCACCAGTTGCGAATCTCTGCTCTAGAGCATCGCCGATTTTGTTATTTCCCGCCAACTTGGCGAAAATTCTAGAAGTTTTGGGAGAAAATGAGCTTTCAAAGCTCTAGGAACGACTTTTCTCAAATTTTTACCCTCATCTGTGAGCAGCCCTATGAATAGGATGCTCTGAGCCACAATTTGTTAAACTGTAAATTCTGTAACAGTATTTGGATCTAGACTGTTTTAAATCGTTGAGCTCCTTTTCAATGGAGAGTGTTCTGCACTTACTGAGCGTAAGCCTGAACCGTCGGAAGGTTTGGGTGAATATTACTCGCTAGCTTAAAATTTTACGCTATCTCTGCTTTTTCCTTCCTTGAGTTATTTATTATTACATAGTTTACTCTTTGAGCTATTATTTATCTCAATAAGGATTGAAATCTATCTTTTCATTTAACTTAGTTATTTAAGGAGATATTTTCGGTTCCGCAGTAAACAAGAATGTATACTATGTTGTAAAGCCTTCATTACCCGAACATCGGTTATTCAACTCCCTAAAATTTACTTGGATAGAAATCAACGAACATTTTTATAAATGTTTGGACATAAAGTGTAGGTGCAATGAGCTAAATTCTTCCGTATCTTTCGATCTAACGTATCTTCCACGGCATAATTTAGTGGTCGGATCTCTGAGAATTCTTGCAGTTTTTACTCATATTATCCTTCCCAACCTCCACCGCTCTCAGACTTTTTTTTGCGGTCGAAGCGATAAATCTGTTCTTTGCATTATTAATGGCATTTTAATACAAAATAATTGTACTTTCAGTTAAAGATAATTTGACAGTTATAAGTAGTTAAGTGAAACAGTTTGTTGCTGGCAGATCGAAATATATGAAAATCAAGAGTTTCGGATGCATTTTACGATTATTCATTACCTTTTTTTTATTTATCATAGTATAGTGTCGAAATAAAGTATTTAATGCTTTAAAAAAATCTATATTTTTAATTAAAAAAAATGCAGCGTTCAAGCTTTCAAGAGTAAATAGTTTATTTGGAAAACGCCTCCTCCCCAAATAAAGAAAAAAATATTTATTATCCGAAACTTTTCTGATCCCACTCAGTTAGGATAGGAGAGAATAACTTCAGTTAGCAAATTATTAAGTAAATTCAAAATTTCTCTACAGAAAAGTCATGAGCTACTTTATGCAGTCACAATACTTATACGTGCACTTACATAATTCAAGCTTGATATTGAGTAATGATTAGATGCTCGTGTTATAAGACAAGTTGCTGCCAGGTAACCAAAACTGACAAGATAATTTTTAGAAAACTATTAAGCAAGCAGACGCGTAAAGTCAGTTAGTAATTACCCCTTTTCAAAACAACAAGCTGTGACAGGTTCTCCAATTAAAGCATCATGCGGAAATACCGAGACGGGAGCTTCCGCGGAATCGTAAATAAATGTTATGAGCCCCACAGGCCCTCTTACGCTAATTCCAGATGGCAGAAACGTCGATCGTCAGGCAACATATGGCTGCTAAATATCGCCGCTCCCTCTCTAATCCCGTCAGAGATCATTTGTGGAAGGAATGCACCTGTTAATCCGTAATTCCCTGGAAGGGGTTATACGGATAGAGGAAAGATGAAATGCGAACGAAATTGATGAACGCCTGAAATAAAATAAAGAATTACCTTCTCTAATGAATTAGGTATCTGTGCACACGTACATTTCCCATTTCCAGTTAACCATTTTTATGGGCAGTTTTCATCCAAGATTGCAAGCCTGTAGCAAAGCGTAACTGAAATGAGGAATAGCATAAAACTATGTCTGAATCGTCCAAATATAAGTCACTTCCAATTTTTTAAATGGACTTAATATTTTTTTTTAATTTTTAAAGCAAGTGCATGTCTTATGACATAAGAAATTATTACACTGTATTTGCATAAGGAACTAGCGACTTTGAAATCTTTGCATACGTTAAATTATTTGAAAATGGCGAAGCACACGAGAGCTACCTATCTAAGACAGGGATGACTCCTTGGAGAATTTTCTAACGGAAACTAGCTCGTATTCTTGCTGTACATAGGGAAATCATGAAAACCAGCCAGGCCATTTCACCTGGGATCTATCTCGGGTTAAATTCCTAGTACTGAGTGGTTTTAACTACTCGGATAATGGTCGAATTTTTGCATTTATTCAATATGATTTAGTCAAATAAAAAAGCACGCAATGCCACCTGCCAATGGAAAGGAATATATTCGAGGAGGACCCCCCTTTATAAAGGAAATTGATTCGTATATAAAAGACCATTTTTCTGCAACTTGTAGTATAAGTTAAAAAACACTTGAAGTGCAACTCAGACAAAAATTACCTATTCTTCTTAGACGAATGATGATTTTTTGACATTCAAAAAGATAAATCCTGATGTCATCTAATGTGTGTATGAGTCTTACCATGACATTTTAACATTTTTAGAGCAGCCAGCTTTTCATCTAGCATAAAAATTTGTGTTATTATTAAAAAATAAAGTAATTGTTGAAACATATATGCACTCAGATAAATATGAGAATAAAGTATATGGTAGAATTTCTAGCATGCTAATTCGCATATAACCAAAGCATAGTGTTGGCAAATCCTTAAACAGAATCGATTCCAACTTGAAAGAATTTTTTAATAGTTTAATTTTTTAATTATGAGCACAGCACATCAACATTTTCCTCCCTACGATGAAATATTAACAGCCTGCCAATCTTAAGAATTGATTAAAACAGATCACTAGCTAATAAAATTACTAAATTCAGTTTTTTTGTAATACAGAGATTAACCAAAGTTTATTAGATGTAGAAATGCTTAGATTTTCAAAATGGTATGTATATATATATAGAGAGAGAGAGAGAGATTTTTCTGTAGTTATTACTTTTTTTAATCGAAAAGTAAACGTACGTTTTGCAGTTTTTTTTTCACATTTTGTGACCTTTCTTCTAAAATTTGTTAAAGAATCCTGTTCTAATAAAATACAGAGGTGAAGCACACTTCTTTTGAAAGAACAATGCCTGTAGTTGACGATTATGTGAAATGTATGCAGTTACAAAATAAGAGGAACTGGGAATGGAAATATATAAAAAATTCACTCACATAACATTCTCACAAAACATAAATAAGAAAAGGCAAACTTGAAATTCAAAAGTGAGGCTTTGAGGTGCAGAATTACTACGTGTATCCCAAATTTGGAGGCTTTAAGTTTCATCGTTTTTCACAGTGCGACAAACTCTCCTCACATACTTACTGAGAGTTCCTTCATTTTATAATAACAGGAAGTAAGAAAATGTATTATCTCCTTATAAATGATTTAAATCAAATAGTATAAGTTTAAAATGGAAATTTTGAATTTTATTTCATTCTAAATATATTTAAAATAACATTGCTGTTAAAAATTATGCGTGCAAAAAATGAGCCATCATGAAAACAAACCGAACCATTGTTAACTCAAAAACCGCTCTTATCTGAAACTATTCAATCGATTAACTAAAGTAAACTGTGTTTTGCTTCATTAAATAACTGTTTTTGCAACAAAATTGCAAACACTTCGAATCTATTACTCTTCTGTAGTATTCTTTTAATTTTCTGAAAGAAGAATAGTTTTCTAATTATCTGTTATACTATTGAAACAACTTATTCCACGCGAGTACTAATGAAATTAAATTTCAAATATCTTCTGTTTTCTGAGTCGAGAAACTCGTTTATTATTAAAGTCAGACATTTGTCTTAACACATATAATGAAAGGAATTCAATGCGTTATCTCTAAATTCGGTAACATAATATTTGCTTCTGAATTAAAGCAATGAACTTTGGAAAGCAAATTAAGTTTTATGTTTGTTTCAGAAACACAACAGAAGCAAAGAAACTCTCTGAACGATATCCACTATAATCTTTTACAGCATACGTTTTATTTGATTATAAATTTCTTTGTGGCGCACAGTTGCATATGCACATTTCCAGATAGATTCTTCTTTCTTTGGCAATTTGCCAGTTACGAATTAAATTATAATAATCGCTTGAAAAATGTATAAACAGGTTGAACGCATCAATTCCCTCTCGCACCTCCTAAGAGGGCTTCACGAAATCTTAGAGCTTTGGTAGATTTAATTTTACATGACCATACATACGAGTCAAGTCTCACTAATTAAATTTTCATAAAACCCAAGTATTTCACAAAATAGTCAAATCGCACTAACTTGCATAATTAAATAAGTCGACACATTTTAATCTGACACTGATAAAAGCTGTGAAAGAGCTGATGATCTTTACAAAAGAATAATAAATTATAATTATTTTGTAAAGGTGATCCTAATCTTACATTTTTTTTTTTTTTTTTTTTGTTTGTTTTTGACTTACAAAAATAGGGGAATTGGAAACTCTAATTTAAGACTCTAATTTCAGTTACTCGTGTTTTGGAAATGTTTATTTTTAATTATTTATTTATTCAGTGTCAATACAGATAGTTAATGCCCGAACAGAAGCTTAATAGGTTAGCTTAATTTCAGCTACTAACATATCAAAGAAAAGGACTGCCTTTGTTGTTTTCATAATTTACCTTATGTGTAATAATACGGATTTTTCCAAATGCGTTCCAAGACACTCGTGCTTCATACCTCCTCTGTCTGAAAATTTGTTTGTGTAAAGAAACGCCGCACAACATAAAAACATACAAAAAGAGCTTAAAGTAGAATTTACTTATTATCATATACATATGTAATAAGACTTTTGAAGTTACCTAGCGGAACTGGATGCCACACATTTTCAAATAAAGTTTAGTTTCATCTCTAGCATCAATACTTTCACGTCTCTGAAGACGATACCAGAAGAAATATAAACAATCCTTATAGAAACAAGAGAAATAAATCATTCTTATAAATAAAATCCTCTCGTCTGAAAATCTATTTTGCACATTCCTTTCCCGTGCGAGTCACAGCTTTCAGAACAGCTGTCTACTGTAACCACAGTTTGACATACTCATAGACACTTTTTATTACAGTATGTATGCTGTTTTTTTTTTTTTTTAGAAGAAGTTACTTTTTTAGTTTAAATTACAGAGGAAAAATGATAATGCTGAACTCAACTTTACACATCGATAGGTTATGATTAGTATTTCTGACATAAGATTAACTTACATAATATGTTTCAGAATAAAACTAAAGCGTCGAAGATGACAAACCGTGAATCTTCAGTCACAGAAAATAAGTAAATATATAAAAGAGCATTCTGGGTATGCCTTAGTTTTATGCCAAAGCTTAAAATGAAAGTCACGAATGATTCATAAGATTTGTTTGCATTCTAAAGTATATCTATTTTCAAACATAGTTTGGAAACAGAAGTGAAAAAAGCAAGAAATCTCTGTAAGTCTTTCATAAAACTAAGACATGAAGAGTTAAAAGGAAGTCGTATTTGAATATTTTTAGAATTGAACTGCGTCAGTTCAACGAAACACTATCATTTTAGTAAATGATTTGAGTTTTGTTATATTGTAAGGGTTTTATTTTATTATTCTAATATTATTTTTATTTTAAGACAGGCTTTTCCATAGGTTCTTATTTTTCTACCTACTTTTTCCTGCCGTAATGAGTTTTCAGATTCACGCTTTATGCAAATTGGGTAGAAACTATTAAGCTGAAGTCTGATGTGTTCAGGTAGAGACAGCCTGTTCTGCCTGTCGACAACGTTGTTGCTACGAGTTAAAAGGCTTGCTATTTTACGGCTGTGCTTATAACGTGCCAATTAGTCTACACCTGTGATTTAAGCTAATAGCCAACTACGCGTGCATCATGGGCTCCTTATTCTACATAAGCGTTAGTTTAATTTTACGTTTTCTATTTTAAGTTCAAGCAAAAAATGTTTGCTTCTCGTACGCCGAAAAGGGGCCATCTGTGAATCTAAATGTGTTCAAATAAAAAAATATTTTAACCCTTGTTTGAAGTTGTTATTTACACACCAGAACTTTGCGAATAGTCACTACACAGTTCTACTAGGTTCTAGCAGTTGAAGGACTTTACTTAAGCTACAACATTACAACATGCATTTATAAACCTCATGATATAATCCTGAAATTTCCCTGGAGTATACCAAATTTCTTTTCCTTGGGAATAGACTGTAATACAGTGGATTCATATTAAGAAATCTCCAGGTTACAAACCACACGTTTTTAAAATCTATTGCTTTGTTTCCAAAATATTTGTATTTTTTATTGCTCTTCCTCTTTATGAATTTTTTCTTTCCCTAATTTTATTAAGTTTATACTAATACGTAAAATCTTAAGGCTAGATTTGTTGTTCTTTAAAAATACTGAGAATATTTAAAAGCATGAAATGGATTTAATTTAAAAGTATGAAAAAATTTTATCTTGCGTGTGTGCCTATTAACCACTGAAGAAGTCTTAACTTCAGATAACCGTATTTATGTCTAAAGCAAATACAGTAACATGCTAATTGAAAATTTATAATGACTGAACTGGATTCAGTTTTCCCCCAATATGTTAGCATACACTAGATTAAAAACTAATGCATATCTCTGACTGATTCAACATTTGAAAAACACAAGTATCATTTTCTTTTTTATTTAAGAAATTGGGTAATCAATTTTAATTAATTACTTAGAACGCCTTCTTTGTTATGATCCTGAATTTACTATTTTATGAATTTACGTGAACATCGAGTCAGCACTCTCTGTTTACAATATGATTTGAGGCAGTTTGATAAATATAATCATAAGTTTCAAAGGAGACTTCGAAAACCGAAGGACTAAATTAGACTGAATTTTTAATTTAAGCCAAGCTTCGGATGATTCTCTGCTTATGTTAATTTGGACCGAGGCAACACCGGAGGGGGGAGGGATTAAACATGGAAGATTTCAATACATACTCGTAGTTCAGTTTCGAATCTTGTTATAGTATCAAACGTTATAGTATATCCGTATGAATCATTATCATTTACAAATACAGGAATCGAAGCTGTTTCATTTGAAACATTTTATTTCCTTGATACTATATATATTGAACAATAATGGTCTATAACTGTGAGTAAACAGAAAAAAAAAATTGAAAAAACAGCGACAGCGAAAGAGATTCCTTAGTCTTAGAAAGTGATTTTAAAGAAATGTCTACAAAGAGAATAAGCAACAAAATTTTCTAGTGATTCAGATCATTAAACTGATATTCCTCTTCATTTGCTTATATAACAAAATTTTGTCATTATTTTGCTTCTTGAGAACTGTGCTATTTAGAAGTGTTAGAAGTGCTGTATACATCATACGCGTTTGCTTCACGCTTTACTTTTTGTTTACGTTTATGCTTACCTTTTTCAATTCTTCATTTTAACTTTTCCTTAGTCTCGCTTCTTCGTTTTAGTTAATCTAAGATGACAAACTTAAGATCAAGGAAACGTAATAAATCATCTTAACCTTACACTATTTTTCAATTATCGCTCGCATTGAAAATGTGATGACTGTCAGCTCATCTAAATTAGAAATAAAAAATTACTGTCGAAAGTGCTCAAACTTTAGAGAAGCTAAATACTCGACTACTGCAAGACTTGTTTCTACCATTTGAATTCTCATGATCCAACGTTCCTAAAAGAAATTTTTAATTTAGTCTTTGCTTAGTTTATAAGTTTGGATATGCGATAAGATTTTCTTCACTACCCGAAAAGGGTGAAAAGATATTTTTATGTAAATGAAATTTACAGCAGCAAAAAGAAGACACAGGTACAGGTTGATGGCAAGGCCGGCACCTGTGCACTCGTCTAGACATATTAGGTATCAGTGGGCCTTGCTAACAGCTAAGCTTCCGTCCAGAATGGAATTCCCAGGAAGAACACCCCAAAGGGTAGTCCAAAGGTCCCCCATCTTCTCTTTACCTACATCCAACATTTCGAGAAGATTTAAGCTCGCCGTGTAATTTGAGTGCCTCCATGGCCGCACAGATGTTATAGGCTGATAAACATTCATGCCTCCTCTAGGATTCGAACAAGCCATTACGTACCATAGAAAACAGGCCTGATTTTTCAGTGGGTCACTATACTTTTATTTCGAGTATATATTTATACTCTAAATTTATTTCGAGTCTTTTGTTGGGCCTGGTTGCATTCCATAAAAATTCCGTATTACGCTAAGTTTTTTTTAGAGTTAGTAATATTGTTGTCTTTCCCAGAACTTATGCCACTGTGTGAGCAACTGTGCCGCCATGAAGACTTTCAGCTTTATTGCTCACTCAATGGGACCATGCTTATTTAAAATTTATAATATTACAATAAAAATTTTATTTTGATGTATACATAATTTTGACATACACTGACAGAATTTCATATAACTATTAAAAGAAGTTTTGGTGATACGTACATAGAATATAGAATACATAATGTAGAATACAAATGAAGAGTTAAATACAAAATTTGGTTACATACATAATAAATAATATAGAATTTTCATGATATGCTGAAATGTAATAATAGTTCACTGTTCATAAATAGTTCACTATTCATGAAAGTTCACAGTTCATAAGTCCGTTAAATTTTATTTATCTCATAAAGTTAATAACTAGTCTGAAGTAAGTTCTGATAAAGTTTATAGTTAGTCTGAAATAAGTTTCATATTTGTAGATTGAAGTTATGCTGCCTATTACCTATGTGAATTTGAGATGCATGAATTTATGCTGCCTTTAGATTATCACAATGTTCTATGAGATATTTGAATTTTGAAGTTTTTTGTGAAGAGGTTTACTTCTAAGTAGTTGTTTGAACTCTCCTTGGGCATTTTTACTTGTGAAAGGACGAAAGTGGAGGCCTTTAGAGATTGTACATTCAAACAGGTAATGATATATTTTCCTGTTTCTCCACATATGCAGTTGTCTGTATGATACAAGCCGAAACGAAAAAGATATTAAATGAAGGTCCATGTACTGTTAGAAGAGATGTTATTGCATTATTTGTTTTAACTAAATTTCGTGTTGGTTTCGGTAGGAACATAAAAGTTCGTCTGCCCGTATTTTGTTTATGTATATAACCAAAATTTTGTATTAACTCTTTATTCTACATTATGCATTCTATATTCTATAAGCATGTCATCAAAATTTCTGTTAATATTTATCGGCACAGCTGCTCTCCCAGTAGTCTCCTGTCGCCTGTAGTAAGTTGTATTATTTTTTAAAGGAAGGAAAATTTCTGTTAATATTTATCGGCACAGCTGCTCTCCCAGTAGTCTCCTGTCGCCTGTAGTAAGTTGTATTATTTTTTAAAGGAAGGAAAATTTTTCTGACATCTTAGCTATATCATGTTGCAGATACAAAGTTTAGTATTATAATTTAAATGCATAGAATACTCTGCTACATTTTTCCTACAATTGATGTCAGGAAAAGAATAAATTACGCTATATAACAAATGTGTTTTTTACTTATTAGTCGTCTTATGAAATCCTAGGCGACTGTTTGTTACTTCTAAAGTTTTATTTCGTAAATATAATTTCACTTTTTCGTCTGATATTGTTACAAAAACTATAATATATTTTTTAACACATGAAAATTAAGTTGTACATAATTTTAATAGATTTAATTAGATTTTAATTTTTTTTAAATTTGATTGGATAAATTTAAAGGAACAAAAAATTAAAAGCTAATTTTCACTAAATCTAAATTGATTAACAGCAGGAAAATGCCGCATTTTCCTTCTTTATTGCGTACAAGATAACGTTTGTACTCATTTATGTTAAATATATCATTTAATGACAGTCAAAAGAGATTCTTTTTCTTAACAATGTATATTCAATGTACTCTTCAATAAGCGCTATCATTATGAAAAAATACAATTATTTCTTATTTGGATTTAAAAATAGGACGGAATTCCCCTCAACACTGTGTTTCATGCACGCTTTAAAGTTAGTATTTTATCAATGAAGCGAAAAGGTATAATACTTTTCCAATGATCCTTTACTTAAGCAACAGTGCCTGAAAAAAATAAGCCTCATATAAGATGGCCTCAGATCTTTCTGCGAGTCGATGACCAAAAATGACATAATTAGACTTGTCTCATTTTCTGTTTCTATATAAACAATAAAAGCACTATAAGCAACGTATGTTTACTTGTTCCTATTCTTATTTTCACAGTCTTTATAAGATGGGGGATTTAAAAGGAAGTACAACGAAATGACAGACCTAATGATTTATTGCATTTATGATTACTTGTTTCATTGTGATTTCGAAGAAAAAGAACTTACATAAATAGGCAATAATGTAATTCAAAATTGTCATAATCAGTGATCAGTTAAAGAAGAGGCTAACAGTACTGACTGATATGTTTAACAACCTCGCTTTAGCAAACTCAAATGAAACATTGCGGTGCTTTCTTGTTTTCAAAATTAAAGCAGTCATTAAATTTGTAAAGTTCAAATTCTTGAACCTGAGCGTTTTGATACCTCACAGTATGTCCATTTGGGATATATTTCTCAATATTTACGAGAGATAATTTTGAAATAGCTCATAAAAAAGGCGTAAGATTCTATAAACAGGATCCCTTGAATTTATTTCAGATATGTTTTAAAATCATTTGGATGAGACTAGATTTCCCGAAAAACTTATTATTTAGCATCTAACATTTTCCTACAAAACTTATTACAGTTTCTTGAAGTTATTTTTTTTCTGTGACGTTTGAGTTAACTTGATGAATTATAATACTGTTAATGTTAATGTCTCATCAACTAATTTTTTGTTTAAAGCTATTATTTTATGAGCTCATTAACAAACGAGACCAGTGTTAAATAGTACTCTGATAAATTAAAATGTCTAGTAAGCTATTATTTTATATATACTGCCTTACAAGAATTTTTAGGTTACTGGCTTTACATGAAGTCACAGGTAAAATTCTAGATTTTACTACACCAGGTTTTCTTTAAAGTCCCATTGATTAAAGTTTTTATGCTTTTATATGTCTATACTTCAAGTGTGAGGCTTAAAAGAAATATAACTTTTGATAAAGTTAAAAAGAACCGTTAACAAAAAATTGTTAACAAAAGAAAGAATATATCAGTCTATTTACAGAAAGGATCATATAAAAATCTCAGTTAACGAGACTAGAATAATCTCTTGGGCGTGAATTGTCTGGCAGTTTTCCATGAATGCATAGAGCAAGCCATGCACTTATCATGCTTGAATTATTTGGCAGTCCTCCATATGTACTTAATTCAGTGTTATTATCTGCTCAAAGATTAATAAAGACTTATAAGGATACATAATCCTTACTTAATAAAATGCACATTATTTTAATCTGATAGTTTTCGTTCATGTGTTGCCTTCATTTTTCTTAGGACTGTAGAAGACCTCTCTGATCAGGTTTCAATGTAGATGACACTGTTTTAACTTTTTTTTTATGTACTGAGCAGTATATAGGAAAGGGCTCGTGATTTTATTTAGCTTACTTAAGTAATCATCTGCGTGACTGACGAAACAGGATAAGGACCTGATCAAAAGGAAAATTATTTTTTTCGTTATTTATTTTTTCAAAAAATAATTTTAATATACACTGTTTGCCCCTCTTAAAAGGAAGTAATTTTCCCAATACGACAGTTAATACTAATCAGGAAAACTGAAGTTTATTAAGTGAAAATGATAAAATACGCCTACGAGTATAAAGTTAAAATTTCCTGTATTAAAAGCTTGAGATCACCTATGTGTCTAGTAGTTTCGGACCTAATTATATGCCACGCAAAGTGGAAATACTTAATTGTATGTCCTGAGCATCACCGGTGATACTTCAAGAAAATAAGAAAAACTGAATGAAAGTATCTTGTTTGTCTCTTTCAATAACCTTTTCTATGAGAATACTTTTCTTGTTATTGTCATGCTTATTTAATTCTACCTTTACTGCGGTTAATTTTAATCTACATTACACACATATATAAGACGACAGCGCAATTTAAATTAAACCGAATCAAAAGCAGAAGTATTTCTAGCGTATTGCATTATATAATTTACAGTTTTCTTCATAAACCATGTTTGTAGAAAGGTCAGATTGTAGAAACATTAGGTTATTTCGAAGCAGGAGACATGAAAAATGTGCAATGCTCTCGCTAGGACTCGAACCTCGGAACTCTCGAATACGCGCCGACCATTACACCACGAAGACATGTTAAGAAGGCAGGAGAAATACCTTATATAATCCCCCTTTTAAAGGGTGACTAGGGATTTAGGGGAACCGATCGCCAAATCCTGGTGGTGAAGCATCATCATCCACCACCTTTTTTTTAGTTCGGGTGCCACTGTAAGGACATTAGGATATTTGGAAGCGGGAGACATGAAAAATGAGCAATGCTCTAGCCGGGACTCGAAACTAGGACCTCTCGAATACGCTTTGAGTGTGCAGCCCATTACGCCAAGAAGGCCGTAGAAATTCCTTATATATCTGATTTTTTTAAAGGGCGACTGGGGATTAGAAGACCCAACCGCCAAATCCTGGTGGTGAAGAATCATCATCTACCCCCTTTTTTAGTTCGGACGCCACTGTAGAAGCATTAGGGTATTTCTAAGCAGGAGACATGAAAATTGCTCAATGCTCTCCTCATAACTCGAACGTCGGACTTCTAGAATTGAGAGAGTTAAGAGAGCAAATTAAAAGAATTTTCAAATTATAGATATTTTTATGAAAAGTATTGAAGGTAATGATAATGCTGCCAAAAGAATTATGCAAATATTCATTGCCTAATACGTAAGCGTACATGTGCGCTATGGTGCTGTGCTTGTGGAGGGTATATACGCGCACGAGAGGTTTTTGGCGATTTGTGTGCTCGTACTACTTCACGATATTCGCCATGTTTCCCGCAAGAGTGGGGTCAGTTTTATAAGCTATAAGGTATCAGGTAAAATGAGTAGCCACGAACCTATGAATGACGCGCTGAGAAACTCTCGGTAGACTTTCTATCTCATAATGATAATGCTTATCGAAGACTACATTGAATATAAATTGTTAGTATAAAGAAACTCTTTTTTTTACTATCATTAAAGTATACGTTGAACATAAATGAGTACAAGCATTAGTGGTATATTTTACGTAATAAAGAAGGGATATTGCGGAATTTCTTCTTCTGTTAATAAATTTAAATTTATAAGAAATTAGCGCTTAGCTTTCTGTTCCTTTAAATTTATCTTATCAAACACGGAAGCATAACTTACGTTTCTGAAGTTGATTAAAAATCATGTACAACTTAATTCTCATGTGTTGACAACATATATTATAGTTGTATAACTAATATCAGAAGAAAGAGTGAAATCATATTCTCCGAAATAAAAACTTAGGAAGTAATAAGCATTCTCGTGGGACTTCATAAGACAAATAATAAGTACGAAACACATCTGTTATACAGAGGAGTTTATTCCTAGCTTTTCCACACATCAATTGCAGGAAGTATAAAATGTAGCATGGTATTCAATTCTAAGCATTGAAATTATAATATTAAACTTTGGCATTTGCAACATGATATAGCACAGATGTCAGAAACATTTTATTTTATTTCAACAATAATACAACTTACTACAGGTTACAGGTTACGGAGGACGGGGACGCCTGATGTCTAACATAGGTAAACAGGCGTATGACCCACGCCCTCCCCTATCTAGCAGCAACAACTCCCTGGAGCCCCAAGAGGCTGCGTCGGGAGTCTATTGAGACATGAAAAAGATTGTACATGCCCAAACAAGGTCGTTCGTGTTTTGTTTTACAGATTTGGAGAGAAAAAAAAGAACAAAGAGGACAAGAGCGAGAATTAAAGCACGCAAATAAATATAATTAAGGCATGTGTTGAGCTAAGCTGCTAGGATAATGACCTCAACTACTGGCATGTGGTGCACAATATGTTGAGTTATGTGCTAGGAGTTCGTAGGCCATAGATTACATAAGCGTTTGCACATAAGGTTGTCCACGGTTGCGTAATTCACATAGGTAAACAGTTTGCACATTTACAGTTACTTGAGTTTGCCTGAGTAGTTTACAGTTCCTTGAAGTCTCTGTTTGCGAACGTACACTTATGAGCTCGCTGTTCACAGATCGTTGCGAGGATTTTGACGGAGGAAACAGGAGAGTGCAGCTGGCAGCGGTTGTAGTGATGCCAATAGCGGCAATTTTAGTACAGGAGGACGCACATTTGCACACTCTGCAGTTTCGCAGTTTGCGCATTTGCACAGTTCATGGTTTCGGTAAACACAGATCGTAGTTTGCACAGTAGCACAGTTCACATACATGGAGTTTCATGGAATCTAAAATGTTTGAAGTCGATGCTCTTTGGTTGCTCATGTATATCGTGTGGTGGGCTGTTATTGGGAAGATGGCGAGGGTTTAGTATGGTTGGCACACATCTTGGCCTATGAAAGTTAAAGCGTCGATGGTTTTGCAGATTTTAGTTATTGTTGGCTTAGTGCTGGTAATGTAGCGCTGGAAGGATTCAGTTATTGTTGTAGGATGCCTAATATGAGTTACGATTGTCAGTGGGCAGTGGAAGATGTAATAATAGGGTGCGCCTTCTCAGCCGAAGATGCAGGTGTTCGTGTTGGAGATATGGTGCCTGAAGTAATATGAAGGGAAGAGGCCGTGTCCAGTGATATATCTTGTGAGTTGTGGAGTTGCAATGAGACGGGCCGTAGACACTTTTGGAAGGAAGATATACGTACGGCGACCTGTTTCACTTGTGTTCCATTCATGTTGCCATTCTCTGAGGATTGCTTGATGCAATATTGATTTTAGTTGAGACGGCGAAACATAAGTTCTGCGAAACAACAATATCACTAACTCTTTTAAACAAACCTAGCGTAATATAAAATGTATATGGAATGCAACCTGGCCTAACAAAGACTCGAAGCAAATTTCGTAATTATTGAAGTATAGTGACCCACTGAAAATCATGTCTGTTTTTTATAGTACGTAATGGCTCGATTTAGAACGAAAGCAGAAATTTAAGGAGTATTGCTTACGAGTATAACTTTGTTAAATTTAAATCAGATTTATTTGGAATTAGCACGTGTCGAAACTCAACAAATGATACATGTGCGCTTGTACAACTTCTGCCCATGCTAAGATACTAGTTGGTTGCTTAATTATAGTCAAACCACTTACTAGCAATCTAAAAAAGTTTGACTTTGTAGAGTTTTGATAAGATATTTGCTTATTAAATATTAACTTCTAAATTAGAATAAAGAATGGAAGAATTTGCTAAGTATCCAATATTTACTTAGGAAATCCTACTTACCCCTTTTACTTTGCTTTTTGCATCCAGCTAATAAACCACTTGGTCACAATGATGATTTAGAAATGAAACAGTTACACTGGTCTAATTAATATGCCTTAGCTACAAGTGTGGGAGCTTCCCCTAGTCTCCAGCTGAATAAACCTTTAACCGATACAATGCGTTAAGCGAAGAAGGCAGAAACTTTCCCCTAGACAGAAATTCTAGTAACCGCCACGGATGCACGTTCATTCTCGTTGTTCTCTTGTGACCGATTGCATCATCTTCGGGCGACAGCTGTGGCTTGCTTGATTTTCCAGTATTGTAATCGTATTAGACATTGTGAGTGCGAATAAAGTAATTCCCGTAAGAATACAACCCAACTAAGATTTTAATTAAAATTATTATTTAAATGTTAAATTCATGGCTGGTTTGAAATGGCTGGTTTGAAAACCTCAAAAAACGCCATTCGTTGCACATCATACACATACAAGGGCCTCTGCGGATGAGGATGCAGCAAAATAATATCCAGCGGAACCAGCTCATATGTTATTCGAACAAAGGGAAATTTGGCAGACAAGGGTTTAATGTTGATAAAAGAGGACTACCATGGAAAAAACTGCCTAACAGTACGTATATATATATATAAATGAAAAAAACCCGCTCCTAGCTTTAAAACTGACAAAGATTGCATAACCCTAATTCTATGTACTAACGCGTCTGGTGATTTTATTTCCAAGTCAATGCTCATTCATCCAGCACTAAATTCTCGCTCAAGGAAACAATGCAACAAAAACGACCTTCTCCTGAATTGAAGAACAAAAAGAGCCAACAAAAAGGCATGGATGACTGATCATTTACTTAAGGATCGGTTTCAGAATTGCATTGTTCAAGATGTAGAAAATTATTTAAAGAACTTAGCATTCAAAGTCCTACTAATCGTAGATAATGCGCGCTGGCATCCAACTGTTTTAAATCATCCAAATTGTTGATATTGCATTTTGCATTGCAAGGAATCATAGCGACTTTTAAATCATACTATATCTGTAAATTATTTGAATTAATTTTGGAGGAAATAGATTTTACAGATTTTACAGTCAGTGAAAAAATTTTCAATTTTAAATTGTGTGAACATTATCGATTAGGTCCAGTCGACTGTAAATGTCTACTGAAAAGCTTTATTACCGGAAAGGGTCAGTCAGGAAAATGTTGTTGACCCAGTTCACCAGGAATATAATGACACAGTATGCCTTGCACCCGAAATAGGAGGCGATGGATTCACTGAAAAACTGTTGATGATACTCTAGAATTAGTTACGGAAAATGAAATAAACAAAGCAGATTCGGTGACAGTTATATCCGAAAATTACTTATTGAAGATAATTCTGAAGATCTTTTCAATGAGGAAACAAAAACCTCTGAAAAGTATATAAAAATGTTTAAACATGGCAAAACAGATGGAATCTTATTTTTTAAAGAAGGATCCTTTGCCAGAGAGAGCGAAAATACTTAAAAGAAATCATCAAAATTGTTTATCTGCTTATCAGGGGAATTTATAAAAATTTGCAAAGCAAGAGCAAGTAATCTCTAGTGACAGTTTTTAAAACCTAAACCTACCGAAAGTGCAGTGGAACTTGTTAATAAAACAAGCTCATCTTGAATTAAGCCCAGTCAGACGTTCTCGAACAACTATAATAAGTGATGATGAGGAATAAATTTGTGAGCATAACATTATGTTTCTTTTTGATTTTGGGCCCACCAGCTGCCGAGGGGTAAAGTCGCTGAACACTGGTAGTTCGGTTCGAGGCTCGAATCCCGCGAACGGGCTGGCTGCAAGGGCGTTTTCGCGTTTTTCCCCAAGTGTAACGTGTATACGAGCCAGTTTTCCTTAGAATGTTCTCCCCGAAGGCATCCGTACCCTTAGGCAGATAGCCCTCGAGGTTTTGCCGTAGTTAAATAACCTAACCTAACATTTTGACTTGAAATTATAAAATTTTAGTTTTTATATAATGCTAAATTTTATATAAGTTTTTTATTAAATGTTTTTATGAACATAAATTTCAAAAAGTAATGAAAATGTTACACCATAAAAGGTGATTTTTTTCTCTTTTTAGAACCGATTTTATATTAATCTGGAATCTTCTATTACGCAATTTCCCCACGACGCAATATTTTCCAAATGAACGTATCTACCGCATTGTAGGAAACTTACCTATAGATGATTTTGTTTATTATTTTTATAGCAATAATGTCTTTTTATAGATCCAGAATGGGCAAATAGATTTAATAAAAGCACATGTAACGTTTTCTGCAACGTTTCATGTTGTTAGTAATTAGAGAGAATAATGATGAATGCATGTAAAATTAAAGCAGTATATTTCTATCTTACTGTCACGGAAATCAATATTCTTTTCTTTTCTCCACTATAGCTTTCGATTATTTAGATCGCTTTGTATCTTTATATTAAGCACGTTTAAGCTAGCACCTTAATTTATGTATTTACAAAAATGTATTTAAGAAAACTATATGTTTCTACAAGGCTTCTTTCGTTTTTAAACATGGATTTCGTTTCTACAAGGCTTCTTTCGTTTTTAAACATGGATTTCGTTTATACATTTTTCTGGCATTTTTATACTCATAATATAATTTTATCTATATAATCCTAAGAACAATTTTTAGTTACCGATATTCTATACTTTCTTTTAATTCTTCCCATGAACTAGATAATACATGTTTTAACTTAAAAACCTTGCTACTAGCTTGCAAAGACAGGATCATAGAAGAGTGCCTTAATTTTACAATGAATATCCTATGAAAACATGAATAATCGTATTTAGAAAGAAGCTTAGAAACGGTACCAACTCGCTGTTAAAACTGTCATTTCCTGGAGAAGTATAGTAAATTAACAGCGGTGATGGAGGACTCCTTTCAGAAAAACAGTTCAGTAAAAGTTATTATATTATTAATGTTACTGGCCACAAAAATGTGTTGAACTTCAAAAATGCGCTCAGTTCTTTCTGCCTCCTTCTAATTAACAGTAGTAGTAGCTAACCTAATTAGACTTTTTGTAACATTCTTAATTAAAGCCATCAGCTCTCGTTAAGCATATGCAGTAATAAAGTGCTCCTGTTTTTAATCATAATTATGAAGCTTGTCTGTTATCTCTAACGGATCTTAGACAGATGTATCAAATATTCTCGCAGGCTATCAGTTTAGATGATGCTGTAACTTAACTAGAATCAAATTCTTGACCTAACATAGAAACCAACAGTTAAGTTTTATTAAAAAGCAACCTATATTTAAAGGTTAAACTGATTGGCTGGTATATAAATCTGCTCTTAAATATTTCTTTAATGCACTCGTGTAATTTTCACATAGAATCCACTTAAAAGCAGAAAAAGAGCGGAGATTCTAAAATCTCATATGAAAATTATCGTACTAACACATAACTGTATTCTCATCTTCAAGCATAGTTTTGAGGATTCATGTGCATTTGTGCTGTTAGTAATGCCACATAAAAGAAGCAAGATAACTTTTGCTGTTTGTCAAGTTCATGAAGATCGATTTAACGATGGAAAATTGCATATATAATTATTGTAATACATAAGATAAAATGGCAACCAAGCGGCATATAATCTTATGTTTTTGTTTCTTCAGTATCAAACCAAAGTATCATTGAATATTAAAAGAATTTACATTCATTTAAGGCTGAGAGGTGTGCAAATTATTTGGACCCTATTGATTTTCTAGATGCATCCTTTACATCTCTGTAGATGTATATAGTGATAATAAAACAATATTATAAAAAATAAATATAAATAAATAAATTAATTAAATAAAAAACTAAAAATAAATAAAAATTCCTAAAAAATCTGAATGTTCAGATTTTTATATTTTTAGTGGGTTTTTTTTAACGTTTCGTGTGGTATCTTTATTTATTAACTATGATGTTCTTCGCACTTAAACCATAAAGTTCAATTCAACAGCAATATCACAAAATAATTTTAAAAAACATATATTTAGAATTTCTGATACACAGTCTCGCGCACTGAAGATAAAAATGTTTTTTTTAATCGTGCAGTGCTGCCATTGCTCGCTTTGAAGTCATTGAGTTTCTTAATCAAAATTTTATAAATACTTTACAAAATATGAACTAGATAATAAAACAGATTCCAAATTTGGGCTTTCAGATTCCCATATTCGGGTGGAGACGTACGTTATTCAAAATTTGATGACTCCAGATACCATTCTTTTAGCACAATGTTAGAAACATACATACATTTATGCATATTCTTCATTATTTAATTTCTTTAAATATAATACATGACTCTAATATTTGGTAGCAGCAATTTGAAAAGGGATTCGCCGTCTACAGTGAATCAACGCAAAATGGCAAAACGAAATTTATAGCTCTCCTGGGCAAATTGCCCCTTTGGGCTAATAAATAAACAATAACATTAAATAAATAAAAAATAATAAAAATAATTAATAAATAATAAAATTTCAAAAATGATGACTATAAAACTAAATTTAAAATAAACAAAAACTTTAAAAAATAAAAAATAAGGAGCTTTAATATCAGTCACTAGTTGTGACTGCATTTTCATTTTTTTAGTAACAACTTCGTTGACTATAAAGAATTACTGAAGTACCGGATTTGCGGTATAATAATGATAAAACATATAATATAACATGAGTTTTACTGAAACATAACTTTTGTAATATTATTAACATTTTCAGAATTCAGTGTATTCTACATAATTCGCAGAAATACAGAATCCAGAAGAGAATTGAAAGATCAAGGGAAATTGTTGTTTCCCAGATGCTCTCTTTGATTAAATATTTGCAGTTATAAGCTATTGATAGTTGCCATCCGAAAGAATAAAAACGAGATGTAGAAACGCGTAGAAATGGTCATTAACGATTCGCTGTCTGTTGCATAAAATTAATTAACTAGCAAGTATAAGATTGACTTTGCATTAAAACAAAGCACGCTTACTTCTTTTTTACGAAATCCAGAAAGCAAAAATAACAAAACAAGTTGCTGAATTCACATTGCTAGCTTTTTTCTTCACTTTACTTCCCTGAAAGTACAACTCATTTTTATGCTGCCATTTCCAATGCCTTAGGAGAGCTGAGATTTGGTTTATTTGTCCATATCTCACCTTGAGTTATTCTAGTCTCAAAATATTCGGTAAAATCCTATCGCTGAATATGAAGGGCTTGATTTTTTAATAATAACATGTAAAACATAAATTGAATTCAGTAATTTTTTTTTCAAAGATGAAGAAAGATTGCTTTATATCATCACAGGTAATGCGTTTCTGCGAATTAAAAAAAATTATAATTAAATAACCGGTTTAAAGGAAGTAATCGGGTTGCATTATAAGCGGTTAAACTATAACCTTATTAGTTAGAAATAATAAAATTTTGAAAAAGGAATGATAAATAATAATTCACTCATTATGAATAAGTAGTATATTATAATATGTTTAGCAGATATTTAAAAAGTAGAAAAGAAAATAAAATGCTTCAGATAAAATTTACCATTGTATTATTTTCAGGTCATGTTTATCACCTAGTTTAGGTCTATGGAATTATATGCAGAGCATAATGGCACTTAAAATAAACAGTCTGCAAAAGACATAAACAGACTGCTACTTTAAGTTGCTGGCCCAAATATGATATTATATATTTTTACAAATTCATGTCAATTTGGTGCGTATTAATTAATGTTAAGGAGATTATTATGTTCTAGCTAAATTAAAGTTATTTGAATGTTAGAGCCTCCTAGAAATGTAAAGCGACTATTCGCTAAGTTCTATTCAGTAACAACGACAAAAGGAGGGTTAAATACCCTTTGTTTTAACTCTAATATATTCACAGATGGCCTCACTTGGGCGTACAAATAGCCAACACTTATGGCTTAAACTTAGAAGTAGAAAACGTAAAACAAAACTAATTCTAAGTTGAATAATCAGCCGAAACTGCACAGAGATATTTAACATATAGTTGGCTCTTTGGCTAATATCACCAACGTAGATAAGGAGGCAATTAATACGCACGGCTGTAAAGTAGCAAGCTTTAACTAGAGACAACAACGTGGCTGAAAGACAGAACACGCTTTATCTGAAGTAACTCAGACCTCAGCTTATATAGTAGATCCTACCCTACTTTGCATAAAGCATGAAACTGAAAACTCATTCTGGCAGAAAAGCGTGGGTAGGAAAAAAAAACGTATAGGAAAGACTGTTTTAAAATAAAACTAACTATTAGAAAAACAAAACAAAATTCTTAGAATGTAATAAAAATCAAATCATTTACTAAAATGACAGTGTTTCGTTGAAGTGAAACATTTCAGTTTCTAAAAAAACTCGAAACCCTTCGTGTAAGCTTTGGTATAGATCTAAGGCATGCGCGCATAAAATATTCTTTTATATATTTACTACATTTACTTGTTTTATGTGACTGAAAAATCAGAGTTTGTCCTCTTCTATGCACAAGGGATTACTTCAGTTTAATCTAAATCATACTGTATGAGGTCATCTTATCAGGACTTGTATTCCTCTTGATTTGCTTTGGAAACATGAATGGTCCTGAATAGAAACAGGGAGCTTACTCAAGCTATGTTCAAGAATGTGTGAAGTAGACAATACAAGCAGGAAGGGTATACGAAACCCTTTATTTTTCAATACTTTACAGGTATTCCCGAACTTCGGGATACAGAGACCAACCACTCGTGGTCTGAACGTAAGAATATAAAACTACTAACTAAAACTCTAACTAAAATCTAACTTTGAATTAGTATACAAATGTCTAGCACTAAGATTGGCCTTTATTTAATGAAAGGTATGTATGTAGTACGCCGAGCTGCTTAAACTACAATACCTTCGCAAATAACAAGAGGGCTAAACCTCTGGCCTTAAAGGCAACCAGCAACAGAGTGAAAACTCGCAAAACTACAGTGGCAAGCGGCGTGCTTCCTAAAAACTTCTTCTCTCCCTCGCTTTGGCAAAAGGCCACAACTTAAGTACTTGGCGTTAGCAAGACAATTTGCATAAACAAGTTAAAGCACTTAATTCTGGCCGGAAGTAGAAAATAAGAAGTGATAGTACAGTTTTAAAATAAAATAAACGTTAGTAAAACTTAAGATCCTTACAAACTTATCTCAGAAATACTAATCATGTAGCATATCAAGACAGTTAATTTTGGAAAGCGAAAATTGTCTGCTTTTAAATCCTTTTCCTCTACCGAAAATGTAACGTTGCGTAAAACCCTTAATCGGAATATAAGAACAACATAATGTAATCACTTTTAAAGCAAAAAATGCACAATTTACAAGCATATAAGAATAAAAAAAAACTGAGCTCACCGAGCCAGATAACAGAGTGGGTATTTATACTATATATATATATTTATATAATTTTGGTGTGTCCGATTGTATCCAAAAACGGAGGTTCACAACTGCATGTCATACCAGTCCCATATACAAAATTTCAACGTTCGGAGGAAACTCGTTTTTGAGTTATGCGAGATACATATATACATGCGTAAAGACGTCACGAAAAATCACTTCTGAATCCATTTTAAAGCCATTTTTCAATCCGTTTTGAGAAGAAGAGTCCTTTATTCTGTCCGTACGTACAGATGTCAAGCAAAAACATAGTTCAAATAGATTAGAGAATGGTTAAAATGGATATGTTTCATTGAAATATGTTACCTGAAAGTTTCCGCGATTACAATACTTCCTTTACTTTTACAAGGAAGTAAAATACATTTAATGCATGCTGCATACAATTAAAAACATGTATTCTTTGCATATGTTTTCACTTGTGAAATATACAGAAGGTATAGGTATAAATATACATTTAGACTAATATGGAAAGATTAGTCTATATGTAAACTGATCTAGTATCCTTTAAATGTTTCACTGTTCCTTTTGGGCTACCTCTACTGACAATCACTACTAATGAACTATATTAAAATTTAAAAGCGCCCAGTTGGGAGACAGTTAAAATCTGAATCATTTCAAATTTTTATTTTTATTTCATTTTATTGCATTTTAAATGGGAATTTTATTTGTTTTAATATTATTTACAAGTACAATATTTTATATAAATTTTGTTGTTGTCGTTGAAAATAAAATTTAATTTTATGAAGTGTCCGAAAAAATTAGAAATACATCTTACGAAAATTACAGGGAAAAACACTATTAGCAGAATGCTTACGATGTTGTAGAAAATGAAATCCTCTTTTACTCTGATGGTCTGATTAATAATTTACGTTTCAAAATTTAACGCTTCGTTAACTTTTTTCCGCTTGTCTTCTTTTCTTATTTGGAATTAGTTTCCATACCAACTTCTCACCTATAGTAGCATTAAAATCCTATTTCTCAGTTTCTTTTTTAATTTATTTCCCCATGTTCATAAATTACTGATTAATTTAGGAATTTAATTTTAAAGATGATATTTTTCCGATCGCATTAAATGAATTTTTCGGATCTTGATTTTCAGGTAAATGATATTATTATTCCGGCTTCTATTAATAATTATTTTCCTGTTTCAGAAAACTTCAGTTCAAGGTTATTTGTCATATCTTTAGTTCGTAATATCAGTGCAGCAAAAAATAAGTATTCATTTAAAAAAATAGGAAAGTGTTTCTTTTGTGGGTCAAGAAATTTCCATTTTCTGACCATTTAGAAAGGTATACTATGTTTTGGATGAAACAGCATATGACAGTTGTGCGGATAACAAATGCGCTCAGCTACCCAATAAAAAACTTCTTTAAGATTTGCTGTTTTTCAGTTGTTTTAAGATTCAGGTTGGTCACAGGTGGCTTTTCAAAGAAACGACTATGTGTTCAAAAAACCTCTTTGCTTTCAAACATGAATTCCATGCAAGAACACACTGAAAAGCGTGAACCACTTCAAAAATGTTTCTTGCCCAAGAAACATCACCGTAGTTTCAATTTCAAATCCAGGCAACTTATTCAGAGTTGCCATACATTTCAATTCTTTTATCCCTTCATGAATTGCATATGAACAGCTTTACTTCGGAACTGTAATCATAACTGTAACTGTAATGCAAGACATTCATCTCTGACAGAGAGACATCATATCTCTGATTTGTTATAAGAAACGTTGTATGTTGCTGAAATACGAGTACAAGGTAAAAGAATATTTAATCAAAACAAAACAAAAAAAAAAAACAGGCGCGCTTTACAACATATTTATCCATCTTCGTAAATGCTAATTTAGTATTACTTTTCCTATATGCATATATAGCGACTTGAAATTGGGTTATGTTGCATATTTTAATTAAATCTTGTTTATTATTGTTCTTTCATTTTAAAAATAAATGTTTCTACTAGAGTGTAATATTTCAAAAATAAAATCTTCGTTCAGTTTCTAAAACATTTGTTTGAAGTTATTAGTTTTCTGTTATAAATGGTGTAACATACTAAAATGCATAAAAAGTGATTTAAAAGCAATAAATGTGGTACTTTATTAAGTTTTGAATCGAAAAGAGTAACAAAATTCCTGTAATCGCCATTTGAGTATTTTCCTTGCCTGAAATATTGAATTTTTTAAATATCTTACTAAATATTTCCGAATTTATACAACTACCAAATTTTATATATTCCCCCATAACATTATGATGCGTAAAATTTCTGAAGTCCGTTGTACAGACTAATCTTGCAATATTTATACCCACCTGATACAGTAACTATAATTTAACAAAAGTAACTATAATGTATTTTAATTCGTGTTTAGATTTAATTGAAATTTGCTGGGTTATTAACCAGTCACAACTATAAGACTTAAGGATTTCTGCTCTTTACTCTGCTATCCAGCAGTAATTACTAATTCTATAAATTTTAAGCGATTAAATTTGCGAATAGTATTCGATACCCGAATACTATACGATATAAAATCCCATTTCTAAAATAACAAGCAGTGAGCAAATTAATAGAATAAAAATGGAATTTGTCTTCAGTTATCTCATTTCTCTGTTATTCAGAATGTTTTGAATAAAAGCATTTGATCTTTACCTAAAAATTCAAAGAACAGCAAAAACTAACCCAAAAATAGGTCGGAGGATGATTCTCAGAACTCTTTTCCGGACTTTGGGGAATAGTCAATAAATGTTTAACATAGTTTGATGAAGGAGGAAAGAACCTTAAATTTATTGTTTTTCATCTTTCAGTAGAATTTCCTTATTTTTTAGATTTCTCTTTCTTATATTTTACCTTATTTAAGACTCCGCTTCATTTCTTCTCGCGCTTCTGTTGTTTTTGTGACTAATCTCACTTATTTGACCAAATTTCAACAAGCCCACAAATTTTATAGAGGCGCGGAGGACAAGATTGATTGTGCCGTTGGCAAGAGCTTTGGGCACTAGATTTAGATGACAGTATGATTTTGCTAAGTTCATCCCAGTTTCGCAATTTTGAAGAAGAGTATCCCGAGGCCGTCCGAGAGTCTCCCACCACCTAACCACACGGAAAGGAATTTCGTCTTACCATCTATTTAGACTCTTCCCGTGACGCAGAGACACTATACATCTAATACATTCATGCCTTCGCTGGGATTCGAGCCTAGACCATTCCATCCGTTAGTCAGTGTCACTAACCACTATCCCGTTGGGCGGCTGACACTCTTCTAACTAGAGTATTAAAAGAAGTTCTCAAAAAAAAATATAACTGCCTAAAGCTAATATGGTGAAGAAGTAGATTCGCAAGATATTTCCTTCTTAAAAAGACTTATTCAGAAAATTAAAACCTCTATGATGTTTGTCCGTATCGTCCACACTGATAGCATATCATTGCAAAACCACGCTTTTTCTTCATTCAATGACATTATTTTTCTTTTAACAAACTCAAGCTCTGCAAGCATTAATTAATTTCGTAGCAGAAATTTTATCAAAATGAATAATTAAGGTTATTGAACTCCACTTATATTAAATGATATTTTTAATGCTTCAAATAGATCAAAATAATTCTTCGACATAAATTCCTTATTTCTTTATTGTAGATCAGAGGTTTTCAATGTAGGATGGAATTCTCCCTTAAAGAGGATTTCACAATTTCAGGAGGGTGATGAGGTGAGAATTTTATTTAGTTGTAATACATTTAATTTTATTTTATGAATTGTTGAATGAACGTAGAAACACAAATAATTAATAAACTAGCTACAGAATGGATTTTTAAATTTTGGAATAAATCCAAAATTGATTGATAAAAAATTAAAGATATTAAGAAAACTTCATCTATTTATCCAACTAAACTCATTCACCAAAAATTTTCAAATGTGTGTTTTATACGTTCAGATAACTTCTAAATCTGCCCATCTATAAGTTCTGATTACTTAAAACTATGTTGCATAAAATTTTGCTCCTCCTAATTCCTATACAAAATGACATCATTAATTATCTTTTTTGCCCAATTATGGAAATCAAAGTTTCTAGATGTGTAGAGGAATACAAATTGAAATAATTTCATGTTTAAATTTATAAAAAAATTCAGCATTTTTGCATCATTTTACACTTACAGTTGCTCAATAAGATACCGAAAAAGAAAGGATAAAAATTAAATTTCATCTTAAGGAAAATCTTATATAAAAAAGGTGCCAGTCAATTACGGAATTCTTTCCATTTCTCGTTCATTCTCTTATCCTCAAGTTCCTTCATACCTACTTAATTTTTAATTATTTTTTCATAAGAAGTGGCAAAAGGATTGCGATTAATCGCAATCCTTTAATGTAATTGAATTATGAATTTTAAGTTTGCTTTGCCTAGCAGCCGCTGTCATCCGACTTCGAGCTAATCAAATACTCTACATCATTCTGAAATATCCACTTTAGTTTCCGCTTAAGATATTTTATTTAGTGCTGATAAAATATTTATGATAATTAAAAATATTTCTTACACATTTCTAAAGCCAGCACATTTTTTATATACTTTGTTTTTACTTTGTTTTAACTTCTTCCGCGATCGTAATTCTAGGAGTTCTTTTTGGTTTGTTTTGTTTTGTTTTCTTAAATATTTGTAAAATCAAGTTAAAATAGCTAGGGTTATCTAATAAATTGACTTAAAATTTAGATACTAGAAAATATTGCTTGAAACTTATAAGGCATTTCTAAACCCCTCATTTATTAAACCCATTTTCATTAAAAATATCACAGAATATAAATTCCTTGCAAAATAGTTTTAGATTGTTAATTCTGTGATTAACAGAATATAGGAGTCAAATATTCTAACAGTGTTTAAAAAGAAATTATTCGAATGGTATAAATATAGCACACAAGCACAAAAAGTTAATTTTTTTTTGGATCATGAACAGATGAATATAAGCTTATGCTATGTGTTAAGATGTACTATTTATAAAGTATAAATATTCCTCAAACTATCTGATGTAATGGTTTAACTATTAAAGCAAATAAATGATTATTTTTTAAAGGAATTGCAGCTTTAAGTGTGATTAATTTCCGGGAACTGTGTGATAAAAAGAGGCGCTCCATCACAGAATTCTCAAAAATTAATCAGATGTAACATATATAATAGATAATTAATCAGTAATAATTAATTTATATTTGTATAAACTTTTGAATCTTTCCTTACCTCATCACCATGCTGTTGCCTATTTTTAGATCCCCAGTAAAATTTTTAATTCCAAAGTTGTTATATCTAGTTAATTGCGTTTATTAGTTTCCCGTTATTGAAACACAATTGCTAAGATTGTAAATTTACACGGGATTAATTTCTGGGAACTGTGCAATAAAAAGAGGCGCTCTGCCACACAATTCTAAGAAACTAATCAGATGTTCTCAAAAAATAGTTAATCAGGAATATTTAATTTATATTTGTACACACTTATTTTGGATCATTCTTTACCTCATCACCTTGCTCTTTCCTACTTTTAGATTGCCCGGTAAAATTTTTATAATTTTGTAAGATTTGTTAAATTATTGTTGCAATTTTTTGCATTTACAGAAAAAATAACTTTATAAACATAAATTCGATGTGTATGCAAATGTATGTTTTATTTCGTCTTCACTGTTTTCATCTTCGCTCAATATGATGTAGTATTATGAAAATTTATACCTGAAACTTTGCAAATTTGACTGTTATCTATTTAGTTATACGTATAGCTATTTAGTTGTATCTGACTATTTAATTATATCTACGGTTGTTTTCTAGTATTTATTTAATTACTAAATAATAATCCTATCCTCTTCACCTCGTGGATTATATTGTGGTCCATCGCAGCTATTTTCTTTTCCAAACTAAATATTTTACTTCATTGCTAATGAAGTTTAATAGCGGTGTGTATTTAATTATGGCAAAGCACAGTAGGGCTATCTGCCTAAGGGGAGGGATGCCTTCGTGGAGGACTTTCTAAGGGAAACTGCCTCGTATACACGTTACATATGGGGAAAACCACGAAAACACCCATGCAGACAGCCCGTTCGCGGGATTCGAACCTCGGACCGAACTACCAGTGTTCAGCGACTTTACCGCTCAGCCGCTGGTGGGCAATGAAGGTTAATAAAATTCTTAATAATTTAATTACCTTGTCACATCAGTCAGTTATTAAAATATTATACATGTTTGATAACATGTAAAATTTTTGTTATTCATAATTCGAATGCAATTCGATATTACGCCATCTAAAAAGGCAGAACTGATGTTTAATTGCCAAGAAAAAATTTTACATTTGTTATTTTCCATTTATGGAAAACTTTAATTTCTTCATCGGAAATTTTGCTGTTTCATCTAACATGCGCAACGATTTCACTCCTGTCAGAACGTGGGAGGCTTACAATGGCCGAATATCTAAACCTCTAGCACACTTAAAGTTTAGTTTACTCCAGACCGAATGGTCAGATTATAAGAGCCTGACAGAATGGTCAGGTTGCCGAAAATCGGGATTTTATCATTGGAACCAAAAATGCAAGTTAGCTTTTCTTATAAAACATTTCGTTCAGGTATTTCTTCCTTTTAGGCATATAACTAATGTTTTACTGTAGTAAGAATAACTTAACTTAAATTCAAAGCCTGGCTGCATCATTCATAATCAGAATTGATAGTGAGTTGGTACTACCTGTAGTGGTAAATGAGATTATTAAAGCAATATATTCTTCAGTCCAAATTTTTTAAACCTGTAATGAGCATAATAAATATCACGTTAAAGCTATGGATGACAGGTTTCAGTGGAACTGCTTGGGCCCTATCACTCATACTGGTTTATTTTCGATTAAATTGAAGGCAAAACACGAAAGATTTACTTTCATCTGATAAAATAGTGTATGTTTTGTTTCATGTTTGAGCTATAAAGGATAGAAAATGCGATAAATTCTGATACATCTAAGATACTGTTTAAGAACTGAATCCAGAACAAAATAATATGGTTTCTAAAACGAAGCAGCTTTTAATAGTTTCATCCGTTTAGTTGCTAGTAAACGCGTATATTATTTTTTGTTAATTAGTCGTTAATTTATATTACATCAAATTTCGAACTCATTCCACAACTTGAGCACGAAGATGATCGTGTGTGAGCTTTCGTACGGTGAGCTGTTAATTAAGAATCATCAGGTAAGTCTAATAAATAATTCATTAAGCAAATATTTACTTAATGGCTTAGTGATTAAATTAGCGCGCTTACGGCGAAATGCTCATTAGCACTTATTCAGCTAAAAACCGCTGTTTAATAATGACTATTTATCTGAAGTCTTAATTAAGTTTTATTTTATTCAAAAATGTTGTTAATAAAGTGACAATTTGCTTGAAAAAGTCATTAAGGTACCTTCGAACGAAGAGCTCTTATTAAAGGAGAGTTTAATAGAATTCTCATTAAATGATTGTTTGTATAGTCAGTCAGTCACATCATTAGATGACATTTCATACGAACAAATCTTCATTATTAGCATAATGGTAATGCAAGCTAATTATTCATCAAAGACCAGTTTAATAGGCAAAAGTGAATAATTTGATTATGATTAAATACAACTGCATCTTCATAGTTAAACTTATTCTTCTATTAATAACTTCTGCTTACAGTTAGGTAACTTATACTGCAAGCTAATCACTAAATAATATTAATAATTACCATACTCGTTAACGTATCATTGCTATTAGGGTAAATTCAGAAGTATGTTGCGTCGCCAATTTTAATTGTGTTAATGTATTTTAATTAACTGTTGTTCAGGTTTTCATCTAATTGAAATTGTTTATTGACTAGGTGTACTGGGAAATTATTTTTGGCAGCTAAAAGCTTTCATCATATTATTTTCAGTTCTTTGTTAGCATTCTCATGACTAGAGTTAGGAAAGAGATTTTTGTTTTCTTTAATTATGTGCTTCTCCATTGGGCACTACACGGAAGGGGAGAGATGCCTCGTGGAGGGCTTTTAAGCGAAGCTGACTCGTATCCAGGTTACACATGGAGAAACGTTCATGCCCGTTCGCCGGGACTCGAAACTCTGACAGAACTACCAGTGGTTAGCGGCTTTTACCTTTCGGCCGCTGGTGAGCTTAGGTGCGATAGTGATTCTTTATGAACAACTGTTTTGAGGCAGACATGTTACAGGTATGCGTTTGGTTGTTGCAATGCGTTTGGTTGTTACAGGTATGCGTTTGGTTGTTGCGAAACTCTGACAGAACTACCAGTGGTTAGCGGCTTTTACCGTTCGGCCGCTGGTGAGCTTAGGAGCGATAGTGATTCTTTATGAACAACTGTTTTGGGGCAGACATGTTACAGCTATGCGTTTGGTTGTTGCAATGGTCAGTGTCGTTTCTTCTTTTCGCTCTTTTGTTAAATGGAAAGGGCAAGTTTAGAAGCGTAGGAGTTACGGGGGTTTCGTTACTGGTTGCATTTGATTGCATCAAAATGCTCACATGGTTATAAGTTTAAAAATTCTGTATGTTTATCAAAAGGAAAAAAAAGGTTCCTACCTAACATTGATGAAATATTCCAGTTTTGCATACGTCTGAGATAAGACGTCTGAGAAATGAAGGCTCCTGCCCTACGATGATGATGTGCGATTATCCCGGCGTTTCATTCCGGTTACCGACGTTTTATTAACAGACTGTTTTAAGCTGATGTTTAACGCATTGGAGAAAATAGCTCCGTTTTACAAACAATTAAGAACAGTATTAAAAACCGTGACTACATTAGTTTGCCTGGATCTTCTATTTCTAAAAGTATGTGGTCAGCAAATTAAAAAGAAAAGACCCTAAGCTCAACCAAATGAATATTGTTTTTATTTTCAGTAAATTACTCAGTGAAAAGTAATCAGAGGGTAAGCCTATAACAGCCCAACGCTAATTAATTATAAAATAAGGTATGGAATCTGTCAATTAGACATTTCAAGTGAACTAAAATCGGATGATCAAAATGCTGCGTCTAAGATAACATTCAATACCATTGTTTGCAATGAGTGAGCTTTAAATTAGAAACACTCTCTCATTTAGATATAAGCAGTAACGAAGGTAGCTAAAACTCCTGAAAGTAAATCTTGTGGGATACACCAGATGGGATGCGAGCGTTGCTGATCCTTCTCCGAGAATTAAGCATGAATTGACTGATTTGTTCCAGCGGAGATGGGTAGAGTTATACACAGAAAATTTCCGAAAACTTGTGACATCCTGAACTTATGCGTGTCTTGAGTGCATTGAAACAATGCATTAGTAAAGCTTTTAATAAAAATTTCATTCATTCTAAATCATACATTCAATTTCTGCACTTGAAAAGAAAAAAGGCACATTTTGTGTTCGTTCTAAAAAAATATGTCAAGAAAAATGGAATCCTTTTTTCCTCTGCAATCATGGTTTTCTTATGGGATTTCTTTGAAATCATTTAAGAAACCGTTGTCTTTCTCACAATGGCATACTGTAGTGCGAAAATTGAAAATGAAACCACTTATTAGCTCTTTTTGAGAAAAGTAACTAAATCACAGTTGAAGCAAAGAAGCTCAGTTTTCAGTAAAACTTCTTTTCTAAGAAAGCAAAATATTTTAAGCTGTTTTACTTCTCTTCAAAGAAATATTTCGCTTTTAAGGATAATTTCGAAGTATATCAGGAATCCGTTGCCATATTTTATAAATAAAGTATTATGCTTATTGTTTTAAGAAGTTATCCAGTTTTATCCAGTATGAATCCAGTTTTAATTTATTCTATTACTAATTTTATTCAATTAATTACTTTAATTAATTACTTTTAAATCTTATTTTTCATATATCATTTATTATTTAATCTTTTAATAATGGTTTGATTAATCCAGTTATGCTAATATATTTGTTAGCAGTATAGTTTAAATGTTATCATCCATTTGGTTTGAGGGCTACAATATTTTAATATTTTATGAACAAGTTTAAAATCTGAATTTTTCATTTCAAATAATAGATTCAGAGAAGATACTTTTAAATATTACTTTTGTATTCATTTCATGAAGAGTAGTTATTTTAATTTTAGAGGAGTTGAATCACTAGTACGATGGAAAAACGGTTGAAGCAATTGCTTTTAAAATAAGGAAGCAACTGGATTCAGTAAAGCTTTTCTCTACACAATTCAAAATTAGAATATTATTATCTTCTAATATTTGCACAAGAAAACTAAGATGAAAACGTATCATAAAAAGTTCATTCAACGCTTCTTGAATATTTTATCCGCAGGAAACAATTCCGGAAATTTTAATAAGAAATAAAGATGCCTATAATGAAATTTCTTTCAGCTTCCGAGTTTAGCATTTTCCCACTATATTAAATTATTTCTTAATTTTGGACAGGACCTGTATTGTTTTCAACGCATATTTTATAATGGAAAGGGCTACCAGCTTTTTGACAGCACCACTTTGACGACGGAAACTTTTATTACATATTTGGCTGAAAGTTATAATCTGTACATAATGTATTGTATAATTAAATAATTATAAAACCAATATGCACAGAATTTAACAGTATTATAATGTAACTTAAACATGTCAAAATTAAATGTTTTAATATAAATTTTCCTATTTCTTAAATTTTTTTAGGAAAGGTTTAATGAAAGTTACATTCATCTTATATTTATGTCGTCAAAATAACTATCTACAAACAAAAATGAATCTTAATTTACCAGAAATATTTAAACTAGAAAATGCTAATTACTCTTTTGTATATTTTGCAAATAAACGCAAATACTGGCGCAATTATAAGAGAGCCTGTCACGTAAGGCACATTAGATTCTTTTATTCTTTTAAGCAAGTATAAAACACTACGTATAAGATGGTTGCAGGTTGCTTCAAAAATTTGCAAGACTAATATCTTTCAATGGTTTATCGTAGATCGTTACTTCAATTTAAGAAATAAATCTACCCGAGTGATCATTAATTAAAGAATGTGAGGACGACATTTTGCAAAGATAGTTAGGCATGCTCAATTTTTCTGACACAAACTTCTAAAAATGTTAAGTTAGAATATCATTAATTCTGAAGTATTAATTTAAATCACTATTTATACAGGGTCCCAACTACACTGCCCAAATTCTACACAGATTCTTGGAATGCATGAAAAATGCCCAAAGAACCATATAAGGTATTTCTTCCACCTCCTTGGTGTGCCTTCGTGGTGTAGAGGTTTGCACACCGGGCTGGTATTCCAGAGGTCGGCGGTTCGATTCCCGGCGAAGGCGTTGCTAATTTTTCATTTCCCCTGCTTTCAAAAAAATACCTAATGTCTCTACAACCATACCTGCACGATCCATAGTTTTCCAGATAAATACAGAAGAAAGCTATTATATCATATCCCATGCGAGGAAAAATATACTTTATTAAAAACATGGGCATCGGTATTTGCATGTGCTTACATAGGAAAATATTCGAAATGTTCATCGCGCATAGCAAGGTATGCATGCGTAGAATGCTTGACTGCACACGTTGCAGATGCGTGGTGTCCACCAAAGTACATGCAGCATGAAGAAGCGCAACTAAGTCACTTTTTGTAGGAACTTAGGTAACTTGATAGACTAATTCCTTTAGATGGTCTCATATGAAGAAATCCAATGGTGTCAAATCTGATGATCGTGGCACTCATAAAGCCAACTCCCCCCCCCCACGTCCAATCCAGAGGGACGTGGATCCACTTCCAATCCTGGGTATTCCATATCCAGCGGATTACGTACAGAAGCATTGAAATGTGCCGGAGCTCCATCATGTTGGAACCATAAGCTATGTGACGAATATGACAGTCATACTTTTCTTTCTCTTTATTTGGAAAACTATGGCTCGTACAGGTACAGTTATTGGAACACGTTTTAAGTATAACAAGGAAGCTGGGGGGTCTTGATTGGACGCCCTATATAAGATTTATTTGGAAAATTTTAGTTCATTTTTATACAATCTCTAAATTGACCTTCGTTTCTGAGAAAACTCAATATATATCACACAATTCTGGTAAGAAACCAGTTTTACATGTTTCGGTCGGTTATCATCATCATCGTTATTATTATCATTATATAAAGGTTTGGTAATAACGATCCAAACCTTCAGCTCTTTTTCGATTGATATTAATAATAAAAATATGTTATACGCATCAGCGTGTCTAAATACCTTTCCTCTATCGCTGGATGTTAAAAAAATATTGAAAAAATGTATATCTACTCAATCCTGAAGATCGCTAATTAAAGGCCCCCTGGTATTTATTATAGTGGATTCTTACATCGAATAGAGAATGAATGTCCAGTTTTGCTCAAGTTATATAAATCATAAACAGACATGAAAATGATTAAATCTGGTTGTCTATATAATAAACATAAATAAATTAAATAACATTAAAATAGTAAAAAGTGGAAGATGAAATTCTGAGAATTGTTTCAGGAGTTAAAGTCTGTCAGTTTGATTGTGGCTACCATATAAAATCTTACAGTGATGACTTAAACAGTTGATTCCCTGTTCTAAGCAATGGTTAAGTGAAGGCTGACTTCCAAGTTGTTGGTATTGGGTTTGTAACCTGCACAAGGCATAGACATTTCTGATTATACTGCTACTCAGAATTTTTTCAGTTAACGCCTATCAGGCCACTGTAGAGTAAAAGAATTACATAATCAGATCACCAAATTATATGCTTATGGAAGATATTATTAAGAATGGGATCGAAACTTACGCAAATTTCGCTTGTGCGTTAGTTATAATAAAAATATTTTAAGATCTTACTTCACTATATTTCGAAAACCTCTCCAATTAAACATATGCTGTGAATTTCGAAAACATATTAATCTCATGCACAGTTAAAACAACTGATCTAAATGTTAAGAATATGTATCAAGATTTAATGCCACTGTTATGCATTTACTTATCTGATTTATGCAGAAATCTGTTTAAATAGAAGGTACTAAAACTATTATTAAATTGGAATTTCTTAATTTTAAACTATGTGCTGTTATTTAAGATCACGGCTATGAAGGTCCGGAAGCACAACAGTTTCTTTTTGATGTAAATTGGATAATATCTCAAACTTCCCTAAGCTTTATTGAAGTTCTAACCGAAACTGCTGATAAATATTTTGAACTTTATATGATAAAACTCAGAACTCTTTTACGAAAAGTGAGAAACAGTTAATTTCCATAATTAAGTTTTACAATTCGATGGAAAATTGGTAAAATTACTTTAAGACATAGAAGCAAAAGTATTTCACATTTTTCTGCAGTTATCAAGTTTTAATTTACACTGAGCCTTAACTGAATCCTTTTTCTTTCCACATACAACATGTCGAGCTAGATTTCATAAAAGACAAATTAAATAGAGAGAAGCATTAAATCTTTTCCACCTTGCATCAGGGAAACAGCCACATGTTCTCAGACGAAGACAAAATACTTCCTCAGTTACAGCTATAAGCCTTCCTTTTTCTCGAGACAATCGAAAGGAAGTTGCTTCCTACAATCATCTCGAGCCCTAAAGCACTCTATCATCATTTCTTCGGCTTTGTTCCTCTTCTGCTTCTATCACTTGGCCTAGCGTCAAGTAAGCTTCGCCGCTAACCCTCCCCCATCTGCTTCACACAGTACTTAGCACACTGAGTTCTTTCGGCTGTCTGACAGTCGAGTGGAAACTGAGGAGGCAGATTTTATTTATAAAAAGAATTTACTCATTTTGAAATTTCTGTATAAAAAATGACGGCTTATTGTCTGAAGAATGCGTGGAAATTATTTACTAATTCGTCTTTATCTATGTTTAATTTCAAATATAAAGTATGCAGGATACTAGTTTTTATGATTAATAATGATGATTCTTCCAGAACAGCAATCCTTTTTGTTAAATTTAACTATATCGCCACATAAAACGCCTCTCCTTTCTAGTGCAGAAGTTTTGATGAATATTTCTGTACTATTTTATCAAATGTAAATCTCTGACTGGTATTCTGAAATTTTCCTTCAGATTTCACATAATAATTTTGAAATTATAAGCTATGAAAATGATTTACCGTTCGGCATTCCTGTTTTATGCATTAACATAAAATGCTTAGTTTAAGTTGTTACAGAATAATTTGTGCAGTCTTAATGACCACGATTTTTATTTTCAACCAGAAGAAATCCCCCCAATTGATTCGGATCCCTTAAATTACCTAATTAATGCTCAAAGAGAGCTCATCAGTTTTTGCTGCAAAAATTAAATGTTATTTTGAAACATTATCATAAGTGATTAAAGCGTTTAAAAAAGTTATAAGGTATTTTCTCCCTCCTTTCCGCATGCATTTGTGGTGTAATTGGAAGCTTGCTCGACGCGTATTCGAGAGGTCCAGGGTTCGAATCTCGGTGAGCTGCGACTCGAAGCCGCGGTGAGATGGGGCTCCTAGTGAGCTGAGTACACATTTTTTACGTCTTCTGCTTCAAAGGAAAAAACCTAATGACTCTACAAGTGGCGGCAGAACAGAAAGGTGGTAGACGATAGTTCGTCACCATCAGATTTGGCGACTGGGTTCCCAAAATCTCCAGTCGCTCTTTAAAAGGGATAGTATGTAAGATATTTTTGTTCTTTTCGCATGCCTTCGTGGTATAATTGGAAGCATACTCGACGCGTATTCGAGAGGTCCAGGGTTCGAGTCTCGGCGAGGGCATTCCAAATTTTTCCCGTCTCCAGCTTCAAAGAAAAGAAAAGAAATAAAATTCATGATTCTGCAGTGTTTTTGAAAATCTTTTGCCGTTTGGTCAAAGTATATGGGACTTTGAAAGGCAATCAGCTCTATTTTTTCACCCCTACCCAGCTTATAGATTATTTTAGAAGCTATGTTTGAAAAAATTACAGCTTAAGCATGCAACTGGAAACAATTAAAATAAAAAATAAAACGTAAAGAAATAGTTGAAAGCATGTCATGAATATGTTTAAATGCATGCAAATAACTCTTCATTTCATTATTTACTGCTATAAAATGTACACAAATATGTTACGAAAATACATTTTTATACCTATGTTTGTAATTCACATAACGTTTACAGTGCTTTGAGTCATGTAAAACGATAGTAACCGAACCACTGAACATGTCTATATTTAATATAAATATTATATAAATATTATATAATATATTTAATATAAATATAGACACAGACCGATTGAACTTGCAAGTATCGGCTGTAAGTCTCCCAGACCGACTCTAGATCAGGAACTAAACTACTTAAAAGCAGTTGCTATTGACAGAGGCTTCTCACATAACAATATTAACCAAACGGTTAAAACATTCTCATTTTAAGATATTAAAAAGAACTCTCTCGTTTTAGAAGATTATAAGAATTTTGTTATCGTTCTTTTCTTCTACAAAATTGCATATATTTTACAAAATTTCAACTTTTGGGTCATTTTCTGTGACAGTAACCCAACTTAAAAATCACATTCCAAATATGAACTCTTGGCGTATATTCAAGTTCCCTACAATGTGGTTTAATTTGCAATGATAAAACTAGCATAGCCTTAAACGTTCGCTCTAAGGAACATGAATCATATGATAGAAAAACAGAAATACATAAAACCTCTGTCGCCCAAAGCTGTTGGTCAAGAAATCACATTTTCCTTTTTTCTGCAGCTAACGCTATTCAGAAAACATTTTCCATTGTTGAATTAGATTTTCTAAAGGCGTTTCACGTTCAAAAACACTTTCATCTCTAGTTAACGATATCCATTACAATCCATCTTTAGCTTTTAAAGAAATTATTAGTTGTCTTTTTTCATCAACTGATGGCGCCAGTAGCTTGACCTCCTACCTCTCATTGGTATCGCCTGAGTACAGGCTTCTCTTTCGTTATTTTCATTTCTGCACGTGAAGCAGAAGGTTCTAGATTTAAATCTTCGAAATTAGTCCTGCAAATTTATATATATTACGCTTTTGGCTTAACACCTCCAATAATGGACTGTTTTCTTATGTTAGTAAAGGATAAATACTTTACAGTACTGTAAATGTGTTTTCTCTAATTTACAATTTTTAGCAACATCTAATTCTTTCTAGCTTTCTGTATTACAAGAAAATACTATATAAGGCACGTAATATGCAAAATAGTTATTAATTGACTCTATTGTCTTTATGTTATTGGTACAGCTCGTAATTAAGAACTAACTAGTTATATTCTTGAAAAGTCAAATGCTGTTCATAAACCTACATTCACTAGCAGAGATTATACGCAATTTTAACCAGACCGCTATTCAGAGTCAAGCAAACTTAAAAAACTTTTTGAACGATAGCGCTCAAAACTTATGTTAATTTTATACAGTTTTATTCATTGCTCAGCTAAAACTTATTCATTAAATTCTGAAACTTTCGAGTTCACCATATTTATGTTAGAAGTAAAGTTAACAGAGAATTCAATATTATTGGTAACGGATAACTATTGGTAACTCTTTTTATGGAAATCCAAAGAAATATCTTTCAGTACTTAAAACTTATTAGGAAAGAAACAAATTTCAATTCATATTAATTAGGATGCATTTGAATATGGGAGATGCCAAGCTATATCTCAAATCAGAGTCTAAAAATTTTTTTAATTCCTTCATATGTATAAAGTGTATGTATTTATATGTATGTATGCCTTCGTATGTACCCCTTTATATGTATAAAGAAATTTTAATATATTTTAAAATTCCATTATGCCGTTTTAAAATTCCATAATGAATTATCTGAAACATTACAAGCTATTTAAAATATTTTAATAAAGAAAATAAATAAAAATATTTTTTCGGTAAAATCTTGAATAACCTGATTTTATTAAATAAGAAATGTTTGTTGTAATAAAATAATGAAGAAAACTTCAGTCACACATTAAATCTGTTTAAAATAAATTTTATAAAACAGTATGAATTTATTACTTCCCCATGTGTGCATATTTTAAAGCGTTAAGTCTGCTGATTTCAAAATGGAAGTTCCAAGCCATGTGATTTTAGTAATACAAATATATTCGTTTATTTTGGGCGTTTAACACTACCAGCACATAAAATAGAACAAATGGGGCACGTTTATTACATCTGATGATACATTACATACCATTACATCTGATTATAGGCCCTTTTTTATAGAAATTTAATTTATTTATAGGAATTTAAATAAAACTATTTCCATAAATACAAAATGTTTTATTACAGCATATGCATGTAACTTCACAGGCACTCTAATATTCAACACTATCATATTCGATATCTTTCGTTTATGTAAACGTTTCTACAAATTTTGGTGGCTTTGGTGAAGAAATCATACTGCTCATTATAAACACTCAATAGTGAACTTATATTTTAGTTTTAGTGAAAAAAACTGACGTTCAAATTCAATCTGTCAAAGCTGTGTTCTTTGCGAAATTAAATTTATTTATGAGAAATTCAGATTACAAAGACTTGCTTTGACTCGGAATCAAACTTGGAATCTCTTCGTTTACAAACTACCTAACAGCGGTAATCGTTTTGATGCTTGTAAGTGTTCAGGTTTTACAAAAAATCAACTGAAAATTAATGCTTTACAGATAGAGGCTAATATTCACAAAAATGGAATTTCAGGCCTTATAACTTCTCTTTTGATTTCCTGGGGATGTTTTCATGAAGAAATTTATATTCGAAATTTCTGTCCTAAATATTCATATGGACATCCCATATTCAACACTATCATATTGTCGGATATGATAGTGTTGAATATGGCTATTAACGACAGATCATAAATTGAATTTTATACGTGTATATGTTTACTAGAACAGAAGAGGCTTCCAATTTAGTTTAAAAATTTTAGTTCGCATATTAGAATTACAAAGAAGTCGCAATAACACTGTGTTTTATTTTTAGCAGAAACTTTTAAAATTAATATGGTAGTTAAAAAAGATATTCATTAGATCTTTTCCTTAACTATACTGTCTCGACTATTTATTCATTGGTTAGAGGGAAATAATTACCTAGAGTAAAACGACTTATAAACTTCAATCAAGTACCTCCATATTTGATGACAAAATAACGCAAAAAAAGATGTCTATTAAGAAACCTGAGAAAATAAACAAATTTTTGCATATTTATGCCTCTAAAAATCAGTACTTGATTATAAGTGTAGTATTAATATACAGCATAATTATCAGTAAAGATTTACATCTGTGGATCTAATTACTGCGAATTATGCTCTGAATCTTAGGAAGAAATAACCAATTGTGCAATGTTTTATCAATGCAGTGAAATTTTATCCTCCTAAAAGCCCAATGCTGTGTTGAAATATATTGCGAATATAACATCATACATAAATATTTAAATAAATCAATCTATTTAATTTAAGAAAGTACCTTGAAAACAAAAGCTCCTCCTTCTTCAGTTCCAATGAAGGTACCACATTTGGTTTGCACTTCGGGCTTCACTTTGCCTGTGGATTCATTAATTTTAGACTCTTTTGACAGAATTTCTGGCAGGAAGACACATACAACAGTAGTCACAGCTAATGCGATCAACAATAATAAAATAATAGCGATGATGCCAATATGGTCAGTAAAGAAGCGGCAACATTCTTTTCCGTTTTCCCGACCTGGTGTGCGAAAATCACTATGAACTTCAAATAATTCATCTTCGTCATCTCTGTTGTTACACTGTTTGTAATTCTTTCGCAAGAGAGACATTTTTGATGATTGAGTTAAAGCAGAACTGAAGCCGTATTAGTCCTTTTTTTAAGTTTTGAAAATGCAAGAATTATATTTTAAAATATCTTTAGCAATTCAAAAATTGTAGTCCTCTAGTAAAATATATTTTTACCAGTTTTTCGTAAGTATTTCATGAACATCTTATTCTCATTGAAAAAAATCACTTCTCAGCTTCTAGATAATCTTCTCTGTTTCTATGCAAAGCGTTCATCCTTTATACCGAGAAAAATGCCCTGGTGTGTTTGAAGTTTACTAAAACTTACTCTTATATTAATTACTTCCACACTATTCTTTGTATAAAAGCAAAATTTGACATCTTGAATAACATGTCACCAAACTGCAGTACTTATATTAAAGTAATAAGAGTAATAACTACAGCTTAAATAAAAAAATTATACGATTTTTTTCTTTCTTTCTGTCCTGATTTACACTTTTTCCTTTTTTATGTTAAAGAATGAATTCCAGTTTAAATACGATTTCATTTCTCAAACATAGATACGATAATTTTTCCCGAATACTGTTACGGAAACAAAATTTCTGTAAATGACCTGTTAAGCGGTTTTAGTAAATTTTCCAATTATATGCTATTAAAAACAAATAAAAAAACAAAAATATACTCAATAAAATCAGAATGTGATCTTTTACACAAGCAGGCAAAATTCGCGTGATTCATGTTATTAAGAAGGACTTAAGCATAATGCTGACTCATTTTTAATCTTTTTCACTGTTTTTACTTCATATTAAAGCAGCAATTAGTATCTGAAACTACTCCAAGACAGAAAAAAAAACTCCTTCAATAAGAACAAAGAAAATGACGCGGTTTTTTATGCTCTTATTTGTTCGAGTTCTGGTTCATTTCACATTGTATTTCTTGAGTTCATTATTTTCGCAATCACGTGCAGCTTGAAATATCCACAATCGTTTTTTTATTCGTTACAAAGAATTTAAAGACACTAAGAACTTCTCGAATCTTCTTTAATTACCGCTGCTGCGGGCAAATAGGAAGTCAATAAGTAGAAAGTCTGAAGAAATGCTTTCTTATTAAGACAAAAGGTTTATGCAGTCTTTTGTACCCTACAGAATCATCAAAACAGAGGAATTAAAGATTCACGTTTGTTGACGATGTTTTCTAATTGACCTCTAATGCATCACTTGAATTGTGCATTTTCTGTTAAATTTTAAACGCTCTGGCGATTTCTTCATTCATCTTTCAAAACGAAGGACAATAAGATGCTTCTAATTGCGATTTTCATGATGCATTTTTACCTGTAAAATACACAAAGAATTAGTATACCTGCCTAAAATAGAACAAACTATTAAAAAGAAATTTCAGTTAAGGGGGACATATTATGAATTTAATTAATTTTCCACTGTATAGTAATTTCGTTTTCAATTTTAGATAATACCTTTTGAGCTCATCTTAATTCAAAATATAATAATACTTTTAATGCTCGTAAAATCAAAATTTAATAACATTATCAAATAAGCATTATCAGTACTCGAATAGTATTAGAAATAAAACGAATGCTCCTAGCCTAAGGGAGTAACAAATTTATAATTCAAAATCTGACATTTCTTAAAAAGCATTCCGTGACGAATATGATATAACTGAATGTAGAGACTTGTAAATACAATATTTCACACAGATATTCAAATTTCAAGAGTAAGTTTCGCTCTCTCAAAATCCATTTTGCTACATTTTAGAAGAAAATAAATAAATGTAATTGACATTAAATAAAACGTGTTAATATAAGCATGTAGGTATAATCCTGTTATTTCGATAATGATTCAAATAAGCATTTTAAATAGGCTTATATAATTCACTAATTTATAATAATGTATAATCGTTTATAATGCCTCAATTATTTTAGTATTTAATAAAATTCTTAAAATACAAATTCATGCTTCTTCAACAAATTTTGATTCCCGTAAGAAACAAGTAATTTCACGTTTCGTAAGTTGCAGATAAAAATTATATATAAACATGTTGTTGTTACTTATGCTCACTTCTCTGACAATAACATCAGCCCAAGCCCACGAAACTCCTTGTGGCAAGGAGCGCGAGATAAGCCTGTCATTGGCAAAAACTCTGAGCACCTTACAGGTGACAGTGCAGTTTAGTTCAGTTCCGCCCCCAGTTTTGATAGAGAGATCCCGGGTGGAGGGTCCGAGAGACTCCCAGCCCTCTCACCTTCCACTAAGCCACAAGAGAAGACTTTCGGCTCGCCTCGTATTTAAAATGCCGCCATGCCGCACCAACACTACACATTTACAAACATCCATACTTTCTCCGAGATTCGATCCCTTCGGCACAGCAAACAGCGACGCTAACCACTATACCGGTTGGACGGCATATATAAACATTAATGACTAACACCATTCAAACATTTATTAGTTGAAAATACGAGAAACAAAATCTATACAGTTTCAACTCTAGATTATTTCACTGTTATTTTACATATATGCTAACATATTATTGGAGTCGCATCTTCGCAGAAAGTGAAATTTTCAGACCATTTCTATTTCCGATAACTAAGTTAGAAGTATAATCTCACTTTCTTTAACATTTAAGACTTCCGCACATCTTTACACAATTGTTGCTTAAAAGTTTGTTGGTTTTCCCGCTCTAATTAGTGGTATTTTCTTGGTGTTCAGAAAAGAATTTAATTATCAAGCAATTTTCGATCAAAAAATAATGCGAACTACCTGACCTCTTAAAACAATTACAACGAAAAGTTTCCTACGTTTTCTACTCTAATTGCTTTTTTCTCTGACTCGGAAAGGGAACTTAATCATCAATAGCTTTGAGCAATTGTAGGTTTAGCAATAATTCACTAATCAAACTTATACCTAACCTAAACCCTATAACGATTTTTAGTAAACACAAAGCTATTTTAAATACTCCATTCTCAAACAGAAATTTCAAACATAATCTGCTGCTAATGAATAAACAGCCTCATAAGAGAGAGAACCGAAATCCAATTTATTAAAGCCAATCTAGCCAAAGAAACGAGTATGTCCCTGTTTCCTGGTATATTACAAAGTATACTTTAAAAAATCCTGGGCTCAATAAAAAAATTTTTCACTGATATCCTGACTAAATTAGCTTGACACAAATGTCAATTCAAAGGACGTGTGAATATATGAAGAGGTGATAAAATAATATTCTAAGAACATGTGATAAAATTTATAAACTTAAAGCTGCTTACTTAGTACTTTCTTTGGTTAAACTTATTTTTCCTTTATGGTTTTACAACTACATTAGTTTTCTAATAGTTAAATATGAATTTTACCTCTCATACTCTTTTTATTTTCCTTCACGAGAATTCGTTAAATCCCGTCGTGTTACTAAAATAACATTAAATCAAGTGTAGTTTAATCAAACCTATGCTTAAGAGTAGTGAGATTAGTCTCCTGCTTACGGTGTGTTCAATTCTTTGGAATTTCCTATTGCGTCTCTCGCTAATTCTTTTGGAAAAATGATAGTTGAAATTGGAATTTTAGAATCTTCAAATTACATACAGCAATTAAAATTATAAATTGTTGATGGCTTTAGATCAGCTGTTTTGTTTGTCCAACGATAGCGACTGTTCGAGTTACCGAGCATTTTATTATTTAAATCATACCTCGAAAGTCTTGACTTAAAACAATGTTTAGCTTTTATTTAGTTAGCTTGTAAGTTCTTCATTCTCGTGTGGGATATACAGTGGGTAAAAAAAGTATTGGCAATTGCCTATAACTGATCATATTAGCTAACAAAGGAAATGCTTGACAATTTTAGCTGGACGTAATGAACACTGGAGGCAATAAAGACACAAATCCTAATGAAACTTTCGTTTTAATATGGCTTTTACACAAAATATACAACAAAAACGTAAATTTGCATGTCAAAAAATTATTGGCAAGATCATACAGAAAAATGTGGGAACAAAATTAAATATTTTGTATTCATACAAGCATCTATCTATAAGAGCTTGTAATCTATTTCTCATAGGGAAAACCAAAGTCCCGGTTGTTGAAAAAGTCCTGTTGGAAAAAACCAGTCCTGTTAGGAATTTTGTGCCATTCTTGCAGGAGTATACACTTAAATTCATTTTTACACGAAATTTTGTTTCTTGACTTCTAGGTTCAATTTAAGCCATAAATTTTTAATTGAATTTTATTGAGGCGGTGTCTTTAACTGACAAGGAGCATTATAGAGTAATTATTGCGAGATGAGGTTCATTGCGTCCTTACAGTCATTGTTCTGTGGAAACACAAATGATGTTCCTAAACCAAGTTTTTGAGACACTGAATTTCATGTTATGGCGCAATATATCAATGTATGCGGGTGCTGTCATAATACCACCAATGAAGCATAGGTTACCAAATCCGTTTGCTGCCATACTGCCCCAAACTACGATGCTCCCTCTAACATATTTTACATTCGGTGTTAAATGTTATTTTCCAGCTCGGTGTTAAGCTCTCCACACATATTGTCGTCCATCACTCTCGAAAATGTTAAATTTCAATTCGTCGGACAAAATAATAGTGTTCCAAAATTCTTCTGATAAATTAAAATGAGATTTTGCAAAATCTAATCCCTTTCTCCTGTTTATTTCTGAAATGAAAGGTTTATTTCTAGCTGTTCTTCCATAATAACTTCCTCCATGTCAAACATTCTATAGAGTCTGTACACTAAATGTTTTATGCGAAGTATTAGCAACATCTTTGGCTAACTGGGGTGCGATTATTTTAGGGTTTTTCTTAACCTCTTTAATAATGCCCCGTTTTCCCTTGCAGAAAATATTCTATACCGTCCACTTCTAATCTTATTTTCCGTCGATCCCGTCTCTTTGAACTTTTTTACAACACTTCTAATAGTAAATAAACTTATGTTCAACTGTATTCCTAAAGCACGACGAAGGCATCCCTCCTCTTAGGCAGATAGCCCTCGAGGCTTTGCCATAATCACACACACACACCTAAAGCACGATAAGTTAAACCCTCATTTCTGAGCTGAATAACCATGTTTTCAACATTAACATCACACTCCTTCGACTTCGAAGCCATTTTATCACAGTATTAGCAAAATAACGTTTTAAAAGTTTTGAAGTAGCACTGCAGACTATATACTAATAGGGTTTCTTATCAGTCTAAACACGTGACCTCTACATAACAAAATTTGCATAGCAGTTAGAACTTTGCCAATACTTTTTTGACATGCAGATTAACGTTTTTATTGTATATTTTGTGTAAAACGCATATTAAATTGAAAGTTTTATTAGATTTGTGTGTTTATTACCTCCTATGTTCGTTATGTCCAGCTAAAACCGTCAGGAATTTCCTTTGTTAGGTAATATGATCAATTATAAGCAATTGCCAATACTTTTTTTACCCACTGTAGCTAATCTTGACTTTTAGGAGTTGACTTAGATGCACCTACGTTTTAAGAGTTGACTTAGATTCATCAAGTTTTTAAGTGTTTAGCTATAAATTGACAAATAGAGCTAAAGAAGGGAAATAAACGCAGTCCAAGCTAAATAGCTAAAACATGAACTGGCTTAGCTTGGCGACCGAAAAGAAATACAAACTGTCTACAAGTTCATGCATTTATCGATGCATGTTTTATGTATAAAACTCATTTTTACATAAGCCTCTAAATTTCGATTACTATCGTTTCCTTAATCATAACACTGAATGCATATTTTCGTTTTTTAGTTTTACGAAGTTGCATTCTGAGGAGCAAAAGGGAATGGGAATAAGGCATCTTTGAAAAACAGTTGTGTGTTTTCTGGAAGTCGAACTCGGGGTTTTCGAATACTGCATCTCCAAGTGCAAAATCATTACACATGACATTGGTATCTTATTTCTTTATACAATAAGTGTTCCCCTTATACTATATCAGAGCTAAACATTGTTGACATAATTTAACAAAAAATTGCGAATGCATTTCTTGCTGCGTAAATGCCATTAACGTTAACCCTGTAATAAGCACCGAAATGCGAGATTTTTTAAACTTGCATTTCTCCCTCCTCATTTTTAGTTTGTGGCATTAAAATGTGAAGCATATTTATATTATAACATTAAAACAGCTGTTTTCATTAAGGTAAAATAACACGCCGAACAAATATTAATTTAGAAGTCAAACAACAAAAATCATCACTACATTTGCAAATTTTCTCAGGACTAGTTTCGATGTTTTACTGAACCGTCAGCTGAGGATGATGGTCCGGTAAAACCATCGAAACTAGTCCTGTGAAAATTTGCAAATATAGAGCTGATTTTTGTTGTTTGACTTCTAAATTAGCTATTTTCATTTCAACAATTTTATACCATTTCTTCTAAAGTATCATAGAAAACAATAAGTTCCTAATGAAATATTTCCTAGCAGAAAATATTTTCGTATATTTCTGAAAGTAATTACTCTAACAGAATGTGTTAAGAGATTACGTATCCCAAAACTTTAGTTCTATGCTTTTAGTTTTACTCAAAACATTTTCTACGTTCTAGATTATAAAGTTATTTATTTTTCAACCACTTCCTTTGAGAAATCCTCATGGGAGCCTAAACTTTAAAATGCCAAAAGGATGATAACATAAGTTTATTATCTTTCTGTCCGCCCAAGAGTAATAAGCTTTCTGAAGATAATTTTGTTTCTCTTCTGCGTTAAGATAATAAATTAGCACTTACTGTCAAAAAAGGATGCAAGTCCTACATTTAGTCAAGTTTAATGTTAAGTTATAAATTAATCAGAATAAATTTTTCATTTTAAAGCTACATGAGTGAACAATTAAAAAAAATCAAATCGTAAAATAAGAAAGTTTTAATTAAAAAAAGGCATTAAAATGTTCATGCTTTTTTTTTGTTCCAGACTTTTCAATTAAGAACTTTCTATTCACTTGATTAATAATAAAAATTAATGTAGATATGTCTCTTATTATCATTCAATCAATGAGTAAAAGAATAATAACAATGCTTGCATTAACCCAAGAAACTTGTTTCTCACTTATCAAGTTACTTTTAAATTAGGCAATTTTCTTTCCCACTAACTAGGCCAAAAACTGATCAAGATCCTGATATTACAGCGGAATTTTATTTTATTACAGATCTCAGTTATCTTTAAGGGAAAGTTTAAAAACAACAAAAATAGGCTAAGTTTCGTTACAAGCTAAATTTAACTATTTGCATTTTTAACCTAACAATGTGTTGTTGCAAATTTCTACAAATATTTAAATCCATTTAGTTGCATTTTTGTTTTTATTCATTGTTGTAATATTACATATAATTCTTTTTATTTATTTGTTTAATTCATGCATTTCAATTTGCGGCCACATATTTTGCATATAATTACTTATTTCTTGTCTAAAACTTTAGATCTTGAGTACTTTTCCATTTTACCGGCTCAAGCGTTAAAGTCGCCAAAAATGGTACAACCGATACCAAACGAAATATCCTCGCTGGTAATCTTTTAATCCTGATTTTCAAAACAAGTCGCAGCCATTTCTCATAAGATTGATTGTTTCTTTCAATACTAGTATAGACATAGAACTTTTACCGAGATAGTTCAATTTTATACCCTAAGGCCATTCGCAATAATTAAGTCAATTAGGATTTAATTACTCCGCTCACCCGAAGGCAAAAATATAGAAAAGGCAAAGTCAGGGGTTAAATTCATCAATTCTAATGAATGCACTAGCGAAGTAAAGCACTGCGGTTTTACATAATTTCGTAGTACGCTATTCGTACGAATTGAAATAATTCTTGTATTTAAACTTGTATTTCAAATTAAGATTTAACTTGAAATTAATGTAGATGATTACTGAGAGAATTATATTTTTGTAGCGTAGTTTACGTGAGTTGAGAATACTTGGGGTCATGTGATAAGAAACTGCGAATCAGGATGTTCTACCGTGAAAGCATAGTAAATTCTTAAAAATTTATTGTCCTTTTACAAAATTTTAAGCGATATTAAAATGTTCATACCTTTAAAATAAAAATTTCTTAAAACTAACATTTGTTAACATTTGTTAACATTTTTTATGTGTATACTGTGTGTTGTCGCCAATAAAGTCTGCTTGGCGAGATTTGCGCCGGCGAAACGGAAAAGTACCAGATCTTTTAATTCTGAATTTATCAATGTTGAAAGAATGAAGATAGCTCAAACAGAGCCGTAGATATAGGTAAAAGCACTCTGCACGGGTCTTAGCGATATCTGACGATTTCTCTGCAATTTGGCGATTTTCTGAAAGTTTCGGGAAAATACGTTTTTGAAGTTCTTGAACTGATTCTTCTCGAAACTTTGAGCATTCCATGCAACATCATATAAATGCGGCTTTGAGATCGGGATAAAGGGATAAATCAGTAATTACACAGCTCTCAGAAAAATTTTTCAAAAGAATTAGCTGAACTACGTTTTAGAGTTTATCCTTGCATTTCTGAGATTACTCGAGTGATATTTACAACATTCTCGATAGTGTTAGGATCTGCGTTCTGATTCAGTTATTTACAGCTGTTAAATTTTTCTGTGATTTTTTTTTATTTATTTTTTTTTTTTTAGTTTTTTATCCCTTGCTTTAATATGTCCATCGCTGATTAAATGGTTAAGATTACTCAACAATGTAACGTTGTTCGACACAGGTCCGAACCTAGCCGAATTTCGTCGCACGGCTGTTTTCTTGATTTGTTTCCTGAAGAATCATCGTCCGCCACCTTTTAGTTCGGGCGCCGCTGTAGAGTCATTAGGTTATTTTGGAAGCAGATAACATGAAAAATGTGCAATGTCCTCGCCGGGAATCAAATTTAGACCTCTCGAACACGCGGCGATTGTGCTATTGTTACACCACAAGGCGTGCAGAAAGGAGAGAGAAAATACCTTATAAAGTATTTCTTTTTTTACTTATTAGAGCACATTTAGTAGTATTAATCGCTTTTTTACGGTGTTTATTTTCCAAATTTAGTAGATGAATATTAGAGTATATTTAGTAGACAATTTCGGTCTACTAAAATGTATACTCTTTTGTGTGTCTTACATGTAGGCTTATATGTAGCCCGTTCTGTTTATTAAGGAGTTTAAAATAAAGTTTTGCGGAATTTTTACTGAGCATGCAATTTAAGAAATCAAAGGCTGTTATTAAGTGAAATAACTACAAAAAATATCGAGTATTTTAGTAATAAGCAGCTTTTTTACGAAATTAAAAATTTAAATAAGAAGGAATTATCCTTAGAATGAACTATTTTGTGAACGTTGAAACATGTTAGATAGCACAAATGGTTGTGTATATTTAGTTATAAAAGTAACAGGTAAGAATATGCTAAAGGTTAAGTAGGGTTATTCGAACACGGAATAGCACACATCCTAAGAGAAGAATGTCGTCATGAAAGGCTTTCTCAAGAAACTAGCTCATATCTACATTACTCCTGGGAATAGCCCCCAAAACAACCCTTCAGTCAACACATTGACTGAGATCTGAACTCGTGTCGAACTAGCCGTGTTCAGCGACTTTACCGCTCGACAGCTGATAAGTCCTTCACAGTCAGAAGTCTACAGATTTGACTCGTAATAAACGGCAGAAACATATTATTGCTTGATTTTTATTGCTTAATTATGTTAGCTTTTCATGAATATACAAGATTTTAAGAGGGAATTTAAAATTCTTGTATATGCTGTAGAGATATTAGGTTATTTCGAAGCAGGAGACATAAAAAATGAGCAGTGCCCGCGCTGAGACCCGAACCTCGGATCTCTCGAATACGTGCCGAGTGTGCTGACCATTACGGAACGAAGGCATACTAAGAAGGCGTGAGAAATACCTTATATACTCCCCCTTTTAAAGGGTGGCCGGGGATTAGAGGACCCAATCGCCAAATCCCGATGGTAGAGAATCATCATCCACCAGATGATGATTTTTAGTTCGGACGCCACTGTAGTGACATTATGTATTTTTTGAAAGCAGGAGAGACGAAAAATGAGCAATGCCTTAGCCAGGACTCGAACCACGGACCTTTCAAATGCATGCGGAATGTACTGACTATTACACCACGAAGGCATGTTAAGAATGCGGGAGAAATACCTCATAATACTATAAAACAACCAAGTTAGGCTTTCAAAGTATTTCCTCTTATTAGTTAACAGATGTGCTCACATATATTCCAGAAATTATGATTACATGACATAAATAAAATGTTATCTATCTTAAAGTTAAAAAAAATACTTTTATTCTAAAAAAATAATATTTTAAGTCATTCTTTGCAATCCTGTATATTTTCTCTTTTCCCTTCTTCAGTTAATTACAGTTTTAACTCTTAAAAAGCTCTGAAAAAAATTGTTGACGAAGGTGAATAAATAAAAGAAGCGATAACCAAGCTAATCGAGAATTTATTTCAAAACACCTCGAAATTCCATTGTAAGGAGACTTTTTCTTATTCTCGTTGGGAATGCTTTTTCAATCGATCAGCTAGCTCTTTTTATGTTTCTCTCGCTTTGCTTTCTCAGCTGCCGATGTTGACCCACGATATTTTGTCAGAACTACCACAAAAGCTAAAAAAATATGGAAGAGAATGCGGATGAAAACGGGAATGGAATATTTTGGGTCGTAATTGGCCTATATTTCTCTCCTCCTGAGAAAACGCATAATAAAAATGGGGCTTCTAAATAATGCGTCAAGAGCCATAAATTAAACAACATGAACTATAATTCCTGCTTTTATCTATCCTTTCTTTCAAGAAGTAAGCAGTACCCGATTATATACTTACTTATTTCGAACTGTAAAGATATGCGTGAGAAGCCTTTGCATAGTTTATTGTGGAGAAATTATAACTATGCTTCACTTCTAAATTAAATCTTTGCTAATTAAAACTAGTTATTAATGCAGTAAGAGTGTTTCCTAGGTGATCAAAGTCTGTTAATTTGTTACAAAAATATACGAATAGTTACATTTCGGCTTTGAACAGTTTTAACGTTTCTATGCAGTTTTATTTTCATTACTTCTGTTATTTTATAGAGCGTTTTCGTTGAAGGTAATTCAGATGATGACTCAAAAGAGCAAAGAATTGTCCGTTATCTTGCTGATCCTAGCTATCTCATAGTAAAACGTGTGAAGCATCTTCAAGCATTTTCTGAAGTAAAAGGCTCCAGATCTGATTCTTTGAAATTGTGATGCTTATTTTAACCGAAAAACACTCCTAAAGCTCTTCCTTTCGTTCTTTAATAAATTGCTTCCTGCCGGTATATTTTTCTTTTGTGTTTCGAAATGCCTTGTGATTTTCTTTCTAAAGAACACAAAACCTAAAGAACAAAAATTCCGAAGTTAAAGTATATTCTGCCAAACCTGAGAAAGGTTCCTAAGCAGTTCTATTCAGATAGCGTTTTTAACACACCGTTTTTTTTTTTTTTCTTGAGCAATGAACCTTTCACACCAAATGGTTTTACAACAACAAAAGACCACACTGCACATCATTTTCTTATTAAGTACAGAAATAAAATTCTTGGCATGCAAATGACTTAAATTGTTTTGATCTTCAGAACGTATTTGACTAGTTATACTGCCAGGTATTTAAACTTTGACGCTCAAATAGCAGTTTATTCTTCTAGCTTTAGAGTTTATCCTTGCATTTCTGAGATTACTCGAGTGATATTTACAACAGTCTCGATAGTGTTAGGATCTGCGTTCTGTTCAGTTATTTACAGCTGTTAAATTTTTCTGTGATTTTTATTTATTTATTTTTTTTTATTAGTTTTTTTATCCCTTGCTTTAATATGTCCATCGCTGATTAAATGGTTAAGATTACTCAACAATGTAACAGAACATTGTTGAGTTCTGTTACATTGAACTCAGAACTTATTGAATACGGACATTAAAGTGGGATTTTCCACTTAATAAAAGACTATCCACGGCAATCAAGTATGTGTCATTGAAAATTATGTTCCATAGTTCCAGACCTAATGAACATACCTTTCAAACGATATACTGTGGTCCTGTCACACACATACGTAGTGGCATCTGTAGATAATGCGAGAGTTTCTAAGCAATAGTTATTTATAAAATTTAATTTTTTTTTCATTTGCGTTGGTTTCTTTCATTTGCGTTGAAGCTTTAATAATACAGCTGTACGGTATTTAATAAGCTTCTTTGATTTAAATTCACCAACTCGGACCTAAACTGAATTTTTCCCTCTCAACTTTTTTTTTTCCAGAATTTGTCCATATTTTCCCAGCAGACACTAACTCGAGTTGTCATAATTCAAGTGACGAAGTTTTATATTTGCTAGTCTTCATCTTTCGAATTTTGAATAAAGTGAAACTAGCTGCAAGACTAAATTACCTGTCTCTTCCGAACTATTCATTTAACGTCATTGCTTCTGTGAAACTTTTAGAGTCATTTTTTGTATCTTTTACCATTAGTCTTCTTTGAATGCTCTTTGTACGCTTCCCTAGAGATATCAATTACCTCAGCGCTTACGTTACATTTTCCGGCAAATCGTTTGACTAGATAGGAGGAAATGATACACTCTCTTGCTGAGAGGATTCATTTTCTTCATCCTAAGAGTGTCATTTGTTAATAAAATATGAATTCGGATCTACGAAATATGATTACATGAGAATAGAATAAAGACGCTGCCCAAATTGATTATGCATCTTCTTTTATTTTAAATACAGAGTATTGCATCAGTTATGTTCTGTACGAATAAATGGTATAATAGCAAAGAAATCCATCTATTTTTAATCATTTTCTCTTTTCATGTGCTTTGAAGTATGAAGGAAGTATTGTTATTTCCCCTCCTGTGCTTTGGATCGTAAATTCATTTGTACGCCTTGTAACATAAATGATCTATCATAAATATCTTTCACGACTAAAAATTTAGAACAGGGATATTTTGCAAATTTAAGGTGAGATCTTAAAATTCAGTCAGTTGTTGCGTCGGTGTCATTTTTAATTTTATATTTTAATTTTGAGTTTAGGCAATTAACAGAACATAACTAAGGGTCGAATAGATAAGACCATTGAACACTGACAGTGTAGTCACGTCTGGTTCTTTGCATCTGCACTATTGGCTGCATGACATGTGGTTCTTTCCTTACTTCTATTACTCAGCTCATTGTACATTTACCTACTGCTGATGTGTTCGAGCTTCCGAAATCCGGGTCTTTTACCTTTGTGCTTTCGTTATCCCTTACGTACGCTGAGGTCAAGGCTCATTCATGTAAGGTGCCCCTGGGGCTTTACAAGGTAACTAAGCCGGTCCGTGTGAAGTGTCCGTGTCAGTTATCATCAGATATCGGCTCAATATCGACTTAATATTACTGTGTTGTAATGTAACTGTGTTGTAATGTAAGGTTTTTTAAGTAATGTTACTGTGTTGTAATGTAAGTTTTTTTAAGTAATAATATTCTAATAGTTACCACTAGTTTATACATAACTACTTTTAATTTGTTACGTTCTTGCTGCAGACGCTTTCTTCGGTAATTATATTACTCATATAATTTTTCCCTTTCGATTTCGAGACTATAAAATGAGTTAAAAGGGAGGAAATATACTCAAGGAAATAATATATATATATATATGGAGTTCGCATTTAAAAAACGCTGGCAAGCCAAACTGCTGATTTACACCTCAAAATTTGAAATTATGTTTTGTAGCTAAAATTTTGAATATTTAAAAATTAAAATTTTGATTTCTGTGATTCATTTAATTATATTAAATTTGCTACACAACAATTATAAAACCAGCCACTTTCAACGCGTACAACAAGATTTTTCTGCTTTGGTCAGGACATACACGTAAATACTTTAAACATCAATGACGTCACAGTATTTTTGCACACTAAAATGCATTTTAGACCTTACACAATAAATACTCGTAGCCTGAAATCTCTTTGATCTTAGAATTACAAAACGAAGATAACTGCATGTTCGAATCGATTTTTACCTCTGAGGATTCGAAATCTAGATTCTTTCTTTGTATTTTTTTTTTTTTTCTGAAAATGCAAGTTACTACGTATAGGTAATTAAATATGTTTTACAAATCTGATATCTTTTGTATAAAAACTGTCATATAAGTAATAGAATTCAAATGAAAATTTTGGCAAAGCATGTCACACTCCTTCGAAAGTCTTTACAGGTTATTCGGATATTTTAACATAAAAAAATTGATATTATTTGCAGACATGTATAATTTAAAGAGTAGAAATAGTCATTTTCCTTTTCTACATTAACTTTAAATAGGCAAAAGAAAAAGGAAATAAGTATTACAAAGAGAGAAAAGCAAAATATACAAAAGCATGCGCATACACTGCACACACACATATACACTCACACGTATACATTACGATACATATATGTATAAAGTTTTATATGAAGCGACATTGCGAAGCTTCGAATCAAAAGATGACAAATCGACTGTCAAGAAAATGTAGCACATTGTTGGGGAAATTCTGAAAGGGAAGATCCTCGTTCTTCAAGCTTGCCTGGAACTCGACAAAAATCGAATCTTTTATTATTATCATTGCAACTTCAATTTTCATGATGGATTTTGGAATTCTTACAAAGCTAGTTTGCTTTTTATTGTTATTGAATATATTTTGTGTAAGAGTCTTTCTATTTTGGCTGCTAAAAACTATGCTTCAGATCCGATTTAGATATTTTTATTATTATTTTTAAAACATTATGCTAATATTTTTTCCTCGTGTACTTTGAATCGTATTACATTCAAACATAACTGATGCTCATCTTAATTCCAAAAACATTTATTTGCTCCAGTAAGCCAGCTTAATAAATAAAATTAGTATTACACGATTTTATAGTGAACGGACATAAATAAATTGTTAAGTATCTTTTTGAAACTGAGAACTTTTCGAACTGTATCTAAGTATCTTTTTGAAACTGCGAATACGGAAAAGTAGAAAAATATTTTAAAAAATAATTATATTTGATAAAGCACACAAACAATTCGACGCAAGCTATTGATATTTCAACGAAAATATCCATTTTGGCAGCTATCTAATGCAATTTAACTGTATTTTTTCTTGACATCGCTACGTAAGAACAGAATAAAGGACTCTTTTTCCCCAAACAAATTATAAAACTAATTTAAAATGGATTCAGAAAACATATTTTCATGGCATCTCTACTTACGTACGTATGTATGTATCTCGCATAACTCAAAAACGAGTAGCCTCAGAATGTTAAATTTTGTATATATGACTGCTGTAACATCTAGTTGTCCACCTCCCTTTGTGGTTGCAATTGCTATATATATATATATATATAACTGCTTTAAAAACTGCTTTTTGCTTTAAAAATTAATAAATTGTGTTGTTCTTATCATCTGGTTAAGGTTAATTAATCTGCATGCAATAATTGTAGAATTATCAACAATTTAAAAGCTGTTTAAGTGCGGCTAAGCCTAATTATTTTTACCATAGCAGCCATATTTGTTTACATTTGAAACTTAGCAGAATAGTGAAGTAAGTCTTTCTGCACTTGCAGCACCTTTTGCCGAGTGAAACAGAAAGTAAATTTTTAGTTTTGCGCACCTAAAAGTCTGCCTTCTTGCCTGCTGGCTGAATTGCTTATTTTTGTGTAGAAACTGTGATTACAATTGTAATTTTTTAAAATTATTTTAACTGTATTTTGTGTTTTATGATTTTTTATATCTTTCAGTTTTTAATAAAGATGTTTTGAGTTTTTGTGTATTTTTGCCTTGCCGCGAAGTGAGAACTGAATTAATTGTATGAGAAATATCTCCCTACTGAAATTCGAGGAAATAAGTTTAAATGAAAAACAGGAAAAAATGCCTATAATTTAATATTCCATACAAGGAAGTCTTGTGGTGTACACATCAGATTTTTTGCTTTTTGTGCAAAGTAAAGGATGCATTGTAATCGGGAAAAATTTCAGGTATCATATTTCAAGAGAAAAATCCGTTTTTACCGTTCTAGAATCCATTTGAACAACTTTTTTGAGTGCCATCTCTACGGATAAAGGACTATCATAGAGGCATTTTTTCCCAAAACGGATTATAAAAATAGATTTAAACGGAATTCAAAAGGGATTTTTATCGTGGCGTCTGTACGTATGTAACTAATGACTGCATACACAAGTATGGTATATGATTACACATATATATATGTAATACTGTGGCAGTCGGGCTCATCAATGACGAAACTTGGCATCAGAGTTTCGGACATTGTTGTGGTTGAGTGTAAGTAAGACATCCAACGACGACACAGAAGAATTTAACTTTTTATCTCCATATCTTATTTCAATGCAAATGGCAAATCATTCAAGAATGTATATGCGATAGTAATTTAGAGTGAATTTTTAGTGAGTCAGTTTTAGAAGGATTTCTATTACTCTCGTGTTCATCATTGGATTCATTATTAGTAGGTGCAAAGCAGTTTATTGTCGGAGATGTTTTTCAGAAAAAGTTTTAGGAAATACAAGTTGTTTGAAGTTCGGGAGTTGGGAGACGAAAGTCTTAACGACACAGACATTTTAGGTGCGTTAGGAAATATGATGCTAATTGTGCAGGTTTAAAAGCATTGCGTTCTATTTTAAGTGGTGAAGAATCTGCAGGCAAACATGATACTGGATTTGTATTTCTTGTCATAACTAGATGAGCGAATTGATTCTCCGTCAGATATAGAAGTTGATATAACGGAACTACAAGAGAAAGATATACCACCACCAACTATATATCTGTGGAGGGGGGAAGGTAGGTAGCCCCACACCTGATGTGGGGCTACCTTCCCCCCTTATATATGATTAACTTTAAATTTAATCCCTCATACTATTCAAATAAAGAAAGACAGAGCGGCAGCAAAAAGGTTCTACGGGAGCGGCAGGCGAAGAAAAGCAATCTGACGAAAAATGGCGCGAAATCTTCATTTATAGCAGCGGTTACGTAACATGCCAGCATGTTCTCGAAAGTACTGGTCTTGGGGGAAGATCCTGAAATTGCGGAAAGTTAATTAGAGTTTGCCTGATCGCGTAAAGCCATCGTATTTTTTATATTTTACACACACACACACATATATATTATATATATATATATATATATATATATATATATATATATATATATTATGTGTGTGTGTGTGTATGTAGTCACATACTTCTAGTCACAGAATTGTTTTAAATTACGAAAATATTCATGTTTTGGTAATTTTAAATTTAAAAAATATAATTTTTGACAAATAAAGAAATATTTACTTTTAATGCGATCTCCTGGTTCCTATACTTAAATTTTGAAAAGTTTTACACTCATTATGAAAAAATAAAAATATAAGAAGTTTAATTTCCGTGTGAAAAAAACTAGGAGGGATAATTAATTTCAAAATTTGCTTTGATGTCATTTTCAATTTGTCTTGAGGGACCGGTCAAGTAAGTTAGAATAATTCGAGAAAAAAGTTTAAATTAAGTGCAGCAAAAAAAAAAAAAAAAAAAAAAAGTTTAATAGACTGTACAAGGAAGTCACGTAGTGACCACATCAGATTTTTTTAATGACGGGGAGTTACCCCACAGGCAGACAGTTTTAGAAGGATTTCTATTACTCTCGTGTTCATCATTGGATTCATTATTAGTAGGTGCAAAGCAGTTTATTGTCGGAGATGTTTTTCAGAAAAAGTTTTAGGAAATACAAGTTGTTTGAAGTTCGGGAGTTGGGAGACGAAAGTCTTAACGACACAGACATTTTAGGTGCGTTAGGAAATATGATGCTAATTGTGCAGGTTTAAAAGCATTGCGTTCTATTTTAAGTGGTGAAGAATCTGCAGGCAAACATGATACTGGATTTGTATTTCTTGTCATAACTAGATGAGCGAATTGATTCTCCGTCAGATATAGAAGTTTATATAACGGAACTACAAGAGAAAGATATACCACCACCAACTATATATCTGTGGAGGGGGGGAAGGTAGGTAGCCCCACACCTGATGTGGGGCTACCTTCCCCCCTTATTTCTGAAAGACCTGTCGTCAACCCCCCCCCCCCAGAATACGATAAGCAGTTTGGCTGCATTGTTTAATGAGACTCCTATATTTGGCCCATGTGGTCGCGCATGAGATAAATGCGGATGATGATCCCCTTGTAAAACAAATTCCTATCGATATGATAAAGTTAAGGAAGAATTTATTGGAATTAATAATTATATATTTATTGATATTCTATCAATAATTAAAGAAATATTTAGGAAAATGAGGTCAAAATATAATCAAATTTGATTTAACTTCTAGATATTTCAAGAAATTCATTGACGGCGTTCATCACAAGATCGGGTGTGCACGTGTTTTTAAGATTGCTGTTTGGCTTATGTGGAACTCCTCTGCGCTCTAATGGGCTACGCAAGTAATTCTGAGATCAGTACTAGACACTTGAACTTTCCTTTATCTATACTGAATATTTACTAGTGACACGATTGATCAGCATTCTGAGGATCTGAGAGTAGTTTTTACTCTATTACTAGAAGCTGGGCTGAAAATGAATGCTTCAAAATGTAAATTTGTCGCTAAAGAACTTCACTAGTTGGGTTACAGCATATCACATAAAGGAGCAAAATTGGATAAATCAAAAATAATTGCAGTTAAATATTACCCGTCACTGACATTTGGAAAGAAACTAGGAATCTAATTGGGGGTTGTGTGCATACTATAAGACCTTCTTTGCGGCGAAAAGCGAAGAAAAATTTAAGATGAAGGATATTCAAAGCTTAGTAGATGAGGCAGCGAATAATTCGGATAAAGCCCGTATCAAGCAAAAACTATATTATTATAAGAAACTTCTTGAGGAGAATTTTAAGGTTAGTAATAAAGTGTTGAAAATTAAGTGTTCATCTATGGCACCTTATGCCAAGGTTGGAATTTTCTGTTCCAGACATTGCTCTTAACAGGCTGCGAAAACTTAAAGTTTTATGGTTTAAAAAATGCATGAAAGATATTTTGATGTATTAAGTTTTAAAATCGGAAAATTTAATGTGAAATTAAAATTACTTTATAAATTATTTTCATAATTATAAAACAGTGAAATTATATTAAAGTTATTAATTTTTCATGTAATTCTTAATTTCATTTATGTACATAAGTAATTTCATAAATTTATACTAATAAAAATTATTCGGAATGATTCAAAAGTCATAAAACAGTTCTCTGTTTCGTAAATCGTTTTGGAAATTGGAACTTTGTAAACTTCCGGATTGGGATAGGAAGCGGTTTTTTTTTTCGGGGGGGAGGAGAGAGAATATAATTCTCGCTGTCCTCAAAACTTTTATTTATAGAAGAGGGCACGTGAGTTTAAGTTCCAAAGTTTATAATAATGCACTGGCAGAATGGACAGTTGATGGCTTGTATGCCTTGCTCTTGTGATAAAATATAGCACTAATGGCCCTCGATGTTGTTTTGCTGTTTATGTTATTACGGCAAAGCTTCGGGGCTATCTGCCTAAGGGGAGTGATACTTCGTGGAGGACTTTCTAAGGAAAAACTGACTCGTATACACGTTACACATAGAGAAAACCACGAAAACGCCCGGATGTTCCTCGATAGTTATGCATTTAAGTAAATTTTGAAAAAAAAAATTAACCTCCTCAATTTATCCCCAAACTTAAAACACCTTTACGATACAACTGAGAAACGAAATTTATCTTTAAAATTTAATTTAATTTCAACACAGATGCAATTAAACATCCTTGCATTAAATATTTGCAAATAAAATGAAGTTATATTAGACTAACGTGTAGAGTACAGATAATTTTTTAATTTGCCTTTCAGTCCATGTTAATATTAAACTAACTGAACTAATTTATTTATTTAAACAAATTATGTGGCTTAAATAATGTAAGAGAAAATTTCTGACCTATACTTTACGAGCTCTAAAATCGACATCGTATTCTGTTTAATAAATTACAGATTCATTAGAATTACAAAGAAAGCGTAAAAGAAGTAATATGAATTTCTGTATGCATCGTGAAAGCAGTTATTTTCATTATAATATAAATTTTGTTCAGTACATGTTTAAGCAAACTCTGAGCGTTTTCAGTCTCATAAACAGATTCAATCTGGTTAAAGGAAATTTTCAAATTTTTTATATATATATCTGTAAGAAAGAGTGAACTGTATAATTTAAACTAATTATTCTAATAGAAAAATTTCGAAATATAACTATTTAAATGATGAGTGATAACTATTATAATATGATGACATTTCATATGTGATCCCTTTGTTCGAGTAGTGATAATATGCTTAATTAGTAATTATACAGTAATATTAGTAATATAGTTCAAAATAATAGAGATAATATAGTATCGGTAATAGCGATAATATAGTATCGGTGTTTTCCATTGAAATAACTTTGAAACTTGCTTGAAACTGTACACGGCTTTAAGAGTAATATTTCTCTTTCATTAAATATACCCTGCAGCGTCGCCTTAAACTACACAAATAGCATTCTTGAATTAATATCCTACAAAGATGTGATCCTTTAAATTATTGTCAAATCCTTGTATTATACAAAACAAACAGGTTTCGTATTCATTAGGGAACTAGATATTACCACTGCCATGATATCTTCTGGTATTCAATCGCTTATCTTGAGTAAAACTTGTACGTTATCCGCTCTTAAGTCTAAAGTCAAATAAACGGAATATGATCAAAGGAACTGTTGATAAGATAAATAAGATATTGTAAATAAGATGTTGTAAGATAAATTCTAAAATTAATCATTTTTTCAGCTCTAGGTGCAATTTTTTCCCTTGCGTTTGGACACTGTTTCTCATTTCTGAAGTTTTGCATGTATTTTTCACCATCTTTATCACGTTTAGTTTATCTTACCTGTATGAATTTCCTTTTAAATCTCTGTTCTTGTGTTTTCTAATACTTCGTATATTCTTCTCAAAGATAAATTATAGGTCACTAGTGAATATATTGCGGGAAAATAAAGTATATACGAAATAAGCAAAGAATTGTTATGATTTATCTATTATCTGAACTGGCAATACAGCTCTCTCCGCATTTATTTTCAGCTCAATAGAATTAAGCTCCACAATTTTCTTCCATTTAGTATTTGTAACTTAAAAGTGCATTGAGATTAAATCAATTGTTTAAATATTGAAAGAAAAGAGCTGCTACGACCTTTATATATACGCATCAAATCATGTTCCGTTGTCAAACAAATTCAATTGTTATATCAAATAATTGAAGTAGTTCTGCTTTAATTTACATCCAAACTTGTTTTATTACGTTTTATATATATTAAAACGTCTAAAGTTTAAACTCACTTAAATAGTCTCACCTTTCTCTCTTTCTGTGCATGTATCGTACAGTAGAACTTTCTTTATTGAAATTACAGTTAATTCGAAGTACTTGATATGTCGGACTGATTTACCACAAACAAATTACATTTAAAATTAATGTTAACTTTTTCAATAATTTTAATTCTTTTAACAGAAAAAGCTAACTTTTCTTTCAAAATTACTATAGATATCAGTTGCAGTCTAATGTTACCTTCAAACTACGGCAGTCAGGCCTCAGACCTTTTTCGTGTAATTCTAAAACGCGATATCATTTGCACTCCTAATAATTTTCTTGCTCAGCCCAATCAGTTTCCTTTTTGTTATGAATATTTAAAAATGTAAATTAAAACATTTTACTTTTTTAAATAAAATCTATATATTTCTTTGGACTAACGTATATTTGAGCTGCTTGGCATTCTTTATTTGTTTTATTTTTTGATGCATATAATATATTTTCTTTAAGTCAAAAGAACATATCTTTAAAATTATTACATTAATATTTTCATGTTCACCACATTTCATTTTTATTTTGTATTAATGTTTTCATGTAATTTATGTTAACTCGAATTTCTTCTACTGAAAGAAAATTTACTGTTATTAGAAATTTCTATTAACTTCGATTATTAGTTTCAAGTGCATATATGCCATTTAATTCTCCACTAATGTAAGAAGATTTTCAGCCCTATAATTTTACGTAGCATTTTTAACAGCAAAAGTGCCATTAATAGATAGAATTTTTTGTTTCAACACTTCTTATGTATCGAAATAGTTTTCATACCTAATGACGGTAAGAATTGATCTTTTACTTTGTTAAATACATATCTAAGTACAGAACTGGAGAATTTTTAAATGAAAGATGCCAGAACTCCTATTAATTATAATTTTCAATCATTTGAAACTTCTTTCACTTTCTAACGGTTATGCTCAATGCAACTTTTTTATGTAAACTAAGTGGTTGAAAAAGTAAGTAAATATATTAATAATTTTTATGCTAAAAATGCATAAAAACTGTGCCAGAGATTTCGTGTTATTTTATAAACCCTTGGCTTCAGGTAGCTCCATAATCGAAAATCGCAGCATTTTAAACCTCAAGGATATGGAAAATCATTCATTATGAATATCATGTCGTTTTACTTCATCCTTTCCAAAATTTGAAATTAAGAGAAGAAATGTGAATGATGTTATATTCTCAATAAACGTACCAAAATCCAATACTTATCTTTCGCTCAGGTAAGAAATAATGCTATTTCGTAATAAATCAGCCCAAAGCTTATCTGACAGTCATAGTTTGAAAGGACAATCTCATTTCATTACTGTTTCATAGTGGATGCAATTGTAGCAAAATATTTAAATAGCATTTTTTTAAATCTCTAATTTGATGTATTATTGTATAAACTGAGTTATCATATGTTCTACATTAACTTAAATACAAATACTTTAAATGTTTACTGGCATTTGAATCACCTGTATATATATTATATATTTATATGTATATTAGCTCCAAATATCTCTAGAAAATTTGCACATAAAGGTTATGAAACTGTTTCATATAACATAGTAAAGGATACTGAGCATTTTACCTACTGTACTTTTCTCTAAATGGACCATATAAAAAATAAGTTTTATATGTGCAGAAACCCGCATCCTCTGATCTCTAATTGTTCTCATAAAATTCTCGCCCTTACTTTGAGAGACTTCGTCATAAGAAATAATTGTCTTGAACCTATATTTAAGGAAATAAATACATTAACCACCTTTTTATGAACACCCTGTATGCAGACAGAGACAAAGAAAAACACTACCTCTTTTCTCTAATTGCTTTATCTGTTTATAAAAGGTATACTTCAAGAGGACCCATAAAGATATTCACCATAATGTGCCATGTATGTTAGCAATATATGTTTGAGGGTTGTAAAAAATAACTTTGCGCTTCCGTTACATGTAACGATAGATATAAGAAGAAAGATTCTTCAGTGATGGACACAGGGAATGATAGACCAAGAAAAAGTAATAAAATACATAGCAAGGAGATACGATCAATATGTGGCTGGACATTATTTTTTAAAAACAGGTGTCTACATATAGTTTTTCGCTTAATGACAACTTTCAGTACAAATATTTACAAATATTGTGGAAACAAATACTGATGTTTCATGATCATTTGAAGTGCAACAGATATCTATCTATATCAGGAAGTCAATGTTGGGCTCTGATTATTGTGTTTCGGTTATAATTAGAAGACCCAAGTAACTTTAATGCCAATATAAATTGCCTTTACCCCTCGCGGAACCTAAATAGAAATTTTAATTTAAATTGAAGGCTGTGAAATTTAACTTCGTAACTTTTCTATTCCTTAATCTGTACCTCTACCGCCGTTAACAAAAACAGGATCATCTTAATGGAAATTTAAATTCCATTTGAAGACTACAAAATTCAATATCATACCTTATCAATTTCTTTCTTTCCCTTTCTACCCCCGTTCACATTTCGTATAAAATCGGTTAGAAGCAACTTAAATTAAGTACGAAACAAGTAACTTTAAATATACTCTTTCTCATAATTTTTTGTAGAATTACGTTAGAAAAGAGGGGAACAAACACTTCTGTCTACCTAGTACTATATAAAATTCTTGGACTCGAAAATCAAACATTCGTCTTGTAATATATGCCGTGTTTCTGTAAACCTAAAAACAACTTGGCTTGTATGTGATCGAGTGGAACAGCTAGGCTATCAGACTGCTGAACGCTATTACTTCGACTCTAGTTCGGATCTCAGCGACAGGTACTGGCTTCATAGAGTCTTTCATGGTTTTATCCGCATATGTCGAGCATATGAGTCAGTAAGCATCAGTTCCTTGGCAGATTTCGTTTGTGACTGTATATTACTCTTTGAAGTTATGAATGCAGCCTGGTCAGTAGAAAATCCCCGCTAGGATGGCATAATTCCGTTTAGTCTAGCTCCATGGCCGGATGTCATTTCAGCAACACAATAGTCCTCGGGTGCTTGTCTTAATTAAAATCCTGCAACTGCGTCAGTCGTTAGACTTTTCTCCCACATTAATTTCGACTTGCAATTAAATCAGTTCTTCGCATGGACTTTCATCCGTTTCGAAAGCCGTAATATGCATATTACGGGCTTCATAATGTAATAATTATGCATAGCTTCATAATGTTATTTAGTTTCTCAATTATTAGTTCTCTTATTATGAACTGGATTATTATATTTTGTCATATCTCATTTTTCTCTGAGAAGATTTCCAAATTTCAAGTAAAGCGAAACGATAGTGTATAATTAAGGGCTCTGTGCGTTTAAAAAATGCTGAAGTGAACCTTTCCCCCTGAAGCATCATTTTGCGAATTCATATTGCATTGTCTAACGTATGTATCATGTAAATAACATCTAGAGGATACATGAGCTATATACATCATTCAACACATATGTACTGTGAATAACGTTTAGCAGATTATGTAGTGGATTATATAGTGCAAAACTTTATTTTCATTTAAGGGAACATACAAAAATATTCATTTCCTAGATACATTTCATCTTATTCTACCCCGTCATAAGAAAATGAATTATATAAATAAAACATTTTGCCAAGTGCTCAGAATTCCGAAGTTTTTCGCTTACGTTTCTTAGATGAAAATTGTTTAATCAGTAGCTAAATTTACACGTAAAATATCTAATGTATATTTTCACGGATGTATATTGTTGTATATTTTTGTATATCTAATGTATACTTTCACATGCATGCATATGACTTGTGTACATATAAAAGTACATAAAAGTAATTAAATAAACGTAAAAAATGTAAATTAATAAGATATGAAATTATTTTAACTCTAAAAGATTGAGAGCTTTTTTCTAATAATAAATGAAGAAAGAAGAAGATAAAGTGGGAAAATTCTTTAAGAAGCTAGTAGACTTGTAAGTTTTTTTTAAAAGAGAGATGAAAAATGAGCAATGCCCTCACCGGAACTTAAACCATGGACCTCTCGAACACACGCTGAGTATGCTGACCATTACACTGCGAAGACAGGCTAAGAAAGCGGGAGAAATACCTTATATATTCCCCCTTTTAAAGGGCGACTGAGGATTAGGGAAGCCAATCGCCAAATCCTAGTGGTGCAGAATCATCACCCACAACATATTTTTTTAGTTTAATTACCACTGTAGAAACATTAGTTTTTTTTTTTTTAAATAGCAGGAGAGATGAAAAATGAGCAATGCCCTCGCCGGGACTCGAACCACAGACCTCTTGAATACTCACCGAATGTGCTGACCATTACATCATGAAGGTATGCTAAGAAGGCGGGAGAAATACCTTATAAATTGTGTTCTGCTATATTGTATTAATTTTCATATTGTTAAAATATAGTAGAAAGAGGGCAATTAAGGCAACTTCTATCAAAATAGATAAAATAGAAAGCAACTCAGTCTGAAATTTTAAAATAAAAAATAGAGCTTCGAACTGACGCTGATTTTATCGAAAAGTTCTGTACCATTTTAAACAATATCATGATACCTGTAAAACAATTGTTATAAAAACAGATAGTTTCTGAAGTATCCTACATTTAACAGAACTATATGTTACTGTAATTATTATTATTATACATACAAGATTAAATTTTTATACAATTATTTAAATACTTTAACGAATATAAAGCTTGGCAATTGTAAATCTATGCGTTTTGGTAATATTAAAAAGGATGTACTTATCGCATACCATCTGCCATTTTCGCTGTTGTTATTGCGATGTAAAAAAAAAAAAAATATTCCGCAGTCTTTTCATTACTTATGAGAACATAGCCACATAGCTTTGCCGCAATCGATAAAAGTTGAGAAACCTCCATAATTTATAGCATTCCGCCGATTCTTGGTTGCATCCCTGTGCTTTAACTAACTGAGAAATGACGCCACCGCTTCAATCGCTTATTTTTAATTAAGAAACTGCCAGGCAACCTAACATTCCCTTCTTCCCCTGAGAAAGGGAAGAAAGAACCAAAAATCGAAACCTTGCGTTACTGTTTATCTGACAACGATATACAGACAATTTTCGTACGGTGGATTAGGAAGCAAGATTTTGTTTCTTTTTTAAACTCTTTAGCATTTATTTCGCTCAAAATTTATTTTTCGTGTATTATCTAACGTATTTCACCTGAAAAGGCATTCTTCCTTTCGTGTCGCATATATACACAAGTATATAAGAAGACGGACACAGACAAATAAAGTCATTTTTATTCATACGCATATCAATACCTAATTATTCTCTTATTGTTCTTTCTATGCAATCCTGCCAATAGTCTTACTCTTCTTCTCTACTAAGGTAGATGCCATTGCATAATTTCTGAAAATGATTTGCCTGTCGTAGAACTAAATACGAATACTCAAGGTGACGAAGCGACTATCCGTTTCTGACTGTGCTTTCGAATGTAGTCTGGAAGTGTGGTAGTCTTCAATAATGATGCAGAGACAGAGAAGACGTAAGAAAGTATGCTCACACCACTTGATTTGGCATCCAACATCTTCCCGTTTTCCTATCTCTGCCATTCCTACTGACTACCACACTTCCTAATAGTTCTAATCTGAGCACAATCAGACATGGGAAGCCGTGTCACGCTCTTGACTCTTCGTGTTTAGGCTTGCGACGAGCAACTTATACGAATTATGCAACGGTACAGTACAAAGTACAATATAACACTACAATTCTTGATCTCACCATTGTTGAAAGAACTACTTCGAAATTACAGCAGGGACCTAATTATGGCATACTTATGGCGAAAGAGTAAGGGCATAACTGTAGATAGAGAAGTACACATGCATAGACAGAAGTAAATGGGTAGTTGATAACTACGTGATAAGCAGGTAGATAGATGTGCAAATAATTTTGTAGCAACTGGTATATGAAGTGGATTATCCTGAACTCATTAAATTATAGCAAGCAACATTCTGGCTACCTGTCTAAGAAGAGGAATGTCTTCTTGAACGACTTTCGAAGGGTAATTGGTTGTTAATTACATTATACATGGAGAAAATCGCAAAACCTCTCGTTCAGCAGCTCCATTTTCCGTGATTTGATCTAGCTCGAATCATCAGCATTGGATCTAGTTCGAATTTCATCGGTCGCTAATGGAAGCCATACATGAATTTAAATACATGGAAGGAAACAGAATATTACATAATTTACCTTTATAGATGCAGAATTTACATTTACATAGGCATAGACAGATGCATAAGCAGTCATCCATAAATATGTACATATACCGGATGCCCAGAATTAAAGAATCCTATTTCAAAGCTACGGCAGAATTAATGAAGTGTGAGGATGCCTTTCAACGAAAAAAAAAAACAATTGTTACAAATATTGCTACCAGAGGGCATGGTATTAATAAATTGCACATTTATCCATATCTTTAAAATAGTTTTACAATTTTACAAATTTTATTACAACAAAATATGTTCCACATGATGAGCATCATTTTCAGCTGTCATCTGAAGTCACAAGATGGCATATTCCACAATTGATCGAAGTGTGTGGTGAGAAATTTTGAGCACGTGGCGTGAAATGCTGGCTTTAAGATCAGGTAAAGTTCTTGGCTTTTCACGAGTTACCAGATGTTTCAAATACCCCCAAAGCCAACAAGCGCATGGATTGAGGTCTGGGGATCGGGAAGGCCACACATTACCAAACTGTCGGATGATGACACGTTCATTGGCAAAAACATTTAAGAACATTCGTAACGCACCGTGCATTGTGTGCAGGAGCTCCATCTTACATTAAGATTGTGCATCCAAGGCACTTACATGCTTGCAGAGCCAAAACAATTTCGTTCTCTAACAGCAATGTATATCGCTGCCCGGTTCCCATAAGTCACGTTTATACTAACCAATTTCCCTTACAACCCTTCTTTTAGGCAAATAGCCCTCATGTGCTTTGCCATAAACGTAAACCAAACCATGTCGTTGCGCGTTGATTGAGCATATCATTGGACCTGTAGAACTTTACTCCTCGAATAAATACGAACCAAAAAACAGATGATGCAGAGAATCCACACCATGTCATCATTTTTGGTGAGTGGAAAGTACTTCTTAGGTAGGCCGGGAATATTCTGGTTTACAGATCCCGCAGTTGTAAATATTCACTGCACCGTCCAAATGAAAACGCAAGTGTATTCCAAGGCCATTCTTTGAATCGACCTGAAAGTGAGCGAGAACTGAAGTCAGAACATCAAAATTATGCGAAAACAACGGCTCAGTGAACGTTTGTAAGGATAATATCGGAGGATATTCCCCAAGATCTTATGGACAGTTAAACGTGGCCTGTCCAACGCCTCTACTACACGCTGGACACTGGTGCTTTTCTGAAAGTTTGAAGCTGTATCCTCTACCATATGAAGCGCAACTTCCTCTACTGCTTCTGCAGAAAGGGACGAACAGAAAACGATCCTGTTCCTTCAAGTTTCATTATCATTTTCCAAAGGTTTTTAACATTCATTGGATCTCTTAAGTCCCCTTAAAAGTCCAAAATTTCCGTATAGCAGCTACTGCGGAGTTACTGTTTTCGTAAAACAGTTTTACTAAGAATGCGCGATATCGTAAACTTATCGTCATTGTGAGCACCAAGCACACTGAAAAGAAAATCTCCGCGAATGTTTTCAGATTTCATTAGAGCTGCTGCATTACGTTGACAAAGATTTGCATTTTTATTACAAGTTTCCAAAGTAAAACACCCTTTGGTGAAGCTATTTGTAAATATTTTTTTTTTTTTTTTTTTTTTTTTTTTTGCTGATAACCTTTCCTGAACAAATTGATAAACATTCTTTCATTACGCCATAAAACTATCCAGTCATCTGCTAATGACTGGTTTTGCCTTGTTGAAACCTGTCATCAGCAGATAGGCAACTTTGAATAAGGGTTCTTTTATTCTGAGCGCCCTCTATTATACATATGAGCGTTCTAGTTATATATATATTTATGGATCCCATACTTCACTTGAGCTGACATGCAGATATACTGACGGTTAGAAAGGTAACCGTAGTGTTCCGAAAACAGTTCATCTAGATATTCGAAAACTCCAAAAATTGTGTATACTTTTTTATGCAGGCCAAATATGCACTTAGATGAAAGTGATAGAATTTTAATTTTTCATTTCTAATTTTATTTAAATTGAGATTTCTTATTTTATAACTGCAATGGGGGAAATCTTATTGCATTTTTATGTGTGATATTACATAACACACATCGGGACGTAAACTCATGAATGCTCAAAGCACGCATGTTTTATTTTACTAATACGAAAACATATCGAATCTCTATATATTTCAATCACTGCATGTTTAAATGCAATTCTTTATGCAGCATTCTGCATTAATTTTCAATAGTTTAACTTTTATTAGTTAACATCAGTGTGTTGCATATAGAATGTGAACACTAAAATCTCATTAAATATAATTATCACAACAGTATAGAATATCTCTATACTGATACGATAATTATATTTCGTTTATGTAGACTATGGAAAATTAATTTATCAAATTCATATGAACATTTCATAGCTAAAATACAAGAAATTAATTTTTATAGCAAAAATGATTTCAAATATGGTACAATAAAACTTTTAAATATTAAATTATTTATCTAAAAGATTCGCACACCGAAACACGAAGTGCTTAAATTACCTTCAGTTAAATATACAAGAAGATATTCATTAATCCTTTCAAGTAATTCAAACTGACTATTTAGCCTGTAAGTGTCGGAGCTTGTTTCAAAGGAAATGACTTCAACGTGTTGCAAATAATTATATTTGAATTCCATCAACTTAATGTAGTCACAGAAACATGCAGTAAAACAAAATAAATTAATTTTGAGCTCAGTTACCTTCTTCAACAGCAACATAAGCAAATCTTCTTTCATACCAGCTATGATAATTCAACTAAATTTGCCGTTCAATAGGCGACGCCATTTGCTTCTCGAAATTACTTCTCTCGAGAATAACCAAGCAGAAGAAATGAGCGGGAGGAAAGAATACGACTTCTGTTTCGTGCTTTGGAATATATATTAACTCGAAATTTTACGCTAGTGCTACGGTGGATAAATGATTTAGAATATGTTTATGGACAATCCTTTGTCTTGTCTTACTTCTTGATCTCTTAAATCTGTGAGAAATATATGCATCTTGTGAAAGTTAATTTATTGTAGGTTTATAGCAAATAAAGTTTCATATCTACTTGAAACAATACAAATATGATCGGATTTCGATCACTACGTCTTAATTTTTAATTTATTTTAGGTACAGCAAAAGGTGAACTAAATGGTCTTTCCTATTCAACCCGGGGGGCGGAAGGGAATGTTTCTCAAATACTGCATATCTTAAATATACCTTTCAGAACTTTATAATCCGATTTTAGGTAATTTAAAGCTTGTTCCATCAATCATTTTTTATTCCTATTTGTGTTGTAGAGTCATTAGGATTTTTTGAAGTATGAAACACGAAAAATGAGCAATGTTTTGGTCGGGACTCGAACCTGGATCTCTCGAATACGCTCTGAGTGTGCTACCGTTACACCACGAAGGCATGCCGAAAGAAGGAAGAAAATGCCTTATATACTCCCCCTTTCAAAGGGCGACTGGGGATTAGAGGAACAAAATCCAAACCTTGGTGGTGATGAATCGTCATCCACTACCTTTTAGTTCGGGCATCACTGTAGAGTCATTAGGTTATTTTTGATGCTGGAGACATGAAAAATTAGCAGTGCCCTCGCCGGTACTCGAACCTGGACCTCTCGAATACGCGCCTTCATGGTGTAACGGATGCACACTCGGCGCGTATTCAAGATGTCCGTGGTTCTAGTACCAGCGAGGGCATTGCTTATTTTTCATCTCTTCTGCTTTCAAAAAATACCTAATATCACTACAGTGGCGCCCGAACAAAAATAGTGTCCCCTAATCCCAGAGGTCCATGTTCTAGTCCTTGCGAACGCATTGCTCTATTTTCGTGTTTCCTACTTCAAGAATCCTAATGACTGTACAATGTATAACATGAGTATGCATCCGTTTTCCTCAAAATGCCCATCAACTGGCCTCACTGGCAGATAGCCTTAATGTGCATTGTCATTATTCAAATCCAATCCAATAAATTCTAATTTATTAAATGTTTTAAGTAATGTGCAAAATGTTAGAATGCTCAAATAACATTTCTTGACTGACTAATCGTAGACCTACCGTTGAATTTAAATAAATCAAATAATATAAAGAACTAAATAAATCAAACAAAGTAAACTTTCAGATTTTGATTACGTGATTCTTTTTTATTTTTAAAAATATACCCAACTTAAATTTTTAGTGGGCCCTGTAAAAACCATTTGATAAAAATATTTTTCACAGCTAAATAAGTATAAAAATAAAAATAAAACTCTCGTCATTTGATCAAAATTACCCGAGGTATCGCTAATTACTATGTTGAAGAACCGCGTACATATTTTTAAAGACAGCTACTCATATAAGCTTTCGAAAACCGATATCTAAAAGGCGTTTTCTAAAACTAAAAAATTTCGTCCATTTAATACGGATTTCAGATTATCGTTCCTAGAAATACCAAATTTCAGAGACTGTTATTAAAAGTAAGCATATTTTTATATGATTTATGATTCCAAAAATCGATGTTGCGCCTATTTCGAGTTTAAATACAATTTAAAACATGTAATGCTGATAGCCAGTTTTGTACAGCCAATTTTGTATATCCCAGAACAGTTTTTTTTTCAAATAAGGTTCTTTAAAAAGGTCTGTAAAAATTTAATAACTACAGCTTTGTGCCAATCGTATGCAAAATTGTATGGTTCTGCTATGTCTATAATCTTCTTTCAATGTCCTGCAGATCTTACTAAAATAGAAGCGAGTTTGAAAACGTCTGAAGTCTTAATGAAGTCTTAAGAAGGTTGAAATGTCTTAAGAAGGTTGAAATGTCTTAAGAATGTTGAAATGTCTTAAGAAGATTAAACTAATCTTTTTATTTACTAACTCTTAAATGAAGAGAAAACTATGCTTGAGCGTCAGACGAACCTCCGCTACTTGAGGGTATTTAAATTAATATACAGTTATACCGAAATGTAGGGAACGTAGTCCGAGACTAGGAGACTAGGTAGTCCGAGACTAGACAGACTACTTAAGCTGGCTCAAGATAATTACCAGCACATATTTTAAACGTCGGCTAGTAAGATGCCAAAGGCGGAATAAATTTGGCAGAGCTGACGATAGTAAATAAAGATAGTAAGCCAGACGCATCTGCAGGAGCTCCAACCTCAAAATATTTAAAACTCGATTTAAATCTGTGACTGTATTGATGTAAATTAGTTACTGCTTATTTAAACCTCGGCTTAAGTGTACAATAATTTGCTTTCTAGTGAGAACTACGGAAAGAAGAAGTTATATTAAAGATTCAAACCATAATAACTGTTTAGCTAACATAAAATCCTGCACATTTATACTGTACATATTTTTACTAAAAGAAAGCACTTATATGTCGTAGTCTTAAAGCCTGCATTATTATATTCGTTTCTGTATATAGATATGGGTCTTTACTCAACTGTTCAAGAAATTTTCGGTATTACAATTTTTTTCAATATCCTACTTATGTATGTAATTTATTTCTTTTGCTTGATTATTATCACGTGGTGTCAAGGAGCAAAATAGACAGAGACCAACAGCAAGAAAAATGTAATTAAAATGGCACTTATAATAAGGATAAAAAAACGCTTAGTGTAATTTAGTAACCATATTTAACAAAAGGAAATTTAAATAAAAGGAAAATTTAACGAAATGAATCTATTTTAGCTAACTGAGAAACATACTTAACTATGCAATAAAAGAAGCTACTTCAAGATTTGCAATTTTTATTGATATTTTTTCCCTTGATATTTATTAATGACGTCGACTCAAAACAGTTAAGTTTTGACTTTTAATTTTTTAGTACCAAAACCAAAGTAATGGAAATAAGTAATTTTAAAGAAGTGAAAATTTATGTAGCTTATAAAATAAAGCACATTTATTTCCTTTTCTTATATTTATCGACTAGTCCTCATCATTCATATAATATATACATACATGTGTTCGCATTGTTATATGTATAGGCAGATACAAAAATATAAGTTATATATATAGGCAGATAGGAAAAGCTGAAAGTTCTCCATTTTTAAAACACTAAACATTCGTGTCGCCGAAATAAAAGAAATTTGAAGCGAAACCTGCACTAGACACTACGTTAGGGAAGCGTTCAAACGGAAAGTTAATGAAAGGAAAGCTGAAAAGAAAAGACTAGAATAATAATAGGAAGAATTTAGAGGAAAAAAATAAAATATGTGAAAACAAAAACTACCAGAAGTGTACCTGCAACGAATCGAAAGACCAACAGAATTATTCAGAATTTTTGTGTGTTAAAGTTTAATGGAAGGTGGTTGCAATCTACGCTTTTATTTTATTTATTTCTTTACTTTTGATTAATCATTCAAATTTAAATTTTTATTTAATCTCCTTTCTTTTCCTAGCCTTCCAAAAAGACCGCCCGCTTGTCTGATGAAAGTTTATTTTTTTAACTGAATAAGAACTTAAAGGTAAGAATGATAAAATTTAAGAATAACATTGGATGTTGAAACAAGTTCTTTTTTTAATTGTAATTTTTAATCATGCTACACTCCTAAAGACAACATTTCACCCATGGTCCCAGAGCTAGAAACTGTTTGTTTCCTTTTAAAAAGAAAGTAAATTTATAATATTTTTAAAACGGCTAGGTTTCAAGTATATGATATTGACATACAAAATGTATTGACGTCTTCCACTCTTATGCCTAAATATATCCTTAATTAATACTAGTTCCCAAGCTCTTTTGTTCCTGTTTGAGTAATAATGTAGCTTTTGTCTTGGTTTTATGCAATAACTCTTACGAAAAGTATTGCTTGCATTTTCTTTGTAGCTATTGCTTAAATACACTTCTCTGCCACATAGAATTGTTCAGAAATGCTTTACTTTTACTTAAATATAAATGTTGGAAAATCTAAATTCCTTCCTTACTAATGACGAGTTGCTATCTTATTTAAAAGAGAGGTATTTAACTTTCAACTTTGCATTTACGCTTTGAAATCAAACTGAAACTGTTCAGACTGAAGCCCTTTCTAAAAACGAAATAATCTGAGGAGGAAATATTTACGTTTCAGAATCTCAGTTCAAAGTACAGAAAATTTATAATGGAAGTCGATGTTTAAGGGTTGTCAAGAGTTGCATCTTAGCTCTGTTTCTGCTCATTTAATCAAAGGAAATTTCTAACTCTCAATTTAAAATTCTCTATGGTTTATGATATTACATTAAAGCTTGTAGACTAAATTGAAAAATTCTCAATGTTGTATTTTTCACGCTGTATGAATATGCTCAACGTTATATTAAATTATTGTAATCTCAAAGCTGTACTTATTTTATTAACCTGAAATGTAACAGAAAATATAAATTTATAAATATTTTTATATAATATTTATAAATTTAAAAAAATCCAAATTTTATAAAATAAAGCCCTTTATTTTAATTAAATAAAGTAAAGGGCTTTATTTTATTACTCACACACAAAAAAACTTAAAAACATGCATGTGGCTCGTACTAAGAATAAAATTGTGGCATAAATAGTAGATTGCTAGTATAATTTGTTACTTTTTCTGCGAATTAAAAATGTAAATAAGAAAAGTCATAGTAACTTAAGAATTTCCTTTCTGTTGATTTCACAAGCTAGAACAATGTTCATAAGAACAACTGTTTCATTCTTAGCGTTAGATTGTATTTTGTTTAAATGTTGTGAAATAAATAATTTTTAGCCTAAAGGGGCGATTTGCCTAGAAAGGCTATTAATTTCGGTTTGGAATTTTGCGTCGTCCACTGTAAAACGGCGTTTCACTTTTCAAACTGTTGCCACTAAATATTAGAGCCCTTGCATTATATTTAAAGAAATTAAATAATGAAGAATCTGCATGCATGTATGTATGATTCTTTCATTGTGAAAAAAAACAACAGCACATATAGATATCAAATTTTGAATAACGTAGCCCTCCACTCGAATATAGGCCCACCAGTGGCCGAGCGGTAAAGTCGCTGAACACTGGTAGTTCGGTCCGAGGTTCTAATCCCGCGAACGGGCTGGCTGCATGGGCGTTTTCGTGGTTTTCCCCATGTGTAACGTGTATACGAGCCAGTTTCCCTTAGAAAGTCCTCCACGAAAGGCATCCCTCCCCTTAGGCAAATGTCCTAGTGGGCTTTGCCATAATTAAATAAACCAAACCAAACCAACCACTCGAATATAGCATCTGGAAAACCAAATTTGAATCTGGAATTTTTTTATTATCCATTTCATATTTTGTAAAACTTTAACAATATTTTGATTAACAAACTCAACTATTTCAAAGCGAGCAATGGTAACACTGTGAGGGAAAAAATACATTTTTATCTCCAGCGCGAAAAACTGTGTATCGGAAATTCTAAAGATATGCTCGTTTTAAATATTTTGTGATATTGCTGATGAAATGAATTTTATGGTTTAAGTGCGAAGAACATGAAACTTAATAAATAAAAGTAACACACAAGACGGTTAAAAAAAAAGTCCTTTTGGGCGTAATATAAACTCTGAAGGCTTTTGCATTTTGTATTACGCCCAAAGAGACATTTTAATAACTTTTCGGAAATCTGAAAAGTTCTCAGACTTCTGAAATCTGAAAGCATTCAGATTTTTTTTTAATTTATTTCTTATTTTGATCGTCTGCACTTTTCTTGCTATAACTGAAAATTTTAAAGCCACGGAATTAAATTCACTGTATATGCCTATGTCTAGGGCTGCACAATAAACAGATGTTTTATTAATTTTATTTCCATTTGGGCATATAACATTTAAATAGGCCTTTCAATGATGAAATTGGTTACGGGTTTTTACAAGCGGTAAATTTTACCTAAATTTTGCGCATTTGAACTTAATTCTTATTTATTAAATAATTTGGATCTCTGCACATGGAGGATATATCTGAATTCATTGATTTTATTCGAAAAAAGGTTTACTATAAATTCAAAAGTGCTCGGATCCTTAAAATAACTTCTAAAATACCTCAGAATATCTCAAGTCTGTAAACATCTGTCTAGGTCAAATATTAGCTGCCGTAGTCTAAATGTCAGTTGCTTTTTAAATATTCCTAATTGTCACACTTCCTTATCTTTAAAATCAAAAAATTGTATTACACATCTAATTTACTATAATGCTTTGAAAGAGGAAATCTAACTATTGTTATTCTTTTTAGCTAGCATTCAAATAGAAAGGTACTTAAATTTTAAAGTAAACATAAGATGATGAGAAACAGCAACATTTAAATATTCTTATTATGTTACGTTACATAATTTTATAAATGTCGAGCATAATATAAGCTGAAAATAGTAATCTGCATCTGAGCAAATTTGAACTGCTTACGGTAAAAGGTAGCAGCCTTCATTTTTAATAGTTTAAATTTGTGCGGATTTTAAAAGAAAGCAAAAAACGAAAAGAGTATGCGAGTGAGATGGATCGATTTACTTGATTGAGATTAACTGCGACTTTAGTGTTTGAACCACTTTCCATTACTGCTGCCTGACACGATGCTCTATTGAGAGTTTAAACACAGCTGTTGTGAAGGATTAATATTTTAACTGAGACACAGTGAAATTTCCCACGGTAAGAGAATTTATTTTAGAAAGCACTTTATTTAATAGTTACGTTGGATGACAGCATAAAGCAGAAATCTCCTTGTGGACTTTTCTGCAAGCTCTTATGTTAACCTAAACAGATTTCTTAAGAATTTGAAAGCTGTCTGTCTTATTATAAGTCGCAGTAAATTCCCTTTGAGAAATATAAATTTAGGTGAAATAAATTTAGGCTGCTACTTTTATAGTATATGTGCATTAATTTCGATGTAAAAAACTGGCCTGAAATAAAACCTCGCCAGCTAAGAGCTTTGAAACGAAAGAACTAATCCCTTAAACTTTTAAATGCATGAACTGAATGAACATTCACTATAAAGAATATTCTTTTTATTCATAATGTAAGTTTAAGGATGCTTTAAACGATAAAGTATTAAAATTACAAAGTGTCAGTATATTACAAAATTATTTTTACTGTATTTTTTATTTTTATTACGCACGGTTTAAAAGAACGTTTGCGGTTTTCATAATTAGTGTACCAAGAGAATACTCACTTTTAAGTTAAGATGGTTTTGGTATAAATTAAAAATTTTCATATTTTGCCTAAATCAAAGTAGACTGCATATTAAAGACTATAAATTAAAGGCTCTTGGTAACTGCAGTGACAATCTGCGAAGAGTGCCGATTAGAACTATGAAATACTGCTGACTGTAGGCGAATAAAAAAATTTTCAACCAAAAAAAGTTCAGATAACTTTAATTCAGTTAGTAAGAAAAAGAAACAAACTGAGTATCTAAGATATGCATTTAGGATTCATTAATTTGTAACAATTATGCTGGAGTTTATATCAACTTCTTCAGCTCTTATTCTTCAATCATTTCGTAAAAGTTAATAAATGAGTTATCACTAATATCTTAATTAAATGATGGAATCACACAAGCACAAATATCTAACTTAAGTTTATTGTATCACACCAAGTATGAGAGATAAATTAAAATAGTGCCAAACAAAATTACGAGCTGCCTTGACTTGGTTGTGAAACAGAAAATACTCAACAGTCGTTGACTTTACAATTCTAAATACTTTCTACCCGAGGCTACAAACTGTGGATCGAGTACTAAAAGCTATCTCAAAATCTTAGCTTACTAACGAAGCTAAATTGTTTTCAAATTACACTTTCTTCTCGAGTAGCGGCTTTCGCTAAAAACCAAGCATGGTAGCGTCCGCCAAATGTTGATCAAGCCAATCATACGGTTAAGCGCTGCATTAAACGAAGCTGCTCAAATTTGCGTACTGCTTGTTGCTCTGGAATGATCGTGAGAGTCAGAAAATGAGACATACAAGAAAGATATAAATTAAATGCAATGTTGCTAGTAAAGTTTAACTGTAATGATACCACCTTACCATCTTTATATCCTCCGTGAATTCCTTTCAGTAATAACAGCTAAAGCTTTATAGAAACAACTAGGTTTGAAGAAAACAACGTGAAAAATAAACCGACCTTTCACTGGGAGTCGAGACACGAGTTTTACAATTACTTGTTCATTGTACTAACCATCATCCTACGAAAGCACGCGTGAGGAAAAGTGATAATTCCCTGTAATTCCTTGCTTCTTGGAGTTTTACGTTTTTGAAGCCTCGTTCATTCTTGCGCATTTTTTTTTGTCAAATGAAAGAAGAAATATTGGCAAGAAATATCTCATCATACCGCCCAGTCGGTATAGTGATCAGGGAAGTTTACTGCGATGCCGAAGGGCCTGGGTTCGAATCCCGGAGAAGGCATGGTTGTAACTGTCCGTTCCTTCATAGGAAAGGCGATGGTGGCCCACTTATTAGATGCCTCTATAATAAAGAGACCACCACATCCGGCCTTGTACAGATTAATGGACTGGGTTACATTTGTAATTGTTCACAATCTGCCATTGGAAAAAAAATATCTCATCATTATGAAAACAAGTTTTTCTAGTAGTCAATCAAGAGTTATTAAAATAAAGATTTTCTAATCGAATATTTTAAATACTAGAGTACATTACATAAATGACCAACATTCAAAATAAACTGTTAAAAATAAATAGTGAAAATTCTAAAAATAACATTAACATAAAGCTTCTGTATTTAAACATGGTTAACGTACTTCAGCATGATATAATACGTAACAAAGATAATTTCATTCGTATTTTATTCAAAAGCAAAAGTTCTTTCAGACAAATATTTTCGATGATACTCAGTGAATGTTCTATTATACTACTCAGCATATTTCAAAATGACCCTGTCTTGAGGAAAGTGGAGTAGCCAGTGAAAGGCTTCATTGTCCTTATCATACTTCATACTCATTTGTATTGATACGGCAGGAGAAGAAATATTAAATGATTAATAGCATGAGCCTTGAAGATTTCGAAACACCCTTATGTTATAATCCGTTACTGCCAAGTAATCAAACGCTATAGCATTATGAAAGAGTATCACAATATTTTAATAACTTTGCCTATATTCTATATTAACAAGTATGCAAACTTCTACAGCAAAAGTCAAATAACACAGGATCCCATTGCCCCAGCCTAATGTATCAAAATAATCAATGAGCCAGCGCCCTATCTTTCCTGCTGCACTGCTGTGAAACACTGCATGCACTTGAACGTATATTGCTGCAATAGTCCTTTAATATGTTTCGTGATGTTTGATACTCAACAAGTCATCAGTAACAAATTCCATTCAATGATTGGAAATGCCATTTGGTTACTGTTAGATACACGGCTCGTCGTCGAGATGGACCAGTCTTATTTACCTAATGATAATTATACCTTGTTAAGGGTAAAGCAAATGCATTAAACTAATACTTGCATCGATACAAAATGTTGTCACAAATTAACATTTCTGGGATCAGAATTTGTCATCCGCTGTCAAACGCAATATAATATGGGATTATGCGATTTAATAATCGAAAAATACCTTATCTGCATTTTATTGTTAATCTAATTAGTCATAGTTTACAGAAGTTCTGACTGCTTTCTTCTTGCAAACAGTTTTGTTTTATCGCATTTAGCTCCTCATGAAGGTTTTGAGATAGTGCAATTAGCAATGTTCCATGCTTCCATCTTATAATTTGCATAATTTCACTTATCTCCCCTGTTGTTTGGGGAGAATTTTGCCAGACGAAACAAAATTAAGACAAGAGACTTCTCTAGACAATGAGAAGACGAAATCATATTCAGGCCTTCATGAGCTAGATTTGTTGTCGGAGAACAATGCAAATGGAAAACTTTATGTCACTTACACTCTTCTGCAGTTGCTGTGCTTTAAATTCATAAGTAATATATTTAATCTAAAACATTCATATTGCTTTCCGCATAACAAACTTTTGAAGAAGAAAAGTTTTAACAATTCGAAGAAAAAGCTATTCGAGGCGGTAGTCTTTAAAATCATGTCCGATATAAAAGTTTTCAATCGGCTCTACATAAGATATTACTTTCCCCTTCAGTGTTGGAAAAGTGAATTTATCTGCGTAAGTAAATGGAAATTATTTTATCTTGGCTTCTTAAAATTTTGTAATAACTATTATTGTATAATATGAGCGTCACAAATAAAGTTAGTTTCTAATAAATAATCGACCACTGCACCACAAAACCTGAAAGTCATCTAGATTACATACCAGTTTAACATATATTTGGTCAATATGAATCTCCATGCGAAAGTGTGCAGTGGAATTATATAGGTTTAGTGATCAAAGGTTCATTTATTAAGTACTGATTCATTTCACTTCTTCTTGTGGTTGAGTAGTTACCCAAGAATCATTGGTCATTGGTCGCCCAGAAGCATCATTGGAAAAGTTATAGAATCATAAAGCTCATCAGAACAGGAAATGTGTCAACCTTCGAACTTCTCGATTGCTAGCTGGACGTGCTTCTATGAAGGCTCTCAATAAGAAGGAAGAAAATTTTTCACATTCTCCCCAAATAAAGGGGCACTGAGTAAGCTCGGACCTAGCCCCCCTTTAAGTAATCCTGGTGTTTGTGTGATTATGGCAAAGCCTCGAGGGCTATCTGCTTAAGAGGACGGATGCCTTCGTAGAGGATTTTCTAAGGGAAACTGGCTCGTATACACGTTACACATGGGGAAAACCACGAAAACGCCACTCGGCCGCTGGTGGGCCCAAAGTAATCCTGGTGGTGGCAAATTATGGTCCATCACATCTTAGTTCAGGCTCCACTTGTATAGTCTTTTTTAACTGTCAGAACCTGAAAAGACGGAGATCAGCAATTGGTCTTACTGAGAAGCGAACTCAGGACCTTCCGACTGCTAGCCTGACGGGCTTCTAACTACCCCACGAACACACATAGTTAGGAGGGAGAAAATACCTTACAGAGTAACTGGGTATCCCAATTGCAGAAACATTTTTCCTTCGCGAAAAGGATAAAGATCAAATTCCGATAGCCCTTCCAGCATAATCTATTCACCAGAATTCCAGCACAGTCGGCCTCGAAAGTGTAACGAAATAATGCTCAAATGTGCTCCATTTATAAATTTGAAAAATGCACTTTACTAGCACAGAGCGTTTTTCGTTTGAAACAAAAAAAAAATTTATTAGTATTAATACACCTAAGAGGAACGAAAAATTTGCATCTACAGCATTCCATGGTTTTCCAATCATGAGTTTCTAATCAGTATAGACAAAGACTAATTTTAAGTCTTTTTTCCACAGCGGACATACGTACAGCTTCATAAAAGTCATATCACATGCATGAAACTTAACCTACTTGAGTGTAAGAAACCAAAACGCCTGATTGATGAAGATTTTATTTTAGCGAGAGCGCTTTCAGCGATTCAGGCGAAGAAGGCTATTGCACAACTCGCATTCACAGAAGAAAAAATTGTACTACTTGTGCACATAAGTTTAGTTGAGTTATTCCATGAATGCATTAAAATATTACAGTTTCCTCACCATAAATAATGATGACAATGATAAATAAAATAAACTAAGACTAACGCATGTTTTTCACCTAAAAACATCTTTTAATTAATGACAATTTTCGGTTCAAACGGATTTTATTTTTCAAAGAGAAAAGAAAGAGGGAAACTTTGTACGATTCTTACATACAGAAGAAAAAGTCGCTACATGTATGCATAAAATCCAATTTAATTAAAGAAACTATTCAAAACGCCCTGCACTCGAGAAAAAAAGTATTCATGTCTCAAAGCCATCAGGCATTCTTTTTCCAGCGATCATGGTAACCGCCTTATGGACTTTTGAGATGATACCAACTTCATTGGCTTAAGTTTAGCCAGAGATTTAGCCGTCCTCTTACTTCCTTTATTTAAATTTATAACATATATAAAAATTAAATAAGGAAGGAAATAGCTTAATTTATTAAAAGAAAGATTAAGTTCCTATCGTTAGGTTTTCTTCGGAGCAGAAAACGTGAAAAATGAGCAATGCCTTTACCGCGATGCGAACACCGGACCATCCGATACGAACCAGATATACTTTCAATAATATCAAGAAGGCACGTGATAAGGAGGAAGAGAAATCCCTTACAAACTGTTGATTTCATTTACTCGTGCACTAAAAATTTTGAAAAGTTTTGGCTCGAAAGAAGGTAATTTTATACTGCACGTCAAAATACTCAAAAAGCAGTTCAATCTATGGTAATCTATTTTCGGTTAAGAGGTTAAGCCTCAAAACTCTGAGAACAATTATAAATCTGACTCGAAGAAGCTGATTTGTTAAACTTCAATAGGTAACTGCGAGAGAAAGAGCTACAATGCGCGAAATTCATTCTAACCCGGATATTATCATTTCAAAGGCCGACAAAGGTGGCCAGATAGTCGTCATGGATAAGAACACTTACATCGATGGTGTCACTAAACTCTTAAACGAAGGACCATATAATCCGATCCCTAAAGATCCTTCACCTTCCGACTTGTCAAAAATAAAAACTGCGATCAAATCTTCGCAAATCATTTCAAGCAACTTAAAACATTCGCTTATCCCATCTGTTGCGAATTGTGCCAGTTTATATGCTCTTCCCAAAATTCATAAAAGTTGTATTCCTTTCCGCCCTATTGTATCAAATTTAGGTACTGCCTCGTATCCATTAGCTAAATATTTGGTTTCTAGAATTTCCACTCTCTTAGACAATAACATTTACACCATAAAAAATTCAATAGAGTTTGTAAAAATGGTTAAAAACATTTCTCCTAGTAATTTACTCATGGTTTCTATTGATGTAAAATCATTATTCACCAATGTCCCGGTGGAGGGTGCATTAAGATGTTTAGAAACCAGACTTCGCGAATTTCATTTCTCTTGCATCGAAATTGATGAGCTAATTTCTTTCACTCAACTCTGTCTGAAACACATTTTGTTTTCCAAAATAAATATTACAAGCAAACTGAGGGATTAGCCATGGGAAGCCCCCTCAGTCCCATCCTGGTTGATATCTACATGCATTATTATGAATCAAAATTGTTTGAAACTTTAAACTTCCCGGCATGGTTCCGCTACGTAGACGATACTTTTACCCTGTTTGAAGGTAATAAAGATGATTTAAATAAAGTTCTTTCAACAATGAATTCTATTGATCCTGCTATTCAGTTCACTTTTGAACTTGAGACTTGCAATTCTCTTCCGTTTCTCGACATTCTGGTCACACGTAACACATCCAACTTCAGTACTACAGTTTACCGTAAACCTTCATCGGTTTGCCTTCCACCACACTTTAAATAATGTCATCCGACTAAACAAAAGTTAGCTTCATTTTATTCCTATGTGTTCCGTGCTCTTCAAGTTTGCTCCTCCAAACTAGCCCTTGATGAAGAACTAAATTATTTAAAAGCAATAGCTATGACAGGGGCTTTTCAACCAACATTATTAATCAAGCAGTTAAAAAATTCTCATCTCAACACACTAAAAGGCACACTCTTGTTTTAGGAGATTATAAAAATTCTGTTGTCATTCCCTTCTTTCCATCAATTAGCTAAAATTACATATTTTGCAGAAATTTAACTTTCGGGTTGTTTATTCTCCCATCAATAAAATTCCGAGTTCCATACTTAAGGACCCCTTTCCGGATATGAATTCCTGGGGTATTTATAGGATTCTTTGCCAGTGTGGTTTATTTTACATTGGCCAAACTAAGAGAGCCTTAAAATTTCGCGTCAAGGAACATGAGGCATATGTTAGAAAAAAGGAAACACAGAAGTCTTCTGTTGCGCAACATTGTTGGTCCGAAAATCACACTTACAATTTTTCTGCTGCCAAAATTATTCAAAAAACATCTTCCATTGGAGAACTGGATTTTCTAGAGGCATTTCACATTCATAAAAATCTTTCTGTTCTAGTTAACGATCCTAATTCCAATCCAAATTTGTCTTCGACCTTTAAAGAAATTATGTTTTAGTTCTGGTTTCACCAACAGATGGCGCCACTTGCTTATTCTTGTCCAGGCTTTCTTATCTTATCTAATCATTTTTTCCTATCTTGTTCATTTGCGGTTTTGCAGCTGAGGATGGTGGTTCGGTAAAACCATCGAAACTAGTTCTGTGGAAATTTTGTAAATATAACGCTGATTTTTGTTGTTTGTCTTCTGAATTAGTATTTATTTGGCGTGTTATTGTGTCTTAATTCAATAGGTAAGTTTCACTTCCCGCTTTATATTTTGAAAAATCTATATTTCGGACAAAAACTCTAAAAATACAGAAATTAGGCAATTCATCATGAACATCCTGTACAAGTAAATCAGGTACTTTCTAATGAATATATATCTCCGCATGATGAGCAATTTTGCAGTGATAAATTTCTGTAGATTTAGTAAATGAATATGTTTGTTATTGCACTTTAAAGAATGTTATTCAATTAGTAAAATGGAACTAGATATCTTACCCATCACAAAACTTAATAAGTTAACAAAAAAAATCGTTCATTACATAAAAAGTACTTTGCTTGGGTTGAAAAATTTGAAATGGTATCTCAAACCCCTGGTTCTTTTATTTGGAATTGCTACAATAAATGCTGCTTTTACCAGCTGGCATTATCTTTGCTTCGACCGGGACAAAAGAGTTTCGCTTATTTAGAATTCTTTTCTATCCAGCAAATAATAAATAACAGATACGGAGGTAAGAAATTTTATGTACGAATGCATTTTTCATCTCATTTATTCGAATGTTCTTTCAATAAATTGGATTAATTTCCATGAAAGTAAAATATAGTTTGCTTTGTGAATATTTTCTCTATATTTTTAGGAAAGATATTAAGGTTACAGTAATCTGAGATTTTTTTTCTTTTAGATGCGAAATCTTCATTACCTTCATGTGTAGAACTACGACACCTGAGAAGCTCGCATTATTTCTACCAAATTTCTTGGACCTCATAAAATATGTACTGATGAATAAATAAAAGATTAAAGAGCTAGAAACAAGAACAAGCGCAATTCTACTTTATTCCTCTTCAACTTCGGAATGTTTTCTTTCAGCTGAATATTAGATTTAGCGTAAAATCTTACATTATGACGTGCATCTTGCATATTAAATTTAAAGCATATTTCCTTTTATGGTTAGATTCGTTAAAAAATGGAATAATGTGATTATATATGTGAGAAAATATATTTTTGAGCCGATGAGAGTATGAGAGATAAAAATGTATTATTATCAGTTAATCCGTGAATATTCAAATACGAATACAATGAGATTATTTTTCTTATTGATTAAAAATTTATTTACCATAAAGCTCTAGAAAATATTTCTAATTGCCATAAACAGTTTCTTTTGTAGTCAGGTTTCATTCCAGTGCAATGTTTTAGTTTTTAATGCTTTTAATATAATTAGTTAAGTTTGCATTTAAGGGTTTTCGCATCCCCCCATACATACTGATGTGGTGTGAGTTAATTAGTAGTCGGAAGATTCGTGGCTCGAATTACTGAAAAGTCATAGGTGATTTATCATGTTTCATGGCTTTGAAAAATGTAATGGTCTCTACTTACGTAAGTCTCATATTGGTTAGTTTAAGTTATTTGAATACGGCAAAGCACGCGAAGCCTACCTGCCTGTCTCATATCAGATATGAAATTATTTTCATTTTGCCATCATTGTATTTTAAGGAAAAAATTAAATAAATACATAAAAAAAATTTGAAATGTTTCAGATTTTAAATTACGTCCAAAGGGGTGTTTTTTTTTAACATTTTGCGTGTAATATTTATTTATTAAATATCACGTTCTTCGCACTTAAACCATAAAATTCAGTTCAACAGCAATATCGCAAAATAATTTTAAAATGAGATTATCTTTAGAATTTCCGATACAGAGACTCACGCGCTGGAGATAATTTTTTTTTCTGTACAACGTTGCCATTGCTCACTTTGAAATCCTTGAGTTTGTTAATCAAAAATTCGTTAAAGTTTTACAAAATAGGAAATTAATAATAAAACAAATTCCAAATTTCAAATTTAGTCTTCCACATGCCCATATTCATAGGAGGATTACGTCATTCAAAATTCGATGGCTTTATGTACCGTTGTTTTATCACAATGCAAGAAACATACATACATTTATGAAGATTTTTAATTATTTAATTTCTTTAAATATAACACAGGGCGATAATACTTTGTGGCAACAGTTTGAAAAGTAATCCGCCGTTTGTAGTGAATTTGACTTCAAAAAGTGCACGTGTTTTTCCTGCAGAGAGAGGTGAAGAGGAGTCAGCTTTTCAAACATTACACATTAATATGCCATGTTTTTTTGTTTTTGTTTTTTTTTAATTCGGCATCAGCGAAATCTTCTGTATCTTTTTATCCTTCCTCTTTAAGGAAAATAAAAATTCCTTGCCGCAATTCAAAGGTACGTGAGAAAACATTATTACGAGACAGCCATCGTGCACTGCTATAGTACAACAAAGACGAGCGTTCGGCTCCCATATACTCAGACAATTTAAAAAAAAAACTTGTTTTCAATGAAACACGATTTTATAAAATTCACCACACTCTAACCCCTGATTCAGTCCAGGACTCAGATACTTTAACACAAGCGCTTCTCTGGGAATAATGCAATGGGTCCATAGTGCATTTGCAGATTTGCTTCGAATAAGTGCCTCTAATCCTCCATAGCAGCCAAACATGAACGAGTTTCATCAGTACAGACACTAATGCTTTTAGGACAATTCAAATGATTTTCAGGTATGAATGTATCAAGAATTTGTTTATAGCATATCAAATGAGCATCCTTATTATTATCCGTAGACTTATCTAACTGCTATCCAAATTCCACTCCTTTAATTTTTTCAAATGATTCATATGTTATATTTCGCAATATGTTATATTCTCCGACTAATTCTGTTATTGAACGAAGGTACATTTAGAAGCAGCTTCCTAGCAGACTCACCAACCATGATAATCACCGTATTTACAGCAGCCGGTAGAATAAGTTTTTCTGCGATGGTGTGAGGCTTCTTACATTTCGCGATCCTGAAAGCCACCTTTTAAGATGCTAGCAAAGAGTTGCTTAGTATAGATGCAGTCTTACAAGAATCTTCAGAAACTATGTATTTTTTGTTGTTTCAGTTCTTTTAACTTCTTAGCAAAACATTCTTGATGTTGGCAACCATGCTGAGATGATTAGCTTCTAAATAGTGCTTCAATTATTTCGAAGCTTACACCCCACTGCCAAAACTTTCATACACAATACACATTTTGGTCTCTCTTCCCATCCATTTCTGTTGACATAAACCCAAACTCTAAATAACCGTCATCATATTTACTATATTTTTATATCTTCACAGTCGTGCCACTTGTTGAAGATATACTTTCTTTAGCTTTAGTTTATTAATGTTCAAAAATCGGTCCATTATCAAACGTACTAGAGCACAAATTTACAGCACTGTTAACAATTAATTATTTAACAAAGACAACAAACTAGAAGTAATATAACACTGCATAAACAAGTTTATATCACTTTGTTTAATTTATGTTAAGAGCTGAGTTTACGAGACTTAGATTATAAAACCGACTGACTGAATCGAGCTAGCAACGCTTGCTTATATGCTTTCCGTAAGATCTTCCAGAACAGTCCAAACCTGTCACCTCGACGTGACTATACTACCGGTCAACCTAAGTTGAGAACACTGGATACAGTAGAAAATGCATGCGTCCGCAGTAGAATATAATTCTACCATTTTGAGATGTGATATTGTATGAAATATAAATTGAGCAAAGAGAACGTAATGAAAAAAAAATGTGTGAAACGATACATTGCGTTGCATTCAAAATTTTATTTATTTGCTAATTCGAGTCTTAAGATTCCTGACATGTGGCACCCAGGAAAGTCTGTTGTCGAGTATTAGCCCGATGTATTTCAATTGGGGGAACATTTTACCGGTATCCCATGGAGTTTAACACCTGGGTTCCCTCTAAGCTGCCTACTGCGTCCTATGAATAAAGTTATAGGTTTCTGTGCCTAAATCTGAGGCTTATGTGCTCTGGCCTATTGAGCGAATAGAACAAGACTACCGAGATCCAATTTCGACGTTATTCCTTCGTGAAACGACTAGCATAAATCGTCCGTTAAGATATAATTCGAGCATATTCTACGTTATCAAACTGATGAAATGCCGAGTTTGCCCTTATATTCCACAGGGTTGGTCTTAGGCATGACCCCTGTGGACACCCTCTAAAGACATTTTTAACATAAATGCAACTGTCTGATGTTATTTGTACACTTCGATCTTGATGGCTGTGGGACATGCCATATTGTGCAGAGAATGTGTTACGTCTGGCCGTCAAAGGCTCTTTTGATGTCAATGGCTATTGCCAGTGAATGCAAGTTATTACCCTTGTTCTGTTGGATACTGACCATTAAGTCTTTTAATGTAACTATTATAGCTTTTCAAAGAATTTATCAAATTAAAAGTTACAATTATGTTTCAAACTATTTATGTTTGCGTAATTCATTAAGGTTAAGAAATTACAAAAATTAAATCAAGTAAATAGAAGTACCATTAGATATTGTAAAGTACATATTTTCATTGCACGAAATTTCTCACTTGATACCACATTACCTATATAAATGTTGCACCTTTCAAATAGTTATTCTAATACCATTATACAAAAATATCGGTATAGTGGTCATAAATATATGCTTTTAAAAATGACTGCTTGAATGAAACACCCTATTATGACACAAGTATACCGATATTATACATTTTTTATTCATTTTGAATTCAAGAAATTGCTTCTATTCGATATAAAAATTGTTACGTTCGCCTGTGATGAATACTTTATTCGGTTACCAGTATTAGACAGTCCTTATTTCTCTCCCTTCTGTTCTCGGAAATAAGTTGACAGACAGTATTTATACTACCATCTGCCCTATTCATATGATTTATTTATATCCAAAGGAAAGCGAAGCCATAAATCAGAATAAAGGATTCTTCTGTGAACGTAAAAGACTTGATGTAAACTTAAGACAAAAAGCGGGGAACAAAGAAACTCAAAAGAGATAAAAGAGTTACAAATATTTATAGTTTCCCAAAACAGAACCTCTGTTCTTTTGCGAAGATCGATTAACATAATTTTTCCTAGATTGGCAAGATGTTAATTTTTTGTACAAGATTCTTTTTAATGGAAGTATTTCTGTTGGGAAAGAACAGTAAGCTGGACTTCTTTCCATTTGAAAATATCGGTTTCTAAATAAGAATTAGCGAATAGTTTGTGATTCTCACGTCATTCACTGTCTAGTTTTGAGTGAGCGAGGCATTAGTTAAATTGTGCTTCAGTGACTGTAGTTAATTTGTTTCGGGTAAATTAGAATATTGGAAATATTTTGCCGAAACAAAGAAAATACACCTGATCGAAGAGCTCTTTACTTCAAAACTAGATTATAAATTTAATTTTCAAATGCAACTTTAACCTAAAAAAAATAACCGTAATCCAATAAAACAAGTTCTTAATGCCAGAATAAATTGGATTATCAGTTTAAGGTGAAGTATATGAGAACTATTTGCCTAGTTTCAACCCAGTTCGGACTGCATCTTGAGAAAAGGGATTTCATTTACGCTGCATAACGTCTCGATATCTGTCAATATTTTATTATATTGTTATGACAAAAATTAAGGAAAGAAATATCTGCCAATATACTAACGATGCCTCATAAGCACTGTTTGAATTAGAAAGAGTAAATTCGTTTTAAAATACACATTGATGAATCAATTTTGTTTTGTAATAAAAGTATTAATTTAGGATTTAGAAAATACTCTTTTAAAACTGAATTCTAAGAAATTCTCTAACAGTTTACTTCTTATAATTTATTTAAATATTAGTTAGATGGAATGTCATTAGACGTTCTATTTTTGCATTCGTAAGTTTGAGTTTTGACCTGATATACTTGAAAGTTAAACTAAACATCTTTTATGTACATTAGCGTTGTATCCTAAATACTTTAAAACTATTAAACATATTAACATGAAATTGAACATGACATATTAAAAATAGAGTATTCAACCTAAGCTAAATTTTATAAGTCGTACTTCATTGTATTTGGAATTTTCTGCAACCTCTCAAGAAATCTGCTCGTAGTGAATAAAACAGTATTTAAATAATGTTTTGTCTACACTCCAGTTTCTGCTGATTAATATCAAACTATTTATGCTTTGAAAGAGGATTCAAATGACTTAATGTTGTCGTCTTGTGGGCAATTTATGGTAGCAGTCTAAATCTACCTTATTTAGTACGATTGTCTTGGTGGAGAACATTTAGTGAACTAAGTTACAATCGCATTATGAGTACAGAAATGGCTGGAGCTTCCTTGTACATAAATCAATCAATTAGGAATCTAACTCCAATAAAATTATCTTTGCACTCAACGGCTTTAAATTCTAAGTTGTTTCTGCATTCAAATATTTTCAGTTACAACATGCTATCAAATATATTTATTTCTATATTAATTAATGATACGCCATATATGCTTAGATACGCACTGCGTAACACGTATAAGATAAAAAATGACAGTAATTGCTAATTTATTTGCACTCACAAATAAATAAGCATTCTGAAAATTATCCAGTCAGGTAATTGAAGGTTATTTATGAAATCTACATTAATTGATTATATAAAAAATTTAAAAATCTATAAATTTTGATAGCATCATTTTCCCTAACGAAATATGGGAATTTCGCTTTTAACGAATTTGAATCTGTTAACTCTACTTCACAAATTTGTAGCTGACAGATACATTAAAAACACAATAATAATATTGGCAATAATTATTTAAAAAAATATCATACATGAAAATAGTTTTTAAGTAAAATAAGAAAAATAGTTTGTTCTCTGCAAAGTGCGAAGAATATTAAATTAATCTATATCCTTATATGTAAATCACTAAGCGTAATATATCAAGGAGAATAAAACCAGTTTAAATTTTAAAATTTAAAACAATTATCTTAGATAGGTTTGATCTTAAAAAGGCTCAATAAATTTTGAAAGATAATCTGATGAAGTGAGTCTCTCTTCTTCAAAAAGTAAAATGCGTTCTCGAAAGAAAAGGTAGTCAGTCAGATAGTCATTCCAAAGCACGCAGAGCCTTTCTAAAATAAAAGGGATTTCAAAATCGAATTTTGCCTAATTTAAAAACATTTCAATGCAATTTAAAACTACTTCCAACATAATTTTAAATGACGAATATCAGGAACGAATGTCTATTAGACAAAATTAATACAGTTGAGTAAAGGTTTATGTTTCAGTAAAAAATTCTCCTATAAAATGGCTTCTGGATAGTATTCAGTTGACGCAACATACGACCAAAGCGCGTGCGGATAAATATGTTTATATCCGCATTAAAGCATAAAATATAACCAAATAAGTTAATAAGAAAATAAAGAGCAGTACAAAATTTTGAGTTCTACCTTTTATGATATTTGCAATCTGATAATATCTTTATATATTTTATAACAAATTTTGAAATTTTTTTATCTAAAAGCATGGTATAATTTTATTCCTTTACTTTTCTCAGTAGGTAATTATGAAACGAGTTTCAAATCTAATTCATTAGCTTTAATAACATATTGAATTAGCTTGAAGGATTCAACTAACGAGAAGAAATTTTTGACAGGGAAATAAAGACGAAAATCAGATAGTTATCATTCGAAAGACTGTAGCTGCTTCAAAATATTTAAAGTCTTACGCGCTGATTTTCGAAAGTAATATTATTCATGTCTTCGTTATGAGCAAGTAGCGTAGCAAATGCGTGCTTTAGTGTTTTGAGAAGAAATCATTTCTCATTTTCAATGATGCAATTGACTAGCAAACCTTCTGGCTAAAATACGCAGGATTCACGGCTTCTAAAAATTATAATATGACACTGGTTTCTATACATTTATTTTTTTAAATACATATATAAATAAATAAATATTTAATTTCTGTTGTAACTTTTCTTACGAAAGACTATTAACTTACCACAGTGATATTAAACACAATCACACAATTCCTGGAAGGTGCATTCAAACTGCTAATGGTTAAATTAATGTCTAATGTGTGGGAATATCAGAAATTCATATGGGAACGAAACCATTCCTTCTGAAAATAATACTTAATTCTAATGGCAGTTTCAATAAAGCAATTTTATGAATGCAAAATCAAGAAAATGACTAACCATTAGCATGTAGTAGATGAATTAAATTTATTTTCGAGTATGATGCACTATACAAATTATTATTTTCGGATCTCAAATTTTAGAAGGAAAAATAAGATCCTTTTTCTACTATTAAAACTCCTTTTTAAGTTATCAAAATCCTTATGTAGAAAAAATAAATAAGTGCTACAAATAAAGACTGTGTAAGCCTTATTTTTTTAAATTTTTACCGCGCATTAAAATAATACAGATGACAAGACTTTTTATGTTACGCTTAAGTGTGTATAATAAAAAGGTCTGGCAACACTGATATTTTGTAAAAACACAACTTGAAATGGCATTTTAAATTAAAACTTATAAAGAATGTTTTAACAATTATATTCGAATAAACTCAGTGGCTAAAATGAAACATGAAATGAATCAAAAAAAATTTCCCCCAAAAAATATTTCAAATTCTCACCACATTCAGCCCTGCGAGCAAGGAGAAACTGATTTTAGACCGCAGGCAGCAGCTTGTTGAACGGAGAAAACTCGTTCCAGGCGCTCCGTTTTTCAGGAGCAGTCGAGAAACCGATGTTTCCTGGATAAACGCTAGTTCGCAACTAACATTCCTCTCGGAGCGTCATAACCAGTCAGAAACGCACCAGGGTGTTTTTGGCCAATGAGGAAGCGAGCTTGAAGCTTAAGGCGCTACGATATGACTACTTGGATGTGAATTCGTGAGAGCGTTCTTTTCTTTGGCACTTTTTGTTGGCGATTTGTTTTCCAGGAAGGGAAGATTTCGCTTCGAGGTTGCTAGAGTATATTTGATATATTGCAACAATAATCCTAAGAAAGGCATGCGTTTTGTGACCCACTCCATTCTACTGAAGATGAAGAACTGGTGACTGAAAGAAGTGGGGCCTTAGAGCAAAATGAGCAACTGCTGCGTAAACACAGATTAATCGCAAACAGAAAGAAATTACTTTTAAAAAGCATGGTTTAAATGGATGATTAATCAAGACTATTACAGTGCTTTTATTTCTTTCCATGTACATTTAAAAGTAAATCTTTCTCCATCCAAATGAAAATATAAAAGGAAGAAATATTTCTTATTTGTAAAAGCTCGTCTAGACATTCTATATTTAGATACGCTTTTAAATATAATGCCTATGGGTTTAAATTTTAATAGTGAACATTTAGAATTTTCGTCTGGAGCTCATAAATCTAAAATTCGTGCTTTTTATGTAAACTGAAAAAGAAATCTATTCGAAAAGAAGGATTCTTGAAAACTTCAGATATTAAATTAATTCCAATGTCTTAATTTCCGAGTGTTTTTCTTTCTGTCTCCAGCCCCTCTCATATTTAGTATCTGAAATAATAAATTAAGGTGTTGGTGTATTTAATTATGGCAAAGTACACTAGGGCTATCTGCCTAAGGGGAGGGATGCCTTCGTGGAGGACTTTCTAAGGGAAACTGACTCGTGTACACGTTACACATGGAGAAAACCACGAAAACGCCCGTTTGCGGGATTCGAACCTCGGACAGAACTACCAGTGTTCAACGACTTTACCGCTCGGCCGCTAGTGGGCCGTTAATAAATTAAGAATTGGAAGGCAATAATGATGTTACATTCCTTCTGATTAAATTGTAGAAGAGTAACCTAATGTCATCGGGATCTGGTGCTTGATATATGTCAGTGCAAGGATTATCGTCTACAATTTATATTACGGCTACAGTAGCTATTGATAGCAATAATTTATTACTAATAGCTGATAATCTCCTGCATTATTGAAACACATTTCAATCACAAAAAAAATTGTTCAGCATTTTTGAAATAAGAGCAATTTCTTCGTAAACTGCAATAAAATAACTGCATCTAATTGATCTAATTAATAATCCATTTTTCTGAGATACCCTTATTAGTTCAAATGAAACGTAATGAAACTGTAAATTAAATTATTCAGGAAGGAAACATTTAAAAGACTTTTCATTTAACAAACATAAGAGTTGATGCTATTGCGACATAAATGCAATATAAAATGCATGAACAATTCTGCAATATAAAATGTGTGCACCAATATGAAATTGTTTAGTGCAAGTAAAAAGAATATTATCGAAACTGATAAGTCTTTGAAAGTCTTAATATAATAATATTTAGTTTATCTTTATTGTATGCGTTTAAATGTGCTATGTGTATCATAAAAGCCGTCTCTTTAGAACTTGTATACTCTGCGTATGTTTCCCTTTCCTGTTTTCAAGCGGTAAAATAAGTAGGAGAAGAGGGAAAATATACCGATATATACGGTATTCTTCATACTGTGCTGATAATTTTAAAATTCTGATGTGGACATCACATTACTTCCTTGTAAGGTCTATTAAATTATGCGAATTTTTTGCTGCACTTAATTTAAAGTTATTTCGTCGAATTATTCTAACGTAATAAACTGATACTCACGGCAAGTAGAAAATGACATCAAAAACTGCAAATTTTGAAATTAAATATCCCGGCCAATTTTTATCATGCAAGACTCAAGCTTCTTATAGTTTTCTTCTTTCATAACCAGTATAAAAACTTCCCAAATACTATAAAGGAAACGGGATATAGAATTAAATTCGTTATTTATCGAAAATTAATTTTTTTTAAATTTGATATTTTCAAAATATGAATATTTTCCTCATTTAAAACACATTTGTAACGGGAAGCATTTGACTACTACGAACGATTGCAAAAATAAAGGCTAGGTAAAGACTTTTAAGCAGGGTAAGGGTGTGGATATATAATAACTGGTATATAAGTTTCTGTATCTGTATCCACGTATGTATATATTATAAGGTAGTTCTCCCGCCGTCTAAGCATGCCTTCGTGATGTAGCGGTCAGCACACTGGGCGCTTATTCCAGAGGTCCATGGTTCGATTCCCGGCAAAGGCGTTGCTCATTTTTCATCTCTCCAGCTTCGAAATAACCTAATGTCTCTACAATCTTTATACTTGAGAAAAGAAACATAATAATAGGCTAAAAATTGAAAACAAATTTTTTAACCCGTCCTGCGCTGTAGCTGCAGTATGCTATTGTTAAACCTCTTACACACAGTTGCAATTATTAATATTGTTGAGGAATTGGATGGCTTCGATTCCAATTTAATTTTAACTTTAGATGCTTTAAGTTTGTGTTTATACTTATATATATATATATATATATGTATGTTTTTTATACTAACGTACATACATATATATATAAATACATTTTCCACATCGTGCATATACGTTTTATACTGACGATTGCAATAAAAAAAAGAGGTGCACAACGAGATGTTATAGCAGTTCCATATACAAATGCTCATCGTCCTAAGGCTAATCTTTTTTGAGTTTTCATGCATACATACGTAAGTACGTACAGAAATCACAAAAAAGTCCCTTTTAAATCCATTTTATAATCCCTTCTGGAAATAAATAGTCCTTTATTCCGTCCGTACGTACAGATGTACGCGAAACAAATGTTCCAAATGGATTTGGGAATGGTCAAAATGGATATTTCAGTTGAAATGTGATACCCGAAATTTTTCGCGATTACAATATTTCTTTACTTCGTACAATAAAGAAAAAAGAATGAAATCGCATTATTCTTTCTGTAATAGACTGTGTGATCGAATCTTTAATATGCTCAGATTTATATTTGAAGACGGTGCAGAATGAGTTCGTTTTGATTTTCACTTTTGATCACCACTTCCAGTCTTATTTTATTATTATAAATGCCAGTTTGATCAATTATCGCTTTCACCACTTTTTATGCTTTTTGTTTATTATTTTAAAATTATTAAAGTAACATAACTACTATAATAATAAATCTTAAGACAAAAAAGGCATTTGTATGCCACACTGATAATTAAGGCTACCGTGAATTTTATTTTATGAACATTACCTATGAGATATGGGCCAAACACGAAAGTTTAAAATTATTATTATAAAGTTTAAAGTTATATTAAATTTGTTTACATTAATTGTTTGAATTTAGTCATTAAGGATACGCATATTCTAATGCTTAAGCAGCCCACAATATCATAATTAACCTAACAGGTTGTTTACAACACATTACATTTTTACTTTGTAACAAAAAAGAATATCATTCTTATTCCATACAACAAACAATAAAAGAATGTATTTTATTAAAAAAGAATTTATTTGCAATTTAGGAAGTCATTTACAAGCAAATAAAAGGCTGTAAAAAATTATAAATACTCCACAAATATTTCATTTCCTCTTTGAGTTGGTGAAACTATCAGGAAGCAGGTATTAAAACATTTATTTATTTTCTGACAAAAGAAAAGAAGGTATTCGATGATACGTCATAAATAAACTGCATTTAAATAATTCACCTTTTTAAAAATACTACGTCAAAGCAGCACGCAAGCGATATCCTACGCAAATGTCTGCTTATATCAGTAAATCTTTGTGTAAAAGTAGGGATTTTTGTGAAGTCATTTGTTACCCGTCAAACATGTGCTGAGTTAAGATATGTAATAGAATAGAAATTAGAAAGGCCACGAGAAAAGTTTTATTTGATTTTGACAATATGAAGTCGTATAGAATGATTTTAAAATTAATTAACCGTGTTGCTTGCTGATACCCCTCAACATGTAACAGAAATAAGATAGATGCATCATTCTAACAAAATTAAGAATTCTCTTATAAGTTTGTAAAAAATTATCATTAAGTGAAAACAAATAATGAAAAATTTTTCATCTAATTATTCTGAAACATTGTCGACAAGATAAATTGCTCGCTGTACATTTAAGAAGATATACCATGTTACAAACACTTTAAGTCTAAATTAATGTGTTAAAGTGAAGGTAAAGTAAGCTGGTAGATGGGAAATATAAAGATTAATGTGAGCAAAAACTACAGTAGGCAGATAAATGGAAAACAGAAAATCCTACGTGAAAAAAAAATTATCCTAGGTTCTTCTGACGGCAACAAATGTTATAGTTGTAATTTCAACGAAAAACTAAGAAATCCTTTAGCAGAAAATGACTCAACAGTGCATTATATTCCATGGACATTATATTTCATGGACCTTTTATTAAAAAGCCTCTTAAGTCAATACGTGCACAATTAATTATTATATTTTGAACAGATAATATTATATATATGAGAAATGCAAGTGCATTTTAGATGTTTTTACAGACAAGTAATTTATATTTACTATATGGTTTACAAAATACTAATCTGATGTTTGCATTGTAGGATTCTGCTATATGTGTAGGAGCTAGTCGGATTTAAGATGACAAAGTATTAAAGGGGTTAAAATAACCTTTTTATTAAACTTTTGGGGTTAAATGAAGGTACTGTTTGTGCTACGGATAAAACTTCGCCATTTTCGGGTATTTAAAATAAAGTAAAACTGAAAATTTTAAATACCGTCTTTAAACAGCATCCGACTACAAAGGGTTAAAATTCGTTTAGATCAGAAGTTCCGATCCTGAGATCTAAGGATCCACAGAACATATGGGGAAGTCTTTCTGTGATTTCGGCAAATATGTAGTGATAGTTCTTTATAATATTATGATCTGTAGTACATTATTTAAAATCTTTCATTCTCGTTTTTATCAATATTAAACAAAAAGCGTCTGTTCCTAATAATGCTTTCAATCCAACTAAATGTTATTAATCCGAGAGGCGTTTTGAAAAAATTTTAATTCACCAAATAAATTTTACTGGAAATAAAAGTATCATTTGTTCACATGGTGTACATAATACTGTGATTAATAAGTGGGGTTTAGTAGCTAGGTTAAAAAAACGAAAGCCTATTTCTCTATTTTTTTATCCCTATTCTATTTTAACAGTTAAATTTTTCATCCGAGATAGACACCGGAAACAACAACTTCTCTTACATGTTATGGAGGTATATTATTTATATTTTTCATCACAAATTAGTTAATTAATCAATTAATCGTAGAATTTTAATAGGCTTTGCTCAATGAGTCCTGATCTATCATTTAAGGACATCACGCAATCTTCAAAATGAAAATCTTAAAACGCTTGCACAAAGGCTGCTTGTGGTGATATAGATGGTGTTTTCGGTTTATGTGATTACTGCAAAGCCTCGAGGGCTATCGTTGTCAGTGGAGGATGATGCCTTCGTAGAGGACTTTCTAAGGGAAACTGGCTCGTATACACGTAACACATGGGGAAAACCACAAAAAACCCCATGCAACCAGCCCGTTTGTGGTATTCGAACCTCGAACCGAAATACCAGTGTTCAGGGACTTTTCGCTCGGCCGCTGGTGGGCCTGTGTATAGAAATTTTATATCCTTATATCCGTGTACTCATTTAATGAATTCTGTAAGCAGCATGAATATAATCGTGTAAAGGACAAGCACATTAAACAAACTTTAAAAATCCTAAATTCATTTTACATGCAAACACCTAAAATGCCATATCATGGGTAAACTACTGACGTATTCATAAATGCTATAAACATTACTGCATTTTCAATGCCTTTTAGCACATTTTTATGAACGAAAATCTTATTTCAAGAATGCACTAACTTTTGTTCAGCAATTTGAAATACTTTAGTGCTTTTCGTAAGAGCATATCCAAATTTATTTCCTTCTGATAATAACCGAGAGTAATTGGACAATTCATTGGAAACATTAGCGTAATAAATAAAATCCACCTTCCACGCCTATTAGCCATCTTACACCATCATCAACCACAATGCTTTTACTATATCATCTTTGCGTGGTGATCAATCAAACAAAATGATGAGCAGATGGCACCGACTAATCTGCTACTCCTTTCCGTAATTACCTTGTCATATGAATCTGCTCATATTTGTCCAGTGTTCTTAGAAATGTGCATATATTCCTGCAGCTATTTGTCTTTCTCGAAGATTTGCTATACATTTTAGCAATTGTGATGACATGAGCCTCTCTGGCTGTTTTAGGAAATTAACAAGATTTACGAGACCGTAACTTAAACGATATTTCGTACTCGAAGGTTTGCTCTACAATTTAGCAAATGTGATGGCATAAGCATCACTAGCTGTTTTACGATATTAACCAGATTTACGAGAGCGGTAACTTAAACGTATGTTTATTGCTGCAAAAATCACTGGCTTCAGAATGACGCCTCTTTATGTATTGACATAAATTGTATATGTTCATTAGAAATACTTTTACTTCATGATGAAGGACAAATTTTAGGCTAATTATATTTTCTTTCGATATTTACAAATTAAATGATAATTTACAGTTATAAGGTATTTCTCCCTCTTTCTTAGCATGCCTTCGTGGCGTAATGGTCTGCACACTCGGGCTTCGAGAGGCCCAAGGTTCGAATCCCGGCGAGGGCATTGCTCATTCTTCACGTGTCTTAGCATCAAAAATCCTAATACTCTACACAGTTACGAATCTTTCCTGATGACAGCAGAAATATGGAAGGGCATGTGTAACTTACTGTTTTCTGTTTGTAAGGACTCATTTTGCAAAGCTTGAGCTACGGTTTAGCCATTGTATTCGAAGAATTGTACAAACATTTCCCAGCTTAATTATGAAATTCGCAACTGAAAAATAAAAGTTTCGAAATTTTTTATAAATCTTTCTTAATTAATGCAATAAATTAATACGTCAATTGCACTCCATGGGTGATCTGAGTACGGCAGGAAATCAAATCTATTTCGGAACAAAAGTTTCATTTGTCTTATTTACTTTCTCCCAAAATTATGCATCATATTTACTTAAACGGTATTTAATACATTTTCACTGTGCAAAATTAGTAAGTAATGCTGCAGTTCTTTTGTCTTAATATTCCAGTAATGACAATCGTATGTATAGATTTAACATAATTTACAAGCAGAAACTTTGGCATACAGATTAATGACATAATGGCAGAAATTTGAATCGAATAGACGCTTAATGAAAACAAAAAAGTGAAGCTTCTGAATTTATCAGAGGTACTGATAATAGGGTCAAGAAATTTTATGTAATACAATGTTTGCGTACGTTGTATAATTTTATGTAACTGGTAAGTTTTATAAGGTTCTTATTTTAAACTGACCAGTTATGATCTGGCACTTTACTTTAACTTCTTCTTTCCGTATTCCTCACCAGAATCAGTTGGCTATGTAATATTTAAGCTGAGTTTTGAGATTTGAAACGGAGAGTGTTCCTGGCATGCGCGCTGCATAGTTAAATTTTGCCAGTTCTAGCTAAATGTAATTATCCCGGCTTTGCGTTCTCTCGTCGCCGATGTTTTAAACTTACACATCTTTGAATTATTGAGCCAGCTTGTATCTTATTATTTAACTGCGTAGAGACACTGGTATTTTTGAAGTAGAAATCATGAAAAATGTGCAGTGCCCTCACCAGGACTTGAACCTCGGACCTCTCGAAATACGCACCGAATGTGCTGACAATTACACGACGAAGGTATGCTAAGAAGACGAGAGAAATACCTTATATACTCCAGCTTTTAAAGGGCGACTGGGGATTAGGGGACCCAATCGCCAAATCCCGGTGGTGGAGAATCATCAAGTTCGAGCGCCACTGTACAGAAATTCGGTTATTTTTAAAAGCAGGAGACATGAAAAATGATCCGGAACTCGAACCTCGGACCTCTCGAATATGCGCCGAGTGTGCGGGACATTATACTAGGAAGGCGGGAGAAATACCTTATAACTGTGTAGTCTGAGACTACGGATCTACATTTCATTTGAATTGACTGTTCTTATTTCATTTATATTGCCAGAAGCTGTGCTTATTTGTAGCACAACGCCGTGCTCTTATATTCAAATTTCTTTTTAAATAAAACGGTAGTTTTCAAAATCTTCGTAACATTTTGTCGTACTAACTCAGACATAGCTCGCTATATGACTGTTAAGGTTATAGGACTAATGTTGCAAGACTAGACCAAACACAACCTTATAATGGTAATTGGGTTTAATATGTTTCTTTTGTGTAATTTTATGTAATGTAGTGCAGGGTTTCCCTTAGTTCACTAATCAGTTATTTTAATTTTGGTATCTTTTCTGAATTTTCTATTTACCCTCGCATTTTCTCGCTAGGATACAAATTAAGTTGATGAAAGAAAGTATTTAAACGGATGAAACGAATAGGTTAGATAGAGCATGTTTTCGTTAGTGTAGCGTTCGTTTGCTATTGTGTCCCACATCTGTTAATCTTAGTAGCGGCTACGAATTCGGAATTCTGGCCGTTTATTTAGTTTAGCTCCGGTTTAGGTTGCTGGGTCATCCTGTTAGGTTAAATTACATTGTTAAATTTAGCACTACTTCTTTACCTTTCGATTTTATTGTTAAACTTATCTTTTAAGTTCTCACCTCAAATAATCGGTGTTTTTGTGAGCATGAAGTCCGTACCTTTCTCTTAAAGTGTTATGACCTGTTTGCTACTCTTCACGTCAGTGTGAGACGTCACCAGGCTAAACTTTGAGATCTAGATACTTTGTACGATAGCCAAAAAGATAAGATATCTTAGTATAATATTTGTGTATAATGGATAATGTTTAAATAGGTTCCATAAGCAGAAAAATCTTCTTTTTGATCTGTGCATGTTCAGGATGTTCTGAACCGTAAACCATTATTGATTAGCCTATTGCATATTATCAGATAAGTGTTTCTTTTCTGCTAGTTTGACTTTCTTATTCAATTTTGAATAATGGTTGTGTTTTATTGTGATTTATAAAACTTGTTGTTCTTTTGTACATTAAACTTTTCTTAGTGTGAAAATGGACTTATCTGAATTCACTCTTTTTAATTAATTTAATTTCTTATATGTAAGCGTATAAATGCATTTTTTAAGATTTGAATTCATAAATCATACAATAGCATAGGTTCCGGAGAAATTCCCTCTTAAAAATTATATATTTATTTAAAACAATTTCAAACCTAGTGCATTTGTTGTTCACTTGTAGGCACAAAAAATTTTCTGAGTAGTTATTTTGATACGAATGCCCGAAGACGTTAAGACGAGGGACTTAAATCTAGATTTATGATTTTAGTAATTTTCGCTTGTTTTGCTATTTTATTAAGCGAAGTGATAAACGCTTGTTCGTTTTCATCTTCAAAATAATAAGCAAATAATTCTCGAGACGATCATGTAATTTTACTTAAAACCAATAACAACACGTTATTAGCACAAATGTCTCCATCTAACAGAAATCTTAGAAAGACTAAAAAGAAAAGGAGATTCTTACAGCGAAATAAATTTTTATTGCTGATAAGTATACGTTTTCTCTTTAAAATAAGATGCTTTGATTCTCTTGTTTCGCCAAATATCATATCTTGCAACGAATTCTGCTTTCTAGAGCAGAATGTCAAAACTTAAGAGTAAACCATCAGGTAACGTGAACTAAAACGGCAGTGCTAATCCTCTTATTCGGCTTGTAGTATTTCACTTACAGTAGTTTTAAATTTAACATATAGGTAAGATTTATTTCTCATAAACTACATATTATCTTTTGATTTAAATGTCTGTGCATTAAAGCGCGATAAATTTTCTCTACGTCTATGCAGCTTGTTCTCCTACCTTAAAATCAACTTTCAGTTTTCTTCGTGTATAAAACAGTATAGAGATTTCTTAACATTCAATATGCTTTGAACTATTTAACGCTCTATTCCTCAATGTTGTTTAACATTTAAGCCATTCAATATTCTATTCATTAGAAATTTAAATATTATTTAGGAGTGAATAAGAAAATATCTCACAAACGTATTAGTAATAATATTGTTTACAAAATATATGCTGTTTTGAAGACATTTTTCAGTTGTTCAATTTTGTTTGCTATGTTTTAGTTGTGCGCTGTAGGAACTGAACAAAGAGGAATTTTAAAATCCGATTATGATTATTTTAGTAACAGTTAAATCTAAATCAGTAGCCAAATAAACAGAAGATGGCAGTTGAAATATTACCTTCAACTTTAGTGATAATATTCTTACAAATTCCTTTTCCCAAACGTGCACATAAAAACTGCTTTTCAAAGTTTCAGCCATTTTGCGTCCCACGGTTTCTTACGCCTGTCCTGTCTGGGCTTATTCTTGTCGGACCAATAGGAAACATCTTCAGAAAGCTTTAAATTGCGTATTGAAATAAATCTGTAATGTACCCCGGCATATACGAAATAACCAAATTTATTAGGAGCTGAACATCGTTCATCTTTGAAATTTCTATTACCGCTTATCAAAGAAATTTTATGGCAGTCAATGGCAAATCAATCATAGTGTTACGCATGATTATGATACATATGGTATTGATAATGTTAAACGCCACGGGCGATTCTAAATGAAAATACACATTAAGGGTTATATATCAGAATACATCAGAATACTTATTACTTGCTGTTACCTACAAACTTCCTTTTAGTATCAAACTTATCACCAGCTTTCAAATTTTTCAAGTGCGTGTGTACGCACAAATATTTACTACTGAAGTGCATATAAACGATATTTATAAGTGACTTTCATTTTTCTCTCTACATAATATTTATTCTTTTAATCGAGGTAATATATATTTTTTATCTTTAACCTCGAGATCGGGAACTCGGGTGATGCACAGTTTATATCAAAGATTTCAGATAGAATCGACCTTATGAACTCGACCTCATCCGCCATCTCCAATTATGCGGACGAGATGCATAACAGGACCGCTGGGAAATTTACTTCGCTCTTTCATTCCCTTGCATTTATGAAAACCCGAGTGAATTGCAAATTTATTAGCTTTTTAATATGTATAACGGGGAATTTTTTCCCTCTTACTTATGTTAAGCGCAAAAACAATGAATACATTGTTAAGCCTTCTTTTTGCAACTTTTGACTTCAGTAGTAAACTAAATCACCTATACTCGGAGAGTTAAGATTTATCTTATATGTCAATTCTACTTGCAGCTTACCCCCACCAAAGATTTCTGCAAATGTGTGCCAATCAAAAGCATTTGTTCTATTTATTAGTTTCCTTTATTATTCCTTTTAATTTATTCTCTATCGACCATTTTTAGTTTCTCACAGATACAGTTGTAATTTCGACTTATCGTATGCTGTATACCTCTTTTTCCTTGCCTTATTTTTGAAATGATGTTTTCCCTTTTTTAATTGTCTTTAATGAAATTTTGGTTAATAATGAGCAATAGGTTTAACAGTATTTTACTGGTGAAAGAACTTAAAAGGTCTGATCTAGATTATTAAAGATTTACTCAGTGTGCTTCCCAAAAGCCTTAAAACTATTTAACTGTCCTATTATCGTAAAACTTGCACAATAAAAGAATACGTTGCCCTTAAAACATCACATTTTACTATAATAGTATAAATATTGCCAAAGATTTCTTTTAAATGCTTGTCAATTCATAGAATTTTTTATTTATTCGCTTCTGTTATTTTTCTTTAAAATTATTTAGTAACCACCATTTACAGTTTTTCATAGATTCTGCTGTAGTTTCGCTCACTTATCTTATGTTTTGAATGATTTAATCCTCCCTTTTCTCTTGCCATTTTTTAAATGTTATATGCCTTTATTCAGACGATGAAATTTTGGTTAATGCTGAGTTGTAAATTTAAAAGTATTTTAAAGGTGAAAGAACTTAACACGTCTAGATTATTAAAGATTTATGCAACCTGTTTTACAAAAGTCTTAAAATTTTTAACTGGCGTAGTATATTAGAAACTGCGCATTAAAAGAAGCATCTCTTAAAACATCACATTTAACTATAATACTAAGATTTCGAAATTATCAGAAACTTTGAGATGATGTTTTCTATAATCTATCCTATGTCACACAATCTGTATTCCGAGTAAATAGGAGTCATTACTATATGATTATAATTTTTGACATTTTGCAGTTTTGCCTTTCATATTTTTGAAAAGTAAATGCTATGAAATGCAGTACATGTCTATTGCAAGCTGCGAAATATTTTCCATTGCATCCATACTGCAGTATTGGTGATATGTACAATAATAATAATAATTAAAAAGATATAGAAACGATTATTTTCGATCTTTATTTCCTCACGCTTATTTTTTATGTTTGTGATGTTTAGTGTATTAAAACCTCATGTAGTATATTGTAAAGTATGCCAAAGTAAATTTAAGATTAATTTGCATTCAGAAATGTACCTGTTAAAATAACTGCTGAAATATTCTTGTACATAAAAAAAGAACATTTTGAATTAAAACGCTTAAACATACACTGTACAAATATTTTATTAGGTCTAAACAATGCATTGTAAGAGCATTTTATAGATAATTCAGTATTTGCTCAAAAATGTACATGAGCTGTTTAATTTTACATAAAAGTTAGGAATAAAAATATCGATAACGCCAGAAAGACACAAATATATCTTAAAAAAAGGACTTCTCGGAGTATTACTTTCCCAAGAGCTTAAAATTTTATTAAGATAACATTATGTTTTCGTTTTTTAGGTATGTCATGAAGCTGCACTACAGTTTCCACTTTAAATACCCTGCATTAAAGACAGGCGTTCATTCTCGGCTTGTGTACCACATGCCGGTGTAAAATCTATCACCATAACACTATAGCTCCAAAATGAGTGTCATCAACAGGCTCGGCCTTACAGAAAGTGATAAAGACTGATGATCTAAATTATGATGGGGAAATTAGCGCAACCATGCTTCACTGATAAAGCTTCAAATATTTTCTCAGTTCTAAGAATGGGTGGACATGAGATATTCCAATGAGAAATTTTCAATTATAAAAGAGTTTTATAACAAAAATTCCTATGGTTGATTACTTGTATATTGTTTATTTTCTAAATTATTACCTAGGATCGAGAGAAAAAGCCGCACTGAACTCACTTGTAAGTAAATGATTATTTCTGATTATCATGCATCAGTTATGAAACTAAACACTCAAGGATTGTTGATAGCTCTGTAAAAATTTGTATAGAATGAAACGAAACAATGTAGAATACAAAACAATAAATTTCCTGTAATACTCTTCCGATTATTTATGCACAGCTGATTGTCATCCTTATAATGTATGAACATGAACAACTGTACTCATCTTCAATTTTTATGATAAAACTTCAAAACATGCATTTGTAAAGTATTTCTTCCTTTCTATATCTATAAAGGATTCTTGTAAAGCATTTCGGACTTTGTGTCCCAGTGAGGGCATAGCACATTTCTTATGTTTCCCTGCTCTACAATTTCAAAATCTCTCTGCAAGTGGGGCCATAACTAATCTGTGATAGAAGATAACTCGTCATCCTCGGAATTTGGGGAATGGGTCCCCGCCTTCCCAGTCCTCTCTAAGGAATTTACTCCTTCCCTACCACGAACTTTCAAAGTGTAATTGGAAGCAGTCGGGAGGTCCAGAATTCGAATCCCGGCTAGAGTACTGCATTTTTTTCATGTTTCCTGATTCGACAAACCTATTGACTATACATTTATGAAAATATTTATGAAAATATTTTTTAAAATATTATTATCTTCTTCAAAGAACGTGACAAAATGAAAGCCATAATGTACATCAGTCTTGCGTAATGTCTACTATTTACTTCTATCTGATTCTGTCCCGTCTTATTTTTATAAGATGCCATGCTGTTTTTGATGTCAGTGTTTCAATAAATATCGCTTTGAAAAGTATTTTAAAAATAGCTGAAAAAAAGTCTTGTGATATCTGAATTTCAGCTGCGTCTTCTTATTTACGCCATTGCTCCTAATGTTGTATACATACAGCTTTTCGAGCTATATGTGTAGGATTATCAACCACTTAAATAATGTGTTAAAAATCAATTCCACTGCCCTTTCGCGCTTTGCATAATGCTATGCATTCATTAATGAAATACTTACTATCAATAACTATTATCTAAAATGCATTTTTTTCATACCCCTGTAAGAAACTAATTTATACAAATTAAAGTTAATTAATCTTAGAAGTTCATGACATCATCTAAAAGAACAAAACATCTAAAAGAGTAAAGCATTGAATTAGCAAAGCAACAGCACTGTGTTTGGCTTAGATTTTATTCAAGACCCTGTCGATTTCGAGGGCAACCAGGTACAGGCTCCATCAGGAGCAAAGAAATCTACAGTGAAGGGAAAGCCATGGTTGTATTTATACCTAGAATGAGTAAAGCAAACGAGAAGGTAGCGCCATCAATTTGCAGAAATAATTATGAAAATTGAAAAATTAAGTCAATAGAATTCTAAAACCGTTAGAAAGGACTGGATTGGAATTATTAAGTCATTAACTGATAAAGATACATCTTTGTGAATGTGAAAATCTTCAAGAAAATCCATTTCACTAATGTAAGAAGCTTTTTGGATAACTTTTGAAGACCCAAAGTCAAAATTACGATTAAATTTCCAATTATGATTATCTTACAAAGACTTGTTAATTTCGCCTTTTCGAGCTCAAGATTCGGTTTCCTTGATGAGAAACTTCTATGCTGTTTTAGTTTGGCCGATATAGCTCATACCACACTGACACGTTATGCTATGAATTCCCCAAGAATTAAAGTCAAAAATAGAATCTTTAAGAATCGAGCCAAAGTTTTTTATTGATTGGCTAGAAAATGACTTAAAAATCGAACTTCTGGAGAATCCTTGAAATTTTATAACTAACGAAAGGATAAAATGGAAGCACGAAAAGGATATTATGTTATTTCTAATAACGAAACGTCTTCTTTCATGGTAAAATGAAATATTTTTAAAGGCCTTACTTAATGACTCGGAAGAAAATCCCCTGTCAATGGCAACTGATCTCAAATAATTGAGTTCATTAGCAAGCAGAGGTTCTGAGAAACAAACTTTAGCTTTTCTGAGCGCTAAATGCATGATAATATAAAAAAGCCATTTGTTGCTCAGCCGAGTGACATGACTTGTCATGGAGAGGCAAACAAACATAAAATAGTTTACGGTAACCAGCAGTGCTGAAATCGGATTCATTTCGTGTTATAAGAATATTCAAGGAAGGGAAGGATATTGTCAGATAGAAATTCAAAAGCGGACTGGATGGGTTGGATCAATTGTACTTGAAACAAATAAAATCGTGGATGAATCTTTTTATTACCATCAAAAAACGCGAAAGTGTCGTCTACGTAGCGAATCCAAAGACGAAAATATAGTATCTCAAATTACATGATCTCAAAATACCTTAATCTGTTCGCCCTCAAAATCGATAGTATTTTGAACGCCAAACACAGAGTTATTGCTTTGCTAATTTTATGATTTTTTACTTACTTATTGTTCTTCATCAAAAACACAGGCGTATGGGAGATTTCTACTTACGATATTAATGTGGAAAGAAATGTTTAAGAAAACAAAAGATTTTGATCAGTGATATATTGCTGAATATTATGTTTATTAATAAAAGATGTTAATAAATGCATTACTTAGAACGCGTTATTTAGGAAAAGAAGAAAAAATTGAGAGTAGAAACTAAATCATCGTCAACAAGAAGAAACTAAGATATGAGGATCGTTTCAGAAGCATCATAGATCTGTACCCTGATCGAAAGGTTTTTTTTAGTTTGAGCTTTCCTGAGAGGAAGAATTAGGATCTACCAGACTTCAGTTTGCTTATGCCCAATTAGCATGAAATATTCAAAACTTCCAAGTCTTTTTCTTTTCTAGGTACGAAAACATTTCACCGAAACATTTTTAAGAGGAATATTCCACCATTAACATCATAAACTTAAAAACAAAAAGATCAATGAGGTTGGACACCTGTAGTCAGAATCTGAAATGAACTATTAAATTCTCAACGGACTTTCTCACTCACTCATTAGCAAACGAAGCTTAAATTGAATTTAAATTTTAAATTATCTATAGAAAAATAAACTTCTAATGTTCCTCAACAATTTAGTCAGAAAAGAACGTGACGGGATTAACTTCTGTTCCTGCAGATTTAATTAAAAATACGAAAAAGAAAAATCACTTCTAAAAAACGAAAGCTCTTTTTGTCATTTAATTTAAGATCCATAAGATTATAATTAATTAACTAATTAAAGTGTGAAAAAAATTAGTTCCTTCGATATCCCCAATTTCTTTTTTACCCAGCAACAGAATATTTTTAAGAAGAGAAGGGAAGGTATAACTGTTTCTACTTTTTAAGGTAAACTTATTTCTTTTTTAATTAACACAGTTTATATGCACATGAGAGTAGACAATTAATGACCGTGATGAACGACAGACATGCATTTCCTTAATTTTCCTGAGATGGCAGTATTTTAATTATTTGATCACACAATGCAAAATAAAAATCATGTTAATTGAATACTTATTAACTATATACCCTATCAAGATACAGTTTAAGAAATTTTTAGACTTTCTCTTAAATTTTTAAAGGTTGTTTTAATTAAAAATATATTAATTTTTATGTGTGTTTGATTCTGTAATCACATCAAATAATTTTTAGAGCGGTAATATTATTCTGCAAGAATGTATGATATGCTACCGCATTAAAATAAACAAGTGTCTTAAAATGTTGATACAAATTTTATAGCAATTAGAGCAAAAAATAACTAGAGCGACAAAGTTGAGAATGTTTAACCTTTTGAACCTGACAACTCACTTCGGTAAGTCTTTCCAGAAATATAATCCATACAATAAATAAATAAAGTAACAGATCTGCATGTATTAGAGCTCTGCTCGACACACGAACAGAAAAAGTTTAAAGTTATAAAGCATTAAACGTAGAAGTTTAATTCAGAAGTAATTTGATTAGCACATATTTGCTACCGTTCCTCGAACTTTGAACACAATAAGCGGCTGGTCTTATTAACCAGTTAGTTCGTTAAGAGATGGGTACTGTATTTCCGAATTCAGCAGTATAACAATGCTATGAGCAACTCTATATGGTCTTCTGATGATGGAAATGAAAGTATACCAGTGGCAATAAAGTTCCAAATAACCGAACTACCTGAAATCACAACTAATTTCCGACATTCCCCAAATCCGGGTAATTGGTTTGACTTTTTAATGAGCCACATACACATTTACTCTAATGTAGTGGAGGGAAATTTATAATTTGGTTTATAAAAATTTTTGTATCTAGAACAATAACAAAATCAAAAAAAAATTCTCAAAACAAGCATTAAATAAACAAACAAAATTAAATATTACAACGAAAAATAAAATTCCAACGAAATGAAATATTGTTTACTAAGAGCAAAATTTTCTTTCATTTCAAATATAAAAATAGCTATGAAATTATTTTATATGCCTAAACTGATCCTATATTTTTGTTTTAAATACAATAAAGTAAAGCAATTAATTTTTATTTACACAAAAAGCCCTAAAAATATACAAATAACTTTGTCTTCATTTTCAACCCACCAAAATAATATTTTTTATTAAAAGTAAAATATACTTTAATTAAAATAAAACATACTTATTAGATTTAAATAATGAAACTAAAAATGTGATGCAAAGCTTTTTAAAAAACAGAGCGCTTTAATACTTTTACACTATTTAATTAAACGTCAAATTTACATATAGCCTCAATTCATACATATTTTCTTACGTCATCAATTTAGTTTATCAGCTAGCAACTCATTTTATTAGTGTTTTCATTTGTGTATTACACGTTAACCATATCAGCATTAGTATGCATATATATATGCTACATGACACAATATCTGTAGAACTATACTAGAGGTTTTTGTTTCAACATAACAGTTTGATTATCTTACGTTATTTTAGTGATTATTGTGTGCAGGTATTTATACAGAAATTTATCGTGTCTGTAACAGAAACTAAGCATCTTTATATTTGTACTAGAAGTGTCTACATCAACATATTTATTTAAACTATGTAGTTAATGTATTTAATAGCCATTATTTATAAGGTATACATGTTATTAATAAATAATTGCATGTAATTATTCATAAAATTTGTAACAAAATGTCTGTATATCTGTATCAGCGATGCCCGCATCAGCATGTGAACTAGTTTATGTACTTTTAAAAGTGCTTGTAAAGTGTTGTAAATAGCGTGTATTTTTGTACAAATTTATAGTGTTTGTATATTTGAATTAGTAATGTCTCCATCAACATATTTAGTTGAAATAGTTAATCTATTTTAATATCGATTGTATATGTACATGTAATTAGCTATATCTGTGACAGAATTCGGTATCTGTGCATTTGTATTAGTGATGCCCCTATCAGCATATTTAGAACTAGTTTATGTACTTTTAAAAGAGTAAGTGTATACACATGTTTTTATGAACAAATTTATAGTGTCTGTGCCAGAAATTAGGTAACAAAAAAAATTCCTCTTTTGAACGATTAATCGGTTTGCGCTCAGTGATAATGCTTCATAACCAGCACGTTACTCCCTTCTCCCCCCCAAAAAAAATGTTACTCCCTTTATAGTTCACCATCCATTTTTTAATCTTTTCGTTTGGGGAACATGACCTAAGGCTATAAGAAATAATTATAGTTTCCACAGGACTTAAACAGGCCGCCAAGCCCCTTTTCTAAGCGGAACAGCTGTCCTGCCGGCTGAGAAAAGGAAACGAAAGAAAAATTTTGTTTTATTTTAAATTCAGTCAAGAAAAACTACACTTCCTGACTGTTCTGCAAGCTATTCCTTATATCTCTCCTTTGCGTCATGTTTTTCTAGATGACTGGGTCCATAATTGCATCTGAATCAGTTCTAAAATTGTGCAAACATTATTATAAATTCTCAGTTGCCAAACTACAGGAATTACAGAAGAATGGTAGCAAAAAGAGGATACAAATTACTGAGTGAAATTAAAATAATATTTTCACTTAGCAGACATTTTAGAAGGAGCAATAAATTTTAAGATCATGATGAAATACATATATTTATTCAGAGCACAATTAAAAATTTATCAAAAAGGTACAGAAACCTTTTAAATAGCCATAATTTTTAATCAAAATGTTATTTTCTCAATTATGTTGATCTTTTTTCTTGACATCTTTGGTAAATATTGGAAAATGGCTAAACCCTTAAGATACTCAAAGCCGAATTCTTTCAAACACTTATAATATGTTTTTGCGCTATTATATTTTCAAACGTACTTGGAAAATAATTCTTATAGACACGCATAATATATTAATGTGTTATCAGTTTTTCAAAATAACTTGTAAAATAATTGGTAATATATTAGCCATGCAATTTACTTAATTAGAATATTGAAAGTGAGATTTAATATTAGAAATATTTAAATCATATTCGTCATTTTTAATGAAAATTTGATTTCTTTCCTGAAATGTATTTAAGTATTTAAAATCTCCTTAAAGCATTGCTATCACTGCATAGCAGAATACAACTTTGTGGGCATGCAAGAGATATATCTACAGGAATATTTTTAATTTTCTAGAATATTTCGTATGTTTATGTTTGGCAATGAACGATGATTTTTATAAAATACAGCCTGTGATGACAGCCTGTCTAATGACTTATTAAAATGGTTTTCTTATGTCGTAAGCAAATTTTCTTACTTTTCACACCTGACTGCAACTGGCAACATAGAATGTATACTCAACATCTACAAATTTAAACACCATTCCGGATTTTTGAAAGCATTTAATAGAGTTATATTTACATTTATATTTGCAAATTATATATAACCACAATAACATAAAATATTTACTTATCTGAGCAACGAGAATTAGGCCAGCGTAATTTTTCCAAACTTGAGAAAACTTTTGTAATTTAAATACTGCAAACTTAAACATAGGAGTCCTCAAACTCTAAAACGCAGCAAATTGATAAATTTCCCTAATATTCGCAGCGGATTTCGTTTCCTCTAAACTAAAACTCAGTTTCGTAACGCCATAGCATCGCAAGAATGGACCGCATTAAAAACAAAATGTATGAAATATCATCCGCTGTTGCCATTCAAGCAATCTACAATGTTTTCTACTACAGTTGTTGTCAGACTTATTCTCTTAAAATGTGAGAGGCCTAAAATGTGAGGTTTAAAATATTGAAAATGCATATTTAACGAAAGGAAAGGTTTTTGCGGCAATGCAAAAATTTAAGAGTATATGAAATAGCCCACTGAAATAGGTGAAATCTAAAAACAAACGTTCAGTAGAACTTAAATGGGAACAAAACTGTGTATTCTAATACGCTAAATGATTCTCTTCGTTGTTACTAAGCTATTATAAATTTGTAGGAATCAAAGCTTTGAAAAAATTTCTATTTTAGAGAGATTTAAAAATAGGTATTGTGATGACTTCGTATGATGTACAAGAAAAAGAGGGAAAAAAGGTTGGAAATCGTACATGGAATTTTTTTAGCCTTTGAAGGAAATAAGGCATTTCGTATCATTTTATTTTTGTATGCAAACTTGCCTTTAATACATTCACCCCATTTTACTTTTTACCCTCAGCTAGTAGCTAAGAATTTAAAAGTATTTGCTATTTTATCAAAAAAATAAAAAATAATGACAAATCAAGAATGGCATTACTGTATCCTTTGGGAACCAAAAGAGAAGTTTAAATCTATCTACGCAATTGTTTTTATAATTTAACACTTAAACACATTGCAAAGTGCATAAAAGCTCCAATATATTTCTCTTCGCTAAGCAACTACAGCTACACCTCATTTAACGCTCAGTCGAAGCAAAGCTCCTTTTACGGACCAGCGGTTTTTGTGAAGAAAACGTCTTAAAAATGAACTCCTTGTTTGAAAGTCCATTTGTCAAGGCCGTCTTCCATTCTGCCAATGAACTGTAGAGAAGAGAAACTAACGGTGAAGAAGTTTCTTAATCTCAAGGAAACACTGTGACCAATGACGCAATAATCGAGCAGAACTAACAGAATTCTCCCTTAAACCTCTATTGAACAACTGATAGAACTTTGGTAAAACCAATTAAAAATTAAGCAAGCATAAAAGTATTTGGTAAATGCTGAAAAATAATTCACGTTTTTGGGTACTGAAAGAAGATACTAACATGGTGGAACAGAGAAAATCGAGTATTCCTAACAAATGATAATATTTAGATTCATGAATGAAATAAATGCTAAAATATACTCCGAACACTTGAAAAAGTATAAACTTATTATGAAGTATTATATACGTAACTGTTATATACATTTAAATAAAATTAACATTTTAGCTAATAAAAATTGATTTAGGGAGGAAATCCACTAAAGCCATTTTTAAGTTTATAAATGTTTACATCTATATATTTCAATATATAGATGTAAAATTTCGTCATTTTATTTCGTCATTTATTTAGGATTTAGATGGAGTCACAGTAGTTTTAAAAAAAAATGACAATATATCTATTCAATGGACCAAAGGTAAGTTATCTGCTTTATGCCATTAACATCTAGCCCTTGCACAATTAGAATAACATCGCCATTCTAAATATTTTCCTGAAATTCAGCATTCATCGAATTTCAGGTCTGCATCCGCAACTCAGTTTTTACGAGACGTGAACTGGAAAATCGGATATTTTTCACATACTGAACCAGATGAAATTAACTCTTGAACAAATAAGTCTGTAAAATATAGCTTCTTTGTCGTAATGTATCAGTGAGTAAAGATGAGATTCTTAATTGCAGCATAAGAGAGGTAATTTTAACTTTCCTATGTCATTACACTGTTTAAATAACAGTTCGACTGTTTTAACTAAGTTCAGAAGGTTTTAGTACTGCTAATGTTATCCAAAATAAATGAAAATTTATTTTCAACTAATTTTCATTTCATGGCATATATAGCTGAAAAATATAAATATATGTATGGTTAAAAATTCACCGAGGCTTACTAGAACTGAGCATTTCATTGTTTTCATATACTGTAAACCTTTTAAATAAATATCAAGCAATCTTAAGCAATTACATATAATTATTTTACAACCCCATTTCAGAACTTTTTTCTGTTTTATTATTTAATAAAAAATTTGTGTTCAGAAACAAATGCATCGCAAGTAAAACCATTTTATCAATTAAACTAGTACTCAGTTTTCTCTTCTCAAATTCATATTATTTTAGATCAGGAAACTTTTATTACCAAGCATTCTATTGATTTCCAGAATAGCGGTGGCTGATCAAAATTTGGATTGAAGTAGGCAGATTATCTCACCTACTTTAATCAAATTGACAGCTATGCAGTCATAAATATCTGACTCAAAACGTAAAACTAATAATTATTTGCAAAAGCTTAAAAGCATAATTTAGGAATAATGAAACAAAGCCAACCTAATACAGATTTGAGATGCCTTAAGTTAGACTTTGCTTTGCATGAAGATCTACTGTTATGCTTACATTGCTGGTAAAATTAAAGTCATGAAAGTTAAAGCAAGTAAGTTGAATACAATAGAAGTTGTTATTATAGAATGTATTTTTCATAAACTCCTAATTACAAATTGTTGCTTAAAATGAGCGTTTTTCTGTGTCGTTTTCGATAACTCTAAAGGGATATTGTGCTTTTAAAAATCGAGACAAAAACATCGATTGCTTATTTTATGCGCTTTTGAAATAAAAGCAATGCTTTTCATTTTGTAATGGCTGATGATGCATCAAATTTTCTTCAAGCTTCGTATTTTTTTATGTTAAAGGAGGAGGAGTAAAGACTGCAAAGAGTGACGACGAGTACAATAATTTCTTCAGCTATATAACCTACAATAAGGAAAACGTTTTTCCATGAGATTTGAAACATTACGAAATTAGCTATTTTCTTCCTTCTCATAGCATGCCTTCGTGGTGTAATGGCCAGCATACTCTTAGCGTACTCGAGAGGTCCCAGGTTCGAGTCCCGGCTCACTCATTGCTCAATTTTCGTGTTTCCTGCTTCAAAAAAACCTAATGACTCTACAATTGCTCCGAACTAAAAGGTGGTGGATTGTGATTCTTCAGAATTTAGCAATTGAGTCCCCTAATCCCCAGCCGTCCTTTTAAAAGGGGGAGTACATAAGGCATTTTCTCCCTCCTTTCTGCATGCCTTCGTGGTGTAACGGTAGCACACTTGGAGCGTATCGAGAGGTCTATGTTCGAGTTCCGGCTAGGGCATTGCACATTTTTCATATCTCGTGCTTCAAAAATAGCCTAATGTCTCTACAACATGTGTTCGCCGTTGTTTTTTGCTAAGTACCAACACCTGTGATCAAGTCCTCTACTCAGCTAAGAGGTCTTTTCTCCTGTAGTCAAAATAATATCCTGTAATTCAAGTAAGATTTCATATTTCCCTTCTGGTCTGTACTAAGAATGATTGTGAGGACTGACTGAGATAGTAAGTAACATAGCATTTTATCCGTCCCTATTTTGAGTCTGTGTTACAGAATTCTTCAGAATTGTTTAAGATGTTCCTGAAAATCGGGATCTATTGACAGCTTTTACATGGTCATAATAATTAATATTAAGTAGCTACGAGCAGATATATTTTCTCACGTGGAACGCAGTTCATTTTCTTTTTGGCACTATGGGTATTTGAAGTAACTAGAAATATTGTTCTTCCTTTTAGATTTTAGGTAAAAAATTATACTTAAAATATCGATAGCATTCGGTTATTTCACCGACACAAAGCAATGAATTTTTATTCTTATTTTACCTAAATATATTTTTATTAAACCATCGTAAATTTAATGTCTAGCATTTGCCACAAAAATATTAATTTTTGTTTATCATTTTAGTGGATTATTGAAGCGTAAATTGTCTGATGGTCTACCAGTGATAGAACAGATAAAAGCTAATGAACGCTGATAATTTTTCGGGTGATTCCTCAGAAGGGGATAGTTGCACACTTATTTCATGATTTTACTACATAAACGTAAATGCAGTCAAGTCTAAAGAAGTCATCGTATGGACTTTTAACAGAAGAAATTCAAATATGAGGAAATTAAGTTAAGAAAACTCTCTTTCCAAAGTATCTGCATATGAAATTTACAAATACGAGCTTAGAAATAAGGTGTTTTACATTTTTATCATGGGATAATATTACGCCGTCATCTCGAAACGCAATTTTGTTAAAGTATGTATTTCATTACATTAATTATACTTTCTTCTCTTTAAACTATTGTTTCGCAAAATTATGTTGAATATACTTTGTATAAAGCATGTAAGGTACTTTGCTTTAATTAACCAATTATTATTTAAGCCTTTATTATAACTTCTTCTTCCCGTCTTCCTCGCCATGCAAATTAGTTTTTGTGTATTTAAGCTGAGCGTTTTGAATGCTTAGATTAGAGCTTCTAGCAACAGCGTACTGCTGTCAGCTACTCTTGCTAACTTTGCTTAAAATTACATACCGGCTATAGCGTCTTACTAGCCGATGTTTTAAAATACGCACCCATAATTACCTGAACCAATTTAAGTAATAAGTTTTATGTTCAGTGAGTAAGTTGTATAGGTTTGAATTTAACTGTATTTTATGTTAATTTAAATACACACAAGTAGTGGAAGTTTCATCTGTAACGAGTTGGGCTTATTCTGTTCAATTAAAACTAAATATAAAGGTTATTTTTAAACTTCTTCTGTATTTATTTTGTGAGTTGCTTAAGATGTAGGAGACGCCGTCTCTCAGTTTAGTAGGGTCTGCAGGACTTTAACTTCCAGTAACAACATAAAACTACAAGCGTTTCAGAACTATTTTGTTTTAAATGTAATCATTCAGTCTTTCTTTTTCAATTATATAATTATTATGTTGACCCTCTAAAAATTAGAAAAAATGATGACAACAAGTGAAATCTGAATGCACTACATAAAAAAAGCCTGATACTTGTATTCAAAAAGAAAGCAATATTAAAATACACTTTTGTGCGTATAAAAATGATAACGCGAGCTTAAGCATGTGTTTCTCTTTTCAACTCAGAGATATTACATTTAAATGTTTCGTAGTATTCTATATATATGACTAATTCTACAGCGCTTCCAAATATTCAAATCATTCGGATAATTTATTGTCATTTCTATGTAGGCCAAACAGGAGTTTACTGTAATAGAAATGCACGAATTTTACTCTTTTATTACTTAATTTATTTCAGGAAAGATTGCATAGTTCAAATTTTTTTAATTTATGTCAGAAAACAAAATACAAAAAAAAAACATTTTAAATAAAATTAAAGAATTTGGAGGCATCAAACACCCAACTTATTTCTATTTTAACTGCAATAAAACAATGGCATTCATTTCCGTTACTTCCTAAAACTCCTACACTGATTCGGTTCTTCTTGCCTTTCGGGCCCACCAGCGGCCGAGCGGTAAAGTCGCTGAACACTGGTAGTTCGGTCCGAGGCTCGAATCCCGCGAACGGGCTGGCTGCATGGGCGTTTTCGTGGTTTTCCCCATGTGTAACGTGTATACGAGCCAGGTTCCCTTAGAAAGTCCTCCACAAAGGCATCCCTCCCCTTAGGCAGATAGCCCTCGAGGCTTTGCCATAATCACACACACATTTCTTTCTTGCCTTTCGTTTTGTTTAACTTTGGTCATTGCTGGTTGTTTTCTAAATCTCATACCTAACTCATAAATTTGACTTTACTTTTATTGCCTTAAAATTGACGCTAAAATATTACGTTTTGAAGGCATATCGAAACGCATAACCGATTCCTCTTCAATAAAAATTATGCTAGGATAATTCCTTTTTGCTAACATGTAGTAAAATAATCAAATTCGTAATTTATTATCAATTTTGTACACTTTAAATATATTAACAATAAGGTTAATTTTAGTTCATCTAGAAAAAACAAAAGATCCCAGTAACTGAATTTCTACTGTAGTTTAAATCATTACAAAGTGAGAAAATAATGCATAAATAGCTTTGCGATATAAAAGCTTAACGCAAATCTGAAACGAGAGTGATCCGCAGTCAAGAAATGAGCTTCGGAAATTCAAGCTCTTATCTTTTCGGCGTGGTCGTAATTCTCGGGAAGTTCACCCTCATTAAGGGACTGTGAGGCAATTAGATAAAGAGCTTCTAATTGTTAATTAAATTAAGAAGCTTCTCTTCCTATTGTAAAATAAAGCTTGGTGAAAAATGCTAAACCTGAGATAAACCAATCAATAAAGGGATTTGTTCCCAGAATCGCAAGAACAAAAGCTTTGACAGAATTGATTTAATTCAACAATATTTTAGCTTAAGTAACTTTTAGCCCATATGGGATATATTTAACAACAATCGAACAATTCTGTAGTTAGGTGATCGAAATCCTTTATAGTAAACTTTTTGAATTAAAATCTTCTTAATTTATCTACCTCTAACAAAGCATAAATATTTTATGACCTTTTTGTTTAAAAAAAAGGAGAATAAACCTTATTTTAAAGAAATTTTAAACTACGTATAAAACCGCTACGTCCGAGAAATGGTAGATGATTTATCAACTATGAAATGTTCTCAGAAACACGAATTTAGGATTTCATGCACGCAATTGGTTAAATAAAGTGGTTACAATAAAACTGCTTTATTTTCCAAAAACGACGAATTCTGATACCTTGAAATATATCAATTATTTTAAGATACAATGGTAAACTTTCATAAACACAACATTTTCATTTGCTTCGAAACTTACAAAATGATCTATTTCAAATTCAGCTTGGGGAAACAAAACTGAACGAAATCTATATTTACACATAAATTTTTACCTAGGATAATAAGGATTTGCTAAAAATGACACCTGTACAAAAACCTTCAATGAATCACAAAAAAGTTTCTACCATGCAAGTAAACTGAAGATTTACTGGTAAACAGAGTATTCTTTATAACCCAATGTTCTAAAAAAAGATTCGAAATGCTATTTCTTCTCATTATTTGAAATAAATGTTGATTATTTAAAATAAAACCTAGAATCAGCGTTAAGGGTAAAAGCACAGCTTGTACTATGAATTGATGCTGGTAGTTCATTTAAAATCTGGTTTTACTTATGTCTAAAGATAATAAAAGACGATTCCTATTAGAAAGTCTTCCATGAAAGTGTTTCTTCCATTAAGTTGTAAGATTCTCACTAGTGTAATTCTCAGTTACTGTAGAAAGTGACGAATCTTAAGAACTAGTTAGCAAATAATCGCTTAAGTTCGTGTAACAAGAAACAACAAGAAGGAAGGGTAACTAACCCTTTATTATTTCAATAAGATTTAACAAAACTCTGTCTTGGAGTGTACAATAAAAGCCGACACTTGGGCTTTAACTTAAGAGACTAAAAATTAAACTAAAACTAAGATTAACTAAAGAGATATAGCTGAAGCTATCAAGATTCTAATCGAGTTGGCCCCTTAACTCTATTTGACTACAAAGCTTATCAAGAGCCTGAGTACGGCCGAGCATAATAACAGCTTTGAGGGAGAGAGTAGCCAAAAGGCAGACGCGCGCAAACCAGAAACTCTGATTCTCTCTAACTCAGCAAGTAGACTTCGCGGTTTAAATACCGCTCCTCCTCATTAAGTATACAGAGTGATTCCAAAACTACGTTCTGGCCGGAAGTAGTAAGTTGAAGTTAAGAATTTGACAGGAAAGGAACTTTAACTTAAAATTTAACTGTTAATAAAATTAACATAATCCTTACAAAGTAATTAATCTAACCATAATCTTTTGAATTCAGCTGAGTTATTAATATGGATCTAATCTTGTTTCCATTCATAACACGGCTTTTATTACGTTAGTGAAGAAATGCTAAAAATTGCTAAAATACGCTGTTTTGAAAATTTTACTTTAATGCAGAACATCAGAATGAAAACAAACGAAATTTCTGTGCGAAGCTAGAATTTTAAGCAAATAAAATAGTCTTCGGGTAAATTAAATCGTTAAATATTTATTGCATGGCTCAGCTAAATAGTTGCAGAGAATATTCGAGGTTCTGTTTATTTTTACTAATAGTTACTTTATTTTGCGTGTATTTTCTGAATTCTTTTATTTCCCCTCGCGTTTCCTATTTTAGTTCTGTTTTCACTATTAAGTTTTCGGAGCAAGGAAAGATGAAAAATGATTTGTGTCTCCGCCAAAATTTGAATAACGGACAAATGAAATGGACACGCCATAATGTAAATTATATGGGGTGAACGGGAGCATTTAAACTGTTGGAGCGGAGCGATTATACAGTGCGTGATTTCGCTTTTGCGAGCTCACGTTTATTAGTTTCTACCAGATGTTAATCTTAACAGCGGCTAAGCATTCTTGCCGTAGAGTCATTCTGCCGGTGTAGGTTTCTTTGTGAACCTCTTAGCTTAAATTGAACTATGTAGTCTTCAACTACTCTTTAACTTTAAATTTAGTATTACATTATCATTTAAGTTATCACCAGACGTAGTCGGTGTTTTTTTTTTTTTTTTTTTTTTTTTTTTTTTTTTTTTCCTTTTTGTAAGCACGTAAGTCCGTGCCATCTTTTAAATAATCTGTGTGCAATAAATAAAAGTGTCTTTTACACCCTTTTCTGGTTATGTTCATCTTCACCCTGTGCTATAATTCCCAAGGATCACACTTAGGTAGATCTTGTCACAATTTATGATAGCTAAGCGTACTAGATCCTACAATTTTCTCCAGTGTCTATTGTAATTCCACTGGCAAACCCTGTTTTCCAATTTCAAATTAAAATAAAATTTTAATACAAACAAATTTATAATTCAGGGAAAAGGCAATTATAAAATATTTATCAATTTTGTAAAAGAATATTTAAAATATTTAAAAGTTAACAATAAAATTAAAAATAATCAAATATTTAACCCATGCTTTATAAGGTATTTCTCCCTCCTTCTTATCGAGCCTTTGTGGTGCAGTCGTCTGCACGCTCAGCGCATAACTGAGAGATCCGCGGTTCGATTTCCAGCGAAGGCGTTGTATATTTTTCCTCTTGCCTGCTTCCAAAAAATACCCATTGTTTCTACAATTTAATCTGCTTTTCAGGCACTTGCTAGCTATATTTTCAAACTTAGACCAACTTTTCACCTTAATAAAAATAAAATTGGGGTGTAGAGGATATCACACTGAACTAGCAATGAAAGATCTCTGCTTCAGTTCCCGATGAGGACACAGTCAGTTCTCCCTGTTTTCCATTCCAATGAAACCTAGGAATTTCTGCAATGTTAACTTCTCAGTAACAAACTTAAAATAAAACGTAATTGAAACCTTATAAAGAGTTACTAAATTTCCACTTCGTGTTCTCGTGGTGTAAGTAGTTAGCACAATCAGCCTCCATTTCATTTGTCCGTTATTCAAATTTTGGCGGAGACACAAATCATTTTTCATCTTTCCTTGCTCCGAAAACTTAATAGTGAAACCAGAACTAAAATGTGGTGGTAATAACTCATCATAACCAGGATTTGGACTACTAGATCTCGTACTTTCTCCCAGTCGTCCTTTATGAGGAACAAATGCAATGAAATATCACATTACTCCACGCGCGCTCTTGTTAAAATGTGTTTAAAACATTCAGCTAGTTTAAATCCGTATGAGGGTACTATTGATTTATCTTATTTTCTGGTTCTTAAAATCTAATCATCTCTATAGCCTAAATAGTAATCATAACTTGTGTCTATCCTAACGAAAACTGCAACAAAAGTATAAAAATTATAGTATATAGTTTTAATAGCCACTAGTACACAGTAATAAATCTAACACGTCTTCAATACTCTTACACGATTTCTAGTTCTTTCCTTCACTTTCGCTTAACCAAGAATAGGTTGAGTAGGAAATGTGAGTCATATCAGATAAGTCACTCATTTCAAAAGTAAATGGAAGGCATTTTAAATGCTCAGTACACAAATAGCATTAAAGAGAACATTAATCATTTTATCAGCTACTGTTTATTTCATGCGCTTCTTTTAACTCTAATGTAAAAATGTTAATTTTTATTATCTGCTGCGAATAATATGGCTCTGAAACGGAAGCTTAGATAGAGCGCCAAACGCTGAGTTAAAATTAAAATAAAACATTACAAGTAAAATAATTATTAACAAATGTGCTTCTAGACATTTCCAAATCTAAGAAAGATAAGTGAGTTTAAAATTAAACAAGAAATAATATGTTGTTTTAATTTCGCAACTTTATTTCGAATGAAGCATGAAAAATTAAATTTCATATTTAATAGACTTTTGATCGTCAGTTTATAATTACTTATCGTCAAACTTCCAACGGGAAACAAATTCGCAACTCTTAATTAAATATTTCGTTTATTTTCTAAGAAACTATACCAGCACATCAGTTTTAATATTAGAATTATCTTGTCAAATTAAAGCTTCCTCACACGTGTTTGCAGAAAGGACCAATAATATACCTTTTCTTTTTCTGATCTCAAACTTTACTGACATTTTAATAGCTCAAAAGCTATTATTTTCGACTGTAACAAATAAATGAATAACTTTCTGCGGTATTCCTGCAACAGATAAGGTAAATGACATTTCTTTACTAATTATGCATGCTTACAAGCCGCGTAACATTAAAAGGTGGTATCGTAGAGGGAAGCGTAGTTGCGACTACAAGCAATTCCTTTCTTTTATCGATCTGAATCCTTAGGTACTCCTCGAATTTGGTGAAAGAGTTTGTGTCAAAGAGCAATAAATGTGGTTGCGAACAAAATGAAATACAACGCGACATTTGTCGAATGTCTCTCCTTCGATGATTCTGCATGATTAAATGTTGTTTGATATATTCTTCAGGAAATGGGTTGGACCTTCATTTTGTAAAAGCTCGTTTTATTCATAATTTATCTTAAAAATAAATGTAAAATAAATACATTGAATCAGGGCCATGCTGAGGATTTTCAGCGTCCTCGCACAAACTTAAAACTCTAAGAGCTTTCAAACAACAATAAAATAAAAATAACGCCGAGACAAAATAGCCTATTTTATTTTTATGAAAAAATAGTTATTAATGTAAATCTCGAAAAACATCACACATGAGTTTTTTTAAATAAAGGAACGGCCGTGTGCGTCAACTAAGAACTCATGTTTTTATAAAAATATGTGGTACATATTATGTAAAAAATTAAAAAGATAAAAAATAATTTCCATTAAGTAAACTACGATTAGCGTACATAGCATAAAAAATAACGGTAAATTCAGAAACTTATTTATCAGTTAACAAACTTTTCGTTTCAAAGCACTTACTTATTCTTTACAAAAGTCCCTATTAACACTTCATTACCTAATTCTTCGATCAATCCTAAATCTATCGAAAAAGGAAATCAGGTCTCCAGGCGTTTCTGAATAAAGCAGTCTTATTTTACTTTTTATTTCAAAAGTAACATTTTCTGGATTAAGAAATTTTGACAAATAATATGTGATGCTAACCGAATGCAGAAACGGCTACACTATTAGGCGAGACGATAACCTAAGGGCGTCAGGCTTACTCATTTAAAAAGGAAAGATAAATTGTTAAATTTTTTTCAACTTTTTAATTATTTCAAATACTATCAAACCTAATACTAAATAAGCGTTATTGAAACACGGAAAATAAATATAAAATGAAACTTCTCGTATTGACCCCTTCCGTTCATTACCTTTAAACAATTATATCTAAAATAGTTTTTCTTAGAATATTAATAAATATTGGTATTAAACGTGACCACTCTAAGATGGCCTCATCAACAGAAGAGCAAAAAACTGGTAGGAACACTGCGGTAGTTGTATAAGCAGTCTTGTTTCATAAGCAGATAATGTAATGCTTTTCCCTTATCCAGGGTAGCGCAACAAATAAAGAATTGTATAAACCCAAATAAAAGCAATAAACATAAAAAAATGAAATTACAAAGAAACTGGAGTTTTGCGAAAAGGGAAGCGAGACGCCAAGCCTGTACATCAGCGGATCAAAATAACACATTCTCTGCAATCCATGTCTCCACAAAACGTATAACCAAACAGCTCCAGGGAATCAAAGAGCTAGAAAAACTTGAGAGAATGTAAAGAATATGTCTTTCAAGGTGATCGCAGAATTTCTCGGAGAGTCTGTGGTCAAGTCTGGGAAATTCGAAAGCCAATGAACTACATGGAAGGTCTTCGTCATGTTGCTTTAATAAGCTCTTGATGGTCGCGGTTGTATGATAACTCGCATTACTGTGTTGGATGGTTCTGCGCCCTTCGCGGTTTTAGTTTGGTTTACGTGATTACGGCAAAGCCTGGAGGGCTATCCTAAAGGAAAGGAGGACTTTCTAAGGGAAACTGGCTCGTATACACGTTATAAATGGGGAAACCACGAAAGCGCCATCAGCCAGCCCGTTCGGGGGATTTGAACCTCGAACCGAACTACCAGTGTTCGGCGACTTTACCGCTTGGCCGTTGGTGGGTGCCACTTTCGCGGAAAACATTCATTATCTAGGGAGTGTCCTACATTTCAGCAAGTATGGAGACGTAACCAGTGTGATTGGGAGTGCTGTCTGAGGTATTAAAGAATCCAAACGAATGGTCATAAAAATATGCTTAACCGATTGTCTTAGTCTGAAGACTAGGACTCTACCACCCCACCATCTTTGTTTTTCCATCTGTTTCAGTAAACCGTATTTCCGATATTTTGCTCTAGATACGCCGCCGTCGAAATTGTGCTAATGGTCCATCAGATGGACGTCATGTACAATTTATAAACTGTGACGTTTCCGAAAGACTAGCAGCATGTCCTCAATGGCCAGAAATCATACCCTTTTCTAACTCGAATAAATTGAGTCTTATCTCATCATCGGCCCTTTTGAGCACGGAGTTTCAATTTGGCACAATCCTTTCGTTATTGGCTAACCGAAACGTAATATCAGAAATAATTTATGGTACTTATAATTGATTTGGCCGCCCAACGAGATAGTGGTTAGTGACTCTGACAGCCGTACGAAGGGCTTGAGCTCGAATCCCGGAAAAAGCATGGATCTTGTAGGTGTATAGTGTCTTTGCGGCATGGGATATTCTAAATATATAAAGCAAGCAGAAAATCCTCTCCTGTGGTTTTATGGTAGGGAAAGAGTGGTGGCAGACCCTTGAATCCGGCCCTCGGGATGCTCTCTCTCAATATTAAGCAAAGTCATACTGTCATCCATGCGGTGCTCAAGACTCTTTTCAACGACAAGGGCATGCTGTGGGCTTGTTCTGATTAGGTCAGACAGATAAGATTAGCCACAGCAATAACATAATTGATTTGTTTCTATAAAAATGCGCGAAACTGTTAAATTTTATTTGGTTAAAACGTTGAAGTATAATTTCCTGGCTCTGACCAAATGCTCTGAAAGACTGGAATTATTGTAAGTTATATAAGTTGGTAGAGTATTTAAGGATTTTCAGCACTGATAGTTTAACCCAGGTTCAAATTTCAGGGAACTGGCAAGTCATTTGGATGGTTTTTCCCTCTATAGCATAAATACGAGCAAATTTTAGCGAGAAAATCTCTACGAGAGTATCGCTTCCCTTAAGCAGGTAACTGTTGTTTCCTTTAATGTATTCACTTAAACAAACATATAAACTAACAAGCAGTATAATTTAAAGCATCGGTTCAGAACTGAAATAATACTGTAGAGACAAAATCCTTTCTATCAAACTGATGGATGTTTTGTATAACTTTGTTTGTAACTAAAACACAATTATGTCCGTCACCATTTTTGAAAAACAAATTCTTTTTTAACTCAAAATCTTTATGTTGGAATATTTCTGTCATTGAAGTAAAATTTTTATCGTAGTCTAATTATAAATTTGTTAATGTAATTAGTTGTACAACCACTTTAACATTCAGTAACTATTACCAAGCAAACGCATAAGGCTTTTGAACGTGGAGAAAATTTTTATCATTGTTCAAAGATTGATGAATTAATTCAAAAGGGATGGAAGAGCAAGACATAATTTTTACATCATAAAAAATGCCTCTACGTGAAAATGCTATGCCTTGTTAAAAAGTATGACACGTGAAGCTTTAATGGAAGGCAGAGTGATTTATTTACCTCAGCTTCGTCTAAAACTAAGCCTCATTAAATTGTTTGTTCAAGATATGGATAAAACCAGTGTGGATTATGAGAGGAATTTCCTGGCTCAAGCAAGTTTAGTTCCTTGGCTATAGTGAAAAATCAGTGGCATATTTGGATTTGGCGTGTGAAATGTATAGAAAAGTTATACGGAGGAGACAAACATTTTTAAGTCCAGCTCAGTGGATCTATTCAGCAAAATAATTTAGAAACTGCAGTTCATGCACTAATATTATATCATGGTTGTCGCATTCATTCCAGGCTTATTAGTTGTACTGAGTTGTGTTACATGCATAGTTTCTACTGTTCTTGTTTAAAATACTTAGATAATTTAGAAAGGACTTACAGAATTTATTATTATGTTATTATATTATTATTATTATTATTATTATTATTATTATTATTATTATTATTATTATTATCATTATCATTATTATTATTATTACTATTATTATGTTAAAATTATTACTACATTGTTTATTATTGTGTTACTTATTTGTTATTATATTATTTATTTTTACGTTATTATTATAAATGTGTTGTGAGAATTCATTTGAATGATAGGTATAATCATGAACTAAATTAATCAATAACTTTCGAATTATCATCATCAATAAATTTTAAAAAATCTTTCAAAACTATTCCGTATATTTATTTGAGAAATCGCAAAAATATTTCTTTTAGCAAAATGCTTTTAGCTTTCTTTAGGCAAAATGTATGAATAAAAAAATCACTTATTGGTCACAAATTACATACATAGGAAGAAATACAAAAATTACCAATACTCCTCTGATGCTCTTTTTTCCCAAACGCGTTAATATGAATGCTAAACTAATTTTTTATAAGTTGGCATTTTGGATGGATTACATATCTTGAAATTTCTAGGCATAGTTTTATATTTCAATTCTGTGTTGTGTATTAAAACAAGCCACAATAATAGTTATGTTTTTCAAAATCTCTGCAGCATGCCTAATGCGAAAAACGCACGAGTTTCTCTCCGAAATTTTCTACGTGAAAATGAACATAGGCCATTTAGTTAATGTGATTGTTCAGCGTAACAATTTATTTCCAACACTATCCCATATTTATAATATTATCATAGAAAATTGTTCAAAAGTCGTAAAATTTCCATAGTAGCACCATCATTCATATTAGCAGATGCTTTGCCAAGAAATGAACACACTTCATTGGAGCAGATGGAGGATATTTTTGTGTAATTTTCACAAAAGAAATCTAGGTTCCAACTAAGACTTAACCACGGACTTTCTGCTCCACACTGTGAGGCTGATTTTAACCATTGTGTTGTCAAATCCAGCAATTAGCTTTAATAATTTCTAATAATAATAAACGTAGAAATAATATTCAGAAAAATTCGACCTTGGTAACATTCCCTTAATAACATTAGCATTCTAACTTATGATGACTATTTGTAGCTTTTCACATTCCCCGTTTCCTTTCCAACGAAACAGGTTCATGCCAAGCGAAATAATGGCTGACGGAACCCAACTTTTCCAAGGCATTTTTCCATAACACATTTTTATTGGTAACAGCCAGGATCTAATCTTCGACTGGGACTGAAGCCCAACAATTCCACATCCTCAAGCGGGTACACTGCCTTTGCGATACATAATTTATTTGCTAGATATCGATTGTATCTACACTAGAACGAAGTATTACTAAACTCCAATCATGACCACCGTTGAATATATTATTAGATAATTTGTATTATACAAATAATAATTTTTCTCGCTGATGATTTCAAAGCCAGATTCATATAATCCGTCTTAAAAAAACTGGTTTGCTGTCAATTATATGTGATCGTTGTGATTTGTACGCAGGAAGCCTTGGCCGAAAGCGGATACTAACAGTTAACTTAGTTCCTAATTGACTATCCTCTTAAGCTTGTTAGCATAATGAGCAATTTCTTTCGATCTTTATCCAAAAGATCAACCAGGCCGTCTGTGTTCCTTTGGAAGTGATTGGGAGGGGGCAGGTGAGGGTAGAATTCCTCGGAAAAATATCTTGAGACTATAATATCCCTGTACAATTTCTTTCGAAATGTTAGGAATGTTCGGATGTGTTCCTTTTAAGGTTGAACGCATGCGCGTTTCTCCTTAAAAGGATTGCAGATTACGTTATACTAGACAACTCAGCTTTACCATAGGTTGACAGAAACGGAGGAAGCGAGAAGAGCTTATTTACCGAAACACCAAAAGCAAATAATAAATTCTTGAGTTGTTCTTGGTTTTCCAACGTCATTTATAAGAAGATTTAAATTAATAGTAAATGTAACATTAATTCAGAATGACGTCAAGAATCCTGTAGCATGTAAATTAAGGTCTTTAGTGAAGCAAAATTTATTCCACACCCGTTACAATCTAAATTATATCACCGCCTGACATTATATATATTCCTGACCATTGAAATTATAAATGGTTGGAACTTCAGCACTGTCTTTGTTTCTGGACCAAGTACAAATTGCTCTTAGATAAACGTTTCTGCTTTCTTGCACCTAAGCTTGTAGCAATTGTGCTTAAGTTTTACTAAAGCCAATTGTCATTTAATTTACATCTTTCCCATTAGCCTCTTTTTGCTTCCAGATTCTCTTATTCCCGAATTCATGCAAATTTTGAATGGAAAACAGTTTAACTAAAGAGTTAGAAGAATTTGCGCATAGCTGCATGTGAGAGTTTTGGACTACTTGCCGATTCTGCATTGCCGTGGAAAATTTCGTTTCTCTTGGCGACTTCACCGCTGGTCTTGAACTAAATAGTTTGGTTTATTTGATTATGGTATAAGGTATTTTACCCCTCCTTTCCGCATTTCTTCGTGGTATGATTGGAAATATACTCAACGCGTATTCAAGAGGTCCTGGGTTCGAGTCCCGGCGAGGACACGGCATATTTTTCCCGCCTCCTTCTCCCCCCCCAAGGAAAACACCTAACAATTCTACAATGGCAAAGCACTCGAGGGCTATCTGCCTAAGAAAAGGGATGCCTTCATGGAGGAAGTTTTAAAAGAAACTGGCTTATATACACGTAACACATCAGGAAAATCACAAAATCGCTCGTCAGCCCGTTTACCTGGAATCGAACCCAGGTCGAACTAGTGTTCACAGATTTTTATTGCTTGGCCGCTGGTGGGCTGCGAATTAAATAACATAGCGCAAAGGTAGAGTTTTAAGTTCGTAAGTTTGAATCTCTGTTGCCGTACCGAAGCTCGCAGCTTCGGTTTTAGGAATAGATTGCTTGAATTTATAATAGTTTGAACAAAGTTTGTGTTTAAGCCGTATCCAGGTGCCTGATAATCTTAAGTTGCATATTTTTAGTCTAAACCTCACAAGTGGTTAGGTAGGATAAATTTAAAGTTAATCTATTTCTGTATCAGTTTGTTTTACAGATAGGAATACTAATGGCGGTAATATACCCCGGAATTCATGTAACAGCTCAAACTGATGTGAGTGAGCCACATCAGTGCAAGTGCACATCAGTGCTTTTTTGAAACCAAGATAAGTGTGCAATAAAAGCAGCTGAGGGATTTTACGCAAATTGTTATTGGGGGTGTAGAGATACAGACATATACACAGGAAAAACATTTAGATTATTTTAATATTTCATATTAAATATTCTTTCTTCAAGATTAGGCATTTTTATTCATGCATTTGAATGTCTGAAATAAAGTATTTAAGTAATGCGAATGGATTTTGTGAATATTTCGGACAAATAGGGAGATGCAGCTGTGCTAGTGTATTAAAGTAATCTTACCATAAAGAAGCAAATGCTTTTCATTTATTGTTCTCAATGTCATAAAACCGTGACAAGAATTCTATTTTTCAGTTACTTTTTCGGTATGACCCCTATCAGACAATAACACCACTGCACCATGCAGATTTCTAAGCGGCACTAGAAGCTGTCCATTATGTCGTAACATAGTGGGAAAAATACTAGCTACATTAATTCTTACACAGACACTGAGTTGCTAATCACGCCATGCATTCTAACTTATGTATGGTAGCGCCGGGTGTCTGGAGAATTTCCTGCTTGAGGTATTGCCATAAAAGTTACAGCAGTCGTTATTTTCGAACTATAGAAAATCGAACTATAAAACCTTTACTCTTGAATTACAAAAGATTGAACTAAGAGGATGAAAACATAAAATCATTATTTTTGAGCTACTAAAGACGGAATTAAGAAGATTGTAATTGCAGAATAGTCCTTTTTGAGTTTCAACAACGAAAACATAGCGTTCAGATCTCCATCTTTCTATGCTGAACAAACAAAATAGCACCTCATTAAAAAAGAAAGTTGCTGTTTCTCGCGTGTACTGAAGCTTGACGTTCATAGTATATTTTGACTTAGATAAATTAGTCAGGCCTGTTGTCCTGGGGGGGGGTGCAGAGAGAGAGAGGTAGAGAGAGAGTGTATGACAGGAATCAACAATAATGAAGCAGATCTTAGAAAATCAGTACTATACTATATTAAGGCATGTTCGTTGAGTACGCTCGGGATAATCATCTCCCAGAACTAGGCTTCGAGAAGCTCATACACAGTTATGATGCCTCAGCCCCTAAAGGCGATATAAGGAGGTATAACCGCCCGGACAACCCAGGGGGACAAAATTGCACAAGGTCAGGGGTTAATGAAATGCAGGTCAAGGCGGCCAGCAAGCAGCCACCAACAAAGAGAACGAAGATCAATGTCAAAGACTGTTCCCCAAGGGAGCCAAACCCCCAATTACAACCTTCGATACCTAACCATGTAATGTCCCCACAACCAAGGGGTAGACGAGTACCAGTATGGTCCCTACCGAGCCTGGATCTAATAAATGATGGTTCCAGTCACTGTGAAGACTAATTATTTACCCCAGGAATCGAATGTATCTAGGTACAGGTCCTAGTTAGAACGCTCGGAGTTGCTCCCAGTCAACCCCCGGGGGCGGCATGTTCGTACAACAATTAGACTAGTTTTCTTAGTTTGCAGCCAACATGCTGGTCATAGATTATCTTAGTTTACAGTCAGTGGTCTTGCTGGAGTTTTACCAAATTTGCGAACTTAGTTTATATTAAAAGCATCACGGCGTACTAATGACGGCTATTCCCGTATTAAAGTGTTTTTAAAAAACACTCAATAGTTTAATCAAAAATTTATGACTCATTTAAAATAGGGCAGTAATTTATGACGCGTAAATTTTTAAGTGGCCATTTGCAACTTATGTCTCAGCCTTGCAATCGGCGCCACTGTGCAGCGAAATTCTAAGCGCAAAAGAATTTGATTAATGATAAAATAGGATGAAAACTATTTAAATATGCAAAAAGACTTACTTGTATGGCGTGAATTTTCAACGCATTTAAGAAAGATGAATACTAAAGAAATTCTGATTTCAGTGCAAATGCATTAAAATTATTTAAAGATGAAAGAAAATGGTCTGAAATAGTTGTGTATATAACAGTTTCATGGGTAATGCTAAATTCACTATTTTTAATGTATAATAATCGTGTAGAATAATGAATTAAGTTAAAGCCTTCATGTCTTTAACAGATAACTCTAAATTCTAAAATATAATATAGTGAAGAAGATGTTATTTCATATCACTGTGGGGTGATCATTCTCAACTCCTGAATTCATTCAAAACGCGAAACTATTGAGTTAAATATATTCCAGGAATAATATATATGTTTAAATAAAATGCTGTGTATACAACTATGTATAAAATTACATATTCAAATAATACAGAGCTGTTGACACTTATAATTATTTGCCGAGGCTGAATGAACACTCATTTGTAGTTACATGACTCATATGCTTATGAAAAACTTTGTTAGTCCCCCCTTTCTTTAGAACTTCCTTGAAATAACATTGCCTTTAGTTGTCGCCCAAGATGTGTTAGTGATATATCGGTACATATTTATTTTCAAGCATCCTAATGACTAGTCTAGTGGATGCAGGTCTAAATTTAAATCACTTACCTAGACTTGTAGCGTCATTAAGTTATTTTAAAGCAGGAGACATGAAAAATCGGCAATGCCCTCTCCGAGTCTCGAACCTGGACCTCTCGAACACTCGCCGAGTGTGCTAACCGTTACACCTCGAAGTCATGCTGGAAGTAGAGAAGTAGAGAGAAAAATGTGACACATTTTTAATCGCATCTAATGACTGTTGTGTTAATCTCTTTATTCTGATTGATTTCCTGCAATTTTTATAAATTTCTACTGGTTCTTAAGAAAAAAAGTAATGAGATATGATACTCGTGTTACAGCTGCTTTGCTTGTGTTAAAGTAAACATATTTTCCAGATGTGGCTTTCTTAATTAAAAAATGGCAAACGAAGACAAAAACAAAAGCGACACTTCGCCATCGATCGCTAGAGTTAGCGTTAAAGTCCCAGCGTTTTAGAAACCGGATACAAAGACATGGTTTCTCCAATTGGAAGCTCAATTTCGAAATGCCTTAATTACGACAGATCAAACGAAATACGATTATGTCGTTCCACTGATGCTGAAATATTATCATAAGTTTCGGACATTCTAATCAATCCCCCAAGAGACGACAAGCACGCGGCTATTAAAGACAGATTAATTTCCATCTTTGCCGAAACCAAAACAGTAACTGTCCATGCAACCCCTGAAACTTTCGCCGACAGATATTTTCTTCTATTCATCCTATCCCATCCAGGGATTAGAAGCGCAAGATAATTAATCACCATAAGATTCATATGGCCAAATATCAATAAAGATTGTCAGTTACGGTGTAGGGAATGCATGGTATGCCAATGATCTAAGGTTCAAAGACATAAAAAGTCCGCTTTTATGTACTTCAAGGTTCCACCTGAACGTTTCCCAACATGTTCAAATTGATATTGTAGGACCCTTACCTTCCTGTCAAGATTTCAGATATTTACTAACGATGATTAATCATTTATCAAGATGGGTTTAAGCTATTCCTATGGCAGATCAAACAGCAGGAACAGTTGCAAAGGAGATGATCTCAACCTAAATTTCTCGTTTTAGAATACCACAGTATTACGTCTGATCAAGGACGTCAGTTTGAAAGTCAACTATTCTCATCTCTGAGCAAATACTTCGATATTCAAAAATGCATAACAGCAGCATACCTTATTTACACCCCCTTTTAAAGGGCGACTGGGGATTAAGGGACCCAATCATCAAATCCTGGTGGCGAAGAATCATCATCCACCACTTTTTAGTTCGGGCGCCACGTTAGAGTCATTAGATTATTTTGAAGCAGGAGAAGTGAAAACTGAGCAATTCCCTCACCGGGACTTGAACCTGGACCTCTCAAATACGCGCCGAGTGTGCTAACCGTTACGCCATGAAGGCATGCTGGAAAGGGGGAGAACATACCTTATAGACTTTACACGGTGGGCAGAAGTCGTGCCAGTACGAAACATACAAGGAAAAACCTTATAGACTTAGCAATTACAATTGGCAGTACTTATACGGTTTACATTTACTTTTATTACCTGTGTGGTTTATTACCCGTATGGCGTTGTGGTGTGACTCTGCGATTGCGCTTTGTGTTAATTTTGATTACCTGTTTTCATTCGGCGATGCAATCTCTACCTCATATGTAAACTATATCCCTTAATTCCCCTCTTTTAATTCATACCTTTTCTTTTAGCGTTTGCTGGTTATTTTTTTAGAACGAGTATATTTTGATCAGCAGAATTTGTGAAAACCATTAGTAGCTTCTCTTTCGATAATTTTATTTCTTGATATTATTAGTTTATTCAAGACTTCGTTTAACACTGTCCCAATCACAGAGATTAAACAATTATCTTCAAATGCCTTTGAAGTCTAGTGTTCTACAAACATGTTGAATATTATGTAAAAAATTATCGAATATTCCTATGTGTGGTTTCGTTAACTAGTTATTTGTCCCGTAGAGCAAGAGATTGGAAGATCTGTGGTTCAAATATATGTGAGAGTATATAAATTTGCCATAATCCTTGTTTTCAAAAAATTCTAAATAATATCTATAATGAAGCAGACATTAAAACAATGGTGGACAATCAGCAGTCATTGGTCAGATTTGTTCGACTGTGTATTGCACCTTTGCCGTTCTCCCTCTTTATGTAGGGAAGAATATGAGGAATTATCGTGTTCCCCATTTCGTTCCATCGTTCTGCCAGTCAAAAAACCCGTGGTCCAAATCCCAGATATTTCACGATTTATTACAATTTCCCAGGTTTTGAGAAAACGAAATGGTTATTTACAGCTGGTAGACTAAAGAAACCTGATTATTGTAACTTAGAAATTAAATTAGCTTGCCGTATTCTAAAATCTCCCGAATCGTAGAATCTTCAAAAAAACGACATATATTAATCAATAAAGATCAATAAAGATTACTCATCTCCAGGAGAACTCATCTCCAGAAGAAAAAGTAAACCAGAAGTTCTTGTGGAAATAACTTTCTCCGCGTGAAATAACAGGTAAGGAGAAAATCAGGAAAGGAGAGTAAAATTCCATGAATTCGCACTTTTTTCAAAATTTATTTTACTCCTAAAATTTAAAGATGAGCAATGATTATTAAACCAAATCTCGTTACCAAAACTCTAGAACATCAGTTTATCGAAACAAAAAAAAAGTAGTTCAGCTTATAATTCAAGATCAAATATCAGTAGTTTAAGTCATATGCTTTCAGACTGTGAACGCCGTATTTTGTAAATTATACTAGAATTAATTTGGGAATATTTTAACTTTTCCTTTTAACTTAATTTTGGGATATTTTAACTTTTAACTCAAAAGTTTATTTCTTCAATAAAAATATAAATGATAATAAATGATAATTTCTAAAAAGTAAATCTACTCTTAATACCAAATGGTTTGCATATTTAAAAGTGTATTTTATCAATTAATTGTATATTCAGGCTTATACAGAGGAGAAGCTTAAGAACTCCTTAATGCTATCTGTAACCTATTCATTAACTTTGTTTAAAATACTTGCTTGACCACTAAATTTTAAACAAATGATTTTAATCTAGAAGAATAAAATTATTTGTTTAACATCTAATGGTCAAGATTAAAAGAAGCAAATATTTTTAGCAAAATTAATGAATGTGTTACAGATCTCTTTTCTTGAAAATACCTTTTCGCTGACGTACAACACAGCACTGATAACCTTCTACTATTGCATTTCGCCCTTCGATAGTTTTCCCTAAGTGAATAAATGTAGCGTTTTTTGCAAAGTAACTGACTCAAGAGCGAGTATTCTATTCTTTGAATAGCACTTTCTCTTAGGTAATCGCAAATTTATTGAATGAGTGATAGATTACACGTCTTAAATGCAGTATGTGTGATTGATTAGATGCTTTGATTCAATTTTTGCTATGAATCTGAAAATTTGAAAAACTTTTGTGAAAAGTTTTAGAAACATATACCTCTTAAAAAATTATTGTTGAAAAAGTGTAAAAAAATTCAAGTGCGCTATAAATTAGCTGCAATGATTTATTTCTTGATTATGCTGAGAAACTAAAGAAGAAAATTGATTAATCAGTATCAAACAACAGACTAATGTAGGTACAAAATTTTTAAAGCATGCATAATAATAAATTCTGTTTCTATCTTTTTTGGGGGGGGATGGGAGATGTAGGAAAATATAAGCTTGTGTTCTGTTAGTGTAATTCACGACTGCAACAGAAACTTCTGTTCACAGATAAATTGAGAAACTAATCGACGCAAAGCCGAGTTTTATACTTTGTTAGCAATCAACATTGTGAAGTACCTGTAACCATCTTGTACAAGCACCCCTTTTAAGTAAATGCTTAAAGTTTCTTTCAGTAAAAAAAGTTACCGCTTGGTACTACATGATCATAAAGGTTTTCTTTAAATCTTCAATAAAACAACATAAAAGATTAGGATAACACTCGGATGCTTTATTATTCCAGGACAATATTACTGAGAATTATCCTTAATCAAAAGTAAAGGATAAAATTTAGTTTACTGGAGCATAAAAGTTTAAAGAGGCAGAAGTTTTGAAATATATTCCACAATTTTATCCGATTTCCGTTTACAGACATACAGAACAGATGAAAACTCGATGAAAGTAAACACTTAATTAGTTCAAGAGCAAAATGCACTGAAATATAATATTATTCAGTGGAATATCACTTTCTAAAAATTCGAGTTGTTCCTAAATTCTTTAAGCATTACAAACGTGTTTAAATGAAATTAATTTTAATGGAAAAGTTAAAAAGCACATAAATACAATTGCTGTTATGACTTAATTGTTAGAATTCATTAACCTCGAAAGCAGCCATTTAAAAGCATAATCCTAATTACGAAAAGATAAATAAAATAATTTCTGTTCTAAAAAATACTTCAATTATCATATATCAAAATAATTTATTAAATAGCTCACTTATTGCACCATTCTAAAATTAAAGAAGTGTGTATATATTTATTTCTCACAATACGGCAAATCCTTACTTTTCTATACAATCCAGAAACTAACAAAATATTCGCTTAAAAAATCCTTTAACTACTGTTTCCTTTTTAAGAAGCAATAAAACAGAAACAATGGCTTTTTAGAAATACTGCATTAAAAATGGCTATTTTCCCTTTCGCTTTAGGCAATCAAATCATTATCACTACACAATCTCCATTGCCTAAGATACATAATAATAGCTCAACAAGCCTGACATAAATCTACATTAATACATACGGCTAAATTTTCTTTCTTGTTTCTTTCTTGTTTTTATGTCCTTGCGATGATTCGCTGATTTAATCAGGAAAACATTTCATTTCTGAGAAGTTTCTCTGAGTGTAGTTCTAAAATACAGTCTTGAATATGAGTTTGAAAAATGTTTCTCATTTAAAAAATGAATTATTTAGAGATGTCTAATGCGAAATTTTTTGCCTTCTACGTAAACAACATAATCTGAGAACAATAAACAAGAAAGCATATTAACCTTCTCTATTTAAAACTCCGGGCACAGCAAGGTGCGTAGTAAGATTTAAAGGAGAAAAGAGACGCAAAATACGACAAAGCCTCACTGCCTGTCGAGATTTTCCTGGTAGAGGCGATGATTTAATTTGTGTCTTTCGAGAAGCTCTGGTTCGTAATTGTTAAAAATTTATTTATGACGCGTAAGATGCTTTAGAGGCCAGTGTTTGTTATTCAGTTCCCAGGCGGACCAGCTGTCTTGTCGGTAGAGTAAAGTGATTATTCCAGGAGAGATTATTAAAGAGTAAACTTTATTATTCCAGGACAACATTACTGAGAATTATCCTTAATCAAAAGTAAAGGATAAAATTTAGTTTACTGGAGCATAAAATAGTTTATTATTAAACTATTTTATGCTCCAGTAAAATAGTTTATTATCATTAGTTTACTGGAGCATTTGTTGGCAGAGTAAAGACGTTAAAAGGTATTTCTTTTTGTACTTTAAATATTCAGCCTGTGTATGAAATAAAAAAATAATGAATAAAATAAAAAGTCCAATGAATATCCAAGATTATTTATGATGCTAATATTGGCAGAAATGTTTACACTTTTCTCTAGTTTTTGTATATTTAAGTAAACTATCTTCTATAATTACTACTGTTTTCTATTAAATTTTCCACTTACTGATTCCGAATAATTCTGTGAATTTTTGTAAGACATCTTTTAAAAATTTTAAGAATAATGAATGATTTACCTCAGGAAAATAATTTTGTGCATTTCAAAAAATAAAAATTATTACAACGTAATTTTAGAAGGAATAAAAACGAAAATATCGCTGTTTGAAGTTTCATTGGATATATTCCAAAATTGGCAAAGAACTAGTATTACAACTAACATAAACTCTTATAGTTCTTTACGTGTAAAAGAGTATTAGGTCGGAAGAAGACAAACGGAGTCGAAACAGGCCTTTCTCCGCTTCCTATAGTAAGCAAGTGGAAACTACTTCATTAACCAAACTGCAATGCAGAAAGATTTCCGGAGCTTCTAGGGAATCCAAATTGGTTAATGCATTGTAGGGGTTACTTTAAGTTTCTCTCAGTTGTAGAGACAATAAGTGTTTTTTGCAAGCAGGCAAGATGAAAAATTAGCAAACTCCTTCGCCGAGAATCGAACCACGATCCTCTGGTTACCGGCCCAGTGTGCAGAACCACTACACCACGAAGGCACATTAGGAAGGCGGGAGAAATCCCTTATATACTCCTCCGTTTAAAGGGCGACTGGGGTTTTAGGGGACCCAATCTCCAAATCATGGGTGAAGAGAATCATCATCCAACACCCTTTTAGTTCGGGCGCCACATTAGAGATGTTAGGATTTCTTTTAAAGCAGGCAAGATAAAAAATTAACGCCTTCGCCGGGAAACGAACCACGGATCTCTGGATACCGGCCCAGCGTGCACAACCACTACACCACGAATGCCCACTAGGAAGGCGGGAGAAATACCTTATACAGTTATTTTAAGTTTAAACATGTTTTAATACCTAGTTTCATCCGGTACTATTCCCTACTAGAAAGAGTTTTTAGTATTGCGTTTTATGCAAATGAGTTAAAGAAGTATTTAAGGAAAGTTCAGCTTACTTCGAGAGAGAGTGCTTAGTAGTTCCTAGTAGCGCGTGTTTGCCTTCTAGCTACTTCATTCTTGAATCTAATGAAACGGCAGCCATCGATATTTTCATCTTTATTTGTACTAATATTTACCTTTCCTTTTTGTTTACTTTACATAACACTAGTCCAAAAAATTGAAAATCATAAAATAAAATGTATTAGATTGCAAATCAATGGTAATATCAACAGGAATGGGCTAAAACTATTTCTGTAAACTCCCCTGTTGATTGAACATCATAGTTTTTAATGAAGCATATACTAAGAGCAATCACTAGATGCAAGTCTGTATAAAATTCTCAATCTAAGTAATTATACTCAAAATGCACACATTGTTAATAAATAATACTGTTTCAAAATAGTCTTAATTTCAAATGAGACTATGACCCACAGTCTCCAATCTGCTGACGATTACGTTATCACTGCTTAAACGAATAACCGAAGTCATTTGTCAACTTATTAAACTGTGTGCTTGAGATAGTATGATCCGATGGCTTCTTACATTTAGAGAGTCATCTGATAAACTTCGCAATTACTGACAGACCTGGGCTTCATAATTACTGAACAAAATCGCAAAGTACTTTGCTGGTCATTGGAAAAAATTAACACAACTAAATTTATTTTACATATTCCTTATAACACAAAGATTAAATCATTGATATTGTTTCAGACAGCACATTCTGTTTAACCAAAAGATGTGCTATGATCCGTACCGAAAGAAGACATCTTGAGCAACAAAATATACTTCTCTGCAAGGAGGCATAGATTCGAAGAGGATTGGAGGACATTTCGGAAATCTGCAGCCAGGAAGACAGAGATTCGCTCTCAGCGTTTATTTGTTTCAACCGCTAGAAGGAAGGTAGCCGTGTCAGAGCGAGTAACGCCATAGACATATTCAATCAGAGAAAAATCGTATGACCCGGGCTAAGCCAGAACTACGAGTATATCGAAGCAGTATTGTATGTTTCGAAGCAGTACTGGATGTTCAGCTCAACATGCGATCACGTCGTTTTTCTGTTGAAAGGTGCTCTAAAATGCTTCTAAAAGTAACGAAACAATCACAGGGCTTAGCTTGTAACACAGGGATTAAGGCTGATTTATCAGACAGCCAGTTAAGAAGGAATGTACCGCTGAATGGTCAGAGAGCAAGTTACGTGTGCGAGAAAAGAGCGGGACGCGTATTCAATAGTACCTCATATAACAGCACTCGGTGCTGGCCGAAATGATCATAACTAGCGATCCTCGTGAAGGTTTCATAAGGTCACATATAGATTGTGATTGCACCTGCAACAGCATTTGTAGACGATTTCCTCTGAACATCCGTACCATTCACGCATCTATATGAGTCATTTAACAGCCAACCAGCGGCTGATCGGTAAAGTCGCTGAACACTGGTAGTTCGGTACGAGGTTTGAATCCCGCGAACGGGCTGGCTTCATGGACTTTTTCGTGGTTTTCCCCATGTGTAACGTGTATACGAGCCAGTTTCCCTTAGAAAGTCCTCCACGAAGGCATTCCTCCCCTTAGGCAGATAGCCCTCGAGGCTTTTCCATAATCACACACACACCATGAGTTATTTAATGTATGATTATAGCTGCGGACGCCCTGTACAGTTAAAGACAAGCAAAGCCTCGAATGATGCGCAAAACAGTCCTCGATTCTCGGTGTGATGTCTCACTGGATATGTAGACAATTCTTGCTATGACACATGTCGATTTCCTGGGCTTCCTGGTCTAGGATGCATGATATGGTGTACGGCCCGTACGGTCATTCTCATATGAACTGTTGCCGAACTGACGTGAGCAGCAGTTTGGCAGTATAGCAACTCGTAGTGACATTACCCGTATTCCAAATTAAAATACCTCCCGATTAAATTCGAACGCATGGTGCTGTACGTTCCATCTTCTTACTCAAGGTATAACTCCACACTTTTAATCAAACAAACAAGAAAGATCCCCGTCCCATATGGAAAATATTTCTTTTCTCTTTCACACCGATTTTAGATAAGCGGCCATTATTTGCCTATGTGCTGCATCACTAATCATTTTCACATTTTTCCATGTTCCATACGTTACAGTAGCTGCTGCTTTCATAGTGCTGCACTTTTAATGGCCAGCGATATATGTACACTAACAATAAATTCGTATGCCTTTAAAAGAACCTTTTCTAAAATTTGTTTTTTTAATACCCATTACAGAGCTTTCCTTTCTAGAAACAAGCGAAAAAACTGGTTATGTTTATTTCATAAAATAAGATGCTGGTACATTCTTCTGAAATATTTATGAGGGGTAAGCTTAATAGAAATGCTTTTCACTTACTGCTTATTGTATTTCTTTTCATGCGTTTGTTGATATTTCAAACATGAATTCCTTGGCGGTTTTTTTTCAATACATGCATCCAGATGAAAATCTTCCTATTTTAGAAGCTAGAAAATAAATTACGTTTGTTTCAAAATTCTGATGTATCAAATCATAACTTGCTGGTCACTGAACTAAACAGGATTTTGATAGAAAAATAGAGAAGAAATATCCGAATTGGTGGAAGGGCAATCAAGTTTGCATTTAATTAAAAAAATTGCTACACGCTTATAAGCTTTCTACGTTAACTTTGAGCTTCAATTTCATCTCGTTCAGGTGAATTTTCGTCGTTGGTACTAGTTTTCTGTACTACAAACAGTAACTTAAGAAAATGAAACTTTAAATGTTTAATTCTAAAACTCGTAGAAGATTACCAATTAAATTTGTAAATACTTTATTTACCCTTACTCCTCGAAAATTAATGAATACAAATTAAAAACACTTTGTACAAAATGGAAAAGTAAAAAAGGAAACCTAATCAACCTTGGGCTAAAAAAGGAAACCTAATCAACCTTTGGATCCTAAATTATTTAAATTATCGCTAACTGCATACTAGGAAGCAAGCCGTTTTGCATTTACCAAGCCAGATATCTTTCTATCTGAGTGGCTAACCTACAGACGTAGCGTACACTATTAGCCAGTAAAATATAAAAGCAAGCTGACTGTATAATTCATGCCTGTGGTTTTAAAATATATCTAATTTTTTTTCTGGGGAAGATTAATGGAAGAACATGGGAAGACAGAATAGAATTAACACAAATGTAATTGAGTAATTTAAACAAAACATCCTCCTCATTACAATTTATTAATTAAAAGCAAAGAAAATTTGCTACTTTTTATATGACTTAGAAGCTTTTGAATAAAATAAATAAAATTAAATGCAAAGAAATTATGCTCTTGGAATGGAAGGGATGAGAATCTGTTAATTACCGCAACACACGATGAGATCCAGTGGCTGGAAACTCTTAAAGCAAACTAATATTTTCTACAAACATTTAGAAGTTTCTCATCCACAAAATCTTTTATTCTTGATTCAGTATAGTGTTCCAAAAGTGTTTAACTTTTAAACTTCATTCCAACTTCATCTATGCTTTTTAATCGTATGAATTAAAAATACCTTGTTTCTTCTGATGACGATTGATTTTGTTTTAAAATAAGAAGTAACCAGTACGTACGAGGAAAGGAAATTTGTTTTCATGTGGTTGGGCTGTCTTATAGTTATACGAAAGGCAGTTCTATTTGCATTAGTACAAGTACCCTCCTTCTATAAATAAAAAATTTGAAAGTCATTTTCCTGCTCTTGTTTTTCTCATCTTATTATCTTTGAAAATTTATTTCATTCTTTTATTTTTTCATACAATAGTTTCATATAATTTCATTTACAGTTAAATGTGAAAAATAACTATGCAGTTAAAAGTAAACTTTTAAGAAACGTTTCTTAACTTTTTTTTAAATTTTTCTTTTGATTTGTTACACAGTTGCAAGGTTCCTTTACGTTAATTAACTAGTTATTTTATACTTTGGACCTTAACTGTCACTTCTCAATTCCGTTTTTCCACCAAAGTCCAAATTAGTTCGCACGTATTTAAGGTGAGGTTTTTGCATTTTTAAGACAGAATTTGTTTTGCCTCTCAAAGCCACACTATTATGTTGCTAGATCGAATACTATCTGCAGTCTTCAATCATGCATTATAATTTCCGATATTCGAATATCTACATTGGTTTGGTTTTGAGACAACTTTACGTTAACTGATATCTGTAGCATTAGGCTTCTAGCTTATTTAAATTAAATTTTACACTTAACTTACTGTTACTTTATCTCGCCACAAGTTTTTGGTTGAGGTGTAAGTACCAAATGTATCTTCTGTTCTTATTAGTTTTAAATAAAGATCTTTTGCGCCCTTCTCAAGTTTCAGTCGTTACTTTAGACTTAGCAATAATCCGATGTCAGTTTATCAAACGTTTGGTTACACTTAATGATACCAAAGGAATTGGCTAACGTCCTAATGTATAATTTTTTCAAATCTGGAAGACATCCGTCTCTTAAATAAAATACAAGTATCCGAATTAAATGTAAAATAAACAAAATATTTAGCGCTAAAAACATAGAAGAGAAAATGACAAAATAAAAGTCAACTAAAAACTATCTACATAGTAATGGTAATACGTGTAATTTACGACAGTTACCGACATCAGAAAGCTTACTAAACACTTAATCGTTATTAATAGCAGAATACCCAATTAAGAATTATGGTAAACGGATTTTTTCTCCTAAAAATTATGAATTTTATTTTTAGGCGATAATATGAACCAGAAATCAAAACTGAAAGAAAGTGATGAATTAAATTATACTGGTAAATTCCTCTTTCTTTTATTAGCTTCATCAAGACGTAATTAAATATATTTTATACATTCGGAAATCTAGAAAGTCCTAAAGCCAATTAATGAAATGTGAGGTAGAAAAAATAAATAAATAAATAAATAAAAGAAGGCCATGCTTATTAAGGATTTTTCAAATCCTGGTATCATATACCTAAATTTAATGGAATTATAAGTCATTATACTTAGGTATATAGCATCCTATTCAGAGATGTATTCAACGTTCCCTAGTCTGCTGTATAATTCACTCTGGAATAGCATGCAATTAAAATGGAAATTTCTTCTGCACATCAAAGTTTCTAAGAAAAGTATTTCTGCTCTTAAAAATGATTATTCCTCTCTAAAGGAATTAGAAAGACATTCCTTAATTTCCGTTTGGCTCTTAACAGATTTTATAAAGCGCAAAAAAGTAACTCTAATATTTCTTGATAATTACGCACTTTTACATTATCACATTTATTTATATTATGAAAGTAAATAAATGTATCAATTTTCCGTGTATAAAGTGTTTATCATTACAATGCAGTATACAATAAACGCAGAAGTTTGAAGAATGTGAAGATAATGAGAAAAGAATAGTATTGTCGTTAATATCGAACCAATTATTATAAAAGCAAAATATAGGCAAAGAATGAGTAGTTGGAAAATTTCATTCCATTTCACTCCGCCACAATACTAGTAAATTAATTGTTCTTATTATGAAATCTCGGCACTAGTAAAAGTATTTCTGTAACACAAATAATTAAACTCTAATGCAATAGTATCAATAGTATCACAGTCGGATGTGGAGAGTAGAGGAATTCTTCACTCAACATGAACAGAAGAAATAAAAACAGAATATAAAAGGAATCTAATAAATCTAGATAAATAAATCGCTCAGAAATTCGAGTCAAGGTAGAAATGCTTTTGGATGCACTAATCAATGTACTTCTCGAATTGAATTACTTTTATAATATTAAAGAAATGAAAATATCAGCGAAACGCAGACAGTTACTGAAAAATTTGATTTAGTCAGAGCTTAAATTAAAAGCAAATATAACTATCCATTTGGCTTGTTGCTTTCTTAAACGGAACTTTCAAGATGTAAAACCACAATCAGGATGCAAAGTTTTTGTAAATATTTATGTCATTTATACACAATATACATCAAATGCATCTAACATATACCTAAAACGTAGTAAAATGAGCTATTTGTCATTAATATACTGTATATTTACTACAGCATCGACTTTTAATTTAAGCTTTACTGTGCACTATTAGCTAGAATGATGTTTTCATAAATGCACGTAGCTAAATTGTCATTTCAGAAAGTCTTCAGCCAAGTAATGAGGCAATTTACATGCTAAAGTTATTTGCTTTTAAAGGGCAAGGAAGATAAAGTTTTGAGGTGAAGAATAAGAAAAAATAGTTAAATAGGATATTTAACTTTTAGAAGTTGTTAATGACTAAAATATAATTTCAGATGTTTGATTCCTTAACTTATTAATAGTTTGCATAGTTGAGAGAAAGAAAAATTTCATTTAGTCACAGACTAAATTTCAAGTGCCCACACTATAAAATATGACTTTTGATGTGTTTCAAAGCTAAGAAGAAGGATACATTTCTATTCAGGTTCTTTTATTTTTACATGATCCACAACCAACCTCACTGGTGCTATATATAGATATATATATAATATACTGTGTTACTCATTTTTCTTGCTGTTCAACAGTCCTTTAGCGCCGCTTATGTTAAATTGTTCGGAGAATTCTCCAGTCACACCTCTTCCATCACAGAAAGGCATATTTCAGGCAAGAGAGTAACGAGTAAATGTAATTGGTTTTCCGTCTTTTCATTTTGTTAAAGAACGGGGGAAAAGGCCTATACCGAAATTTCTCCCTTGAGAATCTAACACGGGAAGCATTGAAAACTGCTCTTGAACTGAAGATAAAGAGATGATGATGAACTGAAAAATTAATACAATTGAATTTGCATAACTTTTCCATGCACATTATAATATAGTCCAAAATAATTTTGTAAATAATTCTGCGTATCAAATTTTAAAGAAAGACATGTTTTTAAGAGTATTCAACACTGTGGAACTGTTTAGTTACTTTTTGCTTTATTTGAATTCTCAATTCTAATTAGTTGCACAATTCCTTTATGTTTTTTATTTTTGAAACTGTTTCTAGATCAGCAAAAACGATTAACAAGAGGAGCATATAACTTTTGACTCACCGATTTCGGCCAATTAAACAAAAATATAATAGATAATAAAGGCAACCCATTTTGAAATAACTTGTAAAGATTCTGTTATGTGTACTTCTAAGTTACAGTTGAATGAGAAAAATCTTAAGAACCAGTAAGCGAATAATCGCTTGAGTTCGTGGGGTCGAAAACAACAAGTGTGAAATAACCCTTTATTATTCCAACTAAAGTTTAACAGAACTCCATCTTGAAGTTGTACAACGAAGCCGACACTCGGGCTTGAACTTAAGAGACTAAGAATTAAACTAAACTAATCTTAATAAAAGGGATATAGCCGAAGCTATCAAACTTCTGACGGAGTTGGCCCCTTAACGCTAATTGACAGCGAATCTATCAAGGGCCTAAAGTACGACCGAAGGTAATAATAGCTTAAGAAAGAGTAGCCGAAAATGGCGGACGCGTGCTAACCAGAATCTCTGGTTCTCTCTGACTAAGACAGTAGAACTTCGTGGTTAAAAACCGCTCTTCCTTAATATGCATTCAAACATGATTCTAAAACTACGTTCTGGCCGGAAGTGGTAAGTTGAAATTAAGAAGCGATAGGAAAGAACGTTTAACTCAAACTTTAACTGTTAATAAAATTAACATGATTCTTTCCAACTATAGACTGATTCTCAAAAATCTAAAGTAAAATTCCAGTTAATCAATATATTATTTGACTCGCTAGCTTGCTGAAATGCAATAGCAATGGTAGCGCTTAAGAATAAGAGCTAACATGTCCAAGAACTGAACTCCGGAGCTTAGAATTTTTTATATTATTTCTATGCGCAAAAATGTGTTCTTATGAAACATACGTAAAAGAATAATGAGAAAATATGAAGTTATTCTTCAGTATGCTTGCGAACATAAAATATGAAAATTAGCTCTCTTCATTTCCTTGCTTTTTCTTTGTGATGTAAAATAAAGACATAATTCTAGCCAAAAGCAAAGAACTTTAATAATTATTTTAACCTTTCAGAAACGGCAAATTGTCTAAAGAGAAGAAAGCATCAGATTTCATCCGTGGATTGGCCTGGACGTTCTTGTTTCAGCAGATTTTCAAATATGCGTTAAGTCCTCCTAAAGTTCACAAAAGATAGCGAACTGGCTTAGGAATGAATGTTTTTACTAATAAAATTTATATCATGATATGCATTGTGCATTTATTAAATGAAAAATTCTAAAATTTATATGAAAAGCACAATAAATTATATCAAAATGAATAAAAATTTATTATTCTTGAAATTTTTGCATCGCCTCATTTTGCGCTATTCATTTAAAAATAACTTCAGGAATAAATTTTGGCACCGTATTAGATGAAGATAAAAATAATATGAAGCAAACAACATCATCCTACGATAAAGTGATATTTGAAATGTGGTAATGTCCATTTTCATTCTCCCACAGTATCACTGTGTAACGCAAATTTCCAGAAGCACATGAACTCGAAAGATATTTAGGTTACTTATGGTTTAAAGTCAATTCTTTATTACTTTTCGCAGGATTTTATGGGCTTGTTATCATCTTAGGATATATTTTATGAAGCGAGAAAAGTTCGCTGTTCTTCTGTTCTTCGGACTCGATTTTCTTGTTTATTCCAAAGAAGTGCACTCTAAGCATTTGAAAATGCACAACTTTTTAGAGTTCATTATTATTATGCGGTGTTTGGCTGAAGCCGATTCTACCAAGGAGTTACGTTCTTTTTGTTAGATTATAAGGTTTCTTTATTAAGCAATTATTTTACCTTTCGGATCTTTATTGTCACTTCCTGACTCCGTTTTCCAACCAGAATGCAAATTTAGTTCGAGTGTACTTAAGGGGAGGTTTTCGGATTGTAAGACAGAGCGTGCTGTTCCTCTGGAGGCCACGTTACTAAGTTGCTAGATAAAACACGAACAGCAGCATTAAGCTTCGTATTAAGTTTTTGAGCCAAATTTAGCTTTTAATTCATTAGTTTAGATGCTAACCAATCGGAAGTTGCTAGTGTCATGATGTGATAGGATAGTGATATAGTTCTGTAGAACTGATGGCATATAGCATGGCACTAATCTAATGATGAGAAATGATGCATACGATGATTTACAGAAGACTTAATCACAACTTGTAAGACTATCAAAAACTTCGTTGCATGGATATTCAAAACTATCAATGTTTTAGAAGTCGCGGCAGCAAAATCTTAAAGCTATATTGTACTAGTGCATTTCTCTAATCCATTTGCCAATTATCTGACAACTGTGGAAAGTAAAGTTAATAAATTAACGTTTACATTTATTTCAAGTGCAAAAGATAAGTCAAAACTTGAGCAATCTAGTTTTCTAATTTTCTTTTAGTTTTTTAGAAGGTAAGATTTCTAAATTCTATACATTTTCAATAATCCAAATAAACGTTCAGCTTCGATATATATCAGCTGAAAGGGATACTTTATAACAGTATATGACCCACTCCTTATTTTAAGCGTAAAGGAAAAAGTGTGGAAAGAAACAGTTTAGAGCGATTACAACTTAAATAGATGACCCATGAAAAAAAGTATTTCTATAAAAATGCAACTTTCTAATTATTTCAAAAAAGATTTATACTTAATGACACTGAGATATAAAGTATTTTCAAGCACACTTGTTTTAGCATTTTTATTGTGCGAAACCTGCTCCTTATGTGCTTCGCGTTTACAAGCACCGACGCGAAGCTTTTATGCTATTATCTATTTTTGTACAGCAGATTATGCTATAAAACCTGTATTAATATTATATTACTTATGTTAAATTTCATACGTAAGTTTACAACTGTATTATACGACTCGTATTTAGCTTCCGATGAATCGCTATTATTACCCTTTGAAACGTGTTTATCTGCCTAAAGGTCATACATGCTGGGAAACTAAATATAATAAGCTCCTGCAAATACAGAACCCAAATTTGTTGAGCATTTTCAAGGATAAAACATTACACATGCTTGTTCTTGAAATATGAGAGCACTAATCTACACAAGCATATGAAATATTTCCTAATTTTATTTAAAATAAAGAAGCATTTATTAAATGCTAACACTATTTCAATTAAATATTTCATGTAATGTATAACGCTCGCAAACTTACTTTTGTGCCGTTTAATCTGAATGCTCAAATGTGTCCTGTCAAGTTGAATGGTGTATGGATCTGTTTACCTATAACATCTCATTTACTATTTTTATTGTAATGATAACTTTTTATTTTTCTGGATACCAGCCATACTGATAAGACATAGACGGACAGAAGAATTAATAACAGAACTCGAATATGATTTTTAAGCCAACTAGTAAAATTTTGTGCCTGACTAGTAAAACTATTGCTATGATGATGAAAACACCTCGAATAATTACACTGATATACGTATATGAAATCACGACTCAACATTCGCATTCGGAATGTAAACTTGTAAAATTATATTTACAGCAAGAAGTGAGCTTCGGTACTTTAAGCTAAATTCATGACATTAAGCTAAATTCATTCATTTATATATTCTACGTGAGAATTTTGATTCAATACGCAGATCGCATTTTTTGAGCTATTGTATGAAACATTTGTTATCCTACTTTTAACAATCTGAAATATCACAGTATACGAACATATCAATCTCAATCAAGCAGGGTGTCGTGAAGAATATCATAAACCTCAATGTAGACTTTTCTCAAAATATCTTGCTCTTAATAATGTCAGTTGAGCAGAAGTTTAAAACTTGTGATTTAGAACATTTACTTTTTAATTTGCCCTGAGATTTCCAGTCGAAATCGCTGTGTCCTCTTACGCCGAAGCAGAATACCGCAAAGTATATTTTGTAGTTCAGCCGTCACTAAGCTATTTTCTAAACTTTTGTATCTGCTGCTGCTCATTTCTATATTTAAGTTCATGAATAAAAACATGCTGAATGATCCAGGAAAGTGAAAGAAATCCAGGATGAGAAAAGGTCTCCTTATCACACATGAACAGACGCATAAAAAGTTTTACTTACTCCCTGTCATCGTCACTCATCCCTTCCTGTAGTTTTGTTTGTTCTTTAGTTTAGAAACTCAACACGGTTTATTCTTGAGTTATAATCAGTCATTTACTTTAAAATATCCGAAATTACATTTAATTTGATAAAAAAAACAAGCAGTTCTGTGTTTGTTGAAGCCATTTAAGGCTGTGTTTCAGGGATTAATGAAATATCATAGCAACTTTTTCGTATACATAATAATAGTGACGCTGAAACTGATTATAGATACCAAACGTTTTTTGTATAAAATATTTACTCAGGAAAGCACGTTCATTCATAAAGAAGGAAAATCAAATTTTACGGTGTATTCACATAAATATTTTCTAATGTATGTTAAGATGAAATTTAATACGTACACAGCAATATTTCAATGATGAAAATTTAGATAGAAGTCAGGAAAAACTTTTGTAAAGTAAAATTTATTTTGATTATTTGTTTATTTTAGTTACACGCTCTCTTAGTTTTGTAAAAGTAAAGAAATTGATGTCAAATTATTATTACGAATGTGATGTTTTCATTTTCACTGTAAGGTTTCCAAAGCTAGATTTTAGCTTTATTAGAGCTGCATATTTCATATTATCATTTTTAACACAATAAAACTACATGATATTTTTGTAAATTTCTTACTTTGATGCTATCAAATATTGCACACGAATTTGCAGTTTTAGTGAATAAACTCCTGCTTATGCTTTACTCTTACTGTTTCTTTTCTACAGTTAACCCTCTAATTATATTTTCTGAAGCCCAACCAGTAGTCAAACTTATATGCCATAGTGATGGAATGCTCTTAGAGCGACATTCATAGCATAGAAGTATACACCGGACGCACAAAAGTTCTCACCCGGTCCTTATTTCCTCAACATTGGACGAAGATGTATACTTACAAAATTGTTTCGATGGACACACGTGTTTCAGTCTTGGGATTTTTAAATCAGTTTCAAGTTAAAGAAATCCGTTTTGTAAAATTGAGACATCTAACTTTTAATGTGTTCCTCCGGTGCCGTTACTTATTTAAAAAAAATTATACAATCATTAAAAAATGTAAAACATAAAATATATGACTCCCGAACGACAATATTTGACCGAGATAGTTTATTTCAAAATTTACTCTTTCTGACGTCATTATCAGCTGCACTGAGGGGGCGGTTAATAAGTAAACTAGAATAATAGGTTAACTTTTCTTTTTAAATCCCATTCAATGATATTCTTTTGTGATCTACTAATGTCTTTAATTTATAATTTTCTTACATTTGGTACACAAAAGAATTTTTTAACCAATAATTCATACATTTTCAGAGTCTAAAAATACGTCATTAATTTTCTGATGAAGTTTTATTACTTATTACTATTCTATTTTATTAGAATCATAATCTGACAATCATGCAAAAATTCCTGATTTTCGCATATTTTTCACGTTTAATTACTGGAAATAATATCACAAGTTATCTGCGCACGTAGCCACCAGTGTTTTCTAAAAAACGAATTCTAGACGTTTCTGTGAATGAGATCTCCATTTTGAAATAGTTTGTATTAATTACTAATTTTCACTATAGTCTACATATAAATACTCGTCAATTAATTTCTTAGCACCGAAACATTTTTCTAAATTAATATTTCATTTTTGTTGGTACAAATGCAGACATTTTGTTCCTCAATATGAGTACGACCCCTAAATATGATATCGAATTTATTGTCAAATATATTGCTCAATTTTGTTTTCGTATGGGAGTCAAACATTTTTTAAATAATGAACACAAAAGTTTCTTAAATGTAAGTATAGGGACCTGAGTAGCGTACAAAAAGTTAGATTTCGTAATTATGACAAAACTGATTTCTTTGCATTTAAAAATGCCAAAACAAGAGTCTTTGCGCATGTAAAATACTTTGATAACTTGAAGTATATGTGTACGACTAATGGATGTGAAAATAAAGACCTGGTAATGACTTTTTGGGAAAACGATCTATGTGCACCTCTGTAAGACATATATCTCTTCAATTTCTCTTCATTCGATCATAGATTATTATTTCTTATTCATTTTGAATTTTAAAATGGTTCTCATCGTTAGTTCTATTGTTTTGAAAATACAATCCAGTTCATTAATGTTTATCTGAAATTGAGTATTACATCATCAGATAAGTGTTTCAGATTTTACACTTTTTTAAAACTCAGCCCTACACAGATGACCTAAATGAAAGTGCTTTTATTTTGTTATAATTTAACTTTCCATCTGAATTCTTAGTATTTCTCACTTTATCCTGTTTACTAATATATTAGGAAGAGGAAATTATGTAACTTGCAATATCGCTAATAAAACTGAAAGAACGTTGTGTCTCATAAGCTCCATTATGCATAAAAAGAGAAGTTAAAGTATATTTCAAACTGGGTATCACTAAAGACACTTTACCTTCCACTTCCGGTGAGAATTTCACACCAGGATTCTTTTCTAAAATTAACCCATATGGTCGTAAAGTGGCCATTGAAACGGATTTGATCCTTTTTTGCACTTACATTATCTGATTCAATCAGTAACCACATATTTCAAATGAGTAAAGCATTATGACATTAAGCTTTAAGTCATGCATCTTAGGTGTTATGCATAAGTAAGTAGGAAAACAATCAAAAACAATTAATGCAAATGCCAGGAATTTACAATAAATATAATTAAGAATGTAAATATGTTATAAATATATCAATGTATATATGTGCTCATTATGAAGAATTATTATTATTATTGGGAAGAGTATTAAAGCTGCAAATAATGTATTTTTTATCTTTCAACTTCGAATTGTGATGAATGGAAAATAAGAAAGCTGATTCACCAAAAATATTTATTTAAAATACTGCTAATATGTTACTCATCTTTTAGGAGAAATGCATACTAAGATTTTAGCTAGGATTCCTAGCGACGGAGTAGCACTTTCATCACATTTAAAATTAAATACTTTTAAAATAATTGGTGACAGAAATGTAGTACGGACTCAGTTTCTCCTTGTGACTATTTCATTAAGAATTAATAGAACAGTGTATCATTTCAGTTATCAATGTTTGAATCACAGTTAAATTTAAAAGGAGTTTTAATATTCAAATTGCATATTTGCCCTTTAATAAATAATTCAGAATTTTAGGGTTTCATGTCACACGATAAAATTATGCATGAATACTTTGATCTAGGCAATATTTTCTGTTTAAATGTAAATGGAGGATCGCATTTGATAACAGTGTTAATCATATAAGTTGGTATCAGGAATATCATCTGTGGATATTAGTTCGTAGCTCTAATTTTTAGATGTAATTCAAGAAATTATATTCTTTATGAGACGAAATTAATACCTAAAATACAACAAATACTTTTTCTAAGCATGTTTTTATGGTGAGATGACCTGATGGGAAAGAAATTATTTTTTCACAAGTAGGTTATCGTAACATTTCGGAAATAATACTATTATAGCTTCAATATAGTTTGAAGAGGCATCTCTGTTCAGAAACGATGGAATGTTTTGAATGCCAAATTAAGGCTTGTAATATTTTTCATCTGGTATCAAAAGAATTTTCCTTTTTTCAATGCATTTTTAATATTTTCATACTGCAAAAAAATTATCACATATCTCTATGGGTGCTCTTGAAGTGTAACTGGCTAGCATGTTTAGCTAACAGTGAAAGGTTCTTCTTTCGAATCTCGAAGAGAACACGATCGCTTCCTCCCGTTTTTCAAATTAAAATTCCAAACAGTCTGTACAGTATCATCTTAATAACTTTAAAAACGATGGACGATAATTCATCACTATTTGGGTTTGGTTGTCTGGGTCTCGTACTCTTCACCATCGCTTTTAAAATGGAGGGGCGGAAAGTAAGGAACATCATAGTGTCTTCTGCGTGCTCTCATAGTGTAAAATTTTACTACGAAAAAATCTGATATTTTCTATAACGTACGTAATGAAGATTCGTAATTCGCTACGGCAACGCAATTTAGGGTCTCCTGTCTTCATAAAGGATACTTAAGCTGAAGACTTTCTAAACAAAACTGGCTTTTCACAGTTCACTTGCGGGGAAAGCATAAAAGTCCTGTGAAGTCACATTTTCAGAAGGTAATCCAACTCAGTATAATCTTCTAGTGCTTTGCAGCTTTAGCCGATCAAACGCTAGTAAACTTGCAACTTTTTGGTGTGGTGTTGACGAGCTTATTGACATTTAACACTAAAATCACGGCAACGATCCTTTTATTTATAACTTTGATATTTTTTTATTTTTTATTACTTACGAATAGTTCACGATAATTTTTTGCCCATTTTAAATAATTATTTTTGCCGATATTATTATTTATAGTTAGAGTTACTGCTATCGGTCATTTGACTCCATTGCCTATTTCACAAAGTGAATGGGGGGAGGAGAGGAATAAAAGCATCTGCTTGGAATTTTTGCTCGTCACGTCTCTGCCCGTTTCTCTTGTGTTAAAAAGATTATTTTTTAGTAGACACTAATGCACTTCATTTGGATAGTTTTTTTTTTTTTTTTTTTTTTTTTTTTTTTTTTTTTTGTTCTGACCTGTTTATTATGTCACGTAAAAGCGTTTGTAGAAAATATCTAACGAAGGAAGAGATGCTGAAAGTTTATAAAAATCTTTTTCTGATGATAATCCCGCTTCAAAAACTGAACCTGATGAAGAATATTATACCGAATCTATATCCAATTTATTCCATGAGGACCGAATTGTTTCTACTGAAACAAGTGAATCCAACTCGATGGAGAATCTGTTCACGAAACAGAAAAGAAAAATAAAAATTTATACCAAGAAAATATTACATTGCCTTCATTATGGAACTGCCTACTATTGTTTCCGGAAGTGAAACTCAACGGCAGTAGTTGAGCTCGAGAAAGTAGTGAAAGGCAATAAAACAGAATTCGAGAACGAAGAAGATGTATCCAAAGTAAAGAAATTCAAAATGATGAAGTAACAGCGAATGATGGTTCAGTTAAGAAAATTTCGACAAGTGGTTAAAGGGAGATGTCCTCAGAAGAATGCCTTACGAGAAGTAGCTGGGCCAACTTAAGTTAGCAAGGAGAACAATAGTTGACGATAACTCAAGTACTGCATGTAAGTAAGTAACACTGACAACGGATAATTTTTTCCTACCCTGAAATTAGTAAAGGAAATGGATTAGTAAAAGAAATTTTCACGGATAAGCTACGTTGGCACAATAAATCGTTCAAAAGGAGAAGTAAATTTTTCTTTCAAAAATAATAGGGATGAACTCTCTTCTAGTAGGATTGCTAAGCATGACAATATAACGCTTACGGCTTATCAAGGAAAAAAACCAAGAATGTCCTGCTCAGGAGCACCATGCACCCAACAATGGAAATCGCATCTGATGGAAAAAAGGCACCGGAAGTTGTGAAATTGTCCAATTCGACCAAATGTAGAGTTCGTGTTTTGGACCAGATGACCAGAAAATACTCAGTGAAGGCCATCCAGACGTTGGCCAGTTAAAGTTTTTTTAAAAATATTCTTGATTTGGCCACGATAAATGTGTAGATAATTTATAAGAAAACAACTGAATATAAAAACATCAGCCGTTGTGAATTTTAATTTTGAATACCGCTGAGGAGCTACGAAAGACGTATATTTCATCCAAAATTCACAAGCTTCCTGTATCTGACTCAAAAAGAATTTATACTTGCGTCAATCTTTCCCGTAAGCTTAAACAGATCCAAATAAATGCATGCAGATGTAACAAAATTTGAATACTTGTGAATACTGTAAAAGTAATCTGTAGGCACTGCAAAACCGAGTAATGTAAGTACTAATATACGTAATTTTTAATATATTTATTTCATATTGAAAATTTTTATGAGTCCCTGAAATAATGATAAGAATGATAAGAAGTTTAAAAATATCTAGAGGGATTTTTTTTCTTTTATCTCTATGTTATATTATAAGATATTTCTCCCGCTTTCCTAGCGAGCCTTCGTGGTGTAACGGTAGCACGCTGAGCCGGTATTTCAGAGGTCCGTGGTTCGATTTCCAGCGAAAGTGGTTGCATATTTTTCATCTTTTCTGCTTCCAATTAACCTAATGACTCTACAAGTGGCGCCCGAACTAAAAGGGTTGTGGATGATGATTCTCCACACCCAAGATTTGGCGACTAGGTCCCCTAAAACCCTAGTCGCCCTTTAAAAAGGGGAGTATATAAGGTGTTTCTCCCACTCCCTTAGCGAGCCTTCGTAGTGTAGTGGTTCTGCACACTGAGCCGTTATTTCAGAGGTCCGTGGTTCGATTCCCGGCGAAGGCGGTTGCTAATTTTTCTCCTTTCCTGCTTCCAAAAAAAATCCTAATATCTCTACAATATTAAATTATCATTCGATTAATATATTTACTCACTTTATTTTGCTCTTTGTTACATTAACTTATCTTATAGGGGCATGTATTTACTCAATTTACTTTATTTACTTATTAAATAAGAAAAATGTATCGTTATAAGCATTAACTTTACATAATATTAGCGAAAATCGAACCTTTTTTCTACTCGGAGCAAGCAATCAAAATGACTGCTGATCGTAGTTATAGGTATACCGAAAATGCCGTAATGCTAGTGTTAAGAAATAAACTGGTTAAACATATTCGAATCGAAGAAAGAACAAAAACAAAATATAGTGTACAAACAGTTATAAGAACGAACCATATTCGTATAAAAAAAATGGTTGCCTTTTGTTACATAAAGAGAAAATGAATACGTTTCATTTACTTTATTCTATGTATACACGGTAAAAAAAAAGTTCGCTCTTTACAGGCAAAAGTTTTGTAAAGTTACAGAAATCAAAAAGTTACAGAAGAATTTCCTGTAATGGTAACAGATTGAAAGCAAACTGTAGCGGTAACAGCTGATTTGCTTGTAGCATTACAGATAATGTTTCAGTAGCCGCGCGGAAGAATCACGTGACTGACTGGAAATTAGCCAATTAGGAGAAAAGTGTTTGAAAGCTAGTTGCAGAAAAAAACATGGCTGAATGCATGTTGGTTGTATATCGCAGAAATGTAAGAAAATGTTGCAGTAAGAAAATGTTTACAATTACTGCTTGAAATATTTTTTGTTCATTTTATGCAGATTATTCTCATGCACTTTGCACTGTTATATGTAGTGAGTAAGTATTTAAACGTTTAAGCTTTGCGATTAATTAATATCAGTGTTCGTAATGTCTAATGAGTTGAAAGAGTGCAAAATATTTATTCCAAATGCAGATCTAATAGTAGTATTTTGTCATTGTGCATCCGATAAATTACGCCTTAAATTGCCCGTATTAATATTTAAAACTAATTATTCCAAAATTTAATCACTGTTTGTGGTATTTAATTGAAATGGTAATGTGATTGTTGAAAACAAAACTAATCATATTAGCGTTCTTTTCCAATCGTCTGACCAAAGAACGTTTGACATCTTTTTCCCGGCAGGCCTTGCGAGAAACGTTTATATAAACATTTAGAATTCTGAATGTAATGTATATATTTTTTGCTTACTAGTTTTAGTTTATGCTTTTTCTAGGATTACCTAATTAGTTATACCTGGTTTATAATTCAGTCTAATATGTTTATGTACGAGTGTGTTATGAAGTAAAATTACAAAAACTTGAACAACGCGGTCGAGAATCTCGTTTATTCCTTTAGTATAATAATATTTTTTTCAGTGGTTTAATTTACGAAAATATTATAATTCCAAAATGAAGTAATTATATTGATTAAAAATATGCCGTATCATACTTTTCGTAATGTTTTGTTTTACTAACTAGATGCAACTTTATTATTCCATATATTTTAATATACCAATATCAACAGGGGAAAAATGGAAATGACCTAAAATATTTTTCTAACAATTCGTTAAACTAATTATAAAACAAAACTAAAATTTTGTGCATTATTTCAAAATATCATTTCATTAATATTTTATAAATGACAACATATATTATATTGTATATATAACTACCATTGCATACTTATAAGTTTTTAAACATTTGATGTAGAATTTATGTTGATTTTATTTTGCCCAGTTTTAATACAGTTTTGAAGTATGATAGTTTTGTTACTAGGATAGCATGAATCTACTAATACAAGTTTAATACATTTCTTGACAAATGTTTCTCTTATTCATGTAATATAATATATAAATCATAAAATAAGTTTTCTTAAAAATAAATTATTATTGTTTATTGGAATTTAAAACAATTCTGTATCTGTATGTTGTATTAAAAATAAAATAATAATGAATTTTTAATGAAGCATTGATTTTAGCATTAACAATGTAAATATATATATATATACACACATGAATAAATGGAAATGCAAGCTACTTTTCCTTACAAAACCGCCTATGAATATATACTTCCCTTTAGGCTGATAGCGTTTGCATGCTTTGCCATATTCTATCAATCCAAATGATGCAAATATGCAGAAAATTTTACTCTCTTTGAAAGTTAATACCGGAAATAAAATTCAGTGCATTTGTAAACTACATTAGTTCTCTTATAGCTTGTCATTTAATTGCCCAATGATTTACTAGTCCAAACTAAGGCAGAATTCAGATGTCATTCAAATAAAAGAAAATTAATAAGGTCTGATTTTTAGACGTATATATGAAGATTTATTTTTTTAATATTATTTTAAGTCAAACAAATTAATTTCAAATTTAAGTAAGTATGCATGCCTTTCAGTAGCATTATTTTTGATATCTTAAATTAAATAACTGAATGCAATATTTCTTGTTAATAAAAGAAAAGCAATGTTATGAAAGACTAGGGAAGTGGATTTGCAAGTTCTAATTACGAAAGGTCCCATGCTTTAAGGGGTCATTTTTAAAAATACTTAATTAAAAAATATATTTAACGTAAAACTTCCAAACTTCACACATGTGGAATATTAATTCTATATATTTTATCTCATTCTTGTTTTATTAATTAATTTCATAGCATTTCGTGTGACACTAGTAGTAATTATTAATTAAATTTTATGCAATTTCTGATCTATGTTTTGATTTTGTTATTAATTACGTTAGTTTACATAAGATTTAAAATTATATAAGGTACAAAAACCTTCTGCATCTATTAATATATGCTGAAGTGAATGAAATTATGCCAGTGAAATTTTTTTAAATCAAAAACAAATTTCTGTGGAAAATTAAAGTTATAAATTCTAAATGCAAACAAAGGAGTGAATTTGAAAGTTATCAAATAAGCCAAAGTGTTGGTCATTTTTTCAGTTTTGCAGAAGAATTTTTATACTTTGCAGAATGGGAATATGATGTTTGGTTTTGTTACTATTAATTATCACAACTGAATTATTGCAACTTACATTGCAACACGTAATTTAGCTTAAAATTTATTTGAACTTAATTTTCTAATTTATTTTGATCATGTATATTTCATGTGTCATAAGTCTTTGAAATGAACTTAATTCTCATCCTAATTATTTACACAATTTTTTTAAAGAAGAAAAAGTCACATTTGTTTTGCTTAGTTGCACACGAAGATACATGTCTATATATAGAGAGAGAAAGAGGAGTTATGTTTACTTGCAGACTTTTTTCCTCCTTTTATATTATAGTATGAAAATCAAGGGGGAAATTAAGCAATCAATTTAATTTTGAAGGATGTGATTACAATAAGATCTTAACCAATCAAAAATATTCATGAATGAACTACTGGTAACTATCATAGTATTATTATTTAAAAGAAACCTACATTCCAATAAGAACGCTTAGTAACATAACAATTTAAGTTATCTGATAAAAGTAATTTTCATTCCTACTTCCCTATACCTTGAATTTCACTCTTAGTATTGCCCACTGCTACTCCCCTAGACCTCAAAGCATTTAATGCATCTGGAACTGCAATTTGTGTCTTCTTCTACAGCATGCAAGTTATCACCGTTTAGTTTGTACTGCCACGAGCAATGATCTTCAGAATTACCGTATTGCGTTGCATATTCCACCCCACCCAGCTTTAGAACCAGATTCTGAAAATTAAAAAAATATTTACATAATTTTTCCCCTTTTAATGCATTCAGAAAATGAATATCCCAAGATTTTAAAATGGATTTATCAACATAATGATTGTTTTCGTCATACTAACAAAGGCAAACTTTTGCACACTTAAGGCCCCGTTGAATCTTTCTCTTCTAACTGTTGAATATTATGTCAGCCTAATACAAACAATGATCTATGATAGTGAAAGCAAATACCAACTGCCATTCACTGTGCAATTTTGCCATATCAGCTGAATGTTCACCCTAGCAAGCATCGGACCACAACCTTCTCTAATTATTTATGTATGATCTGAGGCCTAAGGAATTGCAAGAACAACAATGAGAAAGACAGAAGTTCAAATTATAAAGAAGAAATGAGATAACTTATTAGATGTTGCAATTATGTGTATTCTTATTGAAATAGAGGTTTCTTTTAAATAAATAATATTGTGATAGTAGTAGTTTATCCATGATTACTTTTCATTTGTTATATTCCTACTGTGACTGTGTCCTTTGGAAATTAAATTATTCGTTTAATTTTTCCCTCTTAATTTTCGGAAGATAAAATTAGTAAAAATAAGTGGGAATATGGCATCAAGAGCATTAGATATCCCCATTTTCTTGAAGCTGTTCACTATTATTGTTTCATCAATGATAGACCATGCACCCAAAATCCACTAGCAAATCAGTTAGTAAGATGAAAATGACCACTATGCGGACAAAACATTTAGGGTAACTTGTTTTGTGAGCGCCTTAAGGAAGACAAACATTACCTAAATCTTTAAAACATATTCAGAATCCTGTGCTAAAAGAAAGCTAGGGGGAAAATGTTGTCCGAGTCCCAGTGATTCCTTTGGACGAATATGTAATTTTGTTTTAGAAATTTAAGGTAATAAATATAATATTTTTCGAATGCTAAAACAGTTCGAGAAATTTATTCAAGTTCTGAATTCTGAATATAAGTATACTGTATATTATATTTAATAACTATGGTGGCTTAATTTATGAAAATATTTGAATATTGGCTGTTTTTGTACAATGAACCTTCTCTAAGCTAGCTTTACGTGATTCCTGAAAATTTTGATCTTTAAATGATAGTGGACATCCTAGAGAAGTTATGTTTACTAATTAGTTATTTTATGAGGAATGCTGGTTAAATTTAAAAAGTGATTGACTGAGGTAGCTTTTCGTAATGAGACGGTTCACTGTAACCCAATTTTTTAAAGAATTTTAGCTGTTCTTAATTAATTAAGATATTATAAAGAAATATGATTAAAAGTGTTATATAAGCACATGTTTAAAACATCTATTAAAATAATTTTTATAAGCTTTTTAAGAGCATGATTATGATTTTAAAAGAAATGTTTTTTTCTTTATTTAGGTTTACAAAGAGGGGAAAAACCATTCATTTTTTCCAAGCAGTCGAAACGAATTTTTATGAAATGTTTATTAAATTATATTATGTTATTTTTTAATTAATTCTTTTTTTCAGGTTTTATGTAAAGTTTATGAATTAAGTAATAAATTATTTTTACTTCTGTATTTTAATTAGCATATTATTTGCTTCATAATATGCTAATTAGTGTTTCACAATAAAATTATAAATTCAATAAACTTCTTAATTAACATGTTGTAATATAGAGAGAGCATAAAGTTTGTTTTCTGTTGTCACATGTTTATTTCACAATTTTGTATGCGAATCTCGAAATTTATAATAACTAGGAATATTTTTTTAGTATCACTTTCGAAATGGTAAATATTAAGCTTAGATTTATTGCATATTATGTTTGTAAAAAAAATTATAGGTAAAATTAAAATGCATTAAATTTTAAGCTAAACTGAAGTATTAATTTTAGAAATAAATTTCTTAAAGGCATAGTTGTATTAAGAATTTTAAGGCAAACAAGGCTTTAAAAATTAAGGTCAGTTGGCAAAGTTTTATGCTTATTCAAAAAGCATGACATTAGGTTTTTAATGAAAGACTTCTATCTGTTAATTCAAAGGAAATTATTTGAAGGTAAGTACAAAAGTTATGCATTATTTCAAACAATAGCAGACTGTTGACAAACACTGAGTGCAGATAAGAATAAAAAGATTAGTTAGACGTTATAATTCAAGCGTATGAACAAAACTTTGAATTCCTTGTAGTAACAAAATGAAGTTCATTGCTATGTTGAATTCTTTAATTTACTGAAAATGTCATTTTTTAGAAGGAGAGAACATATTTTTGAAATATGAAGAACAGCTGTTCTGAGTTCTTCATAGAAATATTTCACAAAATGTCTTTTACTGTAATAATATGATCATATCAACATGCAACACGTTTACTCATTTAAGTTAAATCTAAAGCAACATGTGTCTATTTTAGCTAAAATTAACTAAAAAGAAAGTTCTAGAACATATCTTATTAACTAAAACATGCAAATAAAACATACTATTTTTTTCAGCTATTTTACAGGGCAAATATAAGGAGTTGCATATTAATTTGAACTTTTAAATTAATCAAAATGATAATATGAAAGGCCTTTCAATAATATCAGACCTAAGTTTCTCTTCATAAAACAAAAATACTCTGCAACAGACTAATGTTACTTTTTGAAAAAAGAACATTGCTGTTGAAAGCACATCTTTTAAATTAATGCTAATCTGAGGTCAAATTGACTAATTAAAAAAGCCAAACTATTATGCTTCACTTGCATATATCTGTATAATGATATACACATGCAGATATTGTTTTACTCAAAACATCTTGATTTCAATATATTTTATTATAATAAGCATAATTTTAGACAAAAAAATCTATTACTTTTATAGACATATCCATTAGTATTATCTATGAAAAATATTTTCTACACACATAATTACTTAATGGGCTATTAGAGGGAAATAATCTGAAACCTTTACAGATACAACCATTGGAATTTTACGTAAAAAAAGTATCTTCTACTCACATAATAACTTGCTATAATAATACAAGAAAATAACCTGTAACGGTTACAGATATATCTGTTGAGATTTTACATGAGAAAAACATGTCCTTTTTACATAATTATTTGCTGTAATATTACACGCAAATAATCTGTAACCATTACAGATATATCGTTTGGGAATTTACATGAGAAAAATATGTTCTACTTACATAACTATTTGCTATGATATTACAAGAAAAAGATCTGTAACCATTACAGGCAAAACTCTTGTAATGTTACAAAGAAAATACCTGTTTCTGTTACTCAAATAACCCATGGCATCCCAGTTTCCATGAGTTTTCTTAGTAACCTTACAGATTTTTTTTACAGTGTATGCTTCATGAGAAATTAAACTTTAACGTATCAAATATCGAAATATATGTACAGTAGTCGGTATTAAACATTAAAATAACATGAAACAGATATCGTTTTAAGTTAACATAAAAAGTCGGGAACATTTATCATTTGGTCTGACCTCTCCATAGACAGTCACGTGATATCAGTCACGATTTCCTTACACGCAGAGTTTGATTTAAATTTTGAATCTGGAAACACAAAACTGTAAGAACAAAACGTTTACGTTTAGAACAGTTGCATGTATAATAAAAAATAAAATGTGCATATAAACGCAATATCTTTCTTATAGACGAGTGAGATACTTATTTTATTTAGGGGACAGAATTTCCACGATATGGACTAAAATAAACAAACGTATACAGATATTTGGCTATGTATAAAACAATTATTTATTTTTTTAAACTCTGCGTAACCATCCGAAAAGTGTTAAGCTACACGAAAGGTAATCTGGAAAGAAACCTGAGATATTTCATGTCTCAGACATTTTTCCAGAATGTCAACTTAAGCAGAGTTTATTATTTCTTCGCCAATAACGGACTGCCTTCTTGAATTCATGCGAAATATTTCAATTCACCATTGTTATGAATAATCCCTTATCTCAAATTTAGCTGTAACCAATAATGAAAAAAAATGAACTTAAATCCTAAAGATGCTGAACATCTTTTTCTATGTCTCAGGGATATTTTTCAGATTTGCCCATTTTGGAAAAGGTATTTTGAAACTTTTTCAAGGAATTCCTGTATATTGTTATAGAGATAAACAAACTCGCATTATTTCTTTGGGGATCTTTGCTCAAAATAACTTCTGTACTAAGAAAAATGTTTCTTTACCAGAAATGATAGATAAGAAGCAAGACACCTGGAATATGTTTGTTGTAAATTTCTTTCGTAAATTACTTATTTATATTTGGAGATGCTCCCTCTAGAAATTCGACGAACCTAACTGTTCGCCGTTGCTCGCATTTTATGTTTACGTTGCCATTTAGCTTTGTTGTGGGATAACATTTCTACTCTTTTTGGAATTGCGCACATTTTCAAGCTGTTTCTGCTTGCGTTTCGTTTTGCCTAAATGAAAACATTTGCGCAATGAATATTCAGTTTAAAAGACGAACGTGATGTATCAGCCAATACTGATGAATTTCAAACCGTAAGAAACTTTATTAGATACTGAAATTTTTAACAGCGTATATAAAATGGATACATAGCAGTAAGTTTAAAATTTATAAAACTTATTTAAAAAAATTAAACTAGTATGATTTCAGCAATTTCAGTGCATTCCCTTCATGCCACAATTAATTATCTTTTATGCACATTATTATTTATAAACATTTCATTTAGAGCCTATCTAACAGAAATCAGCTTACTCTGCAAAACACTCTGCATTTTATGCACAGCGTATTATTGTGAATTAATCTGTGAAACAGATCTAAAAATTAAAAGATTCTCAAAAAAGCTGCTTTTGTTTATTTGATTACCGCACAGAACTCCAGGGCCACTTGTCTGAGGGAATGGTTGACTTCGTGGAGGACATACTTAGGGAAACTGATTCGTGTAGGCACTACACATGAAAACCCACAAAAACGCCTAAGCAGCCAGCCCATCTGTTAGGATTCGAACCCCGGACCAAAACTACCAATGTTCAGCCACTTTAACCACTCACCGCTAGCGCACCGCCTCTCAAACAGCTCGTCTGAATGTTACAATAAAACTTGATTAAGACGAAAGTTCAGATTTCCGTAGTGCAGTTGAAAGTACTTACAGCACATAGCTTATCTCAACTGCAAAAACTTCATTTTTGGACTTTTACATACGTCAGACCTTAAGAAATCTGGAAAGAGCAGGATTAGTGCATCTCTCGCTCATGCCAGAATAACCAACAAAGTATCAAAATATCAACGACATCACACACTGAAGATAGTTAAATTCCTAAATTTAGCATTTGATCCATAAACTTTAGAAAATTATCACATTCTTCCTATATGCTCTTGTAGCGTTAGCAGTTAGCCCGTCTAGCTAGCAAGTAGAAGACCTCGGCAAGGGCGCAGTCGATTGTATACGTCTCCTCTTCTGAAATTCCTATTTGCTGCTACAAAACAACGCTTTTAATAAGATGGCCAAACACACCAATGAAACACTGTGAAAAAGAATAGTAACGGCTATGTTTAAACGCTTCTAATATGTCATTCAGTTAGTTAAGAGTATTTAATCATGTTTAACTTGTCCATTGTTTAAAGACTTAAATATGACGGTGGTGAAGATCTAGAATGTTTAATCGCAGTGTTAATGCTAACCACGAAACTGCAAGGTCGTTTAGAATATTTAATTGCCAAAGCTACTTAGAGGGTGCACAAGGAACAAAACTACAAAAGGCCGGAAACTTTGGATTGTATGGATGATTAGCGCGAGAATGTGAAGAAAAAATACAGCAAATACACTGAAGGTGTTAAATTTCATCTGTGTGAAATTCGTTATCACATTTAATAAGCAGTACTAAATTTCTTTTTTAATATTCTTGCTTGATGCCTTTTTGTAATAATACGCTCTACATGGAAATGCTGCAAAGTTTTATACTGTCATTCTAGATTGTGTTAAGGTGATTTCAGAATCCGAAAACAAAAATGAGAAATTCTATTATTTAAGATCATTTACCACTTGGAGCCGGCCCACCAGCGGCCGATCGGTAAAGTCGCTGAACACTGGTAGTTCGGTCCGAGGTTCAAATCCCGCAAACGGGCTGGCTGCATGGGCGTTTTCGTGGTTTTTCCCATGTGTAACGTGTATACGAGTCAGTTTCCCTTAGAAAGTCCTCCACGAAGGCATCCCTCCCCTTAGGCAGATAGCCCTAGTGTGCTTTGCCATAATTAAATAAACCAAACCAAACCAAACCAAACCCATTTGGAGCCTTACTAATAAATTCCCCATTACTTCATAACCTTTCTATGTCAGTTACCAAAATGTTCAGAAAAATATTGATGCTATCTATATTTAAAACGCAGCTGAATGGAAAACATTCTGTTGGTTATGGCTACTTCTTACTCGGCTATATTTTGACCCGCACTGAGTTTTCCATAAATACGTTTGACAATATCATGCATTGGATCGACGCATTCCATTACCAAACAGCTTGCAGAAATATATGATCACTGCACTGTTGAGCACGAAAATAAATATTCTAATCACGCGTTCTCCTCCGTAGAGCTGTGTTAAATGAAATATCTTATTTTACAGCCTGAGTGTTGATGTCTGGAACATCAGCACATAAAAAGTAGCCAAGCTAATAAAAGCACACGTTTTTATCTTAGCTTACAGAAAACTGTAAATTAAGAAAATAGTTGGAGGCGTGGAAAACAAAATTCATGTAAAAATATGTAAATTGATAGCAAATTGAGGAAGTTATTGGGATCACGTTGTATGGCAGGGGTTCTTAACCCTATGCCCGCAAGCAGCAGGGCGCCCGCCAATCGTTTAACGTGTGCCTGTGCGATAAAAATATAAAAAATTTAGTTTTAAATAAAATTATATGTGAACGTTTTCTCATTTTTAATGAAATAGAAATTGCGTCCAACACAGATACCAGCACAAAGCGAAATGCGACTGATCTCTTTTTTATGTGCATGTATTAGTAACGCTATTCATCTGTAAATTCACCTTGAAAAAGCAAATGTTGCCCACCATCCAACAGATATTCTGGAATGTACTTTTAGGGACAAAAAGCTTGGGGACCCCTGTCGTAGGGTTTTATATTTAAATTAACCCATTATTTTAATATTTTGCCTATGCTATTACTTCTCTCATCAGAATACAAATTAGTACCGTATATAAAAACAGAGTTTTTGAAGTTAAGAAATAGCTTTGGGCAGCGACCACTGACCGCTAATACGATTTTATCCTAGGATAGATCGCCTACTTAGATTTACTTCAACCCACTTGAGCTTTCGTTAGCGGTCTTTTCTCTCTGAAATCGAGAACCGGAATTAAAATTTGCAGGCGGATTTTACCTTGTGAATTTAATTCCTAAATTACTTAAGTCTCACTTTAAACCATTATTAAATCATGTAAGAGGCGGTAACTCATTCTGTTATTACAAGTTGTGTGTTAAGTTGTTAAGCTGAAGTTTTTATAAAAAGATTTGTTTAAACCTTCTCCCGAGTTGGAGTAACTTTACGAGAAGGTTTAGGACGAGGTAATAAATCACTTGATTGCCTTGACGGAACCAGAATTCAAATTTTAAGTATTTACAGTTCTGTAAAATGTTTCGCTATTATTACTATATTACCAACTTTTTTCATTCTAAACTAATAGAATGCGTTTCATAACGAGCTACGGAAAGATTCAGTTCTACTGTAAAAATTAGTTGAGTTATATTTTTCAACTCCCGAAAATTACTGTAACTGCTAAAATCTATAAGCATGTTATTACATACAAAGGCTATAGAAAGTTTTAAAAAGGATGCCATAATTTTTACACTGGTATTCGTAGAAGACGGGTATTCGTAGAAGACTTACATAAACTTCTGTCGATTTAACCGTTACCTTTTCATTCAGCTTCCTCACTTACTATCACGGGATTTAAATTTTCTAAAAATCCCTTTCCTTGATGGTAGAGAATGTAATCTGCGCCTATGCAGATACAAAAGACAAGTTGCTTTAATTAGTGCTGAAGTATATCAGAGTGACATATTTAATTCGCGTATCTTCCTGGATTACTTACTGTAAAATTTCGTATCCAGTAAGGCGGCCACTTTCAGAACCATACCTGAACCAAAAATATTACATTAACAACAATAGTGTAAAGACCTAATTACGAAAATAATATTTAAACTCTAAACTTTATCGCACTGGACAGTATAGGAGTTAGAGAAAGCTGACTGCTAATCCAGAGGCCCGGGTTCGAAACTCCATTCATTGTGTGCTTTATCTTTCTTCTTGACCCCTCACTATGGTACCTCCTTGAGCAACATTCTCAGTGGCGAAATGGCTTAAAACACCAATGCATTCACTTAAGAGCAAATGTTCAGCCATTGGATGAATAAAACCTATCTAAGCTTCGTGGTTTGGAGAAGTATGATTATTTTTGTGTTTTAAGTTTTATTATAGCTATAAATGTATTCAGAGTTTCACAAAATTCTTAAGTTTTGTTGAATTTCAAATTGGTGTCTTTTATCACTTGGCTGATTAAATAATTATCCTTTAATTGGAAAATCTTTAGTGTGTAACTACCAAGCAGGTAACCTACCAGGAGGCTGATTCTCTTTGATCATCGAAATCTGATTTTAGGACTGAGAAATGAGAATGAATTTGTAACTTGAATAAAAAATTATTATTTAATTTCTGTCTCAGTTTATGTTATGAATTTCTAAATCACGTTATGACTTTACCTCCACTAATAACGTGATATGGAAGTTAATCATATTAAGTACATAAAATTCATTAAAGTCTGTAAAACTAAGTTTTGCTTTATACACATATGTTTTTCATAAAACTCAAGTTGAGTAAATTTTGCATGTTCTTCATCAGCAAGCAAAGATTACTTTAATATGAATTCACAATCATAGTAAGTATTTTGTGCATAGGAATTTCCAAAATCACAGCATTTTCTATCTTTGCCATTAATATTTGTTATGAATATGTTTATTCAAGATTCAGTAATTTGACATCACGTTTGTCTTATTTATGAATATAAATCAGTAAATACTACAGAATGAATGTTAATAGTTACATATGATACATATGAAATCTTTGGAAATTCTACTGTGTTTTGGCGTTTTAAATCTTTGAAAAGTTTTAATGACTAAAGTACAGTTTAATACTACAGAATTTAATACTACAGAATTTAATACTACAGAAGTTTAATACTACAGAATGAATGTTAATAGTTACATATGAAATCTTTGGAAATTCTACTGTGTTTTGGCGTTTTAAATCTTTGAAAAGATTTAATGACTAAAGTTTGTGTAGCAATGTTTTTAATTAATTTGGTAAATACAGAGACCATCCATAATTTGACACATCTATATCTGGGAAAACTTTTACGAGCTAAGGTAGAAAAAACATTCTTCTTTTCGCATAGCAAAAAACTCATAATTTACAAACTGCGGGATGAAAAGGCATGGCATGTGTGCAGATTGAAAATCTGTACTTATGCATTAACGCAACCACCTTGACGTAATTCAAGGCAATAATGGGCAATCTTTTTGCACATGAAATGATTTTATAAGTTACTTATCGGTAGCAAGTTGGTAGTTTTCAAGAATTGTTTCTAGAAGAATTTCCAGACTATCGATATTTATCATACGTCGGCAGACATTGTGAACATATGAAAAAACACATATCTTAGCAATTTAAAATCCTAATTTTAATTTTTTAAATAAGGACTACTTGATTCATTAAAAAATAAAATACATTCTTCGACAAATTTTTTCTGTAATTGTTTTTGCACTATTCTTTTTCCCAAATACACAGCGATCTGTTTTCACTTAAAGAATATCAGAGAATTGGTGATTCAGGATCACATAAACCTGGGCAGCTCACCCCGTGCGGTAAAATTGCTGAGCACTGGTAGTTCCGACGTGGGTTCGGATCCAGGGGAACGGCTTGCCTGCATGGACGTTTTCGTAGTTTTCCCCCTATGTAACGTATATACGAACAAGTTTCCTTTAGAAAGTCCTCCACTAAGGCATTCTTTTCCAGTAAGCAGATAGCCTTAGATTGCTTTTCCGTAATAAACTAAACAAAACTAAACTACAATCCTCGGCAATATCAGGTATCTACCAAACGCATCTCCTCATTGTTTCCTTTAGAAGTTTTGCAGCAAAATTTTCTGTTCCTTCAAAAATCTTACCTCAGTTTGTTCCATTGCTGGTAAATTCCGCAAGCTCATATTTTAAATATAAAATGTAAGGCAAAAAAATTCATAAAGCTTAGTTTTAAAACAAACCACCGGAACTCGGAATACCACAAAAAGAACGTATGCGAAAATGGCGAAGATGCTTGACTGAAAGATTGTTATCAACAAGGTTGCCTGAAGAATGATTATGCACAATGATTGCTAGACTTTGGCATATTCTGAAAATTTTGCGACTTCTAGTAAGGTGGTTGCGATAACACGTAAATGCCTGGAAATCTTGCATATGGAGCAATGAATGACGGGAAATTTACGTTTGTGAACATCATAGTAAATGGTCAAAATGCAGCACATCTGCAATGATTCAATAGAAAATGATTCAAAGTTATGCCAGAGATTGGCATACACATTCAAAGAATCTAGGAGTGTTGCGATACGTACGGTAGCCTCTTCAGAGCGCTATTAGAATTCGTCTGGTGTGGCATTTTTAAGCTTTCGCTGGGAAGGGTCATATTTGAGTTCTCCCGCAGAAACTCTATGCTACCTCCGAATTAACGTCAACTCGTAGTTTGTGAGCTAAGCATTAACCACTATATGCTCTTAAGATATTCAGTGCTTACCTTAGCCCCTATAGATGCTATTCCAATATATGGTGACTCAATTTCGAGAAACCTGTGTATTTCTTTGGTAGTTAAAGCCTAATCACTTGTAACAGAGCTTTAAATCAGTCATAAAATGCAATTTTAATTTATTAGATGTAAAAGAGAAATAGTGAACTATATGGTGAGAGGATTTGTATCAGTTCTGAAGAAGGCTTTAATAAAATACGCCTGATTAAAGCATTTCCACTGACAATCGCTTTTTTCCGAATAATTTTTCTTCTCAGTTTTTACCCTTAATATTTTCCAAATATTAGCTACTTTATTACTTTCAGCAAATGACATCTCAACGTTTAAATAAACTTTTATTTTGCAGATATGTCCATGTTGCAGTTTAAAACTAATGTCTCTAATAATATCTCTCTTTATATATTTGTTAAAAAGAGAAATTCGCCTTTCATTTTTTATCTATTCCTGATAAAGCAAGTCGGGGAAAATCCTTTAAATACAAAAATGTTTTAAATATAAAACTGTCTCGCTCTAAACGATAATCCTCTAACCTAATTCAGATAGCACAGAAGTCAAAAAACATCTAGAATTAAACAAAACTGGGAAAGATCTTTTGTTCTCATTCCGATATAAATTCCAGTGGGAAATGAAAAGAGCGTAAATAATAGAAAAGAACATAGTCTCTGAGTAGGAAAACATTCTGCAAAGGAAATGTCAGTTGTGTTGCATTTTTACGAATATTTCTTTTCTTTTTCCTTTTTCGAAAATTAGAGGCATGTTGATACGAATTTCATTTTACTCGGCCTTAGATACATTTAAGACATGATTTTCTAATGTTTTAGGATCAGAAAAACTGCTTACAGTGAGGTGTCGTTTTCCGCACTAGCATCTTATTAAACTTTGCTCTCCTGATTTACAAAAAGAGATATAGTGGTGTCCTAATGTATGTAATTCAAAATAAATGAAATATTTTCAAAGTCATTGCAAAACATTATCTCTTTTAAATAAAACTGCTAGAATTTCTTTAAAATTTGTTTCGTTCCGATGGAGTTTATAGAAACCATTGTACAGAGGTTTTAAGTATGCCTACAAGGTTTTAAGTAACATGCATTCAATTTCGAAAGCTGTCATGTACATAAAGCAATTAAACACTGGCAGCTGCGTTGGAGTTTTGTTGGCTGCTCAATTTTTGGCAGAACAGATTGCTTGCACGGGGAGATTTTACGATGAGTATCTTTAAGACTACGCTCACATTATCTTAATAATTTTAAATATATCTAATGTTACATAAGCATCATGTAATGTTCACATTGTAGAGTCATTAGAATTTTTTGGTGCCAGGAAAGTGAAAAAAATCCGCGATGCCCTCTCGTTAGGCCTCGAAATCTAGACCTTCCAACTTCTACCCCTAAGTGCTTTCCTGTTACATCGCGAATGCACGGTAAGGAAGGAGAAAACCCTTACATTCTCTCCCATTAAAAGGGCGAAGGGGGAGGCCGCGACCCAATTTCTAACCCAGGTAATGACGAATTACTGTCCACAACCTTTCAGGTGGCACCACTATACAGTCATATATAATTTTTGGAGCCGGAAAGGTGAGAAACTAACGATATTCTCCCCAGGATTCGAACTACGGACCTCCCGATTGCTAGCCGAACATTCCAATTACACGACGAAAGCATGCGGTAAGGAGGGGTAAAAACCTTACGCCTTACGTCAATGACGAAAAATTTTAATGATTTTATAATCTAATCCCCAACTAGTCAGTAGGTAATCTTTTGCGTGCTTAACACCGCCCAAATTTGGGAAGATTCTGAGTCCTAGTAAGCATACTTCAATGGCATCGAGAGAGTTTTACATTTGGCTAAAATTTGCGAAATTTAAAACACGAAAACGATATTCAAATTATGGAAAGAAATACTTTGGCTCACAAGGTCTTGCACAAATCAAAACAAATTTTAAGATTTATAATCTTGGCAATATGATAGTTCTCAAACTTGCTACAAATAAAACTGTACGATATATTGGCAACCAAAATTTATTCAATGCTAAGAATCTAAGCCTGCTAAGGACCTCATTTGCTAAAAAAATACTACAAGAGTGGTAGATTGTGTAACAAATACTCTTTGCTTGTGTAACAAATACTGGTGACATTTTAAATGTTTCCAATTAAATTTATGCTTTGTAATCTTTATTTTTGGGTCAGATATTGTCATCTTGCTTGGAGATTTTACCATCCTCTGTCTCCGTTGTCGTACATTTTTGTATATACTCGATTACAGTTATTCTCACCTCTGTACGTGAATATTGGGATAAGAACCTAAGGGCATATGAAAATTAAAATCGATTCATCGGCGAATTATAAATTGCCGGGTTTACAGTTTCCCTTGTGATCATTAGTAGAGATAATTTACTCTGTCTGTACAATAAAATATTAAACAGCTCTAAAATATAACGTAATGAGAATAAAATTTTAAATATTTTCCAAATTTTTTAGTCTAATTCGCACTTTTCCTAAGTTTAACATAAAAGTCAATCCATGACGTATACTATAAATCAAAAATATTTGCATTTTGCTGCAACTGGTTGTCTCTTAATATGGTCTTCACTTGAGATGAAAGCTTAAATTTTAAAACCAAATGCCTCATGCTACATTTGACAGAGTATCGAGATCTCTTTGTCTAGCAATTGAGTTCCGCTTTTGCTGCTTGCGATAGTCATTGCATAATGCGAAGGAACCATTACATAGTGTAAACAAATTCGTTTCACTCGAAAATTCCCTTACGAAAACATGTCCTCTGAGGTACTTAACTGTTGTTTTTCAGCCTGTTGTCGCTAATTACTTTTTTGCTTATCTACATTTCTGAACTATTAATAAAAGCAAACACATATAAGGAGTTTAGATGGGTATGGCTGAAGAACAACTTTAAATTATTTGTTTAATAATTTGTTGTATTAATTCTCTTAAGTCACTAAGTGAAAATTTTCCTCAAATTATTAAGTATCCTAAGAATGTGAGCATATTCTTAAATGCTTCAAATTCTGAAGAAATGTAATGGGACCACTACATAAGCGCAAGATGAGTTCCCAGTAGTTTAGATGTTTTCTGTTGAATATTTCGGTTACAAATTCATTGATAAAGTTTTAACAGTTAGTTTTTAAAATAGCAAAAAAAGTGACCTAATAGCAATTTCTCACTTAAACTGTAAAATAGGAATTGAACATCTCACATGTTAACATCTCATCTCACTAAAATAAAATCTTTAATTTTGTTTAGTTTAAGAATAAAGCTTAAAATATCGAACAAAATACTTTCTATTGGTACAAGAAAGAAAGCAAATTAATTATCTGTATTGATTACAAATTTTCTTTAAATAAATTCAGTGCTTGCTGCATAAAAAGAGAAAAAAATTAAGTCGCAATCATAACCTAAATACTCACGTGTTCATTAATTGTTTCGAAAGCTATCATACTCATGAAGTCACATCGGCAATAAGAAATAGGGCTATTATACCATTGTTGCCATTTATTTTTTTTTTCTGCAATCATTTTTATTCTATGACTCTTTTTTTTGCTAAGGAAAACGGTGCCTATTTGCATATCAACCACAATTTTATAAATAATAATTCGGTTATGTTTAAGGAACTACGATACCTTGTCTTCATTCATAATTCTTATTTTTTTGTTAGAATATATTATGAGTAATATACAACTATTATATGATTTTTCAAAGCTTATACTTTTCAGGCATGGCTGACTGAACGTGAGCAATCCAGTATATTAACGTATCACTGATTATTACTCCTCATAACAGTAGTTCATATTCATTAATTTCTAAAGACTTCTTAAAGCAAGCGCTGAACGTTATTTGAGTCATTGTCATCGTAGACAATATTAAATGTCATAAATAACGAGTGTTTGCTCGAATCAGCTAAAATAGGGAAATTTTCTTGAAAGCAACGATATGACTGAGAAACATCCCTCAAACTTTTATTTGACAAGTAAGTATTTTATTTGACGAGAAAACATAAAAATAACAAAGGACGGTAAAAAAGGAAGATGTCTGAACTAAAAATAAAATGAGAGTCATGAATATCCGTAATCTTTCTGGTGGTATAGACTGATATATCATTCTCCGTCTAAAATCATGCCCTCAAGGCGGAAAATTTCTTTTTTGATATTTCTCCTCTTTTGCTCAAGAAATTCTTTTGCTTGGGATAAAGAAGGGCGTATAATGTCATGTAACGGAATATTCTTTGTTTCCTGAAAATATTGAGTACTTCTTTATTCTTCTCCAGAAAAATAACTTTAGCATGTTTTCGTTCTGCATACATTATTTATGAATTATAAACGCCTTTATAGAATTAAAAAATTAGATGTCACTATGATCATCCCAGTCTCGGATGCCAACTTTGAAAGCAAAAGAAAAAATCACACTAAACACTTTTCCACCGCTGAGATTAATACTTTTCCACCAGTTGAAGAACTACTCTGGAGTCTAGTAATTGAAATATAACTAATGTAATTCTTGTATTTTTTTTTATATTTTTATTCATTATTTATCAATAAAACATTTTTTTCAAATAAAAGTGACTGGAAAAAACCTCTCAATTTAGAATCTTAATATTCCAAGACCTATTTCAATTTTTGCACTGTTCCTAATCACGAACTTTGAATTAAAAATTATTTGAATCTAAAATTGTTTTACTGTAATCATTTGAATGAAATTTTGTCATTGCGAAACTTTAAATCGAGTAAAAACATAGATACAAAATTGTTAATTAAGTTAATCAAAATTTTAAATTTTGTGGTGTCTCGTATATTTAAATTTATAAGGAATTTTCGGATTTCTCAGAGCATTCCTTCCTGGAGTGCCTGACAGCACGTCCAGTTAGTGATCGAAAGATCCGGAGTTCGGATTCCGACAACGGTACCTCTGATTTTACTGAAGGTAACACTGCATCTAACACGTTAACAGACTCTGCAAGTTTATCTGTTATGGATATACATTCATAAATAGACACTCAATGAATATCTAACATGAGGCAAATAATACTAAACGAATCTATTGGTATTTTTTTAACTGTAACACACTAGCAAACTAGAAAAGAAGCCGAATCCTCTGTCAATAGGTACGAAACGTAACTAGCTTAAATGTAATTCTATGGCTGAAAAATCTTCACAGTTTAAAACATCGTCTAACAAAATATCGTGATAAAAAATAAAGCTCCTGCAAATCATCGCATGATGATAACACAGCAGACATGGGTTTTCTGCTTCTAAAAGATTTGAGTGAGTTTTCACCTGATGATTTGCGAGCAAAATATGCGCGTGATAAATTTTACTTATATTACTTTATATTTCATCTTTTTGTATAAACTAATAATTTTTTATTAAAAAAGTAAGAAGGAAACTTAATCTGAAAAATCAGGTATTAATGCTACGTATAAAATTTAATAGAATTTTAAATTTACGTAGTTAACAATTGAAAGTAATAATTTAATTAACCTCTTTTATAAAGACAAATGAGTAGATTTTCATAAAAAATATATTATATAAAAAAGTAAGAACAGGGAGATGCATAAGTTTAAAATTCGATTAACTGCTATATGTAGCATTAATTTTTACTAAGTTCCAGAATTTTAACGCTTAAGTTTCCTTCTTGAATTTTTAGCAAAATTTTATCTGTAAATACTGTTGCGTGCGTATAGGTTAATAATAGACTGAATGCACAAGTCCGATAATAGGTTATTGAAAAGTATTCTTATCAAAAGAAATATAACAGAACTCTGGAGTTTTCTTCAGAGATATTCGTACAAGTGTTCACAATATCACGCAATATAATCAGTAGTTATACTTCAAACTACTAAAAATATTAAAATACAATGCAATGCAAAGTGCATCTAAAGATAAAGCTAATTCGGATATCTCATTTCACGCGGAAATAAACAACTCTCAACAACAATAACTAAGCAACTGAACGCAGAAGCTCTCTCTCTCTCCGGCCTTTTACAGCTTTCAACCGGTCGCGAAATATTTCCAATACTTTCTGTTTCTAGAAATTACTGAAGACTAATAAAAAGATGGAATTGTGGTTACAGCTAACATAATGGTCAATTACATTTATTCAGTTTTAATGCAAATTACCGAGATATCCATTTACTCACAGTTAAATGCACGTGCCCCTGTATTTTTACTTTTCCAATATAGCTTTATCTTAAAATTTGTCTCACGCTGCATTGCACGTGGAAATGCAACAATTTTATTTATAATTCTGCAAAAATTAGCTATCTAAATACAAAATTCGTAACAATAGGAAAATATGAAATATAAAGTCAAAAATGTTGCACATGTCTCCTTTTGCTCGCAAAACATTATTCGAAAATTTACTTGAAATTTTTTCAGTCAGCATACGCATATCTTATTGTGTTATTATCATATCATTATAGTGTTATTATCATGAGATGATTTGTATATGCTTTATTTTTTACTGCTATATCTTTACGACGGCATTTTTAAACTACAAAGCTTTAGCAACGTATAAATGCTTAATTTTTTAATTTTTTACTGTGTTTTATACCGCGATGTTTTATACAATGACGCTTTAACCTTGCTTCGTTTTCTCGGCGACTTTTCTCGTGCGCTGTTTTCTCCCCTGTAACTTAAAAAAAAAAAAAAAAAAAAAAAAAAAAAAAAAAAAAAAAATTCTATTAGAACTTCGACCTAACAGTTTGCACAGCTCGTGTTATAATAGAAGGCTTACCGCTACTTCCTTGATCTACTGAACGCAAAGATAAAACAAAATTTAAGTGTGTAAAATATGGTAATCGCAATTTAAAGTTCACCCGTAAGTTTTCGCTCAGGCCTTCGACTCACTCGAGCAGACGTGGCTATTGAAAGCTACAGCCAATTCAGGTAAATTTAGAAGCTGGGCATGGTCGCTGCCAAAATTTTGTGCTAAATCCAAAACCTCTTACATACGTATTAGCGCAACCAACTTATCAGACGTTTCCAAATTTTAAAAACAAGAAAAATTCTGGCAACCTTGTGCATAACATTTTTCAGGCAACCATGCTCATACCTATCATTCAGTCAAACGATGTCGGCATTTTCCGTATGCTTTCTATATATGGTATTCCAAGTTCCAATGTGTGTACACACAAATTACAAGTCATTAGAAGTCATGAACTATCTTCTGTTATGTCTCTCCCTTGTCCAGTCTCTTTGATTGCCTCAAGTTTTTGTTCCAATAAGTTTCTTTCTTTTCACCGCCATTCTTTCTGTACTTGTGTAAATTTCAACGTTTGACCATCACAACAGTGCCTGCCAAAAACCACACACAGACACATACACATGAAAAGTAACAGACGATAAACCTATTCAGATACAATGATAAACTGCACTGAAATGAATGCTAGACACATGCATCACAGAGTACATGGACAAGATGCATTTCTTGCTGCTAACTATTAATAATATATTCATTATTATTGCCTGGAAATATCTGATTAATTGTATCATACCAAAATATTTATTCTACTTAACAAGTATAAATATGTTAAATGAAACAAATAAAAGAAATTTGTTAGATTTGTGTGTGAATGAATGTACGTAAACCTCAGTGGTAAATAAATGCAAGAACGTTTTTCTTATTCAAAAATTCAATCTAGTCCAATCTTCTTTTAGTATCCATGTAAAGAGTGATAATTAATGAATTTATTCATCTTAATGAGTTAAGAACAAAATTACCTATCAACCCGTTTAAATAAATCTGGTCGCTGTTAAATATTTATTCACTCACTAAATTACGTCTTAGTTGTATTTATCTTCTCACAGTTAATAATCCAAATGAACACACTGTGTAATACATAAATTTGATCTGAGAAATCCGTTATGATTTTTATAGCAAAGCTCAACAAGACCTGATTTTTTTCACACCTCACTATCTTTTGAATTAATTTGATAAAAAAAATTTATTGATAATTAGAAGGCTATATTTCTTAATTTTGATCGTAAGGTTAAATTGAGATAGAAGATAAATACATCAGCCTACAAATTAATTAAGTACACAAGGTATTTTTGCATAAAATGGTATTCAAGTCAATATTTCCAAATCTAAAATGAATTATAAAATAAGGCATTTAGTTTCTTTTTTTTTCCTTTTTTCGAAAGTAATAAAATTGCAATATTTGACGCCTTTAACCAAATTATAACACGCTTTTCTAATTTTTATTTTTTGGTTTTCAAGTTTCACATTTATTTTATTTTAGATAACTATTGAACCAGTGTTTACTTTCATAGGTTCCTTCTCCTTCATGTAAATTATCTACTTCTGTCGAGGAGATGAAATATTCTTCTAAAGAATAAAAAACTTTTATATTTTTAAGATAACATTCTCCAAACATCAACGAAAATGTTCTGCGTGTGGTTAGATCATATATGCAAACTTTTATTTCTGCAGCCAAATTAAAGGTAAAATAAGAGAAAATCAAGAGCTTTATGCGATTTTCAGGGTTCGAGTGTTCAAATACTTAATTCAGCAAATTTTTCAGTCGATCAGGAAAGACATTTACCCATTATCATATAAGAGTTCTTATATTTTTTTAATTTAAATAGTGGGCTTTGCGTGATGAACGTAGTCTTCTCCCTAGGATTGAAGAATTCAACTCGTTTCAAAACAGAAATTTAAATTAAAACCTATTTTTCTTCGTTGACGAGTTTGAAAATTCCTTCCTTATCGTGACTGAAATTTCTTTTTTAAATTGCTTCCTCTTCAACTTCCCATCCTTATCTTTTTATTTTACATGAGTTTACTTCAATATTTCGAGAACGAAAGGAGTAAAAATTTCTATTCCTGAATAAATTGGGATGGGCATATCATTTGTGCTATGTTTAATTGCATAATGAGTAGACTAGATTTTAGCAACACTTGTAAAGCGCTTGAAGTGCGATTTATTTTTATTATTTTACTTTTATCCATGTTTGCTCGTTTCTCTTTAGAAATGATGATGTGAAGTGAAGGATCAAAAGCTCTCAGTGTCTGATGAGTAACAACAAAAAAAAAAAATTCTTTTGAAAGAAATAGTTAAATCAGACTAATGTTTTCCATCCATTAATGACGTTTTACACCGTTTTATTTTAATATCTTCCTTTCATAAATATCAGCTATTCCATCAATACTACTAATGCTGGGCTCATTTTACTTTTCTTTTAAAACATATTATAGCTTCTATTATATAATAGAGTATTTTTAAGCTGCCAATTTTATTTGAGATTCCTGCCACATTTAGTTTTGTTAGTGTGAGGCAACTAGTATATTATATACCTAGGCCAATTATTTGCGCCTTTTCATTTTAAATCAAGTCTCCTTTCTCAAAAGAGCTTTATTATTTTCATTTACTTTACCTTCGTATCCCGTACTGTAACATTTTGCTTCATAGCTGAAAATTTTAATTGAAAACCGAATACACACAATAAATATTTACTTTATTTCTTAAAAGGGTTTAAGTGTGAACTCTCTGGGTAAAGTAAATAATGCTTCTGTGCATTAAAAAAAAAGAAAAAGAATCTTTAAGTAGATATTTGCGCACCTCAAAAAAAATATTATATCCATTAAATTTAAACAGCTGTTGTGTTTCTTAAAAGGAAAGAAATAAAAGCAAAATATTTTGCTTCAATGTTCTTTCCATTTTTCTGTTTTTCTATGACGTATTTCGTTTCTGTTTCCCTTTTCTGAGCAGTAGTTATATATAATGTTGGAAAATGCATTTTTTTCGCTTTTCCTAATGAGGAGGGAAAAGCATTTATCGGAACTCACTTAAGAAGTTTTATTTTCATTTAAATGAAGAAAGAAAAGTAAATTGCATTTAAAGCTGGAGAGACAAATAAAGGCCGTGGAACAAAGACAAATGTTCATGGCATTATATTTGAAACACAGCAGGAAAAAAAATGTTAAACACCAGATTGCGTTAGTTTCAGCGTAATATTGCAGCACTATAAAATTCAATGTCCCATCTCTCTTTTCGAGTTGCGACTCAAAATTAAGCATCAGTTTAAATAAATATTAAATTTTAAGCTAAATTTGCAGCACAATTGCCCATGTAAGCGTTATAAACTTAGCACTTAAGATGACTATAGATACATTCCATTTCAGTTACAGTAGATCTCCAGTTATCTGGACTCGAAATAATTGAAACTTCATTTATCCAAATCTCTTCAAATTCTTTCTAAGCATTATAAAGTTAAATTTGTTGATAATTTATTTCTAGAGCTGTTTTTAAATGATTTTAATCTTATTTGCATCTGTCGTTAAACCTAGTATAAAAGGTTACTGCAAAACTTTAAATGTAAGAAGTTACTAATATGAATTACACTGTTATTCTTGTATTGTTTAAGGTTATTAAAAAGTAACATTATAAACTTGTTTTTTTGTCCAAGTTTTAAGATTTGTTCAGACTGTTAAATACACTTTCTTAATTTTATTTCAGTGTAGTAAAAATAAAAATAAAAAAAGAAGATTGTGTGTTTAGTTCTAGGGTTTAGGTAAAGAAAAATTAATTTCCTTTTAAATGTTGGGAGTTTAGGCAAATAAAAAGTAATTTAAGAGCTTATATTGATTGAAAATTTATTGTACGTAGTTTGTATTAAAATAATAGTTTTCACATAAAATTAAAAATTAATACTAGGTCTTTTATAATAATTAAAAGAGCATGTATTAGCACCTCTAAATAAAAAGAGGTGTTATTGTTGCCAGTTTTAGATAAAATTGTCTGCGAAGAAATTACATAGCTGACTGGCAGCAGCGTCATAAACAAATTCATTGATAGTCTTTCCTTTAATTTCAGTTTTATAAATGTGAATTGTTTTGCAATAAATTTTATTATTATTATCTCGATTACATCAATTCCTAACACTGCTTCTTGTGCATGATATCATCTGCATTTAAAAACAAAATTTATAATGATAATGGCGAAATTTTATTTTAACATATAGATTGCAAACCCTTTTATATATTCTTTCTTAACTTTATTATTTATATAACTTTTCAACGTTTTAATATTTTCGGTTCATATCACTTGCTTTCAATAAGAAGGAACAATTCCAATAGTTTTAACCTTTTTTTAGTTTAGTTTAAATTTTATTCAAAAATACAAATCTAGTGTTTTCAAATTGGCAACAGAATGTATTACTTAATCTCATGTTTTCTCCTTCCAAGTTTTCACGTTCCTTAAACTGTTCAGGTTACGCTGTTGCTGGACAAGATAAAGAACTGTCACCTTTTTAGTGCATATCGAGCCTTTATATGTACTTTTTAGAACTTTTTAGTACATATTACTTTTTAGAACTTTTTAGTACATATAAGTTTTCTTGCTTCATTATTCTTTGAAAATTAAAATATTACTTTCAACAAAATTATCCGGTGCTAAAATAAATTACTTCAGTAATTCAACTCTTTTCAGAAAATCAACGTAACTTATTTAACTTGATCAAGTTTTAGTTTTTAAATCTTCATACTTTTGTATACTATTTCAAACTTTAAAAAATATTTTTAGAGTTTGCAATAAAGTACTTTTTAAGGTATTTCTCCCGCTTTACTAGCGTGCCTTCGTGGTGTAATGGTTCTGCACGCTGGGCCGGTATTCCAGAGATCCGTGGTTCGATTTCCGGCGAAGGCAGTTGTTAATTTTTCATCTCTTCGGCTTACAAAAAAATCCTAATGTCTCTACATACTGAAAGGTAAATTATAATATAATAATCAAAGTAATAACTTTTCAAGATGCACTAGGCAGAATGTTTACGTAAAATAAAACACTATTTTGAGAATTGTTAAATGATGAAGCTGTAGTCCCCCTCCTTTCATTTGGCAAATGTGCATAATTTATTAAAATAACTTACATGTGGAGTTAAAATAATCTAATTTTTCAAATTGTAAATCTGATGCTCTCCACTAAATTAATTTTTTGAAATAAAGTATGATAAATAAACGAGAAAAGGAAATTCTACTGGCATTACTGTAAGTACGCTTTTTTCTCTAAAAGGAAAGATACTTTTTGAGACTTTCGCGCAATTTTCTGCATTTTTCGAGTGTCTGAATTGGCTGTAGTTCCTTTATTCAGGATATTTTACTGTATTGCACTTCAGATGAATTAAATGTGATGATGCTTGTTCACTACGTAAATGGAGTAAAATTTTGATTTTAAATAAAGAACTTCGAAAATGAAATCTGTCAAACTATTCGTGAATATGCTCATAGAATTCAACATTCCTGGTTTATTTACTCACTTTCATCATTTTCTTAAACACAAATTGAATTCTTATACCTATTTTTGTTTATAGAAAAGTTCGCATAAAAAACTTCCAAATCAGTCAAGAAAATCATAACAGGAGCAATTTCAATTTAATTAAGTAATATTTAAACCGCAAAAAATTTCTTTGTTCTGAAGATTAAATTGAAACCGGTAGTTATGCTTTGAGAAGCATGAGCTTTGCTTTATATTCTTTGCAAGCAAAAACAAAAAGAGACTAGTTTAATGCAGTGTCCTTATTATTCTTTTTCCTTTGAATCAAAAATTCCTACTAGACCAAGTCTGCTGAATAATTACTGTTACTCTTGATGAAGAATAACTCCGCTATGTATTCAAAATTGTCCTGCCTATACTACTTTCCTTCTGAAATAAACAGTAAACTAACATATCTCTTTGCACAGGTATACTATATTGCAAACTATATTTAACTCCTCTTTTCCATCCTGTAAAAATGAGTTTTAGGGCATTTCTTACAAAGGAGTATAAAGTGTGACATTATGTTATAAAATGTCAAGGACACTTTTATATACATTTCTAATTTTATTAAGAGTAGAGAAGTTTGAGCATGTAGAACTGTAGAAAAAGTAACCGTACGTTTGACTGGAGTCGAACTCGGGAATTTCGCGTTACTGGATCGATGCATTAATCGTTATGCCACATAAGCCCATACAGATAATGCCTTTCATTCCTTGTTTTCGCCCACTTTAAGCTATTAGGGGGAAGATCGTACTATGTCCTGTTGAAATTCACGTCCGTTGACGAATTTATTTTCATTATTTCATTTCAGACGCCGTTCAGCAAGCAATTGTTGCCAGCCAGGAATAGTTAAAAGTACACCTTTCGTTTTTTAGGCTTCGAACTCAGAATCTTATAGTTACCGGGTCTTTTATATATATATATTAAATATTACCAGGTCTACTATCTGTAAATTACCTAACTTTTACAGTACAACAGCAAAGAGGTGGAATACCTTAAATTCATTGCAACTTCTGTGAAATATCGGTGTTATATTAAAATCTAATGTGAGAGATATTCTAAGTGCAATAAAAAGCATTTTACGTAATTTTGATAATATTATCTATTATGCATTTTCAATATAAAACTATAAAACGATAGTGCATGCATTTGATTTTTAAACGCACTGAATTTCGTTCGGAATCCAGCTTGTTACTTTGTTCTTTTATTTCAATTACTTTTTAATTAAAATATTATAAACTTTTCTTATGAAAATAACAGTAGTTAATATAATAACATTAACTACTGTTATTTTCATAAGAAAACTATAGTTAATGTAATAACATTCACTACTGTTAATTTTTTAATTGTACGTAATACTTATACATGTATGCAGTATGATAATACCAAACAAAATTTTCTTAACGAAAGGTAAGCTTTAAAATCGTCATATAAAATGTATTGTGCAGAGAAAGATAATTTTAAAGAAAATAAAACAAAACTAGCCCACTGCAACTGCTAATTCAGATCTTTGGTTTGTAGATATAAAAGAAGGGCGTCTCTGCGTTTCCTAATAAATTTTCAAACAGACAATCAGATCTCAAACTGAATTTTAAATTGGTACTTAAAACTTTTGTTATCTCAATATTAATCAAGATAAATGTCTCTACAGAATTGCTTTCGGAAGGAAATTTTAAAAGAAAATGTTTCTACTTAACCTTACAAGTATAAGAAGACGCAAGAATATTTTTCATGCTTTAAAAACATTTTGATGATCATTTTTAAAAAAATTCAAAACGATTTGTCCGCTGATCTGGTGAGATTCAAGAATAGCTAAAAATATGCGTTCTATCAAAACAGCAGCTTGTAAAGATTTCTCCTTTTTATATATTTTACTTACCAAATATCATATTATTATAACCAGGCATATATCTAAGTTATACCATAAATAAATCTACATATTTTCAAAACGTATCAATAAATTTAGGAGAGGCTTTTTCTATTAAATTAATAATTAAAAAATTTTTCAAACTAAATCCTATGGAACTAAATTCTCATCTATCCTTGAAGCTTGTGATTGGAGGGCTTATAATTAATTGCTTTAGAGGCTGGATGCTGAATATTCGTTTTTTAGATTCAAGAAGCATTATTGACTGGTTTATCAAGATCTTTTTAAACATTTATACGGTTAAACACGGAAATACGTTTCCTGTATGTTAAATTTACCGAATTTTACTAAGATTATCACAACCAAACCTATCACTACCAAAACAGTGTATCATAGCCAATTATTTAAAAATTTACATCACTTTAAAATGGGAGACAAAAAAATCAATTTTGAAAGCTTTCACTCCTCGTGAGCATACCGATGCCATTCCATAGTCTCTGCAATTCAATAAATCCATCGAAGTAATTTTTCCATAGTAAATGAAAGTACGCTCACTTACTGTAGGGAAAAAAAATAATAACGGACGCATATAAAGTATTCCTCAGATTCAAAATTCAATGAGTCCTTTTTAGCTTTTGGACGCTTTTCCAAGAGCTCACGAGAAATTATTTCGCATAAAAATTTATGACATATTCTTAAAAAGTCAAAATAAAGCTTTTCGTGAGCTTGAAATTCTCAGAACAAAAAATGTTGCCATGCACTTATTAATAAATATCATTATAGAATCATTCCAACTGAAGCATGTAATTGGCAATAAAGTTCGCTAAAATAAGATGGAGCTAGCTTTTAATCTCATTATCGTGACTAGAAGAATCATTTCCTAAAACGAAGGGCCTTTTTTATTAAGAAAGACGCAACAGAAAATGAAAATATAAGCTAATCAGGACTTAGATTACTTTAGTTCAAACTGGTTGAACTGCAGATGATCAATGAATCGCTTTTTAACCAAGCACAGCTTTTCTTTCAGGTAGCAGAGCGCAAGGTAATGTGTTCACCTTCATTGAACCTGAAGATTAATTTAAATAATTGCCAGGATTTGCTTCTTGTCTGATACGAAGAATTTATTATACGAGAAAACAAAGAACTGTTAAGCCTTGACATCGAATCCTCGGAAGGCTCGATAAGTATAAATAAAAATATAAAATATGTTTTTTGCCTTCTGCTCAAGGATTTTTTTGCTCCTCAAACAACAGATATTGAAATATTTTTGCTATGTCCGTAACATTAACTTATCCCAAATTTTACAATTAATTATGATCCAGGTCACCCAATAAATTTCTTCCTATTACTTTTTGTGACGGGGAGAAACAAGGAAATGCGGATCTTGGAAGTCAACACAGTGGAACGAAAGCACGTAATAAAAGTAACAACACCAAAGCATCATTCTGTTCATGTTACATAATTATATTTACACTTCAATTAGCAGTTTTAATTTCAGAGAAGTTCTTACATGCATATTAGAGCTCATAATGAGTGAATTAATTTACAAAATTGTTCTGAAAAACAGCGCTGTTGACGGAAACGTTTACAGCACTTAGGATCAGCTACATATCAGTTTATTTCAATGGAAAGCAAAAGCAACAAAATATGCATGAAATTAACATCAGAGGTTGAAGAAATCTCTTTTCTATTTAAAATATAACTTGAGCTGTAATAAATAAAAAGTGCGACTTAAATTTAGAAAAAGATATTTGAAGAGGATATTCGATCTCTTTTGAAGAACTCTTTTGTTTTTAAAAATGTAGAGAAAAAAAACTGTTGCATAAAAAACGTTAAGAATACAACCCGCATATTTCGTAAGTAAGATAAGTGCTCTAGAGTACTTTCATCAATATCGAACAAAAAAGACAGTTAAATTCATCTTAGTCTAATTAGTATGAAGTCGTGGAAAAGCCGATTTCCAGCAGTAAAGATTTTGGAATGGCGCCCAATAAAAAATCGATTCCCTAGAGAAACGACGGCTATAATGATCATCGACTGGAATTCTACAAACGAAGATACAGGAATACAGAAGATTTCAGAAAATAAACTTGGTCTTTTAGGATGCGAAAATTTAAAGTAATAATTGCAACGCTTAAATTCTGTAGAAAATCTCCCAAAAACTACATATGTTGTAATTTAATACTCATGACATCACTTCATGTATTTAACCATATCATTTAGGTACAACTTATTCTGCAGTTTTAAATTTAGTGCTTTATAATTTTAAAACAGTGAATTTACATAATAATTATCGTGTTTTATTTTTATATAAAAAATTAATTTTAGATTTAATTTTGGTCTTAAAATTTTATTGATTCTTTTGTATGCTTATAAAACGCGTTACCAATGTATCAGATTCCAAGAAAGTAATCTCTAATTATTATGCTGATAATAGCTCCCTTGTGATTTAATTTTATTAAACTCTCGTTTTTATGTTTATAATAAAAAGTGTGTGTTGTTGCAAAGTCTCATCTTCGATTGAGACTAGGACATACGCGACCATATCACCACTCTATTGTTGCTTCTAGTTTCTGATAATTTCTATTTGAAATGATGATTTCAGAGTAAACTTAATGTATTCTGAATTTCATTGTGATCTGACCTACGTCACCTGCACACTATTATACGCCAAATAAAGTCAAAAAAGCCAAGCTGGTTGAGCTATAGATTATTCCTAAGTATATCTTTTCGAGTCAAAAATAATAAATTTAAATCTGTTTTTCCATATTGCCCTTTTTTGATACAAAGATATATTTCATGTGCATTTGTAATAACATTATATTAAGCCTTAATTCTCTTCTTCAAAATCAGAAAAATTAAATGCAATTCTTAAAAAGTCTGAATTCATTCCACTCAATAAATATTTAAATAAACTTAACTTCGTAAACAAAACATAGATTAAATCTTCCCAGATATCATTTCTGCAAAAAGAAATTCTTTCTTTCGCTTCTTATGTAGAAAAACATATTTTTAATATTTTAGGAAAAGTACGGGATAGTAATTTAATGTATCTGCTATATCCTATTTAGAACAAAAAATATGCCATTTATAACTGCCTCAGTTATTCTATTATATTTTTATTGCGAAATAAATAGCAACGGCAATGATAAGGAATTATTTTCAAAAGGAGTGATTTATATAATATAGATAAAAAAAAGTATATTAGGGAGAACATATTACTAAAACTGCTAAATAAGGAGATGAATTTGAAAATCTCGTCATATGGTAAATCTAACGCCTGGAAAAAATCTCTGTTTATTTGGTTTTTTACTAAAATTATACTGACCAAAATTTTTCTAAAACATCAGTTGTTTTGGTATAATGTGCTTTAATCAATTGCACCTTTCATCTACTTTACGTCTCTTCTCCAAATAATAAAACTAATCCCTGCAACTTGACATTTATATTGCAATAGCCAACAATACCTTCACGTATATCTAAACACTCTTAGCTTGATGAAGAAATTGACTTATAGGGAGTTTATGTCCTATATATTTAAGAATAGTATCAGTTATGGAATAGTACATATTAAGTGAAGCCATTTTCTATACCACTTTCAGTAACATCGCCCGATATAAAGGCTGTCAAAAATCTTGACTTTAAAAAACTAACAAATTCAACAGCGAAACGCAGTTTGATGTATTGTTATGATATCGATACGTTACTGATAGTTTTAAACATAATGTAAGTTACTGGCTTCTTAATGCGCTAAGAAACAGCATTTTTAAAGTATCCCTTCAATAAATGGTACGCATGATAGTGTGTGTGAGCCATGTATAGGACGCAAGGTTTCGGTTATGATCCAGTGATTCTAATGCGCTTCAGGGCACTAGTCATCATGAATACACTTTATTATCGCATGAACTTCCGGGCAATATAAAACACAGTATAGAAAATTGTTGTAAAGTTTGCATTTCGGTCGGTACTGGATGATCACATAATTTATTAATTTTTATGCATCTCTGAAAGTTGTAACACATCTTTTCCCTTCTCCAGTTTACATCACATTTCATGCGCTTTTATTTAAATTTATTTTTGCAGAAATAAGCAATTTCACATTTTGAAGATATGACAGACATAACAACATAAAGATCATACGCAAGTTCCATATTTCTCGCTGCAAAATCATTCAAATTATATGCGTTTTTACAGTAGTTCATTTAATTTTTACATGTACTACTGCGAAGATAAAATTCTTACCGAAAAAAGGTTCTTCTAGTGTTAAAACTGTACTCAAGTTTTACATGTACTAGAACCTCTAATAATTTTAAAAGAAGACATTTTACAGTTCTTTCAAATATCAGAATATGAGGTAATGCTTAAATTGTTAAAATCTCGAGTGGCATTCAGAAGACAGCAAAGTAAACCATCAGCTAATTTCATTAATTAGTTCTAAAGAATAATTCATTGGGTGTAAGCTAATTCAGTGATACTGTCTCTTTATAGAAGTACTTATTATGCAAAGAGATATCCTTAAACTCTTGCTACATCTCAAGGCATGGTTTGGTGTTTTCTAAGATTCTAAGATGAGAAGTTTATTTTATCTAAGCACTACCTACAAGTGTCCTCTTTTAGCAGACTAGACAGAGTAAAAAACAATCGACTTATTAAAGTTTAGTTATTAAAAGGGAAAGTAACCATTTTTCAGTAGTTCTGGAGGAGGGGGCAAGAATTTGTCCTTAAGCTCAGAATTTGCTGGTTAGAGTCCCATTTCAAGCATAGACTTTACTAAGTTGAGGTGAAACGGGAGGACTAATCTGTTCTCTTAGAAACACACTATTCAAGAAAGCGAAATGGCTATGTAAATTTAAGATTAAATTTTGAAATTCAGCGTTCCATATGTTACGCTCTTTATCTATGATAATTGCATCCAATTTACCTTTTACTTTTCATACACGACCAATGCATAGTTCTAGTGTTATCTTTAATTTTTCTGATATTTTTATCTATATCTCAGATATTTCTTTTACTTAAAACAGTTTGTTTACGCCAAAATTCATTTTTTGAATTATTGAATATAAATGGCATATTTTGAGTCAGAACGTTGTCCTAATAGAATAACACTAACTTCATTTATTCTCATAGCTCTATCAGATACTCTTTCGCTGACATTATAAAAACAAGTGGCTAGACATAACTGCGAAAAAATAATGGTTTACTAAAGATTCTGAATCTGTGGATGGGGCAGTATGGGAATATAATCGGTGCCGCAAAAGCACATACTTGCAATCTTTCATTCCGTCAGCACCAGATGCAGATCAATAGCTTGTATTGAAGGGTTCTCTCGCATGGTACTTCCGCAGTTCCTATACCTGATGACGGCTGTCCCTAGCATATGGTATGATGTATGATTTTCTACCATGCGGGTCATTCTGGAACAGTATGTTCTTCGAAATCGCATATCTGTTGTTATCTAGGATGGGGTGCGTTAAATTCATTGTCGCTATCAAGTAATTCTCCTGTTTAACAGTTTAGTCTGCAAAATGTATAAATTCTGTTGCATGAACTCCTCGTAAAAAGATAGTAGCTTCGTTTCAGATAACAATATTGTAGAAGAAACGCATAAATTTCTCAAACACACTCAAAGAAAACTGCATTTTAATTACTGTATACACTAATGAACAGCTTCCGTTTAAAAAAAGGATTTCGTTTTACTTTAATGGATGGTTTTAAGTTATTAGTTCATCTTTGAGCTAAAACTGCATATCTTGTAATTGTTTTCAATTAAAATAAAAAAACTCAAGATTAAAATGAAGTTCGTTCTAAAATAAAAGCAGGAGAATTTCTATAACCATAAAACTCTACTAAAGATTATTACAATTAAGCTTCGAAAAACTGTTTCCTATTTCTTTATTTGAACACAGTAACGAACACAATCAAACTATTCAAAGGGAGTGATGCTTTCGAGGAGGATATATACTCTTCGGAATATATTTACAAATTAATTATATTTTATAAACGTGTAGGTTTCATTTATTTTTACTAATTTTAATTTGTGATCCTTTTCTGTCTTCTCCTACTCCCTTCCGGTTTCCTCGCTAGGATGTAAATTAGTTAGGGTGAACGACTGTATTTAAATTGATATAGAGAAAGGTTTAGTCAGAGCATAATTTCGCTATTGTGAGCGTACGTTGCAATTTTTCCAGCTATTAATCTTGAATATTGGCTTCGCATTCTTGCCACCGTAATATAATCCTGCCAGTGTAACTTCTGATTCAACATGGTAGATTAAATTGAATTGTGTAGTTTTGTACTACTCCTTACCTTTAAAGTTAGATTTCTTTTAAGTTTCTCACCACAAGTGCTAGGTGATTTGTAAGCAAGTTAAGTCCATGCTGTCTGTAAACTATATTGTGTTTAATAAAAGATCTTTTACACCCTTCCCCTGGTTTTGTTCAGCTTCAGTCCTGTGCGAGAATTTTCACTTAGAAACACTTAAGTAGATCCAATTGCATTTTATGTTAGCGAAGAGAATCAGATCCCACAAACGCGTTGAACAATTTTGATTTAAATGATTCAAATCGGGCTCCATATTCAGGCACAAGGCAAAATGTGCCAGAATGTGAAAAGACTGCTCTTCGGCTGCATATTGTCTTCAGGCAGAGCTTAATTTTTTGTCTTCCCTACCCTGTATCAAACTTTCTTTTATCGCGTACTGATATACATGATATACATGATTTTTCAAAACGATTGAGTAGCTAAATATCTCTTGAAAGGTCAATCACTCGTAGGCCCATGATTCCAGATTAATAATTAAATCAAGTAAAGCAGGCTTTCCGTCTACGATAATTTTAACCGCTTGATACATGCGTAGAAATATACGAAATTTAAAATGTTACACTTGCCTGTACAATAGACAATGAAATTTCCAGTTAGTAAGTCCCATCTGATGTTACTAAAAATATTTCAGAAAACCGACAATTCTATAATAAGGAATTTTAGCACTGAAAACAGTTGGCGAAGCTATAACTTAAACGACTTTTGCAGGAAACGAAATCTTTGATCTTAATTATCACATAACTGTTTACAAATATCCTTAGATACAAAGTTATTAATTTTTGTGTTTCTGCTAATGGAGAATTTGAAACCCATGCTTTTTCACCGATATTTGTCTAACATAATAGGCATCTTTTAAATTTTGCATTCGAAATCTTAACATCTGTACTTTTTATTAGAAATATTGTATAAGATCTTCCGAGGATTTAATTTAATAACTTCTGCCGTATGAGGATGTACTTTTGTTGTTTTCGTTTATTATTTGTTTTATTAATTCGACTACTAAAAACACAATTTTGGTTGACATATATTTCAAAAGAGCCTATATAAAAATTTTAATTTCCTACATTTTTACTGAAAGATGTCACGTGACAAGAATTATTACTGTATGAAACAACTGGGCGTCTACAACAAACCGATAAAGAGATATTTAATCATGCAGTTCTTTTCAAATTCTCTACATAAAAACTTATTTGTATGTTTTGCTTTCCTTTTTGTATAGTATATGAGGTTTTATATCGCTTACTTTTTTTTCTTTTGTCTTTCTATGAGCAGTTACTTACTTTTTTGGTCCAATATGCAAGCTTTGCGTGTAGAATTCTTCTCGTCTCGCTCTTTCTCCCTTTCTCTTTTTTATAATCTCTCTTTATGCTTTTATCTAATAAATGCATGAATATACATCCTGAGTCATATCATCTGCCTCCTTACTCCTTGAATTGTTTTATTAAATACAGTTTATAAGCAAAATTAAAATTTTGAAATGGCAATAGATTTAATTATGATATTTTCCCCTTTTCCATCCATTTTAGTTAATAACATTTTTTATACGCTTGCAAATTAAAATACTATACTATTATAGTTAATGGTTAGAAAGAAATTAAAAGTGGTTTGAAACAAATTTATGCATAATCTCTTAAAAGACATTAAAGGGAATAGAAGTCTAGGTATCATTAGGGATCAGAAGAAGGAATAAAAATTGTTTTTAAAAATATTGCTCACAGTTCTTTTCTACTAATCATTAGAATTTCTTTAATAATATCCTAATATTTGGAGAAGAAAAATAATTATTATTAGCCTCAGAGATTGAAAAAGATGCTTGCTTAAATATTGCTCATTATTTCCAAATTTCAAAATAATAACGGTAATCTACCAATCAATTAATCTCGTGAGTCAGTACAGCAAATTAGCATTGCAAGCCGGTTTTCGCAAAATATGTGAAACAATGCAGAAGGAAATTCACAGCGCTTGAAACAACGAGCTCAAAAGAGTAGAAGCGAGAAAAATCGAATTTCTTTAATAAATTAGTCATGGGTATAAGACCTAGTGAATTACAAATCCCATATCTAAAAGCATATTTAAAAACATTTTGCTTCGTTTACATTTATTACATCTTTTACTTAAGATACTCAATTTTATTGAATATATTCAACCACATTTCTCGTCTCATAAAATTAGTTTTCAGGAATTTCCTGAATATTAAAAGCAAGATGTAGCGAAACTATATGAAGGAAGTTGTGTTATAGGGTCCTGTTTAGTTTTTCTAAAAGTTATTTTAATTTTTGAATCTTTCCTGAATTCTCTTATTTCCCTTCTCATTTCCTCGCCAGGATGCAAATTAAGTAAGTGAACGAGAATATTTAAACTTTTAAAACAAAAAGGTTAGACGGAGGGTGATATCCCTAGCGAAGCGCATGTTTGCTATTTTATCCTCCCGCTGTTAATCTTAGTGGCAGCAATGCATTTTGGCCGTCTAGTTAAGTGTATCGCCGGTGTAGGTTTCTGATTCACCCTGTTAGTTTTAATTGCATTGTGTAGTCTAGCACTACATCCTTACGATTTTAATTTATTGTTATCGTTTAAGTTCTCACCGCAAATGGACGGTGATTGTGCAAGGACGTAAGTAGTGCCTTCTGTTATGCAAGTTTATGATAAATAAAGGGTCTTTTATACCAATTCCCTGTTGCGTTCATTTTCACGCCTGTACGAGAAGTCACCTGGAACGAACTTTAATTGGACCTAATTGCCGTTTAATGCTTCCAAAACATACTATATCCCACAATGTAATCATAAAATATTAAAATCGAACTCAAAGCAGATACCAAAAAGGATGCCATCACAAGATTAATATTAACTGTAATTGTATATGAAGAATGACTACGTATGAATTTGCTTTAAGAATACTTGTACAATGGAAAGAGGGAAATTTTTATACCAAGACATTGGAAAATGTTAAAATTGTTGTTTTTATGCATAATTCATTAGTTATAGTTTTAATTAATAAAAATTAAACTATTATTTGAGCCAGAACTTGCAGTCCAGTTTACAATAATGAATAATACAAAACTTGAATTCGCTGACTTGCGAACTCATACATAACTATTCGCCAAAGACCTAGAATACCTAGAAACATTCTACCTCTCTTACTTAAAGTTTTGATAAATTCTTCCTTAAATTTTTTATTTTACCCTAAAACTACTTTCCAAAATCACTGTCAACTACCAGAGTTAGAGCAAAACTCACAAGATAGATGAGTACTTTCTCAACTAGAAACTAACACTAGGATTTGACATAAGCTACACTTAAGAAAACTCAGAAATTTACTGTCACGTAACTGAGAGTTGCAAAAAAATTATTGAATTATATAAAAAAACCAAGAATAGAATAATAAAAAAAATTTAATTTGACTGTTGGAAAATTAGCACAACAATCCCAATTTAAGCTATAAAGTCAACAATTTCCCATTTGTCAAACATTTTTCATTTTTTGTCTTACGTCATTTATTTTAAATGAATAGCATGAAAATGAATACTGGTAAGAATGCAAGGATTTCTAATAATTAATCAAAATTTGTAAACTCTCACTGGTTGCTAATATGTATATAATATATCCCTTGCTTTACACAATCAGTTAATTAATCTGATGTTCTCGCGATATTAGATCTCGTTAATCAAATGTAATAGTCAATGGGAAAATTATAATTCATCTATGACCGAGTGATCACCTACCTTAAAAGACTTAAAATATGCCCTATGAAGTAATTTTCAACTGTTTATGTAGATTATTTCTCAAGAAGAGAATTAACATAAATTCAAGCTAAAGTGTCCTTTAAGGAAAAAATTCATCCATGATTAATTAAACAACTGCAACTTTTAATTTAGTCTAAAGCATAAATTTTGCGGTGATAAAATGTTTTATTCAACAAGACTCACCAAATATGCCTTAATTCTATTGAAATGTAAACCGGATCGGACTTTTCCCTGACCAAGCCTAAATATCCAGCATTTCATCTATAAGGCATTTTCTTTCTTATTTCCGCTTGTCTTCATAGTGTAATTGGAAACATACTCGACGCACATTCGAGATATCTAGGGTTGGAGTCCTGGAGAAGGCACTGCACAGACTTAACGTCTCCTGCTTCAGAAAACCCTAACGACTCTTTAGTGTCATTAACTTTTAGTGTCATTTCTTCTCCAACATCTCCCTCTTCACAATTTTTTGAGTATTCGCATGTCACTTACTTCAATAAAATCAGGACCACCGCTGACATTTTATGCGCGATAAATAATAAATATAGGTTTCAATAAAAAAAATATTCTCTACATAAACATCTTGAAAACTAAAAATATTTTATTACAAAGGAAAGGTTTTCTTTCTCAAAACGTTTTTTTTTTTTTTTTTTTTTTTTTTTTTTTCTAAACTGCTCTCATAGCTCATCTTCCATACTGGGTGAGTTTTCGCCTGAATCATCGACATTTCCGTTAACTTGTTTAGTACTTGAGCTAGACTTTTCTCAAAATTCATACAAAGGCTCTTCTTCCTTTAAAAGTTGAACTGCCAATAACAAAATTACTTGGCTTAAATAGTCCTTGAAAAACTGCTTGCTCTGTGGTCAGATGTGTGAAAACGTGCAGCTAACAATTCTACAAAAATCATTAAGATAAGTCAATAATATTATCAAAAGAGAAAAAGTTTGCCTTTGAAATAGAGAAAAGCAGAACTTCTTTTCTAGAGAATCTAATCTTCACAATGTCAAGGTGTGCCTTTGTAGCGTAGGTGAAAGCAAATCCGGCTATCAATCAAAAGATCTAGAGTTCGAATCCCAGCGGATGCATCGTTGAGTTTTCGTGTTCCCTGATTCGAAAAGCCTAATAAACTCTACACTACTCGACTAAGATGTAATGGGCGATAAATTGTCACCACATGAATTTGGAGACTAGGTTTTCTCCTTAGCTCTTTGCCCTTTAAGTGAAGAAGAAGGTAAGGAATTTTCGCCTTCCTCACTCCTTTCCTTTAGGGTGCAAGTGGTAGCATATCTGGCTAGCAACTGAAAAATCTAGAGTTTGAATACCAGTGAGTGCATTGCAGATTTTTCGTCTTTCCTTCCTAATAGACTTTACACAGTCTGTCTTCAAGTATAACTCCGAAGACCTAAACTTGCTGGTTAGGAAATATTTCCAGCTTTCTTAAAAGTTTTAGTATTTGAGACTGATGAAACATTTCTATTAGTTTTCTTTTAAGTTTAAATCATGTGACTAAAATGCAATTACGATGGTCTCGTATCCTTTGCCTAACGTTCTTTTGAAAGTCATGTCACTAAATGTTTTTTACATTTATGAGGAAAAAACAAAATTAGGCGAAATTATACCAGAATTTCGAGGAGCTCTAAAATTCAATTTTTAAATCTGCTTGAGCAATATGCTCGAAGTTGGTACACTGACACTTTACATCCATTTTAGTGTTAAAAGGGGTAAGTACTTATAGGACATGTTAGCCATTTTAGCACATTTTTCCATATATTTCAGTTTTCACCAACAAGGTTTTAAAAGGCTTTCTATATACGAACAAAAGTTTTGAAGTTTCGTTTCCTCCACTTTAAAATGTATTGGAAATCGTTTATTTTTCTTTTTTTAATTTAGTAGATTATTCGGGTGTAACATCAAACCTGCATTTCTATCTTCTGTTACTTTAAAGTATTTTATTGCCACGATATTTGCCTTTTGCCTGCAGAAATTTTACAGCAAGATGTTGAGTTTGAGGTCAAAAATATGGATAAAATTTTCCAGTAATTTTCATGATACTAATAAATGATTGTAGGTAATTATTGTATTCAGACGTTATGTAACTATTAAAAGGAAATACGAGAATTATTCACTTTTAATCAATTTATGTTTTGAATACATAAAACGTCATCCATAATCTTAAACATACATTTCATAAGGTACGGTGATATTGAAAAAAGACGCAGTGTTAATTAATTTAACAACTAGTAATGGTAGTAATTAATCCCTAATATGAATTTTTATCCTCAGATTAGAATTATTATTCACATGTTTTGAATGGTAAAACAATGAAAATCAGCTTCATTTTCTTTAAAGTATCGGCAATTGAGATTTATTTTTTTTTTTTTTGCATTGCTATCAAATGGATAAGAAAAATGGATGGCATCTATTTTTCTTAATGGATTGGACATAACAGACTTAAAACTTTGCCACTTGAAAGGCTGTATACACATCTGTATTCAAATGAGTAAACGGTGTCCGTCTAGGAATATTTATAAATTCCTTAAGTGTCTACATTTTCACTCCAACTTGTAAAATAAAGAAAAATATAAGAGTGGATCTATTTTAATGCTATGATTTGAGTAAAACTGAATTTTTAACTGTTTCTGAAACAATTTTGATCGTTTATTTTTGTGCTTTCCCGTCTGCTTCATGTGATTAGATTAGTATTCAGAATAAATTATTGAATCCCTATTATTATTGTCTCAACAAACAATTTAAATTTTTAACTTAAGTCTGTCTTTTCTTTCATGTTTCAACACCGCATAGGCAATTTATAGATAAGAAATTAATTTCTGATTAGTGAAAGTTAACTTAGGTAAATGAATCTTGTTATAGTAACGTTTATAACACGAGACGTGAAACTTTGATAACACTTATTTAGTTAGAGCTGTATCTTGTGAAATTGCTAATTATATGGATGAGAAGACCATCTTAGTTCCTCGATTTATTCAATCAGATCAGGGCTGTTATATGGTTAATTGTGTTTTCGTTTTAGGTTTTACTTTGCATACTATATGAGAAGCAGTTTATGTTTTAGTTTGTAGTAAGTTTTAATATTGTAGTGGGATAAATCATTGTAGATTTTAATACTGCGCCACTGTTCATTAGACTTTCTTTTCTGCTATCAAAGCTATGTAACTTGTTGTCCGGTACGTTTTACATTTAAGTGTGCACTAAACATTCTGCTACGTTTCCTGAATTTAATGGAGACGTTTCCAGTGATAAATACAAATATTTATTGTTTTATATATATCACACTTTTCAAAATATAAATCCATTAATGTTTTATTTAAATCTTTGAAAACGAATGGATAGATTTCTGAAGTAAAATCTTGAAACTTTACCTTTTAGAAATTTAAACACAGGTTCTAATTACTCGTTATGAAACTTCTGAAATTCCTAAAAGATTTGTCTTAAAGTTTTTATTGCACGTTTTTAGCAACATAGTATTGATTTCATCATAAGCAGAGTTAAACAACATATTTATTTAAGAAATGAAACTCTAACAACTTACGAACTTCTGTAGTGATTAACATCTGCGATGTAACATAGAACGAACGAATGTGTATCAGATTTTCCATTTTCTACATCTGCGCCTCTGCTTGAAATTTCTTATTATGTATAAGGTATTTTCTCCCTCTTTTCAGCATGCCTTCGTGGTGTAATTGAAAGCATACTCGACTAGTCTCGACGAGGGCACTGCATATTTTTCACGTCTCCAAAAGAAAAAAAGAAACCTAATGACTCTCCCCAAACTAAAAAGGTGGTGAATGATGATTCTCCACCACCAGGATTTGACGATTGTTTCCTCTAATCCCTAGTCGCCCTTTTAAAGGGAAAGTACATAAGGTATTTTCTCCTTTCTTCCCGCATGCCTTCGTATTGTAATTGGAAACATATTCAACGCGCATTTGAGATGTCCAATGTTCGAGTCTCACCGAGGGCATTGCAGCTTTTTCACGTCTCCCGCTTCGAAAGAAACTAATGACTCTACAGATAAAGTCGATATTTTTTATCCGGGAAAGACAATAAAGCTATTAATCACTCTAACATTATTAAATTAATGTTAATGTTTTTTTACTGAAACGTCTACTTGAACGTCTTTTCAAGTTAATAATAACAGATATGATGCAAAATAAATCGTATTCTTATCGTACCCGCGATATGGAGCTTCTGTTAACACTCTGATACTAGATAATTAAGATTTTAAAGTTTAATAAATTTCATCAGGAAAATAAGATGAAACGTTACTTTTAGACATGTTTAAAAATTTATAATACAAAATAAGATGTTTAGACTATTTCATTTCCTAACAGAAGACAACTTATCTCAATTGCGTTGGGTGTGCATGTTCCAACAGGTGTTGTAAATATAATGAAATTCCTCTCTCCGAGCTCAATCAAATACTGAATCATTCATAAGCCTGGAGAATCTTCAATCCGTTTAGCTTGAAATTCTGCATATATATGAAGATTTTTAAAGTTTGACTTTTCAGGGATTACTGGCCATCCGCATGAATATTTATATCTTGAGTGAATTTTTGACAGGCATTCATACTCGTATTTCATTAAAATGCTATCATCCTTACAAAGAGAAAAGGATATTGGATTCTACGCATTAAATGTTTAAGAAATAATGCCTTCCTTTATAATTTTCCATCTGCGATAGCTAAAAGATGTATAAAAGTGATCATGCAATATGAAAATCTCTAAGATGTTTTGCAGCGGAAAGGAAGAGATTATGTTCAGCAATCTGAAAGAATGAACTTGAGTCTACTTGATATTTAGACACAGCAGGAAATATCTTTTTCATCCAAGTTCCTTTGATTATAGTACTTTGTATAAAATATATACCGTATTTTTTTAACATATACCATTGCTCTTTAAATTTTTCCAAAGAAATTATTTCTTTAAAAATACTAATTTTGTATTTAGGTGGATAATTTTAGTAGAATTATAACTAAAATTGTTTTATTTCCCCTTGCAATGTAACGCGATACAAATTTTAAGAGAAAGCTAGGCCGGAAAAGTAAGAATACAGGGACACGTGCATTTAATATTGAATAAAGGGATATCTCGATAATTTGTACTGAAATTGAATAAATGTAATTGACCATTATGTTAGCTGTAACCGTAATTCCATCCTCTTATTGGTTGCCAGAAATCTCGAGAAGCAGAAAATGCTAGAACTATCTCGCGTGGTTGAAATCTATTTTAAGCCGGAGAGAGAGACATTTCAGCTCAGCAGTTTAGTTAGCTGCTGTTGTTATTGTTGCGAGTTCAGCCCGAGATCGGATTAGCTTTCTCGTTAAATACGCTGTGCATTGCGTTCTGTTTAGCATTTTTAGTAGTTTGAATAATAACTATTGATTATATTGCGTGATATTGAAAACATTTGTACGAATATCTCTGAGGAAAATTGAAGCGTTCTGCTGCATTTCTTTTGATAAGAATAAATTTTATTAACTTTTTATCGAACTTGTGCATTCAATCTATTACGAACCCGTATAGTCGCAACAATATGTAGCTAAATTAATTTAAGACTTGGATTCTTTTTTATTTCATATTTGAAAGTTTTACGTTTATCTTTTGATGTTTGATTATTCCCAACTATATCTCAGTCTCTGTGTCTTTTGGCGATTATCGCCTCAGACAGCTAAACAACAAATTTCAAATAAAATCTGTTTAAAAGAGGTTAATGGGTGAGTGTTATTATTATACTAATATTCATTCATTTCGTTTGGTACGTGATTCATTTCATGTGGTACAAGCACACAAATGTACCACAATAATTTTCATGTATTTACTGTATTTACTATATTAGTATAAAAAATTATTTGCTATACCTGCAAGCTGTGTTTGAATTTGAAATATAACCGATAACGCTCCACTTAGTAGTCATACCAACAAAACGGTTTCATTTAATTATTTTAGAAGATTTTTTATTTACTATAACATAAAAAGTAAGTATATTCCCATGTATGCATCTGTATTAATACACAACAGGCAATAAAATACAAAGAGCCACAAAAACACTTATATGTGTTATATTTTCAATTATCTTTCTTTTTTCTCACGCTGGTAGAAAGGAATAAAAGAAGTACATAAGTGAATCAAGTTTAAAGTCATTAAATATTAAAACCTGCACAATTTTGTTAATTTAAAATAAAACAAAAAAATCTGTATGAAAGTTCGGGTACTTTTGTGTTTTAAATATTACGTCAAGTGAATATGACAGAGTACCTCGAGGAAATATTTCACGAATAAAATTTTACAATATCCCTTAACTGCTCATGTTCGATGGTAAAAATGCTTCCACTAGTTTTCCACTGGCGAGGCATTTGTATGAAATCGCTCGTGTCTTTGTAAGCATAACTCGTCTTCAGAGATTTCTTTTGCCTAATGGCCTGGCGAAACCGTTTTATCCGTAAATGTTATCTACCCGCGATATGGAGCAAGATGTTTTCTTGGAAGGCGTAAATATAAGGAAAGTAGTACTTACAGTAGTATTAGACCAGTGGTGTCAAACTCAAATTGCATGCGAGCTGAATGCACGATTTAAAAGTAGCTAAAAAGCCAAATCCCCCCCCCCAAAAAAAAGAGAAATGTTTTTACAAAATAAAGTTTTTTAATTAAATTTTGAGGTTGACGTCTGCAAGAAATTTCTAATAGTTAATAGTTAAACTTTGTAACGCACACAATTTTTAGACTCATATTTGTTTTAAATAATTCCAGTGTCTTAAACAAACCACTTAATAACTTACTTTTATCTTAAACTAAAAAAAAAAATTACTGAAGCTGAAGATTTTTTAAGTTAAATAAAACATAAAAATAGATAATAAAAATGAATTCTTTTTTATTTACTAAATGTTGCTTTCACGCGTACAGAAAAAATACATATATTTGTATATAAATAATTATAAACTTTCTTTTTTTTACTACAACTTTGTAAATATATTTTACAACAACTCATAATGTTTCGATTTCGTCAAAGTTTGTAAAGTTACAGAAAAATTACTAAAAGCTATCTTCATCATGCATTGTGGATGCTGATTGGTCAATCTGGCTCTTCTTTAAAATTTATTCATTTTTAATTGTGGAAAAACAAAACTGTTCACATATACATATATTCCCAAACAAAGCGATTATTCTTAAAGTAAAAATTCATAACTGAGGATTTTTACATTTTGACAATTAGGAAAAGTACTAATCAAATCAGGACCTTCATATATATGAATAAAATTTACATTGTAGAGTTTCTCATTCCTTTTGTCTAAGATAAACGTTGAGGAACATAGTGAACTGTGTACCGCCTTATCGCTGTGTTCAAATAACTAATGGTGTAGACTCAAGAAGGGTTAAACTACCCTTTATTTCACAAGAATAAAAATAACAGTCGGCCCGTTCTCGAGTTTGCAACAAAGCCTCCATTCGGGCTTTAACTCAGAATAAGAAATAACTAAACTATAAATAACTAAAGGAGACTTAGCCGAAGCTGAACACAAATTCAATCTAACGTATTCAATCTAAAAATTCAATCTAACGTAGTTGGCCCTATAATTTAATCGAGCCGGCGAATATCAACAGGCACGTAGTAATACAGCCAAGCGTAACATCTTCAAGAGAGGCTTAGCCCAAAGGCAAACACGCGCTACTAAAGATTCCTAGCTCTCCTTTTCACGAAGTAAGTTGAGCCTTCCTTAAATACTTCTAACTCACTTGCATTCAACGCGATTCTAAAAAACGCATTCTAGTAGGAAAGAGTAGACGGAAACGAGAATAGATAGTAAAGCATGTTTAAACTTAAAATAACTGATAGAAACTTAAAGTAACCTCTACAATACAATATCCAATTTGGATTCCCTAGAAGAGCCTAAGTGGAAACAAGAACTGATAGGAAAGAGACTTTAAAATCAAAATAACTGTTTTAAATTTAAATATACCTTAAAACATCAAAGTTTAATTTAGGTTAAAATTCCACTCCCAACAAATATTAATTTAGAAGTCAAATACCAAAAATCAGCGTTATATTTGCAAATTTTCACAGGACTTATTTAATTGCAGTCTCTCAAACTGAAGTCTTAGTAACTGCAGTTTATTTGCAAATTTTCACAGGATTAGTTTCACTGCACTCGGGGAACTTGCTTTGGTTCGGTCCATCATAAGGGATACACGTCAACAGTTATCCAAAATTGAACTATATAAGCTATTTAAACTTCATCTGGAATTCGCTAATTCCCATAGAAAATTCACTGCCATTGAACAAAAGTCTTGGTCTAGAACTGAGATTGTGATTAAACGTCATAAAACACACTTGAATTTAAATTCAAAAACCTTCTTTTATAATCTTCCCAATTTAAGCAGTTCAAAAAATCTTCTCATTGTAAATATTAAGCCAATAGTTAATATTTCTAGTGTTAATTTATCAGAAGAACAAGGGAGAATTCTGAAATATAATTTTAACTTCTCACAAACCTCAAAACCCTCGATTCCAAAGATTTTGTCTCCTATCGAGAAGTTTTCAAATTTTGAACCTAAATCTAAACGCGAGAGAAAGAGCTCCAATGAGCGAAATTCAATCTAACCCGGACATTATCATTTCAAAGGTCGACAAACGTGGCCAGATAGTCGTTATAGGCAAGAACACTTACATCGATGGTGTCACTAAACTCTTAAACGAATAACCATATAATCGAATCGATAAAAACCCTCACCTCTGGACCTCTCAAAAATAAAAACTGCGATCAAATTTTCACGATTTCTTTCGACCAACTTAAAAGAGTCGCTTATTCCATCTTTTGAGAATTGTGCCAGATTATATGCTCTTCCCAAAATTCATAAAAGTGGTATACCTTTCCGCCCTATTGTATCAAATTTAGGCACTGCCTCGAACCCGTTAGCGAAATATTTAGTTTCTAGATTTTTAACTCTATTAGACAATAGCATTTACACCATAAAAAATTCAATAGAAAAAAAAATTAAAGCTTGAGCTCTCAAAGTGTATAACTTTAATTTCGTAAGAATATCATCTCATGAATAAATTTTATATCATTACAAAGCCTAAAGCGAGAGAAATTGATTGGTGCCAAGTGGCTACTGGTACGACCACCTGCAATTCATTAGCGTTTCAATTATGCATCTTGAATGACTGAAGTTTCAACAGTTATCTGTAATAGAAAGTCTGATTAACGTTTAGGTATGTTGCTTCTAAATTGAAATTTAGTAGACCTAATTGATGATATTATAGTAATTTATAATAGATTCGTAGTACAGAAAATTACCTTTCATCTGATATAAGTTGTTTTACAAAATATCTAAAAATATTGAATTTATGGTCAGTTTTATAATATTTTCTACTTTTTTAATATTTAATTCGTAGAAACCATTGTTGACAAATCTCATGCAAAAACTCAAAAAATAGCACATGCAAAATATTTTCATATGTAATTAATAAATAAATACAGCTAAAATATTTAACGTTACTAAAAAATAATAATTTAATAAAAAATAATTCCTACATAATTAGTCATAAACTACTAAATATACAAATTAATCAATATATTGTATATAAACCGTATTTCAATACTTAATATTAAATATTTTTACAACAATGGTTTATCTTCATGTTCAAAGTAATAGTGTACAGCAGTTGAAAGAATAAAAGTTAACTTGTAGAATTTTGCTAAAATAAAAGTACAATAGTAGCATTTTATATAAAAATTGTATCTTATCACCATCAATAGCTATTTAAATAGAATCCTTTTCATTGCATTCCAAATAAAATGCGTAAATAACAGAATAAGCACACAACATATCTAACATAATTACAATTGAAAATAAAATTTGGATTTTATTTTAAGACTTTTTCCAACACTTATGAGTTTTTAACTAATTTCAATGGCTTCCACTACTCCATTAGTATCGGCCTCTGCGCCCCGGGGCACTCTATTGTTTCTGAGAGAATTGTTCCAGTTCCTACCTTTGATCCAGCAGTTTCTAGAGCCAACAATTACTTTTATCTTTTATCTTACACTTTTATCTTAAAATACATAGGTGCCGAAAATACTCATCACATATTAAGCAAGGCTGATCAAAACTTAATCACAGACCTCATTGAACTGGCCCACAAGCTACTTTTTGAACAAGAACTGATTATTGCGAATCTACAAGGACAAGTTGAAACATTACGGTAACATAGAGACCACATACATTTGGTTTTTTCCCATAAAATAACTTCTGTTTCCCACTTGATATATTTGAATTTTTTATCCCCTCGTTAATAAACTTTTGAATATCTTGCCTATGCCTTTTTACCAGCGTAACACTTGGCCTTTCAAATTTGCCGTAGCAATAGTAAATTTTAACATTTCTGGAGCGGGATATAATGTGACATGAAAATCCAACTGTTTCAGAAACAACATAATGGAACTCTTTCCATCAAACATGGCAGCGGGTTTCCTAGCAACACATGTGGTATCGATTATGGAACCAAAACTCTCCACTGGGTTAACTGGTGCCCGTGGAACTTGAAGCCTTGGAAGTGCTAACATAAATTTTCCACTGTCCTTTGACATGATTCGTAAATTTTTCGGGAGCCAAATATAAGATTCTAGCTAAATCCGCTTGACTTTGTTGGCTATATCTTTACTTGAACTGTAAAACGACTATTCGCTACGGTCAAACTGTATCAATGACAAGACGTGAGAAGGGTGAAAAAAACCCCTTTTGTTCAAGAAGGAATTTACAGACGGCACTACTGGTGCTTACAAACTTAGCCATCACTTTTGGCTGAAACTCAAAATAGACATATAAAATTAAAACTCTATTTAATAATCAGCAAGCGCAGCACAGAGATAACGAATGCAAGTTGGCTCTTAGAACTACCACCGACGTACACAAACCGGCAATTAATACGCACGGATGTAAAATAGCAAGCTTAAATCAGCGAAACAGCGTGGCCGAACGGCAGATAACGCTCTGTCTGAAATAACTCAGACAGACACCAGCTTAAAGAGTATCTTTCTACCCTGCTTATCATAACACGGGAAACTAAATATTATTCTGGCAGGAAATGCAAACCAGGTAAGATAAGAAACATAAATAACTAAAAAACACGGGTTAGTTTAAAACTCAATGCTTCGTCGTGCATAAGCCGCATATTCCTTCACAAAAAGCGCAGATGAAAACTCGGGAGTGCATTTTATACACACAAATGATTAGAAACAGGTGCGTGCAAATATGCGGCAACACAAGCAGTGCGTATTTAATGATTGAATATGAAATCCATCATTGTTGGTTGAACCTTACATAGGATTATATAAGTTTACTTTCAGTTGCAAGTCGTCTTGACATGTTGTGGTATACTGGTATCACCGTTAATGATACTGGTAGTGAAGGCAACTACTTACAGTGACAGTGAATAAGAGGTGCTGAACACAGAAACAGGTTCATTTTGACCGACAATGAAATTTTGTCTCAGTGTGTGGTAAGTGTGTTGTATCAGTGTGTGGTGTTTTTCTTTTAGCCTTTTCACATGTCCAAAACGAAAAAAAAATGTATTATGGATGGTAGACGGGTTATTCAGGGCTTATCTTCGAGATGATTTTTAAATTAGAAGTAAAAATTAAAGGTGCGGTTTATACATGAGTGTGGCTTATACGCGTGAGAATACGGTATCATCGGTATCATGACAAAAACAAGAATTTGCATATTTTTGCTCATATAGTTTCTAATCCTTTCTTCGTCATTTTATGTCACGTTATGTAAGCGACAAGTGCATATTTCTTTGGCAACTATGAAAGAATAGACGCTTAAAATTTTAACACAGTTTGTGGGAGGAAAAAGCACTTCTCAAACCTTTCTGCATTTTTTTCTCAAAACAATAATTTTGCGCAATCTCGCTTTTGCTGTGGCATCAGTGGTTATGTATTATCATACAGTATCATAGTAATTAGAAAAGAATGAATTTAGTTATTATTACAGGCTGTCAATAATTAAGCTTACTTCAAGCAAAGCATTTTCTTTATAAGGATAAGAAAGATGTTTTAAATATAATACGAACTTCTCTGTTTACAAGGCTAAGTTTCTTACCTCTAAAAGCCACCAGAAATAAATCACAATAAAACTGGAAATTTTGAAAAATTTCATAAAATGTCACTTTAGTTTACAGTCATATGAATAAACGGCATGTATAAACACAAAAATCTGAATATGCATAGTTTGGTATTCCCCCCTCCCTGAATAGAACATGTCTCCGTCAAGAATTTTATTATTTTTATTTTACTTCAGATCCCCTTTTCTCTCTGAAAATAGAATTTATTTCACCGAACTATTATTTATGTTAGCCGTGAATGATATCTGGCATTAGATTTTCAAGTGTCACGCAATACCAAAATGCATTTTTTTCTTCACTGCACGGTAGTAATTGAAAATTCTTCGCACATTCACGCATTTTACTTACACAAATATGCTACGACGAATAACGGTTGAATTCTGCCTAAATCATTTATTACGAGCTTGTAAAGAAACATTTTGCCGCAAAGGCGAAATATTCCTTGCCGGTAGGGATATTTTATTCCTATCTACTACGTGTAGGGATTTGTTTTTGTTTTCTCAAAACCGAACATATTGCATTCAAAACGCTGATCGTTGTGCGAATGTGATTTCTTTTCTTCTGTCCTTAAACTCGTTTTCAGTGAGCATCTCTCAATGTTTCAACTTACGTTTCGAGATCCAGTTGCTTCCACGGATAAAAATCTGTTAATTTAACTTATTTGCCGTTTTACATTTAAAGGCTAAGTACAAAAATAACTTAAATGCCTAAATATTTAAATCCCTAAAAACGGAAATATGTTTCAGTCGACATAGTTTCCGGTCTCTAAATTATGCTAAATATTTATAATAAATTTAAAGTATGTTCAAAATAATATTTTAGCTCTTTCGTTATCAATTTCAAATATAAAAAGAGCTGCCATGTTCTAGGAAGACTTTTGGAGTGCATATATGGAAGACTGGTAGTTTTGTCTAAGGTTCAGTTTCCGATAGAACAGCTTCTCTACTTTAGAGATTGCTTAATTTTCCTTACGTGTTACATACAAATTTCTTTTTTAAAGTCTACCCTGAGGGGGATTGTCCTCATCCTCCATTCCTCTTCTCTACTGCAGACTACTCTCACTGTCACTATCGATTAACGAGCCAAAGCTTACTTAGATTTGCCCCCCCCCCCAAACCGTTGATGCAAGTATCGCTCTTTAAATTCTTGTTCATGCACTAAATATTAGAGGTCCTTCCTCAATTTTCAGCTTGAGAGTTAAAGCGTAAAAGTTCTGGATAAATTCCTTTTTTCTTACAAGTACGTCAGATAAAAATAAATTCTAATTAAAATGTAATAATAATAAAAATTAAAAAACTAAAAAAATCTGAAAACCTTCAGATTTTACATTACGCCCAAAAGGGCGTTTTTTTACGTTTTGTTTATTACCTTTAATTTATTAAATATCATGTTCTTGGCACTTAAACCATAAAATACAATTCAACAACAGTATCACAAAATAATTTTAAAATGAACATATCTTTAGAATTTCTGATACACATTCTTGGGCGCTAGAGATAAAAATGTTTTTTTCTGGTACAGTGTTACCATTGCTCGCTTTGAAATCGCTTAGTTTGTTAATCAAAAATTCGTTTAAGTGTTACAAAATAGGAAATCGATAATAAAAGAAATTCCAAATTCCACATTAGGACTTCCAGATACCCATATTCGGTGGAAGATTATGTTATTCGAAATTTGATGGCTCTAGGTACCGTTGTTTTATCACAGTGAGAGAAACATACATTTATGCAGATTTTTCAATATTTAATTTCTTTAAATACAACACAGGGCAATAATATTTGGTGGCAACAATTTGAAAAGTGAAACAGACATTTAAAAGTTTCGACACAATATGCCAAAACGAAATTAATAGCCTTTCTGGGCTAATAAAACTAAATCCAAGGCTATATTATTAAAAGAAATTTGGAGATAGATTGAGGGTACTTAATTTCACTTCTACTGAATTTGTAAGGAAATAAAGCATTCATCCCGTAAATATCCATGAGATGTAGCAGTAATTTATTTAACCAGCCACCATTAACCAAAATTGTGCTTAAGTTCCTTTTTTAGCATAGTTTAAGTTACAGTCCTACTGGATTTGCATTCACAGTTGAACCTTTTACTCTGAACTAAGGGGGCGGAGTCGTTTTGTATAACGTTTTTGTCAGGCAACGCACTGGAAAATTTTCTGCAGAGAAAGCTAGAAATAATTTCATTAATGTTATTATGCAAATATATACATTAAATTAATAATAAATGTAATATATTAAGAAGTATCATTTCCTGTCATATTAACAGTCAATTATTCAATTTTTCAGTAGAAAGTTTATCTTGTTAAATTTTTGAAATTTTTTCGTTCTTTTATTTCTATACATTTAAAATCGGTATGGTACGCTCAAATTTGATTCATTATTGTTATTTTGAAATAGGATTTGGTTACACTTGAATTTTTTTAATTAATCTATTCTTAATAATTTTTTAATTTGCAATGCACTTAATAGTAGCTATGCTTCTTCAGTATTTAATAAATAGTGTATGTAATTGAAGTCATGTCTTTTGCTGGAAATTGTAAAGTAATGACGTGTTTATCTAAAAAATCAAACATACGTGCAATCAGGTTTTTAAAGCCAGAAAGCTTATAATGGTTTCCTGTTGAAAAGATACTATTCCACTAGTCCAAATCGGTGGGAACGAGAAGTATCTTTTTGTAGCATGAATGTTTCGCCCCATCTAACCGGAAGGAGTTATTCATAAAAGGTCCCCCATATCATTATTGAACTTTCAACCTCTTAGATCTTCATTTATGAATCTATATGTCCAACTTAAAAGGAATTCCGGCCTAAATTTAAACAGCTTCTGTTACAACGTCTCTTTGAAGTTATGATACTGGAATGATAAAGGATGTCCAATTCTTTACGCATCAAATATCCTCCGATAATGAAATGTAGCCTTTATCTGGATTCACCTATGAAAACATGAAACCTTTGAAATCTTTAATACTTTTCAGTCCACCTCTATGACGAGAACCCAATTCAGCCCATCTTTTAGCAACGACGCATGAGGGTTAACTAAATTATTAACCATCTAGACACAGATTTCTCTCGAATAGCCTTTTCTCAGTAAAAGCTGGTTGAATATCATTAACTGCTTGGCTGTTCAGTAGTAACTCTCGGGTGCTGTTGTGTGGCGTCCGCTTCAGCCGCAACTAGTGAGACAACTGCAATCGGGGTAAGCCAGCTCTATTTCATATACCACTGATAGCTACTAAAAAGACAGAATTTTAGACTTTCTGCATCGTCGTCAGGGTAATTCATATACTGCATCTTTCACTCAACCTGCAAGATAAAGGAATTCATACACAGAATGACTTAAACATCTGAGAACAAGGCACAGCCTTACATGCAGTTAGCTTGCTAAGTCTGATTGACTGTTGTGCTCCAAGGTGACCTATGCTACTTCATCGCAGCTCGATTGGCAAATGGTGTTTCTTACAAAACCATTGACTTTTTTTATTTGTAGGTAGAACATGAAATAACAACCCCCTGAACTATCCATAATTTTTTTCTGTGCGCGATTTTACACATAGTTACGCATAATAGAAATTTAATTTATTAGCATACTTATGAATATATTAAGTAATTTTAAGAATATAATGTGTTTTCAAGGGTACATTTTTCGATTAAAATTTCAGAAAATGTGATTTTCCTGCTTTTGTGCGTGATTTGTTTGAGTTCGCTAATTAGAATTTCTAAAAATTTCGAATAATTATATAAACACTGAATCTAATATAAAACAGCCGATTATTACATTTCTGACTAAGGGCATTTAGAATTATAATTTGAAATCATACGAAAACTTCGACTATTCCCTTATCGTTGTCTCAATAAAAATTATAAGACATTATGTATGCGATACCATTTAAATATATAATTATTCATACTTATATGTTTTTGCATTTCTTCATTAATGTTAAGAGAATAATGTGCATTTACATGATTTGAAGGTAATTATGTATTTAAATTTTCTCAAAACTGTAATTTCCTTTACTTGCGCTAATTCTCTGAAACCATTTAATCCTATATGAATACAAAATAACCAACTTTTATTCTTCTTGCATAAAAATTATAAGCTTTTCCTTTAATTTTATGTTAAAAAAGAGCAAATTTGGGGGTCTCACAAATAAAAATGTTATCCTTTAAGAAAATATAATTCGATCGTTCTTAAAGTAGGTCATTTTAATTATACATTATTTGCCTTATCTGGAAGTAAAATCAGTCAAAAAGAAAGTGATTTTTTTTTCATAATTATGTGCGTCGTACGCATTAGAATTTTATGTGGATGGCAAAGAAGGTATCTTGTTTTTATTTTAATTAAAGTAATTTGGTATCTGGAATATAAAGTAAAAAAGTTAATACAATATCAGGAATATCGAAATAAGTACACAAAATTCCACGATCATAAACCAGTTAGTTATAAAGCTATAAAATGTGTTATTGTTTTGGCATATTTTGACATTTTAAAAGGTACCTGACCCCTTAAATGAAAATCTTCGTCTCTGCGATTTTTTTTTCTTTTTAGGTAATAATCTTCATCTGCAAAACGTGAAGTAATACCAGCACAGAAGAAGGGTGAAAATAATCCTTTATTAATTTCAACTATGAACAGAAAGGCAGGTAACATACTTTGTGCTTTACACTAACACCGACAACTTGCGGTGGGAATTACGAATTTGTAACACAAAAATTTTCAAGTCTAAACAGAACAGTTCTGGTCTAGCGCTTTAAGTTACGGCTAAACTACGTTGATTCGACAAACCTAACAGGCGTGAAAATTATTCAGAATGGCCAAGAGGCGTATCAGAGTAACAGCAAGGTCAGCAACGAAACTATAAAAACACGCTCTAAATAAACTCCAATATTCACCCGTTTAAATACTCACTTCACTTAACTTTAAATTTACATCCTGGCTAGGAAATGCGAGAAGTTGAGGAGTTCAGGGAAGATAACAAAAAGTTCAATAATACGTTAGTTGAATTAAAGGAAACTCTAAAAGGCTCCTCTGATAAATTCGTAAAGATAATGGCTAATAATGTAATTCGACTTATAGAACTCCTTATTTAGGGGCGCACGCTTTTATTGTTTATTCGCTGTACAAAATCGTAGATGAATTTTGTCAAGATAATTATTTAATTTCTTATTCCTTAGTTCAGTAACTATTTTATCATAAGTTTTAAATGAAAGTAATGATATTAAACCTTTTTATTTTCATTTTTCAATCACAATCAAACGTTATCAATAAAATTATTTCATAGAAATATTTTTCAGCAGTGAATGATCACTCTCTTACTTCTAACGGTTCTGTTGTACCAAGGGGTCTAGAAAATCGAGCAGTTTTCGAGAATTCGCCAAAAAATGAGAAATTTGGTTAAAAATTCCATATAAATTTCATTGAAAGTTTTTTTTTCCTTTTTTTCATTCTATCCGATGGCGCTAACATTAAAATTCTGAATGTTTTTAGTTTGTTAGTTAAAACGAGATATGTGTGAGAAATCACTTCAACATTAAATTCTATAAATTGTAAATCGAAATTTGAAACAATCGCTTCAGCACATTATATTTTTATCCTCAAGAAGTTATGAGGGTAAAATCTGAGCTCGATATCTTATCATGAAGTAATTTAGAAACAAATGATAAACTTTTTCCTTCAGCGACAAACTCTAAAAGTGAGCAAAATAAAAACTTATTAAAATTGTGTATTTTGTAAACTTTTTAAATTCTAAATAAAAAATAAATGCTTTTTTTTTTTTTTTTTTTTTTTTTTTTGAGATTTCTTGGATGGACAGAATATGTATCCTGAATACGTCGAGAAAAATATGAAAATTATTAAAGTTAATTTAAAATCAATCTCTTTTGTCAATAGCAACAGCAAAAGTTTGTAGATTTGGTTAGTATCTAATAAGAGTTGTTAATTTTGCTTTCCAGTCTGCAAGTAGGAGAATTAAAATGAAAGTTGTATTTTATTGTTAAACTTGACTGCTCATTTTTAGTTAAGTCAATATAAATTTTAGGAAATTGAAAATTATTTCAAGACCCATAATCTATAGCTGTGGTAATAGTGGGTATCTGGAGGATTTGAGTTTTAGTAGCAGGTAAAAACTTACGGTTACTCCGAGAAGCAAATAATAAAAGGAAAGTTAAACAAAATAATATTGTAGTGCAGGCTCACTTTGAGGAATTCCAAAGACTACTCCACCTTCCTGAGGACCTACACAAAAATTTTATTGCGAACTAGTAAGTGACAGTAATAGAATATCTGTACTAAAATATTCAGAAGAATGAATAGGGGTCGGAACACAATGTTAGCTGATGTCAACGTTGAAGAAATACCATAAGATCTATACCACTGCACTGTTGTCATCCTTCAAAATAAGAAATCTTGGTTCAAATATATTTAGCAATTTGAACATAACAAATAATAATGAGTTAATTCTTTACAGTATAAAAATTATTCCCATGATTAGGAGTAGTTTTGCTTAGTGCAACTGCAAATGACAACTGTGTTTAAAAGGTTCTAAATGTTCATGGTTCTTATTCTATTTTTTGCTATACTTGCATAAAAAGCTTCATGTGGGAATTCAAAAATAAAATATTCTGTCTTCTTGTATAAATAACAACACTCAATAACAGAATAAAGACCATTAAAAGAAAATTATAAGATATAAAGTAAATTTTAGAATTATTATAAACTATTAAAGCGAGCTCTTCTTTAAAATGTCTTAGAAGCTATTTTGATAGCGTTATGTAAATGATAAATTGAAGTTAATTATGGCAGAAACTCTCAACTGAATTAGATAACAAACATCATTTCTAAATACTTTAAAAGAGACCCAGGAGGATTAAGAAATTTAAAATTCTTCAAAGTTTACAAATCTACAAATGTGTCTATAAAGTTTTAGGACTAAATTTTTCAGTAATTCCAACAAGCCTATCAAACGATAACTAACAGCATTTATTTAAGACATCTCAACTTGCTTTTCTTTAAAACGTCATCTGCTTCTGGACAAAATTTTTTACCCAATTACTTGTTTGAAACATCTGCTGTCGTGCATTCTAAAGCTGAGTAAAAGAACAGCAATAGTGTTTTGCTGTAAAGTAGATAAAACAGAAATAGACTGTGTAAAGCATACAATCAATTGTTAAAATAATCCAATATTTTTCACCGACGACTTCATTATGAACGCAAATATGCTGCTGATGAACCTAGCACTGCTTTTGATGAACTTAAATTTAGCAATCTCAAACGTATAAGAACAATAAAAAAGCTGAAAATTATTGATAAAATGCCGTCACTATCACCGTATTATTGATAAAATGCCGTCACCTACAGTCATCACTTTGGTTGATAAGACACTGCTCACAAAGCTGTCATGAAATATCTCGATAAAAGAAATATTTATTCTTGTTTTGTCTTTTATGCATTGGCTGCAGAACGGATAAAAGACCAAACTTCTGCATGTCATGATGTGATCCAAAAACAGGCATTAATCCTGAATTTTTCAAGCAAGTTGTGATTGAAAATTAAATTTGGTGCTTTTCTTATCATCCTGAAGTAAAATGAAAATCATCTGCTTGAGTTGGAGAATCTTCCATTTAGCATTCTTGGATAAAAATCGTGTTGGTGACATCTCTTGATTGAACAGACATAATTCACAAAGAATGTGTTTTCAATTAGCAGATGGTGAACTCAGTACTTTGTAAGGACGTAATGGATAGACTAATGAAAATAATTTAACACGCCAAGTCTAAAAATGTTCATTCGAATAAGATTATTTCTGCTGCACGATTGTACGCCGTTATACAATTCCGTCCTGGGCAAGCAAACTTCTGTCAAAGAAAGATATCACAGCTTCTAACCATCCCTTTTTATTCACCAGATTTTACCCTTTCAGACGATTGAAATATCACCTATAAGGTCAATTCTAGCATTGAAAACGTTCAGAAAGCTCTGAACAGAGATTTAAATAGTATTTAAAATGATGAGCTCTACAAAAGGAATCAAAAAGGTGTATGAACATGCGAAGCTTGTATACATTTAGAAGGATGAAGTATAAAAAAGTAAGAATGAGTTTTCACTCTTGTAAGAACTTGGTCCTAAATCTTTACAGATGCATTGTTTAATATCGCATTCTTAATAATAACGTATGATATTACGTTTATAATATTAAATTTTATAATAAAAAATATGAAATCTTCATGTCAGCTTATTTATTTATTTCTGATCGAACGAAAATTAAAAAGGGAAAACATAGCTCTAGCGATGACGGTTTTGCAAATAAAATGGCCTTGCAATTCAAGCCTTTCTCTTTCCTTTCCAGAATTCCTGCTCACATCAAGAGAATATTTCAGCTCGTAAATAATCTAATGCAGTTTAAGCGCTGTTATTGTACCCCTAAATAACTCAGCTAGCATTTACATTCACTAACGTGGATATGTGGATGATATACTACATGTAATATAAGAGAAAACATCTGAGTCTTTACGAAGCACACGGAAACTAACTTATGTTGTTTATGTTGCTCACAAGAAAGGTGAATATTGCTTCTCGTGTATTGCCTTCGCACAGCGTTTCAGTACATTCCTTTCAGTTCGTTCTTTTTTCCCCTGAAATGCTGGCCAGCACGTCTTATCAGTGCATATAAAGAACACAGAAAATGAGTGTCTCCTAAGGCTCATATATGCCACAATAGCAAAGTAGGATAGAGAAAACACCTGCTTGAATGCTTTATATATTCAAGTGGGTGTTCACATAATGCAAGAGTTGACTTAGTAACTAAGTTTCGTCCCTTTTAATGCAATTCACTTCCTTTATCACTCCGTAAAAGGTAGTGATTTAAAAACAAAAGTAGGCCAGGCGTTTTCACAAGTATGATTTCAAAGCAAGAGGCATTCAATGCATTACTTACTTTAAAAAAATGAAGATTAAAAAAAATGTTTAGAATTTTTTAAAACTCTAAACTAACTTCTCGCTAAAGTACCAACATTTGTTAGGAGGGGGAGGGGTCAATTTGGGAAATTTAAAATTTTTGACTTTAAATTCGTTTTCTAAGGTTTGTTCCTTTTTAAATCAGTGAGGAGGACTTATAATGCTCTAAGTAAAAAATGGTAAATAACCGAAAGAAGTACAAGAAACTCAATATTAAATTATTGCCGAACTAACTGCATAATCCAGTAGAGTTCATAATTAAATTTCGCTACTCTCCAACGCCTTTCCGCCTCCTTCAAGAAGTGTTTTCACATTCGTTTTTGCTTGAAATAATAAATCTGAAGTAAAAACATGTGGAAGAAAAACAATGGGCATAAAGGCAAAGTACAGACATCAATTGCAGACAAAGTACAGACATCATTATTAAACATTCATAACACTTTGAAGAAAGTGGAGTATTATCATATAAAACATATGAAATATTCTAAATTCTGAATAATGACAACGATTTCTGAGCGGTGAATCAAGGAAAAAAGATATTTTGGCGTGTAATATAAGTAATTTTTCCTCTTCTGCAGGAATTGATTCACAAAATTGGAGATGCGATTTAAAGCATCTTACGCAGAATTTCTCATATTTTTAAACATGTTACAGTATAGTGATGGGAATTATACAAGGCATTTCATAATATAACTTCATAATTCAATATGAAGTTCTTTAATATTAGATATTTAGTTTAGCTATTCGAAGTAGTATTTAGTTTAGATTATAAGGTATATCTCCCGCCTTCTTAGCATGCCTTCGTGGTGTAGTCGCGTATTCGAGAGGTCCATGGTTCAAGTCTCGGAGACAGCATTGCTCGTTTTTCATCTTTCCTGCTTCCAAAATATCTAATGTCACTACAAGGTTTTAGGTTAGTTATCTAGAATTTAGTTAGCTCCAACTATTTAGTTCTGTTAATATACCAGCATGTAGTTCGAGTTTAATATATATATATATATACCAATATTTATTTCTTTAAAGTTATTTAAATTTAAAATATATTTTACCATTTTTGTTCCTATTGTTTTCATGGTTTCAGTTTACTATATATTGTATAAAATATAAGCTACACTTTAAAACTTAAGTACATTTTGTAGAAGAGAGAGATTCCTGACATGTAATTGCCTTATTCTTCAGACAAGTTAGCATAAGAAAGAGTCCGTCAGTACATGAAGAAGGAGGATAATTCCTTGTCGATAACAGACATGAACACAGACGTCAGGTTTTGAACTCTGTCATGAAACACTTGTTCTTTTACTTAAAAATTGATGCTGACTATGATGACCGCACTGGGTCTTTCAAGCCATGTAGATTTTTCCATCAGAACAGGTCGGCAGATGCAGGAACTCTATCGTCACCTCTGGAACTAGCGCTGCAACAAAAACGCTGGATTTAATATGCATAAAAGTATACTTTATTCTTAATAAATGATTTTTTTACATATTTACAGTAAGTAAATGCTCCGATTTAAGAATATCGTATTTGATTTGACCTGGTAACACTGGTATTTTATGATTGCTTTGTTTCACAGCTTCATATCACACAGGCTTGACAGTAGACGTTAAATCATCACGCTCTCGATCTAGCTGGTCTGTTGAAACATCGTTATTTTGCGTGACAGTGTTATTATGAATTTCATCTAGAATGCACGATGCTGCAAAGAAAGGCGTGGAGGACATATCCCAAATATTATTTTTAGTCTTAAATAGGAAAATTGACCTGGTGTATGTATGTTAAATATATTCCATTTTCTGAAAATAAAGTATCTTGTTCGACACATTAATGCGCTGAATACTGGGAGCTTAGCCCGGATTTGATCCCAGGCGAACGAGCTGCCTGCATTGTTCATTTTGGTGATTTCCCCATGTGTAATGTAAATATGAGCCAGTTTTCCTTAGATAATCCTTCACGAAGGCATCTCTTACCTTATGCTGATGGCTCTTGTTAGCTGTGCCATATTCAATTAACTTAACTTGTTCTACGAATTTATTAGTGCATGCCAGTGTCTGTAGCCTCACCGTAACGCAGTTTTTCAAAATTAATGCCAATAAAAATTATCTACGTTCTTATCTACTGATAACAGCAGAAAAGCAGATTGTGGGGTATTTTTGTAGGGTATTTTCTTCCTCTTTACCGCTTCCTTTTATGGTATCTTTGAAAGTACGGTATCTTTTATGGTATCTATTGCTATCAACTAGCAATTGTGAGGTCTAGAGTTCTCATGTTTCCTGGTTCCAAAAAAAAATTCAAAAGGACTTTACAAGTGGCGCTCAAACTAAAATATGCTGGATGACCAGGTCACCACCAGGATTTCGCGATTGGGTTCCCGCTTCACCAGTTACCCTTTAACTGATGAAGCGCTTAACATATTTTCTCCTCCTTTACAACGTTCCTTTCTGGTTGGAAGAACGTCCGGTTGACATTCGGGAGTTCCGAATCTCGAACTCCGGAGAGGATATCGTAAATTTTTCATATTTTCTTCTTCTATAAACCTAACGGTCTATATAGTGAGGCCCAAATTAAAAGCTGTTCGACGATAATTCGTCACTACCAGGATTTCAGTCTCGGGTACCCTCCTAACAACTCTCACTTTAAATGGGGGAGAATATAAGGTTTTTCTCCCTCCTTATCGCATGCCTTTGTGATGTAACTGGAAAGCGCATCCAGTTAGCAATCGGAAGGTCGTGCTCCTAAATGAAATTCCTAATGGCCTCTACACATTGGATTTTGATAAGAAAAGAAAATTATGTAATTTACGAAGCATTGTTATTAAAGCAATAAAAGTTAAGTTTATAAATAACTCAGACAGTATACTCAGGTGCATGTATAGAACATAGCACTGTAAAACAAGGAAAGCTTAAATGTGTGCTGTGAAATATAACTTACGAAGGTAGGCTTATTTTTCATACTTTAAAATATTTCACATGTTGAAATTATAAAATAAAACTTTGAATTTAGAAAAAATATGCTAGACTCTTCAGATTTGTTTTACTGAAAATAATATGCCGCTTGATCAATATTGTACAAGTGTTATATTATAGTTTCTAATGCATTTCTTATTTAAAATACAAAGAATTGTCCAGGTATCACAAAGTATCACATGGGGCTTACAGAAATAAGTTCAAACACAATACAAAATAATAAACAGTAAAGGAAAACTTTAAAGCAAAATTATGAAGGATTACAAAAATTTACAATGAATTGACAAAAATAGTCAAAGGCACTTCTCTCAAAAATAAACTGATGCAAGTCTGAAAGTTAGTTAATATTAGTATTTTTCAAGGCCAGTTTCAAGACCTTCCTTTCACTCTCATATTTGGAAGAGAGCAGAAGCACGTGTTCAACATTTTCCCCACCACGGGCGCTACAATTACCAAAAGTCTCTGCACCAAATTTTAATTTGCTCGGATAAATTTTAAAGTTTTCGTAGCCAGTAAGGAAATGGGTCATTTTATAATTTGTAAAACATAAAATGCCATGACAATCTCATTTTAATGGAAAGGAAAAATTTCTTAGTTAGGTTCCCTTTATTTTGACTAATATATTCTTGAATACGCGACTCCACAATCCTGTCTTTCAAGCCTTTCTTATAAAAGGACTTAGGGATATTGACAAGAATGTCAGTTTCGCGCTTTGAATCAATCTTTGCAAGAAAATCGTCCCGTTTGTTTCCAATAACTCCTGTATGTCCACTAACAAATGCAGAAGCCACCGAAATGCTTTTATCTTTTAGATTTTAAGCTGTTTTAAAAATAATAGCAATAAGGACAATAATAACAATTTCGACGATTATGTTATTAGACGAAGAATACATTTAGAGTCTCCAAGGAGGAAAATTAATCAGTACAAATGAAATAATATAACAGTCTGAAAACGCTGTATCATTTCTGAAAACAATAAATGTAAAACCAATTTTGCCGTCAATTTTACTGCCATCAGTATTACAAGTTACAGGGAAATCACCTGCAATTTTATCGCTAAATTGAATAACATTAACATTATTTCTTCACCTTTCTTTTCTTTCATTCACCTCAAGAGGAAAAGGTAAATGTGCGAATATACACAATATAATTATACACATACACATTCCCTTTTTATTAAATAATCTTAAAGAAACCTATTTTAATTATACTGCTACAGTTTATCAAAGTAGATTTTAATAGTAGTTTTATATCGAAATAAATCATTAAATTATTAGAATATTGAAAATAAAAAAGTAATTATTAATAATTCGCTTTAAACATATTTCACAAAAATTTAGTAAATTGTAAAAAGAGTTCATTAAGTTGTAAAAGAAGGTTTTAAAATGACACTGTGTTGGCAAAACTTTATGCCCTTAATTTTTTGCACAAACTTCAGTTGCGGTTTTCGGTTTTAGCCACGTTTTCCATTAATCAAAGTAACGTCCATCTTCACTATGCTAAAGAAGAAGAAGTTAGAGAGAAATGAAAAATACGAAAAAAAAGAAAAATGGAAAGGAAAGAAAATGACCCTTTTGCCGAGAATGACCCAGCTAGTAACTGGAATAGTTACTAGCTGGATGTTTTAACTACTACAACACAACAGCACGCATAGTCATAGGGCTATCGCATAGGGCTGTCATAGTTCTTCCCAAGATAATTGAGGGTCTATTGAATATTCAAAAAATTAGATTACAGTAGCATAAAATATTTATGAGTGCAGGAAATAACGTAAATTCAATAATTCATATTTACATAAACGTTTTTGAATAATTTAGCTCCCGTCCCATTTCTTAAGACTTATCCCAAGCCTAATGTCTACTTTCTCCTTCATTCTCACTCTTAAAATCCGCTTCTGTTTTCCTCCCTTTTAAAATGTTACAAAATGATAACATACTGGTGAGGCAAAAAGTTTAAGACTTATAAGGCCTAGTTCAATGTAGTGTTTTCAGACTTATATGCAAATTATTAGGAGAGAAAATTTTTATTTTGATTCATTAACAGTAACAAATTTATGTTTTCCATCATTCAGATTAATTATATTATATTATATCATAATTGCATTGAAAAGTAAACATTTTTTAAAAAGTCATTTTTCAACATTTTTCGGTTAAATGCTGTTAATATTCGAACAAGGTAATATTCTTTCATTACTCTCAAATAAAATCAATTTATATGATTCCGGTTTATATAATTTATAAATTTTACTTTATTTAATTTGTAAAATTAATTTCCAGTTTATGTAAATTATACAACTAAGTACCAGCAATATTTTTCATAATTATGTTTTGAAACTTTATATATTTTTATCGTTCTCAGGTTTATTATGCTATAAAAAATTCGAAATTTATTTGTTTCAGTTGCTCCCTAATTTTCTAAATCCTTTATCATTAGATTTGTAATTTCTTAATAAAAGTCCGGTTTTTCCTAAGATTTGATGCTTTTATATGCTGTCAATAACTGCTTTCTATCTTCTGTATGAAGACTTTAAGGTGAAATGTCAGCTAATTTCTTATATGGAAAAGCTAAATTTTAACTAACAGTTTCAGTAAAAACATAATTACAATTAAATTCCTTCTACGTAACTTCAACAATTCCTTTCTTTTCATAAGAATCGAACTTAAATTTCAAGGACTGCAGTGGATTAACTTCGCCTCATTTATCTCAGTGTTTAAAGCTTAAATCGATATAGTAGTACAACGAACCATAAAATGCTTCAGATTTTCTGAGCTAATCTGTTTCGGTAAATGTGGACAGAAATGAGGGAATATGATTCAAACTACACAGAGATACAGCGTTGCTTCCTAGCATCCATTGTCAATTGCAAACACCGAGTCACACGCCATTTGCTCTCAGATACCCCTCATCCTTGGCTTCAAGCCAACAGAACAAAGCCAGAACCCTCTTGATGTGGTACGCTGCTCCGCAATATCTGATTATCATACACGCCATCTTTCTGTGCACTGCTAATATTGAAACTTTAATCTCCTAGTAACAATTACTTTCTTTAGTATAAACAAATCCCTCAGGTCATACTTTAAACTCTGCTTTTATTTTAACGGATTCATCGCGCTAATCTATTAGATGTTTTCGTTTTTTAAGTTTATTGACATATGTTTTTAAAATTAATTCCAAAAGTGAAAAGCTTTTTAGAGGAACTAAATGGTGATAATCTTATGCCAGTTCAATTTACTTCTAATTTTATCAGAACATCTAAAAATACTTTACATTTAATCATCACACATATTTGGCGTTTCTGCTTAGCAAGCTTCCTTTCTTCATTCCATTTACAAATTAATTTTTAAGTTGATGTTTTTAAACTTGATATTAGCAACTGCTTCCGACACGTTATGAGAATTTATAGAGGCAGTTATCTCTACACATTCATTTGAAAGGCTTTCAAGAGATTTGAATTTTTCGTCACTAAATTGTTACGAGAGCTTTAAATTATAATTTGAAGAAAAAAATTAAAATTATGAAATTCCCAAAACAATTTATGATATATGAAGCTTTATTCGTTAAAACATTTTATAGTTTATTTTCTTAGTCTCTTTTCCTTATGTTGCATTATCTATATTAGTTGGTTCTGAAATCAAACTATTCGTTGATTTTATTCACTTTAAGAAACGGAAATAAAACAAGAGTTGGAAATTATGCATATTTTACTAATTGTATGCAATATTCAGATATATTCAAAGCGATGAAGGACAAAAATTAGTTTAAATAAATAAGAGTCAACTGTGTTTTACTTTCTGCTTCGAAAATCTATATAATGATAATCACAGAAATAGTATAGTGATTCATGTTTTCTTTTTAATGAACAAATTTCCATGTATTATAATTTAGAGCCTTATATTCGAAGAACGCCGTTGTTATCTAGATTACTAGACTTTAGTGCGTTTGGCAAAATAGTCTTGATTTAGATTTTAGGTTGTCCGTCCCAAAGTATTCTGGCCTTGAGAGGAAATACTTATATTATAACCAAGTGGATTATACATTCCAGCAAAGTTAAAAAAAAGTTTTAAAAAAACTGATATTCTGTTTTGCATTATTTTAATTCAACACTCACAGTTGCTGAGTAAGAACAAAATTAAGTTAACTGAAATCAAGTTAAAAGCGATAACTCGCGTAATAGCTTTAAAGTAATACTGAGAACTGAGAGTGCACTTAAGTAGTTAATTAGTCTAAAATTACCCTTCAGTTAATAAAACATAATCCCAGAATACAGCTCAAAATTTTAAATTATGCAACTAAAATATACACTCTTTTTCAAAAAAAATCGAAGGACTTTTGCGATCGAAGGACGTAATCCTGAGGTCATTTTCCAACAAGATAATGCCAGGCCACATACCGCTCGCATATCTCTGGGCTATCTCCGTGCGGTTGATACTCTTCCTTGGCCACCAAGGTCACCAGACCTTTCACCAATCCAGCATGTCTGGGACATGGTAGGCCGCCAAATTCGGCCTATGACATGTACTTGTATCTTGTAATATGTAAGATCTTGTAATATTCAACTATTTCCAAAGTGAGTAGTCAGCTCAAAAAAAGATAAATCTATGTCTTAATATGGAACTAGCTGAACAGGAATGAGTTTAAACAAACTGTCACTTCCGGTTGATCCTTTGTAAATAAAATTGAATTTGCATATCAATGGTATGGCTCAATGTTAATTATAAACACTATTCATTTTTCTTTATTATTCTGTTTTCCCATACAATGGACAGAGATAATTATAGGTGATCGTGTACACATCCAATCTCGTTCTTTCATTTGGAAATATCGCATCGATCGTAAGATATACTCTGGTCATGTAGTGTTTCAGTTTCACAAATTAATGACTTAACAATCACGAATTTTTTAAAAACATCCTATCTTTAAAATTCCTGATAGTGTTGTTAAGTTTCATAACACATTTCTTTTCCAATGCTTTCTGAGTTTATTATAGGTTATGTATAATTTATTATAGTTAATTAGGCAGCAGTATGGTAGATTTATGCTGAATACCTTCATATATGTAAATGCTTCTTATTATAGGAAACAAAGTGAAAGAAAATTACTTTAACCTAACCAATAAGCTAATTTTAATACTTTAGGCACTACCCTAGGTACGCTTTTTGACGCTGATATTTAAAAACAGTCGGGTATCACATTCACAAATATTTATGAAGCTTATTTCCCTACCATTTCTTGATTCAGTTGTTATTTGCTTTTCCTTGCTTTAATGTTTGGAAAGCGTCATTTTTCAGCAATGCTTATCAGGCAATTAGGATTTTCAATTCTGCTTTCTAAGTTTAAAGGCGACTACATACTTTTCTTTCCAACAGGAGTACACAGTAGTGAATGCTGTTTCTTTCGCCAGGTAGAAGATATCGGTTATTTTAAATACTGATGTTACCATAAGACGAGTTTTAATAATTACGCCATTTTTGAAGTTACTGAGCTGTGAAATGTTTCATTAACATTACATAAATTTGACACTAGTAGGATCCATTGCACACCTAACTTGCCTGTAAATAACCACGCAAAGCAGATCTTGTCATATTAAAGATTTATATATCAATTTCTTGTAAATTTCTTCTCAAAATATTGTTCCAATTCTTAATTCACCTACTGAAACAGAATGTTTCATCTTCTTACCACTAGAAACCCACTTTATTCTCAAGTTTCTATTAACTTCAAGCACATTCGTGGCACCAAATTCATATGCTTTTGAAGGATGACATTATGAATTATAATATACATATTTAAATGCATTCAATCTATTTAGGTTTTCTAAAACATAAGAAAAGAAGTAAATAAAAAAATTCTTAATTTATAAATATAAAATTTTTATGCTCAAATTCCGTAACTATACAAATCGCATCTTCATAATTTTAAAACAAAAATTCCACTATTTATTTTCTTCTTTGGTTATTGCGATGAGACTTCTGCTATTAGTAAATATCCATTTAATTTTAAGAAATGGTTGCTATTCGCACACGCAATAACATTGGGCTTAAATTTCCATTTAAGTTACTGCCATCTTCCTAACTAGTGAACTAGGAAGAGCAGCATTATGATATGAGAAATATTAAAAGATGCAAACTCAGGGTCCGTGTCAAAATACTTAGTTGCACATTCTGTCATCATAGGTTATAACCTCTTCGTTTTCGACAGCCTGAATAATAGAAGTTTTATCTGGAACAAAAGGCATAGAAATTTCTGGAGAGCATCTTTTATTACAAGATTTATTCATGTCCATCTTCTGGTAATAGAATTGCTAAATCAATAAAAGCATTCTTTCCGATAGTAATAAGAAGAATTCCAGTTTAGGATTTATATGAAACTGGCTGGTAAAAGTTATTTCGCTGCTACTTAGCATACAATGTTACAAATATATATGTTATATTTGAATACTAATGTAATCTCGAAAAGCAAAACATTTTCATGAAATTTTTTTCCTCAGTTTTTAATATAAAAACATAATCGTTGTAAAACAATTATTTCTCTCTTAATGTAGTTGTTATACATACTTGTTATAAAACTTTTTTCCTTTTTTTAATGTAAAAATATACTTTTTTTAACAATTTCGTTTTCTTTTACTATAGCGAAAGGTTCTTATTGGTGTTCGCAACTCTGCACTCAGTTCCTCGACCGGCGTTCAAAACTTGAGACGTTCCCCTTAAAATTCCGATTAAGTATTGTTATTTTGGAGTTAGAAGCATCTGTAACGTAGTCTTCCTGGGTCATTTAATTAAATTACACTGCCAGGTTCTTTATCAAATACTTGGTCTGGTAAGTGTTATGATTCCAAGGTACATAAGATCTTTAATTTATCTTCCACGTAGCCTGGCAAATGTCCTGTTTTCAGCCATTCAGCATGACATTCAGATCTATGATTTACCTTTCAAATTATAACTGTAGTGGCTTAACAAGCTGAGTGACTTAAAAACAATAAATATATTTCTTAATAATTTATATTTTAATAAAAATTATTTTATTTTATAATGGTATATCTATCTTATATATTTTATAATACATTAAACTGATATAATTTAAATATATCCAGCTGATAATTTGATTCTGTTGCCTGTATTCCTTTTATTTGTCTTTCGGTATTTTAGTTACTTATTCAAACCTCGAAAGAATACTAAGTATTTGAATTAATCTCTACTAATCTAAGTTGAAGTATTTGAATTTATCTTTACATAAAGAAATAAATGTAATTCATTCCTATTAAATTTTCAATTGCATTAAACGTATTCTGAAATTTATTTCTAAACGTTTACCACCTTTGAAAATCTACTCACGAATGTCAAGAATGAAATCTCAAGTGACCGAAATAAAAGCTTTGTTTACCAGATAGAAACCCAAGTGAATGAAACGAATTTACATCAACAAAATTTCGCTTAATTTAAAAAGAAGCCAATGCCAACATCAACTTGCCGTATTTAGTTCAGAATACAAACACCATCTTAACTTCCCGTGCTTTGGGAAAATAAATCAGATGGCTGACTGGAAAAGTTTAAATGATTGCATCTGAATGTCACGAATACAAACAGTGGTAAATTGTGTCCTGTAAGGGTTGAACAATGTTGGAGCAGACTACGAGATTAGTAAATTTTCTTTTTTCCACATTCTGCTAGTTGAGGGTTTTTTTTTACATGCATAACAGGTTTCCTCTTGTTTAACTTCCTTTTCTGTGTTTTCCCTTCTGCTAGATCTGTTTTTTTATTGTTGGGCTTTTCATTGGCTCAGCGCTTTCACCTTTTCTGTTTCATTTTCCTTAAGTTTATTAACTTTTTGTGTGTATAGTTTCTACACATGTATATGTAATGCATATTTATTTACACATGCGCTTAAAAAAAGTACCATTTTTTTCATTTTCGTCTCTAATCGTTCAATCTACCTCGTGCTTCATATGATATGCTGTCAATTCTATTCAAGTTTACATGTTGCAAAACAATAATTTCTTTACCTTTGCCTCTTATTTAAGAATATAAAGTAACACTGTAGCGCTGGTAGGTATTTATTTGGAGCAGAATTAACAAAAAATCAGTTATGCCTTCGCCGGGTTCCGAACACCGGGTCTTCCGGTGCTAACATTATGTGATCCCATTTACACCACCAGATCATGGGGTGAGGAAGGTGAAAATTCCTTATATCCTTCCATACTTAAATTATAACTGGGGAGAGGTGAACTAGATCCGATCGGCCAAATGCAAGTGTTCACAATATGCTCATTCCCACAGTGTTCATCACACTTTAGTTGGGTGCTATTGCTGCAGAATTTTCGGAGCCAGAGAATCGATTAAATCAATCGTGCCCTCCCAGAGATTCTAAATCCAGGTTTTTGGACCTGGCAGAATCAAAAGGCCGATTGGCAGAATCAAAAGGTCTCAGTTCTATGAAAATAGCACGTTTCAAACAGTCTTTCGGCATTGTCCTCTCACTCCTCTGTTTCTGCCTAAAAGAAAATATGCAAAAACTGTGCAGCTCAAGGACTCAACAGATGCATAGCAATCACTGGAATATGCATTCTCCAATCGCATGATTATCTCTAACCGTAAAGGTATTGGAGGAGACTATGCCAATCTCGGTCGAACCCAAAATAATTGACAGGCATTTAATGCCACAAGTCCTATATGAGGCGCTCCAGAAAATAATAGACGTACAGCTCCAGTTCTTGATTTTATAACTTTCCACCATCTGGCAATCGTCAGCTTATGTCACTGAAAATCAATCAGCGCAACGCTGCAATTAAGAAAATTTGTATTCGTGAGCAGTGTCTCAAAATTAGTTTCGTCAGTGCGGCCTACGGCTGATATGCTAAAGCTCTGTGGAACAACTGTCTCTTGATAATCAAAGAAAAGAAAGAATTCTGATATGCTACGAAATACATGGCGAGAGCACGCAGTGGGGAAAGTGAAAATTGTTTATATCTTCCCTCAATTAAATGACTATTAATTAAAATGCAACGATATCCAAACGGCCAAACTTGTACCAAGACGAATTATCGTCTATCATATTATTAGTAGTGTGCTTCTGTAATGATATTAGTTTTTATTTTCTTTCGAGCAGAAATCGTGAAAAATGAAAAACACCCTCACCTGGATTCAAAGTCTGAATCTTCCCATTGCTAACCGGACGTGCTACATATTATAACACGACATTATGCAGTAGGAAATGCAAAATGTCTTTGCAAAGTGATTTTTGAAGTGTCATTTGTAGAGTTCCTCACTTTGGAATTCTAAGTTAATGTTGGAAGTGAAGAATCTAAGAACTGATAAGCGAATAAACGCTTCAGTGACAAGAAACAACAAGATAGAAGGGTAACTAACCCTTTATTATTCCAATAAGATTCAACAAAACTCCGCCTGGGAGTGTACAAGCAAAGCCCGCACTTGGACTTGAACTTAAAAAGACTAAGAATTAAACTAAAACTAAGATTAACTAAAGAAGTATAGCCGAAGCTATCAAGGTTCAAATCGAGTTGGCCCCTTAACTTATTTGACCACGAAGCTTAGCAAGGGTCTGAGTACAGCCGAGCGTAATAACAGCTTTGAGAGAGAGAGTGGCCAAAAAGGCAGACGCGCGTAAATCAGAAACTCTGATTCTCTCTGACTCAGTAAGTAACATCGTGGTTTAAATACCGCTCCTCCTCATTAAATATTCAGCAAGATTCCAAAACTACGTTCTGGCCGGAAGTAGTAAGTTTAGAACAGTGTTTAGAACAGTGGTCTGAAGGAGATTTCATTAAACATATAACAGGCACCAGCATAACTTGAAATATTAGAAAAATGAAAGAAACTTGGAAAACCATTACTTATTGAATGCATGATTATAGCTGCCGAAAATAAGCGTAACACATAATAAACATCCAAAGAAAGGGATAATATATCATTGTCTATCACAGCAAGGAAAAAAGTGTCTTCAGTACTACGGGGAAAAACAAAAAAAAAAGGAAAAACAGGGCGTAAATCCATTAAATTCAATGTGCAGATATAATCCAACTTAAATTAATTTCTCAAAAGGATAAAGAAGCAAAAATCATCAAGACAATCCGTAATTTGGGAAAAATAGTCAAATGTTGGTAAAAATATGATCAAGAATCAAGAATAGAAACTGCTTAGCTCATCAAAGGGTATAGCAACATGCCTCAATCAACTAATGTGGTTGCTGGTTTTAATCCGAAAAGATTCATTGTTGGCATTAAAGTGTCGAAAAAAAATCATGTAAACTTTTGCCATCTAACTCAGAACACAAGTGATTACAAATGTGCCGGAATATAAGTATATGGGCGGTTTTAGATTCTCTCACGTCTACCAAACTTAAAATAAAAAATAAAACTTAAAATACTAAACTTATTATAACTAAAAATGAGCATATTGCGACATGAAAAAAGATGAGTTGCTGGAGGTTAGCCATCTCTGTAGAATCTTATTGAAGTGGGAAGTACTCTTAGATATTGCTTTTGGATAATGTCATTTTGCTCATGCCACACAATTGCATTCATGACCCGCGAAAGTTATAAGTCTATTGGAGATATATTTTATAGCTTTTAAAACCAGAATTCTTTAATTCGCTCCTTTAAAAATGGCAACAAACATAAATTTAAAAACCTTATAATTTCTTTTGTTTCCCCTCACAGTATCTAATTAATAATTTTCTTGAGGAAAGTCCATCAATTATTTCTTTTTCTGTATATATGTGTGCGTTAATTCTGATATAAGACTATAAAAAATTTTCAGAAAGATTACACCTCCCGTCGAATGCGAACAAGAACAGTGAAATAAATTTATTATTTTGTTAACTTAACATTACACTCCGTTCAATACATTCAGTTTTGTACAAGTGGAAAAATATCTTTTCAAAGTACTGCTATAGAGTCATTAATAGGTTTTTTTGAAGCCGCAGATGTGAAAAATGAGCTTTGGTATATAAATCACTCTCACACTTAACGAGAGGGGTATAAATCAGTAAAATCAAAACATTTGTGAACTAAGGAATTGCCACATAGATGAATTCTTTCACTTGTTACGCACGTGACAAAAGTTAATTACTTTACTTTCATGTAAGAATGCAATCTTAACTAAGTAAAGGTTAAAAATAAGAAAGTGAAAACGTGGATTTAGTTAGTGTATTAGAGACGCATATGCAAATCTAACTTCCGTAACATATTTTAGAATTAGAATTAAAATTAAAATACTTGTTAATTTTTAATTAAGCATTTTATTCAGAAGGCAGCACTTTATCCGTGAAATTGTAAGTACTAGAGGAATGTAGCGCAGTAGGCGCGAGTGAGAATTGTACTCAACTGTAGTGGAAGTGTGAAGTACACTGCATTTGAATCCATTTCTCTCTCTCTTCTCTCTTCTTCTTTTATGCAATCTCTTTTGCTACTAAGTAATGTCGCTTATCACAGAAAGAAGTGAAAGGGGGCAATTATGCTTCTTTATAAGTTTCTTTATTTTTTGCGAATTAAGTGAACTTCGGTTTATCTCCCATTAATATTTTGTCAAATGACACTTTTCGATTATCTGGAATCAGATAAATTCATGATTTCCCAGCTATATATAATTAAAAGAAACCAGCACACGGATTTTATTAACTCTTCATATAAATCTCATATTTTATTCTTAACCTTCATTGAAATTTCTTACTCTTCCTACGAGTGTTAAAATGCACAGAATATTTAAATTAGAATCTAAATATTTGCATTATCATTACGCGATATATTACAAATTTAAATCCCCCAACTCAAGGCAAAGATGCTTTAATAAAATCAGTTCATCCATCCTTTTGTAATATAAGCAAACTGAAACGAAGTTTGAATTGCAAAATAGGCCACCTTCTTTCAAACAAAGGAACTCTGAAAACAAAAACACTGCTCAATACATGAATTCAGAATTTCGACTTCAGGCACAGATGGCAGAAGAAACATATCCAGAGCCAATTTCATTTCCTAAGAGAACTCCCCTACAAAAGCAAATAAAACTCCTTCCTTCGACGAGGGTAACACGTAAGTAATTTATTCTTCCTTCCACCCTCAGTAATTACAACAGTTTGACGTTCGAATGCGTTGTTCTGTGCAACATAAAATGCCGTTCTTATTATTTCCCTCACTGTTTCTCCCCCAATATTCTCCTCTGGAGGACAGAATATTCTCTTAACTGTAAACTACACTCCATACTCCCATTATTTGCATCATCTTTCATTTTTTACTTGATTCTTACGAAAATATTTCAAAGCTAATTAAAACATGGGAGTATTATCAACGAAAAAATATTGGATCTGCGCCCACCAAGGATCCTGTATGACTGGTTCAGTAAATTTAAGAGTAATTACTAGAATCTTTTCGTTAAATTCAATGACATCCTGTCCCTAAAGACAAACCCTTCTCTGATATGAGCCAACAAATAGTTTTTTATTTCATCTGAGAAACAGATAATTAAGAAACGCACTTCTTAACAAGAATCTGGATATTTTCAATGAAAGGCTATATGAGAAAAAGCAATTTTTAACTCTTTGGGGATGTATTTAACACAAAACAGAAAAGTAATATATTCTTGTTTTCTTCTAGTCGAACCTAAAAATCATATACACAGCTCTAAATTCGTAACTGAGAAACTACGAGAAAGAGAAGTTAAATAAATTTAAATAAGAATGAAGCGCTGTGAGGCAGTACCTGGAATTTATTGTATAATTTTGTGTTACTGTTCCCGCATTTTATAAACTGGCTAAACTTTCCCCGTGATCTTTCAATAATCCAGATCCTTGAATGTTCGCTGGTAAGAAATAAACAGAAAAGGGAAGCAAAAATAAAATTTGGAGTAATTTATTAAGATTTATATCTTGAGCTCAGAAGACACGGTTATAAGAAACTGTATTTGTAAACTTGTATTTGTTTCGAATTTCACTCTGACCAACAATATAATTCATCCTCATTTAGGTTGCGTTCATAAGCATCAAGCATCATTCAGGGTTCTTTCTTTTTCTATGAAGCTAATTAGTACAGATATTGTTAAAACTCCGCCAATCTATTTGAGGAGATTTATTTAATTTTTCTAACAGATAATTTTTGGTTAAAGCAATTTTCTTTTCAATCTCGTTTTCAACCACGCTTTCTAATCAGAATACTAATAAACCACCTCGCGTGTATTCAAATGAGGTATAAAGATAGGCCGTTTAAGAGAAGATTTAAGGTGATTTTAGAGCATGTTATTTCTACTTGAAGGCCTTCTTGAAGAGACCCATTGCTATTTTGAATTACTAGCGATTAGATTCTGTGGCGTTGAGTGCTTTTAACCATTATGCTTGTTTCTGCCTACATCTACGGGTCATAGTCTTCCTGCAAGTTAAATTATCCTGTGAGCCGTTATGCTAAATTTTACTGTATTTTAATTTATTCATCGTTACCTGTTGCGTTAAGCGAGAAGTATTGGCTTTGTGTAAGCCCAAGTGAGGCCCTCTGTGAATCATATAATAAATAATATAAATAATATAATGAGTAAAGGGTTCTTTATACCCTTCTTATAACTAAAGACTGCACACCCTTCTTATAACTAAAGACTGCACACCCTTCTTATAACTAAAGACCTGATGATAATTCCTCATATACTCTTTTAGAGCTCGTTTGTTCATGCTCGCAAAGAGAATGACACTCTATTCAGTGCTAGTCTTTTGTTGTTACTGTTGCGAATCCCATACCTAGATAATGATCTACCTGATGGGAAACTGTAGTTGTTGGCCATAGGCTTGGAGCAGCTGCAGTCCACTTGAACCAGATCCAGGTCCCACTTCAACCAGATCCCTCCCAATTTTGATCGAGAACACCCCAAGCACTGAAATCTGTAGGTCTTGTATTCTCTTATCCTGCCACGAACCAAGCTCAAAGCTATCAATGCATTTTTAGTACTTTCATTCTGCAAAACTGAAATAATCACAAATATCTAAGCTTTACCTATAACTGCACAAAGCATATCTGTGTAAAATCATATCGATATGCCTTCATTTGACTGATTTATAGCTGTTAATTGGTTCAGCACTATATGAATTTTATTTTATAATGTTACTTTGTTAGTTGTAGCACTTATTTTAATGTTAGAAACGTTTAGAATATCTTCATTTTCACTTCATTTTCGTTTATTAATCTGTCGTTTAATTTGTAATGTAACTTTTTAGATATAAGATCTTTGATTCACGATGCAACGTATAACAGAGGACCAACCTAAGAAAGTAACCATAATACAAATTAATTTTATAATTTTTATCACAGTCTTGATAACATATTGGTAATATATAGCTTATACTGAAACTGATATCTAACTGAAAATGTTTATAAACATTTATACTTAAAAGTAATTTACAAAACATTTTAATACCATATATTATATACTTGAGATATAAGGTATTTTTTGGAAGCAGGCAAGATGAAAAATTAGCAACGCCTTCGTCGGGAATCGAACCACGGTCGTCTGGAATACTGGCCTAGTATGCAGACCACTACACCACGAAGGCATACCAAGAAGAGATATACCTTATATACTCACATACAAATATTCTTTAATCAGTCACCAATATTTGCAGATTACAAGTATTTTCGTGCATTAATTTTTACAAAGGAAACCGACAATCTCAAAATAGAAATACGTGATGAAGTAAATACGTTTCTCATTTACTAACAATGCTGCAATTTTTAAAAAAAAAAAAACCTCCACAACATAAATAGATGTGAGCGAAGAATGTAAATCAAATATTCAAAGTGACTACTCGAAAGCATACCAACAATGCAATAAGAAATGGAGTGAGCTCTTTTTATTATTATTATTATTATTATTAAAAACCTCGGACAGCCAAGCCTGAAAAATTTGGCACTAAAGGAAAAATACAGATATCATTTAGTGACATATCAAAGTCTGTTCATGTGATTCTTATGCTTTACTATGAATCAAATCTTATTCACTAACTTTGTATGTGCAGTCATTCGTTAGAAGTTTGGGAGTTCTATCCGAAATTCAAGTCAACAGTTCCTTTTATTGAGTTCTTTGATCCTCCTAAAATTTCACTAAATTTACAACTTATTAAGAAAAACGAGTGGCAGGTTGAAGATTTTCAGTCTCCTTTTCTGCAAGGCATGGAGATCTAAATTTTTTCTCAAAATAAGAGGAAACTCACTTTTCTAGATAAATTAAGGGTATGTAGTTCCAATGCGGAAATTTATTTGAAATAAAGTGAAATTATTTTGAGAAGAGAGGATAAATGTAAAGTAAAATTTCTTCATTTCTACAAAAACAAATATAGTGCGCAATGCGCTAAGTTAATTTCAGATAACAATGCGGAATTTGTTTGAACAAGAAGCTAAAGAGAGAACATTCTCTGTATTTGTTAATATGATATAGATTTTAACCGCTAAGAATGCTCTTTCGTTATTTCTTTATTATTGTAAAATAATTCATCCTGAATTATTATTCAAACGTAATTGCGTCTAACAGTTCGGCATTTCTATAAATTCGTGCATGGTCTTGCATTGCTTAGAAACAGTCCTTTGAAGTCAGACGATGTTCTGCATAATTCTTAAGTTGTATTAGTACACCTGAGAAAGTTATGGTATCACAAGATTAGAGATTGTCGAAGTACTATAGTTTGACAATAAGTAAACTGTGCAAGCATATATTTTTAACTCTTTTTCCTACTTTCTTATAAACTTAAGCTAACACAATGTTATACAAATATAACTGAATCTCTGAACTGCACCTCTCCACTCTAGGTGTTACGTTACTTTTAGAATAATCTCCATTTAAGAGGATATACGTGAAGATTAATAAAATTATGTGAATGATTAATTTTCGAATTGTGACATTAATATGATAAACAGCACAGGAATGGTATCATTTAATTAATCCTCTAATTATATCGCAATTATTAGGATAATTTCTATAATATCCCTCTGCAATGCAAGTTTCTAACCAAACTACGCAAATCGAAACCAACTTCCTGCTTCCCTAGTGTGTAACAGACTATTCATTAACAATTCATTCATGGGCATTAAGTTAATCGCTACTGTGTTAATGTATTAAATACCATAATATCATAAGTATTCTTACAAAGTACATTGTTGTTATTCTATAGCTATATAAAAACAAGAGTATTCAGGTATCGGAAGTAATAAAACTTCCTATTCTAAAAGGCCTGTTCTAAAATCAAACTAGCAATATTCGATAAATACTCAAGTTCAGAATTTTAAGCTCGGGCAGAAACCGAGAACAGTTGAAACGTTATAAATAAAATATTTTAACTCTATTTTTAAGTTCGAAAGCAAAAATTATTCTCTTTAGCTTAACGAATGTTTGGGGCTTTTATTGAAACATTTCTGCATAGATTATTATTTTTCTGTTCCATATTTAGTAATTAATTACATTAAAAATATATAGATGAGGAAATGCATATGTCTTAGTAGTAGATCAAGGGGAATTCACCCTTAATCTAGAATAGAAAATTTTCATTTGTAACAAGAAACTCCTATTTCAAAAACTAAAACAAGTATCAAATTCAGGAGTGTAAGGCAGTAGGCAATACACGTTCGGTCACTTTTCAGCTTTGGAAAAACTCATGTCGTCATGTTCAGAAATCAAAACTAAGTTTAAAAAAAATTAAAAATAATGTAGTAATATTGAAATCAAAAAGGTTCCTTTCAATATTACTTAGCAAGACAAAATAAGAGCTTGAAAAGTAATACCAATTATAATAAATGTTGTATCTTTTCAATGAATGCATTTTGAAGCCTGAAATATATTTCTGTCTGTTTAAAAGCAAAAAATAGTTATCCTCTCTGCGCCTTAATAATTAGAGTTTTGAAAGATAATTTCAGTGAAAGTGAAGTTTAAAAACCGCATATGCCTATATTATCTTTACATTATTACAAATGTATATTTGAAATATTAAAGTTATTTGAGCCTCCGAAATTTCCATTTAAAATAGTTAATATCTCTTGTGCTTTAAATTACTGAGATTTCAATATCCTGTTTAGTAAATTAATTGCCATTTTGAAGTAAAGTGTTGTCGCCTTTTCCACAATATCAAATACACTGTAGAGTCATTAGGTTATTTTGAACCAGGTAGACGTGAAAAATGAGCAATGCCCTCGTCGGGACTCAAACCTGGACCTCTCCACTGCACGCCGAGAGTGCTACTTATACATACGGAGGCGTGCTAAAAGAAGGGAGAAAATATTATATTATAAAACAACTCAGCTTGCTTTCAATTTTAAAGTTTTCCAACAAATATTAGTATAACATCTACCATATATTGCAGGAACACATTTCTTGTTATAATTTTAACAATTTCTTGTTATAATGTTAACAATTTCTTGTTATAATTTTTTTGTTATAATACATTTCTTGTTATTTTGTGTGAGCAAAATCCCAGAAAGCGGGGTACTTTACTATTTTCTCTAAAGTCCTCCATAAAAGCATACCTCTCTTTAGGCACATAGCTGTAGTGTGACTTGCTGTAAACTAATAGATCTGTATGTGAAAATTCCAGCTTTCTTAGAACTCCGCTTTCCATCTTCAGGCACTCAGAGCTAAGCACTTGACTCCTGAAACGGATATAAAAAGCTTTTTTATTTAGACTTCTTAGGTTTAATTGTTTCTGAAACTTTTCGAGCAACACATTGAAACTTTTTATGTTAGTTTAACTGACAGGTTTTGTTCATGTCTTTTCTTAACAAATCTGGTCGGTTAAGTTAACTTTAATCTAAAACAAACTTTCCAGTTTTGTTTCAGATGTTTTTTTAAGTCTTTGCATTTCTCACGTTTCGTTTCTACTCTATTCAGAAAATCAAAATAAAGGAGTATTTAAATAGAAAAAGAAGAGTTAGATAACAGCTAAAAGATACACCAAGATTCCGGATTATTAGTTTGGGGTTATTTGCTCTGTTGTTCTAGTGCGATAGGTATTTGGTTGTTCCATCATTGGTTTGTTTCATCAACACTCAGTTACGAAGCTTCGTCTGATCAACTAAGCTTTAACTCAAGTGACAGGGTTGACGCAAAGGCCTTGATTTAATTGCGCTTAGTATTTTGAAGACTTACATTAACTTAAGTCATAAGCTCATTTAGTTTAACTCTGCGAATCGAATTAGGCTGTATTTCGGATATTTCCAAAGCTGTAGTTTTAAATAAAGTATTTTAATTTGTTTTTGACTATCGAGTTTCATTTCGTAATAGTGAATTTCATCGATATGGGCAACATTTGCCAGAAACCGATGGATTTATTCAGAAGGAAACGTTTAAAACGTAAATTTAGGATTTGAATTAAGTTAGAATGCTGAAGTATCTCAGTCCTGAATTAAGTTCTTTGAAATTTAGAAGCATTGTGAATCATCCATAGGCATGCAAATCTGTGGAGCCGCCGCAAAAATTTTACCGCATGTAATGGACATAATTATATTTTGAAGAAATGAAATTTCAGCCGAACTTATTTCCAAGTTCGAAGATTTTTTATATTTTTAAAAGATATGCAAATAATTATTTGCAAATAATTACTTGCATATAGCTATCGGAATTTGAAATTAATAAAGCAAAGAACTTCACAAAAAGCTGATGTAAATAAATTAACTATTTATTTTACACATCTCTAACTAAATTACAGAATATATCAAACGTTTTACTGCTGGTAATTTCCTTTGCATTTGATTTTCACTTGATTAAGATGGCTGAGAGGTAATTTCATAGTTTCCCCCATGCTTAAGGTAAATATAAAATAAAAAATTTTTTTCGTAGAAAATATTCCGAAATGTTAAAATTCCCACGGTAGACAATTATGTTAATATTTTTTCTTTAGTCCATACCTTATGACTTTACTGATTATATTGATCAACAATTATTTTGTTAAATGTAGAATTTATGTTGATTCTTACGTACTTTTATGCACTGATTAAAAACCAAATCCTTTTTTTTTAATCAATCGGTCTTTTTCAATATTTTTCCCCTCCCATACGCGTCATTATTATTGCTTTTTCCCTTGCTGTTAAGATAGCATACCTTGAAAGGTATAACGTTTGATTATGAACGTTTCAAATAAATATATTCGAAATCAGCAGGAAAAAAACTAGCAAGAAATAAGCTTTGCCTTTCATTTTAACAATTAAAATGTTAATCTTTCAAACATGGTATTTCTAAAAGAACTCCTGGAAATAAAATTACTCAGTGATGCATCTTTTCGATGCCGAAGAGAATGCCAAATTAATTAGAATGTCAAACCTAAAAATAAGTATAAACAAAATTATTCTTGAGCTGTACATTCGCAGTCTAAAACAATTACATTAAATCAGAAGCATTATATGCATGATTCTGAAATATTTTCGCGAAACACGGAAAACTTCTGCTGCTACCATGAAAGTATCAACATTAAGAGTTATGATATTTGCCTATTGACATATCTTCTTATTTAGCTGTCAGCCAAATACTGAGGAAGTGTAAATACAATTTCTGGGTGATTCCCTGTGAGTAAATATTGCAATTCAAAGTCCTTATTTGAGTTGCTGGACAGCATTATGAGCAAATAAGAACTAAGTGAGTTTGACTGCTTTTAGTTCCAATGAACGACAATGCATTATTTATGATCTCATGTACAACCGCATTGCATTTTCCAACAATTCAAATATAATATTTACAGATATTTCTAACTTTTGTAATAGTAAGAATATAAAAAATAATTGTTAAAATTTTCCTGGTTTGCTTTAAGACCAGTTTAAAAGCAGGCAAGATAAAAAAAATAGCAACCGCCTTCGCCGGGAATCGAACCACGGACCTCCGGATACGGTCCAGTGTGGAGAACCATTACACCACGAAGGCACGGTAGGAAAGGGGGAGAAACACCTTATATGCTGCTCTTTTTAAAGGGCGACTGAGGTTTTCAGGGAAACCAATCGCCAAATCCTGGGCGTGAAGAAAACTCATCCAACACCCTTTTAGTTCGAGCGCCACTGTAGAGACAATAGGATTTTTTTGGAAGCAGGCAGGATAAAAAATTGGCAACCGCCTTCGGCGGGAATCGAACCACGGACCTCTGGATACCGGCCCAGTGCGCAGAACCACTACACCACGAAGGCAAGCTAGGAAAGTGGGAGAAATACCTTATAAGGTAAATGTGCAGCATTTTTCCGAATTGCTTCAAATGATTCAATTTACTACTGTAATATAGAAATCGTATTATCTCATCCTGTTACAACACTAATGGGATGTCGCTTCTGTTTAGACATCATTGATTTTCCATAAAGCATTTTGCCAACTGTATCTGGCAATGTACAGAGAAAATGATATTCATTTCGAATCCCAAAGAGTATCCCTCTTCAGTTTCTCGGCATTTAGATGCAGAATGTAATGCTTAAATGCATGTTTTATTTTAAAGCTGTAATGTGAAATAGCCATAATACCTCGGTTTTCAATAGCATGAAAAATAACTGAAACTTTAAAAAAAAAGCAATTTTTTCTTTTCCGCATATTCTGTCACTGAAAAACAGCTACTAAATTTCCCACATGCATGTGAGTCTATTAAGTAGCTGTATGCTGATTCAGAACTTGCAGTGCTGTATGTCTAGTATTTACAGTTTAATATCTTTCGTAATACATGAAAGTAATGCATGCAATACGTACGTGTACTTGATAGTTTTAGATTCTTCACGTATTTTATATCCGTGGCTCTGTTATGCATCGCTTGATATGTGCATTGATTCTTCATATATTTTGTAGTTATAGTAAAGAGGAGGTTTGCACATTTTTAGAACATTTTCGATAAAGAATTTTTAAAAAGCAACTATTTTGGAATAAAATTTTCTCGCAACAGCTTATTATTTGAAATAAGAAATATCGTCTGCTACATTTAAGTTTATGCCGCCCAGTCGGTATAGTGGTCAGGAAAGCTGACTGTGATGCCGAAGGGTCTGGATTCGAATTCCGGAGAATGCATGGTTGTAAATGTCCGTCCCTTCATAGGAAAGACGATGGTGGACCACCTATTAAGGTGCCTTTATAATAAAGAGACCACCACATCCGGCAGCGTAATGGCAAACTGCACATTGATCACTGTTAAACGAATTTCGCACTCTGTGCATGCCCAGAGGGGAATTTAGCGCAATTTTAAAAGAGGATAAATACGGCATATTGTTGATTTTCTGTTATCTGGACGTAAACAGTTCGGGTTTCTAAAACATGTTAGTTTGTAAGTTGTTTCGTTACTTAGAGTGTAAATATCAATTGTAAATTAGCAAATTTTCGTTTAAGAAGGATTACAAACAGAAAACATTGCAAAATATATTAGCTGAATATTTATTGATTGTACTTCTTAGGAATAAATGCGATCGAGTATTTGCCATAATTTTCATTCGTATATATTTTAACACATTAAGGAATAAATCCAGTTTAAATCACTGAATTAAAGTCAAAAAAATTATTATAAATAACATATTAAATGTAATGTTTATGCACAAAATAAACCAAACTGAAATGAAACAGAAGCAAATGAAATAAACAAAAACAAATTTCCATAGTATTGTAAACAGTCGATAAGTTCTACATGACGAACAGACTTGTGCAGGGTTGCTTATGCTTAGTCGCCAGTATTTATTTCCTTCCACACCAATGGCACGCCACTGAGCATGCGCACTAAGCGAAATTCGTTAACATTGATCAACTCAATGTGCGGTTTGCCATTACGCCATCCGGCATTGTATAGATTAATGTACTGGGTTACATTTGTAATTGTTTACAATCTGCCATTGAAAAAAAAACTTTTAAGTTTATTTTTATTTCAAAATGTCGCATGTAAACATTCTGGAGAATGAAAAATATGTTTTTGCGCTTTGCGGAGGAAAATTTTCGTATTTCGATAATTCAAAAACGTTCTGAAACTCATAGTATTAAAATCTCAAAGTTCAAAACAAGTAACAGTATTATTCGAAAAAGGAAAAACCGTTAGTCATTACTTCTTTGCGGAAAGAAGGCTCCAAATGTATAACTGTTTCTAATGCTGATGTTGATATTCTAAAGTTAAATCGCTGGTAATAAGAGAAATTCCGTGTCGCAGAAATCAGTTGCAAAACCCTTAAACACATATACAGCAACAATAAATAAAATGACAGAAAATTCATAACTTAAAAAAAGGTAAAATCATAATGTTCACCAGCTTTCGTCGAGGCCTTTTGTTCGACTTAGAACAATTTATATAGAACTCTATATGAAAATTATTTAGCAGAAGATAAATGGAAATATGTTATGACTCTATATAAATCATGGGTTTACCTAAATGACTGCAGCAAAATAAAGTTATATTCAGTGTCAAAAAAAGAAGAGAAAAATGTACAAACCTGGATCCGCCAATACAAAGAAATTTTTAGCAAGGGGTGTATGATCATCTCAGGATTCTCTTACAGTATGAAAACAACTATACTATCAAGAGGAAAGTTTTGCATCCGATATTTATAGAAGAAATTATATTCCTTTATCTCGATGACTTATTATTCAAGAGTGAAACTTCTCTAAGAAAAAGTAACAATCCATATTTGAGAAAGCACCATTGCATTCCTTGAGGAAATAAAGCCTAATACAGATATTGCATATATTCCTCTTCAAAGTATTCCTCGGAAGTCCCCTGACGTTTCACCTATAGACTGTTGTGCCTTTCGTCTTTTGAAAAGAGCTCCTTCTGAGAGCAAACCCACCGTGATTGATAGACTCAGAAAAAATGTGGAATAGGAATGGAAATCAGTACCCCACGAAATTTTATATAAAACTCTTCTATCATGGAAATCACAATGCAGACTCACAGTCCAGAAAAAAAGCTATTAGATCGAACATTTAAATAAACACTATGTACATTTTGAACATTATTTAAACGGCCCCTAAATCTTTCAAAAAATGTATAAACACGCTTTGTATTTTCATCTATCTTGTTTTTTATTATGTATCACGTAATCTGTACTTTTAGCATTCCCAAGTATTTTGCACTATTAATGCTATTAGTGTCTTCACCTGTTGTGTAGTCATAGATGTTGTATAATCTGTACTTTTATTATTTATATGTACTTTGTAGTATTTTTATTGTTTTTACTTGTTTTCTACCCATAGCCTCATTCATCTGCATCTTTGTTACCTTCACGTACAAATAACTACTGCAAAATCATCTGTTTGTAATTTTATCCACTAATATATAGCTTCTGGGAAATAAATTAACCTAGCACCTCAATATCCGTTAATGTAACCCTTTTTGTAAATACTCGTGATTATAAATCTACAAGTCAAGGATGTCTTTTTAGAAAATACCACTTGACCTAACAACCTGGCCCTCAGCCATAGCCTGGTAGATAGTGTCAAAGATGAAGGCTATTTCATCAGTAGTGGTGGTATTTTTGTGACTAATTCTCTTTTAATGAACAGTTCAGATTAGGTCCATGAACGTTTCGTGGCCGAAACAGAGAGTTTTGAGCCTGTCACTTGCATACGAATTCAGCCAACTCCGTCCCAATTCTGATGGAGACTTCGGCGGGGATGGATCCAAGGGTCCTACCAACAACCCATCGAGAAGATTATCGACTTCTTTAAGTGCCCCATGTTGCAAAGACACTATAAATTTGAAAACATCTGCGTTTTATCTGGGACTCGAATCTGGGTCCAGTGCTATGGCAGCCGACTACCCTACCACCATGCCAAACAACGCGACAGTCGGATGTGTAATATAATATGATATGGAAATAGGGGATAAAGAGTGAAGAAATGACAAAGGAGAGGGATATAAAAATAAGCTGATGTGTCACGTATTATCTTAGACTTTTACGGAAACAAAATATAATAGAACATTTTTTATCTTGCAAACTATTTTGACCCCATTTTCGGTAGAGATAACTAAAAGATAGCTATGTAAAAATTTGAACTGTGATTCAAACTGAATATGAAATCATTGTACTTATAAACTTTTAATTGACAAATTTAGAAAAATAAGTATTTAAAATATTTCAGTACTTTCTGAATTTAAAAATTCAATTTTTACACGTTTTAACATTTATGATTCTTAGGGATACCCGAGATAGATTTCGTTAGATTCTTTTATGTTTGAAATTGATGTTACATTTAGCTAAGATTTATAAGGTATTTCTCCTGCTTTCTTAGCGTTCCTTCGTGGTGTAGTGGTTCCGTACACTGGGCCGGTATTCCAGGTATATTTTTAATTTGCTTTTCTGTAATCCAATAAATCCAGTGCGATCCATAAAAACAACTAAACACATGACAACTAATATTATATATAAAAGTCCTTATTTGTTAACGAACTTATCAGATTTAGAACTATAATACAGTACAAAAGTTCACTTTCGCCCGGTTAGTAATGAAACATGCAAAGTGACGGAGTAAATCTGCCGGTCATAAATATGCAAAAATGAAAGAATTTCGTGTCCTAAGATTCATGTGAAAATGTGAAAACCAATATACGAGCTGACAGAACGTAACAGTAATGTCGTGTCCTCTTATAAAATAATTTGCATATGTCTTTATTCTGCTCAAATCCATTTACAAAAATTTGATGTTCGTATTTCTTTCAAATCTCTGCGCTATGCAAAACATGACGGTGTCTTTACACTGCCAAAAACCTGTGAAAGTTCTCTAACCCTAAACTTTTCCCATTTCTCGGAAGAAGGAGTAATAAAATACTGCATGGCCTTTGTTGACGAAAAACAATTTAAGATTGAAGCAATCCAGATCTAAGAAAGAAAGCAAAACATTTTTCCCAACTCTCATCACATCTCACGCAGTTACATGTGAAATACGGACTAAGGAAAGAAGGAAAATGCGGAGAAATTTCAAAAAGCGACATCAAATTTAATTTTCAAATTTCCATTCTTTTCTTTTCCGCTCGTTACAAGACGGGGTAGAATCCTTAAAAGAGGGGTTGCAAGCGCTGAGCTATCAAATTCCGTTTACATGCTTTACATTTTTTGAAATTATCGGTGAACGCATTACTAGAGAAATCAATGCGGAGGAACTGGAAAAAGCCAGATAGATAGTTTCTCCTTTCTGAACAGAAACTGCCTAGGATTGCATTTTGCCATTGAGAGAACCTCCCCAGAAGAAAGTTGATTCCTTTACTACTTTTGCTCTGCTTCATTATTTTTCTTTCTTTTACTTTCTTCAGTACCCAAAAGAAATAGCTTGTAGATAAAATTGTCATTGTTCCCCTGTTCGCTTAAAAGAGACGGAAAGTCTGATGCTAAAATTAACCTTAACATGCTTCGACAGTATTTGTAAAGCAATTAAGGAACAAATCATACCCGGGTGCTGCGTATAGGTAGACTAAAAATACTGTTTCTTTCTCAACTTAAATTTCGATTACTTTTATGTTATGTCATTACCTTCTGTTCACGAATCAACTGAGAAAGATATACAGTCGGCTTATTTACAACGCATCATGTGCGTAGTTTTTGTTTCTTTCAGACAATTTTATTGTTTTTGTGTTATTATCTCATAAATTTTCACCATTATATGCAACAGTTAGCGAATGTCAAGTATATAAGCTCTATAATTAAAGAAAAAAATTTCACTGCAGTTTTATTTTCGCTGGGGAAAAAAAAAGCTATCTTCTGTTTGTTTTCGGTTAAAGTTGTACTGTCATCAGATTTTTCTATTTTTATTTTTTATTTTTTCTTCATTTTTTTTTTAATTTTGTTAATAAAAATTTTGATTTAAAAAAGGCAGAAATCGAACTCAAGACCTTCCAATTCCTAGCCAAATTTATTGTCCACTATATCACGTGAGAATTCTTTGTCTAGTGCATACTTTACAAAAATTCTATACATTTGTAGAGATATTAGGATCTTTTTTTGAAGCAGGAGTCATGAAAAATTAGCAATGTCCTCGCCAGGACTCGAACCTCTCGAATGAGCGCTGAGTGTGCTGACCATTACACCACTAGGGTACGCTAAAAAGGAGGGAGAAATACCTTATACTCGTATACTCCCTATTTTTAAAGAGCAACTGGGGATTAGGGGACCCAATCGCGAAATCCTAGTGGTGGAGAATCATCATCCACCACCTTTTTGTTTTCGTTCGGGCACATTAGGTTATTTCGAAGCAGCAGACATGAAAAATGAGCAATGCCCCTCCCCGGGACTCGAACGGAGCTCTCGACTACGCGCCGAGCGTGCTGACCATTACACCACGAAAGCATGCTAAGAAGGCGGGAGAAATACCTGACACATTTGCATACATCTTTCCATCAAATATGTGAACTTAGAATATACAAACTTTGTTTTACAAATTGTGAAGTAAATTAGTCTTCAAAGTACCAGTAGAGTCATTAGGTTAATCGATGCAATAAACATGAAAAATGTGCAGTGCCCTTGCCGGTATTCGAACTACAGACCTCCTGATTACAATCTAGAGCATTATGTGCATTTTACCAAGTGGTTGATTAAAAATATCCCACATAAAATTTTAATCAGAGTAGTTACTACTTAATGTAAATCATGTTATTTACACTAAGCCATTCGTTTATTGCGAAAATACATAGTTTCTTTATTAGAAATTCAACAGTTCTTACCAATATTCAAATGGCATCCTTATTAATTTAATACTAAACCTACCAATTACTCAGCCTTCAGGCAACTTTAACATGGACAGCGGAGGAAACTAGAACTGCCGCAGGAATAATAGCTTGAGCGCATCGACCAAATACTCCGTTTAACACATTCGTCTATTGTTTAAGTAGTTTGTGGCCTAATTTACATCTCTGGGAAAAGTTGAGATCGGAACGTGAATTTCAAGGAAAAGAAATAAATGGTAAGTCAAAAACCCTTATAAAGTTCATTTAGTGTTAAATTAGTAGAGATTAATTATGAGATTGCATGTAATTATTATTAAATTATACGTAGTTTGTCTTGTAAAGTTTGCGAAAGTTTGCGAAAACACCAAACATATTCAGTGTACACATAAATATTTCTCTTCAAAATGCAGTCCATGATCTTACATAGTTTTCTGCTATATTAGTATAATTACAGTATTTTCTCGTGTATGAGCCACACTTTTTTTTCACAAAAAAGCCGACGAAAATCAGGTGTGCTGCTTAAACACGCGAATGATTGACAGTCCAGCAACACGTATTTAACGACAGAATAAAATTCGTTGTTTTTTGGTGAAGGTTATATAAGACAGTACAAGCTTTATTGTGGTTGCAAGTCGCTTGAAGGAATATGTAGGACAAGCGATTAGTTAAGATGCACATATTAAACTGCAAGTTATCCGATTCTCTGAGAAAACTGAGAACGGAACTGCAGCACGTCATTTTGACATAGATGAACCCAACGTGCGATGGTGAAAATAGCAGAAGAATGAACTTCAAGGAAACAGCGGCAAAACTTAGTTTATTTAATTAGGGCAAAACACAGAAGGGCTATTTAGCTAAGGGAAGAAATGCCTTCGTGGAGAACTTTCTAAACGACACTGGTTCGTATACACGTTAGGTATCAAGAAAACTACGTTTTGTGTAAAAGGAGTTAAGTAACTGCAGTTGGGAGATAATGTTTTATCGTATGTGAATTTAAAATGAAGTTCTGGTTGCACTGTAAACTGTTTATATGATAATACTTCCAAGCTTCTGAAGAAGCTGGTCGAATGATGCTTTTAGAGCTCGAAAACGAAGGAAATTTTGCAGATGGTGGACAAGCTATCCACGATTTATCCTCGAAGATTTTTTTTCGGTTGGAGGTAAAAAATCAATGGTACAGCTTATACACGCGAAAATACTGTATTATTACATTTATTATCCATAGACTGACAGAGTGAAGTTACAAGAAACTGATCCACATGGCTCAGAATTTGACAGTGAAAGCCTTATAACAACAAACCTGTAACGCATTCATTCAAAATAACCAGTTAATTTATGTTCAGAATCTATACTGTCAGTTCTCTCTTTCCGTTTTCCAGCCAAAATGAAAATTTTAGCTCGCGCGTATTAAAATGAGGTGGAAAGAGAGCATTTAAAGGAAGGTCTTAGACTGTTTTAGTCGGAGCATGTTCCGCCTGCTGTTACTAGTTGAATTTCTACGATAACAATATGTTTATTGAAGACACAATAACACGCCGAATAAATACCAATTCAGAAGTCAAACAACAAAAATCAGCGTTATATTTACAAAAAATCCATAAAAATTCCTGAATCATCTTGACTTTTTACTTAAATGTAAATGTAAAAAATTGATCCCTAATTTTATTCAAATCAAATCTAATCAAAAACCTTCGAGTCGCGTTTCAAGAATTCTGTTAAATTGCAAGCTTGCCTTACTTCGGTCCGTGATAAGGGATACACGTCAACAATTGTCCAAAATTGAACACGAACTCTATAAGCTTCATCTGGAACTCGCTAAATCATATCCAAAATTCACTGCCCTTGAACAAAAGTCTTGGTCTAGAACGGAGAATGCAGTTAACCGTCATAAAAACACCCTTGCAGTTAAATTCGAAAAACTTCTTTTACAGTCTTCCAGTTCAAGTAGTTCAAAAAATCTTCCCATTGTAAACATCAAGCCAATAGTTAATATTTCTAATGTTAGTCTTTCAGAAGAACAAGAGAGAATTCTAAAATATAACTTTAACTTCTCACAAACCTGTAAACCCTCGATTCCAAAGATTTTGGCTCCTATCGAAAAAGCTTTCAAGTTCAGTAAAGTTTCAGATTCACAGAAAGAAATGATTAGGCATCTTATCGCTCATAATGTGAAATTCAATAATAAACCTTTAAAAAAAATCTAACTGCGAGAGAAAGAGCTACAATGCGCGAAATTCATTCTAACCCGGATATTATCATTTCAAAGGCCGACAAAGGTGGCCATATAGTCGTCATGGATAAGAACACTTACATCGATGGTGTCACTAAACTCTTAAACGAAGGACCATATAATCCGATCCCTAAAGATCCTTCACCTTCGGACTTGTCCAAAATAAAAACTGCGATCAAATCTTCGCAAATCATTTCAAGCAACTTAAAACATTCGCTTATCCCATCTGTTGCGAATTGTGCCAGATTATATGCTCTTCCCAAAATTCATAAAAGTGGTGTTCCTTTCCGCCCTATTGTATCAAATTTAGGTACTGCCTCGTATCCATTAGCTAAATATTTAGTTTCTAGATTTTCCACTCTATTAGACAATCACATTTACACCATAAAAAATTCAATAGAGTTTGTAAAAAAGGTTAAAAACATTTCTCCTAGAAATTTATTCATGGTTTCTTTTGATGTAAAATCATTAATCACCAATGTCCCAGTGGAGGGTGCATTAAGATGTCTAGAAACCAGACTTCGCGAATTTCATTTCTCTTGCATCGAAATTGATGAGCTAATTTCTCTCACTCAACTCTGTTTGAAGCAAACACACTTTGTTTTCCAAAATAAATATTACAAGCAAACTGAGGGATTAGCCATGGGAAGCCCCCTCAGTCCCATCCTGGCTGATATCTACATGCATTATTATGAATCAAAATTGTTTGAAACTTTACACTTCCCGGCATGGTTCCGCTACGTAGACGATACTTTTACCCTGTTGGAAGGTAATAAAGATGATTTAAATAAAGTTCTTTCAACAATGAATTCTATTGATCCTGCTATTCAGTTCACTTTTGAACTTGAGACTTGCAATTCTCTTCCGTTTCTCGACATTCTGGTCACACGTAACACATCCAACTTCAGTACTACAGTTTACCGTAAACCTTCATCGGTTTGCCTTCCACCACATTTTAAATCATGTCATCCGACTAAACAAAAGTTAGCTTCATTTTATTCCTATGTTTTCCGTGCTCTTCAAGTTTGCTCCTCCAAACTAGCCCTTGATGAAGAACTAAATTATTTAAAAACAATAGCTATTGACAGGGGCTTTTCACCCAACATTATTAATCAAGCAGTTAAAAAATTCTCATCTCAACACACTAAAAGCCACACTCTTATTTTAGGAGATTATAAAAATTCTGTAGTCATTCCCTTCTTTCCATCAATTAGCTATAAAGTTGCACATATTTTGCAGAAATTTAACTTTCGGGTTGTTTATTCTCCCATCAATAAAATTCGAACTTCTATACTCAAGGACCCCATTCCGGATATGAATTTCTGGGGTATTTATAGGATTCCTTGCCAGTGTGGTTTAATTTACATTGGCCAAACTAAGAGAGCCTTAAAATTTCGCGTCAAAGAACATGAGGCATATGTTAGAAAAAAGGAAACACAGAAGTCTTCTGTTGCTCAACATTGTTGGTTCGAAAATACACTTTCAATTTTTCTGCTGCTAAAATTATTCAAAAAACATCTTCCATTGGAGAACTGGATTTTCTAGATGCATTTCACATTCATAAAAATCTTTCTGTTCTAGTTAACGATCCTAATTCCAATCCAAATTTGCCTTCGGCTTTTAGAGAAATTATGTTTTAGTTCTGGTTTCGCCAACAGATGGCGCCACTTGCTTATTCTTGTCCAGGCTTTCTTATCTTATCTAATCATTATTTCCTAATATGTTTATTGCTTTAATCTTGCCAATAGTGCTGTCACGCTGGTGTAGGTTTGAGTCAATTTGCGTATTAAGTGTTTCAACGTGCATTATTTATAACTGAAAGATTTAGATTTAAATTAAACTCCGTACTTTTTAGTTACGCCATAAATGTTGGATTTGTAAGTACAAGGAGTGCCTTCTGTTCAGTTACTTGAGTTCTAAATAAAAGGGTCTTTTATACCTGTCCTACGTTTCTTTTTGGTTAACTAGATATAGCAATAAGTCGCTTATGTCTATTTAAGAGTCTTGACTTGGTGTATGCTACAAAAAGGGTGAGCTCTACAAACTTATTTGCTTTTTAGGAAGATTACCTTTGGTGGAATCTTTTCAGAAAACACTGGCTCTTTGTTTGGCGAATAACGGCAGCGTATTAGAGAGAAATCCGCTTGGATGGATGCCTCTGTGGAAGACACACTACGAAAAGTCGCTGTGGCTTGTGTTGCAGGGAAAGAAAGCCGATGAAACCTCATGAAATCAGCCGGTTCAACTAATGTTAACTGCGTCTGAGACAAAGAAAGTTCCACTTCTTCGGTTTTTAAAGCACTTATATGTCTAGGATTAGAATAATAAGCGTATGGCCGCACAAATATTTGCGATTATTTTTCCGAACTTTCTGAAATATTCTGAGACTTATTATATATTAATTTATTTTTAATATTAATTTTTATTATTTAAATTATATTAATTTATTAATATTACATTAATTTTTAATATTATATTATTATATTAATTTATATTACTTTATTATTATTATTAATTTTTTTCTTCATATATCAAACAAATACGAGAATTTTTTCGCATTATTTTTAGTATTTTTCTTAGAATGCTTTACGTATTTAAATCATTTTAATTTGCCTTTCATTAGAATTTAGGCAAAAAAGCACATCGCTGATAATTCTTTCCCTGGAATCTAAGAAAAAACATTTATTTCCCCTTAAGATTCCAAATCGCAATCATTGAGCTGAAGAATGAGTCTAGGGTCTTTTCTGAGTTCCAGTCTCGCTATAGATGGATGATAAAGATGGCGACATTCTGCCACATGTCGGTTATCGTATTGGCAGTCATAGTGAGAAAAAGCGGCTCACAGAAGAGATTGTCCAAGTATTTTGTTCGTTAGTTGCGAATTCATCCTCGGAAGAAAAGGCAGCTAGTGCATCTGAAAGATGCAAACAGTGCAGAAAAGGAATATTCAGTGTGAGCAATAACTCCGTTAGCTTTTTTCGTATGAGCAATAATCAGACTTCTTTTCTCTCGTTTCAACATCCTAGCAGATTGTTTTTAATAAAAAAAATAGTTATCGGTAAACGCATTTGAAAAGAAGCTTGGGGGAAGGGGAACATGCATTTGAACTGATAATCGAAAATTACGCAAAAATACTTTCATTGAAAAAGGCAAAAAGAGATATCAAATGGGAAAAGGATCCCGCAAAAGAACTTTCTTGAAACTAACTGGGGTCTTTTATGCCTCTAACATCTCACTTTCGAAACTGAATGACCCTGTATTAAAACCTTATTTAGAGAATTTTTTTAAAAAATCTCGGTGCTCTTCTAAATCATTAAATCTTCTGGATGAAGAAATTTTATTTGCCAAAAACATGATATTCACAATAAAAGATTATTTTAGTTAAAATAAGCTAAAGATTTTTTTAAATTGGTACTCGGTATAAACGTCTCAGAATACGAAAGAACTAATTGAAAAGATTTTGAATATTCTTGCTGTCCCATCACTTAAAACGAATGTTTAAACCTGCAAGCCTGAAATCACTTTGAATCCAATTTTTTGTTTCCTGCCACAATTTTATCGGAAGTCTAGCCAGACCCATAAGTAGAAACGGAATTTTACCAAAAGAAGCTAATTTTTCGCCTTTTTAATTGCTTGAACTTGTGTCCAGAGACTGCATTCATATCCAAACTTTTGAGAAAAATTCTGCATGATTTAATTTAATATTTTTATGGCATTAATAATAATAAAATATTAATCTCTTCTTAGATAAGTGTGTTATCTTAAGTCTGGTGATATCCTCCGTCTTTAATTAAATATGGGAAATCTTATCAGAATGAAGAAAACACACTTATATCTTAACACTCTAAATGAAAGTTGTACTATTGGCACATGTAAATACATTTTATAAATTTACAAATATATAAATTTCGTTTCACATTAAAATACATGGAAGATGAGAGTTTAGTTTAAAATACTGAAGGAAATTCAAAGAAAATTTTAAATATATGGAAGATAAGTGTTTAATTTAAAATACTGAAGGAAATTCTAAGAAAATTTAAAAGGCCATAAAACTTTAAATTTATTATTTTTGCATTTTTTGTTATTAATTTCCGTTATTTCATCGTATGTTTAAACTTAGGATCCTATTTTTCCTTGACATGAATTTATAATATATCAAACGTTTAGGACAAATTATTAAATTAATAAATAGGTTTTTCAATGTTGTTTTGGCTTCTCGTGTTTTCATAAGTTTTCAGTATGTAAAATAGTTGAAATTCCCTATATCAAACAATATTAGGCAGAATTTAAGGCATAAGCACTAAAACCTGTTTCGCTACAATTACACTACTCTGCAATATCTATGTTAATTAGTCTCGTTAAAAATATGTAATAAAAAGATGCTTAAGACTTTGCTTCCTGACTTAGTCAACCAGTACTGAAAAATGATCAGATCAGTAAGATGATTCACTGAAAAGACAATAGGCAGTGTAAACAACATTTGATAATGAAAGATTTTCCTGGCTTACACAGTTACCAGACCATAAACTTTTGGAGTTTGCAATGCGTGCTGCCTCTAATTTAAAGGTCTAATCTAATTTAAAGGTCTAATTTAAAGGTTGTAAGCAAATTTACTGTGAAAAAAAAAATTAGAAATGGTTTCTAGTAGAAAATTTAATAGAAATTATGTCCCCAATTTATCAAATAGGGATACTCTTTGGATTGAAGGTAGAGAATAGAGAAACCAATAGAGAGAATTTGACAGAATATAAATTAGGATTTCAGCACTCGAATATAGCAAAGCACAAGACAACTATCCACAAAAGTCCCCCTTAGAAAAGTAATCTGACGGTTATGCATTCTTCTACTCCTACTACAAAATGATTGCTAGATTCAGTGGATTCGAATTTAAGTGATCACAGTCCACCGATGCTTTATAGTGTAATTTTTAAAGTTTTTGTACGCACATGCACTGACGTTGATATATCCATAAATTAAGGATAATGCAAAATTAGGCAAAGGAAGAGTTAGAAGCAAAACAAATTTGACTTATTTGTAAAGCTTATTTATTAAACAAAAGATAAAGAGCAAAAAAGATGCTATATGTTTGATATTATTAAACAAAATAGCGATTTTTTCTCCCTGGAGCAAATTACAAAAAAACCTATTTACAAAAAACCAATATTACATGGTTGGTATGATTGTTAATACATTGTATGTCTTCCAGACGATGCAATACAGTTCGTACAACGCCTAGGCATGCTGAGTATCAAATTATCGATCTAATCTTGGGGGATATTACACCACTCAAAAAGCAATGCTCTCCGAAGTTCCGGTAAATTCCGGTAAAGGTTGACGGGCTGCAACTCGTCGGCCAAGCATGTCCCACACGTTCTCTACTGGATTCAAGTCCGGTGAGACTGCTGGCCAGTCCATACGGGTAATATCCTCTAATTGAAGGCATTCGCTTACGATGTTTGCACGGTGAAGACGGACGTTGTCATCCATAAACACAAATTGTGCGCCCATGGCTCCCCGAAACAAACGTACATATTGCTCCAGCATGACGTCCCGATCGATTTGGCTTGTCATGGTTCCAGTTTGAACATGCAGGTCAGTTCTGGAACCCAGAATAATTCCACCCCAAACGAGCACTCCTGCACCACCGTAATGGTGTCGTTCAATGATGTTTTCTTGGTGGTAACGGGTAAGTGGAGTTCTCTATATGAAGGTCCGGCGAGAATCAGACTGCAAGCTAAACCTGGACTCGTCGGAAAACATCACACAAGCCCACTGTTGCGGTGTCCACAATGCATGCTCTCTACTCCAGGCTAACCACAGGCGACAGTGAGTTGCAGTAAGTGGAACGCATCTGACAGGTCTACGAGCATATAGACCAATCTGCCCTAAGCGTCTGTACACGGTCTGCCTTGAAATTGTCGTACCAATGGCTGAAGAGAGCTGACGAGACAGGTCTGAGGCTGTGCTCCGCCTGTTTCTTTTGGCAGTAACTGCCAAATACCGGTCCTCATTCGGCGTTGTAACTCTGGGGCGACCCATGCTGTAACGTCTACTCACATTACCATCCTCTTGGAATCGTTGCCAAAGCCTGGAGATGACACTCTGGGCAATTCCAAGTTCGTCTGATACTTACAGTTGGGTACGCCCACATTCCAGACGGCCGATAATTCTACCACGTAAAAAATCATCCAATTGCGTCCATTGTGTCATAACTATTCGGTTATTGCACTGAAATGCTTATAAAGCGCCTGCGAACAATTTTACTTCTTTTCCTGTATTCCTTATATATCACTCTCTTACACTCTCGTCATTGTGACGTACCATCGGTGTCATCTGGTTACTTCCTGAAATTTGCATATGATTCTTGAAGATGTGTGTGGTGATTTTACAGGTGATATATTTATTTTAGAGTTCGATTTCCGCGTGACTCCGAATTATCCTTAATTTATGGACATGAGTGTAATTTCAGAGTTTGGCTGGTTTACTCATATTTTGATTATGAAACAAAGGTCTTGTCACATCAGGACGATGAGAAAGCATTAATCTTTCTTGGACACTTCAAGCAATGAAATGCGAAAAAAGCTCATCTGTAAAATTTCGCGCATTGAGAAATGAAAGGGTAATCAGTGTAAAGATTAAATATCGCGGTCAATTTTTGTCGTACGTGGATCAAGCGAACATTAAACTTTCCCAAACATAATTACAGGAAATGACAGACAGCACTAAAAGTTAAATTTCATTATTTGAGAAAAATTATTTTTTTTAATTTTGACAATGCCAAAACAGGAATATTTTCGTCATTTAAAACATTTACGTAATTCGAAGTATATGACTACGCTTAACAGTTTCGAAAATAGAGGGAGAAAATGACTTTTAAGCTGGGTATATATATATACATATTTATATATACATATATATATCTATCTATATATATATATATATGTGTGTGTGTGTGTGTAAATAATATATATACATATATATAAATACCAGCCTAAAAGCGGCAATATATATATATATATATATATATGTTACTGAGAAAGACTGAAAAGGAGAATGTCAACATTCATCTATTCGCTAGGTGTATGCCCGAAATATTTGCTAAATATCCTTATTTCTCACTTAGACCGGTAAATGTCTACACTCGCCATGCACTCAGGGTGAATGTTGAACTAAAATAGTTTTGTTACGTTTTCAAATCATGCTTTAGTACTAAAACTTATTATGATGTATATCAAAATAGGAAAAAGCTTAAGTAACAGCACATGTAAATATACTATTGAACGTAAAACGAGCAGTACATTCTGAAGGAGATAAGAAAATAACATCAATGATATACTTACTTAATTACGTGATTGACGTTATGCAGTCTTATTTATTGCAACAATAACCGGTGATGGTCAGAATGTGTAAGTATATGAAAAAAATTAGGTCTTTCGCGGCATATTTGGTGAATGTCGACGTTCATCGCTGAAAGTCGACATTATCCACGTTTGGTCTTTCACAGTAACATATATATGTATGATAAAACTGCTCCATTACATGATAACTGCGTTATTATCCATTTGATAACTGCGTTATTATTAAAATAAGACTGCATTATTATATGAAATAACACTCCGTTACATATTGAAATAAGATGAATTGGTGAACGTTGCAACGGAATGCCGTTGGAGAGGGCTGCGTCTTAACTTGAAGACTTTGCTGCAAGATGACACTCGAAGAAAACGCATAATGGTAAATTCCACAAATAATTGTATTCCTGGATGATAATGCACATTATCACTGTGGGTGCTTTATACACTTCCTTATTTTGTTCAGCTTACGTCTTAAACAACGGACAAATTTAGGAAAGTAAAGTTTGCGTAACTTGCGCCACAGCAGAAAAGACGTGCGAGAGTTGTGACGTAATTACCCTTATTATACCAAATTCAATTTCAAATCACATGACAAGATTCATGTACAGAACTTTGGGTTCAGATTTCATCGTACATTAGAACGCATCAGAAGTGCGCATCAGAACTGCAGGGAGAAGATTTGTTGCTATTATTTTTAGAAAGAAGCGGAAGTTAAAGGGCTATTAATTTATTATTTGAAAGCTAGATTTTTATATTTTACATATTAGGTATTTTTTATTTCATATATATGTAATGATATAGTATTAAAATAGAGGACGCCAGTGGCATGTTAAAGGTATTTAATAATGAAAGAATAAACATGATTATGGTATGTACAGAGTAAAAGGAAGTAAAATAAAAATTTCTATTCATCATGAAACGGAATTACATCATCAAGCAACATTGTCGAGCGGTATAGTTCAGCTCCATCCATCGCCACGTCATAACCTCATCTGAATGGAATTCTCTTTCTATTTCCTCACGCAGCTTGAAGAAGTATCTCGTTGCTGTAGCTGTTGTCAGATTTAGGAAAAGGCGGATGAGTTGTAGGAACGAATGTCCACACGGCCATTCTGCCTTGCCAGGCGTCCTCGCCTGGGGGTAGATCTGAAAAAAAAAAAACGAAAAGCAGTAAAAGTGAAAAAAAATCAATGTCCAGGTGGCGAATGTTAGCTTTGTGCACCACCGTTTCATCTGATCAGCAGAGGTTGACAGGATAATGGTACCTTCATGGCGGATCTTTCGTGCTTTGTACGTAACAATCAGAGAGGTGAACTGCCTCATAAGGACCGAAGAATTTGGGAAGAAGTCCAAGTTTCCGTCGAAGTTGCAGTCCAGGCTGTATTGGTAATAGGTCTCCAAGTTTGTATTTGGAGGTAGGTTTGCGACGTTTCTTATACTGTCGTATATGTGCTTGCTGTAAATGGAGGTGGTTTCTTTGAGCTTCAGTGCATAATGCAGCTTTTTCATCATATGTTGTGTCAGCAATGTCATTTTCTTTGAAGTCCATTTAAATTTTCTTTTACATTTCCAGGCTCTTTTCTTGCGTTTCGTTGGGCGTGAAGCAGCTGAAGAATATGAAACAGTAATTTTGATTCCAAATATTTCAGCATTCTGTGTTGCCTCAAAAGCTTTAACTGCATCATTTCCTGTATATAACTTACGGTAACATTTGGATGTACAGGTGATAAATTCAGAGTTATCTGAGATGCTTTTGGAAACAGTTCGGCAGTTTGAGAAATTGTACTATCCGCTGGAATGTCAGAAGCAAGCAGTTTTCTTGGGTTAGGTTTCTGTTCTTTGGGAGTTTCTGCGCTTTTAGCAAGTATTTTCTCTTTTGCTTGATCAGCACTCAATTGATTAAATTAAATTCTAATCATATTGCGTAATAATGTGTCTGCGATTCTCTACCTAAATTGCATCCCTATTCCTAAATTTGGCGAAATCTTTTCTTTATTATAAATTATATTAACCTGCTGGCGCCCAGCAAATAGCCAAACTCATAAATCTGTTATATTACATAAAGTCCTTAAGAACACTACTGATGAGAAGATAGCGTCACCTCGTGATTTCAATTAATATCGATGATTGGATGTGCACCATGACGCACACATATCTATAAATAGGGCTTCTCCTCGAGGTACAGGAGGAACGCTTGTGAGATGGATGCTAAAATAAACGTATCACTTTATATTCCAAAATTTGTCTCATTCCTGTTGCCCCGGCTGCACAACACAGATAATGTATGAGATTCTACATTTCATATATATATATATATGAATATATATATATATCCGATTCGCATTAAAAAAGAGTGATGCACACTTAGATACTGCAACAGTCCCGAGGGCGTACAATAACACATGTAGCCGTTTTTAAAGCGTCTAAAACAAGTGGCGCCTGAACTAAAGTGTGGTGTCCAATAGTTTGTCACATCTGGATTTGGCAATTGGGTCGCCTCCTTCATAGTCCTCTTTAAATGAGGAAAAATGTAAGGTATTTTCTCCTTCGTACAACAGCCTTCCTGGAGTAACTGGACTAGCATCGAAAGGTCTGAAATTCGAGACCCCTTGAGAGCATTGCCGATTTCTGTTTCCTGGCTTCGAAAATTTCTAAATGACTCTACAGTGGGGCCTGATCTATGTGATGGATGACAATTTATCACGAGCAGAATTTAGCGATCGGCTCTTCGCCTGCCGAGTTGCCCTTTAAGGGAAGAGAACGTATTTTCTTTCTCCTTATTTCGTGCTTTTGCGGTCTAATTGGAAGCACGTTCCGCTAGAGATCGGTAGGTCTAGAGTTCGAATCCCGAAGAGGTGTTACACATTTTTCACATCTCCTGCTCCGAAATAAAATGTCTACATATCTGTACAATATCAAGGTTAAAAATGCTAATTCTCCTCACCAGGCACATATCAGAGTCACTCCGAAATTAAGTTTAAAATGTAATTTTCAAAAAAATGTTGGTTTATGACACCGCAGAATGACCTCACTATATATTTAGAAATGCTTAGAGAATTTCTTTTAAATTAATACTATTCTGAAGTGAAATTTTATCTAATTTTATTAAGGTGATGTGATCCTCTACCTCTGTTATTGTCTAAAATATCTTAAAGTTTCTTATGACTAATGAAAATTAATTAACTTTGAATGGGTGCTATAATAAACATATTCTCTTCATAATCGAATACTTGTATACTCCAATTATTTTCTTAGAAATGCATTTTAGCGTCTTCTTTTTCACTTTTAAACTGTTATCTGGACATCAGTGCATTTATTTGGTTAGGTCGAAGTTAGCATGAAGTATACAATCACATCTGCATTACATGCATTATGCATTAATTTATGACATGTGTATGAATTTAGGTGTTCACCGTTCTCAGTGGCATCAAGCCTAAAACCTTAAACAGAAATTCATAAAGTTTTCCTTTGGAAAACACACACCTATGAGAAAACCTTTACTCATCGTTTAATTGTAGAGATATTAGATATATTTTTGGAAGCAGAAAAGATCAAAAATATGCAACCGCCTTCGCCGGGAATCGAACCACAGACCTCTGGAATACCGGCCCAGCGTGCTACCGTTACACCACGAAGGCACGCTAGGGAAGTGGGAGAAATACCTTATATACTCCCCTTCTTAAAGGGCGACTAGGGTTTTAGGGGACCTAGTCGCCAAATCCTGGGTGTAGAGAATCATCATCCACAACCCTTTTAATTCGGGCGCCACTGTAGTGACATTAGGTATATTTTTGGAAGCAGAAAAGATGAAAAATATGCAACCGCCTTCGCCGGGAATCGAACCACGGACCTCTGGAATATCGTCCCAGCGTGTTACCGTTACACCACGAAGGCACGCTAGGGAAGTGGGAGAAATACCTTATATAATTAGATTTTCTTATTTATCAAATCTCTTCAAAAAGAGACGTTTCTATCCAAGTCAGTGGTCGAAATTTTAAATTGCTGCAATATCATGCTCATATTAGTAAATAGCAAAAGAAATTTAGGTGGACCTGAAGGAACATTTTGAATTACATCTCCTTATACTTTAAAAATGTTCTGCATCAAAAAATATGATCGAATGAATTTCTGAATTTTTAAGAAATTATATTTTTAGAGAGATGACAAAGATAAATATTTTAAATATTAAAAAAGAAATAAAAAGCAAACATTATGTATTACAGTATTGAATTTTAAAAAAATAAAGAAGGATTAAAGTTACTGCAAATAAAAATATGACCAAAATAAAATAATTAAAATTCTCATTGTTTGCTTAAATAAAGAAATGGAACAAAATTTAAGGTAACAAAGTAATTACCTAAAAATTATCAAAATATGATATCTCCCTTTAATTTTCTAAATATTCTTACCATTATAGAGTGGCAAGTCATCAACATAAATTTCCTACAAATAATCTTTCTTTAAACTGGCAGAGCGAAAAGCGTCGGATGCTAAGATCCTGAGACTTAAAAAAGAAAAATAGCTTTTATGACTTAGAATCAGGTGACCAAGAAAGGCCTTGTTCTTTTACCAAAAATAAATTTTCCAGAAGTGTAGTAATTTTTCTTTTTCTGCTTCCTATAGTTCCCATATCGGGCATTTGGCTTCAAGTGAAGGTATGCTAGTCTAACGCAGTATTAAATGAATGTTGTTAAACTACATAAAATCGACATTCGTTATCTCTTACTAACAGCAAAAAGTATCGATAGAGAAACACCATTTTTCTAAATTTAAAAATGTATCGTAAAATAATAAGCACTGCAATGGAGAAGTAAATATACCTGTGCACGATATAATATATCAAAGCGCAACGCGCTTAGACGGAAATATCCATCTCATATTATAAGGTATTTCTCCCGCCTTCTTAGCATGCCTTCGTGGTGTAGTGGTCAGCACGTTGGTTCGAGCCCACGGTTCATGGTCAGCCCATGGTTCGAGTCCCGGCGAGGTCATTGCTCATTTTTCATCTCTCCTGCTTCGAAACAAAACCTGTTGTCTCTACATTGGCGCTCGAACTAAAAGGGGATAAATAATGATTCTTCGCCACCAGGATTTGGTTACTGGGCCCTCTAAAACTCCAGTCGCCTTTTAAAAGAGGGAGTATATAAGGTATTTCTCCCGACTTCTTAGCATGCCTTCGTGGTATACTGGTCAGCACGCTCGATGAGGTCCGTGGTTCGAGTCCTGGAGAGGGCATTGCTCATTTTTCATATCTCCTGCTTCGAAATAACCTAATGTCTCTACAATATAACGACTTGACAACACTGCCATATTCTAAATGGTTTATAAACGTTGGAAACAATTAAAAAATTTATAAAATGTGTTTTGTTAGGCAGACGTTATTTGCACACCTATGTCTCATCTGGCAGACACTGATCGGAAATGTTAGTTCCACCTTTCACCTTAGCTGCGAACGTTTTACAAAATTTATGTTTTATAGGCGACCGCTCAACGCATATAGTCTTCAAAAGAAAATCGGAAATACTGTAATCAAATTATTATTATTGTCCTTATACTGGTATTTAATAGATTTTTATGAGTCTCCAAACAAACTCAAACTAAGAAGAAAAGAAAGAAAGACTAGCAAGAAGAAAAGAAACTCTTTCTCTGTATTGCAGTGTAAATTTACAATGCCTGCTGAAGTACTTAAAATATTCGAAAATCAATTTAAAAATGAAAAACAAATATAGTTTAAAATATTTGATAGTAGGAGTTACATAGCTTCCGAAATACACTGATGTATCTTAAGGTGTTAATAAAGAGCCTTGTTATAATTTTTGCAATTTCATTACAATTTTGTAAAATACTTTGCAATTAAAACCATCTATATTTACTATAAGTGGAAAGTACTATATTTTGTTCCATATTAACATGTGTATGCATAAAATAAATAACATATTGTAAGACATTTTCTCCCTTTTTGTCGCATGCCTTTGAGGAGTAACTGAAAAGCATGTCCAACTAGCAGTCGGAAGGTCCGGAGTTCGAATTCCGGTGGAGATAGCGAATTTATCATGAGTCCTTTCCTAGGTGACTCTACAACATATTTACACATAAATTTAATTTGTGAAAAAATGCTTGGCTCTAAACATAGCGAACAACCTTTAGAAAGGTCAGAAAAATTAATGAAACCATTATTTGAATTAAGTTTCCTAGATTTTTAAACGTAAAGATTACAGAAAGATTTTTAAGCATAAAAATGGGGAGATTCTTGAAAAGTACTCAAAACCTTCATCTATCTAACATGTTCAGTTTTATGTAATATTTTCAAGGAACAAAATCTAGGAATACAGCCAGGCTGGTGTCTATTCCAAGATTGCTGGGAATGACTATTTTTATTTGCGCTTTTGCGAATGTCCACAGTAATCATCGGTGGTGTCCTGCTTAGATCCAGTGGTATTCTCCGCCGTAAAACAAGCAGGAGGAATTAACTTACCTTCACAACAAATTGAGAATAAAAGCTATTTTCACAGTAAAGCTTGTGAAAGTGTAAAACCACTGTTACTGGTACTTAACTGGTACTTATGCTTTGTACCAATTTAAACTTAAATCTGTGATGATTCTACGGAGAACTGGTTTCTGTGGTGAAAGGAATCGTTTTAATTCCTCTCCCTTCTCCTAATAAAGAGCTTTTCTAATTACCTTAGAATCTAATTAGTTCACTAACGTAGCACTTCTATAAGTAGATAGCGATTAGAGAAACGTTGACGTTACAATGATGCCAAACGCCCCATTTCCTCATGCAAATGATACCTCTGGGAGAAAATAGCACCCTTATTACAGTTTGCAGTGACATCTGAAAAGAGCTTTGTAGCTGACCATCAATTAACAATCTCAACTCTGCATCCATTCGGTCAGTTAATGGCTAAATTGACGAAAGAGTTGAATGCTTGTTCATTCTAGCTCCGTTCGCGGTAATTTTGCTTGTTGCAAGACCTGTTTCCGGGATTTTCCTCACGAGTAAGTTGAATTCGAAATAGTTCCCTTTAGAAAGTTCATCTCGCTATAAACTCCATTCAAAGCAGGCTGACTGCATATATTCTGTTGTAATAAAGAGAATTCAGTTCCATAATCGACGCGGTAATACTTTGAAAGCACTTCATTTCCTGGGGAAATAAAACTTTTAGTAATTATTCATAAATTGACTCAAAATTCTTAAAAACTGGATGACAGCAGTTTGAATGCGACACTATTTCCAAAGCATTAATTATTGGAATAATGCCACAATTTTTCGATTCCATTGTTCCCAGAGATAACAATGATATATTCAGAAAGCTACAAGGAGGTGCGATTCTGTACATTTAATACCTTGTAGGGTCATTACTTTTTTTTTAATGAGGGAAACGTGAAAAATGAGCAGTACTCTCCCTTTTCAAGGGAGACTGGGTATCAGGGGACCCATTCGCCAAATCCAGAATCATCATCCACCACCATTTAGTTCGGGTGCCAATGTAGAGTCATTAAGGTTTTTTTTATGCGGGAGACGTGAAAAATAAGCGATGTCCTCACCGGTACTCGAACCTGGACCTCTCGAATACTTGACGAGTGTGCTACCGTTACACCACGAAGACATGCAGAAAGGGGGGGAGAAAATGCTTATAATCTGAGAAAATAATTCAAAATACTACGCTGCGATTCAGACTAACGAATTGAGCTATATGTTTAATATGCATATAGCACGATCTAAATCGAACATATGCTTTTATTCTCGTCATGTGGAATAAATATATGCTTTTATTATTCTTGTCACGTTGAATGAATATACGCACATTCAAATTTGCAACAGTGGAACTGATAATATTACTGACTAGACTTAACTATGTTGATAAAATGTCTTTTATAATACACTTTATAGTAATTCTTCTGCTTTGCAGTATAAAAGGTTAAACATTCCTGAGAATTAGGTTGAGATAGGATATTTTGGTAAGCCTAAGATGAAAACTCAACGAATCCCAAATCCTCAACTACACTCACGAAGAAGCATATCCTATCACGCTCCGTCAATCTCTCAAACTTTTCCAAACAGCTCGGAGATCAAAATAAGCTTCATCGCAAGCGATTTCCGTGGAAGCGAAGAAAATGTAAGGCTAAAAAATATGTAAGTCTTAGATCCGAAAAATTTTGTAAAGAACTAAAATACAACTAAACTTCGAAAGAAGATAATCATAGTTTAAGTTTTCACACACTACTAAATTTTCTTTACAAAAGTAGGTACCAGAATGGAGCCGCCATGATATTTCAAATTGTAGCTATTATACTGACACAAAAATTCTTTTTAAGGTGCTTTGAAGAAGCAATAGTTCGTGTTGTTTCCTGTGCATATTTAATAGCTTCCCACAGCGAAACATGTCAGTTATCCCCGCGTGCAGAGAGGCTGATAGTTTCTAGTAAGATTTATTAGTATCTAACGGGAAGTTTCTTTTTTAAATGAGCGTTTAATGAAACAACCTTGTACAATAAACGTGCTCTCCTTCCATTGATTTTCGATGAGTATGAGAAACTGTACTTTCAGTCTATCAAAAAGAAAAAAACAGATTGCTTTTTACGAAGAACATCAGCGCTACCTCCTTTGAGCAATATGCATTTCTCGGAGTCTCTTCTAAGCAGAATGTTTCATATTTACGTTACACCTAAGAAGAAGGTTGCAAACTCAATGCGTTGAGGAAAGAAATACAAATATTGAACAATTTTATATGCTTTGCTGGCAAGAAGAATATGCATCACCTTAAAACGAAACAGAAGAAACATTAATTCAAAGTACTATACTTTGAACTTTACGTTCAAACGAAAATTGCGTTGCGTAAGAATTTCAGAATCTTAAAGTAGCGATTCTGATGCCCGAATATCTTGTAATGAGAATTGACTCATGTAACGACAAAGTCAACGGAACAATCCTGATGGTGCTACTGACCAAAATATAATTACCGCATTATAAAATGAAAATTTAGTTATTTTAGAGTATTAGTTATATATATAGTTTATGGTATTTCCAATGCAAAAAAAAAAAAAAATCAGTTGCCGTCAAATAACAATGCACAGAGAATGCTGATTTTGTTTCTAAATAAAAATTTTGAATTTTACTTTCTTTCAGAAGCTATTAATGCGTGGTGTGATAATAAAATCATGAAATTTAAATTAAAAACCAATGTACGCCTTTGCTGTTACGAATGAATATATAGCGCAACGGATCTGAACAAGTCTGCGATTTATATATGTGTACAAGTTGCTCAGAAAATACCTGGCAAAAATGTAAAGATAGGTAGAAGAAGCAAAAATAAATAGATTTTTTAATGGAATGAAAATGCTGAAATGACCCACAGTGATGGTACATGGTACTTTTTACAACGAGTCTCAAGAATCTGACTACAGTCAGTTTATGACTCCAAAACGTTTATTTGCAAACCACAATGTAATAACTTGTGAAACTTAACACCTATACTATAAAAGAAATTTTATTTATCATCGTTTCATAACGCCGTGTTCCAAAAAAAATTGTACACAAAAAATTTGCTTTCAAAATCAAAATATTTCACATGTGCTGCCATTCTGAGAAACCTAACATTAAAATTAAATTGTGGGTACAAAATAAAAATACTGCATGATTTGCGTAATATTCCCTTTTGATTATACAGTTTATTATCAGAACAAACATATAATTATATGCAGTAGTACATATAGTTACATCAAATTCAAAGTTAGCAATAAATCATGAATTTACAATTTAGAAAGTTACTAGATAGTTTTCAAATACATAAATATAAGTTCTAAAATAACCGCTGTCCAAAATAAGGCACTTTGAAAATATTTTCGAACTATCGATAAGACTACTGAAAGCGCACTCTCAAAACGTTTATGAAAACATAAAGACTTCGCAAATATGTAAATTATGTGGAGCTTGAAACTATTTAAAACAATTTGTGTTCAAAATTTTCGAATTGAAAATAAACATTAAAGTAATAATACGGATATTCATATACATTTTCGCAAAGAAACAAATATATAAATTTTTAAGAAACGTTTACATATTTTCTATTTTGTTTCAAATAATGGTAAGTCAGAAGAATTTTCTTTACTGAATATTACTACGAAATTCTTTGGAAAAGTGGAAAATCAGTAATCACTTCAGTATTTGACCAGAAATCAAATGCAATAGATAAGCAGCAGTTTGAAAATTATCCAAGAATACAACAAAATAGTACATGTGTTAAATTATTGCTAATAGTTTATGAATATTTTATTTTGAGTAGAATATAGCCAGAATCTTCAAAACGAATGATGAAACAATCAATTTAAGACTAAAACATGCAGCAAAAGGATCTGTGCCATAGTGGAATCTTACTTGAAAACAACATGGCTTTCTTTAAAAATTCTCATGGTAGGTAATAAAAATTAAAGCATGGCCTCAGTCCATCCATGCGACATACAAGGCTTTAAGTAAATAAAACTCTTCTGTCCTGAATATTTGTTACACACGAAGTAATCAAATTTAGTAAATAAGCAAATTGTATGAAAATTAATCAAAAATTATAACAAAGTACATGTAAAACTTTTTCGTCGTAATAAGTTTAAAATGTTTTCTTTTTTATTAGAAGGAAGTCAGAAGTTATCGGATTGGCAATGAAGCACTGAATTCGGCTTTTAAAATTTCCCAAAAATTCAGTAAAGTCTTAATGTGGGTTAGCAAAATTCGACTTGAAATCACGCAGATAGAAGGAAACATGACATTTTTCAAGCGCTCTCTGGATATGTAGTAAAATAAGTAAGTTAAAATATAACCCTGGTCTATAATTGCAGTACAGTGATTACTTATGGTTAATTCCTCATTTCGAATGTGATAAAGAAATAATTTATGAGTCGAAGAGGAAACATTTTACAAAATTATGTGCCGTGCTTGTCAGGTTGGCTATGATTTATATGGCATATAAATCTAATTTTAATTTTTTTTATTATCTATAAATACGGCTTTATATACAGATATATTTACATTACTTTAGAAAAATATAGTTGAAAGGACAGGTTTAAACGTCTTTACCTAAGGTGTTATCTCAACGCTCTACACAACTGTAACAGCCACACCGGCTAAAAACTCAAACTCAGATGTGAATACCCCACCGAAGTTCTCGCAAGCCTCTCCAACCTTCAAGTGCCGGTGTGTCCTCCTTGCTGACTCTTCGCCGCGTTAAGAAGGCACGTGATTGATTAACCTAGGAGATGAAAGAGACACAATAATTCTTATTCTCCCATTAATTTAAATTAAAGCAAAGTTGATGTTTCTTATAAAGATACTAATATTTTCTTAGACATATTCCTTATGAAATTAGAATAAAATTTTTCTTACTTAAAGTCTATAGCAATGCAAGTCAGTGATCACGATAACTTAGAGAAAAGATTCGAAGTCTATATGAACTGGTTAAAATCTCCGTTTCCTACATACTATAATATCATTGTCAGAGAAATTTAATATGTCACAATAGATAAATTCCATTTAATTTCAGCTGAATCTCCCAAAAACGTAAAAAAATATATTAAATCAACCAGTGTAACATTTCAGTAAAATTTGTTACCAAGACATTAGAAGACACTGTAAAAAAATAAGGAGTCACTGCAAAATAACTGAAAATTCGATAATTAGCTGTGGTAGCAATGCAAAAAAGAGGAAGCATATTCTAAGTTCCAAAAGGTTACCGATAAGGAATTTCCCCTAAAAAACTTTATTTGAAAATATACTGATGTGTAAAAATTAAGCAACAATGTAAATTTTAATCAGATAGCCATGAAATTGCAGAAAAGAGGTTCTTGCGATCAGTACAATGAACACGCAGTTCAGTAGAAAGGCCATGCGTATGCAAATGTCAGGAACAAAACGTCACAGGCGAAGTGAGTGTACGCAAAACGCGTGCAGTCAACACGCTCCACCCAAGACCACCATAAAAGGAAGGACGGAGATGCAATTAAAGACATTCGCTCCAAATACATGTGAGTTCTTTCGTGAAATATGGCTAAAGAAATCACCTGGATGACTTCACACGTAGAAGAATGACCGGAGAGCTGGAGGAGGGGCATAGTGTGACCTGTGTAGCTGAAGAGTTCGGAATCAACAAAAGTGTCGTTCCGCGCTCTTGGAAAGCCTTCCAAACCATAGGTACAGCTGTTAGAAAGTTTGGTGGTGGTCGTCCCAGGAAAACTGCAGTGGATGACCGATATATCGTCCTGCAGGCGAATAGAGCCCAAAACCAGTCAGCAAGCGCCATAGCTCAGCAACTGTGCACAGCAGCGGGCCTACAAGTGTCGCGGTTCCAGACACCTTCACATCTACTTTCTCCGCAGTCCTGCAGTCTGCATCCCTTTGAAAGTTACTCATAGGAGCCACCGTTTAGAGTCGTGCAAGAGCACAGAAACTGGACATCTCATCAATGGAGTCGTGTCCTCTTTAGAATGAGAGTCGTTTTAGTGCCACAAACGATTCTCGTCGCCAATTGATTTGGAAAAAGGTCGGAACACGGTTTCATCCCAGTAACACCATGGAAAGAGAGTATTATGGTGGTCCTGGAGTTCTCGTCTGGGGAGGCATTATGCTGAACGGGCGGACAGAGCTTCACGTTTTCAGAAAAGCTTCTGTAACCGGATATCACTACTGTCAGGAGGTGATCCTTCCCCATGTGCGTCTGTTCCGACGTTCCATTGGAGCAGACTTCGTTTATATGGATGACAAGGCACGGCTACACAGGATTCCTGCTGTCCAAAAGCTACTGGAAAGTGAAGATATTACTCGAATGGATTGGCCAGCGCACTTCCCTGATTTAAAACCCATAGAAAATGTGTGGGATGCTTCGGGGAAATGCCTTGCGGCACGATTACATCCCCAAGGGAACACCCAAAACTGAAACAGATGCTGATTGAGGAATGGGCACTCTTACCTCAAGATCTGTTGGACAATCTGGTGCTGAGCATGGAGACATGGTGCGAAGCAACCACTGCAGTAACGGGAGGGCATATCCCATAGTAAGGAACATCTGCTTGTTGCACTTCCTCTTGCACAGACAATCATGTTTAACGATACTTTGAGTTCAATAAAGCCTTTTTTTGCTTGATTCCACACTGTATGCATTGTATTTATTTTTGCGCAACTATGCTTTCGTCATCGCTTAAATACAAAATGTGCTGTTTCTCATATCTGAATTTCATGTCACTCAGATGATTTCTCGGGGAGTTATGGCAAAAAGGACACCTATTGCTTAAGTTTTGCACACCAGTGTATGATATTACAGTTGTTCGCAAATGAATTGTGGAAAATTGAAAATTTTAAGATTTGCGCTCGAAAATTTACTTAGAATGCAGGAAAAGATACAATGAGGATTAAGAATGAAGATACTCATGTAAATTTTCCAAATGAAAGTACAAAATTTTCGGGAAATTTTCATTTATTGTTTAATTTATTTGTAATTTTGTTAAGCTATTGTAATCAGCATATACAAGATACAAAATGCATTTGAAAGCGAAAAATAGTAAACATTTTACTACCTAATAAAAAATCAAATTTCACTGTAAATGAAATTGTTAGAAAAGGACCGAAATGTAGAAAACTACCGATACAGAATAGTGTTTGAATAGTTTGTTTCATATAGAAGCTCGAATTAGTTATAAAATACTAAATTCGGTCGAATTTCATTGAAAATACAATAGAGATTTCTATTTACTGCTCATAGTTAAAATATTACTTAAATTCTCTAGAGGAAAACCTCAGGCACTTGCATTACACGTAATAAAAATTAAGAGCAAGACCAGCGGCTGTTAAATCAATTCAGTGTTAATTCAAGGTAATTATATTTTCAATCGGTTATTTCAATGACACTAAAAAGTAGACAAAATAGAAACATTTTTCAAAAACAAATGTTGTCATTTTCTTTCAATATTGTAAATTAAAAATATATAAAATTAAATAAATAAATGGATATTTCTTATAAAATACTGTTAACATGAAATGTTTCGTAAAAGATCTATGCAATGGAAAATAGAGAAGGTAATATTTTTTTTTAAAAAGTTCGCAGCAAGTCATAATTTTGCTACCTATCTATGAATTTATAAAAACAACGAAAAAATAATTAATCGCATTCGCTTGGTTACGGTATATTCCGTTGTCGTTTAAAACCTTTTTGTTTTTTTTGAGTTGTAACATTTCTGAAACTTAATCTGCCACGATTCCGTTTTCTGCAGTTCACTTGCTCCCGAACGTAAAATAGAGTCATAGAAACGGAAGATTTTGGAATAAATAACGTGTTATATACCAGAATAAAAATTAAATGAAGGATGCAGAGCTCATCTTAAATAAGGACCCTCATTTAAACCTAATCTGCATTCTATTGAGGAATATGAAGAGGAGAATTTAAAGACTGTTTAGTTAAAATGAATCATAATAACCATTTAGTTAAAATGAAATATCTTACAAACTTCTTCCATAGCATCTAAAAGGTATAAAGATTTTAACAACAAATAAAAACATTTTTGTCGTGTACCTCTTTCAATACTACTTGCTGCTTATTCAGTAAAATTCCAACACAGGGAGGAGAACCTACAAGTTCTTTCCCAAAGTTACATGCTCAATTAATACATACAGCGAAGGACAAACTCAATTCTACACTGGCCATGGTCCCTTCCCACATTATCTTAAGAAATTCGGCAAACGAGCATCAGAATTGTGTGAATGTGGTGGGGTAGGTGATGCAGATCACTTCCTCTTCAACTGCCCACAAACCGATAAACTGCATTTAAAAATGCCAAGCAGTGAATACTAGCCGCAATGAGCGAAGAATACCTGCGGCAACAAGCAGACGAAAACTGAAATAAAGGAGGTAATCAGGCTATGCTCAGCAAGGTACTAAGAAATTCTCCCCCTTCCTTGAGAATTGTATCTTTGCAGTATAATTTTAATAGCAATTCAAAATACTACAACAACTAAAAATCAGCACTAGAAAAATAGCTCACCCCGTAGAATAGTAACAGGACTGTAAGAGCAAAACTATTGTAATGTAAGCATATTACTATCCAGTTTGTATGTAGTTGATAAAAATAATATTGTAAAGCAGTTTAAATGATATTGAAAGTCCAGTTCAATGTGTAAATGAATTATGAGTTTACTTTGATTATCTCGATTTTATTCGAGTTTCTAATATTATTATTATATTAAGTTTACTTTTATTATCTTACTTTTACTAAAGTAGAAGTATTGTAAATATGAATTCAGATAATGTTTAAATGTACACATCACTGTCATGATTTTATGTAACTCTCACATGTAACTTGTACAAGACAATGTTTGTAATCAACATACGAGTAATCAACTCGTGTTTGTAATCAACTCGTATCTATGCTTATACACAGGCCTTGTATGCCCATGTAATATTTATATTTATACAAATATTCCCTTCTGCCAGGATGATTATTAACACTGTAAGACTTTTACAACAAAGTCAGGTCAGTGGTTATCTCAGGCGGCGCTCAGTAAAATTCCAAATAATACATTTAAACAAGAAACGACACAATTCGCAGTTTAGAGGCAATAGCTAATTTCAAGATTTTAAAAATATTAATTAGTGAAATATTTCAGCATTTTTGAATAATTACTCTTACATATTAAAAGTTTTTAAAGGCTGAAATCAATTTCCTGTCATAAACTATTATTTGGGCTGTAATAGCTTTACAAAACATTGCCTGTAAGAAAAATTGCTGGATACATATAAAGCAAAATAATGTTATACTCAAAAGAATGAGAACACCAATGAGGGATTACATTTTTTCCTAACATAATTTCACTTGAAACTGAAACTATGCTAAGCCTTAGATCACAAATATATCAAAGGGATGTCATTATATCACTATGCAGTCAGCCCCCTTCGACAAAGCACGAAGTTGATGCTAGACAGTGATTTGCAACGGCTCTGCCCTCGCACTAATCGTTAAGGCTGAGGATTGCTTCCCTGCAACAATAAGGACCGCTCCCGATTTCTTACAGCCTCAAAACATCAATAAGCCCACTTCCTCCCCTGTCATCCCACGCCACAAAAAGAGTAAGAGTTTTCTCTGTTGGGGTAATTTTATCAGAGTTTTAATAGGCATTTATATACATATTGGTGTTGTAATTTCTTTTACTTTATAAAATATATGATCAAAGTGAAATTTTGCTAGATTTGTTAAATAGTTTTCTTTTCTTCCAGAGCGGTTATTTTTTTCATTATTTATCACTTTATAAAGCTGATAGGTTTATTGCGAAAAACGACAGCTGGTCAATGAAAAATAATGTGATTTTGAACCCTAAGAAGGAAGTATTTTACGTTATCTTTTCAGGGAGATGGTGTTTTCGTTTAAATTATAAGCCGGATAATGTGGCCTATAAAAAACTTTCGAAAAACTATAAGATTTTAAGCATTTTCTATGGGTAATATTTGATAAATCTTTCATGTACGATATTCGTAAATTAAATCTTATTTTCCTACAGCTTTTAAAAAGAAAAAAGGAAACTATTAACCTACAAAACCTATTTCTACAACTAAATACTTTATAGCATTCTCGTGGTTTTATACGGTTATTCAGGAGATGGTATTTTTTATATTCCAGCATCACCGTGGAATGTTTATTGGCAGAACAGAGCCTTCTTCACGTATTCTTACTTTTATTTAAATAACTGCTCAAAATGGTTATTATAGCTTAAAATAGATTAAAACGGCATTTTCAAGTAAACCAATTGAAGCGGAAAAGTAATCGGGTCGAAGGAAAACATAATCGGGGAACATGAAAAATCAAAATCGCAATAACAACCTTGTATTTAAAGTACATACTCGTATATTAAAGTTAAATACAAGGTTGTTATTGCGATTTTGATTGTCACATTGGCGTGTTTCTCTTCTATTCTAACATGAAAAATGTTTCCACATGCTAATAATGGTAAAATAGCTTGCTAATAACAATAAAATAATAGCTCTTAGAATTCGGTATTAAATCTAATGATTACTCAAGCAAACTTACATTGATAGTGAATTCCAGTTTATCTACGCGAAAGAGTCTGAAAGAGAATTGATGCTGTAACAGACTTCGAATTCTTTTCAGGCGTAAACGATATGTAAATCTAAAATGCAGCGCATCACTTAAAAAAGAAACTGACTCTCTAAAACTTCAATGGCAATTTTAGGGTAACGGAGAACGTAGCTTTGATGTTTGGTGGTAGAGATGTTACAAAAGGCGAAATGAGTTTTACTCAAGCTTCAGCAATGTATGAAAATTCAGTAGTCCGTCTCCCGTTCAATTTCAAATGATTCACAATTCTGACGTATGATTTCATTTACTAGCAGGACATTTTCTTCTTTAACGCAATTTCGTTCTAGCTTCTAGCCGTAGATGCTTTTAGCCTTTCTATGATAATCTTCACATGTAAAATCCTCATTAATATATGTGTTTTGCAGACCATTTTCAAAGATCACCGTGTATCGAGGTGTAAAAAATAAGACTTAAATCGTATGCACAAGTGGACATAGATGCTTTAGTTTAGTGTATAGATACAAGACACAGAATGAATATGAAAAGCTAAAGTGCATATCATTGTAAAATTCATTTTCTGTCAATATAAACGTAAACATTTTTGTAGCTTTTTGCATCCTCGGATGTTGAAATAAATCTGCTCAAATAACATGCACAGTTAAAAAAGGAATTCAAAATAATTTTGTGTTTGCGAACTGACTTTTATATATTTCTCCCATTTCTTTAATATACATTTCAGAGAGAAGACAGTTACAGTAAACTCAAAAAATATGTAATGGTCTACGATTACAAACTTAGGAACGCTTACCTAGTAAAAATAAATCTTATTCTTTATGGTTCTGATGTAATACCTTAAGCGAATTAATGTAGCAATATAGAATTTATATTTTGGGTCATCCGGAAAGTTCCGCGATTTTTTTACGATAAATTCAAATGAAGCAGTACAAAAAACAGGAGCAAATTTCATTGAAGCACTGTTTTGTTCTATGACTTTTGTCACTTCTCTGGCAGCTGGAAAATTCCTTTTTTCAAAAGTTGTTAGGTAAAGAATAGTTTACTATCAAAACTTGTTTGTAAGGTATATATATATTTGTAAATATCGAGGGGCTGTTTGCACTCTTCAAAGAAGTGAACACCATGCATGTTCAAAGAATTTTGAAGTGACCTGAAGAGGTAAAAATCCAATGGGCAAATTCTATTAAACATGGGGAAGTGACACAAAACATCCCAGATATTCTCACTAAATCATTTTCTTGACATTCACCGAAATGTGGGGCTGAGCATGGATGCTGTCATGATAGAAGAGAACACCTCAAAAATTGGTCAGTTCAGGGCCCTTCGCTTACATTTTTGCTATCAAAACTGCCATTTGGAACAGTATTTTTCAAAATTTGTTTTTTTAATTTGGTAGCAACAATTCTTAGTGTGAAGCTCCTTTAAACTTCCATCATACATATAATTTTTTGGGATGTGCAACCCATACTCGATAGTACTAAAGGATTTTCTACTAGCTTACCCCATTATCTTTTCTTATAACATTGTTGCACAGTATCCACTCACTTCGCATCTCCAGTAATAAACCGTTTGAAAACAGGAACTTCTTTATTTTTTTCAGCAAAGAATCACATACGAAAATTCGAGAAAGCATATTCTGCTCTGTTAAAGCGTGGGATACCCATAACATAGTAGAACCCATAACATTACATATCACATCTGCTTCAAAACGATCATGCACTGTACTTTTGGGGATATTTAGACTGTCTGATAGTTCCTGAACTGTATAACATGTATTTCAGCGATAGCCTTTTTTAATAGGTCCTTGTTTACACTAGATGGTCATCCAGAACAAATATCAACTCTGAAGCTAAAATTTCTATGTTTAAACTTCTTTAACCGCTTTCAAATTGTGTCTTCAGATGCAGCACTTCTTCCATACATAGTATAAAGTTTGCAAGCAGTCTAATTAGCAGTTTTTCCTTTTTTAAAATAAAAAAGCATAACATGGTGAAAATGAATTTCTGGATTCTTCATTCTTAGCACGACAGTGGAAAAAAATTACGCAACAATACATGCAAGAATTAAGCAACATTGGCAGAAAGACCATATTTAAATATCCGCTTCAATTAAGATCTACCTCATCAGAAAAAACAAAATAATTAGAAGAAAATGCGCTTTGATTTGAAAAACTGCAGAACTTTCCGGAAGACTCAGTTATTTATATAAGAATAGCAAACATTGGTTTCAACTCAAACCTACATGCACTTCGCTTTCTAAAGAAACGCCGGCATAAACAAACAGAACTCAAAAAATGCTGCTTGCATGACTGAATGATTTCAATAGATTCTTACTCAGACTAGGAGGGTAAAACCTTCTGATTAACTAAGCATACTTTGTTCTGTATAGTGATTTGAATAGAATTATTCGCTGCTGAGTTAAATCTGAAATGCATCTGCCCTCGGCCAAGACTGCGTTCCAAACACATGCAACAATGGGTTTTTTCATGCAATTTATTTACTAACGCCGCAGAGGATCGGCTACCCCATTCGGAAGAAGTATTCTTAAGTCTCTGATATTGTTACGTAATTAAGGTTACGATTTAAAGTGAGATTGTAAGCTAGGTAAAAGATCAGCAGATACTGAGTCTCTTTAACAGCAAGGCGAAATTCAAGTTTTTATGCCTCAGAGTGTAGTATTACTTGATTTAAAATGTTATAGTACCGTGCTTACTTGATTTAAGATTTTCTAGTACCGTGCAAGTTGCAGATAATTCGAATTTAGTAGCATAAACTCTCAAGCTAAATTTTAGTTATTTATTTGAACATTTTTTAAGGAAACTAGCTTTCATTTCTAGCAAAGGCTGAATTAATGAGCAGACTAATTTAATATTAGAAATAATAGTTTAAAACTCGTCTGTAAATGCTTATAGTAAACGGAATCTTTAGAAAAATTCCTTAGAAAGTTAAATATTTTTTGACATTTTAAGACCATCATATCTGCGTTTGTTTTAGGAATCCAAACTTTTTCAATCTTTGTTTTGCGTTATCTGAAAAAAAGGTGACAGCAGCATTAGTTCTGCATTGCAGTGACTAGTTTCAAATCTCTGATGGATAGCATGTGATTTAATACAGAAAAATTACGATGTTTTTACGTCTTTTAGAGGAGCTATTCATCAAGCACAATACTTTATAGGTACTTTTGAAATTTAAATAATTCTTAATAGATTCTGTACTTATGGGGCTAAAGCTTATTTACCATTTATTATGTCATCCCTTAATTAATATAAAACTGAATTTATACATTTAATGTGTGAACTTTATCTACTTGAGATATGTAATAAAATATCTAAAAAACAGCGTTTATACCCCCCACAGCAAAATTTATTCTTACTTTGCTTTTCCTTTTCCATTGTAGCATTCAGATACGTGCTTAACCTGGTAAATTCAGATATGTGCTTCTGATTTACTGCAGCTGAAAGCGAGCAGATCTCTTTTTCTATATTTTATTCCCTGCCTTCATAGAAGCCAGACGTTTTACATGACGGCCTTATTTGCAATTATATATCCAGTACCTCAAATAACGGGCTTCAGTTCAAAGAGAAGCATTTCGCAATAAAAGTGACTCTCAAATAACGGATATGATTGAAGGTTTCATGTAAGAGCACAATTTGCTCCGAGTATTATTATTTTTATTTGGGTACATAATATTGCTTTTAGAATGAGAGTATCTCCGTTGTCTTTCAGTGCTGTATAATAAGAATAAAGTTCCGTATCAATTTTTGGAGGGAAAGTTTAAATTAGCAGAGAGTTTTCAGCTTTTTACTTGAAAAGCACCAAATTAAAAACTTTCTAAGAACAAATTTATTGACACTATCCTAACTTTTTTATTACGCAAAAACCGAGAGATACACAATTATATTTATTTTTAACTAGAAACGATTCTCAGATATCTTTTCAAAAAGTTCCTTAATGCCATTTCTGTTGTTTCAATAAGACTATTTATTGATTTATTTATTGCTTTTCTTCGGGCGGCTTCATATTACTTTGATGCACAGTAGTCAATTTTCTACTAACCCTATCCTATTTCTGTTAAATTAAAAAATTATAATTTTCTTTATTATATATAACTAGACCAGCGGTTCTCAACCTTTTGACTAACGCGTACCATCCAAACAAAAACTGAAACATTTTAGTACCACCACTACATTTTCCAATAATTGTTTTTTAATGTCTCAATAGAAATATAAATTTGACTTACTGTATCATTACTGTAACGGAATATTTTTAAGTTCATTAGTCGCTTTTTCCTTGAATAATGTTAAAAAGGTACCTTAAGCTGCTGGTTAAATAAGGTTTTCTCCAATAATGTGAGCCTGCCCAGTCTTGGGAATTCTTAGGCTTACTGGGTAACTAGCTTCCAAAGCTTTTTCACTTGAAGTAACAAACCATTTCATTACTTGCTTACTATTTTTGATCTCCTATAATTTCCTCTTAAAATATTCCTCGGATTTATCCTTTAAATTGGCATGCTTAGATTCAAGATGTCTTTTAAGAAAAGATGGTTTCATACTTTGATTGGATAATAGTTCACCGCAAACAGTACACTGAGGTTGAGAATCCATTTCATCTCCATTCCAAGTAAACCCAAATGATAAATAACTTTCATTATATTTTCTGTAAACAATTTTTCTTTTCTTTTGAATATTCTTAAATATTTTTATAGATTGTCCTGGATCTATCATATATGAATCATCACTTTTCCGCTTAATCAATCCTACCTATTTTTGCATTTTGAAAATTTAGGTTTATTTTATTATTTTTTCACAAATATTTAAATGCACAATATATTGCGAGTTCTTCAAATCCAAAGGACGATATTTTGAAATCGCATATAAAAGTAAGGAATTCAAAGCAACAAGAAGATAAATTACCTACTGTTAGAGTGAGCAAATCGACGTAACAAATGATTCTAATTGAAAATAGTGCACTATGAGTCCCGGAAATAGTGGCGTCATATAGTGCAGACATGCTAATAAATCGATCAACTCTAAAAGAATTAATGCGGTACTATTATCCTGTTATAGGAACTTATTTTTATTTCCCATTAAATATAATATCCATTTCTATTGCTCCTTTTAAAAACATCATTTATGACAAATTAGAATATTTATGAAAATAAAAACTGACTTTGTGTTACTAGTGTTAGAAAAAAAAAACTTGAACAGAATGTCGAGGTCTTTAATTTTTGAATTTAAGATATAAATATTCTTTGTTTCTTTGCGCACCTCCTATTTTTCTCTTGCGTACCACCGGTTGAAGATCGCTGAACTAGATTATTATGTATTTATTAATTGCAAAATGACTGAAAAAAAACCTATTTTCAATTTCGTCTATTAAATATCTTTTTCCCTTGAGAGAAATGAAATGGAAAGGCTTTTTATTTGTTCCATGTGAAAATGAAATATTTTTGTTTTGGGTTTCTTTTTGTTAAAAAAAAAATTGAAAAAAAATGAAAAAAATTCAAAGAAAGGAACAGCGTATTTAATAATTCCAGCTCTCCGATAAAAATTGTTTGTTAAATCCTCCTCTTCCTCCATTCTCGTTGATACAACAATTGTTATGCTCATATCTTGAAAAATATTTATTTCATAAACGACAATAAACTGCGATATTTAGCTCTAGAGATAGCGTTTATTCTACTAGGGTAACACAGAATCTTTTTTTGTTTAATTTTTATCATAATTTCCACAACATTCTGAATTACCTTTAGGAAATTGCATATAGTGGTTTAAATTACTAATTTCATCACAAAAATCATAACGTATAACACTAGGAATTTTTTTTAGTTTGCTTTAAAGTATTAGTGGTTTTTTTTGGGGGGGTGAACGCAGCCAGTTATTAGCCGAGTGGCTAAGGCTGCAGAATACTGCTGCTTTCATCAATAAGACATCCAGCGGAATATCTTGATTATATAAGTGGAATTCAAAAATATCTAACAAAAATGTAAAGACAAGTCGGGACCGAAATAAGCGAATTTTGTAATATAATGTGTGCGTCGAAATAGCTCATTGAGTTGGTATTGGGCTAAATTCAGTGTTGAATAAAAGCGTTTGGTTGGCGTAAATTTTATTCTCCTTGCGGATTTCGAATGGTATGTATTGTTACACGAACGTGGACCTCACAGATAAGCATTTTATCTATGGGGCTGCGGATGGGAAAGGAGCAGCTGCTCAAAGGAGTTACTGGGAAGCGTTACCTACGTTTCCTATGAGTAACTGATCCTTTTTAGTAGCAACACCATAGATAAAATTCGTATCGGCGATCTCCGCTTTCTTGCAGCGATGCAAAGTTAAAATAGAGGGAAGAAGTGTGAGCAGTTTCCTCTACTATCCGAAAATGTAATCTGCGTAACAAGCGGCGGCCATGTTTGTAAAATCAAAATATTGCTCTACGGCAATGTTTCTAGGAAGTTCCATGCATGTATTTTAAGTAAAATTGTGTTAAATTTACAGTGAAATTCAGCTCGATTATTAAATTTTTCTTCTACAGTAATAAAGATGGTATCTATAATTTACCATATACAGGAATTATTAAGAAATAGCGTAAATCTAAATGCAAATGTACAGTTAGTTCTGTTACTTTCCAATTTTTCCTTTAAAGATTTATTCCCAATATTAGCGTAATTTACTAAAGAATTATTTCATATAAAAGTGTTTCAGGAATAAGAACGTTATTTTACTTCAGTATGCTTTACAGTTCAGCTTTAAATTGTAAAATACTATCACATAATCTAAATATTCATATAAGTAGCATATTATCAGTAAGTTATAAATATTAAAACAAAATCAAATAGATTTATACAAATTTAAGGATTTTATTTTATACTTGTTTCATATTTATGAATTTCGATTAAAGAAATTAAATTCAAATTCAAGTAAAGAAATTAAATATATAAATTTTTGGATACAGCTTTCAAAATGTTCAGTTACGGTAAATCTTTTACTTACAAGATGCGACACAAAAACGAGACTAGTACAATAAATCATTGCACTTACAAAATCAGTCCTCCGTGACATTATCACCTTCAGCATTCACATATTTCTGCATTCGGTACTGCCACTGCCGGTAACAATTCTGGAACGAGGTTTTTAGAAGGCCCTTTAGGAGATTTTCCGTTTTTGCCTGAACCTCTTCAGCTGAGGTAAAATGGGTTCCCTTTAAGAAAGATTTAACTTCAGGAAATAAAAAAAAAAGTCGTATAGAGCCAAATCAGGTGAATAAGGAGGATTCCGCATCACAGTAATGTTTTTGCTGGTCAGAAACTGTTTGACAGATAAGGCCGTGTGAGCGGGTGTATTGTTCTGGTGCAACAGCCAACCATCTCTCCACAACTATGGCCTTCTTTTCCCTAATTTTTTCCCTAAGTCCAATGTAGTAGTGTTGTAGTGTAAGTACTCCAATATAGTAGTGTTGATTAACAATCTGACCACTAGGAACCCATTCAATCATGATGAAGGTGCTAGGCGCCCAGCAAGTTCATCATCTTCCACACTGTCCCTTCTCCCTGGAAACCGCTTATACCCTTCAAGCACACGAGCCTAAAACAAAGTTTCATCTCCATACGCCTCGGTTAACATTTGAAATGCTTCCTCCGAGGCTGATTTCTTAAGTTGCACAAGAAACTTGATGTTGATTCGCTGTTCGGTTTTTACATTAGACACTTTTCCGACAGAATGCAGTTGCACGTGTTCACTCAATGACGCAGTACCGTCACCACCGGAAAAACAAGGCCTCAACACTGCGATCGTGACGTACTAGTAGCGGGTAAAGGAACAAACAGGTTAGCAGCTTCTAGGCAGCGCGAATTTTCTTCAAAAATTAGAAATTTCATTGTTTATTCCCCAAAATAAAAAATAATGTAAGTAAATAAAATACGTAAAAAAATTAAATTTAGGTGAATTTTCGCTTTATGCATGAACATTTCAAGGGCATTTAAAGGACTGGCACAATATGGTTTCCATATATTTTTCGCCATGTCAGCCAATAAATTCCTTTTGATTTTACTGTAAGAACGGCAATATATATATTATTTTCCCCTTGAATGCCAAGCCATTCGGAGCGGGGATTAGGTGGATGAAGGTTCACCGTCGGAGATTGTTCCTGCCTCTCAGATCCGGTTAGCAAGTACGCCCGTCTCGTGTGGTTCCACTGTGAGACCACGCGCTAGTACGAATCTGATTGCATCAGCAATTTTCAATGCTATTTTGCGGTTTGTATTTTTTGTGAATGCTTATATGCTTTCACTATTTTATTTGATTATTTTATTTTAGGATTATTTCGCAAAATTTTGATTTTCACTACCACGTGTCTTGCCAAAATTGCCTGATTGCTGGTTTTACATGCCATATTGCTTATCATTAAGACTATTTGCGCGTTTTATATTTAATCGGATTATTTAATTTTTGCGCGTTTGATTTTGGATTTTTGGATCGGATAACACACGTAGTTACCCCCAAGCTCTCGCTTCAGGTGATTGTCAGGGGGCCTCGTGTGTTCTTCGCCTGCACATCCGTCTGTGGAGAAGGCTATCGGGCCAGGCTCCATCCCGGGGTGCAGGACTCCATTCTATGGGCGCTGGATTTTGGATTTTTTGCGTTTATTTCTGCGTAGCGGACCATGGAGAGGCTCGTGGAAATTTACACAAATCAGATTAAAGAATTGGATAAAATCAGAGACAAAAATGAGGGAAAATTATCAGATATTGAAAACACATTTTACAATTTTCTGCTTAGCTCACTTGAGATTGTAAATGCTTTGAAAGAACAAAATAACAGTGTCATTGATAAAACACCTACACCTAACATCGCTAAAAACTTAGATGAAAACAGTAGGGCCAGAAGTCCTATAACACTTCACGATGAACCAATCAACAGTACTGAGGAAAAAGCACTCGATCAAGACACAAGCTCAGATGAGGAACCTATTAAACGCCGAAGAGGCGATCAGACCGTGAGAACAAAGATTCACAAACCCATTGCTAAAAAAGTGAAACTCAGTACGCACACACAAATAATCTCACCGATCATTACAGCTAATCAAGCTAGTAATAGCATGAAGGATCAAACGCCGAGTAATAGTGTGCAAACACAGGTTGAACATAATCAAGATAACGAAACTGATAATAATATGGATACTAACGTCAACGAAACAGAAAATCAGGATAACATACATAATCAGACGATAACAAATAATGACCGCACTGAAAGTAATACACAAAATTCAGAGACTAATACGCAAAGAAAACTCCCACCACTTATTCTTAAGGAAAATGTCATGACTTGGGGAAATATCAAGAAAATATTTCACACCAAAAAATTCTCATTTATCGGACAAAATCTGAGGAATGATGGCATAAAGGTCATTGCTGGAGATCCTGAAAGTTATAGGGGCATGGTTAAAGTACTCAAAGAGCTCAAAGTTGAACATCACTCCTACATACTGCCTCAAGATAAAAATCTAAAAGTGGTCATAAATGGACTTACTACTACTTCTGATATAGAGGAAATTAAAACTGAACTAGAGGAATTGAACTACAAAATTATCGAAATTAAACAAATGTCACGACGACGAGGGGGGGGAAGTCATTCCACTCCCATTATTTCTTGTTACCTTACCAAAAACTGACGATTCGAAGCGAATCTATAATGAATACAAACTCTGCGACATGAAAATCAAAGTAGTGGAGTATAGAGGCAGACAGGGGCCCATACAGTGTTTTCGCTGTCAGGGCTTCAATCATACCCAAGCCGGATGCAATTATGCACCGAAATGTGTCCGATGCGGCGGAGGCCATTCAATTAAAGAATGCCCTGACAGAAAAAACCCTGATAAGCCCCTAGTCTGTGCGAACTGCGGGGGACCTCACACATCCAGTTTTAAGGGTTGTGAAAAGTATCCCAAGAACAATAATAGCACAAATAACACTGTCAAAAACAAAACATTCTCAAACCGTATCATAGAAGGAAAAAGTTATGCACAAGCCATATCATCAGGACTGTATTCAGAAACTATCAATGAAGCAAAAACAGTTTTTGCTAATCTAGCTGAGCTTATAAAAATTATTAAAGGCGCTGGCTTTTTACAATTAACTCAACAAACAAATCAGACTATTCAAACCAATCCGGAAACTGCCAAAACACAGACTTTAGATAATGGGTCAATACAGAAATAGTCGGGACCCTATTCAGTTCATGACCTGGAACGCACATAGCGTCCAGAACAAAATTACGAAGCTTCATAACTTTTTACTTGTGTATGATATTGACGTTGCACTCATCACAGAAACGTTTGCGACTCCCTGCTACAATTTGAACATCGCAAACTATAGATGTTATAGATGTGACAGACTAAGCCATAGAGGTGGTGGGGCCGCGATTTTTGTGAAAAACACCCTGCAATCTTGCCTCATCAGCGAAGATCGTGATAATGGATATGAAGCAGTTACTGCCTCAGTTTTACTCCCATTTTATGGAGTTGTCTATTTTATTGCAATTTATAATCCACCGAACAATGTATTGGATATCGACAAATTAGCTGAACTTCTCCCAAATAATAAACAAATCATCCTGGCTGGAGATCTGAATTCAAAACATACTGAATGGGGCTGCCGAAGAACCAACAATAATGGCGAAGTCCTAATCGAGTTTATCAATAACTATCCTATCTATTTCTATGCACCTTCAGTTTATACGTACCTCCCAGAAAACCCTAGAAGAGGAGATATTTTAGACATTGTGCTCACAAATACTGACATTCCAATGTATTTGGATGTTAAAGTTGAACTAACCTCCGATCACGTGCCGGTTATCGCTATTTTGGGCACTAACAAATGCGAAGAAAACAAATTTAAAAACATCACTGATTGGCAGCATTATTACGCACAACTGTTAGAAAACCCTCCTATTATTAACTCACTAAAGAATAAAGAGGATATTGATAATGCGATCGAAATTCTCAACAATAGTATCCTCAGTGCATACAACACTGCTACCAAAAAAAATTCCTATTGATAAAGACAATTTCCGTTTACCCAGAGAAATTAGAGATATGATTAAACAGAGAAACCGTCTGAGAAAAAGGTGGCATATCTCTTGGAATCCAGGGGTTAAGAAAGAACTTAACAGACTTAATAATATTATCAGCTGCAAGATTCGGAAACATCGGGATGAGGTCTGGAATAATAAAATTGAGAGTTTTAATGAATCTGGAAACGACTTCTGGTCTTTTGCAAAAAATCTTAGGCGCAAGCCCCCTTGCAATAAACCAATTTATTGTAACAACAGAATTGCATTCACTTATAAGGAAAAAGCCGCCATTATGGCAGAGCACTTAGAACAACAATTTGTACCGAATCAAGATCCCTGTGACCCTCTTTTCTCATCTTACACTCAACAATTTATCAAAGACTGGCTCGAAGGACCAGGGGCCAAAAATCGCACTGAATATACATCTCCGACAGAGGTTAGAAACATTATCAGAAACCTGAAAAACCGGAAAGCACCTGGCTATGATGAAATTACGAATGTTGAAATTAAAAATATGCCACTTAATACTGTCACACGTTATGTCAGCATCCTCAATGCCTGCCTGGAAAATAACTACTTTCCCGAAAAATGGAAAAAGGTCAAAGTCATTCTTCTACCAAAGCCAGGAAAAGACGCCACCAAGCCGGAAGGATACCGTCCGATAAGTCTACTCCCAGGACTTGGTAAGATTTTTGAACGGGTCATTTATAAAAGAATTGAACCGCATATGGATAAGCTCCCAATGGAACAATTTGGCTTCCGTAAAAATCTCTCAACGACAAAACGACTTGTTCGTCTGTGTGAATTCATTGGATCCGCTTTATTTAGACATCAAAGTGTCGCCTTATTCATGCTAGACGTGGCGAAAGCTTTCGACCGCGTCTGGCATGAGGGGCTCATATTCAAGCTCATCACACTTGATTTCAGTAGAGACCTCATCTTACTTATCAACTCTTTCATACGAAACCGCAAATTCTTTGTAAACTTTGGATATGAACACTCTGAGACCAAATATCTGAAAGCCGGGGTAGCTCAAGGATCTATTCTTGGCCCAATTTTGTATCTCTTTTATGTTTATGATTTACCCAATAGTGCCGATCTCAATACGTACCTCGGATGTTATGCAGATGACACCGCCCTTGCCGTGAAGTCACATAATCAAGATCATGCACTGATTAAACTTCAAGAAAAAATTCCAGCCATAGAAGAATGGTGCGCTAAATGGAGAATTACGATTAACGGACAAAAATCCCAATTGATAATCATCGGTAAAAAACATTCCAGAATCCCTTTGGACAGAAAAATTAATATCTTTAATGAAGAAGTGCCACTTGTTAAAAAGGCTACTTATCTTGGTATAGTTTTGAATCACAGATTTACCTGGAAAGACCATATTCACAGTATTAAATGGAAGACCTCCTATACTATCAAAAATCTCCTCCCTCTAATAGGTAAAAACTCTAGACTTGATCTCAAAAGAAAACTACACATCTATACTGCAATTATCAGACCAATTTTCTGTTACGCATCACCTGCCTGGGCGACCTACTCTCAAAGTGACATGAAAAAACTCCAAATTACGCAAAACAAACTTCTCAGAATAATTACTAATGCGCATTTTTATGTTTCTAATGAGACCTTACATAGAGACCTACGTATAGACAGAGTTGAAGAGTTCCTTCATAAAATTAATAGAAAATTCTTTGAAAAAGCAAAAAATTGTCCTCATATGAAACACTTCAAAGTATTTGATTACCAGATTTTTGCAGAAGACGCACGTATTCGACCGCTTGCGGCTTTCACCGCCCGAGATTCGAACTTCCCTACATAACTTTATCACGAGTGCAACGTCGCTGTATATATGTATATAGACTTTTTTGCCGTATTTTATTTTATACTCTTTTCTTATTATTTGTATGTATTTTATTATTCTAATAAATTGTATTTGTTTCAGCTTATTTGTATAACCTTATTATGACATGTACTTATCATGAACAACAGAACAAGTCTGATTTTCACCCTGTCTTTGCCTCTCCTGGTTCTGAGCTTCGTCTGTGTGTTTAAATAACTTGTGATGTCATGCTGTCACCCCCTCTTCGCACTACTGACGCCTCCTTTCAATTGTCATTGCTTTCTACCGTCATGCGCCCTTCGGGCCTAAGTATCATGAGCCGGAAACATTGCGTAAAAGCAGCAATATGCCGGCAATATCGATAATGAATGAATGAATGAATGAATGCCAAGAACATCTACTTTCAACTTTGTATTAGCGCCGTAACGAAGTTCGTTTGCTGTATGTTTAAAATATGTGGTTATATCTAAATCTAAACATGCATGTAGATGAAACAAACTTATGTCCTTGGACATAATCGTGACAAGAAAAAACTGCAAGCAACAGATCATCTAAAGGAAGTGTTTCATTATGGTGGTGATGACATGGAAAGCTCAGATATTTAATCGGCTATATTTTGGCTGACTAAAATTTACCCATTTTTCTTATATGAAATATTATACAGAATAACAAAAATATATTTTATTGATTTAATTATAAAATTTTTCTTAAATATTAAAACATATTCAAAATGATGCCATAATCAAAATTAGAAGCTGTATAAAATTTAATAAATATGAGTTTTGATATATATTTACACTTACTTAATATTTTATTGACATTGATATATAGAATAACTAAAGCAACAAGTTTTTAAGCAGTAACATGTGAAATTTAAGCAAAAATAGGTTAGCAATATAATAGAAAGTGATGTATTGTGAATAATGTTTGTGTACAGCATTTCATACTTTTGAAAGCAATTAAACAAAAACTGATTTTAGCAAAAGTAGTGGTATATTATAATTCATGAGGATATCCTAAATTATTTTCTAGCATATAAGTGTAAATTGCATTGAGATTAACAATATTTGAAACATGATAGGAGGTGATGTATCTTGTGTTATGTTTATTTACATAGCATACCATAAAAAATTAATTATATTGAATTCAGAAAGACTTATAAATAGAATAATAATGTGAAAGCATTTATAAGTTATTGTCTAACATATGAAATGTAAGTAAAGCTAGGTTAGCAGTATATGAAATGTAATGGTAAGTGACATTCATGCACTACATTTGTCTACAGAATGTGACACAACATATAAAATTAATTCTTTTGAAACCAATTGTGCAAAAACAAGAGAACCTAGGAAAAGCTAGTGAATATGCAGCGGCGTAACTAGAGGGGGCAAAGGGGGGCATCTGTCCCCGGGCGCAGAATACAAGGGGCGCCAAACTGATGTTACGACATTTTAAAATTAAATGTTTTCCATCCTTGGCAAGCAGTAGGGGGCGCGAAATCTTCAGTTGTCCCTGGGCGCTGAAAACCCTAGCTACGACTCTGTGAATATGTAATGATATACTACAATATAAAAGCATTTATAAGTCAGTTTTCAAGTTATCCAACTAGGAGAAATTCTTTATATTCAGTTTCCATGCATTTATGATCTTTTAAAATTTTGGGTATTTAAAATGTTCCTTGCATTTCAATTTTTATCAAATTGTTTCCACATGTCATGAAAATTGTAGACAAATTCTTTAAAGCGTTCAAATAGTGCTGTTTAAATTCCAGCATATATCATTGCATATTAAGGAACAACGATATTAATTATATTCGGAAAGAAGAAAATATGTTTAATATAAATTGATTACTACCAAGTTCCTCCCCACCCCCTTTTTTTCCATCTGGAATGTAAAATACTTGACTAGGTGATATTTTTTAACATGTTTATTAAATTCAGTGAAAAGTAATCCCAGGAATATTTTTAGACGATTTATTCTTTTCGTATATCACGATATCGCATACTTCAAAAATTTAGAGAAATGAAAGTTACTACTATGACGAGTCAGACGCACCAGCGGCCAAGCGATAAAGTCGCTGAACACTAGTTGTTCAGTCCGAGGTTCGAATCCCGAGAACCCATTGGCTGCATGGGCGTTTTCATGGCTTTTCCCATCTGTAACGTGTATACAAGCCAGTTTCCTTTAGAATGCCGCCGAACGGTAAAGTCGCTGAACATTGGTAGTTCGGTCCGAGGTTCGAATCCCGTGAACGGACTAGCTGCATGGGCGTTTTCGTGGTTTTCAGCATGTGTAACGAGTATACGAGCCAATTTCCCTTAGAAAGTCCTCCACGAAGGCATCCCTCCCTTTAGGCAAATAGCCCTAGTGTGCTTTGCCGTAATCACAATAAACCAAACCAAACTTTTAGAATGTCCTCCAAGAAGGCATCCCTTCCCTTAAGCAGCTCTCAAGGCTTTTCCGTAATCACATAAACCAACTATGACGAGTCATAATGGTCTGAGAAATAAGGCCACCGAGGATAAATGAACCATTCCGCCTTATATTCTAACCTCTTTGAAGCATGCCATAGAAACCCACACGGATAATAACCACTTTTACGCCAACAGAACACTTTTAGCTGCCGCTCAGCAACGCCGTGCACCACCTCAGCGCACTATTTAGACTCATAAATTTTATTATAAAATCTGCTTACAGGGCCGGATAAAGGGCGATTGGGCCCAATCGGGCCCCGCATTTGAAAGGGCCCCGCGTTACCATCAAAATGAACAAAAAAAAATTCGAAATTTAAAGCAAATTGCTTTTGACGATAATGGATAAATTATGAATTATTCACATAATTAAAAATACATTTATTTTAAGTTCGCATTGCTGGATGAGAGTTATTAATGTGTTTATTATTATATAATATATACTTTATAAGATAGAAAAGTGAAGACGCAAGGAAATTAGATTTTCAAACAATTTTAGAAGAATTTACAGAACAAAAACTTAGAATTATGTTAATTCATGTATTCATATTCGGTGATGTAAATTTATATTCAATAAATGTTTTTGTATTTTGAACATTTTTATTTTTTAATTTATGTAGAAGTTTACCTGTCTGATGATCCATGACATTTGATATATATATATATATATATTAAATTTTATTTAAATGTTTAATATAGAGAGAGGGCCCCCCCCCCAAAAAAAAAATCCACCTATTCGATCTGGGCCTGTCTGCTTAGTTCGATCCCCGCTGCCTGCCTAACATTTCTGCCAGGTGTTTTCAAATGATCATGTATGAAATGTTAAATACGTATCTCTCAGCAATTTCCCTTGTGAAGAAAGATATTCATAAACAAAAATCTGATAAATGATCAGATTAATTACAATCGTGCGCATTACATTAGTCAATTTAGCGCGTATTACTCAAATTAAAGCCTAAAATTAGCGCGTTCATTGCCAATTAAAAAATGAAATTAAAATGAAAAATAATGCGGAATTGAAAATAGAATTAATTATGCCAAGCAAATTGATACAAGCAAGTAAATATACAAAAAATTAAATTAATTATGATAGGACATTGATGCAACAGGTAAGCAAAATAAAAACAATTTGAATTATGAATAATCAACTCTTAAGCAAGTGAGATCAATCAAGATGGCGGATAAAGAGCTTGACGCGTTTTACACGTCTCTTGAAAAACATTATGATACTATCAACACAGCACTTGCATCTAAGTGTAATATGAACGGTGAGCTGCGTGAACATGCTAGGACGGCTTTGGGTGAGTTAAAATCTCTTATAATTAAAAATTTTGAAAGATTACAATCTGCTAATTATCGCGAAGCTTGTGTGGCAAGTTTGAAGACCTCTGTTATGAGACCTTCTTATGCTGAGGTGGTATCGCCATCTAGGGGAGAAAATGTAAACAAACAGTCAAATGCTTGTAATTTGCTTGTTTCGGCAGCTGCTGGATTGGAAAACTTTACATCCCTTGATGTTAAAAAACTTTTGAAGGAAAAAAAATTAATCCGACAGAAAAGAAATTAGGTATAAAAAATATTAGGACGATTTCGAATAACAGAATTTTAGTGCAATGCTCTTCCTCAACTGATCGTGATAAACTAAAAGATGAAATCAACAACAAACCTGAACTAATTTCTTCTCTTCCAAGACAGAAAAATCCTGCTCTACTTATTAAAAATGTGCCAAATGAAATTGATGATAAAGATGTATTAACTGTTCTCTTTGATCAAAATCCTGACATTTTTTATGGTAATGAATGTATTAATGACATGAAATTCTGTTTTACTCTTAAAAAATTCCAAAACTCAAAGCATATCGTTGTCGAAATGAAACCCGAGCTATACAGAAAATGCCTACCTTTGGGGTATTTGCATTTTGACTGGTCGGCTTGTAAAGTAGAGGAATTTATCATAATAAATAGATGCTTTAAATGCCTTGGCTATAATCACAAAGGAGCTAACTGCAGAAATTCTGTTGCTTGCTTTAAATGTGCAAAAGAACATAAAAGTGAGCACTGCCAAACTCAAGAAACCCAAGCTTGTGTAAATTGCATTCGTTATAATAGCAAAATCAAGGATGTTGGCAAGAAAGTTGATGTTTGGCGGAACAGGTTAAGTAAAGTGACCATAAGCCTTTCTCGGAAAATTGTCCTTCTCACATTTTTATGAAGAATAGAATAATTTCTCAAATTAATTATGGCTAACTTTCCCATTTCTGTTCTTAAAATTATTCAACTAAATCTTCATCGTTCGAAAATGGCTACTCAGCAGCTTGTTTTAAATATGGAAAATTCTAACATTGATATCGCTCTTGTTCAAGAGCCTCACTCTTATAAATGCTCTCTTCCCAACTTGCCTTCCTCTTACCGGGTTTACTTTGATGCTAATAGTGATACCATTAAAGCTGCTATTATTTTGCGAAATCAAAAGCTGTCTACTCTGCTTGATATTAATAATCTTGATTATAATATGGTGTTTATTCATGTTACTCTCAATACTCAAGATTTTATCTTTTTTTCCTATTATTTTGAACCTAATAGAAATATCGACTTGGATCTGCATAAAATTAATGTAGCATTAGCTTCAAAAAATTGTAATAGATTGATTTGGGCTATGGATGCCAACAGCAAATCTGAAATTTGGCATAGTCCAGTTTCAGATTCTCGAGGGGTTAAACTTTGTGAATTTTTAAGTATAAATAATTTGTTCGTTCTAAACGAAGACTGTGGTCCTACTTTCTGTAGTACTCAAGGTTCAAGCTATATTGACATTACGGTTGTGGGATCTGATCTTCTTGCAGATATTTTGTGTTGGTGTCAACCAGACTATGAATCCCTTTCTGATCACTGTGCGATTGAGTTTGAACTTTCTGTAGCTTCTAATAACACTTTCTATGACAGAAAAAACAGCAAAACTGTCTTCAGTGTAAAGAAAGCTAACTGGAATATTTTTTACAATGCATGTAAGCAGTCGATTGATGAGTTTTCGCAGTTTATTGAGTGCTGTACGGATAAGCATGCATTAAACTCTCGAATAGAAAATTTTGTCTCGATTCTCTATAACGCATCTAAGGCTTCCATGCCTCTAAAAAAGTCACGGGTTCATAAGGTACCTTGGTGGACTACTGAAATCGATTGTATGAGAAAACAGGTTAACGCTGCTAGACGTAGGTTTCAACGAAATCGTAACCCTACTCTTAGAGAGTTATATAAACAAAAATATCTTCACTTAAGGCATAGTTACAGTTTAAAGCTCCAGGATGCAAAGCTTAAGTCTTGGAGAGAATTCCTAATGAGTATAAATGAAAGGAATGTTTGGAAAAAAATATATACGAATGGTATAAAGAAAAATTTTATGAAAGGAATTGAAGTCAGTGGAATTTATCTCCCATCTGGTAATTGTAGAAACTCGCTTGAAGAAACTGTTAATGAGGTTCTTAACAGAAGCTTTCCCACGGACCATTTTAGCACGGATAATTCGTTTCATAGAATGATTAGGGCTGAAGCTTCGTTAAATTATGTTGCTAATCCAGATCCTCCATTTACTATGTCAGAAATTAATAGTGTTATAGAAAAACTTAAATGCAATAAAGCTCCTGGTCTTGATTCTATTTCAAACGAAATTTTGAAGCAAGTTCATAGAATGTTTCCAAATTTATTCTCCAAAATCTTCAATACTTGTCTGAGGCTTAGTTCATTTCCTCGTTGCTGGAAAACAGCGAATGTCGTTTTAATCCCTAAGAATAGTGGTCCTCGTATCCCGCATTTAGATAACTTGAGATGCATTAGTCTTCTTCCCAGTTTAGGAAAATGCCTAGAAAAGCTGTTTGTTAATAGAATTACCTGATTCTTGCATAATAAAAAACTGCTAAATAAAGCACAGTTTGGTTTTACCCCTCATAAGAGTTGTGAAGAGGCTCTTTTGTACTTAAAAGACATAGTGGACGAAGGTAAGAAGAGAAATTTACACACAGTTTTAGTGTTTCTTGATATCAAAGGTGCTTTCGACCACGCCTGGTGTCCTGGGATACTTGTTTTTTTAAGGAAAGCTGGTATTCCGTGTAATATTTACCACCTTATTAAAGATTTTCTGCATGACAGATCTGCATTGCTCTCCCTTGGCCACGTTTCTTCCTCCCGCATTTTGGAAAGAGGTTGCCCTCAAGGCTCGGTTTCCGGACCTTTATTGTGGAATTTAATTATGAATGATCTACTCAATAGACTCTCACATTGTCCGAGTTGTAAAACAATTGCTTTTGCTGATGATCTACTAATTTGCATTCAAGAGAAGTGTCCCATTACTCTCTTTAATACGGCTCAAAACACCCTTACTATTATTTCCAATTGGTCCAGAGAACAGAAATTGGAATTCAATCCTAATAAATCTAAAATTATGATTATTAAAAGAAAGCATGCCAGCTATACAAACCAACAACTGTACTTGGATAATACCTTACTCGAAACGGTGAATGAAATTAAATATTTAGGCGTTATTCTTGATCATAAGTTTTGTTGGAAAAATCATATTATGTATTTATCCAATAAGTGTGAAAATATACTTAGAGGACTTAATCGTGTCTCATGCAATACTTTTGGTTTAAAAGTTAATGTTATTGATATGATTTATAAGCAGGGTATTGTCCCCTTTATTTGCTATGCTTCTAGAGTGTGGGGAACAGCTTTAGAAAAGAAGATTAATTCCCGTATACTTCGCAGAATTCAAAGAAGAATTTTACTAAGAGTTGTGCGGGGCTACAGAACAATTAGCTATGAAGCCTGTTTCGCAATTTCAGGATTTCCTCCGATTGACCTTCATGTTTTGAATGACAAAAAGTTTAAAGATACCATCAGCAAATTTATGTTCGATGCCAAGGTGTTGTTTGAAGATCTTCCTCATCCTGCCAATCGTTTGCCAATTCAAACTATCATTTATGACAATTCTGTTGATGATAATTTCCCTGTTGTGTGTTATACAGATGGCAGTAAGATTAATAATCGAGTTGGATTAGCTTATGTCGTTTTCCATAATGGTTCTGAACTGGAATACAAACTCTTTAGAATTCCCAATGAATGCAGTGTTTTCCAAGCCGAATTACTGTGCATTAGTGAGTCAATTAAGTGGATATCTAACAACTGTTCGCTAAGTGCTAAATTTCTTATTCGCACTGATTCTCTTTCATCCTTATTTTCTCTTAGGAATATCTTCTCATATAATAAATTAATTGTGACTTCCCATGCTCTTCTTAAAGACCTTAATAATAAAGGTGTTGATGTTATCTTCTCTCATGTACGTGGCCACACTGGCAATCTAGGAAATGAACGGGCTGATTGGTTGGCAAAACAAGCTACACATCTTCAAGTAATTACTCCAATGATACTTCCTAAGTCATTTTACAAGAACAAAAGTAGGGATGATACAATACTCGAGTGGAATGAACTATACAGGAATTCTACTACTGCCTCTTTGACTAAACTATATTTTCCTTCCATTCCTCACAGACTGAATAATAAACACTTTTTCTGCAATTTTGAAGTTACTCAATTTCTAACTGGACATGGTAAATTCAATTCATATCTGAAGAGATTTAGATTATCTAGTACAGACTTGTGTTCATGCAGTTTCGGGGGAGTACAAAATGTCGAACATTTGTTGTTCTATTGTTCAAAGCTCAAGGAAGGACGAAAGGAACTCATTTCTAAGTTAAACTCTGTGAATATTTCATTTCCTCCCCCTCTTCATGTTTTTGTTCAACATAAAATGGCTTTCTCTTTTTTCTGTAAATTTATCTCTTACGTATCATCTGTGAATTTGTAAGTTTATTTTATTTTGTGTTGTGTTGTTGTATTTGTTTGTTTTTTTTTACTTACCTCTGTAAGCCTTGTGTAATACTATGTGGTGCACAAGGATTTAAAATTTTCAATTAAAAAAAAAAAAAAAGCAAGTAAGAATATTTTTTCCGAGCAGTCTAATTAATAACACTAAATTTTAAAGAAATAATTAAAATGTAAATCTGAAAAGCGGCAAATTAATAAATAGTAGTTAGTTAGCCTATTCAGTAAGTACTAAATTAGATATACTACTTTTGCTGAGTTAATACACAAAATAGATATTTGCATATATGTCAAGGAAACTGTTAAGACTGGAAATTAGCATGAATTTTTTCTAAATAATAGTAATAGGGCTTATGTTAAGAATCATAAGCCAAGATAACTTCTTGAATATCACTTTGTTGAAGGTAATAGTTTCAGAAAAGATTTAAGAAATAACTAGTGTAAAAGTGTATATTGAATAAAGGAAAAGAAAAATTTAATTTATATATACTATCCGCAAGAACTGTTCTTTTGTTCTTATGTAATCGAAAGTTACATATAAAAATAATTAATAAGGAACTAGTATACTCATTAGCAATGTCAGATTAGACACGCTACATCTTTGAACTTCAAAAATCCACAAAAAATATATTTTATTGAATTTTACTGATACATTTCTCTCTTTCAGTTTTTGCCATAGAGGCGTCTTCGATTCAAATATTTACATTCGAATTCCAGAGTTAATTTTTAAAAAAACACGTTATTACACGCCAAGAAAAATATTTCTAAATATTTTTTTCTTACTCTTTAAGCCTTATTTTTTCTTTGAGACTGTCGCCCTCGTGGCCCAATGGATAAGGCATCGGTCTCCTAAACCGGGGATTGTGGGTTCGAGTCCCACCGAGGGTACGTAAGTGTATGATTTTTCTAGCATTTTGTTGTCATACAGAACAGTATAACGGGAGCAGTTAGCTCATTATTTTGTTTTTTAGAGCCAGACGTTATACCTCTATCTCTCCAAGTTTTACGTTTTCATACTTTTCAGTACCAACCGAATTTTCGTTTATCCAATAAAATATTCCTTTAATTGAAAAGGATTTGTATCTTTTTCAGTATATGCATTATAAAGTATGGTTTATGCTGCTCTTCCTAGCAAAATAGCTGGAGTACAATTCATTTCAAAGTTGCATTGTTTTAAGAATAACAATTCTTCAACAGGGAAAATTATGGTTTATCTGTCTGTCTGATTAGCGATAATTTATTTTAATTAAATTTTCTTCATCCAGAAAGTCAATAGAAAACTATTAAAAAAATTATTTCATTAATTAATTCGCTATTTCCTTTAAATTTTTATCTTTATTCTTGGCTTTGAATCAATAAAATATCATGCAGATTTAGGTAACTGTATGAGCATAGACGAAGAAAATAATTAATAGTTAACACAAACGTCATGTAAGATCGAACATTTTACTAAATATTGTACATACATAAAATAGGCAAAAAAATGAAACCTTAATTTCGCGTATTTCCAATATAAGTGAGCTTAGTCCCTTCAATAATCAACAGGAGAAAAAAAAGGGCACTCAGTACCCTCGGTGGGACTCGAACCCACAATCCCCGGTTTAGGAGACCGATGCCTTATCCATTAGGCCACGAGGGCTACGCTAAATTGAATGATCCACGCTATAAATGTTATTATTAGAAAGCGAGTAATATTATTATACACAAGTTTCTATCTTTTGAAAGCTGAACTAATATATTTTATGTATACGTTTTATTATAACATTCAACTTCTAGTAAAACAATAGAAAAAGAATCGAGAATTACATCAGTAAGGCTCAATAAAAGCTTCTTTTTTCTGCTCTTGAAAGTGTAGCCTCCGATTACTGCTGATTCATACGAGCTAAAAATCAACAGCAATTTGTCTAGTACAATGTATTTTACTTTTCTTTTCCGTAACTGAAAACACTTTGAGCTGTCTTCTGTATTGGAGACACACTTGAAATCTTGGATTAATTCTTATCGTTAAAGAAAATAAATACTCACCTTATCTACCTTTTCCTTACTTTGTTTTGCTGCTACTATTTACAGATATCTCTTCTGCTTTGGATTTATCAAATGATAGCCAACTAAAGAAGTCCTTGTCGCTTAACCAGTAACACTTAGTGTGTTTACTATTAATTAATTTGCAACTTTTGCCTTTCTTTCATTCTAAGTATTATTCTTTAACTTTAATTTATCTTATTATATTTATATGCAAATTTTCCTTTACTGACTGGATTAAGTCAGGGATTAATTTCAAAAATTAGAAGAGCTGGAGTCCTGTGGAAGACTGGCAGCAAAGATAGATAAAATGAAATAAATAAAATAAATAAATAATGAATAATAAAATTTAAAATACTAATTAATTAACTCAAAGAAAAACACTTAAATAATAAATTAAAATATTGGAGTGTATCTCCCCTATTTCGATATCAGGCATTAATCACGGTACCACGGGCAATGACGGAATTTAAGCTCTAAATTGCTTGGAAAATCCGTGACAGATTACCATGGAATGCGTGAGAGATGATAGTCAAAAAAAAATATCTATCACGCTTGCATGATCAAACATTAAACTCCTTTTGCTTCTGTTACTTGCTATAGCTGCTGTATAAACTTTTCAAATGTTTTCGCGAGAAAAGAAAAACTGGCTAAAAGTCAATTTTTGTTTCAAATTTCATATACTGTCTTTCATTAGCATTTTATGACACAAAAATTTGTGAATTAAAAAAAAAAACTCCTACTTTTATTCTTTAAAATAAAGAGAGCTCAGGCAAACATTTATGTTAAGAAGGAAAAAAAATAATTCGAAATTTCTTCTTAAAAACCAGCTAAACGTCAATTTTATTTTTAGAGTAGGGCTGGGGATGGGTGATATGTTTGCATACCATACCTCATTAATATATTGCAACAGAAATTTGCTATAAGATCTTTAGATCCAATAGAATATACTATATATATCTTAGTTGGAATCTTAAGGAAAATGCTATATTTATCATGCTTTAATCTAAAATTATTTATTAAATTTAACATTTTCTGTGGAGAAATGAGATTAAGTTACACAGAAAGAAAAAAAAAAAAAAAAAAGAGAGAGAGAGAGATTCTCGTATAATGTAAGAATTAGATAAGATAAAGGGATTTAAAAAATTATTCTCTTTTTAAAAAGGCAATGATAATTACCTCATTCTATTCCAAGCAGAGATTCTGCGAGATCTGAAAATTATTTTAGAGGGAGAAAAAATTTATTTAAATCCAAGATGTTACTTCACACATTCACTTTATTAATAATTTGATTTGTGTAACATTTAAACGAAGAGAAATAGTTGATTTATTTTCTTTAATATACTGCATTATTTAAGGGGGGGAATTCTAAAAAATCGTAATTTTAGGTAAAATAAATTATGAGTACTAGCATAAGGTTTATAATAATACGTTAATAATGAGACGAATATATTGCTCGCTAAGTTTCCTTCAGGCAGCAGACCATCACGACACATAATTGCAAATAAAAAAACATTAACTTCATTTTAATAAAATTGTGGGATTATAAGCAATCATGTTATTAAAAGCGAATTTTGAAGGATAATACTAATAAATAATTTGCATAATGAAAGCTTTACATTCTATTGGTACACTTGTATTTTATGTACTTGTATGAGTAACCCTTATCTGGAAAAACAGTTGAAACTAATTATACACATAAAATTTTATTCAAAATTTTGTGCTTTACAAAAATCACAAATTAGTCTTATTCCCTTTTTACCTCTTCTCATGCCTCGGTTGTCAGTAAACAATGCAATGCAAATGTATTGTTGCGCCATCTCGTGGCGATTAATGAAATCGAAGTAACTGATATCTAAATTCTCGTTTTCGCAGATGACAGATGATTACTCATTTAACTTACAGCGAACGAACGTAAAATGAAAAAAAAAAAAAAAAGTAAAATAGAATGCATAAGCAGTATCTCGCCTATTTTTTCTTGTAGCTACGGGATGCATTATCTAAATCATTATGAAAGTTTTTTTTTTTTTTCTTCTTTTACTATTATTTATATCTTACGGTCAAGTGTAGTCACTTGCACAAAATTGCATGAGCGGCCGCTCACTAATTTAAGGAAAATGTTGCTGCGTTCTCATCCTCATTCAAAAGTAGGTACGCATACGTCGTAGAACAGGCAATATATACTCCAGCAGCACTGTACCATACACTGCAGTATAAAATTGCATTGTAATGTATTATTTGATGCGACTTTTGTTTACACTTTACGGAAAAAAATAATGTATTGTTTTGCAAAGAAATTATAAACAATAAAAGTATAGTTATCTATCGTTAATTTTCATTCATAGGGACCAGAAAATTATTTGAATCATTTTGACTTATTAGAAGTTCAAATAATCAAAATTATTTCGGAAAGTTCTTTCTTCTTATTTGATATATTTGGGACTTCACTTATTGCCTAAAATATTCATATTTGAAATGAAGAGAATTCACTGCATAAAAAGATTAAATATCTTCAAAACAGATATCAGTTTTGATCAAAGTGAATTTAAACAGTAAGCATCTAAAGTTTGATTTTAAAACGCTCGATCTTAAAACCTTAAAATTACTCAAAAAAAAAAAAAAAAGAAAAGTAAAAGGAAAGGAATGGGGAAAAAAACAATGCGTTGTAGTTTTTTATTCGAGAGTATGAGAAAAGATGAGTATCGAATTCGCAAACCGCTAAATTATGCAATAGAAAGTTCAACAAAACGTTAGTATCAGTGGCGCCATCTATCAGCAGTATTTAGAAATAAATATTTAAATATGCATTTTTGCATATGATTTTTTAAAAGTTTTAACGTTTGCCAACCGTATTTTTGATTTTCTTTGTCAGAATAGTTTGACTGAAAATTTCTATGACTGTTGTTGAATTGAGTGTCAGTTATGAGTGTATAGCTATTACACTGAACTGAACAAATCCTACAGGACTTCATTGTTCTTGCATTTTCACAAAGATTTATTCATGTTGAATGATTTAATTTTCAACGATTAATCGACGCTAAACCTCTAAATTATTAAATTTTTTCAGAAATATGTGATATTTTAATGCGCTGCTTGAAAACTGCGTAGATAAAAAGTTGAATGCCTAACCAGAAATTTCCCTACGTGGCCGTTTCGAAACATAATTTTATTCCTTGGTAATGCACATTAAATCAGTTTTTTGTAGACAAAATATTTTTCGACGGTAGTTCAATACAATAGTTTTTATCTACACGGTGAGCAAAGAGGGACCATTAAGCACAGCAGCGCAGAGATGTTTGCATAGCAGGAGAAGTTAAGATGAAGAATGGCGTAATTGCTCGCGAAGCAGTGTTTATACTAGGCAGGTGCATATGTACAGCTAAGCTGTGTTTGGTTAATTTTAGGTTTTAGTTCTCTAGGCAAGCAGTGTTATATAATTTGGAAAGATCTCGAATATGGGAGAACAGATGAACTTAGGGGAAGAACATGAAATATAGAATAGTCAATTTTGAGGCCGCCAAACATTTCTTAGCGCAGCCATCGTATTTTATTATATCTTACATATTTTTGCGTACGTATAGTGTACATTTTTGATGAATAAATTTATTACATTTTGCGAAATGCACCTATGAAATTGGGGCATTAATTTTGGCTTACCCTTTACATAGAACAGAGACGGAAGCGAATATTCTTATGCACGGTGTTCCACTTAGATCACCCCAACTCTGCACAACCAGATTCATCACTTGAAATACATAAAATTGCCAAAGAACTGTACCAGTACGACCATAGTTTTCGAGATAAATGAAAAAAAAGAAAATTATGACGTCATACCCAATAGGAGCAAAAAAAAACTTTACTGAAAACATGATTGCACACGTTTATACAGGAAGATATTAAAATTGACCACCCTACATATCGAGGCATGCATGAGCGCGCAGCGGAATGGCTCAGTGTGGTGTCCACCCAGTGTTCATCTTCCATGCTGCGTAAACAAAGTTCAATAAAAATACACTCAGTACCCTCGGTGGGACTCGAACCCACAATCCCCGGTTTAGGAGACCGATGCCTTATCCATTAGGCCACGAGGGCTACGATAAGATTAATGATCTACGCTATAAATGTTATTATCAGAAAGCGAGTAATATAATGATTATACACAAGTTTTTACCTTTTGAAGATTGAAATAATATAATAATTTTATGTATGCGTTTTAATATAATATTAAACTTCTGGTAAGGGCATAATTTAAGAAATTAGAAGTGCCGGAGTATTATGGAAGACTGTGACGAAGGAAAGAAAAAAGTAGTAAATAAATAAAATAGCTAAATTAAAATAATCAAATAATAAACTTAAAATAAGATTAATACTGATTTCATTTAACAAATTATTAATTAATTAATTAAATTTAATCAGTTAAATAAATAATGAATTTAAATTAAGAAAAAGGTAAAGAGATAAACAGAAATCTAATAAATTATTAAAATAATTTTAAATAGTTAAATAGAAAAAAAAAAAAAGTTTCGGACCCTGTCTTATTTGGCGCATCGGCTGGAATTACAATTCCACATAGATGCTAAGAAACAGATAAACCGATATCCATCTGAGTTTATAAGCCGTGATTAGACGTATAATGTACTATTTCAAGGGATGACAGGTACCACTCTTTTTTTGCAGCACAAGGAAAAAAGGTAAAACGATTAAAGCTGAAACAGTATGAAGATATGGAAAGAAATTTAACGGAAAAGTGTAGCTTTGAAAATAAAGAGGGAAGAGTTCAAGACGTTCTGATCACGATGTCCTGTCGATATAATTCTAGCCGTCAAGTAGAAATTTTCCCTGAATACGTTTCCTGAATAAATTTTCCTAAATACAACGTGAGCATAAACATAAGAGTTATCTGTACAAGTGACAGCAGTCTCAACCTATGTGCAAGGCTTGATTGCGAAGGAAAGACAGGCCTGCATTCAGAAGTTAGAATTTATTTTCAAGGTGCAGATCTCTCTTCTGCTTGATATTTATCAAAAGGTAGCCGCCTAAAGAAGACCTTGTCGCTTAACCAGTAACACTGAATGTGTTTACTATTAATTAATTTGCCACTTTCCTCTTTCCATTCTAATTATTATTCTTTCACTTTAATTTATCTTATTATAATTATATGCAAATTTCCTTTACTAATTGGATTAAGTCAGGGATTAATTTCAAAAATTAGAAGAGCTGGAGTCCTGTAGAAGACTGGCAGCAAAGATAGATAAAATGAAATAAATAAAATAAATAAATAATGAATAATAAAATTTAAAATACTAATTAATTAACTCAAAAACAAACAGTTAAATAATAAATTAAAAGACTGGAGTGTATCCTGTTTCGATTATCAGGCACTAATCACGTACCAGAGCCGAGCAATGATGGAATTTACGCTGTAAGTTGCTTGGAAAATCCGTGACAGGTTATCATGTGGTGCGAGAGAGATCATAGTCAAAAAATATTTCAACCAAGCTTATATGATGAACCCTGAAACTCCTCTGGGTTTAGTTGCTCATTTAACCAAAACTTGTTGTAGCTAACTTATAAACTTTTCAAATTTTTAAAAGGAAGTAAGGAGCTATATACAAGTAAACTAAGCTTCGCCTGATTTCTGAGAAAAGTTAGGTTATGTTATTTAATTACGGCAAAGCCTCGAGGGCTATCTGCCTAAGGGGATGGATGCCTTCGTGGAGGACTTTCTAAGGGAAACTGGCTCCTATACACGTTACACATGGGGAAAACCACAAAAACACCCATGCAGCTAGCCCGTTCGCGGGATTCGAACCTCGGACCGAACTACCAGTGTTCAGCGACTTTACCACTCGGCCGCTGGTGGGCTACGATTTCTGAGAAAAGAAAAAGTGACTAAAAGTCAATTTTTGTTTTAAATTTCGCATAAAATGTAACATTAATAGTTTATAACCGAAATTTTTTAAGCAAAAAAAAACCTCCAAACTATATTTGATAAAATAAAGACAGCTCAGACAATATTTATATAAAAAAGAAGAAAAGAGAAATCTGAAATTCTTAAAACTAGCTAAGATTGCTCATCTTTCAAGCTGCGTAAACAAAGTTCACGGAGCATGAAGGTAGTCTGGTCTGGTCTGCACAGTTATTGCCAAAATATCGCGCTATGCGCGATTTGTCCGGCTCATGAAAAATAAAGCCCAGTGGGTACCTGACATTAAGACTTCGTGACAGTTTGATAAAGGTCTGAGGTGGTAACTAGGGGCGACCATGTGTCGCAAAGTCTTCGAGAAGCAAGAGCAACGAGAAGCCCAATGTTCCGGAGCCGTGAGGATACTGTGCTGTATGTTTGTCTTGTTGCATAAATAAACAGAAACACATCAAACAAGTGATTCAAAAACATGTTAATTGTAATACAAGGGTGAATAACATAAAAATAAATGATACAAGCTATATACAATTACAACACATTAGATATAACACTGACCTACTGAGCAACTTCCGACCTAAGTTAGCCTAAAGGCAATAAACGGAATATGTTACTCAGAGGTAAAACCATTTACTATCTACTGACCACAACCTTAGGTCAGGGCCAAAACAGATCAGTCGGGCACCATAATATCAAAGTCAGATTTCAAAGTTTACATTTGTACAATATACAGAGTTATTTGGATATATTACGTACGTTGAAGAAATGCATCTGAAGTTATTATATTAAGATTTTCCAGAATAGTTAAGACAGGAATTGACAGCCGCCTACAGTAACAAATATGGTAACAATAATTGCAAAACGTTTAAAGTAGAAGATCATAGATAAATGTCAGTTATATATGTCAGTATATATATTAAAAACACAAGTAAATGAACAGTAAGGATCAACACCCCGTTCAGAATCTGCACGCTATTTAAATGAAGTATATAGTCATGAAAGAATCAAGTCTGATCTCTAGTGTCCAAATTTAAATGTAAATGAACATATTTTATGTTCCATAATCCAGTACTAAGTGTTTTGGCCAAAGTAAAGTATTCTGCAGTTCATGCAACATTCAAGTCATATAACTCAGAGGTACTGGAATTTGTACTAAATCATAGTAATAAAATCCAAAAGTTCAATCAAGATGTTTGTTGATTCCAGTACATAACAGTTGTCCTATAATTGTAACAATGAGTTAAAGAAGATCATACCAGACATACACAATATAGAGCAAACATTATGTTTCCATACTTGGTCATAAATGTGCCAGGAGAAAAACCATGAGTCCAGTTACATGTTAATCTACACAAGAACAGATAGCATAATATTGAGACATGCATTCATAACGTTGAACAAAAGATTACTTCAGATACAACTAAGCACGTGCTGTACACTTTATGCTGTTGCTTTTGAATGAAAAAAAAAATGTCATAACGTTTATAAGAAATCAGTTGTTACAATTACTAAAAGTACAATTTCGTAGGTAAGTCATTCCAGATATTCACTGGTTCATATAAGTCAAAACAAAATTTGAATATGCACAGATTCAAACAAGAATATTTAACAGTAAGATAGAACATAGAGTAAATATAAAAAGTTCGCGCTAGATATATGAAGAGATAAACGAAGAATGTCGATCGCTAAATTAAAGTAATTCTAAGCGCAATAGTCAACACTACATATTATTACACATTATTACATTTCAATGTAATAAAAACCTAGTTATTCAAAAATTTAGTTATTAATGCAAGTAAGAGATATACACAAAGATATACTATACTGGTTCAAATACATACAATATTACTTATTTCATATAAAACTAACTAAATACATTAAATTACACAAAACATATTACATATTGTCACATAATGCTTAATATAATTACATGTTACATATTATAATTGTAAATACAAAAGATAGATCATAACCTAATACATTTTAAAAACACAATACTTGTTACAAATCAATACACATTATAAAAAGTTGCAGTATCAAACACCAGGAGTACACCAGATATTCATGGATAAGCATAATTCCAGTCAAACAATGTTAAAATTATTGAAATAAACAATATATAAGAAAAGATTCAAACAATTAGGTTATGCACAGGAACTCTGGTGAAGTCAAATAAAACTAAATAAGAGCAAGAACATGTATGCATTTTGTTAAACTTGTTGTTACATAAACAACATTCAGTAGTACCATAAATGTGTTATAATAATTTTCCACCATTAAAAAGAAAAAAAAAAGGTATGACCATGTCAAGACAGATTGTAAGAGAGACAAACCGATTACAGATGAATTTGTCTACAAATCAGAGCATATACCAATAACAAAGTACAGTTACAAATAAGTACATAAAAACTGAAACTAAGCATTTGACATGTTAGAAGAAGCAGTCACCATGAGCAATGGGGAAACAATTATCCTATTTTAAATAAAGAGTCATACCAAAAATACAAACAAAACTAACTCATGCCATAGTAAATGCTGTAACAATTTCCAAGATAAAAGAAAAACAGCATTCAACACAACATAAAACAACACATTATTACTTGTAACATAAAAAAATTACTTTAAACTTACAATTACTAAAAAAAATTACACATTAGATACAGTAAAATATGATAGTATTCAAAATACAAATTAAGGTAAAATACAAAATGTAATGCAGAATGCAAAAACTTATGTACAAGCAGTGAAGCAGATTATGTAGGAAAATTTAAGTCCCGAGTGAGGTGGGGCGCAAGTGGTCTGTACATAGAATCCTCCTCGAGAATAATATAATTGAGTACATTTAGATCATTCATGTGACTACAGTCCTGCGCTTTCTCGAAAAAATATTTATGTTAGCTTTGTGCAGATATTCTTCTACAGTATCTAATTTTAAATCTCTGTGCAGCATCTGATTGGAAACATAGTAGTGGGCGTTAGTAATCATACGCAGTAGCTTATTCTGTGTCACTTGCAGTTTGTTTAATTCCTTCTTATGAACTGAGGCCCAGGCGGGAGACGCATAGGCAAAGATAGGGCGTATAATAGAGATGTAAATGTGCCTTTTGCGTTTTAAGTCTAGTTTAGAGGTCGAAGAAAGAAGTGGAGTGAGACTTTGAATAACTCCCACTGTCTTGCCTCTGATGTGATGAGCATGAAGATGAGCAACTAAGCCACTTTCTGTAGTTACTAGATCGCGATACACCAATTCCTTCAGATCCAATCGAAATTAAATCCAAAGGTATTAGATCTAGTGAGCAATATTACTGAACCACCGCATTTGATCCAGCGGCCTGTGTATTGCAAATCCGGGCAATCACATACAGAAGCGCTGAAATGCGCTGGAGCTCTAACATGTCGGAACCGTATTCCATGTATTGGCCCTAAGGATATGCCATCAAGGAAATCGGTTAGGCATCACGGAGAAATGTGAGCTGTTCAAGCAGCAGAAACTGTCCACACATGCGATTGTGTAGTACGATGGCCCACACATTTACAGACCAGGGAACCTAATATCTCCTCGGGCGAATTGCGTGAGGTTTCCGCTCCTATGCCATTTTCATCAAACATAATTGCTTTTTTCATTTATGCTTATCTGTTTTATGCTACTACATCATCATTTACTCCACTTTTTCATGCCATTTTATTTTACGCCAAATCTACTATCTTCAATTTTATGCTTATCTACACTGCCAAAGGATGGCGCCACAAGCATCAGGATATGCACTTGGCTCTACCATCTTTTGATTGATACTGGTTTAATAGGATACCCTTATCAAGGAATGATAAATATGTTTTGGTAAAGGCCCTTTTTAGGGCCGAATACCAATCAACGAGGACTCGGATACAGATACAGATACAGCGTGAGGTTTGTACTCTGACCCCATATGGCTTTTGTGACTGTTTAAGACACCAGCGGTTGCAAAAGTCTGATAACATTTGAAAATTCCACAAGTCGTGAAATAATTTAGATAGAGAGTTAAAAGTTGACACAGATGCATGAAATAACATGGGTTTTATTGAAACCAAAAAAAGACCAAAAAACGGTCAAGAGATAATGCTGGACAGAAAATTGTTAATGACCCCTAATAAGAATCGTGTATAAAATAAGCTGTGGTGAGAGAGGGAATCGGATGCAACAGCATTCGCCGCATGTTGACTGTACCAGAAAAGACGCTGTTAGTGAGGCTCTTCTATCAGAATGAAGAATTTCCTGCAACAGACTTCCGATCCCATCGCCATTAAAAGGGTATTTGAAAGTGTAGCTGTGTAGAAAATGATTGCCAAGTACGAAGCTACTCGTTATTTAGACTAACGGCCTCGTAGTGAGCAACAAAACACAGGTGTTACTGCTGCTCGGACAGCTCAGGAAGAAATGGAGACTCAAGCCGTTTCGTCTACGCATGAGAAATTAGTAGCTCGTTAAGCTACTTATTTTGTTTTTTCCTCAAAATAGCTATTGTACTACCAAAGTATTACGCGTTATTCACACTTTTGAGTACCATCCGGATTTTCGTTTATCCAATAAAATATTCCTTTATTTAAATAAAATATTCCTTTATTTGAAAAAGATTTGTATCTCCTTCAATATATCCATTATGCGATTATAAAGTACGATTTATGCTGCTCTTCCTAGCAAAATAGCTGAAGTAGAATTCATTTGAATGTTGCATTTATTAGCAATAATAATTTTTCAAAGGTTTAAATTAGAAATGTTCTATCTGTTTGACTAGCGATGATTTATTTTAATTAAATTTTCTTCATTAAGAAATTCAACAGAAAATGTTGAATTCCTTAATACACTATTTGCTTTAAATTTCATTTTTATTCTTGACTTTGAATTAATAAAATATCATATTAATATAGATAACTGTAAGAGCATAAATGAAGAAAATAATGAATAATTGACACAAAAACCTACGAAAGCTGAAACATTTTACTAAGATCTGTACTGTAAAGGGAAAACATAATCTTAACTTGGCGTAGATTAAAAAGAAAATTAAACTTCGGTGCATTTTCTCTTCCAGTTAAAATGCTATATAATTCCAATTTAAGCAAGCTCCGTCCGTTCAGTAAACAAAGGGGTAAAAAAATAACACCGAGTACCCTCGGTGGGACTTGAACCCACAATCCCCGGTTTAGGAGCCCGATGCCTTATCCATTAGGCCACCAGGGCCACGCCAAATTTTATGATCTATGTTATAAATGTTATTATTAGAATGCGAGTAATATAATGATTATACACAAGTTTTTATCTTTTGAAGACTGAAATAATATAATAATTTTACGTGTGCGTTTTAATATAATATTAAACTTCTGGTAAGAGTTATAAATGTTATGCCTCCGATATTGCTGATTCTACGAGCTAAAAATCAACAGAAATTGTCTAGTGCAATGTATTTTAATTTCCTGTTCCATTATTGAAAACACTTTGAGCTGTCTTCCGTATTCGAGACACGCCTGGAGTCTTGAAATGAATTCTTATCGCTAAATGAAAATAATACTCGCATATCTTACCTTTTGCTTAGTTTGCTTTGCTGCTATTATTTGCAATTTGCACATCTCTCTCGACGCGACGTTAAATACAGTCTTATTTCGTGCTTTTCGCCATGATAACAAGGCCCACCAGCGGCCGAGTGGTAAAGTCGCTGAACACTGGTAGTTCGGTCTGAGGTTCCAATCCCGCGAACGGGCTGTCTGCATGGAAGTTTTCGTGGTTTCGTGTATACGAGCCAGTTCACCTTAGAAAGTCCTCCACGAAGGCATCCCTCCTCTTAGGCTGATAGCCCTCGAAGCTTTGCCATAATGACACGCACACACACCCCAGTTGGGCTTGCGCGAAAATATAGGGTTACTTTAAACGTGTTATATTTGGCGCTTTATCGCAAAGAAAATATATTTCGATTATTTAGGAAAATGAACAAAGCATTGCTGAGAGAATGAATTATCCATACTAAGTTTACACTGAAGTGACAAAAGTCATGGGATACCTCCTAATATTTTGTCAGTCCTCCTTTTGCACGGCTAAGTGCAGCAACTTGACGTGGCATGGACTCAACAAGTCGTTAGAAGCCCCTGCAGGAATATTGAGCCATGCTGCCTCTATAGACGTCCATAATTGTGAAAGTGTTGACGGTGCAGGGTTTTGGGCACGAACTGACCTCTCGATGATGTCCCATAAATGTTCGATGGGATTCATGTCGGGCGATCTAGGTGGCCAGATCATTCGCTGGAATTGTCCAGAATGCTCTTCTAACCAATCGCGAACAATTGTGGCCCGGTGACATGCCGCATTGTCATCCATAAAAATCCCATCGTTATTTGAGTACGTGAAGTCCATGAATGGCTGTAAGTGATCTCCAAGTAGCTGAAGGTATCCATTTCCAGTCAATGATCGGTTCAGTTGCACCAGAGGACCGAGTCCATGCCATGTAAAAACAGCCCAGACCATCATGGAACCACCACCAGCTTGAACAGTGCCTTGTTGACAACTTGGGTCCATGGCTTCGTGGGGTCTGCGCCACACTCGAACCCTACCATCAGCTCTTACCAACTGAAATCGTGACTCATCTGACCAAGCCACGGTTTTCCATTCGTTTAGGGACCAACCGATATGCTCACGAGCCCACGAGAGTCGCTGCAGGCGATGTCGTGCTGTCAGTAAAGGCACTCGAGTCGGTCTTCTGCTGGTATAGCCCAAAGAAGACAAATTTCGCCGCACTGTCCTATCGGACACGTCCCTCGTACGTCCCACATTGATTTCTGCGGTTATTTGACGCAGTGATGCTTGTCTGTGAACATTGACAACTCTACGCAGACGTCGCTGGTCTCGGTCGTTAAGTGCAGGTGGTCGGCCACTGCGCTGTCCATGGTGGGATGTTATGCCTGAAATTAGATACTCTCGGCACACTCTTGGCACTGTGGATCTCGGAATGTTGAATTCCCTAACGATATCCGAAATGGAATGACCCATGCGTCTAGCTCCAACTACCATTCCGCGTTCAAAGTCTGTTAATTCTCGTCGTGCGGCCATAATCACGTCAAAGCCTCTTCACATGAATAACTTGAACACAAATGAAAGCCCTGCCAAAGCACTTCGCATTTATACATTTTCTACGCGATACTACTGCCATCTGTATATTTGCATATTGCTATCCCATGACTTTTGTCACTTCAGTGTATATGTAGTTTATATAACTTTTTTTAATTAATGTTATTTATCTTCATCTTTAGAGTCTTTAATCCTAAAAACTGTTTGAAAATTTCAGGCTGTTTATGACACAGGACATAAAATTCCGTTTCGGAAAGAAAAATAGTATAGAAAATTAACAAACTTTTGAAGATGCTTATTATTAATTTATGGTTTTTTCCTCATAATGTGGTAAACTCATATGAGAATAAAGTGAATTAAAAAAAAAAAAAAAAAAAGAATCGTTTGCCTGAAAGAGAAAATTACTAATGTATTTAGTAGTAAACTTGAGAAACCTTTTTTTCAATCACAATTTTATGTCAGTATGTATGTAACAGTAAACTAAGTAGAAAATATTAAATGCATTTCAAGAAGTAAATATGCATGATTTGTATGTATAGATTATAAATCAAAATATATTATATACATTTTGTATACATACATTTCTGAATACACACATACGTTTCTGAACGCAGTTCCAATAACAGAAGAGCGCACCTCTGATTTCTATAAACACTGACATGTAGAACTCAAATTCAGTATTAACTTTCCTCAATGAGTTGAACTTTACATTATCTGAATTTTTTAAACACTCTGTTTAGTTTCAATTCATGAAAAACTGTATTTTTCTGCATAATGAAGCTTTTGATTGCAGATAATTTTGTCGTTTACTCTGAGCTTTTTTTCTACAAACAAATTAATATAAGTAACCACACATATTCCATAAGATTTTTTTCTAGTACCAAGAATGAGCCCTGTAAAGCAGAACATTTTTTTAAAAATGTATAGTTTAAATTAAGGATTCCCAGGCTTTCTCTTCATTAACCCTTTTATATTTTTCTCTGTAATTTATAGCATACAACATAATAACAATACAAATAATTGTGCATACATAGCTTAAAGATTATAGAGCTAGACTAAGAATATACATAAAAGATTTGGGAAAAAATGGTTTTTTAGGTTTATGCTTTATTTGTATTCTTATTGTTTTGAATTTTAGAGATATAAACAAGATGCAAAATAAACTTGCAAAAGATGCAAAATCATAGATTTTAATTGCCCCAGAGTTTGATTTTAAAGAATGTAATGGATGCACTTGATGTAAATTGAAATAATTTTTTAAATATTTGGCATAAAATTGCTTAATTCTTAAATCAGCTCATTTAGAAATATTCAGCTTGTTTCTTGTTTTCGTAGTAAGTTATTGACTTGACTAAAGCTTCTTTCCAGTGGGTAAGAGGAAGAAAAATTCTATAATATTGGTTTGGTAACATCTTTAATTTTGGGATATTTCTCTCGGACGATTTATAAATTACCAAACTTAGTGCACTCATATGTTTTGAATATGACTTGGATTATTTGTATAATAAGGTTTTATATCAATATACAATTACTTATCTTTTTTTTACAGTCAGTGGGATCTTGATTTTGCTGATCAATTGTCATTGCATGTTTGGATATCGAATCGTTGACCATCATAGAGACCCTTTAAAAATTCATTAACCCAAATGAGGAACTCTAATTTAAAGTCTAACTGATAATATTTTAAAATATTTTGAATATTCGAATTCATTTTAAGTCGCTAAAGGTTTTGCACAATATCTTTTTATAAACCATTTTTACAAAAACCTTTTAGTAATTATATTATGTAAGATCAGATTGGATTGGATTATGGTAAAGGACTCAAAATTCCTATTGAGCATAAAAATATTTGTGGAAGAATTTTTAAATAGAACGTAAAAAGGACAAAATTGAGCCAGCCCATTTACTTTCCAGAAATATAATTAATGCTGAACTACCAATACTTCAAAACTTTAGCCATTCCACCATTTAAATTTACATGAGGAACTATTGCTAAAGATAAACTTAAAATAATTGCTCATATACTTATATCAGTATAAAATATGAAGAATGTATAATGATATAAATTATATACAGGTTTGGATGTTGTATTCATCAAAGAATGAAAACAGTCTATAGTGCTCATATGACAATACTAATTAATGCTTATATTAATACGTATATTTTTAATTATATCCAAAGAATACATTTTTTTTTCTATGGGATATCCATCAATGTTCTGAGGCAATATCAATATTGCATGGCACACTTAAAGGACTGAATTCAGTTGGAGCAATTCCTAGAGTTAGAATTTGTGCCTTCTGGATTGATTTTCATTACTGAATTATGTCTAATTCTTAATCCTATAATTACTGAATGACCTCTGGCCAGGAAAATTCACAATCCTGCAGTTTTTCCGTCATTGCATTTTTTTTTTTTTTTAATCTTCAATCTTACCTTCAGTTCTAGTATGGGCAGAGACCTTCTTCAGTTAGTTTAGACAGGATTTCTTTAGTTAACAAATGATGTTAAGATATTACCTTACTTCATAGGCTGCCTTAGAAAGCTAATTGTTATTATTTATTTCCTTTATTGAAATGTATTAGATAGAGATTTGAATAAGTTAATAGATGTAGATTGAGGGAATGTATGTTGCATCAATTTTCTTATGTATTATTTTTACTTCTTTGTATGAAGTAAAGAAAGTATTGTAATCACCAAAAATGTCAGGTATCATATTTCAACAGAAATATCCATGTCGACCAATCCAACAACAAAATAATCCATCATTTAGGTAGCAGGCTATCTCACTGTATCAATAAAATGCCACCCAGATGGGAAAATGGTTCGTGATGCTGATTGCTGTAACAAAGGATCCAGTTTCAAATCCTAGGAAAGGCATGAATGCTTGTGATCATTTTGAGTGCACCTGCACAGCAAAGGTGCACTCAAAGTACATGGTGAGCTGAAGACTTTTCGAGAGGTTGGTGTTGGAGACCCTCGGACCACAACCTAGGATTTTGTCCCTCCGAATTCCATCCGAGACGGAAACTTAGCAGTTAGCAACAGTCTAACTGTATCCACAGGTGCCAGCTTAGCTTCAACCTGTACATGTGTCAATAAGATGTTGCAATAAGTAATTCTGGAAGAAGGCATGGATATAGTGCATATAATACTCGTATATAAAGCATATGGTGCTTGTGTGGTAAGGGGACACTCAATACACACAGAAAGGATAAATCCTCTCAAAAAGTTGGTGGTAGGGATGAAGAACGGAAGACACTCAGAATTCCATTCATGGTGGAGCTAGGCAATTAGCAAGACCCCACAAATACCTAATATGCCTACTCGGATGCAAAGTGCCGGTCTTGCTTCAACCTGTGTTAATAAGGTACTGCATTATCTTACTCGAATGTGAATTTTCAATTAGCTTTTATCTGAGGAAACAGCCATAGTTATGATAAATAGTAAAATAAACTTTTCGACCTCAAATTGCTGTGAGAATCCATCAAAATAAATTATTAGCCTGGACAGTTGATTTAATAAGATTAAGAGTTATAGAATTACGTGATGAAAATACTGTATATACACTGGTGTGCAAAAATTAAGGACGAAGTCGAAAAATTAGCATATCAGCTGAACGAAGAGGCAGAGCGGACAGAAAGACCAATCAGGAGATTAAGTAAGGTGATGTACGGTAGCACATGCGCAGATATGCAGGTAGACGTAATGGGGGGAGTGTCTGAGTAGTATAAAGCATGTTGTCGGTGTAAGATCAGTATTTCTGGCAAAGAGATTGCACGCCGTATAGCAGTTAAAATCACACCGAGTTGCTGCCTCAGCGAGAAATGGCGAATAATCAATCTGTTAGACGACATCTGGATGCTTTTACCCGAGGTCGAATCATTAGGAAGTTGGAGGAAGGCCGCAGTGTGACAAGTGTGGCTGCAAAGTTCGGAATTGCTCACAGCATCGTTTCACGACTTTGGAGACGATTTCAAACTACAGGAACAGCTATCCGGGGGTTTAGTAGTGGTCGTCCACGAGGAACCACACCCGCAGATGACCGGTATATTGCCTTACAGGCCAGAAGAAACAGGTGGCAGACAGCGGGAGAAATCGCTGGATACACGACATAGGCGACTGGACGACCGATATCGCGTTTTACCGTGGCCAGAAGACTGCACGGTGGTGGTCTGTTTGCACGACGCCCTGTACGGTGTGTACCTTAACGCCTGCCCATCCGAGAAGGCGTTCTCTGTGTTGCCGGGAACACCGGAATTGGAGAGACAATGAATGGGGACGAGTACTCTTTACAGATGAGAGCAGATTCAGTCTGAGTAGCGATTCTCATCGCATACTCATCTGGAGAGAGCGGGGAAGCCGCAATCATCCCTCGAACATCATTGAAAGGGACAGGTATGGAGGTGGCGGTGTTCTCGTTTGGGGAGGCATCATGCTTGGTAGTCGTACAGACCTTCACATCTTCGACGCAGGCTCAGTCAACGGGACCCGTTATCGTAACGAGATTCTTCTTCCATATGTGCGTCTTTTTAGAGGCGCTATGGGTCCGCAGTTCCTTTTCATGGACGACAATGCACCATGTCATCGCACAGTAGCTGCCGAACAGCTCTTAGAGAGTGAGGATATTGAACGTATGGATTGGCCGGCACGATCTCCGGATTTCACTCCCATCGAGCATGTATGGGATTTTCTAGGCAGACGCTTGGCAGTTCGTACCTTACCACCAGTAACGATTCCGGAGCTTCGATCGGCGCTGCAAGACGAATGGGCAGCAATGCCTCAACAACTCATTTACACCCTCATTCTCAGCATGGGCAGACGCTGTGAAATCTGCCTAGCAGTCAGGGGAGATCATATTCCCTATTAAAGACCGGATGTTTCTTGCTGGACACCCATCACAGGGATGTTTCGGCCTTCAGTCGCATTGCGCTCCATGCTACTTTTTCAATAAAGCTTCTTTTTATCCCTCTGATTTCTCTTTTAGTAAGTGTTGCTTACATTACTCATGTCCTTACGTTTTGGGGATCTTACGGTATTAAATGTGTTGATTTGGAAAGCTTTTGTACAAAGTTATATTGAAAAAACCGTCTCGTCCTTAATTTTTGCACACCAGTGTATATTTTGGCATGATAAGAGTTAATCATTTTTTGTATGTATTTATGCATATGTAAGTATTTATTTATTATACGAGTTATGTATTTTGTGTATATATTTAGTTATGTATGTATTTATATAAGATATATGTATTTTGTGAATATATTTAGTTATGTATGTATTTCTATGATAAGTGTGAAGTATTTTGTGTATAAAATAAAAATTTTCACCTCAAGTTGCTGTGAAAAACCATTAAAATACGTTACTAGTCCCGGCAGCTGATTTAGTAGCATTAAGAACTATAGTTTATGTGAAAAAAATACTGTATATATATTTTTTATTAATACTACACATTAAGCTTTTGTGATAACAGTTATGTATACATTATCGTAGCAAATGAAGAAATCAAGACAAGTATCTCATGTACATTTCATACCTTCATTTTTTTCATTTAATTAAATTGATATTATAATAATCAGATTTATATTATTTGTCTAAGTTTCTGAAAGTACTGCGAATCCAGAGAACATTTTACAGTATATTTATTGATGTGCATATATGAAACTAAGCAGTTTAAAGGTTTACTTTTGGAAATATTTATTCATATTTCTTAAATGATTTAAATTCCTTACAGACGATAATATATACAATAATATAATTAGATCATGATGAATGAAAACTGGTAAAGCGTTCTGAAGAAAAACGGTGTACAGACCTATTTTTTTATCAATCACGGGTCGAAACAGCATCAATAAAAAGAAATTTGAAGGAAATGCATAAATTTACTATAAAGCAGCAGTTAAGAATTTTAAAATCTTGAATATAATGAGGAAGTTTATTAATGAAGATCAAATGGTTGCCGGCAAAAGAAGACTTTTTCACTTAACCAGTAATACTGAGTATATTTCCTACAGGGTGCGGCAGCGTTCATAGCGTAATTTGACTTGCGTAGCACAATGACGTACTGCATGAATGCGCGCCAGCTCGTGCCACATTCGTGTACTAATGAGCTGCCATTTCGAGTGTGACAGTGATATGGATCGTTGGAGTGCACAGCATCGTGCCTTTGCTGTTGAAAGTTATTTCAAGAATAACTACTGTGCGCTACCCAGCGTCTATATCGGCAACATTTCAACTTGGGACGTTATGGGAAAGTTCCAGATGGACGGACCACTGCGACAGATATTTCCATGTAGAGTAATTTTCCGTTTTGGTGACATTTCCTAGCCGCCTCGCTCACCTGATCTTTCATGTGCCGACTTTGGGGGCACCTGAAGCAAGAAATTTTCCGAAGACGTGCCACCATTCCTGAGTTGAAGGATCGCATCCGAACTGCCGTCGGCAATGTCCCAGGGAATACGTTACTCGGAGTTATGGCAAGCTTCCAACGCCGCCTAGATGAATATGTTGTGCAGAGGGCACATCATATTCAAAAAGTCATCCACGCAATGGACAATGACTTACACATTAGTAAATGACAAACCTTTAACTATTAATTGACACAAGAAGGTAATAAATAAATTACAGTTACTGCCTTATGGTGTGCTTTTAATATCCTACTAAGGACGCTGCTGCACCCCATGTAAACTAATTTATCACTTTCTTATTTCTTTCATTCCAACTATTATTGTTTCACTTTAATTTATTTTATTATATGTAAATTTTGCTTCACTAATTTGAAAAAGTCACGAATTAATTTCTAAAATTAGAAGAGCTGAAGTGTTGTGGAAGACAGGCAGCAAAGGCAAATAAAAATGAAATAAATAAAATAACAAATAATGAATAACAAAATTTAAAAGGTTAATTAACTTAATGAAAAACAGTTAAATAATAAAGTAAAATACTGGACGGTATCCTATTTCGTTATCTGGCAGGATTTACAGTACCAGAGCCGGAAAATGACGGAATTTAAGCTCTAAATTGCTTGAAAAATCCGTGACAGATTATCATGGTTTGCGTGAGATCTTATAGTCAAAAATTATTTCTACCAAGTTTACAAGATGAAGCATGAAACTCCTCTGTCTTTAGTTACTTAGTTAAAGAAATTTTTTATAACTAATGGAGATTAATAAATGGAGACTCTCTATTCCTTATAAACTTTTCAAATTTATAAAAAGAAAGCAAGGAACTAATTAAAAAAAGTAAACTAAACTTCGCCTGTTTTCTGAGAAAAGAAAACTGGCTAAAAGTAAATTTTTGTCTCACATTTCACATACCACCTTTCATTAGTATTTTATTATAGAAATTTGTGAAGCCAAAAAAAAAAAAAAAAAAAAAAAAAAAAAAAAAAAAAAAAAAAAGAACTTCAAACTACATTCGATAAAAATAAAGACAGCTCAGACAAATATTTAAATTAAAAAGAAAAGAAAGGAAATATCTTCTTAAGACTAGCTTAAGGTGCTCATCTGCTGCCATGCTGCCATGCTCCGTAAACAATGCTCACGGAGCATGAAGATGAGCAACTAAGTCACTTTCTGTAGTACCTAGATCTCGATAAAAAAGTTACTTCAGATGGCCCTATAGAATGAAATCTAAAAATACTGGATCTGACGAGTTATATTATGTTACCACCACATCCAATCCAATGTCCTGGCTGTTGCATATCCAGGCAATCCCATACAGAAGCGTTGAAACCCGCTGGAGCTCAAATATGCCGGAACCGTGTTGCATCTTTTATTCCTAAGGGTATGCCATCTAGGAAATGGTTTAGAAATCACCAAGAAATTTTGCGTATGTGAGCCGTTCAAGCAGCAGAAACTATCCACACATACGATTGTCTAGTGATCAATAGTTGACGCTGGATAGCAAAATTTAAGTTTGTATAAAATAAGCTGTAGGGAGAGAGGGAATGAGATGCACTCGCGGCATGTTGACATTACCAGAAAAGGGAGTGTTAGTGAAGCTGTTCCATCAGAATGGGGAATCTGCTACTTCAGCTTTAGCATCCTATCGCCATAAGAAGCGTATTTGAAAGGATAAAGTTCCTGTTACAAGTGTAGCTGTGAAGAAAATGATGGCGAAGTATGAAGCCATGAGTTTTTTGGACTGTTGGCCACTTAGTGGGCGGCCAGACACAAGTGTTACTGCTGCTCGGACAGTTCAGGAATAAATAGAGACTCTCTATGCATGGGAAAGTCAGAGCTTGTAAAATTACTCGTCGCAACGCCATTCTACGTACTACTGTTTAGAGAACACTAAGGCATGCCATCCAGTGCTAGTTGTACAAAATCCATCATTTCTTTTTGAAGAGCACTAAGGTGTACCCTCCAGTGCTATCCGTAAAAGATCCAGCGTCGCGATGAACTGTTAGCCGTCGATTTTGTGAAGCTGACAGCGTTCGCAGAGTGGACATTTAAAAAAGTTAGGGAAGTTGACGATTGCTTATCTAACGTACTGTGGACCGACGAAGCCCATTTCACACTCCAAAGGTCTGTCGGTCTGTCAACTCCCACAACTGCAGAATTGGGGCTACAAAAAATCCTAGAACTGTCATGGAAATTTCATTGCATGACGAATAAGTCATGGTATGGTGTGGATTTACCACAGCAATCGTGATCGGACACTTTATCTTCGAGGAAATGCATAGATCTGCTTTTCAAACTGTCATCGTGATGGGTGCGAGGTACACCGATATGTTACAGAATCGCATCATCCCTAACCTGGCTGATGAACACCTGCTGAAAGGTAAGACTTCTATGCAGGATGGTGCTCCACCCCATACTGATACACGTGTGAAAGATCTCTTGCGTACATCGTTTGGTGAGAATCGCGTGCTGAGCTGCCACTTCCATCATGCTTTGCCTCCCAGGTCCTCAGGTCTTAATCCGTGTGATTATTGGATGTGGGGTTACCTGAAGTCGCAAGTCTACCGCGATCATCCGACCTCATTAGAGATGCTTAAAGACAACATCCGACAGCAGTTTCTCACCATACCTACAGATATGCTGCACAGTGCGTTCTCCCTCGACTGCAAGTACTGTTGATGAATGACGGTTGACATTTTCAGCATTTGTTGTAAAGGTGGTGTGGTGTGGGGTACTTAATTATGGCAAAGCACACGAGCGCTATCTGCCTAAGGGGAGGGATGCCTTCGTGGAGGACTTTCTAAGGGAAACTGGCTCGTATACACGTTACACATGGGGAAAACCACGAAAACGCCCATGCAGCCAGCCCGTTCGCGGGATTCGAACATCGGACCGAACTACCAGTAATCAGCGACTTTACCGCTCGGCCGCTGGTGGACTATTTGTTGTAAAGAGCATCGTTTTTGCTAAAATTCTATTGCTATGCTGATATTTGCCTTTGTTATCATATCAAGCGCCATCTGTTGGGCATTTTTTGCACTTTTTTTGTTTCAATAAAAACCCATGAGATTTCAAACATGTGTGTCTTGTACTTCTCTACCTGCAGTATTCCTTAAATTATTGAATTTTCAAATGTTAACAGACTTTTGGGTCACCCTGTACATCTCGCAACATTCATGACGGAATACATTAACAACATGCGAAGATTACCGATAGCTACTAGACGCAGCCTTTTAAATACGATTCAAACGACGGCTTGACGTTATTCCACCGCGTGCGCATGGATATGCGCGGTGGACATTTTGAACATTTTACTGCGTAAACGCATGCAAATACCGATTCCAGCAATGCTTTTTTTCTTGCACCAGATATTACGTCATACTTTTCTTTCTCATTTATCTCGAAAACTATGGGCCGTACAGGTACAGTACTTCGGGCAGTTTTATGTATTCCAAGAAATGAATCTGGTTGCGCAGAGTTTGGATTGTCTTGATGGGACAGTGCATATAATAACTGCGAAAACAGAACTGGAGAGTTAAGCATAACTCCGTTCAACCCATGCCGTCAAGTCGCAAGTTTTGCTTGAGTAGCCCAGGGTCACTATACATATGACTACCGAGGTGCAAACACAGTGAAAATTTTCTTTCGATGAATGCATAACAGGCGTCGTCAATTATAACCATTCGTGCGATAGCATTCAATTCAGTGGTCAACCAGTCACTGTATCGTGGATCAGTCTTTCACAGCCTTTCATGACAGCGTAAACTTTGAAATATGCAAAATGAATTATACAGAATTATGCACTTAAAAGCTTAAACGTTAGAGATACCTGTTCAATAATATGTAATACTTTTATAACTTAAATACCTAAAGTTAAGGATTTCGGTAACTTGGATGACTAAACATACAGATTGATATACAATTTAATTTTCTTTTAATTTTTATTCTCAATCGGCCCTTCTTTTTAATTATTTTGAAATGTTTCAAGAATTCACAGTCGTCTAGATGTAATTCAGAAACGTGGCTGTGTTGAAAAATTTTTGACTACTCCTTGAAAAACACCAAAGAATTTTCTACAGTTTCATAGATTTTTTATATCAATTTTATTATGTTTTGTTAATTTTGACTGAATTTTTTTCGCTTCAGGTTTGAATTGTTTTAGTTTTAATTTTGATCTGAGCATTTCCTATTAGAGAGTTGCCCCTTTTCATGATCTAGTTTTGATTTTATAAGGTATTTTCTCCCTCCTTTCGGCATGTCTTCGTGGTGTAAGTAGAAGCACACTCGACGAATATTCGAAAGGTCCAGGATTCGAGTCCCGGCGATGGCACTGCACATTTTTCACGTTTCCTGAAAATTAACGATCAGTGAAGAAAAGTCTAAATCCATAATCTTAAAAAAAAAAAAAAAAAAAAAAAAAAAATCTCAAAGAATAACTCGTTTCCCAAAATTCCCGCTTGACAATAATAGAATTAAAATTGTTCCAAAACTTAAATTTCTAGGTATAATTATCTACATAAAACTCAACTGGATTGATCATTTAATGTAGCATATTAGAATAAAAACTACTAACGTAGCCAACGACCTAAGATATGTACTGTACTTATCTTCTACTATATGAACTGACTATAGACTATATACTGAGAACTGACTATAGTACTTATCTTTTAACAAACTTTATTGAGACTTTATAGAGTTTTCTATTCTTCGGTAGCATAAAATAACGAGCTCTAGAAAGACTGTACAGGAATTGTTCTCTGGTCTTAAGATACAGACAAAGTCAGAAAAAGGCTGTAAATGACCATTTATTCGATCATAAAGAGTTCACAGATGATCTCACTTAGGTTTACATAAGCCAACACTTTTGTCTTGTCTTAAACAAGTAATGCTGAACTTGAAATAAAATTTAATTAGACTAGCCTAACGGCTCACAGGATAATTTAAACGTGCAGGCAGGCTCTGAATCGTAGAAGCCGGGGGGCGGACAAACCTCAAGGCTAGGAGCACTCAACGCCACGTAATCAAATCACTATTAAGTCAAGGTAGTAACGTGGCCTTTAAACAGGCATGACACTCCCTAAAATCAACTTCCGAAACCTTCGCTTAAATAGCACTTCTTTCTCCCTCAATTTGAACATAAGCGAACTAATTGATTTACATTCTAGCGGGAAAGCGTGGGTGAAAAGGACAGTGACAGGAAATTTGCTTCAACTAAAATTTAACTATTAATCAAAATAAATATATAAATCCTCACAACTTTTTACGAAAATATAGCCTCTTTTCAAAATTATATATTACTGGTAACTTACTTCAAAATTCTACTACTCAACTGTTCTTATATTACATGTTGCTTATACTTAGTTACACACAGTTTTAAATTTTATTCCTTACCTATTATTACAAACATACTGGATTGTTTCCAAAGAATATAAGTGCAAAGACACCATCTGTGAAATATAAATGTATATTTTCAATGTAACTATCATTCAAAAATTACTAAATGCCGGGAGTCTTTTTTGTGAGTCCAAGCACTCACAGGAGGTGTCAGGCTCGGCTGTGTGAGATGAATCAGGAGCTATATAGCGCCGCGCCGTCGCAGTGAGCCCCGAGGGTTCCGGTTTCTCTAGATCGAAGTGTAGTGGGACTATACCTAGATTGCTTATAGGAAAAAAAAAAATAGGTGTCCTACCACATTTCCGCCTGTGCGCTGGTGTCCTACCACTAGGGTGTCAAGTATAGCCTGTTACCCAGTTACCTTGAATTTATTGAAAATAATAAAATTCTATTTTTAAATAGAATTTTAATATTTTCAATAAATACAAAGTCTAATCAAAACTGCAAGAAAATGTAAATATTTTGCAATATACAAAAGAGCATTAGTCCTGTAAATAGCGTCAATAACAGTAATGATATTAATAATGAGGCTCCAAGTAAGGAAAGTCCACACCTTGAAACGTCCAAAATATACTGAAAGTAAGTCATAAAATATTGTTTAGATTCTATTTCACAAGTTGATTGGTAAGGTCTTCTAGGAACCACTATTTAACAAGTGGTTGGTGTAGAAAACTACATGTATCTACTTTTAGTAGCTGCAACTCTCAGATACAAAAGAGCTTAATTTTATATAATTGTTTTGAAGTAATGACATTCGTCATTCATGAGTACTGTTCCTGAGTTATATATAACGCAGAAGCCAATAATAGATGTTTAACCGAAAAGCCCGAATGACAATAGAAATTCACTGACAAATATAGTAACTGTTGCGTTAATAAATTTAAAAGAACTCCTTCGGCGCTTAAAATCATGCTCATATCTTAAAAGAATCTCAAACCTTACAAAAGCAGTATTCTTTGGCAAAGTTAGTGGAGAATATCTCAAATTACTACCCAGCACCCCAGATGATCACCGCCAATTAACCTTAGACTTAAAAGCACATAACACTGAACAATATGTAATTACACCTAGACACAAAAGGCCAATAAAAGTTATTATCAGAGGATTACCCATTACAACAGATAAAGATGAAATTATAGCAGAATTAACGAACCTAGGTTACTCAGTTTACAAAGTAGTACAATTAACTCGTTTTAAAACTAAACAGTCTATGCCTTTATTTCAGGCTCAACTCATGCAAACAGCCAATATTGAAAATATTTATAATGAAACACATTTAGAACTTTTCATGATCACTATTGAAAGATACATCAACAAAAGCATAGTTCCACAATGCCACAACTCTCAGCGATTCCATCATTCATCAGACAACTGCTTCTTTTCGCCCAGATGTGTTAAATGTGCACAAAATCACAAAACTTCAGAATGCCCTACACCAGAAAGAATAGATAAACCAGTCTGTGCAAACTGCTTAAAAAATCACCCAGCATCATATCGTGTTTGCGAGAAATTCCCAAAAAAATTCACCCAGAAATAATAATAGTACACCAAATTTAATTTCCAACCTAAAAAACACAACTCCTCACTCAGCTACATTCACTGAAGGAAAACGTTACGCCCAAGCTACATCAGAGCACATGCAAAAAAACTAAAAACCAGAACAACAGTAACCAGAATAATAACAATAATTTCTCTGACATATTTTCTGCTTTAAAAGAATTGTATACTATTTTTGGAAATAGTAATGTTTCAAAATTATTCAATCTATTAAGATCCAATATGGATCAGCTCAGAAAAGCAGAAACTCTCATGGAAAAGCTATTTCTACTCTTCAATATATGTGAAGAAGCAAACATCTTTAATTAATACGTTTTAAAAAAATTGTTGAAAATTTTCCTAAGCTAATTAATACATCTTAAATTTACAAAAATCACAGCTTGCATGTGACCTCCCTCAGCCTCTCAAATTGTAACCTCTTCTCAAATCTGCTATTGGACGCTCCAGTGTCACATGAACTGCCTCAACTTTAGATAGTTCAGCCTCTTCTCCGCGCAGTTCAAGCGACGATGCCTCAGTGTTAGACGTTACTTCTCTCATCGCGCATTTCCTGCCAGTATTTCTGATGTTACATTTCGACCCTTCGGTTGCGGACTTACAATTGCTTGTGTCATCTCTACAGTCTATTGCTTATCAAAGACTATTGCCTTAATTATTGCTTTTCACTACGATATGCCTTCACGCACCATATGGAAATAATGATCGAAAAGTGACATAACATCGATTGGGATAGGACTCCAGTCCAGGCGCCCATTGCAAAGAACGTTTCGTTCAAGGATGATACAAAGCAAAGTCAAATTGCAGTCAACAAGCGATGGAAACGACGAGAAGCCTGAAATTAATCCTTGTTTTAAAACCTCTTAAACTTTCATATTTGGTACAATCCGATTTTCGGTTGCTCTCAAAACTGAAAAAGATGTTGAAAAGTCAACATGTTTTCCATTTGATGCTGAAGTTAGTGCTGATACGTTCAAATGTCTCAAAAGTAAAATCATAAACTTTCTTCATAAACAGTATGAATAAGTGGATCACATGCTTCGAAAAATATATTTTGGGAACATGCGATTATGTTGAAAAATAAAGGCTTAATATGTAACAGAAACAATTTTCCATCATTTTGAAACGACTTTCATAATTTTATTTTGTAAACATATGTTATAGAAGTAGCCGCCCAGACGGTATAGTGGATATTGACAAAAAGCGCTGAGTTAGCTCCCGACCCAGGTATATTTCCTATATCTGTGCGGAATTGGTTACCAACTCAGCAGATGTCAACCACTGTCAACCAGACCATAGACGCGAGGCCAAGCCGACAGTCAGGCGACATTCATTAAATCAAATAAATTCAAATTAAATCATATGCATATAGATTAAAACCTGAATAAGACGTAAATGACACCATGAAATGTGTAAAAACTGAATATACGTAAATGCATGATGAAGACTGTGTGCGTAGGATAAACATGCAGCACAAATACTAGATAGGCATATAAACATGCAGCACAAATACTAGATATGCATATAAACATGCAGCACAAATACTAGATATGCATATAAACATGCAGCACAAATACTAGATATGCAAGATGCGTAAATGCATAAACACTGCTACAACTAACTAAAAATACAAATACTAAACACAAATGCAGAAAAAGGAATTCAACTTCAATTATATTTTCGCACACGGCGCATATTTTCTGGCACAGTCATCAGTTAAGCTTTTAGCTTCTGCCGAACAACCCTGTTATGTTTCAGGTTCTGAAACCCTTGTGACTTCAGCTTGGCTGTCTCATGTCATCGAATGTTTGCTAAATGAGGCCAGAAGAACAGAAAGTGGATGAACTTCCTCCCCACACTCACAGTTGCTATTCTTTCTAAGGTCAAAGTATCTGAGATAATCAGGAAAAGGCCCGTCTTCCATGATAATCTGTGACACATATTAAGATGTAGGTTCTTTTGATTATTTTTTTCGATTTGTGAGTTTTATAAATTTCATTCGATAATAATTTTCTTACAGTTTGTAGAGTCATTAGGTTAATTGGAAGCAGAAAAGATGAAAAATATGCAACCGCTTTCGCCGGGAATTGAACCACGGACCTCTGGAATACCGGCCCAGCGTGCTACCGTTACACCACGAAGGCACGCTAGGGAAGTGGGAGAAATACCTTATAAGTTGGCTAACTGTAATAATTCTTTTATGCATTTCTGATGAACAGTTTCTGACCGTGAAAAATATTGTTGAAATTTGATAGCTAAATAAGCAGCTTGTAACTTAAATATCCGAATGACACAAACGCTTCAGAGATTTAATCAAATATTTATAGTTTTAAAATCCTTTCAGCAGTAATAACTCCAGACACTATAGCAGTAATAAGATCTTTTGAAGATAATTTACGAATATATTTTAGTTCAGTCACAGAGGAATTTGAAAATTTTGTGTATTGTATTCATAAATATATATTTTAACGTTACCTGCTGTCCAACTACGGGCCGAGAGATTAAGACCGCTGCATATTGGTTTAGTTTGCGTAGTCTTCCCTATGTTGCATGAATATGTAACGGTTTCCCCTAGAAAGTCTTCCACAGGTGTTTGAGAATATCTGTTTGAAACGCTGGTCATATCTGCTTGAAAAATTCTTCAATCTAAGACAAAAAATTGCAATAAAAGGAAATCTACTTCTGCTTTCAGTTACTTTTATCGCGTTATGTAGCACGGGTGTTCAGAAATAAGGGAATTTGCAGATTTTGGCGAGTTTTCGAAACGTTCTGAACGAAATGTATCAATTACGCTTCAAAATCTTTAGTGTCGGATAAGAAGTCTGTGCACGTGCATGCGAATAAAGTGCTTAGGGAAAAATTTATTAAAAGGTTTGGTTTTATTTAGGAAAAGCAAACGTAGGCTATCTGCCTAAGGCAAGGGATGCTTTCGTGAAGAACTTTCTAAGTGAAACGCCAGTGTCCCCTAGAAACAATACATACACGTTTCACATGGAGGAAACCTCGAAAACGTCCATGCAGCTAGCCCGCTTGCTGGGATTCGAAACCTGGGCTGAACTACCGTGTTCAGTGACTTTACCGCTCGGCCGCTAGTGAACTCATTACAAAGGGCCACTTGTCATTTTCCGCGCTTTATTTCTCCCTTCGGAGACATTCGTGGATTTTTTTTTTTTTTTTTTTTTTTTTTTAAGGAGATGAAAGGCTGACAATATTCGGTGAAATTCTAAAGCAGATAATTAAACTGAATAACCGCAAACCTCTGAATGATAAAAAGAGGTGGAGACCCGTTGAGAGACTAGGAGCAGGGCATTTTCAAATGCGGATTACTAGAAACTTGAATGTAACATCCAGTTTTGGGTGCAACCTACGATAACAGTTTAAAAATAGCGAATCCGTGAAGAGAAAGTATGAAAAATGATCAAGAGCAACGATAGTGAAGATCAACAGCTGTCCATTTCAGGGAGGCGTAGCAAGAGTGTAACAGCTTTTCAACTCTCGTGACTTCCATGCAGAAACCGTAGCAAGAGCTTTCAGCTCCCGGGGTAACTGAAAGTTTCGTGCCTCCTCCTGTTTGTCAAGAATGGACAGCATTTTCATTCTTAAACTTCGTAACATTAATTTAGAGCCCTTTAGATGCTTTAGATGCTCCCGAGTACAAATGTCCCTCCTTTCCCTCCCCTAGCTACTTCTGCGCAGCTACAAGAAACAAGGGTTACTGTTTCAAAAAACATGTTTACAGTTTTCTGTAAGAATACCTTCTGTTCGCGACCCAGTCACTTCTGCCCACAAGACAGTCCGTTTAACTTGATGCAGAGAATGTCGACTTTGGAATAGGCATCAGTGGACGACCGTTCTCTTCACAAGATGAATCCCGATGCAGCCTAACCGCCGATTCTCGACGTACGTTGATCGGGAGAGAACAAGGTACTCGCTACCTATTCCCCAACATTCAAGAAAGGAAACAAGAGATTTACTAGTCAAACCTATCATCCTATTGGACGTGTGTATAGACGTTCATACCTTTGACAGAGACTCTGGCTGCTGCGAGGTATAGGAAAGATCCCCACTATAGAGCAGAATTTCTCAAACTATGGTACATTACATTGTTTTAGATGGTTCAATTTTTACACAAAATACTTAAATAAATATTCAAAATTGATGTAAAATTAGAACTCTTTTAACATTTTCCTTTAATATTTATTATACAGATGCATATTCATTTTTTCGTTTGGGCGCCCTTAAAGCACTCCATAGGACTTATTAACAATTTTCATCTCTACGTTTCTAAAAATTCAGGCAATGCAAGTTGGACAATAGATCTGTTTTCTATATCGAATATTGTATTATATAAAGTTTCAGTTCAAGAAAGCGATTAGCTTTATTTATATTTATTATTAATATTTCAAAAGACAGAAATCTCACGAATGAGTTCAAGAAAGGTAATTCATGCAGCTGATTAAAAAGAGATGAATATATTTAAAACAAAGCGATAATATTCTTTATCCTTTTCAACACATCATATCTTTGTGAAACTAAATTTTCAGCCATGCTATTAATTAACAATAAATAAAAAACACTTTTGCAACTTGAACCTTACATACACTTGAAATTAATGAAGATACAACCAACATATCGAAATTGGTTACAGTGAAACAGCTCATTCATCGCAATAACCCTCGTCAATAATAAATCTTCATATTTCCTATCATGTATTATTAATCACTGTTGACTTATTTATCAAATGCATAGCCATTGACCATCAGGTCATTAGGCAACCAGCTCTCCAATACTTCTTTACAATACAGTCCAAATTCTTAAGTGCAGAGCACACGTCCAGATAAACAGCGTCCATGAATTGTCCAGAATCACACAAAGCACATAAAGGTCAGGCAGATTAAAACGAAACAAATGAGCACCAAGGTAGTCATTTCCAGTCAATAGTCTAAACTCAGCGACAGCAGTAGCACAATGAGAATCAGAGACACAGTTGGATTTTAATAGCACCCTCCATGACTTATTTTCAGTAGCACTAACAGCAGCATTACGAAAGAACTTTTTATAAATCCTATTAATTTAAAGTTTAGCAGAGTGAAGAGATAGGTCACTGGAAGACCTTTGGAGAATATCTGTACCTTTTTTTTTTTTTTTTTGCCAAAAGTTCCGCCATCTCATTTCTCCATAGGCCACAATGTGATGGCATCCACTGGAAAGCAACCTTTGTCTAAATCCTGTTCAACAGCTCCCTGCAGCTCTGGACACGATCACTTTGTTTTCCTAGGTTACTTGCTAAGACCTGAAGAGCAGAACTTGAGTCCGACAAAATTACAGCCTTATCAAAAGGAGAGAGACGGGCAGAAAACTGTTGAAGGGCTAAATGGATGGCCTCGACTTCACCTTCAAAATGGGTTGTACGAGATTCAACATGTAGGTAAAAGGAAAACAGAAGACGCCAGCACCAGCGCCCTGGGTGAAATCCAGTAGGGAACCATCAGTATAAATATGAAGCCCCTCACCAGGAGGATAGCAAGTACTAATGGTTCCCAAAGCGATGGCACGAAGAGCAGTTATGCATAAGTCGTTTTTTTCCTCACATCCACAAGTCAAGTTCGATCTGACATAAACTCCAGAGGATTTATATGAGCTAACAATTCATAGGCTTTATCGTTAATGGCACTAAATTGAGCGTTCTTCTGGGCGCATTGAATGAAGCCTAGGCTTTAGATTACGTACTCTGTTACAATCGTAATCACGCCAAAAAATATTTGGGAGTCTTGTAAGTCTGTTATAAAGGATAGCTACATTCCTAGGAACCGGGTTAGTCATTGGCAGTATGTCACAAAGCAAATGCATAGCAAGTACGGGAGTAGTTTTAACACCTTTAGTGATCAAGTGTAAAGCCCGGTTTTGGAAAACATCAAGCAAACCCAAGACTCTACTCGAGGCAGAGACCAGCACTTCATTGCAATAATTTAAAACGGGCCGGACGTAAGTCTTATAAGTAGTGTTAAGGATAGCTCTGCCACATCCCCATTTAGCCCCAGCTAGTCTCTTAAGAATCAGGTGTCTCTTCCTGGCTTTTGATTATGTATGTATTCAACATGATTAGCCCATTTCAATTTGCTACCAAAATGCAACACAGATCACCGTGCCCTGGGGTAAGCCAGTTTCACTTTGTTTAAAGTTGGACACAGAATCACCAAAACGAGTGGCGCAGAAACGTTGTCAAAGAAAACTCCTGATCCAAGAGAGCATATTACTGCACACACCCAGGTTTTGCAATTTCTGGATACATTTGAGTCACCAAACTTTATCAAAAGCAGCCTCAAAGCCAACAAACACAGCCAAAACAGAGCACATCTGATCGAAAGCGTCCTTTATGGATTGACTCAGCAAGATAACTTGTTGATTTGTAGACATCCATTTTCAAAATCCGGCCTGAGTTGGAGATATAAAGTTGTTAGACTCGTGAAACTAACTCAGACGAAATGTCATCATTTTTTCCATGACCTTGCATAAAACGTTAGTTAAAGAAATGGGTCGATAGCTATTAATTATCCGGATGTTTATTACTTTTAAGCATTAGAACGATGATCGCCTTTTTTCGAATCGCTGGAACATCAGTGTTCCAACTGCAGTTGTAAAGCTCCAGCAATGCAGAGAGTGAATTTCTGCCAAAGTGCCTCGGGAAATCGGGGTGGAAATTATCTACACCAGGGCTCTTGTCACTTCTATAAGTTCTGCCGTATTAAAGTCTTGATAAAAAGACTATATATATAGTATATTTTAATTTTATAACAACGTAAAACTGCATTTACGAATATAACTAAATAATATCAATTGTAGATGTTTCATGCTTTGGTTAAAAACGTACCATTTATTTTTAATCAGAAATTTACTTTTTAACCGAAAAATGCTTTTATAATAGTACTTATATTTTTTTTATTCTTATTTATGGTCTACAATACTTCGAAAGTTTGAGAACCAAAGATACAGAAATGCCATCTGCAACTCGTCTTCTCCCTCCCAGAATCGTTATGTTATAAAAATGTTAGTGAAGTACGAGGCAAAAATCCGTTATTTGAGAATTAGGTCTTGCTCTTACTTAATCGAAATTTTTATTCTGAAGTGTGCTTTGCATACGATTTTTTTGATTTTATAGGAAGAATTTCCGTTTAGAATTAATCATTTTTATACATAAATATTCAATACATGTTTACTATTACATCAATATTTCCAATGTAAAACTATATTAAATTATGCCTTCACTTTAAATGTCCGTGGTAAAATATTTCTATAAATAAATTCATAGATATAAAAATTATTATTATTAATAAAATTTAAGACATTATGGAGAGTAGCGAAGCGTTTAGTATTCTTTCGTACAGGTCACCCTGCTTGGCTTTAGGTGACCGGCGAAGGAAGCGATTCTTACTTCTCAGCTGGTGGCGAGTTGCAAATGCCATCAAAGATACAAGTAGGATTACAGCCTAGTAATTAATAAGAAATGTTAATTAGGATAATTTGTTCTTTCAAAGATGTTTCGAGCTCCCTCATTACGTAAAAAAATTCGATAAAATTGTTATTGGAGTTAAATGTTTCGGAATAAGATATAGGTATGTTATTTTGTTTTTGTCAGTAGGTTTTAAGGATTGTCCATTTTGTGACTAGCATTATTATTGTGTTGAAAACTGCGGGATTTAGTGAAGTTTGATTTTTTGGGCAGTCACCGGTTCATAAAAGTAAGGCAGAGTATCTCTGCATTGCAATAAAAAAAACTTCATACTCAGGTACTCTCAAATGTTTTGATTTCTTTAATAGTCTGGGTTATAATTTTAAAATAAAATGTTCCCATGAGAGTTTTCAATTAATGCAATCGTTCATTACATGTGATTTTTTTTATTACTTTCTCCTGTCACGAAATTAATTTTTAATAAAATTAAAGATATTTCTAGCAATAAAGAAATAAGAATTAAAAGTTTTACGTAAATAATTTATTTTTAAATCATTAAATATAGCACTCTGACAGGTTCTCGGACTTTGCTGACAGTTTTGGATCGCATTCGTAAATGAATTTCAAGGCCTGTAAGGTTAGTCGACGCCTTACGCATTTTCGACTCAATTTTTCTTCGCGACGTTGCTGTGTCATTGAAGCTTTACTTCTCCTAATTCAAATTCTTTGACTCTATACTCTGCTCTGGAGGGGGCGGGATTTACAGGTGACGAACTCACTTGGAGCCAAGTTTCTGTGCACGAATTGCTCGGATACATCGCAGAATTATCCACCTGAATCACGGCTTTACCGTCGCTTTTCTGAACCTATTCTAGCTGCAAGGCAGTGACAAATTCTACCTACTCCTAGCTTGCTGTATTTTCAGTATTTGGGATATTAGATGACGCTGAGACGAATAGTGATCAGGCTTAGCCATAAAAATATTTCAACAAAAAAACCACATTATATTATGCAGTTTTCACTCCGACTTATCTTTTCGTCTTTGGAAATTATGATATTCTTTATTTCACGGAATTTACATTTGTTCGTTTCTTATTGACTGATCATGAGAGAAAATGCGATGCAATCGAATCGAAATACAGAAATGCCAGAAGCATAACAAAATTGCCAAGGAAAAAAGGGAAGAAAACAGCAGAAAGCTTAGCAGTTATATGATGTTCGTGAAGCTGTAGTAGATCCCGAGTCTGACTTTATGAATACTGACAACAGAAACAGCTCAACAGAAGTAGCAGCTGACAAAAATCAACGTACCTGTAAGAGAAAAGCCACTGCTGCTGCTAGGCCCGTTCCTGGCAGGTACGGAGCGGAATGCCTCGCACGCAGGGGCAAAATTTAAGGGCACTAGATTTAGTCTGTATGCCGGAAAGCACAAGTTACGCTTGCAACGACAAATACATTATCCAATGATATCTTGGTTGAAAGACGGTAAAAAAAAAGGGGGACTTTTTTGTCCGAAGGGCAAAACAAATGATTAAATTATATATATTTAAAATTATACAGACTTCAGAAACTTCTGCTGGTGACATTAAGGAAATGAAGCAAAAACATTAAAAATCAGTTACTCAAAATAAACTAAACCAATGCAGGATATACCTCTTTCAATTCACAACGCAAGAATCGTACGGGACCTCAGACTAACACTGCTGCAGTCACACAATTAAGAAAGACTGAATCTGGGACTAACATATACAATGCCAATCAGGAACGAGATAAAAATTAATTATCCTACGCGAAGTGAACAGCCAAAATTTTTCTATCACTATGCAGGATATTCAGTCTAAAATGAGACAAACTAGAAATGGACAAAATTGAAAACACTGCAGAGTGGCATTTCTTAATTCTACCACTGATGGGGCTCTCAACGCCTTTTTCGAGAAAAATAGGCTTATGAGTTTCACACTTATCTAATTTGTAATTTAAAAGATTGATCATACATTTGACTTATTTCAAGACAATGCATTTCTACATATCCTCCGGAAAAAAAAAAAAAAAAAAAAAAAAAAAAAAAAAAAATACAAGTGCAGAATGCTATGAATTTTCTACATACAATATAATTTAGACTGAAGAGAAAAATGCAACAGCGATGTCAAAATTAGTTTTTCAGGGAAGGGGGATAAAACTTAAGCAAGAGGTCAGATAATGAAACTTATGTAAAGATTACAGAATTAAAACCATTTCCAGCAATTTTTTCAACTTTTCACTGAGAATTTACTTATATACAACTAATAATTTTATCAAATACATAAAGATTTGCATAAAATAATTAAAAATTCAGTTTCGCAATTTCTTATATTGGTTTATAGATCTCTTATGCAGTTGAAGAACTCATCAGCGAGCCAAAGGTTTCCCTTTTGTACAAAATGTGTGCGTGTGTGTACGCATATATATATATATATACATGCACACATTTTGCATATATATATATACAACATCAAAACAAAAACGCACTGGTGAATACTAAGTAATAGCCAATTATGTAATTACAGATTTTCTTTTTTATATGTGTATGCATTTAAATAATAAAGGTACACTGCACAAAAAAAAAAGCGGGGGACAGTTCTATATCTCCTGTTCTACTAAGCCGATTGACGAAATTCAACTTGCGTTTTTCATGTCTCGAATGCGCGACTTAGGATATGTATTAGATTTATATATAACACTGTTCTAACATAGGTATTTTGACACAAAATCAGACTTTTCCTGAAATGACATGCCAAATTTTTCCATATTTCGATTCTACGACTCAAATTACGCCAAACTACCAAGTTTTGTAAAAATCGCACAAGTAGTTTTTAAAAAATTAGCTCGCAAAATTTTAGCTCTTCAGTGTTAATTCAATTTGGTATGTATTCATTAATCTCTCTATTTTTTATTATTATTATTATTATTATTTAAATTTTTTTAAACTTATTTGACTCCTTACACAGTTCGAAATTTAGGCTCATTCCAAATAAAATTCACCAATTTCTTTAAGATTTACTTTTAAATAATTTTTCTAAAACAATTTTGATACATAACCTATAAAATTTTTACTATCAACTTAAAGTAGATGTATTTCTAAGCATACCTGCAAAAAATTAGAGCTTTTTATTCAAAATTTCCGAAGATATACGTGGATTTATATATTGGCGCACTGTTGAAAGCGATAATAACGAAAATGTGGTTTACGCACTTTGTTAAAATTATTTGAAAGTAGGAACGATGTGACTTCTTTTCCGCTTATCTACAATGTAAAAAGATACGAATGAGGTGCCTTTTTTTTTTCGTTCCGGTATAATGGAAGGGTAAGGAAAATAGGTTGCTATATATTAAGAAGTTAACCATTGTTGAATTTCTCTGTAAATTTCGCACCAAATTTTACAAAATTTAATATCTAGGCATAATTTGAGTCGTAGAAACGAAATATGGAAACAATTGGTATATATCAGAAAAAGTCAGATTTTGTATCAAAATCTAATATATATATAGATATACTAGGTCGTGCTTTCGAGACATGAAAAACGAAATTTGGTCAATCGGCCCAGAACGGGAGATATAGAACTGGCCTCCCCCTCTTTTGTTTGTTTGTTTTTTTTCCCCCGGAGTGTACATCTACCTCTTTTTAACATAACAAGCCATTATAAAAAATAACTATATTTTAGCTTCGCTTCGGAATGAAATTTCACTTTAGTACTGAGAATATAAAAGATTATGTATACCTTTTAAATGCACATTGCACGGAACACTTTAAAGGAGACATTTTAAAATTCAATATACAAGCTGATTATTGCTGTCTCGATTAACACTAATAAAATAGCCTGCTTAAGCTCAATAATATATATATATATATATATATATATATATAATGTTGTATGATCTTAAATCCATTTAGTGCGAATACAAGTTATTATTACTTGCGCAATTGCTGCAAAGTTAGTTAATAATAATTTATTTCCTAAACAGTATTGATTAATTGATTATATTATCTCCTAAGTTTAATTAAAGTAGAATTATTTTAAAAGTGTGCATCCATTCTGGTAAGTTATATTTTGAAAGATGTTTTGAAGTAATTTGAAAGCAAAATGTTAATAATGTTTTAACGGGGACTGGAGTTAAATCATCACGAAGAATAATATTTCAATTGTAAAAGGAAAAATTAAAACATGTAATCATTGTCATTGATCGGAAATTAGTTGACTTTTCAAGGGGAACAAACCAACTCCCGTTCAATGAACAATAATTGATAAAAATACGTAAATACGAAAGTGTTTCGTCTTTACTCGAGTTATAAGTTAAAGCCAAACCGGCAATTCTAGTCAGGCCAAATATTTCCGCTAATAGTAGGAATTATGAACCAATGCTGATACTCAAAGAACTTATTCTTATGAAGCATTTTAGTCAATTCAATTTGAAGTAAAAATCAATTAATGTAGAGAAATCCAATAAAACTCGAGTAACCGTCCCCGACACTTTCATGTTTATGCATTTGAGTGCATTTGTAATCTTAACAGACGGTCTCTCTCAGATAAGAACTCCACAAAATACATCCCTCAAGAATTCCAAGTCCCACCCACTACCATAAATTTCTTCACCCAAGTCTTGCCGACTGATATTATTCAAAGCCCCTACTGCCGCTAAGAATTTTCGGACACCCTACACTTCTGAGTCAGACACGAAGAGAACACTTTGCCAACTCCTCCACTAGAAAGAATGTAAGTTACTTAATACCTTTCCTGGCCTTTATATCTTCATGTACATTCACTGATCTTATTTATATTATTTTCTATATTATTTTTATATTTTCTTTGATTTGTTTTTACAAAGTTTGCATTATTTTTATCTTTTTTATAATCTTCTATGTTTATTTCAACTTTACTTTGAATTCGATTTCATAATGACAATTTCCAATGTTTAATTTCTACAAATAATATAGTACTCAAATGCATAAACATGAAAGTGTCGGGGACGGTTACTCGAGTTTTATTGGATTTCTCTACAGTAATTGATTTTTACTCCAAATTGAATTGACTAAAATGCTTCATAAGAATAAGTTCTTTGAGTATCAGCATTGGTTCATAATTCCTACTATTAGCGGAAATATTTGGCCTGACTAGAATTGCCGGTTTGGCTTTAACTTATAACTCGAGTAAAGACGAAACACTTTCGTATTTACGTATTTTTATCAATTATTGTTCATTGAACGGGAGTTGGTTTGTTCTCCTTGAAAAGTCAACTAATTTCCAATCAATGACAATGATTACATGTTTTAATTTTTCCTTTTACAATTGAAATATTATTCTTCGTGATGATTTAACTCCAGTCCCCGTTAAAACATTATTAACATTTTGCTTTCAAATTACTTCAAAACATCTTTCAAAATATAACTTACCAGTATGGATGCACACTTTTAAAATAATTCTACTTTAATTAAACATAGGAGATAATATAATCAATTAATCAATACTGTTTAGGAAATAAATTATTATATATATATATATATCCCCTTTACATTATCATTATTATTTCATTAGTGTCTCGATTAACACTAATCAAATAGCCTTCTTAAGCTCAATAATATATATACCCTTTATATCCTAACAGTAATAACATGGCTTTAATAAATTTCTTTTAACTGCATCACTTCAAAATTATTCCTTGACTTATGCTTTTTATATAATGGTTATGACATACGTACTTACATAATACAAAATATCTATTAGTTAATATTAAATTTTGTAAACCAGAACCAATGGAAATAAAGTGGAAGTATATATATATATATATATACAGATTTTTAATTCAATAGTTGTTATAAACTGCTTTTTCTTCATTAAAATATGCTTATTTATGAAGCAACAAACAAAAACGTCATTTATAAAAAAAATTTAATATTCGTTTACAAGAAAAAGTTTACATCAGTTTAAATAACCATCTTCAACAGTTTGGGTAATATATTATCTGTGTGCCTCTCAATATACAGCAGCTGATGTACTGAGAAACTCGAGGCACCTCGTGTACTACAACCTGATAAATTTAACCATAAATATGTACACTTTGCTTTTTACAAAGAAACAGTTCTAGCAATCATGAGTTAACACATTTTTGTGCACAGCATGTGAAACAGGGATTTTTCTAAGGGACTGCTTATGCTGTAAATGATTGAAAAAGTTCGCTGACTGCTTGTATTTACAAATAATGCAAGTAGTATGTCGATGACATTGTTCAGTGTGATAAGCGTGATTTCTTTCTGTTGGCAAGAGGGAAGACACTGTACATGTCTAATTATATAGTAGGAATAGGAATGATTCTTTTCCTGGCACCACTGTAAGGAGGGTTTTTTTTTTTTTTTTTTTTTTTTTTTTTTTTTTCTAACAATGCTTAGAAAATAAATGAAAATAAATTATTGCTCTGTTTCCAGCAGTCCAAAATTTCTCTGATCAGTTCAGACTAGAAAAATACAGACACTGATAAATACATGCATACAAAAACCCAGTCATTTTTTTCTTTCTTGCATAAAGAAACTTTTACAACAATGTCAAAAATGTTATTTAAAATCCAAAATGTTGTAGTCGATTGACTTAAAATTTGCATTTTGGCTGCATTACGTAATCATGTCCATAATTGAGCAAGCAGAGTTTCAACTTACAGTTACCTTTTCTATAACAATTACATTTAACCCTCCAGCAGGTACAATTATGAAATGGAAGACAAATTGTTACTAAACTTAAATCTATGCAAAAGTAACTTCAGAATACTTGGTATAAAAGGAACATTTCTCTACAGTTCTGCACACACCTCTTTTTTTTTTTTTTTTTTTTTTTTTGCATAATAGTAATATCTCATCTTTTGGTGATTTGGCTGTGCTTCAGCATGAATTACTGATATGGCAATATTTTCTAGGCAGAAAAAAACTGTTAGAGGATAGAAACTTGAAACAGTTACTCCCACAATGCAAACAGGTCTCAAATAATATCTAGGTTGCAGCATGTGTTGCATTTACATCAAGAACTTACTTTTACAATTTGTTATTCAAATTCAGAAATGTAGAATCTTAAATTTCTCTTATGTTTTAAAATTACATGCAGCAAGTTAACAAAGGTGACCAAAGAGTCAATGATAAAGATTTGCCACAAGTCAGATCCTTTAAAAAATTACATGCGCATGTATCACATTATATAAAGAAAAACTAGTATGGAATAAAAAATGCAATCTCAAAACCTAGGCTACAAATAACACATATTGCTTCACTCTTTAAAAAACAGTTTTCACATGCATCAAGCACTTTACATTCAAATTTTACTGAATGCAGCATGTAAAAATGCAATTAAATGTCAACTAAAATTTTGCTAGCATGATATGTAATACATTAAATATTTTTTACTACTTGAAATAATGTTGCAGATGCTCATAAAAATTATCATAAATTATGGCACTAAGATACAGTTAAACCCTGCTACAGCAAACTTGGTTTATAACAAACCCCCAGATATAAAAACAAAATTTTTGATCCCATTCACTTTCTTATATGCTTACCGTTAGTTCTTACATATATAGTATACTTAAAAATGAATAAAAATAGGATATCATGAACTTTGTGTATATTTTTTACTGATTTTTTTTTTTTTTTTTTTTTTTTTTTTTTTTGCAAATGCTTTTCCAGAATTTCGGGAAATTTCAGCTGAAAAATTATCAGGAATTAAATTTATCCATGTTTAGGCTACAACATACAATAAGTAAAAACATCTTTATTGAAATGTTCTTTTATTTTCACTTCCACCTTTCTCTGTGCTCTAAACAAAGGCTATTTGAGGCAAGTGCAGCATTCAATTCTTGGACAATCAGGACACACAGTAAACATACCTTAAGAGATCCTGTTGTGTCATGCATTGAGCCAAAAGACCATTTATCCACTGAGCCACACTTCTTTGATTGAAATGTCAGAGAGAGCTCTGTTCAAAGAAGACACTAAGATGAAATTTTGGCTATTCAAAGAAAGAGGAAGTAATGAATAAGTATGACATAATTGGGGATTTAGATGTGATTCATATTTTTTTGAAGGGGGGGGGAATTATCCTTATGGCTTATTCTATTTAGCATTTAAAACTTTTAAAATTGTCTTTTGAATGGGATATTACTTTACATTCTTTAAATTTTTAAAAAATATTTAGGATGTTCTTCATAAACTTGAAAATCAACAATTTCTACTCATGGAAAAAAATTTGGACACACAGAAAAAGTTGAAAAAGACCACTCATAAGTATGTTAGAAAATTAATGTTGAAATGGTTCACAATTCAAAGAAGCTACAGTCTGCCATTATATAAACACATGCTTCCGATAAATGCCAATGAATTTCCTGAACACTAAGGATTCTCTTTTTACACTCAAATGGCTGGTTGGATTGGTCCAAAAAGAACAGTATTTCTACAAGAAAAAATTGTCAGAACATAAAAAAAGTGTTCCTGATGTAGATACTGAGAAACTGAAAGGGGGGGGAAAAGTTGGGGATGGCATTTCTTGCCACTGCTAAAAAAAAAATCAATGCAAATTCAGCTGGGTTAAGATGATGCCATATTAGATGTTAGATTAGACCGGAGATGCACTGGTGGGAAAATTGTCCAAACTGGCAAATCAATGGTCTTGTGTACCAATAAGAATGTCACAGAGAGTCACAAGGCGTTTAGTAATTGGAAAAAATCAAGTCAAGATGCTTGAAAATTGGAAAAATTCGTTGCCTATAAAACTGAATGGTATGGGTAACATCAGATTTGTTTAGGATGAACTAGGAAAGTGGGACAAAGAACTTTCAGGCGCAAAAGATACTAATCTTAATTGATAGCTGTACTGTATAAACACAGATACTGAAAACTTAGACTGGATTAAAACTGTTTTCTTGAACCTAAATGCTACTTCATACCTGAACCTATGGACAAAGATGTAATCAGAAACTTGATGTGGCATTATAGACAGCAGCATGTTTTAAGCATTTTTGAGAAGCAACACCTTGGTGCTTAATGAAATATTAGAAAAGTCTTAGTGACTTGTTATGAAGACAAGATATCCAGAAACGTTTTTGGTATGCTGGGTGTTGAAGAAGATAATGAAAATGAGGTTGGTTAGGTTTATTTGATTATGGCAAAGCATGCAAGGGCTATCTAAGTGAAAGGATCCCTCTGTGTTGGACTTTCTTACAGAAAACTAGCTTGTATCCATGTGTCACATTTGGACAAAAAAAAAAAAAAAAAAACAATGCACATGCAGCCAGTCCCTTCAGTACAATTTATATCTGCAGCAAGCTACCAGTGTTCAGTGACTTTACTGCTCAGCCACTGACTGCCAAAGAAAAAAAAGGAGTTGCCTATCAATAAGTGGGTAGAAAAAATAGCATCTCACTATTTTCAAAATGCAATAAGGGGCTTTTTAGGACATGTGTTAGATGTTATTTGCAAAGCTCCAACTGATGAAGATCTGTTAAACTTAAAAATGAGAAATGCTGATGTCAAAGATTCTTCTGATATCAATGAAAATGTTGAAGAATTGCAATACACAAAAGAAAATTCTGTACCAGTTGTCATGCATGTCAACCCTCTGAGAGCCAGGCTGGCTTTATCTGGTCATGAAATTTTTTGTCACTTGTTATATATTAGCTTTAATTTAAGATATTTTGCTTTCTTACTTAATAATATAAATGCCATCTTAAAGAATGTAAGTTTATGAAAATAGAGACTAAAATATGTAAATATACATATTTAGTTAATAAAGGCCCTTATACAGGTCTTCATGACAGATAAAAAAAAACGGGTTGCTCAGAGGGTTAATGGACTGCTATTCTTACCAATTGTTGAAATCTTTTCATTTTTTAAATAAAAGTACAGATAAAATTTCCTAAAATATATATCATACCAATATAAAATTAGATTATTTTTGTACTCAGAATTTGCTGCAAATACGTTTTATTCACAATTATGCCTAATTTGAGAGAGGGATCTAAACCATGACTTTTACGCTAAGTAATTTATTGTGTAAAATTATTAATGAATAGTGAAACTGAAAAACAGTGGAAAAGAAATTTAGTAATAACATATAATTATAACAGTAATTAACTCTTAATATGGTTTTTTTAAAATTAAGAGTTAAGTTTTTTGGGAGATCTGATAAAGTCAATCATTCTTCTTCCCCCCCAATTCTTCAATCAATTTTTACACTATTTTATTGGGTGACTCATTTCCCCCCCCCTTAACAGCTCAGATATAATGAACTCCCAGATGTAGCAAACCAAACTTACAGCATTTTGAAGTACATTACAGCAGGGTTCGACTGTAGAACTTTAAAAAAATAATATAGATATATCATATAAAGTAACATTAATTACCTATGAATTGCTGTTCCTTAAATTACATTATAATTTAAAAGACTCAAGGAATGTCACACAAATTAGCTATTTACCAGGCTTGATCAAAGAAGATTTAAAGATCTTACATATCATGCATTGGCAACACTTGCTACGTCACATGGATGATAAGTATGGCATGTAATGATACAATAACCAAAAATTTTACAATCTCCATAAGAGATAATTCTGACATAAAAAATAAGTTAATTCTCCCCCCCCCCAAATTAAACTTATGCATTCACCATTTTATGGTTATTTTTATATTTTCCTGGAAAAATAAAAAATGTGGTGCTGGTAAAACAATCATGAAATTATATATAAAAAAAAAGAGCAGTTCTCCTCTACCTTTAAACTAAAGAGTTCAAATAAATATGAAAAGTATTACTGAAAGGCTAGAGCTTAATTACTCATTCACAATTTTAATATTTTTTTTTACGCACATAATTTCATTTAAGAACAAATTCTGTATAAAAATAACTATTTACTTTATAGAAGATATTCAAAGCATGACAAGGAATTATTACAAATAGTTTCCTAAACTGCAGCAAATGTTACATATAAACATAAGAATACAAGCTATACATTTTGTAACTCAAATTTTTGTAACTAGAAATAATTAACGATAAAAATGACAAGATATGCAATGTATGCCTGTTATGCAACTATCATAATGCTTGTTAATTTAATGAAATAATAAATTAAACTTATTTAAATTATCAATTTAAGTAATATTCTTGTGCATGAATTCAAGTGATACATAATGTATTCATTATACAATAGCAGCAGTTCTTCAGATGAAAGCAAACATATTTCTTAACTGCCATATACAATGAAATGATATTTCTTAACTGCCATATACAATAATGAAAATTAAATATGTGTTTTAAAACACAATTATTAGAATGTAAATTAGTTTGTCACACTCCGAGTAAGTTTTCCACTGGCTAATATTCTCAAAACTTTTAACACCTTATTTTCAAACCATATTTCAAATACGATATAAAGGTCACTTCTGGGGAAAAAAAAGTAAAAAATTAGTCAGATTGCGATTATTTCTGTGCTTAAATTATTCTCTTAATCATATAGGAATAGATACAATTTGCTAGCGACCCTGTAACTTTGTTTTATCTTTTGCTACTTATACAGATCATTAGATCACATGTTCATTTCAAATTTTTCAGTATAACAATTTTTTTATTTTATAATTTATTTATGATTTTACTCAATAAATCATTATACATAAAAATTTTCTAGGTTTACACTGCTTTTTGTCAGCTAATAATATCATCATTATGACATGACTGCATACATTCTCAAAAATTTCTTTGTGAAGGATATAAAGTCAATTTTTTATATCCAACTTCAAACAGCATCAGATTCTTAAAAGTGAATATTAAAATAGGAGGGAGATTCACATTAATAATGACAACTGAAGTGTTCCTTAATTCATTAAATGTAAGATTAATCTTACACTCAGTATGAAGACTATAGGATAACTTTAATGCTAATAATACAGTCAAACAGTCAGTGCTTACTGTAGGGACTTGTCCATTAAACCTGACCAGTATCAAAATATCCAATAGATTGTATTAAATCAATGCAAGCGACCTCTAGTATTGATTACATAATTTTCTGAGGGATAAAAATGATCATTATGAAGAGTATCAACTGCATTATATGATACAGTAATAAAAGAATGAACCAACTGCTTTAATTTGTTAACTATATTAAATGCAAATCAAAATTTTGCTAACAATATTTTAAAAGACAAAGAATAATGCTTAAAAAGTCTTTTACAAACTGAAGCACAGCTCCAAGCTCACCATAACCATAGACTAAAAAAATTTAAATATAAGATGGAAGTTCAAAATTTTAAAAAATTAAAATTCATATAAATGCAGAATAAATTAGAAGTCATATTACTCTTACCTCTTGAAAAGTACAGATTACTTTTAAATTACCATTATACTTTAAATTTTCACACTAAATCAAAAATAATTAACCAACTGAAAAGCATTTTAGGTAGAAAAAACAGAGAAATAAAGAAGGGGCAGAAAGTAGAAGAAATAAGAATCATAAGAAAAAGAGCACAATTTCAAAGAAGCTTCAATTTAGAAAACACATAACCAGAAACCTCAAATGTATGCATAAAATATTGAAAAATGATACAATATCTGTTTACAAATATTCTGTCACAGTTCACAAACTTCTGAGTTATAGAAATGCACATAAGGGGCAACTGCCTGTTAGGAATTAATAACCTGCTTAAGATATTCAAGCCAGATAAAGAATGAATTCTATTTACAAAGGGATTTCACTTTAATACTACAACTCGGATTTTAAAATTTATTATGCAGTGCCAAGCGTTCTTTTATAAATTATATTACATCCTAACTAAACTAAATGCACTTTTAAATACAATCAGTGAAAAACAAAATAAGGTTAAATAACTTTTCAAAAGTTAAAATGAAAGATTTTAATGTCACATAAATGCATCCCTATTACATCAAATCTAAATTAATTTTTTGAATTAATATTATTAATTTCAGACAAAATAAAAGAAATTAAAAAGTATGTTCTTATTACTTTATCTATTCATACACAAGGCTATTAAAAGGCATTAATACTTATTATTAAAATAAAACTACAAAAAATTCAGATTTGTGAAAATTTCATAATACAGATTATATAAGAATTTTTAGGACTATAATATATTTCAATATATATATATATATATATATTTCAATCACTGTAGTAAATACCAGACAGAAATTATATAAGACCAGCTGCTTCTTTCATTACTGTTTTAAACCAATGTGATGTAAATCCTTTATCTAAAATACAATTATCTCCAGCAAAAGGAAACACACACAAAATTAACTTCCCATTTTTGAGATTTGATCATCAAGAATTACTATTTCCATTATACTACCTAGATGAAACAATGTGTGGGGGGGGGGGAGACTATATTTCTAAAATTACTTGGCTCTAGAAATGAAATCAATTTGTTGGATCTTTACTTGCCAAAAAAAATAAAAAACTTATCAGAATAAAATGTTTTGAAAATGGAATCAAAAACAAAACACGTGATATCTTTCAATTATAAACAATGATAAAGGTCCAAAATTAGCAAGTTAGATCCAGCACTTTAAAAGAAAACTGATTACAATGGTACATTAAAACCTAGCACTGTTCAATCAGCAAAGGAAGTAACCTAAATGCATTATCATAGCATAATCCAGAAAGTTTTGAAAATCAAGAAAGATGTATAAAAATACCATAGCTGCCAACCTTGAAATACAAAAAAAGGAGAGTTTTCTTAGGCCCAAAACCTGGAGTTTTTGCTCTGCATGCAAATACCATTTCAAAAGAGCCCCAAACTGATTTAAATTTGCTTTGTTACACATGGTTAAGGTTATTTAACTAGTACTTATAATGCAATTCTGATGTAATTTTTTTAAACATTTAATTAGATATTTTAAATTTCCTGTTTTTTGGTTACTTTCATTTTGTATCTTTCTCACATTTTTAAACTGAGAAAATCCTGAGTATAGAAGAAAAGCTTTAATTAAAAAAACTTTTAAGCACGACAAAAAATAAAACTAGTAATCAATGTAGGGTAAGCTTGCTATTAATGGGTCACTTAAACAAAATGATCTTTAAAATCTACAAATTTGGAATTTTACAGTTTTGTACACATAAAATATTAACTTATTACTTGATATAAAGTAAATATTACTTTTCATACAACACATATCTAGAAACAGATGTTACAATTATGAAATGTTCAGTAAATATTACATAAAATAAGTGCCACTGGCCCAATGAAGGAAACCAGTTGCCTTCATTTGGCAGGTAGATATTTTCTTTTTAGTACAATAAAGTATTCGTTTTATACACAAATTAGGGATGCTGCAATTTAGATTAAAATAAGATTAATAGCTAATGATTAGTTTTATAACAATGAAAATGAGATCATTATCTAATTATAGATTTAATTACTCTTCATAGCTTTTTACTAAATCAGATACAGTGACATTTTATTCTTCAACTTGGAAAAGTTACAAAATATTAGCCTCAATGTGGTTTGCAGGCTGGCTCATTGAAGGCAATTAGCAGTCTGTATGTAATACGTCCGTGATTTCGGTTATAACAAAGTAAACAACCATTGTTAATGTAGCCAAACAATGTTGATTTAACACAGCTTTAAATACTACCAGTAACAACAAAAACACATTATAGATATCAATAAATGAGAAGAAAAGTACAAAAAAAAAAAAAAAAAAAAAAAAGCAAGCTTGTCTGAGAGTGGATTCGAGATCGTGGTTTTCAAGCTTATTAGTACACTTAACAGTCAATACACAGTGCCTACTAATAATTAGAAAATGATGGAAGTGGCTCAATGAAGGAACCAGCCCAACGATAGCAACCTTAAGCCTACAAACAATTGTTTGAATAACTTAGTAATGTACCACATATTGATGTAAAAGGAATATTCACTGATTAAGTATCAGTTGAATTTTCACATGAAGATCTACATATGTCTATAACAGATTAATATATTTCAGATTAAACAAAATTTAGTATGAATAATGCTGAAAATTGGCTAGGAATGAGAGAAAGAAATCTGCAAAGTCTAAGTTTCATTAAGTCAATAAATTTCATGCATTTCTGGAAAACACTTTCATAAGTAAAGGCTCAATGCGAAAAATTGAGAGATCTGGGAAATGTGACAAAAAGCTGGGAGTCTCCCAGTAAAATAAGGAAAGTTAGCAGCTACATAACACTAAAATTATTCAATGTATTCATTTTATTTAACTACCTTTGAATATTTAGCTGTATGATCAACTGAAATTTTAAGTATTCTGCTACTTATAATTTCTTAACTATCCTAAACATTAGTTAGGAATTTTTAATTGTTTACATTTATTATGAATTTCACAAATAAAACTCACTAATACAAGAAAAGGTGTTATTAAAATGTTATTTGAAGCTAAACACTGGAGCTTTTGAGTAAGGTTAAAAACAGCACTTGATTATACCGATGTACATGTTAGCTCATACATGTTTAATTATACATACATATATTATAAATATATACATGAAATTATGAGAATAAAATATTTTGCAGTTTAAACTCAAATGCACATTACTAAGCATATGATATTAGCAGGGCATGTATAATGTATATCCAATAGTATACTAAAGCATGTGATTTCCTCCCCCCTTTCTTAAATAAGATGCTACTAACAGGAGAAGGCTTTTCTGGCAGAAAGATTTGACAGATGGCTATATAAATATTTCTTCCTTAAAAAATACTGAAATCCTAAAATGCAAATTCAGGGAGGGGAAAAAAAAAAAAAAAAATTAAGACAAAATCTTCTACAGAAAGCCAATCCGATATGATAAGAATTAATTACACACTCCCAAATAAGATCTACAGAAAATATAAGATGGCATAAAATAAACTGAACCAATGCATGTGAAGAACACATGAACTCAAAATATTATATAAGGTGGCCGAAGATAAGTTGAACAGAACATGGCAGAGAAGAAACCAAAAAGCTTCAGTCTATTCTACGGTAGGATGAGGTGATAGCCCATCTCTTTAGAGACAGTGCATTCAGTTTTCATGTTAACAAGACTTTCTCACATGATTCATGGCCTCCATGATCACATAATCTATCTTAGTTGTTACTTTTATTTATGGGGCAACCTGAAAGGCAAGAGTTGGCCAAAACAAACCACTAACTCAACAGATTAGAACATAATATACACAACACCATCAGCAGCATCTAATGGGATGAGTTACAGCAAGTCACACTGAACGTGATTCATTGGGCCAAACTCTGCCTGACCATGATGGTCAACATTTTCAGAGGTACTTGTTCAGATGGAGGAAACCACATTAACAAACATTTGTCTTTCAATTATTTGTACAATATCACCTCGGATCACCCCGTACCATAATAGTATCTTTGTAGCATCAGTTGTTAACATTATGATAACTGATCATACTTTTAACATGAAGAGCATTAATTATATAAATTTTTGACACAATTTTTATTCATAAGTCGTTAAATTCGAAAAGCATAAAACATTCAAAAAACAAACAAAGTCAATCACAACAACAACAACAACAACAAAAAATAAAATAAAAAAAAAAAAAAAAAAAAGAGGCTGAAAGGTATAAATAGATACTATGAATATTTTCCCTCTCTTAAGAATAAAAAATCAATAGCTAAAAGGAAAAAAAAAAAAATTCCTTAATTAATTTTCTTGGAGTCTTCATGAACTGCATAAAAAAATTCCTTAAAGTAAAGCTTAATCCTTTTGCAAATAAATACAATACAGAAAATTCACTGTTTAAAAGCAAGCTTCACACAGATGCAATACTAGTTAATATTTCTTATTGCTGGCACTTTTCTATATCACATGTTAATGTTTATGAAAATATAAACTGGTACTTAAATATTTTAGTTTCTTCACTAATACATTAAACAGATAAAATGACAGCCCATTTATCAGTAACAGCCTTTCCAAAAATCTCAAGTTAAAAATTTTAAATGAAAATCCTGTTGCAGGAACCCAAAACTACATATCTGGGGACAAAATACCATTTATTATGACTGTAATTAGATAATTAAGCATAAATTAGTCATACACCCTCCCCAAAAATATTAAAATGAGAGTTTGAATGTCATACATATTTTGCTAATCTAGTACATTGATTTTTCTGAAAAGAATTTGTTATAAATTATATAACAATAGTTTAAAAAATGTGAAAACTTTTTACTTTCTTTTAATCTTTATTATGGCTATGAATTAATAACAGTAAAAGCTCTCCATATAAGTTACCTAAATGAAAAGGTAACTCTGTAAATCATATACTCTATAATAATTTAAAAGCGATACCATGTCCCAAAAGGCAGTGCACAAATAACTGAAAAGTTAGATGCAACTTTCATTAAGAACATACAAAAATATAAACCAGTTCTTAGTTCTGCATCTTCACAAATGCCATCTGACTAAAATACAAAATGAATAGAAGCATGCCCCCTATCACAATATCCCAATAAAACGTTTCACTTAAATTCAGAAATTTCACATTTTTATATTTTTTTCTGGAGAGGGGGTATATTTTTTGCTTTACAGTTTGGAAACTTCACCTTTTGTAGTATAGGTTAATGGACTAATTTTACAGCAATTTCAAACTCTTACCTAAAGTAATTAACACTGAAAGATATTTTTAAAACAGAGGAGGGATCACCTTAAAAAATAATACTACAAACTGTTCAAAAACAACTTAGATAGCTCCAAACTACAAAATCCATAAAAACCTGTCAAATTAAAATGTATGCATAGGAAAAATCAGATTAAAAACAGTATCAAGATGTTGTTGTAGAAAATTCCAAAAACTTGTAAGAAAATGCTGTCATTTATTTAGTTATGAATAGCAGAAATGAAGAAAGAAATATAGTTTATATATTTAACATTAATATATAATGAGATTTTCTGTTTCTGACAGGAAAGCAGTTGGATAATTTTTTTAAAAAAATTTAAATTTACTTGTTTATGGACTTCAGGAGAGAAAATAATTAAATTACCTGTTTCTTAGAAAAATATGAATACTTTATCTTACTCATGTATTCAAAATCATTACAACACGGTTTGATTCACTAATGGATTGTTAAAAATTAGAAAATCAACTGGAACTTTAGAGCAGTTATGTCAGGGTTCCTGCTATGCAAGCTGACTCTACACAACACTTTCATGATGTCATAAAATGCACTGCACACATTTTATTATGCAACTATTGCAGTTTTTCATAGGCACTGATGATGTTTTCATCTTTCAGTAGCTCTTTGCATATTTGCTCCTTTAAAAATATTAGCATCTTTTCTAAAAAAATGCTCTTTATAAAGTTCTAGAAGTTTTTGAATATTCTTTTTATTAATTATCTTTAAAATTACTTTTAAACAAAATATTACTAAATACCTACATCAGCTAGTCTAAAAAAGGCTTCAGGATAAATACCTTTGTCTTTCATTTAAAATAGCTATACCTAATTTAGCAGCATAACATGCTGTTTCTGGAACTCGATTTGCATTCTATTTTATATTTAAATGTAATATACTCAAATTGAATGAAATTTTGCTTATTCTTTATATGGTCATTGTTACCATAATTAAAAAAAAAAAAAAATCTCGTATAAACACTCTCCACTCCGCACAATTTACTAGTCCACCTAAGCTTGTTCCTTTAAAATTACTTGTAATCTTAAGAAAATAATTATTAATGGGGCTACTTCATTTCATGCAGAGAAAAGAAAGATTCACAAATTTAAAGGCATTCTCAGAATGACTTCTGCTTCTTGAACGAAGGCAGTATTTTTTACGTGTAAAAAACATTTTTATACTTTCTGTCAATTATCAAGTATCTGAGGCATCTGCATAGGTCTCATTTATATCGAAAATAGATCTTTCAAGTTCATCTTGTTTTACTGAAGAATATGCCTTTTTTTTCATTATCGTATATCCAGTATGATTTTCCTTTGTTTGCCCAGTATGATTAGCTTGCATTAGTATACTGATAGATGGTCAAACAGACCTCTGTTATAGGTGTAGATATATGTTACTCTTGAAAGTTATTTCTAGTAATACCAACAAAGGTAAAATGTTTAGAAATGTAACAGGTACATAAAGTTTGGCAGCAGTTTTCAAGATAAAAACAAATAACACTATACTCCTTTAACAACATCTGTGGTTACATTCAGCTGTCAAATATTAAATATAAGTTTGATTTTTCAAAGAAATGAGCTGAAGATACTTTTGAGCAACCAAAAAATGTACCATCAAACAAGAGGAAAGAAAACTGTAGTTAACATTTACAATTAAGTGAAATAAAAGTATTAAAACTTATTCAAACTGCACTTGCACCTTTTTAAACATACATTTTTCAAATTTATTAAATATGCTCTCACAAGTAAATAATATTAAAATGATTTACTGTGACAAAGAAGCATTCACCCTCCTCTTGAGAGTCACATGATTAAATGTGTCATTGTACATATGGTCTACACCTCAGCAGGTCTCGATTGACAGTATTTGCTGCAGAACCAGAATTTAATTTTATACCTATTGCATTCCCTTTATGCAGCAGTAATGGGATTGGTAAATTTGTAATTCTTCTCAATAAACATAGCTCCTTCATTGTTGATGGTAATTTCTTCTTTGTAACAGCAACTACTAAGATATGGCAACAGCAAACTCTTATAACCGCTCATGCTACTGAAAGCAACTGCGGTGTAAGATATGGCAAGAACTACTACATGAGGCGACAGTGTTGCCATATGTAGAATATTCCTACACTCATTGGTTAAATGAATTCTAGCTTTGCATAATTTGCAAAGTTACAGCTAATAAGTAATACATTTTATCAAAAGAGCCTATAAGTATGCATTATAAACTTCAACAGCACATTATTCTATTTTCCCATATTTTAAGTATTGTAATAAAGAGCAGCCTTTCCAATTTTATCTAATGCAAAATCTTGCAGCCATAAATTTATCTAAAATCAGAGATGTATATTCTTAAACTCACTGACTTAACCAATGAAAAAATTAAGATTTAGATTTCCTACCAGTCCTCAAGACACTGGACAAGGGTAACAACAACGAGGCAAAAGTGGCTCTATAAATACTTACACACATTTGATCAAAATGGAAACATGAAAGAAAGCTAATGCAAAACTTTATCCCATTTTTTTTAGTAATTTTATGTAGAGTATTTTTAATCTCATGTTTCAGTTATCTTGGCATTCCCATATTTTAAATAAAGCTGATAAATAACTGAAAGAAAAAAAAAAAACTGCTTTTCAAAGTGCAAAATTACAACCAAGTTAATCAAAATAGACTGAATTATTTTAACTTCAGAAAAGCCCATATGAGTTATCTAATCTCCATCTTAACTTAAGATTGTCTAAGCAGGATGCAATTCAAGACTCTCATTAAATTTGTAACCCTAATCCATTCATTCTTTTAAAAATTAAATTATTGGACTATAGATTTTGCATGTAAATTAATCTGATGATGAACCTGAAACATATACTCTGAAGTAAGAGAGTTATTCTTCCATAAATCTGTAATCAATATTTCATCGCATTTTAAAAAATACTTGCTGAAAATAAGAACAATTTACAAAACACTTATTCAAATATACCCATTCCACTTAATAGGTCTGTTTATATAATCCAATTTGTTTGTTACTAAGCTAGGAAATAACTGCCAGTAAAATTTTAAAAAACTGGTATGTATGCTAATCAAAAGAAAATTTGTGAAATGTATAGAAAAGTAGTAAAGAATGGTGAAATTTAAACCACAGATCATGTCTGTCTAGTGTAAAAGAATGCTTAAAAAGTAAAGAGTTTAGAGAGGGAAAACATTCTAACTACTACTTCAGTGTGAATACTTATGGAAATGCATAACACAGAAAGACATAAAAAAATAATGAACGAAAAAGCCAATATACATTAATGATTACCAAAGAATAAAAAGAAACTAGTAAAGAAAAATAATATTTTATTTATATTAGTTTCTTTGTCTATAGGAAATAATGGCCAGTATAAAAGGAACTACTTCCTGTGTTGGACAATAAATTTGAAATAAATACCTCTGCATATAATACCATCTATTTTTATCATGAAAAATTCTTCATACTTTTACATGCAATTAAATACAAAAAGGCATAATGATAATTTCTGAAATTTTTTAATATAGAACACTTACAGAACTTTTACAATGAAAGTGAAAATACTTGTCAAAATAATAATTTCAGAGTATCTGTTCCAATAAAAATCTACAAAAAGTTACTAACTTACATTATTTCTACCAAAAACACTCCTTAAAATATCCTTTAAAGTCATGCTAATCTGCCCCACAATTAAAACAAAGTTAATAATTTTCATTATTTCAAATTATGTTAACAACTCAAGAAAGAAAGCAATCATGTTTTATTAGAACTCAATCAATCTATGTATTAACAGAAGCAGAATAACTGTTAAGTAGAATAACTATTTTCAGATGTGTGACTGATATATAAAAAATAACTAAAATATTATAGCTAGTTAATAATAATTTATTCATCTATTGTTAGGCTGCATTTCAGATTCAGTATTTCTTGGAGCAGTATCACAGAGTAGGAATTGAATATATGCAGCCAGTTTACTTAGCATTTAATGCTGTATATACAGCCTGAGTAGTATGCAGTAGTATCTTCAAATATTTACGAACTTTTTATGGAAGGTAAAAGTATAACTATTTCCAAGTATTAATGAATCTCTGCAAAATGTACATAGCAATAAAAAGTTGATTTTAGAAATGTACAAAAAAAAAAAAAAAAAAAAAAAAAAAAACAGTTGCATATATTTTAATTAAAAAATGTTTACAAAAGCATATTTAAAAACGAACATTCAAGTATACAATTATAATTTTGAACAATGAAACAATATGCAATAAATATAACACCAAGTGTAAGATGAAACCTTAACTGTCCATAAACTTTTTTTAACATAAGAAAACAGAAAAGAGAAAATAAAATTCTGCACTAAGATATTGATAACAAGTGACTCAAGCAATTGTCAATAACTTAGACTCCTACACATCACATAATTTCCTTTTCTTGACTAGATTTTCTATATTGTAGTTTCTAACTTTGATTACTGCAAATTACAATTGTATTCTTACAACATAATATGGCAAACATACTTAAAAATAGTTTTATGTGATGAGTGCTAAAATTTATATCAAATAATTTTATTATGATAAGTTATTTGAGCTCACCAGGTTAGGTGGAGGGGGGGGGAACTTGTTATAAATCTACAGTAAGCTTTACTTTCAAGAACAAAATATCCAACATCTCATCCCATCAAAGTGAACAAAGTCAAGTATAACAACAAATTTTTAGATATGTCATTTTACATCTGTAGTACAGAGGTTACAAAAAAGTTCAATTAAATATTTTTTTAGAATTAATAATACATACTATACACTTCAAGGTTGACACTTCTTATGACTACCGAGTGTCCTATTACACCAAACATTAAAAAAAGAAAGGAGAGAAAAATTTAATTTTCCTGAGGGTAACAAATTTTTAAAAATATTTAGATTATAATTTATATTTGCACAAAGATATAATGCTTCCTTTTTTAGCATATACCAATTTGAAACATTCCAAAGTTGCAGGCAAATATCAAGAAAAGCTTGCTATTAAAGGAAAAGGAATGAAGTATTTTTATTTGTCTAAAATACCCTTTTTATCTCAGAAAGGAAATACATGGCTTTTATTCCATATAACTAAAAATTGTTCATAATATTTATCTTCACATACAATATAACATGCAAACTAATACATATTTCTGTGAATATTACATTTCAGTGAGTTTAAAATCACACATTAATTATTCCTAAAATCCTAATGACACACACACGTAATTATATATCAGTGATTTCCAAACTTATTGATGGCATGGTAAAAAAGCAACCGGGATTACAAAAAGACAGGCACTCCTCCCCTCATACTATCACTAAAACAAAGTAATGCATATAAATTGCAACAAAAATAGTTATTTTAGCTAAATTAAATAATTAAATTTTATGCATCCAATCAATTTATTTGTGCTACCATACACTACCAATCTAATTTCTTTTTTTTTTTTTAAATATGCTAACTAAATGGGTACAGTATTTAGTATCTTGGGTTTAACCCGTTACCGCCTAGTGATCCATTCATAGATTATCTACTTTTAGAATGTATATCTTTTAATCACTTCCTGTCACTGTTTGATTCCCTTACGCATGTGGCCACACCCCCAAAGACATTTTGAAACATTTTTATGCAGATTAGTCCAGCAGATAATATTGAAGTTAGCCAATTGATGCTTACTTACATTTGCTGCCATCTACATAACACAACTTCCGATTTTGTATCCAAGTAAAAAAAAAAAAATAATAATAATAATAATAATAATAAAAGCAAGTTTTACTTTCTGTATGTGTTCTACATTTTCAATACCTCTTTAAATGTTCTGCATTGTTTATATTAGAAAAATAACTGTTCTTATTTTACTGTACTTTTTAACTAAATTTTTAGCTTAAACATGCTGATTTAAGAAGATTGTGGGGCATTTTGGTCTCTAATCCTGTTTTTTCCCCCTTTTCATTTTTTTCCAGAATGTCCATGCATAAAGTGTATCACACTGCCAAAGAAGCATTAGAATATATGTTTTTTAAATAGATTAAGTCAGACATAATTGCGTTATTGCTTGACGTGGATGAGTTAACTGACAGAGTGCTTTGATGACGGTGAAATGATTACTCCAATGGTAAAATATCTGTCAGGTAATGTAGAAATTCATTTACTCGTGGAAGAAATATAGAGGTAAAAGAACAATGTGAATAAAAAAACATGAATGATTTTGGACCTAATATTATGGAGCAACTGCCATCTACATCTAGTGTCAGTAATCAAAATGAATTAGTTCAAAATTATCAAAAAAAAAAAAATAAAATAAAATAAATAAATAAATAAATAAATAAAATAAAATAAAAAAAATAATAAATAAATAAATGAATAAATAAATAATAAAAAAAAAATAAAAAAGGCAAGCTTGAAAAAATTCAAAATGGAGCCGAAAGCAAATTGCACAAAAAATAGCCCTACTTTTATGCTTTTAACAAAAAAAGTAATTTGTCTGGTGAAAATCTTGATAGCATTTCAAATGTTTTAGAAAATATGAATCCACTCGAAACTTTTGAAGAATTTTTAACTCCTGAATTTTATGAGTATATATAATAAACAAAAGGAAGATATGTGAAAGAGTAGAAAAATAAGTTTTCAGTTACAATTGATGAGTTGAAGAGTTTTATTGGTTTTTTGATTTTCTCTGCCTACCATAAATTATGAAGTGAATGTGATTACTGGTCAGAGGAAGATCTCAAGGTTCCGATAGTAAAAAAATGCAATGTTTCAAAATAAATATTTAGAAATTAAATCTGTAATCCATTTTGCCAATAACAATTATGCAGCAATGAAAAAAATACAGACTAGGCATTCAAAATAAGAATATTAATCACAGTTTTAAAAAACTTGGAATTTCCAATAAATTTCTGTCTGTATATGAATTGATAATTAAATATTACGTCATCATTTTTCAAACAATTTCTTAAAGGCAAACCTATGTGGTTTGATTATACATATTGTGGTGCAGAGAGTTTTATAATGCTCCTGAAACTTCGAAAAAACCGCTTGGAATCCGAGTAGTGTAAAAAAACGTTACAACTAGTAATTAATCCCTATAGCCAGATCATATTTTTTGACAATTTTTCTTGGCCTTTAATGCCTGATAAAGACTACTGGTCGTGGTACTTACGACTACTGTTTCGACGAAAAGAATGAAACAACTATAATTAAATGGAAGGATAACAAGTATACAACAACAGCAACAAACTTTGATTATATAGAGCCTCTAACCCAAGTTTCAAGGCATCAAAATGGTTTGAAAGAAAAATCCCAAATTTTGCAACCTAGTACTATAGCTCAATATAACAAAAATATGGGTGAAGTCGACCAGCATGACTCACTCTTAGAAAAACAAACAATTCAAAAACGAGGCCAAAAGTGGTACTGGCCAATATTTACAAGAGTTATTGACATGGCTGTCATAAATATGCATATTCTGAAAAGCAACAAATTCTGAAAAGTATAAAAGACATCTGAAGATATATCTTGGTTGTGTACCTCAAACTGGGAACAAATTCTAAGAAAAGCATTGAAAGACCTTTGGTGATGTCATAAAGACCAAAAGTGATACACTCTGTACATTTGGATAGAAAAGACCACGTTATAGGTCAAAGACAAAACCAAAGAAGAGGCCAATTTAAAAAACATAAGAGAAGACTTCTTATGTTTTGTACAAAATGCGATATAACACTTTGTATGAAATGTTTTCTGCTATACCACACTTAAATATTACAAATTTGCTGTATAAAAATGTAACTAAGGAAATTTAGATGAGTAAAATAAGATTTTTTTCCTTTTAAATCGCTTTAGTTGTTTTTAATTTTGCAAAAAATTCGTAATTTTTTAAACATAAGATCAGAGGGCAGTTACTTGTTCTTTTATTTCCAGAAGCGCTTCGTGATCTATTTATTGATCACTAATTTTCTAAACTACTAATTACAATAAGGAAATAAAACTTCCTAATTACTTTATTTATGACATATGAAATGCAATTTAAAAATACTTTTCAAAAATTCTCATTTAAAAATGATTTGTTGTTAACCCTTTGTTGCTCAGTATTCCACTGCATAGATACCCAAATTGAATCGCTTCTGAAACTGTTAAATTCAACCGTAAATGGATAAAAATGCCTTTACTTCAATCTTCTCTTTTTAAATAGATGATGGCAGCATATCACTAGGAAACCCAGAATTTTCATTTATGATGTGTTATTAAAATCATCTTCTTTTCTAGTAATTTTCTATATTTTGTGTGATGCAATTAAAAAAATTGTTTGAAAACAAATTCCGTATAATTTTGATGGCTGTACTCTATATTATTTGTTATATATTTTTTTACATTTTTAATACAAAAAGCATGCGCAGAATCATTGAATAAAACGGGGTGTTCCATTAGCGAGAACATTGTGCCTTTAGCAATCTCTTGCTATTACGCATCAGAACATCTGTCTTAGGAGAAAACATCTGTTGTATATGTTTTCTATTTACGTTGTTTTGGGAGAATGAATTCAAACAAAGCAGTATTGAGGGGTGAGGTGTGGTTTGTGCTATGAAAGCCCTAATATGGGCATCATGAAATTTTTGTGAGTAGTTTTCAGGCAAGAATTTTATCAGTAGTTTGAGTCATCTTTACTTAGGGGAGCTGCACGAATTATTTTGCTATCGCTTTTAGACAGAAGCCGCACAAAACAAGATTTTTGTTCAAAACCTGCAAAGTTGGTTTGTGCTTCTATCAAAAAGATGCGACATGCTTTGAAAATTTCACGAAGCTATGAAACCGAAAAATTTGTAAATATTTTTGTATACAGCACTTGTGTATATACATATATTTATCTCAATTATCCATATATATTCAAGAAAGTTGTGTATATCCAGAAAACCATGTATACAGCTATAATACAGGTTTTTTTTTTTTTTCTTCATGACTATACATAAGCTTCTACTAATTTCCGTGCTTCACTGCAATGCCCGCTTAGTCACACTTTTAAGAACTTTGGTGGTGCAGTGTTCCACCTCATGGAACACCCACAGAATTGAAACGGTAAGTGCAATTTTTACAAAATTGCATCTGTATACTCCTTTAGGCCTAAATAGATTGCATACAACTTTTCTTGTTGAAATAAAGACTTTTAAAGTGTAGAGCAACACAAAGGGTTAACAGGTTAACAATGAAACTGAACTCAGTATTTTCAAAAATGAAAAACTGACAAATCTTTGACCATTGCAAGAATGTTGCTTAAAACATTTTTTTACCAACATTTCATTAGTCTTTTTTTTAATTACAATTACTACAGCATTTATTTTTAGTTTTTGATAACCTTGTAACATTATTTAAACATCGTAAATTGAAAAACTTGAATATTTAATTAAGGAAATTAGCTAGAAATGATAAACAACTGAAATAGTGAGGCAGAAGATTAAAATTATGACATATTTGCAGTGACAATAATACATGGTACATCAGAATATTAAACCAGAATATAAACCATCCAATGGAATAAAAAGAAAAGTCTTGATTAAAATACAAAATCTTATCTCCACATACACAGCAAAAAATTTTTTTAGCATTTTTTTAGTTTTTCAACATGATCTTTTCGTTATATAATTCTCTGTTCAGAAATGTATCTGATTACATTGAACACAAGTGCGGACTAAAGGTGTTACATCAGGCAACAGAAAACTGTAATATATAATAAATTAAAAAAATTTTTTAAAATCTAGATATCGCAATGGCATTCGTTTATATTTTATCAAACATACTGCATTTATTATTGTTACATTAAAAATGGGAAGGCTGAATAATGTGAGAATATGCATTTAAAATAAATTTTTACTAGAAATGCATTTACAATGAATCTCAATTATCATGGAAGTAAGTTTTACAAACCTTGTAAATATACAGAAAATTGCCTTATTCATAAAAAGGATTTTAACAAAGTCTTGTCCCCCCAAAACCCATGAGTTACTTCCAACAAAAATCACATAAACTCATTTATACCCCTTTAAATCTATTTTCTAAAATTCTGTCTTATCTCAATCAGTATTTTACTTTTCTACTGTAAACAGGTTTAAAATTTTCAGACACCATATTACAAACATGGATCTCATTTTAAATATTTATATATTATACATATACATACCATAAAGAAAAGATTTTTTACTAATTAGAATCAGGGATTTTTAAATATTTTTATTTCTATGAAACTTTACACAACTTGAAATGAATATTACTACTATACTAAAGTATAAGATACTTTTTTATTTCAGGATATATTCTTGTACACTGGCAAAAGTATGAACCACCAATATGCATCTTCTAGTCCTCATGTGAAAAGAAATGTGGCAATCTATGTTGTAATAGATTCTACATACTATAAACTGTGCATGTAGAACGAAAATGAAATAAATATACTCACACCACTTCCTGTACTACCAAATTTTAGAAAAGCTATAATCAGCAGAATAACCTACATGCAATATAAGAACTTTACTTAAACAATGTATTTTGCCCCTCAAATGTAATTTTATTTTATTCATAAATGGAATAATTTTCTTACTATTTTGCTAAAACATTTCTGATTTTGTTTCATAGAATGCAAGCAAGATCCATTACCACACTTTCACAGACCTTAGGGAGGTGTGCCCAACGTGAAAGAAACCAGAATGACGTGTGTGTTTCATTGGAAATAACCAAAAAAGCAATTTATTTAATGATCCAAAGATAAAGGAAACATATCTAAAGTATGGAATGTAGAAATAACAACATTAACTATTTGTAAAATATACATATACACACAGTAGAATTTCAATCTACCTTTTCTATGGGAAATACAATACCAGAATGCAAGAACACTACATGTAGGAATATTGTTTACAGAAAGAAAAATCTAAAATGATAAATGTAATAAAATAAGGAAAAGGCAGAGTGAACTTCTGCTGCATATTTAAACTTCTGATTTTTACAAATTTCACCAAAATTTATTAACTCCTTTCTACATAACTGTTTGCATTCAAGTCAAACCAGGAAAATGATGTAATTTGAAATTTTAAGTCTTTTCATGCATGTCAGGCCAGCAATGTACCTCATCTGATAAGCTCTGGACAGGTGCTGTCACCAATTACCTAGCAGATGACTCACATCAAAAGTAATAAAATATATTTTCTTCGTATATTTCTAAAAACGCATGCAGAAAGGGGTTAAAATCTTTCTGAGTTATATATACCATTTTATATTAAAGATTTTCGTCAAAAAATTTAAAATGTGTTTTAAACACAGGATACAATTTTAGAATCAAATTAAAAAATACTGCTACCTAAATATCTTCTAAAACATACACTTGAAGTAGATATGACTTCAAGCAGAAAATATTTATTAAAATTCAAACACTGCATGCACAAAAAAGAGGCATAAATATTAAAAGCAAAATATGAATGCTATTTTTAAGTTTTTCAACAATGAACAGCATGTGTATAAATATCTGAAAATTAAACATCTTAAGACAATAAAAATTTTAAAACATTAAACATATATATATGCAAGCTTTACGTAACATTATGCCTTACTTCTAACATGAATTTATTTTAAACGAAAACAATTCTATAGTTTCAGATAATGTATATACATTTCCTAAAGTGTACATGCCAAATTGTATTTTAATTTTAGCTGAATACTTTCATGAACACCAGAACTAAGAATTACTTAAAAAATTTCACCAAAATTTTGTATAACATGAATTATGAACATTATTATCTCCGAAATAATTTACAGCCTTTTTTTTTTCTTCCTTTTGATAACACTTCACAAGTTTTATTGGGACTAGTAAGATAAGCAGCATCCATGGAAATGATTTGTTTGCTGCATAGGAAATATTCATGGATTTTGGAGCAGCTCATTCAAACAAATCATAAATTATACTTCTCTGAATGCTAAACAACTGTTCCTCCACTTGGATTACTGGAACTTGGGCTAGACACATGTTGAGCAAGTATCTAAAAAAAAATAAAGAAATTTAAGAACTTAAAAAATGGATGACTTAAGAAAATGTTTTCTAGTCTTTTCTATATAACAAATAACGCATTTTTTAAAGTTTAATTTAGCTCACTCATATTGTTTGTTTAATATGGCCAAAGGTTTGTCACCAATTTTTAAACTACTTCCTAATAAGCCACCAAGCTCATACTTTGCACACACTTTTCTGTTGATAATACAATGTTATATACACTGCTGGCCACCCAAATTGCAACACAAAGGAAGACAAGAGATATCACAACAAAATTTATTTATTAGATAACATGTTAACCAAGTATCAAATTATTAAATTTATAGGCTTCTGTGAAGTGTAGTTACTTCCAAAATCAGTAGCCAGAGTAGCAGGCATTGTTGGAGATCACCACTGCCACATGCCTTAGCATTGATTCAAAGAGACTTTGGATGTGTTCTTGGGGTACAGCTGAACATGCAGCTTCCACACGTTGCCAAAGTTGATCTGGTGTAGCAGCCTGGGATGTAATCTGGGTCAACCGTTGAGCAACCATGGACCACATATTTTCTATAGGCGAAAGATCCAGAGAGCAAGCCAGCCAGGGAAGCAATTCACTCTGGTGATTGACGAAGAACCCTTGGACAATGCGTGCCACATGTGGTCGCGCATTATCCTGTTGAAATATGGGTGTGGGCATGCCATGAAGGTAAGGAAGGAAAACTGGCTCCAACACCTAGGAGATGTAACGCTGGCTGTTTAAAGTACCGGCAATGCATATTGGAGGAGTGCAAGAGTGATATCCAATACTGCCTCATACCATAATACCCGGTGCAGGACCAGTGTTACGGTGCATAACGCAGCTGTTCAGAATCATATCTCCACGGTGACTCCAGGCTCAAATCCGACCATCGTGGTGTTGCAGACAGAAGCGTGACTCAAGACAATTTCATTCCATTCCTTCTTTCATCGCACCATTGGCGTCCACATCCTTCTTTCATCGCACCATTGGCGGCAGAGATGTCTGTGGTTCTGTGTCAAGGGTAGATGAAGCAATAAACGGCTTGCAGACAGACCACTCTGCTGTAAATGCCGTCGAATGGTACGAACAGACACTGGATAATGTGTTACAGACTGAATGTGCTGTGCTATGGTTCATGATGTGACTGAGCGATCTGTCATTGCCATGCGCACGATGTTCCTCCTGTCATCACATGAAGTGGTGCACTGAGGTGGATGTGATCAAACACGTCGGTCCGTTGTTCCCTCCTGCATCCAACGGTCACATATCCGCATTACAGTTGTTTGTTTCGTCCAACACGACTACCGATTTCCCTGAAAGATAATCCACACTCTCGGTAGGCCACTATCCTTCCTCTGTCGAACTCGGATACTTGATCAAATGATGATCACCGTTTACTATGAGGTATAATTGATCATTTAAAAAAAAAAAAAAACACAAGAAAAACACAATTGCAGAATTTGAAATATTCGAAAACTCCATGCCTTAAGTAGCACTTTGAAGTGGCACCACAGGTGCGCCTGACGTGCGTCTGCGCTGAAATTCTAATCATTTGCATATCTCGCCTCCGCTAATGCATGTTGTAAATTTCATGTTATTTGCATGCTTCACTCAGGGTGTTGCATTTACGGTGGCCAGCAATGTACATGATTTTTAAAAAATCTGTTTTTTTTAATCTAATGTTTAATTAATTTTTTTTAATCTAATGTTAATAATTTAATCTAATGTTTAATTAAATGACTCATACATAGCTTCTTTTAACAAAAAAATTAAAAACTTCAGAATTTCACCATGTGCACCATTGCATAGAAAGAAAATAAATAAATAAATAAATAAATAATCGAAATTTGTAACAATTTCTGATTTTTCCAATTTTCAAAACTTTCACAAATTATGAAACAAATTCTTAGCCCTCTTTTAAAACAAAAATTGTAAAAAATATTAATTGGGTAATTTTTTTGATTTAAAAAAATGCTTTAGATATTAAGTAGAAGGAAAAAGCTGCAGTACTGCCTTTGGTACCAAATGACTGGCTTTGAGTTTTTGAAGTTATGATATTGCTATATCTTACTTTTTTTCCTTGCTTTCACATACACTTCTCTAGCATTTGTCTCATTTATTTATTAATCTTCCTCTTGCTAGAAAGAATAACTTGCAAAAAAATGTACACGTTTTCTCCCATTTTATAAATGCTATTTCTTTCTCTCCCCTTCTTTTATACAGCTTTTGCCTTTCCTATTTGTCTTTTTTAAAATAATAAACAATATGTTAGGATTGATAAGCACTTAAAATTATTCATTAAGAAATATACCTCATTTAAATTTTTTTTTCTATTTTATACATTTATACACATCTTTCTTAGCATTTCATTTTAAAAGCTGATTTTCATAATTTTATTGCTACATGCAGTATTATATTCTTCTATTAAAATTTTAATATCCAAAAATGTTATTTGTAGTAAAAAAACATTAAAAAATTTTCAAAGGTAATAAATAAAACACTCACTTTTCACTTTTGTTAAAATATATTAGAGGTGTTTTTACAAGCTTTTATTTAATTCACTCGTATCTATCACTGTGGTCAAAACTCTGACCAACTCTGGTCTTTTAACTATTCCTTGAAAATTCTGCATACACACTCATTGTAAATGACAATATAATGTGGTGAAGCAGTGTTTTTAAATTTTAATTTTGATATCGTAAAACTTAAAGCTGAAATGATTTTTCACACACATCCTTATTTAATGAACTAAAAGTCTCAAAATATTGCTGTGAAGAAACTGATAGTTTCACTCGTGTGTCGGATTTGCACTATGCTTATAGGGTCCCACAAAATTTTCGTAAATATTATGGGGTCCCCACAATAAAAAGTTTAAGAAACCCTGATATAGTTCAACAGCAAAAAGAAATTAAATATTTCTCTCCACAACATTCATGTGCAATTTCACAAAACGAATAATAAAGCATAGAGGGGGATGAAAGCCAACAATTGCGTAAAAACATGGTGCACTTCCTGCTTCAAAATAACCCACAGCCATGTTTCACAATAATGTAATTCTAAAAGTCAACAAACTAGGATACAAGACTAACACACACTCTACTTGCTCAATACAGAGATCCCTCATACCTTGGAAATTCCTTCCTGACCTCCCCTAAAAAACTTTTAAAATTATTCAGTTAAAACATCAGGCAGTTGAAAATTTCACAGCCTTAAAACAGCTGATTCTACCAAAGGTAGCATGGATGAATATGCAACCCATTTCCAAATCATACAAACATTAATAAAAATTAATTTTATCAATCAGGAATGTTTTATATGCCTTTCCTTCTATGGTTGCAGTTCCAGTCTTCATAAAATAAGTCAAATGCAACAATTTATAAAATTGTAGCATTTATTACATTACTAACATAGTAATTATTACATTACTAACACTTTCTTTAAAAACATGATGGTCAACATGTTATGTTTTTATAAAAAATATAGGAAAAAAGTAACTAAATATTCAAAATATTTATTACAGACAGCAAGCAAGCACTTCTTTCAAGAAAGAGAGATGAAAAGTAATAAATTCTGTTGGCATAGCAACAATTCATTTACACATCTTTCACACATTATATACATTACGTTCATTTACGTTATATATGATGAATTAAATGGTGTAAAACTAATTTTTCCCACTAATAGATCTAGATCATGACCAAAAGAATTCAACAAAAATCTGAGTTGTCATCCAAGACAAAGAAACTCGAAGCTACTCGGATCCCTAAAAAAGTTGAATACGACTGTAAGATGTCCTACACCAGCCAGCAATTAACCCTCTGAGCAGCCCGGGTTTTTGGATGTCATGAAGACCTATATTTAAAGAGCCTTTTTGCTAAATTTGTATATTTACCTATTTTAGTTTCTATTATCATGAACTTACATTCATCAAGATGACATTTATATTATTAATGAAAGTTAGAAAACAAAATATCTTAAAAAAATCTGAAAGGTTTCAGATTTTAAATTATGTCCAAAGGGACATTTTTTAAACATTTTGTGCATTACCTTTTTTTATTAAATATCATGTTCTTCGCACTTAAACCATAAATTTCAGTTCAATAGCAATGTTGCAAAATAATTTTAAAATGAGCCAATCTTTAGAATTTCCTATAAACAATTCCGCGCGCTGAAGATAAAAAGGTTTCCCCCCCATACATTGTTGCTATTGCTCACTTTCAAATCGTTGAGTTTGTTACTCAAAAATTCATTAGTTTTATAAAATATGAAATCAATAATAAAACAAATACTAAATTTCGAATTAGGGCTTCCATATTGCCATATTTGCAGTAGGATTACGTCATTCAAAATTCGATGACTCTATGTACCGTTGGTTTTACCACAATGCGAGAAAAATACACACATTTATGCAGATTTTTTTATTATTCAATTTCTTCAAATATAATGCAGGACTCTAACACTTGGTGGCAACAGTTTGAAAAGTGAAACGGACATTTATAATAATTCAACACAAAACGAAAACAATAGTCCTTCAGGGACAAAGACCTTTTGGACTAATTATAAGCTAATTATAATAAGTTACAAAAAATCTCATGACTGAATAAAGCCAGTCATAACGCTCAGAGGGTTAAGAAGCCCCTGTCAAATGTATGGAGTGGCATGTGTCAATTTAAACATCTGTCCAGACATCACCTCTGACGAAAGAAGCACGAAAGGAAAAACAGAAGACTGCTTTTTATACCTAATGCTCTAACAGCACCACCTACATGTTAAATTTTTGTATCTGATAATTCATTTATTATTTGAGTATGTTTTGGTCTAGTATATTCAGTATATTTTGAGAAATATGAAAACAAAAATGTTTAGTCTCTCAGTTGTAAATATTTTTGTGTGTGTGTTTATATATACACAGAAAGAATATATATATATATATATATATATACAGAGAGATATGGTATATAGCATAACAATTAATTTCAACAGCACATGTTAATTGCTTAATTCAGTATATGAATATAAATTCAACTGAGGTTTCCTACACTTAAGAAAGCTAAATAACATTAAATATCTAATAATCTTATGCTGAAGAAGAAAATTATGTATTTTTAATTATCTACTTTTCCCCTTGAAATTTGTTTTGAATCTACACTTAAAATACTAAAGTATTTATGAGGATTTATGAACAAAAGTTTATATCTAAAACTTATTAGAAAATTTCAGCATGATAAATAGAATTTTATCCATGCTTTCGATAGGGGGAAAAAGAGAGTACATGTGTATTTACAAACACTAACCATGTTGAAAGAAACATATAGCATAAAAATCTGAAGGTGGATAGTTATGCAGAAGATGAATATGATTACCTGCTTCTATGTACATGATGTGATGTATGATGCACACTACCATTACGAAACTTTACTGGTTCAAGCAAATTCCTACACATTTGGGTGACTAGGATGAGGCCCTAAATGTGACTTTCGGGAATTTAGATGGCCTGGTCAGTTGTAAAGTCATGTGATTTGACGTCATGAAAGGCACCTGAACTTTCACCCTTCGCGCTGCACTGTGGACACTGGAAGCGAAGAATTCCTACGTTAGTTTGTGCATTGTTCATTACCATTGCACAGTTTTTTTTTTTTCCATTATTCATGTGTTTTTTATTCCTTAACTTAAGCAAACTACTTAAGTCACTTTCAAGATCAGATTGACTGATTACTTATTTGCTTAGTATTTGTTAATAAATATAGCGACCAAACTCTATGCACAGCTAAAATAAATTAAATCATCATGCCTGCAAGAGGTTGCATTCCAGATTGTCCAATTCTGACAATCCAACTACGATGGCACCAATGCATATATATTGGCATAGAAGTTTCCAAAAGATACATTAAAACAGGATTTGTGGATTAAAAAATTTCCAAGTGATCGCACAATGCTGTGTGTGAGAAACATTTTTGAGATGATATCCTTCAGTATGATTATTTACCCCCCCCAAAAAAAAACAGTACTGTTATTCAAGTTTGTACAGGATACCCTAAATTTAAAAACAATGCTTATGCATGCATTTTTTTTTTTTTTTTTTTTTTGTTGTCCAAAATACTTATGTAATCCAACATCTCAGAGAAAAAACAGCCAATATGGATACACATATTTAAACCCCTTAACTGCCGCATATGTACGCCTTGCTTAGCCGATGAGTTAATTGCCCCGGGCATATATATATATGCTCCTCTGAAATACTATCATTTGCTTTCTGCTTTTACCAGCAAAATTATTTGCAAAGCTTTGGAATGCAAAACCACAATGACCTTGAAAATTACCTTCAGAGTATGCATAGGAGGATACTATTTCAGAGAAGAGGGTTTGAGAAATTGGAGAGGGGGATGTTTCTGAAATGGTGAAAGTTATGACTGCATGGTTATTACTCATGTTTCTGTTTGAGTAAAATGTATTTTTTTATTCTGTCTTCCATTTTCGTTTATTGCTTGTAGTAGGTGCTTTTTTTTTTTCTCTGACAGTGATTTGAATTATTTTTTTAATAACTGCTCATGCTTCATATTGTTCCTGAAACTAACCAGTTTGGAGATCAGTGTATGAACCAACATTCCGCAAAAGAAAAGTCAAGAACAAAATCATGGCATCCAACCAATTCTTAAGAAATATGTTTTTCTAGTTATACGGATTTTAGAAGGTATAATACTGAAAACTGATATTACACTTACTGGACTAAAAATAAATTGCTCGAAAACTCCATTTCTGGGGATCTTTTTTATTATACAAATATTATTTTTATTACACTTTTACTCTAAACATTAAATTTTGTATTTCCATTTTTTTTCTTTTATTCATTATTTGTGAAAGTAAACAGTAGAAACTTTTGTAACTATTTCTTAAAATAATACCTATTAATCGTAACTGTAAATGAAAAAAATTACCTTTTATATATGTTTTCCTTAAGTTTTTGGAAATTTAATTATTATCTATTATTAAAATCAAAAGCATCTAAATACTGAATGAAATGCCAATATTCAAATTTGAAACACAGAAAGGTCACGCCTTTTGTGATGTCACTCTGTAGCTAACCAGGCCATGTTCTCCCGTTGGCTGTGCCCTAACCCAATATAATAAGGTGGAAGATAAGCTTGTGCACAGTTGAGTTAGAATAATTAAAATTTTTGAGTAAACATAGTTATGTAATCTGAAGTAATACTTCAAATGCATTTGATCCAAAAGGAATTCAGTGCCATAAAAATGGAAAAAAAAAAAAAAAAAAGATTAACTGAAAGGAAAAGGAACATTCACTGATTGAGCCTGCAATTCGAATCAGAGGGGAAAGCAGGATTTTCATAGCCACTTGTAAAAATAAAATAAATGATTGGGAAAAGGTTGGCTTTACTTAAAATTAAGTAAGAGATCAGTCTTTCATGAAAAACAAACATATTCTAGAATGTGAAATTGGCAGAACATAGCAATTCTCATGTCACTCACCCTAGGAGAGAAAGAATAGTTAATCTTCCATGAACGGGGTGAGTGCGAAACTTGGCGAGTTTTTATTTGGCATGATTTCGATTTGGTTGTGGTTTATGGTTGTATGTTTTCTTGTGGCAAATATAGAGCTTTATTTTGGTGACTGTAATGAGTGCGAGTTTTGAGTAGTAAGATGAATTTTTTTTAATTTAATTTTGAAATACTTTATTTTTAAAAGTTTTACTGCTTAATAGTTGCAGGAGGTTAAACTGTTGTTGGTGGGAGAATGTGGATTTCAGATGAGGTGTAGTTTATAATTTATGAAAATTTTCATTTCGATAACATTTTTTTAGTTTCGTTTCTTGCATGTGGCAACCCAGAGATGTGGAATGTTTAAAGTGTTGAGTGAAAGTGGTTCAGTGTGTTGAATTCTACAACCATAGTAACTTGTACATTTTTGTCAGTTTATGATGCATCCATTGTTAGTGAATTTGAATATGTTTACTTGGTTGAAAATTTTTTTATGCGAGTGAAGACATTTCATATGTATTACCGTATTTGACGGCATATAAGATGCACCCTTATTTAGAGGGCCACACACAAGGAAAAAAAGTTTCAATAGCGTGGTTTCTTTTAGTTTTCTTTCTTTCGTAAAAGCCAAATAAACAATTATTGAATGCAATTACCTTCACGTATAAGACACAGGTAACTTTTTTGAGACCAAATTTAGGAAAAAAAGTGCGTCTTATATGACGTCAAATACGGTATTTTTGTAGCAATTTATTTTTGCATTTTTGTAATTTTTAGTGTCATGTTTGCGACTTGAATTTTTTGTAATTTACACTGCTGGCCATTAAAATTGCAACTCCAGGAACTGATCTGAGCGATGTCACAATCACATGAAAGGAAGAAGAGGTTGGGATATGCAAATGATGAGTATTTCTGGGCATTTGGACAATGCAGGAGGGACAAACAATATCTGAGATGAAAAGTTGTGTAGTGTAATTCTCATTCGGAAAGAGCTTTGTAAGGTCGAAGTTTGCTCAGAATATCATGTTATGCCTCGAATAAGAAGACAAAAAGCTTACCAGCAAGTGTCGGTGTTCGATAGAGGCAGGATCGTTGCCTATCCAGAGCGCGGATTATCGTTCCATGATATCGCCCGTAACACTGGTCGATATCCAACCACTGTCATGGGAATATGGGATCAGTAAGTTGCTGAGGGTCATACTGAACAGCATGCAGGATCTATATGCCCTTCCACGAATAATACCCAAGAGGACAGACATATTGTGAGGTCAGCCCTGCAAAACCATACAATCCCATTACGGACTATTAGAAAATAGGTATGTTTGCAGCATGCCCAGTATCCACTCATACGGTGTACTGATGTTTGCAGTAGTTTGGACTATCAGCATAGAGACCATTACTTCGGCTTCCCTTGATAATGCAACATAGAGAGAGACAGCGACTCTGATACACCGAACGACAAAGCTGGATACAGGAATGGCACAATGCTGTCTTTTCAAACGAGTCCCAGGTTTTGCATGTGGTATTCTGATGGGCATACACGTGTCTGGAGGCTCGGAGGCTATACGACGCCTGCTTGCATTCGATATCAGCATAGGAGCCCTGCACATGGTGTGATGGTTTGTACAGCCATTGGATACACCATACGCACATCTCTAGTTCAGATTGAGAGAAATTTGAAGCAAATCAGCACATTTCTGACATCTTAGGTCCAGTGGCTGTGTCCTATCTTTGGCGCCTGCCAAACACCATCTTCCAACAAGATAATGCAAGACAACATGCTGCAGGTCTTGTTCTGATCTTCCTTGACACACAGGATATTCGACTGCTGCCCTGGTCTGTACTGTCTCCCAATCTGTCACCATTGAAAATATTTGGTCATTGGTTGCTGAGAGACAAGCCTACCACCCCTCTCCAGCTTGATGAAGTGTGGCATAGACTTGAAGTACCATTTAATGAGTTGCCTGTTTCTGCCATCCAAGCCCAGTTCGACTCCATGCCTAACCGTGTAAGGGCCGTTTCACCTGCTATGGGTAACAGCTGTTTCTATTTTCACACCCCTGCAAACCCCCAAACTGCATACAAATTTAATCATTTTGTCTTCATGCCATACTGTTTATTTACATTAAATATCTCTTTTGTATTTACTTTTCTTCATGGTGTTACAATTTCAATGGCAAGCAGCGTATTTTAAATTTATGTACTAGTTTGTAGTAATTTATTCTTGTGTTATATTTAGCGGCATTTTCGTTTGGCGATGTGAAGTTTGACATCGCAAACGAAAAGAGTTTGTTTGGCGCCAACTTATCCCACTTGTGGAAGATTAGCAAAAAGAATAGTAAAGCAGCTTCCTTTCAGTTAAAAGGACTGCAGATTTTTTAGCTGTTTGGCTTATCAGTAAGTTATTTAGTTGTTTCTTTAAATAGCTTTTATCATCTTCTATTGTCCAGTCTGCTGAGGCTATGTGACAGATTGAGAATGGTATTATTCTAAACTTTACTGATGTTTACAAAGAATTTTTAAGAGGTTTTTTGCTATAAAGGTAAAGCTCCTTGTGGAGATGCACATTTCTGAATAATCACCTGTTATTTGCCTTAACGTCGCATTTTGGAAAATTTGCAAGTTTTTAACACCAGCATGACCGCATTTATTTGGTTATGAAATGTGCTGTCACTTAGTACATATTAACACATTATTTAAAATATTTTGTTTCTATAAATTCTTTAATGATCTAAATATCCTAAGGAATAGAAGGTTATGAAAACAAAAAGTAAAATAATTATACAAATCTAGGTTGTAAATTTTTAAATACAGCTTTAACAGCAAGTCCAAAATGCTGTGCCACAAGCAATAGAGTGGAATTTTTAGCAATTAAGGGATGTAGTACAGCTTCACATGCTCACGATTTAAAAGACTATATGTATAATTGAGGTACTTCCATGCAAAATAATTTAGAACAATACCTGCTTGGTCCACTGGATAACAGTTTCATACATATGAATGCTGATATCAATGTTTCTCTTGAATGTAAATATAACTTCCTCTGATGTTGATTTTCTAATTTAAATGCCAAGTGAGTGAATATCATTTTCTAGTACAAGTACTACTGTGCAAATAAATGCATTTCATGCTAGGATAGCAACAACATGGCATTGGGAAATTGGGGAATTATCATTCACAAAAATATTGAATAAACACAGCAAATTATGACCCTAGTGATTCACCAGTATAAAAATGAGACTTAAAGAAGAGTCAATCAAAGATAAATCTTGAAACATTCTGCAGGGGATTTAACCAATTCTGTGGTAATGCATAAGCATGCCTCATCCTAACTTGAATGTTCTGATCAACACTGTGATACTGCTTTCATGGTATTGAACACATGCTAGTACTGTTATAAGCATTTGGTAACAAGGCACAGAATATTTTGTAAGTCATTTTAAGAGGTGAAGCTTATTAAATATTAATGTTAAAAAATACAAGTACATGGTACTGCATCGTGATGATGTGACACATAGCCACCTCCACAGTACTAGAATAAAGCAACCTTTTTACATTCTAAGAGATACCTGCAAGACCATAAAAGAGGTAAGAACTACAGAATGAGAACAATTCCCATCTTCTCAAGAGTCCTTATTTAATGATGATAGACAAAGAAAGGGGGTAACAACCTTTACTCATGCTCTTGCTTTATACATACTGCAAACACGAGCATTACCTCATGGAAAAGTTATCTTTGCTCGTATCATGCAATATAGGTGACAGACATGATTTAGTATTCAACAGTCAGTGGTTGCCTAGATATCACTAAAGGCATGTTTCTCTTTATGTATTTAATTAACCCACAATGATTACTTCATACTTGCCAACCTATGACACTCAAAAATCAGGAGATTTTTTTAAGAAATCAGGAGATTTTTCACAATGTTAAAAAGACTTTTTAAATGATAAAAATATAGTTTTTAATAATGAATTAACTTTAAATAGTTACTAAGTCTTAAATGCAAGCAAAACAAAAATACCTTAGACATAAAAAACATTTTTATTACTTTCATCGTTTTTAAAAAAAAAAAAAAAAAGGCACTTTAATCAGTTTTCATACAAATGTTATGGACAGTGGCAGATTTTGCTCTCGTTAAGAAAGAAACTTCATAATTTTGTTCATAGCAATTGCCACGTAGGCCTGCTTTCGCTAATAAAAGTTTTTCTAATGTGTCATCACTAATATTAGATCTAAATTTAGTTCTCGTTTTCGCAACACTGAAAATCCTCTCACACTCCGCATTACTATCGGGAACTGTCAAGATGGCCAACATAATTCTAGAGAGTTCACTATATTTTAAAATTCCATCAGCACCTTTCAATTTTCCAATTAACCTCCACTGGGTGTCAATCCTAGCTGATTTTATAACTTCATCCAAGTTTTCTAATTGTAAACTGCAAAATTGCGACTGAAGTACATCAGTAGCAACATCAATATCATCATCTTTCATGACTAAACGAAGTAACACAGGAAATCTGTTCAAAAAGTACCTTATATCAGAAAAAGATGCATTTGCTAGAGCAGAAATATCAGCAACTTTAGCATGCAAAATCACTTCATCGTTGACTGGAAATTTATGTAGTGTGTAATCAGATACTCGACAGAAGTAACTTGTAACATGAAGATAAAACTTACTTTTGTTTTCTTCTGAAAGTTCTTCCACTACTTTTGTAGTTGCAGCTCTATTACCAAATCTTCATCTTTCTTCTGATTTTCTGTTTCACCATAAATCACATCATATATAGAATTACAAGACAAAACACAGACTGGTTTTACAAACTTTGATAAAATGTCTTTAAACAGATCATAAATCATTGATTGCAAAACATGAATTAATGGAATTCTGCTTTGTAGAATTGTGTTCAGAACATCGAATGCTGGCAAAATGAATTGTAAAAAAAAGCAAAAAGCTTTGTTAAGGTCCGAAGAAAAAAACATAAATATTCATTCTTCACAAGATAAACTTACAGTAAACGGAAAATGTTTCGTGTGTTGAGCAATTTTTTTTTTTTTATTTTGAGAGAAATTTGTATCAGCTTTACGCTTATATTTTGCAGTATTATTTTGAGAACTGCCAGTTGAATTGCTGAATGATGCAGAAATTACTTTATTTTTCTCAAACCCATTTTTAACAATGGAAGTAGTAACTACATCTTCATTTACTTTAGGTACTTTATAACTTTCAATAGAGCCTTTTATCTTAACTCTCGAAGCATTTACTTCTTCTTTAAAAAAATGCAAGAAGTGGGTTCCATTGATCGAGGATTCTAGATAAGCATTTCTTTAAAGACAACCAGCGTGTACACACGTTTCAAAATTTTTCTCATTTCAGTATTATGCAGCTGTTGGAACTGTTTAAATTTTTCCTTTCTTTTAGAACTCCTTTCAAGATAATAATAAATATCAACAATGTGTTCATCCACATTTAATGGTAAAGAAGCTGCCCTTTTTTCAGCTGCTAAATTTAAGAGGTGACAGGTGCACCTCATAATCTGCAAATCTGAATTTGCCTTTCTTAAGATGCCTGCAACACCAGTCATCAAGCCTACCATTACTGGTGCATTATCGGCACCAAGCGCTAAGCAATTATCCAGAGGGACTGCATTTTATTTTAAAGTTTTAATAATTAGCTGTGCTATATTAAAGCCTCTCGAATGTCCTTCTAAAGTGGGGACAGAAAGTAAACTGCATTCAATTTCTGAAGACTCTGGATTAAAAATAGAAACAACAATTGGATACAGTTTTGAATTGGTATTATTGCTTCCATCCGTAGAGAGGCAGAACGGAGCTGTTTTAATGCAATCAATAACTGAAGATTTATTTTTCAAACCCATTTCTTTAACAATTGCACCTGTTTTGGTCCTTGCACTTGAGTATTTCTTAGCGATTTCACTATCGGGAAATATTTTTCTAAATAAAGCTGCAGCGTGATCCGATGCATTCAGTGGCAGGTTGTGCTCCAGTAAAAAGGCAGAGAACAGACATTCTGCATTAATCACTTTTTGGTCTTTTGTTTCCGAAGAAAAATTTAATTTTTCGTTTTTTCAAAGCAACTCATGTTGTCCTTGTGTTTATGTCTACGCACATGTTTGAAAACATCTGCCCTTCCACCAAGCGAAATCGAAAAATCGCAACGACAGATGGTACACATCGCAAATTTCTAAAACGATAATTTCTAAAACTATTTCCTAAAGGCACGTGTACTCACAAAACTCAGGACAAGATGAACGAAATAGCGAAAGAACATCCAAAGAACGGCCAACAGCCTTGAGCTTGCTTTATGCTCATTGGCTAATATATGCCAGATGACACGCAGTGGAGCTTGATGCCCATTGGAGAACTGGAGAACGACGTTTCTGGATACAGATGCTGTCAATCACAAAGCAGAAGTTCTCATCTGATTCGCAAGGTTTCATTTTAGATATAATCTAGAGAAAATTCAGTTGCTTTCAGACGTCCAAAATCACTTTTATTTGTTCATATAATGAAGTATTAAGCCAAGTTCCATAAAAATCGTGAGAAATATTAAGAATAAGAAAAAGTCGGGAGAAATATACTGTAAATCGGGTTGGCAACTCTGTTACTTGTATTTTAGTTGACAAGTCAAAGTTTATGACAGAACTAGATATGTTTTTCACTGCAATCGGAAAGTTGCATAAACTTAATTAAGTGGAGAAAACATGCAAAGTTCACAAAATAAAACTTTCCATGGAGATTTATCATCAGTTTTCTAGAATATATAAATGGAAAATGTATGACTAATGTTATTTAAATAATGCCAATAAGAACTGCATTCAGAGCTTCCTACTACTTACCCATTACACTTAAACACATTAGAGACTGAATGACCATCAAAAATCCTCCTGTAATTCCAGCAAAACTTTTAGAAAAACGTGGATAAGCTCCCCCATAAAGTTGGTTTAAAAGCAGATAAAGCCCAATCAAAAACTTACTCATGATGCCACCCCAAATACTGACAAAAAATTCCTGTTGCTAGTTAACATATAGATCCATATCAGCACATACATGAACAGTATAACATAGAACACTCCACCTTATACAAAAACAGCTTCAGCCATAGCTAAACAGAACATTGTTGTTTGACTTCTGAATTAGAACATTTCAGTTTAAAAAAATAGCTGTATAAATCAGACAATGAGTTCGATGCAATGAGCATTATTTTCACATATCAATGCGCAAGTTTTCTGCAAATAGAAAGGGCATACTTGTCCCCTAAGCAAAACTCCAGTGTTACCGCACACAACATGCTGTCGGAAACAGCTCCCATACGTACACCCATATATTACCCTTTCTTCAGAAAATGTTCAACATTTTGAGGAGCATGTGAGAAGTATGCAAAATGTGGGCTTCTTAAACAGCCCACAATTTGCTCAGCCTTGCATAAAATATTCCTGTTTCAAGAAGTGGCAATGAAATTGTTTGAATATTTTATGTCCCTTTAATTTGCCTAGTGGATAAACGATTACAATACACTGCTCTTCTGCTATAACAGGCAGTTCCCTACAAAATGCATACTTCTTTTTTTTCCCTCCAGAATTTGTGAAGAAATCAGTACTGTAATTAAAGAGGACTTTTAAAAAAATTCTCCCATAAAGAATATCAGAAAATAACCAAGTTTTTCCCTGCTTCAGTTTTAGGCATACAAAGTATTATGGAAAAATTCCGTGTGTGCTCAAGCAATTTTTAAAATATGCCCTAGAATGACTCCATTTTAACTGAAATGACTCCATTTTCGATAATTTCAGATTCTTCTTGTAATGCTAAATGGTATTTCATAAAGCTGGAAGTATTTAATTCAGAATCAAGTAGTAATAAATACCTGGTACTAGTTAATAATGAATAAATGAACATCACTTATTTATACCACATCACAATACAAAACTCCTCAGGTAGTAAAATGGTATGATCCAGTCATTTAGCTTTTATCACTATTGTCTTTTCTAGCAGACAAACATCATATTGTTTAACTTAATTCACATCAATTATGTTTATTTTACAGAATGAGACTGCTTAAACATTTAAACTCATTAAACACTTGATGACCGAATTTATATTAAAAATTATGACGAAAATGGCCAATTTTTTATACATTTTTATTATAGATCACTAGATGTAGCTTTGTAAGGCACAAAAAAAATTTTTTTCATGAACAAAACAAGATATTTATTATAGTTCATGACATTACCCGAGCTAACTCGGGATTTAATAAAGCAGCCAAAAAACAAAAACAAAAAAAAAAAAAAAAAAAAAAGCACAATCTAGCCCAAAAAGTAATACAGAACTGTAGTCTAGGTTATATTGGGTAATAAGAGATAAAGTAAAAATCAAGTAACTACATTTTACAATCTATAAATGTCATTGACAGTATGGTACAGTCTGACACATGGTGTAACACATAGCGGCACATCACAGTCTGCACAATAATAGTGCCATTACTGCTCAAGGGTAATCACTTCGAGCTGGTAATCACAAAAGCCACTTGGACCCCTCCCACAGCTAAGAAAACAAATACACAGCAGAGTGTCGATTGTCACGTGATATTACGGGTATTAAATATCTGTAAAATTTTCAGCCTGAGTTAACTTGTTCATAGGAAAATCAAAATGGCAAATGAGATTATTCTCGAGATATCTCGGGAACGGTCGTTAAGCGGTTAATGTATATATGAATTAAAAAACTCCATCTAAAATTTATTAAGAGGCACAACTGATTCAGATAAAATCTAATGATTATATTGAAGTTTTATAACAGAAAGACTAAAATAATATATATTATTTTTATGTTCTAATAGTTAATTCTTCCCAAGACCATAGCCTTATGCATACTAGCCCTACAGAGATACCCTACTACTACTACACTTTTTAAATATTTTTTAGCTAAAAACTGCAGTAAAACTGAACTCATGACATATAGACATTTGTTATCTAGTCGACGATGCATAAAATCACTCATCTATCTTGACTGTTTTAAAAGTACACTGCTCAATCCTGCATTAATAATTAAAAAAGTTAGGCTACCTGAATTTTTTAACAATTCTTTAATGTTACTTACATGTCATGAATAAAATACGTCTTTGACAGCCTATAATGCACTGACTGCAAAATTTCTATTGTGCATGCTTCCACCACCATTATATTATTTTTATGTTCTAATAGTTAATTCTTCCCAAGACCATAGCCTTATACATACTAACCCTACAGAGATACCCTACTACTACTAAACTTTTTTAATATTTTTTGGCTATCCAAAGATATGCAGATAAACATTGCACTGCATTAAAACATTTTTAATTTAAATTTTATTCAACAATACAGACTTTTCATACGAGCCGATTACATCATGTATTTTTCTTAAAAAGAGAAACAGAATTTTTTCACGTGTTTAAAATTTTATAACTGTACACATTTTTACTAAGAAACAGCATGATTTTTCAGTTTTTAATTTTAATATGCCTATTTTTAAATTTTTGAAGATTTTAATGGTAAATTCTTCAAAACATTTGTCTAAGTTTTAGAGAGCAAGTTTTATTTTAATCACTATTGAATTTGAAAGCATAACAAAAAATATTATAAGACTTAGTTTGATGAATTAATTTTGAATTTGTTTAGAAGGTTGCACATTTAATTTTACTCAGCAATTAACAGAAATCAAAGTATAATTACACATTGAAAACTTTACTAACCTTGAGAAAAATCCAGACACTCCAAAAGAAATTCATAATTTTTGCTTAATACAATTCTTAATATATTACTTTTAACATAAAATAATTATTAAATATCAAAACAAATATTTTAAAAAGAGAGAGGGAAAAAAAAGAAGAAAAAAAATTTCCCCAACTGCTCTTCTTTCATTTTTTATCTTAAACTATAGAGATGAATTTTATGCCAAGCATTTTAAAGGCAAGCTTCTACATATATAAATCAGTACAGATATTAATTTCTTCCCAACATCAAACATCTCAAGACAGATATATTATTTCATTCCTTCTATCCATTACTAACCCTCCTGGATGAACATACATTTACAATGCTTCAAGTTATAAATTCAGTAATATTTGAAAATAAACACCTTTTGACTGGAATCAGACAGCAAAAATTTTCATCTATTGCTTCCAAAACACCTTACAGCTTTTCGGACACTAAATGTCTTTCTATAAAATGAATATTTTCAGTTGTTTAATTCCACTATGTATAATCGACACAAAGTTACATAATGTTACAAAGTTATAAACATTATGTATGTTATATACAAAGTTATAAATGTCATTGTTAATTTAAAGGAAATCACTAAAATTTAAAGGAAAGAAACACACGAAATATGTTTTTCTGCATATAAGTTCATTATAATTACCTAATTTATACCCATTAAATGACTACATTAATTTATAGCCATAGTTTAAATTAGTGACATGACAAACTTAGTAATTTTTTAAGATACATGCTTTCAAATCTAAATTTTAAAAAATACCATACTTTCAAAGATTATACATATTTTAAATAATTTGAACTCCATATATAAAAAATTATACTTACACCTTTACCAGGCCTTGCCCATGTACAGACAAAACCTTCTTGGCAGGCAATTACAAAGCACTCCTCTCTAAAAACTAATGCAGTTAACCTTTCATGTGCTAATTTCTTGCATATAAGAGGTTCAAGCATTGAAACTTCATCTCTCCGAGGACAGAGAGGTGTTCCTATTAGTTTCACAGGATCATCCAAAACTTTATTTTGGTTGGATTTATTAAGGCTATTTTTATCGGCATTCCTTGAAGCAAGGCTAAAATTTCGCTTATGTTCTTTTTCAGGCTTTTTGTCTTTTTCTAGAGTAGCACTTTTGCTTCCTATACTGAGACTCGCTAATCCAAGATTTCCATCCATCAATGCTGTTTCTTTTGTATAACAGTTAGCTTGTGCATTACCAACACTATTGCATTTACTTAAAGATGGAAGGTGAGTACTTGGACTATTGAGCAACATACTAGTTCTTGTCCTCCCTATTGGCTGCTTTAAAACGTCCTCTGTCAGGTCCCACAGGCACAACTGTGTATCTTGTCCAACAGAGCCGAACCTGTAAGAGGTTATATTTAAGGACTTACTACCAGAAAGGGAATTTCTTGCACATACAGATGGTAGAAGCAAACTGCCTGAGGCAGTTTTACTTCCTGAAGCTAATCCTTTGGAAGATTCACTTACACTATCAGAAGGTAATTGCTGATTCACTTCTTCCTCACTTCCACTTAAATCAAGCCTATCTGAATCAGTATAAGTAAATGCATCAAATGCAACAACACTAACCCATGACTTATGGCCATGGCCTCGAGCAATTACTCTCTTTTCTTGAAATGACCAAACTGTTACTAGGTCATCCTCTCCTCCAGTCACAACGTATTTGCCATCTGGACTCCAACACACACATAATAAACCACCAAAAAAGCTTCTTACAATTCCTACTAGGTCCATAGTGTCATAATTAAAAATCCTTAAGAAGCCATCTTGACTAACTGTTGCAAGATATTTAGAACAAGGAGAAAAAGAAAATTCATTTAAAGCACCAAAACCTATCACCCACCTATAAAGTGGGTTTCTTGTACTTTTTGTTTTACATGTATATACGGCAAAACCTTCTCCTTGCTTAAAAAGTTGATAATGCGGAGGTGTATTGCCACAGGGCAGATCTTCTTTATACACATACATCTGTCCACTGCTATGAGACACTAGAAAGAGGTTCTGGGAACCAGGCACCCACTTCAAGCAGGTTACTTTTGTTTTATCAATTAGCCTCTGAAAAAAATTAAAAATATGAATAAGCAAGCAGCTAAAGAAAAATAAAAGTTTCACTAAAATGACCAACAGAAGTGATTAATGCACAGTTAGCAGATTAAAATAAATAAAAAAATTTCACTCAGAATGCCATATTTAAAGAAAGTAAATGCTAATATCAAGAATATAATAATGAAATCTGATGTACTCAATTAAAATTTGCAGTACCAGTTTCAAAAGTTTTAAGTGCACTTGTTAACAGTCATGCTTATTTGTTAACAATATTACACATACACTTTAATGGTTAAATTTTTCAAAAAATATAGTTAGAAATTCTACAGAAGTAAAACAGTAAGTGCCAGAAGTAATATAAAAAAAAAAAAAAAAACCTGTATCTGACACTTCTCATTTTTAGCATATTTCTGTTAATCATTGCCCTGGGCAAAATTTGAAAAATTAACTGCATTCCTTAAACAAAAACATCTGATAACTAAAACATCAAAGCTTTGACAAAAAACAGCCTAAGTTCAGTCCAATCCCTATGTTAGCAGATTCTCACGAGATGACTTCTGTCCATTATTAGGAAGTGTCCACTACATGGAAGTACATTGGTCTCATACTTCAAGAGTCAGAAACTCTTAGTTAATTGAGGTTTGGCTGTATATTTAAAAAAATTACCCTGCTAAGCACCAGTGCAACATCATGAAAACACGATAAACTAATTTTGTAAAGCAAAATCTGCTTAAATAATTTCATTGGTCTACAACATAACTATCATTAACAATAATTTTCATTATTTTATAACTATAATAATAATATTTATTAGTCTACAACTACCATCAAAAATAATTTTTATATCTTGGAAGACCTAATATCACAGAAACTGCGATTGCACATTTTTCTCAAAATACTCCTGTAGTTCATTATATTAGAGCATATATACAGGATGGTTCAAAACTATATGTCAAAAGCTGAAAGGCAGGTAGAGAAGACCTGATTAAGCAGATTTTGTACACAAATGTGTGTGCAATAATGCTGCATTAAAGTGTTAGCACGCAAAGCAGTACGAATCACAGGAAACTGAAAAGTCAAGTAAAGACAAAAGGGAAAAAAATATTAACAGTTTACAATAGGTGCTTGAAAGAGTGACCACCAACAGCGATACGAGATCAGCAGCAGCGCATGGATTGACGTACATTAGAAAAGACATCAGGCATGTCAAGCACATGTCCAGTAGCTAAAGATCTTCTGCGCAGAAGAACATGGCCAGGGAACTGATCCGTCCCATCCTATTATTTAATGCTAGCCGTAGATAGCGTCCAGGTGATTCCTGATGTTCCGGCTGAAATGATCTGGGGCTCCATCGTGCTGGAACCACATTTGTCTCCAAACAGCTGGCTGAACATCAACCGAAAGTTCAGTTAAGACCTCTCTGTACATTATTTGAGCAGTTAATCTACTTCCTTGTGCAGCCCCATACACGAAATGCATGTCGGTAAGCTCTGCATTGCTGTAACAATGCATGTTGCTCGGAATCCGTGCGGGAAATGCAAAATCCAGCTTTTATATGCCGTACTCATCAGCACTCTTCTGGCTCCATGTGGCATTACCATACATACATTCCTATATGAAATCTGCTTATTTAGGTCCCTTCTACCTGCCTTTACATTTTTGACATCTAGTTTTGAACCACCCTGTATATAAATAAATGTTCAAAACAGTTAACATAGTAGCTAACCTGAATCTTGAAAAGATTAAAAAAAACATTAAAACTCATCGTTAGATGCGGCATAAATCACTATTTTGTTACAAGGTACATGATATAACACATCAGCCACATCTTATGTATAAGAAAGATGCATACTACATTCATAAAAATATCGGATGCAGATACTATTATTAAAAAATTATCTACATCACTATTAAACCATTCAGTTAATTAACCATCTGAGTGCCATGACCGGCTTCATCCGGTCATAAGTTTTTTTTTTTGCATTTGGTGTATATTAGCTTAAGAGATTTTCCCTTCTTAGTTTCTTTAATAGTATAAATCACTCAACCAGTGGTACGCGTACCACTGGTGGTACACAAAGAAGCAAAGTATTTTTAACTATTAATTTAAAAAATCTCATGAAGAAAAAGAATAATTGATAGAAATTTCCTTTCATCAAACTCTAACTGGAGATTTCTTATTGACTTTGGGCTGAACTGGAAAAAAAGAATTCAAAGGCATTTCAAATAAAGCTATTTAATTTTTATTGCCATTTTGTACAACTTATTTGTGTGAACAAGGATTTTCTTCCATGTTATATTTGAAAAATAACGACAGAATAAAATTAAAAGTGTATCCTAATTTACGGTTAAAACTAAGTGAAACAAGACGAGCATAAACAAGTTGATCTCTTTTAAACAGACAAAGATTTCCCAGCAAACTTTGGAATTAAAAGTATTATAACTCAAATTTTGAGAATTAAAATGGTAACCAATTTTTAATCTAATATTTTTTACATCTGCATATTTAATACAAATAGGCAATAGGTTGTGCAAATGACAAAATATTTTTTTAATATTTCTCTTCAGAAACTGAAAAAATAATCACTGTAAAGTGTAATGGTTTTACTAATGATTTTCAGCTTTTGTTTAGGTGGAACGAGTTAGTCAAAAGGTTGAGAACCGCTAGTAGATATGTCAATAAATGTAAGTTTATGAAAATAAAGGCTAAAATAAGTATATCCGGTCAAAAGTCGTTAATTCGGACACCCATAATCCGGACCTCAAAGCTAAAAACTTTCTGCGCATGCGCCGCTTTGACACATGCGCAAAGGCGTTTACGCGTGCGCGCAAGACCTTTACGACTGCACATATGCATGTGCGCAGGCGCAGAATGCGTTTAATGTATAACTGATGGTATAAGCTAAAATTATCTAATTATCTATTTCAGTTAAGGTTGATGATTGCGTTGTTCCTTAGTCTTCAAATTGGATTATTATTTTTTGCAGACTGTAAGAGCAATTTTATAAAAGTAAACTTGAACTTTCGATTATGTCAAATAGAATTTCCGATGCTGGAGCTCCCAAAGGATCTACAAAACGAAAGTATGTTTCGATGTCCATCAAACAGAAAGTGGAATTGCTGCAAAAAATGGATAGAGACATGAAGAAGGTGACAAAGAGGTTAGTGAAAATGAAAAAATTTCGATTGACAAGTTAGTCGGTATTCTCAGCACAGCAATTACGGGACTTGAACAGCGGAACTTTGTAACCGAACAAGAAATTACATCTGTTTATAGAATTAAAGAAAAAGTATTATCACATTAAATGAAGCAACTTAAACAACTTACATTGAAAGAAATGTTTAATAAAGTAAACAAATAAATATTAAGCTTTTTTGGTAAATTTTGATACTCTTTAGATCAGTGCTCCGCAACCGGTGTGCCATGAGTAGGATATAGGTGTGCCGCCATCAAATACATGTATTTGACATTTTGCAATTTTTTATCATTTATTTAATACACAATGACAATTTTTTTTCCTTAATAATGTCTATTTTAAATGTTTTTATATATTTCACTGTTGTGTGGTTGTGTGTGTGATTGTAAGTGTCTCAGCATTTGAATTTTTTCGGCACTTCCTTGATAACTCGGAACTCTTTGGTGTGCCACGAAATTCCAGAAAGATTTTTTGTGTGTCGCAGGTGAGAAAAGGTTGCAGAGCACTGCTTTAGATCATAATGTTCTTTATTTCATAAATTACGGTTTCATATTTTTAATTTTAGAATCTCTGCATGCTATCTTACGAGATTTAAACTGATGATCTATAATCCGGAAAAATCAATAATCCGGAATCGCAGAAGTCCCGACGAGTCCGGATTAACGACTTTTGACTGTAATCAGATTTAGCTAATAAAGGCTGTTAAAGTACAGGTTTTCATGACACATCCAGAAATATGTGCACTGCTCAGAGAGTTAAACAATGCATGCTTTTACCTTGAAAGATAAAAGCTTATGTCACACTAAATGACAACTTGGAACTTTTAATTTGTCAGGTCACATGGATTAAAAAAAATAAATGTGTAGTATGGGTAATGAAAGGAATAGATTAAAAAAATAAAGATAATGAAATAGCAACAGCGTATGCAGTACATGGGTAATAAAATGCCCTGGCAGCATGTTATAAAGTAATGGCTTCAATATTAGAAAGAGTAAGCTATAGATCAGGCATGACCAAATTTCATATTAATAGGAGCCTTCTGCTATAATTCAGAATCGTGCAAGAAGTGATGCTAGATATTGTTTCTAAAGTAATAAAACACTTTATGAATAGTTAGAAATGTTTCAAGTAAACTAACAACTATTTCATATTTTTTTAATACTCCATTTTTTTCAAATAGAAACTCTATTTATGGACTTTTAATTCCCCTTTCCTGATTGTCAAAATTTTGAATAGGAGTAAAGTAAAATCAAGAGCAGAAGAAGTGCTGCAACCATCTTTACAATAATATTAAAAGGTAAAGCATCCTTGCCAACCTATGACACTCAAAAATCAGGAGATTTTTTTACGAAATCAGAAGATTTTTCACAATGTTAGAAAGACATTTTAAATGATAAAAATATAGTTTTTAATAATGAATTAACTTTAAATAGTTACTAATTCTTAAATGCAAGCAACACAAAAATACTTTACACACACAAAAAAAAAAAAAAAAAACATTTTTATTACTTACATCATTTAAGAAAACAAAACACACACACACACACACACAAAAAAAAAAAAAAAAAAAAAAAAGACACTTTAATCAGTTTTCATACAAATGTTATGAACAGTGGCAGATTTTGATTTCGTTAAGAAAGAAACTTCATGATTTTGTTCATAGCAATTGCCACGTAGGCCTGCTTTCGCTAATAAAAGTTTTTCTAATGTGTCTAATGTGTCTTTAGTCTTAGATCTAAATTTAGTCTTCATTTTTGCAACAACACTGAAAATCCTCTCACACTCTGCATTACTACGGGGAACTGTCAAAATGGCCAACATAATTCTAGACAGTTCACTATATTTTAAAATTCCATCAGCACCTTTCAGTTTTCCAATTAAACTCCACTGGGTGTCAATCTTAGCTGATTTTATAACTTCATCCAAGTTTTCTAATTGTAAACTGCAATATTTATCAGTGGCAACATCAATATTATCATCTTTCATGACTAAATGAAGTAACACAGGAAATCTGTTCAAAATCTGTTCCAAAAAGTACCTTATATCAGAAAAAGATGCATTTGCTAGACAGAAACATCAGCAACTTTAGCATGCAAAATCCTTTCAGCATTTACTGGAAATTTATGTAGCATGTAATCACATACTCGACAGAAGTAACTTCTAACATGAAGATAAAACTTATTTTTGTCTTCTGAAAGTTCTTTCACTACTTTTGTAGTTGCAGCTCCTATTACCAAATCTTCATCTTTCTTCTGATTTTCTATTTCACCATAAATCACATCATGTATAGAATTACAAGACAAAATACAGACTGGTTTTACAAACTTTGATAAAATGTCTTTAAACAGATCATAAGCCATTGATTGCAAAACATAAATTAATGGAATTCTGCTTTATAGAACTGTGTTAAGAACATCGAATGATGGCAAAATGAATTGTAAAAAAAAGGAAAAAGCTTTGTTAAGGGCCGAAGAAAAAAACATAAATATTCGTTCTTCACAAAATAAACTTACAGTAATCGGAAAATGTTTTGTGTGTTGAGCACTTTTTTTTATTTTGAGAGAAATTTGTATCAGCTTTACACTTATTTTGCAGTATTATTTTGAGAACTGCCAGTTGAATTGCTGAATGGTGCAGAAATTATTTTATTTTTCTCAAACTTATTTTTAACAATGGAAGTAGTAACTACATCTCCATTTACTTTAGGTATTTTAAAACTTTCAATAGAGCCTTTTATCTTAACTCTCGAAGCATTTACTTCTTTAAAAAATGCAAGAAGTGGGTTCCATTGATTGAGGATTCTAGATAAGCATTTCTTTAAAGACAGCCAGCGTGTACACATACATTTCAAAATTTTTCTTATTTCAGTATTATGCAGCTGTTGGAACTGTTTTAATTTTTCCTTCCTTTTTGAACTGCTTTCAAGATAATGATAAATATCGATGTGTTCATCCACATTTATTGGTAAAGAAGCTGTCCCTTTTCAGCTGCTAAATTTAAGAGGTGACAGGTGCACCTCAAACTGCAAATCTGAATTTTCCTTTCTTAAGATGCCTGCAACACCAGTCTTTAAGCCTACCATTACTGGTGCATTATCGGCACCAAGCGCTAAGCAATTATCCAGAGGGACTGAAAGTTTTAATAATTAGCTGTGCCATATTAAGGCCCGTTGAATGTTCTTCTAAAGTGGGGACAGAAAGTAAACTGTACTCAATTTTTGAAGACTCCGGATTAAAAAAAGAAACAACAATTGGATACAGTTTTGAACCGGTAATATTGCTTCTATCCGCAGAGAAGCAGAACGGAGCTGTTTTAATGCAATCAATAACTGAAGATTTATTTTTCAAACCCATTTCTATAGCAATTGCACCTGTTTTCATCCCTGCACTTGAGTATTTCTTAGCAATTTCACTATCGGGAAACATTTTTCTAAATAAAGCTGCAGCGTGATCCGATGCATTCAGTGGCAGGTTGATCTCCAGTAAAAAGGCAGAGAACACACATTCTGCATTAATAACTTTTGGTCCTTTGTTTCCGAAGAAAAATTTAATTTTTCGTTTTTTTCAAAACAACTGATGTTGTCCTTGTGTTTTTGTGTACGCACATGTTTGAGAACATCCGCCCTTCCACCATGCAAAATAGAAAAATCGCAACGACAGACGGTACACATCGCAAATTTATTACATTTCCATGAGGAAATAATGGAAGGAAAGTCAACTGTGTACGATTTTTGAAACATACATGAGTATTTCACCTTTCTCGCAGACATAACAAAAAATGATACTTTCTAAAACTATTTCCCGAAGGCATGTGTATTCACACAACTCAGGACAAGATGAACAAAATAACTAAAGAACATCCAAATAACAGCCTTGAGCTTGCTTTGCGCACTCATTTGCTAATATATGCCCAGGCAGTGGAGCTCAATGCTCATTGGAGAACTGGAGAACAATGTTTCTGGATACGTATGCTCTCACTCACAAAGGAGAAATTCTCATCTGATTCGCAAAATTTTGTTTTAGATATAATCTAGAGAAAATTCAATTGCCTTCAGACGTTTAAAATCTTTTTTTGGGGGGGGGCAGGGGTTCATATAACGAAGTATTAATCCAAGTTCCATAAAAATCATGAGAAATTTTAAGAATAAGAAAAAGTCGGGAGAAATATACTGTAAATCGGGTTGGCGGGACAGCGGTCGAAAATCGGGAGAATTGGAAACTCTGGTAATGCATTCATTTGAAACAACATAACTGATTTTTCTTTACTCTTAACTAATTCTTCATCCTGCTAGAAAGTAAAAACAGTACACATTATGGAAATTAGCGGCCGATATAAATACTTCAATAAATTATCCATTACCCATAGCTCTTCACCAAAAAAATTATACATTCAACTCGCACTTAAACAGGCTGTATTATTAAAATATTTTTTAATAACACAGCCTTTAATTTTACAAAAAAATAAGAAACAGAAAAGAAAAATAAGTTTAGATAGTAGAAAATTACATAATATGTGGAAACTATTTTTATCCACAACAGCACATAATTCTACAAAATCTGAATTATTTAATATTTATTAAAAATTATATCATAAAAATATGTGTACAGTCATTATCTTTTGTTTCATACTATTTTGAACACCAAAATGAAAGAGTAATACAAACAAAAACATTATTTTTGTTTTCAATGCTGATTTACTTTACATTTAACAAATGAACTTATTCTTCATATTAAACTGCTGGATACAGGTATATTTATGAAAAGTATTTTTATTCCTTTCTAATCATAATATAGGTTTTCTAACTGTCTCCAAATAACCATCATTTTATAATAATTTGAATCTCATCCCTGGTATTACCAAATTAATCACAAACTGAGTTTAGAATTTCATACGAAATTTACTAATATGAGAACCATATACAGTGATCACATTTGACATTACATCATTTAAAATTCTAAAATTTAGATCAACACATACGCCAGATATTAACTAGATTAAGGATGTCCAACCTTTTCCTTATATTAACCCCTTCTGATAGAATGGTTTTCTCTTTGTAATACATGACATCATAAATCATGTATTATACAAATTATTAGATTATACAATCATAATACAAATAAATGTAAAAAAACATTTCAACTGAAAATATGAATATAAGTTTTGAAAAAAAAATGGTTCATCAGATTTATTTATTTTCTGCATTATTTTTAATTTTAGAAATCTGAAGTTTCAGAAACATGATCAGATTATAACTGCACAAAATTTCACTCTTCAATGTGATGTATTGATGCAATTTGACATAAAATTGCTTAACTTCATTTTTAAATCGCCACATTAAAAAATATTCAACCTGTTTCTTATTTCCCGCAGTAAATTAGTGGCCTGACTAAAGCCTGTTTATACTATTGAAGACGACAAAAAAACTCAATAATGTTGGTTTGGTAACAAGTTTTATTTGAAGAAATCTTTCTTGAATGCCTTTTAAATTAAAAAACTTAGCATAATCATGTGTTCTGAATAAAACTTGAGCTTAAACATAATACTTCAGTGCGATCAACTCTTCTTGTATCATAAAATCAAATTCAGATATATCACAGTTCGGCAGTTTTATGAACCATGCTGGCAAATTTAAATTTAAAATGTCCTAGAAACAAACATCAAAATTTTTAATGTATTATTTCACTTAAATTCATTTTATATGATTTCTTCCATATTACATGATATAGCTTTATATCAATACGCAATTGTGAATTTTACTAGTACCTTCTCTCTCTCTCTCTCTTTTTTTTTTTTTTTTTTTTGTAAACAATGGAATCTCAATGATGTCAATCATTTTTCACTGCATAATGGGATATCAACTTCTTGACCAATTTTAACCCCTAAGGTGGTCAATAATAACTCCATTAGGAACCCCTGATCCATAGCACTTCTCCAAGCTGCAACTATACACATTCCTAGCATTATTCAGCAAGATTTAAGGTATACCACTGGCAAAGTGAATTGCAAATGCATTCTAATTAGTTCAGCATTTGTTTCTTCTATCATTCTCACCACCAAGCAGGTCATAAAAATGGATTTATTTACTTTCTGTATGACTAGCAGCACAAACAGCACATTCTGAAATTGTTTAGAAATTATTACATACACAATACAATTTTAAAAAATTTACTTTTTTTTTTTTTACTGCTAAAAAAGTTTGCCATTGCTTGGTAATATCTGCTTCATAATACAACTATATTTTAAAAACCTTGTTAAAATGCAAGCAGTATTCAACAACCCAAAGGATTACATGCAACTCAGCCACAGTCTAGCCATGCCTGTTATAAAAATTCTTAACATATGACAAAATATTTAATACATATTTCTTATATATTTATTATAACTAAAACCAACAAATTAAGTTTAAAAATTATATAGCTCAGCTTCAATTAGATTTTAATAAGTAATATAAATTTCTAAATTAAGATTTTGCAAAAATATTATTTAATGCCAAGAAAAATTTTACAAGTTCACAAACAGTATCTGATGACAGTAACAAAGTACATGCATGCAACAAAACAGCAGCACATACAGGGCCTGCCCTGTGAAGCTAGAAGTGCTATATCCATGGATATGAATACTCAACATCAATAGCTCAGTAGTTACTTAAATGCCTGCAGTGAAATTGCTCATAAATATACATTACAAAATAAACTGAGGTTGTTTCTAAAATAAATAGCTTGAGGTTATTTTTTGAACAACTGCAAAATAACTATTTTACGAACTGTGGGCACATGCAATCCCCCCCTCCAAAACAAAATCTTTCACTTTGAAATATAAATGAATGGTAGTTATACCATGATGAAATTTAATGCACATATGTTTTGCTTATGTATGCTGCTAAATAAATATAAAATACCTGAATTTATTTAAAAATATAAGTAAATAAGATTTCTTTCTTTTGTTTAGCTGCAAAAAAGTAAACTCCGTTATTAAGTTTCATGAACAAACATTACACAAATGATTTCATTGCCTTTGGAGCTTATTTTCTACATGTAAAATAACTTAGTAATGTTAAAATATTATTTACTAGTTACACTAATTGAAGAATTCGAGTTCAAAGAATTATACAAAATATGAGCGTACTAACCAATACCTGTGATCTAAGTAAGCAGTAAACTGCCAATAAGTATATGGCTATAGTCTGTTCATCAAAGAGAGATCTAAAGTAAATACAGGGTTATCACCCAAACAGGATAATGAAATAACCTGACTTTACCAGGTGTGTTTTAAGAAAATTCCAGTCTATCTGTATAGTGTGCATTGGCTGTGCTGAGAGGTAAATTAATTATGGCTCCACTTTGAAAACATAAAAATTTGCCAATTACATATGACTTATTCCCCAAAACATTACTGTTGTAATTATAATAGTTGTTTTCTCCACTGAAGACTGAGATTAGAATCTGCCTATATTCTGGATTTAAAAATGTCTTTTTTTTTTTTTTTTTTTTTTTTTTTTTTTTGCAGCTAAACAAAAGAAAGAAATCTTATTTAATTTTATTCTAAAATAAATGCAGGTATTTTATATTTATTTAGCAGCATATGTAAGCAAAAAATGTGCATTAAATTTCATCATGGTATGTCATCATACTGCTAAAATTAGTTTCAGGAATATGCCAGAGAAAATTGCCTGGAATTTGAAAGTATTACTAATAATAAATAAATATAAATAAAAATATAAAATAAAAGTAAACTAATAATAGATAAATTTAGAAGGAAGAAAACACATTAATTGATATGAATAACATTAAAATAAATTACTTAAAGATTAAAAACTGAATTACAATAATCAATGATATTTTGGCGAATAATTATATTAAATTTTTAGCCCAGATTAGTGATAACTAATTTTTTTATTTTTATTTTACTGTAAAATGGCAAATAAGGCATTCATTAAAAAGTAAAAAAAAGTTTTTGAAGATTTTGTGGTTAAACCCTAGTATATGGTACGGCCTCAGCACGACTTTGAAAACTATCGCCAACACCAAAATGACCTGCTTACTGCTTATCATAATATTGATAAATCCTGTGTGTACCATATAACCAGGATTAAACTGATTTTGTTTTATACGAGAATGGGAAGGTACTTTCTTTAGTTCAACATGCTCTATACAGGCAAATCTTGATTCTAGAAGTTATTGGAAACCAAAGTTGCTGAAAACTGCCTTTCTGAGACAATTTTATCGCATCTGTGAAAATTAGCTCTATGCCAACTGCCCGAATGACGCTCACACGGTACATAATTCGCCAAGAAAGTGATCATTTCAACCGTTGGTGTAAAAATCGCTTTATGGGGGATCGTCGTATGAAATTTATCAACTTTTATAATCAATTTTCAAATTCTCCGACTTTTCCAGGTGGGGTGGCAACCCTACAAATAATTGGTTTGGTGCAATATAAGACTTAACATGAAATTTCCTCTGAATTAGTGATTTTACAAACTACTCATTATAATTTTCTTACACTTGCTTTAATACAAGAAAATTTATTTATTTTATACACCAATAGCCTGATAGAAGTTCAAATTCTAAATACTTGTAAGGTGATATACTTTAAAATATTAAATATTTAATTTGAAGCATTAAAAAAAGATCAAATTTCAAACCAAAAGAATACTAATATGGCTAATATGCATTAATATTCTGCGTATCAGTATTGCTAAATATGTGTTTGCTTTGGCTTCATTCTCAAAGAATAAATAACAGCTACTGCAATCATGAATATGCCTCTGAAAATAAAAAAATTCTTCTCGGTATTAAGATTTAAATGAAATCAGAAAAATATAGCTGCAAAGATAAAAAATATTCCATGACTATAGCTACCTTTCATAACTATGCATGTGTTCCTTTTTTTAAGAGCTATTTCTTTTAGTTTCATAAACATGTAGCTCTAAAATTTTCCACATCAAGAGAATAGTATCTATTCACTTTTTTCAAAATTAGGGCATACTGTCAAATAGAGTGCTGTAATTCTTATATAATAAAATTATACATCTTGCTTGGTAGAAGCATAATGCTGGTAAGGCATAGGTAAACTATCTATATAAAAGTGAAAAATTGGTTTCCAGGAAGCAGAACATATTTAGTCATCATATGACATTTTTGGTGTTGATCAACTATTTTCATCTAACAGGGAAGACGACAGAGTGTGTACAGTCCACAGTAGCATGCAATATCAAATTTCTGCAATTCGCTGATGTTCTTTTGAAGCTAAATAGATCACCAAGACAATTTCGGTCTTTCACGGTAATATGAGGAGCACCAAGACATGCTTTACATTCGTCTAAAGAACTAAAACACATTTTTTCCTATCCTTTTAAAAATGCTGCAATGCATATTAAGATTTAATTAATTTTCTATCGCCAGCACACTGTATACATAAAAATGAGATTCACTCACTTCTCATATCAGAAAATAATAATCCAGATCTTTTAATCCGCAAAAGAGCATCCTTTGCATTTCTGGTGCATTTTTTAGGGGGGAGGGGGAAAATGATGAAAATTTTTAAGTCTGGGAACCTAGCATTTCCCATTAACATTACAGACCTTCATTTCAGGGTTATGACAGCAAACTCGTGTCTACAGTTACAATCTTCCTCCAAAAATTAAGCTCAGCATAGGTACAATCTAGTATATCAAGTCTGGGAATAAATTTTGTTATCATAAAACACCTATCACATATGCTATTCATAGCCAGAACAAGGCGTCGAAAGAAATATTTCTAAGAACGTCATTCTTGGAAACCTACCTAGCTAGGTTATCATCTTCACTTGGTAAAGACTTTAATGCTAAACAGGAATCAGTTATCGCTCAGATTCGCAAAAGAGACGTTTGCTTTCAAATTTCGTGTATATACAAAATATATTTTGTAATTATCTCAATACTGTTGGCTCAGTACCTTGGTACTGGGCCAAGATTTAATCCTTACTTTTAAATTCAATATTTTACTCCAATTCTTGTAATGAGCTCTTGTATATATTTTTGTAAATACTTTTACATCGTTCATTCCATGATGTCATTATTTCTGATTTTATTATTGTAAATAGAATTTTTTAATCCATATATTTATTTAATAACTTTTATGTACACAATATAATGCCATTTACTGATATATGCTTTAGGATGAGTAAAAAATATTTATTTTATCCCCAAAATGTTAAATATTTCATAAAGGTTACTTGATCAGTTATTTTTTTTAATTTCCAAGTAAATAGCAAATGCAAAGGTTGTGTGTAAATGGGTGAATATTAATGACTAGCCTAATGCACAAAATTATGATTTTAATTATTTTTCACCTGTGTATTACATATCCAGGATAATGTGCAAAGAGCTGACGACTATAGTTGCTGACAATTACATGATCGTTACATAAATTAGGAGTAACTTCAAATAAACTTTCTGGCAATGTTCATTTTTGCATTCATATATACATGTAACGGTGAAACACTGAAATCTGGAGAATGTCGACTTTCACCGGTGAATGTCAACATTCACGTAGTCACTTGGTGTGTGTCCGAAATATTTTCCAAATACTCTTATTTCTGACTTACACCGGTAAATGTTGACATTCACCATGTACTAATGGTGAATGTTGAACATATAAGAATATTATATTTTCTTCTCCGTAATTCAGTCACGAAAAAACACACTTGAGACAAAATAAGAACACACAGTACATTCAAAATGAGAAAGGAAAATAATAGAAGTTAAAAACTTACTGAATTATACAGTACGTTCTAAACGAGAAAATAAAATAATAGTAACAAAAAAACTTACTAAATTTTGTAATTCAAATCTTATTTATTGCAACAACTTAAACTATTATGACACTTTGAATTGTCGATGCCTCTCTTTTCGACCTACACCTGAGCATATCTGTGATTGTCGACATACACTGGTGAGGGTCTGAATGTACACGAATGTAATGCAATATTCGATCTTTCACCGACGTATTTGGTGAAAGTTGACATTCACCAATTTCGGTCTTTCATGGTAATATACACACACATATAATAAGTCGTATATTTACATACACATAGAGAAAAGAGATGCGATGGTTTAGAAGTTGTTGATGTATGTTTATTAGTATTAATATAATGAATAAGATTTATATTAAAGAATGAATATACAAATGTTTTTCATCATTCACAATAATAATCCATAAATTTCCAATGTTTCAATATGTAGCATGTGTAATAAAAATATAGTTCTTAATGTACTTATAATCTAAAACATATTTCATTAATAACTTGAAAATAATAGCATACAAATTTAATGCATATTCTCATTATTACATAAGCTAAGTTTTTCTTTTTTATACAACTTTTATGTTGTTTACAGTATGTCGAGTCATGCATATACAAATTTTAAAAAATTATTCACCTTAAATTTAATAAAAAAATTATATAACAATAACATTTCTTTTCACACGATCAGCACGAAATACGACAAATTTGGCAAACTTTTGTAAACAAATCATCAAGAGCACATCATAAAATACAGTCTCCTCTGAAATTTCCACAATTATAAATTTAACGAATATATAAACATAAACATTTTAAAAATGACTTGGACAGTTATACTACAATAAAACAGTAATATATACAAATACACAGCTTTTTCCATATTTCTTGAATTAAATCGCAGGATACCCTCCAGGATCTCGCAGTTGCAGCCATCGCCATATTAAAAATTACACATGATCCTTCAGAAGCAGAACTTTTGTCCGATAGGTTGATCTCTACGGTTAATTTCTACAGCTGCAAACGACACAGTTTCAGAAAAGTTTCAAAATGTTCCTCGTAGCATGGACACCACTTTCTCAGCTAAACGGAACATTCTTTGGAAACCTGCCATTTAAACCAGTGCTACTAGAATCTCGTTTCTCGGAAATGTCTTGCCTAGCCAAGGTTGTCGCTAGATATGATAAGGGAGCACAAATCAAAATGATAACTAATTGTACTAAATCAAATTTTTATTTTATAATGCTGATGAAGTGTAAACTCACAAAAATATTCAGTACTCGTGATTTCTGCATAATCATCTCACTGCATACCTTGATATTAATATGAACTTTTTCTGCTCTTAGTGGTGCATATTATTTATATGAATAAGACATTCAAAATTTGATCGTAAAGTACCTTGAAAATGAAAAAGCACAGTTCAGTAGCTATTAATCATAATAGCAATAAACATAAGTAGTAAATGAGCAAATATTGATGCAAATCAATAATTTAAAAAAGCTAGAAATCAGAGTAACATATGTGCAAGTAAATAAATCACTGACACATAAAGATTTGCCTGTTCAACAGACATAAACACAAATTTTAAACACTCAGTAAAAAGGAATACTGTTAGCTGAATGAACAAAATTAAAAAGACAAAATACAAAAGTCATTACCTCTTCATTATACAATTTGCTAAGTTCTTTCTTGATAGGATCAATTAATTGAATTTGACCGGCAGAAAAGCCCACCAAAAGAGAGACTCCTTCATTCGTTACAGTGCACTGATTAAAATCATGGCACGTTGGGTATGTGCCTTTATAGACTCGTTTATCAACAGGCTTTGTCAAATCAGCTGCCTAAAATACAAAAGAAAGTCATAATTTTTAATTAATATTCATTTTTCCAATGAACATTTAAAAATTCTAATATGAATATATATTACAATTATTTTTTCACTGGGTATTTTCAGATATATAGAGATAGATGCCAACCTTTGGACAAAGCTATCAGTAACCCCGAACTGAATTAATCAGAAATAGTTAACTGAATCACTAATACTAGTAATCAGTCCATAAAAAATATTGACACACCTGGAATTCGGTAATAATTACGGAAAATATGTAATAGTATCTCCCTAGCACTTTGTGCAGGCAAAGCAAGTTGGTTTGGATTCGATTATAGCAAAGTTTACAATAGTTATATGCCAAACAGAAAGGATACCTTTGTGCTAGATTTTCTATGGGAAACTGGCAAGCATTTACATTACAAATGGCGAAAACCACTACAACCCATGCAGCCAGCCCATTTGCTAAAATCTGAAGCTAAGTCAAATTAAGTGTTCAGCGGTTTTACCACTTGCCCATAGGTGGCCTAGGAAAGTGCCCATAGGAAAGTGAACAACTGGAATATCCAGTTACGATTATCTCTAACAGGGTTTGGGACTGTACACATCAAATAAGTGACATGATAAAGAATGAAACCAACTGAATCTTTTTTAACTCTGATTGCAACTTATGTAAACAGTGCATTTACTAATTATCCTGAATATATGGGAGAAACATTCTTATTATGGCAATCAGTATCTGTCAATTTATGATTTTATTTGAATTTTCCAATTTGGGAGAGTTTTGTATCCGTGGTCACAGGGTTAATGACTGAAGCACATGAGATAAATAACTACATATGCTGGATCAATATGTATTCTGAACCCAAAGAACCATTTCCTCACAATTCCAGAATGATGGTATTTTTTTATAGCATCATGCTCATACCACAGATGTACTGTACTGCGCAAACAGTCTCCACTCAGAACCACAGGGCAGCTAAGTCACAATCTTGCAATCTCAACATCCCAGCATTCAATTTTTACCTATACAGTTAAAAGACCAATGGATACAATTAGATGATTCTGTTTACATCCCATTTCGCTCAAGTTTACAGAGGTATGGTAGCAGATCAAACTGGATATCTCAGCAAATAAGTGGAAGGATGCACATTATGCAGGCCTTCTGAAAGGTTTTCTCAACGATGCACAATTTTCAGGACAACGTAAATTTAAGTTCTAAGGCTCCCCTTGTTCTTTAATTTTTTTTAATGCAGCCTGTATGTGTAAATATGATTGTTTACATACATTTCTTTAGTATACTGCTTTGAAACTAATAACTAAATCAATATTTCACAGCAAACTTAACATTCTACTTATACTTTCTGCAAAGAAATGCCATTTCAATGCTTCAGTATGGCTACTGTAGGACCAAGCATAGTGAAACATTTGCAAAGAATTAAACAAATCTTTATAGTTATGCATATGTAAGCATACATAAGAATTCATTCAAGTACAAGTTCATGCACGCTGCAATAAAATAATTTTTCTGTCCTTAAATGGGCCGTTCTAAGCCTTTTTTCTAAAATACTTTTCAATGTTTTAATCACTCGAGATTTACAATCCCTTTTATCTATACCAAACATAAGTTTTTTGGTACTTACATATAAGTGCAACCAGTTTCGCAATTTTTTACAGAAGATACACATCTTATCACATATGTATTTTATGTTTTAATTAAGCTTTTGTCTTGGAAATCAATTACCTCACATACTTACAAGTGGTTCTTTGTTTCTAGAAAATATTACAGTTGCTTTAAAAACAAGCCTTCTCTTTTGTAACCTTTGGCAAATGATATTCCTGCTGAAATTTTGTCGTAATTTCTTTATTACAGGCAGATCCCACAAATGCATATTTTAAAATTAAGACAGTAACTATCACAATTCATCAATAAAAACACTTTGAACTTGAAATACAGCAAAGAACACATACAAAAATGGTAGTGTTGCCTGAGTTTAATACATTCTGAAACTTTTATTAACATCATTGCACTAATACATAAGTACGGTTTTTTCCATCCCTTTGTTAATGCTCATGCACGGGTATCTGTGAAAATGCAGCTGATGACTATATTAAAACAAATGTTCATTTCTCAAGCTACTAAGTGAATCCAATGATATAAAGCTTAGGCCTGAGAGTTTAATCATAAACTACAGCATAAAAGTATTTACTATTTCATTTAGCAAACAAAGGGGAAAAAAATACAAACATCCACAATCTGATAGAGGATGTTGTATAACATTAATGGCCAGTCAACACAAACTATACATGCATTTAATATTGCACAAATCAGAGAGACATTAAACATTATACTTCTCATGTACCCACCTTATTACTAGTCAAGAATCTTTCATATAGATTATTAAGTAGTACACGTTATATGTTAAACTGCTTTTGCTGTGCACAACAAATTGGGAAAATTTAGACAGTGCAGCTGAATTTATTCCAAAACTTTTAAGTCTTGAATAAATTAAGTACATATTTTCAGTTAACTGCTGTAGTCCTACAAACAGATAAGAGCCAATGCTTTGAAAATGTAATATTACAGGGATGCTGCTAAATAATGGGCAAAATAAATTTTGTAATTTTTCTTTGAACTGATTTAAATTTCGCGATTCAGTCTCCCATTTCGGGAGGGAAAAAAGGTTAAGATTTATTTACACATTTCGACTAAAAGCGTAAAGTTTATATTTTGAATTCTCTGTCAGTTGGCCTTATGGACACATACTCAAAACTTATTCTTCCTCCGAGTTTTACAATAGCTTCTTTTAAATAACAATTCTTTAAAGGGAATTTATAAATTTAATCTGAAGATCTAAAAGCAAATCCTCTACTTTGTACAAGAGTCTCATTAGCCAGTCTTTATTTTCTTTATCAGAATCATGGTAACATTTAATTCCTTATTAACAAATTCCTTCACCGTTATTCCATTTATTATTTTAATTCCAAAAACTGTATTTGGGAATTTACCATTAGAAATTCTCTGCATTTAAACAATGCTCAATAAATGCTAATGCCTTGAAAGCTCAAATTTATTTTAACGTTTTCTTAGGTCTGCAGTTGTGTTCACATGAATGTGCTTTCTACAGACTTCATATATTTATTAAAAACTTATCCTTACAATAATGCATAAATTATCTAAAAGCAAGGTTTTAAAAAAGTTTTATATTGGAAAGGAGACACTAGAAATAAATCCAGAACAAGTCCAGTAGATGGCAGATTCCTTTTAATACCAACAATTAATGCCCATTCAAATGCTGAATAATCATTTCTCTTAAATTTTTCTTCTCGATCATATTAAGTTATAAATGAAAATTCTGGATTATCACCATCTCGTTATTTTCAGGTGTTACATCTTCACTGAATGTTGAAAAATGAGATTCATCCATATCCACAAATAAAACAGCAACTTCTTAAACTGAAGATTTTTTTCCTCCTACACATTCTAGATATCTTTAGGTTATAAAATTCTCTATACGAAAAGTACAAACAGAAATGCACAAAAGTAAAAAAATAAGCCTCACAGCAAATTACACAATATTTCTGGTTATTCAGCAAGCAAAGCAGGATGTTCTGCAAAAAGTTTGCTCCATTATCACAGATTAATTGTTATCACACACACCACATATTGACCATCCCTCCACACCTGCTCAATCAGCATTTTTGTTAAACTAAATGCCAGATTTCTAGTATTTTGCCTAGTAAAGCCCCTTTTAGTTATTATCTTCCAGAACACACTCAGCAATTTGGGGTACTTGCATATTAATGCTATCATCTTAATAGAGGTCGCCAAATTTTCAGAATGTGCCAAACTCTGCGAAACATGCGCGTTAACTATTCTTCTGGCAACCATGCTCATAACAATTTCAAGCAACACCGCCATTTTATTTTTTGTTGTATTTTAATTTCCAATAGTTTTTATCAATAAACCATGATGCCTTAAACTTAGTTTTAAAATACGAGCTTGTGGAATTAGTCATCAATGGAAGAAACAGAGGTAAAATGGTACTTCTTTTTTATAGCAGCTCCCAAGACTGAATTGCCAATCAATTGAGGTATCTCACCAAAATCTGGCTTCGTCTTCTTTATCTTGCCACATAATTGTATAATAGCAGTGTGTTGCATTTTTGACGAGATTTTCGAATTCACATTGTTTATTTATCAATATATATTGCTTTTTTTTGTGTGTGAATACAATGTTAACAAGCTTTGATTTACCAAGTGATGAGGTAGATACCATGTCATTTATTTTAACCACTTGCATTACGTCTAAACTTCACGGTTGTGGTGCCATGCGCTACAATATAACAAGCGGTAAAGTCTCTTATTTACGCCGCTCCGCGTCTGCAATCCAGAGCTGTAACTTGAGAAATAAACAATCTCATTGTTAGCCGACGCGTGCACCACGTTATTTTCATTTTTGCGATAAATGCCTATTGCCGTGGTGTTTGTGTCGCTCGAGTTTCGAGACAAAAGCATCTCAACGTGCGTGGCACGTCTTTTTAGTGCAAGTGGTTAAGAAAGAGGTCATTTACCAGACAAATGAGTCAGTAAAAATGGCCACAACATGAAACTTTATGTTAATGACAAAACTATTTGGAGGTTCAATGTTAAAAATTACAAAAAAAAGACCTCTGTGTTGGAAATTGGTTCGGCAGTCCCAAATTATCATTCATCACTGCTATTAGATTTACGTATTCTTAATCTTCATAGATACAGGAGCTACATAATTCTTAGGTAGAGGTACTGATGTCCACGAAATGGTGTAACAAACAGCTTAATATTTGTGAAAGTGATGCAGTCGACTGGAACAATTACATGCCAAAAAATAATAAGAAGGATACGGACTCAAAAATAGTCTTAAAAAATGACATGCGAGTACTATTGTTATTATTATAAATTGTGTCGTGTATTTTTACATTTGTATTTCACGAGCTTGGCGAAATTATAGCTGAAATCTTGGCATAAATCTAAAATCGCCAAATATGGTTGGGGGCTAGCTGTAACAAAGTACCGTACAATTTCTGCAGGAATACAGAATTTTGCAAAATGTTTTTTAAAGGAAACAACAAGGAAAAAAATGTGCTTTCTACAAAGCCACTGTTGCCAAGGGTTACAAAAAGGCGAGTCTCCACAATTCCCCGATATTTTTTTAATGCAAAAACAGATCCCTCTGTGGTTTGGAAGAACAGCGCAAAAATATTACAGAAAGATCTGAAGAAGAATGTTTTATATTTTAATGTATCATGTCATTAAAATTCGAAATTATAATCATTTATTTAATAATTCAAAATTGTATTATAAATTGCTAAAGTATGTTTTCTTTTCATGTGTCAATTATATTTATCGACTTAGATAAATATCTATGGTTTTGGAATCTTCCTTTAAAAAAGTGAAAAAAAATTGCTATTTTGCACCTGATAAAAAACTTTTACCTTTTCATCTGTAAAAAAAATCATCAAACTGCACCAAGGTGGTAAAGTTATTATATATGTACAAAACTTCGTAACTAACTGGAACAAATAAACTATCCCTCAATCAAATTTTCTAATGCAGAAAAGATAGGCATCTACTGGAAGTGGGGAAATAAGAAGACTTTCATGTTCTAAATTAAGACAATGGACACCTTATCATGAATTGATGTCTTTTTATGATATGACAAACACTGATTTTAACCATTTGACTGCTACGCGGTGCAAAAGCGCTGCGTTCATTTGTCTCGAAAACTGTGACGCAGCAATTAGTTACTTTAGAATGCACTTATGTTACAAAGTATGTGTGAGGTCAGACTACGTATGTTCACACCCACGGAGCAACAAAGACACATTGAAACTTGCAGCGCAGCAGTTTTCGAGACAAATGAATGCAGCGCTTTTGTGCCGCGTAGCAGTCAAATGGTTAAGATATCACTTTGCAGCGTGTGTGTGTTCATTTGAGAAATTTTACATAGTTCTTTTAAACATAAACAGGATTACAGCATTTTAAAATAAACTCCCAAGTACCTTATAAAATTTTTTATTACACTGTTTATTTGGGATAAAATTTATTACCTCTTCAACATGAATCTACTGCATTCCAATAATGCAATTTACAAACAATAATTCAATATTTAAGTAGGAATCCACTTACAAAAGGAAAATCCAAGAATTATTTCAGTACCAAAAAGAATTTTTTTAATTGAATGTTCTAAAATAATACAGAGCAAACTACACATTCATCTTGGAGAAAATCTAATTTTTGGATGTACTTTTAAAGTACAAACAGTTTGATAATTTCTCACTGTAATGAACATATTTTGCTTTGAAAGATTATACAATTTAAAAAATTTAAATAATTTTTCAGAGTGGCTGTATGACTGGAGTATTAAATTTGGGAACTCCTGACTTCCATTTTTCCCAACATATAACTTATTCTACTCTAAATCAATATTTTTTCAATATTTAAGCAACTTTACAGCACTGTGCACAGGCAGAATTTTATTTCATTCAAGAAAATGGCATGTAATTTCTCAATTCAAAAGAAATTTTTCAGTGTATTTGAGGTTAGAGTAGACTAAAGGGTACCCCTTGCATTATCGTAAAATTGTTGTTTCATTTATCGCCAAGCTGTTTTATTTACAGAAACCTGAGTGGTTGAATGTTATGGAAACCCTATTATGGCATAATCAGTTGCCATGATTGCGGTAAATTTTGAATTTTGGGATATTTTGTAATCGCTTGCGGTGTGTGTTGGTTAGGAAGCACATTGCTTGTTTTGATGTTTAGACAGTAGAATAGCTGAATGCAGCAAGATTAATTTGAAGTTTCTGTATGATTTGGAATGAAAGGGGAAAAGAGCATTAATTGACTGGTGTGCAAATGAAGGTTTACTTAGCAGCCATTTTCCGGACAGTCCGTAATTACGGAGGATATTTTTTACTTTTATTTTTGTGAATTTATGTGGCGACACCGATATATGTATTCAAGTTCAGATAATTTTTGCATGCTGTTATGGAATTTTGTGTGCCAGACTGAAGATGAAGAAATTTCTAAATAAGGTAAGTGGATGTTTGCTTTATATAGTGCTTAGATGCACAAGATGTTTTTCCTTTTTTTTATGTTATTTTATTGTTTGGTTTAAAATGTAGTTTATTGAGATTTTCCTTTTTTTTTTTTTTTGTGTGTGTGTGTGTGTGTGTGTGTGTGTGTGTGTGCACGCCTCTACTGTAAAATTGGGAGATCCTTTGACTTTTTAAGTGAAAATATATTGATGTGTACATGGACAAAGTCAAGGGAGTACGCAATGCCAAGTTTGTGCAATTCTCTGATGTTTTTTTAGAGTACATGGATAAAGTCAAGGGAGTGCACAATGCCTAATTTGTGCAATTCTGTGATTCTTCTAAGTGAAAATATGTCAATATGTATATGGATACTGAGTTTGTGCAATTCTTTGACTCATTATTTTGTCTTTGTGTAGGGGCGATTTTGTTGCTAAAATCGGCACTACTTAAAGCCAAAATAAGAAGTCAAAGAATTGCACAAACTCGGTATCCATGTACCACCAAAAATCGCCAATTTTCGTCAAGGTGTGCCTGTAAATATACTTTTACCGATTATGACACATAAGAACAGTCAAACTTAGAAAAGACATCTTCACAAAGGATGTTTCAAGAGAAATTAGCTTCTATCTACTTGTCAACATACCCAGGAACCAATCCCTGGATGAACTACTGATATTCAGAAGCCTTATCTACTTGGCCTGGCAGGCCTTTCAAGTTTAGAGCGTTAGCATTATTTCTGTGAGTATTTCAATGACTCGTAACCTTTGCTCGCATAATACATAGCAGCTAAAAAAGCAGTCTAAAAAAAGAATCCAGAAATTATTCTGCTATTATTTTTCATTACTTTATGCATGATGACTTTAATTTAAATACATAAATATTAAGAGTCATTCTATAAAAATATATACTGAAAACTTTCTCAAATAAGAGAAAAATCCTGCCATTTCATCAAAAATTTTGTTGCAAGAAAATTAATTTAAAAAAATTAAATTATTGATTAAAAACACTCTACGACTAGGGAGAACGTTCAGAGAGGAATTTGCAGGGAAAAATTAGCTTGCATTTTACAAAAGAGGAAAAGCATTAACACACATGTAGCCCATTCATTTTATCACAAAGAATGAAAATCAAGCTAATAAATGGGTTTGATTCTTTTACTTCTGCACAGAATACTTTCAACTAAATTGAATAATAAATCTGGAACTAATAATGACATACTTTTTTTATGCTCAGTGGTACATGCAAATGCAGTAATACCCCGAAGCTATGTGACGGGTGGGACAGATGAAAAGCGCATAAGTTAGGATTAACTTTCCGTATAAATACACATAAATTTTAGTTAAACAGGACAAATGGCTAAAAACACTTATTTAGAAGAAGACTACAAAATAAAGAATATAATTTCCATATATAAAATAAACAAATTACATAATACTGAGTTATTTTGATGTTGATGGCTTCATAAAATTTAATAAACTCATCCAATGACTTCATAAGCTTAATTTGGAGTTATTTCTATTCCTAATAAATTTAGCTAGCTAAAAATATTAGCTTAGTAAGCTAAAAATTTTCTATTCCTTGTCTTGTAGCTAGAATGCTTTCCTCATTAGAGTCTATGTTCTCAAAAATGTATACCCCTTAACCAAGATAGCGCCTTTACTTTCAGGTAATGCTTTCATCTCTCTTTTGAAAAAGAATAGTTGTCTATTCTTCCAGACAACATTCAAAGTTTTTCAGGTAATTTCATCACATTCTATAATGAAAATATGGAACTGCAAAACTTCAAATTAATGTCAGCAGATTATTACTCTACACTATAATTCAAAAAACCATATTTCTAACCACATATATCATTAGACTTGAAAAAAACACTGTATCATTTTGTATACTATGAAAAAATCTAAAAATAGACACCTTAATGGTAGAATTTAAAATTATCTTGCTAATCTTACAAGGTATTTCTCCCACTTCCCTAGCATGCCTTCGTGGTGTAACGGTAGCACGCTGGGCAGGTATTCCAGAGGTCTGTGGTTCGATTCCCAGTGAAGGCAGTTGCATATTTTTCATCTTTTCTGCTTCCAATTAACCTCTTTACAATCTTAGCCTATGACAGACCCTTTTTCCCATTTCAATCACAAACATTTTCTCTACCTTGATAACAAAACTATCTTAAAAAAAAAAAAATCTGCATTAGGATACAGTATAGAATGGATATGCATTTTGGCTAATCTTTGGAATATGGTAACAGGTAGTTTGGCGACATTTTGGTAAGGCGATAAAGGTTACTAGCTAGGACTTTAGCAGTGTACATGGATAAAGTCAAAAGTGTACACAATGCCATTTTTGTGCAATTCTGGGATGTTTTTTTAAGTGAAAATAGGTCGACGTGTACATGGATGATACCGTATATGTGCAATTCTTAAAAACGCGGCAAGCAGTGGGCGATTCTGCACTTTCTCCGAATTTTGCACCTAATCTTCGTCATGATTAAGCACTTTTGTTCCATAAAAGTTCTAGCATAAGCGTAATTCGGCTAGCAGATTGTTGAAAAAAAAAAATAGTGAGTTAAAAAAAAAGCCTTTACTTCGTGAAAACAAAATGGCGTCCAAACAAAAACTAGGAGGTTGCTGTAGCAGGGTTGGTCGCCAAATTTTCGCCAAAAAATCGCCAAGTTACCATAATCCAAAGATTAACCTGCATTTCTAATAGCATTATTACCCTTTTTGTGAATTTAAATTTTATTTTTTAATGCTCTAAAGAAACCTTAAACCTTAAAATTCCCTTACCTTCTGGAGGCTAATGCATTTCTAATAGCATTACAGTTTTTGTAAATCATATTACATTTTTTTTTAATGCTCTAAAGAAACCTTGAAATTTTTGGTACTATTTCGTTTTGAGGACCATAAAAAATCGCCAAACTATTGTTGATGCCAGTGCTGCCAAAAATAATTATGGCAACCCTAACGCAAGAAAGGAAGTATAACAGTAAATTAGATTTCAAGATTATTGTTTTAATTTAAATGAAAGGTTAATTTCATATAATACTTTATTATTATAATTTATATAAAAAAGGCTAAACATAACTGAATGGAAACATAAGAATAAATAACTATTTCAGGTCATTATCATAATTTATATAAAAAAAAGGCTATACATAACTGAATGGATTCCTGCATCGCTATTTCGCTACCGAGTTATCGCTAAAGCATAATTTCATCTTGTTGGTTGTTCAAACATAATTTTCTATAATGAATGATGCCTTTTCTTTGAAAAAATTCTATTGCAGACTTTTAGTCATTCCCAAATTGTTAAATCCGTAGGATATCAAAAAAGGACTTAATAAATAAACTAGTATTTCAATGGCATCTTAAGATATATAGATCTATCTAAACTTGCGTAATTTGAAATCAGCGTGCACGCTAGATTTGACTCGCTGTTAAATGAGCATGTTTGCTAGATTTGACGCTTTTGCGCATACATTTTCGCTGCAATTTTTTTACAGTCCTTAAAACTGAATAGTACCAAATTTTCTAACCTTCCAGAGGCTAATATGTAAATGTATGAGAAAACCATTATACAGTCAAATTTGATCATTCATAAGATGCACAGCAACAATAACACAATTTTTATCCCATAACAAGAAAAAATGAAATTTAGGTTAAAATGCTCACATTGGGGAAAGGGAGATGACACAAATTGCATATTTAAACCAAAAAGACTTAATGATAATGCACAAGAGAAATATTACTTTTCTTATACAAACTGGCTTCTATAAATTTATACTCATTGCAAGATTCAATCTAAAGCATATTTAACAAACATTCTCAGAAGACTTAAGTTTTTAATCGACACAATTTAAATGTGATCTTTTTTTTAGAACAATGACACAAAATCTAAATTTCTTCCAGTTGTTTAACATTGTATATTTTAATATCTGTAAAAAACCTGCACTGAAATGTCAGTTATCAACTACCTCAACTTTTGAAAAAGGTCACTAGAAACTTTCATGCCACTTCTGCATCTTTTGTCAAATGACATTTGTAAATACTCAAGACCATTACCTGTACGGTTACGAAGGGCTAAAAAAAGATATTTAATAGAGTATTTACTAAAAGAAATCAGGTTATTAATCATTTTAAGTTTTCAAATGAGACCTTAGTACATCAGTGTCAAAACTGAATGATTATTACAGGTAGTTTAATTTATAAATTCAAATTGGATGCTAGAACTACAATTGTAATTTAAAAGTTCGGTACAACTCTAATATACGCCCTAATTTCACCAAATGTGGCGAGATGTGTTCTGTGCTGGTTTTTGGCGCGATTGCATGTTCTATGGCAACCCTGTTGACGTTGAAAAATCTTTCGCTGGAGCTCGTTGGTTCGCCTCTGTGTCTGAGAAGATGGGAGGGAAAGATAAAATGGTAGTTGTTGAATTGAAGTTCGGCAAAAGGAAATATGATTGTGGCTATCCTGTTGAGGGGTAGTGGGTATTTGGAAGTGTGAAAAGAGGGTCTGGGAGATTATTTTTAATGGCAGTGCATGATAGAAGTAGGGATTTGTGATTTTATTTATTTGTGAACCATACAATAAATTTTCTGGATAGTGTGTCTGGCTGTTATGTAAATACGATAGTGATTACGTGGCAGCATGTTAAAGGCGGTATGAAATTTATATTTCTGCTATTCGAAAACGCATTAATTCATGGTAAGTGCATTTTATTTTATCCTTGTTCTTATTTTGTAGAATGTTATGTTCATTGGTTCTTTAGTATGAATTTCTGTCGTTATTGTTGTTTTTTTAAATTGTTTGAAATTTATTTTAGTTTATTTTGTTGTTTAGTGTCTAGAGTATACAATTTGTAGATGTTTTTTAAAGTTGAAACAGAACGCTGTGTACATGGTATTATTTGAAATTTATTGTTATTATGTTACTTTATTAAAGCGAGGAGTGCGTAGATCGTAGATTCCTTCCTTGCCTAAATTGTGCCAATTCGTACATTTTTTTTAAAGTTTAAACAGGATGCTGTGTACATGGTATTCTTTGAAATTTATTGTTGTTATGTTAATTTATTAAAGTGAGGTGTGCGTAGTTTGTAGATTCGTTCGTTGCCTACATTGTGCAATTCGTAGATGTTTTTTTAAGTTAAAACATATCGCTGTGTACATGGATTCTTGTCAAATATTTTTGGTTAGAAACTTTACGTTTTTGCTATCTAAATTTTTTGTTTTTGTTTCGGATTTTTAGCTAAATTGTGTGTTCAAAACGTAGTTTTTGCATGTGCGAAAACCGCGTTTCTGGAGACATTTTAGGCTAAAAGTTCAAAATGTAGACAAAAAATTTAGATAGTAATATGGCAGCGTGAATTTGGCGACTTGAGCGCGCATATCAGAGTAGTTCCAAAAGTTCTTCTCAACACCTGGAAATGATACAGTTAAAGAGGTTATCCTTGCTTCAGCAGGCTTTAACAAGATCCAGCTGAAAGATTATATAATCTTATAAAGAACTTGACAGATTATTCAACTTAATAAAAAAAACATATACCTTAACATCAACTAGCAAAGATGTACAAGTTGAACAGAAATGTTTCTCACAAACTAATCGAACAGACAAGACTACACATCTAACTTATCCTTGCTGTCTGCCAAAAACTACACATCAGTCAAAAGCTGACGTGCAAGGAAAAGTATATATAATGCAAAATGAAGCACTTTATACACCAATAAAAGTGGCAGGTGATTAATAAGTTTGTTAATTTTAAATTTGTGACAGATGGCTAAAACATATAACCTGTTGTTTCTCAGCACAGCTGTAAGTTTCAGTTACAAGGACCCAGAAGCAGCTACTAATAGTTAATAGAAAAGATGTTCTCTTCCTTCAAGATATAGCAAGAATAACTAAGGAAATTATCATGATCGACTGGGAATACCTTTTCCATCCTCCAGATTCCCTTGGCAGTATTCATCAGACCAACGCATTTTCTTGGTAACTGGTAAAATCGAAGATATTGATGGGAGTGATTCAGAAAACATGACAATTACAGATCGGTGAAATAATTTTTTTAATACCAAAACAGACTTTCTTCAGAGAAAGGGGAAAGTTGTTACATCATCAGAAAGGTTAGAGAAGTTGGAGATATAATACTTTGGTTGGCAGTACTTTAACCAAATAAAGTACCATTTCATCCACTTCATGCACCATTTGCCTTTAGCAGTTAATAAAAACTTTTGCTTAACAGTCAGAAAAAATTCTGCAAAATTAATCATAGTTGATTTATTATATTTATATAACTGTTAAATCAATGCTATTGTTTTCATTCACAAAGAAACATAATAGTATTTACATTCATGAACGAAAAAAAGCAAATTTTATGCGATTAAAAAAATGCGAAACCCAAATGATAAGTCTCTAAACAGAAGTGAAACATGATTTGTAACTACTCTCATTACTCATTATTTATACGTAGAAAATTGCACAAATCATTCTGATTTTATAACAGGAAGTATAGTAATTTCCGCTGTGCCTATGAAACATGATGTCTCATTTCTAATCAGCTGTTATTCATTCACCTCAGATTTTTCTTATATCTAAATAAAATTTGATTTTTTTATTTACTTCACCAGTGGCATATTTTTCGGTTAATCTTTGGATTATGGTAACTTGGCGATTTTTTGGCAAAAATTTGGCAACCAACCCTGCTACAGCAACTGTTTTCACGAAGTAAAGGTTTTTTTTTTTTTTTTTTTTTTTTTTACTCAACATTTTTTTCCAACAATCTGCTAGCCGAATTACGCTTATACTAGAACTTTTATGGAACAAAAATGCTTAATCAAGACGAAGATTAGGTGCGAAATTGGGAGAAAGTGCAGAATCGCAAACTGCTTGCCGCGTTTTTAAGAATTGCACATACACAGACGGTATCATCCACGTACACGTCGACCGATTTTCACTTTAAAAAAATGTCCCAGAATTGCACAAAAATGGCATTGCGCACACTCTTGACTTTATCCATGTACACTGCTAAAGTCCTAGCTAGTAACTTTTATCGCCTTATCAAAATGTCGCCAAACTACCTGTTACCATATTCCAAAGATTAGCCAATTTTTCTTACAAGTAAGGAAAAAAAAAATGCTATAAACACTATATTGGAAAAACTTTTGGCTGATCTTTGGAATATGGTAACTGGTAGTTTGGCGACATTTTGGAGGCGATAAAGGTTACTACCTAGGACTTTGGTAATAATGTGAGAAGTACTCAGTTCGGATTACGCATTATTTTGTGTGAGGAAAATGAGAGATCATGAGATATGTCATGTGACATTAATGGACGAATTACAATTCTTTAATCGGAAAAGAGGGGGAATTTGGAAAACTGTAGTACTATATTATTTTGTATTAAGCTTCATTGTGTGTTGTGTGAAATAGTGGAAGTGTACGTGCCACGTAACGAAGATTCTGAAGATTAGGTAAGTTAGTATTTTTAATCATTTGAAGATATTATTTTTATGCATTGTTCTAAATGTAAGGAGTAAATAAATTAATATGATATTATCGGAAAATTGTTATTAGCAATGATTTAGTTTAAAGTAATTAGGATTGTAATCTAATTTTTATTAATTTAATGTATGTGCTTATTTATATTTTAAGTAGTGTTTTTTAATTTAATTATATTTTAATTTAATGATCATGATTTTGTGAGTTACATGTTTGTACTATTTTGGAATACGTTGAGTATTTTCATGCATTTTCGTGAAATTTTTCTAATTTATGAGAAAAAAGCAGTGTACATGGATATAGTGAAGAGTGTGCGCAATGCCATTTTTGTGCAATTCTGGGATGTTTTTTTAAGTAAAAATAAGTCGACGTGTACATGGTTTAGTGATATTTTAATTAAATGATAGTTATTTTGTGAATTTTTGTGTTTGTAGGAATTTGGTATACGTTTCAGTTGAAGTAAACGTGCATGGAAGTAATTTACATATTTCACACTAAGTATTTGTAACCATTTGTAATGTTTGCGGTATGAATTCGTTGGTGACGTTTATAATATAATAGATAATTTAGAGGTAAACGTTTTTGGATATTTTATTTATTTTATACGTGGAAATGTTCATCTTTGGAAAGGGTATATACATTTTGCGATCAGGTAATTTCATATATGTTCTTTTTACCAGATTTAAAGATTCACAAAATTTTCATGCATTTTCATGAAATTTTTCTAATTTATGAGAAAAAAGCAGTGTACATGGATATAGTGAAGAGTGTGCGCAATGCCATTTTTGTGCAATTCTGGGATGTTTTTTTAAGTAAAAATAAGTCGACGTGTACATGGTTTAGTGATATTTTAATTAAATGATAGTTATTTTGTGAATTTTATGTTTGTAGGAATTTGGTATACGTTTCAGTTGAAGTAAACGTGTATGGAAATGATTTAAATATTTGACACTAATTATTTGTAACCATTTGTAATGTTTGCGGTATGAATTCGTTGGTGACGTTTATAATATAATAGATAATTTAGAGGTAAAAGTTTTTGGATATTTTATTTATTTTATACGTGGAAATGTTCATCCTTGGAAAGGGTATATACTTTTTCACGATCAGGTAATTTCAAATATGTGCTTTTTACCGAGTTTAAAGATTCACGGAATTTTTTTGCATTTTTGTGCAAATTTTTGTAATTTATGAGAAAATAGCAGTGTAGATGGATAAAGTTAAGAGTGTGTGCAATGCCATTTTTGTGCAATTCTGGGATTTTTTTTAAAGTAAAAATAAGCCGACGAGTAAATGGTTTACGTGTATGTGCTATTCTGAAAAACGCGCAAGGAGTTAGAGATTGTGCACTTTTTCCCAATTTTGCAGTTAATATTTGTCATGATTAAGCAGTTTTGTTACATAAAATTTCTAGCATAAGTGTAATTCGGCTAGTAGATTGTTGGAAAAAGTGTTCAGTAAATAAAAAGAAAAGAAACATGTCTCTACTTCGTGAAGACAAAATGATGGCGAAAAAAATAGAGGGTTGCTGTAGCAGAGTTGGTCACCAAAAAATCGCCAATAATCCAAAGATCAACTAAACTTTTCTTCTGAAAGGCCACATTTTAACATTTTATCCAACATTTTTAACATTTTATCCAAAAGAAGGGGAAAAAAAAAAAAAAAAAAAACACAAGAGCATGCTGGCAGAAATATGAATGGTTTCAGAAGATTGCACAAGCAAATTTTTGAAAAGAAAGCCTATGAAAAATTGTTTCACATGTTACCAAAGTAATGTTTGATTGTGAAGACTTCTTTCTTTTTTTTTTTTTTTTTTTAACTATTAGATATATAAATAAACACGCAGTATAACTAGCTTTAAATTTACTTTTATGATTCCATGTAGAATTTTATTAATTTTCTGCTTGCCACCCTTAATCTGCCCCCTCCCCCCATTATTTTAATGATCCCTTTCAAATGTACCTCAAATGAGAATATTTATCATTTTCCATAAATACAAATGCAAAATAAATTTTAAATAAACACCAAAATCACAAAGATTTTAAATTAGTCTAAAATGCTCTCTGCACAAAATTGGTATATCACAGTTCCATTTAAAATACATAACCTATGAAGAATACCCAATTAGCATCATTGCATTCTGCATAAAATTAGACGGACAGGAGAGAAAGAATCTGCTAATATACTAAATATTATTGGATGGAACAGACATAATTATCAGTTTATATAATGAAACCATTACTTTTACATTAATATGTATACATTATCATACTGTTTCTGTAAATAAAATATAAAATTACTTTACTTTTGTTGAATAGAAAACAAAAATGGCCAAACTTTTTCATTTCATATTTTATAGTAAAACTTGAAATGCATTACTTTCAAACTTTACGAGATGCATTCTCAAATATAATTATAGCAGAAACCATGTAAAAAAAGAAAATCTTGGATCTCGTAATCATTTGATAATCCCATTATTATTAAGCATACCTTAACCATTATACGTAATACACACACACAGAGTTGGGGAAGGGGAAAAGGAAAAATATTCTAGGCATTTAAAGAAAGGGTAGAACTTACACATTTCATATCCCTTTTTACTAAACTCACAAATTACATGTATTATGCTATTACTATGAGTATATATACAAGCATGTACGCAATGTAAGTATATACACACATATAAAAATCTCAATTCAGATATTTGAAGCCCAAAATGCTCATTCACATTTAGCAATTAACTTCTCGCACAGTAAAAGACTGAAATTTTAATTATACATCTCACTAAACTTTAATCAGGAAAGAAAAATGCATAACGAGATTTAACTTATTCTAGCACAAAACATTTCACATGCTACATAAATAAAATCGCAGCAGATTTAACCCAGATTAATTTCGAAAAAATAAAGTAGAAAGCATAAGGAATTTTTCACTAACATACGACAAAATTTATGAAACAAGTGGTAGATTGCAGTTATTTGATACAAACAATAAATACCGACAGCTAAATGAATGCTTCATAACAATGCGTAGCTTACAAATTAACTAAATACTCTAACACAGAATATTAAATGCCGAAATGCCTTGCTATGCGAAAGCGATCTCTAGAACATGACATCATGCCGGATACTTGTACACTAAACAAGAACTTAATATACGCGAAAATGAATATATTAGAGTTGAGATTACCAAAAATATAACTGGTTATTTTTATACATTATCATACAGAAAATCTGGCCTACAAGTAACATACCTTTTTCACGCCTTTATACATATAAACATAAAGTTCTCTCCCCACATTAAAGCAAATGCGATCGCCGTTGCCGGATGGATCGGGCATAGTTACAAAAGAGACTTTAACGGGTGTGTTGGCTTGAGTGTTAAAGCCAACTCGATTAGGTCTTGAGTATTCAGACAGAGTCATTAATTTATAAACTCCTTCCCGAGTCATAAACTGAGTCTTTAGTTCATCTTTACCTCCCCCGTCACACTGCACCGCCATTTTACCGACTAAACATTGACGAGGAAATTAGATATCCCGAATATTCATAGCACAGTATCATCCTCGAAATGCGTTCTACACTTCCGAAGTATATTTAAAATTCTGTAAACATTATAAAAAAATTGCATGCTGATCACAAAAGTACACAAACAACAAGCATCCCAGTTCGTGGCTTATTAAATTAATGCTTCATGTTTCCCGTAAGTAAACCGACCAGAGAGGCATTAACTGCCATTGCCACTTTTTTTTAAAAGAAAGTAGAAACAGCAGTTGAAAAATTATTTTTGATTTAAAACTTGTAATTGTCTTTGATAAACTTCGGACTATTTATAAGACAAGGAATTTTTTTCTTAGCCTTATCATTAAAATTAATTTATATAAGAATGGGTAGAATGGGTAAAATAGGATAGAAATATTAAACATGCCGAGTAAGATAAGACATGATGAATTTAAAAAGTTTCTTTTATCAGTCAGACACTTTTACATTAATTTGATGCAGCAAATTTACGAATTAAAAATATACGCCACATTTTTCACCCAAAAAATGCCTTTTCACTACATTTATGAAGAAAGAAATTTCTTTTCCACCGCAGTTTGCTACTTCGGTTAAAAATTATGAGTTTGCAATCTCGTTAATTTACTTTTTTCAAAACAATGCAAACTTTCTTACAAATAACAATACATTTTCCTAAATCATCGCAAGGAAGAGTACGTTAATTTAAATTTTAGTGGAAATGAAATTAAATTATAGCTAATTTGTAGCTAATCAAAACAAAAAGTTAACCAACGGAAACAGCAAAAAGGAGATTTATTTGAGGCCAGTCTGGGTTAAGTTCCATGAGCCAAGAAAATAACATTAGAGTGGGTTTAACGAAACAAGAGTTATTCATGGAAAACAAGACAGAGAAGGTTTTATAGTATAAACGTTCTCAGCTTACTCTTATTTTTTTAAGTAACATAATCTATACAGAAGTTTAAATACATATTTGAGGTGGACAGTATTTCTCCAAGACCATAACCATGAAAATTTCTCTGATAGAGTTTTTTTAACGCAATAAAATTTATCCTTTAACATTTATCATAAAACACGTCACATTCATGGCACTGCTCTGTTTGAAACAAAAGCGGGTTTGAGGGTCCACATTAATTGATCTTTTGAGAAGCACTATCAGACAAACAGACAAAGTAGACAGATGTCTTGTGTTGCCCCCGCTAAGTCTTTCTGCACGAATGGGTGAAAAATCAAGCTTAGGGGCGAAGGAAAGGGTATACAGAAGTGGGGGCAATTTCGTGTTTCAGAGGAGAGTAAAAAGGAACTTCGTTTATTTTATACGAGTTTGAAAGGCCAGGAAGAAAACATGGGACAAAATAAAATTAAAAATAAAGGGCCCACAAGGTAATGGAGAGCAAAATAAATATATATATTAATAATTTAAAGAACAAAAAGGGCCTATAGAAAGAAAAGGAAGAGTTAAAAAAAACAACGATTGTGTCATGAATGTAGTCAAAAGGGGAGGATGTTGTTGTCATTTACATTAAATAGAGTCTTCCAGGTGTGTGTAATGAGTGTGTTTTGTAAAGCTGAATAGATGTGAAGATGGGGGGAAATTAGTTATAAAAATATAAATATTGGGGTCCAGTCACATAACAGTATAATTCTAGTTTAGAAGCTAACTTTTGCTAGGACAGGGAAACTAAAATTTAAAAATTTTTAAATTAAATTTTTTTTAACATGGGAAACAATATGTTTGCCTCTACCTTGAGACACAGTAACAAAAGAAACAAAATATCAAAAGACATATAATAGCAGGCAAAATTATATATTAACTAAAGCAACATCATCTCTTATGGTTTCCAACATATTCATACATTATTCAGAAAATAACATCAGAAAAATCATAAATCCACACAGAGCGAGAGCATATAAGCAAAAATAAATAAGTAAATAAATTACAGAGTTTATTTTTATTTTAATATTAATTAATTTTCTTAATAAGCATTTTACTTATTTTTTAATTTAACCGTCTTAATTTATTATATTTGTACTACTTTATCAAGTTGAGGCACACTGTATTAATATACGCTTTTAATTTAAAGAGATAGGAAATATAGATTTAATCCTTGTCTCTCATATGCGGAAGGAGCAAAACCGCAAATCTATACATTCATCAAGGCACAAGATTGTGTATTTCCCTCTCAAGAAATTCCTCAAAGGGGCCCCGATGGGTAGTGCTAATAGGCGACACTACTGATAAGGATAGCGTGTCTACGAAATGAAAACCAAAAAACAAAAACAAAACAAAACAAAAAGAATCACATGATTTAAAGCAATTACTAAGTATTTAATGCCAGAATATAATAAAATGAGCATTATAATAATGAACATAATAAATAAATGAATTTAAAGGTACGTTAGTGTCAGATATTTGATTTAGTTTAGAGAAAAGAAGTTCTGCTTATCTGAATGTTCCGTCTTCTTGTAAACGATTACAAGGAAGATAGGACCTTTAGGGACAGGAGAACTTTCGGGGTTGACAACGCGACATTGTAGAAAATATTCGAGAAAATTTTTCTTAAGGAAATGAAAATTTTCTGAAAAACACCTTTAAAAATTAAGAAGCTCTTCTAAGATCCTGCCTCCATCGTCTCAGCATGCTTAGATTTTTTTAATATACAGTTAAAGGTTATGAGGAGTAATTTATGGTTAACTTTAAATAAGCATATTTGAATTCTTTATTAAAATGTAGCAGCATTTATGAAAAGGCGTAAGTGCTGCAAAATGTCAAAAAGTATTGCAGTATTCAAAACAGTACGTATGTTCAAGATCTTGAAACCTAAAAGTCTATGTTAGATTATATGCATGTGGAATATACTTTACTATTGCTATAATTACGATGTTGTAAATTTGAGACTGAAATTTATTACAAAACTTTTCTGGAGTCTTATGGCGGCGTCGCTCTAATGACATAAAAACACAAGTACATTAACCCTTTGAGAACCAGCGCAGGGAGAACGAAGCGCAGCTACAGGACCGAACCTCCTAAAATGGAACTCCGCCAGCGGCCCACGGATTTTCAGCAGTTAAGCCTACTTTTATAAAAAAAATCATATAAAATCAGCATTTTGATATAATGACCTCAATTTTTAAAGTTACGTACGTAATATACTAATTATTAATATGTATTGATATAAAGAATGTCACATTAATGGAAATAAATGAAACATGCGAAATACTAAAAATATAACTATAAGCATAAAAACAAAATTACAAATACGAAATATAAAAAAATTAAGCAATAATTATCTGTAGGTAATTAAATTCCAATTTAATAATTCTGCTACGTGTGGAATAATTCAAAACGAGAATTTACATACAGAACAATGGCGGCTTTTTTCGCCGAGCATATGCCGAGCAAGTAAGATGCATCGCGCATCGGGAAAGCTGATATCTTTTCCCTTCTGTAATACTGCTGTAAAGTTACTTATTAATTAACCAAGAAAGTTTATGTTAAGTTTTAAAATAAATATAAAAAAGGACAGCTGGTATGCGTTTTTCCATCACAAAAGTTCGGCGACGTTACACCCTCTATGGTCAGCTAGTGAGTCTTCTCACATTGTCCTAATAAATAAAAATAATAATAAAAAAAAACAAAGAAAGGGAAAAGAAAACATTAAGCTGTATGCATTTCCCCCACATTTCTAATAACGGAAAACGGAAAGAATAAAAACGAAAACAAAAACAAAAACAAAAACAAAAAAAAAAGAAAAAAGAAAAAGAAAAAAAAAGAAAAGAAATTCCTAAGGAAATAAACAAACACACCGGCTTAAAGAGCTGTGATTCCCAGTTTGTTTACACCAATAAATCTATCAAAACCAGAAGCACAGAACAGAAACTGATGCTCATACATGAAAGTCAAAAGCCACATGCCTTAACCGATGTCAGAACCGTTACCATTTAGCAACATCTACTGGCATTTAAAAATTCAAATAAATCGTTCCGTTTTCAAGTTAGGTATACGCGACGCTGAGTTGTAGAGATTGATCAAAGCTCTTCGCGTATACGCCCCGCTCGGTTGGTAAGGGTGGTATCGTTATATCCCGTATACGCGACGCTGGTCCTGAAAGGGTTAAGTTTATTTTGAAACTTATGTGTTCAGTAAGCGGGGGAGGGTGAATAATGTAAACAACAGAGTGCCTGGGCGCAAGGCACAACATCTGTCGATATTGATTGTAAAATTTACAATTACTCACAGGTACGAGTGGTTTAGGTATAAGATACAATATTACAAAATTTTAAAATTTGACCTCTACATATGATAGATGACAAGTATGGTCTTTAAATGCTCGATAGATTCACGCAAGTTTATTATAAAAACATACGTGTACGGGAAGCTGTTGAAGAAGGAATACGTTACACAGAAAGAATGAGTACATAAGGTTAATGTTAATTGAATAAGTAACCAAAACATACATAAAAGGTAGCATAATATAGAAAAATAAACGTCAAACAGTTATATTAGCTTGTGGGGATGTATTTAATTTACTTAACAGATAATTTTATTTTGAAGCAACTTTTCCTATCGCTCTAGCTTTCAAACCACGCTTTCTTGCCCTAATGTAAATGAGTTAGCTCACGTGTATTCAAATGAGGCTGAAAGAAATTAGTATTTAAGAGAAAGTTTTTGGAAGGTGAATTTAGTTCGCATTCTGCCTGTCTAAAGGCCAAGTTGTTATCTTTGATTTACTAGTGATCATATTTCTTTGGCGTTGAGTGCTTCTTGCCATTAGGCTCGTTTACGCCGACTTTGACAAGTCAGAGCCTGCCTTCCCGTTAAATAACTTGTGAAGCCGTTAAACTAACTTAATTCCATTAAATTTTAAGTTACTCGTTACTTTTTATAGTTAAGCCAAATGTGTTGGCTTTTGTAAGCACGAGTCGGTGCCAACTGTGAGCATTAGTTTGCGTTAATAAAGGGCTCTTTACACACTTCTGTGCACTTTGTCGTACTGAAGACATTAATAATTGGGGATAATTCCCTACACAGTCTTTTAATGTCTAGTTAGTTTATGCTAACAAAGAATACCAGACGTTATAAGGTTATTAAGAATGGCCAAAGGTCTCTTGACGTTTTATGGACAGCATTAGTTATAGCTATATATTGAGATAAGGCTCTTATTATTTTTCCTGAAACTTAAATGAATTTTTTTTTAATTTCCAATAGCAGATTAGAAGCCAGCTGTAGTCAGAAATACAACCCGAAGAAACAGGTAATAAAACTAAAACTACAGTATGTCTCTAAATCGTTCATCTTGTGTCGAGCTCTCCAGTATTTCTCTCACAAGTGTCCTGAGCCCAGTGCAGGGCAGTGACTCAAATGGTTCGCATCCATTTCCCCATGAATGTTGCACAATTGGCAAAGAGCACTTGGCAGCATTTTTATACGATATAGATGCTTAGAGAGGCAATCATGGGCAGTAACAAGACGAAAAGTCGCAACAGATCTGCCCCTTGACCATAGTGGAATATTTGTAATTTCCTCAATCCATTTTTTTCCTCTTTGATGTTTTTCCAATAGTCCTCCTTAAAGAATTTTAACCGTTTGGCGGTATGAAAAGGAATTGGTTTATCTGTTATTTGAGCAATTTTGGTTGCCTTCTTTGCTAGGAAATCAGCTATTTCTTTACCCTGAAGTCCACTGTGTGCTCGTACCAGCTCCAAAGCAACCTTTTTATGGTTTTCGATTAAATAATTAAGGACCAGGTGAATATTTAAAGTATCAGCTGAAACAGGCCTAGAATCTGATAGTATAACAGCTCTTGAAAAATTTTCAGATTGGCGTTGGAGCTGTGACAAAGCAGTTTGAATTGCAGAGATCTCCGCGTCAAAGGCCGGTCATTCAAGATGGAGCCGTCTGTAAACACATACAGCCACTCATTATCTGGGTAAAATGCATGAATAGTCTCCAAGGCTACAGCATTTGGAATTAAGTCATTTGTTTCTTTATTAAAAACCTCACTTGATAGGTTTATCCTAACTATGTACTTCCTTCCTTCAACTGGACATTGTGACTTGACGAAATTAGCTTTTCCAGATATCTTATCTCGGTATCACAGCGAAATTTGGAGGCTTGTTCTGAAACATGGAATTTTATACTTTTGCAAATGACGTATTTCGACTGCAACGCCACTAATTTGTATACTTCAGTTTTGCTCATCAATTCTTATCTGACAGCATATTCAAATTTTATACGGATTGGATTATTTTTGAACGAGTTATTACTATTTTTGAAATTTTTCCTTCATTGTTGGAAAGCAGTGTATTTGCTTATGACGTTTCTTCTCAAAATTCAGAAAACAAATGCTGTGTTTTTCTCTGAATTTCGTATTTATAATAGAGTTATTAAATATTTCCGTAAGCACAAGTAACACAAGTCTGCGCTGTCATTGCAATGCTCTGGTACATCTCTGGAAAAGTGTTCCTACTATGAGTATGCCCACAATAAATTACTACTGGTATCAAATGTTTAAGCTTTTACAAGTACTGTGACTGCAATGCGAATAGGTACCCACTTACACAAATTTATGAAGTATACTTAATTAATATATAATTAATTCATTTATATGTTAATTATATTACAAAATATTACGTGAGTACATAGGTAGAATCTGTGTTCGGTGCATATAGCACTTACGGAAAGTATAAATTTTGGAATAACCTGCTTAAATGATATCCCATCTCTTTTACTTTCGCTGACATAGACCTCTTGCAGGTCGGTGTGATCCCTGGGGTCCATATAGACTACTATGGGAATGTCTGATGTAAAGTGTAACATATCGATATGCGTCGTCATCCCAGAGAACACCAAGCAAAAATTCAAGGGAGAGACAGATTAGATTCTTTGAAAATCGTGTGAAATTATATATTCTTCATTTTAAAATAAGACATCTAAAAGCTAAAGAGTTCTGTATGCAGGGTATCTCAGCTAAGATGTTACAAACTTCGAAGAAGAAAGGATACACCTAGACGAATCGGAATCCCATTGGAATGCCGGTTTGTAAAGGCCTTCCTGACGCGGTAGAGGCATTGAATAGGCGCAAGTGTTTAGAGCGTGCTTGCTGCGAAGCGTCATTTCGCATTCTGCACTTTTTAAATATAATACACGAGAAAAGATAAGGACAATAAATAGTAGAAAGGACATAAAATAGCAAAAAAAAAAAAAAAAAAAAAAAAAGATTTTTAATACTCGCTGTTCATAAGCATAAAAACAAAAGTAACAAAAGAGAACTATAAATTATATCAAAGGAAGTGTTCGAATTGACTACCCCGCATGTGATGCAGGCCTCACATCTTCGTTGCATGGAAGTTCGAACATTCTTAAAGTCCCAAGAGTATCTTAGATTTCCTCGGCAGCTGCAACGATGCGTGCTATAAGGTCCTCGGCGCTGTCAATCCATATGCTTCCAGAAGAAGTAATCCATATACGATCGGGTAGGCCAATTCACTGGATCCATCACGGCCGATCCATCGTTGGCCAAATGTTCCATACAAATGGTTAAGTATAGAAAGGAATGGGGGCTCAGACGTGCTAGTACCACAGGGAAAGATGAGTCACACTGGAAAGTGAGCGGTGTGCAATAATTCTGGTAGCCCTTGTTCCAAGAATATTAACTTGTCTGCACCACCAACAGCAAGGTGACATTGCTGCCATAATGCACTGTGACATTGAAGTGTCACAGTGTGACGATTTCAATGTCACAGTGACGTTGTAGGCATGACTTAATGTCCCCTTTTTACGACGTCAGATTGCGACGTTTATGTGAAGACTTCTTTTGACGTTAATATAAAGTAACAACTTGACTTTGGTGGGAAGCCACATTCCGCTATTGTTGTGTAGTCAAACTGTGAAGTTGATGCGTAGTCATGCTCCGATGTTGTTGTGAGGTCACACAGCGACATTCGTGTAAAGTCACATTGCGACTTTGATATAACGTCATAGAGTGACATGAATGTAACATATAAAATGGCATAAATGTAATGTCACTAAAGATGTGAATTGAGTCACGCAACACTGTATTAACTTTTCAAAAAACTAACTATCGTAGTTCTCCTATTTTAGAAAACTGTTTCAGTAAAACCGATAATTACAACGATGTTTTAATCCAGTGTGAAATTATACTCTTCAAGTAATTACAATATTTCCGAAATATTAAAAATTCTTAAATTGTTGGAAACATTCTAATAATCACGTGAAATTTTTTCGTCGTACTAAGGTTGTATCCTATTAAGGTGATATAACTAGGATCCGTTTATAATTTATTACATAATTCTATGAAAAACGAAGTAAGCGCAAATACAGAACGTATTATATATGATCCAAAAGTTATGATACGGTCATTTTCTAAACATATTACACTGGAAATAGTTTTGAGCATCACATGACCGGAAGCTACATGATTTTGCTTTCTTTCTTTAGAATTTAATATTTAAACATATTTCATATTTTTCAAAATTCCTGAATTGTATTAAAAATCTGAATTCTTATCATAGCTTATTAAAAAAACTATATTTCTTAATTTAACACCTTGCCCTTCCTAAAAAGAAATACTTAACAAAAAATTCTATCTATTTGGCCTTCTATTTGCAATTTTTTTATAATTCTTTGGCTCATAATGCGGTTTTTTCTTCGTCATTTCTCTCTTCCAAATTGTTTTTCTGCTAGAAAGGAAGTAAGTTATTACATTTGATGATTAGATGAAAGAAAAGTCATTTTAGTACCTTATTCATACGATTTTTACCGATCTGAATATTTTCTTGTATAACGAAATGTTTCGTTTTGAGTAAAAGGTTATTGTAAATCAACGAAATTTATACTATACTCTTAGTTTTCAAATTAGGAATTGTTGCTTAATCTGTAATACAGTGGTACCTCGACATACGAGTTTAATTCGTTCCGTAACCTTGCTCGTATGTCAAACTGCTCGTATCTCAAAGCAATTTTCCCCATTGAAATTAATTGAAATGCCATTAATCCGTTCCAGCTCCCAAAACACCCCCTCAGTCGTTTTTGTTAAGTGTTTTTGAATAAGAAAAATATATTTACAAGAAGAAACATTTATTTATAAATAACAAATACATATTTCGTCACGTTTTGCTTCTTTTCACCTGCAGATCGTTTAGAAAAACTGTCCAAGGAGGTTTGTTCCTTCCTCCCTTTCAGGATATTGCGGAATTAGGCAAGTTTTGTTGAACAACTCCCGATGCACGACCAGTTGCAACTTTTTCGGGGTGATTTTTATCCACTAACTCTACAACTTTCTCTTACATTCCTAAGATCTCCTTCATATCTTTTGTAGGGATAACCTCCTCTTCAAAACTAATTTTTCGTTGAACCATCGTATGCTGCTGCGAATGTAGATCGTGTAACTCCTCGGTTGTCAACTCCTGAGACTGTTCCTCGACGAGTTCGTTCACATCTCTCTCATCCACCTCCAGATCCATGGATTTTCCCAGAGAAACAAGTCTTGTCTAAGGTGGGAGAAACTGTTAGACGCTGCACACGACCAACATGCGCGCGCATGTTCGTCACCATCGAGATAGATAAGGCCTGCGCGCTGAGTTACTACGTCACTGCTAGGGGACCGGTCTTCGCGCAGTTTAGCTTCCTTGCTAAACACCCGTTTTTCTAAACCTATTCTATGAAATTTGTATCTCATACTATAAAATCAGTCTAAAACAAAATTACAAGCGGCAATATAATGTTTTACAAAGCTTATACGAATATGAAATATTGTCATTTTCTTTTGTTAATGTTTATTTTCAAAACAAAATTATTTGAGAATGGTGTGGTGCTTTTAAAAGCAAATCATTTCTTTGAAGAAAAATTGGTTTTAAAATTCAAGTAGCTAAAATTTTTACTTTGATTTTTCTGCACTGTCTTTGTGTCTCTCGTTGATTCTCATTACCGCATCAAATTTTTTTTGTTTCACCCACTACTTTAACAAAATGTTTGCCAGTGGGCACACATGTTATCTCTCATTCTATAATTATTGCATATTTTTATATCTATCATATTAATGTAGCAGGATTATAAAACATCAAACGAATGCAAGAGACTACTTAATATTTAGACTAACATTTAAATGCCTTACATCAGTCAGAAAATTTTTCTGAATGTAATAAATTACTAAATAGTCTAGTCTTAAAATTATTTCTTACTTACATATTGTTTGTTAATCTGTATTGCAGTTAATGCTTTCCTCTTAATGCTACATAATTATTCGACAGAATCTGTAGTTAAATTGAGATAATGTTTATTACATAGCTCTGAAGACTATCAATATTAAAATTCCAAATAAGACAGGAAAAAAGTTTTTTAAATAAAGTTTTACACAATTTTTTTGAAAATATTTTTAAAATATACGAAATACTTAAAAAACTTTTATAAACTGAAATTTCTTGCAAATATTTACATCATACCTATTTAACTATAAGCGTTACCTCTGTTCTGAAAATATTTTTTCTATTAATATTCACATGAAAAGAAAATATAAATCCTAACATCATGTTCAAAACTTTTCTGTATAATGTAAGCAATTTTTTTAACTTAACTTACATAGCTTTTGGTGGTGCCACGTACTCAAATTAAAGATTGTAATTTAAAAGATAATTAAAAAAATTGTTTTTAAAATTGCATTGAATTGAAATACAATGAAAACAAGTATGTCTACATATGAATTCAATTACTACTGCTTCTTCAATAACTGTACATTTTTAAAATTTCATTTTGAAGTTTCGCAATTTAATTACCTTAATATGAATCTTACATACATTACTTTATATCATTCTCAGAAAGATTTATATTGCATAACAAATTTTAAACAAACTGATTGCATGATAATAACATATATAAAAGTGAACAGAAGCTATATTAGCTAAACATATGCATTTAAGTTTCATCATGATAAAATGATATTTAATGATTTGCAAAAAAACATTGATATTTAAATTTAAGAACACAGTACTCTGTCAAGAATCAAATTTACTCTGCATTTGATATTCTACATATTATGTAATGAAATAAGTGTTATGCTTTTAACCCCTTAGAACAGTTATTTCATATAAAATTAGGTTCCAATTAAAATAAATAATCATAAATTTTGCTGACAATTTTTATATTACTAGTGTTAGTAATTATTACAAGGGATGATGCTTCAGATGTCAAAAGTAAACATAAATTCAATTCTTAAAACATAATGAATAAAAAATTACAACTTATAAAAGCCAACTAAAAGTTTGCTGAGGGTCCCTTAACCGTGACGTCACAAGCCAGTTTCGTTTCAGAGCGCAGGCCTTATCTATTTCGATGGTGACGGCATGTTGCGGTCGTGCGCAGCGTTGTAGTGTGCGATTCCTCGTATCTCAAATTTTGCTCTCAAAGCAAAATATCGCTCGCTCAGCGGCTCGTATCTCAAAACACTCGTATATTAGGGCACTCGTATATCGAGATACCACTATACTGAACGAATAGCTATGAGTAAAAATATCAGCGAATCGAAAATGTAGCTCTGGAAACTAAATTACAGGAAATTTATTTCATGCATTCTCTTTCACCATTATTTCTCCATTGGCAAATTATAATTTTGTACGATCTTAAAACAATAAAATAACTTTCTTATGCTGCAGAGCTCCAATTTATTTAAATAATTATGTTACGTAAAAATGACGTATAATTTGCTTTATTAGTAGATTAATGTGAATCTCTTATTTTACATATTTTTGCATTCCCTAAACGCATTTGACTGCTCTCATAACAGTTAAAGTTTAAATTTAATACAGTTTTACACAGTTGATTAAACAAAAGCCTAATAAATTTGCATGAATAATAATTTCATTTCATAAAACAATTACTGTTACCAAAGCAGAATTACGGAAAATCTTTATTACTCGCTTCTGGGACTACGCTGTGATTTAACCTTTATAGCTATGTTTAAGTACTATTAGTAGTTCATACGGTAAACTGAAAGAAACTCAGCTGTTTATGTGACAAAATTCATAAGTTCTCTATTTTGATCAATACATACGGGAAGTAAAACTTATTGTGTTACTAACGTGTATGATAACAGTAATGATTAATTATCGTCAAGAAAAATATCTGATACATAAGAGCAAGAGAAAATCAGGGAAGATCCTCTGCTATCCACAAATTCCTGCAATTACAGAATGAAATCAGAAACGTTGTTTAATTTGGTTCCTTGGAATTATTTTAATATGATTTTTCAGAGCAAAGATGAGGATTCGGAAAATATGTTTCAAGGTAAAGAAGAAATAACATGAGATACACGGTTTCTTGCAACTCTTCTCGTTTGACGTAAGTATGACAACAGAGAGGAGGTCCAGTTACCCGAAATAAGATATTTACATGGCTTATTTATTATTTATGTGTCATCTGAAATTAATTTCGTTTTTATATGATTCCAGTTTTTGCTTTGATTTAAATAACATGAAGAGATATTTTACAATACACACTTCTAAAAAAATTGTTAATTTTATCTACATGAATCTATACAACGCAGAGACACACCTTTTTTGTGCGAATCAGGTACTTGTTTGTAATGGGGCGCAAATACTTCATAAATAAAGATTTGAAAGGTAATAAAAATATTTAGGAGAAGAAATTATGAGATTAGTTTCTGATATAAAAATCTAATGGCGTTTTTCTAATGTTGTACAGGTGGACTTTTTTTAAAGTATTCATTTGCTTTTCTTATTAAAATCACAAATGTTTTCACACCACAAGGTGCCCAAAAGGCACTAATACATATTTTAGTATTAATTTTATTTTTTGATTATGAGACGAGAATTAAAAAAAAAAAACATTTTCTTACTATACTTTTAATTGAAGAGAAATAGATTATGTAATTTCTTTAACATAAAAATTTGTTTTTTATTTACTTTTAGCACAGTAAATATAAAAGCACGCTTATGTCTTTCATTTCAGAATCTACACAATTAAAACTTAATTTCATTTACTTACTTCAGCTCAAATGGAAATTGGCTGAATAAAATAAAAGTAATTCCACTACATAATTTCGCTGAAAAAACTATTTTATGTTGTATTCCGGGCGAAAAGTGATTTCAATTTCCAAGCATATAAATTTACAACTTTCGTTAAAATAAAAAATAATAAAAATATAACACTACTTCTATTACATTAAAAGAAATACTTGCTTGTCATACAGTTAAAGGACACACAACTATGTCTTTCAAATACTTCGACAGACTCTTCAGGTATTGGCTTTCAGTTTTAAGTAAATTTCTGAGAGAAATTTGTTTGCTTGAATGCGGAAAACAGCATGAGGTCTGAGTAAGTAAACAGAATTCCATAGATAAATAAAAAAATAGAATTCCAGAAGTTAAATTTTCCTTAAAATCAGTTTTTCTTCTGCTGAATGGTGGCAAAGATTTTACTTTAACGAAACAATGTTGTATCATAGACAAATTTCCAGATTTTCAATGTGAAATTTTTAAATTCGTTTGCGAAAGATTTCTTTCTCAGTTTGCCTAAGCTTTTTAATCAGGGTGTCAGGAATTAATATCTTTTCATTGTCTATTTCTGCAAATGATATTATGGAGTCATTAAGACTTTTGAAGCAGGTGACGTAAAAAATGTGCAGTGCCCTCGCCGGGATTCGAACTTGAACCTCTCGAATATGCATCGAGTGTGCTACCTTTACACTACGAAGGCATGCAGAAAGGAGAAAGAAAATAACGTGCCCACTCCCCTTTTTAATGGGAGACTGGGGATTAGGAACTCAATTGCCAAACCCTGGTGGTAACGAATTATCATCCGTCACCTTTAGTTCTGGCTCCACATTAGGTTATTTGAAGCAGAAGGCGTGAAAATGAGCAATGCCTTCGCCGAGACTCGAATCTGGACCTCTCAAATACCCGTCGAGTGTGCTACCATTACACCACGAAGGCATGCAGAAAGGAGGGAGAAAATGCCGTATATCAAAACAAAATTAGATGTGATTAGTTTAGATAATTAAACTAGACGTAATTAAAGGGTTAAATATAATTTTTAAATTCCAATAACAAAGTATCTTGTCTGGAGAGGTGAAATATATTTATTTAAAATAAAAATATTATTTCGAATAAAGTTTGTCGGTAGGGCTTAAATATACTTTTCGATTCATAGTAATTTTCATTTCATTCATAAAATTTTCTACAATGGTTTGAATTATGTTAAAATGCAGTTTTTGATTCAATTTCTTTATAAAATGAAGTAATTTGTACTTTTGGACACGAAATAAAATTAATTTTCGCTCTTTTTCACAGCTCAGTTTTTTAACTTCTATAGTACATATGAAAGCAGTTTCATAAGTACAGATGAAATGTAATTTTCTTATTTTTATATTGTTATTATTTAAATAATTAATGTATCTATTAAAAATTTAATACCATAATTATATTTCCTTAATCTCTGATGCAAGAAATACGTTTGCACGGTTGTTTTTCATGGTTTTCTTAATATGTAACATGAATACGAGCCAGTTTTCCTTAAAAACTCCTCCACAAAGGCATCATTTCTCTCAGGTAGGCAGCCCTTGTGTGGTTTGCAATATTCAAATAACCAATCCGAAACTGAAAAATATTTTTCCTCTTACTAAATCTCTTAATAAGGATATTGGCTTACTTTAACCATACAACTTAAATCTATTATGTGTAAAATTGTTCATAATTTACTGGTAGAAATGATGTAATGTAAAGAATTTTAGAAATAATCTCAAAAGTTTAGCAAAAGGAAACATATGAGAAAGTTCAGCGTTGTAAAGAAATATGGCATTTGTAAAATTAAAATAATTAAATATCTTATTATATATAACTAGAACCTGGTTACGGAAGAATGGCATCATTTGTAATGTTAGTGAAATATGATATCATTTGTAATGTGATTCAAAGTACCATTCACGGAAATAATTAATTAATTTATGAAATTAATTCTGAAAATTTCAGAGCATTATGCAAAGTACTACAATAAAATGCATAAAATAAATTCCTTTTTCCACATTATCTCTTAATATTAAAAGCAAAAGAAACTGAATTATATCTACCAAATAAAACTGACTCCCTAAATCAAAATTTCTAAGCAGTGAGACAAAAACGAGAGTAAACCTTTGCTGATGCCTTTGCTTCCACACTTTTGCTAATACAAGTGAATCGATTGTCAGTTCATTATTTATTTTTGTTCGTAACATTTAACAATTAATCGGGGGCGAAGGTCAACCTGCAGAAATAGCTCCGATTAAAGAAGAATTACGTGAGTAGGGTTAAGAAAGGTCGGGGTCGGAGAGATTGAGAAATTTGTGGTCACATTCAATATTTGCTGCGACGTGTATGTGACATCCACGCAACATATACATCCATATAACAGTATGATATCACTGTGAATTTGTATCGTGGTTACAAATGTAATGTGACGAAAACGTAACATTGTAAAGTCATTGTAACTAAGTGTGCTATATGGGACTTTTCAGGCGATCAGGCAACAGGTATGGCCTGACGAGGAGATCCCATACACTGCCGGCTACGTTTACCATAAAAGTGTCTGGACATCCCGAGTGCGTATCGCATGTGTGTTCGCCTTTGCCCATGCATGGTTGTTAGGAGTATTGAAAATATCCTCTGTTGCGAAATGCGCCTTATCTGAGAACAACACGGAGACTGCGAAACGGAGATCTGCATCTCCTTTCTGCAAATATCAATGTGAAAAAAAAAGCCTGGCGAGGCTGACAGTCACATTTTTCCAGTAACTGGACGATCTGTAAGTGATATGGATGCATGTCATTGCTATTCAGAACCCTCCACACGCTGTCGCCTGAAATGCCGATTTCTTCTGCGATACCTCGTGTACTTCTCCTGGGAAAGCTCTCTGTCAGACCTAACTAAGTTTCCTCGTTAAATGTCGTACGTGTCCTTCGATCACGATTACGTGTGGCCTAATGGAAAGAACCCTGTCATATAATTGCTGCTCGCCTCAACGGATACCTTTGGGCGTATAACATCTGAGCGGCTTGACCATTACAGTCTGTGGTCACGTATGCCAGAAGCATATCTGCTTTCTCCGAGTTCGTATTGTCTGTCATAATACAGCCTCTCTGTCTGCATACGACATGAAGCTTCATCTCAGAGCAGCTCCTTCTCATCATTGAATCGCTCTGGCAGATAGTTAAGCTCTCTACTGAGAAATTTGCATATTGTCCTTTTAACATTCTCTCGAGCCGAGAACCCTGCCCGTCTTACCAACTGGCACCACTCTCGCAACTAGACGGAACCGATTCCTCTAGGTGTACCCTACCTCTCTTCGAAGTTTGTAAGATCTTAGCTGAGACACATTGTATAACCTTTCTCATTTCTGAGCAAAAGGTTTGTAGAGATTATTTTGTTGTCTGATAGTTATTTTTAATTTTGAAACCCTTTCGATAAATTCTTGTTTTCCACCTAGAACTCCCTGCCAGAATGAGAGTTTAGTATCGCGTTTTATGTAAATTAAATAGAACTAGTATTTAATGGGGAAATTCAGTCACTTCAATAGAAGCTGCATAGCGATTAAGACTGTTATAAGACTGTTTTATGTATGAATTACTCACCCTTCATCCAAGCAGTCCTCACGGACTCATTTGGCCCACATTGCTGCTTTTCTCTCGCAGAAAACAGTTTTTTCTCTACATTCAGGCCTTGCTACAACGAGCTTCGAGCTACCAAATGTTTGATTCGCTATATCCGATATACATATGTATATAGTATATATATATTGGAGCACCGATTATACGAGTCTCAAGTAACCATTCACAAATTATGTATAAATGCCAAACACATATAAACGAAATTTTAATTTAGGATGTGAAAACATATACATATTAGCCGCACAGTTTTGGTACAATTAACCTACTACTGATATTACAATTTTATTATAGTACTTTTACTTCGTTTAAACTATTAACTATATACAAACAAATTTAAAATCAATATTTTAAATAATTAATATTAATATTTAAAATTTTTGTATAATTAATATTTAAAAAATGCTATTAATACAAATTTAATATTTATTTCTGTGTTTTATTACATAAAATTGAAAAAAAAAAAAAAAAAGAAGGCATACCTTTATTTAAATTACCATCTTGAACAAGAAACTTTTTTTAGCAAGAATATTTTAACACAAATTTTAACTTTTTTTAGAGAAAAAGTCTAATTTTTTTTTTGACGAATCTTTTGGTTCTGAATTTTAAGCAAACCGCTATGAATCGACTTCAGTTCTCGAAATGTTTCTACGCTTCTAATATTTATTATACACAAAAAAATTCTGCGGGTGTAAATGCAGTAGAAAGCATTTTGAAAAAGCAGGTGGGATTATTTCTTCATTTTCTTCACCATCTCCTGTGTTCATCTGGTGGAATTTTTTCAATCACGAGTCTGACATCATTACATTGGCATCACAGTTTAAGTTGTAGAGTTCCTCACTTTGTAAATGCTAAGCTAGAGTTGAACGTGAAGAGTCTTAATAACTGATAAGTGAATAATCGCTCGAGTTCGTGTGACAAGAAACAACAAGATGGAAGGGTAAATAGCCCATTATTATTCAAATAAGATTTAACAGAACTCCGTCTTGAGTGTACAATAAAAGCCGATATTGGGGCTTGAACTTATGAAGCTAAGAATTAAACTAAAACTAATCTAAACTAAAGAGATATAGCCGAAGCTATCAAGATTCTAACCGAGCTGGTCCCTTAACGCTATTTGACTGCGAAGCTATCTAGGGCCTAAAGTACTGCCGAGCGTAATAATAGCTTACGAGAGAGTAGCCTAAAAAGGCTGGGCGCGTGCAGACAGAATACCTGGTAACTCTCTCACTAACACAGAAGACCCCCGCGGGGTTATATAAGGTATTTCTCCCACTTTCCTAGCGTGCCTTCGTGGTGTAGTGGTTCTGCACGCTGGACCGGTATTCCAGAGGTCCGTAGTTCGATTCCCGGCGAAAGCGGTTGCTAATTTTTCATCTCGTCTGCTTCCAAAAGATACCTAATGTCTCTGCAACGTATTTCTCGATTGTAATGTCTTCCTGTAAATTCTAGTCTTCTTCATCCATAATCCCAGTTTTATCATAATTTTCATCATCAACACTTTCACTTGACTCTGGGTTCGCAAACCCCCTTTAATGAAGCAATTTTTAATTGTCTGTGGTTTTACTTATGTCCAGACTAGTGAAATCATATTCATAGTCTCAGGAATACTTAAAGTTTTCTGCGTATTTCCTGTAATTATATTTTGAAGGGCAATTTGAATCAAGCTTTGCTTGTTGAGTATTTTCAAATTCTTAATGACATCCAGATCTAAAGGTTGTACTCCTCTAGTGCAGTTTGCGGGGAAGAAAACAGCTTTCACATTTTGCAAGAAGTTTGCCGATTGAGGATGGGCAGTGCACTGATCCATAAAAAGAAAAATTTTGCGGTTTTGTCTCCTCATAATTTTGTCTATTTTCTTGAGCATTTGTGTGAAAATTTGCGTTGTTAACCACGCTTTCTCATTTGCTTTACAATTTAACGGCGGAGTTTTAACATATTTGATACATCTTGGTTTTTGTGACATTCGTATAAGCAAAGGAGTCATTTTTTTAGGATAATCAGCATTTGCTCAAAGTAAAATAGTGAAGCTTTCTTTACTTTGTTTAAATCCTTTACAATGGTCACTTTGAAAGCTAGGTTTCTTGTAGGCATACGCTTAAATGAAAGAGCAGTTTCAGCAACATTAAAAATGTCCTTTAATTCATAGCCATCTGTTTGATCATCCATTTATTGATAAATTCTTGAACCATTCTTCAACCGACTTAGTAAGAACACTTTTTATTTCTTCATTTATTATATGACACAAGGTTTCATGCCGCAGTTTAAATTTATCTAGCTATTTGGTTGAAAAGAAAGCTTTTTTTTTTTTACATTCAATCTATGTGCTATTTATTTTGACTTTTGGATTCACATGAGATCATTCACTGGATACACGACACTAAATTAAAAATTTTAGCAAAATGGCTTAGACCTCAGGAAACTTTCCATCTTGAACACGTAAGTTCTTTGAAGCCCACTGTCCATAAACTTCTAGCATTTTTTCAACTTTTCCTATCATAAACAACTGCTTTTACCATTTTTACAGGAATATCCAGTTTCTTTCTTAACATAACTATTATCAAGCCAGTATTATCATAAAATTCTTTTAAGATTTGAATTTTATTTTTTAACCAGAGTACCTTTCCCTTTCGTGATATTTTGTATCAGTTAATTCTGCTCTATCTAGTTCACTTAACATAGCGTCCTGTTTAAAAGGAGAAACTAAAATAGTTTCCCTTCCCTTTATTCATGAACTGATTTTCAAGTCTTGTACTAGACTGGGATGTCTGATACATTTGTTTCCTTCTCCTATCCCCACTGCGAAATATAAAACTTGTGCAGTAATTCAAGGAAAAGCGACGTATAACCGAAGTTATGAGACATACAAAAGAAATATTTTGTTATTAAAATAAATAGGACTGAATCAGGATCAAGATGAATTCACGTATAAACGTAAGGATATATAAACAGGAAACGTATAAACGATGTTCCACTGCATAAAAATGGAACATCTCACAAAAAAGTGTAAAAATGGGCGGGCAAGAGAGGAGCTAGACACTGAGAAAGGAAGCGAAACAAAACCCTGTACAAGATCTACCAAAAGCCGAACGGGAAGGAAAAAGCAGCCAAAAGAAAGTAGCTTGGAATCTGGAATCGTCGATTTCGCTTCTGGTGTCTACTACAAATGAGTACTAATCAGTAATTCTTTAGCCCTTAGGCGTTCACGTTGATTTTTAAATAAGGTGCATTAGCACCATTTATGTCCTAGAGACGAAAAAGTTATTAAAGGTGGCAAAGCCATGAAGACGAGCTTTGTTCCTAGTTCCGCTGATATCCCGGAATTATCATGCGAACTTGCATGACGTGATCCGGCTCTCTGAAGTAGTGTCGTTGGACGCCTGGCTATAGAATTTTTTGACTGACTGCTGCCGTGGTTGAAGGAGCGCTGTGGGTGAGGTAAGGGGGGGTGACCATTGCCATGTGGGTGTTGAAATTTCAACTCATTGGTCTGGAGGAGTCTTGATTTGCTGTCCTGTGTCTCGTGAGTTGATAACGTCTCCTGATTTGTGGTGAGGATATTATGCAGCATTTTTTACAAAAAGTAATATAATATAAAAATTAAGACGGATAAAATAAATTATATTCATACCTCTGCCGCTTTGGCTTAAGAAAGAATGGTAACTGTGAATGTGGGGAGGAGAGTCATCCAGACCATTTTGTGTTCTCTTGCCCGCACACAGCACTTAACAGCCTCAAGCAATTAAGACACAATAACACGCCGAATAAATACTAATTCAGAAGTCAAACAACAAAAATCAGCGTTAATTTACAAAATTTTCACAGGACTAGTTTCGATGGTTTTACCGAACCATCATCTTCAGCTGCAAAACCGCAAATGAACAAGATAGGAAATAATGTTTAGATAAGATAAGAAAGCCTGGACAAGAATAAGCAAGTGGCGCCATCTGTTGGCGAAACCAGAACTAAAACATAATTTCTCTAAAAGCCGAAGGCAAATTTGGATTGGAATTAGGATCGTTAACTAGAACAGAAAGATTTTTATGAATGTGAAATGCCTCTAGAAAATCCAGTTCTCCAATGGAAGATGTTTTTTGAATAATTTTGGCAGCAGAAAAATTGAAAGTGTGATTTTCGGACCAACAATGTTGAGCAACAGAAGACTTCTGTGTTTCCTTTTTTCTAACATATGCCTCATGTTCCTTGACGCGAAATTTTAAGGCTCTCCTAGTTTGGCCAATGTAAATTAAACCGCACTGGCAAAGAATCCTATAAATACCCCAGGAATTCATATCCGGAATGGGGTCCTTGAGTATAGAAGTTGGAATTTTATTGATGGGAGAGTAAACAACCCGAAAGTTAAATTTCTGCAAAATATGTGCAACTTTATAGCTAATTGATGGAAAGAAGGGAATGACAACAGAATTTTTATAATCTCCTAAAATAAGAGTGTGGCTTTTAGTGTGTTGAGATGAGAATTTTTTAACTGCTTGATTAATAATGTTGGGTGAAAAGCCCCTGTCAATAGCTATTGCTTTTAAATAATTTAGTTCTTTATCAAGGGCTAGTTTTGAGGAGCAAACTTGAAGAGCACGGAAAACATAGGAATAAAATGAAGCTAACTTTTGTTTAGTCGGATGACATGATTTAAAGTGTGGTGGAAGGCAAACCGATGAAGGTTTACGGTAAACTGTAGTACTGAAGCTGGATGTGTTACGTGTGACCAGAATGTCGAGAAACGGAAGAGAATTGCAAGTCTCAAGTTCAAAAGTGAACTGAATAGCAGGATCGATAGAATTCATTGTTGAAAGAACTCTATTTAAATCATCTTTATTACCTTCAAACAGGGTAAAAGTATCGTCTACGTAGCGGAACCATGCCGGGAAGTTTAAAGTTTCAAACAATTTTGATTCATAATAATGCATGTAGATATCAGCCAGGATGGGACTGAGGGGGCTTCCCATGGCTAATCCCTCAGTTTGCTTGTAATATTTATTTTGGAAAACAAAATGTGTTTGTTTCAAACAGAGTTGAGTGAGAGAAATTAGCTCATCAATTTCGATGCAAGAGAAATGAAATTCGCGAAGTCTGGTTTCTAGACATCTTAATGCACCCTCCACTGGGACATTGGTGAATAATGATTTTACATCAAAAGAAACCATGAGTAAATTACGAGGAGAAATGTTTTTAACCTTTTTTACAAACTCTATTGAATTTTTTATGGTGTAAATGTTATTGTCTAATAGATTGGAAAATCTAGAAACTAAATATTTAGCTAATGGATACGAGGCAGTACCTAAATTTGATACAATAGGGCGGAAAGGAATACCACTTTTATGAATTTTGGGAAGAGCATATAATCTGGCACAATTCGCATCCTTTCCGCCCTATTGTATCAAATTTAGGTACTGCCTCGTATCCATTAGCTAAATATTTAGTTTCTAGATTTTCCAATCTATTAGACAATAACATTTACACCATAAAAAATTCAATAGAGTTTGTAAAAAAGGTTAAAAACATTTCTCCTCGTAATTTACTCATGGTTTCTTTTGATGTAAAATCATTATTCACCAATGTCCCAGTGGAGGGTGCATTAAGATGTCTAGAAACCAGACTTCGCGAATTTCATTTCTCTTGCATCGAAATTGATGAGCTAATTTCTCTCACTCAACTCTGTTTGAAACAAACACATTTTGTTTTCCAAAATAAATATTACAAGCAAACTGAGGGATTAGCCATGGGAAGCCCCCTCAGTCCCATCCTGGCTGATATCTACATGCATTATTATGAATCAAAATTGTTTGAAACTTTAAACTTCCCGGCATGGTTCCGCTACGTAGACGATACTTTTACCCTGTTTGAAGGTAATAAAGATGATTTAAATAGAGTTCTTTCAACAATGAATTCTATTGATCCTGCTATTCAGTTCACTTTTGAACTTGAGACTTGCAATTCTCTTCCGTTTCTCGACATTCTGGTCACACGTAACACATCCAGCTTCAGTACTACAGTTTACCGTAAACCTTCATCGGTTTGCCTTCCACCACACTTTAAATCATGTCATCCGACTAAACAAAAGTTAGCTTCATTTTATTCCTATGTTTTCCGTGCTCTTCAAGTTTGCTCCTCCAAACTAGCCCTTGATGAAGAACTAAATTATTTAAAAGCAAGAGCTATTGACAGGGGCTTTTCACCCAACATTATTAATCAAGCAGTTAAAAAATTCTCATCTCAACACACTAAAAGCCACACTCTTATTTTAGGAGATTATAAAAATTCTGTTGTCATTCCCTTCTTTCCATCAATTAGCTATAAAGTTGCACATATTTTGCAGAAATTTAACTTTCGGGTTGTTTACTCTCCCATCAATAAAATTCCAACTTCTATACTCAAGGACCCCATTCCGGATATGAATTCCTGGGGTATTTATAGGATTCCTTGCCAATGCGATTTAATTTACATTGGCCAAACTAGGAGAGCCTTAAAATTTCGCGTCAAGGAACATGAGGCATATGTTAGAAAAAAGGAAACACAGAAGTCTTCTGTTGCTCAACATTGTTGGTCCGAAAATCACACTTTCAATTTTTCTGCTGCCAAAATTATTCAAAAAACATCTTCCATTGGAGAACTGGATTTTCTAGAGGCATTTCACATTCATAAAAATCTTTCTGTTCTAGTTAACGATCCTAATTCCAATCCAAATTTGCCTTCGGCTTTTAGAGAAATTATGTTTTAGTTCTGGTTTCGCCAACAGATGGCGCCACTTGCTTATTCTTGTCCAGGCTTTCTTATCTTATCTAAACATTATTTCCTATCTTGTTCATTTGCGGTTTTGCAGCTGAAGATGATGGTTCGGTAAAACCATCGAAACTAGTCCTGTGAAAATTTTGTAAATTAACGCTGATTTTTGTTGTTTGACTTCTGAATTAGCCTCAAGCAACTAGGAGCCAGATTCTGGCAGAATTGCTTCCAGAATCTACAAAGTAACAGAGTTGCCCAGCGGAAACTGAAAACAATAATTGACTACTGTACTAGCAATTACTCTTCTGACGCTGGAAGATAGTAGCCATAAAGTACAAACTTCAGTCGTGTCTAGCACACATTAGGTTCTAACAATGTCATTTCTAAGCACAGTTATCTTAGAAATAGACATCGCACCTTTAGTATGGCATTAACTCTTCTTGAACTGGCACATTTATTAACCTGAATACAGATTACTTGCTCTGCAGAGCAGAGCTGTATGCACGTTAGAACTATATAAGCTAGTTCAATATGTCAGCAACAGAGTATGTGATATGTATGTTCAATATGTAATTTTGTATTTACACTGTGCCATGTTTTCATACACAAAGTTTGTACCGTATCTGAATGCTGTACTATATCTGTAAAGGTTTATATCTTTTATTTATGGAACCTAATTTATACTAAGGATCACGCGCACCTCAATGGCATGCTTCATGTAAAATTTAACTATCATGATAACGTATATGTATAGATGTATATATAAATATGAGTGAGAGTATGTATACTTTTATTTGTTTAGGAATATATATCTATGTAAGAGTGTATATATCTGTATCTGAGTTGGTATTTATATGTATAATACATATGTTTTGAATGTACACCTTTTTTCAAGTGCCTTGTATGCACATGTATATTTCTTTTTTGTATTTTATAAATGTCGTCTGCTCAGCCGGGGCTGCCCAGGGCTGCGTCCTGGCAGCTAGTGGTTAACTCCCGCTGAGTTGGTAACCAATTCTGCATGGATATATCTATACCTGGGTCGGAAGCCAACTCAGCGGTTTACTCCCCTAACCACTATACCGTCTGGGCGACCAGCTAACCCTAGTCAATCGCCTGATTGGTGTTCCAATCTAAGGTGCCTCTTAGTTCCGCTGATAAGCTAATTTTTCAACTTTGCCCTTAATTTTTGCACACCAGTGTATATTTAATCTACTTACGTTTTAGTAAGAGCAAACATAAGATTTCATCATTATATTTGTTCACTTCCTGATATGCAAACTATTCCCCCCCCCAGAAAAAGGATGTAATAATAGTGTAATAGCATGAGAAGTAGATTTTACATATTTTGTCGTTCTTACAAGCTTCGACTTCCATAATTGCAATAGGTAATAATATTAGTGCTGTGATTTATGCATTAAGAATGTTTAATTTTCATACATGCTTAGTGAAAGTAAGAGTTTAAAAATTTATTTATTGTATTTTATAGTAGTCGGAAAGGAATAACTGTAATCACTAATCTATGTCTCCAACTTTTTTCTAATCCTATATCGGAAGATAAATTAAGAATAAATATAAAAGCTATGAAATCATAAGTACGTGCATTAAATTGAAGAGTCTTCTGAATTTTAGTGAGAAATATACTTAACGATGAATAATCTACGGGCGCCTTCATTGCAGTATATTTGACTTCAGTACATTAAGTTTATAATCCGGAGTAAAGATATCGTATTTAGTTAAATGTTAATTTTCTTCTTCATTTATGATTCTGCATTCACACTTCAACATTTATGAAGCAATAGGTGTAATATAAACAAGACACTTTCCCAATAATAATTTTTAGGAATAACGAATAGCCCACTTTCTAGAACAAAACACTCTAGAACTTTTTTCATGGCTGAAATATAAGGTACTTCTTTCATTTTTTTCTTTCTCATTCCCACCTTAATTTTACTTGAAATCTAAGCTTCAAAACATGAAACTCGACTTACAGAATAACAAGTCGTTAATCATTCATGAGCTTAGAGGGAGAGATGCGATTTCTTTTGAGAAGTAAATTAACTGATGACTCAGGTGGTATATAACAGTATGACTAATCACATGCATATGAGCAGAAGTTATGAATTCGTTGAAAAATACAATTCTACATTTACTGTATTAATATCTTATTTGACAAGAGATAGAGAATTATGGGCTTTTATTAATATCTTATTTTACATGATACAGAGAACTATGTGCACATATATTAACATTATTCACTTACTTACTGCTTAAGGAAAAGGAAATTTTTAAACATTTCTCTTTTCTGATGAAACTTAGAGCAATTTTGAAGACGCAGCGTAATGAAAGCAATTTACTTGAAGCCAGGCCGTTTTAAGCATGGGCAGTGCCTGCAGACTGGAACATGGGGCCCTCAGCATTGTTCCCTTTAAGGTCACGTTTTCTGCAACATTTTTAGATTATTACGTAATTTATTAATACTAATCATTTCATTTCGAAATTAAAATTACGGGCAGTTACGTAATATATTTTGTATATTAGCAATTTTCAAAATTATATAGTTTTCCGAGGGCAAAGAGACTATAAGCATAGTAAAATGCCACACTTTCTTCCTTTAAATTGCGTTCATTCCTACTGAAAAGAAAATTGCTCTTTTATAGTATTTCCACATTTGGTATCATTAAACTGAACAGCACCATCTAAAGATGTAACGAATTCATTTTTTGCTCTTTTTAATTTTTTTCAAATCAATTTACCTGGATTGTTCAGTAACACTTAGGGATGCAGTTATAAGTTTCATTGTAGTGTCTAACTGCATGTTTCCTGTTGAATTACTTTATTAATTTTATTGACAAAAATAAGAATATTGCACTAGATCAAAATATATAAATAAAATTTAAATGTTGTGGTGTTTTAAACAAACTAAATGTCTTACTGAAGCAAATGGCATCGCTTTTTAAATTTTAGTCAAGGCCTTCTAAGACATGCATTATATTCTTAAGTTCGTACCCAACAGGTTTTAATACTTTCAGCTCTAAATGGTGCAGTTAAAATACTGAAAAAACGCAAGTCCTCTCAAGGGGTTTGGTGTTAGAGGAAGAGGGGTGGCGGTCCTTGGAATTCCCCTCCGGTGGGGGTTTCTCCTTAAAAATTGGGACGGAGATTACCCTTCTTCACGGGTGCAGTTTTGTCGCCCTTGTTGTACACCCGAGGTAAGGTTCTCGGAGATGAGATGGTTGAATGACCAATGGGTACTGGTTATTCCAATGAATGCATTAAGATGCAAGTGCTCGGCCATTTGAAGCAACAACTTTCAGTTCCTGTTTTCCAATTAATTTCGCAGATTTTAGCGTCAGTTGCACATGACAGGGAAAAAAAAAAAAAAAAAAAAAAAAAAAAAAAAAAAAAAAACTTTTGCGCCTCCAAATTAGTGCAATTTTTTAAGTTTTAACTGCCTTATTAACAACCAGATTCATGCTATGAATAAGGTTTCTAAAGAGCTCTTGGGTTTTCTTGAAAAATACATGCACGAGTTCTACTCTTTTTACTTTTCATGTTTCCAATATCGTATGGTTGTCCACGGCAAATTAAAACATATCCCAAGGTCAGGTAATATATTAAATAATAATTGTGGACATTTTTTCACTGTGTGGCATTTTCAGTTTCGAAATATCAAAGTAAATATTCCAAAAGGTTGTAAGGTATTTCTCCCGCCTTAACCCTAATGTCTCTGCAGTGGCGCCCGAACTAAAAAAGGTGGTGGGTGATGGTTCTTCATCATCAGGATTTGGCAATTGGGTCCAATAATCCAGATTCGCCCTTTAAAAGGGGGAGTATATAAGGTATTTCTCCCGTCTTCTAAGCATGCCTTCGTGATGTAATGGTCAGCTCACTCGGTGCGTGCTTTTCTTTGTGACTTACGGTTGCTATACAATATGGAACACCTGAATAATATTTGTTTCTAACACTTTCATAACCATTATATTATTTTTCATTTCGAATGTCCTTGCTAAGGTAAGCAATTAGTCTTCCCGGTTTCGCGACTCATTGAACACATTCACTTAGTATCGTATTTGGCCATTAATTCAGCCTTGTCCAAGAAAGTTCCCACTGATAGGATTGCAAAGCTTCTCATAATCGACTCTTAATGAAAACTTTATTGTCACTGGAAACTTAATTATGGAGAATATTCTTTCTAAAAGTAAGTTACATCTTTTTTCTTCCCTTCTCCATCTTGCTTTACTTTGCCTATTAATTTTGAGTTTTGGACTCTTAGAGCCAATACTTTACTTTGGCATATATCCACCTGTGTGCAAAATTAAGAGAATTTGCAAATTACGTTTATTTTTGCAAAGGTATTGAACAAAGGTATTAATTATGACGACAAATAATTATGCAACTATTCAGAGTCTAATACGCAAGCGTACCCGTGCGTGTCTGCGGAGATGTGATTGAGGAAGGGCTATAAGAGCACAAAGAGTTTTTCGGTGATTTGTGTACTAGTTCTTCACGATTCGCCGTGGTTCTTGCAAGAGTCAGGTAAATTTTATAAATATCAGGTAAGCTGCGTGGCGACGAGCGTATGGATGATGGAATGAGATGGAGAATTGTAGGCAGATTGGTGGCTGGCCAATAACAAGCCCAGGTGGCTACAGAGCTCAGTATAACACTCAGTATCGTCTGCAATTCATAGAAATAGTTTCAAGACACTATATCCATATCGAAAAGCCGTGGACAAAGTCGATAAAACTCCACAACGAAGAATGAAAGCCTGGCGACATAGCACTGCTACAGCTTCACTTAACTCTCACGTGAGCTCTATGCTGCCATTGGAACCCAAGTTTCACAGTCTACAAGTTGTCGCAAATCTTCATGAGATAAGGCTGTATGGCAGAAGACCCTATTACTGCAGCACACGTTTAACAAAAAAGCGCGTTTAACATGGTGCACACAAAATGCGCATTGGACCAGACTTCAATGGAGCACTGTGCTTTTTGCAGATAAATCGAGATTTAACCTGGGCACTGATTCTCGACGTACCTGTATCTGGAGAGAACCTGGAACCTGATACCATCCCTCCATCATCACGGGAAAGGAATAATTATGGTGGTGGTCGTGTAATGGTTTCGGCAAACATGATGATAGACGGCCGCACACCCCTGCATGTGTTTGACAAAGGTTTCCTGACTGCTATGAGGTATAGAGGAGAATATAGAGCCCTATATTCGTCTTTGTTTGGGGGGAAGTTCGTCCTGGGTTCCTGTTAATGGATGTCAACCTTCGTCGACATAGGGCTCAACTGGACAACGATTACTTGGAAAGAGAATATATTCGCCGCATGGACTGGGCATTCAGTTCCTGCCTTTAACCCTAGAGTTCATGTTTGTAACGCTTCTGGGAGGGCAATTTCATCTTGCCATCCGCCTCCGAGAACCTTCTTGTAGTTGAAAACTGCCTTTTTCGCAGGAGGACGATCGACTGCCATAACGACTCCTCAGCTGCCTCCTGCCCAGTATGCCGCCGTCATGCTGCACGACCTATCTGGCTTTGAGGGGAGACCATACCCCATATTAGACTCATTTGCATTTTAATATGACAACGTGTATTTTGATCATCCCTACACGATAAGCTTTACTGATAATCATGCGTACATGAAATGATTTTTAAATGGTATATCTGTTTCTCTGTTGTAAATGTATATTCATATCAGTTTTCATTAAAATCTGCCCATTAGTTTTTCAGAAATTCGGGATAATGTGCAAATTCTCTTTATTTTGCGCACCAGCATAATTTGTTTGATTTTGAGATAATTCATGATTAGAGAAATACTTCGAGAGTCCTTTCCATTGTCTCATAAGATAGCTATGGCAATAAAGTATACCCTTTTTCTATAAGCATCAAATCAATAACGCTTCATCTTCTCACTATTTGAAAGTAACATTCTTCCTTGTCTATGTTCATGAAAAAAGGGATAACAAATGTAAAATTGCAAAAAATTACAAGATCTTCTGAATTCATAAATTTTTACCAATCTTACATAATTTTAAAAAACTGTATTAGTGTACATGTGAATCACCTTTTGGGTAATCGGAAGACTGCAGTAATTCCAGAAATTCTGTAGTTCTTCTTGCTTAATTGCTTAGAAAAGCAATTAATCATTGAAATATATCAGAACAAAAGAATAAACAACAGTTATCAATGGGCCCAGCAAGATATCTACCAACAGCCAAGCTGTTATGGCTCTAGTAATTGAAAATTTTTCTTTAAAAAATTTTAAACAGAGGACTATTTCAGTGAAGAATTTAACGTCTTTATTAATTTTTACGTATGTACTGTAACTAGCAATCGGTACTGTGCAAAGCTACGGTAAATGTACGAAATTATCTGGGTTCCTGCTCAAGTTCAAGCCCCTAAATGCGGGGTGTTATGGGCCCTGGCTCTCAAAATCGGAGACTGACTTGAGGGGTTATTTCAAAATTGCTGTAAACTGGTCATTTCTCTTAAACGGTGCCTTGTCTGCAGTTCAGAATTCAGATGAAAACACAAGAGCAAGATTTACTGAAAAGCACTAATTACGAGCTATGGATTATTTAGTACCGACAACATACAGAACTCTTCCGATATTCTGAATCTAGGTGCTTCGAATTTTTAATTAACCTCGTAGGGTTGATATTGTTCTGGAAGTTGTAGTTAAGCCTGCACAATAAGTTAAATAACAGTAAGTTCAAATAAACTAGAAATCAAAGACTATACAATTCAATTTAACGCGAAGTTGGCTCACAACCTAACCGGCGCAGATATTCAAACATCAACAATTATAATGCAGGGCCGAAGACTACAGATCTTATATGAGCTAGCAGCAACTTAGTAACGTGGCCTTGATAGGCAGAACATGCTCTGCCTTACAATCTAAAAAACCTCAGTTCAAATACACGCGATCTAAGTTGTTTTTGAGGCCCACCAGCGGCCGAGCGGTAAAGCCGCTGAACACTGGTAGTTCGTTCCGAGGTTCGAATCCCGCGAACGGGCTGGCTGCATGGGTGTTTTCGTGGTTTTCCCCATGTGTAACGTGTATACGAGCCAGTTTCCCTTAGAAAGTCCTCCACGAAGGCATCCCTCCCCTTAGGCAGATAGCCCTAGTGTGCTTTGCCAAAATTAAATAAACCAAACCTAATTTGTTTTGGGCGAGGGACCGGAAGGGGAAGTGACAGTAAAGATCCAAAGCATAAAATAACTGGTTATATTTACATAATAGACCATTACAATAACAAGAACATGAGTAGGTTTAAATAACCTTTAATAACCTTTACCTTAAAATATAAAAGACAAACTACCTCTTCTTGCGAAGTTTATAAGCAATAACAGGTTACAGCAGGGCCGGACGCCTGGGCGACTTTCAGAGACGAATCAGGTATTGTCCGGTTCCTGCAATCTAGCCAGTGCAAACACCTCCCGGCGTCCCTGCAAGCGTCCCACCGGGAATTTACTAAGATGACTTAGTAAAAATCTACATGGCCTAACAGGGGCTGGACGCATATACATACTTATACTATTTGACATAGAATATTTAGTACAAGTATACATGGCCATACAGGGGCTGGAAATGTTTACACATTGATTCTACATATACTTATGGTATAATTGACATAAACATTAGTGCTACATTTGCTTATTATTATCATTACTTCATATACTTGCGCTTATGATTAGTACGACATGTGCTTACAGTTTAGTTGACTAAACAGTAGTGCTATATGTGCTTATGATTAGTACTACATATACTTAGGCTTATGATTAGTAATGCATTTACTTATGATTAGTTGACATAGACATTAGTGCTATATATGCTTATTAATAGTGCTACATTTGCGTATGATTTAACAAAAGACCTACTCGTATATACATTTTGATAAATACTGATATATATTGATACTGATAATGATATTAACGGGTACTAGGTTTGTATACTATAGTCATACATATTAATGCATTATTGATAACACTTAATAGTGGCACATTGCATGGTACCGAAGTACAGTATTGCAATTGCAATATTAAAATTACCTATACATTATATACTTAAGTCACGCCATTAAATACTCAAGTTACGTAAATTACCTAGACATTATAAACTTAAAATACTTAATACATTATATACTTAAATCAAAATATAGGCGATTGCACAATAAATACTTAAACAAATGTTTTACATACATATGAGTACATTACATCAATATAATTACATTAATACAATACTTTTGTAGTACGTGTACTTATGACTTAGTGTTACATACTTTGTAATGCATATACTTATGATTAATAGACATAGATATTAGTGCTATTTATGCTTGTAAATAGTGCTACATATGCATTTGATTTAACGGAAGACCTGTGTACATTTAGATTAATCCATTTTGCCCAGGCTAGTGAGACATATGGTCAAGCCAATTAACGGGCACTAGGTTTGTAGACTTTATACACACATTTTAATGCATTATCGATAACACTTAACAGTGGCACATTTCATGATACCGAACTACAGTATTGCAATTACAGTATTAAAATTACCTATACAATTTATACTTAAATCACGTCATTATGTACTTAAAACACTTAAATTACCTATACATTATATACTTAAAATACTTAATAATACATTATATACTTAAATCACAGTATTATAAATAAGCGAATACATACCAGATATTTAAACAAATACTTTACATACATATGAGTATATTACATCAATACAATTACATTAATGGAATTTATACAAGACTATACATTGTTGCATCACTTCATTTTAGAATTCATTTTGTTAAAACTTACGGTAAGTACTTTGCGTAACATCAAATTATTTTAATAGCTATGGGGGTGTGTAATGCTATTGTTTGCACGCTTGAAGATACACAGATTCATATAATGCCTTTGTCATTACATGCTTTGTACATGAAGGTGCGCTTGGGGAGCTTCGCTCAAGGTAATACATACTGTTGCGTTTTTCTTTGTTTTTCTGACACCAGTTGTTGCGTTTTTCTCTTCCTTCACGTTCGTACGGGGTTCGTAGATTTGAAGTGAATAACGACGACATTTGATTAAGTATCGAAACACACTTTTATTTACCAGTATTAATCAGATAGCTCCAAAATCACTTTTACAGTCGTCGAACTGTTATAAACAAGCTGACACGCTCAGCGACACAGCCTTCACACTGTCAGGCTATAACGGTGGAGACAGCTTCACTGCAAAGCACTAGAGTACATCTCCCGACTCTGCTTGGTCGTTCTCGGAACTCCATGTACTCTCGAGACTCTCTACGCTGCAACTCGCGATGCACTCGACACACAGAGCACAGCTCCCGACTCTTTGGTTCAGTCGTTCCCCGAGCTGAACTAGCAACCCGGAGCTAGACGAGACACCAACTCGATACTAACTATCTCGCACTCTAGACGAGGCACTCTCACTCGCCCTCTCGACGATGCACACTCTGACTGACTGCGGACCAGCAGGGTTCATATAGCTTTTGGCTGGTGTTCGAGAACATTCTGGACTAAACCGGTAAGAATTCGTTCCAGAAGGTTCTCCATCCGTCCATGGCATATCGCCAATTTTGTCGCCCAATGTCGCCCAATGGGCCATTTCTCGACAAATGTGGCAACCCTGCCTACCCATGCCACTTTATGGCAACCCTAAAACTGCTTTGCGGGGAGGCCATCTTACCGCTCCTGTACATTTCGTAACAATATTTATAAGTGAGGGGGGCCATGCTGCCCAAAGATGAGAAATGACAATAAGTATCTTATGGACATATTTTACATTAGGTCAGCCATAGGTGCATGAGTAAGGGAATTGGCGTTAAGGTGCAGTAATGGATATAAGAAAATCTGACGTAACACACTTGAGTGAATATTATTAATAAGTTCATCAATACATAACCATAAATTATTGCATCACGCTGTATTTGTGTACATTTTTGCTGGTACATATACAAATTTTTCACATACATTGGGAGACATTATACATTACACACATTCCTTGCCGTTTTACATTATTGCGTCGCACCGTATGAGTATTCATTTGATAATACTAGAATTAAATGCTTATCATAACATTGGATTATCAGCCATTGAGGTGCATAGAGCTATTTTTTTGTGTACTTATAGACACGCATGCACATATAAGGCCTTTAGCACTGCATGCTTTGTACATGAAAGTGAGCTTGAACATACTTTACACATGAAGGTGCGCTTGAGAGAGCTTACCTCAATATAATACATATGTACAGAAAGGGATAACCGTGCTGCCTAAAATTGAGTAATAATTACAGAAAAACCTTTTGGACTCATCTTACATTTGGACATATTCTAGTTACTTCAGACGTAAGCGTCTGACTAATGCTGGTGGCATTGAGGTGCAGTAACAGATATTAGAATTTAGACATAAACACACATAAATGAGTACAATAGACAGATACATTAATGTATTTCTATACGTAATTGCATCCTACTGTATTATTATACATTTTTTAGAGTTCACAAATGCAAGTCACTTTACATACTTTTAATGATATTAAACATTACTTTGCATTTTTTGCATCACATCGTATTAGTATAGAATAAGATGGTTCTAGGATAAATACATATCTTACTTGTGGTCGGACCCTAGTTACTTCTGGCATTAGTGTCTAATTAAGGCTGGTGGCATGGAAGTACAGTAGCAGATGTAAAATTTTTAGACGTAAGCACTCATAAGTGAATACAATACATAAATACATTACTTTATATTATTGCATCACATTGTTATGGTTCACTTTTTTGTTGATACATAAACAAATTCTTTACCTACATATGGATTCATCAATACATTACTATACATTATTGCGTCACATTATATTAGAATTCTTTCGTTAATACTTGAATAGATACTTTACATGACAGTGAATGATCTTAATAGCTATTGAGGCGTAAAGTGCTGTATGCTGTGATTATAGATATAAAAAAGTGCTGTTAGAGCTATTAGCTGATAGTACTTTTAACAATGGCCATGGTGACACGGATGAAATTGCATTGTATATCTGATACGGAAATAAAATCTCTTTGCTATGCCATTTGTTCTATTGGGGGCTCTTAGGGCATTAACTTCTGCTTTGTATGTTCATGCTGAGCTGCAGAGCTCTAGGCCCAAAGTCTCTAGTTTATCCATAGTCTCTAGTTTAAGTTTGAGAAGTTTAATTAGTGACGGCTGCTTTATAAGAAATATAAGAAATCTTCTGAAGGCTAAGATGTTGGTGCTTGGCAATTTCACACGCCAGTCCTTGGTAAGTGGGCACTCCGAGAGGTAGTGGTCAGGAGACCCAGACTGACCACAGACACATTGATCTATCATAGCTAAATTCCTTGCCGCGAAATGCGTTGTGAACGTTCCATGCCCTATGATGTACCTTCTAAGGGGAACGGTGCAGAAATCATTCGCTCCGTGCTCACTTTAGGAAAGAAGTCAAAGGCTCATCTCCCTTGTTGGGCTAAGGCCCAGTCAAGTTGCCATAGTTTTAGCGCGGAATTCCATGTATCCCTTTTTTAGGTGGGATCTGAGAAGCTGCATTTCAGTTTTTCTGCCCCGTGACTTTGAGCCGCTTCTTTTGCCGCTTCGTTGTCCTTTGTTCCTATGTGAGCTTTGACCCAAGAAATCTTTACATTTGCTGCGCAGTTTCACACAGTCTCCTGAATCGAAGAGATTACTGGGAATGGGTGGCAAGGATCCTTTATGGCGTACAGCGTGGACAGGCTATCTACGTAAATTGTTGACTCTCTTTCATCTGTTTGCTGTAACCACTCTACGGCCTTTTAGCTTGTGTTGGCCTCCGCTTGGAAAATTGAGTTGAGAGGGTTCATATGTCCCTTCCAGGTTCTGGTGATGTTCCCTCCTTTGAAAGCAAAGTAAGCACTGCCTACTTCTCCGTCCAGTTTGGAACCGTCAGTGTAAATGTAGATGTGTGGACCGCTGACTGCTGGGGTGATGGGGGGGGTCATGGAAAACAATAACAGTCAAATAAATTTAAACGTTAATAAAGTAGTAGAGACCGCACATTCAATGACATAAGCTATAAGCTAGCTCGATTATTTTACTGGCGCTTAAACTTACAGTATCGATTAGCGAGATAATACAAGAGCCGGAATAATCTCTTTTAGATACAGCTGTCAAAGCTTTCTAACAGAGCGACGTGAGGGCCAGAAACTCTCTCTCGCTCTAAATGTATAATACTCAAAACTCTCAGCTTATATATCCTAAAAGCTAATTTGTATTCTGGTTAGAAATGCAGAAAGAAGTTATAGTACAGATCAAAATCATAATAACTGGTTAACCAACGTAAGAACCTTACAACTTGAAGTTTATCTTAAACAAGGGCTGATTCATGTTCGGCCGCAAGGCCTGGACTCAGGGTCCCGGATTTAAGGACGCCATAATTCATCCTATAACTTATCATAACTTTGTATTTCTATACCAGAAAGAAGGAAAGCAAACACGGAAAAAAATTTTTACCTAAAAAGGCAGACTACCTTAGTCTTGAAATTTCTTGGAATTCGGTATTAACTCTAAATTTAATGAGAATGTTAAATTAATTTCAATGTCAATTAGGCCAGGAAAAACTGGGAAGTTGATTTTCAGCTTGGAATGATGATATTTCTGGGGTATGATATTTATATAAACAAAGAGGGAACCTTCAACTGATATTTTCCTGGTAAAAGAAAGAGAGAGTGGTGGTGTGGTGTATTTAATTATGGCAAAACACACTAGAGCTATCTGCCTAAGGGAAGGGATGCCTTCGTGGAGGACTTTCTAAGGGAAACTGGCTCGTATACACGTTACACATGGGGAAAACCACGAAAACACCCATGCAGCCAGCCCGTTTGCGGGATTCGAACCTCGGACCGAACTACCAGTGTTCAGCGACTTTACCGTTCGGCCGCTGGTGGGCAAAGAAAGGGAGAGAGAAGAAATATAGAAGTGTGGTAAGTTGGAAAGAAACCAGAGATTTTATCCTTAACCAGGTTTTATCCTATTTAAAGAACTGAAAGTGTAAATAAAAACTTATATTTTTGTTCTTCTTATATTACAATTATATTACGTTTTCATAGAGTAATTATTGAAAAACTGAAAGTTGTTATCAGAAATTCGTGAAAATGTTAAGCATATTGTATACGATTATATATATGACGAAAACTAACCAATTCATATAAGAAAATTTTGTTATTTTAAATATAATTGTCGCATTTGCATGCAGTAACAAAATTCCATTAATTGGTTCTAAGAGCAGAGTCAATAAATTTTTATTTGAAAACTTATTGAAATTTCATTGCGTTCTACAAATCATTCGTTCTTTTCCCCGATTCATAAATAACAAACACACATTTCCGTTGTTGCTTTGGAAGACTGCTTAACTTGAGCCTGGGCGCATCGTAATTCGATTCCAAAATACTTCTTCCTTTCAGATATTGATAATGAATAAGTGCTTCGGAATTGTTCGAATGAGCTCTAATACAGCAGTAAATACGAAGGAGATTAGGAACAAGAAATAGTTGAATACAATGGCGTCCGTGTCAGGATACTTGAGACTTTTAAAAAATCTACTCCATGTACTAGCTGTTATACCCTCACAACATATGGGAAGAATGTTTTAATATCTTGGTAAGGTCGCTACTGATATTAAATTATTAAAAAAATAATTAAGTCCCGTTGACCCGGAAGTAAATTAAGTCCCGTTGACTTTACTAGACTTATAACTTCTTGGTTGCTTGGCTATCATAAAATGTACTTGAATTTGAAGGCTGTTTGAGGAGTTATCACCAAGTCCTTTAAAAGTATTACAAAGTCAGAAGAAGGGTGTAAAAACCCTTTAGTAGCTCAAATAGTTCACAGTCGACACTAACTCGTGCTTACAAAAGCCAACACTTCTGGCTTAACTCAAAACGTAAGGACTAACTTAAAAGTAACGAAGTTAAGTATAGCCTAACGGTAGGCTAATTTTCGCTCAAGCAGTCTCTGACTCGAAATTCGGCGTAACAAGCCTATTTTCGAATCAGAATAGCTAAAAAATTCTAATCGCTAGAGAATCAAAGATATCAACGTGGCCGTCATGCAGGCAGAACACGCTCTAAATTCGCCTTCCAAATCCTTCTCTTAAATTTCTTTCCACCACATTTGAATACACGCGAACTAGTCAACTTGCATTCATGTAAGAAAGTGTGAGTTGAAAGCAAGAGCGTTAGGAAAGCTGCTTAAATATGAAATAACTGCTAGGTAAATTTAAAAAAAATTCCCTCGAGGTTAGCAAGTTATCACTATGTCTTACAAAATCACGAACTACTGGAGAAGATTCTAAAACAACCTTTTTATTTAAGCTAACATAAAAGGCATGATTTGTGTTACTATTCCGCTCAAAAATCATTAATCGTGGTTAAATTAAATTAAGCAACAATAGACAATTCATTTTAATGCTGGTAAGGTAGTCGAAGACTACACATTCAATAGCATAAGCTATAAGCTAGCTCAATTACTTCTACCGGTTCGTAAGTTTAAAATGTAGGCTCTGAGAAGAAAGCCCGATTAATCACTTTTAGATAGAGCTGGCGAAATTCTAACAGCGGGGCCCAAGAGCCAGGAACTCCCTAAGACTGAAAACCCTCAGTTCATATATAATGTATTTCTCCCGCCTTCCTAGCGTGCCTTCGTGGTGTAGTGGTTCTGCACGCTGGGTCGGTATTCCAGAGGTTCGTGTTTCAATTCCCGGCGAAGGCGATTGCTCATTTTTCATCTTGTCTGCTTTAACCCCTCAAAAAACACCTAATGTCTCTACAGTGGCGCCTGAACTAAAAGGGTGATGGATGAGGATTCTCCACACCCAGGATTTGGCTATTGGGTCCCATAAAAGCCCCAGTCGCCCTTTAAAAAGGGGTGTATATAAGGTATTTCTCTCGAGTTCCTAGCGTGCCTTCGTGGTGTAGAGGTTCTGCACGCTGGACCGGTATTCCAGAGGGCCGTGGTTCGATTCCCGGCGAAGGCGTTGCTAAGTTTTCATCTTGCCTGCTTCCAAAAAAAATACCTAATGTCTCTACATATATATTATAAAAACTAATTTGCATTCTGATGAGAGTAATGAAAATAAGTTATAGTAAAGATCAAAACCATAATAACTGGTTAATAACCATAAGAACCTTATACCTTACGTTCTCTCTCTAACTAACATGTGACTGGCATTGGTCAAATACAATGTTGCCAAGTAGTGTAATTTTATGTAAATTTGCTAATTCTAACTATTAAATTTGCTACTAAAATTATGTCGATGCGATTTTGTGAATTTTTTGCTACACTATCATTTCCTCGTGCTATTTTTTTCTACTTAAAATTTTCACCTTCCACCAACCTATATACGTAAATATGGGAGGTAGCCTTTTTTCATCCCAAAAATTCGATAGTGAGTTTTTATTGAATAAGCACGAATCAGAATCATATTTTTACTATTTTTACAATATGGACTGTGTGGTATGTGACTTTTTCGTTTACGATAACTCATATCAAACTTCTAAAAATTTTTAAATTTTTATTTTCAGTATTTATGCTTTTTGCATTCGTATAAAAAGTTGCTTAGGTTTGGGTAAAACCGGATAACCGGAAGTGGTACTTTACTTGAAGCCTATAACAGTTTCGCAATAATCAACATAACCTATTGGCATTTATAAACATAATATATTGTTGCAATTTGAACGAGCTTTCTTTGTTGATACTTAAATATTGATATATAGATCAAAATTTAGATTGGTTGATATATTATCAAAATAACATAGAAGGAAATTTAATTTTCGTATTCGTTTCCAAAGTATTTATTTTAAATATCTTATAAACACTTAATTTTTTTAAGTAAAATTCAATTAAATTATACTTTATTTAAGTGCCATATAAAATACAATTTTAATAAAAACATAAAAAGACAAATATTTAATTATGTTGATATAAATTTAGAAAACCAGTTTTTAATTTGGTCAATAATATCTAATTAAATATTACCTGAAATTTTGCATTACAGACCTTTCTATTTATAATGGAACAGGAAGTTAGATTTTATTTGCAAATAATCAACCGAAACAGATACTTTACTTCGTTGCACGGAATTGGCGGGAGGTTATGGGCTGGCCACATCGAATATTTTTTCAATATATCATAAATTTCGCGTATGTTAATTAATGAAATGAATTAAAAGTAGTAATTTGTTTAGACTTAAAGGAAAATTAGCATCAGGCAATCTTGCGATCATAGCTCATGAATGCATGCCCCTCAATACCAGCACTGGCAATTTAATGTTTTTCATTGATTACTTTTTTTAATATATTTTGGTGATCTATCTATCAGAAAAATTCCAGATAAGCATATTCAGCAAGTCAGATTATTTTGTATTAACTAAAATGTGCATTATGAGTAACATGGAAAAGTTCAGCGCGAAAATAACTTGAAACAATACTTGGCGTAACGCTAAGATGTGAATTTCTGTTTGTATTTGATATTACTATCTCATTGTATCTCATGTATTGTAATTCCAAAACTTACATATTCTACCATACAAGAATTCCGTATAAAGTTCTATTGATTACGTTTACTTATTTATTGAGTATATTTCTATATGTATTATATATTTTTCTTTTTTATTTATATCTTTCTCTATTTTATACGTATATATATTTCTCGTTTTCATGCGTATATATATTTCTCTTTTTCAAAATAAAATACACTAAAAAGATAATGATATATATAATTTAAAAAATTAATACCAGAACAATTGTGAAATTTGTACTCGAGCTGCCTCACTTTTGTGTAAAGGGCTATTTTAAAATTTATTCTTTGAACTCACTGACCCTAGAATGTATTATTGATAGATGGGCTAATTTCGTAAAAATAGTAGTAATGCAAAGCAAAATTGTGCAAAACAAATGTAAAATATAATTTACACATGTTAATATTAATATTAGCCACTTTATTGCTCTACACGTTTTGTTTTAAAATCAGCTTTTCAATAGCTCTAAACTGTGGAAACGTGTCAGTTTGTGGCTCTCGAGCAATATATTTGAAATTCATTCTGCTCGTTGTATTATTGTACTAAACTATTGAAATGAATAAAAAATCAAAGCAATACTAGTTTTTAAATAATAACATAAGTAAATTTATTTGGCAAAGAAGGTAGCTTTTTCTTATGATGAACTGATATAAGTTCAACCATCAAAAACGGAATATTAACTGAAAGGCATTAACAATTAAATTAAAACAATGAATAAAAAAAAAGCAGACAACTCAAAAGAATTAGTACAGCAATATTAACAATAAAAGCCTAGAAAAGCACTCAATAACGGATGTTAGTAAATTACCCAGAACGTAATAACCTAAATTAATTGAGTATTAATTAAAAGAAGACAGGGAGAATTAAAAACGGAAAATTAGCAATCAGGCTTAAGATTTTCATCAAAACTAATATATTTAATATCTAATATATTTAATATGAAAACGAAGAATCGAATTAAAATCCGTAACCTACGGAACCTTCGGAGACAGACTTTGTGATGACATTAGATGTCATGTGAAATTACGAACCTGTATCGTCATAAAAATCACATGATTTCTGATGTCACGTGCTACTTTTTGCAACTTTTTTATTCTTCTCTTCTTTTTTATACTACACTGTTCAAATAAACCAAATCGATTAGCTCTAAAACGTTGACGAACTATCATTCATAGTTTTTTTTTTTTTTTTTTTTTTAATTATCTAGAGGCGAGATACGGAGAACAAAGAATTTGGGAAGCAAAAATATCGTAAATGATCCAATGCTCCTTTGCCTCGAGTCGATCACGGGAATTCTGAATTCCTTTTAAAGAACATAGAAAAAGTTGGAATTTTATATTGACAGAATTTTTTTGCTCACAGAGATAAAACTGATATCGTAAGCACTCATCTGTTTTATAAGTATGAATCTTTTTTTTTTTTCGGAGAGGCGGATAAATAACAGTATAATCTGCTGTGTAATAACAGTATAAACTGAATCTACATTTTCCTCTAATTTCCAGTTTTGTTCTTAATTTCCAGTTTCGAAATGTTTTATTCTAGAAACACTGCTAAGTTTTTTTATACTTTGTTGCATAAATAGCTCCGTAAAAAAAAATGCCTGAAAAAAGGATTCAAAACGAAAATAGGCGCTTTGACCTCTACATTAGGCGTATAATCAAATTATCAATAATTTACAATGAGAAGCAACAGAATGCATGATTTTTCATGAAAGTAACCCACAAGATTACATTTTCTCGATATTTTTCTTTAAATTAATTTTTCTTTATTTTTGCTTCAAGCTTGGGAAGCGGCTTAAAGGTAGTAAATCACTTTCCAAATTTGATTTTTTGTTATTACCGTGCTCAACATCTTATATTTTTATCCTTTATCCAGCTAAACTATCTACAGCGATTCGATTTTAACCTTTGTATATCTTTGCTAGTGAATGCATAATAAAGACTGAATTAAACGCAAGTACTTTTTTATTATTATTTCTGTTCTGACACCTTAGAACTGGCCTCTCAGCCATTTCCTTTCGTTCTTAAAAAATACAAATATCTGATTACCCCGTAAAAGGAGTCAGATTTATATATGTAATTTAAAACCCAGCTGACGTCAATTATGATAATCAGAATTCTTTTCAGTGCAGCAAATAAAAACCGCACAGGTTTTTCTAAATCTCAAAATCATCTCCAAGTTTGCGTCGCTGTTTACAATTCAACATTTTCGTCGCTTGTTTTTCAAGTGCTTGAAGTTCTGAATTAAAAGATGACTAAAGAGGACTATAAAAAACGGTTGGTTGTATTCTTCAGCGAAAAACTGGGTAAGTATTGAATAATTTCCATGTTCAACTTGTGTATTTTGTCCAAACTACTTAGAAATGTGTAAATGCTATTTTTAACCCTAAATTTTAGACCGTCTGTTCCAATACCTTGTTTTGAAAATGTATGCAAGATAAGGCGCACTTCCTTATGATTGATGTCAAACCAAGAGATCTGAATTGCGGAGAGTTATTCTGTTAAGCTTTCAGTGCTCGAACTTTTATTTCCATTAAAATGGTATATCACTGCATTAAAAATATTTGCATAATACAATATTTAGAAAATCAAGAATATTTATAACTTTTGCTAATTTTCTGACTATTTTGGCTTCTGAATATTTCACAGCTATTCGGATGTGCGATATTTAGTAAAACTTAAATCTGTATTATAGTTGATGTAATATATTGATAACTGAAATAAAGTGCTCTGGTTGGAGTTAAGCTGTCATCTAAAGTGAAAATTGAAAAGACTATATCTGAAAGCTTTTACTTTTTGATAGTAAAAAGAAATTGTTGCTTTTAGTGTTTATAACCTTTTACACCTCACATTGAATGCAAGAAATATTGTGTTCTTTCTGTTTATTAAGTCATAGAAGAATGATTTTTAATTTATTGCTTTTGTTCTGTACCGGTTGCTAATTTTTTTTTTATTAGTAGGCTTTGTTATAAGTTTTGAAAGGCTTAATTTGAAGTTTTACATCCATACTAAAATCCTTAACAGGAATCTAGTATACCCCTATTGTAGAAAGCCAGAACTCTGTCTCCAGACTAAATGCAAATGAAAATGATAAGACTAATGTTTAAATATATGTATAACATCTAAGCTTAATTTACATAAAGCAAAATTTATACTGTAAGGACACATGGTATGAGAATGTTTAATTTTTTTCAAGTTATCAGTTTGCATCGATAAGCTTGCTATATGAATTAGAATTATTAATGACATTTACAACTACTATTTTTAAAATTCAATGATCTAAAATTCTACTTGTAAAAGTACACTTTATATCTAAATTTCTAATTCATTGAATAATAAGACCTATTAAGCATAATTTTATTTTCAAGCGTTAGAGAAAATCGCATAGCTCTTAAGCAATAATTTGTAATGAAAATATTAGATGGTGCATTTAAGGTCTTAGTCGTTCATCGTGATTATTAAAACTCAATTCCGAGGCGTCGAGATCAAATTTTTTGAAATATTTAATGTGCAATAAGAATATTTTCAATAGAACATATTAATAACCTGCTATTAATACTTTCGTTAGTTGTAAATTTTATCCAATACATTTAATTAAGGAAATTCTTAAGCTAGTTTTTATAAATTCGCACTCTCATACTTATTGCCTTAAATTTCAAAAGTGATTTAAAAGTAAAGGGAACAATTTAAATGTCACTAAAAAATGAGTTATTGAACAATTTTTTACTAAGCATCATTTATGGTTTAGAATTATTGAACAGTTTGGAATATATATCCTTTTTTGTTTCGGTTTGTTTCTACTCATTTATCATACAAGTTGGATGCTTATGCATCCTAATTTAAAGAATTTCGTTAGCTGAGCTCAAATTAAAAATCTTTGCTTTGTTCTTTGCATATAAGAAAAACACCTGGTGCCGAATGATCACATAATTTTTTAATTGTTTAATACTTGCATACATAGAATGATTAATCACCATGATCGCATCGTATTTGTTATTGTTAGCATAAATAATAAGAAACATTAATTAAGTTATGTCTAATATTTCGTCTTCTAAATTATCTATCTTATGAAAAATATCTTTAATGCATACAAATCAAATTATCAGTGTATAAGTTACAGTATTTTGCAGGAGATATTTAAATCAGACTTTCACCAAATTACTGATAATTTCTACAAATGATATATACGATTTTCTAAATGATCTGACCTTTCTAAATACCACGGTTTACTCAGTGAATAACAGATCAATATACTTTTACTTCGAAACGTGCTCCAGGGATAAATAAATAAAAAAACATTCGTGTCATTGCAGTTATAGACAGTATCAGTTTTCAGTGTAATTTTGTTTTCCTTGCAAATAAACCTCCATAGCACAGGACAGAAATAAACATATACGGGGAATTTATCATATGGATGGTAAAGGGATTGTCTTGCAATGCGTAGCTAGGGTGGGGTAAGGGGGAACAACATCTGTCTCCGGGCGCAGCATACAAGGGGCGCCAAATTGATGCTTCGAAATTTTTTAATGAAATTTTTACCATTCTTGGCACACAGAAAGGGGCGCAAATTCTTCAGTTGTCCCCGGGCGCTGGAAACTAGCTACGCCCCTGACGGGGTGTAAGCCCTACTTTTCCAAAAATAATTTATATGTATTTGTTATTTTCGATGGGAACATGTACTAAGACAAGGAATTTTCCGCTACAGTTATTGTTCACACATATTTTGGTCTTGTTCTGAAAAGTAAAGTACCTGCTAAGTTTATTGAACTAATGATGTAGTTTTGGAGTATTTATCTGAGTTTTGCAGTGTTGTTACCTTCTGAACTCGAGCTCGTTCGTAATTGTGCTAACACTGTGATATGCTTGAGTTAATGAACATGATAAGGAGTGCTCTGGTGTACCCTCTGCTACAAACAGAGTTCTTTAAAGAATAAACCTCTATAAGGAACGTTACTGGCTAAACCCCGTTAGCGTTCCAACCGGACATCATATAGGATCATATGACTGTCGCGTATGACCATGTGACTGGCTCACTCTTCTCTAGCGAGAAACAGTTTTATCAAAAACTGTCCCAATATTCTGCAGGCTCACTAGAGACCGAGAGTCACTGAGCACTGTCCGGGTTCCGAAATTCGGCTGATTGGGCTGGCTGCATGGGCGTTTTCATGGTTTTCCTAATGCGTAGCGTACATAAGATTCCGTTTCCCTTAAAATGGCCTCTACGAAGGCATTGATTAACTTAGACAGATACCCTGGATTGCTTTTCCATAACTAAATAAATAAAACAAACCAATATTTTCCCTGTAGCTATTAATTAATTACTAGAAAGCCAGGTGGATACTGGGGAATTACTGTTGGAGAGTAAGAAAATTACTAAAACTCAACCACAGAAAGATGGAGGAGGCTGTGGTATCAATCACAGGGCACATGATGCTATACGGTCTAAAAATTAGTCAACAGATTTCAACTGTGAGAGTTACATAAGATACGCATGTAGTTGTTTCCTGATGAGAAAAATAACGTACACCAGAAAATGTTGGAATAATTGAATGTAATGGCATGATGTTTATTCCTGAAGCGCTTTGTGCTAAAAATATTCTGATATTTTATCTCGGGAATAATTTATGAGCACTCTATGTATTAATTTATATTTATAAAACCTTATCCATATTTTACCCAAGTATACTATGCCTCACTCTTAACAGAAATACGAAGTTGATAATTTATAAAATTGTATTTGCTCTTTTGTCATTTGAGTTGAACAGGTAAGAACATATTACTTATTTACAAAAAATCATCTGCAGTTGTGTCATTTGAGTTGAGCAGGTAAGGATATATTGTTCATTTGCAAAATCTCATACCGCAGTATGAAGTTATTTACAAAATCTTATCTATTGTGATGTCGTTAGAGTTAAACAGGTAAGAGTGTGTTCTTTCCTAAGATGAAATTTCTTTCTGCTGTTTATATATATGTACAGTTTAGAGATTTAATCTTTTTTAATGTTAATTTTTATAACTGAATGAATTAATAGCAACAATAAATATCGTCTTTAGTATTTCAGGCCCCAACTCAACTTATTATTTATTTAATCTTTACTATCGAATATTTGCTGGAGATAAAAGTTTACAAAAATTTTGAATCAGCTCCACAACGGAACTTCAAGGAACCTTTCTTGGCGATATATAAACAAAGTCACAGGCATTCCGCTTCAAAGAGTCCGCAAACGAACTCAAATAAAGTACACTGCGCCATAAATATTCCTTCAGAGTCATATAACTTTAAAGCGACTCGCACAAATATAAATTCTGAGCTCTAATTATTGCTTAAAATAGCAAACACGCACGGGAAAAAATAATATTCCACAGTACACTAGTTAAATATGACGTCGAGTAATCAGAGTCACATTTTTTTCAAGAATAAGTGAGTGTAAGCACAGTGTGGACACCTGATCTGCATATCACACGGTAGTAGGTACAGGGCAAAGACCTCAACTCTCAACATCGTACCAGTTTTGATCAACAGCGTGTAAAACTTGATTTTATTCTAACCAATTACTTTTAATTTTAGAAACTTTCCTTTTCCTTTTGATTTCAGTTTCCTGCCAGAAAATGTAAATTTTAATGATCAGTATTTAAATAGCGGTTTTAAGAGTTCGAGTAGGAGAGTTAGTTTCGAATTTATGCCGCTTGTTTGAAGTAATTTTGTTCGTGAATAGTTGGTGCTTAGCCATTCTCTTTAGATTATATTTATATTCTAGCTTCGGCTTTGTTGTACGCAGCCGATTTAGATAAATAAGGAGACGGTCGTTTAGCCAATCTTACTTTATTGCGATTTTATATCTTACTTTTCTGTTAAGTTACTTAGCCACAAGTGCTGGTAGATTGTGAACACCAAACGAGTGCGTTTTTTGATAAGTTCAAATAAAAAGGTTATTTAAACCTTCTTCTGCAGGCCGCTCAGACGATATAGTGGTTAGAGATGGCTATACCAAAGGGACCGGTTTCGAATCTCGGAGAACGCATGGTTGTAAGTGTCAGTCCCTTCATAAGTAATAAGTGACGGTGGACGTGGGCACTGTCCCTTTGCCGTAAAGATTAATCAGTACAGCACCACGTCCACCCTTATCTAAAGTTGGCTAGAGAGATTTTGACACATATTGAGCAATATAACAGTTCTTCATAGGAGGCAAAGGTGACCCACCTAGTAGGTGCCTCCATAATAAAGTGACAACCACTTCTGGCTTTACTAGTGGCTAAACAGAAGTCGGCTGAGGGCCGCTTGTGTACTTATGCTGGGATTACTCTCTACCAGTCCTAGCACAGTTTCCTCGTTGGCTGGCGTACGTGTCGGTCATCACGATTACGTAAGGCCTAATGGAAAAAACCGTTGTCACGTAATTGCTGCTGTAGGCGCGCAAACATTGTATGGAGTTCGCCTCAACGGATACCTCTGAGCGTACAAACCTCTGAGCTGCTCAACCATTACAGTCTGTGGACCCGTATACCAGGCACATATCTCCTTTCTCTGAGTTCATGTTGCCTGATGTCCTACAGCCTCACTGTCTTAGTGCGAAATGAAGCTTCATTTCAGAGTAACTCCTTCTTATCGTAGAGTCCCTCTGACGGCTAGTTAAACTATCCACCAAGAAATTTGCATATAGTCGCTTTAACACTCTCTCGAGAAATTCTGCGTCAAGAATCGTGCCTGCCTCATCCACTGGCACCACTCTTCTAACTAGACGCAACCGATTCGTCTAGGTGTGCCCTACCTCTCTTCGAAGTTTGTAAGATCTTAGCTGGCACACCCTGTATAATAATCCTTTTTATCGATATTATTAGATATTATTCATTATCATTTATGCCTTTCTTTTAACCTACATAGGCAACTCATCGATGCGTACACATTAGTTATTCATGCAATGACCTATGGCTCCCCGTATCTTCTATCTAAAGTATAGGAACTAAACTCAGAAGAAAGTTTAGAATAAGCATTTTATTTACTTGCGAGCCTGAGGATTACAGAAGCTACACAATAACATAAAAGATAAGTAGCTATTGGTGGAATAACATTGAAGGAATATTAAAATATGAAGTACAAAGCAAAAATTACCTAAGCTTTGTTCAGACCTCCTTCTTTCATGAAACAATCACGGCTAGCAAAGCTAAGCCGATTGAGTAATTTATTCGTAGGGAGGAGTAATAGATCGATCAATAACTATGCTGCCAAAGGATCTCTTTTTCTTTCGACCATATGAATTGTGTGCTCATATACCCTGAATTTTACCCTTAATTTGCACCCTGAAATAGAAGTGAATGTATGAACAAAATAATAAGCTAAATGATTAATTGAAATAAAGCCTCACATTTATCAGCATCTCTTAGCATATCGTTGTAAGTAAAGTTTTAAAAGCAGAACTTGAATCCATTTGATCCATGTACAATATCTTGATTTTGAAATTATAATATATTTTTAAAAGTGATAATAATTTAAACATTAGATATTTGAAGCTTCGAAACTTGCTTGGTAAGAAGCCTTCTACGTCATTATGCCTTTTATATAATACGAAATCTTTGCTTAAATAATCAGAAAATTAGAGTCAAAATTATAGTTTTATTTCATATTACTATAGGTTACTGTTAATGTTTCATTATTTTCAAATGTCGCAGTTAAAATACTCCTGAGAACTGTGAGAATTCTCAGAAAATTTGAAATCGTGTTAAGCAATCGGGAGAGGAATAACATGAAAAGTCCGCATTGCCGCTGACCACCTGAGAGTTTTTAGGGCAGTGTTTTTCAATTTTTTTTTCCTTCTCTCTTTTCTTTTTTTTAAATAAAGAAGCCACAATTTTTACATTTTTTTTTCCGTCCGTATTTGCTAGAACGTACTGGCAGCGTGTGTGCTCTTAAATAAGTCTTTATGCATACCTTTAGCTTTCAAATTATGTTTTCTATAGCTATAGATGCAGTCTAACAGGAAAACGATTATGCGAGATCGTTTCGAAACCACTTCTAGCACTAAATTGAAAAGGTCAGAATTCCCATCTCGAAAACGAAACAAGATAAAGAAAAATTTTCAAATACGAAACTTAAAATTCTAAACACAAAACATTTATGTTTTGTGTTTAGAATTGATAAAACGGGCTCTTTGCCCTGAGTAAATTGTAACAAATTAATTATAAATTTTGCTTTTGCAAATATATCATTTAATACTAAAATGTATTTTCATGCGAGAAAGTAATAATTTGTTTAATCAATTAATTTCTGCTTATCTAGTTTGGTTTGGTTTTATTAGATTACGGCAAAGCACTCGAGGGCTATCTGCCTTAAGGGAGGGAGGCCTTCGTGGAGGACTTTCTAAGGTAAACTGGCTCGTGTACTCGCTACACATGGGGAAAACCACGAAATCGCCAATGCAGAGAGCCCGTTCGCGGGATTCGAACGTAGGACCGAACTACCAGTGTTCAGGGACGTTACCGCTCAGCCGCTGGTGGGCTTCAGTTTATCTAGAAGAGCCTTTTTACAGTAAACAAGAAATGCTGCCCAAAAATTATAGACAGTTGCAAATTATTTCTTTGATACAGTTCTTTCCCCTGGGATATACTAAGAGATTAAAAAAAATAATTGCAGCATTTACATATATTTTCTCCCTGCCTTCTACATTATCTGCCATTTATGTTTTTTTTTCCGCCACTAGAAGCATTACAACTGTTTTGATTTGAGAATATAATCTCTTTCGTACTGTAAACGCCCGACTACTGGCCAAGCGGTTAAGACCTCTGAATATTGTTAGATCGACCTGGTTTTGATTTAAAACTCGAACGGGCTAGTTGCCTGGTAGGTTTCCATGACTTTCCCCATGTGTAACATGAATACGAGCCATTTTCCCTCAGAAAGTCCCCCTCTTAGGCAGATAGCCCTCGTGATTTAGTCTAATTCAAATAACATAATCTAACCAGACTGATAAATACTCTACTTCTATACCTTTAGGGTATTTAAAGATTAAACTAAAAAAGATGCACAAAAATTTAAGTGGAAGCCCCAACGTATGAAGTGATCTTTTAGCGCATGCAGTTCTATAGTTCTTACATTTATGAAGGGTTTATTTATAGATATATTTGTCTCTTTTCAGATGCTGACAAGAATGGCTACATATCTTGGGATGATTACAGGCTCATGGCTCTGGTAATTAAAATTTTAATGCAATAGTAAATGCAAGTTAAATGCATATCTTGCATATCTTGAAGAAATCGTAAAATAGATCGTATAAAGTAATAATTTAGCATTAGACTACTAGTTTTACACAATGCATTAGAAAACTAATAACTGTAGTCTTAAAAAAAATCTTAGCTCAAATCATTTATTTATATTCGTCCTAGAAATCACTTAAAAAGAAATTTTTAAGTTACTACACCTTCTTCACTAAGACCTTTTCTCATGAAAATAAACTCTTCCAAAAGAAAGAGTATATTCCAGTAAATGTTGTTGTGAATGTTGTTTAAATTTCGTTTTTTTTTTTTTTTTTAATAATTTCCTAACAAAACAGCTAACTAATCTTTGCTACGTAGTTTTTATATCATAAAATATGCAGTGAACCGCTCAGGTCACTTGAAAGAAATTTCAACATTTAAAAAATAAACAACTTTGCCTTTCAGAGAACAACATTTCAACAAAATAATGGAGAATACAATGAAGATATCCATCGAAAGTACTTGACTCACAGCAAGCAAATGTGGGAAAGTCTGTGCAACGATTTGGGTGGACAGAAGGTAAAGCCTTGTTAATTAACTTGCAGCAGAATAAAAATTCATATGCAGTTTATTTACTTAATATGAGTGGGTATGCTTTACTATGTATTTGCGGTTAATGCTGTAACTATTATGATAATAAATGTGCAAAGTATTATTTGGACAACCTACACTACTCGGTTGAAGCTAAAAAGTGTTTTGCCGTATTTTAAAAAAAAATATATATAGAGAGAGATAGATAGACAGACAGATAGATAGATAGATAGATAGATAGATGTAATAAAACTGCACCATTGTGATAAGCTGATTTGGTGAAAGAAAGTTGCAACGGATTGACGACGGTTCTCTGCGTTATAACTTGAAGAGATTTTAATGTATTACTTGAAAACTGAGTAGTTAGAAATATGGCACTAGAAAGAGGACTTGGCCGTAAATTCCACACATAAAATCCATTTCTTGATAATGCACATCATCACTATGGGTGCGCTATGCACCCCCACATTTTTTTACATCTTACATCTTAAACAACTGGCGAATTTAGAAAAGTAAACTTTGTGTGGCTAGCGACAGAACGGAAAGCAGCAGAAGAGATGAGCGAAGAAAAGAAAAGGGTCTTAGACTCGATACTGTGACCGTGCTATTGCTAGGTGCAACGTTTGCCGGTTCAATGAAGTGACGCCCGAAGGCACATGACATATTGAGCACTGGACGTGGAGAGAATCTCTGGCACGTTAAAGAGAGGCAAGTTAAAGAAGAGGGAGTTGCGACGTAATTAAGCTTTTATACGAATTCCATTTTAGATCACATGACAGTTTAATGTACAAGTATTGAATTCAGACGTCACCGATAAGTATGCAATACATATTAAAAGACGCATCTTTTTCCTTTAGTTTAAGAAAATTTATTGCTCTGTTATTTTTAGAATGAAGAAAAGAGTTAAAGGGCTATTAATTTATTATTTAAAAGCTAGATTTTATATTTTACACACACACACACACATATGTATAACGTGATCAGAACTTAAATTCTAAGTAATGGTAAAACAGTCCTTATTACTTTAATTGGTATCTTTTTATAAATTTCTAATAACGGAGCACTCCTTATTACTTTAATCAATATTTTTTATAAATTTCTAATAGCAGAGCACTCTTTATTAATTTTTAGGAAAAAGCATCTGTCTGATAGTTTACTTAACATTAATAAGTAACGAAGATTTCAAATTAGGTAAAAAAACATTAAGAACTAGAAAATGAAATTTTCTCCGTTTCTTTTATAAGCTATTTTCTCCCTCCTTCCAGCATGCCTTCGTGGTGTAACGGTAGCACACTCGGCGTGTATTCGAGTCCCAGCAGGAGCATTGCTCCTTTTTCAAGTCTCCTGCTTTAAAAAAAAACCTAACGACTCTACACTTTCATAAATGTTTTTGGTTTTTACTTAAGACATAATTACTTTTAATTCTTTACGATGACTAGTGATTACTGTTAATACAGTGCTTTTCTAAATTTCGTCCACGCTATTATTTTATTTATAAAATAAAAGCGTCCACGTTATTAATCGTCCACGCTCACAAAAAATGAGAAAACATCAGTGGTTTCACTGGCGACTTGGGGGACCCATTAAGCTTCCGAAACTATTTGACACGCTCTAGAGTACATTTCAATTATATACTTGTTGTAAATACGGTGCTTATATCAGAGAAAAAAAACGCATCAAAATGCAGCAGAAAATTAGGCAAAGCAGCAACCTTTTGTTTAGCCTATATTTTAACCAAGGCTCTATCGATTTCAAGGGCAACAGGTGTGGTCCTTCATTATCAGAAGAAAAGAAATTCTGTGAAGAAAAGAGCTGTATTTATACCAAAAATTCTTTTCTGTTTATTTCCCTCCCCATGCTAAATATATCAACCGCCTAATCAAAAAACGGCTCTTTTTTAAATTATGTTTTTCGCACTCTTTGCTTCTCAGAATCTTTGCTTTCTAACAAACTCAATTATTTGAAATCAGTTTCCATTGACTGAGGATTTTCTCCCGTGGTTATCAGTAAAGTCTTTAAAAAATTTGTCATCAAAGAAGAAATTCCGCTGTTACAATTAACAGTAATAACCTTGCTGTTCTTCCATTCCATCCTTCTATCAGTTTCAAAATTTCACGGATCTTCCAGTTTAACTTTCAAGTTATTTTCTTATCTATCAATAGAATACATTGTTCGATTCTTAAAAGATTCTATTTCTGCTTTTCATTCTTGAGGAATCTGTGGCATATCTGTACAATGTTGTTTGAGATATATCGACCAAACTAGAAGAGCATTAAAATTTCGCCTCAAGAAATACGAATCTTACGTCCGAAAAAAAAAATCAACAATTATTCAATAGCTAATCATTGTTTGATATTTGAGATCACAGTTTTAACTTTAGGGCTGCAAAAATTACCCAGAAAGCTTATTCAGTCGGTGAATTGGATTTCTTTGAAGCTTTTCACATTCACGATGATTTATGTTGTTTAGTTAATGACATCAATTCTAATTCAGTTCTTCCTAACCCTTTTTAAAACGCTGTTAACCTAATTTTTCATGTTTCGTTACAATTTCTGTGGACATATGGTGCTATGGAACATATGCCATATACCTTTCTGTTCGTTTTACTGTTTGGTTTTTTGTATAAATACAGCTGCCTTCTTTGTAGAGTCCTAATCGTCACGGCTAGCTGAATGGTCAGTGTACTGGTTTGTAAAGGGGAAGAACGTAAGTTGGGGTCACATTCGTAACCTCTTCACTTCAGTTTTTTACCTTCAAGCAATAAGATCCATTTTACTACGGGAGCCCACCAACGGCCGAGCGGTAAAGACGCTGAACTCTGGTAGTTCGGTCCGAGGTTCGAATCCCGCGAACGGGCTGGCTGCATGGGCGTTTTCGTGGTTTTCCCCATGTGTAACGTGTATACGAGCCAGTTTCCCTTAGAAAGTCCTCCACGAAGGCATCCCCTCCCCTTAGGGAGATAGCCCTCGTGTGCTTTGCCATAATTGAATAACCCAATAACCCATTTTACTATGTGCTGTACCTCCTGGGACAGCCACAGCTGGGCTTCAACAGAATTCTTATACAAAGATTCCGGAATAAAGTAACCAGAATTATTAATATTACATGTACATTCTGGTTCTTCAGGAATTCTGTCCTTCATAGTGATATTAAAATTAAGCCAATAGATTCTGAAATCCTGAGATATTCACATAATCACATAAGCTGTGACAAACATGAAAATAACATTATCAGACAAATAGGAAGCTATGTCTATATTGTGGAGCAACCATACAAACCTCCGCGCACCATTCATCACAATTGTGAATAGTAGCATTGTAAACATTTTCATTTTTCTTATTTAAAACCTGGTAGAGGTGTAGACTTACGAAACCTTACAAAGCTTTATGGACTTCATTTTTCTCTGTTATAAATTTATTTAAAACTAGGTACAGCAGATATAGACTGTACTTACATGATCTCACAAAGCCTCTTGGACTTAGTTCTTGGGTTTGCGATAAAACGTTCACAGCCGAACTGTGATAGTCATAGCTCGATTGGAAACATGTGACATAGGTTTGATCAAAGAAAAACCAAAATTATCTAGCACTTGTATATATTTTATTTTGTAATCAGATATTTTAAACTATATTATTTGATCGAATATTCAAGTACGAAACCTAAAGAAATGCTTATTTTAATTCCTACTGTATGATAATTGCTTATGCTGGCATTATATGGAGAAACTTGGAAACTATATATTTTCACAAATTTACTTCTTTACGTAAGATACATACAGATAAAGTGTATAAGACCTTACATATAGTTGGATTAAATTTTTTTATGCATTAATAGCCTTAGGGGAAATGTGCTATGCCAGAGTAAAGGCCAGGCAGGCTGTATACTTCGATATGAATGATAATCTCCTATCTCCAATGAAAAATTTATTTTCTCCTGTTCATGAGGGACCTACGCCTGCAGCCCTCAGAATCCATAGAGTCTTAGTTAAAGTATGCGCCAAACAGAAGATTGCTGCTTTGCCTAATTCTGGGGTGCTTATAGTTTTAGTGGCACACAGATATAGACTAAGCTTATGTGCGAAACTATTATTGAAGGAAAAAGAGGTAGAATGAATGTGTGGTAATCTTCGATATTTTTATGTTTGTGTGGCAGATGATACGGTGACTGGAATAAGGTGGGAGAACTACCCACGTCGGTACTATCAGTAAATTTAGTTCTCCAGCCGAAATTTGTTAAATCTTCAGTATTCTGGTAGTCCTTCTCCTTTTTTTTTTTTCTTTCATATTCAACTGGTACTTCTAATATGCTTTCATTCAGTCACTACTTAGTCAGCTGGATGGACAGCTACGTAGTTCATGTTCCTATGTACACGAAGACAAATTAATACACAGCTTATAAAAATCTCTTTATTAGTGCTAAATATGTATATTTAAATATTTCTATATTTATTAGTGCTAAATCTCTTTATTAGTGCTCTATGTGTATTCTTTGGTAGCATATACTCTGAACTCTACGTTGAAGACTAAGTAGCGAATTTTCGCTATGTCTTTAAAAGAATGCAGAAGGAAGGTTTAAACAACTTTTTTATTTAAAACTAAATTAAAACAGACGCACGCACGTCGTGCTCACAAATCACCACCACTTGTGGCTACGTAACAGAAAATTAAAATGTAACAAATTACTAGTAAATTAAGAATTCTAATGACTGGCTCCTTAGCTTAACTTACGCTAAATCGGTTGCACACAGCCGAGCCGAGGAATATCATTATAAACTGGAAAGGTGTCGAACACAGAACTAGAGAGCTAGAGAGCTAATTTTAACTCTCAGCATAAACATCGGAACTAAGTCCGCTACTAGTCTTGAGTTCTTGAAACGCAGCTTAAATACTGCTTCTGAAACACTTTCACAGTTTGAACCTACGTCATACATAATTTACATTTCGGCAGAAAACTGAAATCAGGAGGAACAGGAAAGTCAAACTAAAAATATAGATACAATAACACGCCGAACAAATATTAATTTAGAAGTCAAACAAGAAAAATCAGCGTTATACTATACAAAGCACTTTTGCAGCTGAGGATGATGGTTCGGTAAAACCATCGAAACTAGTCCTGCGAAAATTTGAAAATATAACGCTGATTTTTGTTGTTTGACTTAATTAAAAATAATTGGTTAGAATAAATTAAATCCTTACAGTGATTGTTGTTAAATCTACATTATATCAAACTGTGCATACATTTTGGATGTTTCTTTCATACGAAAATTTATCTTCGTGAGTTAAAGTTGTAAATAAAATTATAATTGGAATTTTATTTAAGAATGCAAATCAGAGCTTTAACAAAGGTTGAAAGAAAAAGGGACGAAGAATGACTTTTCAAGATAAATGAGAAAATTATGTACTTCTGTGGTACTCTGCACAATAAAATTTTGTCTTTTATTTGTAATAAAGGTATGTGAGTTCCAAAAGAATACTTTCACGTCACCATTACAAGATGATTCATAAAGAAACATTTGAAATATTCCATGGCAAACTGTGTTTTGAGTTGAAAAGTGTAACAGTAGAAATTTCTTACAGGTTATTTATGTATATTATGATAAATATTTATTAAGTAAAATTAACTTAAAATGACTTTATTTTCTTTAAAAAGTTTAGTTTTGTTAAAAAAATTTCTGCCTGTAAACTTCTTTCAAGGATATAGTGCATTCGTGCCACATGTAATTTAAGTTTAAGACCACCGTTTTAGTAGTTAAGCTTTAAGAAATCTTAACAATACTCAAATAAATGTTTCTTAAAAGTAGTACAGAGGAAATTACTCATGATTATTTATTTTAAAATGATTAACTTATTTCAGTCTTCTCTTTATTTTTAAATTTTACTAAAGAAATAGTATACACACGTATCTCTTATTTAAGAATGAGTTTTCAATGCGAATTAGAAAACTGCCAACTGAGGAGGGGAGGATAAACTAGTCCTTGTCTGGAAGAAAATGCAATTATTATCGAATGATGGAAAAGTTACTATCACAAATCATTAGCATAAAGAGATTGCCTACGGAAAAATACAAAAGGGAAAAGAAAATTACATAACAGCAATGATAGTGTATAATGTGGTAGTATTTGGGAGTTGTTTATATCCACAGCAATACGCAATTTAATCGCACGTGATCCAGAATGCATAAATATGGTTAAAACATCTTTAGATAATTTATTGCTCAACTGTAAAAGTAAATCAAGGGTACGATCATTAAGCTTCTGTGTAACATTAACGCCTATAGAAATACAAGAAAAACTACAGAAAACTGCAGATACACCGTGAAGTGAGGAAGAAACGCTTTTAACAGACAAGTACGTAAAGACGAAACTACATAACCAGAAGAATTTTTTCGCCAAATTAAACTGAATGAAAATGCAAGTAAATTGCTAACAATAGTTTTCCTGTGTTTTTTAAGCCTTCGTATTAAGCATGATTTTAAATTAGCCATAGATGACGTCCTTAATTTTATCCCCATAAATTCGGAGTTCACTGTATAACCGTATAATCACGGCTTTTACTAGTAAATACTCTTTGAAGTGTTCTTTCACGATCAAAAACTGAGCTCAATTTCAGTGTATTCTTGTGAATTCTGACGTTAGTGAATAACTGAATGGTGAAATAAAAATTTATTTCGGTTAATTCATTTTAATTTCAGTGAATTCTAATTTCTTTAAATTACTTCTAATTTTAGTGAATTTTTATAAGGTGAAATCTATGTGTTGTATATAATACAATTTAACCTTTTAACCTATTTTATGAACAGGACGGTAAAGTGCATTTTCAAGATCTGGTGAACTTTTTATACGAGTTGACGAGTCGAACGAGACACTTCGAAGAGTTGCCTGACTTTTTGCAGAATTTAGCAATTGAAGTGTTTCATATGGTGGATAAAAAATGTAATAATTTGCTTTATTTGTATTTTATTTCTTCTTAGCCATAGAAACTTGAGCTAAATATTTAAACCGCCATATGTAAAATTACAATGAGATTTCACTTTATATTCCTAAGCGTTTGTCTACTTTTTCTATCTAACCGTTAGCTCTTACCTATGCTTGTAACAAGACTGCACTTCGGATAATAATACTAAAACAAACACGCAAGTTTATAAGACGAAATTAACTTAAATTCATTCTAGACTTCAGCTTGGATTTTTCCAACTAGATATTTAAGAAAGTTAGTGAAACTTGTTATCAACGAGAAAATTTACAAATTTTAAATAAAGCTATTTACCGTAAGACATGAAACTTAAATAAACACCACTTGTTTCTGTAGCGAACGAGTGTAAACAAAAAAGACAGCTGACAAAGAGATTATTTCGTAGACAATATAAAAATGCTTTACACCTTCAAATTCCAGTCTTCATTAGCAGATCTCACAAATTTTCTGTGTAACCACATCTCAAGAACTACGTTCACTCATAGAATCTTTGTGCTCCAGCTGTAATACTCTTCTGGCACATTCCTTTAACTTATGTTTCTAAGCTAAGCTATTTATGTCAAGTAAATAATATGCAACTGTGTATGCATCAGCTTTCTCTACGAATTCCTTAATGTAGTTTGCCCTATTAGTAGCTGACCGGTAGAGGGCTTAAGACCGGTAAATACTGGGAGTTTGAGACCGGGTTCGATCCCAGGCAAACGGGATAGCTGTACGGTTGGTTTTCGTTTTTTTTTTTTTTTTTTCCTATATAACGTGAAAAAAAAAACTAGTTTCATTTAGAAGGTCCTCCTCGAAGTTATTCTTTCCTTTAGTCTGATAGATCTGGTGTGATTTGATTTATTGAATAGACAGCCAATCTTAATGTAATTCTATTACTTTGAAGCAACTCTTCATTACATCTTTTCATTTATTTTGCTTCATAAAGGAAGTCTAAATTTATCTCGACTCTTAAATTCTGCATGCATATCACATTGGGTACTGAAAATTTAAAATTCGGCATCAGAAAGGTGCAATATGGGAAGAGGAAGACTGAACAAATGTTACGAAGCACATAGTTGATTATTATAGTAAGAGCAATTAAAGTCATGCCCGAAACATCAGGCCCACCAGCGGCCAAGCGGTGAAGTCGTTGAGCACTGGTAGTTCGGTCCTGGGTTTGAATCTTGGCCAACAGACTGGCTGCATGGGTGTTCTCGTGTTTTTCCCCATGTTTAAAGTGTGTACACGCCAGTTTCCCTTAGAACGCCCTCTTCGAAGACTAACTCTCCCTTTAGGCAGGTAGACCTCGAGTGCTTTGACATAATTAAATTAAATAAGCCAAACCCAAAATATTACTTTGTTTCATTTTAATCTTAATTTATTCACTTTTATTTATTTTTTTCACTTGAAATTCACATTTTTTCAGGTGACATGTTGTGGGACAGAGATGAATACCGCTTTGGATCTGTTATTTGGTGCTATGTTACAGAGCTGAAGGAAATAGATAGAGCCTTTGATTCAATGTTGAGTGTAAGTAATTGAAAATACAACATATTGTCGTTGTATGTAATGTAAATTCTCGTTGCATGCATAAAATACATTATGTGTAATGCAAAATATACACGGGAAAAGTATTAAAATATCTAAAAATTTAATGACTAAAAATGACATAAATATTGAAGAAATTCGCTGATTTTTAGTAGATATATTTTTAAAGCCAAATATTCACCATGCGATACGACGGCCATATAATACTAACTAAAATGTTATCTGTATAAATTTCCAATTTTCAGACTTCAGCTAGGTAAGTCTTATAAAATATCTACACAGAAAATTTCCCATGAAACAGACCTATTGACAATTTCCGTCTATTACATCTACTGTTATGACATCTACTGTCTATTACATCTATTGAAGTGACTTAAAAGTGGTGTTGTGAACCAAATAACAGATATGAGAAAGCTCGATTTAAAATTCAAAATCATTTTTATAAAGAGTAGATAAATCGTTTCTATAAACCGACAATTTTCAAAGAAATTGTTAAGTAGGTTTGGTTACAGCATTTTCGGGGCTTTAAGCAAACACGCTTGACGTTCCTTATCAATGAAACTTACTAATATTTCAAATCCAAATAGTTAATTAAAATGCAATACTTTTAATATTTGTTACCTATGTAAATGAAGTCTACGCGATTTTCTTAAAGTCAACACGCTGAGGGTGTCATCATTGCTTTTTACTCCTTAGAACTAACGTTTTCAGTTTACAGAAATGGCAAGAAAATTCAACTTTTCTTAACTTGAGCACGATCTCAAACAATTTTTTACGAATTTCAGTTAGGAAACACTTCTCTCAGTTTCAACAGTACTCATTCCTGAATGACTACTCCTTTCTAAAAAGCCCACCAGCGGCCGAGCGGTAAAGTCGCTGAACACTGGTAGTTCGGTCCGAGGTTCGAATCCCGCGAACGGGCTGGCTGCATGTTTGTTTTCGTGGTTTTCCTCATGTGTAACGTGTATGTGTAACGACCCAGTTTCCCTTAGAAAGTCCTCCACGAAAGGCATCCCTCCTCTTAAGCAGATAGCCCTAGTGTGCTTTGCCATAATTAAATACACCACACCATCTTCTGATCCGCTAAATACACCACCTTTCTAAAAAATACAACATCGCAGAGTTAATTCTATTTTTGGTATCTTACCTAAAAACTCACATCTGAATGAAAAAAAAATTAAATTATGTTGTTGTTTATTTCTATTAGTGAGATTCCGTTTATTCTATTAGTGAGATTCTGTAAGCTTCTCGTTCTGTGCCCATGTCTTTGGCATAAATATTACACTGATTTTGACTTCCTGTACCTTCATTTGTTGTTTGTGTTAAAACATGTTGCAAATTTTGCAATACATTGAACAGCTTCTATCCAGTTTTCAAAATCGTAAGGGTACCAGTGTACTCTCACTATATTGAGGTGATCAGATCGTTGTTTCAACACAGAAAGTGCTTGATCTGTAACTGGATTAAACAAACATTTGATTTCTTTCCCCTTGAACTACTGTAGTTTCTTCGGACTTTTCGTAATCAAGCAGTATTTTTTTTTTTTTTTTCTCTTTTGTCGAATGTCAGTAATGTCTTTGATTTTTATTAGATTTATTAGATTTTGGAGTTGAATGTTCTGGACTGGTTTGGATGTTTTTTACTTTATTTCGCTTTAAAATTATATCATTCTTATTGGAAGACCCTTTAGAAACAGTATACTGAAGGACAAATTATCATAAATTCTCAGAATTTAAATGTGAAGAAATAATCAGGAAATAGATAAGAATAGCTGCAGCATATTTTGTGCCTGACAAAACTAATAAATGTCTGCTGCATAGCTTCCAGCTGGTTGTACTCTCCAGCCAAATATAAGCATTCAAGAAAAAGAGAAATAACAAATTATTTTAAATTAGCATGGCTTATTTAACCGTCTTACATAGCTATTATACATGTGTAAACATATTTTAATGGCTGAAATAAGAAACAAAAATTATTTCCGTATTTTGAAAATGTATTGTATAATTAATAGCCTCAAATTACTCATTTGGCCACATGTCTTTTGAGTTATTTTCAACTGTCTAAACACAGCGGACACGTCATGGACATGGCTGGTGTTTGGCTTCAAAGCTGAGTTATGTACATGTCGTCAGCTGCGATATTCAATCAGAAGTTGAGATGCAGTTTCAAATTTTGAGCTCTTTATACGCAGTTGCCGTACTTTAATTAGTGTGTAATTAAAAAAAACTCTCACTGTGTAAGTAACTAGCTCATGTAAAAGCTAACTTGGAGAAATAAAACTATAAAGATAAAATTAAATTTAAAAAAGTAATATCGTCTTCAAAGAAATAAATAAATTCACGTATTTCAATGTTCGCATATTGTACTCCATGTTTGGACCATGTCAGCTACTCAGATCTTGGTTTCGTAAGTGTGCTTAACGACAGAGTACAGTATTTTAATATTTTATCTATTGGAGAGCTACGAAAATTTTAACAAAGGGCTTGCATAATATTTATGAGAAGAAAATAAAAAATTATAAATAAATGTATTACTCATAACAGAAAAGACAAATAACTGTGTATAAAAAGAAAGTATTTAAGAATAAAATATTCTTCAAAATTAATTCTTCAGAATTATTCAAAAGTCAGTCACAAAATATCACATAAATTAAATAAAGAGTAAATTTGATTATGCGTCATAATGTTGCCAAAAGCTTTTATTTTCTTCATTCATTTCAATTTATCATTCAGAAGGTTCTCAAACCGAGGCATGATTTTTTTAAATAATTTTTACATAAGGTTTTGGATTAAATTGTGTTAAAGATTGTGCAGTCAAAGAAATGTTGCTGAATCTAAATTATGATGTACAGTCAAAAAAAAAAAAAAAAAAAAACGATCTTGTAACTACTACATTTTGATGAAAATTAAACAACAGGACTTCAGTTCCTCATATTGATTTTAAATGCTTTAAAAACCCACAACAAATTACTGAAAATAGACGGCATTTTTTAGCATCTAATCTAAATTTTATGCTCTCTACTAAGCGCTTAACTGAACTGAAACGGAACTAGTTTAATGATATAAATGGCGTTAAACACCTGGCTGTCTGTGCACGAGGTCCTACCCCAAATTGAACGCAACAAGACTTGCAAATGAACAGATCCAACTGGACCATTGAATAGCTTACATAAAATGGAAGCAATGAGTTTAGAATGTCAAGATACTGCACAAAGACCAAAACAATTTTTTTCAAAAGAAGCTGTCGAGCTGGTGAGTAGTGATGAACAAATGGTAAAAAGCAGAAATATAAAATGTTACAAAGAATATCTGTGCAATGCAATTAAATGGTGCCTGCAGGAAATTAAAATGTTATAGAATACAAAATAAGAATGAAAATATGGAACATGAACAGGTAAATTAAACAATTGTTTGGAGATTAAGAATAGCATTCAGCCTCTTGCTGTTTACATATTCGTTGTACCCATAGCTACAAATTCTAACTTCTGAGTTATTAATTTTTCTTTGGCTATCATGAAAATTCATGGCTATGTGATAGCAGTATGTCCTTAACTGGACCATTTTTAATTCATCTTGAATTCTTTTGTTGCAAACGTACAAAGGAGAATTTGCAATTTCGCTAATATTTTTCTTTTGAGTGAACATGACAGAGACAGTTTTATCGATGCTGATCATTTTTTTCTAGCTTTCTAGCCATGTCTCAAGAGCACATCTTTCTTTGAATTAAAGTATTTAAAGCTGTAGAGCGAATAAGTGAACAAATGGTGAAAAGTATTGAGTATTTGCAGGAGCAAAAAACATGAAAAATGACCAAAGCTCTTGGCGGGATATGAACTCTTAATCTCCCGTTCGCTAGCAGGACTTGCTACCAGTTGTAGCACGAAAGCATACAACGGGACCAGACGAGATTCTAATTCTCGAGAAGAGAAAGACCAAGTCGAAGTAATAATTATTCACACGCAAAATGTATGCTTTTTTTAAGGGGGGATAGATAAACAAGCAAGCAAAAGGAAAACAAGAAGCTGAAATTAGAGACAAATTTAAAAAAGGGTTCGCTCGAACCCTCTATGTTTCGTCACTGATTTTATCCCTGCCGCTTCGCAAAAATGTTGTTGCTTGGAAAAAGAAATGTTGTTGCTTCGGCTGGCGTTCCTCCATAAATCGGTGCCCTAAGCGGTTGCCTACGTCTCCTATGCTTGAAGCCCTCAAAGATCGATAGTCAAAGCAAAGAGTGTAATGGGCAAATTATTAAAGGTGTGAGTTTGGGAACATTTTATTTAAAAGCTTATAAGGTATTTCTCCCGCCTACTTAGCGAGCCTTCGTGGTGTAGTGGTCTGCATGCTCAGCGTGTAATTGAGAAGTCCGCGGTTCGATTCCCGACGAAGGCGTTGCATATGTTTCATCTCGCCTGCTTCCCAAACATACCTAATGTCTCTACAGTGGCGCCCAAACTAAAAGGGTGATAGATGATGATGCTCCTCACCCAGGATTTGGCGATTGGGGTCCCCTAAAAACCCCAGTCCCCCTTTAAAAGGGGGAGTACTTAAGGTATTTCTCCCGAGTATATAAGGTCTGCAAGCTCAGCGCGTAATTGAGAGGTCCGCGGTTCGATTCCCGGCGAAGGCGTTGTATATTTTTCATCTTGCCTGCTTCCCAAAAATACCTAATGTCTCTACAAGTTATTTAATTGTCCTTGTACATCATATGCCAAACATGTATAGTCAACTGTAAAAAATAAATAAATAAGTAAAATGTATGTTTTTATTTTAATTTATTTAAAAAGAGCTGCTGAGGCGTTTCTTTGCTAAATACATTATCAAACAGAATCTCCTTGAATCTTCTACGATTATGAATTCCTCATTAAAAATGAAACCTTAAATAACATGGTGTTATAAGAATTAAACTTCTATTACTTAAGCATAATTAGATGATTCGCTTGCAAATCTTAACACTTAAACATTTCTTAAAAGTATGTTCTTCTAACGATAACAGTTACTTCCTAAATATCAGCAAGTTATCACACTCGCTATAATCAACTTAACCAGGGCTTAATTTCTGAGATTAGAAGGGCCAAGGCCCTATAGGAGGTCATCAGAAAGGTAAATAAAAATAAACACGTAAAAAAATAAATAATTAAAATTAAATAAAGTGTAAAAAGATAAAGAAATTAATAAATTATGTTAATTAATGATACCTAGTACCCACCGCTTATTAAACTCTTTGTTTATAAACTCAGCAGCTTATTATGTTCAAATTTCCGGGAGCCAAAACAAATACGAGGGCAATTCGGAAACTAACCTCCATTTCACTGTAAATAAAACACATACATAGACCGACCAATTTTTTATCTGCATCTGAAAGGTACAGCTGTCCTCTATTTTCAACATAGTCACAATGTTTATTCAACCACTTGCCATAGCGTTTTACCAACATAACCAATCCCTTCTGCATAAAACTCAGCCGAGAGCGACTTCAACCAACTTGCCGCAGCGGTTTGAATTTTGTCATAGTCAGTGAAGTGTTGTGCCCCAAGCTACATTTAACAGATGGTAATCAGAATTAGCCAAGTCCGAGCTGCAGGGGGGGGATGTTGAAACAGGTCCCATTTGAATTGACGCCAAAGATCTTGTGTTCTCTGAGCACTGTGAGGGCGAGCGTTATTGTGCAGGAGCAGAGCCCCAGATGTCAGCAGGCCGAAGCGTTTGTTCTGGATGGCTATTTACAGTTTTCTCAAAGTGTTACAGAAGGGCCAAAATAGTCTGAGAAATGTTCGGAAATTGCTGTGAAAGTTTCAAGATTGTGAATCGACGGATCTGACGAATTTTGTCGTCAATTTGTTTAACGAGATCCTCACTCACTACAGACCTTCTTCCACTCCTTGATACATCATGAATGTTCTATCTTCTTTGAAAAATCTCACCCACTGACCGCTACACCTTCACTCATAACATATATGACATATAATTCACGACAAATGTCTGCTGTTGACAGTTTTTTTGCTCAAAAAATCGTATTTTTCCTCTTACTTCGCATTTGGCGAGATTTTCAATAGCTGCACACATTTTGTGACTCTATAACTAGCACACGTGCGGCTGTACAGCACTCTCATTAGGATAGCAGGAAGCTTATTGAATCACAGACTGCTTGATGTAATAGTGGTTGCGCTCTGCCTACTACTACTAGCGCCACGCCACAACGGAGATTAGTTTCCTAATACCCTCGTATATTTTAATAAATAGAAAACCGCCGGCTATTTAACACATCTCCTCCGCTTATTAAACTCAGATTGGCCCAAGAGTGATTTTTTGCGTACCTCTCAAAGATTTTCATTTGCCCATTAATATAACGTATTGTGGGCCATGATTTTATCTATGCAGTATTTCAGTAAATTGGGTAGAAAAACTTTCCTACTGCTTTCCTGTCCCTGTACCTGTAAGACAGTGTTTAAAGAGTTCTTTGTTGACGCTGGACTTCAGAGGGGCAGAAATTCCATGTCTTAAAGTTAGTATAAACAATTCTATACATAAATTGCATAAATGAGTGAGGGTTCGTTCTCGAATACCAGCTAATACGAGGTGTAAATGCAGCGTCAGTATCAGATCTTTTAAGGTTTCCACAATCAGAATTGTCCTTTTGAAATTGACTCCTCAGAGAGTTATAAAAAACAGTTCACGAAAGGCTTCTGAACATAATCGCACATTTAAAGTCTTTGAATGGGAAGGAATTGGTAACTGTAAATTGAAGAAAAAGCAAGGAAAGCATTGGTCGTGTTTGGAATCATGAAGTGGCAGATCCATTAAACAGAGGGCAATCTGTCCACTGGTTAGAAATCAAATTTTGAGATTTGAATAATCACTGGTGGAGGCATTCTTTTTAATTTGTTTTGTGGTTACCTTGTAACATAACGAAATAGCAAGCAAAAAGACTTGAGCCACTAATTCTGAGATTCTTCTTTTCATTTTAGGGTATAATAAAAACTTTCAAATATCATTAGTATGTTTAGTAAATGATGAATAGACTTGAATTTTGCGAAAATGCAAGCAGTTCGATAAAAGTAAGTAAGTCGGCGTATCTTCTAAATGTCATGCATTTTATAGATATTGGAAGGGCTAAATCTTTTAAAATCAGTTAAAAACTGTCATTGAAAATGTATGACTTTTATGTAGAAGAAGCCGCAATTGAAAACTTTAGCTAATGTTTCAGAATCAGTGAATGAAGTTATGAGAATTCATTTTTAGAATATGTGTCAATTCCCAACAATATGGATAACGTGTAAAAAAACTATGAAAGTGTTAAAAGAAATGCAGTATCTGGCAGAGAACCTGATATAGAAAGAAGTTGTAGAGTCATTAGGTTATATCGATGGTTAAACGAGAGATATCTGCAATGCACCCGCCGGGATTCGAACTCCAGGTCTCCCGAATACGGATCGAGCGTGCTTCCAGTTACACCCCGAATGCCTGCGGAAAGAAGAGAGAAACTGCTTTACATGCTGTCCCTTTTAAAGGGCGACTGGGAATCAGGGGACCCAGTCGCCAAATCATGTGGTGACGAATTATTGTCCACCACCTTTGTAGTTCAGGCGCCCATTGGTGGGTCACTGGCATTTTTTTTTTTTTTTTTTTTCTTTTTTGATGTCACAAAACTGAAGAAAGCCGCAATATCCTCGTCAGGATTCGAACTCCGGACCTCCTGAATACGCATCAAGCGTGCTTCCAGATACACAACGAAGGTATGAGAAAAGGAGGGAGAAAATACCTTATAAAGTGATGACATACTCTCATCAATCAACAACTATCGTTAGAAAATAACTGCAAATTTTAATACAAATCCTTGAAATAAGTTGCTAAGCAAAAACATCTATCAGCAGTGTTGCAAACTTGAGAATACAATTAAAAAGCTAATGCTGAACAATATGAAATTAACGCAGATGGAATAGTAATTAACGCAGGAGGAATAGTTGTTTGTAAAAGATAAAATTTCATCAAAAATGCTACTATAAAAATATTTTTGTAAAAAAGCAGGATTTGCAATTTATAAATAGCCGTTTAATTACACTCAGTAGCTTAATAAACTCAAATACGTTTGGAATGAAAGTGGTTTTAATAAGCGGCGGGTACCGTATAATTAAGTAATAAATAAAAATACCGGATCTCATCTTATGTGGAGCTCCAATTTGAATTATGATTTCGTTTTAAAATTGAGAAGTGCCTGATACGGCCTCCGCCTGAATTTAGGCCGTGACCTCTGCATTACCACAGATTATAATTTGACTATTCCTGGGAGATTACAAATTAAGCAAGAATTAAAAAAATGAAGATGATTATTTAATAACAATAAATGGTAACAATTAGGTGAAATGCCATGAAATTTACAAATTTCAAAAACCAGACCATTTGAAACAAGGTAGCTGGTTTTCTCTTTAGTTGATTATGCAGTAGAGGGCATTTATTAGTCTTGGACGGCAAGGACCGACTATGCAGCCTCCGACTAATGTTAAGCTCTTTCCAACTCAGATAGCTAGAGCGGTATTAACGATTTTGAAATTAGGCGACTGTTTCCACAAAAGACCTGAGTTACAATTAATATTCACTAACTTTTTAAAATCTTCTGAGCCAACTTTAAATTGCATAACCTTTTTCTGCGAAAATATGCGACGTGAATTAAATGGAAGCTAGGAGCAGTGTTTAAACTAAGCTTAACTGTTAATAAAAAATAGCTGTCACATTCTTATTAAAGTGCTCCTTTACCTTTTTTTACCAGCCCGTTCCCGAATGGAATTTGACTTATGAGTTTTGTCTTTTATCGTTTACTTAAGTACCGAACCAGCCATGAATGATTTGCTCGCGAATTTTTACCTTCAGTACGGATTTAGTCAACGCAAATTCTGAAACATTAAAAGAACACAGAGAATTTAAATTCAGCAGCTTAAAATGCATCAATATTACACCATCATTACTTTTGAAAGATTATAAACTAAACAACTACTCATCGAACAGTAACATGCCCGAATGCTGCGCTTTCTGAGATAAAACAGCCCTTAAATTTAGTAGGAAAATCCTTTTTTTTTTTTTTTTTTTTCACTGCTGTCACTAAAATCTCCCAACTAAAATAAATTAGGATTAAAATTGTACCTTTCTCCCTCTTTCTTTTTGAACTAAGCCACTGATAACTAATGCAGAATTTGTCGATGGCATATCATTCGGGAAGCAATCTTTAAATCAAAACAAGTAAACCATTCTTCACCAGTTCTTCACTCAGTTATTTTAAAAATCAACTTACATAAATTTGGAAGGTGCGAGGAATGTGAATGAGAAAAAATGGGTAGAAGAAACTGGTTGTTTTGTGGGAGTTCTTGAAACCCTTCAAATTACCTTAACCAATTTGTACAAAGTACAACATTACGTTGTGTTCTAGAAATATTATTTATATATTTTTCTACGGTGTCATTTATATTTTTTTCTATGGTAACAATAAGTAGCATTAGGTTAGTGAATAAATTGATTCGTGCAAATTGATCGTCATAATTGCTTCGTTCTGTTTCTGGTAAAGGGAATAATCTTGTGTATTTCAAAGCCTTTCTCGGCGACAGCTTGACGAATTCCGTCCTATCAGCGTCTATTGGCAAATTACAAATTAAGACCTTAATAGGCTTAACGTGTTTGTGGGTAACAACGTAATGGTCTACGTTAGTTTACTGAAAGAATGAGTTCAGGGTGCGGTGATCATCTGCTGTGTTGGGGAAGATTTTCATTAATTCGGCGCTAATTTTGGACAGAAAAATAGCATTAGGTCTAGAGGAGATGTATTTTGATAGCTCTTTAAAACTAACTCCGTCTGGAGGGGTTATCATTATTGGAGTAGGCTTCCTTTGGTATTGGGGAATAGCTCTCTACTGGGTTAAAGTATTATCGTATTATCGTTTTCGTTAACTTAATCAGCATTTGCGGAATTTAGAACTGCAAATTCATTATTTGTTGAAAGCATATCTCATAATTTCTTCTGCCTCCTTTTAGCAGTTTTTCAAGGATTTCATAAATTCCTGTGTCTTTTCATTACAGACATATTATTATCTATTAGAATTTGTGTCATTAATATGAGTAGTTTTTTCCGTTTACATAGTATTTTTCTTAGGATTTTGCCAAGTAGGGTGGGTGAAGCTTGCTTTACAATATAAAGAATCACTCTTAGTTCTCACTTAAAGTAGTTGAGTCTTGCATGTTTCTAAGTATTTCAAAGGATAGGGCGTATCCATGTCGGGTATATACCAAAAGCCCGTTTTTTTTTTTTTTTTTTTTTTTTTTTTTTTGTCACAGAAGAGCTTGTACTCTTAATTCTGTTTGATACTATCTTCAAGATATTTAATTTCATCTATATATTTCGCATAGAGCCAACGTTTATGTTCATCGTCTAAATCAATAAAAGTATCTATAGGTTTACCATGAATATCGATGCTTGTAAAAGACTTAGCCAAAAGCAAATTCGGATCATGAGTGCCTGTCAGTATGTGTTCAAAGTCCACACTCAACTAAGACAAAAGCTAGTCCAGCACATTCATTCACGAAAGCTGAAGGCAGAATCATGTTTTTACAGTAATCCACAAGCTCCTAAAATCGGTTTTCTGAAAGTGCTCATCTCAGTGTATCATCCCTTTGCGGAAATGAATCATCCACAAGAAGTAATTTTCGCTCTTGCTTTTCATAAACGAACAGTAGTCAGGGAATGTAGGTCGATCCAGTTTCTTTTGCTCAAGTTATTCAAATCTATTATGGTGATGGTGGAATTGCTCCATCCTTTTATTCATGTCCTTGAATTAATTGGAAATCGGCATGATAAGGATTTTGAGGTCTACATTCTTTTAAATTCAATGAAAAGTTCTAGTTTTTTCTAGTTGGTATTCTAGTTTTCTAGTTCTAGTTTTTAAATTCAATGAAAAGTTCTAGTTCTAGCTTTCAGTCTATCATTTTACTTTCGACAGAAAAACTATTTTCTCTTACGTTGTCCTTATCTAGGATTTTGTAATCTACGGCAGTGGACCTCACTGGTTGCAGTTCAACAGTGTATCGATACTGTAGAATAACTTGAAATTATTTCGCAGGCATTCAGATTCGGTTTTCAATTCTGTTTTTCTAGAATCGGAATCACTTTTAAAACAAATAATAGATAAAGGCTATATAATTGTTCTTCTACCATTAGAAAAAAAAATTAACTCATCAATTTAATATTCCAGCAGAACCAATCGAATCTTATTTTAAAAGAACAATTTTTAATCAATTTATAGATGCTGTAATTTTATATTTTAAAGAAAGATTTAGAAAACAGAAAGCAGTTTTGTGTTCATTAAATATTTCAATCATACCTGAGAGTGACCTCATATCTGCAAATGATAATAAATTAGAGATTCTGAAAAAACATATTCTTCACATTTGTCGGATTGTAGTTTTAGTTTTTTGACTACGGAATATAAGCTATGAAAGGAAAGCTTACTGGTACAATACAGTAAATTAACTACTTTAGGAGCTTTACAATAGTGCAACGTAGGTATTTTTCCGAATATACGTAAAAATTAAAAATAAAAAAATTAGTCATCCTGCCTATTACAACATATACTGCTCAAAGATCGTTTTCAGCTACGAAATATTTAAAAATCTACTTCTGAAACAACACATCTGAAATGCGTTCAAATTGACTGTGTTTGTTATACATATATAAAAATATATCTGTAATTGAAGAAATCTGAAATATTTTGGGAAAACAAAAACGGAAAATAAATATAACTTTGTAAAAACTAATATGTCTAGAATTTTTACTTTCATTATACTCGCGCCTTTTTAACCATTTTTTAAAATTGTGACAGTTATTTTTAATCATTAAATGATTTTTACCAATTTTTCAATGATGCAGCATTCCGCCGATTCTGGTAAGAATCCTTGTTCTCGTGGTATCTTTATTTTTTTCTCAAATATTCTTTATTTTTGAATTTTTATAACTTGATAAAAATTATATCAATCCTTGGACAGTTTTAAATAGGAGAACCAAGATTGATAAAGCGTATACTTTAGTTTTTACCAAATGGTAATTCTAAACTAAAGAAACTGCTTCTTTCATGGCAGTGACGATATTCACCCTCTAAACTTAATTTCGTGTACGCCACTGGGGAAATTGATGTTTAACTGATCTTGCAAGCTATTTCTCTTTCGATTAAGAAATCTTTCAAACTACGTATTTCCCTATCTTTTTGAAGGTATTTAAGCAGTGACTTACCATCAGAAGGATAAAATTTATGAATTTCTTTTTACACACTTAAACACCATTTCATCTTTTGTTTTGTTTTGTTTTACGCGTTAAACAGGCAAACGTTTTCCCTCCATGTCTTACTTAAGCTGCCTAAGTCAACTCTAATCATTCTTACTAACTGAGTCATCAGTTAATTATTCACTATTTGGTGATAGTTTAAAGTTATTTTATAATTATAAAGCCTTTAATATTGAAATCTGTGAATTGTTTGAAAGGATAAAATTGATTATTTGAGTGGGACAAATCACAGAAGGTCTAAATTTAACAGACAAATTATACATATTTAAGAGAAGAAGGTCGTTTCAGAAGTCTTTCTAAGGGAGCTTTTACCTAATAAAAGGAAAAAAAAAAAAAACACTTTTACTTTGTGTGGTTTATCTATTTATTTTTAACTAATAGTTAATTTTAAGTTGAAAGACTTTCCTATCACTCTCTTTTCATCCACGTTTTCCATGCTAGAATGTAAATGAGATAGCAAGCGTATATTCAGATTGAGGTAGAAAGATGTGTTACTTAAGCAAGAATTTCGGAAGTAAGTGTTAGAGCCTGTCTGCCTAGTTCAGGATATGTTGCGCCGTGATTTATTAGCGATTTGATTCTGTGGCGTTGAGCGCTTCTAGCCATTTAGCTTGTCTCACCGGATTTGCTACAAACCAATGCTTGGCCTGTGTAAACCCAAGTCGGGTAATTGTTAATTTTGTGTTCGATAAAAGGGCTATCTTCACTTGACTTTGTTTATCTGCAGTTTACGACAAGAGGATTATTCCATTGCAATCTTTCTAAAGTTCACTATTTTATGCTACTAAAAAAAGGTGAGACTCTGCAACCTAATAAAAGAGAAAAACCAGGCCATTGAACCATCGGAAATATAACAGAGAGCAAATTATCCGTTATTCGTGACGTTATTATTTCGAACAGATTTTTTGATATGTGTTACTAAAAGAGACCGCGATTGCATCATGTATAAAGCCCAAATATTTTAGCACATGCACTTTGAAAAGAACTATGGGTTCCTTAAAAATTTTCTACTGAATTCTGAACACGAGTAGAAAGAAGTAAAATAAAATGTTCATTATTTAGTACATGCTTTAAGACTCCTTTCTTACACATTTGGATACACTCCAAATGTATGCATGGGATGCAAAATCATTGAATTTTCTCATTGTTTTTATAAAAATGTTCTATTATAATTTTTTTCTCTCTGCAGAGTGATGACAAAAAAAGAGGTGGAATAACGCTGGAGCGCTTTAAGGAGCTGGTGACTGAATTTTTCACTTCACTGGATGCGAACACTCCCAGCAGGAATATATTTGGACCTTTGGATCCAAACATGGCCGATGAAATTTTGTGTCGTGCTGCTCCATCTTCCCATTAATCGTAGCATTTAAGCTTCCTGTAACTCAAAGTGGGATCAAAATATCCTCTGTTGCTTGTTGTTGATGATAAAAAAGGACTGATTACCATTATGGAAACGTAAAGAAGCTTTCTTGTAATTAATGTAGTCTAAATGAGCTTATCTGCAATGCTTGGATGTGTGGATTAGAGGAATTACATGAAAAATACAAGTAAAAAGAGAAACGTTCGTTTGTTTTACATAGAAATGTAGGTCATGTAGAAATGTATCGCTGATTTATTAAATACAGTCTTTATTTTCTGTTTTTATAACTAGTTCTATGTTCTAATTAAATGTATTTCTGCATGGGATATTATACTTTTTCATAAAATTTTATAAAGCAATAAAGTAAGAAAAACCCTTAATTGATATTTGACATAACTATATAATTCATGCTATAAAAACATAACTTGAACTCGAGTTTTATGTGTTAAATAAAATCAGTGTATCTTTTTGTTGCTTTGTTGCAAAAAAGGATAAAAATGACTTTTCAATAGAACTTAGGTTAGTAATAAATGTCATTAAAAAACTTACTTACAGCCAAAGGATTTCTATATTACATATTCTTCCGCTGTAAAAGATAAAGGTATTATAACAATAACTAAAATTGTTCACAGGTTGCTATTTCTTTAATTATATCATACATTTCATGTTCTATATTAGTGATCCCCAGAGTGATGATCACCGACGACTCCAAGCGGTTGATGAGTTATTTCTGAACAGTGAAACAGCAAAGAATCGAATGAAAGTTTATTGGAGACTTGGAAGTTCTGCTGCGCCATTTAGTAAACCATACATTAAAAATATTTTGTTATTCGGAATACTGCTTTTTAATGACAGGTTGAGTCGTGTAATGTAAGGTTCTATGCTGTAAGAAATCAAAACAAACTTGCTGTCTAATTGCATCCTATTCCTGCTGAACACCTGAGAAATGTCATAAAAGGGTTTCTTGACAGTGTAAAATGTGCGCATTTATTAAAAAATAAATAACTAAATAAAAATCAGGCCTCATTCTTTTTCCTTTAATAAAAATCCACTCATTTGTGTGTTCGATATACAAAATTTTTAATTTTCGAGACCATCTTTATTGAAACACAAGTCAGTCTGAAATCATGCAGACTAGCAAGGTTTCATATTGAACTGAGAAAAGTTAGTCGTCATTTAGTTCCGAAAAGAAACCTCAGTGACAAGAGAGATGATAAGAGAGCTTTTTTCGAGAGTTTTCCATAGGGAATAGAAATTTAATGAAGCACTTTCAGTAAAAGTAAGAGAATATTGATCGTCAAATGTTTCGGCAAAGAAATCTAGTGTTAATAATCCTTTTCATTAAAAATTTATTAGGTTACCGTCCATCTTTACATGTCATCAATGAAAATCAGTGCATTTCACCTGATTTAACCTAAGTAACAAGAGCGCATTTGTCAGTGTGGTTTTATTTTTAGATAATGGATTGGATTATTCAGTTATGGCAAAACACACGAGGGCTATCTCGCCTAAAGGGAGGGATATCTTCGGGGAGGACTTTCTAAGGGAAGCTGGCTCGTATACACATTATACATGTGGAAAACCACGAAAACGTCCATGTAGCCATCCCCTTCGCGAGATTCGAACCTCGAAACGAACTAAATGGAAAGAACTGGTTATATATAGCATTCTTCTATTTTGATCTCTATGCTGACATTAACTTCTTAGAGACGAGAGACGGAATTATTTGCGTAGAGAAAACAGTTCGGATTTTTAATCATTAAAAACCTTCCTTAAATCATCTGTAAAAATGCATGTATTTGATTTATAACATCCGTACAAAGGATTTACCACTGCTTGGATTAGTGGCAATTCTTCCCCTGCGTAATTTGACATTATAAAATAGGATTCAGTGTCAAAACATATAACTGTGCTATTGTAACAGGGAGCATCCATTTAAGTCCTGCAGATCCTTTATTTATATCTTAAATTAAGGCACAGCCTGGGCAACAAATGAACTTCGGTAACTTGCAGGTATTTAAACATAACGGAATGTTAAATTTCAGGTGAAAGTAACGTAATCGGAGACTACTCATAAAATAAACTAATTAAGCTGGCTCAGATATTTAACGACTCGTATTTAAAAACATCGGCCAGTAAGATGCTAAAGCCGGAATGCAACTTAGACAGAGGTGACCACAGTAAGCAACAACAAGTCGCTGTTGTCAGAATCCGTCATCTAAGCATGCAAGATCCCCAGCTTAAAACATACAATTAATTTGCATTCTGGTGAGGAACTCGGAAAGAAGAAGTCATAGAAAAGGCTTAACTCATAATAAGTGGTAAATTAAAATAAAATGCTTTGCAAATGGTACCGCATTTTAGCCGCTATAAGCAGTTTAGTAGTATAAATTCGGTCCTTAAAAACACAATGAATCAAATTGAAAGCATAGGTATATAGTAAGGTCCCAATCACATTATGTTTCGGCTACGCGGGACTTGACTTCGAAAGGGACAATTCTCAGAACCCGCACAATTCCAGGAAACACACGTAACTAGGTTACCATTCTCACTTACTACAAAGACTTGAACTCCAAACAGTAATCGATTATCGCTCAAATCGGAATCGCGTGATCCTTCAGAAGCAGAACTTTCGTTTGATTGATTGTCTCTACCCGGGACCCAAGACATTTTCGGTGAGGTTTTAAAAAATCCCGTGTAGCCGCAACCTTTCTTCCGTAGCTAGGCGGGACTTCGCTTCAGGTGGGGCTCTTTTTTTCTAGGAATCGTCCCGTTTAAACCAGTGCTACCAAAATCTCGTTTCTCAGAAAAGTCCCATCTAGCAGGAACTGTACCCATGTGTGATAACCTCTTAAGAGAAGACAAAATTTCACCCTTGTATAATTAAATATTAGTGCACTTGGGAACAGCATTAAATAAATCCCTCTCATTTACGATGTCAAGTGAGAAATAACAGGTTAATGTACAACCTTTGTCACAGAGCTTTGCTATTTTATGTATCTTTATAAAGTCTAATATGCCTTGATAGTAAGTTATTTTATTAACCGAAACAATATGAAAGCGTATATAAAAAGCAATAACTCTACAATAAAAAAAAATTGCAATTTTTCTTTCAGTCACGAAAATGTTTCGCAAGGATTGTATACGACAGATTCAAAATAGTTTTCCCTTACCTTAGTTAACAGAATCAAGTGTCTCTTACTTGCTTTTGTTGCTTGATTTGCAATGAAATTTCTTGTTGCAATGAAATAACGAAAACTTATTTCTAACTCACAGAGAAGATAATACGTAATTTTTTCTTAGTTCAAAGTAGAAATTACAGGAAAATGTGAAAAGCAAGAGGAAAGAGCCGGGGAATTTCTGAGCTCCTATATAAAATAAAACAACTTAAATTCAGAAAATACTTAATTTTGCCTCTTATTTCTTGTTTCAGTCACATACAATTATAAACTCTATGAAAGCATCGGAATTCAGGCAGTTCGAGATTAAAGTTGAAAAGGAATTTATGAATAGGACATAAAAATTAAGTATTTATTTCAGTTACGCAAATCGGAAGTTGGGGTAAAATTATCTAATGTTACTAATTATTTTATAATTTCTATTATAACTTACATCTTTTAATCGAAAATAAATTATTTAATGTTAAAATATTAAAATAAAGAAATCAATGACAGAAAACTAGAAAATAATTATCTTATTTGTTTATCATTTTATCATGCTAGTTCTCAGCGTAAAATACTTTTCTACCAACACTTATTTCTTCCAGATCCAGCTGCAGTATACTGATAAACCAACTCTTAAACTGGCAAGGAGAAAAAAGCTAAGCAAATAATTATTTTCCTCTAAATTAAGGTCCCCTTTCGAAAATTTAGGAATTTTAAATGCAGTTTGAGAAAGAAAAGTTAACATCAAAGAAGATTTTTAAAAATTACAAAATTAAAATATCGAAATTTGTTGAATTATTCTTTAATTAAAAAAAAGATAGAAATATTATAGGTGAAAAGCTCCTGAGAGATTTGACACATTTCGAAAAAAATTAAGAACTAGATTCTTTCATTAAAAAAATATAACAAAATACGATGGCATACGATGGGATTATAATATTAATTTCATGAGAGAAGTTATAATGCTTAATTCTTAAAGATGACAAATGACTATTTTTAAAATTTAAGTAATATCAATATGAAGGAGAAGAAAGAAAAGATGTCCTAACTTCGGTCCATATAAAGTTTTTTTTTTAAATAAGAATTTACAATAATGGTCTCCTAGAGTAGGTGTTTTTTGAAAATAAATCAAAACTTAGAATATAGTAAAATATTCTTAAATACGCAATGGGATGGTTAGATTGTTTAATTATCTTTGTTAAAATTCGCAAGTCTCAAATTTTCATCTATAAACGAATAAATTAAAACTAATTCTATATGCTGCTTGGGATGTTTTAGGTACCAAGCACTAAATTTCAAAATTTGTTCACTACTATGAAAGTTCACTAGCATGATAACACTTAACAGGATACGTAGGAATGAAAAACTAAACGAGCTGGGGAGAAAATGTAGGTACAGTCCAATAGTCCATAGTCCTGTGGTAAGACTTCAAACGCTCCAGAGATGCACGAAGGTTTATTATAAAAACATACTTCTACGGAGAGTTCCTGAAGAAGAGACATCATGATAAAAAAAAAAAAAAAAAAAAGAGGAATGAGGTCATAAAGTAAATTGAGATCAGAATAGGCAATCGAAAAATATATTAATATGGAAGGATGATAAGCGTAAAAGGATGGTCATAAGTCTCTTGACTTTTTCTGGAAAGCAGTTAGTTAGTTATATATTAGTATAATGCTCTTGTTATTTTTTCTAAGGCTTACATTAGGTGCTATAAAATGACAGGAAGAACGTATCTGGGTAATACTCAGTTCCTCGATTCCTTGTATATTTTGCTATTTCGCCATACCATGGCGGCCAGATATTTGTCTCAGTATGTAGTTCTAAGCCGTTTGTAACTGTTTGCGGCAAGAGTACTCCCAAAATGAGCAGGAATAACAAAGCTTTCTAAGACTGCCAATGATTTTCTTTTCCTTCATGAAGATACTCCACTACTTGCTATAGATTTGTCCACATTCATTTAAGTTTTCAAGCTCATAAGCCGGGTCTTTAGTGCTTGGAATGCTGGACGAAAGAAAGCGTTTCTTGAAAGGCGGCAGTATCTTCAGCATAATATGCTAAAGCGGTGTTTGTGGGATATCCCCGATCACGTATAAGTTGAGCAGTGTAGTGCCTAGTAGGGAGCTTTATGGCACACCTACTAGAACATCCTGGTAGCAGGAGTACGTGTTTGAAATGCGAACTGCAATGCTTCTGTCTGGTAGGTAGGACTTAATGATGCTTGTGTCTGATGCCTGGACAGGCCGATCCTAGCGGGGGAGACCAAGATGTGCACAGCCCGGGCGCGGCCAAATTTAAGGGCGGCTAAATAATTATCAAACATATCATATTTCTGTAAAAAGGGGCGGACAATTTCAACTTGTACATGCGCGGACGACGATATAGGATTGGTTCTGTGCCTGGGAAAAGCAGGACGCGTAATTTTTAAAATAGTAAAATGAATCTGTCCAGCCAGATCCTACCAAAAGCTTTGACTATATGAAAGAAAAGTCCAATAGTGAACTTCTTTTTGTGAAACACCTCAGAAATCAGTTCGACCACCCTGTAGAGCCGGTGAGTATTTAGTAAGTTTTCGACGAAAGACAAACTGCTGTGGAATCACGATTCTGTTAGTGTCGATAAAGGTACTGAATCTTCCCGATATTATTGCTTCGGCGAACTTTGTGATAGGATATAACAGACTGAGTAGACGGTAGCTTGCTTGCGCAGTAGGAGGCTTGTTTGGTTTAATTGTGAGCAAGAAAACCATCGCTTTTCAAGCTGACGAGAAGTACTTATATTTCACAATAATGGTGATAATCCTCCTTCGACCGCGTCTGGCATGAGGGCATGAGGGGCTCATTTTCAAATTGATCTGCTTTGATTTCAACAAAGATTTAATTCTGCTCTATTCTTTCATTAAGAATCCGAAATGTTTTGTGAATTTTGGTAACGGCAGCTCCGCTCAGAAGACACTTAACGCAGGTGTTGCTCAAGGGTCTATTTTAGGCCCAATTTTATATTTATTTTATATGGCAGATTTTCCTTGTGTATTCTATGCTTTCAATTGTTTTGCAGGTTGCTTGCTACGCCGATGACACGGCGCTAGCTGTAAAATCACCAAATAGCTGTAAAATGTCATTAACAAACTCCAGATTATAATGTCACAGATAGAACACTGGTGCACTGTTTGGAGAATTTCGACAAACGCGCAAAAGTCACAATTGCTCATTATCCAGAAAAAAGTCAAAAGGACTCCCGTCACTGCCAGACTTAAGGTACCCAACCACGTTCGGAAAACTTTTTTTTCAAAACAGCCGTATAAGGATACCATAAACACATTTTCTCATTTATTATCTACAGAGGTGAATTATGGAATATCAAAATTTAATATATACTATTATTATCCTGCAAAAAATATTAAATTTACGTGAAATGTTAAAACAATTTGAAACATTCCATATGAAAAAATATAAAAGTTATTTAAAAAAGTCATATAATAATAAATTACATGCTTTTATCTAGGGAATGACATAGGATTTTAAGGATAACTTAAATAATAAATAAAATTCAGAATATTGAAATTTTTTGAGGTTGTCGATAAATTCACGATGTCCTTATTTAAATAACAGGCCACAATTTCAATAATATTTAACATATAAATATTCTGGTATGTCATTCCCTAGATAACTATATATAGATTAAGCATACAAAGTTTCATAAAAATAAATTAATAATAATTTGATTTATCTTGCACTAAGTGAGCCAGTTTTTAGAAAAAAATAGATTTTGAGAAAAATGCATTTAAAGTTTAAAATGCTATATTTTTATTATTAAATCTTGACCCAGATACTTAAAAACTCCCCATATCTATAAGTTATACCTTCTTTTTGTTCATATTTATCTGTTTATATTTAGCCTATTTGTTTTTTGTGGCAATTTTTACTCTGGGTAGTGAGTGTTATTTTGATTTACTTATTCGCTCCATGTTGAGCTTACTAAATCTCTCGACTGCATATTCACCATGTTGCATACCTATATAATTTAAAATATCTATTAAGCCTAAAAGCCCTCTGTTAAAGTGTACAACAGATATGTATGCCCCTAATTTAAGAGTTTGCAATTCCACAATGGCAACCATCGGTATAAATTTCCAAAAAATGTCATTAACATTTTGTTTGCATTTTTTGTCTTTCTTTATAAGCACTTTTATAAGAGCTTCTGCTCACATAGTTTAATACACACTCTGAAGAATATTAATTACATTCTTTGGTCCAGTCCTTTGGATTTGTTTGCGTATACTCTTCTAACTGATACAGCTCGCTGATATTTGCAAAAAATGTCTGGTCCATCTGGGCACTAGAGGAAGTGTGAAAAAATGGAGCAGTTGCAGCACTTTCCATTCATTGTTCCTGATTCTAACTCCATTTTAAAGTTTGTCAGTAAAGACATCCATTAGTGAGCGACGTTGACCCTTCCATCAAGATTTTTTGTTTTACCTTCAATTTTCTAACTCTGCAGCTGGGCTTCTGAATATGACTTAGGCGGTCATATTTAGTGACACTATTTAAGTATAAATATCTTTTACGTCACAAATCACTTTCAAAAACATCACCTGCCAATGAGAAACATTTTAGTTTTAGTTCACTCGATGGGAATTGCTTAATTAATGTTATTCACAATTTCCTTCGCAACCCGTTTCATAAATTCATTCCTTACGCATATTCGTTTACAAACACTGCTTCGATTTTTTATCACCCTTTATTATACTTTTAACTCAAATGTTATTAAAAATAATCAAAGACTAAGATAAATCTAATTGCAGTATGCAATGTTTTGAATCAAATCAAACTCATATGCTAGCGAGGACATAACGCTTTCAACAGTTGCATTTTATTGGAAATGATTTCATGTTGCTGCACACATTACAGATAAGATCCTATTAATTCCCTCTCTTTAAAAGTCTTTACATTGCATTTCAAAGGTGAAAAAATTTTTATGTCCATTTTTAGCTGTTTTCAACCCTTTGAATGCGCACTTTCGGTGATTTAAATGTCCATTTACGGTTTTTGCGTCTTTATGAAATCCTTAATATCTCAGTTTCTAATTAACGTAGAAACAAAAACAGACCAGCTTTAGAAAGCTAAATAAACAATCTATCCAATGAACGAATAAAGTTGTCTTTTTTTTTTGCCAAAATTGACCTTTTCGACGTGTTCAGATACCTTAAGCTTTTTAACATAGAAGTCCCCACAGTGCAAAAAGCTATAATTATCTAGGTGTCACCATCAATAACAAGTTCACTTGCAGCGATCGCATAAACAAAGCACGGGGCAAAGCACTCTCTACGATGAAAAATATATTTCCTTTAATAAGTAAATACTCGAAACTTGATCTACTAAGGAAAGAGACATGCATATACCGCGATCATCAGGCCAATATTTACTTATGCCTCGCGCGCCAGGGCAGCTGTCAATAAGAAAGATGTGAGGAAATTACAAATTGTTCAGAATAAGTATTTGAGATTAATCACATAGGCTCACTTTTACGTGTCAAACAGAGTCGTAGCTAGGGTTTTCAGCGCCCAGGGACAACTGAAGATTTCGCGCCCCCTACTGCTTGCCAAGGATGGAAAACATTTAATTCTAAAATGTCGTAACATGAGTTTGGCGCCCCTTGGATTCTGCGCCCGGGGACAGATACCCCCCCTTTGCCCCCTCTAGCTACTCCCCTGTTAAACGACACTCTACATAATGATTTAAAAATTGAACGTGTAGAAGAGTTCATCAACAGTATGAACAAGAATTTCTTCACAAAAGACAAGAGCTTCTCGCATTTAAATACGTTTAATACCTTAGACTATATTATTCTACCTGAGGATGCACGTATCAGACCTAACGCGGCCCACCTCACCAGTGACTCAAATTTTCCGAATTAGCACACTCTCTCTTCATCTCAGACCTCCTTTTACTACGTAATGTACCTTCATTACAGATTTATCAATGAGCCGGCAACATAGTACACCATTAGCGATAGCCCGGTAATAACTGCATTAATTGATTATCTTCGTCAGCAGAAAATTCCTCTTGGAAAGTTCTTTACCATATTATTGGTGACATTTTCAAGGTATAGTTCCTCTAGTTTATATTTCTAATATAGCAGTAGACTTCAAAAAGAAATACTAGGCTAATGCTGTTCGCAAATAAATTTGTTGTGGTTTCAAACATCATCTTGTGTCTGGTTCACTTGAATTTTGTTGAGCAAAACTGAGATTCCAGATACGTAGTTAAATGTTCTGCCTTCTGTTTCTGTGCAGTTGATTCTGATCGTTTAAGGGCGGAATGGTTCCATACCTTTTCCTGAGGTTTACCATTTTGAGTAAGGGACTCGAGTGGCTGGCATGCGGGGTAACTGCTGCAGTGGCTTTTCTTCATTTAAAAATCTCAACTTCAATTAAAGGGTTTGTTTCCCAGGGAAAGACAGCATTAAAATAAAATTTCCGTGATCAAAATTAAATAATGCCTGCTGAAATAGTCGTTCAGTTAATTAAGGAAGTACCGTGCGCTGTGGCTAGAAATACAATTTATCTAAAAAATTTAAGCTTTGTGTATTTTAATTTCAACTCTGCATATAGCTCAGGAAATCGCTGAGAACGAAAAGAAACTTGGGATAATTCGTCTGCTAGCATTACAGTTAAATCTGATTGACTTGACTACTCGATAAGGTCGTCTGACCTATAAGCGAACAGTCCTGTCGTGTACGCACATCGCAAGGGTTTTGGTTGCAAGGCTGTTAATGAGATTGATGTACTAGTACATTTTTATGTATTAGAAGATACATATTTTATTATTCATAGCTCTGTAAACATAGTTTAAAAACTTATATGTTACATACCCTGTGTGCAGCGTAAAGAATTTCCTACATAAATGTTAAATAGCATGAAAGTATTTTGTGACATGTATTCAGTGTTTTGATATACCGGCGTAGCATGAACTTGCAAATCTACTAGTAAGCGTATTCTATAAATATTTCCGTTTAATGGTTGTTAAACTGCTTGAACGTATTTCTATTCTATAAGCATATTTCTGGTGCAAAGCAAATGGGTAACATCCAGCTCCTGTGATTTTATGTTACTACCATAATAAGTATTATAAATTTTATTTGACCGTTAAAATTAGATTTTTTAATTATTGCAAGATTTTAATAGCTAGGGAAATACATGTATCTTGTTTGTGTATATATATTTTATTAGTTTCACCTTTTTTAAATCCGTGTTTCATGTGATGTGCTATACTGAATGTGATCATTTATTTATTTCAGTTTTGTATTACTTGTATGTATAATGACTTTAAAATATGATAAGCGTAGTGTGAATTGTATGCATATTGAACTGTTTTTAATATTTTAATCCTTCAGTTTTCCGTAACTCAATTCTTTGTATGAATGACATTTATATGCATGATATTGTATTTAGATGGATTTAGATTAACGGAAAAATTTACAAAGTTGCAGTTGAATGATAATTTTTTTAATAATATTTCTGCCTGGGAACATGCTTGAAAAAGATATTCTTTAAATGCTATTATGACTGGCATGCTGAATTTTTAACTTTATAATATATAGATTTTTATTTTTTGTAGAGTATCTATGTGTTTGCCGTTATTGTCTAGTTTCTTCCATTTCAATTATAAATTTAAATCACTTAATTTCAATATAAAATCTGTAAGGAATGCTAAATCACCGAGTCAAGTTTTATCATTTAAATTTAAACATTCTTGATCTTACACTTTGAGAATTTTTCTTCTTATATTTCAGTTAATAAGTCATGAAATCGTTGCAGAAATTTACTTAGGCATCTTACATAGGTACGTAATAACAATTCTTACTGCCTTCCATCAAGTTGTAATTGCTGCTTGAGGGAACTTCCTTAAAGGAATTAAGAATTTTGAACACTGTGTCCATTATCTTGTGTATATTTCATCTTTTATTGGCTATTGTTTATTAATAAATTATGCAGTGATAGCTAAAAAAACTAGGAATTCATCGTCATTTTCATATTTTTAAAGCTATAAATTCCCTTTTGTCGCCTATCGTAGCTCCTGCTCCAACTGTTGTTAATGAAACTAATTTTAAAAGTTGTAATTTTAAATTAGTAAGGACATTTTTTAAAGAGTTGAATGTATCTGCACCTCTAGTCTTGTCTTTCAAAGAAATCGTACCTAAAAATTTGGTTAATCTTTCGATTATGGTAACTTGGCGATTTTTTGGAAAAAATTTGGCGACCAACCCTCCTACAGAAACCTTCTAGTTTTTGTTTGGACACCATTTTGTTTTCACGAAGTAAAGGCTTTTTTTTTACTTAAAATTTTTTTCCAACAATCCATAAAAGTTCTAGCATAAGCCAAATTACGCTTATGATAGAACTTTCATGGAACAAAAATGCTTAATCATGACGAAGATTAGGTGTGAAATTGGGAGAAAGTGCAGAATAGCAAATTGCTTGCCGTGTTGTTAAGAATTGCACATACACGGTATCCATGTACATGTCGACCTATTTTCACTTAAAATAAAATCCCAGAATTGCACAAAAGTGGCATTGCGCACACTCTTGACTTTATCCATGTACACTGCTAAAGTCCTAGCTAGTAACCTTTATCGCCTTACCAAAATGTCGCCAAACTACCTGTTACCATATTTCAAAGATTAGCCAAAAATTCTTCTTTAGTTGTATAATGTTTAAAAAATCTATGAATAAATATAAACAATTTTGTTGTACCACTTATATCTGTTAATTGTAAAAATATATTTATGGGTTTCCCTTGGCGATTTTTAGCAGTACATGGACACCGAGTTTGTGCAATTCTTCGACTTGTTATTTTGGCTTGGAAAAATCTCTGCTACACAAAGCCGAAATATCAAGTAAAAGAATTGCACAAACTCAGTATCCATGTACACATCGACCTATTTTAACTGAAAAAACATCAGAGAATTGCACAAACTCGGCACTGCACATTGACTTAACTTTGTCCATGTACACATCGATCTAGTTTCTCTTAAAAATCGAAGAAGCACCCAGTTCTACATTAGAGCCAAACAAAAAATATATAATCTCTAATAAACTGCATTTTAAATCAAGCAATGAAATAACATAAAAAAGCACTACACGCTAATATTGCATTCATGCACTGCACAAAGGAAACATCCACTTACCAGATTTAGAAATTTTTGTGTCTTCAGTCTGTGGCACACAAAATTCCTTTACAGCATCAAAACGCTTTCTTCAAACCATGTTCATTTGATACTTGTTTGTTAGGCTGATCGCGCTCTTGCCAACACATTGATTATCCCTGGGTAGGGCAAACCTCGCATGAAGAACTTTGGTTGGCAAACTCTATGAGTAATGGAATTTAGTTATAAATTACGCCCATGCCTCTAAGAATTGTACAGAATGTACATAGTAGGTGAACGTACTAAATAACTTGAACCAGAAATCCTGTATTTGTAAGTGGCGGAGTCATATCAAAGAGGAGGCCGTATACTCGGGTTGGAAAATATGATTTAAAAATAATTTAAAAGTTTCAATTATGTGAATTGTGACTTATTACCCATTGTAATGATCAGGAAAATATAGGTAATGCAGGGAGACAGAAAGGATAGAAGTGTGGTATTTTCACAGAAATGTCTAAAAGAAAGTTGGTTAACATTAAGGTAACCCTTGTATTATCGTGAAGTTGTTTCGTTTATTGCCAAGTTTTTGTATCATTTACGGTAACCTGAGTAGTTGAATGTTATGGAAACCCTATTCTGACGTAATCGTTTGCATTATTCTGGGAAATTTTGAATCATGGGATGTTTTGCAAGGGCTTTTGTGGTGTGTGTTGCTGAGGAAGTACATTGCTTGTTTTATTGTTTAGACGATACAATGGCTGAATGTTGTAGGATTAATCTGAAGTTTCTGTACGATTTGGAATGAAAAGGAAACGTGCATTAATTGAGATAATTAATTGTGTAAATGAAAGTTTACTTAGTAGCCATAGTCCGGAACTACATAGTATAATTTTTACTCATATTTTTGTGAATTTCTGCGTCGACGGCGATAATCAGATTGTATTTCAGATAATTTTAGGAAGTTTTTTGGATGCTCTTAATGAATTTTGTGTGTGACAGACTGAAGATGGAAGAATTTTAGTGCTAATACCTTCAATTATAAATTTATTAAATATATTGCCAATGAAACTATTTTATGTATGTAAGATCATGGGTAAAAGTATATTATAGGGTACCCCTTGGCGAAACTTGGTGGTACATGGATATCGAGTTTGTGCAATTCTTTGACTTACTATTTTGGCTTGCATAACGGCAATTTTTGCCCAGAAATTGTCACTACACAAAGCCAAAATAACGAGTCAAAGAATTGCACAAACTTGGTATCCATGTACATATTGACATATTTTCACTTAAAAATATCCCAGAATTGCACAAAAATGGTGTTCCACACTCCCTTGATTTTATCCATGTACACGTCGACTTATTTTCAGTTGAAAAAATCCGGCTGATCTTTGGAATATGGTAACAGGTAGTTTGGCGACATTTTGGTAAGATGATAAAGGTTACTAGCTAGGACTTTAGCAGTGTACATTGATAAAGTCAAGAGTGTGCGCAATGCCATTTTTGTGCAATTCTGGAATATTTTTTTAAATGAAAATAAGTCGACGTGTACATGGATACCGTGTATGGGCAATTCTTAAAAACGCGGCAAGCAGTGTGCGATTTTGCTCTTTTTCCCAATTTCGCACCTAATCTTCATCATGATTAAGCACTTTGTTCCATAAAAGTTCTAGCATAAGCGTAATTCGGCTAGCAGATTGTTGGAAAAAAAAAGTGCCCTTACTTCGTGAAAACAAAATTGCGTCCAAACAAAAACTAGCAGGTTGCTGTAGCAGGGTTGGTCGCCAAATTTTCAAGAAAAAATCGCCAAGTTACCATAATCCAAAGATTAACCAAAAATCCAAGAATTGTGCAAACTTGCATTACGCACTCCCTTCACTTTGTCCATGTACGCATCGATATATTTTCACAGTTAATCTTTGGATTATGGTAACTTGGCGATTTTTTGGTGAAAATTTGGCGATCAACCCTGCTACAGCAACCTGCTAGTTTTTGTTTGGACGCCATTTTGTTTTCACGAAGTAAAGGCATGGTTTTATTTTATTTATTTTTTTTCTTACTCAACATTTTTTTTCCAACAATCTGCTACCCGAATTACGCTTATGCTACAACTTTAATGGAACAAAAGTGCTTAATCATGACGAAGATTAGGTGCGAAATTGGGAGAAAGTGCAGAATAGCCTACTGCTTGCCACGTTTTTAAGAATTGGACATACACGGTATCATCTATGTACACGTCGACTTATTTTCACTTAAAAAAACATCCCAGAATTGCACAAAAATGGCATTGGGCACACTCTTGACTTTATCCATGTACACTGCTAAAGTCCTAGCTAGTAACCTTTATCGCCTTACCAAAATGTCGCCAAACTACCTCTTACCATATTCCAAAGATTAGCCATTTTCACTTAAAAAGTGAAAGGAGCACCCAGTTCTGCAATACAGGCAAGCAAAAAATACATAATTTCAATAAACTACATTTTAAACCAAACAATAAAATAACAGGAAAAACATGTTATACATTTAAAGCACTACAAAAAGCAAAAATCCACTTACCCTATTTAGCAGTTTTTTCGTCTTTGGTCTGTGACACAGAAAATTCCTTAACAGCATCCAAAAACTTCCTAAAATTATCTGAACTCGAATCCGTATATTGGCGTTGCCACATCTGAACCTTTCTTCCTACAAACCCATTCAAATCCATCTAAACGGTTTTTAAGTTTGACTAGATGCATATACTTTCTACGAGTATATACAGGACACTTATAATGGCTACTAAGCAAACCTTCATTCACCACACCAATCAATTAACATTTTTTTCCCCTTTCGTTCCAAATCGTACAGAAACTTCAAATTAATCTTACTACATTCAGCCATTCTACAGTCTACACAATAAAACCAACACTCACCACAAATGCGCTTACAAAGCATTCCATGATTCAAAATTTCGGTTAATCTTCAGATTATGGTAACTTGGCGATTTTTTGACGAAAATTTGCCGACTAACCCTGCTACAGCAACCTGCGAATTTTTTTTCTTTTTGGACGCCATTTTGTTTTCACGAAGTAAAGGCATTTTTTTTTTTTTTACTCAACATTTTTTTTCCAACAATCTGCTAGCCGAATTACGCTTATGCTAGAACTTTTATGGAACAAAAGTGCTTAATCATGACGAAGATTAGGTGCGAAATTGGGAGAAAGTGCAGAATCGCCCACTGCTTGCCGTGTTGTTAAGAATTGCACATACACGGTATCCATGTACACGTCGACCTATTTTCACTTAAAAAAAATCCCAGAATTGCACAAAAATGGCATTGCGCACACTCTTGACTTTATTCATGTACACTGCTAAAGTCCTAGCAAGTAACCTTTATCGCCTTACCAAAATGTCACCAAACTACCTGTTACCATATTCCAAAGATTAGCCGAAATTTCCCAGAATAATGCACCCAATTAGGTCACAATAGGGTTTCCATAGCATCCAACTACTCAGGCTACCATAAATGAAACAACAACTTGGCGATAAATCAAGGAACAACTTCACCATGGTATCTTAACCTTTTCATGACGGCACACCTTTGTTTAAGACGCTCGTGCGGGACGAAAGAGAATCGAAGGCAGTCACCATACAGAACGGAGGTTTTGCATCGCTAAGCCTAATTTTATAACAAAAATCAGAAAAACAGAAGTTTTGATTCTAGCATTGTAATTTTTGGTATCATTTTAGGTTATTACTCTAGCTCTTATATATGTTAAAATTAGCCCTTAAAACACTTTTTTTTTTTACATGAAAATATACTTAAAAAATTGCTTATAATCTAAAATAATTTTCGGAAGCGCTATTTAAATTATTCCAAAGTTTTAATTGATAAAATCCATCAATAAAGTTTAAAATTAATAAAACAAACACAATAAAGACTATTTACAGTAAGAAGTAAAAAAATTTAAAATGAAAACGAGCGTGACACACTTCTGACACAATCACTTGTGATGCACGTTAGTCTATTAATAAATGCATGTGAACTATTCGTAAGCGTTTAGCAATGTTCGATTTTCTGCAGTGCTCTAAAGAGAAGTGAATGTATGTAAAATAATTTTGGAATGCTGTAAATGCAAGGATGACATAAATAGGCCATATATGCATTACCGTCACATATGCTAAAATTTGAGTTAGAGATAATCAAGGCTGTATTTATGAATAGGCTACACAAGCTTAGGGCCCCCACTTTCTGTGCAGCCCCCTCCCAAATTAAAATGTAGTATTAAAATATATTATAACAGAACTTATAAAGGGCTCCATATCTCAAATAGCTTGGGTCCTTATAAAGTCTAAATCTGGCTCTGGCAGATAATACAACGATATATGTTGTTATGTTTCTTTTTCTTAGATTTGTCCCCTCCTAGATATATTGATGGTATTTAGAAGTATGTAAATAATGTGCAGTACAAAGTCTGAAATCCGGACTCGTCAGGACTTTGCGATTCCGGATTTGGGATTTTTCCGAATATTAGACCATCAGTTTAAATCTAGTAAGATGGCATGTAGAAATTATAAAATTAATAATATGAAATTGTGATTTATGAAATAATGAGTATTTATGATCGAAATGGTATCAAAATTTACAAAAAAAGTTTAATATTTATTTGTTTACCTTATTAAACATTTCTTTCAATATAAGTTGCTCAAGTTGCTTCGTTTTTTGTGTTAATACTTTCTTTTTAATTTTGTAGACAGACATAATCTCTTGTTTAGTTACATTGTTGAAGTCCTGTAACTGCTGTGTCAAGAATTCCGACTAACTTGTCATTCGAAAGTTTTTCATTTTCATTTTCTTCACTATCACCATCAATATTTCACTTCGCCATCACATTCTTCACTATCGGCAGCGGTATTTTCTGGATTTAGAACCATAATACAGATTTTGCCATTCATTCATTGATTGATTGATGATTGAGAAGCATTGCTATCACAATGAAAAACTTCTTTTGTAAGATCTTCATTGATTACCACTTCATATTTCTTTTCAAAATCCGTAAATTGGAAAATTCCAGCTTTGTTTTGCGATATCCAAAAACCTTTAAAATTTGCAGCTATCATCATCAAATTTAGCTATCATTCACTATACAGTCAAAAGTCGTTAATTCGGACACCCATAATCCGGAATGAGCTGTAATCCGGACCTCAAAGCTACAAACTTTCTGCGCGTGCGTCACGTTGACGCGTGCGCGTAAGACCTTTACAGCTGCAAATATGCGTGTGTGCATAATATGTTTACGCATGTGCGTTTAATGTATAAAGGACAGTATAAGCTAAGCTAAAATTATCTAATTCAGTTAATGTTGCAGATTGCGTTGTTCCTTAATCTTCAAATTGGATCCGGCTTATTATTTTTTGCAGACTGTTAGAGCAATTTTATAAAAGTAAGCTTGAACTTTCAATTATGCCAAATAGAATTTCCGATATATATTTACTAATATGTAAAGGATCTACAAAGCGAAAGTATGTTTTGAAGTCCATTAAACAAAAAGGGGAACTGCTGCAAAAAATGGATAAAGGCATATCCTTCGTTTCTCTAACCATTCCGAAATCTGTTTATCAATTTCACGCTGCTCTGCGGCGGAGGGGGGGGAAACGCCGCAGTGCATCAGCAATATCCTTATCTTCAGGTCAGACGTTTTTATTTTATTTGGCCTATAATTCCTTACTAAATGTAGTATTTCATCTCGATGTACTCCATCTTTGATATGATTTAAATCAAATTCCTCATCATTATAATTCGCTTCCGATAGTGAAGAAAGTGACACAGAGGTTATTGAAAACGAAAAAATTTCGATTGACAAATTAGTCGGTATTCTCGACACAGCAGTTATAGGACTTGAACAGCAGAACTTTGTAACTGAAGAAGAATTATGTCTGTTTATAGAATTAAAGAGAAAGTATTATCACATAAAACGAAGCAACTTCAACAACTTACATTGAAAGAAATGTTTAATAAAGTAAGCAAATAAATATTAAGCTTTTTTTTTTTTGTAAATTTTGATAATTTTTAGATCATAATTGTTCTTTATTTCATAAATTATGGTTTCATATTTTTAATTTTATAATTTCTGCATGCCATCTTACCAGATTTAAACTGATGATCTATAATCAGGAAAAATCGATATTCCGGAATCGCCGAAGTCCCGATGAGTCCGGATTAACTACTTTTGACTATACATATTTGACTCTGCATCATAAGCTTGGCGACTAATGACAAGTTACTCTTAAATTTTATCTTGCTTCTATCGCGCACTGAGACAATTATGCCTGAATCATATTAGTTTAGTTATTTATTATGCTTATGTCTATTTCTTCCACATGCTTAAGGCTTATCAGAGTTCTGAATAAATAAATTCCCACATATACTTAAGCCTTATTGAGGGCCGGTGCTAGATATCTTACCACCTGATGCAGTCTCTGTGGGTCCTAAATTCTGCGACCCGGTGCGTCCATACGAGCCCTGGCGCTACTTCTGGGTTTATGTGAATAACAAATCAGTTATTCTTAATTCAAATAGCTGCAAATGTAATCTTTGTGTCTATGCGTATCATCAACAAAATCTATTTTTAGAATATGGAAAGAAATTTTTGGTAAATTTTTCTTCGTCAACGTTGTTTAGCGCATTTAACTTAAATCTGTAATCATCACCAAGCGTAATGTCAACATAAAAGGTTACCATACTCCTTTATTATTCAATTACATAAAAAAATTGTTTAGGCATCGCTACATGCAAGTTGTCATGTTTTGCTAAACATGCACTGATAAAAGGAAAGTATAATAAATAATGATTTGCCAGGTTGTTATCAGATCAATGATGTATCTACGTGGAATGTTTTGGTTTGAAATGTATGCCAAAGCAGATATGCAGCAACAGAGCCAAATTATTGATCAACCAGATTTATGCTAAAATGATTGTTTCTTCAATAACAAAGAATTTTATTTAGTGTCAAAGTGAAATTAAGAATCGGTACTCTCCACAGTTTTTATTATGCACAGAGGGGGGGGGGGGAATTAAATGTGCATGCGTAAAGCCTACGAGAAAAAACGTTAGTGGTGGTTTTGAGGTCTGTATTTTAGAACATTTCGGATAATGGACGTCCGGATTTCGGACTTTGTACTGTATAAATAAAATGTGGAGATGTATGTGTTTATGTATGCATGCACATATGTATCTGTGTGTGTATACACATATATATGCATGTACAATACATACATATGTGCATACATACATACACTTCTGAATTCCAGCCTTGGTAACAGAAGAGTACCGAATAAAGGCTAATCAAAATGATTGGGATAAATTTAGTCCTAAATTTTCTTCTGTCATTTAAGTTTCATATTGTACTGCTTTCAATATTTTACAAATCTGTATTTCACCATTTATGTCAAACTACTTCGTTTGAAGATTAATCGTAATTTCTTTTAGAGGTGTGTTTCATTTCTAAACTACATTTGACATCGCAAAAAAGCAGTTCCTTAAAGTTTTCTTAAGAGTGAGAAAAGTTTGTATTCTTAATTTGTAAAGGTCATGTAATTTATTGATTGTAATGAATGTGCTTTGGTAATTTGTTTCATTAGATCATGCAACAAAAAAAATTAGGCTCAGTTGTAATTTTTTTCTTTCTTTATTCTTTTCCCATATAGGAGTATTATTGTTTCATGATAGGAAGGATATGGATTTGAGTGATATTTTTAGTCCTAACACACTGTGCCGTGAACGCCAGTTCACATCTGATCCGGGGAATCTAGATTTACCTGCTCCTCATATTTTTCTGGATGACACTAGTATTGGGGATGCTCATTTTGATCTCCCTTGTTCACCAGGAGATCCTGTTTTTAATGAAAGTGAGGTAAATAATCATATTATAACTTCTGGTAGTTAAAATATTTGTCATCATTTTTGCAGTTTTTAAGTAATTAAATTTATATTGCATTAAAATTATTGTTGTCTGCATATCTTTTTTTAAAATGCAAAAATTTAGACTCATGAATATTTAAGTTTATTGTTTTGAATAATTTCCTGTAGATTAATAGTTTATTAAATTTTGAATTAAAAAATGTTTTAAATTATATTAAGTTTTTTTGCAAGTCCATAATACACATTTTATGGTTTGCTAATGTAAAAATTTAGTTTGGCATAAAAAATTATAATTTTTTTTGTAAAGTAACCACTTTATTTATTAATTTGTGCTTTTTTTAATGAATTAATATATGAAGTGCATGAAAATTGAAATTTTTTTTTAATGTATCAAAAAACTGGAAATTTCAGATGGAGTAAAATATCTTTAAAAGAATTGATATGTTGTTTTAAAGCTGCAGAAATGTAGAACTAAGTCTAAATAAAATTCTGCTATCCTTTTTATTTTTCTTTTCTGCATGTAAATTTTATTAATATCTGCTCTGTTATGTTGATCGATATGTCTTTAATTCAGTTAATTGGATATGGTAGAATTTGCAGTTCTTAAGATTTTACTGTTTTGATTTAAATTGTTTTGTTTTTGTTTAATAAAGATAAATTTATATTATTACCTCTTCAAATGCAAAAACAACTGTAAATTTTCACAGGTAGTAAATTTCAAGCTAGCCTACACACCCAACATTGAATGGTCACAATATTAGTAATTCCTAATATTTTATAATAGAAATTCAAGTTTTTGATGTTAATTGCTGAATAGATCAATTAGGTAGTTGTTTGTTAAAAATAATTTGATATTATTGCACTCAGAGTCTTTTGAGTCATATTTGTTCTATTGTAAAGGGCATACAATTTAGTAGTTTGCCTCTTATTGATCACTGCAGGGCCATACAAGAGACTTGAGAGCTCCAGGACAACATATGATAGTGGGACCTCCTGCCTTTATTGTTTCTTCTAACTTTAACCACTCTTTCTTTCTGGATTTTGCTGATTATTTTCTTAATAATTAAAATAGCTTTATACACTTTAATTGAATGAAAATTTTTTTAATAATTTTTCGTTTATTTTGGTTTTTGTTTCATTGATGCATCCTGTTATATGTTATTTTTCATTCCTGTTTAATCTTGCTAAAAGAATATGATATTTGAAGCTATGTAATGCCACACAGAGCATAATGTGAAACATAAACAATGTATTTTAAGTAAAATGTTTACTAGCAAATTATTCAGTGTACTTTATTTTTACACTTGGATTACAAAAATCTTTGTTTTCTAATTGTTAAGGAAGCAAACTTGTTAATTATTTTATAAAGGTCTGTTTTTTGGGATGTATTATTCTTAGTTGAGAGTGAAGCTAAAATAGTGACCATTTCCTGTCTCACACTGCTTCACAAATGGTTTTTTATTATTATTATTAATTTTAGTTTAGAGAATAATCGTTCAGTCTTGCATACAATTTCATGATGTATGCACAGCATGCATCATGAAAACTCAAAAATGAACTTTATTATCAACAATTTTGCTAATCTTCTGATGCTATTAATTTTTCCAAGCTCCTGTTTAAATGACAGGATAGCAGCTCTGCTTTAAATGACACTATTCACAAAAGCAGATTCGACCGGTAGCAAAAACCGTTTCTTCCAACAAGTCCTATTCACATGACGAACAAGCATTAACTGCTTCTCGGAATTGGAAGTAGAACTTAGTAGAATGTTCCTACCTCTCTGAAGCAGGGCAAATGGGGAGATTTCCCATACTGCAATGTGCAGTTTACTTAATTTTAGAAAACAACATGGCTGACTTGCAACTGACTGCTGCTGACTTGTGAGCGAAACAATCGCGTTAATAGATATTTGGGAATGCGATGTCATCCAAAAAAATTAGATGGAACAGTATGAAATATGGAAATTTGTTAACAAGTACAGACAAGGTTATCTGATGCTAGATATTCAAGAAATACCTTTCAAATTAAAACTAAAGACGTGCATATCGGCTTCAACGCATCAAGGAGACTCTATACCTTTTGAATGATTTTTTTTTATTTAAGAACTTTCATGTATTTTTATGAGTATTATTAAATTTTTTTATAAGGCAAAATGATTTTAAGCTGAAAAAAATATTTGCCAGTATTTATTCTTTTTAAATTTAAATTTTGGGAAGAAAAGTTTAACAATTAAAGTATCTTTCTGCTCCTACAATTTTCAATGTTTTTCCCCAAAATTTTCGTATTGTATTTATTAGGATGTTCTTAATAACTTTAAGGATTAATTTTGAGATTAATGAATTAGTTTCTGAGAAAAAGTAAAAACACATTTTTATATAAAAACTTTGAAACAAATATAATCTCAATCACAGTTTCACTTCAAATAATTTTCTTTTTCCAAACCCATCCTTGTTTTTGTAAAGTCTATAATTTTAAATAAGCGGTAAAAATATTAAGTGAAAGTATTTATGGAAAAAAAAAATGCAAACTGAGAAAACGCAGTTTAACGAATGTAAATTGTCTAAATGGTCATTAAATCATTTCAAATTCCTTAAAAATTGTATTACGGAATTTCAATACATAAATATATATATACATATACAAAATAAAACCTAGTGCTATTCAGTTGGTTAATATAAACATAAATTACAAGCTTTTCTCTAAAATCTTTGTAAAACATGTTCACATGAATTAATTATAATATATTTTCTAAAACATTTATAATCAATATTAAAACATTTATGATTAATATTAATAATATTAATTTGTCATTTTATTCATTTTTTCAAAACGCAAAGTTTGAAATTTTAACAGCCACAAAACATTTTATTTAAAATTGTTCAGCAGCATACATGATTTCTTTTCTTCTCTGAACTAACTGATCTTGTACATATATTGCATTTTAAATTTATTTAGGTGTATTTTAATTAATTAGAGCTAAACTTCAATGGCATTCTATAGCAATAGTTAAGCTGATTTTTCATTTTCGGACTTGAGTATTTTACTGCAGCATGTGGGCAAACGTTAGAAATCTGCCAATCCAATTCACATTTGTGACATCCTTGCTTGTAGTGGCTTACAGGTTAAGGGATGGAAATAGAAGTGCTGCTGACATATCTTATGGAACTTTTATATAAGATAAACTGCTTAATCAAGGATCTTTATTTGCTTTGATAAAAAATTTGGGTTGAATTACTTGATAAGTATCAAATATATTGTAATGATGATGAAGCTGGATGCATAAAATATCTATCAGTGGATAAAACAAAGTGGCCCTAAAGTAAAATGCTTGATATTTTAATTTCAGATTTTGTGTAATTCATCACAATGCAATTTGAACTGTTTGTGAAGCAGTGTAATTTCTGAAGTAGGTTCAGCAAGAGAAAAACTTTCTGAACATACTTCTTCTCCAAGGCTAAAAGATCTGTGAGGAGATAGACATTGGAGATTGTACGTTCTTCAAATTTTCTTCACATTTTAGTTATTTTAAGCAAAGCTCTGTCCTTTCATTTATATGGTAACAGGTCTACAGTTTCAGGTTGCTGATAATAGATGTGCGGTTTTTAAACAGTGTTTAGGAAATTTAAAATCTCGCATTGTGTAACTAAGAGTAGAACAAAGTCGAATGTGTCCAGTTTTTCCCCTTTGGTTTTATCACTTTATTCCATTCCTTGCTTTTTGGGCAATCCAAATTATGTGTTGGCACATTTCATCACCTCACTCAACTTATGCTATTAAAGCACATCCACTCTGTTACATTGTTTTCAGTTTTTCTCAGAGGAAAATACTATGACTAAAATAGCAATATACATTTTGGACTGTTTGAAAAACTGGTAAATTTTCATGTTTCCTTCAGTAGTAGGTTTTAAAAAAAAATTTAGATTATGGGCCACTCAATGTACAAAGTAAGCATGTGGGAGTTTTTCTATCATACATTGTCTCACTCCATTGCATACCCTCACTCAAAACAGCTACATCATCATATCCTTCCCTATGACATTTTGTTCAATCCAAACCTTTCTCAAGTAGTGTTTTCATAACTTCAAGGTCCTTTAATGAATTATTTCCTTCTAAAAAATTCATAAATTTTTATTTCATCAGTTTTTTTTTCCTTTTTCATAGTTTAGTATTTTCACATATTTGTTAAGTTTGCTAAGTGTTAAAGTATTAAAGTACACTTTTTAATCAAATTAAAATTTATTTTATTTGTCAGAATAGAGGCAGCTGAAACTTTAATTGTGAAAGGAAAAAGTAACTACTACTTTCTTCAGAAAATATAAATATCTGAGTTTGGTATAAGTATGAATAATTTTTTTTTCTTAGATTTTTTTTAAATGCAAATCATTTTATAATTTACTCTTTTTAGTTGTCAGCTGATGATGATGATTTAAACATAGATATTGTTGACATGTCTTTACCTTCCCGAGCTGCTGAACAGGCTGAGCATTTAGTTCGAAAAGTATTGGAAGAAGCTGAGCAAGCAGAACATCTAGTGAGAAAAGTCTGGGAAGAAGCTTGGAAAGTAAGAGGATTCTATGTTGTAAAGTTTGTTACAGAAGATGCATTTAAATAATGACCAGTTCGTATATGCAGTAAAAGTATGCATTTAACATGTAACAGAAATAATAAAACTAGCTATTATCAATTACAATTATAAAACTGAGTTGAGAAACAGTTAATACAATACCTAATAAGCATGAATGATAACCTTGATACTTTGCATGAAAGCAATGTTTAGCCTGCCTTTCCATATATATTTACAATTCATCATTTTGTCATAACATTGTGAACATTGTGCAATAACATTGCCATAACATTTAACTCCAGTGAACTAGTTCAAGTGTAGAAATCCTACTGCTAGATCTTCATTCAATTTGTGATTATTTGTGCATTGTGATAAAAATCATAAAATAATCTTCTAAGTATGCATTTTAAACTTTTTATTATATAAGTTATTTTTGTAAATCATCTGCTTATTTGAAAGTTAAATCTATTCCATTTATTTTGGAATAAAATAGCTAAAAGCTTCATTACGTGCATGGATAACAAGCATCATTCATGTTATTTTCTTTATCCCCATAACCCTTAATTTCATTTTTTAGAACCTGTCAAAATTAATATTCTGATCAGAGTTTTTAAAAATTTCACTGGAATTCCTTTTATTCCTCTTTCTTTATTTATTGGTGTGAGAAAATTTAGTTCAGCATCCTTTGTGTGGAACCAAAAGTGCCCACTGCCCAAAAATATACAAAGATCAATTTGTGCAAAATTTTGTATTATTGTTAAATTTTTGCCTTCACTATTTACAATAGCTGATTGTAGGTGCACAAGAAATAAATTTCTTTGAGCGATATATTGCAGTACTTCTATAACTGTGACTGCGCATCTGAAATGAAACTGTGTTTGTGCTTCAGTGTATATATAAGTAGCAGTTATTTATGTGTATTTATAAGGACTTCCACTGATAGTTTTGGAAACAATTTCATGAAATTATCTGTTTTGAGTAGTTCCATAATTTGCTGTACATGTCTAGGTTTGCTTTTTCAGGAGCCCTGTTGGCATATATTTTGGACACCCTTATATACTTTTGTACTCAAGTTACAAAGTACTAAAAAGTAACTTGATTGGGTTAGATTATTTTCATTATGATAAAGCACTCACATACTATCTTACCTGTTTAAAAAAGCTATGTTTCTTGAAGATTTTGTAAAGGAGACAGCCTTTTGGTAACTGCAGCCAGTTACAATTCAGGTATTAATCACAATGCAGACTTCCAGTATTCTCTGGTTTCTTTAGACATAGGGCCCCTAACCAGTGGGAAATAACACAGCTTTGTCTTAAGCTCTTTCATTAAATAAAATAGAAGGCAATGGATTTGCAGATGTATTGATAACATGGTAATGATTCTCTAAGGGAATGGAACAAAGGCACTAACTATTGACACTAATTAATGAAATAATGGAGCAAAATGTGTGGAATGAAGTGCTGATACAAAAATAAACTGCAATCAGAGTTCATTTAAAGTATTAAATATCTAAGCAACTATGCTTGATGATTTGTAGTCTGGAGAGTTAAATGTGAATAATATCTATCCGGGATCATAAGGTAGTTTATGTGCTTAGTAGTAGTAAACAGTGTATGTAGTAAACAGCGTATGTGTCCATAATGTGTGAATTCCTTGTACCTGTTTGCTCTATGCAGTGTGAGACCCAGATGATTGCTGTCACAATATACCTGAAGCTGGCCATTTCATAGACTGTAGAGTTTAGAGTAATTGCAAGGTACTTGACAGTAGCCAGATCACTTCATAAAGTGATCCATTGACTGATAATGTTCTGTTAATGGTGGGTAAATCTACTGGACTTGGAAGCAATAGGGTAGCTGTTCTCTTTACTAGTGAATCATACTTTGTTGCCTGAAATGATTCTCGACATGCCTATATACAGTAAAAATCTGATTTGAATTGCCATCTATTGTGTGCCAGAGAGCATGATGGATCTTGCATGGTGTTGGCTAGCATAATGTTAAATGGTCAAATTTTCACATAATCTTCCCCCCACAAGTATTATCCAATTTTGAAAGAAGGTCCTGGCATCTTTCATTCATAGGCTTTAGTTAACCTGCATTTCTTAATGAAAGCCAGTTCTCCAGTCCAGTGAACTGCCTGGGTATGAGGGAGTATAAAGTTTCTGTATACCAAATGGTGGCTAACACAGATTTGTTTTTCTGTGAATTGAATGATATTGCAGTATCTTTTGGGGCTAGAATGTACAGATTACCCTTTAAAATTATTGATATTTTCGTACAGAATTACTGAGTAGCTATTAGGTTCATATCAGCACATTATTAGTGATTACACTCTGTTAAAGCCACCGTTAGTAATTTCCTTTTCCCAGTGTATGTGTTTGCTAGGATAATTAGTGGCTCATTCATTTTATATTCTGGTATCATGTTTGTTATTTAAATGTTTATAAGAAATTATACCTCCCACAGTTATAACTTTTCTTATTTTGTATTTGAAGCTATTACTGTGTGTATTAATCCTTTCTCCATCCTTCCTTAGGTCTGTCACTTCAGCTCACTACCTAAATGGTTGCAAGATAATGACTTTTTGCATCGTGGTCACAGGCCACCTCTTCCATCTTTTACTGCTTGTTTCCGATCCATCTTCAGGATTCATACTGAAACTGGAAATATTTGGACTCATCTTTTGGGTAATAATATTTTTTCTTAACTGCAGTTTGTTCAAATTATAATTGAAGTTAATTTTGCCTTCTTTGTAGTAGAGTTAATTATATTTACATCACGAAGTAAATAAAATACACTGCTGTCTAAAAGTTAAGTAACAACAAACAAACAAAAAAATTTGCTTACAAAGCCCAGAAACTAGCCCATAAAATTTTTTTCATACAAGCACTTTTTAAAAAGGAAATTTATATAAAAAAGTGTTTTGTGCAAAGCCTGTGTCTCTACGTTTATGGAGCTCAGAGGAAAAATCTAAATAGCCTAATTTTGAACAATGAATAAACAACATTATGGTAATGGAATGTAACAGCGCATTTCAAAAGTGGATTGTTGTTGGACCTCACCATTTGGAAATAGCCTAAGCCTTAAATGGCAATAAAATCCATCACTTGCTGTTTGTGTGATTAACATCAGAGTAAAGCAACCGTGTCGATAAGACTGTTAAGTGAACATCCAAGAATCACAGCTGTTCATTAGGACAATTTTATGCCTGCAAGCATGATGCCACTGGTCAATTACTGCAGATCAGAGTAAGAAGAGCTGTAGTTCTGCAAACTATTTATGATTGAAGAAATTCATATATGTAAATCAAGCAGTAATATTAATCTCATGCTTTATGTTTTTAGTGAGTTACAAGCTCTATACCGTGTGGGGCAGAAAGGACGAACGTTTTTTAAATGACTAGAACTCACCACCAGGTGGATTGACAGCTATGTGATAGTTGGCATTAGAATTGTGAAATCTTAGCATTCTCTTTACTTTTCAGTTTAAACTAGGGAGCTTTGAATGCAGAACATTTTTGCGTACGACTATTTTAGTGGAGAGGCGGGCTGGCTGCATGGGTGTTTTCGTGGTTTTCCCCATGTGTAACGTGTATACGAGCCAGTTTCCCTTAGAAAGTCCTCCACGAAGGCATCCCTCCCCTTAGGCAGATAGCCCTAGTGTGCTTTGCCATAATCAAATACACCACACCACACCATTTTAGTGGAGAATAATGAGTCTATCATGGCAATTCAGTGTGAGTCAATATCCACAGAAATCAAGCTGTTCCTGTTCATAACACTATGTTACGTTGGGTCAAAGTTCTTCATACATAAGGTACACTGTTGAACAAAAGATTAACAGAGGCTACATAAATGGCATGTACCCTTGAAATTGTGAAAAAAAAAGTCAGAAAAGCCCTGTTCCACAGTCCAAGTCGATCTGCTTGGAAGCATTCTTCTGAACTTGGCCTAAGTAATCATTTGGTAAGGGGTACTTTACTCAAGACTTTGTAATTCCATCCCTATAAACTGGCAGTAGTGCAGCTGTTGAAGCATGGGGATTATTTGTGGTGTCTTAACTTTGCACATGAGATGGAAGTAATTTTTGAGTAAAATGACAACCTCATTTTGCTTATGAGCAGTGAAGTTCACTTTTGTCTCAGTGGTCTGATGAAGCAACATACCTGCCAATATTGGACTTTTGAAATAACTACACAAAAGATGCTGCACAGCCATTAAAGTGACACTTTGGAGTGCCATGGATAAAACTGCCATCATCGTTCTTTACTTTTTTGAAGATAATAATGGGAGTGCTTTTACTAAGAAGTTCAGAGTGCTATTTTGAAATGGTAAACAACTGCTTTTATCTGAATTGTGACAAAAACATGCTCCCACTCAATGTGTGTGGTTTGAACTGTATGGGGTGCCGTCCCACACAGATATAGCTTTTTTTTTTAATGGACATTATTCACCTTCTCTTCCCTAGTCGCCTCATTTCAAGATTTGGTAAGATTCATTGGCCATCTCAGTCCCCTTATTTATCTATGTCCGATTATTTCATGTGGGTCACATCAAGGCATACGGAACTTTGGAAGAATTGAATGAAACTATTTGTGTGAAAGTTGCCCAAATTAACAAAGCAATGTTAGAAATAGTGGAGGCCATCTTCTAAGAATATCTTCAGAAATGCATCAGTGATAAAGGCACCACATGGGAGATGCTTTCCACACTTGATTTTGTCAAATGCTATTTCAATACAAACTCAAATCTGTCAATAAATTTCTTTTACAGGAAAAAATTAACACTTTTTTGTTTGTCCATCATTTGTATCCTCATTTTGTATCTGTTCAACATGGGAAATGCTGCAAATTTATGACTACTAGGTAAAAGAAAAAGAGATAACAAAAGGAAAGAGAAAAACTTTTTAAAGAGAGAACTTGTAAACTTATAAATAGAAAAAGATAAAAATGTGTTCTTGTATATGTCAGTGTTCAAAAAATAAAGTTAGAGTTAAAAAAATACTGTTTGTACTTTCTTTGAGAAATGGTATTAAGACAATGTAACCTGATGCTAGTGAAGACTTTAAAGAAGACACATTTGACTGCACCACCAAACCATTATAGTTGTTAGTGATTCTGACTATTGTACCAAAGGGGCCAGGTTTCAATCCCGGAGAAGGCATGGATGTTTGTAAATGTATAGTTTCTGCACAGCATGAGGGCACTCAAATATGCAGTGAGCGGAAAGTCCTCTAGAGAGGGTGGTGGTAGGGGAAGAATGGCGTGAGGCCCTCAAACCCACCAGGGTACTGTCCTTCAAAATTGGGGGTAGAACAGAGCCAAGTCATACTGTCATTTGTATGGTGTCCAAGGTGCAATCTTGACATGATGAATTTCATGAGCTTGCTCTGATTTCAGACAAGCAAGATTAGTCACAAAAACAACATCTGACTGGAGTGGTAGGCAAGTAGCAATTGAAACTGGGGATCAAATAGCTATCTTTTAAATCCTCAAAACTATACAACCATAAAGTGATCTGGGAGATTAGAATTAATGACTGCTATGAGTACTAGAGTAATCTTTTTTTAAAGTTCGGGCAAAATAATAGTCTTGCCAAAGAAATTTTTCATGAAGTTTCATTCAAATGGCATGTTCAAACAGTTCTATGTTGACTTAGAGAAATCCAAGGCTTGTTCGGTATAAAGTGGCCAAGAAGCTTTCTTTTCCCAAAAAGCAAACGCAATCTAATTTTATGTTTGCAAAGAAGCATAGAATTGTTAAGACAAAAATGCAGAAATATTTTTTTTCTGATGGGAAAAATATTACACATAGGATAAAATAAAGTGATGATGTGCATTTCGTATAACTGCTAAAGTGCTGCAGTTCCATATTTAGGTTTACTGTACGAGTTTTGTCCCAAATTTTTTAGATTATATTTGGTTGTAGAAGATGATTTCCATAGAACTGAAGATGCAAACTATGTTTGAAAATTTATTTTTCAGTTTATTCTTCAAAACTCTAATGAGAGCTTTCTTAAACTTAGAAGGATATTATAAATAATATATTCCTCCCCCCCCCCCAGTTTCACAATTGAAACTCTTGAAACTTAGCATGAGACAGTAAAATTGTTTGCATAAAATGTCAAGATGAGAATTTACTCAGATGAAAGTAAGTTTGTTGAAACAAGGAATATTATATTCTGAATTTGAGAAAGATACAGATAAGAAAAAATTAAAAAAAAAGAAATAATAAGATAGAAAAGTAAATAATAAAATAAATAGTAAGAAAAAGAAAGGAATAAGATAAGAAAAAATTAAATATAAAGTATATTTAATATAAATTTCTGGAAATTCAAACTTCGTTTTTCTGTACATTTTATGTGTTTCTGTTATTTGTAGTTAGTAATGTATTCTGATCATATGAATTTGAGTAGTAGTAGCAATGCAAATTACTTTTTTGATAAAATATTGAATGAAAATGAGAGTTTCATAAAGTTGATTATTTTTCATATAATATTTTTAAAACTTTCTAACATGTTATTGAATATGCTATTTTATAATGTTTTTCTGTTCTACTTTACTACATAAATTGGAAATTTTGGCGTAATTTTATAGGAAGTTTCTGTGTATGCTGTGATTTATTTAATCAAGATTGCTATTATTGATTGAGGAATCTTACTAAAATGTTTGTTATGATCCAAATTATTAACAGTTTTGTTGTTGTTAATAATTATAAGTATCGGAAATTAGTCATTAATAATATTAAATCCTTAAAACTATTAATAAAAATAGTATATGAATATCAAATTATGATTATTTTTATATAAGAAATTTTTCCTAAAATATAATAAATTAAAATTATTTAAAGTGTAAAATTATTAGCATAATTATGTACTATATTATAAAATTATTTATAGTATTATAAATTTAAAATTTTTAAATGTTGTGTGTTTATACTAAATTGTTTTGATTTTATTAAAAGTTATTACGCTAGAATTAACAAAAAGAAATGACAAAAAAGATTAGACTAAACACTCATTATATCCAACAAATCAGATCTAAAAAATTTCAATCATGCTAATTATTATCAAAATCAACTGTAATAAAATGTTGCAGAACAAGGCATTCATTCTGGAAGAATAAACAAATGCACAAAACGTAGAATTTAAAAGACAGATGTGAAATGTATTTAAAAAAATTCAGAAGGTAGGTAAGTATTAGATATGCACTAGCTCATCTGTAATCTAAGACTTTTTTTAAAAAAAGGGGGGAAAAATTCAGAAATTGGATATAAAATCTTGGCAGCTTAGAATTAAGAGTATGAGAAGATGAAAATGTAATATCATATTCGGTCAGAAAAGATATAATAAAAAAATTCCAGCAAGCGAGGGGGTACATTTTCAGTGTGTCTAATTCCACATATTTTTGCTTCTTGAATTATAAAGATATTTTTATTGTAATAGGTTAAGTTTAGGGATTTTATATAACAATTTTTTTAAACAGCATTAAATTTTTGAGAATTATTAAAATATAAAATTATTTTTTGTGTTGGGAAGTCTCTTTATAAAAAGTTTCATATTTATTTATTTTTTAGGTTGTATATCATTTATTGGAATTGCTTTTTATTTCCTCACTCGTCCATCAAACCAGATTCAATGGCAAGAAAAAGTAGTATTTGCAACATTTTTCGCTGGTGCCATAGCATGTTTGGGCATGTCCTTCACTTTCCATACAGTTCATTGTCATTCTGAGAAAATAGGGAAGTTGTTCAGCAAGTATGTATTTTCGTATTTGAATTTAATTTCTTCCACTATCTTGTTATTCTGTATTGTGGGTCTAATATATTCTGTATAAATTACATTTTAGGTTCTTTAATGGTAGTTTTCCTTAACATGTCATCTTATTTTACTATATCTATCAAATGTTTCCTCTCATTGGCAGAAGTATACTGTAAGCTTTTTATGCTGCACTTTTCATTTTCCATTAGTATTGCCATTACTTCATCTGTACTAAAATTATTTTACAGTTCAGGAACAAAATAGAGATAATAAGGTATTGGAAGTTAAGATTAATTTGAATTTTTTATTTAACAGGCATATTTTAAACTGTCGATAGTTGTACAAAAATATGTCAATATAATTATTCATTTTAAAATTGTATTTTTGGAAGAAGAAAAAGTTCCCTGATCAATTGGTGATTAGTACTTCTGGTTTCTGTATCGTGGGGCTCCATTACAAATCTCAGAGAAAATATGGTTATTTTTCAGTGTATAGTGTCTATGTGGCATGGGGTCTTCAAAATGCATGGTGAGCTAAAAGTCATGTTGCTTAGTCATAGGCAATCCTCAGGGCTATCATCCAGGGGTATTGTTGATGATGAGATGGCTGAATGACCAATGAGTGTTGGCCGTACCAAAAAATGCATTTCATTGCAAGCATCCATTCATACTACATTATTGGAAGATTTTTAACCAATATAATTTCTTGAGTGAAAAAATTTTGGTACAAATTATGAAACCATCTAAATTATGGCTACACGATTTTTTATTAGTTACAGGACAACCTGGGGATAAAATAAAAGTAATATTTCAGAATCAATACTAATACTTTTCTTTTCCTATAAATTCTTCAATGAAAACAGCTTTTCTCATTACTGCATAATTTTATACATTTGGAAAAATTATGCTGTGCAAAGTCCGAAATCTGGACATGCAATATTCGGAATGATCTAATATCCTGACTTATGGACCACGAGAATTTTTTAAAAAATATTTTCTCCTAAATGGAGTGGAAAATATGTTGCTCAAAATTATGGTGTGCCATAAGTCATTTTTGTTCCCGCCCACCAGCGGCCGAGCGGTAAAGTCGCTGAACACTGGTAGTTCAGTCCGAGGTTCGAATCCCACAAACGGGCTGGCTGCATAGGTGTTTTCGTGGTTTTCCCCATGTGTAACGTGTATATGAGCCATTTTCCCTTAGAAAGTCCTCCACGAAGGCATCCCTCCCCTTAGGCAGATAGCCCTAGTGTGCTTTGCCATAATTAAATACACACACACACATTTTTGTTCCCATTAATATTTTTGGGTGCCACTTTTAAAACCCTTTGTTGCTTACAAATAATCTAGAGAAGTTAAACGAAATTGTTTGTATTTTTTCTACTTAAAATAACCTTAGTATTAATAAAAAAAATAATTTTATTCAAATTTCGTTTTAAATAATTGCCACAGTTTGTTCACTACAGTGGACAGCATGCATATACGTACGTGCATCTCTTCCCAACAGTTTACGGTCATTGCATTTGAAATCATTTCCTGCCTTGTTCGCAGTGATCATTACCATCTTCTAAATGGTAAATCTACAACTGACGTGTACATACAGATCCCCCCAAATACCTTCATTTCGTCGATCGTGATTGAATTTATTTTGCTACGATTTTGTAGTCTGTACCTATTGGATTCAAATGTCAAATGTTCTAGAAATTTCTTGCCAAACATAAACATTTCCAGTGGTGTTTTGGCTTGATAAGCAGTAACATTTGGGTTTCAATTCACTCTTTTCGGTAGATCTTCATCTACCGACTCCACAATTTTCTCAAACTGACATTTAAAATGAAATGTCTAAAATTACTAATTATGAATAAAAAATGGCAGTATAAGAAAATGTGAGCAATATTATATAATGTTTACTATGAGAAATTGTACTAACTTGGAAACTGAAGTAGCAGCCTTTTTCCAAATAGCAATGCTTTACTTAGTGATTCTATACAGCCATTCTATGATCTACAGTTGAAAGTTCTAATAATATAGAATGAACAAACACAGGAATAGAATCTGTTAAGACATTAACAGAAGAATAAACAAATTTAAACTTTTGTCTACTAGAGTGGACATGATGCAACAAAGGGTTAAACACTTGCTGGCTAGGGAATTGTACCCTGGCTAATGACAGCACATTGATTGGCATTGGCTGTAATCACACTTTCAACTGTTGAGTGTTTTTGAAATGTTGCAAGGAAAATAATTTTTAAATTAATTGAAATTTTGAAGAAATATGGAGATGTTATAATAAATAAAAATATTACAGATGTCTTCCATTGATATGACAATGCCCCAATCATTAATATGGTGAAATCCATGGCCTGAAATTTTTTATTATAAGAATTCTAAATTTCCATTTAAATCCCCAAATATCGCTACTGATAAGGAAGGAGGGGACAGATTTGTTGTGGATGAAAAGATTTAAATTGACAGTTTAGTAGTTTCTGGTATGGCAATTACAGGACTTGAACAATGGAACTTTATCACTGAGTTAGAAATTGCATGTCTATAAAATAAAAGAGAAAGTATCAGCACAAAAAAATGAAACAGCTTACATTGAAAGAAATATTGAATAAAACAGACAGGCCTTTTAAATTTTGATTTGTTTAAGGTTATAAATGCTTCACTATTTCACGTCTTTAATTTTATAATTTCTCCATGTTATCTTACTAGATTTAAACTGATGATCTAAAATTCAGAGTTGTCAAAGCCCTGTCCATGTCGGATATCAGTCTGTAGTATTATTCTTTTCCTGTGGTAGAAATTTTTTAATTGAAAAGTTTGTATAAAATTTCAGATTTCATAAGTTGGAAAATGATTGGGCCATAATTACATGGTGTAGCTATCAGTTTAATATAAATATTTTTGTAGTAAAGCTGAAGAAAGTCTAATACGAGGGGTATTCGGAAACTAAGTACCGTTTTGAAAGAAAAAAAATAGTAAAACAATTTTTTCGAATCCAATTTTATTTTTACATGAAAATACATGCCTTAAACTATTTTTCAACATAGTTTCCACCAATGATCAAGCACTTGTCATAGCGGGTGACCAGTTTTTGTATACCATCATCAAAGAAACTTCCTGCCAGTTTCGATAACCACGACTCCACAGCATTTTTCATGTCATCGTCAGATCCAAAGCGCTTGCCACCAAGCTCGCGCTTCATGTGCAGGAACAAGTGATAGTCAGACTGCACCAAGTCCGGGCTGTACGGCAGGTGATCGAACTCCCAATGAAACTGGCGAATTAACGATTGAGTAACACCATCAGTATGGGGCCGAGCATTGTCATGGAGCAACACAATTCCTTTACTGAGCATTCCTCTATGTTTGTTTTGAATGGCATGCCTTAGTTATGTTAAAGTCTCACAATATTGTGCCACATTAATGGTTTCACCTCTGGGAATAAATTCAGTAAGCAAAACTCCTTTCCTATCCCAGAAGACAGTGCACATGATTTTTTGTGATGACATTGTCACTTTGAACTTTTGTTTTTTTGGAGAATGAGTGTGTCTCCACTCCATCGATTGTTGTTTCGATTCTGGTGTGAAATGACACACCGAAGTTTCATCACCTGTCACAATTTGGTTTAAAATGTTTTCTCTCTCATCACTATACCGCATGAGAAATGTCAGGGCACTACCAAGTCGCTTTGTTTTGTGAACATCAGTGAGCATTTTTGGAACCCATTGGGAACATAGTTTGCGATAATTCAAGTGGTCAGACACAATTTCGAACAAAACAGTACGTGGAATTTGTGGAAATGCCTCTGAAAGAGTTGTCATTGTGAAGCGTCTGTTCTCATGAATTGCTTCATCAACTTTCCTTACCAAATCATCAGTGACAACAGAAGGCCGACCACTCCGAGCCTCGGCGTGGACATTTCTTCGACCTGCATTAAACATTCTTACCCACTTTCTCACCATTCCATCACTTATCGCGTATTCACCGTAAACTTCTGTCACTTGACGATAAATTTCGGCCAGTTTAACATTCCTCGTGTTAAAAAATTTAATCACGGCACGAATCTCACAATCAGCGGGAGAACTAATTGTCTTAAACATTTTGAATGTACACAGCAAACTGAAAACACAACATAGAGCAACCAAAATGGTGGCAATTGAAAGTCAGTGAACAAGAAAGACCAGTGCGCATGTGCGGGACGCCTACCACAGCGCTGCGACATCACTAGAACGAAACGGTACTTAGTTTCCGAATACGCTACGTACTTAATGAGCCTGTAGCTGTGAATGAAGACCCTTTTATTGTGAGCAGATTTGGATTTGGGGGCAGATTTCATATTTTTTTAGGTTTAAGTTTAAAAATTCAACAGTTCATCTCACATGATCATCACTCCACATCACATCACTGATTATTTTGTAATTATATGTAATTTGCGTATTTCAGGAATGTAACTGAATTTAATGATTATTTCAATTTTCACAAGATACAAAATGATCTTGTAAAAATTTGTATCTTTTGAAGTTTGTGAAAATGTTTGTCTTGCTGCTTCAACTCAGAAAGAGAGAATAATCAAGATAATTGTTTGAAATCTGAAATTTATATTTATTCTGTAAAAAAATATAATTACTAGATATTAATTAGCATCTGTATAAATCTTCTTTGTAGGCAATTATGAATTTTACCTTCTTAATTATTTATTTATACATTATAATTTTATACAAATAATATACATACATATTGAGAACTTGTTTACTTATCATGAATAATTAAAATAGAGATTAAAACTTAAAAAACTGAAACTGTTAAATTCTCTTTAGAATATTCACAGATTACAAATTCAGAATTACATTTTCTATCACTTCTGCCCTTTGGATAATTTTGGGTGGGAATGAAGTCCATTATCTGTTTAAATAAAATACTTGCCAATATTTTTCCAAATTTATTTTATTTCATCAGAATTTTACAATTTCTATGAAAATCGGATAAATTAATAGTTAATCCAGACTGCGAATCTAAAAATCTGCTTGTTGGGGTAAAAACTGGCCTGATGGCAAGAATGATCAAGATTGTAATTTGAAAAGTTTCACATAATTAGGGTAATTTTTAATGCTGAAGAGTTGGAAAATAATATGAAACTGATGTATAATTTAGTTTAAAAAAGAATATGGTAAATTTGGTGCATAATTATATCCTTGTTAGCTCTTCCAATAGCTCAGAAATGATTTGGTTTATTACTTACTGGCAATTCGAAGGTATCTGTGTTGTCTTGAATTGGACTTAAATTCATTCATATACTTTTGGCGAAATCCTTGGATGATATTTTTTCATAGATCTTCCCAGACTTCCACTTTTGTTTTAAGGTTTTTGACATAATGAATTTGGCAGTTAAAGAAGTACACTGAGATATCTTTTTTTTAGCTATAAAATAGTGGACTTGAAGTGCTTTAAGAGTTTAATCTTACTGGTAAAAGACATTAATTTCTCATATATCATCTTGTGAACAATTTTATTACATTCCTCCATGTTTTGAATGAGTTCAGAGTTTTTTCATGTTTCGGTGTAGACAGATGAAATGAGTTCTTTCAGTATATTGGACCAATTTATTTTCTGCATTAAGTTTTTGCTCTGGATTTATGTTTGTATCCACTTTAAATTGTGTTAATATAGAAACTCTTGTTATGCAGATGTTTTTGTGTTTTATTAACCCTGTAAATGCTTTGCGAAAGATGTACATGCTCTGGTGTGGTTCTTTCTGTTTCTATATTTACATTGTTTGATTTAATTATGCTTTATTTTCAATACTCTTTCTCTGGAAGTCATTTTGCTGTCTCTTTAGACATCCTATAAAAGCATTTTAATTTTATTTGTGACATATATTATCTATGATGTGAAGTATGTAACAAAAATTAATTTTTGTTTATTATCTATGATGTGAAGTATGTAACAAAAATTAATTTTTGCAGTCTTTATATTTTATTTTTAAATTAATTCAAAGCATTTTAATTAGTAAATGCATTTATGTATGTTATGAAAATATATTTAAATTTATGCGTTAAGAGTGTGAAGTAAAATCTTCCAGTGTTATAATTACTAACATATATATATATATTTGCAAATTATGCCCACAGAAGGCATGTTTGGGCAGAGAATACATTCCTCTCCTCTTTCTTTTAAGAGTGTTGTAAGCAAGTATTCACCTGTAGCAAAATTTTTGACCATTAAAATTGACATAGCTGATAGTTATCATACATGCTACCATTTATGAATACCTTTTGGCATATCTGTTGCAGGATTAAATGAAAAACTGATTTTTAAATAAGCCTTTTTCTACAAAGGGATATACTATATAAGAAACTAATATTGACTTTAAGTTTGGAAAATGATGAGACTAATTTAAATGTTATGTCATTTTTCCAATATTTTGCGATTGTGCTTTTAACAGCTTGCATATTTAAAGGATTTTCCAGAACTCTTAACCTTCAAAATGGCTGAAAATGTTAATTCAGAAATTAAAGCAAATATGACTCATATGTTTAATAATTTTATAAATGCCTTGTTTGCAGGTGTTTTTTCCCCTGTAACATATTTAGTACACATTGTAAAAGTGCTGTGAGTTGGAACTCATGTATTTTTTCATGTCCGTGTGTGATTCCTTTGTTTGTTCATTTGCTACATTATGCGTTTAAAATGTGTTCACGTTCTCTCACATTTTGCAAGTGTACAAAATGAAGACTATAAAGAGTTGTGAATCATTTGAGGAATAATTTTAAGTAATAGAAAGTAATGAAATAGAATTAATATCTAGCTTTGTTTCAGTTTATCCTTTAGATCTGTTTCACATTAATATGATTTTTAGCTAGATTGTCTCTCCTCTTTGGTTTAGATCAATATTACCATTTAAAGTTATGCTAGTTGGTACTGGTGTGGTTGGTGCTGGTTTCTTTTTATGCATGTACACTGTGATCAAAAGTATCCAGATGCTTCTTGAATAGAATTGTAGTGTATACTCGTGCCTGTATGGCAAGAATTAAATATTCAATGTGACATCCTTTGGCTTTGATGATAATAACTAGTCTTTTAAGGAGGCTACCCTCTAAAATTTTGTACGTTTTTCTTGGAACGTTTCATTTTTGCAGAATAGCAGTAACTTTTTCTATCTGCAATTTTGGATGATGTCACCTGCTTTACAATTGGCATTCCAGTTTATCTGATAGATGATCTATGCTATTTAAGATCACTGCTGTTAGCTGAGGAGTTCTTTGGCATCTGTATCAAAAATTCATGTATTAAACAGCATGTGGATTTGAGCCTGGTAATGCAGAAACATGGGAAGACCCTCCCAACAACAGTATGGGTATTGCTGAATTGTCTGAAATATGAAGATAGGCATCTGTGTTCCTCACAGGAACTGAAAGATCAAGGCCAAACAGCAGAAAACGAGATCATGTCATAATGTTTCTTCCATAAAACTTCAATACTTTTGTAAATGTCATTCACCTGGTATATTCTATCCCCAGACATGGTCATTAGACTTCCAAACAAACTTGTTTGGGGATTTATCACTTAATTTATCATCCTGCACCTGTTAAAACTCTGATTTTATAGCTTTCTATTACTTGTCATTGAGCTGACATTGTTCAAGAAGTGTAAAATATTTCATAAAAGTCTTCATCTGATTCTATATGGTTTTATTTCATTATTCTGTGAAGTAAACTTCTTGTCTGTCAAATTGCATGACCAACCTGATGTTGGTTGAAGAGATAGAACATCTGAAACATTCCACTATTATACACAGTTGTGAATGTACTCCCTTTTAACATTGCTGAAATTTCATGAACAGATTTTCTTCAATAGAAGCAGTCAGTTACTTCTATTTTAAACTTGATCTGATATTCCACATTTAAATTTTATGTCTCTGAATGTGACTACTTTTTTTAATACATATTTCAACATATACTTTTATGCTATAGAGCAAATAACTCGCTTCTAGAGGTGTCCAGATACTTCTGACCATCTAATGTATGTAACGGCACTCATTTGCCATCTAAATGTTTAATGGTATTTTATGTTAAATTATGTAAATGTAAGTTTTTAAAATTTTTCCTCTCAAATATTTTATAAGAATGTAAATAAATGCGATAAGTGGAGTTTTCTGCTTTTTTGCTTTTCCCCCCCTTCTTTTTTTACATTACAATGTATGTAATGGCACTCAGTTGCTATCTGAATGCTTATTGGTATTTTATATTAAATTATTGAAATGTAAGTTTTAAAATTTTTTTTTCTCAAATATTTTATAAGAATGTAAATAATTCCGATAAATGGAGTTTTATCTTTTTTTTTTTTTTTTTTTTTTTTTTTTTGTACAAGTAAACACCTTTGCTTTCAATGTTGACTAAAATTGTTATGCTTTTAAAAATTCCATTACCAGCAATTTTTATTCCTTATTCGTAAATTTTGTTTTATCAGAAAAATTAAGAACTAATACTGTATCTGATTTCATGTTAGATTTATTTTTGTCTTTTTACTATAGGTTAGACTATTGTGGAATTGCTTTTTTAATCATTGGGTCTTTTGTGCCATGGCTATATTATGGATTTTATTGCAATTTTCAACCAAAATTAATATACTTGGTACTTGTAGTAGTCTTGGGAACTGCTGCCATAATAGTTTCTTTATGGGATAAATTTAGTGAGCCTCGATTTCGCTCAGTAAGAGCAGGTATGTGTATAGTTTTTATTAAAGTCATTTAATGTTATATTTGATTAAATTGATTAAAATTCAAGCCATTTCGTTTGGTTTGCTCATTTTTGGGTGAATTTTAATGCCTGAAGGTTAAAAGTTAGTATTTTGTGATCATTCTAATTATATATTCAATATTAAACTTTCTATAGTAATAAATAATAGTTTAGTTTTTAGTTTAAAGAAATTTGCATGTTTATATATTACATAATTACAGTTTGAAATATAGGCATTTACATATTAATTGTTACTGATGATTTCTGTTCATGGTAGTTTGCTAAAGATTTTTCCTCATAACCGCATTCATGTAAAAGAATACCTGTCCTTTGTTTATCATATGATCAGTCCTTAATGCCTCATATGATTTAGTCTGTATGTGTGAGCTTTCTTAAATCTTTCTTCTTGTTAGTTTCTTAATTCTGTCTTAATTCTTTCTTAATTTATTCTTACGTAATCATTCTCTGAGATTTGTCGACAGTAAAATGGAAGCTGTTTTCCTTCCTATTTTTAAGGTTTGTTATTAAATCGTTGCAAATGCACTAATTCTCAGACAATTAGATTAAATTAGAAACATATGTATGAGATTAATAATTTCTGACAAACTAACTTTTTGATGGAAACTGGTTCACATTCACTTAAGTGACTGAGATAACTATCTGAGATAACTATCTGCAAATATACAGTATCAAATTTGAGGGAAAATGGAAAAAAGTAAATAACCTGTGTCCATCCGTAGAGCAAATGAGAATGTATTTATTAATGGGAAATTAGCCTTACCACTGACATGTTAGTTAGACTGCCACCAAAATTAACAAGTAGGAACAACTAGTATTAATTAAATGTGAGTTTTAAAATATATATGTGTGATTAGAATAAATTAGCAAATAACTATTGAAATGTGCATAGTATGCACAGTGCAAAAAAGGTTTGCTGTGCATTATTTGTAATACAATAAATACAGGATAGTGCAATCAATATATTCTGTATTAAAAATATGTTTCTTTTACACAATTGGCCCAATCCGAATAGTAATGTCGTTGAACACTGGTAGTTCATCAGGCTTTTGAATCCCAGCCAAGGGGCTACTTGCATTGTCGTTTTCATGGTTTTCCCCATGTGTAATGTGTATACAAGCTAGTTCCCCTTAGAAAGGCCTCCACGAAGGCATCATTTCTCTTAGACAGATAGTTCTCATGTGCTTTGCAATAATTAAATAAACCAGACGAAACCAAAACAATTCTTTTGCATAATACCACTGTCTATGTTTTAAAAAATATTCAGAACAATTTTTAGAAACATACTATTAGTTTAGAAAACCAAATTATTACTAAACTGTTTTTAGTTTATACCGATGCATGAGTTGTTAAAATGTACATAATTAAGAACTCTGATAAATTTTATATCAATTGTGCTTTAATTTTTAGATCTGGAACTTTCACTCAGGTGGCCTTAGTTTAAAGAAATATTAAATTTTGATCCATGCTTTTTAAACAGGAATTAAAGAATGTCTATAGCTGTTTGAATGTACCATAATTTTACTATTAGCACATATGCCGAACTCTTAATTATGTACGTGAAATATTAGGATCTATTTTAATAAAGTTTGCTGTTCAGTTCATTAAAGCTGAATTTGTGTAACTTCTAATTGATATAAAATTAAGCAAAGCAATAACCTTGTGTTTGCCATAGATTTTAGTCAAGACTCTTATCAGTTGCTAGCACGAACAGGTACGAGTCCCTCATCATCAGGGGGTAAAGAAATCTACAATGAAGGGAAAGCCATGATTGTATTTATATCCAAAAGGAGTAAAGTAAATGAGAAGGTAGTGCCATCTGTCAGGAGAAATGTTAATGAAAAATTAAGTTGTTAATAGAATTTTAAAAGTGTTAGGAAGGACTGGATTGAAATTAAAGTCTTTAACTGAACAAGGTAAATATTTGTGAATGTGAAAAGCTTCAAGAAAAATGTGGAATGGAAAAAGCTCTTTGGATAATTTTTGCAAACCCAAATCAAGCCAAAATTGTAATTAAATTTCCAACTATAATAAGCTATTGAAGACTTGTTAATTTCTCCATTTTCGACATAGGTTCTAATTGAAGATTTGCAACATAACTAACTGAATTATTACTTTTAATAGAACTTGAAAGCATAATTTAAAAGGGGGGAGAAAAGGAAAAGCTTTCAAACATATTTCTATTTACACGTAAGTAAAAAGTCTTCCTAAATAAGTATAAATGCATTTTTAAATTTTATTTACAGCTTTGCTTTAAATGTGCTTCAGTAGATTATTATCTTTAGCACATACATCTTCCTTAGTGCGTACATGTATCCTTATAGATAGAAATATGTAAAGATATTGGAGAAATATGATAAATGAAAAGTTAAGTTGCATTGAAAAGCATATTTTTAATAAACAAACATGCTACTAGAAATTGACTGCAACATTTTGTGTTTATTCCATCCAATCATTTTTCAAGAACATTATTAAAGACATTATTTTCAACTAGCATGTAATACAAAAAGATGATAATGCCATCTGAAAAAGAGAAAAATTTTAGCTTATGTCATACTAATAAGATTTTGTTTTATGTTCCTAATTGTATTCATTATGAAATTGACATGCGTGTAGTTAATGAACATTAAAAAAAACTTACAGATATACATAGATATTGTTTTTCCTTATTCCCTATCTCTGAAATATGTGATATTAATACAATAAATAATGAGATGTTTGGACCTGGTATATAAGTATTCATTGATTTTGCCACACAGTGGTAAATGGAATCAATCGTACAGGTCAAATGAGATGAGCATTCTTATTAAATTATTGTATTCAAAGTAGTTGAATAAAATGTTATTAGATTGCCAAAATATCCTTAGAGTAATTAAAAGACAGTTGTTGAAAGCAGTTAAAAATGCAGATTAGCAACAGTGACATCAAAATTATGCGTCGATGAGAAAATAACATAAAATGGATGTTCTATCAGAATTGTATTCTTGTACCATTTGTTGAGAACTAGTTTGTGGCATCTATTTGATGTTAACTTGCCAAACTACCTAGAAAATACCATGCATTGAGCCATTGGAAGGTTGGAAGCAAGCAGATCATTGCATCTGTAAAGTTGGTTCCAGGAGAAAGGAAATTTTAAAAGGCATCAAGGTCATTCTGCAGCTAATATCTCACATAATGTTTGTTAGAATAAGAGTGTTAGCAATTTTCAGATACGTTCATTATTCTAGATTGTATTCACAAAGTCTAGTTTGAATATCTCATTGGTTTTCCATCATCATAGGGACTAGAAGAAACTCAGCTAAAGAATGCTATGATTCAGAACTTGCTGACTAGAGCCCAGATTCTGTTTAGAGGTGTATATTTGACTTCTGATCTGGAGAGAGTATGACACTTGATATAACTCAGCAAGTCTTCAGGAACAGTAGTGTTTTGCTCAGTGGTTCTCAATCGTTTTTCCCCATGCATCCCTTTCATTATTCCTACGTGATCATTTCCCCCTCCTGTCCCAAACTCAAAAATTATGTATACAGTTAATTAAATTTAGATTATTTTTTAATGCATTGTATAAACTAAACAAGAAAAAGTATAGAAAATGTTAAACATCAAAACTTGAATAAAAGTAGTTTTGTAAAATTCGTAATTTAAAACTAAATACATAACTGATGAAAAAAAGGGTGATTGCATTCCCCCTGAATGAGCTATGAAAGTCATCCCCAAAAGAAATACCTTCCTGAGTGAGAATCTCTAGTTTCACTGGAGTCAGATGCTTTTTTGTGCAAAGATAAGCTTAGGTGAGTGAGCAGTCAAGTCACTGAACACTGGTAGTTCAGTCCGAGGTTCGAATCCCATGAACAGGCTGGCTGCATGGGCCATTTTCATGGATTTCCCCAAGTGTATACGAGGTTTCCCTTAGAAAGTCCACCCCTAAGGCAGATAGCCCTCGAGGCTTTTCCGTAATTAAATAAACCAAACCCAAAAAACCAGCTTAGGTGGGCATACTGATCCATACAGTATTCCAGATCGGTCTTTGACTGCTCAGAGTTTTAGGCACAGAGTTCTTAAACCCTTAGTTGTGCCTTATATTCCTGCCATTTTTATGGATGATAATGCCTGATCTCATCAAAAATGCCATATGACTTAGATGCTTGGCGAGTAAATAGAGCTTATAGAGTGGTCAACATGTTACCTGTAATTGAGTCAAATAAAACATGTTTGGAATACATTAATCAGACACACTGCATCTGGATCTTAAACTCAATTGACTCACCTTCAGTTAGTAAGTGCCTTTCTTGAAGAGTAGGGAAGAATGCCCCAGAACTGAGGTACCTACCTCATCAGTTGAATGCTTTGCAGGTGCAGTGTTCATGCATACTCGTATTTGCAATGCACTTTATTACACAATTAATAAAGCAGCTTTTACAGTCATTAATTTCTGGTAACTTCAGTATGTAATGTGCACCAGTAACTTCAGTATGTAATGTGAATATGAATTATTTCCTATTAACTCTTTGAAGGGCAGGAAAAGGCAATTAACTTTTTCAGCAAAGCTCTTGTTTTATTTATTATATCAGGTGTTACAATGAAATTATTTGTGACAATTACACGCATTTTGTCCAAGACGGGTGGAAAAAAATGACCACTTCTGGTGGTTAGTGTCAGTGACCACTGCCCACAGAACACATCCCTACAAATCAATCTCTATACTACTCATGGAAACAGTTTTTCTTTCTCAAGCAGAATGCAACTTTGCATGTGCTGCATTCCCACACTGTTCACCACTGCCCACAGAACACATCCCTACAAATCAATCTCTATACTACTCATGGAAACAGTTTTTCTTTCTCAAGCAGAATGCAACTTTGCATGTGCTGCATTCCCACACTGTTCTTACAGTGTGGGAATGCAGCACATTGCAGCACAATATGAATTATTTCCTATTAACTCTTTGAAGGGCAGGAAAAGGCAATTAACTTTTTCAGCAAAGCTCTTGTTTTATTTGCTATATCAGGTGTTACAATAAAATTATTTGTGACAATTACACACATTTTGTCCAAGACGGGTGAAAGAAAAAATGACCATTTCTGGTGGTTAGTGTCAGTGACCACTGCCCACAGAACACATCCCTACAAATAAATCTCTATAGTACTCATGGAAACAGTTTTTCTTTCTCAAGCAGAATGCAACTTTGCATGTGCTGCATTCCCACACTGTTCTTACAGGCTTTTTCTTGGTGCAGCAGAGTGCACATCTTCGTGATGTTGTCTTTAATGGCTAATGCTTATTTTCTTGAAGACGAATTGCTGCATCAACTACTGGCTTATGTTTCTTGATTGCCATCTAGTGAGCTATAAGGGAACTTCAGAAATGGTCAGTCTTGAAAACCACTCACACAAGTGAGTAAGACCTTCAGTAGAAAAGGCGGTTACTGTAGGTAACCACTGCCCTTCAAAGAGTTAACCTATATCTCTATACAGGCTGCACAGATGGTATAGTGGTTAGGGGAACCTATTGCAGTACTGAAGAGCCTGGGTTTGAATCCTTGAAAAAGTATGGCTGTAACTGTCTGTTCCCCTTCATAGCAAGCAATGTTGCCTCCTTGTTAGGTGCTTTCACAATAAAATAGCCAACACTTCTAGCCTTAGGAGTAGCCAGTGCCAAAAAGGCATGTGCCTGCCATTGGGTAAAAAACATATCTCCTTACAGGCTTCTATTTCTAAGCATATAGTCTTTTTGTGCTTTGCGATAATTAAATAACTTGATCTCAGAGTAACTAAAAAATATGAAAAAATAACACGCTTAAAGCTTGCATTGAAAATGTCAGCTACCATTTCTTGAATCAGAGACATTTAATAGTTTTTTCTTGCTGATGAAGTTTACATTATTAACTCTCTCTTTTTTTTTTCAACTTTGTATGCATTTTAAATTTTCTTTTGATAACAAAAGCACTGTTGTGTTATTGATTAACAGTATTTTCATTTATTATTTGCTTTCCCCAACTCAGGTAACTTAATTTCGGATGTGTAAAAATTAGTTTTTTTATTCAGAGAGAATTTATGCTTTTCTTCATTTACAAAATGGATTTTGAGCTCATCAGAAAGCTGATTCATTAACAGAGAGGAAAAATATGAATGTATTAAATTTTAATAGATAACAAAGTTGTTTGCATAACATTTTATTCAGTTAGAGTTGGTTCTTACCTATTCAATTGCTGACATTTATTCATCATGTGCCATTAACAATAGCACATGCATACAAACTAGTAGTATTGTTAAAATAGTTAACTTATTTCATTAAAAGAATGTTTTGTAGCACTGGCAATTTCACAATAGATTATTGAATATTCAGAAAACTGTTTTTCTAATATGAAGAGAGCTTGAAATAACTAATTGGCTGACACAGTATAAATGTAAAACTGAATGTTGAAAATTAAAATCATACACTTTAAATTTAGTTTAAGTATTTTTTACAGAGTTTGTAAATGGGCTTTAAAAGCTTCATTCAGAAGGAAGCAAAAAAGGTATAGATATAAATTGTCACTTCGTCAGATAAAACTTAAAGGATCAACAGAGAGTGTGGCTATCCATGAAAGCTCTGATGGAACTATTTTAATTAATGTAGTTAAAACATGTGATTTTTATTTTAGATATCTGCATCTCCAAAAACATATTTTCTGTCATAATTTAACATTATTTAAATGAATGAGGTATGTTATTGTTAAGACATATGAAAGTATTAATTTTGTCCATGTGTCTAATAATGAAAGGATTTAATATTTACTCATTGAATTGTACTTAATTACAAAATTCATCTGCTTCATTATATCTTGGAATTATTTGATTAAAAATTATTTGGTTGATTTCTCTACCACACCCTTTTTTTGAAGCATTTATAAATTATGTACTCTGTGTCAGAATTTTAAAATGGGTGGGTTTTTTTTTTTAATCTAACATTTGTTAAACATATTTTTAATGTCACCTGCAATACATCTCGTAAATTTACCCAGCATTATAAGAAAAATATGTGTCTTTAGTTTTGAACATGATTTAATGTATGTGAAAGGCTTAATATGTCTGAATATAATTTATACAGGTATACCTTTCCCTTAACAGATAGCTGTAAGGTGTTTTATCATAATCAAATAATCCAATTTGGTCATTTTGTGAGGTGCATATCAGCTCTTGCATTGAGGTTTTCAAAATAGTTTTTAGCATACCACAATTGGATGTCTATCTTATCATTCAGTTCTAACTCAAGCTTTTCAAAAGTTATTTTTTGCATTTTCATATTTTGTTAAGTATTCTTAAATTAGTTTTCCTTCGTGTTAAAGGTTATCTGTTTTGTTTTACTTTCTGTGAAAGCATGAATATATCACTGAAATATTTATTAAGTTATAGCTGCATTTTTTGTGCATGTATATGCTTAAATAATTTATTATCTTATTTATTAGAAAATTTTCTTTTCACATTTTATTTTATTTGATTTTGTGCCAGAAGCTTGAAATTCTGTGTCTTGTTCTTGTATAAATTGAGAGCTGAAAATTTCAGGTACTGAAAAGATGCATAAAGTTTTGACCTTCATTGCTCAAGAATGTTCTTTGGTGAACTACAGCTGTTAAAACTAATAATGAAAATCAAGAATCGAGTTCTGCATGCACTTTTAGTGTCTAAATGTTAAGAAGTTGATTTTTTTTGGTAATAAATTTTCCTTATTTTTTAAATTTTGTTTAAATGCCTTTTGTTATGCTTTTCATTATTATTTGCATTAATATATGAAACAATAATTAGGATTGATGTACACGTATGAGAGGATACTTGTTTTTTTTTTGGTTTGCTGTATAATCTAAAGTAATGTAGTGAAATTTCAAGATGTTGTAACCCTTTTATAGCGAGTCAAAAAGTGAAATGAAATGTTTTTCATAACTTTTTGTTTATTGAATTTAAATGGATCAAATGAGAATAAGATTATTTCTTGTGGAAGTTGCATTAAAATTAAATATTGAAGTATAAGGTGATTCCCCCCCCTTCCCTGTAGATCTTACAGTGAAGGATTTAAAAATCTCAGCCTTTCCCCTCTCCCTTTGATTATTATTATTTTTTTTTTAAAATTGCCATTCTCAGAATAGCGAGTGTATTGAAAGATCTGGAATTTAGGCTGAGAGAAGAAGCAAATTGCCAAGATTTATAATGAAGGTAGCAGCAGTCTACTATTTTGGAGTATAAACTTGTATTTTCAAAATTATGCACCTTAACCCTTTCGGGGACATAAAGCTTAGATAATTACTTCTATTATCAAACAAATAATAAACTTAATGTATCCATATCCTGTTAAAATTTGATTGATCATAAAAGATTTTGTGAATCTTTTTTTTAGAGTAAGTAGATATTTTTAGCCCCTGCACATGTAAAATAATTACCTTATCTCTCAAGTAAAATATAATTCTCATCATTGGTAAAATTATACAAAACGTCATATTACAGTAATACATTTTAATAAATAATCATATAATATGTATTACATTAATATTCCAAAGTTATATGATAGGCAGGACCAACAAAATGAGTGCAAGTCAAATTTGTACACATTAGGATTTAATATTGCATGTAAATACGTCGGAATTGTAGTTAAACTCTGATTCTAAGAGTGGGAAAACTCGTTTAGAAGAAAGTTATATAATAAAGAATGTAGTTTGCATGCATGTCCATGCAAAATAGTGTTAACATGAATGTGCTACATAAAAAATGGAGCTATTTTGATGCCAGTGATTTCGCAAAATTCAGCAAGCTCATCTGATTATTCAATGACTTTTTCTCATGAAATTTCTTCATAACAAGCTAATAATTTTTTTTTTATTCCCTATCCTTGTAACTAAAAAAATTTCCAATTAGTGTGTGTATTCTCCAAAAGCACAGTCTCCTCTTAAGCATATAGCCCTTATATAATTTGATATAAATCAAATAAACCTTCAGTTGAGCTTGCAGTTCTCATATGCTTTTCTGGTGGACCTAGGTATCAGGTGTTAGCTTCTTGAGTAGTGATATTGCTCATGTATCTGTAAGCTGTTCAATTATCATCTCTTTGCTGTAAGAGTCTAGCAGTTTGCTGTTATAGTTACTATCAACTAATTGAGAAAATTTATTTCCATTACATGAGTGACTTGCCCAGTTTCTAGTGGTTTTTTATAATGTTCTGAAAATGAGCAGACAGATTTTCTTCCAGACACCATTTAAAGTTTTTGAGAAATTTCATTCCATGAGTTTCTAGTGAAAATGAGCAGCCACAGAGTTTCAAATTCATGCAATTTGGGGTATTACTGTAAATTAAATTTATGTGTGTTTACTAATCAACTAAGCTAATTATATTATTTTTCTGTTCTCATTTGAAGAAAATATTTCATGTTAGCCAGGTAAATAGAAACAGTTTAATGTAGAACTTTTATAAACAGATGAAACATTTTGTTTCAAAATACAGCAATATGTTGGGGATTTGGTAAAATTATTAGTTTCAGGGTTTAGAATGACTGCAGAAAGTGATTGGTTTGATTTTTTTATACTGTAAAGTACTCTCTTACATAGATTTCTTTCTCGTTTGGCAGGATTGCTATGTATGTCTAATGGGTGGACAGAAACACAAATGAAACTTCTCTGTGCTATCATCAGCTGAATCCTTAAGTGTATAGTAGTTAGATTATCATCTGTAAAATTATTTTGTGTGAAAGTTAATTTTCTTTGTTTGTACTTTAATGAATTTAGATAATACTTAGCTAATTATACTGTCAGAATCTTTAGACCTAGTAATAAGCTTCAGTATTGAATACAAAAAAGGGGTTTTTGCAAAATGATATATTTCATATTTTCAATTGGTAAACAATCCTTCTTGAAGGAATCCCTGCCACCTTACATGTCCTCACATGCTTTTCTAATCATTTGAATATACATATGTTAAGTAAATAAGTAAGTAGTTTACCTGGCTCTGAAAATTTTTTGATATTGCTATCTGTGCTTCATTTTAATTCATGTTTGAGACAGTTATGTTGTATTCCTATCATCGTTTAGAGTAAAACCTAAAGTAGTTGGCTAAACATCCTAGCTATGCCTGTGAAAGGGCTAAGCTTTAATAAATTTCTAACTGCAGTTGCTTTTTTCAGTTGTTTTGGGGCACTTTTATTGCTGTAATTTATTTGAAAAACATGCTATATACTAAAGCAATAACATTAATTTTTTTCCGCATATGCTGTTTGCTTTTTTTTTTTTTTTTTCCAAAACTTGCTTGTTAAAAAAAACATTGTAAATGTTTTTTAAAATAAAATTATTTAAAAAGTTGTAAAGATTATCTCGCATAATAACTAAAAGCTCTGAAATTTTATTGAGATATTTTGCTGCTGGTGGTTTTTGCCATATTTTTGTAATGGAAATATCACAAGAATTATTTTCTGCAGTTTCAAGCTATTAGCTCACAAGCAAAATTTTAGTAGATTCAAATATGAAGTGAACATTACAACATGTTACACAGTAACTGCAGATTCTATTAGAAATTTAATTATACAAAATTTTAAAGTAGTCAAAATATTAGGAGTACCACAGATCCATTAATGTAAAATCTTTAACTCTATCTATTCGTACAAAATGATGCAGTTGGGTGGAAATTGAAATGGCCATAAATTAGGATAATATTTTAAGTTAACATGTAGGAATAGAAAGTTTACTCTGCAGAGAATGAATCAGACCCAAGGCTTAGAGCTGTAAAATTTGCAACTGTGTTAGAACAGTTTTCAATGAAAAGTAATCATGAAACTCTCGGAGTATATGGATATAACAGCCAAGTAGTAAGAAGGAAATTCTTCATTAACTAGGGGAATGGAAGTTATGCTTATCCTTATCAAAGAAAGATATATCATATTGGCATTTTAGAACGCTTGCAGACTAATCAGAATTAAGTCTATTTCAATCTGACAAATTAATAAATGTGCAGTGAAAGCCCAATGAAAAACTGTATCTAAAAATTCTCTAACCTATTGTTAACTATGGAAGTGGAGGCATAACACTGGGATGTTTTACAGCCTCTGCCAGAATTTAGTTTTTATGCCAAATATTTTTGGTTATTATAAAAATACAAAAGTTTCTGAATGAAAACCTGAAAATACCTGCTTAGAAGCTTAAAATGCATTTAAGTTCTATGAAATGAGTGATCTTATTTAGAGAGAGTTTTAAAATATTTTGTGTTTATTATATAACTGCCCTGCAGGTACCAAAACTCCTTCACATTCATTTCATTCGACATGTATGGAATTAACTAGAGAAGAGAACAAGGAAACACATTTGTTCAGATGAGCAATTGAAAGTTATTTTGATACAGAAATACAATTAAATATTCCCATACAAGAAGTTAACCCGATGCATGAAAAAATTTCAGCAAAATCAAATTTTGTATGTTTATCAGTTAAATATTTCATTTTCTGTTATTTGGATATTTTTAAAACTCCAGCACTTTCTGAATAAATTATTTTAATTGTTTTGAAGATTTTTTTTTTAAACAAGCCTGGTTTTAGATATGAATAATAATGGTGTTTGGGGAAAAGGTGAAATCGCAGAAGTACCAACATTCCCGAGTTAGGGGAGCGACTTTTGATTTTTAAGAATTCTCACACAAAACTGATTTACAACATAATTCTTCCAAGTTCCTCTTATTCATAAAATTTCCCATAATTTTTATGTGATGTGTTTTAATAATTCGTCATTTTCCATTTTCATTGAAAACATGATTTTTGGACTATGATGCCTTCCCATTCTTTCACTTCATCCACAAAAGAAAATCGAGGTTGTTTAATCAATGTGATACAACAAGACATTGCCTCTGATATGTCAAACATCATTCTCCATGTCCGTTTTGAGTACTAAGAGCATAAAGTATAGAATAGTGAGTCTTTTTTTTTTTTTTTTTTTTTTTTTTGTGTGTGTTCTCTTATCTCAGTGGCCCACCAGCGACAAAATTTTTCAAGTTTAGGACCTGCAGAGATTACACCAGGCAGCAAATTGCATAGTGTTGTCCTTGTAGTATATTTTTTTTATAAATAAATTTTGAAAACATATGTGAAAAAAAAAATACCATGAATTTTGGGAGTCGAGTCTGAAATTCTATTGTCCCCCCTCCAATTTCTTAGAAAATTAAGGCTAGAGTATTAATGTGATACTATGATGCTTCGCAGCAGATATATATATATAACAAATTTTCAGTTCTGTTTCGAGTACCAAACCCCCACTGCCAATCATCCGATGTGAGTTTTCGAGTAAAACTTGTCGGCCGCTTCGAAATTTGTTAGGGTCAGCGCCAGAGTTGATGCAACCTCTGTACAGGGCAGCTGACTTTAAAGACAGCAAAGCTTCTAAAACTTTTGGGAGTGTAGAGATTGCAGTGAGCAACTAAAAGCCTATTGCCAGTCTAGCTACTGAATGTTATGCCTTTATTTAGTAGATGTTAATTGTAAATAAATTTCAAAACCATAAGTGTTCAAAAAACAACATGAGCGACTGTAACTGGTGTTTCAGTGATTGTGTTATTAACTTTCTTTCAAAGATACATTTTTAAAAGTAAAAATACAACAGAATAATGAATGAAAATATATGCCGAATAGACTGTGCATATTTTCATCCAGAAATGTAAAGAATTGAGTCATTTAAAGTTCTGTATAGCGGGATGGTAATGATTGTAATGATAGAGTTATAAAGTGGAGGTAAAACATTAAAATGCATAAAACGATATGTTTGTTAGCTTCAAAGCTCTGGACTTGTATGAAAGCTTGAAACTGGATGTTTATCACACAATATATAATAAACAGTTTACTTTTTACTCTATTTCTATTAATTGGGATAATAATTCAGTATTTTAATGATAATATTATCGAGGTTTTTGGTTTGTATGTTTTTTGGTTACTGAACTCAGTAACCAAATCAGTATTCCATGTCTGTGAATCTTTGGCTGTTAAAATGAAGAGACTTGCTAGAAATACTGTTCACTTTAGTAACAAACTGAAATGTCATTATTCATCTTCCACAAATGTCTTATCAGTTTTGCTATTTACAAATAATGGTATAACATTTCGAAATTAAACCTTGAGCACTTCAAGCAATTTGAAGTATATTACAGCATTTTTGATAATTATTTCTTATATTTATAATATTTTGCAATAATTTTAACTTGTAGATATTTTAACTCTGAATTGATTTCAATAAAGTCTTGTAATTTTTCTCATTTTAAATTTTCTAGGTGTTTTTATGGGTTTTGGTTTGAGTGGTGTTGTTCCAGCTGTTCATTACTTAATAGCTGAAGGTTGGTTTAGGGCAGTTTATCAAGCATCTTTTGGCTGGCTATGCCTTATGGGCATGCTGTACATAACAGGAGCTCTCTTTTATGCTTTGCGTGTTCCAGAGCGTTTTTTTCCTGGAAAGTGTGACATATGGGTAAAAATATAATTCTTTCAATATTCATTTGCTTTTGCTGGAAATGTCAGATTTATATTCTCATATCTGAAAAAATAATTTAGTGGTAATATTTAAATTTTAGTTGGCCTTTTTCTTGAAATTTTATAATTGAAGAAACAAATTTGTATTTCTAATGCTCATTTTGGTTGTTGTTTAAATTGCAGGGAAAAATATGAAAAATCTGATTTTAACTGAAAATGATTAGCAGTTCTAAACATTGTTTTTTTTAGCTCATCATCAGACCATAAATTGGTGATAAATTATAGTAATAAAAATTGGGTGGAAAAAAAGAATAGGTTAAAATTTAACTCTTACATTTTAAGGAATACAGAAGCTTTAAACTTACAAAACTTAGGGAGCAATCGGATTTCACTCTCTTTTAAATTGTAAACTGGAATTAGATATAAGAATATCCTGTACAAAAGTACTTCAAATGATACTTGAGTGATGATGAAACCAAGTCTCTAACCAATACAAGATGCAGAAAGGCACTTTATCTAGAAGCAATTTCACAGCTCTAATTCAATGATACTGAGAAATCATTATCAGAGGTTTAACAAAGATAGAGGTAGGATGTAAGATGTAAGATCATTTTGAACAGCGGTATTTGCATTTCACGTACTGCTGCAGTGCCTCACACGAAGGAACGTTGTGTTCTCTCTGCCATGTAAACAATCCATCATTATGGAATCATCTGCAATATCTGGGAACTCGTGCCCTTGTGGAGAATATGTGCAGTGATTTCGGCCATGCAGTACCAGCTTATCAGCTTCGTCAAAACTAATAGCAGTTATGCTGTAGAGACGTTAGGTATTTTTTGAAAGCAGGAGTGATGAAAAATGAGCAATGCCTTCTCCGGAAATTGAACTTCCGACCTCTGGAATACACGCCAAGTGTGCAAACCATCACATCACGAAGGCATGCTAAGAAAGCGGGAGAGATACCTTATATACTCCCCCTTTTAAAGGGCGACTGTGGTTTTAGGAGACCCAATCACCAAATCCTGGGTGTGGAGAATCATCATCCACGACCCTTTCAGTTCAGGCACCACTGTAGAGACATTAGGTATTTTTGGAAGAAGGAGTCATGAAAAATGAGCAACACCTTCACTGGGAATCGAACCATGGACCTCTAGAATATGCTCCTAGTATGCAGACCACTACACCACGAAGGCACGCTAAGAAAGCGGAAGAAATACCTTATACACTCCACCTTTTAAAGGCCAGCTGTGGTTTTAGGGGACCCAATCGCCAAATCCTGGGTGTGGAGAATTATCATCCAACCCTTTTAGTTTGGGCACCACTGTAGAGACATATTAGAACCACGAAGGCAAGCTAAGAAGGGGAGAGAAATACCTTATAATGGATATGACTAAAATATCACAAAAAGAAAAGGAATTGTACATTTTCAGATGAAAAGTGAATTAAATGGCCTTTCGAGAGCGCTGGTTCATGTCCCAGCAAGCGCATTGCTTATTTTTCATGTCTCCTGTTTAAAAAAAAACTACAGTGTATAAACTGACTCTACTGTGGCGCTCAAACTAAAAGGTGGTGGACGATAATTCGTCACCACCTGGATTTGGTGGCTGGGTCTCCTAATCCCCAGTCGCCCTTTAAAGGGGGAGTATATAAGGTATTTTCTCCTTTCTACCACCATGCATGTGGAGTGTAACGGTAGCACCCTCAGCGCATATTCAAGAGGTCCAGGTTCGAGCCGCGGGGAGGGCATTGTTCATTTTTCATGTTTCCTGCTTCAATAATAACCTAATGACTCTACAGGCTAAAGATGCAGTATTTGAATTTAAAGTAGTTTTAGTGACGTTAATTTGATTGGGTTGGAGAAGTTATCTTACATTTGTTACATTTTTAATTTTTTAAAAAACTTAATTTTACACGGTTATAAGGCAAAAATATATCTAAAGTATATCTAAACTGAGGGGAAAAAAAGATGATGAAGCTGCGACAAAAAAGCTCAGTGTGTGAACCCTTCCTGTGAAAGCAAGTAATTCTAATGCTGTTATGAAGTTAACTGAAGTGCAAAAAGCGTGTAATATTAGTTCCATGCCAGATGAAATTCTCCTTGCTATCAAGGAACATCTGATACGATTGCAGAAAATCTGAAAGAATATTTTCTTCCAATTCACAGCAACAAAGCATGAATAAGACACCCTTTTACAATTAATACAGAATCAGAGATAGGATTGAGATACTGAATATATAATTGAACTGTCTTGTATTACAGCACTTAAAAACAACTTCATGCTCTACATCATCATGTCTGATACATGGACCTTATAAGAAATAGACTAACCCAAATGGGTTTTCTCCTTCGTGTGAGGCATTCCCGGCTGTCACCTTGATCACATCCGGAGGAGTAGGGACGACTTGCAGAAATTTAACAGTGGTTGCCTATTGCAGCATGTATAATTGTCAAGAAAAAGCTGGTTGTAGCGCCTCATTTCGCAAATTAGAATTTCTACATATTTTTATTTTTTAAATTGAGATTAATTAAAAAAATTTAGCATATTTATCAAGCATAATTAACGTTCCAAATAATTATAAAGCTATTGCATGCTTTCAGGGCTGGATATTTTTTAGCTTTTCCTATGCTGTAAGGAAATTTGTAACTACATCTTTTCGAAAATAATATTTTTAATCTGAACTAATAGAAAATCTCAAGCAAGCAATTTTCTCTTGCAATTTTTATTCTTTTTATTTTTATGCTTAAAAATACTAAAATATTTAAAAACGAATTTTTGAAAGTTTTGTTTAAAATACTAAATTGTGCTGCTTTTTTAAAATTACAGATTAGTATTATAGCACAATTTCTATAAAGGAATTTTATTTCAATTATATTTCATAATACATCATAGTGATGAAGACTTTTGACTATTTAAAAATTTTTATACATTTAATTCTTATATTAAAATTGTATTTAACCGTAATAATTAATTTTGCTTGTATTTTACAGTGATTATTTTTTAACTTATTTTTAATTCTGCATAAGATTTTTTTATTTACGGTTAATTTAATTTATTATCTCAAAGCGACATTTTGTGCTGTTTCACTATAAATGTCTGTCTTTTTGCAAATTGTTGTTACCAAATATTATCGCCCTGTATTAAATTTAAAGAAATTAAATAATGAAGAATCTGCAGGAATACATGTATGTTTCTTGCACTGTGACAAAAACGATGGTATCTAGAGCCATCAAATTTTGAATAATGTAATCCTCCACCCGAACATGGGCATCTGGATGGCCGAATTTTGAATTTGTTTTAATCTATTTCATATTTTGTAAAACTTTAACGATTTTTTGATTAACAAACTCAACGAGTTCAAAGAGAGCACTGTACAGAAAATAACAGTTTTATCTCCAGTGCGAAAATTCTAAAGATATGCTGTTTTCAACTGTATGTCATTTATGGGCGAAGAACATGATATTCAATAAATATAGGTAACACACAAAACGTTAAAAAAAGGTTCCTTTTGGGCGTAATATAAAATCTGAGTGCTTTTAGATTTTATTTTACCTTCCCCCCCCTTCATTACACTCAGAAAATTTTATGCTCCAAATTTTATAAATTACTAAAATAAATATTCCACTTTAATGTTAATAAGTTAATGATGATATAATCAAATAAATGGTTGTTTTGTAATGTTATTATAGTTTTGAAAATCATTGCCTGAAAATGGTCATTAAATTAAAAAAAAAATATCAGATCTTGTTTAATTTTACTTTATTTATTTCAAAGCATAACGTACTATCAATCTTATTTAATTTTACATTATTTGTATGCAAAAATGAAGTTCATAAATTTTGTGTGTAGAGTTTTTATCGTTTAACCAAAGTAAAGATGTTTGTACAAGAATTACGCGTGAAAAAACTGCACGAAATGCAGTAAAAAGTGCTTGAATGAGATATATTAAATCCTATTTGGAAAAAACTGTGGCTTTCATAATCTCATCACTATGCAATGTTTCACATTTAGTAATTAAAAAGAGTTATGCGATACAAACGCCATAGGTTTCAGTGTTAAAGTAAACCAGATCGTCCCTACTCTTTCTTGCTGATATGTCGGTGACGCGTGCCCTGCCCACTGGGTTAGTGTATCCCTTATAAGGTCCATAGTCTGATATCATGATTCCATGATCTGAATGTGTTTAAATTTCTGCTGAAAGTGTATGTTTACTTTTCTTAAGTTCTTCAGCTTAATTTTGAAGCTGTAATTTTTAGAAATGTTGTTAAGTGTTATGCATCATTGCATTTATTTAAATTATGTAAATCTAATTATGTTGTTTTACTTTTTCAAATTTGAAGATATTTTGTGTATTAATTTAAAGGCTGAACCACATCAGAAAAAGTTTAGGAAAAATGTATGTGATTAGAAAACAAGAATGGAAACAAAGCAATCGAATTAAAGTTTTATTGTATAGGAAATTGATATTTTTTAAGAGCATACATAGAGTCTAAATAAAAGCCACATTACAAACTGTGAAATAAAATGCCAAATCTTTTTTTTAAAAAAAAACTTAAAATAGAAAAGTATGTTGATTGTAATTCAAAACGTATTTTAATGAAAAAATAATAATGCAGCTGAGGCATACTTAGAATAGTAAGGAAAGGCGAAATTCATCAGTGTATTATGTACTTAATGAAAGAGCCAAAATATCTGTCATTCATTCAAAGTTAGTTTTTCCTTTAACTCCAAAAATTATAACTATATAAAAGGGTATGGATTCCTAAAAACGTAAACTGTAATGATGATTTTATTCTACCTGTATTATTAATTCTGTCATGCTTGTGAATCAGTATCACAAATAGGTTATTCATGTATATTGCAGATATTAATTAATATTTAATAGAAATTAATAGATTTCTAGAGTGTGAGGAACAGTCTAAGGTTTTCAAAACTAGAAAAATATTAAATATTAATTTTAACTTAATCTTGAATATTAAGGTAACAAGTAAGTATATTGTATTGTTATTCAAACTTAATCTTGAATGTTAAGATATGAAGTAAGTATATTGTATTGTTGAAGAGACCCCTTGTATCCTGGATACAATGGCATGAAAGAATGCATATAATAAAGAGAACCAACCATATATCTGGTACATCTTAACAATATGCATATCAATGTTATAGTTTTTTCATTTAATGTGTGAGAAAGTAAATGTTTATTCTTGTTTTTATTGCTTAAAAATAAAGGACTTTTTTAATTCAGTTGACATACTTTTAAAGCAAGAACAAAGTATATTGTGAGAAATTTATCATTGAAATATTGTTTGGAATAACAAAAGAGAGATCTGTCCATCCCTTCATGGGAGGCAATGGTGGTCACCTATCAGGTGCTTCTGCAGTGAAATGGGCCACTCTTCAGCCCTTGTAGTGGTGCAAGGCTGATGGCTATTAAAATAAAACGCATGGCCATTTAAAAAAAGAGACAGAGAGAATTAACTAGATAATAAAATACATTTTTGTAAATAATAATATTTATTACAGAGCATTGCTGAAAGACAGAAAATATCAATTTCAGATGCAAATAAAAATAAGTGTTGTATGTTGATTAAAAAAAAAGACGATAGTGAAAATGCATAAATCATGTTTGTTTTAGATGTAGGAGGAGATACTTTCATTAACAAGATAAACACAGTTAAAATAAATTAAATAAAAAATTTGCATGCATATGATTCAGTTCAGAAACTTGAAAGTAGCTTTGATTTATATGTTTGCTAATTAAAGCAGTTTTTACATATTCAGCCTTAAAAAAAAATCTGTTAAATTTAAAAAAGTGTTTTAAAAGTATTGTGTGTATCAGATATGAATTTAAACATTAAAAAATTTGCATTTTTAGATATTTAAACATTCAGTATATTTAATTAAACATTCATATTCAGATTTTTTCACAAATTACAGGGAAGTAGTGCAAAGTATGTTTGTAAATAATACTTAAAAAGACAGAGTTGTTTATGGAAAGTGACATACCATCCATGACCATGAATTAAATAGATTACTTTATGAAGGTGCTAAACTTTAGGTGAATTCTTAGAATTTTTAAAGTCAGTAATTTCTTAGCTTAAAAAAATGAAAATAAAATTTCCGCTGTTATATGAGTTTTTAATTTTTTAGGTATTCATGCATTTTTAAAGTTAGTTAAAATAATTATTTTTTATATTACACTATAATGATTTTTACTCCCCCCCCCTTCACTGAGTTCTCTTGTTTTTGTTCATTAAATTTTAATGTACAGTTTTCAATTCTATAATTTCATTTCATATTTTTTCTCTCTTCCAGTTTCACAGCCATCAAATATTTCACATACTAGTGATTGCAGCAGCTTGTGTACATTATCATGGAATTACTGAAATGGCTATGTACCGCCTCACAATGGGAGATTGTGCTGAAGAGCCACCAGATTATTTTTCTCAGTACTGACCTGTGTATAGTCATCTCTATTTTGAAAAATAAAGTTATATTTTTTTTTAATAGGCACAGCTTATTTTTACATTTAAAAACACAAAAGTAACTTTAACATTATCCCTCCTTATTTTCAGTTGCATATCACAGTTCTTTCTATCACATGCATTCCAGTTTTCTGAAATGTTGGTTGTAATTTCCAGAGATAAATATATGAGCTATAAATAAATCTGGATTTTGTAAATATGCTAGATTCTGTGATTGAAACATGTAGCTTGTCATGTTTCTGCCTTATTGTAAAGTGTGACTTGTGTCGCATGTTAGTAAATTTTAGGCAAATAGCCGTATTGCTTGGCTATGTGTGTTCTGATATATGATGTTTTTAAAATCTTGATTTAAATTGAACATTTTATGAAACTGTGATTAGAAATAAATTATTATATAAGCATACAGTGTTCTGAGTTATTTGATTGCATTTGTCTCATTTAAATGCATATATTTAATTTTAAAAAGTTACAAAGAATTGAGAATGTTGCAAAAAAGCACAGACTGATGATATGAGTTATGAAATCACAAAATAATGAATTATGTACAATTAAATAAAGATGCACAGATATACGTTGGTGTATTTGGGTTTATTTATGTACGTGATCGGTTAAAACTAGTTTTTAATTTGATTTTATATTTAGCTCTGAGTTAGCATTGCTTCAAATGTTATAAAGTTGATGCACATAATGTACACATTATAATAACAAAGAGTAGGTAGTTACTTTTGTAGTTCCAATTCTATCCACAACTTCATTTTCTGTTCATATCAGTTTAACCTATTCAGATTATAGAAGCTTAAATGATTCCATTGACTTGAATTGTTAAGACAATATGAAATGTATTTTATGTTAAAAAATGTTTACAAGATGCAGAGAAATGTTGGCAGATTTTGAAATTTATCAAAAAATCTACATGCTCAATGTTTCTATACCATAAATAGTTAAATATTTTAATTTCAAAGTTTCTCCTGTTTTTCACTTGAAGTAAAAGCCTCATTTGGTATTTGAATGTATTTGTGAATTATATTTAAAGTGTTTAAAAATATTTGAAGTTCTCTCCAATGTTTAGAAATATTTGAATAATGTGTTTCTTAAAGCTAAATAAATTTGGATAAAATTTCTGCAGTATTTTTATCATTTGAATATTTAATTGCTGAGGTAAAAGTTGCTGCTTTTAAAGTAGATGAATCTGATCACAATATTTCATCACTTAGAAAGTGGAAATCTGAAGATATCTCACATATTTCTTTATACTTCATTTTAATTATGAGGTTAAAGCATCTATCATTCCCTTCATTTTTACTGTCAAAAATAACTTTTCTAAAATATTAAATCTTTTATCATTGATTTTGGTAATCTCATTCATTAAACTTTCTTTTTCGCTTATCTTCAAAGTATGTTTACAGATTCATATTAAAAGCTAAATTTTTACATTTCTCAAGAATATTTTCTCTTATTTTCTTTAATAAAGAGTAACCTGCCAATTCTCGTAGTTTAATTCAATACGACAAAGTTTGCAATGCTTACCCGTGTAAAGAAAAGAAATGTAATTGAGAATTTTTTAAGAGGAACCGATTGGTATTGATAAACATTGGAAGGAAAAATCCATGGATCCTGCCCATTTACTGAGATTTGAAGCCAGGTAATTCCTCATGTAGAGTTTTTGATTGCATGCTTTACCACTTTGGCTTCTTGCAGAAAAGTCCTTGCCTGCTTCTATTTTTCCAAGTATTTGTCATAGATATATATACTTTCAATTACAAAAATTTTTTAAATGTTGCAAGCATTCATATTTGTAATTTTAAAATTTAAAAAACAATTCTATGAAATTTAGAATTTTATGTGCTCTATCAGTCCCTATACACACATTTAGGAAAATTTTGTATTCATTATTAAAAAAAAAGTGTGATTCCCATATGACAAGAAGCTGTCAACACATTTCAAAATTTGCGATTTTAGATGTGATTTTAAATTTGCAATCAGGGGTCAGTTAATAAATAAAAGAATCATTCGAGGTTGATTCCCCCCCCCTCCTTAAATGCCATTAATTGATATTCTTTTGTGGTGTACTAGTGTCTTGTTTTCTAATTTTTTTACATTTGGTATGAGAAAAGAATTTTCAAACTAGTAATTTAGAAGTTTTCAAAATATAAAAATCCATTATTAATATTCTTATGAAGTTTTATTACATTGGAATCAGAAAATTTCATTAAAGTGTAAATATTTTTAATTAATGCAAATAGTATTTTGAGTTGGCTTGTTGTCATAAACCTTTAGCTTCAAATAACCCCACAAGCAGAAATCCAATGGTGTTAAATCACACAATCTAGGGGACCAATTCTTATCACTGAAACGAGAGGGTATATGGCCAGGAAATGTCTTATGCAGTAATTGAATTGTTTCACGGGCTATATGGCATGTGGCACCGCCTTGTTAAAGCCACATGTCGTCCACATCAATATCATCCAATTCAGGCAGAAAGAACTGTGTTATCATGTCCCTATATCGAGCACCAGTAACATTCCTTGCTTGACTAGCTTTTTTTTATGGTCCAATGAGGCCTCCAGCCCAAAATCCGCATCCAACAGTGACATGCTGAGGATGCATTTGTTTTTCGACAATCGCATATGGATTCTCTGAACCCCAAATGCAGCAATATTGACGATTTACAAAGCCATCAAGGTGAAAATGGGCTTCATCGAAATTTACGAACTGTGGCCGCCAGACTTATTTTTGAGATATTTTTCAACAATGAAAACACATTGTACTATTGTGTAATGCTTCTTTTCAACTAAAGACATGTGGACATGCTGAGGATGCATTTTGGGACATGTGGACATGCTGAGGATGCATTTGTTTTTCGACAATCGCATATGGATTCTCTGAACCCCAAATGCAAATTGACGATTTACAAAGCCATCAAGGTGAAAATGGGCTTCATCGAAATTTACAAACTGTGGCCATCAAACTTATTTTTGAGATATTTTTCAACAATGAAAACACATTGTACTATTGTGTAATGCTTCTTTTCAAATAACCCTAAACTATCAGCTGTCTAATGGTTTCTTTTTTAATAGGATTGCCAAAACTTTACTGCACGAATAGTGGCAAATTCAAATCTTGCGTTAATTTTGAGACACCCTTTATAAGAACTAGAGGAATATGTAAAAAGTTAAGGTTTTAAATTTTACACAAAATTATTTTAAATTTAAAAATACGAAGACATGAATGTTTGCTTCATGTAAAACATTTTTTTAATCTGAATTACGTGTTTGTGACCAGTGGTTGTGAAAATAAAGGCTGAGTTGGGACATGTGGACTATGCCAAAGTGAGTGACTTTAAATACTATGGCAGACCGCAGTGTTTAATGTCGAGAACATAAGATGTTTAATTAAACTTCTAATTAATTAATTTTTCTAAACTTTTATGTATATTGGCCTTTTTGCTTGTCTAAAATGACTGTGCTATCATTTGCTGGACATGTGTAACGTGTATACGAGCCAGTTTCCCTTAGAAAGTCCTCCACGAAGGCATCCCTCCTTTTAGGCAGATAGCCCTCGTGTTCTTTGCCATAATTAAATAATCCAATCCAATCCATTTGCTGGAGACTAAATGAATTTTATTCAACAAAAGTGCTACCATGCCAAATCAATTTAAATCGAAATGGGCGAAAATTAAAATTTTCCATTGTACGCTATCTCCGAGTTTCGGATTCCGGACCTACCGACTATTAGCCAGACATGCGTTCAGTTACAAAGACATGCAATAAGTAAGGGAAAAAAATCCTCTCAACTTTAGTTATTTTGTCTAGCTCTCCTGTTATCATAAATTATTTACTGTTTCCTTTATTCTAAAATATAATATATATTTAGAATTTATTTTTGTCCGAAATTATGGTATACATTTACAACTGTAAATAATATTGAATAAGAATATAAATTAACTTAAGTTGATGTGGGACCTAGCCTTTTCCAGGGTCTCTCGTGAACACACTGAAGTAGCTGATAATCATTAACAAATGTTATGTCATGCTGTTTTTGAACTACTTGCCAAATTTTAGACACAGTTATATGTGTTAATGAACACTCATCTGCAGCTTTATTTATAGCAGAGTTTACTTTAAGTTTCTAATAGTTGTTATTTTAAGTTTAAGCATGCTTTACTGTCTACCAGAATGAATTTTTATTATCGCGTTTTATGCAAATGAGTTAGAAGGAGTATTTAAGGAAGGTTCAGCTTACTTCGAAAGAGAGAGGCTTAGGAGTCCTTAGTGGCGCCTGTTTGCCGTCTAGGTACTTCGTTCTTAAATCTACTATGCTCGGCCGTATTGTACGGGTACTGCTGATAATCGCCGGCTAAGTTAAATCAAGGGCCGACTACGTTAGGTATTTGTGTCTAGCTTCGTCTAAGTCTGTTTAGTATTAGATTAGTTTCTTATTTTCTTCTCTGGAGTTTAAAACCCGATTGGAGGATTTCCTGTAAGCCTGAGAAGGGGCCAACTGTTAATATTTCTTTGAGTGAATAAAATGGTATTTTAATCCTTCTCTGGACTTTGCTATTATACACGTGAACTCAGTGATAAGTCGCTCTACAGGTTTACTCATTAGGTTCCTCTATGTGGAGCATAGAAGAAGTTCTAACGAACATTATAACTGTTTGAACAATCCAGGTGGTGCATAAAATATTAAAACAAATAAGCCTTAGTTCTGCACTTTTGCTAGCGTGGTATTTCTGTAATAATTTAAAACAGGCATGTCATTGCGGTCATAGTAACGCTTCACCTGGTCTATATTAGCAGGCACTTCTTCCCCATTTTGTTTCTTTAAATAAATAACGGATTTCCATATACGTTCGATTACATATCGGCCTTCAAATTTTGGGCGAAATTTCCCGATCTTATCTTAAATTGCACATCATAAGGAATGCTTAAGTTCTAGAACTTTACTACTTTCAAATTTATCTCGGGACGTTTTTTGTCATAGGATAGTTTTTTCCTTTATTGTCCGAATTACGGATAGCTTTGTCATCTAACTTCTGAATATCAGGGTACTTATGGGAATTATTATTTTATTATGTAACATTTCTTGTATATATTTTTCTATTACTTGTTCTTTAAAATTGTCGTAACGATAGGGCTTTACTCCTTTAGGGAAGGCATTTCCAGTGTCGGTATTATGGCTCACAATTTGGATGTGGCCTGACTTCTCATCAAATAATTTATCAAAACTCACTTACCAAGTGTTCCACTTGCTTTTTTCTTGAGCTGGCAGGTACTTTAACTCAATTTACGGGTTATTTGTTTCTTCTTCATCCCGCTTCTGTATCTCCAATTGTAGCGTGGTCTCCTAATAATTTATTTTGCACCCCCTTTGGCTTTAAAAAAATAAAATTACTGGTGCTTGGAGATTTTTTACAGCGAAAAATGCTACTTTTTTGTTCTTTATTTTCGCGTGTACATGACTTTTCCTACGCATATACATTGCTTACCTTGGGCGGAGTTAACTTTTGCTCCCGTAACCCCAGAATTCTGCATTTTCTGAAGTATTTTCGAAAACAGTTCTCCTCTAAGAAACTGCATTGAACTCCAGTGTCTAATAGCGTGTTCGCTGGAACATTATTTAAAGATATTTGTATTACAGGCGGAGGCAAATTTTTGATTACTAATGTATATAGCTGAATCCTAGAGGATTTTCTTGCCTCCAGGCTAACTGTACCCTCTTATCTTGAGTCCCCCTGGATTAGTTTAAATTATGCGTGCTTCTTTCTCCTTGTTTCCTCATTTGCGTTATCTCTTGGCAATTTCCACTAGCGGTTGGAAATTTCTGTCCATTTTTAAAACGTTCATTTCCATCAAACTGGGGCCTTCCTTGTGATTTAGACCTATACAATTGCTCATTCGGGCTCTAGCCATACGTTGCTGTACACGTACTTTCCGCAATTTTTCTGCCTTCGAACTTTACTGGGAGTTTAAATAAATCCTCAGGTGTGCTTGGATTTCTTAATTCAAAGAAATCATGAATTTGGGGAAGCAACCTAGGAAAAATAATTTGAATTAACTCTATTCCCATATAACAAATAAAAAATTTGAATTTACCTTAGTATAAACTCGATCACGACCTTCAACTGGTATTTACAAAAATGTTCGGCTTCTGACTTGGCCCTTGGGAATGCTTTTACGAGGGTGTTTTTAAATATTTCGAACTTGTAGATGTCATATTCTGGATCAGCCAAGAAGAATTTGCCGATGCAATTTTTACCAATTCAATGCCTGCCCTCTTAATGCGGCGGTTTCTATTATAAACTTTTGAACTTCTGGTACAGGAAGTACAAAATAAGAATCTAAATATTCATGAAAAGTAAGTACCAAACTTCTTCCATTAAAAGTCAGTGCGGTTTTCATTGATGCGCGCATGGTGTTCCCGAGGAAGCCAAATCCCCCTCCATAACTAGTGCTGGAGGGGCTTGTAGCCTCTGGGGAAGGCAGATTAAATGTAGAACTGCCTTGCGATATCATCCGCTATTTGTTTGGGCACCACTGTAAGTTTTGAAGCCTTTCGCTATTGTAAACTATGACCAAACCTTTGGTAGACGTAAAGCGATTCATCATTATATCTAGAAATGCAACAGAAACTTGGGAAAGGTGTATAAAACCCTTTATTTTAAACTTAAATAGAAGAACAGAAGGTACAAGTAGTGCTTAGAAATCCGTCAGTGTTTATGGTTAGAACTCAAAATAAAAATTCAAAAGTAAAGCTAATTTAAATATCTAAAAGCCAAAGGCTACACAGAGTAATTTATCGCTGACTTGGCTCGGATTTACCGGCGTGACTTTAACTATCGGCAAGTATAATGCAAGGCCGAAGACAAGAACTCTTATCTTAGTATAGTAAACCTGGTAACATGGCTTTCAAGAGGCAAAACATGCTCTGTCTTAACAATCTCAAATCCTTACTCAAATACTCGCGAACTAATTTGCATTCTAGCAGGAAAACGGAAAGAAAGAACAAAGATACCAAACATAAAACAACTGGCAGTGGCGTAACTAGGGTGGGACAAGGGGGGACATCTGTCTCCGGGCGCATCATCTAAGGGGCGCCAAACTGATGCTATGAAAATTTTTAATGAAATGTTTTCCATTCTTGGCACACAGAAAGGGGCGCAAATCCTTCAGTTGTCCCCGGGTGCTGGAAACTCTAGCTACGCCTCTGACAACTGGTTAAATAAATTAAATAAACCTCACATGGTACTTCTCGGTATGTTTCCACACTGAAAGTTAACAATCATAATTTATTTTTTAATTGTTTTTCTAAAACTTGGCAGCTAATATGAAGTCCCTCCTAGGAATTCGCCTGAGGCATCTGCCACTCTTTCCTCACCCTTGTGTCGGCTCTATATATGTCCTGGATAAGGTTTAATGTCTATGCTTAATTTTGCTGAAATAAAAAATTACATGCTGTCAAAAATGTAATTTTACACGGTAAAAGAAAACATAAATTTTTCTTTTACATCACCATTTGGGAAGTTATACGTTATAACAAGTGTGAGTTTAGCCATGTATGAAATACCAAATGCAGAATCGAGTAATAATTTGCCGATTTAAACTTCTGTTATTATATCTGTTGCTAATTGCTTGGTAATCGCAAATATTACTGATAATTAACATTTCCTCGTTTTTGATAATTGTATTTCTGCAAACGTAGTTTAAAAAAATCTGCCATATTAACCTTTTTAGGTACTCCAAAAACATTAAACATGTTTCTTTGCTGTTTGAACTTTAAGCACCACATGATCCCTAAAGGCTAGTCCTAATCAGTTTGATAATATTGAAACTTAAATTATCTTGTTCAGCACTTTTGTTCGATAATTTACCTCATGGTCTCTCAGCTGGAATAAAACAGTATCGATTCTATTTAAAACTAAAGAGCTTTTACAAGTCGTCGAACTCAGGGCTACAGGGCTCAGAATAATTCCTGTTTCTTAAACTCACATCGAAAATTAGTGGCAACAAATAAATGCAATTAAGCCACGCGAACCAGCAATAACTCTGGGAGCAGAGACTTAAGCAGCAGAAGTGACGACAATAGCCTAACTCCCCCTTTCTCTTTTTCTCTGTAGAACGGTGTTTGAGACACCAGGGTGCCTGAGCCAAGGCTCTACACCTTGTAGAACAGTTTGATCATTTCGAAAGGTGGTATAGGATAACCGAAAGATAAATCGAATAGGTTTTATTTTTTTAAATAATTTTGTTAAGGTCAGATAAGAATAGTGTTAACGTATTAATAACAATGGAGTTGCTGTCTAAATTAGTGCGAGCAGAAAAGTCGAGAAACTGGTGACTGTGACAAGAATGAGGTAGTGCAAACATAGGCAAATTGAATCCATTAAGAATTATCAAATATACAACATCAAATATTAAGACATGAACTTGGAATAATTATATTCATATATATATAACAAACACAAAAGTGAGAATTCAGACAGAAAATTTGAAGTGTAGCAGATAAGAGGAATGAGAATAAATACATAAACAAACACATATATGTCAAATTATTAGAGTTGCATATTCCGTACATTTAGTTTGGCCATAGGCCATATTTTCCAAACTGTTATAGTCGTAATAACAGATTTTAATACTGGGATTACCAATATTTTGCTGCCTTTCATGAAATTTTTTGCCTAAGTTATAATAATGAGTGCGCAATAACTCAATGCCTAACTCTTCATATATTCTATTATTCCTTACATACCATTCAGCATTTACAATTTGTCGTATAACAGTATTTTGGCAGATTTGCAATCTTTTTTTATTAGTTCTCTTGGTATATGCCCAAACCGGACTTGCATAACACAAAAGTGGACGTAGAATGGACTTGTAAATGAGTAACTTGTTGGCAATAGATAATATACTGTTTCGAGCAATTAAGGGGCATAGTTTGGCTTTGCGAACTCAAAACTTCTGGATAATAGATGTAGCGCGGGGACCATGTAAGTGACTTATGGAGGATGACCCCAAGATAAGGGACTTGCTTGGCCCAGGGAATATCAGTGCCATAGAACTTCAGGTTTTTCTTGAAGTTGGTCTTCTTCGTAAACACAATAGCTGTTGTTTTTTCCACGTTGACGAGGATCTTCCACTTGAAAAGCCAAGTCTCTAGCGTGTGTATGTAATTTTGTAGTCGTTGTATAACTGGACCTGGAAATGCACTTTGTGCGAGGACCACTGTGTCGTCTGCATACATAGCTAATGCTGTGTCGTGTGTGGAAGGTATGTCGTTTACGTAAATATTAAAAAGTGTAGGTCCGAGCAAAGATCCTTGTGGGATGCCAGCCATGATGACATGGCTTGTGGAATTTGTACCAGAGACGTGAACAACAAAGTGTGTACCTGTTAGGTAGGAATTAATAATGTTTATGATGTAGTCTGGGAAGCCCAGGATGTGTAATTTGTAAGTGAGGCCATCCAGCCTAACTCGATCAAAAGCCTTGGCAATGTCGAGGAACAAACCTCCAGTCACCTTCCGGTTAGCCATTCCCTCTGCAATAGTTTCTACCGCTCGGTAGAGTTGGTTGGTCGTGAGAAGATGTCGTCTGAACCCGAATTAATGCGGAATAATAACATTGTTAGAATCCAGAAATTCGTTGATTCTTTTGAGTATAATAGCTTCACATATTTTGCTTACTGAAAATAATAGGCTTCTTGGTCTATAAGATCCAGATTCCGACACAGATTTACCAGGCTTGAGGATAGGTATAATCTTAGCTGTTTTCCATTGCCGAGGAAAGTATTGCCAGGTGAGGATAATATTGCAGATCTTAGTTAGCATGAAGATGGTCTTGACAGTGCATTTCTTGATCATACTATTTGTGATCGCATCAACACCGGGGCTTTTCCTCTTCTTGAGTCTTCTGAGGGTGGCATAGACTTCCAACGGTAAGGCTGGAATGATGTTGTTTGTGCATGGATTTGTTGAGAAGGTGGAGTGAAACTAGTGAACAAGGTTTTCTGTTGTGGTGTCAGGAATGTTGTTTGTGAGAAATTGAGTTTGCAGATGCTGAGCTAGGAGTTCTTCTTTCTCAATTTCTGTGTAATGGGTCCTTTGAGGGCATTTAAGGGGCGGAATTTTATTGTAGCATTTCGTTTACTTTTGAATGGCTTTCCACAGTGAGTTATCATCTGTGAAGAGTGCATTGAGGTATCTGTTCCAGCTTTGTTGTGCCTAGATGTCTAATAGAGACTTAACAGCATTTGAGAGATGCTTGTTTATCTTCCCGGTTACGGGTACGTTGAAATTGTCTCCTTGTTGCGTTCCGCTGGGTGATCAGCTGCTTTAGCTCTCTGCTTCGGAAGATATGCCTTTTGGGAACCTCCTTCTGAGCATTGGCATGGGCTCTAGTAATAGATGTTGTGAAAGTCTGAATTAAGATATCAATATCATCCCTCGTATGTATTGTGGGTATGGTGTACTGAATGTTGTTGAGAGCTTTGGCATACTTTCGCCAGTCAGTAGTAAAGGCTCTGGTGTCTGGTGAGGTATAGTTGCGAAAGTCCAGAATCATTCTGACCGTACTATGGTCAGATGAGAGTTTATCCAGCACAGAAACATACAGCGGAACGCTGGTGTTTCTGAGCAGGTGTCAATGATTCCTGATGAACGGGCAGTATATCGTGTTGGGGTTTTTGGAGCTGCTATTCATAAATCTTCCGAGTTGGCTGAGAATTACGTGTCCTATGTCATTTGAATTGTAGCAGTTCCAAGCGCGGTGTCTAGGCTTTAAGTCTCCACCAATAATAACATGAATCCCAAGTGAGAGTAGAACTTGTAAGTCCGCGAAGACTAAGTGAGGCCTTCGAGCAGGTAGAAGATATGTGGAGACGAAAATGTAAGTAGTGGAAGTGTTTGTTGTGAGTGAGATAGCCGAAGCTTCAACGGTTGAAAACTGTGGAATTGGAACAGGATAGTGAGGGATGCAGAATTAATCAGAAGGGCTGTGCCTCCTCCTCCAGGATTAATAACAGTAGCAGGTCTGTTATACCGATGAACAGCATAATTTTGCACATATATTGGTGTGGCAGGGCCAAGTCGGTGTTCCTGTAGAAAATACCGGAATCGTACTCATTTACAAAGTCCCGGAGCTCATTCATTTTTCGGGACAGTCCATTAGCATGCCACGTATAAATTTGTAAACAACTGTATACCGAATTACTCATTTGCATTATTCAATGAACCAAAAATTTCTTCACATATATTAAATATTACAAACAGTTTGTCTAGGACATTGGTAGCTGCCTGTAACTCAGACAATTTGTCAGTGACTTTTACGAATAAGAAGCCCTTTAAACATAATATTGCAGATTTCTTTGAAAAGTCTCATTATATCAACAAAAACCACCACTAAAATCATTTTGAGTTTGTTTACTATTAACATTTTGCTTATTGACATTATCACATACATTAGTATTTACATTCTGCATTTCAGATTCCACATTTTTAGTACCATTAGCATAAGAAACAGCATTAACAACATTAGATTTGGTTTGCATGTTTACATTTTGGCTTGCAGCCTTACTAACAGCAGACAGTTCATTTTTACCAGACATGGGTTTTTTAACTGCGTTGTTGGCTTGGAATTTCGGACAATCCCTATAATTGGCAGTGTGACCCACTTGCATACAGTTGCAGCATCTAACTGTATCTAGCTTCTTGGCTGAACACTCATTTGTTCCGTGCGGACCAGTGCACTTTAAACACCTCGGTTTAAGTTTGCAGATTTCTGAAGAATGATGGAAGTGCTGGTAGTTGTGACACTGCACAACACTTCCATTAGATTGATATGTCACAATTTTCACATTTTCAAAAAAAAAAAAAAAAAAAAAAAAAAATCCATGAACTTAACTACATCATAAACGTTTTCAACACCAGGACTATTGGTAAGCTTGACCTGAAATAATGACATGGGTGCTTTTGTTTTTACACGGTGTGTTTGGGCTATACGTCTTACTGTGTTACCAAAATTAGATAATTCATCTCTAATTTCATCAGTGGGACAGTCGATTGGCAAATCCCTTATTACAACTTTAATAGGCCTATCATGCTTGGTAAGGATAACATAGTGATAAATTTTCTTTATATCTAGGTATCTAGTAATTTCCCTGTGATCATCTTCAGTACTTGGAAAAATTTTTAAAAACTCGCCGTTAACCTTACCAGCAAAATCTCACTTAGTATCTGCTTTAAGAATTTTTAGGAAGTCACTGTATTTTTCATCAGGTTGGACCATTATAGGCCTCACTTTAGGGGGTTGAACAGTAACATTACTATCATTTGCAATATGTTGTGAAGCGATTAACGATACGAATGCGAATTTCGAAGGGCGAGGAATAACACTTGACGATTCTTGTTCGAACGATATTTTTGTTTCGACGAGTTTGCATCAGTGGTAAACTTGATTTTGATTTGGTATACAAAAATACATGACGATATCTTTCATTTATATTTAATGAAAACACCAAATATATCACAGCAATACACACATCGCAACGGCGAACCGCAGTTACATTGTAAGGATCCTAAGTTTTACTAACGTTTATTTTATTTTAAATCTTTACTATCACTTCTTATTTTCTACTTTCGGCCAGAATTAAAAGCGTTTAACTTATTTATGCAAATTTGTCTTGCTAACGCCAAGTACTTAAGTTGTGGCTTTTTGCCAAGCAAGAGAGAGGAAGGAGTTATTAGAAGCAGGCCGCTTGCCATAGTAGTTTTACTCGTTTGCTGGTTGCCTTCAAGGCCAGAGGTTAAATCCTCGTGATAATTTTAAACGTATCGTAGTTTTAGCAGCTCTCTCTACTACATACGGCTTTTCGTTAATTTACGGCCAATCTTGGAGTTAGGCACTTGTTTATTAATCCAAAGTTAGTTTAGTTAGAGTTTTAGTTAATATTTTTATATTCTTACGTTCAGACCACAAGTGGTTGGTCTCTATATTCCGAAGTTCCGGAAATCATTGTAAAGAGAGAAAAATAAAGGGTTTCGTATACCCTTCCTGTGTGTATTGTCTACTTCACAATTTATTGAACATAGCTTCAGTAAGCTCCCTGTTCCGAATCAGGACAGTTAATGTTTCCAAAGCAAGTAAAGAGGAACACCAGCCCTGATAACATAATGTAAAAACACAGAAGAATTCTTTCAGCGCAGCAGCGCCCTCTATACTATGAAAAGTTCGAACACACCCCACCTGTGCTCTGTTAAGAGCACACTAAATTTACACATCAATAATATATGCAGATATAATCACAAATCAATATACTGGATCACAAATCAATTCTGAAACTACATTGCAAATTAATAATGACAAATTAATAATGATAATACATGACTCAAACATATATATTACAACTTTAAACTTCAAAAGGATAGATCAATTGGACGGGTCTTCGATAAAGTCCTTGAGAAGTACGAATCAAACATGACGCACATACCCATCCCTACCTTTATAAACTTCTTCTATAATTCCAATAGGCCATAAAAATTTTGATTTCGTCGACCCCTCCAGCAATACAACCTCACCCTTTTTAAGATTCCTTTCAGGAGATGGATTTAGAAAAGTATGCGCAGACCGTAATTCGAGGAGATAATTCTCCTTCCACTTTTTCCAAATTTGTTTCAAAAGATTAGTTTGATACAGTTTTCTCCTAGTTAAAGTCTGCCTGTTCAATGGTTCATTCCTGAAAAGGTCGGCGAAATGTACAGGATAAGAAATATTTTCTTGCCCTGGAAACAAGAAATGGGCAGGTGTAAGAGATTCTGGCTCTTTTATTTCATTGTGGACATAAGTAAGAGGTCTATGATTTAGAACTAACTCAATTTCTGATAGAATAGTCATCATTTCCTCAAAGTTAAGAAGAGCCCTTCCGAGAACCTTTCTCAAAGGATCTTTTATACTTTTCATAAGCCTTTCATAACCCCCCCCCCACCAAGGCGCGTGAGGCACAATATATTGCCAAGTTATGCCGTTTATTGATATGAAATCTTTCAATTTTGAATCTATTATAATTTTTGCTAATTTTTTAAGAATTTCATTAGTGACTCTAAAGCTCTTAGCATTGTCGGAAATGATAACTTTACAATTTCCTCTCCTAGCTAAAAATCTTCTTAATGACAAAATAAAATTTTTTGTTGACATATTTGTGATTAATTCTATGTGCACAGCTCTAGTAACACTGCATGTAAATAATGTTACATAAGCCTTTTGAGGCGTATCCTTTCCTGATTTTATTAAAACTGGGCCAGTGAAATCTATGCCAGTTACAGTAAAAGGAGGGTTTTCAATAATTCTACTTTTAGGTAGTTGACTAGTTATTTGTTTAGCTGGTTTCAACTTATACTTTCAACAAATTAGGCAGTTACCTAATACTCTTTTTATAATTTGTCTGCCTCGTGGAATCCAAAATCTAGACCTAATTTTGGCTAGCGTAAATGTAACTCCACCATGAAAAATTTTATTATGCTCTCGAATAATAATTAACTCTGTAAATTTAGACTGCTTAGGAAGAAGCATAGGGTGAGCTTCATCCTTTTAAAACGCTCCTTCTTCTAATCTTCCTTTTATGCGCAATACACCACAACTGTCGATAAATGGAGCTAAATTCGAAAGTGGAGAGTTTTTAGGAATCGACTTACCATTTTTAAGGTTCTGTAATTCTAAGTTGAACTCTATGTTTTGCTCATGTTTTATCCAGTCTATTTCAGCATTTTGAAGTTCTTCTGCTGTGAGAGGACCTGCAATCGTTTGTCGTTTTTGAAGTTTATTAACAAACCGTTTAACAAGTGCAGTTACTCTTAGTACTTTTAACAAACAACTATATTTCCTTAAATCTAAAATAAATTTCGAATTTTCTACCAAACAGTTATTCTGCACTGTACTTTCAAATTCTTTTCTTAGCTCTAAGTCTATGTCTATAGATTTCAAGTTCTCTCTTTCAGTAGGCCAGTATTCAGGTGGCAGTTACAGTAAAAGGACAATGAGCAATGACCAGGGCAATGAGCCCAATTATTGGTATCTGATAAAGATTGAATTTCTTCTATTTTGTTTTTTACGAAAGTTTTGTATTTACTAGCTTGTCCCTTAATCCAACATAATGTAATCATCGAGTCGGTCCAAAAATAACTAGAAGTATTAAATTTAAGACATTTACTTACTTGATGGACTAATCTTGCGGACAATAAAGCTCCCATTAATTCCAGTCTTGGTAAAGTAAGACCTTTCAAAGGAGCTACACGACTTTTAGAACAAATAAAAGTAATACTTATCTTTCCATCTTCAGATATAGCTCTTAAATACAACAATAAAAAATTTAAACTATTTTTAATTTAACGAATTTTTTACGATTACTAAATTATGGTTCCAAGGTAATAAAATTTCATGAGAATACTAATGATGTATTTTTAGACTTTAGAAACTTATAAATTACTTGTGTGAAAATTTTTTCAGCATATCAAATGTAAAAAAAAATTGTAAGTAAACACATTAGTAAATCACAAAAGAATATCACTGAAGGGCTCCTGAAGAGGTAAAAGTCAACCTTGATTTATTCTAATTTATTTATTAACCGACCAAATGATAAATTTTCGCAAATTTTGAAATTAGCATTTTTGTCGTGTGGGAGTAAGACTTTTTGTGCTTTATTCTTTCTACCGAGTACAAAATTTTGCTAAGTGTAGAAACCTGAGACAAGTGTAAAAGTTACATTTCGTGTTTTATACAAAATTAATTTGTTTTAAATTTAAAAACACAAAAACACGAATCTTTGCATCATTTGAAACATTTCTGTAAGTGGAAGTATATGCTTACAACCAACGATGACGAAAATAAAGGCCAAATAACGACTTTTGTGTTAACACGGTGTGCATTACCACTTCTGTTTTCTCCCAAATGCTAGAAAATAAGATACAGAAAGCTGTGCTAGCGTTATCAAATTAGGAAAACTGAGAAATAAAACTACACTAATTAAAATGCATGTTAATAATTTTTTTGCATGTTTTACTAATACAATAACAACCGACATCATGCCATAATTATGATTTATTAAGAATCTAGTGCCGTGTCATTATCCTCTTGACATTTATGTAAGTAAGGCGACTGCATTAAAGTGAGAGATACAAAATTCTTACCGTAAACAGTTTTAAGTAGTTTCACATGTTGTATGAAACTAAAATAAAGATATGAATAAATTTATATAGAAAACGCTTATATAAGCAACTTTAATCTGTGTTGCTATAGAATTTTACAGTTATCACTGAGTTTTGTTTGTAACGAGATGATAGTGTACAAGTAGAAAGGAAATTGTAATGACATGTATAATATAGGATTTTAGAAGCATCATTTATTAATTGTATAAATGGTATAAAAATCAAAAACTTCATTACAAGCATTACTAAAAAAATTCTGCTTTTACATATTAGGTCTCTTAGATAAGGATTTCGCTATTAAAAATTAGATAATTTAAAAGTCATATGCAGCGTAAATAGCAGACAATTTCGTTTTTTATTCCTAGTTGGATTTTTCGTAAAAGGAAAGTAAAACCTGAAAATGTTTTTAGGTTATTATTGAACAAAGCTAAATTTCAAGAACGTTTAAATTTGATAACTGGAAATTTTTCTTCGAAAAAACGGTTTCATAATTTTGTAGTTTTTTCAGTTCTAATTAAACCGAAATACATTCCTATTTGCGAAGAAGATTGAAATATTATTGTAAATACTTACCACTTATTAATTTTAAAAATTCAAAAATACAAGATGTGGACTGCATTGAGCTGTATAATATGCCGGAAATGTAAAGCTATGTGTATGCCATCAGCAATGCTGTTCTGGAAGGTGACTGTCCTATGAATATTTCCATAGGTAATTTTTAAGAATAGAAAAAGATAAAGAAACATAATTTTTTTTCTACATTTATTATTTATAAACCAGAGAGATTAATGAATTTATTACTCGTTCGCAATAAAAAGTTTGTTTCAGTTCGTTTATTTGCCAACTCGTGTGATCCGCTCGTATTCCGATCCTGCTGGTTAGCTTCAGTAGTGTCGCCATCTTGTGATCGCACTGAGAAATAGAGTTTAACTTAGATTTCTAACTAGTCGTAGGAATATTTAATCCACATACTAATAATTATGAAATGAGAACTGTAAAGAAAGAAAAAAAAAAAAAAACTGGGTGAAAGGAAGCAGTGGACGGACGTTATGTTTTCAGAGGAAGTTAATGGCTTCATCATTTCAAATCCAAAACGATTTGTCATAAAAAAGCGTGTTGTTTCACTTGTAAATTCAGTTTTGACTGAGGTAGCTTAGAAGTTTCCGTCGTCATACACCTATTGAAATATATAGCGCCGGTAAGATAGGGTTATTTTATTTATTGGAATCAAGCAAAACGTTGAGATTCGAAAGTTAAAAATATTCGGTAGGAAACGTATAAAAAAGCATTAGAATTTTTGTTTTGTAAAAGATCTAGAATTCAGAAGACTGCTTGTAATCAGAAAATTCTGCTAAATCATGCTATTTAAAAATTATAAACGAATACTTTGGAACTATGCTTCAAACAGATAAAAGCCCGAATGACCACAAAAAGTTTCATCGATCGGCTTATCTAACTCACTGCAAAGATAGAAAAGATTCTTCTTATAGACAGTTGCACTCTGAATAACGATTAAGCAATGGATAATTGCTGTCAGCACAATAATCTGACTGTATTATCTAATATTCCTATGGAATGTTTTCCTTTTAACATTACAGCAAAACTATAGGCCTTGGACCAAGACATCATCGAAGCTTTGAAAAAGTATACAAACAACAATACTATAGTTCTTAGGTCTGGAGAATCCATCCAGTCAATGTCTTCACTTTCCTAGAAAATCATCCGCCATATTAGCCCTATTTGGACGAGCGTTTTCGTCCATAAAAATGAACTTAGGGTCATTTGAAAGCCTGAAAAGCCGAACATAGGGCTCTCTAAAAATCTATTCCGTTTGCAATAATACCTGCTGTTTGCATCCCGCTCACGTCTGTGCTCAAGAGATGGCCCAAGCATCAATGGAGAAGTTGACCTTAAGCTAATTTTTATGGACGATGAAGCTCTAACACATAGGCCTAATTTAGTGGAAAATTTTTGGAAAGTGAAGATATTAACTGGATGGATTGGGAAGATATTAACTGGATTGGCCAGCAAGATCTCCAGACCTGAGCAATACACTAGAATATGTCTCTGACGCGCTTGGAAGGCAAATGACTCACTTTCGCCCTGCAGGAAACACCAGAACCTATAAGTGTTACTGCAAGCGTGTAACTAATGGCCAAACAATTGACTAAATATGAAAATTATCTTAATTTTAAAAACTAATGTAAATTAGCCTCTTTTTATTTTTTTTCGCTCGTTACTGGGGCTCTTGTGGCTAGTTCTGCCTAGGGGGATTACCCTCAATATTCAGTAATACTTAAGGAGTGTATTATTACTTGAAACAACGTATTTAATGTTAGAAAAGTTACACGCATAGAACGAACTTTAGATAGTAAAAATAAATGTACAACAAAAGAAAAAAAACTTACTTAATAAGATAATATTGTGTAAGCATTGCATAATCAGGAATGTTAAACTTATTAACTGAAAACTAAATTTATAATTAAAGGAAATACATTAATTAAAAACATCAATAAATTAGTTATTCAAATAAACTGGAAAATGAATTGTAATTTTTCCAACCCCTTGAAATCATGATATAAGCAAATCAACTTCATTTACAGTATATACATAGTATAATTAATCTTGTCTTGGTGTCGGTCCTATGAAGAGTCAATTTTTTTCAGTATCTATATGCTGTGTGGATATTATGCAGCGTCTGTTCTTTGCCTATAACAATCCTGCACCGTATCGATGGCATGCCTGTAACGATCCCGAGAAGCTTAATTTTCCTACTTATTGTTAAAATTAAAATTTTCTTTTTATCCTGTCAATCGTATTCAGATACCCAGCGTCAATCTTAGACGGTGAGGATACTGTGCTAGTGTCAGTTCTACGGTAGGCAGAAGCTATGTTGTGTATACATGTTTTTTAGTGTTAATGAAATGTTGTGGATGTTAATCTCGAAGTCTAACAGAGCTTATAATGCTTTAAATAGTCGATAGATGGCAGCACATTCTTGGGAGCTAAAAAGGGCTTTGAAATCTTCAATTTAATGAATTGTTTCTAGGACCCTAGGTAAACAGGCTAGGGGGAACTGCGGGATGATTTTAGGACCCTCTAAAATACAGGGCCCTGTGCCTTGTAAGCCTAGACTAGACCTATTCATAAGAATGAAAATTGCTGTTAAGGTAAGGTGACTAGATTTTAACGTTGGTAAAGCGGGACACCATTGACCGGGGGGGGGAAGATTCTTCATTAAAAATTTGGTCTATATGGAGCTACACAAATTTTCATAGAACGCAAAAATAGTATTGTAATATATATTTTTTAAATTTCGACATAAGTACAATTTACAAATATAATCCGTTAAAAAATTACGTATAGTATTATTTTATTCTTTGCCATATTTCTCATTTGAGTAAATTCTTTTAGTAGATTGCTGTCGTTTATATAACTTTTGGACAACTTGTGATGTACAAAATCTGAAGGAATGATTGTGATTATTAGCATGAAAAGGCATAAGCCCTTTTACTAATGCTAATTTCTTTTCTTCGTCTCCATAAATTGTTTTCCGAAAGAATTCCTGCATTTTGGAGGAAGATGCAGTAGTATTTAAATATCTTTTATGTTTTTGTGTCCCCGAGTGCTTTGAAATATCATTCTTCGAGTCGAAAGAAATATAAAATTCACCATCACATTTCTCACATTTTACCATGTGACCGCTTTATTTATTTATTTATTTTTAACAAAACGAAATTCACTTCTTAGATCATCTTTGAATTTGCCTCTTCTGTTCTTACTCATTATGTTAAAAATCTAAAGAAGTAATTTATTATAAATTTATAAATTATAATATAAATTTATATATATATATATTGCTTAAAAACACAGAGTGTAGGTATGTAATTACATGAACATATTTTATTGTTAGTTTAAAAATTAAATTAATTTGTTTGTTATAAAATAACTATATTTTAAAAATTATTTAAATTTTAATCCTATAATTCATTCTAAATAATAGCAGTATTAACTTGTATTATTTTCCCTCTGAATTTGCAGTAACGTAAGTCGTACGCGTCACTTTCAAGACCGACGCTAGACCTTTTGCCGCCACTATAAAATATAAATAATAAGAGTACTGTCTGCTAAATTCAAGAAAATTTATATGTTTGTGAAATAAATAAATAAATTAAGTACCTAAATTATATGAATAGCTGATTTGTTGACGTCACTTGTTTAACTAGCACTAGCACGCAGTACGATGTGTATCGTCTGAGAGACAGTTACAAAATGTTTTCGCCAATGCCAAAAAATGACATTAAGTCCAAAAAACGGTGGTCGAATTCTAACAACTGATCAACAATGCGAACTTTGATAAGCAGTTCTCGATAATCAGTTGTCAACAATTATTTGTTATTATTAAAGTTTAACATTATAAAATTAATAAAAAGAATATAAGGCACATATCCTGGCGAAGTAGCCCCATAGCCGTCGAAAACCGTTTTCTCCCGCCGTTCTCTAGCTTATCGTGCATTCTTTCCAAAAATCGGGACTTTTTTAAAACGTCGCGGAGCAAATTGTTAAAAATCGAGACTGTCCCGCCGAAAGCGGGACGTCTGTACATGTGTACATGTACTGTACGGGACATGTGTACGGCAATATATCCATATTAAATACTCAACGAGCTGCATTTCGTAATTTTTTTTTTTTTTTTTTTCAATAGCTCGAAAGTTTTACCGTTCTTTAGTGTTAAATCTCATAAAAAGCTGACTTTGCTTTTAGTATAAAGAACTAAAGGGGCTGGGGGAGTAATTTTATTTGGGGTATACCTAATGACACTGTCATTTACTTTATATTAGGCATGTATGTAAACAAACAAATGCAGTAGACGTTTAGGTTCTAAATTTCTATTTTTTTTTATTTTAGCAGCTCCAGGTATTTTATTGAAATCTGGTTTTATCTTCTACCTTCTTACTTTCATAGCTTTACCAGAATATGCTTAAGATATAAATAAGATTAAAGATGAAACAATTCAGTTATACTCGTATGTGCAAAATAATCGTTCAGTACGTCTGCAGAAAGTTTCCGCTTCTGTGTTAAACGCAAACAGCCGCGAATTATTTTAGCTATAGATATTTATAAGATGATGCCGATATCATGACAGACATTGATATTCTAAATTACCTGTTTTAATGGATATTCTGCAGTTAGCTATATTTGATGATCTTAGATACCATATTCCGAATATCTGCATTTAGGATATGTAAACAAAGCATTGTGCCACTACTGTGTAAAGTAGCATGGTGACAGTGGGATGATGAAAGCTAATCACAAAATTGTTCCGATTCTGTGAAGAATTCTGAATTAATATCAATAGTTTGATTTATTGTGTGTATTGCTATAAATAAATGTAGTATTTTCTAAAAAAAATCCAAGTTTGTTTACCTTATAATCTGTAAACCAAGATGGTATATGTATGCACCATGGCCACAAAAGTCCTTACTAGTTCTTTTTCCTTCGTGGCTCACTCTTTGTGAGTAAAGGTGAAGCAATCCAGAGGTACCTTAACCTTTCAAAAGATCAACCTGTAAGGTATTTTATGCCAAAAATAATTATGATTTCAGCCTTTAATATAACTTCTCCTTTCCGTAATCCTCACCAAAATGCAAATTAATTGTTTCTGTTTATTTAAGTTACGGGTTTTGAATGTTTAGATTAGAGTTTCTGGCAGTCACGTCTTCTTGTTATTTACTATGGCCAGTTATTTACTAATTTGTATTCTGGCTTTAGCTTTTAGAATTTGTATTCTAGCTAACCGTTGTTTTATAATATGAGTCGTTAAATATCTGATCCAGCATGGGCCGACAGCAAGTGGTGAACCGCTAGGCAAAGCTGTAATGGAAAGCTGTTTTCTTACACGTCGTCATCTCTACCGTGGATTTCAGAAGACAAGTGGACGTGCAAGTAATCAGGACAAGGCGGACGTGCATTTTATGTATGGTCTTGCTAATGGGAATGCTCTGGAAGCCGAAATACTGTACAGGCAGCGTTTTCCGAGAAGACAAGTGTAGGACCGAAAATTATTCGAGCGATTGCATCGGTACCTGTGTGAAATGCGATCCTTTGTCACTGGCATGCATGATACAGGGCATGGTAGGAGAGTGCGGACGCCACAATTTGTAGAGGACATTATGCAAAGAAGGTCGTCCGGATATTAGCACGCGAGAGGTTTCTTATGCTGTAAATGTGCCATACTTAATTGTTTGGCGAGTATTACGGGACAAATGATTACATCCCTACCATGTACAGACAGTGCAAGCCTTTACAGATTATGTACCACTTGTCGAGTTTGCTTTTTGTTTTTGCAACAGCCAACAGCGCAGCCTGATTTCAATGCACATTGTTATTCACGGATGAATGCACATTTACTCTTGAAGGCATTTCTAATACGCGTCTTTATCACCCCTTAAATTTTAGCCCGCGAGTTTCCAAATACTTTGTATGTACGTAACATGTAATGCGTGCATTGAGTGGAATGCATATAGATTCTTACATGCATCATAATTTAATATTGTATCTAGATACTGTGTATTTTACTTAAATTTATGTCATATATTGTGAACTTTAAATAAGTAATTAAGTGTATTAAGAACTATATGTATTATTTAGCAAGCGCATTGTGTACTGTGCAATTCGTACGTGCAATTTTATATTTTAACACTGTATTAGTGCACTGCGTATTATATTTAACTCAGTGTCTTAGCGTATTTTACAAAGGTATTTTTGTACTTTATATTTGTATGCAATATGCAATGCATTGTGTAGTACACATGAGGATGTTTATGTGCATAATTGTTTTCATACTGTATCTATGCATTGTGTAATTTACTTAGTTTAATGGCATTTTTAGTGTATTTTATATCGGTATTAATCTGCATGTATTACGTGGTACGTGCAATATGTGGTATGCATTTCTTATGTGCATCGTAATTTAATACTGTATTTATGCATTGTGTTTTCTGTTTGGTTCAATGATTTACTTTGAGTATTGTATATAAGCTTCCATGTGCTTACTAATGGTTTGTATTATGTGCTTTACTTGACCCACATATGAATTTTATGCGCATCATAATTTAGTATTGTATCTCTGCATTGTGCCTGCTATTCGGATTGGTGTAATCCTTATAAGTATTTATGCAGTTTATACTTGAATGTTGAATTTCTGCATTATGTATTTTATTTAGTTCAATGTCCGACTTAAAGTATCTTATATAGGTATTTATGCGCGTTATTAGCGTATGTGTTGTGTAGTATGTTCACTGCATATAGATTCTTACGCGCACCATAATTTAATATTGTATGTGTGCATTTTGTATTTTACTTAATGTCTTTTTCATTGTATTTCGCATAGGTATTTATGGGATACATAACTGTGCGTACTACGTAGCATGTGCACAGATTTTTACGCTCATCATAATTTAATACCATATATATATGTAATAATAAAATTCCATAGTCAAGAATACATTTAAAATTCTAACTGTATGTTCTTTTCATTTTTTAATGGCGACGTTCTCTTATTTGAAAGTACGTGGAATTAAATCCACAGCCCCGTAGTCAAGTTGTTTTTCCCGCCTTTTCTACACGTACAGTTAAAGAATGTTCTGGAAGTATTTAAAGCGAACTGGATTGGCTGACGAGGCTGACGTCATTTCCAGGAAGCTCCACCTTTCCAGAGGCTATAAAAAGACTCGCAAAAGGAATATCGGGGCTTTTTCTTAAATGTCACGATGCAGTAAACTTCATACAAAAAGTTATTAGTAATTCTTTTTATTTACTCCGGATATCTGATTTTTGTAATTGCTATTTCTCCTGAATAATAATAAATGGATCCTGTTTTTTAAACTTATCGTCTGATTATTTAAGCTACGACTAAAGCTGATACATCATATATATATATATATATATATGCATTATGTGTTCAACCTAGTTTAAACATGCATAATGCATTGGTGTTAGTGTGTGCTCGGAAATAACGAAGGATTTCAGTGTCACTCAAGTATTTTAAAAGTATTAGTTTCTAAGGAAATATTACAGTATTTGCATAGCTTCGTCAATATTTCCCATTGCTCCAGGAAGACAATTCTTTGATTCGAAATCCTTTTACAGCTACATGTACGATGCATATGAACACAGCTGATTTCGAAAAATTAGTTAAACCAATCGATTCGGGGATAAAACAAACATTAAAAGAAGAATTACTGCGCATTTGCGAATATAAACCGATTCGTGTATTAGTCAATGGGGTTTTTATTTCCTTTAAAAAAATTACCCCAAATTCAAAACGGTATATAAGCGCAAATGAAAAAAAAAAAAAAAAAAAAAAAATCCTGTAACGTTCAAACATGTTGCCATGAGGGCGAATAAATTACCAAACAGCAAAATGAGTGGAATAGTCTTCAATCAAATAGTTATGAAGTAAAACGCCAGACGCCAAAGCTATAGTTTTAACTCTGGAAAAAAAGCGGAGATTGAAAAAAAAAATTAGCAATGGTTACAGAATGTATAAAAAACGTATGCCTAGATAGCTGGTGGGCCTGGACATTCCATCTGAAGTTATATTCGAACTTTAAAAAAGTATTGCATCAATAACTGTACGGATGGCAGCGAGGAAGATTTTGTGTATGAAGAGTACATATATTCTAGTACGCAAAATAACGAAAGTGATGATGATGTACATTTCAGTTATTCCATTGAGTTAAAGTGAATTTTACGAACTATTCGAAAACGCGGATTCCAACACAGATTTCGAAAGATTTGTATGATTTTTTTTTTTTTTTTTTTTTTTCATAAAGGTTGCATTCAAAACACCCGAAAAGTGTTGTAATTTTTATGTATGAATGCTTTACGGTATTTTATTCTTCTTTCTGGTGTACGTTTTGATATTTTTCCGTTAGCTGGTTACAAATTTCGCAGTCATCAGATTTTTCGTTTTGGCGACAACTCATTATCATAAGAAGAATAACTTATTTCATTTAAAATCAATTTTCTTGTCAGATTTCGGAAATATATACTGAAGAAATAAAAAAGTGCTATATTTGGCAATTTATCGCTTACGCCTGGCTAAGGAAAAAGTACCTACGTTTTTTCCTAGAATAGCGGATTCATATATAAACCGACTCCGTAACGATCCGTATATAAGCCGAATTTAACTTTAGATAAAGTTCCAACATCTCTAGGCTTATACACAGAACCATACGGTAAAGGGATTTTGGATAAGTTTGTTAGAAATATATCCGACCTCATCAAAACGAGATACTCATATATTACTTCCTTTTGTGACGTATTTTTGCTAGTTTTTTAAGTTTTTCACATTACGCTGAAACAAAACTCAAATATAGTTAACTTTTTTTACGTCTGATATAAGAATTCAGTTTTCTAACATTGTGTCTGACACTAAAAGAATTTGCAGTTGAAAGACTCAAACACATCGAAATCATTGAAAACTTAAAATGTTTTATTAACTCTTTTAACTTAAACTTTAAATTATTATTATTTTATTATTAACTTTGTTTCAATTAATTAGTTTTATCTGTCATTTTTTTAACTTATCATTCGAAAAAAACGTTTCTTTTATATATATGATATAAAAATTGGAGTAAATATTTATTTTGTTAATCTTATATATCTGTTTTATCATTAAATATAATTAAATGCTCTGATTTACTCTAGTGTTCGATAAAAGTTTGAGAACCTAATAGTGCTCTGGGGTGAGAAAAATTCGAGAAACACGGCAATAGAATGTTGCGATACGATTAAAATTGAAAACTTCTACCTCATGATGGCAACATGAAAAAAGAACAGGACACTACACCGATTATGATCTTAATTTCGGATGCCTCCTGTTTCTCATCAAGCGATGAAGTCGCACCTCCAGGCTCCCGGGTGATCACCCTATCCTGTATGTAACATGTCTAGGTTGTACAGAGCTTTTGATAAGCATAGCATAAAGTACAGTAATACAATTTCATGATAATGTAGAACCTCCTGTTTCTAGTTGATACTGTACTATTCAGAGTATACTGATATTCCACTCTTATTGTCTCACATTATATTTTTGATTGTAGATGGGTTTTTCGTTTTATTTCTTACTCTTTATTCGGTTCACAATATTCAGACCTTTATCATATTTTCGTTCTTTTTATGGCGATGAATACTAACCATTTGTAGTTGCACTGATGGTTTAAAAGAGGGAGCAAGGTAATTAAGTAGTCGCATTTATTGTGATCTATTCCCAGTGAATGGTGAAAGCAACGGCTCTGAGGGCGAGTTTGAGGGACGTCGAGTTTCTTTATTCCACCTTCAATCGGTATGCCTCCGAAGCTCTAAGCTGTGACTGAATAAGTGTAGCCTGCTTGTTTACCAAAAACCTCAGGAATGCAATTTAATCCTAAATAAGCTACTTTGACTGCCAAAAGTAAGTTTTTTTTTTCAAAGAACTCGCCCTAGTCATCGTATTCTACCCGTAGGTAACAAAGCAGTGGATATGCTTACTAGAAAGGGCGCAACAGTGATCCAATCTTTTTAGTGGTAGATTTCATTTAAATAAGTTAGGCCCACCAGCAGCCGAGCGGTAAAGTCGCTGAACACTGGTAGTTCGGTCCGAGGTTCGAATCCCGCGAACGGGCTGGCTGCATGGGTGTTTTCGTGGTTTTCCCCATGTGTAACGTGTATACGAGCCAGTTTCCCTTAGAAAGTCCTCCACGAAAGGCATCCCTCCCCTTTGGCAGATAGCCCTAGTGTGCTTTGCCGTAATTAAATACACCACACCACACCACACCATTTAAATAAGTCACCTGTACGATTGATTTTAAAATCAAGGCTACTGTAAGTCGAATTGTAATGAACATATTAACCTTGGAGGAGGGGACTATCATTCGGCTGTCAGATAGCCCAGAAGCTAAGGCTATTGCTGCTTACAGGATGCCCACAGGACGTCATGTCCTGTGGGCACCCTGCAGCACATCTGATCCACACTGATATTTTAAACAGTATCATGTACCTTTAAGCAGGAAAGTGCCTTTAAAAACTATAAAAAAGAAACAATATTTGCACTTGAAGTAAGGCAAATAATTAACAACAGCAAGGATATAATCCGTATAGACATCTGATACGAAATTTCATTATTTATCTTATTAGATTAACCCCAATTACTTTTATTTTGAATTAATTTTAGTTGCATAATTGAGAGGGCATGTGCATGGAACACGAAAAAATCAACGATTGCATTTGCTTGTTGCTGGAGGTCTATTAAGGTCTTATGGCCAAACGTTGTTTTGGCTTGGTAGAGCGGGGCTGCACCAGTGATATATCTTATTGTCCTTTCCGTACGAGCTCAGTAGTTATGGATGCTAATTTTCTTTTATCTTGCAATTACTTGTGGGATAGAACTATTTTTATGCTTATACTGAGAAGCATGAGACTTGTTATCTGCTCTTATTAAACTATGTGACTGGATTCTTATTTTTTTTTTCAAAGAAACTTATTTTGAGCTAATCGATGCTTTAAATATTACGAGCCTAAATATATCATCCATTATAGTGCTGGACTGAACATAAATCATTTAGCTTAGTGAAATATGTGAATATGAGAAATCTTACTGTATGTCGATCGATCTACGCAGGCTGTACCAATTCGTATTCAGTATTTAAACCATGTTGAAATATTATTCTATATTAACGTCTTTCATCCAGTAAACATTTCTTAGAGTGACAGATGATATGCCTGAAATTTAACTGTTCTTTCTGAATTAATACCAGCCACTTTCTCTAGGAAAAGTTTCCTAGAAGGCATCCTTTCCTTTAAACGGGCAGCTCTTGTGCGCTTTGCTATATTAAAAAAATAATCCTTTGCATCAGGTTTTAAACGATAAATAGCTTCGAAATCACGGTTTTCATGTATTAAATAACTCTGAAAATACTGCGGCAGGAAACTATCAGCGCGCGAATTTATAATTTCGGCTTTATCTAGGGAAGGAAATCCAAAAGTACATTCGTACAAACATGGTACTGGTTATGATTTAAATTGCCGAAGATAGTTTTAAAAATAGTGTAGATAATGACATATAATTTAAGACAGAGAAAATAAGCTAATCATTAATAAATTTTATTTGATACTCTGATAAGTATCAGAAAAATGGAGGGTTCACAATTAATACATTACGCAGTTTGATATTTTAAACATTTAATGGTGTATTTAATTATGGCAAAGCACACTAGGGCTATCTGCCTAAGGGGAGGGATGGCTTCGTGGAGGACTTTCTAAGGGTAGGTAGGTGTAGGTGTATTTAATTATGGCAAAGCACACGAGGGCTATCTGCCTAAGGGGAGGGATGCCTTTCGTGGAGGACTTTCTAAGGGAAACTGGCTCGTATACACGTTACACATGGGAAAAACCACGAAAACGCCCATGCAGCCAGCCCGTTCGCGGGATTCGAACCTCGGACCGAACTACCAGTGTTCAGCGACTTTACCGACTTTCTAAGGGAAACTGGCTCGTATACACGTTAGACATGGGGAAAACCACGAAAACGCCCATGCAGCCAGCCCGTTCGCGGGTTTCGAACCTCGGACCGAACTACCAGTGTTCAGCGACTTTACCGCTCGGCCGCTGGTGGGCATTTAAACATTTAAGGATTTGATTAAACTTGGGGAAAAAATTAACCTTTCAGACTAGATGACAGGTAGCTTCAATCATCACGAAAGCGCAGAAAAAGTATGAATGGCATTAGTGATGCCGAGTATTTTCATTTACTTCACAGTGTTTAAAAACATTGTATAAAGGCGGTAATTTTCTAAAAGGATAGCTGGTTAGGCAACAGCCTTTACTATTATAGGTCGAACTGCTGAAGTTGCATAGATGTTATTTCTTTCGAAAAGCTACTGTAAAATGTGAGACAAAGAAAACGACGAAAAGTCTCCTAAAATAAACTTCTAATTACTTTAACGTGGAGTCTTTCATTTCGAAGAACAAATTTCTCCAAAGAATACTGATTTTAATCTCGCTTAATGTCTCACCCTTCTCGACTGTGACCTGTCACAAGCAAATGAGCCATGCGTTTCCGGTCCTATTGTTGTTGCAGTAGGCACTATAGGAATTAATCAGGGAAAACAAATCTTATTCATGGAAGATGTTTTGATTTTATTGTCCTCTGTATCATACCTGAGGTTTGCATTTCTTACGATTGTTATGTTTAGTAATTGATACGAAAGTCAACAATTCTTTTCTTCTGCCCTTCTTCCTCAATTGAACTGAAGGCTGTGAAAAGACAACTTTACATACATCAAGCGTTTACCACAAGAATTCGTTAAAAATGATATCGGTAATAATGTGTACTTTTTATCTGCTTAATTTATATCATTCAATTCCTCTTACTATTGATACGTTTAATGTACAACATACTTCGTGTGCTTTTATCTTCTGTATACTGCAACTTCATGGAATAAAATAACTTGTCCTAAACTCTTAACGGAGTTACAGCCACAGAAGTTAAATCTCATTCTTGATTAGTTATTGTCCCTGTGAAATAAGGAATAAAATTCAAATGTCAAACTTAGCATAAACTAAAATGCAAACTAACTAAAATCGAAGCCTTCTCGTGAAGAGACACACAGCCGTCATGTGCTTTGGCATGTTCAAATAATTCAAATCTTCTCGTCAAGATTTACGACAGATTGCTTGTTCTTTACGCCAAGGTTACAAGGTGGTTACAACAATATTCTAAAACAAATCTACAGCACAGGTTGGAATGGGAAATTTACATCCTACTTTGAAACTACGCTACTTACCATATAGTTTACATAAACCTCTGTTCTGAAGGAGTGTCTTGAAGAGCCAAGTAACATGAAATTAAATTTAACATTAATCTGTTAGTAAAAAAACAATAAATGTCATACGTTCATACTATCAGATTTAAAACATTCACACTGGATGTAATTGCTCGCTTTCTGTCAAACATAGATAAATAATATGCTACTGGAATTGACTTTATTTTGTTAAGAAGGAATCTTTGTCTCAGGAATGAGAAAACCAATTTCCATCGAAAATAAAACTCGCAACACCTCGATCTCTAGACATTTAAAATGACTAAGCGATATCCCTTCTTCATTATGAGTTAAGTGTCCTTGCAACTTCCAAGAAAATGTATTTGCAAGGATATAATTAAGAAATTATCTCCTTTTCCCCAGACTTCAGTGTCACAAGATGCGCACACCTAAACTGAAATCGTGCTTCCAATGCCTGCTCCTGCCTGATGGTTATTGCTATTAAATCTCATGTCGAATGCTTATTGGCTACCTATGTTAGAATCGGACAGCTTGTCTCCGATCACTATCGCGCTTAAAAGGTTTTCTTTGAATAATTTTACTTTTATTACAAATAAAAAAGTCAATGTTAGTAAATCATCATGTAGTTTCATCAAGGTAAAGTTATTTCATCTTCTGGAAGTTTAATATTTTGTAAGAAATTAACTTCATTTCACTCAAATTCTCCGAATCTAAAATTTTAATCTCAAACAGAATACAAAATATAGTTCTCATACTCGCATTCTTTTTCTTTAAGTAGAACTCTAAAGCTACGTCACTTAATTATACAATGGAATGGCATATTTATTATGAGTTTATGCTAGAAACTTTGATGTTAAGACTTAAACATTTGATATTTTTGACAACCAAATTGTAGATTGGATTTCAAAACGCTTAGATTTTCAGAAGAAAGGAAGAGTTTCGGATTTTAAAAAACATTTAGATTTTCAGAGGAAAGGAAGAGTTTCGGATTTTAAAAAACATTTAGATTTTCAGAAGAAAGGAAGAGTTTCGGATTTTAAAAAAACATTTAGATTTTCAGAAGAAAGGAAGATTTTCTTCAAATCGCAAACCGAAAATTCAAATCATCATAGATCTTTTAACTAGCAATGTAATCTCGTGTTCGGTTCCCGGTGAACAGGATAGCTGCACAGGGTTTCTTCATATAAAATAACGTGAATAGGAGATATTTCCTGTTAGTAAACCCTCCCCCAAATAGCGGCCGAGCGTTGCGAATAAAATACTGCTGAACACTGGTTCAGTTTTTATTGAACGGCTTGATTGCATGGGTTATTTCATGGGTTTACTTCTAATGCAACGTGAACACTTCCCTAGAAAGCTCTCCACGAAAACATAAATTCTTTCTGTCTAAATTCTTTCAAAAACATACTTTTTAACTATTCTAAATGTGGTTTTTGTAATCTAATCTAAAAATTCCATTTCCTGTAAGAAAATATAAATGAACTTATAGGTTGTTTTGAAATACGTCTGTAATATTAGTAAAGGATATGAAAGTTAAAAACTGATTTGATAATCTTAACTTTCTATATGATAAATTCATAATAAAGCTTTGCAAACAATAATGGATTATTACAAAACTTTGGAAGCAGTATTGTTACGTGATAATAATCCTGATAATAATGATATAAAATTAGGAAACTAAAATGAATGCGAATTTTGAATATAGCTAGACTAGAAGTGTGAGAATGGTATTTCTCAGTAGGATAAAAAAAGAGAAGTTTCATGTATGATGTTAATATAAAAAGGTACTTACGTATCACCCCGTTAACCGTTGGCGGAAATTTCGGCAATGGTTGCCAATCGCCAACCGTTACTGCGGAAGTCTAAAAGACACGGTCACCCATAATTGGCGCTATATCGCATTACTTTGCCGGTCGACGTACGAAAATATGCCCAGTATTTTATTTTTAGTCTATAAGTTCATATACAGTTTCAGTACAACTTCAAACATCTGAATTAGCAATATTATAACATGTACATATATAGTTACAATAGAACTCCAATTACTCGGACAATTGAGTATATTCCATCCGAATAATCGGAAAATCTGCATGAATTGGTTTTCTTTTCTCTGTACGCCAAGCAAGCGTTTATTTTAATGCAAATAAAAGAAACTATACTTTTTTAAATCCTGTTTTATTTCAGTGATTACTATGCAATTTTAACTTATATTGCACCTTATAATGAACTTGGGAAATCACACTTTATTCTTAGGGATAAGAAATCTCACACAAAGAACATGTGTACCAAAAAGCGAACAGAAAGTAACTGTTCACAAAGAAAAATAACTTGGAGCATATTCTAAGATAAAACTTTGCAGGGAGACATAATAGCCTTAAGGATTGTTTAACCTGATTGTGAGGTTTATCTATTTATTTTAACTAGTAGTTCATTTTAAGTTGAAAAGCCTTTCCTATTACTCTCTTTTCACCCACGCTTTTCATGCCAGAATGTAAATGAGATAGCAAGAGTTTATTCATTTTAAGTTAGAATGAAGTGTTATTTAAGTAAGAGTTTCGAAAGTCAGTTTCAGAGCTTGTCTGCAAATTCCAGGCCACGCTGTGCTGCGATTATTAGCGTTAGCGGCATTGAGTGTTCCTGCCATTAGACTTGTCTCGCCGGTTTACTACAAACCAGAGCTTTTCCTGCGCATTACAGTATTCTGTGAACCATTAGGCTAATCTACCACACCTTGAAATTATGTAGTATTTGTTAAGTTATTCTGTTAAGCCAGAAGTGCGTGGCTCTTGCAAACCAAGTTGGATATTGTTAATGTTATGTTTGAATAAAAGAGCTTATAAACCCTTCTTCTGATTTCTGTTTTGTTTCACAAGGCTAAAAGATAATTCTTCAGGAATCCTTTTAAAAGTTTGTTCCCAAACAGACATAGACTGCTCACTGCCGCCCAACGTTTAAAAAGAACCACGATGTCACAGGAAAGTTCATTTAGCATTTTGCTCTCAACATCGGAAGCCCCGTGCAATACGGTGAATCCCATGGAGGGATCCGGGTTTATTGTTGACACTCTCGGAATTGCTATGAAACAAGCAGCAATTTTTGATGGAAAGACGTCTGTCTTAAGTTTTTTTTGAGCAGTTATTTTTATTTATTTATTTATTTATTTATTTTTTGCTGCATCTGGTACAAGAAGAACAAAAAGTTGCTATCGCTACGTATGCTCTTAAAGGCTGGTCTGCTACATGGTATAAATGCATTGGCAAATTTGTCGTGGGTAAGCCTGGTAGCGAAAGCTACCACTTTGAAAACTTTAAGAACGCATTAATTAAAGCGTTCCCCATAGTGAAGGATAGAGCTAAGCTCGAGTCAGAGCTATTCAGCAAATTTCAGTATAAATTCGAGGATCTGACGGAATTTATTTTGAAAAAAGTCCAGATTTTTTATATGTTGTACGGCAAGAGGTCGGACGAAGAAGTCATCCAAATAATTTTGCCGCGACTTCTACCCCAGGCTCAGGACTACTTTGAGCTTCGAAATCCAACAACGTTGGAAAACTTATTTGAGTTACCCACAAAGTTCGAAAATCGACGCATGGCAGAAAAAAATCGGATGACAGGATACGGTGAGAGGCCAAAAGAGGGAAGTTTTAGGCCAACGCCTCAACAAAAACTGCAGTTTAGGCCTAAGTAAGAACTTCCAAAAGAAAGAAAAAAGCCCGCAGAAATTAAACTAAATACTGCGTAATAAGAAATTTGGAACTGCCAATAGTGCAAATTTTATTGAATAATATTCCCGCTGAAGCTCTCATTGATACGGGAGCCCAATGTAGTTTAATTTAAACCTTCTTTAAGAAATATTTTCGTAAATTTAGACTTTTTAAATTAGGCGGTGAAAAGGTTATCGCTGCGCAAGGAAAACAGTGCGCATCTATGGGGAAAATATTACTCCATGTGTATGTGAAAGATGAAGTCCTGAAAGTAGCTTTATTTGTAGTGCGAAGCCTATAAGCGGCAATAATTCTAGGGGTAAATTTCTTAAAAGCGGCATGGGCTCGTTTTATATTTTCTGATTCTGTTCTAGAATTACATATGAACAAAATGGAAGAAGAAGAGATCCAGCTACCACAACTTGACTTGGAACACTTACAGAAAGAAGAGAAAGAAAAGTTACAAGCATTGGTAAGAAGTTTTACAAATCTGTTTGATGATGAACCTGGGTTTACTGATATAGTAAACCATGAGATTAATGCTGTTAATTCGGCCCCATTCAGAAGTAAACCGCAAAGATATGACACCCTAAAAGAAAGTATAATCGGAAAACACATTCAAGATATGTTAAAACAAAAAATAATTATAACTATCAGTAGTCCATACGCGAGTCTAGTGGTTCACTGTAGAAATAATAATAATTTACCATAATCACAAAGGACGAGTACAGGAAGTTGAACTCAATCACTAAGTACTCTGCCCATAATTGAAGAAATAATTCGAAAAAAAATTCAACCAGATATATGACAACGTTGGACCTTACGTCCGGATGTTTCCAGATTGGCGTGAAGCCTGAAGATGTACCTAAAACAGCGTTTATCACAAAGTCCGGGGTCTATGCTTTCTTAAGAATGTCCTTTGGATTATGTGGGGCATCTGCCACTTTCCAAACAACCATGGACACGATACTGCGGCCGGTGGTCGGGAAATGCATTTTTATTTATTTAGATGACATTATAATTAGAAGTGAAACCATAGAGCAACATGTAAAATATTTACACGACGTATTCTCGCTTCTAAGTGAAGCCGAACTAAAAGTAACTGCCGCAAAATGCAAGTTTGCCGCCCTAGAACTTCGGTATCTAGGATACAAAATATCCAGTAAAGTTATAGAAACGAAAAATTCAAAAATAATAGCCATAAAAAATTACCCTCTGCCAAATACCGCAAAGAAACTTTCATCTCTTTTAAGAATGTGTTTCTCCTTATAAAATGTTTATTAAAGACTTCGCTCAAATCGCAGAACCGTTATTACAAATAAAAAGGAAGAAAACTCACTTTAACTGGATAGACGATACGGCGTTTGAAAAGTTAAAATAGGCACTCGGCACTCATCGAAGCCCCCGTGCTAAAAATCCCGGAAGGCGATGAAAACCTAGAAATTTCGGCAGATGCCTCTGATTTTTCAGTGGGTGCAGTCCTCATACAGAGACTAAGACCACTGGCGTACGTTAGTAAAACACTAAATCCCATACAGAGGAAGTATACTGCGAACTGAAAGAGAAACACTTGCAGTTTTGTTAGCCGTACAGAAGTTCCGAGTTTATTTTGGCAAATCACCGATTACAATTTATTCAGATCACGTTTATACTCAGGAAAGAATTCATCACCAAGATTGATTCATTGGACACTTAAACTGCAAGAGTTTAACTTAATCATGAAACATATCCCGGATAAAGAAAACACAGTGGTTGATGCATGGTCAAGAACAAAGTTAGACAATGGAGGAAATACATTAAAATGCGCGATGTTAACAGCAAAAATACTTGACTCACGAGAGACAGTTATTGCAGAACTGAAAAGTGCTAACGAATTTAAAATATTTATATTTACCTAAAGGATCCGGATCACTTTGAGCACCCAGACATTGCGGCAGTACGAAATAGAGCCGAAAATTACGAAGTCATTGATAATTTCTTATTTTATTCAAAATCTACAAATCAAAATTACGAAATACGCCCTGTTACTTCAGCGACGTTAAGGCTAAATAGTTTAAACGAATTACATGATTCGCCCATGTTCTGGCCACCTGGGAATCAAGTAAACTGTAAAACGAGTCCGTGAGGCGGTACATTGTCCGCAGTTACAAAAGTTCGTAACTGCGTATGTCAGGTCCTGTTATACTTGCCAGTTAAATAATGATGTTAACTACAACCCGGCCGGCCATACTTAAAAAATATAAAAGCAACATTTTCTAACGAATTGGTCGCGATCGATTTCTTGGGCCCGTTTTCGTGCAGGGAAATAAATAAAAATCGTTAGTTACTCGTTATAGTAGATCATTTTTATAAATGGGTTGAAATAGTCCCTCTGAGAAAAGCCTCGGCAAAAATAGTAAGATTCTTTTTTAAATAAATATGTCTTAAAATACGGAGCTCCGTTAAAATTAATTTCTGACAGCGGCAAATCGTTTGGTTCCCAAATATTTGAAGGGCTATGTGCAGGACTAAATGTATTAATTACAAGTATATATTACAAATGTATGTATTACATATATCATATTCGAAGGGCTATGCACAGGACTACGCTACCTAAAACTGGAACGTTATTGGCCGCAGGCCAACATAGCAGAAAGAGTAAACAAGAACATAGCGAAAATAGTAAGCCCAGCTGAGTTATTCTTAGGCCAAAAGTTAATTACACCACTCGACAAATTGTTTTTCGTACAGAAGAGAGCCCCGGAATTACAAATGAAAGACGAAGCAGCTGAATGTTCAGATAGGGCAAAGGAAAAACAAAATATTGTGACATGAGGCGGAGAGAAGTAAATTATCAAGTGGGAGACGAGGTGCTAAAAATAAAGAACTCCCAATCATCGGCAGGCGACGAGAGAGTTGCCAAATTTTGTCCTAAGTTTCAGGGCTCATATGTGGTCGAAAGAGTTAGAGAAGCCGTAGTCTGGTTGAAAAGTAGAGACAGGGAACAAGTAGTGGCAAATGGGGATCATAATCCTTACTATAATAGAAATAAAATGGACATATTTAAAAGTATTTTGCAAAAAGATCAAGATGTCATGAGCACCAGTAACGCCGTGCAAAATCAAATAGAAATCGATACTGCTGCAGCCAAAGGGAAGCAACGACGAGCGCAGGGCAACAGACGAAAAAAGCTAAAAACCAAACGGAAGCAAGAAAGCCAAAGGAGCTACGAGATACGCTGAAAGGCCGAAAGGACACCTCAGTAGCAGCCTTAGAGTTCAAAGATGATCCCATGTCAAGGCGACTAAGGAATAGACGCCCAGCCGACTAACCTGCAAGAAGCGCCAAGGAAAACCAAGCGTGGCGAAATGCGCGATCGAAAGAGGGTCCAGCAGAAAGTCCAATGAAGCGGAAACAAGAGCTTGAACACCCGACCCCCAGCTTTGTAGGAAGACCAAGTTTCCGAAAGGCAGCAAGTAAGAGGAAGCTCAATGACAGCCTGGAGAAGCAACCCCGACAACGGCTTCATATTCGGAAAATGGAGACATACCCCAGCTGGGATCAATTCATCGAAAAACGGATGGGCAAACATCAAAGATACAAAAGATAAGTCCAGTTTTATTTTCACCTTAGTAAAGTTCAGTTTTATTTTATAACTAGAAGGACTAGTTGCTAAATTCATTTAAGTTTTGCCTCAAGGGAAGGTATTCTAGTTAAAGAGCGAAATGTCTCGGAAGTTAAACTGTACTTTCTGTGTTTATGTTAATGTAATCATGAAATAAGAATGCAATTTTAGACTAAACGATTAAGAGACTGCTATCAGGAAACGTGTGTGCAAATGTTAAGAAATTCAAAGCAACCCGTGAACCTCTATGCAAAGTGCAAGCGGAATTCTAATGTAAATAGTTATTCAATCCATTTATTTTTTTGTTGTGAAAAGTATACGCAAATATATGTTTGGTTAGAAAAGATTTGCCTAGTTTTAAGAATTTAATTATATTGCATGAATGAAATGTCATTGCAAACTTTCAAACTAAGAAACTTAAAAGTAAGTTTAGTTGTGTGCATGAGTAACTTAGGCTTTTCAGCCAACACTTAAAGTTAAATAACACTTTCTTTAGCAGTTTATTTTTGATAACAGTTTATTTTCAAGAGAAAGTGTGCGAGCCTTTGTGATAATAGTTTATATATTATCACAAATCTTTCAGCTATTATCAAAATATCTATTATCATTTATGTTCCAGCATATGGAAAGGAAGAATCGGTCAGTAGTCATCAGGAACTTATCTCACTTTTCCGTTTTTTGAGATTAAATTAGCGACTTTCCATGACTCTGGGAAATAGTTAAATTAAAAGCAAGAGTTCATGGTATTTAAGAAATATTCGTCTCCTGGGTAAAGTTCTTCAACTAGTTCTAAATTAATTCCATCGATACCTGGCGCTCGACATTTATTTGCAGTTTTAAAGATAGCTTTAATCTAATTGTGTGTAAAGTAGAGATTATTTTGAATTCTGACAGTAAATTCAGAATTTTCTCTTATCAAATCATATTCTGCAGTAACTGCTGAGGAATCATCTTGTGAAAAGTGGTAGAAAATATTGTATTCCACTGTTCCTTGGGCATTCCTTATAAAGAAGCCATCTTGTTAGTCCAAAGGGGCAATTTGCCCAGAAAGACTATTAAATTCGTTTTGGCATTTTACGTTCGTTCACTATAAATGTCGGTTCACTTTTCAGATTGTTGCCACCAGATATTAGAGCCCAGTTTTATATTTAATGAAATTAAATAATGAAGAATATGCATAACTGTATGTATGTTTCTCGCATTGTGATAAAACAACGGTACCTAGAGTCACCAACTTTGAATATTGAACGTTGCCACCCGAATATAGGCCTAAATTTGGAATTTGGAATTTGTTTTATTATCTATTTCATATTTTGTAAAATTTTAACGAATTTTTGATTAACAAACTCAACGATTTCAAAGCGAGCAATGGCAACACCGTACAAAAATATTTTTATCTCCACAGCGCGAGACTGTGTATCGGAAATTCTAAAGCTGTGCCTATTTTAAAATTATTTTGCGATATTGCTGTTGAACTGAGTTTTATGGTTGTTTTATGGCCTTTAACTGTCAAGTTATTTTGATGATTTGGGTACACAAATTGTCAATTTTTTTTATTGGAAAAACCAAATGTAGCCGAAATAAACATCTCCCGATATATATTCGGGTATGACAATACGATGCACTCAAAAAAAAAATTACCCCGAGAAATACTCGGGCGTGACATTTTCGAACACCAGTGCTGTGCCCGAGATAATCTCGGGCATGACAGTTAAAAGGTTAAGTGCGAAGAACGTGATATTTAATAAATAAAGGTAACACACAAAACGTTAAAAAAAAAAAAAAAAAAAAAACCGCCCCTTTGGGCGTAATGTACAATCTGAAAGCTTTCGGATCTTTTTTCATTGATTTAGGTCAAGAAGGCGTCAGTTTTAACTTTTCAGGCAGAAAATTTAAAACTAAAGCTTTTTTTTTTTTTTTAATTTTTTTTACAGAGTTTCAAACGAAAGACACTTTCTTACCAAGATGTAATAAAGAATCATTTTTGTGAAAGGTTTTTCACAAAAATGATTCCAAGAATTAGCCTTGGCTTGATGAATATTACGCTCATAAAGCGCTCCTTTCTTTTTTTGTAAAGGATGAGCAGACTATTTCTGTTCAACTCGTTGTTCCAAGTCTCCCTCTAATATCTCTATCTCACTGCCCTTACATTTTCCCTTTGAATCGTTAATTCTGGTGCTGCCGTTTCTCCACAATGCGAGCAACTTGCGCACATATGTACATACATACTGATTTTAATTTCTTAATAATCAATAACATTGCTATCTGTTTCTCTGTCTATTTGACTTTCAGTATTTGAATCTCCACTATACTGTAAGTTAGCAGCTAGACATTTTGTTAAAGCTATTCAGTCAGTCCTACACAAATTCATTCTCCGTAAATTACTCTACAGAATTAAGGCATTGTCTAATTCGAATGAAATACTCCAGTGGACAGTTAGACTAATATTTCGCTGACCTTTCAGTGATTAGTAAATAAATCACCTTCAGTTTTTTGCCATGATGAGACCGTCATTAATTAAGCTATATTGGCTATGAATCGGGATGGACTGTTAGGAGTCCATCCAGATTCATAGAGATTATTTTTGCTTAGATTAATTATTAATTAAATCCAACGGTCACAGATTAAGATATTATTTTTGCTGCTTTTCTATTATTGCAAAGTCATTAGAATTTTTTTCATGCAGGAGATATGAAAAACAAGAAATGCTTTTGCCGGGACTCGAACCTAGACCTCTCGAATACGCGTCGAGTGTGCGACCATTACACCACGTGGGCATGCATGTAGGAAGGAGAAAATACCTCATATGCACGTGGGCATGCAGGAAGGAAGGAGAAAATACCTTTTAAAGGGCGACTGGAGGTTAGAGGACCCAGTCGTCAACTCTTGGTGGCGAAAAATCGTCATCCACCACCTTTTAGTTCAGGCGCCACTGTAGAGTCATTAGGAATTTTTTGATACAGGAGACATGAAAAACGAGTATAGCCTTCGCCGGGACTCGAACCTGGACCTCTCGATTAGGCGTCGAGTGTGCTACCGTTACACCCCATGGACATGCAGAAAGGGAGAAAATACCTTAACATCTTATTGGTCAATTTGATTGCCTTTATGCAGTAAGGTATTCAAAAGTTTTACCCGCTTTATGCCTCATAATACGTTGTTGATACTATTAAATCAAGAGATCTTTAAATTTTAGAATTCGGTATCCGTAAATATTTCCATCATACGTCTAGGACTTTTATATCAAAATAAAGTACTCTCTGAGTTCTTTATCCTGAATATATTTTCGATCTTAAAATTCTACTTTGTACTCAAACTGCACAAGCAAACTTCAGAAACATGTTATTCAATTTCTCTTTCACTGCAGCTGTTTTTTTACTAATGCTTATAAGCAATATATTTGCGAAATGATATGAGAGGACATTGAAAGGAATGATATGCTACTGAATTGAAAGAAATGGATTGTGTCTATAACGGTTCAATCTCTTGGCGGATGTTCTGAGAATATCTATAATCAAAAATTGCGAAAAAATGGCAATAATTTCCTTGATTATTTTAATGAAATCATTAACAGCACGAAAGATGCTTTCAGAGTTATTTGGGGATCAATTTTGTGTAGAAATTTCTAACCAGCGAATTTCCAATTTCTTGAACTTTTCTCGTGGGGTGAACCTTTAGAAAGAGGCTTGGACCTATTTCTTAAATTCTCCGAAGTTTTAGCATTTTCATTACTTTTACTAATTCTACCTCTGACAGGAGATTCCAGGGTACTTTTTGCAGTCTTCTGGCCACATGATCCAGGAATGTCAGTTGGTGAGTCCTTTTTCTTGTTATAGAATTTTTTCTTGAGATTAGCTGTTTTTTTTTTTCGACATTTTTTGGCATATAGGATTATCCACAGTTACGGCATCTAAGGTTTTTGAATCCACTTGGGTTCACATTCCAAAATTTATATGGTAAGGAGCATTTCACATATTGAGGGGCTAACTTACATTTTTCTGATAAGTGATAAAATACTGGCAGTTGTCGGAATCACTATCCAATTTCACTGGGCCACACTGCCTTTAATCTGTTAGCATCCACAGAAATATCGAAAAACATATATACGTTCGGGTTCAAGCTCATCAACATAAACTTGAAAAAGAGGCATGGGGGCTCTGGCTTGAAACTGGAACATCGGACATACCTTGGTCCCATTAAAACCTTCTTCTAGTAGTTATTGCTTAATTTCTTCGGTCTGAAGAAAGAAGATCTGAATTGATCCCTAAGAACGATCTGAATTGGTTTCACACTAGCATTGCGCACTACATAGTGCTGAATTCTGTTTTCTTCAAAGTATCTAGTCAATGGTTTATGATGATCACTATCCACTGGAAAGATCTTAAGAAATTCACCCTCAATTCTTGCTGTAAATACACTGCTGGCCATCGTAAATGCAACACCCTGAAGGAAGCATGCAAATAACATGAAATTTACAACATGCATTAGGGGAGGTGAGATATGCAAATGATTAGAATTTCAGCGCAAACGCACATCACGCGCGCCTGGGGCGCCACTTCAAAGCGCTATTTAAGGCTTGGAGTTTTCGACAATTTCAAGTTCGGCAATTGTGTTTTTCTTGTGGTTTTTTTGAAAAAAAAATCAATTACGCCTTGTAGTAAACAGCGATCATCGTTTGATCAAGTATCCGAGTTCGACAGAGGAAGGATAGTGGCCTACCGAGAGTGTGGATTATCTTTCAGGGAAATCGGTAGTCGTGTTGAACGAAACCAAACAACTGTAATGCGGATATGTGACCGTTGGATGCAGGAGGGGACGACGGACCGACGTGTTCGACCGCATCCACCTCAGTGCACTACTTCACGTGATGACAGGAACATTGTGCTCATGGCAGTGACGGATCGCTCAGTCACATCACGAACCATAGCAGAAAGAAAGAATCATTCAGTCTGTAATGCATTATCCAGTGTCTGCGCGTACCAATTCGGCGTCGTTTACAGCAGAGTGGTCTGTCCGCAAGACGTCCATTGCTTCGTCTACCCTTGACGCAGAACCAAGACATCTCCGCCGCCAATGTTGCGATGAAAGAAGGAAGTGGACGGCAGAATGGAATGAAATTGTCTTGAGTCACGCTTCTGTCTGCAACACCACAATGGTCGGATTCGAGTCTGGAGACACCGTGGAGAGAGGATGCTGAACAGCTGCGTTATGCACCGTAACACTGGTCCTGCACCGGGTATTATGTTATGAGGTGGTATTGGATATCACTCTTGCACTCCTCCAATACGCATTGCTGGTACTTTAAACAGCCAGCGCTACATCTCCCAGGTGTTGGAGCCAGTTGTCCTTCCTTACCTTCAGGGCTTGCCCACAGCCATATTTCAACAGGATAATGCGCGACCACACGTGGCACGCGTTGTCCAAGGGTTCTTCGTCAATCACCAGAGTGAATTGCTTCCCTGGCCGGCCCGCTCTCCAGATCTTTCGCCAATAGAAAACATGTAGTCCATGGTTGCTGAACGATTGACTCAGATTACGTCCCAAGCTGCCACACCAGATCAATTTTGGCAACGTGTGGAAGCTGCTTGGTCTGCTGTACCCCAAGAACACATCAAAAGTCTCTTTGAATCAATGCAGAGGCGTGTGGCAGCGGTGATCTCCAACAATGGCGACTACTCTGGCTACTGATTCTGGAAGAAACCACACTTCACAGAAGTCTATAAATTTAATCATTTGATACTTGATCAACATGTTATCTACTAAATAAATTTTGTTGTGATATCTCTTGTCTTACTTGGTTTTGCAATTTGGGTGGCCAGCAGTGTATAAAGTTAATTTCTCTGCATAGTTTCTTTACAAATTCGTTAAACTTAATTGGCGGGATTACCATTATCGGTTTGATTCTCGACGGAGGAGAAGCTCATGCAGTTTGAGTCAGATTAACCCCATTACTAAAGTGAACATTATTTGCATCAACATTAACATCATCCTCAGCAATACTTAAGACGCTTAACCTATTTGCATTAATAACATCGAGATTATTTTGCAACATTTCACTGGGACGAGCAGTTTTACTAGGAGAGAGAAATCTGTCTTTGCTAACATTACTCTCTTTTTGGTCTTAACTAAACTTTTGAGCAGGAGCTGAAAACGTACAAACAGAATTATCAACACCTTTATTACAACATCATAATACGAACTATTACCGCTATCAACAGTTATACTCGTCACAATATTACTAGGATTTTTAAGAGGTTTAACAGAAACATTTTTACAACAACTTACAACAGCCTTATTATGTGCCTTAAATCTAGCGCCCTTACCTACCTTTAAGGTTGCTAATTCTATCTTCCAAGTCGGCGATTTGTCTTTCAAGAATCATACGGTGATTAGGATTTCTCACCGCATTTTTGAAGGATTCACATTTTCCTTTAAAAATGCTTCACTGACCATCTGAATAAATCCTATTTTCTTATCCATATGTCGAACAACGTTCTGGGTATTAAGAAAGCTTTCCTGATCGAAAACGTCTTTGTCAAATAAATATTGTAATAACTCATCTTTATCACCAAAGTCAAATTCAAGAACTTCATTGTCCAAATCACTATCTGATTTCATATCAGCATCAGGAATATCTTTCGAAGCCATAACAATGCCTCAGTGATAACTCGAGAAGCACAAATACTAGTCGAGAAAAATAGCACAGGAGTGAAATCGCTCGCCAACACAAAGAAGGCATAGACACGACACGAAGAGCACTCAGTACGAACTTACGGAGTCCTTCAGTGAAATAAGTTAATCGTTTGGATGTCGATTTATTAGTTATGAGGAAACATATCAGCTACATAATATTTCACTAGGAGATTTGGATTAGTTAAATTGTGGTAAAGTACACTGCCCTCCAAAAGTTAAGGAACAGCATGATTTTTGTGTCTAATTTGAGAATAAAGCAACATAAAAACAAGAAATTTACAGAACATGTTCACTAAACAGTTCTTTAATGAGTGCGACATAGAATGTTTCTAAAGTTCAACACAAACATGAATTACAAGAAAAAATTGCACTCTTGGCAGAGAAATCCAGTCTTGAAGAAACAGTGTATCACATTTTTTAAGGAAAAATGGGATACAAAAATATAATAAGGAATGTGTCCACCCCTAATTGCAATACATTGGCGGCAACCACGTTCTATGACGTCAATTAAGTTGTTGGTCAGTGAAATGGGAAGCAACGACCAGACACGGAGTAATCCTTGTTCAAGCTCATTTAACGACCTTGGAGGAAACAGCAACATGTCTCACAAGGTAGTCCCAAAGATGCTTTATCACATTCAGGTCTGGAAATTGAGCTGGCCATCCTATCAGCTCCACACTGTGACCCTCAAGATATTCTTCAGCAACCCGAGTTTGGTGCGGTCGCGCATTGTCGTCCATCTGAAGAAATCCAGGACCAATAGCAGCGGCATATGGGCGGACATATTGATCAATGATCTCATCTCGATATCTCACACTGGTCAAAGTTTCTCCGTGGAACACATGCAGGTCAGTGTGACCACCGAGAAAGATCGCAGACCAAACCATTATTCCACCACCTCTGTAATTGTGTCTTTCCACAATGTGGGATTGGTTGTATCTGGTGCGTTGTTTCCTCCAGATCAGCTAACGACCTGAATCACTCTCCACTGTGAACCTGGACTCGTCTGTGAAGAGAACAGACGCCCATTGTTGACTGGTCCAGGAGACATGTTCTCTTGCCCAACATAAATGGGCCCCTCTCTGCCCTGGACACAAACAACTTGTCGCCTTGCACCTTGCATACAGACCTGTATTCTGCTTGCGTCTGCGCACTGTAGTAGCTACAGTTTCTTGTTGCTGTTGCCACTAAATGATCTGCCATGAGCTAAGGCACAGTAATGTTACTCCTCCTTCGGGCCGAAAAAGCTAAATAACGGTCTCCCGCAGCTGTTGTAATTCTAGGTCTGCCTAGAACATGTCTTCTAGACACAGAATCTCCGGATTCAGACTGATTCCATAGTCGGTGGACCCAACTATGAGAGACATTGAGACGTCGAGCAACATCAGCTTGTGATATCCCCATTTCCATGTAAGATTCTGTACTGTAAAGTTACAGTTGGATGTGAAGAATCTTAAGGACTGATAAGCGAGTAATCGCCTGAGTTCGTGGTACAGAAAACAAGATAGAAGGGTGAAAAAACCCTTTATTATTCCAATAAGATGCAACAGAACTCCGTCTGGGAGTTGTACAATAAAGCCGACACTCGGGCTTGAACTTAAGAGACTAAGAACTAAACTACACTAATCTTAACTAAAAATATATAGCTGAAGCTATCAAACTTCTAACGGAGTTGCCCCTTAACGGTAATAAATTTCGAAGCTATCAAGGGCCTAAAGTACGGCCGAGCGTAATAATAGCTTAAGAGAGAGTAGCCTAAAAAGGCGGATGCGTGCTAGCCAGAATCTCTGGTTCTCTCTTATTAAGACAGTAGAACTTCGCGGTTAAATACCGCTCTTCCTCAATTTGCATTCAAACGTGATTCTAAAAGGAATTGTTTTGGCCGTTGTTTTAGCTGGAAGTTGTAAGTTGAAATTACGAAGCGATAGGAAAGGAACTTCAATTCAAAATTTAACTGTTAGGAAAATTAACATAATCCTTACATCCATCTATCAGATCGCCCGACGCCTCAACGAATCGGACAAACGAGTTCTCTTGGATATTGATAGACTCTCGCGGATAATGTCCACGAAAATGTAATAACAACTGAAGATCAAGACTCGTGAACAAAAATTACAATTTTTGCACTTTTTTCTCCACCTCAACGAATCGGGCAAACGACTTCTCCTGGACATCAATAGACTCTCGTGGATATTGTCCACGGAACTGTAATAGCAACTGAAGATCAACACTTGTGAACAAAAAATTATAATTTTTGCATTTTTTTTCTCCAACTCCTATATGCAAATCCTTAACTTTTGGACGGCAGTGTACACTAGCGCTATCTACGTACGTGGAGGGAAGTCTTTGTGGAGGACTTTCTCCGGAACTGTCTTGTATCGACGTTATACGTTAGGAAAACTACGAATGCAGCCAGTTCATTTGCAGGATCGAATTATCAGTGTTCAGCGATTTTACAGTAATGTCACTGCTGCTGGAAATTCAGGGGAACATTAACAGAAATTAGTCTACTTTTAACATCAGTCATTGGGAAGATTGGAATTTAATAATATTCCTCATTCCTTCTTCCCTCACAAATCATTATGGGAATACTCAATTGCAACTTTTAAAACCTGAAAACGAGTGTCTGCAATATTATTGTCATGCGATGCTTTGCAGGTGCTTTATTTTTTTTATCATGATATTTCGGATGACGATGTTTTTAAACTGCGAAGTTTGCGAACCGCTTTAATTTCGACGACGATGCTTCTTCTTGCTTTCTTTTCTTATATTTTATTCGACGACATTTTCGCCTTGCGTTGTTTTCTCCACGACGTTTTCGTCCGCGATGTTTTTGGCGGATACTGTATGACGTGTTTTTGTCTTAACAATAAATTATTTTTTATTGTGGGTCTTAGATTTTAATTTAAATTATTTGCTTTTTAAAAAATACATGTTATACTGCTTTATCTTCTGTATTGTTTTAATCTATAAAGAATTGAGAATGCACAGGTAAATTACTGGCTTAACTTGAAATGGTTCTGAGAGAAAAACAAGCGATTTTGATAAAGGGAAACTTGGATGATTGGCTTTTTATCATATTAATCATTTCTGCTAAATTTTATGATTTGATTTCTTATAAAAGCAATATAATATATATATATTTTTTAATTTGTCAAACTACACAGACGATTCTATGTTGAAACTGCAACACCAAGAAGTCTCACAGAACATTAAAACTCGTAAGATTATAGGCAACTGTTCATCAGTTAGAAACAAAGAGTTAAATTATCTCGATTTAGTCAATATGGAATATTATCGCGCTGCTTGGACAGACACATATGCTTTGACCTTCTATCGATGAGGTCATTGATTATTGTCTTGACAGATTTTAGTCATTGTCAGCTAGAACTTGGGCACACAAAGCATTTAGACTGAAACTAGATCTTCCTTTTGCTTTAGCCAACAATGATGTGCTCGATAGGAGACGATGCAAGGGGCCGTGGCAGCACCTTAAGTCCACTCAAGCTATTCAAAGTAGCATGATCAATATGTTGTCTGGCGTTGTCGAGTTGAGAAACACACCATTAGAAGTGATGGACTGGTGGGTTAGTCTTTTGTTAAGCTATCTCCTACCGTTGGCCACGTGGTCTCCAGGCCCTTCACCTATAATAACAACTTCTAAGAAGAAAGCAGGACTCATTGCTGAAGAAAGTAGTCCTCTTTTCTAGTCTCCATTACCACCTTGAAGTCAATCCGTTTTTTTTTGTTTGTTTTTTGATTATGGCAAAGCAAGCATGAAAAATTTGCCTTAGGACAGCGATTCTTTCGTGGAGAGATCTTGAAACTGGCTCACATCCAAGTTACACATAGGAAAAACCACAAAATGGGCCACGCAACCATCCCGTTCGCCAGGAATCGAACTAGGTTTGAACTACTAAGTGACTTCACTGCTCGCCGCTGGTGGCATGGAGGTAGGAAAGGGAGGAGGGGCCATTCCGCGCTAGAAGTGAAGCACTGCTTTGAAGCTTGGGTCACCAGACTGGGTGTTATTTGTTTACATTCAGAAGCTCGCTTGACAAGATTCTGATAGTATTTCGACACACGACAGTTCCATAGAAATCGAAAAAGGGACACTCTCGAATGAAAGAAACATTCATAGTGTGATGGATAATATAGCAATTTGTATAGTTTACTGACATTTACGCAAAAATCACATCTTGGTTATTTTTCGATAACTAACAACAGCGATTTTGATTATGAATTTGTTTTATAAAATTCTAAGCTGTTGCACTACAAAAATATAGATTTTAAGAAAATTGCTAAAAGAGATCTGCCAAAATTTATTTTCTAGAAGATTTGAAAAGTTTGAAACTTGATGGCTAAATGTAAATATAAAATTATGTATGTTAAAATATTTGTAATTAGGCACATAGGTCAGATTAAGTTTTTATTAAATAGAGTAACGCATGCAAGGGCTATCTGCCTAAAGAGAGAGATGCCATCGTGGAGGAATTTTGAAGAAAAACTGACCTTTGAGTGGGTATTAAAAATAATACTTATAATTTTCATTCAAATTATATTCATATATATTTTTTATCTAAAACTTTCGGGTGTATGCTAAATTAATGTAAATTACTTTACACGAAAAATATAGTGAATGCACAGAAATTAAAGATTTGCACATGCCGGAAATGATAAATAGGAAATATGTATGGGTATTTATGCATGTGCTTGCAAAAAGCATGTATCTGCCTTTGACAAAATACTTAAATATTCATTAAATTATTTATAAATGTATTTGAAATGAAGAATTTATTCACTTATAAACAACTGTGAAAGTACTGTGAAGAAATCTAATGATTAAATGTATCTAATTTGTAATGATTATAAATGTTATCTAAATATATAATAACCTTAATATTGAATTGTAAACATAAATTGAAATCCTGTTGACAAATACGTTATAAAACTATTTAAGCAAGAATTTTTCGTATTGGAAAGCAATCTCTTAAAAGGTATTGTAAAGCAAATGCTATGAGATGCGCACTTAAGAACGTAATAAAGAGTTTGGGAATATGTATTGTTGAAATGAAGGGTAAAAAAAAAAATCTGATAAGTATAATTAAAAGAATTATTCCCTTTACATTTTATAATAACTCCGTTACAAGTTTTAAATAATACTTAAAAAAAAAAAAAAAAAAACTTATTTTATTCCCTTTCAGAAATGTTCAGAGAAAGTCAAATACTATTTAATACCTATTTAATTATTAGGAATTAGCGAAATACTTATTTAAAGTATTTCGCTAATTCCTAATAATTCTCTAATTTAAAATGAACCGAATAGAGCATTAATTATAAATTGACTTACATTTTTCGATTTAAAAGAAGCCAAAAAATCATGTCATATTTAAGAAAGTATTTTAGGAAGAAGCTCTATAAATAGAAAAGAAATAATGCATAATTTTAATATTAATAATACAACAAACTTTGATCTTAATTTTTGTACCTTAACCGAATAAAATCGAATTACCTTAATTTTTTTTCCTAATGTAATTAACGAAAACTTGTGAAAATATTTTATTCAAATTAAACCATTCTGAGAAAACTGTCCTGTGAAAAGTATAGCATTTAATTCCGTTCAGAAGGAAATGTTGTTTAAAAATATGTTGTTTTCACATACTTAGGACTCTGAAGTGTTGTAGAAAAAGAAAATATATACATTTATATGTATATTTGCGACGTAATTACAAAATATTTACACCCGAACGCGTCAAATCCCATAGAACTCAATGGTAAATGACCCAATGTTTTGGTCACCACGTAGGGATCGCCGGTGCTTCAGAGCAGGGTACGGAGAAACTTGTTTAGGGCGACTCCTTCTTACTTCCTACCTCCATGGCTGGTGGGCCACCAATCCGCTTGCAATCCGGCTGGTAGCCCAATATTGTGCAAGGGCTTACGTCGGTTAGTGTACATACTGCTGGACCTCTTGAGTTTAGCATTCGATATCCCATTCATTCTCTTATAGGTGAATACGAGCTGCGTGCCATTCTTGCAATCCGACAATTCTTCTGCGCAAAAGTTTGCCTCTGGCTACCTTTTGCTTTCACTCAAGTTTGTCGTTGTTGTCGCAGCTGCTGAGACACACGTTTCAGTATAATCGCATAACTAACTGCCGACATCAAGTCACAGCAGCATCAGAATAAATCCACGAATTTTATTGAAAGGGTTGAACTTGTTGCCTTGGACACCTTCTAGGTCATAGTGTGAATTCACCCAGCTCCGTCCCAATTTTTTGAAGAACGGATTTCACTCCTCTTCCACCAACCTTTTGAGATGACTTTCGGCTCGGCAGTATTTTAATTGTTTGTACGTCGCGGAGGCACTATAGCAGATAGTTTCCCTACCAGCACGCCAGAGAGCGGCCAGTCAGGATTTTATACTATTTAATATCGCTTATTGCAGCGGTTCTCAACCTTTTGACTAACGCGTACCACCTAATCAAAACTTGAAAAACTTCAGTACCATCGCTACATTTTACAATGATTATTTTCCCAATTGTCAATAGAAACATTTAATATATATATATATTGCCATTTGCACTACTTATTGGCTATTTGTATTAAATATGCACACATTAAAATGTTAGATAAAAAAATTGGTTTTCATTTCAGTTATCAAAATTTAAGTTATAATACTTAAATTCTAAAATTTAGATTGAAATTTGGGTCTGTTTAAGGGAGATCAATTTCTTTACGTCTGGCTTTATTTCACTTAGCCTTAACCGTCAATTAGGACGGAAGAAAATCCTTGTTCAGTCAAATAGGTTATGCAAAAAGGCAATAAAAATTTGATAGCTTTATTTAAGATGCCTTTAAATTCTTTTTTCCCGTTCAGCCAAATGTTGACAAGTTGGTCATTTTTGAATTCTTCAATTCGAGTTCGATCACAAGAAATTTATATCAATTGTTTTTTTTATTCACGAAATTTTTGAACATAATAGTTAAATATATTTTATTTCTTTGCGTACCACCTATTTTTCTCTTGCTTACCACCAGTGGTACGCGTACCACCGGTTGAGAATCGCTGGCTTATTGGAAATAAGCGCTTGTAAATTTGATCTTTACTCATGTTATGGCAGTAGGCCTGTAAGGATTTTAAGTTTTACTAACGTTTATTTTATTTTAAAACTTTGCTTTCATCTCTTATTTTCCATTTCCGGCCAGAATAAGCGCGATTAGGAATTGTTTATGCTAATGAGGTTGCAAACTGTATGGGTATTTAAGAAGTGGCTTTCAGCCAAGAGAAGAAAGCAAAACATACACTTGCAAACAGAAAAAAGATGGTAAACTAGCAATTTGTGCCCTTTGCGGCGAATTTCGTGTATCTTCTTACAAAGGTTGTAAGAAACATCCAAACAATATCAAAAAATCCCTTGAAGCTGCCAAGAAGAAACGTGAAGAAAATAATCCGAATAATACTCGTAACTTCAATCTCAAGCAAGAAGATTTTTCTGCTCTTAATAACGACCATTCGGAAACCCAAGAAGCTCCTATGTGGAAGAAAAAGACTACAAACCTCTCATTTTTTGAATGGATGAAAAACCATGCAAAAAAAGCTAAAGAACTCCTCACCAAATTTAAGCAAGCGAAACGAAGAAGAAGAGAAGTTAGAAGTAGGCATAGCTGCTTTAGATTACATTTCCAGTATTGATTTGGAATTTTAAATCATGCGAGCTGCACAATAAGTGAAACTAAATACGTTACTATTGTATTTAATGTAAATAGCTTGTATATAGATTATTTAAGTGACTTCAAGCTCATCCCCTACGTCTTGTCTAGGAAGAATTTTCTTCTTCAATGATAATTATTTATCAACTATGGAATGAACTTTCATTTATTGGTTTTTCTCGCTGCGTGCGCGACGCATGTTATCATGTGTCTTTGATTTTGAAAACCAAGCAAGAGTTACGAGTTCGAACCTTAACATACTGTGTATAAGCTCTCGTAGTTAAAACCAGCAAGTAACATAAAGATCCAGATCCAGATCCAGAAGAGTCTCTTGCTGCCCAGCCACGCGTGTGCTTTTCAGCCAGTTCATGTCTGCCTTTAAGGCCAGAACTTAATTCCTGCTGATATTTGAAGACGTATTGCACTTTTTGCAATTTTGCTCACTACATACGTAGTGTCAAAAGGCCAATCTTCGCGTTAATAGTCTCTGTAAAGCATTTAAGTTTAGTTTTTATTTAGTTAAGTTAGTTTATTTCTTATATTCTACATATTAGACTAAAAGTGCTGATCTCTGTATCCCGAAGTACGGGAGCGGCTGTACGCTGTGAGAAATAAAGAGTAAAGTTAACCCTTCTTGTTTCTGTTGTATCTTCTACACACACACGCGCATAGTTTGAGTAAGTTCCCTGCTCCCATTCAGGATTACTAAATGTTCCCAAAGGCAGTTAGAAGGACTAGCAGTCCTGATATACCTACCTAGTATGTATGGCATTATGGCTTTTCCTCCTTGGTGTTACAGTTTTAATGCTGAATTTATACAGTTTTCGTTGCAGTTGAATATTTTTTAACTGCACATACAGCTATGCTCATTTTTAAAGTGTAGGACAGAGATATATTTATAACAATATTTTTCCGAAATAAAATATTTGTTTTAAAATGCGGGGAAGGTGTTTCCGTCAACATTAAATATGATTTGGGGATGGCGAAATAGCATCTACGTGACGTCCTCCATGAAAACAAATTTTTTAACTTACAAAAGGCATTAGTCATAAAGGTGCTAGCACCCTAATGAGATAAAGATTTTCATTTACTTTCTTAATCACAGTAGCAAATCAGAATTCTGCTTACTAATTGACGAGACACGTACTGCTTACTAAGACATAATCTATACGAAGGTTGCTTTTTAAAAGCTAAAAATCTTTCTCGGGGTACCATTGTGAAAGTTCATATATGTGCCGGTAAAGTGACAGGACACCACTATGAAGGAGGCCGCGATTTTAGTCACGAAACTCTCAGCGCTTTTATTAATTTTCTGCAAATAACGCGCTTGTTTCTTCAGCGCGCATACTGTCCTGTCCGAAAACTACCGCGCAAGAAATTCCGAACAACACCGGGGAAAAGTCGCTTAAAGTTGGCACGCGACCAACGCCGTTGTCACGTGAAGAGACCTCTCGCTTTGCGATAGGCAGGTTTTGGCGTCCAATCTGCGCAGTCGGCAGTGGTGGAAGAAGCCGTCCGCCGGCCGAAAGCGCCATCCGCACAGAGATGGTGGACGTCGACCACGTTTGCTCTTCTCCCACCTCCGCGGCCACGGTAAGAAGTTCGCCATGTGCTTTTCTTTGACTTTCGTTCATGCATAATTTTTCTCTGCGAATTCCGCTTTGTGGTTGAGCCGCTTTCATTCACTAATTTTTATTAGTTTTCTTAACTTTCTTTTTCAGTCTTTTCTTGCAGATTTAAAATTTAATTTTTTTTTTGCCTTATAAACACAATAAGGATTAATATTGTATCTAAATTGAATAATTCTTAATTTTATATGAAAGTTTTCTTGTGCCATTGTTAAGTCAATATACAAGGTGCCACAATTAAATCGTTAGATTTTATTTAAAAGATAGCTAGAAAAATGGTAGAGCTAGTTGGGTATATATTACTCGAAATTGTATTCTTTCGCCCTAACGCAAATAGTTGCACGATCTGGTTACGATAGGAAAAACTTGTCTATTTTTAGCAGGGGTCAGTTTTCTAAATCTCTTCGAAGTTAGGAAAAGGTTTCCTTTGAGAAGCAGATTTAGTTTTGGAAAGAGACGGTAATCACAGGGGGGCAAATCTGGAGAATTGGAGGGATGGCTGAACATTTGATTCCGGACCTTTAATTGCTGAACGCTTACCGACCTGTCTGAGGTCGTATTGCCATGCAGTACATCGCATTCGGAACCACGTTTCTGATTGTATGAAATAAAATGCAGCTTTAAAAATCGCTTACTTAATGTAATTTGATTCATCAGCTTTACAAGGGATTTTAAAAAAAAAAAAAAAAAAGAGAGTCATTATTTAATTGCTACTCTGCGTAGATATCACTTCGCAGATAGAAAGTTTTTTTTTTTTTTTTTATATATATAGGTGTAAAAAGTGGCTAAATATAGGTACGTAAAACACATTTATTAATCACATTCATCATCACCTACTGTTGGTGGTTAATATAGGTGCGTAAACAGATTTTATACTATTGCTTGATTTTATAAATATAAATGAACAATTCTAACCGTTTTTATGCGAAGTAACGCAAAATGAGGGAATTAAAATAAACCACTTTCAGTTTTTGAGCATTTTAACATCAGAATACCCGTGAATTAATTTCTTGTTTATAAAATATTCGTGTATAAAATTTTGCTAAAGCTGTTGTTTCTTTTCTTGTAATACAGGGTAATTTCTGTAATTAAATATACAGAGCCGGAGACTACGTATGACAGAAGGTGTTAACAAAATTTTACAAATGCTGGTAAACTTATAACTATTAGCATACCTGCTTATTCAAGGTAAAAATATTATGTATTTAAATACAACAGAGTTTTGAATATAAAGCACTACGTTAAGTTTTTTTAGAAGCTAACAAAAAGGTGCAAATTTTTCGCTCGTTCATTTAAACGAAGAATAATTGAACAGTTGTACTTTCCTTTTCGGTTTTGAAGCCAAAAAAATCAAATACTTTAAATTTCTATGTTGTTAGCCTACTTTACTTTATTACAACTTATTTTCTGTATTGTGTACTACTTTACTACTACAGGATATTTCATAATGGGGGTTCAAACTGTAGATGACTATTGTTGCAGTACCGTTAACCCGGATAAAATATTTATGGACATATGCAGAAAATGACACACCGAAAAGAAAAATTTCAGATGTTTTTATGAGATGCACGAGAGTTTTGTGGTGAAGTGGACATCTGAGAAATAAATTTAGGAGAGACGACATTCCATGCAGGCGAGAAAGTAGACACGAAGTAGTTTGATTATGAACATAAATTGCTATCCTCAGAAGAGAAGTTTCTAGTTCAGTTTCTTTAACGATATTTACTGATGCAGTGCCAGCACCGATAAAAGAACGTTTTTTGATATTAAATCATAAGAATAATATTTTTCATTTTTGTATGATTTACATGAAATTATTAATTAACTGCTGGGTAACTGCAGGAGAAATTTCATTTCTAAATATTATTAAGCCCATAGTTTTAAGGTACTTTCTAAGTAATAAGATTTTATTTTCGTAACTCAATTTAATTTTTTCCTCAGTTCTTTTACGTAGGGGGTGGGCGAGATAATATAGTTAAAGCACTTTTTTCGAACTGTTGTTTCGAACTGAAAAGTTCTAAGTACAGCGGAGGGAAAAAGGAAGGACTCCAGAGTTCTCCTATTTAAATCTATCAAGATAAATTAATTCGGTGCGTTCGATATCTGTTTCTAAATCGTTCACGTGCTAATGTTCGAATTTCGAAATAAGCTTTTCGGAAATGAATCTCAGTTAGGCTTTCCGCTTACATTCTTTTTTGTAAATTTGTTACCATCAATAAAATAAGTTCAATAATTTGTGTCGATATAAAGGGACAAGAGATAAAGAATTCAATTGAAAAATGATTGCATAGTGAAGTAGAATGACATAACTGAAATTGTAGGCCCGGCCATTTGACATTAAGCTCAGCGATTTTATTTCAGTTTCGCTGGAAGCTCTGTAAATCAAATTTAATTTACGTCTGTGCAAATGCTTTAATTTCTTGTATTTGTAATAAGAAATTAAGCGAAGAATTTTAAAATATTTAAAAGAGGGGAAGCTGAGTGATGAAAGAACACTAAAGCAATTCCTTTAAGGAAACGAAATAAGCGGTTAATGTTAAACTTAAGGAAGAATGGCAATCTTAATCAATTTGATTAAAGTAACAATCAGTTAAGTAAGATGTAAATTTTCTATAATTTCGTTGTATAAATTAATGCATTTAAAATTCTTTCAGATCTGTCTGGACACTCTTTGTAGAGTTACGAATTTTAGATTTTTTAATTTCTTTTTGAAAAAGATGACTGAAAGCTGGAAATATTAGGAAATGCATTGATATTATTAGGCATGATGAGAAATTATTAGGCTTCAGGTAATTTATGATTTTTGAATTAAAATTATAAATTGAATGGAAATAAATTTTGTTACATGTATGACATTTTGCATTTTAGTACGCTGAAATTCCACTGCCATGTCAACTGCCTGAGGTGGTATCACATTGAAATGTTGGTCATGTGATAGACAAATGCATGGGAAACTTAAGATGCAACCTTCATTAAAGCTTTCGTAATTGTACTTCTAATGTGTTTCTTCTTAAATGTACTTCTAATAGTTTCTTCTTACCAAAACGAATTTTTAATCAATTTTTCATTTATTCTTCTAATTACAAACTTTTTCTTTTTCCGGTCTTTATATCTATTCCTGAAAAATATTTGAGTTGGAAGAAAAATAAAAACTACAATTTATTAATTAAACTACAAATTATTAATTATATGTATATTATGAAAATATGAATTTTGCATACATTATTTTTATGAATGAAACTATTAATTATCTCTGTGAATTTAGCACGTAAATGTGTGGACCTGTATGTGTTCACCTTCTTAAAATGTAGCAAATATTTCATTTACCGAATTTTTGCTCTACAAAGACAATACGACTTTACATAATCTTTCCCTTTCCCATAGAGCTGTTGATTTTATTACAAAATTCTATGCTTTATTTTGACAAACTCTACAGTTGATAATAAATTTTTAACATCAAGAATAATAAGAACTGTGAAGACGTACCTTCAGTCAGTAAAAGAACTAAGGAAATTTCATTGAAAAATGAGTTCGCTTGACGCAGTTTTAGATTACTATTTAATCATGAGTTTCTGTACTTAGCTGTGCCCACCAGCGGTCGAGCCGTTAAGTCGCTAAACACTGGTAGTTCGGTCCGTGGTTCAAATTACGCGAACGGGCTGGCTGCATGGACGTTTTCGTGGTTTTTCCCATATGTAACGTGGATGTGAGCCAGTTTCAAGAGTCCTTCACGCAGGCATCTCTTCCCTTAGGCAGACAGCCCTCGAGACTTTTTCTTAATTACATCAAACCAAACTGCACTTAGCTGTACTGGAGACAGCAACATGATTATGTTCTCCCTTTAGTTAGTAAGAAGGTTAATAAATTGCAGAATGCATGATTTTGGACAAATCTTCATGTGAAATGATCTTCGAGTAGGGATTAAAAATCGGCAAAGAGTGTTAAATGAACTAAAAACTCGGAAACGCTTTTGAGGCCTTTTCAGCAAGTATTCATCAGATAAGAACAAGACGACTTCGTATGTAGATAATACCAAAGATTTTATTTACGCGATTTGCTGTTATCTCCTTTCTGCTGTTACGAGACCAATGAATTTTGAAAACGGTTCTTCTATAAACGAATTCTTCAGAACCGAACATTTATTTCTTCGAGACAGTGTTATTCTTTGTCTTCGAATTACAGAAAGGTAACAGTCTTTCTACTGTTAGAGGTTTGAAACATTTTTTCTAGTATTTAAATTTTTTGGTTTGATATAATTTTTCATCTTTTTCTTTGCATAGTACAGTGTTTTTTCGTTTTCTTATAATGTAATCCACAAGTATATATTTCTTTTGGAGCGCTTCGAATTAAAGTTATACTCCTTAAGCTACGAATGAATTATACAAATACTCTTTTCCAAACTCATATTTTGATTTTTCTGAAACATTGATTAATATTTGCTTTAATTTTAAACTTCAGGAATTCGTTATAATTTCCTTTTTCTTTCCCGCAGTTTTTTCTAAAATTTCCTTTTGTTTTTCTTTCCTCTCAGCCTTTTGTTAGCTCTCATAGTTTCGCCACTTTTATTACGTGATGAAAAGATCAATTTATTTGAACAAATTTGTTTGAATCATTTGTATTTCAATTTTCACGCCTAGATCATGTATGTAAATTTATTCTATTTCATTACCACGATTGAGAGTTTATAAGGGTCTTATAATTTTGAAATCGAGAATAAAAATGAAGCTCGCACTTTAAATGTATTTATCATGCTGAAAAATTATCGTAAGCTTTAAGCAGTTTTTAAATGTTTCCAGTTGTGCAAAAATATTTTTATTGCTGTTTTATCCGAATCCTACACGAATGGCATTAAATGCACTTTCCGTTTTCTGTAAAAGAAATGGAGAATTTATGGAGAAATGTACAGAACTCTACACGAATAAGTAATTCTTCTAAAATCATCTTTTACCTTCCGCTCTAATAAGTTGAATAATGTTGAAAAAGGCAGAGCGCAATAATAAGGAATTGCAGACAGTTAAACCCCGACTTGAATCAGAAATTCTTATCGTTCACTTGCATCTAAAACTGTCTATCGAAATATCTAATTCACTATTATTTACAAAAATTACAAAGCTTACCAGCTGCCAATGGTAAGATTACTAGACACCGATAGTTCGATATGAGTTCAAATTCCTGCGAATGGGCTGGTATCATGGGAGATTTTGTGGTTTTCACATGTGTAAACGTGAGTACGAGCCAGTAGGAAGTCCTCCAAGGAAGGCATCCTTGCCTTAGGTAGATGTCACAATCATAAAATCCAGTGCAGTCTCCAAATTGCCTAAATCAGTAGAATGAAGAAGCGATAAGCCTCCGAATCTTGGTAGTTCCATCGGGCTCAAACCCCAGCTGAGAGTCTTTTGCGGTTTACCAAAATATATACTAGCTAGTTTCCATTAAAATGTCTTCCAAGAAGGCATCTCTACTGTTAGAAAGCTAGCCTTAGTGTGCTTTGCTTCATACTGTAACAAATAGAATCGAAATCTAAATACCCGAGAATCTAATAAATGCCTCAGAATTTCAACTACAATACATTTTCACCTGAAGCTATACCCAGAAAATGCCTTCAGCTAAGGTTCTTTAACATAGTAATTTATTTACTTTCCGAAAATTCCCACATATTCCCACTCATGCAAATTTTAATTATGAGTACTTACATTCCTTCCCAGTAATTCTGAAAATGACTACGTGAATTCAGAAAATCGACTCTATATGCTTATATATTTAAAGAACAACACAAGGCAACTAAGAGAAACTAAAACGGGGCATTTCTTCTTCATTACAACTGAAAACGCCGCACCGCAGTAGGCTTCCCTAACGACTATACCGTCTGGGAGGGGTTCGAATGCCGGAAAAAGCATGGATGTCTGTAAATATGTAGTGTTTTTGCGGCATGGAGGCACTCTAAATATATGTCTAGCCGAAAGTTCTATCGAGAAGTTGTCGGTAGGGAAAGAGGGGTAGGAGACATTTGAACCCGTCCCTCCCGAGGTGCTATCCATCAAAATCTGGGAAGAAACTGAGCGAAATCGTACTGTAGTCTTTATGGTGCTCAAGGCTCTAGCTAACGACAGGCGCAATCTTGCTCTCCTTACCACGATGAATTTAGTGGCCTTGTTCTGTATTGTCAGACAAGTAGGATAAGTTACTTAATTAGTAAGAAAAATTCGGTCGGGGGAGAGAACTCGCCAAATTATGTCATGTAAAATATTCATTCAAAAACCCCACTAAATTATGTCATGTATAGTACAGTATTCATTACAACAGGAAGAAAATAGTGTCTGTTAGTACTTATCTTATTTTGTTATAGGTTTCACTATAAGAAGCGAATAGTCTATATTATTGCCTATCTTATCATTTTGTTTGTATACAGTATTTATTACAGAAATATAATAGTCTTTATTATTGCCCGTCTAATGTGGTTACTCTTTCTGTTTGCATCAAAATGAAATTCGGCTGCAACACAAATTTGCTTATGCTTCGTTCCAAGATTTCTTTTCTCTTCTTGCCAAATTACATTAATAGGGAAAAAGCTTTACCACACAAAAGAGAACGCCAAATTAGCCGAGTAAATCTTGAAGTTTCACGGCTTGGAAATGATTAAAACAGTGTAGCTTAAATACAAATCCTTTTCCTTAGAAATTCCTCTCCGAAAGTGTCTGTCATTATAAATAGCTATCGCTTGTCTGCTTCATTATAATTAATCAAGCGCATTACTAACTATATGTTGAAATATATGTCTGGAGGCCACCACAACGTCTGTCTCTGAAGACGTTCGAGTTCCTCTAATTCATTTTTCCTAGTTAGTGTGTTCTACCTTAAACAAAAAATTACGGTATGTAGAATTCTGAATTTTCAGACAAATCAAAATAACTTTAAGTCGTCATCGTCAGCTGATTTTCGGACGGTAAAGAACAATCTAAAATACCTGTCTTATTTCTTTCTTATCTTTAATTCTATGAAAGAATATATCAGTTATCACATATAATACTATATGATGGCAAATCATAGGGGTTGCAAATTAAAGAAAATGAAAATATTAAATAATTGTACTAAATGATTATAAAATCAATAAATTGGTAACGTGTTTTATATTTGTCATTTGTTTTAATTTAATACTTAACAGTTGTAACAAATGTCAAAGAAATAACTTTTATGACCAGTGTCATAAAAATATAATCACGTTTATTAAAAAAATCGCAAATTAAAATTTAATGAGTAAATTGGGAAAATTTACCTCGGTTCATTATTTTTCGCTCAGTGTATCAGGTTAGTATGCCAGTCGAGTTGAACATAATTTTACAAACTATTTATCTTATAAGTTTACGGAGGTTCGAATACCGCCAACGGGCTGGCTGCATATGAGCGTTTTCGTGGTCTTCTCGATATATAACGTGTATACGAGCCCTCAAAATTTCCCTCAAAACGTTCTCCCCTTTGGCAGATAGTCCTCGAGTGCGCTTTGCCTTTAATGAAATAAACCAAACCTTCTATGTTTACGCATTTTACTTTTAATTAGAGGAATATATTTCTGTGTAGTTAATTATGCTTTTAATCAATATTGTGAGAATAACATTGTTGGCTAGTCCAAGTTTGGTTTTAACTACGATTTTCTTTTTAGACGATATGAAATAGATTATGAATTTATTTCTCAAATGTTAACCCTTTGAACACGGAACGCGTGAATAACGCGTTCACTTTTTATCTTGAATATACGCAGGGAACGTTCTTATCGCGTCGGCAGAAACTGCGATCACTTTCGCAGGAAGAAAAATGTATGAAATTTTTTTAGGCTTTTATGAATTTTATGACTCGCGGTCAGAGGTTCCAATCATTCAGTTTAAAATTCAGGTCGCCTCATCCCCAATCAATTTCAACTTCAACATCAGGTTTACATTTCATTAGAAGAAAAATTTAAATGCTGATTTTGGCTTATGATTGTCAAATGTGTAAACGTACAAAAAATTTGATGAATGGTTTAGTGCTTGTAAATTTAATAGTGCTTGAAATATAGCCTGAGATGAAGTAAGTGGAACCTTAAAACTCTCAGTTTAAAGAAAAAGAATATTAATTATAAAGCAGTAAGGAAGTTAGACGGGAAAACAGTCTCTAAAGCTAAGTGCATATCGATGATATATGACCATATACGCAACTATTGCAATTTCTTGTTGTTCTGAGTTTAAATTTAGACTTGCTCTTATTCAAACCTCAGTTAAGCTATGGCATCTATGGAAACATTTATTAATTGTAGTATAAGCCAACATTTCGTCCACTTTGCAAAATTCAAATGGATGGAATATTTTGTCTTAAAATTTTGGGTCCATACATATTATCCCGTCGACCGTGAAAGCTAGTAGACATCCCGCCAAAGTTGCATCAATCGTTTCTGTCGTCAATGCCAACCAGCGGCCGAGCGGTAAAGTTGCTGAATACTGGTAGTTCGGTCCGAGGTTTGAATTCCGCGAACGGGCTGGCTGCATGGGCGTTTTCCTGGTTTTCCCCGTGTGTAACGTGTATACGAGCCAGTTTCCCTTCAAAAGTCCTCCACGAAGGCATCCCTCCCTTTAGGCAGATAGCCCTCGAGGCTTTGCCATAATCACATACACACACACATTTACACACGTTCCTGTCGTCAAAGTTGCTATTTTGAAGGAATTGATATCTCTTTGTTTAATAGTATTCGTTTAATAGTATTCGTTTATAGTGTTTAATAGTATACACACTTTCTTTTTGCCCTTTGTAAAAATGCTTTTTTTGATTTCTGCTCTTTTGTTAGGCACTTCGATTTTATCGAAAGCTCTGTTTAGAAATCTACTAATACAAATTAATTACAGTACAAGTTTACTAATAGTACAAGTTAATTAGTACCTTACTTAACTGTTTTAATATATTACTGATTTGTCGGCCATATTCAGCTGAAGATATCGTGTCGGTTAAATACACATTTTTGTTTAAAGTAGGATTCCATAACTTTAAAACTAATCCATTCCTTGCTTTTTCTGCAGAAAGTACATTCCAAATTTTAATCATGATTTCAATATACAGGAAAAAAAAAATGCAGCAACTGCAGTTAATTTATAGCCTTATTCACAGAAACAAAACGTTGCTTATCGAGAATCATTCGTATTTACGTCTAACGAAAGTGCAGATGTTGATATTTTAACGTCCCGCTTATCCACAACTGGCGGTCAATCGCACTGCTTGGCGACAGTTTCACAGTCGACTGGATAATACGTTAGTACCCAACTGTACTTAAGATATTAGAAAGGAATTCTTATCTTGCTTGCTGATAGAAAATGTTAGCAGGGTGAAAAATAATCGAAATTATTGATTTTACTTTCACCCCTGAAAGGTAAATATTTAAAAATCTTTCACATTTTCTTTTGTGACTTCATTTTGCTTCCATTTCCCTCTCTAAATAAATATATCTGTTCGCATTTCAATAAGCATGACAATTCATTATGCATTTCAGCAAAGCAATTGAAACACAAGCTGCAATAGACTCAGACTTTAATAATGAGTGAAAGGTAGCTATGTATTATAGGGAATCTTATATACAGGATGTTAAATTAAAAAAAATGGACGGCGTATTAAAGGGTGCGCAATTTGTGCATATTTGGTATTCGATAGTTTTATCATAAATTCAAATGAATAAATCAGTTTGAGAGCGAGGGAGGGAAAAAAGTATGATTTCTTCGGAAGAAGGCAGAAATTTGCTACAACAGGTGTTAAACACTGTCATATTTTGTGCCACATCTCTGTTGTTTTGTTAGAATTTCATTTATGTTTTAGATCCATTTCTTTACACAAGAGGATAGTATCATCGAAGCGAATATATCCAATGGTGACCTAAGAAAATTTAAAAAAAAAAAAAAAAAAAAAGCACCGGTACTTTATTTTATAAAAACAAAATATCAAAAGCTAACGAAGCGTTTTACTTTTTCAAAATCAGTGCATGAACAAGAAAAGAAAACGCTTTTAAAATAAAATTTAAAAAAAAAATCGTTAAAATTATGGAAAACGCGAAAATATTAGATATGATAATTGCTGTAGGAAAATACAGGTCTTTTAAAATTTAAAAATTCGATTAGTTCCTCCACACAGCAAGAACGTTTATGTACTGCATGTTGCCCATCATGGTTCATTACATACTGTTAAGTTTTCAATATTTCGGTACCTAGGTCCTTTAACAGTCTCATTTTATTCTTGCTGAGTCTTGAAGAACTGGTAATAAAAGGCTTGCAGTTTATCAAAAAATATTTCAAAATGATTCATTTCATTAATGCTTTTTTATTGATTTTTAAGGTTAATTGTAAACGATGAAATATGCAGAGCCAAATTTCCATGTTCGGAAATTTTTTATAGAAGCTTTATTGCAAATCTCGTTTATTTTCCTAATACATTAGCTCCATCAAGGCCTTGATTAAGACTTTTAGAGACCCTAAATATTTAAAGTATTTTGATTCCTCCACAGGCATTTGTAGTACAACGTTTGTTTACCTCACATTCCTTGACTTTCGATCTTGGTTTAACTGCGTAATGCATTCCATGGTAAAAGCGGCAAAGATAAATTTTTGCTGTGCCCCCTTTCCTTGATGCCCTAAGCCCATGCTTATTTTGTTTAATAGCTAACCCATTTCTGACTTCGTCAGAACAAAATGGAATTAAATAACTTTTTCCAGAAAATATATAGGAATTTAAAGCATTCGTTATTAGGACTTGAATTTTTATACATTCAACCGTAGTACTTTCAGTTCCCAAACACAAAGAACAGCAGACTCAGAGATTAGACACACATTTAATAATAAAGCGCTCATCAGCTTCCTAGAACTTCCCACTGGGTATATCTGATGGCCGTAATTACCGAACAAGGAGCTTTAAAAGCCTGCATCTGTTTATCGAGTCTTCTCCACGTCTTGCGAAAATTATTGGCCGATTTGCTCTATCAAAGCGATGAATTATAGGATCTCTGTTCTTTGAAACAATCAACTTCCAAGATATTCTATGGAAATTCAGCAGGTTATTATTGCAGGAAAATAGATATAGGAAGACTGGGCGAAATGTCATAGCGCAAATTCCATCATGAAATTGCTGAAGGAGTTTTTAGATAATAGATTCCTATCTAAAAAACTATGACCATCGAGAATTCGAGCACTAATCAGTCTAGATTAATTTTTATGGGTACACCTAAAACAGATTTTGTTCATAAACAATACATTGACCTTTTATTGCTATTGTTGTGTCCATATTACTTGGGACAATGGTTGGCAGAGCCTACTCCGAAGAGAGGTTGAACTTCTATTTTCCACCCCTCAATTTTGAGCGAGAGCACCCCGGGGGTGATCCGGAGCTCTTCCACCACTCTCCACTCCCACCAGTCCACACGAGAGGACGTTTTCGCCGCATATTTAGAGAACCGCCCTGCCGCACCTTTACTATACATTTACAAACATCCGTGTCTTCTTCGGGATTCGAACACGGGTCCTTTGTCATTGTAGTAGGCGCCTAGCCACTATGCGTTCTGGGCGACCATTGACCTTTTCGGAGTATAAAATGAACAGCACTTCCATCCGGAGTGTACGGGTCTTCATAGGAACGTGCTGAAATGCGCAGACAAATGCCCTGAATCACAGGGAAGTGTTTCCAACGTATGTTGCCCTCATAAATACCTACACTGTTTCTGCAAAGTGTTTAGTTTAAAATTGAATAACCCGTATATAATGATAAACAGAAACATATATAAGCTTATACATATATTGACTCATCAATTAATCCTCACTAAGGGAAATAGCATTAAGTGAATACAGTAAGTAACAGGAATAATCCCATTTCATCCACCATATAGCCAGAATCTGGAAAAAATACGGTGAATTACATTCTACATTAGAAAATGATTTGCTCGAAGTTGAGAAAAATCAGCTGCTTAAATTTACGTTTAATGTGTAAACATTTGATTGAGCTGATTTTCTTTTACAGAATATAAAATAAACTTAATAGTGCTCCCACATTTTCACCTTGATACGTGATCTGCGATCGCTTTAGTAAGATTTTGAAGTTTTGTTTCATACTGGGGTCAACAATAAACAAAATTTTCTTAGCATGCTCAATGGGATCGGATTTTTTTTCTCTTTAACTTCTTAGTCTGGTGTCATATCCAAAATTATCAATCAGAAAAATCTAAGCAAGGATAATTATTCGGGATCATATTGGAGTATTTGATTACGCTTTGAAGTATGTAGGGCTGTCTGCGTAAGGGTATGGAGCGTTCTCGGAGGACAAAGAACTGGCTCGTGATCGCGTTAAACATGGGTAAAACTATAAAAGCACCCATGCAGCCAACACGTTCACCAGAACTCGAACCCAAGCAGAACAACTAGGAGTTTTGCCACTCAGCCATTTGGTGGATCCTTGAAAGAGAAAGGATACCATAGGTGTTATGGTCCGGTGCTTACTAGGTGTTCAGACTGACCCTCTTTCCAACTCCTTGGTGTTAGGAATTTCTCATTTTAACTGAATACTGCAAAAAAAAGGGAAAACTTATTATAATTTATTAAAGTTTGAGGCCACCTTCTAACAAATATTACTAATCTGTAAACAGAATGATTGTCTAGAGGCACTGTTTTAGTATTTTATTGAAATATTATGAGTGAACAGTATTGGTAGATGAAAAAATATTACTGAATATTGTGACTTAAAATGTTTAGCGTAACCTAAAGCAAGTGGCGTTGACTTCTTAATCACTGTCATTTCATTCAGTCCCGCTAATTCCACCAGTGGTCAAGTTGTTAAGACCACTAAATGTTAGAACTTCGATTCGGGTTCCATTTCAGATGAATGGGCTGGCTGCAGGGTTGGTTTTCCCCATGTCTAACATGAATACGATTCAATGTCCCTTATAATCCTTCACGAAGGTATACTTCTCATTAATCAGAGTTTACGTGTGCTTTGCCGTCCTCAAATAACCAAGCCTAACAATAACCAAGCGCTAGCTGATTATAGTTCATATCGAAATTTGCGTTATTCGAGATTTTTCTAGTTCTTTTGCAATTAAATACTATGTTATATTTTTCGTAAGAAGTTTCTTTGATGCTAAGTTTGATTTTGATGAACACAGCCTTCCATGATATTTTCAGCATTCCGAGGTATGAAGTTTACAAAATATTGTAGTAATAATGGGATAGTTTATGAATTCTGGAGATTTTTTAGGTTGAGTCTCTGCGCCACAGTGTTGCCCTCGCTTTTTGTCCATTCTTTTATGCTTTGTTTTAAAAGGTTTCCCTATTATAATTGTGAATTTCAAATTAAAAAATATATAAAGTTTAATTTTTAATGCCTATAACCGCGACAATTATTATATTTCATTATTGCCGTTTGAAAGTTAAATTACCAAAACTATGAAAACTAATTAAATCAATTTCATCGCTTAGCCAGGGCCCATCAGGGATCGAATGGATTTGACCATTGGTCATTTGTAGTTCAACTAATTTTCAGATGACAGCCCACTGCATGGGGTTTTGCTTCGTGTTTAAGAAGTGACCACAGCCAGTTTTTTTTTATAAAGTCTTCTACGAAAGCGTCATTAAACACATACTCTTTGCATAATGGTTTTGATAGCAACAATACATAAAATAAGTCTTGATGTATAAATAAGTTACAAATCAGAAAAATAGTAATATTTAAAATGACTGTTTTTTTTTTTTTTTAAATATTAGTAGCTTTTTAAAATATAAAACTGTATGTAACTCTATATGGCCAAAATTTCAAAATTTAGGTTCCAAAAGCTGTTATTCATAAATAAGTAACTGCGATTCTTTTTTCTCAAAGAAGTTTTCGAAGTGTGTATTAACCCTCTGACCTCGCGTATTATTTAGGATAAAAGGTGAACGCTTTATTCACGGATCCCGCCGCTGGAGGGTTAATACATCGAAAAAGAGCATTAGTATTTCAATCCTATTGTTTATTACTAACTCTCCTATATCGCCTTTAAAATAGCCGTTCACATACGCATCATTTCTAAACCAGATAGCCGTCATGCGCTTTGAGATAATGTATTAACCAATCATATTCATACGCTGAACACAGTTTTAATTCGAAATTTAAAATGTTTGGCAAGGCTGTGAAGTATTATAGTAAGTAACATAGATGTAGAAGATGACTTAGTCAATCTGAGGTTTTGAATATTCAGTTAACATTCGGGTAATCTGTTATTTGAACCTAAGAAGCGGTATTAAGTATACATGATGAGGTTACACTTGCGAAGGTGTGAATTCAATTATTTGTTGTGTCGCACTTTTCGTTATAAATTTTGTTATGTCGATACTAAACAGTTGTAAGTTTTCACAAAAAGTGACATATATATGGAGTTAGATACGCGATTTTTCAGGGTATGTTAGGGATTTTGTCCTTTATTATTTTACGACCCTACCCCTAACAATTTTTCTTTGAGAAAAAAGATAAAAATTTTATCAGCAGTGAAACACAAGTACGGGATGTGTTGTTTGCTGATGTTACTAGATATATATGTTACTAGATATATTACTGATAATATATGCTTTTGTTCGGAAAAAATTCCCATTGACTGCGCTGTTGTGAATTCGGAGAACGAACGAACGTTTAGCAACGTCTTGCTGCTAGTAAACAACTTCTCTCATAAATGTATAGAAAGAAGTTGTTTTGAAAACAACTCTAGCCTTGTTTGTCCGGTATTTTGTGACTGGTTTTTTTTAACACTTCACTCGTTGTATTTAAAAAAAATAGTCGTCGAGAGCTATACTTAATTGCGCTGTTATTGTGGTTTCTAAGATGCTGGAACGTGAAATAACTTCCCTATATCTTGGTAGAATGCTTTATAACTTGCTCAATAGTATAAATAATAGGCTTGAGTTTCAGTCAAGATTAAGTCGAAGAATTCATCAAAATGAGGCATAATTCCCTTCATCTTTCTAGGCATTCTCATGGTTATTTATTACGTTACAAAATTTTTTATTCTGCAAATAGAAGGCTGATTTGACTGCCGAGGAAGTAACATACAGTTTTCCAAATTATTTGAAGAAGTAAACATTTTTGGCCTTCCCCTGTTTCTGTAATTTGATCCAAGCGACTCTATGTACACTAAAAAATTAAGTAACGTTTTTACTTAAATCAAATTATAGAATTAACCTTTACTTAAAAATAACTTAATATTTACTCATTTCAGAAAGTTATCATAACGTACTTAATTTTTTAAACTTGGTTATTAATGTTCTTGACTTGATTATTAATAAGGTCTTGACTTGATTATTAATAAGGTATTGACTTGGTTATTCGTAAGTTATTAATGTTCAAAGTTTCCGTTAGCCAGTAAATAAAAGGTGAACGCTATCACCTATTTCTGCTATTTCTGCTTCAATTCTAGTACTTTTTTTGGACTTGGAAGGTGGACTTGTAAAGTTCTGCTTCTATAGAACCTTAACTCAATATCTTTCGGAACCTTATTAGACTGACAAGACCTTATCAGTCTGAATTCAAATGACAAAGACTTATGAAGGTTAAAACAACATTTTTATTTAACTCTTGAAAGTAACAGAAGGCATCACTCGTGCTGCAGAATATAACTTCGCCACTCAGGAGTATTTAAAATAACTTAAGATGAAGGTAAATTAAAAATTTTGGTAACATAATCCGAGACTATACACACAATAGTTGATTAAGTAATTAAATTAATATTTTACGTCGGCCAGCAAAATCGCTAAAGCTGCAATAAACTTTGCCAGAGTTGGCGATAGTAAGCAACTGCAAGCGAGGCTGATTTTAAAACTATCAAACTTCCCACTTAAATACTGTACAACTAATTTGCATTCTGGTGAGGACTACGGAAAGAAGAAGTTGTAGTAAAGTTTCAAATCATAATACCTGGTTAATTAACATAAAATCATGCAGATTTACAAAAGGAGAAATGCGCGCTCATATTTCTGCTCTTCAAATGAAAGATATATCTTTAAAGATAAAAGATATCTGCCTATGAAAGGACATACTCATAGCATTAACTCAGGTGTCACCTACCTTTATATTATATTTAGTGACAGAGGTATGCTTGCATTTTTTTTGCACATGCTGTCCAAGTCTAGCTCTACTGCAGTCACCATTTATAATCTACATTTAATTAGTTTTTATATTTTGTTTTTAAAACCACATACGTTGATATTTTTTCACTTAAATACGTCGTTCCGAATGACATTAAAATGTCTACAGCTGTGTGAGAAACTTCTGGGTATTCTTCATGCGTCCAAACAAAACTTTAGGAGCTTCTCTTGTTTAACTTTAGATTTTTACGTCGAATCTGTTGATATCGGGATAGCTTGTTGCCTTTCCTTCATTGGCAAGCTTTCTGAATCATTGTTGTACTCGAATAGATTTTTTTATCTAGTGATACTTAGTTTTTTCTCCTGGGAAATATTCTCTTTTACTGTTTTCTTCATTTGAAAGAGTGTTCCATTACATAGTTTTTAAAACTGTCATCTAAAAGATTAATTTCATTTTCTATTAGAAATCTGTTTAGTTTTGCAAATCATTACACGTCATATTCTTTGACGCATGATGGCCACATGTTAAGTTTTAAAAACAAATGCATTAATTCTTTTTCTTTAATTTTTAAAATATAAACATTTAATCCTTGAAGGGATGTACGTTTGATTTACTTAGAATGTCGGTAGCCCACACGCGAAACTTCTGATTAATTTTCAAAGATAATTAAATGTATATTTTTAGTTCATAAACCCTAGTCAACTAGTGTGAGTACTTTAACATTTTTTTTTTCGAATTTTTATTTTGACTCTTAAAAAAACTACCGGAATTCCACTAAAGTTGGAAAACCACAGATCTACATCTAAAGGTTAACAGAATATAACTGACTGCAGTTATGCTTATATGATAAGAACAGCATAAAGTGTCTGCATCATATAAAAGGAATTCAAATAACGTCACCAAGCTTGTTTAGTATTTTTTTAAGACGGGAGCATTTCTAATGGTTAGACAATGTCTTAGCAACCAAGAAACAATATATTTGTTTTACAGTGCATAATCCATTGCTCTGTATCCAGTCTGTAATCAGTGCGTTACATTAATGTTTACTGGCCTAACATTACAAACCAGGCATTGTCAAACTTATTATCTCGAGTGGGCCGAATAATCATCAGTGTACAATACTGCGAGCTGCAAGGGGAAAAAGTCCTCTTCATTCTTGATGTATTTAAAAAGTGAGTAAATGCATCAAATAATACCATTAGGTAGTATTTGACTACCTGTCATGTAGCCAAGCATACTGTGGCATAGACAAAGCCCGAATCTATTCGTTCTTAACCTCAATCCATGTCTCTGTCTCTAAAATTATAAACATGCTATTCACAACAAATACTTAATAGAAATGTATTCCGGGCGGTGTAAAAGTGCTTCGGGGGTTGCCAGTTTGAGATTGCTGCTTTATAGCATCCGAAACTATATATATGCTTTTCAACATTCGGTGAAATTTCAGATTTTATTAATATATTGTGTCGCCCAGACGGTATAGTGGTTAAGGGAAGCCGACCGCGATACCAAATGTCCCGGCTTCGAATCTCGGAGAAGGCTTAGTTGCAACTGTCCGTCCCCTCATAAGAGGCAAAGGTAGCCCACCTATTAGGTGCCTTCATAATAAAGTGACCACCACTTCTGGCCTTAGTAGGGGCCTAGCCGAAGTCGGCTGAGGACCCGCCATTGGTTAAAAATAAATAAATATATATTGTACTTGTAATTACGTTTTTTTTTTAATCTCTCAGACTGAACCGAGGTGGTATAAAAATGAGTTCCACATGCCTGAGGTAGACAAATCTGCACTCATTTGCATCTATGTATATGCAATGTAAATGATCTCAGCAGTTTCTTAAAAAAAATATCTTACTTATCGCTTAAGTTAACAAACAATTTAAAATACGTAAATAAGCATGTAAGGAATAACCGCATTAGCGACAGAAGATTGTTGATTCAAATACTGACGAGTGCTAACTTGATTTATCACATTTGCAGCTTGTGAAAGCTTAATAGCAAGCTTGATTTTGCGTGCCATAGAAAGAACAAAGGATCAGTATAACTGGTGTCCAGTTTGGTTTATTTTGGACAAAGGAAGCAAGGGCTATCTGTCAAATGGGAGGGATGCCTTCGCGGAGGACTTTTTGAGGTAAACTGGCTCGTAGTATGTTACTCATGGGGAAAGCCTCGAAATCGCCCATGCCGCCAGGCCATTCGCCAAGAAACGAATCCGCTTCGAACTACAAGTATTGAGCGATTTCGCTACTCGGTTGCTTGTGGGCCTATTTGTTGTCCAAATAAGAAGTTATATTTTCAGTTTTCATGTTTATTTATATTGTTTTCTAAAAATTTCTGCTCCATGTTTTATTTCTTCTCATCAATATGGATTTTAAATGTTTCTTTCAGTGTAGGGAACATCATACTGAGATATTCTTGGTAAAATTACTCTATCTGAGAAATAGTGGCCGAGCGGTAAAGTCGCTGAACACTAGTAGCTCTGCTTATCAACTGTTCTTCAGGCAACCATACCCATAACAATTCTTCAGTCAAACGAAGTTGCCATTTCATCGTTTTCGTCGTGTTCCAACGGTTTTCGTAGATAATTGTGATGTTTTTTGCCTTAAACTCAGTTTTAAAATATACGTTTGTAGAATTCTCCAGCAATAGGAGAAACTGCGGTAAAATTTCTGTAAGATTATAGTATTATGCCGTAAAATCTCTGTACAGGAAAAATTATTTTGAATCTGTTGTTAAAACGATGGACACAAAACTTCATATGAACCAAAAAAAAAAAAAAAAAAAAAAAAAACAGCTTATAAGTAAATTTATTTAGTGATTTTTTTGGATAAATATGACTAGAATGTAAAATATTTATGAGCTTTATAAGTAAATTTTTGCAATTGAATTGAATGATGAGTTATGCTATCATTGTTTATCATCTGTGAAATATCGCCAAACTATGCACGGGTTACGCGCGCGAATACGTTAGTTACTCTTTAAACTTACGGCTGCGTTAATAGTGATATTTAAATTAGAATGTGGACGCATGTAGAATCTTCAAATAACAGAATAGATAACTTGACCATAATATATGAGGAATGTCTGAATTCTTGCACTCTCTCCTCTTTCTAAAAGCCCCTGTTGAATGCGGAACACCACTTGGTTCAAGTTGCAATGATGTATCATCCACTATGCAAAGTATTATCACCAACACGGGATTCCTCAATGATATATTTCAAAGCTCAATAAAATTTACACGATAATTTCATTTTCATATTACACTTGACATTTTTAAAAATATTTAGCGTTGAACTAAAATCAGTAGAAACCTAAAATCCATTCAAGCATGTAAAATAAGAAATTAGTACAATTTATTCACATTTTAAAAAATAAATGCTGAGCACTAAATTCATCATTAAGAATAACACTGTCGCTAAAACCGATATACTTTTTAAAGTAATCTGGAGAGTTCCGGCATGCGTTATTGAGGTATAGAGATCAGCCTATGTGACTTTTATTCAAGAGTCCTTTGTTCGACTCCTGGTAAGGCACAGGGAATTTCTCGAGACTCTTTTCAATTCAGCTTTTCATTATTCTTTACCAAACGCCTTTCTTCACCGCAAACTTAAACAACTAATTATAAACAAATTGTGCTTTTCGATGAAAGAAATTTTTCCGATTTTTTCCTTCAAACGTTTCTTCAAGAACTTTAAAAATAAGAATCGCATTAAGTTTTGTTTCCAATGTCACAGTATACAGCATTTGTCAGGCATTTTTAACATTTCAGAAGCCCGACAAATATTAAACAGTTGAAAAAAACTTTTTGTTTGCATATATTAGAACTGTAAATAAATGTTCACTGAAATGGCACATCTGCCTTCGAAAAGATGATTTAGTTTGCATCGAAATTTGTCAAACAAACGTTTGTATCAACGTTTCATACGTATAAAAAGTCAGTTGATGAGATGGCAGTGATTCATTCCATGGCAATGTATTTAAAAAAATGCAGTTGTTTAACATTTCCCAAAGCGGATTTTCTTGGGCATACTTTAGCAGATTTTAGATATATTATAATTTCATCATCATATCTTGATTTCGATTACCGAAGACCTATCTTTTGATATACCATATTCCCTCGTGTTTTTTCTCCCTATCTTTTTGAAAATTATAAACATTTTTGTATAATTTTTCCCTTTCGGTATTGTGCACACTTTTTACTGGTTTATTGGTAAATTGCATTCCCTTCATTATTTGATTTTTATTTAGTGTATTTAGTTGGTATTTATATTTTTGTATTAGCAATTCATCCATTTATTTTCCCTTGAATTTTTTATTTGAAACGTAATTTGTGCAGATCCTTCGTTAAGCTACCTGGACATGGCAAGTGCTCTAAGAAACTTTCTAAACATGTGATTTCGCCTTACTTCTTTTACTTATATTCAGGACCATTGTAGCTTGATCTGCTGCTGACTGTTCAATCTTTCGAAATCCAGTTCTCTTGGAAACTGATTCATGTGCGGTGACCCTGGGGCTTTCCAGGGTAACTGAGCCCAGGTCTGGCTCAGTGACCCTTAGATATCGGCTCAGTATCCGTCAGATATATTCTTATAGGAAAATTGGCTTGTTTTAATGAAATAATATTGTGATAATTACCATCAGTTTATCGATGACTACTTTTCATTATGTTCTTCCTGTTACCGCATTCTTCGGAAATGAAAATACTCGCATAATTTTCTTTTCTTTATTCTAGGACGATAAAAATTAGTGAAAATGCGCGAGAAAATACTGCATTTCACCTAAATTAATTAGTTTAAAATAATTATAAATGAAACCATAGGTACATATCGATAAAGCAGCTGGAGTTTTGCAATTCAAGTTATAAAGTTAGTAATGCGCATCGTCTAAGCATAGGAATACAGACCTGCAATTCATGTCATCTAAGCACTAGAATGTGATTCTGATAAAGGGGTGTATAAACTTATGTTAACTTTGAAAACTTCAGTTTGAGAAGTATAAAATTTTATCTCGTCCACATGCAGTATTTCACAGTGTGAAGTTTTTCTGTCCATAATACTGAACTATTGTAATATCGTAATTTTTTAATACCAGATTTACATTTAAAAAACCTGTTGAATATATTTAACATTCGTTTCAGGCGACGCAAATAAATGACACCACATTTGGAGAAAGAGTTCAAAACTCATCGGATTTTTTCAGTAAATGAATAGGAGAAGCCGACAGAAATCTCTTCCAGCGTATTAGTGCAAATGAATATTGCAAAGCATACGAGAAATGTTGCTTGAAGAGATTTGCCTTCGTGGGAAGTTTCGTAAGGAAAACTGGCTGGTATTTGACTTACAGAAAACCATGAAAGCATCCATGCAACTAGCCCGTTCGCCGGGATTTGAAGCTGGATCGAATTACTAGAGTTCAGCAGTTTTATCCATTCTCCCTCGGTCATCCGTGGCCCTCTTCTGAACTTTGAAATGTATAGAGCTCTCAAAAAAAATCAATCTCGTATCAGAAAAAGCTATTGAGGGAGATGCATTAAAGCTCTCAGGCCAGGAAAGATGGAAGGATAGAATTATCGTAAGAGTATTTTAATAAAATAAGTTAATAAAGTTAACCTAACTTTATTAACTTAATAAAACTTTCACAAAAGTTCTATATAATATCCAAGCTTTTCACTCAGCAGCTATTTTACAAAAACATTAAATAAAGATGGCTTGGATTGTGTTTGACATTATCTTGTCATGCACTTTGCGGCAGCCGGTGACCGCCTTATGACCGGTGATCTCAGTGGATTTCGAAACTTCACTCCTATCAGAATCACCATTAGATAAAATTTCCTAAGCAGAAAAGCCCCCCAGCGGCCGAATGGTAAATTTGCTGCATACTGGTAGTTCTTCGATCTGGGTTGGCTGCTGCATTAGCCTTTTCATAATTTTCGCCATGTGCAACGTGGATACCAGCCAGCTTCCTTTAGAAAATCTTTCTAGAAGGCATCAATTCGCTTAGGCAGATAACACTACCGTCCTTTGTTATAATCAAATAAACAATTCCAAGCATATGCAAGGATGACTGAAAACTAGCGGTCTCTCAAAAGTCTCCATACTCATTAATTATTAAAGTATGAAAATTTTAAGTACGCTTTAAAATCAATTGTAAAGAATACACTATTCACAGATGGATATCATCCTTAACTTCCTCTGTTCAATTTTTGTGCTTATTTGCTACTAATCTTGTTTCACGAAATAGCTTTAAAATAAATTAGTAAATAAAACAGCAAGTCAGTAAATACAGAGCCAGGTACCAGTATGCTTGGAAATTTTTGCTGCCGAATCCCTGGAAAACTTTGGTAGGATTTAACCTGGAAAATCCTTTCGAAGAAAGCCTCTCGTAATGACTGACCTTCAGTCATTTCCCAGAAATTAAAATTTAACAACTTTCACCAGCATCTACAAGTATGCCAATAGAATATACTTCGTTGCGTTGATTCAGTTCTCGTGGCTCAGAATGGTAGAGAAAAAAAAATTCTTGTGTTTTCTAGGCTGTTAAGTCTCGAAATATAAGCTGTTAAGTCAGACCCACACAATAGCGGCTTCCATATATCTGCACGATCATATCGGTTGATATAAAAAATAGGGCTAATGGAAATATTCGTTGCCGAACCATATGTAATTTTTAGCGTTATAGGTTACCGGTCAAACTTTGAGCTGACACACCAACTTGATCATAAATAGTTAGTTCTAGAATAGTTATCAGTGGTCTGAGAGTATTTAATTTATCTTTTGTTTCCTTATCCATACTTCTTATTAAATCTGTTTCTACTCTTACAGCCTATTCTTGTTAGTAATGTGTGTTATCTCAGCTTCTTTCCTCTTAATTTGTTTTTATTTACCACAATGAAGACCCGAAAACATAACTGACGTCCCAAGTATTTGGAAATTATTTAGTGTTCTATGCATTAGTTCCGGAAAAGCAGACGATTTTTATTTCTACCATTCTTTGAAACTATATACTATGTGCATTATTAGAACTTAATTTTTACTCATCTTTTTCTCGGTTAAAAGGCCAGGACCCTTTACTTTCAAAGGTACGAGAAACTGTATAGTGTGTAACGTAGACACACTGTATTATTCTAATCAAAAGCACAGAGTATAATGTATTATAATGTATGAACACTTACCTAATTTAATGCTAGACTGTTTTGTTTTATATAGCATTCAGTATTAACTGCGGTTTCTCAAATCCACTATAGATCTTGGTCTCAAATCCATTATAAGTCTTGCGCATGGATAACGGGTATACTACTGCAGAAAGCAGGGATAAAAGCATTTAGCAGATGGTATATGCAAGTAATAACATATTAGAACTGGAGTACGGGGCGTTTTCAGAATATCTGCTAGCGCATTTACAGTTAGGTACTTAGCATATCCAGTCGGGCTCCAAACTAAATTAGATAACCTTATGTGAGAATAATTTTTACTTTTGTTGATCTCCTTTTTAAATTGCTGCCGAATAGGGAGTTGGACCGTTCATCAAAATTTGATATGACGCACAACAAATCTTGCCCATAAAACACATTAGTTCTTATAAAACTAGAGATTCGTCTAAAATGAGAAGTTTGCTAACATTTTATTGAAACATCCCAATAATGGAGTGTGGTATTATGAGTTTTCAGTGTAAAAGTTATCTTTCTTCTTTTTAACCTCTTCTAATAATTCTGTTAGATTTAAAACAAATTTATCGCTGCATATTAGCGACAAAAATTTTTGGAAAAAATCTTGTTAACCACTCACTTAAAGCGGATAATAATATATAGCTACTTCCACACTAACTGATAATTCCGTATATTGAATTAACGCTATGCGAAGTTTTCTGTAATCATTTGCGGGAAAACCCTATTAATCCACAAGACAGAAAGACTAAACCTTAGCTCAGAAGTCACCGCAGGTAATACTTCTGTGTGCCTTATTCAGTAAATAAAGAAGCGTCCATTCATTATCTAGCTTCAACATTCTTCATGTGAGAGACCTCTTCTTCCGTTAGGCTCTCTTGTTTACTATCTGTATGAACCGCATGTGACCGCTATCGTTGTATGTATTTATATATACTGCTTAATTTACTTTCCGTACTTTAATAAGCGGTCTGGCTTGATATGTCATTTAACCGGCTCGACGTGCGGTCGTGATTTTTAATATCACTTGGTTTTAGTTGACTCTTAACAAATTCCTACGTACTTTCAATCTCCCTTCTCGTGCCTTAATTGGCATCGTAACTCTTAACGCATAGTTTTTTTTTTTTATCTCTCTTTAGGGAGAATTTTAAATATTGGTGTGGTGTGATATTTAGCTGCTTTAGGTTTAAACTGCAAGGTTTTTACGCGCCTCGGGATGGTGATGATTTGTTGAATGTATTTATCAAGTGTAAGAAGGGGTCATTCGCAAATTGACAGTAAGAGACGAGAAAACATTTATGTTAATAAATTATGTTTCTAGAGAAGAATGCTGGAAGAATAGCAGTTTCCATTTAGGAGGCTAAGTTATCTGAATATCCAAAACACGCGAGCGCTATGTGCTTAAGACGGGAAATGCCGTGGAGGACTTTCTAGTGATAATTGACTTTATTCACGTTACATAGGGGGAAAATGAACTATGCAGCCTACCCGTTTGCCTGAAATCGAATTTACAGTATTCATTGGTTTTAACTGCTCGACCACCACTGGTGGGACATTTCTTCTCTGGGCAGTAACTCATTTCTAAACGTTCACCTGAATAAATATAATTTTCAGACTTGTAGAACTATATAGGAGTGTAATTCTCAGTCATTCGCGACAGTCTTCATGGTTGGTTTTCGCGTTTTCCCTTTGCGTAACGTAAATATGAGCTAGCTATCCTCAGTTACAGTAACAAGTATATGGGACACCACGACATCGTCATTGACAAAAATGGTATAGCCCTCATATACTAACTTCCTCAGAAAAGGCTGGCTCGCCCGCGACCGATCGGTAAAGTCGATGAACACTGGTAGTTTGGTTTGAGGTTTGAATTCCGCGAACGGGCTGGTTGCATGGGCGTTTTCGTGATTTCACCCATGCGTAATATGTATACAAGCCAGTTTCCCTTAGTAAGTCCTCCAAGAAGGCATCCCTCCCTTTCGGCAGATAGTCTTCGAGGCCTTGCCGTAAGCGTATAAAATCAAATCAGATCCTCAGAAAGACCTCTACGAGAGCATCTATTTCCTTAGGCAAGTAGGTCGAGCAGCTTTGCCAAAATCTAGTACTTTAGCATAGTATAACACATTTTCGTCGTTTCCGACAACGCTTATTTTTTCCATTTGGATTGAATTTATCCAGTTGAAATAAATGAGAGTTTTGTTGAAAATGACGAAAAAGTATTTTTTTGAAACAAAGACCTTTTTTAAAATTTAAATTTGAAACTGTGGAAGAAAGAGAAGAATTATATCATTAAGTAGGCTTATCGAAAGTAAAACAAAGCTCTCAATTTTGATAAAGATTTTCAGTTTGTTGGTATACAGAATAATCGATATGTTTTCTTTTAAAAATAGTTCATTTCATTTTAAGTCAGTATGGTTTTAATTCTTATAACTGTTAACAGAAGTTCTGTTAGGAAAGGCGAAATATGTTTCTATCATATAAAGACTTAAGACTGCTATAAATGAAAGTTAAAATTCCAAAACTTAATAATTGAGTAACTAAACGAACATTTTGAAAAATTGTTTAATTCGGGGATTCCATTAATAAAGAGGGACTTTTTTAGGGCGTAAACTTTAGGCTTTATTAAAGCGCTATTTAATACCTAATTTCTTTCCCTCTTTTTTTTCATTAATTTTATCATCCGAAAATCGAGAGGGAAAAATTATGCGAATAATTTAATTTCAGAAGGACGCTATTACATTAAGAACATAACAAATAAAAAATAGTCATAGATAAATCGTAGGTAGATATAACAATATTATTTCTTTAAAGAGAACCTGCATTTCAAAAGGAGTACATAGTAGTATTAACATTACGATATCGAATAAGATATCTTCATTTCTTCTTCCTGTAACCTAAATCTCGCCCATTCTTATTGTCGGAACTATTACACTATAGGCCTTAAATTATCCATAAATAATTAGAGAAAGTGAATATGCAGCTAACTTGGTGAAATCGTAAATTGGATATTAGTTCGTGTTTGCTTTGCTGGGATGGATCTGTTCTTGTATTAGGCTGGTATAAAGTTCAGTAGTTAAAAGGAGAAGGTTCGGAGTGACCTTTGCAGGTAATTTGCGAGGTTTGTAACCTAAATAAACACATGTAGTAGGAAGCTTTCGGGAGACGTTTGGAAGCACGTCCAAATCCACCCACTACGATTCCGCAGCTGCGATTAGTAGTACAAGAGGAATTAGCAACTATACCACAACAGCTCATCAACGATCTCTTATTGAGCATGAACAAACAATGCCCATCCTATATCGCAATCAACAGTTTTCTTACTGATGATTGCTTTCTTCTCTTGGTGTCTATCACCCAAGGTTTTTGCATTCTGTTCTGATTATGCTGGGAACCTGCTTTTGAGTAAAGACCTGCTTGCATTTTTTGAATTCCTTTATTGGTTAGTATTGCTTACCTCTCCTATAGTCTTAAATCTGGTTGATGTTATGCTGTACCGATTTGAAATTGTTATTCACTCTAGTGTAGTTTTCTGCGAGTTTTAGTCACTCGATCAAGGACTGCGCATGTTGATAGAGAAATATACTTGAATACTCTAGAAATAAAGTTTAGTCTTGTGGTGCTAATATGCGCTTTTAAAGCTTAAAGTTTTTTTATAGTCACCGTTGGGCGAAGCCTTTTGTGTTGAAGCTTAAAAGCGATTGTGCTCAAGAATCAAATCGTTGGAAGTCTCGAGAGGAAAAAGACACTTTCGAATTTTTATTCTCTTGAATTTTTGGCCTTTATGTTTCAGGTAGAGTTCAACATGGTTCCCATTATATTTTACTCTTGCTGTTCTTAAATACTTTGATTTTAGAGGAAAAAGCTTGGAAAACTCAGAATTCCAAGAAAAGTTATTTCTGCTATCTGATGAATTATGATTCATAAATCTGAAAGCTGTTTATTCTCACCAAACGATGCAAGTGAGCTACAGTCTCTTGTTATGGGAACAATCCGACTATTTATAAAGAAATGTCGAAGACTATCGAATAATTACAACAGTGAATCTCAAATTAGGATATTTATGCTCAATATTTTTTATGATACTAGTTAGAACATACTGTTGAAGGGCTGAATGAAACTTCGTAAATCTGCTATTTTCAAATTGCGGTAAAATCTCTTATGGTGACTATAAGAGTGTGGTGGTTTTAAATGACACTATATCTCAGAACTTAATGAAATAATATTTGAAAAACACCGCCATACAAAAGAACAGAACTGTCTAGCACGGTGAGTCGTGGTCTTAGGAAGTTTCATTAAGCGCGTATTTATTTGCTGTTACAGTATTTTATTAGTATGTTGAGGTTTCGTTTCCTATGTAGACTACAGCTTACGAGTAAGAAATGTTTCAAGTAATTAAAATACATAATATATGCTAAAAAAAATTTGGAAATGATAAGAAAAATGACATCAGTATAATACTAGAAGATTTCTGTTCCCAGAACACAGAAACCATTTAGCAGGAAATTCAATATACTGTTTTTTGTGTATTAAAGAGCTACTTGATTTAAAACTTTCAGCATTCATGAAACAAACACGGTGAAATTTCGATTATTCCTCAATCTTAGGACTATCTACATGACAGATAAGAGAACAGACGGATAAGAGAAACGGTCACCTTCCTTTCTCCACCACATACGCGCAATCCCTAAGTAAAATCAGATTTTAGCCGATTGCATTGTATAACACGGATAAAATTCAAGAGCTGAAATAAGTTAATTTAAATTAATGAGTAAGTTTCTAGGGACGGGAGATCTTAAAATTTCAGTCATGATTTCGTCCGAAATCGAGATTGAGAAATTCCAATTTGCGAGGTGGAGGCACCAGTACTATACAACCTGAACCTATAGAAGGAATACTTTGAGCTCATTACATTCTCCGCCATTTAAAAGACGACTACGTGAAGTAGGCAAGACTCAGACGATCAAGTGATAGAGAAGCAAGTTACTTTTCTCCTGATTTTAGTTCCAGCGCCACCATAACTGTTAGATTTTTGGAAGCAGGAAATCTTGAACAATTAGCCGTACTCTCGTCCATGGAACCGCAGGGCATTTGCCCAAGGGCCCTGCGAGCATAAGGTATCCACGCTAATCCATTTACATTTAATTTCATTTCCATGAGTGGTTGTCGTAGGGGCTACAGCAAACTGATTTGCCTAGAGGCCCATTAAGCTGCTTAGACGGCATTGCCCTTGTGAGGAATTCGAATCTCTGAACATCCAGTTTACTAGCTGGATATACTGACCCTTGCCGCACAAGCACACGTGGAGGAATTTCTTTAATTACTTACCGATTCTGACAGACCACAATTTTCTGCGCTGCAGGATTTGGTAGTCAATGGATATTTTACCGCACAATAATACTCGTGTGTTGATTTTCCGGATAATTGACTGGTGTGACCAGTGCGTTATTGTATCAGCTGTATTAACTACGAAATTTCGAATGAAATCCTCTGAAAATGTTGGTCTTTTATTTACGTGGATGAGACTTTTAGTTACCTGTGTGAGACTGGTAACGTGTGTAAGACTTAGCAGTGCATATCATTAACTCGATAGTCAGACAACAAGAGTTCCGTCATTGGAATCAGAGCCAAAAGATTATTTTACCTTTCAAAAGAAATAATACTTTTTGAATAAAATATTTTGCATATCTTTAAAACATTCTAAATTTCATAAAAATGCATATTTTTGGTGCTATGGATTTAGACTTAATGATGGAATATGTTATAACCGTGTGATGTGAAATTAAGTTAAAGTGAACCCTCAATCTAAGAAGCAGAGTTATTTTAACCTCCCCACAAGTTATCATTCTTAACAACTATTTAATTGCAAACAAGAAATAAGAATTAAATCTCGTACGAATTAAAACTACAACCTGTCGTGCTATACGAGTGTTCACAGGATAAGGCTTTTAACTCTGTAGTTAAATTTGCAGAACAAAGTTCTAATTCAAATCTAAACGCCTAGTCAGTGTACATTACAGCTAAACCTTAATTCACTTATACATAGCATAATTGCTATGTAACTTCTACTGTGGACACGGACTCTCTGCGACAAAGCTGCAATCAGGTGAACGCTTCAACGGGCTCACACTTAAGTTAAAATTCCTGTTCTTAACACTTTGAGCGCCACGTCAGCCATCTGTGGCTGACACTAGACTTTCCGTTTTACCGCTCGCCCACCAGCGGCCGAGCGGTAAAGTCGCTGAACACTGGTAGTTCAGTTCGAGGTTAATTTCAATCCCGCGAACGAGCTGGCTGCATGGGTGTTTTCGTGGTTTACCCCATGTGTAACGTGTATACGAGCCAGTTTACCTTAGAAAGTCCTCCATGAAGGCATCCCTTCCCTTAGGCAGATAGCCCTCGAGGCTTTGCCGTAATTAAATAACCTAACCTAACCATTTAGGCCGCGTCAGCCATCTGTGGCTGACACTAGACTTTCCATTTAGACCGCGTCGACCGCCGCTGGCTGACAGCGTGTGACATGATATATAACTATAAAATTTATAGTTTTATAGAATTACAGAAAATTTATTTAAAATTGACTTAATTTTGATTCATTACAGGACTAATGGATTTCATTGAAACACGGTAAAAATAAAAAAAAGTTCTCTATTACAGCTATTACGAAATGTGACAACTCTCTTGGTCTTTTTTTTTTTTTTTTTCCTCCTGACCATTACTCCTGGCCCTACAATACCAACGCTTTTAAGAGGCGCGCGTGGCCTAAACGGGATTGCCTAAGAAATACGCGTGGCGTTCAACGTGTTAAACTATGCTGCATGCCTTTAAATTTGCAAAACTTTCTGGTCTAAGCAAAAATTTGATAATGTAGAAGGCCAGGGATAGTGGGATAAAGCAGTGTTTCTCAAAATGGCGATCCCCAAAGCAATTTTATGCGGCCTGCAAACACATTTATTTTTTTCAGAGAACAGTTAAAAGATTTGAAGATTTTAGTTATTTGACTTTCGAATTTATATTATTTCATTTCCATTAAAAAAGAACATGAATAATGTACCAGAAAATCTAAAACTGTAGCTAATTAATTTGCAGTGTGATATAACCTTATTCAAAGATTCGAAGATACAGATTGATATTTGAAGATTATTATCATTTATTAGTACTTGTCAAAAATGAACAAGCTCAGTTCGGAATTTTTGCACTAAGAATAATCCCTTTGTTGGGGAATATATTTATATGTGAACAGCTTTTTTTCCACAGTTGAAAATTAAGAAGAGAAAACCCAATTGATCGATAAGCATCTAAGATCCACGATAAAGATAATTTCCAGTAATTTCTCTCCAAGACTGGAAACTTTATCAGAATTGAAACGCCATCATGTGCCAAGCTATAGCAAGAATTCAAGAAGTTTATAAATATTTACATACAAACATATGTACTTTTATTTTTACGTCGAAGAAAAATTTAATAAACAAGAGAAAGAGAAAGTTGTTATTATTATTTATTATCGAATTTTGTCCCACTTGGTAAATTTTTCTGACAGTTTAGAAAGTTTGCGTAATTTGTTTCTTAAAATTAAAATAAGTTATTTAATGATTAGTTAAGCATGTTAGAATTATTTGGAATAAATATCAGTCTAAGGATTTAATATTTAACTGTCGGTATACTTGAATTACAAAGTGTCATGCATTTGATTTTCGTCTGCAATATTATTATTTTTGCTTATGTATGTTTTGGTAAATATTAAGTACGCGAAATTTAAAATCTATTGAAAATATTTTTTTTATTTTGTTAAAAAATAATTCTGGCCTTTCCTTCTGGCTGTTCTCAGATTGTGACCACTGGGATGGAGAAATCTAAGAAATCAGAAATCTAACTACTTCGAAAACTTAAGAATAATTTTTACAATGTAATGAACGGGAATTTGTATCTGAAAAAAAAAAAAATCCTTGCATACCTGTAGAGATTTATTCTGGAAATTTAAAATTTAGATTTCTTGGATGAAAAACATTTTATGGAACAGTTTCTTATCCAGGATTCATGCAAAAAATTTTCACTAATAAAATTAAACTGAAACTTAAGGGCTTTGTAATATTTAAAAGTAAACTTATTTTCTGTACAAAATGCAATTTGGATTTTACCCCTAATTTCATTTTATCATATCTGAAGTATTTTAATTGTTACATGCGTTAATGATATTTATTTATTTGCTGCATAATGCAAAATATTATTTATAGAATAATCGAGAAGTAAGTGATCCAGAATGGGTTTGAGTTGAATTTTATTAATTAAGCCATGATGATATACTTCTGTCAAAATGCTTCCAACGTGGCAGAAGCTTATTTATAGGTAACTTTTATTCTAACGATCTTGCATTTGAGATATAAGGAATAGTGGTGCACCGAAACTGGCGTTCCCAATTAGTTTTTGCGATACTTAAATTTTAGGGCTTTTGTTTCTCAAACGCTATTTGAATTTCAAATATGGTGTTTCGACAGCGGTTTAATCGATTAATATGCAAATAGCGGTTATAATTTGTGAGAGAGTTTGGGAAGCGGTCTCGGAAATCTTTGTACATTATTATTGCTTTCTAAAATTAAATCTTTTTTCCCCTTTAAATTTTATAACTGTACCTAATTCAGAGCAAAATGACTAAACTGATTTATTTATTCGAAAACTTTGGAGGAAAAAATGATGAAAGATATAAAAAAATGTTAAATTTTTTGACAAAATTACTTACTTATTTATTTATTTTTCAAACCTTTCGCGCTTTTCCTTAAAACTGTACTGAAAGCTCTATCATAATCTAATCTGATCCCCCCTTTTTTTGTTGCTTAAGCGAAACATGAACATCCTCATAAGGTTTTGATTATCTTTTTATGCCCTTCACTAATCAAACCATATAACGAAAGTAATTTCCAAATGGGAGTATGATATGATTTTCTGTGAAAATGAATTTAATCGATTAGTGCTTTCCTTTAATTGAAAACAGAGTATTAGGAACTGTAAGAACTGGAGAGTGAGGTCTTGCGTTCAGCTTTTGCCGCTCGCTTCTGTCTCTTCTGCTACTAGATTCTTGCCGCCATGTGCGTCCCTGAATCTTAAAAATGTTGTGGCTGGCCTGGCCGCAACGTTTGCACTGCTTCTGGCGCTGATATTATCTTCCAATCAGTATATTTAAAAAAATATTCATTATTTACGGTATGCTTCTACACTTTGAAAAATAATAATAATTATATAGGGATATAACAATAATGATAAATAGAGACATTATAATATTAATAATAAAGTGATATAAAAGCATAGTGTGCCAGTAGGAAAATTGTTGGTATGAGGAACCTGGAGTTTAAGCTCTATGTATGATATCTTACTGAAGAAAAACAACATATTCGTTTATAGAGATTTTGGCTTTTATGCGATTTTATTAAATAATTTTTAAATGGTAATTCAAGTTATTTCAGGCCCCGAAACACTCTTTGTCCATGTGCCACAATCAGTTCAAAATCAAAATCAGATGCAATACAACAAATTAAAAAAATTAAGTAATTTTGATTTGTACTAAAAAGTCATTTGGAATTAGAAACGTGACAGAAATGTCTATGTCTCTCGTAAGATAGACGTTACAAATTTAAGATAGGCTGGATACAGTTGAGAAGGAACTTCCAGTCTAGAGGAATGTTAAGCGTACTTGCTCTCGACTAGCTTAAAGTGTTGTTCTAATTTAAAGCTTTTTCATCAAAAGTTAACGTGGAAAGAATCAGACTTTTTTACCTGCAAATAATGTTTCACACAGCCAAGCTTTTCAGTCTTCTTTTGTGGTTAGAAATTTTCGCAAAATTTTTAATAAAATATAAAATACACTCTTGGAGGAAGTAAAACATGTTACGTAGATATTCCTAATGTGAGTTTTACTAGAGCTATGTATCTTCAGGTTGCCATGAATTGAAAAGGCAACGGGATGGATTGAATTTAAAAAATGAAACCATTGGAACCAAATAAACCGTAACATTTTTCGTTTATTAACGAGGCAAAAAAGAAGCTTAGATTAAAATCCGGCATCAGTATGTAGAAATATATAGAGTTTTCTATGAAACTAGTGTTAAAGTTTAATCTTTAAACTCAAATTTGCCAGTCATATAAATCTTGAAACATTTTTCTTCCAACATCATGTCTTTGTATATTATGGTTGTAGAGTCATTAGATATTTTTTTAAAGCAGGAAAGATGAAAATTCCGGCGAAGGCAAACGCCTTCGGAAATCGAACCAATCGAACCTTGGTTCGGAAATCGAACCGAGGACCTCTGAAAGATCGGCCCAGCGTGCAGAACCTCTACACCACGAAGGCACGCTAGGAAGGCGGGAGAAATACCTTGTATAGTATTTGATTATTCTCCTGCTTCATTACGAACAGCAATATAAAGGATTTCTGATTTGAATACGCAGTTAAATGCAGGTGGCACTTTTATTTACTGCTTCCGGGTCAGGAATTTTAAATTCGTTCGGCGATTCCAAATCCCTTTTTGCCTGAAACTTGATTCTTCTATTAATCATCATTACATTATTCTTATCATTGTATAAAAGATGATGTAAAATAGTTTCACATTTCAAGATTCCGCGTAAGCGCTGAAATTAGTACTGTAATATTTTTAATTAAACGAATTAGGGAACTAAGGGCATACATCATTTGGGATTATACGCTATGATTTGAGGCTTAAATGTTAACTGTAAAGATTGAGATGTAAATTCTTGACACCTCCATAATTATTGTTTGCAATTTTTTGGAGGGAGGATATTGAGTCTTCTGATAGCTGATAGTCTATTTTTAAAAAATTTCATGCTATCATTAAATCTTTAAGAAGACCTTAAGTCTTATCTAGTGTTGCCATCCTTCCCATATTGCTCACCCCAATGTGTGACGAATTCCTATTTCAGTATTTTTTTGAGGTATTGATAAAAATCAAATTTCATAAAAAATAATAAAAAAAAATAAGTTTATTGGTTTCCGTTAAAAGTTGAAACATGTTTCTTCGTTAGAATTAGAAACTCATGTTCAGCAATCTGTTAAAGCAAATAATAGCCTACAGTATCGCTCTTTCCGAAAAGGTTTTGTTGGCAAGTTTTCAATTCATTTCCAAATTCTGGAAGGAGGAAAGTTGAAAAACAGGATCATTCCGAAATCCACCGGTAACTGGCATGATGTTTGAAAAATCGGATTATCCACCATCAATGATCATAATTGCTATGAAATCATCATTAGAATATTAATAACCATACACTATCTGTAGTTAATCTTTCGCCCACCGCTATGCTAAGCTAACGAAGGCAACAACAAAAGGATCGCGATTTTAGACGATTTAAAATTTGCTGACTTCTTCATAAGCTCTGAAGTAGATTTTGTTTCTTTGTATGATTCGTCATTTTCTCTCCTCGTTCTGTTAACTGTGAATATTGTAATATTGCTTTTTCAAGTCATGAAATTAGCTAAATTTTTACTGAAGAGCAGGATGGAACTTTCCCTATGCGCACAAAATTAGCAATGGCGGATTGCACCTTCGGGAAGAAATATTGCTGTTTGCGTCACCTAAAACACGCCACACCATCCCCCCCGTCTTCGATCTAATAAACTAGAAACAGCTACTCTCATTGAAACAAAGTATCAATAAATTAATAGCATCCTTTTCTTACCGAAACAAACGTAGTTCAGAATAAGAAAGCAAAACGCAATATATTCAGCTTTAGTAAGAATCTTTTCCCATGACTTGCCTATGCAAATGTTACTTTTCCGCACCGCATTTGTTAAAGCGGATGCTGTATGTTGACCACTCCTTAACGGATTGCGGAAATCCGAGCGATTCGTATTTTAATGTAGAGGACAAAAAATCAATTATGAAGATGATCGCTGTTATCTAGGTGGAAATTTTGGCAACGGTTCGATGAGCAGAAGATTTCTTTTCTGAGCACGACTCGAACCGGAAAATATAAGTAAGCGTTGCTCTTATCATTAACTGATAACAGGGGTACTTCTCGGCAACATTGTACTTTGCTGATGATCCTTGTCGGTGCTTTGATCCCCTGGTGGGTTCTTCGTTGAACAATAGAAGTTCTCGCGCCTGTCGACACGCGATATGTGGATTGGGATCTCGGAAGACAACAGCCTTGTTTTCTTCGTCAATGGGAAGCACTTGATTGGCTACTACAGTGTTTTCAAACACTGAGTAAATTTTCGCTATTAGCGAACATAAAACTGCTAGTCAATGGATCAGTTAAGCCTTATAGCTGTAACAACATTCACTTGCAGTGTCAGCAATTCGCGTATAGCACCTCCACTGTTGTTCTTATCTTTCTTTTCTCAGCTTCAAAGTGGCATAGGAAATGATTACTATCGCCATAAAAATGATTGTGAGAGTATTTATGTGTAAAAAGGAATTCTTAGCAGCTACAACCGGAGGAATGCCTTCTGACTCTCTGGGTAAAAAAATTAGTAAGTCTTCAACTGTATTTCAATAATTCTTCTGTCGTTATAGCTATTAATGTGAATGTCAGGATAACACATGGCTTTCCTCAGTAGCTGCTTATCTGTTTTCACTTACACAAAATACCCACAAAATTAAATACAGGGTATTTCAGAAGTAATTTAAAGTATTCCTACATAAATTCGGAGAAATAACACTTGATATATAAAGAAGCGGTGCAGTTTGTAAATGGAATGAAATCTAAAACTGAATTAACTACTGTATTTATCTTCTGAAATTGAAATTATTTATCTCAAGGAGTAAAAAGCTTTTCAGTTTTTGTTATTAATTAGTTTTTGTTTCTAATGTGTTAAATTAATTGTGAAAATTATGTTAATGTTATGAAGGATTTCTATATTAATTTGACGAGAAATACATAAATAATATTTTATTGACTATGGATGTAACTGACTAAAGACAATCAGCAGTACGAATAGCTAATAGTATTACGTAAAAGTAAATTTGAAACTTAACAAAAGAGCAGAAACATAGCGTGATTGAATAACAGAAATGTCTTCTAAGTGACAGGCACATAGGCTGTGAAACTCTGAAATGGTGCTCTATCTATAAGCTTTCGCTACCTCCCCCCCCCCTCAAAAAATCTTCGGCACTTGATAACACTTAAGTTAAAACAGCTGTTAGTTCATCTGACATTCTTTCATTAGAAAAAGTAAGCCACGCTAAAAAATAAAAATTAGTCAAAAAAAGTATTTAATAGTGTTAGACGAGGGTTATCAACTAGGAGGTTCTTCCTTGGAGAGAAATTTAAATAAACATATATGAATTTCAGTTTAAAAAGGAGGAGGGGAAGAATGATATCGTCTAGCAATGGTTGAAAGGGGTTGCATAAGACAAAAAACGGCTGAAAACCACTGTGTTAGACTTTATACTCTTCCTAAAGCTTCTGCTTCCTTTCACTTCCTAGTTTCTAATTAAGATAGAAAGGAAAGTTCTAACTTAGATTGAAGCGGTTTCTAATATAGACTGCAGCAGTTTGAATTTCGAAAAGCTCTAATTTAAACTGAAGTAAGTTCTAATTCATATCCAGTTGCAAAAAATTTAGTTTTCTTTCAATAATTTTATCATGTAAAATATTTAGCTGAGTTTGCCAATAAACTCCAGAATGTCACCTCAGATTTAAGGTCTCTTACAAAAGTCACTTTTGATAGTAAATAATTTTTTACTCCTTTTCCATTTCAATGAATTACTAAGATATCTTGAAACCATATTTTGAAAGTTCATTTCTCTCACACAGTATGATTAATTAATTTCTGTTATTGCAACTTTTCCGAAACCAATTATCCCAATTGATAGATATGCTATTGCAAATCTCCTCACTCTAGTATTTGCTGAATACTATTTACATGCTATAGTTGACATCAAATTATTTAAAATATTTTTCCTGTTTCGGTTGCTCATCCTTTCTCCCGTTTTGATAATAAAGCAGATAATTTAGCGAATATCTAAGATTGTTCTTTTCTTTTTATTTACTTTATTGCGGGCATTTTAATGACGTAAATACTGGAGCACAGAATACTTTTTCTCCTTAAAGAAGAGGAATTCTGTGCTACTCTTCCTCGAAATGTATATGATTTTAATAAAGCTAATAGAGCCTAGTTCTGACTTTTGCCTAGTTCTAAATTTCAATTAAATTTTCTTCGCTTCTGTAATAATTGATATGCTTCTCTTTTATTTCTGTAGTTTTTGTGTGTATCATCAGTGCTCTGCGTGTAGTTCCTCATTCATAAGATAAAAATACATGCGTGAAGGTTAAACGAAGTTAATAACTTTATAACTTCGTAGAGGATACTTGAGTAAAAACCTGCAGTTTTTGGTATTGTGACACTTGTGCGCCACATTACCAAAAACTGCAGAGGAAACATGAAATTTTCTAACAGGTGTGAGCATTCATGGACAAGTGACACAGCCATACAGCTTGCCAGAAGCAATCAATCAGCCTCATGATCACTGACATGCTATTTTTCTTAAGTAATGGTCATTCCTATTCTGACTGCTGTTCTGAATCTTTTTAGAGTATTAATTTTTTCCGCGTTTGTTTCACTGTATTTGTTTAAAATAAATTTCACTGTTATTAAAATATCTAAACACGTGCAATTTGTAAGCACTATCATTAGTGGCAATTTCGTATTAATACAAATTCTAAAGTGACAACGTGGATATTTAATAAAACGCGAAACTGAAAGATGCAAAGGGTAGTCAAGACTCAAAATGAACCACTTGTGAAAGTTGTAAAACATACTGGTGCCCTTTTTCTGAAAAGGTGTATGGTGTATTTAATTATGGCAAAGCACACGAGGGCTATCTGCCTAAGGGGAGGGGATGCCTTCGTGGAGGACTTTCTAAGGGAAACTGGCTCGTATACACGTTACACATGGGGAACACCACGAAAACGCCCATGTTGCCAGCCCGTTCGCGGGATTCGAACCTCGGACCGAACTACCAGTGTTCAGCGACTTTACCGCTAGGCCGCTGGTAGGCCCGCTTTTTCTGAAAGAGATGTTCAGTACATCCTACAAAAATTCGCATACCATAATATTTAATATTTTCCTGAATATGGAGAGAAAGTAACAAAATTCATTTATAAATGTTTATAGTTATCTCCGTTAATTAGTAACAGTTTAAAAAATAATTTTATAATAAATTACATTTTTTAAAAATTCTGTTAATATTATGCGACAAACCTGAAAAGCTGATCATATAATGCCGCTAAAATTGTTCAGCTGAAGCTCTCGGACGCATACAGCGAGTTTTGTTATCGTGAAGTTTTGGCATCTCATCAGTAGGAATGTTCCTGACGTGGAAACGGCTTGAGTATCTTTTATACCATTTTTATCTGCTTGGCAGTAAAATGATTAGTGCTGTGGCCAACCATTCAACAAGCTCGTGCAGTGATGAAAGCGTGAGCTTTCGTAAAGTTCGAAATACATTATATACTGTTCTACTTTAAAAAAATTCCCTCTGTAACTTTAACAAGTCTTCTTACAGATTTCATTATACTGAAACTAAATAGAATATTTATATTTTACCCATCAGTTTCAAGAGAGTCAAGAAACTAAATTTAATTTTGCCAGAATATTTCTTCCAGAATCCATACTTCTTACAGTTTTAACGAACAGCTTTATGAGGCCTAAATTTAGAAGATACATTTTTCCTAAATCTGTTAAATCTTCATGTTCATATTTCTTTCAGCAGATTCAACATTTCCACTTGGGCAATTTCTTTTTCATATAATCGTTATCCGTTGCACAATTATTCCATTCAGTTACGACACAACTCTTTAGATCAGAATAGTAATTTTTCCAGTCGTTTTTGTAGTGTATATTTCGAAGTGATACTCAAATTTGACTTTAATCTCTTTCTTGTTTACAGCATTAAATAAAGGAATAAAAAAAGAAATCTAAACATGAAAATCATCTAAAGAAAAGAAATCGTGATAAATAACTTTTATCACGTTAAAAAATAAAATTAGTTTAAATAAGTTTATTTTAATTAAATTCCAATTTTCAAGTTCAGTTATCGACTTGAACCATAAAGATAAAAGTATTTAGATCATGGTTACTAGAATTTTAATTTTTAGCTTTTACTTAATATGGATGTATCAATATTTTATGCCGCGTACGTAAACTCATTATGACAACAGATTTGTAACTGGATAAGGATATAAACTTCAGTAATACTGCATTTTCTGCTTTAAAATTAGCTGCATTTTAGATTTTCAGCTGTTATATTGCTATGGTACCGAAACCCATAATTAAATAAAATGGAAAATTTAGTTTTGTATTTTTGTAGCTCTTTGTCACGTTGTACACGTCTGTCACGGTGTTTTGTTGAACTGTTACGAAGCTTTCTTTTCAAAATGAAAGCGAAAAAGGAGGCATATTTGAAAAAATGATTTGTAAAGGATTTGGACTTCTGCTGCAGGCTTAAACGGAGATTTTCCCGTTTCTTGTGATTAGATGCGTTTCACCCGCTGAGCTTTGTAAGTCAGCAATAGGCTTCGGATATTTTCTAATTTAGGGTAAAGTTTGAAACCGTGATGATCAGCAGGTTACCTTGCTGACGTAACTTACTTTACTTGCTGACGTAACGACTGACGTAAGTTAGTAATTTCATGATCTAAACCGGTTCGTTCTTCACATTCCCCATTACACTTGGTTTGTGACGTACCCCGCCAAGTAAAAGGATTCTGCAAGAGCTTTCAACCTCTCAATGAGAACTATCTTAATTGGGGCAAATATAATTTTCGATTCTTTGGCTGGCATTTGAACCCAGAATAATCTTAATCCGAGTTGTCAGACTGCTTTCATCTGCAGAGTTAATAGCCAACTTCGAATGTTCACTACTTAAAAATTAGCTACTTTATTGAAGTTCTGACGAAGCAATGCATTGATGTACGGTATCGCTTTAACTTCGCAATTCGGTGGGCTGTTTCACGAATTTATTATTATAAATATATTACTTTGCTTAAGCTATTGAACTTTTGCAAGCATCACTGAATTTAACTTTGGTTCGTAGAAAGAGCTTAGAAATTACTTTTTTCTTTATTGTAATCTATAAAAATAAGTAATTAAATTTTTACGGCTTATTTTATTTGTCATTTGAGAATTAAAACTGGAATTCATCAGCTTTCTGAAGCGAAACGGTAATACACGTATTAGCTTAAATCAGTTGAATATTCAGAGTTCACTTTTGCACCGGATAAAATAAATTATCCAGTGAATGAAGAAATTATCCGAAAGAACAATGCAAGATGAAAATCTTTTAATTTTGTTATAAAGAAAAGAAATTTTGAAGTTAAGTGTTCATCATTAAGTAAAAGGGAAACGTCAAAGACATCAACGGCTTTGCCGCGTCGCATTCATAATAATAGGCCTCATGCAGAAAGATATCTACTGTTCTTATCGAATGGGACACCGAAACAGATGGAGTGGAGAAGGGCATTTTTTACATTCGGTAAACATGATGCTTATCTCGTAAAAAAAGAGAAAATAAATTTATTGTAAATTTACACTCCACTCTTCCCACTTTCCTTAGATAAAAGAGAGCGCACATTTAAGCTACGGTCATGACCAATTTTCATAAAAGGGTTTTATTTACTCCTTATTTAAAATAGAAAACTGAGTTTGTTTTCATGTTCAATGAATAAAGGAACTGCTCGTTATGTATTTTTTTTTTCAGTGTAACTCTGGATCAAGGGAAAGAGAATTATAACTCGTTTCTGCATTATTCTTTAAAAATAATGGGGAGAAAAATGCTTTATTTTGATGCGAGACGTCTGTGAATGAAATCGTCAAAAACATTTATACAAACATTATTCTGGCTTGGTTCAGTTATTATGCAGACTATAATGCAGAAAAGGTTACAGTCAATCTTCGATTAATCGAGTATTACAGGGAACGATGTCGACGGTTAATGCAAAATCCTGGTTAATCCAAGAGCAATTAAAAAAGCTCAAGAAAGAGGCCATATTATAGTTAACAGAAATAGCCTATATTACAATTATCAAAAATAACTCCCTGCAGCAGAAATTCTCAAGCAGAGGAATAGACAATATTATAATTAGCAAAAAATACTATTAACAGTTTTCCTGTATTTTCAAGCAGCTTAATCTAGAGAATAAGTTCATTTGGTTATGTAAATTAGATCACTATTCAAAGCAAAAAGAACACGCTGTAAATAACGGAAAGAAAAACATCATTAGAAATGGAGAAACTAAGCTATAAATGACAGTAAACAACAATATTTATTAGCTATTATTACTCTAAAAGATCACTGAGTCGTGGGGGTTACCTAGCAGCTCGAGTACAGTATGTCAGGAGAATTCTTCGAGTGAGAGTGTCTCTAAATGTTTGTCTGAGGACAGTTGCTTCAGTGTCAGAGTTTCTAAATGTCTATCTCAGCCCAGTTCTTCCAGTGTCAGAACTTATAAATGTCTGCATCAGGACAGTTGTTTCAGTGTCAGCTTCTTTAAAAGTCTATTTCAGGACGTACGTAAATTTGCTTTTTCGTCCAATTTTGGTGATTGCAGTACATTTTGAGGTGAGCTTTCATAGTAGGATTACTTAATTTGTGTCTGTTTATGAACTGTTTTCGGATGGGCTATGTTTTTCCGTAGATTGTAAAAGTTGGAGAGAGGGGAAGCTCCTTGTGTACATTTCGACCAACCTCTTTGAGCAGAATTCTTTTTTGTACGGTTTTATTTAAGCTATTTTCTCTGTTTATCTGGGTAAAATCTTCAAATTAATTCTTTAACCATTCGATTTCTTAAAATTTACTCCATTTTGTCTTTGTGATAGCACTTACACACTTTATAAATATCAATTCATTCTGACTTCGCGGATTCTCAAATTGATGTCCAACCTCAGCAATATGGATATCTGTGAAAAGGTCTTAATGAGCAGAAATCATTTTAAGTTAGATCCCCCTCCGGATTTTGAAATTCACAGATAACCTGAGTAATTGCCGTGGATATCACAGATAACCTATGGAAAGAGCGAAAAAAACGCAGAGTTCAATTGTTTCCTAACTAGCGTAAGATGTGTTGGACTAAATGGCTGAATTGATTGTCTCAAGTCGTGATTTAAAAAAAAAAGACTAAAAAATATTAAATGAATATTATATATATAATACACATAAAAGTTTTAAGTTACCACTCTTAATAAATTGCACTAAAATAATAAGTAGATATTTTTAGCTTTATATCACATAAAATAAAAATAAAAACTCGATGACTTATTAATTTATTTCATTGCTGATTATCAAGTAAAAATGTATGGGTTGCACTTTTTAGGCAAATAATGTCATTGTTAAATTTACTCTTAAAAGTACGTTTTGTATTTTGTTTTACAGAAGCTAATGTTTAAATAAACTACATAAATGAATAAATTATTCAGTTGCATTACAATAAATATGGCTCCCGAGGAGGGAAACCACGTATCCAAATACTCAGATGAGATATTACCTGTTAGTTTGGAGCTACTGTAACAAAAACATTGAAGTGAGTACCAAAAGACAGTAGAGAATGTTGATTGAAACGAAAACCTTTTTTTTTAGGGTGGTGTATGTTGAAAAGGGCCAATAAGCAGTACTGCACATTTTTCCATTCATAATTTTTTCCCAAATATTTTGAGATGTTTCTTAGGACACACGAATATTTGGAACTTGTCCTACCGTAAGTTCTTATAAAATTATGAAATGAATTTGTTGTTAAGTAATTAAAGTAGATTCTTTCGGAAACATATTTAATCTCATAATTTCAATTTGGGTTCATGTTTTAATAATCATTTTAATTAATTTTCTGCTTAAAATGAGTCACTTTCCATTTTCAAGTTCTCACTAAGGCATCCCTCTTATTCAAATAACCTTGGGGTGCTTTGCCGTTATCCAATTAATACGATTCAGGTAATGCAGTTCTTTTCTATATCAAGTATAGAAAATATTTTTATTTCTTTTTAGATACTAAAGCTTGATGTGAATTCTGGGGAATAATATAAAAGCCGATATTCGCATAAAATGTTTTCAGAATTGAACTAGAAATAAGATATTTATAATTTATATATGTAGGGTATTTTGTCGGGGCTGTTTTGCCGTGGATTACTTTGAAGGTCAGTATGTAACTGACTGGTTTCATGTACGCTTTGCTTGTCCAATTTTTTTGGGGGGGAGGCAGTTTAACAGTGAAAGTATTATCTAGTTGCATCATCGATAAATAAATTAATTCCATATTTGTGGATTTTTTAAGCTAATTTTTGTTTTAAATTACTGTGCGCTCATTCTTACAAGGATAGGCTAAATTCGTCATTAAAATACGAAATAGTTTAAAAAATGTGTGGCTATAATGCATATTAATCCAACCCACGGTGCGCCTTTATTTAGTGTTACTTAATCGCGCTATTTTACATACATGTACGTGCATTCTTGCATGATCAATCATCTTACGCAAGAAGTGTGTTGACGAATCGTAAAGTCTGTTATGTTTCTCTAGTTTGTTTTTAAAAAAAATATTTTCAAAACCTGGAGAAGTAAATAAATTTTACGGTGTATTCACGAACCAAAACCTTTCATGTAAATGATAAATTCTGCTGGAAATTGAGTAAACACTCATATTCGCTGAGAGTGAAATCATTCACCGGAAGAAAGATTTCACTTACTTGAAACATTGATTCTTTTTTTGTTGATCGTTGCTTGATGCTTTATAAATAATAATAATAAAACACGCTATACTAAGGATTAATGATCTGAATATGTGCTTTCATCCGATAGAGCTTAAACCGACATCGTCAAATACAAGAACATGTTATTTTTTGGTCAAAGGGTGGCCAATATTTGAAGAGTGTCAAATATCCAGATGGTTTCCATTTCAGCGCTTGAAAAAAAAATCTGTTTTGCACAGTATTAATGGATTATTTTCTTCGAGCATATGTGCTAGTCAAAACATTTAGCTTTCAGTCACAAATGCGATTACTTTTATAAAACGAAATGATGGAAAAGTCTTCAGAGGAAAGTTATCACTTCAGAATATCGAAAAATTATTATTAAATTTACATTTAAATGCACCTCCTGCAAAATACTTAGTTTCTTTTTAATCTGGCAAAAAGTATTCACATATGCGTAAAGTATTTACGAAATGAAATTAATCTCTTTATAAATATGGGTAAGCGATTCAGCGTCTGTGATTACTTTTATAAATTACTGTAGGTTACTGTAGAGAATTTAGCAGTCGTGATCGTCATCACAGAAACTGTGGAATTTTAACGGAAGATTCAGTGTCACATATAAAGAACAGTTATTAATAGTGTGGATGCTTTTTCTAAACAAATAATCTCTTAATTAATTAAAATAATAAAGCTTGGCTTATGACTCAGTTTAAGTAGTGCCAACAAAACGAGCATTCAAATTTAGGGATAACTACGATTAGAAGCACGATAAGAAACTTTCAAATAGGTTAGTACACATGGGCAAGAATGGATATAAAGTCTGCTGCACATTTTTAGAAGTTTTCCATGACTCAAGAAAGAAGTGACTCAGGGGAAGGTTCCGTTAATACATTACTGAGTATTCATACAGAGTACTGCTCCAGAGTATCTGTAGATGAGAGTAGAAATATTGAAAATGCGTCCACAAAACGCGTTCACCACACCAGCAAATGATATCCCTTTTCCCAGCATATAATTTTACTTGCTAACTGAAAACAATACTTCTGTTTCGAGGTGTAATAAAATGTATATGTTACGGTGAAACACCGAAATCTGGAGATTGTCGACTTTCACCGGTGAATGTCAGCATTCACATAGTCGTTTGGTGTATGTCCGAAATATTTTCCAAATACTCTTATTTCGGACTTACACCGGTAAATGTCGACATTCACCATGTACTAATAGTGAATGTTGAACATATAAGAATATTATATTTTCTTCTCCGTAATTTAGTCGCGAAAAAAGCACTTGAGACTTAAAATTAAAACTTACGAATATAAGAACTTAAAACAAACAGTACATTCCAAATGAGAAAGTAAAATAATAGAAGTTAAAAACTTAAACTAAATTACGTGATTCAAATCTTATTTATTGCAACAACGTAAACTACTATTATGATACTTTGAATTGCACAAGAGGCCCTTGCTTTTACAACTGCATTTATTTGTGAAACATTTCCTTTTAATATGACAGCGTGTACATATACTCCTCTCTTTTTGACCTACACCAGAGCATATCTGTGATTGTCGACATGCACCGGTGAGGGTCCGAATGTACAAGAATGTAATGCAATCTTCGATCTTTCACCCACGTATTTGGTGAATGTTGACATTCTCCAATTTCGGTCTTTCACGGTAACATATACATTGAAGGAAGAAAACAGAATCGTTTGCATTATCTTCTGCTTGACAGAAATGTAATGTTATTAAAAATGGAGCAAACTTGTTGCTAGACCTCCTGTTTGCAAAGAATTTTCTCCTTCTTTACTGCATGCCCTCTTGGTAACTGGAAGCACCGGCTAGCATAGTTCGGATCCCGGCAAGAACATTGTTGATTCTTCATGTTTCCTACTCCGAAGTAAATCTAATGACTCTGCAGGTTGTCTAACATTGTTCGGTATACGAGTCTCCAATATTTTCGAATAAAAATATATTTTATTAAACACTTAGTATAAATGTGTGAATATGGTGCGGTAGGTGATGCAGATCACTTACTCTTCAACTGCCCACAAACCGATAAACTGCATTTAAAAATGCTAAGCAGTGAATACTTGCCGCAATGGGCAGAGAATACCTGCAGCAACAAGCAGAAGAAAACTAAAATAGAAGAGGTAATCAGGGTATGCTCAGCAAGGTACTAAGAAATTCTCCCCTCCCTTGAGAATTGTATCTTCGCAGTATAATTTTAATAGTAATTCAAAATACTACAACAACTGAAAATCAACACTAGAAAAATAGCTCACCCCGTAGAATAGTAACAGGACTGTAAGAGAAAAACTATTGTAGTGTAAGCATATTACTATTCAGTTTGTATGTACTTGATAAAAATAATATTGTAAAGCATTTTAAAGGATATTGAAAATCCAGTCAATGTGTAAATGAATTACTAGTTTACTTTATCTCGGTAAAAGTATTGTAAATATGAATTCAGATAATGTTTAAATGTACACATAACTGTCATGATTTTATGTAACTATCACATGTAACTTGTACAAGACAATGTTTGTAATAAACATATCTATGCTTATACACAGGCCTTGTATGCCCATGTAATATTTATATTTATATTTTTACACGGAGGAAATATTCCCTTCTGCCAGGATGATTATTAACACTGTAAGACTTTTACAACAAAGTCAGGTCAGTGGTTATCTCAGGCGGCGCTCAGTATAAATCAATCAACTTCGTATAAATTTATATCTTAGTATAAATCAATTTCCGTCGTTAAGGAGGCGTAAAGGGCCGTTTATATAACGGTTTATCTAAGCTAACGGAGGCATCTGGCACAGCCGACTCTGCTTCACGGCGTCGAAAAAAAGGTTTCTCTTCAGTTGAAAAATCAGAACTTCATATATAGTAAAGCTAATAGACAGATGGAACCGACTCCGTTAGCGCAGATAAAACCCGAACGGCCCTTTAAGAGCGTTATTGATCTGAGCAGCAGTAAAGGGCGGTTCTCTAGGGGGTTTAATCTAGTTATAAAAATATTATAGTCACGTATCTTAACAAGAATCATAACAGATCATGTCAATCGCCTCTTCACAGAAGTTTGTATAAGCTGCATATAGTTTCATTTTTCTATTACAAGGGATTAGGACTCACGAACTTTTAACTGAATATCTAAATATATGGTTTAACAGTATATATATATCTAAAGAAATTCGTATTTGTAGAGATATCCGATACAGCTAGATAGCAAGCTGTTCGAAATTTGCTTAGGCTGCAGCAGAAATCTGTGCATGTTTCATTACTATAAATATTTTAAGAAATCTAATTGTTTTTTTAAATTTTAAAGACAAATTAGAATTAAAAAGACGATAAGAATTGTCAGAAATCTTTGTATCACATTCTCTTTCTGTATTGCGTAATGAGTTTTAATTAATAATTTAATCAGTGCAAGTACAGGAAATACATAAAACGTTTTACGTGCTTCCCGTCATTCAAACGGACCTACCAGCGGCCGAACGGTAAAGTCGCTAAACACTGGTTATTCCGATCTGGGTTCGATTCCCGGCGAACTGAGCTAGCTGCATGAGCGTTTTCGTGGTTTTCCCCATATGTAAACGTGTATACGATCCAGTTCCCCTTTGAAAGTCTTCTACGAAGGCATCCCTTCCTTTATGCAGATTGCCCTAGTGTGCTTTACCATAATCTCAATAAACCGAATTCAACCAGCCGGTCATTCAAACGATATTTAATGCATCATTGTTGCAAGATTAGGGGTTGCTGAGAAAAATAAAACCCCGAAAGTGAGCATTGGGTCTAAATAAGGTTGAAAAATCCCTGATATGAGTGTTTATAAAAATTGTGAGTTAGGATATATTGCCAACAACAAAAATGTATTATTTACAATAAAATAAAACTTGTGAGGAAGGGTGTATATTGTTTTCCATACTTACTTTATTTAAGTATAACAGATTATGATATTTATTATGCAAAAATTTTGTTGGAATTTGAAAGCTAAATTGAAGGTATCTGCCAGAATTGGCAATTATTCATTCACCTGTTTGGTTAATGCTACGCAGAGCTGGCCCAGAAGTATTTGGCACTTTTAGAAATTCAAATTCGAGACTATTATATACATTGTCTACATTTAAAGTTATTTGTGAACCTTCTAACGGTGACCACTTCCCTCAGGCGACTACTTCTGAAAGTCATGACTATTTCAAAGAATCAAAATAAACATTGGTATTCACATAGGACGGTAAAGTGGTTAATAAAGGTTCGCCTGCTAGCCCAGGGTGTTCCGCGTAATAAATACTTGGGTGTTCTCGTGTCTCCTTCCTTCCTTCTCAAGTGTGTAATATTATTTCTCAACATCTTCGGTGATGACACTGCTAAATAACCACTGGGTTCGACTATCCCCGACAAATGCTCCACAAGCATGTGTCCAGCCATTTGAAAATAAATAAGTCTTCTCCTAATATAACCACATCCACCAGAGGCCAAAAGCATCTAGAACTCCCAGGTGGACGTGTTAGAAAGATTTCCCGTAATTAATATACGTTTACACAATGCATGCGTGTATTTTTGTACTCATACCTATGTTTACACTTGTGGGTTTAAAATTAATTTTGGGGCTTTCTATTTGTTTACGATTGAACAATATTTTACTTCAATTAAAAAAGAAATAGAAAATGTGCACCTAGTTGTTTTCTTTTTTTTTTTCAATGGCGGGCACTTGCCTATGCCGGCATCGGCCACTCCTAATTCCAGATGAGGTGGTTTCTTTATTATGGAGGCACCTACTAGGTGGGTCACCTTTGCCTTCTATTGAAGGAACAGACAATTTTTACATCCATGCCTTCTCTGGGATTCGAACCCGGGCCCTTCGATGTCATAATCAGGCTCCCCTAACCACTATACCGCCTGGTCGGCACTGTTTGCTTTCTTTCTGTTTATGTATTTCCGTATTTCGGGACCCCTAGGGCGAAGCCTAGATGTCGAATTTGCCTAATGGGGGGGGGAATAGCTCTGATATTAACTTTATGCAAAAAGCCTGAGAACTTAGTCCACAGAGCAGAGTTTCTTAATTTATTTACCCTTATGGAGGCCTTGAAATAAAATTTACTTTTGAAGGAGACACCACATTATATTTGATTAGCCGTTCATATACATTATAATGGCCTTTTCGTCACGATTTCTCGCGGAACACTAGCTTTCAGGATACCCAACTTTAGAAACGCTGCTATAGACACTTCTGACATCAAAACGACTGAGATAAAAGTAAGAGGATATTTCCACTGAAATCCTACGAATAAAATGGTACACATTTCACCGCGGCGTTGCCTTTAGAAGTGGAGATCGGGGAAAAAAGGAGGAAAAAAAAAAAAAAAAAACTTCTGAAGACCATCTTCATCAAAATCGATAAGAATGAAAATTATTTTTAGATTACATCTCATATTAACGACATGCGAATATGAAACTTGATAAGTAGGTGATTGCTTTCGTGAAGTTTCTCGTCCTATGACGTTATCAAGAGTAGTTCGACTTTTCATTCATATTTGCCAGCCATGCTCTCCGCTCTCTACGTCTGACCTACGACCACCCAACATAATCTAGACTTTCTTTTGCTTTTTGAGGTTTCCATCGGAAGTTCTTTGTGGATAGCAGGAGGAAGTGGTTGAATGAGATATTTTATTACTTCTTCTTGCACGGTTATATTCATAGCACCGACACAGCACACAATCGTCACTGTGTTAAAACCGACATCGGCACACAATCGACATGGGTATACATTAGTTATCGACATACAATCGATATGATAAAATAGAAATTTTAATTATGGTATAATGATGCGCAAAAGAATTAATGCGTATTTATCTCCTACACACAGTTGTACCATGCTGGTAGTAATTAATTGGAGCGGTTATCGGTAATCCTAGCTATAAGAAATAGCAGTTTGCAAGCATAAAATAAGCTATAAATGAATAGACCTACTAACTAGCAATGGCAGACATGGGGATGTAATTTCAGAGCAGTTGGTTCTTCCTTAATATTTATATATATGATAGATAATTAATTTAAATGACAGTAGAAAAATCGAAATTGTGTGCAAATATAACATTAATAGTAAAAAAAAGAAGGTAAACTTAACGCAGTAATTTCGAAAATCTTTAACTTGTAAATAAATAGTAATAAAAAAATGAATTGACTTCTGGATAAAATAAAACTTAAAAAATCTTTTGTACTGAAATTAACAAAAGTAGTCAGTTATTGAATGAAACGTGGAAAAAAGGAATACATTGTTTCATGAAACATGGAAAAAAACTTAATAAATTATTCCATGAAACGTAAGCAGTACTGATTTATAAAGAAACATAAATTTTATAAGAAATTAAAAACTAGTTTCCATGAAAACAGTTTATGTTACAGTGTAGTTTCAGTAGGTTATTTTGAAGTAGCAGACATGAAAAATGTGCAAAGCCCTCAGTGAGTCTCGAACATGAATTTCTTGAATACGCGCGGGGTGTGGTACCGTTACACCACGAAGGCATGCTGCAAGAAGGGAGAAAATACCTTATAACATAATTTCTTATTCCTCCTCTACGTAAATGCTTACTTTCTACTACCTCATAAATATGAGAAACTTAATGCCAATTATGAAATACATTAAGTAAAATATACAAAAGAGATATTTACATCAATGAGCCAAATTTTTAAATTACATCCTAGAATTTCAAGGTGTAGATAGAACACTGTGGAAGTCATATTAACACAAAAAACTTCCTTCGTTATTTTCTGTGGGGTGCACATAGAAATACATATTATAATTGAGGTAATATTATGAGTTAGAAAACCTCTGTCTTATTATAATTTAAGAAATTATTTATAATATTTCATAGATTAAGAAATTAATTATATTATGTGCACTCTTCCTAAAACAAACGTAACTGAGATCTTTTCAAATTTAGTTTGATAAAAAAATTTTGGAAATTATTTAAAGAAATTATTAAAAAGTAAAACTTTCGTAATTCTTTCTGTCTTAAGAAATTGCGAAAGAACTAAGAGGTTAAATTTTTGCGTCAAAACATTTCATTAATATTTTATGATGATCATCATCTTAATGAATAACCAAAAAATACAAGCGTTATTTGATTTTACTTACTTGTGAAAATACTAATTTGAATTAATTTCACGCAAAATTTATATTAATTGTAATTTAAAATTACATAATTAAAATCATCAAATTTTCGTTTTAAAAAATAACTCTTCAAATAATCATAATTCTATCATGCTATAAAATACGTAACTAAAATCACTCAAAGTGTCGTTTTAAAAAAAAAAACTGTTCAAATAATCATAATTATATCTCAATATTCAAACGTTCTCAATATAAAAACAACCACGCTTAGGAAATTCTGATATTAAAGAAAGCGGAAACAACGCGAATGGAAAGAAAATACAAATTCCCTTATGTCAGCTAAATGTCAGTTGTCTTCTGTTTTGCGTGGTAACCGTCACATGTTTAAAATAGCTACTCCACAGCAGAAATCATTTTGTGTTCTCGAGTTGTGATCCTCAATGATACTCTTACATGGTCCCCACACATCACTTCTATTATCCAGAAGTTCCGGGTTCGTAAAGCACAACTCTACCCCTTAATTGCTCGAAACAGTGTATTATCTATAGACAACAAATTGCTTATTAAAAAGTCCATTCTCAGACCATTGTTATGTTATGCAAGTCCAGTCTGGGCTCATACCAGAAAAACTAACAGACAGAAACTGCAAGCTTGCCCAAAATATTGTACTAAGGCAAATTACCAATGCAGACTGGTACATTCGAAATAATAGAATTCATGAGGAACTTGGTGTAGAGTTGCTTAGATCCCACTATTATAAACTTGCGAAAAATTTTCATGCAAGACAGAATCTAATTGATAACCTCAGTATAAAAAATTTGTACATATGACTACAATAATTTAAATAACATGGATAGGCCCTTAGCCCAGTTGAACACCACTATAATGTAAACACTGTTGCTTAAGTACCAACCTTTTTATAAGTGCCATCATTTTTATGTAAGTATATTCTACATATTGTGTTTTGTAAATTTGTTATTTAAAATTTGCTCACTGTATACATTCTATATGTTATATTATTTTGTATTATATTATTTACAAGATTCAGGTTACTGAGTATTTGCATTAAGACTTACCATGTATTTATCCCAGCATCACCAGTTCGACTGTTTCTGTGCCAATCCATCTTACAGTGTGTCGATTTTCCCAGCTTAATTACATAAAATGATAATTAATAATTTCAAAAATAATTAATTAAAAAAATCATAATTTTAATAATTTAAATGCTTAATTGAAGGGTTATTTTCCATCAACTTTCGAAGCAACCAAATTTACTATACAAGCGGTAGAATCTAGGCTCAGGCACCCTGGTGTAGCAAGCATCGTTCCACAGGGGAGTTGTGTTCTCGAGTTTGACACCCTGTGACTTCTTCCTGCGGGGTTTGATTAAAAACAACGTTTATGTACTACCACTCCCATAGAACCTGTAAGAAGTGAAGAACCGGATCCTTACTGTCAGTGACGACGGACAAGCTTGCCCGAGTATGGGAGGAATTTGAGTATCGATGTGATATTGTTCGTGTCGCTGATGGAGGACATATTGAACATCTGTAACATCTGAACTTGAGAGGTTCGTACATATGTGTGTAAAGTTTGATACTCGTATGTCATACAGTTTAATAAATATACACATTCGAAATACGTATATAATCTTTTTGAAACACGCTGTATTTTGCCGAAAAATTGCTAAATGGAACAACTGCTTTGAAATCTCTTCTCAAAGCGATTATTGCGAACCGACGGGGAGAAAAACAAACGGGACAAAGAGAACTGTCCCATGTAAATTGATTTTTCAGGATATATGCCTAATTAAAACAATCACTGATCACTGGTAATTCGATCTGAGTTCGATTCCAGGCGAACGGGCTGGCTGCGTGGGCTTTTTCGTGGTTTCCCCCATGTGTAACGTGTAACTTCGAAGGCCCAGTGATTAAGACTGCTGAATGAAAGTATTTCAGGGTTTGAACCCAGGCTAACGGGCTGCTGCATATTTGTTTTTTCCATGTGTAACGCGGATACGAGCCAGTTTCTCTTAGAAAGCCCTCCACGAAGGCATCCCTTCCCTTAGGCAGATAGCCCTAGCGTGCTTTGCCATAGTTAGATACGCCAAACCAACATCACGTACAATACTGTCTGTACGTGTATGGTCGCACACGTATGCGAGGTTCACTACGGAGAAAACATGTGCTTTTTAATTTCGTAACATTCGCAACGGTTTTTGTTAACAAGCACTGAAATAAGAAATAAGTAATCAGGACTGTAGCAGTAATCAGCACATCAATCAGGACTGTATGCAAGTGCAATGCACTTCCTATTTGGCGACTTTTAATAATCCTAACGGTTATAGGTTAGGCTAGGTTATATGAATATGGCAAAACTCATGAGGGTTATCTGCCTTTAAGGGGTTGCCTTCGAAGATGGCATTTTAAGAGAAATTGGCTGGTATTCACGTTACACGTGGGAAAAACAAACAGGCAGCAGCCCGTTAGCCTGGGTTGAATACCATCATTCAGCAGTGATGATCATCTTTGGAACCTCATGTAACGTTATCATGCTACAAGTTGCTCCCCGGAATTGAGTTGTTCTTCACTGATCTTTCCCTTATGGCGGCTATAAAAATGTCTGCGGGGGGTCACGGCTATTAGTCGTTAAATATCTGACTCCTCCCCTTCCCCTGCACAGTTTTCTCTTTCAGATATGCGTTTAACAGTCTTCTCGTCTCATTAGCAGCCGCGCAGATGGTATAGTGGTTGGTAACGCTGATTGTCGCACCGATGGGACCGGGCTTGAATTCCTGAGAAGGCATGGATGTTTGTAAGCGTATATTGTTTGTGAGGCAAGGGGGCTCGTACCGCTCCCCCCCCGGAGAATTCCGCAAAATAAGGCCCCTGCACCCTACTGCGGCAAGTGTGTACTTGTACGACCAATGGGTAAAATTCTGATGTTCCGCCCACTTCTCTTCTAATTCTTCTCTATAGCAATAATTTTAGCGCCTCTCACACTCAAAAATTCTTTATTTACCTTACAATAGCTTCCAAGCGAAAACGTAATAACGCTACAAGTGTTTCTTGAGCGGTAAAGTCGCCGAGCACTATATAGTTCGACCTGGATCCGATTCCAGTCAAACGGTGTGGCTGCAGGGGCGGCGTCTTGATTTTCCTCATGTGTAACAGGAATAAAAAGCAGTCTTCCTTGAAAAGTCCTCTACGAAGGCATCCCTCTCCTTAGGCAGATAGAGTTCGAGTGCTTTGCCGTAATCAAACAATCGAAACCATACCTAACAAAAAACTTCACCTTTACCGATTATTTCAGCAAATGGACTAAAGAAATTAGAATTATGGAAGAAAGTTAGCATTCATTTTTAATACATTTCTTCAGTTCGACTTCAAAATTTCGAATTAGTGAAGTTCGAATAATTTAAACTCTACTATATTAAAGTTACTGAATTTTAGAATTGAAAAATATTTTCTCAAATTAATCCGTAACGTTTACTTTATAAGTTCGAAACGATTTTCGTTAAAACTTTCCAATCTAAAAGTTAAAAGAAAAAAAATGTGTTTGCGATTATACTTTCCGAAAGCTGAATATTAATGCAATTTTCTCGTCATCTTTGTTACTATAATAATTAATTTTTTTCTGTTTGTTACTTGATATTCTTTTATTGTACCGTGGAACTAAATGGAAACCAATAAAAAAAATATTCATAGCCTTAAACTGAAGAGCGATTTCTTGGAGATTACATATTCCATTCGTAATTTAAGCAGCATTTGTGACGAGTCTACGATAGTAAAACCGGGTGGCCTTGTTTCGTTGGCCATGAATTGCTGCTGGTATTTATGGCTTTGTTGATGCAATCCTGAATCTTATCTATACCAACAGATTACAAAGTCTTACAATGTCTTGCACGTGCTTAGCATTTTTTTTTTTTTTTTTTTCTTTCCTGTTCGAAGAGTTTAGGTCATCATTAAAATAATGGGAACTGAAGACTCCAACTGAAATGTTCGATGCAAAAGACACGTTCCTTTTTATATATATATATCTATTTTTTTAACTATTAAAAGCGATAAATTGTCTACTTAAAAAAAATGTCTGACATATACAGTCTGACATACTGCCTGCTTGTATATTACCTAAATATCAAATTTCTAGTTGAGAGCTGTGTAGTGGTCTCAAACTAGTGGCTCGAGGTCCGCATCTGGCCTCCAAAGCAGTTAAATGCCACCCGCAATTTTGTTTTTATTGCAAATAGAGTGCTCACGGTTTTCGAGATAAAGATATGGACTGAGCTTATGTACGCCATTGCTCTTGAAGGGGAAAAAGATAGAATGAATAGATTGCTGCTTTGTCTTTATCACTGTGTGCTCCTACGTCAGACCACGTGACTAGAAAGTAGGAGAACTTCCACTTTGGTACAATAAGTAAATTTAGTTCGCCAGCCGACGGCTAGTAGCGTTTCAGTATTTTCGTGTTTCCGTCTTTTATTTTCTATTGAGTTGTTACTTCCGATTAACCTTGAATCAGTCACTGTTGGTTAACTAGATGCATAGCTATGCAGTTTATATTGCTATAGAGATGGAAACGAACTAACGTAAGCCATATATTTGTGCATCATGTTTGATTTAAATTATGGGATAAAGAAAGAGTATGGATATTGCAGCGCTCTCAATAGTTCTTGATTAAAGTACTCACATCAGATATAGCACAGCTTGCCGTTTTTAAACGTGGCGGTACTAATGAAGTTGAAATTATTGTGGAATCATTAGAAATAAATAATGATTATGAAAGGAAAAAACGGTGCAAAGGCTATTTTTTTCCAAAAATTTAGTAAGATGCTTACATATTATGTTGTCGACCATGAAAGTTGGCTTCCATGGAACCATGAAAGATGGCGGAAATCCCGCCAATGCTGCGCCCCTCATTCTTGCGAAATTCTGAAGGAACTGACGTCTCTCCATTTAATAAGTAGTCAGTAAATATTTCGAACCGCTTGGTATTTGCGCTTCGTAAAAAAAAAAAAAAAAAAAAAAAAAAAAAACTTTCGTCGCTTTCTTCTGTATTGTTAAATCCTCGGATTTAACAAAAGTACAGGTTATTGCGCAGGTAATTGTGCTAAATCTGTTAATATTTTGTCGGATATTCAGCTGACCATACCATGTCCATTAATACATATATATTCTTTATTGTAGGATCTCATAACTTTCAAAAATAATCCATTGCTTGCTGTTTTGTTGAAAGCGTGTCCAAAATAATATTTTTTAAATGCAAGGGAAAATACAGCAATAATAATTTATATCCTTGTTCATAAAAATGAAGATGTGGCAGATAATTGTTTTACTCTTATAACTGTTTTGATGGTCATATTCAGCTGAACATATCGTGTTCATTAATACACGACTTTTTTTAAATCAGGTAAAGTGACTTACCACTTAAAAAATAAGCCACTACTTGCTCTTATGTAGAATGCAGACCCCAAATTTTAATATATTATTTTCCAAATGCAAGGAAAAATACGGCAATAACAGTTAATTTATATACTTGTTCATAAAAAAGTGGCTTATCCAAAATCTGTTGGATTGCATGAGTCGAAAGCGCATATGTTATGAGTGTAATGTCTTTCTTATCCATAAATAGCGCTAAATCGCGTTGCTTGGTTACATTTTCAGCGTCAACGGGATAATACGTAAGTACCCTCAATCGATAAACAAATTACGGTGCGATAAAATGGTTGAATTATCTTTTTGGATAAAGAAATCTAATATTTCTAACATAATCTAACAGAAAGTTCACATAGTTGCGAAGTTCTGAAATATTGTGAAAGAACAAAAATTTCAGAGTAGTGCTTAAACTATACATTGCATTATTCATCAAGAAGCACTTTGTCACAAAAGGGGCAGAAGGATTTGCTGTCGTAGAAACAGTAGATAATCCATAGACGAGCTCAGAATCAATGAGTACGGAGAAATTATTTGTTATAACGAGGGAATGTGGTTAATTCGAGGAATTGTATTAAAATTTTGTTCTGATTTAACAAATAAAGCCAAAATTTTCATGATACACACAGCATAAAACCGTCGATAAGCTACGTAATGATACACGGATAACAGATTTAGCCTGTCATTTAAATCTTCTCAATAAGCAGTTATAAGGAAAGAAAAAATATTATCACTGCTTGCATTATAGTTTTTAAAGTTAAACTGTTATGGGAAACACAGCTGGAATCAATAAACTGTAACTAAACTCTATTATTTTAAATGAAATATCCCAATGAAACTACATCATTAATTCAACTCTATTATTTCAAATGAAATGTCCGAAGAATATACAAGTAAAATAGCATTACTATGTCAAAAATTGAAGAAAGATTTAAAAACTGTAATAATGTGAAGCAAATTTCTGCATTATTTTCATTATTATTAAAAATGAACGTGAACAAAGCACCAGAAAATCAACAATTAAAGCTAATTAATTTACAGACATAGATATCATATATAGTGATTATGTAAATATTATTTAAAGATACAGATTTGATTATTTTTATTCTATTTTATTTAGTCCAAATATAAATGCCATAATTTATGATTTTGCATAAGAATATTGTGAAAGAGTACACTTATATGTGGACAGTTCCCCCCCCTCACAACTGAAAATGAATAAGTCTCAGAAAAGAACCTAAACAGACTGATGAGCACCAATAAGGAATAAGACAATGAGTGAAGAAGATAGTTTTCGGTAGTTTTTCTCCAAAACTACAAACTTTATAAAAATCGGAACGCCATTAAGTGTCAAGTTGTAATAAGAAATAAAGATGTTTGTAATTATTTCCATGCACATATATGTATATATATGTATTTTTCTGTGCCTGTGTCGATGAAAAGTTGAGGCTAGTTTCTATTTGCCATTTATATTCCTAAAGAATGAAAAAAATTCCAGCCCTCTTAAACTTAGCTTTATACACTACACGACACGAAAATGCAACACCAATAAGGAATGGCCCGAAAATTACACAAATTTCAGTGCAGACGCACGTCATCGAGTTATGCGAATGATGTGAAATGTGCAGCTCTCCAGGGTATTATGAAGACGTTCTAAGGGAGGAAACCTGCAGTAGGTTCAATTTTCGTGCCGTTATTTCTGCTAGGAAAATTATCTTAGAAAATCTGATCTTATCTCAGAGGACTCTTGTAATAGCAGAGAATGCCAGGCCGTGTCGACGAAGGCAGTTCAAGCAAATAGACGAAGGACATGATGATCGGACTGAGAAGAGAAGGCTGGTCTCTTACTAATACAGAAATACAAAACGACTGGACTATCTATCTGAACTCGTTCTCCAATGATGATAATTCCATTTGTAGAGCGGCTTCTAGATTTAAGAAATGCTTCAAAGCTATTCTGCCCCTTGAAGGCCCGAACGGGATCCATTACACTGAAGCTGAGAATGTAGAACATTTAGCTACGCATCTGGAATCTCAGTTTTGCACAAACAACATTCACGACACAACCATAAAATAGATAGTCAGATAGTAGTTATATAGAATACATTTCACCCTAGGTACGCAACAAACTCGCCAACAACATGGCTGCAGCCCGGCCGTCGGAAGTTATTGGCTTTATAAAAACCTCAAACCGAAGAATAGCCCAGGAATTGAGAAGATCACTAACAAGATGATTAAAATGCTGCCTCTAAAATAATTTTTAAGTTGACAAAACTTTTCAATGTTATTCTAAGTTGGCAGTAAATCCCTTCCGAGTGGAAAACGGCTCATATTACTCCAATTCTTAAACTCCAAAAGCCAGCTAAAGAGCCTGGTACCTAGAGGTCCATCAGTCTGCTACCATGCCCAAGTAAATTCAGGGAAGCAGTTATCCTCAAAGGTGTAAAAAGTCATCTAGACGGAAGGAATATTTTGATCCCTCAACAGTTTGAATTCCTCAGGAATTTATCAGTGTCTTATCAACTATATCGTGCTGTTGAACAGATCTCGGAGGACTTTATCCATATAGCCAAAGCTTTCGATCGTGTTGGGTTGAACGCACTTATTTACAACATTCCCAATCCGGAGTTCCCATATTACATTACATACATAATTAAATCCTTCAAATTTCTCATACACAGTCAACTCGCCGTGATATTTTAGCAGGTGTACCACAGAGGCCCTTACTTCGTCCCACTTTATTCAATATTTATGTAAACGATATTCTTAGCACACCTCACACTACACCTGCAATGTATGTTGATCATACAGCGATCCTTGCACAAAACGCATTTCTTGGTGCAGTTATTCAACATATTAAAAGCACATACACGCACTAGAGGCCTGGCTTAGTAAATGGAAAATCGAAGTCAATGTGGACAAAACCATTGCAGTTATGTTCCCCAGAAAAAAGAACATTCAACAGCATCTGTAGTTATTTGGAACAACTCTGCTCTGGGTTAAGCAGATCTCTTATCTCGGAGTGATCCTCGCTAATTCTTTCAATGGGACCCCACACATACACTCTATTCTCCAGAAATTTCGATTTTGTAAGGCTAAACTTATACCCCTTAATAGTTCGAAACAGCGTTCCATATATTGGCAACAAGTTACTCATTTATAAGTTGATGTTGCGGCCTATGTTATGTTATGCCTGTCCATTCTGGGCGCATTCATGTAACTATGATAGAAAAAAAACTTCAAACTATGCAGAAGTGTTCTCAGGCAGATCTCCAAAGCACCTGGTCTGTCATGATCACTCAACACACATTTTCGGCCGCGCTGGGGTTTAGCGGATCCGATTTTCCTGTATGAGTTAAAAATCTGAGATACTGTGCCTCTTGAAACACCAAACACTTCAGATACCTTGGTTTCGGAAGCACCCACCATACGAGTCCCAACAATTTGCCCAAGTTCGATTGCTATATATAATTTCTCATTTTTATAATATATATTTTACGAAGCTGTTAGCATTCGAACAAGTAACGACTGAAAACCATCATGAAACCGGTAGCTTTTTTTTCAAATGCTTCTCAGTTCGTTTAATTGTATAATTTTTCGTAAAATTAAGACGTGAAATATACCGTGCAAAATCAACAATATCAGTCGTTTTATTTCGTATTAATTTTCGTAAAAATAAGAAGGAAAATATCACACTCTTATATCCCCAAAATCTCGCGTATATTTTTGGAAGTTTGCTGCCTGGAAGCTATTTTTAAGAGCTGTAACCCACCAGAAATTGCATTAATATATTTTATATGGAAGAGTAATGCAGTGTCCTTTGTTTTTTTTTATAATATGGGGTTAGAAATAAAAATCCTCGGGAAGTTATCCTTACTGACGAAATTTTGATGATAATTTCCAGAATTAAGCAGCGCACATTAAGCAGATTTTAGCAATTAATGAAAAAGTATTAGATTAAATATGCCTTTGAAATTTGGAAGAAACTACTTTGTTGTGTTTTGAAAGTATCAACGATAAAACAAGGGCTTTTCTCGTTCAAGACATTGTGAATAGTCTGAGCAAGAAGCTGTTCAAGAAATTTAAAAAATTGAAAAGCAAAGTAGAAACAATTATCAAGAATCCGAAATTTCCCTTTCGATGGACATTGAGGTGCCGAATATCTTTATGTGCACTTCAACAACTTCCTTATTTAGTCTTATTGGCCGTATTAATTCTCAAGCATCCATAAAATTCCACTGCTTTCTCAATAATGTCCGAAGAGCGACTTCACTGGGTATAAATAGCTCTACTTTTGTGATCTTCCGTGTTAGAAGATAGGTTGCAGCCTCAGCACGTTAGCACACCGAGTGAAATTCTTCGACGAAGGCTTAATTGAATGCAGCGAACTGAATTAATGAACAAAGTATCATATTATCTGGCAGCGAGAGGAGCTCACACCATTTGCATGTTGCTACCATAATTTAAAAGCATGCCTCAGAAATGCCCCAAATCGATTGGTTTTCACGATGAGATTTCGTTGCAGAATTTCAGGTGAAAGAAATCGCAATTTGTACTTTTTTTCGGTTATAAAAGCCTTAGATAAACGTTTGTGAAACTGCATATTTCCAAATATTTGTTTACATTGCTAAAAAATTAGAGCTTCTAACAACTTTCTCAGATACAGTGAATCTTTTCATGGCAATCCCCTCCCGTAGATGCCCACCTCTGTAAATGATTAGTATTTCAGAGAATATAAATGAATGTTAGTACGGAATACTATAATGATCAATACTTACGTATTAACGCAACCACCTTGGCGCAATTTGGCGATTTTTTACAGATGAAAAAGTTACTTATGGGGGCAATTTGGTGGTTTTCGCGCCTTTTCCTATAAAAGGGCTCTTAAACTATCAATATTGTAAGTTCGCAAAAATTATTAACATCCGAAAAGAAAATACACTTTAGTAAGTTAAAATACAAATTTTAATTATTATTTAATGATTATGTGATATATTAAAAATAAAACACTTACATTCTCCTTCAAATCCTTCTACAATATCTTTTGCGCTGTTCCTCCAAGTACACAACGATCTGTTTTCGCTTTAAAAACATCGCAGAATTGCAAACACTGGGCCTTGCGCAAACCTCGAAACATCGGCTGCTACCAAACGCACCTCCTTGTTGTTCCTTTTAGAGAGTTTGCGCCACAGTTCTGTATTCCTGCAGAAATTTTCCCGCAGTTTCTTCTATTGCTAGGAAATACCACAAGCGTATATTTTAAAATCAGTGTTAAGGCAAAAAATATCACGATTTGTGTATAAAAACCACTAGACCTTCGAATACAACAAAATGAACGTATGCGAAAATAAAGGCGTTGCTTGATTTAAGAACTGTTATGAGCATGGTTGTCTGAAGAATGATTATGTTTATAGTTGCCAGAGTTTAAAACAAGTGTAATTGCCATTGCAAGTCTGATTTTTTTTTTACCTGAGTGGAGCAAATTTTTATGACTATAAATTCGCAACATAATTTTAGGGAAAAGTTGTTGAAGTCTTTAACGAGACCTCAAACATTTATGAACCTAATAAGACAATTCTTTTCTGATTAGTAACTTGATTTCGAGAAATTGTAAGCGTTCAAATGGCTGTTCTGATTTCTGACGAAACCGAAGAAGTTAGGAATAAAATGTTGCAAATTACATATACAGTGTGAGAAAAGTGGCATCACTATCAAATGTATGTGTTGCGAAGTAATGTTGACGATAAAAATTCTTTCTGCTTATCTCCACCTTACGCCAAACGAACTGTTTTTTAAAGCTAACAGTATAAACTGCAATTGGCATTTCAAGAAATATATAATTTTTAATATTATAAGGGTGTCATTCATTGAAACAGGTTCCCATTAATAACCATTTGGGGGTTTCCAAAAATTTTGAAAGCTTGATGTGCGCGGGTTTTTTTATCATCCGTTAGTTTTCAGGCATCAACCAGTTTAAAAGCAGTTTTCAATCACATACATACATTTTTATCTCTTTTGGTGTAATTGCAGTTTCTTATATTACAGTTTGCCATTCAATAATTTGTCTTCTATTATACATTTAAGTATAGTTTTCTCCTGTTGAAATTGCTTGAAAGCAGTTTCAGCTTATTACCCTATTAGACTTTCGAACTTCTAATTAAATCTGAAAAGGCAGAGAGCATATTTCATACTGCTATTATCTTATATGATCGAGATAGATACTGTTATAAAGCAGAATAGAAGATGCACGATACGAGTTGTTCAGAAAGTATATCAGCAGTTTTAAATGATGCTGAGGTAAACAAATGTGTCTATAGCCTGCTAATGCTCAGGCTCACAATTTTCATTAAGAGGACTTTTTTTACGATTGCCCGTTGCCGAGCTATTTCATTTGCATTTAAAATAATCACCAAAATCTGTTTGCAGAAAAAAATCTCAGTTATGCCACAGCATTTAGAAGGAAGATCCCACTTCCAGTCTTCGCGGTGTATATTTTGATGTGTTGCTTAAATTTGTCTCCTTGTCTACAACATAAGCTGCAGGACATTCACATTAGAAATGAAAAGCGTGTTTTTAAAAATTATTTTGTGCGATTCAAGGAAACTTTTACAGTTCTCTGTTGCTATATTTTCACAGATAGTAATTAAGCATTTCATTTTTTACTTTAAATGGGTATTGCATGTTTTGGTATTTGTGTTACAAAGTTACACACTATTATTCTTAGGAAGCAACATGTAGAAGGAATGTATCTACAACCATTATTTTTTCAAGACAACGCAAGCAATACAGAATAAATTATTAGCATTTTAAAAAGTGGCAACAGTTAGTATCGTGTAGTCTCATCTCAAGCTTGCATCGCTTGCTCTACACGCAGCGGCACTAAATTATTCAACATGTAAATAGTAATGTAACGAAAGTTCTATATCAAAGTCGAATCACTCATAATCCAAAGGACGAGATGCATGGCCTGGAGGGTTTTCCATAGAATTTTAATTAAACTTAATATTTACATATATACATTGTAGGCTAAAATGCCTGAATCGAATATTTAATGCTCAAGAGGCAAGAACTGAATAGTTCCAGCTTAAATCTAAATCGAATTCTATTGCGTAGTGCATCGAAATTCTACCTTCAAGAAAAAGAATATTTTTTCAAGTCACGTGTTCAGAAGGGGAAAGGTCAAGTAAGCCAATAGATGGACTCCTAACGCCATCTCTTGGCGATATCAAAGAATATTCCTTAACACACTCCCCACCTGAACTCTGACAAGAGTTCATCTAACTCAGTTATACATAAAATCAAGTACATAAATCACTATTCTATAAAAATATTAAAAAAATACTAATTAGTCAAACATTTCAATTCCAATACAGGTTATACACTTCATGTATCAAATAATAAATGTTATAACTAATAAATGAACTAAATTCTAAAATATTTTCCACTTAACTGAGCAAACTTAACTAACGATATTCAATTTAATCATTAATAGACAAAAAAGGAAAAAAGCATAACTAAATCGTTAAAGTTTAAAATATCTAAAGTTCAAGAGGATATAGATGTTGAACAGTACGTTTTAAAGTCCCATTACCAGTTTTTAAGTCGAATGATCGGACTTTACCATCACGTCCAGGAATAATTTTTATGATTCTACCAAGTTTCCATAAGAGTTTGTTTTTATTATCTTCTTCGACTAAAACATCTCCTACTTTTAGTTCTGGTTGAAGTTGCGGATTCTTCAAGAAATGGGCAGTTCGAAGATCTAATAAATATTGTTGCTTCCATTTCCACCACAACTGTTTTAACAGCAATTCTTGATAACGCTTTCTTTTTAACAGCGTTTCTCTTGTCGTTTCGCTACCGATGGTTCTAGCAAAGGTCAAAGGATACTTCAAATCAGTTTGTCCAATGTTTAAGAAGTGCATTGGAGTCAACGGTTGCGGCTCGTCATTGTCGTTGTAAACGTAACTTAGAGATCGTGAATTAAGAACTGACTCCACTTCGACAAGTAGTGTAGACATTTCTTCGAAAGTCAACAATGCTTTTCCTACGATTTTTCTTAAACATTCTTTAACAGATCTAACAAGTCTCTCATAAAACCCTCCCCACCATGGGGCTAGTTCGATTATAAATTTCCAATGGATTCTTTCTTTGGCAATGAAATTCTTGAATTTGTCATCTTTTAAAACTTTTGAAAAATTCTCAAGTTCTTTCTTTGTCCTCTTAAAGGTCTTGGCGTTGTCAGAGTAGATGATTACGCAGTTTCCTCTTCTGCTCAAAAATCTGCGAAATGCAAGTAAAAAGGATTCTGTTGACATATCTGATACAAGTTCTAAGTGTACAGCTCGGGTTACTGCACAAACGAACAAAACAATATAGGATTTTCGAATGTCTTTAGAATTCTTTACGTAAACTGGTCCGGCGAAATCAATTCCACAGACTGCAAATGGAGGCGATTCTTGGATTATATCCTTTGGTAAGGGTGATGTCATCTGGTCTGCTGGTTTAGCTAAATATTTTTGGCAAATTATACAACCTTTTAATGCTTTTTTGACTAACTGTCGTCCTTTAGGAATCCAGAAGCGTGATCTGACTTTAGCTAAAGTCGCAGCAATTCCTCCATGCATTATCTTCTCATGTTCTTTGCATACAATCAGAATCGTTAGTCGAGAATTTTTAGGTAAGATTATTGGATGTTTATTATCTAGTGAGAAGTCAGAAAATTCCAGTCTTCCTCTCAACCTCATGATTTCCTTTTCATCAATGTAAGGAAGAAAATTATACAAAGGAGAATTTTTTCCAACCGAATTACCTTCTTTGAGGGATTTATATTCTTCGGCAAAAAACTTCTTTTGCTCTGATCTTATCCAGAAATTTTCTGCTTCTTGTAACTCTTCAGCTGTGAGAGTTCCTTGAATGTCGCTAGTTTTTCTTAATTTTCTAATGAAACGTGTTGTGCAAGCAGTGACTCTTAACACCTTCTCTAATTTGCTATATTTTGATATGTCGAAAAGATCATCTGCACTTTTTTCGATTGTACATTCAAGTTGATGTATATCACCGGATCTCTTTCGGTATTCCAGCTTGTTTTCATCTATTGTTTCTTTAATATCTAATCTTGGCCAAAGTTCGTGAGGGAGTTGAAGCCATTGGGGACCTTGCGTCCAAATGGTCTCATTTATTAACTTGGAAATCTTCGTTCCCCGAGATACGAGATCGGCAGGGTTGTCGACACCTGGACAATAATGCCAATCTTGAGGTGAACTCAATTTTTGTATTTCTTCGACACGATTCCTGACAAAGGGTTTGAAGGCTTCAGGTTGTTTCTGGATCCAAAAATAAGTAATTGTTGAGTCTGTCCAAAAATAGCACGGAATTCTCAATTTCAGTGCTTTCAGAATATTGCTGACCAACTTAACTGATAACAATGCCCCCATTAATTCTAACCTCGGTAAAGTAAGGGATTTTAGTGGGGCTACCCTATTTTTAGAAGAGACAAAGGCCGTTTTGATTTCTTTATTTTCTGTCGTGAAGCGTAAATATGCGACTGTACCATAGGCTTTGACACTTGCATCTGAAAAGCAATGTAGTTCGAGATTTTCGACATTAATGTTCGAGTGCATGAAAAGGTAACGAGAGATGGAGAATTCAGCCATTTGAGGTAGCTCTTCACACCACTTTCTCCATTCAGAGGACAAATCTTCAGGTAACGGTTCATCCCAATCTATTTGTGACAACCAAATCTTCTGTATTAAGCACTTTATTCTAACAGTGAAAGGTCCTAAAATTCCAATTGGATCGAATATCCGACCCAACCCTTGTAGAAGAAATCGTTTTGTTTCTATTGGTTTAGATGTGAAAGACAATAAGTTCCGAACATCAAAATATAGTAAGTCCTTTGAATTATCCCATTTATCCCATGCCATACCTAAGACTTTAAATGGGAAATTTTCTTTATTAAAATCTTCAGGATTTTCATCTGGAACGATACCCTTTTTTACCCACAATTCATGTAATTGTCTCGAGTTACTATGCCATTTGTGAAGCTGCATGCTTGCTTCCTTAAATATTTGGACCGATTCTAGACTCGTAGTTAATGCTTCATTGATCGTTGTTTGGCTTCCAATCACATCATCTACATATACGTTCTCATTCAAAAAGTTAACCGTTGTAGGATAAAGTTTATTATATTTTTTCAGATGATGTTTAATGGTAGCGGCTAATAGAAATGGACTACTATTTATTCCGAATAAAACTCTAGTGAACCTATATATGTCAGGAGAAATGGTTTCATCATTAGGGAAATCGGAAAACAGAAACCTGGTTGTGTCTCGATCCTTTTCATGTATGAGAATCTGTAAAAAGGCTTGTTTTATATCTGCGGTGAAGGCTATTAGATTATACCGAAATCTTAACAATATTTCGAATATTTCAGGGTATAAATTTGGCCCAACATGTAGACAATCATTTAAAGAAATGGATCCTGGGGCATGCGATGATGCATCATAAACAATACGTAATTTACTTGTAGCTCGATCCTCGCGTATAACTTCCCTATGTGGCAAGTAAAACACGACGTCCTCTTCATTTGAAATTTCTGAAACTGGTTCGATAATATTTTGTTTTAACTGATCTCTTAATACGTTCCTGTACTCGGAAAATAGATTAGGATCTTTTTTAAATCGTTTTCTAAGTCGATGAAATTTCCCTATTATTATTTAGATTTGATGTGTCATGTTTCCAAGGCAATCTAACTTTATAGCGAGAATTTTCATATGTTATATTTGATTCAAAATATTCGACGACTTCATTTTCAGTTGAATCGAAGTTTTCCCTCTTATCAATAAGTCCTGAGTTTTCCAAGTCCCAAAATTTTGTTATTTGTTTGGAAATCAAATCTTCCCCTACAACTACATTGAAAGCTAAAGAGACATCATCATCACCTTTTCGTCCATGTAGGCACCAGCCGAAAATAGTTTCCACTGCAACAAGATTTTTGCTTAAGTATTTAACGTGTCCCATTACTATGTTGTAATAATAATCTGCACCAATTAGAATGGCAATGGGTTTTTTTACAGTCGGGAAAATCTGCGAGCAGCAAATTTTTTAATTGTCTGTTTTGCTTAATTTCTTCTGATTTAGGAGGTGGAATATCTGCACCTGATATATGATCAGTTACTAATAATTCAACTTCTATTCTAGAATCGGGAGAACTTCTATGTTCTAAAGTTAATTTAACTACGTCATAATTTTTTTGGATGGGAGAAGTATTCCCAAAAGTGTAGACAGTCAAGTTTTCTTTTCTTATGACTTCGAGGTTTAATCTGTCCGCTAACTCGCGAGCACAAAAACTTTTCATACTTCCACTATCCAAGAGAAGTCTGGCAAACACCTTTTCCTTAGCTGTTTTAACTTTTATCGTGCAAGTCTGTAAAAGAATTGTATTATTTGCATTATGTGAAACGGCCGAAACAATTTCTTCTTTCTGTTCCTTAGTTTGTGTATCATTTTTCGAAATTAATATACTATCCTTTTTATCACTTGGTGTATTTTTAACTATCGAACTGGATTTAAGACATATGGCTTCTGAATGTTTACCTTTGCAAATTTTACAAACTTTAGTTTGGCGTTGCCGGCACTGTGAGATTTTGTGTTTAGGGGCCAAACAAAGCAGACAACGCGCTTGTTTTTTCAAAATATCTCTTTTCTCATTAACTGTAAGGCATAAACAGGACTCTGAGTCATGGTTTTGAAAACAAAAAATGCAGTTTCCATTTGATGACGCGGCTGCCATAAATTCATGTGTGGTGACAGTTTGTTTATGTTTCAGCGTCGGTGGATATCTGTTAATACCTTTCATTTCCGGGTTTGACTTGCGTGGGAAGGATAACGAATTAATCTTTTCTCGCGATTTTATTTCTAATCGGAGAAAGTCTAGAAATTTGTTTAAATCATAGGTTGAAGGATTTTTCAGTATTTGTACGATGAAATTCTAAAGTTATATCGTTCGGGACAATTTTCATCAAAATTGGAATAAACATGTTGGAATATGTTTCTGGTTTCACACCGAATGCTAAAAGGCTTCTGACTTGAACGTTAATTGTATCATAAAGTTTTCGCAATTTTGTCACTTCACTTGAACTTTGAACGGGATTTAAATTTAAGAGATTAGAAATGTGTGTATTGATAATAAGGTCACTTTGGCCGAATCTATTTTTAAGAATGTCTACAGCAGAGTCATAATTAGCCTCTGAGATTGAGAGACCTTCTATGGCTGATGCTGCGTTTCCACATAAATAAGTTCTCAAATAATTAAATTTTTCTATCTTCGAAAGTGTAACATTGTCATGAATAGTGACCTTGAATGAATTCCAAAAATTCATCCAATCGTTATAATCTCCGGAAAATTTGTGAATTAACAGTTTGGGCAATTTCACATTGCCTTCAATCTGTCTTTTGGTTTCAACTTCTGTAGATGAATTATTTAAATTCGTGTTGATATTTTGAGTATTGTATTTCCTTAAATAACGGTTGATTTTAGACTTCGCTATTATTATTTTATCGTTATATTCCATAGAAGTGTTAATATCTGAATCTAATTTTGATTCATCTTCAATCAAATTTTGTATTTTTTCATTTAAATCATGTAGTTCCGTTTCTTTACTATTTAACAATTCCAAACAATTTTCTAACTCTTCTTGATTTTCTTCTTTTAAATACTCATCTACATTTTTAATAATTTGAGTTACAGAAGCACGTATATGTGCTCGATTCTTAATTAGTGTCTTCTGTTCCATTTTAATAAATTATCAAAGGAGACTTACCGTGAGAAGTCTTCGCTTACAAAGCTAATCCAAAGGGCGAAAAACACAAATCTTCAAATTAATCAGATTCTTTTCTGGAGCCGATGCACCATTATGTAACGAAAGTTCTATATCAAAGTCGAATCACTCATAATCCAAAGGACGAGATGCATGGCCTGGAGGGTTTTCCATAGAATTTTAATTAAACTTAATATTTACATATATACATTGTAGGCTAAAATGCCTGAATCGAATATTTAATGCTCAAGAGGCAAGAACTGAATAGTTCCAGCTTAAATCTAAATCGAATTCTATTGCGTAGTGCATCGAAATTCTACCTTCAAGAAAAAGAATATTTTTTCAAGTCACGTGTTCAGAAGGGGAAAGGTCAAGTAAGCCAATAGATGGACTCCTAACGTCATCTCTTGGCGATATCAAAGAATATTCCTTAACAGTAATAACGAACTACTTTTCACGCTGCATTAACCCATTGTTAAATATGTATTGACGAGGCAATATTACTACCATATTTTTCACATTCTTAGTTTGCAACTTTTTTGTACTGTATACCACTATGTATCTCCCTCTTCTACAAACGGATTTAAGGTGCCATTACGATTTACGTTTACCCATTAGTTTTTTCATATCTATTTTTTGTATGTTAATGTATTTTTTCAGGTTAAGTCACCAGCTCGACTGCACTGGCCCTAAACGTTGCATAATAAGAGAATCTTATATTAATTAATGCCTCTTAATAATTATAAAAATTAAAAAATCTTAACTTATGAATTTTTAAGGTAATTTTCCAGAAATGTAATTCGCCTTTTTAATAATCATTCTACATGGGGTAGAGCTTTTAGTCCAGGTACCCGGGTGTACAGACACCGCTCCACTGGACGTCTGCTACAATAACCCACGTCTAGAGTTCACACTATCTTAATGCATCACTCTTAACTTGACTCATTGTTGACGGGAGGTAAATTTGGTGATCTAGGTAGCCCAAGAAGAACTCCAATTGTTGCTGCAGTATGAGAAGTGTTATTGTTAGACTAGGAAATAACCTTGGAGAGACGTTCAAGTACGGATGTCCGAATGGTCTTAGAATATCGATGTACTGAGAACTCATAATTGTAACCTAAATTCTTATGAGAGGTGATCTGCTGTTAAATCCAGTAATACCGCTCTAAGAAAAGGCATTTTTTGGTGGGGGTGGGATGCGAGTACAGTCTATTTGGCGTCTGTCACTCTGTCGGTGAGGAAAATGTATGCGATCATCATTTTCGCCAGAGTAAAGCTGCTGTTCATTAGAGAAGAGAATGCTAAGCCTCTATCTGCCACGCACGATGTTATGTGCATCACTGCAATCTGGACACGACGTGTCAAAAGTAATCGGAAAAGCGCCTGAATTCACAGCGGAATGGACAGTGACATACTGTGACACGACTTCGGTGACGCTCGCCGCTGATGCGCAAACACTGTCGATGACGCTGAGCGGTCAGCAAAAGACATGCTGCGGAAATGACTATATCCTATCTTGGCGCTGTCTTTGCACAGCCTAGCTCTTTTTCCAAACTAGTCTCTACATGCTTTTTCAACCACAGAAACAATCCTCCCCACTCACTTGGCAACATCACGGAAAGAAGTATTCAGTTGTTTCTGGTCATTAATGCGTTTCCTGTTAAAGTTACTCATGTGATTATACGGTTGTCTTACCGGACGTACAGGGATCCTAATTCGCTGTTGAAGAAGGGCTGAACTTCCTCATTTGCATAGTTTTTAAATTTATGATGTCTTTAGAATAACCAATAGTGTGGTAAGTGTTACCCATTCGTTTCGTTTTCAGTCTTTTCTCAGTTTATGACATCAGTTCAGTTTTCTTCAGATTACCAATTTTTTTTATTTTTCATTTTAGCTTTGTTTATTAAATTGCAATTATGTCACATAAAATTCAACAACAGACTCGCAAAATCTTTAAAAACTGCGTATCTTCAGAACTCCCAATAGAGTGTTAATTGTTGACATCCTTTTTTTTTTATATTGGCTATGTTAATATTTACTATATCATTTCTTCAAAAAAATACGTAAATGAACATTTTATGGTAGCATCCTTTTATTTGAAAAGTTAGCCGGCATAGGTGTGAAATGGACAAATTGGGAATTGAGGCTAATGACATTTAATTGCTTCATAACGAGTTTATTCTGGCTATATTTGACATTAATAATTTAATGTTTATAGATGTAATATATTGTTTAAATTATGACAGTCGGTTCAGAGTTTCAAGTAATACTTAAAACTGAAAAGTTTTGGATTATATTTTACAATAGTATTTCATTAAAAATGTTGTTATGGGTTATCGTGAGCAAAACAATTGTCACACACATACAGACGTCATTGTAAAAAGAGCAAAAACTTGTAGTGGGGACTCTAATTCATAGCCTGTTCACTGAAAACTCGCTATCCAATCGGTTAGGGCTCGTTTCTATCGCAACAGGCAGCTGTAAATATTTTGTCGAAAGATGCTCTTGTGGTAGACAGACAGTACCATAGTCCAGTCGGTTTTGTCTCCCGTTTGCTACTATCGCGTGGGAAACGGCCTAGTGGGTAGGCAAGCGTTGGTAGTAAGTGAGCAAAGGGCACTGTAAATATCTGCTGCTGTTTTTTTTCCGTTGTTTCTTTGGCAGCAGACAACTGAAACGCTGTAGGTTATGTATTGCAATGAATGATGCTAAGATTATACATAAAAATATGCAAAAGAATATAGTAACATACAACGGGATAGAGTTACGTAAATGGGCAATAAAGTAAAATAAAATCCACACATTAGTGCTCGGTATGTTAAATGCATTATGTATACTCGGCTAATAGATAGATGTATGAGTAAATTAACCAATTCATTTCTTGATTATGCTTAAAGTACTGTATGTGTGGAGCTGGATATTAAATATATGATGATGCTAATACTAATAATGTTGTTTAATTCCTAAGGATAAAAATGTGCACGATGAGTATGTGGTAAATGTACAAAAGTTCATACACAAGATACTATACATCAATTCGCATGTACATGACTCAAGTCACATCAGTTCAGATACCTTTTGTGATAGATTCTAAGGCTAGCATATTATCCAGTTAGGAAGTACTGTAATGCTATAAAATAGATGCTGTTATAAACTTTTGCGCCCTGAGTTATTTTGTTATTCAGCGTAGCACAGATATTTTCCATGCTGATAGAACACATCCATTATCTTGCAGATTATCTGTATCAAGTTGCGTTCTGTAATTAAATATCTGCGGAGTGCTCGCAAAAGTGCTATCTATCCAAGGGAAGGGAGGCCTTTTTTGAGGACTTCCTGAGTAAACCTGATATGTATTTACATTACACATGAGGAAAACTATGAAAAGTTTGGTGTATTTAATTATGGCAAAGCACACTAGGGCTATTTGCCTAAGGGGAGGGATGCCTTCGTGGAGGTCTTTCTAAGGGAAACTGGCTCGTATACACGTTACACATGGGGAAAATTACGAAAACGCCCATGCAACTAGCCCGTTCGAGGGATTCGAACCTCGGACTATCAGTGTTCAGCGACTTTACCGCTCGGCACTGGTGTGCCGAAAGCTATGAAAAATCCCATGAAACCAGCTTGTTCGCCAGGATTCAAACTTGGCAAAAAAGCCAGCTATTAGTGCCTAAAGTATTCTTATCATTTCGTCCGCCAGCAGGTATGTCTTGAGTGTTAGGTTGTTTGATTACGGAAATGCACTCGAGAGCTGTCTGTCTATCTTAGACTTCTTTGCAGAAACTGGCTCGTATTCTCGTTACACATTGGGAAAAACACGAAAACTAACAATGCAGCCTGCCTTTTCGCTTGGGTTCGAACTACCAATTTTTAGCTATTTCAATTTTTTGGTCACTGATGGAGGCCTGTCTTCAGGGAGAAACAGTAGTACGAGGAATATTTCAATCAAAGTATTTTCTTCCAATATAGCGCTGTAAAATTTTTTCATTCCTGCTTTAAGTCTCGGAAACTATATTGTACGTTGTTGCTAATGCCAAATATCCTGGCTTTCATGCTTTAAGTCTAAGTGCTTGCTCTCTGATGTTTCTAAGCATCTAGTACGCATGTTCCATATACAAATATTTTAAAAGCTTTCTCTCTGAGAACAATTTACTTCTTTAGAACTATCCTTAGGCTTATTCTTCAATATTTAAATCTGATTCGTTGGTCTAGTGAACAACTATTAGAGGAAGTCAAGACATCGCTGATGTAGAAACATTTATTTAGAAGCTGTTTAATAAGTACGAAACAAAAGGCAGTTGCTCCTAATAAAATTAGATTAATCTAAATATTTAAGTAAAGTATAAAAAAGTGACCATTTTATCGTAAGGTGAAAACTGTATGTGAAACTCTTAATGGAATTATAGCCATTAATGGAGTGAGCAGCATATTCGGAGGTAGAAAGCTAATTTGTTTACTCAATTAATGAAAATTTAAGAGCACCTTTAAAAACAAAACAGTTATTGTAGGGTCAATTTTTTTTTTCAAATTCTCATCTCATGTTGTATTAGCAACACAGAATTAATGAGGCGTTTCCTTTTAATGATGCAAGGTTATTCTGTTGATCTTTATTTCTCTCCTAAAGTAACTTCCCTAATGTTTTAACTAGATTGTTTGGAATCTTCTTTTCTGCACCAGAAGTCGTTTCTTTTACAGAACACTAAAGCTGGCTAACGAAAATCGATAAATATTTTTGTGTTTATGTATGCCATGTTTTAAAATAAATGGCTTAATACTAAGCGGTTGTTTTTAAATACTTATGAAGTCGTAAAATTATTAAGCAACTACTTAAATTCATAAAATATGTTTTCTAATCTTTTTCTTGATTAAAAATAATGCCTTATTATTGTGGATATATCCATAAGCACGCACATAGACTGTTTAGAAAAAGATTGCACTACTACTCTTATCTTTTGAAGAGATGGACGCATGCGTTTTCAATTTTAAGAATTGGATCAAGTTACTTTAGATGTTAAAAATAGAGCTTTCTGTCTATAATTAACAACTTCAGTAACATGCGTTGAAAACAAAATTATGAGAGTTTGGGCATAAAAGTTTCATCATATCTGCTCCATTATTATGAAAAACGTCGAAGTAATATTTGAATAAACTGACTTTGAAGATATATAAAGATGGGTTTGAATAACATTGATGAAATAAGCAGGAAAACCATCAGGACAGTAAACCGAAATAAATTAATAAACATTTGGACTGAATAGAACATCACTATTAAACTAATTAATAATTAAATGTCTTTGTTCATCAATTATTATTACTGCGGAAGTTTTAAGTAACGAGCATGGAATCTGCTTAATACACTTTCTAGTATAAAGAAATGCATCTCGAGTGCTTCTGCGAAGTGTAGGGCTTATCCATTGGCAAGAAAGTTAAAATTTGAGGTTATACGGATATTCAAAAGGTATGACAGTCATTTGAAAACCAACTGTAATTTTCGATTAATTCCAACTGCTGGTTGAAGTTTTAGGTTTGCGAAATTAAGTTCGAGGCTTGTAATGATTGGCCAGATTTTGAGCCTAACTAAGACCATTGGTTCCCTTATTCTTTTGTCAACCACAAAATCCATTTTCCTAGCTTACAAGATGAAAAACAGGGTTGTGAGGAATTATGCGATGATTTAAGGCTGCCTAAAATATGAGGCCCTAAACACTGAGCTCATGCGCCTAAGCTATAATCAGGATTTGGGTGAACCGTTTCCCGCATAAAATCTATTCGTAATTTAGGAGTTAATTGGGAGAAACTAAATATGGGTCTCAAAGCATTATGGAAGAAAAGCAGCAGTAAATGTTATGAATAGTCCATACGGGTATTAATGCCTCTAATGGACTTGCTATAAAACATTTAAATATTCTTAAAAAGGTAATGCTTAAAAGAGAATCTTATTTCATTGATTAAAACCGCAATCAGGGGCAAAGATTGCGATATATATATATATTTTTTAGAAATCTTTGGATTTCGACTGTATTATAGAAACAATGAAGGGCAGTGAAGGTCTCGGTAGTTTATTCCAACAGTTTTACAGCAATCAATTAAAATTTTTTTTCAATAAAAGTTACGCTAACAAAGTACTTCGTATTCTAAACTTTAAGAGCTATTGAAATGTACTTAGCTTGAATTTTGCTTCAATATAGCATTAGAGTTTAACCAAAACCTCAAGAGATCAAACCATAAACATCACAAAAACTTATCTGTGTGAATCAGATAGTCAGTAGAAATGAATCTTCTGATATCTATTTTCATTTTAGATATCATTTGGTTAACTTTTAGAGCTTGTTAAAGTTATGTTTCATGAAAAAATGTAAATTTTGTTTTTTCCTTCACACGTGACGAAGAAACTCCAGACACGTTGGATGCATCTGTATATATTATAGTGGAAGTCTTTTCAATTCTTTAAAAGTATTATAGCAAAAAATGGTAAGATAAAACCTGAAACATTTAGAGATGATAAAATTCGTAAAAACGGAAGGCTAAAAGGGAGAATAAAATACTGAAGGTAATGATATGATCAATCGTAACCAATTGTTGAAATTCAGTCGTCAAAAGTACACTGTATATTATCTACCACTGCAAAGAAATTCTTGTTAATAATTTTGCTAATCGACAGGTTTCCTTTGTGAAAGAAAAGTAAAGTAGGTATTTATGCTAAATAAATGCAAACCAGCTACTTAGTTTGCATATCTATTTTTTTCTTCCAGTAATAATAGCTTCTTAGCCGGCTATGAAGCAGCATAAAAAACGAAAAAATGATACTAGAAAATTACACATTTAATAAATCCTAACGGAAAAATTCTTACATCGTAGTTTTTTTTAAATCGAAAACTTTTAAAATAGACATACAAATATGTAAGCTATGCAAAACTTAGGTAAATGCAAAACTTAGGAAAAAAAATAGATATGCAAACTAAGTAGCTGGTTTACATTTATTTACCATAAATACCCATCTTTTCTTTCACAAAGGAAATTTGTCGATTGGCAAAATTATTAACAAGAACTTAACTGTAATGAAACTTGGGTATTAACATTAGTGTTACAATTTCATTAAATTGTACAAATGAACGATATTGTATACGCAAAGCATAATGTTGGAATTTTTATAATTTTATTTTGCGCAATAAAATATTTATAGCTAAGCAATGTAAATTGACACTTTTTTCATACAGCTTCTATTTTAAGGTATTTTATTTAAATCACATCACTTCTATTTTAAGGTATTTTATGTAAATCACATAAAGTAAAAGATAGAAGCAATATGCATCTGTAGATACTATAAAAAGTTTTAAATTTTTATGGCAAGGCTCAGATAAACGATATTTGACGATTTTCTTTTCCTTATCATGCATAATTTAAGAAAAGCCCATTGCTTACAGAACAATGATATATCATATCAGATTATACTTCAGGATTTTTTTAAACTGTAATGAAATTTGATATGGCTCTGTTTTAGTAGTTTATTGCCCGAAAGGAAATCGTTTAGTGCAGAGTAAGTTTTAATCGATATAATCCGTTAACGAATATACGTACTTAAAATCACCTGTAGGGAAAACTTTTTGTAGCCTTCTACTTTTGCATGCATTCCATTTTCTGTGTTCTATTTTTTTGATAGTGGCAGTCCGATAATAGTCGCTGAACACCGGTAGCTCGACCTGGGTCCGAATCGCTATCAATGAGATCGTAACACGGGCTTTACTGGAGTTTTTCCCTTGTTTGTATAGTGAATACCTGCCCAGTTTTTCATAAAAGCATGCCTCCGCTTAGGTAAATAGCCATCGTGCGCTTTGCAGTTATCCATTAAACAAACATTTTCAGTACAAGCAAATACACCTGCTCTGCGATCGCTTGTTTGCATTTGAAATACGGTCAGAAAATGGGAAAAAATGTTTATTTATTAAAACTGAAAATGTCTGGTTATCTTGCGTACTGATTTAACTTTAGTTTACTTCGCCTTTTTGTTAAAGGGTTAGTATTCGAAATGCCCCTGTTACTTTACATCGGAACTCTTTTCTTTTTTTCTTCCGATATAAACTGCTTTAATGTTTGGGCACATTTCGAGATGCATATATAAATACGCCCTTATCCATATTTTTATTTACAAGACTACCATAATATAAACGGCGTGAGTCAGGACAAGGAGCTCAAATACCCTATTTTTATGTCTCAAAGTAGTCGACAATGACAGTACTTTGGCAACATTAGTCGATTAAAAAATTCGAAAAGGACAAACTGTAAAATCAGTGAATATTGGTTCTATTCATGTGAACGGGATCGCTACATCAGCGTTTTTTCGTGGACTTCCCTATATGTAACGTAACGAGCCAGTTTTCTACAGAAAGTCCTCCCCGAAGGCATTCCTCTCCCTTGCCATATAACCCTCGCCTGCTTTGCCATATTTAAATTAACTAAACCTAGAAATTCGAAAGACAGATTCCTTTTTCATGTTCTGTCTTCAGGTGGTGTCAGGAAGACAGACTGTTTAAAAAGTACTTAGTTACTGAGACAATCGCCATGGTATCCTTTGAAAGTTCAGCTAGCAGTGTCCGTTAAACATCAAGTGTGCCAGCGGTTTGCTCATGAACGTAGTTAAATACAGGAACATAGACTTTCATCAAGTCGGTCAATATCTTAATGATGATTGTGTTGTGGTAATTAATGTGTTAATTAAGCTGATTAACATATTGATTAATTCTTCCTAAATTTTCAGTCAAGTTTCTCTCCGTTAAGTATCAGAAATTCTTAAAGTAAACGCTAGATTACATGATAATTATTGTGAAAGCCTGTTTCTTGTTTTCAACAATTTATTTACCCCTTCATATTTAAGGTATTTCTTTCTTAAGGGAAACAGCCATTTGTTATTTAGTCAACTGTAAAGGAATTTCAATTTGAGATAGTCTTTCTAATGAAATTTGGAGTGAAAAGTTAATTTCGTTTTCCTATACATTTCTTATATAAAAAAACTTTTAGGAATCTTATCTATATAATACTCATCATTTTGTATGAAGCTTACTGTTAAATACTACAATACCGAGGCAAAGTACATAATATAAACAGCGCAGATAAAAACATCAAACATTACATAGATATTCAAGGCATTTTAAGCAATACCTGATTTTAATCAATTGATGGTAATATACTCAAAACCACAGTATTTAAAATGTTCCCTTTTTTTCGTTGAATGACGCTAATTCCCAAATCCGATTTTTATCGGTTTTTAATTTTTTTTTTTATCATGCTACGTAAATTATTCCACCATAAACATGGCGTTGGGCACAAAAAAATTACTACTACCCTTCCTCATTAATAAAATGCAATTATTTTAGCTACGAAGGAGAGCTGCATCATATGTAGTATCTTCTTCTACTACTCTTTCTCTACAGTGCATTGCATACATACAAAATTTGCATTTGAAATTGTTGACCATCGGGATACATCCGTCTCTATTGCTTACACTGGTACGTTGTGCTGAGTATTCAACGAAATTATGTCTTCAAATTGTGTACGCGAGAGCAAAATTGACAGTCGAGGCGGATTTAATAAAAAGCAGCCGTAGCAAATTGAAATAATATTCCTTTATTTTAGTTTAACATTTGTGGCTACAAATTATTTGGCACAATAATCATGCCTGTTTGAAAACATTTATGTTTTTGATAGCTTTGAGGTGCAGCAAGTAGCAGTCTAGGAACGGAAGCAAAGTGTGATTGTTCAGGACATAATCTTAGCTCAGAATAAATTAGTTCCCATACCACTTGACTGGTTAATTAAGACCGTTCTAAAATTATTATTGGTTGTTTTTAGTTCGCAAAACCATTTACGTCATCAGCATTATGTAAAATTCATATGATATGCATTAATCTAAAAATGACTCAGTCCAGCAAAGTTTATTATCAGCAATTACAGTTTTTAGTGTATAAAGGGAAAATAACCAAATTAAAACGAAGAGTTAAGGTGTTATTGCAAAATTAAGTTAGAATTTTAATTTACATACTTTTTATCGTACATATATATAAGAAAGTCCTTTTACACTTTGCAATTTTGTTTTAATTAAACACACACATATATATATACACACACACACACACAAAGAGAAATATTCTGTGCTTTTCTTTGAACATTTTAAAGTTTAATCTAAGATAAAAGCTTAGCTTTGAAAAATTAAATAAATTCAAACGAACTGCATGTTCAGACTTTTTGAAAATAATCTGCAACTGCTTTATTTTACTATAAATAATTTTTGCATAATTCACTATAAAATGATAATTTTTGTATCTTTATGTTATCGATGATATTTACACACGCTTTATAAAATTATGCTATTAAATCGAAGATACATTCTGAATGCATTGGATGTAACACGAATCCTTGAGATTTTACGTTAGTACGTAATGCTTGCCCTTGACGGAGATTGAGAAAACCTGGTGAAAGAATATTTTTTTTTTCTTTACAGGCATTAAAGTTATGAATATTAATCAAGTCTCCGAGAAGTGTCGTCATATGTAATGATTCAAAAAGTGAAAAAAATGTGCCTGGTACTTAATAATTTATTTATATTTGTTGACAAGAAGTAAGTTAATCTTCCGATGGACTGTCTAGATACAATTGAAAAAAGAAAATTATAGTCTGCGTTTGATGAATTGGCGTAATCGAGTAGCTATTGTTTACCTTACTTTATCTGGGGACAATGCTTTGCTTAATGACACGGGAGCAAGGGAGTAATGAAGATACCAACAATGTAAAAGGTTCACATGATGTATGAAATCATTGTGAATGCAATCAACTTCGAAGTTGGCGAGATACTTATCGTAGAGGGTGGTCGAGTAATTGAGGGTTTAGTATGTTGTTACATATACTTTCTCTTATAGAAATGTCATCATGTTCTGTCCTTTTTAAAGCTCAGTATCGTCTCTATATCCTTACAGCTATCCATCAGTGGCATAATTTCTGGTGAATATTTTGTACTTTGTATATAACACTTCTAAAATGTTGTTTATAGTTTGAAAAATGTCTGTCTTTATGAAACGAATAGTTACATATAGCACAGATAAATGTTTTCAATAAGATGAAATTAAATACGAGAAGTTACTTTTGTTTCGAGGAAATTCTTCCCCTAAACTGTAAGAAATCTTACTTAATGGCAGAAAATAAAATTTGGAACTTTTAAATGAGTAAAGTGTTTTTATTTCTCCGGGATTTTTTAAGAAAGAAATTAATATGAAAAAATAAGAAAATGCTTTTTCTGAGCCAAATTTAGTATTTCAAAATAATAAAATTGAACAGCACATTTGACAAAGTTCTCGCGCACTTTGTCTTAATTAAATAATCGCGTCGAATCCAATTCTTTTTCATCTCTGCAATTTACTTCAGTCATAGCAATTTCGCTTTTTCAACGATAATGAAGCAACTATCCACTAGGTTCAATCAGCACCTCTATTAAAACTCCTTATTTCAGGTAACTTTAGAACACATTTGCATATTTTATCCCCTGGATCTGTCCTTTGGAGTCGATGGGTCCACTTAATGGCAAGCTATTCAATGGGTTAAAAGATCAAGGGCGGGAAATTCAGGAAAAGGCCATGCCTTTTCTGAATTTCTGACCTTTACATCTGAAAAAGTTTTTTTAGTTTGAAAACTGTACTGTGCCTTTTACTTTGTGTCAAATCCGAAATGTAGGCTTTCGTCATCTGCAAACATGCGCATCATGGCTGTCTGGAGGAGATATTTCTGCGTCTACGGCTCGTAGGTTGGAGGATGCTTAGTCTTTCTTATAGCTAGTAAAATTTCGCATTTTCTATTTTTTACGATGTATTTCATTGTGTTGACTTCTATGTACTTTTTCTACCGATGGAAAATAAAAAAAAAAAAAAAAAAAAAAGAAATTCTACAATATTTCTCTTCTGCGAAGTGAGAGCTCCACTCATAACTGTGTACGTAACATTTTTAAGGTATTTATTTATTTTATCTAAACAGTTATTTTATGTTCAGAATCTATACTGTAATTTCTCCCTTTCCGTTTCCCTGCCAGAAATGCTAATTTTAGTTCGCGAGTATTCAAGTGAGGTAGAAACAGATAGTATTTAAAGGAAAGTTTTGGTCTGCTTAGACAGAGCGTGTTCTGCCAGCTGAAGGTTACGTTACTAGCTGAAATTCTACGTCTTCGGCTTTGCTTTTTTTATTCTTGCTTATAGTGCTTATCACGCCAGTATAGGTTTGAGCCAACTTGCGCGTTCATCATTTCTGTTGTAGCCTTTTGCTAATTTACGACTTAGTTTTAATTTGAAATTCATTATTTATGAATTACGCCATAAATGCTGGTTGGTTTTGTAAGCACAAGGAGTGCCTTCTGTTCCACTGCTTGAGTTCTTAATAGTAAGGTCTTTTACACCATTCTTACGATCTCTGTTTTCTTACTGGACATAGCGGTAAGTCGCTTATACCCATCCTTACAGTCTTGACTTAGTGGATGCCTTCCAAAAGAGTGAGACTGTACACATCTTTAGCTGATAAACACGAAAGTATTTTATTACACTTTTTTTAGACGAGAGACGTTTAAGGACAAATATGAACTGTTCAGACGAAATTTATTTATTGAATTCAATGAAACACTATTCTTCTATGTTGTCACCGGCTGTTGTCATATACGTTTTCTTTCACTCGGGGAATTTAGAAGTATAGAAGTCTCTTAACTGCATTTTGATTCATTCTTGCACTGCGTCAATAATCTGTTCAATAGACTTGAATTTCTGTGCCATCACATTGTAAGATTTTATGTTAATTAACCAATTATTATGATCTGAACTTCACTTAAACTTCTTTCCGTAGTCCTTACTGTAAGCAAATTAGTTGATACTTAAGTAGAGGATTTGGATTTTTCAGAGTTAGAGCTTCTTGCAGCCCGGCCTTGCTGTTAGTTACTATCACCAAATCTAACAGAGTTATTCCGTCTTTAGAATCTTGCAAACGGACGTTTGAAATATCCACCGTTAATTATCTGAAGCCAGCCAGCTTAAGTAGGCTTAATTTAAATACCTGCAAGTAGAAGAGGTTTGTCTGTCTCACAAGTAGTGCCTACTGTTCATTTAAGAGGTAAATAAAGAAAAAGTTTATTTTAATGTCATTTGTTACAGATTAAAGTAATAACTCGTTTCTAGTCTAGTAAGGTTTGCAAGACATTGACATGAGCTTCCAGATAGAGCAGATCCTTACTGTTCGGTTTGACTTTGAAGTGAAAAAGTGCTCCCATATTTTATCAAAGATTACTTTAGAGTCTAAAATGTTCTCTACATTTTTTTCCATACCGCTGCAGAGGCTGTGTGACTGCAACCAATCTTATCTATCTGTGTCCAGGTAGGAAAAAGACGGGGTCTCCACCTTGTGCTCACTTTGGTAAATTAAAGACGGTATTTAATTAATTTACGCAATACTAATTCTTATTTCAAAAGTCTCACACGGTCACAGAAACGTACACCAGTTATATATTGTAGAGTAACGGAGACATTCAGCTGCAAACTTGAAGATATTTAATATCTCCGACAGCCAAACATCTGATGATGATTCTCTGCACAATGCTGTTGTAAACTTTCTGTGCAGACATGTTGATTACAGCTAAAAAGAGTAATAAAAAGAGAAACTAGTCATTCTACTGACAAGTTCTAACATGTATTAGGCCCTTAATACTTTAAGTTATTTACTTAAACGGATTTTAACAATTCCTGCTTACATTTGAACATCTTACGTAATTTCCGTCACCTCCGTACTTCCAGTGCAGTTTCTACTAAAAATAATTCAGCGTTTAAACAGTTTTTAAATGCTCTTGGAGAAATAATATTTCTTGAATTTGTAACGTCATATATTGCTTATGATACTGGTTGGTTATTTTTGGAGTTCTTTCTGATAGTGCAATAATTGTCCTGGAATTTCTATTGTAAACAATTAAGAGATTCTTGTCGTATAGTTTCATATTCGAACATATCGGCATATCTCTACGCTGATATGAAGATCCTCGACCGCGTGACGAACTTTTCTAAAAATCCACTTCAGAAATTCTAATGTCTCTTCAAAAATCCTAATACATTACCTTTCTGCTCTTTTGACAACTTAAAGCAGGCATGCCAAACTTAGTACCTTAACAGGGCCAAATAGTCATCAATGTACACTAGTGTGAGCCGCCAGGAAAAAAAAAGATCATTTTCATATTTAATGATTTATTTAAAAAACTAGTAAGTACATAAAATCACGAGTAAGTTTAAGTTACGTAAGTTTTTAAAAAAAAATAGAAGGAACATAAGAAAATCCTTGTAGTTAGATTGATATCTATTATTTCTTTCCCAATACTTAAAACCTATTACCTGCAACGAGCTTTCGGACTCCTGGAGGCATGATTTTCGCGCTAGCGATTTTCAGAATAGAGGTCAGATGTATGTCTGTTAAACTGCATCCCGCTGGAGACTTAATCCTTGTCATAAGTCAAAAATATTCTTCACATTCATACGTACTACCGAGCTTGGAAATCATGTGCTGTGCAAATTTGTGGTCTTCTGGAAACCGCGCAAGGAAGTATTTGTAAAATTCGGGATACCCACGTAACTGAATTTGCGGGCTCAATCTAGCTGAAGTTCTATTAATCCCTTCTGTAATTTAGCAAGCACATTCTCAAATAGAAATATTTTTGTAAATATGCCGTCTCAAGGGTCCTTTTTATCCCCAGAGGTTCGCCACGATGTTGGGTGGAATTTCAATTTTTAATAATGTATTGTTGCATGCGTACGGGTTCGTAATTGGTTGAATGCGCAAGTCCGTTACTAGGTTAATAAAAATTTATTTTTATCAAAAGAAATATTTCAGAACTCTGGAATTTTTCACATAAGTATTCGTACAAGTGTTCACAGTATCACACAATATAATCAGTAGCTACACTTTAAACTACTAAGAACGTTAAGCACAACGGAATGCAAAGCGCATCTAAAGAAAAAGCTAACCCGGATTTATTTCAGTTCACCCGGAACTAAAACTCGCAACAATAATAACTAAGCAACTGAACTCAGGTGATTTGATACTTTGGTACTTTGTTGGTTATTCTGGCAGGTAGCGGGGATGCATTACTCCTGCTCTTTCCAGATTCCTGAATGAGTCCCCTTAGGGTCCGACGTATGTTAATGTCCAAAAATGAAGCTTCTCCATTTGAGATAGACTTGTAAAAGAAAAAGAGAAGTGAAGCCTTGAGCTTCGGTGACCAGCTAGCCGTGTCTGGGGCAGCTGCAGAAGCACAGGGAGGTGAGGAAAGCTAACCGGAAACACATGAAGACGTTTGTAGAATCCGCAACGTGTTGAAAAGACTCAGGTCATCTTTTTCCGGACTTTTATAGTTTTCAAACGGCCGCCGAGAAATTTCTAGTACTTTCTGCTTCTCGAATTAAGTGTGTGGGATTACAGTTACAGATAACATAGCTATTTACTATTCAATTTCAATACATATTACGGTGATGGAGACCAAATGTCTCCAAACGCTCGGAGAACGGGAGTCTGACATGCCTGCCTTAAAGCATCTCATTCTCTTGATATCGCGACTGACTTTTCGGGAGGAAAGAGACAAGTTCTGTACAAAGTTTCATAGCAACATATAAACATGAGCACAGCATACACGAAAAATTACGAAGAATCATGTCTCGAAATACCCTAAATAATATCGTGAAAGTAAACTTGATATTTCTTAAAACAGTATTTTCTTCCTCCTCTCTCTACGAATTCCAAATAATAGTAATTTTATGACAGTTTACTCTTAAGTGTAACGCGCAAAGTCAGTAAACAAAGCACCTAACCTCTGTGAATAAAAAGCAAATATAAACATAACAGATGGGGAAAATGCAATTGTAAGAAGAAAGGTGTTATACAAATAATCTACTTGTTGTAACAAGATTTTCCGCTTAGTCTCATCAATAACTGTAAGTTATGTGGAGCTTACAACGCTGTCACAAATTTTCCCTGCCTTTTTCAATAGATGATATTTATGCTCAACAATTTAACTATAAACACCCGCAGAACAAAAATTTAATGAGAAAGCGCTGATATGCCACATAATTACGATTGTAAAATTAGTAGAAAACTTTTAAATTAATTTTCTTTTGTGAAGAAGAATCAAGTTACGATAATTTGATTTGGTTTAGTTTATTATGGTAGAGCTGTCTAAGGGGAGAGACACCTTCGTGGAGGACTTTCTAATAGAAACTACTCGTATACACGTTACACATGGGGAAAAACTACGAAAACGTCCATGCAGCCAGCCCGTTCATCCGGACAACATTCATCCGACCAACCCAGGTCGGAAGCACCAGTGTTCAGCGGTTCAACTGTCTGGCCGATGGTGGGCAGTTGCGGTAATTTAAAAATTACAATAGGGGGAACTTAAAAATGCTCTAAAGGATAACTGATCCTGCAAATAGTTCTGTTTAAAATGGATAAAAATGTTCTTTATTTACTTTACAACGATAAAAACGCAAAACAGTTCTAAGGTAGCATACATCTATTAACATCGTAAATTTATTTTCTTTTATTACCATTATAAACCGAGCGAAGAATTTCAGCTGTGAAAGAATTACGGAACTGTGCTTGGTATTAAGCTAAGTTAGTTGATTAAGGATGTCTGTGGATGATGCAAGCATGTCAGAGTCATGCTGAAGAGTTGGTGAATTTTGGTTAAGCACTTCATTGCTATTTGTCGACAGAAATAGATGCCTTTTTGGAGGTATTTTAAGGGAAACTGGCTCCTATTTACATCACAGGGAATACCTCGAAAGCATCCCTGAAACTCTTTCTAGATTCAAATCCTAGTCGAATTATCGGTGCTCAGTTATTTTTTTAATCCACTCAGCTACTGATGTGTGGAGGGGCAATTTTTTTTTTATTCGAAAAAGAGAAAACCAGAATATTGGTCTTTTCTTTGGAGCTGTAGATTTGAAAGAAAAAAGAAAAGACCATTAAACACCTTAATACCATCACTTATGTCTCTTTATTGGCATTAAAGCAGAAGCTTTTGAAAAGTAAGTTTAAAAGTAAATTTAAGTAATTCTTTTTAAAATTTAACTTTCTGAGTGTCTTTGTTTAACTTCAGGTTTTGTTTCTCCTTTTTTTTTTTTGTTGTACAGCTGTCGAAACGTTTACTTCATACTGAAAAAGCATCTAAAAATTTAATCTCGATTCCAGGTGCTTAAATTAGATATAAATTATTGAAAATGAACATTTAAACGTTCTTAGTTCGAGTACTTTTTATTTCAAATATCTTGTTTGAACATTTTGTGATAATGCAATGTTAGCATGTGATATAAATTAGGTATACTTTTATACTTTGCTTTAATGACATGGTCAAATCACTCTTGTGCATTAATCTTTTCTTTTATTCCATCTTCCAAAGCATAGAATTTTTATCCAGTCCCAGATGCCATTTTTGTTTACATGTAACAAATTTTGCTTTAATTAGCTTTATAACGTTTTTGTTAATGATTAATATTTAACTTAATCTTCTGGTTTGAGCGACTATTTATGACATGATTCAAAGTGAGATAAGTTAGTTAGTGTTTAAATGAAGCTTAACAATTAATGAAATAATCGTCACAAGTTCATAGAACGAGGATTATGCTGTAACTGACTTCCCTGATGTTTGAATTTTTCTCACGTACACAAAAAGTCATCGAGATCACCGAACTCTTTTCGTCTTTCATGGCGTCAGCCTTGAAACCGAAGCAGAGTTAGACGCAATAACAATGTTCACGTCCATAATCTAGAAAGAATCCCAAGACTGTTACTGGAAAAGTGTTTGTTAGGTAGTATTTTAACGAGTGTCGAAGTTCATTTAATTTTTTTTTATTTTATTCGGTTTCATTTGGTACAACTGTGGAATGCAAACGAACATGACTGTCATATTTTGCCACTGGTATGTAGTTAAAAATTTGATGTATTTCGAAATTCAGGGCAAAGTTGTATTTCTTATTTCTTTTTATATTTGGTTTTAAACTCTTGTAAACTTTCATTTTCTTAAATTTACATTTTTATTTATGGTTACTGAGGTATCAGCCGAAATCATCGCGGGCCAAAACTTGTCAAGGAGAAAACAACGCGGAGGGGGGGGGACATCGTGGGAGAAAAGAAAGCTATGGCAAATCTTTAGAATTTTAAAACATCATGTAAAAATCATGGTAAAACATAAAAGCAACTACAAATCATCGTATGATGATAACATCGCAAGAGTGCGTTTTCTGACTGTACTAATTTTAAATAAATTTTCGCGTAATGATTTGTAAGCAAAAGAAGATACTTTTTGTCTCTATATTTCGTATTTTTGTATTAAATAATAAATGTTTACAGAAAAAGTATAAGGAAATTCGAGCATTCTGGCTTGTTATATAAAGACGTATCAGTAGGTTTTTCATGAAAAATGTAGTATTAGAAAGAGAAAAATACATAAATTTAAAATTCTATTTACTGCTGTACGTAGCTTCAAATTTTAGTAATTTCAAGATTTTTAATTAATTTTTCCAAGTTTGTCTTTTTTAGTAAAATTTATTAATTAATAAAAAATGGAAAACATAGTGTAGAAGTAAAAACACTACTTATTGCTTTTTGTGTTCAGAAACCATTCTGTGAAAATTCAGTTAAAATTTTTTCAGTTAAAAAGCACATGTCTGCAATGTTATCATAATGCGATGATTTATGCGAGTGGTTTATTTTTTACAGTCTTTTGCGAGAAGATATTTTTATTGCTGTGAAGTTTTTATCGCTTTATTTTATTACTATGATGTTTTCGAACTACGATGCTTTCTTTTCTCTCTTGATGTTTTTTGAGATGACAATTTCTCCGTGTCGTTTCGTTTATTTGATTAACGCAAAGCACTCGAGGGCTATTTGCCTAAGGGGAAGGATGCCTTCGAGGAGAACTTTCTAAGGAGAATTGGCTCATATGCAGCCAGTCCGTTCGCGGGATTCGAACCTCGGACCGAACTACCAGTGTTCAGCGACTTTATCGCTCGGCCGCTGGTGGGCATCCGTGCCATTTTCGGTAATTTCGCGTGTAATCCCCCCCCCTCTTCCAAGCAGAAACTTGTAAACTCTCGTTTCTTCAAACTTGGACATTTTTAGAGTTACTACTAAGTCTCAAATATTTTTAAGGCTAACTAATACTAAAATATTCGTTATTTGCGGCTTTTAAGAAAAGGTACTAACCATCTCTCTTAATCGGAGCTCTCCGGAACCATAATGCATTTTCAAAAAATACATATGAATAGGCTAATCGCATCCAGATGCAGTATTTTTAAACAAATTTATTTTTTCGTTCCCTATTCGTAATTACTGTATCTGCCTGACATATTCTTAGGCATTATAGTACAGTTGTCATCTTATTGTTCTGCTTGAAAAAGAAACATGCCAATATAGAATTCAAATAGGCAACCTTGGATTGTAGGATATTGTTACTTAACCAATTATTGTGATTGACTTTAACTTTTCTTTCCGTAGTCCTCACCAGAATGCAAATTATTTGTTGTATATTTAAGCTGAGGGTTTGAATATTTTAGAGTGAGAACTTCTGACAGCCTCTCTTTGCAGCTACGTATTATCTCCTGTTCTGCCAAAGTTTTATTGCGGCTTTAGCATCTTGCCAGCTGATGCTTAAAATAATCTTAAATCCGCCGTCAATTATCTTGGACCAGCTTAAGTAGTCTATTTTGTGTGTAGTCTCGAACTACCTTACCTAAATTTGGATTTAACTTCATCTCAAGTTATTTCACATGGGGAAAACCACGGTAGCGGAGGTTATCTGTAGTGCCTTTTGTTCACTTAAAAAGTTAAATAAAAAGGTTATTTTAACCTTTTTACTGTTTTGTCATATGACTAAAGCGATAATTCGCTTTTCAGTTCAGTAGGGTCTGCAGAAGATTGAGGTAAGCGTGTCGATATAGCAGAACTCCACAAAAGATTTGCTCAGATTTTGAATAAAACTCCATCGCTTTCAAGGGCTTCAAATACATTTCTGAGCCCACCAGCGGCCGAGCGGTAAAGTCGCTGAACACTGGTAGTTCGGTCCGAGGTTCGAATCCCGCGAACGGGCTGGCTGCATGGGCGTTTTCGTGGTTTTCCCCATGTGTAACGTGTATGCGAGCCAGTTTCCCTCAGAAAGCCCTCCACGAGGCATCCCTTCCCTTAGGCAGATAGCCCTCGTGTGTTTTCCCATAATTAAATACACCAAATACATTCCTTCTTCAGGAGCAAAATGCTTCGAGAGAAGTTTTGAAGGAAGAGTTTTATTCAAAATCTTCACTAATCTGCTTTTTTTTTTTTTTTTTTTTTTTTTTTTTTTTTTTTTTTTTTTTTTTTGTCCAAGTTGAAATTATTATATCATTCATTAGTACAGGATTTCTGAGAAATATATAATATGCGACAACTATACGACATTATTTGAAACTGCCTTTATTGGTCAGTGTCCATTTTGTCTTTTTTTCTTCAATAACAATCGCGCACATGACCTTAGTCGATATTTCTGTCTCTAAAACTATAAGCATGGTATTTGTAACATAAATATAGTTAAAATGTTTTCGTGGGCCGCATAAAATTGCTTTGAGGGCCGCAAGTTTGGGACCACTGCTCTAAGGCACAAATATTGTTTCAGGTTAAAAAACTGAGAAATATTGCTCAAGGTAATTTTAATCTGAATGCGCATAAGCGAATTTAAAGAATTATGCATTTTAAATATTTTCGGCTTATTTAATTATGAAAAAGCATGCGAGAAGCTATCTGCCTAAGGGAAGCTGACTCACATAGATGTTACACATGAAGAAAGCCAAGAAAACGCCCATGCGCCAGCTCATTCGCCTAAAAATCGAACCTAGGTCGGAACTACCAGTGTTTAGCGACTTTACCGCTCGGCCGTTAATGGGCCCATTTCAAATGTACTCATAAATCATGTGACCTCACACGTTATCATTTTTCATATATTATAGTCTACCATTTCCGAAAAAAAATAAAAGTACTTGGAGGTCATTTAGTAGAAAATATCAATTTATTGACTGTATTGACCTTCGGAACAGGCGAAGTAGTTCTTCGCTTTGAGTTCGAAGTTCTTTTTTCATAGGATACGCATTTTGCCGGAACCTTATGCATAAATTTTATAGTTTTGCTTAAACTATGAAAATATTTTTATACGCACAAAAGGGCTTATTTTTTACCATACGAATTATCACAATTTCAAGTTCAGTGTACAAACTTTGTAAAATTTTTTTATATAGTTTCTGCAAACATTGTGAACTGAAATAAATTTTTGTTACATTTATCATGATAACATTAAATAATGAATAAAATTTTAGTGTGAAAAATCGTTCACGGATAATTGTTATTAACTCTCGGAACGCTGGTAATTCGCGGAGTACTGTTTCACAAATTTCATTCGTCTCACAGAATGTTGCTAACTCTTATTAATGTTTCGTTCTTCATTTGTACGCAAAGAAATATTCTAAGCAATAAGCTAAGATTTTGCATAGTAATACGGATGTAATTAAAAGTCGGAGGGTTTAAAAAAAAGAGTTTACAACATTTAAAAACTTTCAATAATAAAATGAGACTCCAGTTCTTGTTGCGCAAGTCTAAGATTAACTATGACTCTTTCTGCGTAATGCATTTAAAGTAGGCAGTCTTATGCATCAAATTCACGATAAAAATTTGAAAAGATTTTTTCAATATGTTTCACGTGGAAACTGTTAATTGTACATTATGAAAAAAAGAAAAAGAAAAAGGAAATAGTGTTTGCTTTTTCAGTTTAATTGATCATCAACAGATTCTCCCAGAGTCGACGTTTGTAGAATTTGATGCTCCTGGAATCATAGTCCAAAGTTAACTCCGATGTTTACTGTAGACTCCGAGTCTCTGTCGGAGTTTATCGACGTTTTACGGTCGACTTTGAGTCAAGATCAAAATGAATCGATGTTTTACTGTCGATCCTGCGTCTGCATCGGAGAGTATCGAAGTGTACGGTCAATTCCAAGTCTATATCGATGTACCGTGCCGATATAACTTAATTCAGTTTAATTACATCTATGAAACTAATAATCAAATCGAAACTAAAATATTTGAATGAAATCTAGGCGAAAGTATTCTATTTGACTGAATTCCTTTTAATCATTTTGCTTTTCATCTTTAGAATGATAAATTTTGCTAAAATGTTCTTGCATTTTTGAAGACGTTTCTTTTATCTTCTCACTTGTATTTTATGGAATTTTTACAATTTCATCTTATATTTTTGTTTTGTATTAAATTTGTGTTTGTTGTTTGAATAACCAGACGTAAATACGCTCCGAAAAAATTACTAGAACCATTAGAGGTAAATTTTCCGGTATCCTTGGCTAAAGTAGTGAAACTTCAGTACTATACTGCAAGCTTGACTCTACCCCCAAAAAAGAATGTGTGTGTGTGATTATGGAAAAGCCTCGAGGGCTATCTGCCTAAGGGGAGGGATGCCTTTGTGGAGGACTTTCTAAGGGAAACTGGCTCGTATACACGTTACACATGGGGAAAACCACGAAAACGCCCATGCAGCCATCCCGTTTGCGGGATTCGAACCTCGGACTGAACTACCAGTGTTCAGCGACTTTACCGCTCGGCCGCTGGTGGGCCTGAAAAAAGAATGAACTGCATGAATATTTGAATATTTCTGCAGTTAACACTTTCACTACATATGTACAAATAAGTTTCCTTTAAAGTTTTTAATGAAAATGTTTTCATCCTCAAAACTCAATCCCTTTTCCATTATAAATTTGTTAAAATTTCCTGATTATGACTTTAAAATGAATGCTATATGCAAAGTGGCGGTGGAACATCCCAAAGTAGGTTTCACACAGTAGATATATCTGCTTAGCATCCATACATTTCTGGAATCGGATATAAAAAATTAATTGGGAAACTGGAGATTGGAATAAGGGATTTTTTGCATGTGATTCCACAGTCTTGTTTAAAATAAATGGAAACAGGAGTGCAATGCAATAATTTTACACAAAGGGAAAATGTATTTTTAAAAAAAGTTGTATTTTTAATCGCGTAATAACAGCGCTTAACGAACTTGCGAATCCATCTCAAGTGAAAATATAGAAGTTCACAAATAAATATTTATTTTGAATTTGATATTTTGGGCAACTGCACACATTATTTATCAATAAAATTTTACGGTAGTATATCTTACAGATTTAGTACAAAATATGCTTTTCACTCAGTTGATATTTAAGATATATTTCATAATCTACATATCTAAAAAGCATGTACAGTGTACTCTCGATTATCCAGTTTACGGATTATTTGTACATGGCAATGTCCACGCACGCAGACTCAAAACTATGCACGAGAGTGTATAAAAAAACAAAAATGCGCGAGTCCGATTAGGACTTCCGTCTTTTGGTATAGTTACAACCATCCTCGTATAACTGGTTTGTGCATGGGCAAATTCATCTAATTGCGGAGATGTTCAGGCAATAATTGAAGTAGTATGCCAAAAAATTGAAAATGTCGATCAGGAAAACATCGAGAAATGGTTCGATGGCGATTCGAATGAGCCAAGCTTTTAATGTTTGAGTCATGGGGATATCGTTTCAAATGTCATATCAGAGGAGGCAGAAAGTGGTACTAAAAGTACAAGAGAAGAAAATATTGACAATTACATTAGCCTCGAGACAGCAATGATTTCTGTTGATAATAACAATATGCAAAAGTAAAGTTGCACTTGGAAAAGTATTATTCTTACTGATTTTTTTCAAAAATCAAATACATACAATGTGCATGAAAACTGACAAATTGGATTATCTTCGTTTTTCAGTTATCCGTTACCTGCTACTCTGATATTACACCGGATTGTCGAGAGTGCATTATATATTCAAACATTTGTCACATTCGAGAGCCGCACATTTCCTTCCTAAAGTGAGTAACTAGATTTTTTTTTCAGTGTTGCTTTCTTAGATTTTGTTTACTGTGAATACAAATATTCACGATCATTCCACTTTACGTCTATCCCATCACATCCGAATTTCTGTTTATTCTAAAAGATTTTATTAACTAATGATCTTTTGGGAAATAATGCAGTAGGTACATGGCAAAACTAAATCTCATACGTGGGGGGGGGATTTTTGCTCCGTGTTAGACATCATCCTTTTCGAAACTCGAATTAAAATTCGTTCAAGAATACAATTCACGTTTTTGACACTTTTGTTTTTGAAGTCGCGTTATTTGAAACCTACTTTTTGGAACTCATTAAAGCTTTTCAATAAATCTGCGTCAAAAACCTCCATGATTGTCACATTTTTATCGCTAATTACTTTTCACAAATGGTAAATTTTTTTAACCTGGAATTAATTAGTAATACGAATAAAAATATTTTTATTTTAATAGATCTTACAGTAGTAATTATATTGTAGAAGGAAATAAATGGTCATGCAAAAATACATGCTTTTTTTCATTGCGTTTTAAAGAAAATGAAAAAATAAATAAAACAAAACAAAACAAAATAGTCCCGCTAATCGTAACTATATATTTTTATTTTTTCTTGGAAGACTATTTTAAACTATCAGTTAGATCAACAAAAAAGAGTTTTTCAATGACAAATATAAATTTATTCGTTTCTTCCTTATTTAGACATTTTTTTGTATTAAATTTTCACTTCCTTTTAGGATGCCTTAAAATAATATTTCTCATCTACATATGTAGATATAATTATTTCTAAGACTTATCACTTTTGTATCAACTGAAATTTTACCAATAGCTTTCCGAACAGCGCTGTGAGGGTAAGCTGAATAATAAGTCCTTTAAAAGAAAACAAAAACTAGCGTTGCTTCTTATTTCTTATACACTTGTAGAGACATTAGGTTATTTTTTAAAGCAGGAGAGATGAAAACGCCTTCACAGGGAATCGAACCGCGGACCACCACACCACGAAGGCTCGCTAAGAAGGCGAGAGAAATACCTTATACACTATTAAAATATATTTTTTCTTTCGTGCTACAAACCTCTTCTGATAGTTTATTTATTTATTAGTATGGATTGATTGAACATTATATTACTTTCAGAATGTGAAACAAAAACTTTCAGGAAATTTTCTATTCTGCATTACGGAGTTAGAGTACGTTACCTGTGTATAGGAACATAAGCTACAGTTTGATTTCTATGTTAAATGGATGAAATCATTATGCTATGTCATGTAGTTAATATTATGGAGAGTAATCCTAACGGTATATTTAATTAAATTGGTTCAGGGAATACTATTATGCGACCATATAACGTAAAATTATGTAGAATAGGAAGAATCGCGATATTTTCATTGAATTTCTCATCGTCTGCAAGCCACAGGAGTTTCCGAACAATTAAAACGTTATAACCCATTGCACTCGGGGCCGTTTTCGCGCGGCGCACCAACAACTCGAGACGTTTCGCAGACTTTTTGACGCAATTCTTTCCAGTAACTTAAAATCATCACACACAAAAATTAATGTATAAAATTTTTATATTTTAACATTTTATATATCTTTACACCTCTATAAACATAATTTCTTAAATATTAGTCTCTGTAATTTTTCTGTGTATGATATTTCGTGTAACAATTCCCAAGATGCATGCCCGGCATGCCGGGGCAAGTAATTACAATGATATGTCGTTTGATGCCTTTTTCCGGGTTCATTTCTGTGAGAACAGGCTTTGTGCTAGATAAGAAAAAATAAGCTTTCAGATACAAAAATCTTATCTCTATTTAAAGGAGTATCATTTCACACTTCATAAGATTACACAGAAAGAAGGAACCCGCTTCGAAGAAACTAAATGTAAACAGTTATTTCCTCGCATCGAGTTTCCGCTTCAAACCAAGTGGTGAGCGAGAGCCACCTCTCGAGTTGCGGCATCACATCACATGGTGAGTGAGAGTCGCCTCGAGAGTGCAAAGGGATAAAAAACTGTTAGTTCATCCGGAGTTCGAGCCCAGGCAACCGGGGGTAATGTGTTAGTTGGTTTTCGTGGTTCTTCTCACGTATAACATGAATACGAACCAGTTTTTGTTAATTCTCCATGATACCATTACTCCCCTTAGGCGGATAGCTCTTGAGTGCTTTGCCATATACAGGGTGATTCTAAATTGTTTTTACAAATTAAGAAAGGTGATAGTACTCATCCAGATGAGCAATAATTACCATAGAACATGGGATCGCATTCCATTCTGACCGGCAGAAAAGAGGAATATTAGATTTCCAACCTGAGCGTAAACAGTGCTGGGAGAGCGAATGAACGAGACCAAAAGTTGCGCAATCAGTTTAGTGAAATACTTAGAGTCGACAAAACGGATAAAACCGAAAAGTTGGCGCTTGAGTGTTAATTGGAACTCAGACTTTGATGGCAAACGCTCAAATGTACATCTTTGGTTGGTAAGGTCTCAACTTCGCAAACGATTGCAACAAGTTAATTATCTAATCAAGGGCTGAACTAACTTAATTAACTTTTAAATACCCGCAATAGTTAAATTATATACCACAAGTGGTGCCTTTTGATAATCTAAAGAGTTAAATATATATATTTTAACCTTTCTAAGGCTTTGAAGTCTAAATTAAGACTAAAGCAGTAAATAATTTTTCAGTCTTGTCTAGTAGTCAGTCTAGTAAGACTGTAGGTTTTTTCGTGTTACGCAAAGCAGTACTTTACAAATTGAAATCGCTCAAAGAGATGTAATTGTATAATTAGTCGTAGTTATTCAATTTACATATACGGTAATTTACCTGTGCGGTTTATTTCGTATTTAAATTGTGTAATTATTCTGTATTTTGTATTGGACGATAATTAAACCTCTTCCTCACATTCTGTAGTGCTATTTATTAAAATACCTCTTAGATACAAATTATAGAACAAAAATATAGCAAGAAAGATAGGGTGTTGTTTTTAGAGTAAATGTGGAATTTAAAAACGAAATCATAATGTTATTTTCATTAGAACTAAATAGTTAATTTTGCAGGGAAAGTGCAGAATCGCTCACTGCTTGTCACGTTTTTAAGCACATACTCGTTATCCATGTACACGTCGACCTATTTTCACTTAAAAAAACATCCCAGAATGGTACAAAAATGGCATTGCGCACACTCTTGACTTTATCCATGTACACATCGACCTATTTTCACTTAAAAAGTCAAAGAAAATTGACAAAAATCCAATTATTCTTACTCTTGTAAAAAGCGCCAAACAAAGAAGTGGGCGATTCTGCACTTTAACCAGTTTTGTTATACTAATTAATTTCTGATTTCACCCGCGGCTGAATGATAAAATAGCTGAAACATGCTAGTTCTAATCGGATTCATATCCCTGCAAACTGGTTGTTGCATGAGATTTTCGTGGTTTTCCCCTCATGTGGAACCTCACTGAAAAGCAACATACATTGAAAAATCTTCCACGAAGATATCCTTATTCCATAGGCAGATAGTCGTCAAGTTTCTTTGCCTTAATTATTTAACGCAGTCTAACTTACTTAATTTCTGAGTAAATTTATATGCACATTTTCATAGTTTTATTAACATCAAAATATTATGTGAAATATAACATTCTGGATAGTCGACAATGCTGTGCACAACAGAGAACGATGGATGAATTTCGTGTTTTATTTCACAGTTCCAATTTCGATTTGCCCTCTTTAGTCAAGTGTATATTTTTCTGCTCTGTCCTGCTCTCCAAGATATCAAAAGGTGATACATTTGGTGAAATCTTTACGCAATAGCTATGTTACATTGTTTTTTTTAAAGAACTTTCTGAATTGATTTCGTACGAGAAAAGGAATGAAACAAAGTAAAGACGATGTTAATGTCTCAAAAATAGTAGATAAAATTCTACCACAGCAATGATACTGAATTCAAGCACGTAGTTCAGTCACAGTTGTCGTACTGCATTATTATCAGTTGCTAACCAGTTATTCTTTCTACGCAAATAATAAGGTATATTACAATTCGAAACGCTCATATCATGTAAGTTTCACTATTTTACTGAAATATATATATGCACACACACATACACAGAGAGACAGACAATCTCCCCCCCCCAAAAAAAAAGCGTAGGTAGAGTGCACTGATTAATTGTGGAGTGATGCCTAACTTGCGCCAAAACTTGAATAAAAAAAAACCTGAAATACGGATCCCTTGATTTCTAATCAGCAACATAAATACGTCACTAATCGCATGTCGCACATACCATTAGTATTAAGACCCATGCCGATAAGGAGGAGGAGGAGGCATGTATGGCCAAGAGACAGTTATTACATTAAGAAATTCGTACAGCAGTAGTTCATTTCAATTGTTACATTATTCCATTGCTTGTTTATACGGGTTCGTAGGTCATTAGGATCGCAGCGGGATGGCAAGCTATACACCTGGTTTTACACGTAGTTCCACAAGAAGTCCAACAGGGTTTAGTCAGATGACCTCGGTTATCACTCCATATAATAACTGTAACTGAAGTTCATAAACACGAAACTGATCAACAATAAGCTTCATAGCTACGGCAGCTGATATGGTGAGGCGAAATCATGCCAGAATCACACAGAACGCAGATGGACTAACGGTAAGTCGTCTAAGAAAGCAGGTATTTCGGTCTGTAATAGCTCCAATATACTGGTTTCTAAAAGTTTAGCACGTGACGGAAAAATCGACAAAAACTGAAATGTAAAGTTCTAACTAGCACCAAATAATACATGAAGGTAGCAAAAGTGTTTATGCATGAAAGCAAATAAGCATAACATACCTAGATGAAAACACTATTTAATTTTCTAAATTATATGAGGAAAAATTCCATATATTATATGATGGTCATTTGAGTCATTAACAAATTGATGTTTAAAACTAACATCACACGAAAGTTATATTAATAAGTTATGTGACCACCTCAGACTTTCACAGAACCTTTAAAGCGATTGCCTATGCTTTCAAGAAAGTGGCCAACCATCGCAGATGATAAAAAATGACCGTTCCTCTATTACGGCAATTTTCAACTACCTGAGTCTAGCCAGAGGAGGTAAACGTGCAGAGATAACCACATCCGAGGGTTTCTCAAAGATTGCCAATACGACTGAGAAATACGGCAGTCACTCGGACGGGGAATACGGCAGTCACTCTATACGAGGAATGCCTTCACTCTCCAGGTACTCGTTGGCATAGTGGGGACGGACATAATCATCCATAACGCTTCAATGTTTCCGGCAGCATGCTGGCGCTCAACATCTGTCTGAGGCGGGGTTACGCTCACAGAGGCCTTTAAGACGTTTGCCTTTGACCCCACAACATCGGTGGAGTCGTCTGGAGTGGTGTCACAGCCGATCATCATAATTGCCACCAGACTGGCATCGTATAGTGTTCAGCGAAGAATCCTTTTACTCTTGAAGCAGATGACCGCCGTGTTCGTGTCTAGAGAGGACGAGGCCAGCGGTCCCAATCAGCCTTTGTCTTACAAAGACATACAGCCATATCTCCCTGGTGTGATGGTGTGGGGCGCTATTTCTTATGACAGGTCATCTTTAGTCATCCTCCGTACCACTTTAACAGCTCAAAGATATGTTGGTACCATCCTGCGGCCGGTTGCATTATTCGTCATGGCACGTCATCCTGGGGCCATTTTTCAACAAAATAATGCCAGGCCACATAAGCGCTCGCATATCTCTTAACTGTCTCCGCGCGGTTGATACTCTTCCTTGGCCAGCAATGCCACCAGACCTTTCAGCAATCGAGCATGTCTGGGACATGGTAGGCCGCCAGATTCGGGCACCACAAATATCGCAGATCTGGAGCAACAATTGATGAATGCCAGGCAGAATGTGTCGCAGAATGACATTAGGAACCTCTACCGTTCCTTGCCTCGACGAATTCAAGCATGCATTGACGCCAGGGGCGGTTCGACCAATTATTAATTTGAACACTCAATGGGTTATTTTGAGCCGTGAACAGGTACTATGAGCTTGATTTCTTTAATGATTTTATTATCTGTGTATGATCTATACACATATTCAGTTCCATCAAAAACAACCACTTCCTTCACGGTGCTGCGATTTCTTTTTACGAAAGAGTGTATATGAAGGGTTAGCAGATATGTTATTAGGTTATTATAAATTTCTTCTTTTTTTTTTTTTGGAGGGGGCCAACTTTTTTTAAGGTAGTTTAACCTGTTATATCATAGTCTTATTTTTTTTTTTTTTTTTTTTTTTGTACATTTTGTTGCTGCTCGCTGAATATCAGGCTCTCGTTGACACAAAAAGAAATTCTTTTATTGTGTCATACCCTGTGATGGAAAATGATATTTTTACTTCAATATTAAAACAGAATAAAGAATGTATGAGTCTCAACAAGCAAGTAACATTTGAAGACAACGCAGAGTTGCTTCATATGGCCCGGCCAGTTAGTGGACCAGTGTCTAAAATAGGCAAACGCTGATAATTCGGCTCGAGTTCTATACTCGATGGTAAATACCATGACGTCATGATGTTTCTGCGGTTCTACTCATCCATAACGTAACTAACTGTTGATTGTTGCGTAGGAAATCGTTAACGAAGCCATTCTTTCTCCGAGATAACCCGCGTGGCTTTGACGAACTAATCAAGACAAACAATCAAGTTAAGAAGATATAAGGAGAAAGAATAGATTTTAAATGGTCAATTTTCAATCAAATCTGCAAACATTTTAAATTCTTTTTTCTGAACCTTTTTAAGGTTTTTAGCGAATCTTTACTGCCAGAAAATTGTAAAAATATAAAACTTGGCAAATAGAAATTTGGAATAAATTTCCTGTTTATTTCCGATAAGATAAGATTTCCTGTCTTCTGATATATTATGAAGTTTGCAGAGATTAATTTTTAGGTCAGATGAGAAGAAACAGTCTACGATAGGGTTTTTCTAAACTACTTTTTTTGTGACCCAGTTGTTTTAAAAATTTTCCTTCGTAACCTTACTAGGTTACGAGATAATGGTTTATGCTCTGCTGTCAAATTAAACAAATTTTAATGTTAAAAAACTTCTCCTTTATGGTGAAAGTAACAAAACTACATACAAAAAATGTAAAATAATCAAAACATTTTGATGGTAATTGTAATGCTGGTAACTAGAACTTTTTCAGATCTACAGAAAATGAAAACAACTTTATTTTTAAATCTGGTTCGACGCCTAATCGGTTTCTATATTAATTTTTTAGAAAAACTAATGTCGAGAAGGCTGTATCAAATTTTTAAAGTTGGAACAAAGACATTAGAAACTTAATTGCCTTTTGTGCTAAAAATAGATACTCTTGACGACAGAATAGCCGAAAAAATCTATTAATGGTATTTTTTCGAAGCTGACCTTAAGCGCTATATCACAAGATAGATCATTTATGGTTTTTTAATGGCTGAATTCAATAATTCCATCTCTTATTCTACGATTATATTAATTGTGAAAGCGTTTTTTACAACTAAACTAAGAAATAAATTAATAATGGTTAAGTTTCAGTATCACAGTGTAATCTATGCACACATTAAACTACTAAATACTGATGTTATCTCTTGACAAACTATAATGTAGTTTCATGTTACTAATGTTACTATAATACGTAATGTTAGAAATTTCACTAAGCTTATCTGTGAACCAGCGTTTGCTTTCGTGACCCAGTGCCGGGCCACATCCAGGCATTTGGGAAACACTGTTCAACGGCATGAAATTAAATTATTTGATGAAAATCGACAGTTGCGATATATCACTTACCTTATATAGTTGTTTGAAAACTGGAAACTGAAATTCATTCTTATTTAATGCTAATTCCGATGTAATTTTGGAAAGTTATAGACAAATATCTCTCTCGTCTCTATCAATTTCGGTGATATTAGATATGCATTTAAAACATGCCGTACTGGCATTATTATTTATATTTCAGGGCCATTCATACGAATTTACAAATTGTTATAATGCTTGTATGTGATTATCTTGAGGGATTCTTTCCTGGCCGGTGGACAGGTCTTAGAAGAGGTCCTGGAGAAGTATAATTATTTTGGTTTGAAAGAGCTGGACAGTTTATTTGAGATTTCAGTAAGATGCATTTCTCCAGACTTATTAGACTGTTAGCAGTTTATGCAGCCAAATTTCGAAATATGATTAGCAGTACATATGAGGAAGAAATTTGAGATACTGGATGTGCTCCAAAGAGCAATTTATCTCTTTGAACTCTTTAAAATCAGTTTGTTTACCGAGTGGAGATAATGTTAAATAAATTTTGCGGCACTTATGTATTTTTTATGTTTTAGGCTTGTTTTATTTTATTGCTATTTTTTCGCGAAACAGACCTTTGAGATCCTCTTTATTAATCACCAGTATTTATTTCTAATTTAAAGAGAGATAAAAATGTGAACTAATGTTGGAATGGAAATAGTAGATTTTTATATTTATCGTCTAAGCTATCAAAAATTCAGCAATTTTCTTTTAGGGTCTCGGATGTTTAATATATTACTAAAAAAATCTCTCTTTAATTTCGAGTAGAATCTGAAAATTATTTTTAAAATTGAAATTTATAAAATATTGAATCTAAGCATTTTTCAACATGTATATTTTCTTTCCGTTTGTTAGACAATATTAAGCACAGTGCATACACAATATTTCACAGTAGACAGGCATAGTATTAAGCACAGTACAATATTTTAATTGATAGACAGAATCAAGCAGGCATTGATATAAAAGTAGGATCATCATATATGGTCATATTTTCAAGACTTAAATGGTAGTTACGAATGAAACCAACCCTTTTCGGCAGATGAAATCCTTCATCAGTATTCTAAAGCCTTCAATTCTTTCGCCTTTAATCGTGAAAGAGATGGGTGACAACGTGGAAATGTCACGTGAGGATTTGGCACCCCGCCAGATAGCCATCAATTTATACTCATTAACATGATAATGGCGCCATTAAAAGTTGGTATTCCAGCACGCACTGGCAACCTTTAAATGTCCCGCAATCGGACTCTTCTCTCCTTTCCCACCTTCTTCCCTTCAGCCCGTTTACTTAGACGATTCTTGGACTCAAACTGAAAGGTAAAAATGTTCATAAACGGTGGAGGAGTAATAGCTTGACAATAAGTGACTGTAACAAAGCATGAATGGCAAGTTATCAAAAAGGTGACTGCTTTCGTAACATTTCAGTTCTGCACACTCTTTGATTAATTTTACAGAAGAGATAACCTTTCCCGTGTGCTTTAGGTTCCCCTTTTCTTCTCATGCTTTACCATAAATGATTCTTCATTCTTAAGCCTCATAAAATGATTCTTCATTCTTAAGCATTTAGTTTATTTAATTATGGCAAAGCACACACTAGGGCTATCTGCCTAAGGGGAGGGATGCCTTCGTGGAGGACTTTTTAAGGTAAACTGGCTCGTATACACGTTACACATGGGAAAAAACCACGAAACCGCCCATGCAGCCAGCCCGTTCGCGGGATTCGAACCTCGGACCGAAGTACCAGTATTCAGCGACTTTACCGCTCAGCCGCTGGTGGGCCCTTAAGAATTTAATCTGCAGTCATAAATATTCAACTAATGCAGATAATTAATTAGGTTACATTTGCTAAAGAAATATCGCCAGACAAATAACTATATTTTAATTATTATTTACTCCTTTCATATGTAGTTGAAGATGAAAGGTATTCCTTGCCTTCCTTGATACTTCCAGTGGTTCAGTTTACTTTCAACTATTCATGATTCCTAATTCCTCCTGGTTTATATGCGGTGACTGAATTAAGAGCAGTGGAATTCATCACCAACATGAATATGTAGCATTTCCTTTTCCCAGACACGCTTTAAATGTGGAGAATGTAGTATTCCTTATAGGTGTTATTGAGGTGTAACAATTAACACACCGAGACGGTTATTCGGAGACAAGTGTTTCACTCCAGGGTAGATCACATGTCTCCGAATATACCGTGGCAGAGGAAGGCACGGTATATTTTTATTGATTTTCTCTCCGAGACTTCTGTCCACAGATAAAAATAAATTATAATAAAAATTTCATATTTTTACCAAAATAAGATTTTGAAACTTTATGACCAGAGCCCGAAATTCATATTTTATCAACCCTTCACGGTTCTGATGAAGTAATATTCTGGTGAAGATAAAATATTCCTATTTAATGAGCTAGATGCAGTTGACATTCTTTCTAACGGTCGTAACTTAAGGAAAAGGGTCTCAAAACGAGTGGCGGCTATTAAGAAAATAATCAAATTGTTTCACATTACAATAATCCCTCGCGTCGTAAAGAATAAGGGCCCTCCAATGGCTAAACTGGGAGACTGCTGAATACTGAAAATTCGTCTCGAGTTCGAACCCAGAAGAATGGGGATGGTTTTCGTCGTTTTTCTTACTGTAACGTGAATACGATTTAGCCAATTTCCCTTGAAAAGTTCACCACGAAGGCATCCTTCACATTGGGATGATCGTGTGCTTTTCCATATTGAAATATATATTACATATGTTATACATCATATATGTACCCAAATTACCCCTTGTATACTTTGCCCAGATCATCAACGTAAATAAAAAAAGGTGCTTTCACTAGTGATCGCTATAAAAAAAAATGAATTTGATGTACTCTCTCAATTAGGACTTTTCGCACCAGTCATTGAAATAGAACGATCGCTAAAATAAGCGGTTGACGAGCATCGACTGTATGAATATTTTATGCAGTTTAACGAAAAGATGTTGAAATAATTTATCAGTATTTGCTTTTAATGTTTATTGACTAAGTATGAAAATCTATTTGGGGAGGAAAATAACTTCAATTATTTCGAATTTATTATTTGGAATAACTCTCTTACTTGAAAACCGACGCAAACACACCAGAAAAGGAAAAGAAATTAGAAGTTCCTTTTCATGCTTTCGGAGATAAACAAGCGTTCAGAATAATTTACGAACAATAATTTCCAATGCCAATAGCAAATGACATTACGCTATAAAAATGAATTTCTAAAATTCCCGTTCTTATTATAAAACAGATTATAAGTGTTGTTTAATAAAAGTGTATATATTTTCCAAAATATAAAAGAAATGTAAATTTGTTCATGGCTAGAGGCTGCAGCCAGCAAAATGCATCTAACAATCAACCAAAATAAAACTAAATACATGCCAAGTGCTAATAACAGCATCCCCTATTTTGAAGTTGGGAATTAAAAATTTGAACCTGTTAGCAAATTTAAATATTCAGGATCAGAAGTTTAATACTCTCAATGATTTAATGCCCGAGATCCGTAGTAGAGTCACAGATGCTAAACGATATTTTTTCGGTCTCAAAAAGTACTTGAAACTGGCCAGAAAAACGAAGATCTTAATTTTCAAAAGCTTAATCAAACTCATTCTTACATACTTTACTGAGACCTGGGCAATGACAGAAAAAGCTCAAAGTATTATTTCTGTCTTTGAAAGAAAAATTTTGAGAAGTATTTTTGGTGGCATAAGATGTAACAATATCTGGAGAAGAAGAACTAACTCTGAACTCTATAAATCCTTTAAAGAAATTGATATAGTAAAATATATAAGGATTCAGAGAATTAAATGGGCAGGACACCTGTGCAGAATGGATGAAAATAGAGTAACTGAAAAGATCTTCTCGGCCAGGTCATTTGGCACCCGAAAAAGAGGGAGACCTAAACTTAAGTGGCTCGACTGTTTGGAAACAGACTTAGCATTTAAAAAAAAAAAAAAAAAAAAAAAAAAACAAGTGGATGTCCCTGGCCAGGGATAGAAGAGCTTAGAATTCGATTCTGAGGAAGGCAAGGGCTCATACTGGGCTGTCTGGCCATTGAAGAAGAAATTCGTTCATGTAGTTCATTCATCCAAAACACTTTCAAAAAATTGGATGAGATATTCCTAGTTAGATGTAAGTAGGGATATTTAGTCATTCAATAAAGTATTAACGCATTTCTCCGTGTGTGCTCTGGTACTGTAACTGATATCACATCCACCTAGCAGTTGGAAGGTCCGTGGTTCGATTCCCGGCCACAGCATTATTGACTCTTGACGTTTTTCCATGCGAAAATCAATCTCACAGTTTCTACAGCGATGTCTGTGGCAAAATATGGAGAACGATATTTTATCACAACCTGGATTTAATCGAGTAGGTCTCCTCCTTTGCTCAGTCGCCTTTTAAGTGGGAGAAAGGGGAAGCAACTGTGTGTGCTGTCTGTGTGTACATCCAGCAAGCAACTGGAAAGTGAATGGTTCGAATCCTAGTGAGGTAATTACTGATTTTTTAGATTTGTTCCGTAAAACCTAAATGTCTACCAAATGTTGGGCACTAGCCGGCCAGTGCATCGGCCATTTTGCGAAAGATCAGACTTCGAGTTTTGGCCTTAACTTGCTCATTTATTTCCAACTTTGGTTTCAGTCACGTGAATTCAGAGCAAAAATTTGTTTCGGTTTAATTGGTCATATTTCTAATTTTTTAAGAAGGAGAATAATTCTTTGCATATTTTCTTTGTTTTCCCGGTAACTGTGTGAAGTCAATAACCGAAATGTTCTGGCTTTTTAGTTCTGGCAGTAATTTATCTTTGGAAATGTATACGATTAAGTTGTTTTAAATGATGTTTCCATGTCGGTGCATTTCGGTATCGCTTTGTGGGAAGGGATTAAAGGTTAGCTTATGATGTGTTGTAAGTTTGCCTTTATTTGCATAAAACCAGGGGAAAGAATCCAAAGTTGCATAGATATTTTTAGGAAAGAGAATGAATGGGAAAGGCTACTGAAGTCCTTCTCTCTCTATTTGTGGATGTTTAGTTTTGTTATTAATTTGCGAAACAGCATTTTGACTTAAGGAATGAGAATTTTTATATCTTAAAAATGTTGGTGTCAAAAGTTGAATATAACTAATAGGATAGACAGACAAAAATCTTCTTATTATAATAGGATAAAATTAGTTTCAATTAAAACCGTTATACAAGTCTTTCAAATCATTATCTAATGAAATATGAATAAAATACCGTATCATTTTCGTCTGTTATAAAGGTAAGCATTTTCTGATATAAAAGTTATGTCGTTCTCCTCGATGCTACTCGTTTTAGCCAGGATACTGTGTGAGAGCTTTTAGGATGTTTTATACCTTTTTTTTCTCATTCTCACGCTTTATGTCCCACAAGATTTTGCGAACATTCCCCATTCTTCACAGAAAATTTCTTGTAAGGAATTACTTTTCAGTTTACTGGAAGGAGCTTTTTCGAGGTATTCCAGTGTAGTCAAGGGTACATCAAAAAGAGTTGTTGCTATTTTAATTCGATTTAATAAGTATTATGCGTATCTAAAAACCAGGCTACTGGACTCTTCGACATCTGTGGTACTCATTCCGTTTTCAAGTACACATTCTCATTTTGTAGAGTCATTAGGTTTATTTCGGAGTAGAAAACATAGAGAAACAACAATATTCACACTGAGATTTGAACTTCTGACGTTAACCGGGCTTGTTTTTCAATTACGCGATGAATACACATAGAGAAAGTACATATTACGCTCATTTTCTTAATAGCGAGTGACTGTGATTTCCTACGAACACGGGCTTTATTTGCAAGTCTTAGAGTCTTCCGCTGTTAAAGCTATTTTCTCGCGTCTTTTGGATATTTGCAGCTCACTATTTAGAGAGAAGGGTTTGCATGTTGGGAACACACACACGTGGCGTGAAATGATGGATTTAAGATCAAGGTAACGTTCTTGGATTGTCACGACTTACCAGATGTTTCGAATGTATCCAAATCCAAAAATCGCATCGATTGAGGTCTGAGGATCGGGGAGGTCATACATTACGAAAGTACTGGCTAATGACACGTTGTTCTGTAAAATGACGTTTAAGAAAATTCGTAACACACCGTACAATATGTGGAGGAGCTCCAGTTCGCATAAAGAGTGTGTGTGCAAGGAACTGATGTGCTTGCAGATACAGAAAATTTCGTTCTCTAACAACGATGCATATCGAGCATGCCACTGTTCCTACAGAACTTAACTCCTTGAAAACGTATGAGCAAATGACGCAAAAAATCCACACCATACCGTCACCTTTGGTGAATGCAATGGAACCTCTAAGATCGATCGGATTTTCTCATTCCCGAATTCAGAAGTTGTGAGTACTCACTGCACCGTCCAAATGAAAATGCACTTCGTTTATCCAGAGAATATTCCAGGGCCATTCTGAATCGACCTCAAAGCGAGCAAGAAACAGAAGAGAGAACCGGAGTCGAGTATCAAAATCATGCAGAAGCAACCGCTACACTAATGAAAAATTTGTAAGGGTAATATCGGACGACGTTCCGCAAGATCTTATGGTCAGAACACCAGGAAGAAGGGGCTTCCAGACTTGGCATGCTCAAGGCAGCCTTAACAGGGTAAAATTGCCCCAGCCCCTTAAGACTATCCTAGGAAAAGCCACCCCCTCCGTCAACCCAGAGGGATTTAAATATTTCACATTCCTGAGGAGAATTGTGCATCACCAGAGTACTTAGGTGCAATGACCTTACCTCCATCGAAAAATAAATTATTTCGAATATATCAGCATAAATACAAAATTAAAAGTTATAAGGTTTAAGAAAAAGGTCTATAAAAGTAGAGAAAATTTCATAAAAGTCACACATGTTTCACATAGCACAATTATAAGTACGCAAGAACAGTGATGGAGAGCAACGTATCCACCGAATAAGAAAGAAGTCACACAGTTAGACATCGACCGTCCCTCAGTGTTGACCAAGGGAAGCCCATCCCCAAGGAAAACCTGCGATATCTACAATAAATACCAGATCCTCCCATAAAATGGTCGGTTCCGGAAATCCGATCCTTCCCAACCTCGAGGGAGCACAACTCCTCCCGCCAGATCTTATGGACTGTTAAATGTGGTCTATCTAGCGTATCTGCTATAGGCCGAACACTGGTGCTAGCCTGAAAGTTTGAAGCTGTGTCGTCTACGACCTGAAGCGCAACCTCCTGTACTGCTTCTGCAGAAACAGGTTTCTTTCTCTTCCAGGACGAACAGAAAACGATCCTGTTTCTTTAAATTTTCATTATCATTTTCCGAAGGTTTTTAACATTCATTGGATCTCTTAGAATCCTCTTCAAAGTCCGAAATTTCCGTAGGGCAACTACTGCGGAATTACTGTTTTGGTAGAACATTTTTACTAACAAAACGCGATCTCTTAAACTTATCGTCATTTATGAACAACATGCACATTGAAAATAAAGTCTCTTTGATACTTGGTCGGTATACTGGCCTGCAGCAGGTGATAGTGTTCCTTACTCTTGACAGATATTGAAAGAGCCACATTAGGGCTAAACTGGTGGTGCAACAGTAAAGAATATTCTCCAAAAGAGATAAGTACCCGACGAGGAGCAAGGAGACTGAAGCGCTTTGCTTCTAAAATCGAAGAACGGGTAGGTCTGGAGACTGGTCGGTGGCGATGCTGGTAGTCTCTCAGAATTCACGCGTATGTAAAGACACAATACCAAACTGAATAGTAAACGCACTAGAGGTTTCTCATTGGTCATTCTGATTGTTCAGTGTAGTATGCAGCAAAGGAGCAGCGTACGGCCTAAAATATATATCCTCCTCAGGAATGTCGTACTCCAAGTTTTCTGCGAAATTTGCTGGGTTATTTCTTGAAGTTCGCTCATAAAATTATTCGCTAATTAATCCGTGTGGTGAGATCTTTAATTGATTCTTTTTTAGATCCGATTGTAGGCTTCTGTTCCTTATAAAGTATGGAGCACCTGTAATAATTCTAAGAGCCTTTATTTTGCATACGTAATAATAGGCCTAATAGATGTGATATAGATTCTTCTCTTCAAACTGATAGAAGGAAGGCTGATCATTTTTAAGCTGTGGGAAAAATTTGAACATTATTCCATATGCTTTTCCACGCACTTTTGGCCATGTGAGTGGACCAGGTGAATGACCTATTAAAAGTAATTCCCAGATAGCTGGCGCTGTCCACTCTGTGAACCAGGGTACTAAAGAGCCTTACATCTTTCGTGGTAGCTGTCATTTTGCGGTGTTCCTAAACAGCAGAATTTTTTATTTGTGATGTTGAATACTGTTTTTCATTTGCTACACCATTTCTCAATGTCGAGGATCTTTTCCTGTATATTGAAGAGAACGTGATTTTGTGATTTGGATTTAATAGCAACAGCCGTATCATCGTCGTAGCAAGCCAGGAATGTGTTGTGGTCGTCTCTAAAACTGGGGAAGTCATTGACATACAGAATGTAAAATATCGGCGCCAAGTTAGAGCCTTGCGGAACGCCCGCATGTATGCTTTTAACGTTGGAAATCTCATTTCCGTGTTTAACGTCGAAAGTGCATCTTTTCAAAAAAAAAAAAAATCAGCAGAACCAGGTTACGAGGCAGTCCCAACTTGATAAGCTTATGTATGAGACTTGGATGCCAAACGCGGTCAAAAGCCTTGGCCATATCCAGCATCAGGATTGCAACACACATGTTGTTATGAAGAGTTGAGCTGATGAACTCAGGCGAACAAGCTGCGTACACGTAGAAAGTCCGTTTCTAAATCGATGTTGATGATCAACGAGGCACTGAAGGTCATTCTTAATGCAAATGCAGATGGACGTATCTTGCTGAGTGATGATAACAGGCTTATCGTCCTGTAATTAACAGAATTTTCATGTGATTTTTCAGGATTGGGAATCAGAAAAATAGTTGCATGCTTGCGGGACTACGGAAAGTAGTTATTGTACAAGCAGGTATTAAGAATGTCCGTAAGTTTACAAATAATTTTAAATGACATATTTTTAAGCATCCAGTTATTAACGCCATCTTTACCGGGAGCCTTTCTGGGTTTAAGCGCTAATATATTCCACAACCTCCTGGTCCGAATCGATGTCAGCTGGAGAGACAAAGTTTTTACAACAGTGATCTTTTCCAAAACAAAGAGTGAATCCGGTCTTAGGACCCTCACGTTTTATATCTGATAGCAAAGATTGGAAACTATTCTCTTCTCTTGTGGAGCTAACGGAAGAAATAGCGAAAGATGTGCCTGTCGGAGATGCAGTGAAAAGTCGTTACTGGAGTTATCATTCAAGCAGCAACACTCTTTATGCTTATGACATCACCAAAGCATTAGATTTATGTTTCATTATTTTCGGCGTTTTCATATTTTTAATTTTCAAATATAAAAAAGTCTCCAGGGAAAAAAATCACGAATTCTAAGGGCACAAAAGTTCGGTTTCAATTTATGTGAAGGCTGCACTTGATGTATTGATGGATATTTTTGTTTAATATATTGCATAAAATTGATTCTTAAATCTTCTCCTTCAAAAAATATTCATCTTGTTTCTTATTTTCTGTAGCAGGTTACTCACTTGACTCAAGCCTGCCTCAGCTAAGTAAGGAAGCAAATTCAATAATATTGTTCGGTAAAAACTTTTATTTTGGAATATGTTTCTCAGATAAATTTTAAATTCTAAAACACATGCATATTTACGCATACATATGTTTTGGATAAGACTTGTGCTACAACAATCTCCTTCAATTCAATCAACTCTCCTTGCATCATAATATCAAGATGAGATATGTAGCTGTTTAGAGTCATTTAAATTTCAATGTCTTGGAAGCGAACTTTAATTTTTTTTTTTAATTTTGCAAGTATATTGTATATAACAATGTATCTTCCTATGAAGTTTTACGTTCCTTGCATTTGTGCTTTCTTATGTACTTAGGTTTGACTTTTTTATACTGCATGCTTTATATAAAAAAATTTACATATTTTATAAGGTATTTCTCCCGCCTTCTTAGCATGCTTTCGTGGTGTTATAGTCAGCACACTCGACTTGTATTCCAGAGGTCCGAGGTTCGAGTCCCGACGGGGGCATTGCTCATTTTTCAAGCCTTCCTTCTTCAAAATAACCAACGTCTCTACAATGGCGTCCTAACTAAAAAAAGAGGGCGGTTGATGATTCTCCACCACCAGGAGTTGGCGAATGGGTTCCCTCCTTTTTTAAAAGAGGGGGTATATAAGGTACTTCTCCAGCCTTCTTAGAATGCCTTCGTGGTGTTATGGTCAGCACACTCGGCGCGAATTCGAGATGTCCGAGGTTCGAGTCCCGGCGAGGACACTGCTCATTCCATAAGTCTCTCTCTCATGATTCCACAAGTCTTTTTTAAATCACCCTCTTTTTTTTTTTTTTTTTTCTTTTGCAATACTGATAGGGTTTTCTTAATCAACTACATTTGCTTGCTGTGAGCAATCTCGTATACTCTATGTTTATTTTCCCTTGTTCGGTGTAAATGATTAATATTGTCTTCTTCATAATTTAGTTTGTTTCAACAGCTAAGTTACATTAATAATATGAAGCTCATTTAGATTATGTGTTTGTCAAAGACGATGTCAAATAAGATTTGACTCCCAACAAAGAAGTGGAAATAAAATTGTCTTTTATATTTTCACTTCTGTGCTCATTGTGAAAGATTTTCATACAGATTTAATGCTCAAAGGAAAGTTTAACATGAGGAACACTAAGAATATTTTTGAAAAGCAAATCTTATATTTTTATATTAATTCAGCTACAAGGTTAAACTCAGTTTGTCTAACGTTTGAATTTGTAGAACGAATATTTGTCCCGGCTTTTTCTGCAAACTCGGAAGGCTAACATTAACATAACAATAATGTAAAACCAAACAACTAAAATGTATTGGTGGCTTCAAGTACAAAACTAAAACTTATAAGGTATTTCTTTAACCTTCTTGGCGTGCCTTCCTGGTGTAGTGGTTCTGCACGCTGGGCCGGTGTCCAGAGGTCCATGGTTCGATTCCCGGCGAAAGCGTTTGCTAATTTTTCATCTTGCCTGCTTGCCAAAAATCCTAATGTCTCTACAGTGGCGCCCGAACTAAAAAGGGTGTTGGATGATGATTCTTCTCACCCAGGATTTGGCGATTGGGTCCCCTAAAAACCCCAGTGGCCCTTTAAAAGGGAGAGTATATAAGGTATATCTCCACCATCTTGGCGTGCTTTCGTGGTGTAGTAGTTCTGCACGCTGGGCTGGTATTCCAGAGGTCCGTGGTTCGATTCCCGCGAAGGCGTTTGCTAATTTTTCATCTCTCTTGCTTCCCCCCCCCCCCCAAAAAAAAAATCCTAATGTTTCTACAAACTAACAAACGCAAACTGTTGCTTCTTGCGAGAAAAAACGACAGCATGGAATTTAAGTTATTTACAATCGGATTTCTCTCCTAACCTCTTGTTCGTTAAATTTCACAACTAATTCTGCTAAAGTAATAGTCAAATAAAGAAATCGCTAAACTAGAGGTTACCGTCTCGTGTCAGTTACATAGGTTATTTGAGTACGACAAAGCGCACAAGGTATTTCTGACTAGGAGATGCCTTTGTGTAGGACTTTCTAAGGGCAACTGATTCGTATTTGTGCAACACATGAATAATACCACGAAAATGCCATGAAACCGGCCGGTTCGTCTAGATTTTAATCTAGGCCGAACTACCAGTATTCGAAAGGCATAACTTCTAGGCTACTGCTTGTCCACCAAGGGGGATTTCATTGTTTCGGGGGGAATACATTCAGCTTTTTATTTACTTGCTAAATATTTTGTTTCAGATTATGAATACAAAAAACTACTTTTGTTCAAATTTTGATATTTACGAACATTATCTACATTTTTTCCTTGTTTAATTTATAAAATGAATTTAAAAATAATCTAAATTGAAATAAATGTACGTATATTTTTCGAGTTTTTGATAGAAGAGAGGGGAGTTAATCGTCTATCATTGGTGAAAGGGGTGCCTGGAACAAAATAACACTGAGAATCACTGCACTAAGATACTGATGGGCGCGTCGACTATAACACAAACAAGTGCTTTAAGGTTACTTCCAGAGCTAAATCTTTTTTTCTAAATTAGATTCTCACTCAGCCTAAAATTTTTTTTTAGTTACATATAACGGTGGAAGCGGACGAAGAAGTAGATGTCTAGAATAGATTTTAACATAAGTAAAACCATGTTGTTAAAATAAACTTTATACATCAAAAAAAGAAGACAGAGCTTCGAGCAAGTTAAGCTGAAGATACTTCTTATCAGATGATATATTGAAAGCTAGTATCATTTCTCCTGTTGGTATACCCCCCTTTTACGCGATTTCGATTTCCAGTGGTAATGAATCCAGTTTTCAATAAAAGCTATCTTTTATCCTCAGAAATGTATGCGCAACGGTTTTTAGTTTAGCATAGAGTTAAAATAAGAAATTCCGTTCAACAAAGCAGTGGGAGCAACTAAAGACAGCTTAAGTGGAGACATTCCCCTTTTAAGGTTTCCATCCATAACCGAGGTTTATCTTTCCGCTAAGCGCTAAATGACAATGAAAGATGTCGTCGAAGTAAAAATTTCCATCTCAGAACTGCAACCTAATTTCGAATTTTATGCGATGGAATATTGGTTAAAAGAGAAAGAAGTTCCTAAAAACTTTTTTTCTAATTTTGTTGAATGGACTAATTATATTTAAAGTATCTTGGAATCTGAAAGCGCTAATGAATCACCCAAAACAAACAGAGTTGATTAATCCTTGGGAAAGGAACCGTTTAAATCGATAATCGTTGTTTCATCGTCCTGCCCGACCGACGAATTGATTGAAAATCTCTCCATAACAGTGCCACTGCAAATCAGCGGACATGCAGGAATTCGATAATTTCTCTGTTTATTGACATGTAATATGAATCTTAAAACCTGAATTGTTGATAATTAATACCGCGATTCACAATTAAAGTTGACTAATTAAGTGAAATTAGCGATGCAATAGAAAGTACTATTGATTAAGTCATTATTTCTTTTCGTGCGGATTCCTAAATGGCTGATCATTTAGCCGACTTTTAATCGATCTTCAGACGCAAACAGAAAGGCGCAAGATATTGAGCAATTAATGGCATCTAACACCTCCGACTCTTTTTCTTAGCTGCTGTGGTTGGAACCCATTATTATTTCAGTCGCTCCCAGGAACAGTGGTGTGAGGAAAGAGTCCCATTTTACTGTGTGCCGGAGAAAAGAGCCACGTTGAGATTCACTGGATGTAATAAAAGGAATGCTCTCGTTTGTGGACACTGATTTATGTTAACAAGTCTGTGCTCTTAAGACTGCACTCCCTGAGCGGACATCCGAAGTCTAGAATACCACCCGGATGTCCCCTCTCGAGTAACATTAAGTTCATTAGCGACAATACAGGATAAACTTACGCCAGTACAACTATTTAAAAAATGAACGAAGGCATGCTAGGAAGGCGGGAGAAATACCTTGTTGTATATAAGGTATTTCCCCTTTTTAAAGGGCGACTGGAGATTTAGGGGACCTAATCGCCAAATCCTGGGTGTGGAGAATCAGCATCCAACACCCTTATAGTTCTGACGCCACTGTAAAGACATTAGGTTTTTTTTTGGAAGCAGATTAAATGAAAAATGAGCAACGCCTTCGCATAAAATCGAACCTCGGACCTCTGGAATACACGCCCAGCGTGCAGACCGCCACACTACGAAGGCACGCTAAGAAGGCGGGAGAAAATACTTTACAATCTAACATGTAAAATTAACAGAAATCAATAATTCGCTATTTTATTCCTGTAACAGTAATAATTAGATGATCTATCTTTATTTTGGATTTTACAAGTCCCACGAAGCAGAGAAGACTATTTTTTTGTGCGGCATATTAGTGAAATGAAAGTTTTGTGTATGATGCGCAAAAATCCAAACATGTATTTTTAATCTTTCCTTAATTTTCTGTCTCTATAATTATAGACTATCTTATTTGTATAATTGCTGTAACTATAACCGTATTCTGCTGATTCATTAACTCACAGGAGCTAAATATAAAACATTAAAATATTATTTCACCATAGTATGTATCGACTTTCTATTTTTCGGAAAGGTTCAGTTTGCGTATGCTAAAATATATCTCATAAACTTGGATGTTATTCCCGATTTCAGCCTACACAGATGCTGTTTTTAGCGTTTCAGATTTATGCGTTCTATTTTTTTGTAGCTTTTGCCGGTCATTATTTTCAATATTTATTTTGATCACTTCAAAATTAAAGATGCATTAGCAAATCAAAATCAAGAACTATTCATATCAATAGATCTTCTAGTTCTGACCTTATTGGGGAAAAAGTTGATTTTGATCTTAAACAATATCAGTTTTTAAGTTTTTCTTTCCTTAAAGAAAGTTAAAATAATTAAAACCAGATCACTTAATTATATTGTTTAAAATTTTTTTTGTTGCTAGGTAAAACAGTTGCAGATATTCATGTTGCTTGAACTTTTATTATCATATTTTCTATTATATCATATTTATTAAAAAAGAAAAACATATTTTCTAATATATTTTTTGATATTTTGGATCACTTACCTACAATTTTACTAATGTCGAAAGTTAGGTAGTTGAATTATTTTAATTAAGGCAAAAAGATAAGGATGAATAAACGCGAAAGAAGGATGCTTTAACCCTTTGCGACACAGTGTGTCCGGTCTGGACACACCTAAAAATTTCCTTCTGTAAGCACAGAAAAATTGAATGGTGGTATTGGTGTATTGAGAATACGGCAAAGCACACTAGGGCTATCTGCCTAAGGAGGGATACCTTCGTGGACGACCTTTCTAAGGGAAACTGGCTCGTATACACGTTACACATGGGGAAAACCACGAAAACCTCCATGCAGCCAGCCTGTTCGCGGGATTCGAACCTCAGACCGAACTACCAGTGTTCAGCGACTTTACCGCTCGGCCGCTGGTGGGCCTTCAGTTAATTGCAAAAATCAAATATTAAAGTTTAAGAGCCTGACTCCTATGCTAGAATGTGCCTTCACACGTAATTTACCCTGAAGTAAAAAATTAATTCACCAACGACCAGCATAGCACTCCAGCGGGTAAAATGAGAATCACTGCACTTTGGGCCTAAGTTGCTAAAGCTCTGTCTTCAAACTTAGATTATCGATTGTTATTTAAACTCACTTCGTTTGAGTATTCTGGTGGTGTAGATGAAATAGTAAATGTGTATTCAAGATTCAAATTAGAATAAATCCTACATAGTTATAAAATTAAGTTCTCAATTATGTTATCAATCCCAAGAGATTAAGCTTTTTTAAGAATGTAGGTAAGAACAGTGTCGTACAACTGATAAGGTACTTTCAGACTGACTACGAATTAAAATGAGTAATAATTTCAAATCAAAGAAGGGGAAGGGAGCGAAATGAACAGTGTTCCTTCTATTTACTATTATTGTGCAACGGTTAGCACAATCTGAAGATCCTATATGTTCGTATCCTATATATCCGATATCCTATATATTCCTTGTTCCATGCGCCTCATTTCTCGACACTTTTCCCCCAAACTAAAAGAGTAAGCTTACAATTTATCTCGTCAAAGTCTTCGCTTTGTCTATAGAGGATCATATTTTCTCCTGTTGCTGTTAATGTGTGTGTGTGTGTGTGTGTGTGTGTGTGTGTAAAGAGGAATGTTGGAAAATATAAGCACTCCTAAAATATGTGCTCTTGTAGCGCATTCAGCAATTCTGAGTTCCAGTTTCGTCTTGAGGCTGTAGGGTAGTCTAGGATTTTATGTGGCCATTTTCTCACTCGCTTTATAAGGTATTTCTCCGGCCTTCTTAGCGAGCCTTCGTGGTGTAGTAGTCTGCACGCTCAGCGCCTAATTGAGAGGTCTGGCGTTCGATTCCCAGCGAAGGCATTGCATGTTTTTCATCTCTCCTGCTTCCAATTAACCTAATGTCTCTACAGTGGCGCCCGAACTAAAAGGGTGTTGGGTGATTCTCCTCCTCACCCAGGATTTGGCGATTGGATTCCCTAAAAAAACATTCGCCCTTTAAAAAGGGGAGTATATAAGATATTTCTCCCGCCGCCTTCGCGAGCCTTCGTGGTGTAGTGGTCTGCACGCTCAGCGCGTAATTGAGAGGTCCATGGTTCGATTCCCGGCGAAGGCGTTGTATATTTTTCATCTCTCCTGCTTCCAATTAACCTCATGTCTCTACAGCTTTTAAGTATGCGCGTGGAGAAGAAGGAACGTCAAGATTTAAAATCATTCCTCACATATGCTCTTGGCAATGCAACATTTTGCGCACATTCATAGGTTCAGTCAATCTCAACTCCAGGTTCATATCCAGACGAGGTTAGAATTTTCTAGAATTCCTCACTCCCAGTTCTAACTAGGGCCATCTCCTTATAGTTATTGCATCTGAAAACGAAATACTAAGAAATTGACATATAAAGCCAACAAAATATTTTTAAAGTTTAATCTTAAAGTCGTTTCATTACCTGAACTTGCTATAGCGAATGAAAGATGATTTCTTCCCCGAATACGAATGCCAGTTACTTTAAATATTTCTTACATCCTATTCTTGTTTTTGGCCAACAGATGGTGCTATTTAAAACGATGCCAATAGACTGAGCTTTTGTCATACAGTCCGAGTATCAGAGAGTTTACTGAGTCAAGTGTGGCAACGAACACGAGGGTTCTGCTTACGCGCATGAAAGCCTTCCTGAAGAAATTTTTAATGTAATTTGGCTTATGCTGATGTCACTTACAGGAAAATCCATGCTGCCTGCTTCTTCAACAATATTCTGACCGAGGTCAAACTGCCAGCGTTAAACGGTCTTATTGTGTCGCTCAGAGGTGTTCAAGTTACGGAGAGTGGTTTTCATCGTTATGATGTCAGTGTGTTCCTTTCTGTAGCACAAAGCTGATTGTTTATACTAAGTAATTAAATAAAATATTAGCTGACGAACCTGCTGGGAACTGACGAAAGAAGTGACAGTAGAGACAAAAATAATACAAATAGTGGAATAATTAACGTAAAACTTAAGGTTTAAAACTTTTAAATATAAGCGTTATAAAATATAGTGATGGGCACTGCTTATAAAGCCGAAGTATTTTCAGTACATTTTGATACAGATTCTGTATTCCATTTATTTGTTATTATTGCGTTCTAGTATTGAAATCTCATAAAACTATGTGATTTCACATTTATGTAATGTTGTTTCGCTCGTTAAATTATTTAGTTCTTTCATAACTTTCTGCTTCTTGCAACGTATGTTGAAAAAAGATACATTTTCATTATTAAATGATTGCAAGAAGCAGTTCAATCCTACACACTAATGACTAATTCGTCTAAATCTCTGGAATTTTATTTCCGACGAAACAGGGTGGTTTTTACAACTTTTTGTTTTGAGGATTTTCTTATATGCACCCTAAATGCAGTGTTTTCTTTTTAAAACGAATGCACTCCTTTTTAAACATATGCCCAATGTGATATTTAAATTCATAAATATTTTATTTATTGGTTATATCACAATCTTTGATGAAACACGGCAGGAATAATTCAAAATCAAAGTAGGATGAGGATAATGCCATGATCATTATATACTTCAGAACATGCAGAATTATTCAGATGAAATGACAGTGCCGATGGCCTGATTGTTGAGATGTTAAACCTTTTGAGACTAAATCATCATAAAAATAAGTCATTATAAGTTGAATTATAAGACATTGTAAGTTAGATTCTGGACTCAAACGCCAACGCGAAGATAAATTGTAGAGCGTTTTACTTAGGGAAATGCATTGATTTCTTTTTAAAATTTATCAAAAGCAAGCAAAATCTCTTTCTCAAAATTTAGTATTACTGATGCTTGTATTTCTTAAGAAGTCTTGTAATGTGGTCGTTTGTGGGTTTCTATTCCATGGACCTCACAGGTTTTTTGTTCTTAAGAATTTCAGTCAAAGCACAGGAGACTAATGAAAACTTTGGGTCCTTAGCGAAAAAGAATAAAGCATAATTTTCTGTCTAGCCTAAAAATTGGAAATTAGCGTTATTAAATCTAAAGCTTATATTCAGAATGCCCCACTAATTCTATTTTATTAACTGAATTTAAGAATTATAATTTCATGACGTTGATCAGTTATGATGATCATTTATATCATGAAATACGTTTTCATGTACAGGGTAATCGTAATTAAAGTTGGCATTTTCAGGGCTTGCTGTAACTCTTAATTGGTAAATTACAAAATTTAAGGTAAAAGTTTACAGTTGGGTGCCCCTTGATTTTTGGCGATTCTTTTTTGACGCCAAGATGGTACAATTTCAAAATGGCCGCTACACAAAACCAAAGTAAGAAGTCAAAGAATTGCACAAACTGTGTGTCCATGTACACATCGATCTGTTTTCACTTAAAAAAAATCCTAGAATTGCACAAACTAGGCATTGCGCATTGCCTTAAATTTGTCCATGTACACATCAATTTATTTTCATTAAAATAAAATCGAGAAGTTAAAACTATCATGGTAACCAGAAGTGAGGTTTAAAATTAAAAAAAAAATTGTCGCTAATCGAAGGAGCACCCAATTCTACACTAGAGGCAAATTTAAACATACACTATTTAAAAGATGAGGAAAGAAATTCAGCAGAGGAAAGAGTGTCTTATAGGAAGCTTCTTAAGTAGGAATTCATTAAATAAATGAAATAAATCAGGTAAAGTATTTTAAACATTTATTATATCTTTTACAAACATTAGAGAGGAATTCAGAAAAAATAGTATCCTCTGGAGTTTATTTAAACGACACTTAGAAAACTCAAAACTGTCATATTTGCCTCCAAAAAATAAATACAATAAAATTCCATGTGTTTTCCGGGAATGTTTCTTCATTTACCTGCAGTCTCTAATGGGTCTGTTCCACATTTATTCATAAGCCATTCTTCTCTGAGAAATTTACTGCTAATAGCCCTGCTACGAAATCTGTAACAGCTGTTAGTTATCATAGCATGATGCATGCGTTTGTTTTAGCGGAAGGGTAGCAATGATAGTGCCTAAACACCTGTCACTTTTATTCGATATGATAGATCTCCCATCTATGCTGGATGTTGTGTGCAATGATTTTTATTGCAGACATAGTTAGTGGTTCTTTTCTATCGTCTAGCAGTTAAGCTGTCCTGTTCTCAGTCCTTGTGATTTCTGGTTGTGAGGCCCCTTAGAGAATGTTTATTTGCAGAAATGCTGCACCTTTAGCAAAAGTGGAGGACCATACCTTACCGTAGACGAAAACATCATACAGGAAGAGTAGCGATTTGTGCTAATTCAAGATGAAACAAAAATTGAATATATTCTTTAGTATGTCCCGCACGAGCATGACTGGTATTTAAGTTCTGAATCGTATAATGGTACGCTGGAATTCTTGCACTAAATCGGATTATGTTTTCTTTGCTTGCAGAAATCGAATTGTTATTTTTTTAATTTCCTTTTTAACACCTGCAAACGCTATTGTAAATGTTATGCCTTGGGTGTATTGTTAAATTTATTTAACCGACACTTTTTTATATATTTTATCGTAAAGCACCCCCTAACGAGCTTTTATAACCTTTTCTACCCTGTCCTTTTCTACACCCTTCTGACAACCGAAAGTAAATTTTGTGTTAATCTTCTTAACAGTTATAGCTGTAGAATTTTCCGAACAAGCAACTTTAATTACTATTACTCGGTATTTCATATGTGTCTAGTATAACAATTGTGCAGTTTTTTGAGGTGAAACTGTTTTCAACTTTCATCAGTGCCTTTACTGCTGCAACATTTGCCACAAAATGCTATTTGAAACCGGCAGTTTATCGTATTAAAAGATATTTAATAGTGGTATGGCTGCCATGAAATTCAGACATCCTTGTAATATCTCCTATATGTATTTTATTTTTAGGATATTTATAGTGACGATGTTTTATTCTAGTTTGAAGATGAATTAATATATTGTTGCGTATGCAGCTTTAAAGTATATATTTAGACATAATTTATGCGAGGTGATGGTGAACTCTGTAACTTGAACTACTGTCATTCACTCTTCGGAATAATATTAAAAACATTTATCTTTATGTGGCCAAGACCTTGGGCTAAATTCAATACCTTAATTAGTTCGAAACATAGGAGCGCAAGAATGTAAGATCAAGTGAGCATCTAAGTTACATCATTAGTAATCCTTTCTAAATTAAATTTTTGTATGTTTTCTATACACGTTAAAACTACGAATCTGCAAATTTTTTGTTTCGAGAAAAATGTATTTAGATATTTGCCTTGGATTTGGGTGTAGAGAAAAATCACGTTTTTGACTTGTAAATAATATTTCTTTTATATGAATTAAGGAGAACTTCATCTATCTCTTTTCGCACCTAGAAAATATATAGAAGTATGTTTGGCGGAAGGGGGTTAAGAGAAATGCAGATTCGAGCTTTTTTAATAGTGTTGACGATTTACTAAAAAGGGAGTGAAGTTTATAATGACAGAAATACGTAAGTATAGACTGCTGATTTAAAAAAAAGGCTCTTAACCTATTAAAATTTTCATTCTAAGCAGGGCGTGAAAATTATTATTTTATTCATTGTATAAGCTCTCTATCAATATACTTATGTGCTGATTTGTATACAAGTAAAGTACACAGTGAGTGCTATAATAATTTTTTATTCCTTTATGATCAGTCTGGGTTATTTAATTTATAGCAAAGAACTTTAAAGCTATTTTTCTAAAGGAAGGGATGCCATCACGCAGAACGTTTTAAAGGAAAGTCACATATCTGCGTTAAACATGAGAAAAGTGGGAAAATCTTCATGCAGCCTACCCGTTCGCTGGGATTTAAAATCCTGGTCAAACTAGTAGTGGTCTTTCGTTCGTGGGAACTATTCCTTAATAAATATATTGGATCATTTAGATGATGGCAAAACACGTAAGGGCTATCTTCGTTAGCGAAGGTATGCCTTTATGGAAGATATTTTGAGGGAAACTGGCTCGCATTTTGGAGGAAACCACAAAAACTCCCCATGCAGTCAGCCCGTTCTCAGAAATTTGAATTCTAGTCGAACCACCAGTGCTCAACGATTTTACTGCGTGACCATTGATGAACTATTTCTTTATGAAACCTCAAGGTGAAGTAAAAAATGATCATGTGAAGATCCATTTCTTTATGAAAAAAGGATTCCACTAAATTATAAGTTAGAGCTCTGGGAACCAAAATTTGATTAAAGATAGATTTTCCGGTGTGTCGTTTTACATATAGACAGCCAAACTCAAAAATGGTTACACGTCAGTTGTTTGTGAGTGAGTAAAACGAAAATTGAGTGTGCAGTTACTGTATTTTTAAAAATGATACTGAAATTTCTCACTGAATTTCTACCATAAACAAATCTTGAAAAATAAGCGTTTGCGTAAAGGACATCTTGAAAAACAAACGTGACTTTGTTGGGAATTGAACTTGAGACTTTGTGCTACAATTGCAGAGCAGGGACACATGGGATGAATGCATTTAATTCCTTACAAAAGAATCTCTCAGACATCATTAAATTAAATCATTTTACCCGAATCTAAAGCCTTAGCACATTGAATAAGATATGTCACAATCATATATTGGAACAGAATTTGAAAGACTAAGGTAAGAAATGATAATCATTAAATATCTTGCAAATGCTGTCCTTGTCTTAACTACATTCATAAATACATTTTCAACACGCAGAGAGTAATAAAAGAAGAACCAATAACGATATTAATCTTAACTGCAAGATATACTTGGCGATGAAAAATAAGTTAGAACATTAACCGATTATGAATAACACTGTCGATTTTGAGGGTGATTCCTAGGTCTCTGTTCTCCAGGAATAAAAATTTTTGTAAAAGTGAAAGAAGCAAAACCATACTTACACGGAAAGTAATGGAAATAGCAGTGCGGAAACGAATGAAACGCCATCTGTCGAGGAATTAATGAAACGTAAATTACGTTTAATGTAAACGTACGTATTACGTAAGACATAATGCGTAAACTAAAATTAGTGAAATTTAATTATAGCACAGTTTAACTAGCGCGCAAGCTGGCTTTGACTGAAGTCGGTGTAAACAAGCTTAACGGAAAGAATAATTCAACGCTGCAGAATTCTAATCGAGAGAATCGAAGTTAGCAACGTGACCTTCAAGCACGCAGGACCTTCTTTCTAATTTGAATATCGCGCGCTCTGGAAATTTATATTCTAGCCGGGAAATGAAACGAGACTTAATAGGAAAGTAACTTAAAATAAATGGTTAGAAAATTAAAATGAAACCTTATAACACTAATACTGTTGGAAATCCTAAAGTTTAATACTTAATTGTTTAAAAAATATTCTGTAACCGATTACGTTAATAAAAGTTTCTCATTTTTTGAAAATGCAGTTTAATAAACAAGAGAGATGTTAAACTGTTAGAGTCCGAAGCATTGAGTGTATTATTGTTTAAAAAATGAGGGGGAAGAAACCCTGATATGACCAGCACGTGACCTTCCGCCAATTTCTTGTGTTAATTAGAAACGCGCTTTAAGTAAAGTATCAAGAGATATTTTATTTTGAGCTTATTGCGGTTGAAAGCGTTTAATTGGTTGTTTATTTTTTTAAAATTGAATATGTTTATAAATTTAACAGCTCAGTTTTAACTATAAACACTGCTCGAATTTATTATTCTGTTCTCCCATACAATGAAAAATGATAACTTTATATGCTCATGAACACATCCGTTCATCTGCAAATACCGCATTGATTGTAATATATTATGGTCATAATAGTGTTTCGGATTCACAAATCAATGATTAACTAGCCAGAAAATTTATAAAAGCAGCATTTCCCTTAGAATCCCGACAGAATTTTAATATCTTTTTTCCATACCCTTTCTTCCAGTCTTTTCTCAGTTCATGAGATCAGTCTTTACTTTTCTTAATTGAGATGACAACTTTTTTATTTATTCTTTTAGGTTTATTTATTAAACACCACTTTCTTTGCACTTACGTCATATAAAATTTAACAGCAAAATCACAAAATCTGTAAAAGCAGCATACTTTTAGAATTCCCAATAGAGTGCTGTCATACATTTTTATAATGTTCGCGATATTATTTATGTTTACTGTATCATTTTTTTAAAAATAGTACATACAGATAACATTTGGTGACAGCATCCTTTTAGAGTGATTCGACACAGGAGTGAAAAGGATTTCGGATTGAGGTTAATGCATTTGTTTTATAACGAAAGCTCATCTTCATAATAAACTTTTTCTCTTCGCTTTTGGCATAATTCCAAGAATATATTTTATACTTATTAAATGCAATATGTTGTTGTCAATCCCATTCAAGTTTTAAATAGCAAATGTGTGAGAAGTTTTGGATTATCTCATAAGATATATTTTCACGAAAATCTATTCAGAGCTTCAAGTAAAGTATCACTTTCGGTTTATCAGTTTAAGCCAAAATCTAATGTATTGTTTCCGTTGATATAAAAATCTTAAATATTAAAGTTGGAAAGTTTTGCGTTGCATTTTCGTACAGGTTTTCATTAAAAACTGTTTTCGGTTTCAAGTAAAATACCACTTCCAGTTGCCCGTTAAATACTGTTATGAGTTTCGTGTAAAGTACATACTATGATTTGTCCAGTTTTACCCCAAATATAATCAACTCTTTATTCATGTGAGAGTTATCGTGGGCGAAGAAAACATCACACACATACACACAAACAGATGACATCATTCTAAAAATAGTAAAAACATGCTGAGGGGACCCTAATTTGTGCTTATTCACTGAAAACTCATTATCGAATTTCTGGATCGATTATCTCCTCCACCAATGTATATAGGTTGGCGGGAGGTTAAAAAAAAAATAAATCAAAAAGCAATGTCTGTTTTCCGTGTATTTTGTAATCTCTTTCAGCAGAAATGGATGTTTACGGAAGTCAAAAGAGCACAACAGTGCCTCAGAGTTTAGTTTCAAGTGTGCTGTGGAGTATAAACACAGAAAATATTTAAGAATCGCTCAATGGATAAAGAAAAACATGCAATTCTTTGCAGGCTGAACGATTTTACTTCTAAAATGTTTAATCTGCGTCGGAATTATTTTACCGATGGCTTGAGCCGGACGCGCAAATGCGCCAATAGGCCACACCGATGGTTTTTGCTAGACGTATATACGAGCCCATAGCAGTCAAAGGGTTAAAAAAGAGAAAAAAAATTGAAATGCTGCAAAAATATTATTGTATCTACTTAATTAAGAACTTATCTATTCTGTAACTTGAAAATAAGTATTTTTGACATACTATCCATTGTAATTGCAATGGCGATTCAAATTGAGATTTGGAATTCAAGAGAAGTCAAAATAAATATTTCTCTTTTAAATTCCCGAAATCGAAATTAAACTGTCTTGTCTTATATTTCTTTTTTTTTACTGTGAAAAACAGTAATAATTAGAACTGACTTTTATTAATGAATTTTTTTCATGGTATAAAGACATTCTAAAAAAATATTTATTGTAACGAATCAGCAGCATAACGGTGACTATTTACAGAATATGTACCAAAAATTCTTACTCACTAAATTAAAAGCCTCACCAGTGGCGAGCTTTTGAGACAATGAATACTGGTAGGTTGCCTTGGTTTGGGTTCGATCCCAAGTGAATGGATTTTTCGTAGTTTTACTAGTGTGTAACGTGAATTAGAGTTTCACATAAGCTAGTTTCCTTCAAAACGTTCTTCACGAAGGCCTCCCTCCTCTTAAGCAGACAACCCTCGGGACTTTGCCATATTCGAATAACTTAACCTAACCTAACCACTGAATGAATAACTAATATTAAGTACGCTACATAACGTTATTAATAAACTACATAATATTTATAGAAGATTATTTTTTCTTGCACTCTACTTAATTCATTAAGAATCAGTTGAGGATAGGTGGCAAGTTTAAAATCTATAAACCGATTCAAAATTATTTCAGCGCAGTTTCAGTCAGCATCGAAATAGGTAGTAAACTTTTACATCCTATGTATTTTAGACAGATTTCAAGAATTGTGTCTTAAAGCTAACGAGCACGGCAAAAAGTATTCTCCTAGGTCACTTTACATCGGAAAACGAGAAGCCAGAGGAAAATGAATTCGCTGTTTATGACTTCAAAGGAGAATTTTCTCAATTACTATTGGACTCGATGCACCTAATTAATACTTATATCTGTCGTTTTCTTAGTGGAATATGTACCAAAAATATGTAGTGGAATATGTACCAGCTTTAGAGAAAATGAATGACGCTGGGGTTCCAAAAATCTATATCTTTTTCCCTTGGTATTTGAATCTCATTTATTCATTACATTTAATCTATAAACGAAATTAGCTGCCTTTTATTATGATATATTTTCTACTGCATTTTTATTCATAGTTTTTTTCTAATGGCAGATTGTGAACAATTACAAATGTAACCCAGTCCATTAATCTATACAAAGCCGGATGTGGTGGTCTCTTTATTAATAAAGAGACCACCACATCATCTAATAGGTGGGCCATCGTCGCCTTTCCTATGAAGGGACAAACAGTTACAACCATGCCTTCTTCGGGATTCGAATCCAGGCCCCTCAGCATTGCAGTCAGCTTCCCTGACCACCATATCCGGCTGGGCGACTTTTTTATTCATAGTAGTGTTCAACATATTCAGTTCCCTCTAGTTTTTTTAATGCAACCTAAATTAAAAATACCGTTAAAAAGTTACGTTGATTTGTTAAATGCCAAACCTTCTTAAATTTCCAGGTTAAGAATGTAGGGAATTCAATGAAAAATATCTTCATTATGGCACGCCCATGTGTAAACCTAAATTTTTAGTTGTAAAGTCTGTTAGGTTTTTTTGAAGAAAGAAAGCATGGGAAATCAAATGTGTTTCTGCTAGAAATCAATAAATGGGTTCTTCTGCTTGCTAGCAAGATATAATCACCACTTACTCTACGACAGCAGATACTGCGAAATATGATAATTCCTTACATCCGTCAGAGAGAGGTCCGAAACTCAATCGACCTAATCCAAATTGTGACGAGTTATCGTCTCCACATTTTAATTCTGACGCCACTTTAAAAACTTAGATTTTTTCGAGAGCGAGTTAATCAAAAATGAATCATGCCCTCGTTGGAGTTCGAATCACATCTTCCCCATCCTGGCTCGACGTGAGACTCACCCACATTACGAAAGCAATCTTTACACAGTTAAATTATGTGCATGTCAGACTGAAGGAGAAACAAACCAATGGTGTAAAACTTAAAATTAGGCAAAAAAAAGCAAACTTAATTCTACTTAGGTTGTGAACAAAAATCCACCCATTTCGAAAACAATTAACATAGGTACCTCTTCTTCAGGAGGGGTAAAAATTTTTTCGGTGGGTCTAATTAATCCTGATTTTGATGTTCTAACTTACATTCAAATGCTACATGTCGAGGTTAGAAAATCTAAGTATGCAAATGCGTCATTTCGAAATTTACGCTAAATTTCCAGTTTTTGAAACATTGAGAAATAATAGCCAAAATCATAAAAATATCCGTTGGATAAAAATTAAGCAACCAACTGGGAGAAAAATTTCTTTATCTAGATTAAATTTTAAGAAGTACGGCATTTCCTCCCTTTGAAGTACAGTAATACTAAGGCTGTGGATACTACATGACGATCTTGTTTAACAATTTTTATTCTGAGCCAAAATATGAGGCGGGAGAAAAATGCAGCAAAGAAGAAATTTTGCTCAAGCAAGCAATCTATTACGATGAAAAAATTTTATCTCACGTTGTTGAAAATTAAGTAATTGTTTTCACGTAAGTTTAAAATGCAGGATATGAAAAGTGAAAAAGAATATCTGCGGCTATTTTGTTAGCTATTAAATAGATAAAACATATTTAACACTTCAAATAAAACACTGACACAAACAGTAATTTTCTCAAGAAATTCAAATTCTATACAGACTGGTAACTTTAATTTCTATTACGTCTGGCAGTTTACGAGAAATGCTATTTCGTGTTTTCCATATTTTGTTTTCGACGCTTTATATGTATTCTGGTCTGAAGACAAACAACGTTAGGCTCTTTCCTCCGCAGACGTCAATTACTTAAAGAAGCAGGCAAAACGAAGACACAAAGGGCTACGTCCCGTGTTTATACAGGGTTTCTGTTACTCAGCTCTGTGTTTCCTCGTAAACCTGAAAAATATACCCACAATGGGTCTTGTGATGTTAATTCATGAAATTGATATTGCAAAGAGAGAACATTAATATGAGGTGACACAAATAGAAAAGGAAAGAAGTTGCTTTTAAGCAGAAAGACAGTGACGTCATGCAAAAGTAAACACCTCAAGTGTAATCAAGAAACGAAAAGGCAATAAACAGAAGTTTAATTCTTCTGTCATTTTTACAGTTTGGAAATTATGCTTTACGTATATGAATAAGAATAGAAATACGTTAAATTAAACAGCTTTTAAGCTTAAAAATTTAAAATTGTGCTCTATGCTTACATATTTAAAATAAAAATCAATGAAAATATTTCAGACCTGTTATGTATTTTGATCGAATGCGAAAACACGGAGAACATTTTCCTTACAAATTATTACTGAATTATGAACTTCTGTTTTGTTGCGTTTATTTTAAAGAATAGTCTTGTACCTATAAAAAAATTATCTAGATCAGTAGTTCCCAATCTATGCTCTCTGAGTTCACTTCCCAAGGGCTCGTCTGCTCTCCAGAAAAAAAAAAGAATAATTAAAATTTGGATGAAAATTGAAGAATAAGAAGCATAAAGTAGAATCAAAATAGGAAAACAAGAAATTATACAGAAATTATATTCTGAAAGGAAATTTGCAAAGCTGAATTTTGCGCCACTTCGATCTTTCTGCAACAAGTAGCTTCGAAATTATTGGACGATTCCAAAATTATTGGATATTCCGAGACGGACGGAAGGCGACACTAAGTAGGCTGCTAGTCTGTTTCGTGCTGACTTTAAATGGCTTTTCAAAGAACTTAATATCCAACTGATTTCTTGGAATGGTCGACTGATTTCTTCTGTTCTAGAAATTCCAACCACTGTCAAATATGTAACGTGAATACGAGGCAGTTTTCCCTAGAAAGTAACCTACGAAGACATCCCTCCTGTTAGGCAGATAGCACTCCTGGCTTTACTATATTCAAAAAACCTAACCTAACCAAGCAGTGGCCAAGCGGTTAAAACATTTGAGTACTGTTAGTTCGACGAAGGGGGGGTTTTAACTCAAGTGAATGGGCTGGATGCATGGTTGGTTTTAGCGGGTTTTCCAAGTGTAGCGTACATACGAGCCAGTTCCCTTTACAGTGTCCTCCATGAAGGCCGATAGCCTTCGTGTGCTTTGTTATAGTTAAATAAATATATATATAACCATCCACTGGAGAAATTTCTCGCTCATTTTCGCAACTTAAAAAATCAAAGTCCTATATAAGTAGAGAGTTTCGATTTGAATCACTTCAGAGTTTTCAGAGCAATAACTTTGATTTCTTAGCGATTCTTCCTCGATTTTTCTGATTTCTTAGCAACTTTTACGTGAGTTCTGATTTTGCGGCACTACCTTGATTATTGTTTTTAAAATGTGACAGAAGTTTGGAACTCTTCTAAACAGAAAACAAAAATAAGAAATATTTACTTTATGGGATTCACAAAAATAAATGATGGTCCGTCTGGGTCTGTGTGATTTGTAAAAATACGCTGACCGACCCTTTCACATTTGCTGCTAAGCGTCATTTCGACGAAGACCAGCCAGAATTGAATGAAAAACCGTCTACTTTTCTTTCTTTTTTTTTTTTTTAAACGGAAAACCGAAAGGAAATTTTGGCTTCATAGAAAACTATGCTAAGTATTGCTAAAATAAATGAAGATAAAGTACTGGAAGCTTCCCACCTAATAAGTTACCGTGTGGCTCAAATTTATTAAACTCTGTTTATTGATATTGTCAAGAGATTTCTTGGTGAAAAAACTCTTAATATTCAACATTCCTTTGTCAAATAATTATGCCGCTAGACGAATCAACAATACAATTGATGATGTGAATGAGACATGTATCAATCGTATCAGATGTACGAGATTCATGCTATTAATGATTTAATCGATTGGTGTTGCCGGTTTAGTAGTTTTAATGTATTTCTTCATTATGTTTGCTTACAAACATAGCGAACTTTCTTTAAAGACCATTACCAACCAACACATTGGAGACTGAAGAACTGAGAGCTTACAGTGATATTCAATCTTTCGGATGAATTCTTTTCATGAGATAAAATTCCTTGGAACAATTGGAATATTTGTTGATGGTGCAAAGGAAATGTTGGGTTACAACTGTGCTGCTGTTCCCAGAATTAAAGGTAAGTCATCGAAACGTAGCAAGCAGCCATTGTATTTCATAAACGCATATTTGCTTCGAGAATAATGAGCTTTTGGTAGGGTTGAGTAATAACCAAAAAATTATGTAAGATCACGACCTTTTAAAAGCAGGCTTTTCAGAAGCAGGCTAATGCGTGAAGATGTGAAAATACACCATGAGTGCCGTCCCGCTGGAGATAATCTTGAGGAAAGTGTTGACACGTTTGAAAAAAACTGCCTTCAGAGGTAACAGAATTTTTGATAAACTGTAATGCTCTACTGTTAAAGGTTTTAAATGGTAAATACTGTATGTGTTTACTGCCGTATATGGCCAACATCTTTGCAAAATAAATGAAATGAAGAAGCTAATATATCAAGAAAGGTATTCCATAGCTGTCGAAGCAATTATCAAGAATTATCTTGCAAGACGAAACTTGTATTATATTGGTTGGAGTGCGTGGGAGAGCAAGTTGGCCACTGCTTTTTCTCAAATAAGAAGGTCCTTGAATGAACCTTAAATTTGAAAAATATACAAAATAATATTTTGGCGTATCTCAAAGCTTTGAAGAACTGGTGGGGACATTATTTTCCAAGAGACCAAGAGAAGATGTTTAATAAATTTAAATGGATTCTGAATGTGTTCAGCATGAACAGAAAAAAAATCTAGCTTAAACTCGGCGAAATACGTGGTCGTCATAGATTTGACTCTTTAGAGCGAACTGTAAATGATTAAATTATTATTGCTGTTTTCCTCAATTACATATATATATAAAGTTGTATTCTTCATCAATTTTCATAGAGATTAAAAAAAAAAAAAGTTAAGTGCAGAATAAGATAATCGCCTGCAATATTATCAGTTGAACCTAAAATAAGAAAATTGTCATAATTATCTCATGATACGTTTATAAATCCCGCGAACGGGCTGGCTGCATGGGCGTTTTCGTGGTTTTCCCCATGTGTAACGTGTATACGAGCCAGTTTCCCTTAGAAAGTCCTCCACGAAGGCATCCCTCCTCTTAGGCAAATAGCCCTCGAGGCTTTGCCATAATCACACACACACACACATGATACGTTTATACATCATTTTATTTTATACATTAATTAAAACCTACTGTTGCATTACAGTGCACTTTAGCTGCACCGTAGTTAGAAAATTTAAATTAAAATTTTCTTCTACTGTAAATTAAAAAATTTCGAGTAAAAATTAATGAAAACATATTTAAATTTAATGAGATGTAAATATTAAATTGTACTTATATATTACCTCGCCGATTATGAAACTATCGCCAAGCAACTCGATATCACGCATTTTATGCATAAGCGTGACGACACAGAACACTTACAACATCTGCTGCTTTGTTTGATGTAAACCAGTTGATTCTTGATAAGTTAAGCCACATTTTGTTTTTATGAACAAGAATATCAATTAATTATTATTGCTGTACTTCTTTACAATTTTTTAAAAAATTATTAAAATTTGGGACCTGCCTACTACAGAATAGCAATCAGTAGATTATTTTTTAAATTATGGGATCCTATCATCAATAAAAGGGTTTATTTAATGGATATGATATGGTCAGCTGAATATGGCCAACAGAATAGTAGTAGACTGGAGCAATAATCTACGAGAAGTTTTTATGTACACATAGTGTTCTAAACACATAGTGTTCTAACACATAGTACAAATAGTGTTCTAAACACATAGTGTTCTGGAGGGCCTAGCAGAATAGTAGATGTCGACTAAGGTCTTTTTACGAAGCCTAGAAACGAAGCAGATAGAATACTAATTGTGCATTCGTGTATTAAATGTATGTATAAATTCGTGTAAATATGTATATTAATTAAAGAGGAGCCAGTTCCTTTAGAATTCCGCAGAAATGATTGGTGCTACATCGGCAAGATCTCCGACAACTTTCATGGTTCAATAGTAACGAACTTGTTCGGTCGACGGGATAATACGTAAATGCCAATTAAATTAAAGTAATTGAATTTATTGAATGGATCTTTATTGTTTTTCACAAATAGTATAAAATACAAATGATTTTATATATAAGACTTTGGAAGAACAGTTATATATAGCCAAGTTTTGACAAGATAATGTGTATTGGTAGTGCTGAAGATAAATTGAGATATTATGGTAATTTTTAATACAGTTTCATTGCATAGACATTGTGCAATTGTTTAGATAACTCTTCATATTCCCTTAATTATTCTCTCTCCTTCCCTAATCGCGTAAATTATTTATAAACATCATTAACTTGTAAGAAATAGACGCTCTGTCATAAAAACTGATTCTAAAAAGAGATTCTCTACCCAAAACATTAAAGAACAGCTGATCTAAATGCGTGTCTTTCATGCATATGTGAAAGAATGCGTTTTATTTTCTAGGAATGAAAATATTCTAGAAATAACCATCTGTTAGATTTAAAACGATTTTGCAAAGCATGTTTGTTTAAAACGCATGTAGTTTAACATTAAATTCTTGTTTTAACTACATAATCCATAATGTTTTTCGTACCAAAGCTTAAACTGCAGTGCAGAGCGTACGAAAGTTCGTACTTATGAACAGCTTTTCTATAATGATAACATAATTAAATAACTGAATAACACTGGGACTTAAAGCATTTGGAAAGCTTCAGCGACCGATTTATTAGTTTTTGTGCATTTCTTTACATTATCATTGTTTTAAATGTATCATATTTGGATATTTATTGCTGATTTATTCATTTCGACGTATAGAGTCAGACTCACTTTGCTTATCATTTTACTTTCACCAGTGTTTGCTTCCAGCGTTTGAGATCCGTAAATATTTCACAACATACAATGCGCATGTCATATCGTCTTCACTATTATATTTTTTTCCACTATCGAGTAGGTTTAATAATTAAATTAAACACTCAAAGCAGTTAAAAAAATTTTCGTTCTCTGCTGCACTAGCAACTTGAGCGGCAATTTTGCTGAATACTTTTATTTCAACCGGGGTTGGATTCGCCATGCGCCCGGCTGGCTGCAAAGGCATCTTTATGGTTTTGCCCCGTGTGAAACATGGATACGGGCCAGTTGTCTTTGGAAAGTCCTCCACAAAGGCATCTCCCTTAGTAAGACAGCCCTTTTTTGTTATATTTAAATTAACCAGCCAAGTACCATTGCGATCATAAGACCTCTGAATACTAATAGTTTGACCCGAGTTCGTACTCTGGCGAATGAGTTGACTACATGGTGGGTTTTCGCCATCTGTAAAAAAATATGAGTCAGTTTCCTTTAGAAAGTCCTCCATGAATGCTTACCTGCTCTCAGGCTGTTAACCCTCCTGTGCTTTGCCATGTTAAAATAACCTAACTATCAGCACCATAATTTTCAGAATTAATGTCATCTTATTCTCTTGTATCAAAATTTGCTTTCCAGTTGTCAAATCATTAATGCAATATTAGGTTAATTTCAACCTTTATTTTGTTCTCTGGTTTTTTCCCTCTTACATGAGTTTGTTCTTGTATTCTGTCTGCTTGAAGTTAAAGCATAGTAATATCTGTAATTTATTACTCCACATAGTGTTAAATTTTCCGTTATTATTATTATTATTACAAGGTATTGTTGTTATCAGATATAAGAGAAAATAAGATATTATATTACAGATATATTCGACTTTGATAATCAAGCGGCCGATTTGCAAACAGAATGTTCTCAGCAACGGACCTTGCCCGTGACTTTCTGTATCTGTAATAGATTTGATATAAAATACTAAACATATAATATGCTGAATAATTATATACTAAATCATTGTTTCCAGTTAAGCAATGCATGAAAATATCTTAATAACAATTCAACTTAAATGCTATTCGAAGGGAAATGCTAGAAATATGCATGTGGTTTTGGTTTTTCGCAAAACTCATGAAAGACTATCTTACTTTGAATCTTCAGTCTAAATTCTTGCTTTATAGGTAACTTTCAGATGATAATATTCTCATGTTTTCCTTTACTGGTCGCGGGAAAGTTTAATGGAACTTCGACAAACCTGGCAGATTTGTTCTTTGCAGGTGTACCAAGATTCTGCTATTATCTTTGAAAAGCTGTTCAAATAACGGTGACAACATTCCTCTATTAAGATCGTCATTTCGGAAACAACAACTATTATCAGTCAACAAAAATCTATCCTCGCAGTAAACGTGCATCGTTTCTTCGAAACTAAAGGCGCATTTCGAGGTATAATTTATAACTCGGGTAAGGAACGTTACGCTCGTCGTTACATTGACTTTTAAAACTACACAAAATTTGCTTTTGTTTCCAATCGTCTAGATTTCCGGTAACTTCTTCTCACATGGTGAATCAGGTTCAAATTCTTCGATGTTTATATTTTTCTTTTGAAGTATCACTTTGATGACTTAACTTTACTTTGAAGCTAAAGATGTTTGATACTAAAGATTCTGCAGTAACAGTTTTATTGAAGTTTCAAAAGCATCTGCTATTATTCTGGCTGAAATGTTTTGTATTTTTACTGATAAATCCTCCAGGTAAGCAAGCAATATTCCATTTTGACTTAAAACTATAAAATCTTATATTAACTAAACTTTAATAAGTTGCATTGTTTCATCTGCTTTTATTTAGATAAACTTATAATAAATTCTCTCTCTTCCGAATGAAGAGTAGAATTTTCCTATCCTCAGTGCTACTTATCTGGGTGCTAGTAAACAGTAGTAATAGGTGCTACGATTTAGTTTATGTTTAGAAAATGTGCATAATTAAGTGAAACTTATAAATACTCGTATAAATGAAGGCAAATTATATACAAATTCAAAGCGTTAGTTTTAGTCTTCTCGAGAGGTTTGGCTTTCCATTTCTGAAGCGGTTTCTGCGGTAAGACTACTCAACTCTGGTAGTTGAGTTCGGGTTCACATTCTGGCGAACGGGTTGGCTGCATGAAAATTTTCGTGGTTTTCTACATTCACAACGAAAAACGAGCCAGTTTCCATCAGAAGGTCCTCAACGAAGGCATTTCATCCATTGGACACATAGCTTTTATTTTCCTTTTTGCAGTTTTCTCCATGTATAACGTGATACGAAACAGTTTCTCTCAGAAGTTCTTCCACGACGGCATTTCATCCATTGGACAGATAGCTTTTATTTTCCTTCTCGTAGTCCAAATAATCCAATAGTTCATTCCCGGAGTGCAGCCGTTGAAAACTTGTGATGGAACGGGCAAAATCACACTGCCACCTCCGGATGTATGAAAGAATCTGTGATAGCCTGTAGGCCTTGTAAATAATAGATAATTCCTATATTATTTATCAGGTTGCCGAAAGCTCTTCATGGGATTAGCAAAAGCATTTGAACTAAATTTAAACGTAAAGAATAACTAATAATGCGTCTAGTGAGATTTTTTAGGTATTTTTTAGGTTTCTAGCTCTCATTTGCATTCAGTGTGATTTCATACTGGCTAGTGAATCATACTGAATTGGAGACCCACCAGCGGACGAGAGGTAAAGTCGCTACACTGGTAGTTCTGTTTGATGTTTGAATCCCGCAAACGGGCTGGCTGCATGGGCGTTTTCGCGGTTTTCTGCATCTGTAATGTATATACGAGCCAGTTTCTGTCGTAAAGTTCTCCACGAAGGCATCCCTCCTCTTAATCAGATAGGAACTGATTCTGAGTAGATATTTGACATCAGTTTTGTGTTATTGTCTTCCACAGGGCAGTTCATTTACCGCCGCAAAACTTATGCAGTATTCTTGACAGAAATCCGTTAAATTAGTTATCGCTATACGAAAATGGTAAACAAAACAGCTCAGTATTGGCTGAAAAAATCTAAAGTAATAAAAGAAAATATAAAAAATATATTTTGGTTGTCAATACATAATAACTGAAATGGAATCTTTGAGAAATTAGAGAAGAATGAAAAGAACTGCTGGAAATCATTTTACTGTAGGAAGATGTCTCGCATTTGAGTCACTATAATGTGATACAAACAGTTACACTTGGCAGAAGCACAGATGAAATGCAGTGATCAAAGTAGTAATCTTGTTTACAATACTTGCAATCAGCCGAGCTGAATCGAATTACCTACGTTGAAAAAAATGCGAGGTCACTAACGGCCGAGCTGTAAAACCGCTGAACGCAGCGTATAATCAAATCACGGTGAATGGATTGGCTGCATGAGAGTTTTCGTAATTTTTCCCATGGGTAACGTAAATACAAGCTATTTACCTTTATTTTAAAATGAAAATGCTATACATTTTTCACCACCTTAATTTTATTTTGAATACGTTACAAACTTCGATTCTTTTAATCCTTTATTATATTGGCCTAGTCAATTCCTTATGAACCTGTGACAAGTGATTAAGGCTTCATTTCCCTTCCCCGAGGTTTATCATTTGACAGAACAACTGTGAATTCACTTTCAAATGTGTCTGAACGCATAGAGCCTATTTACAGAGCCAATCTTTTCAGCTGATGAGACGCTAATTCCTTCGATTAATTAGTTTCTTGAAATTAATTTTTTTAATCAGTTTCGAAAATTGGATTTTTTCTTAAATTGTAAGGTATTTTCTCCCTCCTTTCTGCATGCCTCCGTGTTGTAAAGGGTAGCACACTCGGCGCGTATTCGAGAGATCCAGGCGAGGGACTTGCGCATTTTTCTTGTCTCTCGCTTCAAAATAACCTGATGACTCTACAAAATAGCCTGCTGAATAAATTCTTTTAACATCATATGTCTACTGTATTTACATAAAATATAAAGAAATTTAAAATTTCGGAAATCGGTTTTTTTCCGTTTAATAACCTATTGAATAAAAACTGTTCAATTGCAAGTGTCTGCTGTATAATCTTCTAGATTACATTATATATGTTTACACCACCGGATAAAGGCATAGTGTAGAATTACTAATCCAAATTAGGAGTTCCCAAGGGAGTCGATGAAATTTTAAAAGGTCATTGATGATCAAGAGGTCGACACCAAAATGTGCACGGGCAATTTATGAACATGATGAAGATTCCATTGATTACAAAAAATTATTAATATTGTATTATTGTTAACTGTTCATTGATATAAAGCTGTATCTAATGGTAAGGAATAAATTATAAAAAATATAAGGGGAAAGTACACTAAAATCATAAATATTTTTAAAATCAATAATATTTTTAAAAATACAAAGTTTTTATGCAATAAATGAAATGAACAAATCTGATTTAGACCTCACATGACTCGCGCGGCCTATTAAATTATACACATTTCTGCTGCTCATCATTTAAACGTATTTCCTCGAATTAGTCTAATCGATCCTGCTATTAATTAATCGATCTCTCAAGGCAAGTTGAAAATTACTTCAGAATTTTGGCAAATTTTGAAATTAAATATCCCAGTCAATTTTTGCGTACGGGGTTCAAATATCCATCTTTTTGCTTTCATAATGAGTATAAAACTTTTCCAAGTATAAGTACAGGAACTGGAAGACCGCATTAGGTCACATTTTGTTGTTTATCGAAGGTGAAATTTTTTTTTTAAAGTTTGACGGTGCCAAAACATGAATGTTTTTGTCATTTTAAACACTTCTATAGTTGGAAGTATATGACTACGACCAACAATTGCGAAAATAAAAGTCGGATAAAGACGCTTAAGCTGGTAAGGGGTGGGTGTATATACACACACGTTTGTTTCTTCCGATGCAACCAAAAAAAAGGGCGGTGCACAACTAGATGTTATAACTAGATATTATAGCAGTCCCATAAACAAAATTTCAGGGTTCCACGGCTAATCTTTTTGAATTATGCGAAAAACAAACATACATTCATACGCACCTCCTTACATAAGTACGTAAGTAAGCGAAAACGTCACGAAAAAATATCTTTCAAATACATACAACAATACTTCATTTATTCTGTCTTTACCTACATATGCCACTCAAAAAATAGTCAAGATGGATTCGGGAACGGCCAAAAGGAATATTGAAATCTGATAACCGAAAATTTTTGCGATTACAATAATTTGTACAAGGAAGTAAAAAGTAAAACGCGAGAACATAAGAAAACGCAGTTGGGGAGGGCACTAAGAATACAAAACATGAGCGAGGAAAAAAAAAAGAACGATGATTTAATTAAATTAAGCAGTTTTATGCCAAATATTAAAACAATTACATCAGTACACTAAGCAAAATATTGATATTAATTAAAATCAAACCTTTGTGCAATTAGAGTCTGATTTTTTGTTTCTGGAAACTCGTTTATATTTCTAAAACTAAAAATAATAATACAAAATTAAACATAAATCTAATAAACCATTTTCTCAAAACTTTCTATTATTTGTTCGTATTCTTAATCTGTTATCTTTAAGTTATTTATGTGCAATCACTTCCATTATTATAATGCTGTATACTGTATATTAGACAGAAAATGTAAGAAGAAAACAATATCTTTACAAGGACCCATAGCTTCCCTTCATAAATCGAATTTGCAACTCTCTGCAGTTAATATATAAGGGCGGCCGCCTTGGATGTTTACATTTTTGAGTAGACGAATGAGTTGTTATATTAGACTACTTATTTATCAAGTAAAATTTGTGTTAAAAGAACAAAGAAACTTGCATTCCAGGATGAATGATTTTGATGGTATTTAAGTAACATTATAGATTTTATTTAACATCATTTTAAAAGTACTGAAGTAAGCATCTTTTAGACCTTAAGCAGAAATGTGTGTTACAGTGTTCAAGGAAAACAGTCTGCCCTTGATTTCTTGGAGGTTCTAATCCCGCTAACGGGCTGGTTGCATCGGCGTTTTCGTGATTTTCCCCATGTGTAACGTGTATACGAGTCAGTTTCCCCTAGAAAGACCTTCAAGAAGGCATCCCTCCTCTTAGGTAGATTCCCCTCGAGTGCTTTGCCGTAATCAAAAAATCAACCTTGATTTCTTAGCCTCATGTAATTTTTTCACCTAAATGGAAATTATCTGCACCTAAATTTCATCCGAATATAGTTTCTAAGTTTCAGTGACAGAGAAAATAAAACCGCTGAGTATTAGCAGTCCGGGTTTAAATCCCAGCAACGAGCTGACTGTATGGGAATTTTCATGGATGGGTTTTTCGTGATTGTGTGGAGTTCGAAATATAAGCCAGGTTTCCTAGAATATTTTCTAAGGGAAACATCATTTACTAAAGCTGATAAGTTTCATGCGCTTTAACTCTTCAGTGGTTGCGAGATGAAGAATTCTTTTTTCTCAAATAAGTGCCTTATCTATCAGTCGTAAATTTGTCTTTGATCTGTATTCGTTTGCGCCCATTGCGGGGCGCAACTGGAATGCGGGCTCAGCTCGTTAATGACCATCAAGATGTTAATCAGTTGACAACTAAACTAACCTAACTTTTTAAAAATAACAATAGAAATAATTATCAGATCTTAAGCTAGCTTTGTTCCTAGTATGTGTTACTCAAGCAAATGAAATATTCTCCCTACAGAATCGAAAGAAAAGTACTAAATATACTGGTGGACAAAATTAAGAGATGGAACACTTTTCCCAAATATCTCGAGAAATACTGCACAGAAATAAATGAAATTAGGTGTGGATATAGCGTATTGTATGATAATAATATGTACAAAACAACAATGAAAATGTCATATGTTAGCATGAGTTATAGTAAAGAGTCCAATGTTGTCCAATTTTAAGTTTGAAAGAGGGCAGTGAAAATGTGGCTAGTATGGTGTGTGGTCATCTCTGACAGACAGACAGCATGCACAAAGAGTAGTCACGCTGTTTTAACTCCTGAATGGTTCTGGGAGGGAGCTGGCGTATTGCAATGGCCCTCTCAGGAGCATCCTAAGAATTTCAGTAGGATTAAGACCAGGAAAGATTTTGCTGGCCAAAATTTGGAGAATATCTTTACTTTCCAGATAGTCATCAACCAGGTGAGCCCTATATGGCGTGCACTGGTTGTGCATATAAAGGAACTCAGGGCCGACAGCTTCCCTCAGAATTCGCACATAGGGGCTCTAGGATCTCCTGCCTGTATTTCTGGGCATCCACGGAACCAGTATCAAACACATGGAGCGATGTGCAGATATCTTACATGATTTCTACCCAGACCATCACTCCTCCACCACAATCATCTCTTTCCATGATGTTGCTGGGATGGTATCGGGTCCCAGAATCCCTCCATATCAATAATAATTGAGAATCAGATTGTAGACTGAATACATAATACAATGTCCTGTATGAGTATAATCTCATAATGCACCTCGTGTTTCAGAATGCTCAGTTACAATGTGCTTTACTATGTACCTCAAGCACCAGTATAACCTTTCTATACAGCTCAATATTGCACAACTATATGTCTCCTGGATATAATTCAGTATTCCGTATATAACTCAGTACTTTGTAGCAGTACATTATGTATTTCACGACTTAGAATGTACAATTATAGTATGTTACATGTTTCAGTATGTTCAGCATTTCATGTTCCAACATGTTTTTCTAAGTCTCAGTACAATCTCACTATGCATTCTATGTTTGTCATACGAATATCTCTCTTGTACATAATTCAGCAATCTTGTATATAATTCAGTATCTTATATCAGTATAAGCTTACCATGCATTTCACGTTCCGGTATGCTCAGTTATAGTATGTTTTCTGTTTCAGTACGTACAGTATTTCATGTATCATCAGGTATTTCGTGTAATTAGCGTAATCAGTATTATCTCACTATGTATTTCATGTTTCAATATGCTCAGTCATAGTATGCTGATGTTCAGTATGTACAGTATTTAATGTTTCACCATGTATTTTAAGTCTCAGAAATATCTGTATAACCTCATCATGTATATCATATCTTAGTATGTTCAGATACAGTAAGTGTCATAATTCAATATGTATAATACTTCCTGGTTCAATATGTATTTTGAGCATTAGCATAATCTTACTATACATAACATGATTCTATACCATATTGTACTCCAATATATAATTTAGCAATCTGGTATATAATTCAGGAACTTGTGCATACTAATGTCTGATAATTCAGCCTACAGCAGCAGTGATGACCCTAGTTTAGCCATGTCATTTTCTACAATATATGTAAAATAATTTCCCAGTGGCCGCAAGGGTATAGCTTATGCAATGTGGCCTGCATCAGGCGCTGGGTTTCAGTGGTCGGTGCGAGGCGTTTCTGTGGCCTCAGTGACCTTGGCACGTTTCACTAGACACAGGTGGACGTGGCGCTATACCAATTAACCCTAATGGTAGAGGGATGGTGCCCACGTCCTCCGTCACATGTCACATGTAGACTGAATACGAACTCATTTATGAGAGAATATTAGCGCACTGAAGCTGTGGCCAGTGTTGGGGTAGTATGCCCATTGTAAACCCTCTCTTTTTTGTGGAAGGGAGTGAATAGGATGCAAATAGCGGGCTTTCTGGCATACAGTCTTGTCTCATGGAGCCGTCTGGCAACTGTCTTCCTTGAAACTTATGCTCTTGTGGCAGTAGTAAGGTCACAAGGCAGTTATATGGTTTGTAGACGTCCTCTGGCGCTTGGCAGAAAGTGCAAAATAGCCGTCGCCATTGGTCGTTGGGGCACCTGGACGACCTTGTCCTGGTCGTTTGGATACTGTCCTGCTGATTTTAAACTGATTCCACAAATTAGAGATGACACTTGGTGTTACATCCAGTTTCTCTTGCAACCTGAGTTTGGGATTGCTCTGTTTCAAGCCTACCCACGATTCGCTATCTCGTACCTTTGTCTAAGCGATGATGTATTAGGTGTTGATTTCTCCTAAGAATCAGCAAGATTATTCAAGAAAGATAATAAAAATCACTACTGTGTTGCAGAGCAGAATAAGCTGAGCAGCTGGACGTGGACTTTTATATCTCCTAGTGGTATAGCGATACACACAGGAACACATAATTTCATCTCGGTGACACGGTGATATTATATGGCAATCAACTGTCCAGGTTTTATCTGATATTTTAGGAGGAATGTGAGAACATGTTTTTCATCTCTTAATTTTGTCCACCAGTATATTTGACGACAACGGGAAAATCTGGCCAACCAGCGGCCGAGTGGTAAAATACCTGAACGCTGATAGTTCAGTCCAAGGTCTGAATCCCGCGCACGGGCTGGCTGCATGGGCGTTTTCTTGGTTTTCCCCATGTGTAACGTATTAATACGAGCCAGTTTTCCTTAGAAAGCCCTCCACGAAGGCATCCCTTCCTTCCGTGTAGTGCCTTAGGGCGGAACACATAAAATAATAATAATAAACGGTAAGTCTAAACGACATTACTTATATTGATTCGATGGTGTTACACTTATAGCAACGAAGGCAAAAGTTATTTACCAAAAGGAAAAGGCGCTTCTGGGAAGGTTTTTTTTTATAGTTGATTCGTATTTGTAATGCTTCATTTTCATTTTAAATAGGATGATTAACTACAGAAATATCATGAAGTCAACCCTTTCAATCGCAGGATGACCTATGAATGCTTCGATACTTCAGCCATTGAAAAGCCTATTTATATTGAACAAAAATCTCATGACTGTACATGATAGATGACTCAGCATCATAACATAGCAATTTCCTGTATGTCCATGTGTGTTGAGTTAGGAGTTTTAAAAAATAAAGAATATTGATGTAAATATTTGCATTTAAAGGCATTAAATGTAAATGTAAGACGACATGAAAATAATTTTTTATCAAGTAAAGGAAAACTACTGAAGTAATATTTTCGGTTAAAATACCGTATATGGCAGATTCACTTGCTTATGTTGTTCCAAATAGCTGGATATTTGCAATTTAATGCATTCGTCAAGAATGGCCAATTCTCCTCGGATACCGCGGTTATCACATCTAGCGTTGCGAGACGCTGAGAGAAAGTTTTCCGAAAAACGATCTGCTCTTCCTGCCAGTAGAAGGATCTTAGCAGAAACAATTTCACTAGAACCGATGTCCCGGCAATCTACACGGGATAATTTGCAGCTGAACAGAAAATGTTTCTCTTGAAGCTGTATCCCGTAGGTTTATCCCAAAGAATTCAGGAACGCTAAACACAATGAATAAAATATCCCAAAAGTGAGGATTCTGGGAAATGTTTCTTGCGTAAGATATCGAGCAGTTGATATTTTGCAAATATAATCAGTGTAATTTTATAATCATAATGCCTAAGATGTAAGTTTAATTGCACTTTAAAATGACCAATATTTTATGCTAATCACTTTCTAATTTATTATCCGTCAACATTAGCTCAGTCCTTCTGGTTTTTTGAGAGCAGGAAATACTGTCTTTCTTGGTGTTTTGTGTCCGCACGTTTTCCTCGGCAAAGTTTATGGCTATTTTTTAGCCAACGAAATTTTTTTTTCAAAACGTAACTTCACTTTAATATTACTTTTTTCAAATCTATCGAATGAGTGAAAGAAGTGAAAAACTTAGATCTTCTCCAGATCAGTTTTATTATTTAAATTACGTTCTCTTAGACCTTTTTTAACCAAATAAAAGTTTTAAAAATATTAATCTTTCATTTCTTTGGGAAGTGTTCTACTACCGCTGTGCATTATGATAGACTTTGGATATAATTATGCATAATTTTATATTACGCTAGTCGTTGGACATTATTGTGTATGAATGTAATAAATCGATGGAGACCTTTCCTCAATGAGCCAAACGCCAAACATAGTTTGGTGAGCCCAAATTGCTGCGAGTTATGCAGACACTGTAATCGTAATTACTCTCTTTTATAAAGCGAAAAGAGTTGCTTCAATATATTATGTATGATTACAATGATTTACTTAGCGTTCCACTTATTGGAAGATACTGAAGAGGGAAGTGTATTAAGTATATTTTTATTACAGTTCCTGTCACTTTAGATCTGTAATAATGTGAATACAGTTCAGTTACTTTATATCTTGTGGTCCACCATCGACCGAGCGTTAAGTCACTAAACACTGGTAGTTCAGTCTCAGGTTCGAATCCGAGAACGGGCTGGCTGCATGGGCGCTTTCGGGGCTCTTTCCCATGTGTAATGTGTATACGAGCCAGTTTCCCTTAGTAAACAAAATATGTGTAAATCTCTAATAAATCAGACTGGATCGCAGTTAAAGTAATAAACAGAGGAGCGTTCTTCCACACAACATTTATTCACGAACACCAAAGACGAACTGATACATATACATAATTGACATCACAGTTTCTTTTTACAAACAAACATTACCGCCATCTATTGGCGATCTATGGATACACAATCCTAAACTTAACACTCCCCCCCCCATGCATCCGTTACGGATGCATCAATTTTACTGAACTTCAAGATTATAAAGTCTTTCAATCGGTCTTCTAACAACACCCTTATCCAACTGAATCTCACAAGATCTAATTCTATCATCTCTTCCATGAAATAATTCCTTAATCCTACCTATCTTCCAGTTACAGCGTTTCACATTATCTTCTCGTACAAGTACAACATCATTAATTTTAAACACGGGAGAATTCTTTGGAGGTTTTGAAAACATGACTGATCTTAATTCTAACAAATATTCTTTATAAAACCTTTTCCAAAAATGTTCTAATATTAATTGCCTATGCTTCCATCTTTTAATCAACTGAGATCTTGTAGATTCTAGTTTAGATTCAGGTGAAGGCAAAACAGTTAATCTAGATCCAGTTATAAAATGAGATGGTGAAAGAGGATCAGGTTCATTTGGTTCATTGTATACATACGTTATAGGTCTAGAATTAATGACAGCTTCAACTTCAACTAAAACAGTATACAGTTCTTCATAATATAAAGAAGCTTTACCTAAGCTACGTTTTAAACAAGTTTTTACAGATCTTACCAAACGTTCCCAGAATCCGCCCCACCAAGGAGCAACTTCTACAATAAATTTCCATTCAAACCCATTTTTACCAAGGAAATTTAGAACCTTTTCATCTTTACATAATTTATACAAATATTTTAATTCACGATCAGCAGTCTTAAAGGTTTTAGCATTATCAGAATATATAACTCTACAAATACCCCACCGTGCAAAAAATCTACGTAAGGCTTGAATGAAGCACTCTGTACTTAAATTTGATAACAATTCTAAATGGACTCCTCGAGTCACTGCACAGGTAAACAATGAAATATACACTTTTGTACCATCCTTTAAATACAAAGGGCCAGCGAAATCTATGCCACTTACCTCAAATGGTTGAGCTTTCTCCACTCGGTCAGCTGGAAGTGGAGCCGATATCTCGTGTCCAGCTTTAGCATTATATTTTTTACAAAATCTACAATCGTGTAACACAGATTTTACAAAACGTCTAGCTTTTAAAATCCAAAATTTCCCTCTTACTTGGACTAAAGTTTCATTTACACCACTATGAAGTACCTTTTCATGACAATTCAAAATAATTAAACGAGAAAAATAATTATTTGGTAATATTATAGGCTGAATTTCATCGACATCTAATGATGATTTTACTAATCTACTTCCAACTCTTAAACAACCCTTTTCATCCATTATTGGATTTAACCCAAACAATTTGGAATTATGAGACAATGGTTTTTTACATTTAACATCATTCAACTCTTCAAAAAAATACTCACCTTGTGATTAGATAATCCAATAACACATAGCATTACATATTTCATTTTTGGTCACAGGACCAATCACTCTATTCTGTGACTTTAAATTATTAATGAATCTAAATACATATGACGTGACTCTTAAAAGTTTACCTAAGTCACTTAAGTTTTCTATTTTTAACACAGGTTGTAAAGGTTGAACACTGCTAGTAACTTGAGTCACAACTCTTTCTTCAGCACTATCTACTATGTTACAATGCTCGTTCACCTTAGGCCAATTTATTTCATCTTGATGAAGCCATGGAGGTCCATGCCACCACACTTGATCTACTACAAGATCACTCACTTTAACACCACGTGTGATTTTATCGGCTGGATTATCTGAGCCAGGACAATGATGCCACATGCTCGGGGATGTTTTGTCTTGAATTTCAGACACTCGATTTTGTACGAATGTTTTCCATCGCCGTGGTGAGTTCTTTATCCAATGAAGCACAATAAGAGAATCTGTCCATAAATGAATCTTAGCTTGAGTAAAATGCACACGGACTGTAGTTACAAGTCTTGCACCTAACACTGCTGCCATGAGCTCGAGTCTTGGTAAAGATAATTTTTTCAGGGGAGCCACTCTGCTCTTGGCTATCACTAAACTTGTTCCACAACATTTTAAGCTACGGAATTTCACGTACACTGCTGCTCCGTAAGCACTTTGAGATGAATCACAAAAACAATGTAGTTCCAGTGTTTCAGGCGTTTCATCAACATCACGAAAATACCACCGAGGTATCTGGATATTAGGTAGATCACATAGTTGCCTATACCATTTATTCCACTTGTCTTTCAATTCTGGTGGGATAATTTCATCCCAATCAACACCTTTCAGCCATAAATCCTGAAACAGAACTTTTGCTTGAATAACATATGGAGCAAGAAACCCAACAGGATCGAAGATTTTTGAAGCAGCTTTTAAAACACAACGATTTGTTTGGTCATTTGACTGGATGAAATCAATAACGTCTTGTGCATTAAAACAGAAGATATCCTTAATTGTATCCCATTGAAGTCCAAGAATCTTTGAGGGGGAATCACAGTCAGGCAATTTAAAACTAATGAAGTTGTCACTTGATTTATACTGGTTTTTTACAGTATCCGAATTAGAATTCCATTTGGTCAAAGTCATTGATGCCTTTTTCATTATATCATTGGCTTCATGATATATCTGTATAGCTTCCTCCTCCGTATCTGATCCACAAATAAAATCGTCAACATACATGAAGTTTTCTAACATTTCTACAGTTCTGGGATGGATGTCTTCAAATTTCTTTATATGATGCTTAATGCAAGCGCTCAGCAAAAATGGACTTGATTTTGCTCCAAACATTACACGACACATCCGATAAACTTGAGTTCTCGGATTGCTCAAACTTGAATTCTCATCAATCCACAAAAATCGCATTGAATCCCGATCTTCAGGTGCAACCGAAATTTGCAAAAACGCTTTCTCAATATCTGACGTAAATGCAATTCGATGAAGTCGAAAATTTATTAAAACTTTCAAAAGTTCAGGAAGAAGATTTGGTCCTTGTAGTAAATTATCATTTAGAGATTCATGATTTTTTTCCTTTGAAGAAGCATCATAAACAATGCGAAGTTTCGTAGAATTATGATCTTCACGGATGACAGCACGGTGAGGTATGTAGTAAGTTCGTCTCCCAGATGGAGTACCAAGATCGACCTTTTCTATGATTTCTTCCTTAAGCTGATAGTCAATCACTTCTTTATATTGCGCATAAAAGTTAAAGTTTGATTTAAATTGTTTGATCAGATTTAAGAACCGTCTTTCAGCATTCTTAAAATTGTCTCTTAAAGTCACATTCTGATCTTTCCATGGAAGTCTAACTTCGTATCTATTACCCTTTTGTGTAATCGAGTTGTTAAATATTTGCATGGCCATTTCATTTTGTTCTTCGTCAGAAATATGTTTAATTCCTATAGATTCAATATCCCAAAACGATTCGACACTTTTTAGAAGTTTCTCTTCTACACTTACGTTTAAACACGCATCATGGATTTCAAAGTCTGATGAAGGAAATTTGCCTTGTATACACCACCCAAACAAGGTTTTCATCGCTACGGCATTTCTGTTTATCCTTTTTATTTCTTCGCTTGCTATTTTCCACATAATGTCCGCGCCGATTAAAACGGAAATATGACTCATTCCACCGGCGCCACCACAGTCTGTCAAAGTGATGCCGAATGCTTGGAGGTTGGATTTGATTTCTACATCTGGTACTCGTATATCGGCATTTGTTATGACTGGTACTTCAATGACTTCGAGATTTATGGATTTTTCAGGGTCATTAATATTCCGGAGCGTAAGTTCAACTTTCTTTCGCCGCCAATGTTTCCCGTTCTTTTCACCGAAGGTAATGCAGATTTAAAACAGTTTCTCCTTTCACTGGTAACTGTAATTTTCTTGATAAATCTTCGCGAATTGCAGAGATTTGGCTACCGCCGTCAAGAAGACATCTCACAATACAGTTCTTATTTCTGCCCTCAGCCACAGCATACACCGTTTGAAGCATAATATTAGATCCAGTTTTGGCAGAAGAATTTTGAACAATTTCCGCGGATGTTTCGGTTTCCTTATTTTTTGCACTGGAGACAGCTGATGCGGGATTCACACACACACTTTCATGATGTTTACCGCGGCACTTTTTGCAGGAAAACTGTTTGTTCTTACAGTTGATAGCTAAATGTTTACATCCAAAACACATAAAACATTTTCCTGTACGTTTCAAAATGTTGCGTTTCTCATCAGCGTTCACCTCAGTACATTTATATTTCGTATGATCTTTTTTGTCACAAAATATACATTTGTATCCAATTGTTGATAAAGCTGAAGCAGTCGGAACTTTCGGTTTATAATTCGGATAAACTTTCGTGCGTTGTTCATTTTGACGAAAGTATGGTTTCTGATTCGTTTTCTCAGAGTTCATTAAACTTGCAGCTTCTCGACAGTTAACTTCCTTTTTTAAGAATTCTATAAGTTCCTTTATATCAAATCCTGCTTCCATATTTCGACTTCGATTAAATTCCAAATTTAATTCCTCTGGAAATTTCTGCAAAATGATAGGACAGAGAATATTTCCATAACTTCCAGAAGTAACGTTTAACGATTCTAAACTTCGAATGTTGACTTCGCATTCATCGTACAGCTTACGCAGTGCTTTAACATTTGAAATGTTTCTCACTGGTTCAAGGGATAATAATTTATTCATATGCGAAGTGATAACAACATCTTGTCTTCCAAAACGTTCTTTCAATATTTCTACTGCGGAATCATAATTCAGGTCACTTAAAGCGAAACCGGAAATGGCAGCTAAAGCATTACCTCCAAGTAAGGATTTTAGGTACGCAAATTTTTCAGTTTTTCTCAATCCACTATGATTATGAATTGTATTTTCGAACTGGTTCCAGAAGTCTAACCATTTACACGAATCTCCGTAATAAGTTCCGATTTGCAGACGTGGTAACTTCACTGGTTCTGTTTCAACTGGAAGTGCAACATTAGCCGTTTCGTTCTGATGAACTGTTCTAGAAGATTCCGAATTCTTCTTCAAAAATCGTTGCATTCTTCCTCTCCATACAACAGTTTTATCCTGGTATTCTTGACTTAAGGTAACTTCATTTTCAATCTCCTCCGAAGTTACTTTCGTTTCTATTTCTGAATCTAAACTTTTCAGTTCGTTGATTTTCTCAATTAACTGTTCATATAAATCCTCGATTATCTCAATTTTCTCATTTAGCGGAATATTATTTGCTAAATTCGATTCGACTTTGGTTATCAGTTTCGTAGTTAATTGTCTAACAACCGATCGTTTCTTTTTCAAATTTTCAAGAACGCCCTCCATTTTCGAAATATTCAGTCTGTCGATTTTCTGGTTCGTAATAATCCCGGTTTGCAGGCACCATAAACAAAATATGTGTAAATCTCTAATAAATCAGACTGGATCGCAGTTAAAGTAATAAACAGAGGAGCGTTCTTCCACACAACATTTATTCACGAACACCAAAGACGAACTGATACATATACATAATTGACATCACAGTTTCTTTTTACAAACAACATTACCGCCATCTATTGGCGATCTATGGATACACAATCCTAAACTTAACACTTAGAAAGTTCTCCACGAAGGCATCCCTCCTCTTGGCAGAAAACCCGAGTGTGCTTTGTCGTAATCTCGATAAACCAAAATCTTCTTTATATCTTGTTAATTTTGTTTGGTTTGTTTATTTGATTACGACAAAGCTCACTAGGGCTATCTACTTAAAGGATGCCTTTGTGGAGGACTTTTTAAAGGGAAAGTGGCTCTTATCCTCGTTACACATGGGGAAAAACACGGAAACGCCCATGCAGCCGGACCGTTTCACTTGGAATCGAACCGAGGTGGAAAATATCAATTTTCAGCGAAGAACTTTCTTTCTCAGATTTCTGCATCGATTTTTGAAAGTATCAAAATACGTAGTTCCCCTTCCTCCCTTTAACCTCGCTATATTAATATTAATTATAAAAATAACTTGTTCAATAGATTTTTACAAATATGCACCATATTATATAACATATGCATCGGAACCGATTTTAAACATAATAACTAGAGGTTTAATGCTATGTTATTTACGAAAAAATTCGGCTCCGATTTTTCATAAATTAGTAAGTTTCATAATTTTTAAGCATATTTTATGTCAGCAAAGATTATATAGCTACTAAAAGTAATTTTATTTACATAAAACAAAACAAAAGCAAGCTTTTTTTTTTTTTTTTTTTTTGACTAAATTAAACAAGGTTTTCCTCTTGTTTTTGTTATTCTAGGCAGATAACTATTTCTTATGTCATTTAAAATCAAACAATGAAACGGATTTTTACTTACGTAGACCCTTCTTTTGTGTAACATAAATATAAGCCAGTTTCTCTTAGAAAGTCAGCACTAAAGCATCTCTTTCTTAGGCAAAGAGCCCTAGAGTGCTTTGGTATACAAGGGTACGAAAGCATACAGCGCCTCACCAGTGGCCGAGTTGTTATTTATTTATTACGTGTTCGCCATTTGGCACTAGACGAAGAGAGAGGACATTTTAAGGAAAACTGCTCAGCCCGTTCGCCTGGAATCTAACATTGGAACGAATGACAAGGTTTCAGTGACTTTTACCGCGCCGAGTTGTTAAGACCGCTGCATACTGGTAGTTTGATCATGTTTGGGTTCGATCCCAGGCGAATTGTCTGGCTGCATAGTTGGTTTTCGTGCTTTGCTTGAATGCGAGTCAATTTCCTTTAAAGTCCTCAACGAAGGCACCCTCCTCTTAGGCAGTCAATCAGTCTTTGTGGCTTTACCATCTTCAGAAAACTGCATCTTTTGCCAAAACAAAGCACACAAGGACGTTTTGGTATCCAAATACTTTCTCCGGTACTTGTCCTTGTAATGTGCTTTGCCTTAATCAATTAACGTAATCTTTATGTATGGCCTATAGAATTAAATATATAATCACTTTATACATTTAATAATTTTTGTGTAAGTAAATAAAAATGGATCTGTTGAATTAAATTTTAAGAGACATTATGTTTTACTACGTAATAGATCTGCATGTTAAGAAGGTAGCTAGAAGAATAGTAATCGGGAGGGATGTTAGTTATTTCAAAAGCGAATAAATCAAAAATAGGTCAAACAAATTAAAAATGAGTTCCATTTTACTTAGAACAGAATAAACAGTCAGGATAACTGGAGGCTGGATTACTGGAGTTCCGCTACAGATATACTTTTAAACGGTTCAGCAAAAGAAAGGGGAGTGGAGAGGGAAAGAGTAATACTCCGAAAATTGTTTCAGAAACGAAGTGTGAGGCAGTCTCCGAACTAAATGTATCAATGGAAGTTTAACATTCAAGATTTCAGTAATTAAATTTTTTAGCAACTTTTAATTCAAGTGATAAAATTTCAGGGAATTTCCAGAATTGCCAGTAAGAAAAAGAAAAAAAAAAAAAGATTTATCGTTCGCCACCCCTCTTTGAAGAACACATTAGGCGAAATCCCACCCACTTATTATCTTACATTCCATTCATGCTCCGTCGGCCACAGTTTCGCCAAATTAAGACAGCGATATTTTTGGCCTGCACCATTTGTCACAGTCGTCGTATCTCTATCAGAGAGCAGCACGCGAAGGGAGAAAAAATTAAATGTAATAGCTGAGATAAAAGCTGTCAACTGCGCCCTCAATACCAAACGAAGAGGCAAGTCATTGCGTGATTGACTGGCATTCGGAAGGTGCGAGGCGCCAGCCACTTTGCTAGCTGTTCAACCGCGATGAAAAGGAAGCGAAATGATCCAAAAGGCTTGTCAATATATTGACCACGATTACTCTCCCTCCTTTCTTCGCCCTCTTCCCATGAATAAGTCGTTGTCTTGGCGATCAACAACACGTGTTACAACCATTCACCCGTCTTTTGGAAAACTCCCGCGGCGTCGCTGCGAAACTTTCTCCATTTAACACACTCCCTTTTAAAGTCTTTGGGAAGATTTGCTTATTTTGAGGAGCTCTAAATGATCCGGAGGTTCCCTCCCATGTGACACCGACAGGGTGCTTAAGCTAGATTACGGCTCGCGGAAGGCGGAAGAGTGTTTTCCAAGAAAGACCGCTGCACACCAAGAGCAGGGCTCACCTTGCAAAATAGACTGCTACCCTTGGCTCATTAGATCAGGAAACTTTCACTTCCTCTTAATGCATCAGAAAGTTAGTTGACAAATTTCTAAAGAAGTCTGCTAGTTAGTATCTAGTAAAAGTTTCTATATCAATCATGAGGTTTAAAGTCACTTATGAGAATCGAGATAACTTTAAAATCTTTACAATGAATATCAGGTGCAACTAAATACTCCTCCATTCAACAGATAAGGAGTCTAAGGATAGCACTGTAATATGCGAGTGTTACAAGCTTAGTGTGCATTCAGTATGGATGTATCATGAGAATAGCATTTTTATCGATGTTATGTCACTTGTCAGCTAAATATGGTATTGCACGCTAATGGGAGTGCGTGCAAGTTCCCGTTAGAAAGTCCTCCATGAAAGTATCGATTCTAAATCTGAAAGTCCTCGAAACTATCCATGGATTACAAAACAATTTCTAAAGAAAATCTGCAGGTAAACGAAGGTCATCTCTCAAATTTTAACAAAAAAATATTGCAACAAAACGATTACCTACAGGTTGAAAAAGAAACGACTGCCACATAAAAAAATAAATAAATAAATAAATAAAATAAATAAAAAAATAAATAAATAAATAAAATTAAAAATAATCTGAATGGTTTCAGATTTTAAATTACGCACAAAGGGGCGTTTTTTTGAAGTTTTGTGTGTTACCTTTATTTACTAAATATCATGTTCTTTACGCTAAAACTATAAAATTCAGTTCAACAGCAATGTCGCAAAATAATTTTAAAAATGAGCATATCATTAGGATTTTCGATAAACAGTTCGGCGCGCTGGAGATAAAAAAGGTTTTTTTTTTTTTTTTTTTTTTTTTTTTTCCCTCCCTTAGATTGTTGCCATTGCTCGCTTCTAAATCATTGAGTTCGTTAATCAAAAATTCGTTAAAGTTTTACAAAATATGAAATCGATAATAAAAAAATTTTCAAATTTAGGCTTTCAGATGCCCATATTCGCAGTAGGATTACGTCATTCAAAATTGGATAGCTTTAGATACCGTTGTTGATACCGTGATCTTCTAGAATAATTAAGTAGTGTGCAAAGGGTACAAAAAGTAAAAATAGTGACACATTTATTTAAGTATTATTTAAGTATTTATTTAAAGTAATACGGTTATAATACAGTTAGCCAAACTTGTAGGATAGTTCTGCAACTGATTCTTTTAAATACTTAGTTTAGAATAAGAGTACTAGAATAAAATAAGAATAGGTAATGTAAACTTACCTCACCAGTGATCTCTGAATTCATAGTTCGACCAAATTTCGAATCAAGGTGAACAATATGGCTGAGATGGTTTTTTGCGGTTTTTCCTCTGTTTAACGCGAATACGCGTCAGTTTTCCTTAGAAAGTCTTTTATGAAAGCATTGCTTCCATTAGGCAGATAGATCTCGTGTGCTTTTTCATATACAAATATCCTAACCATACTGCGAAACTCAAATCGGAATAGAGAAAAGCGAAATCGGATCATCGCTTCGGTTCTGTTTAATTTATTATAGCAAAGCAGGCTAGGGCTATCTGCCTAAGGGAGGGATGCCTTTGGGGATGACTTTCTAAGGAAAAATGGTTCATATACACGTTAGACCTGGGAAAAACTACGAAACGCCAGCCCCGGTCACCTGGATTGGAACTATAATGGCAATGTCGTTAAATCCGAAACTTGGGGACATCGATTCGGCCCTCCATCCTCAACAACGCATTGGGTTGGCTGCATAAAGTTTTCATGGCTTCATGGTATAACTTTAAATACAGACCTCTCTTAGAAAATCCTCTATGAAAGCAGGTTTGCATCTGAGCTTAACGGTAATCGGAGTAATTAATTTTCATTTTTGTAATGCAATTTCATGCTATGCTAATATTTTGGAGAAAAGAAATAGCTGTTGAATTTCGATACTGCGTTTCAACGTTTTTCGTTTTATGCTTATAAATCAAATTTTTCTTTACATATTTTTATTTTTTATTCATAAACAGTTTCAGTATGAATAATTTTTAGGCATTTTTTTTTTCTGCACAAAATTTTATAAAAGTTTGACGCCCCTTTTTTATGTTGAATTTAAACAAGTACTGTCTTGTTTATCACCTTATCTGCCTTCAGTATTTGCAGTTCATCCCTTGCTAGCCAAATCATTGAAGAAATATTAGTTTGGTTTGTTCAGTTATGGCGTAGCACACAATGGCTGTCTGCCTAGGGTTAGGAATACCTTCTTGGAGGACTTTCTCTAAGGAAAAACGGCTCGTATTTACGTTCACATGCAGAAAAACACAGAAACGTCCACGCAGCCATCCCTTTCGACTGCAATCGAACCTAGACCGAACTACCAATATTCAGTAAGATTACCCTTCGGCCACCAAAAAATACTAAAGTAAATAAAAATGCTTCTGGAATTCGTTTGAGTTCTAATATTAAGACCTAATAAATAAATAAAAGATTGCCTTTAACAGTATGACCCAGAAGCATAAAAGATAATCAAAAATTCCTGAAATATTTAAAAAAGCAGGAAATTCGGACAAATCGTTGTAATGATTATACATCTTTTTTTTTTTTTATTGAGGGGGGGACACAATATTTAATTCAGTTTTCAACTAATAGAGGGCTTTGTATCCTATCGATAGTAATAGCCATTTCAGTCATTCAAAATTATGCTGAATAGTTTTTTCTACTGGCGGGATGCCTAAAGGAATGTAACGGATTTATTATATAAATTATTTTCTGTGCCTCTCTGACTGTGTAACTTCGAAAGAAATTTAACTAACTAATGAACTGCTTGCTATAAAACGTAACGTTTGACCTTAATAAGTTACATCTCATAGTTAGGAAGTTATATCTTTCTTTAATGCTTTCTCTGTTGTGAATACGCAAAGTGAAATTAAAAGTAAAACCGAACTTTAAACTTTATTAGCCATTGCTTGTGATAACACAACTAAAAGCAATAACAGAATAAATAATGAGATTTCTCGTGGACTACCAGTTACACGTACTAGCGGCTAAGCTATTGTTAAACTTTACAAAAACCTATTTAGAATTATAATTCTTTTGGGACAGATGGAAGAAAACCGTTCAGTTAACGATGTATGGGGACATCTGGTCTTTTACACTGGTTAACGGGTATTGCCCACATTCATCATTAATTACATTAATTTTAATTTTAAATAATACCCACATTAATTACGTTTTTCATATTACAAATAGACATTTTGAAACATATCCGTATGAAGGAGGAATAAAGAACTAAAAATAAAATGCAATAACATTAAAAGGGAAGTTCATAAATTTCACAATTCATAGAGTCCATAAAGTTGGATCAAATATTTATGAGAATGATCATACAAATAATCAGAATGTCTTAATTAAGTCTTTACACCTTATGCTGACCAACTGACTTTTTAAAACTTAGTGAACTTTCAGCAGCTGTGACTTCGTTCTGCTTCATTTCAGCTAGGCCTCACCAGTGACCGAGTGGTTAAGACTGTTGAATGCTGGGAATTCGATCCAAGACGAACGGGTCTTTTATTACGTGGTTGGCTTTCGTTCGATGTGTAACTCATTACGAGCCAATTTCCTAAAGTCTACGAAGGCATCCCTTAAGGCAGATAGCCCTCTTTACCGTATTCAAATAACCTTACCCAATTTTTCAGCCGGCAGCTATGCGACGGCGCGAATTCTACTGAGCTGCAGATTAAAGATGACCACTTTGTTTAAAGCTACGCCGCTTGTCGTACAATTTGCATGAACCTCTGATCTGAGAGAGTTAGACGAGACAAGACATATCGGAAAGATATTAACATAAAACTATCTGTGACTAAAATCATATAAGTCATAATTATCGATATGGTACAGTGCCTTTTATTCGCAAGAACTTAAGTATGTATCCATTTATAAAGCTACGTCATTTGTGATTCATTTTCTTCCAAACCGCTTGTTACTTTAATTTGCTATTATTTTTGTGCGCTAAAAATACTGAGATTTATGTTACATTAGATTAGGTTATAAGGTATTTCTCCCGCCTACTAAGCATGCCTTTGTGGTGTAGTGGTCAACACGCTCGACGCGTATTCGAGAGATCCGTGATTCGAGTTCCGACGAGGGTTTGCTCATTTTTCATCTATGCTGCTTTAAAATAACCTAATGTCTCTACAAGGTTACATTACATTAGGCTGTTCACGGCAGCGTAAGCGAGAAAAGCCTTCGTGGAGGACATTCTAAAGGAAACTGACTCGAATTAAAGTTACACATGAGGAAAAACACGAAAAACTCCCGAAGTTATGCCAGTTCGTCCGATTAGGAATCTGGATTGAACTATCGGTGTTTAATGATTTAGGTTTTCATGCATGTCATGTTCAGTAGCTATATGTAATCGTTTTTGGTCACATTATGAGGCTAGAAATTTTAATTCTTAAATTTTGCTCTGATAATTCTACGAGTTTTTTCAGTAATAGACTAGATTCTAGAGAGTTTATCTCAATTCATAGACGATCATGAATTCTTATAAGTTAGAGCTTGTTTTTTTAATTCTATCTAGTCGTAATCTGTTAAGATTATAAAGAATGCAAAACTGTTGCTATTTCTCAGCAATTTAGATTACTGACTGAAATTAAAACTGAAGAAGCAATTCAATAGTCCAAGGTTTAAAGCATATTTGCTTTAATTAATATTAATGCAATCTAATAATGTAAACGAGTTTACTCAGAACTCTCATTTCATCACTCTGTGTGCCCATAATCAAAAATATGACAGCAAAATTTCATTTTAAATGTTTCGAAACTTAAATGAAAACTAATAAAATATAATACGGAGCACTTGTCCAAATTTTTCCTTTTCCAAATTGATAAAAAACGGAGAACAGATATATATAATCCAATGTTTATATATCGCAGAAATGTTAAAAATATGTGTCTCAAAAGTTTAGTTTTCAAGAAAGTATATTACGTAGTCAAAAATGTATAACTTACTTTCTTCAGGATGTTTCTCTTTTATTGCTATAATAGTAAAATCTAAAAGAAGGAGATTTGAAAACTGAGAAAAATTTAACCTTAAATTGCAGTTAAGGGATAAAATGCCTTCTGATGCGTTCTGATGTAATATTTATGATATAATAAGTTCTATGCATACTGATACGTTTCTTTTTAAGAATAAAACTACTGTATGTGATCTTGCCAAGGAAATGCCTCACCTAAATAGGAAGCTGAAAACAAATAAGTAGTTACAAAGGAAGCAACAACTGAAACTCTGTTTGTTGAGCAGATTAAATAGTAAGGTGTAAAATATTATTAGATAAAACTTTTTAATGCTTAGGCAAGAGCAGAGTTAAAATAAAAAATATTTATCTCAAGTTAACAGCCTTGAATAAGCATCCCAGGAATGAAACTCTTTTGAATTATTTCAGCTGCAGAAATATTAAACGAATGGTATTTATGTATATGTGTTAACTCACACCGATCAGGATGTTATGAAGTTTACCAAGAATTAAAATTATGTTATGATTTCTTCAGATGTTGAACGATAAATGTTTATGTTAATATAACCTTGACATTTCGTATTCATAAAAATTTCAAATATATCTGAACCCGGTACTGAAATCGCTTTAAGGCCACATTTTAAAGATCTGCAGGGAAGTGCACGCCATCAAAGCTACTCCGCACTGTTGAATTTTATTATTTAAGTTTATTACATGCAAATACTCCAAGTAACACAATATGCAAATACTCCACGTAACACAATAGGCAAATACTCTACATGCACTGTACAGCTCTATTTAGTATAGTTTATGGTTCTAAATTATCAAATAGAGTGTTATGATTGACTCAAATTTCAACTAAAATAGCCTTAAAGTTTCTTATAACTTACTGCTATTCGCCAGTGGCATCATCTTGATTTCAATCGTAAATGATTAAAAGGTTGATAATAATATAATGATACAAAAGATCTTCCTATAGATAAATCCTTTACCGATGTCAACCCCCCCCAAAAAAAAACCCCGAAAATTTCCTGTTGTGTAACTGATTCTGACCTCCACCTTCATGGGTTGTATATTCCATCCAGAGTTACAATTAAAATCCTTCGTTTTCCTGGTGGCCGCCTAATCCGTCACTGCAATTTCCAAAACGTGTTGCGACGACTGTCAATGTCTAAAAATGTCGTCCAAACAGATGATAGTTTTGCCTATTGTTTTGTAAAGGAAGCCATTTCTGCTTATCATATACACGATACAATGGGAGATCTGAGATGTAGTATCAGAGCATGTTTATTGACACGCATTATCTGAAACGCGATTCCGCGGTGGATAATCTCCAAGATCAATCGACCTTGGTCCAGGTGCGAAGGGAATTGTCTTCGCCGTAGCCCCAGCTCAAGAAACAGGTTGATAAAATCAGAGCTGGGAAACAAACACTATCTGTCCTCCATCGGCATTTTCGGCTACAGACAAACAAATGATCATAAAAAGCGAGTCAGTAACAATTCCCTGGTCATAGGTCGGTTGACGGCCTAAAGCTCACGGATTATCTGATGCAGAATTCTGAGATGACATCGAAGAAGTCCTAATAGATGTTACAGAAATGACCATGCCACATTTTCTTTTTTTCGATGCAGCAATTTGTCCTGGTTTGTAATCTGCTGTGCCTTTGTTTTGTTTTATGGACCTCAATGACCACCTCCAGCGCCGCCTATAAATTACGCCTTTTGTTTGCTTCTAGCTGATTTTATAATCAGCGATTATAACACTGTTGTTCAGTTTGCGATGTTCCTGCTCTTTTATTAGAACTATTTATGCATCTCATTTAAAGCTATGGCTTTTAAAAAGAAGTCCTCTTGTGCAAAATTATCCATTATACTCAGTCATCCGAATGATGTTATTACAGCGTAGCAATGGCAGAGAAATAAAGAAAAAGATTTACTGCAAAGTAAATACGTAGTAAATCATTCTCTACCAGTTACGTCTGCGTGTATTATCCCAGCTTGTGATGGAAATTCAGATGTTTAGGAGATGACTGAGAACTTGTGTTTATTTATATTAAGTGATTATTATTTATATTTAGTGAATCTAAATGGCGGTGAAATGTTTTAAAAATACATTATTTGCTTAAAATGTAGTTTGTTTTTTCCGAAATACGCATTTAATTTTTTCATTCACCATTATCATTGCGAGACTAGCGTACGAAAACAGATCAGTGGTGGATTTGGGGAAAAGCTCATTTTTATTTGAAAGCTTACTGGCTTTTATTTTCAAAATATTAGTTTAATTTATAATTTACCAAATAAAAAATATTAACCTAATTGTATAAAATCTGTATTTTAAGTTAAGAGTTCTGCCATGATAATTTTCAAGAGATTAGCATGAAATTGTCTGCAAGGTATCCATTCTGACTGTGCAATGCATACTTGCTGAATTAAACTGCTATAAGTACAGGAAATTTGAACAGATATTTAGTTAACTTCTTGATCTTTATTAATGTAATTCATATTTTGAATACCTACTTTAAGCGACAGTGCTTTCATTGCGTAGCTAAGTTTTAGGATAGAAATAATTAAGGAAGAAGTTTTTGATTGCGAAATTTAGAAAGAAAATATTACAAGATCAACAAGTGATTCAAAAACATGTATGTTATATAGGCACCTATAATAGGTACATCCGAAATTTATTAATTTACATTTTTTTGAAGTAGGCTTATTTACTCATATTTTCCAAATTGCTTAGCAGTCTTGTATGGGTTCCCATATTATTCATAGTTGCTGTGCTCAAACTAATAGTGCTCTGTTTTACTTTTCCCCTCTCTCTTTTGTAAACTTATTTCTTCCATCATCATTGGATTGGCACAAATTCTGCTTTTACGTTAACACAGCTTCGAAAATCTCAACAGCCATTTCCAAACATTTTGATTTATATGAAGCTGTACCCAAAGTTAACCGGAATTATTTTAAGCAATTACATTATTTTTTACACTTATATACTATTACAGTGTTCTTATATTACTTATATTATTAGTGTTACTTATATACTATTACAGTTTTAAGTGTTCTTCACTTGCATCCACGCAATTTTCCAGACATTTGACAACTGCTGGAACATGGAAAATCTTGAACTGTTGACGCGAAATATTGTAAGAAAATCCAGAAATAAAAGGCAAGCAACGTATTTTCTTGCGCTTCATCCACATCACTGAATTGCTTTCTTTTAATCCACTGACTTGCTTTTTGAGAATCTTCTTAATCCGTGAAAATATAAGAAGTCACACAAAGCAAGAAGCTGTTTTGGTGAGTAGTAATGAATAAAAAAAAAAGCATCAAGTAGTTCTCTCTCAAAAACTGTTAGGTGGAGAGAGTTTCTTCAGAAATCTGGTGAATGGTTTTTCGATGGTCCTTTAGTACAGGTATCTCTCTTTTAACACGGTTTCTCTCTTACACAATACGGAAATTGCGAAACCCTCGTATAACACGGCAAAACGGTTTCATTCTAGCACGTTCATGAATATGCGTATATCCTCCTATAACACTTGATTGTATGTACCTATTTCTATACCGCGGCCTGTATTCTAAACATTTCTAAGACAAAAGTTACATATTATGCATCGTGTGTATAGCATAATAACAACTTATTTATTTATACATTCAAAATTAAAATAAAATCCACATTCTCTCATATCGAAATTAAGTCTAGCCCATCATTTACTCAGTATGTATCTTGTGATCCAATAGTTCAATTGGTAGTCTGAGTAAATTATATAATTGCCATTTTGGAATGAAAACAGTTTTGAAAACTTTTGGGGTACATGTTACTAATTGGCTTTGTCGTTTTTAGGAGTAATTATTGTGAAATTATATTTTATTCCAAAACTATGTCTGAGAGTAAGAAAAGAGATTTTAGAAGAAAATTTATTTCTTTAAATTTGTCGAAACATAACATTCTCAGCAGTAGTTTTTCTCAACAAAAAGCAAAATTTTACTTACAATCATTGCTATTATTATTTATGTATGTATTTTTCTCTTTTTTGGATTTCTTTTGGGATAGCAAGTATTGAGTATTATATTAATCTTGTATACATTTTATTTTGGAAATTTTGGTGATTTACTTGATCTGATGTTGCATTTCGATCCTATGTATATTTATTAAAAAAAAAGACGAGAAGGAAATTTATTTATACGAATTTCTTCGTACTCTGGCCATATGTTTAGCCTGTTTGCTTTTATCTTTTATGTTCGGTTGTTTTATGTTTGCTTATTTGTCTATTCTTAGAGGCCAGAAGTTCTCAACCACTGGGAAATTCCCCTCTTCGGGAGGATTTCGTAGTTTCAGGGAGGGAATGCGGTCAGAATTTTATTTATCTGTTAAGTATCTAGTTTTATCTCATGAATATAAAAAATAATTTTACGCAAGTTTTTGTATTTACTAAAATTTAGCAGGGGAGGAAGAAGGGTCATCTAACAATGGTGAAATAGTACGTGAGGCAACAGAAGTTGACAACCACTGTTATGGACAGTCTTAATAATATGTATACATCCATGCAATGAAATTGGATTTGTATGTATACATCTACTCAAAATTGTTCTCTGTTATAACCAGAATATTAATAACTGACTAAAATTAAATTAAAATCTTATTTTGTTTTTATTTTCTTTAATTTTACTTCTTTTAGCCTAATTTAATTTAAAATTTACTTTATGTTATTAATATGTGCTCTTATATTGAATACTTCAACCCGGAAAGCAAAAATTGTAAAACACTTAAGTATGCAGATTCATGCAAGATTTCTTATACATGATTTCTTATTTGTAGGATACACAATTTTAGGTAAGAAGTCTCTCGTGCGGGACTTCTCATGTGAAAGTGTGAATAACCTTTAAAATGAGCTAGTCTTCTAGCACAGATTCTCGAAGTATTGCCCAGTTCACTGGGTTTTCTTTTCCCCTCGCGATCTTTCAATAGAAAAAACTTTTACAGTATATGGCAGAAAACATAACTCGAGGCACATTCGCCCTTAGCGTAAGCAACGAAGAATTTTTTTATTTCAGGTAGCTTCTAATTAATTATTTCCTGCTGTTTCACTTGTTTCTTGAGTTGATTTCGACAGTAATATCTTGTTCGGGCATATCTCGAAACAATATATTTCTTTAATTCTAGAGTAAGCACCATTATACTTTATATCCGAGGTCAAAATTTATTTTTCTTTGAATTTATGAAAAATGACATTGTGAACGATAAGGGCTTTACATAACGTAAGCTCTCTGGAAGTCTATATTATATTTTTATTTAGAGTACAGAGCATATAAGGTAGACTTGTTTTCAACCACTGGGAATGAGTTATGTTTAATAAATTTGACAAATTTCAGTATAAAGTTGTAGTCTCTTAGCTTGAACTGCTTTTTGAATTCCCTTATTTAATGGCCTACTGTGTGAAATTATAACTGAAATCAATAAGTTGCAGCCTAAATACTAATTAAAGAACTTAATAAATAGCCATTTCAAAACTGGTAACCATGGTGTTAAGACTACAGCACTTTGCAAAAACTTAACAGGAGCTGCTTTCTTGTAAATCGGACGTACAATATATACAAAATTTTAACTATAAAAATAATTTTGACTTGATGTGAGCACGTAGAACTATTTTATGACTGACTGTGAAATAACAGCTTTAAATATACTAGTATTTACCACTTGAAGTTTTCACTCGAACCTTAAATTGCAATGAGAGTATGAAGAAAAAAATTAGCCTGCACAACAGATTCACTTTAATGCAAGTTAAATTCCTAGTTATGAATAGTCATGGATAAGCAATTATCACATTTTCCCCGCTCGTGCTTTAGAGGTGCAAGTGCTTAAACCATCTAGCTAGCAGTTGAAAGATTCGTGGTTCGAATCCCGGTGATCGCATAACTTAACTTTCCTCTTTTCTGCTCCCCCCAAAAAAAAAACAATTTAGTGTTTCATACAGTTAAACCGTCTTTTTATATCTGTCCCTTCCGTATTACTACAATACCTCATTTACACTACCTTCTGGCGTGTGCTTTTTTTGCATGCCAATAAGGAAATGTAAATTAGCTTTTGTGCATACAAAAAGAAATGAATCTTTTTTTTTTTTTTTATTTTGCATGTATTATGTATTACAAACTTTAATAGCTATGATATTTTCAGGTAATATTGTCTAGGGAAGGTGGTCGGATAGGAATTTAAGTAAAATATACGCTGGCATTGGAGCATCTTTACTCAAACTTGAAAACATTTATATTCCGCTGCTCTTAACATCATGTCGCCATTAAATTTATCATATTCTGTCACTGCAAAATAAAGTACTATTCCCTCCAAACCACGAATTTTTCTTCTTCTGAACTGTCGGATCACTTTCAGATTTGCATAAATTTTCAATGTTTTGAAATAGGAAATTTTCGGTATAGAAATTGAAATTAGGAATTTTTTGAAACAGGAAATCTTTTTACTTTTAGTTTAAATTTCTGCCACACTGCCCTCTATTCTTTTCTACTTTCCGTTTGATGTACAGGCCCCAGCTGCTAAGCAAACACATACTACCAGTTGCTAAAATATCGCAACAAAAAATGCGAGGTTCATTTCTACGTTTTCTTCTCGAGGACAGACCGTTTTCTGATCTCTTGGTATAGGAAATAATTCTTCAAAATTGAAAGCAAGTTTTCTAGCTAACAAATCCATACATCTTTCTGTACTTGGCAAGGGAATGAATTCCATCTCGATTCTTTGACCAAATCCAGAATTTTAAATAAATTTATACCTAAGTATTGCCGGAGCAAATCTCTGATCAACAGCTCTTTGAATGGATCCAGTATTCTTTCAAAAAACAGGACCACAAGAAGAAGGGGTATAGGGTTTCGAATGAAATTAAGCACAGCTTATAAGTTTAAATGCAGTCAAAGTCTGCACATCAGTTTCGTTATTTTGCATTCTTTCTATAAATAAAACTTGAATATCTATATTTTTTATACATGTAATTTTATTTAATCTTGTAATTTAGTTGACTAGCAATTCTAGCATTGCAATTATTTTTCAAGTCATAATTATTTAATATGAGCAGAAATAATCAAAGTGGCACTGTTATGTTGTTTCGTCTAGTGAAATTCAGATATAATATTATAAGGTATTTCTCCCGCCTTCCTAGCGTGCCTCCGTGGTGTGGTGGTCTGCACGCTGGACCCGTATTCCAGAGGTTCGTGGTTCGATTCCCGGCGAAGGAGTTGCTAATTTTTCATCTCTCCGGCTTTTCCAATTAACCTAATGTCTCTACAATTACCATTATTATTATTATTACTCAGTTATAACATAACATAAACGCACCATAACATAAGCATATTACAACATAAATTATTACATTACATAACATAACATAAACATAATATAACATAAATTATTACATAACATAACATTCCTTCATGTTATTTTTCGGGCACAATTTTGATGTAAGTTTAACTATATTAATATTTCAAATAATAGTAACCTATGGTGAGAAATATATATGTTCTGCGTGCAACTTATCTTGCATTGCAATGAAATATATGAGATTAAATCTCGCAATGCCTTTTTAATTAAAATATAATTGTGTCTCTTTTACAATCTATTGTAGTGGTATTCAAACTGTGGATCCCTATCCCTGGGGTCGCGAAAATTTGTGGTGGGGTCGCAAGGTGAATAAAAATGCTAAAAAATCTGAATTGATGGTATATAACGAAGTGTTGGTGCTCTGACTGGAGCATGAAACTGTTTTTTAGGAGTCATTTTATTTTTATGGGGTCGCACTGTCATAAAGATTGAATAGCACTGTTCAGTTGGCTTAATTATCTGAGGTTCAGGAGAAATTGTGACAGAAGGTTTCTGCGTTCTCAAGAATTTGGAGGATTGCTTACAACATGTTTTCACTTTGATAGTTCCTTCTATATAGTAGTATTTTGCTGCAAGTTTCCATCTCATATTGGAGATTTCGTAAGTGTAAGAATTCTAAAATTAATTTCATCCTCATCACTGCTCAAAAACGTGAAGGATAATGGTGAGGACTTAACGGTATGCAGTTTTGTTCCATTTAAAGTAAAAGTTCCGCTAAGCAGCGCATCAGTAAGAAATAAAAATTAAGATAATGTATATCTTTCCAACATGAAAAATACTTAACACACTCAACCCTATTCTCAACTGAGAAAAGTAAGCTTAACACCGATAAGCGGATACTAGCTGAAAACTAAGAAGCTTTAAAGTTTGCTTTTAATCATGATAGTGATTTCTTTCTAGTAATTATAACATTTCCCTGTAAGCTTAAGAGCTTTGTTAGATGAAACTCTTACCTTATTGCATGTATAATTCCTTTACCTGTCTTCAAATCTAATAATATGTGATTGATGATTTCGTGCTTTTTCAGCCAGATTTTGGCATAAAAAATAGTTTTCTTTGTCTTATTGACCAATTCTTTATTACATTTCGCTTTATTGTTGCTAAATTTTAAAACTTCCATAATCTTTTTTTCGCATTCAGTAATACTTCATTTCATACGAAGCTATTCGCATATACTCCCTTTAGATGAATATTTCCAAATGCAACAATTAATACCTTAATAACATTTTCAGTGCATGTTTTACTTATACTGTATGTGGTAAAAAAAGTTAAGTATATGATTTAAGAACTGTGTATTAGTTTTATCATATTTACAAATTATCAATTCATTTTCCTGTATCAGATAAGTTTACATTGGATAATCAAATATGATTTCTATCACTGATAAAGCGTAATAAAAGGGCGGTGAGGCTCGTTGAGCTAGGATACAACACCAGAAAACGTTCATTGTTTTAGTCTTCATGGTATTCTAAATTGTTGAGATCAAACTGTTGCAAAATTCTTTTTTTTTTCAAGCAAATATCCTTTTCACTTCACTATTTAGTTTTGGTTCGTTGGGCAGAAACTTGCAAACTGTCTACTTTCTTTTTTGTTTTTCTTTTTAGGAAGCTAATCGTTGGTGGAAATGTTTTTGTTTGAAGGTTTTGCTTCGATTTCCTAGTTGAAACAGTTATAATCTCTTGTTTAAATTCTGGTAAGCTATTTCATGAAGTACCTGTATTTGCTGATTTCTTTCAATCGACTGCTCACTTCTAAAAAAAATCGATCAACAATCATAATAGAAGAATTTTTGATTCACCCGTTGTCAGTCTTGTAAGCAAATCAGTTGCATTTCATTGACTTCGAAAAATGCGCTGTTTAGGCTTATTGGCTTGTCATCTGTTTGTATTTTTTATATCAGTTTTCTGTTTCACTTTGGTTTCTTATTAGTAGCAAAATATTTTGTTTTCAGAATTACATTAATTCTGTTTCTGATGTCATCAGTTTATTTGACAGATTTAAAGAGCAACCAGCTGTCAGAACCATGCCATTGGAGTCCATCTCTGAAAAAAAGGAGGCAATGAACTTTGGAAAGATTTCTATGAGCACTGCAGGATTTTAATTTTTTACTTCCAAAATTTGTATTGTGCATCTGACCGAACTTAAAATAGAAATAAATACAGTAAAAGTTAATAAAATTTAACTAATAAACCATATAATAATAATACAAATGCAAAAATAAGTAACACTGTAAAATTTATTGTAGAAGCATTAAAATGTAAAAATATGTTTCGCAATAACTTTTTTTTTCTCTGTCATCACTAAAACAAAGGTTTGTTTTTTTAACATTTGTAAAATATTTTCTTGTAAGATATTTGCAAAGTATTATGATATATCTAGGGCCTTCGGGGTGTAATGGGAAGCACGTCCAGCTGTCAATCGGAAGGTCGAATGAGTGTGAATCCCGGGGAAGGAGTAGCACATTTTTCATGATTCCTGCTTCAAAAAAATCTATTGATTCTACACATTTAATTATTATGCTGCAAGCATTTTGATAGTATGCGCAAAAGTCTCACTGAATTGCAATCACATGTTCTCGTATACTAACAAATATATTATATCTACATCTGAGAGTGTATACACGTACATTTTTGAACATATACAGGAATTTAAATTTTATTGCTGATTTACTCTTTATAACGTTGTAGAGACGTTAAGAGTTTTTGGAAGCAAGAGGGATTGAAAAATTAGCAACGCCTTCGCCGGGAATCGAACCACTGACCTCTGAAATACCGGCTTAGTGTGCTGACCACTGCACTACGAAGGCACGCTAGGAAGGCGGGAGAAATTCCTTATATACTCCCCATCTTAAAGGGCGACTGGGGTTTTTAGGGGACCCAATCGTCAAATCCTGTTTATGGAATATCATCATCTAACACCCTTTTTAGTTCGGGCGCCAGTGTAGAGACATTAGGTTAATTGGAAAAGCCGGAGAGATGAAAAATTAGCAACTCCTTCGCCGGGAATCGAACCACGGACCTCTGGAATACCGGTCCAGCGTGCAAACCACCACACCACGAAGGCACGCTAGGAAGGTGGGAGAAATACCTTATAATATTATATCTGAATTTCACTAGACGAGACACCATAACAGTGCCACTTAGATTATTTACGTCATTTTCTTCTTTCACTTGCGTACGGGGTTCGTGTGGATTTGGAGTGAATAACGACGACAGCACTTGATGGAATATCGAAACACACTTTATTGGCTGGTATTAATCAGGAAAGCTCCAAAATCACGTTTTACAGTCGTCGAAGATCTACAATAAACTCGCTGGAACAATCAGCGACACGGCCTTCACACTGTCGGGCAATAACGGTGGAGACAGCTTCACTGCAAAGCACCAGAGTACAGCTCCCGACTCTGCTCTGTCCTTCTCGGAACTCCAAGTACTCTCGAGACTCTCCACGATACAACTCGCGATGCACTCGACGACACACAGAGCTCGGCTCCCGACACTTCGGTTCGGCCGTTGCCGGAGCTCAACACGCTCTCTCGGCGATGCCCTAACCGCGATACACTAAGAGACTCTTCGATGCACTCGACGACTAGCTCGGCGCTAGACTTCGAGACACTCGCTTAATGACTGACTATCAGCTCGCTAGACGAGGCACACACTGACTCGCCCTCTCGACGAGGCACAATATTTGACTGCGGACCAGCAGGGTTTATATAGTATTCGGGCTTGTGTTCGAGAACATTCTGGGCTAAACTGGTAAGAATTCGTTCCAGAAGGTTCTCCATCCGTCCATGGTATATCGCCAGTTTTGTCGCCAAGTGTCGACAAATGGGCGATTTCTCGCCAAATGTGGCAACCCTGCCTTCCCTTGTCATTTTATGGCACCCCTAAAACTTTTTTGCGGGGAAGCCATCTTACCGCACCTGCACATTTCGTAACAATGTTATTTGTGTTTCTCTTGCAGTAATATCATCGGCGAATTACTGATACACAGAGTGAAATCGCAGAGCACTGGAAAATTTGCATAAGCGAAAATCTTGGTGAAACGTGCAAATGACCTAACATTTTCTGCACCTGATATACAGCAAAACCTATCGAGAAATTTGTTAGCCAATTCATGCATATCAAATAATTTGCTTTTATAAATAAGGCTTTAATTAAACGTTGCTTGCGGAGATCTGTTACGTTTCAATCAATTGCACTTAGCTAAAGAATTTCGAATGAAGGGCAGATAATTGGAGATGATGGTTTCTCAACTACATGCATAGGTCATGTTTGGACGGAAATCGCACAGCCTGCCACGTTTGCTCTCGAACAGTTATTACTGAGTTGTGAGGATCGTCTCATTCGACGGCAATTACTATTACTTCTACAATCGCTTTATCAGCTATGAAAAACCGAAGATATTTTTTTCATGACTCATCCCATCATCCCGCAAATTTATGTTCGCTTTGCAGAAATAAGTTTGTATGTACCACTTCATCGTTAATCACTTCATAGCTTATCTTCGTTATCGGCGCTTGAACTGACGAATAATTTGGATGTTAAGTAGCTGTCATGAAGTTGCTTTAAATCAAGTCAAATTGTGTGTGAAATCATTTTCAACGACGAGTGCGATTTTTGTTTCAGTTCCGACGTAGACGGATAAATGTATAGTGCTGATGTGGCGAATGCGGAAGTCCAGCTTGACATGTCTAACGACGTACTATTATGTTTTTGAACACGGGCTTGATAGTCTGAGAAACCATCATCTAAGCTAATCGCTCTCCTCTGATAATCATGAGGATAGTTTAACGGCTGCTTAGTACGTTCTCGAGGTTTTTGAAGCTGTAGTTCTCCTTTAATAGCAAAGTAAACAAAGCAAGTCTCGCCATGTTACCATGACCAGCCTTCAATAACTGCATTTTATTCAGATTTTATGTTGAATATCGAAATTCAAGTTGTGTCATCTAGTGATCAACAGCACATAATTTAGTTTAAATATTGTTCTTTTATTTTAAACTTTAAAAACTGCTCAGCTTTAGACGATCCAAAAGTAAAATACTTATACAGGTTTGTAAAAAATAAGGCATTTATATCTCGAAAGAAGTTCTGTTATATCTCCTTATCGTTGGAGTTAATTCACAAACCAGTTGTTTAACCAGTGCTGAAATTACACGAATTCAAATTTAGTGTAGTTTAACTCTTCATCGTAATGTTTATACATTAATCTAGATGGCATGATCAGATCTATAGGGCAGTTTATTTTAATAAACTATCAATAGATGACAATCCTATACGCCCGTATGTTTTCTGAAATATTTTTTACTAGAATATGTTTCTTAAAATCTAAGGGAGCATGTAGTCAAGCGCATTCTTTGCCAAAAGTTCTGCGTACAGCTACAAAAGTACTGTTTCTTCCTCTGTCTGATACAGTTTTATAACAAAATATACTCATGGTTGAAATGAAAGCCCAAATGAGAGTTTTAATCATTGTTTATGGAAATGCATCCTTGAATATTTTTATAGCTAAAACTGCTTTAAGCCTGCTAGGATTATCAGGTTTAATATTTTGTTTCAGTTGTGTCGAGGACAGTGCTAACAATCTTTTTCAAATCTTTGGATTATTTAATAATAGAATTCGGCTACTATATGCAACTTTAATTTATAATTACCGCTGTTTCTTTATCTTTTGAGGGCTTCAGTATATTCCCAAGGCTGTCAAAAAGCATCCAAAATAAAATATAAGATGCTAAAAATTAAACAATATGTTACAATGTATCATATTTGAATAATTATGTGACTGAAATGTTTCAATATAACTTATTTTCAATCCTTATACACATTTTAGTTCTTTTCCCATTTCTCATTTTATTAAAAATGTATTTTTTGACACATTTACTGTAGGTACATTTTTTTAAACACTCTTTAAAACAGGTAGTTATTTTCCACGTTTCTATAAATAGTTTATGTTTTTAAACACTCAGGTGTAAGTGAAAAACAAAAAATAATAAAAAAGTTGTTGAAAAGTTTATTTTTTGAATATTTCCAAAAAAAAATTGCTAATCAAAGCACTAAAGATGTTTAATTGTTGTTCAATTGTCTATTTTTTTAAATCATGCCAGATATTGTGGAGTCAATGATCTTAGAAAAGTCTCCTGACTAAATCACTATCAAAACTTCTTCACGAGATAAAAATGAACTGGTATTATTTTAAGAAAATAAATCATGAAAGTAATCGTCATATTTGATTTTATATATGTATTACAAATTAAAATTTTCTGAGAAATAGTAACATTAATTTTCTTTTAGTAGTACCTTAGTAATACGTTAGTAATTAGTACTTTAAAACTTAATAGCATTTTAGTGGTTAGTAATTTAAAACTTAATAGCATTTTAGTAGTAGGTAATTTAAAACTTAATAGCATTTTAGTAGTTAGTACTTAACAGTACTTTAGTAGTTAGTACTTGGTAGTAATACTACTTTTAGTAGTCCCTTTTGTTGGTAGTCCATCGAGCCTAAATGTGCATAATATTTCCTTCTCATTATATATTATTTAACTTTCTTCATTGTAGAGTAAGAAATTTTATTAATTAGTTTCTCAGTTTTATAAATTAAAATAAAGAAAATTTAGTAAAATAAATTTCCGTATTTTTTCGTATTCTTCGTAGTAATATAAAAATCATTTTAAACTATTAGTTAGAATAATTTAACTAATGTGATTGGAAATAGTAGCTTGTGCTTGATTTTACGCTTACTTATGCATATATAATTGATTTTGAGATGAAGGCTTGTGAATAAGCAGTTTATGGAAAGAGGAAGTAATCGTGTCTCTGTATCCTTTCCAAAAAACGAATCTTTCTGAACCTCATTGCTTGGACGAATGATTGAAGTTTGCAGTGATCACTAAACATTTCAAAACAAGCCGATGGTGCACAACCAAATTCCCATAAACTAATGATCCGGGCATTGAAGATCAGATGCAAAGCGCTCAATGAAATGCGTGATGTGTTTCAGTTTCTCACATGTTTAAAAAACAATTAAAGAAATGTACTTCTTTTCCTATGCGTTTACGGTTCACGCTGCTGTGGAAACCTATGGTCAAGGTAGTGTCTTGTATTGAAAGATACCGTCATCCGGATTTATTTTCGATAGAAGTTCTTGTATTTCAACATTTCTTTGAAAAAAAATGTATTTTCTTTTTAATTCTCTTTGCAGAATACTGTAGTAGAATTTCTTAATATGAAAAAGGTTTTAACGCTTTTGCTTATTAAATTTTTTTTTGTCTATAACTTATTTGGAAAATACATCTTCATTCTAAAGTTCATATCCCTTACCATGTAAAGCGTTAAATAATTATTCACAGTTCTACAAAGAACAAATTTAGATTTTTTTAGAAAATCGCCGAAAATGAGATGAATGCATGTTCGATTTATCAAGAGTTGGTGATAATTCGAAATCTAAATAACATAGGATTTATTCTGGAAGACTAAGCCTGACAAAGTTGATATATCACGTTTAATAATACAGGACTGACACGCTGTGGTTATTCTGTTAACGACTGATACTTTTTTTTAATGCTATCAAAAGAATATTTTTGTTTTCTTAAGTGATTGCACTGAACGCAACTGTTTTCATTAATCATTAATTCTGGCTAAAGTTTTGTTACAATAAAAATCAGGTGTCCACCCATTGTAGCAAATTTTTTCAATTAATAATAAATGTCATTGAAGTACGTAAACAAGGTCTAATTTTTCATGCCGGTCTCCAAAGTGCGGCAATGCAATACTTATCGCAATTCAATAAAATGATGTCATACTTATAGCTGACTGAAGAAAAGTAATTAATGATTTTACAGTAGTATCTTGGAAAAAAAAAAAAAAAAAAAACATATTTATCTTCACCTCACTCTTATTTAAATTCTGTGTGTTTGTTAGCTAAAAGAAGACACATTCTAGTAGATGTTGTAAAATTTATCTTGAGTTTTAACAGTTAATGTTTAGTTTAAGCCACTTTCCTGTCGCTTCTTAATTTCAACTTACAATTTCCGGCCAGAACGTGTTTCAGAATAGCGGTCAAATGCAAAAGAAGAAAGAGCAAGTATTTAAAGTTCTGCTGACTTCATGAGAGAGCCAGAGATTCTGAACAGCGCGCATTCGCCTTTTTAGGTTACTCTCTAAGCTATTTTTACCCTCGGCCGTACTTTAGGCCCTCAATAGCTTCGCTGTTAGTTAGCGTTAAGGGTCCAACTCTAGAATTTTGATAGCTTCGGCTACATCTTTTTAGTTAAGCTTTATTTCTCAGTATTCCTAAGTTTAAGCCCCAGTAGAGGCTTTGCTGTAAACTCCGAAAAGGAATCAACTGTTAAATTTATTTTGAATAATAAAGGGTAATCAACCCTTCGTACGTTTACGTTTCTATCTTTTCGAACTAAGCGATTATTCGCTTACCAGCTCTTAAGGTTCCTCAATTTTAGCTGAAACTTAAAGGTTGATATCTTACAGTGTAATAAAATAATTCTTATGAAAATAAACTTTATTTAGATAACTATGCAATAGACTGCGTTTATATGAACTTATTGAAGAGGAATTATATTGGATAACACTTTTTTTTTCCGAGTAACAATTTCTGGCAATGAAAAGGAGAAATAAATATTAAGTTGCTAAGAATGTCCTCGTCATTTTAAGACTTGACGAAATATATCTTCAAGATAACATTCTAGAAGCTTTTGCTACATAAAGAGTTGGTATAAGGAGAAGGAATAGTGTATTGAGGCTATACGCATCCTTTATGTATGGGTTGTAATGTGCTTTTGAATAAGCCTTTTATTTGTAGCTACCTGCTTTACGACTTCAGATCAGGATTTATTGCTTCTTTTGTATTCATATCACTTTCAACGAAGGTATGAAAGAATACAAATGTAAAGTATTAGATCTCTTGCTTTGCTGATGGCAATATATGCATGAAAGATCGGTCTCATTCACAATACAAATTTGCTGCGAATCACGGCAGACACGCGTTTTAACCATATGTAAAACTGATTATCCCTTAGAAGTATAAATTCAACTGGCTACTTTCACATACTTGACTTGACAATCAATTCAGAAGTCAAACAACAAAAATCAGCGTTCTTTTTCAAAATTTTCACAGGACTAGTTTCGATGGTTTTACCGAACCACCATCCTCAGCTGCAAAATTTGCGGTTCTGAATTAGTACTTATTCGGCGTGTTATTGTGTCTTAATTGACAATCAATCTTCAGTGGGATGACCTGTTCTCCAACAATTATCAAGTTAAAGTGTCTACTTGCTTGTTGTATTATTGTCACTCTGATGTCTGGATGAATTTTCTATCACAAGAGTTAAAAAATGAGTACATGTGTGGCAATCTGCATGTTCCCTAGCCTTTCAGAAGCTCACATTCTTGATGAGAAGGGTATTACGATCCCATTGGCCCTAGACATGTGTCCTTCCTTCATTTTCTTCTTTTTTCCCCCTTCTGCTTTCACCTTTTCCCCTCCTCGTTGTGATTTTCTTTTCAGAGGTTACGACTCTCTGTGAGGTGCTGTTACAAACCTTTTGTTTCTGGCTTCTCCTGGAGAGAAAACTACCCACGTATTCACCACATGGGGATTGGAAAGGAGATGATTGGTAGTTGAGGAGCGAAGTACCGTCGCTGCTTTATGTAGTATCAACAAATCTAAATTCGTTTTGATCTGCACGTATTTTCCCACGATATTTAGGTATCAGTAGGCAGTGCTCTTTCAATTAAAATAATATGTTATGGTTTATATATGCAAAAATATATTGTTTACTTTTACCCAAAATCAAATCAGTTTTTTTTAAGAATGCAGAGAGCTTAAATCTGGAAAACAGAATTTTTTTGAAATTTAATATAATTGTTATCGTGGATGAAAAAAATCGTTACGCACTTACATAAACATAGACAGACATCATTTTTAAAGTAAAAGAAACGTTTTGTGGGAACTCTAATTCGTGCTAATTCTAATTATTCACTGAAAACTCACTAATTAATTTTTGGACCAAAACCTTACCTATGTATTTAGGATGACGGGAGGTAAACAACTAAATTTTATGAGAAAAAGAGTTTTTTTTTTTTTTTTTTTTTTTATTTAATGCTGTGATGATGCCTTGAATTTTTCTCCTGAATGTCTTGTTGTTTCAAGAAGACCTCTGCAGTCAACAGCCATCTTTTTTTTTTTTTTTTTTTTCTAATTCGCTATATATCATAAACACTTTTGAAACAGCTTGGTTTTTGTGGCATTCTTATGAGTAAAGGTATCGCTTTCCGTTTCATGAGTATTGCTCAGAGTAAAATAGTAAAGCGATTTTGGCAATGATAGTGAATGTCTTTAAAAATTACGCATTCTTAAGGCATCAGGTAAAAGAAAAGACTGGTTTCACTAACTCTGAAAATGTCTTTAACTGATATCCACATAACTTCTTTGGATAAACTCTTAAATTTTCAACAAATTCGCACTAATCGTAATAATGCAACGTTCTACGTTGATGACTGAGTAAGTAGCTGTCGAGGTGCATACATGCGTTTATCGAGAGACCGCTATAAATAGCTCTAAATAAAATTATTAAGTAAGCAGAATGTAATGGATCCAAGTTTTCAAACCAGAACACGGTCTGCATTCACTTCAGAAATACAGCCTGCGTGCAGTTAGTTGTCTGGATGCAGAACTCTGAAATCTTCGTGTAAGGAATACTCTAATTCCCAATGTATAGAAGACCAATCATTATTCACCAAGAAGGTTTTAATTAGTGAACTAGCAGGTAATGCCAAAGAACACTGTGGAAATGTCAAGTCGACCTGTTGTTTTTAAATGCATAAAAACTTAGCAGAGAATCTTAAATCCAATCATTATTCACCAAGAAGGGGAATTTTCTCACATGTTTTAAACTTGAAGAAATTGTGTAAGAATAATTAAACGTTCTGAAAATCTTACGTAATACATCTTGGACAGAAGATCGTTCATCTCTGCTTCTCATTTGCAGAGTACATGTTCGATCAACAATTGATTATGAATAAATTATGTATGGATATGCACAATCTTCTGTGTTGCTGAAATTAGATCCCGTTTTCATCATCAGGCTTTGAGGATTTGTTCTGGAGCTTTTATAACCTCTCTGGTGCAGTCTGTATGCAGAATGCTTCGAACAGTCTCTTAAATTGAGATATTCTCTTTTTTACTAATATTCTAATGTAATGATGCAATCTAACCATTCTGCTCTAGTTCGTATGCTCTGTAATTCATATAATATACTATTCCAAGCGCGACCCCTATGTTTGCCTTTTCTTTTCCGATGAGCAATTTTTCTCTGCTTGAGCAATATTACATGTCCGATAGGAATGTTCTAGTGGAAAAGCGCTTTGAAATTCCTCCATGGTATGATGATTCTTGATGTTTTCAATCACTTTTACAAAAATAATACAAGACAGGTCTTTTACAGACAACTCTTTGCTGAAAACAGAAGCCAGTGTGATAAATGTATCTCAATATATACTGATATTTCAAAGACAGGACATTGTGTTGGTACAGCTTTTGAAACTCAGAGTTCAGTCTTCTGTTTTCATTTCCACCAGGTTTGCTCAATATTCACATCAAAATTCTGTCTTATCTTTACACGATTAAGGCATTATCTTTTATATCTAAATAGCGTTTGTGAAAATTTATCCTTTACCCTGATTCATCTGCTGCCTTAAAGTTTCTGAGAAATCCCTGTGAAGAAAGTAATGCTTTAATTGTTGAAATTTTGAACCAAAAGGCAAACCTGAAAAGTTGAGGTTTCGAAATTCGTTATTGCTGGCTTCTGGGACATGTGGCAACGAATATATGGCATAAAATTAGTGAACTAGCAGGTAATGCCAAAGAACACTGTGGAAATGTCAAGTCGACCTGTTGTTTTTAAATGCATTAAAACTTAGCAGAGAATCTTAAACAAATGGCAGAACATTTTGCACATTGAGATAAATTGCTCTCGACTATAAGCGTTAAACTTATAGTCGAGAGCTAAGAGTCTGGCAGAAATAAGGTGGATGAAGTTCTTGACGAAGAATAGACCACTCTAGAATCAAACATCAGTATTTGTTGAAAGATGACGAGTGTTCCCGTTTTGTTCCGCTATGCAAACGAGATATTTTAATCGAGTATATTTTAAGCCAAGTGCTATTGCAAGTATCGCACATATGATCTAATGTTTTAATACTTTTTTATTCGCATAATTTTATCTTTTTAATTTACATTGCATTTACCATTTTTATAGGTAAGCTTTGTCCCTTTTGTACAAGTTTGAAGAACTATTTTTTATTTCTGATGTTATAACGAGCGTAGTTGATAACTAAGGAGTTTTTGTATTGTGTGAAAATATTCTTTCTGGTTTTACTAAACTTTTTGAAGTTTTAGCTCTTGAAGTTCTTATGATTATTTTAATAATTAGTCTTATGTTTGTTGTACAATGACTTTTTTTTTTGTTTTGGCCTTTTAAACTCAAAACAACAGAATAAAAAAATAACATTAGTTTAGCCAACTCTTACTGAATCGGTGTTATCAATAAATACTCTAAGAATTTCAGTCAGTCTCTGAGAACTGAACGCCGAATTTTATTAATAAGAGAGAAAATAACCTTTAAATTGTACTTTGGGAGAAGAGATCAGTGCGGTTATTTTTCTAATAGAAGAATGTCTCCATGGCAAACTTTATAGAGAAAATGAATATGGGGGGGGGAGAGCTTTATTAAAGCCAACAGATTTTAAATAACGAAGTTTCTGTGTAAGCGAAGATTGGGAAAGATAAAGAACACGTAGTTGTTGCTCAGGAATTCTATTATGGAGTTTAATTAGCTGTTATGTTAAAAAATGTACCGTGTAATGCCATTTTGGAATCAAGTATTAGGTGTTTCGTGTTGAAAAAACAAGAGAATGCACTTGCGCTTACATCATTTACAGTGATTTAGGACATAACTACTTTTTCTTTAGATAGAAGCATATGTTGGTTTCAGGCAACATATTTCTTTCTAGCAAGGCCACTGTTTGTTCAAAGTGTTAATTTACGTAGTAGAAATATATAAGTACCCAGGAGATACTTCGGACTCGCTTTTTGGCGAACAGAATAGCGTGAATATCGCTATAAAGGAAACCACGTGAAGTTTTTGTTCTCTTAGTAAATACAAAATGTGTGTCTATATATTAGGCTGAGCGCCGCCTGAGATAACCACTGACCTGACTTTGTTGTAAAAGCCTTACAGTGTTAATAGTCATCCTGGCAGAAGGGAATATTTCTTCCGTGTAAAAATATAAATATAAATATTACATGGGCATACAAGGCCTGTGTATAAGCATAGATATGTTTATTACAAACATTGTCTTGTACAAGTTACATGCGATAGTTACATAAAATTATGACAGTTATGTGAACATTTAAACATTATCTGAATTCATATTTACAATACTTTTACTGAGATAATCGAAGTAAATTTGTAATTCATTTACACATTGACTGGATTTTCAATGTCATTTTTTAAAGTGCTTTATAATATTATTTTTATCAAGTAGATACAAACTGGATAGTAATATGCTTACATTACAATAGTTTTGCTCTTACAGTCCTGTTACTATTCTACTGGGTGAGCTATTTTTCTAGTGTTGATTTTTCAGTTGTTGTAATATTTTGAATTGCTGTTAAAATTATGCTGCGAAGTACAATTCTCAAGGGAGGGGGGAATTTCTTAGTACCTTGCTGAGTATAACCTGATCACCTCCTCTATTTTAGTTTTCGTCTGCTTGTTGCCGCAGTAATCTCCGCTCATTGCGGCCAGTATTCACTGCTGGCATTTTTAAATGCAGTTTATCGGTTTGTGGACAGTTGAAGAGAAAGTGATCTGTATCATCTACCGCACCACATTCACACAATTCTGATGCTCGTAACGTCAATACCACCCACTTTCGTTAGCACATTAGTGAAAAACACTGAAATATTGCGAGATTTAATTATTTGCAAAGCATTTTTGAAATTTATAAACTGTTATATTTTGAAGGTATGAAAAAGAAAATTCTTTGAAGGTAAAGAGAGAGAATCTCATGATGGACAATGCTGGCATTTTTTGTTACTTAAATTAGAAGAAAAAAATCAAACAATAATTATTCAAAGACTACATAAAATTAGGACTGAATTCATAAAATACAGATGTTTGAAGAAGACTTTACCACTGTTTAGCCTTCTAAATACGTGTGCTCTACATGTACATTTAAACCTGGACATGAGTCTTCCAGACTGTTTTTAGAATTTGATTGCGTTTGTAGAAACCAGCAGCTGAAATGCTGTTTCATTCTTTTGTCACATTTTATGAACATGTGAATTTTTTTCAAAATATCTGTCCTTTAATGTACGATTGCATTTTTTTGGAAACAGAAAGTAGCCTGTAGGTTTCATATTTTGTGAATAAATGAATGATAAATAAACGTTGTATTTTCTTTGCCATGAAAAAGCTTGCCGGTAACTGCAAGGAGCGAAGAGACCACAAATGTGCACAAATGCACAAATGTGTTTTTTTGTATAATTTAAGGACGACATACAATTACAGTTGTGCAAAGTTATTTCATAAGATAAGCAATGGCAACAATAAGCTAACCTATCCCGATCTTGTGTTTAGTAGAGATCCGAGTGTAATAACTTTTAGAATCGAAACTTGCTCTTTTAAATAAACGACTTTCATATTTAACCGCTGTTCGACGAAGACTTCCTCTACTAAGTGAGATGAATGCCGAGTCATTTACTCCCTTCTTTGTCAGCATTATGTCCGAAGGATTAGCATTGAGTTTAAAGGCATCAGAATTCCTTCAATGAGGACATTCTAAAGTCCAGTAACCTATTTTTACATATCGATTAAAAGACCGATCACACTTTCTTCGCATCGATCTGTTCAGGAAATTGAGAGGGGGTCGTCTCTTAATGGCAGTCTGCGATGGAACCACGTCGGTGTAGTTTTTTAAATATAAAAGACAGCTGGCTTAAAATTATGAATTCATAACTGTAATAGTTGACTTTACTAAACATTACACAAAGCCAAGGAGTATAGATAATCCTCTAAAATATATTATTCTCTAAAGATTTTAACAGAAAAATTATTTTAAAAAAATCATTTGCAAATGTAAGTAAATTTTTCAACAGTTAAACTCCGTAATAATGTACATTCATATTGTCAAGCTTCAAATGTATAAGCGCACGATAAGCTTCTCAGTGGGAAATTCAGTTCCAAAGCTAGAAGAATTGCATTTTGATTAGTTTTTACGAAACCTTGCAGAGATTAACAAATGTAAACTTTTACCTGTTTAGCGGGTAGTTTTAGAATGATCGTGTTTATGATGGTAATACCGTTTTTAAGTGTCTTCTTGTTTAATCATCTAATTTAATTATCTTCTAGTATAGAAATTAATTTTAGTTAAAATTATCTATACATTAAAAAAAATACTTCTATTTTTATAGTTAAACATCCACATTTCTTACGCGAAGCCGATATGCCGAAGAAAGGAAGAAAATTAAAATACGAGTTAAAAATGTATAGTGAATTGCAGAATCAACACAAGTTGCTGTATATGAAACCTTGTTAGACCTTATCCACTGTGGTTAATGAGAGGAGAAATATCATCAACGTAATCGACTCAAATTGGGGAGTTTTATTTTTCCTAAGTAGTTCAGTTTCAGAATAACACATATATACATATCAGAAATCAAGGAATTGAGAATTTCTCCTCACACTCGCATCCTTTGTAGAATAGACTTTCCAGTATTTCGAGCTCGAACCAATTTTAGTACATTCTTAAATACTCTGATTTCAAAAGCTTGCATCGATACATTATTAAAACAGTACCATAGCTTCGCCAATCACTACTATTTTAGTACTTAACATTATTAATCTAAAGAGGAAAACTGTGCTAGAATAAGATTCTTAAAGTTTTTCGAAAAAGATCATAGGCTTCCAGCAGAAAACCATGGAGAACTTGCATATAATTTGCAGTGACTGGCAACTGAATTTCTTTTACAGTGACAGTATTCTTCTGGTGTACTTGTGACATGGACTACCAGATGCCTTTATGGATAAGTTCAGTAGTGTAATATAAGCCCATAATTTAATAGGAAAATTGTTTAAGTATTTATTCTTTGGGAACTGGTGTAATTTCGTAACTTTTCTTAGTTTCAGAATACTTTTGGAAAAAGGAATGACAGAAAAATAAAATAAATATTCTTTAAATAAAATAAGAGAAGCCTAAAAGAATTCGACAGTTCCTAAATTATGAAGGTTAATCATAATAAACATAAAATGCTAAATCACGAAGGCTATTGTTAATGATAGTATGAACTTGGAGTATGAAGTTCACTCGTTAATGACAGTCTTCATGATTAGTTCAAACAATTCATGATACAGAATTGAGTGTTTCCGAAAATCAAAAAGTTCAGAGCCTAAAAACTGTAAATAATGATCATAAAAAGCTGCAAAGGAAACGAGTGATTGATAAATACAGGAAACTCTTGAAGAAACACGTGATAAGTTACAGAAACATGCGAGTTTTCACTAGGGCTATAGCAACATGATGCTGTAAAAAGTAACACAATGTTAGCCATTAAAATTGCTACACCAGGAAGGAAAGCAAGTGACATAGTCGTATTTATCGTACATATAGAGATTAATGACAGGAATACATGGTAAAATGCGCTGGTGGTTTAAGGGTCACTGTGACTAGAATTCAATATATAGACCTGTCTCATCTGGCAGCAATAATGGATGTAATCAGGCAGGATATCGCTTAGAACTGAGCTTGGATGAGAGATGAGCTTATTTAATTCCATGCGTTTTCAATTGTATGTCAGAGTTCATCAGTCCTAGTGGCTGGCGAGTGGTGGTGTGCCAGTCTCTAGGCAACCCATGACCGGATCTTCTCAATGGATCATAGATATGAAGAACGTATTGGGCAGGGAAAAGTCGTTCTGTGTCTCGTTTGTCTCACCACTGCAGGAGCACTTGCCTTTGCTGCAGCGACAAGGAAAGCCGCAACAATGGTCGCCGTACTGACACTCCGTAGTGCGGCAGACGTCGATGCACTATAGATGTGGACACTGCCACAGTGCAGACGAGCCAAGGTCCTAACTCAGGATACGTGATGTAGCTGTACAACCCAGCAAGACCGAGAGGACACATGTCTGTCCTCTCAAGCGTTAGTGGGCTGGGACCACTAATATTCTACATGACGTTCAATACTGCCCTCTTGGACCCACCGATTCTATATTCGCCTGACAGTCATAGGAACTATAAACAGTTCCGATAAACTACGATGCTACCGCGGTAGAGTTCCGACACTTGATAGGACTTTTCTCCTTATTACACGATGCATAGTACGACCTTTACACAAACAACCAACATATGAGCAACCTGCTATGCGATCTTACCATTTATACACAATGCAGATAGTATTACTCATACTTGATTTGTGCGCATGCTCGAAAATTAATTATTTGTATATGCAATATCTTTAATTCAAATTTGACGTTTGTTGTCTGACGCCTTCATTGTGTATCAATTTTAATGACCAGTAATGTAGAAAATTGTACAAATATTATTCAATCAAGTAAAGATAAAATAAATCACAGAAGATTTCTGTAAAAAATTTCTGGAATCAATTAATTTGTAATTTTCGAACATATCTTTGTGGTTACTTATAAACTTGTTTAATTTTATAGCACAAAAGCAGAATAATTTTTTAAGAACATTATACACTCTGTCACAAAACAATATATGCATTCAGATGGAAACGAACTAGTATCACGAAACTTAACATGTATGTAGTGCATGACAAGATAAACAAATGGTTGCAAATTCAGAACAAAAGATCGTTTTCTTAAGAAGTTATAGCATGAAAAATGTTACAAATCAGGAAGTAGCATAGACACCTCTGGCAGCTATACAATTCGAAACACGGCATGGCATCGAATCAAGTAGGTCATGACCCCGTGCGAAAGATCATGACATAATCTTTGCAACTTGGCAGTTAATTCACCAGTTGTCCGGGACGGTTTCAGTTACCTTCCAAGCATGCCCAAACATGCTCTTTTGGAGAGAGGTCTGGTGACCTGGCAGGCCACGAGAGTGTAATATCCATGAAGACGTTATTGCGAGAGTTGTGCTGTATGTGCACAAGTGTTGTCTTGCTGATAAATTTCACCTAGACGGCTTGATACCGTAGGAAGACAACCGGCTTTAAAATGTCGTCCACGTACCTGTGAGCCGTCATAGTGCCTTGAAAGATGAGGTCATTTTGTGCCCCAATAAATAGCTCTCCACACTGTCATACCTTGTGTAATGTCCGTACACCACTGGACAACAAATGCCGGATCGGATCGCTGGCCTGGCCGCCTTTACACGCGTGTGCGTTCGTCATCAGCAATGATAATGAATCGGGATTCATCGCTGAAGATCACATACCTTCAGTCAGTCACACTCCAGCTTGCCCGACTTCGGTAAAAATCCAATCGGCACTGCTTATGATGTGGGGGCAGTGATAGGCATCTTAATGGACGTCGGCAAGCTTCGGTTAATCGTCTTTGGTCAGTCGTCTTCGGTCAGTCGTCTTTGATACCACGGGATGCCTGGAATGTGGTATGTGGCGTCGAATCGATGCTAGCGACGTTTTTGGTGCGGAAGTGACCGCTTTTATGATTGCATGATTCTCGCGCTCATTTGTGTTTCTCGGACGTCCTGACCCTCCGCGACGGTAGACTATCTCTTGTCGCCAACATTTCGCTCCGACCTGGCGGCAGATAAGCCTGTTCGACCAACCTGCTTCTCTGAGGCCTACTATACGCCCCTTCTCAAAGTCCGACAGCTGTTCGTTCTGCGGTCGGTTATGCCTCAGAGGCATCTCTAGTCACGATACTTTTCAGTGCTGACATTTCTTTTTTCCTGCTGTTAACTGCCATTGAAGAAATGTATTTACAAGAAACTCTTGCCGAACGCGGGAGTTATGTCATTAATACATTGCGTGTACGGCAAAATCGTGTTCAGCAAAGTAAACTTTCTATGTGAAAAATGTATTAGTATAGTTTTGATTTAAAAATATGTAAAATTTAAGAAAATCTAAATATTGTTATAATTAAAAGAAAAAATGAACCAAATATGTTCTTGTTGTGACTTATTTCACTTGCCTGACAGTATTGTCAGATCAAGCCCACGAAATTCGTCGTGCTAAGGAGAGCAAGATTGCGCCTATCGTTGGTAAGAGCCTTGAGCACCATAGAGGTGACAGTTCGACTTTGCTCAGTTAAGCCCCCAATTTTGAAGGACAGCACCCCGGAGAGACAGGTCCGAGGACCTGGAAGACCCCTCTTCCCTTACCACAACCTCTCTAGAGGACTTTCGGCTCGCCGCATATTTAGAGTGCCCCCATGCCGCACAGACACTATACATTTGCATACATCCATGCCTTCTTCGAGATTCGAAACCGGGCTCTTCGGTACGCTAGTCAGCGTCGCTGACTATTATCCCGGTTATGTGGGATATTATTTAGTGACGTGAAACAAATATTATTAATTGGAAGGATTTATATTGCTGCTTAAAAAGTATGTGATCTAAGTATTATGTTTTCCCTAAACTGGCGATTTTTGCTTGGGATAACAAATAACGCAGCTCTTTGAAAGTATAGGGGAGAAGCATACAGTTTTCCAATGCCTCTCGTCAAGTGTCTTTTTTTCTTTGTTTGCATGAATCTCCGTTGCAAAATAATGCAATCCGTGCTCCGTTTTTAGCAAACTGTTTAACTTATTGAAAGTTAAAGGCATTTTATCTTCTTAATTAGCACTGCTTTCACTCTGGGCTGATGTTATAAGATTATTCAATTCTTTATTCGTCATTTCTTGATTAATTCTTTGATGTGTACCATATCCATATCTGAACTCCTTTGCCGACCACGGCTTTTGTAATTTGTGCGATTTCTTTGGCTCCATTTTTATGGAAATACTTTAAAATTGTTTTACTTGGTGCCAGAATTGATGCCAGCAAGCTTTTACTGTTCATGAATGAACATTGAGCAACCTAAGAATGAAATTCTAGCGTTGAACGTATCAAATAGCGACAATTAAGATAAAGAGCATAAACGAACTTGCGTTCTCAAAATTCGTGCTCGGCGAGGGTTTACTCTACTTAATGAGCGGCTCCATTTTAAAGGGCAAAGCGAAGATTCACTTTCAACTACGGCGAAAACTATATTTATTGAATGACAGCTTGTCCTATTTTCTAAATTACGAAAACAGTTTTATGATTTGATTTCATTATTTCTTTGCTTCCTGTAGTCCACTTTTTAAATAATGCTAGAATCACATAGCTATGTAATTAATTACAGCAATGTTTAAATGGGCTTTCTATCTGGAGAAATAATCCTTTCGTAGACTAAAGCTCCAGATAAAATAATACTGGAAAAAGGAAGTCCGGCACACTATAAGTTTTACTATTATACAGTCTTACAGATAATCATTGATAATTTTCACAGCCGAGCAGAATGGGTGAGAAAATGCTGTTTGTAATCCCAACATGCAAAATTTGTGCGAATTGATGAACTATAGTATGCCACACCTTGGACTTTAGAATTGGATTGCTTGTTAATACTATCCAAATGTTCTGTTATTTGAACTGAACTGGATCAAATACCATGTAGGATTAGGACTTTTTTAAGAAATGAGTTTATAAAAATTATAATAAAATATAACTTCTTTGTAGAATCATCAGGTTTTTTCTAAATTTCGGAACAGGAGACGTAAAAATTATGCAGTGCATTCTCCGGGATTTGAACTCAGACCTTTCCACTGCTAGCCAGACGTGCTTTCCAGTTACACCACGAAGGCAAGCGATACGAAAGGAGAAAGTATCTTACATCATAAATTTAAATTTTTCAGTTAAAAAGGGGCTGTAAGTAAAAGACAGTTCTACCGCTTGTATTAATGCTGTTTAAAACCTTCGAAATTAAATTCGTCTAGTATGATAGCAGTAAGTGATAAAAGTTTCTACAGAATCGTTTACTTGATTTAACAAGTAGAGAAATGGAGTTTCTTTTTATTGCTTTCCTTGTTTTTTACTCAATCACAGTCTCTCTAATTCAGAAAATCGCCTCTCAACTGGTATGAATGACTTTTAGTAACATTAGAGCCCTTCAAACTATTTTCATTGCTTTTCAAAACTAGCGAGTACAAGTAAAACACAAATTGCTCTAGAGGTTACATTCTTTCGATTTCTGGGTGCTTCTTTCGAAAAGAAGCTAATTCTTGAAGATTAATGTCCTCTGTACCCAAGGTGTGAAGAAAACTTCTAATTTTAATAACTGTTTTCAGTACCCATTCAGTAACTCCGTTAGGTTGAAAAATTAGATCTTTCCAAAGCTTTATTTAATTTTGCATTAAGCTTTTATTATCTTCTATTTATGTTTATCTGTATCGCATACTTGGGCAGCTGTCACTGATTGTTGTACTTTTTTTTAGAGTATTGAAGATCAAGTAGCATCTATCCTGTACCATTTAGGAAAAGTAGGTGCTTAATTTCATTTTACTCTTCCGAGTTTTTGTAGAAAAGGATTTTACTTTGGCTTTTGATTTAAAATGCTGCAGCTGTCATAGAAAAAATGGTAAATTGATTTGTTGACATAATTTGAAGGTATCAAAAGCAAACTATATATCTCCTTGTTTTTCATAAATATCAAATTAACAAATGCAATAATTCATTCATAAAACGCTCCTGATTCAATTCTCCAGTAATTTATTGGCAATGTTCAGTAACGTATCAAAATTAAAATATCTCCTGCTTGGGTAATTTGCTGTTTATTCCATCTGTAACATGAGTGTAAACCAGTACCTTTACTAAGTGCTCTACGAAGGCATTCAAATCTATTAGGCAGATTGTTCTTACCAGCCTTGCCTTAAAAATTAACTTAACTTGCACAGTGGAGACTGCATTTTTATCTGAGGCAAAAGATAATTTACATGCCGCAAGACGAGAAGAAAATGCACTTTTTTATGCAACATAAATTTTGTGGTAAATATTTTTTGCTCAGTATTGCAAGTATTATAGATTTTTAATATTAGATTTCTATGTTCAAGAAAATAATGCAAATTCTGATTTATGCTTTAAAAACGAAAAAAAAAATATATAATTCAACAAAATAACAAAGGTATTGAATAGGTGGATGCGAAATATGCTGCACGAACTTTCTGGCCTTTAAAAAAAAAGTGACATATCATCAGTAATATTTGCGAAATTCAAATATGCGAAATTCAAATAATTTGAATTTCGCAAATATTACTGATTTGAATTTGAAATTATTGTGTTCTGTAGCTAGAATAACTACGGGTGCCAATTTTTCTTGACAAAAGGAAAATGTCTGGTAACTTTTAATTGCCATATAAGCCTAGAATCTTAGCAAATATTTCATTACTGTGGTTTCGGTGTTTAACCTAACTGTGGTTTTAATAACTATAAATATTATTTTTATGTACTTTATCCGAATATACATTAATTGTATTTCAGTTGCAGTTCTCTGTTACAGGCAGTTCATGCCATTCGTTTTCCACCCTAGCATTGACATTGTTGTCTTCCGCCTCGTATAGAATATCATCTTCAGCTCCGTCCATAGCGTTGCTCAGCAAAAGTGATAACTTAAAACTACCAGAATAATTTTAAAGTGACATTTTCAGGGAAGGTTCATTTAATTCCTTTGTAAACAACAGAGCATACATTAATTCTTTGTTCAGCCGAGTACCCTATCAGAAACGGAACTCCTGGTAATTTTATAACGGTCATGTTTTCCTTAAACCAGCACCATGCCTTCGTACTGAAATAATGTTTATTTACATTCAGCCATGAATTACTCCGGGGAACTTGACACAACAAACGACCAATGAAATGCAAGCAATGAAGTTGGAACCAACAGCGAGGCTGAACAGCTGACATATCAAAGGATTAAATTGCTTTATCATAGGTGCGAAAGACCTTTTTTGTTTGGATAACTTTCTGTATGAAACAAAAATAAATAATTGTGATTTACTCATAAAATCGAAAGCGCAACTGCGAAGAAATAATCGTATGTGCTTGAGAATGACTATCACAACTGTGAACCTATGAAAAAAAATTAGGCATGCTGTTTATACATGCTCGAAAGATGAGAGAAAGTACTGGTACACAAGTTTTCGTTTCATTTCTGCAAAGCTCTTACACCTTTTTTCCTCCGAATGGATGTTGAAGCTGAATTGGCACTCGTATTTAGCTCAGCTGATAAGATCAACTAACGCTAGATGACCGGTTAATCAAAAATCTCGCGGTATATGTAACTGCATGTATAGAACATTTTAAATTCGGCTCATGTAGGAGTTTTCAAATTTGGCTGATTTTTTACAGTAAAATCATTCCTCTTGTCTTATACACGGATCGGTTTATATCTGAGAGCATACGGTGATTTCCGGATCAAATTTCATGAAGCTTTTCCCAATTTGGACGTCAAATAACTGGTAACGGCAAAATTACTCTTAAGGTAGCATATTAACATAAAATTCTGTTTGATTCTGTTTAGTTGGCAATTGATTTTGAAAGGTCGAAACTTGCAGATACGCTTAATTTTAAGCTAGGTTATACTGATGCGAATTTTAGTACATTTATGTAATAAAATTATATCAGAAAATTAATGCCGCTTCTTTTCTAAAGTATAATAAAAAGTATATAACGAGAAAAAAATATATTAACTGATTCTTCGATTTCGGTATTAGGAAGTACTGTATAGAGTTTCCTACCCAATACTACACAGTCTCTTTACTCTGCGATTGAATATATGGAATATTATTTTTTAGGTACTTATCCATAACCGTTTTGATCCAAAGCCGTGACTCGTACAACTCGCGGCCCACCAGCGGCCGAGCGGTAAAGTCGCTGAACACTGGTAGTTGGGTCCGAGGATCGAATCCCGCGAACGGGCTGGCTGCATGGGTGTTTTCGTGGTTTTTCCCATGTGTAACGTGTATACGAGCCAGTTTCCCTTAGAAAGTCCTCCACGAAAGGCATCCCTCCCCTTAGGCAGATAGCCCTAGTGTGCTTTGCCATAATTAAATACACACAAAAAAATACACACGTACAACTCGCAGCTTCACTAATTTTAGCGTTTAATATTCTGGGATTGCTTTATTAGCTTAATCGTTTCTTCGTATCCCCACAGGTAGTTTACGTGAAAAAAATTTTACTCAATTGTGATGATATCTTCATGGTATTTCAATTTTGACAAACAGGAGTATAATATACCACACTACAGCATGGAGTAATTTCGTTACTTTGAAACAGCTTCACTACAGGTACTACAGAGTTACATGACTTGTCGGAGGAATTTTAACTCAAGTTTAACGGAAGATAAAAATTTTTGCAAGCAGAAAGTTGAGCTGCGTTAAGAGTTTTGTTACCCAGCATTATACTTAATAATATAATATTATTACTTATTATGTTTCCCTTTGGGGAAAAACCGTGATCGAAACTTAATAAAATGTATACGATTTGTTAAGTAAAATGCTTAAATATGTTTAGTTCGGTTTATGTGATGACGACAAAGCCTCGACGGTTATCTGCCTAATGGGAGTAATGCCTTCTGGAGGACTTTCTAAGCAAAACTAGCTCTATATACATGTTACACATGACGAAAACACTCATGCAGCTAACCCGTTCACAGGATTCGAACCTTGGATAGTGCTACCAGTATTTAGCGACTTTACCCTTCGGCCGATGGTGGGCCAGTGGTTAAATACAGTAAATTAAAAGGCTTCATGCCACAAGTTGTTGTATAATCTAACTCATTCCGTTTATTTATCAGTGACTTGTTTATTTATGTTAAACACCAGGCGTCTCCGTCACCTATCACCTGCATTAGAGCTGCAACTTTTGCGCAGATTTAAGCAGTTCCATTTATATCTTCCATATACGTGTAATCCCAACAAAAAAACACTTTCTTTCCTAGACTATTCAATTAGAGCTCTTATTTACATGCAAATCAATAGCCTGTTTCTATTCTGCTTTAAACACTGCATTTTGTTTTAATTATATTTTATTTATTGTCAGTTGTATCATTCAATGCCTGACCTAGAATATCAGTGTAATCCTTCAATTTTCAGCTATACACATTTAAATATAAATTGAGAAACTTGCACTCAGTATCTTCTATTATATTTTAATATGGATTTATCTCCAATTTGTAGAATTAAATTGCTACCGACAACTTAATTGATGTAACACTTAATTGAACATTCAATTAACTACTTCATTAATTTATGTGTAGCGTATGAATTTTAGCATCCACTTTTCTGGAAACCCGTTTTGTGTTCCAAGATCAATGTATTCCCTGGTAAATGTTCAGAACAGTTTCATATAACCAAAAATGATCTAAGTTTATTCCAGAAAACCCTCTTCCCAAGCTTCTTTTGTATGATAAAGTGAAAAAATTTCAATTGGAAGGGAAAGCACAATTTCATAGCGTTTCAGTAGTGCATGTTACACGATGTAAATGTGTACAAGAATATTAAGCATATTCTTTTATTCTCTCTTAGAACGCACATGTATTTTTAAAATAAATAAGTGAAACAAAAATAAAATAATAAAATGTATTAAATAACACTTTTATGAACTAAAATACCTCTATCGCTATTCATTGAGTAAAATCATTATCTAAGCTTTCTCAGTTGTAGTACTCATATTAGGAGTTTTTATCTCAAGATTACAAGAACCTTGAGAGATTGTATGATAAGAGGGAAAGAACAGATATAATAAAGAACACAAATACATATTTAATCACTTGAAGCGCTACATTTAGTTAACAAACATGAACGTGATTATGTAACTTCAAGAAAAGGAACAAACAGCATTTGCTTCCTTTCAATTTATTCTTTATTTTATCTAAATTTTTATCATGAAAATGATAAGTAATAATAGCGGAAGAAGTTGATTGCAAAGTAATAACAAGTTGCTGGATTTCCTTCTGCTTTTTTCCCCCTCGCACAAGAAGAAACGTTTTACAGTGATTGTTTGCCCGAATATTCACAAGTAGTAAATTAGTAAAATTTTGCATCCACATTTAGAGAAATTTTTAGTAATTTTTCTTCCATCTCCACTTCAGTCTTTCATACTATGATACTGGAATTTGGGTTAATTTTTATCTTCAAAAATATATACGATCCTTGGTCAGATATTATTAATGACAGAATAATGTGCACATTTTGTTTTGGAAAAGAAGGGTCTGAAAAATTTTTCCCTAAATTATAGTGATTAATATAGATTCGTTATTATTTTAACGTGTGTGTTTCATGCATGATTTTTCATACTTCTCTTTATTTAAATCGTATCTCATTATTTTAAAAGATCCATTATTTATATTGTGCTAATATTTTCATTTCATACTTTTCTTTCTTTTTCCTTTTGTGTATGTGTGGGGAGGTAGAAGTGTTTAGTGACTGTATACTTGCTCGAAGGCATTTGTGAGGAATGGCTGAACCCATCAGTCATTTAGCCGTCTTATTACGGAGAACATAGTCCATTTACATCATTCTAAATTGGTTACCGTTCCAGGGACAACATTTAGCTTTTGATCATATTCATTTGAGCCCCTCATGTAGATGAAGATGTCTAGTGCTAATAAGAATTTTAAATTTTAATTTCAAATTGTCAAGACTAAACTTGAATTTGTTTGCAGCGGATACGTGAATCTGGAATATTTCTCTATATCCAATGAAAGATTTTAGAGGTCAAGTATTATTTTCCGTATTCTAAAAACTGAATTATTTTTCACGTTATTTCTTCCGTTTTAAGATAATGTAGCCGTCAAAAGTTTGCTAATTGCTTAACAAACTTCTAACGATTGCAATAATTTAAAAGGTACAGTGTACTCTCGATTATCCTAGTTAATGCCGGAAAAGTAGGTCACGAAGAATTGAAAAATATGGATAAGCCAAGCTATTAACTTTCATGTATATTTCATGTATTTCATATATTTCATGCATTTCATATATATTTTATGTGTTTACTTCTTAAAAAAATTAGCAGTTGCTTTGTTTTTGAGAACATTTAAATATTTATCGATTTTAATACGTATTTTTCGAAGAGCTGTTTTATCATTTTATTCGAGTCGCCTTTGGTCGACGAAGTCCAACAGAGATTTAACAGAAGTCATTACTATTTCGGAACTAATGTAATGTTTAGCATCTTCATCGCTTATATTCTTAGTATCACTCTCTACCTTTTCAGTTCCTGTGACATTTGAAACGATATCCGCATCACTGAAGCACAGGAAATTCGGCTTAGTTGAATCGCCATCGAATCAATTCTCGATGTTTACCCGGTCGACATTTTGGAAGAATTTCACATTTTCAGTGATTTGGCATATAGTTTCATTATGAAGACTTCTTCATCATGAAATAAATCTATGATTACTATATTACGAAAACTCTTTCTTCATGCTGGGACTTGAGCGTTTGTTTTTCACACACTTTCGCGCATAGCGTTGAGTGTGCGTGCATGGGTACCGCTACGCACGGATAATACGCAAATTGGATAATCCGCACCCGGATAATGAAGAGTAAATTGTAATCTGCTTTTAGAATGCATAATAGTGCTTGAATTTTACAGTACTAGATGGTAATGTTTCTTCTGAATCCTATATAATGCTGAGATCACATTTGCAGTATTTAAAAAAAAATATTTTCTTTGTGGCTTTGTGCACATTATACTTGCATTTGTAAAATTAGAAGTCAAATTAAAACTAAACTGTTGACATTGTAACGTCGCTGAACATCTGTGATGGAAAAACTCAGAATAGTTGTCTTTTTTTATATTTATTTTAAAACTCAACATAAGTTTTCGTAGTTACTCAAAAGATACATTACTGTAGGGAAAGACAACAGCTTTCCAGAAGCATGATGCATTTTGCTACCTCAGCGTTTCTCAGATAAAAGCCACGTTTGCGTTTCTCTTTAGCAGATCAGTAACGGATATTCCGCCAAGGGAGGTGTCCTTAAGGAGTCTTTCCATGATCACTTTCAGGCTATTGCGACGGATACTGTTATTCGTTCTCAAGAGAAACAGGAAATTATCTAATATAAACCTGATGTTTGTCACAGCGTCATTTAGATGTAATCTATGAATTAATTAAAATTCATATATACTGCCGTCGTCATAATTATACAAATTTCAACAATTCCTTAATTTTCAATCCTTCACGTATGGCTTAATTGTCATGAAAACGTTGGTATAATCATCTCTATACTATTGAAGAATTTTAACAGTACTAGTACCCTAAGTAAAACATTCAATTAAGGTCACACACGACCTGATGCTATAACGTAATTTTCCCTGACAAAATGAGAAACATTTAAAAATTTTGGCAGTCATGACGAGCAAGTTGCATTTTGCTTATTCATTGTGTAACTGCTCAGTACGGCAGGATCATTCACGCGAGAAAGAGAAAGCGACAAAATCCATTTGGCTGATGCAAGGTTTAAATTGCAATAACTAATATTAGTACTGGCCACTTTTTTGCATTAAAAGGCAAATTTAAAACGCATATTGGCTCTACATGTCACACATTATATTTTGTATGTCAATAATTATAAAAATATCTTCAATAATCAATTAAAATTATTTCTAGATAGTAGTTGTATCTATTACAAATTACTTTTGTATTTTTAATTATTTTTGTAAGCAGTTGTGTTACAGAACAAAACCAACCAGATATAAGATTATATGCAAATAAAATCCAAAATTTTCCAAACACTAAATAAATTTTCCGTAAAAATAATTGCAGTCTTAAATTTCAAGACCTTGAAATATATATTTGTAGAATCATTAGGTTTCTTGAAGCAGTAAATATAAAAAATGTGCAATGCCTTCACCGGTACTCCATCCTGGATCTCTTTAATACCCGCCGACTGTGCTACCGTTGCACCACGAAGGCATGCTGAAAGGAGAGAGAAAATACCTTATATACTCCCTCTTTTAAAGGGCGACTGGGGATTAGGTGACCCAATAGCCAAATCATGGTGCTGACGAATTAGCGTCCACCTCCTTTTAGTTAGTGCAGCACTGTAGAGTCATTAGGTTTTCTTAATCAAAAAACATTAAAAACTAGCAATGCCTTCTATACGAGACTCGAATCTGGACCTCTCTAATACGCGCTAAGTGTGCTACCGTTACACCACAATGATATGCTAGAAGAAGAGAGAAAATATACATTGACTAGCCATTAAAATTGCTGCACCTGGAAGGAAGGGCGAGACACAAGATGTGTCAGCAACATATACTCCATTTTCGAAAATTGCCTGACCTCTCCATCAGTGGAATACAAGACAAAGGCTGCCTATATAGTTCATGTGCTGGGCCTATCTAGTGGAACTAATATTTCAACAGCATCAGCAATGGAAAATGGTCTAATCACATTTCAGTTATTGCCAAGCTGGTGGTACGGCTTTTATTTAAGAGGAAGGATAAGAAAGAAAGTTAAGAGACACTGCAACGGAGCAAATGAGCTCTGATGAGTTATGATTGCTGCAGCCAAATCACGCTTCACATCTCCAAAACAAAATCCACTGCACTCATAATACCTGAAATAAACACCAAACTCCCAAGTAAGCACAGTTTAGCCCTCTGATTGGTATAGCGCTTTACCAAGAAAGCTAGTATAGCGCTTTACCAAAATGCCCTAGTACTTTATATCTGGATTTATGCTCTTTTAACATATCCATTACGTTAATTTTTTCGACATAATTCCAGATGCACGTATATATACGATATTACCTACATCACAAAAATATTTTAGACCGTATATATACGGCCTTGTCGGTCAGAGGATTAGAAATAAAGGGACATATAATTAAAATCACCACACATTCAATTATTTCGAATTAACATGGGATCCAGCTTTTACTTGGATACCACACATAATCGACGTCAAGAATCGCATGCTAAAGCAAAACTTACGCACTTTATTAATTCCAAGGTCCCAAGTGAGATTTAAATTCACAACTATAAAAAATCCTCTACGCAGCAGCTGCCCAAATGTCGTAAACTATGCAGCAGCAGTCTGGTTAACACTAATGCAGAGTAGAAAAATAAAGCACCTTCTAATCATTCGAAGACCGTTTGCCTTGAATATTACAAGTCCTTACCGTAGGCGTATTTCACAAATGCACATCAGCGTAGCCACTGAGGGATGGTTTTCGAAAATGGACCAATAAGCTTCTATTGCTCTTGTGACGCTAAACCTTCATGCATGTGAGGGTACGTTGTTTATGTTTTAATTTGCATTGTTTACACAGTTATAAATGTATATCGTAACTATAGAAAATCTCGTAGTGCTTTCGTTTTATGAGTTTAATTAATCGCTGATATTTCACTTTCGCGGTTTTATCACGCATTAATATTTGGATTGATCTTCATGGCATATTATCGCTCTTTACATCGAGACAATGACTCAAGTTACAATTAGCCTCGAATATTATACATTTACTAACACCTGTGGATTAAGAGAATTCAAGTGTATATTTTTTTTTAAATTGAGCTGAGAAGGACTGGAAGTGTTAAAATGAATCTAGTGTCTTCTTATTTCAGTGCTTGCATTCTTTTGATTTTTAAGGTGTAAGATTCAGAATACATATTGTGTAGGATCTGATTATATCCATTGTTAACATTAAAAGTTGTATGTCAATAAATTTAATATATTCGTTGCGAATAAGATAAATTCATTCTGTTTGATAACTATTTCTTGTGCAGACAGTACATTTAAGAGTGAGAAGTTTTTAAATGTGAAATTTAATAAAGTAGATACAAAAGCAAATTAGTAAAGTTCACTTAGAATAAAATTCTGCATTGGCTATTTTTATAGAACGTCTTTTTCATATAGACTGCAATGAAAAGTGCTGACTTCTATTTACATATATAATTGGTGTAAATATTTTTCTCATATGCATAGTTTTATGTAAAAATAGCATTTGGGCTCAGATGTTTATCACATATTTCTTTCTTCATCTCATTAACCACTTATTAAGTAATATTTCATATGGATATTTTTACGGAGTATCCAACATGTGTTTGTATTTATTTCAAATTCTTTCGACCAGGTAGTGAAATCTTCACAATTTCTTATATTTGATCTAACTTCGCAATAAGAATTTTCAGAAGAAATCGACGATGCTTTAATTATTTTGTACAGAAAACTGCGTGGAAAAATATTTTAACCATCTTGCTTAAATCCTAAAGCACGCGAAAGGTCATGTGACATGACAGAAATATTACTAGATGCCCATTGGTCCAACCTAGAAGCCACTCCCTCGGTAGCTACACAGATGTGCACTTGTGAAATATGCTTAGCATCTCATTAACCACTTATTAAGTAATATTTCATATGGATATTTTTACGGAGTATCCAACATGTGTTTGTATTTATTTCAAATTCTTTCGACCAGGTAGTGAAATCTTCACAATTTCTTATATTTGATCTAACTTCGCAATGAGAATTTTCAGAAGAAATCGACGATGCTTTAATTATTTTGTACAGAAAACTGCGTGGAAAAATATTTTAACCATCTTGCTTAAATCCTAAAGCACGCGAAAGGTCATGTGACATGACAGAAATATTACTAGATGCCCATTGGTCCAACCTAGAAGCCACTCCCTCGGTAGCTACACAGATGTGCACTTGTGAAATATGCTTAGCGTAGCTGTCCTTGGCCAACATGTTCTGCATATCTCCCAAATAAAACCTTCCGGTAAATGGTTGCAAAGAGACTAGCACCAGAAGCCAGTATGATAGACTAACTCTTGAGATAGAAATAAAGCCGAATGGGCTGCAGTATCCATTATTACTATCCAAAACTTGCTGGAGTTTATGCCTAGTTAAATAATAGCTCCTTTTATTGCTAAAGGCGTTTCTAAGTACTGATTTCTGCATATTCTATATATCAAAATTACCTGAAATTTTAATCATTTCATACTTCCATTATAAATTATTTGTAAAATAAATACGATTATGAACCGCTTTCGTTCATGGTGTAGCAATCTGAATAGCCAGCAATGCCATACAAGTTAAAAGTAAAATTGTAGGCGCTCATATGAAACAATCAGTTCACTGAATTCAGTTCTTAAGTGTACGCTGTCACAAATTACAGCCTGTGTGCGCTGTACATCTATGTACAATTTATCTGTTTGTTGCAAGAAATGCATGAAAAGGTATATGCTCCAAGAAGTTCATCGTCAATAACTAAAAAAAAAATGTTAAGTTTTCTGCAGGACGTAAAGGCCTCCAAGATACCCATATGCCTGTAGTTGTATAGACAAGCTGAACTGACTTAGATAATCATTACTTAAGAACCAAAACCGTGACTGGTAGTTACAATGATAAAATAATCCGAAGACATCAACAATTTTGAAAAACTTACTTTCAGTGATACTAGATACATTTATAACCAAAACGGAGAAAATTGGTAATTAGCAAGAATTTCCTATATATTTTGTTGATAAACATTTGAGTTATTTGATTATAGTAAAGCATGCGAATGTTCATTGTCTAAAGAAGAGATCGCCAACGCCCAAGCTAATAGCACTGCTGAAAAGCAGTAGTTAATACCGGGTTCATATCCCGGCGAAAGGGTTAAATATATGGGTGATATTCATAGATTTTCGACTGCATTAATTCTAAGTTAACCTTAGAAACTCCTCCATGAAAGCTTTTGCCTTCCGCAGGCAGTTTTTATATGCTTTGACCCACTATATTCTAAAAAGTCGAAGCATGAAGTAAAAGATGCTTTTTTGTAAGATTTTATAACAGAAAATTGCTTTTATGGAGGAGTTTCTAAGGTTAACTTAGAATTAATGCAGGTGAAAAATCTACGAATATCACCCATATATTTAACCCTTTCGCCGGGATATGGACCCGGTATTAACTACTGCTTTTCAGCAGTGCTATTAGCTTGGGCGTTGGAGATCTCTTCCTTAGACAATGAACATTACGCTACACATAAAGAAAACAACAAATGTTCCATCCAAGTTATCTGTTTTCCGGGAAGTGGACCAGACAGAATCTGCTAATTTTCAGTGGTATGGCTACTTTTTTTTTTTTTTCTATAAAAACTGATACAAATACTCTCCAATAGGAGGGAACAGAATAATTATTCCACAGTTCCACGATATGGTATTTAAAATAATATTTCGCTGATTTTAGCTGCTTGAGACTCATTACTGCGTAACGTTGCATTTTTGCCCCTAATATAAGACTGAAAAATTGCTACTGTTCTGGTATGTACAGAATCCTACAAAAGTGCGGACTAAATTGACGGAAGTCAAACTATATTACTGAGTTCCAACTACCTCGATACCACTTTCCCTTTCTGACCCTTCTGCGTTGGAAGGCCGGGATGTGGGGTGGGGTAGGAATTCTTATTATTCTGGGGACAGGTTGTTTGTTCCTCTAAAATACAATTTTCGTCCCTCCCCCCGTTGATACTAAATCTAGTTTTCTTCAAACAACATTTAACGTCTTTCGTTTTTCTTCACTCTAGTATTCTTACGAGAAAATTTATTAACACCACAAATTAATTTGGAGAGAATACTCAATTTCACTATCAACGCGCAGTTATTTTAACTTGCTGGTAAGTTATCGAACTTTTCAACTACTTAATTGAATACATAAAATAGTCAAATTAAAATCCAACTGAAATTTATTAAGGCACAACTTCTGATTTACAACTGAAATTACAACACGAATTAAAATGGTAACTTACCGTATAAAACTCTTCCAAGAATGAAACTGCTTATCCTAGAGCTAAAATTAAAATTTTGACGAAGACAGCTCTAATTCATAGTTAAACACCTATTCAGTCTCCACTGGAGCTAAGTCTTTAAATCGTTTATCAGCAATTTAATTACTTTCTGTGATAGGCTTTTAACCGACGCAGCAGAAACTAGTGCTCAGCGGCACACTGGCAAGGCCTCGCGTACGTTATGAATTTTTATTTGTAATATGATATTTATATATGTTTTACAATATCCTGCACTAAAACTATAGTTTCATTACATACATAAAAATACTGTTGTTATAAATTAATGTTTTCATACATAGAAAAAATCAGGAAAATATGGCAAGATCTTAAGATGGATACTGAATTGATAAATGATGGGCACAAATGAAAAATAAATTGCGCATAACGGAAATCACGGTCTTAATGGGATTAGACGGCTGAGGGAAATGTAGCTAATTGGTTTGCTGTTTAAATTCTTTAATTTTTTATATCATTTTTGTTGAATACGTTTCTTTTAAAATATAGATGATGAGCTCATATTTTGGGAAAAATTGATCAGAATATTTTTCATTCTTGAAGAAGAGGGATCTGTTTCGTACTCCCTCGAAAGGTTTTGATTTTTTTTAAAAAATCCAAGCACAAAGTGAATATGAAATTGATTTTTGCTTAACTTCAAATTGCTTCTTTTAATTTTTTTTAACTTTAAATTGATTCTATTTGTAATAAAATTTATAAACTTGGATATGTTTTACCGAATGGAGAACTGAAGATTGCCTTATTCTCAGCCTATTATTATCAAGGTTAAATAACACCATTTTGCAACAAAATCCTCACTGTAGAACTTATGGTTGTTCTGGATAACTAAGTATATGTTTACTCCGTTGCTATGACCTTAAAAATGTTGCATCCGTCCCCATTTGTGAAATATTTATTAATATTAATAAAGAAATGACATCAATAAGCAGAAAAGACATTGTTATTAAAGAAAATTTTTATCATCAGCCCACTATAAGCTGTTATTATAATAGGTTATACTTGGGCAACACAGACTAGTGCTAAAAAAGATTTTAGTAACTGTGAATAAAAATATTATTTCTATGACGATTAAGGATTGGTGACTATCAGCTGCCATATAACAAGAGAAATTGAAGCTGTTTATCAACTTAGCAAAAGTATGTTTAAAAGCGGCTATACTTTCTAAAGTGAGAGAATTTATTTCTATTCCTATAGCTTATTCTGTGACTATGAAAGAGACAAAGGAAAAATTCCGACATTATTTAAAAGTATATCCTACAAAAACAATTATAAGAATTTCTGTCTTGATGGCATGACTGATAGGACTGCAAATAAGATTTTTACCATACCTTGTATCTTTATATGTGAACTGAATAGTTGAGCAAAGGACAACCATATCATAAAAAAGTGCAGGAAAATACTTTGCCCGATAGAAAAATGTCCCCTTGGTGAACGAGAGGAAAATCTATTTTCTTCAATTTTTTTGTGAAACTGAGTTTCATTAAGCTGTTTATTAATACTATGTCTCAAAAAAGCCGGGAATTCTATGGGAAAAATTTTTCCATTAAAATAAGTTAATGATAGTGAATAATAAACATCATGTATGGATTCAATAATATGAAATATCACAGAAAACACACACACCAAAAAAAAAAAAAAAAAAAAAAAAAAAATTCGTGTAGAGGGGGGGGAATTTATTAAATGTAGAGCAATAAATGTGCGAGCTGTCAATGTAAAAGGGTTCCTAGAGTTTTTTTTTATCTATTTGTTTTATAATATTTATGATGCTAAAGATTAGTTTCGGATGTCTAGTATATTACTTTGGTTCATTTTACAGCATACTGAATCATGTAGAGAATTTTTGGCTTTGTTTTCTTGTGATAACAGATATTCTTAGAGATCCTCTTTTCCCGTTCTCTTTCCTCTTAGATATTTACTATAAGTTTATTATTCAAGGCCTGGGCAGTCATCCTATAAATCAAAATCTCCGAGTTTTATAATTGGAAAAAGTAAAATTCTGAATCTAGTTAAGAGAGTTAATAGTTTCTTGTGGTATCCAGAGTCCAACAGCGAGATACCACTGAACTAAATTATTTCTCAGCATCCGTCAACAAACAATAGCAATAAACAAACAAGGAAATTTAAAAAGAAGTGCCCCTTGGAGGTAACCTAATTTTTGGGCGTCGCGAGCGTAGCACGTGGCGCTCGATGGATCCAGAGATTGGAGGCGAAGAGATTGAGAAGGGGCCTCAACGAAGTAATTGCTAATCAATAGTCGGTGGCTGTGAAGGACTCCTCCGCTCATCTCCCATTAGTCAGTGGGCCGTTTACTCTCTAATGAGACGGACAATTACGGTAAACCTTTCTCCTTATAGATTTCTCATTTGGCGCTCTACTGGTCTGTGAGCGGGGCCAACCTGCAGCCGACACAATTTATGGCTCGAATATTAAAGTTTTTTTCTTTTTTTTTTCTTTTTTTTTTCTTTTCCCTCCCTCCCTTTCCTTCGCTCACTTAAGACCCAGATCGGAAATAATCGATACACTTGATTTAATGTTGTCAAGGCGGCCGCCTCCTTCGGAGCTTTGGCCGCGGAAAATAATCTATTGCTTTGTTAAGAATATTGGAATCGATAGCTAAGTATAAAATGAGTACCTGCTTGGCTTTTACATTCTTCCACTCACGGATATGTACGAAAGACCAGTAAGGGTCAAATGAAAGCTTAAGTCCATCGTTCGGTTTTCTTTACTTTACATCTTCTCTCTCACTCTAACAATTAAATTTTTTTTAAATAAAAAATAAGACACTTACTACTTACGCTAAAATCCGAAAAACAAAAGAGGGGTCCTTTCTTGCATTCGGTTAGGAACTGGAAAAGAACGAGTTATAAAAATAATCTGTTGCTAATATTAATATCGGCGTTAGTGACTATGATATTAATATAGGGTTTATATGGTTCATTAGATAACTTGCCACATGCAACGGAATCGGAAACAAAACATATTTTAACAATAAGTACCCTAATTATTGGGACGCTGATTCCACTGCGATACAAACTTATCACATTTTTTTGAAAGAAACGTTTATAAGACAGTTGACGAACTAATTATGAATGGCTGCTTGCAATTTTATATCTCACATTTTCCAGAAATCAGATTTTATATGCTTGAGAGATGAGAATGACCATGTGCGTTTGCTAGCTCTTTTTGAAATAGTGTTGCCCGTTTCTTAACTTAGGGTGCTTGGACCATACACCTACTACATTCGCCTGTTAAATTGGAATAGTCCGAGTTCTTCCTTATTAGGATTATGTCCAGATTACACTGAGCTACTCGAGGCCGACCAGCGGCCGAGCAGTAAAATTGCTGAACACTGGTAATTCGGTCCGAGTTTCGAATCCCGCGAACGGGCTGGCTGCATGGGCGTTTTCGTGTTTTTCCCCATGTGTAACGTGTATACGAGCCAGTTTCCCTTAGAAAGTCCTCCACGAAGGCATCCCTCCCCTTAGGCAGATAGCCCCCGAGGCTTTGCCATAATCACACACACACACACACACACACACATACACTGAGCAACTCAACTTTTGCCAGATGCATTTTTCACCACGTATACAAGTGAACTACTGATTCACTAAGACTTTTACGAAAATTTGTACAATGAAATCGTATAGTCTGCATTTACCATGCAAATTTTCTTTGAGCAACGCTTTTTGAGTATTGATTTATCCTTACATAAAGCTCTTAATGTACTGCCTAAATTCCCTTCTTTCCTACCCTTCACAGAAGTTTAGATTATTCTTCCTACTCAACTGTTCCACAAGTGGCCGAGCAGATAAGACATCTGAACAACTGGCTATTTAACCCAGGCGAAATGAGCTGATTGGATGGGCATTTTCTTGGATATCCACGTACGTAAGTTGAATACGAACCAGTTTTTATTAGAAAGTCCTCTCTCCGAAAGCATTCTTTACCTTCGGTAGATAACTCTATTTTTGATCAAATATCCAATTTAATCCTATCTATCCTTCCTTGCACACTGCTGTTATATGAAACTGAAAGAAATCCACTCAGTAATGGTTAAGCGGTGAAACTGCCAGTGTTAGACCGGGTTCAGATTCGGGCGAACGGACTGAGAAATGTAATTCGCTCGCAGTTCCTAACGTAATTCAATAGGAACAAGTTTTCAATTCTAAATTCGAGTTTCCAGATGACCATATTCGGGCGGTGACGTACATTATTCAAAATTTGATGGCTCCAGATACCGTTTTTTATCACAGTGCGAGAAACATATATACCTTTATGAAGATTCTTCATTATTTAATTTCTTTAAATATAATACAGGGCTCTAATATTTGGTCGCAACAATTTAAAAAGTGATTCGCCGTTTATAGTGAATCAACGCAAAATGCCAAAACGAAATTAATAGCCCTTCTGGGCAAATTGTCCGTTTGGGCTAAAAATTATCTGAAGTCACTGAATATGTATAATTTAATATCAAACTAACTTGCAACCGTTAAAACGTCACTTCGGTGCGTACAATCTGTAGTAAAATTATAGAGAGACAGCCATATCTCTTATTCAATAAATAAAATTATAACAAGAGCTGTCTTTCATAGTTATGTATTTATCCTTCGTCAGAGTGCGAAATGATAAATTCTTTTTCCCTGGATCATTTTCATGGTTAAAGACAATTCAGGATTCTACGGGTACTTTATTTTGAACATAAAAAGTGTTAGGTACTTACTCTATTAAATATTCATGAATTTATATATTTATATAGCTTTCCTGATCAATTTATTTTTAACAACGCCTGAATAAAGTTTCCCCACACTGTTGACAATGCGATTAATGGAATTATGGAACATCGCTGTCCTGTCATGAAGCGTTTCGGCAACGATTGTGAATACATAAAAAAATATTTGCTTTACATTTTTTAGTAATTTTTAAGCTGCTGTATAATTTGCTCTGTTTCGCTTGTTGCTTCCGATGTTTTATGCAGCAGTTAATGTAAGAACAGATATATATTGACGAAGATTATCTTTATACACTGCCTGTATACTCCCCTAATGCTTTTATTTTGATAAATTTTGTTTTGTTACTTCAGTGAATAATTAAATTTTGATTTTTTTTATATGGAATGTTTATTTGGTGCTTTCGTACCTGTAATAAACTGACTTATCTACTTCAAAACAAACAAAGAAAAAAAACGGAGATTATAAATCTTTTTAACACCTCTAAGAGTAATATTTTTATAATTATTGTGCGATTTACGTATCCTGGAAAAATTAAGCTGTTTCCACATCATTTACAGGAAATATTTGTTGCAAGAATCGTGATCAAGATAGTCCTCTTAAAAAGTGTACTCTTACATCTTGAATAACTGTGTCTTTTATTTATTGATTGCTCAAAAATCTCTAGTTAGCAGATCTATGATTAAATATCATAGCAAATATTTTTCTAACCACTTGTCATTGCTAATTTTAACTGTTGATTTTAAATAACTGATTTTTTTAAGGTTAAATCTAATCAGTTATCTATCTACGTGTTTACCTTGATGGCGAATTTTAATTTACTACGCAATTTCTAGCCACCGCTCCTTACGTGGCTTCAGGAATTGTGGTATAGCAATGCCGAACACACTTCTAAGATTGTTAGTTAGGATTAGAATTTTTAAAAGTATATGCATTTTCTTTGTGGTTCTTGGTTTAGAGCAGACAAAAATCTTCCTTTAGCCTAGAACGTGAAAATGTCAATTGAATCAGTTGAATGTCACCTCACAAAGTGCCGGCACGAAGTCATTCTATCTCACAGTGTTGCAACTACTGTTAAAAAACGGGCCCGTGACACTTAGCCGACGAGACACTTAACCGACACCAGTTAGCCGACAGGTCATTTAGTCATTTAGCCGACACGGACAGTTAGTCGACAGGACATTTAGCCGACAAGGACACTTAGCCGAGAGGCCATTTAGCTACAGGATATTTAACTGTCAAGACATTTAGTTAACAGGACATTAAGCCGACAGTGACGTTTAGCTGACAAGTACCCAATAATTATCTAAACTTACTACCAATTATAAAATTTCTCGACTTCTCCATAAATTCAATATTTAAGTCATGTTTTCACCTATCAGTAAAATTCATTTTTCGATTCTTAAAGATCCCATATGTGCTTTTAATTCTTGTGTAATTTAGCATAGTATGATATATATTGTGCTGTTTGGTGTATATTGGCCAAATTGAAATTTCTCGTCAGGGAATATGAATAAATTTTCGAAAGGAAAAGATAATTTTTTGAAGTAAGTAACGACGGTCACTTAGTTACATTTTAATATGGGATCTGCAAAAATTTTCTCTAAAGCTTCTTCATTTAATCAACTAGGTTCCTTTGAACGCTTTCACATCATTAATAACTGTTCTTGTTTACTTAATGATATTATTATATATAGTATAGACAATCATTTTTCTTTCCTAAATAAATATTACGCAGCAATTCAGCTCTCTGAGTATTAACTTTAAAAACTGTATCATAATGGCCAAAGTTGGTAGGTAAAAATGAGTATGCCCGATTCCGACACTTTAATAGAGTTTCTTATTTTTATCTTAAGAATGCTAAAATGAACTGCCCGGTGACGGTGAGGTGACAATGATTTTTTAGCATCTCTTGTCAGTCATCATAATCTTGAAAATTCTCTTTTTTATTATTATTTAACAACAAAATTAAATAGAGTTGCTAATCTAACGCTCCACCCCCAATATTTCTTTTAAATGCATAATTCAAGAATAATAGTGAATTTTACTTCGGTGTTCAGATTTTGAACATACTTCTCATTTTCTAGCAACGCATTTATAAAGGTCTAGCCTAAAAAAGCAATTTTCATTGGAAGAGCATGGTAAGTAAAAATATATTAAGTAAAACGATCACTCTATTTCTGTTAGGCCCAGCGGTAAAGTTGCTGAACACTGGTAGTTCGATCCAAATTTCGAATCCCGCGAACGGACTGGCTACATGGGTGTTTTCATGGTTTCCTCATGTGTAACGTGTATACGAACTCTTTTTTTTTTTTTTTTTTTTTTTTTTGGCTTTTCCGTAATTACATAAACCAAACGAAACCAAACCTACTTCTGTTAGGTGGCCCCAGGCCACGAGGGACGAATTCCTGTGCCGGATCCCTATCCCAGGTTAATAAATATATGATGCCTAACGTGCAAATAGCATTCTGAGGGTGTAAATAGCATTTCGGAAAAAAAAAGTAGTTCCAGTGTGACGAGGAGTAGCGCGAATCACTCTACTTTCTGACAGGGAAAGGAAATTTCATTAGTGGGAGGAGAGAAACGACTTTATACGGGAATGAATAATGAATTTTTATGAATTCAGCATGATGTGTTGAGCAAAGTAGTAATGAAATGAGAAAATATTAGAAATTTGAAAGCATTGGTAGAGGGAGACTCATTGTCGGCTTAATGTCCTGTCGGCTAACTGTCCATGTTGGCAAAGTATCCTGTCGGCTAAGTGTCCTTGTCGGCTAAATATCATGTCGGCTAATCGCCCTTGCGTCCTTGTCAGCTAAATGTTCTATCGGCTAAATGTACGTGTCGGCTAAAATGTCTTGTCGGTTAAGTATCTCGTCGGCTAAGTGAGTGTCGGCTAAGTGTTCGCGACTGCTAAAAAACCACGACGCAAACTCAAAAAAAAAAAAAAAAAAAAAAAAAAAAAAAAAAAAAAAAAAAAAACTGGAAAAGTATCTGCGATGCGAAAATATTGTAAATTATGAAGAAATGCGGCACGATTTGCTAGAGAAATGGCCAAATACTGAATAAACAAGTTGCTACGTTTCGTGATACCTGCGAAGAACAGTCGTTTTTATGTTTACCGTGTTTCAATAAAATCTATTAAAACAGCGCAATTTTTTTAAAGTTTTATATTTATTTAATATATATATATATTAGTATCATATTTATCACTGTCAATCACTGGCGACTCTCGTGGCCTGAATGACATAGCACTCGACGTGTTACAGCAGTGAATCACAGAATCAAACTCGACCTGGTAATTTGGGTGTGAGAATGGACATTCAAATTTTATACATTTTAGAAATGCATTCGCCAAATGCACAGATCGGTTAGGTGGACGTCTAAGATTAAACACCTATATTGGCTGGTTGCCACAGCATCCCTCCCCAAACTATAAATTAGCTAATTATCCAAACAAAAAAAATTTAAATATTAAAAATTAATAATACATTAAAAAATGTGCAGTCCCAAACAATAAATCAGTTCGCTATTTAAACTGAGTTTAATTAACATTTTGCTGACAGTTCATGAAGATGCAGGGCCGTACCGAATGTGGTTGTGTGGACCCGGGCATCTTAAAGGGCCTCAGAAGAATCTTAAGTTTTTAAGTATATCTATCTATATGCAGGAATATAAAAAGGACGAAGCTATAAAGGGGTCTGTATTGAAAATTATTTGATGCATTTCCAAGAATCAGTCCTTATATTTGACATTAGAGACTGTTTTGATTATGTTTCAATTCCTTTTTGCGAGAGAAGCTTTCCAAAGTTGAAGTTTATTAAAAAATGTCTTCGATCAACAGTGAGCCAAATAACATTTAACGGTTTGGAAATCCTTTCCTAGAAAGTGCAGTAGCTAAAACTATTAATTTTGATGAAGCTATAAAACAATTTTCAAAAGTCAGAGCGTGCAAAAAACGGTTTTAGTTTTTTTATTGATAGAGAAATTAAAAACTCTTTTTTTTAAATCTTCAAAAATATCAGATTAATAATTTTTTAAAATATATGTGTTGCCTGCTAGATGTAAATTATTTGGGGGGAGGACCTTCCAAATCATTTTAACTATTTAATTTTAATTAAATAAATGTTATTAATATATCTGAGTTGACAATTTGTATGGTGATCAATCCAATAAAGGGGCTCCCTTTATTTCCGCTTCTGTGCTCGTTGGCTGTGGATCTGCCACTGGATACAGGAAAGAATAAATATAAAAGGGGAGCGAGTTAACTACAATAAATCTGATACTGTTTATGTTCTATAGTTTGAATTTATGGGGTTCATTTTAAAATTTTTATTCGTAGCGTAACTATTTAGTTTAAAAATATTTCAAGAGTTAAACTGGAACTGAAATACTAACAGTGAAATTTAGTTAAACATAGTAGAATTCTGCTATGGCTAGAAGTCAGTGTCGCGCAAACCCTACTAGACTGGAAGCGCGTTATCAGTTCACTTTAAGACAAATGACCAAGTCTTGAGAACTTTGAAATAACTTTTGTTATTTAATTCTTAAACGAACAGAAGGCATTCTAATGCGTGTGTGTGTGTGTGTGATTATGGCAAAGCCTCGGGGGCTATCTGCCTAAGGGGAGAGATGCCTTCGTGGAGGACTTTCTAAGGGAAACTGGCTCGTATACACGTTACACATGGGGAAAACCACGAAAACGCCCATGCAGCCAGCCCGTTCGCGGGATTCGAACCTCGGACCGAACTACCAGTGTTCAGCGATTTTACCGCTCGGCCGCTGGTGGGCCGCATTCTAATGCGACAGACGAGCTTTCACTACTTGAGGGTACTTTAATTGGCATAAGATAGATTAAAAAGTAGGTAATGTAGTCTGAAACTACGCACACACTAGACTACTTAAGCTGTTTTTAAAAGATTTAACGGCGCATATTATAAACGTCCGCTATCTGAAACCGAAATAAAACTTTGGTGATAGTACGTAACTGCAGTGCGAAACTGCTAAAAACTCTTAACCATAAAATATTCAAATCTTGACCAAAATACATAACAATTAATCTGCATTTTGGTGTGATCTACAAAAAGAACAAGTTAAAGCTCAATAGACTGTTAATTAGCATAAAGACCTATAATTTCATTCTGATGGTTAAGTTTCGGACTTTTATTTACCTGTTAAGTATTTAGTTTTAATTTTTTTTCTTATTACGTGCTCCGCCCTTAGGCACTACACGGGAAGGGGGGGATGCCCCGTGGAGGTCTTTTTAAGGGAAACTGGCTCGTATCCACGTTACACACGGGGAAAACCACGAAAACGCCCATGCAGCTAGCCCGTTCGCCGGGACTCGAACCTCGGACCGAACTATCAATGTTCAGCGGCTTTTACCGCTCGGCCGCTGGTAAGCCTTAGTTTTAATTTAAGAATATAAAAACCTACTTATCTAAGTTTTGGTATTTAGCAGCATTTAGATTTTGTTAAATTGTTAGAACTGGCATCGCAAGTACAGCACTACTATTTTGTACATCATTTCTCAGTTTGAAACACGAACTGTGTAAAATATTTTAGTTCTCTGATATTTAGTTGTATATTCTTTTAGTTGCTAATTTGCTTCTACATAGGAAACGTTAGTTTAGTGTCTACTAATGTATGTTACGAATAGTGAAGTTTTTACGATTTTCTGCATGTGTAATTTGAAAAAACATCTCATGGTAACTAATCTTTTTACTCCTTTGACATGAAAATATCTGTTTCTTTCAAGTATTCAAATAGACACGCATTTAGTTTTGGTTTTCAGTTTCGATCCTTTGGCCTCTCGTGCTGTATAGTTTCTTGACCATTTGATGTTTATTTCACGTGCAAGACTCCCACACTAATTCCACGTGCAAGTTGTATCTCTGAATCAAATGAGACGCTACGACTGCTCGTAAATTCAGCTCAGCAGCCTGAATGGAAGAAGATTTAAAGGGTTCCTTTTCGTCTCCTCTTCGAAGGGTTGCTAGAATGCAACTTTGATTTTCGCTTGGCGACAACTTTTGTCACCAGTTACCAGTTTATATTACTCTAGTAAGCCCCCGAATCGAATAAGCAAACGCGTGAAACTCGCTAATGGTATGAAATACACGAGAATGAGAGAATTAAAAAAAAAGAGAATAAATCCATCTTTAAAGATGTGTATGTATTTTGAAACGAGGCGATAAGATTAAGCATATGTTAAACGAAATTAAATAATAAATCGTAAAGTATTTCTCCCGCCTTTCTAGCGTGCCTTCGTGATGTAGTGGTCAGCACAGTGAGCCCGTATTTCAGAGGTGCCTGGTTCGATTCCCGGCGAAGGCGGTTGCTAATTTTTCATCTCTCTTGCTTCCAAAAAGTACCTAATGTCTCTTCAGTGGCGTCCGAACTAAAAGGGTGGTGGATGATGATTTCTCCCCACCCAGGATTTGGCGATTGGGTCCCATAAAAACCTCGGTCACCCTTTAAAAGGGGGAGTATGTGAGGTATTTCTCCCGCCTTCCTAGCGTGCCTTCGTGCTCAGCACACTGAGCCGGTATTTCAGAGGTCCGTAGTTCGATACCCGGTGAAGGCGATTGCTAATTTTTCATCTTGTCGGCTTCCAAAAAAATGTCTAATGTCTCTACAAAATAAATAATTTTAACCAAAGATTATTATAGTAAGTTGGACCTATTAAAATCTAACTCAAAATCTCCGCAAAAATGAGCACTAAAGTTAGGAAAACAAATCAGCTCGTGAAATTAATCTAAAACTTCACTGTACGCAATGTTTTGTACACGATGTACATTATTATTTAGCAATGTTTAGTATTGCTAAACATTGTTAAACTTTAATGTACTTATAATAAACAGAGTACTTTAAACTAAATATAAACTTCGGAGCAGAAAACTTGACTTTGCTTTAACTGAAACGTAATAATTAAACTGCGACACAATCGGTGATTAACAACGAACACTCATATTTTCCCGCAGAAAAGGAAAAATTAGTGTATGTTGGAAATGATAATTCATGATAATAAAGGTGAAGCCAGCAATAGGCAATAATAATAACGTAAACCGCTGATTCTCCCGCTCTCATTCCCGTATATTTCATACCTTGGCGAGTTTCATACTTTCACTTATTCGAATCGTTACAGAATCGACGGTTTTCTAGAGTAATATAAGCTGGTAACTGGTGACAAATGTTGTCGCAAAGCAAAAATCAAAGTGACGTCTCATGCAGGAATGTAAGAATCTGTGATAGTCTTGACATCTATATTACGATAAATGGAAGTAACCATTTGTAAAATAACGATAAAAAAAATAAAGATTCTGCTTACCTGAAAAGGCTTAGGGAGACCGACGTCACCTTCATCATCAAAACATTAAAGTTTGATGCAGGATATTAAAAACTTAAGCCTCAAACCTCAGACAAATATCTAGAAAATCTTGAAAAACTTAGATAACTTGAAACAAGTGTGACACTAAAAATGTTAATTAATAGTCATCAAAAACAGAGTTAATTGGTACCGAGAAAAAGAAATTAAAAGGCCTTTTGATTATATAGTCGGACATAACTCTGATACTGACCTATCATTTTGCAGCCAAAATGGAGATGAAATCTCCACGAATAAAGGGAATTTCCTTGATCTAGTCGAACTGCTTTTTAAAGTAGTTGTGATCATGTATTAAGAACGTCTCTTCATGTTAGACCATAATCCGTCTCAAAGAAAAGTGACTTATCTATTGCTGGAAATACAAAATATACTTAAAAGATTTTGCCTCGCAATTTGAAAAGAAAATTTATTGAAGAAATTATAACCTTTGGATGTTACGGTATTTTGCTTTACAGTTTACCAGATAAAATGTACAAATTCGTTATGAGAAAACTGAAGTAGAAAAGTATGGGGTTAATAAAGTATTTTTCGCTTTAAATGTAAAAAAACCACTGCTGATTTCCGTGATGACATTCTTAAAGAGCTTCAAACTGATGATCTACGTATTCTGACAAGTTATTCACAAAAATATGACGCCCCAGTAAATATAAGTAGAATGCGTGGTGTTGGTCATTTTCTTTTAATACGTGTGTGGTAAGAGCATAGGCTCACTTTATTCATTCATGTGAGCAATATGTTCTTTAGCTGAAGATGCATCCTCTTTTGCATTTTTTGATAAGCTGGAAGCAACGTTTGTATTCTGGACTTCATTCCCTTATCGATGAGAAGAGATAAAGAAACACATTAGCAGTGGCGTAGCTAGAGGGGTAGCCTGTCCTGGGAGACACATTTTTTAAGGACTGCATTTTTTGCCTGAGACATTGTTTTATAGAGGTTAGTTAGGTGGGCCGCTGAGATAGGTGCAGAATTATTAGATTCTAAATTGCCATGCGAAATTAATCTGAGAATAAAATAATTTTTACTCTACCTGATTTCAACAGCTACATACTTTTTGTACACCTTTATTTATGCTGTTGAAACTTTAAATGGAAATTACGAATACCAACCAAATTATGATCCCAGTGTTGTTATTAAAGAATTCTTCTTCATAAAGGAAAAGTTTTATATTTCCGTTATTGCCATAGAAATCGAAACAGAAAATAAAAAGGCTGTCTTTGTATTTTAGAATAAACTTTAAAAAAAATAAATCGCCAGAGCAAAGTTCCAAATATTGTAATACTAGTACAAACTTTCCTGTTAATTGCTATAATTGTTGCTGGTTACGAGAAGTGTTTCCTAAATTAAAATTGTTTAAAAAGTATTTAAGAACCACAGATGTATATTTTGCACATAGTAAATTTCTCTTTACTATCTACAAAATAACAAGAACAATCAAATAGATTTCTGTAACGTCATGGATAGTTTCGTGAACAACAACAACAACAACAACAACAACAAAAAAATATATATATATAAATTTTAAATTATTGGTTCTGAAGTTTTTCTTCGAAAATAAACGCAGAGTTTAAATTTTCCAAAAGTTCTAGTTATGCCACCGCACAGTAGCGTATCAACTTAAAAGGCTGGTATCTTTATCCTCCTACTTGCTTTCTACAGTTTCACATTTCTTTATTATCTTTACTATTGAAATGAGAGTAAACGCAGCTTAGTATTCTTGCAAACCAAAGACTAATTTTGTTAGCCTCTGAATGAAGTGCTAACAAAATTACTAGCACTTCAGCATTTCATTGACGAACAACATACACTAATGTTTGCGAAAATTGCAGCAACATGAAGGAATTATGTAAATTGAACCAAAATTACAGGAAATGTAAGTGAGGTAAGGTATGCAAATGATCAGAATTAGAAAGCGATTGCGCATGCTTGTAATGAGAATTAGGCCCGCGTTCCAAATATGTAATGGACTGTAAAGTTGCGTTGAAATCTGTTTATCATCCCCTCTCTGAAGTGAACGTTTAATTAAGGGTCAACAGTGGGGGTCGGGGAGTACCATAGCAACAACTCACGGAGTTCGAACGAGGCCGCATGGTCGGTATGCGATAAGGTGGACTTTGTATCGAGTAATCGCAGCCCACACGCAGCGTAATGCTACAACAGTGAAGCATGTTTAAAAATGGACAGAGGAGATCCAAACAAGACGAAATCCTGGCAGTGGGTACACAGTAGCACAACGGCACGAGACGACATACACCTCATCCACATAGTTGTGACTCATTGTACAACGTCATCTCGTGTATTAGCACAGCATTGGAGCACGGCTACAGGTGTTATGTTGTCTAGCTCCGAGGTTCGTCGCCGTCTGCTGCAGCATGAATTGCTTGTAGAGGCTCCTTCCTCTACGCAGGATTCCACTGTTGCTGAATCACAGACGCCTCCGACTTCAATGGGCACGGCCATACAATGCGTGGCGTGCCCTGTGGCAACAAGCTGTTTTCTCCGATGAATTTGGCTAGTCTGGAGTACAATGATGGACTCTCCGATAAATTTCGCTGCAGTCTGGAGTACACGATATATACTGACGGCTGCAGGACGAAAACCGGAACTGGAAGTGACCTGTGTGTTACGAAAGATGGCGTCTCCATACGCAAGTGGCGACGAAGGCTGCATTAAAACCATTCAGTCTTCCAAGCAGAGTTAACAGCTTTAAAAAGGCGATTAACCTCTCCAGTCGTTTTAATGCACCTGTACAAATTTTTAACGACTCTAACTGAAGTCTGGAAGCTATTGGCGGTACCAGGTGCAGGAACCCACTCGTTTTTGCAATACAAAAACAACTGCTTCAAATTTCGCCAGACTTAAGGCCCCAGTTGCGCTGGGTTCCAGCGCTCATTGGCATCATCGGTAACGAAATTGCAGACGAACTTGCTAAGGAAGCAGCACTGAGTATTTATCTACCAGAACATCCACAATTGTTCGCAAATTCCTATCTCAAGAAGACTACATATGCACAGCTAATTTCCAAATGGCAAACCAGATGGAATGAATCAACCACCGGAAGACGTACTCTTCGTTTCCTACCGCACGGTTTTCCACAGATGTATCTTCGTTTTCACCAGCGATAACTACCTTCCTCTCTGGCCACGGCCCATTCCCGACGTATCTGCACCGTTTTGGAATCGCTGAAAGCGATATATGCGAGTGTGGGACAGCAAGGGAATCCTGACCACTACGCATTCTCCTGCGAATTTACAAAGAGATACCACCTGTCCAAACCTTCAGAATCATACTGGAAATAGTGGGCATTGCACTTAATGAGGCATAAAGGTGCACTCAGTAAATTAATTAATCTATTTCAGTACTGCAGTACACGCTACTGTTAATATACACTTGCATGAGCGCATATTCTGAATAGTTCATTCAGATTTCATCCTGCAATCGTTTTAACTTACTATTGTAAAATTATTATTGTATTTTTGTAAAATTTTTTTCCATTATACCGTATTTAGTAGTATTGGTAATGCTGATTACATACAACCATCAGAACTTATATCCTGCTTATGTACTGCTTTATACTAGGCATACCGAATGTGTATGTTGTTATACTATATATTGTTCATATACTATACAATTATGTTCAAACATGTCTGTATTTACTTAAGTTCATACTTTAGCTCAAGTCTTCTATTTTCTGTTATAACCTAAAGTATTACTGAGGCTACTCATTTTCATTTGTTAATAACTGTGGCAGGTATCCCCATGGAAAAGCCATTGATAATGCATGCAATATATGTACAGTAACCTTATTATGTGATAGGAAGTCAGTATTTAGATACTTGATTTAAGTCTTCTTATGTACTGACTTATACTATGTATACCGAATGTGTGTATAGTTACATTATATACTGCTCTTACACTATGCAATTATGTTCAAACATATCGGTACTTACATATTCAGTGTAAGTCTTCAACTATCTGTTATAATCTAAGGTATTACTGAGGCTATCCATATTAATTTGTTAATAACTGTGGCATGTATCCCATGGAAAGGCCATTGATAAGTGCAGTAACCACGTATGTGATAGCTATGCATAATAGCATAACGGTTTAGTAACGTCTGATCATTGTGCAGTATTCTCAGGAATAATTCCACGGAAATATCCACAAAGGCACCATGGTATTTTCCTAGAACTTTGGACTCTCCACTTCTACGTTTATTACGACTATGGACTCATTTAGTGATTCAAACACGGAGGTACATTATTGTCTAAAGTAATCTCCCCCCCCCACACGAATAATCGTATCATTCCAATACAAGGTGACTGAGCAAAAATAACCTACTCTGTCCATGAAATTCTTCAGTGACAAAGAATACATTTACGTCTGTCGGTCCTACCCTTACATTCTTCCACCGAACAGGCATCATTCCGCATGGATTTCTAGAACGGATGCCTGCTCCGTGGCGTAGAGTACAATGATGGAAGAGTACGCCTCAGACGTTACAGAGGGTCTTACGTTACAGATCATGTCAGACGTTACAGAAGTCTATTCCCACAGTGTGTTATCCAGTTTCATACCACACAAACTCCTAGCATCACGGTGTGGGAAGCTATTGGGTATAATTGTCTATCCCATCTAATGCGGGTTGGGCGCAACCTAAACTCTGATCTTTACGTAGGTAAAGTTGTGGAGCCAGGGGTCCTCCCCATTCTTCGACGCATTCCGGGCGCTGTATTTCAGCAGGATAATGCCCGTGCATATCTTTCTCAGACTACACAAGGAGTTTTGCTTCTTCCAGGGCCTACTTATTCCCCTGATATGTCGCCGATTGTGCATGTCTGCAACTTCATCGGTCGGCGAGTCGCTCGTAATGGTTTCCGGCACACACTAAGACTGAACTTGTCAAGTCGAAGCCATATGGAATGCCATTCCCAGGATTACTTTCAGAACCTGTATAATTCAATGCCACGACGTGTACTGGCTCTCAATGCTCAGCGTGGCGGACATACAAAGTACCGATTTTCGTCGTTCGTTTTGTTTTTTCTATCTCGTAAATTTGATAATTTATTTGTCCCACTATCAGTGATATGTGAAATACACTATTTCATTCATTTCTGACATTTTATTCAGGGTGCTGCATTTTTCACAAACATTAGTGTTGATCTTTAAAGTTTAATCTGTGCACTGGTCATTCGCTTCTCTCTCCTTCTAGTTGAAATATAGTTGAGAAATTTGTTGATTATGCTTTGATAGAGGCTAAGGAATTTGAAATGCCAGTGAATAAAAGATTCTTAGTGAAAGAAAAATACTGGCGATACAGCAAGAGACGAAGATGTCAAGTTGAAAATCAAACAGTTATGGCACAGGATCTTGATCGATTTGATATTAAAATCCAGACTAGTTTAAATTATTTATTATATTTGAGCTGTTCAAACAGATAACTAGTTAAATAGAAAGAAGAAGACTAAATGTTATCGTATTTGGTTGATTGATTGGTTTTTATGATGAAGTTTCCAAAATCGAGCTTCAGTCACAAACACCAATACAAGTGGGAGACTTTTAAAAGAAGCAAAACTAGATTTAGAAATGGAAGTTCTGGATTTTTTGAAATTCATTCCACATTGCGCTCAGATAAGTATGATAATAGCATTAGCATTAAAATTAATCTCATCTGGCATCTTGTGAAAGGAGTATTAGCAAAGTTATCCTCCCCCACAAAAAAAAAAAAAAAAAAAAAAAAAAAATACTTCTGATAGTCCACTTTACATTGTAGATACATTAGGTTATTTCTAAGCAGAAGACGTAAAAAATGAGCAATGCCTTCTCCGGAAATTGAACCACGGACCTCTCGAATACGCACCGGGCGTGCAAGCCACTACACCAGGAAGGCACGCTAAGAAGGCGGAAGAAACACCTTATAGCTTTTACCAACCATTAAAAATAACATAAGTGTTTCGAAAGAATTAAATTAAAAGAAAATTTCTGAGTTTACAGCTATTAAGGCTAATATTTAAAATATAAACTTCCTATAATGCATGTAGCTGTGCATTTTAAAGAGCCAGAGTCTATTGATATGTCACATAGCGAATATAAATAAAAAAACGTAAATGACTTCTATTGTTTTGTAACAATAATGATACGTACATTAGCTCTGTATTTATTAAGCGCAGTTATGATCTGTATCTTTATTCGTTTTTGATTTGAGAAGTATTATTGCACGAACGTTGATCGGTTTTTCACTGTTTTGGTGAAGGTGCATAAAGACTCGAGAGAATGAGGTTGTTTAAAAACTAAGGTTAAGTTTTAACCTATTTTTTAATGACTTACATATATGTCCCAGTGAATAAAAATAAGTCATTAAATCAGTAGGTGTTGTCAAAACGTTGACTGGATTATGGCAAAGCTCATTAGAGCTAACTGCTTAAGAACTACTTGTCTATTCGTCTAAGGATTTGTAAAAGAAGCTAGCTTGTATTCACAGGAAAAGCACAAATTATCTGTACAAGATTTTTTGGACTGATGGCTACGGATTTTTATATTAATTCTAGTCATCTTAAAAGTTTCTGAAAATAAAGTATATACTTCTATAAAACAATTTGGAAAAGCGGAACTTTTGTATGGTTTCCACAGATTAAATAGACCAGTTATTAAAATTATAGGGTACCACTCTTTTAATTAACTAAATTTTTCTTTAATGAGACAGTCAGGGGATTTATCATCCCGTCTAATAAAGTAACTCTAACTCAGAAGAAGGTATAAACATTTTTTTTATTCGAAGCTTTACACTTAAAAAATGCACGTCTTATGCTTACAAAATAGGATCGCGCAGCTTGCAGGATTTTAAATAATGTAAATTGTAAATTAAAATTGAACGTAATCTAACACTGTAGATTCACAAAAGAAAAGCCTATCAAGCTTTGGTTCAAACTAATCTAACTCGGCCAGCAGAAGGCTATTGATGGTCTAAAGTAACTCCTAGAGCTTGGCGAGAAAATAGCACAATGACTGTTAAAGCTCTTTCCCTAATAATTTTCAAGAATTCTATTTTTATAGACATAACAAATTTACATCCTGGAAAGATGTGACGAAGTTAGAAGTGGTAATAGAAGTAATAGTACAGATAAAATAAAATGATTGGTTTATTCAATGGTCTCAAACTCGCAGGCCGTATGCGGTAATTTTATTTCTTGAATAAATTCTCCGTACATTAATTAACATTATTAAGGCAGAATTTGAAGAAAAGCTTAAAATTTCAACGGTTTAGAATCCAGTTTCAGATCATCTTCATTATTAAAAACGGAACTGAGTAACGCTCCAGAAAGTCTAGAAACGGAGCTTAATTAAGTTACACTTATATAGTACATCGTATTAAAAAATATGAAGATACAAATTTGATTAACTTTTTATTTAGTAATTGTTCACAGATAGATATCATAAGTTACGAATTTTGCACCAAGAATAATATCTTTGTTTGGGAGTACATTTACGCGTGAACAGCTTTTTTTTTTCCATAGCTGAAAATTAATAATTCTACGAAAAGGAAAAGACTGCCGATGGGCATCTGCAAATTAGTGATGAAGATACTTTCTAGTAATTTTCTTCCAATGTTACAAACTTTATGAAATCAAAACGACGTGAGGTGTTGTAGCTGAAAGGTGTAGTAAGAAACAAAGAATTTATAATTATTTATATACAAATATGAACTTTTACTGTATGCTTCAAAAAATGTAATAAATAAAAAAGAGAGAATAGGTTGCCATTAGTTATTCTCAAGTTTTGTCTGTCCTGGGAAGCTTACGTATAGTTTTCTATACTTTAAAAAAAAGTTATGTACTAGTTACTCAATATATATATTACAATTACTTGAATAAAATCAATCTGAAATTTTCATATTTAGCTCTCAATATGTTGAAATTACGAACTGTAACCAATAAAAGTATCTTGCAGACACCACCAATCTGCTTTCCAGATTTCAGGCAGAAAATAAGTCTAAATTTGAATTTTCTCTCTGTCATTTTTATATGCATGTTTTAAAAAATATCTAGTAATATTTTTAAATAATTTTTTGTTAACAATTTTCATTATTATTATTATTACTACGGCTTATCAGCTAGTTTCAGACACTTTGCATTTGGCCCGCTTGCAATTTGAGTTTGAGATCACTGGGTTAATTAATAAGGAGCCTTATAAAAATCTTCACTCAAACTGAAAGAGTTGAATGCAAAAATTTCCATGTGCTTACGTGCAAAACTCGCAGGGATATTTGAGAAAGAATATGCTGATATACTAGATCGCTTTTTAAGTGGCTTTTAGCAAGGGAAATGACCATAATATGCACAAACATGCAAGGAGTACATACGCTAATTCCTTATAATATATGCTATCGTTCCAATGAGGGTGCTAGTAACAACAGTCCACTTTTAACTCTTTCTAGATTTTAACAGACAGAACTAAGTGACAAAGTTATGAATTATATTTAATGGGATGCAACTGAAAAACCGGAGTGTAGAAAACCGGATATTTAAAGTAATCTGATCACATGCATAAAATAGTGCTTGTGAAATTGAACTTCTGTCTCATTTATACATATTTTATTAATTCACTTCTTTGTAGAAACTATTTAAGAAATTAAAAACATAGTCTACGATAACTTGCACCCTCCCATGTACTCTAGTTTGGAGATAACTAATTTCAATAACTGAACTGCATTGCAAATTTAAGAATACGAGTTTGGAGAATCATCTACAAAAATTTTTGTTAAAGAGCATTCTTGAAGCTTCTATGTTTATGTTTGCCAACATAAGAAAATTAGAATTTCCGAGAAAAAAATCTTTTACATAAATATCATACAAACAAAACTTCATATTTTAGGAAAATTTTTCTAAATATAAATTTCTTACTTTGCCTTAGGATTAAATTCAAAGTATTTTGAGTTACTGATGCTGTCGACTGTATCAAATGAACAGCTTTCCCAAAGTTGTCTTCCTTTAATCTTATTATGCAACACTCGCTTTTTTAAAAAGTACAACAACAGTCACGCTTTATTCCATCGATCTTCAGTTTTAAGAGTGTAGAAAGTCTCGACTACTAACTTATTGCTTTATTCAAACCCCTCGCCCGTAATTCTCATACTTCAATCAATATTTCAGTTCGTTCAATCGTTTGTAATCGTGGCGTAAAAATGGTGATCATCTACTATGCTGTACTTTTTGCTCCGACGCGGGTGCTTGTTTTCTTTCTTTTTCTTCTTCTTTTATTTTTTTAAACTTCTATTTTATTAAAATTCCGAAAACTGCCTAAATGTAGAAAATAAATGAAAGAGTCTTGACCGCAATCCACAAGAGGGACATCAGAGCAGCGCAGGAGAAGGGGAGCGAAAAAAGACCCAGATTTCGAAAGACTGAACTCACTAATAGTAGATATGGGTATAATGAGTTGGAACGTAAATAATAGAAATAAGGTGAAATCATATGCGTGAAAAGTTTAAGTCTAGGAACCCTTGCAACATACGAGTATTTTAACGGAGAATGCACAAAATGCGTTTCAAATAATAAATCCAAGGGAAACTAAAGTGGATGAAATGCTAATACAAAAGTGTAAATACAAATTGAATAATCAAAAAAATAATTAAGGAAATACAATCGATAAATAAACTAGCCGTCAGAGGGAAAACTATGCACCGTAGGAGAAGAAAAAAAAATGTGATAATATTTTTAACATTTTCAGAACCTAGCTCTAAAACGTTAGAGAGGAAAATACGTGAATAAATATGGTATTAATTAAATATTCAGTCTGTCGGCCTCTTCTCTTGTGGGTTATAAATCAGCATCGCGTTTCCTTGGTCAGAAGGGACTTATCGCAAAATTTCCATGGGTATTGCTTTTATTCTTGTTAACTATTTTATTACGCACAATTACTAAAATTGATTCTTCTGTAAAAGCATAAGTGAAATGTCTAGTGATTTCGCAGGATTATCTTGAAAACTTATGCATGAAACTATGTAGCAGTTTTCATCCCATCCACCAAAGAATATAGCAGCAGCTTTCGAAGTATGACTTATAGCTTTGTCTTGGAGCAGGTTTTACTCTTCGAAGTTAGTTGGGATAAAAAAAAAAAAAAATGTAGTTTTTTCTTTAAATACCGGGCATAAAACATTTTACAGGTACTTTATTTTAACACTCTTTTTGCACTTTTCTGAATTTTATTTTCTCACTGTAGACTAAACCTTTCATAGACCACTTATTGAAATTTTCTTTGCCTTGTCAGAACCAGGCTCATACCCCTCGTTTTCGCTATTAAATAGACCTTTTCTGTCTTGCAGTTGCTTAGGTCAAGGGTCTTCCTACTTCATCAAGGGTCATAATGAATTTCCCTTTATCTCCTGCTAAATGATTTTCATTAAAGCATTTTCTGCGTTCAAGTCATATGTCTCGGCAAATGCCTTCAAGTAGTTTGTTTTTAACTTTTTAAACTATACCATCTTTGTTTATTATTTTGATTATTATTCATGCAGATGTACTAAAAGACTTCTGTTTTTGCCAAAATAAACATTACAAAGGGCACATACCTAATCATCTAGGCAGGTGAAGAATAATGAGATTTTGAATTACTACATTGGAATTAATTGAAAAGAAAAAAAAAATTACTCTAGATAAAGTATGGAAAGAAATCACCACTATATTTCAAAATTTACTTGCTCTGTTTATCTTTTTTATTTCGTCAAAACTAAATTATGATCACAATGGCATTAATAAGAAAGAATTTCTATTGAAAAGAGAAGAATTTCCGTTTTGTTTCCGTTCTTGTGAAAGAAAATTGAAAGAGCGGTTCTTTTGTATTTTCGCAGTTTTTCTAAAATATAAGGGAAAAAAATCTAAAATCTTCAGAATAAAGTTCCACATATGGTAATATTACTGCGAACTTTCCTCACAGTTGCTGTAACTGCAGAGGCGTAGCTAAGGTTTTCAGCGCCCTGGGACACCCAAAGATTTTGCGACCCTTTCTGTGTTCCAAGAATGGAAAACATTTCATTCTGAAATGTATATCCTCAATTTGCCGCCTCTTGGATGCTGCGCCCGGGGACGGATGTCCCCCCTTGCCCCACACTAGCTACGCCACTGTGTAACTGCTTTAGTTGAAAGAAGAGTTTTCTAAATAAAAATCATTTAAGAAATATGTAAGAATTATACTGTATATTTTGTATTTAAGAAACCTTTCTATATCGTTTACATAACAACAACTGAAGCAATCAGGCAGACTTCCACAGTGTCATCGATGGTTTTGCGAACGGTAAAACAAGCAAATTAACAATTAATTTAATTAAAGTTTTACTTCAAAAATAAGCACAGAGTTTCAATTTATTTCCCTATATTCATTTTGACTTTTTTTTTTTATTATTTGTTTGTATGCCAAGAAGGGCGGCAAATGCAAACACTGTCCCAGGCAGCAAACTCTGGGACCGCCCTGAGCGGCAAATCCTCTAGCTACGTCACTAAAATACGAACAGTTTCCCTCAAAAAATCCACCAAAGAAGGTATCCATCCGCTTTTAGCAGATGTCCTCGGAAAATGTTACGTAATAGTTTAACCAACAATCTGATACCTTCACAGTGTTTCTTCAGAGTAGTCTTATTTATTTCTTACACCCTTTAATCTTTTGCAGTCGTATTAAGTTTATACATAGGTATCATGCTGGTTGGAATTAATTTCGTAATACATAATAATATGCAAGATTATGAAGCTTATCGACATAATATAAGATCAGTATGGTTCTTTGCTGTGGTAGCTGCGAGCAGCCATACGACTGTAACGGCAAAAAAGCTTTGGTGGCTGAGGGTAGACATAGATACCAAAGGGTTAATAATATCGCAAGATTTAAAACTAACTTCTGCTGCAGAGTCGAGAAAGAAAGTTTCTCGTAATTTAGAAAATCCGCGTTAAGTCATTAATACTCGTATAAATGGCATCATTTCCCTTCCTAGTGCTAACTGGTTATCGCGCACATCGGATTCACATTAAACCGGGTGTTCCTGTATTTTATGCATCTTGCTTAAGCCGTTCAATCGAGATAGTGGTTATTGACTCTTACTGCCATCTCGGAGAAGCCACAGATGTTTGTAAATGTATAGTGTCTGTGCGGCATGAGGATTTTGTAAATATGCGGCTAGCCGAAAGTTTTCTCCAGAGGTTGGTGATCAGGGAAAATGGGTGGAAGACCCTTGGACTCTTACCCCCCGGGAGGTTTTCTTTCAAAATTGGGGGTGGAACTGAGCTTAAGTCTGGATGTCACTTATATGGTGTTCAAGGCTTTTGCCAACCACAGGCGCATATGACTCTTTGTGGGCCCGTGCTGACCTTTGTCAGACAAGTGAAATTGGTAACAACAACAACATGCATGTTGCGTGAATATCATGTCTTATGTAAAACAAGATATCCATGTAACGTTCGTTGGTATAAACCGCATTAAATCGAAAGAGGAATATTACGCGAATAATTTAATTTCCGAAGAACTCTGTTGAAGTAAGAACTTAGCAAATGAAAAGTAGTTATGGATAGCCTACAGAAAACTGTCCCATTATCTGTAAAATAAACCTGCATTTTAATAAGAATACAAAATAATATTAACATTACGATATCCAATAAAATATCTTCATTTCTACTTGCTTGTAATTTGAGTTTCACTCATTCTTATAGCTGTTTCTGCAACTCCTATGGCCTCAAATCGACTATAACTACTAATTACAAAAGTTGAATGTATAACTGACTCTGCGAAATCGTCAATTGAACGTCAGTTCGTGATTACTTCGCTGTGTTGAGTCGATTCTTGTATTAGGCTGAGATAAAGTTCAACAATTAGAAAGGAAATGTTCAGCGTGACTTTCGAGGGTAGTTTGCGAGGGTTTGCCTTTGTTAGTAAGACGAAAGCAATCGCTACGTATCAGTATCAGTATCAGTAGCGGGCGCAGCCCGACCCGCCTGACCAAACAAGTTGGTCTTATGGTCATGACAGGCCATGCAAACAAATGAAAAAAATGAAACATAAAATATCTAAATGAGAATAATCATGTGTAAATATTAATTATAAGCATAAAAGTGAAGAAAAGGAACAAATACAAACATTTAGACAAGAGCAGACACTAAAGACAAAAACAAAAAAGTGAATAACAAACACAAACAATGGTAACAACAAATTATTAAAATATACAAATTAGTGATGGCAATAAAATACAAATATCATACACTGATTCCCACTGCCCGGCGCTCACCGTCAATAAATTTCATCACAGATTTACATAATTGTGCGAAATCTTTATAGCATAAAAAGGGATTTTCAAAATCAATATATTTATTGTTTCTTAAGCCATCAAAGTAGGGACAGACCTCGAGGAAATGCTTAGCATCACCAGATCACATAGTTTACATTTATCGTCGTTCTGTATCTTAAACCTAGCGAAGTATCCCTGGAAACGCCCATGTCCGGTCAGAAACTGGTTAACTTCAAAATCATTAAAGATAATTTTTTTTTTTTTTTTTCCCCTAATCAGTTCTAAATGTTTCAGCGACTTTTCCTTTTAGAAGAATTCCATTGTAACTGCCATTGCTTAAAATAAAACGAATAAATAACTTTAGTTGCTATTTTTTTTTTTAACCCTGAACATAAGGCGTCCCCGAAACACTCCCTATGGCAGCCTCTTTTGCGAGCACATCCGCTCTCTCATTACCGTATATTCCGATATGGGCTTTAACAAAACCAAACTTAATATTAAAGGATAAGGATAGTTTTTAGAAAAGATCTTTAATATCGATAATCAGACCATTATTATTTTCTGCATTATAAAGTGCATTTAGACAAGACATGCAATCTGTAAAAATATAGAAGTTAGAATTTCTTGCAAAATTACTTTTCAATATCCATTTAAGGTCATAGAGGACGGCGATGAGCTCGGCTTGATAAACAGAGTTATATTTTTCAAGGCCCAATTTATAGTGATAGATCTCAGTATCAAAATAATATACAACAAAAGCCGAACCATCAGTTAAAATTTGGTATTCCGTTAAACAAGGATCATAAATAGCAACTAAAGTTATTTATTCGTTTTATTTTAAGCAATGGCAGTTACAATGGAATTCTTCTAAAAGGAAAAGTCGCTGAAACATTTAGAACTGATTAGGGGAAAAAAAAAAAAAAATTATCTTTAATGATTTTGAAGTTAACCAGTTTCTGACCGGACATGGGCGTTTCCAGGGATACTTCGCTAGGTTTAAGATACAGAACGACGATAAATGTAAACTATGTGATCTGGTGATGCTAAGCATTTCCTCGAGGTCTGTCCCTACTTTGATGGCTTAAGAAACAATAAATATATTGATTTTGAAAATCCCTTTTTATGCTATAAAGATTTCGCACAATTATGTAAATCTGTGATGAAATTTATTGACGGTGAGCGCCGGGCAGTGGGAATCAGTGTATGATATTTGTATTTTATTGCCATCACTAATTTGTATATTTTAATAATTTGTTGTTACCATTGTTTGTGTTTGTTATTCACTTTTTTGTTTTTGTCTTTAGTGTCTGCTCTTGTCTAAATGTTTGTATTTGTTCCTTTTCTTCACTTTTAATTGATAGAAATACGGTTTGCCGGATGGATCAGATGTAAATTAAAGACAGAAAATGAGTCAGCAAAAACTGGGATTTCATCATAGTTAAATAGTCCGAAATATTGTTTCTTAATATAGTTTTATCATAATAAAACTTGTAGATTATCGAGAGAGGCGGAGTGCCCACCAGGACGCAAATCACCTCACTCGAGACTGTGTGGAAACAACGGGTGAGCTCGAGAAGCCAGCTCCGCTGAATGGAATTGAGTTTCGTACGTAAGTGTAGTAACTAGCAATCGCTACGTGATGAATCCATTGTAAAATTTGGGAGAGTTAGTTCCCTGAACGGACTGACAAAGGGGAAAATGACGCTATTATTTTTTAAATTTTCCGAACGTGCGGCTTAAAAGCTGGGCGGGGGAATGCGTGAGGGAACAAAAATGCGGCGTTACTCTCAAATGCCCCGCGGGTATTGATGTATTAATTTTTTCTTCAATTGTTGTACTAGTTTTTATGCGTTTTAATATTAGTACAGGCGTTAGTATAGATTAATTTAAAAATTCCCTAATGTAGGTTTAATAAACTGTTCTATTTTTTTTAATTTATTAATTATTTTTAAACATTTTCTCCTTTTTTAAGCTGTTGTCCTAGTTTCGGGCCTGCTCCCGTATTTTTTTAAAGTACTATGAGAAAAACAAGTCCGTGGTAAACAAAGGGTTAAAAGGTAAATTAGACGCTCTTGCCAAGGAGCCAATCTACGCATACAACACTCTTCCCTCTGAAAACGCTCTTCCCGAATGTCGCTAGTGCTGAGAGCGCAGTACGTTATCGCCGGGTTTAAAATATCATTCAAGGTAGGGGGCAGCGAGGTGGAGGGCAACCCCGCGAAGAAAAATGAAGCAAGTGACCACGTGAGTGATGCGGCGAGAATGGGGACGAGGGTCGCCTATCCTGATGGGTGGCTGCGGTTAGCCCTTAATGAGCGCAGAGACCCGGGTTAATTGGTCTCCTAGGCAACGCTTAGCGGAGAGAAATTGGTCTGCCGTATTTGGCAACAAATCGCCCATTACCCTGACGAATAACCGCGACGCCCAACATAAATAATCACTTCCCTTTAATAATGCGCTAATGAAATAATTAATTGTTTGTTTTTCGCTTTTCGGTGATCAAATTTTTATAGACATGTTGCGGGGGGAACTTCTTTATTTGCTCTCCGCAATGTTTGTCAGAGCACGCACGACTTTTAATTGCAAATACGTGGCAAGAATTTCGCAACGCATTTTAAATGCAGTGACTGAAGAAATGAAGTATTAATTAACATCGGAGGTTACGAATGTTTGTGCTAATAATAATATTACGCTTAAATATGCTTCGTTTGGCAGTTTAATAAAAACGGATGTTGAAATAACACTTTTCTTTAGTGGCTCCATCTTCTCATGAAGGGCTTTCTCTTTTATTAAGAAATTAATTAGGAAAGCAACTGATCTCCATGCTTTGATTTGCGCTATTTAAAAAAGATCTTATTAGTAAGAATTAAACCTGATTTATTTAATGTCAAGAGGCAAAGAACGGGAAACAGGATCGTAAGCTCTAAAGCAAAGTTTCTTAAATTTCTAAGGGTCGCCACCATCATTTTTTAAATAATCGTATTAATCCGGAGTTTGATAATTATTTATTTATATGTATCGTAAAAAGATCGAAAAAATTGTTTAATTAGTTTTCATGAAATTACTACCAATCACTTATTAGTAATCAAGTACATTAATTACTTTTAACAAAATTAAGATATACATACAGTCATAACAGTATGAGTATTTAATTTTTTTATTAATTTTATTAATGAATAATTTATTAAATTATTTTTTATTAATTAATTTATTTAAATTTTCCTGCTACGTATCATACGATGCGTATGACACAATTTACTGCTGTTACGTGTGATACAATGAAATACTATGTATGTTGTAACAGTAACGATAATATTTTAATATTTATTTAGCGAAATGGAAAGGTACAAGTTTATTAATATTAGGATTAAGATTTGTTAATAAAAGTCGCCACAATTTTGAACGATTTCTATTTCCCCGCCCCCAAAAAGTGACCTCTTTCCGCTAGATGTCATGCCGGGAGTGGCATTATTTGGGGCATAAGGCATTTTCTGTATTCGTGGTCTAATTTTATAATGCTTGTAATTGCGAGGTATGGTGTACGGCAAGGGCATTGACTATTCTTCACATCTCCTGCATCGATAAAAACCTAATGATTCTACAAGAAGTTCAATACATCGTTCTAGTCTGCAAGACTTAATTTCTAAAAATATGGAGTGCTAGAGCCCTATGCAAAGTCGTTAGAAAAGAAGAACAAAAATGAATAAATAATTGAAAAAAAATCTGAAAGGTTTCAGATTTTAAATTATGTCGAAAATGCGTTTTTTTAACGTTTTGTGTGTTACCTTTATTTATTAAATATCATGTTCTACGTACTCAAAATATAAAATTCAGTTCAACAGCAATATCGCAAATTAATTTTAAAATGAGATATCTTTAGAATTTGCGATACAGAGTCTCGCACTCTGGAGATAATTTTTTATTTTTATTTATTTATTTATTTATTTTTATGTACAGTGTTGCCGTTGCTCGCTTTGAAATCGTTTATTTTTTTAAATCAAAAATTCGTTGAAGTGTTACAAAATCTGAAATCGACAATAAAACAAATTTCAAATTCAAATTAGGGCTTCCACATACCCATATTCTATGGAAAATTACGTTATTCAAATTTTGATGGCTCTAGGTACCGTTGTTTTATCACAATGCGAGAAACATGCATACATTTATGCAGATTCTTCATTATTTAATTTCTTTAAATATAAGACAGGGCGATAATATACGGTGGCAACGATTTGAAAAGTGATACAGCCTTTCAAGTTTTCCGATGCAAAATGCTAAAACGAAATTAATAGTCCTTCACCGCAAACTGCCCGTTTGGACTAATAACTAATAAAATGATTAAAATTAAAATTCAATAAAATGTAAAGAGATAAATGAAAAACTACTAAATGAAATGAAATTAATGATAAATAGATAAATGGTAAAAGAAAGTACTGGACCTAGTTTTATTTGGTGCTCCCACTCAAATTACAGTTTCGCTCAAAAACTAAGAAGTAGCGGAACCGGATACAGTTGAATTTAAGCTCTTAATTTACAGTAATGTCAAGAGATGAGAGAAACAAAATCATTCTTTTTCCAGCACACCCATGAAAAATGTGAAATAGTTTAGACGTCATTGATGAGGATAGAAGAATGTATAGAAAAAATATGAGAATATGGATGATAATTTTAACATAGACGTGTAAGGTTCGAAAACAAAGAGAGAAATAATCCGACAGTTTCTGACCAGATCTCCTTCTGATGTAATTCTAGCTGTCAAGCAGAATGGGAACCAAAAAAATAAATAAAATAAAATAAAAAATAAATTTAAAAAATACCCATAAATCTAAAGATGACATGTAAGCTGAGAATAAACATAAGCTTCTGTTTAAGTGACTAACCTCTATATGTCTTTCCGAAAAGTCTGAAGCTGCTCTTTTCTATGACAAGTAACTACTGTTGGAGGCATCTGAGACGTTTATCTTAATTTTTCTCTGTGCTAAGCCCGTTTCAACTTGGAACGCATTTAGGAACATAATGTTTCCCTGTATGTCGTAGTAACTGAAATCGCCAACACCGAATCAGCGGAAAAGACTGCAGAACCAGGATGATCATTTCTAGTACTTTTGGAAACCTTTCTGGAGCGAACTCTCGAAAACGTATTGCACATCTTTGAGAATTCTGACATCTGGGTGGAGACTTTTCTTTCCTTTCAAGTCTCATTCTCCGTCCAAGAGTTTGTTTCCCAAGGAAAGCCAGATATGCATTCAGAAGTAGAACTGAATTTTGAGACTAAGTTATAACTGGGGGAAAAATACGAGATCAATAGAATTTGTTCCTGAAATTATATGTAAGTTTTATAAAAGAAATCTTGGAATCCCAGGACTCCGATGCACTGTCGGTAAAATTATAATTTATCTTAAAAACTAAGAAGTAACGAAGTTAGGCTCCGGCGAAACTTAAACAAACTCTGTTAGTCTGTTGAAAGATAGCGTTAACTGCATCTGGTATTGCTATAACTTTATTATGAGACTACAGGAATTGCTGTGTTATTAAGTAATGCTGTAAAGCATCCATATAGCTCCAAGTGCTGAAATCTCTCATTGTCTGTTTCTTTCATTTTGTCTTTTTCTTTCTTCAATGTCTTTTTGGTGATTGATTGGAATAATTTAAGCCAGGAGTCCCCAGAATGGTCGATATAGAACCCAGAGGCTGATATGATATTGAGAGGTTTCGATGGAAAAAGTGAATTAAAAATCCCTGAAATAATGAAAAAAAAAAAAAAAAAAAACTGTTTGTAATGAATTAATTTTAAAATGATTTGATGCTTTTATATATTTATATAGTTATCGTAAATAGAAAAAAAAATCATTAATTGTCTTTATGTTTGTTGCAAAATGTAAATAATCGAAACGAAATCACGAAATCAGTTAAAGAAAGCAGTGTTATCAAACTGAAACCTTCTCACTTTGAAGTAGTTTATTCAAGGTATCATTTATTAAAATATTTTCTTTTTTTAACTGTTTTTTTATATATGAGTGAAGAAACCACTGAAAAAAAGGTGAGTGAAAAATATTCGAAGTGGAAGTAGAGATATCTTCTTGAAACAAATTTTTATTCCTTTCTAAAATTTGAGATGCAGTAGAATCTCTTTTAACCCCCAGAAACGGGACCTCCAGGATTCCGGGTAAAAAATGTTCCAGATAATTGAATATATATTTCTAGAACTTACTCTTTCATATTTTGTGATACTATCTGTAGAAGGTATAGCATGCGATATCCGGTGTTGTACTTTTCACTCTATGGCTCACAATTAAGTAAATAATACCGAGATTTGAAGAGATTATTCAAAATTAAAACATATACACATGAATTTATATTTCAGGAAAAAATTAAGCATTTTAAACTTCCCGTATATATATATATATATTATTATTATTATTATTATTATTATTATTATTATTATTATTATTACAGGAAAATTAGAAATTTCTTAGTGAGGTGGCATATATTTTTTAGTATCTGCTTGCTTACAAGATTATTGACATAGTTTTAAAATTTTTCTACACACAATGAAGCATGCTGTGAAGCTTCATAACGACACTGCATGACGTCTTCATCTTCCCCCCTACTCGTGATTATCTTTCTCCTTTCACAGTACATGTCCGATTATTCCTTCGCCACCTTGAGAGAGTGTGACGCAAACTAAAGCTGCATTCGCCAAAGCTTGCACCTCCTCTTCTCTAATATATAACCTTCTGGGACATGTAACTAAATTCAAAATATCGGCAATATGCGCCGGGTGTGTTGTATAACCAACAGAATCTTCGTCACTCGGCTCATCATTTACAAACGTGATCATACGCCCCAATTTATTCCACATACTAACAGAACATAACGAACGAAGCATAGCGAAACTCACATAACATAAAGAAAGTTTTTTACATTTTTCCAAAGAAGAGACGAAGTACGAGTAAATCTGTCGTCGTTCAACGTAAATTGTTTCTGAAAATTACAGACGCTACCCTCAAAGTTAACACATCGACGCATAAAACGGGCTCGGTAGTTCATTTTATATTATGGATAATTCCTTGTTCATTGGGTTGAATGAATATTGTTGTGTTGAGTGATAGAATCATAACACAAATATTTAAATCTTCAGATTAATACCAGTTACATGTTTTATTAGGCCTGGTGGCGCAGTGGCTAGCGCAACGCGGAGCAGCACCACAGGTCCGGGGTTTGATTCCCGGGCTGGGCAAGGTCGACTCAGCCTTTCATCCCTTGATTTCTATCACTTGGTTTGATAAAATGAGTACCAAGTTCGCTTAGGGACTAAAGACTGGGGTCCTGCGACCCAAGCTGGCCACTTGTTCAGGGCATATGCTTACGCACCCCGGGGCCCACGGTCAAGCATATTTTCAAGCTGATTTCGGGCACTGCAGACATAAGCCCATTAGGACTGTTACGCCACTGAGTTTTTTTTTTTTTTTTTTTTAGCATGTTTTATTATCTCGCAGGCCTAAATTTTGAATTAAATTTAGGCCTTCGACAGAGCCGTTATTTTGTCATTAACGAATAACTGGGAACCAGTTTCAAGAGGTTTTACTGTATACTATTTATTAAATAATTCATTCGACACAATAAAATTGTCGCCAAGTTCCAGATCGGAATCGGGATGCCTTTTGTTCGATTTGTAAAAAAATTCTTTATTTCAATTCATAGAATCTATTAGTTTCTTCATATTCGGTAAATGCTGAATTAGGCAGAAGTTACAGTATTAAGACGTCGAATCTAAAACATAATAGGCACGGTAAGATAATAAAAAATAGCACTATCCTCTTTGTTATTTTATCATAATTATATAATGAAAGTACAAGGAGTCGAAAATAATCGAGAGGGATCTAGTATCGAAAATGTTAAGGTGGGATTTAAGCGGGAGTTTTAGGAAAATAAAGAAAGAAATCGACCCGTTGTGCGGATGATGTACTTTCTCCGTACGATCACCCGAACTCGAAAGGGTTTCCTTTCCCTGAGAAAACATAAGGGTCTTGAAACTTTTCGGAAAACACATCTAAAAAATTCACCCTTTCTTTTCAAAAGTTACTATTAAATTCTACTTTTCAAAGCCAGAATGCGTCGTGAAAAAGTTGTAATTGCATACTTAAACATCAAGTTTTATTAAGCTGTAATTTTTGGTTTTAAAATGACCAATTTGACTATTCAAAGATTGTGAGGTGAAAAAGCTTTAATGTTTATTTTTTAAGGAATCTGAATTCTTTCTTTTTTTTTTTTTTTTTTTAATTTTATTTTTCAGTATGCAACTGGCATTCATACAAACCGCAGGGTGAATAACTAATAAAAAGTATCCCAGCCAGCACAATATTTGAATATTTCGCATTTCCATTTTATTCATGAAATTTCATTATGCAGAGGTTTTATTCGATTCTTATTGATTTTTATTTTATTTTGAACAAAACTTTTCTTCATTTATATTTTGACACGCTGTTAAACTATTCTGATTGATATAGTTACATTGTATTTATAGCTGGTTGGTGGTTATTTGATTAATGTAACGCGTGCGAGGGGGACGGACTAGGGATGTCTTAGTGGAGGATTTTTTAAGGGAAACTGTCTCGTATTTACGTTATACATGAGGATAACTACGATAACGAACATGCAGCCAGTATGTGCATCAGGATTTGAGCGTGGATCAAATTTCATAAGTTTTCTACACTTGACGGCTGCGTTATATAGTACATAAGGTATTAGCGCAACCACTTTGGCACAGTTTTTCCCGAAGAAAAGAATAATAACTTCTGATTGAAAAAAATATTACTTTCAATTCTTATGTTTTAATTATATATTTTTCTCGAAACTAGTCAATAAACATACTTTCAAGAAAGTTTTTGTTTCATTTATTCTAGTGGAAAATTCGCTACAATCACTTTAAGAATGGGTTTGAAAGTTCTCAACGAAGGCATCACAACCCTTAGACAGATATTCTCTGAGTGCTTTGTCACACTTAAATAAAGCAAACCGAACTACTTTAAGAATAGATTCAAAGCTGTTTTTCCCTTTAAGCGATTTGGAGGCAAAATAGTATTTCTACACAAATTTTGAAGCACTTTTTTCAACTGCGGGCAAATCCCCAAAGCTCGTGTTTTAAAATGGAGTTCAAAACAAAAAATATCACAATTTTCTAAAAGCTGTTAAAATATAATTCGCAAGAGGCTTTGCTTGTTAAAACTGGAGCATTGTTACGCGCGTGGTTGCCAGAATTTGGCGCGTTTTGAAAATTTGGTGACTGATTGTGTTAATTTGTAAGTACTTAATTACATATTTACAATATCTTTGTCACTTTTAGAGTGGATTAGGCTACTTTTATTTTATTTGGAGCTTCTCGAAAAATATATTCTTTCGTTTGTCTAATTTTTTATTATTTTTTAAAATTTTATAACTTTTTTATGAATTTATTTGAGGTTATTAATGGCTGTTCTATGTATTTGGGTATTATACGTTCATTCAATTTAATTTTTATTGCATTAGAGCAGTGGTCTTCAAATTTTGTCGACGCAACAGAACCCTTAAAACTATAAGATTTTTTTTCATGGAAACGTAAACCATCTTTAGAAACATATATCTTAAAATAATATTTAATGTAGATCACTATGTATCGCATTTTTTATTAAATATTTTAACATAAAATTAACGTAAATTTACTTATTAATATGATTAACTCGTATTCCAGGTTTTACCTACCCTTATATCATATTTTCTGATAGAGGCGTGCTTGCGTTGATTTACACAAAGTATCAAGGTCTAGTTCGTTTGATGTTAGCTGCAGTCGCATTTCCTATTCTGTATTTGGGCTCACCAATGACCGAGTAATAAAATCGCTGAACCCTGGTAGTTCGACCTGGGCTCGATTCCAGACGGGTTGGCTGCATGGAAGCTTTCGTAGTTTTTCCCATGTATAACGTGTATACGAGCCAGCCTTAGAAAATCTCCACGAAGACACCCCTCCTCTTTGTTAGATAGTCCTTGTATGCTTTCCCATAATCAACTAAACCTAAATTTATTGCATTTAATTTTTCGTTTTTGTCGCCACGTATACTGAGAAAATTTTTTTATATAAATTCGATCTTCCGAATGGCATTAAAATATTTATACGTGTATGAGAAACTTCTTGGTATTCTGCACGAACCTACAACTATCAATTTTTTTGAGCTGCTCTTTCTTAAATTTAGATTTTTAACATAGAGTCTGTTGATGTATCGATAAGCTGTTCCCTTTCCTTCATTGACAAACCTTCTGATCTGCTGTAGTACTTGAACGGACTTTTTTACCTTGTCATACTCCCCCCCCCGCTTTTTCTTTCTGCGAAATGTTCTCTTATAATTTCAGTTGAAAAAGGTGCTCCATTGCATCCATCCATATAAATTGAAATAATTTTCCATCAGAAAACTCTTTACTTAGTCTGAGTTTTACGAAGCATTGCACATCATCCTCTTGGACATATGATGACCATATTTAAGTTTGAAAACTAATCAGTTTGAAAGCTAACCTAAAAAGTACCTTTATATTTTTTATTTAATATACACCAGTCAACTAGTGTGAGTGCTTTATAATTTTCTTTTCAAATTTTTATTTTGACTCGAGGAGCCCTGGGCTTCCACGGAACACAGTTTGAAAACCACTATATTAGAGAAGTCAAATTTTCGAGTATCACTTTAAGGTAGTGGAACTGATCTGAAAGGTTTGAGATAATTCTCATTATTTGTAACTTTTACTTACATCGTATATAGTCAAAGACTGATGCGTAAGTTAAATGTCCAAGGTTTTTTTTTTTTTAAGATTGCCGGTGAATAAAATATTGAGATAATCATTTTAAGGCACAATTAGAAAAACATATGTCAGAAAATTTTTACAAATATGATTAATTTAAGATTTGCATTGAAGTCATGGAAAATAGAGACCCGCTTGAAATTATTTGTTGGACAATTGCGTGAATATGTTCTTCTTTGAAAATGAATATCTTAAAAGTAAATTGAAGGAAAATAACGTGAATTAGTTGTTCTTATGATTTATTTTGCTTGAATGACAGTAACATCAGAACAAGTCCACTGGAAGCACGGTACTGCGTCCTGTCCTTGGGTACCTCGTAAGGTAAATTATGTTAGTTAACCAGTTATGATGATTTAAGTTTTTTAACTTCTCTTTTCGTATTCCTCACCGGAATTCAAATTAGGTTTTTGTGTATTTAAGATGAGGATTTTGAATTTTAAATTAGAGCTTCTGGCAACTGCGCCAGCTGTATTCCGGCTTTAGCATCTTGTTAGCCGATGTTTTAAAATAGTACATGTCGGTCGTCTGAGCCAGCTTACATAATCTTTCTACGTGTAGTCTTAGACTACGTCATTAACATTTGAATTTAATTGCCTGTTATGTTAATTTAAATAGCCACAAGTAGTAGAAGTTTGATCTGTAGCACAAATAGCGCCGTTTCTGTTACTTAATACTAAATAAAAAAGTTACTTTAACCTTCTTCAGTATTTTATGAATTGCTTAAGACGTAGCGATAAATCATTATTTGTCTAGTAGGGTCTACAGGACTTAAGCTTCCAGTCACAACAGAACGCTCCAACGTTCTGTTGTGACGTCTGACAAACACATCTGATTGTGCGACGTCTGACAAACACGTCTGATTGTGTGACGTCTGATTGTTTGAAAAACAATGAAAATGGATGACAAAACGCCTTTGCCCAGTTCCGTTCTTATATTGAAAAAGAGTGGTCTGGGGGACGGGATCAGTGGCCCTACTACTCTTTTTCGCCTATCACCAGATCTCTCACTTCTTATCGATCTGCTGTCTCCATAAACCCGTAATGGTTCTTGTTCATTTATTTAACTATGCTTTCTCTTAAATTCACTTTACTTTACGATGACGTGGAGATTATTGTTTATTTTAGCAAAGGTACTCCGTAAGCCAATGTCTTGGTCCAAATCACTCGAGAGGGCTTTCGGCTTGCCGTTTATTTTAAGTACCCCATGTCGCAAAGATAATATACACTTACAGACATCCAAGCCTTCTTCGGGATTCGAGCTCCGGGACAGCAGTAAGGGAGCCATCAATGCTAACCACTGTACCGATCAGGGAGACTAAGTGAATATTCAATTCTATTCAAGGAAGAAATTCTAATTTAAGAAAGAAAATAGAAGTATCCGAGTATAAAGCAACTAATAATTAAACTAGTATTTAAGTAAAAAATAGAAATAACACTAGCAAACACAAAAACTAGCAAAGAAAATAAAACTTAAAGGCAGGTAAGATTAAATGCAAATTGAGATGTGTGATAAATTAAAATTTGTTCATTTCTGTCTAACAACTAAGTGGTTATGTTATGAAAGCATTAGTAAAGAAACAAATGAAACATAAAATTATCATAACGAATGTAGAATATTAGAAATAACTTTTATTGAAAATGAAAACATTTCATAAAATAAAGAATTATAAAGCGTATGAATTTAATTTGATATTAATTACATCGGTTAGAGATATTATTACTGTGACTCGCAACTGTTTTCTATACTTCTAAATGTTACTATAGTATCTAAACTAGCCTGTAAAACTTTACAACGTTTGGCGGGGGGGGACAAACATTATTCGGTGCCGAAGTGCTACAAGCATATTTTGTTAATTAAAGTAACGATGCAAACGCTCATAAAAATTGTAAACTATATATGACTAAATGAACTAAAGATACACATACCTTGTTTTTAAATTGGTCCGTTATTTAAGCAAGGTAGTTTTAATTTAAAAGACAAAGAACGTTGCCGTAACTAATGGCAACATCCGTGGGATTTGGTTCTCTGTCAAAAAACGTACATTATAAAGGTCTAAGCCTTGTAATGAATGATAAACGCTCTGGTATTCTAACATGGCAAAGGTAACGCGACGAGCGTGCAAAGAAATGAAAGGTTGAAATCAAGGGTTCTCCGCCAGGAGGGAATTACCCTTTGGCGAGAACTTCATAGATTCAAGGGGGGGGGGAATGCGGGAAGCGTTTTATTTATCTGCTAAGTATTTAATTTTAGTTTATGACTATAAAAAAACTACTTTTATTTAAGTTTTGGCTTTTATTAACATTTTCTATTCTTTTCCCTTGCTTAATTTATAAGCGCATTAAAAACAATCTAAATTTAAATAAATATATAGGAATTTTTCGAGTTTGAGAAAGGAGGGGAATGATTGTCTTGAAGTGGTGCAAGGGGTGCATGGTGCAGTAAAAGGTTGAGAGCCACTGTTTAAACTATAGACATTTTAATGCCAATGATACAGCCAGCAGAAAAGAAATACAGGAAAAGAGTTTATAAGAATAAAAAATAAAACCAAGCAATGTCAAGGAGAGAAGAAAAAGAAGTAAATATAAGCCTAGTAAGATGCTTGTTACAACAGTACATTAAGCCGACGACCACCTGTGTGAATGACGAATACTTTTGAGAACATAGATAAACATCGTATTGAGTACCACCTCTTTTATTCTACCACCTCCACATTTATCAAAAGCTCACATCATATGAAAACGAGTGGTCATCTTAGATAAAGCTCGATTATAAAGCTCAAAACCCTTCATATCTAATCTTTTTTTAAATTTGAAATAATTGTACTAAGAGATTTTGTAATACTTATCGAGGAAATAAGAATAACATAAACTGCTTTAAAAATCAATGTAAGTATCTCTTCTCTAATTCAGTAGTAACTAACGAACGGGTTAAAAATGCTCTTTTAGTAAGCTAAGAATTGTGATGCAAAATTTATGTAAAACAGTTGGTTGTCCTTATATAATTTTAGCATGTTTTTTTAATTTATAAAGTATTTCTTCCGCCTTCTTGGCATGCCTTCGTGGTGTGGTGGTCTGCACGCCGGGCGCGTATTGCAGAGGTCCGTGGTTCGATTCCCGGCAAAGGCGTTGCTAGTTTTTCATTACTCCTGCTTCCAAAAAATACCTAATGTCTCTAGAAATTCATGTCTCTTTTAACATGACAAAACTACAATATGAACTTAAATATTGTAAAACTATATGAACAATATGAACTTTGATACTTTAATATTCTTCTTTTCAAGCTTTCCAAATTTGTATCTAATTTGAATTTTGTATACAGAACTTCACCACATACCTCTGAAAGGCGAAAACAATGATTTGTCAACTAAGGCTGACTGGTTAGCAAAACAAGCTACAAACTTTGAAATTGTTTAGTAGTGACAGTCAAGTTATTCTTCAAAAAACTAAGGGGGAGTGAAGCAGTTCTCAGGTAGAATGAATTATACAGAAATTCATGTACTGCATCTTTGACTAAGTTATTTTGTCTTTCTATTCCTCACAGACTAGTAAGAAATGTTTTTTCTGATATTTTGAAATTACTAAATTTCTAACTGGGCACAGAAATTTCAACTCGTATCTGAAAAGATTTGGGTTATGTCATACAGACTTGTGTTCCTGTAGCTTTGGGGGGGGGGGTGCAAAATGTCGAACATTTGTTTTTTCTACTGTTCGAAGCTTACGGAAGGAAGAAAAGAAGTCATTTCTCAGTTAAATTCTTTAAACATTAAGTTCTTCTCTCCATGTGTTTGTTCAAGATAAAATGCCATTCTCTTCTTTTCTGTATATTTATTTCTATTTATTTCTTACGTTTCATCTGTGAATCTATATTTTATTTCGTCTTTTATTTTTTACCTCTGTAAGCCTATGTGGTGCATAAAAAGTTTAAATATTTTAAAATAAAAAATATAAAAAACTACGATGCAACTAAATGCCTCATTTTGAAGGATAAATCTCTCTTACTCGCTCTCTGTTCCCCCGCCACTTCTTTTCTTTCTCTTTTTTCTTTTCCCCCAAGATATAAACTCATAAGGGAGGAGGAAAAGGCAAAGTCGTGCACTTTAAAGATTTTTAAGCCCTTCTCGTACCGGGCTCACCTCTACCTGGGATAAAAAAGATAGTGGAATGTTCGTTACTGTTGTTTAGGCTCGTTAATTAGTTAATATATACCAATAAGATTCCCTTAATTTAAAGTCGTGAAGTTGCAGCAGTTAATATTAAGTTTTATTAAAAGTTATAATTTGAGTTATATCTTATATAAATTTTCGCTCTGACCGAAAATTATGCAAACTTAAAGGCACGAGGTATAGTTTAAAAATAGTATCTTAACCTCAGTTGGAACCTATTGGTGCATCGCTACTGTATCGCAGAGCATTAGTTCCCGCTGCATTGATTGAAAACCTGATATATCAGATAAGTAACTGCGCTATTGGTTATTGACTTAAAAGGTTAACGTTAATGTAGACCGACCAGGTGTTTAGCATCGAAATAGGATTTCATTTTTAAAGATTTTAACTTAAGCTATAGGGCAAGCAGCCTCATCTTTGCATACGACAGGACCTCATCATACGACAGGACATCTCTTTCTTACGCTATAATTTCAGATTTAAAACATCAGGAATTGGTTAGTAAATTTGAGTTATGTTTTGTGTTAAATAATTGTGAAGTTCGATAGCACAGTTAAAAGTTCGATAGCACAGTTAAAAGTTCGATAGCACAGTTAATAGATACAGTTAAAATAACTTTGCCTTTAAGATGAATGTTCAGAGGAAAACGTCTTTAAGAAAATATATATATCCATGCACATTGAAGTATGTCCAAGAAATTAAGGCAATATATTAAAAATACATAAATTCAGGTATAAAGTACCGGAGGTATTTAGCATCAACATTATGAAAATATCTTTTTCTCATGGCAGTTTTGGGAAATTTGGGCTTTCTTAACGAAACCTCATGCCCAGAGTTTAATTTCCCATCACGCAGTTACGAAGTTGGCCAACTCCTAACTTAAAGTACACAAACGGATCTCCGTTTACTAAGACGAAGATTTCTGCTATTAAATTTGAATTGCACCTGATATGAAACTTTAAATTTATTCTGAAAATAGTATATGTCACTCCATAAAAAGGAAAGTTGTATTGTATTATACAAAGCTCTCATGGGCCCATCAATTGCCGAGCGGTAAAGTTGCTCAATACTGGTAGTTCGACTAGGGTTCGAATCCTGGCGAACTAGTTGACTGCATGGACACTTTCGTGGTTTTCCTTATGTGCAAGGTGACAATCAAATAAATTAAGCTCAACCGAACCGAGGTCGCCCAGACGGTATACTGGATAGGGAAGCCTACTACGATAACGAAGGGCCCGGGTTCGAATCTCGGAGAAGACATGGATATTAATAAAAGTCGGTGATTCATGGCGGTGAGTGATAGTGTCGGTGAGGCATGGCGGCACTCTAAACATGCGGCGAACCGAAAGTCCTCTCGTGTGGATTGGTGGGAGAGGAGAGGGGTGGGAGTTCTCCGGATCCCCCGCAAGGGTGCTCTCCCTAAAAATTTCAGGTGGAAAATGGAAGTCCAACATCTCTTCGGAGCAAACCCCCTCTTCTCTGGCAGCCATTGTTCCATGTAATGCATACACGACAACAACAAATTAACCGAAACTCTTATCACTGCTATAATTTATTATTCTTAAATCAGGCTAAAAATAATCATGATCTATACAACAGGTTCAAAAATAAATGAAATGTTCAGTGACATAATGAAAAATACGGCCATTGTTTTTGGTCATAAAATATATTATCTAAATTAATTTTAAGGAGTTAGTTCATTCAATTAGTCTTACTTCTTTCAAGAAAAATAAGCATTTCAATAACTCTTTCAAAAACTCGTTCATTTCTAAGCGGTATTTACATTCGTATGCAAATAGTAAGTAACTCACGCAAGTCAAATTTAACTCTCAAATTTTAAGCTGTTCCTAATTTATAAACTGAAAACATATTTTTTCTTATTCATTTTATTTATTTATTTCATTCCTTTGTTATTTGAAATTTGATATCACGGCAGACTTTTGCACTAAACAGGTTTATTGCTAATCCCACTAAAAATAAGTGAGCTATAGAGTTCATAGAAATGTACAGATCTATATACAACTCTAAAGTTAATTCTTAGAATGTTAAGACAGTCATGCGAAATTTCGTCCTGTCGTAACTGCCAAGTAAAATGACACAAACTCGGAAGAAGGTTTATAATAAATATTTTGTTGAGTAGTCAGCCTTACGATTACGCAACCCGTATAATAAAAAAAGTCAAATCTTCGTTCCTAGCGTATTTTCCCTCTTCTCTTAACTAATTTTATCATTCTAAATTCGAGGTGGGTAGGAAATTATGCGAGTAACCCTGATTTCGAAAGATCGAACACACTAGCAGTAGCTAAGGCCACAATGAGCTGAAAAGTAAATGTAAGGTTAAATCGCATAATTGGAAAATTTCTTAAACCTGAGAACATCTGCCATGCTCGAATGGCTTAACGAAGAATCAGCATAAAATGTATTTCAAATAATAAATCCAAGAGAAAACAAAATTGATGAAAGCTAATACAAAAATGCAAATACAAACTGAATGTACGGAATAAAAATAAAAATAATCAAGGGAATACAATTTACCAATAAATTATCCCTCAGAGGGGGAAAATTACGCGAATATTTAAAAGATTTTCAGAACCTAATGCTAAATAAAGGGTTAGGAGAGGAATACGGTATATAACATCGGAATAAGTACAAAAATGCACCTGTAATTGAAGAAAATATGCAAAATTTGAAAGGGGAGAAGTCAGATTACTGTGTAAAACTGGAAGAAAAGCATTAAACACTATTATTAAAGCTAAAGTATTGAACAAATTTTCAAATACGAAATACAAATAAATCAAATGTCCTGCTGATATTTCGCTTCATTCCTTAAATAAAAATAATTTCTTCTGTTGCCAACTTATAAAACGACATGAAAGAAGGGAAAAAATTCCTTATTACAGCAGTTTTCTTGAGTTTAACCAAGTACCGCGAGATACGAGTTTGTAAATCCCGAGGATTCATTTTAAATCTAATCAGCAATAAATGCAGTTGTATCATGAGAGATTAAAAATTTAAAGATGGATTTTTTAGAGATATAATATTTCTACTTAAAGTTCCTCTTTTTATTGATCCCACGATTCTAAATAGACTACAGTGCATTTATTATATCTTGTTTATTTTTTCAGCGATTTTTGATAACTGTTAGCAATATATTGCTAACAGCACTTAACTAAATTGCTTAACACCAACTGAACTGCTACGAGTTTGTCAGGTTGATAAATCCCTCGGGTCTTTAAACGAACTTTCAACTGCCATTTAAATTTTCCGATCTTCTTTCAAAATTGCAACAATGAAATTATTCAGAAATTCTTAATTGAAACAAAGTAATACGAACGATCATTCCCTTATAATTAAAATGACTGTGGTTGGATTTATTAGCTGCATCAGAATGTTTAAAGAATGGGTCAAGGAATGCAAGCAGCCCCAAATACATATTCATTTTTAAATTATGATGACATTTTTGCTACATTTTATATGATTTTATGAGCTATTGTATGTTAATTAATTACAACTTCTCCTTTGAACAGCTCTCGCCCGAATGCAAGTTAGTTGTGTATTTAAGCTGAGAGTTTTGAATGTTCAGACCAGATCTTGTGGCAGTCGCGTCTTGCTGTTACTGTCGCCAGTTCTGTTTAAGATGTATTTCGGGTTTACCGTCTTGGTTAGTCGAAGTTTAAAATATGTGCCGTTAAATATTTGATCCAACTTCAGTAGTCTATTTTATGTGCAGTCTCCGATTATGTTAGTTATATTTACAATTTAACTTTAATATATTAATATACCCTCAAATCACGAAGGTTCGTCTGTCGCCTAGGCTGTGTTCTTTCTATCCACTTAAGATTTAGATAAAAAGCTTATTTTAACATTTTTAAAGCTTTGTGATTTGTTTCAGACTTAATAACGTAGTTATCAGTCTAAAGGTCTGCAGGACTTTGACACAAGCTTCTAGATACACCGAATCCCACAGTTTTTATACTGTACGAGTTTACGTAATAAAATTTTAAACATAGTTTTTTTTATAGCAGAAGCACAGGATCTGACAACAGATCATCTATAATGAAAGAAGAAAATACTGAGGAAGTAATTTTTTTTTTGAGTTAAAGTTATCCGTTTTCTACACGAATGAGTTCATCAGAGCTGGGGATATCAAGAAGCTTAATGCAAACAAAACAGTGTAAGTTGCGAGACTATTTTCATACAAGAAATAGTAACTCTATCAGCCACACAAAAACAGAAACAATAAAAAAGAGAGGAGAATTATTATTGTTATGTTGCGGCTTTTATGACTGTAACATCATACCAAGTTCACGAATTTCATCGTTGCCTAGAGGCAAGCGTTGCCTTGATCCTTGGGCACCTTATGGGTGGCAATGCTAATCAGCCCAACTCTGTCCTAGTTTTGAAAGAGAATCTTGAAAGAGAATCCTTGGGCACCTTATGGGTGACAATGCTAATCAGCCCAACTCTGTCCCAGTTTTGAAAGAGAATCTCCCGGGTACCTTCCAACCCTCTTTCCTTACCACCAAGAATCTCGAGAGGAATTTTGCCTCTCTGGTGTTTTAAGTTACTCCTCCCCATGCCACAAAAACCTTATGCACTTGCAGACAGCCATGCCTACTCCCGGTTTCATACCCAGGCCCAGGGCTGTGGCAGCTGGCTTCCCTAGCAACAGGTCAGCAAGAGAAGCTTTCGCTAATTTAGCAATCGGTATGGCATAAAATAAGCAAATTAATGTGGACAAGAAAGGCCTTGCCCTTCAAAAATGAAAGGATTATGCGAACAAAGAAAAATTGATACTAGGAAACGAGAATGCACTTAGAAATTTTGAATGTATTGAATGCAGTATCATATCTGCTAAGCAAAGAATGGTCCAATGTTCACAAAAGCCACTAGCAGCATTATTAACTGTTGTTGGAACTAAAATTTGCATTGGAAGCTTAATATCGTATTGTGGTTTTTTGACATTGGCTGACGCTTGGAGCAGTTTGCAACACAAACTGGGTATGATTTCTTTAAGCTGGAAACAACACTGGTAAAAAAACTTTTGGATCAACGCTATAGCCTATAATTGGAAATGATATTGATTGATCGCCTTTCAATCCAGACTTTATTCTTGTGATGTTGTTTGGGTCATACCGTTTTAAAAATAGAGCCTCAAATTCTATAAGTAATTTAAATAACATGTACACATGGGATTAAAACAAAATTTTTAATTTTAATATGATTATTGGACTTAATTTTCGATTTTTTGCCCCTGTAATTATAGGCGGAGGATTTATAAACCCTTTCTATTAAAACTCATTTGTTTGTTAAGTAATTAGAATTGATTTGATTCATTTACTTCTCTAATATTTTGAATTGATATAATATTATTTTTTGTGATGTTGTTTGGGTCATACTGTATCTGGCGTATAATAATGCTGTTGCGAAAGTGAATAGTATTTCTAAACATTTGATCCCGGAATATAGTAGTTTTACTGTACCACTCACTAATAAAAAGAAAAGAAAGTGCATTCTTATACCTCTTGTATTGGTAGAAGATGTGTTTACTCACACAAAAAAGAATCATCTAAAATTTTACATCGCGATTAATAAAAATGTTAGCGCCCAAATAACGATATCTATTAATTGAAATGCATTAACGAAAGTATGCACCATCTGTTCAAAAAGTCCGGAGACTAGGTTAATAAAAACTAAAGAAAAGTTAAGATGAGAGTTTTAATGCGTCAGATGTTAATCCACTTAAATGCAAGCGCAGAACATTCATACAACTATATGAAACTGTCAGAAAAGTCCTTGTTTGGGGTGATATTTCATTCGCGTGTCACTGTAGCTTAAATGTCGGTTACGTCGTGATAGTGTTCACTTACACGTGAAGTTTGATTTTCAAGGATAAAACAAAAGTCACTCCATGCCAAATCGGCTGAATAAGGAGGGTGAATCTGGCACATGTTTTTTTCACTAGAAATTGCTCCAGTACTCCAGCCTCTGAGTGGACAAATAATAGTGCAGAAGCAACAGGGAGAAATCCTTCTCTTTCCTTCGTTCTGGACGAACTCGCTGAATCCTCTTGAAAATCTGTCTGGGAACTTTTCGGACAGACGGTGTAAATCATTATTCTTATAAACTTATCAAGCGCTTAACGCTTTCTTATTATAAGTGATGTAAAATTGTAGATGAATTTTGGAAAAAGAATTATTTTATGTGTTATATCCATGAAACTGTAACACAAATTCTTGTTCTTCTTTCAATTCATTAATTACTTTATGAATTTGAAATAAAAGCATATTTTATAAAAACTTTTATTTATTTATTTTTTATTTTAACTGCAACTTACCCTTAAGCTGATTACTGATTAGATAAGTTTTTTCTTCAGGAAGTGTTCGTCGCTTTCTTTCGTTGTTTCAAGAATGCACCCTCGCTCTTCTCTTAGTGAAATGAGAGCCTTTTTCGAAAGTTAAAGTTGAAATTAGAGATGTTGTGTATTTCCTGGAATATAACCGGATAGATAATAAAAGTGTTAATTGCTAATGATTTAATGCTAACAGTTGTGTTTGTTTTCATGTATTTGATCACCTGCTAGCAACTTGTGTTTTAAATGAAACTAAATTATTAATACTAGCGGCTGCATTTGTTTGGCATCTAAGAGATTGTGTTAGACATTATCTTAAATTAGACTATAAATTGTAGTTTAAATATACATTCAGTAATTTTTTATTTAATTATTTGTAAATTATTTACTGTTTTACTGACAATAACTTGCATTGACACATGCTTAAGCCTGGAAACCTGACATTTAGAAAATGCAATTCAAGGCTACACCTTGACCACTTATCACATAATCGTTGCTCGTGGAAATTTCTAGAATATTTGTTTCTCAGAGCAAGAAAATTATGCCCTTTCCCTAACTTAGCTCGCCTTCCTAAGGTAAAAGTAGTAGTAAAAATCCTGATTCACCCTACACAGAGGCTTGAAATTATATTTCTCATGTATCATTGCAAATAAAATGAAGAAAAATGTGCGAGTTTTAAAATTAAAGCATGAAAATTTCTCTTTTAGTGCGTAGAAGTAATATGTCTGAGTTCTATAAAGTGAGATTCCATGATTATACTTTCATGAGAGTATAAAAGATTTAAAAGATAGAAAGGCGGGATAAAAAAGTTTAAATCTCGTATCTGTAGTTATATTCAGCATTGCATTTTCTGTTTTTGTTTTGCGTGTGGATGTAGAGGTTTTTTTTTATTCGAGCAGTTTTATCAGTAAAGAATAGCAGAGTAAGGTTGCGCAAGTCGTACCACAGCTAAGTCGTACCTTTTAAATATTAGGCTTAATATCACGCTAACTGCGCCTCTTCCGGCAAAATAAGTTACTCCTCAGTCAACCTATTGTTTCACATCGTGTTCGTCTCCTTGTAATATTTTTGAGGAAGAGCGCGAAGTGAATAGGATTCAGGACCTAAAATACAAAGGATAGATACACGATTTACGGGCTGGAGTTGACAAGAAAAGGAAAAAAATATCTTTGTGATCATTATTGCGATTAATTGTATAAATAAATTAATTGAGAAAAAGAATTTTTAGTATAATTGTCCACTTTTAAACGTAGTACAACTTAAGGTACAGGTGGTACGATTGATAATACTGGTTGTCTAAGTCATATAAAGTTCGTATTCATAAATTTGATTAATTTTACCCAAGAGAGTAGACAGTTTGGACTACATAGGATATTATCACCACACATAAATTTTACTTTTTTCATAGATCCTACGATTTATGCCTACTTTTTCTCAGGGTTACGACTTACGCAACCTTACAGACTTCACTGAATAAATAAAACTTGATTAATTTCGGTTACTAAATGTCGTAATAGAACAGTTTCATGTTTTTCCATTATTCTCCCTTAAATTATAATCGAAGATAATTATAATAAATTTTCTTAACTTCTATTACAATGTCTGTTTACAATTAATAGAAGTAATAACTTTACATATAATAAATAATACAAGTAGAACCTTTGCACGTGATCTTATAAATAAAATTTGAAAATAAGCTTTATGCAAAAACTTGACCATAAAATTCCATTAAATAATAAATGAAGCCAATACAGAAGAAAAAAATCCATCCTTTTATCCATAAATGCATTTTGAAATCTTGGACATTTTCGGAATAATTTAACTCATTTTAATTAGGTATTTTATACGCATTCCCATACTAATATACTATTTATGTATAAGGGAAAATAAATATGTGTTTATCTACCAATAACGGGTATTTTCTTTAATATTGTTTCTTAAGTTATCTTCTGAAACATCTAAAATAATGTATTTCTGCATTTCCATTCGATTTAAACCTTACCCAATTCATGTGGACTAAATAAGGTTTGAGTCGAAGTACTATTTAATCGCATATTATGAATTACTATTAAAAGCTTCAGTTAGATAAAACACCAGGCCTTTTTGCTCTTCTATAAAGGCACGCGTTTAGGTTATTATTCCAGAAACGTTTTCAGAATCAACAAAAAGAGATTACCCAGAAATTCTAGACTTTTCCCGTCTAGCACAGACGTAACAGCAAATTCACGTGCCACTACAGAACTGAAATGCCTGCAGTATGATTAGTGGAAAGATGAGATTGTGAAAGTACTCTTTGTGCAAAATATGGATTGATGACTACTTCCTTTCACCTTTATGATTTAGTTTCGGCTCACCAGTAGCCGAGTGAATAAGACCGTAATTCGATCCGGGTCGGATTCTCATTGCAAAGGCTGGTTTCACAAGCGTTTTCGTGTTGTTACCCGTGAGGAATGTGAATAAGAGATTAAGTTTCCTTTAGAAAATCTCATACGAAGACATTCCCTCTTTAAGCATTATCTCCTTCCTGTACTTTGCCATAATCAACTAAACAGATAATGACTTTATCTCTTTGTGTGCTTACCGATGAAACAAGAAACAAAGAGTTCGTGTTAGCGCAGGGTCAAATTTAAACAAATTTGAAAACTACTGCTAGTTTCATACTTCAGTACCCGATTTCAAAGATTAAAGTAACAGTATAAATAATGCAACTTTGTCAATAATAGTAACTTTTACTTATGATATGATTTAGTATACAATTACTTCGCTGAAAGAATTCAAAAATTTGAATGCCCTAACATCTTTCTCACTGCAGTTTTAAATATGCTAAAGTCTTTTCCAGAATTTTGAATATCCTGATATCTTCTTCCTAGCTCTAATTTAGTACATTTTACAAAAGTTAAATTTTTTTCTCTTCATTTCAAAATAAAACTTCTTATTCTAGAAATGGAAAGAGCTTAATTTTTTTAAAGTGATAAAAAGACTTGACATTAAGCAAATTATGTTATTTAAATTGTGGGTTACCTTCTTTCCCCTTTCTCATTATCATCATTATCTTCTTCCCCCCCCCCCACAGAAATTCATCCTTTCTTCTTTTTTTTTAGAGCAAGAAGAACTCTTATGAAGACGTCGAAAGATGCGGTGCGAATTCTTCCCACATCAAACCTAAGGTAAGCTATTTTTGTTCCTCAGGGTGAAAGATATTAACGTTATCCTTTGTATCTTCTGATTATGCTTGAATTAAAAAAAAATAGGAAAATAATTTCAAGCCTTTCACTAATACAACTTTTTAGCAACAAGTACTGAAAATTTTCCCATGATTTCAATTTTAAAATCATAAACTGCTGAAACGATCTACTTAATTACCTATTACCTGCTGACTATAAACTATCTCACTCATTCACTTGCTTGAAAAAAAAAGTACTGAGTACAGTAAGCTAGATAAATTTGTGTCCTTCCTTTTTTTTCCAGTTATTATTTATGTAAACGAATTTGAGAGCTCCAGATATCTATTACTATTTTTGTTCATAGCAAAGTTTTATTAACAATTCAGAGGTTTAAATATAACTCTATAGTATATAATTAAGTAAGTGCTTTGCACTTATGTAAAACATTAAATCTTCACAGATCTAAACATATCGAGAGCAATGAGTTTCAAAATACTTAGAAGCCATACTTAAAATTTCATAATTTACATTTTAAACTTATTTGTCGTTTATATGAATAATCCAGCTTATAAATAAAATTATACATGAAAGGATCATTACCTCACATGTATATGTAAAGTGTCAGAAGGACTAATGTTTTTAGCTGTAAAACTAGTAGTTGGCTCATTAGCGATGAGTTCGAACGAGATATAAAGCATTTTCTTTTGAAAAGTTCGCACTCAAATTTTTCAGTTTTGACCCCCAGTGCATTAGTGGCACTAATAAACAGAGGATATCTCATTTTGCTTCCCTTAAATTATCATCTAGTGGTCGAGAGGTTAAAATAGTTAAACGTTCGGAGAGCATAAGCAGCGGCTGAGCGGTAAAGACGCTGAATACTGATAGTTCGACTGTGTTCGATTTCAGACGAACAGGCTAGCTGCATGAGCGTTTCATGGTTTTCCCCATGTGTAAAGTGGATACGGAACAGTTTCTCTTAGAAAATGCACCACGATGGCATCCTTCTCTTCAGGCATGTAGCCCTAGTGTGTTTTGTCATAATTAGATAAGCACAACGAATTGGCCCAACGAATCGAGCTTTTTTCAGGCCCATGCGAAAGGATTGGTTCTAGTGGTTGGTTGATTAGCTTTAGTGGTTTCCCCGTGTATAGCCGTTTCTCTTAAAATGTCCTCCATGAAGGCATCTCTCCCCTTAAGCAGATAGCACTCGGGTATTTTTCTGTATTCAAATAAGCTGATCTAAACTATCATGTCGTGGAACAAAACTGAAACGAATTTTTTTTTTTTACTTTAATTTATGTGACCGATATCTACTGTTACAAATTTAAAGCTGATAGACAAAAGGCAATAAGAATTTAGTTAAAACAGCGACATTAATCAAAGTTCTTGTGTATGGCAAGAAAAATGTTGGATTGATTAAAGAATACTTTTTTTAGAGTTTGGGGGGTGGGTTGTTTTGCATTATCGTCAATAAAGGAAAATATAAACTTTTAGTATCCACTTACTAGAACTTAGAACTGGCATTTCCTTGCCAGCTATTTTCATTGCTTCTTGTGTGAAATCGTAAGTGTTACCTTACATTGTGACTCTTACATTAAAGAGGCAAATTTGGTAGCGCTTGAAAAACTCAGCGGTGCTAAAAATAAAAGAGCATTCCAACTATTTCTTTTTACTAAACTACTTGAAAGTTCTATGAATATATCAAAAATTATCTAGTGTTAGAAGAAATGTATGTGATAGTTTCTTCATCTTTTTTAATGCACTTAGTTCAAAAGTCTTTGTAGATGCGCTGTGTACTTAAATATTAACTTATCGATGTTAAGTTGAAGTATAACCACGTAATATTTTTCTTTTGAAGCATCATTTAGTATAGACTTTGCGACGATGTAAACAAACTCATGTTTGATTATTATTGGCAAATTCTGAAAATTCTGTATGTGTATGTATATCCAGAAGCAGTAGTAAGCACAACTCACTTTCCGCAGTCAAATTTCATACCATACCAATCATCTTTATTTGATACATCCACGATGGTCTCCTTAAAAGTGCCGTTTGACGCGCTGAGCGGATAAAGGGAAGAAAGGAGAGGAGGGGAAAAAATCGACATTCCTTCGTCTACAAGACTTTTGCAGCGGTAGGATTTAATGTATTCGAGGTGGAGAGAACAAGAAGACGTCAAGGGCATTAAAATTTGATGACGAGAAATTATGTCTGTTTTCTGGATAAGGTGGGGCTCGTAGTTAATGGCTTGGATTTGTCGCGCTCCGAAGATCGGGAATTAATGGTCCCGAGACACGGGAATAGCAGTTGATCATTTTTCCCTGCGGACCCATACCTCATTCAGTCCACTTACACAAAGGAGCAAAAAGGATACGAGTAAATTAGGATGAGAGGGAGAGGTCTATTATATACATATACATTCAAGCTTGCGCATCTTTTGTCGATGAATATATATATACACGCATACTTATTTGTATATTAATTATCGGATAACTCTCAAACGCTTACAGCATATTTAAGTACTTGAAAAGAAATAGAAAAATTATATACCAAGCTGAATCCTTATGTCGTTCATTTATAAACCGTTAAGATTTATATAAGCATTTGAGAAGAAACACTTCCATTCTTGAAAGTATGGACTGTAAGTGACGCATCGAGATAAAAATATTAAAACCGTAATGACTTCCACATTTAAGGCATGTTTGTATGGAAACGCATGCTAGAAACTTTTAAACGTTTTCTTTCAGTCTTGATAGCCGATGTTTTAAAACACACACTGGTAAATGTACATGGTTCTGATGATCTAGCTCTAGGAGAAAGGTTTAAACATCTGTTAAGGCTAATCATTTGTCATTACTAGTCTTATTATTTTTTTTCCGGAGCTTGAATCCTTGGGAGGCCATTGCGGATTTATTTAGTTTCCTTCCTGACTTCGAAAAAAATTCTAATGACTCTACAAGTGGTGCCAGAACTAAAAGGTGGTGCGCGATATATTATCACCACCAGAATTTGGCGACTAAGTCTCTTATGTTCCCAGTCACCCTTCTTTCCGCATGCCTTCGTGGTATAACTGGAAGCACACTTGATGCGTATTCAGGAGGTACGAATTCGAATCCCGGCATTGCACATTTTCTACGTTTCTGCATCGATATTACCTAATGACTGTACAACTGTATTAACTTTTTATATTATTTCAATAAATGAAGAAATTATGATTAAATAAGTTGACAGTAAACTTAAGGAACACGTGATTCAAATCATCGAAATCCCAATGATTTGAGCCTTGTTAAGTTGCTAAATATGTACTTTATGTTGTTAATTATGTACATTAACCATTAAATACTAAATTACACACATTTTTGTATAATAATCGGGGAAGCGCGAAAATTATGATGAAAGAAGTAAGCCCGAAAGGGCGATGAAAATTATTCTTACAAGTAATTGTTTAAAAATTTTTTAATGAAGTCAATAAACTATTGATACACCAATCAATGCAGAATGATTTTGATCCTCGTTACACAGCAGATTTTTGAAAGTGGCTAAAGGCCTTAACTATAATCTTAAACATGTATTTCCCGTTAACAAATTTCACTCAACGATGTAGAGAATTTTATGAGCGCAGTTTCAGCACCGGGGATTGAAGGGCTTCGAAAGTACGAAATTTAAATTCGTATATCATATCGGTACAACAAAAATCCAAATTAGGAGAAGGTTTATGATGTTTTTATTCTATGCAAGAACTTTCATATTTTCACATGATACTTTCAGAGAGCTATTCTTGATTAATCCTTTTATCGGGGTTAGCTACAAAACTCTTATTTTGTGCCGTTTCACCCAACTCGAAACCGTTAATCGCTAAACGAGTTTTTGTTCTGAAATTGTTCCTAAAATTTTGGGAAACATTTTAGGGAAATGTTTAATTTAGGACTATATTTGTTGAAGTGATCTAAGTTTGTATTATTTAATATTTCTTAGCTTAATAAAGTATAATGAACATTTTCCCAGCTGGAGCTTTTGCTCTACGTGTATCATATAAAAAGTTAAATTTTATATTTTTAAAACTGTTCTAGCTTAACTGCTGTAGCGTTTCTCATAAAATTATTTACTTTTTATGAGAACAGTTTACCATTAGGCATAGAACGGTTTTGAATGTATAAAATTTAATTTTTGTACAGCCCGCGTTCAGCAAACAGTGCAGAGAGGAAATGGTTCATTGTACTTTAATAAATTAATTGAAAAAAATAGAAAGGAGGGGATTCCGTAATTTTGCATGCACAATTCACGAAGTCATTTGTCAGTTTGCTGACTTGGATTACTTTTCAACGAATATTTTTAGTCAGGACTAAATACTTTCTCAAATGTTTCCTTAATTTCACATCAAGTTGGTGATTAATGAAACCATATTGGAAATAAATAGCACTGGTTGTTAACTTCATAGCTGCGCTTGAAAAATATTATTAGCTAATATCTCTCTGATTACTGCGTTTGAAGTCTAATAAATTTTGTTAATTTTTAATTGTAATAAATAACACTGTATCCACAAAAGTCCTTATAAGGCCTTTATTTTTCCAATTGTTGGTAGCGGTCATCTACTTTCATTTAAAAAAATGTTTTATATGACACAAATATGCATGTTTCGACGTTTTCAAATTTAGAAAAATCAATTTTGTAAAGTTTACAAAATCTTTTTATACGTTCTTTCGGTCCCTATACTTACATTTAGGAAAATTGTATACTAAATATATATAAAAATATATATTTAGGAAAATATGTATATATATATATATGTGTGTGTGTGTGTGTGTGACTATATTAAACGCAAAATGTGACTGGTCTACGACACAAATTGCAGAGTAAGTGTAAAAATTCACACGTTTTGGACTGAGAAACCAGAAATATGACTCCACCAAGTGGAAGAGCAGTTTGCTATAAGTGTAATTTCTTTAACTTTTCAAACGAAGAAATTTAATTACCTTATGTTTCGTTGGGAACCCTTATATATGGGATATTATCATTGATATAAATCAAGTCAATGGTCGTAAGTCCAAGTCTCATCACAAGTGATTATTTTTTTCATGAAATCTTCAGTTTTATTTGCAGGATCAAATGATGTTCCTGACTAGCAGCGCCCACCAACGGCCGAAAGGTAAAGTTGCTAAACATTGGTAGTTGTGTCCGCGGTTTAAATCCTGGCCAAAGCGCTCGTTTTTGTGGTTTTTCTCCTGTGTAATAAGAGCCAATTTCTTTAGGAAATCCTTCACGAAGGCATCTCTCTCCTTAGGCAAATAGCTCTCGAGTGCTTTGCCATATTCAAATAAACCAAACCGAACCAAACCTGGCAAACAGCGATGCGAATTTTTTTTCTGTTTCGGGGTCAGCATATATAGGATGAATTTTGCTCAAAATCAACGCATTTGGGTGGCCAAAATGTGATGAAACAACCTCACTAAAATGTTGCAATCGTCAGAGATTTCTCGTAGAGTCAATCGCCAATTTGACTGCACAATTTCATGAATTAGAGCCACATTAATTTCGCCATTTGAAGTCGATGAGAGTTCTGAATGGAAATCATAATCGGCTGATTGTCTACCATGTTTGTATCGCTTAAACCACTCATAATACAGAGCACGATTTAAACAGTGACCATCATAAATTTGTTTTAACGTTTGATGGGCTTCGCAAATTTATTTTCAAGTTTAATGCAAAGTTTTATGCTAGTAAACTCTTCACGAAATTGATCCATTTTGAAAATCGTAGCATATACCCTACAAACATTTTAAACAAAGTGGTATAATAGGTGATAATTACGATTTAAATATGCGGCAAATGAGATGAAGCTTGCCAAAGTCACTCACATGCAGTGCGATATACATGCCTGTGAAATTACTATTAGAAGAGTTCCAACTTTTTTTAATAAACCTTGAAACTGAAATACTACAAATACTGCATACGAGGGCTATCTGCCTGAGGGAAAGGATGGTTTCACGGAAGACTTTCTAAGGGAAGTTCTCTCGTATTTGCATTACACTTGAAGAAAACCAGGCCCACCAGCGGCCGAGCGATAAAATTGCTGAATACTGGTAATTCCGAACTGACTTCGAATATTGAATTGGCTGGCTACGTGGGTATTTTTGTAGTTTTCCCAAAGTGTTACGTGCATTACAACCAGTTTTCCTTATGAAGTCTCCCATGAAGGCATCCCTTTTCTTAGGCAGATAGCCCTAGTGTGCTTTGCCATAATAAACTAAACCAAAACGAGTCAAAACTATGAAGAAAAACACGAAAACTGCCATGTAGTCAGCCTGTTCGCTACGATTCGAATGGGGTCGTACTACTAAAGTCAACGCTCCTATACATTCGGCCACTGTTACCTTTATTAAGATTAAGAGTTGATTTCAATCCAGTGAGTGGAGCCACGTTTCCATATTCTAAAATGATAAGAAGAGAAGTAAAATTTTTCTTATCGTTTGATTTAACTATCGAAATTGTGCAAAGAAAATCAATAATTTGAATTGTTTGGCAGTTTGACGATATAAGAACTGTCTACATTATGACTAGTACAAAAAATATAGACTTTAGTCGAGAAAGAACTAAGAAATAGAAATCCAATGAAGGAATAAAGTGCTAGGAAATATCTGTAAAAAAATAAGTACGTGGCATGATAACTTTAAGCTCTGAAAAATGTGCAACAAGCACACACGTAAGTGTATCAGTAATAAAGAAAGTAGGGCAATAAATGGAAATTTAACCTTTTTTTTTTCTTTTGAATGCATGGGCCCACCAGCGGCCGAACGGTAAAGGAAATTTCATTGAAAAATGAGTTCGCTTGACGCAGTTTTAGATTACTATTTAATCATGAGTTTCTGTACTTAGCTGTGCCCGCCAGCGGTCGAGCCGTTAAGTCGCTAAACACTGATAGTTCGGTCTGAGGTTCGAATCCCGCGAACTGGCTGGCTGCATGGGAGTTTTCGTGGTTTCCCCATGTGTAACGTGTATACGGGCAACTTTCCCTTATAAAGTCCTCCACGAAGGCATCCCTCCCCTTAGGCAGATAGCCCTCGAGGCTTTGCCATAATCACACACACACAGAACCTTTTGAATGCATGCGTGTGTGTATGTGAGAGAGAAGTGTTGTACATTGTGCTTCGAATAAATGTCGAGGGCCATACATGCATCTTTTGTGACGCGAGAGTTACAGCCGGTGCGTGTATGATGCTCGACGCTTATTGTTTGTCTTTAAGTATCCATATAAACTGTTCTGGCTCTTAAAAATAATTACTTGTGAGCAAAGAGGAAGTGAAATAAGCCTCATCTATATTGGTTAATATGAGAAGTGATGGAAATAAATAAATTTATTTTTGATAAAAATATAGTTGCAGATATGAACTATTACACATTTGCTTTGGTTATACAGAGTTACCATTTCTCAAGCTTTCTAGATTTTCGTATTCCTTTAAAAAATATTATAGCTTAGGGAGCAATCAGTCATATGTTTACATACATATGTAAATAGATGATTATTCTATTCGTCACTACTTCGGACAGCATCCCAAGCAATTTTTCACCAACATTCCAGGGTTCCGGCGTACACGATCGAAAACACTGATCTAGAGAGGAAGACTAGCGATCGATAGGTAAGCATAGGTATAGATAAACAAACAGATACAAAATATAGCGTGTAAACAGTTAGAGAAGTCTGGTAACTTTTAATGATCACTTAGAGCCGAAACATAATTATCTAACTTAATGAATAATTTTAATGGTAGTGTGCTCTAGCTGTGAAACCATTATTTCAAATACAGAATGCCATAAACTACTAAGCGTCACGAACTGCTGCAGCGGCTAAATTATTTTAAACTAATTGTTTAAATACCTTTTGTTAAGTTAATTATGCTTAATTCTTCTGTTGCCTGTAACATGAAACCTCTAACTATTTATATTCCCGCCTGGTACGAACGGTAAAAGTGATTCAAACAAATTCTCAAAAATTGAACTGATTATGAGTTTTTTTTTTTTCTTTCTTTACTTGCAGTATTTTTTTTTTTTTTTTTTCATTTCATGATACTTAAATTTCCTTACAGGCAGCTTGTTCTAAAATAAATCATAGGACTCCTCAGTCTACACTTCTGCCAGTTGTTTGATTTTAATTGAAGGGCGACAGAAGTACGAATTTTCATAGAAGTAAAAAAAAAAAAAGAGTTACTAACCTACGTAATCACTGTTGGTAATCCCATGCGACGTTTTTTCCTGTGAAGCATATAATGCGAGGATGAATTCATAAGTCTTGTAAATATTTGCTTTTTTTGATTAATGCGTGATTATTTTAGAGAACTTTCTCGAGAATTCGAAGTCTCCAAACTGAAAAGAGAATGGTACAGATTTTTTCCTCTCTCCGGCAACCCTTTCTCTGGTGTTTTAGTATTACATTAAGAGAATTAAAATAAAATGAATTTGTCTTGTCGTAAAAAATTGTCAAACATACGTTGTTCTCTGAAAGAGGAGAAACGAAGGGTTTTCCTTTTCTTGCTAAGCTGGCTTTGAAGCATGGAGTTCACGTTAACATATATGTAATCTGCATAACAGAAGGAGCAATCTTATTACGTCTTGGCAATTTTTAACGTCTTTCATATACAACATGTACCCAACAACAAATATTAAATCGTACTGAACAATTGTTTAAAATGAAAGCAGGTTTTTCGTGCCGCGAAACAAGCAACTTATTACAATATGCATTAAAGCACAAAACTTGAATTAGAAATGCTTTTCTGAAATTATAAATGAAAAGAGATAAATCAAAATTCGGGTATCTCATGGCTGTGAGCTTAGTTATTACGGGAAAAAAGTGCGAGAAAGTAATTTATGCCATGTTATACTTTTCTTAACTCCTAAATTGTACATCTAGCGTAGTTGAGTGGTCGAGATACCGACACTGAAGGAAAATGACAGCATAGTTAAGTTTGCAGTTCACACTGGCCCTCGTATTGAAAGTGCTTCAACGGCATCTGTAGAATAAGCAATTATACGAATAACTCGTTCGAAGACTGGCAGCTGTGAATTCTAAAACGTAACGAGGAGGTGGAATAATGTCTCACGATAATAAATATGATGTCCGTGGATGAACCGTACGGACATTACTTTTGAGATATGATGGTTAGTGTTGAGAAACTTGAGGAGAGGAGATGTACTAACTTGTAGTATCAGCAGAAACTATCATTTGATTTCCCAAAAACTTCCGGGTCTTCATCCTGAAGAGATCTTGAAATTACATGAGATCATGCCATAAGAAAGCGTGTCAAACTATTCTAAGGCTCAGTTTTCAATCTTTTAGTTACCTATTCCTTCGGGGGGGGGGAAATTAACTTTTGTGTTTTCTGTATGAAATAAATAAAGTCACTAGATCTGAATAAGACTGAAATTACAGTGTAATATCACATTTGTCACTGAGTTTATTTAAGGTTTCGTTTTAAAAGACTATGTTAAGCAACATTGCATAAATTACACAAATATGTCTTTCTATTCCACTTGTATATGTACTAGTTATTTCTTTAAAAGGGAAAAGAAAGAAGAAAAACTCAAACTGTACTGTTACCTATTTATATTCGAAATTAAGATCTCTGCTTTTTTGCCCTCTAAATGTGTTTTAAAATTTGGTACGATCTTGTTAACGGGTACGTGATAACTGAAATTTCAGTATGAGATAAAGGATTTTAATTCTCGTACTACATAGAATAAGTGCACTTCTTAAACAATGGAATAAACCCGATAGGTAATTACCATGTATATGTTACCGGAAACTTATAAAAACCGGTATTTTACACAATACCTAGGCATTTTAAAGAATGCTGAAAACTGGCCAGAAATGTATGAAGCCATTAATATTTCCTACATCTCCTAGGCATTCCATAGAATGTGCCATGCAAAGTATGAAGTACATCTCCAATTCGTTTCATATATTACGTGGCAATGTACGTGACTTTTGCTATTGCCTCAGGCTCAGAATTTGCTTGTTGCCTTTTTCGCTTCGTTCGGGAGTGTTAAAATACGAAATTTCACAATTAATTTTATACTCTGCTGCATGAAAATGGAAGAGCAAGATGTAGTGTTGAAGGAGTCATGGTCAATAGACTCGCAGTAACGATTCGACGATGAACTATCAAAGTTTGAATTAATGTCAGGAAAAAAGTTTGTTATTAACCGAAACTTCTTACCAGAAATTAATAAATTACGTAAAAAAAATAATTACTATTGAGAAGGAGCCTTCTGATTATGCCGGGGTTCCTTCTTCGGGACTATGGCAGGGTTCGAGACTGCGGGGGAAAATAATAGCTTATCATGATCTTTTTTTGATTCTAGAGAATACCTAGGTATAAGAAATACCCCCATATGCGGTCAGGTCGTAAATTTACAATCCCTTTTTTCAGGGGGAGAGCTGACAAAGAGGGGACAATCTTGCTCCAGATCTTTTGAAAATGTGGGCGTTGTTTAAACATCTAACTTCTCTACATTCAGTTTTATACAGAGGAAAATACAAATTGAATTCTTCGAATGAATGAAAATTTTGTACAATGAAAGTGTATTACTTAACGATAAACTGTAAGATAAATAACATCTTTTTTTAAAGCCATAGGTGTAGAAAGACAGATATTTGTTACACGAATGAATTTGTTGTAAATATTGAGTTTTTCATTTCGAATGCTATGTTCCATGTATGCGAAGTAACTGAGTATGTGAGATAATAGTCATAACCGAATGGCTTTCAACCTTTTCACGGCTAAGGACTGTTTCTCAATTACATTGTGGTCGCTGCTTTTTGGTTAATTTTCTAATGACATATAACCAATAATTGTTTTTATTTGAGACTTATGAATAAAATAACGCAAACTAGACTGCAGAAAATTCTTAAGAATGAAATTAAATAATACTGAAAAATACATTATTGATGCACTTTTGGGTTTTATATGTAGTAGTATTAACTACTACTATAATCCTTAAATGGAAATCCTTAAATTATATATAAATGGAACCAAATATAGAACAAGGTATAAAATATCTTTATTATACAATGTTCATTACCGTACCTATATTTACGTAATATCAATATAAATAGTTAGTTAGGTTTCGTACATATATAATTTATTTTTATATTTTGTATTTTTTGTATTAGATTCAGTATTGTATACGTATCTGAAGTTTAATTTTACTTGTTCTCTTTTTGGGTTACGACTTTAAGTGAGAAAGAATTGTTAGGGCCGTCATAGGGATTACATTATATGCAATCAGTTAGGATCTGACTTTTCCTTTCTTTTAATCATTATATATATTCAAATACTACTTGATAAGTATACATAAAATATAGCAGTTTTTTAAGGTACTTATTTATATATCTATTGTTTGGTCTTGTTTGTTTGATTATAGCAAAGCATTCGACGGTTATTTGCCTAAGGGTAAGGGTGCCTCGTGGAGAACTTTCGAAGCAAAACTGACTCTTATGCATGTTACACGTGGGGAAAACCTCGAAAACGCCAATACAGCCATCCCCGTCGATCCGGATTCGAACCCCGGATCGACCTGCCAGAGTTCAACGACTTTACAGCTCAGCCGCTAGTGAGCCACACATACACTCACACATCCCCACATATACATTAAATAGTATTTACATGTCGTTTATAAAGTATAATTGAGTGCAATTTAATCATAAAGAGTTAGAAAATATTCTACGAAATTACTTCACTTCGTAGACTTTTTGTTAAGCTTCACCATATTTCTTAAAGAGAATCTCAATGCTAGTTTCATTTCCAAGCTGTTTATATACCTTATTTTTCATGCTTTGAATTATATTTAGAAAATTATTTCATTTGGTTATAGCTGAAAATGCAGTTTTTTTATTGAAGAATTTAAGGGTAAGAAGAGAGTTATGCCCTTTTCTAATTATTCTTGAAGCATTTAAATTTTTTTTTTTAAAAAGCGCACATTAATACGGATCACTGAACTGAAGTGCTCGATACAGGAAAGATTAATTAGCTACTAAATTTTGATTTTCTTTGAGTAAAAATGAATTCATCTGCATTCTATAAGAAAGTAAATATTCAAAAAATGTTTTTTTTTCCTATTTTCGCAGTCATAATATTTTTCTTAAATATTCAGCTAATTCATATTCAAATATTCCAATCCATTACAATTAGTTATAAATCGATACAGTAAATAAACAATTAAAATCAATTAAATGGAATTTTAATTGATTTTAATTGTCATTTTCCCTCTGATAAACCCCTCTTTAGAGTTTAATAGCAGTCGATCAGCTTTTGTTGGGGTTCATTTTTCTTTATGGTATGCTTACGTTATATATGTATGTATTATGCATTGCTCATACTCGTCAATTGCAGCTATTAATATCTTTTGGAAAAAAATCAATATGAGAATCCAGAAAATGATTCTTAGTGAAGCTAAAACTATTATTACTAGGCACTGTCATGCCACAGTGTTTAAAAAAACAATCCCATTGTTTAAAGGTAGATCCTATGCTCATATCCTAGTCTAAAATTAAAAGCTGCGAGTCAAAATTAAGGGGTTGCTCTTAGAAAGCCTCAATTAGAAGTAGCTATATGAAATGTTAATCAATACTTATAATCTTAACGAATTAAATACTTATTCTCTATTTGATCACGTGTATAGCAAACAGATATTCGTCATTCATAAAGAAAAGAAAGGTGAAACAAAATGAGTTTTCAAGCTCTATTGCATACATTAGCAATACTTATTCTCGTAATAACAGATACGTATGTGTTATTCTCTTCGTAATTTTCAGTACATATATTTGTATTTATAATTAAGAAATGAAAGCAGCGTCAAACAGCTGTGAAAATTATATTTTAAAATTATTATTTAGAAATGCGCTTATAATGGTTTTTATATTTACGAAAGGTACTTCCCGTTTACTCAGGCTCACTGTATTCAAGTCGATAGGTCCAATTGAATGGAAAGATTGATTTGTTGATTCATTTCCAAGTTTCAAATCGGATGAATGGATTCGCGAATAAAATGGCACATTAAAATACGGTCACTGAACTACAGTGAGCTATGAAAATTTTAACAAAGGTTTCGTACTTTATCTTATGAAAACAAAATAGCAGAATCTAATTAAATGTTTCACTTATTAGAAAAATAGAAAATATAAATATTTGTGAATAAAAAGAAATTATCTTAAAAAAATAAAATTTAAATGAAAAAATAAAAGAATTACAAAATATTGCAGAAATTACATAAAATAGCGAATAAACTTATTCGGCACAAGCTCGCTAAATGTAAAACAGATTGTACAGTCAGAAAGCTCGCCTTGTCACACAAATGTACTATTCATCGGGTTTAAAGGTTATTCGGACTAATGTGCGAAGTTCAGTGAGTAACTTGCATTTTCCTTTGAATGTATAAACTAGCCAAAAAACACTTAAAAAAAATATATCTCCCCTTATGATCCCTGACACAGCCGTTTACTTTCCCCTTCCGTAATTAACGTCAGTCTCCTGCTCTTGACCGCATTTGCCAAGCCACCAGGTATAATATGCAGTGTCTAGGGAAAGCGTATAATAACTATCATATTTCATACATAGCCTGACAATATCAGGCATTCTATAAAATGGCTAGGTATTCTATAGAATGTCTGTGTTTCATACCTTTCCGGTAACATACATAAATGCTTAACTACTACTAATTACAATAGCCACGCCTAGTTGAGCGATTTTAATTTAAGCTTGTATGACTAATAACAAATACGTAATAACGCATGACCAACTTTTTCTTATCTTTCTTTTATCTTTGGGCCACAAGTAACGAGCTAACAGTATTTTTATTTTAAGGAGATTCTGAAGACCGATAATAACTAGGATTCTCTTTCTCGAAATTACTGCAAAACAAAAAACTATTGTATACAGCTATTAACTAGCTCTGTTTTGATATTTTAAATTTATCCTAAAATGTAAGGAAGATCTTACATTTGAGAGAGTCTTATTTTCGAGTAAATATTGTAAATTGTTTCCGCTTGAAGCAGCAATAATGTTTGCTTGAAAGTTTGTAGGGTTCCTTTTGTAACTGGAAGTTAGAACTGAAGTCCTGCAGACCCTATTAAACAAATAGCGATTTATCGCTACGTCTTTAAATAACTCATTAAAACAACAGTAGAGTTTCATACAGTAGATGGTTACACTAACACTTTTTATTTAATCTTCATGTAAAAGAACAGGCACAACTTGTGCTACAGATGAAACTTCCACCACCTGTGGATTTATAAATTAGTATGACGCACAAGTCGCTCCACCTGTTAGTAGAAATAATAACGAAAATTGAAAAATTAAGATAATAGAGATTTAAAAGAGTTAGGTAGGATTGGATTAAAATCATTAACTAAATACCCTAAATTTTTTTGGGAATGTGAAAAGCTTCAAAAAATTCTAATTCTCCAGTTGAAGAATATTTCTGATAATAATTTTTGCAGACCCAAAGTCGAAATTGTGATTAAATTTCCAACTCTCATTAGCAGTCGAAGACTTGTAAATTTCGCCTTTTCGGACATAAGATTCATGTTCCTTAAATACGAAATCTTAATGCTCTTTTGGTTTAGTCGATATATCTCGAACCACATTGACAAGATATGCTATAAATTCCCCAAGAATTGAAGTCAGAAATAGTATCTTTAAGAACTGAACTCTAGATTTTATTGATAGAAGAGAAAATGACTTGAAAATTGAACTTCTGGAGAATTCTTGCAATTTTGTAACTGACAGAAGGATGAAAGGGAAGCACGACTAGGTTATTAACGTTATTTCTAACAGCGGAATGTTTTCTTGGATGGAAAGGGGAAAACGTTTTAAGAGCTTTATCAGTGACCATGGGAGAAAATCCTTTGTCAATGGGAACTGCTCTCAAATTATTGAGTTATTGAGTTCATTATCAAGTAGAGATTCAGAGGAACAAATTTTGAGAGCGCGAAAAACATAATAGTAGAAAGAAGCCATTTTTTTGTTTAGTCAGGTGACATGACTTAGCATGGGAAGGCAAACAAGCAAGAAAGGGCTTACGGTAAACGGTAGTATTGAAGTCAGATTTATCGCGGATTTATAGGAATCAAGGAAGGAAGAGTATTGTCAGATTCGGATTCAAATGTGAACTGGTTGGATGGGTGGATGGATCAATCGAATTAATAATAGATAAAATATAAGTCTTCTTTTTTACCATCAAAAAGCGCAAAAGTGTCGTCAATATAGCGAATCCAAAGACGAAAAGATAGTTTCTCAAATAATTTGACTTCAAGATAGTGCATGTAAATGTCAGCAAGTACAGGATTGAGTGGCTTACCCATACTATACTTGCTGATTATACTAGATTTGGACTTGATTATGATACTCTTCGGTGATATTTTTAGAATGATTTTAATGCATGCTATTTGTTAATGCAATATTGAGATATTCAAAGTTTAGAGATGATATTCCTCAAATGAATGAAATATTATCAAGCTTTTCTAAAACTCTGTATCTTAGTTTGAACATAGTGAAATAACTGTCTCGGAACAAATTTCCTATATGAGAGAATATCTGAACGAAATGTAGCATCCGCTAGTTGAAAGAATTGAAAGCGGTCTCAAAGTTTAGTTTTATTTTAAACATTTTTCTCTTGTCTGTAAGCTACAGGGCTATCAAAGCTTTCAGCAATTTTATGAATTTATATAACATACAATTACTCAAAACTTGTTTAGTTTCTTGCTGAGAAATGAGCACTATGTGTCTGCAGATGCATTCTTTTTACATTTCGTTATATTTGTGCTGGCTGATATCACACATGTAAATATTCAAAGTAAGTATTGTGCTTTATCAGATGATAAAAAGAAAAGCCAATCCTTTTGAGGATCCGTATAATGTTACCGTGTAAAGGAAAACAAGTATTTCATAATAACCGTAGAGTTCTGATACAGACAGCTGAGTGCTTGAAATACGAACAATCTACAACATTTTCAGAAGGGAAGAAAAAAAAATTGTGCTTCTTTTTTTCAGTGATAAATCTCGTAGAAAATTGTTGGACAGTTGTCAGATGTCTAAATAGAGGGATGTGTTAATTGCGCATTCAGTAATTTCATAGTGTCAACTAGTTACAAATAAGCTACTTTTTCCATCTTGTAAAAGCATAAGAAATTTACTTTACAATTAATTTTATAACTTGAAACAAAGGATATGGATTTAAGTCGTTCGAAATTTTCAGAACATTTCTATATATATTATAAGAACAATATATCAGCAATTATAAAACTTTGGCCGAAATGTATTTTCGAATATTTAATTTAAGACTTCGTAATTTAATGTGTAATATGAACTTATTAGAGGTAAATCACTTAGCATAATGTAATAAGATTTCATATAAATTTTAATTTACATGTAACGTTTACAATCTCCTCTTTATTATCTGCCTTAATTATTTAGAAATCTCATTTAGAACAAACGTCAAAGGCTTCAACTCAGATGTTTTTCATCACTATAAATGTTTGCTTGTTTATTAAGACAGTTATAGTAAAACACAAAAGGGTAATCTCCCTCAAAGAAAGAATGTGTTTGTAGGATTTATATTTATTTTAACTAACATTTATTTTAAGTTTAAGCTATCTTTCCTGTCAAGCCTTTACTTTCCCCTGGAATTGCCAATGCCAGAGTATGTAAATTTTAGTAGAACGCGCAAAGTATTCAAATTTTCAGCGGAAGTATTTTTGAGTTAAATAGAAGGGAAACAAGTTCGTAAGTGTGCTTTCTTGATTCACGAGCGTGAAGGTTGCTAAGTAGAAATTTAAGAATCGCGCTTTTCGGCCTGTGAGCCTACTTCGGCAGTTAGTTGAATCTTTCAACTTCTTATTCAGAAAGTTTGCTGAAATCTCAGCTGTATCTTAGAACGCGGTTAAGTTAGTCACGTTTATAGAGCCTCGTAGGTAGTGACTTTGTTATTTATTCATCCTGATTATTTATTTTTAGTTGTACTTTTCGATTTTTAGTTAACCGCCGGGTCGGCGTAGTTTGTGAGCGTCAAGTGAACGCATCTGTAACTTCTAAAGTGGAATAAAAAGGGAGTTAAACCCTTCTTAAGAGTTTGTGTACTTTCCAGTTCATAGCAGTCACTACTATTGTTGCAGGCAAATTAGGGCCACGCAACATCACATTAGCGCCCGAACACTTTTCGAACTGAAATGGCCGAAAACTGGATGGAAGCTCCTGTACAAGTCCAACAACAAGAAATGGCGACCCAATTAGAAGGATTTGGATACCTAGTCCAGACGATAAGAGCATCAATCAAGCCAAACGTCAATTTCGACGGAAAAAATTTGGTGGCGATATTCTTAGAAGGCCTCGAAAATCATTTCCAGCTATACTCTGTGCCTGAAAGACAAAAAGTTGCCATTGCCACGTGTGCACTAAGAGGACAGGCCTCGCTATGGTGGAAGAATATAGGCAAATTTTTATTAGGGGAATTCGGAGGCCAAACATACCTTTGAAAATTTCAAAAAATCATTATTCAAGGCCTTCCCCATAGTGACAGACCGAGCAAAGCTAGTAGAAGCCGAACTGTATAGTTTTTATCAACGTAATATAGAAGATTTGACGGACTTCATTCTGCGAAAAATTAAGCTGATAAACGTGCTGTATGGGAAGAAACCCGACGCAGAGATTATTGAAATAATCTTACCAAGATTACTACCTGCTGTCCAAGATTACGTCGAAATTCGGAACCCAAGCACCTTGCAGGAACTCTTTGAGTTGGCGGTCAAGTTCCAAAATCGCAGAATAGCGGATAAAGCTAGAGGGGCATCGTATTCTCAAGGTCTCCGAAGGCAATCCTCAAATGAACAGACTAGAAACACAATTCGCTCTTATGGGGAAAAGAGCTATCAAGCTAACTCCTCGAAGGTCAAGGCCCAAAAAGGAAATTTGAAAACAACCGTCCGCGTACCCAGAAGGCAGAAGTTGAAAGGAAAGCTTTAAACGAGTAGAGGGGCCTGTAAAAGCGAGGGTCCAGACCCCGGAAGTTTCGAAAAAAACCCTCAAGAAGATACCTAAATACGGTCGTAGTAAAGAACTCACAATTACCGATTATACAAGTCCTGGTTGGCGATGTACCAGTAGAAGCCCTCATCGATACAGGGGCATAAGGTAACTTTGAGTGATACATTTTTAAGAAGAATTTTAATAGGTTACGATTATTTAAAAATAAAAACACAGAAATCATAGCAGCGCAAGGACAAACTTGTCAATGTATTGGGAAATTATCATTACAAATACAGGTAAAAAATGAAAGCCTTAAAGTATTAATTTTTGTGGTAAAGAATTTGCAATATCCAGTTATTTTAGGCATGGAGATTTTAAAGGCCGCGAAGGCCAAACTGAATTTTCAGGAAAATTCAATTATGCTGGAAATGGATCGGAGGGTGGTGGAGCCAGTGGAACAACCGCAAGTCGACCTTAGCCATTTGAATGACCATAAAAGCCAAGCCATCCAGCAAGTGGTGAGTACTTTTTCGAACTTGTTTTCAGAACAGCCTGGTAACTGTCAAATTGTTACGCATGATATACAGTTAACTGCCGACAAACCCTGCAGGACTAAACCTTACCGCTGTGATAAACAGAAAGAGCAAATCATCGAAGAACACATTCAGGAAATGTTGAAGAACCAGGTAATAACGAAGATAAATAGTGAGTACGCGAGTCCAGTCGTACTATGTAGGAAAAAGAATGATTTCCCTCCTTCGGATAAAAGGGCTTGGAGGTTTGCTATCGATTACAGAAAGCTTAATAGTGTTATTAAGTTCCCAGTTTACCCTTTGCCGGTTATAGAGGAAATTATTAGAAAGATTAAGCCTACGAGATACATGACTACGTTGGACTTAACGTCTGGGCTACTATCAAATAGCTATGAGACCCGAAGACATACATAAAACCGCGTTTATCACAAAACAGGGCACTTATGCATTTTTACGCATGCCCTTTGGGTTGTGTGGGGCCCCGTCAACATTCCAGAGAGCTTTGGACATTGTTCTAAAGCCTGTCCTAGGAAAATCGACTTTAATCTATCTAGATGATATAATTATAACGAGTAGTACGTTGGAACAACATATTAAAGACTTACAAGAGCTTTTTAAATTGTTAAAAGAGGCTGGTCTTACAATTAACGCATCAAAATGCAAGTTCGCAACTAAAGAACTTAAATATCTGGGTTATAAAATTTCGCAAAAGGGTATAGAAACTCAGGATTCAAAAATAAAAGCCATCAAGAATTTCCCACCTCCCAACACCGCCAAGAAACTTTCTTCTTTCCTTGGGTTATGTTCTTATTATCGGTCGTTCATAAAAGATTTTCGAATATTGTTGAACCCTTGTTAGTAATTAAAAGAAAGAAAAGTAAATTTACGTGGACAGCAGAAGCAAATACTGCATTTGAAAGGTTAAAAGAAGCACTCATCAATGCCCCTGTTTTGAAATTCCCGGAAGGGGAAAACCTGGAAATTGCAGCAGATGCGTCGTACTATGCCGTAGGTGCGGTTCTCATGCAAAATGGCCATCCTTTGGCATTTTTTAGTAAAACTTTGAACCCTACGCAAATGAATTATACAGCTACAGAGAGAGAAACATTAGCCGTATTAATGGCTGTACACAAATTTCGAGTTTATTTCGGCAAAGCGCCAGTAACAGTCTTTTCGGATCATGCGGCTGTTGGTAGACTTTACTCGGGGAAAAAAACCTAACGCCCAGGTTAATGAGATGGGCTTTAAAACTTCAAGAGTATAACCTCATAATTAAATATAAACCGGGTAAGGAAAACAATGTTGCTGACGCAATATCTCGTAGAAAACTGGACGATGAAGGCAATGAACTCAAATGCGCTGTGTTGACTTCAAAAATTTTAGATTCTAGAGAAACAATTATTGCTGAATTAAAAGCTGATCCTGAATTTGGAAGTATCTATGCGTATTTGAAAGACCCCGAAAGCTTTGAACACACAGATATCGATTCAATAAGAAGTAGAGCAGAAAACTATGAAATAATAGATAATTTATTATTTTATACGAAAACAACAAACGAAAATTTCGAATATAAACCAGTCATCCCAGCCTCGCTTCGATTAAGCATTTTGAAGGAATTACACGATGCGAAAACAGCGGGTCATTTAGGGGTCAGAAAGACTTTAAAAAGGGTACGCGAGGCGGTATATTTCCCGCAATTATACAAAATAGTAACTGCGTATGTCAGGTCCTGCAATCAATGTCAGTTAATAAATGATATTAATTACAGCCCGGCCGGGTACTTAAATAGCATTCGCGCTACATTTCCGAATGAAATTTTAAGCATAGATCTTCTTGGTCCTTTCCCCCCAGAGTGAGTTAAATAAAAATCGTTTTCTTTTAGTAATTGTAGATCATTTTTCAAAATGGACAGAAATTGTTCCACTTAAACGCGCGTCAGCCAAAACAGTCACAGATGCATTCTTACACAGATACATTTTAAAATACGGTGCACCGATAAAAGTCATTAGCGATAACGGTAAACAATTCGTTAGTCAAATATTTGAAAACATTTGCACTGGATTTGGCATACGCCATATCAAAATGGTTCCGTATAGACCACAGGCAAACATCGCAGAAAGAGTTAATAAAAATATTGTAAAAATAATTCGAATTTATGTTAGCACACATAACAAGCGCTGGGATTTCTACATAAATGAGTTAGCTTATGCTTTAAGAACAGCAAATAACGATACTACGGGGAAAACTCCAGCAGAATTATTTTTAGGACGGAAGTTAATTACGCCACTAGATAAATTATTCTTTGTGCAACAAAGAGAGCAAGAATTTAAACAAAAAGATGTACAAGAACTCATTGATCAGGCGGTTAAAAGTTCGGATACGGCAAAAAATAGACAGAAACTGTACTATGACCAAAAACGCCGTGAAGCAGATTTTTAAAGTTGGGGATAAAGTGTTGAAGCGGAAATTTTCTTTATAAAGTGCCCCAGACAATTTTACTGCAAAGTTAGCTCCAAAATTTGAAGGCCCCTATGTAATTCAGGAAATCAAGGGAGTCGTATTGTACCTTAAGAACGAGAGAGGGGAAATCTGTAAAGCAAGTCCCGACCAGGTGAAAAAATATTATAATCAAAATGATTTTGAAATCCTTAAAAGTTTCTTGCAGGACTCAAGCGCAAAAGAAGTGGAAGGTCCAGAAGTAACGCCACCCGCTCCACCACCCAAGAAGCAGAGAACAGAAGAGGAACCTAGCCCTTCTACAAGTCATGCTACGGTCCCGAAAAGAAGAAAGGAAAATGTTCAGACTCCAGCATTTAAGAAATACAAGAAATCAAAGCCGCCGTGTAAAGAATCTTTGGTAAAGAGGAAAAGACCAGTTACAACGTCCCGCAGTAGAAATTCTGCGTCGAGGAAACCACTTCCAGGGCCAGATAGTCAGGAGCAAACAAGGCCGCCGTTCACGAGAACAAAAAGACAGCAGGAGGAACGAAAAGACCACCACCAACAGAAGAAATTCAAGCACGATTCCAGACCGGAGGCCGCCAAGACCAGCCGTGCAGGGGCAAAACGGAAAAGACAGGAACCCGACGACTACCACTCCAAGAGGCCGGCGTACAGAGGGCGAAAAAGAAAAATCACCATGGACGAAGCTCGAGGAGCCCAAAGGAGACGATTGACTTCTATGACTTCCATAACGTGGGAGCAGTTCTGCCAGAAGAAGATGTCGGCGTTCCAATCATCGAAAACTCAAAGATAAGTTAAAATCTTCTATAGTTTTTTTTCTTTTGTTCCGAAATGTTATGCTTAAATACGAAGTTCTATGTTTTGACGGAAGTCAATTTGTCTCGGTTGAGACTTAGTTTTGTTTTACTTTATTTAGCTAAGGCAAAAGTGTTATTTCTTTAAGTATAAAATCTAAGAACAAGCAGTTCCTGTTGGTCGAAAGACTAATTCTGTTATAATTAAGACACAATAACACACTGAATAAATACTAATTCAGAAGTCAAACAACAAAATTCTGTTATGTTAAAGCCAAAATTTGGCCGAAAGTAAAATAACTTCGTATTCTTGTATTAATGAGAAATTTAGTTTCAGTGTCGCCAGCTTGGCGAAGAATGCGTGAAGTAAAACTTTATTTTTATCTTATTCCTTTTATAGTAAAGTGTAAAAATCGTATGTATTAGAATTTTGTAAATATACGTAAATACTTGAAAATTATGTAAAAGTAGAATTTAGTCTAGAAGCATAAAATTTTAGATGCTAAAAGTAAATACTCGAAAGAAATGAATTCAAATTTAAATATTAAACTGTAGATAAAATCGTGCTTTAGAGCGAAAGCCTGCATGTCTAAAGATGAATGAGGGGGGGGGGAATTTAGAATGAATGTGTTTTGTAGGGTTCTCCACCTACACTTGAATTTTAAGAATGTTAAACATAGCTCATCGAGTTTCAGTATGTCGATTAAGGTTTATCTATTTGGTTGTTGGAATTCTAACAAATCATTGTGGTTTGGGGAAGTGTTGCAATAGTAAAACACGAATATTCCCGTTTGACACCACACATGGTGGAGAACCAGGGTAAAGTTAAATTCATGTTTGAATACTTGAATGAATGTGAATTAAGTAGTAATTAAGGAAAATAAAACGATCAAAAACGAAAACTTTTTTCAGTGTTAAGAAAGTGTAAATCATAATGTATTTAGAAGATACCGATACTTATTCCTTCCAGATGCTGGAAGGAAGAGAAAAGATTGATTGCTGAAGTCCAGGAAAGGTTCCTGTAAGAAGAGATGGTAAAACGATGTATCTACAGAAATTTATTCTAATTTTTGAGAAAACAGTTTGTTTTATGTAAACGAGGCTCTTGAATTTTAGTTCAGAATGTGAAAACTTTTCAACAGGTCGTTTCTAGGACCTGCTTCCAAGTTCACCAAATTCTGGCAGCGGCAAATGTAGGGTTTATATTTATTTTAACTAACATTTACTTTAAGCTATCTTTCCTGTCAAGCCTTTACTTTCCCCTGGAATTGCCAATGCCAGAGTATGTAAATTTTAGTAGAGCGCGCAAAGTATTCAAATTTTCAGCGAAAGTATTTTTGAGTTAAATAGAAGGAAAACGAGTTTATAAGTGTGCTTTCTTGATTCACGAGCGTGAAGGTTGCTAGGTAGAAATTTAAGAACCGCGCGTTTCGGCCTGTGAGCCTACTTCGACAGTTAGTTGAATCTTTCAACTTCTTATTCAGAAGTTTACTGAAATCTCAGCTGTATCTTAGAACGCGGTTAAGTTAGTCACGTTTATAGAGCCTCGTAGGTAGTGACCTTGTTATTTATTCATCCTGATTATTTATTTTTAGTTGCACTTTTCGATTTTTAGTTTCGATATTATTTTTAGTTTAGTTTAGTTTAAAACCGCCGGGTCGGCGTAGTTTGTGAGCGTCAAGTGAACGCATCTGTAACTTCTAAAGTGGAATAAAAAGGGAGTTAAACCCTTGTTAAGAGTTTGTGTACTTTCCAGTTCATAGCAGTCACTACTATTGTTGCGGGCAAGTTGGGGCCACGCAACATCACATGTTGTTCGAAAAAATGTCTAAATGAAACTATTTGGTAAAGTCGTTGTACAAGGGGGGGGAAGTGAGAAAATGCCTATGCAAGTAGCCCGTTTGCTCGGATTTGAGCTCAAGTTGATCTTCTAGTCTTACCCTTTGATTCACTGGTAGGCCTTTGTGGGGAATGGACTACTAAAGGATTTCAACGTTATGTTGACATAATTTAGGCCTAGTTTTGTTTTACTTATTACTTTCTCCGCCCTTAGGCACTACACGGAAACTAAACTAAAATTTGTACCCGACCCGTGAACTAAATCGCATTTCGGAGACTGATACAGAGTATCAGTCAGAAGCCACCCATAGGATGATATGACACGTTGTTGAGTCTCGAACTACCACATACTCAAGAAGCTCCATCTTAGAACCTACCACTGAACTGACCAGACAATACCACCATCACAGTGAATAGACCACAGTGGGGTGGTATTATGACCTGGAGCTTCGACTGGTCGTTGATTGATTTGCTACTTACCAGTACTACGCGGGCAGCCCCGCCCTTCAGGATTTACACAAAATACCCAAGATAGCGGGAATTGGATGCACAATGGCCCAGGCGCTATTCGGCTATTGATAGCCTAGTTAACGGGGACTTGCGCAGCAAGACCCGTGAAAGTTGAAGTTGAACCCCACTCCACGGATAATCGGGAACCACCAGACCCCATACCCGAGACTGCCTAGGTACAGATCCTAGCCAGTACTGCACAGAGCGCTCTGCGTTGACCCCCGGGAGGGGAAGGCACTACATGGAAAGCGAGGTATGCCCCGTGTAGGTTTTTTTAAGAGAAACTGGCTCGTATCCACGTTACACGTGGGGAAAACCACGAGAACGCCCATGCAGTGAGCCCGTTCGCCGGGACTCGAACCCCGGCCGAACTACCAGTATTCAGCGGCTCTTACCGCTCGGCCACTGGTGGGCCAATAAGGCCTAGTCGTATTTTGAATTAGATTACGGCTACATCCGCCAGGGTTATCTACATAAACGGAGGACTTTTGAATTAGATTACGGCAACATCCGCCAGGGTTATCTACATAAACGGAATGCCATCGCGAAGACTTTCTGAGGGAAAATGGCTGATTTTCACGTTACACATGAGAAAAACCACAAAACTTTCTACATCAAGCCCGTTGGTTCGAACTACCACAGTGTTAGCGATCTTATTCACTCGGCGACTCTCTCACATTTTAGAAAAGGAATAAAATGAATTTAACTCTTACTAGGAAAGGAAATTTTATGTATACCGAAGTACATTATTACGAATAATGTTCAGCAAGTTATAAGACTAACACAATAATGGCAAACGTATTTTTTAAGATCTTTTTATAATATTTTTACCTCTGATTCTGATGAATATCATTGCATTTCTCATATTTCTTAGTCAGCTTTCTGATTCTTATTATGAAGACTTATACACATTATTAAAAATGAAATTCAAAGGTTTTTCTTCATCTTTTATGCACGTTGTAAGATTCTAGCTAACTTTAAGTTACTTTGAAGCTAGAACTTACTAGAACTGTGAAGCGACTATTAGCTAAGTTCTAATGTGTCAGAAACAACACAAGGAGAAGCGTGAAAAATCTCTTTATTTACTAAAGAACAGTTTCAAAGACTGCACTTCTCGTGCGTACAGTATCACGCTAACACTTTTGGCGGTAACTCAAAATGAAACGTAAAATTAAAGCTAAATCCTAAGTTAAATAAATCAGACGAAGCTGCACAGAGATAATTTCATGCGTAGTTGGCTTCTTGACTAATACCACCGTCGTAAATTAACCGGCAATTAATACGCACGGTGGTGCATGTGATATATAATACATAATATTAGCTTTATAAGTGGTCTACGGCCTTTTGGCCTTTATCACTATATTTTCTCATTTCCCCTAAGACAAACTTATTTTTAAAACATTCGTGAAATACAATATTTGGAAAACATATGCACTTAAGTGCTGCATTTCAAAGATGACTTTGGGCTTACCTAGATCTTAGCCTTTCTTTTGTGCTGTTATATATCAGTAGTAGGAGCTTATTTCCCATAACGAACGATTGCAATACATACAGCAATATTTGTGAACTTATTTCCCATCATAATACATTAGCAATACATGTATATTCTAAATAATATTGCATAAAATGAATATGTACAATTCGCCCGAAATTTCAAATGTTGCTGTCGGTTTGGTGCTGACTGACTAGTCAGGAGTCAGAACTATGCACATACTAAAATACTATCAAAGCTGTCTGAAGTAACTCAGACCTCAGCTTAAATAGTAGCTTCCTACTCTAATTTGCATAATGCGCCAAACTAAAATCTTATTCTGGCAATAAAGCGTGGATTGAAAATTGAGAGCTTAAAGGAAAGGTTCTTTCAAAATAAATTTAACTGTTTAGAAAATAAAACCCCACAACTTCCGCAATCTACCTTCATAATTCCTGCCGCCTGAAGAAGAAAATTCTGCGTCACATTCCTCATACATTCATGGTTATTGTCCTTTCCTTGGTCTAAAATTCGATAGCACCTGGATGTTTGATGCTGCTACTTGTCTCAGACAGTTTAACTAAACCAACTTCAGTATGGTGCGTCATAAAAATAAATGCGCCCACACAGCTGGACAAATACAGAAAAATGATGTGACATTTCAACCTGGACAACTTTTCAACTCTAATGGACTGCTGCATCATATCTATTGTTTGGAATTTACTGAACATCCTTTGCAAAACAACTATTTTTATCAAAGTTAACTAAATATAAAGGGATCTTTTACTATTACCATTATTATGATTTTTATTATTGGAAAAATAATATTTTTTTTTTCATTTCTGGGCAGAATGATATTGCAAGTTTTTTAAAGACATTTATTTTATTCTACAACTGAAATTTAAGAATGTAATTAATAATAAATCAATTACGTTAGCTTATAAGAACTTTTCTCGTTCCTTACCTCATGCCTTCCTGGTGTCAGTGGAAGCACACCGACTAGGAGTCAGCACATCCGGAATTCGAATGTTGACGAGGGCAGACTTTCCAAAATTTTTTCTAAGCTAATTTTCTCGTTAAAAAAAGTGTAAAAGACACTGCGAATGGCGACCACACATAAACTTGGTGGACGGTATCGTGATGTAACTGGAAAGCGTATATTGGATTTGCATCTTCTAAAAATTCTAAAAAGCATCTGCAAGTGGGCCCGAACGAAAATGTTGTGGACGATAATTCATCAACTTCTGTATTTAATGACTGGGTCTCTTTCCACTGTTTCCTTTAAGAACCTTAGCCTGTTTTACTACTGATCATGGTTGTGTCCAGGAGGAGACTGGAGAAGGGATGTTATAGCTAAGCGATGTTCCAATACAACGTCTATAGCCATCATGATATTTGCACCAAGTCTAAGATGACAATCTCTCGAAACACTCTCCGACATTTTGATCACGAAGCATCATTGCAAGAAGACCATTGTTATGGTATGTTGCGAAGCCTGCCGCTGACGCTTGATTTGTCAAGAAATCTCTTGCGATGGAGGAATACTATATTTTATTGAAGCCCTATCGTGTTCAGCGTTGAATCATGGCTCATATAAACTGAGAATTTGTATACTGAGGGCGAATGGTCATTCCTGCTCACCTGAAACCATTGTGAAACTCTGCTACCATTATGAAATAATTTGCACAACCAGTGTTGCCGGTTGTGCAGATTCAGTTTAAGGAGCCTGTTAAGGATCACTAAATTATCTGAGTATGATGCCCGCTCAAATACCCTTGGATATGTCAACGACAGCCTGCAACCTTTAGCAATGCCGATGTTTCATCGTCTGGTTGAGATCCATCTACCAGCAAAACAATGCCCATCCGAATGTAGCATGAATCTTAGGGTAAATCTACGTACTATAAAAATTTTCTCTTGGTCTATGAGCTCTGCAGACATTTCTTCAGTCAATACAATGAAAGAAAAAAGTGTTCATACATTTGCATGATTGAACTATTTGTGTGATTGAAAACAATTAAACGTTTATGAGGAACTTTTTTATTTAATTATGTTAAGTCATGTTTAAATGAAGGAAATCGTGACTAAAAATTATTTCAGCATATATTCGACGCAATAAGCTGAGGTACGTAGTAAAATAAAAAGTTAACTTTGCATACGGAGGGAAAAACCCAATGGAAAAAGGTATTTATAGCTTTATGTTAAAATTAATACAAAGGAAAAACATTCTAATACAGAGTGCAGTATTCTTTCGCATTAATAGCGACTTGAAGCCACTAAGACATTAAATTTACTAATTTAAGAAGCGTAATTCTTTGTTAATTTTTCCATATTTTTGTATTAAATGGTGTTTGAAGTCATGCTTGTTTGATATTGAGAGAAGTTTTCTTTCCATTTTTCCTCCAAGTATGTTCCATTCGATTAATGTGCAGTGACTGTAGCTAGGTTATATATGGTTATAGCTAGTTTATTTAGAAATGGCAAAGGCATGAGTCTAAGAGGAGGAATGAACCCTTGAAGAACTTTTTGAGAACTGTAGTAGAGTTTCCAGAATATATGGTGTATTCTTTAGCAAATCTGCTTCACATTTCGAACTTTGTGTTTGGTATCATAGTCTTGTTGACAGTAAAAATTTCCAGAAAGACCTAGTTTTTGCGCTCTGTGTTTCAAATTTGTTTCTAATAATCTTCAAATCGCCATACTGGTTCAAAATACTATCAGTTTCGCACAAGTTTTCATGAATCATGAATTCTTTTGTAAATTTTGATCTTTTCTCTCTGCTAGTTTAACTTACGAATAGTTTTCATCTAGCTACTCAACACGATATTTTTTTTTAATTCGAATTTCTAGTTATTCCAATGTGAACTTCTTTTCTGGTAGCTTCCTGTAGTTCTGATACAGTCGAAAAAGGGCTTACAAAAGGATTTAATTTAATCTTCTTCAGAAAGAATCGTTTTGTCCCTTTAAGCTTAGCTTTTCATGGTCTCCCAGAAGGGAACATTGTTTTCTATATTTTCTGTCTTTTTTAAACTTCTTTACAATGTATTGCACAATAGCATGATTTTAATTTGCTATAGTTTCTATTTCTAGAAGAGATTTTTCATTTTAGAACAACTTTATAATGATATATCTGAGATAAACTATCAGTTTTAGTGCTCATTAAAAACTAAATAAAATTAATAAGCATTTACACAAATAACTTGTAAAACAAGCTGAAGTAAATAGTGTTTTGCGTAACTAGCTGTTGCTGTGATAAAAAAGTTCCTGTCGAGAAGATTAAAGTTTCTGAAGTCTATGAACACTTTTTCCTTTACAAATTACTCCGATGGTTTAACAAATTTATTTTGACATATATTACAATACTGTAAGCTAATTAGCATAAAGTAAATTGGCTTCAAAATTTTTACGCATGGTGTATGAATCATTTTCCACTTGTTGTAAGCCCTGTTAGGACCTCGGTTACAGCCACCTTGTAGCATGCGTAAATTTGCTGAGTAATTAAAGAATATCTAATAACAGGAAACTCTGCAGGGCGGAACGTACCTGCGCATGAAAATATTTCAGCTTCGAGTCTCAGCTCAAAGACGCTTCCGTTAGCTATACGCGAGGGCTTTACACAGTTTTAAATCTGAATTTTTCTACTATATCTTTAAAATAATAATTATTAGAAATCATTGCTAAAACCCTTAGATTTGCTTTTCCTAAAATGTCCTCTGCCGGCGAAAAGATGTTTAGATGGAATATTTTCATTTAATACTACCGATATCTGATGCATCGTAGCGAGAAGCAGTCACATTTTTTTTCTGAAAATGGAGTTATGATCTAACAGTAGTTACAGTACAATATTTGTATCTAGCAGCAAAGCAATAAGTAATTCGAAAGAGCATCCGTTTCATAATAACAAATACTCAAGTGGTGTCACATCATTTGTTTCTCATTTGATCAACAGTATGAAACGTTCTGGGTATAGTAGATCCAAGTTCTGGAAGAGCTATATGCTGCAGACCTAGGTAAATGCATTGATTTTGCTCTTTCTTTTGGCCAGAAATAGCTGTTGACATTGCATAGCCTCGAAACATTTTATGGTCGAAAGAGTCGCATTTATTCTAGACGGAGCAGTTAATATTTAAAGGTATCTTATATGAGATACTGAAAGTCCTAATGTTATTCATGAACCATCTTAGCGTCATGATCACATTACTGTATGGCGTGGTTTTGCTGTTGATATCATTCTTGGTCCCTTTTTTCTTTGAGGAGAACACTCCTCCAGAGCTCTCAAGTTGTTATATAACGGGTGCCTGTTACTACGAACTTCTTCAGCATCAAGTCATTCTTACCTTACAAGAACGAGAATGTTTATAGTGACTACTACTGTCTTCATGCAAGGTGGTGCACCATCTCCCATTGCCGAACCAATGAAGGGCCCTGCTTCGTGCGCACTTTGAACTCGATCATGTCGTTTGAAGAAGTTTTCCGACTACCTGCCCTCAGGACTTGAATGACTGTAACTTCTGCTTGTGAGGACTATTGAAAGATCATATCTATGGAGGAAGCATACGAACTATGCCTGAACTGAAAGCAAGGGTAAAACTTCCTGTTGCTGCAATTGATCAAGAAACACTTCACACTACAACACACTTTGAACACGCGATTGACGCAAATGGAATGCACGTAGAACAAATGCTGTGGTTAAAAAGAATTGTGCTTCTAATTTGTGTTTTTTGATCTTCATGATCACCCTTCTCACCTGTTGGTCAAAATTTGAAGTATCTTTTTTTATTGCAGTCTTTTCCTTTCATGGTCCATATACCGTATATACCAAGTTTAACGAAACAGGTCTACCAGAATGAGCTGTACGTAGGTCTAAATAGGGTAACTTTAATGAAAACCACGTGTATAATATATATATATATATTTGTGAATTTAAAGATTTTATTTTAGCTTATTTATTATAATGACTTTTGATAAGGAATAATAAGTAGAATTTTCTATATATCTATTCAGCAGATTACAATGTGTCACAATAATTTGCTAGATCGTTATCGAATTTTTTAAAGTATGGCAAGGAAAGATTTGTTGAGGAATTTTCTGTGGAAGTGGGAGTACGTTACACTTTTATTCTTATAAGGTCTTATTTGAATTTTCTAACCAGTTATTTTAGCCTTTCCTATCAAGCCTTGTTTCATTTCCCTGCCAGAATGTAAATTTCCAGGGCGCAAGATATTCAAATTAGGTAGAATGAAGGAAGTTTTAACAAAGAAGGTTTTGGACGATGAAATCAGACAGTGTTCTGCCTGCTTGAAGGTCACGTTACTGACTTTGATTCTGTCGATTAGAATTCTTTTAGCGTTGAGTTATTCTTGTTATTAGGCTTGTTTACGTCAATTTTAGTCAGAGCCAGCTTGCACTCTAGTTAAACTGTGAAGTCATTAAGATAGATTTAAATTTCAATAACTTTAGTTTATCCATTATCTTTGATTTAAACCAAAAGTGTTAACTTCTGTAAGCACGAATTGGTGCCGTCTGTTATACTTTATTTGGATTAATAAAAGAGTCCATTACACCCTTTCCCTGTTTCTGTGGTGTTTAAAGACACAGTGACACAGTGTTATTAGACACAGTGAAAAGTCTCTAGTCTAATTGTATGCTAAGAAGACCAAATTTTATAATTTTAACCAACGAGCGCAGTCTTAAAAACGGCTGAAAACCAATAGGTTAGATTATTTTTGCAGTCTACGCTCCAGTAATTGTGTTGTTTCAAAACTTTAGTTATATACATATACTATGCGGCTTTATATCAATCTTTGTTAAATTAGTTTTATATATATGTATGTTTAACGTATTTCGTATGTATCGTCTAAAACAGCGGTGGCAGATTAAAATTAATTGAAGCTGTCAAATCGTAAAGGTTCTTTGGGTAAGTCGTGAAACTTTTTGTAATTATTTGTTAAGATCCAGTATTGAAAATGCGAATTTTATTCACTGATTACAGCCTTATGAATGATTATGCTTCTACTTATAATTTTTTGTAACGTAATTTGCTTTTTAAACGATTTAAATATGGTTTACCCTCCAAGCGGTCAAGCATTTGGCTCAAACCATATGTAAACAGTGGTATTTGTCAAAATTTCTTACCAGCGATGTTAAATCTGCTTCTATTTCTTTCTTGTAATCTTTAAACTGTGGAAATGTTGCATTAGTTGCAGTAGTAATATCGATTTAATAATCTTCGTAGTAGGAAAGGTTACCTTCTTAAGAAATGTAAGTTCCGATAAATTTAGAGATTGCGTTTAAAGGTTCATTTTGCAAGAAGCGTTTATTACTCTTGTTTGATTAATTTCCACAGATCTGATTGGTTTTTGTGTTTTATTAATTGCTATTCCGCACTGAAGTCCTACAGTTATGACTATGAATCGTTTGGCAAACATTTCATATTTAATTTTAGTGGCTTGTTACAAAATTCATTTGCAGACGAATTATTTTTAAATCTAAAATGTCTCTGATTATGCTTTTAAATTAGCTATTTAATTAGATCTTCAAAGCATTTGAAGTTTACAGGTTTTTTAGCTAAAACTTTTTCTTAAAGAGTAAAATGAAACGATTATTTCTTCTATAAATTCAATTTAAATTGTCTTTCGTTTTTTCCTTGGAGCTTTGACAATTCAAAGTTTTCAATTATAAAATTAATTGAATGAAATAATAATATTCTGGCCATAATAAATTAATCGGTAGGCCTCTATTTGACCATCACTGGTCTAAGATAATAAAGCTGTAGAGACATTGGGATTTTTTTGGAACAAAAGAAATGAAAATTTAGCAGCGCCTTCGCCGGGAATCGAACCACGGACCTCTGGAATACCGGCCCAGCGTGCAGAACCACTACAGCACGAAGGCACCACGATGCCACGTTAGGAAAGCGGGAGAAATACCTTATAAAGCTATTAATATCTTATTAAAATGGACATTTTAATACTTATTGAATACGTTAAGTTTCATATGTTATGGCTTTTAATCCAAAAGAAATGTATATTTAATAACGAATAATGTAATTTTATGGATTTTCATGAAATTTAGAAGGGTGTCAGTATTCTCATGCATAATGTCACACTACGAGTGTCAAAGGTTCGTTAAATATTTGCATTAAATGTGTCAAAATCTATTTCTTGACGCCAAGTAACCATTATTATATTTTTATGCCATTTGATGAAAGATGAAATCCATTTTGTAGAAATTTATCTCAAAAAGTAGAAAAAGAATGTTTGCAAGCCAGAAATACCAGATAGATGAGGGTTTATTAAAAAAACCAATTTGAGTATAGAGATCTAAAACGCACGAATCGAATTATAACTGAGCTTAACCCATACCTAAGGATTCCAATTGAAAATACTCTGAAAGTTTATTTTTCACATTTCAGAAAAGAAATAAAAAATATCAATTTAATGACTTCACATGAAATCTGTCGCGGAGGATTGGTAGAAATGGCCTTGTATAATAATTTTCATCCTTACATACTTGAAAATTTGCTCGAGAGCGCGCCAAAGTACCGCTTCGTTACCTACGAGGTAATCAAATTTCTTTACAGGAATTGCGACAACTGTGAATTTAATTCTTCGGCAGGAATAATTTTGCCACATAAAGAATATCAGCGCAAGCATCAAAAGTATGTAAAAGTTATACATGTTAAATTAAATTATTTTTTAAATGCCACTGCATACGAAAATAATACCGGTCTCTTTCTGCTGTTGCTATTCTAGTACAATGCTTGTAAAGGAGCTGTATTATTCAATGTTTTACAGCAAAAAGGAATCTGACATCCAAAAGTGACGTTGCAGTCTTTTCTTGCATGATGCTAACGAGCGAGTTGTTTCTTTTGAATGCGAGAAAAGAAATTGATCGATAGCTTTTATTGTGGATGTATTTATTTATTTATTCAGTACAATATTCATGTATTCATCTTTCAGATATTCATGTATTCTATTTACACATGTATTTATTTATTTCGATGCATCGCTTACCTCCGGTTTGGGTTTCCGGATATATTTTTCGGGATGTCCGGTCCAGTTTTCCTTTTTTCCCCATTCCCCCTTTTGTTGTATTTCCAAACCCCTTACAAGAAAAGATTCTGCTTTTATTTACGGATTGCTCTGCTCGGAGAATCGTTTCAGAGGCAAATGACTCTTTAGGGCTGTTCTGGTGCATATAGACAAAGCTGACGGCCGTTGCAGTTTGGCATCAGAAGCATCACTTGGTGACTAGCAATGAGGTGGAAGGCGAGAAAACACCTGACAGGCTCATCAGCATGACCAATGCTGAAAGGGTTATCGCTACTTCTCTAGACACAGTACTTTTTTTTAATCATTTGCAGACTAGATTTAAAATATGGGTCATTTCATCTGGCAGTGGCCGGCATTTAAATTTCAGATATACAGAAACGCTAGGAAAAGAGTAATAACAGCAATTAGCATTATTTGCATGTACAACCGATTAAGAAAAGCATAAATTGAAATAGTAGAAATGTTTTCCTTCTTCAGATCATTTATACGCTAGCGAACTTTATGAATTAAGAATCACATGCAGATTAAGAATGAGGATATATTTACTTTAAACCTGCAAGGTTCAAACGTTACCTTGATACAAATTACATATTATCCCCTCGACTGCCAAGCAGCGCGCCTTAATACTAGTTATGGATAAGCGTGATGTCATAATACACACATCTGTAGTAAGGGTATAATTTATTTGTTATTGTTGTATTTTTTCCTTGAATTTAGAAAAAGATGAGTTCGAGGGCTGTAGAATCACATTTGTGACTGAATTCCGGTTCATTTATAGTTAGTCGAAAGAATTAATATCTATGTACCAAATGTAATCAATGCGTACATTCAGTCATAATGTTATCAAAGTATAAATTTATATAATAATATTCAATAATTATAATATGATAATACTATTTCTTTAACAGCAAACACTTGTTTAAAGATAAGGAGCGTAAATATACGTATCAATAATTCAGATATTTGTAATCTGATGGGTATGAAGCGCCTGTACACTACTTAAACCAATAATACAGATAAGTAGCTAAGAGATGCAGGTATGACACTCAGAATCTATACAGTTTATGACATACAGATGTGGATACAAAGATGATACTCAGATGAAACTGATGATAACACAAAATAATAAATAAATACTCATAAGCGATGGACAATGATACATATTTACAGAATAGCACTTTAAAAACTGTGTAGTATAATTCCGGAGTGAATAACATGAGGGCATGCAGTAATAATGTAGGAATATGTCACATGGACGGATACAATATGCAGTAACAGTGCACAAATATGATATTTAGGCTTATATTACGGGCTTGGCGTCCCGGCATCTTGATGAAAAGTGTATTCTTCAGGGTATAAATTGGTTTTCATAAGTAGGCCAGATATTCTTGTCACCAACTTGAAAACAGTGTCTTTATGATAGTCAGTAACTGTTCAACTTATACACAGATCTTCACATGAATATCCCGTCATCTTGATGAAGACTGCATTCTTCATGACATAAATTGAATTCCATAGAAGTGGCGGGCACCCTCTTGTCTTTATGAACGATGACAAGTGTGAAAAAATGTGTTGGTACCTTTTGCCAACTGGCCGCTGCGGCCAGGTTAGCTCATCTAACTCTGAGGGATGTGATACTTAAAAAATAAATACAGTATGATACTTAGATATATTTACTATCGACAGATACAGTAATAATTTTACCAAAGTGTAATTTTATGCAGTAATAACTCATAATAATGGTGCAGTTATATTAGTTTGTATAAAGCTTGCTTGAGTAGTTTTAAGTTATATAAAACTTGCTTGAGTAGTTATAAAATAATTCATAGATATGTAACTTGATTAATGCTAACACCCGAAAACCTTTTATTCGGATGAATGTTTTGACACATTTAGCGCCTTATTAGGCTCAGCACTGAGTGCCTCTTAATCCTGTGTTGGTTAAAAAGCATACTGCAAAAGTATCTTCGTCAGTTCTCATGGAATCACTGCCTTTTCGAAATCAAAGAAAAACGTACAGAGTATCTTTAAAAGCAGATCTAACATACATTAGACGATAGTATTTTTCATCTTTTCACATCTTTTCAATTAGTCTCATTTAAGCAGTGAGCATCTTACTAGCCGTTGTTCTACGTACATCGTGCTATCCTGAGCACGAGAAAGAAAGCATCACCGGAATTTTCTCATTTTTGAATTTTTATTAAACATATGATAATTATCCTCATCATATCATCATGCGACGCCCCCTTTTTCAATAAGGCGAAAAATGTGTTTATAATGAGCTTTATTTTCGTCTCTTTGACTTACGGTATCATGAAAATTGCTTTTGGTTACTTAATAGCTGAAACAATTGAGGTGTCATTATTTTAATGAAGCGAGTGATAACATTTTGTAAACTCTCGCAAATATTTGGATACGAACGAATAAAACAAAAAATAAAGCTGTACTAACTGAATTACTCTTTCTTCCTTATCTTTCTATTTACTTCAGCGTACACTTTTACTATTATGCACTGAAACTTTGTATATAAAGAGCTGCACAAATTTAATTATTAAAGTCTCCAAACTATCGAATTTTGATAATTTTTTTAATAGCGTCTCTGTCTACGTTTATATTTATTTGTTAGAATCAAAAGATCACGGAATTTTGAAATGCGAGATTTCATTAAAGTGATTGCCGCGTTTTTTTGCAGCTTTATATAATAGCTAACTAATAGCTAAATTCTCGTATGAAACTGTTTAAAGCGGGCCTTGAACAAATTTGTTTACGTATTTACTCTTGAATATTGGCTCTATACAGTTTGGAAATTGAGTAATGGGGCTGAATTTATAAAATAAATAATCAAATAGCAAGGCCATTGCTTGTTTCAGATTCAAAATACATCCATTTGATGTAATGAATGGCCAATCAAAGTCGGAAAAAATCTGTCTGAAGACTGGCCTCTTTCATGACTTCCAACGTTTTAGATGTTTTCATTCTCATCATTAAGCACCTTTGTTTTTCATCATTAAGCACCTTTTTTCGAAGAAATGAAAATAATTGTAGGAGGACAAATCTATGGAAAAGTGTGGTTAGTTAAACACGTGTGTTTTTCGTTCAAAAGCTCCTGTACGACTACTGCTATGCGAACCGGCGCTTTATTGTGAAGAAGTAACCAGAAGACACAACCTGATGATTGGACTCAGGAAATCTTTCAGAACCGATCGAAAGTATTTAAATAAATCTGCATTGGCAGTTTGTTCTTTAGAAATAAATTCGTGATTGAACAGCTGCCATTGAACAGCTGAAACACACTAATATTTTCTTCTTTTCTTACTTTTGAAGATGAAAATTTTCCTTAATCGCACCACTAAAGACCCATGCTCTGAATGGAAGACCCCTTAAATGGTGATGGTGTCTGCCATTCAGAGCATTGGTCTTTAGTGGTGAGATCGTATAATCAAAGTAATCGTATTATCAAAATCCTGTTGTGAAAAAGTAACCAGAAGATACATCCTGATGGTTGAACTCAGGAAATCTTTCAGAAGCGATCGACAGTATTTAAATAAAATTTGCAATGGTAGTTTGTTATTTAGAAATAAATTCATGATTGAACAGCTGCCATTGAAACAAACTAATATTTTCTTCTTTTCTTACTTTTGAAGATGAAAATTTTCCCTTAAATTCAGAAAGTTCCTTGTTCTTCAGAAATAAATTCATGATTGAACGGATTTCAATGGGAACATTGAAACAAACTAACATTTTCTTTGATTTTTACTTTTGAAGATGAAAATTTTCCTTAATCGCACCACTAAAGACCCATGCTCTGAATGGAAGACCCCTTAAATGGTGATAGTGTCTGCTATTCAGAGCATGGGTCTTTAGTGGTGAAATCGTATAATCAAAATCCTCGGCAAAAATTTATTTTCAGAAGGTTGAATTTTTGCGATAAATTTGAAGGGTCTTTTTTAGCGCACTGAAGAAATTATGTTTTTGATCCTCAGACGAAGAGCGTGGTACAAATTGGAAAACGAATTTTTCTAGCACAAATCATCCACTGAAATTTGATGAATTCATTGCCATCATCTTCACAGTCAGACAACGATCTTCTTGCAACAATTGCTCACTATAAAAAAAATCAGACTAGCTTTATTTTCAATTTCATCTACACCATTTCGGAATCATGCATATCACCTGAATATTTTCTCTTGTGATAAACCAGTGGTCGGCAAACCGTAGCTCGCGAGCTAAATGTGGCTCTTTGGCTCCTTGAGTATAGCTCTTCCACAAAATAGCACATGTTGGCGCGCGCATGTAAAAGCAAAAAAATCTTGAAAATACAACGCAAATGCCGTAAAATTTTACATAAGCATGAAAGCAATTGAAAACATATCCGCCAATGTTATTTCTAGGAAATTTTTTGTGCCTATTTCGGCGTTTTGATTGTATTGATTGTGCATCAAATTGTGCTGTCGTACTAACTGGCATATGCCAAATTTTAACTAATGAAATGCTCTGAATATACCAGTCAATGGCAATTTTAACTTAAATGAGAAACCAAATAATATAAAAATGTAGTTTAGTTTCAAAATATCAGAATTTTTAGCTTCTTAGACCTTTAAACTTTTTTCAGTGTCTGAAGCAAAACTTTTCCTAGCAATTGAATTTGGGCAACATAAAATACATAGAAGACATACAATATGAAAAAAACTTCAACTTGGAAATGTTTAAAAACTAAAAAACCCAGGTATTTTAACTCGAAATTTCATTTTTACTTTATTTGGGGTATCAAGTTAAAATTGCCATTGTACTGATTCTGGTAAGATTTTTGCTGATGTATTGATAGCCATTGTACTGATTTCAATATAATGGCCCATTTATTAATCGCTATTTGCCTTCTTACCACTGTTTACTTACTTACCATTGTATCATTTTTCAAGAAGCGTTTTGTGCGCAGACATTTCCAGAAGAAATTTGCAAAGTTACGAAATTGGTGATTAAGATTATCAACTCCATTATAGCTAAAGCTCTTAATCATCTCCAGTTTAAAGAACTTTAATTTAAAAATGGAGCTTGAGTACGCAGATCTGCTGCATAACGAAGTACGTTGCTTATCAAGAGGAAACATTTTGAAACATTTCGCGACTTTAGGAACAGAATTTAAAGCATTTCTCTTTGAAAAGGATTTTTATTATCCAGAATTATCGAACAACACAGGAGCTGTAGGAAATACGTAAGCAATACGTACACGTTTGAGAAAAAATATTGTGGTTTTTTCCCCAAGTAAACACTTAAACATTCACTTGATTCTGCGAACAACATTATTCCTTCACGTTTCTAAAACCATACCATATCATTTTAACATACCAACGTGGAGGAAAATCGTAATAAATCATTGTAACATGCCAACGCGTAGGAAAATCACACCATTTTAATAAATCAAAGCATAGGAAAATCATGATAAATCCTTTTAACATACTAAATTATGTTAAAAGGATTTAGCATGATCCTTTTAACTGATTATCTAAGTTATATATTATCTATGTGATACTGATTAAGTTATATATAAAGTTATTTTTAAAAGGAAACTTATATCTTACAAGATGTAAAAATTATAGCCTCTCGGTCTAAAATTCTTAAAATAAGTCTTATATACTCACATAGTTTAACTCTATAGGTGTAGCCCACTTGAAGAGGAATTAATTTGTGCATATTTTATTAGAATGGGCGCAAATTTATTGCGTGAAAAATCTTTAATATTAATCGGTTTTCGGATTTCCATTAACAGTTCAATGCAGTACAACTACAGATCCAGAAAATATCGAATATGCACTCTGTCGCAAAAAAATATATGTCCCAGAAGGAAACGAACTACTATCACGAAACTTAACATATATGTAGTGTATGAGGAGATAAACGAATGATTACAAATTCAGAACAAAAAAAATGGTTTTATTAAAAAGTTATGGCATGAAAAATGTTACAAATTAATAAGTAGTATAGCCTCTGTGGCAACTATACAAGCCGCAACACGGCGTGGAATCGAATCAAGTAGGTCCCCTATAACCCCTTGATCATGCAGTAATATTTGAAATTGGGCGGTTGATTCACCAGTAGTCCGGGACGGCTGCAGCTGCCTTATAAGCATGTCCCAGACGTGCTGTATTGGCGAGAGGTCTGGCGACCTGGCAGCCACGGGAGTATGTCATATCCTTGAAGACATTGTTGGGAGAGTCGCAAAGCATGCAGACGAGCGTAGTCTTGCTGATAAATAGAACCTGGGTGACTTGATAGCATAGGTAGTGCAACCGGCGTTAAAATGTCGACCATGTAACTTTGAGCTAACATAGTGCCTTAAAGGACGACTAGGTGTCGTATCATGTGTCCCAACAAATCGCTTCCCACTCTGTCACACCTTGTGTAGTCGCCGTCTGCCGCTTGTTAACAAATCCCGAATCGGACCACTGGCCTCGTCGCCTCCACATGCGTGTGCGTTAGTCATCAGCACTGGGCAAAAATCCAGTTCACAATACCTCTGATGTGGGGTCAGTGGTAGGCGTCTTAATAGATGCTGGCAGCATATACCAGCTTCAGCCAGTCGTCTCTAAATGGTTTCCATTGATACCACCGGATGCCTGGAAGGTGGTAAATGGCGTCGAATCGATGCTAGCGACATTGCCGGTGCGGAAATGGTCGCTCTTATGATTGCGCGATCCTCGCACTCATTTGTGTACCTAGGGCCGCTCTTATCCTCCGCGACGGTAGACTAGTCCTTCCGTGATCCATTGTTGTCAGCATTGATCAACTATCATATCGCTCCGACCAAGGTGGCGGCTGATACGCCTGTTCGACGAACCTGCTTTTCTGAGTCCTAATATAGGCTCTTTCTCAAAGTCCAACAGCTGTTTGTATTGCCGCCGTTTACTTGTCAGAGGCATGTTTAGTTATAACACTGTCCATCCAAGTCGACAAATTCGTCTGAACAGTCTTACGGCACGAGCAGTTATGCTTTTAAACTCTCCCAGCTGCGCATCTCATATGCGCATAGCCCGCTTACCTTGTCTCATTATCGTCGAAATTTAAATCATTTGCATATCTCTTACCAGATTGCACTCCTGCCGAGTTTCGTGATTGTGGCTTGATTTCTTCTGGGTGCATATATATTTTTTGTAACAGAGTGTATATCATTGATAAGTGATGTCAAGTCGCTGAAGAGCTTCGAAATGAGGCAATGAGACCGAAAAGAGCTGGGAAAGTGTGATGTAATGTGATTAGGCAACCGACAGTTTTTATGTTACTTATATGTGATAAAGAAGAGCTTTACAAACTTAAAAAGGCTTTCTTTATTTTGATTATGAAATTTTTGGTTAAAGAAGGCATAGGCGAACTATATAATTAATATGATTAATACAGTCGAGCACATTGCTTTGTTTTCTACTTATTGCATTTGCTTCAATTTTAATTTACTCAGATAAAACCAACATTTACCCCTCCAAAACAAATACATTTGAAATTAAAAAACAATATTTCTTCCTTTTCTTTTTTCTTTAACATTAACTATTTTGAATGAATGCAAATAATGGGCGGGTACTATAAATCTAAAACTTTTTTATTTATTACTATAATATAACTACTAAGGAAAGGTAGAAGAGTTGTATTCATTCGTCTTTAAAGTAATTAGACTTTACTATTCATTGACTACGTGTTAAATTCAATTTATTCGTGCTTATTGTCAGTCAAAGCTGTTTCATTTTTCTTTACACACTTTTCTAATCTTCTAATGTTTTATTTTTACAGTTATCCTTTCAAGCAAACTGTACGATACGCAATGAACAGCATTCAGTCTAAAACGTTACGTTTCATATTACTTTCGTGTTAATTAGACAGAAATGAATTACTATTTAACTTGATTTCTGGAGTCCAGTGAACAATAAGGCACTCATGAGTCAAGCTGATCATTAGCTAGTTTTCCTTCTGGATGAATTACCTGACTAAAGGCATTCAAAACGTAAGACTTTTCTACAGACGTTAGTGTTCAAGTTTTTATTAAATACGAATAAAAGCATTCTTCTTTTTAAAAAATTTTAAGTGAATTCAGCCTGGATTCGAACCCAAGCGAACGAGCTGGCTACACGTTTTCATGGTTTTCTCCATGTGTAACTTGAATACGAGCCAATTTCTTTCAAAACATCCTTTACAAAGGCATCTCTCCTCTTAGGTAGATAGTCCTCGAGTGCATTGATATGAGCAATCAAACCAATTATTTCCGGTGATAATACGATTGATTTTTGAAACTTAATGAATCTACATAAGCGCCTGAGCTAAAAAAAAAGGGGGGCAGTAACTTGCGTCAGCTTGGTTTCGCCTCACTCGCTTTAATAAACAGGAAGTTTTTGGTATGTATTCTTGGCGGAGGCATGACCTATTGATGTAAGAAATATCTCCATTCTGTTTCCTTTTGTTTTCCTTTGCTCTAATTTCCTTCGAGCTTTCTTTTCCTTCGCTTAAAACATAATACCCTTGGTATGTTTAGTTTCAGTTTTATATACGTTATTTCTTCATCTTGAAGTCTTAGTTGCAAAATCCAAACTATTCTAGGGAACATTACGTCACCAAGATGACATCCGACTTAGGTCTAGCCATGTGAATTTAAATGTCATACCAGAGGAAAATTTTATTGAAAACGGAAGATAATTTAGATAAAATTCAAAGAAAATTAAAAATTAATAAATAAATGAAGTAAAAATTGCATGAATGCATTTTGCAGACAAATATGTAATGATCGGATTTGCTAACCCCATCAGTACTGAAAATGTTCGTGTCAGTGTCCCGATAGACAGTAACGGTCATAAACTGTCTTGGAGTTTATTTGCCAGTCTGCCAGTTTTGTGCTAACTTTCGACAACAACCATTGAGTCAGCCTGCCTGTCGTACTGACAAGTAGGCGGCATCATACAGGAAGATGCTGACATAAAACTCCTTACAAAAATGCCTTAAAATATAAAACTGTTAATCTTGTTTTCCCAGCATTTTAATCATTGCACAGGAAGATACTTACGGGTGGATTGTTTTAGAAACGAAACCGCTAGTGAAGTTGTTACTCCAGAAGGGAGATGTCAGTGGCCGCATTTTTCGCAATTGGATCTGCCTCTCAGAATACCCGGCACCCATCACAGAGTCGGCCCCTTATGTACTGTATCCTCAATCAGTATTTTGCGTATTTGGACAACTTAGTTTGCTATCACGCATCCATTCATTTCAGAAGAACAACTGTTTTAAACAGGTTTTCTACATGCTTTCACTAAAAGAAAGACACAAGAGTTTCCTCTTTCTTTTCGCAAACAATTGTAAGTTTTTGGTTTTCAACAACTTGTCAGCTATCAGTATCAAATCCCCATCATCTATTATCATTTGTAATGGAGAACTAATTTCTCCCTGAAATGGTAGCTCGAAGTAATCTGTAGTAATTGGTTGTTTCATAGCTAGTAACAAAGCAGAAAAATTGTGCTAAAAAGTTGTTTTCCCGAAATGTCTTGAATGTGTGATATTGTCTTAGAAGGGACTACAGTTTTGCCATGCTGAGATTGCACCAAGACTAGAGGTCGAATCGCTATAGATGAATGTTGTATCCAGTGGGTGACACTGCGAATTCAAGGGAGCAGCAGATACAGAAAATATTTCTAGCCCCATTTTTGCTCATTTTCATGTCGTGTTAAAATGAATTATGGGGAAAATCCGAAAGCATATGCAGCTTGTAATCTAAAGAAGGTTGTACATTCATCACTGGCCCAGTAAATTTCTTAATATTTTGAATCCACAGATTTCAGTACCTGGCCATTCATATAGAAAAGTGCTACTTAGCAGGTGATGAAGCTCCTAACTCGTTTTCTAATGAAAGTAGGGAAACTATGCTAAAATAATTACTCTTGCGATGTGAACGAAATGTGACGTTGTTTTAATTAAAATAGTGTCTCCTACACAGAATCTTTAACTTTGATATCAGAATTTGCTTTCTTAATATCCATCCAAAGCAGAGCAGAGTATGACATGTGAGTTCGGGCTTTCTATAGAGTAGTCGGAGACGCACCATAAATAAATCCCATTTCGTTCGTACCGTTATACGGCCTGTTTTAATTAACACATTATTTTTTTGTGTTAAAATATTTTATGCACTTCTGATATTTCATCTACTCCAGCATAGTATGTAAATGAAGTAATTTTTAAATGGGAGCGAGAATCTAAATTTAAAAGAAAGGTTTGACGACATAGTCAGTCGTGGTAAAACTCCTTGGTAATTGTCTGTCTTGACCGCTGTTGCTGCCAGTTGCTGAATTTGTCTTTCATTGGAAATTAAGTTAGTAGTCCGGGAATAGCAAAGCTAGTTTGTTAGGCCTTAAATTTTGACTTGTAAATACTTTGAATCACTACTGAATTCGAATCTGTATACTACTATTGTTCGTGAATCTTTTAAGAAGAGGAAGTTGATATTATTAATTATTTTGGTTCTATGTTTCAAGTTAATTACTTTAGACCTGTACTTCAAGCTGAATTTTAAATAAATTCTGAAGTTGTTTTACGCATTGCATTTATTTAGCTTTCCTATTGAAAAGCAATGAATTTGTCCGACAGACTAGAAGGCAAGAATATTGAGTCAAATTCAGTTTTATACTGTTTTAATGCAATAATTTTAACTTAGTTTTGAAACTTACAGTTTTAGCAAATCAAAGGGGTGTTATTAATTTTATTTAGCGGTTTTTCTTCCCATTGCAATAAAAAGCAGGTCTTCCATTTATACCTTTTCATATTATAAAAGTGCTTTGTTCGTCTGAGTAGCAAAGTCTACCATTTAAGAAGTCCCTTTATACGTATTTCTTAACAGTATTTGCAACAAGTAATATTTTATACCATCTTTGTCATGAATAAATATAAAATTAATTTCTAATCTGTTAGAATGTTTCTAATCTGTTGGTGGATTTCTAATCTTAGACAATCTCTAGTCTAGCTATCTTGTACACAATCATTCCTTTGCGAAATAAAATATAACTGTGAAGCTGAACTTCTGTAGTAACAAATCAATGCAACCCACTGTTTATTTTGCACAAACGGTCACATTTTTTAACAGGACTATATTTTAAAATATTTTGATTATTTTTTATTTGTATGGTTTTATATTTAAACTCGAAATGAAGAAAGAGGCTTAAGAGTTTTCAAAAAATGACTTTGAGTTTAAAACGCTCTATTCGAGTTCTATTTTAATTTCTGTCTTTAAAGATTGAGTTTTACCAGCTGGGGTTACTTTTTATTTATTTAACTGTAAAATCTCTTATGAAGTGTTTGACTGTTTTTAAAATAAATTTTTCCCTTAACATAAGAAATACCTCTGTAAAATATTTGCTACATTTGCTTTGTCAAGTATGTACATGGATTTCAAACACTTAAATATGAAACCCATTAACTGCAAATATTAAATACTTAAGTGCCAAAGAATATATCCGAGCATTATTCTTTCCAAAGTAATTTAACTCTTGTTCATTAAGTTTGCGATTTTCGAAATTAAATGACAGGCTTCGAATAACGTGGAACTAATACATGTTGTCCTCCAATAATTAAAAACGACTCTGCCCATAGTGAGTGTTCTATGTATGGAATTGGCGTTATGAGTCTCGCGAAGTTTGTCATAAATGGACTCCGGTGTACTTAAATTGGATCGGTTCCGCATCCCTTTCAGCTGGACGTTTTAGACTCCTCCTCAGAGCAGATCCGAAACGATGTAACGTTACGACCATTTACATATCCTTATTGTGATGCATATCAGCAGGCGGACTAAAAAGTAAGCGGTCTTTCCAATTACGGTTGCATTTGAATGTGATTGCGTCTGCCATGTTTATAGCTGTTTTTTGCTACATTCCCAGAAGCGGCATGTTTATGCATGTTGTTATATCTGGCGTCTTTAATTGCCTTTTAAAGGAAACCCGCGTTTAATAGAGAAATCTTGTCCTTCCATTACGAAGACTCGTTTAATGTCTTATTGATTATTCATCTGAGTGCTGAAATTTATTCGGTTCTCCCCATACGGCGGAGATAAACAACTATTATTGTTATTATTACTCTGCATCTTCGCAAACAAAAATGAAGCGATTTGCATTAATGGTTTTTCGTAAATCGTTTTTCCCCTCTTATTAGTTCTGTCGAGGGAGGGGTCTCGGATACAAACTATTAAGTCGGGATAAGTTCGGCGCGCACACCTTCGTCCGCTTTTAATCAAGGTTAGACAACAGAGCGATTTGCTTCCCTCAATACCTCCATCATTACGAATCGACGCTCGATTTATTAGCTGTCCTGATTAGCGAACTTTTCTCTGATCATTCAATGGGTTTTTAATGTTATTTACCTATCAAGACTTTGATTACCTGACAATAATATATCGCAGGCTATTTTCAGATTAGCTTTATTGATTCTTAGCATGGCTACCCGAAAAGGTGGTTTCAAAACTTTGCGGCAGACATTGTTGCTCGAAATGAAACTTGGACTTATAACCTTGCCTTTAGACTAAACAGGTGCCAAGCACATAAACAACTCACAAAACAGAAAATAACCAAAAGATCACAAAATCTCGAAAGATCGCCTGCTTTCGAGCGAATTAAATACTTGGCCTATATACCTGCTGATAAATTACAGTTATAAGGAATTAATTGACCAGGCACCTGGAAATATTTCAACTTTAACCATAAAGATACTCTCATTTGCTCAAGGTTAATCAGTTCCAAGTCAGAGAGCAGCAGAACAAATTCCAACGTGATTGAGCATATGCAATAGAAACTAATTTTAGTAACTAACTAGACTTAGGTGGCTAATAAACGGCAGCATTTTAACTTATTCTCAGGTAACTGAGATTTGCATAACGCTTTCGAAAGGTACAAGCTCTTTGCATGGTTATAAGACATATATGTCACGAAATAATATAATTTCCTCAAGTATTTTAGCGTGCGTCCATGTTAATGTAATGGTAGAACTTCGATAAATATCTGGTTGCGTTAAAAATCGAAACATTTGACTTTACGATTTAATGCCCGTGTCCATAAAAACTGGATCATGTTAATTTGCAGCCCATATTGTTTAATCAAGATAAGATCGGCGAATTTCTATTCTCCATCTTCATTAATTTAAATACATTTATACAGCACCGGTTGTCCTATATTTGGATTTATTCAGGAGGTTTTCAAAGGCGTCTAATTTGTCTGCACTTATTAGTGCTTCGAAACCTGCTTTTCAGATTTACTCTTGGGGTCAATTTTCAAAAGCCACGGAACGTTGCTATAATATCCGTTCACGTTCGCTGAATAGGCCGGCCGTGTGGAATTTTCTTTTTTGTTCCCATGTATGACGCCCATTTGAGACAGTTTCCGATAGAAAGAACCCCGTGAATGCTTTTCTACTCTTCGTCAAGTAGGCCTTCACTGCAGTGCCATAATTAGTGTTGTGCCTAATCTTACTTATCTGACTGTCAAAGTAGATTCTTGCGGATTCCCACGAATTTACGGGGTCAGGAGCTCAAGATTGCATCCGTCGTAGGGCACCTTACCAGGTACGAATTTACCGAGGTGTATCCCAGTTTAAACTGGATCTATTGACGTCATTTCAAAATCAGTTATCAACTAGTGGAACAAAGATTTTGTTTCTAACGTATGAAAAACCAAGAAGTTGCCTAGGAAAATTCACCGTGGAAACTTAATGAATTGCATTTTAATGGAGAGGTTTTTTTTTCCATATTCATTGATGAGGATGTGACTGTATTAGAAATGCAACAATGCATGAAAAAATTTAGTCTTGTTTTTTGATTTGGGTCTCTCACATTCAGTTAGAAAGCCTTGCACGAAGCCATCCCTTCCCTTAGACGGGTAGCCCTCATGCGCTTTGCTATATTCAGTTAACCTAACCTAACTTGTCATATTTAGGTTCTAAAGCTGAAAACGAGGAAGTTTTCAATATTGTATATAGTTCGTGTCCTTAATTTGGAAATTATGACCATACTTAATATAGTATAAAATGCCCATAGAATGACAAAGTATAAAATGGCCAGATACATTTATGTATAAATCATCCTTTTTACTTCCTTGTACGAAGTAAAAAGGAAATATTGTAATCGCGAAAAGCTTCAGGCAGCATATTTCAACGAAAATATCCACTTTGACCGATTTCGAATGCAATTTAACGATGTTTTTGCGTGATATCTATACGTAAGGACAAAATAAAAGACTCTTTTCCTCCAAAAAAACTAAAAAACTGCTTTAAAATGAATTCTGAAGAGAATTTTTCGTGGCGTCTGTACGAACGTATGTACGTACGTATCTCGCATAACTCAAAAACGAGTAGCCTCAGAACGTTGAAATTTTGTATATAAGACTACTATAACATGTAGATGTGCACCTCGTATTTTGGTTTCAATCGGCCGCGCGCGCCAAACGTATATAAATATATTTATAAATATATCCACTCTGTTACCCGGCTCGGTGATCTCAGTTTCTTTACTCTTATATGTTTGTAAATTGTACATTTTTTGCTTTAAAAATGATTGAATTATGTTGTTTTTATCTTCCGGTTAAAGTTTTTATGCCTTTCGTAATTCTGGAAGCAATATTTGTACAATTATCAACAATTTAAAAGCTGTTTAAGTGCGGTTAAGTTTTAAATAACATGGCGGGCATATTTGTTTACATTTGAAACAGCAGAATTGTAGATTTGTTGCCAATCTAGAGAGACTAAGCTTCAGAACACAAAAATAACGCCTTCATTTATTATTGCGAATTAAATCATGCTTAATCCTTTCTGGAATTTTTTCGAGGAAATAAGTATTTAAAATTTACTTTGTAATTTTTAATACAGATATTTTGAGTTTTTATGTATTTTTGCCTTGTCACGAAGTGAAAACTGAATTAATTGAATGAGAAATGCTCAATCGTCTGTGAAAAACTATTTCTTTTTCGTTTTGTTTGCTTAATTTTTTTTATACATCGTTCTAGCTTTGTTATAGCATTTGAATAGAACATGTGGCAACGATTAGATAATTCTTTAAATGATATAAATTTTGTGCATTCTGAGTTATAATACGAACGAAATATAATACTGTTAAGTAAACCTAGCGCCAGAGTGTCGTTATGGTAAACAAAGTGAATTTTAAAGAATGCATTTATTCTATTGTGGTTTATGCGCTGTCGGCGAAGTAGGTTTAATTCAATCTAATAAGTTAAATGAAATGCAAGAAAAAATGCGTATAATTTAATATTTCGTACAAGGAAGTCATGTGGTGTACACATCAGATTTTTTATTCTCACGGAGGTGTTTTCAAGATGTGAGTGGTTAGCACGTCCAGCTGGTAATTGCTAGGCCCATGGCTCGAGTACCGGCAACAGCGAAGGACTAGTAATAGTTCAACTAGGTTCAAGTCACTGTGAAGGAGCTGGCTACAAGAGCATTTTTGTGATTTTATCCATATGTAGAGACATTACTATAAGGTATTTATCCCACCTTCTTGGCATGCCTTCGTGGTGTGGTGGTCTGCACGCTGGGCGCGTATTCCAGAGGACCGCGGTTCGATTCCCGGCGAATTTTTCACCTTTTCTGCTTAAAAAAATACCTAATGTCTCTACAATACGAGCTAGATTTCCTTGAAAAGTTCTCCATGAAGACACTCCTCCTCTTAGCCACATATCTTTGTGTGCTTTGCAACAATTCAAATATTGCTTTGCAAGATTATTGGAGAAAATGTTGTTCATAGCTGTCAATAGTTAACCTGCTGTTGGCATTACTTAGCGTATGCGATTGTAGTCTACTATTTAAAGTAGGCACTTCGAAGTCTTTACCCGGATCCTCACTTTCAATCGTAACGCGTGTTGCATCACTTATTTTTTCCCACCTTATTTGAGACTATAGTTCAAGTCAATCTTCATTTGTGTGTTGTTCATGAAACGAAACACTCTAAACTGAAAGGAAGTGAGATAAAAATAATTAGGAAACTCGACTTTCCGCCGCAGATATCGTTACCACAGTTACGAGGAAAGCAGAGCGAAAGAGTGACCTTGAAATACATTACTTAGTCCAAAGAAGCAGACTGTAGTTATTAAATTCTCATTTTTTGCTATTTTTTGTTTTATAGATGCCCATGATCTCTGCTTTTACTTAGATTCTGAGTGAAGATGTCGATAATTAAAGCTACTTTCTTACAAATTGAATATAAATTTTCGGTTTCTAAACAATTTAATAGGTAAAACTTGAAATTATTCGCAGTATTTTTAAAATCTTTTAAAATGAGCAGGTTCAAAGAGTAAATTTTTGCATGTATTAGACAAGTAAAAAAGTTACCTAAATTTTTATTATCTATGGAAATGCAAATGCATCTAAATAAAGTTTTTGAATAATTTTAAATTATAAGATTTTATTTATTTTGTTTATGCATAATATCAGGCATCAATATATACCCAAGTTAACTCGATTGAATGCATTAAGAGTCTAAACAACATTTTAATGCAGAGAACTTCTTTATATAGTTAGATTTTATTTTAGTAGGAAATGTTAATGAAAGGTTGTATTTTAGGCAGCATTTAATTCATTTAATAAATCATTCTTTCTTTATTTCTATGTTCTCTGTATTATTTGAGAAACTGCTAATGTATAATATCACAGCAACTATAATTTGGACTGACTTTTGCGTTAGCAATATTAAACCAAGAACTACGCGAAAAATTTACTAAACTTTTAGTGCAACAGATTCCCATAAAATTCTCATTATTCGTTCGCACTGAAGGTTAAACGGTTTAAGTACTGTTTATAATTTCTACCTGAATAATAAGCTGATAAATAACTGCAAGATTTTCGACATTTAATGATATATAAAGAAAAGTTTGATGAGAATGCTAATCTTGGCGATATTATTCAGCTAACTTGGCTTTAAGTATTAGAACTGGGGTCTCTTAGAATTTCAGATTGAACTTGACTTTTATCTCGATAAAACATTAACAGTATCTTGACAGTAGGTTTCATGAATAACTCTTGTTTCATGTGAGTATAACTATTGTAGCCTACAATTACAATTTTTTTTAATTGAGGGTGTTGAACGAAATATATATATATCTCTATATAGTGGATATATTCTATTAAATTGAATTTTTATTTGAGGATAAAGCAATTAAGTTTCAAACGCACTTTTAGTCTGAAAGGCAAGCAGTTTTCCTTTAGAAAATAAGAATGTTCGAAATAAGTAATATGGTATATTTTGGCTGTTTGTACTGTTGTTGCGAAATAACTTGATTTTTGTCTTGAGTTTTTATTTATTTTTTATTCTTTTATACAGTAATTTGTTTATTTATATAGTTTCTTTGGAGTTCCGAATTCGCGTTGGGGTATATTCTTGACTATTTGAGAATGAGGAGTAAGTTTTGTAAAATATTTTTGTGTATTTGTTTAAATTTGTTTCTTTGCTTCTGTGCGATCAAATGGTGAAGGACGAAACGTTTGTTCAGAACTCCATAATTATTTTTGTTGAATGTTTTAATTAATTGCTCCTAACGTGTTTGATTGAAGCATTAAACTATGAATAATTAAATTACAGTTTATCATTAGTGTTTTTAAAAACTATTTCGTTGCTTATTTTTAAATTTATTTTAAGTTTCACTAATACTTTTGTTTTAATTACTAAAATATTTTTGCTAATTTTTTCAAATCAATATTTTACATTGGATTAGCTTTTTCTCTTTCCTTTCTTTTCTCTCTGAGGCCCGTTGGCGCAGTGGCTCGCGCGTTGAGCAGCAGCACCACAGATCTGGGGTTCGATTCCCCGGCTGGGCAAGGTTGACTCAGCCTTTCATCCCATGAGTGGGTCGATAAAATGAGTACCAAGTTCGCTTGGGGTCTAAACACCACGGGTACTGCGACAAGCTGACCACTTTTCCAGGCAAGATGTACAAGTATCCCGGAGCCCACGGTCTAGAAAGCAGATATCGAGGCACTGCCGGCCATGGCTCTCAAAGATATTCTGTCCTCGACTTCCACACAGGATTGATTACTAAAAATGCGTGCGAGCGTGTTAGAAAGTAGAAAGATGTAAAAAAAAATTAAAACATTTATTTTAAAATATTTATTTAGCAATGCATATAATTAAGTTAATGAGATATGTTTAAGCGCTCTTAGGTGTTTTCTTTACAAACTTGTTAAGTGTTAGCTGAATGCCTGAGTGTTAGCTGAGCTTCTTCCTCAGTTTCTTTCTGTACTTAACTCTTGTTGTTCAATAAAGTATTCATTTGACAGAGCTGCTGAATGAGATTCAGTCAACTCATTAACATCCTGCGTTGTTGATTTCTAAATTTAGCTCATCCATTAGGGTAACTATTTCATCTGTGATAGTTTCTGGAAATTCTTTATAAATTCACTCATCATATGTGGGCATAATTGTTTTTAGAAACCTTTCATTTTTTTAAAATTTCAGCCCACGAGTCTCTAACATTGTGTAGTGCATTCCTTACCCCCTTATATTCAGCAAAAGTCTGTTTATATAGGTCCATCTTACCTACCAGTTGGCCTGATTCATTATTGTCCTCATATAATACCGTTTAAATGTAGCCATCACTGTCTGATACATGAACTGCTTAAGGCAGTAGTTTTGGAAGGAAGACTGATTTCCGTGTCAGAATTCTGAAGAGATTTTTGGGTATTCTGGAACATTGTCTCAGAACAATAATGCTTTCAATTGTAAATTTTTATTCTTCATATTGCTTAACCGCCGGTACAAAATGAAAAGTTAACTAATCTTTAAATATTAACGCAGGGCTAAATGTTACATAAAACGAAATAATTCTGTTCCTCTTTATTACTCAGTAACGTATTTTCGGCACTTTTCGGTTTCTTCTTCCCTAGCCACCACGGAATTTTTTTTTTCCTTTGTTCAGATTTCAATAAATACTTTGCGCCACGTATGACTGAAAAGTAACCGAACAACTAGCGTCCTTTTTGAGGCACTTAAAAAGAGGCGTTAAAAAAAAAAAAAAAAAACCGGGGGAGGGAACTGCTTGAGAGGGGAAGTCTCATTTCCCCATCCTTAATGTGTGTGGGAAAACAAAGAGCTAAAGACGGGCGGAATTAATTAAAACCCAGTGATTCGCTCTGCTGTTGCTATGGGGACAGATGTTGATATTCGGTACTCGGCTTCCAGCACTGAATCAACAGAGGGCGACCGTTTGTTGGAGCAGAGCAAACAAGCAGGGGGCACGCGCCCCGGGGCCCTCTGACCCCACCCTAGCATGGCCCCAGGCTCTTAAGTGCGCCAAGGATCTAAAACAAAAACAAAACAAAAAGCAGGAAGGGAAGAAGAACCAAAAATTGGAAGGATATGGTAAGGAGAAAGCATTTCAGCGGTAGGAGTTTCCACTCTAGTAGCATACAATAATTTTCTGTTTCACAATCAGAGCATCTTAACTTACTGGATGCGAGACATAGGCGCATGACTGTAGTAATTTAATAGCCCTGTCTAAATGCCAGATAAAATATAAAAAAAATTAGGAAAATTGAAAGAAGAAAATGCAAGTTAACCAGATGTTATCAACCATGAAGCTTCGCAAACTGATATATATGTATGGCTTAATATAATCTTTTGAGTTTTGGATGGTATTTGACGGTAGTTTCAGACGACCATCACTTTCCGCAATATATATTATCTCCTAACATTAATTTTAGTAGAAGTATCTAAAACGAGTAAACCCATAGGTAGGAGTCGGAATTAAACTTCCTACCCATGGGTTCACTCTTTTTAGATACTTCTACTAAAATTAATATTAGGAGATAATATAATAAATATTTCTTTAGTATATATATATATATATATATATAATCAAGAGATAAAAATTAAATCAAGAAAGGGGTTAACATAACCAGGATATTTAATTTACTTTGCTTTTGATTTTCGAAGTTTTTAGCAGTTCTGCTTTTTCTTTGGTTCGAAATTTATTTAATATTTCAGCACATTTCTTTTGATTTACCCAATGGTTGTTTTAGTTTCTCACTCGAGAAGTTATTAATAATGATTATTTTTGCGATAATTTTTGTTTTGGGGGTCATATTCGTAGCAGATTATATCTTGATGATAAATTAAAATTAAAAGAAAATGTTGTTTAAGAATTCTTACTTTATTTCCCTTTAACAGACTTTAATAATTTTAAATAAATACATTTTTATTTAGCACTTTCTGTCAATTATTTCTTTTGAATTTTTCAAGAATCCACAATCATTCAGATATAATTCAGAAAAGCGGTTCTGTTGAAAATTCTTCGGCTGCTTCTTGAAAAAACGAATTTTCAACAGCATTTTTTGCCTTGATTTTTAATGTTATATTAATTACATTAATTTTATTATTTTATTATGACAAATATATATATATATATATATATATATATATATATGTAATGCTTTTGATGCGTAGAAGAAAAGACTGGTAGTTTTAACAGCTTTCGATATCCATCGTGGCTGGTGGTTAAGGCATAAGATGAAAGCAACAAGACTGAATTTCGACAAATCAACAATCTTTATTTTCACACATATCCAATTAATTTGGCAGTCACTTATTCAATCATAATTAAATATGATAAATTTCTATGTACATTGTTTTTTTTTAAAGAAATGACGTAGGCAGTAGAGAAGCAAAGCGGCGCGAGAATGACAGAGCAGCACTTAGGGAAAGGAATGGAATAAGAATGACGTAGTTAATTCGCCAGCGGTATTTATACTAAGTATGATGGACTTGTTGATACAAGCTGTGATTGGTTAATTTGAGGTTGTTATATAACATAGAAAGATCGCGAATTTGGGAGAACAGATGAATTTAGGGGGGGGGAGAGCACCAGATCTAGAATCGTTAATTTTGTGGTCGGCAATTATTTTTAAAATAGCTATTGTATTTTCTTATATCTTACACACACATATAGATAGATAGATAGATAGATAGATATATTAGGATTTGTTCGTTTTGAGTAAAGCTGATTTTGCTTCAGTACTCAGATTCCTAGGATTTCTTTCATTTTATATTAATCAGATGAACTTCGGAACCCACGATAACGGCAAACAATAAAAGAGAAATCCAGTTAAAGTAAACGCATGTGCATCTTGTGGCCGAATGGATAAGACAACTGACACATCGCCAGTTACTCCTGGCTCGTTTCTTGATGCCGGGCTGTATATGAAGGGCTATATGTATGAGGTTTTGAGGATTTTCTTCATATGTAATATGAGTCTGAGACAATTTCCCTGAAACTTCCTGCATGACGGCCTCTTTCTCCTAAGGCAGGTATGTATAATTAATGAGCGTGCATAGTTGTCATAATTAATAAGCCAATGCATTAATGAGCCATGGATACAAGGCATGACAGTAAAATGACATTATGCCGTAAGTTGTTGCTGTGATTTGATTAATTGTGAAGATTAAATATATAGTTATTGATAAATTTGCACTAAGCGGAAAGGTTACTTTTATTTTGGAAATCAAATTATCGCTCACTGAGTCACTGACAAAGAACTTACTCTTCTTCATTAACGAAACACTGGCAAGGTAATGAGATTCGGGAATTACACATGTAAAACTTCATACCATTAATATTTTCCTATTAAAAGTAATTTGAAATAACTGGGTTTGAGATATCAAAGATATACTCCGCACATAAGCCAACAGGATGTGGGTCACATAGGATTAACAACCGTCAGAGAAATCTGTAATATGTTTGGAAGAATCGTGATTAAATAAATAAATTTTTAACAAAAGTCGTGATTATTTATGTAAACCATAAAATCTAATTTTGATCCACAAAAGACCTTATTCGACCTTTATTTTCCTAACCGTTGATCATATAAAAGATAGTATAGAAGGCCTTTGCTGTGCAGTCTCGCTGTGTTTTTGTTTCGACTCTTTTTCCTGACCGCTCTTTGGTTCGCCGCTCTCCTTGCTTGCACTGATGCTAACTACGCTATACAAAATTGTGATGCTAACTACGCTATACAAAATTGTTTTTGTTTCGACTCTTTTTCCTGACCGCTCTTTGGTTCGCCGCTGTCCTTGCTTTGCACTGATGCTAACTACGCTACACAAAATTGTGATACGTTATATAAAACTGTTAGGTGCTTATAGTGCCCATGATGATGTGTGAAGTAAAATATGTTTCGATAATTAGTTCGTTGTCCAGCAATAAGAATTATGTTCAATTCGGCCACGTCTGTCTATAAGTTTCTCCTTTGTTATGCATCATTCAGACTACGCAGCGAAACAATTGCTCAAATTTGTTACAGCTATCGCTCAGTTATCAAGATAATTACTGTTATTATTATTACACGCACACACATATATACTTCTTACAGAATTCGTGTTCTAGAAAACAGTAGAAAGCTTGAGTACTGCACGTAACCACCCCGCATTTTTTGTATAAATTAAAAAAGGAAAAATATTTCTAGCTTAATAAATTTTTGTATGATAAATAGACTTTGTAACAAAACTGCAGGAGAATATTAATAACATATATTTAGCAATTGAAAACTGTAGAAATTACATGTGTGAAAATGTTTTCGGCTTTCTAAACGTAAAAAAATTATAAAGTAAAGAATGTAGCACTCTAGCAAACCATAAAAGAATATCACCGAATACCATAGCAGGGAAAGGGGAGAAAAACCTCGAATTCTTTCAATTTATACTTCAGCAGACTTCTCAAGGCAAGCCGAAAATGATGTCACCAATGCTAAATTTTGAAAATTAAATTTATTTTGCTTATACAGCAATCAAACATTTTGCGATTTATTTACTTATTTTATAATCAATATAAACTTTTACTAAATAGAAAGCTGAAGACCGGGGGACGGTATAAAAATTAGTTTTCGTATTTTTTTTTTTTTTTTTTTATTTTTTTTTTAAGACTGGTGGTTTTTTTTTTAACTTCAGCTGATTTGTACTGAGTGACTTTTTGTATTTAAGAAATTTCGTCTATTTTTTATGAGTTTTATTGAATGGTTTTGTTAGAAAAAAGAATTTAAAGCTGAAAAAAATTTGTTAACTTTCCAAAGAAAATCTTATAAATTAAACTTCTTTCTTATTCTACAATTTTAATGCTTTTGGCGCCGATTTTTTATTACATTTATTAGAATGTTCTTCATAACTTTAAGAATCGATTTTGCAATTAATGAATTAGTTTCATAGAAAAAAAAATAAAAAGCATATTTGTATGTAAAAACTTCAAAACAAGTGTGACTTCAATTACAATTTCATTTCCAGTAATTTTTCTTTTCAATATTTTGCAAAAAACATCCTTCCTTCTGTTAAATATAGTATGATAATAAACACGCAGTAAAAATATTAAATAATTTAGTCCATATCTATATAAGTTTTAGGACTTTCAGTCAAAGGAAATTTATCAAAAAAAAAAAAAAAAAAAAAAACACAAAACAAAGAAAACACTCTTTAAAGAATGTAAGCTCTTAAAATGGTCATTAATTCATTCCCAAATTTTTAAATATTTTTCTCAATATATCTAACAATAAAACCTATTACTATTCAATTGGTGAATACGAACATGAATTACAAGCTTTTATATGAAACCTTATCTGACCTGAAATATTGCAAAATAAATAATAAAATGTAAACAGAAATTTCTTTTTCAGTTTTTGTTTCATAAAACACGTTCAAAACAATTTTAGTATATAGATTATTTATAATATTTTTTTGAAATATTTATAATCAATATTAATAACATTAATTTGTTGTGTAATTCATCTTTTCCGAAACATATAGTTTGAAATTTTAGTAGGCATAGAATTTTTTAAAACTGTTTAGCAGCATTCATGGTTTATTCTGTTGTTTCACCTATTTATTTTCATACATAAATTTAATTTTTTATTAATTTTGGAATGTTTTAATTAATTAAAGAGTTTAAATGTTTGTTCTGATCTGATTTTCAATAATGTTACAGTCAGGAACGTGATCACTTTCTTTGTGTCATTTCTTTCTGTTCATGTCTATGACAAATAATTTCCATTTCTGAAGAAGTTTAATAAAATTTACTGTATTGAAATATTACTACATAAATAACAAAATTTACTGTTTTGAAATACTTACTGTACTGAAAATTTACTGTATTGAAATCATTGCTGAGCTAAATAATAAAAGGAAAAAAAAAAAAAAAAAAACTTCCAAGTTCAGAAATAAAAAACAAATTTCCAAACTTCACTCAGTATTTAAAATCAATCAAATTATACACACAAATAGAGCTTGCTGATAGTTGCAGTTACATTTAATTGTGTTCCTTTTTTTTCTACACTGATTTTTAATAAATAATTGAGACAATTAAAAATCAAAAAATAAAGACTGAGGTAGGTGTGGCATTTGAAGGGCTGTCAAAACTGTTAAAGCTTTTTTATGCTATTTTTTTTATCTTCAGATCGTTTCAAAATTTCTTTTGGGTGTCGTAAAGGTACTAAAGTGTATTGTTTGCAAAACATTGGCAAATTGGTAATTCCATCGATTTTAAGGGTACAAAGTCTCCTTAAAAATGCCGAAACGTGTATATTTACGTCAAGATATGTCTATGGCCAACGACTGCGAAAATAGAGGCTGCATAAGGACTTTTGAGGAGACTGCAAACATTAAAAAAAACTAGTACAGTTTGTTTCGTATACAAATAAGAAATAGTATAAATACTTCCTATTAGCAGTGTTTTTCAATAATTCGATCCACCTTGGCAACAGTATTATCAAAGATATTCTGAACTTGATGTGAAAGCTAAATAATATGTCATACCACGCCTATACTGTTCAAAGCAGCAGAATTTTTGCAGTGTATCATGTACTACAATTCAATTTTGACAATACCTTGTAAAGTCAATTTGAATACATTAGACCACATATACCTTGTAAAGTATTTTTCCCTCCTTACCGAGGGCCTTCGCAGTGTAAATGAAAGAGCATGTCTAGTCAGTATTCGGGAGATTAGGGGTTCGAATGTCAAAGACGGCTTTTCTCATTTTCCTTGTTTTCTACTCCGTAATAAACTTAAATGATTTTACAGTGGCGCCCTAACTATAATGTGGTGTACGATAATTCGTCATTACCAGAATTTGGCGTCTGAGCCTCCGTCTATCGAGTTACCGTTAAAGTAGGGAAGAACATAAAGTATTTTCTTCCTCCTTCCTCCCTGCCTTTGTGGTGTTATTCGGAAATCTGTCCGGCTAGCAATCGGAAGGTCCGGATTTCGAGACTCTCCGAGGGCATTAATGACTTTTTGGAATTTTCTGCTTTGATGAAAAAAACAACTCTACAACCATACGCAAGAGAGATATTGAAAAAGTGGATACGGTACAGGAAACCAGTCTAAGCAAAAGATGGCTTCTTCTAACTCTTTCGTTTCTCTTACTTTCAGTAGTTAAATCCTCCAGCAACTCCCAGTCTCATTCATATACCATAACGTTGCTGCAAATTTACATTTTTCCTTCAAAATCTGATATAATGATCTGCTCAGTCTAATATATATTTATATCACTTATGGATATTTTATGTTTTATTGCTGAAACTCATTGTAATGCTGGAATGCAACTAGAAAGTTCTTTGGTTATTAATTATCAGTGTAAAGGTAAAACAAAACTACTGTCTTTAGATTTTACTATGAAAATTTCTGCCTCAAGTTTATAATGAAAAAAGTTTAATAATAACTATGTTTGGTGCCAAATTCCTTGCCGTTTATCTCTTTATAAAACACGCATTATATTGTATAATTTACAATAATTATGTCTTTAAGTAGTATATTTTAAGTCATTTATTATTTGTCATTAAGTAGTATATTATTTTTATAGTCAATTTTATACTAATTATGTATTTTTAATTACTGGAATCATTACATTTATACAATTTGTGTTTTGTATAATTAGGAAGTACTTCTGTAGTCGTGAATAGGTAAATATTTAATATAGAAGGCAAGTTTAAAATAAACATCGTGTTACAAATAGTTATAGCAAACGATGTGAGTGACGCATATTTACCTGCGATACCTCAAATTAACTATTCAACTATTCAAATTTCCAATCACAGATTCTCTATACGAGATCCTTTTGTCAAGTGGCATACATCTACTTTACAGTCCAAAGGAGCAAATGAAAATGTGTGCTTCACATGGTCTCCAAACTCACCGGAAATAGCTTCTTGTGATCAAGTCCTAGCTTGCTGTTCCACGTCAGCCTCAACAATTTTGTTCTCAAATTAGCTCAAACCAGAAATATCCCTTTAAATTAGCATATGTTTCCCACCCCCTTGTGTAAAGAACGGTGACTTTTTTCTTCATTCTTTCTACCCAAACAATCATATGATTTGTATTTGACATTTTCTACCAAATTTAATAGCTATCCCTCTTTTTCTTTTGCTCTCCCTTTTCCGTTCTTCCTTATTTTTCTTTTGTTATTGGTGTTTACATCAGCTTTGTAAAAATGTGTTAGGAAAATGGTGGAGTTTACTGAAACTCGAAGGGACAAAATTTCCTCATTTATGATGACAGGTATCTGAGATTTAAGCATATTTATAAAATGGAAATGAGCTCTGGGTTTGTCTGCCTACCAGTTTTCAATGGAAATATTTAGGTAGATATATATAACAAGGTTAGGTAGGTTATTTGAATATGGCAAAGCCACAGGACTATTTGCCTATGCGAAGGGATACATTCTGAGGGAAATTGGCTTGTATACACGTAACACACGGGGAAAACCACGAAAGCCAACGAAGCAACCAACTCGTTCGCCTGAGTTTAAATCCAAACCAAGTGGAACTGCCAGTATTCAGCAGTCTTAACCGCTTGTACACTGGTGAGCATATTATTACAAACCCAGACGATGAAGCAGTAGATTAAAAGAGTCATACATGTATAAGCGATGATAAAATATTGCCGTGAAGGAGAGTAGAATGAGATGTTTAAAAGATGCCGGGAAGAAGTGATGGTCATTCTGACAATTATACAAAGAAAACGTTTTCTAAAACATTTGATAAATGTTTGCATTTTGCAATTAACATACCGAATTTTGAAATTTTGAATATACAAAAACATCTATGTATAGAAATGAACATAAAAATAGAAATATTCTGAAATGTATGAAAGTGATCGTTAATGATATACCTGTTTAATTAATGATCAGTATCATTGATCACTGATCATCAGATGATCATTAATTACATCATTTTTATCAGTAATGATATTTAATAATTTCTATACATTTAATGACTTAAATTATCATTTCCATACATGTATAAGTGTAATGACTTAAAAGTATAGAAATGATCATTCATTGTCTATCAGCATACAATATATTATTCTTTACATTGGTTTATTTCAAATTATTGAAATAGCAACAAATTATTTTTTTTATTATTAATTGTTCCTAAAACGTGAAATAAATTGCATCCTGTCTACTGAATAAATTGGTGATAAATTAAATTCGAAACTGTAGAGCATATAGAAATAGTGATGCAGTATTTAATCTTTTAATGCTAATTAATGAGTAGCTTCAAAATCTAATAACAGAATTTTATCGCATTTGATAGAAGTTATATTTTAATATTTTTAGATTAGACTCTGAAAAATCTCCAGGGTGTCCTTCATTGTTATTCTGGACAACATATTGGCAAAGCACATTTAAACATGTGATATAGATTTAATAGTTTTAATTCTGTTACTCAGAAACGCTGGGAGACAAGGCTAATTGCCTTGGTGACAAAGCTAGGCTTTTGTATATAAATAACAAATATTACAACATAATCTGGAATATCTAGGGTAACGTGAGCTGATGCTATATGGGACAACTGGTATCTCAGATAAAATGTAAGATCTTAATTTTGGGTTTCAGAATACAGTTACGAAACAGTGGTCTAATTTATCTCGTACTACATCATTTTTAGCAACTTTGCACAACTTGAAAGATTTAATGTCATGTTATATAATATGCAGCTCCGCACATCATTTATAAATTATAGCTATGGTATAGTGCATAGAAATAACTTTTGTTATTTGAACGAATAGGATGTATTATTAAGAAAAAGTTCTTGGATGTATTATTAAGAAATGCGCGTATGACTTTTAATCACCCAGTTTGCTACAGGCTACGCACATGCTGTGCAGATCAAAAAAAAAAAAAAAACTGTAAGTCTTATTCAGCGTGAAATGGCAATAGTTGTCAGAGTTGCTAATTTTCCAGCCATGTGGTTTGTTAAACGAGTAGATAGCGTACTGGTGATAGACATCATTCGAAAACGACGGACAACTAAAGCGCTATGCCTCAAATGGAGAACTAGGTGCCTTGCAAGGTCAATAATCGCAGCCTTTTGAATTAATCCAAATTTGGTTGAAAAAATCTTTTTTAATACGCTTTTTCCTCTTTTACTAGTTTTATTTAAAACTTAAAATGAACTTACTTGAAATAAAAAGAGTGAAAGGAATATTCATTGCAATAAGCAGTTAAATTGATTTTTGCATTTATTGGCCTTAAATCCAATTGTACCTCATTTAAAATGTCCCATTTTTGCATATTTAGCACGTAGTTGTTAGATTTTTCAGAATAATAATGTACATTGGGATATGCGTCTGACTGAAGTCCTTTGGAAAGTGTTCTTGCAGCGGTTCTCAACCTTTTGATTAACGCGAACCATCTAAACAAAAGTTGAAAAAACTTTAGTACCACCACTACATTTCACAATGATTATTTTTCAATTTCTGAATAGAAATATTAAAAAAAAATATATTTTGCCATTTGCACAACGTGTTGGCTATTTGTATTAAATATGCACACATAAAAATATTACATTAAAAATTAGTTAGCATTTTAATTATCAAAATTTAAATTATAATACTTTAAGCCTAAAATTTAGGCCTGTTTAAGAGAGATCAATTTCTTAATGTATGTCTGGTCCTATTTCAGTTAACTTTAACCGTAAATAAGAACGTTCTTTTAATTTTGTTCTATATTGTTTTTTAATATAACATGGAACAAAATCCTTGTTCACACAAATAGGTTGTGCAAAGAGGGAATAAAATTTAATAGCTTTATTTGAAATGCCTTTAATTGAAATGCCTTTTTTAAATTCTTGTTTTCAGTTTAGCCTAAAGTTAACGAGTGTGTTATTATTGAAATCTTCAGTTAGAGTTCGATCACAGAAAATTTCTATCAATTGTTCTTTTTCTTGACGATATTTTTTAATTTAATAGTCAAAAATACTTTGTTTCTTTGCGGACCAACTATTTTTCTCTTGTGTACCATCAGTGGTACGCGTACCACCGGTTGAAAATCACTGGGTCATAGCAAATTTAATGCCGAATTTCTAAAATGAAAATTTTCTTCAAACATGACATTTGAACTCTGAAAAAGGGGAAACTGAACAAAGCTTTTTTATATCTTTAAAATAGTATCTATAGCTAAAACTTTTGTGAGACGATACCAAGCTGCCATTTCGTGGAAATGCGTAAAATAAGATTAAAAACTTCGGTTAAAATAATGCAAAATAAAAATCCCAAAACAGCCATAGGTAAGTGTTATATTGTTGGCATCATTGACCTGCACAGAGCCAGCGGGAGTGGGCCTGCTAGGGCTGCACTGCAAACGAGCGCCAACACAAGTTTCTCTGAAAGTAACTGATGACATGAATTTTTATTAATAGTTTTGCTTTTATAAACAAATATTTGGAAATAACTAAAACAGAAAAATGTGCAATTACAGAAATTATGTCTAGTGCAAATATATAATGTAAAATATCTTTAGAATGAAATTAAAATTTATTGTGCATAATTTTAGGCACAGGAAGAAGTTACTATTTAAAAATTTTAAACATCATTCAATGCGCAACATCGCATTGAATTGACGAATTTTGACTTGCTTATTTTGAAAAATTGAGACATGCCATGTACCATGTATGTCATGAAATCAAACGTTAAAAAGGTTATTCCAAAAACTCTAACAATTTAGATTAATAAAAGTGATTCACATTTTGCATAGAAATTATTCATATTTTGCATAGAAATGATTCACATTTTGCAATACAAAGAACAAATCTTGGAAGTTGAATTCTTTCACAGGCTCCAGTTTTAGAAATGCCTACCATTTGAGTGTAATCCTCGAGACATCTACGACGAAAAAAAGTCATTTTTGACTATGTAGACAAATTTACTACAGGTGTTTTAATTAATAAATATTTCATAAACCGGAGTTATTCTTAAAACATGTACCACAGCAGTGCTATATGTAATTAACAGACAATCTTGAAAATACTGTTGCTTTTTTTTTTTTTTTTTTGAATTCGTCTCTAGTGTTCTGTTTTGTTGTTTCTGTTGATACTATATTTCTAAGGGTTTGCTACATAAAATTTTTTCTGACGTTTCTATAAAATAAATTTGACCAAACCATTATTAAAACAAACTAAATACGAAGCAATAAAAATATACTGGTGCAGATTTTCTTAAAATATGTGCTGTGACCTAAGAAGGATGCACTAAATTTCTGTTGATGGAAATATTCTCGAGTTAAAAAATGGTTTTGGTTGAAAAGTTTACCCCTCCTCCTGTCTGGATGTTTTTCAGATACCTGATGATAGGTATCGCAGCTAAGAATGTTAAATGAAAGCGGAAATGCCATCTAAACGCAGGCCAAGGAGGCATTCAGAAATGTTAGCTAATAGCTCGCATCCTCTTTGAAATTTAAGAAGCCATATATCGTTTTGTGAGAGCTATACGAATTCATATCCAGAAAGAATTTCTGACAATAGAGGAAACCTTTCTTTGGATAGGGCTTAAAATTAGGTGTCAAATTTTTCAGATAGTCAATTCATTTCTGATTATAAATATTCCAAGTCAGAGCTCCTTCTTTTTCTAAACGAACTAAATAAGGCCTTTTTCAGACAGAGTTTTAAACCCTTGTAATAAATAAATTTATATTGTTTTCATTTACTCAACCGAAGAGCGATTTATTTATTTAATTAAGAAAGCATTTTTAAGACTGGAGTGTAACTACTGTAGAATTCCTTTCATCTGAAATAATAGAATATGGTCATACTGGATACGTTTTCAAGTAATCCAAAGCAATAAAAACAATTATTTAATATGCTGTATATTGAAACTGCACATCAAATATAATAAATAACATATTTTTCAGTTTTTTTACTTATTTTTTAAAACTTGTGTTTCGACCTTTTAAAACTTCTGATATGTGTTGATCTGCTTGGAATATATATATATATATATATCTTTAAATTCTTACTTCTATTTCAATTATTACTTTTAAACTACTAAAATGAGTTGGAAAATTATACGTTTAAAAAGAATTGTACTATAGTTTAAATTAGGAAATATTTAAAAAATATGTCAATTCTACAAAACATGAAATACAGTAAACTTTTGCTGAACCCGTACTTGCTGAACGCGATTTTACGTATACGCATTATCTCAATTGCCTCCATTTAATTTGACCAGCCGAAAAATTTCAATTATACGTGGTACGCTGCAAAGCGTCAGCCGCGGTGCGTTAATCCTCTTTAATGGCTGGTGTGAAAAATCATTCATTAAAGACGTTAAACAATACTCAGAACAGCAAAACCTGAGCTTTAAAGTTCTCCTAATTCTCGATAATTTTCCAGGACAGGGTACTGAATCCCTCACAACACTGCATCCATATGCAGATATTTTATTCCTTCCACCGAATACACTTCTTTAAATCAACCAATGGGTGAAGGAATGATGAATAAGTCAAAGCCTATCACGTCAGGCCTGTTTATATCTCTGCAAAAAAATAATTTAGGAAAGCACGACACGTTAATGACATTTTGGAAGCAATTCGAGATGAGATACTTCATAGAAATTAATAAACTCGTATGGGAAAATGTGACCTCATCACCAATAAATATATTATAGCAACAGTGCTGGCCCGAAGTTGTTAACAATTTAACGATTTCTATCGACTGAAAATAAAGTCAAGGAAGTGGTACAAGCAGCAAAATAGGTGGCGAAGGATTTTCATAAAAGAAAGACGTACAAATCAAAGAATTAATCAAAAATAACGATAGCGAAAAGATAAATGAAGAATTGGATGATCTTATAACATTAGCCGATGGTGAAAGCAGCGATAGTGTGTAAGGATTATGTTAATTTTATTAACAGTTAAATTTTGAGTTAAACTTCCTTTCCTATCACTTCTTAATTTCAATATACCACTTACGGCCCAGAACGTAGTTTTAGAATCACGTCTGAATGCTAATGAGGAAGAGCGGTATTTAACTGCGAAGTTCTGCTGTCTTAGTGAGAGAGATACCAGATATTCTGGCTGCACGAGTTCGCAGGCTACTCTCTCGTAAGCTATTATTACGCTCGGCCGTACTTTAGGCCCTTGATAGCTTCGCAATCAATTAGCGTTAAGGGGCCAGCTCTGTTAGAATTTTGATAGCTTCGGTTATATTCTAGTTAAGATTCGTTTAGTTTAATTCTTAGTCTCTTAAGTTGAAGCCCAAGTGTCGGCTTTATTGTACAACTCCAAGATGGAATTCTGTTAAATCTTATTTGAATAATAAAGGGTCTTTTAACCCTTTCCAAGTTTATTCACTGTCTCACGAACTCAAGCTATCATTCGCTTACTAGTTCTTAAGATTCTTCACTTTTAACTGTAACTTAGAATTACACAGTGCGGAATCCTACAAGTGAATAAGATAGACAGCCCTTAACGTACAAGTAGTTAAACGAATTGTTAAAAAAGGCACAGTAATTGTTTGTTTTGTAATGGATATTAGCTCAAATGAAGAAAGAGGAGAACACTTCATGAAAGGTATTGAAAAACTTTGCAGTTCTTACAACGAACCGTTTAATGAGTTGCATCGTCACACTATTTAAAAATCACCAAGTGTTTAAAAAATAATTGTATCACGTACATTCTTATTAAGCAGTAAAATAAATCCTTTTACTTAACATTTGTTTCATTGTATCAGAATAATATTTAGGTTTGTATAAATTATGGATAATTACTTTATCTGAACTATACCTGACCTGTTTTTTCTATAGAACACTAACTCTGTAGAATTCTATTTTGCCGTGCCCTCAGTGTGTTAATGACGACATAATAATTCTTGTTACTACATCTTTACCTCATTTTTCTTTTTACGTTTTCTATGGGCTTCTGTTGAGTCTCTACAACCAAATTGCTTTGGTTTTCAAAAGTACAGATTTTAACACTTTTATTTTTCTCCAGCCACACTTCTTCTGTTTTTTTCATTTGTGTTTTTAGACTCTTGAACACCAGAAATAACTTCAGAGGCCAGATATGTATTGCCCCAGTGTCAGCAGGTTATTCCTAGTTTACTGTAGCAAGTGGCCATAAATTAGCATTAAACTCAATTCATCCCGAGCTTAGCAATACGATTCACTGTGCTGATACTGTCGTTTTTGCCAACTAGTCAGATGTATTCGTTTTTTTTTCCTTGGATAATTTTGAAAAATGTTTGTTCAACCGGTGCTCGGATAGACCGCAACAGAGATAATCCACAAATCTGTAGTCGGGAGCTCAATATATTGTAAATTTCAGTGACTGACAGCACACAAATTTCCTCAAAGAACACTAAAATGTATAATATATTTGTATAATATATTTTAAATATAATTAGAAGATTTTTATTTTATGATTTAGTAGCTTAGCAACTTAAAGCTTGTTTAATAAAACGAAATTTCGAACTCACATAATTTGTCAGACATTTAAAATTATACTCTGAAAAGATTTACTTCGTAGTTTACTTTTTACGCATACAGCCAAGACTTTTGAAGTGGTGGGGGGTTGAACACGATTGTCAGTCAATGCTGTCTTGCCCCACCATTCCTGTTGAGATGGATTTCGATTAAGTAATTACTGATATATGATATGGTAATTACTGGTAATTACTGATTATTATTAATTACTGATTAATTTATGGTAATTACTGATATATGATGAGTAACTACCTTAATGAGGGACTAAATGAATTATTCAGCTCAATTATGTAGGTATTTTTGAATATTACGCCCAATAATGTCAAATTTAATAGGCTAGTTAATTTTAACTTAAGCTGTGCGATACGATTTCTGGCAGAAATCGCTCAAACAGTTAGCTGACTGTTTAAAAATTAGGACTATCCGAATGAAAAATCATCCGAGTGGTGGCAACACTATTACTGGTATTGAAGTTAAATTCAATTTTAAATCAAACAATAAAAAATTCCGTTCTAAATTTGAAACGCTTTTTGTGAAATTTACTGTGATTCAAATGATATCCACTGCTATGCTATATGCGCCAAAGTTGATAGTGGATAAGACGCTATGAACAAAAATGTTTGCACCGATGGAGTTGTAGGATTTGTAACAGAAGACTTATACTACTATACCTTCAAGCATTCTTAATTTTCTGATATCTAAAATTAAAATAACCTTAATTCAACTAATATTCTCGCAGTTCATTGAGGGCCCACCAGCGGCCGAGCGGCAAAGTCCCTGAACGCCGGTACTTCGGTCAGAGGCTCGAATCTCAGCAAACAGTTTGGTTACATGGGCCTTTTTCGTGGTTTACACCATGCGTAACGTGTATACGAGCCAGTTTCCCTTAAAACGTTCTCCACGAAGGCATCCCTCCCCTTAGGCAGATCCTTGAGTGCCTTGCTATAATTAAATAAACCAAGCCCAATTCATTAGAAAAGGCCTCTAATTTTACCTATATGTTGAATTTTATTCCCTTTCCTTATTTCACAAAACTGTCATTTTATTGCACTCTGCTGTTTCTAGTTTAAGAACTTTTCGTTCATATTTTTGGTGAAATATTAATTTTCCTTTTCTTCATTAAAAAGTTAAGCAATTCTTTCAAACAAGTTGAATAGAAGCAAACCGGTGGAAAATCAAATTGAAAGCAGTTCGATCTTCACGATATTAACTATGAGAAGTTTTTATGATGGATTTTATGAAATAGTGATGGAGAGCATTTTTAACCATGCAGTATGACATGAAGCACAAAATGTATGTGTTAAAATGTTTATATTTAAACTGATATATTTTTTTTTTGCCTTCGTCGGATTTTAACTGCATATTTAAATTCAAACTTTTCACCTACATCTAAACCATGTCCTTTTTGGCAATTTAGAATTCAGCGAAGGGAGATAAATATTTTTCCTGAAATAAATCTTGGTTACAGCAATATGTAAAAAATTGCCAAAAAGGACATGGTTTAGATGTAGGTGAGGAGTTTGAATTTAAATATGCAGTTAAACACATCAGTTTAAATATGAACATGTGGACGAATCATTGCAAGCGCCTGAAGACAGATTCATAGCTAATGTATTTTGTATGAGCGTAGATATCGTGTGGATCATTTTTAATGAATGTTTTGATCTACTAAAACTGCGCTATGATAATTTTAGTTTCCAATACAATTTATCTGAAACTGATAAAGAAGATCTGCGAAAAAAACTGCAACAATTTCGGGAAAAGAAAATAAAAGGTATTAAAAAAAATCCAATCGTATTTTAAAAGATATTCAAAGAATTTTAAAACTCAAAATCCTTTTGACATTCTGCAGTTAATTACATTTAGAAATGTAGCCTTTCATTAATTATTGGCTTTACGAATATGTCTCAGATGTTCATGACACTTGCATTAATAGCAGTCGAAAATTAAAATTATGTATGTGCCGAATTAAACATAAAAAAATAACTTTCCTTCATTTAAAGTGTAGAAAAATAAAAATTCATGCGAAAAAAATTATTATTTAATTAAATTTTTATGCATAAATGTTTATTTAATTTTTAAATTAAATATTTTTGATTATTTTTAAAATATGGCTTTGTTGTTTTATTTCTACTTCTAAATTTCCTTCTCTCATTTGTATAAAATAAAAAACTCATCTTGAAGAGCTCTTTTTTTTTTTTTTTTTTTTTTTTTTTTTTTTTTTTTTTTTTGTAATTTACAGACGGGCGCCGAATACCCTAGCGTAGGTCCTCGATCTAATTTTATAAATATGGGTGTAAAAACGTAGACTGTGTTAAAATCAAGTAAGGAGATAGTAATTTATTTAGAAAAGGCTTTTATTTAAAATTTGTGAAAGAATTAATGAACCAAGAAGAAAAAATAAATTATCTTATAGATTAATGTGAACACGAAACTAAGTTGAATAGAACTCTTTACAAAACTTTTTACGAAATTCATCTATTTTATATCACGAATAACAAAAAAGTGATGAGCTCTTGATAAATTTCTAAAAACTTTCGCTTATATGTTTGACAGTGCAATTCATTTAAGAGATTTCGTTGTTTGGGAGCCCACACTTTTATATTTGTGATATAAATTGTAGATAAATCGTGTAAAGAGAACTACTTAATTTCTTGTTCCCATGAAACTGCGTCATAAACTATTTTTCTTTTTACCGTTCCTTAATAATTTTATGAGTTGAAAGTAAAAGCGTATTTCATAAAAACTCTTATTTATCTATTTTTTTAAATTTTCAACTCTTTTATTTCTAGCATTTCTGCTACGTCTAAAAGTGAAACAAATTCTCCGATTTTGCTGAAATTATTTTAAAATTTTATATAAACTTCATTTAACAATAAAATTCTGAGAATTTTAGTTTGTTAAACAAAAAACTGTACAGAAAATCGTTACATTTTAAAAAATCTGATTTAGGTTTAGGAAAAAAAAATAACTTCACCACATTATATCGTCCTCCACAATGACTGCCTGAGCAAAATTCCAATTCGACAAGGGCATAGTTTAAAAAATGGCAGAGTTTTGACAATAGTGGCAAACACCAAGAGCTAGTTAAATGAAAAACTTATAAAAATACGGCTAGTTAAAAAAATTCTAGAAACCCCACCTATTTAATATATTTTTATCATTCTTGTGTTAAAAGCAACGAAGCCATCGGGGAGGTATTCGGTTTCCTGGCTTCAAAAAATTCTAAACAAACTCTGCAGTTGCGCCCTAACTAAACGTTGGAAGACGATAATTCGTCTCCACCAGTGATTGGCGACGGAGTCCCCTCCATCCCAAAAACCGTTTATTGGAAAGAATGCAAGATGTTTTCTCCCTCCTTACCGCGTGCCTTCGTGGTGTATTTGGAAGCACGTCCGGCTTGCTCCAGAAGTCCGGAGTTCGAATACTGATGTTAGCAACCAGGATTTATCGAGTTTCCTGCTTTGAAAATTCTAGTAAATTCTATAAATTTGTGAAATGGAAAAAATTAAAAATGACTTTGCGGATTCCATTGCAAAAAAATTTGAACGCTAATCTGTTCTGTTTTAGATTTAAAAAATGAAATGAATTTTAAATGCAAAATCTATTAATAAAAAATGATTTTCTAAAATGCAGAAGACCCCTATAGTAAGCTTCATTTCTTTGCAACAAAGGTAATGAGATTAACAAATTGAATTAAAATAGATTTTAAACAAATCTATGCAGAAGAAAGAAAAATAGTGTGACGCAATGGCATCATAATCTTGAAACTATCTATTTCCAAGTAATGCCCAAGGAAGAACCGAAGACTTCCTCGTCTTTTTCAGATTATAGCGTATTTTAAAACAAAATATACAAAATCACCAGTAAAATTCACCAGTTTTATCATTCCTGCTTAAAAAGAAAGCGAAGAGTTTGTTTTATTATTCGCAAAAATTTCAAAATATTTTAACCAACGTATTTTTTAGATGTTGAAATTTTAAAGTCATAGACCTTAAAGTAGCCAAAAACATTTGAGCGATTTTCGAGAAATCATACATTCTAATCGAAATAATTGGAGCGGATTTTGAAAATTCACCAAAAAATCAGAAATTATGTTGAACATTTCATACAAATTTCATTTAAAAGATTTTTTTCCGCTCTATCTGATGGTGTAAGTAGCAAATTTCTGAGATTTTTGGGTTTGCTTGTTGAAATGAAGGTTCTTGCGAAAAATCGTTTCAAGATTTAAAAAATCTAAATGTAATTTAAAAAAATAATTTCGCCACATTGTATTATCAACTACAAACCATCTGTGTACAAAATTTGAACTCGATAACTTATCAAGAAGTAGTTTAAAAATTGGTGACAGTCTTTTGACCATAACGACAAACATCCAGAATGAGTTAAATGAAAAGCTTATAAAAAATTACCAAATCTGAGGTTGTACTGGGAATAAAGCTGTCAAGGTTGAGAAGGGAACGGGTTAAATTGGTACTAAGCCGCTCCTTGCGATTTTTTTTTTTTATTATTATTTTTTTGAAGATGGGAATCCGTTAAAGATATTGTTTTTGTTCCACGACTGCTGTCCGACCTTGATGAACTCAAAATCGCATTATCCATCGTCAATTGCACCCGATACGCTTCTGTGTGTGTGGACAGAAATGGACTGCAGACTGGATGAGTGTCGCATGACAGAGGTATCATTTTTAAAGTATTTGTAATGTGGGATGCTAAACTTGAACAATCAAAGTTTCATTGGATTCATTCCAGGTAAATATGATGTACTTGATATTTTTTGCTATAATCATTGATCACTGAATAATTCATTTTCACTTACCCTATATTTTAACGTATTCCTGAAGACTGTTTTTACGATCTTGCATATAAAAACAAGTTGCTGGTAATGTGTTAAATCCACGCATACCGAGCGGCATAGAATGCCTTAATAAAAACTGAAATGTATTCGAAATGTGTTTTATTTACCATTTCTTGAACTCAAATTTAAAATAGAAATCGCTTTTTATCTTCCTAGTGTTTTCACTTTTTTATAATTTGACAATTTTTTTATTTTAGCCTTGATTTAACATGTGGTTTCGTTCTCATAATATAATAGTCATTAAATCCAATTAAAACGTTACTAAAGAAAATCTTAAAATTTCATACATTTGTTACACACTAATTAAAATTTAATACATAACTAAAACCGTTAATTGCTTCAGTTTATTACATTTTGCAATGAAAATACTTCTGACTTCAGTTTGAAAATAAGTTTATTTCATGATTTGACCTAACTATTTTAGGGAAAAATTTAATAGAGAAATATTTTATGTTTTTGAATGATAAAATTTGCAAGGTAACAGCCTTATTAAAAATAAAAAGAAAGTGTATTTATATTTATTTCCGATTTGAAAATTTACATATTGAAATAAGTACAAATTTTCAATCAGTGATGCAAAAGAAACGAATATTTGAAAGAGAAAATTCTACTTCATTTAGATGCAAACATTTGTTTAACAAAATATTCACGTGAGAAGTCCTTTTAAAAATGAATGTAAGTATAAATTAAGATTAATAATGTAGATATATATCTATAGGATGTTTAAAAAATATGTTTAGAACTTTATTCCCTTAAGTATTAGTTCTGTATATGCAGTTTCTCTTACAAAGTTTTCCAAAACAAAGTCGAAAATTTTATGAAAAACCTTTCGGCTCCGAAAGTGAGAGACTTCTCAAATTATAAAATCTAATTTTTATATGATCGTCGCAGAAGTTCAGTCAGTAAATATTCATTTTGCCATTAATAAGTGAAATGCAATATATTCTATACTTCATTAATACTCTAATTGCAAGCGAGGCGAACACACGATCCGAAAACAGGTGAAAGGCCAATTTCTTTTTTCCCCAAAATGAAAAATTTTACAAAAAAATAAAAAACTGTTTTAAACAAATTTTAAATTTCGCTTATTAAATATTTCTCAACACATTCTTAAACAATAATAATAATATCAAAAAGGGAAATTCAAATATATATTTATTTTCTATCTGATATCTAAAGTCTGGCACCTATAAGAAATTTTGGTTATGCTTGTGGGGTTTCAACCTTTTATCTAATAACAAAGTGTGTAGGAACCTCGTGAACAGGTAAGCGAATTCAGTTCAGAACCTAATACGTAAAACTCAAGAAGGGTTAATTACCCTTTATTTCTCAAAATAAGAACTTAACAGTCGGATCCTTTCTCAGAGCGTTCAGCAAAGCTTCCACTTGGGCTTGAACTCAAAGTAATAAGAAATAAAACTTAACTAATGCTTAACTAAAATATATAGTCGAAACTATCAAGATTTCTAAGTAGTTGGCCCCTAAATATCAACTTAACTGGCGCAGCTATCGAGGGCCTGAAATACGGCGGAGCGTTGTAATAGCTTAGAGAGAGTGTAGCCAAAAAGCAAATGAGCGCTAGTCAGAATATCTGGCTCTCTAACGAAGTCGGTAGAACTTAAATATCGCTCTTACCCATTTGCGTTAACAGCGATTCTAAAAACACATTCTGGTAAGAAACTGTAAGCTGAAATTAGGAGGGATAGGAAAGTAGCTTTAACTAAAGATAACTGTTAAAAATTTAGGACAAAACTTAAGTGCTTTGTAATTGTATTCAAATGCATTGGTAGCTAAATATTCAATTCTTAGGCTGGGATTTCTTTAAAACAATTATAAAGTGTTTAATTAAGCCTCAGCTAATTAACTATAATTTAAAATAAACTTATTAAGAAAATTTACTTAGTGAGACAAAACTTGAGAATGAAGAATAACAACCTAGTCTCTTTTTCGTATTTAATAATTTTTTCTTGGCGCATGAATACAAATGTATGTGTTTGTATTTAAATAATTATAAACTTCTTTATTTCTTACAATTCTAATAAAGCCTTGGAAAGATTTTATTAGAAATTATCTTCACCACGGGTTGTAGATGCTCATCGATTAAGCGGGTTTTCTTTTTAACTTTCAACTGTGAAAAAAAAAAAAAAAGCTGTTCACATATAAATGTATTCACAAACAAAAAGATTATTCTTAGTGAAAAATTCATTACTGGGCTTATCTGTTTCTTGACCAGTGCGAATAAAAATCAATAAAATCTGCATCTGCAAATCTTTTGAACACGTTTTAAGTCACACGATAAGTTAACTGGCTCCATTTATAGATTTTCTTGTATGATATTCATGTTCGTTTTTAACAGAAATGAAATACAATAAATTCGAACTTTAAGTGACTAAAAACTTGAAATATTTCCAACAGCGTACTTGTAATAAAAGCATAGTTGTAATGTCTTTGCGGGCTACATAAAACTGCTTTGGTCGCCACATGCGTCCACTGGACCGCCAGTTTGACACCATTTCTATGCGCAATATTCTATAGTTCTTACTTTTGCCTTCCTACTTATTCGAAGGGTTAAATTCTTCAGAAACTGTTTAAAAGGACCTCTCTTAAAATGAAAAAAAAAAAAAAAAAAAAAAAAAAAAAAGAGGAACAAAAGAAGAAATCATTCAGAATTAAAACTAAAAATACTAGTTTATTTTACTTCTGTTTTTTAATTTCACTTTTTAATGATTTAGAAAGTATTATTTGCTTTGCTCTTTTAGTACTAATATTATTTCTTATATAGGTTTCTTCTTTTCTTATATTCTTATATATTATAATAATAATGTTTCTTGTTTTGTTCAAATAACTTTTCAGTGCTGAATAATTAGTTTATCAATTGTTTTATTATATCAGCTGTAATGAGTTCACACCATTCTTGTAATGAGTTTTCACAATCAACAACTTCCTATTCCTTCGTGTAACGCTGGGTCGAATAAAGCCCCGAATAGTCATTAGACTTTTTTTTTTTGTAATGGAAGATGTGAAAATGTGCAATGCTCTCACCGGGAGTCGAATCTGGACCTCTCGAATACACGCTGAATGTGCTACTGACGAATTATCGCCCACAATCTTTTAGTTCGGGCCCCCATTGTAGAGACATTAGATTATTTTGAAGCAGGGGACAAGAAAAATGAGCAATGCCCTCGCCGGGAGTCGAACCTGGACCTCTCGAATACGTAGTGAGTGTGTTATCATTACACCATGAAGGCATGATGGAAGGAGGGAGAAAATACCTTATAAACTTTGAACAAAAGCAAAGTGATAGAAATTTTAGTGCTATGTAATAAGTCCCTTAGTTTTTCTATAGCAAATGCAAATGTCTGTGTATTATGCACCATAAGTTCGTGAATTTTTAATCAAAACACCTTCATATGGTATTCGAAGTAGAATAATTTCAGTTTTTGTTCTGTGGAATTTTCAAAGAACATTTCGTTTGTAGTTTGGAAATTCCACTTTTGTCTCTTTAGGTTCTCCAGTTCTCTCTCAAGTTCTTGAAGATATTTTCAAATTCTCTTATTTCACTGGGTAAATTTGGTGGCAAAGCAATTATTACGATTTATTAGTGTTTGGGATAGCTAATATTAGTTTTAGATTTACGACAAGCTGAATCATGCCAAAAAAGAAAAAAAAAAAAAAAAAAAAAAAACGAGTATTTTGATACGGATAATGAATGTGAAACTTAAAAAAATTTCTTAGCATTCTTTTGACACAGTATATGGATATCTTATACTATCAGTAGTCACCATGACAAAGCACAGTTTTCACTAAACGTATTATGCGTTCTTTATGAAATGCTTCTTTCTGAAGATTATAACTTAAACACGTAACCTGGATAGTCATTGGACGTACGATGCATAAATTTTACTGCTGAAAACTACCTTTCTCCAAACCGCTTGATCACATAACAATCTATGTCTATATTTTGATCTGCAGCTTTAAATGTCATAAACGATATTTGTCCTAGGCACACGTAATTTGAAATCTGATTTATAAATTTCGTGTTGTTGTTGTTACTTATGGTCACTTGTCTGACAGGCACATCATCCCAAGCCCACGAAATTCTTGGTGACAACAAGTGCAAGATACGTCTGTCGTTGGCAACAACCTTGAGCACCATACAGGTGACACTGCAATTAACTCAGTTTCGCCACCAATTTTGATGGAGAGCACCCCGGGGAAGAAGCCTTCGAGGGTTTCCCACCCCTCTGCCCTTCCACCAAACCACACGAGAGAACATTCGGCTCGCCTCATATTTAGAGTGCCGCCGTGCCACACAGAGACTATACATTTACAAACATTCATGCCTTCTCCGGGATTCGAACCCGGGCCCTTCGGCACAGCAGTCAGCGGCGCTAACTACTATACCGGTTGGGAGGCTATAATTTCGTAAATACAACCAGTCATATCTAGATTTTCCATCTCCAATGAATACGCTTTAGCTTTTGGAAATGCTTTTTCTTCATGGTTGAGTCTCCATACATCTCTTTATGAAATCGTTAGACTTTAATCCTTATTAAAGTGATTATTTTAAAACTATGGCTACTGAATGCAACCTCTGTACGCTTACTTACTGGATAACATTTAAATTTTGCTCAAATAAATCTGTTTAGCTTTTCTTCTGTTGTGTAGACCTGATAAGGATTTTCTTATATTCTGAAATGTGACTCATTCGAAGCAAATATAATAAATAATTAACTTAAATACAAGAACAGACAATTCAGTCCCACAGCTACTAACAAGTGAGCCAATCTGTATTCTTCTCTAAACCTATACAAAATTTTCAGATATCCTACTATTTGAATCATCCCCTAAAGTTATTCTAATTTTGAGAATAATTCAGAGAATTTTCAGAATATAAGGTAAATTGTCTAGAAATCATAATTTAAGTGTTCTGAGCATATTTAGACTTTTTTTTTTTTTTTTTTGTTGAATACGGTATAGACATTAGCTGCTTTTGAATACCGAAGAGTTAATATTCTAAATTATTTTGAGTTTTTGGCTTAGAGTTGCAGAAGAAAAAGAAGAAAATTCGAAGGTACACTAAAAGATTTTCCGTTTACCAAGGTAGGCATTCGCTGGAGAAAATTATTTACTAAGCAATATGTTTTTGAAAAGCCTCTTGAAAAAATTTTTTATAATAATAGATTTATATATAATCAAATTAATTCGTATCCTAAGATCTCACGTAACCGGCAATGCAAATATCTCTTATCCAATCACAGATCAAGATTTCTGTTAAAGAACCGAAACATTTAACACTCGCCCACGCGAAAGCTGAATGCGTGGTCATTTTCGTTGTTTGCTGCGCGCTAGGATGCTCTCGCCTACCTTTCTGTCTATCATTCACTGTGTGGCTTAAGATGTAAATGTCAAAGAATGTTACAAAGTTTGGGTGCAGGATTACGCTGATGATGATGTGTGAATCAGTTTATGCATCTAGAAAAATGTGTTATACTGTCTACCTAATCTATTGCACACACACGTTTGTATATATATATGTGAGTGTTAATAAAATACGACGGCTGCTTTAAGAAACGATTAGCGACCTCAAAATTAACTATTCTCTGAATTTTATGTTCTCCTCCTAAATTTATCTATTCTCCCAAATTCTAGATCTTTCCATGGAACTAAAATCCAAAATCAACCAATCACAGATTAGCTATACTTATGCACCTACTTAATATAAATACTGCTCGCAAACAACTACGTCAATCCTTTTCCTAGCTTGCGCCATACCATGAACTCTACGCTGCTATGCTCACTTGCCTAAACTGACGTCGTAACCTGTGTATATAATAATTATTGTAATTGCTTATGATCTAGAAGTATCTTACCTACCAAGATGATTTGATATTTGTGAAAATAAAGTTTAGTGATTCATCAAAGTCCAGTTTTGTTATCGTCATCTGTATGCCTTTCCACTTAGCCATGTCTACAGCCACAAGTTAAAAGTACCGGATTCCTCCTACGCAATTAAAATACTACATATATAGAATTAAAATAAAAAAAAGATCTTAGAATATTAGACTTCAAGCAGAGAGATAAAAGCTGAACTGCAATCTTCTGAGATGTTTTCAAAGAAGGAATTGGAATTTTAATCAATGATGTAATCTTACGTAAGACTGAATTTTCTTGGTCTCATAGTTGCATAATATCATTAAATATCTTCCATGAGAAAATTTGAAAATATCAGACGGTCATAATACGCCGAAAATATTTAGTTTATCTATTAATACCTTTAGCGTGTTTCCAACAGCTAATTAAAGGGAAAAACCGCCAATTCTAGTCGAAGCAATAAAAGTATTTAAAAATGTAGCTGTGGATCGCATAGTTGGTTTGGTTTGGTTTATTGAAATTACGGCAAATCACACTAGGACTATCTGCTTAAGGGGGGGGGGATGCCTTCGTAAAAAACTTCTATAGGAAACTGGCTCGTATACACGTTACACATCTGTACATCACATGCATTGAAGTACATGCACAACAGAAGAACCTTCTGTAATTTTTTTTTATTATTTTATACTATCGCAATTACATGCTACTTACATTTATTATTAACGCTATGTTTATAAGGTATTTCTCCCGCTTTCTTAACATGGCTTCGAAGTATAATGGTCAGCACACGCGGCGCGTATTCGAGAGGTTCGCGGTTCGAATCCCGGCGATGGCACTGCTCATTTTTCACACCTCCTGCTTTCAAAAAAACCTAATGTCTTTACATGTTCAACTCATATTTCACAGCTTTCTCCTTCTCAGTTTGTCAAACTAGGCATGCGCATCTACATTCGACATACTGCATTAAGGATTGTGCATTAACGCTGAAGTTTTATGTACTTTAAATAGCATTAAATTTCCTAAGAAAGTACTTTTATATTTTAAGAGGATACGCTTTCAGGATACTGCCTTCAGACTTGTTTGTATAATGTATTTGAAACTCAAATTTAAAGGCTATATTACATTTAAGAATATCCAATTAAGTGCAAATAAATGTTTTTTCAGGCATGAGGAAATGTTGCAGTCAAAAGATTAAAAGGAATGTTAAAAAGGGAAAAAAAGCTTAGTTTCAATTTTCTGATAAAAATATATATAAATATATATTTGAAAATATAATTTTACTGCAAAAATGATATTTGTTAAGTATTCGCGGTGCCAAATGTGAAACGAGTGAGGCATTTTTTTCAAGTGAAAAATTAAGAGGCGTCGCAGAATTTCTACATAATAAATTAAATATCAATATAAAAGTAATAAAAATATTAAAGAGCTCTAATTTTGAGATTTACCACACAAGTTCTAAATTTTCGGTGACAGCTTATCTATAAGTTCGATGCTGCTGAAAGTAACAAGAAAGTATACGAAACATTAGCATAATTTTAATATTAGCTTTCACTGTAAAAGTCTACAAGCATTGTAGCTTTCAGTACACAAAGATTCATCATTTTGATTCTTGAAACTTAAAGCCGATTAAAGACTTTATTATGTAACTCCATGCTATAGCAAAGACGTACTCTCGCCTCTAAGTTATTGAAGGCCATGGCCAACGACGAACGTTCTCTTCCTTTCGGCCTTGATGAATTCGTAGATCTGATCTAAGACTCTGACTCAGATCAGGACTATAAACAACAACAGCAACTCCTCTTTACAGAGATAGAGGTCTTGTGAAAATTGCCTCAAGCGTAACCGCAAAGGAACTTCACCTTTCGATAACATATATCCTGAGCTATTACGCATTATTATTATTTAATACAAGACCCTCCTGCTTACATTAAAACAAATAACTGATGTTTGCCTTTTTGTTGCTATGTGAAGGTTCGCACATATTCACTGAGCATAAGATTTGATATGATTTGATAAATCAATGAAATACTCTGAAGAAACAACGAAATATTGTATTGTGTGCAAACTGAAGAATTTAAAATTTACCGAACAAAGGCAGTGATTTTAGAAATGCTTTTTCAAATTCACGAACATTTTTTATATTGTGACCATAAGCGATAAGCAACGGAGGACGTGGGCACTGTCCCTTTACCAAAAGGTTAATCGGTATAGCACCACGTCCACCTATATCTAGAGCCTAAAGAGGAATCACAAGACGCCACGCACCAGGCGCCCAAACCCAGAGCCAAATTCAACCCGGGGGCAGTCCAACAGACCAAATGCCCACGAAAGACAGTCCCAACAACTGCCCAGGCCCCACATTTATTAAATAAAATAACAAAAGCACGAGGGGCCAGAAAGGGCGAGTTTTGACAATAAGCAAAAATTTTACAAAGGTGTAATACACACAAATATAGAATATGCATAAGCTAAAGTACAGTCTGATGTTGGGCAGCCCAATAATATACAATGAGTAAAATATAGACAGTAGAATTAGACTTAATGACAATATAACATAAAAATAGAGAACATAGTGACATAATGAATGTAAATGATTACAGCAATACACAGAGTATATACCAAAAGAAATAAAAATAAAAGAATACAATAGCCATCAGTGTGTGACTGGAAGTACTGATACATGGGAAATGCGTAAAGCATTCAGAATTCGACTCAATTCAGAAGACTAACAACTGGATCGGGATACATTGCATTGCCAAGTACATATATTTGACAAAGCAACATATTGAAAGTAAGTGTAATAAACTAGATATTCGCTATGACAAAGTCATGTTACAATACCGCAGGTAGTGATGTGATACAGAAGAAGTAGGTAGCGTACAATATAATTTGATCTCGATACGCATTCAATCCCTAAAGTACAACAATAGTTAGGAAAAAGGAATATGTTATACAAAATATATTTAGCATGCAACTGTGTTTAAGGTACACAAAGGTCGATACATTGGTTACTAGCAATTATGGTACAGGATTCGTACCAAACTTAGTAACAGAATGCAATAGCGGTACAATGCAATTGATCACGTGGTATTGTGGGAAAAACATGTAATAAGGCTAATTATACGATTATGAGGAATAAAAATAACATATTTAGCCTGCATAAAAGTTAACGAATATAGGATACCATACAATACTATACAATATTACAATACAATACAATACAAAAAAAATTAACATATTTAACCTGTACTAAAAGCCAACTGATATAAGGTACTATACAATACTATACAATACCACAATACAATACGATACAGTAGATATTGTGACCCAACGGATAACATTTTTTACGAGGTTACAGAGCTTGGTACATAAAAGAGCAATTCTTAAGACAAACCAAATAAACTGGCGCAGCAAGTTCTTGATTAATGATTGAAGGTTTTTACGTAAACGCCTGCGTCATTAGAATTATGTAGGAATCATATGACATAGATTAGTTTTTGAAATGTCGCAGTTTACAGAGATTTGTGATAAGCAGATAATATTTTTTGAGCTGAAAAGGGAAGTAGACAAACTAAAATGAAGAATTAAGGGACTATTTGCAAATTAAAATTATAACTTTGTCTTAAGTATTTTTATTATCTTATATCTTCCCTTTCAAAGGGAAAAATATTTAGCGACAGGAAAGCCTTCTTAACGAAAGTGTTCTACAACAGTAAAAATGAAGAGAAGTATTACACTACAGGAAATATAAATCATGATTTTTTTATCTAAATAGTAGTTTGAATATAAATTTTGAGCGTTAATTTTTTAAAATAATCACACTTTTTAAAGTCCTATTAATATTTCAGTGAAATTTGAGATAAGGTCTCTTTTTTTACAAAGTCCAAACTGTAAGCATGATTCTTCAGGACAAGTGCTTTAAACGTTTTTCTAATCCCACAATACTGAAAGTTACAAAATTTTACCTAATCTAAACTTAAATCATCAAAAGCGTAAATATTATAATTTTCACATTTATAATTTGCATTTTAACTTCATGATTATGATAATATTCTGTTAAAATTATGGTTGTAGTGTTGTTATATTTCATTTGAAATTCCTTATTTTACACATAATGAAGGCCCAACAATTATCTAAAAACAAGCATTTCCATCTAAATCTGGGCAAATCCACATTAGCTAGCTGGTGCTTTACTTCACCAGTGGTTAAAGGGTGCTCGACAATTATTTGGAAAGGTCTCAGTGCCTTGATTAGGTAACTATTTTTTAGAACTGCGCTATATCATTGAATAGTAATAAGAATAATTCTATAAAATATATCACATATGCATTCTCATAAACGGTAACCAACTTTCGTTTGTATGAGTGGGTTAAAAAAACACTTGTTCAGGGGTAAAATATAAGCCTCTGATTCTGAGCTAGTACTTTTGCAACATAAACTATTCTCTATTTCTCACATTTAAATAAGGTAAGGGAGATTCAAAACCAGTTCAGTTTTCAGAAACAAGAACAGATTAGGACGAAATTGTTCAAGAGGAGCAATTGTACTCGTGCCCAGGACGATGTAAGGAAACGTGCTCCACGTGACCACCCTCATTCACCTGCAAAATTTCAGGTCGATGGACAGTGTGTTCAGTAGCAGATCATAATTAATCTGTTGTGAGGCATCGCACATGAAGCGTTATGGAGTTCTTTAAGTCATTCAACGTCTCACACGGAGTTAGATCCGGTGAACGTGGTGGCCAGGGATTAGGAAAGGAGCGACTAATAACGCGTTCCTCTGTGAAGTGTTGGAACAATAGCACCTTCACGGACCCATGGATGTGTGGGGGAGCACCATCCTGCATGAAAATGGTCGATGTAAGGACTCGGCTTTGATGTAGTTGCGGCATAACAATCGTCTGCAGCATGTCATGGTACCGACGGCCCGTAACGGAACATGTGACAGGCCCACGATCATCGATTTCCTCAAAGAAGAATGGACCAAGGATGAATGTCGCCGTGAATCTACCCCAAACTGTGACCTTTGGAGACTCTATAGGAATTTCAGTGTGAATCCGCGGATGTTTCATAGCTCAAATGCGGCAGTTCTGAGAATGCGGCAGTTCTTGACTGTCCCATTGAGGTAGAAATGAGCCTCGTCGCTCCACAGAATATTCCATGGCCATGACAGATCAACAGTCATTTTGTTGAGAAAACTGACTGCGGATGAGAGACGTTGCGGCTTGCCCCTATCAAGCAGCTTCTGGGTATGGCTGATCTTGTATGGAAAGTAGTGCATTATGTTTCTGAATACTTTTCGGGAGGTGCTGTAAGAATAGGCTGTCTGTCTAGAATGTCGGTGACTGTGCGTCAACAAATACCGGTGTGACACGTTTACGGCCTCTTCCAGGTTGAACTCTTAATTTTCCCATCTCTTCAAATCTCTTAATCGTGGCCCGGATACCTTTAGCAGACATTGGTCCACGCCGTAGGTACTTTCTACGACGAAATTCACGAACTGCAGCAGAAGCATTCCCCTTGTTTTTGTAAAACAACCTCACCAATAACGCACGTTCAGCTAAAGAGACCGTCATTTGTATAGCCGGAAACATAGACATCGGTTTCCTCTCCCAAGTATGCAAATCTCGACATTTTTTTCCGGTTTTGCATTTTATTACTCATAACTCTTGTTCTGGATTGTTAATATTGTTCCTGTATTCCGTTTTGGTCATTTATTGTGTTAAATTTCATGTTTACCCGAAAAGGCGCCCTCTGGTGAACATTTTGGAACTAAAATTTATTTTTCGAAATTCCGTCAGCGCATCTCGTGTATAGCCCATATACAAAATTTCGTTGCATTCCGTTCACCCATCTGCTCTGAAGGATGCTATTTATAGGGAAAGTTTAATTATAACCACCCGGTATAATGACAATGAAACCATAATTTTATAGAATATGTATGGCATTTATGATGTTAAACTATAGTTAATGGATATAAAAATTAGAATGTTATAATTTTGGGGATTTATTATAATATATCAAGATAACTGAAGAGAATGTTAAAGAGTTTTACAAGTGATACTCTTTGAGAAACAAAGAAGAATCAAATAAATCCTCAAGAACCAAACTAATTGTTTGGAACTTTGGAAAACAAGAAATATTTCATATGATCTCAGAACTGAAATTTCAGTAGGTCTCTAAAAGTTGTGTTTAGTTTCAAAAATATAATGTTCAAAATTGTTCTACATTATGTAAAACATTACCTAATTCAAAATATTACTCTGTGTTGATGCTTCTTCTACAAAAAGCTTTTCTAATGTTAAACCTTTTTCTATTTGAAAGGAAATTTATAAGATAAAAATATGCAACTACAATACTAACTTTAATTTGCAGTAGCTCCTTAGCTGCCTTTTTAATTTGGCTATTTCTCCTTTCTGTTCTAAGAAGGTTAATTGTTTATAACAAATCTATTTAAACTGCGTCATTTCAAAATTAATCACTGTAACATAATTCTTACATAAAACTAATGAAACTACAAGTAAATTGGAAGTAAATCATACTGAACTCAGCATTCATCTTAGACATGTTGCATTCGCTCTCTGCTTCTCTCACTAGTCAGATCTGTCGCTGCTCTTCCTAACGCCTGCTGCTTCAAATGTGTTCTAAAAAATTCTGTACCATACCCCATGTAGTTCTTCAAGAACAGGTGCTTACTACGCTTTTTACCCGTGACGGTTATAAAAAGTTTGTCAACAAAAATAAAAACAGGTATTAAACTGGCCACTATGTTTGAAACTATTTCTTTATCAACATGTGTCTTCAATACCTGTATCATTACGTTATATATATATATATATATATATATATATATATATATATATATATATATATATATCAACATTTAAATCAGAATTATAATTTCAATTTGCAGTAGCCTCTTAATTCTTCATTTTAATTTGGGTATTTCCTCTTTTAGTAACTGACTTCTAGACTGTGTCATTTTAAACTAATCCGTCATACCATCCTATATAATGCTCCTAATGCAGGTATGTTTTAGCCAATCAGCCACTAAGATTTCAATTGAAATCAATCACTTTTTGGAAACCATAACCTTCTGATGCTTTCCCATGCTTGCTCTGAAATGAGTCGCACTTCTTATCTGCTCTGCGGTCTAGCTAGACAGCCGCTTGTTGCTTTCCTTCTCACCCCAAAGATCTCAAAAATGTAAATGTTTTAGAACAGGCACAATTTGTGTAAATTATTGTAATTAAAATAAAAATGAATATTTGAATTTGTTCTTCATTAAGTTTGATCTTCAATTCTGGATCAACATCTACGTACTCAACTTTTCCATTTTATTACAAATATATATATATATATATATTTGATAGTTTCACAATAATTTGATGATAACTCTTCTGCACGACAGCTGTTATCTGTTTCTAATCTACAAATGGTATTAATAAATTTCGGCTTCTTTTTGAGGAAAGTAAATTGGTTCGCCATGCGAAACATATGCGTAGTGATGCGTGGTCAGAATAAAGAGTAACAAAGAGATTTAGGTCGAAATACGGTATATCTTTTATCGTGCCTGAAGGTTAAATTTTTCCAGCTTCATATAGAAAAGAAAAATCACAACAATTATACACTGTTATTTATTATTCCTCTATAGAATAATGTTATTAATATTTCTTTTTGCCCTCAGTGTGATTTATAACCTCCGATTATAGATTATACTCCGATTAATACCGCATAATAACGATCCAAATGGAACAAAATATTGATCCAGTTTAGATATACAATACGCAATTTCGTACGTTGGCTACTTGCAAGAATGTCAAATTTGCTACCAAATTCAGAAGATGCCTAAATCAACACTCCATCTCCTCCTGCTTGTTTGCTGAACAATTCCTTAAGTTCTGAGGACTAAATCACACCAGTGATATCCGCTATCGCCATTAAATTGTTTTCTAACGTTAAAAATTGCAGTATTTTTCCAGTTATCTGTCCTTGACATTTCAGTTTTTGTCCATTTTATCTTACAGCTTTATGTTTTCTTATTGACAGTAGTCTTGTTTTCATACGACTGTACTTAACATTTCGAATTTAGTCTTAGAAAACTACCATTTGCTGTGTGGGATACTTTTATGACATTGCTTCATCAATTTGTTTCACTGTTTTTAATGAGGAAACTTTGCTGTAATAGTTTTTTTTCACTTAATTCCTTCCATTCCATTTTATTTTTTCAATAATTTTACTGTATTTTGCACTGAACCTAATCTTTTATTAACTAAATTCAGTAGTATCCCTACAAGATTTGCTTTTACTGAGGTAAAATAAGATGTTTTTACAACTTCTTCTCGTAAAATTTTCTTCTCCTGGGGTAACGCAGCAGCCTGTTAACAAGTACACCTAAACACTTCAACGAAATGAAATAGTGAAGAGCATAAAGTTTTCTTATGACATCATTTACTCTATTTTTAAAGTGCATTTATAATCTTTTGTTATAATCGACTTTGCATTTTTTTAAAATATTAGATAATTAAATGAAATTTATACATTGTTTATTATCAAATACCTTTTATTATTAAAAATATATATATTTTTTAAAGAGTACTTTTCTTAATATAGGCAAACACTGAAATATTAGCGGTATATTTATGAACTGTGTGCAACGTCTCGATATTTCGAATTATCTGCGAAGCCCTGTTCTGTAACTCTTCAGATTCCAAACATATAGATTGGAATCTGAAAGGTCTAGTCTAGTGTAAAATTGTTAAACCCTTATCGTACATCTCTGATTAGGTATCCGTCGAAATCGTCGCGGAGAAAACGACGCAAGGCAAAAACGTGGTGAGACAAAATAATGTAAGAGAAAAGAAAGCAAAGAGAAAATATCGCAGTTCTAAAACATCGTTGTACAAAATATAGTTGTCGAAGATAGAACGGTTCAAAAACTTTTGCGGTTTAAAAACATCGTCATATAAAATATCGCGGTAAAATATAAAGCACCTACAAATCATCGCATGACGATAACATCTTAGACATGCGTGTTTTAGGCTTTAAAAGTCGTAAATGCATATTTGCATAATGACCTGAGAGCGTAAGAAGGAAAGAGGAATATTTTTACTTTTGGCGTTCCGTATTTTTGACTGGTAATTTTTTATGAAAAATATAAAGAAGAATACAAAAAGGTAGATAAGTGACTGTATGAGACAAACGCATGCCTACGATGTTATCGTCATGCGATGATTTGTATTAGTGCTTTAGTTTTTACTACGATATTCTCAACGACGATGTTTTTAAACTGCAAAGTTTTTGAACCGCTCTATTTTCGACGACGATATTTTGTACCATGATGTTTTAGAACTGCGATGTTTTCTCTTTGCTTTCTTTTCTCCCACAATGTTTTGTTCCACCACGCTTTCGCCTTGCGTTCTTTTTTCCGGGACGTTTTCGTTCGCGATGTTTTCGGCTGTAACCGTCTGATTAGAGCTCCGGTGACTGACTCTTTGAAAATTCGTGCTTCTAAGATGTTCATGAACGTGTACTGCTCGAGCATCTGCTAAAGAGTTTTATAAACTTGACAAAATAGCTAAAACTAGCTATGTGTGTGCACATCAGAAATGCTTTGTGAATAATAAAATAAGTTTTCAACCTTCCACACTTGCTGCTACATCTTAATGTAAAATTTCTGTTATTATGTATCTACTGCATCTATATACAGTGGATCCTCGAGATACGAGTTTAATTCGTTCCAGCATTGAGCTCATATAGCGAATTTCTCATATCTAGAAACAAAGGCCCACCAGCGGCCGAGCGGTAAAGTCGCTGAACACTGGTAGTTCGGTCCGAGGTTCGAATCCCGCGAACGGGCTGGCTGCATGGGCGTTTTCGTGGTTTTCCCCATGTGTAACGTGTATACGAGCCAGTTTCGCTTAGAAAGTCCTCCACGAAGGCATCCCTCCCCTTAGGCAGATAGCCCTCGAGGCTTTGCCATAATCACACACACACACATATCTAGAAACAAACTTTCCCATTGAAAATAACGGAAATCCACTTAATCCATTTTCCACCCCCAAAAATATTAACATAAAAATCAATGTTTCTAATAAATAATAGTGGTAAATAATATAACCGTAGTTTACCTTTATGATAGCTTCCGCCACCGAGCCTTTAACTGCTTCTCGTTGATTCACAACAAGAACAGCTTCCCAACAGCTTCTAGGAGTTTTGGACGGTACTTGGAAGTATCAGCAACTCCTTTGGCTACATCTTAATTTCTTCCTTCTTCTTCAGAATAGTGCAGATCGTCGATGTCGAAAGGTCGTAAGTCTTCGCCAATTCCGTCACTCTTACACCACACTTATGTTTATTTCTTTCTTAATTTCAACGGTCATGGCTTTCTTAGTTTTCTTTGCAGCACTATCTAAGGCAACAGTCTTCGTGAAATAATTATTTCCACGTTAAATGTAATAAATAATTAACTCACAAGCGCACAAACACGTAGATCAAAGAACACTGAGTGATCTGACGAGGGGATTTCCGCGAGGCGAGCAAGATCGGGAAATGGCGCTATGCATACCACAGCCTGGCTCGTTACTCGAGTCAATTTAGAGACAAACGTTTCGCTCATTCTTTCCTCGTATCTCGAATTTCTCGTATATAAATGTGCTCATATCTCGAGGTTCCACTGTATATACGTCATTATGCATTTACTATCATTCATATATATATAATGTATGTCTTAAAAAGTTAGGATTAAAAAAACCAGTAAAAAGCCGTTAAAATACTTGAAGGCAACCTATCCCTATTTCCCAAAACACGTTGCAAAAAGAAAATATTTAAATAAACAATTTTTGAACTGAAAAAGCTTATATAACAGGGGAAAAAAAGGAAAATTGGACTCAATGAGTACAAAAACATTTGTTAATCTCCTTTATTCAGAGCTTCAAACAGAATTTGTCAAGGGAAAAGTTTTTATATATAATGTATGTATATATATATGAACGGCCAAATATTAAATTGCACCGATGTACCACAAAATTGAGTAAAACACAGTCCTATATCTCATCGGTAGCAGAAACAACTCGAATGCTATATACACCAAAGGTAAAATATTTGCTTTATGAGCCTGATCATTTTATTCAGATTGAGAATTAAACATTTTAATAAAACAAATTTCAAAGTGGAAGAAATGTTTTGCGACATTTTGCTGTCTCATATTCTTTTTGTTAATTAACTACAAGAAAATAGAAAATTTTATGAATTAAGAGAATTTAAGAGATATAGCTGTATGTAAATGAATTAATTTTGCCATCTATTTTAATCAGGATATCCAGAAAGCTTTTGAAAAACAGCTTTCAAAAGTCAGCCTATCAGTTTCGTTTGTTTAGGAGTTTCTTATTTCGACCGGTGGGTAGTGTTCCATTTCGCCCTGTATTTCCTGACAGTACTAAACATTTTTTGTTTTTTCATTACCATGTTCGTAAAAAAATTCAGCAGGCTGCGTGTTCGTCGACATTATATACTTGAAAGTCTGATTTATCTTAGCAGTATAGTTAAACTAGCACCTATAAAAAAGAAAATAATGATAAAAAATAAACATATCTCAAATACTTTGAAATAAAATAATGTTTCGGTACTCAAGATATTGCAATCATTTTAATTAGTTTACCATTTGCCCTACATTTTCTTTATTCGTGTTACCTGATTGTTCATTTTTCTTTAATTCAGGTTTATTCTTTTAACTGATGCTTTAGTTCCTACTATATTCTTAAATCATGCTTTAACTTCTTCTATATTCTCAATAGATCCTTTAGTTCGTTTTCAACAGCTATGTCGAATTACACTGTAAGGTATTTCCTCTCCTTCCAGCATGCCTTCGCTGTGTAACGGTAGCACGCGCATATTCGACAGGTCCAAATTCAAGTCCCGGAGAGGGCATTTCACATTTTCCCATCTCCTGCTTCAAAATGACCTATCACTCTACAGTTGTTCCCGAACTAATAGGTGGTGATCAGTAATTCGTCACCACCAGGATTTGGCGACTAGGCCCCTTAATTCCCAGTCACCCTTTAAAAAAGGGAGTATATAAGGTTCTTTCTCCTTCCTTTCAAGCATCGTTTCATAGTGTAACGGTAGCACATTCGGCCCGTATTCGAGAAGTCCAATTTCGAGTTCCTGTGAAGGCACTGCTCATTTTTCACGTTTTCTGCTTCAAAATTCTACACTCCTTCAGGTTATACTGTTATATACAACACTGTTATACTTATTTGAAAAATAAAGGAAAACTGAGGCATAATGCAATATAATGCGTAATAATATAGTATATAATGAGTTTTGGATAAAACTTATCGAAATAAACTTTAGATGAAGCGTTAAATATTTTTTTGGAAATCCCAAATCTTATCGAAATTAATTATAGTTAAATGGAAGAATTAATGTAGAACTTCAACTACCTTGAATTCTGGGAAAAAACTGTTTCTTTATTTTTAAAAACTTCTCTTGCTCCCATTACATTTTTCACAAGTAGGAAATATTTATATGATGCATTTCAGTGGTCTCAAACTCAAATCGCATGTGGGCTGAATACATGATCTGAAAACAACTGATGGATCAGAATTTTTTTTTTACAAAATTTAAATTTTTTATCAACAAAGTAAAAAAAATGTTAACTAAATTTTAGATTTGGTTCACTAAATATTTATTAAACCAATAATAATAATGTTAACACAAAGGAAAAAATTCGGATTTATATTTATTTTCTATCGGGAATCTGAAGTATGGTACCTGAAAAAAAAAACTTTCATTGGTTACAACTTTATAACTGGAACATATTGACAGCTGAATATTAAAGGGTTCAGATTGACATTTATTTCTAGCAATTATAATATACTTAATTAATCATTAAATAACTTTATTTTTAGTTTAAATTAAAAATAATAAAGAAAAATGAAAACTTCCTAAATTTTCAAAGAAAACTTTCCAGGTGGGATAAAACTTGAGAATAAATAATGACAACTTACCCTCTTTTACTTAATTATTAAATTTTTCTTCGACGCATAAATAAAAGTACTTATGATTGTATGTAAATAAGTATAAACTTCTTTATTTTTTTACTACAGCTTAATGCTTGATTTCATTTCGATTCTGATAAAGTGTGTAGACTTGGGGGAAAATTACGTCAACATAGGCTGTAGATGCTCATCGGTCAATCGGGTTCTTTTGTAATAAATTTTAAACTATATATTTTTCGAGAAATACAAGTCTGCATCTTGAAACCTTCGAATAAGATTTATATCATTTATAAATTTGTAATGTTATAGTTTAAATCAAGTCCTATAACTGCTATAATCTATTAGAACTATGTTGCGACTATTCGCTGAGTTCTTGTTGCATAAATAAAAACTCCAAAGAAGGGATAAAATACACCTTTATTCTGACTTAGTTATATTTACAGATGAGACTCTTCATGGGTGTACAAGAAGCCAACACTTTTGGCTTATAATAGAACATGCAAACTTAAAATACAACTAAGTAGACTAAACAACCTAAGCTGCACAGAGTTGTTACTGCGTAGTTGGCTCTTATTTAAAAATCACCGTCGTAGACTAACAGGCACGTAATAAGCACGGTTGTAATTAGCAAGCTTGTAGAGACATTAGGTTATTTTTTAAAACAGAAGATATGAAAAATGAGCAACGTCTTCGCTCGGAATCGAACCGCGAACCTCTGGAATACGTCTCCAGCGGGCTGACCAATACACTACGAAGGCATGCTAAGAAGGCGAGAGAAATCCCTTATAAGCTTTAATTTGTAGCAACAACGTGGCCGAAAGGCAGAGCACGCTTTCTGTGTCTCACTAGCTCCCTAGCTGAAGTACCTCAGACCTCAGCTGAGATAGTAGTTTCTCCCCTATTTTGAACAAAGCGTAAAACTGCAAACTCATTCTGTTAGGAAAACGTAGGTAGGAAAATGAGGAAGTAAAAGAAAGCTGTTTTAAAAATGAAAATAACTATTAGTAAAATAAAGTAAAACCCTACAACTTAATTAGCTCTATTAATAGATTTTCTGTTGTCTTATTCACCTTCATTTTTAATGGTGATTATAATAATGTAATCTCGGACTCAAATAATTAAAGTCGTAAAATCTTTGTAATACCACTGCAACATATACGCAAATGAAATGTTATTGTGGGCCACATAAAGATTGCTTCGGAAGTCGTAAGTTTGAGAACTCTGATGTATTTAACCATAAAGTAGATTAAAACCACAAACCAGGTTATAATACCGTAAAGTAAATAGTTTATTCAAAATTTCCTCTTCCTAATTTTTTTTTGGGGGGGGAAGTCGAATGAAAAAGAACTGGTGGTACCTAACCGTCTAGGTCATTAAAATGTACCCAAAATTTAACTCTTTTTAATAATAAATGAAATTCTTTTCTGGAGCACCTCATTTCTATTTTTTCAAAACGCTAGTGAGACATAGCTGAAAGTTCTGCAAAAAATTCTGAATAATTGGCTAGCAAATATGAAATGTTTGGTCAATATGTAAAGGTTGTAAGGGCTAAGAATGTTAGTTCAGTAATTTCGCTAGGGTAAAATGTTCGAGTAATGCTAATTTATAGACTGTAAGCAATATAAACAACATTTTAAGGAGTAAATTGTTAGAAAACCTTAGCCAAAATTATTTTTAAAAGCAGTGCAAGTTTAAAATTTTACCTATTAAACTTTAAAATATGTAATCGTTTTTCTAAACTGTAAAGATATTTTTTTTATATACTGATAGTATGTTTTGGCAGATTGTTCTAAAATAAATATCATTTAGTATAGTAGTGGGAAAAATTTGAAAATCTTTCTCGTACTGCAACATCTTGCTTTGCTACTCATACTTACTAAATCATTAAAATATTTCGCCTCATTCTTAAAACCCTTTTCACCATATACCAGTACATACCTTTGAATAATTAAACATTTAGTAGAGAAGATTTTAACAATCAGTTCATTACAAGAAAAACAAGATTTCAGATATTACACAGTGTTCAGAGATAGACAGTACTTTACTTCTCAATGAAGGAAATGACGAAGTATTTTAAATCCTTAGTAATAATTCCCGTTGCCTTTATGTCATATCAAAAAGCAACTGATGAAAGAATTTTTTATTCTACAAGTATTTACATTATGTAAGTAAGTGGTCCCCAAGCCTAAAGCATCCCTTTTACCAATGCTAGAAGATCCCCCTTCCTTCCAAAACTCGAAAAATACGTATAGATAAATTATACGCATACATAATTGTTTAGATTTAGATTATCGTTTGTAGAGAAATAATTTAAATTTTGTAGAGCGTTATTTTTTGCATTTTGGAGAGAAAGGCTGATAAATACAAAAACTTTAATAAAAGTTGCTTCTTATTTTCATAAAGTAAAACTGAATACTTCACAGCTAAGTAAAAGCCTGACATTATGAAATTCCCACCAGGATCAGGGAATCCCTCCTGAGTGAGAACCAGAGGATGTGGGTATTTATTTATGATTTCAGTATTTCATGTGAATTATCGGTAGCATAAGAATAATTTTTATGCACAATGTAGTACGTTATATGCATACAAAAGTAACATTTTAGGAAGCTTGCACTTCATATCTTTAAAAACCACACAGCTAAACTTGCTGTCCCGGAACAAAGCAACCAGCCGTATATTTAACAACTCATTCCAGTTTGTTTTCCCTTGGGTAAAATGCCCTTTATAACGTTCTCCACGAAGGTATTCCTCATCTGAAGCAGAAAGCCTTCTCGTGCTTTGTCTTAATCACTCAGCAAACTATTTCAGCGAATATGTCTTCTTAAGTTCAGCTTTGTTTAACCCCCTTAATGCACCAATAAAAATTCAGACAGTGGTCTTCTTCCATTTTTTTTTAATATTTTTTATTTCAACTTAACCTTTTTATTTATTTTATCTCAAAACTATAGCGGACATGTTAAGTTGTATTCATATCTGAAAAAGAATCTTGAACGTATTTACTCGGATGAACGAAAGTAATTTAGTTCGGTGTACCCGAGTTAACTCGCTTAAGTGCATTAAGATGTTAAATGTTCGGCTCGTCGTACAGCCCAGTGATTGCATCACAGCCGATTTTGGTCTTATTTGTTTAATGTATGTGTGCTGTCTGTGGTTCTGTCCATGAAACTACATCTATTGGATCAATGGTGATTGTACTTATGTTAATTTCGACAATTAGTTTTCTCCATACAGAGTACTGAAAAGCAATAAAGATAGCAATGAAATGGTAGAATCAGCAGTGAGAGTCCGAATGACAACAGTGCTATCGAATACATAAAAAGCAATATTTTTTTTTTCATTTAGGAGACGTATTGTCTTAAAATTTTCCCAGCTCGCATTTCTCTGTCCCTAAATTTAAATAATTTTCCTGCAGATATTTAATCAAAATGTGACGTGCTGTAAGTAAGTTTATTTATATTACCCGAACTTTTTTCTTCCTACAGAACTCTTAAATTACGGATTATCTATAGCAAATAGGGAAAAAAGTGTTTTGTGTAACCTTTAAACCAATGGGAGCGCTAAGAACGGTATTTTGCCTTTTTCTTTTAAAGAAAAAAAAACTGGTCTAATGTCATGAGCAAATTCTTTTCTGAAAATACTAAACGTAAGAATTTTTTTTCCGTGTCTTCTTTGGGAAGCAGGTGGGAGCCCAGGGATGTTGGCATTGGGTATTTATCGAAGAGAAGCATTACCTGATGAGAAGGGGGAGGGGTCATGAAACACACGCGAAATAGTTTGGCTGTTACTTGTGTTAATTGTGAGCTTCTGTCCTGCAAATGAGTACAAAGTTTTCCTCTGCTAATGACGTCGGAAGTGGGGGGGACAGAGGGGAATAGGGTCGGTCGGTTCGCGTGTGTTTGAAGACGGAGTGCCAAAAAAAAGAAAAAAATGTCCACTGCCTTAGCTCAGCCAGCACTTATGTCAACACAAGAAATGTAGAGTCAACAGTGCGGTAATTGAATTTTTATTAAAGACGAACGCAAAGTAAACGCACTTTTAATTAAGTTTAAATTGAAGAACAACAGGACTGGCCCGCATCTTTGGAGGCTATGGAGGGAAAAAGCCGGCCAGGAAAAACCTGCCTGATTCTTTTAACATATCGCCTCATCAACTTTCTTTAATTTCGTGCCTTAAGGGTTAGCGGAAAGGAAAAGACAGCGGGAAAAAAAAAAAGAAGCAGGACTCTCTTTGTTTGTGCTGAAGGCAACAAAAACACGGTCTCGTTTCTTGTTAGTGATGCTTCTGATTAATCATGCTGCGTGCTATTGACGCACGGGGCACACACCTCCCCCGAATGCCCCCACGCAAAATCTTTTTCCCAACGGCCTGAATGCGAGGGAAGGGGAAAGGGGGCTTCCGTCCAAACTGATTCCAAAAGAAGAGCGAAGAGTAATCATTGAGAATGAAGATGTCCGATTCTTTTTTGATGGCAACGGTGACTAATGATTAAGGCAGGTATTTTTTGGGCCAAAAACCTGCTTAAATCTATTGGAGTGGACAAAAAAAAAATTGCGTTCCAAGTTAAACCTTATATCAGCTTTATAATTGTTGATATTTTTCTTGCGTTTGCTCGACTAATTGAGTAGCCGGATTGTTTTTACAGGGTTGCTGGCGCTTAAGACTTTATTTATATTAACCACTGATGGCATTACTTCTCCTGTTTTCTTTACTACTGAATTTATTTTATTTATTTAGATCTTTTTTTTTTCCTAACCTCCGTAAGAAAACTGCAGAACGGAAAAAACTTTAAAGGAAATTTCGCGATCGCGATTAAAGAAAAGTATCAAACGAATGAAGAGTTTAAACTGCGTTAAGGAGATTTTTGACGTTGCTATTGGATGTTATTTCAGTGCGTCTTTGTTTCTACGAGTGTTTTTTTCTCTTGCTATTCCTCCCCTTTCTGCGGTTATTCTTGTAGCCACATTTTTAAAACCGAAAACGAGGTTGTCATCTGCATTAGAATTTTGTCCAATGCTTTTCGATTTTTTGACATTTCTCAACGTTAGATGTACTAGTTGTAAATTCTAATTTTTTTAAACCGCTTTTATTTTTCCAAAAAGAGATTCCCTTTCCCTGTGAATTACTTTCTAAACTCGCAATAGTCTGAGCATTTCCAGTGAACTTGTTTTTATCTCTTCTGTATTCTTAACAAGGAATTACCTTTATATATATATATATATATAATGGATTTTGCTTTAAAACTGAGTATACGTGTAAGGATATTATTAAACTATGTGATTGCTACTATTATTTGGATCATTTCTAGTGACAGAACTTTGTCAAAGGAGCAAAACAACACTATTTGAATAATAAACGGGGCCCAAGCGACAGGACAGAAAGGAAAACGTATCTAATAATTAAATGAAATCGCTTGTATTTAATTAAGAAATAAATGGACTTGCAATGCGTAAAGTTTTTAAATTTTTTTTTGTTTCTGAAGGTATATTGTCATGAAGATGTGACTCTACTTTTTGTAAACTCTAATACAGCTTTAAAAATATGAAGTAATAACAAGTTTTATGTCTGGGTTGGATTCCATCTGACACTCGTTCTAATGAATGTTTCTGCATTTAACTAAGTTATTCTTTTACTCAGTAAAGTTCTAGCCATGAAATAACATCTTTTGTTCCATGAGAATGAACTTTAGCCTGCATAAGCCAATATCGATGAATTATATTTAAAGTGACGACAAAATTCTGGCAAATCTCTATCCAACAACTACTAGCAGTTCTGTCTAGTGACAATACTTTCTAATAATATTAGATAGCATTCGCCTGGAAGATTTTACACACCACATGATATCATGCATTATGAGCAAAATTGATATAATTAGTCTCCATTTCTGTTTTTAAGTTCTTCTCTTAGCCACAAAATTTTAATTAATTTCCCACCAATTATTTCACCCAATTACAGAATATTATCCCCTATCGATGTCCCTGATCGTGAGTTATTGATATACCTGGCGCAGAAACATCTGGCGCTTCCACAGTTTTCATCATTTTTTAAATGAAATTCTTTATGTATCCAAATTGAACCATCTATTTAACATGAATATCTTCCATGTTAAATAGATGGTTTATCTTCAGAATATCATTTCACTGTCCTTGCATTTTATTCTGTTCTGATATATAGCAAAACCTGAGCTTTCCACCCAAATGTGCTTTCCAAATAGTTCAGTTCTTTCCATCATGATATCAAAATTGAAGAGGGTTAGAAACGAGAGAAAAAAAAAAGCGTGGGGAAAATTTGGTCAGTTTAAAAAATGAATAAACTTTGGACCTTAGTACTTATTATGTAGTGACATCACTTCGAAGGCAAAGTTTTTGTACCAATTTTTTTACTAAATTCAGGCCAAACTATGATACAGATCCGTTTAAAATTCTGTAAACTGTTATTAGGATAAACAGACATCCCTTCGTTGCTATGGATTTTATATTAGAAAGTTTTAAACTAGGAAGGAAGACCCCGCTATAAAATTTTAGTAATTGAATTCTTAATAATATAGCAGTCATATAAATAAACAGTACATAAAAATATCTTTTCTGTTGTCTGTGTCATCCGGCTTTTTATCAAAATACAAGGCACATTTCTGCTAAGAACTGATTTCTAAAACATCAATTAATGCAGTTTTCCACGTCTCTTCCACATTTCAGTTGGCTAAAAGCGTATTTTCATTTAATTGTTTTTCAACTACAGTTCATTATGGAAACTGTGAATGCAAAAATTTCTTATACTACTGTATTACTGAATTAACCTGTAGAGAATGGGATAAAATATATTGTAAAATCAATTTAAGCATTCAAATCCGTATGAAAACTTAAGGTGCATATGAGAATAAATTAAATGTATACAAATTTAATTAGCTCGAACGTCGACATACTTAGTAAGAATTTGGATGTATTTGAAAGTCAAATTTTCTCCGTCTTTGAGTGTGATATATGGGGCAATCAGGAAGTTACCTTCAACAGCGCTGTGGTCACTTCTGTCATTTGTACCATGTTTTCGCTGAACTATTAGTAAAGTAACATCTGCCCTATGAAAAATATACTGTGAAAATATGAAATAATTTAGCAACAGAGGCGGGCGTCCTAGCAACCTCCGTAAAAGATCCTACTGGGTACTGGTTCCCTGGAAAACCCCACTGAGCATCACAGAAAAACCACACTGTTAATGATTGCCGACCCTACAAACATCCACTCGATTAAAAGCCCACACTGATAAATGGAGTATTTTAGTTCTATTAAATTGAATTTTGATGTTTCAAAATATCTTTGGTGTATGGGTTGGAGATCAGGGATGTCGTCTCAGGATATGCGGCGCATGCCTATAAATTTGAAACTGTGTGAAAATAATTATTATTTGTTCACTCATTCGTATAGTGCAATGCTTATTAATTACTTTAAATATATTTTAAATGCACAGTTTTACATTTCGCATGCGAATTTATTTAGAATCAGAAATTCAAAAAGAACGAATTTGCTCATTGTTGTCTTCTCTAATTCTGCCTGTGCATTGGCTGTGCATGCATTAATAACATACTCCGTGAGGACTAAGAGATAACTTTATCCCTCCTTTTATCCCGCGATGTTAGAATGATGACCAATTTTCCCCTAGTTGCATGCTATCTCGGCATAGCGTTCAAATAGGAGGAAACGATTGTTTGTTGTTTAGCACTGAATTTAGCGTACTTTATATTACATTTTAGGAATTAGTAATTACGCAAAGTCGAGTTTTTTTTTTCAAAATGCAAGCTTGAATAATTTAAAGTAGATTTGTTTAAAATTGTTTAATTAAAGTTCGCTTATTGTATAGATGTTTATTCTTATTTCTAGGCTTCTTTGAGAATTCCGCCTCTTAATACATTAAACCTGTAATGTTAAGTTAAGCGTCTTTTTTTTTTAGAATTTTAAAGCACAGCTGAAGACGAAACAAAGGGGCTTAATGGGCTTTTAAAGGACTTAATTCAACCGATATTTGGATTTTGATCACGCTCTGAAAAATAAAAATTATTTTAAAATTATAAAACTTAACAGGCATGTGCAGCAAATATAAAGGTAAAAATAAGAGACCTAATAAGGCCAAATATGAATTTAACAAGTTTAGTGTGTTATTACTATCTATTTTAAGGCATGAAGAATTTCACTCAGATCTAGACTTGAATTCAGCTGGTGTCCTGCTCGGGTGCTTCTCAATTTTTGAGTGAAATCATAATTCCAGCCAGAGCGCACTTCCGCTTCAAATCAGACAAACTCCGTTGTAAACCTGAACTGCAATATTAATGGAGAATACTGCTAATAGAAAATGTTAGTGCCCTATTTTTTTAGCAGTTAGTAAAAGTGATATCGTACTAGAAACAGAACAAACGACTGAATTTCCATGGGAAGGCCAAAATGTGTTGGAAAACTTCAGCAGCTGAGGAAGAAAGCCTTGTTATTCCAAAACGAAATTTTTATGGGTTATATTCATTTGGAGACAATGTGTTTAAGTGGATTAGAAGCCAAAATAAAAATACGGATACGTATATCTCAGTGCGAAGAAAAATATTTTTCATTCCACTGAGATAGAAGTGCATTTTTGATTTCCTCTGGTCAAATGTATTTATTTTTGTTACCTCATCTTCTTGGACTCTATAGTAGTTAGCAAAAGCTGATTGCTTGTCTGAATGCAAGGTAAGGGTTTGAATTCCCTATGTAAGTATTATTTATGTGTTCTACGCCTTCTCGCGAGTGTAATATCAGACCATCCCTAGTGCCGTACTCTGTATAACGTTCATGGTGATGAGACGGCTGTTTAACTGATTCGTTCGGTTATTCTTAACAAACGCGTGAGAAGTATGTGTCCGGCCATTTAAAAAAAAAAAAAGAAAACCTACCTTTTGTTTTCTGTATCATGTCTTATTATTATGAACTTACTTACCTTTTATTTCTTTAATTATTTTACTTCGAATTTATGAAAATTTATTATTAATTTACTCCTTTTCATTTAAGTTTTATCATATTTATTAATACATTACTTATTTAATTATTATTAATTTAATTTATTAGTATTTTTATCCCTTTATATTTTTTATTGTATTATTTATTGATTTATCATCTATTATTTTATTAATTTATTTTTCGTTCTGTTTCTGTTGGCATTTTAAAGAGTTCTTCTTTCGCATTCACTTCTAATTCGAGTAGCATTCACTTCTAATTTTAGAAATTAAGTCCTGGCTATAGTATTAGAACACGTTTTGATCTTTTCATATACGAGCGATAAAGAACATATGTTTAGTAAATTAAGTAAATGAAAATATCTATGAAGATACGACTATACAATAAAATATTAAATCGATTCATAAATTACATACATGCCTTCATAAAACAAAGAGCTGCCATAATCAGTCTACTGATTACGCAAACGGATAAAATGATATAAAACTGATAAATTAAGTAGAAAATGTAAGCATAGTTTAATATAAATATTTTTTATTGCTTCAAATGAAAGATTTCAGAAATTGCAATAAATAAATCACGTGAATACCATATAAAGGAAATAACGATTTCTTATATTTCAATCAGAAAGCATAGTTTTAGGTCAAAAAGTCAATACCCAAAAGAAACACTTCCCCCCCCCCTCCAAACAGAATGTGTATCCAAAAATGTGAAATCAATTATCTGTATTGTGAAATAGTAATGTATTCAAGGAAATAATCGAAAAGCTTGATTCTAATAACAAGCGAATCTGCGAACTTTCGTGAACGCAGGAAAATTTATTTCTTCTAATTTCAGTTTATCCGAAATTTTATTAAATATATCTAGCACTTAGTCTTGCGAATTATTAGAATTGAATGTTCTCTGTTTTGCTGCTGAGACTGAAAATAAACTTGCCCGTAAATTTATACTATGTGTAAATACCACCAGTATTCGTAATATGATAAGTGAAATTTAAAAGACTGACTCAGTGATTTTGCCAGTGTTCAGCTTTTGTCTGGCACTAGGATGAATTAATGCGTAATTTATTTACTGATTATACTGGAAATAAATTATTGTGCGATATGCATCAATCAAGAAAAATTGAATTATGACTGTAGGGTATAAACTGTTCGCAAACGTTATCTGAAAAAAATTTCCATATCAACATTTCAGACCTTAAATCAGTTGGATTTTTATTTTTATTGTGGGCATTTCATTATTTTACGTGCAGTGCAATATTTAACTATATAGTAATACGCAAATATCATAGGCTACTTTTGATTACGTGTAATTCTAACTGACACTCATTTTTTTAAAATTTGGTGTTCAGCAGCATGTCCTACATTAAAACTCAGGATACACCCCTGATAATACCGTACTTCTACGGATTTCCAGTTCAAGTGAAATAACTGTAAGAGCTTGTCGACGGTTGTTAGTCAGCATGTTATAAGGTATTTCTCCCGTGTTCTTAGCATGTCTTCGTGGTATACTGGTCTGTATGCTGGGAGCGTATTCCAAAGATCCGTGGTTCGATACTCGGTGAAGGCGTTGCTCATTTTTCATCTTTCCTGCTTTCAAAAAATACCTAATGTTTCTACAGTGGCGCCGAGAACTAAAAAAGGTGGCGGATGACGATTCTCCGCCACCAGGATTTGGCGAATGTGTCCCCTAATCCCCAGTTGCCCTTTAAAGGGGGAGTATATAAGGTATTTCTCCCGCCTTCTTAGCGTGCCTTCGTGATGTAGGGGTCTGCACGCTGGGCGCGTATTCCAGAGGTCCGCGGTTCGATTCCCGGCGAAGGCATTGCTCATTTTTCATCTCTCCTGCTTACAAAAATTCCTAATGTCTCTACAGTGGCACCCGAACAAAAAGGGTGTTGGATGATGATTCTCCACACCCAGGATTTGGCGATTGGGTCCTCTAAAACCCTAGTCTCCCTTTAAAAGTGGGGGTATATAAATTATTTCTCCCGCCTTCTTAGCATGAGTTCGTGGTGTAGTGGTATGCATGCTGGGCACGTATTTCAGAGGTCTGTGGTTCGATTCCCGGCGAAAGTGTTGCTCGTTTTTTATATTTCCTGCTTTCAAAAAATGCCTAATGTCTCTACAATGTTTCAAAAATCGCAATGTCAAATGCATGCCAAATATATTTTTTAAGAGCTTTAACTTTTTCAGTCCATTATCGGGCAACCGCTGATTAGTTTAGAAAAACACAGTGTCTATCTGAAATGTTTTCTTCATACAGTCAGGCAATTGCTCTACCGCAACTAATTAAATGTAAATCAGCGGCCTAAATGAGAATTCAGCATAAGTACATAGTTCCATGCTCCTAATTTGATAATGTGTTGTATAAAAATGTATCAAGGCCTTGTAATCAGCGAACTAAGATATTTTGTTTTGTTTATTACGTGATCCTCCCTCAGGCACTACACGGAAAGGGAGGGATGCCCCGTGGAGGTCTTTTTAAGGGAAACTCGTATCCACATTAAACTCGTATCCACATTACACGCCTCAAAAATAGTTTTGAGAAGCTTCTTTTACCATGTTAGCTATTGTTCCTTTTACATCGATTTGGTGTAAAAATACATGTATTTGAATTTTTTAATGTAATGCAATACCTTCTACGAATACACCATATGAGATATGCAAATTTTTTTCTAATCCAATATGACGTCCTAACATTGCCAGCTTCATTATCTCTGTACTGAAGTTTAAAAGATATTTTACGTTTAAGCTGAGAGTATGAATGTTTAGATTAGAGCTTCTAGCAGCTGCGTCTTGCTGTTACTTCTGGTAAATTATATTCCTGCTTTAGCACCTTGCTAGCCTATGTTTAGTGTAGGCATCGCTAAATATCTTGAGGTAAGCTGAAGTAGCGTAAGTAGATTATTTTATGTGTAGTTTCCGGCCAAGGTCGGTACAGTACTGTATGGATCTTGGTTTCCGGCTACGTTACATACATTTGAATTTTAACGTTGTCTTATGTTAATTTAAAATCCCGCAAGTCGCAAAGTTCGTCTGTTCCACGAGCTATGCATTTCTGTTTATTTAAGGCTCAAAGTTATTTTAATCTTCTTTAGACTTTTTGATTAAAGTAAGCGATAACTCCTCACTGTCACCCTAATAGGGTCTTCAGGACTTTGACACAAGCTTTTAGGTGTAGTAGAACCCAACAAGTTATATTTTGAAAAACCCGTAAGCGACTTCCATATTATAATGGTTTCATATATTATTCTTCAAACATTGAACCACTGATTGCTGGATTACGTGCCTCTAACATAAGTGAATTTCAGCATGCAGTGTTCCAGGACCGAATAAGCAAATCACTTAACTGCCACGCCGGTACCCGAAAGTAGGTCCAACAGCTTGAATGGAAAACACATATCAATAACGTTACATCAGGAGCAGAGTTTGAAATAAAAAGCAGCAAATATTCCGTTTGACACAGTACAGTTTCTAAGAGCGCACTACGAACAAATGAGTAAGTTGGGAAGATATTCTGTTATTAGGCTGAAAGAGCTTGTTACTCCATTGTAACTATTGCTGGGCACGTACGTAATAGCGACGGGATGTTATTAATTACAACGTCGCAGCGAAGGAAGTAATCAGCACACTTTTTTTAGACTAGCGGAAGAACAATAAGTCATCATGATAGTATTGAAGTTTAAGGAAACAACAACACCAATTAAGTTAAGGAAACGACAGCACCCTTCCGTAGCACCTGAACCGTAGTTTTTAATTATCCGTTTGGCCATGCGACACAATCTATAAGTGTGAATATTTCGATTCGAGCTGTTACTAGATGACATTCTGAAAAGAATGCTGAATTCTTAGAAGTCTTTTTATCTTCTATTAGACAGAGGGAGCATCTACATCATCATTTGTCAATGTTTTTGCCGCGATCGCGTGGGACTTCATTTAGACAGTCGTTTCATAAATTACGATTATTAGTGGGCACACGAATGTGCCGTACACACGTGTCTGAAGACAGACTGACAGAGTGTGGGATCAATTTCTTTGAGGAACATTCAATGCCTTTTACGATAGAGTAGCTGACTGGAGAGACGTTTTTTTGCTACAGATATACACCCTTAATAATCTTTCAAGCTGTTTTCACAACTAACATATCAATGAGATTATTTGATTCGTCAAGTTACCATTCTTATATAGTATCTAGACAAGAAATATGTGAGGTTTATATCAAAAAGCCAACGATACAGAGCAGTTGTACTCTGTACATACTCTGCACCTGTACATATTTATACTACACTTAAATGCTTGTATCCAAACTCAGAAGTGTCACGTATGATAGTTACTTTTGCAACATCTTAACTGCTTTATTCGAATAAATAATCAGCTGCTCAAACTAAGTTTTGAAGTTCGTTTTAACAACGATTTTTCGTTAGTGCAATATAATATGTTCTTTTTGTACCCGTTGATCCTATCTGCAACATTTACTCGCATTATTCCTCCTCCAGCTTTTTCAGAGAACGAGTTAGGAGATTTTAATAAACGATAGCAAAGTAAAATGTGTGCACAGATAGGAAAGTAATATATTGTTATGCTCTTTTTAGAGTCCGTTGGCTATATCTGCAACATTTATAATGCAACATTTACTCGCATTATTCCTCCTTCAGCTTTTTCAGAGAACGATTTAGGAGATTTTTAATAAACGGTAGCAAAGTAAAATGTGTGCACAGATAGAAAAGTAATTATTGATATACTGCTTAAGCAAAACGAGTATTATTGAAATTAGTAACTTCTCTGAATACAGTACACAATAATATTAGTACCGTTATTTAATATGTGTTTTTAATGTGCTATATTCACATCCTTTCAGAGACATTATTCACCGAGTAATTCCCTATTCTCAAAAGGCAAGAAATAAAATTAGCTCAAGAAAAGAGGAGAGAAAATATGCTAGTAGATGATATAGTTCTAAGCACCATAGGATATAGATTGTTTAGTTCCAGCTACAGAATCTTCGTGTACAAATCAATGAAAATGATTACAAATCAGTACTTTGTTGATTTCTATCTCACGTTATCTCTTTCGCATCGACAGACCTCATAATATATTCTTCTCAATCTCCTGAGAAACGTCCGTGTGTAATAATTTCTATTAGCAAGAAATTTCTCTCCCACCTCGTAAATTAAATTGATAGAATGTTAACAATAGCTCAACTGAACTGAAATGAGTACACCCTTCTCAAGACCTATCTAATGTACAACCACTATTTAATTTCGTCCGTTGGACTGTAATGCATCAGTGTCATCTGTTGAGTAAAATAATTTTTTTGTTATTTTTACATATAGTTTTCAATGATTTGGATATCTTGTATTTCTGAAATGAGTGATTAAAAAGCGTGACTGCTTTAATCTTAATATATAAAGTTATAAATATTTAGATGATTCTGGAATTTCATTCTGGATTTATGAATTCCAGGAAGATGGCTGAGGCTTGTATCTCCAGTGTAGATACAGTACTTGTATCTCATCGTAGGTTAAAGTATCTATCATTAACTGCTCGGCAATGACAGAAAGCTTTGAATTAGTATTGCCTTGCGAATCGTAGAATGCATCGTATTAGATCTACAAACATGCTAAAAATGCTCATAGTTTTCCAGTTTCCTCGGATGACGGCATGAAAATCAATCCAGTTTCTGCACGCAACCATGTCAACTAACACTCTTATTCCACGTATAAATTGTTATGCTCAGTGAATATTGGTTTGTTGAAATTGATCAACTTTGGTAGTTCGACGAGTAGCCAAGTCTTTGCGAATGGATTGTCTGCATAGGGTTTTCATAGTTTACCCGAGCGTATAGTAAATATCAGCCAGCGTCTGTTAGAAAGTTCCTCGTGTTAGCATTTCTTCACAAGCGTCCGTGTAGATAGTTTTCATACTTATGAGGGATCTGCTCGCTAAGCATTGACCTAAACAACCGGTCAGTTGCCCATCTCATTTGACGAAGAGGATAGACAATTACAATCATATATGTCTTCTTTACGATTCGGAACCGAGACCAGCGCTATGTCAGCTGGCATTGCTAACCACCATATCGAAAAGGGAAGCTCTCAGAGGCTCCAGCGTGCCATGCCTTGATCAATTAACCAATCAACCAACATAATCACAGTTAAATTTGAAATGCTGCAGGGGGGAATAGCTGCTACTTCCACACTTTGTTCTTTAAGATGAAGATAACAGCTCTTTGTTGAATAAAAATCTGTTACAACAATGAAATTTGCAGATAAATGGGAAGAAACTTTAGCAATATAGATTTCGACCGCAGTAAATAAAATAAAAAAAAAAAAAAAAAGAAAAAAGAAAGAAAGAAAAACAAAAAAACAAGAAAGAAAGTAGTAAAAATATAGAGAAGTTATGTTTTAAAGTAAATTGTTATCAAAAAGCAAGATCTTTTTAAATCTCAAATATTAAAATTTTAAATTATGAAGCTTTGTTTTTCGTTTAAAAAATTAATATTTGATTAGCTTTTCGGAAACTAGTTTTTTAGTTGTGAACGATGAACATTCCAATCTTTTCCCCTGCACACAAATTGTGTACTTTATAAATACGTAAACATGCCAAGTCGAATTTATTTTTTCGTTTAATTCATCCATACACTGCCGGGAAGCTGAATAATTTTGCGAGAAACAATGAAAAGGGGAAAAAAACTGAAAGATACCGCACTTAACAACCAACGAAAATTTGATTAATACTTAAAAATGCCTGAGGCTGAATAAACTTCATTTAAATTTTAAGTCTATGAAGTGATTAAATACAGATTTGGAAATTAATTTTTTTTAAAATCATTTCTGGAAACTTCCGAAAATTTCCGAGAAGGAAAAAACTGTAGGAAGCGTAGTCAACACCCAATAAAAATTTCTGGAATGACTTAAAAAGGTATAATTAATAATAATAACCTGAATTTTGTAACCATGGTGTAAGGAGAGACCTGAACTGTGAAATTTAAATGTTTCGATTTTATGAGGCGTTGTTTTCGAATTTTCGTAATCGCTGACAAAATAATTGCATATAAAATACACATTACGTATTAAAAGAAATAGAGATAGAATGGATTGCACTGGTTTACCTCAAAGCACATTAGGTTATCTAATTTACTCTGTGACCGCGGGTCAAAATTGATGAAAGAGTAAACAAAACTTCATAGCTTTCCTTTCTTGCGAAACTGATCGCAACTAAAATCCCAGTTTCTGCCGATGCGATAAGAACATCCCCGCATATATTCTTGGTAAAAGGTGAACACGTTATACACGGATTCCGCTTCGATGGGTTAAGAGAAGGAAACCCTTCGCATGGAACTTTGGGAAACTCGATCGTATTTATGACACCCACGGGGAAAAAAAAAAAAAAAAAAAAAAAAAAAAAAAAAAAAATGCGAAAACTTCTGTGCAGCTAGCCTTTGGCCGAAATTTGAATTCAGGTTATTGGTTGTTTGTATTACTGCAAAGCATACGAGACCTATCAGCCTAACCGAAGGGATGCTTTGGTGGAGGACTTTTTAAGGGAAATTGGCTCCTATTCTTGTTACACATAGGGAAATCACGAAACCTCCCTTGCATCAAGCAGCTTCATCGAGATTTAAAACCGGGTTGAGCTACTATTATTCAGCGGTCTTATCATTCGATCGTTTATAGAGGAGGGAGAGGAAGATAAAAGAGAAGACGAAAGAAAAGTACTTTGTCAAAGTTATGCTAAATCGGAGTTAATTCTTTATTTTCGATCAGGTATCGAATTCAAGTTTTTGACAGCCCTCGTAAATACGATATCGAAGCAGTTACTTCTCTTCAGGCAAGACCAACTGTGCAAAATGCCTGTCGATCTGAAAAACATGATTTGTATTTTTGATCGCCTCCATGGACTTTCCCAAGTAGCACAGCAACGTCGTTACGACGTCGCAAACTCGTCGCGGATGTCGTTGCAATATGACGTCTTTAAGACCCCCCCCCAGATGTTCGCGAACATCCACTGTTTTGCAACCGTTGCAAAGACGTCTTTATTACGTCTTTGCAGATGAGGTTTTTGTCACATAGACGTTGTTATTGCGTCTTTCGCAGGTGATATTTTGGCTGTGAAAGCATCGTATCACGACGTCTTAACGACGCCTAAATGTTCGCAAAATTCCACCTTTTTGCAACAGTTGTGAAAATTTCGTTATTATGTTCTTGTGTTATATATTGATTTATGCAGAAAAATAAGCTTAATAATTAATATATTTTTCTTCTTTTTAAAAATTTTTTATTCCTTGTATTTATCTAAAGTTTAAATATTTTATCATTTCATGAAAACCAGAAGGTAATACAATTTTTTCTCTTTAGACTAAATATGCATAATTAATAATAGCTTTAATTATTTTCAGTCCTTTAAACTATAGTTTTTAAATAGTTAAAATTCTAAGTTACGATTGTTTAAAATTTCATCATTTTTTATCCTTAAGTGAGAGTAATTATGAAAGTGGTTATTATAAATATATAACATTACTAGTAGGTTTTAAGTAACTAAAACTCAATTAGACATAAATAAAAGTAAAGATATATATGTGGGTAAAAAAAGAGAGTTTTTGATAACAGCATTATCACATTTATCTCTGTTAAATCTCAGAGACATTCAAAATTTCCCCTGTCATGATAAATTAGGAAGCGGTTCTTAAGGTAACATAATCAGTATTTTACCTGAACTCAAGTATAAATTTATTAGCGTTTCACAGTAAAAAATATAACCATTAAAGTCTATATCTCCAAGATATGCAAATGAAAAAGAGTATAAAGTAGTTAATAAATGTGATCAAAAATATTTCATACAAAAATATACCTAAATCTAATAACTTCCCATATTCATATCTAAAATGAAATAATAACCTACATGACAGCACTATTTAAGAAAAAACATGAACTAGTAGTGTTTGAAAGTATTTAGCAGTAGGAAGGTAACAGAACTAAAATTTACAATAAATAAAAAAATATTTGTGTTTTTAAATAGTAAGCAATTAAAAGTGCAATAATTATGGGTTTGCAGTATTTACTAGTAATGCTGATGTTTTTTAACACCATTTCTTTCGATCATATGTAAATGCATTTACCTATTTTTAGTTTCTACATTTTAGAATAGTGCTAGATTACAATGATCATTTCAGGCACTTTTTATAATCAATAACTTTTCTTTTGATATTGTACAGAAATAATTGAAATAATATAGTATACGATAGTAAGCTAAGTACGTTAAAGTAAGCTCTTCGTTAAATGGCACACGATGAAACATTTTGTTTCTATTTATTATGAATTTCTTTGTTATCACAAGCACATAAATGTAAGCGAAGAATATACTTAAATTATTAATATACTATACTTAAATGACTTACTTAATATACTTAGTTAAGTGTAATGAATATACTTAAATTTCATAAAGAACAAAGCCTAATTTCCAACATTCATTTATTGAGATAATCTAATAGACATACATAACGGCAATATTTAAAAAAAAAAACGCGAATTACACAGTGTTTGGAAGAATAGATACCAAACGACAAGTAATAAAACTGCAATTTGCAATCAAAAAAAAATATTTAGTGTTTTTCAATACTACACAATTAAGTATAGCATAATTATAGATTACAATAGTTCATAGTAATGCTAATGTTTCCATAACACTGTTTTTTCGATTATATGCGCAAAGTCTGAGCACCAACATGTGTCATGAACACAATAATCGATTAATATGAATGACATACGCTATAGAACTTAGGACGTTATAACCGAATCCGTGTATCCAAATATAACGATAATCCGTGTATCCAAATATTGCACCGCTGGAGCCACTGAAGACTGAAAAACCACAATATAATTTTAATCACCGGAAAGTCATAAAATACCAAAACAGAACACTATTTAACTGTATAGACGATGTTAGCACATTGCAATCAGATATTCACAAACAAAATAAGCAGAAATTCGGCATTACCAGGAAGATTTCTCCTCAATTCAAAATAAACTGCCATCATTATATTTTTGTGCGTCGTTCTGTTTCTGTATTGAAGCTCTCCAGTATTTAATTCCGACAGTGAATTACAAAAGCATGAAGAAAATATTCCTGAAAATAAGATGGAGTCAAATTATCGCGCAGTTACTAACTTGTTCCGTTACTAACTGGTTCGAATTTGGCAGCTAGCCAAAGCGCGCAAGCCTCGAGCTCAGATGTTCGTTTATATAATCATCCAGTATAGATATGTCGAACAGCAATTCAGTGCAACGTTTCAGCGATTTATTCGATTGCATCAAACCTTTCGACCGTTCTCCTGATAATTTAATAGAAACTTTTTTAAATGGCCTAGAAGAATTATTTCAACTGAATAGAATTACGAACAATGTTCACAAAATACGAAATTTACAAAAAAATATTTATCGGGCTCGCTAAAACATTTGTAGTGCCTATGTCGCCAAATCCCGAGTGTACCGTAATACTAGGATTAAACCAAGCATTTTTGAATGCACAGGAAAAACATAAAAACATAACAAACAGTTCATCATAATTTTTATAGGTAATGAATTTCGTATTTTTGTTCTCAGTTTCTCTAATTTTGATGTCAACATTTATTAGTAATTTATCAAAGCCATTAATTTTGTCGTTTAAGAAATTGTTAATATTTCTTTTTCCTTTTCCATTATTTATTTCCGTTCTGCTTGTCCTGACCGTCGAAGAGTTTTCCGTTATATATATTTGACAGACGTTAAAAATGCATGGATATGCATCGTCTTTTAACATTGGACGAATTAATGAGCAAATATATGCTTAGCTACTGAGTTATTTAAAAGAAGGAATTTCGCGGAAATCATATATCAGTTTTCATTCACATAGAATTTTAAACGTAATATTTGTCCTTATGCTCTTAAAATATAATAAATAGCCTTTGTCCTTGAAAGCTATAATTGCTCGATTTTTTTTTATTCCCGGCATTCAGAACTGTGGTACGTTTCCTCGTAATCACTTTTACTGAATCACACCATGCAATCAGTAAATATAAGTGTTGCGTTGTCTGATTGATGAAAAATAAATCTCCAATAAAACAATGTAATCAAGGTTAAGTATCACCCGGAACCTTGAACTTTAACTTGAAACGCATTTTCGGTTGTTGGTTGCCTGGCATCTGATAACTTAATTGCGTTTGATTGATTTTTATTTTAATCCACTGTACCAACTATCAAAAAAGACACACTACATAAGAACTTTGACATAAAATATCCACATCTGTTCCGTACATATTCTTTACTAAAGTACAAAATGTTATAATATTTTTCAACTGGAAGGTACAGATGTATATATACTTAGTGAATCTGATCTAAAATCATGGATGTTTTCAGTCATTACACCTGACTCTATGTTAACTTCTATGTTCATATCAAATTTGGTTTCAGATATGTCTGTCAGTTCTAAAGATAATAGACCAGATGGGAAAAATCTCTTAATTTTGAACTTTATTCTGTATATATATATATGCATACACAGAGTGAGCCAGAAAGCTTCACACATTAAAATTTCACAAATTGTGGAAATTCCAAACCAGACGCAGATGGATAGGGAGCTGCTGAAAGGTGTTGCTGCTGCTCTGAAATCATCCTTTCTACCTCCTTTGAAGTAGCTGCTCCGTTCAAGCCGCTGTGCCATAGACAAAATGCATTTAGCCAAGCTTTGCATTCTTGTAGCGGTGTATGCTAGTCAGTATCCTCAAGCGGTGTATGCTCAAAATGAACAATTGTGTCATTAGAACGCTGATAAACCATTTGTGCCAAACAGTGCCCTTCGCTATCTCAATGTACCATTTCCTCAAACAACTTCCATTACAAAGCCTGCTCGCTTTACTCTATCTGCTTTCACGTTTTTTCCACATGTTTTTGAATAGATATATTCTGTTAACGCGGCAAGGTGGTGACGGTAGGCATTAAGAGGAACAAGAATTGCCATGAAGTCGTGTTACCGTATACCCCGTTAATTCGGTGAAAATCTCGAAAATATTTGCGCATGGTCTGACGTCGAATCTGAAGAAAAAAGTAAAATAATAAATGCAAAATAATTTTATTTGATAGTCTGTTTATAACACAGTCTTTGATTCAAATATTCTTTTGTGATTTTCCCTAGTGTTCTTTGCCTGCATTTGTTTTGCCGATAAAATTTTCGCGTAAGTAATATAAGTTTTCAGTGTCTAAAAATACATTATTAATATTCTCATGAAGTTTTTATTGTTTCAGAATGATAATCTGGTAATCGTCAAAAATTCATTAATATTTTCATTTTTAATAATTGCAGATAACATTACGAGTTGAGTGCGTGCTAACACTGAAACCTGCCAATGTTTTCTAAAACACGAATTCTATAATATTCTGTGAATGCTATCTCTCGATATTTTAAAAAAATAATTAATCAGTATTTTTATAAGAATCTGCATAGTAGTACTCGTCACTTAATCTCTTAGTGCCAGAAATCTTTTTCTAAACGATATTTTATGTTTAGTTATGTTTAATTGGAAACATTTCGCTGTTCACTTTGTATATTATCCTTGAATATGATTCTCGAATATAATGTTATGTATCTTGGTTAATTTGAGTAGTACGGGAGTCAAACTTTTTGTGTTTCACTTTTTATAACAAATTCAAAATTTTAAATAAAATAAGTATAATGACAGGATTAACGTGAAAAAAAATTAAATTTCGTAATTTTTTTTAATTAATTTCTTTAAATTGGAAAACGATTAAGTATGAATATTTGCGCCATTTAAAACGTTTTTGTAATTGGAAGTATATGACTACGACCAACGGTTTCGAAAATCAAATCCAGATTAGGGCATGGACAAGATGTATATAATGCTAACTTCCGTTCTTTAACATAATTTTAAAAAAATGATGTGAAGAAAAATGTGCTTTTTGATAATTCAGGTTATGCCCCTGCTACATTTGTACACGGGAGAGACTTGATAGAGTAAATGGCAAGTATTGAGAAAAATTGTTTATTCTCTTCTGAAGGAGTTCAGGTAACTCTCTTCCCATGGTATCTTCATTTTCTGTTCTCCATCTCTTAGCACCACTCTGCCTGAGACTCATTGAGCCTTTGTCTCACTAAAAATTTATGCCATGTGATCTGTGTTTGTCTAAGTTCTAAAATGTTTCTAAAATGAGACATGGCATTGTTATTTAAAATGTTTTTTGCTGCGGTTTGCTACTGCTTTATCACGATAATTTCTTTCCATGCGGTTTCTCCAACTTCCCCCGTTTTGCGGATCAAACCGAAGTTGGAATATTCTCCTTTTCTCCAAAGGTCTTTTCCCCAAAATCGTTTTTTGTTGATTCCCTTGAAGTTGTTACGCTTGTTCCATTGCCGAGGTTATTTATATCAATGTTATTTATCCACACGCAATCTGATATTTTAAATAAAACAAAATCATTACAAAAAATTTCAATTCTACATCAATTTACTTACGTTTACTTATGCAGAATATCTTACTTACTGCTTTCACTAAAACAACAGATAACTATTGATAACCATAAAAAAATTATATTTGAAATGTGGTGCATTTCATTAAGCATATGCTCTAAATATCTAGGAAATATATCGAGCTTTATTGTGGCAAATGCAAAAGACATTCAAGGTTATTTTTAGTGAAAACTAAGTCTTAAATAACCTAATTTAAAGATGGACTCACTAAATACTTTCCCATAAATGATTCCCTCTGCTTAATTTAAAGGAATCCTATAATGTTATTCTGTAAATTACATTAGGGTTACACTTGATCTGGTAATCTTAATCCCTAACAGGCTAGTCTAATAACCATCAGACATGAAGCGAACATATCGTCATATCTGAGAAAAATAATAGTCCTCGAGAAGGTTAAAAACAGCTCTTTTATTTAAACAGAATTTAGAACATAAAGGCACTCTCTTGTGCTACAATATAACCACAACCCATGGTGACGCAAATAAATGTAACAATCCAATTTAAATGAAATGTTGAGCAGTAGACAAGAACTACACAATTAGGTACTATTAAAAGTTGGCTCATTATCTGTAATGGAACGTCAAAATTAAAATGTCAGCAGCGAGAAAACGCAAAGCCAAATAATTACAACTGTCAGAGCTGGCAGGAAACTAACAACGTAACTCGCACGCGATTCCAGAACACGCTCTGCCTGACTCAATTTAAATACTGGCTATTCATTTGCATTTTGGTGAGAATTACGGAAAGGAAATGTTACAGTAAAGGCTGAAATATAAATAACTGTTTAATTAACATAAAATTCCCTGGAAATTTATAACATCAAAATATCATAGTATCATATATTCATAATATTATAAATTATATGAAATTCGTAACATAATCTTTCCAATTAGACTTCAATATTGTCGGGAGTAGGAACTTCAGAATAGGCAATTTCTTACTCCCCCTTTTTTTTTTTTTTTTTTTTTTTGCAAGAAACTAAAAGTAGAATGTGTTGAAAGGTGCTGATTAATCCTCTCCCTCCCCCCCCAAAAAAAGAGATAATGAAGTTACTGTTTTAATGTTTTCCTTTCCAGTATTATTATGAATATTATAGCACATTGGTAAATTGCGTGACATATACTGAACTTACTGTATATGCATCATTAACTTGATAATGTAGTGATTATAGATAATTTTCGATAAAATATGTACATTATTTTTAAATTTTATGTTTTTCAAACTAAGTAGGTAGTTAGTTTCCACTGGAAACACTCGGAGGCATAATGTTGTTCTTGCTTTAGCATGAGATCATTTGCATAGGATTTTCTAAAGAAAACTGGCTTATATTTATATTATATTGGATTATTTATGTTATATGGGCTCATATTTATGTTATTTAAGGGGAACATACCATGCAACTAACCTAATCAGCTACAAGAATTGGAATCTAGGATGAGCAGGCAGCGGCTGCTGATAAACTTCTTCCCTTTTTTGTTGCAGATTTTAATTACAAATTGCCTCTAGCTATTCGATGTAGAATTTTATAACAAATGTTCAACGTTATCGGAAGAATAAAGCAAAGTTATCGGAACGCATCGGAAAAATATTAGGTAAAATCGATATTTATGTTTCCAAGTGCTGCTAGTGAAAACAAATATTTAAAATACGAATCTTTTTGGAAATTGGAAGATCTACACAACATTTTATATACTGTTTGGAAATAAAATCTCCCGAAATATATTTAGCATTTTATATTAGTGTCATTAAAACATATTTTATTTAAAAATTTATAAACCCGAAAATAAGCTTCAGCTTCCTGTGAAATACTCTTTTTCTTAAAATAATTATATATAAAGCTTTGAGTAACTATAAAAGAAAGCAAAAGCTGCAAATAAACAAATAAATAAAACTTACTGCTAGGCAGCACTCAGATCAAAATTATCAGCTAGATATAATACTATAGACCATATAAATTAGATTTATTCCAAATCACGTCAATTAGAAATATTATTTAAAAAAGATAAAGATGTAAATGATTAACAAAAGCCTCTATTGTTTTTATATTGCTCAGATAGTTAGCTTAGTTTAATATATCATAACAGGGACAAAAAATAGGAGGACAACATATTTTTTAACGTGAAAATAAAAATGAAGACTACATTTCCAGTGAGCAATTAGATATTTTAGGAAATTTTTTTTCAAAGTTATAACCTCCAATTACACTTTTTTTTTTTTTCAATTGGAGTCCTTCCCTCTGTCCTACTTACATTTTCTTTAATTACTTTTGTATAATTTATCGTTTATAGTATTAAAGGGAAACTCTTTGCAAAATTGTGCAAGTTCATTTAAGTTAGTAACCCAAAGCAAGTTCCTAAAATAAAAGCCATTTTAGTTTAATTGTATGTGGCAAAGCATTCGAAAGCTACGAGTCGTTTGCCCTAGAAATCTTATATATTTGCCCAACTTGTAGGATTTCTTATTTTATTCCAAATCCAAATCAAAATAACATGTTAAATCCCTGATTCCAGTAGTAGAAGCCATAATTTTTAAGTTTGTTTTTTATGGATATTGTGAAACAAATGTGTTACTCCGTGAAGTAGGAGATCGTGTTACTTAACAGTCAAGTTTTGAGATTCGTTTCAGAAACGTTTTCTTAAAATGCGTTACATGTTCTGCTGCAAATGTTAAATATACGTTATAAAAGTGTAATAAGTGGATTCGTATGTCGTTTTTTAAAGCAACAAAATGAAGTATAATTGCAAACAGCAGCTTTACTGCGACTTTCATTGTGAGAAAGTCTTGAAGTGCCCTCTTGTACTTTATTTCAATAGATGGCAGCACCAGCCAAAAATGGAAGGAATCATTGAATTTAAGAATAAGTTTTATGGCATATAATTTAGGCTACAATGCAAAAGTATTTCATTCGCGTATTTGTTGCATACATTTATGCCAACCTTTTTGCGTAAAAGCTCTGTATTAATAATAATATAAAAACCGAAAAGAAATCAAACAAAAGTGGCACTTTTAATGCAAAAGGGAATTCTTCTCCCCGCTTAGATCTTCGATTTCCTTGCATTTTAGGAAATATATTTTTTACTAAATGGCGATATCATATTTTTAAGTTAAGAAATATTACTTCTTTTTAATTTTTAATGAAATGATTTCAAATTTTGATAAGACACAAAGATAAAAATTTAATTTCTTTTTTCAAATTATGAATATTTTGTGTTTCACATTACCCTTCCCCCGTCCGGGAAAAATGTCATATTTAGCAATCAGGTCACGTTTTAGTGGCTGCATTTTATTTCTAGATATAATTAAATAGTTGCGTTTCTATTAAACTTTTTGGAAAAGCCTGGAAATTAGATATGTAATATAATTCCACTTTTAATTTCTAATCTCCTACAACATAAAATGCGTAAGTTTAAGTGGCCTGATTTCAGAACGGTCAAAAATGTCAATAAATATTAATCTGGTAGTTAATTTATTTACGGATTTTTAATTTCATTAATTTTAAGTGATAGAAAATGGTGATATAGAACTGTACATATTGTTTTAAGAAGCTTTTTTTCATAAATATCATAAATTTGCTGCAAACTATATTAGGTAAAAAATTTTAATATATGCATTTCATTATCAAATTCATCATCTTCTATCAGTTAAAAAAGCCTTAGTTTATTCGTAATGGATAAGAAAGCTTTTTTTTACGTAAATAAAAATTATTTATTTATTTATTTATTTTCAGTAAAAATAAAGATCAGATTATATGTTTAGCTTTTGAGCTTACTTAAGGAAAAATTAATTTCACAGTTTTATTTCAGCAAAAGAAAAATGGGATTTTGTATTTTTAAGCAAATAAAAACCCATTTCTTTTCTATAATTTTGACGGATAAAGAGTGTTTTTATTACAACAATTGTAAAAATAAGTTCCCTCATATATTTTACCTACAAAACGAAACAAACTTAACTATCATAATTTTTCGAATGTACTGATTAGAAGGAAGAAAGAAAGCGAATACGAGCCAGTTTCTCTAAGAAAGTCCTCCACGAAGGCATCCCTCCTCCACAATGCAGATAACCCTTGTGGCTTTGCCATGTTCGAAAAACCTAACAAAGAAGAAAGAAGCAATGTCATCATCACTATGTAGAAGCCATGCTTTCAAAGATCCACATTTGTTCTTGGTGGCTCATTTAATAATCACTAAACGGAACCTGGACAGACCCAGGCATCACCGTCATAAGAACAATGCTCCCTTCCCTCTCGAATAATCTCTAGAGTTTTTTAATTTTAAGAATAGGTAATGAAAGGCCATTACTTCTCTTCAAGCAATGACTCAGAACCATGAGAACGACAGCTACGGATAAAAAGCCGAAACTTCTAATATGCTGAAACCTCCTGACTTCCTTTGCTCGGTGATGAAAAACACACGTAACAAACGTAAATAAGGCGAGGATCGCTACAACCTTGAAGTACAAATTTTAAAGTAACAGACTATAGCAGAGAATTTAATAGACATGACATCCCGTTTTCGTGCCTCATAATCAACGTAAGGCGTTAGGTTTGTGCTTCTTATGTTCATATTTACCGATGATAAATAGTCTTGTTTTGTCTGACTCGGAGAGAACGCGGCAGATCCAAATGTAGGTTAAGGTTAAGAGGAAACTTTAACCTTACGTTCATGACACCTTGCGCTTTTATTAAAAGGATTTAACTTGTTATGAATTCAACAATCTAGCTGTTCAATTCAGTTTTAAAATTGAATCAAAACAATTCTCTTTCTTCCTTTGACATTCTTATTATCTGCAATGAATTTGATTTCAGTGCTATCGTTTACCGTAAACTTTTTTCTGCTTGCTTCCATCTCCAAGAAAAATCATGTCACCTTGCAAAAAATAAATAAATATAAAACAAATCTGAGAGCTTTCAGATTTTATATTGCGCCCGAAAGAGGCTTTGCTTTTTTTTAATGTTTTGTATGTTAACTTTATTTATTAAATATCGTGTTCTTCGCACTTGAACCATGAAATTCAATTCAGCAGCAATATCACAAAATAATTTAAAAAGAGCATAGCTTTAGAATTTCCGATACACAGTCTCCTGCGCTGGAGATAATTTTTTTTTTTTTCATACAGTGTTGCCATTGCTCGCTTTGAAATCGTTTAGTTTATTAATCAAAAATTCGTTAAAGTTTTACAAAATATGAAATAGGTAATAAAACAAGTTCCAAAAGTGGGCTTCCGCATGCTCATATTCGAGTGGAAGATTACGTTATTCAAAATTTGATGTCTCTAGGATCCATTGTTTTTTTACAGTACGAGAAGCATACATATATTCATACAGATTTTCTTCATTATTTAATTTCTTTAAATATAATGTAGGGCTCTAATATATGGTGGCAACAATTTGAAAAGCGAAACGCCTTTTATAATAAATCAACGCGAAATGTCAAAACGAAATTAATATCCCTTCTGAGCAAATTGCCCCTTTGAGCTAAAAAAAGGGGGCACTTTTCCTATTATTTATATTATGCTCTCAAGTTTGCTTCCTTAGTTTTTCTTTCTGAAGAGCTGAATTATTTGAAATTAGTTGTAAATGGCAGAGAGTGTTCTTCTACAGACATTGATAAAGGCCTTTACATTTTTTCTGCAATCCTCATAAAAGGTATTCTGATATTAGAAATAATTAAATCGGTTAGTCTATCTGTGAGATTTCTATCAAGCTCCACGAATAACATAAAGGATACCACGTGCAACTGTGTGCTATGTAGTGGGGAAAATGAAAACTTGAAAAAGTTATAAAACTCCAATTTCGATAAGCGAAGCCAAAACGATTTATATAGCGAAATTTCCTGTGTCTCTGATATGTGGTTAAATAAACCGGAAAACCTTTTTAGGAACTATGACTACACTTTTATAGATTGGTATATAAAAGTGATGTTAATACTCGTACTATTCGTCAAGAGGTGTTTGTACTTGAATCCTATGGCACAGCTGCAACACATAAAGCCAGGATCACTAAACTAAACACTCGTTACCGATTACAGGAGTTTAAAATACGTATGTCTCCTGCAGTCTCTAGAATAATGGAAGAACATCAGATGACGTGACGAGGCATGTTACACGTTGCGGCATTCTGACAGACACGTATAGACCTGCCAAATGTCAAGTGAGAGTTAATTCCTAAAACGTATTATGCCTGCCATGAAATTTGGCGGAGGACAAATCATGACATGAGCCTTGTTTTGGCTAAAGTCCAATGATTTTTTTGGCCCCGAACCCTGAATACCTAAGCCTATGCGAGAAATTGGAACACATATGTGTTACCTATTCATGTGGCAACAAATTGGACCTGGCGTTTATTAGTCTTACCAAGACTGTTCATCATTTTATAAAGCTAAAATTATAAATGAATGATTCAGGAAATGAGAATGAATAAACTTTACTGATTGTAACCTAAATAAGCATCTCCAGGTTGAGTTAAAACGCTGGTCGCAAGCCACAGAACTGACTTTCATAGAACTGGTCGTTATGTTGCGGGGAAAAGAAAATACGTGCAGATACTAACGAAACTTGCTAGATTTAACTACTATATTATTCTTCGATGTGTTGCAGAAAGAAGTAAAAGAATACTTTGCCAGCTCCAGTTAAACAATTTTGTGAAGATGTTCGATACCAATGGCAACGTATTGTTATGTAGTTGAAATAAAGCACTTTTCTACTTCATATCGCGAGAACGAAATCTTTTCGTTAAAAATTTGGGGGAAAATGCTGCATTTTTTCCATGAAAACAAAAGAAATATTTCGATTTTCATTTTTGTGCTGTATGAAAAAGAATAGCTTGATCTTAAAAGCTTAAACTTAAGCTCTTGTATTCTTTATACTAGAGCTTGACGGAAATTTGATATTGAAATGAGTTTACTTTTTCTCTAACCCATTTTAACCATTTCGAACGATCGTCTCCGATTACAAAAGTAATCATTTTTTAAGGGATGTCCACAACGAACATTTTCATTGATGAGGCTAAATATTTCTCATTAAATTCAATTAAAACAAATATATGCCCTTAAAATGTAAATATTCCATCGTCACCCAACGACATAAACTGAAATTATTTTTATAATTAATACCATTTATCAGATTTCAGCAGCTTCCTTAAAACTCATCTTCATTACGAACAGAACCACTTTGCAAACTGTAATATGTAATTCACTGCAAAATTAACAAAATAATGGCTTATGCACAAAAATCTGATAGCTTATTTCGCTTTAAAGGGAGTTAAAAGAACTTACCCCAGATTATGGTGTCTAAAACTAAGCAGCCATCATTTCCCGTGATTAAATCTAACAAATACGAATAAAATTAATTATTTTTAGTACTGTTAACTAATTAGGAAATATTGATAGTGTAGTAGTGAAATATTGAAAGATATCCTTTTTTAAGAAAGTGCTCTAATAGTAGTAAAAATATAATTTATTTTTACGGTATAAAGAAGCAGCGCGAAATGTCCGAAAAAGATTTGCATCAAGGCCATTTGGCAACCTTATAGCTCTTGGATGTATGGCAGAGTCTAATCAGAAGTGCCTGCAGCTCCTCACATGATCTATGTCTTTAGATAGATCTTTTCATTACAAGAATGCCTTTGGGCAAGTCTTTTATTGATTGTATTAAACGATTGATAGTGCATTGTGGATTCGAGTGCCTGGGTGCTGTTTTTTTAGAACGGTACTCTCCCATCTGATTTCTTTCTCAAATACTCTTCTCGTGATCAAGATTTTCATAGAAAAATCTATTGAGGTTTCTTTTGATTATTAGATAGTGCGAAAAATACGAAAAAAAAAAAAAAAAAAAAAAAGAGTAGTGCAATTCTTTGGAAATCTTTATTTTACTTACAGATAAAGTGTGTGTATTTGATACGAGAAAAAACTTGTTCAAGCTAAACGTTAAAAACTTGATGAAATCATGTCATCTTAGCTTTTTAAGTCTTTTATTCACATTATAATATTTTAAATGCATTCTGTCATTAAATGCATCACTTAAAGCTTAGCATTAATTCCCGCGGACTTTGCAAGAAAAAGCTACGCAGACATACACTTGTATGCCAGTCCAGCGAGCTCTTTCTGTTGTTCAATTAAAATCAGAACTCATATGCATTACAGTTTTCAATTTGTATTAACCAGTTAGTCAGGAAAAACCATTACGCTCTTTGGACTATCACCGACATTTTCCGATGCAATTTCAACAGAAAGCGATTGTATTCAATCTTAATTTTCAAGTATTTGTTATTCGAATGCGCGAAATAATCCTCGGTTAATTTATCAAATTAAAATTATGTCGAGCAGGTAATAAAATGTGTAGAAATAAATATATTACATTCACGCTTTGCTTTTCAGCTATGTTAGGAAAAAACGAAAGAGATGAAAAGACTTGGTTGGTAAGCAAACTAAACTTTCTCTTCTTAAAAAGCTACAAAGAATATGGTTGGTTTGGTTTTGGTTTATGTGGCAATGCCCTCGAGGACTATCTGCCTAAGGGATAGGATGCCTTCGTGGAGGACTATCTAAGAAAAACTAGCTCGTATACACTTTACACAGGGGAAAAAACATGAAGACGCCCATACAGCCAGTCCGTTCGCCGACATTCGGAACACGGATCGAACTACCAGTGCTTAGCGGAGGTTCGAATCCCGCGAACGGGCTGGCTGCATGGGCGTTTTCGTGGTTTTCCCCATGTGTAACGTGTATACGAGCCAGTTTCCCTTAGAAAGTCCTCCACGAAAGGCATCCCTCCCCTTAGGCAGATAGCCCTCGTGTACTTTGCCATAATTAAATACACCAACACCACCAACACCAGTGCTTAGCGTCTTTACCGCTCTGTCGACTACAAAGAATCTACAAAAACAGACTGCAGAAACTATTATTCCTTCCACTTCATATTCTGCTTATTCATTTGTCTCAATGATAAGTATCAAAATGGCTAGATAAGTATCAAAACGAGTACAAAAGCAAGAAATTTACAAAAACTTAATAAATATTAATTAAATGTTCTATACAATATATATTTCTTTTGTTATTTTTTTTTTTCAAATCGTAGGACTCTTTTTTTGATATTTTGATAATTTTTGTTCAAGAAAGGGATGTAGAAGCAAGCGAAGGAGATTGAACCTGATATATCTTTTGAGTTGAATTTTATTCCACGGTAACGAGTTGGCAATAGTAGCTATTGCTTTTATTTAAGAAGCATAGTGAAATATGCGTATAGCAACTTTTGCCACTTCACATGCGAGAAATATTTGTTGCTATCCTCGTGAGCAGGCAATCCCGTGGGGAGGGGGGGATTCGAATTCTGCATTGAGTATTTTTTAATAAGTGCAAAAGTCTCCGCGAGGCGCTAATTTGTGATGAAATAATGTGATAGCAAGCCCCCCGTTATCGCTTGAGATTACTTGTTTTGAAGAGCTAGTTTCTAAATGAATGGTTTTATGTTCTGAATCTCGAATTTCTGAGAACTATTTCTTAAACTTATACACCTAGCCTAACTGTTTGGTTTAATTTGTTTCAACTTGAATGAGTTTTCTTGCAAAACATTTTACCTCTACTAAAAAATAAAGCAATAAGTAAAATAAAAAAAAAATGTGTTTGTTTTATACTAAATATTTTTAAATCTCTTCTTTGGGATTATAGACTAGAGTCTGGTTTCCAGATTACAAGTTGCTGTATTTCCCGGAGGCGAAGGGGACTAATTAGGCTTTTGAAAAATATTATTACTTTCTGGTTATCCACATCCACAGTTTGGATGTGTTTTTGGCGTATTATCAAGTGCACATGCCACAAAACACAACCTACGCGTTATCTGTACCACAGACGTTTTTGAGTAAACGTGAACTTGTATGGTTTATATTCAGTTTATATTCAGCAACATACCTAGAATTTAATTTTAGGAGGAAAATCACCATCATTATGTCAAAACTGGCATTGTGCAGTTTTTTAATTTATAATTTTTTGCTTAAGTTAATCTAAAATCTTCTGAAAGTATACCGGGTTATTTAAGTACGATACATACACTCATTCATTTGCATTTGCAGTATTATGTTATTAATGATTAAAGTTTAATAAAATAACAATTAACAATGCAAAATACACATTACTTTATCAGGGAAAAGATATTCCTACTTAAATTTACACGAAGTCATATATTAATGTTCATCCTCATTTTTTAACGATCCTTCCATAGTAAACATAGTATTTAGTAATGTTATTAAGGTTTTAAAAAATTTGTAAATATAAGAAATATATGCTCGCTTTTGGCGCAATTTTCTTTGTTGAAGTTCATATTCAGCATTTAAAATACCAGTATAACAAGCCCACAAATCATAAAAATATTTATTTAAAAGTATTTAGTTTTTCTGCGTATTCATTTTGGAGAGGGGACATTATGGAATTAAAATATTGATATTTCTTTATTTCTAATAAAACGTTCTTTTAAATGCAGAATCACACCATCCAAAGACTTATATTCTAGAAACGTATATAAGTCCCAGAAGATAATTCCTTATCATGCCAATATTTTATTATTTCTAGTGCATGAACTAAATGTTTTAGTAATTCTACCGCAAGCATAGATTCATGTCTCTCTGTACAACTAAAGGGACAAAGTGTTTTCAGAGACTGTCTTCTTGAAATACGCACAAATTTCAATTACCTCCTTTCAAAGCAGAATTTCTTTTTGGAGTGTTCCTAAAAAGAATAAAACTTTTCTATAACTCCCACGAATAATTTAAATATGATATGCATCAGAAACTGGCAAATTGTGGGAGCGCAATGCATAATATACAGTGTTGAAGAAAATCTTTCTTTCACTCTAGCACACATCCTTGAATATCCCGGGCATGGCTGCAACACCACGATAGCCCTTGACCTCTCATGTACTTCAAATTTAAACTTATTTATGTCAAATTATTTATAATGGCATTAGTCAAATATTATCCGCATGTCGGCACTATAGGTAAGAAATATAAAAAAATTGTTTTAAAATACTTTTTCTTTCGATTTCTTCCACACATCTCACACAAATATATATTTGCTGTTGTGAAGAAAGTCGGTAGCTTTATTAGGTATAAAGGACGAATTTGCTTGCATTCGTTTTTAAACGATCTTTTTCAAAACAATTTTATTGCAGGCATTTTGGTATTTTCATTTTAAATTTTGGGTGAAATATAATTTCCATTATTGTTGAGGGATTCGAAATGGTTTATAATACGTTATCTTCTGCATTTTTTTCTAAATCTGACGAGTTGGTGAAAGTTTCCTTCATTCCACTATGATTCAACATTATCATTATTTACATTCATTTTCCCAGAATCGCGATAACTTCTTAACGGAAATCCATTCCTCCTACAGAATATCACCGTTTAACAGCTTTATAAAAAAAGAGTAAGCATTTTGCCCCCGATTTTCTTTAGCTTCATCAATGCTGGAGATATCAGTTGCATCAATTACGGATAGATTGTGGCCAAGAACAATGATTTTTTAAAGTATCAACATATATAAGGAATGCTTATAACATTTTTCCTCTTGATGGGTCGTGTAATTGTTCGCTAGATTTGTTTCCATTTGCAAAATGGCTCATTCACTAACTAGCCGAAAACTTGATTATTTGATTGGCCAAAATATCCCTTAGTGAATATTACGCAGTATTTACAATATATTCCATCTTTAATTTTAGAATCAGTCAGTCAAATGTATTCAAACAATAATGTACATTTAAGTTTTCCATTTACACTTTCATTGCCAAATGAAGAACTTGGGAACAAGTACTTCACTATTGTAGCCCAAGTATTTTCTAGAAAATCAAGTCTTTCTGCATCAGTTAATTTACAATTTACAAAGTTTGATACATCATATTTTTTATCCTGGAGGAGATTTTAATTTCAGCTGAAGGGTTCATACTGAATTAGAATTAAAAGCACTTGTAGAAGTAGATTTTGTGTATGAGTTTCACTTTCAGCTTGTTTTGAGTCTTGGCATTCTCAAATTGTTAGTCTTAGCATACGATACTTCTTTGCTCGCATTTTTGGTTGTTCAGTTCAGCTTCGTGGCAATTTTTAAAATAATTTAAGAGGGACTAGTGTCTCTTTAAATTCATTTTGAAATTAGTGGAACGACTCAGATTTCCTGACTATATCAGTCTGTCTGCCTTGCTCGATCGTAAAATTAATAATAATTAATATTACTGAATTGTGTTACTCTTTACTAATGCTATAAGCAATAAATCAAGTTTGCAGTTGAAGTCTAAACAAAAGATGAAATGAATATGGTAGTTTTGGCAAAAAGCGAAAAAGGTTTTGAAAAATAATGAAATATACCGTTAAACAAGTGAACGTTATAAATTATTTTCTGTTGATTTTTATGAATTCGCTGATCGGCAGCAAAATTATAATGCACTTTATATGATCGCAGATTTCTTTTATTGCTTTCTGTGTAGATAACGGAGACTTTAAGAGAACATTTCATATTAATTTACCGTTTTCTTCCCTAAGATTTATCCATTTATTTACTTCTTAACTTTAGCATAATTTTCATTTACAGTACTGAAAGGCAAAAAGAGAGCATTTTTTTTTTGGAAAATATCCGTATTTTGACTCAAACGTTATTTCTTTAATAACTTCGATGTAACCGATTAAGCATAGTTGCCTTGTATCGCACAGATAGCCGTTGGTCTTCTCATTAATTTTCATTCCCTACCATGTGAATGTTCGAGGGAAGTCATATTTCGCTTTAACTAGAGAATTAAGTAATATTTTACCAGTAAGAAGAACCTTTCTATAGAGTTTTCAATGAGAATGAACCGAATTCAGAGTTTTGTTTCTAAGTGGAAGCTTTTAACCATTTCTATTTGAAACAAACACATGAGTAAGGTATTCCATATAATTATATTTTTCTACTTTTTAAAGTATTACATTTCCAGTGATGTTTTTTTTTTTTTTTTAATTTTTTGCATCCGAATGCATTTCGTATCTCACATATGCTCATTAAGATGGCTTAAAAATTTACGAAAGAAAATTAGTGAATATTTTCTGAAATATTGTTCATTTCATTTCGGAAAATTTGCATGGGTATCTTCATTTTTAATCCTTTAACATTTCTTTTCCTGCATCCCAAGTAAAGTTTAAAGCATAAAATTTTTAGTTTTGACGAAAGTTATTTGCGGATAACTGTGAAGCTACCGTGTTTACTTAAATCGTTTTAGGTAAGTTCGTCAACGATAACTTTTTGAACACTTAGAGTACATTACCTCTTTTACATTGCTGCCACTGTAAATCATCGGATTTTCAGGTAGTTTCCTATTTGTCTTTTACGGTGCCTTCTAAGGATTCGGGAACAAATTCTACTAAATACTTATATTGGTTGGCATGCCTTCGTAGTGTGGTGGTCTGTACGCTGGGCGCGTATTCAATAAGTCCATGTTCGAATCCCGGCGAGGCATTGCACATTTTTTACGTCGCCTGCTTCAAAATAACCAAAAGACTCTACTGTGGTGCCCACCACCTTTTTAATCCGGGCACATTAAAAAGGTGGTGGGCGATAATTCTTCACCACCAGGATGTGGCGATAGAGTCCCTTAATCCGTAGTCGCCCTTTAAAAGTAGGCATATTAGGTAGTTCTTCCTCCTTCCAGCATGCCTTCGTGGTGTAACGGTAGCACCCTCGACGCGTATTTCGGGAGGTTTTGGAGTGTCCCGGCGAGGGCATTGCATATTTTCCCCGTCTGCTGCTTAAAAAAAAAGAAAGAAAGAAAAGAAAAGAAAAAACTAAACTAATGATTACGCTTGAAATAATAAATAGCTTTCCGGTTTTGCAAAGAATTTCGTAGTCACATATGTTCAAACAGAGAAATTTCTCCTGACTCATCAATATTACTAACAAAATAGGAACTGTGCAAACATATTTGTTTCTTTGCAAATATGTACATGAATATTTCTTTGCAAACATGTACATGAATAATATTTCTTTGCAAACATGTACACATTTAATTCTTTAATGTGTATTTTCCTGTGTCACAATTAACGCAAATTTTTAAATAATTTCATGTCCACGCAATTTACGTGTTTGCGGTGCAGTTGTGTTCTCGCAAACTTTTGAGAGTTCGCTCTCGGGAGTTTTCTAGACACTTTGAAATTATATTTTCTTTGCTATTGGTATATATTATGCTTTTAAATTAAATATTGATGAGATTAAATCATGTTTTTAAGACTTTAAATTAATTTCTCTTTGAAATTTATTAGAAGCTGCTCGCTCGTTCATTAAAAAAAATTTACATCTGTGACTATAAAATATCCATTTTGTAAAAAAAGGTAAGTTGTTTCATGTTATATTAAAGACTTTATGTTAAAATATTGAATGGATTACGAGAATATTTTTAATTTATTTTGAAGTAAATTATTCGCGGTATTGGTTACTTTCCGTGCTGAAACTTTCCATTTGAGGCAAAGTTTTAACGAGAATATTATACACTGAATTTAGTAGCAACAGATTGACTGTGTACGAGGAATGAACAGAGGAATAACTTCCTGTCATGACTGTCATTTGCTGCGTTAAAAATTTCGTCTAGTAATACTTCTCTTCCCGATGACAGGATTAGACGTTCATTGCTATTCGAATCACGCGAACACTGACTCCAAACTGAACCTTCAGTTCCAACGAAATGAGAAAAATCGACTTTCGTTCCGAAGAAGCATATTAATGTACCTCTATCCTGAGTTATTCTATCCGTATTTAAAGGTGTGAATCGGAGACGCGGTAGAATGATTGCTTTTCCGCAAATGGCACATTTTGTCCTCTATCGAAAAAGGCCTTCGGGGTATTGTCACTCACTTTATCGTTCAGCTATCAGTCGATCAAAGGGTTTCCATTCTCCGAGAGTTATCGCTTTTATGGCATCCTTTTCTTGTAGAAGTAGGGATCTCTCAGAGAGTGCAGCTTAACCGAGTCTTCTGTCGAGTCGGAAACAGAAACGGCCGGTTAATTCCCAAAACTGTTCAAAAAATTATTTGTAAATCGCATCAAAAGCGTATGTCTGTTAACTATTTATTTACTGCATTAAAACAAATCAATAATTTTAACGGAGTCACCCCTCATAAGTTTTTGTTTCCACCACATTTTTCATAAAAATAACACACATGGAAGCTTAACCGAGTCTTCGGTCGAGTCGGAAACAGAAACAGCCAGTTATTTCCCAAAAACTGTGCAAAACGCTGTTTGTAAATCGCATCAAAAGCGTATGTCTGTTAAATATTCATTTACAGCATTAAAACAAATCGCTCATTTTAATAGATTCACACCCCGTTAAGTTTTTCATTTTTCACAAAGATAACACCCGTAGAAGACAAATTATTTTGCTGTTTAATAATAACTGTTTACCGGAGACTCAAAATTATAATTACTAATATTCTTATCTAACTTTGGTCAGAACGAACTAATGCACTGTCATCGACTACAATACGCAATTGTCAAAGAAAGTTTGATTGACGGACCTTTAGGAAAGCTGTTCATCACTTCTTAATATTATCTTTCAGTATGGATGCAGCAGGTAATTTATACATAAAATTTATCACATATATTAATCATTGAAGCCCTCTCTTGACAAGTTATGTTTTACTATGTTTTTTTGTCATTACGACATACCAAAGCAAATAATATTTTAAAGATCATTATGACTTGCTTGAATTAGTGAGAACATGGCCTTCTTCATATATGCATGGCTAGCTCGATAGATTAGTTTTTAATAACAGCTTTCTCCCAAATTCTTTCCAAATCTTTATTATATTTTAAAATACTTTACTTGAGTTTCTTTTGAAGCCCTCTGCTGCTATGTGAGTAAGCTTACTGAACTCTATAATTCAGCAAAACGTTCCGTGTGAGGTTTAATGAATGCGAAACATTTTATTTCTTATCTGTTTTAAATTGTTTAAATCTTCTTTGAAGTTACTAGTGTTTTTCAGGCACACCAGCGGCCGAGCGGTAAAGACGCTGAACACTGGTAGTTCGGTCCGAGGTTCGAATCCCGCGAACGGGCTGGCTGCATGGTCGTTTTCGTGGTTTTCCCCATGTGTAACGTGTATACGAACCAGTTTCCCTTAGAAAGTCCTCCACGAAAGGCATCCCTTCCCTTAGGCAGATAGCCCTAGTGTGCTTTGCTATAATTAAATACACCACACTACACTAGTGTTTTCAGTTAGCGATGTTTGTCCGCACAAGTAAAAGATCAGTAGTTGGTGCCATTCGACATTGCCTGATATCTATCAATTATCTCCCATCTTATAAAAATGCTTTATTTATCAGCCAAACAAAATTTATTATCTAAAAAGTCATTTTATCTGTATTTCTTAATAACATTTTGCAACAAGATTTTTTTTAATATTATTAGTCTCATATTAAAAAACGTTTTAAGATATTATAGTACTTCGATTACAAAATTTCTATTTCTAGTTCTTGTGTACACTTTCTCCGATGTCAAAAATAAGATAGTGGTGATGATAAAATCTGCAGCAATATATACATTGCAATCCTCTTTCTTCTTTTTCTTTCTTTTCTTTTTTTTTCCCCCTTAGCAAACTGGAATTCGTTTAATTGCGTTTTTATTTTATTTGGTAGCAAAGATAGTGTTTTTATCAATCAGCGGCAGTAGACTTTTTTATTTATTTATTTTATGCTAGTATTCTCTCTGAGGTTTAAGCCTGCAATCTGAAGTTTTCACACTGTGGGTTTTTATTTAATTGGTATTGACATGATTCACAAAAGAAATTTCATATCATTCAGCTAATTCTTATAAAACTGTGTATACCAAATAAACGTAGTTTGCCTTTATTTGATTTTAATTTATGCTAATTTTTTGTTAATTATTTCAAATGTTTTAAACAGGACAACTGAGGAAGGGCATGTACTATGCTTACCATTAAGGCATAATTGTAATCAACCATTTTTATTGCATTTACTTCCTGTCCTCGTTTAGTTCAGATTATTTTACAAATTTTCCTGTTCTTTTGAACTTGTTTTTTTATTAACTTTGTAGAGACATTAGGTAATTTTGAGGCCGGAGAGATGAAAAATTAGCGACGCCTTCACCGGGAATCGCACCATGGACCTCTGGAATACGCGGCCAGCGGATATATTGGGAAAGCCACCACACCACGAAGACATGCGAAGAAAGCGGGAGAATTACCTTATATACTCCCCCTTTTAAAGGGCAACTGGGGTTTTTAGGGGACCCAATTGCCAAATCCTGGGTGGGGAAAATCATCATCCACAACCCTTTTAATTCGGGTGCCATTGTAGAGACATTAGGTAATTTTGTGGCCGCAGAGATGAAAATTTAGCATCGCATTCGCCGGGAATCGAACCACGGACCTCTGGAATACGCGCCCAACGTGCAGACCACCACACCACAAAGGAATGCAAAGAGGACGGGAGAAATACCTTATAACTTTTCTAGGCGGTTTCATGACTTGATTTTGGTAATACAATTAAAATAAATTATTTATTTATCATTTCTTATTATCTTCACTTTCTCAATGGTGTCCACTAGTGGCTAAATAAATACGACCGCTGAATACTGGCAATCTGTGCTAGGTTCGGTTTCCAAAGAAGGTGATAGCTGCATGCTGTTACAGTGGCTTTTACCAATATGTGCCAGTTTTTCTTAGAAATTCCTCCACAAAGACATCTTTCCTTAGGCAGAGACAAGGATTGTTATGCCTTATTCAAATAACCAATTAGCTAACACTTTCTTAGTGTCTGTCCTGCTCATCAACTGGGTTAATGAGTAATTCTTGATCGGGATTAGTAATCCCTTTGGCTTTGTAAGTGTTAAAATTTTCCTAGCATGATTTTATAAGCAAATACAAATGCTGACGTTTGCTTCGATACGCGCTTTGATTTTTGAAGTTATACATTCTGTTTCATAGCTATCATTTTAAATCGTCATATATAATGCATAGTAGCTTGAAAGCTATTTTTCTCTTTTCAGCTCTTTTTCTTAAGAAAACAGGGGATGGGAAAGGGAGAGATTATCCTTAAAATTTAATTTACCCAAGTCTTATTTTACTCAGCTTTTAAACTAAAATTTCTCAGGTTTATTATATTACTAGAAAGCTGTTTCTTTTTCTTTTACTAAAGTTAGTAATGTGTTATATTATTAACTAAACCTCTTATAATTTTACATAGTTTAACCTTCTCAAAATCGCATGTGGCTTATTCTTCGGAAGTCTTGTGCGCCAACAATTTTTAGATATTTACTTTCACACTAAACTATTAAAATCACATTTTATTGTAACAAAAATAATGGAAAGCTTCGCCTGCTTTTTGTGTGCATTAAATTTTTATTCTGGATTGAGACATATAAAACTAAAGAAATCTGTTAAAAATTCCCTAAAAAGATGAAAGAAGAAGAATCTTCAACAGAATAATACTTGTCTAGTATTGTACGAAATAGTACTTGTCTGTCTTGTTTCTTACTTTAAAAAAATTCTCAGTAATTCATAAACTTTTCAGAAGATAAAAGTGCAAATTTTATGCATTTCAACCACAGTGTTTATCCGAAAAGTTTTTTGTGAAGATTTGAAATACCTCAGTAGAAGAAATAAATGCTTTGGACTCGATGAAATAATAAAAGGAGATCTGAATTAGTTACTGTATACTATTTGAATTAGTTACTGTAGCCTTTCGCACTGTAAAATGTCTACTGTTTTTAATCTCTAATAATGCTCAAGGAAGAATATTAGCAGTTACCAGTTCAAGCAAAAATTAATTAGTTTACAGCTTTGGTAGATAAGCGGTAGAATAGCTGTAAGCATATAGAGATTGTTATTGTTATTCTTGTGACTAACCAACCTGATCTGAGCATCATCTAGATCATGTCTACGAATTCATTGGAACCAAAAGAGAAGGAGTGACTTCTGTCGTTGGCAAACACATTGTCACCTCATGAAAGAAAGTAAGAGTTTGCCCAAATCCGTCTCATTTTTGATGAAGAATGCTTCTTTTACTCCGCTGAAAGCGCGGCTTTTTAGCGTTTGAACGAACATCCAACTTTCACCACCAGCAGTGAAATCAATCAACGTTCAAGCCTCGACCAAAGTTTAGGATGAAAGTTCTGAGAGGGCATTAAAGGTGCCCGAGGATCTGGCTAACTACTCATGTATTACAGAGTAATTATATGTGAAAAGGTTCAAGACACTGCATTGTGCTAATGTACAAAGCAGTTTAAAACTAACAATGCACAGACAGTACATGTAAAAACAAAATAAAATAAAATGTACAGTAAAATCTTATAAAGAACACAATGTGAACTATGAGATGTAATTTTAAATAACAATAACAAAATAACAATCAAATATACAGTGCGTTGAAGGAAAGAATAATATTATTTCCTTCAGGAGATTTATAACTATTGCAGAAGCGAAACAATACATTGTGACACTGAGCTAAACAGCAGTTACATTCATTCATATTCTATTTGTTCGTAAGCAATGTGCTTTTACCCAAAAGACAAAGGTTATGCTTCATAGTTAAACATATATAGGATGCATAAGATTAGAATGTGAGCAACAAAATGGAAGATACAAGTAGAATACAAGAATTAATATTGGCAACCCCTTCTTTGGGATGCAGAATATCCCCGAAGGAAGGATGCAAAGGTCTTCTACCGCCTCTCGAAAGGTCGGAAAGATCGATAGTGTTCCTCTGCCACAAAGGCACTATACATTTAGAAACATGCATTCATTCTTCGGAACTCGAAACCGAGCCCAACGCTATGGTTGCTGTCTCCTCTAACACTCTGCCGGACAGAGTGTCGCAAAAAGAGACAGCAGTATGTTCCAGTTTCAACCAATGTCCAGGCACAATTAAGACATACTTTGAGCCCACCAGATGAGATAAATTCATGAGAATACAAAATTATCAGTAGGAATTGGAATAAAATAACTAAAAATTTATGCCAGCTCTTGTTTTTTCTTTTCTACTTCACTCTAATTCTTCTTATAATTTGCCCTTTCTTTAGCATTTATTTGAACGGTTTCGCGAACCGAGGTCTGATACAATTTGTCTAATAAAGTGAATATGTTTAGAGAAATTAATTTAAAAAGGGGGAAGAACAATCATTTTAGATGTTTCCAAACATCAGTCTTTTTCTTACGCAACCCTACAAAACTCAGAAACGTGGAATTCTCTCCTCCCTTGCATGAATCATTGTAATACACTTTCACCACTTTCTGTCAAAGATAAGTATGAAGAGAAACGATAGGGAAGTGATCTGCCTTAGCTTATTTCTTCTTACTCTTCTCCCCTACTTTATTCTTCGCTGAATGTGAAAGCAGAGGGAAGATTTACATCTCTAAAGGGACTATCACTTGATGCAACGCTGAATTGATTCTTTCAGAATTCCTTGCATCATTTTCCCTGGCGATCCGTGTTTCAAAATATTTAGGAATAAAAAACTCTGTATCAGTGAAGATTTTATATTCAGAAGTGCTGCTCTTAGCGAAATTTTCTCGTGAGTGTAGCTTCTAAGAGAAGAATGCATTGTAAAAGTAACTCGGAAAATGAAATTAGTTTTTTGCCCAGGCTTTTATTTTGGACTCCAGATCATTCAATTGCATAAAATAATTATCTGAAACGTAGGTGCCTATTCAAGCCATTAAATACTATCACTTTTAAATAAAGATCGTTGTGGAGCATTTGTAAAGTAATAATTGGAGTATATTAATAATTGGATTAATTGTAAGTAAAATAGTAAAATAATAACTGGAGTAGTAATAACGCTGTTCTGCAGTAAAATAGTCTTTGCAAAGCCTTTCAATCACCGTATTTCCTCGCATAGTTTTTCCCTTTTTTAAAAAATCGAGAAGAGAAAATTTTGCCTGAAATTTAGTTTCCGAAGAATGCGATTACAGTTATAATATAACAAATGAAACGCAGTCATGGATAAACTACTGGTAACTGTGACAATATTCTTGTGTTTGTGTTCGGTTTCATGGATTTGAAGTGATTGACAACGACACTTCATGAAGAATGAAAACACAATTTATTAGCCAGTATTACTCAGGTCAGCTCCAAAAACACATTTACAGTTTTCGAAAAACTACGACAAACACGCTGACACAATCAGCAGCACAGCCTTCAGTCTATCAGGCTATAAATGTGAAGACAACTTCACATCAGAGAGCACCAGAGTATAGCTCCCGACTCTGTTCGGTCGTTCTCGGAACTCAACGTACTCTCGAGACTCCAGCTCGACACTAGACTGACAATCAACTCGCTAGACGAGGCACTGACTGACTGACTCACTAGGCTCTCACTCATTCACTGCTACTCCGCGTACAGGCAGGGTTTATATAGCTTTTGGGCTGCCTTCGAGAACATTCTGGTCCAAACCGGTAAGAATTCGTTCTAGAAGGTTCTCCATTTGTCTATGGCATACCTCCAGTTTTGTCGCCAAATGGGTGATTTCTCGCCAAATAGGGCAACCCTGCCTTCTCTTGCCATTATCTGATAACCCTAAATCCGCTTTGCGGGGAAGCTACCTTATCGCGGCTGGACATTTCGTAACAATATTATATCTTTAAGAGAAACCTATATTCCATTAAAAATACATAGTAATATTAACATTACAATATGTGACGTATATTGAGCCGAAGTCTGATGATGACAATTGAGCCGATGTCTGATGATGACAACTGAGCCGGTTGCCTTGTAAAGCCCTAGCGGTACCTCACATCAGTGAGTCTTGACCACAGTCCCCAACAGGGACATCAGAGAAGCACAGGAGAAGGGGAGTGAACAAAAGAGCCGAATTTCGAAAGATCGATCACATCAGCAGGAGATAAGTCTACAATGAGCTGGAACGTAAATAACAGAAGTAAGGTGAAATCCCTTGTATCGGAAGTTTTTTAAATGCAAGAACACCTGCCACGTTAGGGTTCCTTAATGAAGAATGCGCACAAAATATATTTTAAATAATAAATGCAAGAGAAAATAAAATGCTAATATAAAAATGCAAATACAAACTGAATACACTAATTAAAAAAGAATAACCAAGAATGCAATTTAGATCTGATACCATTCTCTTATAATTTAGCAATAAACTAGCCCTCATACGGAAAAAGGTGTGTGCAATAGAGGAAGGAGAAAATTAGGCGACTATCTGTTTTTAATTTCAGAACCTAGGCGCCTAAAATGCGAAGGAGGGAGGAAATATGAGAGACAAGTACTGCATGTATTTGTTGTAAATATCATGTGTTTAGTTTTAGAGATACTGAATTATAGATTGGGCTTATCTGCGCGTCTGCTGTTGAAGGAAAAGGAAGGTATGAATGAATGGAATAAGGTTTTCGTATTGTATGCTTCCATGTCAGGCCATGTGACTGACCGTTACTCAAAAATTTGTAAAAGTGAAGGAAAAATAACTCATTACCTTTCTATACCATACTCATACCTTTTCTTTCTGTGAAACTGATCGCAGTTGAAATCCCAGTTTCTGCCGATGAGATAAGTCCCAGCATATATTCTGAATAAAAGGTGAACGCGCTGTTCACAGATCGCAGGTCAGAAGGTTAAGGTAGAACTTCGCACTTCAGTACAATCAGTAAAAGTTAGTTCTTTAGGGGCACTTTAGTAATTTGGTGTTTCCGGTTTTTTCCATTGATATATATTTTCTTTGTGTTTGTCACTAGTTGTTGAGTTGGTTTGGCTTGGTTTATTTGATGCGGCAAAGCACATGAGCGCTATCTGTCCAAGAGGAGAAATGCGTTTGTGGAGGAATTTCTGAGGGTAAATACAAACTGAGATAAAATAACGTACCTTTTATTTGCGCTTCTATTCACTTGCGCTTGCTGTTAGAAATGTATCATATGAATACATATCTTAAGAACTGTGCATTTCAGTATTACTTACTTGCATGCTGCTTGTGCGGTATACATATCTGATGATATCTTGTGCGGTATACATATCTCATTTTCTTAAAAAAAAAAATCTGATCCATCAGCTGTTTTGGGATTGTTCATTCAACCCGTATGCAATTTGGATTTGAGATCATTGCCTTACAGTTTGACAATTCGTGGGCCTGATCTCGTTGTAGGTGGCTTGAAAAGAACGAAGAGCAAGAACAACGCAATCTGATCTCGTTCATTTCGAAATGAGCCTTAGAAATACAAAAACGTTTAAAATAAATCGCCAGCATTTTTAAGAAATCAATAGTTTATATGTTTTAAAAAAAGGGAGGATAAATGGCAATTTAAACGTAAAAAGAATCAGCAGGGAAATAAAAGTGCTCTACAAAGGTGTTAGTTATACAAGTATCGTAAACACATATCAAGTGGGGAGGGAGAAGAAATTTTTAAATCCAGTGAAAAATGTCACTGTTATGATTTATATACAGAAATGCCGCACGATAAATCGATAGTAAAATCTGGCGAAAATTCAACCTTCGTCTGGATCTGCTTTTATTTTTTAAAAAATGATACATTTTATTTTAATAAAATAAGACAAAGTTGAATTTTTGTCTGATTGTCATGATTGTCAGTGGTTTATAATTGTATTTAAATTGTCAGAAGTTGGAAGCTTTTTACTGATTTATCACTGATTCAAATTTTATTTACTTTCGAAAAAATTATATAGATGTATGAAAGAGACTAAGGTCAACTTCCGTTAACCAACTCAAAATCACGGATAATCCGAGGGCAATTGATCAAACATAGGAAAAATGAATTAAAAAAAAATACTGTTAACAATTTATTTTTATTTTCAAGCTGTTTAGTCTCGAGAATATGTTCATTTGATTATGCAAATTAAATTAGTACTCGAATTTATCTTTCTCGAGAGCGCGCAGGCGTTCTCTTTCTTTCGCTGTTTTTTCTTCACTTCGCAATGTACATGCCGTTTGTTTTTGTTTACACGACTCTTTATTTCAACAGTAGTCAATGTGAAATAAAAGATTAACGGCTGTTCTTGTAATTTCTTTCAAGGTTGAGCAATTTACTTTGAACGTGTACGAGCAATGTATGAAATATACCGGCAATGCATAAAAGCTGGCATTTTAATAGAATATAGAGGTATTTTATGGAATGCCGAAAACTGACTCGCACTGATTACATTTCCTAAACCGGCTAAGTAGGAAATACATGTCCTATTCATTTCGAATATCCATACAACACATACATATTCCACACCTTTAATACATTCATTCTATAATTCCATACATTTCATACGTTTTCATACTTTGTTTTCTTTAATAAGAAAGGCATAAATATTGCTTTGCGCAATTTTTTTTTTCTTTACGCGTTTTGAATAAAAGTTTTTAATGACACTCTTTCATGATTTCTTCAGAATAACATTTGTATTTTTAAGGAATGCACGTCTTTTAACTAACAGCCTTATCTTAACCTTTTTTCATACTTTGCTAAAAAGCATTTGTCATTCTATAGAATGCCTAATTATTATATTCAAGAACTGCGGAAAGTATATAATAATTGCCATATTTTATATTTACCTAAAATCGCTCTACATCCTAAAATATGCGTTCACCGACGACCAAGGGTAAAGTCGCTGAATACTGGTTGTTCGGTCCGGGGTCAAAAGCCCGGCGAACGGACTAGCTGCATGGGCGTTTTTGTGTTTTTCCCCGTGTATAACATGTATATGAGCCAATTTCCATTAGGAAATCCTCCGCGAAGGCGTCCCTTTTCGTAGGATTCTCTCTTTCTGAATTGTAGTCGTAAAGCCACATTTCATTTAATTCGTTAGACTAGAATTTGCAGATACTTTTCCATTGAGGTCAAAACAGGTTAAAAATTCAATCGACTCATTTTATCTGTAATATAAATTCTGTAGCTATCTTGACGTTAGAAAACAGCTACCCAGATACTTAAAAGGACATGCGGAGGAGGAAATGCTTAGCAAAACTTAGCAGACGTGACTGAGAATAATAAAATACAATTTATTTCTGGGCACAATTCTTGCTGCACATATTCTCATTCACACACCATATTTGAGTGTGACAAGCACCTCCACAATTTTATACAGCATATCACATATCATCACAATTTTATACAGCATATCACATGAGAGAATCAGAGTGTCTGATTTGCGCGCGTCTGCCTGTTGGCTACTCTCTTTCAAAGCTGTTATTACACGCGGCCGTACTCAGGCCCTTGTTAAGCTTCGTAGTCAAACAGAGTTAAGAGGCCAACTCGATTAGAATCTTGATAGCTTCGGCTATATCTCTTTAGTTAATCTTAGTTTTAGTTTATTTCTTAGTCTCTTACGTTCAAGCCCAAGTGTCGGCTTTTATTATACACTCCAAGAGTAGTTTTGTTAAATCTTATTGAAATAATAAAAGGTTAGTTACCCTTTCACCTTGTTGTTTCTTGTCACACGAACTTCAGCGATTATTCGCTAACTAGTTCTGAAGGTTACTCACTTTTAACTGCAATTACATAGTGGTAAACCTCACAAGTGTTTATTAAAAAGTGTGCATGGATAGCACATGAATTATCTGACAAATTTCCTGACATGAGTGAAATCTGGTTTCTATAAAAATTGTGGGTGAAACTGAATAATGAATGTCCTATTTATGGGTTCATCAATGTGAAATTTATGAAGAACGATGAAAATTCTTCTGCTCCCAAAACAAATCTGAGATGCTATACATAATGTCTGGCACTGGAAACAATTTTTATGAGTTATAATAATATTGCAAATATTTACAAAAATTATCAGTTAGGTACAGTATGGATTATGTGCAATTTGTATTATGTTAAATTGCTGTCTCAATAAAAAAAATAAACATATAAGTTTAATAAATTAATTTTTTTGTTTAAATGCATTTATTTTTATTTTATTTTTTTTTTATTTATTTTTTTTTTTTTTTTGAACCCGAGTTTCTATCACTCAGGTTTATTAAGCAATAAATGTTAGCCACATTTATAGTAATTAAGTAAGTATTAATTGGCACTACTATTATAATATTTAGATCTTTGTTCTAGAGATTGTATTTTAGAAAAAACTGCAAAAATGCAAAACAACTGCCCTTCCAAGTTCCTGTTTCGTTTTCCATAGCAACAGCGGAAATAAAACTCTGAAATATTTCTTGCTTAAAGAGGAATTCATCCTTATTAATGTCACCGTGATCGTATTTTAGTTGATATCCCTAATTTGAATTCAAAAGTTACGACGGAATAAAAAGTTACAACAAAAATATGTAGCAGTTGAAATGAATCAGTGTCCTTTGAATTTTTTACCAAATGTAAAAACTTTTCTTTTCACAATTTAATTCTGCATGGCAATTTAGAATCTAATTATTTTTCAGCTGCCTCCACCATCCACCTGACTAACCCCTATAAAATGAGGCTGCACGTAAAAAATACCACCCCTAGAAATGTTTTGCCCGGGGCGGACTGCCCCTTTCGCCGCTCTCTACCTATCCCCCTGTTTAAAGTTTGAGAAACTGATTTCGTGTGGAAGATTAGAGTGAATCGCATGCACATTTAAAATATCTAAACTAGTATCCGAGAATAAGGTACAAAAGGGGAAAATATTTCTGCACCATATTCTCTGTTACAGTAACTCTGAGTTACGTAGTTATTCTCCGTGACAGCTTGGGGATATAATGCAACTGACAAGCGTGCATTTAAGTCTGGCGAGAGTAGTCGCTCGCTGGCACTGCTTTCATCAGCTACGTGTTCATTTGATACGACGTTTCATTTGAACCCGAAGAAACCATAGTTTACGCTTCGCAATCGGTCACGTGATTAATTTTTATTTATTTGTTTTTTTTTTTTTTTTTTTTTTTTTTTTTCCCCTGTTACAGCCGTCGAATAAATGCTGTTTTCGGATTTGTGCAACGCACATACATGCACACTCTGAAATCTTCTGTACTCAGCATTCAGTAGATTTAGAAAATTATTTGTTTCTCCAAAAGTGCCGCCTTAGAAAGTCTACTTTTGATCATTTAATAATGTGAACTGCTAAAGATATGTATAGCAAAATAAACAGGCTCGATGTTTCCTATCGCAGATTCCAGTTATATCGCAGATTTCAGTATAATGTCATTTTACCGGTAGTATATATTTATGTATTCCAATTTTATATTCTTTGAAGCTTTAAAAACCCTGAAATTTAAATAATATCTTCATCTCAAAGACTTTAAATTTATATATAAGCGAATTCTTCATTATGTAAATACAAATGTGTACCTTTTTCAAACACTGTTGTTTTTTTACAGTAGTTTGAAGGTACATATAATAAATAACGTGCTGATTAAAAAAAGAGTCTATATCTCAAAATATTTAAATGCTGTTAAAAAATGTGAAATATATTTTATTAGCTCAGAAAAGTAGAAAGGTAGGTAATGTATTATCGTAATGATTTTTGAGGAAATGGCAAGAATTAAATTAGATTCAAATAATTTAATGAAGCTTATGTTTTACTTTTTGCTGCATAGTTAAATATATGTTTTAGTTAAATATATTACGTAATGATATTGAGATTAGATGCTCCATTATTTTAGTCGCTGACTTATGCCTGACGTTTGATAATAGTATTTTATGATGAATAGGATAGCTGATTCAGCATGCGGGAGGGGACTACATAATTCTCAGAGCAACTGCAGGATAAATCGTGAAATTTCTTGAAAATTTGAGATGTAAAATTCATACTATGAAAAAAATTCGCAGAAATTTTCGTATCTGAATATTAACGTTAATATTTCAAATATACATAAAAAGATACGAAGGGGTATATAATAACAAATAACTAAATAAAAACCATTTCGTAAGCATTATATTTTATACGTTTATAAATTAGTACTTGCACTTACTTAAATTAGTAAATCTCTTAAAAAATTTGGGCAGTTTTATTACACTGTTGCATGAGATCAAGATTTCCATTCAAGTCCACGGGTCAACGCAGGTCAAACCTGTGAAGCTACTGTTTAGGGTTTGTACTTAAGCAGTCTTAACCACGGGGTTATACAATGTCTTCCCAGGACTAGAACCACCGTTCATTCGGTGGATGGGTCAGGCTCGGCAAGGGACCGTACTGGTGCTGACTTGGCTGTGAGTTCGCTACATTGTTAGATATTGTGGCTATCCTTGGAGGTTTGGTTTATTCGATCCTCTGCTGGGGACTAACAGACTCAATGGAATATCCTTTCGAATATTTTTGTTGCGACCGGAATGGTTCCCGGGAACACAGTTTTCATCCTATTTAATTTTGTCCGAGCTACAGTTCGTCCAGTACTTTGCATAAAGCCTGAAGTGGACGCAGGGATTATGCCTACTTTGATGGTCTCCGGAGTCTGGAATCTAATTCCTGAATGGTTATGCACTAGGGCAGATATAGGTAAGCATATATAATACAGTGTATCAACTAGTACACATATCAATGTAAAATTTTAAATTACACAAAAAAAGTCAAGCTCAGTTTGGCGTAGTTTTCGACAAAACTATCAATTTTGAGAGCGATCAGACACAGAAACCTCTTCTTCAGGAGGGAACGGGACGCAGAAAGACGCTTATGCTACGCCATATATCTAAGATACCTCATATACTCCCCCTTTTAAAGGACGACTTGGGTTTTAGGGGACCCACTCACCAATTTCTGGTAGTGGAGAATCATCATCCACTACCTTTATAGTTCGCGCCACTGTAGAACCATTAGGTTATTTCGAAACAGGAGAGAAGAGCAACGCCTTCGAAGGGACTTGAAACACAGGCCTCTCGAAATACGCGTCGAGGATGCTGACCACTGCACCACGAAGGCATGCAAAGCAGGCGGAAGAAATATCTTATAACCTTATATACTCCTCCTTTTAAGAACGACTAGGAATTAGGGGATCATATTACCAAATCCTGATGAAGCATCATCTTCCACCACCTTTTAGTTCGGGTGCCCCTGTACAGTCATTAAGATTTTTGAAGTAGAATGCACGAAAAATGAGCAATGCCCTCGCCGTGACTCGAACTTGGAACTCTCGAATGCGCGCCGAGTGTGCTACTGTCACACCACGAAGGCGTGCAGAAAGGATTGAGAGAATACCTTATAATATTAACAGTACATTTGATTATTAGCGGCATTTTAGTTCATTACTTCATTAGTAATGTAACGATTCTGCGTTTCGTATTCGTTCAAATTCGTATTCAAGCAACAGATTGTAAGATGAAAGAGGGCATTTAAAATGGGGAAGCAATGTAATCAGTCTCAAGATTTAGTCACTATTATTGCGGAAAGGTTGGACGATTCAAACCAAATGCAAGCCATATTTTAAGTGTGCAGATGGAATCACGTAAATATTATTATTTCTGATACTTAAATGCATATGCACCTATGCAAAGCATGAGAATAGTTTGGTGATTAAAAGAAAATGGGATTTAATATGCTGCATTATACAACCTGGAAAGTTAAAACTTTTTTATTTTCTAAAGATACCTTCAGAAATAATAACAATATTCATTCAGAAAGTTGAATTTTATAGTCTTACACCATTAAATAATTTAAAATAATATCTACTGTTACCAACAGGTCAAGCTAAATTAGTTGAATAAAATTCAAACTGAAGTCAAAAGAAGAACTTCTAGTTTGGATATGGCAATGTTTGTGTCTGTAATGTTTGTTTCTCTATTGAACGTAAACTTGCCTAAATATATAAATATAAAATTATTCAAAAAGTTTTTGAGTAACCATCATCGTTATAAATAGCGAAACAGATGACAACGTTTTCAAGAACTAAAGGTAGAAATTTTGGAATCGATACATTATATGCAGGGCTAGGCATTTTGCCACTTTGTGCAGTCTTTGTGGATCCTAAATTTTTTGTACCCTGTGCCTCACTAAATTCTAATAATTTGGCCGCTCTAAATTCTGTTGTCCAGTGCCAACCTTAATTCTAAAAATTTTATCAAATTCCTTATTTTTTTTTTTTTTTTACTCTGTGCTTTATTAAATTCTAAGAAATTTGACGGTTTGTATTGACTGTAGCCCCGGCTCTGAAAATATGTGTTAGTAAATGTATTTTATTGATTATATAAATGCTAGAAAAACACACGGATTTCAGCATGTTATTAAGAAATAAATATAAAATATATTTTTAAATTATTCATTTTGTTGAAAAAAGTATTAAGCATCGTCGATGGTTTGCCAAGACAATAAAAATGACTGAAAATTAAGAAAACTGGCAGGAAATGGGAAAGCAGTATGCCATCCGAGATGTAAAACAAAAAACACTAAGCAGAATTAAAAAGGAAAAGAAATGTGAATTAATAAAATTCGAACAAGTTACGTGCGAAAGATTGTTAACAACAAATATCTGATAATAATCCCTATATTTAAAGTCATGCTTTTATAGAAAAGTAGTATGTTCGTTACTCCAAACCTATCCAAATTCTGCTCAGTTTTACTACAAATACCGGTAATAGAATTAGGGAGGACACTAGAACTTCAGCATTGGTCGTATAGTCCAGTCTCACTAAATGTGCAGCTCTGCCCAAATTTTGCTGCAAAACAAGCGAAGGATAGATCCGAGGGTCTCTCTCTTTTCATCCTTTGCCACCGAACCACTCGAGAGGACTTTCGACTCGCCAATATTTTAAATGCTCCCATGCCACAGAGACACTACGCATTTAAAACATTTAGGCCTCTTCCAAGATTCCAACTGGGCCCAATGATATAGCAGGCAGCTTCGTTAACCACTATACCGACTAGATCGGCTCGAATTTACCACAGAAACCCTTCTAAAAAATCGATTAGAAGTTGTTCAGTGGTTAAACGTAACATATCTACCTAATGCAGTTCCGAAGCAGCAGCCCGATCATGAATGTTATCCGGAGCAGTGAAAAATATGCTTAGCGCTTTTTAACACTACTGGAGTTTGTCGAAAAATCTTTCACACAGTGCTATATATAGAAAAAATAGTCTGAGGCTTTAGAATAGCTAGTTAAATGTATGAACAGCGCATAAAATTCCTCTCTGTACTACCCCAATAAGAATTCTAATTTCCAGTCTTTCTTGGGGACCGGTGCCGGAGTTTTACTTTGCATGCAAAACTGAAGGTCCTGCCGAGCGGCGTAAAACAATTGCAAAGTGAGTCAAAGGTGACGAAAATGAAGCCGGGTAGATACTTCATTTGAAGGAGTTAAGCCAGCGAAGGGAAAAAATAAAAAAACGAAGCCAGCGCAATTACTGGCGGGTAGCGCATTGTGCATCTTCTTCACCCTATTGAGGTTCTGCCAGGCGTCCCCGTGGTCGTGCGGAAGTGGAAAATTGCCTTTTAATGGGAACCCGGGCGACGCAGGGAACGTCGTCATTAGCGGCCCGAATATAAATCACTTGGGGGTCTACCTGGAAAAGTTCGAGCTCCATTTAAGTAAGCCTCGGATAAAGGAACTTACTTCTCTTTTTGTCTCCTTTTTCGACGGTCGTTTCTTTTCAGAATTTTACAGCGTGAGTTCTCCCTAACCTACTTAAAATGATTCCCGGCCTATGTTACTGGAATCTCTGTGTAATTGAGATCGTACGTATCGTTGCGAGCTTCCGATTGGCTCTCGACATAGCGATAGAAAAAGTTCTCCACTGATGCCACAGGTAATTGTGTTCTGAATGTGCAAGCCATTGTGAAATTATGTCAGACATTAACGCCTCAGATGACGAGATATTTTGTCTTTTGGGATTTTTCTTATTCCGTTTTCATTAATGCATTTTATTTTAATTTCAGCCGGTTCATTCCTTTTTAGAACTTTCTGAGACGTGTCTTCTCATTGCATTTGCTTTCCTAATACAACAACTTCGACGATATTTAAGAACGCTGATGTAGTTCTAAATTGAAATTCTGTTTCGCTTTAACTTAAAATCCAGGCTTAAGCTATATCCAACTGTCGAAGTAAGTTATTGCCAGTGTAATAGTAAAGAACTCACAGATGACGAAATAACCAATGACTGAAAGTTTGTTTAAATTGCAACCTTTAAACAATTTAATTCGCTAGCTTGCAAACGAATTTCAGCAGCTAGTCTAAAGCTACTAACAATTTACAGCTCTTACTTTTTAATCAATTAGACACCTTTTTTTTCTCCCGCCTTCTTAGCATGTCTTCCTAGTATAGTGGTCAGCACGCTCGACGCGTATTCGAGAGGTCCGTGGTTCGAGTCCCAGCGAGAACATTGCTAATTTTTTATCTTTCCTGCTTTCAAATAACCTAATGTCTCTACAGTGGCACTCGGACCAAAAAAAAAAAAAAAAAAAAAAAAAAAAAAAAAGGTGGTGAATGATGACTGTTCACCACCAGAATTTGGCGATTGGGTCACCTAAAACCACAGTCGCCCTTTAAAAGGGGGAGTATATAGGCATTGCTCATTGTTCATGTCTCCGGCTTCGAAATAACCTAATGTCTCTACAACCTAAAAGCTGTTTGTTTAAAAGAAATGTCATTCCTTATGAACATAAAAAATTTCTTTATCTGATAATATGAAAAGTTCTTCATATTCGTATTCCGTTATATCTTCAGGCACCTCATTGAATTTTGTTTCGTCTTCACCATCACTATTATTCTGATCCATAAATAAATAAAAATCTCCATTCCATCTTAGAATGTTAGCTATACTACTTTTTAATGACTTTTGGATCTTGGATCATATCGGGTTTAATTTTATTCCATGCTTTTATGATCTACTCACACACTATTTCTAGACAGACATGATCCATTTGGCCTGCTTTTCCTTCCTTGTCCCTTCCTTACCTTTTATATTCACTTCAAAATCACAGCTTCAAATGACTACAGAGAAAGAAAAAACATCTAACTGCTAATTCCGCGAAGTCATTCGGGCTGGAACTACATTCTTACCACGAATTCAAGGGGTTCGAGAAACGTCTCCATTTTCTCGAAGCCCTTGAATAACATACTTTTGCACCTTCTTTGCAAAATTATTTATTCCCTCAAGCATTTCCCCCATGCACATATTGTTCCCCTTATAATTTTGTTAATTCAGTACACCAATGTTGGAAAACCTAGGAAAATTATTTGAATGAATGACTTCAAACGATAAGAGTATCGCACTTGTTTCAGATTTTTTCGTAACTAAAAGCGTGCGCGTTAGATTACGAATTATATCTAAAAACTAAAAAAATGTAGTTTGAAATTATAGGTGCGTGTTATAGGCCGGAATATACGGTACTACTCAGATGCACAAATGTATCCGTCTGTGAACCTCAAAACTTCTCTGCTAATTCTGCTATATGAATCATGCCATCGTTCTCAATCTCTTTTGACAGTTCTATGTTTGTCAGTTTTTGAGGCCTTCCTGGGGGAAGGTGTTGCTTGGTTTTTCGAGCTGTCGCTCACCATTCTGGAAGACTAGGAACAGTTTCGATTTGATGCAGGATTATTGCTATGAGTATCCTTTAACGAACATCTACCGCACTGTACTTAGTATCGTACGCATATAAAACTATCGCTTTTACTTAGGACATTGAGTAAGTTCTCATGCCTCAGCAATACCTCAGTGGTTAAAGCAAGCTGAATATTGGTAGTTCGACCCGGGCTCGAATCTACGGGAACAGATTGGCTTCGTGATTGATTTTTGCGTTTTTCTTCATGTGTAATATAAATACGAGCAAGTTTCTCTTAGAAAATCAGTCACGAAGGCATCCCTTCCCTTAGGCAGATAGCTTTCGTCTACTTTTGCCATATTCAAGTATATTGCCGTACTACCTATTAATAAATGAAAAAACACGTTTCCAAGTTGTGTTTCTAGAATTAAACTGCAAAAGCATGCATGAATCTGTGAAATCGATGTCTGATGAATCATCTGCAGTTAATATGCTTTGCTCAGCCTAAACTCGAAAGTTGAGGTAGTAAGAAAACGTTTTGCTGTAGTTGCGTGAAGGTAAAGGACTCTGCTTGGCTGCTAAGCTTTTTTTTCGCACAGATCTTTGCAAGTAAACAAAACATTCTGCAAAACTGCCTTAACATGTTATGCTATTAGGCTGTTGCAAATGAAAGGGTCGCTTCTAAGGAAGACTAAAAAAAGAGGAGAACAAAAAGAAGAAAAATACGTTTAATCAGTGTACTTTTCAGCCACACTGGGATGCATTGTTGCCAAAGAATGGCAAGATAGTATATGACACTTATAACAATCATTGTGTCTGGAAATACGGAAGTCTTCCACTGCTCAATAAACTGATGCGTCGAATGGAAAGCCTTTATTTGACCAAAAAAATAACTCAAGTACGCTAGAAATATGATAATCTGTTGGGAAATGTTAGGACAATAAAGAGGATGAAGTACAATTTCTTACTCCAAATTGTTGAGGGGCTGTACATTTAACCTGCCGTACGTAGTAGGATGTTATTCTAAAGCAATAGGATTTCATGTATCTTTAAAAGTGCCGGTTGCTTAAGATATAATTTTTCATGCATTTCCGCATATCTGTACAACACTGAACTGCATTTAATGCGTCCTCTCATGGAAGAAATAAGCTGGAAATAATACTAGCAGAAGACCTGAAGTCCATCATAGTACACACTGTTAAATATAATGTTACTTTACTCATTTCATGCAAAAATTCAAAGTTTAAACCAAACTTCACCTTTAAAGGATGATAAGATTAACATTACCAAACTTTATTTAAAGTAAACAATATCGGCTTAAAAATCAACTTGAGAAAAGTACTCTAATACTGCACAGTTAAAAAAATTAAAAATGAACATTAATCAAAATTAAATTACTGATAATCAAAAACTAGGTAACAGTATTACATAACAACAGCATCTTCTTTGGAAGCAAAGATGCTTTTAATATCCGTTCTGGCGTTCTTTCACTCCACCCCTGTGGCGAATATCTATTTTTTATCCTTATGGCAGTTGTACAGTTCGTTGCATGAACATATCTTCCTTACGTCTCAAAAGAGGCAGACACACTTCCAAACGCAGTGCTTTGTTTTAATCAGTGAGTTCGTGAGGCACCCACTTGTCCATCTTCCTTACTTTTATTATTTCCAAGCTCCGTGAAGCAGTTGAAAACTATAAATTTAGTGTCTGGGCGATCTCTCTTACAGTTTATCTTAAATCAGATTCAATTAAGTCCTTTAATTCCTTCGAATAAACGGAAGAAAGACAATAGGAACGGGAATTCATTTTGTAATTCCAAATCTCTTGAGCGAAATTTTCATACTAACGATGAGGGAATCTCGCATTAATTGTTCCTCCAAATCGATATTTTTTTACGCAGCGGCTGCAGTATTTCCCAATTTGAATTAGTGAAAATCTAGCAAACTTAACTGACTGGATTCCATGATTGACTTGATGATCATAGTATTTAGTGTTTAATACTACTTGTTGAACGAAAAGAATATAACATCCTGTTCTGAATATAACTACTGGATCACTTAATTGCGACTCTGTCACATGACACAGAAAATTTGCACTTGCCTTCTTCCACTGCCAGTCGAAATCAGACTTCATTCAAAGGCCATTTTATCTGCAACAATCCGTTATTTCATACTGAAAGTTACACTTTTCTGAAATTATTTCATAAAACAAATGGTAGCGATAGTCTCGATTTTCATCTTTCTTCCATTTCTTTCGTATAGCCGAAATTAAGTAAAGCAAATATTCGCAAGCGAGAAACGGAAAGATTTCTGTATTTTACGATAAAATTATCAGTTTTAAGATTTGTCGGCTTGATGTACACACAAAGAAACGTTTAAAAAATATTTCAGTTCTTTATCATCGAGTAATTTTTTTTCAATTTAATTTCAATATTTAAATTTAAATTCGCGATTTAATTTAATATATAGTTCCAAAAATATATAAACAGAAAAATTCATGTACCCGTTTTTATACCGCAGGTAAAAAGAATCAAATGAATCTTCCCCAAAAGAGAAGTTACTAATGTTGTTCGTGGGAATATATCATACATTGAAAGCGTCCTTTCCTTATTTCATAATTTTGAATGGCTTAAGGTTGCTCGGTGACATGCAAACATAATTTTGTTAGATCGTCATAACTAAAATAACCCATTACTAGCTGAGTGATTAAAGTCGTTATACACTGGTAGTTGGCCCGAATTCTGTTCCCGGGATAAAATTAGCTCGCTGAATAACATTTTCATGTTTCCTTAGATTTTAATTCTGGAGCTTGTAGAGGTCTGGAGGTAACTATTTTGCGAAATAAAATATATTCTAAATCACTGGATGTAAGATCTTAATAAGACTAACCCTGGTTTTCTGTAAAAAAGTAAAACGTTTTATTTGAAACGAACAGTGCAGGATTCCCTGTTAGGATTTAGTTTTTTCGTACGCATTCCATTAAATGATTTAGCCTGAGCAGAGTTGTTGAAAAATCCAAAATATTGAAACTTAACACTTTTCAAACCAACGGTTTGAAACTGATACAAAACGTAAGAAAAACTGTGTGTTTTTTCAAAGAAACGGAGTACTGTTTTTGAGACATTTTGTTTTTTCAATTTTTTTTAACTTTTTATTTTGTTTTTAATCTCACTCATAGCTTTTATCCAGAAAATAACATGCAAAATCCGTTTAATCTCTTCCCTCCGTTCTATTTTCCCGCTTTAATACTTTTCTGGATGTATAATAACTAATAGAATACAATATATAATAACTAATAAATATTATGAAAATTTTGATCCTTACTATAATTCATATAATAATCTTAAATATTTTACACTGCTCTTTATTGCATGAACATTTATTTCTTTTCTGTAGTTCTGTTAGTAATATCAAGTCTTCATTTACATATATATCTTGTACCGAAAATGATCGGCCGAAGTTACTTTCCTTGTGATAGATCAAACTGATTCATTTATCATAAATAATATCTCAGCAAACGAAACCCTTCGATTATAATCCCATTCCACACCCTGTAGTATTACTTCCTGATCCTGTTTATCTGCCGCTTGCGTCTTTGGGGCTGGGCAATTGTCTATAAACGGAAAAGGATGATTCCTCACAGCAACTTGCTGAGGAGTGGGCGAAGACGGACGGAAGCTGAGATGGAGCAGTTGTTGTATTTGACAAGTGTCCAGGGGAGGAATGAGTGTTGAAGCTGCTGGGATTAATCCTTTAGTGATATAAGATTGATCAACATGAGACATCATGGAGAGCTAGACAGAGGTTTAACATCTCCAGTCGTGCCTGGGCGACAGACTATCATTCAGAACTTGAGGCTTGTTGAACAGCAAATGACATCTTTCTGCGTGTGGCCTGTAAGTGGATTTTTACCTTTTAGATTTCCCTAAACCGGAGTTTACGCATTAAAACATATACAGTTTATTCTTTTCAGTTTTTGAGTCTTGTTACATCATGCTGCCAAAGCATTTATCATCCACATTGGATGATAAACTATCATTATCTGAAGTATTATCATTCCATGCGGCTTGAGATTTTTAATTTATTATTCATGAAGCCTTTATACGTCACATATAATATTTTCTTTACCTTTCCAATTCAAATTATACATTTCTTAATAAATCAGACAATTTAAAAGTAATATACGTGTTTAATAATTCTTAACTTTTTATATTATTTTAATCATATACAATTTGTTATATACGAAATTAATTTAATTTATAACATATATAACTCTTGATTTTTGTAAGCATTTGCTTTAATTAATAACAAATGATTTCAAAGTTTTAGCCGATCGCGTATTTCGGTACAAAAATACCATCTGTGCACCTCCAAAATTGAGCTTGTTTGCTTAAATTTAAAATATGGAAAAGTTTACTGTTAAAATGTATTTCTAGTGAGCCATTTTATTGGTTTTAGTAAGGGAGATTATATGACTAAAGCTATTAAGTCAAATATTGTGTATCTCGGTCTCAGGTCCGGGCAGTTGACTTTCCTTCAGTATTCCTGCAGTTCACTTTCTCCGTGCGTGATGTAAATATATAAGAATTATCATATTTCTTCTTATATACTCTCGTGATATACGTCGTTAAGTTACCATGCCCAGTTATCAACTGGAAGATCCTTGACTGGAATCTCGGTGAAGGGCGAAGTGGATTTTTTTCATGTTTTCAGATTCGAAATACTTTAACATATCAACAAATACGCGTGAGTTACCCTCAGAAAATGCCTTCTTTTGTACAGATAAACTTCCATTGCTTTTTTGTCGTCCATTATTTTATCAGGAATAAGTTCCAGTTAGAGAAAAAGAGAGATGACATCTTACTTCTCTTTCTTTTTTTTCCGGGGGGGATGCATTGTATGTATGTAGTTTATTTAATTGTTCTATTTCGTAATTTTATAAATTATGATGCATGATGAAATAATACTATGCTATTGAAGTAAGGAGAATTTATTTAACAGATTTATTTTCTTATTTATGCATCCCATTTCTTTTTCTCAATATCCAGAGTACTCTGAAAAACAATTGGCTTTATTTCTTTAAATGCTAATTCTAAACATACATGATACATCTCAGAAATAATGATATGATTAATATTTTAACATAGTTATCAATGAAGTTTCTAAAATGTAAATGTAACATATATCAAGAGTATGTTTTAGGTTAGAGCAAAAGAAACATACGCGCCAGGTCTTCATTTTTAGGAAGGATTATATATAAAAATATATCTAAAATATTTAAAATACCATATTTCGTCACGTATTCCCCCCTATCTTTTGAGCGCTATGTTCTGAAATTTTTAAAACTGTTCGCATAATTTTACTCTTCCTCTAATGTACATATTTTTTTCCTCTGAGGACTAGTTTAATGGTAAACTATATTCCCTTGATTATTTTTTTATTTTTATTCCCTGTATTCAGTTTGTATTTGGATTTCTGTATTAGCATTTCATCCATTTTATTATCCCTTGCATTTACAATTTGAAATGTATTTTGTGCAGAATCTTTGTTAAGCTACCTGGACGTTGCAGGTATTCTCACACTTCAGAAATTTTTCAAACCTGAGATTTCACTTGTTTTTCTTTTATATATATTCCAGCTCATTGTAACCTTTTTTTATTGCTGATGTGTTCAAGCTTTCCAAATATGTGTCTTTTAATCGTTATCTTCTCCTTCGTTCATCGAATGACCCTCTTGGGAACTACGATCAAGTCTCATTCATGTGAGGTTCCGTTGAAGCTTTATAAGGTAACTGAGTCGGACACGTCCTATTTCAGCCGAACACGTCCTATGTTAATATTGCTATGTATTCCTATTGGAATGTAGGTTCCTTTTAAATAAATAATATTGTAAAGAGTACCAGTAATTTATCCATGACTATTTTTCATTTGTTATGTTTTTATTGTAACCTCTTTATTCGAAAATAAAATTTCTCGCATAATTTTCCCCTCTCAATTTTCGGACGATAAACTTAGTTAAGAAAGGTTAAAAAATGCGCCAGAAAAAACTGTAAATTCTTTTATTTATATATTTTCTTATTATTCTTGAGAAATTAGACGCTTGCACTGTCATTGGCTACTAATATGCGAAGTCTCAGTCTGCAAACTCATAATGTCGTGCGCTGCCGGTCTCTGCTATTCAGTAGCGATTGCATTTGAAGCTCGTAATGTTGCGTGACTATTACGTACTTTTGATTATTTTAGGAGAGGTCATGTAACTAATTATTAAATTGACAAACAGTTTAATTACATTATTTTGGTCTTACCGCTGTAGTTTAATGAATTAAGGTTTATAATAAAATCAGGAAGATTTCTTTAGATTCTTCTCTTTATACCAACTTTTTGTGGTGGGGGGGCGGAAGGCGGATATTCGTTTGAAATGTATAAGCTTTTATTTTATGTAACACACATAAAGCAAAACTATGGCAACAAAACACTGAAAAAAGAAGAAATATATGCTTTTTTAAATAACTTTAAATGAAAAAATAGTCATTTATTAGGTCATTTCTCGAAGTACTTTATATAATTTTAATTACTGATATCTACTCTAAGAAACATTTAGAAGAGGAATAGTTTTCATTAAATGCTTTGCCTCGAGCCTTGAGTATTGTAAATCTGTCCCTGCGTACATCCGCTTGCTGTATCGGATCGCAAAACAACTTATGATCTGATACAGTGACTCCATAGCTGCTGCTACTCTTCGCAGTAGCAAAAGAAGTATTCACTTGAGATGCTTTCAAGCTCCTCATCCGAGGGGCCGACCGAAAATGATGATGCTTGACATGGATTTTGATTGTGGGAAATAAAAAAAAAAAGGACACGAAGCCAAGCCAAAGTTGTGCGGTACATGGAAAAGCGTTGAGAGATATTTTTTATCCTAAATTTTCCTCAAAGATGTGTGCCTTGACGCACTATCATAATGAAAAAATTGCGTGTTTGCAGTTTCGCGACCACCTGTAAGTATCTACACTTATCGAGTCACACTGGCTTCAGTTTTAGAAGTTGAACACTGTGCTCTGTTCTTCCTGAACGCTCTTTCATCCATCCATAAACGTTTTGTGTCACCTGAAGACTTTTATTGCAACTGAAACGTGTACCAAATTTTTTTAGTTTCATACAAAACTTAATCGTATAACGTTGTTCGTTCCTGTTTTACCTTTGACAAAATAAAAAATCTGCTACGCATTTTGCCAACTCATGTACTATTATATTTCTCAGTTCTATTTCCACTTGCTTCAGCTCCGAACTTCCTTTCCCGGCCTTCTTTTTGTTTTATTTTTCTGAGCCCCCTCCCCCCCCAAAAAAAAATCATTCTCATTGGGTTTGTGACATACTGTATATGTTTCCAGTCGTAAAGCTTCTCGCGGTTTGTCGCAGAAATTAATTTGTGGAAACAGTTATAACACTACGATTGCACAGTGTTCAATAAAAATACTCGTATGTAGCAATTTATATGATCTTTTTTATATGATTTACTTAGGTCATTTCTTCATATTGTTACGAATTATGTATATATCAAAATAACTTTGTGAAGATTTATTTATTCTGACTAATAGTTAATTTTCAGTTAAAGCAACTTTCCTTTCAGTCTCGATTTCATCCACGCTTTCCTGCCAGAATGGTAATTAGAAAGCGCACGTTTATTCAAATTGAGGTAAAAAGAAGTGTTTTTTAAGCGAAACTTTTGGGAGGTGTTTTTCTGTTGTGATCTCGAGTTTTAGACTGGGATAGAGTTTAAATAGGAAGCCCTCGTGTCCTTCACCATAACTGGAAAACCAGATTGAATCCTTTGGAGTACCAACGGGTAGAAAGAGTTTGGAGTACCAACGGGTATCTCTACAAAAAATTAAAAGCATGGAAACATGTTTTTACAGTGCATTCTTGCTTGTTTTCATGTTTTCAATTCAATCAGAAATATGAATTTAAATGCTTATCCGATTCAAAATTGTCAGCAAATAAATCTTTGTCCGCTTTCAAATGAACAAATGAAATTTACTTAATTACCTGATATTTCAAGTCGGTGTGATTCGAAAAGAAATAGCCTTGGATATTTTTTCTCCCGGTTTAAAACTAATTGTTTATTTTTTAATCGTTTTCTTCGTCGCTTACGGACTACATTTATTTAAAATTATTTTTTATTATTCTTTTCTCAAATTCAAGAGAAAATTTATTTTCTTGCTCCCAGCTTCAGACTCAATTATATATATATATATATTTGTATTCTCTTCCCCCATTTTCAGACTAATGTTTTTATTTCTTTTCCCCCAGTTTCAGGTTAAGTTTTTTTAATTCTCTTGTATTCTTTTTCCCCAATTTCCAGCTAGCGTTTTTAACTCTTTTCCAGCAGTTTCAGTTTAAACTTTTTATTCTTTTATATTCTTCATTCAGAATTTCAGATTACTCTTTTTACTTCCTTGTACGAAGTAAAAAGGAAGTATTGTAATCGCGAAAAGTTTCAGGCATCATATTTCAACGCAAATATCCATTTTCACTGCTATCGGATGCAATTTAACGATGTTTTTGCTTGACATCTGCTCATAAGGACAGAATAAAGGACTCTTTTCCCCCAAAAAAATTGTAAAACTAATTTAAAATGAATTCTAAAGAGAATTTTTCGTGGCGTCTGTGCGTACGTATGTATCTCGCATAACTCAAAAACGAGTAGCCTCAGAACGTTGAAATTTTGTATATAGGAGTGCCATAACATGTAGATGTGCACCTCGTATTTTGGTTGCTATCGGCTGTAATAAAAGTATATAAATTATATGTAAACTCTGTTACTCGGCTCAGTGATCTCAGTTTCTTTATTCTTATATGTTTGTAAATTGGGCATTTTTTGTTTTAAAAATGATTGAATTATGCTGTTCTTATCTTCCGCTTAAGGATTTTATGCCTTTAGTAAATCTCTATGCAATATCTTTAGAATTATCAACAATTTTAGAATTATCAACACTTAAACAAAGTTGTTTAAGTGCCGCTAAGCCTAGTAATTTTTGCCATGTCGGCCGTTGCTTGTTTACATTTGAAACAACAGAATAGCAGATTTGTTGCCAATCTAGAGAAGGTAAGTTTCGCAATAACAAAGATAACGCCTTCTTTTATTATTGCGAATTAAATCATGCTTAATCCTTTCTGGAATTTATTCGAGCAAATAAGTGTTTAAGATTTACTTCATAATTTTCAATACAGTCATTTTGAGTTTTTATGGATTTTTCCCTTGTCGCGAAGTGAGAACTGAATTAATTGAATGAGAAATACGGAATAATCGGCTAAATCGCAGAATAGGCCGCATCAGTCGATGCTGTGTTTACTTCTCTTATGCTTGGACACGCCTTTTTATGACGTAATATTGGTTACGCCTCTCCTTAAAAACAAGTTATAAGTATGCTATAGCTTCGTATTTAAAGAAAACTTAAATGAAGTTTTAACTGAGTTGAAATGGTAGGTTTATAATGTTCTGCGCGAGATGTTTTTAATTATAAATCTACTTTTGTGTGGTGTGTGGTATTGTTAGCATTTAATGCAACGAATTATCTCTGACAAATGTATTATTAAGATACCAAACGATTGAAAACAATCACTACCAAACATTGAAAATATTGAATGCATGAGTTAAAAATTATAACAGTTACTTCTGAAAATACAGAAAAGAATTTTTTTGCTTAAAGAATGTTTTGATTATTGATGAGTGTGTCAAAATCGGTGCTTACTGCAGAATGGATGAGTATCAGAATCTGGATTTTTTTAATCAGTTGGAGCGAAGAGGCAAAAAGAGCCTTATTGAGTGGTGTATGGAGAAAAGTTTGATTGCAATATCGTATAAGTGCCCAATTTGTGGAACAAATATGAAACTAGTAGAGAGACGGTTTTGAAACATATAGACGATTTTGAGTGGTGTGCAATGCCGAGTTTGTGCAACTCTGAGATGTTTTTTTAAGTGAAAATTGATCGGTGTGCACATGGGCAAAGCCAATGCTGTGCGCGATGCCGAGTTTGTGCAACTCTGAGATGTTTTTTTAAGTGAAAATAGATCGATGTGTACATGGGCAAAGCCAATGTGGTGCGCAATGGCGAGTTTGTGCAATTCTGGGATTTTTTTAAGTGAAAATAGATCGATGTGCACATGGGCAAAGCCAATCTAGTGCGCAATGCCGAGTTTGTGCAATTCTGGGATGTTTTTTTAAGTGAAAATAGATCGATGTGCACATGGGCAAAGCCAATGTGGTGCGCAATGCCGATTTTGTGCGCGATGCCGAGTTTGTGCAATTCTGGGATGTTTTTTGAAGTGAAAATAGATCGATGTGCACATGGGCAAGCCGATGTGGTGCGCAATGCCGAGGTTGTGCGCGATGCCGAGTTTGTGCAATTCTGGGATTTTTTTTAAGTGAAAATTGATCGATGTGCACATGGGCAAAGCCACTGTGCGCGATGCCGAGTTTGTGCAATTCTGGGATGTTTTTTAAGTGAAAATATATCGATGTGCACATGGACAAAGCCAGTGTGGTGCGCAATGCCGAGTTTGTGCAATTCTGGGATTTTTTAAGTGAAAATAGATCGATGAGTACATGGGCAAAGCCAATGTGGTGCGCAATGTCGAGGTTGTGCGCGATGCCGAGTTTGTGCAATTCTGGGATGTTTATTCAAGTGAAAATAGATCGATGTGCACATGGGCAAAGCCAATGTGGTGCGCAATGCCGAGGTTGTGCGCGATGCCGAGTTTGTACAACTCTGGGATGTTTTTTTAAGTGAAAATAGATCGATGTGCACATGGTCAAAGTCAGTGTGGTGCGCAATGCCGAGTTTGAGCAAGTCTCTGATGTTTCTTTAAATGAAAATAGATGGATGAGCACATGGACACCGAGTTTGTGGAATTCTTTGATGTTTTTGGAGCGAATACTGATCGTCGTGTAGAAGGGAAAACGAGGTTGTGTGTGATGCCGAGCAGTAATGTATTTTTATTTATGTGCAATGTTTAACATATCGTTTGTGTATTTTAAATTTGTATTGTTGTTTTAATTGCGAAATATATTTAAGACATCATTTTTCATTTAAATTGTATTTTTAATTTTTTGGCTTTGATATATTTACAACGCTTTCCGACTTACGACATATATCGATTGCCCGACGATCTACTCAACAGTAGCAAAACTGTTAACTTTAACTCTTGAAGTAACGTTTACCTCATATTTTAATACGTAGTGTTTGGTATCGTAATTGCACTTGATAATATGAGTTCATTGATAATATGTGTGTGTGTGCGTATGTGAAGCATTGCTTAGTGTTCCAAGTTTGTAGTATTTATTTTATTATATTATTTTCTTTCATTCTGAGAAATTAGATTTTTTTATTTATTAATGCGCAGAATTCTAGCATGCCTACACAGAATATGACGTGATTTAGGAATTTTAGAAACTGATATGAAAGCTGTGTAATGATGTTCATATGCAATAAAAAATATTCTTCTTTTTTATTAATGTAAAGTTTAAAATTTTTAGAAATAATGAAAATTGTCTAATTATTGGTATGTAAGGAATTATGTCGTTACGTAGCAAGAAGGTAATTTGTAAAAATGATAAAATTGAAATGTTCCACAATATGAATTTAAATTTTAAAAAAAATATTTTATTTGTATAAATAAAAAAAGTTAATAAAATAATAATAATAAAAATAAGTATAATAATTTAATAAAAATCTTTGAAAATATTGAAGCTCTACAAGTATTAGAGACTGCGACGTTGTTTATCCTTTTAATAATTGGTAGAATTCGCACACTGTATCATGGTAATTTTAAATATAAACAATTTATACTTATTATCAGTAACGCCTAAGCTTAAATGTTATAAAAGTAAATTAAAAGTAAAGAATTTGATATTAATTTACAATAATAAACAATTTATTATTGTTATTTTTAAGAGAAAATAGAAAGTACACGTAGTGTAAATGCAAGACTACATTGTGACGTCATAAGCTTAGTCCCACCCATTTATGGACGTCACAGAGCTCCTCCTACTGAACTTTGTTGATGCAGCCTATTCTGCGCTTTTACCGAATAATCTGTGAAAAACTGTTTTTTTTTTTTTTTTTTTTTTTTTTTTTTTTGTGTGTGTGTGTGTGTGTGTGTGTGTTCGTGTTCTTAGTTTAATTTATTTTATACATCGTTTTAGATTTAGTATAGTATTTGAATGTGTGGCAACGATTAGATACTTAAGATGATATAAATTTTGTGCATTCTGAGTTAAAAAAATGATTGAAATGTAGCGCTGTTAAGTGAACCTAGGGCCAGAGTGTCGCTATAGTAAACAAATATAGTGAAATGTAAAGAGTGCATTTATTCTATTGTGGTTTATGCGCTATCGACGAAGTAGATTTAATTCAATCCAATAAGTTTAAATGAAATGCAAGGAAAAATGCGTATAATTTAATATTTCGTACAATGAAGTCATGTGGTGCACACATCAGATTTTTTTATTCTCGTCTTCAAATTCGAGACGAAATTTTTATCCCCCCCTCAGTTTCAGACTAAATTTTTCATTCGTTTGTGCTCTTTTCCTTTGATTTTAGACAATTTCCCCCCTTTTTTAATATTTTATTCCCTACATTCGAGACAAATTTTTTATTTTCTCCCCTTCACCCCAGTTTCAGACTACGTTTTTTATTCTTTTGTATTCTTTTCGCCCAATTCAAGACTGATATTTTAAATTCTTTTCCCCCAGTCTCATTCTATTTTTTATTCACAATTTGAGATAACTTTTTTCAATCTCTTCTTCAAATTCCAGACGAAATTTTTTATTCCCTCCCCCAGTTTCAGACTAATTTTCCCCAGTTAATTTCAGATTAATTATTTCCTTTTTGTTTTAAGCCCACCAGCGGCCGAGCGGTAAAGTCGCTGAACACTGGTAGTTCGGTCCGAGGTTCGAATCCCGCGAACGGGCTGGCTGCATGGGTGTTTTCGTGGTTTTCCCCATGTGTAACGTGTATACGAGCCAGTTTCCCTTAGAAAGTCCTCCACGAAGGCATCCCTTCCCTTAGGCAGATAGCCCTAGTGTGCTTTGCCATAATTAAATACACCATTACACACCTTTTTCGAGACACACCACATTCGAGACAATTTTTTTTTTTTTTTTTTTTCTTCACAAAGTTTTAGACTAAAATTTTTATTTTAGTGTTTTTGAATTAAACGAAAGAAGGAAACATACTGCCTTTATTTATTTATTTATTTTCATTTACTAGTCTTCTGTAGCAAACCTTGATACATAAAGTGAAATGAAAAAAAGGTTTTGCTATTATAATACCAATGTATATTATAAATATATTTAAAAATGATGATGATGAAAGAAATGCTAAACCCAAAAGAAAATCTAGACTTTGTTTTGAGAAACTGACGTTAATTTCTAGCATCCGTATTGAGCCATTTTTGGTTAGTAAAGGTGTTAAAGACTATTATTTGAGGTTGTATATCAGGTCGACGTTTTTTCGTTTATTAATTGATTAAGTGTTGTATAACATAAATAACAAAACAAAACTAAAATTTTGCTACCACGAATAACTTACAGCCAACTAATCCTTGCAAACTGACTACACAACTTAAATATAGTATTACAAATAAACGAGTTATTGGTATATGGGCCTTAAATAAATCAGTGAAATATATATATGTTCAGAAAGTACTATTTAGCACTTAAAGGTTTCACTCAACGTGACAGCGACAAAGTAATCGGCTGCAACAACTTACTTCAAGGAAGTTAATTCACCCATTTCACAGTTACGGTTATTTACTATTATCTGTTGCTAACCTTTTCATTGCGTTACATCTTTTGAAGTTAACTCTTTTGCGTCGAAATCAGAAAAAGACAAGACCGAGTAAAGTTGAAGATAACTTGTTTTGAAATTGCAATAACAGTTTCAAATAATTTTAGGACTTATTTTTTAAAAGAATGGTAAATCAGAGTATAAACAGGTATAATTAAAATATTAAAATAATTTATCATCCCTTTCGCGACCTACACCAAAACTTTTCCTCCTTTCCGAGCTTATAAACTTTTTCTTAATTTATTTTTTATTTCTATCAAAAAAAACCACGTCAGTGATAGATTTATATTTTGAAGGAAAACTCAAAAACTCCGTTCTTCATTAGCTAGTTTAATCACTATCTGTCTGAGAGCAGTAACGCGAACCATGCAAATGTATGCCTATATGAACATTCGTTGCAGTCCATGCGTGTTCACTTGCATAGCTGAAGTCTAATATCAGACAGTCGTATTATAAAGCCTTAAGATTTTTTCAGCATTATTTAACTCATAGATGGAAATATATATCTGCATATACTATAGGTAGAAGATAAGGAAATTTTAAAAATTCATAATAAACAAGCTTTTTTGGAATCCTTTGTGTAGTATCTGCTTTTGTGTGGATACCTTTTGCCCTTATGTGCACAAAATTCTTATATATTAAATAGCATTACGATGGAATGCATTCTATTTATGCCCTATGTGTTCGGTTGTTTATGAGGAGGGGATATCTTTTTATGAGGAAATCGAAACTGCGGCACAAGAATGTCGAAAGTTGAGCCGGGGTTTCTTAAAATGAGGTGCATTATTTGAAGAATTCTGACGATAAATGTTTGGGCAAAAATATTTATGTATCTCCCGACGATAAACGTTTGTGTTAGTGATAACTTGCAAAAATAATTTGAGCAGTACATTTTCATGCAAATTAAAGAAAGGTCATACATTATTTTAGAATTTTTCCTCTCATACTATTGTAACCAATTTTTTTTACTGACCCTCATAACTTAGGGAACTAGAAATTTTGCCTCGTATTATGCAAAAAGAAAATTTTTTCACATTCTAATGTGAACGAATTGTCTGCTATCAATATAGCTTATTCTGTGAATGTGGGGTAAATTACAAATTTAAGCATTACTTTAAAATATATACTACGAAAACCAACAATGGAATCCTTGTGGCATAATGATATTGTTGCAAACGAATTTTATGAAATATTTTTACTTTGTTATGCCGATTTAACAGGCGAGATAGCATAGCTACTATGTCTTAAAAAATTGCTTTTTTATAAATTTGCTGTGCGTAATAACAAAACAAAAATTACTCATGAAATGAAAATGAGAATGAGTGAAAATGAGAATGATCTATTCACCGCAGCCATAGCTAAAATTGACCTCATTAAACTGTTTGGGTAAGAAAAAAGTCATGCTAGTTTTTATTGCTTGAGCTATAGCGCAAACAAAAATGAATTTAGTTCTTTGGCTTCTCTTTAAATTGGTGAAAAATTTATGTTATATTTAGATTCAATGGAATGAAATCAATGAGACACCCCTCCCCCCCCCAAAAAAAAAACAAATTGCACAGTGGAGAAAAAAAGTTTCTTATTGCAGAACAGCCACGTTTTCCAAAATGTGTCATAAAAAAAGTAGCTCAGGTAGCTTTTTATTTAATTCGATAGTCAAACTTCTTTTTATGTGAGTTCGCAGAGACAAGTTAATGTTTATTTAATAAAACACACATAATTATTATAACAACAAAATCTATTTTCAAGAAAGCAAAGCGAAACAGTTGCGCTACAGCTCGCGACCAAAATAGGCTAAGAACCCCTATTAATGCTCATTGTATCAGGGGCGAGTATACCTCAAATCGTTAGATCCCTGCCAGATGTCTAACCTTTGAAATCCAAATAGGAAACCAGAATCCGAACTCTGAGTCCGAATAAATCTGTTTTCAAAATTTTTCCTTGGATCATATCACTATACAGACTTGCTACCAACAAGCAGAATAAGGAATTAAAATGGGCAAAACAATGAATGGAGTGTTTGTTACTGTTCTATCTTACTGTTGTATATGTATTTCTTCTCTATTTATTAAAAAGTTTAATATTTTTTCTTTACTGTATTTCTAAAAAAATTGTAATTACTGCCAACATTAGCTGTTAACAACCCGAGTTTCTAACCATGCTGATTACGAGTTCTCGATTTATTTATGCAATGATATTATTATTTTATACTTTTTCTGCGCAAGGTAGATCGCGACGTGGCTTGCTGAAGAAGTAACTCACATCCACAAAAAGATTGGCAGACCGTCTGTTAGAAACGTAGTTCCCAAAACGTAGATCGTGACCTTGCAATGGATCATCAAAAATTTGTGGTCGGTCGCATGATGTTCTGAAGCCTTTTCTTTTGTTATTTAATTCGATGCATTTATTTAAAATTTTCAATTAATTTGTAACTATAAATTAATAGTTGTAACTTTTGTATAATAATTTATTACTGTTACATAATTTTCTTCTAGATCTATTATTTTTATTCCGTTTTCTTGAGTAATAATGTGCATGCGGGTCGCAAATGTACGCTTGCAAGTCGCTAAGTTAAAAATGTTTGCGAAATATTTTATTAAACAATTTCCCGTTTACCGTCTATAATTTCATATATGTCCTCCCGGGATACAGTGACAATGAAATACGAGAATGAATTGTGCATCTCTTTTTGACCTCAGAAATGGCTATAGTATAAGTTTAGAGGGGAGCATTATGTGACCGCGTTACGAATAACAAAGCATTGCAACCTTGTGCACAGATTCAGAATTAATATAAAGTCTATCAAAATACCTAGATTTTATGTTTATCCGGGTATTTAAAGTAATGTAAGTTTGGCTTATATATTGTTTGAAGTTAAAGTGATGTTTTGTTTGAAGTTAAATGTTATTAAATTGATGTATTTTTAGTTCTTTTCTTTCTCCATGTTTTGTACGGCATTTAATCTTCCTATATTTCCTTGATCGATGATAAATCCATCATTTAACGGAAATCAGGGTGACAAACATTTTAGAGTATCTCAGTTTCTGGAGATTATTTCTGTCTTGTATACTCGGAATCCACCCTTCTCAGTTTACTTGCGTAGCGAGCGGAAATAGTTGCAAACTAACAGATCGGCGCTCGTGTCACTTAGTTCGTTCAACTCTCCAGAGTATTGTGTTGCCAACTGGTAACATTTTATCATTCCTCACTATTGCCTCCATTTAATATTACCAAATGTTAATACTATGTATTCTGTAAAAAAAATGTAGTTGTCTTTTATTGAAATCACATGAAAATTAACACCTTATAAATAGTAGCAGAAATTTGACTTCTGGATTTAAAATCTGAAATTTCAAAAAAAAAAAAAAAATTTGCGGTACCTACTCTCTGCAAATATATGCCCACGCGCACACTCTATTATTATATTTTCCTCTTAAATTTCTGCGAATTAATGTTGAACACATACTATTTGTTTTTCCTGTTGGGCATAATCTTGATTCTTATTCAGGCTTGCAATCATTTTTTATTTCTAGTAGCCACTGGTACTAAATACCTATTTTAATATCCTCTGATTTAACGAGTAAGCTCGATTAAAAAAATTCTATCGACAACCCTTCTTTAAATCCGGATTCGACTTCGCGAAAAAAAAGGAGACGATTGTACGGTTCCGCACTACTCTAAAGGCCAAGTCTTAGAACCACAAAAACAGACTTATCGTCACATACTATTTCTAAAAAACACTAAACACAATCTCAAATGAAGATTTTAAATAAACTTTTAAGCTTACTCGCTACCCTTACGGTCACACAAGCAGTCTAAGAACATTAAAGTGCTAGCCGCTACTTGCGACAAAACATCGGACTTTCCATTCAAATGAAAATATTAAGTACAAAGCAAAACGCTGTTAAGTAAGCTTTGGCTTGGCCCTCAATTATTTCACAAAGCAGTTGCGGCTAGCAAAGCTGAAGTCGATAAATCAATACAATACCCAACACTTGTAACATAACAATCGGCTAGGGAAAGTTGCCAGAGACTCTGTCTCCAACTCAAGAACTATGGTGGGAGTGGACGAAAGTAAAAGTGATGTTGTAGGCAGAATAATAATAACTGTAAATTAACATAAAAACTTACAAGGCTGTATATCGAAAAATTCTTTTAGCTCATACCACTGCAGTTCTGCTACTGTACTGCGTAATAATAATAACACCACTTTCAGTTTAATTTTTCAAATTTTCGTTATTCAAATACTTTTTTTAATTTTGTTAATCTCTCTCTCTGTATGTATGTGTATATATATATATATATATATACATACACTGTTACTTTTTTTACTTAGGTTTTTAAATGAATTGATGGTTTTGATACTGTATCTTTACAATTCTAGTTTTCTACAAACATTGTCCAGTTTTACTCTACCCACTCCAGCTTGTAGGAGTTGGACTGCAAGCACAAATTTATATGATTTATTTTCTACGCTTAATTGAAGCATTAAATTCTAATTTCTGAATTTTCCTGTGGCTGCATTCAGGTTCCGAGATAGCTGAGAAGCTGTAGCCCCTCTGTTAACGTCTCGCTGAAATGGACAGATAGCGATCTTCTCTGGCCGTTGTGCCTCTTGGACGACCTTACCCAGGCTTTCTCTCGATGGATCCAGTACCCTGGAACTGTTTCCATAGGTTATACACTATACTGAGCATTAAATTAAACTCTCTGCATATCTGAACTTGCGATTGGCCGGCCTCTAGCCTCCCCACAATTCGCCACCTTATTCCATCATCTAAACGTTGGTTGTTACTCATTTTTACTGTTCCGATGTGAATTTAACCGATTGCTGCAAGATAATATTTAGAAATTCGCCGAAGTGTGCTAGCGAATGCAATTCGTCTTACCCTCCACGCGCTTATAAAGCCTGTTTTTCTGCACACACGTGTAGGCTTATGTATTTATCGTACAAGATGCGCATTTTTATCTAGAAGCAGTGGTTTTTCCTTCAGTTCAGTTTTTTTCCATGCAATTCGATAAAATATGCAAATTCTCTTAATTTATTTCACCAGTGTATACATTTATGTATGCGTTTGCGCATGTGGGCATATGGCTGCGTATATATGCGTATGTGTGAAAATAAGAACCAACAGACAAAAGAAGGGAGAGAATCTTCGGCCAAGGGAGCTGTCACGGCATTTGAAAATGAAATCGTCTCATTAATTAATTAAACCGATAAAAACTTATAAATCTTTTTGATCAAAACCAAATGTAAAACAAGGAAACATAAATTCATAAAACTCTAGTTCTCAAGTTTAATTTTTAAATGTGATCTAAAATGAGTAAGTTTAACTGAACCGATAGCTAAACTGCAATAAAAACTAAAATAATAATGATTAAGAAAAAACTGATGGTTCTCTCTCTCATTTTTTTAACCTCAGAGAGAATTAAGACATGAAGTATGATGTTTTATAAGGTATTTTCTCCTCCTTTCTGCACACTTTCGTGGTACAACGGTACAACGCGTGTTCGAGAGGTCTAGGTTCGAGTCCCGGCGAGGGCATTGCTCATTTTTCATATACTTCTGCTTCAAAATTACTTAATGTCGCTACAGTTTAAAGATTAAAAGTGCAACATTCACTTAATGAATTTCGTTTACATATCTGTGCCTTAAAGTTTCATCTTTTAGTCTTATATTTTTTAAATAAGCAAGAAATGAGAAGCTTTTTAAATGTGGTAAACTACCCAAAACTTGAAACGCTGCTTTTTTTCAAACTCGTTTCCCAGTAATTGATAAAAAAAACTACGTGTTTCAAGGGTTCGTTATTCTTCTCGCGATAATATAAATACGGGTAAGATAATAAGTTTTCCTCACAAAATCATTTATAAAGATGTTCCTGGCTAGGGGAAAATAGCCTTAACATATGCTTTGCTCTAATAAAAAAATCTCTTCCTAACCAGAATAACCTAAAATCTCTTCTAACATGAAATTATTGAAAGGGTCTTTTTGCGATTACTACAATTAAAAGCCATCTAAGTAGAAAGGTGATACATATGCAAATATCAGCACCACAATGCTAGAGGATTCGTCAGGCCACGAAAAACGCGAAAACTCAACTCGCACAGTGCAAGGTAACTGAGAAAGAAGAAAGGAAGGCGGATTCCTAGGCATTTTCTGCTGGTGAAAGTGAGACTGTACGTGCAGAATGGCTACAAGAAAACATCAGGACGCCTTTACTCGTGGTAGAGTGACTAATAAGCTTAAGAAGCTTCGACGTCCGTCGCCGAAGAGTTTGGAATTGATAGAAGTTTCACTTCACGAGTTAGGAAAGCCTTCCAAGCGGCAGATAAAGTTGTAAGAAAGCTGATGGTGGTCAGTCAAGCAAGTAACGGTGAATGATGACCGATATGTCACTCTGCATGCGAAAAGATATTGAAACCCCACAGCGGGCAACATTGCTCAACAGTAGGTCAACCGGACGACAGGTGTCCTGGTTTACTGTGGCCAGACCACTTCATAAAGGTGGCCTATCCACCCGTCGTCTGGAACGCTGCATACCATTCACAGCAATCTATCGGGAGTACTGTGTACAGTGGTGTAGGGAACATAAAGACGAGATATCTCATCAGAGTCTACGATGAGAGTCATTTCATTCTGACAAACGATTCCTTGACACGCTTTCATGCCGCTTAACATCAGGAAAAGAGACTGTTGGGGCGGTCCAAGCGTGCTGGTATGGGGAGGCATTATGAAGAGCGAACGGACGGAGCTCCACATTTTCGAGAGAGGTTCATTTACCCTAAATCTTTACTGTAATGAATTAACCTTCCCCACTCGCGTCTTTTCAGGGTTTCCATTGGTCCCGACTGTGTTTTTATGGATTACAATGCGCTGCCACACAGGACTCATGCCTTAGAGAAGCTCCTGGAAGTGAAGATATCCGCAGACTGGATTGGCCAGCGTGCTTCCCTGATTTAAATTCCACTGAACATGTGTGGTATACTTCATGCAGACGCCTGGCGGGACTATCTTACCCTCTGCAGAACACCAGACAACCGAAAAATTGTAAGATAATCTGATGCTGACTATCGACAGATGGTGCAACGCAACCATTGCAATTAAAGCAGGTCATTTCGCTTGCTAAAGCTCTTTGGTTTGTTGTTCTCCGTCTCTCGATCAGATGGGTTCATCCTTTTAAGTGTTATATTGTGTTTCTATAGTATGAATGTCATGTCTTCCAGTTACGTTTTGCGGAATTACGGCCCAAATCGAAAAGTTGCTTAAGATTTGCTCTAGTGTAGTATTAAACAATTTTCTTTCTTCTCGCTATTGTAAATTTAATCACGTTTCATAACTTTCGGTTTTATCGGATTGTGCAAAAAGATTTTAAGCAATATTTTAGAAAAAGAATGTCTTTCAAAATAAGTAGGTTTCACCTTTAGAAACTGCATAAAGGAGATGTGGTTGACATATTAGTGCGGAAAACAGAAGGTGAATATATATACTATGCGAAACTGATTGAGTGAACTGTAGTAGGGAAAAAACAAATGACTTATATACTCTACTTTCCATCGAGATGAGATCCGACCTAAGGTCTTTATGTAGACCAAACGGATTAAGTTATATCGATGTTATATCTCTTTAATGAGTTTTAGTAAGAAAGTTACAATTTTACATAGTTATTTTCTCACATTTTCTGTGAAATGCTGCACCTTTAGTGCTTCAAACAATGGGTATAATTTCTACACCGACATTTAACAAAGGAAAGTCTTGATTACATACATACCCGTATATTTTATAGACCATAGATATACTTTATGTAGTCCACAGATTAAATGCATTGTTCTTAGATACAATAGAATGTATTAACCATATAAAGCCTTAGAATATGTAGTTTACTATACTATATAGATACATTATAAATGTATTGCTATATTTGCCTAGAAAATATAATTTATAGATTTAATATAATTAATAATAAAATTCTACTGACATTTCTTTGGCATGTTGCATTAGACGAATACAGTGACTATGTGAGGGTTTTCTTACTCTACAATAGGTAGTTTTATATCCTACTTTAACAGAGGCGAGATTATCGCCTGTTAAAGCAAAACATTCACATGAACTCTACACTTGAAAGTCGAGTCTGAGATTACGATTATTTAGATTATGACCAAATACACAAGAGCTGTCTGCCTAAGTGGACAGACTCCTTCGTGGAGGAATTTTTAAATAAAACTGGCTCGTATTCATGTCGCGCATGGAGAAAACCACGAAACTTTCTATACGAGCAAAAGTGCGGCGAGATTTCTGATAATTGCAGAAACTAACTGAAAATATTAAATTAATGAATAATAGTAAAAATATTAAATTAATGAATAATAGTAAAAATATTAAATTAATGAATAATAGTAAAAATATTAAATTAATGAATAATAGTAAAAATATTAAATTAATGAATAATATTAAAAATATTAAATTAATGAATAATAGTAAAATATTAAATTAATTAATAATAGTAACAATAACGACACGTGAAGGAATAAATACTCTTGTTATTTAACTGGACTCTAAACCAAAGTATAGAACAGACTGGATTACATCAAAATAGCGAGGACTATCTACTTAAGGCACGGGATGCCTCTGTGAAGGTGCTTTTAAGGGAAAATTCCACGCAGACACACAGTATATAGGTAAAACTACCATGAAGTCAGCCTTTTCGCTGGGATTTAAATCCGGATCGAACAACCAGTGTTCAAAGATCTTACCTCTTCACCGGTGGTGGGTAAAAGAAGTATACGTGAATATGTGTAATTTTGGGTTGCTACCTAAGTTCTAGACACCTTAAGAACATGGAACGGCTTTTATGCACTGAACAGCTTTTAAATGGAGTATCTCAAAAACATTAGTAACAGAAGATTATTTCTTACAACATATTGTGGTTAAAGTTTCAACAGGAAGCTGTTAGCAACAAATTTTATAAATAAATAGAGCTGTCATTTAATCTGTTAATACTTCTACGGGCACTTTTGTTCTCAATGTTTTCTGAAATGCTCATCAGCTGCAATCACATGTCAAATTCGAAGAATGAAATTCGCTGCCACTTTTTTTTTGTACCGATTGGGATGGCCACACATGTGTCGCTGATTGATTGTTCGAGTTCCACAAGTGTTCTCGAATGTTCGCTGTATGTGTTTTTGTTGTCCATGTGAAATTAATTACTAATACTGATATAGCTTCTTATTTAAATCATATCAACTATCACACGTATATGCAATGAGAAAAAATTTTTTTCCTACAAACCTTTTCCGAGATATTGCTCGTATAAGTTGTGATGACCATTTCAGGACACTTTACATCTTGGACATTTAAATTGTACAAATGATCATTGTTAAAAGTCACCACCTTTAGCATCAATCATCTTGCGACTGAAAACGCCTTTGTAGAGTTAAACTGGTTTAAGAGCAAAGACGCCTACCAACTACTTATTAATCTCGACTTCATTGGCGATAGTAGATTCCTTTAAGGCTCAGTTCAGTGACTAAAAAATATGGCAGTCGTTTATAATAAGGCCTAGATTAGACAGTAGATAAGTCAATTCCAATAACATTCAAAGGATAGAGCCATAGGCAATCTTGCAGGAATCAATGCATCCTATGGGCTTGTCTCACAAGTAAACCTTCTCTCCCTTGATACCGGTCTTCCGGAAACCCGTACATTTTCTGAAAGCTTATGTCACAAGTAGAAAAACTGTGAAGTCTTAGGGGCAGAGGGACAAGCGTTTAAGAGCTACAGGACCTATAAAGTATCATTAAAGTGTATACAGGTGGGCATATTCCCGTAATGACGTCTCTATTTCTTGTATGTTATGCATTGTCTGCTTCGGAAATACCTGATGGTAAAGTCCTACGAAAATACGAAAAGAACTGGTACCTGAAGGATGTAGGGAAAAGATTCAGTCTCTGTATATTTATTTCTTCAGACACTACAAATATTTTTTTTGTTACGTAATGGACACAGTCACTATCGAGACGCAAGAATACATTTTGCATCGCGATAGTTTTCTGGGCCTGCAGACTTTTCACTCAGTTTAGCACTCATCGTTTCAAGAACTTGATTAAGTATGATTTTTATAAGGGCGGATACTTAGACGACGAATCTGGAATGTGGATTGCGCCAATGGATTACTGCTTCGATTCATTGACAAATGATGAGTGTGCAAAGTGTGAGGCTTCGCTTTTGTAAAATATGATCAATGTTAACTGTCTTTCTTCCCGTTTCAATGTTTATTTGATGAATTGCCCATTGATTATCTCTTGTAATAAATTTTGTTTGAAATCAATAACAAGTCACATTTTCAACATCCCAACCTATAGCGTTTCTTTTCAACGACTTGTTTTTTCCTTTATATTGAGATCTCCACCTTCTTACCATATTATTATTTCATATAAATACGAAAAACGAGCATTTTAGCGACGTTTGGTGTCATGTTTCTAGCATTTTACTGATACTTTGGGGATCCTAAGCTCCTAAACGCTTGTCCTTCTGTCTCTAAGATTTCACAGTTTTTCTACTTGTGTGTGTGTGTGTGTTATTATGGCAAAGCCTCGAGGGCTATCTGCCTAAGAGGGGGGGATGCCTTCGTGGAGGACTTTCTAAGGGAAACTGGCTCCTATACACGTCACACATGGGGAAAACCACGAAAACGCCCATGCAGCCAGTCCGTTCGCGGGATTCGAACCTTGGACAGAACTACCAAAGTTCAGCGACTTTACCGCTCGGCCACTGGTGGGCCTTTCTACTTGTGAAAGTACTACTACTTTCAGAAAATGTATGGGTTTCCGGAAAACCGGCATCAAAGGAGAAGGTTTACTTATCAGTATGTTTTTCAGCAAGATGCTATAACTGCAAATAGTACAGTGTTTGGACCTAACGGCAGGAACTGTTAAAGGATTATGCCATTTAAATCCCACCAAAACATGTCACTTTATGGAGGCAGATTTTTGTTTCTATTGGAGTGTACGTGGTTTCCTCTTTTACAATGGCTTCACAATGATGTAAAACTTGCATTCTTCATCACTTGAAATGACAAAATCGTGTTTCTTATCCTTGAGGTCTTTGCGTATTCAGTTATATACTGAAGTCTGCTGTGAGGCGTAACCGCCTTGAATATGCCAGCTCTTCAAGGCAGATGTTGTTATAATGAAAGTGTATCTGTTGAAGCGCGTCCTCTTCAAATGCCGTGTTCATTGATTCGATTTTGGAGCACTTAAGCAGGATTTAAAATCGTATGTATAGAGTTGGGAAACAAAGGGTTTAGTCAAAGTGCAAATCAGAACTTATGCTTAAATGATGCACTTTATACTTATACTAGATATACTTATGGGTACATAAGAATAGACTTCATGTCCTTCCCTTTATGTACCTCTACAAGAGAAATTTTGACATCATTCCAATGAACACAGGTGTCTCGAATGTTTGTCCTTTTCTGGAATTTTTCCGGATTTCTGTCCTTCCCTGGAATTTTTCCACAGGGACTCAAAAATGCTATATCATTTGGAAGAATGATCTTTCTTCTCCCAGTTCCAACTTGTCGTTTGAATTAGTCTCTTGAATTAGTCTGCTCTACGATTCGGCACACAATAAGATCTAGCAAATAGCGCAAAGATTTTTGAAATTTTCATAGCGCTATTTCTTCAGCAACATATCACTCCAACTGTTTTGTGAATGACTTAAATGTTTCCAGAGTTTGAAATTATGTGTGTCGTCATTCAAAAGTAATAAAAACTTTTTTGATCACTTTTTCGATTGACGACACACTTAACTAAACACTGATCTTGCGGAAATAGAGATTCATATTTCAGTTATTAGTGTTGTATTTGCATTCAACTATCTGAAATCTGTGTTTGATATTTTCTCATATTGCTCATCTGAGCATAGTCTCGGGGTTGCCATTTCGAAGATTATTTTCGAAATGGCAAGTATTATTTTCTGTTCAGATTTCACTTTTTATTGTAGGCAAATCTTGTCTAAATAATGATGTTTCAAACTGAAACAAAATTCAATAACATATGTTTAAATTCGTAAATTTCCAGATGCATCTCGTGAGATTGACGACCAACGTTGTGTCATTACACAACGGGCTGGAAGCATTGATTTGAAATCTAAAAAGCAGTAAAATTGTTCAAAGTATATGAAACTTTCATGAATACTATGATGCAAAGACTGTCATAATTGACAGAAGTAGGGAAATTGAAAAATATTTTCGTAGCTCTCGTTATTTACAGGTTTTCATTGTTAATCAAATTAAGTTGATATCATAACGGAACAAGTTTCTTCGATTAGTGTTCACTTAATATAATCAATGTTACTTTTTATATTTCGGAAGTATTAATGGTCGTGAACATCATAAATGGTAAACAGCAAATGGTCAGTTCTCGTATCTGCAAGTGTATTTTCTTAAAATGTGCAATACAGCTATAATCCATGGACCATGCTTGTGTTCATGACTATAGGTAAGAATTACAAATTGGGGCGTCCAGAATCGTCCTTCTACATACAGCTGACTATATAACAATATGCTACATCTTGTAATAATCTGTCCACCAAATGGTCTGGTTGCTGTATTTATCGAACAGAAATTAGTGTGCGATAGCCTTTTTTATATGGAATTTTTCAACAGCTTTTCGCTGAATGTGTTAATCTGATGCGATAATCCTCGTAGCTGAAAACACCTGGACAGCGATGAAGTAGACTCTCCAATAGCAGACAAGCACGCAGTAATCTATCTTTATTTACAATCAAAAAGAAGGGATAAAACAGAACAGCTATTCATATAATTCAAAACGCGATAGGCCGCTGTGCAGGAAATTATGCTTGTAAGTTCGAGAGCTTTTATGTAAATGCAGTATGGAATTATTTTTCTGCCTGTGTTATGTCACGGCGCTTTCCGCTTTTCAATGTTTTTTCTCCTCAATACAACTTTAGTTTCATGATAATAAAACAGGCTGCAGCCTGCTCTTCTAAAACAATCACTTTAAATCTTGACATCTTAAATAATCATGTATGGGATCTGGTAACTCTTCTGTGTAAACGCGAAGTTAGGTTAGAACATTGCGTTGGGAAAGTTTCCTATCAAACCTTAACCAAACTTCAGCTTTAATAAATGGTACCTGTCTTTAATCTCTAATAAAGAGCTCAACCCTGAATTGCCTAAATTTAGAAAAATGCTGTTTGCGTTTAGAAGCAGAATTTCATACTAGTTCCTTAAAGAAGAAAGTTAATCTTCCAACATTTCTTCACTTTGAATCAAAAACAATTGGATCATCTGAGAAATCTTACTCAACTGTTCTACTTACTTTGCACTGAAGCCGATGAAATGTGGTAAAATAAAGCAGAATATTTTTAAAAGAAAGATCCCTGCTCGCTCAGATCATTTCTTAAAAGATGACATCAAAATGTTGATTTGAACTAATTGCTAAGCGTCCTCTTCTCACTTATGTCGCATTTTTGCATGACACCAACTGCAAGATTACACTCGAGACTACCCACATTATGATACCGTTCATCATAAACTTCAATACAAAGATTATTGCAATCTTTTATTTCCTGCATTATAATGCATTCCCCACTGCATGCTTTCGTGATGTGAATTGTAACGGACTCAGCTAGCAATTCTAATGTCGGCGATTCACTGGTGATTTTTACATTCCTTAATCTGAAAAATCCAACAGCTTTACAGTGGCGATCCACTGAAATGTGCCAGACGATTATTCGGGACCATCTGCATTTAGCCGACTCCTTCTCTTTCCCCTCTCCCCAGCCGCTCGGGAAGAGTATAAGGAGTTTTCGGCTTCTGCATTGCGTGCTCTTGTGCTGTACTTCGTAGCACGCCTGGCAAGCAATCGGAAGGTTTGGAGGTTGAATCTCCGCAAGAACACGACTGCACTGTCACATTTCTCGTTTTAAAGAATCTTAATTATCAACCAGTGGCGCCCGAGTAAAAATGTGGTGGATCGTAATTCGTCACCATCTACATCTGACCGTCTGGGTCTTGCTCTTTTTTTCGTAGCCGTTATTTTAAATGGGGGAAAATATGAGGAATTTTCGTTTTCCGCATTGCTTGCCTTCGTGGTGTAAGTGGTAGCACATCCAGCTTACACTCGAAAGATCCAGAATTAAAATTCCAGCAAAAGGGTAGCTGATTTTTCACTGTTCTTGCTCTGAAAAAAGCCTAATAGTTCTACACATAATCTTCCACTTCCAGTGCCACTATAAAGACTGTAAAAATTCTATTGTAGTTGTTATTAGGATTTTTTGAAATTGGTACTGTAACGTCGCAGAACTTCCGGGATGGAAATAACTAAGACAGGTTGTCTTTTTAGATTTATTTAGAAACTTAACAGCATTATTACAGAAGGGGAAATACAACAACTTTCTCGACGCCTGAGCGCGTCTGACGCTCTCGGCATTTCTCAGACAAAAGCCTCGTTTTCTTACGCTTACAAAATGAGGAACGGATAGACCGCCAAATGGCGGTTTTCTTAACGAGTCTTTCTTGATCACTTTCACTTACCCACATCAGGGCTTAAGTAGCTACTGGGGCTCGTTTCCAAGAGAATAGCATGTTCACTAATGACACACACATGTTATCACAGTACTCAATTAACATTTTTTCCTAATAGTGAGGATGTTTTATATCTGAGAACGCACAGATGAACAGCAAACATATATTGCACAAACACGCAATTTTTCCAAATCAAAATGGGTATATAATTTCTTCTTCAGAAGACTTTTTTTGTATCTTCATTAAGCTGTTTTACTTCCTTTCACCGAATAACAGAGATTCAGCCAATGTATATAGAATCAGAGCGAATTTTAACAGCAATTATAAAATGTAGGGATCTTCATAGCTAATAAAATGCAAAGGTACCTGGGAGTCTAAGTTGGAATGAAACTGAGAATAGATAAAGTTTTACTCGTGACTGTTTGAAGTAGAGGTAAAAGCTTCGCCAATAATAAGTCTACCAGTGGCCGAACGGTAAAGTCGCCAAACACTGGTAGTTCGATCCGGGGCTCGAATCCTGTCAAAAGGGCTGGTTGAATGGACGTTTTTGAGGTTTAACCCAAGTATAAAGTATATACCAGCCAATTTCCCTTAGAAAGCCCTCCATGAAAGCATTCCTCTCCTTAGACAGATATCCCTCGAGTGCTTTGCCGCAAATAAATAAACCAAACCGATCTCTAGTAATAAGCAAAGAGAAATTATTGACTTTTGTTCTGTTATCAAAGTTCAGTAGTGAAAATATGCGCAAGTAATGGAAACTAGAAAGTTAGTTCTTGTCGTAATTAATCATTACAAAGCAATCAAAGACTAATTTTAACACTCTAAGTAAGACTCTTTTAGGGTAAAAGTCCATTAGCTAAGAGCCCACGAGCGGCCGAGCGGTAAAATCGCTGAACACTGGTAGTTTGGTCCGAGGTTCAAATCCTGCGAACGGACTGGCTGCATGGGTGTTTTCGTGGTTTTCCCCATTTGTAACGTGTATACCAGCCAGTTTCCCTCAGAAAGGTCCTCCACGACGGCATCCCTCGTCTTAGACAGATAGCCTTCGAGGTTATGTAACAATAAATCAAAACTTTTTGTTAAGACTTCTTGAAAAATATGATGAAAATTGAATACAAAGGGAAAAAAACTTAAAAGTGTGTTTAAATTTTTAAAATGGAATTATTTCAAAAAATTAAATACATAAGAGGTGCAAGAAAAATAAAAATATGTAAAAAAATTAAACAAACTTTAAAATGAAATTCGCATACATAAAATAATTAACAGCAATGAAGTGAAATAAATAATAGCAGTGCAGTTCAATAACAGCAAAAGCTAAGGATTACCGTGTTTCCTCGCGTATTTTTCCATTTGATTCGAAGGCTAATTTTATCGTTCAGAAATCGAGAGAAGAAATTTATGCGAACAGTTTAATATCCCCCCCCCAAAAAAAAGCGGTTACAGTAAACATATAATAAATGAAAAGTAGTCACTGATAAACAACAGGTAACTATCACAGTATTATTTCTCTAAAAGAATCTACTTCCAAATAAGAATACGTCGTGATTTTACATATATGTAAATAATTTTACATATACGCAATGTGAATTATCATTGAAATCATTATGTGAAATTGTTGCGTCGCTTGTATAATGTAGCTTGAAATCCTTAAAAAACCCGAGCTCTGTCATAAAAATAAGGTTACAGGGGCAAATATATTTAACATTCAGTTAAATGGCTATCCTGCTGAATTGGCGATATATCGCGAAGTTGGCGATGGTTCCGGCGTACCATTTGGCGACATTTTGGTCCGGTCCTGGTATAACAGTAATTGGTACTGTAATTGATTCCTATATGTAACTGATTCCTATATGTAACCCTTATATGTAACTTTAACGCATGTGCCTTCTAGTAATTTCGAGAAATGGAAGGTACTGGATATTTCTCGGCGGCCGGAATAAAACTATATAAGACTGAAGAGAGCGTCTGTTTCTGAGTTTTTAGTTCAGAGTTGACTTCGGAGTATTGAAAGATCTCCGTGCGAGCTTTGCTCTTTGGATGCGCTTTGCACTGCGTTGTGTTTAGCTTTATTTGGGAAAATCTGTGCTATTCCGAAAATCTGTGCGAGTACTTTTGAGTTACAGAACTATGAAGTGTTTCTTTTTCGAAAATAAATTTTATCAAGCTATCATCGGTTTTATGTGCATTCAGTCCATTACGAACCCATACGCACGTAACAATAGTAATAATCGCAGTCCAACATTTAACGGTAATAAGATATCTTTACTTCTACTTTCCTGTAACTTGAAACTCGCCAGTTCTTTTTGTTGTCTCTGCTATTCTTATGCCTTAAATCCTCCATCAATAATTGGAGAAGTTGAATATGCAGCTTATTAAGCGAAATTGTTAGACTCAATATAAGTTCGCGTTTTCTTCGCTGTGATCGGTCATTTATTATATTAGGGCGGTATAAAGTTTAACAGAATGGGAAAGGCTAGGCTTAGCATTCGCAGGCAAAGTGTGAGAATTTGTCTTTGTTAGTGAGATGAAAATAGTCACTACGTGAAGGAATCGATTTTAAAGTTTAGGGGAATAGATTTTATTTGTAAAATTTTATTCTGAATGTATTGAGGAAGGGGAAAATTACAAGAATATTTTAAAATTTTTCAGAATCTAGGGATAAAAATACGTGAAGCGAGGAAATATGGTATAAAAAAGGAAAAAGTAAGTACCATAGCAACAATTATTAAATGCAAGGAAAAAAATTATTTTGGCAGAAGACAACATATGTTTGTCAATATGGTATGAGTATAAACTTTAAAAGGTTTTGCGAGAGTGCACCATATTTTTTTTTTTCGAGGATTCTCAATTTTTGGAAATCTATGTCATTTAACACGAATGTGTTAATTTATGCGCTAGAAGTGGTAAAAGCTCTTTAATGGCTACGTTTAGAAATTTCGGCTTCGCAAATATTTTTCATTCAGAAAGAGAGAAATGGCGCAGTGAAAGTATGCTTGAAACCTGTGAAATTCAACCTGTGATCTCGTGAACCAGTAACATGAGGCGAAGAAAGCTGATTCTAGAGAGAATGAGGCAAACGAGTGGGAGGATGAGCACTGCAAAATCTGTAATTGTAAATGCTCAAATTACAAAAACTAGCAACTGAATAAAATTATCGGACCTATTACGTAAACTTAAAGGATTATACTGAAACCGAAAAGGAAGACATTAATGAAAATGAATTTCTAATTAATAAGTAGGCCAGTAATTAGCAATTTCTATGTACGAAACTTTTCAATTCAAATTTTAAATCTTAAAATTTTGAAACGCTAATTTAACGTAAAATAAAGTTTTTCCTACCTTTTTGTTTTAATAATTATTTCGTAAGGAAATTTCGCCTTTGTCACTACGTGTCTTTGTGGTGTAAGTAGTAGTATATGTGGCTAGCAATCGGGAAATCCAGCGTTCGAATCCCGGCGAGGGAATTTCTCATCTTTAGGTTTCCCAGATTTCCAAAAGAAAAAATTCTTTAAAATGCAGTGGACCATAATTAATCACCACTTGGGTTTGGTGAATGAGTCGCTCTAAGTGGAGGTGAATATAAGGAATTTTGTTCTTCACAGTCTTCATGTAGAAACTCGAAGCTAAAAAAATATGTTTGTCTAATAAATAAACTTTAAAAGGTGGTCCAGTGTAGAGCAAGCAGTCCACCATTGGTTTAAGGGGAAAAAAAAAAAAAACATTATATCTGTACTTTTTTTTTTTTTTTTTGCTTATATATTCATATACTTTCATGTTATATATATTAAATATTTCTTTGGTTAAGGTAAGTGCTTCAAGCAACAGTTTCTGTTGATATATACAGGATGTTTTAAAATGATGAGCCATTAAACATTTCTTGGAACAGTTACCCTTAATCAAGACTCCAAGCTCATATAAATTTGGGTTTTTGACAACCATTAATAAAAAGATACGATTGTGCATGTGCCTTTTTCAGTGAAATTTTCGATTTGTAAAATAGCAAATCATATAAAATATTATTCAATACATAACACTGGTCCTAAAAAAATTACCAAAATTATTTGTTTTAAATACTTTGCGAAACAAACGAGGAAAAAAAACTGAAATTATAAAAGTGAAATATGTTCGAGAGCACCAGAGTCTAAGTCTCGATCCTCAGTTTTTTGTCCGTATCACTTTATCCTCTGTATGACTTTTTAAATGTATATCTACTTCACATAATGTAAGATGGGTTAATTAATGTGTGAGATCTGTTGATTAATGTGATTAGCAGAGTGTAATATTAATAATCTTTCAAATTTCTGTTATTAAATAATAAAAATCTGTGCCTATGTATGTATGTATGTTGCTCGCTTTGTAGAAAATCTGCCACCAGACCTAGAGCGACCAGACGTTGAATACAAATACTCCTTTACCCAAACATGTGCTCCACGAAGACAGAATTTTGAATTTCGAATTTTCATACTTCATATTTTGTACGAAATTAATTAATTTCTGATTTACAAACTCAGTAATTTAAAAGAGAACTGTGGCAATACGACCCGAAATAAAACATGTTTACTTCCAGCGCGCCAGACTGTTGCTATTCGACAAAGTGTAAGATAATCTTTCAGTTTTTATTAACAGAGCACTGCTGCTTAACAGCAGTGTGTGGCCACGGCTTGAAATAAAATAGTTTTATCTTCCACACGCCAGTGCGTTGCCGTTCAGTAGTGATTACTATATTTAAGCTTTAAATTAAATTTTATCTGCCTGTAACAGAATAACAGTGATTTAAAATTAATAAACGCGGTTCTTATGAATATTCTTTTCTACATTTTAATATTATTTATTTAAATAAAAACCTATTTAAATCATGAGATGTCTAATTAGAAATATTAAATATTTTTATGAAATTATGCTAACTGGACTCGTTAAAAGCATTTCTCCTTTTCCATAGTATCTATTTTATGTGGATGGCTGCGTGAGCGCCTAGCCACCTAAAACAAATTAATAAAATAACTGAACTGTTGAAAAGAAACTTGTTGACCCTGCCCGATGTAAATATTTTTATTTTGTACATGCCAGTTTGTTGCCATTTGGTGAAAGCGTAAGATATTTAATTTTTCTTCCGAATTTGATCTCTTTGTTATTGATTAACAAAATAAGCGATTTAAAAACGAAAACGCACTTCTTTATCTCTGCTATTAATTACTAGCTAAACCCGTAAAATTAAATTAGCTGGATTTATTAAACGCACTATATATTTTCTCTATTATAGTATCTGCTTTTATAAACTGCTGGCCGGGCCATCGGTGTTTTATTTGAAAAGTTAAACGGACAACAAAAGTGAGGTTGGAGACAAATAGCCCTTTTGGGCTAGACAAAATATGTGTTAATAGTTAACCCTTTATCGGGAATTCTAAAGATACACTGATTTTAAAATTTTTCTGTTGAAATTTAATGTGGCATAAGTTCAAAGAAAGGGCTGATTAATATAGCTAAACACACACACACGAAAAGAAAAAACAAAGAAGAAAAAAAGAAAAGTAAGGGGGGAGTGCCGTATTAGCAGGAGCGGAGTTCCAAAAGCATACTGGCGAGAGCATAAAAAATCCTTTACAAATCCTCCGGTGCGACGTTAAAATTTGAATTCGTTTAGCACTTTTTTTAAAACCTCTTTGTAATTTTTTAATTTAAAACATTTTTCTGTTTGTTAATTATTTAATTTTTGTCGTAAAAGTTATTTTTCAGAAATCTGCTTAATAAAATTTTATTTGCGTTAGCGATATTTGATACGGTCCTCAAAAAGCTCAATTAAAAGGTATCTCGAGTAATTATAATAATACCAGAAAGAATTGTTTTTTAAATGTCATATACACCTAAAGTCAATCTATTAACTAAACAGACTTCAGCCATGTATGTTTAATGGTTTTAGTTCTCTTTTTTCCTTAATACTGATAGCCATAAAACCGACTGCAGGGGAAAATTCCTGATTTCCGCATGCATAACATGAACATGAGCCAGTTTCTCTTAAAATGTCCTCCATGTACGCATTCTTACCCCTTAAGCAGGTAGTTTTCGTGTGCTTTGCCATAATCTAAATAATCCAATAAATCATTTCCTTTATTTATATCTCAGCTATCCGGACACTGTTATTTGGGACTATGGTTGTCCATATCTAATATGTACATCTCTAATTAACTAATATATATATCTTTCAATTTCAAGTTAAAAAGTTGAGTTTACTTTTAATTTGTTAACGCGTTTTTTATTTTGTTTGTAAATAAAATAGTAGAAGGATAATACATTATGGAACCTAATTTCGAGAAGTTATCTTATTAAATTTAGATTAATATATACTTTTAAATATTTATGAGAGAAAATTACTTGCTGTATAAAAGCTTACTGTTTACTCCATGAGTCATTGCCCAGACATAAAAAGTGCTCTTTTTTCTGAAGACGGTCTTAACAAGCATGGTAATATAATGTTCATTTCCTCTGCACGAAAGGAAATTTTGTCGTAAAATGTACAGCGTTGCTGCAATCCCATACTTTCCAGTATCTTTTAGATGCACTTCGTGTTTCTTTTTATGAGCAGTAATTTCTGTTCTTGAGAATGAAGTGTTTTTCATTGAGCATAATAGTGTATTATTTTGAATTATCATTTGTATTACGTGATTATCTTTTGCATTGTTTTAATGATTTTACTGCAGCAAATGAGTGACGAATTTATGAAGTGAAAGCGCTCACGTCATCTGAAATATCGGGGCTCTTCATTTTAAAAGCGACGTTTATTTAGTAATTTTTTTAATTAATTACCCTGAATTAAAAGCCCCTCTCAGTTGCGACATACGAGACCACTTAAATCCTACCCTGCTTTTAGCCTACTGTCCCCACCAAAAAATAAATGTGTATAAAAAAATAAATATGAAATAATTCAGATTTCAACGTCGCACTAGATGGTTTGTTAAGGATTTTCATTCTCTTCCTGAGCTCGCAGTTAATCAATATGCTTCTGCACTCGTTCCTACTTACACAACTTCGTCTTTTTAACTTCATTACTAAACATTGCTTTCTTCGCACTTACACCACAAGGAATTCAACAGGAAAACTATAAAAGTTTTAAAGGGATCATATCTGTAGAATTCACGATACAGTGTTAGTGTGTAGAGACATTAGGTTATTTCGAAGGAGAGACTTGAAAAATGAGCAATGCCTTCGCCGGGACTCGAACCTCGGACCTCTCGAATACCCGCTGAGCGTGCTGACCATTACATCACGAAGGCACGCTAAGAAGGCGGAAGAAATACCTTATAAGTGTTGCCATACATTTTTCAGCCCAGAAGAGCAGTTTGTCTTTGAGTCGAATCACGTTTGTTTCCGTTTCGCTTTTCAAATTACTAGCCTCTAACGCAACCAGCCCCCTAACCTTATTACTATAAGAAAGAAAAAACATATAATGCTTTTAATCTATCCAGGTTTCATTACTATAAGAAAGAAAAAACATATAATGCTTTTAATATATCCAGGTTTCATTACTATAAGAAAGAAAAAACATATAATGCTTTTAATCTATCCAGGTTTCATTACTATAAGAAAGAAAAAACATATAATGCTTTTAATCTATCCAGGTTTCATTACTATAAGAAAGAAAAAATATATAATGCTTTTAATCTATCCAAGTTTCATTACTATAAGAAAGAAAAAACATATAATGCTTTTAATCTATCCAGGTTTCATTACTATAAGAAAGAAAAAACATATAATGCTTTTAATCTATCCAGGTTTCATTACTATAAGAAAGAAAAAACATATAATGCTTTTAATCTATCCAGGTTTCATTACTATAAGAAAGAAAAAACATATAATGCTTTTAATCTATCCAGGTTTCATTACTATAAGAAAGAAAAAACATATAATGCTTTTAATCTATCCAGGTTTCATTACTATAAGAAAGAAAAAACATATAATGCTTTTAATCTATCCAGGTTTCATTACTATAAGAAAGAAAAAACATATAATGCTTTTAATCTATCTAGGTTTCATTACTATAAGAAAGAAAAAAACATATAATGCTTTTAATCTATCCAGGTTTCATTACTATAAGAAAGAAAAAATATATAATGCTTTTAATATATCCAAGTGTCATTTCACACGTCAGTCTAATAATTAATACCATAGATAAAGAACTACGCTTATTGTTTTTAAGTCGCTTAGTTTGTTAATCGATGACAAGCAGATTAAATTAAAAATAAATTAATTGCAACAAACTGAATTAACTGAGGAAGTAAAAATATTTTATATCGGGCAGTAGCAACATATTTCTTTTCAATAGCAGAGTTATTTAATTAAATTAGAAGATTGCAATTTATTTGTTGTTTATTTATATCTCAGTTCTTACACTTTGCCAAGTCACAACTCATCTGAAAAGTGATACGAACAGAAAAGTGAGACACCTCCATTGCTAATAAAATTAGCCGAATATATTAGTTAGAATAATTCAAGCAAGTTCAACTTCACTTTAACCCACCAGAGGTAAAAGTACATGATAGTTCGTACACGGTTCGTTCAACATGCTAATTCAAACCGGTGTTCGAATCTCTGTGAACGAGCTGGCTGCAGGGCATTCTCGTTTCCCAGTGTGTAACGTGTGTATGAGCTAGTTTTTATTAGAAAGCCCTCCACTAAGGCATCCCACCCCTTAATCGGATAGCCCTCGAGTGTTTTGCCATGATCAAATAAACCAAATCAAACCAAACCAGTTTCAGTTTGAGCTAATCTAGTCCCATCTTGTCATTTGAAAGTTTAATGACATTAATAAAAGCAGTAAGTTTGTGCAGACTATTAAGTTTATGCTACAAGAGTACGCACAGGAGACTATGTTAATTCCTAACAAACTATTGTACAGTTATTGAGCACTAATCATTGACACATAAGTTCGCCCCCCCCCAGCGGTGTAGCTAGAATTTCTGCGGTCTGCGGCTGTCCTTTAGTTTACCTTTAATTTACCTCCTGTATATATAAACAAATAACTGCAAAAAATGTAAAAATCACATGTGGAGAAATAAATTAAAATTCTACGCTTATTTTTTTCGGGGGGGACTACTTGAATACCAACATTTTAAAATTACATTATTACTTTGCTTTTTTCTGTTAGCAAAAGCATTGGTGACAATGTACCGGTCTATTCGAACGCTCTAGTTGGTGTTGTTTACACAGCTTAGAAAGATTTCTTAAATGCAAAATATACATTTGTAGTTTTCAAATACTTCTTAAATGATTTTTATTTAGAAAACGCTTTTCACAAGTAACTACATTTACAGCGATGAAAAGGAAAGTTTGCACTAGTATTACAATATCTGGGACTTTATTCTAAAACATTCTTCGAAAAAAATTCCCAAAATTCAGAAGGACTGTTCGACCACGTTCCTGCTTCGATTTTCCTAGCTGTAACACAAATAAAACTCTGAAATGCTTCTTTCTTAATGGAGAATTCTTCCTTAAGAATGTCACCGTGAACATAATTTAGTTGATATGCATAATCTGCATTCAAAAGTTTCGGCGGAGTGTAAAAGATCACAAAAGTATGTGGCTGTTAAAATCAATGGTGATTTCTTTGAATACTTTACCTAGTGTAGAAAATCTTTTCTTCTCAATAAAATAGTCATTCCGTTCGGCAATTTAGAATCTAATTATTCTTCACCTGCCGCGACGATCCACCTGACCCTATAGAATAATGTTTCACCCAAAAATTGCCACCCCTTCCACCGCTCTATAATTACGTCACTGAGGCCCTCCCCATAGCTCATATTCTTTGGTAGTTTCTTAAAAAAATTTCAATCAAAACATCCACCACTGGCATTCGTGAAACAGTTAAAGAGGGGACAAAAGGCATGTGACTTCCGTTGCATACGTCAAATTGAGTGGGGGTCTCATGCTATAATTAGGTAACTTCGGATTATCACTTAAGAGGGCAGTGTTCGATTTGATTCCTAACTGAAAGCAACAAACATCCGTTTTATATTATGATAACCGTATGAATGACGACTAGCGGAAGTTGCGATTTGCTCTTAGCCGAGATTTAGTTTTTGAAGTGTGCATAGGTTTTCCTGTAATAATGCAGGAATCTACCATATACATAAATTAGAATTAAAAATCATAAAAAAGGGCTCATTGCACTGGCATCACGATTTTGCCGCCGAGCTAGTTACTGAGTTTTTTTCGAAGCAGTCTATCCAAATCATTTCCATTTGTTATCTAATAATCTTATTAAATACAAAATAATGCATGGAGCTTTGTAATACGGGGCACGTACAGAAAAAAAATTGTCGAGGTAATCTGAATATATTCTCTTACGCACTTTGTCCACAAAATTCAGTACTCAACCTTTATTATCGCAACAGTTGATTGGAGACGTATACTTACGATTACTAAAATTTTTTAAATGACACAAAGATTCATGTTTTGGTATTTTAAAATTTAGTAAAATCATTATTGTGCAAATTACGAAATTTAACTTTTTTCTTCTGATACTTTTACTTTTAAAAATTCTGTACTCTTCATAACAAATAAAACACAAATTTTGATCCTCGTACGACAAAAATTGCGCGACATATTTGATATAGAAATCGGGAATCAAATTCAGGGGTTATACACAAACTGAAGAGCGAAAGGTTAGCATTTGTACGCAGATAAAATATCTTTCAGAAACAGGTTTCTGATGTTAAGAGATTACGTGACGAGCATTTATATGCAAATCATTGTAAAAAATATTGATCTATCTGTAGAATTCTTTATTTCAAAAAGAAAATTTTACATAATTCATGCTCTGGAAAACACTAGCACTACATTTTTATAGCTGCATATGTGTATGGCCAAAGGCTGCATCGGCAGCGGTTAACAACGGTGTATGTTAACACTTTAATTATTAATCTTTCAAGTCATAGTTTTAACGGTTGACAATTCAGTTTAGTCTATTTGATTATGGAACAGCACATGACGGCTGTTTGCCTAATGAGAGGGATGACTTTGGGGAAGAATTTCTAAGGCAAACTGGCTCGTATATACTTTATAACAAAAGGAAAACCGCAAAAGCATCCATGCAGCCAGCCTCTTTGCCGGTGTTTGAACCCGAGTCGAACTAGCAATGTTCAGCAACTATTCTGCTCAAAGCTCGTCCGCTTTTGTGCCGAATAGTTTTGATGTATTAAGTACTCTCAATTCATAACACTAAAATTTTGATTTGGTTTATTTTATTAGGGCAAAGCACTCTAGGGCTATCTGCTGAAGGGAAGGGATACCTTCGTTGAGGGTTTCTAAGGAAAACTATCTCATATCTACCTTACACATGTGGAAAATCACGAAAACGCTCATGCAGCCAGCCTGTTCGCTTGAAATAGAATTCCAGCATTCAGTGATTTCACTGCGGAGTCACTAGTGCGCACTATAACATTAAAGTGTTAATATCATAAACTGAGCGAAAAGGACCCGTAAATAGAAATTAGCAACAATGTAAATGAAGACACATCACAACTGCAACGTATTAAGACGTTCCGAATCAAATAATGATTTCAAATACCTCAGTCATCTCTTTTTCTTTTCCTTATAATAAACGAATATTGCTTTAAAATTGGAATAAAATTCTAGCAATATATATATATATAAAGATAAAATTATATGAATCAGAATTATAATATAACTAAAAACATTAATTCTTCCTCTCTATTCTAAAATCGTAATAACTTCTCTGCATTGCATCATTTCTAGATCACTCTATGGTCCGCGTAACTCTGATGACGTAATAATTAAGAACTGAAACTGTCGTTATAAACCAAAACTTTTCTCTTCGCGTGCTTCCATCTTTCATAACTACGCACTTCAGCTTTTGCTCTCTACTGTGCTACGATGTAATTTCGCTGGCTTGCTTTCTATCCCAACAATATCAAAAATGTAAATCTTCTGTGGAAAGGCACGACTAGAGTGCTAAGTGATTATGGCCACAAATATCAATTGGAAATAAAAATGGAATTCAAACTGCCTCGACTGCCAAGTTCTTTAAGTACTACGCAATCAAAATTCTTCTTCAATATGGATCTAAGCACGCATCTACAGTGTTCCGTTACTTCCTTTGCTTTTATTATGACATATATATATGTGTTCACCCCTTACCCGGCTAAAAAGTCTTAATCCGGCCTTTTTTCCGCAGACCGAAAATGTTCCTGTTTTGGCAATGTCAAACGAGAAAAAAAAATTTTTTTTCGAGAAATAAATTTCGAGAAAATAATAATCTAACTCGTAATATGTTCTCCCTGTTCCTATACTTTATAAAGTATTTCTCCCGCTTTCCTAGAGTGCCTTCGTGGTGTATTGGTTCTGCATGCTGGGCCGGTATTCCAGAGGTCCGTGGTTCGATTCCGGGCGAAGGCGTTGCTCATTTTTCATCTTGCCTGCTACCAAAAAAAATACCTAATATCTCTATAGTAGCGCCCGAACTAAAAGGGTGTTGGATGATGATTCTCCTCACCCAGGATTTGGCGATTGGGTCCCCTAAAAACCCCAGTCGCTCTTTAAAAGTAGGAGTATACAAAGTACTTCACCCGCCTTCCTAGAGTGCCTTCGTGGTGTAGTGATTCTGCACGCTGGGCCGGTATGCCAGAGGTCCGTGGTTCGATTCTCGGAGAACGCGTTGCTAATTTTTCATCTCTCCGGCCTCCCCCCCAAAAAAATCCTAATGTCTCTACAACTTATTTATGGGAAAGTTTTATATTCATTATGAAAAAGTAAAATTAGAAGAAGGTTGACTCCCGTAAGGTAAAAATTGACCGGGAGATTTAATTTCAAATTTTGCAATTTATGATGCGATTTTCAACTTGCCTTGAGAAATCGGTTAATTAAGTTAGAATAATTCGAGGAAATAAGTTTAAATGAAGTGTAGCAAAAAATGTTTGTAATTTAATAAGCAGTACATAGAAGTCAAGTGATGTCTGCATCAGACCTTTTGTTTTTAATCAAGAAAAATGGAAACAGATGAGTTAATTACTCTGAATTAGAATAAACATACTTATTTGACCAAAGCAAGCATATTCCTAATTAAAAGGTAAAGTGACCTAGGCTAATTAGCAGTGCAGTACAATTAAAAAACATTATTTCATAGGGAGGGGGAAAACGCTTTATTTGCAAGAAATTTAAGAATGAATAAATCATTCGTTATTAGTTACGTTTCTAAATCATCCTAATTTTCTTTCTCGAAATCTAATCCCATTGATAAGTTTTTCTTAGTTTGATAAGTTTAGCTAGGAAGTGTTCCGTCTAAACCGAAGACATTTCTCAACAGATAGTTCTCGAATGCTTTGTGGTAATGAATTACGTACCTGTTTTAGTCTAAATGGTGAAGTCATTTATTGTAGAATCATCGACATTAAAAGCTTATGGAGAAAAACATTTCTCACTTTATCAGGCTCAATGTTCCGTCTTACTTTCTTTGGGAACATGCAAGGACCTGACTCGGAACAGAGAGCTTACTAAAGCTATGTTCAATAACTGTGGGAAGTAGACAGGATACACAAGAAGGGTATACAAAACCCTTTATTTTTCTCTCTTTACAATAATTTCCGTACTTCGGAATACAAAGACCCACTACTTGTGGTCTAAACGTAAGAATATAAAAATATAACTAAACGCTAACTTAACTTTGAAATAATAAACGTGGAAGATTGGCCTTATATTAACAGGAAGCCGTATGTAGTACAGAGAACTGTTAACACTACAATACGTTTAAAATTATCAAGAGGATTAAACCTCTGGCCTGGAAGGCAACCAGCAACTGAGTAAAACTTTTAAGGTAAGCGGCCTGCTTCGACTAACTCCTTCCTCTCTCTCGCTTGGCAAAAAGCCACAACTTAAGTACTTGGCGTTCGCCAGACAAATTTTGCATAAATAAGTTAACGCTTATAATTCTGGCCGGAAGTAGAAAATAAGAAGTGATAGTAACGTTAGTAAATAATAAACGTTAGTAAAACTTAAGATCCTTACAACTTATAATGATTAACCAAACTTACAGTCTGCAGAGGTCATTTCATGTTGATGAAATCTTTAGAAAGAAGAAGTTCTTAGTTGTTTCGAAAGTAAAAAGTTGCAGCGTTAATGAAGCTATAGAAATAGTTTTAATCTAAAATTTAATTAGCTTTTAAGGAAAGAGTTAAAAAAAGTAAACTAAACGTTTAAACTGACAACTGAGAGTTGAAAATGGAGATTTTAAATTCCAGTTTTTGAATTGCTGGAGGTGGGATAGTCCAAAATTTTATTAGCAAAAGAAATTTGTAATTCTTCGATAGCAGGTAAACGACCGTATTTCAGGCCGATGAAATTAATAATTTTCATTCTGGGGTAGAAAAGTAATTGTGATTTTTCTGAGAAATTATTTTTCTTATTATCTTTATAATCTCATACAAATTAATACTTTATTATGTTTGCTATCGATAGAAGTTCTAATTTCTCTGATCATTGAGTATCTCTTCTCTTCCATGAAGAAGTTATTTATTCCTAAACATTACATGTTATTCCACTACAGAATTCAATCCAGACAGCACTCGAGATATCTTCCTTGACCTTATAATGTATTTTCTCTCTCCTTTTTGCATACCTTCGTGGTGTAACGGTAGCACACTCTGCGCGTATCGAGAGGTCCAGGTTTGAGTCTTGGCTAGGGCATTGTTCATTTTTCGTGTTTCCTACTTTAAAAATACGTAATGTCTCTACAGTGGCGTCCAAACTAAAAGGTGGTGGATGATGATTCTTCACCAGAAGGATTTGGCGATTGTGTCCCCTAATCCCCAGTCGCCCTTTAAAAGGAGGGGGAGTATAAAAGGTATTTTCTCCCTCCATTCTGCATGTATTCGTGGTGTAACGGTAGCAAACTCGGCGCGTATCGAAAGACTCAGGTTCGAGTCCCGGGTAGGGCATTGCCCATTTTTCGCGTCTCTTTCTTCAAAAAAAATCCTAATGACTCTTAATGTACTCAAAGAAGGCATCTTGGGATGCAGAACTAAAGTGACTTCCAAGCATCCGAGTAAATAATTCCAAAAATTTTTGATTCAGGTATGAAAGCAACATAGTATATTCACTACAGTTTTGAGTTAAAGAATGGCAGAAAAAAGGCCACTTTCTCAGTTTTTATTGGTGCATTAAATAGGGTTAAGAGGAGGTATTCGCCTTTGTTATTTTGCGGATGCTTTAAAATAGGAATGAGTCATGTTCATATTCGCATACTGAAGATAATAAAAAAGCTTCATGTCTCCATGAGTATTCGCAATATACGAAAAAATGAATCTAAGAAATGATTTTCGCTTGGATGTTTGTTTATTAAATCTCCAAACTTTGGACCGGGATGATGATTTCACGATGCTGAAGTTGAAAAGGTCCTTCTCGCAGACTGTCAGTCAATGTTTTGATAGTTACAGCTGCATTTTAGTTATAAGGTCATGAGCTGATTGAACACTCTTCGCTTAAAGCACCGCGGGAAGCTATTTCATGCCTGTTCCTAAGCTGCCAAACGGTTCAAAATCTTTTTAACTACCGTCCAGTCATTTCGGCAAAATTCTTAATCAGTGATAAACGTCTGCCTTGTCTACTTAGAGAAAGAGAGTATCTTTCATCTTATCAGAGTGGTTTCCGGAAAGGCACACCCACGATTGATAACGTTCTGCTTCTAGAAAAGGCTGTTCGAAATGCCCTTATAAAGAAGGATCGCTTATTCTATATTTTCTTTTATTTTGGGAAAAACATACGATAAGACAGTGATATGAGATCCTATAGCACTTTTAATAATAGTGCTAATTGCGAGGTAACTTTTCACTACCATGTAACGGTTTTTTTAAAAGGAAAAACATTCAAATTACTTTTTTTTTTTTTTTTTTTTTTTTTTTTTTTTTTGCTATCCAGCGTTTTATCTGAATAAGTGCTACAAGGCAAGCACTGATTGTTATCATATTGACTCTGTAACTTAATTCGAGATGAGTGTGTCGGACTTGTTTGCTGAGCGTTACTTAGTAGTCTAAACGTTAATTTCATCTGAAAAGAACTTACTTCAGATTCATAACAGACTTTGTATTTTGGCGATTTATTGATCTGCTGCTATAGTGCTAATACTATGTTTTACTAATGCTATAATACAACTGTAATACTATAACAGCGGCGCAGTGCCATCCACAAAATATATGAATAAGCAAGCAAACATGGTTTCATGTTCTTTGAGATGAAGGCTGACTTAGATTTTTTTTTAAATCTTCATTCCGTCCGTGAGCTTTATGTAAGTGGACTACTGATTCTGCTGCAACTCGAAGCAAGTTTTTAAAGAGTAATATTTGACAAATCATCATCCTATCTTACGTTTTAGAACAAAAAGATTAATACTCTGTATCTATTAAAAGTTCTGTTGTACCTGCCCCTCATTGCTCCATATTTACTTTTGCGCAATTATTTTAACTTTTGCGCTATTCGTAGTTAATTATTGCTCGGGCATTATGGAAAACAACAGTCCTTTGTGTCATTAAAATTTCCTCCATATCCTGTAGACTTGTTCTAGAGCTTTCAGGATATCTTTCAGACAGAGTGCAGTGTTTTAAATGCTTTGAAATACCATTGCAGTTGAGGAGGGAGCAGTTGTGTTAGTTTAATGGCATAATTTGACAATACTTCTTCATCTGGTTCGATTTTCAATGCTCGATTATTATTAGTAGCCTTCGTATCAATTAGGAACAATCGTTTGGTTTACGTGTTCATTGCCGCCCAACTGATACAGTGGTTAGCGTCACTGACTTCCGTGCTGAAGAGCCCGGGTTCGAATCCCGGAGAAGGCATGGATATTTGCAAATGTATGGGGTCCCTGCGGCATGAGAGCACTCTAAATAAGCGGCGAGCCGAAAGTCCTATCGAGAGGTTGTTGGTAAGAGAAGAGGGGTGAGAGTACTTTGGACCCCCCCGATGTCTGTCCATCAAAACTGGGGAAGGAACTGAGCTAAAGCGCACTGCCACCTTTAAGGTGCTCAAGGCTGCTGTCAACGACAGGGTAAGCTTGCTCTCCTTGCCAAGAGGAATTTCTGGGTCAGACAAGTAAGCATTGTAGCAGCAACAACAACAACAACGTGTTCATTTGCTTGTTGAAGAGCCCACATCCGCAGACAGCGAGCAGTTTGAAGTCTACCTAAAGACCAATCGCAAGCGGAAAAAATTTATATCCCGCATTTTCTTATTTTCAGTTTTTGGAAAAAGTAGTATCTCGAAATCATCCATAGTTAATACTTCAAATAACATATGTTTAAGTACATCCAGAGCTCATTGCAGTACTTTTGCACTCGTCTTGTAACGTGACGAATAAGCCTTTGTGTGCTATTGACACAATAAAAAGGTTTGCAGACTACATAAGGCGTTACGGCTTTTTGTTGTTTTTTGTTTTCTAGTATTTTATCTTCACATGACGGAGAAAGAGGTTTGTTATTTATTCAGTGGACCTCAAACTGGCTGTTGAAAAAGTTTCATTCAAAGACCTTTTTTATTTTTTGGAAATATCCTGATTACATTATTATCCGCAAGCCTGTTCCTTACGCTTAAATGATTGTGATTAATTTTGTTTTGTTGTTCTTGAATCCGTAAATATCAGAGTTAACGCATTCGCAAATAGTACTGTAAAGCTTGCTGATATCATTCCTGAGAATGATGTCTTGTTTCTAGAAATGGAAAAGAAAATTTTCAGCAAGTAGTTCTGGAATATCAAGTTCAGCAATAATTAAGCAGTATGAAACCCAGAGCTAAATACTAGGACCCCAGCAGAAATGCAGAAAGAAAGCGATTCTGCTTCACGATCAAATTGGTGTGTGAGCTTTTTTAAACAATTCCGTTAAACGAGTCGTAATCATACCAAAGATACGATACGGCCTTCGAGCTGTTACCAAAACCTCACTCTTCGACAAGGAAAGAGTCTGGATCTCTACTTATCTTTTTCTATCAGTACATGACATTTTAATTCTTTAAAACTGAAGAATTAGTTAAGAAAGACACCTTTACTAATGTTTTACATTTTATGAAAGGCATTAAATTTTACTATTTGACTAAATTGATTTTGCGTGTATCAGTTTTGCATATATCAATTGCACTGCTTATATCAGCGAATAATTTCAGGTTACATGATATCTGCATAGAAACATCTTCAGAGTTTTCCAATCACTTGAAAAACTAATGCCTGTTCGCCAGTACACTCAAAATGTGACCACGATTAGGATTTTACATTCTACTGATATATATACATACATATATATGTACTTCGCCAAGGCACTTCGACTATAGGATATTAATTTTATCCATATGCGTACTATTTTAATTTTTGTTAACAATTTAACTGTTTCTGCATGTTTGCTACATGTTACATTTCATCCGATTTCGCATCAGTGCATAGACCCCCCCCCCCGCCGTAGTATGCTTGGTATATTTTGTAGGTTGTATTCCAAACTGGATAATTTTGTGGTTTATCCCTTTGCGGCACAGTGTGTCCGGTCTGGAAACACCTAAAAATTTCCTTCTATACGCACAGAAAAATTGAATGAAAGAGGATTTATAGGTTACTATAGGTTACTCTGAACCTTCTTTAGTAGATGGCAGCTAACACAAACCAGTCCATATATTTTAACCATGTTTAGTTTTTTTTTTTTAATATGCTCATTTTTTAAAGAAATCTTCCAGATATTTTTAGGGTATAAAAGGAATTGTTTGAAAAGAAATTTCTATGTTATTTTTCTGGCTTTATGCTAATCTCCTTATTCTATATTAGTTTTAAATTTTTACCTTGAAATCTTGCCTAAAATCAGACGGCGAACCCTAGGTGTGCCCAGACCGGGCTAACCGATAATCTAGGACAACTGAGAGTCTGTATTCTTTGTTTCTCCGCATCTTATCGGTCAGTTGATTGACAACAATGCTTGTTTCAACACTCCTTTTGAAGCTCTATTCAATCAGTGTACCACTTTGGGCACACCCACAGAATTAAAACGATAAGTGCTATGTTCACAAAATTTTACTTGTGTACTCCTCTAGGCCTAATTAGACTACCTACACTTTTTTTTTATCAAAACTCCGACTTTAAAAGGTAGCGTGCCGGAAAGGGTTATACTCCAGGATCCAAACAATTGCTCATTAAAAATAATGAATATGCTTCATAATTATTTGGTGAAAAGGCAATGTATATTAGAATAAAATAAAGGTTTTGGGCAAATTTAAATGCATTTTGATTAATGTATATCATTTTTAATAAAATATATCAATGCCATATGAAAGGACTTTACAAATCATACAAATAAAGCAAAAATATATACGAACACATTTCATTCAATAACAATGAAAAGGCGCCATTTATTGGAAAATTATGCTTTCTAAATTGTAATTAATGTACTCTATGACAATCGCTATGTAAACTAAAAGTAAAGTCATGGGCATAACAGAATTTTTAATTAATTAATTCCAATTCTCCCAATAAGGAAAATAACGAACTAAAAAAGCATTCGGATGAAAAGGAATAACTCTTTGCACTATTTTCGCACTGGGCCGAATTTTGGATTATTTTCACTATTTTTAACACACGTATTTTTCTTATCAAGATCACTCAGCTGCGTAGTAAATCAACAATAACAGCAATTTCTTATCTCGGACTAACATATATTGCGAGCAATGACAGACGACTAACATACCAGCAGCCCAATATTCCATATTGAGGGACCCTTGCAGACCTAAATCTTTATTTACTGATAACAGTTCTGTTTGTTCAGAGTACTTAGCGGTTTTGAAGACTGAAAAGAGCTGTGTTTCGAGAGCTTTTATTGATGTTAGAAATTCTTGAACGAAGCCTTTATGTTTAGCTCAGCATATAACTGGTATTGTTTTCTGAAAATTTATATAAAATTTTATCACAGTTAATAAGAATTTTTATTTAAATTGTTGATTATTTTAAAATTTTGATCTATTTTTATAATAAAATGCTTAAATACCGCGATTATAATTTTGTAATTAATAATGCTTGTTTGTGTTTTTCAAATTAATATGTTGGATTACGAAATAATAACGAATTTATTGTATATATCACAATTACTCCCGTAAATAAGTTCACACAAAAAAAGAGGACTGCTAATTCAACTTAAAGTAGGAAAATCTGGAAAATATGTAATTCACTAAAGAATCCTATTACATCAGACGCAGAGACATTTTGAATTCCAAAACGATCCTTAGAAGATATCTAGGTTAAAATAAAATCACGAAAGCTTTTTTAAGCACTAAAATTCAAGTACGTGGTTAGAATGTCTTCGGAATAATAAATGTGTAAGGTTTATTTTAATTAACTCGTTATTTGTATTAAATCTGGCCTACACTTCTATTGTTTCGTCTGATCTATAAGTACATGTAAATGAAGTGAATTTAAATGACGAGAAAGTATCTAGTTTTGTAAAATGCGGTGTGATAGAAGCCGCCCAGACGATGTAGTGGTTAGAGAAGCCTACTGCGGTACCCAAGGTCCCAGGTTCAAATTCGGGAGAAAGCATGGATGTTTGTAAATGTATAGTGTCTTTGCGGCAGGGAGCACTCTAAATATAGGGCGAGCCGAAAGTCCTCTCGAGTGGTTTGGCGATAGCGGGGAGGGGTGGGAGACCTATGGATCACCCCTAAGGGCCTCTTTCTCAAAATTCGAGTGGAAGTAGAAGTCCAACCTCCTTGAGGTTCTGGCAACCAATTTTCCATGAAGTATGGACTCGATAACAACAACAGCAGTGGGCGAACTCAGTCTGAGGTAGTGAATCTCTTCTGTTATTGTCTGCCTTTAGCACCGTTGTTACACGTCAGTGAGTTCGTGTTTGACAGTTTGATCGCGGCAACGCATCCGAGGGCTATCTGCTTAGGAAGAAACATCCCTTCATGGAGGATTTTCTAAAGAAAACTGTCTCATATCCATGTTACACATGTGTAAAACCACGAAAACACCCATGAAGCCAGCCCGTTCGCCTAGAATCGAACCCAGGTCGAAGTACCTGTGGTCAGTGACTTTACCGCTCAGCCGACGGGGGAGGGGGTTTGCTCACTACTGTTATTGATCACTCGTGTTAAGCCTTAGGAATTTATTAAAAATAATTTTTATAAATATTCTATTAATATTCTGCATTATTTTTCGTCATTGAAGATTTTAGTATTGTCCTTGAAAATAAACAAATTTTATTATCTCGAAGTATTCAGAATCAGAGGTTTCACTGCCGTTGCCCTTATGTGAGAAACGAAATTAAAAACAGAACCAAGAAGGAAGTGATCCTCTATAAAGTTCAGAAATTAACCACAGTGCAAAATAATCTCACCATTAGATAACTTCTCCATTTTTAAGGCTATGCTTTGTTGTATTCAAATAAAAGTTTCTAAAATTTTCTATATCTAAGTAGTACTGAGGATTCATATTTTTTTCCTCTTACGGCCATGCTAATAAAAAATGCGATCCCTCACTGTTGTTTTAAAAAGTGTTTGGTTTTGTTTTGCTTTTATTTAGAAGAAACAGTTGGTTCGACTTCGATTAAAAAAAAGAATTAAGCCAGTTATCTTTTAGGTGAAGTTTAAGTAAGTTTTGGTGATAATTCAATCAGTTTAGTACTCCATATCGTAAAATATCAAAGACTCAATGCTTGATTAAAAACGTTGTTTGAAAAGTCTCAGATGTGGAAAACTTATCTACAAAATACGATTATACTTCTCTGAGAGCTCTGAAGTTAATTTACTTTCGAGAACCCAATGTACGGGCAGTATGCATGTGCATTTATGTAATTACTTATGTAAGTTTAATATTTTTACTAAAAGAAAAATAAATGAATTTTTTATCTAAAAGTCGTAGCAGAAATATCAAAAGATGAATAAAATATTTCAAGCCCATTACTATTAAAATCAAATTCATTATATGGGATTCCAGCAAATTATTTCCCCTTCCAAGAAAAATTAGGCGTACATTTTTATAACTTTGAATCAGCGAGTTGAATGCTGGCCATCTCCGTTTTTTAAATTAAAATTTTATTTATTGTTTCTTTATTTAGGTGTAAATGTATACTTTATAACGAAAAGAAGTGGTCTTTCTAATACAGGGTAAATCAAAAAGATTACAGCTAATAGTTGATTATAACTAGCAATTTATTGGCGTATATTTGCTCTGTGATACATCAGATTAAACTCTGACTGCCCAAACTCCACACATTAGAGACACTCTGTGTAACAGCTTTTCGTCGCGCAAAACACATGCATAGCCATTCCTCCTATAGCAGGATAGATAGGTTCCTAAAAAATACTATGTTGTCTGAAACAGTGTAGTACGAAAATAACAACCAATGTTGTCTTATTTACATTAAAATTTTTCGCAACGTCAGATGCCTTTTCTAAGTTTAGCAAAGGATTTAAAATTTGTATTTACATCTCCAAAGAAATAAATTTTCTTTTAAAAGTTTTCTTACTTTCAGACTTGTTTGGGACTTAAATATAATTTCGCATTAATAAATTCTAAATACGAAGATCATTAGTAGTAACAAGTGACCAAAAACTTACCAAACTTTTGTTTTCCAAAATTAAGATTACGTATTTTATGCAATGCATTAAGTGAACACTTGGAGCACAAGATGCATACTTTGATGGGCACGACTCATTTTCAAAGGAATTTCGATGTGTGAGAATGCGAGTATTCCCAGAATTTATTTTATTTTTATGTGTGTAAATAAAGAGGTTTTTATTATGTACTACAAAGGATAGCATTACGTAACTTAATTTTGTAAATGCTTAGAATAAAAATAGTGTTATCGTCGAAATATGTACATACATAAAGTGTTATAAAAAGCATATTCTTTAACGTATTAGAATGAAACCGTGTTGCCGTAATATACAAGAATTTTTGCAATATTTTTTATCGCGTAAGAGGCGAAACCATATTATAAGAGGGATACCTGTAGTGCCAAACAACAAACATTAAGTCACCAAATCTACCAGACGTCAATCCTCGCTCTCATTTTCTCCTTGCTGGAGGTGGGGGAGGAGGTGTTATAGATATCGTTTTTGTATCGTTCTTACCATCTGAGCGTCATTAGAAGTCTGAACTCAAAATCAAAGATCGCTTATTGCTCAACACAGCTATATTAATATGCTATAATGAAGCTCTTTTTCTTAATAATATTAGGAATATTTGTGTCTACCTTATACTGCCAAAAATAGTTCCAAAAAGGGAAACAGTTACCTGAAACGGTTTTATATTGTGAGCAGCTGATTTACCAATCTCGATAAAGTTAATCTGCGATATTTTTAGGTGCCAATACTCCATAATTAATTCAAACAGTTGAGTGCTTAAATTTTTAAATATTAAATGTCGTATAAAATCCTACTTTATTTTGTTGATCAAAATGCCTTGCAAAAACGATCATCGAGTTATCCCTATCTTTTAGCGGAAGGGGGACCCCCCTTTTTTTTTAGCCCAAATGGGCGTTAGCCCAAATGGGCGTTAGCCCAGAAGTCTCAAAATGGCATTTTGCTTCGAATCAGTTTAAATTTTCAAATTGCTGCCACCAATTATTAATATGGGCACCTGGAAGCCCGAGTTTGGAATTTGTTTTATTGTCTATTTCATATTTTGTAAAACTTTAACGAAGTTTTGATTCAAAACGTCAACAGTTTTAAAGCAAGCAGTGGCAACATTGTAGGGAATAAAACACTTTTTATCTCCAACGCGCGAGACTCTCTCGAAAGTTCTAAAGATATTCTGTATTTAAATATGTTTAGCCCAAAGTGGTGTTAGCCAAATGCTCTCGAAACGTGTATTTGTCTGTAAATGGAAAAAACGCCCATTTGGAGGTAGTCTAAAATATAAATTATTTTAGATTTTTTAAAATTTTTTACTTTTTTTGGTCTCGATTTTTGTTTAGTACAAAACGAGAAAAAATGTATAAAATTTACGCGCAGAAAAATGCCGCTTGCAATCCCACACTGAGAAAGAAATTTTGCAAAAAATTAAACAGAAAATTAATTATCTGATTAATGGTTAAAAATTAACTTTTTCTTTCTACTGTGTAATAGAGATTTCTTTCTGATTTTGTTCTTAGGTCTATAGTGTAGTTCTTAAATATCAAATTCAGCAATGAGTGATGTTATTTCAGTCATGATTTAAACTCCTGAAAATATTCAAATAGTTTTTCTATATGTCGACCACGATCTAATTTTTATAATTTTAGATAAATATATTATTATTTTCAAAAAATGTAACATATTCTGAACACATATAGAAAGAAATTTATATGAATATATATATTTGTTTTATCTGAAGTAGAAAACTTATTAATTATTTTTTAAATTTATTCGTTCATTTACCCATCGAATTCTGACAAAAATTCAATACGCCTTGTCTTTTGTCTTACGTTTAAGATGGGGCAAGAAATTGCAAATTAACTGGGAAATTAATACCTTCCCTGAGTTAATTACTTGCGGAGAAAGTTTTTAATGTTACAAATCGTCAAGAGATGGCGACACGAAAGGCTTGGTATCATTTTCTACTTTCAAGTTCGCATTTTAAAACTAATTAATAAAATGCTTTAAAATCGTTTTCATTCTGAAACTTTAATTTAAAAATCATTTTAAGGACAAAATATTTTGTTATTTATCCTACTCTCAGCGACTTATTATACTCCAAAGGGGGGGGCAGAGAAACAACATTTGAATTCTTAATGTGGGCAACCCAATTTTTTTCCGCATCAGAAAATTGTTTTAACTGAATTAAAAAAACTAGTACAATCAACCTCGTTTTATGATCGCTGACTCAGTTTATGAGTCGTTATGACTCATCTCGTTTATAACTTACGACGACTCAGGTTGAAGCCGATTTAGAAAATAGGCCAAAAAAAGAAAATATCTATTAAAAACTTTAGAAATACGAAAAACTGAAAATTAATTTTGAGCAAAAGCCCAATTATAAAATTTTGACTGTAATCAGCTTTAACGGGAGTAAGACAGTGAAAGCTGTTGACTTTAAAATAATTATTTAATCATACTAGCAATCTTATTGATGAATATGTCAGAACTGATAATAACGCGAATGAACTGATTTTGTTAGAAAAAGCTGAAATAAAGCGTTAGCTCATGCGTATCAAATTCTGTGAAAGAAAAGAAGAGGCGAAACGCGAAGTGTTTTTTATTCCCTCATGAGTAAGATCATCTTGTCTACATCTAATAATCTAGATGAGTGGTTTTCAAATTGTATTCCGCATAACCACGGGGTTCCGTAAGTCAATATAAAAATTCGAAAATAAAATTATAAAACCCTTACATTAGTTGTCTAGCGTTTATTTATTAAAAAAATATAAAGATACATTTATCTATATTTGAAATGCAAGCACTTCCCAGCCACTTGAGTGGAAGGGAAGGTGACACCTGAAGGAAACGTTAATGCTATTAATAAGTAAATCACATTAATTGTATGCTAACACTTTTTAATAAAAATAGAATTTTAAATAAATAATTTTAATAAAATAAATTTTTTAATAAAAAGTTGATAATTATTTACCTAAAAATATATGTATTTTTTTCGTATGTGTGAAAGACACATTTAGTATGTAAGAGAATGAGAAATGGGTTGTCATTATTTATTCTCACGTTTTCTTTCACTTGGAAAGTTTTCGTAATTTGTTTATTTTAAGTTAAAAGTAATTTATTTGGTGGTTAATTCAACACATTAAAAGCATTTGAATTAAATGGAAAATTTATATTTAGCTGTCAAAACGTTTGAATTACGAAGTGTAACCAACAGAAATTTCTTTCAAATACCAATTTTTTAGATTTTATACAAAAATAAACGTAAAATGGAATTTTTTCTCCTTGCGTCATTATTACTATTTTTATAAATATTAAGAAAGTAAAATTTTTAATTTAGTTAAAAAAATTTGCTTTGTTAAAAAAAAAATCAAATCGGCCCTTAGTTGCTTTCAGATCGTGCATTCGGTCCGCTTACAATTTGAGTTTGAGACCACTTGGTTACAGATAATGGGAACATTCCTGAAGGTCATTTTTGACCATACACCGTTTAAAAGTTACCCATTCTTTGGTAATATTGCCATTTTTTAACCTTTTAATGGAAATATTGTAAATACTTTTTTTCATTCCAGGATGAGGAGATGATGAATTACGAAGGCTACAGTGAGAATTCTGCAATAAATCTGTCAACTTCCCAAGTTACCAGAGGACCTGCAACGGCTACAAATGGAATGGGTGATTCCGAAGAGAGTCAAAGTTCTGTAAGTATGACATTGATCGAAAGCTCGTTGTTCATAATTGCTTAAGATAAGAAGGTGAAGGATCATGTAAAACACATTACATGTCAATTAGTTGTTTTGAAAACAGACTTTTTAATCTAAGCGTTAATTCATATTTCATTTTAAACGTCATTGTATAGAAAACCACATTCCATTTCCAAACCACAAACCGTTAAACCAAGAATCTTTCAATCAGTCCGTTTTTGTCGTGTACTGAAAACTACGGAAATTCTATTTTCACAACCTCTTTCCATCTGATTATCCAAAATGGTAACGAAGTTAATCTAATCTCTTAGAATTCCAGGACTAGAATTTTTTCTCTCTATAGCATTGAGCAAACCAAATGTAAAATTGCCAAAAATATCTTGCAGAAACAATAACTTGTTTCTAAATGTTATTTAGCTATTAGTCATTTTAGTAAATGTCTTGAAATATCTTGCAATGCAATCTTATAAATTGCCTAATGAGACAAGATACTTCTTTGTGACATGTTTAATTCACATAACATCGACATGCTTTAATCACACCGAGACGGTGTTCTATCGCATGAAGAAAAGTTGATTTATTCGAAGTTTGTAGAAGCTATTAGCTTTTCGGAGCAGAGATAGCGAAATAAACTATTTTGGCTTCGTCACGATTCGAACCACGGACTTTTCATTTGCTGGTTATGCATGCAAATGAAAAGTTGCATTCATGGAAGTCTTGCATTCGTGGAACGCTGACGAGAGAACGCGATAATGTCTCCCCACTTAAAGAGTGACTAGACAGAGAAGCGAGACTAAATCCAGGAGGCGATTTATCGTCCACCATATCTTATAGTTTACATGTAGGAACTATTAGGATTTTTCAAGCGAGAAACGTGAAAAATCTGTGTGAAAAACATGTTGCTGAATCACGACTTTACTAACTGAATACGTTAACCGCCTCACCTCATGAGGCACTCTAATAATTCCTTTCAAATTAAGATAATCAAACGGTTAAATATTAGTCGTAGGCTATGAAATCCCATCAAGCTATGAAATCCTTTCTATCAATGTCTACGGAAATGGAAGCAATTGCTAGTAACAGATAGCTTTGTAGCAAATGCAGGAAGAACATTTGTTACTACTATGAGGAGAGCGTATTGCAGAAGAGCTGTTATTTATGTTTCTCTTACCCGACCCGAGCCTGAGTAGAAAGAGTGGAGTTTCATAATATTCAGATATGTGCCTAAATTTCATCTATACACTCTGACTTTCTCCTTATCATGATCTGAATAAAACAAAAATTTGGCACAGCACTTCAATTTTCTTGAAATCGATAGTGACCCAGATGGTAGTGTTATGATTTCAGTAATTATCAATAGAAATTTGAGCGATATATTTGAAGTTATTTCTGCACTTATGATGAAGCATTGTGTCGTATTTGAATGAATCTTTTATTTAGAAATTATGCTATATGTTGGTGCTGTTGATTTTTCCATTTAATGTATGGTAATATCGAATATACCCAAGTAGCATTAATCACCGACATCCGTACGATCTAGAAACTGATGAAAAATGGAACTCGAATGCTCGAAAATTGATTATTTCAAGTTTTGGGTAAGTGAGATTGAACGTTTTTCTCAAACAAAATTCACCAATAAATGACGTTAACTTTCTAGCTGAAGTATGTAAATCACACGTTTTTAGAGCGATGTTGATATTATTTTCTTTTCTGTTCTTTCTGGATACATTAAAGTACTGTTATAGTGTCCCAAACTATATAGGTCATCGTCTAAACTGTACATATAAAGCCAGATTCCTTAGAAAATCCTCCTTAAAGTAACCCCCCTCTTAGATAAATAACTGTAGAGTGCTACAGTGCTTTGTCATATTTACGTAAACAAATATACACGAAATAAACGTTAAAGCAAAATGGAATGTAAATTCTCAAATTCAGCTAACACACTGTATATTTCGAACCATCGTGTCAGTCTCACAAGCAACCCTCTTGAGTATTTAAAAATGCCCCCCAACTTTTTTTTCAAATTCCCTTATAACTAATGAGTTAAACTGTGACCCGTTTCGCATGTTACATTTTTATTCTACTCTTCAAAACTATATGAAACTGTCGCGCCAAATACGTGTGCCACAGTTCCCGGGAAGAAGGAGCACACATATACAAGCATTACTTTATAGGACTCTATAGATTTGCCTGTTTTATTTTAAGATGAACTTGGTTGGTTTTTGTGGTTTTCAATACGTGTAGGATGAATATGAGCCATTTTCTTTCAGGAAGTCCTCCATAAAGGCATCCTGCCTTTTAAGCAGATATCCCTTGTGGTTTTGCCCAATTCGAATGACCTAACGTTTCTAAATGTGCCTTATCTTCGTAGATCAGGTGCATTTAACAAATCTGAAATCCTATTACGTCCTCTGAAAGCCTGAATATTGCAGTTGTAAGTAGTGTAAGTGTAGACAATTTAATAAATGACACTCTATAGAAATAGGATTAAGCTTAAAAAAAAAAAAAAAAAAAAAAAAACCCCACGCTTCATTTTTATGTATCTAGCGCATTTTAATGTTACAAATGGTTCTTCTAATGACATCTACAGCATATATTGAAACAGACAGAAGATATTTTCCTTCCTCTTTTCTGCATGCTTTCGTGACGTAACGGTTAGCACAACCAGGATTTAGCGATTGGGTCCCCTAATCCACAGTCGTCCTTTAAAAGAGGAAGTATATAAGGTTTTTCTCCCGCCTTCTTAGCATGCTTTCGTGGTGTAATAATCAGCACGCTCGGCGCGTATTCGAGAAGTCCGAGATTCAAGTCCGGGCGAGGGCATTACTCGTTTTTCACGCCTAGCAGCATCAAAAATCCTAATGTCTCTACAGATAAAACTAGCAATAGTTATATTATGTCATATTAATCTCAGTTGCGTACCAGCTTAATGACATCATTTTTCCTTCATTAAAATGTCTGTTACAAAATGTTATGAGAGGTAGCGAAACACTCGAACAGATACAGACTTCCCCCCCCTCTCCTCCGAAGTGCTACCTACTCTGAGCAGGATGTCTCAAAATATTTCCATTTTTAACTGTCCCTTGACCTGGTTTTTCATAGACCTATGATTCTAGTTTAATAAAGGCGTCGAATGAAATAGAATTTTAGGTTATGTTAGGTTTCGTGAAACTAACTTTGGTAGAAATCTTGTGGATTTCAGAATAATTTAGTACTATCTTCTAGGGTTTCTGTAATTTACTGTTATAAATAGAATGCTGAAATCTGCCAGGGAAGATTATCAGTAATTTATTTATGAAACTGATTATATCGAAATTTTAAAACTTGATAGCAATAAATTTGCTTAAAAAATGACACGAATTTCAGCTGAAAAGAGAGCCTTTAAACAGATAACTATGTTACGTTTAATTACTAAGAAAAGAAAATAAAAGTGCTAATTATTGATTAAATGGGATGCAATCTCCATTAAATTGAAAACTAATGTCGGGATTAAAGTAGCTGCACTCTTTAAAGAAGATAATGAGTATAATGTAACTTACTAAAAAGACAGGAAGCTGCGCTGATAAAATTTTATTTAGAAGTTTCAAAAAGTTCAGATGTAATTTTTCCCTTGTGGTAAGATTTAAAATTTTCTAGCTCCTGCATATAAATTAGGAGCTTTTAAAAATTAAAAGAGGGTTGTAATGTTCTAGCTGAAATAAAGTTCTTTAACTGCTAGAAACTAGTATAACTGAGTAGGGACTATTCGCTAAGTTCTTGTAGAGTAATACTCTGAAGAAGGGTCAAAATACGCTTTTACTTGAATTCATGATATTTACGGACTGCTGCTTGGGCGTGCAGGAAGCCAACACTTTTGGTTTGGACTTGAAATAGAAAATGTTAAATTAAACTAATTATAAATAGAACTAAACAGCCGAAGCTGTGAAGAGCTGTTACCGCGTAACTGGCTCCTATCTAAAAGTCACCGGTGTAGACGTACTAAACACAGCCGTAAATTAGCAAGCTTTAATTCGTAGCTACAACGTGACGAAAAGGCAGAACACGCTTTCTCTGCAACTGTTTAGCTGAAGTACCTCAGACCTCAGCTTAAATAGCAATTTCTCCCTTGAAACTGAAAACTCATTCTGGTAGGAAAGCGTAGGTAGGAAAATGAGGAAGTAAAGGAAAGCTGTCTTAAAAATAACTATTAGAAAAATAAATTAAAACCTTACAAGGTAGTTTATATTTTTCAGAAATTATGTATCTGAGGGAAGATGGGAATTTTTGAAATGTAGTGGTTAAAAAAACTAGTAGTTGTTTGATCGATTATGAAGGTAATTTTTACGAAAATACGATTAGCAATATCAAGAATGAATACGATTTAGCGGTATCAAGAGTTAATCTCATTTTGATCGAAATGATGATGCTAGAATGATAAAATGTAGCATAAATCCTGAATAACTTGACAAATTCTAGTATTTTGAATTTTAAACTAAGTGTACATGTTGTGTGATTTTGAAGCTAGTAAAGTTTGGCAGTTCTGTGTCCCACCCCCGAAAAAAAGAGGGTTAGAGAAACATTGGATAATCTTTAAATTATAATCTTCTAGGTCAGGGGTTCTCAACGAGGTCAGTATTGACCCCTTTGTGCGTCTATGAAAGTTTAAAGGATTTTGAAAGTTTTAAATGATCAAGGGATCGATTGGGGGTCTATAGACAAATATGCATCTACAATTGATCGATATAATCAAGATTCCACTGATTATACAAAAACTCCATTTCTGAAATTTATGATTAATTGTTATTGATATAATACTGTATCATGTAGTAAGGAAGAAACCATAAAATAAATATAAGGGAAAAATACGCTAGAATTATTTAATATATTTTTGAAAAATATTATTTTTTAATATGCGATTTCTTATGCAATGAGTTCAATATAAGGAAAAAAAACGCAAGAACATAAAAAAGCACATTCAAAAAAATTGCATCAATACATAAAGCACATTCAAAATTTACATTAATTTAAATCGAACTTTACTGCTATTAAAATCCTTGATTTTGTTTCTTAAATCTAGTTTATGTTTGTAAAGTTAAAAATAATAATAATAATGCAGAAAATAATTAAACATAAATCTAATGAACTATTTTTCCAAAACATTAGTTCATACACTTAATCTTATTGTTATTTTTAAGTTAGTAATGTTCAGTTCTTTGTATTACGATTATATTAGAATATTGAAGAAAAATGTAAGGGACCGACGAAGAAATCCGTTTCTTTAAAAGGAGTCGAAGCAAGAAAAAGGTTGGGAATCTAATTTGTTGCCTTCTAGTCTTGCAGATAGGTTACCAATGTTAGCAGGTGATTAAAAAAATTATATTCAAAATTCTTCTTTATACTTCTAGAAGATAAATTCTACAAATTGATAGTAATAGTAAAATGAGTTTAACAGAATAATGAAAAAAAATTAACAATTTTCATGTTGGTAGGAATCTGCCAATGCAAATAAGGGTTCAGTAAATTTGAAGACTTAACCTGTTGGTGGATTTTCTTTAAGCTGGATTACATTCTGAACATCTGTTAGAAAAAAACTAATATTTTTTTAATAAATAATTCATAAACTCAGTAATAATCGGACATAACTTGGTTTACCTTAGTTTTATATAAACACACTATTGTTTGCATTCTTAGTTTAAAACAATATTCATGTAAGCAACATATATGCGACTTCCGCATATTCAAAATTCCCCAAAATTCAGTTCAAGCTCAAAATAAAAGTATGGTAAAAGTTTCATATTTTCTTCTGGTTTTTCTTTTTTTCTTCCCCCCCCTTTTTTTGTTATTGCTGGCCAAACGCTCAAATCAAAAGCTGTTTTCTTCATCTTTTTTTCTTTCTCTGGAGCCGTTGCCACAGAGGTAGTCGCAACAATGTACTTTGGCGGATCGTTAAGATATTTCTTAATGTATAAATCTACAATACAAGCTATCAGAATCTCACGAAGTATTATCCCCTGCTCCTGACGAACTGTTGAATCTTTTTCATCAGCATTTTGTCGCAAGGAGCAGAGTCCATACGTAATTACGTCTATTTTGCAAATAGATGTCATTAGGGAAAACGCATTAAACTTAATAACATAATAACAGAGTCCATCTTCCTTCCGACCAATAATGGCAAATAATAAATGAATTTTACAAATAATGCAAATCGGTAGAGAGCAATAAACGATAGGATGAAGAGATAAAGCAATTTTGCTCCATTAAATGCATTCCAGAAACGCTTTTTAAATTGGATGAAAACGCTCCAATGTTTGCGCACTTTTTGTGGGCTTTGGATCGTTAATTGTTTAAAATTTACACCTGGGCTTTGTAATGGAGTTCTAATGGTATAGGAATTTCATTATAAACATAATTTTTATCCAATCATCGTTTCGGAATTGCTCTTTAAATTAATGATAATCGGTGATTTTCTCAGTCGGAAATCGCAATTTAATTTGTATGAGTTTAAATGTGGAGTTCATTTATTCTCGGCCTAATCGCCTAAATCAAATTCCTTTAGATAATATATTTCACCTGTTTTGGAAAGAAGTTACATTCTGTGCATGCAATTTTTCTATTTTTATTTGTTATGTTTTCCAATATTTAAAAAAAAATTCTGTGTCTGAAGCATTTTCCCCCCTAATATTAAGCTAAACAGTTAAAGTAAGCTGCCCTTAAAATCAATGCTAGAAAGTTATCATTATAATCTTGAGCAATTCATAGCTATTCATTTGCTATTTATTAGAATGATTTATATTACAATCTAGTTGCAACGAAAATGCTTATAATATGCAGATAGTTCACTACGATAAACCAAAAGGTAAGCGTATGTGGTATTATAATTATTGCCATACCCATCTTCAAAAGAAATTAAATATAAAAATTCGTTTATAATACTAATTAAACTTTCATATTATACTTAATATCTTATGACTTAATTTTTCTTTCTGCGTCACAGCATTTTCTAAACTATCTTAAAATTACATATTGCTATCTATAGCTAAAATTCTCTGTAAGAAAAGACATCTGCTATTTTTTAATACTTAGAAAATCAATAAAGAACACCGCTTAAGATGCATTACTGTGTTTTCCTATCAAAATGTTCTGAAAAAAAGGAATGAAAATTAATTCTTCTAATATGAAATATTGGCTTTGTGCAGATATATACCAGTTTTTCAATATCTGATATTTTTGTAGAATATTGGAAGTTAATAAGTCGATTTCTTCGTTTAAATACATTCAGAAAACTCCTTAAATGAGGTAGTAGAGTCATCTTTTAAAATTAGGGCATTTGATCCATTGATATTAATGTTAGATATGTACTTAGAGGAACCTTTCCAAAAATTTCGACTGTTACGTTACTCATTACGTAAGCTACCGTGGATTTTAAAACCCACTCCGCTTGGTAAGTATCGCCATTGGATGAAACATGTCTTTGATGTAGCAGTCTGTAACTGTTTACCAAATTGACGGATTCGAACGCAATGTATGTACTTCTTAATACTTTAAACCTTTGTTTTATTTTTTAACAATTTATCCATTTGATGTAATATAAAATGCATTTAATGTATAATATATTTAATTGATAATTTATTGTAAAGTTACAGCAGGATTTTAACTGATAAAAGATGTTTCGGTCACCATTATATTAAGATTTTTTAAGCAGAATCGTTTGATTGAGTTACCGACGCCTTTTTCTTCCATTCAATTTCTTTTCTTACACCGCCTAACAAGTTGTTTTTAACAGTCGTTAAATCTGGTGGTTTTTAAAATTCGGAACTGATTCACCTTATCTGCCATAGCTGAATCATCAAAAATGCAGAACATAGGGCAGTAATATTTACACTCAACGGTTAATAATAAAGATGACTTAGATGGATGCGTTGCATTTGAAGCTACCGTGGTTATGTTGAGTGTTCACGATCACATTTAAAATTCTCTTGTTTCCAACTCTGCAAGAATCGGGCTTTGTTGTGCACAAATGGCAGAGGTCACCACGTTTTTTTTAACAGCGTAAGTATATTTTAAAGTTGTGCTGGAAAACTGAGAATGTGTATGAGATTTTAAGACAACAGGAGATAGACTTTGTTTCTTCGACACCGGCACGACCGTAAGATCGTGCCACAAACTTGAGCTGGAAAGAGTTGTGGTTTATGTGAAGAAAGGGTAGTAGGACATTAACGGAATATAATAAAACAGAGAAACTGTTGTGATTGCAGTCTCCACGGTAATATATATCTTTCAGACATTTGTTAATCTTCTAGAAAAGCAACAGATATTGAATGACACGAGGCATATGATTATTTGTGCTTCTCTTCTCGTGAGAATTCCATTTTTCTTTATCGATATGGGTGCAAACTATGTATTGTATATATTACTGCCAATTGTTACCAGTTTGAAGATCTATTAATTATTTAAATTATCTATTAAGATTGAAGATCTATTATTATCTATTTAACGTATATGAATTTAGTAAAGAATATCGTAGTTGCGAAATTTTTTGTGTAACTTGTTTTTATTTTTAGCGTTCAAAGAGTTTCAACATTAGTTGAAGCCAACCTTGACTAATTTAAAGTTGAAAACTCAGCAGTACGAAACATAAATTTATTTATAGTTTAACTGTTTCGCATCCATAGGCCCTAATTTCTGTTCCTCTCAAACATCTGAAACGCCCGTACGTACGAATTTCTGTTGGAATGGATTTTCTTCCCTTCGTACCAAATAAATTACTATAGCGTTAACAATAACCTGCTTAAGTGAACTGATTACTTACTTCTCTCTTTGGGTACCTTTGGTGGTTTCACCCACTGTGCGCTGTTTTTTCTTAGGACTGCGAGTATCAATACCTAAACGTTGACGCTAAACAAATTGCATTCAAATAAGAGAGCTACTTTAGTCGCTTCAGAAGAATTATTGGCCTGTCATTTAATAACTCTCGAAACCAATGAGCCATGCAGGAACGTGATAGGGAGGAAAGCACCAGATAGAAAATGGACGCAGACGTTTGGAAGACCTGGCCGATGTCTGAATGCACGGGCGATGCGGACAATTTCGCCGTGAGAGGCTTAAATGTTTTGAATCCTTTCCTATCATTTAGTTACAGAACTTTAAAACTTTGGAAGTATCGTTTTATGTACATCTTAAGAAAGAATTAATAATGAAGTAAGAATTAATAGTGAAAATAAATAAAATGGCACAGAATTCCAGATTCTTGTTAGTTCTAACGTGTAACTTGTTCTAGTACGTGTAAAAGCAAAAGGGAATAAAACTAGTAATAATAACTTTTTACATTCGTGAAAAACTGGAGTTTTGAAATCCACTTCTGATATCAAGAGCACCACTCCGGTATCAAGTGCTTTTGCGAGTATTTACCTATTCGCATATACTGGTGAAACTCAGCTTTCAAATACCACATGCATAATATCAACAAAATCTCTATTAAAGTTATAAATATAAGATTCTTCTGGTAATTTGCTTCAAGAAATTTCTGCTCCATTCGGTTCGATTATCTTATCCCTATCCTTCGCAATCATTTTGTATGTTATTTTCAATTCAGGGTTAGGCCACGATACTAGACCTTGACTTGAAAAAGAAGAATGAGTTTAGAAGAAGGAATGCTATAAACCATATTGTTATCCAAAATGGAATGCAGTGTCATTAATATGCTAAAAGTTGTACTACAAGAGCGCATGGCAGGAATGCCTTCAACTCCTTACACTCTGCCCCACCTAAAATGACAGTTCCCATGAGAAATGGATAAAAAAAGTTGACGCTGTGCTGAGATAAATGCCTTAGTAATGCGGGAGAGGTGATTATGCAAAAAAGTAATTTAATCAGAAGAGACTATAAGAGTAACAAATTTTAATAATCAGAAGAGACTATAAGAGTAATAATTGAGGTATTTTTAAAAAGCTCAATTATTTTCTTTGTAGCTAAACGGAATTCGCTTTATGAATCCGCATAGTTATATATGTGTATTTCTATCTCTCTTCGTGAATACTTACGTGTATACGATGTTTTCAAAGAATTTTCACAAGCTATAAAAATAGCTATAAACTTCAAAAGCTATAAACTTACATCACAATGAACTACAAGTAAAAATTCAGATTAATTTTGTTTTTTGACTTTTAAATTAACACAAGTCAAAAGCCTGTAAAGTATAACAGACAACATAAACACATCGTCACAAATAGGCACAATATTATGATACACACCCATTAGAAAGACAAGAACAGGCTAATATCCCTTCTTATTTTATTTATTTTCATGGTTATTGTTTTTTTACTTTTTATTTTATTTGCTCTAAATCCAAGTTTTCTTCCTTTCAGTTTTTCAGAAATTAGCGATAGTTTGGATAACGGTTTGTATTACATTGATTGCAAAATGTTTTTAAGCAAATAAAGGGAAAATGTTTATGAATGCAAATGAAAAACTGCTCCCAGCCAGAAAAATTGGAAGAAAGGGAAAATTTGTATCCATTGTTCTCTTAAGCCTAATCCAAATATAAATTTTCAAGAAAATTGAAAATATCTCTTTAGTTCCAAGTGAGGGAAACCAGGGGCTTTATAGTAGAATATTTAATTGTCTCGTTGGAAAGAGGGGGTATAAAACTAATGCAAAGCGTAAGGCTGCGTTTCAATATGAGATTTGTTAAGAATGATGTAATTGTGATTCAAAGTAGAAATGTGTGTTGGTATGCGTAGAAAAGTACAGGAAAGATGAAGAAGTAGCCAGAAAAATTCTTTATGTAGAGCTTCATTTCGTCTTAGATGTTAAAATGCACTATTTTTCCTCTAGACAATTTTTCCTTTTGAAGAAAAAAAGACTTAGGTTGCTTGACTTCTCTGAAATCGATTGAGTTTTCTAATAAACCAGTGCAAAACGTAAGTTTGAATTTTTGTCTAAATTCACTTTTGTCTCTGCATATTCTTCGCAATGTAATCCATCTCTTTGCATGGTCACGTAGCTCTTGAATAGTTTCGTAAAAGGGAAGCTGAGGTGAGGTTTTAGATAAGGTTTTATTGAAAGAAGTTAGACCGTAGTGACAAATATATATTTTTTCCACTGGCGGGTCCCATAGACGTTGGCCACTGCTAAAACCAGATGCGATGGTCACTTTTATTATGGAGGCATCTAATAGGTGAGCCACATTTGCCTCTTATGAGGATGGACAAATACAACCATGCCGTCTCCGGGATTCGAACCCAGGCCCTTTGGTGTCGCAGTCGGCTCCCCTAACCCCTATGCCGTTGGGGCGGCATTGTGACAATTATGGCATGTAAGATAGTGCAATTTTTGAAGATAGCCGCAGAGTGAAAAGAAAACTTCCGTGCTTCTTGCTATTCTGTTATTAAATCGATAGTGGCAGGTATCGGATACCTGAAATCCAATAATTAATTCCATTAAAATTTATTCCCATTATGGAACGATATTTTAAAGGAAGCAACATAAAATATGATTATAAGTACTTTTTATTTGACAGCTTCTGCAAAACTGGTCTAAAAAATTCACAACTGAAATTCTGCAGACACACTGTACCCACACATATGTATGCATATGTAGGCATGCATATATATATATCCATAGATAGATAGCTAAATAATCGGTATTGTAACGCTTTAGGAGTAATATGCGAAATTTTTTAGGATACTGCTTCATTGTACAAGTAATAGAGTCAAGAATTTTATGACGGCATGTACACCCAGGAAACTTTTTTTTCCTCTTTTCAAAATTTGGGGTACAGTTTAAATTCTTGGAAACAAAAATGAAATGGAATAGTCAAACCTGAGAAAAAATTGTTTTCACGACCAGTTTCCATTCCAATACAAAGTAGTTTATCGGAAAAATCTACACAAGAAATAAATGTTGTAGAGCCATTAGGTTATTTGGAAGCGGGAGACGTGAAAAATGTGCAATGCCCTCGCCAGGACTCGAACGACGGATCTCTCGAATACTCGCCGAGTGTTCTGGCCATTACACCACCAAGGTATGCTAAGAAGACAAGTGAAATACCTTACATACTCCCCCTCTTAAAGAGCGACTGGGGATTAGGGGACCCAATCGCCAAATCCTGGTGGTGGAGAATCATCATCCACCATCTTTTTTACTTCGGGCGCCACCGTAGAGATATTAGGATATTTGGAAGCGGGAGACGTGAAAAATGGACAATGCCCTCGCCAGGACTCGAATCACGGACCTCTCGAATACGCGCCGAGTGTGCTGGTCGTTACACCACGAAGGCATGCTAAGAAGCCGCGAGAAATACCTTATAATATAATAACTCAAGAACAGTGTTTCTTTCTTTTGAAAAGCGCCTTAAAGTTATGTGTTTATAAATTAGATAACATTCAGCCTTTAGCATGTGTCGTTAATATTCGTTTCTGGCAGGCACTTTTTTCAATTTAATGTGGAGAAAGTATCTGATGTCGCAGAAATTATGTGTTAACAGCTTGGTCATGAAACTGCATTTCAGAAAAATTTCAATTGCTTCGAATAACAGTGACGCCACATAATACCTTACAAACTTTACCATGCTGATTATGCATAATCTTATAAATCAGTGTGACTGTAAATATATACGGTATATAAGCATGGCTACAATATATGCATACATCGTGGAAAAAAATGCTAAATAAATAAAAAAGATAATCTGAAAGGTTTCAGATTTTAAATTACGTCCAAAGGCGCGTTTTTTAACATTTTGTGTGTTACCTTTATTTATTAAATATCATGTTCTCGCACTTAAACCATAAAATTCAGTTCAAGAGCAATATCGCAAAATAATTTTAAATTGAGCATATCTTTAGAATTTCCGATACACGGTCTCGCGCGTTGGAGATTTTTTCTGTACAACGTTGCCATTACTCGCTTTCAAATCCTTGAGTTTGTTAATAAGAAATTCGTTAAAGTTTTACAAAATATGAAATCGATAATCAAACAAATTCCAAATTTCAAATTTAGGCTTCCAGATGCCCATAATCGCAGCAGGATAACGTCATTCAAAATTGGATGGCTCTAGGTACCGTTGTTTTATCACAATGCGAGAAACATATATACATTTATGCAGATTCTTCATTATTTAATTTCTTCAAATATAATAGAAGGCGACAGTATTTGGTGGCAACGATTTGAAAAGTGATACGCCGTTTATAGGTTTCCGACGAAAAATCGCAAAACGAAACCAACAGTTCTTCAGGGGCAAAGCTCCTTTGGACTGAAGCACTTGCTTACATTATTACCATTTTCGTGAAATTTAATTATTTTTATGAATTTTTTACGATTACTTACTACTCATGAAACTCAAATCTTTTCAGTTTTAATTAATGCAAATATATAATTGCGAGTTAACTATGTGCCTGCCAATGTTTTCTAAAGCATGAATTCAATAAAATTCTGTGAATAAGATATCTTTTTTGAAAATAATATTACGTTCATCAATATTTTTTCACAATAATATACACAGAAATTTTCGCCACGTAATCTTTTTACATATATATTACATTTCTAAACGATATTTTATTTCTTGTTACGTACAAATGCAAACATTTCGCTTTTCAGTTTGTGTACGGCCCCTGAATAGGATTCCCGATATCTGTATCGAATATCTCGATCAATTTTTGTCGTATGGGAGTCAAACATTTTCCGTTTTATTTTTTATACCAAGTACAAAATTTTCCTAGATATAAGTATAGGGACCGGAAGATTGGTTTAATTTATTTTAATTATTATAAAGCACTCAATAACTATCTTCTTAAGAGGAGGACTTTCTAAGGAACTTTCTTCTTCGTAGAGAACTTTCTAAGGGAAATTGGCTCGTATCCACGTCACACATGGGCAAAACCACAAAACGCCCATGCAGCCAGCCCATTCGCCGCGATTCGAACCACAGACTGAATTACTAGTGTTCAGCGACTTTACTACTCGGCCACTGGTGTACTCCGGGACCGGAGCAAAATTAATTTTTAAAAATACAAAAGCTTGGACCTGCGTTATTTGAAACATTTTTTAATTGGGAGAATATGTCTGCGACCAATGGTTGAGAAAATCAAGACCGGGTAAAGACTCTTATGGACAATTTGTATATTATTGTACTCATTGTATCAGCAGTAATCATCATGCAGATGCTGTTCTTCATTTGTACAGCATCCTCATATTTGGAAAAAACTAAGAAATTGTGATTTTATAATTGTAAACGATCAATCTCCCAAGCGAAAAAAATATATGACGTAGTTTAAAGCATTTTTAATTAGAATATACCTTGAAATAAATTCATCCGATAATGTTGATTTAAAACATCCATTCGATAGTTATTTATGAGTGCAAATTCAACACTTTTTGAAATTTTTTAAAAAAATAATGGCGTAATAAATAGTTCTCTGAATTTTAACACTTCTTTTTAGTTCAGGGGAAAAAATAAAAAATAAAACACTCTATAGCAAACCAGCATTAATCGGATTGCAGTAAAGTGGGATCGTAGTGTCTTTAGATATACTTTAAATTTCGTTTTTCCTTTCGATTAAATCCCATCAAATTTGAAATTGGAACACAAAATTTTTGTGGAAGAGATTCAACATTTCTGCAAAACAAAATTCAAATGGAGCATCTACTTGAGTTCCAACTGATTTATTTGATGTGTAAATTCTTTCTCTGAGAAGTAACTGTGGAATATGTTATTTTAACACTCCTTTCTTAATATCTATATCTCCCTCCAGTTTTATACACTTTTATGCTAACGACAGCAAGATAAATCTTTCTTGTTTTTAAATTTGAGTCATGATTCTTGACTAGGAAAATCTAATTTAGTTTAATTACAGCAGAACGCTCTTATGAAATTTTCCTTCGGACCCAAATAAAAATGAACTACTCAAAGGAGTACATCCACTTTCTGAAATATAATTATTCAGAAAACATCTTGCTAATATCTAATGTTAAATTCATTATTTTATTAATTACTGAGAAATTAAATCCATTTTTTTAAAATTTGAATAATTTATGTTATATTTTATTTTCATTTCAATTACCATTTTGAAACTTAATTCTTTAAATTTTAACGTATTTCTTTTTACAATTTACTCCATTTAATTTTATTTATGTATGCTAAACAGAGCAACAAAACTTGCATTTTTATAAACATTTCAACATATTTTTGCTCAAATCTTTCATTAATTAAAACGCTATTGATTAATCAAAACAGTCATAAATTTGTTTGTTTTAAAGAAGTATTTGTTGTTTCAGAATTAACGCGATACCATTTTAAAAGAGAAAAGATAGGTGGACTAATGTATTTCTTTTTCTTATTCTAAGCTGTCCTCTTTTCCATACTACGATTACGAAAATGAACGGAAAGTTAGAGGCCTTTCTTCGCTCCTTAAATGGCCAATTGATTTAGAAGAATTTCTTACTGTTATGATGAGAGCAAATAGTAAAGGCAATAGAGAGGCAATGACAACAGCAAAGAAAGGAATACCACTGTTCTGAAAACAAGATTTGTGACTTCCGTTTCTAATTCGTTGGGGAAATATGTACATTCAATACGAATTGCTTCATAAAAATAATGAAGGGAACCTGTTTTCCCAAAGAAGAAAAACTTCTGAAAATAAAAAATTAGTGCGAACTTCTTAAAGAGAAAAGTCTTTCAGGATAAAACATTTTATGCTAGATAATTTCACTTTACAGTTAAAAATTTGGGATTTGGGGAAACGAAATTTTTAAACAGAAAAAGCTTTATAAAAGTCTTTTATCTTATTATTTTTCCCGTGCATTATTGACTTTTTTCACAGTTGTCTGCAATTTAATCTCAAAGCTTCTCTGAAGTGGTTTCGAAAAGTACTAAAAGGATGGAAAGATCAGAATTAAATTTTAAAAGGGTGGGGGAACATGACAAGTAGATATACGGATGGAAAGATTTTGCCTTAGTCACCTAAATGATTTATCCATGCTCCCGATATAAGTGGTTTCGGAGACTTCCCTGTTTGCTGGTTTCTCATCTATACGCAATTTAGCTTCTTTTTGTCATTTCTCTGTTTTACCAATAGTCTTTCATGCGTGTTTAGTTTACCCTGGTTACAAACAATTTTATTAGCAGTCCTGTAAATGATAGATGACATTTTTGATCTTAGAACATATATTCATATATTTTTATTGTTATTTTAGAACATAAATTTGAAATCCTGTAGGGCTCCTTTTGTAATTGGAAGCTAGAGTTGAAGTCCTGCAGACTCTATTAGACAAACAGCGAATTCAGGTCCTAAACAAATCACAAAATATGGCAGTAGGTTAAAATGACCTTTTTTATTCAGTCTTGATGTAACAGAACAAGCACAACTCGCTCTACAGACGAACGAAACTTTCACCATAACAAATAAATTCAAACGTTCACCATAACAAATAAATTCAAACGTTGATAATATAGTATAACACATTAAATAGACTAATATAAGCTGGCTTCGAATATTTTACCTCCGCGTATTTAAAATATCGGCTAGCGAGAATGCTAAAATAAGCTGGCGAAAAATACTAACAGCAAGATGTGATTGCCAGAAGTTATCCTCTAAAGAATCTAAACCATCAGCTTAAAATCACGCAAAGCTAATTTGCATTCTGCTACGGAAAGGAGACGTTATAGTAAAAGGTTAAATCAAAATAACTGGTTAATTAACACAAAATTCTTTACAACTCCCTTGTGCCATGTGAGCAAAAAACATTAACCAATAGGTAAAAGTAGCTTATTATCGATTAATCAGATTTAGAACTGGAAACACAGTGTAAAAGTTTTGTAAACGATTCCGACAGTTGCGAAATTTCTTTAGGCAGTGATCTTAGTGTATAAATTAAACGGATTTTCCCCAAGCAAAAAACTTTTATGCAATTGAATGGAATGTTTTTTATCTTTTTCATCTGAATTTCCTTTCGCTGCCATTTCTGTAATTCGTTAGAACGTAACAGGAGTGACAGAGAATTTCATTTGTATAATATGTTTGTTTTTATTTGCCTTGCTTTTCCATGCTGGATACAAACCGAGCCGCTGAACAATGTATTCGAAACAATTTTGTTCTAAAGAATTCCATAAGTGAATAGTAGGAATTAGTGTCTAAATAGGAATGGAGAAAAAGATTCGGGGACAAACAAGATATTATTGCCCAAACTTACGTATTCAACTGTAGAGACATTAAGTATTTTTGGAAGAAGGCAAGATGAAAAATGAGCAATTGCCTTCGCCGGGAATCGAACCACGGACCTCTGGAATACCGGCCCAGAGTGCAGAACCACTATACCACGAAGGCACGCTAGGAAGGCGGGAGAAATACCTTATATACTCCCCCTTTTAAAAGGCGACTGGGGTTTTTAGGGGACCCAATCGCCAAATCCTGGGTGAGGAGAATCATCATCCAACACCCTTTTAGTTCGGGCGGCACTGTAGAGATATTACGTATTTTTTGAAGCAGGCAAGATGAAAAATGAGCATTCACCTTCGCCGGGAATTGAACCACGAACCTCTGGAATACCGCCCAGGATGCAGAACCACTACACCACGAAGGCACGCTAGGAAGGCGGGAGAAATATCTTATACAAATATGCATCCTATTTTTTTTTTTTTTTTCAAATTATTTAAGTCATCAGATAGCATTTAAAAATAAAGAAAATACGAACGTGAAAGTAAAAATTTTAAGCATCATTTTGCCTTCCCCTAGCATTTACTTTTGAACAAATGCCCGGCCTCTGGGTTTTTAAAACAAATTTAGCTATCACTGTGAATCTTGGGTTTAAAAGCGGTCGAGCTGTAAAGTCGCTGAAGACTAGTAGTTCGACCTGGGTTCGATGTCAGGCGTACAGGATGGCAGCATGGACGTTTTCGTGTTTTTTCTCATGTGTAACGTGATACAAGTCAGTTCTCATTAGAAAGTCCTCCACGAAGGCATCCCTTCCCTTAGAAAGATAGCCCACTCGCGCTTTATCATAATCAAATAAAGCAAACTCGTGCAAAACGGACTTTCTTGTGAAGCACTTCTGTTTGGGAAAAAATCAACTGTCAAAGTCAAAAAGGCTATTTTGTGCTAAATAAAATTACTCTAAATACTTTAAGTTTCGCAGATGCAAAAATTTTTAATATAGTTTAAAAGTTGATTTTATACAAAACGAAAACTAATTAGGAACTGTATTGACAAAAAAGTGCAGCAGTTTCTGGGCCTCATTCACGTAAGATTTTGCGCGTCTTAAAGGAAAAAAAAAAAAAAAAAGAAAAAACTGCCTTTCAATTATTCCATTAGGAAAAAGTATTCGCATTGTAATTAACTGTGCGTTTCTGGTGTAAACATTATATGCTTACATGAAAAATGTTAAGAATCAAAGTTTAATTTGGAAAATATGTGAACATCGCTATCTTTTACTAAGCAAATGAAAAATAACAACAAAAGGAAATGAAATTTCTAAAAATAAGAAATGTTTTACAACAATAGAAATGAATATAAATTATAAAAATTAGGAATATTTCGCAACAATAAAATCGAATGTAAATTCTAAAAATAACGAATTTATCACAACAGTAGAAGGGAATGTAAATTTAAAAAAATACGGAATTTTTCTGAACAGTAGAAGTGAAGGTAAATTCCGTCATGTTCTTTTTGATTAAATGTTTCTTACGGAAAAGAAAAGAAACAATTATGATCTTTTAAGCAAATCATCAGGGAGAGCGGCTAGCAAATTTTTCCTGCAGCGAAGGCAGGAAGGGGGGAAATCGCGACTTATCTTTCTAAATGCGTTGTCACCTGCCTCTCAGCAAAACTACATCGTGATTCTAGTCCTCGTTATCACACTAATAAGCTATGCGCGCTGAAGTATGAAGTATGCCGGGAGCCATGATATACTGGGTGAGCTGAAGTTTTAAACTTCTGTACCTCTAAATCTTTTAACTTAATTTACGTTTATTAGGTGCGGTACTTAAACTGTAACATGTGTTTAATGGGATATATGGTAGAACAAAATATAGTTTTTTTCCGAAATTAAGAAACAAGAGTAATTTTTACCAACTAATTTTTAGTATAATTTTAAAATTTCTCAAAGAAAGGAAAACTCATTCTTTACAAATAAAATAGTAATTGCATCGTGGCATGAAATTTTGCGATTGTTTTGGCGAATTTTATTACATTTTGAGAGATTTTGAATTTATTGAATAACTTCCAAATTTCCAACTGCTTTCAAACTTTAGATGTAATTGCTGTATTGTTTTTCTATTTAAAATGTCCTGTTATTTGCCGAGTCATTTTCTCAATACTTAAAAAGTGTTACAAATTAAAGTTTGATGGTAACACTTAAAAGTTCGCAATTGGCGTTGTATGTAGAAGAAAATGTGAGCAGCTTGCCGAATCACAGACGGCAATCGGCTTCTGTTAAATCGGCAAGCTGCCGATTTAACAGAGATCATGATCTTACGTAGCAACGTGATAGTATTTCTAGAGGTTTGTCTTTCTAATAAGTGTTTAAACAGCTGTGCTATATAATAATTTAGTTTTGTATTAATTGTTTATATCATTTCTTGGTGTCTAATAGACGTGTTTTATAAATGTTAGTGTAAATCCACGTAAAATATCATTCGATGCAACAGAAATTTTGATCTTACATAGCAGTGTGTCAACGCTTCCAGAATTTAATTGTTATTTTTAATGAGAATTCAAAAACATATGCAATATAAAACATATTTAGGTAGCGTACTAATTATTTATATTATTACTTCGTGAATAGTAGACACTTTTTATAAGAGTTATTGAAAATCTACACAAAACATTCTTCAACAGAAATCTTTGTCTTACGTAGCAGCGTAATAAACAATTCGAAAGTTACTTTCTGTTTTAATGCTAAGCTCTTTGCAATAAAATAAATAAGAAATAATGTGCATAATTTTTAAATTGTTGAACTATAAAAGTTTTTTTTTTTTTTTTTTTTTTTTTTTGCTAGAAGCTCTTTACTTTTACGAAGAAGAGTTATTGGAATTTGGTAAGAATTGTTGCCTAAAAAATTAAGCAAAGTAGCAAATTACCATTTTATAGCATCATTATGAAATACTGATTTATTCTTTGACTGATACTTCGGTGCATGTGCAATAAACTTCAGAATAAAAGAAATAGATTTGACAACGAAACTAAGGATGTTGCAAAAATCTTATGAAACCTTTTGCATTTAAAAAAAAAAAAAAAATCGAAATTAGTCAGAGTTTTACATTTACAGCGAACAAAACTGAAATCTAAGGGGATTATCTCGATTTCGCCGTAAACCTAGTAAAAGGGTGAAAACAGATTTTTAAAAGCTGAAATTTTCTGTTTTTATGGTTGTTAATTAAATTGCATTTTATTAAATTTTTATTGGCATTGTCTTTATTAGCAATAGATAAAACTTCAAAATTTTATTTGGTTATTTTACATTCCGTTTTTGAATTAATTTTAGATAAAGGGACCAGTAGGGAAAGCGTAATTTCATTTAAAAAATACTTCTTAGTTATGAGTTTAAGTATTCTTTACACTATGATTTAAAATGTTTTATATCGATTTTTTATATTAGAGGAAATTATTTAGTTTAAGAAAGATACTTTTGGTAAATTACATTTGTAACTTTGTAGTTACAGGAAAAATATATATTAATACTGGATTTTTGAAGACAAGTATTAAGCACATATAGATCTTATTCCGGATGAGCTTGGAAGGAAAATTCGAAAATATGTTAACAACGGAGTAAATAACTAGAAATATAGGAGCACTGAATACCTTTACGGCTAATAACAGAAGGAATAGGAGTACTGAAATACTTATGGCTAATGACACAATTAAGATTAATGGTTCGAAAAAAAATAAATAAGAATGTGCGTTTGTTTTCAAAGATGCAAATTTTCAGATATATTAATATAAATAACATTTACACAAAGAATATTTAAAGAGGGATTTTAAAGAGGTATATATTTACATAGATAATATTTACCCTGGGAATATTCGTACAAAGCATGTGTAAACATGCAAAATTCTAGTCGAAGTGTAACACAAATACAGATATGAAAACAGAAACTTTCGATCATAATTGAGGGTTATGATTAGTATAAAGATCAATAGAGACATGGAAAATAATAACTGGACTGTTTATTTAAAATGATGGTGCAATACATTTTTATTTGTCCAATTTAAACAGCACAATAGTACTTGGTTGCATTGACAGAATCATTGTATAGTATATATTAGATTTAAGCCGCAATAAATATATTAGATTTATATGATTCTCTGATATTTAAAGCACCAAACTGCTACAACCGTAAAAGCTTATCGTTTTGTCTACCCTTTAAACGCAAGAATCGCAAGGTGAAGCTTTAAAATAAAACTTGTTTAATAAGACGTCAATATGATGGTTTACATAAACAAAACTCTGCAACCTGTGAGCAATTAAGTTCATGCATTCAAACCTAACTGAATGGGAAAGTACAAATTCACGAAGCAAAAGCGGCTTGGTAAAGCTAAACCCATTTTAAAAATCAGCCAGGAAGGAAGTGCAGCAGAGAGAGAGTCAGCCAATGATACCATAGAGTTCTTTGTCTCCCAAATCAAGAGCTCTGCTCTTATTTAAATTTAACTACTTTGAGTTCTGGAAAGAGTTCATGAAAACAGAAATGAAAGTGCAGGCACACTGTAAGATACATGAATTAATTAACATAAAACTTTGAGAATTAACATTATTTGTTTTATTTATTGATTGAATAATCGTAAATCAGTTTTCGATTCAGATTTTCAATGTGAATTTTCCTTGAGGGAATATTCTCTGTATAAAAATAACCAGAATTAATAATCTTTGTGTAAATGGCCCTGCCCTTTAAGCTTTTGATAATCATGAAAGAGCTCTGCTCGTATTCCAGTTACGCACTGCAGTGGAAGCAAATGAAACAGCTCGCATTACGACTAACAGACATCTCGCGTATTTGGAAAGAAAGAATTGCTTAATCTCGCAACCACGAAGGGTTAAACACACCATTACCTATTTTATTGGAATTATTTTGCAGGAAGAGCATCTGCGACAAAAGTTTGCTACACTTCCTCCACACTTTTAAAATCAAAGCCGCTGTTTATTTTATTATCATCACATTATATCCTGAAAATCTCTAAACGTACACGCCTGAAATCGCGATGAAGCCAAACGTTCCGTTGCGAATTGAACCCGGGCGAGCTACCAATGTATAGCAAACTTATCCATTCGCCTGTTGTTGAACCCGTAGAAAAGGTGTTTGCTGATGATGAGAAATGTTGATCAAGGGTGGTACTTCTCGTTTTCTATTTCTGCTTTTAGTTGAATGCAGTTTTGTTCTAATTGGTTACTGAATCCCTTTATCTCTTCATCTGCAGCTACCATTCCTTTGTTCCCCTTTAGCTCTTAATCGGAAGCTATAACTCTTCTGTGAAACCCATTGACAATCCAGATTTCGACTCAAATCTTGTGGAAGCCTTATAAATGCACTCAATTAAGTATATGCACCCAGAAAAAAAATTGATCCACAGTTACAACGAAACGCGGCATGCAAATGTGGCTTGGCGAGTTGTGTAAATGATTAAACATGCAGCACCATTCAGCTCTGCGGAGCGATATGATGAACGTCTTAAGTGCGTATAATGTAAAAGCGCAGGTGCGGCGAGTGTCCAGTATTTACAACCACATTAATGGCTTTTATACATGACACTGTAATGAAAGATGTCTTTAAGACGTTCGATGACGTTACGAATAGTCGTCACAGTTTCAGAGGGGTCGCGTCATAGGACTAATAAAAGCCGGTTGGTTGAACAGGCGAATTGGTATACTATTTCTTACTCAGCGGTCCACAGCCAGAACACAGGGTGTGACAGTCTGGGGAACGATCAGTTGGGCCAGCAGTTTAACATTAAGTGCGCTGCGAAGTGCGTTGACTACATTTTGCAGCCGATCGCACTACCTATGCTAGCAGGTCATCGGATTTGTCTTTTCCAGCAAGAAAACGCTCGAACAACGCATGAATAATGACGTGTTAACGTTCTCGAGTAGCCTGCCAGGTCTCCAGAGCTGTCGCCTATGTTTGAGATATGTTAGGCAGGCAAATTCAGTCGTGTACAAATACGTCCCAATTCGCTGACTAGTTGCTCCATTTGGGGCACAGTCTACCGCAGAAGAACACTAGGCTACTTAATAGACCCCCTGCCCAACCGAGTACCGGCTTCTATAATCAGTAGGTGGATTTTTCACATTTTTTATAATACTTGCTCGTAATTAAAACGCTTTTTTCACCCCAATTTTTTATCATTTGTTTATCTACACACTATACTCCTGACGAGTTTCGTAGCTGAGACTCGGTTCTTTCTGGATGCATATATTCATTGCAACGGGGTGTATTATATTTTAGAACAAGGCTTCTGAGACTTATCTCTGTTCATATCTTACATTAGACATAAATTTAAATATTTGCATTATCAGTACTATATTCCTCCTTATCTACTTTGCGAACATGATGTGTCCTGAATGGGAACAGTGAGCTTACTGGAAGCTACATTGTGTGGAATTGTAAAATAGATGACTAAGTTGCGAAGGGTTTAACTACTCTTTATTCTCCACGATATTACAGGCGCTCCCTCACTTCCGGATACAAAGACCAACCACTTGTGGTCTGAACGTAAAAATATAAGAACTACTAACTAAATTTAAATAAGAGCTTACTTCGAATACTTTATGCAGATGACTAACATTAAGGTTTCCCTTTTAGTTTATTCCGTATGTAGAGCGCAACTTGCGGAAAACTACAATATGTTTTAAATATCGAGAGGACTAAACCTCTGGCCTTAAAGGCGGACAGCAACTGATTGAAGCTCGCGTGGAACACAGTGGCAAGGAGGCTTACCTTCTCTCCATATAATTCTGTTTGTGGCGAAAAGCCACAACTTAAATACTTAAGCGTTAGCAAGTACAATTTGTATAAACAATTTAATGCGTTTATTCTGGCCGTAAGTGGAAAAATAAGAGAGGACAGTAAAGTTTTAAAGCAAAATAAACGTTAATCAAACTTTAAGATCCTTACAGCATTTGAATTTGTTCTTAATTTTTAGACTCAAGAATATTTATTGAAAGCGAACAGATTTTTATAATTATTGATCGCCGTGCATGATACATCTAAACATAGATGTCAATTAGAAATAAATAGTTGTTGTTTTACGAGTATTTAACCAAGCGAGCTATATTTGAAGAATTAAAATTGATCCAAATCGCTATACTTGGAGTTTTCTGGATAAATATTTTTCTTGACGAGAAAACAAAAGGAATGCTATTTTAGTGAAATTTCTATAGCGATGCATTATTTCCAGAGCAAAGCCGTGGGCCGAGGCACTGACACCGTCTCTGAAACATCATCTTTAAGCTCTGCTCAACTTCTAATGATACCTCATCAAGTCCAGATGCAGCAGTTCCTTTCCCCTGCTCAGATACAACAGTTCCTGCAGCAGCAAGCGCTGTATTACCAAAGACAACAAGTAAGTACCTTTATAGATCTTTCGCTTACAAAATTCATTAACCATAATCAAACTTCGCAGCAGAATCTTCAAGAGACCGACTTTTTCGGCTCACTCTACCCGGTGTCCACTGAACTAAATGCATTAAGAAATATGAATGATCTCACACAAACCGTGTGAACTGGTTTATGAGTACTAGAAAGAAGAAAAAAAGTATTAGCATTGTTGCAACTGTCAAGAGCTGTGAAGGATGTTCTTAATTTGAATTCGTGTAAAGTTTTAATTACAAAAAATATAAATTAAAATTTCATGCTTTTCAGATTCATCACATTGTAATATTTATACGATATTAATTACTAAGCATGATTTTCAGAATTCAGGTTTTCCGTCAAGGTCAATGTGTGTGTTTATATATATATATATATATATTACGTAAATTTTCTGCATTTCTAAAATTTTCTTTATTTCATTAATTTTCAATGTTTCATTTTAGTCTTTTGATTATACATTTCTGTGCACTAGTTCTTCATTGTTTTATTTTTTAACAAAGTTTGCATCGTTTTATTATGATTAAAGGCAATTTTCTCAAGTAAGGAAATACAACTCACTCTTATAGTAATTACATATTACGATTTGAAGATTGAATTTTCAAATTAAACAAAACCTCCTATTTCTTACTGCTTCTTAATTAGCAGTTTAAATAATTTTAAATTAATCTTACTGTACAGCTGTTTTAATCTTGATTCTTACTTGAGAAAAAGACGAAATACTTTTGCATCTATTAATTATTGTTAATTGATCGGAAATTAGTATATATATATATATACCATTTCAACAATGCTTCTTCAGCAGCTGTTTGTACTTTGCTTTTCTCTACATTTTTTCGTGTTTAGGTTCCCATTTCACATGAGCAGGAATTTTCGTATATATTTTTCTAATAATACACAGATTTTCTCCAGTGTGCTTTTATTTAAACTTGCCAGATGGTTGATTTTTTGAAGCAATAAATGTTTTTCAGTACAGACTTAGAAATAGAATTAAAAAGTTTTAGATCAAAGGATGAGAAACTACTCCCATATACTCTCTTATCTTATTATGGATTTTGCACATGAAAGTATATTTTGCTCATAAAAGCATACTGAACATTTTGCAAATCTTATATTTTGCATTTTAAGGGCCATAAAAAAGTTAGATCTTTTAGTTATAGCGCTCTCTCCATATTGTTTGAAATTTTCCCCGTAAAGCTAGCTATTTTAATTTATAGCAATTTGAAGCACTTGTCTACAACAATATATAAGGATACTAAACTCGTGTAAGTTCTATTAACTAACTGAATAATTGAAATGCGAATGTAACATATTTAAAATCAATAACAAAACAGTATTTACCAAATACTTTTGAAGTTTTAGAAATAAAATTGTCATGAATAAAATTTTCTGTGAATAAATAGGTGTCAGGGTATTAAAGTTGCAATCAAAAAAGGATAATAATCTTAAACACCTGGAATGTATTTTGTTTGTTATCTAAACTAAATCTGAAACGTAACTCAACACCTAGATTACGTAAGAATCAATTTGTCTCTGAAAGTAATATAAAGAAATGAGATATATCAGAGATGAAGTCGCCAGCAAAGAAGAAATTTAAGCAAACATGATGTGAACTTCTTCACCTCTTGTTTTAAGAATAAGCTAAATTACCTAAATATGCAAAGTTTTCAGGTACCAGAACTCCTCTCTCTCTCTCAGACTAAACCACAAACTCATTGCGTACTTTTAATAACTGCACACGCATTATTAAAATAATATTTATTGCACTATTCTTATTTTATTAACAAAGAATAGTAGAATCTCCGAATCCAAATGTTTTCGTAAGCTAATCATTTTGATATTCTTTCATCACAAAATAAATTACTGTTAAGGTTTAATGTAGTAACTATTAAAAATTATCAGATTTCTGAAATTAATGAAGTGATTTCATGCTTCGTATGCTATATGCCTAGGCTAGTTCTTAAATATATTTCACTTGAAATCAGATACTAGCGAAAATACCGTCAAAATGTGTTTTGATTCAAGTTAATTCTGTTCCAGAAAATTCTTATTTAGAAACGTTCATTCAAAGCTGTTTATGTCGAGTAATATCCGCTTGGTAGAAATAACGTGTTTCTTTAATCCAGTATGGCAAAGCACGCGAAAGCTGTCAAAATATTCGTTATGGAATTTTTTTATCTTATATTTTCTGATAAAATGTTTATTTTAATGTGTGACTATGAGGCAATGCTTGTATTTTAAGTTGTTTTTAATGTTATATATTTTAGAATCCTGAAAGATTCTTTAATTCCAGGTATAGTAATGTAGTATTTTCTTCTTAGCAGCAGCATCAACAGCAGCTAAAGCAACTGGAATCTTTTATCCCTCATTTACAAGAACAGATCCAAATGAATATGATGCAACAGAATCAAGTCCTACAGCAGCTTACAAATCTTCCGATGGAACTGTCGTCAGAGAAAGGCGCGCGACATCAGTTGCAGGCACAGTTGCAGCAACTTTCAACGGAACAGCGCCAGCTGATCCAGCAAATGCAACAGACTCACACACAGTACCTCATGGCTGCCAACCCCTACAATACCTCTATCCAAGGTTGATAGCATAATAATTTCTTTTACTAATTTCCATATTTTTTATGATATTTTGACAAAATTATTTAAGATACAGACTAAAATTCTGAATTCATGAAGATTAAAATCTGTTTAAAAGTTTTCCTTTTAATTACAATTCAACTAATAATCCTTAAAAATCTAATTTTTATGTACTATTCTGATTTCAAGGGTAAATGACTGCACTTAAACACTTTTAATTCTCAAACCTACTGGCAATTGCATTGGGTTTCATAAATTAAGAAGTAAGTTATCTGAGATTAGTTTCTAGGAAACTAAAGTCTTTTTTTAAATTTATTTGTTGACGCGGAAACGTGAAATTGTATAATGTATTTAAAACAATTCTCAACTTCCACTGTTCGAGCAGTAGTAGAATCATAATTTTTTCTTCATTTAGCTGAAAATTTACATATGAAAAGGATGTTTTTCATATCTTCATGTTATATCCAATAGAAGGTACTCATCCATTTTGCTGTTAAAGAAATTTAACATATGTTTTACACACGTTTTACAAAACTTATAAATATTTCTTGAATAAAAAATACTATTCCATCTCCAAAGAATAAAGATTTAAGTACTATTTCATTAGCGAGTATGCTTACTGCATCCTGATTTTAATTAGCATAGTATTAATAAGCACCTCCTTAATAAGCTTTCCATTTAGAAAGAGGTATTGGTTATCGATTCTTTCGATCAACACTATGTTATTTCAAAAGGTATGAATGAAGTATGTTGATTGGAAAATCCGCCCTGTAAGATGTGGCCTATAATAAAGTATTACATGCTGATCTTTTGATTATTCATTAGGAAGGCATACAAGATTTCTCTTCAATTTTTTACAGGTTATAAGCCTCTGATAGTATATAACACAGTATATGAGCCTTAGCTTTTAGAAGTTCATTAAAGCCTGTTTCTCTTTGGAAGTGCTCTCTCTCTTCCTTTCTTTCACTTTCAGTTTTTATTTTTTTATTCCAGAATTAAAGCTGTACCATTTTTATAATTAACATGCTCAAAACTTAGAAGAGTTTGGTACAGGTTGTTTGTGAGTTAGCATGTTTATAATTAACGCAGAATCGTTTCTCAATTCAGTATTAAAGTCTTTCTGCTTTTGATGATCATCTCCATTTACACTTTGAAGAAAAAGGTAAGCGATTTGCTTATAAAAATCTCTATTAAGGACACATTTTATGCCTGTGTTGATGAAGGTAAGGAGCAAAATCTTCTTCATTGAAGCTTCAATTGCTGTAATATTATTATAAACCTTGAAAGTAACAGCAGCATGTACGCCGAAGAATTTTGGAGACAGGCGCAATCATTTAATTGCTGTAAATGCTAAGGATACATTTACACATAATCAGGAATTTTTCATTGGATCGGATGCGATAAGCATCTCACATCCCTGAGGATTTGAGAAGATATTTCTTTGGAGAAGCAATAATCTTTAAAAAAGTGTACACTGAATTTTTGACATTACTTTCAGAAGTATAAATTGCGTTTTTCATAACAGAATCATCTGACTACCTTTATCAGACACTGTAAATCACATCACATCTTAATAATCGTGTAATATATATGTATATATATGTTTAAGATCTAAATTTTGAATCAATATTGTATATTAAGTTAAAAGTTAAATTATCATAATAATACGTGATGTTTCCCTATACGAAAAGCAATACATTTAAAGATCGAATACCTTTTATTCAATGCTACCAAGAAAAAAATAACATTCTAAAACAAATTTTTGTTTTTTAACAAATTATAAACTTGCATCAAATAATAAGTATCCAAAGGAAGTGAGAAGTCATTTGTATATTTAATTATATTAAACCCTGCTTTTTGCCAGTTTTTCTAATTATTTCAATAGTTCCAAATTTCGGAGAAAAAATAAATCATGTCTCTCAAAACTTAAGCTGTTTCATTCAGCAACAAGCGATGATAAATTAGAGGTAATATTCTAAAATGTTATTTAAGTTTAGTTGGATACAAAATCTGATCTGATGAAAAGCAGCTCTTAGGTGCAGTCATTGCCCTGAAAGAAATTTACTTTTTGACCCTATCCATAAATGCATTTAGTTCTAGAATTAGGATGTCTCCTAACCGAGAAATTAAGATTAAAATTTAACATTAGGATCAAATTTTATATTTCGTGAAATTTCTTGCATGCAGACAAGTTTAGCTCGGCTAGAACTGGGGATGGAGTGCACAATATCCTTTTCTTCTGTAGGTGAGAAAATTGACTCGGTTGTGACATCATGGAAGGGGAATGAAGAGCTAAACATAACAAATGGAAACCATCTCACTCCCGCCTCAACGTCTCAACAACAAAACGGACAACAAAATGTGGGGTCACCATCATTGACTCCACCATCTAATCGTAGAACTGCAACTCCGAAAGAAGAACCTCCCACCCATCTACTTTACGGACATGGAGTCTGTAAATGGCCCGGATGTGAAACATTCTGCGATGATTATCAGGACTTTCTCAAGTAAGCAACTGTCGAAGATTTACAAATTCTTAAGTGGCCCGAGAAAACAATTTTTATTTCAATAATAATATTCCCTAATTAACCTTAATGAGAGCTATGCACTCTTTAGAACATTTTAAAGCAGATACAAAATATTTACTCCATAATCGAAGAGCAAACTGTAAAACAATTTGTGAGAATGAGTGTTTTAACACTTTTTAGTTCTTAAGTGCAACATTCCATTAAGGATTTTAGTTATACAACTTATTAAAGGGTGAGTAAATCATTCACAAATTAATTTTTAAAACTCGACCAAAATTAAAGTGATGAAAACAAGCCACTTTTGATAAAATCAAAAGTGGTGTCATTATGTGATCATTAAATTCGCCTTCAGATGTGTATTTTATTTTGTGTTTTACATTACAAACTCAGTCTGATGCAACTTTGGAGACCCTTTCACTAGCGACAAAGGTTAGTACGTATATAAAAGGTTAGTACATATATCAAATATCTTTAAATTTCCTAAATACAGAATATTATGTTTCGACCACAAGCTGGGCTGCAACGTATTTGAACGAGTATGTATAATTTTCAGATCGTTTCGTGGAATCATTATTAAACTGTTCTGATTTTAAAATCTCTTTTCACTCACTATAATTTTCGGGGTGTTTTTTAGATTTCATATTGACGAATCCTAATAAGGGATTTCGTCTTCATTAAAAGCCACTAGTTTTAAGATAATGCGGGAAATAAACTCACATGTGCCAAAATAATTGATGACAATTAATACTATTTCTGCATGTAGTTTTAGCAAATAGTTTAATGAGGCCCAGGTTTAGATGAAGCTGACAGAAATCAGTCTAGGTTCACTGAGGTTTCACGCATAATATATTTCTCGGTAGTCATAATACTTTCACTTAAAGAGCAATTTTTTTATGATGTAGTTGTTGTTTACTCCTTATTTTAATGAAAAAATATTTAGTAAAGTCTATTTACAGAAGATATCAGTTATGGCAAAGCCATGAGATCAGCACAGAGATTCCACAAACGATCTTCATTAGGTACTATAATTGAGAGTAAAAATTGTTGTACATAGTTTGTTGGGAACAGATAAACAAAAGTAGGTACATTCAAGAAAGTTGAAGACACGTTAGCTTACTTGTGAAGAGATATGTATCAAAACTTCGATAATAAAATGAGAGATACCTATCATATATAAAGGTACCAATTTAAATGATTTTGATTGCCGTCAAACTGTAAGTGTTTTCAAGACTGGATTATTAGATTTCAGGGATTATCAAACTTATATGCATTTCGTATAATACCGTAATAACAGTGTACCAGTAGTATGCAAAATTCTATAAAACGTTTGTAAGGAAAGCAACGGAAAAACCAACATTAGATTCTTGAGAGAAAAGGACACGCAGCGCAGGAGATTACTACAGATTTTAACGAAAATGTTTTGCAAGCTAATGCACAAAATCTATTTGTTGAAGTATGGCTAAGGCTAAATTTAAAAGCCAAAGACTTCTCTGCATTCTCCAATACAGATTCAAGGATACATAGTTTTGAGGGTGAAGTCTGCAAGTTTTCTCCACCACTGGACTATAAGAAATTTTTGCAAGCGTGACATTTCGTTAAATGAATCAAAGCACCAAGTGCGTCATGCTTTTGGCAGAGTGCTTGTGTTGCGAAAACTTCATGAAGCATTGCATCCTTTATGCCAGACTGGTATTCTACAGGCAGTAGTGTAAACATGGCAGTAGTGGTACGAGGCAGTAGTGTAAATTCTGGGAAGCGTTTACATCGATTTCTAGGACCCTTCATATCTCTGGAAGAATTTCTTATAGTTTCAGGATATGTTATCATATTCGCTTATCATTGCTCATGTTTATTAGCATATCCTTCCTGAATAGTAATGCTACTTTCTAGCAGGATAATTCCCAATCCCATTCCAGAGATTGGCAATTAATCTTTATTGTATGATTTTTCAACCAATCTTGATTGCAAGAGCATTTCAATAAATTTAAATCAATTGATTTCCCTATCAAATCATCAAATACAATCCCACTAAGAATCTTATGGTGGTGATGGAATATTCTTTTCAAGCTCGTGATTCACGGCCATATTCTATGAAGTATTTGCAACAGGCAGTTACGGAATATTGGGAGAAATGCTACCATTTCGGTTCAAATACGCTACTGAATTGCTTCCAAAGCATATAAGTGCCATTATTCGAGATAAAGGTGAACCAACATGCTCCTAACAAGGTGTGTATAGTGCAATAATTTCTCCATTTAGTGCATTTGGGAAAAATCCCACAATTTTTCATTAGAGTCTTCCAATCTACTTCAGGAATAGGAGGAAATACACTGGTGTGCAAAAATTAAGGACGAAGTAGAAAAATTAGCATATCAGCTGAACGAAGAGGCAGAGCGGACAAAAAGACCAATCAGGAGATTAAGTAAGGTGATGTACGGTAGGACATGCGCATATATGCAGGTAGACGTAATGGAGGAGTGTCTGAGTAGTATAAAGCATGTTGTCGGTGTAAGATCAGTATTTCTGGCAAAGAGATTGCACGCCGTATAGCAGTTAAAATCACACCGAGTTGCTGCCTCAGCGAGAAATGGCGAATAATCAATCTTTTAGACGACATCTGGATGCTTTTACCCGAGGTCGAATCATTGGGAAGTTGGAGGAAGGCCGCAGTGTGACAAGTGTGGCTGCAGAGTTCGGAATTGCTCACAGCATCGTTTCACGACTTTGGAGACAATTTCAAACTACAGGAACAGCTATCCAGGGGTTTAGTAGTGGTCGTCCACGAGGAACCACACCCGCAGATGACCAGTATATTGCCTTACAGGCCAGAAGAAACAGGCGGGAGACAGCGGGAGAAATCGCTAGACACACGACACAGGCGACTGGACGACCGATATCGCGTTTTACCGTAGCCACAAGACTGCACGGTGGTAGTCTGTTTGCACGACGCCCTGTACAGTGTGTACCTCTAACGCCTGCCCATCGGAGAAGGCGTTCTCTGTGGTGCCGGGAACACCGGAATTGGAGAGACAATGAATGGGGACGAGTACTCTTTACAGATGAGAGCAGATTCAGTCTGAGTAGCGATTCTCATCGCATACTCATCTGGAGAGAGCGGGGAAGCCGCAATCATCCCTCGAACATCATTGAAAGGGACAGGTATGGAGGTGGCGGTGTTCTCGTTTGGGGAGGCATCATGCTTGGTAGTCGTACAGACCTTCGCATCTTCGACGCAGGTTCAGTCAACGGGACCCGTTATTGTAACGAGATTCTTCTTCCATATGTGCGTCTTTTTAGAGGCGCTATGGGTCCGCAGTTCCTTTTCATGGACGATAATGCAACATGTCATCGCACAGTAGCTGCTGAACAGCTGTTAGAGAGTGAGGATATTGAACGTATGGATTGGCCGGCACGATCTCCGGATCTCAATCCCATCGAACATGTATGAGATTTTCAAGGCAGACGCTTGGCAGCTCGTATCTTACCACCAGTAACGATTCCGGAGCTTCGATTGGCGCTGCAAGACGAATGGGCAGCAATGCCTCAACAACTCATTGACACCCTCATTCTCAGCATGGGCAGACGCTGTGAAACCTGCCTAGCAGTCATGGGAGACCATATCCCCTATTAAAGACCGGATGTTTCTTGCTGGACACCCATCACAGGGATGTTTCGGCCTTCAGTAGCATTGCGCTCCATGCTACGTTTTCAATAAAGCTTCTTTTTATCCCTCTGATTTCTCTTTTAGTAAGTGTTGGTTACATTACTCATGTCCTTACGTATTGGGGATCTTACGGTATTAAATGTGTTGATTTGGAAAACTTTTGTACAAAGTTATATTGAAAAAACCGTCTCGTCCTTAATTTTTGCACACCGGTGTATACTAAGAGCTTCCTTTAAAGTTATTTTAGGTGAGTTGATCTTTATATTTTTTAGTCATATAATTACACACTCATTAAATTTCGATTTTTTAGCTTATATATTACTCTCCCTCATCCAACAAAACAACATGCTCCTTAAAAAATGGTGGCGAGACAGAATTTGTAAGGCCAGTATTGGATCAACTGAAATCAAAATTTTGCAGAGTAATCCTCCATTTCATAAAGAGGATTTTGCTGCTGAACAGTATTATTGACAAGTGATTTCTTTTCGGCAAGACATTTCTTATAGTTTTTTTTTCCTTCTCATAGGTTGGGCACTTGCTTGTTAAGAACTGGCAGGTAGTGTACAAACACGTCAGTCATTTAGAGTCTTATTACCAAGAACATTAAAGGGTGCTGCACAGGTGGGAAACGGATTCCTTGAGAAAAAAAGGCAGAAAACAGCAAACTTCCTTGCTTTCTTTGAAATTCGAACACAGGCCCAGACATTTGGTAGCCGGCAGCTAACCACGCTACGAACATTTTTTTTCGATATCAGAAAGAAGGATGCGGAGAAATAATTTGTATTCTTAAAGTAAGACGAATCGCATTCAAATTATCAAAGAAGTCCTTTCATAATTATTTGGATTTTGTTACTTAGTTCCAACAAATATGAGATTGCTCTCTAGCTAAAAAGAGAGATGTCTTAATGGAGGACCTTCTAATAGAAACTGGCTTGTGCTAATATTATTATGCAAGGGAGGAAACATGCATACCTGTTTTCAGATCGTGTATCCGGCCGGCATGCAATTTCAGTCTGAGACCATTGCCATACATACTTTCGGTCGCCGAGAAACGAATTTGGAACGAAATACCAATCTTATGCACTCTGCTAGCAGTAGACTTCATTCCTAGTAAGTCGTTAGTTAATGTAATGTTGCAATGTGAACACTTTCTGGTATTCAGTGTGTAATTGAATAACTTAATTATTACTATTTCGTCTTTTTTATTTAAACTAATATTTGCTAAATGTAGCTTCCAATTTTTTATTTCTTAGTAAAAGTCACTGCAATAAACAAATTTTTAAGGGAACCATTTATAAATTTCATGGTGCAGCTTTGGTAAGAACTGAAATTGATATCCTTAAGCATAGCATGAAACCATCTCAGTTTTGTCTCGTATTCGAATGTAAAATTTTAAGCAAATTTAGAGGAGAAATTATCGATATCTAATTCAGTCTCAGTTTCAAATAAAACTCAATTGCAAAACTGGAAAACTTTGTTTTGGTCAAGTATTTGCGCAATGAATATGATTCAGCAGATTTCATTTCCAGTTAGTTGCGGCTGGAAAAAAATTTGAAATCAGTCTATCAGTTATCAGAAGCTAATGAAAAGAAAACATGACTAACTGTCCATTAAAGTCAATTAAAAAGAAACTATTATCTAAAACAAAAATGGTACTGAAAATAGTCTGAGAAACATATGTAAACTCAAAAATTAAATGTTTTTAATAATTATGCTTTTAACGAAGGAACCGGTGAATGCCCAATTTTCCTTAAATTTAAGAACCAAAACAGCTATAAACATTTGATTAACTCTGCCGTGATATTTAGAGCTGTGTGTTCACATTTATTGTTATAAATAAAGATTTATAATATTTGTTTACAAGGTTTTTATACGAAATTATAATTTCGTTCCTAACTGAAAGGAACAAACGCGAAAAATTGTCTCTTCTAAAAAGTTATTTCAAACTTTTTCTTATTTCTTTCTTTCTTCTTTATTTAGGCATCTGAACGTAGAACACCAGTTAGATGACCGAAGTACCGCTCAAGCCCGCGTACAAATGCAAGTGGTTTCACAGCTAGAAATGCAGCTGAATAAAGAAAAAAACCGTCTTCAAGCTATGATGGATCATTTACATATGAAAACTAGTGGGTCGAATGCTTCGGACATGGTAAAAAGAAAAATTTTACATTATTCATACGAAATTTTCAGTAAAATATGTGATCTCTACTTGTTACATAAATTAGATAAAAAAATGGTGGCATTGCGTTAATAATTCTGAAACAACACTATCATCATCATAGATATAAAACTTACAGTCTTTCAATATAATCGCTTCCCATGTATATCACCTTCTGCCAAGTTAATGGAAGACGTCCTACACCATCAACATGGCGACTTCTGCTGATGCTTCATGATGACCGCCATAAAGCACGGATAAACTCCTCTCTACTCGTAATGGGATCCCTCACGGACTCTCAGGTAGGATGAGTATATTGGGAATTACTGTACTTCCCATTGCTATTGTGGCAGGAGATCCGTGACGGCGTTCTCATTATGATACCCAGAAAATGGAAGGCAAAGGGATTTGTCAAACAATCTGCCGTCAATTTTCCCTTGAAGACGTTTCGCACATGATGTCTCAAGTGACGAACGCCATCATCCTACATGACAGCACGCAGTGTTATATAATAGGACACGGTTACGGATCTCCTGCGACGGTGGCGATAAGGATGTCCTGGAATTGTTATACTTAGCCGATATGTATCCGTGTGACTGGTTTCTTCGCCAAAACGGAATAATCAGTGTATGGGACTCATTACAACTTTACAGTAAATTCATAACAGGAGGTTAATCGTCAGGGGTCGCTGTAAAACATCAACAGAAGTGGACGTGCTGATGGTGTACGACTTGACAGAAGGTGATGAATATGACAAGTGATTGAGAGATTGCAAGTGTTTCTTACGTATGGTAAAAAAGCATTTTCAGAACTACTGACGAGCTGTCACTACTATGTATCCAATTCATGTTGTTTACAAAGGTCTTATCTAAAAGTGAAAGCGATATGCAAATAAACGGAAATTTTTTCCAGAATAGTTAAAACTCATATGGAATCAAAATTGGAAAAAAATAAAACTTAAAGAAACAGAAATGAAGATAATTCTCTTCCTTTAATCTTTGATATGGTCGGGAAGGATTGACGCTGGTCGGCTGAAATTATCTTGAAAATCTAATACTACTGTAAAATCGATGAAAATAACGAACGTTTATGGAATGTACACACACTCGGAACTTTATGAATTCCAGAACACTGAACATAAATAAAAAAAAGCAAGAGTCAGAAAACCTCTGAACGTGCGCAGGTACCCGAAATCCCATTGGAGTATTCCATTTCTTCGCATTCGAGGGGGGGGCAGTGCTATAATCTCTGCCTATCTCATTCGTAATATAAAAATGGTTAGAATAAACTCTATTAAGTCTGATATACAGGTAAGAAATCCGATACCGTAAAATTTATGAATGTATTTTGTAATTATTCTTCTACAGAAAATATTCTCTCTCTATTCGCTTCGGAATACAAAAATTCATTTAAACTTTAGTTTTATTGAAAGGGTTGCCATCCTATTTCAATTTGTCCAGAATGGTCTAGGTTACCATACTGAACTCAGCTCTATTACTGCACTGCTATGCTCAGTCAACCCATTTTTTTCATTAGGATTTCCAGGCTTTAATAAGCATCAAGAAAAATTTCGTAATACAACTGCAGATATAATTATGTGAACTGAACAAAATCCGGGCCTGAAATAATTCATAAATTAATAAGCATCATCATAAGATTATCTAGACAATGGAGAGTTAAAAAACTGTGACGGTAAACTTTATTTTCTTAAATATTGCTTCTAAGTCTGAATTCTTCTTTAAAAAGTTAATCAAAATAAGTCAGTGTATTTTATAAAAGCTGTGTCAGCATGATGTAGGATTTTATGTTTATTAACCAGTAATTATGGTTTGAGCCTTTAACTTTTTCTGTCCGTAGTCCACACCAGAATGCAAATTAGTTATGTATTTAAGCCGAGGGTCTGAGCGTTTTATAGATTCCTGCAGCCACTCATTGCAGTTACGAACTACCGCCAGCTCTACCAAATTTATTTCTGGCTTCAGCAATCTTGCTAGCTGACGTTTAAAATACGCGCCGTTAACCTTTTCAGTCAGCTTAAGTACTTTTTAGTCCAAAGAGGCTTTGTCCCTGAAGGACTATTGTTTTCGTTTTGCGATTTTGCGTTGGTTCACTATAAATGTCCGTTTCACTTTTCAAACTTTTGCAACCAAATATTATATTTGAAGAAATTAAATAATGAAGAATCTGCATAAATGTATGTATGTTTCTTGCATTGTGATAAAACAACGGTACACAGAGCCATCGAATTTTGCATGACGTAATCCTATTGCGATTATGGTACTGTGGAAGTCCAAATTTGGAATTTGTTTTATTTTCGATTTCATATTTTGTAAATCTTTAACGAATTTTTGATTAAAAAACTCAAGATTTCAAAGCGAGCAATGGCAACGTTGTACAGAAAAAACATTTTTATCTCCAGCGCGTGAGACTGCGTATCGGAAATTTAAAAGATATGCTCAATTTAAAAATATTTTGCGATATTGCTCTTGAACTGAATTTTATGGTTTAAGTGAAAAGAACGTGATAGTTAATAAATAAAGGTAACAGAAAAAATGTTAATAAAACGCCTCTTTGGACATAATTAAAAATCTGAAACCTTTTAGATTTTGGGGAGCGGCGTGTGCCTGTATTCTCAGACTACATTAGTTAAATTTGAATTTAACTTTATCTCATGTTATCTGAAATACCCGCAAGTAGCGGAAGTTCCTCCTTATCTCAAGCGGTGTCTGCTGTTAATTTAATGAGTTCAATGTAGAAGTTATTTAAATTTTTTTAAGATTTGCCATTTGAGTTCAGGTTGGAGCGATAACTTCCTTGTCCGTCTGATACAGTCTGGAGGACATTCTGTTCAGCTTCTATACTAGCAGTACTCTGCAGTAGTAGGGAAGAATTCTATAAATGTGAAATTTAATTTTATTATTCAAATTTAGGTAGTACAAATTTACACCAGCTATCTCGGCTTTTGCGTATTGGACTATAAACATAGCGTTGCGTTTTTTGTTTTTTTTTTTCTTTCTTCATGTTCGCACACGGGGCTTGTGTGGATTTGGAGTGAATAATGACAACACTACTTGATGAAGTATCGAAACACACTTTATTTAGCCAATATTAATCAGGACAGCTCCAAAGTCACTTTTTACAGTCGTCGAAGATCTATAAACACGCTGGAACAATCAGCGACACAGCCTTCACACTGTCAGGCAATAACGGTGGAGACAGCTTCACTGCAAAGCACCAGAGTACAGCTTCCGACTCTCCTCGGTCGTTCTTGGAACTCCACGTGCTCTCAAGACTCTCCACGCTACAACTCGCGATGCACTGGACGACACGCATTGCACAGCTCCCAAAACTTCGGTTCAGTCGTTTCCGGAGGTTAACACACTCTCTCGACGATGCACTAGCCACGATATACTAAGAGACTCTTCGATGCACTCGACGACCCACTTGGCACTCACTGGCCGGCTGTCAACTCAATCGTCTCCGGATGGACTAAGTAGATGAGACGCTCTGACTCGCTCTCTCGATGAGGCACTCACACTGACTGCGGATCAGCAGATTTTATATAGCTTTCGGTTTGTGTTCGAGAACATTCTGGGCTAAACCGGTAAGAATTCGTTCCAGAAGGTTCTCCATCCGTCCAAGGCATATCGCTAATTTTGTGGCCAAATGGGCGATTTCTCGCCAAATGTGGCAAACCTGCGTTCCTTGCTATTTTATGGCAACCCTAAAACTGCTTTGCGGGGGAAAGTTATCTTACCACGCCTGTACATTTCGTAACAATATTATTTTTAACCTATGAAATGGCTTACATAAAATAATTTAAACATTAGATTTAGATATTTGACTATAGCAAAGCATATCAGATTCTCCGCTTAAAATGAGAGATACTTTTTTGAAGGACAATCTAGGAAAAACTGGACTGTATTCACATTTCTAATCGGAAAAAACCCATGCAGCTATCCTGTTCGCCGACGTTCGAACCCAGTACAAACTATCAGTATTCAGCGGTCTTAGCCGCTCGGACGCTATTGGGTCATTTTATCATTAGCATGGGATTCATTGATATCATGAGTGACTGACTGTGACTTCTTTATGTGACTGGTATATTTTAGCTTCTCTCCTATTAAGCAAAATTTTCATTCTCGTAAGACAGCCGGCTGCAGACAAGTAATCATAATAATAATAATTACTATTATTATTATTACCACTCCAGGAAAAAAAATGCATACTTCCCTGTAAACGGTTAAGATCACAAAAGGGAAAAAGCCATATAAGTCTCACGTGAATATGAGTAATGAGGTTTCAAAATGAATTTTTCTCAACAGAATCAATTCAATTTAACAAACGATACGTCTGCAAGAGGTAGAGATGTTTAAGAATTATGCCGCAGTATAAGAATAATTATATAAAAATCTGTCAAAGGATTTACTTCGGTTTACCGGAAAGTTCTGTCCGTTTTTGGAATAACGCAAAATACAAATTTTTCTTACTGTCAATAAACTTTATTAAATAACATAATTGCCATTATTATTAATGACTTCTTGCCAACTTGAGGACAATTTGTATGTCCCATTTTTGAAAAATGTTGTATCTTTTGATATCTTCTTCATTTTTAAATGTTTTGCCCTTCAAAAAGTTTTGTAAAGACAAAAACAAGTGATTGTTGGAGAGTGCTAATTCCGGGAAAATTATGGATGCGACAGAACTTCTCAGCCTGGTTCTCCAGATTTTTTACAGTTCCCAAAGCAGCATGTGGCCTGGCATTATCATGATGCAGTATGATATCTCCTATTGAACATTGGTGGCTTCTTTTCTTGGACTGCTGTCTTTAAATTGTCTAATTGCTGACAGTACTTCTCCGAATGGAGCTTTTTGTTTGGTTTTAAAAGTTCATAATGTACTGGTCCTTGAATTCCCCACCATAGACACAACATTCTCCTTATTCAGGATCAAATTTGGTTTAGAGATGGGAGGACTAGGTTTTCTGTGTTCACAATACGCCCTTTCCCTTACGATGTTTCCGTTGGTGATCCACTTTTCATTCCCAGTCATCATCTGGTTCAAGAAGGGCTTCATTTTTTTCGGAGCAAGCAGAGATGTGCATATGACGACTCGATCATCCAAATTCTTCTGACTTAACTCACGTGGCACCCATCTTGAATATTTCCACACCAATCCTATCTTCCGAATATGGTTCGAATTAGTTTGCTGAGTTGAAGTAAGCCTTTCTCTGATCTCCGATGTTGTCACAAAAGGATCTTGCTCCAACATGGTCGTAACAACACCGTCGCCGATCAAAGATGATTGCCCAGTACGTGGCTTATCAGAAAGTTCGAAATCACCTGTTTCAACTTTTTCGAACATCTTCTGCATGCCTTATCAGAAAGGTAAAGGTAAAGGTAAAGGTAAAAGTATGGGGGATACCAGCGATGTACCATAGGTCAACTGGTAATGCCTTCCCATACTAACTCTTTAAGAGAAAAAAAAAAGTGGGGGGTAATTGCAAGTTTTATAAGAATTTGCATAGACTGCACGATGTACCATAATAGGCAAACTTTAGACCTTTTCAAAAGGTCTAAAGTTTGCCTATTATGGTACATCGTGCAATTCCACAGTACGCCTCGCATCCAGTATATATTAAAAATAATGGTGTAGGGCATAAGTAGATTACAAAATAGTAGGAATAAAATTTGAGATTCACAAGATAAATTGAACATCTGATTTGGTGCAACAAAAATAGGAGATAAACATAATTAATAAACAAATAAACATAATGAGATAATTATAATTAGTACTGGCAACACAATCTTAAATGAATTGTTATAATAATGCTAAAGAAGTAGGTGTCCATGGGTTATTTCAGATATATTGTTTTATTGCAGTTTATAAAGTTCACGAGCGGATCCATTTTGTCCATAATCACAGCATGTAAAAGTTCACTAAGTTTAAACTGTATGTGGACTTACACTTGACAGAGATCTAGGCCGTAGGAAGAGAGTCGTTGCATAATTTTCTGAAACTTTGGATATTGATGTTTATCTTTAATTAAAAACCTTTGGAATGCCAGGAGGTCAGTTCTTGGGGATTTTATGTGAATATCCTCAGTTAAGGGGCATGAGAAAACATAGTGATCAGGAGTTCCCTGTTCCCCACATATGCAGATATCAGATTTTGCCAAATTTCTTGCGTAGAAATATGTGGGGAAGGGTCTATGTCCTGTTATAAAGTAATTTAGGGAAGGATTCGAGTTCAGAGATGCTAAGCTTACATTGGGCATCAAGTTATATGTGTGTCTTCCCTGCGGAGCATTGTTCCACAAATCTTGCCAAGATTTTGAAGCAAGTTGTTTTATAGTTGGTACTTGAAATTTGAGCGAGGCCACGGAATGAGTATTTCAGTACCATCTTGATTAATAGCTGCTTCTTTGGCTAGTTCATCTGCCTGATCATTACCAAAATGGCTACTATGTCCTTTGATCCATGAAATTTGAATTTTGTAGTTTGGGATTTTTCCAAGAAGAGAGTTTATGTCGGATATCAATGTATAGGAAGGTAAGGGATTTTTAATAGCTAGAATAGCTGCTTGGGAGTCAGATTTTATACTAAATTCGTTGAGATTTTTGAGAATGGCTATTTCAATCGCTGCTTTTATAGCTGACAATTCCGCTTGGAAAACACTATTATTATTATGGAGATGGCCTTTCCATTTGATGATATTTGAGGGGGTAATTTGAAAAAAGACTGCTGAACCAACTTTTCCTTCAATTTTTGATCCATCAGTATAAGCTATTGGAGATGAACTTGAATTTTCTTCAGACGTGGGGAATATTATTTTGCTGAAGCGAAGCGCTGGATGGATAAGATTGGGTTAATTTTTTTTTTTCATAGTTGGATGGCAAAAGGTTTGGTTGTTGAATTCTGCGGCTTGGTTAAGTTGAAGAACTTTCATATAGGTGCATTCCTTTTCTGCACTGATTGATAACGGAAGAGTACCAGCTAGAGTATCAAGTGCTATATTTGAAGTTGTGCGATACGCCCGAGTAATGCAAAGAGTAAAAGGCCTTTGAATTGAATTTAAAAATTTCATCTTTCTCACTGTCATTGGTTGTGCCCAAATTCCGGCTCCGTAATTTACCATTTTTGAGATGACTGTTTTTAGAAGAATACGTGTTATATGGGGATTTAAGCCCCAGTTATATCCATGCATACGTCGTAGGCATGTTGTACGAAGTTTAATATTTTGTAGATGAGGAATCCAGGAGAATTTCTTGTCGATTGTTAAACCGAGGTACTTGATTGTGTTCACAGATTTGATCTTTTGATTGTCAATTTTTAGAGCTAAAGCTTTAGTTATATTTTGTCCTGGTTTGTGGATCACTAAGACTTGGGACTTAAGGCACTGTGCCTTCACCAAACACTTTCAATAAATTTCTACATGCTTCTGTAGCATTTATTCCTTGTTGAAATTCGTAAAAAATACAGTGGCGTAAATGAACTTTATCAGTGGCCATAGGTACACTATCGCTTCACACTTAAGACTAACGTGAATCAACTTTGTTTTAGTTAACTTGCTACTTCAGTATGTATACATTAAGCGATAAAAATAGAGAGCCGAACATACGGCAAATAAACATGTGCGTACGTGTCGAAAATTGCCATAAAACGGACAGAACTTTCTGGTAGACCGTAATAATACTTTATTTCTCCTTTCGGCTTTTTAATAACTAAACTCTTTATTATGGCTTTTTAATAACTAAACCTTATTATGCAAAAACCGAGGGCAGCATGCACTTGAACCGTTTCAAACTGGACTGAAACCTGACATGTTTTTCATGAAAATTATAGAGTAATATATGACAGCCAATCCTTGAAATAATTTAGCATCTTTTCTAAATATGTAAATCTTAAAGGGCATAAATTTATAAAAGTTAAAAAAAAAGCTTCGGACATTTACCGCGAATAGAATCGTTTTGATGTCTCGCTGTTTTGCAGTTTTCTTTGATGGTGCTACACTAATGTGCTAAACTTAAGCAACTTTCCAGATTTTGGTCATAATTCTTCAAAATATCAACTGGGAAGACTGGAAGAGATGAAACTAGAAAGATGAAATTCTCCATATGAACTGGGAGAGATGAAATTCATATTCCAGAGGCACAATGTAGTACTTAAACGATGAGGAAAATGTAGTAACAAAAACGAATGGGACACATACAGTACGGAACGAATAGAAAAATATTTCATTGACAGAATGGAGTCGGTATAAAAACCTGTCTGGCCAAGAGAGAGAATAGCGAACCCGAAGCTTGAGTAAAGGATATGGATCCCCTTACTGCAATGGTTACTTTCCATTGTCTTTCGAACCTCAACACCAGATTATCTAACAGTTCTTGAGATAAAAGTTCCCATTCTTCAAGGAACACACGTTTCAGTAGTCTGGTGTTCTCTGAAGGGTAAGATCGTGCAGCCTTGTGTCTCCTTAACGTTTCGCATCATGTTAAATGCGATTTAAATCAGGGGAGCATACTGATCAATCCATTCCCTTCGACCACAGAAACGTTACTCTGAAAAGTTTCCACTGATGACTATTTTTTATGCTCTTTTTTGATCAGCTAGGGTAGCTCATTTTTGTTTCACAAAGATTCTTGCTTTTAAGAGGTAGACCAGCGGTTCCCAAAACTTTTGATTCGCGTTCAAAAGGTTCCCAAACCTTTTGAAGCCCTTTTCAGAAACAGTTTCTCTAGAGGAGCCCTTTAGGCACATCCATAGTTTTATAAGTTAATGATGTTTAAGAATTGCATTACATGAGTAGATTAGATTAGGCTATTTGAATATGGCAAAGCACACAAATTCTATGTGCTTATTACAGGGGTGGAATGTCCATGAAATGAAATTATATTTAAAATTTTTTAGATTTAATATCTCAATTTATGCTCAATGTGATATTGTCAAAAGTTTCGCCATATATAAAGATGCACCCAAAATTTAGTAAAACATACCAATTTCTGTTAAAAGATATTTTACACCATTTCTTGCATCATCAAAGTCTTCACAATAAATTCAGTTTCTGAAAGTTAATTATTACATGCACCTCGGCTCAAACACTCATTCGCCCATTACTTGTGATTTCAGGTTTTTACAATTTAGTTTTATTATTATTAAAATATTATTTAATTTATTATTTATCTTTTGTGCACATGTAAACGGCTCGAGAAAACCATCTTACTTCAATATGCTGCAAGAGGGACTCATGGTGGCTTCCCATATTCTTCATATGTTAATATATAGTATCTGCTTCTAAGAGGTGTCGATTTTATACGGTTTATTATTTTTTCTATCACCTTTATTAATGAACTTGTTAAATAGTTAGAACAACTAGTTATATAACTAATTAATAGAACACTAGTTATACAACTAAACTTGCGGAAATGTTAAGAAATAACGATATTATTGCTATGCAGTTTTACTGTGAATCAGCTTCAAATCGAAAAGCCACCCGTATTTATTAATATGCTTAGTAGATTCCATGATTTAAGTTAATGAGCTAAGTTTCGAAACGCTTAGTAGATTCCATGATTCTCGAAGGTTCAATAATGACGGATAATCTTCTTGAGTGTGCAATTCCGAGTAATGGCCAAGCATTGTCTGCTAGAGGAGACACGAAATTGGTGAATTTTCGCTTTCAAAATATAATTTCTAAATGTCTGTTTTTAATTAAAATTTTTGTTTCATTCTTCAATTTCATTCGGAATTTATTTATTTTATTTTGTTAGAGCGGCCGAGGAGTTTTTGGGAAGTGCATACGGAGCCCTTAGATTTTCGTGGAATAGCAGATTGGGAACCGCTGGTGTACATAACATGCCGAACTTTCCGCAGAGAATTAGTAGACTTGTAAAGTATTTTCTCACTCCTTACCACGTGCATTCGTGGTTTAATTAGAAAGCACGTCCAGCTGGCAATTAGAAGATCTGGAGTTATAATCCCGGCGAGGCCATCGCGATATTTCTCTCTTTACTTGCTCTAAAAATTCTAATGGTCTCTACAGACTAGAATTCAGAAAAGAATTCTTTGCGTTGATTCCGAAAAGTTCCTATCAGATACCGAGTTTTTGATGCTTTCATTGTCCAATGTTTTTGATTAGAAAGAAAAGTGTGACTTTTTTGGAGTGAGTATGTAATTCAGGAGCGGATGAGGATATTAAGAATTTGGGAAATTTCTAGAGACGACGTAGGTAACAGGTACGCTTTGTCATCTTATCGATGGTTTAAAAGCGGTTGAAACATAAATCATAATTGAGGGATTCATGCAACAAAAAGCAATAAACTTGTTGAAAGAAAATAATTTAACGACGTTCCAAAATAATCTAAAGATAAACTAAGTGTAATCGTGTTAAACTTATCGACTTAACCTTACCCTCCTTAGCTCGTTTCAAATTAATATTTGTGGATCTAATTCTTTACTTCAAGCTGGGGTCTATCCTATTCCACTACCCCGATAATTTCATAACGATACCAACAACTTTACACATATCGGCAATTATTCTCTTAGATAAAGATCTTTACATAGTTATTCTGGCTTCATATTCTAAATTGACCTCACAAGAGTGCCGGCAGCTTTACGCAGGTCGGCGATTATTCGCGTATACAAAGATCTTTACATGGGCGTCCCGGCATGTTGATGAAGATTCCATTCTTCAAGGGTGTAAGTCAAAATCCTCAAGAGTGCCGACACTTTTGCAGCCAACTCAAAAAGGTGTCGGCACATTTATTCGAATTGGTCGCGTCAGTCAGACGAGCCCCATTCGCCTCTGATTTGACACTTCATATTTGATGTAACGCTTCATATCTATTCGATTACTTTCCATTTTCGAAAGTCAAATCTAATATTAAACTACAAAATTTTATTAATGTTTCAAGTGCTGATGGAAATATATCAATGGAATGAAAGATGATTTTAATAGTTAAGTTTTTTGAAAGCAATCAAAAGCTCTATTAACATACCAACTGATGTAAAACTGTAAAAGGAATGAATTATAGAGAAGGTTAAATAGTAATGCTGTTTTATTTAGATACCAGCTTGATATAAATTCATTTCTAAAAGGCCTGGAAATTAACCCTTTTTTTTTTTTTTTTTTTGTTGTTGTTGTTGTTGTTGTTGTTTGTTATGTTATGAAACTTCCCATACATTTAAAATCACAGCTTGGCTCACTGAAGTGTAAAGTCTAATTCTAAATATCAACTACATTTTTTAAGGTCAATACAAACACGAAGAGCAACAATAACTGTAAACTTCCTTCTTCAAAGTCCTCGCAGCAGTCTTCTCCGTTAAATCTTCTTCCACCCTGCAATCTACAAATGTCCACCATATCTTCATCTATGTTAAACATTCCATCGAGACTTCTCCCTACGTTAAGCCAACCCATGATCCCCCCGCCCTCCACAGGACCTATGAGAAGAAGACTTAGTGATAAAGGATATCACCATCCTATGTCTGGTAAGTTCAATTTGAATTTCAATGGCATTGCCATTTCTGGGCAATACGCATAAAAGTCTCATTATTGTAAACATTAAAGAAATGGGTAATTTAAGGAGAAATTATTATTTTAACAAAGTGCTTTATTATGTCTACGTGTATTTAAATTGCCAATGTTTAACGTTTCTTAGAATTTTGTGTCCTTTTAGGTAGAAAAATATTAGGTTTCGTTAGCCTAAGTTTCTATAGTGTTTTTTTTTTTTTTTTTTTTTTTAAATACAAATGAAAATTTAAATATGGCATTTTTACACGAGTTTTCAAAATTACGATAACCATATATTAAATAAAATTATTTTAATGTTACTTTATTTAAAGTTTACTTTTTCCTTTTAATGGTCTTTGAAAACTGCAAATACAATGCAAAAATAATGTAATTACAATAGGAAATATGTACTTAAATATTCTTCGAAAATATATCCATTCTGAAATAATATTCAGCATGCCAGTTATATTATTTATGAATACAATTTCTAGGTCATTCGCAAATAGTTTCAGGACATTTTGAATTTGTTTCAGCGTTGGATCAACACGGGTATCCCGATGTCCCTCTTCGGCGAAGAGCGGCAGAAAGGGTCAATTTGGACATAACGGAAGGTGAGTCGATCTTAAAATTTTAAAAGAATTAAAATATCTTTGAAGTGATGAAAGAACTCATTCAGTAGGAATTACATTGCATTAGACAACACATTTTAATTGCTATCTGCGGGCCAAATGGTATTTTTCGTTTCCGTTGTGTTAGTTAAGTTTAAACATTAGATGATTATTTCATCAAACATTTGCTTTTGCGGCCAGGATAACGCTGTTTCAAACACAAATCTTAATCTTACAAAAATATGCAGCATTCAGAATTATTTTCCAACAGTGGATTGAGAGGTTTTATAAAAAATGATCCATGTTATCCTCAAACGTAATCTTTCATCATATTCCGTGTCCTAGCAGAGTCTCTCACCTTGTTATCCTGCTATACGCCATTCACCTGTTTTCTTTGAATTTATAAGAGTATGTGTCAAGAATGTACTTTCAGATGACCATTTTGTAAACGATGCAGTAGTTTTCGATAAGCTTTCCCACAACTTCCATGTTATCTTTGGTCTTGTAATTACCCAAGAAACCATTGCCTCGGTAGTTAGTAAGTCAGTTTCTTTCAGAATTCCTTATACTTTACGATTTGAAATCTGACGAAAATTTCTAGGTTAATTCTTTGTGCAAGTAGTTAGCTCAGTGAATAAGACGCGAAGGTACTGAAACCAGCCAAATCGGTTTCTGAATCTTGAGCTAACTGCTTCCTAATTCACAGCGCAGGCTTCTACATTTTCTGGAGATCCAACAGGAGCCAGACTCTGAGAATGGCACTTTCTCATAAAAATTACTACATTTCGTTTCTCTTGCGATTTTTTTTAATGAACTAAGCTAGTGCTTTTTAAACTTTTTTCATTCATGACTTTTTTTTCTCATCGTGAATTTTTCGAGGCACCAGATATTAAATACAAAAATTAATATTTTCCTATAAATAATCAATTTTTTAGCTAAAGTCCTAGCAGAGTCTAGTATATATATATATATATAGATATAGATAATATAAAGTATATATATATATAGATAATATAAAGTATATATATATACATAAAATCACGTTTTAATGAGATGGATGAGCTTATTTTTGGCTGCATAACAAATTAAATTTTGGTGAAATATTTAATACTGCTGTACGTAAAGCATCTTCAACGTTTTTTAGCGTTAAATGAAATCTGGACTTAATAAGGGTTAAAATTGAAAAATTCGTTTCTCATCAGTATATGGTGCTGAACAGAAGAAGAATGTTTAATGCCGTTTGAGAAATTATGGGAAATTCAAATCTAGCTCCGATCACTGAAGCTTCAACTCATTTAGTGAAGGACTTTAGGGGAAAATTAAGCTTTGAGTTATTCGATAGTTAAACAGTTTATTGTCAGTGAAAAATGATTTTTGAACCCAAGATAATCTTTTGAAATCAAAATTTGATATAAAGTATCTGCAAAACTGTGTTTCTAAGGAATTTGTATGATCTAGAATAAATTTTGCAATTAAAGTTTTACCATTATGTTTTCAATTATAAAACTGCTATCAGTCGAATCATTTCAAATGAATCATTTTCCACCCTATTCTTCCAAATTTGATCTTTTTAATAAAACCTTAAATTTTGCCTTTCGAAACAAGTATATAGCTATTTTTTCTTCGATAAGATGAGATCGTTTAGTTTCTTAAAAATAGTTTAGATCCCGGCGAACAGCTGTTTGCACTGGCTTTTCATGTTTTTGCCCATATGTTGTGTGTATACTGACCAGTTCCCTTAGAAAGTCCTCTACGAAGGCATCCATTCTCTTAGGCAGATAGCCCTCGAGTTCTTTGCCGTAACCAAATAAACCAAGCCAAACCAATTTTGTTGCTATTTTTGTAAACTTTCAAGGGCCTGTCCGTGTATCAGGTAGTGTACAAAAGTTACATAATCATTACCAACAGCTTACAAATGATTTAAAACCGAAATTTTCACCTATCATTACTTTTGCTCCATCTGCGCGTACACAAAGGCAATTTTGCAATTTAAACCTTAATTTTAGAAAATTCATCAACTTTGCTGTATACGTCTTCCGATCTTATATGCTCTTCTCAACGATTAGAAAATAACAATTCTTCATCGAAATATTCTTTATAAATGCATCCGACATACTCGTATACTTACAACTGATACTTTTTTAACGTCAGCTGTTTCGTCCAACTAAATCGCAATTTTGTTGTTCGAATCGGTCTTAGTTAATTTCAGAAATTCTATTGGAGACAGTATCATTTTGAAAAAGAAATTTTCCGAATTTCATCGCCTTTCATAAAGTTTTTATACCATTTTAGTAGCAGAAAGTAATATACGATCTTCTCCAGTGGTGTATGTTTATTATTATTATTATTATTATTATTATTAGAAATGAGACCTAAAACTTTGCTTGGCGTGAATAAATATTTTTCGCTAACAGTCATAAATTTTCTCATTTTTTTTAAATTATTTTTTTTAAATTTTATATGAAGATTTTAACAGTCGTTCGAAATATTCTTTTAGTTTCAAGATCCATTTTTAACTTTGATAATTTCTTACGCTTAATATCCAAAACATTATTGCAAATTAAGCAAAGAGGTTGTTCATTACCATCATAGTTGCTGAAAATAAAGCCACATTGGAGAAATGCCGCATTTCAGATGCCTCTTCCTGATTATAGATCCCGCTTGAAGCGATTTTGTAGCATTGTCATCTGATTCATTACCTCTGTTATTCAAGTTCAATTATTTATCCACGGGTAAAATACTTTTATCATAAAATACGAAAAACATAACATCTGTCGTAATAATTAGTCAAATAAACACCCACCTTAGTCAAGTAAAGCAGTCGAAACAATTCTGTACTGTTACACACCTTTTGCGATGAAATAAAAACAACTGGTTTGGTTTATTTAATTATTACAAAAAAGGGAGGACTGCCTCAGGGGAGGGATGCCTTCGTGGAAAACTTTCTAAGGTAAATTGACTCGCATCCATATTACACATGGAGAAAATCATTTAAACGTCCATGCAGCAACCCCGTTCGCCTGGAATCAAACTCAAGTTGAACTGCCAATATTCAGCGACTTTACCGCTCGGCCCAGAAACAACTGACTGCACTGGTAAATTGTTGTCACAACACTTGTCGCTGCGGCGCCAACCTTAAATTCGGCGCAAATGCGTGGCTCACGGATGTTAAGTTTGTGCGTTTGATGCATATTTTGATTCCGGAATAACTTATATGCTAAAATTGGAATGCAATACTCTTATTATGATGCTCTTATGTGTATTTTTCAATATATAAATATAATTCACAGCTCAGCTTGGACAATATTACGATTTATAATTGCACTATACAAAAAATGCAATACGTTAAATTAAATATAATGAAGGGAATGCGACTAATGTTTCTTTAAATTCGTGTATCTGATTTACAGGGGCCCTCCAGCGGCCGAGCGGTAAAGTTGCTGAACACTGGTAGTTCGGCCCGAGGTTCGAACCCCGCGAACGGGCTGGCTGCATCGGTACTTTCGTGGTTTTCTCCATGTGTAACGTGTATACGAGCCAGTTTTCCTTAGAAAGTCCTCCACGAAGGCATCCCTTCCCTTAGGCAGAGAGCCCTAGTGTGCTTTGCCATATTTAAATACACCACCACACCATCATCTGAATTACATATTTACGACTGGAACATTTCGATTTGTGACTCCATTGGGGGTCTCGACTCATAGTTTAAGAAACGCCGAATTAAACTAATGGTATGCTTATTTAATAAACATGTACAGTAAATCATGTCATGATGGAGGGATCACGCCTTCCTGCGTTGCTATGGCAACGAGATATTGAAAACAAGGAAATTTATCATTTTTGCTCCATTGATCACATAAGCAAAATTTGAAACTGGCAATGATTTTTTCTTCCATTTTATAGATAAGGTTTGGAAAAATCAGATGTAATAATTAAATGCATTGTTACCCAGTATTATGTGTATAAGGTAATTTTTCGTTGAATATTTCACTGATATTAAAAGATTAAGTTTTAAATGTTTGACTTTGTGAAGCAGTAATGGTGTCCCTTCAAAAGTCAGAAGCCATTATAAAATAAGAAGACTAAAGTGACAGCCACCAAATTCATATAACGAGAGAGGTTATTCTTTATCACTTCTCATCACTAGAAAACCATTTTACGTTTTCTTGGGAAATTTTCAAACCTATCTACAATCAGCCAGTTGAATAATCTCTTGCAGAAGCAAAAAATTAACTTATGAACTTTTCATTTCAATTTTGCGTCATGTGATTAAAAAAAACCTATTAAGATAATTTTTATTTCTAAACTTTTTGTACCTGTAGAAAATAATGTATACATCTTGAAAGCACAAAAATGAACTTTAAATGAAGTTCCATTCTTCAGGATGTTGAGGAAAATCAATTAGTTGGATGACATCAAAACTGAAAAGAAACACGCCAAAACGGTACATAAAATTAGCAAAGCAAGAACCTTGCCTTTGGCGTAGATTTATTCAGTAACTCAATGAATTTTGAAGGCAAACAGGTATAGATCCCTCTTCATCAGAAGCGAAGAAATTTGCTTATGGACTTTCGCAGTGCTTCAGAATCAATATGATATACATTGTGCACATGACTTATCACCATTTGATTATAAATTAATTTCAATGGTCAGTCTTTTCTCTAAATTTGTGAAAGTATGTATCCACAACAAGGGTTTTCCAAAGTCCGTGCGAATTAAAAGTTGCGACACACAGATGGTGCAAAAAGGACTACCGCTGGCATATATTCTATTGCACTCAGTGTTGCATTACACGGAGAAAAAAAACACGATTTCATTAATCTCATGTGCATGCATGAAAATTTTCTGTATTACGTTTATATTTTGAAAGTCTAACTAACTTTCTTACAGGAGGAGAAAATCTGCGGTTTCACTAATGTAATAGCCAATTATAATAACCCATGTGTATACATAAAAGTTTTATGCACTTTCATTATTTTTGAAAATTTGAATAATTTGCTTTCATAAGCGGAAAAGAATTCAATTTCATTAATGTAATCAACTGTAATTATCTATGCCCAACTTTCATATTTTTGAAAGTCTGAATAATTTTCTTTGCAGAAATAACAAGGAATCGAGAGTTTTACAAGAATGCAGATGTCCGTCCTCCATTCACTTATGCCTCTCTTATAAGACAGGTAAGATTGAAATTTGAAAGCTGTTAACATTTTCTTCACTACTAACTGTCAAAATCCCTTTAACTAGAATTAAAGTGAGCGAAGTGAAAAGATTTGTTATAAAAATTAAATAAGTATACAAAGATTGCTCCTAAACGAAGCTTTGACGCTGAACTCAAAATTTACAATGATTTCGGAAAGTTCTGCTGCAAGAAGTCATGGTCTCTCATTTCCAAAATAAAGAGGCTATGTGCAGTTTTTATTATGGAAAAAAATTGCCCAGAATTTAGAAAAAAGTAATTTGAGAATAGATTGAGTTACATCAGAGACATTCTGGAAATCTAGAATTGTCTCTAGTGCAGCAGTTTTCAGCCTTTTATTGATAGTAGCCTCCGTATCACTTATATATATATATGTATCGTTAGAGAAAAAGGCGTTATAAAACTAGATATTTTTATTTAGTAAGATAAAAAATATTAAAATATCAGTTTTTAAATATTAAAAAATTTGCATGTATGTTCCTTGTTCTGTGGAAAATTGGAAGCACCTAAAGCCACCAAGTTTAGAAAACACATAGTTCTCGGCTCATCTCGAAGCCTGAATTTTGAATTCCAGTTTTGTTTATTGTTTATTTTACATTTCGTGTAAATTTAAGAAATTTTTTATTAACAAACTTAGCGATTTAAAAGGAATGTGTTCCCACAGGACAAAGCATAAGCTATTTATTTTTCAGATTTAATCAGAAAACTCAACGATTTAAAAGAATGTGTTGCCTCTCAGCAAAGCGTAAGATATTTGTTTTCAAAATTTTCTTACTCTACGATTTCAAAGAAAAGTATTGCCACTACCAAAAATAAAATCTTTTTCTTTATCTTCCACGCTCCAGTTCTATTGTCAATTTAACAAAGCGTAAAGTATTTTATTTTTCTTTGAAATTTAATTTGTTACTGATGAACAATTTAAGCTATTTAAAAGAAATAAACTAAATTCACCATCCTGTTTATTATTGTTACGAATTTTGTACATAAGTAAATAATTTTAGTGAAATTATATGTGATATTGTAATTTTTTTTGGTATAATGTAACATGAAAATCTAAAAAACGAAGCTTTGCCGGTATACAGGACCAAGTCTATTTAACATTGAATAAATGACTATCTCGCTGAATTGGCGAGATATCGCCAAGTTGGCAATGGTTTCGGCAACTAATTTCTGTCGCTAAATTTGGGAAGAAATCTTCAAAAGTCGCCAAACTTGGCAACCATTTGGCGAAATTATGGTCCATCTCTGCATAACTGTAATAGGTATTGCTACCGAATAACTGTAATTGATGCTACATGTAGCGTAAGCGTATCTGGCCCTCAAAAGCCTTCCAGTAATTTCGAGAAGTGCAAAGTGCTAAAAATCTCTCGGCGGCCGAGAGAATACATATAAAACCGAGGAAAGCATCAATTTCTCAATTGTTGTTTAGTTCAGCGTGAGTTTGGAGCAGTGAGACATCTCCTTGCGAGCTTCACTCTTTAGGTGCGTTTTACATTGTGTTGTGTTTAACGTTTTTAGCAGTTTGAAGTATAACTACTGCTTGCACTTTTTGATACTATGAAGAGTTGTACAAGTATTTTTGTGGAAAGTTACAGAAATGTAAAGTGTTCTTTTTGGTAAAATAAATTTTATCAAGCTGTCATCAATTCTGTGTGCCTTCTATCTATTACGAAACCGTACGCACGCAGAATTATTAATTACTAGCTAGGCCCATGAAATTACATTGGCTGGACTCATTAAAATCATTATGTACTTTTTCCTTTTTGTAAAATATAGAAGAAGTTAAATTTAACTTACGCGAGAAATGATTGTTAAAAATTCAGTAATGTCATGTAAGACAGTAATAATTCAGCTATTTAAACCATATTAGTAGTCTTTATGAAAAAGCTTAATAAGATATTTGATGTGATTTCGCAAACTGTCATAGTTCTGAAAACTAGTAGAGATTTTCTAATATATTTCTCTGAATGATTTTAAGCTATCTCATACTTTTGAAATATAAATATAATCTGATTTTTTAATACTTTCTCATAGCAAACATATTTAGTTCCTTCCAGATTCCTCAGATCAGAAACTGCTGCTGGTAACGAAAGATTAATAAGATAAAAACTTAAGCACGAAGACTAGAATAGAAACCTGAAAGAAAAAAAAACTGATTGTTCAAACAACGTGATAAAACTTAAAAAATTCAAAGAAATCGAAGGCGATAAATTTTATTTAACCTAAAATTCAACAAGAATAAGACAACCGAAACTTTCATTTGTAGAGTCATTAGGATTTTTTTAGAGGCAGAAAAGATGAAAAATAGCAAACTTGGCCGGGAATCGAACCATGGACCTCTGGAATACCGGCCCAGCGTGCTACCGTTACACCACGAAGGCACGCTAGGGAAGTGGGAGAAATACCTTATATACTCCCCTTTTTAAAGGGTGACTAGGGTTTTAGGGGACCTATTCGCCAAATCCTGGGTGCGGAGAATCATCATTCACAACTCTTTTAGTTCGGGCGCCACTTGTAGAGTCATTAGGTTAATTGGAAGGAGAAAAGAGGAAAAATATGCAACGCCTTCGCCGGGAATCGAACCACGGACCTCTGGAATACCGGCCCAGCGTGCTACCGTTACACCACGAAGGCACGCTAGGGAAGTGGGAGAAATACCTTATACATTTACCTACCGGTATCAAAGAGATCACTGTTTGACAAGATTAGGAGATGGTGTAACGAAAGTAAAATCATGACCAAATGAATGGAACCCGAAAATAATAAATGTGAAATTATGATATGATATTTATATAGATTTACTTAAATTTCTGCAAAAGGTGCATATTTGAATCAAGTGGTTTCCAATATTGAAAAATTATCAGACAAGCCAACAAGATCATCTGCAGAAGAATACATTAACACCGTGAAATGAAGGGCATTCTGTGTTTCGTGGGTAAAATACATGTATCTTGAAATTATTAGGTTGCATTATTCGCATGGTTTGAAGAATATCTTTTAATATAATAGATCATTGTCGAAAGGATCGACAGCCATCATTCCGCCATATATCCATATTTTCAACTTCTAGCATATTTGTAAACAGTTGCACGCCTATTTGGAAAGGTATTATCATTTGTAGGTAAGAATTTCTTACTTTCAAAACGTTTCCAGCAGCATTTGTAATGATCTGATCAGTTTGAGCAGCTTTAAGTTCCCTATTATCCAAGCTACAGAATCTGACAAATCGTTTTCATGAAAACATGTGTGAATATTCCGAAGAAATAATCATTTCATGTGCAGCAAAATTTCTGAGCGTTTAAATTTAAAAGGAATTTCTACCATTACATTTCTCTCTCTTGATTATGATTTATTTTTTCTTCCTTAAGTGGAGTCAACAATCACATGCTGTACATAGGAAATACATTAAATGAATTGTCCTTTCACAGACTATCTTCGAAGATAATAAAATGGTCACTTCTGTAGGAATGTTCATAAAACCTAATATCATTTCCTATTAGAAATTGATAATAAGAGTAGTAGTTATTTCCGATGAAATGGTAACTCTGGCTAGAACTTCTAACCGATCGTCTATCTATAGTAATCTATTTTTCTTCTTTCAGTTGTTGCAGTAATAAAAGGGATTATTTTCAGGTCTAATGAAAGAGCCACTCATTCGTAAATACTAAGCACACCAGTTTCAAAACATCTTAAGTTTAAAAACTTGCTTCCTATGAGGAATGGATCACCGATCTCATAAGTTAAAGATGTCGGCGTTTCATTCAAATTAAAAAAAAAAAAAAAAAAAGGCACTCGATGCTTTTTATTTCGAATCGACTTAAAACGGATGAATAATTTATAAAAGTCGACCGGAATGTGCAAGAACGAAGATTAAAAAACTCTCTTTCATGGAAACAAGAAACACAAGAAAGATAGAATGGAGCATTTATGCTCAAACATTTTGTGGAGAAAATAAGTAAGTGTAGCTAAGAAGTGTAACTGAATCAGTAGAATTAATAAATAAGTAGCTTATAAAGAAGCATTGAAAATGTCTGAAATGCTCGAAATAGTAAGCTTCCATTTTATATTGTTATATAACAATTATTATTCCATTTTATATTGTATGGAAATTATGGTACGTAAATGTTTAAAATGCGAAAAGTAAGACCAATAACTCTTCTATTCGTCGTTTTTTCAAGCCTTCTCGTGGGTTAGCGTAACAAAAATAGTTTATCATCATATCAGTCCTCAAATATTCTCCTTTTTCACTGTTATAAGTATTAATTGCATTGGTATATTATGCAATTTATTCACAAAATATCTACAGCAAGTAAAATTTGCTATAATGTTATAGGTGTGTATGTTATGTCAAGTATTATCATTCATGGAAGTATTTTGGCAAGACATTGACTAGTATCTTTTATACATAAAACTTTAGTTGTAATGATAGTTGTATTGTTGTTATATGTATACTTTAGCTATTTTTACATATTTGGTCACATTGTTTGGTAAAAAGAAATTATAATCTCTTTCATTGCGTGTTTTTAAATGTAATTCGAGTTATCCCGTGTTACGCATCAAAGGTCCTTTACTTCTACTCCGCTACGTTTTTCTTTAGCTTAAGATTCTTATTATTCTAACTCGTACTATAAGTTTCTTCGCATTTGTAGGCAATTATCGAATCTCCTGAAAGGCAGCTAACATTAAACGAAATATATAATTGGTTCCAGAATACGTTTTGCTACTTTAGAAGGAATGCGGCAACGTGGAAGGTAAGAGGTGTTTTCAAACATTTCCTATAATTTTAGTGAATTTTTGTTTGACTTTTTCCTATCTTTTTGTTAATAAATTTCAGAACTAAAAAAAAATTAAATTGCAAGGGTAAATTGTACAAATAGGCAAAAAATTGTATTTTATAGACAAACTAAAAACTTAATATTTTTATGTAAGTAAAATACAAAACTATGTACTTCCTCGAGTATTTAATCGTGTTACATTAATATACTTCAAAATTTCCTGTTGATAATTTCTAAATGTCATACTTCCTATGCAACATGTACTTCGAAAAGGAACGTTAAAAATTATTGCATTAAAAAAAATTTATTAAAGAATATTTTATCATGACAAGAACTACAACGTTTTTCAAAATCCTAACATCCTTTACTGATGCCAAATACATTAATACAGTCTTTTACCGTCAAGAAAAACAGTAATGTGCATAAGTATTAAGACTCATAATTAGTCTTTTATAAACAAATACCGTCATTTTCTATGGTCTGAAAATCAAGTTTATCGAGCCAATACGTTATTGTACTGGGCATAATAAATTCGCAGAACCTGCATATTGTGCAGTAACGACTGAGTGGGTATTTTAAAATACGTTTCTCATTTAGCATTTCTTTATCCTGATGATATACTAATAATTGTCTTAAAAGCATATGAAAGATATATACAGAAATACGTTTTACATGTCTGTATTTTGTTTTTCTTTTTCCAAAGTCCTGTAAGGTACAGCGATTTTCATAAAATATTAACAGTCCTCAGATGACAAGATTATCAGCAAAACGACTTCTGTGGAAGGTTATTTGGAGCATTTATTCAAAATTTATGTTAAACTGTACGGATTTAAATAATTATGCTCTGTGTGCTGTTTGGTGCATCGGTTCCATTGTTCAAAGACTCTGAATTGAGTTCGAATTCCAATATTTCGAAGGTCCCGAGTTGAATCCATGTTCAAACAATACGAAGGTAACGAATTCTTAGCAAAATTAGGGTGTAATTTTTTTTAATCTCCTTAAAACGTAAATGCTACTGCCACGAATTGATATACAAAACTGAGGATTAAAACACAGTTTATGAAAATGTGCAAGAACTGAAGATTAAAACACAGTTTATGAAAATGTTCAATTATCGGAAGAATTAACTATAGAGAGAAATTAATAATAGAAAGAATGACCTGACTTCAGAAAATTGTTACATTGCTAAATGCATACATTCCATTCACTTAAATGAGAAAATATTAGTAAACTGTATAACTGCTCCGAATTTGCAAAATGCGGGTACATTTTTTAAAAGATTTAAACATTTCTTTCAGTATTTACCCTATTAGTTTGTAATTTATCAGAAATCTCAGCTTACATGCCTAAAACTCCGAAAAGTATAGCCATCCGAAAACTTCAAGCTGTAGATATTAAAAATTTTCTTAAGCTTAACTGCTTGAGGAAATCCATCTTTCTCTTCTTCAAAGAACTGCTTGATGTGAAAGTTTCAGTTTTTCTTTCTGCAAATTATGCTATAATAGCTCCGTATGGAAAATACACTAGAATTTGAAGCTTTGAGTCTAAGAAGTAAGTCTAAGAACTCTTCATTATTCTCTCATAATATGAAGATATGTTACAGAGAAAACTATCATCATCGTGAGGTCTCTGAAGTTCGCAGCTGTATGCTCATCCCATATCACATTTGCAGTAAAACTTCTGCAAAAGCTCTGAAAGCTATATGGTAGTAGTTCCTGTCCTTTGGTAGTAATCGCAAGCAATTTAAATCAGTCTTTGTTGCATTTATTTGCTCATACACAGAATATTATTATCGAGCTTCGTCGTTTTACTGCTATGCTTCAAAGAGTTCAGACGTTACAGAAAATCATTTGCCTAAAATAAAACTACTACAACCTACAACCTTGTAATTGTAACCTACAACCTCGCTGAAAAACTTTTGCAACGAAAAACAAGTATTTAATTTTTTGATAAATAAATATGCTTCACATTTTTTGGTAGTATGCCTTGTCTGTGCTCTTTGCGATTCCCTTCTTTACAAATTTCAGAGTGGAAGCTTAATATTAATTCTTTGAGTAGAGAAGTTTCATTCACAGGCTGTTTTATGTAGGTGTCTAAATTCGTGCAAAGAAACACCGTTTTATCGAGCAAAGATTTATTATCGCATTCATGTTTCAGAGCACATGTGATTTCAGGTCAAAGCTATATTTATAACAATGTATCTAGCATAAGTAAAGGTTGTTCGGCTACAGTGATAGAAACAACCTTTGAATTTTCGTATGGTTATTTTACGGTAGGATGCCATCAAATGATCATTCAAATGATTAAATTTAAACGTCAGCCTCGGTGTACGATTAATCCTATCAAATAAAAATTAGAAATATAAAGCCACTCTACGAATACGTTGATATATGTGAACCATTATTCAATATAATGATTGCTCAAAAACGAAAGAATGTTAGAACTTCCACTAATACAACTCGCGCATTATTTCCGATTCAGCGCAACTGTGTAATTAGATTTCTTCAGCGATAGAGATAATTTATATTATTCAAACTTAGTAAGGAGTCACCTGGTTACATATCTATTATTATTTAGTATTCTTGTTTGTTTTTAGTGTCTGTATATTTTGTTTTCATTATTTTATATGTCTTGAAAGTATATTACTGAAATATGTATGAATCCTTTTAGTTGTAACTAAATTTTTATGTCGGCTGATGTCCAAATATTAAGTAATTTAGTGCCATTTAAATGCTGTATTTTCAAATACACAAACTGCTGAGCTGTAAAAGGGATCGCCCTCTGCAAACCTAGCAGCTTCAGTGAACAGAAGCTGAAATAAATTTTAAAAAATTTGATGATAAAAAGATGTTACATAGTTTAAAAGTTAATATTTTTACAGGTCTTCTTTTTACAATACCAGGCAATTAAAAATAATTCAATTTGCGACAAACTTTTTATCACAAAATAACTGGAATTTACTTGAAATCCACCAATAGTAAATATTTTTAGAACATAATAATTTACCAACCGAAATTCGTAAGAACTATAATGGGTTAAAAATCTGAAATCGTCTTAAGTCTCTCAACTACATTCCAGAACAAAAATATTTATTCTGATCAAAACCTAAAAGGAGTTTTTTTAAAAAAGAGGATCTGAAGGAAATTATAATACATTAATTGGTACCTACTGCGAAACGGATTCACTAGGCTACTGCGAAACGGATTCACTTTACTGAGTGAATATGCTTCGATATCAGAAAAAGGAGCTCATTTAAGTTCACGAATAGCTGTTGTTGGTGGAAGCGTACCAGGAAAGTTCGTTTCTCATATTTAGGAGAGACAAGAATAATTATCCTCTCATCTTAAAAATGCGTTTAATTTTTATACACTAATGTTTGTGAAAATGCAATACCATGAAGGAATTGTCGGAAATGAATATAATTGATTCCATATATTATTGATAGTGGTGCAGATAAACTATCAGATTGACCAGAAAAGAAATGAACGTCGGAAATCATTACTTTGTGTGTCTGCCAAGCTGAGCGATAAGAGCCTGTACACGTCGTGGCGTTGAATCATACAGGTTCTGAATGTAATCCTGGAGAATGGCATTCCATATGGCTTTGACTGTGTGTGCCCCACCAGCTATACGAGAGAGTCGTCGACCAATGAAATCAAAGGCATGCCCAATAGGCGACATATCTTGGAAATAAGCAGGCCATGAAACAAGCTAAACCTGTTGTTCCCTTAAGAAGGCTTCTGCGGTTTGAGAAACATGTGTACGGGCATTATCCTGCTGAAATACAGATCCCGGAATGCGTCGAAGAATGGAGAGGACCCCTGGCTCCACAACTTTCCTTATGAAGCGATTACTATTGAGGTTGCCCGCAATCTGCCCTAGATGGGATCGACAATTATACCCCATACCTCCCTACACTATGATGCTAGACGTTTGGACAGTATGACGCTGGGTAACACACTGTGGGAGCAGATGTTCCCTTCTGTAACGTCTGATGCGTACTCTTCCATCACTGTACTCCAGAATGTAGCGAGGTTCATTGGAGAAAACAACTTGTTGCCACAGGGCATGCCGCGCACTGTGTTGCCGTGCCCGTTGAAATCGGAAATATCTGTGATTCAGTGACAGGGAATCCTGCGTAGAAGAAACACTGCACGCAATTCATGCTGCAGCAGACGGCGACGAACTGTGGAGCTAGACAACACAACACCTGTAGCCGTGCTCCAACGTTGTTCTAACACACGAGAGGACGTTGCACAATGCGTTAAGCCATGCGGATGAGGTGTCTGTCGTCTCGTGCCGTTGTGCTATTGCGTACCCTACTGCCTGCACTTCGCTTTATTTGTTTCTCCTCTGTCCATTTCTTCTAAACACGCATAATTGTTGTGGCATTACGGTGTGTGCGGGCTGCGATTGATCGATACGAAAGTCCACCCTCTCGCATACCGATGATGCGGCCTCTATCGAGCCCCGTTAGTTGCTGGTACGGCACTCTCCGCTGCTGTCGAGGCATATTGACCACTAATTAAACGCTAGTCGCTGACAGAGGACAATAAAGAGATTTCAACGCAAATTTACGGTCCTTTATGTATATGGAACAAGCGGCTGGTTCTCATTCCACGCATGCGCAACAGCTTTATAACTCTAATCATTTACATGTCTTACTTCACTTTACATTTCCTGTAAGTCTGGTTCAATTTGCTATTAATTCCTGCGTTGTGTTACAATTTTTACAAGCATTGGTGTATTTTTCCAACTTTTTGAAAAATTTTTATTCTAGAATTTTTTTATTCGTTCTTTGTAGGGAGGAGGTTTTAGGGAATATCAAAGCTATAGCTGAAAGAAATCAATTCATAGGGCTTTTGATTGAATCGATTTTTCCGAGCTGACGGCTCGTTCGATTCTTTTCACATTTTGGTTTAGGGAACATGAAAGTCAGTAATGCTCTGATTCGAACTTCGGACCTTCCCTTTGCTAGCGGGACGTGCTTTCCAATTACACGGCGAAAGTACGCAGTAAGGAAGGAGGAAATTCTTTATAAAATATATCTAAAAAAATTCATGACCTGACATGAGATATATTGTAACACCTGTCAAGGGTTCGATATATCTTAATTAGCTATCTTGCAAGTTACTTTAGGTATCACGTTGATTTCCATGAGTGAGTTCTCATCATGAGAATTAACAAACTTTTCAGACAGACACAAATAAAAGTTACCTTTATTCTTTTTTACCTTACTATTGTTCATTTAAGTATTTGGGTCAAATTTTATTTAAATTTTCATTTTCTTTTCCCACTGAAACAAATCTTTCCTTTCTAATGTTTTCCTTTTTTTTTTTTTTTTTTTTTTGTTGTTTTTTTTTTTTTTTTTTTTTTTTGTTTTTGTTTGTAGTGTTTGTAATAACACTATTTTCTGAAATATGGCCTAATCTCTTTCTTAAATTTAAGGTAACAGACATGTTTCAAAAGCCCTGATTCGGCTAAATGTAGCAGTGTTTTTATTCGTATTTTTGATACTCAGAAACTACTATTTTATTGTATTTGTTAGTATTTTGGCTATATCTTTGTTAGTATTTTGGCTATAACCGAAGATGTGATAGATTTTAGAATCTCTGGATAGGAATTAACGTCTACCGCTCCAACACGAAGTCTCAGAAGCCTGATTAATAAATATATTTGCCAGTTTTTATTCATTTTGGCTGAACTTTATTATTTAAAACAATACAAAATACATTTAAAGAATCTGATAATGTAATTTGGTTACATAACTTTGCGTTTGATTTTTTTTAAATCTAGTTTAATGTTGAGTTTACATGGTTATAATTTTCCTTAGTCTCTGCGGTTAACGTTAGCCATTTTTTAGGGGGGGAGCGGTATTTCTACCAAGCATGAAACATGTGAGAGGTAGTGCTGCTAAAATATCGGTACATTTCATCTCGTGTAAAGAAATTAGTACTTATGGATAAACCTCGATGAAAACACAGTCACACTGATTAATGTGGGTAATATCGGGAATGACGTACACGATTAATCCAAAATCCCACATAATCGGAAGGCAAGAACGCAAAAAAAGTGAATATACCATATTATAACTAGCAAAAACATTTTATTGGCAATTTGCTTGCATTTTCAGCCAGTTTAATCTACAAAATAATGATGTAATTTAAATTTGCATCCAAAGGTCTTTCCCGTTTTCAAGTGCACGCGCAACCTCTTTATTTGTCTGCTTCTTAATATCTCTGTGTACGTTTCCTTCTGGCTTGACGGTGCACAATTTGTCTGTTTTTGTTTACATTACCCTTAAATATTGAATAACAGTCAGTGTGAAACTGAAAATTAATAACGGTATATTTGATTTATTTTTAAGAATACGGAAATTATTTTAGTACATAATTTAACAGTGTTTGTATATTTTGAATTACGTATAACTTAATTGCGCACTATTGTGCGTAAAAACAATTTTAAATTATTTTGACATCATATGCTGTCACCTCTATAAATTCATAGTCATTTTCAAAGGCTCTGCAATAGATAGGTTCGTCTAGATTAGCTCAGAGTATTTCAATACGGCAAATCACTCGAAGGCTGTCTGCCTAAGGAGAGGAAGGCCTTCATGGAGGGCTTTGTAAGAGAAAATGGTTCGTATTCATGTTATACGTTTGTAAAACCACAAAAACCTACCACGCAGCTAGCTCATTCGCATGTGTTCAAACCTGGATCTCTTAAACAGTCAGACTCTGTTGGTACGAGTAATAAGTAGACGACGCCCGATTACTCTTCGCTAAGGGTAACTGTTAGTCAACTATATCAGGAATTTCAATTCTTTTGAATATTATCTAATTCATACTTTTTGAAGTCCAAAATATTTAGTGGCTAAATAGCTTTTGATGAAAAGTCATGCTTCCGCGTGTGTTCTTACTTCATGTTAAGTTGTACATCTTGCAGTTTCGGCAAAATGTTTTCTTCTTTAGCGGAGGCGGCTGAAGCATGTGACGATAAGCCGTAGGTTTACATTTACATACTGAAAAATGATTTACATCGGTTGAAACTTCTTCTGCAGCTCTGCAACTTGCCACCCTCAAACCAACAGCTTTCAAAAAAGTTGAGATGGAATTCTCTGATCTTATTGTAGTAGTGGCTAGCACCTGCATGATAAATTCAACTAAAGTTCAGCACTAAATTCAGCGTGTGAGCAATTTTTTTAATAGTTTAATCTCGAAACAGTGCACTTAAGTGTCCGTAATTACTAGACTGAAGTCAAAGGATTAGCCATAGCTTTAAATAATGGTTTCTGTCGTAATACCAATATCCTCGTGTTATTATCTCGCTTCAGAATGTTATGTTAACTACTAAAGTGTGTCTTTAGGATGTACCTCTAACTGGCACAACGATATAATAACATTTACTTTTTTATATTGCTAATAATATAAAACAGCAGGTTTAACCACTTTAGATGATTTTTAAATGCTTGCATTTTAATTTTACTCATAATATATAATATGTATAGAAATTTATATATCTTCATACTTATTTAATGTTTGGACATCATTGTGAATTGTATTCTTTGTAATTTATTTTTTCTTTCCTAAAAACCAATTTAAATTTCAAGTTAATTTGATAAATGATCTAAAATAGAGATTTTTATACAAACACTTCATAGGATTAGTCGAAGAAATATGTCTTCATTCCTTTTAATCGTTCGCTATTTAATATCAAATAGAACTTAGAACTCGTGCAAAAAAAAAATTGTGCTTTTCACATATACTGCACCTTTCCAAAATTCTCCTTTTAAAAACAGATTTCTGAACTCTGTCCCAAATGTGCCAAACCTATTTTTCTAGTGTACTGCTTGATAGTTTCTAGAAAAGCATTCTCATTCAGCTGCACCAGAACTTTTCTGGATTCAAAATCTATCGAGATTCAAGGCAACCGACTGCATCCCATATTTCACCTTGAAAGAGTATACTATTTTTAATAGTAAAGTACTTTTTGTAAAAGAAGATGTCTCTTATTGTTAGAATGCAGTACGACACAACCTCAGCTTGCACAAATGTTTTATGCGAGTAGAGAATATAAAAGGTGCAGTGTGGACAGTGGACGAAATAGAATTCTACAAGCGCAGACCGCAGCGATTGCAGGAGCGCATTGGGTATGTTTATGTGTACAGTGGATATTGTTTATGTTGTGTGTCATTCTAGCACAGTCAATAACACTCAATTTTTTCTCTCTTTCTCCCTCTCATTTCACTTCCTTTCCTGACTCGCCATACCTTTCATATTCTGTTCATTCTTCTTGTGTTGGCTGCTTTTTCTTCACAATCTGGTCCTGCATTTATGTTTATCCCTGCTGCCTACACCCACATGCTATGTATGCATCCTGTCACATCTGGATGGCCCATAATGTCCCTTCCTACGTTCCCACTTCTTTCTGCACAGAATGCAATACGCACCAACCTGTCCCTCCATAAGTGTTTTGTACGATATGAGGATGACTTTGGCTCGTTCTGGATGGTAGATGACTGTGAGTTTGTCAACAGACGTCATTTGAGTCGTGGACGGCCGAGAAAGTTTCCGGAAACGAACGAGCATTATCCTGTTTCACAGTAAGCTTGCTTTCTACCTCTTTTGCTCTTTTCCTCTTTCCATCTGCACCTCATGTATTTTTGCAGCCGTTTGCAGGTAATAATTGTCAGTACATATGATGCACTACCTAATTTGTGATAAAGGTCTAGTTGAATAGACATTGTTTCTCAAATTTTTATTTCTTTTTTAGATGCAATATAGAACGAACAAATCTAGCACTTATTTACTTAAACACAAAAATAAACCGTAACTGGTTGCATTTATTCTAGAAGTATTCTAGAAGTATAAAATATGATGAAACCAAGATTATGAATCCAAAGCAATGTACGTTATATAATGTCGAAAATTATCCCTTCTGTTTCTTTATCCTAAATAAGGGAATTTTATAAAAATAATGATTTCTCCAAATTTACTCTTAAATATGAACCATTGGAATGTATTTTGAAAGTTGACGGTCATTTAAAAAGGTCTTTGCAAAATTTTAAGTAATTTTAAGAGAAATTCTTTCAAAATAAATGCTAGTTCAAAAACGTTTCTGGTGTATTTTAATGTAAGCATTTAATAATAACTTTAAACGTCTTTGCTGAAAAATTTGGTAACATTTCATAATAGTTTATCATAACTAATTAATATTCATTATTATTATTAATAATAGTTAATAAATATTTCATATCATAACTAATTTATGTCATTATTTATAATAACCGACTACTACATATTATAAAAACTACTATTTATAACCAACTACTATATAATTTGATTATAATTAAAGCCATATTTTCTATTTTAATTCTTTAAACTTGATTACATAGTTTTTAATAATTAATGAGGTTCAGGAAATTTGAGAATTCTCATGAAAATGTATTAATTTCTAATAAATCATAAATAAAAATTTAAATACATTCTTTGGCTGAGGGACGAAGCAGCCCGAAAATATTGTTTCATCATAATGAAATTTCGCAGGAAAATATCTCATTGCCGAATACGCTAATGACTCATAACATAATAGCCAAATTATGGTTTTCCAAAGAGCACGAAGAGTGCGCATCTGTGAAGGATATACACAAAGTCCGAGACAAAACATACAATCCTGGACAATTGTATCATATTGTGTGTACATGAGCTCATACGGACGATAAGGATGCAACATCGGATATAAGCATTTTAGAAAGGAGGTCGGTTTTAGTTTTTAGTTCAATGATATCAGTTGGTTCAGCCGCCGTATGCCCAGCTATTATGTAAAAGCGGCGCGTAGTCTGAGGAGGTTGAAGACATCGGTCATTATTTTTTTCATTACTTTTTCGAGGTTTTATAGCGTATTACTGTTGTTTTGGGCTCAGTCCAAGGTTAGACCTATTTTCGAATTCGTTCGAAGCTCTTGATGTATCTTTGCATCAGAAGGCAACAAAAGCCGTTAGTTGTTCACTCGTCGCGACCATCAGAAATTCAGAGATCATCTTTCTTAAAGCCGAAGAGGTGAAAGTGCACGGCAAAGAATAATTATCTGTTATATATTAAGTCAGATAAACATTCCCACTAATAATTTCTTTCCATTTGGTTTATTTTGATTATGGCAAAGCACGCTAGGGCTATCTAACTTCTTTCTCCACGTTAAGAGAGAAAGTGAACAGAAGTATTACCAGATAATTTAAGGAAGGTGAAATGCATTTTAAGAGGTTTCTTTACCTATCTCTAATAAGTGGTCATCGTGAGTACTAACTTCAGTGCTGTCTTACGCGAACAAAAGGGACAGTATCCAATGGAGTTACAGGTATTCATTGATGAGAGATGATTAGTGTCAGGTGCACATTCGTATTTGAAAATTGGTCTGCGAAGAATGTATGTATTCTGCTTTTAGTACAGAATTCCATAATATTTCTTCTCTAGGATACTTCAGGAGCCGTTTCTTATGTTATTCGAAAGCCATCGGTATCCTTCTTACCACTTTCTCGGAAGCACTGCCTGGACAACAGTACGACAGTCTGTGATTTATTACGTTCCTCTCTTCTTTCAGAAATTCAGCAACACACGCAGTAACCGACCATATATGGAACGACCCTTCCAGCGAACTTTTTGCGATACTTATGCCATCCTAGGTCAGATCAACTTCTCGATCTCTCCTTTTTCTACCATGCTTGAGTTATAGTATAATAACGCCAAAGCTCATCTTGGAATTTCGAGGACTTGGGTAGCCAGTTTTTTTTTTTTTTTTTTTTTTTTTTTTTTTTATGTAGGATCTTCTAAGCCTGCGGCCACTATTTGTCAACTAGAGGTTTCTCATTACTGAGAGCTAGAGCTTATTGATGTCGCTCCTTATTGTCCTGTTTTTCGAAGATTCCCTGCGGGTGCGCCGGTTTATATATACATAAGCACACACACACACACACATATATATATATATATATATATATATAAAATGAAAATGCTTTCTAAGTAAAAAGTTCTTAAATTCTATAAATAATATGTACTAAATTTAGTAATCTTCGAATGCCTGAAATTTTAATATTAAATTTAAGGGTTTTTTTAAATCAAATTCAGTATTTTTAAAGCATTTTTCATATAGTGTCAAAATAATGTATGAGCCCATTTGCTTTTTATAAAAATATTTTGTGATAAAATTGAATTCGTTTATGGTAATTCATTCATTAAAGTAGTCGAATTTTGATAAATAAATGTGCTTCTTTCTGTACTTATGGTTAAGATCACTTTGGAAATTTATGCGTTTTTACATAAAACAATTCTATTCAACTATTCCTTAGTAAATATTGTTATATTAACTGTTTCATAGATTTCTTTAAACATGTTATTTATTGTGTTGTTTAAAATTTATAACTTTAAATTTACGGGCATTTATTTGTAACCACAGATTTGTGCTCTTTTGTTGCAAAAGTATAAAATTAATTTGAACCAAAATCATTACTTAGAAGTTTGATGGAATAATACTTTTGAATTCCTATCAAAGCTCTGAAGCCCTTGTAGTGTATGAAAAACTTGTACGCTACACCCTATGTATATAATTTAAATAATTTACACACATATATATATATATATATGTATCAACTATATATATATATATATATGTATATGTATCAACTAGATATATATATGTGTGTGTGTGTGTGTGTGTATGTATAAACTATATATATATATATACGTATCAACTATATTATATATATATATGTATTAACTGTATATATATATAATTAATACGTATAATTGATTTTTATAACTAAAGGTCATTGTGAAATTACAAAATATTTCTACTTACATTATCACACATCAAATCGTAATGCTTCAGTTTTAGTGGATTATTTTGAAGAATTCAAGCTGTTAATTTATTAACTGACGATTATTAAGTTCAACGTGTTTTTGGTTGCTGTATCCTTGAAAACTAAAAACGCGCTTCAGGATAATTTTACATTTATGATTATGTGCTGTTATTTTTCTACAAAAGGAAAAAAATAAATCTACTTCTTGTTTGTGTATCTTTGCATCAGAAGGCAACAAAAGCCGTTAGTTGTTCACTCGTCGCGACCATCAGAAATTCAGAGATCATCTTTCTTAAAGCCGAAGAGGTGAAAGTGCTCGGCAAAGAATAATTATCTATAATTTTTATCCTGAGCTAATTTTTCAAGTAAAACAATTTTTTGTACTGAGGTGTTTTATATCCCTTCACACCATTTCTAGGTGATATATTTCGATACGTTATCTAGATGTCACAGCATTTCTAAACGATACTTTACAGTTAATAGTAAATAAAATAAAATATTTCAAATTATTGCAGTACTAGTTAAGAGATCTCCTAATATTAAAGTTTTGAAGTTTTATCGTTAATAAAACCTCCAAATTTAACATCTAATAACAAAAGAATACATGCAATAACCGAGAAAATTCAAATGTGAAGTGTAAGATGGGGGGGGGGGAAAGGAATGCTTCCAAGCTTTAAAACTCCTATTTCCTATTTTTATTTTTGTTTACTTTTATCATATAACATAAAAGGAAAAATATTTATATTGAAATATTTTTTATTTATGTAATTTTAACTTATATTATAAGACTGGTTACTAATATAATAACGAAGAATGTAAAATGTGGGAGTCAGTATTATTTTTATTAATACTGTGTTGCTGAAATGTTTATGTGGAAAAATAAAGCGTTTGAATAGCTTTGAACGCATTTAGAAAATTAATTTAGCTTGTAAAGACCTTCTTTTGTTCTAACCAATTATTTTTATTTCAAGAAACTTTTCTTTCCCTTCTGATATCAATTTCCTGCCAGAATGCGAATTTAAATGACGTATATTCAAATCTGAGTGAGTTCGGAAACAGTATTTAAGTAGCAGATTTTAAGAGTTTTCGGTAGGAGATTTAGTCTCAATTTATGCCGTGTGTTTGAAAGTAGCGCCGAAGTTGAATAGTTCGGTGCTAGCCACTTACTTACAGATTATATTAATATTCTACGCTCAGCTTTGCTGTGTGCAGCTGGTTAAGCGGTTTACACTGAGTGGAGCGAGTCGTGAAGCTAAGCTTTAATTTATTGTGATTGTCATACTATTTTGTGTTCAATTTACTTAGCCACAAGTGGTGGTTAATTTCTAAGCACCGAGTGTTTTCTGTTCCTTTTAGATAAAATAAAAAGGTTGTTATAACCTTTGTCTGCAGTCAGCTGTTCGAGACATAGCGAGAACTCGCAACTTCGTCCTTCAGTAGGAGTCTATAGTTTATGCTTCTAAAACAAACAAGAAGGCTCTAGAAGTGGCCCCACTTTGGGCGCCACTTGTAGAGCCTTCTTGTTTGTTTCTTCCACTATTGTTTCCGAAGTCACTCATATTTGCATATACGTCATTTAAATTTGTATTCTGCCAGGAAATTGAAGAAAAGGTTTTTTAAAATCAAAGTGATTGATTTGAACAAAATAAGGTCTTTACAAACTTGCCATGGTGAAATGGATAATGCATAAAATGTTCAGCGTTGGGATTTGTGCAATACTAAATTTAATGGGAAAGTGAAAGGACAATAAATCTTATTGTCAGATCACTTACACATACATAAAAATTTAACAAAAAGTACAAATTCATGGAATTGCCTCAGTGAATCGTAAATGCAGAATATCACCAGAATTTTTTTAAATAAGCTGGTCATAGAATCACAGCACTTAATGTATATTGGTTTCATGTTACTGTAGATAAAGCACGTGAAAATAATTGTAGTAGAAATAATCCAAAACCATAACGCGGCATGTCCGAGTAAGGTTGGTGTCAAGCATGATCCCCGATAACACAGATCTGGGCGCCACAATTTCAATCACGGATATCTAAGATATTCAAAATTTCTAAAATCCAAAATCTCTACAAACTAGTTTTCTGAAATAAAATAAATAAATAAATAAAATATTTTTTAAATGAAGTCGTTTTCCATTTTTTAAAGTGATTAACTAAGAAATAAATAAAATCTAGTCAGAACTCTTCATACGCAATGAAATATGTGCTAATACCATTTCTGAAAATATAATCTCTCGCGTATATCAATGGCAGTAGCATCATTTGACAGTTATGAGCAGACCTAAACGTATTCGAGAGTTTAGCATTATAATTTTAGAAAATTCTAGAAATGCGTTTCGGATTAGAAGCCAAATCGGCTGTGATAGGTAATGTTAACTGAATATGGCAAAGCTCGTGAGAGTTATATGCCTAAGAAGAGTTATGCCTTCGTGGAGGGCTTGCTAAGGGAAACTGGTTCATATTCACGTTATACGTAGGGACGACAAAGGTCAATAAACAGACAAGGTTATGCTTTGTCAGGGACAAACCTTTCTCTTCGCACCGCGAGACAATGACGTGTCTTATCTATGCGCTCAGACTTACGCGTCAAAGACATCGACGTCACCTTGTTGTTTGACCTTGGTTGAAAACAGTAAACTTTGGGGAAAACAATGAAAATTGACCATGCAAGCAAACCATTCGCCTGGGATCAAACACTCTGTATTCAGCAGCCTTAACTACTACATTACTAATAAGACTGGGCTATGAAAGGTAGCTGAAATTTAATACTGAAAGTAGAGCAGCTTTCAACAGAAGCTGTTATTCTTCCTTCTTTAAATGCAATATAATTGGCAAAATTTTAAAATTGTTTTATAAAAATGCATTTCTCAGCAATACTGTTTCATACCTGAATTATAATTTAATAAATATGCATTTTTATCAAAAAAGTCTAATATTGTGCAATTTCATTTCCTTTTAAAAGTACAAACTTTACTGCATGGTAGATAATTATAAGACACTCAAAAATGTTAGAGAGAGATCCAAGCAAAATATTGTCAAATATACTGTCTCTCTATATTGTCCAAAGCAATATAGGGAGTAGCACATAAGAATCTGAACGTTTCCACGGTAATATTCTGAAGGAGAAATATATATGTGAACGCTGTTAGAAATAGAAAGCGAGCTTTACAATTTATTGAGATATATTCAAGTTTTTCAAAATTTCATTGGAAAATAATATACATTATAGTTCATGCATTGTTATTGTAAAATATAATTTTTGAGTAAAAATAATATTGATTGTTTACTTTGTTATGTTAATGGCTATTCTTTCAAAATCTTGAAGGTGTCTTATGATTTTGTCTCATACATTATAAGAAAGTATTTCCATCAAACTCTCTTCGCAAAATTATGAATGTTATTTCCTTTCATACTAACATAAGTCATACATTTCATTAAAGTTTTTTTCCTAATCTTTTATTCGATGCTTTATCTTCTTATCTAAAGATTATATGTGAATTATTTTGTTTTCTGGTTTTATAGGACACTCTCTCTTGGTTTACAGCAAGAAGTTCAAAATTCAACAGCTTGTTCAAAGGGATATACAGATCCTCTCACCACATCATCCCAGGTATGTATGTGAGGTATGTTGTATTTCAGCTCTATACGAGACAAAAATTTTATGTGACAAATTTTAACTGATTATCATCCGTTGTTGCTCTTTATTAACTGATTATAAAACATTGCTGGCTGGATGGTGAAAATATGCCCAAAACTTTCCATTTTCGCCTCAAAATTTCAAGAATTAATTATAATACAACGAACTGAAAATTGTGTTTACAATTATCTGCAAAAATTAGAAGTATTTATGTCCTAATTAACTCCCGTTGAAAATGTGCAATTATATCAATAACGTTTATGACTAAATGGAAAATAAAAAAAGCTGAAAAGTTTATAAGACATTCTTCTAATACTGATTTCAAATAGTGTAATACTGATTTCAAAGATTGAAATGAAGCATATCGGCAAATGTGAGGAGTTTTAAATACAAAGAGTAGATCAATGTGGATATCATTAGTTAAAAATAAACTTGTAAGATAATCGTAATAAACAGTGGCTTTAATGTAATAAAAAAATGGCAACTAAACCTTCTAAACTGCAGTTAGCCCAGAAGCACCCGAAGGCTGGGAGTAATGTAATATTAGCAGTTTGCTTAAAGAAAGATTTCCACCTATATACTTTTTTTAAAAGTTGAATTTTTTATACATATCTTTAAATTCATGTGGTTCTTACTTTTCGAAAATCCAACATTTCTTCAAATACTACTGCAAAATAGTTATTTGGATACAATTCAAGAGTGTGTCTTCCAAAGTACACATCAGCTGAGAACAAGTAATTCAAATAAGAAAAATTTCGTCATCTCAAAACTTAACCTCAGCTATGTAAAAGAACTTCACCATTTAATAGCACATAATTTCATTTTTGAAGGTATAGTAACAGTAAGTCACACGTATATAGGGTAGCAAAGCTATATATAATGTCTCTATAGTGGCGCCCGAACTAAAAGGGTGTTAAATGATGATTCTCCTCACTCAGGATTTGGCGATTGAGTACTCTAAAAACCCCAGTCGCTCTTTAAAAGGAGGAGTATATAAGGTATTTCTCCCGCCTTCCTAGCCTGCCTTCGTGGTGTAGTGGTTCTGCACGCTGGGCCGTTATTTTCAGAGTTCCATGGTTTGATTCCCGGCGAAGGCGGTTACTAATTTTTCATCTCTCCGGCTTCCAAAAATAACCTAATATCTCTACAAGCTGTAAATCAAATTTTTTGTGTATCTTCTTGTTTCAGATAAGTAGTTAAAGCTGTGGAGCTCTGATCTCCTCTTTGGATTACCAGTGGTGTAGCTGCTCAGAGGGATAGTGGTTAGTGACGTTGACTGCCGTACCGAAATTCCCAGATTCAAATACCGGAGAAGGCAAAGATGTTAAGCGTACATCATCTCTGCGGCAAGGGGAGACTCAAAATGTACGGCCAGATGAAATCCTTTGGAGAGTTTGAGGTAGCAGAAAAGGAGTTGGAGATCCTAGGGCAGCTCCCCCCCCCCCGATGGTCTTCTTCGGAATTTTATTACAGGCGTATGCTTAGCAGTTAACAAGGCCAGGTGATATGCTTACATGGATGCACAGGTGCCGGCCTTGCTTCAACCTGTATTTGTACGGGTGGTTTAATTGGCTGAACAGATGAAATTTTCGAGGTTTTCTTCATTAATACTTAATGAAGTTAATAGTGGCCATTTTTCTTTGTAAAATCCTTCATGAAAGATTAGTTCTCATAGATACATAACTTGCCATAATTAGATAATCCAATTTAATCTCCTTATTTCAATCTCTTGCGCAAATATCTCCTCCGTTTTTCATGTTTTACAATTTTTTGATCAAGTTGCTTAAGACAGGTAGTTTAGTCCTGGTCCAAATCCAACCAAACTAACGGCGCCTGGCTTTCTGAGAAGTTTTCGTGGTTTACACCCATGCATAGCGGGAATGCGAGACAGTTTCTCTTTAGGTTCCTCCACGAAAGCATCCCGTGTAAAGTTTTTCTTTCTCCTTACCGCGTGTCTGCGATGTGTTATTGGAAAGCATTGAATAGCAGTCGGAAAGTCCGGAGTTCGAGCACATTTTTCCCCTCTTCTGTTTGAAAATAAAATACCTAATGATCTCTACCCCGTTTTCTTAAACAGAAAGCCTTCGCGTGCTTTACTGCAATCCTCTTTTATCGGTTTCCTGTAAGGAAATATTCTGGGTTTCCTATTTTCAGTGGTATATCAGTATTTCAGTGGTTCTTATTTTCAGGGATATAAATATTTTCCTTTCCGATTTCCTCATACTCGATAAAGATCAGTTCAGTGTATGTGAAATCTTTTAATTTCTCGTATGAGCGTCATGCATATTTTGGTAAAGTTTTGTTTTGAAAATTACTTCACTGTGCCATGGATTAAATTTCCAAACACTTCTTTTTTTTTTCAGAACAATTCTAGCAAACTACCCAATTACCTATCGATAAAATCTGTAAATGATGTCACTCCCTTATCCTCCCATGCCGTACCATCATCAGGCAATATGACATCCTGTCCACTTGATGCTGATAACTTTGTTTCGAGTCTTATGTGTCATAGCATGGAAATGGCATCAAAGTAAGTTTGCATTATTTTTATTTTTTTTTCTATCATTTATCCGCATCAAACTATAAAACTAAATGTAATATATTTTGTTAATTATTGATCAATATTAGAACAATTTACGTGAAGAAAATTAAATTCTGCACAAATAAGTGAAATCTTCAGGCATGAGTTTGTAATACAAGTGTAGGGCACGGTAATGTTTAATTGCAGTTAAACTTATTTATTTTTGTATGTGTTTTCTTTATAAAGCATTTCTATACTGCGCAATGTTATGGAACGTTACTCGGGTTTTTAATAATATTTTCTGGAATAATTTCTATCATGTGCTTGTCCTGCACAGTGTAGTACATCACCTGACGTTATTTTCCTAACATTATTTCCAGTATCATCACCAGAATTTTTCCATCAGTCTTATGGCAATGGTAATGTTCTCCTTGCTCATCGATATTATATCGTAAGAGAAGAAAATGTACTTTTAAGGACATGAAATAATCTAATTCCTCGAATACTTATTCCTATCATCTAATGGACATGATTGTTATTTTCATTATCTAGTATATACTTGTAAATGTTTGTTGCAATTTCTAATTAATTTTACTGTTGTAAAAGTAAGACTTTGTTTAAATTTCTTGCATCTATGAAATTTAAGAAAATTTTATTTAGAATAAAATAATGATGTTTTCACTAAACTATTTTTTTAAAACAAATCTGCTCAGTAGGAGGGTCCACTTTATGGGGCTTCGTGTTAGAAAATAAGTGTTTGGAATTATTTATCTCCATACATTTTCATCACTTTGAAAGCCTAATTTTTGTAACTTGAAGCAATTTGAGATGAATAATCTAACACTTAAATCTAGGTGATAATACCTCTTTCTTTGGAGGATCCTTTTCGCATTTCACCTTCCCACGTTCCTTCCTATTTCTTATTTTTGAAATGCTTCGAATGAAACCATTTCATTATATCGCTTAGCACTCCTATTTACTCCTATTTATTTAACATCGAATAATTATCAGTAAATGCTTAATAAGACTGAAATTTTCCTACCCTTCCGACAATGTCAAAACAAACTGAAGAATTGGCATTGGAAGTGGAAGTGATCGAAATGGAAAATGTGAGTATCATCTTTTTCGAGTCCATAAAATTTCTTACTTTGCTAAGCTCATCTGTACGATACCCTTAGAATCACCATTTAGAGAACATTAACAGCTATCGAAATCACCTACAGATATTTTACATTTTACTTCCAAACCTAAATCCAAGTAGTCAACAATAAGCTGCATGCATTCGGTATTATTTATTAGTTAATTTTTTCTACTATTGGTGCAATAATTGTATGTTTATTTTTCTAAAATACTAGTAAAAATAGACAAAAATCATCACATTCTATGAGCAAAAATGTTGGCAAGGAAAATGCGAGATAATGGCAATGAGCCTGCGCTTCCAAAGGCAATTAAAAAGGCAAAGTTTTTCTTTAGTACTTTTTGTGGTGATTCAGGGTTCAAGAATTTATGTAATATAATTAGCTTCTTCTTCTTCAGGCCCACCATCGGTTGAGTTTATAAAACCCACTGAACAGAGGATGTTCGTCCCGTATTCAGATCTCTGCTAGTAAGCTTACTACATGATAGTTTTTTGCCATGAGTAATGTGAATACGAGCCAGTTTCTCTTAGAAAGTTATCCACTAAGGCATTCCTTCCTAGGTAGCTAACCGTAGTATGCTTTGCCATAACGTAACAAATCAAGAATAAGTGAGTAAGGCAGCTGAACTTCGTTAGTTAGATCTGGGTTTAAATCCCAGCGAAAGGGAGGAAGTTTTCATATTTTTCCCTGTGTGCAATGTAAATATGAGTTAGTTTCCCTTCAATAACTCTCTACGAAAGCATCCCTGCCTTTTTTGCTTTGATATGAACTCCAGCAGATGCTAACAGGATTCATCTTTCAACGCGACAGAGCATCCTCTCATTAAACTATTTATGTGACAGAGCACATTGAGACAGTGCTAACCTAGAAGTTGGATAGGACGGAATGCGGTAGATCGGTTTGCTCGCCTCTGATCTAATTCCCTTGTTTTTTTGGAGTGAGGATGGACTGGGACACATCGAAGACTTTGTCTGCCGAACATGTATTTGTTTTGATAATATAGTTAATGGGTTAATAAACGATGCACTAAGGAATCGGTACATCATTCAGTACACAATTATGCATCTTAATAGATATCACTGACATGTGATTCCCGATATCTTTTTCAATGTAAAGCGATAAAGTGAACGAAAATGACAAACACCACAGATTTATATCTATCACCTATAACTGTAGATATAAGGCGGTTGGTTAGAATGATTGACCTCTAACATAGTAATTCTTCACATGTTTTTCCCGTGGTAGAAAGTCCTCCACGAAGGCATTTCTTCCATCAGGCAGAGAACTGTCGTATGTATTGTTAAAAACTAATCAGTTACCTCGTATGTAAGCATACACTTTGTACAATTCCAATTTAGGAACACTCTTTCATTCCGTCTTACATCTATCTACCAGCAGCCGAAGGAATACAAATACGAAATGCTGACTTTTCGACCCTGAAAATCCTGCTAAAGTGGCTGCCCATAAAGGCATTTTTGTGCTTTTCCCCATGAGTAAAGTGGATACGAGGGAAGTTTTTTTTTCAGGATGTGCTCCACGAAAGCATCCCACTCCTTAGAGAGTCGACTTTATTGTGGTTTGCTATAAAATCAAATAAATCTAAATCTATTCCCTTATTACTCTTCCTGAACTTCAGAAATGGTTTACAGAAACTTTTCCTTTGTGGAGAGATTTCGTTCCATGTAACAGAAGATAGCAAGCAAATATCTGATTAGGGCTGTAAAGAGGCAGTTAAGGGCAGTTATACTTTTCTTTGCAAGAGACCATTCATGGTCTGCGGAAAGAAAATTTTATTCTAAAAGTTCATTTTATGAAGTTGTGATGTGTACATCAAATTCATAAAATCAAACAATTCGATTTCAATTTCCTTCCGCGAGCAAACTAAGTTTTATAAGATCGGGTTTGTTTATTTAACTATAGCAAAAGCACACAATGACTATCTGTCTAAGAGGAGGGATTCCTTCCGGACTTTCTAAGGAAAACTGGCTCGTAGTCACATTACAACTGCGGAAAGCTACGAAAGCCCCCATGCAGCCAGCCCATTCCCCAGGATTAGAACTCCGGACCCAATTACCAATGTTCAGCGACTTCACCGCTCGTCTGCCGGTGAGCCCTATTTTACGAGAAGTTGGGGTCGCAACTATATAAATAAGATTTTATTAATTAATTTTATTTTTTTATTAAGCACACAAGGGATATCTACCTAAAGGAGGAATACCTTGGTGGAAGACTTTCTAAGGGAAACTGGCTCGTATACATGTTACACATTGGAAAAACTACGAAACCGTTAATGCAGTCAGCCCCTTCGCATGGAATCGAATCCAGATCGAACTACCAGCGTTCAGACACTTTACCATTCGGCTGCTGGTGAGCCGGTGTTTTTAAAAATCGTGTTGCCAATAATTGCTACTACGTAGCATTTGAAGCTCTGAATAGTTGAAGTTCTGAAGTTGGGATTAGTAGGAAAAAATCTAGTATTATTTCTATCAGATTATTAAACCTCGTTGAAGCACTAAGTATAACTTGAGCTAGATTGTAAATTGAAACTGGATTCATTTATGAATGGAACTGACCAGCTATTGCTGTTCTACTTCAAATTCACCAACGGATTAAAACCATAAATTCCCTTCCAAAAAAGTAATAGATATTCCTCCACCAGTAATTTGTAGGTTACTATTTCTACAAAATTAGTAGGCTACTAATTGAGACACAGTTATTTCCTTATTCTTTCTCCTAGATAAGAGCAGAAGACTGTCGTTAATAGGAGGTATAACGTTAATAGGAGGTTAATAGGAGGTATCTATCTTATACTAATCTCTTTGAATCTTTACTTTGGAACTTTTTCTATAGCATATTAACATTGTAATGCCTGGTCCTCAAAAACATTAATCAAAAAGTAAGTAGCTTCCTGTATGTCAGGCGGGGGGGGGGGAGAATTTTATAGTTTAGGGGGAGGAATGCAGTCAGACTTTTATTTAGCTATTAAGTATTTATTTTTAGTTTATGAATATTAAAAACCTTTTTTAACTCATTTTTGATATTTAACAGCATTTCTTGTACTTTTTGTTGTTTAATTTTTAAAACACGTTAGAAAATAAATAAATAAATGTATACATATATGTAATTTTCAAGTTTTTTAAAGGATGGGGGAATGATCTTCAAGCAATGGCAAAAGGATTACATGTTGCAAAAAAGGTTGAGAATCACTGTACTAGGTGGAGGAGAGAATTAGAGACTGGCTTTCGGAGAAGCCAACGTTTCAATTGAACACTGGGACTTCTTTGTCTCACACGTCTTTGTTTGTATTTTCACGTAAACGTCGATCGGAAAAACATTGAGGAATGGTTCTATGCCATTCGACTTGGCCGGGCATTCAGTGCTTGAGTGTCTCAGATATGTTTCAAATGTCACAGGAACATAAGAAACAGAGCGTGATACTGAAAATACAGTACAAACGAAGAAGATATTGACAATTACATTAGACCCCAGATAGCAATGTCTTCTGTTAAAACTATGTTAGACTTCGCCGACCAAAGAGGATTCGAATACAATGGTAAAATAGCACTTGGGAAAATACCCAGTGAAATTCGAAAAATGTTCTCAGAAACAATGTTTACTGACTTTTTTTAAGAAATAAACACACACAATACTCACAAAAATTGCTAATCTGGATTATTCGTGTTTTTCAATTGACCGTAACTTGCTTCCGGATAATCAAAAGTACACTGTACTTACAAAGGCGTAAATAATCGGCTGTTTTTACTTTATGTAAATTATGTACATTTTATAGGTTAAGAAACACTACATTTTAAGCATTTGTTTTGTTTAAAGTAAGACATGGTTTTTGTAAACTATATTTTAGATCTGCGGATTTTTTATCCACAATGTTATAATGTGAAAGCTGTTTCAATTCTTAACCTTTGGAAAGGCGAATACTTTGACAAAAGCGATCAGTAGTAAACATACATTTTATGGATACACTTTTTACTTTAATCTAGTTTTTTTTTATCTTTTCAGAGAACAAACAAGAAACGTGCACGTGAAACAAGAACCTGAAAATGAAGATATCAATGACATTGGAGAGAGATACTTAGTTGAAGAACCAGAAGAAGCCAGTGGTTCAGAAGAAGCAGAAGATCTTTCTGCACAGCAAAACAGTGGATGCGTAGGGCAACAGTCTTCAAGATCGAGAACATCTATAGTAATGCCAAATGCAGAATGATCTTAAATACGAATTTATGTGAATATATGGATTTCACTGTTATCTGCCCTTGAATCAACACTTTTGAGCAGGTGACAAAGTTTATCCTGCCAGACGAATTTTGTTACATTCAAGATAGATTGTGCTAACATCTGCAATATTGAATTTCAGTAGTGTGACACCTTTTCATCTATTATTATGGAAACTTCCCATAGGACAAAAGGAGGACTTGTGAAACGATGAAGAGTAGTAAACCTGTTAATTCTTTCAAGTTTAATGAATTTTTTATACAAAATGTGGTTTTAGTAAAATGGCTAACAGAACTTATAGCTCATAGAACAGTAATTATTTCAAAGCGTGAAAAAATATGTAACGATAAACTTAGTTTTGTTTCCATAGTTTAGCAACATTTTGTGCTTTGATTAATAGTAGACTGTTTTTAATATCAAGTGATATACATAAAATTAAAAGAACGTAAACATTTTCAAGGTTCTAAATAATCCAACCTATTTAAATCTAATTTTAAAGCAAATGATATGCAAATGCATATATACACAAAGAACTTGCGAAAGGTAGCTATTGGATTTATTTCCTTAAATATTTAGCCTAGACAGGCCTTTACGTAAAGACAATAACTTTAAGTGTTATTTCCATTGCGATTAGTAGGATAAGAAACACTACACTGTTTCTAGCTGGACCAAGGGGTCAGCTAGAAAGTTAACGACGAGTGAGTTTTTATTCAATGTGGAACCCTTCATTGTCAAAACGAGCCAATTTTATTTTGGTTTGTTCCTAGATCTGGTGAAAATCAGTTCAAAATCCTTTAGCAATAGCTACTGAAAAGGAATCGTCAGTAAATTCGTTTCCCGTGTTCTTGTTTCGTATTTTTGGACTTTGCACAAAAAAGTGCAGCAGTTCCCCCCCCACACACACACACACAAAAAAAAAAAAAAAAAAGTGTAGCAGTTTCTTTTTTTACTTTATTTCTTAAAACTTTAATTAATACTTTTTTAACCGAGTATTTTAATCTTAACATACTATAAAACTTGAATTTCATATTTGCAGGAACATCGTTTGTTCCTAGCTGCAACTATTTTTATAAGCTTATCTACTCTTTTTTTCAGAAACTCTACAAAAGTAATCAATTATAATCAACAGTTAAGGAAATAAAAAAATGTAGCTACCTTCTTTTTAACATCTCGAATAATATTTAATTTTTCCCAAAGAAAGTGAGGATTTAACCTTTGTTACATGCAGCACAAGAAGAAACTCCTTGAAGAGAAATAATAGCTGTTGCACGTATTCTGAAACATCATATTTTGAGAAACAAACAAAAATGTTTTTTTATCCTTTGGCTATTTAACATAAAGTGTTATTTAAATTTTAAAAGTACATGTAAAGATTTTGGGGCATATTTTCAAACTTTTTTATGCTTCGAAAGAAAGAAAATTTAATCATAAACATTTTACTGAATTCAGGCTCAAAATTCTTTTAACTGATAACTTAAAATAACAGATTTCTGTCAAACAGAACATAATATACTATTCTCCCAACTGTGTAACAGTGTTGTAATGCCATTTTGTAAATAAATTTCAAACATTCCATTCTGTGTTATAATTAGTAAGACTAGTATGATTACTTTTACTGTTCAAAGGGGTATGGATATGAAAACTTTCAGAAGGTCTGGCTGTTCATGTTATAATACCATTGTTATACGAGGATACACAGCTTATAGAGCGACTGTACTTTTTTGGAGGACGAGTACACGAGAAATCAGCGATGCCATTGCCGGGATTCGAAAGCCGGACCTCCAAATTACCAGCCGGACATGCTTTCAATTACACCACGAAAGCACTTGGAAAAAGAAAATTCCTTTACAAACTCATTAAACTCATTTGCATAAAGTTTCAGATTCGATCCATTATGTATCCAAGTAGAAGAGATGAGTAATAATCACGCGGCTTCTTTCTGTGATGTTCTTAAAAACTTCATCCGCACAATGTCTCAATTTCGATTTTAAAAGTTTAATAAAAAAATAGGTACAAATTACCCATATAAAAGAGATTAGTAATATCTAGCGTGGTGTTCATAAAAATTTCGTCGGTATAGGGTATCAATTTTGATTTTAACCATTTGGTCCAAAACTTAGGTGCAAATTATGCATCCAAATATAACAGATGAATTATAACCAGCAGGACTAATTTCTAAAATTAGAAGTTCCGGAAACGTATAGGAAGCCGCAAGAAATTTTAACATAATTTGTGAAAGAATGGATACATAAGAAAGGATACGTGATTTGGGCCTCTTAATTTACCAAATTGTTAAAATCAAAACTGAGACACTGTGCAAATGAATTTTTAAGAACACTTCAGAAAGAAACCGGCCGGTTATTATTATAAATAAATACAAAAATGAACAATTAAGGATAAATTAAACAAAATGCAAATATATAGATAAAAAAGAAAATCTGAAAGGTTTCAAATTTTAAATTACGTCCAAAGGAGCGTTTTTCTTTAACATTTTGTGTGTTACCTTTATTTATTAAATATCATGTTCTTCGCACTTAAACCATAAAATTCAGTTCAAGAGCAATATCACAAAATAATTTTAAATTGAAATAAAAATAAAATTATCTTTAGAATTTCCGATACACAATCTCACGCTCTGAAGATAAAAATGTCTTTTCTGTACAACGTTACCATTGCTCGCTTTGAAATCCTTGAGTTTGTTAATCAAATATTTGTTAAAAGTTTCACAAAATATGAAATCGATAATAAAACAAATTCCAAATTTCGGCTTTCAGATGCCCATATTCGCAGTAGGATTACGTCATTCAAAATTTGATGGCTCTAGGTACCGTTATTTTATCACAATGCGAGAAACATACATTTATGCAGATTCTTCAATATTTAATTTCTTCAAATATAATACAAGGCGATAATATTTGGTGGCAACAGTTTGAAAAGTGAAACGATCATTCAGAGTGATTCGACGCAAAATCGCAAAACGAAAACAGAAGTCTCTCAGGGACAAACCCCTTTTGGACTAAAAAGACTAAATTAAATTAAATGGTAAATAGTTAAATAATAAATTAAAATACTAGGGCTCTCTTTATTTGGGGTTCAGCTGGAATTACAATTTCACTCGCATACTAAGTTTTGATTCACAGCAAAGCCCGCGAGTGTTATCAATCTGCCTAAAGGGAAAGGACGCCTTCGTTGAAGTTTTCCTAATGGAAACTGCCTCTTATTCACATTATACATTGGGGAACACACAAATGCCATGCAACCATCCTGTCCGTCTACAAATATTCAGACGCTTTACAGCAACATGCTGGTGAGTCTTCGAAAACTAAGAAGTACCAGTGCCGGACTGAGATTGAATTTTAGGCTCTGATAACCAGGTGAATTCTTTCTAGTGATGTTCTTAAACGACTTTTAAAAATTTCATTGCACAAAGTTTAAAATTCGACAATTATTCGACAAATTTGACAACTTGGTCCATAAAGCATTTTGTTCTCCTCCATGTTTCACTTTCATTTCCTGCTCTTTCTGCACCCTAACATATAAAAATGTTCTTTCCGCCCCTGCATTGCTATACTCCTATTTGCCTTTGTGCAAAAAATCTCTGCCAGAAATTCGACTGAATCATCCGATATAGCTGTGAATTTCAGAATTTCATATTAAATAGATCAGCGTGCTGAAATTCGCTAAATATTTTCAAAGGCGTTCTCGAGAGATTTATTTGCAGAGATAATTTGATAGAAGCGGCATGCAATTTGATTTTATACCCTAATATAAAAATATATAAAGTATCCCAATGTAAAGAAAAATAAACGATTCTATGCCGATATGTGTAACATGAAGAAATAAGCATCTTTCGTAGATCAGTGATTCTGCAATTGCTTATAAATATATCCATTATTTATTACTTAAATTTATTATTACACATCACGTTCTTTAAGTTACATCAATAAACTACGTTATTGAAATAAGACAGCACATTTATTACTTTTAAATATTTAAAATTCCAATGTTAAATCAAACACCTTATTGTCACATTGAACGGAATCACTAATGAAATGGATTTTTTGGCAAACTAGTGAAAGATGTATTAATTACCTTTTATCCGGGTGTCTTACTTTACTAACATCATGTATCATTCTTAGTACATACTTTCTATGTCAATTCACTTACTTTACTTGTTCATTACACTTTTTATCGATCAGCTCCTAATGAATTTAATTTATAATTATTTGAATGTGCATTTTGTATAATTTCTTTTTAGTTAATATTTTGTTCAATATTAATTAACTTATTTTTCTTGACCGGCCCTAACAGACTTTTTATTGGGTTTCGCACATTTAAATTTAGAAATGTCGCTGTGAGTGAGAGCCTACATCGTGCCTTCTTTAACGTTGCATCCGTCATTCAAGAGCTAACTGCAATTAGAGATTTTCAAAGTGGTCCTCTTTTCTCTTTAGTGCTGCCATCTATCGATTCTTAAGCGAATGATTTCTTTAGCAGGGCACTAGACGGAAAAAAAAGAGGTTGAAAAGATTACTAGATATTTATTTTCTACCCACTGCCTAAACACATAAAAATTATTAAAGAAAATCCTAGAGTTTGCCTACTGACGGAAAATTTTCTGACCAAAAATAGTCTTAGTATTTCATAAGTAATATTTTGGCTCAAATTTTTTTTAATTGATTTATTTTATAAATTTTCGTTAAGAACTTCGGGGAACACCCCCTGAATTTAAAAATCTGTAAATTAAAAATTGTTGCACCTTTTTTAATTTGCTTTTTCTTAAATTAAAAAACAACAAATCTTTATAAGAACTTAATAGAGATTAAAAAACAATGCAACAAACTGAATATCCGGACTAACTGGAACCACAGTCAATCCGGATATTACAAACTATTGGAATAATTATAAATAAATTCATATTTATTATAAAGTAAGCAGTCGAATTTGTGTTTCGTTTCGTTTCTTATTTTGGAACAAATTGTGAAGTTAAAAAAATTATACATTTTGTAATTCCATGAAACTGTAGAGATCTCGAGAGCAACTTAACGATTGCAAATTGGAAAGAGTTGGAATTCTTGAGCCTAGTGTACGGCAGCTCCTTTTGCACTAGTGGCAGACAATTCGATTCACATAAAACAGACACAAGATCGAAACCCAAGGTTATTACCATCTTCAAGGGCATGCGAAACTCGTGCGCTGCAACACTTCTACAGCTAATAGATGGCGACACAAGCAAGCAATTACATACCTGATACTACCGAGGCCTCTCGCACCACGTAATCGCTATAGAACCAAACGCAATACTTTCGACAAAAATCATGCAGTGAATTTGTGTAATGTGTGTGTGATTATGGCAAAGCCTCGAGGGCTATCTGCCTAAGGAGAGGGATGCCTTCGTGGAGGACTTTCTAAGGGAAACTGGCTCGTATACAGAATTTGTCTAAACAAAGGACTTAAAAAATAAAAACAATTAATGAAATTCTCTTTGGGTAGCTCCTCTAGAAGAACGTACATGGTTTTGCTTTTATTTTTATTATACCCTACATAATAGGTTTTTTTTTTTTTTTTATTTTTTTTTTTTTTATTTACTTAAAACGAAAAGTAAAATTAAATTAGTAAAGGCCTTTAAACTTTAAATACCTGCTGATTTTTATTTTTTCCTGGAAGGGAAAGAGATATAGAAATGCCCGGGCGCTTTATTTAATAGCAGCACATTATAATTTATTTTTTAGCTTTGACTGCCTTTCAAAACAGTGAAAGCTAGAAAACTTAGCTGCTGAATTTGTATAAATAAGCAGTTAGGAAAATGCAAATAATAATGTTTTCTTTTAATAATTCATAAATGTGGAGCTATTTTGCAACAACTTTTCAATATATTGTTTCTCGAGCTTTCAAAGGATTTTAGAACAAAAATTTGTAAAGAAACAGCTAATACACGGAATTTTATTTGCATGCGTCCATTTTTTTTACGGGTCTCGTTCAGGAGATTTATGCTTTTTGGCTATCAACGGGCTTATTTTGTTGTCATTGTTTTCTCATACCTTTTTATATATTATGTTAAGGTGAGATATGTTGTACCACTGGAAAGCAGTCCTCGGTGTGTCTACGGTAAGATAAAATGGCATTACATGACGTGAAATCAGATAATTTGGAGTTACATGATTTGACCTTACCCGACCCGACAAGACAAAATGCGACTAGTCGTCTGAAGCAGCCTGAAAAGACGTGATATCGTGCTACCACATCAGACCAGACAAGATTAGATACAAAGCCAAAATAGAAAAGGCCTGATAAGACCAACCCAGTTCAGGCAATGTCAAGTTGCGCCTCGCCTCGTCACATCGCTTCACTTGCCCAAACATTGACGGAACTAGATCAAGTTAAAGCAGAGCGCGTTTCCAGTCTAATCGAATCAATTCAATAACAAAATTGTCTAATCAAGTCTAATAACAAAATTGTCTAGTTTAATATTTGTGTGCCATATACATGCTGGTAATGTCGATACAGAGAAAGAAATGACTCGTATATAATTTTTTTTTTAATTATACAACTTTGTACATAAAGCAGTAAATTTTTTTTAATTTCTTTCTCATTTACGTAGTACATAAAATCCTTACTAAATAATATCACAATTCTAATACAACCCATAAGCACTTTTTCAATCTACAATATTTGGAGTCAAATACTTTTTAAGTATTTTTAACGTATAGTAGTAATATAGGATAAAATAGAACAAAACAATAACAATGAATTAGATACACTGGCAATTCATTAAAACTCAAGCATGTTGTTAAAGTTACAATACTTAAAATGGTATAATTCGTCTTACGACTTTAAACTATAAAGCAAGATCGGCATTAAAATAAATTCATGCAAACAAAATATCATAAGAACTGCTTTTAGTTATTTCTTTACATGTAGCCGGACGAAACGAATGAATTTAAAGTTTCAAATTTTTTTATCATTTAAGATTAAATCTTTTATAGGGCTAAGTTATGTTCCCCAGAGTTCGATTCCACTTCGATTCAAATTTGACTAGTCCGGATAAGCAATTAAATCAGTCAAAATAAAATTAATTCAAATACGCACCCGGATTAAAAAGCAAATTAAGAAGCTTACTTTTGGAAATGCGTATAAATTCAAACTTAAAAAGTTTAAACATTGAATTTTTAAGAAAATAAATTACATTTTAACTTTACAATGTTTCAAAAAATTTAAATGGCTTGTCTGAAAAATTGTAGTTTCTAGTGAAATGTGTTTAAAAATTTATCACTTTTTTTAGGGGGGATGTTATGACGTTTAAATAATAATACGTTTCATGTACATACTTTTTTTGTGTACATTATTACTTTCTTTCGGTCCCATGTTAACAAAGTGAACATCAAATACAAATATAACTTTTTAAAGACTACGGTATGGTATTAAAATCATTTTCAATGTAATGATCATTTATAAACAACACAAGCCATAATTAAAACATACACTAATTTAAATTTAATGAATTATTTGCATTTTCTGTTATTTAAACCGAGTATTTTAAGCGTCTGAAATTTATAATGTTCCTTTGTACATTTAACAGCTTATAATATGGAGTGAGTTTAGCTCCTTTTAGTGTATTCATTCTAGAAGGACGGTATTAGAACCTCAGGTTGAAAAAAATATTGATAGAGTTTGGTGTTAGCTTATGAAGTAATGAGGTGAGGTGTATTTGAAATATTTTATTACAATTATTAACTAACCAATTCTAAGATGCATTAGTGTATTTTTCATACGCTTAATTTAACAATATAGCAAAATTAGGAACAACAGTCACCTTCCAGTACCAACAACTGCACTGACTCTTTTCTTCATATCCATTATGAACCTAAAATAAGAGCTTGTAGGGTGGTGGTGTAACTGGAAGCCTAAGTCCTGCAGATTCTGGTAGACAACAGTGAGTTATCGCTTCGTTTTAAAATCACAGAATACTGAAGAAGGTTAAAATTATTTTTTTTATTTAGTCCAAGTTGAACAGAACAGCCACAACTTGTGCTACAGACGAAACTTCTACTACTTGTGAACATTTAAATTGACACAACAGACAGTTTGAATCCAAACGTTGATAACATACTTTAAGACTATACATAAAAATGAGTAAATTACGCTGGCTCAGAATTTAATCTGCGACTATTTTAAAACATCGGCTATAAAATCGGAATATCACTTTAAGCAGAGCTGGCGAGAATAACTAAGACGTACTTGCCAGAAGCTCTTATCTAAACATTCGAAGCGTCAGCTTAAATACGCACAAACCTAATTTGCATTCTGGTGAGGATCCAAAACTGAGAACGGCACGGGCAGCGCTTTCTGTAGACTAGAAAATGGAGTTGTAACATTCGAGTGGAAAAGGAAATTAGGCTTGAACAACTCGGTATACCAAGCAGAGCTTCTAGCTATCAGTGCTGCAATTAGATATGCGAACACATGTCAACAGGAGAAATTGTCCATACTCAGTGATTCTGCATCAAGTCTGACGGCTATCGCAAGTCAAAACAGCCGGAGTCCATTGGTATACAGAATTCAGAAACAGCTTCTGACAATGCCTATTTCGCAAAGACCCACTTTAAAATGGGTTCCCGCTCACACAGGGATTCAAGGCAATGAAGCCGCTGACCTACTGGCCAAGCAGGCAGCCAACTGTACGGATATATTAGAAAGACCAACTAAACTTCCTTGGTCTCATATTAAGCGAACAACTTTGACAAGTCTGCTACAAAATTGGCAAAGTAGATGGACAGAGGCAGAGGTAGGACGAAGGACATTTCGCTTACTGCCAAAAGTTAACATGGAAATAAAGACCCACTGTGCTAGCCTAACACAGTTCTTGACAGGTCATGGACCATTCCCAGTATACCTGAACAGATTCAGACTTAGGGATACTCCTTTCTGCGAATGCGGAGAGGAAGGCGACACGGACCATTATTACTTCCATTGTGTACATACAAGAACCTGGCACTTGAAGAAACCAGCGGACTGTGCCTGGGCAATGTGGACGACTAACACACTCAAAAACAGAATAGCCCTTGATAAAATAGAGAAAATCTCAGAACACTGCCTAAGCAGAAACAACCGTGGATAATATAATGTTTCAAAAGTTCAGAACTTAAAGCAGATAACCAGAATAACGCTTAGTGCCTTGCAGTTAACAATATGTAAAAACTGTTATTAGTTCATAATATTCAACCTTGTTACTCTGGAGTCTTCCCCGCCGTGATGGTATATAATTCCGTTTGGTTCATGTCCGTGGTCGGAAGCCATCATAGCGGTGCACTCACTCACTCACTCACTCACTCTGGTGAGGAATATGGAAATGAGAAGTTACAGTAAAAACTTAAATCATAATTACTGGTTACTTGATATAAAATACCTTAGAAGTTAATGCATTAAGATTCGTGGATTAGACGTGGGACTCAACTTATTTCTCCCAGTTCTTTCTCCAGACAGGGAAATGTCTAATAAATCTTTCACATACACTGAAAAGTCCAGTTGCCCGTCTTGCAGGGAGATAATGCAACCTAATGCTCCGATAGCCTTGATTTAAGAAAATGCAGAAGCTGCAGCATGTCTATATGCATAATACCATTTACAGTAATTTAAATCCCTTAACATCACTGTTCGAACAACCAGGAATTTAAGTAATCAGAATTAAGTAGTTTAGCAAAGAGAATGTTGTAAAAATCTGTTCTAGCAAGTGAATTCTATAAGCATTTGAACTCTCTGAAAGTAATGCATTAAGTTGCATACCGTAGGTAGGTATCGCTTATAGGTAAGTCATTATATCCGTAAGTAGGTATCGCTTGCAAGTAGGTCAAGGCTTATAGGTCTAAGAGGCTGAAAATGGATAATATGTTTTAATAAATAAGAAATGTCTAGAAATTCTTAAATTGTTGTTAAATAAGATTTCTCGACTATTGAACGACTAAATAAGCTGCTATTAAACACGATTTTCTATCTCGTAATCATGAATTATAAAATCGGCAGTTCTTTATTTTAGTTAATTTCGTACGGGTCCAATGAATGACATTAACATTAAATTAACAGCGAATCTTTGGAAAGGAAAGCAAAGATGAAAGGAACATTTTTGGACCAATTAATCTTTTAAAAATGTTAATATATAATGTTATAATTACTATGTTAATACAAAGAGTACATCTATGAGAAACGTTATACACCGACCTTTCAAATAATCAGTAAAATATTTCCCTAATTAATCTTATTATTCCTAATTAACCTTTCAGTTACATTTCTTAATGCGTATGAAATGAGTATTAGATTATTCATTTATTTTGAACTGAATAAATTCTAAATTATTACTCAGTATGAAATAACAGGCGTGGCCAAACTGTCGGCTCTTTGTCTTACTAAATGAAGCTCTCCTGGTGATAAGTTCTGGTTTAGTTTATTTGATTATGGCAAAGCACACGAGGGCTATTTGCCTAAGAGAAGGAATACCTTCGTGGAGAACTTTTTTCTAAGAGAAACTGGCTTGTACTCACGTTACAAATGGAGAAAACCACGAGACCGTTCACCCAACTAGCCGGCTCACCTGGAATCGAAACCAGGTCGAAGTACAGTGTTCAGCGACTTTTACCACCCGACGTTTTCACTTTTTAGCTGATGGTGAATCTAGTTCTGTTTTGAAATATTACTATAACTTGTTTCCCATCACGACACATCTTTGTACCTGTTAATAATTAATTTTTCAAACTGGAGCATGCGCATAATAATTTCAAAACATTATCAAAGTATGCCCCATGCTTTAATAAACAAATCAAAAAAATGTTTCTAATTCTTACCGCCTGGTGGTGCTATTTTTGCAACAGACAAACTTAACTATTACTTGGTAAGTTGGCAGTTTATTTTACAATAATTTTTATATTACTTCGACATCAATTTGTACTCAGTTGTCTTTCCTCAGTTGTCCTTCGAAAGGAGTGTGTATAGGCTAAGAGTAAAGAAGTATTATTAGTTCGATTTTTAAAATTACCATTTTATTCTTCCCTCGAATGAAATTTTTCATATTATTATAGAGGCTATTATTCCAAATTTATATTTTAAGTTTACATCTGCTAAAATTAATTGAAAATTATTGTCAGAAGGAAATGTCCTCCTGGTCTATGGGAAAATTTTCTCCTGAGCTATGGATCATTGTATATCTACTTGTATATTTTGAAATTTCTGAACTCTAACTAACATACGGTCAACTCAATTGAGCTGAAGTTTGGCCACTCCCATTATAAGTCAACGAAAGATTTCGAAACGATAGTCAAAAGCGGGCTCATTTGCATTAATTAAAGGAATAACACAAGTTAAAAAATATTTAGCAGTTATATTAACTTGGATTTTTATTAGTTAAAATAATTTTATCATGCTGTTTATAAGAATATATATTTTGGACAAAACGCTTAATACCAGAAATCTGAGACGGGTTCCAAGAATTTGTTGCTAGTGAGAGATTAAGTTTTCTAACTTAAAACTTCTGTTCAAGTTATATTTCTGGAACAGATGTGACTAAAATATGATATTTGAGCTCCTAAAACAAATTGAGCTTTAACATGCGTGAAATAGTTTTCAAACCTTTAAATCATTAGTGGTAATTAAATCTGATAAAAGTTTTGAATTTTTCATGAGACTATGCGTAGAAAACGTTTTCTATATTTTGGTATATTTCAAAAAGTATCCTCCTCTGTCTCTCCCCTTTTTAACATAATCGTAAAAACTTTATTCTTAGTGTGTGTGACCTGTGTGTGCTTATGTATGCTTTTCTTCATCCATTTCTACATGAAATTATATGATCAGTACAATTACCTTTCAACAAAAAAAAAGTGAAAAACAGCTTTTAGTAGCATTTTTTCCCGCATATATGCATGAAACGTATATAAAGGATGTAATTAAAATTCATACTTTTCTGTAAAACTCGCATTAGAGTAGTATGTCCCAAACAGTCTTGCTGCGAGAAATTGTCATAATATATGTATATACAAATGTTCAAAAGGGGGGTGACAATGATCCAATTTTGCTTTTCGGAAAGCTGTCGCTCAGAGAACATGCATCATATGATCTTATTGGAATAATATCATAAACAATGAATTCGGCAATAGCATATCAAATTCAGCATATTATTCATCACTGTGAAACTTGATGAGCAGATTTGGCACATTTTTAAGTGGCAAAGCCTTCCCACTTTGAAAATTCAGTTGAACGCCTTTTGCTTGTAACACCACCATGCGATGCCTTGTAATGCAGTTAGTTGATGAATCCAGTGTATTAGAATTAATGTTTAATGTAAAAGCTTTCTTTGCCGCCTTCTTTTTGGCCTTCCTGAAACGAAACCATACTGTTAAATAGATAGAATTCCTTTATTGAAACTACAATAAATTTTCTCCCCCCCCCCTCCAAATTGTTGTTATACAAAATAGTATTCCATAACTGAACATCTATGTACGTTTTGTAATCTTTAACACTCATGAAAACTACAGATATTGCTTTACTATAATTTATTTAAAATAAAGAAGCATATCTAACTAAAAGGACAATTAATAGCATAAAAATCTCATATAAAAAGCGAAAAAAGTCATCCAAATTATAATTTAAAGCAATTTTTATTACATTTTCTTTATTATTCCATACCTCAAAGAATAAAAATAATTGCTGCGTTTCTTAGACTCTAAATGCAGATTTTCCACGCATTCTCTAAAAGCGATATGCTTTTTGTAAGCAATGGTATCTTAGAACTGCATAGTAGTAATTGGTTTAGGCAAAACTGTTGATAATAATGACATAACTTTATTTTGTTGCATTATGACGCTGCAAAAATATTATGTTGTATTTGAAATATTATGATGCATTTACACTCATGTCCATAAATTAAGGATAATTCGGAGTCACGCGGAAATCGAACTCTAAAATAAATATATCACCTGTAAAATCACTACACACATCTTCAAGAATCATATGCAAATTTCAGGAAGTAACCAGATGACATCGATGGTACGCCACAATGACGAGAGTGTAAGAGAGTGATATATAAGGAATACAGGCAAAGAAGTAAAATTGTTCGCAGGCGCTTTATAAGTATTTCGGTGCAATAACCGAATAGTTATGACACAAAGGACGCATTTGGATGATTTTTTTAAGTGGTAGAATTATCGGCCGTCTGCAATGTGGGCGTATCCGACTGTAAGTATCAGACGAACTTGTAATTTCCCAGAGTGTCATCTCCAGGCTTTGGCAACGATTCCAAGATGATGGTAATGTGAGTAGACGTTACAGCATAGGTCGTCCCAGAGTTACAACGCCGAATGAGGACCGGTATTTGGCAGTTACTGCCAAAAGAAACAGGCGGAGCACAGCCTCAGACCTGTCTCGTCAGTTCTCTTCAGCCACTGGTACGACAATTTCAGGGCAGACCGTGTACAGACGCTTAGGGCAGATTGGTCTATATGCTCGTAGACCTGTCAGATGCGTTCCACTTACTGCAACTCACTGTCGCCTGCGGTTAGCCTGGAGGAAAGAGCATGCATTGTGGACACCGCAACAGTGGGCTTGTGTGATGTTTTCCGACGAGTCCAGGTTTAGCTTGCAGTCTGATTCTCGCCGGACTTTCATATGGAGAGCTCCAGATACCCGTTACCACCAAGAAAACATCATTGAACGACACCGTTACGGTGGTGGAGGAGTGCTTGTTTGGGGTGGAATTATTCTCGGTTCCAGAACTGACCTGCATGTTCAAATTGGAACCATGACAAGCCAAATCTATCGGGACGTCATTCTGGAACAACATGTACGTTTGTTTCGGGTCGCCATGGGCGCACAATTTGTGTTTATGGATGACAACGCCCGTCCTCACCGTGCAAAAATCGTAAGCGAATACCTTCAATCGGAGGATATCACCCGTATGGACTGGCCAGCATTCTCACCGGACTTGAATCCAGTAGAGCACGTGTGGGACATGCTTGGCCGACGAGTTGCAGCCCGTCAACCTCCTCCTACATGTCTACCGGAACTTCGGAGAGCATTGCTTTTTGAGTGGTGTAATATCTCCCAAGATCAGATCGATAAATTGATACTCAGCATGGCTAGGCGTTGTACGGACTGTATTGCATCGTCTGGGAGACATACAATGTATTAACAATCATACCAACCATGTAATATTGGGTTTTTTTTTTTTTTTTTTTTTTTTTTTTTTTTTTGTACATAGGATTTTTTTTTTTTTTTTTTTTTTTTTTTTTTTTTGTAATTTGCTCCGGGGAAAAAAATCGCTTTTTTTAATAATATCAAACATATAGCATATTTTTTTTGCTTTTTACCTTTTGTTTAATAAATAAGCTTAACAAATAAGTCAAATTTATTTTGCTTCTAACTCTTCCTTTGCCTGATTTTGCATTATCCTTAATTTATGGACATGAGTGTATTTTTGAGAGCTGCATATTTATTATGCGATTCAAGGTTACAACAAAAATTCTGAAATTTTGTGTCCCATTACAGCAACTCCTTTAATTTTTAAATATAGAATGCGTTAAGAGTCAAAACTCCTTTCCACTCCTGGAAAACTAAAAGAAGATTTCTATGATAAGTTCAAAAATTATTTACTTAGTTTACACTGACCACTGAATTTCTTCTAAATTTTCCTTATCTTCCTTATTACAGGATATTTCAAAAACAAAAAGTAGATTTTACTTTCAAAATTATTACTACTCCATAAGCAAGAATAAGCTAGTAATACATCACCTAATAAGAAAAAATGTAAGTTTGTCATGGCAAATATTCTATCCATGCATCTTTAAAATTAACATACATCATAGCTAAATTCAGTTACCGACACAGTCACTGCACCCGTAGAGTTATTGTGGAACACATTACAGCAACTACCTTCTACGAAGGTTTAGGTAATGTGGTGAGTAAAACGGGTCCTCACAGGGTAGAAAGTCCCCAGAGAAAAAAGTCTCAAGGGTCAAGTTTGAAGATCTCAAAAGACAAGATTATAACACAAAGTCATTTTGTCCATTTCGACCAATTCAGTGATGAGAAATAATTATGCTCAGATTCCCTGAATAGGTAATTTAACGTGAGAACATGATCTTTTACCTTTTCCTTCTTCGTGATACGTAACATTTTGGTATGACAAAAAATGGCAGCTTTTCAAGTGAGTAAAATCTCCCTTTTCTTTTTGAAAAACTGAAGTATTATAACTACTAATAATACTTTTTATACGTTCTTAAACTATTTGAATTACAAAACTGTAATACAGTATTCAGTTAATTATTTTAGTCTTCAATACATTTTCCTTTCAACAGCATGGTTTAGTCTTTTAAATAAAATATAAATCATTTAACATAAAATACACATAACTAAATAATTCTGAAGCATACACAAAAGATAAAGCATGGCCAAAATATAACAATATTCAGTTATACAGATGCTTGAAGATGTCAAAATATAATTAGTCAGAGAATTGGGAAAGTGGTAGAAAGATATATAAGTAAAATTCAAAAGTACCCACAAGTGCCATAAAGTGAAGAAGACACCACAGCCATCAGAAGAGGAGAAGTAGGCAATTTTATTTGACGAGTATTGCTATAAATCCAAAATATATTTGTCATTGCATTAAAATGAAAGAACAATACCTTTTTATTAAATTTTAAGTTGCTGTTAGATATATAAAAATACATCTATTGGAAATCAGGATTTAGAAAATATGAATTTGTTACCAGAAATTTGAATTACTTGAATAAAATCTGTTTCACAATATTTATATATATTTCAACAAATATTTTAACGTTTATAGCAATACGAGAAAACTAGCATTTTTTAAAATTTTATTTCATTTTTTAATTAATTTTGGATAGAGTGCACATTTTTAGCTTCCATGCTTAGAGGATTTTTTTTTAATTTTCTTTTAATCTTTAGGAGAAATACTTAAATGATAGAACATTAGTTCAAAGCATATTCAAAAGGAAAAATAACGTAATTCCTTCAGAAGGTACATAGATTGATATAATTTATAAAACTAAGTGAGCATAAGCAGGCCAAGATGCAATGCAGTTTTGAAGTTCAAGTTCAGTTTTGAAAAGTGGAAATTCCAAACTTCTGAACAGGTAATTTGAAATGCTAGTTTTCTTTTCTGAGGCACCAGCTTTACCCAAAAATAGAAGAAACTGAATTTTTGGTGCCTTTTATTATGTACAGTCACTTACGCCTATTGCACCTGTTGCCGAACCAGCCTTTGTCACAGACGCATCGCTTGTTGTGGCAAACTCCGTGAGCACATTTCTTCTTGCAACTTTCTGGAACCAATACGTTTAAAAAAAATTAAATAGCCCAACAGCTCGATGCCATAGGGCTTGGAATCACTTATAAATGACTCTCAGCTTGTAAGCTGATAACAACAGAAGCAATAATTAAAATTCTAATGAAAATGTAACCATTTTATGACTTTCAGAAAGGACATTGATAGCTTCAGTCAGTTTAAAAAGTAGATAAACTTTGAAATAGAAGGACAGAAAAAAAGTAAAAAATAAATTCATTTAAATAAAATTTGTATTTTATAATATTTTTCAAACATAGCGCTTAATTGCAATATAACAATCTGAGGCATATTAAATGGCAGGTTTCTAAAAATTTATATTTCCCATTTAACCGATATCATAATTTATTGTTTATACACAGTATAAAAGTACACAAATAATTGGTAATCACAAATAAATTAGATAAAATTCAAAAACTATTTCGCATGCAAATTAAAATAAACAATTTTTTCTATAATAGGCTAATGCTGGAAAAAAAATTTTTTTACCAATTTAAATAAAGACAAAAAAGATACTTTCTGCTTACGATTTCTGCTTACTAGAAAGATTACAAAATACTTTGATTTTCTAAATTTTAAAATAACCAAGGCAAGAAACAAATTAAGTTAAATTTTATTTCTCTAAATATACTGATATGCTATGCTTACAAGAAAATATTATAAACAATAACACAAATTCTTTATATATTATATGCCTTCCTTCCTTTATATAAAATTAAATCATTTTTCAGGTTACTTAAAACAGCCTCTAAAGTAGTTCATTTCAGTACCTGGCATTCAGGTGTAGCTTTTAGCCCACAGCCTATCTATAAGAGGTAGAAAAAGTAATTTTTTAAAAAAGTGGGTTTTTGTTTCCTCTAAAACAAGCAAATATTAGTCCCCCTCCTGAATCAAGCTTCACAAACAGTTTTTCCGAAACGATAAATTTAGAGAGTTTCCCCGCTGCCATTTCATAAATGCGCATATCATTTTCAAAGCTTTTTCTCTGCCTGGTTAGCGCAGAACATGCTGCGTTTCTGAAAAGCAACAAACTGAATTTAATGATGATTACCTGCAACTTTTGTCTAGATGCACTTGAATTTCTATTCTAAGTTGCACTTATAAGGAAAGGATAAAAACTGGATTTTGCTCCCTTTTGAAAATGATATGAGGAATTTTGAAAAGATCGCATGATTAAATATATTTCGGTTGGCTCTGAGCTCATATATTCAGTTTAAGAAAGAAGCGAAAACAATAAGGCCTGCTGACTGTGAAAAAATCGTAAAAATATATGAGACTTCAAATTTTTCGTAAGAAAACGTGTTTGTGGGAAATACGTTTTACATACCTGAATTAGTCAAATATTTTTTTTTTTAAATTTAAAAAAAAACATCCTTGCATAATCAAACGAGAAACGTTATCAATTAAAACTATTGGCAACCTTTATGTAACGAAGGAAAACCATCCAGACATCCGTTGCATTGCAAAATGATTTTTGATTCCTCTCCAACGTCTCGAGTAACAAGCAATGTAGACTACTTCTTTGGACTTTATGCAAGGTTATGTATCTGCAGATATTACTATGACACTACTGAAATTGAAAAATAAAACAAAAACTTTTATGAACTGTTCTTGAACTTGTCAGGCGTTACCGATTTTTTATGAACTCTAAATGAAACGCATCGTAAAATCACGAATGAAATAACTTCAATAGGAGATTTCAAAAACCCCAGTTTGGGGATTTCCACTGGAGGATAAACAAGATACATTTCTACAAAATGTCAACTATCAGACTTCTTTCCAGTCATAACAAACCGAGTATTATATGGAAGATATCTGAATAAGTAGACCTTGAAAAGTGCAATATGTCAAAATTCACAAGCGGATGTCACTCAAGTGATTCTTCATTGCCCAAGCTTTGATAAAAGAAGAAAATCCGTTCTTTCAAAAAATATTACAAAAGACTGTTTTTAAGATGCCTCATATAGAGAAGTCATTTATCTCTATCGAACCTTATGAAATTTTCATACATGAACGAAGAGTCACTATACACAATTTCCTTTTTATAACTATTACATCATTATAGGACTCTACCTGCATAAATGTATATAGCCTGTATACTCCTTTGTGTAATCTCTTTGTACTCGCATTTTGAAATTTCAGTAAAGACGTTGACGAGGCCTATACATCTTTCCAGATAGGAATGAGCTTTTATTTCAGATTTAGAGCAGCCAACGTTAATTATTGTTATTTCTAAACTGTTTTATTTTAAGATCCATTGGCTACCAGTGATACTCCTTTTTTAGGTGAAAACCGGATAATACATTACTTTGACAGTATTTTCAGAATATGAATCTAATATAACTAGTATTTTTAAATGCTAAAATAAATTAAGTTTCACAAAACTGAAATGTCTGATTTTATTAATTTTAACAGACAGATGGAAGATTTATATTGCATTGCCAAGAGTAAATTATCAAATAATAACATGTTTCTCAGCGACTAGTTTTCAGCTGCAAGAAAACAAAATTGTATTTGAATACAAAAGAGTCCAGTTGGAGTCTTTCAAAGGAATAGTGTTAAGTGCGAAGTCAAAAACTACATAAATGTAATTTGCAGAGTATAGCCTGTAGTGCATATTATTTAGTAATGTTGATGTTTGTCTTATTCAAAAAGGCAGTTTAAATAATTAAACCCGTTTTTAACTACTGCTTTCTTTCATTTTTGGAATATATCTATTTTTTTAAATTTTAAAAAGAAATAAATTAGATATTAATAAGGTAACCAACTAAAAAGGTTTAATGCAGTCCTTTTGATGCACTTTTGCTGACATAGCTAAGACTTGGCATTCTTGCTGTTCCGAACTTATGACATAATCAATTAAGTCAACGGCTTCCATGACTTAATGCTATTTTTTACGCCATAAATTGGTTCTTAAATTACAGCTAATTTGTCTTTTCTAGCTGTCAGCCAGTGCTAATCTTGTTGGCAATGTCTTTATCTTTTGCATTAACGTAGTCTCTGATACTTGTATAAAATGAGTGGAAGTGATTTGTGGCAGAGGGCGATGTTTGTGACAATGAATGGTAGAAAATAATGCTCGCGATATAATTTGATATATTAATGGACGTCTGGATGATGCATTATGGTTTGGCTGATTATGGTTATGGCAGGGCTTGTAGTGGGTTTTCTGGCGCAAAATCTTAAAAGTTCCATGCGCCGAAAACATGTCAGACATTTTCAAACCTAAGTGATAGATAAATAGACAAAGCTTTTGTTCGGACTTTTCTAAATTACTGTTCCCTTTTTTTTTCTGTATTATATGAATACTTCTTTCTTGTTTTATATTATTATATGGAGGTTTTTGGCCTTTTTCTGACGAAAAGTTGGATGTTTGAACGGCAACTGATCTAATAGACTTAATAACTCTGGCAAAAGATAAATTTTGGAGAACTTGTGAACTTTCTACTATCTTCCTGACTTCATAAGATAAATTCCTTGTAATTTTTGTTGCCTGAACTTGCCTTTCAGAATTCTATTTGGGACACGAATGAGAAAATGCTGGGTGTTCCCCTTTGAAATTTACGCACATTACGCAGCGGTGCAATTATTGCTACCGGACAACAATCGAGCGCACGTAAGGTTGCCACGACAGGACGTCTTGAAATGGCCAAAACGCTGACATTGGAAGCATCGCATAGGTTGGAAATATAAGGTCTTACAGAACAATTAAGACATCAGCTCTTAATATTTTTAGGCAGAGCAGTTGAAGTTCAGAATTACATGCTTTAAGCCAATCAACTGAATTTCCTTACACATCTTGATCCGCCACAGACATTTTGTTGCACAAATTTGAACTCCTCTTCAGACACAAACAAAAGGTCGATTTCCAAAGTCTCACCGCGACATAGATTCAATATTTTATGTTTCGTTATACTGACAGAGGTTTTTCCAAGATTAATCATTTGAAGAAGGTAAGCAGACTGGGTGGCCGAAGATGTATCAATAAGTATGTCTTCCGAACGGAGATGCTTAATGTTGGAGGAAACGGAGATGCTTCTTGGCCCACTTGATTATATGTGTTTATATATCAGAAAGGGAGACATCTTTTGCAATTCGCCAGCAGGACTAGATATCACAAGGAAATGTGTTTAATTTTTAGATTAGTTGGCATTTGCTACGTATTATTTTAGCATTAGCTATTTCGGTAATTCCAGTGGCAGGAATCATTGGACGTTTTAAATTTGTGGAATCAAAACTATTGAATTTTGTGTAAAAGCCCTGTTTGAAAAGAAAATGTTTCGATTGACATCCGTGCGGACAGAAACTATGTTCCGTTTAATTCATAAGGTATTTCTCCCGCTTTCTTGGCATGCCTTTGTGGTGTGGTGGTCTGCACCATGGGCGAATATTCCAGTGGTCCGCGGTTCGATTCCCGGCGAAGGCGTTTGCTTATTTTCATCTATCCTGCTTCCTTTAAAATATCTAATGCCTCTGCAAGTTGAAGCAGAGGCCAAAACAGCATGCTGGGGACGGTACCTTGCCCCTCAACTACCAGGACCCTTCTTTCCAAAGACACGGTGCTCCACGGCAAGCACGTGGGCAGTTTTCTCGCCACTCAAAAACTAGAGATAAGAGTTATTCCAATTTTCAAAACGAGCCCCAACTTCCGATTAGAAAAACCAAAAAGGAGAAGGAAAGGAAAACAGTTACAGCTAAGAGGGAAGTAGACGGAAAAGAGGATAGATCACTGGAGCTCCAGGATCGTGACACCCGTGTCACCAAGATGATGATCTCCTGAAGGATTAGGGTACCTCGGAATTGCCACACCCGTACTTACAAAACGTGAGCCCCTTCAGAATGATGTATTATGGACTTCCTTTACTAATTCTTGTAACGTGGTTGACAATCTTCTAAATGTCATATTTGTATGATGATCTTCTTTTCCGTATGAATGGCTATATCTCAGAAAATAATAGTAAATTACATATAATGCTTTTAAGATATATCGGTGAAATTCAGTTGCAAGACAATAATCAGTTTCGCAGGTCTACTCAGTGATCAGTTTCTACAGGTAGAAATATATATTTGATTGCATATGTACTAAACAGAAAAATGCAAAATACACTGCAGCTGTGCTCTTTTTCATCAGTAATAGTCAAAGGAATCAATATGCTAATTTTAGCCACCCAGACGGTATAGTGATTAGGGAAGCCTGACTGCGATACCAAAGGGCCCGGGTTCGAATCCCGGAGAAGGCATGGATGTAAAATTGTCTATCCCTTCATAGGAGGTAACGGTGGCCACCTATTAGGTGCCTTCACAATAAAATGGTCACCGCTTCTGGCCTTAGTAGTGGCTAATGCCGTTATAGGCAAGTGCCCGCCATTTGTTTAAAAAAATGCTAATTTTATTGTAATCCGATGCGCAGTTTTTGATGATACAGCTTTTGTGAAAATGGGTAACAAAGACTATCCGAACCCAAAAAACATGCAATAGTGATTCAATTTGGTTATTTAACTCATATTTAAAATTCCAATAAATTAATGCAAGCAACAAATTTACATTGAATACCTGTTTTGATTTACTAATTTATAACATTATTACAATATTAGTTATTAATAGTTATATATGCAATAATATAATATTAAAGAATATTGAAGAATGATCAATACGCTTATAAAAGTAACATGAAAATTATATACCATGTTTTTCAAGACTTGGTCTGTCAAGCAGTCCTTCACATTGAGCACCAACGTATCCCTTCTTACACCGGCATTTATTTATTCCGACACAACGACCTCCGTTTAGACATGGAACAGCACTACATTTACCTGTGAAGGGAGAAAGTTTTAATATACAAATTAAATTTACACCATGTTTCATGTATAACGAAATGAACAATTGTTAGATAAAAAATAAATTGTTTTATTCTTGTATGCTTATTAGTATGAAAGACAAATACATCTTCATAAATCTAACTATTTCAGTTTCCTCTTAAAAAATCAAAACATATTTAAAAAAAGGAAAGAAAGAAAGAAAGAAAATTGGGAAAGGGAGATAATTAAGAAATGCACAGGCTTTCAAATCTAGCAGGCTAAGATGTGAAATATTATTCCCTTAAATTTAGCATGAAAATAAAAATTTTCTCGAACTTCACTTTTATAATAACTTATATACATGTGTAATTAATATTAACAGAAAAAAGTTCTAAAAATGAAAAAATTATTGCAGATATAATAAGAAATATAAATAATTTTCTTGCCTGTGTATGCAGGCAGTATACATCTGTACTTAACAAAGAGCAATGCACAAATCAGAAATGTGTGTACCATTTGGGTTCAGAGATTTATTCTTACGATGACAATGCTACGAACATTGCATCTAGTATCGAGTTCTTATACTTCATCGGATCCTAAATCACTAGCATGCATTTTTTATTTCAATTTTTCCTAACTGAATAAAAATCGCACGTCTGCGGACCACAGTTAAAATCGCTAATCTAAATTAAACAAAACTAACTTGAAACTTGTTGTGTAATCTAATCTTAAATAAATATGAAATTTTTCCATCATGATTCCTTATAGTATTTGGATTCTAATAAAACACATTCCATATTCGGTTGCCGAAACACAGAAGTAGCCCTTTTTCCCTGTATACTTTTCTCAGGTTTGGAAAGGACTTTGGCTCTTAAGTCATGCTACAAATGGAGAAAATTACGAAAGCTCATCCGGCAAACTAGTCGCTAGTAAAAGAAGCCGTGTCAAGCTACCACTGTATTCTGCGATTCTATGCACAGGTGGACATCCAGTTGCTAAGTAAAACATTACTATCATAAAAAAGTAATAAAAATTTGTGTATAGAGTGAATTTTTATTTTTGTTTTAATTATTGAAAGAAAAGTATGAAATACATGGTTATTTTCTACCATAAGACAAAGCTAAGTTAGTTTCAACGATAAAGCACTTAATTGGACGGTCTTACATTTCATTCATAGTGCAATTTAATGGCATTACCCCTCCCCAGAAAAATGAAAATCTATTTGCTTGTACATTAAAATGTTAAACTATTAACACGAAACAAGAAACATACATTTCATCACTTTTTGGTAGACACGGACTGATTACAGAAGTTTAAATTCACGAGAAATCTAGAAAAATACACTGCCAGACAGAAAACGCCAAAGAATAGAATACTCAAAAACAAACCAAACGGCGCACATACATAGCCCAAAAGGTGCAAAACAAACGATTTAAATTCTCATGTAGAAAAGGTTCCATTGGTTTAAAAGACAGCTTGATAACTAATAATTAGATCTCCATTTTGGGTTACAGACATCGCGACCGAAAACATCGTGGCAAAAACATAGCGGAGGAAAACGTCGCGGAGAAAACAACGCAAGAAGAAAACGTCGTGGTACAAAACATCGTGGGAGAAAACATTGCAGTTCTAGAATCTCGTGATACAAAATATCGTGGTCGAAAATAAAGCGGTTCAAAAACTTCGCAGTTTAAAAACATCATTGTCGAAAATATCGTGGTAAAAATAAAGTACCTACAAATTATCGCATACATGCGTTTTTCAAATCGCATAGTGACATATTATGTAACTGACTTTCGTCATAACTAACTAATCGACATCCAAAAAATTGATTGCACGCTATGCATGAAAATACTAATGATACTTTAAGAATAAACGGAAACAAAACTGTATGTAATTTTCATTAAAACAATATCAGATTAACAAATGTGACAGAAAAGAATTTGATCAAATAACTATGCAATTTTTATGGAGGTAACCTCATGCAGTTATTTATCTTCCTTTTTCTAAGCATTTGTAGACTGTATTTTTGATGAAAAATTATCAGTTAAACTTTATATAAAAAAATGCTTAACTTATTAATAACCTTTGTTAATTAAGTATTTAAATTTAAAATTCTTTTAAGCTTTATAAGTTGCATTAATTTCTAATCATTTTCAATTTTTAGATGCTTGAGTTTCCTTCTTATTTTTTTCAGCAAAAATTTATTGGTTCATTCAAATATATAAAATATAGAAGTAAAAGAATCCCTCTTTCCTTCCTGACGTCTCTGATCTTTATATGAACATGCATTTACAACTTTCAAAACCTGAAAACGCATGTGTGCGATGGTATCGTCATGCGATGATTTGTAGGTACTTTATTTTTTACCACGAATACTTATACTTTTGACGACGATGTTTCTAAACTGCGAAGTTTTTGAACCGCTTTATTTTCGACCACGATATTTTAGAACTGCGATGTTTTCTCTTTGCGATGTTTTCTCCCGCGATGTTTTGTACCAGGACGTTTTCTCCTTACGTTGTTTTCTCCGCAACATTTCGTCAGCCATGATTTTGCAGCGACGTTTTCGGCGGGCACCCCATTTTGGGTGGTGCGTTGCTGAAATTCGATGGTGCATTGATTCAATAAGTGTCCGTATAATATCCTGAGGTATTGCGCCATTGTGGTTATTTGTGAGATTTGAACCCACAGTTTATTTTTATTTCTTGGGGAAGGGAGTATATTTAACTGATCTCTAGTCGTGTCTCACCTATTCTCGGTTAGGTATCTCTGGAAATATCTGGCAGTCTAAGCGACAAAATGGTTGGAACACTGAAACCCTCTTGTAAAATTGTATTCTATGTGTAGCAGCTGTCGTACTCTAAGATTTGCCTGATAAAGTGCTTTACACTACTTTTCGTATTTCGTTATTGATGTGTCTTTGTATCTCTGCAATCTCCTGTGGATAGTGTGTCGTACTTTCCAATTTGAATATTTTTAATACTGATGATCTCTCATGTTGAGGTTTGTACGCGAAATTTTGAGGCATATAGTAGTTGTAATTCCAAAAATTAAAAAGAGCCAGGTAATATTAGGTACATTAAAAAATGTGCAACATTTATTTTTAAAAAGATATTCCTAGTTGTAGTTATTTGCATGTAAAACACATTTAACATGCAAATAACTACAACTAGGATCACACTGATACTAAGAAACAAACTACAATTAGAATCACACTGATACTAAGAAACACACTTACTGTATTCACATCGAAGTCCATAATATCCTCTTCTACACTCGCAAGTGTCTTTATTTATACATTTACCGCCATTTAAGCATTTTTCAAGGCACATTCCTATTTGGATAGGAAAAATTTAGCATATTTCTAACTAATTTTAAGATATATCTAAAAATACATACAAAAGCATATTATACATATAAATTATACATGATGCTGAGAACTAATGACTTGTGTTTTATTTCCTTAAACATTGATCCTAGACATGTATTCCGTATTGTAAAGTCACTTTTAATAAGATGAAAAAGGGTAATGGAGTTGTGAAGATTTTGTGGATATAAAATTTCATTTTACATGATCTTCTTACAGTAATTCCAATTTGTGAAATTTTCATTATTCTTTAAATATATACAAAGAATTGAATTGTAAACCTTTTTAGTATTGTAAACCTTTTTAGTATTGTAAACCTTTTTAGTATTGTAAACCTAATTAGTAGAGATATTTGAAATTGAATTTACTCACATTTCTGTGCTTATTTCTAACTAATTATTTTCACCAGATTTAAGGAGAAACTGAAAAAGCATAAATTTTAAGTATTTTCCCCCTGGTTATTCATTATCTTTCGCTATCTTTTGGGCTTTGAATAGCGTCCATTAAAAAAAATGACGCATTTTTAAAATTAGATATTGCCGACGAAAGTTTTGCAGGGGACTGTCTTTAAAAATTCTGTATCTTGTTTTAAGAAGTCTTGTAATTAGAACTAGAAGTCTAAAATCAATGTTGAAGGATATGAAGACTTTCAGTCACTTTTCTCAAATTATCATGCATATTCTACACACTTCAGCAACTGCTTCTCTTTCACACAACAGTATACTTTTGATACACTCCGCACGACAGAGCAGACTTTTCAATTTTTAAGGTTAACATCACATTATTGTAAGTGAATATACATTACTAACTGGATATTTATCACATGAATTAACAATATTACCGCCTTCACAATGAGGTCCTTGGTAGCCATCGCTGCAAGCGCATAATCCAGGTGAAACGCAAGTGCCTCCATTCATACATTGTGGATAACACAGGGCTGTAAAAAGAGATACAGATGTTATTTTAACTTAATATTCATTAAAATTTTAAATGCAAATCATCTTCATAATGCTAACAACAGAAAACTAGCTTGGTGTCCTTCGATATACAATAAACTGAAGACTAGCAGTCTATGAAACAAATATGACAAGATGCGAGGTGCTCAAATTTTGCATGGTATGAAAAATATTCTAAAAACGTGAAGTCTTAACAATAATTTCAACATAAAACTTGCTAAACATACGTAAAACTAAACCTTCGAAGTTCTAAAGGGGACAGGGAAGGAGTGTTGAATGATATAATTTTGACTTCAAGTGAGAAATTCAGTTCTCTAAATGAAGTATTGAGAGTTTTTAACCTATATCTGTAAAGTATCATAACTCAACTCAAAAACAATTTTATTAATCAAAATAAGCACCAGCCGAATCAATGCATTTTTGCCAGCAAAGTATAAGTTTATTTATGCCGGTAAGAATAAAATTCTGGAGTTCTGGACGCGATAAAGTTGTCAAAGGCGTTTTTGACCTCGTCTTGGTTTCTGAAACATTTCTTCTGCAGAATGTTATCCAGATGTTTGAAAAAGTGGTAATCGGTCAGCGAGAAGTCAGACGAATAGGGAGGAAGAGGAAGAGTCTCGTATCCCAATTCGTTCAATTTTTCTGTAGGGTCAGTTGCATGACGTGCGGCCGAGCATCGTCATGGAGAACTGGCCCGCTTTCTGTTCAACAATGCCGAGCACATGCGTTGCAATTTTTGGTGCATTTCGTTGATCTGTTGACAGTACTTATCTGCCGTAATCGCTTCGCCCAGATTTAGGAAGCTGTGGTGGATGAGACCACTAAACAGTCACCATAATTTTCTTTTGGTGCAAATTTGGCTTTGCAAAGTCTTATGGTGTCTGACCGGGGTCCAGCCCCTCAGCCGAATGTCGAAAGTTCTTAGAGAGAGTCCACTTTTCATCGCACGTAACAATTCGATCAAGAAAAGGATCGTTTTTGTTGCGGAGAAGAAGAGCAGACGACATTTCAAAACGGCGATTTTCTTTTATTTTCTCTTCAATTCGTGAAGAACCCACTTATCGAGCTACTTTGACTTTCCTATACGATTCAAGTGATCAGAAATCATTGTTTTTGCTTACGTCAAGCTCCTCCGCAAGCTCTCGAACAGTTATGCACGGGTTTGTTTCAACTTAAATCTTGAAATCATCGTCATCAACAGCTGAAGAGCGTCCACGACGCTCTTGATCTTCCAGGTCAAATTCTCCACGACGAAACTTTTAGTACCATATTGAACCTGTAGATTCATTAACACTTTTGTCACCCCATACTTCGTTGACACTTCGAGCCGTTTGTGCTGCGCTGTGGCTACTCATAAAAGTAAATTTGCAGAAAATCTCGTTTTGACATCTAAACAAAAACACCTAGTAAATATTTTTTAAAACAATTTTGGAACAAAATGATTATTATAGAAATATAGAGCGAAAATAAAGCTTCAAAATGATATATAAACCAATGTAATTCAAAATATTTTTGTTGCTAAAAATTTTCAGGAAATATAACAAATGCAAAAGCCTACATTATTTTCCGGACAACCCTATATTTCAAAACGTTGGCTAATTTTTTCAGTATTATTTTTCGGGATAAAATTTCTCCGTTTTCACATGGTGTTAATACCAGTTTATAGCATTTTTCATATCATACGGTGGAGTTTAATGAATTAGGCTCAAAGCGTTGTTCCTTCCCTTCTTGAGGCGGTTAAAAAAAAACGCGATTTGTGTATACTACTATTTTAATGCTGCAAATCTAATTCAAAATGATTTCTTTTTACATAATACAGCAGGATTTTACTATTACTTTATGAAAAGCAGATATGAAAGTCGTTTCGACTATGAAAACAGTTTAATAAAATTTTATTCCTATTTAATTATATAATGTCTCTTATTATAACAACTTTATATAAAGATTTATATGCGTTTGCATTATACATGTCTTTCACTGTCACTTCATATCATATTCTTTACTGTGAGAAATTTGCAAACATAGCGTAATTTTTAAGTAATTTTGATAAACTGGTGTATTAGATCTGTAAGTATCGACGTAGGTTGATAAAATTGGTACTTCAACGTTAAAGCGGCCACCGTAGTAACTCAAAAATTAGCAAATTTAATCGCACGCTGTGTAACATGCAAAGTTCAATTGTCGCTAAACTCTTTGGTGATGTTCAATTTAACAAGGTAGTGCTACAAAATTAGTAAATTAGCACTCTTTTGGTGGAACCTAATTCAGTGAAAGAGTTCTGTTTGCAGCTGGCTTAGTGCTGCTTTCTTAAGCAGAAGTTTACTTACCAGGAAGCGTCATTCTCATGAAATTTTTGCCATCAGAAATTCTTGAGCTATACTGTGTATTTTTAGCAGCACGTGTACGATATCTACGTGTTATCGCAACCCCTTCTTATCACTACAGGCTTATATTGATTGACGTCACCAAATTTTCAGAATGTACCAAGCTCTGAGAACCATGTGCATAACCATTCTTCAGGCAGCCATGCTCATATATATCCTTCAGTCAAGCAACGTCGCCACTTTTTGTATGCGTTCTTTTTGTTGTATACCAACGGTTTTTATGAATAAACTGTGATATATTTTGCCTCAAACGTAATTTTAAAATATGTTAGCTAGGATTTGCCAGCAATGCAACAAAATGCGTTAAAATTTCTGCAGGAATACAGAATTTTGCAGCAAAATCTCCAAAGAAACAAACGAGGAGATCCGTTTCCTAAATAGCCCGTGTTGCGAAGGTTTGGGTGATGAAGAATCTCTGCAATTCTCTGATGTTTTTAAAGAGAAAACAGATCACTGTATACTTAGGAAGACAAGTGCCAAAAAAATTACAGAAAGATTCAGAGACGAATGTAAGTGTCTTATTTTTTAATATATCACGTAATCCTAATTTAATAATTAAAGTTTGTATTTTAAATTACTAACTCGTGTTTTCTTTTCATGTGTTAATAATATTTCCCGATTTAGATAGATATCGTTTAAATTGATTAGTCTGAGAATTTTTTTTAAATACTCCAAAGGTAACTTTTAGATTTTCATCTATAAAAAATCGCAAACTTGCACCAAGGTGATTGCGTCAATACGTGTGCATCAAGTGCAATAATTTTCTATTTTTTGAAGATCTTTTAGCGGAAGCTTCAGTGCTACTCATTCAAGAGGAGATGACAGAGTAAGGCGTTGAACTGTGGTATATTATCGTGCAACAGAATTTTTAACATCAGCTGAAGATTAAAAAAAAATTAATCAAATCATTTTTTAGTTTAATGAAGCCATATAAACGTTATTTGGAACTGAGTCTCGTGGTGAAAGTCTCAAAAATGGTGACCGATGGCACTGTTCGTAGATTTACCAGCAATATACAAGTAATGTTTCAAGTTCCTTACACAGGGTGTTTATAAATGAATGTCAGGGTTTTAAAAATTAATAATAAATCGAAATATTACCGTACCCATGTTAAACCTATACCGTAAGCATTGGCAACTGTCCAAATTTCTCATGTACTACCTGCTGTTTGCTTGTTCTGTTTATTGCGCAGCCGCAGCGTCAGTTTCTAAGACGGCGCCGCAACAAGAAAAGGCTTTCTGTGTGCTCCGTTTTGAGGTGTTAAGATTAGGTTAGGTTAGGTTATTTAATTACGACAAAGCCTCGAGGGGCTATCTGCCTAAGGGGAGGGATGCCTTCGTGGAGGACTTTCTAAGGGAAACTGGCTCGTATACACGTTACATATGGAAAAACCACGAAAACGCCCATGCAGCCAGCCCGTTCGCGGGATTCGAACCTCGGACCGAACTACCAGTGTTCAGCGACTTTACCGCTCGGCCGCTGGTGGGCTTCGAGGTGTTAAGATCTGCGGTTTCAGTGCAGCCTGAGTTTCGTGCACGTTTTCTTTACGCTGTCCCGAGAGAAAGTGCACGGCCCATTTTTCTTCGAACAAAAAACTGTTATCGGTGACTCATTTCAAGGTATGTTGGAAACCTAGCTGCTACCCTAGTTGAACACATATAGCTGAATATCTGGATTACATTTTGCAACGGCACGGTGCTCGGCTCCATTTTCACAAGTACGAGTGCTTCGCGGATTGGACGCGCTGCAACAGCAGGCAACAAATTTCTCCCCTGGCAACCTCATTCGCCGCATTTAATGCCATGCAATTTCTTTCTTTGGGGGCTTGTTAAACACCGAGTTTAAGTACCGCAATATCCGGGTCCCTTGAGGAAGTTTGTGGTTGGATAAAGCACGCACTGCAGACCGTCATGGCGGACATGCTACACCGAAATGAAAGAATTTGATTATTGTGTAGCTGTGTGTCGTGGGACCAAGGGTGCATATACTGTAGTATTGTGATTAATGCATCAAAAACTTGGACAGTTGCTTATGCTGTAAGGTTTGCCCATATAAAGTAATACATTGATTTATTATTAATTTTTAAACCGCATTTTTCAATTATAAACATCCTGAAGATATAATTTTTTGAAATAATTATATTTTGTAACAAGGAATATATATCAAAATTATCCTTAATGAATTTTACCAGAATAAAATGCGAGAAACATATCTTAGAAATGTTTCAAACGGAGCATTATATGGTATAATTTAAATTTTATTTTTAAGTAATGTCGGATTTCTAAGTCATAGATAAATACTACAAAAATAGTTTCGAAAAATAAAATAATTCTTCAGAAGTTCTTACAACGCACTGTAACGATACTAGAGTACATAAATAAAAACGATGTTTGTTTTATATTTAAAAATTAACTTTTAATATACTTCCCATACTTTCATTTCTTTTGCAGTCAATTTTTAATTCTATTTAAATCAGTCACGTGTATATTATTCTTTTACACGTTTTCAACTGATACTTTTTCTTAACTTTAAGAACTATTTCCACATGCGTAAATAGAATTTATAATGCATAATGCTCTGTTTGAGTACACTTTTAAGATATTTTGCATTCATGCTGCTCGAATAAAAATCACATATTTTGGGGAAATGTAATGCATATATGACGAAAATTCACAAACGTATGTTATAAAAATGGATGTAGATAGAATAAAAATTCGTTGACATGAAAAACGGTTCACCATTTTATTCAGACTTTCATAAAAACTGATTAAGCAGTTCAATCCTGTTTAAAATTATGGCATGCATGAAATTAGGACACTGCAGATTAAAATTTGGGGAAGGGTGATTGATTTTTTTTTATTTCTGAAAATTTAATATTTAATTGTTGGACTTAAAAAAATTAAACATCTCTCATTCGATCTCCTCGTTCAGTTAAAGTAATTCTAAAAAAAAAAAAAAAAAAAAAAAATGGGGAAAATATGGCCTGTTCAGCACTGGTTATCAGGCGAGATAAGTTCAGGCTTTCAATTGAAAGGAGGTGTTACAACACTCGGCTTTCCGATAAAAAAAAAAAAAAAAATGTTCCTTTGTAACCAAAATTTTAAAAACAGAGAAAAATTCATTAAAAACTCATAAAGAAATAAAATCTATGTTTACGTAAAAGTTATAACAATTTTCTTAACGGAGAAGGACATTTTGCAACAAATGCAGTAAATGACAGCTACACCATCTTATTGCTAATAAGTATTTTAAGTAGCAACTTTTTTGGTACTTTTTCGAGCTTTCAAGTCTTTACAAAGAGAATACAATTTGTTTTACAATTTATTTCTTATTTAATAACTCCTATTAATCATTAGATAAATTTTATGATTTACATGTATTTTACTCCCCACCCCCCCTTTTTTTTAATTCAAAAGAGATACGCAAGCTCACTGTTAGTATTTTTTAAGATGTTACTTTTTTTCCAATAAAGGTTACTATTTTGGGCTCATGACACTTACTTCGCCTTCAGCATTTTTAATGTTATAGTCAGTATACAGTAAAACACATAAGTGATGTTCCAAGTAAACCAAAGTGTCGTATGACCTTTACTGTGCAATATTCCTGCCACTAAAGGCAATGTTCTTTTTAAAACATTGTTCAGTTATTGCGCAAACAAAAATAAATCAAATGTAAATTGGATGCTAATTGATTCAGGAATCCAAAGCAGTTTCGTAACAAAAGACTTAGCATTATCCTTATGATAAATATTGCTGTATTGTGTAAATCTTCAATATCATTCTGAAAATTTGCGTCTCTTTGGCAAGACCTGTGTGTACGCTTTTCATTTGATTCAACTGCTTAATTTAGGAAGAGTACCCGGATATGCTTAGACTATCTACCTCACTCAATCCCAAGTTTTGATCAAAAGCGTTCTTTAGAGTAGTGGTCTCAAACTAGTGGTCCTCTGGCCGCATGAGGCCCTGAAGCAATTTTATGCGCCCGCGAAGATATTTCAATTATGTATTAGTTGAAATATAATATTGCAAAGTTTTTAAGATTTTAGTTATTTGAAGCACAAATTTACATTATTTTCCTTGCCATTAAGAAAAAACATGAATAACATATAAAAAAAAGCTATAAATGGAGCTAATTAATTTACAATGTAAAATGAATCTTCTTCAAAGATTGGAAAATACAGATTTTATTAGCATTTATTTGTAGTTGTCAAAATGATAAATATGCTCTTCTGAATTTTCGAACTAAGATTGATTGCTTTGTTTGGAAATGCATTTATATGTGGTTAGTTTCTTTACATAGTTGAAAATTAATAAGAAGTTTTCAACTGAGAAAGGTAATAGGTCATTAATCATGGGAAAAGTAATGAGTTATGCTAATCAGTCGTAACTGACTGATGATCATTTGCAATCTGTGATGAAGGCAATTTCTAGTAATTTCTTTCCAAAGCTACGAACCTTAGCACAATCGAAATGCCATCAAGTGCTAACCACTTGCAAGAAATAAAGAAGTTTATAAGTAATTACACGCCAACATACGTATTTTGATTTATGCGTTGAAGATTAATAAAATAAGAGAAAAAGTTGTCCTTATTTACTCTCCAGTCTTCTCCTTCTTGGTAAAATTTTTCATAATTTGTTTATTTTTATTTTAAATAAAAGTAAGTTATTTAATGATTAATTAATTATAATTACTGCTAATATACTATTTACAAACCGTAAGCAAGAAAAATGTTATGCAGGTACCAAACTTTAGATTTCAGACAGAAAATAAATATCAATTTTAATTTTTTCTTTGCGATATTATAATTATTATTTATCTCTATCTTGGTAAATATTTAGTGAGAAAATTTTAATTTTATTTATATTATTTTTTTGCTTTGTTAATAAAAAATTTTCATTTTGTACGAAAAAAATGTCTGACCCTTCAGCTGTATTTAGATCATGCATTCAGCTCGCATACAATTTGAGTTTGAGACCACGCCGAAGGTCTGTGAGGAATCAGAGATCTTTCTCTAAGATCAACCTGTCGATAGGATATCTCAAATTAAGTTTTAAGCGGCCCACTGTTCTTTATAATACTGTCGATAAACCTCCATCATATTAGCGAAGATTTGGGGAAGAAATGTAATGTTTTCATTATCTTCTTTCCTTTTTCATTTTTTTAACAGGAGTTTAAAAAAAATCTTTTTTTTTCACCTCGTTATTAATTCAGTATAAAATATACTTACCCGAATGACAATATTTCCCCATATAACCTTTCGGGCATTCACAAATTCGATGCTGATTACATCTGCCTCCGTTGGCACATTTCTTGTCACATTCCGGATCAGGACCTGGAAAAAAGTGTCATAGTTTAAAAATCAGGAAATTCCATTAATTGCACACCTGTACGTTGAAATGCTGTTCATTACACGAATTCTCTGATGGCGTAAAAAAGAAACTAGTTCTGCTTTGTTACATTTTAATAAAGACTTTACAACTTCAAATTACAGTTGACTAAAAATTGGTTAAGTTAAGCTTTTTTATAGATAGTTTTAAATTCCTAATTATTAAGTATGATAGGGGCTAAGCTGCAAATGACTAACAGTATGAAAATTCTGAGTTTCTCCATTTTATATCACAGTCCTCATTTATGAAATCATGTGCATATTTATACCAGTAAATGTAACCAATACTTCTCGAAATAAAACGATCCATCATTGACTAAACCTACATTTTCATGTTTTTTAATACTTGAAAGTGGGTACGTTAGTATCCATGCGGAAAATTCTTTTAAATTTTGTATTTTTGACTTCAGAATTTTTAACTTTAAAATTGTTTTGCCTTTTTCTAATTAAGTCTAACTATTAAACATTAAACGCATAATTACATCTCAACCTGTAATCAGTTAAGCTCCTGAACAACGAAAAAATTCTGCTCTGGCGTTGAATTTATATGGGATATATGGATGGATTTATATATGAATATTCTTTTGACTGTTGACGATGTTGCTGGCATGCTGAAAATGTATTCTATTGTTTGAGAAAGAATTTTTCTTCTTTCTCAAACAATTGTTCAACAAAAGAAAGAATTGTTCTTGTGAGAAAGAATTCTATTGTTTGGAAATTATTTTTTTTTTCATTTAAATGATTGAAAAGTTATATCTGCTTTTCTTCACAAATTTTATTTTACCAAATTTGGCAATTAGTTGACTAAAAAAACTTTTGCAATCCCTATTTCATCAAACAGTTGATCCAAGTTCATAGTATTATTTGCAACAGTTTTTTTTTTTTTTTTTTTTTAAATTTTTCGCCTGCAGCTTCAATTTCACACCATATTAAATTATCAGGTTCAATGTTCCGTCTTACTTTCTTCGGGAACATGCAAGGACCTGACTCGAAACAGAGAGCTTACTAAAGCTATGTTCAATAACTGTGGGAAGTAGACAGGATACACAAGAAGGGTATACAAAACCCTTTATTTTTCTCTATTTACAATAACTTCCGTACTTCGGAATACAACGACCCACTACTTGTGGTCTAAACGTAAAAGTATAAAAATAAAACTAAACTCTAATTTAACTTTAAAATAATAAACGTGGAAGATTGGCCTTATATTAACAGGAAGCCGTATGTAGTACAGATAACTGAGAACACTACAATACGTTTAAAATTATCAAGAGGATTAAACCTCTGGCCTGGAAGGCAACCAGCAACTGAGTAAAAACTTCTAAGGTAAGCGGCCTGCTTCGACTAACTGCTTCCTCTCTCTCGCTTGGCAAAAAGCCACAACTTAAATACTTGGCGCTCGCCAGACAAACTTTGCATAAATACATTAACGCTTATAATTCTGGCCGGAAGTAGAAAATAAGAAGTGATAGTAAAGATTTAAAATAAAATAAACGTTAGTAAAACTTAAGATCCTTACATACTTCCCGCCAGAGTTAATTAGTTTGAAACTGAGGTCTGAAACGACCTTGTTGAAAACTTTTAGCTCTAGAATGTAACGCGAGGTCAATCTTTTACAAACATTTTTCGCTAGAAACTAGAAATTTAAAAGAAAGAAATTTGTTTTTACAATAGCAGCTCCCAGGACACACAATTTTTTTCATCTGTACTGCATCTAAACAGGAGCTTTTATTCAAATCTGGTTCCTTCCAGAGATCTGGAAGGAAAACTAGTTTAATGAAATGTTACACAATGAAATGGCAAGTAACATGCATATTTATACACAGTCCAGTCACATTAATGTGACCACCAACTCCTTTTGACGTCAATGTGAAATAACCAATCACAGAAAGCAGGTGGCAGCACATTGCAGTGGAGCGTATATAAAGGGTGCCGAGAGAATAAAAAAAACATTGCAATCATTGGCATAGTGTAGAAATGGCACGATTTATCTAGCATCCAAAAAGGCCAACATCATTGGCTTTTGGGCCAAAGGTGGAAGAATTTACGAAACGGCTAATTTTGTAAACTGTTCACGTGCAGCTGTAGTAAAAGTATACCGTGTGAGGCAAAACGGCACTATCCAAAATCAGCGATGTGGCAAATCTGATGCACCATAAACCATAGATGACGGAGGTGAAGGATGGATGCGGAGATGCATTTAGGCAAATAGACATGCAAACGTTGAGCAACTGACTCCTCAGATGAACCAATGGGTAACCAACAGCGTCTCCTCAATGATGGTTCAGCAAACATTGCTGCATATGGGCCTCCGCAGCAGACGCCTAGTTAAAGTACCTATGCTGACTGTAGTTCATCAGTGACAAAGGCTGGAATTTGCATGACATTACTGCAACTGGACGTCCACTGAGTGGCAATAGGTGGCTTTTTTTATGAATCATGTTTTATGTTCCATTGGACAGACGGAAGTGGAATACACGGTGTGAAACGTCGGAAAGCAAACACCCCGTAACAACAGTCAGAAATGTCCAAGCTAGAGGAGGTAGCATTATGGTCTGGGGAATGTTTTCGTGCCATTCTCTGGGAGCACTCATCATTGTGGAAGACATGATGGATCAACAGAAATAAACACCTGTCCTTGTGGACCATGTTCACCCCTAGATGTGAATTATTTTCCCTCAGAATGATGGCATCTATCAGCAGGAAAATGTGAAGTGTCATATAGCTTGCATTGTACATTCGTGGTTCAAAGAGCATCGAGATGAGTTTATTGTACTCCCCTGGCCAGCAAAATGCCAGGAATTAAGCCCAATCGAGAATCTGTGGGACCTCCTTGATCGGGTTGTTCGCTGCATGGATTCTCAACCATGTAGCCTAGCACAGCTGGCTCCTACACTGGAGTCGGTATGGCTCAACATCTCAGTGAACACCAAGAACCTAACTGACACTCTTCCTGCCTGTCTTACAGTGGTCCACTCTGCAAAAGGTAGTTATTCTGGCTTTTGGTAGGTGGTCACATTAATGTGACTGAACTGTGTATTTCTCTTAACATTCTTATTTCATTCATGACTATTTTAATTATCTCTCCCCGTGCTCTCTGACATGTGTTGTAAAAGAACACCAAACACGAATGTGTTTATGTATACGTGTTCAACACTGCCTCCTACAATCAAAACACTAACGTGTTAAAATTCAACATACCGAGACCTCTTAACACACCCTACTTTCAACTCTAAACCCTGAGGTACTATTCTAAAAGTGGCTAAAACTAAAGTGTAGCGTCAGAGAGCCTAACTACATCATTCAACCTTTACCACATATTCACCATGATTTAATCTTTACAGTCACACGAATAACAAATTTTTAACATTACTTTCCCTTTTACCATATCACGGTATTTCTTAACATTTAAAATAACAGTTCACATGTATATAAGAACATATCAACATGCCGTTAATTTTACACATTTGAAAACATACATTAGTAGTACATTGTTAACTTCTATTCTTTTCAAAGCAAGTGCCAATTCTTCTACATTGAAATACTACATTTCAAAAAGTCTTTCAGACTAAAACTTCTTTCTTGCCAGAATATTTTAAATAAAATTTATACAATACTTTTACAATACTTAAGTCTTTACACATCGCTATTATACATCAACTTTAGTTTTACACGCGAGTAATTGAAAAACATAATACCAAAATCGGTAACAACTCATTTCTCGCCCTTTTGGCGATAAAGGTAGACCTCGCATGAGGTAAAACTTCTTGAAATCTGCCACTTGCAGTAAGAATGAAAGATTAACTTAAGTTCGCAAAGTAACATAAAATTTTACTTATCTTTGTGATATTCGGACATTCTTTTCTGGGCCCAGTCCTGAAAGGTAGTGCAGATTGTTGTTTGATTTATCCTCCTTCTTGTACGGGCTCGCCCTTCAGTGCCTTCCTCTAGATGCTTTCTTTTTCCTCCAGCTCGGTCACCCTTGAATACCTTCTTTTTCGCCTCTGCCTGTGGTCTTGGCCGTTTGATGGCAGCTGGTCTTGGCGGAACCGGGAAACTTCTTTCGTGTTCCTGCTTGGACCTCGTTGCTGGCCGTTCAAATTTTCCTTGTAACTTTTCCTCCGCCGCTGATGGCCCTTCCGCAGTTCGGCGACATTTGCTGCGGAGAGCCCTGTCGGATGAGTAGATCTTCCGTTTTAGAGCCGGGTTATAGTTGCTGTCATTTCTCCTGGCTCTCTTTGCATACGTCGTCCTTCTCCCTTCTTCATTCTGGGGGTGTTCGTGAGCTCTCTTTTCTGGACGGTGGAACGGCTTCTCTTTCTTGCTACCTTCAATTTTCCCGCGGGGAAACTTTCTTTTCATTTGCTCCTTCCTCTTAATGGCTTGCCCTTGTACTTGTCGTTTTTCCACCTCTGGGGCTTGTGCCTGCGGTGTCTGCCGTGCAGGATCCTGCAAAAGATCTTTGAAAATTTGCATTTTATTACGATCATAGTAGGGTTTGATTTGATCAATGTTTGCGAAGCAGGTTTCACCATTTCTGGCTTTTAACACTACTACAGCGTGAGTTATTTTTTCTATGACATATGGTCCTTCAAATCGTGGAAAAAATTTGGCAGTTTTATCTTCTGGTGCTGAAGAAAGTGAATGCTTCATTTTTAAAACTTTATTCCCTACTTTATAAGTTACTCCCCGTCGTTTCAAGTCATAGTAGAGTTTTTGTTTTCTCTGTGCTACTTCAGTATTCTTTTTTGCTTCTTTAATTAGTTTTTCTATATCACCCATTTTAAATTCTGGGGCTCTTTGTTGCACATAAAATAATTTATCTAACGGCGTTATAATCTTTCTGCCTAAAAATAACTCAGCAGGAGTTTTGTCCGTTGTATCATGTTTTGCGGTCCTAAGGGCGAAAGCAAATTCATTGACATAGTTATCCCAGCTTTTATGAAAATTTTTAACGGATAATTTTCACTATATTTCTTTTGACCCGTTCCGCTATATTTGATTGCGGCCGATACGGGACCATTTTTAAATGACGTATGCTCAGTTTTTGGCACATGTCTTCAAATACATTACTTACAAATTGAGGACCATTATCCGATATAACTTTTAGGGGCGCCCCGTATTTTAAAATATATTTATTTAAAATAGAATCAGTAACTAATTTCGCGGAGGCTCGTTTTAAGGGAACAATTTCGGTCCACTTACTAAAATGATCAACCATAACAAGGAGATAGCGACTTTTATTTAACTGACTTTTTGGGAAAGGGCCCAATAAATCGATGCCAATTATTTCATTTGGATATTCGGATTTAATACTATTTAGAAACCCGGCCGGGCGGAAATTAATATAATTAACTGCTTGACATGTTGGGCAGGACTGGACATACGCCCTTGTTAACTTTTGCAGTTCAGGAAAATAGACTGCCTCGTGTACGCGTTGGATAGTTTTTCGAATACCAGCATGAGAAGCTAAAGGGCTGTCATGGAGCTCCTGCAGGATATTTAATCTAAGACTAGCTGGGATAACAGGTCGAAATTCGTTGTTGGAATTCGTAGTTTTTGTATAGAATAATAGACCATCTATTAGTTCGTAATGGGCCGCCCTATTTCTTATCGCCACAATATCTTGGTGGCTAAAATTTTCAGGATCCTTTAAATACTCATAAATGCTTCCAAACTCAGGATCCTTACCCAGTTGGGTTATTACAGTTTCTCGGGAATTTATTGTACATGCTGTGAGCATTGCCACCTTTACGGTATTACCTTCTTCATCTATTTTAATTCTGGATAGGGCATCTGCTACGATATTTTCCTTTCCGGGGGTATGCTTGATTACCAGATTATATTCTTGTAGCTTGAGTGCCCATCTTATTAACCTTGGGGATAAGTTTTTCCCTGAGTACAATCTAGTTACCGCCGCATGATCAGAGTACACTGTTATTGGCGCCTTTCCAAAATAGACTCGGAACTTTTGCACTGCTAACAGAACTGCAAGTGCCTCTCTCTCGGTCGCGGAATAGTTTCTTTGTGTTTGATTTAAAGTACGGCTAAAAAATGCCACGGGCTGCTGATTTTGCGAAAGTACCGCTCCTACCGCATAATCCGAAGCATCCGCTGAAATTTCTAAATTCTCATCCTTTTCAGGAAATTTCAACACAGGGGCTTGCGTTAATGCTTGTTTTAATTTTTCGAAAGCACTATTGGCTTCGGCCGTCCACGAGAATCTTGCCTTTTTCCTTTTTTAATTTTAACAATGGTTCAGCAATAGCTGCAAAATTTTTTATAAAGGACCTATAATATGAACAAAGTCCTAGAAAAGAAGAGAGCTTCTTCGCTGTGTTTGGAGTCGGATACTTTTGTACAGCAATTATTTTTGATTCGTCTGTCTCTATTCCTTTCTGAGATATTTTGTAACCTAAATATTTTAATTCAGGGGCTGCAAATTTGCACTTTTCGACATTAACTTTTAGACCGACCTCATTTAATAAAGAAAACACCTGTCTTAAATCCTGTACATGTTGGTCGAGATTATCACTAGTAATAATGATATCGTCTAAATAGATAAATGTGGACTTTCCAAGAACAGGCCTTAACACAATGTCCATACATCGCTGAAATGTTGCCGGGGCCCCTGAAAGGCCAAACGGCATACGCAAAAATGCATAAGTGCCAGACTTGGTTATAAAATCAGTCTTAGGCACGTCCTCAGGCCTAACCCCTATTTGAAAATAACCAGTCGTTAAGTCTAAAGTCGTCATATATTTGGTGGATGTTATGTTCCTTAGAATTTCTTCAATAATAGGTAACGGATATACCGGATATTTAGTTATGGAGTTTAATTTACGGTAGTCAATTGCGAATCTCCACCTTTTTGGATGTGTCAAAGGATAGTCATTATTCTTCTTACATAAAACCACCGGGCTAGCATAACTACATGAGATGGGCGTTATGATCTTTTTACGTAGCATATCGGTGATATGCCATTCTATAATTTTTTCCTTATTCTTATCATACCGGTATGGTTTGTGGCGAACTGGCATTGAATCTCCGGTGTCAATACTATGGTTAGTAACCTGAGTAAATCCTGGAATATCACTAAATAACGAAGCAAACTCACTTACCACTTGTCGGATTCTTCGCTGTTCTTCATTAGGCAGGTGGTCAAGATTTAACATCGGCGGTTCAGCCTTTTCTCCACGAACTGGTTTCATTGTCAGCTTAAGGGACGCTTCATTAAAATCCAGCGTTGCTTGTGCCTCTGAAAGAAAATCTATTCCTAAAATAATATGTGCTTGCAGATTCTTTACTATGAAAAACATCACCTTTACTTGTTCGTCCTTGATACGGACATACAGCGGTAATTTACCTATACACTTACATTTTTCTCCTTGCGCCGCTAACACTGTCGTATTATCCGAATTATATATGCGGTATTTCCGAAAATACTTCCTAAACAAATCTTCTGCCACACAGGAACACTGCGCGCCTGTATCCAGGAGTGCGGTGGCTGGGATATTATTCACCAACACTTCAATCTTCGGAAGAGTCAAATTTTTCACCATTACTGTATTTAACTTGAAGGAAGAGGGATTTCCGCACCCTCCCGTCAGCAGAAATCCGTTTTAGTTTAAATTATTTTTCATTTCCGTGCTTTCCTTCTTTTTCCACTGGCCTTGAGACTTTTTTCCTGGATTGCTATTGAACTGTCGACGTTCGCCGGCTGTTTTTGAATGTTCGGGTTTTCTTGCCCACTGATTCGCTTTGCTTCCGTAGCCGTGGGCTTGAGTTTGCTGTAGTCTTGGCGCACCAAATTGGTTTCGCTGTTGATATTGGCGTCTTCTTTCAATATCCGCCGTTCTTCTACTTTCAAACTGGATTGCTAGCTCAAATAACTTTTCCAGTGTAGTCGGATTTCTTAATTCAATAAAGTCTTGCACTTGGGGCAGTAACCTCGGCAAAATCACTTGAATTATCTCAGGATCCGGACGGTTTCCATACAAGAGTTTGAAGACGTGAATTTTTCTTAAAATAAAGCTTGAGAGGTTTTCGATTCTTTGCTGATATATACTGAAAAGTTCCGTTCCTAATTTCGCACGATCCCTTACAACAGGGAATGCTTTTACTAGGGCAGTCTTGAAATTCTCGTAAGTATAGGTGGGACTTCCTGCTTGACCCAAGAGACTTCTGCCTATACACTTGAACCAGTTAAGCGCTTGGCCCCTCAAAGGGCTGGAGCTAAGGTAACTTTTTGAAATTCGTGCACGGGGTAGAGCATGAAGTGGTCATCCAATTTTTCCAAAAAACTGGTTACCGGTGAGTTTCCATTAAATGTTGCTTCTGGTTTCATCGAAGCGCGCATGGTCTGGACGATGTAACCAAATCCTTCTAGGGCGGCAGCTGGCATTTCTGGATTCTGAGCCTCTTCTGCAGGCAGCACAGGTTCTTCTTGAAACTCGGCCATGGTTATTCTTCTTCGTTGGGCGCCACTATCAGGTTCAATGTTCCGTCTTACTTTCTTCGGGAACATGCAAGGACCTGACTCGGAACAGAGAGCTTACTAAAGCTATGTTCAATAACTGTGGGAAGTAGACAGGATACATAAGAAGGGTATACAAAACCCTTTATTTTTCTCTATTTACAATAACTTCCGTACTTCGGAATACAACGACCCACTACTTGTGGTCTAAACGTAAAAGTATAAAAATAAAACTAAACTCTAATTTAACTTTAAAATAATAAACGTGGAAGATGGGCCTTATATTAACAGGAAGCCGTATGTAGTACAGATAATTGAGAACACTACAATACGTTTAAAATTATCAAGAGGATTAAACCTCTGGCCTGGAAGGCAACCAGCAACTGAGTAAAAACTTCTAAGGTAAGCGGCCTGCTTCGACTAACTACTTCCTCTCTCTCGCTTGGCAAAAAGCCACAACTTAAATACTTGGCGCTCGCCAGACAAACTTTGCATAAATACATTAACGCTTATAATTCTGGCCGGAAGTAGAAAATAAGAAGTGATAGTAAAGATTTAAAATAAAATAAACGTTAGTAAAACTTAAGATCCTTACAAAATCACTGTTGTTTATTCAAACAAAAAATTTTGCTTCACCAAAATTCCTTTTCCGTAGCTCAGTGTTAGAAACACATGCGTCATCATTTTGTGGAAAAATTTCTAGACAACATTAAAAGTACTTAGATCTATATACAAAGTATTTAGAATGGCAAAAGTTAATGCAACAGAGAGGATATTTTAATTGCCAAATCGCAGTTTTACCATTTTTACTTTTTGTATATTCGGTATTTTTAAAATTTTACGAAATAACCAGGACAAAATGACAAACTGCCTGGAAAGCAGGGACCACATCATCAAACCGGGCCAGTCCCGGTCAATGCAAGATGCATTTTAAGCCTAATAATTAATTGCAATTTTTCTTACAGTTGGATGTCCATCACGCATCAGCATCTAACCTGCAATTATGAATGTCATTCGACGAAGAATGATTGCTACATGATAGTGATGAAAGAGAACAGTATTCTACATGAAATGATGGAAGAATCGCAAGGCGGTGCTGTAAGTCTATCATGAATGTTTGTCATGTAATGATTGTCTCTCATTCGACGAAGAAGGATTGCTGCATGATAGTGATGAAAAACAATAGTATTTTACATGAAATGATGAAGGAATCGCAAGGCGGTGCTGTAAGTGTTACTAAAAAGATAGGTTCTGCAAGGTTTTTCGATCTTAGGAAACGGCTGTGAAAAGAAATAGTAGAGTAAGCTAACCAAATTTCAACTACTTTGGGGTAGCACTTCGTAATTTATGAATTTATTTGAGAAGTTTTTAGTGGCACTTACCATGATCGGCGCACTGCTTCTGTAATCGAAGCCTTAATGGCGTTCCTGGTAAAAAGAGTCCCCTGTCGTTCTGTATCCTCAAGCCGATACCAAATGATCCCACTCCGCTCTGGTTTCCACGGCATGTTATGAACACCTGAAAAACTCTAGGCTTCCTCGGTACTTTTCCTCGAGTTTCAATAGATACTACAGGGTCTCGAAGGATACTTTCATTAAAGGATTTCAGTTGATCGAAATCGTAGTAATACTGCAAATGTGTAAAAAGAAAAGGTGCTAAGATATCATACAGCTTATAATTTACGTATAAACAAAATCTACATAAAAGAAGTATATTTTAAATTTAGAATTCCATAGGAAATGTAATACTCCTTTTATATATTATCTGCAATAAATTATTCACAAAATAAATCAAAACAACTAAGTACTTTTGGAAATTCTTATGGTAACTATTTCTTAGAGTGCAATCTAAATATATATAAAATATGACATAGTAAAAATTTATGAATTTTTTTAGATTATTAATAGACAGAGGAACAAATGTTTTATATTATGAGATTAATACAGCATTAAATTAAAAATAAACAACTTGTTAATATACAAATAAAAATGGAACTAAACAATTTGACAAATTACGAACATTATTAGAGACGAATTACGAAGCTTCTCTTTGATTTGACAGCTGTTCTACATTTCCCTCACATTTTAAGACTTTCTTTTAGAATATTTTGAAAATGAGCAATCATTAATGGATTATGTGAATTTAAATTTTGTGCTGTACAAAATCATTCCTTAATAGTTTCAAAACTGGAAGAGCATTTAGAAAAGATGCTAATGTATTGCTGAAAGAAAATGAAAAACTACTGTACAGTAAATCCTGAGAGAACTCCTGCTTCCCTATGAAGAAAGTTATCAGTCTTACCGCTATTGAGGATAATCCAAAGGTCGACTTTTAAAGCTAGAAATTTACATTATTTATGAAATACTGCGAGATTTTTTTAACAACTTAATTTTTTCGATAAATATTTTCGTATTTGATTATAAAGATGAAGATGATTATGATTGATGAAGTATTAAACTTCATCATCGTTTACCAGCTTTGAAACAATAAGTAATTAAAAAAATAAAACACAAGTATAATGAAACCTCGGTTTACGAATGTAATTCGTTCCAAAGACCAGTCGTCATCCGAAATTTTAGTAAACTGAAACAAATTTCGCATAGAAATTAGTGTAAACAGATTAATTCATTTCTAGACCATAATTTTTTGCTTATTTCAACTTTTAAAATAGTACACTTTGTGCGCAAATTCATAACACAAATACTAATGGAAATCATTAAATCCAAGAATAAAAAATGGAAAAAATAGTAGTAAATAGATAAAAAGTTTGAAAAGTAGTCACCCTTCCATAGAAACATCATGTAACATCTTCCGGGGGCTTTCTTTTTTCTTCCTTGTTTGTGTTTTGAAATGGGTTTAAAGTGAGACTTATAGCACTACCTTTGAAAATGCTTATGTTGTGGCTTGCTTTTTCTTTATCAGGGTAATACAGTTCTGTGGAGTGCTACATTTTATATCATTTTGGACTAATTTCAGGAATAAAAAATCATTAGATTATCATCACTTACTTTTCTGAAGACATTTATTTCACTATCATCATTTGTTGTTGCTTGTAATGAAGTTGTTCCAGTTCTTTCGGGTTGAGCTAATTTTTGTGGTCCTGTAGAAGCTTTTCCTAGTCTTGTTTATTAATTTTCCAAGTCCACGGTTTATCCTTAGAGATACAATATCAATGTCAAATGGCCATAAATGTCCTCTAGGCCGATTTCATGGTCCTGTATGTCCCTCGTTGCCAGATTTTGTGAGTGAAAATTAAACGATGGAAAATACTACTTTATCAGAAGTTACCTCGAAACGCCCTTTGGAAATCATTTGTTGCTAGTTTAGGTGTTTGGAACTCGACACACATTTCGTCACTCGAAATTCTTTTTGGTTCAAAAAATTTGTTCTCTATGAAAGGCATTCGTGACCAAGGTTCTACTGAGTAAAATTTTTCTTAACTGAAAATGCATGAAATGTAATAGTAACGTAAGAAAATTTCGTGACTACAAATTCTTTATATGATTTAAGATAAAAGTTTCAAAAGAGAAATTTTTCAGTTTAAGAAAAAATGGATTCAAAAACAACATTGCTATCGAAGTTATAGGTACAAGAGGGAGCTATTTCTATTTTGTACGGAAAATTATCAGCCTCTAAATTAAGCAACAAATCTTATTTTTGTAAGCAATTTTTTTTTTTTTTTTTTTTTTTTTTTTTTTTTTTTTTTTTTTTTCAAATGGTGTTGTTAGAATCAAACAACTGAGTCCACTTGAATTTAAAAAAAAAAAAAAGAAAGAAAGAAAAGAAAAGAAAAAAAGAAAAGAAAAAAGCTAAAGCCCGTATTCTTGTTCTGCAGTGAAGAAATAACATTTTGCGTCTCTTGTAAAATTAATTTTGACAGAGATGACTGGTTAACTGTTACAGAGTCTATTATAATTTCATTTTCTGCAATTTTATCTCCCTTGTCTTCTTAATTGACAAAATTTCCAAGTATATAAACAAAAAGCATATTTAGCATAAGAGACTTAACTCCAAGTACTTTTTTAACAAAAAAGTGCCAATAAATCCTATAACCACTTTCACAGAACCCTTCAGTAGCGCTTCAAGCAACTTCATAGCTTCCTCTAAAGGTGTAATATTTGTACTACAAGCCATTTTTAATTACATATAGCAATAATTTTCTAATTTTTACATCATGAAGCTGATCCATCTGGGAGAAGTAATATACCCTTTTTCTTTACCTTTTGATTTGCGACAGTAAATGATTACCTTGTCATGATTTTCATCCCTCTTAAAAGAGATGTCATAGAAAGAACAGAAAAACTCTTGGTTTTTAAGATTAATAACTCATTTCAGATTGTCATAACATTAAAAAATTTTCGTCTATAATTTGAATTTTAAGCTTATTAAGTCTAAACCTCTTACGTTTTTTGAGAATGTGTGCTGTACGTTCGGCTTCCGCGACTGCTATCTCGATACGACTCAAAAAAATGTCTCTCACATTGTCTCTCACATATAGAGGGAATTCGAGAAATATGGCTACATACTTTATTTGCTTAAATATACTACTTAATACAAGATATATACTACCTGTTACAATGCATCTCTTAAAATAAGATAAAATATTTTATTAAAACAGTTTCAGCGTTGTGCGCCTGGGACTTCTAAAAAATGCAAAATCTGATTGATTTGTAATATGATCCTCACAGATCCAAAAGCCCAGTCAGTTCATTATCCTTTAATTAGATAAAAACGAAATGTTCCACAACATTATGTGCAGAAATGTAGAAGCTAGTCGAGAACAATTTTAATGACCTAGATCAATGATTTTTTATTTGTCTGTTTTTCCCATGAACCCGCCTCAGCATTGTTAGAAGATCATTCCTTCCTTTCTTTCCAAACTTGAAAAACACATATGTGCATTTTATATACGTAGATGTACGATATTTTTCAATTTTTAATTGTCCTTTATTATTCAAAATAAATTTAACAGATGACTCCTTCTTGGAGTTTACAGCAAAGCCTCCACTTTGGCTTGAACTCAGGAATACTAAGAATAAAACTTAACTAAGCTAAAGAGATATAGCCGAAGCTATCAAGATTCCACACCTCAACGCTAACCAACGGCGAAGCTATCAAGAGCCTAAAGTACGGCCGAACGTAAAAATAGCTTTAGAGAGAGAGCAGCCAAAAAGGCCAACGCGCGCTGCCCAGCATCTCTGGTAGTCTGTAGAACTTCAACTTTAAATACTTGCACTTCCTTCATTTGCATTTAACCGCGATTCTGAAAACACGTTCTGGCAGGAAATTGTAAGCTGAAATTTAGAAAGGACAGGAAAATCGCTTTAACTAAAAAAGAATTGTTAGAAAGTTAGGATAAACCTTACAAAGTATTCCAAAATGGCACTGCGGAAACACGCAGCTGTGTTGCCGTAGATACTTTACAGTAGGGTTTCTTAAACTTTTCCCAGTCGCGAACCCCTTTTATCACTGAGTCCTTTTCGCGATCCCCAGGACCCCATAATATTTATACAAATTTTGTGGAACCCCATATGTATTGCGAAAATCTGACACACGCGTGAGTGAAACTGTCAATCTTTTCACTTGTACTGTAATACACTATTGCAGTTTTAGGTCATTAACTTTAATTTCTAATTTTAAGACATAGAACAATGTGAAAATTTTAAATAAGTAACAGACGAAATGACAGAGTAACGTGCAAAGCAAGGAAAATGAACATTTATATTATAAAAGGAATGCGTCGAAACGTTTTCGTTTTTTTATTTGTCTGTATTGTCTAATCTTTATCTATTTTTAAATACATTGTGTAACAATATTTGGTAATTGTAAAATTATTATAATAAGTTAAAGAAATATCAAAACTGCTAAAAGTTTTGGCGACCCCTGCTGCAAGTCGCGACTCACAGCTTAAGAAATCCTGCTCTACAGAATGTAAAAGCTTCACTTTGCCCGGCCAGAGCAACGGAACTGTCTCCAATCCACCATGGAAAGGTACAGTTATTATCTACCAACAAGAGATGTTCACTCTACATCAAAGGGTTGAAGAAGCATGACCGACATACCGCGGAACTTGATTTAAGCACTATGCGCCATATCGGTTGTACCATGCGTTACCATGGTTGTACCATGCTGTTGTACCAGGCGTGAAGTCTACGCAAGGTATTAGCATTACTTGTGTAACATCGTGCTGCACAATTACCTCTATTTATTGCATCCAAATAAAATTATTCATATTGTTAACCATCACATTTTTTTCGTATGCGTATAATACAGTTAGTATAACTTCTGGGAGTGCATTACTTTTGATGGTGTTACTGAAGAGTAATTTTGTCAAGAGATGGAGTAAGGTATGATTTATGACGTCGCTTCTGAAACTTTCTTTGGGTCACTCTCCAGGTTTGTCTTTTTGTAGCTTTCCCTATCCTTTCTTAAATTTAAGTATGAATGCCTGCGTATTTAGGAATTTGTGTATACCTGCATTATTTATTAATATTATGCAATTATTTTCTTTGAAATTACTTCAATATGTAATTCAAATATAATAATACAGCTATGTTTAATTAATACTTTAATATTTTTTGTCTAAAGATTTACATGTATTAAAGTAACAGCAGTATATTTAATCAATCGGCTAAATAAAATTACTGGAAAATACGTATGAATATTCGGATCAAAATTTGTAAGTACAAGTTGTATCAAGTGCAACGATTTGTAGACTACTTGTTTTTATCAAAAGCTAACATAACAAGCCTGAAAGTCATTTCATTAAATATGATAGTGTGAAGATTTGGGGGACGTAACATAAAAGTAACGTTATTTTGCAAGTAAATTATTGAAGTTGCTGGCTATATTATCTTCTTACAAATCTAATACTGCGATTTAGTCTAATGTTGTTATTATATCATGACAAAATTTTTGCAAGCACAGTACTCTTTTCTTAATGACCCTCACGGACTGCTTGATTCTTATAACATCCATCAGATAATTTAAACATCCCACTGCGACGTATTTGGCCACTTTAACTCTCTAGCCGCAAGATCCTTGAATAACGAGTTCATCTTTTATCCCGAATATATCCGGGGGGGGGAGTTCTTCAGCAGAAACTGGGATTTCCATTATGATCAGTTTCACAGGAAGTAAAGATGTGAATTTTTTTACGATTTAATGAATTTTGTAATCCCGGTCCGGTTATGGAAAAGTGATTTCTTAGGTGGCTATAAATTCTGTTGCCTTTATCTGCATACCACAAAAGAATTTGAGATTAAATTCGCAGCAATATATTTCGTAAGATATTTACTTTCTAATCAAAAAATATCATGCCATGAGCGCGTTTTGTGTGAATAAACAAAAACTAAAAAAAGAGGTAAACACTGCGCGATATGATGACGAAATGCCGTGTACTATGTCGGAATATTTCGAAGCTTTTCATATTAATAAAACTAATTTCTGAACTTCTCTACATCACCCTATAATCACCAAGAAGATATGATTGCTTCTTACTCGGGAAATAATGAGATAAATTTTAAAATACTTATTTTGCATGACAAAAATTAAAGATGGAAAAAAAAGGGGGGTAATTTTGGGGTTAAAATGAAATAACATTCCCAACAACTTTCAGCGCTACAGTAATCCAGAAAGATTAATTTATTTAAAATTAGATTTTGCAGTATTACTATCGTAGTGAACTAATGATTGCTTTCCTGAAGTTAATAGAAGTATGGTTATCTGTCCTGCGAATTGGAGAAATTTTAGCAGTGATTACTTTTTAACTTGTTGTAACTAAATTTTTTAATGTCAGCAAATGATAATTATTTTACTGAGCTCTGTACTTACTTAGTAAATTTGAGTTAACCTCTGTCGTATAAAAAAGTTCTCCAAAAGAGTTGAAAGTTAGGCAGTAAGCTGCATACGTAGCAAGATAAATTTAGAGGTAGGCCTTTATACACTTATAGTTATCTCTTAATTTCTTTTGTTTTGTTTCTTAGAATCTTTAAACAAAATATTCTTAAATTTTTCCTTTTAAAGAAATTCAAATAAGCTGTCTCCGTATGACTATTAGGCGCTAAAATAAGGTAGGGATATGCATATCAAACTGCCTTAAAATTAAATCTTAAATAATTTATGTTTCTTTGAATTCAGTTACGCAAGAACATCATTGAATAGGTACAAAACTTAAAAGCAGTAAAGAGAAAATAAGTAGAAAATTTCATCTTATCATACTGCATCACAGGTTTTCATTTAAAATAAGGCTTTGTTGTTTTATTACAGTATTGTGCCTATGGTTTGTTTTGTATATTTTATTGTGGAAAAGCATACGAGAGCTATCTATTTAAGGAAAGTGGTATTTTCATAGAGCACTTTCTACTGAAAACTGACTCGTATAGACATTACATTCAAAGAAAACAATGAAAACACCCATGCAGCCAGCTTCAAGTATTCACATGGTATATTGCAGAAATTACCTAATTGTAATTTTGGAAGGAATTTTTTAAACAAATGAATGGGTATGTGTTGCTAATTTGTTTTGTAATTTTTAGGAGTAATGACTGCGAAATGATATGCTAGTCCCAAACAACGACTGAAAGTATGAAAACTTTTAAAAGAAAATGTATTTCTAAGGAGATGAAAATACAAATTTAATATCGTTTCTTAAAAAAAGAAAAGGTATTTCGCATTTCCAAAGGTTTAAATTTAAATGATGCAACAGTGAAAACCATTAAGAAATTTTTATTAGTTTTTTAAAGTTTTCGGAACGCATCGCTGTATTTTGTCTCGTTCTAACGCGGTTTCACAAAATACAGTATTTTCTAGAAACATATCTACCGCATTACAGGAAGGATACCTGTGCATAATATTTAAACTAATCTGAGCACGAGAGGCATATTGTGAGCAACAACAACTCAGCACGAAACATAGCTATCCGTTTCAATTCATAAGAAGTGAAAAAATTAACGGTTATGTAGAAATCACTCCGAATCTTCGAGAGATAACAGTAGGTTCGTGGCGCCATCTAGTGGGTATAAAGCAAGTTATAGTGAAAGTACTCAAAGCCGTTACACACCTGTAACGTACGGAATTCAACTCACTGTTACTACAGTAGTGCGCTTTGTATCCGTAGATAATTAGTTCCAGGACGTACCTTAGATAGCAGCGAGCGCTATATAGAATAGGATTTCCATGCAACCATATGTAAATTCGCAGAAGTTTGAAAGATAAATTCGGCACATTAAGACATTGTCAGTTACACTGCACACTATATCATTTCATATATATTATACTGTTAATAAAATCCAAAATGTTTGCTCTCTCACTAAAGAATAAGCTATTACAATATCTCTTGACTTTGGAAGCACTGATTGCATCCCTACACTTACACATGGATGCCACTGTAACGCAAGCAAAAACAAATTTCTGAGTACGACAGCTACAAATGTTGTTAAGGAAAACAAGGAGATTATTAAAAGCAGAGTTGAGAGAAAATTGAAAAATTTCGAAAAGCGGAATTCATAAGAAGCAGCCTGCAACCTGAAAGCGTGTATGAGATTCGAAAGATGACCATTTTCATCTCCCCTCCCATTTCGTTATATCCCTTAGAAAAGCGTATGCAGATCGTTTTTACTGTGGAAATAAAGTACTTAACTTAAACTTCAGGTGTCTATTTGGAAACTTCGTAAGACTTTTTCGTCTCCTTTGTAAACCGTAGATGCGGGAGTCCTCAAGGCCTTAACTTGAGTCTTGGTGGGCCCGGGAAACATATGATAGTGCCCCCCCCCCAAGTTTCTACCAACCTTAACCACATTTTTTTTTTTCTTCTAGTTATGGTTGAATATTTCCTTAATAATTAAAGTAGCTTTATGCAGTTTAATCAAAGGAAACATTTTTCGATAATGTCTCGTTGATGTTAAATTTCTATCATATGTTATTTTTACTTCCTTGTACGAAGTAAAAAGGAAGTATTGTAATCGCGAAAAGCTTCAGGGAGCATATTTCAACGAAAATATCCATTTTGACCGCTATCGAATGCAATTTAACGATGTTTTTGCGTGATATCTGTACGTAAGGACAGAATAAAATACTCTTTTCCTTCAAAAAAATTATAAAACTGCTTTAAAATTAATTCTGAAGAGAATTTTTCGTGGCGTCTGTACGAACGTATGTACGTACGTTCGTGCGTACGTACGTATCTCGCTTAACTCAAAAACGAGTATCCTCAGAACGTTGAAATTTTGTATATAGGACTGCTATAACATGTAGATGTGCACCTCGTATTTTCGTTGCAATCGGCCGCACCAAACGTATATAAATATATTTATATATATATCCACTCTGTTACCCGGCTCAGTGATCTCAGGTTCTTTACTCTTATATGTTTGTAAATTGTACATTTTTTGCTTTAAAAATGATTGAATTATGTTGTTTTTATCTCCCGGTTAAGGATTTTATGCCTTTAGTAAATCCGTGTGCAATATTTTTAGAATTATCAGAAATTTTAAAGTTCTTTAATTGCCGCTAAGCCTTTTTTAATGGCGGCCATTGATGTTTACATTTGAAACAGGAGACTAGTGGATTTGTTGCCAATCTAGAGAAACCTAGCTTCGCAACATCAAAGATAACGCATTCATTTATTATTGCCAATTAAATCATGCTTAATCCTTTCTGCAATTTTTTCGAGGAAATAAGTGTTTGAGATTTACTTCGTAATTTTTAATATAGATATTTTGAGTTTTTATGTATTTTTGCCTTCTCGCGAAGTGAGAACTGAATTAATTAAATGAGAAATACTCAATCATCTGTGAAAAACTGTTTCTTTTTTTTCTTTTTTTTTTTTTCTTTTTTGTTTTGTTTGTTTAATTTCTTTTATACATCATTCTAGCTTTATTATAGTATTTGAAGAGAACATGTGGCAACGATTAGATAATCCTATTCTTTAAATGATATAAATTTTGTGCATTGTGATTTATAATATGAAAGAAATATATACTTTAACTGTTATATAATTATTGGATTATATAACAGTTAACTTAGTTTCCGTTATATAATTATTATATAAGTTAACTGTTATATAATTATTAATACTGTTAAGTGAATCTAGCGCCAGAGTGTCGCTATGGTAAACAAATACTAGAATGAATTTTAAAGAATGCATTTATTCTATTGTGGTTTATGCGCTGTCGGCGAAGTAGATTTAATTCAATCCAATAAGTAATGCAAGAAAAAATGCGTATAATTTAATATTCCAGTTTAATATTCCAATACAAGGAAGTCATGTGGTGTACACATCAGATTTTTTATTTTTGTTTAATGTTGTTATTCTTTTAAAATTAAAGGCATCCAAAGCATTTCACGTCATACGGAGCGTAATATGATATATATGCATATAGTATTTAAGGTAAAATGTTTCAGTGTACTTTATTTTTATACTCGAATTATAAAAATCTGCTTTCTAACTGCAAATTCATCAGTTATTTCATCATGCTTAGATTGTTTTCAAATGAGAGCAAAGCTAAACCGACGCGCCATTTTTTATCCCCATACTCCTCCGGAAAGAAATTTTTATTAATTTCTGTTTGTGATCGTTCAACCATCAAATCTCTAATACAGAAAAAAATCTATATATCTATATCCTTTTCCAACACTCGGGGGCTTCCTAAGCTTTGAACGCAAGGGCACTACCCCGGTAGTAGTTACGACCCTGGGGGTACGATTACACTTTCACTAGTACTTTTTAATTATTTTTAATGTTATAGTACATTTACCATTATAGATATACGTTTCAGCTATGTCAGGATCTGAACCAAGTTTTTAATGAATAAATTTCAAAGATCCTGTTTTTCCTGATCCTGTCCTCTGAGTTTTCCAAACCTTACTGAACAAAACAGCTATGAAAATCTAGGTAGAGAATCGCATTTATTGAGGAAAGTACTTGTAGAACAACTGAGGAAGAATTTCATGAGCGCGTTCAGGCGCGTCTGTGATTTAATAAAAGTTTTTGAAATTAAATCAGCTGTAGAGAAACGTTTTCTACTTAATCGGGTGTTAGTTAAAGCTGTATTATACCTCTCTCATTCGTCAGCAACAACTGAACGAATATTTCGATTAGTGAAAATGAATTTGAATAAAATAAAAAGTAACTGCAAACTCCATTGAGGAGCGACTCTTTTCTATGAAAGAAAAAATATTCAATTTGATGGCTTTTACTATTTATTAAGAATTAACAAATTTAGCAAAATCTGCTAAAAATAATGAATAAACACTACCGGCGTTCTTTCATATATGCAATTACATATTAAATAAACTGAATACCTGTTTGTAATTTACATATCTATACGTAAATAGGAAAATTGACACAGTTTGAAGATAACTGATCATTTTGAAGATAACAAAGCATAAATGGGTTATTAAACTATTAGATGAAATCCATTTTAGGTAATCCGAGTCATTTCTGGCCACACTGTCATAAAAAGCGTGGATTGCTATTACTAACGTCTTTTACCCTCCTAATAAGATAATGGTGCTATGATTTGCATTAGAAGAGTTAGTATTGAAATAATAATATGAAGCACATAGACTTTAAAAATTCAATTAATACTTTATGAAATACATTCAGGAATGTGAATTTAGTTTTACCTTTTGATCTCCAGACCGCCACGTGAAATTCACGCTTTCGACTTCTGCTGGAATGACAGGTAAGTAGTTTTCGAAGTTGGGGTCTAAGATGTACGGCAATACAACTCCATCCACAATGGCAAAGATCTCCATTGGAAAACCTAGGAATTGAAATACTTTTTAGTCTCGACATTAAGAATAATGTTTTGATAGAAACCGATACAATGATTTGTTTCGCATATAAAGTGCATTCTCTTTGATCTGGCTTCACTTTATTTGGCCGTATTTTCGACCTTTTTTTTAAAAAAAAAAAATTCTGAGTTTAGTTTTCCATTAATGATTGATGTAAGACTCCATTTCTGGTGGATTAATGGTTGCTTTTTAGATCTCAGTCGCTTAGTGCACATATTTTCATTGGCTTTGAAAAAACTACATTAATTTGAAGGGACGAACAAGAGGAAGAAAAATGTGTAAACAATTGAAATAAGATTCAAAGCGTTGGAACGTAGAGATAATTGAAAATGTTTGAACTGAAAATATAATGAACTAGGTGTCGAGAAAAGTGCACAGAATGCTTAATGGGAAAAACCTGAAATCCTCTTAAAAATTTCAGTAGGCAAACAGCGTCAGAAAAAGTGCTTTCAAAGAAGTAAACTAAGAAGCCAAAAGTGAAGGTACTAGTGAAACGCTAACGGAATATAGAGAAAAGTTATGTATCGAATTGCAAAACAATTCATTTGCTACTGAAATTACCTCTATGAAAAATGGATATGAATTTGTTTCAAAACTAAAACTGAGAATAAATTTTTAAAAAAATTCTCTCTCATTATTTAACTAAATAAATAAAGATTCAATACTAAGTATATGAAATAAATGTTTAATATTAAATTTTATTTTGAATAAATGTTTGATGTTAAACAACGTATTTGTATTACATTACATTTTCTAAATTTTATTTGGAACCTGCCAAAGTTATTTTCTACACTTTTTCAGAATAACCGGCTTTGTTTATCCGGTCTTAAACCGAGTCCCATTGAAGACGGTTAAACAGAAGTCACGTACATAATTCTTGTGCTGTGTTTAAAGGCACCAGTTTTAAACATATTTATAGTTTTCGCTTGTGAATAGATACATTTGCTAATTTTGATTTCGTATGCGCATGTTTAATTGCTTTCTTTTGAAATGTAAAACATTTAACGCAAACAACTTCAATAAAATAGTAGATTAATTTTGAAAGGTGATGTAAAATTTTACAAATTACTTATTTATTTTGTAATATGGATGTTCTGTATGCATTTATGGGAATAATCTGACAAATTTTGAAAGCTTTATTTAGTTTGTATCAACTTTAATCGGAGGTATGGTATTTCGGAATTTTTCACCGTTTTCTTAATAGGAAATATGACCAGTTAGTGAATAGTTCTCGGCTTCTTGAAAACTTTTTTTTAAATAAAGAAGAAAATAGAAACATCTGTTATCACTATGTATTATTTTTTTACGGAAATATAGTGAATATTTGGAAATATTGGGGTCGCGATGTAGTACAAAGAGAATGAAGGAAGACTAAGCGTTGGATGCAGAGGCAGCGAGGTAATGAAATAAGAGTGTTAGGATAATGTTTTTATGTAATGTTGTTGTTTAGTATATAAAGTTGAAAAGATAGAAATTAAAAGCTAACACATAAAAAGAATAGAAGCTACACTCATTACCACTATTTGGTAAAGAACTTGATAAAATTACGCTCGCATATTTGCGGTTCATGATAGCGATTTTCGTAATATTAATAATGCTGGAATTTCACAGTACATTAGGACTTCATCGATAGCAGTTTTCAAAGATTACGCTGGTTTATTTGTAGCACGGACGTACAGTTGAATTTTGATATTAAGCGCTACACAGAAGCTGAAAATCGCACTCCAGAGATTCTTGCCTGAATTAATGGCTTACGAGCTGTTGCTTTACATTCGAAATTAACCCTAGTCTGAGATGAGAGGGGAAGAAAAAAAAAAAACGCTACAGACGGTGCTGTAAATTTTTTGCGCAATAATGATGAGAGCAACAAATATATGATTTATAGCCTTCACGCTATGATTTGGTGTGTATGACCGTGGACGAGAAATTTGATGCTCCGTTGCAGGGCCAAAGTGTCACTTCGTTTGCGACAGCAACGGGTAGATGTAAAAATATCATTCCGTAATTGATTTCAGCTGTACACTCTTAGAAAATGATTCTGCTTATGCCCGATTGAGGTCACAGAAGAAGTAAAACAGACCAAGATGTTAAGTAGGCTTTCTTTTTACTGAATAAAGTAAAAAATGCTGGACGTTCACAGTTATCTCTAGAATAATACAGACAACCATATCTGCCTGAGCCATAAACATTCTGCCGACATTGAGCCATATTATAATGGGGTCGTTAGCATCGTTATTAGGGCCATCAGGAGTGGGCAAAGGTGATGTTCTCAGCCGACCAAGAACCAAGGGATTTGGATTACGGAGTACCTTTGCAATTAATTGCAATTACCTCCACCTCATCGTTCATAAAAATGAAATAAATAAAAGAGAAGCGGTCGCTAAAGTAGATGAAAGAGCAGATAAGCTGAAGTCAGGAATCGCTAAGGGTCCTCATTGTTAGGATACAAGAGGAGAGTACAAGAGTTTATCACAATTGAAGGCGTTTAGCCCCCCGTAGTGAGTCAACTTCTTGTACTCGGTAACAAAGAGAAGGCAACCGGGACGCGAAGAGCGTGGATGGTTGCCATGGAGACAAAACAGCTGATGGAGTGATTTTGCTTCACTGTTGAGAGAAGTTTAGGACATTATCTAATAAGCCAAGACAAAACACGTCCTTGAAATTGGCTATCATGGGCAAAGAATCTTCATAGGACTTAGATGAGCATAATCTTTGCAACAACAACTCTGATGACAAATCTGTATTTTTCAGAGGCTTTTCTGGGTAACGGGTTATGGTCATCATTTTTTCTAAGTAATGGATCTAGACTCCCTTTGTTAGTAATGCATCTAGACCATTACATCCTGAATGTACATCCACAATTAGTAATAGATCTAGACATTCTTTCTTTATTAAGGTAATCTAGTACATTATAGTATCCTGAATAGCTACAGAAATATTTGATTACAGCAAAGCTAGTTGCTTAAGGAAATAGATGCCTTCACCAAGGGCTTTATAAGGAAACTTCGCTCTTAGTTATATCTCAATGGAAAATAATCAAATAAATGCTCGTGCATGTAACCAGATCGTCGCGATTCGAACTCGGAACGAATTAACAATAGTCAGCGTGTGTGTGATTATAGCAAAGCCTCGATGGCTATCTGCCTAAGGAGAGGGATGCCTTCGTGGAGGAATTTCTAAGGGAAACTCGCTCGTATATACGTTACACATGGGGAAAACCACGAAAATGAAAAGAGAGATCCAAATTCGAGTCCCAGCGACAGCACTGCACATTTTTCATCTCTCTTGCTTCAGAAATAACCTAATGACTCTACAAGTCTTTTAATAGTTAAATATTTTTGATATTTCGCCTTGTACATCTCGAGAAAGAATATCAAATCTTTCGATATTTGTGCTATCATTATTAATGCCAATCATCACCGGGGTTGCACTTAGCTTACTTTTTAATGTAACAATGACAGTCTCTATAGAGTAGTATCTTTCAATTTGCATTTCTACGTAAATACCCAAAGTGTGCCAGAAAATTCCGTTTTGGAAATACCTCAGAAAACAAGAGAGCAAAAATTTGATTTTACGAAATCGAAAAGAGCAAATTAAGACTTCGATCATTAGCATGCAGGAATTTCAGATAGCTCGATTGCTTCCAAGTAATCTTCAAAATAAGAGAAAAACTGAGGTCGATCTTCAGGAAAAACCTACATAAAAAATAGCAACCCAGAAGGTTTAATAAAAACGGGAAGGACCAAAGTACATACCTTCAATAAGTCAACAGAATTTATAATGCAGCCAATATTTTTTATTATTACAGTGTTTTCTTCTGGGTCTTCCCTTTTTCTCCTTTTTTTCCAGAGAAATTATGCGCAATGGGTTCCGATTAACTGTAACCGCGGTCCGCATTAATTGCAATATATGCCTGTAGGTGGCAATATTAAAACATTTGGGAAACATTGTTTCAACAAATTCAGTTGCAGTGAACATTCTTTAAGCAACTACCAGATAATATGGATGTCCTGCGACAATGGATATTTTAGAGTTATGGATTGGACATTAACGAAAAATTCTTATATTCGCAAAATCTTTGAAGATCCCGTGAAATTCACGCCATGATGAAATTTCCAGCCTAGTGATACAGAGGTAATGCAACTTTCGTTCACGCTTTTTCCAAGCTTAAGTTTGGCAAAATAAAACATTGGCAAGTTTAAAAGCTCAGTGATGTTAATATTTGTTCCACCCCTTCATTTTTTTGTTGTTATTGTTTTAAAATATTCTGCCTGTTTTAGTCGATTTTTTTAAATTAGAAATACGTAATAAGCACTTCCTTACATTTTGTGATAAGTAAGATTCCTGCATTATACGTTGGAATTTTTCATCTCTTTTAAAGCCATTTTTCCTTTCCTTCTTTTTCCTTATAAATTTTAATAATAACGATCAATAAAAAACATCGCTTCATTTTCCAAACATTTTATCAGCTGTAGAGTTTTAGAATGAATGTTTCTGATAAAGGTTCTGTTCATAATCTACGATATCATTCTTCGACAATATTATTTGTACTGGATAATTTACTATTGCAAATCCCCATCTGCATCGGCGTAGCATCATTTTCCAGCCATTGTTCAATAAAGTAATCATATATTTCTAATCTTCCACCAGATGATGAATTTTCTTGCACAGAAAGCCAACCACTATCGAAATATTGTATAGTTAAGTATAAATATGCGAAAAGTATATGCAAGGGACGCACACATTATGGGATGAATTCTAATTTCTTTATAGAGTTAACGAGTCCTAAGTTTTGTCTCTTTCTCCACAGATACGGATCTCAAGGGAAACTGGAACTTTTTATTTCTACAGAAGGTAAAAGCCTTTTTTAGCGTAATTATAACTGCAACTTCAAAATCCATTACTTTTCCTTTAGAATCACAGCCATTAATATAATTTTAATCGAATAAAATCATCTATTGTAAGTCTCATCAGAAAGGAAGCAAAACAGTACATGAATAAAAAATTTTTCACTAGCGGTGCTCCCAGTATTGGCATGGATAATATAAAAAACAAGTTTTGAATAAGTTTTAAAAGTTTCATCCATAATTTAAAAAAAAAAAAAAAAAAAAAAAAAAAAAAAAACCTGACCTGTTTTTATTATTTCCCATCTCTTCTTACTTGGAAAGGCTGAAATTCGACTATCTTTTAAGTCATCAAATAGCTAAAAGTGGAAATTATTATCCATTTTCAATAAGGTGTCCGAAATCTTCCATAAAAGTAGCTTTCTGATAGCGTCCTTTGACATTTTACATAGAATTTTACAGAGCAAATGTAACCCTTCAAAACTGCAGAATATTAGACAATATGTCAAAACTTTGGTTATAAAATTTTCCTCTCTTCTTCGCTATAAATTTTGGACATTGTAATATTTTCCTTCTTTTGATCTTGCTTTTACCACACTTTCTTCCTAGCTTCCTCTCTAAACTAAAGGATTAGCTGTATGAAATTAACATGTGTAAAATTTTCCTTATAACGCAGCTTTACCTTTGGACTCTCCTGCAGTTTCTAGTTCTTTGGTGTATGCAAATCCAATAAATTACATTCCTTTTAAATCGATACCGAATTCGGTATTGATAACCCTTATAAATGGTTGATGGCTTTTTGCTTTTAACCTCAATAATATCTAAAACAACCATATTCATTAAAACAAGAAATGAAAATACAGCTACTATTGTAAGAAAAAACTACAAATAGAATGCAACTAAAGCTATCTAGAAACTTATGACTAAACTAGACAAAATATATGACTGGTAATATCGAAGCCAAGACAAAAACAAACAGCTCAAACCTACTTAATGAATCATCGGTGACATCCTTCTACAGAATGATATCGGAAGGGGAATATTAAATTCGCCCAAACAGAAAGAATTTTGGAAATTTAAGAAAAAGAAATGGTAGGACTAATTTATAAAAAGTGCAATAGAATTTTGAATATAGAAAAATTTTCCACAAAGCAGCATTTATTAAATGGATTTAATCGATTCATGCAGTCAATTTGTCATTTTACAAATCTACTAGATAATTCCATTCGTGAATTTCATTCGCAGATATTTTCACTTATGTTTGCATGCAAAGGAGAAAAAAAAAATTGAAAATAAATGAAGCATTTAAGTAAAGCAAAGTAGATTTTTGTTTGGAAAAAAACTGAGGATAACTGGCAATACAAGAAACATTTTCGTTATTTCAAACTTTAAGAAGAAAAAACACGACCTTATACAGATAAGATTCCTCTGTGACCAAAATTTAAAAAAAAAATTTTTTTCAGGGTGTATCTACAGCGGTGGCAAACGTTCAGGAAAGACAAAACACATCTAGACGATGGGAAATCATATCGGAATGCATTGTCGGAAACGCTTTCCTGGCGCGGTAGTGGCGACACAAAACGCAAAAAACGAAGGACACAAACAGCGAGACAAAACATGTTTTATTATGTTTAGTATAGCTGAAACTTACAAGTAAGAACAAAAACAAACAACGATCGTCATTCAATAAGGTGTTCGAAATTACGACCCGGAACGTGATGCAGGCTTGACTTCTCTGGCGCATGGATGATCGCATGAAAGAATTACAACACACGGTTCCTGCATCACGGACCGGGTTGTAATTTCGAACACCTTTGATGATGATCGTTGTCTCTTTATGTTTTTTTTTGTTTTGTTTTGTTTTTGTTGTACTCCGAATTAATAAACATGTTTTCTTACCCCGTTCGTGCCCTTTCATTCATGACTTTGGTGTCGTCACTACTGCGTCAGGAAAGCGTTTCCAACCGTGTATTGCTATGTGATTTTTTCCCATCATCTAGGTGTCGTCTATCTCTCCTGAAAGTTTGTCACCGCTGTACTGATACACCCTGTATATTCTCGCCAGATATCGAAATGTATGCCTTCTAGATGCTGATCAGTACACTACGAGAAGACACGGAAGCAATGCTTATTAACTCCTTTCACCCTCAGCCTCCAATTATCATGATACCGAATGTGCAAAATTTAGGTTTCTATCTAAAGATATTTTGTCCCACTTTTCTAGCGAGGCGTTTTTCAAGTAATGTTTACTATTTCATACCGACACCTGTTCTAAGCCTAATTATAGATGACGACAAATGTTCAACAGTAGTGACGTCTGAGGGTTTTCCAGGAGATGTATAGGTGTTGCTTGCAGTAGTATACCTATATTTTTATTTATGTATTCGATACTTCCAATCGTTATTTAGTTGAAGAGAAATGTAACAACTCGTATGTTCCCCCCTCCCCAAATCTAATTATGCCAGTCATTAATATCATCAATGAACATGAACTCTTGCATCTATCAAACGCCATACAACAATGGACTCATTTCCCCGTTGTTGGAATTCAATAGTTTCAATCAAGAGTTATGTATGGTTTCCTTCAAATCATCAGTATCAACTCAGCAAATTTACTGTCACTTCTAAGCATTACTCCTTCAAAAGTTTCCGATACTTAATGAGTGGACCTTAGCAAATTCTTAAGTCTTGCCGTTACTCTACTTTTCTACAGCAAGCTTCAACACACTTACTTTAGGAATCCTATATTATTTTCTGCTTTGCAAATGCACTCAGAATTTCTCTGTCCCACCTTGATTTTTGATCAGTCCATCCTTCTTTACGTTTTAGATATTTTAGATAATAAATTTGACTTTATTCTACAAATGAGCAAGCTGGAGAAATAAATTACTGTTCGTGAAAACTCAAATCGAACGCTTTTACATCAATGCAGTTTTCTTTTTATTTTTTCTCCTCTGCCCGAAGTATGATAATACTTTGTTAAACTTCATTTTAAATACATCAAACACAACTTTTACAAGTACAGTAGTTTGTCCTATATCTTTGAAAAAATTTAATTTATCTTACACTACTTAAGTTTTAAATATTAAGATACATTTTGGGGGAGGGGTGCACTCAAATTTGCCTTAATGTTTTTACAAGCTCCTGAGCAATTATATGTAAATTACAGTTTTAATGTAATTTTGAACTGAACATCAGATTATATCACTTATGCATAATCTACAACAGTTTATTTAACGTATATTTCTTCCAGTTTGTTAAAATAAACATGAATTTTAGTGCACAAAGACGTATATGTCCAATTTTTTACAGTAATTCAGTGCATAATTAATAAAATGACATAAAAATGTGTTTAAATTCCAAAATTTATCAGTACGTGAACTCATGATAACTAAATATGTTATATTTATCAACTACTGTTTTTCTTTTGTTAAACTATAATACTGCTGCACTATAAAAGCCGAAAACAGGCTTGCCAACAAAAGACTGGTCTAAACATCTATTACGAGTATCTGGTTAAATCTGTTCTTCGGTCATTTTGCTCCTACCGAATTCATCATTTGAGACCTGTGTAGAGGACAATTGTTCTTAAATAGAGTTGACATCGAAATTAGCCACGCTACATCTTTCTTTCAGCCCATAACACTCGAAAAGACGATCCCTGCTGGGGGAGGGAGAAGAAAGATTACGCATGTCTGAGGGGCGTCTGGCTTAAGAAACCGAGCAGGCATCAGCATCGTAAATCCCTTTTCATCGCATTTCATGTTCTGAACAATTACCGTATCGGACCGCCTGCCAGTTGTCCTTTTGTATGTGGCTCGGTCTGGGAGCAGCTCAGTAACTTTTCGTCACAGTGAATCAAGCTGCTGTATTCTTAAACAAGCATGCTCCCTTTTATGTACGACGCAGTGCAACTGCGATGAAGAGGCATATGAATTAGGCTCGCAATTCAAGCTTACAAAGCATAAGCATTTAAAATAGCGGTTTCACTCATAAAGTGTTCCGCTTGACTGAGTGTGCATTAAACTTCTGCTGCTAAGTGACTATATTTCAGTTAATAATAGTTTAGGTCAGCTACGTAGTCTGGGACACCCCCCCCCCCCAATTTAGGTTTACGCCCTAAAAATAATGATGGGAAAAAAAGCCCAGACTTTCATTTTTCCCCCTTCTTTCTTTTGAATATAAAAGGCGAAAATGCTGTAGGCGAAATGCATGAGGTAAATAAGAAATACCAGATTTCTCAATATGATATATGACGAAGAAGTATTGTTGAGGGGTAGCAAGACCTCACCTTCACTCTTTCGGCATTTAACAAACAACGCATACATCTATGGAAAGAAGTAATACATGTTCCCTTTTCTCTACTTAGCGGGAAACATCAGAATGTGATTTCATTTCCTGAAGTCAGTTAACCCTTTCTATATATTCATAAAGATCTAAATACAGTAGAACATAATTCCAAGTTTCAAGACTGTATCATACGTGACTTAAAACTGATATTTAAAAAAGCCTGTAAATGAAATCAATTTCGAGAATGACACTGAATATTTTGTGTGTTTTATTAATATTATTTCAAACTAAACTAAGGGTTTTTCACTCTTTAATAGAAGGTGGTCTAAAATTATTAAAAGCATTTCATGTTTGAAAAAAAAAAAAAAAAAGAAAAAAAAAAAAGAAAAAGAAAGAAAGAAAGAGGACAAAATCAGATACGTAAATGTTCATTGTTTTCTTCAAAAGACATTTTTAAACAATTTTACACAATAAAATTTCAGAAGTTAAATAACTTCCACATGACCTCCATTTGTGGTACGTAGTTCAAACGTGAAATGCGCTCAATAATTTTGGACCACTCTGTATCTATCACTGTGTACCCTGTATAATATAACTATGCAATGTAGTTTTCGCAATATGTGATAAATTTGTTTAAATTCATCTTTATTTTCTGAGCTTTGAATACAAACCTCAATGCACTGTTTGTTCATCATCTTACCATATGAAATTTTAAACCCACTACTGGTCGCCCCGATGTGCCTTATGACCCTTCCGCACACACTATTTCTGCATAGAGAAATATTCATCGATGAAAGGGTAATAGCCGTTTATATAATGTAATGACATTTAAGCACATTGTCTTTCAATAAATTTGGAAAGATAATTTTGATTATTAATTTACTTTAATTCAAATACGATATACTATACTAGTAAAATTCTTTGCAAAATCTGTACAAATACAGATTTTAACAACCTATATTATATACGCGTTAACGTGTATTTATGTCAAGAATAATAAATACCTTAACTCTATTTTGCAAGTATTTGCTATTTTTCTTTACCGTATCCATACGTCGGACTGGCAGCAAAATGCTGCATTATCAGTGACTTTTCCTCTTCGTCGTTGAAAGTAAAGTATTTTTTCAGAGATGAGGCGATTAGTTTCTTCTGTTAAGAGCACAATCCATACATTATAACATTCAATTTTTGATTGCATTTTTTAACTATTTTCTAATTTTGTGATAAGTAATGGAGATTTTAGGCTTTTTTTTTTTTTTTTTTAATTGCTCATTGCCTCAACTTTGGATCTTTTTTGTCCAATTAAATGTACACTTCTTTCCAGAAAAATTCAAATCTGCACAGTTGATTTAGGAGTCATTGTGTTCTGAATAATCTTTGAGTATTTTAATGAGCTTCCCTGAACTTCAGATGGAGTCTTTGCGATTCCATCTTCTCAAAATATTGCTTGCTTTAGGCTTCTCCTATAACAATTTCAGATTTTCACAGGAACATTTTTATTAATTGTCAAAATGTTAACAAATTCTCTCGGTTTACGTTCCTGTAAATAATTTACTTCTGTTGTCAAATCACTTTCCTCAAATAGTTTCAAAATGCACTAATGCTACGCGCATTCTGACAATAAGTCAGATTTTTTTCATTTACCTAATACGATATACTAGTGTCTTTGTCGCGCCGCCAGAGTGCTTCTGTATAAAATTAGTTACATTCTATCATGGTTGTAAGGAGAAGTACGTTAATCTCTCGTTATTCAAAATCCAATAAAATATGTTTCGTATTCCAATCAGCTTTAACGGTTGAAAGATTTTTGTTAGAAAGTTACTTCTTTCTATTTTGGCATCAGAGCATACCACATTATATGCGTTCACCGGGCTATCTAGACCTATACGCAAAGAATACAGTTTAGAAAATAAACACTGTTTAGAGCTATATTTGTAAGTTTCACTCACGAATTAATTTGTGCTGTATTGCAAAATATGTCTTTCCTTTTCAGTATCAAAGATTAATGTGCCAGACAAATAATGAATGCATTTCAAGTTGTGCAAAGTATTAAACATGAGAACTTTACTTATATCCGTGCATCGTATAAAATATAATTAGTAAAATTTGTAAAAACAATTAAATCGTCAACGAAATCTGGTTTAACCGTGGTATCTTGAGCTTACCTTCCTATTCTGTGAAGAGGTAGACGGTTTAAAATTTTGAGATGGTGGCATGTTGATTACAAAATCGTAATTGCTTAAAACAGTCCTTTGATGTTGTCATTAAAAATTTTCGGTATCGAAGCATTTTATTATATAACCCGTTTATATAACCCGTTTCCGTGAATTCGAGAACTGAAATTTAATGCCTGTTTTAGCTATGTTAGACTTACAGATATAGTCTAAACTTTCATACCTGCTTCATTTTGAGTCGTCATCCTCCCCCTTTGCATCTTTAAGTTTCTCTTTTAATTAAATCTCCATGTAATATTATAGAACTTAACATTTAAACGAAATTCCCAGTATCGACAGGAGTTGTGGACTGCATATGATTTACGTTTAGATGTTGCAATGAAGGTGAAATTCATTTAACATAATTTTTTGAAAAAAAAAAAAAAAAAAAAAAAAAAAAAAAAAAAAAACGCCTGAAAGCACAAGAGAGCAGCTTTCAGATGGGTAATATACATTATTAAAAAATTCCATGTAAATCATCATAGAGTGTTGATTGCTTCTGATCGGCTGTCATTTGCACAGCCAATGTTGTTCTTACTTAGTTAGAAAATTTCATATACTCCCAATTATGACAAGCAGAAATGTCACTAAAGGGGAAACGTCACGTACAGAAATGTCATCTGACTGCTTGCCATTTGGCATTGGGCATCGGTTTGAATTTGCGGAAGAAGAGGAAGCGTTAAAAAACCATCTTTTGAAAAGCCTTCGCGAGAAGCTGGTGATAATATAAGGAGAGTGAGAAATCCTTGATCTGCATCCCAGAATGTTCACTGAAAATGAAATGGAGCTCAAACAGCTCTCATGTGATAAACACTCGAGGGCTAAAAACACAGTGATCAGATTATCGAGCTATTCCATTACAGATAACAGTATATGAATTTGAAACAACATCTGTATTAATTACAAACATTCTGTCAGTAAAAATGATACATTTTAAGGAAATGGGTTGCCCAGAGGTAAAGTGGATTATCTGGATTACGGCAAAGCACACTAGAGCTGTCGGCCTACGGGAAGAATGCCTTAGTGAAGGACTTTTTAAAAGGAAATACTCATATTTCCCGTTGCATTTTGGGGAAAATAGCCGCCTAGTGCGATTGTGGTTAGTAGCTCTGACTACCGTATCGAAGGGCTCGGGCTCGAATCCCGGAAGATGCATGGATGTTATATCTTTGCGGCACGGGGTGCACTCTAAATAGAGAGAGAACCGAAAGTCGTCTTGCGGTGGTAAGTGAAGAGGGGCGGGAGACCCTCTAACGCCCCCCCCTCGGATGCTCTTCCTCAAAACTGGGGTGCAACTGTCGTACAAAATCATACTGTCACCCATATATTGCCCAAGACTCTTACCAACGACAGACACAATCTCGTACTTCTTACCACGATAAAATTAATGGGCTTGTTCTGATTAGATCAGACAAGCGAGATTACCATGCAACATGCCCGTTCAGCTGTCTTGCCTCTCGGCTACTGAAGGGTAGGGGAAAGTGAAAAATATTGTTTAGGAACTACTGAGTTAGACTAAAAGAACAACTTACAAATCTTTTGAAGAATTATTGATGTCAGTGGTGTATAACCAGGCTACATAAACTAGCTACGACTAATTATCAGAATGATATCGCAAGTAAAAACTTGTTCTTAGATGAGTCACTGACAAAATACAATGGATACCATAGTTATATACATAAGATTATTTGATTATGACTAAGCATATTATATCTCTATGGTAAAGATGCTTTCATGCGTTGGGTTTTCTAAACCCATCTCGTATTTAGGTTACGGTAAGGAAAATTACAAAATCTCATGTCGCCAGTCCATTCTAACCGCCAAACAAAAGCCTTGGGTTCGCCAACGCTCGATTGTCAGTTTAAGGCTCATACAAATGCAAAATATGAATCGTTTTCCAGGTACAAAGGCTTTGCAAAATAGTGTTCAAAGCAGAAGGATAAATCTTTTGTATTGAAATATCACCGAGGTAAAAAGAAAGGATGATTCACAATGCATAATAAGCAGAAGTCTAATAAGACTTTTCAAGCAGGATAGAAGAAAAATTTAAACATGCTTAATTGATGCTATGAAGTGAAAGTTACCTACCCATTCTTGCGAGTGTTTGGACCATAAACCAATGAAATAATTACATAATGAGTTTTCTCTGCGATTTTCATTGTAGAAAGTCAATCAAATTTCTCTATTGACAGTCATATACAACCGCGGACGATATGGTGCTTACAAGATGCTGGTTGCCATTCAGAATCCGAGAATGGATTTCATTCTCATGTTAGACTAGTTAACCTTCTGAATATCGTATTTCCTTCTTTTCCTGAAAGTATTATCGGGTGCCCTTTAGCAGGATCCTCAGTGAGAAGACGGTTAAATAACATTGGAACTCGGCCGTAATTCTAGATGAATTTCTAATTGACAAACTCAACCATAAAAAAAATCATATATATACAAGTTCCAACTCTATTTTTTATGGAGTCTGCAGCACGCTAGACGAAAATGCAGGTAGGCTATTACTTTGCTAAAATATATAAGTTTATTTTACCTAATTTTAGCCGAAGTTTCTCTGAATTTTAAAACCAATGTTATGAATGAAAAAAAAATGATGCAGTTACAGAATGCTTATACTTCAGGCAGCATTCTAAAACACTGCGCGAGAGCAGCAGCCAATGGTAAGGTGGAGGTAAAAAAGGAAAAAGAATTAAAGTACCTTGTTTCAGAGTAATGACATCTGTCTTAACTGTTAGATACGGGGGGGAAAAAAACCCATGAACACTCCGTTCAAATATAAACAGAGGAAGAGGATGAAGTAAGTTGTCTGGAAACCAACGGTGAAAGAAGATGTGCCAGGAAAAGAAAAATGAAGCAAACAAGAAAGGTGAAAAAAATGGGAAGCTAATGAAGAAGATGTTTTCTCTCAGATCCCCGCAGAGATACAGTGCTGACATTTTTCGTCACTTAGGATAGGTACGACTTCCAACACTATCTTCAGGTTTCATCACTAACCAAGGTGCGAGCCCTTCTCACCCGGGCTATATTTATCTCGACACCACATTTCCATACAGGTTGCCATAAGGTAACAAAGAATTGGAATAAGCGCCAAAATCGCCAATTCTACTCTTTTTCCTTTTAGGTCCCAATAGCAAAATTAGGAAAAAAAGCTTGAAAATCAAGAAAAGAAATTCGGTTTCAGGGTAAATCACAAAATGTTCCTTAATTAATTTTAATTTAATTAAATGTTCAGATGGCTTTAAATTTATATTAAATGCTGACGAATAAGTACATTTTTGCTTTATTCGCATGAATCAAAAGTTAAATATTTATTGAATATGATTATAATAACTGGTACTATTTCTACTAAGCTGTGAAAAAGTTCTTGACATTTTAGCTGTTTACAAATTTTAACTATAAAATTTCCATACGCAGTATTTATTACAATAGTATATCTCACATAAGTTTACACTTTTATTCTCTAAAAACTACGTTTACTTACAGAAAGAAGCATATTATCTCTTTTTATTTTAGAATACTTTAAAATATTTTATTATTTATGGCAAAGCCTTATTTACACCTATACCCTGAATCAATTTACAGATACTGAAAAAGGATAAATCCAAACCTTCTTCTCTCAGAAGTTCATTCAGTAATTTAATAAATTGCACCTGAAGTTTTTCAACCGTAATATAAAACTGAAAGGTATGGGAGGCTTAAAAATAGAATGAAAATGTTCATTTCTATGGGAAGAAACTTCATGTTATACAATTTCCCACCGCCATAAAGTGATTATTCTAGTTATGTTACTTTACCTTAGATATATTAAAATTATATATAAATAAGGCAAAATATTAATTAATCAACGCAAAGAAACACCCATCTGATGCAGAAATGCAGATTGTAATCTTGAAAACTTTCCTAATAGTTGAAATAGTTTAATAAAACTCAGAAAAAACTTGAATACATTCTATTTAAATAAGGAGGTCTGAAGATGGATACAAAAATTCAAGGGCTTAGTCCTTAAGGTTTACGCTGTGATGATATTTTTATGTGCCCCTTCGCCTAAGTTGAATAATTTTCAGCCTTCATATTAACTTTTTAAACTATTTTAGCATTGTCTCACAAACCATGAAGTTTATTCAGTGTTAGAAACTTCAAGTTAAGAATTGACAGTATGATTTTTTTCTCCTGTCAGAATGTCAGGAATCCACGTGATATCCCCATTTGACTGAATAAGCAAGTATTAAATTATCGGATTGCTTTTAACAAAAATTCGTCTCTCATGAAATTTGCGTCAGCAGTCTCGGAGACCTTATTAGATTGGTTGAATTCAATCTGTTTTTCGTAAATTAATTTCTATTGCATGGCACAAATACTTTAAAGGGTTCTACTGAAGGCTCACGGGTTAATACTGGTAAACAAATCATAACAGTAATATCTTACGTATTCTTATAACTATCTCATGACAACCACATACATGTAGTGCCTATTCCCTATCAACAGACATTCACGTTCCATACGTCAAAAGGCCTAAGCTAAGTTTAATCGCGCCATTCAACGGCAAACACTTGGAACCCAAATTCGTCAGACCATGCCATTGCGAATAGGTTGACTGCATAAATGCTTTCATGATTTTTCCATGTGAAAATATGTGGCACTTTCATTAAAAGTCCTCCAAGAATGCATACCCATTCTTTAGCAGATAGCTCTCGTGTGTTTCATCGTATTCAATCAAAAAAATAAACAAAAGAAATAGTTTTTGACGTTCAGCCATATTGAAAGAACTATCAGGCAGAAATGAATATTTGATGCTTCATTTACTGTAAAATCATTGTAGAGACATTAGGTTAATTGGAAGCAGGAGAGATGAAAAATATGCAACGCCTTTGCCGGGAATCGAACCGCGGATCTCTGGAATACGCGCCCAGCGCGCAGACCACTACACCACGAAGACATGCGAAGAAGGCGCGAGAAATACCTAATACCGTCATTTGGGGCACTGGCATTTTGCAGACTTTTACAGATTTCCCTTGATGCTGTTCCCATGACTTTTGGAATTTCAATATAATACATGCATTTAAAATATTACATGAAATATGTATTATGCACATAAGTATCTTCTTAAGCATGTCTAAAAATTCAGATATGCCAAGGATGGGCAAAAGTACAAAAGGAGCAAAAGCAATTTAGAAAAAAAAATCCTATAATTACCCAAGTCATAATATAAGATTAAGGAAACCAATGTATCATTCATTTCTAGAACATTACATGCTTACCAATTTTCATAAGACATCGCAAGGTTGTCTTAAGATGCTCTTAATAACATGTACTTGATAACAGCGCTGATAATAAGATGCACTTAAAATTAATATTATAAGATAATGAAGAAGCACACAACTATTACGATGGTATGAAATACATGTTAACAAGATGTGCTGGATATGATGCTTGATAACTCGTACTATATATCATCATAATATGTGCTTGATAACAGCAGTGAACTATGATATTTGACCAAGAGATGTGGCAGAAAATCATACGCATTTGTAGTAAGAGTAAGTACAGGTTCTACTATAATGAGCCTTCTACTAAATATACTATCGGCTACCAAAAAAGAACCAGTAAAAGGTTGATCGCCTTAGACTTTTATCTAGCTATCCATTCATAATAATATTTCGTCAAATTGCCTGTCGTGTGATAAAATGTCGTCCGAATAACGGAAATTAAGCGAACAATCTGATGAGGTCATCCCATACATTCTTGATTGAATTGTAAGCAATGCACTTAGGGACCAGGGAAGTAAAGTTTTCCTCTCCCTTTTCCAGTCACTCATAGACATTCTAGCCTTGGGTTAGGGCGCAATGCCGTGTTGAAAGATGCCATCGTTCCCAAGGCGGGGGAATCATGTATAGTATGCGAGGATCGATGCCATCCTTAGTGCCATCTGCAATGATCAGTGTATTCAGAAATGTATGTACGAAAGCTAATAAGTGTACCACAGAATGCCACGAAAATATTCCCCAGATCATAATGTTGTTTCCGTCAGCCTGTATTCGTCCACGAACGGTTGAGGAGTGTTTGTTCTCCGATGTTTCTCAACATATGCGCCAGCATATCCGTCTTATAAAGAGAGAAGGAGCAAAAAGTGATTTTTCAGAGAAGGTTACATTTTGCCAATCAGTTTCAATCAGTGAAGGTCCACTGTTGGTGCTGCCGTACCAAGCTCATCCGTTAATGAACGTCATTAGCATAGGTGAACATCATCCGTCTGCTAAGGAGCACCATACGCAGCAAGGCTCACTGATCTGTCGTTTTGAACATAATCGCAGTAGCTTCAGGCTAATTTGAATAGTAAACTTTTCCACTATAGCACGTCGATCGACTCGAACACACTGCATCGGCCACCGCATTTCTCTATGTGCTCCATAGTTGCCATGCCGCTTATTTTGGTTAGTGTCATTTTGCCTTTCCTAGAACACTTCGACCACATCAACATGCGAGCAGTTCATAAACTGGGCAGTTTCTAAAATGCTTCTATTCTTGTCCCGAAAGCCAATAAACATTCTTTTTCATAAATCTGATAAATCACAGCATTTATTCATGACAACAACTGAAATGTTTTCGATATATCTATAATATACTTTATATACTCATCAAATCTGCCGCCGACTCGTGCCTTCTGTCAGTGGTTATAGGCGCTGATATCAAGCATAGGAGGTGATAGCATTGACGAACATTGATGATTCGACTCTGTATATCCTGATCAAAAATCGCACGAAAAGTAATTAGCATCGTATTTTGATTGAATTATTAATCGTGAATGTGAAGAGGGTGGAAAAACTCTACAGTACCTTAAATGTTCTTTTACATAATTAAGATACGACATTTAGAATAATATTAAACAGTTATAAGCTGGATATTAAATATCTATCATATTCCTATTTATAAAATCAGACTGAATTTTTCGAAAAAGTATATATATATATCCACATAAAAGAAAAGAAGAAAACAGAAGTGAATTAAACTTTAATAAATAAAGGTAAATTATTTTCATAGGCTTGTAATTCACTTAATATTTTGTGCGATATTTTATGTTTAAAAGACAAACATTAACTGTACTACACTTCTTGAATTATTGCCGTATTCATAAACTTTCTTTAAAAAACAAAACAGAAAAAGTAGTATAGTCATTAAATAAATATAGTAAAGTAATTAAGCAGAATTAAACAAATCTGCACCTTTTAAAATTCCATTGAAATTTATCAAAAATTTTATTCTAATATTGTAGAGTCTTCTAGTATGTTTATTCTCGCTAGGTCTTGGAAGAACAGATGACTGCAGAAGAAGGTTTAAATAACCTTTTATTTGAACTAAACTAAACAGAACGCCCTCACTCGGTGCTCACAATCTACCACCACTTGTGGCTAAGTAGCTTGACAGAAAAATAAGATGTAAAATCCCAACAAAGTAATATTGGCTACACGACTGGCTCCTTTGTTAGCTAAACCGCTAAATCGGCCTCACACAGCAAAGCCGAATCTAGAATATCAATATAATCTATAGAGAGTGGTTAAGTAACAACTATTCTCGTACAAAGTTACTTCAAACACGCAGCATAAATTCGGAACCAACTTTCCTACTACAACTATTAAAACAGCTGCTTAAATACTGATTCTGAGCTCACTTAATTTTTCATACACATCATGAAAATTTACATTCTGGCAGAAAACTGAAATCAGAAGAGAAAGAAAAGCTTCTAAAATTAAAAATAAATGGTTAGAATAAAATAAAGTCTTTACAATACCTCTCTATCATTTATCTTAAAAAAGAAACACGAAAAAGAAACTTTAATGGCCATTTTATTAAATTACCTTTTGTAAATACTGAAAACACTTCATCGATTTCCTATGAGATTTTCAATCATGCAAATGTTAAAGAATTAAAGTTTATGAGATGGGGGGAAAGGACTCTACACAAACCTGTTTTAACTCTTATAAGCGATAACTGTATTTCATCTATAATTGTTACTGATGCGGTTTCCCCAAACCGATTCATGATTAAAATGAAAAAAACAATCAAGGGGGAAAACTTACCCTGTTACTTCTTTTATTTAAAACTCGTTTCAAAGGTTGTAGATTATGAAGTAGAACCAATCACTAGCTTTAGTGGAATGAATTACTGTCTAGAAACATCGGCTACACCTTAATATCTTGACTAGTTTCATATGGGTGATTCATTTTTTCGTGCAAGCCTATCAAATAGGTTAGACCCGACTTTATGCATACACTTGTTCAAAAGGTACTCGACCTTCGCTCGATTAATCTAAGAAATGTTTCATTAAAAAACATTAAACAATTAACAAAAATTTTCATTTGTACAATGTGAAAATTACAGATCGAAGATATGCCTCAAGTACATTTAAAAATAAATTAAATAAATTTATACTACCATAAAAAAATAATAAATATCTAGATTCCATAGCATGGATCAGAAAAGTATTCGACTTTTTCTAAGATGGGAACAGAAAAAGATTTATATTATAATTCATATTTTTAGCATGTCCCTTAAGATTTGATAATGGCTTTCAGTCTACATGGCATGCTTACAACTAGTTCTTTAGTATAATCACTTTGCATTTTATACCATCCTTCCTCTAAATGTTGTTTTAACTTCTTCTTGTTTATAGTATCTTTATTATTTATTTTTCGACCTAATTCTTCCATTAAATGTTCGTTGGATTCATGTCTGGTAATTGTGGAGGTGTTTCAAGTACTTTGTGTGTGTTGTACAACATTTCCAAAATGTTAATATATGCCTTGTGGTCTATTATGCCACCGATAAACCTGCATAAGACATCTACACTTGCATAAGACATGCACCCCCAAATCATAATGGAACGTCCGCCATGTTTTATTGTTGGTCAGAGATTTTTCAATTCAAACTCTTTATTTGGTTGTCCCTATACCTTGCGATTACCATCTACTCCAAGTAAGCTTACTTTCACCACTAAATATAATTTTTTTTTCAAAACTCTAGGGGCTCGTTTAAATATTTTTCCACAAGTGATAGCCTTTTCTTTCTGTTGACTTCAGATACGTAATATGTTTTTCGAACTGATCCGTTCTCCTAACTCTTTAAGGTCATTTCTTAGAGTTTGTGTACAAATTTCTTTCTTTTTATCAGTAGTTTCAATGCTGGACCACTTAAAGTACGATCTTTTTTTAAGCTGTTGTAAAAGATACCTTTTATCATACCTAGCAAACGTTTTTGGTCGCCCGCTTCTTATCCTGTTTACAAAATCTGTCGACTCCAGATGCCTTTTTACAACACATTTTAGAGTTGAAAATGGTCTTTTAATAGCTTAGGCAATTTTCTCACGTGTTTCTCCAGATTTCCTCATATTAATCACAATTTTCCTTTCTTCAGTTGTAGTCTGTTTTCCTTTCTAAGACACTTTTAAATTTCCCGTTTGAAATTGCTGAAATGAGTATGATTCAAGCATAAAAGTTTCAAATAACTCTGAGACCAGAGTCAGATACTTTTCTGGCGATAAAAACACGTCGTTTATAAAAAAGTCGCTCTTATCCCAATAAAATTTGCTTTTCAAATATGATTCTGCTTTTAATGACTAGTATAGACGTAGATGAAGACTGCAGTAAAAGAACGTTAACAATAAATAATCAGAACTATGCTTTTTATGTCCTTTTAAAAGCATTAATTTGTAAAGTCGAATACCGTTTTGACAAATTATACGTATCAATTGCAGAAATAAAAGCTATTAAAACATTTTTTTTAAAACTCTATTGCAAGTATATTATTTATTACTTCATTACATGAGGTTGGAGGGAAATTCTAGGCATTCAAAAGGCCACAGAGAGAATTATATGGAGTGAAGTTCCGATATGTTACTTCTTTTAGCTAATTATCAAAAAAACTCTAGAAAAGAGCTTTTAGAAGATTATTTTTCATGGAGCACCGTCTTATAAAATTATCCCATATTTATGCTAAATATTAAGAAATAAACTTCAACTCGTCCTTCCCAAAAATAACTGCATATACAGAACAGAAAATTTCAGAGGAATCGAATACAAAGCCCAACTTCAAACGTAATACTTTTAAATTACTGTGATCCCACCAGTGGCTGAGTAGTTAAGACAGCTGAATACTGCAAGTACGATTCGAAGCGAATAGATTGACTACATTGTTGGTTTTCATGTTTTTCCCCCCATGCGTAACGTGAATACGAACCAGTCACCATTAAAATGTCCCCCACGAAGATATCTCTTCATTTAAGCAGGTAGCCCTCATGTGTTTTGCCGTACTCAAAATCGCCAAAACAACCTAACTCTCCGCCATCGAAAATAATGTCCAACAATGACCTCTTACAATTTATTTACTTTTTTTATTTTACTACTAGAGCGCTGTTAAATGACCTGTTTCCCTTAAATATAAATTTAAGATTTATTCTAAGCTTTAATGATGAGTTGTGAGAAACGTAAAGCTTGATTTGTGGACACAAAGTAAAATTTTGTCTTAATTATTCGGAGTTTATTTGTTAGGCTGCATAAACTCGGATAATCCCACTCTAATTTTTTACTCCCTACGCTTTACTTCTTACTCAAGGCATCATCATCTCTGCCAAGTACTGAGTTTCTTAAAATAACGTAAATAAACTGAAAAAGAAAAGAATTCAGTTCTGTGAGTTATGGAATATAATACTTTTATATAGTCCATGTAAAGTAAAAATCTCATTTGTAAAATGCACTTATTTACATATTTACATATACATATTTACAAATGGCCTGTTGGCACTTAGCCGATATTTGTAAAATATTCATTAAGCTTTGTACGGATCCTGTTTTAAATATTAATAGCTGGCTCCGTGAAGAACAGTTAGGCGACTTATAGCTCCATCCAAATATTTCGGTAAAGTAAACACCAAATCAGGGGAAGGTTTAAAACAAAACTTTTTATTAGTTCTTCAGCCTAATAAATTACATAGCTCATGTAATAACAGAAGACTCCGATAGCTGCGCAATTAACAGAATATAAAGGTTAGAGCAAAATTTAAGTACTTAAAATATAAGATTTAGAAAATAGAGTCCGCCTGTTAGTTTTGGGTCGGGTCGCAAGAAAAGGATAAAGCCGATTCAAGTAAATTAAGAAGCTTTGTGGAAACAGTAGTGATAGGGTCAGCGGTCACTTCCAAAAGTTGTCCCTCAAAATCAAAAAATATATTCCTATATACATAATTATTAATTTGCAACTTAGTGAGAGCAGGCGAAAAAAGAAGTGATAGAGCAAGCAAAATAATAAAATAAATAGTTAATAAGCATAACACTTTACAGTTTTAATCTACTAAATAAAAAAAAATTAAAAAAACGTTTTGTATCTTCGTACGCAAAATTAGCAAGTATATGTAAGTCACATTTTTACAACGTAAACTACAAATTTAATAACAGGTGCTGCTTCACCTAGTCCTTTAATCGCGAAAACCTTTAATCGCGAACCTTTAATCGCGAAAACCAGTGACGTTTGTTTCGTAGCGGCTCCCTAAATTTCTCAAAAAATATTTAATTTGAACGAAAATACACATCCAAAAATCAATAAATTCGTTAAAATTTTGCACATATTTTTTTAAATTATTAAATGTGTGGTTTCGAACTCAAAAGCAATCTGAAAGCAACTGATTGGGGGGGGGAGAGAATTTTAAACAAAATCAGAGCGTATATATAGTATATATGAAAATTCAAATTAAATTCAAAGCTAATTCAGGTATCACTCAGTTGGGTAAAAATGGAAACAGAAATAGCATAAATAATACAAAACCACTGCATAAAATAATTGTAAAAAACAATCAAAACACAAGAAAAAAAAGTTATGCACAGTACTTAACGTGTGCATAACATCCTTTTATAACCTGGTGTTACGCGTGACGCAAATGCATGGTGTGTTGAGCATAAGTTCATAATCTTTGAAATTTTAATTTTAAAATTTCTTTTCCTTGAACATCTTATAGTTGAAAATGTACTCTAGAAAATGTACTGAATAATGTTTAGTTGTACTTTTTGCGATGTTTTTATCTATACTTACTTTTTAATTTTCAATTTTATACTTTTCCTCTTTCCTGGCTGATACTCTTTATTTCGGTTAAATACGCTTTCCCGTTTTCTTTAGATGCTCAATCATTTACTTTACCAAGTACTTATGAAAACATATACAAACAAGAATACTGCACATGGGAAAAAATTCAAATTTATATTTCTTTTCCATCTAAACTCTAAAGGTTGGAACCTGCAAGGAGTTTTTATTGTTTACACTCTAATTCAAATGCATTTACAGTTAAATATTAAATTTTTAGATTGGCATTTGTTTTAAATAGCTCTAATATGTTGATTTAACCACTAAATAATATACTTAATCTAAAAATAAATTACGAAAACTACCCAAGTGGGACGAAATTGAGAAAAAAAAATGACAACCTATTCTCTTTCATTTACTTATTAATTTCTTTCCAACACGTACAGTAAAAATACAGATATTTATATCTAAATAATTATAAACTTTATCTCTTACTACAGCTTTAATTTTATGATGTTTTGAATCTTATAAAGCCTGTAACTTTGAAGAAAAATTGTTAGAAATTATCTAATCACAGATTGTAGATAACCATCGATCAATTCGGTTTTTTTCTTAGGCTTATTAACTTTCAACCGGAAAAATGGTTTTCACTAATAAATGTACTTTAAAAAAAGCGATTATTCTTGTTTTAAAAATTCGTAATTGAGGCTATTTGTCTTTTGACAAGTACGAATAAAAATTAAACAAATCTGTGCATTCAGATCTCTGAACAAGATTTACATTACACTGTAAATTAATCAGCTTAATGTAGACTTTCTGGAACTTTGCTTATAATCGATTACAATGAAAATAATGCAAAATAACACTCCAAATCATTAAATTTTTCTTAAAAGCTTAGCCATAATAATGTTATTTCCCTTACATATTTTTAAGATTTTTTATTTAAAATAATGGAGCAAGATTTAAGCTGTAATCGCAATTTATGGAAATGATTTTCTGTTTAAATTTTTCCTTAGCATTTAGAGATGAAGATTTGACACTTTCAATATGTCGTAAGCCAATCTACGACTGTTTTGTTTTGATTAGAATCTAGAATAAAAGGTTTATATTGAAAATGGCTTACGAAATTCACAAATGACTAACTGGTTAAATGTCCTTTCCGAGGAAAAAGTATTCGTAACAAGATATTGTAAAGCGGTGTAAAAATCGAAATGTAAAATTTCGAAAATTGTTTTTAATACATTATATTTTAGAGTGAATAAACGTCTAGCTAAAAGAAAGGTTGTAAAAATGGCCGCAGAACCGCATTCAAAGACTGTCCGAACGCCGGTAAATATTTAAAAAAAATAAATAAATAAAAAAAAAAAATAAAAAAAATAAATAAATAAAAAAAAAATAAAAAAAATAATAAATAAATAAATGTGAAATCTCTGATACGAAAAGAAAATCCACTGACTCAAAGATCTACCATAGCAGAGCTAGGAACGTCTTCTGGCACTGTAAGCTAGAAATTAATAAAGCTATGACTTTAGAAAGTATACTTAAAAGTTCATCTGCTTTTACCAAAGCATATTGCTGGAAGAAAAATTGTAGAAAATTATATGAAAAATACCTAGCTGCTGATAAACGGAAATTTGTGGTTATCACTCTCCATCAGCCAAGGATTTATTTAACTGTAATAAAAAAGGATCAATTTTCTGCTACTCATCTAACGAAAATGACCTTACGAAATGGCTTCATCAATGTACAGAAAAGTTTTCAACGGGAAATAGTTGCAGGATTTTGTTACAATAGTAAATTAAAACCTAAAAAAGTCTCAAGACAGGGTAACATTAATTCAATGTACTTTCAGCGGAATATTTTAGAACCAATTTTTGAAGAAGAAATTCCAGCTTTGTATGGAAAGGACATGAATAAAATTGAGCTTCATATGGACAAACTTTCTAGTCACATGTTTAAGTCAGTTGCCGCTTATTTAGGGGGGGGGGAAAGAGTCAGAAACAGGAATAAAATGTATCCCGATTTAATGAAATGTCTGTAAAATCACCTGAGACTTCTCCTACCACCTTTTGCGCTTTCGGTTCGTTAAAACGATCCTTAGGAAGCAGCATCTAAGACCACTGAACGGACTTTTCAAACGACCAAAGAAGTGTGGGAGAAATTTGACATGACGCTGCTAACAAAAAGTTTACATTCAAGGAAAATTCGAAAAGCCAAACAGCAAGGTTATCAGACAGAAGCAAATCGTTGAAAGAAATACGCCTTTTTTGCATGAAAATTAATTATCAAAATCGTTTCTATAAAGTGCAAACGGCACTCTGTATTTAAATTACCGGTTAATGCTAAATACATGTTTGCTGATGGGCTTAATTTTATGTGTCACGAAAATTTTTATTTCATTCAATAAATTAAAAAACTTTTTAATGCAGCTGCTCGTCTTTAACTACCTCATCTCATTATAATAAGTCATTTCTCCATACTCCCTTTCAATTTCTTCAAGCAATGAAATAAATTTGGAATGATTTAGAACTCACCCATAGATTAAGATTGCTTTTCTCATAACATTTTCTATCTGCAAACTTCTGGCATAAAGTGCTTCTTATCAGGATGCAAAACATATTCTGAAATGTTTGTTCTTTCACTACATTTCTTAATTTTAAAGCTATTCCATTTTTTAACAACCATAGCAGCTGCCATGTCATTTGCAAATCCTACTATTTTATCCCAAATTCATTCATATTTATATTTTAGAATTTATATTTAAAAAAAACTGAGCATGCTTTTTTTTCCCTCATAAGAACTGTTTCTAATAATTCCTCAATTAGTTCAAATTCAACTGTAGTACTTCGAGTGAAAACGTTAAGCTGTGATATCATAACTCTTATTATCTGCTTTTGACAATGCTAGAAAGTTTATATTTTTTTCCCTTCGAACTAATATCGTAAATCACTAGCGATTTGATGATGCTCAGCTATCGTGTTGGCTGACAAATTAATATGTTTTAAATAACTGCTTCTTGTCAAAGAAGTTAAGCAGATTTAATCAGACAATCTTTAAAGAATTCCTCATCATTAAATGATTTTGTTAGTTTTACAATGAAGCGCGCGTGCATAAGCTGTTGCTTCATTGAATTTATTTGCTTCCAAAAAAAAAAAATTTTTTTTTTCGTTGTAAGCTGGATTTCAGAAACCAACTTTTCTTGTGTCAGTTTGCCTTCCGAAATTTCAAATTTTGCTATATTATTCTTTTTTTTTTTTTTTTTTTTTTTTTGATAGTGAAGTAAATTGTATTCATTTGGAGTTGATAGTCCTTTATTGCAAATCAAGCATGCAGTCTGTAAATTAACGTAATTTTTAGCTTCACTTTCGCTTTTTGTTAAAGACATGGCTTGCAGATTTATCTCTCAATTAAAATCATTATTATACTTTCATCCAACTTTAATTCAACAAGATGAATTTTTGTATAAAAGCAACATTCAAAAGTTATGCACTTTCTAACGATAGGCATTAATGCAATGTAGATCTAACAAGCAAGCGCAAATAAACATGTTTTATGAGACAGTTTGGTTTGTCTCCATCTGCACAGCCAGAGCTTAAATTGCGCCGCAGGCTCCGGTACTTCTTAGTTTTGGGGATAAATCGTAATTCTAGACGGAGCGCACCGGAGCCCTAAATAAGAAGGCTCCGGCACTTTTTCTGCTTAACTGAACAACAATTTCAGTACAGTAGAAATCTGATCTCGAAAATTTTATTTTTAGCATTAAAATTACATTAAAAAGCACTTATGTAATTTTAATTTATCTCTGTACATTAAATTTAATTTTAACCATTTAATTACTTTAATCTTTAACTATTTAATTATTTTAATGAGTAATGATTAATTATTAAATAACTGAACAATAATGATTAATTAAATAACAATAGAAATATTAATTATTAATATTAATAACTATTAATTAATCTGGTAATAATTAGCTATTTTTTAAATTATTAATGATTTTAATGGCAATTTTATTTAATTATGTTACTCTTGTTCATCTTTCCTGGCGGTCTTGTATAGGGCTCCGGCACTTCTAATTTTAGAAATTAAGCCAGCAATATGAACTACACAGCTGAAGGAAATACATATCATGCTTTTTAGAAAATGCCCTGTTTTCGATGATATCTTTCGCGTAATATTTTGATATGATTATGGTTATCAACACGGAAACTGAGAATGCAGTTTCTTCTTGTCTTTATCTTTGATACAAATCAAATCATCCACTCACTGAAAGAAAATACATATGATAAGTACCAACTAAATGGGGAAAAAACCGGAAACAGCAGAATACTAAAGCGAGACCAACTGCAGATGGCGAACTAAATTCGTTTAATTGTACCTACATAGAAAGTTATCCCACCTTGTTACAATCACATGGCATGATATGCAAGAAAAAAGTGACAAAGTACAAACTCCCAATCTATTTTTTCTGGCTTTTCACCCCTTCAATAACAGTCTCACACATAAGCTCAGTCGTGAATATGAGCCAGTTTCTCTTAGAGAGTCTTCCGTGAAAGCATCCGCTTCTCCACAGCCCTTGCCCGCTTCGCCATAACCGAATAAACCAACCATAATCTCAGTCTATAGCTCTGTGTCTCTAACTATAAGAGTCGCTTTGCAATAAATGTATAACAGGAATGTATTCGTAGTCCGTGTAAAATTGCTTTGGGGGTCGCGAGTTCGAGATCACTGTATTGAAACAGTGAATATTTTGCTAGCTGGAATTTATGCTCAATGGGAATTACATAAAAAGTTACATTTTACATTTAGAAAATTTTCCGATCCACAGTATTGAAAATGCTTTCTTAAGATTCTCTATCGCATTTTGAGAAGTTTTGAAAATGGAAGTTTATGTCTAGAAGGAGTGTCAAAATGAATGACGCCTATAGCCACATTTCCCGAACGCACAGAATAAGAAGTAGACGTATCTGTTAATTCTGGCTCCTGGGCTATTTCAATATATCATTTGTTTCTCCTTTGCTCATGCGCGCGCGCGCACACACACACATATTCGCAAGCTCACAAAAAATTCCCTATCAAGTACTGAAAAATAGCCTTTGATTCTTTTCCATCCCAGCAAATAACTTATTCCCCTTTTAATGAATAATTCTAATAGTTTTAAACGTTACCAATTTCATCCAGAGTAAAGATGGAAGTTAAAGTTGTCTTTCATCTTCCAGTTTCTTTAACCATAGAAAGATGAAATAAACTACGTCGCATGCACGCCTAGATAGCATGATCGCTATCGATTTTACTTTTACATGATCGCTATCGATCATAATCGGCATAATGATAGCCTTTCTTAATTCTTCAAACACTTACAACAGCTTTGGAAAACAGAAAAACAGCCAAAACACGCTTTGATTAACACAAAGCCAAAATTCTCCTCAATAGGCAATATGAGAATTTTCGTCAATCTTATCCTTGTTTTCGCCTCTTAATTTTAGTTATCTAAATTACCATGGTGGTACCAAAGTCACAAATGCCAGGAATAAGTTTGACTTCGATAGCGCCTCCCCTCGCTTACAAATTAGAGGTTAAACGTGTGCCCCTTTTGTTAAAACTACTCAGTCCAGTCAAGCTCACTCCATCATTCAATAGATTGGTAGACTTTAACATCTCCATTAGGGTGGAGTGTATTACGATGTATTTAACGGCTGACAGGATAAAAGGAACGCGGATAATCTTTAACATCGCTTTCGGCAAATCGTCTCGCGTGTTAGTGAAGTCCTTTCTCCGAGTCTTTGTGCAGGGAATAGAGCTATAAAAAAGTCACTTAGAATACAGCTGGCGCTCAACATTTTTTAACTAGAGAAATCCTATTTGATATTAAGGAATCATACATAGATCGCTACTATTTTATGTTAATTGAATACAATTAAAGACATGTTTTTCTTTTATAATACTGCCATTTCAAAAATTTAATAAATGGCTGAAGATTTAACGAGTATGTAAGTTGGGAAGTGCTAAATGGGGAAAATTTACATTATCTATCACTACAATTACGGTGAACTCTGCATTAACAGTAAAATTCAGCATCAGGCTAAGCAAATTGATATCTGGAAGAATCACAAATAACTTAAGACACAAACTGCGATGCTACTTTTAGGCTACCTTTACATAGCCACGAGAGAAACTTTCTACACGAAGTAACTTAATAAAGTTAATATACCACGTCGCTAATCAATCACTTCTACAAACCACCTGATACAAATGTAAATCATAATATAGTGAAATACGTAAACGTGTACATTTTTCCGTTTGTGCTTTTTAATCTACTAAGTTCTCCTTTTAACCGATCCGCTTAGAAACACACTCATCGTGTAATTTCCTCATCTCGATTTTCAAGAGGTAGAATTAGTAAAAAAATGGGATAAATATCCAAGTAAATATGGTATGTTACATTTCGCTTAAAGAGATTTTACCTACATTTACCTAGAGATTAACCTATGCTCGAGGTATTTATTACTAAGGGTGGAAGAGTAAGCCTTATACTCGTTTTACTAGATATTTTAGTACTATAATTTAATGTACATCTATCTCTTTTCTCTATTTGGAGGGGAGAGGTAATTAACAACTGAGACATGCTGAAGATTTATTTAACTGACTAGTTCCTTGTAAAGCTTCCTTCTCAAAGACAGGTTTCCCAAAGCTAAAAGCTAACCTGTCGCAGTACAGAAAAGTCTATGCTGCCTGCTGCATGAAGCAAAATTCACAAGACGTCCATTTCTTTGGATACCTTTGACTCTACACCTTAAGTGACTGGAGCTACATTGCGGTTTTATAACGTTACGAATTTATAGATGAATGATATGGCATTGTGGGTACAAACGAATTCCGCTTGTGTTTCCAGCGCAAAGATGTTAAGATCTGCATCTGAATATACCGCAGCAAAAGACTGAGCAAGCCTTGCATTAAGCATTTCTATATCAACCCGGTACCAGGCGTTGCGTTATGGGGCAGCGTTCTATTAGATTTTGACCTCATTTATGTCTTATGCCCATTTCCAGGTGAGATTTTAAATTCAACATATAAAGAATAACGTGTTTCAAGATGATTTGATTTGCATCAAAGATGAAGAAGAGAAGAAACTGAATTCTCAGTTTCCGTGTCCATAATCACATCAAAATATTATGCGTAAGATGTCACTGAAAACAGTGCATTTTCTAAAAAAAAAAAAAAAACTGGATTTTGCATTAGGATGCTGCTCAGAATCGTGATTATTAAGTTAATGTTAACACAGGTCCATTTTTAGAGCTCTGATGTTAGTTTTCCGGTCAAGAATAAGGAAAGCCCACTATCGTATACAAAGTCATTGCATGGTAAAATCTGAAAATGATTGCAGCTAAGGTAACCAACCCATACACTACTGTGCTTAAAATGATTTTCGAATAAATTTCAAATCATGCAACTGACAATATGGAGTAAAAGTGAATTCCGCTCTTCCCTCGTTCCTCATTACTCAGTTCAGGAGCTGAGATGCGTCAAGAGGTGGTGAGCAAAGAAGCCTTCGGCTAATTTCTCGTCGACAAGGCCGGTCGGTCAAGAACCGGCCTTTTGTCAGTTGCTACGCAGATTGAGAGAACAAGGTGCGTCTCGCACGAACACGAAATGCTGAAGTGACGAATTCCGCGAAATGCGTCTCCCAATGCTTCAAGTCAAGGCTCGACCTTTGGCCTCTTTTGGCGATTATTTTGGCGAAATTGTAAGTAGTTAAATCCATTCCTTGAAAATTAAAGGTACGTGAGGTATTTCTGTGCCGAAATTGAAAGATTTCATACCCTTTACACAATATTTAAATAAGAACTGCATTTTACATGAAGTATACCCTGATATTCTCAGAGACAGAATTGCAGAATTATGATGAATGATTTCAAAATAAAAAAAATTTCTAATTCTCTATAAAAGGAATATTTGAAGAGGACGAGATACTTTATTTTATTCAATTAATTTGTCGACCATAGAGAATACATCCGAATAAAAGTGACGAAACAGAACCCTAGTGGATATAAATGCAAGCACTTCATTACAGAGACGAAATACGACATATCCAGTGATCAGCAAATTGCTTTCCCTTGACTGACGTTCCGAAAATGTTTGGGTTGGGAATTTCTGGGTTGTCGTTTTACTGTGCACCAGCAATAAAGGTTTTGTTTGGTTTATTTTGAGTACTGCAAAGCATACTAGAGCTATCTGCCTAAGGGAAGAAATGCCTTCGTGGATGACTTTCTAAGGGAAACTGGCTCGTATATACGTTACACATGGAGAAAACCACGAAAACGCCCATGCAGCCAGCCCGTTCGCCTGAAATCGAATCCAGATTCGAACTACCAGTATTCAGCGACTTAACCGCTCAGCTGCTGGTGGGCCGCCAGCAGTAAACACAAATACAGTTTTAAAACAACAATTTATAGCACACTACAAATCTCAGAAATCATATGAAATATAGCAAGTACCAAAGCTTCCATTTAGTTATCTTAATTGATAATCAAGATGGTCTACGTTGACAAATACTTAATTGCCTCCTTCAGACAAAATATTTTGAACTTATTTATGATCTTATCTGTAGTTTAATTTCAAAACAAAAAATTTCGGGTAATACTGCAGTTAAAGCTTTAAAGACTGTCTCCACGCATACTGATAGGGTCCAAGCTTGTGGAACCTAACTGAAAATTCAGCATTTAATGTATTTCACGGAAATTTGTAGTAACAGCTCATACTGATGTTCCACCCTCTTTTTCTCTCCCCTTTTTTCGTGGTAAAAGCTATTTTCAGGAGACAACTAGGGGGCAAAATCAGCATAGTCTAGACAATTTCCATTAGCTGAATCATAACCTGCTTATTTCAATGACGAGAAAAATCAAGGCACTTAAAGTTAGTGAAACAAAAACAGATAACAGAGCCTCTAAAGCCTCTAAAATTTACATAGGCGCAATACAGAGTTTACAGTAATTGGATATAATCTTCGTTGACAGTTTAAATTGCCATCTTCCATATCCGAAATTTTAAATTAAAAAAACTTAATGTCATGGCAAATTATATGTTCAAACTTTAGTCCCGAAGTAATGGTTGCACCTTTTTATACAGCTTATAGTCCTCTGTTTCATAAAATGTTGCATTTTTATGAAATTCTGTCCGGAGCTTGAACTTTAGGAACCACGACTCAACTGCTACTCTATTCACAAGGATTTCTCCTCATTCAAATATCTCGGAAAGGATCAGATGCATTATATATAAACACACCCAGAATGCACTACTTCCCGTAATAGGAGCAAGGTTTCGTGGAGATCTTTCAAAGGAAAACTGGCTCGCAATCACATTACTCAAGGGAAAACCCACGAGAACTCCAATGTAACTAGGCTATTCGCCAAGAACTGAACCTCTGTCAAACTATCAGTACTCAGCGGTTGTATCAGCTCAGTCACTGATAGGCCTTCAGATATCTAGGATTTGAAAGTTCCAGGTATTTAAAAGTACAGAGGTCAAATTTCTTTCTTGCTATAATGGACATACAATCCTGCATCCTCTAAGCATTGTGAAATCTCATCATGCGTGGTGAACATAAATCTCCCAATAACTGTAAATATCTCGCTCATATAGATTATCATTTGCATAATAATTATTAGCAATCAGTATGTATACTTCATTAGCGCCATGTAACAAAATTTTGTGTACCTCCATATACCACACAATGCCTCGTAATTTTGTCAATAATATTCAGTAACTAATGCATTCACACGTAACCGAAATGAAATATCAAATACAGACTATTAACATGAATGTAAAAATATATAAATATCAAAACCAGCACGAATATCAAATGTCATGAACTATCAGATGCAGATCTTTCAGACATGAACTGTGAAATTCAATCAATATATGTTTCAAATGTGATTCTGTAATTAGTTTAAAGCTTCCTTTATTGTCGTCTGGCCTCCCAAACTCGGTCTGTAGCCTGTGGCCTGGTTCGTAGTAATACTATCTCCGCTGGTCTGAAAAGAAAGTCTGTATGTATATACAGGATAGCTGCTTCCTTCATAGTAAAATATTGATACATTGCCTGTGGGTCAGTGCTTTATGGTGGAAGGTACGTCAGGAAGTATTTGATTTTGTTTCTAATGCATAGGTCCATAAATAAAGACTGGTATTGGAGAAATGGTTAACTGTCCGAGAAATTACGAATTCAACGAAACTTGCTTAATGCTTTCGCAGCTTTACAATCTTTCGTGTAAAAGAGTTTCAGGATTTCAAAAAATTACTTCTGTGAAAGTTTCTTATTTGGTTTATGGTAAAACACAAGGTTTTCTGCTTAAAGAAAGAGATGATACTTTAAGGAAAATATTGATTCATATTTAGGTTACAAATTGGAAGAGGGGAATCATGAAATTTTCCCGCATCAGTACGTTGGCCGAGAATTGAACCCAAATCGAATTACGAGTGTTGAGCAATCTTATCGATCGGCTGCTAATCGCCACTGCGTAAGCCCCATCTCTCTCTTTTTTGAAATACGCAACATGTTCGGAAAATGGATGTCTGTTCCTCTCGGAAAATGCATTTTTATCCCAGCTTACAGTGCTATCGCTCCATCTGCACATCAAAACCAGGTCTTGTCGTCGGTACTGGCTTACTCGCTTTCTATCGCTTAAAGAATGGATATCTCTGCTTTTCGTTCTACATGCAGTCTTCAACGCCTCATGCTGTTTTTGGTAGCTTATGGCCTTACGGACGCTAAACGCAATAAGAAACTTTTCTGAGAATCATGTTCCTTCCATAACTAGTTTGAACGGGAGGTGCACTTTTGGAGAAAATATTGCGTTCTGAGATCTAATTGCGTATGCGCCTGCAGTATTTTACAACTCTAGAGAAAACATAGCACTGGAAACTTTGTCTCGGATGCATTAACTGCTCACAGGGAAGGTTTCTGCTTCTGTCTAGTATACTTCTGTAATGACTTACTCTATATTTCTGAGAAGAAGGCGTTTCTCGGAAAAAATTCTGATTGCGTTTCACATCAGGTCTGTTAAGGATTTTATAATATTGTGCCTTTGTGAAATCGCAGTATCTGCACTGGGATTTTTAAGATGAAGTTACATTAATTGTAAACATGATATATGAATACTACCCGCGTTTTCCTACATCATAAAAGCATCTCACCATAAATTATCTTGCAACCGATTCCTCGCTTCCTGCGGTTCCAAAGTTTGAGTTAATTGGTCAAGTTACAAATTATGGCCACGTTGTATAATCTCCTCTTCTGGCTATCTTTTTAGAATATAATCACAGATATCCTTCCGAATTAGAAAAGGCAATAGAATTTATCTTAAAAGTCTAGGCAAAGTTAAAATCTCTGCAAGTTCACTGATCCAAGTGTCGATTTTGAGAGTTACAGTAACTAAAGAACATCCAAGGTTTTCTGTGTCAATCTTTACGTGACTCTAAGAATTTTTCGCGAATTATTTACTTTTTAAACTCATAAATTCTTATTTATATCAGCCGACTTAATTTTTAAATATGTCTAAAATCTTTTATAATATTAATATAAATATTTAAAGTCTCTTATAACGTAATACTTGCTTCACAGTACTACTGTTTATGTTATGCCATAATAGTTTCTGGTTGTCATGAGCGCTAAGATCCCCCTCGAATTTGAAAAATCTTTTTTAATAAACTAAATACTGCACTTAATAATATCGTTTACAAAGAGAGAAATATGGTGCTAGTAATTTATATGTACAGCATTGCAACTAGAAACATTAATTCTCTCAAATTAGGAGAGATTAAATTTGCACAAATCAAGATTTCGTATCATAAGTCACACTTCGTTCGTCATAGGTCAATAACTAATAAACATTAGGATTTTCGAAGTAGCAAATGCGAAAAATCAACTATCCCCCCCCCCGCCGCGTATCGAAGCAAGGAGTCTTTCGATTGCTCCCTAGTTTATGTGTCCCTGTAGTGTAGTACATGGCCTAACCACTACCACAAGAACAAGCTATAATTTCTTTCTTTTTTTTTTTTTTTTTTTTTTTTCCGAAAATGTACATAACTACGTAATTTACAAGGCTTAGCAGCATTTACGCACACGACACTTGAGCACAAATCGAAAAGCAGGAACACTTGAGCACGAAAAACATTCTTTGCTTTGTGTACAATAGTAGTTTGTATAGTTTAGTGGAAGGTCTGCGCAAAAACCATATCTTCTTGATTATGTTTCTATAACTTTGAACAGCGACTTGGATTATTAACTTGCTTTACAAAATTTTAAGCTACTAGGACTACACAAAGATTTTAACGATATTTGTATCATGTATGTGTTAAAATGTTAATATGGATAAATACCTTAAGGAGCCAGGCACCAATAAATGACAAAATCCCCCAAATACAACACATTTTAAAGCTCAATATCGGCCCACCAGTGGCCGCGTTGTAAAGACGCTGAACACTGGTAGTTCGGTCCGAGGTTCAAATCCCGCGAACGGGCTGGCTGCATGGGCGTTTTCGTGGTTTTCCCCATGTGCAACGTGTATACGAGCCAGTTTCCCTTAGAAAGTCCTCCACGAAGGCATCCCTCCCTTTAGGCAGATAGCCCTCGTTTGCTTTGCCATAATTGAATAATCCAATCCAAAGCTCAATATCTTTATAACTGTCTATGAGCGTGAAATTTTTTATACTTATTTCTATATTCTTAATAATGTATTTGTTACTTTTATTTTATATGTTTCAAATATTAAAATATTTTAAGTAAAATATATTTTTTGTCATCCACATTGCATTGGAATCTGTATTGCCCTCAGCATTAAATAAACAAATCAATATCTTCAACTGATTTCTTTTCCCTTCAAAATAGAAAAATAACATAGAACTAAAATGGCCTACTTTAAAAACAATAATATTCTATTTAAAAAATAGCATTTTTTATTTTCGTAAACTTCAAAATCAGATAATCTATATAATGATTAGTTAGTTGATTTAGTTGATTGAGTTTCTAAAATTTTTAGGCGAGAGGCGTAGTGTTGGCTCATTTTAAACTCATTTGGGATTTATACAGTTTGTCAAAATTTTTTGGAAATTCTGCCGATGGTTTGAAGAAATCGTGCATACAAGGAAGAAAGTCATAGTTGTGAGAACTCGCAAATTTTACATCGGGTTACTTCCAAATCCTATAAATGCATATTATTTTCTTAATAAAGAAATATAAAAATGTACTTATAAATTAAAATAATTTAAAAATATTCATAAGTATATATTTAAACAATACTGCATACATAATTATAATAAATTTAATTAAGACAATGAAAAGTGAAGAATCGAAATTTTTATAATTTCAAATTTTATTATAGTTCTAAAATGTTTTAGGTCAGAAGCATAATAATTTCCCGTTTTATACAGTTAATCAAAAGTTCTTGAAATTCTGAAATGTGTTCTGTAAATTTCAAAACTAATTTTACCGGCTTTCCTCATCCAACCTTTTACATCTTTCAGTTCGCTTTTAATACATCAGTTCGTTGTCCTTTTAAAATTTGCATTAATACGAGACTACAGATACCGACAGCAGTTATAGATTACGCATGATTTAGATGTATTGAAACATGATGAAAGGATGAAATTCACTTTATGTAAATGTTCTAAAACGAAATAATACGTCTAATAAGAAACATTCAGAACAATCGTCAGAGCAGGAATGAACACTACTTAAGAAAAGTTATGTAAATAAATCATAAGGATGACTGATTGTTTTCTAACAGGCTGCCCGGAAGTGCCACTTATTGTCCATAAACGGTTTCTCCTGTTAGAAAATTTCATTTTCCCGCAGGGATGATGTGCGCAAAAGCCACTTGCGTGAAACTGCCATGTGCGCAAGTGTGTCATCACCCTTTCTTGCCGACGACGGGGTGGCCGGTCAGCTGGGATTTTGCACGTTGGGCATGCGGAGCAGACCTAATACTGAGAAAAAGCCGCCTCAAGACGAATTCTAGGGCATTCTTTCTGTACCACAAATGCTATGGCGACAACTTCTCCTCAGAACTTTAGTCTCAACAATAACTGTAAGTGCCATCGGGCCACATAGACAATAGGCACAATAGAATCTCGATTACCCGAGGTAATTATGAGAATAATCCCTTTGGGCAATGGGCAACTCGATAAATAGAGATGAAATTTTAAATGATGCCAATTTTTCTTTCGATCTCGAATCCTAAAAATAGGTGCACAAGTACCGCTCTTAACGTTTAATAAAATTTGTTTCCTTCACCTAAACGAGTAATCCATACAGGATTTTATTTCGTAACAAAAATATTCATGAAAATACTGGAAAACAGCTTTCATCAAAATTAAAGTAAATGGTAAAAACTTTTAAAGTAAATGGTAAAAATTTCTTATATGCACTTTTATGAAACATTATTACTAGTATTTTTATTTTGAAAAGTATGTTACCTTGTTTTGTAACATACCTATAACTCAATTATCTACCACGCGATTAAGCGATTTTTTAATCACTAAAACATTCATAGGCGAAATATCAGCATGTTGTCTAAATAGTATTTAAGAGTTTTGCCTAAGCTTTTAGCATGGCTAGTTATCCCATTATCCGTTTTCGTTTTATCGTCATCCTCCAGATCTACGGCCTGATCTACGTCTCCAGATCTACGGAGATTCTCCAGATTTATCTGATTTCTCCGTCACTCAGGACATGAAAACTTGGTTCGGTATTATGCACATTTATCCATTCCCATATTTCGTATCTTTTTTCCTCTAATGGTGTTTGACTGTACGTGTTAGTTTCGTATTTAACGCATGTAAATCATATCTTTAATCATAATGCATTATAGGAAGGCCATTAAATGCCGCATCATTGATAAGAGAAGACCGAAAGATCAATCACAAATAAGAGAATTCGCGAATGTTAATGATTTTTGGTGTACGCTTTCTAAAGTTACTACATTTTCCCAATGATATCTGTAAACTGACAACCGGCTCGGTTTGTAGAGATTATACTGCTTTTGCAACATCCATGCTTTCTCCGGGATTCGACTCATTCCCAAATATACGGCAGCCGGCTAGTCTCTCAAAATTCTAACATAGCGACTTTCTTGAGCTATTAAGGAAATAATGCTCATCTTTTAGCTGATGGCACAAAGAAACAATGCAATCAATAGATAATTCTTGAAATTACAATAACAGTTACCCGCTATTGAGTCGTATGCTTTAAGGTGCGCTTAAACAAAGGCTAAGTCATCTGATTATAGCAGAACGCACGAAGGCTATCTGAGCCTAGACAAAATTTTATTTTGATTTCAGATGCCCAAGCTGCTATAAGCTATTTACATGACCATTTGTAAGATGGGGAAAGATTTAAACTCTTTGTCCAGGAGTTGCACAAAAAAGAAAAGTACATACTAGAATAGTAAGAAAAACAGCAAACTTTTCGCCAGCTTCTGTGTGTTATTGAGAGGAAAAGTACATTTCTTAGTTGGTGTAAGTGCCCCTCCCTGCAACCAGATGGCTACCCGTTCTTTAAAAGCCATAACTTGTAAACGTTTCCAAATTATCTGCTCTTTCAGTTTGACTTTGCTCTTTCAGTTTGAGTTTTTTCTAAACTTTAACAGAATCTTTAACAGAATAATAATTTCTCTGTGTTACATGGTTTTCATATTACAATAGTTTTACTCTGCTTTTTCCGGTGGAATATAATCTGTAGTTCATACGCATATTATATATATCTACCATTGATATGAAGGCTAATTCCGAAGTTGAATCACTCGAAAATAAATTTAATTCTTAAATTTTTATTAAGTGATTTTGCTACATTTGCTATAATTTTTATTAAGTCATACCAACTTCATTTAGCATGACATTTTTTCTTAGTCATTTTGGTAGGGCTGAAGTCCATTTAATGAGTAAGGTGGATACTGAATCGGAAATTCACATTTAAAAGGCCTGTTTAACTTTTAGCCCTGTCTGGAATGAGGATTCAGATCTTTTTTATTAGTGCAAGAAGAAAGATGTGGAATTTAAAAAGGTTACAGAAGCAGAAGAATTGGACGAAAGATAAAACTATTTATTTATTTTATTTGCTTACGCTGTTATTTTACTATTACATTGCCAGTTTGTAAATCTGCTAAAGCTTTGTAAATCTGCTTTTTTTTTTTTTTTTTTTTTTTTTTTTTTCCCCGAATAGTAAAACTATTTCCTCATATAGAAAAACTTTACACTTGTCACTTTTTCCCGAGCCGACCTTGCCTTCAACTGGTCTAGAGGAAATATGTAATCGTAAAAGGATTAGCTACTAATATTCTATTGAAAATCTAAAAGAAATTGATAAACATGGGATATCTGATTGCCACTTTCTGCCTAATTTGTTCACAAACAGCCAACTTTCCGAAGAAAGTTTAAAATTTCATTAAATCTCCGAAACAGTGTTGCGCTGCCAAATATAATTAGACTTCAACATTTTCAATTTCCCATTCATATCTATTTACTTGTCAAATTTTTTAACATTATTTAGTACTTCATTTATAGCTGTTTTTGTGTATTGCTTTATTTCCAATGTCAATTGCTTTTATCGAAAACGCTTCATTAACTTTTCATTAAAACTGTAATCTGTATTTGCTTGAATTCTAAGCCAATTTGGGGAAAAGAATACAATGGATTCTACGCCTTCAGAAAGAAAGATGTTGAGTTAATAGCTCAATTCCTCTTAATTAAAATGGCTCTCTAGCGGCTGGGAGGTAAAGTCGCTAAACACTGCTGTTTCGGTCCAGGGTTCGAATTCCGGTGAACGGGCTGGCCGCACGGGCGTTTTCATGGCTTTCCCCTATGTGCAGTGTGCATACGAGCCAGTCCCTCTCCGAAGGCAGCCCTTCCACCCTGGGCAGATAGCCCTCCTTTGCTGTGCCATAATCAGATACCAAACCAAATCTGTTGATTAAATAAACTATACAAACAAAACTTTTTAGTTATTAAAGGCAAACTCTGTAGAGATTTACCCAGCTTTATGACTTCTTTTCGTTCGATAGCCTTTGGTCAAGAAAATATTCTCACAAAGTTTCGCCGTGCGAACATTGTGTAGTCTGTCTATTGAATTAAAGTCTTTTTAAATCAAGTTAGGTATAAATAATTAAATTCTTCACGCTCTATTTATATTATATACATACTTTTCATTATATGCACATAGCTGTCAATAATTTTTAATTTATTATATTCTTTTCAGAGGGAGGGGCAAGATGCAAGTAATTTTTTTTTTTTTTTTTTTTTACTTGCAGTGAAGCTAATTGCTAAATTCTAAAAATAAAAAAGACATTGAATTAGAAATTTAATCTTAAACTGTGTCTGTATTTGAAGATATAAATACATGCATATTGTTTTAAATTATATATTATTATTTGTATTTGAAATTAAGAAGATATTTGACTGCAGACAGAAAGTTAATTCACAAATGTTTCGTCAAATAAATCTGCGGGAAGGAAACCAAAGCCTATATATTACGGGATTATAAGGTAAAAAAGAGTGAAATTTCTGGTGAAGTATAAGACTTAAAAAATGTAACAGTTTACCCAATATAAATTTAGGCAGGTGAAAAATTGAAGCATTTTTATTAGAAAAAGAGCTCCAAACGATGGTAAACATTTTTACTTTAAAAATTTTTTCAAGATATATGACTCGTGTTCACGTTAACTATGTAAAAAAGCCACGTAAATATTCCTTCAAACCCTCCGTTCACCGTAATTTGAAACCACTTCAAACTACCCGTAATCAGCAGTTTTATCGCTTGACCGACGTTAGTCTTGCAGTTTAGATACTCATAATTGGATTTATTTCGCTAATTGCCACTAGTGTAAAATAGATTACTGCTTTGATCATTATTTATTGCACCTCATTTGTGCAATACATTCAGTCAGCAATTAGCGCATTTATTTACTATTACGTAAAGTCGCGCTAAAATAACTGCAGTCTGACATCTTATCTCTTGATTCATTATTTTATAGTTTTGATGCAAGCCTGGATCACCTTGGCTACTTTCTAAATTTTCAAAGAATTTTTTAAATTCTGAATGCTGCCAAATAGCTTCGTATCCCTAAATCTCGTTATTTTTTTAATAATATTTTAACTCTTTACCCAGAGAATATTAGCTACTGATTATTTCACTATCATGCATTTTGAGATATTTTATTCAGAAAAACTGAGAGTTCAAGGTTGGAAGACATTTCTTAGTAAGATCTTGCTGGAACAGCGAATCTTTTAGTGGACGAAATAAAGCCGCTTATGTGAGGCTGACAATAAGTTCTGACTGTATGATACAATAAGACCCAATAATAAGTTCAGATGTCAATAAGTTCTTATTGTTGGCAGTGTCTAAAGGCGGCAAACGCTGCTGCGAAATTTCTTGGTACCACGGTTTACTCAGGGCCCATCATTCAAAAGAAAACCGTCAATACCATAAAAATCAAAAGATACCCAAACTTGTATAGTGGTTGGAAACTTCACTTCTTACTTCCCACAGTTTTGGGCGAATCCATCACCATTTATTCACCGGTTTGGTTTAGTTAGATTTGATTATGAGAAAAGCACGCGAGGGCTATCTATATACAGGAAGGGATGCGTTAAAGAAGGACTTTCTAAGGGAAACTGGGTCTCATCCACATTACACTACGGGAACCACGAAAGCAACTATCCTGCAGCTCGTTCGCTGGAATCGAACCCAGGTCGAACTATCAGTGTTCTGCTACATTACCGCTTCTGGTGGGCTCCATTTCTTCGCCGGATAACTTTATTTCAATAATATTGCAATGCTCATATGTTTCTGTTTATCAGTAACCCACATTACACATGAGAAAACTACTAAAACTCCCATGCATACAACTCATTCAACTCGGGTCGATCTACCAATATTCAACGTTTTACTGCTCTGCCATGGTGGGCGAAGTCATTTGTAGGGAAATAAACAAAATGTTGCTTCCAGACACAAAAATTTTAATTTTTAAACAATTTTAAATCGATTTTAGAACTCTTTCTGTCTGCATTGCCGCTGAATGGCCAAGACCACTTAACTCTGGTGGTTTGACTTTGATTTGAATCCCGGCCTATCGGCTGGTTTCATTAATGATTTCGCGGTTTTCCTAGGTTAACACAAATACGAACTAGTTTCCCTTAGAAAATATCCCACGAAGGGTTTGGACCACAAGTAAAGTTGCCTATCCAACCTTCCGGCCTTTTCTGCCTAAGGGAAAGAATCACTATAAATCAAATAAAACGCAGAAATTGCACCATACATGACAAAATTTTTAAATTATCTTGCAGAAAATAAAAGCATTTCGAATGCATTAAAAAAAAAAAGAGAAATAAAAACTTCGTTTAGTGAACGTACCTCTAAAATAAAATCGAAAATCTATAGTAGTAAATTGAAATGTGCAAGAAATGTAACAGAGGTCAGAATAAAAAAACGAAAAAGGTTTTGTAAAGGTAATATGAAAATAAAAATCGGTACGTAAATTATTTGCAGTTGTTAGGGTGTTAAAAATGTCTAAAGAAAAATCAAATGCATTCTTCATATCAGAATTCCATGAATCTTCATTCTAGGAATTTTGAAACAGACCTTTTTTTTTTTTTTTTTTTTAAGAGAAAGTGAGAGAGAGAGCAACTGACTATGTCCACTCTAGGATTCGATCCGCGGAACTTCTGACAACTTGCTAGCGACCCATTTACACGACGAGAGCAGACATGAGAAAAGACTGTAATTCTATAATTCTATATAAATTAATTCGGATTATTATACATATAGTTATTCTAGTAGCCTGATCAGTGATTAATTATAGGTTGAGAAATCTACTAAAATCATCCGAAAACTTTAAGTTGGCGAAACAGATTTCTTTCATCAGGCTTATCCTTTAAAACCACATCATAATCAGTCATTCAAATTCTGAGCATTTTTCTTTACCCATAGATCATTTCTGACTCTATTTTCCATCCCTAGATGGCATTACTTGCTCTGTTTCGTTATTTTTAGCTACTAGTAAAATCTAAAAAATTCATCAACCTCTTTTAAAGTTTGTGGTACTTATCTTTCATTTAGCTGCAGCTGAAAATGATGATACTAAGTATTGAATCGCTGAAAACAGCGAATTCCACTAAAATAAAATCTACGTGCCCACTACATTTTTTAAAATATAGGTTTATTACTTATTTGAAATATTTAAGTTTCAGAGAATGAATTGTTATTCTGTGCTACATATGCATCCACTATGCAAAATTACCCTCTCTCTTTGTTAACGCTCTTTCAGTACTACACAGGAGTACTAGACTTTCCGAAATCGCACTCGGTATCGGTATTACTGTGTTAGTTTGCCTGGACATGTCGACAACTTATTGATAAAACCGATGAAGAGATAAGAAACATTCCATGAGGAATTTTTTGAAAAAACTGCAATATCATGGAAGCTGTAGATAACATCAATGTTTCCTAGAATGGAGGTGACCGAGAAATGTTTGAAAAAAATGCATGGCCAGAGCTAAGTAAGGATTGTTAATGTCGGCGAAATTATCAAGCCAGTTAATGAAGATGCACAAGATTTTGAAGAGTTATCGCGAGTTACAACTGGTGAAAGTCTTTCCGACGACAATTTAAAGAATTAGTAGAATAACAAGGGCACGAAGATGACGAAATTAGCGTTTTGAAGATGAGGAGCAATAGGAACTAACTGTCAACTGATTTCTTAAAAAAACGTTTAGCCACTATAACGGAAATTATGGATCAGTGAATACAAAATGGTTTAAATTTTGATAGAAATTCAAAGGCGAGACGAAGTGTCATTGATGTGATAGCTTGTTATCGGCAACTATTTGCTAAACGAAACAGGAAAAAGCAAACGATGTTAGATGACTTCTTCACAAAAGAACAAAAACTGCCAAATGAGGAGCTAAGACGACCTTGTTTAACGAAGCTTCGTTTAGCACCGAAAACTGTATTTGTGGCATTTTTCTGGGTCTAAATCCTTTGCAAACGAACTGACAGAGTGAAATTTGCCGTAATATAGCAAACAGAGCGATAAAAGTTCTCACAATCCGAGGAAATCTTTTTTCTCTGCGGAAAATATAACGTTTTCCTTGGGGGGGGGGGAGAGCAGAAGGCATCTATATAAGCGTCAGAAATCCTTTTCTTCTTCCCCCACTTCCCAACTTGAAACAGCTAACTGAATCCTTTTCAAACTGCCGCGATATCAGCAACGTTGAGGCTATTTACACTTTTCAGCTATTAGAAAGGATTTAGAGTGCTTGATAAGTTGCCGCATGCTTCCTCACAGGCAACAGGTCTTAAATCGAAAGCATACATAAGGGATTGAAATTTATCTCGAAATGTTTATCTTTTGGATAACAGTTTCCGTCGCCACATGAATTACATCATTCATCAGCATGCCAAACAATATATTTACTTCCTTACCTAATACGTATTTTAAATTATTTAGACAAGTGAAAAATAAATTTACTTATTTTTCGTTTTGTAATAAGTCTAAACTGGAATAAGAACTCTTTTGAAAACAATTTTTGAGATTCCACTCCAAACTTCTTTGGATTTTTTAAGCCACAGCTTTGAGCTCCAATTTCTCCCCCCCCCCCACACACACACACCGTTTTTTTTTTTTTTTTTTTTTTTTTTTTTTTAATTACATGAAATCTTTGCATACGTTACGTTAAGCAAATCCTTGAATAGCTATAACATATACTACCTCTCCTTATGTAATAAATAAAGCGTGGGATTTTAATGCAAAGTTTTACACGTTTAGGGAAGAAAAAAATACAAGAAAAGATAAATAAGGCGAGAAGATTAATTTCGGAACGTGGATGCAAAATTCCGCGTTTGATTTTCTTCCCTCCCAGTTACCGTATTTCCTCGTGTATTCTCTCCCCCCCCACCAACCTTTCAGCGCCAACTTCTAAAAATTTTTTAAATATTCGGGGATTTCCCCCCCCCCTTCCTCGATGCGTTTAAAGAATGAGTTGCCCTAAATTTTAAAATGGATTCGTTCACGTAGAGATTGTTTCCGTCTTACTTACAACGACAAACCCTCGCAAACTGCCTGCGAAGGAAGGTTATGCCAAACATTTCCCTTCTAACTCTTGAGCTTTAAGCAAGCTTAACACAAGAAACGATACACAGTGAAGCAAACACGAACTGGCATTCAGTTTACGAATTCGCGAAGTCAGTTGCATTTTCGACTTCTCTAATTATTGACGGATGATTACAACAATAAGAACGGGAGAGAATGAGGTTACAGAGAAGTAGAAATGAAGATATATTATTAGATACTGTGATGTTAATATTACTATGCATTCTTAGTGGAATGTAGGTTTCTTTAAAAGGAAAAATACTGTGATAATTACCTATAGTTTGCCCATGACTATATCTCATTTCTTATGTTTTTACTGCAACCGCGTCACACAGAAATAAAATTACTCACGTAATTTTCTCCTCTCGATTTTCAAAGGTTAAAATTAGTGTAAAAAGGGCGATGAATACTGTACTATACTGATGCGTTAATGAGTTTAAGGGATAAAGACAAAAACAACAACGGTTGCACTAGTAATTGACGTTTATTTATTTTATTTTTAATAAATTTCTTCTAAATAAATTTTAACCAATAAAATTCAGTAAAGATTACTTCGACCATTAAGCAAGAATATGCGCAAAACAACGACAAAAAAATTCAGTGTTAAATATAAAACACGTGTTTAAACCCATTTTAATTTATATTCTCTGTTCTAATCCAGTGAATTTCCTATCTTTGTATAAAATTTCGAATCAATAGATCCAGCAGGTTCTACCTGAAATCCGTATAAATGTATGCGCCTGCCAGTTCTAGGAATATTTTATGCTGTTGTAGAGATGTTAGGTATATTTTTGGAAGCAGGAAAGATGAAAAATAGCAAACGCTCGCCGGGAATCAAACCACGGACCTCTGGAATACCGGTCCAGCGTGCAGAACCACCACGAAGGCACGCTAGGAAAGTCGGAGAAATACCTTATACTTTAAAGATTATTTGGAAGCGGATGAAATGTGAAAAATGAGAAATGTTCTCGCCGGGACTCTAACCTGGACCTCTCGAATACACATCGAGTGTGCTACCGTTACACCAAGAAGGCATGCTGAAAGGAGAGAGAAAATACTTTATAATGCATTGCCCTCAAAACAAGGGGTATTTTGAGTTCGGTATAATGTAACGACATAATCATCTAGACTTTTAACACAAATGAAGGAGAAGAAATGAATAAATAAATAACGTTTTTATAAAATAAGCTTTTATTTAAAAGTCATAAAATAAAGAACTAAAAGTAGAAAAATCATTTATCATATCGTTTAATGGATACGAGAGTTTAAATAATTCTCCTTAAAACAAATCATCTACAGTTTCATATATCAGGAATAATAAAAGCATGGTACTCTTTTCATAAATTTATGAAGTAAATGGCTTATACATTTGACAATGCAATTCAGTTTTTAGATTTCGTTATTTAGGCGCCAATATTTTTACTATGAGTGATGAAAGCTTGTTTCATGAAAACGTTTTTAATTTATTTTTTCATTCAGCTTTTTAGTGTTTATGACACGCTATCAATCGGTTTATTCAACTGAATAAATTGATTCTTCAATAATCTTTTAAATTTCAACAATACTGTTACAGCAAATGGTCAAAAAAAATCTACCGATTTTGCCAAGGAAATCAGAAATTGCATTAAAATCTTATATAGACTTTATTTATAAATCTTCTTTCTTCTCGCTGTATCCGATCATGCAAACAGTAAAACTGTGAGATTTTTTATTTGTTCGTCAAACGAAAATATGTACAAAAATCATTTAAGCCTTGAATTTACAAAAGTATCAACAGAATTTTGAGACTATCGCTTCATCACGTAATACTTTCATCTACAAATAATACGTACAAAGTTTAAACTCGATAGCTTATCTGGAAGTAGTCTGAAAATCAACGATAAACTTTTGATTATAGCCACATATACCATGAATGAGCTGAAATGTTTATAAAAAGAAATTTATGATGTTTCCAAACTTCGGAATATGCTAGTTTTGTCTGTGACTTCGAAATTTAAGAGGTTTCGATAAGGAGTGAAAAGGGATCTAGTGTATTATTCATATAAAAGACGACTAAAACAGCAGTAAATGCGATGTCTCAACAACCACTGTAATGAATTTTATTCTTCCTTTATGCGGGCCTTCGTCATAAAATTGGAAGTATGTCCGTCTGGTAGTCGGGTGGTCTGGAAATGAATCCACGCGATCGCTGATTGTCTTCCGTTTCTTGCCTCCGAAAACTCCTAAAGTACTTTACAACATGATTTCCAAGCTGAATGCGTAGCTAGCACGTCATCTGTCCTTCAGAAACGGGATGAAAGCAACCCATTGCAGCAAAAGCATTTGGAATATCCCAAAGTTCCTGACTACAAAATCAATGTTTGGAGCCTGGAATCGCTAGATGAAAATCAGGAGGACCAAGCATCGAAAACGGATTATTGATAGCTCAGGGATATAGGTATGAGATCCGCGGACCTTTCGTAGTCCTTTAACGTTGCAGCAGTCGGGAATAAATTCATTCTGTACGCCAGGCCATGACTCGTGGAAGACTTCCTTTCCATGATGGAATCTTTTAAATGGATTGGAGAGGAGGTTAAAATAATTTTAGTAAGTCTTCCCTTAGAATGAAGCTGAAGTCATGAACGTCACGACTTATCATGGCAGTTGCATCGTAGTCACTGCTCGACACCCCCCCCCCGTTTTGTTACATTTCAGTTGGTGTTACTTATATGTCAGGTATTCATAACTGAAGGTTTATAAGGTTTCCGTTCTAATTTTAATGCTTAACCCGAACGATTTTCCGTTTATTATATAAAAAAACGAAATACTAAACGGCGGCTATGATAATTCGTGACGCCACATTGTTGACTTTCCTTCTTCACTTTTATGATGTCATGCTGACTCCATTTTTGATAACCTTCTTGTGACTGATCACCATACTACTCGGATATAAACTCAATCGAAAATGGTTGGGATATTATAGGAAAAAGGATTCCCCGGGAAAATTTCAGCTGCTGGAATTCGCTATTCTACAGGAATAGGATTGAAAAATCCCATCCTTCCATGATAACCTCACTGATACCATAGGCCACAGTTAGGCACATTGCTTTTGGGTCAAGGACTGCAATACACCTTATAAAAAAACTTTTCTTTTTAAGCTAAGGAATCACACTTTTTTTCCCTCTTTTATGACACATATGAATATTTTGCTTTCTGGAAAAAAATAAGAATGAAGTTTGCAGGGCTTATTTTTACTAATAGTTATTTTAATTTGAAAGCCTTTTCTGTTTTCTCTTATTCCTCTCCAGGATGTAAATGAGTTAAGGTGAGCGAGAGTACTTAAACTGTTGGAGCGAAAAGTTTAACACAACGTGTTTTCGCTAATGTGAGTGCACGTTACTAATTCTTCCAGCTGTTAACCTTAAATATCGGATACACATTCTTGCAGCCGACCTATTATCCTGTCGGTGTAGGTTCTGAGTCAACCTGTTAGATTATTCTGAATTGTATAGCCTTGTATTACTCTTATCTTTCAGTTTAGTATTATGTATCTTTTAAGTTCTCACCGCAAATGATAGGTTTCTGTAAGCACGTAAATCCGTCGCTTCTGTAAATTATATTCTGTTCAATAACAGGCTCTTTTACACCCTTCCTCTGGTTGTACTCCTCTTGAACTCTGTGCGAGAATTCGCAAGGATTAACACTTAGGTAGATCTAGTCTCATTTTATGATAGCTAAAAGAGATAGATCTTACCAATTTAATTATTCCTTGTTCTCTTTGTAATTTTCTGTCCTCACAGCACCTGCAGATTATACATAAGCTAACAAAAATCAGCCGTCATTAAAGCATTATTGTCCCTTAGCGAACTAGTGAGCTGGGTCCCTAATACGACAAACACTCACAGAAATGAAATGTAAATGGGTTAGCCTGCTACCCTTATGATCGTGGGGCCCCCTGGGCAAGTGCCAGTGGGCTCATGCATTAAAGCGCATCTGTCCGCAGTCTATGACAAAATTTTAACATCCTCTAATTGTTTGAGTAGTGTATCAGTACAGATTACGGAGACCATACAAAAAACTTACTAAGGCGAATTTCATGCAAGATCATTTATATCTTTTAATAAAAGTGTTGTGCTTAAAATTAGCATATTAGCTTAAAGTTGCTGAAGTATCATATGCTAGCTCTAATAGATCAGTACTGACTAAATTCACGTTCAGGATGACAACCTTCCGCTTGCGGTAAAAAAGCATCAGGTCTAGGCTTTTGATTTAAAAACTCACAAAAAGAGCTTGGCGAAGAAGGCGATTGTTATTTTTCTCCGTTCCACGACAGAAATTGTCGGGCTTCATGGATTATCGCGTGTTTAAAAGTGTATATGTCACCGAATGGAAATCTGCAAAATCTTTTAAAGAAAGGGCATCCTGTAATAAGATGTCACAGACCGCACTTCGTTTTTAGTTTAGGTCAGCCGCGACAATCCGAAACCGCTGATTATAGAAGAATTTAGTTTCTACACATGCAGCATAAAACTTTATTCCTTAAAAATGCCTTAACTCATTCCTTGCTGATGTTGCGTTTTCGTAACGCTGTCAAAAAAATTACAAAATATCCTCAGCGATATTTGAGTTTAATATATGCTAAAAAAAGTCTCAGGCTCTACTGAGTAATACGAATATTTTTATAAGATTTTTTTAAATATGACATTTTTAGTTTTTTAAAACCTTAATTTAAAATATTTCTGGTGCGTTGCACTACATGTGCGCAATCATAAAAATACGAAAATATTCGAGTTCTTCCATTATAAAATAGCGTGTTAAAAAAGGATGTTCAGATTCACTTAATACTTTTTATAACTTATCAAGGGCTTCGAAAGCACAAGCTTAGCTATCAAACAATAAGTAAATATTATGTAGTTGAATGTTAGACTACCTTTAGAAAGCTGTCCCATGTGTAAGAGAGCCAGCTTTGACTCTTAAATAAGCTCTATAATGAATTGAAGGATGATAATTTATCAAATTCTTGTGAGACTAGGGAATTGTAAAGGTAATCGTTACCTGCATAATTATTACTCGCGCATCAGAAGTAGGTGTTGTTACAGATAAAGAAAAAGCGGTGATCATCTTTGAAATGAAGAATTATCAGTTCTACATTTCAAACGATGATATACTGCGCAATAACGAATCTTTATCTTAAAACAGTTCCAGGGAGCTAAAAGGATATTCAGAATGCTTTCTAGTAAAGAAATTAAAAAGAGCAAAAACACGGTATGCGAAGAGCTTAGGAAAAATCTTTACCGTCATTCTCATTTTGTACTAGCTTTACTACCCCACAATTATCCAAGTAATTAAGATCATTGGTTCGATTCTCGGAGAATAGGAGTGCTGTATGCGTGCTTCCTTGATTTTCTAAATGTGTAACATAAATAACAGTCAGTTTTACTCTTCTTCAGACAGGTAGTCCTTGCACATATTCAGGTAAACTACCAATATAGATTTGGGATTATTTAGATCAGAGTTTATTAAATTGTGGGTCACAACCCAAAATGGGATCCCTTGGTCACAAAAATTTGTTGGTGTCGCGAAAATTTAGTTCAGATACATGAATTTAAACAACATTTATAGCAATGCCTTCATTATCTTTAATGTAATGTAGTACGTTTCCTGTACAGCGCAATTATAAAATCGTAGTACTGGCCAAGTTGAGCTGTAAATTTTATTTTCAGATTGAAAATTACCACTAAGAGCATACGTCATAACAGTGGCGTCTCATTGAAATTTTAGCATTTAAGTTATTTCAGAATCAAAAGACGCAGCAAACGTAAGGTTCTAGGCCACGTAGGAGTGCCCAGAATGAGGTTGACGCCGCTACTATGAATACTAGTGTAGTTATAACGCTGAGTAAAGTTCAGTCGTTTTTGTTTCACTGCAACGAGTGAAATCACGGGAATACAATATTCTATTTACTGTTTTAATCGAGTAAGTTTGGTATTTATCTGAATAATTATAATGAGAGATAAAATTTTATTTAAATTCGGGGATAAAAATATTTTTTACTCTTGAATAAATGGTCAGATTTGAATAACAAAGGTAATGACACAGATTGCAGTGCTGCAGACGTAGGGTCAAGTGATGAGAAAGAGGCATCTAAAGATGCGGAGACATTTCTCACATTTGGCTTTACTTCCAACAACTGTGATGTTAATGAAAAACCTCTTTGTTTAATGCTATAGCGTTGGTATTGTTTGGTAACATAAATTGGTATCCAAACTCCTAACAGATTTGGAGCGAACACAACTGATTTAACGCGAAATTGGCTCAAACTTTCTTTCGGCGTAACAATTTAAATGTCGGCAATTATAATACAAAGGCAAACACTACAATCTTATCTAAGCTAGCGAAACCTAATAATGTGGCCTCGAGAGGCAGAGATATGCTCCCGACTTCGAATCGGAACCACCTCAATTTAAATACTATGAAACAAAATTTGCATTCTGATAGCGAAGCGGAAAGGAGAAGCGACAGTTAAGATATAAACCATAATAACTGTTTAGATTAACATAATGTAACGTTACAAAGCAATAAAATTTTTATTTCGGAGGACTGTTAAAATCTCCAAATCAAGAATAACAATGTTTTGAAAAAATTATAACAGTTATCGAAAAATATTTACTTGCATTGTATGAAGTTTCATATCTGATTGCAAAACATAAAAAGCCACACCTCTGGAGAAGGTCTCGGGTTACCTGCTGCTATTAAAATGTTCGAAATACTCACTGAAGTAAATATGTCGATGAAATTCGTAATATTCCTTTGTCAGACGACACTGTAACCAATAGAATTTCTGGAATTAGTAACAATCTGTTCAAGCACCTTATTACTAAGTCCAAAGTTATAATTCAGTTGGACTGAAATAACTGATCTTTCAAAAATAGCCCAGCTGTTAGTATATGTCCGATATATTTATAACAACAGCCCCGATGCAGAATTGCTGTTTTATGGTCCTTTGGAAGGAGATATATTTTGTAAAATTGGTGATTTAGAATGGAAAAATGCCATTTGAGTATGCACAGATGATTCAAAAGTAAAGAGAGCAAAAATAATGGTTTTAGATCACTTGTTTTGGCTGTCTTGTAACTTTTACTCACTGGCTCATACATCGACAGACTATTATAGCAACAAAATTGGCAATAGAATTGAACAATGTGCTTCAGGATGCTGTCAAAATTGTAAACTTTATTAACAGTCGTCCTTTTAACAATCCTTTATATTCAAATGTCTGTAAGAAACTCAAAAATTAGAATACATTTTTTTTTACACGTAGAAGTAAGACGGATGTCAAGGGCTCGGGTTCAAAAAGATTATTGCTTAGTAAGTATAATTTTGTTTTTTAATAAAGGCGAAATTATTAAATTTTCAACCGAAGAAAAATCTGATATTGCTGCCTTTATTAAAAAAATGACTTTATTAAAAAAATGACTCTGAAAGCTATGCTATTTATAGATATTTTTGAGAAACTAAAAAATGATAAAATGATGACTTTATTAAATTAATTTACTTTATTAAAATGACTTTATTAAAATGATAAAATTATGACTTTATTAATGATAAAAAAATGACTTTATTAAAAAAATGACTCTGAAAGCTATGCTATTTATAGATATTTTTGAGAAACTAAACAATCTTAACTTGTCTCTTCAAGGAAAAAATAGTAATATACTTACTTCGAAGGATAAAATTGAAATTTTATTAAAAAGATCAACAACTAGTAGAGTAGGATGGAAAATAATTTATTCGAAATATTTTCGACTACTTACAGTTCCATAATTCAAAAGACAACGATTGTAAAACTTTAATTGAAAAAATTATTTTAGGTTGCTTAAAATCTAAGAAACATAGATTTGCAAATACTTTATACCGAGTTTTGATTTCAGAATGTTGTCGTGGATTCAAAAAGCCATTTTTGATTGACATTAATGATATTAATCACCTGCCCTTATAAGGCCCAAGAAGAATCTGTTGAACTATCGTGTGGCTCAAACTTAAAACTTGAGTTTTCACAAAAATCCTTAAGTAAATTCTGTATCGGTGCTAGAACTGAATTTCCACAATATCTGAAAATGGCATTAAATGTTCTTATGCCATTTAGCCCCGCATAATTATGTGAAACTACTTTTTAGCTTTATTGCTTGTTAAATCTAAATAGCGTTCAACGCTGAAACACGCTGAAGGTGCTTTACGTCTAAAAACGCAGTTTCAAATATTGAACCAAGTGTTGAACAGCCAAAAACAAGCACATCGTGTCATTAAAGCGTGATTTTCTTTCATTAATCTTTATATACTTGAAGCAAATATAAAGTTACTTCTTTTCATACGTATTTTACAAAAAGAAATCAGTTTGGGGAAAACAGTTATTTTAAATCTTTATTTTATGTTTAATATCCGCGCGCTAGCAAAAAAAAAAAAAAAAAAAAAAATCTCGATGATAAAAAGGCCTCATGAATGAAAATAAAAATTAGAAGCGCTAATTTAGAGTGTGACAAAGCGTTCCAAATTTATCTGTCTAAGAGAAAAGATGCCTTCGTGGAGGACATTTTAAAGAAATGCTTGCTCATATTCACGTTATACGGGGGAAAAAACCTGGAAAACTTCTATATAGCTCAGCCCGTTCGCCTCTATTTGATTATGTCGAACTACCAGACTATTAGTATAGAAGGTGAACAAAAAGGTTTCTTCACAAAAATTAATAATAATTGCCAACTGAAATGTTTTACAGATGTCCAGAAAAAAATCTGTTTGAACACATTGTTTAATGACATAAAAAGTACACTTATAAGTATATAAATAAGACAAATTACCTTTCCCCCCCCCAGCCAGCGTGACCGCATTTTTGAAACCATTATGGAATTTTGATATTTCCATTACTGCAACTGACAGCGAATTATCATCTGAACGTGTGGAATGTTAATTTACAGGTAATTTCCATTATAGTTTATATAATTAAAATCCAAAGAAATGGAATGAGTAGTGGTTGTTATTAACCTCTGGAATTCACGTGGAAAGCATGGAATCGCTATAGAATTGCAGTTTATTTGCCAAAATATCAAGCAATATTTACTTAACGGCTTTTGAAATCATAGATCCATTTTGAGGAATTCGAAAAAGAGAAGGGACAAGGATTATTTCCTAACATAACAAATGTAGACTTCGAAATGGTATAAAAATTGGTACAAATAAGAAGAAAAGATGTGTGCATTGCAGCAAACTTTCATAGCTTATGAAACCATTCACAAACAAAAATAACTGCCAGTTGATACTAATGTTGCGTTTTTCCAATATTTTCGAACTTAATTACATTTCTGAAATTACATGACAAGATGTTATGCGTTATTATGGAGAAGATTAAATCTCGAAATCTGTGCCGAGTTGATAAGAAGACAGGTTGCTTCTTCGAGAATGTTCGAAGAGAAACTCGTGTGAACGTTACACATGGGAAAAAATCGCGAAAGCCCCTAGAGCTGAGCACCAGGAATCAAACTGTCATTAATCCGTGGTCGTATCCTCACGGCCATTCTTTGTCATCCGTTTAAATATCAATATACACAGAGTATTCGAATTTTAAAAGACGTCGGAACATGAGAAACACAACAGAACGATTTGCTTTATGTACTTACAAACAACAGCATCATGCTTACTCTAGCAGAACAATAAAAAGGAAATTGATGTTAGCATCCCACTGCTTGCAAGTGATTTTTTTTTTCCCTTTACGCATTTAAAAACAGAAATTTAAGTACAGAACAGCTAGTGAACGGGATATGCATCACTGGTTCGCAGAATTCCGTCAGGTGATGCAAAGCTTAAAAACAAACTTAGCTGTCGCCGCTCCTCATCCATCAATCATCATGAATTGAGGGATATGGACTGTTGCACTGAAGTGTTATGTCTAGAACTGAAATTCAGTACTGATAAATTGGAAAGCTTGATAAGTGGAACCACATTAGCTAACAGATGAAAGTTAGACGTCTCGAAATAAGCTTTCTCCTAACGATGAATTCTGTGACACAATATTAATTATATGTAGTAAGGATGCAGATCAAGTGGAAAAGCCGAGGCACACCTAAGAATTCTGGTGACAAGGTCTTAAGTCTGCATCTTGTAAACGATATCGGTCCTCATTTGGATGCAGGTATTGAAGTTGGTAGTCATTTATTTGAACAATTCTTGTAAATATACGTGATTTAAGCGACTTTTCCATAGTTTTCGTACTTATTGTGTTTCTGCATTCCTATTTCATATACCGTTCCACTCTGTACTGAGAAAATTATTACTTTTTCTATGTTATATCATCTCAAAGTTGTGACCACCAATTTTGTTAAACTCTGTCTAGTGGGCATGCGCTGACATCACCTATCAGACGTAATCAAACGACACTAATATAAAAATTTTGCTAACTATGCAATAAACACGCGAGAAACGCTTGTAGGTTGTACTTCTACTACTTTAATATAATAATGTTAAATTAATTGTATGCCTCATAACAAATCGCCGAGAAAGCTAGTTATTCGGATCGGAAGCTGCCACACCATGCTTACTCTGTAAGGAATTTTCTTCTTTACTGCGTGCATGTGCTGTGTTACTGAAAACACGTTCAGCTAGAAATCGAGAGGTCCTGGCGAATCGCGGAAAAGGCATAATGAAACTTTTTTTAAACGGTGGTGAACGATTTTATAGCATTGTCAGTGCCCCGTTCACAGCTTTGTCTGGTTGCAAGGTTCTTCATACTGTCTTTGAAAATGATATGAAGATGCTGACGGTGACTATTTAATTTGGCGGTCTGTATTGCTATTGCATTATTATTATTATTAATATTATTATTATTTATTTTTTCTTAAGTATACTTTTCAAGCTCGAGTTTTGTTACAAGCAATAGAACGGACTGACTGCATGACGTTTGTGTGCTATTTCTCATGTATATCACAAATATAGGCTGGTTTTCATTTTTAGAAAAGTCCTTCAGGAACGCATTCCTCCTCAAAAGTGTACTTTGTAGCCATCAACGAATTCGGCCTATCCAAACAGTAACCCCCAAAACTAAGTGCTCAGAATATAACAGTTTACTTCAAAGTAAAATGCTAAAATAAGCATTAACGTTATTGAAGTGGCAGTTTCCCTTCAATGATCATATACACTAAGAATCGTTTGATTCTAATTAAGCCCTCGAAGATTCAAGAAACGACACATCACAGCAAAGTAAACAGAAACTGACATCCAGTCTACAATCTGCTCGACTCAGCCGCACATTCACCTTCTCTATTTGTTTATGGATCATATGTAGCCTAAGGAGTAGCAGGGACAACAATAAGAACGTGCTAGATTCGAATTATAGGGAAGTAGAAATGATATGAAACAAAGTAATGTTAATATTACCATATTTTCTTATTGGAATGCAGATTTCTTTTAAAGAAATAACATTGTGATAGTTACTTGCAGTTTATTCATGACTTCTTTTCATCTGTTATGCTTTTATTGTAACCGCGTCCTACAGATATTAAATTATTCGCATAATGTTCCTCTCTCAATTTTCAGGCGATAAAGTTAATAAAAAAGGGAGAGAAAAACGCGAGGAAATGCGATATAAAAATAACATTGAAAGTTTATTTCTATAAAACACTCCGCAATCTTGTTATAATTACGCAAATGTAGTTTTGAAATTTACTCCCAAAACTGCGATTTCGGAAACTGCTTAGCAAAACATAAACCAAACGGAAAAAACATGTCCTATAAAAATATCTTTGTTGTTAAGAGAAAAACCTCAAAAGAAAGAAAAGTAGAGAATTTTCCGCTCTTGTCTCGGAACCGGGATTTAATAGTAGCACTTAGTACGGAGGGGGGTAGAACATTCTTCTTTATTGACTGAAGAAGCTGAAGTGAAAAAGATGCCTGCTGAAGAATAAGTGCTGCGGAGAATCGCATAACATATCATCTGTGGGGAGGAGGACAGTATTTGGTCATACTCCATTATACCTGCGGAGATCTTAATTTCCTTCTCCCAGACTGCTGAAACCTGTATTTTTCTCCCTCTTTAGTAGGCATATGTAATTTTGTAAAGCGTCTCCCCCCCCCTTCTTCGGTTAAAGCGCATATAATTCTTCACATCTTTTCGTTCTCGTTAGAGCGGATGATGAGCTTGGTGACTTTTCTTCTCGGAAATTTGGAAGTTCTTCAAAACATCTCTCTTTCTAAAAAGAAAAGTTCAATATTACTGTTTTTTTCTTCTTTGTGTTTATTATTTTTTTTTATTTCGACTGAAATGCTACGTTATCTCTGGCTATATTACATATAACTTATGATGACTTGCTGGTAATTCAATCTGATAAATGGACAATATGTCAATGCAATATTTCGGTTACTTTTTAAAACGCAAAAATTCAACATTTTCAACAGCAAGAAAACTCATAACCTCAGGTATGTCAGAGCAAAAAATTAATAGTCACCAGAAGAGAAGAACTACTAAGGGTTACAAAAATTAATATCCTCGGCTCGTTGTTTCATGTTGCGGATTACAGCTGTTGAGATGTCCAAACAGAGGGTGGTATTTGTCCGATTTCGGGATTTGGACCCAAAGCTGAATGTTTAAAAATTTTGTTTTCCTGAAATATAAATTGGTGTCTATGTTCACGGTATCATAAAATACATAAATCATGCTCGTTTACTATCTTGAAACTGTCAACATTCATCAAAGTCAAATTAGGAGTTTAAAATCAAATGCATCCACGTTAGCTGCATTACTAGAACATCCCCCCCCTTTTATTTAAAGAAATACGACAGTATACGAAGGTTATTTGGAGACAAACGTTTCGTGAAAGGCATTCTAAGATAAACTAGCCAGTATTCGCATTCCATTCGGGGAAAACAGAGAAACGTCCATGCAACCAATCACTTCGCGGTGATTCGAACCCAGATCGAATTACCATATTCAGCGGACTTATTCACATGGCAACTTGGGGGAGGGGAAGGACAATAAAAATGTGGTAAGGAAAGGTACTTTTTTCGACGCTAAGTAAAACTGTGTTACTACAATATTCATTTCGTTAGAAATCTCCGTATCTTAAAATTCGTATACTTTGAAACGTATAGACACTACATGCTTTCTTAACCTTTCGCATTTAGAATTCGATACAAGGAAATATACCAGGGTAATATAGCCAGAGATAACGTAGCATTTCAGTCGAAATAAAAAAAATAATAATAATAAACACAAAGACCTATTTTATTTAAAAAATAGAATTTAGCTTAAAACTTTTCTGTTTAGCATATATATAGAAAAAGTCGAGTTACGTATTACATACCTACATATACACTCTGTCGCAAAAGTTTATACACTCAAGTACTATATTACATGTTTTAGAAAAATGTAAAAGAATACAAACACCAAATAAAAATCTGTTTATTTACATCACACGCGACTTGCATTCCAATAAATATTCAACTAAAATAGCAATTTGTATTTTAGAAAAGATAAAAACACAGAAGAATGTGTGTTCCAAAAGTTTATAGAATATTAACATTTTAACAATTTATGAATCAATTTCAAATTACTTAATACTACATAGTCATCCCATTATTCCGTATGATGTTGAATATGCGTTTCTCCTTCGAGAGAACTAAGTTTTGTAAAAACTCTAGTTCCGAAATTGTACTATGCCCTCCTGAAGGCTGCTTTTAAGGCATTCAAGGAAGAAAATTGCCTTCCTTTCTCGTAAACTCTCCGAGACATAATACCCCACACATACTTGATCCGGTTAAGATCGAGGCTCATCGGTGGCCACTCAAGAACAGTGACATTTCCCATGTCTAAGTAATTTTTGTAGCATTATATATATGAATGGGAGCATTGTTATGCTGGTACACCCAGTTCAGGTCTCCAGTGTTTTCTGCAAATGACATGAGATGGACTCCTAGTGTTTCTATGCATTTAAACGAATCTTGCCGACCATCTAGAGAAATGAAACCCATTTGCCCATTGCAATCGACAGTTGCCCACACCATAACAGGCCCACCTCCGCTGTTCCTATTGGGATAGTTCCGAGGCTGTTTCCATAAGTCATGCCTAGTAACATGAATACCTGGAAGCACCATCTAGACTCCATTTTTTTTTTATCAATCATTGAAAATTGCAGAGGTCCATTTGTCAGCATATGCCGTGTGGTTATGGGTCCGCTGCAATCTCATTCGTTTGTGAAGCTATGAGAGCGGTAATGGTAGAGTCATTTTTACGTGAATCGTAATCAGATTCCTTGATTTGCCTATGAACAGTGTTTTTGGATATTTGCAATCCACAAGCCCTTGTAATTTGGCGAATCGACGTTTTCTCTGTCGAAGCTATTCTTTGTATCCGCTTATCGCTGCGACTTCGTCACTCGGGAGTCTTCCTGAACGTGGTTTTGGATGATGTGGTGTCTTACGTAATGTTACATGATAAATCATGCTTACAGATCGATTCAGAAGTTTCAAAATTCCTTTAACAGACCTACCGTGAAATTTTAAGTTCAGAATCCTATTAACTTTAGCATCAGAAAGTTGCATAGCTTTAGGCATATTTAAACATTCAAATGATCTTCTTTTTTAAATTGGAGGTTTGAATGAGGGCATTATCATATAAAAAGTTCAAGTTCCCCATCATGATTGCTGCTACCTGATTCACATAAAATTAGATTTGCCTATAAACTTTTGGGATACACATTTTTTCTACTTTTATTTTTTCTAAAAGACAATCTGATATTATCAAAAACAAAGTCCAACAGTAAGAATCAGCGTAAATTTTTAAAACTTTTTTGCAGTACTAGTTTTGATAGTGGTTCTTTATTTGGTTCATTTGCACTTAGCAGCTGAAGAAGGTAGTTCAAAAACTATCGAAACTAGTACTGCAAAATTTTTTTTAAAAATTTACGCTGACTCTTAATCTTGGACTTTGTTTTTGATTGTTATTCAGCGTGATATTTAAACTAAACAAACTGATATTTCTGTTAAATATTTACTCGAATCCAAGGCACACGTGTTTTAAATAAACATATTTTAATTGGGTAATTTTATACATTAACATTTTTCTTAAACATGCAATTTACTTCAGTACTTTTGGGACAGAGCGTATGTTATTACTCGTATATATAACTCAAGACTTTTCCTTACAGAATTCCACATATTAATATGTGGATGGGCATGTGGACGTTTCAGTTCATTCAGGTTTTGATTTCTTTTTAATTTTCACAAACTAATTTTGAATTAATACCTTCGATTTTATCATAAGACTTCCCAGTTTTTAAGCATATCGCCTTTTAAGTTTTTTCTTTTATTTAATTTTCCATTTTAGTCTAAAATCCTTCCTTTTTCGTACATCTTTCATATTTCCTCAATTTGAAAATTTTTCTGTCTTTTTATTTTCAAAAATAATTTTACTTTTAATAAATTTCTTTTATTAAATTAATTTCCTTAATTAATTGCCTCAAAATTGTGATTTAAAATATTTTTCTTTTGGTATAACATTTTTCTTCTGGTTCGCAATAAAAATATTAGTACTACTAGTAATTCTGTGGCTAGAAAAATTTTTGACTCGTTACTCGAATAGTTTTTTTTAATGCTATTTTTTAAAATTTATTTTAGAGTCACGTCGGAGTATATTATATCATGATGATTAATTAAATTTAGAACGTACTTAAAATTTTTACTTTGTTACTTTTAAAGCACTTTGATTATTTTAGTTAAATAATCTTAATTGCCAGTTTCTTTTAATTTTGAATTTTTCAAGAGTTTACAACCATCTAGATATAATTCAGTAACATGGGTCTGTTGAAAATTTTTCGGCTACTCCTTGGAAAAAATTAAAGAATTTTCAACAATTAATATATATATTTTATATAAATTTTATTATGATTTATTAATTTTTTGAATTTTTTTTAATTTGATTTGGCTATTACCTGTTGGAACGTTGTCTCCCTTTCATTATTTTTTATTTCTTGATTATATATATACATCGAATATGAATTCAAATGTGCTTTTCTGATGCACGTGTGCTTTTCTTATATCTCTCTTTTTACGTTCAGTAACAATAAAAAAATTCGCTAATTTTATGATACATCATGTGGTTTTCACGAAATGAAAGATTCCTCTGTTTTGCAGTCACAGTACGCATCATACAGGTTGAAAATTGAATAAAATGAAAACATAGAAATGAATGCCTAATGTCTAAAAATCACAATAATTGAGCGAAAGTAATCTTTATGTATTCATAAGATATTCAGTTACAAACATTTCCTTTTTTTTTTTTTTTTTTCTTTCTAATTTCTCTCTTCATACAGGTAGGAATATTTTATTGGATTTTTTTTCGTGCGTGTTTCTATTTTTAAAATAAACTGCTGCAACATTCAAGCGCAACTGCTTTGGCTCGTCCTACATGGATTGCTAAACAAAATTAAATAATCTTAAATATGTAACTTAAAACACACTCTTTCATTGATTAGATTGAACAAGAAACGAATGATATTTATAATATACATCAAGTAAACAGAAAGGATGCTCGAGGTCCCTGGATGAGGAACAATATCAAAAGCACTTTAAATTTCATACTGATTTGCTAAGACAGAAACTTTTCTTTGTAATATAAAAGTGCAAAACAGATATCAACATTCATTATATTGTATTCTCATTATAAACAGCGTATTAAATTCAATAAAATTAAGCTATTATTAGTTACTGATATAGAAATAATTTACCTTGATTGTATTTACTAATAAATGACAATATTTATTAGTGACATTTTACGTGCCATTTCAGGCACGTAATGGCCGCTCTCAGAATATTCACTATTCAAAGTGTACATCAGTACTTAAAAAAAAGACCTGCTCTATTTTGCCTAGATAGGTTTTGTTTATTTAATTATGGCAAAAAACTCGAGGGCTATCTGCCTAAGGTAAGGGATGCCTTCGTGGAGGACTTTCTAAGTGAAACTGGCTCGTATACACGTTACACATGAGGAAAACGCCCATGCGGCCAGCCCGAACCAAACTACCAGGGTTCGCGACTTAACCGCTTTGTTGCTGGTGGGCCCGATTTTGTTTAGTAACGGCTTTTATGTGTATGTATTTGGTTTACGCTAAAACACAAACGAATTATCTGCATATGGGAATGGATGCCTTCATGGAGGGCATTCTTAGGAACTTGCTCGCATTCATGCTTCATTTCAGGAAAACCAGGAAAATTCTCATGTAGCCTGCCCATTCGAAAAAATCTGAACCCAGGTCAAACTACAGTGTTCAACGAGTTTCTTGCTAGGCCGTTGTTGGGCTCGACACTACTTTTAAAAGTGAAGGTATGTGCTTCTATGGTCTAACTTTAACGCTGAGCTTCTCAACTACTTTGACTGCATCAAGTGAGTTATATCTGTAAAGGAACTTGGAAATACATAAGTAACTGTACACTTAATAACTGTAACCGTAACGTATATTGGTAGGCAGTAACTCGTAATTACCTAGGATAAGTAAACCTCAGAATAAAAGTAATAGAAGCCACATATTATTTAATAAAGTTCTTATTTTGAAGGGATAAAAGGCTAACTGAAGCTGTCGTCGATTTCTCAACTAGGAAAGCTGATTTAAACTTAATTTACCGGCATAGAGCAAAGGATTACTTTTCTTACGTTAATTCAGGTTAGTAAAGCACCAGAAGTGCAAGTGACAAAATACCTAGAATGGTTCCGGGGCAAATTTTGCAGAAACGGGGTTGTAGCTACTGCTGTCATATAACTATTATTGCTGCCGGTTATGCGGGAACAGTTTAAATGGTTAGTGATTAATTAGCCCCCCCCCTCCCAGTCTTTAAACAGAAGTTACGTTTGATTATCGCGAATGATAGAAAATTACACTTTCGCAAACCATCAGGATAAAAGAAAGCTACCTATGGGAAAGTACAAAAAGAAAAGAAAAGGGCTAAAGGCAGTGGCAGCAGATGATGTCATAACATCCTCGGAGTTGTTTATATTTCCAACAGTTATGGATTATAAAAGCATAGTTTGATCATTTGTTTTGAAAGTAAATATTAATATTGATCATCCGTTGCTTAATCTTACAACAAATTAAGTGTGCAACCATTAATCTTTTGTTTCATACCGACTTCTATCGAAATATAATGTATACGAAAACAAATACTGTGTGTATCATGAAGTTTATAAGGAATATACACACAGACAGGATGAAAAAGAGAAAGAAGATGCGTGTACTCTAGGGAGAGCTTTGAATATTGATTAAATTTACTTAACTTAATGAACTTATTCTGCAGATTGCACTGTTTGAAATCGTTAACGGTTTTTTTTTTCGGGGGGGGGCGGGCTATCCTCCGATTAACCGCAATTTTCAGTTAACTATTGACTTCGACCCCGATGTTACGCGGGTTAATCGAAAACTGACTGTATATCTCTATTTAATATCATTTATTAATGGTTTATTAATATTTATACATATTTATTTGCTATTATCAGTTGTTGATGATTGTGGGTGCATATATACCGTACAATAGGTATGGCCATAATGCGGCTTTTGAGCCGCGTACGGATTTTGCGGCTTTTATTCAAATAAAATATATGTATGAAATATGCTAAACTAAAACTACTCGATGTCCAGAAGAACTTATAAAATGAGGTAAATGATGTCACTAATTATAAAATGATGTAAATATTGACTTGTGGTTTTTGCAAAATCTAGTTGCGATTTTCGGATTTTCAGAATTCTAATATGTGGCTCTTACTGACATGAAGTTTGGCCATCCCTGCTGTGTAAATTAATTATTTCATTACTGTATCTCCTTCTAGATCTTTTTTTCTCTTCTCTTCTCCCCTCACAGCAGACCCACAAGCGGTCAGATCACTCTCTGAACTCTAATTGTTCGACCAGTGTTCATATCTCTGCAAACGGGCTAGCTGGGTGGTGGTCCCTGATTTTTCCTTGTGTGTCACTCAAATACGGGCCAATTTCACTTTAAAAGCCCTTCACAAAGGCATTAATATATCCCTTTATGGATGTAATCTCGTCGTGTACTTCACTATAATCAAAAACCAAATACCTATATTACGTGGTGTACGTGAGAGTGTACTTCAGTATAGGTATAGGTATAGGTATAGGTATAAGTATAGGGGGGCACTACCTATTTGCCAAACGTTGAAATAGGTGTTGTCACCACCATATTAACTATCTAAAAACACCATCAGCCTACAGAGTTCCAGACTATCTTTAGAGTGAAAAAAGGATAAACGCGTAATCCATTTCACAACGACGGCTCTGCCACAGACAGCGGCTTGTCTCGAATCCCATCCTTTAGTCTGGGTGCTCTATTGGTATTTTGACATGTTATCTATCACACAGATTTACATTTACCATTGCATGCATAATATGGTTACATTATGATCTGGTGCAAAATTTGCTTAATACTTTACACTGCAATAATTTTGTTACAACTTTAATCATACCATATATAAACATACACTGGTGTGCAAAAATTAAGGACGAAGTCGAAAAATTAGCATATCAGCTGAACGAAGAGGCAGAGCGGACAGAAAGACCAATCAGGAGATTAAGTAAGGTGATGCACGGTAGCACATGCGCAGATATGCAGGTAGACGTAATGGGGGAGTGTCTGAGTAGTATAAAGCATGTTGTCGGTGTAAGAGCAGTATTTCTGGCAAAGAGATTGCACGGCGTATAGCAGTTAAAATCACACCGAGTTGCTGCCTCAGCGAGAAATGGCGAATAATCAATCTGTTAGACGACATCTGGATGCTTTTACCCGAGGTCGAATCATTGGGAAGTTGGAGGAAGGCCGCAGTGTGACAAGTGTGGTTGCAGAGTTCGGAATTGCTCACAGCATCGTTTCACGAATTTGGAGACAATATCAAACTACATGAACAGCTATCCGGGGGTTTAGTAGTGGTCGTCCACGAGGAACCACACCCGCAGATGACCGGTATATTGCCTTACAGGACAGAAGAAACAGGCGGCAGACAGCGGGAGAAATCGCTAGACACACGACACAGGTGACTGGACGACCGATATCGCGTTTTACCGAGGCCAGAAGACTGCACGGTGGTGGTCTGTTTGCACGACGCCCTGTACGGTGTGTACCTCTAACGCCTGCCCATCGGAGAAGGCGTTCTCTGTGGTGCCGGGAACACTGGAATTGGAGAGACAATCAATGGGGACGAGTACTCTTTACAGATGAGAGCAGATTCAGTCTGAGTAGCGATTCTCATCGCATACTCATCTGGAGAGAGCGGGGAAGCCGCAATCATCCCTCGAACATCATTAAAGGGGACAGGTATGGAGGTGGCGGTGTTCTCGTTTGGGGAGGCATCATGCTTGGTAGTCGTACAGACCTTCACATCTTCGACGCAGGTTCAGTCAACGGGACCCGTAATGGTAACGAAATTCTTCTTCCATATGTGCGTCTTTTTAGAGGAGCTATGGATCCGCAGTTCCTTTTCATGGACGACAATGCACCATGTCATCGCACAGTAGCAGCCGAACAGCTCTTAGAGAGTGAGGATATTGAACGTATGGATTGGCCGGCACGATCTCCGGATCTCAATACCATCGACCATGTATGGGATTTTCTAGGCAGACGCTTGGCAGCTCGTACCTTACCATCAGTAACGATTCCGGAGCTTCGATTGGCGCTGCAAGACGAATGGGCAGCAATGCCTCAACAACTCATTGACACCCTCATTCTCAGCATGGGCAGACGCTGTGAAACCTGCCTAGCAGTCAGGGGAGATCATATCCCCTATTAAAGACCGGATGTTTCTTGCTGGACACCCATCACAGGGATGTTTCGGCCTTCAGTCGCATTGCGCTCCATGCTACTTTTTCAATAAAGCTTTTTTTTGTCCCTCTGATTTCTCTTTTAGTAAGTGTTGCTTACATTACTCATGTCCTTACGTATTGGGGATCTTACGGTATTAAATGTGTTGATTTGGAAAGCTTTTGTACAAAGTTATATTGAAAAAACCGTCTCGTCCTTAATTTTTGCACACCAGTGTACATTAACAAAAATTTTACATACATAACATACCTTTTTTGCATAGTTACTAGAGTAGTTCATAGTATTAAAGATTTTAATTAAAAGTAACTGAATAGAATGTTTAGTATTTCCCATGGTACATTTAACTCTAAGTAATATTAATGTGCTGCATAAAATTCTCCTTTCAAAACTAAGTTTTCAATTATTTTTTAAATTTTTTTTCCTAAAGTGTTGATTTTTTATATATATATATATATATATTTTAGGAAATTTTCTATGTTTTGATCAGGTTATTTGGTTGTTTTAAGTGGAGTAGTTCTGTTATGGGGTATTCAAGCACACAGGTGTCTGATTAAGAGACATTTCTATGTCCCGCTATATATCTACATATGTACTTTACCATGTACCATTTATACGCATATACTTTTACTATATATACCATTTTTCATATACATATTAACTATCCCACAATCAAAATAACAAAATACCTATACTATACAAACCGAATACATATGGTTTCCAATGATTTGAAGAATAATTGATCTAGAGTATCCGCCCAACCTTCCATTCTTAACGGCTGCCAATTAACGTTAAATTAACGTTCGTCTTTTACAATAAATTAATTTGCACGCTTCTATAGTGTTTGATACGGGAGGGGGGAAGAAACAGAGAGAGAGAAAGCGCAAAAGTTGTATTTAAAATACAAATTTGACTGATAGATTTAAACTCAAAAATAAAACTACAATATATAATTTGATTTTAAGTCCAAAATTAGCTTGCTTATCTGAAGTAGGAAATCAATTCCATGCTGATCATAATCATTATTCGCCAGATGTCTTTTCTTTTAAGTAAATCGATTAATTAATTCTCAAAATAAACACGATTTATTTATAGGAACCAAATTATTCGTACACAAAAAATCTTTTGGGAAGTATCCCATTTCCTGCCTAAAGGGAATCAAAAGAACCTTTTCACGTAAACAGTTTTACTGATGATGATGTTCAGGTATTTGAGGTTGCTACTTGTTCCAGACTAAATCGCTAACCTCAAATTTAATAGTGCTTCCAGACTAATCTTGAGAGCTCATTGTAACCAGATATGGATAACTTAATTAACTTTCTATTATATCGAATAACCACCATTATCGCACATATACGCTAAGCTTCATGTGTGGAATAAAATACTAAATACTGGAAACGAAAATATTACCTAATAAATCCTTTTAAAATAAAGCAAAGAAATGAAGTTGCTCTTAATGATACTAAAATTTTGCACCATATCATTATAAAAAGGATTTCAGTGGAGGCTTCCCAGATAAACTGAGTACTTAAACTTGTATTAAATAAATAGATAAACTGCAATCTGGGATATCTGCCTTCCTCAAAGTTGCTCAGCTTTTTTGAAGTTGGAGGATGCACACGATTTTTCGTTATTTGAATCCAGTTGTAAATACGTAAGCTTTACAATACGCTTCTGGACAAATGTAGTGAATTCAAAACTAAGAAAAGAATATAAATGAAAAATCATTTATGATCTTGTTAATAACAACCAGAAAAAATACAAAGGAATGAAGATCAAAATGCAGATCTACTCCCTGAAACATAAACCTTATTCTTCATGTAGATAATTATACAAAGCATACAAAATAAATTTCAGAACTCGTTAAAACAGAGGATGTTATACAGGAACTACGCCTTTCCCAAAACAAAGAATGAAGTCCAACTCTTGCGGTAGTAATGCCAAACCTGAAATGTATTTCTGTGCATTCAAACAAGACTGATACTTGCTTTCAAAAATACGCTCAGTGTGTTTATATTCCTTAAGGTTCATTTCAAATATTTTAGATTTAACATCAGCACAAATACCCGAATATGTGTGAAGTGCACACGCACACTCATGGAGGGCTTTCTAAGGGAAATTGGCTTATATACACATTACACATGAGGAAAATCAAGAAAATGTTTGTACAGCCAACCCGTTCGTCGAGATTCGAGCCCCGGACCGCCACTGTTCAGCGCTCGGCCGCTGGTGAGTCTAGGGAGAGATAACGAGGAATAAGAATGATAATTAACAGTAAAATATCCCAAATAATTTACTTGTATTTTCAAATAGTTTCATTTGGGGAATAAAAGTATTTGGTTACAAAAATGAACTAGAAAAGGTCAACTTGAACTTCTTGTTTTATTATTGTGCTTTGTTTATATGCCGTATTTTCTTGCCCCTCTTTCTTTTCCCTAAGTTTATCGTCCGAAAATCGACAAGGGAAAATTATGCGAATAATTTCATTTCCGAAGGATGCAGGTATAGTAAAAACAAAGCAAATGTTAAATAATCATGGATAAACTTCAGGTGTTATTATTTAAGAAGAATCTACATTCTAATGATAATACAAAGCACTATTACTATTATAATATCTTATCAGATACCTTTATTTCTGCTTCCCTGCAACTTGAGTTTCGCCCCATCTTATTGTTGTTGTCAATGTCCCAATCACATTAGGTCCCAATCACATTATGTTTCGGCTACGCGAGACTTGACGTCGAAAGGGACAATTCTCAGAACCCGCATATTTCCAGAAAACCTACGCATCTAGGTTACCGTTTTCACTTACTACAAAGACTTGGACGCCTAACAGTAACCGATTACCGCTCAGACTGGTATCACGTGATCCTTCAGAAGCAGAACTTTCGTCTGCTTGGTTGTCTCTACCCGGAACAGAGCTCCAGCCGAGACATTTTTGGTGAGGTTCAAAAAAAAAAAAAAATTCCCGCGCAGCCGCAACATCGTTTCCGCAGCTAGGCGGGACTTCGCTTCCAGTGGGGCTCTTTTTTCTAGGAATCCTGCTGTTTAAACCAGTGCTACCAGAATCTCGTTTCTCAGAAGAAAAGTCCCGTCTAGCAGGGACTGTAGCTATATACGATAACCTCTTTAGATCTCAAATCATCCATAAATATTTAGAGAACATGAATGCGCAGCTGACTCAAATAGTAGACTGAATTTCAGTTCATGTTTGGGTCGCTACTCGTATTAGGCTGGCATAAAGTTCAGCAGTTAGAAAAGAAAGGACCAGTGTGATCGTCATAGTTCTGTTTTAAAATTAATGGATCTCGTTATTTGACCACATTAAGGAAGAAGAAAATTACTCGAATATTTTTTAAATTTTCAAAACCTAGGGCTAAAAACTAGGGGGAAAACTACGGAGGAAACCTAAGAGGAAAAAAGGAGGAAATACGGTAATTATTATAGGTTACGTATATAAGGTATTTCTCCCGCTTCCCTAGCGTGCCTTCGTGGTGTAGTGGTCAGCACACTGAGCCGGTATTTCATAGGTCCGTGGTTCGATTCCCGGCGAAGGCGGTTGCATAATTTTCATCGTTTCTGTTTCCAATTAATCTAATGACGCTACACGTACACTTAAATTTGTGCTGGTATGGACAAAGATAACTGGAAAATACTATGACATCACCTGCTAGCACTCATGTTATCCCATGAATTATTCTTAGAAGGTTTTGATTCAGTCTGGTGGGTTTATTATAACAGTTTCTCTATCCTTCCATTTCTTTTCCAGGTAAGGAATTACCGAATAGCGTACACGTAAATTAAATGAATATTTAAATACGTTATCTCAACTGAAAATTAATGTGATCAAAAAGAAATTTTTTTTAACAGAACATCATACAAAACAAAAAAATATTTTATTAATCTTCTCTCTGCTTAACGCTTCAAACAGAACTTTTCAAAAGAAAAGTGTTTTGAAGCCTTAAACCAAGTTGATTAATGAATTCTGAATACATGTTTCGTTCCTCTGAACATATATATTTTAAAGATAGAGCCCAGTTTGTCGGGAGTTGATTGTACGTGAACTACAAAAACGGGTTAAGTACTTAATAAGTGAAATAAGTTGTAATATATTTCATGAAGTACAATTGATGTTAAAATTGACTCTTATAATTAGAATTTTATTGAAAATTTTAAATGCACTAATTGCTTTTTCTCTGAAGGGCGAAGTAAATATGTCACGTTTATGATTTCTAGAACGTCTTGCTACTGTGTATCGAAACAGTCTTGATGGGAACTTTCGCGGTCGACTATGTTTGTTGATGACGTGTGCATCAAACTAACGTTATTTTATCACAGAATCTTAACTTTTAGTGTCTCTGAACTTACATTATTTTAGAATCTCTGAACTTATCTTGACTTATTTTAATCCTCTAAAGGGGTTAAATGCCGAATTCCAAAACCTTGTGTCTGATTCAGCTTTGATTGTTTTGAGAGAAGAAAAATATAGTAATTTTATCCTAATTTTAAAATTCCCGTTTCTTTCCCAAATTCCCTCAGCTATCTTACGGCGTGCTTATTTGAAGAGGCTGATTTCAGAAGAATCGTGATCGGAAAATTACATTCTACCGAATTTTCAACCGAAGCCTTATTAGTCTTTTTTTCCCCATTTTGGGAAATGGGGCTATGTGAAACAAAAGTCTCAAAAAGTGTGAAAATCTTCGAAGGGTCCACATGAGAACGATCGAAGAGTTCCCCCTCCCCGATATGACTATTTTCATGATATATCACTGTTTGTGACTATCATGCTATATCATACTGATACATCACATAACATGATATATTACATACGGAAGGCATAGGTGTTTGCTCGATAAATCAGAAATTACAAAATAATACGGCAGAAAATTTTATGTTACACTTCCATCGCAATTATATTTTTCCTTCAAATAATTAATTTGTAAATACGGATCTAAACGTGAAGTGTCAAAATAGGTACCTCCAGAAACATAAATATTACAGCCTTTTGTCAGTTCTTTTCAATGTGAATTTGTCATATTCTTGCTTGTCTGTTTTATGCTTGTAATTGTACGCTTACAACTGTAAAATATCTGAATAGGAAGTTAAAGAAGCAGAGCACACGCACGACTAAAGAGTTACAAAAAAACACATTCACATATTTTTATAATCTTTCGGTTCTGGTTTAGCTGGTATCTTTTAAAATTTTGACAAAAATATTATTATTATTAAAAGATACTACTGTTAAAGACAAAAAATAATATAAAAGAGCTTTTAAAGACGTTGAGTATCATTATTTTATGCATTGATATTATTACAATTAAATTAACAATCATCAAAACTTAGGATTACAAAACAAGCACAATAATTTTAAAAAATCATGAAATTATTTCGACAAAAATATTTTTAATAATTATCCGGGATAAATGAAAACTTGATGGTTTTTAGTTAGAGGTCAAATGGTTTAATAACAGGAATTATTGTGATAGAAAGTTCTACAGATCTAATTGAATCTAGACCCTAGAATGCATCCAACTGTCCTTGTTATTACTAATGAGTCTTTATTTCAATAATTTTCTAGCAGTCTTAATTTGAAAGAATGAAGAACAAGTTTATCCTTGAAAACTTTTTTGCTTATCAAAACTATAATACTATCAAAGACCCTACAAGAAATAACATAAACAGAACTATTTACTTTTACAAATCTCTATTAATTGCTTTTATTTATTACAGTTTTGTTGTGACAATCATTTCTCTTAGAATTTGTAAAGGAATAATGCCAAATTCACAAAACAAACAATACAAACTTCAACAAAGATTTTGCTTTTGATAATGTTTGTATTAAAAGCATAATGTTGTTCACAACTCTTGAAAGAAAAGCACATAAACAAGACCTTTATTTTTTATTATGGCTTTCTATTAACTGTTTTACTTATCAGACATTCTTTGGGATAAGAATTTTCCTTAGAATTAGTTAAATAATATTTGCATCAAAAGCATAATACCGATTAACATATCAGAAAACTATTTTATATATGTGCCAGCTCATTCTTCAGACAGCATTAATAATACTACTGATAGGCAATCTTCACATCAAAAATGAAAAGCATTAAGAGATTTCGAAGTTTATCTTAGTTCGAAACACGCGCTTCATTTGATTTTTTGAAAATAATGATGCTACTCTATCCCCCCCTCCCAGAAAAAAGTATTCGTCATATAAATGGCAAAAAGTCTGAAACCGTTAAAAAACCGTTGAATTTAATATCATCTAAAATTAGTGTACAGTTTTTGAGCGAAATTTTAATTACAACGCTGAGCAATAACTGGCTAAAAGCAGGTTTTATATTAAAATAATAAAGTAGCATTTTAGGTGCGATCTGCTTTTGTTTCCGACTCATTCCTTTTAATAAGAATGCAATTTCGATGTTTAGAAAAAGATATTTCCTTTAAAAAAATTTTTTTTTAAAAAAGTGTTCTCTTCCCCCCGTCACCAAAAGTGTACTTATAAGACATGTTAATAATACAATTAATTACATTCGAATGAATTACTAAATAATAGTTCTGAAGTCATGTTTGCCGCAGTGCCGTGAACATGCTCGATGTGAAACATCAGTACACATCAAATCAAATATGCATGGTGGCAATAAGTAACTGAAATGAGATAACACAATAATAACGTATTATTGTTTTAAGTAACTAGAATGAAATAATTTTTGCATAACAACATCAGGTTATGCCGTTTTTGCAAATAAAACGTGTTTTACCGGCACTTGTTTCTTCTTCCTCTTTCACTTGTTTGTCAAGAAATTGAAATTAAACTGAATTTCAAATCTTGTAAACTCAAACTTTTTAATGTTTTCAGTCGTACATTTTATGCAATTGAAATTATTTTCAAGCAACTTCTAAAAGGAAGTATATTTATTGCAGAACGATATTAGCTTCTGGCAAAATATATTTTAAAAATGTCATTCTGTGAACTCATGTTTGATTAAAAGAGTATTTCATCTGAATATGTATGTGTTATTGGACACACAATTAAATTTCTCTTATGAATGTAATTTAATAATATTGTATCAATATTTTATGCTCTTATATTTACTCACCGCTAAATTCTTTGACCTGTTTTTCATCAATCCACAGCGTAATATCAGAGCCATGTTTATCTCTCGATGCCAGCACCAGCCGCAAATATAAAAACACAATTACGAGAAGGAACTTCATGATCCTCACCTGCGCTACTGAACAAGCCCCATGAATATCTTTTCGATCACCTGCTTCACTTCCCCCGTGCAAGGGATGCGCTGCTATGACGTCATCTCTACTCCTAACCAATGCCTAGCCAGACATGCGGCTTTCCCCGAGGCTACCCACATTTAAGTTCTGGGTTCCCACATTTGGCAAGAAATCAAACGTTCGTGGTAAAGTGAAGGGAAACTGAATAAAGTTATTAGTGCAGTTTATTCCTCGGTCTGCGAAAGGAAATCTTTTGACAGATATTTCGCAAAACAAAAACGTATAAAACAAACACTGAATCGCTATTGGTTTACGCTAGGAAATGTAGAGCTAGTTTCTAATTAATTTTTTTTTATCAACTATAAATATAGGCTCACTCTTGTGTTTACGAACTTCACTATGTGTTTGTCCCGCTACGTTTATGCTCTTTTTTTCACTCCCATTTACCAAAGTTCGATTTTATGAATATTCTTTGCAGTCCAAGTTCGTATAAACGTGAGTCATATGTATTTTGAAAAATGTTATCACCGTAGTTTTTTTTTTTTTTTTTTTTTTTTTTTTTTATCATCAAACTATACTTTGATACTATTGTTATTGTTCTGGCGTGCAGCGTGGAATTCTCTTCAAACTATACGAACTGTGAAAAAGAATTAACCGGATATTTATATTTCTTAACTAGTGAACTGAAGTCAAGAAAATTATTACAGTATATTAGTTTGGCAAAATCAGTGCTATTAGTAAAGAGCAACGTCATTTTATTCTTTATAGAATTGTATTTCATCCTTCTAACGCAAGATGGTTTCAGGTACAGATAGAAATGGTCGGAACAACAGAGATTCATCATTGGTCGTACAGGTATAGTACCATCGCATTAACTGTGAAGTTCCGCCCAAAGTTTTAATGGAGAACACCCTGGGGAGCGGCCCGAGGGTCTCCCACTCTCTCCACCTACCACTAACTTCTCGAGAGGACTTTCGGCTCGCCGTGTATTTTGAGTGCCTCTCTTGCCGCACAGTCGCTATGCGCTTATAAACAACCATACCTTCTCCGGGATTCGAACTTGGATCCATCGGTACAGTAGTCACCGTCACCAACCACTACCGGCTGGGCGGCAAGTTTCATGTTCATTTGGATTATATTTTGAACAAAATATAAAATAAATAAAAAATGCAAAATACCTGACTGATAAAAATTAAATTAATCATGCGGAGTTATTTTTAATCAAATATTCTTCAGTCTAACAGCTTGGTAAAAGGCACCAATTTAAAGATTTGAAAAATCGCACATAGTTCCAATGGCAAAACTAGAAATTTATTAGGTTATTAAGTTACGTAACAATGTGCAACGCATTACCAGAAAACAATTAATTACATACAAATATCCTAATAATACAAATATCCTTCGGGTTTAAAGGTTTTATTCTACATGTTGAAGCAGAACTTGATGATTTCCATTAAGGAATATGATGTGGTGGATTATTCAAGAGAATAAGTATTTGACTTCGGTACTGACTTACTTTTCCGCAATCTTTACTTATATTTGCTAGAAAAAGTCTGAGTACAGGCAGTCAAAAATAATATCCCCCCCCCAAAAAAAATTATTAAAAACCCTTTTATAAAATCAGTGTAACGTTTATTTTTCTTTATTATTTCGTTACTTGGGTAATATTACTTTATTTGTAAATAACAGTGAAAGAAATTCGCAATTAAAAAAACTTTAATTAAGTAAGCTTTAATTTCAACATTTTAAAATACTATTTTTGCTTGTTTTTTCGTTAGCAAAATCGTTGATGACATTCTAGAAATTTGCTTCACTACTCCAGTTGCTCTTCTTCAAACAGTACAGTATTATTAAAAACAAGATTCTCATTATGTCTGTCTTTTTTTTTTTTTTTTTTCTTTTTAGGTGCTTGTTAACCGATTTGTATTAAAAGAAAACTGCTCTCACAGCAAGAAATACTTAGAACAAGTGTGAGAAAAATTCGAAGCAGAATTAAAATACTAGAATTTTGGTTTGGAGAGAGTATTTTAGAACAAATTGTAAAGGTCAAATCGACTATTGTTCCACCTCTCGGTTTCGTCTTCCGAAGCGGTAACAGAAGTAAAACTTTAAAATATTTCTCTCTCGGTAAGGACGACTTCTATCTTGTTCGTATACAAACAATTCTCTTCTCAATTCAGTTACCATATCACAATTCGGTACCTGTGATTCTTCACCTTAACAAATGATCGAGTGGATAGAATAACTAAATAATAGCACTAATTCAGAAGTCAAACAACAAAAATCAGCGTTATAATGCGTCGGCGTTTGTGTTGCGTTTGTGTCTTAATTAAATAGTAGTAGTTGGACATTGGATCAAATTCCAAACAGCGGGCTGGCTGCCTTATGTGGTTTACTTTATGTGTAACGTAGGGCTTATAACGTCGTATTCAGACCTGAGTGAATAAGAGCCAGTGCCATTTTCGTAACGTTAAAATGAGCGAATTCCCATTTTTTTAGGCCTTTTGCGGAGAATTTTAGGCTCTACGAAGACATTCCGCCCCTTATACAGATAATTGTAATGAACTTTTTATAGTCCAATAAATCTTAATTGATATTTATGCTTCGAAGATCCATACGTCTAACCCTGTAATCTGTTTTATGTTAAAAATGCCGCCCCCAAAAATGTGCCGCCCGACGCGGATCGCCCCCTGCGATCTCCTCTAGCTATGCCACTGTATATATTCTGAGCATATAAAAATTAATGTTGGTTCCAAATTTTATAAACATCATTTTAAAGATAATTTTACATACAGTTCAAAACTTTAACCGTTTTAAAACAGTAGTGCAAGTTATGGAAGAACTAAATTTACTTTGTCGTGAAACTGTTATGAAATCTGGTTGCCATTATTTGACAATTTGTAAATATTTTAATACTTCAATTTAACTAGAAATATGGAAGATTGGTAGAAAAAGGGAAGGCCCAAAGCATGATACGAAATGACCGAAGTCTGTATTTTTAAAAGATCGTTTCGATAGTTGCGAAAAATTGAGACATAAGCCTGCAGAAAAGTTTTTCACTTAAGGTTTCCATGTGGACTGCCAATAGAAGAGTGAATGAAAATGGCTTAATCCCAGAAACCTGTGAAGAAGGTTTTCATTAATGAAAAAGTAAAGTTTAAGCTACTACAGTGCTCCTTAGTTTTTTTTTTTTTTTTTTTTTTTTTCCATTCATGGCCCTTTTTTTTTATGATGGAGATCTTTTCGCGACCCCATACATTAAATATAAAGTTATAAAAATTAATAATCTTTGGTAAACAATATACATGAAAAGCAGTAGTATTAGGATTTGTTTTAAGTACACAAAAAGTTAATAAAAGAAAATCACGTTTTAATGAGACGGATTTTTTTCATAACTAATTAAAATCTTGGTGTAATATTTAACACTGCTGGATGTAAAGCATCTTCCGCGTTTTTCAATGTAGAAAGACATTTGGATTTAATAAATTTTAAAGTTGAAAATGACGCTTCAAATAAATATATAGTGCTGACGGCACTATATAAGACATTATGACATTAAGTTAAATGTTATTTAGTTATTTTCTTAACTTCAATAAAATTTAAGAAACTGTGGAAAATTCAGATCTATATCTGATCCAGAATTCAGTCAAGAATTACTCTGGAAACTCTAGTTGAGTCACTCGATAGCTTAACAAATTCCTTTCGTGCTTTATATGGCAGGTGATTAATCTGAGTCATGTAAATAAATCTAATTTCTTTAGAAGTCTCATTAATATAATTTTTTAAACTCACATGACTAAATTAAATTTTCACGGCCCCAACATTTCTTTCATTTTCGTGGCCGCAATGCACAGTTTAAAAAACGCTGAACTACAGAGGCTGTGCGCACATTTTTTAGACAACTTTTCTATAAAAAAATCGCGTGCTTGGAAATTTTAATTGCAACTATATTTTTGAAAGTGTATTCTATCGTCTGCTATTTGACAATTTTGCTTTCGCGAAAAATGGCGCTTTTAGAGAAGCAGTGGACGGAAGGCAATGTTTGTGCTGTTTCCGAAGAAAATTATTCCTATTTAGTTATTAAAAAATGCTGCGAAAACCATAATTTTTCAATATCTAAAGCAACGCTATATAATATTGTCAATAAGAAAGAACAAAAACGTCAAAGTTTTACTTCAAGGAGAAAAATTGTTTAACATACACATCCAAAAGAAAAACGGAATGTTTCGAATGTTGCAAAGGTAATTAAAGGTCTTTATTGTTAAAAGAAAATCTTCGAAGTCAAAGGATACTTGCATAATCATTTAAATGTTCAGCGTGAACTGTAAACAAAGTGATTAATGCTGATTTGAACCTTAAAAAAAACGTAATGTGCATCGTCTTTCTCTATGGCATATCGCCGAAAGCAGAACGTGTTGCAGCATTCTCTATAAGAAACAATTACTCGGACAAAACTGGAAAAATGTCGTCACAATAGATGAATCTTGGCTATATTTAAATAACCGCAATAACAAGAGATTAATCTAATTTATTGTCATCAAAGAGAAGAAAAAAAAATTAAAACATGCTACAAAGAATCTAACGAAAGTTTTTCAAAGGGATTTAGGATTGTTGCTGGTGTTTGATATAACGACAAATAAAAATTAAAGAGAGTGCAGAAAACTATTAAAGTCAACTCCAGATATTATCGGGAACGTATTTTATACCCAATCTTCAAATATGAAATACCTTCTCTTTACTCACAGTGCCATCAATCAGTAGAACTGCATCAAGACAAAGCAAGTAGCCGCACGTCAAAATCCACTGTTAATTTCCCGGAAAAAATGGAACAAAAAACGTGTATCAAACCCTTCCCTTATATAACTACTAAATCTCCTGATCTATCATCCACGAATTTTTGCTCTTTTGAACTTTAAAAAAGCGGACTGTCCAGACGGATTGTCGACCTACAACCTCCGTCGACTTTGGAAAGCTGTTCAAGAGGACTGGGATAAATTACCTCTTCCGCTACTAAAAAAAGCTTTATTGTTTTGGAAATTATGGTGTAGAAAGAAAGATGGTGAAGAATAAGGGTTATTAAATGGAACATTTAAAACACAAAAATTTTAGGTTATATATTTCTGTAAATACAATGAAAATATCTAAACAATGTGGGAACAGGCTTAGTACTACAATGAGCACGTGATCATCGAAGATGGGCTATGAAATCAACGGCGCAAAGTTATCTGGAATGATAAAACAACACTTTCTTTGGCACCCAATAAAGAAGCCACACGATGTCATAGTAATGAAAGATTTAAAACCATATCGCACTACAGCAACAGCAGGGCATCCCACTGATGTTATGATACAAGACTGTATTTTAATACAAGGCGTGGGTCAACTTCCCATTGTAGAAGAAAAACGTAATGGGGTTCAATATATTTTTTATTTGCTTGAAAGAAAAATCCATTCTTAAATTATTGACATGCTTGGAAATAGTGCTAAAATCTTCCAGGATGTCCCTTGTCATCGTGCACGAACTGTAGACAAATATTCTTCCAGAATTGCAATGCCTCGTACAATTGCCCGATCTCAGTTCATTTGAAAAGTCTGGATAGTATTGACATATAAAGTCATTTAAAGAATTCGAGCAATGGGGTAGAATTAAATGAAGCTATAAATTTCATGTTGGTACCAACTAATTACGATGAAAGATCCTGGCAAACTTGTGAGCGAAGATTAAGCGAGTACACTAAAAGGTTTCCCAATTTGATATTAATAATTTATATAAATTGAAGCATGTTTAAATTCATTGATTAGTGTAAAGTATTTGATATTTTGCAATTTTACCTTATTATTTTCCTTATAATCTAAAAATTATTTCTAATTCACAAGAAGAATAACAAATTTTTTATGTTAGCGTTACAGATTTTTCTCATTTTCTCATCCATAACATTTACAATAATGTTGTTATTTAAAACTGAAAAAAAAAATTGAAATCTCTATAAAATTATTTTAAATTGATATATTATTTGAATTAATGTTTAAAATATAGTTAGATGCACAAAGTACACTCTTTCATGAAGTGCTACAGAACATTTGCATAAAGCTGTAATTCCCTCTGACGCATGGATATCAAACTTGTGTGCTGTTCAGATTAACGTTTTACATAAAAATTTACATTTACTCGCTAGTTAAATATCAAATTTTCAAAATGTAATATAGTCAGGTACCTTGGTTAATCGAATGCGAAGGAGCAGAAATTAAGTACAAAAAAAGGGCTTCATTCATTAATTAAGTGATTCTACTAATTAAGTATAATTCACTTTTACAATAAAATTGTCTTAAGTTGTGCTTACTCTATTGTGATATGTATATATCTTCTCAAAACAGAGGTCTAAAAACAAAAAAAATTTAGATAAATTTGAATTAAAATTTTAAAATAACGTGTTTATTCACACGACCCCACAGAGGAAAACCAAAAAAAAAATAAATAAATAAATAAATAAATAAAAATAAAAATAAAAAATAAAAAAAAGAAGAAGAAGAAGAGAGAAAGTCTGCATTGTTAGACTTTCGTCCATATGTGACAAGAAAACAAAATAAGAAATTAGTTCTCCCCATAAACGCAAAAAATATTACCGACAGCCACAACTGATCTAACTTTGCTTTGGTGATAGATGCATTTTTGTCATACTTGCTCCGGTATAAATAAGCTAACTGTAAAAATCATGAAAATTTTTGTTTCTTATTGTTTTTATTATCGGTATCGGGTTTACATCACAGTTATCAGTTACACAAGTTGAAATTAGTACGAGTTTGCCTTCCCCTCCTAGCCTTAAATCTTCTTTTGTACATCTGTCAGCATAGATAACGACCTAATGAAATAAACACGGCTTTAGATTTGAGTCAGGAAGTAAGGCAATTTGTGGTAAAATGACAAATGCGTAGAACGTTTTATGTGTCTATAAAACGTAAATCATTTTCGCTTAGTCTTGACTTATTAGCAGAAGTCTCAGGATAAAATAAAAATCTACCTCCCCAAGAATATCTCTTTTTGCCTTTACTAAAGTAAAGTAGTACGTGTAAAGTAGTACTCATGAATAAAAATCAAATCAGCTACTTCCCTTTTGTGTCTCGAAGGATTTCAAATATGGATAGTAAATTACAGGAGCACTCCATCATTAAATCCAAGTGCATGAAATGCTTTGTTCGCAAAAGTGCAAAAATACTCGAAACTACGACAATTGATTAGCTTTATTAATCTACCACTTACTAAATCAGATGACATTTTATTTAGGAAGCAGCTTTCAGGGAATAGGCACAAGTATATTTGATATTTTCCATGTTTTTTTTTTTTTTTTTTCTCTCTCCCCATGATTAACTCAGCTTATGGCAGAGGAGAAATGCGCGGAATTAGCACTGAGAATGCACTAGGTATCATTGGTAAGCAGACTGATGCGATTCCCTAGTTCGAGAAGTTTCTGTATGGTTGAAATTCCTTCATTATTACCTTAGACAGGCTCTAGCTTCTAAGACATGCACAAAAGATGGGAAAAAAGGCCTTAATAGAACAATGGAGACCGTTATCCAAAGGAAGCAATTCTAAATAATTTCTCAATGTTGCGAGAAATGTAAGCAAAGTTATATATATATATATATATAATAATTTATTTCCTAAACAGTATTGATTAATTGATTATATTATCTCCTAAGTTTAATTAAAGTAGAATTATTTTAAAAGTGTGCATCCATACTGGTAAGTTATATTTTGAAAGATGTTTTGAAGTAATTTGAAAGCAAAATGTTAATAATGTTTTAACGGGGACTGGAGTTAAATCATCACGAAGAATAATATTACAATTGTAAAAGAAAAAATTAAAACATGTAATTATTGTTATTGATCGGAAATTAGTTGACTTTTCAAGGGGAACAAACCAACTCCCGTTCAATGAACAATAATTGATAAAAATACGTAAATATGAAAGTGTTTCGTCTTTACTCGAGTTATAAGTTAAAGCCAAACCGGCAATTCTAGTCAGGCCAAATATTTCCGCGAATAGTTGCTACTCAAAGAACTTATTCGCACTAAATGGATTTAAGTTCATACAACATTATATATATATATATATATATAACTTTGCTATATATATATATATATATATATGTGTGTGTGTGTGTGTGTGTGTGTGTACCGTCTGCCTTTCTAATGTTCATGTAATATTCTAGAGTAACTTGTACAAGCTATGGAATACATCCGCCAACTGGCAATTTCTAGAGAAAGTAAAAGTACAGGGTGTCCACAGATGTTTATCCTGATTAAAAAATATGATGACTGTGCGTAGATACCGAAACATGTATTGAATCTCAAATGCATAACCTTCCAAAATTTATAATTCTATTGAAAGCATCCATTGAACTTCACATGTGCACCCCTGGTAGCATGAAGATATCCAACGAATACTTAATTTCACGTCACACATTCTTGGGCATTTCTAGTGTCACTGTGTGAATGGCATCTGTGATGCTCTGTCACAAGGTCACAACATTAGGAACTTTTATGTGGTATACAATGGCTTTAGCATATCCCCAAGGAAAGAAATCTAGAGTAGTTCATTTCAGAAGTGTGTGGCGCGAAATTGGGTATTTTGGCATGCTACGAGGTGTGCACGTGGGGAATTTATTAAATATTTTCAAAAGAATCTCAAACTTTTAGAGTTAATGCATCTGCAATCAATGCAATGTATGTTTCATTATCTGTGCACAATCATGATTTATGTTTTGTAATCAGGGTAAATATCTGTGGACACCCTGTACACTGGCAACGAAAATATGCTATTTTATGCAGTTAACTTTAGGCCTATACTAATCTTTTAACTTAATGTATATATATACTTACAACAAACTACAAGAAAAATATTAAACTATGATCAAAGAATAGAGTTTAATTGTTTCAAACTTAAAACAGAAATGTGAGATCTGACGCCAACACAATTTCACATAAAAAGTTGGATTTCTTTTGACTGGATTATTTGATTATAGCAAAGCACTCAAGGTCTTTCTACCTAAGGAGAAGGATGGCTTCGTGGAGAAGTTTTTAAAAGAAACTTGCTCATATTCATGTTACACATGGGAAAAATCAAGGGAACTCTCTTGCAACCAGCTCATTCGTCGGGCCTGGAAACTTAAACTACAAGGATTCAGAGATATCAACGTTCGGCCGCTGATGGGCCGAGAAAAGTGAGATAAGATTAGATTAATCTTTTAAATATATTGAAGTATAAACAATCTGATTCAGAATTACACAAGTTAAAAATTAATTATAAAAGATACAGGATAAATTACAATGCATTAATTTAGTGTGTCTTTCAGAATTGCTCATTTTAATCTTGTAAGGATTATGTTAATTTTATTAATAGTTAAATTTTGAGTTAAACTTCCTTTCCTATCGATTCTTAATTTGAACTTACCACTTCCGGCAGAACGTAGTTTTAGAATCACGTTTGAATGCTAATGAGGAAGAGCGGTATTTAACCGCGAAGTTCTACAGTCTTAGAGAGAGATACCAGATATTCTGCTGCGCACGTCCGCCTTTTAAGGCTACTCTCTCGTAAGCTATTATTACGCTCGGCCGTACTTTAGGCCCTAGAATCTTATTTGAATAATAAAGGGTTATTTTACTCTTTTATCTTGTTGTTTCCTGTCACACTAACTCAAACGATTATTCGTTTATCAGTTCTTAAGATTCTTCACTTTCAACGGTAACTTAGAATTACACAGTGGAGAAACCGACAACCTTAATAGGCAAAAGGTAGTAAACAATAAAAGGAATTTAAGACTCAAAACAGCGTCTTTTATCTCTTTTAGAAAAGATATAAATTAGTTTTTGCATTTTAATTTTTCCTTGCACAAAATTTAATTTCTTATTTCGGTCATGAAAATTTGAATTTTGGATTATGGCAAAGCACGCGAGGATCATCTCCCTGAATGGAGGGATACCATCGTGGAAAACGTTTTAAAGAAAACTGATATACAGATGGAGGACAAAATAATGCGAACATCTGGGAAAAAGTATGACGTATTTCACACCTGCAGTACAACCGCGCCACCTGCAACAGAAGTCTGCGACCTAGTGAGCGTGAAGAGGAAGGTATCAGTCGCTCAACAGCATTCACCTACGTTGCATGCTTCGATCGACCTGTCTGTGAGAAGTTGAAATGTCAGACCTGTCAGAGTTCCAAAGAGGAATGATAGTTGGAGCGCGTTTAAGTGGAGCATCGGTTACGGAAACAGCAAACCTTGTGGGGTGTGCAAAGAGTACGGTATCAGCCGTTATGACAGCGTACATGAAAGAGGGTAAGATGACGTCTTCAAGGCACAACAGTGGCCGAATGGAAAGCTGGCTGATATGGATAGACGGGACTTGAAGCGCGTAGTAGCCCGAAAGCATAAGCAATCGTTATCCGAGATAACATCCGAAATGAACAGTCATCTCCACGACCTCGTTTCAACAAAACCTGTCAAAAGGGAACTCCATGCTGTGAACATTTATGGCAGAGTGGCAATTCATAAACCCTTGGTGAAAGCAACTAATGCTTTCAAGCGACGCCAATGGTGCAGAGATCACAAAGGATGATCCCCATAGCAGTGGCAACAGGTAATATGGTCAGATGAATCGTTAGTAAAAAAACTCTTGTGAAATCCATTGACTGGAACTCTTGCCCTTCAGAGAAAAAATGTTTTCATTATTTGAATGACAAATATTTTTTAAAAACAAGTTTTCTCACAAGTTTTCCGCACCAGCCTATGGCGTGAACCCCTAGCCATCACATGACATGGCTCCACTTTTGACTTTCTACGCTAATATTGTATATTTGTAAATACTCATATTTAACCAAGATTCAATTATGGAACTTCTATCTGAATAACTATATTTTATTTTTGACTTTCATCATTTCAACTTTTTTGCATATTTGTATCTGATTGTATTTTACACCACCCCACGATGTTACACTCTTTAGTGGCAAAGTGCCACACTTTCCCTTATTTTCACATCTTGTCTCTGCGACACCTTTGTTCTGTTTTTAGTACTTCCAGGAACCCATATTAAACGACAACTGGCAAAAAGTCTGCAATCCACGCAGGCTAAGTCCAGTATAACAGCGGAAAATGGAATGGAAAATTAATCGTCATTCACCCTATTTCAGACGACCGAACGCGTTTATTTCTGAAGAACGCCCAAAGAAGAGTTTCATCCCAACAGCTTCTTGCCGACTGTGAAGCATGGGGGTGGCGCCATTATGGTATGGGTTGCGATATCTTGACGCGGTCTTGGGCCACTTGTTATTCTGCATAAGAGAATCATATCCAATCACTATCTAAACATTCTACGGGATTATATCCATCCTTTTATCCAGACTGTATTTCCTGGGGAGCGACCCCTTTTTCGAGACGATAACGTTCCTATCCATACTAAGTGTATTCAAGAATAGTTCGAAGAGCATGACGATGCAATTGAATATCTCGCTTGGGCCCCTCAGTCTCCGGACGTTAATATTACTGAACATTTATGGGCATATTTGGAGTACAAACTTCGTTCCTGATTTCCACCTCTATCCGGACTTTCGGAATTAGAGACCGCTCTGCAGAAGGAATGCCTTAATATTTCTTTAAATATTGTTCATGACCTTTATGCATCTATCCCAAGTCGCATTCAATCTGTACTTCAGTCAAAGGGTGGTCCAACCCCCTATTAATAAAGATTTTCCATTATTTCACAGTTGTTCCTATTATTTTGTCCTCCATCTGTATATTCATATTACAGACGGGTAAATAAACCACAACTCCTAAGTAGTTATCCCATGCCCCAACAGTGGTTGAGTGATTAGGATCGCTGAATGCTGGAAGTTCGACCTGGTTTCGATTCCAGGCGACCAGACTGCTTGCATAGCTGGTTTTCTCCCAGTGTAACATTAACATAAAGCGATTTCCTCTAGAAAGGTCTCACCAAGGCAACCCCTAGGCATTAGCTTTTGACTGCTTGCCATATTCAAATAACTTGACCTAGCCTAGCCAACCCATTCGCTAGGACTCAAACTACTATTGTTTAAAGGATGTATCGCTCCGCCATTGGTGAGTTTAGTAATGATGGGAAAAAAACTTAATTCTTTTAAAACATGTTTCATGTTAATATATTGTTACGAATTTGGTATTTAAAAAGCTAATGTTAGTTCAATTATAAATTAAATGGTTTTATTTCTCGCGCAGTGCAGCGCGTGACGAATATTAAAAGAAAGCTAAGCCGGAAAATTGAAAATACAAGAGCGCGTGCATTAAATAAATAAATATCTCTTTTTGATTTCGAGAAAGTACTGGAAAATTCTAGCGCGTGATTTTAAAATCTTATAAAAGGAGGAAAACATCTCAGTTTGTAGTAGTTGCTTAGTTTGTTGTTGTTTAGAAAACTGCCGTTGTTGATTATAGCGAATTCGCGGATTAGCGTTCTTTAGCTGTTTTGAATTACGTTCTATTGTACATTTAAGTAGTTAAAAGATAACTACTGTGAGATATTGTGATACTGCATGATAATTTGAGAAAATTTAAGCATTTCTGTTGTGATAATAATAAATTTTTGTTCATTTTTTCATCGGACTTGTGCATTCATTTCATAACGAACCCGTACGCACGCAACAATTTTTGGTGTCAGAAGTGGGATTTTGAATGCCAATCACAAGAGCGATGGAAGAACAGTTAAAACAATTCATGGTAGCCTTTTGCTACATTTAAAGAAGAAATGAAAGACTCTGTTAAAGAAGAAATTAGGTCCGTTAAAGAAGAAATGAAGTTGGGCCAGGAATCCGTTAAAGGAGAAATGAAATTGGGCCAGGAATCCGTTAAGGAAGAGATGAAATCTCTTAAAAATGAGATGAAAGCAGGTCAGGACGAAATGAAAAGAGAAATTACCTGCGTAATAGAAAATAAATTTGAGGCTATGGAAGGCAGAATAGACGCGGTTGAAACTAAAGTTGGACAAATAGAAGAAAGAGTTTCTTCGGTAAAAGAACAAGTAGAAGAAAGAATTTCTTCTGTAAAAGAACATATAGAAGAGAGAGTATCTGCCGTCCAACAACAAATTGAGGAAAGGGTTTCTGCTGCTGTTGCAAAAGAAGTTGACACTTTAAAGAAGAGCATAGCGACAGAAGGAAGCCATTCTGAGGGTTTTAAATTCTTACCGATGCCTGCTCGTCCATCTCTGAAGTTATCCACATATGATGGGAAGACATCCTGGCAAGTGTATAAAACACAATTTTCTATCGTTTCGGCTGCGAATGGATGGGATTCCCAAACTAAGGCCTGTCATCTCGCCGCTTCTCTGAGAGCAGACGCAGCGGATATCCTGCAGATGCTTCCAGAAAACCAAAGACTTGACTTCGAAGCTCTATCCGGCGCATTGGAGCTGCGCTTTGGCGAGAAGTGTTTAAAAGACTACAGCAGGCTTCAATTAAAATCCCGTCAACAGAAGCCCACCGAATCACTCCAGGAACTCGCCACGGATGTTGAAAGGCTGTCCCACCTCGCCTTTACGGAGTGCCCGAGAGAAACGAGGGAAATCCTGTCCCTGCAGTATTTCATCGATGGCATCCGGGACCCTGAAATACAGAAAGCACTGCGAATGGCGGATGTTAAAGATCTGAAAAGCGCTCTAGTGTACGCCATGAAATTGGAGGCAGCCCAGCAAGCAACTCTTAGGGATCGCTACCCAGTCAGAGCTGTGCGAGTCCACGACCCACGGGACCAATTGATGGCTCGTTTAGATGATTTATCCAGACAAGTCGATGCTTTGATACGGAGTAGCAGTGAGAACAAAGTGGCTGTAAGATGTTGGAGATGTGGTTCTGAAGGTCACCTACGACGGCATTGCAGAACACCCCAGGGCACGGATAATGAAACGGATGAGTTGACAAGACCAGTGAATGCTTTAAGACGGAATAGTGGTGAAACAAAACCGACCCTAAAGTGCTGGAATTGCGGTGTTGAAGGCCACCTACGAAGGAACTGCGGAACTCCCCAGAGCACGGAAAATAAGACACACGATTTAAACAGACAATTAAATGCCACGGGAAGGAAAAGGACTGACAAGAAACCAAAGTGCTGGAGCTGTGGAGCTGAAGGCCACGTACGAAAGAATTGCAGAACACCCCAGGGTACGAAAATTGAGACAATTTCTGAGCAACGACGCAGGAAAGAAATTAATGACCATATCAAGGAACGGAGGTTGCCAGATAATGAAAAACCCTGTTTTAAAGCGCTTAAGATCTCTATAGTGAGTGGCAACAATAACGGACTGTCCATCAATGGGAATATCGATGGAGTTCCTTGCAATATGATCATTGACACAGGAGCTAATGTTACCATCATTAGGAAAGATTTAGCTGAACAGTTTAAAGATAAACTTATTTGGACGCCATCCTGTGTTACCCTTCAGACTGCGTCTGGTGACAAGATCGACGTAACTGGGAAGTTAAACGTAAACATCACGTTTGGAAGTGCCGCCTACCATCACACGGCATATGTGGCGGATATTACAGATCCATGCATACTCGGATTGGACTTTTTAAGGAAATACAATTTTTCCTTAGATTTCAAAAACAATAAGCTGCTTTCAGCATGTGATGGCATGACTATCCATCCTCAAAAGGGATCCTCGCCTGGAAATGTCGACGCCTTGTCCGAAAGATCGAGCTCGGGAAGCTGCCGAAATCATACCAGGGTCGAAAAGAAACTCAAGACTACCAGCTATTCTCCATCCCAGAAGCTCTTCGGTCGAGACCTTCGTCTGCCTTGTGACCGCCTGTTTAGTCGCCCTACGGATGCGCCTTCATCGCCTGAGGAACACATCCAAGATGCCCAGGCCCGGTTTGAGGGGATGCACCGTTCTGCACGAAAGCGAGTCAACTTGGCGACGGAGAAAATGAAGACCAGATGCGACACAAGAGCTACTAGACAGAGATCCAACAAAGGAGACAAGGTGTGGTTGTGGAACCCAATTCAACGAAAAGGACTGAGTCCTAAATTACAGTCACCTTCGGATGGTCCATATACAGTGCTGAACACGAATGACGTCGTGGTTCGGATCCGTGAGTCTTCGAACTCTTAGACAGGTTAGCTCATTACTATGGCCATAGTACATAATGTAAATAATTGTAAATAGTATAAGACCATGGTCCATTTTGTTTTTAAATGTGTATTTGATTTGTATTTGATAGCATTTGATTTGTTTTATGTATTGCATTTATTGTTCATGTTGTTTATTATTGTAATGTAATGCTTATTAATGCATTTATGCCACAGTTGTAAGTTTAGCTTCCTGTCCAGGGATTGTACTGCCCGGGACGTGCAGTCCTTGGGAAGGGGGCAGTGTTACGAATTTGGTATTTAAAAAGCTAATGTTAGTTCAATTATAAATTAAATGGTTTTATTTCTCGCGTAGTGCAGCGCGTGACGAATATTAAAAGAAAGCTAAGCCGGAAAATTGAAAATACAAGAGCGCGTGCATTAAATAAATAAATATCTCTTTTTGATTTCAGGAAAGTACTGGAAAATTCTAGCGCGTGATTTTAAAATCTTATAAAAGGAGGAAAACATCTCAGTTTGTAGTAGTTGCTTAGTTTGTTGTTGTTTAGAAAACTGCCGTTGTTGATTATAGCGAATTCGCGGATTAGCGTTCTTTAGCTGTTTTGAATTACGTTCTATTGTACATTTAAGTAGTTAAAAGATAACTACTGTGAGATATTGTGATACTGCATGATAATTTGAGAAAATTTAAGCATTTCTGTTGTGATAATAATAAATTTTTGTTCATTTTTTCATCGGACTTGTGCATTCATTTCATAACGAACCCGTACGCACGCAACAATTTTTGGTGTCAGAAGTGGGATTTTGAATGCCAATCACAAGAGCGATGGAAGAACAGTTAAAACAATTCATGGTAGCCTTTTGCTACATTTAAAGAAGAAATGAAAGACTCTGTTAAAGAAGAAATTAGGTCCGTTAAAGAAGAAATGAAGTTGGGCTAGGAATCCGTTAAAGGAGAAATGAAATTGGGCCAGGAATACGTTAAGGAAGAGATGAAATCTCTTAAAAATGAGATGAAAGCAGGTCAGGACGAAATGAAAAGAGAAATTACCTGCGTAATAGAAAATAAATTTGAGGCTATGGAAGGCAGAATAGACGCGGTTGAAACTAAAGTTGGACAAATAGAAGAAAGAGTTTCTTCGGTAAAAGAACAAGTAGAAGAAAGAATTTCTTCTGTAAAAGAACATATAGAAGAGAGAGTATCTGCCGTCCAACAACAAATTGAGGAAAGGGTTTCTGCTGCTGTTGCAAAAGAAGTTGACACTTTAAAGAAGAGCATAGCGACAGAAGGAAGCCATTCTGAGGGTTTTAAATTCTTACCGATGCCTGCTCGTCCATCTCTGAAGTTATCCACATATGATGGGAAGACATCCTGGCAAGTGTATAAAACACAATTTTCTATCGTTTCGGCTGCGAATGGATGGGATTCCCAAACTAAGGCCTGTCATCTCGCCGCTTCTCTGAGAGCAGACGCAGCGGATATCCTGCAGATGCTTCCAGAAAACCAAAGACTTGACTTCGAAGCTCTATCCGGCGCATTGGAGCTGCGCTTTGGCGAGAAGTGTTTAAAAGACTACAGCAGGCTTCAATTAAAATCCCGTCAACAGAAGCCCACCGAATCACTCCAGGAACTCGCCACGGATGTTGAAAGGCTGTCCCACCTCGCCTTTACGGAGTGCCCGAGAGAAACGAGGGAAATCCTGTCCCTGCAGTATTTCATCGATGGCATCCGGGACCCTGAAATACAGAAAGCACTGCGAATGGCGGATGTTAAAGATCTGAAAAGCGCTCTAGTGTACGCCATGAAATTGGAGGCAGCCCAGCAAGCAACTCTTAGGGATCGCTACCCAGTCAGAGCTGTGCGAGTCCACGACCCAGGGGACCAATTGATGGCTCGTTTAGATGATTTATCCAGACAAGTCGATGCTTTGATACGGAGTAGCAGTGAGAACAAAGTGGCTGTAAGATGTTGGAGATGTGGTTCTGAAGGTCACCTACGACGGCATTGCAGAACACCCCAGGGCACGGATAATGAAACGGATGAGTTGACAAGACCAGTGAATGCTTTAAGACGGAATAGTGGTGAAACAAAACCGACCCTAAAGTGCTGGAATTGCGGTGTTGAAGGCCACCTACGAAGGAACTGCGGAACTCCCCAGAGCACGGAAAATAAGACACACGATTTAAACAGACAGTTAAATGCCACGGGAAGGAAAAGGACTGACAAGAAACCAAAGTGCTGGAGCTGTGGAGCTGAAGGCAACGTACGAAAGAATTGCAGAACACCCCAGGGTACGAAAATTGAGACAATTTCTGAGCAACGACGCAGGAAACAAATTAATGACCATATCAAGGAACGGAGGTTGCCAGATAATGAAAAACCCTGTTTTAAAGCGCTTAAGATCTCTATAGTGAGTGGCAACAATAACGGACTGTCCATCAATGGGAATATCGATGGAGTTCCTTGCAATATGATCATTGACACAGGAGCTAATGTTACCATCATTAGGAAAGATTTAGCTGAACAGTTTAAAGATAAACTTATTTGGACGCCATCCTGTGTTACCCTTCAGACTGCGTCTGGTGACAAGATCGACGTAACTGGGAAGTTAAACGTAAACATCACGTTTGGAAGTGCCGCCTACCATCACACGGCATATGTGGCGGATATTACAGATCCATGCATACTCGGATTGGACTTTTTAAGGAAATACAATTTTTCCTTAGATTTCAAAAACAATAAGCTGCTTTCAGCATGTGATGGCATGACTATCCATCCTCAAAAGGGATCCTCGCCTGGAAATGTCGACGCCTTGTCCGAAAGATCGAGCTCGGGAAGCTGCCGAAATCATACCAGGGTCGAAAAGAAACTCAAGACTACCAGCTATTCTCCATCCCAGAAGCTCTTCGGTCGAGACCTTCGTCTGCCTTGTGACCGCCTGTTTAGTCGCCCTACGGATGCGCCTTCATCGCCTGAGGAACACATCCAAGATGCCCAGGCCCGGTTTGAGGGGATGCACCGTTCTGCACGAAAGCGAGTCAACTTGGCGACGGAGAAAATGAAGACCAGATGCGACACAAGAGCTACTAGACAGAGATCCAACAAAGGAGACAAGGTGTGGTTGTGGAACCCAATTCAACGAAAAGGACTGAGTCCTAAATTACAGTCACCTTCGGATGGTCCATATACAGTGCTGAACACGAATGACGTCGTGGTTCGGATCCGTGAGTCTTCGAACTCTTAGACAGGTTAGCTCATTACTATGGCCATAGTACATAATGTAAATAATTGTAAATAGTATAAGACCATGGTCCATTTTGTTTTTAAATGTGTATTTGATTTGTATTTGATAGCATTTGATTTGTTTTATGTATTGCATTTATTGTTCATGTTGTTTATTATTGTAATGTAATGCTTATTAATGCATTTATGCCACAGTTGTAAGTTTAGCTTCCTGTCCAGGGATTGTACTGCCCGGGACGTGCAGTCCTTGGGAAGGGGGCAGTGTTACGAATTTGGTATTTAAAAAGCTAATGTTAGTTCAATTATAAATTAAATGGTTTTATTTCTCGCGCAGTGCAGCGCGTGACGAATATTAAAAGAAAGCTAAGCCGGAAAATTGAAAATACAAGAGCGCGTGCATTAAATAAATAAATATCTCTTTTTGATTTCGAGAAAGTACTGGAAAATTCTAGCGCGTGATTTTAAAATCTTATAAAAGGAGGAAAACATCTCAGTTTGTAGTAGTTGCTTAGTTTGTTGTTGTTTAGAAAACTGCCGTTGTTGATTATAGCGAATTCGCGGATTAGCGTTCTTTAGCTGTTTTGAATTACGTTCTATTGTACATTTAAGTAGTTAAAAGATAACTACTGTGAGATATTGTGATACTGCATGATAATTTGAGAAAATTTAAGCATTTCTGTTGTGATAATAATAAATTTTTGTTCATTTTTTCATCGGACTTGTGCATTCATTTCATAACGAACCCGTACGCACGCAACAATTTTTGGTGTCAGAAGTGGGATTTTGAATGCCAATCACAAGAGCGATGGAAGAACAGTTAAAACAATTCATGGTAGCCTTTTGCTACATTTAAAGAAGAAATGAAAGACTCTGTTAAAGAAGAAATTAGGTCCGTTAAAGAAGAAATGAAGTTGGGCCAGGAATCCGTTAAAGGAGAAATGAAATTGGGCCAGGAATACGTTAAGGAAGAGATGAAATCTCTTAAAAATGAGATGAAAGCAGGTCAGGACGAAATGAAAAGAGAAATTACCTGCGTAATAGAAAATAAATTTGAGGCTATGGAAGGCAGAATAGACGCGGTTGAAACTAAAGTTGGACAAATAGAAGAAAGAGTTTCTTCGGTAAAAGAACAAGTAGAAGAAAGAATTTCTTCTGTAAAAGAACATATAGAAGAGAGAGTATCTGCCGTCCAACAACAAATTGAGGAAAGGGTTTCTGCTGCTGTTGCAAAAGAAGTTGACACTTTAAAGAAGAGCATAGCGACAGAAGGAAGCCATTCTGAGGGTTTTAAATTCTTACCGATGCCTGCTCGTCCATCTCTGAAGTTATCCACATATGATGGGAAGACATCCTGGCAAGTGTATAAAACACAATTTTCTATCGTTTCGGCTGCGAATGGATGGGATTCCCAAACTAAGGCCTGTCATCTCGCCGCTTCTCTGAGAGCAGACGCAGCGGATATCCTGCAGATGCTTCCAGAAAACCAAAGACTTGACTTCGAAGCTCTATCCGGCGCATTGGAGCTGCGCTTTGGCGAGAAGTGTTTAAAAGACTACAGCAGGCTTCAATTAAAATCCCGTCAACAGAAGCCCACCGAATCACTCCAGGAACTCGCCACGGATGTTGAAAGGCTGTCCCACCTCGCCTTTACGGAGTGCCCGAGAGAAACGAGGGAAATCCTGTCCCTGCAGTATTTCATCGATGGCATCCGGGATCCTGAAATACAGAAAGCACTGCGAATGGCGGATGTTAAAGATCTGAAAAGCGCTCTAGTGTACGCCATGAAATTGGAGGCAGCCCAGCAAGCAACTCTTAGGGATCGCTACCCAGTCAGAGCTGTGCGAGTCCACGACCCAGGGGACCAATTGATGGCTCGTTTAGATGATTTATCCAGACAAGTCGATGCTTTGATACGGAGTAGCAGTGAGAACAAAGTGGCTGTAAGATGTTGGAGATGTGGTTCTGAAGGTCACCTACGACGGCATTGCAGAACACCCCAGGGCACGGATAATGAAACGGATGAGTTGACAAGACCAGTGAATGCTTTAAGACGGAATAGTGGTGAAACAAAACCGACCCTAAAGTGCTGGAATTGCGGTGTTGAAGGCCACCTACGAAGGAACTGCGGAACTCCCCAGAGCACGGAAAATAAGACACACGATTTAAACAGACAGTTAAATGCCACGGGAAGGAAAAGGACTGACAAGAAACCAAAGTGCTGGAGCTGTGGAGCTGAAGGCCACGTACGAAAGAATTGCAGAACACCCCAGGGTACAAAAATTGAGACAATTTCTGAGCAACGACGCAGGAAAGAAATTAATGACCATATCAAGGAACGGAGGTTGCCAGATAATGAAAAACCCTGTTTTAAAGCGCTTAAGATCTCTATAGTGAGTGGCAACAATAACGGACTGTCCATCAATGGGAATATCGATGGAGTTCCTTGCAATATGATCATTGACACAGGAGCTAATGTTACCATCATTAGGAAAGATTTAGCTGAACAGTTTAAAGATAAACTTATTTGGACGCCATCCTGTGTTACCCTTCAGACTGCGTCTGGTGACAAGATCGACGTAACTGGGAAGTTAAACGTAAACATCACGTTTGGAAGTGCCGCCTACCATCACACGGCATATGTGGCGGATATTACAGATCCATGCATACTCGGATTGGACTTTTTAAGGAAATACAATTTTTCCTTAGATTTCAAAAACAATAAGCTGCTTTCAGCATGTGATGGCATGACTATCCATCCTCAAAAGGGATCCTCGCCTGGAAATGTCGACGCCTTGTCCGAAAGATCGAGCTCGGGAAGCTGCCGAAATCATACCAGGGTCGAAAAGAAACTCAAGACTACCAGCTATTCTCCATCCCAGAAGCTCTTCGGTCGAGACCTTCGTCTGCCTTGTGACCGCCTGTTTAGTCGCCCTACGGATGCGCCTTCATCGCCTGAGGAACACATCCAAGATGCCCAGGCCCGGTTTGAGGGGATGCACCGTTCTGCACGAAAGCGAGTCAACTTGGCGACGGAGAAAATGAAGACCAGATGCGACACAAGAGCTACTAGACAGAGATCCAACAAAGGAGACAAGGTGTGGTTGTGGAACCCAATTCAACGAAAAGGACTGAGTCCTAAATTACAGTCACCTTCGGATGGTCCATATACAGTGCTGAACACGAATGACGTCGTGGTTCGGATCCGTGAGTCTTCGAACTCTTAGACAGGTTAGCTCATTACTATGGCCATAGTACATAATGTAAATAATTGTAAATAGTATAAGACCATGGTCCATTTTGTTTTTAAATGTGTATTTGATTTGTATTTGATAGCATTTGATTTGTTTTATGTATTGCATTTATTGTTCATGTTGTTTATTATTGTAATGTAATGCTTATTAATGCATTTATGCCACAGTTGTAAGTTTAGCTTCCTGTCCAGGGATTGTACTGCCCGGGACGTGCAGTCCTTGGGAAGGGGGCAGTGTTACGAATTTGGTATTTAAAAAGCTAATGTTAGTTCAATTATAAATTAAATGGTTTTATTTCTCGCGTAGTGCAGCGCGTGACGAATATTAAAAGAAAGCTAAGCCGGAAAATTGAAAATACAAGAGCGCGTGCATTAAATAAATAAATATCTCTTTTTGATTTCGAGAAAGTACTGGAAAATTCTAGCGCGTGATTTTAAAATCTTATAAAAGGAGGAAAACATCTCAGTTTGTAGTAGTTGCTTAGTTTGTTGTTGTTTAGAAAACTGCCGTTGTTGATTATAGCGAATTCGCGGATTAGCGTTCTTTAGCTGTTTTGAATTACGTTCTATTGTACATTTAAGTAGTTAAAAGATAACTACTGTGAGATATTGTGATACTGCATGATAATTTGAGAAAATTTAAGCATTTCTGTTGTGATAATAATAAATTTTTGTTCATTTTTTCATCGGACTTGTGCATTCATTTCATAACGAACCCGTACGCACGCAACAATTTTTGGTGTCAGAAGTGGGATTTTGAATGCCAATCACAAGAGCGATGGAAGAACAGTTAAAACAATTCATGGTAGCCTTTTGCTACATTTAAAGAAGAAATGAAAGACTCTGTTAAAGAAGAAATTAGGTCCGTTAAAGATGAAATGAAGTTGGGCTAGGAATCCGTTAAAGGAGAAATGAAATTGGGCCAGGAATCCGTTAAGGAAGAGAAGAAATCTCTTAAAAATGAGATGAAAGCAGGTCAGGACGAAATGAAAAGAGAAATTACCTGCGTAATAGAAAATAAATTTGAGGCTATGGAAGGCAGAATAGACGCGGTTGAAACTAAAGTTGGACAAATAGAAGAAAGAGTTTCTTCGGTAAAAGAACAAGTAGAAGAAAGAATTTCTTCTGTAAAAGAACATATAGAAGAGAGAGTATCTGCCGTCCAACAACAAATTGAAGAAAGGGTTTCTGCTGCTGTTGCAAAAGAAGTTGACACTTTAAAGAAGAGCATAGCGACAGAAGGAAGCCATTCTGAGGGTTTTAAATTCTTACCGATGCCTGCTCGTCCATCTCTGAAGTTATCCACATATGATGGGAAGACATCCTGGCAAGTGTATAAAACACAATTTTCTATCGTTTCGGCTGCGAATGGATGGGATTCCCAAACTAAGGCCTGTCATCTCGCCGCTTCTCTGAGAGCAGACGCAGCGGATATCCTGCAGATGCTTCCAGAAATCCAAAGACTTGACTTCGAAGCTCTATCCGGCGCATTGGAGCTGCGCTTTGGCGAGAAGTGTTTAAAAGACTACAGCAGGCTTCAATTAAAATCCCGTCAACAGAAGCCCACCGAATCACTCCAGGAACTCGCCACGGATGTTGAAAGGCTGTCCCACCTCGCCTTTACGGAGTGCCCGAGAGAAACGAGGGAAATCCTGTCCCTGCAGTATTTCATCGATGGCATCCGGGACCCTGAAATACAGAAAGCACTGCGAATGGCGGATGTTAAAGATCTGAAAAGCGCTCTAGTGTACGCCATGAAATTGGAGGCAGCCCAGCAAGCAACTCTTAGGGATCGCTACCCAGTCAGAGCTGTGCGAGTCCACGACCCAGGGGACCAATTGATGGCTCGTTTAGATGATTTATCCAGACAAGTCGATGCTTTGATACGGAGTAGCAGTGAGAACAAAGTGGCTGTAAGATGTTGGAGATGTGGTTCTGAAGGTCACCTACGACGGCATTGCAGAACACCCCAGGGCACGGATAATGAAACGGATGAGTTGACAAGACCAGTGAATGCTTTAAGACGGAATAGTGGTGAAACAAAACCGACCCTAAAGTGCTGGAATTGCGGTGTTGAAGGCCACCTACGAAGGAACTGCGGAACTCCCCAGAGCACGGAAAATAAGACACACGATTTAAACAGACAATTAAATGCCACGGGAAGGAAAAGGACTCACAAGAAACCAAAGTGCTGGAGCTGTGGAGCTGAAGGCCACGTACGAAAGAATTGCAGAACACCCCAGGGTACGAAAATTGAGACAATTTCTGAGCAACGACGCAGGAAACAAATTAATGACCATATCAAGGAACGGAGGTTGCCAGATAATGAAAGACCCTGTTTTAAAGCGCTTAAGATCTCTAAAGTGAGTGGCAACAATAACGGACTGTCCAACAATGGGAATATCGATGGAGTTCCTTGCAATATGATCATTGACACAGGAGCTAATGTTACCATCATTAGGAAAGATTTAGCTGAACAGTTTAAAGATAAACTTATTTGGACGCCATCCTGTGTTACCCTTCAGACTGCGTCTGGTGACAAGATCGACGTAACTGGGAAGTTAAACGTAAACATGACGTTTGGAAGTGCCGCCTACCATCACACGGCATATGTGGCGGATATTACAGATCCATGCATACTCGGATTGGACTTTTTAAGGAAATACAATTTTTCCTTAGATTTCAAAAACAATAAGCTGCTTTCAGCATCTGATGGCATGACTATCCATCCTCAAAAGGGATCCTCGCCTGGAAATGTCGACGCCTTGTCCGAAAGATCGAGCTCGGGAAGCTGCCGAAATCATACCAGGGTCGAAAAGAAACTCAAGACTACCAGCTATTCTCCATCCCAGAAGCTCTTCGGTCGAGACCTTCGTCTGCCTTGTGACCGCCTGTTTAGTCGCCCTACGGATGCGCCTTCATCGCCTGAGGAACACATCCAAGATGCCCAGGCCCGGTTTGAGGGGATGCACCGTTCTGCACGAAAGCGAGTCAACTTGGCGACGGAGAAAATGAAGACCAGATGCGACACAAGAGCTACTAGACAGAGATCCAACAAAGGAGACAAGGTGTGGTTGTGGAACCCAATTCAACGAAAAGGACTGAGTCCTAACTTACAGTCACCTTCGGATGGTCCATATACAGTGCTGAACACGAATGACGTCGTGGTTCGGATCCGTGAGTCTTCGAACTCTTAGACAGGTTAGCTCATTACTATGGCCATAGTACATAATGTAAATAATTGTAAATAGTATAAGACCATGGTCCATTTTGTTTTTAAATGTGTATTTGATTTGTATTTGATAGCATTTCATTTGTTTTATGTATTGCATTTATTGTTCATGTTGTTTATTATTGTAATGTAATGCTTATTAATGCATTTATGCCACAGTTGTAAGTTTAGCTTCCTGTCCAGGGATTGTACTGCCCGGGACGTGCAGTCCTTGGGAAGGGGGCAGTGTTACGAATTTGGTATTTAAAAAGCTAATGTTAGTTCAATTATAAATTAAATGGTTTTATTTCTCGCGCAGTGCAGCGCGTGACGAATATTAAAAGAAAGCTAAGCCGGAAAATTGAAAATACAAGAGCGCGTGCATTAAATAAATAAATATCTCTTTTTGATTTCGAGAAAGTACTGGAAAATTCTAGCGCGTGATTTTAAAATCTTATAAAAGGAGGAAAACATCTCAGTTTGTAGTAGTTGCTTAGTTTGTTGTTGTTTAGAAAACTGCCGTTGTTGATTATAGCGAATTCGCGGATTAGCGTTCTTTAGCTGTTTTGAATTACGTTCTATTGTACATTTAAGTAGTTAAAAGATAACTACTGTGAGATATTGTGATACTGCATGATAATTTGAGAAAATTTAAGCATTTCTGTTGTGATAATAATAAATTTTTGTTCATTTTTTCATCGGACTTGTGCATTCATTTCATAACGAACCCGTACGCACGCAACAATTTTTGGTGTCAGAAGTGGGATTTTGAATGCCAATCACAAGAGCGATGGAAGAACAGTTAAAACAATTCATGGTAGCCTTTTGCTACATTTAAAGAAGAAATGAAAGACTCTGTTAAAGAAGAAATGAAGTTGAGCCAGGAATCCGTTAAAGGAGAAATGAAATTGGGCCAGGAATCCGTTAAGGAAGAGATGAAATCTCTTAAAAATGAGATGAAAGCAGGTCAGGACGAAATGAAAAGAGAAATTACCTGCGTAATAGAAAATAAATTTGAGGCTATGGAAGGCAGAATAGACGCGGTTGAAACTAAAGTTGGACAAATAGAAGAAAGAGTTTCTTCGGTAAAAGAACAAGTAGAAGAAAGAATTTCTTCTGTAAAAGAACATATAGAAGAGAGAGTATCTGCCGTCCAACAACAAATTGAGGAAAGGGTTTCTGCTGCTGTTGCAAAAGAAGTTGACACTTTAAAGAAGAGCATAGCGACAGAAGGAAGCCATTCTGAGGGTTTTAAATTCTTACCGATGCCTGCTCGTCCATCTCTGAAGTTATCCACATATGATGGGAAGACATCCTGGCAAGTGTATAAAACACAATTTTCTATCGTTTCGGCTGCGAATGGATGGGATTCCCAAACTAAGGCCTGTCATCTCGCCGCTTCTCTGAGAGCAGACGCAGAGGATATCCTGCAGATGCTTCCAGAAAACCAAAGACTTGACTTCGAAGCTCTATCCGGCGCATTGGAGCTGCGCTTTGGCGAGAAGTGTTTAAAAGACTACAGCAGGCTTCAATTAAAATCCCGTCAACAGAAGCCCACCGAATCACTCCAGGAACTCGCCACGGATGTTGAAAGGCTGTCCCACCTCGCCTTTACGGAGTGCCCGAGAGAAACGAGGGAAATCCTGTCCCTGCAGTATTTCATCGATGGCATCCGGGACCCTGAAATACAGAAAGCACTGCGAATGGCGGATGTTAAAGATCTGAAAAGCGCTCTAGTGTACGCCATGAAATTGGAGGCAGCCCAGCAAGCAACTCTTAGGGATCGCTACCCAGTCAGAGCTGTGCGAGTCCACGACCCAGGGGACCAATTGATGGCTCGTTTAGATGATTTATCCAGACAAGTCGATGCTTTGATACGGAGTAGCAGTGAGAACAAAGTGGCTGTAAGATGTTGGAGATGTGGTTCTGAAGGTCACCTACGACGGCATTGCAGAACACCCCAGGGCACGGATAATGAAACGGATGAGTTGACAAGACCAGTGAATGCTTTAAGACGGAATAGTGGTGAAACAAAACCGACCCTAAAGTGCTGGAATTGCGGTGTTGAAGGCCACCTACGAAGGAACTGCGGAACTCCCCAGAGCACGGAAAATAAGACACACGATTTAAACAGACAATTAAATGCCACGGGAAGGAAAAGGACTGACAAGAAACCAAAGTGCTGGAGCTGTGGAGCTGAAGGCCACGTACGAAAGAATTGCAGAACACCCCAGGGTACGAAAATTGAGACAATTTCTGAGCAACGACGCAGGAAACAAATTAATGACCATATCAAGGAACGGAGGTTGCCAGATAATGAAAAACCCTGTTTTAAAGCGCTTAAGATCTCTATAGTGAGTGGCAACAATAACGGACTGTCCAACAATGGGAATATCGATGGAGTTCCTTGCAATATGATCATTGACACAGGAGCTAATGTTACCATCATTAGGAAAGATTTAGCTGAACAGTTTAAAGATAAACTTATTTGGACGCCATCCTGTGTTACCCTTCAGACTGCGTCTGGTGACAAGATCGACATAACTGGGAAGTTAAACGTAAACATCACGTTTGGAAGTGCCGCCTACCATCACACGGCATATGTGGCGGATATTACAGATCCATGCATACTCGGATTGGACTTTTTAAGGAAATACAATTTTTCCTTAGATTTCAAAAACAATAAGCTGCTTTCAGCATCTGATGGCATGACTATCCATCCTCAAAAGGGATCCTCGCCTGGAAATGTCGACGCCTTGTCCGAAAGATCGAGCTCGGGAAGCTGCCGAAATCATACCAGGGTCGAAAAGAAACTCAAGACTACCAGCTATTCTCCATCCCAGAAGCTCTTCGGTCGAGACCTTCGTCTGCCTTGTGACCGCCTGTTTAGTCGCCCTACGGATGCGCCTTCATCGCCTGAGGAACACATCCAAGATGCCCAGGCCCGGTTTGAGGGGATGCACCGTTCTGCACGAAAGCGAGTCAACTTGGCGACGGAGAAAATGAAGACCAGATGCGACACAAGAGCTACTAGACAGAGATCCAACAAAGGAGACAAGGTGTGGTTGTGGAACCCAATTCAACGAAAAGGACTGAGTCCTAACTTACAGTCACCTTCGGATGGTCCATATACAGTGCTGAACACGAATGACGTCGTGGTTCGGATCCGTGAGTCTTCGAACTCTTAGACAGGTTAGCTCATTACTATGGCCATAGTACATAATGTAAATAATTGTAAATAGTATAAGACCATGGTCCATTTTGTTTTTAAATGTGTATTTGATTTGTATTTGATAGCATTTGATTTGTTTTATGTATTGCATTTATTGTTCATGTTGTTTATTATTGTAATGTAATGCTTATTAATGCATTTATGCCACAGTTGTAAGTTTAGCTTCCTGTCCAGGGATTGTACTGCCCGGGACGTGCAGTCCTTGGGAAGGGGGCAGTGTTACGAATTTGGTATTTAAAAAGCTAATGTTAGTTCAATTATAAATTAAATGGTTTTATTTCTCGCGCAGTGCAGCGCGTGACGAATATTAAAAGAAAGCTAAGCCGGAAAATTGAAAATACAAGAGCGCGTGCATTAAATAAATAAATATCTCTTTTTGATTTCGAGAAAGTACTGGAAAATTCTAGCGCGTGATTTTAAAATCTTATAAAAGGAGGAAAACATCTCAGTTTGTAGTAGTTGCTTAGTTTGTTGTTGTTTAGAAAACTGCCGTTGTTGATTATAGCGAATTCGCGGATTAGCGTTCTTTAGCTGTTTTGAATTACGTTCTATTGTACATTTAAGTAGTTAAAAGATAACTACTGTGAGATATTGTGATACTGCATGATAATTTGAGAAAATTTAAGCATTTCTGTTGTGATAATAATAAATTTTTGTTCATTTTTTCATCGGACTTGTGCATTCATTTCATAACGAACCCGTACGCACGCAACAATTTTTGGTGTCAGAAGTGGGATTTTGAATGCCAATCACAAGAGCGATGGAAGAACAGTTAAAACAATTCATGGTAGCCTTTTGCTACATTTAAAGAAGAAATGAAAGACTCTGTTAAAGAAGAAATGAAGTTGAGCCAGGAATCCGTTAAAGGAGAAATGAAATTGGGCCAGGAATCCGTTAAGGAAGAGATGAAATCTCTTAAAAATGAGATGAAAGCAGGTCAGGACGAAATGAAAAGAGAAATTACCTGCGTAATAGAAAATAAATTTGAGGCTATGGAAGGCAGAATAGACGCGGTTGAAACTAAAGTTGGACAAATAGAAGAAAGAGTTTCTTCGGTAAAAGAACAAGTAGAAGAAAGAATTTCTTCTGTAAAAGAACATATAGAAGAGAGAGTATCTGCCGTCCAACAACAAATTGAGGAAAGGGTTTCTGCTGCTGTTGCAAAAGAAGTTGACACTTTAAAGAAGAGCATAGCGACAGAAGGAAGCCATTCTGAGGGTTTTAAATTCTTACCGATGCCTGCTCGTCCATCTCTGAAGTTATCCACATATGATGGGAAGACATCCTGGCAAGTGTATAAAACACAATTTTCTATCGTTTCGGCTGCGAATGGATGGGATTCCCAAACTAAGGCCTGTCATCTCGCCGCTTCTCTGAGAGCAGACGCAGAGGATATCCTGCAGATGCTTCCAGAAAACCAAAGACTTGACTTCGAAGCTCTATCCGGCGCATTGGAGCTGCGCTTTGGCGAGAAGTGTTTAAAAGACTACAGCAGGCTTCAATTAAAATCCCGTCAACAGAAGCCCACCGAATCACTCCAGGAACTCGCCACGGATGTTGAAAGGCTGTCCCACCTCGCCTTTACGGAGTGCCCGAGAGAAACGAGGGAAATCCTGTCCCTGCAGTATTTCATCGATGGCATCCGGGACCCTGAAATACAGAAAGCACTGCGAATGGCGGATGTTAAAGATCTGAAAAGCGCTCTAGTGTACGCCATGAAATTGGAGGCAGCCCAGCAAGCAACTCTTAGGGATCGCTACCCAGTCAGAGCTGTGCGAGTCCACGACCCAGGGGACCAATTGATGGCTCGTTTAGATGATTTATCCAGACAAGTCGATGCTTTGATACGGAGTAGCAGTGAGAACAAAGTGGCTGTAAGATGTTGGAGATGTGGTTCTGAAGGTCACCTACGACGGCATTGCAGAACACCCCAGGGCACGGATAATGAAACGGATGAGTTGACAAGACCAGTGAATGCTTTAAGACGGAATAGTGGTGAAACAAAACCGACCCTAAAGTGCTGGAATTGCGGTGTTGAAGGCCACCTACGAAGGAACTGCGGAACTCCCCAGAGCACGGAAAATAAGACACACGATTTAAACAGACAATTAAATGCCACGGGAAGGAAAAGGACTGACAAGAAACCAAAGTGCTGGAGCTGTGGAGCTGAAGGCCACGTACGAAAGAATTGCAGAACACCCCAGGGTACGAAAATTGAGACAATTTCTGAGCAACGACGCAGGAAACAAATTAATGACCATATCAAGGAACGGAGGTTGCCAGATAATGAAAAACCCTGTTTTAAAGCGCTTAAGATCTCTATAGTGAGTGGCAACAATAACGGACTGTCCAACAATGGGAATATCGATGGAGTTCCTTGCAATATGATCATTGACACAGGAGCTAATGTTACCATCATTAGGAAAGATTTAGCTGAACAGTTTAAAGATAAACTTATTTGGACGCCATCCTGTGTTACCCTTCAGACTGCGTCTGGTGACAAGATCGACATAACTGGGAAGTTAAACGTAAACATCACGTTTGGAAGTGCCGCCTACCATCACACGGCATATGTGGCGGATATTACAGATCCATGCATACTCGGATTGGACTTTTTAAGGAAATACAATTTTTCCTTAGATTTCAAAAACAATAAGCTGCTTTCAGCATCTGATGGCATGACTATCCATCCTCAAAAGGGATCCTCGCCTGGAAATGTCGACGCCTTGTCCGAAAGATCGAGCTCGGGAAGCTGCCGAAATCATACCAGGGTCGAAAAGAAACTCAAGACTACCAGCTATTCTCCATCCCAGAAGCTCTTCGGTCGAGACCTTCGTCTGCCTTGTGACCGCCTGTTTAGTCGCCCTACGGATGCGCCTTCATCGCCTGAGGAACACATCCAAGATGCCCAGGCCCGGTTTGAGGGGATGCACCGTTCTGCACGAAAGCGAGTCAACTTGGCGACGGAGAAAATGAAGACCAGATGCGACACAAGAGCTACTAGACAGAGATCCAACAAAGGGGACAAGGTGTGGTTGTGGAACCCAATTCAACGAAAAGGACTGAGTCCTAAATTACAGTCACCTTCGGATGGTCCATATACAGTGCTGAACACGAATGACGTCGTGGTTCGGATCCGTGAGTCTTCGAACTCTTAGACAGGTTAGCTCATTACTATGGCCATAGTACATAATGTAAATAATTGTAAATAGTATAAGACCATGGTCCATTTTGTTTTTAAATGTGTATTTGATTTGTATTTGATAGCATTTGATTTGTTTTATGTATTGCATTTATTGTTCATGTTGTTTATTATTGTAATGTAATGCTTATTAATGCATTTATGCCACAGTTGTAAGTTTAGCTTCCTGTCCAGGGATTGTACTGCCCGGGACGTGCAGTCCTTGGGAAGGGGGCAGTGTTACGAATTTGGTATTTAAAAAGCTAATGTTAGTTCAATTATAAATTAAATGGTTTTATTTCTCGCGCAGTGCAGCGCGTGACGAATATTAAAAGAAAGCTAAGCCGGAAAATTGAAAATACAAGAGCGCGTGCATTAAATAAATAAATATCTCTTTTTGATTTCGAGAAAGTACTGGAAAATTCTAGCGCGTGATTTTAAAATCTTATAAAAGGAGGAAAACATCTCAGTTTGTAGTAGTTGCTTAGTTTGTTGTTGTTTAGAAAACTGCCGTTGTTTTCTATATAATGCTGCATTAAACATTTTGCTTCTAAGAAATATGGTATCTTACAAAAATTAATGGATACTTTTAGGTTGCTTTTAATGAGAGGCTATCTGTCCAACGGGAACAAAATCAAACCAAAAAGCAATGATCATCTGATCGTTACATAAAATAATGCAAATATTCATAACGTAAGAATGACACAAATTGCCTGCGTCAAAAGTTTGCGCATACTGGCAGAAACCTTTACGACAATTGAATGTGGCTACAAGTTTAATATCTTTACATGGTATCCTCTTCCTTTCATAACTTCTCTCAATCTACACTCATGTCCATAAATTAAGGATAATGCAAAACCAGGCAAAGGAAGAGTTAAAAGCAAAACAAATTTGACTTATTTGTAAAGCTTATTTATTAAACAAAAGGTAAAGAGAAAAAAAAAAAAAAAAAAAAAAAAAAAAAAAAAAAAGATGCTATATATTTGATATTATTAAAAAAATTAGCGAATTTTTCTCCCTGGAGCAAATTACAAAGAAAACCTATTTACAAAAAACCAATATTACATGGTTGGTATGATTGTTAATACATTGTATGTCCCCCAGACGATGCAATACAGTCCGTATAACGCCTAGGCATGCTGAGTATCAAATTATCGTTCTGATCTTGGGGGATATTACACCACTCAAAAAGCAATGCTCTCCGAAGTTCCGGCAGACATGTAGGAGGAGGTTGACGGGCTGCAACTCGTCGGCCAAACATGTCCCACACGTACTCTACTGGATTCAAATCCGGTGAGAATGCTGGCCAGTCCATACGGGTGATATCCTTCGATTGAAGGCATTCGCTTACCATGTTTTCACGGTGAGAACGGGCGTTATCATCTGTAAACACAAATTGTGCGTCTATGGCGCCCCGAAACAAACGTACATGTTGTTCCAGAATGACGTCCCGATAGATTTGGCTTGTCATGGTTCCAATTTGAACATGCAGGTCAGTTCTGGAACCGAGAATAATTCCACCCCAAACAAGCACTCCTCCACCACCGTAACGGTGTCGTTCAATGATGTTTTCTTGGTGGTAACGGGTATCTGGAGCTCTCCATATGAAAGTCCGGCGAGAATCAGACTGCAAGCTAAACCTGGACTCGTCGGAAAACATCACACAAACCCACTGTTGCGGTGTCCACAATGCATGCTCTCTACTCCAGGCTAACCGCAGGCGAGAGTGAGTTGCAGTAAGTGGAACGCATCTGACATGTCTACGAGCATATAGACCAATCTGCCCTAAGCGTCTGTACACGGTCTGCCTTGAAATTGTCGTACCAGTGGCCGAAGAGAGCTGACGAGACAGGTCTGAGGCTGTGCTCCGCCTGTTTCTTTTGGCAGTAACTGCCAAATACCGGTCCTCATTCGGCGTTGTAACTCTGGGGCGACCTGTGCTGTAACGTCCACTCACATTACCATCATCTTGGAATCGTTGCCAAAGCCTGGAGATGACACTCTGGGCAATTCCAAGTTCGTCTGATACTTCCAGTTGGGTACGCCCACATTCCAGACGGCCGATAATGCTACCACGTAAAAAATCACCCAAATGCGTCCTTTGTGTCATAACTATTCGATTATTGCACTGAAATGCTTATAAAGCGCCTGCGAACAATTTTACTTCTTTGCCTGTATTCCTTATATATCACTCTCTTACACTCTCGTCATTGTGATGTACCATCGGTGCCATCTGGTTACTTCCTGAAATTTGCATATGATTCTTGAAGATGTGTGTACTGATTTTACAGGTGATATTTTTATTTTAGAGTTCGATTTCCGCGTGACTCCGAATTATCCTTAATTTATGGACATGAGTGTATTTCGTATAACCAGCTTAGATGTCTTCTCTGCGGTTATTCTGTTACACTCTTCTACCATGACAGATTTGGGCATTTCTTTGGATGTTATTTAATGCTTCTTGGTTCTCCATTCGAGTAAATCCCATAAATGCCCTATTTTGTTTAGATTTTGGATCTGGGGTGGTGTATGAAGTTGGTTTAGCACATGGTAGAACAGCTACCATGTGCTAATGGTCCGCCTAATGTACGCCGTGTAGTAATATCAATGTCTTGATGAAAGAAAAAAACTTCCCTCACCTCAAACTTGCCGGTCAGTTTTATTAATGGGTTAGTCAATAAATTCTAGATTACAAAACCCACTTCTTCCCACGCATACCGAAACAATAACGCCGCCTCGTACAATCTGGGCACGAAATTGATGTTTTTTCAGTTCTTTTCAAACTGTAATTAAACTGTATTTTTTTTTTAATCTTTCAGCAACATTTTTAGCTATTTTGGGAGCTGACTGGGCTTGGATCTATTCTTACAGAACGGATTACAAAGAGAGATTCCAGAGGTGACAGTGCAGACGGGCAGCCAGATCTTGGTTTGAAAGTTTAAGTCCAGTTGATTTGTAGTTCATGAACACTTTTAGAATCGAAGAATGTCTTCTGTTAATAGTTTCAGCAATTGCTCTAAGAGTTCTCCCTCTTTCCCAAAGATATACCATAATCTTTCTTTCAGCTACACTGATCTCGTTTCTATTACCTGTCATGAAATCACATGAGCAATCAAATCTCATCCTGGTTTAGTCACTACAGAAGCTTACGGTTGCTGAATTACTTCAGAAAACACGACTAATTACAATTACACTGGTGTGCAAAAATTAAGGACGAAGTCGAAAAATTAGCATATCAGCTAAACGAAGAGGCAGAGCGGACAGAAAGACCAATCAGGAGATTAAGTAAGGTGATGTACGGTAGCACATGCGCAGATATGCAGGTAGACGTAATGGGGGAGTGTCTGAGTAGTATAAAGCATGTTATCGGTGTAAGATCAGTATTTCTGGCAAAGAGATTGCACGCCGTATAGCAGTTAAAATCACACCGAGTTGCTGCCTCAGCCAGAAACGGCGAATAATCAATCTGTTAGACGACATCTGGATGCTTTTACCCGAGGTCGAATCATTGGGAAGTTGGAGGAAGGCCGCAGTGTGACAAGTGTGGCTGCAGAGTTCGGAATTGCTCACAGCATCGTTTCACGACTTTGGAGACAACTTCAAATTACAGGAACAGCTATCCGGGGGTTTAGTAGTGGTCGTCCACGAGGAACCACACCCGCAGATGACCGGTATATTGCCTTACAGGACAGAAGAAACAGGCGGCAGACAGCGGGAGAAATCGCTAGACACATGACACAGGCGACTGGACGACCGATATGGCGTTTTACCGTGGCCAGAAGACTGCACGGTGGTGGTCTGTTTGCACGACGCCCTGTACAGTGTGTACCTCTAACGCCTGCCCATCGGAGAAGGCGTTCTCTGTGGTGCCGGGAACACCGGAATTGGAGAGACAATGAATGGGGACGAGTACTCTTTACAGATGAGAGCAGATTCAGTCTGAGTAGCGATTCTCATCGCATACTCATCTGGAGAGCGGGGAAGCCGCAATCATCCCTCGAACATCATTGAAAGGGACAGGTATGGAGGTGGCGGTGTTCTCGTTTGGGGAGGCATCATGCTTGGTAGTCGTACAGACCTTCACATCTTCGACGCAGGTTCAGTCAACGGGACCCGTTATTGTAACGAGATTCTTCTTCCATATGTGCGTCTTTTTAGAGGCGCTAAGGGTCCGCAGTTACTTTTCATGGACGACAATGCACCATGTCATCGCACAATAGCTGCCGAAGAGCTCTTAGAGAGTGATGATATTGAACGTATGGATTGGCCGGCACGATCTCCGGATCTCAACCTCATCGAGCATGTATGGGATTTTCTAGGCAGACGCTTGGCAGCTCGTACCTTACCACCAGTAACGATTCCGGAGCTTCGATTGGCGCTGCAAGACGAATGAGCAGCAATGCCTCGACAACTCATTGACACCCTCATTCTCAGCATGGGCAGACGTTGTGAAACCTGCCTAGCAGTCAGGGGAGATCATATCCCCTATTAAAGACCGGATGTTTCTTGCTGGACACCCATCACAGGGATGTTTCGGCGTTCAGTCGCATTGCGCTCCATGCTACTTTTTCAATAAAGCTTCTTTTTATCCCTCTGATTTCTCTTTTACTAAGTGTTGCTTACATTACTCATGTCCTTACGTATTGGGGATCTTACGGTATTAAATGTGTTGATTTGGAAAGCTTTTGCACAAAGTTATATTGAAAAAACCGTCTCGTCCTTAATTTTTGCACACTAGTGTATATCTCAATAAACAGGTATAGGTAGAATTTTTTTTGGTAGATTCTTTGAATCTTGAAGAATCACAGAAATGAGTGTTGATTTTCCTAAGCATGTTTTCAATAGTGATTTTAGCATGAACACAGAAGATGATCGCCCGCACACAGACTTTCGGCGACAAGTGTACGTACGCTTGTTGACATATTATTTCCCTTAACTTTAATTCCCATATATTAAATAGTAGGTATAACAAGCTGCAATTGACTAATATATGCTTAATATCATGTTTAAAACCACTGCCGAGCAGCCGTTAGGGAGTAATGGATTCAAAAATCTTAAATTATATACAAGGTGTGACCCCCCCCCACACACACATACAAAAAAGACTGGTTCAATAAAAATTGTACTTACAGAATCAGTTCTCCGTAACATTATCACCCTTCAGCATTCACACACTTCTGCATTCGGTGCTACCATTGCTGGTAACAGTTCTGGAACGAGGTTTATGGAAGGCCCTTCAGGAGATTCTCCGTTTATGCCTGAACCTCTTCAGCTGAGGTAAACTGGATTCTCTTTAAGTAAGTATTAACTTTAGGAAATAAAAAAAAAGTCGCATAGAGCTAAATCAGGTGAATATGGATGATGCTCCATCACAATAATGTTTTTGCTAGTCAGAAACTGCTTGACAGATAGGGGCGTGTGAACGGGTACATTGTCCTGGTGCAACAGCCATCCATCACTCCACAACTATGGCCTTTTCTCCCCCTAATATTTTCAAGGAGTATTTTTAGTACTTCAATGTAGCAGTATTGATTAACAGTTTGACCACTGGAAACCCATTCAGTCATGATGAACGTGCTGGGCGCCCAAGGGGGATCCCATCATCTTCCACACTGTCCCTTAGCCCTGAAAACCGCTTATGCTATGCAAACACATGTGCATGAGACAAAGTTTCATCCGCATAAGCCTCGGTTAACATTTGAAAGGTTTCCTCCTTGGCTGAATTCTTAAGTTTCACAAGAAACTTGATGTTGATTCGCTGTTCGGTTTTTACATTAGACATTTTTCCGGCAGAATGCAGTTGTTAGTGTTCACTCAATAACACGCTGATATGGTCCCTGTGACGTTTCCCTGCTAAAAATGCCCCGTAGAAACCCATAAATTTTTTTTACGGGGAATTGGCCTACGGGTACCCGTACAGCTCTGCGGGTACCCGTAGGCCAAATCCCCGTAAAAACCCATAGACAGAAACCCGTACAACTGCACGGGTACCCGTAGGCCAAATCCCCGTAAAAACCCATAGAAAGAAACCCGTACGGTTGTACGGGTACCCGTAGGCCAAATCCCCGTAAAAACCCATAGAAAGAAACCCGTACGATTGTACGGGTACCCGTAGGCCAAATCCCCGTAAAAACCCATAAAAAGAAACCCGTACGTTTGTACGGGTACCCGTAGGCCAAATTCCCGTAAAAACCCATAAAAAGAAACCCAGGCCGAATACCCGTAAAAACCCATAAAAAGAAACCCAGGCCGAATACCCGTAAAAACCCATAAAAAGAAACCCAGGCCGAATACCCGTAAAAACCCATAGAAAGAAACCTGCACAGCTGTATAGGTACCTGTAGGCCAAATACCCGTAAAAATACCTGTAAACAGAAACCCGTACGACTGTACGGATACGAGTAGGCCAAATCTCTATAGAAACCTGTAGAACTGTAGGCACTATAAACAAAATCCCAGTAAAAACCCATAGCCAAAAATCAAAACTTTATATGTATATCCATTGGCCAAATTTCCATAAAAAAATGGATATTCCGTAGGTCTATGCCTTGTAAAAACCAGTAAACAAAAGCATGTACAGGCACCCATATGCCAAATCCTGTAAAAACCACTACACAAAAATCCACAGACCAATAAAGGTACCTCTTGGAAAAATCGCTGCACAAAACCCATAAACAGAACCAATAGCATTATACTATAGTGGAGTATCCATACATAGAATCGTACATAGAACGGGTATCCATATACAGAATCCCTATAAAAAACAATGCACAAAAATAGAACTGTAAATCAAATTTCCATAAAAACATAAACCAGCAGAAGTACATAATTAGCACTGAACAGAACTAAATTGCGGAGAAAGCATGTAAAGTAATTTTAAATAAAACTCAATGCGAATAAATAAAAATTTTAAAATATCTAGAAGCCTACGAGCCTGTCCTTAATGCACGTCAATATCTATAAACATATTACAAAATTTTAAACTACCTTTATATAATTCTGAAAATAAAATGAATAGAAAGATAATAACCAAAGTCATGATTCACAACCATCGAATGATATATGTACATGTATATATGTAAGAAAAATAAGGAATATGCAAAAGATTAAATTAGCAGCGTAAAATTAATTTTCCTTCTCTATTCTAAAAACAGTTTCTTTCTGCACTGCATCATTTCGAGAATAATTCATGTCACATGACTCTTACATAATTTGATGTTGTAAAAGAAACTAAAACTCAAACAGCCAATTGTAATTTTATAGCAGTATTAACTATCAAATACGAGTAAAAATGCATCGAAAACCAAAATTAACTCGGTCTTAATTAAGATCTCACCCTTAACATAACGCATTTGCTTTGTACGCTTTGTATTAGCTGGATTGCAGTCTATCTGCTCCTTGTTTCTTACTACACATTTATCAAAAAAGTTAATTTTTGGAATAGGCATAAATAATGTGCCAACTTGTTTGTGGCTGCAACATATTTGCTGAAAGAAAAGTTGAATTAAATCTACCTCAACTGCCCAATTTCTTATTCATTGTGGATTAGAGTTTCAACATCTCTAAGCCATCAAAATTCTTGCTGTTCATTACGGATTCAGCTGCTTGTATACGACTACAGAATCCATTACATATATATATATAATATCATTTCATTTGATGGTTGTGAATCATTACTTTGACTGTATATATATTATTCATTTCATTATAAATATATACATATAGTACTGTACCTCACTGCATATATTTGTATTTCAGTTCTTTAATTGGGAAATTAAACAATTGTATTTAATCACATCAGCTTGTTTAACAATTTGATACCTAATGAGAAATGTATTGCCAAAGGATGGTACTTTCTAGCATCTGCTTAAATTTTAAGTTACCTACAATGCACTAAACCAAATTAAAAAACAAAACTAGAAGAAACCCAAATTTTCAGGAAGAGAAACATTATTAACAAGCAAGCAAAAAGAATACGGGACTTGCAAATTAGAAACTTAACATAGAGTTCAAATTTAGCATACTTGCTATCCCCTTAAAGCTCGCTTACCAATGATAGTAACACCCTGCAGCTTATTATGACATGCATACACATAGATATTTTGCGTGGAAGAAAGGATGAATCCAAGAATATAATGTAGTGAAGAAATAATAATATACAAACACTGTGTCGACCCCTTATTACAATACTTTGAATGTTAACTGTATCTCTCAAAAAATAAATGAAACATGAAGATAACATATAATAAACTTAATAGTACCCAAAATACAATAAATTATATTGTAACAAAATGAATTTAAAAAAATTTACAAGTTTCAACAAATACCAATTCTCAACGCACAGTTCGGGAATTAAGAAAATATCTCATAGCGTATAATGTTTTATTCCGTATCTCACTTTTAGTGCTATATAATCTTCCACAGATTTTATATAAATAAAATCTATAACATAATGGGTGTTTATAGTATATATAGTTCTTGATGTAAAAAAGATCAACTTTCGTACTGTAAAAATTCCATCTATGCGAATAAGTGTGAATATACTCATATACACATAATTATACTAAATAACTAATTTAACGAAACTAAATTCCTATAGAAAAATGGGGAAAGTGTAGAATCGCCCACTGCTTGGAGTGTTTTTAAGAATTGCACATACTCGGTATCCATGTACACATCGACATATTTTCACTTAAAAAAACATCCCAGAATTGCACAAAAATGCCATTGTGCACTCCTTTGACTTTATTCATGTACACATCGACCTATTTTCACTTAAAAAGTCAAAAGAAAATTGACAAAAATCCAATTCCTTTTACTTTTGTACAAAGTACCAAATAAATAAGTGGGCGATTCTGCACTTTACCCGAAAAAATATATAAAAATACCATTTACCTATATATATTAATAATTTATTATTACACAAGGTTTTCATATATCATCTCAAAGGAACATAAATTTAATTAAAGCGATGCATTATTGGAATAAATTTGAGTCAGTGTTTTAGGTGCAAGTTATTTAGATTTCTATTGTAGAAAGAATACTTGAAATAATGTATAGAAATATTATTTTGAACCATAAAAATTCTCAATAGTAAAATTTAAAGTACTGAAAAGGTAGCTATTGTTTTTGACAGTAGATTATATAATATAAAAATACCTCATGATGAGCATTTTCTGAAATTACAATGCCAAATGAAATTGATATAGTGCAGTATTTAGCAATAACTTTTTGTAAACAAATGTAGCTATATTCGCTTAATTGTAATGACAGTAATTTTAACTGCATTTGTATAAGGCTGTACAGAAGATTTATTTATATGGGTTTTTCATCCGTAGAGAACAACCGGATTCCCTGTGGAAGTGCTTCCGAAAAAAATGTTTAAATATTACTCTAACTATATTTGAAAGCAATGCTATAACAGCGCCCTTATAAGACTCATGATCCGAAAAGCTTTGGTTTTAAATGTCTCGTAAAAACATTCAATTACTTCTGCAAAATTCATACCCACGTAAAAATTACTACACCGAAGTCAATTGATTATACAGCAAAACGTTCCTAAAACAATCAACTCCACAATTCGAGATAATGCCAGTTTCCTGTAGCCTGACAAAACTATGAATGATTTTTTAAGTTCTGTTATTTAATTATTGTCCTGACAAATGTGCCATTATCAGAGGTGGTCATTTAAGAAAATAACCACTATATGAGGTTTCAACTTAATGTAATTTTTTTCAAATAAATAATTCACTTTTTATACTCCCAAGACTAGTACATTTAATATTACATAAATCTTATTCACAAATCTATTTCTATTTCAAAAGCAATTTATGAAAAACACATTTGAAATTTTCTTCATCAAACTAATAATAATGAAAATTAAAGTATGCATAAAAATGATTATATGTGTTTTAACAAAATAGCACAAAATATTTAATGTAAAAATGTGGCTCTAGTCTCATACTTGTAAAGAAAAATAGACCAAAAAGAAAAAAAACAATGTAAGCTACTATGATCATCTAAATTTTCACATAATTTTAGTAGTGGAAAAAAGATTCCTTAAGCGTGTATGTCTTGTCTACCCCATTCAGTAAGTAATAAACACATTAAATATTTCAATGTTTATTTCATTAATAAAACTTACCTTTTTTGCTCGCGAAATATAATTAGTACATTTTTTAAAACATAAAAAAAACATTCTTTTTGCTCGGCCACATCACATTAGTTGAAAAATTGAATCATGCAAGATCATTTTTAAGTAAGGTATGCTCAAATTTATTAGTACATAATATTCAAATGATAAAGCATCTACATGAACAAGCTTTAAAAAAGTAGTATTTCTAAACTGTAATCAAAAAAATAAATTTTCCAAAATACAGTTTCAGTAGGATGCAAAAACTATATTTCTGCATCTGCACACTGAACCAAATTATCAAGTCTGAAATTATCACTTTTCAGTCTTTAAGCACATTGTTTTTCAGGTTAAAAGTAAAGATGGAAAATCAATTTCACGCACAGAATCTCCATTTCACAACTAGTCAGTTATCAGCAACGTTCTCTCAAACATTAAACACGATTACACGAGCATGGCTTTAGTTGTATATTCATAGTCAGTGCTGGTATTTTATTATTTATTACTAATTTCTAAACAGTAAAACATAGTAAAATTTGTAATACAGTAAATCCTAGTAAATAATATATTGCATTACTACAACCACGAAGAAAATAACACCACCATCGCACAACAATAAATAGAGCGGCGCCATATTGCTTGTTTGGGAAACTTCTGAGAGTGGGGGAGGGAGGGCAAATTTTTTTTTTCACGTCAGCGTTAACAGGGAGAAAAGTTTTGCGATTCTGAATGAACTTGTTCGCGTTAAAGAGATGTTGGTTGATACCGGTGTTTATTTGTAATATCAGAAATGTAAGTGCTTATGTGTGTATATTCAGAGAACCAACTGGTAGCAAAAACCACCTCCCTAAGACGACCGCCTCTGAAAGAGACCAGTATTTCTGAAAACATAAGTATACTTTGGTATTGAATATTCCCTCTGTAAGGCGACCATCCACAAAGAAAATTCTGCAAGAGTGTCTGGTCGCCTTAGAGAGATTCATTCCGTGGATCTCCCTAAGACGACCACCTCTAAAAGATAAACGTATCTCTGAGAACGTGAGTATCTATTGGTATTGAGCATCACCTCTCTAAGGCGACCACTTGCAAATATGAATTTTTATTTGCGGCTGGTCGCCTTGGAGAGACCTGGTTGTGTGTGGTGTATATGATTACTGTTATTGTTTCCGAAAAAAAATTTTAATCAAATAAATAAGCATATTTAGTAAAAACCCTCTCTAAAACGACCACCTGCGTTTCCAGGTTACTCTGGTGGTCTTAAAGAGATCATATTTTCATTCTGTTAATTTTATTGTTTACAAGTATATTAACGTCAGATAAAAAATAGCATAAACCCATATAAACCAACAGAAGATTTATTATTATATTGATACCAGTAAGAAAACCAGTAAAATTCAATATAAACCTATACAAACCAGTACAAAGTTCTGCCATTGAATGTTGGTTGTATGGGTGTCAATTGATACCAGTAAGAAAAACCCACAGAGATCAATAGAAACCAGTAAAAGTCAATAGAGACCATCAAAAATTCTATAGGTACCAGTAGAAAGTTTTACTGGTTTCTATGGGTCATTTTGAAACCAGTAAAAAAAACCCACAAAGACCAACAGAAACCAGTAAAAGTCATTAAAAACCCATAAAATCTTATGGGTACCCATAAAAAGTTTTACTGGTTTCTATGGGGCATTTTTAGTAGGGTTCCCACTGGCGTGATCGGTTAAGTCAAAACTGGCCGCATGGATAGATGAGGTGTGTGGTATGACGTTACCAAAACAGTTGTTGGCAACTCCCCTCTGTTTTCAAACTATACACTTAGTCTTTTTTCTTGTCACATCTAGCAAAAAATTAAATCGCCAATGATAAATTTAGCTTTGGCTTAGTTCTGTAACGAGAGAACAAAATGTACCACACTGTAGCTAAAAAAAATATTAAATAAAAGTACATTCAGAGAGATAGATGAGAGCCATTTTGGTTTGACGTGCTATTTCTAAATTAAGCTATAAACTGAAGAAAAAAATCGAGATAAAGGAATTGACAACGGAAGGGGGGGGGGTCAGTAAAATAGAAATATCTCCTGAAATTAACTTAGAGAGTCTATAAAACTATAACTCAAATTAAATATATTATAGAATTTACTAAACAAAGTTAGACATTTATAAAACTCCTAAATCATACAATTAATGTTTATACGGAATTACTTAAGAACTGCACAGAATCATTACCGAATTATCTACCCAAATAAACCTACGTATTACACTTCAGGAATATTGATCATACATTGTGTCAGTGATATCAATATTCTAAGATTTTTTTAACTGAATTTTATTTTATTAAATGTGTATTATAAATGATTGCGTATATCATCTATGTGTAAACTATAAAAGAAAGAAACGCAATTACCGCGACTTAGCACATTCTGTTCAAAATGAAATCCATCAGTTAAATATTCTAAATATATGAGATCAAGTAAAATTTTCTATGCAAATCGTTGCTTCGATGGGCTGCGGGTGAAATAAAACAATTACGTCACTGAAGAAATACAGGCCAAGATACATCCGAGGAAACATGCTAAAGGAAAAAAAAATACATTACAAGGCTTAATATGGGAACTTTGTTTTTAATATGCGTCATCTACCTACTACACTGTTATCTCCGAGTTCTTTAGTTTGCAAGGTCGCGATTGAGGCACCATTTAAGAATTTAGTAATTGTCCGTCTGCTGTCTATAATTGCGGCTTTGTTGGCATTCCTAGATACAGTTTGTTGTCATTGTGATGGCATAAATCTGCTTATTTTGATGAATGAATGGTCGTAAACCTATCAAAACCTATTTATTTCAGATTTAGCACACATATTTAACCAGATTATAAGCAAATAATTTTAATGTGTCATGTTGATATTTCTTGAAGTTCATTACACAATGAACACTCCATTTCCTCTTTTACATTATTTTATGAAATATTATAAATTATGTAAAACTTTCTATATGATTCACATTTAATCATACTTCTTTAAATCTCTCCTTAGCCCATCTGATCGAACCCTAATTAATCTCAACCAATACGGAAGCATTATACAGCAATTAATATAAGAGTGGCGTAGTATCCTCTACACCTCCAATGACAAACACTACATCATTAACAAACCGCCATTGATAGATGAATACAATTCAAACCGTAACAAAGCCAGATATTGCTACTGCTGGAAAATTAATTTTACAGATAAGATTCAGAGCAGTGTAAATATTCAGTGCAGCACTTTGGAAGAACGTATTACAACTTTTTTAATTGCCGGCGCAATCTCAATTTCTGGTAAATTCTGCCGCCCGGTGTATTCCTAAATTCTAAACAGTTTGCCACCCGCTGCGGTCACCGATGCCATTTATTTTCATGTCAGTTCTTCTTCCAAACAGTAAATAAATAGCTGCGCTGTCACAAATAGTATTCTGAAATCACAAAATCAGTTGTCAAAACGTATGTTTTTCCTTCACTTGCAACTTTCCAAATATTTTAACTGTTCTGCAAACCCGCTGCAGCAGTACTAGTGTACAGACCTTATTTTATCCTAACGAATTATTTGTAGGTCAGCTTTCCTGTCCCTCCTGATTTGAATTTCCTGCTGGAATATAATTTTTAAATGACGTGGTACAATTTTGAAATCTAAACGTGTTTCAGAAGCAGTATTTAAGCTGCGTTTCAAGAGTTCGTGAGCAGTAAATGCTGTATGGTGCTCTACAGACGTTACAGTACTACAATGAGAGTGAACACCGACATCACAATAAATGGTGAAATTGTCCCTGTTGCAAGGTCGTACAAATATTTAGGAGTTAACATTGACCAAAAAGTCACCTTCAAAGATATCCATTCTGTACTAAACCATGCCAATTCTACTTATATAACCATTTATTGTTTAATTGGAAGAAAATCAAAAGTGAATATTCGTGTAAAAAGAACACTACTTATCCATTATTCGCCTTATTTTATTATACGCCGTTTCGGTTTGGGCCACTGCAAATAAAACGGAAAGAGTAAAAATAAATATCTTGCAGAACAAAATTCTAAGATCAATAGTGGACGCGCCGTGGTTTGTGCGTAACTCCATTATCCATGAGGAATTAAAAATAAATCCTATGCATGACCAAATGTTAATTACTGCTGATAATTTTTTCTAAAACGCAAAGAACACGCCTTATCCTGCAATTAAAGAAAACACCGAATATGATCCTTCCATAGAATATGTTGTAAAACGCCCTTGATCTATTCATCACAATGCACACTGGTGGTAACTGTAAACATGAATATATTTTACAAATGCTTACTTAATTTAAAATTTACATGCACAACTGTTTGCTTGACTTTGCCACTACTGACTCTTTCGCTTTCGAGTGTGGTGTGTAGCACCTTAATTTCTATAACTACCGTGAAAGGCTTTAGGACGCATTTTGATTTTCTGGCAAAAACTCGAACTAGTTCATTACAGCAGCAAAGTTATGATCCATAATCCATTCGTGAGGAGTAGCGGAGTTAGCTCCTAGTTTATGCTGCGTGTTTGAAATTAGCTCTCTAGTTTGTGTTAAGACACCTTTCAGTTTATACTGATATTCTAGGCTCGGCTTTGTTGTGTGCAGCCGATTTAGCAGTTTAGATAACTAAGCAGCCGGTCGTTAGCCATCTTAATTTAATGTGAATTTTACATTTTTATTTTATGTAAAATACAGTTAGCCACAAGTGGTGGTGACTTTTGAGCACCAAGTGCGTACATCTGTTTATTTCAGAGCTTAATTTCTAAGATTAGAAGTGTCGGAGCCCTATGGAAGACCGTCAGCAAAGAGGAACAAGAGTAAATAATTAAATAAAATGACTATTAAACTCATTAATAATTTTTAAATTAAATAGTTAATTACTATCAAATTAATTAATAGCTATTTAATTAATGTTTATAAATTGTTATTTAATCAATTATTATATAATTAATTATTATTTATTGAAATAATTAAAGATTGAAGTAATGAAATAATTGAAATTAAATAAAATGTAAAGAGGTAAATTGAAATTTAATAAGCGATTTTTAATATAATTTTATTGTTAAAATAAAATTCCTATTGAAATTGTTATTCAATTACATAAAAGAAGTGACGCAGCCTTCTTATTCAGGGCTCCGGTGCGTTCTGGCTAGAATTATGATTTATTACAAAAACTAAGAAGCACCGGAGCCGAGATCCGGTGGGCTCAGGCCCAATTTAAGCTCTAATCGTAGGGGGGAAGTTATTTTATCATCACAAAAATTAAATATACTTAAAGTATAGCTGATGAAAAATCCAGGGCGAAACAGAATGAGGGTATGAGTGGGTGGAAACAAAAAATGACTGGAATTTTGGTGAGAGAGAACGCTCTCTTTGACCGCGGCTCTCTGATATAATTATAGCCATTAAGCAGATGTGTGTTAGGGGTAAAAAATGAGTCCTGAATCTGACTCCTAAGGATGAATGTAAATTTGCTGTTTACGCTTTTCCTCCATTAGTGGATACTGTGGGAAGACGATGTATAGGACGTGCTTGAGCAGGTTATCTCAGTAATTTACTCTTATTGTACTCGCTGTCACTTAACGCACATTTAAGAACTCAAATTTTCCTTCCTGCGAGGATAACTAACTGTAAGCATCGATAACAATACAGTAGCTACGATGGCATGGCGAGAAATTTATGAGTTCCTAAACAAACTTCCCCAAATTTATTGCCCTTCTTAAAGGGAAAGGTTTCCGCATGTGAGTGAAGGGACTTTACTTGAACGTCTCATGTTCTCATGAGTTCGTATTTCTAGGGGAATAGAGTATGCAAAGTCTGCTTATTGTTAAACTAAAATGTTAGGAATTCTAATTTTTTTCCACTTTAAATTGTGGTTCATTTTATAAAAAGAAGAACCATAGTTCATCTTATTTAGGGCTCCGGTGCGCTCCGGCTAAAACTGTAATATATCTTAAAAATTGAAAAGTACCGGAGCCGGACTCCGGTGGGCTCCGGCGCAATTTAAGCACTGGTTTATTTTATTTCAAATAAAAATGTTATTTAAACCTTCTTCTGCACTATTTGTTCTTCAAAGACGTAGCGAGTATTCGCTACTTCGTCTTCTACGTAGGGTCTTCAATTTATGCTTCCAGAAAGAACACATAGACTCGTGCAGACTAGTTGCACCGGTGCTAGCGCCGATCTTGATAGTTAGATACTTACAGCTTGGTAACTATAAAAGAATGTATTCATTTGCGTCCGTTTTTCTTCTTTCACCAAACAGTTGCCAACTTTTCTTGATTGATGAGCAAAAGCAGGCGATAAAATGAACTTAAATCACCTGCTCCTTGCATAACTTTCTGCATTAAATATTTTGCATCAAATATTAAATTTTAATTATATCCAAGCATCTTGATTCTACAATATGAGAAAAATTACATTTTATTTTCTCACTCCCTCAAATGTACAACACAAGTCTTACTATCTAGAGTGCATATACCTGGAATTCCGTGTATTCTACTTTTCGACTAACATTCAACATATTAATTTATTTACATTTAGTTATCCGTTTTATTAGCATTATTCTGTTATTAAGAATTGTAAGAGTAAAGTTTAGACATTGCTTTTCTCATTACGGCCTCCATTTCGTAAACGCCACGTTGTCGTCAGGATTATCACCAAGTTCTTGTTTATATCTCGTATGTACTTTATAGCCGCCATGTTTCCGCGACTGCTTAATATCGCATCAGAAGAATCTTCTTTTAGGACTTTTGCCACAAAACACTCCACAAGGCAAGACTCATGATAATGGCGAACCGTGCTTCGTTGACTTTTATTCCGCCACTTAGAAAAGAGCCAATCTTTCAACTAGGCCTGGATTAAACATTAAGCAATATAAGCAGACGCTTAAGGAATCAAGGAAAAAGGAGGCAACATGAAAAGGTCCTTAGGTATTCAGGAAAGAGGACACCAAAAAGTTTCCCATTGGTGCCAATTCTACGATGAATTGCATGCTGCAGCTAATCCAAAACAGACAGAGCGAAGAAATGAAGAAAAGACTGGCGTAAACATATGCGGGAGCACCAAAATCTTTTAGCTTAGAGCCTCTTAAGGTCCTAATACCACCCTGCTTTCAACAATTTCTTTATGAACAGCTGTTGCTGGCTCAACCAAATGAAATTCATGGTTCACAGTAAAAATGTATCTAACTTGCTTTTTCCGAATCCCTGTTTCAGATGTTTACCAGCGATCTGAATAAATTCTCGATTCCTCTTGTGTATGGTCTACGATTTTTGCCATCAATATGATTGCCTGTTTGTCCGGAATTTGAGCGAAAAGGAATTCACAAGTTTCTCGGCATTACCCGCTAAACACCCAGTACTGTGGAAGAATTCTACCGGCTTTGTTTTTTCCCCGTACGAGCAAATTTCCATTCATGTTCACAAAATGTTCAGGATAACTTATTTGGGAGTCGGATTTTGATGACGGTCGCGTATTTGATGTAGAGAATACACTTCTCTCAATAAAACTGTTACAGTCAATAGTTGTATTCTCGTAAAGGCTTAGTTGCTTCTCCCACCATTTAATCGATGTCAGCAGTTCTGCCAAACCGTAAATATATTTCTGCGCTGTTACAAACAATATTCTGAAACCACTGAACCAGTTGTCAAAACGTATACTTTTCTTTTACTTGACATCTTTTCACCTTGCCTCTCTAAATACTTTCATTGGTTTTTAGTTACATTTAATGGCCATTTTCATATACTCGAAAGCGAGTTAAAATGCATCTATCTTAGAAGAAAAATATAACATCTTCATCACTTCTCGATAAAATAAACATTTTTGAAAAAAAAGGTAATGCAACAACACATGGGTTCTATACAGGGTTCTTTCATTTTTTTTAGGGCGGAAAAATGTTCCATAAGTAGGCGATAGGGGGAATGTGGTCTACGCAGCTGAGGATTAGGTAAATAAGTAACAAATAAAAAATTTCATTCCAACACTACTTCAATACAGCAACTGAACTGCCCCAAAGGATTAAATAGATATTTCAGTGCATTATAGCACTTCTTCGGAAAGGGCATAGACCTCTTGCAATGAGACCACCCTTCTCGTGGATCACACATTGCATCATGTGCACAACATTCTTGACGGCCGAACGCAACACGTCACCAGGAATGCTTAGCACAGCTTGTGATATTTTGCCCTTTAAGGCAGTCAAGGTCGGGACCTCACCAACATATACTTTGGACTTCAATCCCACACAAAAAATCACATGGGGTTAGATCCGATGAACGAGGTAGCCGAGCAAGTGAAAAAGCGACTTACGACCCTTTCTTCAGTAAAGCGATGGATTAATTTTCAAAAATTAATGGTCCGATGATGAAATCTGCTGTGAACTATACCATACAGTGACTTTTGGTGAATGCAGAGGGAGTTCTTGAAGTGTATGTACTTGTTCGGATGCCCAAATTCGAGAATTGTGGGTGTCAACATTCTTGTTTAGCTGAAAATGAGCCTGATCTTCCCACAGAATTCTTCACGGTGAAGCATCGTCGACGTTCGTCCTGGTAAGGAACGTTAGAGCAAATGCCATCTGTTTATCTTAATAATAATTGTGTTTAAATTCCTGCGCTCGGTTTATCTTGTATGGGGAGAAGGGAAAAATTTTTCGTACTGTGGTAAGATTAAAAAAATGATTGTCGCACTATTCTCGGGCACTGCTATTCCAACCAACGGTCCCATGGGTGCGGTCAACGACTGCAGACGCGACATCATTAACAACTATCCGTCCTAACACCGGTTTCCATCCTCTACCAAACCAAACTGCTACGCTAAAGTCGCTGAACACTGTTCAACTCTGTCCGGGGTTCGAATCCTGGCGAACGGGCTGACTGCATGGGCATTTTCGTGGTTATCCCCATGTGTAACGTGTATACGAACCAGTTTCCCTTAGAAAGACCTCCACGAAGGCTTGCCTCCCCTTAGGCAGATAATTTTAATTAAATAAACCAAACTATTAAATTTATAGGGGCCTTTACGTAGGTTGCTACGACTTCTTAACTCACAAAGAGTTCGCCTGCGCTTGACTGGTACAGATAGAACAGCTTTACAAATAACGCGCGCTGAGGTAACGGGAGACGTATGTTGAGCCCCAGCTAACATTCGGAATGTTCTTCACAGTTTTCCCCGCAGCTTTACAGATTAAATTACTGACGCTGCTGTCATTTAAAATAAGCGAACTTTTCCATTTTCAAATTTTACCTGCATTTCATGCAAATTTTCAACTGTATAAATTACAACAGAGTCACATTTAAGTCTCTTACAAAGTCTCCTTACAAATTTGGCGGCATTCCATCTAATAAATCAACCTACAGATGACCTCAAGTAGCGTCAAGTTGAAAAAAAGTTGTGTGTGTGTACACTTTTCATTCATGGTTTTATATTGAATTTGTATTACTTGGAGATGGTATACGGAAAAATTTTCTTATTATAAATTATTGGTTTATTACTTAACAGCAACTCATAGGCTTTTTAATTTACTTTTAATTACTTTTTTTGAATTTATATTCTAATTAATAACAGCTTTTAGCGCTTTTTTAGTCACACTCTACACATTATCTCCAAGAAAAATTCCTGTTTTCTCACCAATTTAGGCTAACTTTCTTAAATAGAAACTGCATATTACGACAACCCTTTTTACTTCCACCACTTAATAATTGCATTTCCAGCCATTTGGTTTTGAAATTTGGAAGGCAAGTTAGTTAATTTTAACTTACTAGTTTGATCTTTAAATTTCTAATTAACTACTTGTTTTAAACTTCAATTTTTAAGAATTGTATCATTTTTTATCTTTTTATGATTTTGATTTACCTTTTAATGTTTTAAAATGTACACTTTTGTTTTTGAGTTTTAAAATGAGAGTGTAGGTGATATGTCTTCTGAAGTAAGAATCCCGTTCAGTTTAATTGTATTCTTAATGAGAAACTTTAATTCTACGTTTATTTGCTATTTATTTTGTTTAACATGATTTTGACTTAAATGGACTAATGTCTTCATTTGGATTGAGTATTAATTGTGACATGATTTGGATCTAGCAAATAATTTGATGCTTACTTGGAAGTAAGATGAAACACTCTCTCTTAATTTATTTGTTGTTAATTTATGGTAGATTGGTTTATTTAATTGATAAGGCGATTAATCTGCGATCAACGACAATAGCTACTTTTTCAATACTTAAAATGTTCATTTTTGGTTTTGGAATTTTTGCGATTAAAAATCTTTCTTTGCAGATTTTTATGTTTTTAAGCACGGAGGTATTGAAAATACTAATTAAAATTTAAATTTAAATTCTGACTAAAACTTTTTTTTTTTTTCATTCGTGGTTTTAAATTGAATTTGTATTCCTTGGAGATGGTATATGAAAAGTTTTCTTATTATAAATTATTATGAATTATTGGTTTATTACTTTGCAGCTTTAGCGCAAGTCATATGCTTTTTAGTTTATATATATACATACAAAAAGAAACAATTATATGCAAATAATTAAAAATAAAATTTTTTAAACCCATATTGTGCTACAGCTGCAGGATTGAAGTAAAATAAACTTAAAGCAACTAAAGTCAATATTAAATTGGAATCAAAGCAAGGCAATTCCTCAACAATATTAATAATTGCAACTTTGTATAAGCAGCTTAACACAATATCTAAACAAACCAAAATTATAATAAGAATTCATAGAACAACAAACTCGAAAAATAAAAATGCAAAAGAGAAAAAATACAAATTATAAAAATATAAAAATCTCCTTTTACTGAAACTTCAATTCAGATCTCATCAGAGGGAAATGAATTAAAGCTTCATAAAAGTCGATTAATATGTTTCGAAAACATGTTTCGCTCTTCTGGTTTATTTGAGATAAAAAACCATAAAAAAGATTTAATTAAATTTTTATTTAAGACATAAAAATTTATCTAAAACCAAAACACTCAAATGTACCAAAATTTTCCCTACATGCCTTCAAAACACTTGGGGAAAAAAAAAAGAAAACAAACATGTCAAATTGACTACTAAAAAAAGACCATAAAACTTTACATCATGCAAACTGACCATCAAATAAATAAATAAATAAATAAATAAAATTAAAACCATATTATGCAAATTCGAAATTCAAAAGCAATTACAAATAAAGAGCAAAACAAATATGCTTTAAACCAAATTGTCATTTAAACAACACTAAAAAATTGGCTGGTCCCTGATTATGCTAAACTAAACTTTTAATATCAAGAAGACGAAAAATTTTTCATAGAAAATACTATAAACAATAAAATCTAATCTTAGCCTTAAACAGCTAAAAACTAAAAACCTGTTTGAAACGGAAATTGGGGGGGGGGGAACCTGTAAACCTGCTGAATTCTGAAGACAAACAAACTGTGTTACTTGCCAAAGAAAGCACAATTTAAAGCTGCTCTGAAGAAGCAAAAAATTTTGTAGTTCTTGGAAAAAGTATGTGATAAGGTTCAAAGTGCAATAGTAGAACTAAGTATTTTAACATGTGTTCAAAATGTCTTAGCCTGTTAACTTTGTGTGTGGGGGTGTCAAATGTTGGGTGCAGTCTGTAAAAATTATTACCGATGAGGAGTGTGAATCATCAACTCCAAAATGGCGGCGTAAGAGACTTCTAAAAGATGCTGTCCTCTGTAAAATCTTAAAATGCAAAAACAGAATTGGCTCACAGTTGAGGAAAAGGAAAAATATAGGTTATAAAAGATAAAAGTCTTCATGTAATCAGGGTACAATATGTCTATGAAACTAGAAGCCCCATTTTTTTAGTAAAAGCAAGATTAGCCAGTTATAAATTTACAAAATAGTATAAATAATAATTAAAAGGGAAAAGAAACACGATCTTTGTACAGATTTACATTAAATTTCTTATCGTAGTCATCCAATTAAGTTTAATTAATTAATTAACTGATTAAGGTTTAAGTAATAATTATCATATTACTTTAGATGAGAAATTAAAAAAAAAGTAGTTAATACCAGCTTTCTTTAAAGATATAGAAATTTTTAATAGTGTTTCATTCTCTAAGAAAATTTTGACTAAGTTAGTGATTTCTGCTTGTAAGTATCACTAACTTGTGACATTGTTGCAAATATTTTTGATTCCTTGTTTAGATATTGTGTTAAACCTCTTATACAAGGTTGCAACTATTAATATTGTTGAGGATTTGTCTTGCTTTGATTTCAATTTAATACTGACTTCAGATGCTAAGTTTATATATATATATATACTATATATAAAGTGTCTTCCAATAAGAATGATATGATTTTAAAATAAAATAAAATAAAAACTACTTCAGATACGCACAAACTTCCGGTATTTAAATTTATAAATGATGTTTAAAATAAAATATCATTTAAGTACCCACCTCAACTTAGTACACATGAGAGAATTCGGTTGACACAGTTTTCATGACTATATGCAATAACTTGGGACTAATGAAACAAATGCAGCATTCTATGCTTATTCTTAATGCTTTAAGGGTTCATGGTTTGACTGCATAGACTACCGATTTCAAGTCAACCAACAAAAAGATATCTAAAGAAATTAAATTACAACTGCTGGGCTGGAAATACAGCTAACAATTGCATTTTATGAAATTATCCTTTGACTTAACCTTTTTTGTAGTCATGTCATTGTCTTGTTGGAAGCACATCCTCCAAATCTGGCTGCAAAAAATTTATCATCATCAATAAGTATCTTTCTCTAGTCACTGTCATTGCATCTCCTTCCTATATATTTCTATATAATTTGGGGGGGGAGGGAGATGGTGATGCTTCTATGCCATAGCATCACATAGTGATCTTCTGCGAATGCAAGGACTTCTCGTACCTTTATTGTGTTCACAACTTTATTGTTTATTGTTTTCACAACAAAATTTATAATTTTATGACTCACCTTCCGTTTTTGAGAAAAATATTTTGCTTTAACCTTCTAAGTGGCACAGTGTTTTGGATCTGTTCATGAAGACCTGCATTTAACAGCTTCTATCAGCTGAATTTTCAGACTTACTTATTTCAATCTGTTTACATAAATTTTCATTCAATAAAATGATATTTACATTGTTAAAAAAATTATGAAAGCAAATATTTAAAATTATAGTCTAATGCAGGGGTCGGTAACCTGTTTGTCCTTAAGGGCGCATAACTAAATTTGAAAATCACCGAGGGCGCATAATCAACAGGTATAAATAGGCATTAAAAAAAAAAACAGATTTTTTATAACTTTATTTTATTGGTGTCATACATAATGATACATGTAATTCAGTGTGAAACTTGGGTGTCCATATTTTCAGCTAATTTCTTATAATTGGGGATATATTTAGAGTTCCCGGTCCTTAAACAATTATCTAAATGTGAGTCATTAAGCTTTGTTAGGTATTTTGATTTCAAATATTTCATATTTAAGAACAAAGACTCGCAATTGTATGTTGTTGCACAATATGAATAAATTTTTAGCGCACATTTCCTTAAAATAGGATACTTATTTTCATCGACTAAGTTCCAAAACATTTTATCATTACTATGCGCTTTTAAAATAATATCACTTTGCAAGTTTATTATTTCTAATTCTAGGTCTTCGATATTATGAAGCTCGAAATACACTGAAACTATTTCAAGGACATCATCTTCAGTAACATTGAATGGATTTATGTAAAATCTTAGAACGGGTTCTAATGCTGCAAAATCTTCAAATCTAGAAAAAAACTCTTCTACTAGCTTATCTATAATTTCTAAATATGATGTAGCAGTAAAATTTTCATTATTCAAATTTAAACTCTCAACAGTATATTTTATATTTGGGAAACGTGATAATGATTTTGTCAATAGATGGGATTTCAACAACACTAACTTGCATTTGAATGCATTTACTGAACTAATCATGTCAGCGATATGCTGATTTTCCCTTGTATTTTTTAATTTAATTCATTCAACTTTGCCGTTATATCTGTCAGAAATCTGAGGTTGATTAGCCAATCCTTATTTTCTAATTGCTCGTAAAATTTGCCTCTTGATGCAATAAATTCCTTTATTTGTGGCAAAAGCATGATAAACCACTCAAGTATTTTACCTCTGCTCAGCCACCTCACTTCAGTATGTAAAAGAAGATCTGTGAACTGAACGTCCTCATCTTCTAAAAGTAATTTAAGCAATCTGTGTTGCATAGCTCCTGATCTTATGGAATTAATAATTTTTGTTACTATCGTTTATCCAAATATAAAATACGTGTTGAAAACTGATTGTTTTTGTGCATAACATTTCATGATGTATGAGGCAATGATAAGAAATAAATTTCAGGAATAAGGAATCCTGTCTACATAAGGCAATAAATCCTTTTTTCTTACCAGTCATCGCTGGTGCCCCGTCTGTTGTAATTGACGATAACTTTTGTACAGGTAATTTTACATCTGTTATATACTTTTTAAAAGTAGAAAAGATATCTTCTCCTCTGGTGCTTCCCTTTAATGGCAGAACTTTAAGGAATTCTTCTTTTGTTGTAAAATCAGAAAATGCCATCTTCACGCAAATTGCTAATTGTGATATATTTGTCCCGTCTGCCGATTCATCCATCTGTAGCGAAAAGAAAATACAATTTTCCATATCATTTGATAATTCTGCCTCCAAATTCTCCGCAATTACTTCAATTCTTCTAGTAACAGTTCGTGCTGATAATTGCAATGTGTTTATAGCTGAAAATATTTCCTTTTTATTTTCAAATTCTTCAGAAAGTGAATCAGCAGCTTCTAATATGGCTTCTTTCACTAATTCTCCATCTGTAAATGGTTTTTTATTCTTAGCTAGCAAATGCGATATTTTATATGACGCGATCGTTGCTGCTTTATGTTGTTGCAGTGGTTTAGTAAAAAAACTTTGCTGGTTAGTTATTGAAGATTTTAAAGAAAAAATTTTTTTCCTTCTAATTTCAGAGTTCATTGGATAGTCACTATCAAAATTGGTATGAACGGTCTTAAAATGTCGTTCAATATTACTTTTCTTGGGAATCGGAACACTATTATTACACAACAAACAAATACACTTCCCTTTGTAATCAACGAAACAATATAAATGTTCCCATTCATCGTTAAAATAATATGTTCTTTTTCTTTTACATTTATCTATGAAGGGTTTTGAAAGAAAAGAATTATTTCGGATTACTTGGTAGTTTTAAATGCACAGTCTACGCGTGGTCTATTCGAAATACGGTCACAAACTAACAAAAAATATGTGCGTGTTATTAGATACGCTCAAGGTTAACAAACTGCTAATCTATGCACAATCCTAAACTCAACTGACTACTGTCTAACCACGCTAGCGAGAGCAGTTTGGCTGAGGGCCAAGATGGGTCAGTTTAATTGAAGGGGTCTGTGGGCGAAAAGCGCTGGTATTTTTCCCTCTCGAAAGTCGAAGGGGTGTGGGTGAAATCGAAGGTCAGGGGATATTTAGTGTCTGCCGTGCTACTGCACTCACCCTTACATAACTGATAGATGTGCCCACTTCCGCCCCAAACCGGATGTTTACATAGATCTGGAATATGTGGTCAGACAGTACTTGCTGTATATTGCCGTTTGACAAGAGTAAGTAAATTGCTCTGGCTATCATACATTTACATTAGTCCAGCGAGGGCGCATTAAAAATCAATCGGGGGCGCCGCGTTGCCTACCCCTGGTCTAATGTCTACAAAGTGATAGAAAATCGCATGACAGGATAAAAGTGATCATGCCAGGGGTTAAATCCATGCACTGTGCATAAAAGTACAATACCTGAAATGTAGTGTATGATTTTAATAAATAGTAATATATTAATGTACAGATTTTGAACTGAATCTTTAAGAACTATGTTGAATCTTCTTTTTGTATCAATTACTCAAATAAGATATCATAAAAAGCTTTCATCCCCCTCAAAAACATCACCCCATTTTTTACAACGGCATAAAGCAGAATCACATGATAAATGTTCGTTACTTTGACGCTTCATTGATGCTTTTTTACTTTAAATACGATGGGAATTGTAACTAAAAAGGAGCTTTTATGTGGCCTGATTGAAAACGTTTAAGATTGATTCCACTATTCAAAACCAGATTACTCTCACCTTTTCCTTTGCAGTGAATTATATTTTCTATACTATTTCATAAATGATTCAAAAACATGAAATATACTTTCTGTGATACTCCTTTCAGCCCAAGTCATGAGAGCTTTTTACTTCCTCATCTGGAAGAGAACCTCTTTCCATGCAATGGTCTATTCTGTGCTGAGAACGCCCCCAAATCAAGAATCTCTCAGTTTAAGCTACATGGGAGACATTCTAGTGTTGTCCCATTGATATGAAGCTGAGCTGCCTGCAAATTTCACAGCAGTAATATAGGATTCGGCATTACCCTGGAACAAGAAACACTACTTTATTCTTTAGCAAATCTGGTCTTATCCACCCTATGATAAATGGACCTTCAGTACTTTTCAAAATAGTCATCATTCATTATCTGCCCATGGTTTGCCAATGTTGACATCAATTACTGCAGTGGATGACCCACTGGAATGTGCATGTTTTGTATTTGTAGCACTTCCACCAGTTAAAATACTGAAGCATGGTCACATATTCCCCTGCACATGCACACACAATTCCAATTTTATTACCACTCTTCATAAGTACAAACAATGATTCAGTAATTTCTGCTGCAGTTTGCAAAAACATCTTCCTTATCTGCCACAATATGATGTCAATAGGTGCTTCCACTTACTGTCATGAAATACTGAGAGCCATGCAAGTTCAGACACAGTGATATTTAATCTTCACAAAACCCAGTACAAGGTTGCCACACCTATTATCAGAAAACAGAAAGAGAGGAAGTCTTAAAAATTTTCAATCAGCCTTTGTAGGACACAAGCTGCTTTCATTAGAGTGAAACATAATAATTTCAAAATAAACCCTGAAGCTTTGGAAAGAGCATCGGTTTGAACACCTAGCAAGCACTAGACCACATAAACCCTGAAGGTATATGACTCTTCATAGCAGGTCACTCATAATTTATTATAAAATCAGGTAATAATTTTTAAAGAGTAAAATAGGATCACGAAAGTCACTGAGCCACTTTTGATTCATTGCCAGATCAAAAGAATTTTGACAATGTCATAGCAGCAGCATTCAATCAGGCATCATCTCGGGGTAAAAAACTTGTTTCTTCGTCAATACTGGTCTTTTTCCCCTTAAGCATCAGGACATTTGCAAAATATCACTGTTCATTCTGTCACGATTTAGCGACCTTGAAGTAGCCAAGCAGTAACAGTCGCAGTTTGACACTGGTAAGATTTCAGACGAATATGCTAGCTGTATGGTTGATTTTGCACTTTTCTGTTATTCACAATAAGATTACTCTTCCTTCACACTGAATTACATTTTCTACGGTATTCCATTAAGAATTCAAAAATACGAAAATACATAATTTTGTGACAAAAATGTTGCACGCTCTGCAGTCATAAGCATTTTCACTTCCTCATCTGAAAGAAGACATCTTTGTGTGAAATGGCTTCTTTCTGTGTTCAAAATGGCCTCAAATCAAACAGCATTCAGTCCGAGCTATGTGGAAGAAATTCTAGGGATGCAACATTGATTTCAGACTGTGCAGCCAATGTCATAGCAGCAGCATTCAATCAGGCATCATCTCGGGGTAAAAAACTTGTTTCTTCGTCAATACTGGTCTTTTTCCCCTTAAGCATCAGGACATTTGCAAAATATCACTGTTCATTCTGTCACGATTTAGCGACCTTGAAGTAGCCAAGCAGTAACAGTCGCAGTTTGACACTGGTAAGATTTCAGACGAATATGCTAGCTGTATGGTTGATTTTCAACATGTGTAATATGGATACAAGTTAGTATGCCTTAAAAGTCTTCAACAAAGGCTCTGTTAGGCAGACAATCGTCAAGTGATTTACCATAACCAAATAAACCAATAAATTACTGTCCCTCTTAGCATCTATAACAGCAGTGGATGGTTAGATGTGCTTTGTAGATCATTTCTATGCCATTGTATCTGAAGTGCCTTCACAAATTAAAATACAGAAACATGGCTATGTATTTCAATTCATATTTACATTGTAAATTTCACATGCTCCATTACCACTTTTTCCAAGTTTAAAATAAAATTCAATCATATCTCTGCAGCATTTTGCAGAGATCTTCCTCATCTGCCAGAACATCGTGTATTAGGTGCTTCCACTTGCTGTGATCAAACATTGAAAGCCATGGCTATCCAACTGCAAAATCAGGCACAGTAAAACACAATCTTCCCAAAATAGAGAACAATGTTGCAACATCTAATATTGGGAAAAAAAAAAAAATAGGCTATCTTAAAAACTTTTCAATCAGACCTCGTAAAAGCCAAACTGTTTTCATTTCGCAGAAGCACAATTTTTTTTTAACATTGTAGGGTTTCTCTTAGTTTGAAATAACAAATTATTTTAAGTTTGGTATCTTTCCTAAACTTCACATCTTCCCCTCACAAGGATGTAAAGTCAAGTGAAGAGAATAAAAAAATGATGAAACTAGTAGTTTATTCAGAGTGTGATTTTGCTGGGCAGCGCAAGTTACTATTCTGTCCTTGCTGTTGTTACGCTGAGTTGCTGATAAGCCTTTATGGCCATTTAATAAGTATATTGTCGGGTAGGTTGTTGAGTCAGCTTAGTTAGCCTTAAATTAAATTGTTAGTCCTGCCCTACTATTTATCTTTGAATTTATTGTTCAATTATTCTTTAGTTCCACCCCAAGTCATTGGTGTTATTGTAAGCATTGAAGTACCTGCATTTGTGTTAAGAGTGACGAATAATAAAGAGTTTATTTCACTCTTCTTCTGTGCTGGAATTATTCACGCCTGTGCGAGAAGTCGCCAGATTCCCTAGTAAGATAATTTTAGCTTTATGATAACAAAGAGGACTAGATCTTATAACATAAAGCCCGAAGGTCTTGTTAGCAAGTCACTCACAGTTTTAAGATAAAATCAAGCAGAAATTGAAAAGTCAAATGAGATTAAGAAAATTACTAATCCACTTTTGATTTATTGCTCAATCAAAAAAGTTCTGATGATTTTCTATCAATCTCAAATTATTAGTACATGACGTACATGACGGCTATTCGCCTGGATTTCACAAGATTGTTTTTTTACCCCACTCTTATTAATATGTCAAAGTACATGACGGCTATTCGCCTGGATTTCACAAGATTGTTTTTTCCACCACTCTTATTTGTACATATTCCACTCAAGAGACGCACTTATGGCTGAAAACTTTAAAAATTAGTCGTTTAAGACATTAATAAGAACTTTTCAGATTGAAGTATAACTGCAGATATCTTGTTTATTTTATTTTTTGCAAATATATAAAAACTAGAAAGAGGAAACAAAAGAAATGCTTTTTTTTTAAACTTATTTTTCAAAGCAGCAAAACAGATAAATTGCTACACCAGGAAAGAAACTACCAGCACAAAAATTAAAAACTAAAATTATTAATTCAATAACAGAGCACTGAACATAAAATGAAAGCTTTTGAAAGACATTTCAATAAGTGGAGGAATAAACTCCATCAAAATTTGCTTTATTTCTAATTTTCCTTTTTAACATCATATTTTTATGTGTAAAACATAACTTTAAGTGAATTTATTCATCTACAACTATCTAGAAAGTCTAAATTAACAGCCTATATAAAGTACTTCAGGAAGGAGAAAGGCAACAATTTATTTAAATCAGGATAACATTAAATTCTATAAAATGACAAAAAAAAAATTTTCTTCAATTTTCATGAAATATACAAAAAACAAACAATCAAGCACTTTGAAAACAGTACTCAAAAATGTAAAATTCATGATTATTAAACTTTATAATTTTTCTTAATAGCCAAAGTATCTATATATTACTGTTTTTAATCTACAGTATTTTTGAAATATAAATAATATGATTGTCTTTAATCTACTGTCAGTTCACTGCAGAAACTTACAAAAGTAACAAACACATGATCAAATATATATGCACACAATGTAAAAGTATATAAAGCATTCTGAAGGACAAAAAAATATGTGTATAAAATCATTTTAAATGAATGCATATAAATATTTTCAAGAATAGTCAACAAAGCATAAAACTGTAAATTTCAGGTTCTGTGTCTTCCTTATTTTGTTCAATTTCATATAGAATATTTATTTAAAAACAATATAAAACTGAATTTTCACAGTTTAGACTTTTTGCTTTGATCCATAAATGATGGAAGGTTACTGTGCTCTAAAAAGGAAGAAAAACATTTTTTAACTAATAGTGTGGAATTGTTTGCTTATTACATAAATACAATATTTATTGACAACCAGTCCACATAAACAAAAATAAAAAAGCTTAACGGATATTAAAACAACAAATGAATTGTATCAATTATATAAGCTAGCTAAAATAATTAATTCTTTCCTCATACAGAATAAAAATTAACCATTACATGCAGAAAAATTGTGCTTATCTTACACATATCACAGCATATCTGAAAAACGTGAATTTTTGTTTATGAAATACATTAGCTTTCCTCTAAAAAGAAAGTGCAGAAACTACAAAGCAGAGCACAGTGAACACCAGTTTGATGATATTCAGAAAAAAATATTTCCCCAAAGAAACTTTAATTTCTTAAGAATAATTCATATTAAATAACCCATTTTCATAATAATTCAGAAGAAATGTTTTTAACAAACTATGTATGAAAAAAAATAATCTACACTGCTGGCCATAACATTGCTACACCAGGAAAGAAATTAAACAGCAGAATGAATTTTATTGTATATATATACATTATAATGGGAGGAAGACATGATTAAATTTGTAGTTGGTTTGGGGGTCATAGAATGCAGAATTTAGTACACAGAGTTGCTACCAAGGGCAGCAAATATTGCTGTAATCCAGCTAGGCATTGAGTCGAACTAAACTTGGATAACAATAGCAGATATGAGTACTTCATTCCATGCGTCTTCAAATCTGTGCCAGATTTCATCAATTGTAGAGGCTGGAGAGTGATGCCCATGAATCTCTAGGCAACCTATAAGATATTCTCAATGGGAAGATATCCAGAGAACCAGTTGGTGAAACCATCAGTTGAACACCCTTGAGGAAGGTCATAGCACAGAAAACATGTGGTCATGCATCATCTTGTTAAAAGATGGTGTTACACTGGTCTTAAAGATATGGCATAGCTAAAGGCCTGAACACATGATAAATGCAATGCCGGCTGTCTGCATTACTGACTATGTGAACGAGAGGTGGTGGTAGTAGACTGGTGCATAACCAGAAACGATATATTTGCCAAACACATGATCAAGTTGTATGAACAGCTTCCATACCAACACAAGTTAACTTGAAACACAAATTTAAAACAACAAATTGCTGAGTTATAAAATCCAAATAAAGTAATCAAATGATGAACGCTAAGACAAATAAGTATATAAAAAACTAAGCAAATGATAGCCATCAAACAATGAGACATATTAAAAATACACAATAATAAAAACTAAATCAAATTAAATAATAAAGATCTATTTCTTTTACGTACTGAAAAAAAATATTGACCTCTTTCCCAATTATACAGTCAACAGACAAGTCACACTCATTAAAATGCTTTAAGTCTATTAAAAATTGGATACTCTATTAAAAATGACATACAGACAGAATACTATTACAGCTGAAACAAACTCGCTCACTCTCTGCTTTCAGAAGATAATTGTGAATGCTTTGGGAGTGGCCAATTCGAATACAAGTTAAAAGGAATTCTTCCCTCCAGGTTCTAGTATTTTCCCAAAGTCGACTCTAGGTCTCACACTTTGGATTCTTCAACTTTAGCTGTAATATTTGCCAAACTGTTACATTTCATTCCTACATGCCTGGAAACCCAGCATGAAAAATTTGCTACCCACAGTTACTTAGGTTTTTATTCAACTTATTTCAATTACAACTAGATTCTGGGTGTCAGAGAATGTTTCTAAACTTTTAAAGCACTAAAGGAGTCATAAAAATAATAAACTTTCTTTTGCAATGCCTAGATATAGATAAAGGAACATGATAAATTACAGTTAATTCAGATGTCAGATTTGAATCATTATCATGCAATTATCTTTCCACCATATGATTTTCAAACACGAATGACATTCCAACATGGCCAATTGCTTTCATTCCATATGATTATGCAGGAATATAATTACTGCATCTATATATACACTCTAAGAAAAGTTGCTGATAAATGATCTTATTAGTACTTTTTTAATAAGATAACTGAAAACATCAAGAAGCTGAATTTGCAAATTTCTCAAGATGGAATTTCAAAATGTTTCACTAATGGCATGTCTAAGTGAGACATGCAGTATTCCTCCACTAGTGAGTGAAAAGAAAAGGTTCTCTGGTAAAGAGAAGGTAAGAATACAAGATTGCCATGCTTCAAATAAGGGGTAACAGATGTCATCAAGCAGAACTTTATAAGGATGGTTCAACTGTCGTAATACTGGAAAGACAACTGTTCATATCTTAACTGGAGTGGCGATTCGTAACAGTCCACATACAAGCTTGAGATGTTCTGACGGCTCCAGAACAAATCTGCTAAGTCTGACAATGCAGAGGACCTAACTTCAATGAAATTGAATATCAGGCCAAACCATAAACAACTAAGCTATAGTCTAGTCTAGAGAGTACAACAGCTCTATAAATGCAAAGCACTTATTCACACCCACGCCCCAGGAGGTGTTTGCCATGACTTAAAAAATATTTAGTGTTTTGAAATACTTCTTCCTCAAGTACAGGACATGGAGTATAATGGTCAGCTTTTGGTCGAGTATCACTCCTAAAAACTTGACTTCAGATATGACAGGAATTAATGACCCTTGAAGCTGAAGCTCAGGCTAAGGATGCAGATTTTGCGTTCAGCGGAAGTCCATGCAGCCTTTTGTTTTAAAAAGATAATCCATATTTTTCTGACAATTTCTCAATCCTGTTAAGGATGATCTGCAACTGCCTCTCCACAGATCTCAGATCTGTACCACAACAACTTATTTGTAGGTCATCAACATTAAAATAGTACTTATTTTTAACTAAACAAAGTAATATTTGCCTTGAGGTACATCCTCTTCTTGTTCATATACATTTGAGAAAACAGAACCAATCCTCACATGAAAAGTTCTAGCCCTAAAAAAATTCTGTATGAAAATCGATTGCAACACAAGCCACAGGTACAAAGATTTCACAATGTGCCATATTTCTAAGTCTTATCATACGCTTTCTCTATCTCAAAAACAACAAGGTGGTTTCTTCAGAGGAAAGCTTTATGGATAGTTATGGCTTTTTTCTAAAAGGAATATTATAGATAGTTGTTCTACATTTATGGAAACCATTCTGGTTTGGAGAGATTACATCGTTTTTCTGTAGGTAATAGACTAAGTGACAGTTTATCATTTTTTCAAATTTGCAGATGCAACTAGTTAGAATGACGGGCCAATAGTTCGAGGGATTCTTCAGCTCTTTGGTAATGACAAGAGCATTCTTCCACACACTGGGAAAGGAGTACTCCTTCCACAATCAATAGTAAAGATATAGAAAGGCAATCAATGACATAGAGGAAAGATGCTTCAGCATTTCATAACAGACACCATCTGGAACAGACTACAGTATAAGTAAGTCTATAATAAGTTTAGCTCAAGCATAGTAAAATCACTATTATAAGGTCCCAGTTAGAAGAGCTGAAAGATATGAGAAATTTCTCTGAGCAGAGTTTGACAGGAGATGCTGGGGATAGTTGCTGCCGGTAGAAACAGCAGCAAAGATCTCAACCAATAACATCTGCAATTTCTTCCTGTGGTGCTAATTACTCGGCCATCTTTTTCCAAAAGCGAAAGTGCACGATAATTATACACGACACATCATATCCTCTTACTCGGACTGGAGGACACTGTTGATGACACATAGTATATCCATGAGTCCCTCTGGCTCTTTCATCATACTTTTCTTGTATTAGCATTTGCTTTTTTAAAGGTTAAGAGGTTTGACAAAGTGGGATACTTACAAAAAATTTCCTAAAATTTTGGCATTCAGGGTTCCACCATGGGGTACTTACATATTAATACATCGCACTTACGTATTAACACCACCACAGCAGAAGTTGTGCTGATGCACCAATAAAGAGCAATCCTGTTGTTCGCACGCAATTAACTTTTGGATTCCTTTTTGCCTTGTTGTTTGCTGATTTTTTAGTGCTACGAAAATGTGTCTTTGGGATTTGCCAAACACAGAAAAAGATGCAATTTTATTTTTTCAGGAGCGAAATATTTTACCCCCCCCCAAAAAAAAGAAAATGTACAAATTCGCATGATATGAAACTTTATTTTGGTAAAAGTATGTTTTGGAAATGTAATTTAAGACAGTGTGATAAGCAAGTGGGACTTGAAAAGACAACTGGTTTGAAGAAAGCAGAATTCCATTTGTTCAGCTTTGACATTCATATACTGCTGGTGCAAGGAGTTGATGTTGATTAAATTTTGTGAAAAGCAACTTGATTTATCGGATAAAACTGTTATAGACTGGAACAATTACATGGGTGAATTATGTGTCTTGGATATGATGAATAAACCAAACAAGAAGGTATGTCGACCAGATTGCATTGTGGAAATTGATGAAAGTTTGTTTACTAAGTGAAAAAATAATTGTGGTCGTGTATTACCCGAACAGTGGGTGTTTGGTGTAGAGAGACGAAAGATTCGTTTGTTGTCACTGTTCCTAATAGACCTGGCTTTACCCTTCTTAATAAAATTATTGAAAAGATTGCAGATGGTAGCACAATTTATTCTGACAGTTGGAAAGGTTACCACACAAATAGAATAGAAAAAGAAGGATTCCTACATGCTAAAGTTAATCAAAAATAGAATTTCCTGATACAGGAGTTGATACACAAACAGTGAGAGAATGTGGAGCAGTGCTAAATGGAGAAACAAAAGACATAGGAGGACAGCGAGACATCATTTAGAATCTTATTTAGCAGAGTTCATATGGCAACAGCATCTGGTCAAAAAAATAGAGACTGTTTTTAATCTATGTTAAACTCTATATCGGCTCATTTTCCACCGAAATCCGACTGACTACTTTGATTTTAACTAAAGTGTTTTGATTTTTGAAAGCGCTTTGATTTTAAATAAAGTGTTTTAAATTATGATTTGTCGCAAAAATTTTAGGTGTAGATTGGTGGCACTTAAAAACCTCCAAATCTGCAACTGCGGTGGCATTAACACGTAAGTACCCACCATGGTTTTGAATATTTTCATAACTTTCTTGATGTCACTGGTATAGATGCTTTAGCTATCAGCATTACAATATCAGTAACAGCTTTCGCTGCATCATTGACAAACACATTTTTTATTATTTCTTCTGTGAGCTCTGCAAGAGATGAGAAGAGTTCCCAATCTGCCCTTTTAAGTAGTATAAATCATGGAGATCTTGACATGGGATTGGCTCCTTCTTATGCAAGAAATACAAAAATCGGGAAAATGATCACTGTTATACGAATCATTCCCAACATGAAAAATGCAAAAGGGCAACAAAAGTGAACAAATGGCAAGATCATGAGCATGAAAAGTCCTTGTAGGCTCATGGAAGTAGGTATAATGTCCATTATTGAGGAGACAAAGTGAATGAACTTTCAATCATTACCTTCATTTATCTACCTCGGGGATTAGTATCCTTACTCCCCCAGAGTGAACTACGGCCATTAAAGTCTATGATAAAAGGTTCAGGTAGTTGCTCTATTAAAATATCCAAATCCCTTTGATCAGTGTGGAGATTTGAAGGCAAATAAACTGAAAAAAGGGTTCTCATATTTATTTGGATGGCAACAGCTTGGAGGTCTGTAATTAAATAAATTGAACTGCATGGGTAGTTTAGTAAGGCAACGAATATTACGCCTCCATTGACATGTTCATTGTAAATTTTGGACTGGCTGTTTATTGTGTATTCACTGTCTGAGTGGCAACGGACTTGAGAAATTTTACTGCGCTTGCGTAAGATTAAGACTTTTTAGACTGTGACTCTGCTACTAATTTTCTTGCCTAAGCATAAGGCATATTTTGAGTTATTTTAATATTTTAACCTCCTTCAGATTTCTACTTTGGGCAAAGCTGACAGAAAGCTGTGTGCTCCACTTTACAAATTTGCACATAAGGGCTTGGCATTGCAGTTTCCACTGTCATAGCCTTCCACAGAACAATGTACACATGTAAATTTGCCATGACAGAACTTAAAATGGCCAAAGTGATGGCACTGAAAACATTGTAAGAGGTTAGGTATTTGAGGTTTTACAGAGCGGTGCAAATACCAGCCTAATACTTTTCGACAGATCAGACGAAATGAAAGTCCGGATTATGTGTTTCGTATTTACCTTCTTTGCACATCTTGATTTAGACAGCTCCAAGACAATTTCCTCTTCTGAAACAAAGAGAAGCTAAAATCTCGAACATAATTCTCCAACTGCAATTCAATAATTTTTATTTTGACACATCAACATTGGCTTCCACAAGTTTTCCTACTTTAAGATGGGTAGCAGATTGAACTGGAGAAATGGTTTCTATTAGAAGATCTCTAGAGTGCAACCATTTTATTATCTTTGACTCACCAATAATGGCCGGTATATACTACTTTCAATCAAGAATTTTGATATCTTTTGAAGATCGCCTTTACAGTTATTTATGACAAGAAATCTGGATAGAATTTCTCTACGTTTTGCATTCACACTTGTTTTTACTTTTTTTTTTTTTTTTTTTTTTTTGGATGGAGCAGAAATTTTATTTTGTTGATTTGAAAAGATCATATTGAATACACATAAAAATTCAGATCTGGTAGTCCCAACCACCACGAAGCCCAACAAGAGGACTCAGAATCCTGCACCAGGGCTCACTAGGTCTATAGACAAATTAAAGCCTCACAGTTGGCTTTCCCAAAAGCAAGTACTCCTGAAAGCTTATCCCCAAGCTGCCGACACAAGGATCAGAAAAATGGTCAATTGATACATATAAAAATAACAAAATGCCTCCCATTTAACTGAAGCAGAGGCCAAAGTAACATGGGGAGAGAACCCACAATCCTCCTTTCCAATGACATGGGTCTCCATGCATGAAAAACATGTGGGCAGTTTTCTCATCACTTCAAGACTAAAGACAAGAGATGTACCAGTTTGTCATGATGAGCCCAAACCTCTAAAGTGGAAAACCACAATGATAAAGGGAAGGAAAACGTTATCTAAGAGGAGGGGGATCAGAAAAGAGGTTAGATTACTGGGACTCCAGAATCTTACCAAGAAGATGAACCCCCAAAGAGGTGAACAAGAGGTGACCAGGATGTACATCAAAGGGCACACGATACCAACACACCAGGTGTTGGGCCCATGTTATGATGACAAATGCAAGTTAGCAATGTTTGTTCTTCTCAGTAACTCTACACGTGAATAGGTTAATCAAAACTGTATGCAAAACCAGGATTGATCTGACAGTATGACCAGGATGTCACTCCTATGTCAGTGTCATCACTTACTGCACCACCTTAGGCATGCTTGTCTCTGCTGCACTGTCAAGGAAAGCTGTAATAATGGCCACCGTGCTGACAGTCCACGATGATACAGATACTGTCACACTTGTCTATGCAGACACTTGTTAGTCCATATTTAAGCCAAGTTCCTGAGTCAAGGTACATAACGTGGCTGTACAATCTCACAAGGCCAAGCGGACAACATATCTAGCTTCTTGGGCATCAGCGACTCAAAGCATTGATTCCATAATTGCCTAACTGTCATAGGATACCAACCAACATGAGCAGCAATGTTACAGAATGATAAGCCACATTCACGATAGGCTGTGATCCTGCTGCATTCAAATTCTAATGCATGCTAGCACGAAATTCTTCTTACAAGAGGCATAATGCAGCCTTTACCCAAACAACCAGTACTCAAATATGATTTTCAAATAAGAAACTTGCAGTGTTGTCTTCCCATTTATACACAATGTAGATATCATTAGTCATGTGTGCCTTGTGCAAATGCACTGTAATGCTAATCATCTGCATATCCTAACATGCAGCACTTTCAATGCAAACTTGACAATTGTTACCTTCATGATGTAGCAATTTTAATGGTCAGCGGTGTATATTTCCAAAGAAGTCCTAAAATTAAAGAATAGAAAAGCCCTGAAATGGAAAGAATATTCATCCTAAAAAACATTACTAATTGGTAAGATTTACTTGCACAATAAACATCTTTACACATTCAGAAACAAAATCTTACTTTGTTTCATACATTTTGGAGATAACTGATAATTGTTTCTCAACATTGTTTCGATATTTTATAGAGTTTGTTTGGAAAAAGCTATAATTTCTATATATTCTTCCCTTTAAACTTTGGTTCCTTAATGGGAAATTTTAACATGCATTTCCTATATATGCACATCTGGACCAATCATTAATTTCACTATAGTCGAATGTTCCGTACAACTGAGTTCATTACACCCAAATCTGACAGTATTTTGCTTGGCAGATATTAGAGAATCTAAAGTTCCCTTAGCGAAATTGCAACTAAGTTGTTCTTTAATACATCTGTCGCATTCTTACAATGGTCAAGTCTTGGTATAAAACATACAACAATAATTTTATTTTTTGATGGTGATGCTTATGGTATATTACAGTTTCTTCAACATAAATTCTCATAATGGTCACCATTCTTTATAGTAAACACAGGAACTTAAAAGCACAATTCAAACCTTTTAAAGGTAGTTTAGGTGTGCAATAAAAGTTTTTGCCATGCAATATTGAATCATCATATTTGGGCATGGGGTTGGTCAGAGGGAGAACATAGATGTAGTATTTAATATCAATATTCTAACCATTCTACAGCTGGGTAAAAGTAAACACAATAAAATAATATTCTCGAAAAATGGACAATTCAACACTTGTTATATCTACAAAAATCTCCTTTTGCAAACAGACCCTCACAAACAAAATTATTATTTCTAACATCATCGATTATTTGGTTGAAAATGTTTCAGGGAGTAAAAAAACAGCATACAATTTTAATTCTATTACTTCTACAGTCACTTCAAAATAGCCTTTAGTGACTTAACACATTTACTAACTTCTTTATAGCATAATGTATGCACATTCAAAATAGTAATAAAAGACAAAAATACACTGGTGTGCAAAAATTAAGGACGAAGTTGAAAAATTAGCATATCAGCTGAACGAAGAGGCAGAGCGGACAGAAAGGCCAATCAGGAGATTAAGTAAGGTGATGTACGGTAGCACATGTGCAGATATGCAGGTAGACATAACGGGGGAGTGTCTGAGTAGTATAAAGCATGTTGTCAGCGTAAGATCAGTATTTCTGGCAAAGAGATTGCACGCCGTATAGCAGTTAAAATCACACCGAGTTGCTGCCTCAGCGAGAAATGGCGAATGCAATCTGTTAGATGACATCTGGATGCTTTTACCCGAGGTCGAATCATTGGGAAGTTGGAGGAAAGCCGCAGTGTGACAAGTGTGGCTGCAGAGTTCGGAATTGCTCACAGCATCGTTTCACGACTTTGGAGACAACTTCAAACTACAGGAACAGCTATCCGGGGGTTTAGTAGTGGTCGTCCACGAGGAACCACACCCGCAGATGACCGGTATATTGCCTTACAGGACAGAAGAAACAGGCGGCAGACAGTGGGAGAAATCGCTAGACACACGACACAGGCGACTGGATGACCGATATCGCATTTTACTGTGGCCAGAAGACTGCACGGTGGTGGTCTGTTTGCACGACGCCCTGTACAGTGTGTACCTCTAACGCCTGCCCATCGGAGAAGGCAATCTCCGTGGTGCCAGGAACACCGGAATTGGAGAGACAATGACTGGGGACGAGTACTCTTTACAGATGAAAGCAGATTCAGTCTGAGTAGCGATTCTCATCGCATACTCATCTGGAGAGAGCGGGGAAGCCGCAATCATCCCTCGAACATCATTGAAAGGGACAGGTATGGAGGTGGCGGTGTTCTCGTTTGGGGAAACATCATGCTTGGTAGTCGTACAGACCTTCACATCTTCGACGCAGGTTCAGTCAACGGGACCCGTCATTGTAACGAGATTCCTCTTCCATATGTGCTTCTTTTTAGAGGCGCTATGGGTCCGCAGTTCCTTTTCATGGACGGCAATGCACCATGTCATCGCACAGTAGCAGCCGAACAGCTTTTAGAGAGTGTGGATAATGAACATATGGATTGGCCGGCACGATCTCCGGATCTCAATCCCATCGAGCATGTATGGGATTTTCTAGGCAGACGCTTGTACCTTACCACCAGTAACGATTCCGGAGCTTCGATTGGTGCTGCAAGACGAATGGGTAGCAATGCCTCAACAACTCATTGACACCCTCATTCTCAGCATGGGCAGACGCTGTGAAACCTGCCCAGCAGTCAAGGGAGATCATATCCCCTATTAAAGACCGGATGTTTCTTGCTGGGCACCCATCACAGGGATGTTTCGGCCTTCAGTAGCATTGTGCTCCATGCTACTTTTTCAATAAAGCTTCTTTTTATCCCTCTGATTTCTCTTTCAGTAAGTGTTGCTTACATTACTCATGTCCTTACGTATTGGGGATCTTACGGTATTAATTATGTTGATTTGGAAAGCTTTTGTTCAAAGTTATATTGAAAAAACCGTCTCGTCCTTAATTTTTGCACACCAGTGTATATCTTCTTTACTTTAAGTAATACATATCAAAAGAAGAAAAAATGATGATATGCAAATAATAAAATGTTCAAGCAAAAACATGGTAATATGCATCCCACCAAAGAGCACTAACACTAATTGCAGGAAAAATATTTTAACATGCTCAATAATTAAAATATATTCTCTTTAAGTGGCCAACCCAACTTCAGCTCATCAAGACCACTCTGGTTCTTTATATCACAAATGAACTGGAGTCATCGCAATGCTATTGCTTATTTTTGCTTTTGTGGGATGCAATGAACGAGATTCTGTCTTCCTTAAATGCTCCCAGCTTTAACTGTGGATAGTTGAACTGATTTTTCATATTTAAATTATAATATATTTTTTCAAGTTCCAAAGATGGTGGCATTTTGTCGAGTCTTAGAATCAACGTTTTATGCAAACAATACGTATATAACAGAGGGCCTTAACTGGGAGGGGATTTCATAGTTTCAGGGTGTAATGCAGTCAGCCTTTTACTGATGTATTGAGTATTTATTTTAAATTTCTGAATATAAAATCCTGTTTGTATTCAAGTTTTGGTATTTGGCAACCTTTTCTACACCTTTTCCTTGTTTAATTTATAAACTACATTAAAAATAGCCTAACTTTAATAAATATTGGGAAAAGAGAGGGAGGGAAGGATTGTGAAAGGGGTGCATGGGGCAAAAAAGGTTGAGAAATCCTAGTATATAACCAAATGTACAATGATGATCAACATTAAAAGATAATGACAAAAATACAATGTAACTGATAGTTAATGAAAAATTATTAATAGAAATTTGTACAAAAGCATTAGTTAACATAATGCTTGGCAATTGGTTATTTGCAAAATACTGAAATTTGTATTTATTAAAATTGGAAAATGATGGAAAAATTAAGTCACCTCTTATGGAAAATTTTCTCTTTAGTGTGACATACGGACAACTCGGACAGATAAGCATACCTCACATCTTGATTTCAGACTTTACCAAAATTTTGATCAAATCTCGTGGAACTGCATGCCACTCTCCCAAAAGTGCATTTTTCAGCTCCAGGAGGGTCCGGGTATGAACTTGGCAAGATAAAACTTGGTGCCCTAAAGCATCCCACACATGCTCAAGAGAATTCACATCCAGTGAGTAAGGTAGCCAATCCATTCAAGTGATATCTTCTGTTTGCAAGTATTCTGGCAGCACATATGCCCAAAGAGGCTGAGCATTGTCATTCATTAGCAAAAACTCTGGGCCAACAGTACCCCTAAACAGTCTAACTTCTGGTTTCAATACTTTGTCCACATATCTCCGAGAGGTAACAGAATCTCCTTGAAGTATATGCATCTCAGTGCGGCCACCTGTCATGCTTTCTCTCCAAACCTGCGGTCAAGGGATTAAACTGCGGTCAAGGGAATGAATATTTCATGAACAAAGGAAGGCAAATGTCATGTTCCTTCCTCTCTCCAGATTAAAAGGCATCTAGAATCACAGTTCAGACTATATCAGGACTCATCAGTAAAGAATACTTGGGCCCAATCATCTTGGCTTCATTGAACATGATATGCTCACTAAGCCACAATAAAGTTGAATAAGTATATTTTAGATGGTCATCAAGGGCTCCCGTCTTGATTATTTCAAGAAACACTATGGTTTCTTAACACTTTATATCACATTTAATTAATATTTTATTACTATTGGTACTATATATGTATAGATACAAAGTGTTTTAGCAAATCGGCTACAAACTTTCAGGAAAGATAGAGTACAACAACAATATTTGGCATGTCCTACTCCACGTGAAACTTTATGGTTCTTACTACAGGTCCACCCACCCCTCAGAACCAGACACGCCCCTCGAGAAAAGGTGGCGCACCACCTAGGATGTTCCCAGGCAGCACTGGTCGTTAGATTTGCTACCTAAGATAGAGTACACAAAGACAATTGGTAAATCACTTTACATTGCATGTTTGGATATGCTTTCCTGGAGCGGTAATGATGACACAAAACACAAGAAAGGAAGGACACGAACAGGTTCAGAAAACATGTTTATTATAGTTTCAGCATGATGGCATCCCCTCACATTACAGCTTTGATTTGCATCGTCACCTGAATGCAATTAAAAGGGGGAGTATATAAGGTATTTCTCCTGCTTTCTTAGCATGCCTTCGTAGTGTAGTGGTCAACACGCTCGATGCATATTCGAGAGGTCCATGGTTCGAGTTCCGGCAAGGGCATTGCTCATTTTTCATCTCCCCTGCTTCAAAATTACCTAATGTCTCTACAATGTTTTATATTGCCATATTTATAAAATTAAAAAAATTATGTAAAATAAAAAATCTAACTTATGCGTTGCCCCAATCCTCTACTTATATTCAAGAAAATTTGCTTGTTATAAAAATAAAACACAAAAGATTTGATTTCTGTATGGTAAAAGTTAATCAAGATATTTGATATTAAAGTCAGGGATAATATTTAGGGGATGTTCACAAATTAAATAGCAAAATGTTTGCAGTTATATGTAACCAAAAATAAAATATTAGTTTAGAAAAACATTTCTGGTGTTGATGGATTAGGTGATGAGCAATTTTGTGCAGATTTTTTTTTTTTTAAAGTTTTAATCAATATAATTTCTTTTTCAAAACGGAGATCTTATTGACAGACTGTTATAGAATCTGTGTTGTAGAAAACACTGGCAGACTTTAGTATTTTCATGTAGACAAGTCATAATATTATTTGCATTAATAAATATGAAAAATATTTGTAATTTAAAAAATTTTTTGTGCTGTTATCAGATTATGATTATTAAATTTTAAAAACTTCTTAGGAATTTAACAACATACTTTTACACTTAGTAAACTTTTAAATTACTTCATGAAAGTACTTTTTGCATATCAAATGTAACAAAATTATAAACTAAAGGCACTAGTAAATCACAAGACAGTATCAATGAGACACATTTGAGGATGGGAATCAACCTCAAATTATTCTAATTTGTTTATTAACTGATCAATCAAGAGTTTTATTTTTTATACAGCAAGTGCAAAATTTTGCTGAATGTAAAGACTGGAGAAACGTATAAAACATAGTATAGGAACTGAAAGAACATTTTCTTTAGTTAATATTGCTTAAATTCTTTAAAACGCTGAAATATTTTACATAAATTTAAAAACATACTATTACATGAATATTATATTTTCACACATTATATATTAGCCACTTTAATTATTATGAGAAATTTTAAAACAAGGAATATCACATAGTGCATTATTACATTCTTTGCAATACACTCTCAAGATATAGCCACTCATTATTTTGCAATATGCTTTAAGCAATAGAAATTGTCAAACCTAAGATGCTATGTTGTTGGAGGTGGTAAAAAATCTTAAGAATGTAATTGACACTTATGTCTAGCATCAGGTAAAAGATGTTCACTATTTACACTTGGAGGACTATAACTGGAAAATACACGTAGATGTAATTGAGCAGATATGAATCATATTCAGTATAAATAATCATGTTATCATCAAAATTACTAGAAAAATCTAGAAATTTTTTTAAAATGCCCTTGAACACTGTGTTATAAACCAAATTATCTACACTAGTCATCAGAATTAAAGTATAATGAGAAAAAATATGCTCACTAAGTTAATGTTGCAACCAATGCCCAATGCTGTAGTTATTTATGTTAATTAAATACAATACACAAAAGTGAACTTATCCGCATACGTTAGCACAGTAAATATACAAATTCTGTGATTGACAATGTGATGCGCAATAGACACATTTTGGAATTCCGGTCTGTTGTGATGCTTAAAAGTGAATGTGGTTTCTAAGAGTGATCAACATTCAGTAGTTATGGTGCAAAGGTATCATTTAAATAAAGGTCAAAATTGGTGAATAATTGGTAGAATTGGGGAAGGGTGAAAACAAATGGACGTCGCCCAAGATTTGAATATCCTTCAAAGTGTCATATCAAGAGTTTGGAGCTGCTTTTTAAGCACTGAATTAGTTGATAGGACTGCCCACTGGCAAAGTGACTAGCTCATCGCGCAGCTGCACCACAGGTCCGGGGTTCGATCCCCGGGCTGGGCAAGCTTGACTCAGCCTTTCACCCTTTAAGTAGGTCGATAAACTGAGAACCATTTTTGCTTGGGGACTAAATGCCAGGGTCCTGCGACAAGCTGACCACTTGCCCAGGGCATATGCTGATACACTCCGGAGCCAGTCAAGAAGGCCGTGGCCTACTGGAGCTGTTGCGCCACTGAGTTTAGCTTAGTTGATAGACAGTGTGGTCAAGGGCGACCAAAAGCAACAACTGCATAGGAAGACTGTTCTGTCATTGTCAGTTCGAAGAAACCGCAAAATAACTATAAGAGATTTAGTTTTAGAGCTTCAGGCTGCCACAGGAACTTGAATTAGGCATTTTACTGCTGCACAAAGGCTTAATGAGGTTGGACTGTATGTGAGAAAACCAGTGGTTTGTGTCCCACTCACTCCAGCTTCCAGAGGGTCCCGTTTAAACTGATGCTGTAGTAAGGACCATAAAGTTTCACGTGGAGCAGGACATGCCAAATATTGTTGTTGTACTCTATCTTTCCTGAAAGTTTGTAGCCAATTTGCTAAAACACTTTGTATCTATACATATATAGTACCAATAGTAATAAAATATTAATTAAATGTGATATAAAGTGTTAAGAAACCATAGTGTTTCTTGAAATAATCAAGACGGGAGCCCTTGATGGCCATCTAAAATATACTTATTCAACTTTATTGTGGCTTTAATCTTGATATTATAAGCAAACACTCTATTGAAACATGTATATTATTCTGCATGTTACAGTTTTTTGAATTTACACATTAATTATATTATAGTAAAATGCTGCAAGTAGTATAACTGCTTTATATATCTTTGAAAATAATATTCATGTTTGTCTACTAAGAAATTATTTGTACTGCCAAAAAAAGCACCAACAGAGGGCGAAAGCAGCTTAAAAAAAATATTTTTGATGTTGTTGCTATGACTTTGCGAGAGAGACACAGCTGTGTAAAAGTAATGCCACTCGCTGGCTGGGGCAAATTTGAAAAATTGTAGACATTTTGTATAGTTTTATGTAACCATAATAAAATGTTTATGTCCCGTTCATAGTGGTTTGGAGTATTGTTTCATTTTTATACTGTTTCCTTGCACAGAAGATAGCTTTGAGAGGAATCTAAATGCTGCCCCAGGTGAGTCACAGATTCTTTGTCTCTGTTAGTTTGGAATGCTTAATACCTAAAGTGGGTGAAAGAAGGTGTACTTTTTAGCTCGTTTTACATTTTAACCTGTACATTAGTTTCTATTTTATTATTTTATATTCTCTGACACTTTTAGCCTAACATAACATAAAGTACTGTAAAACGACATAAAAAAGAGAAATCTATCAATTTTAAAATTCTCAAATTGCGGCAATGATATCTGTCTCACAGGTGATAACTTGTAATGAAGCAGCACACACATCTGGTATGCCCATGAGGAAGTGGTAACGTGTGCTATGAGCAATCACTCACAGTATCCGACTGCTCTCTAATTATTAATTTTGATGAAATTTTCCAAAAATTTATCGTTACTTAATTTTAAAGCTTTTAGCTTCCAAAAACTACTTTTGTTTTGCCTCTTTTCATTCTATATTGTGAATCGGAAGCTGCTGTGTGAAAAGGTCGAAGTTGATGTTTAACTGGACACAGACAATTCAAAATATCTTTACACTGAGAATTTTTCATTTTGAATACTTTTTGTGATGTCCGAAAAAGATTTAAAAAACTTTCTGTTTAATATTAAGTGCTCAGGAGAGAGATTAGTTTTGCAATTTCAATTTCACATTTGGTAACATTTGTGTTTCATTACATTTATTTTTACATTACATTAAACCTATATTTTGAAAAACTTGATTTTTTCAACTTTTCTGTAACAAAAAACAACTATAATTAAAAATATTATTGTAGTAAATTTTTGTAACTTTCCACAAATATTCTATACAATATTGTGAATTAAATGGTGCAAAACCTTAGATTTATGTACATATTTAACATTTTTGCAAAGAGTTTTGTACATGTAAAGAAAGAAATGTCTCAAATAGCTAGTGCATGTGGTCCAACAGGTATATTTAATAAACATTTTACTTTGTCATTTAGATTTTAATCAATTTAATTCCTCACGACTTAATAAATATAGTGAAAAAAATAAAAGTAAAATATTGATCAATGTTTTTGGGGGGAACATATCTAGTAATCCTGAAATTTTAACATCTTTTTAACCCAAAATAAAAAAAAAAGTACAAATTATACTTTGATAATATATTTATCACCTATTTCTGTTATTTTTATGTAGCATTCTACTGGAATAACACCAATAATACATTTATTTGTTCTATTTTTCAAAATCTGTGTGTCAAACACATTTAGATACCTTTAGCTTTAATGTACACAATAGTCAATTAAATCAAAATTTGTATTAGTTCACGTAAAGCTATAAAGTCTTTAACCCAATAAACTAACCAGGTATTTTCCACATCAGAGGTGAATAAAGTCTTCCTCCTCCATCTACATGCAGAGTTTCGCCGGAAATAAAAGATGCGCCTGGTGATAGTAGAAAACATACTGCTGCAGATATCTACAAAAATACAGTTAAAAAAATATAACTCCGTTTTTTGAAACAAAAAGAATATAACTTTAATCTGCATGAGGAATATGATGCTTTCTTTTGCTACAATCTTATTAATATTTAGAGGCCAATATAGGCCTAAGTAATACATAAAAAAATCTTCATTCCTCAATATGTTTATTGGTCAAATAATTTTCAAACAACAATTTTTTTAAAATATAAAGTCACAAGTAAGAAACAGGAAAAACATTTTGAAGTTTCATATTTAGCTATTTGAATTATAATTCTCTTTACAGTTATGTTGTCAACATCATTACTTACAGAAAGAAATATGTTTGACAATACAATTCCAAGTCACAGTCAAGGAGCAATTACCTGGATCTTTAAGGTCTTGACATCTAGGTCCACCAAAGTATTACCCTGAGGGACTAGGCTATCACGGGATTGCTTGAAACAGTAACCCTTGACGGTATCCCTACTTTACTGCTTCTACTTATTTAAGCATAAAATTTATGAAAGTAAAGAAATGTACATTGAAAGTTACAGATTTTTAAAAAATGAGTGCTTTACACTGTTATTTACAAAAGTGCTTTTAATTTTTGCAACATATATGTGCACTGCATGAAACTACAATTCAAAAGGAAATAAATTTGAAAAAATTCATATTTCATTGAAACCAATCAATAGCTGAATCGATAAGTCCAGAGAGTAGTGGTAGTTCAATTCACATTCAAATTCTACTAAATGGCTAGTTACATGGTTGATTAATTAACAAAAATTATTGATGTTCAACAGTAATACAAGTCAGTTTTCTTCAGAATATCATCCACTAAGGTTCCTTTAGACAGATAGCAATTGTGTGCCGCATTCAACTAAAGAAACACATTTCAATGAATTTTCAAAAATGAAAAAAATTCAAAGTTCTTTTTCAAAATGAATTTCTAAATACAATCCAGGTCACACCATACCAAGAATCATTGTTTTGTTTTCAACTGTAAACTGAATTTCAGTGATATGAACTAGCACAACAGTTAACATACTATCAGTAGATAATTTAATAACTGCTCCTACTTTGCAAGAAAGAGAATTCATTTTTCAACACAGAATAGTACAGTTCAAAAAGTTCTGTGACCTACTTTTACAGGAATTTATAGATGATGGAATGACTATAAGGAATAAAGTTTGCTAATCATGTTTACCTCTTACTGCTAATACTGGGTTTACATTCACTGAAATTTATTTCCAATCATGCTTTCAATTAAAATTTTCTTGAATTTCAACATCAATGAAGTTAAAAGAATTTAGACAGATTAAGATTGCTGTTACCGAAGAAATGTCATCTCACAGATAATGATACTTGGATACTGGAGTTTAATATAAATTTCTTAGAAGTCTGCAAATTTAAATTGCATAAAATTGTTTTATTCACTGATAATGAGACTGTCTGATATAATAATTCTATTATAAGCCATGATACTACAATTTGCAAAGTTGTTAATGCCAAGAAAATGCATAAGGAAAAAATTCAAAAAACTAAAGAAACTAATAATACAAGCCAAACTTTCGTGTTTCCAAGAATTAAGCTATCCAAAATAATCATATTTATATGAAGTTTATTGACTTAATAATACTGCTAATTCTCCCTTGGTTAGTACAAATACTGTAAGTTCCTGTATGCACATCATCATCAATATAATGACAATATTGCTGGCAAGAATTCCCAATAAATATAAAGTAAAAATGCCACCCAGAATTATCAAGGATTCAATGTGCACCTGGAAACAAGGATACTTTTGATAGCATAGCAGCAACAATCACTCCGGTAAAATACCATAAAAAATAATTTTACTTTACATGTTTTTGATGTGCAAAACTCAAAGATCCTTCATTAAAATTTCAGATGTTAAAAGCATCAAATATAACAATATGCATATACAATATTCTCCAAAAGGACAAAAATTGTTGAGATAATCAAAACCCAGATTGAATTAATTGCATTGGGCAGCACTATTAATTACACTGATCAGTTAATCAAATGAAAGAAACAGCTTTCCTTAAGTTACTTTATCAGAAAATGACAAATCTAGATTGATAAACAATCTTACATATTTGCTTTGCTTAAAAAATCAAGGATAAGGTAGGTATGCGCAACATCATCACTGGAAGGATTTTCTTCAAGCATCATTAAGAAAGCAAACTTCTAAGAGATTTATTCTAATTAGACTGCAGTTTTACTTAAACCTGATTCCAAATGAAGAGTTTTGGTTTAGGAAAAAATTTTGATTACTACACAACTTCTGGAGCTAACTGAGTTTGTGGAGGAAGTTCTTTACAATAAACAATTTGCTGCATGCTAAAAAAAAGCATGGTGAAAGCATTCCATTGTATCTAGCACAAGAGGCATATTTAGAAATCAATGAAAATGGACTTTAGTTGGAAAATGATTAAGCTCACTAAGAACCTTGCTTAAGACAAGTTATACTTAAGTCCACCTTAAGACCTTACCTCCCTTAAGACAACATTAAATAAGGCAATGTCTCCTCTACATATCACAGCATTAAAGCCAGGATGCCTCAGGGTTCAAAATCTAGGCTCTATATTCTGTGGAACGTGCAGTACAGGATAAGATATTTTAAACTGAAGTATTGTGCAGTGAATAAAGAATTTGCATCAATAGAAGCAAATCACATTTATTATAATCAGAAAGAACAAAATTATCTTCCTAATGATCAATCAGTTATATCTGTTCAATAATATGGTTCCTAGAATCCCTAATGTGACCTACCTGGGGATCGTTACCAATCAGAGACTTACAAGGAATATGCATATAAAACAAACCATCGAAAACGCGAATTTCATCATCCATAAGTTTATCTCTCTGTTATGCGTGTACTCCAGTCTGAATCTAAACTGAAAATGATATGTTTATCCACCTTACCAGGTCTGTTATGTGTTACATCATTACAGCATGAATAACAGCTACTCATGCATATATTCATAAGCTCCAAGTAATTAAAAGCCATGTTCTGAAATTAATAACAAGTGCCTATACATACATCACGAACAGTCTCCTTCACAGAGATCTCAAAGTTGTTAGATTAAATTAGTGTCACTTTTGCATAATGAAACTCGTCAATGTCAAAAACAAACAAGCACCAAATGACACAATGGGGAGAGAGGCTTCTATCTATGTTTTCTAGATACAGAACTCATAAGAAGATTTTGTACTTGCATTATATTTGTCCTTCATTCTTTTCAGCATGTTATCTTATTTTATGGAATATACTCCTGATAATATTGCTTAACAAGTAAGCCTGAAACTATTTAAAATTATAAATGAATCTCTTGCAAGTTTCTTTTTCTTTCTTTCTTTTTTTTTTCTTTCAACATTTTGATTTAAATAATTGTAAAACCTGTTAACTTTGATTTGTATTCTATTTGTGATCTATCTGAGTTAAGCAAACTCTCTAACTTGTTAAATAAAGATTTCATAGTTATTCTAACTTATGATTCTTTAATAAAACTGTGCTAAATAAAGGATTGTGTACTCAGATGCTTAAACTGTGATAAATGCTTGACATATCAATGATTATGAGACTGAGTGATTTAATAAGCTTGAGAAGTTGCCCTTTTGGAAATGCCTCTAAAAGTTGAAATTATAAAATTGAAATGATATATTGTTGTAGGATTCCAGGGGCATAAAATATTAAAACTTCTTTATTGCTGAAAATATCAGTTACAAAATTTAAAATTATAAATGTAATAATGCCTATTCTAAAAGAATCAGTTTCTACAGAAAAGTTAACAGATGATTCTTCTTCAGTTTGGAAATTTAAAATAGAACAACTTCTAATTTAAAAAGGTTACGGAAGGTTATTATGATATATAGTTAAAAAACAACCATAAAGACAAAGCTTTAATATACCTAAACATATAGAATTCATAAATTATTCATGTTTTACACAGTAAATAAGCTAAAGCAGTATGGGAGTTGAAACCTGTTCACGAACGTGTAAATTTAACAAATAAATTGTTTCTTCTCAGAAAATGATATTCTAATAAATATAATGAAAGTTTCAAAACGTAAGAATATATCAAGGGAGTATTAGGATTGGCTGAAAAAGCTAGGCAGTATAGGCGAAGAAATTAAAGAAAATAACCTAATAGCAATTTTACTATGCTCCAAATTCTTACAACTCAATAATAACTGGAATAGAAGGTAAATCAGACAATGAACTGTCGCTAGATCATGTAATAAATTAATAGATGAGTTCTGTAGACATGTAGAAACTAAGAAAATTCAAAAATGTGATTCAGTTGCTTTAAAAGGCAAAAGCAAAGAGAAATCAAAATATAATGTTACACGATATAGCACTTGTTGTAAAAGAAATAATCACACAAGAAATGATAGCTTTCATTTAAAATACAATGCATGGACTCTACCCCCCCAAAAAAAAACGTAGATAACAGAGGAATGAGAAAATATTCTAAAAATTATAAAAGTAATGCATGACAAATGGAAAACACTCAAAACATAGAAAATATAAACATAAAAGAAGATAAAGAAAATAAATACCTTAGGAAGAGTAGTGCTAAAGGTGGAACATGAACATAAGTAAAAAACAGAAGAATTGGTTATCGACTCAGGATGCTCAACTCATATGACAAGTGATAAGAGCTTTTTTTTATCAGTTAAATGATTTGAATAAACAAATAGTAACTGTAGCAAATGGTGCTAAATTAAATTTGTGTGGTGTAAGTGAAGGCTATTTTAAAATTCAAAATATATATGGTCAGATAACACAAAATTAGAAAATGTATTGTATGCACACTGCTCAAAAAAAAAAAAAAAAAAAAAAAAGGCGACAGTCCTATATCTCCCGATCTACTGGGCCGATTGACAAAATTCAAATTGCGTTCTTCATGTCTCGAAAGCGCGACTTAGGATATATATTAGATTTATATATAGCACTATTCTAACATAGGTATTTTGACACAAAATAGGACCTTTCTGAAATAACATACCAATTTTTTTACATATTTCGATTCTACGACTCAAATTACGCCTAAATATGAAATTTTGTAAAATTTGGAGCGAAATTTACGGAGAAATTCACAAATTTATGTTGGCACTTTTTTGTCAGTTTGCGCCAAGAATACTTCACTTGGCGAAATTCTTAATATATGGCAACCTCGTTTCCTTTCCCGTGAGAGGAAAAAAAGTCACCATCGTTCCTTTTTTCCAAATAATATTCTTTATATTATATTTTTAATTATAACTTATTATTTTAAGTAATTTTTTCTTTTCAAATTTAATTTTAATTGCTTAAGTTGCATGGTTTTTTTCGAATAACTGTTTTAAAAATTTCTATTTACCTACTCGAACTGCGTAAATAAAGGTGCAGCGTTTATTTTTTTTTTTCAAATAGTTTTCTTTATATATATATTTTTGTCATAGTTATTATTTTAGGTAATTTTTAAATTCTTATACTTTTATTTTAATTGTTTGTGTTGCATTGTCTCTTCAGATAATTCTTTTAAAATTTTCTATTTATTCCTTCGAACTGAGCATTTTAAATATATTTATTAATATAAATTTTCCAGAATTTGATTTTATTTATTTGAATTGCGTTTCTTTCGGAGGAATACTTTGTAACCCAGACTACGATGCATTTGAAAACTGCATTTATTAAAAGAGAAAATACAGTAAAGCATAGTTAACACGCCTTTCAAAGTTCCGTTCAGAAAAGATATATATAAATAGGAGAGATGTATAACCGACATTTTAACTTAGGATGACTTGCATACACTGCTTTAAACAGTTTTACAATTGTGCCCATTGCTTTACACAATTTTATCCTACATTTGGTTTCTTAAATGTTATTCATATTTTAGACAAATATTTTATTTTTGAAATCGTAAGAATCAAATATCATAATATTAAAAAGTTTAAAATTTAAAAAAATACAAATACTAAATTTTACCCAAAAATTCATTTTTTCTTCAGGCATTATACTTTATTCTTGCTCTTTTACTTTAGGCATTCCATAAGTATATTAAAAAGCATCCAACTTTTCGAAATATCTTGATATTTCTGACAATCATTTTAAATAAAGTTATCGGCTTCCATTTCATAAAGGCCCATAAACGGCCGAACGGTAAAGTCGCTGAACACTGGTAGTTCACTCCGGGGTTCGAATCCCGGTAAACGGGCTGGTTGCATGGGCGTTTTCGTGGATTTTCTCATGTGTATCGTGAATGCCAACTAGTTTCCCTTAGAAAGTTCTTCACAAAGGCATCCTTCTTTTTAGGCAGATAGCCCTGCTTTGACGTAACTTAATAATACAATTCAATCCATTTCATCAATATTTGGTCAGAGCCTTTATCAGTCTTTAGAGGCTAAACATTTTGAAGGTATGAGATGAAAGGAAAGACTGGTTTCATCAAGAGGTTTTGGTTTATTTAATTATAACACAGCACACCAGGGCTTTCTGCCTAAGGGAAGGGATGCCTTCGTGGAGGACTTTCTAAGGATAACTGGCTCGCATACACGTTACACATGGGGAAAACCACGAAAACTCCGATGCCACCAGCCCGTTCGCGGGATTCGAACCTCGGACCGAACTACCAGCGTTCAGCAACTTTACCGCTCGGCCGCTGTTTCACCAGGAGGGAAAAAAACCTCTTTAAGTGACACCCACATACATCACTGGATAAACTCCTGAATCTTCAAATAATTCAAATGAGAAAATCATGGGATTCTCCATTTATGATACGATATGATGTTCTATAACGTAATTTAAATTTATACAACAATATAGTCTAAAACCAGTCGCTCTTCACTTTAATCTGCAATGATATCTTTTTTATCTTTTCTGTTAACACAAACTCAATTGATGGTATTTTCTAGTGCACACGTCCAAGTGTTTTCTCTTTGAGCACTTAAATTCTTTGAAGTATACTGAAAGTATATTCAAAAGCGCCCAACTTTTTGAAACATCTTGGTATGTCTGACAGCCAAATTTCCCTGCAAATTTTTGCTTACTTTTCTCCCTAATTTTCTTCTTTCCTTCTACAGTTATTTTCAGTGCTCACACAAGAAAATTAAGATTTTTCGATTGCTAGACTCCCATAAATTTTGCATTCTTCTCAATTTTTTAAAATATGAATTACATGAATTGCGTTTCAGCTGAAGACAGCTTTTCATTTTCTAGCCATTTTAACTATAAATAAAGTTTAAAGCGAAGTCCAAAGGATAAATATTTTAATTAAAAGATTTTTGCTAAATGACAAAGAAGTAAAACAGTCCAGCAAGGTTTATTCTGTACCACCGAGTGACTCGATTCTTATATCGGCTGAAACAATCTAAATCATATTAAAGATCATGTTTTTTATACAATCTATAACGCGAGAAAAAAATTAAGAGGATTAATATAAAAGATTATATTTATATTCATATTTTTAAAGCTGGGACATGAACCAAACTGTCAAACTTTTAAATTTACATGGTGGTTATAATTAAAATTCCAATTTGAAATGGTCATAAAAGGAAAACTACCGCACCAAATGTTATCAAACTTGGGAATCGTGTAAAGGAGGTTATGGGAATTTATTTTCCAAGGAAAAAAAAAAAAAAAAAAAAGAGTTCCAAAACTCACCACCAGGGCGAAAATGGCGCTGTATACAATATTGTTAAATGAATAATACATGAAAAATCTGTTTAAAATGTGTTTAATAATTTCCGAAACGTGTTACAAAGCACGTTCAATGTAGCGTCCAGCATTTTCCGAAAGCAAGTTAAATCCTGTTACTGCATTCTCAACAGCAGCTCGTAGCATATCAGGAGGAATGTTACGGACATGTCAGTGTATCACATTTTTCATTTATGCCAAATTGTTTAGATTATCACCATAAACAGTGCTTTTGAGATAACCCCATAGCCAAAAGTCACAGAGGTTGAGGTCTGGTGGGAAGAGGGGAAGTGTTGGCCTACAAGACATTCATTCGTGAAATGTTGCCTAAGTAACTGAGCGACACACGTGAGGTTAGGCCCAGCTCTGCATAAAAATCGTAGTATCTAAAATGCCACTTTACTGCAGTTCATGTATCACGAAACATTTTAACATTGACTCTAAGTGAGCTGCAATCACAGTGGTCCAGCTGTCGACTGCTCTTCAGAGAAAAATGGTTCAATTATAAAACTAGCTGTCATTCAACACTAAACGGTGTGGAATGACTGCTATGCAATCGAATGCAGTAGGAGAATGCAATGGAACTAGGTAGATAGCATGAGGGACTTCTTTCGCCCAAATCGATTAAAAGCGTTTTGAATCAGTGTCTTCATGTTTTAGGGCCGAATTCAGGGTTCAAAAATTACAATTTAGCGATCAGTCAGAAAGCGATTTCCAGATTGTACGCACTTGTGCGAGTGATTTGTGATCTCACATTTTCTAATCGCTAATTCGTGGTTTTCACGGACGAATTTCTCACTTACACGGATGGCGCACTCGACGTTTATCGAATTTAACGCCTTTAAATGATATATTGCTTAATTCAAAGTTTCTTAAGGGTATACAACATATTAAACTCGTGTAACAAAAGGTTAAGTTAGATTCCGACCCATATTTCGTTTAACAATATTGTATACAGCACCATTTTGCCCTGGTGGTGAGGTTTTGAACTTTCTTTTTTCGCGGAAAATAAATTCCCATGACCTCCTTTACACGATTACCAAATTTGATAACATTTGATCCAGTAGTTTTCCTTTTATGACCGTTTCAATGTGGAACTTTAATTATAACTACTCTGTTTATTATTAAATTTTAATTTGAAGCTATGCGTTATATGTATACCATGCGTAAATTTTTTGATGTTATGGAAAAATAAAGAATCGAAGCAAATATACTTAGGTTAATGGACCAAAACTGAAAAAATTTCCCCTCCCTCCGAAAATCAAATATTGAAACTTCGACCTTGAATTTATTGGGTTATCGAAATATTCAATTTGACTTATCTTCTAAGTCCTAGTTCTGACAACAATGCCGTCAAGAATTCTGAATTACTTAAGCTGAAGTAAAAGATTTAGTATATATTCACTGTATGTTAATAATGTAATCAGAGTGTAATAAAAATAGATTATAGAATTTGCGCTGATGCAACTTTTTGTCTGACTGCACAACATGTAATGGAAGAGAAGGCTTGTAGAGATCTGTTTTTGACATGCCTCTAAAATTAGATGTCATACTCCTTTTGTCTCTTCAATGTCAAAAAACTTTCCTTTGAGAGGCAACTTTAGTTTTTGGGAAAGAAAAAAAAAACACAAGAAGACAAATTTGAAGAACATGCAGGACGATTGAGTACACATATTTATTTTAGGAACACAAGCGGTTCTCCGACTGGTTATTGAATAATGAAAAGATGCATTGTCATGCAATACAAAACATTTGGAATACGTTTTCTGACTGAATAACGTAAGATTAAAAGTCATCTGCTTAATTCAGAGCCATTTACAAGTCAACTACTCGGCAATTGCAGAACCGTTTTGATCTCGAGCTTGTAAGACAAACCTAATATCACTGGATTTAAACACTTCTTTAATCTTGCGAGAACATTCCTTCTTTAGCTCATATTCCAAGAATATTAAGTGAATACAATTATTACAAAAGAAATTGAATATTCATTTGCACTACGGCTTGGTAGTTAACTAACGAATTAACAAAACTTAAATTCTGCTTTTTGTGTCTAAGAATACAACAATATTTTTTAAATATTTACAAATAAAATATTAAATTGGAGATTTACTTGGAGCCTCATCAGTTGCCTGGCATTTGAAGATTGTTAAATACTAATAATTGTTTGTTGCAACGTCTAACCCAGGCTTGCATGGTTGGTTTTCATAGTTTTCTATGTTCTCCTTACAAAGGTTCTCTATGAAAGCATCTTAATCAAATAGCTCCCATGTTCTTTCTATGTTCAAACAACCAACTAACTTAGTTTAAGCGCGATTTCCAAGTGAAGTTACTAGCAAAACTCGAATACTCATTAAAAATCATGTAGCTTGCCAATCGGGAGTAACATGAAAGATACGGCGCCAATAATTGAATTGCTGTTACGGTACGCTGTTTCTAAACTTAGATGGTCATTCCTTAATTAAATAGCTCACCAGCGGCTGAGTGGTAAAGACGCTGAACACTGGTAGTTCGGTCTGAGGTTCAAATCCCGCTAACGGGCTGGCTGCATGGGCGTTTTCGTGGATTTCCCCATGTGTAACTTGTATACCATCCAGTTTCCCCTTTAGAAAGTCCTCCACGAAAGCATCCCTCCCTTTAGGCAGATAGCCCTCGTGTGCTTTGCCATAATTAAATAATCCATCCAATCCAATTTAATCCTTAATTAAATATAATTGATTTGTAACTTCTACTAGAGTTGACGGTAAAAATTGAAGTGTAAATAAATAATATCGTGTGCAATCTTGATTAATATAAAATTAAAAATATTTGCATTCAGACAGAAAGTTTTTTGAAATATTTGCAGTTACTTTAGATAAGTGCAGTTACTTTAGATTTAATAAGAAGGATTTATTAATAACCATAATAATTACTTATTATACTACTGATGATCAGGATTCAGTTCTTGACAATTGCATTCTAAATTAGAATTTTAAGGATTGTCCACAGAACCTGCTGACTTATCCAGCCATTAAGTAGCTGCAGATCATTTCTACATAACCATTGAACTTCCATTAATTCAGTCTCTAGAGGGTTGCATGTTTATATCATAATTTGACTTTTATAAAAATGATTATTCTAAATCTTATATTTCTATAAAAATACACTGTGATTTAAAAATATGGATGATAGTATCAGCCGCTCTTTCAGCCACTTCATAAGCAACAGTTTGTTTAGAAATAAATTATGCAGTTAATGTCATAAAATATTTTCATAAAATTCAAATAAACATCAAACGAAAATTCTCAGTTTTGGACAATTCGAATTAAGCAAAGTTAAAGTAAAGTAGCAGACGATAAAACGCCGAAGGTAAAAATTTACTCTTACAAAAATTTACTTTTATTTTTTTTAAAAAGGAAGAAAGAGAGAAATTTAAAAAATAGTTAAAAATGTGAATAATATCATCTATAATTAAAAAAAAAAATAGCTTTTCATATAGTATTAAAAAATATTTATTACGCATCTTTGAGAGAAACAATATCATATTATTAATTCTCCGTAAAATTTTACTTGAAATTTAAGGTTAAAAATAGCTGTGGCAATTCACTGTAACAAAAATCCATAAACCACATTTGGCGTTATTATTCGCTCAAAAAAAAAGATGCCAAATTTCAAAACGCGAAAATATGTAAATTCGTGTATATCTTAGAAAGTTTTGAATAAAAAAGTCTAATTTTTTGCAGATATGCTTAAAAATACACCTACTTTAAGATGATGGTAAAAATTTTATAGGTTATAATTCAAAATTTTTTTTGAAAAATTTATAAAAATTATTTAAAAATAGAAATTTTAAAAATAAAACACAAAAAATGGGTAAATTTTATTTGGAATGAACCTAAATTTCGAAATGTGAAAGGAAAAATAAAAAAAGTTTAATAAAAAAAGAGATATTAATAAATATTTGCCAAATTCAATTAACATTGAGGAGCTAAAATTTTGAGAGCTAATATTTTAAAAACTACTCGTACGATTTTTACAAAACTTGGTATTCTGGCATAATTTGAGTCGTAGAATCGAAATATGGAAAAAAATTGGTATTTTATTTCAGAAAAAGTCCGATTTTGTGTCAAAATACCTATGTTAGAATAGCGCTATATATAAATCTAATATATATCCTAAGTCACGCTTTCGAGACATGAAAAACGCAGTTTGAATTTTGTCAATCGGCCCAGTAGAACGAGAGATATAGCACTGTCCCATTTTTTTTTTTTTTTTTTTTTTGAGCAGTGTACCTACTTTCTACTTTTCTACTTTAACCTACTTTCTGTTCAAATTGTGTTTAAACAAAGGCTGTATTGTTATATTTGATAGTAATAAGTGTAACATTAAATGAAATAATGTACTTACAGCCCATGGCAATGCACAACAAGGCTTATGTAAATTGACCGAAAGCCCAATTGATGAGAAAACTTATTTAGCTAATGGTACTGCATGTTCTGATACAAACTGCATACTAAAATGGCATCAAAGATTAGGGCAGAGAAATATAAATGTGATAAAAACACTTGAGAAAAATAATCTAGCAGATGGTATTAAACTTGGTGAATGCATTCAGTGTTGAATGTTTGACATGCATAAAAGCAAAACTAACAGAAAAACCTTATCTGAAAACTAATTTTAGATAAAAGAATCCATAAGATTTAGTGTACAAAGATGTATGTGGGCCAATGGAAGTTTACAGCTTAGGAGGGAAGAGATATTTCCTAACTTTCATTGATGACTATTTGCATTATGTTCTAATTTATTTTACTGCTTAATTTATTTCACTACTTAAAGATGAAATATTAGATAAACTTAAACAATATATTGCATCAACAACAAATAAATTTAGAAAGAAAGTAAAGGTTCTCAGATCTGACAGTGGTACTGAATACTATAATGAAACTACTGAAAATTATTTAAAATAACTTTGTATTTTCCATCAAACTTCAGTTCCTTATTGCCTAGCACAGAACTGTGTTGCAGAAGTAAAAAACCGCTTTTTAATAGAAATGACAAAAAGCTATGCAATTAAATTCAAAATTCTCTAAAGGTATCTAAGCTGAAGCAACAGCTACTTCCACATAGCTTCAAAATAGGTTACCAGCTAAAGCCAGGGATAAAGCACCATATGAATTATGGAATGGCAAGAAACCTAATTTCAGTCATTTATGAATATTTGGCTGTACAGCATTATTTTGTGAACAAAAAAAAAAAAAAACGTGGTGAAAATTAGACAAAAAAGCACAAAAAGGAATATTCATAGGATTCAATTTAACAAAGTAAAAGATACAGGATATATGCAGGTGGAAGGAAAATATTAGTAGAACTTTTAAATTTTCAGAAAACGCGCCTATATCTGACAAACATGTACAAAATAATACCGAAGATTTAGAATTAATTCATTTTGATATCTTGGGAAGTGCTGAAGAATATATTAAAGAAACACCTCTTGCTGACTGTATAGAAGACTTAAAAGGATCCGAAGAATTAATTAAATGTCGAGAAGAAAACGCATAAAGAAGGGTTTCTAGCAGGACAACCAGATAGATTCTCCTATAAAGCAAAAGATAAAGGATCAACATTACCTCAAAATAAAGATCCAGAAAGTTTTGAAGAAATTTAGAGCTTACCAAAATGAGAACAAGAAGCTTGGATCAAAGCGATGGAAGAAGAAATAAATTCTTTAAAAGAAAACGAAACTTATCAGCCTACAGATTTACCACTAGGAAAACATGCAGTAAACAGTAATTGGGTGTTCAAAACCAAATACTGTGAAATTGGTAAGAAGATTACTCGAAAATATGGCAATGATTTCAATGAAACACACTACAATTAGAGTATTTTTAGCATGAGCAGCAAATTATAATGCAAAAGTTTATCTCAAACAGCATTTCTGCATCACAAGTTAAATGAAGAAATATAAATGGAACAAACAGAAGGATTCGTAAATCCGAAAGAAAGAAATAAAGTTTGTAAATTAAAGAAGGTAATTTATGGTCTCAAACAAGCAACTAGATGCTGGAAAGCAGAAATTGAACATACACTAAAGACTATTGGGTTCAATCAAAACAAAACAGATCAGTGTCTTTTCACAATAGGGGATTGTGCTAAAATAATTAATGTGATTGAGTATGTTGATGATATTCTAATAAGTTCTAAAGAAGTCAAAACAAATTCTTCAATTCATGATTTAAAGAAACGTTATCTAATAACACATTTAGGTGGAGTTAAATATTTTTTAGTCATGGAAAAACATCCAAATGAAGATGTAAGTTATCTCTCACCTCAGAAAAATAAAATAAATCAGCTTGTCAAGCAATTTCAGCTTAAAGAAGTAAAACCTACTAGCACGGCAATAGATACAAATTACTATAGTCTAAATAAGGAAGAAAATCTTCTACCTTCAAATGATAAATTTTGCCAAATCATCAAAATCTTTTGCATATATCATCTATCACAAGACCAGATTTCACAGCTTCAACTCCCATACTTAGAAAAAAATGTAATAATCCATGTCAAAAAGACTTAAAATGCTGCAAAAAGAATCATTAGACATTTGAATACAGCAATACAGCTATCTCTACATATTTCGTTAAGAGAATAACCTAATTACACAATTCTTACAATTTAGTCAGATGCTGATTGGGCATAAGAGATTGAAGACAAAAAATCCACATCAAGAAGTGTAATTTTATTAGGCAGAAATTGTATTTAGTAGTTTTCAAGAAAACAAACATGCATCTCTTTATCCTCAGCAGAAGCTGAAAATGTTGCTCTCTCACAAGCTACACAAGAATTATTGTGGCTTTTAAAACTAATAGAATATTTAAATCTACCCCAAACTTTACCGATAAACATTTTTGAAGATAGTCAGTCAACAATAAAACTTTTAGAATCTGAAAAGTACAGTTCACGTACAAAACACATTGACACAAAGTTTCATCATGTACACGACTTGCATAAGAAAATAATTATAACACTGTTTTACTTTTCAACAGAGCAAATGGTTGCTGATATTATAACCAAACCTATTCCTAAATTTAAATTTCAGTTTTTCAGGAATCAATTACAATTGGTATGCATTTCATTAGCAAAACAGAGGTAATGTTGGAATAAATTAATGTCACTTTTAAATAATGAAACTCGACAATGTCAAAAGCACATGAGAGCCAAACGATATACAGTACAAAGTCCGAAATCCGGACGTCCATCATCCAGAATAATCTAAAATCCAGACCTCAAAACCGCCAACAATGTTTTTCTCGGCTTTACGCATGCGCATTTGATACCCCCTTTGCGCATAATAAAACATCTGGAAATTCCCCCGATTCTTAATTTTACTTTGACACTAAATAAAATACCTTGTTATTGAAGAAACAATCATTTTAGCATAAATTTGTACGATCAGTAATTTGGCTCCGTTGCTGCATATCTGCTTGGCAGACATCTCAAACTGAAACATTCTACATAGATACATCGTTGATCTGGCATCAACCTGGCAAATCATTATTTATTATACTTTCCTTTCATCACCGCATGTTTATCAACACATGACAGCTTGAGTAATGACTTATGTAGTGATGCCTAAACAATTTTTTTTCTGTTAGTAATTGAATAACAAAGGAGTAGGGTTACCTTTCATGTTGATATTACACTTAGCAACAATTACAGATTTAAGTTAAATGCGCTAAAAAATGTAGACGAGGAAAAATTTAACAAAAATTTCTTTCCATATGCTAATAGTTTTGTTGATGATACTCATAGGCCAAAAGATTCCACTTAGTCTTATTTGAATTAAGAATAACTTATTTGTTATTCATATAAACCCAGAACCAGCACCAGGGCTCAAGACCCAAGACAGCACAGGGTTGCAGAATTTATGACCCACAGAGACTGCATCAGGCGGTAAGATATCTAGCGCCGGCTGTCAATAAGGCTTAAGTATATGTGGGAATTTATTTATTCAGAACTCTGATAAGCCTTAAGCATGTGCAAGAAATCGACATAAGTATAATAAATAACTAAACTAATACAATTCAAGCTTAATTGTCTCAGTGCACGATAGAAGCAAGATAAAACTTAACAGAACAATTTGTCATTAGTCGCCAAGCTCATGATGCACAGCCAAATATGTATAGTGAACAATAGCTGCAAATTTTAAAGGTTTTCGGATATCGCAAAACAAAGGTGAAATTTTTTAATTTACGGATTTTGTAAAGAGATGTGGAGAAGCGGTAACAAATGATGATGATATAAAAAAAGTTTTCCATTGTGGTGACAATGCTTTTCAATCATCAATCAATTAATGAATGGCGAAATCTGTAGAATGGTTCTAGATCCAGAAAATACTGCTACCGATAATGAAGAAAGTGACAGAGAAGTTACTGAAAACGAAAAAATTTCGACTGACAAGTTACTCGGAATTCTCGACACAGCTGTTACAGGACTTCAACAATGTAACTAAACAAGAGATTATGTCTGTCTACAGAATTAAAGAGAAAATATTAACACACACACACACACACCAAAAAAAAAAAAAAAAATTAACAATTTACATTGAAAGAAATGTTTAATAAGGCAAACAAAGAAATATTAAGCTTTTGTTTTGTAAGTTTTGATACCCTTTAGATCAGGGGTTCTCAACCGGTGGTATGCAAGAGAAAAATAGGTGGTACTCAAAGAAGCAAAGTATTTTTAACTATTAAGTTCAAAAATTAAAACCCCAACGCCATGATTGAGTTTTTTTTTATCTAATGCTCATAAATTTATGTGATCTGAGCTTTGTTCAAGAGTGGTGGTGGTACTGAAGGTTTTCAACTTTTGTTCAGATGGGATGCGTTAGTCAAAAGATTGAGAACTGCTGCTTTAGATCACAAATACTTCATTATTTCATAAATCACGATTGATTTTATAATTTCTATATGCCATCTTACTAGATTTAAATTGATGATCTAATATCCGTAAACACCCCAAATACAGAATCGCCAAAGTCCCAACGAGTCCAGATTTCAGACTTTGTACTGTATTGGCGAGAGAGGATTCTACCTATGTTTATTACATGAAAGAAATCTTAAAAAAACTTTTCACTTGCATCGTATTTGTGCTTCATTCTTTTCAGAAAGTTGCCTTCTTTTATGGAATATATTCCTAATAACACTGCCTAACAGGTAAGCCTTGAAGCTATTTAAAACTTATAAATGAATTGCCTGTAAGTTCTTTTTTTTTTTTTTTTTCCCTCCAACACTTCCGTTTAAATGTTTGTAAAGACTGTTAATTTGATTTGGATTCTATTTGTGTCCTATCTAAGTTAAGCAAACACCCTAACTTGTTAAATAAAGATTTCATAATTTTTCTAACTTATAATTCTTTAAAAAGCTGTGCTAAATAGAGGATAGAGTGTTCAAATGCACAACATATCAGGTATTATTGTTGAATATCTATGAAACGCAGTAAAAATGTTTACAGTAAGCCACTAATTGTTCCTGGAAAAAGTTTTCTCAAATATAAAATAATTAGCAAGGTCAGCAACTTATTAACCCTTTGGCAGCTCTAAACTAGAATTAGCTTCCTTTTTAATTCTACACCAAACTCTGGCTTTTGAGCTATTAGGTTTTTTCAGAAAGCACAGTAAAGTCTAGAAAAGAGCAAATGTTAACATCCTCTGCAAAATTACTATCTACAGTATCATAAAGATCAGGACAAATGTAGTAGTGACCAGACACGTTGGCCAAGCCCACATAAGAACCATATTGAGGAGCCTGCCAAACTCATGGGATGGACATGTTTTTGCATTTAGTTTTGGCAATTTCTGAGACAAAAATCTGTTGCTTCCACATTTCAAGATAAGTTATGGAAAACCTCATCAGAAAATCACAGGACTTTTTCCTAGCAAATTCTTTAAAACTGTTTCACCAACATACACTGATGCTCTTAACAGTAGGAAAGTCAAAAAAGACAATGTGGCTGAGGTAGATCAAAACGAGCACTGCCATAATGCAACAGTGGCTGGGGATGCATTGTAAAGGATCAACTTTCCAAAAGATAGTGATAAGTGTTAATAAGACACAGGAAAATTTTGCCACAATTTCTTCAACAGCTAAAGAAACAGTGGCGACTTCACCATCAAAGGTATAACAATGAGATTTAAAAGCTCTGAGCATATCCCATCTCCAGAATATTTAGTGGCATCCACAGCAAAACCATTCAAGTACACATTAAGCCAATTAACAGAAAGGTACCTTTCATCAACTATAGAAGCTCAATGCTTACCTACGCTCTTATCCAAAAAAAAATCAAAGCACCAAGACGGACTTTTGCGATCATGATGAAATTTGTATGCAAAAACATCTTGATTGAACATGCAAATGAACAGGAATTGCGATCATATTGCGCATTTCTAGTGCACCATTTGCAAAGTATAAAACTAGTAACAGAGGCAGAAAATTTACCTTTTTTGTTGCTGCCATTGTAATTCCATAAAGAAGCAAATAAAGATGCCATTAAGACAATATCGAAGACCTTACAGACAACTAAACAACTTTGAACGTGGTCGCATTGTACGGTTGCGTGAAGCTGGATGGTCATACTGAGCAACAGGCCGCCACCTGCAACGTACAGACACTGCTGTGCAAAGATGTTGGCAGTAATGTTTGTCACAAGGAAATTGGCGATACAATGAAGGCTCTGGAAGGCCAAGGATCACAAATGGAAGACGAGATAGGATGATTGTTCGCCAGGCCCGAACCGCCCCAACAGTATTATTGTCGACTATTCATAGCACTACAGCCATGTCTATATCTCCCGTAGTACCGTCCACCATCTCATGGCGCTTGTCTGAGGCAGCGTTACACGCACAGAGGCCTTTAAGATGTTTGCCTTTGACACTACAACGTACAACATCCGCAGAATTGTCTGGAGTGGTGTCGCAGCCGACAATCATGGCTGCCAACAGACTGGCATCGTATAGTGTTCAGCGATGAATCCTGCTTCACTCTTGAAGCAGATGACCACCGTGTTCGTGTCTGAAGAGGACGAGGCCAGTAGTCCCAATCAGCCTTTGTAAAACAAAGGCATACAGTCAATAACCCGTGGTGTTATGGTGTGTGGCGCTTTTTCTTATGACAGCAGGTCATCTTTAGTCACCCTCTGTACATCTTTAACAGCCCAATGATATGTTAATACCATCCTGCAGCCGGTTGCTTTACCCTTCATGGCACGTCATCTTGGGGCCATTTTCCAACAAGATAATGCCAGGCCACATACCACTTGCATATCTCTGGACTGTCTCCGTGTGCTTAATACTTTTCCTTGGAAAGGTCACCAGACCTTTTACCAATCATAACTGATGAATGCCTGGCAGAATATGTCACAGGATAACATTAGGAATCTACCACTCCTTGCCTCGATGAATTCACACATGTATTGCCACCAGGGGTGGTTCGACTAACTGCTAATCTGAACACTCAATGGGTGATTATGAGCCGTGAATACGTACCATGACCTTGATTTTTTAATCCTTTTATTATCTGTGTATGAGCTATTTACATATTCAATTTCATTGAAAATAACCACTTCCTTAATGGTGCTTCGATTTTTTTTTTTTTTTTTTTTTTTTTTTTTTTTTTGCAAACGAATGTATATCAACAAGGTATCCTGAGCTATGCCATCTACTATGTATTTCTTTTTTTTAATTAAAAACTTTTGTGATTTCATAGTTTCCTCAACTGAGAATTTCACTGCTGTTATCTCAAATGCAGGCAGATTTTAGTTCACAAGGATTTTTGGTCTGCTACTATATTATTAACGAGTAAAATTAATCACAAAATTTTTATGCTGAAACTTTGAGAGAAGTTTAAATTACAGAAGTGTCATTAATAACAAAATTCCATAATTATAAATTTACACACAGTTCTCCCCCTTAATTTGACAAAAAAAAATATGCAACAATATTTGAGACCGCGAATTTAAATTATTAAAACTGTAATTAAAATAATTTAAATTAAAATAATATACATAACTACTTTTTAAGCCAATGTAAGCAAAATTTTAAGCATTTTTAAGCCAATGTAACAAATGTTAAGACATCATTTTTAGGACAAATTACAACCCAGATCTCAATTTGACAGGTCACAACTTTTGGCTATGAGGCTACATAAAATCAAGCAAATACAAAGTTTGTCCAAAATCCTCAGCAATAAGTCAGCATAATGCCAAGGTTCTCAAAGCTATACCAGTTTCCTACTGGTTATGATGTAGTAAGTGGTCTTCAGGCAGCACTAAGACACAGTGGTCATAATAAAGAACTTGCTAGTATTTGTTAAGTCAAGTGTTGCCACATAAACCCATGTTTATTAAAATGCTGCAAATCAAATGTCATCTGGTGAGCACACCTGTAATTAAAATTTTACAAACTGAAATTGTTTTTAAAAAGGCTGTAATTTTATACAAAGAGCTAAGACAAATTGAAAATTCACCGAATTATGAATTTTTGAAAGCTTAGTTGTGTTAAGCAATTTTAGTGATCACGACAAACTGAAAACACACCACAGATCAATATAATGGCATTTTTTAGATCACCTTGCATGAAGTTTTTTCCAAAGGGAATTACGTTGTATAAATTTGATAATTATTCTAGCCAATAAAACTTCAAAACATTGCAACACTTTTAACATAATCCTATCTTATGCCTAAAACACACTTAAAAAATGAAATTTCAAAAGAATTAATCATTAATATACAGCAGCTAAGTTTCAAGACTTTATCCCCATAGGAAAACCATCTCTCAAAAAGCACTGAAATTTTTCATCTGCAATAAATGCCAAGCAAAGGAAGAACTTTACCATTTATGGAAATTCAAATAGTATGCATATTTTGCATACAAATGTAAATTGTGGTATTTGCTGCAGAATACAATCTCATTTAAAATAGCAAATTTTGGGTAGACAGATAAAATTTTCAGAAAAATGCAATATTGTAAAAAAGAGAGCAATTTTCAGTTTCAATTCTTGAAACATCCGAAATCTAAAGTAAGAAAAGTTTAGCCCTAGATTACGATCAATTATCACAACATAAACAGCATCACGATGGCTAAAATTTCTTAAGATTTCAATATAACTTAATGTATTGCATAATCTTCAGAAAACATTAACAAAACAGAAGATAATTTCCATTTCAGAGTATAATAAACACTTTTGTGTTACAATGCAAATTTAGTATTATTTTAAAACAATTACTTTACATACAAAGCATGTCCAAGTAGTAAGTCCAGTTTTATTCTTCCACTGTCATGAGCTCTGAGCATGCATTCTAGTCTCCCTTGTTCCCTGGTCTTTCCACTGATGCCATTAAATTGATCTGTGGTGTGCTTTCAGTTTGTCTTGATCACTAAAATTGCTTAACACAACTGAAGAACCGTCGACTGTAAGTTTCTTTTTTTTTTTTTTTTTTTTTTTTTTTTTTTTTTTTTTTTTTGAATACAAGGAACATGAAGCCTGCTGAAATTCACTGTCAAATTACAAAAATTTATGGTCAAAGTACAATAGCAATAAGTGACAGTTTGGTAAGAAAGTGGGTTAGAACATTCAGTGAAGGACAAACAAATCTGTGTGATGAAGCACGGAGAGCTAGTGGCCTTCTGTTTTCAATGATGATTTGGTAATGTAAGTTGATAAAAAAAACTTCAGGGTAAGAGAAGCTTTACACTGGTGATGCTTTCTGATGAATTCACTGAAATTTCAAGAACTGTTTAGCACAAAATAGTTTCTCACTACTCAGTTACCTGTAAGTTATGTACCTACTGGGTACTGAAAGTTCTTACAGACGTCCACAAAACCAACTGACCAAGTCTTACCTAGTGATGAAGTGATGAAGGAGAGACATTTTTAAGCCAATATGAATGAAATAACGTTATATGATGAAATTTGGTTTCATCACATAACTCCAAACTCGAAACAGCAGTCAATGGAGCACTTTCAAAGAGAGAACAGCACAAAAAACACAGTAATGATATGGTAATGCTCAGCCAGTATAGTGCTTAGTGATGCTGACTGCTGTACCAATCCCAAAGAAGGTAAGGATTTTTGTAAACATATAATGTTGGGGTGGCAAGGGAGCACTCAAAATACGCAGTGAGCAAAAAGTACTCTTAAGATGCTGGTGGTAGGAGAAGAAAAATGGAGACCCTCAGACCACCCTACAGACTACCTTGGTGTTCTCTCTCAAAAGTGGGACAGGAGCTTAATAGCCAGCAAGGATGGTAACACCTAATACATCTATGGAAAAGCACAGATGCTGGCCTTCCTTCACCTTGTACCTGTGATGACTATGGCTTCTATCACTGGTAGTACCTTTCTTTAAGGAATGTTTAGGTAGGCCAGTTACCAGCTATGACAAATGTCTGAGTATGAGCAGAAACTACGTAAAAAATAGTTCAAGGAATCACTTTTCATGTAAAAATAAAACTGCCTTAAGAATTTTGTTGCCTTTCTTTTTATAAAACAGAACTTATTTCATGCATATACCTTATTTAGTAATAAATAAATGCTGTTAGAACAAACCCCCCTCCCCAAAATATTCATCTAAAATACAGCATTGTGCAAGTGTTCTCCAACCATTCTGAGCATAAAAACATATTTTTAAAATTAACTTTAATTCTAATTTTAATAAATTATACATCATTTTAAAGCTATTTCCATATAAAATTCAAAACTTTTTACTATTTTAAAATAACAATGTTATTTGAAAAGTTATGGAAGAGAAAGGCTCATAAAAATCAAAACTAACCAGTAAGATATTCAAACTGCCTTTTTTAATCCACTTAAGCTCTCTCCAATATTTGAGTACTGTTTCTAAATGAATGAGTAATACCTGCTTTAAGTTTTTTTTTTACATTGAGCCACCCAGATGTTGTAGTGGTTAGGGAAACCTACTGCAATAACGAAGGGCCCGGGTTCAAATCCAGGAGAAGGCATGGATGTAAATTGTCTGCCCCCTCATAATCAATCAAATTTTACCATGCCCCTCCTGCAAACTGAAAGCAACTGGGCAGATACCCGTGAATCAACTCCATATTAGGCGGGAAGGCCAGTCATATCCGCTGATACCTCTTTCGAGAGGATTAAAACAAAGACTATGCTACGGAGTGGTGCCTCAAATCCTCTATGCAGATTTATTTATTGAACTCTCTTGTTTTCCATCAGGGCTGAACTGGGTCACCCGGCACTTACACACCTCGGGTCTCAGAGAGCACCCTTAGGGAGGCTCTCTATGGACACCATAATCCACTTGGCAATCCAAATGGTCGTTGATAATGTCCCCGCCAGCAGTACACGGCTGCCCGTCACCAGGAGGCATTACCTGGAAAACACAGACTAACTATACTACCAGGGCCACCTGGTTCGAGGACTTACGCAATCCCCCTCAGTCCAGCCATAGAAATGACCTTCCTTCAGGTTCTGGAACCGCCAAGCTCAAATTATTGCCCCCCTCCAGAGTGCTACTGTCATCATAAGATACCAAGTCAGTGTATACACCCCTGGGGGTACGTTCTCCCATTCGATGTTTTCATAATAAAATGACTAGCCTAAAAATGGCAAGCGACTGTCATTAAAAAAAGTTTTCAACATTGAGAGTTTGGTGTTGCAGTTTTGAATTTCCTTTCTTTTAGTTTAAAGAATGTTAAAAATTTTTTTTGCTCTGTTGTAATGCATAATAAAGCATAACCGCATCTTGTCAAACTGCTATGAATTCTGGCTGTCATCATTCAACAATTAGCAGAAGCAGTAATAATGCCAATTTATCAAGAAATTTGAAATACCGTCACACTAATGTAATGCCAAGTACAATATATAATTACTTAAGTTTTATTTGTCTTTAAAAGATCATTTTGATAGTTGTGAAAAACTGAGGTATAAATAGCACACATGCTGTTCAATTAATGTTTTGGATAATAAATTTGAGACTGAATGAAAATGGTTCAAGAACCCATAAGCCTGTGAAATGAAACATTTCATTAACAAAAACAGATGTTTAAGCAACTACAATGTGCACATAATCATGCAGGATGAACTATAAATCAACAGCAGAAACTTACCAGGAGATAAAATGACATTTTCTTTTATACCCAACACAGTAGACACATTTGCACACCACCTCACATTAAAAGATTTTAACTATAATGTACTGGAGCAACAGTAAAGCATATCAATATGTTTAAGGTACAAATTTGTATTTCAGCAGACAAAGTGTTTTCATTTGATTTGGTTTATTTTGTTTATGGCAAAGCACTCAAGAGTTGTGTGTCTAAGGGGGAATGCTTTAGTGCAAGACTTACTGAAAGAAACTGGCTCATACACGTTTCACACATGGAAATCTGTCAAAAGGACCATGCAGCAGCCTGTTTGCCAGGATTTGAACCGCAGACTGAACTACCACTGTTCAGTAACTTTATTGCTTTGACTGGGTAAATTTAACATTTTAGAAAAGAATGGATCCCAATATATTAACATGCTTGAAAAAATACTTCCTTCAGTAACATGTTTCAATAAAATGGTAGTACTAATTCAGAAGTCAAACAACAAAAATCAGCGTTATACCTACAAAATTTTCACAGGACTAGTTTCGATGGTTTTACCGAACCATCATCTTCAGCTGCAAAACCGCAAATGAACAAGATAGGAAATAATGATTAGATAAGATAAGAAAGCCTGGACAAGAATAAGCAAGTGGTGCCATCTGTTGGCGAAGCCAGAACTAAAACATAATTTCTCTAAAAGCCGAAGGCAAATTTGGGTTGGAATTAGGATCGTTAACGAGAACAGAAAGATTTTTATGAATGTGAAATGCCTCTAGAAAATCCAGTTCTCCAATGGTAGTATCTTTAAAATGGTAGTATCTTTCACAATGATAATATACCATGGTCTTGAGCATGAACAGTAGACAGGTATTTTTCTTCTAAATTAATTCAAAAATTGCAGAGGCCTATCCAATCACCAGATCTCAATCCAGCTGAAAACATTTGGACAATATTGAAATAGAAAATCAGTTTTAAGAATACAGGCAATAAATACAGTGAACTGAAAATAGGGTTCCCTGTGTGTTCAGGTTGTGCCCCACATAAAGACGCTTGATTGGAAGAGATGTCATTTCAAGGAAGAGTATGCTAATATATTTTGACTACAGGTTGTTAATTAAAAAATGAAACTTAACTTCACAGAGTGTGCAATCAATGCCCGATTAAGGATTCTTTAATACCCTTCATGAGGTGCAAAAAGGATCATATAAACTTATATATGGGTTTTTTCCTGGTCTCAGCACCATATCAAAAGATTCTAGAGGCTTCTTTTGCCTGAGTATGATACTATATTCCTCTAGCACTAAGCACAAGTGATTTTGATGAGCTACTAAAAAGAAGCACCATTTTAAATCTGATTATTTCAGTAACTAGTAACATATTAAAGAGTTGAAATGTTTACATTACAGCTAAGATTTACAGACTTGCCTTATAAATTTCATGCACCTTTTCATCCATTAAGCTAAAGTGTACAAGAAGAAAGAGAAAAACGACTGTGCAATGTAAAAACTTTTGCTTGATCTTGCTTATTTAGTCTAGCATCATTTCTAGCAAAGTGGATGTGAAATAGATAGTATTGCCAAAGCTCACACTTGACAGAGTTATTCAATTCCTTCTCAGCAAATTCACACCAAAGTAGAATAATTTACATAATTACAATAATGCATCATATGAATTGTAAAAATAGTTACAAATATTCCCACAACCATAGTAAAACTTAAAAATAAAAATAACTTCTATTAAAAAAAAATGAAAATCAGAATTTTCAGCGTGATGATGGTAAACTACTTCCTTTTCACTCCTATGTCACATAGGGATCAGATGAATGAGAAGTGAGTCAAAGGAATGAATGAGGATGCTTCGTTTTTTACTTCTCTGAAAGAATCTAAGAGTAAGTATAACAAGCAACATTCGTTCTAAACCAGTTTTGCAAAAATTATTTTTTGTAATAAAGTTTTATGTAAATCAATTGACTTTGAAGTTCATTCATTTGTTATCTGTTTATCTATATTTCAAGTGAGTGCATTTGACATTCACCTGTCTATTGTTAGTTCATCTAAGTTTAAAATTATTATTGTTTGATTAGTTGTCCTTCAGTGAATTTATTAGTTTTCTGTTAAAAAAGAAAACTATCACATTTGTTTCACGGATAAATTGAATTATTATTATTTACAAAAAATTCTGGCAAGCTGATAATTTATTTAAAAGTAATATTAGCACTTTGAATAGCAGTATCTCCACAGCATTATTCATTCAACCTTCTGTTATTCTATGCAAAGAAAAAACGTTAGCACTTTTTCATTCAAATTATAGTGTTATTCTTCCTTTGAGCTATACAGATTAGTGTGAAAATCTCTGTAGTTTTTTTTTTTTTTTTTTTCCATCCAGTTTATTTGTATTAAAATCAGTTGACAATTATAATCAGGGGGGGGAGAATTTAGAAACTAGAAAACAATGCTTGCTTTTCCATCTGAGGATATATATGGCAAGGAAAAAGTGTGCTCATATAATTTACTTCATATATTTTTTTAACCCTCCTAAAACTCTTTTGATATGTTTAATAAAAGTGTAGCTGTGACTCCTCAAAATTCTACTTGTGGCTCTTGAACTTTCTTGAATTCCCTCATATGTATCCAACTGATGTAAAGTTTGGCCAACCCTGCAATATAAGCTTACAAAAGCCAGATAGTCCTTATGTTCAATGGTACAATCAGTAAAACAAACTTCCAAAAATTTTTTTAAGGTTTCTTTTAATGTTAAATCTTTTTCTTAATCATATTTTTTTATAAATTGATACTTATGGTGCTATATGGATATAAATTAAAAAGAAAACCTTCAAATACTCCATAGGAGTACATATTTATTTTACATTACCAGTAAATAAATAGCTACTGAGAAAAAAAAGTTTTAAAAAGTAGAAATTAACAAAAAATTACTCAATATCAATAAGTGCCAGAAGAATATCTTACTGATTCGTCAATGACAGAACGAAAAAAAGATATGGATACTTCAGATATAAAAGATGTGAATAAAAATTTTGTACCAGCTAAAATTAAAAGAATAAAAGTGTAACGAATAGTATATCGCACAAAATTGTTCAAAATATTTTGTATTTTTTTATGTAGTTGAAATTTGTTTAGATGATTTAATTTTGAATACACAGGTAGAACTTGTGTTTAATATGCTAAATAAAAGAAAAATTCTTGAAATACATTTTAATTTTCAAATTACCATATTTTATGGGGGTGCTGAAGTACAATCTTGCTTAAGGGTGCCTCATGCTTACACAGCGGTCCTGATTAAAGTTTTAATTTTATGCTGGTATCACCTTAATTCCAATGAATGTCCATAACAAACCTGTCAGTAAGTATGCCAAGTAATTAAAAAAATGTTTTTATAATTAAATATCAATAACATATAGAACTTGGGACATTTAAAAAAATCACTGATTAAAATAAAATTATTAGTATGTTCCAATTTTATCTTTTCTTTATTTTTAAAGTTTAACAATTAATTGCAATTTACAAGAATTATAAAAATATTTATGGTTTATTTCCATTTATTTCCATCATTCTAAATAATAATTTTTTGAATGGTCTATAGAATTAAATTGTTATCTTACTTATTAACTTTTAAGTTTTAAAATGTGGTTAAGGACAAAAAATGCTTGCTTTCATGAACTATTGCAAAGCTTTTGCACCATGCTATATGATCTCAAATACAAACTGCATAACTAACCTCTTCTGGAGTACCCAAACGCCGGGGTGGGACATTTTCTTTCACAATACTAAATACATCAACTGGATAATTCTTTGCAGCTGTTTCAGAGTAAATTGATGACCCCTTAAAAAAAATTTAAATTAAATATACATTCATGTTATGACAAGTACAATTTCTGTAAAAATATACAAATTAACTCACAGGTGCCACCGCATTGACTCTTACACCATTAGATGCCCATTCAATAGCTAATGATTTAGTCAAATTATCTAAGCCACTTCGAGCTGCACCAGAATGGCTAAAATAAATAAAAGATTTATACATTATTACTTCAAAACCTATACATAAAGTAACACAGAAAAGGAAAAATTTTACTTGACATTTAAATATTTTCTGTACACAAATTAATAAATATCAAATGAACATTCTAATACTGACTACTTAATATGATGTTACATTAACTTCAATAAAATTATCACTTAACAAAAAAAATGATAATAATTTCCTGACTAAGGGAGGGAAGTAAAGTTATTATTGCAGAGGATTTTAAAATAACTTACATAAAATTTTTCATCCAACACTAGCATATTTTAACTTACACAAAATTTTCCAACTCACTAGAGCATAGCAGCAGCAACTGATTTTATTGAAGGACTGAAAAACCAACGGAAGATTTTACATTTATTCTCACTGTATCTGGATAATCCAAGTGTAAAGAATATACTATATACATATGGTCCACTTTTAAACGCTTTAATTCTGTAACCCAGAAGTATATTGAGAAGCACAATGTCAAAAAGATGTAAGTGCCAAAGCCAGGAATTATTGAATAAAAATAAACGTTTATTAAAAGCAATATTTTTGGCAATGATTTAGTTTTATTTTATGCTGAGATACCAGTAATTCAATTGCATAAATTATTTTTAATAAATCATTCTACTATACGCAAGGCTGAATTATAAAACAGAAAAATGATGCAGGTTTTCAAACAATGACTGCATGTCATGTCAACATTAAAAACGTTAACATAAAGCAACACCATTGTCTTAGTTTTAAAAACTAACACAGCTCAACTTCTCTCACATTCTGACTCACTCATATACATTATAATTAATTTTATCTAGTTTTCATAAATATCCTATTTTTATATCTAGGCAATCCATAATCAGAGCTAGTACATGCATTAATTACTTAGCAGTAAAAAATTTGTGGTTCTCAGGAATCCTGCTTTAATATGGAGGTGGTAAATAATATGTTTGCAATAAGGCTTAATTCAAAATACCACTTTCTTCAACACACACACACACTATGATCTTACCAGACTACATAGTAATCAAGATATTACAATTTTAATTAAATCTAAAAATCTACAGGTTGTCTTTCATGCCCTAAAAAACAACTGGACACACTGTGGATGGCCATGCTTCAAATGAAAAACAAAACTTCACCTAGGAGGAAAGAACGCCCAGCGTTTTTCAAGGACACAAAACCAAAATAGTGTACACTTCTTTCCAATAAAATAAAATTACACCCATACCAGCAATATTACATACACCATATTCACAAAAGTTCTTATGCACCATTTTTTGAAGCTGATGGTCGTAAACATATGCTTCTAATTAAAAAAAAAGGGGGGCCTTAAATAAACAAACATTACAGTTCTGAAAGCTTAAAAAATCAATTTCACAAAAATTACAAAATCTTATCTTTTTATAGGGTCCTGGTTTTTTATGTTCAGTAAGAAGTTACACTCATTCTTTAAAAAAAAAGTAAGTTTTGACTTTCTGATAAAAATTGTTCAAGATATTTAATTTCATAATTTTAAAAAAGAAGAAAGTAAGTGAATTGAAAAAAAGAAGAAATACAGTAAATGTGACAAAAATTATTCAAGATATTTAATTTCACAATTTGGAATGCCTTTTTCGACTTGCACTGACGAATAAATTTTAAAAAATTTACAATAATTTGTGCTTGATTCCCCCCCTTTAATGTCATTATTTAATATTGTGCAACAATTTTTAACTTGTAATTTTCTTACATGTGGTAGTCTGAAAGCATTTTAATATAAGCAATTTTTATGAGCTATCAATTGCTAAAAATGCATTATTAATACTGTCATGCATCTTTATTACTTTATAATCATAATTTAACAATGATAAAAAAATTCATGCAACTAGTTTTCCTCTTTAGTTTATAAGGTATTTCTCCCACCCTCTTGGCATGCCAAGAGGTGCTCGTGGTATAGTGGTATATGCTCGTGGTATAGTGGTCAGCACGCTCGGCGCATATTCGAGAGGTCTGTGGTTTGATTCCTGGCAAGGGCACTGCTCATTCTTCAAGACTTCTGTTTAAAAAAATACATAATGTCTCAACAGTGGCACCCAAACTAAAAAAGGTGGTGGATGATGATACTCCACCACTGGTATTTGGCGATTGGGTCCCCTAATCCCCAGTCACGCTTTAAAAGGGGGTATATAAGGTATTTCTCCTACCTTCTTGCCATGCCTTTGTGGTGTAGTGGTCAGCACGCTTGGCGAGTACTCAAGAGGTCCGTGGTTTGATTCTCGACGAGGGCTTTGTTAATTTTTCATGAATCCTGTTTAAAAAAATATCTAATGTCTACAAGTTAATAAAAATACTGCTAAGAACTGGCTGTATGCCACATAAGCCACACTTTTCCAGAACATGAATTTTATCAGATTCTGCGAATAAGATGACTTCTGTTTGGGGAAGAATCCGATTATCTTCACCCCTGTTGAAAGTTCATCAAAAAGTATTCAAGAATCAAATCAATATGTTGCTAAACTATTTTAAAGGCTACACATTACGTCACAAAAAATATTTTTGTTGCAACTCAGGTATGCATGTAGCATATGTAAGTAGGTGCACAATGGCGAGTTGCCCAATGTTTCTTGTTTTTTAATTTTATCTATTTACTGCTCTTGTATGAAATTCTTAGTGCAGCACCATTTTGAAAATTGCTGTTTCCATTTGTAAATTAACTCATCAAAAAAATTAGTCACCGACGAGTTTATGAATCCTCTTTAAAGTCGGCAATGAGTTTGCAATTTTTCTCAGAATAATCAGAAAATTTGCAGATAATCAGAAAGTACTGAAAAGATTTATATTCATTAATACTTTTTACAACAACTTGCACTGGAATACTCAACAATTACACTATTGACAATAGAAAATGTCTTTTAAACTGATATTTCATTTTTAGCAATACAAACATGCAGTGGCGTAGTGAGCATAACTGGCGCCTGGGGTAAAATACCTTTTCGGCGACCCCCTATAAAAAACACAGTACTATAATTAATGTATAGAATATACTTGTAATAAGGAAATAATGCAAATAATAATAAAATGTTGAATCTGCCTTAAAATACTCTAAAATATATTTAAGAATAGTCACTATCTAACTACACGTCAAAATGTTATACACTTTTTCGGGATAACAGACTCAAGTTAGGCTTTACATTTTAGGCAAAAAAAATCTAGGAAAAAAAATAAAGACTAGCATTGGATTCAGAAATGTATCCACGTCGGTGGAAAAATCAGACAAACGATGATCTTGAATTAGTTAAAAAGGTATTATTTATTTTACATATTTATATAATTGTTTTGAAAAACATACAATTTTTAAACAATAAAAAGTTTAATATATATTATAGATAAGTCGATATATTTATTAATGACAATGTAATATTATACATTAATATAATTAATTACTATGTATATATTTTTCTTGCCTTGGATGAAGCAAATTTATCAATTACTTCATCAAATTCGATCATTTCAAAAATTTCTCTTTCCATATTTAAAAATGCTAGATCACTTAGGCGATCTTGCTCCATCATTGATTGTAAATATGTCAAAATTAATTTTAATTTGCTGAAAGAACATTCATAGAATGAATAATGAAATAGTATTTGATATACGACTCATAGGTTTGGAAAAACATTTTCTCCATACGATATTATGAACGTAAGATCTTTAATGGAGTTTTAGGTTCAGTTTCTTTTCTACAGTGGAGTAACATCTTGCAGTCGCATACACTGCTCAAAACAATTAGGGGATAGTGTGAGTTCGGTATGAAATAACAATATAGTCGACAACTTTTTTAACAAAAAGAAATAGAAGAAGTATAAAGGAAAATAATAACACTCACAAAGTTGGGAATATGCAAATTTAGTCTGTGACATTGAAAACTATGAATTTTAATTAAAGAGTGAAAAGCGACATGCAGCATTTCTTTTGTAGTAAGAGATTAAAAACAATTGACGCACGTTGAATGTTTTGTAGCAGTGAATATACAATGCCTCAACAAGATGACTTAAATAAGTCGGCAGCCTGGAAGGCCATCGGTCATTTACAAGAGGGTCAAACACAATCCGATGTAGTGGAGCATTAGGAGTTTCTTAAAATGTCATTTCCAGACTATGGAATTGGTTTTTGGAAACTGGAAATGTTTGCTGAAGATCGGTACAAGCTCGTATGCTTGCAACTGCACAAAACGAGAATCGGTATTTAACACTAAAGGTCAGAAGAAACCACACTATGAACATCACCTTCTAGCAAAAACACCTTCAGAGGGCTACTGGTACCGGAATTTGGTCCCAAACTATTCAACATCATTTCCACCATGTGGTTTGTATGCTCGCAAACTTATGATTTGTGTTTCATTGACACAGGTCCATCATGCTGTTGGTAGAAGGTGTGCGTGCATAGGAGTACCTCATATGGGGACGAGAAGACGAGAGAACCTCGTACATAATACTCCTCCATTTGTGCATGAATGTGTTCTATTTGTCTGAGGCGGAGTGAAGATCTGGGCCAATATTTCTGTCAATGGTCATACCGACCTGCACATTATCAGGAATGGAGCACTAATAGCTCAGCGTATCGCTGAGCCTCATCCCTATATCAGACCAATCGTGCTCCTTTATGCTGTAGCAGTTGGAGATGAATTCATTCTCATGGACGATAACACCACGCCCCATCAGGCTCAGCTAATGAATAATTTTCTTTTCGACGAAGAAATCCTTTGAATGGATTGGCCAGTATGTTTTTCAGTTATAAATTGAACACATGTTTGGGATATTCTAGGGAGAAGGGCTGCTAGTCGCTTATCAACTCCAGAAACAATTCAGCACTTAAAAAGTTGTCTTCTACAGGAGTGGGAGAGGATACCCCAGTCTTTTATCGATAACCTCATTCATTCCATGCCTCGTAGGTGAATGACATTGCTTTTGATCAAGGAAACCACACGTCTTATTGAAACTCATTTGTATCCAAGAAAACACATTTTTTGTTCATTTGTATAATATGCATAAATTGTACATTTTTTGTTTACTGACACATTTCATCGAAAAAATTAATTATTCCTTTTTTCATTGCTCCTTTTTTTTTCCTTATATCTTACAACACTTATACATCATATATCACTCACCAAAACATTTCCACATCCACAATTATATTCAAAATTATAATATCCATTAACTGTTTTGAGCAAAATATTTCGACATAAGAGTTCTGTTCCATTAAAATTATTCACCCAAGTTTTCACAATTCTTTTCAAGATAATTATCAATATTATTCTTGTTTAATAATTTTTGAACATTCAATAAATATCCAAATTTGGAATTAAGATCACTTAGTCCTATATTTATTTCCTGCTGCAGAGTTTTCATAACGTGAGAAATTTCACTTTCTGCAGAAAGGCCAATATCTCTAGCCAATTCTCTGACCATTTTTCATTGTCTTCTAATACAGATTGTTGTATCAATACCCAATTTTTCACAGACATTATCTTTTCACAGATCTCATCTCAAATTTCTGCAAGTTCAGTTGCTAATGATTCACGATCATGCAATGCTTCTCTAAAATTCATTTTAGGATCTTGTAATCTGAGCTGCACATGATTAGTTTTCCCCAAGATTTCATGCTAGAAATGGACTTAATTTATGAAATTAAAATTAATTATATATTCATTAATTATGACTTAAATTATTATGTATTTTGCAATAAAACTGTAGCTTCTGGTGTTACTTGGGTAGAACTGTCCTCTGATAATTTTTCTAATAGTTCTACCAATTTTCCCAGCCCATCGACAGTAACACTAACCACTTGCACTCTGGCACTCTATTTTGTTTCAGATTCACATTCAACAGTTTTCTTTAAAGCATTTCTTAATTCCCGTTGTAATGTTTGTTAGTGAAATCTGATCGGAATTTATTTTTTCTAAATTATATTTTCATTTGATAGCCCATGAAAGAAACGTATCTGCTGGTAAAATCAACATCTACATACCTAAAGCCTTGTGACATTTTTTCTCGATGAGCAATATCAGGAGTCCAAATAAAAGTCCATAATATTAATTGCTTTTAATATGACTTACTATTTGATTATTATAGTTTAGCAGCCAAATTAATAATAGCTCAAGATTGACAGGCTAATAATATAATAAAAGACTACAGTTCTTTGTTTGCTATAGTTTTAAAATAACAAGTGTGAGCTGCACATATATTTTGTTTTAAAAAAATAAAAATATTTCACTATTTTTTTTTTTTTTTTTTTTTTTTTTAAGTGTTCAGAAAAAAAGGAGAAAGAACATTTTGCATAGGGACATATTTGATTGATTTACTACAAACATTATTTATAACATATTTCATCAGACAAACCAAGAAAGGAACTATTTAATTATATTACAATAATAATTCATTTAAAACTTATTTCCCCAAAACAATCAAAAAATCGAAATTTTCCAGAAAATCTTGTTCGTGTTAGGAACTATTTGGCACCCTTCTACGAGCGGCACAAGAGGCATGATAACCTTCTTGGCCCCCTCTTGCTACGCCACTGCAAAAATGCAAGAATTTTACTGATTAATTTGTGCATGACCACTAAACATTAAAATCAAATATCTTGATCAATTTTTGTCATATGGAAGACAAAAGTTTTATGTTTTATTTTTCACAATGATTATATACTTTTACTAAATGTAACTATGGGAAACGGGGAAACACATGAAAAATCATACAGTGACTGCCACTTGTTAAACTGACTGGTTAATAAACTCAGCCACAAATTTCCTTTAAATTACCAGGAGCCAAAGCAATCTTCATATCGGCAAGAAACAAGAAATTTTGGATTCACACAAATCACTGGAAGAAAATATTTTTATTTGCAAATGTCTAAACAAAATCATTTAAACCTGATGAAAAAGTATAAATTGCTGAAAGATTCTGATACATTTGGTAAATTCAGCCAAAGAGAAGCAGCTTTTGAGATTGGGATTTCCCAAACAGCACTGTGTGATTTTCTTAAACAAATAAATTGATAAAGAACTACTAAAAACATGCAAATGACTCAAGGAAGCGAAAAAGGGTAGAAAATCGAGAGATGTTGAAACTGCTCTTAGAAATGGTTTCAAGCCATGAGATTAAAAAATGTTCCAATTTCTAAAGCTCTTTTGACCATAAAAGTTGAAGAATTCAGTAAACTGCTAGAAGAAAATTTTGCGCAAACTGATGAATGGCTCACAAGATGGAGAGAGAGAAATAACATTGTTTAGTGGAAACTACATGTTGAGAAGCAAGGGGCAGATCATCATTTGGCTGAGAAATGGATAAAAGACATTTTACTCAGGCTTCTAAAAGAATGCAAGCCACACAAAAGGGGTAATGAAACGAAATTAGTAACACAAAGCTCTGTAAAACTGGTCTATTTTACAGAGCATTACCAGAGCACACATTTATTTTTAAATGTGAAACATCAGCTGCTTTTAAGAAATTAAAAGAACAAGTTATTGTATTATTAATGTGCAACATGGCTACAACAAATAAAAAGACACCAGTGGTTATTGGAAAGAGCAGAAAACCTCAATGTTTAAAAGAAGTCCAGAATTTACTTTTAACTTACCATAATGACAAGACTTACGGATGACAAGCAGTACTTTTACTGATTTTCTTTTGAAATGGGACAGAGAACTGAAAAATTAAAAAAACAGCTTTACTGTTTGATAACTGTGCTCAACACTCCTCTGTTATTCTGAAAAACATTAAATTGGTGTTTCTTTCTGCAAATACGTCATCTATCACTCAGTCATTTAGGCCAAGGTATAAAAGCTTTCAAATGTAATTACAGAAAAAGTGTCATTCAAAAGAAGAAAAATTGAATCTTGTGAAAATGTAAGTACTTTGAAGGAGATAACTAAGTAAATATGTTTTCTAGAGGGTATGCGTATCATAGTCAATGCATGGGAAGCAGTCTCCTAAAACACAGTCAGTAATTGCTTTAGAGAATACAGATTTTATTTAGAAGCAGCCAGAGAGAAACTGCAAACTATTTCTAATACTTCAGACATCAGTGAGGGAATTTACAAAGATTCATTTACAGAATACATTGTAATTGATGATAATATTAAGACAGCATATGAAAACACCGACTATGTATGTTACATAAAGTGTTAAAAGAGCTGCAGAAACTGAAACTGGCAGTGAAAGTGACACAGAAGAAGGTGAATACATGCCAACCTCAGCTGAACTGAAAAAAATACTACAATCTCTAAGAACTCTTGAATTGAAAGATGGAGACCAGAAAAGCTACATACAGTTTTGTAACTTGAAAATACAATTGAAAGACTGTCGGCAAACAATGCAAAATAAATACGGATACAGCAGTTCTTTGTAGCAAAAGCTTAACATTTCATAAAGTACATAATTACAATTGTATCTAAGCTTTGTAAACAGTTTAATTTTAGCCTTAATTTTTAATTAATAATTCAGGCATTCATTATTAGATTAATTGTTACTTAATTATTTTACTAAATAAGTTCAAAGTTGATACCATATTTGAAATCGCTGTTTATTATATGTTATGTTATAAATCACTGTTTATTAATCTGATCCACTTAAACTCAGATATTCTAGGAATGGAAGCAATTTTAATAAGTGGCAGGTACTGCATTTTGTAATCTTTACAAAACTGATTTTTAAAGTTTAAAAATACCATAATATGAAAATCTGCATCTTTTAAAACAATTTTGCAATTTTGAGCATATAGCTATGACAAATGGCTGCAAACATAAATTCCATGTAAAGACTTTTATGGACGCAAAGTGTATGAGTATTGATTTGAATACTAGTTCAGAAGAATGCATGCAGAGGATGGCAGAAAAAGCTAACACATGGTTCTCACAAAATCTAATTTGGTAGCTGTTCCTGAAATAAATCTCTGAAATGTCCCTTTGATGTTATCATCCCTTTCATAATATCACATGTACATCTTGTGTACGCAAAAAAGCAAATTTTTAGAAGGGCAAAAAGAAAACTGCTAAAAAATTTATTTTGAATTTAGATAATAAATGTCAACAAAAGAGGGTAATCTGCATATATATATAATATCAAAGACTGACCTAAAAATGTATGCAACTCATACTGCAATACTGGCAGGTTAACTATCAGAAAACAAAACTATTTATGCCAGAAATTTGGCATCTGTGATTGCAAAAATTCATCAGTTATGTGATTTAACATCTGAAATCAGAATGCCACAAAAAATTCTGTTTACAATTTTTAAAATACAAAACCTTAAAATTCATTGTAAGTAATTAAGAAAAGTAAAACAAGCACAAAAAATGTAGAAGTTAGATGTACACTTGTTGTGAGAATGAGAAAATATCAGAATATTAGAAACATAACATACATAGTACAGTCAAAAGTCGTTAATCCGGACTCGTCGGGACTTTGGCGATTCCGGATTATTGATTTTTCCGGATTATAGATCATCAGTTTAAATCTGGTAAGATGGCATGCAGAAATTACAAAATTAAAAATATGAAACCGTAATTTATGAAATAAAGAACAATTATGAACTAAAGGGTATCATAATTTACAAAAAGAAAAAGCTTAATATTTGTTTGTTTACTTTATTAAACATTTCTTTCAATGTAAGTTGTTTAACTTGCTTCATTTCATGTGACAATACTTTCTCTTTAATTCTATTAAACAGACATAATTTCTTGTTTAGTTACAAAGTTCCACTGTTCAAGTCCTATAATTGCTGTGCCGAGAATACCGACTAATTTGTCAATCGAAATTTTTTCGTTTTTCAATAACCTCTCTGTCACTTTCTTCACTATCGGAAGCGAATTATAATGACAAGGAACTTGATTTAAATCATATCAAAGACGAGTACATCGAGATGAAATACTACATTTAGTAAGGAATTATAAGCCAAATAAAATAAAAACATCTGCCCTGAAGATAAGGATAGTGCTGACAGATCAACTTCCAATTCATTGCGTGCCACGGCATTTCTCGCCCCCCCCCTGCCGCAGAGCAGCGCGAAATTGATAAACAGATTTCGGATTTCAAAACATACTCTCGCTTTGTAGATCCTTTACATATTAGTAAATATATATCAGAAATTCTATTTGACATAATGGAAAGTTCAAGCTTACTTTTATAAAATTGCTCTAACAGTCTGCAAAAAATAATAAGCCGGATCCAATTCGAAGATTAAGGAACAACGCAATCTGCAACATTAACTGAATTAGATAATTTTAGCTTAGCTTATACTGTCCGTTATACATTAAACATGCATGCGTAAACGTACTATGCGCTTGCGCACACGCAAATTCGCAGCCGTAAAGGTCTTACGCGCACGCGTAAACGCCTATGCGCAGAAAATTTGTAGCTCAAGGTCCGGATTATAGATCATTCCGGATTATGGGTGTCCGAATTAACGACTTTTGACTGTACAAAGTTTTAAAAAAAAGTCAAACACTGGATTAAATGCAAGATGGTTTGGTTTATTTGATTATGGCAAAACATATGAGGTATATTTGCCTAAGGAGAGGGTTGCCTTCATGATGGACTTTCTAAAGGAAACTGACTCATATCCACATTACACATTTAAAAAGCAAGAAAAAGACATGATTTGAAGACAGATAATAATTTGACGTAATATTTAGTCACATAATCATGCTATATGTACATGTTTCTTTAATCTAAAAAATACAGGGGGAAAAAACACTGAAGTACATACGCCATCATTGGAACTCCTCTTTTAAAATCCATCAATATATTTACAACGACACCCCCATTATTTTTCATCCATTTATTATACACTGAAACAGAAAAAAAAATATTATGATCTTCAACATTTATGCACCTCCTTAGCTTATGGAGGGTAAAGAAAAACATTTTCTAGAATTAAACGTTTCGCACCATAGTTTATAAACATACATAATACAACAAAAAAGAAAGAAAATAAAGAAACAAGAAAAAAATGCTTACAAAGTGAATGTTTTATTTGTACATCAAATTCTGAGCAGGAATTAGCAGCACATTTTTCACCTAAACACTATATAATAGTTGGCTCCTTACAGCCTTGCATGGCAAAATGCCACAAATATTTTATTATTTTTAAACTTTCTGCTAACAAATGATAAACTGAGTGAAAATAAAATATGATGTAAAGTTACTTGTTTTATATTTGATAATCAAGTAAACTGCAGGTTATAGCAGTCTTACATAGCAAGTGATGGAATACAAGTTGTCATCTTTCAATTGACCAATATCTGATGCTTTTGAGATATAATAATTCGGTACCCCTAAAACTTATGCATAGTTTTGAAGAGGACAAGGGGTTAGGTTTCTAGTACAATGCTAAGTTTTGGCCAAGATTACTGAATTGGTTGCATAATGACTATCTAAATATTCAAGACACTTTAATCTTTAGTTAATTAATTAAAATTCTCAGTAAACAAATTATTACCATTCAACATAAGAATCTTAACTGCACGAGATTTTCTCATGTTATTTGCACATTTTTTAAAAAATTTAATTAAACAAGTGACTAAAAGGCAAAAGTATTAAAAAATGAATCGGTAACAACTTTTACATTGCAGAAAAAATTGGTCTACCGCAGCTCTAATTTTTATACAGTACAAAGTCTTAAGATGTGGAATCATTAGGACTTGGACAATTCCAGATTATGTCAATATCCGGAGCTTAGATTATCAGTTTAAACCCAGTAAGATGATAAGTACAAGTTATAAAATTAAAAATATGAAATCATGGAGCATTTATGATCTTAAGGAAATCCAAATTTTTTTTTTTTTAAAAAAAAGGTCCATAGCCCTGTGATTGGCATGTTGAGGTTTCTCATTATATTATCAATCGATATCTTTTAATTTCACTTCTCCCCATTTTTTCACAAATTCCACTAATCAGAAAGTTTTGTCTTTTGCTTGTGATATCCCAAAATCTTCAAATTTGTGGATATCATCCTCATTATCACCTGAAATACAGTAGTTGGCCGTACATACGTAAAGCCAAGGAATTTTTTAAGTATCTGCGAACATGTTCTCCCATGACCTTAGAATGCACCACACAGCAGATTTTATATTAAATTACTTAAAAAATTTATGAGTGATCTAGCTATTGTTAAGAAAACTTAGCACAGATTTAAAAAAGGCTACTGTATATCTGCATTTCAGCATATCTGATATCCACTGAACAATGGATGCACAATCTGGAGTAGAGATTCCAAACCCTATGCTTGCAGGCACCATGGTGCCCATGGATCATTTAACTTGAACTCGACGCTGTGCGATCACAATAAAAATGTTTTAGTTTTCAATAAAAGTCTATGCAAATTTTTCTCATTTTTCATGAAATAGAAATTGTGTCTAACACAGATACCAGCACAAAGCGAAATGCAACCGATCTCTCTCCCTCTCTCTCTTTTTTTTTTTTTTTTATGTGCATGTATTATTAACTCCATTCAACTATAAATTCACCTTGAAAAAGTAAATGGTGCTCGCTGCCCAACAGTTATTCTAGAATGTGCTCTTAGGGACAAAAAGGCTGGGGACCCCTGATCTAGAAAGTAAGACAGATATTTCCTCTCTTACTAACACTTTAAATGCCATATGAGTTTAACAGTAGTCTAGAGCCAGTATAATTGTCACATCATCTGGTAAAACAATTTCAAATGTTTCCAAGCCTCAGATATAAAATGATTTTAAAACAAACATTCATTAATTCTTGCATCATCCATGCTCTTTTATTTGAACAATAGAGAATGGGGAAAATCTTTACTCCTTTAATCGCCCGAAGTCGTGTACTTTTTTCCAATTATAAAAAATTTACACTTGCATGTTCCTGCCGCATTTGCATATGCAAAAATCGGTAGCCTCACTTCAGAATTTTTGATACCAGCTAGAACCTTTCCTGCATGTGCCACTAAGGAATTCTGGGGCACACTTGTTAGAAAAGACTAGTTCGTCAGCATTGTTAATCTACTCTGGAGATAACTTTCTGCTATTAATGAGTTCAATAAATTCATCTGCAAACTCAGATACTTCTGTATCAGCTGAAGCAATTTTGCCTGAAATTTGTAACTGCCTTATGCCATGGTAATTTTAAAATTTGGTTAATAAACCTATTGTATTACTACAACTTATGGTAATCAATCAGCATTCATAAAATTAGCAAAGCAACAACAACCTTGCGTTTGGCATAGATTTAGTCAAGATCTCATTAGATTTCGAAGGCAAACAAGTACAGGTCCTTCTTCATCAGGAGGACAGAGAAGCAAAACCCAAAATGGTGCAAGCAAACAAACTGGAAGAACTTTTCTGAAAATGCCAGTTGGTAGCAAAAATCAAAACAGAAGAGAAATACGCCAAAGTGAAACATAAAATTAGCAAAGCAACAACCTTGTGTTTAGCATAGATTCAGTCAAGATCTCAATTAATTCTGAAGACAAACAAGTATAAGTCCTTCTTCAGAAGTAACTCCTCATGAATTAGGAGGAATGATATTGCTCACTTCCAATAATCACTCCATATTCCTTGCATAATTTTGTGACACATAAGCTTTTATCCATTTTTTGTAGCAATTCCACTTTTTGCTTAACTGACATAGAAACATGTTTATACTTTGAAGATCCTGCTACAGCTCCAGAGTTAGAAACTTTTTTGGCATAATCAAATATTTAAACTTTAATTTTGGTAAGATAACTGTAATAATAATAACCTGCAAAAAATGAGCTGGGTCAAATTAGAGGAAAGTTAAGGAAGAGCACATAGTTATGTTACCCAAACTTAGGTTCCTCAGAATCTTCCTCCTTTCCTTACCATTATGCTAATGAAAGAAACCCAGTATGGGTAACATTTCATACTACTCTCCCACAACTACTTAAGGGCCAAAAGCGTGATTCTGGCCTACATCAAATCAATATATTGTCACTGGCCATGGAGCCAGCAGGCATTTGTAAATAATAAGCAGGGATCTCAGTCAATCCCAAGGGAAATAGACTGCCTTGTTCATCTATTTTGGAAACCTTAATAAAAATATCATTAAAACTTATCTTTCACTTATATCAATAATGCTTTTTCAATAGGCAACCACATTTTCTACTACTTTCAACACCACCAAAAACCAAACAATATATATACTATTGAAAACTGAATCTCAATCATTTTATTAATTTATCTAAATTCTTTCCAGATCCAAACAATTTTTTACCCCTTATGCCATATTTTTTACCCCTTATGCATACAGCAGTTTGTCAGTTCAATGAAAGTAAGGTTTAATTTACTGAAATGCCTGGGGCACATTTCAAGAAGCAAAACCTGAAGCTGACAAAAACATCAGTAGCACATTACTGTAAAGTCAATTTGGCATTCTGCACTTAAAGGTTTGAGCATCCTGATGCTAATACAGGCAGATTTGTAGTAATTCAGCATTTTTCATAGGGCAAAGTCACTGTTTTCCATAAAGCAGCTGAAAATTTATTTCATCTCCACCTTAATTAATTAATCAGTCATTGAAATCAAAATTTCAAGGTTACTTTTTCAAGCCAGAAACTTATCATCAGTTAGTGAGTGCTCCTTTACATAGGAGCACCCTTAATTTTTCTGTCCTTCTGAATGAATTCTTATCATGGCACCCTCATAAATTTGCTTCCTCAATAGGTGTATTTTTTTTAAAGTTTTTTTATATGCAGGCATGTGAGGATACTTGTGCATTAAAGCCTGATGAAATATTTAGTAAAGGTAAGAACAAATTTAGGAATGAAAAATTGTAAAAATATGACTTATGTGCCTAAGCTTTTGGTTAAGAGGCATAAATTATAAACCATTCAGAACAATCAAAACAATTTTTTTTTTTTTTTTTTTTTAGTCAAAGACGCAATTTGCCCAGAAGGACTATTAATTTTGTTTCGGCATTTTGCATTGAAATGTCGGTTTACTTTTCAAATTGTTGCCACCAAATATTAGAGCCCTGTATTATATTTAAAGAAATTAAATAATGAAGAATCTGCATAAATATATGCACGTTTCTCACTTAGTGATAAAACAACAGTACCTAGAGCCATCAAATTTTGAATAACGTACATTTCCACCCGAATATGAGCATCTGGAAGCCAAAATTTAGAATTTGGAATTTATTTCATTACCTATTTCATATTTTGTAAAACTTTAAGGAATTTTTTATTAACAAACTCAATGATTTAAAAGCGAGCAATGGCAACACTGTATGGAAATATATATATATATATATATATATATATATATTCATATCCAGCATGCGAGCTTGCATATCAGAAATTCTAAAGATATGCTCATTTTTAAATTATTTTGAGATATTGCTGTTGAACTGAATTTTATGGCTTAAGTGCAAAGAACATGTTATTTAATAAATAAAGGTAACACACAAAACGTTAAAAAGAACGCTACTTTGGCCGTAATGTAAAATCTGAAAGTTTCAGATTTTTTCTTCCCCTGTTTTTCATAGACTATATGAATAAGCATTTCTATCATATCCACAGTCCATTGCAAGTTACAAAATGCCCATTTATTTCAGGGTGTAGATTATTTATTATTAGCCTATTCACTATATGGAGAGTCTGACATGGGATAAAGCAGACAGAATGAAGTTGCTTGTACATTACACATAAACCTGTCAATCTTTGTGAAAATGATAGTTTTGTTACTTGACAATGTATATACAAATACTATGCATGTATCACAACTCTTTAAATACAGTTAACTACAGAGTCTGTCTGTCTTATTTCCAATTTTTCATAATTTCTACAAAAAATGCTCATATTATTGCTCAGTATTAACTGATTATCACACAAAGATGCTATACTGATCTTTCTGAAGCACCTAATCATTAAAATGATGGAATTAATAAAAAAAACTTTACAGATGTTCTCACAACACTGATTGCGCGTTTATGTCTCTGACTTGTGACGAAGATTCTACCGCACTTTAGACAATTACATCAACAAGGGTAAAGAAAAATAACTATAAGCTCAGCTATAAATTATAGTCCTCAATGTGATTACTGCCTCATGTTAATGCCCTGATGTCTCAAAAGAACTGATAATCATAGATGAAATGTTTATGCAAACTGCTAACAGGAGGATCAGGTAAACTGATCTACATACAATACATTCAACAGTTGTTTCTAACTCCCTCAGACACACAAACATGCATGCATGCAGTTAAATGAGAATGCATTAGTGGAGCAACATGGTTTTCACTAATGAGCCCTGATTTAATCTTCAGACTGATTCTGGCCAATCTAATATCTGGAGCAATGGCGAATATACTACACCCTCCTTCACATCTAAAATGTTAATACATGCGAGTATAATACTGATTAGGTATACAACATTTGGCAAGAGGTATACAGAAAATTTATTAGAACCTCATGTTCATCTTTTCAAGTTGCCATAGGTATACAATTCATATCCAGGGAATGCATATACTGATTTTATATAATCAAAACTTTTCTTCAAATTGATGATATACATTAAATGTAAATTCCAGTGAGCATGCACTGAGTGTGACAGAGAGGTAACCTACATTTCATAAAGTCCCTTGGCACAACCTACAGCAGAAAACATGAGAGAAATTTTTTAACCAAACACATATAAGGTAACAAAAAAGAAAAATCAAATTGAGATTGGATGGCTGCAAGAAGTACTTTCCAGTGCTTTTCTAACCATCCTCCCCCCACCAAAAAAAGAAAATTATACTTTGCATCTTCTCAAAACATTATTTCTGCATAATTTTTTCCCCCTTTCCTGCTGTGCATATGTTAGCCTGAAGTCCAAGAACATCAAATTTTGTTTCTTATTATCCTATTTATTCAAATACATAAAATATGACATGTAGAAATATTTATTCACCAGTTTTCCTTCATTACAACACAGCATAGCCGTAAAAATTTTGTTTATTTTTTTTTTACAAATTCAGGAATTTATCTCGCCATAATTCAGTTATGATCTCTTTGGATGTTAAACCACTATTCAATTGCGGCTGAGAAAATCTTAAAGCCAGACCCATTGATTTTCATACCTCACAACAATCAGTGAAACAGAGAAATTAAGTGTCTCATTCTAAAATTTCTCTAAATTACGTGCATTATATTTTCTGAAATAACTACTATCAACAGAAGGAAGAGCTCTGGAAACCACCATCAGATCGTACAAGAAAAACTATCACCAAGTGAAAGGATTTAACTACAGAAAACTCTCTCTCTCTCTCTCTTAACAAGCAGAGCAATCTGTCTTAGCAAACACACATATTTCTTAAAATCTATACCAATGAAATTTTGTGTTTTAAACCTCAATATGATGTAGATACAGTGACTATAATAAACATTTTATTCAAAACATAATTGGCATTTTAACAGGTTAAAACATTAAAAAGTAAGAAAAATGCACTTATTGATACCTAATGAAATAGCCAGTAAAACTTATTTTGCAGAATAAAAGCCTTTTTTTTTAAGTAAGTCCCCCCTCCATTATCCGCAATGTAACTTCTATGACCTTTCTAATTATTCTGGCTTAGATAATCAGGAATAGTTATTTTTTATATGAATCTGTCTGGACTTGTATGAATCTATTTCGATTACAACTGCAAATAAAATGTATTCAACTCTGATGCATAGCAGACAGTTTTAGAGAACAATACAATAACCACCTTCTTTTGACATAAGAAAGGGCCCTTTTAAATTTGTTTCTATCACAGCATCCCATCCTTTTGTTGAAATATCACATGCTGCACTTAGAAACTGACCTCCACCATTATTTACTAGAAAATCTATTTGGCCATGCTTCTTTAAAGTTTCTTGCACTAAGTTTTGAACCTAAAAATATTTTTAAAAACGTATTAATTATTTGCTTTTTAATGTTTTCACTAAATATATATTAATATTATTAATCATTCAGATACATTTCTAAGGGAAAAGATAACAAAAGCATAACAAAAAAATACATACAAAATGCATGCAAATGAATCAAAAATGCAAAACCTGACATACCAGTATACCTACTTTTCTAATGGATTCATATAAAGCAAAACAAATACAGTACAAAGTCTGAAATTCGGACATTCAGTCAGGATAGAATGATATAACATAAGGACCACTAAAAACATTTCTTTCCCCTCTTACAAAGCATAGGAATCGAGAAAAAGCAGGTGTGCCTTAAAAATCATTTTTCTCCATACTAACTGTGATATGTAACTTTCAAGCACTTGCGGGCTACAGAAGATGTCAAGGCCAATGACTATACATTGATTGATGGTAACCCCGACGAAACTTTCAGCTCTTGAATGGTTGAGGAATAAGCATTTTTCTATCTGATTTAAATGCAGGGTCTGTGTTACAGTTAGTGTAACCTATGCAGCCAGACTGTATGGCAGATTTTAGGAGCCCCAGAACTAACAAGTTGCAGATATTGCACTGGGCAGGAAAATGTCTGGTACCTAACCTGCCTAAACAATAAGTTTAACATTGAAAATTACGTTCTTTCCTTAACTTTCTGATTTGAAGCAGCTTACATCTATAATTAATTTTTTTTGTTACATCTATAATTAATCTTATCAAAATTATGGTTTTAGTAAATGATAACATCTGTTTTACTCTTTCCCCAAAACTGTACATCTGTCAATCAGCCAATCAGAATTTTATCCCCACTGAAATGCAGATACAAAGCAGCTTTTTAAAAACTGATGTTGAAGTAAGACTATCCAAGAGTTCTAGAAGCATTTTAACATAAAATATGATGGGCGGGGCATGGCAAGACCATGAGAGAATTTGCAGCTATTTTTTTAAATGCTTGGTGTAATTTATAGCCAGCTACCAAATTGCATGATGATGATGATAAGAACCACAAATCAAGCGGTTTTTCAAGTATCGTAAGAAAAAGTGAAATTTTCCAATTAATGGATTAGTTATCTCTTCATCCAATTAATAAATGAGGACATGACTAAAGTCTTATGTTGCAATGGCAATGTCACAAACATCAATCATTTAACAGAATGGCTAATATTGTAGTACACTAATGTTTGTGAATACTGCAACACCATGAAAGTATTATGGAAACTGAACCAAATTTATAGGAAATATAAAGTGAGGTAAAACATGCTAATGATTAGACTTACAAAGTGAGTCCACATATGTAAAATGAGAACCGGCCACTTGTTCCAGCTACATAAAGGACTGTAAACTTGCACTGAAATCTATTTCTCATCCTCTGTCTGTGGTGAACGTTCAATTAGTGGCCAATATGCCTCATCAACAGCGGGCTACCATACCAACAACTAACAGAGTTTGAAAGAGGCTCCATTCCCAGTATGCAAGGGGGTGGACTTTCATATCGAGCAATCGCAGCCGATAGGGTGTAATGCTACAACAGTGATGAATGTTTGGAAGAAATGGGCAGAGGAGAACCAAACAAGGCAAAATCGTGACAGTGGGACATGCAATAGTACAACAGCATCTGACAAAAGAGACCTCATCTGCATGGCTGTGATGGATTGTACAGCATTTTCTCATGTGTTAGCACAACACTGGAGCACAGCTACAGGTGTTGTCTAGCTCCATGGTTCATCGCCGTCTGCTGCAGAATGAACTGATTGCAAGGGTTCCTCTATGCAGGATTCCCGTCACTGAATCACAGATACCTCCGACTTCAAGGGACATGGCAACACAGTGCACGGCATGCCCTGTGGCAACAAGTTGTTTTCTCCAATGAATCTTACTACAATCTGGAGTACAATGATGGAAAAGTATGCATCAAACATTATAGAGGGGAATGTCTGCTTCCACACTGTGTTATCCAGCGTCATACTGCACAAACACCCGGACCATGCCGTGGGGATAATTCTCAATCCCACCTAGTGCAGATTGTGGGGAACCTGAACACTGATCGCTACATACGGGAAGTTGTGCAGCCAAAGGTCCTCCCATTCTTTGACACATTCCGGGTGTTGTATTTCAACATGATAATGCCCATGCGCATTTTCTTCAGACTGCACAAGCCTTCTTTAGGACATAACAGGTTTCGCTTCTTTCATGGCCTGCTTATTCCTTGGATAGGATCAATGGGCTGTCACTATTAAGCATGTCTGGTATTTCATCAGTCGGCAACTTGCTCATACAGCTGGTGGGGCACACGCTAAGACTGAACTTTGGCATCAAGTTGAAGCCATATGAAATGCCATTCCCCAAGATTACATTCAGAACCTTGTATGAATCAATGCCACAACGTGCAAAGTCTTCATTGCACAACGTGGCAGACACACAAAGTAACGACTTCCGATGTTCTTTTTTTTTTTTTTTTTTTGCCTTGTAAATTTGATCGTTTATTTGTACCACTATCAGTAATATAAGGTATAAGTATCATTCATTTCTGAGAATTCTTTTCATGGTGTTGCTTTTCTCACAAACATTAGTGCATGATTTTAAATCCAGAAAATATTGCCATTTCGGTTTTGAGTCACATTTTAGTTTCATGTGCTGCCAATTAAAAAAAAAAAATGTTTTTTCTTTACACAAAATAACACCTTCTTAAAGAAATATCAATGAGGATTTTTTTTTAATAATTTCAGCACATAATATTATTAGATTTAAACTGATGCTCCAAGTCTTGATGATCCCGGATCTCGGACTTTGTACTGTACCATAATATACAAACACAAACAATATATAAATATTTTTAGGAACTTTTGAGCACAAAGATACAGGCTAAAAATAAACAGTTTATTTCCAGCTTATGATATTCAGAAATCACTTTTATAAATTTATTAAAAAATAAATGCTCACAAGTCTCAGAAGTCAGTCAGCACAATCAGCAATAACCTTCATTATCACAACTTAAAAGTATGCCACATACGAACAAGGTCAAAAAATAATCATAGAATGGATTTATTTAATTGTTCCATTTGTTAATATCCTAAAATCTTGCAGCATAAAATTACAGCATTTAAGGGAAGTAAAGCAAAGAAAAACAGCTGTTATGAAAACAGTATTAAACAGTAATTAACTAATAAGGGGTCCATACATTTTCACTGATCTCTCAGTGAAACAGAAATATAGTTGTTGATGCCATTAATGTGGTTTGGGTTTAGTTATGACAAAGCAAACTAGGGCTATCTGCCAGCCATTACATGTGATTGAGGTTAAAGTAAAGTTGCATAATGTTTTGGGAATACAGAAATAAATTTGTCTGTACGAAGAGCTGAAATATCAGTTATTTTAACCACTAATTAGCATTTTGTTATATGCTTGAAAATTTGAAATATAAAAGAATGCAGACTAGAACAGTGAAAGAAGTTGATTCAGCTTTTAACTTCTAGTTCACTACTATCTATTAAAAAAAAAAAAGAAAGAAAGAAAGAAAGAAAAAGAAAAAAAAAAAAGAAAAGAAAGAAGAAGGATGTGTTAATGCTCCAATAACTGATCAAAAAGCAAAATATGTGGCTTAAAAAATAAGCAAAGCTTATATTTACTGTTTCTATAAACAGGTTATTCAACTGTTGGGATAAACAAGAAAATAATGAAACAAAGAAAGCACATTAATATGAAAATGAGAAAAATTGTAAGCAAAAAAAATTACGGACGAGATATAAACAAGTACATAAACAAAATAGACAAATCCTTTAAAACATCATCATGGAGCCAATCCTAAAATGAATGTTTAAAGAAAAAGAAAGAGAAATAATGAAAGAAAAAGGTTTTTATGAAAGTTTTAATCTTCAAGAAATAAGTAGAAATAAAAATGAGGTATTTAAAAAATATTAATTACAAAGTAAGTGTATGAGAATGCAGGGGAAAATGCACTGTAAAGCCAAGAAACCAACCTACAAATCTAGAATGCTGGCAAGTCCTAGAACACTTAACATGACTGTAGGGTCAAAAAGATTTTCACAAGTATTCAATGAAAAAATTGCAAATAATACAATGAAAATCTGCAATAAATATCAATGAATCTATATCATCAATGCATGGTGGTTTGACAGATCAGTGCTAGTTCAAGTACCTGCAGCACTATCCTCTCACATCGTTCTGAGTACATGGGATAGGATAGCAATTGAGAATAAAAATACCAGGCTTCAGAAATCATATCAATCTAACAGCTGCTACTATTATTTTTTGCAAATACAATTAATATTACATGATGGATTTAGAAATTCTATTAATATTATAAATCTAAATTTGACTACTATAAAACACTTTCACATAAGTTACTGCCAAAAGAAACCACGTTAATTATATAAATAAGTTTGCAAATCAATATTTCTAAGCAATTCCTTAAGCATATTTTCTTAGCAAGTGGAATACAGGAAAACCATACTTGATACAAATTCAATATACTTGCTAATCAGTTAGCAAGACTGAATGAAATGGTACTACTGGTTAATATAATTCTTTTATATTGCATAAAAATTTTGTCATCAACCTAGAGTGTTTAAAATTCTGCAATGCAGAAAGCATAACGAAAATATAGTTACAGCATTGTAAAAATATAGTGTACGTATCACCATTCATAACACTCAAAAGCATTTTTCAATAAAATGTTAAAACAACAGCTCATTCAGAATGACGATTGAGTTTAAAAGGATTAATAGATTGTATCAATAAAATCTGTTAAATGCTGTACCATATTTTAATAAATGGTCAAACTCCCTTTATTGCAACAATTTCAATAAAAATTAGAACTTGCATGTTAAAAAAAAAAGAGGTTCTTTTCATTTGAAGGAAAAAATTATCCTCACTTAGACTTTATGGTCTAATATCAAACAGAAAGCAGACCAGGCACAAAGAAGCTATATATAAAAGAACTCAGAACTTAGTCATGCTGTGTATGTCAAGGTAAACTGATCTTAATCTCGATATGAAATGAAATCTTGCACTTAGAAACCAGCTCAAATTTTGAAAATGCACCCACTAGCTATCATAAACTGAAAGACAAAATCAAAAATATCAAGAAGTATTCAAACATCTTTGTTTATTTATTTAAATTTATTTGATGAAAATACAGATCAACCAAGTTTTAGACATCTTAGAAATATTTCAGCAATGGGGCCCTTATTGAAATAAGCTCTTAACTATTTTACGTTCTAACATAGCTTACAATTTTTATTTTTACTTACTGATGAATGAATTATAATTATTCCTAATGGGCAAACTCAGAAGAAAGAGAACAAACGTGCCATCTTTGATTTACACTCATTAGTGTTTTATTTCAGAGTTTTATTGTTTTAAAAATCTTATTGCAGTTTATTTTGATTTGTGAGCTGATTCACTGAAATTAGAGTCCTTTTTGGAACATCTGGCTTTGCACGACAGGACGATAACTTGTGAGCAAATTATATTTGCTTTATTTAGTTTTGCTTATAATGTATGCTTTGAAACCTAAGCAAACTCAGTTTAGAATATTATTTACTAAAGTGTTAAATGATTATAAAAAAAGTTGAAGTTAAACTTAGTGAAGGATGAAAAGCTTTTGAAATTAATCGTTGGAAGAGAAAAGTAAAGCAGATGCTAGACTGTGAGGGGATAAGTTAGAAATGAATTATTCAGTTCTGAGGAAAATGAAGATGTCATAAATAATTTGATGAGGCTGGAACTTATATTGATAAATGGAAAGTATTAGAATGCTTTCAGGCCTTTTAGTTAATAAAGATCATAATCTGCTATTCCCATTAATGACATTTCGAAAAACACCCTTCTTTGTTATCCTAAATTAAAGCTTCAGTTTTTCGACAGTAACATTAAGAAATTCACGTTAGGTTAGGTTAGGTTAGGGTTTTGGGGCAGTTTAAGGAGACTGATAGTGATCCAAGTTTAGATGATCATAAGAAACTTGGATATTTATTGCAGTCAATGGATGGAGGATCATCTGCTGAACAGTTATTTAATTCCCCCCAGGCGGTCAAAATTACAGTAAAGCTTTAGAGCAATTACAAACACATTATGATAAAGATCTTCAGATAAAAGTGTGCAATTACAAACATATTATGATGAAGACCTTCAAATAAAAACATATATCAGAGATTTATTTTCTTTAGTCTTAGAGAAAAATTAAAATAAAAAGTTCTCTTTGAGAAAATTATATGACAGTTAGGAATAAAAACTTTGTGCTTTAAGAATTTTTGCCATTGCAAGAAATAAGTACGCCATAATGCTGTATTTATTGAGAGAGTCATCATTACCCAATGAAACTCTTCATGCATGGCAAAGGTTCAAAGTTCCTAATCTAAAGCACAAAGAATTTGAAACAGATGAGAGAGACGATGACCAAAATGGATAGAGATTCCTCCTACCGAATGGATTTAGATGGGTTACTTTTATTTTTACTCCATTCCATGAAACAGAGTGAGAAAAGCGAGTGTCTATAACCAGTAAATGTTTTGGGACAAATCAGCCATCTAACATTTATAACTATTATCAAAAGGTATTGATTTTAGAAGGTCATAGTAAATTTTCCCAAATTCCATCAGAATATTCTTTGATTTCAGCTACAAAAGAAAATCGTATATTTTGTTCAGGTTTTCAAAAATTATGCGACTACTATAAAGCTAAAATAAATGGCAGTAAAAGACAGGCGAAACATTGTACAGAATAGTCAGAGTTATTTCTTTTGCTTAGATCAGGGTCATAGGATAGCTAAATGGAAAAAAAAAAAAAAGTGTTATGTATTGTTTGTGGAAAAAACATTACAAACCCATATGTAGAAATATCCACACTGATGCTAAGCATCAAAGTATCTGAAGACAGCAGTCAAATTTCATATAAACATGAAACATTGGCCTATTTTTCAAAATTCCCAAATGTTCTATTTCAAAATTTAATGGTAACTCTAGGAAAGCATGGTTATAAAAGTCAAGCACAGACTATAATAGACTCTATTTCCCAATGATCATATATTTTACAGAACACTGCAGCAGAAATGCATTTTGAAAAAGGTAATAAAGAAAAACCTGTGTCACTCACTCACTATTTGGCAGAACTTTTATAGATATAACTAAGCACGATATCTTCGCTGCACTTATATTCAAAACTGATGGAAGATCCCTTTCCAATTTCAAGGCATATTTAATGTTATTTGTGGTACTCTTCATCTAGTCACTACTGAAGAATGGATAAATTAATTAGTTAAAAATGGTATTAGTCTTAATGATAAAAATTCTGGTCCTATTGAAATCTTAATAGGGACTAATATAGCAAGTAAGTTAATGACAGAAAACTTCTGACTTCTAGCTTTGAGACTTGTGACAATAGAGATGAAATTAGGTTGAACTATTAATGGGTAAAAATAGCATTTCAGATATCTTGAATAACTCAACATTATTAATGACATCAACGTTGAATAAGGAAGCGTTAATAACAACTTATGGTCTCTTGATTTGATAGGGATTTTAGAACCTTGTAAAAAGAAAAATCAATTAGAGTTGCATGAAGCTGCAAGAAAACATTTTTTAAACACAGAGTAAATAAGGAAGGTCACTTTCAAGTAAACTTACCATGGCTCAAGAACCATATACCCTTGGAAAATAATTTTGATTTAGATACTAAGAGATTAAATAATACAGTCAAATGACTAAAACTGGACAACATATATGAAGCTTAAGGAGAAATACTAAAAGACTGAGAACAAGAGTAAATAATAGAAGAGATCACAGCTAATGATACTGAATTACTATGCTATCATTTACCTCATAGGCATGTACATAAAAGAAAATTGAAACTACAAAAATTTGAGCTGTTTTCAGTGCTTCAGCGAAGCAAAAAAGGAGCACCTGGTCTAAATGACAGTATTGAAAAAGGAATGAATCTCATCAAATTAATTCCTGAAATTCTTTATAGCTTTCCCATGTAGCAAATTGGAGTTACATCTGGTATTCGTAAGGCTTTTTCCTAGAGACAGAGATTATCTACGGCTTTTGTGATACAGATCTGATAGATTACTAAAGTACTTCTGACAATGAAGAGTTGTTTTGGCATTTTCAGTGATTCATTGTCATTTCGAATAAATTTTAACTCGAACGGGTAAAGAAAATTACAAGTATCCTTCAAAAATTATAGAACACCTAAAAAATAGCTTTTATATTGATAACTGTTTAACTAACATCAGTAGTTGAGGAACTTCTTCAGTTTACACAAGTTGCTACTGATATAATGTGTGAGAAAAAATTTGATCTTCATGCTTGGGAATATACTCATCCTTTAGATGACTCTCCTAACCCAAACTATCTGCTAGGAATGTAAAAGCAATATGCTTTACCTAAATATTTCCAACATTATTGCCTGAAAATAACAAACAGATCAATTTTAGCATCTGCTCATAAAATATTTGATCCTCTTGGAATTCCACTTGGATTCTCTGGTTACCTTATTCTCTAAGCTTTTACTACAACACCTGTAGAAAAGAAAACTATCTTGGGATCAAGCAGTTGATACAGAAACAGAGTCTGAATTCTGTAAGCAGTTAAACAGCTTAAACTACTTGTGAAAGTTGAAAATACCATGATAGATGAACACCGATATACATGTACAACATATTTCTTCTGTGATGCAAGAAAAATTGTACATTCAGCTATAGCTTTTAGTCCCATTGAAATTAAAATTACTGTTTGCGCGTTTGTGCGAGAGAAGTCCCCTGTGGAAAGCAAGAGACTACAATAACACAGTTAGAACTAGACGAACTACAATTTCTACACCACATAAAGGTTATTTCTGGACCCAGTTGTCTACCGTACTGTTGAAGGTATTCGTGGTTCATTTTTGTTTACTGTTACAACTTCGCTAAATCGAGACGAGCAGATGAATAAAACAGAATTAAAGTTCTTACCTTAATAAAGTGTAATCCAAGCTGCGGAGGTAAGGAACACGATCATTGTATTAGCAAACACAAAATAACATATTTATTAGGTATATGAAGAAAAAAATATAGCGATGATTACAAGCGTTGTTTACTGTCCATTGCATAATGCGAGAAAGGAATCATACAAGGAGAGAATGTTTCTCCTTCTTTTTTTTTTTTTTTTTTTTTTTTTTTTTGGATCAAGTCCAATCACAGTTAGCGGGGGTGAGGGGGAAACTAATGTCGGAGTTGTACAGCCTCATCGCTGTCGTTATGAATTGCTCCACAATCTCCCACTCGATGAGCTGTTTTGTCCGAAGTAAGGCAGATTCCTTTTTAATAAAAACTTCAGCTGTTGTCTCGGCAAAGGTATCGTGAACATGTTTGCATACATCATTTTACTGTTGCAGTGTATTAATTTAACAATCCCTTCATTTTGTAGATCACATATGTAGTGATATTTCACATCGATGTGTTTGGTGTAACTGCTTCCTTTCTCTTTTCTGAAAAGATTTATGCATGATATATTATCCTCGAATACGATGTTAGCTTCCTGTTGAGCGAAACCTAAATCTCCCATCAGTTGTCTAATCCATTGTAGCTCCTGCAATGTTAAGGCTAGAGCGATGTATTCGGCTTCTGTCGAAGATAGGGCGACACAATTTTGTTTCTTGCTTCCCCATGATACCATATTGTTTCCTATTTGAAATATATATCCGGATGTGGATTTTCTGTCAGAGGTATCTCCTGCCCAATCAGCGTCACTGTAAGCTTTGATGACTGGTGCACCATTGGATTTTAGATGTAATTTGTAATTAATTGTTGCTCTCAAATATCGTATGATTTTAATGATACCGTTCCAGTCTGATGTTGATGGATTTTCTATTTTTCTGCTAAGTATTCCAACAGAATTTGCTATGTCAGGTCTTGATACTATTGCTAAATATAAAAGTGCTCCCACTGCTTCCCTATACTTTCGATTATCGGGAAAAACGTCATCCTGGTTGTTTTGGTTCTTCGTAAAATTCGTAGTCGTGGGTGTATAGCTCAGTTTCTTTGGTGACTCTCCGTCGAATTTTTCGATCATACTATTAATCTTGTTAGCTTGATGAAGTTTAAAGCTTCCGTCTTTTTCTCTTTCGATTTCAATTTCTAGATATGTAGACACTTCTCCAAGATTTCGAATGTCGAAATATTCTTTGAGAATTCGTTCAACTTCTTGAATTGATTCACACTTGTCGCTCGTGACTAATATGTCATCAACTTAAACGATTATGTAAGTTCTTGCGTTTTTCTCGATTAGTGTGAAGGAACATGGATCAGCCTTTCCTTGAACGTATCCTTGTTTGCGCAGGATTTCAGCTATCTTGTGATTCCAGTTTCTGGCTGCCTGTTTTAGTCCGTAGATACTTTTATTCAGTTTACAGACTTTATTTGCTTCTGAAGCAGAGATGTAGCCTTCCGGTTGCTTCATATATATATTTTCTTTCAGATCTCCATATAGAAAAGCTGTCTTTACATCGAAGTGATTTACGTGCATCTTCTTTTGAGCTGCTATTGCCAAAATAGTCCTTATTGTTGTATACTTTACGACTGGTGCGAATGTTTCGTAGTAGTCGTGCCCAAATTTTTGGCAATATCCTTTAGCTAATAAACGAGCTTTATATCTGATAATATTTCCTGAAGCGTCGGATTTTGTTTTAAATGTCCATTTGTTTCCAATTGCTTTCTTTCCTTTTGGAAGATCGACTAGTTCGCATGTTTTGTTCCTCTTCAGTGCTTCCATTTCTTCTTTCGTAGCTTTTAACCACAGTTCCTTCTCTTTGGTAGGAAAAGTTTGAAGTTCTTCCCAGTCTTTAGGAACTTTGATTTCTTCATTCTTAGCCATGTATGAGAATCTGTTTGGTGGGATTCCTTTAGTCGTTCTGTGGGATCTTCTCGGTAATGGGGGAATTTCTTCTGTTTCAATTACTTCCTCTGTAATATCATATGGACGTGGTTCTGTCAATTTATTTTCTTTAAAAGGCCATTCTATTTCCTCGTACTGATCATTTAATTGATGAGGCATTTCTTCTTTTTTGTTTTCATCGAATATTACGCTTTTTCTGATCACGACGTTGTTTGCATGTGGCATGTAAATTCTATATCCTTTAGTACGATCACCATATCAGACAAGAATTCCTTTTTCTGCTCTTTCGTCTAGTTTGCTTCTTTTCTGCTTTGGAACTCGACAATAAGTAGTGCTGCTGAAACCTCTGATATGGCTTAGATTCGGCTTCTTATGATTCCATAGTTCATACGGTGTTTTTTCAACTGATCTTGATGGTAGCCTGTTTTGTAGATAGGTGGCTGTCATTACGGTTTCACCCCAAAATTCTCTTTTGAGTCCTGAATCGAGTAGCAGGCATCTTGTCATTTCCATTAAGCATTGATTTTTTCTTTCTGCTCTACCGTTCTGTTGCGGTGAATATGCTACGGAGGTTTGATGTTCGATTCCCTCTTCCTTTAGATAGTCTTCACTCTCTTTGATTGTATATTCTCCTCCATTGTCTGTTCTTAAGACTTTTGGCTTCTTTCCAAATTTGTTCTTCGTCATGGTTACAAATTGTTTTAATTTGGAGATAGCTTCATCTTTTGTAGCTAGCAGATAGATCGTTGTGTATCTCGAATGATCGTCGATGAATGTTATGAAGTATTTCTTTCCTCCTAGTGATGTCGTACCGATTGGTCCACAAATATCTGAATGTATTAAGTCTAGAACTGATTTCGCTCTATAGTTGTTTAGCTTGGGGTACGGCAATTCAGTCATTTTGCTTCTGATACAGCATTTGCATTCTTTTTCCTTTTTGGCTTCTCCGTCAATTCTTATTCCGGTTGCCAGGTCATCATTCTTTAGCCTCTTGATTGCTTCATAATTTCTATGTCCTAGCCTTCTATGCCAAAGATCTATACTATTTTCTCTTCTTTCTGCAGCTGCAATTTTGGCTTTTCTTCTTTGCGATTCAACTACAGTATATAAATTTCCTTCTGCTTTAGCAATTCCTATGGTTTTATTTTTCTTCTTTATTCTGCAAATATCTTCTTCAAATTCAACTGTGAATCCTTTATTTGTAATTTTTCTTACGGATATCAATCTTCCTCCTAGGTCAGGAATGTACAGAACATCTACGAGTCTCACTTCTATTTCGTTATCTTCGTCGTCTGTACAGTATAAGTATCCTTCTCCTATACCTTCCGACTTCATCTGCATGCCGTTAGCAATTGTTATCTGCTCAGTTTTGCTTCTATCCAATTTGGTGAAAACGTTTATGTTATCGGTCATATGACAAGTAGCACCTGAGTCAACTGACCAGTTTGAGTTTTGAGATTTTCTTTCTCTGGTGACTTCGAACATGTAATTCTCAGTCTTCTCATGATTCCTATTTTCGTTTTCATCTTCATGTGCATCCTCGTTTACAGCAACTTTCGTTTTCTGTTTATTTCCATAGTTTCCTTTATTCGTTTGCTTTTCATTCTTGAAAAATGAGTTACTTTCATTTTTATCTTTTTCTTTGTGGTTATTTAAGAATCTGCACTCTTTTTCCAAGTGTCCTATTTTTTTGCAATAATTGCATCTTCGTTGATTTAAATGCTTGAGTTTTGTGCTAAAATTTGTTTTGAAGGCAGTCGTTTCTTCTGCTCGCGTGACTTCTTTTCTTCTCAGCATTTGTCGATGAGTTTCGTTTTTATGTATTCCAGCGTTAGTTCTTCTTCTGGGCGTGCTTCTAAAGCTGCAATGAGATTTTCGTAGCTTTTTGGTAAGCCGCTTAGTAAGAGCGCTGCAATGTGACTGTCCTTTATTTCTTCACCGATTCCTTGCAGTTCGTCTACGATTTCGAGCATTTTGTTGACGTGTTCTTCGAGTTTGTATTCGTTTTCTGCTTTTAACGTATACAGCTTTCTCAGAAGGTATAGTTTGCTGGAAAGATTCTTTCTTTCATGTATTTTCTTTAATTCATTCCATATTTCTTTGGCTGTCATTTTATTTCTTATGTATACGATTTGGTTGTCTTCTACGAGTAAACTAATGGTAGCTTGTGCTTGTTCATCTCGTTTTCTCCATTCGACGTTTATTTCTTTTGGTGTATCATCTGCTATTAAATCCCATAAATTTTCCTTTTTCAGGATCATTTCAAGTTTGTATTTCCATACTTGATAGTTGTTATTGTTTAGTTTCATGATCGAATATTTATTTTCGCAGCTAGTAGCCATTTCTGCTTCTGTATTTCGAATGTGCAGTACGCAACTATGCAGTTTTGTTTCGCTTTTGAAGACAGGCTTGGCTTTTCCTTTTTCGGATTATCCAGCGATAATTTATGGTAAAGTATCTTTTCTGTTTTTTTATTCTTAATGGCTTATCTCGATATATTTTATGTGTTTAGTTGAAGTAAACATATTTTCGGTCTCATAATCTTTTGTTGAAGGTATTTGTGGTTCATTTTTGTTTACTGTTACAACTTTGCTAAATCGAGACGAGCAGATGAATAAAACAGAATTAAAGTTCTTTCTTACCTTAATAAAGTGTAATCCAAGCTGCGGAGGTAAGGAACACGATTATTGTATTAGCAAACACAAAATAACATATTTATTAGGTATATGAAGAAAAAAATATAGCGATGATTACAAGCGTTGTTTACTGTCCATTGCATAATGCGAGAAGGGAGTCATACAAGGAGAGAATGTTTCTCCTTCTTCTTCTTTTTTTTTTTTTTTTTGGATCAAGTCCAATCACAGTTAGCGGGGGTGAGGGGGAAACTAATGTCGGAGTTGTACAGCCTCATCGCTGTCGTTATGAATTGCTCCACACGTACTAGCATGGATACAATGCAAAAAAGTATGAGAAGTATTTTCTCTTAACAGAGCAAAAAAAATAGACAATTAACTCCAAGAACTTTGGAGACATGTTCCAGGAATATTAAATCTAGCCAATTTGTCCAGCAGAGGTTGCTCTCCTTGATGGGATGGACCCCAAAGGCTTTATTTACCACCAGAAGAGTGGCCAAAAAATGATTTTAAATAAATTTTAAGACAATTTAAGGCACTTTAAGACAAAATTGCCAAAGAAAAGAAAAGGAAGATAGTTTCATCTACCATAATTGTCAATTCCTATGATTTTTATAAAAGCTGCCTCTCAAGCTACAGAAAGATTGTCACAGCAATAGTAACTACCCATTCTATTCAAATTGGTACTTTAGCAGAATAAAAGGTAAAAGCCTAATAATAAAATAGTAAAAGGCTAGAGATTCTAAACTCTTTTGTAGAAGATGGTATACTATGTTCTAAAGCCACAATATGTCAAAGAGATGTTCCATCTAAATTTAGAACTCCACAAATTTTACCACAAAACCACCCTTTCATCAGAGTTTTGATAATAAAAGAACATCAGAAAAAAGGGCATGTTGGAGTTTCTCAAATTTTGAATACTCTAAGAGAAAAATATTGGACTTCATCTGGATACAGAACTGTTTCATCTGCTATATGGATTTGCTTTGTTTGTAAATGATATTCTGCCCAAAATGTGAATCTTCTTGCGTGAAACCATTCCCAGCAGATCGAGTGAAAGATGCTGCTACTTCCCAAATTACTGGAACTGATGTTGCATGTCTTTTGCTTCTTAGAAACAAAAGAAAAGCATGGATTTGTTGTTTTTTTTTTTTTTTTTTTTTTTTTTTGCATATGCAGTGTTTCATTTCATTGATCTAGAACTTCATTACTCAAGAGAAACATTTTTACAGGCTTTCCACCACTCTTGTTTCAAGATGTGGAAGACCCTCAGTGGTTTATACAGATAATGGAACTAATTTTGTTGGTGCACGTAATGCTTTTGCCTTAATTAATTTCAAATATGCATCTAAATAGATGGATGACAAGCATATTATTTAGAAGTTTATACCAGTTGGCGCACCATAGTGGGGATGCTGGTGGAAGCGTCTGATTGGTATTCTGAAAAGAATGTTATCAAAAATCCTTGGGAAGTCTAAACTATGAAAATATTTTTTTATATTATTATGTGCAGTTGTGATGCTATACTTAATATTACACCTCTAATGATTATATCGGCAGACTAAAATCTTACAGCCACACCTTCAATTTTTTTTAAAGAAATTCATTATTCAGTTCCTAATATCAGGTATGATATTGATACCAAGTTTTCAACATGCAGACTGTGTTATATCCAGAATATGCACAACGCTTTTAGGAAGAGACTTCACCAAGAATAACTTGGAGCTTTAAAAATATCAAAAAGAAGAAATCTAGAGCTGTGATCTTAAACAGGGAGACATACTTTTAGTATACAGTGAAGCAAAAAAGATTATGTTGGCCTCTTGGTAGAATGTTGAAATTATTTCCTGGAACAGATGGTACAACTTGATGTGCCAGAATTCAAACTCAGAACAGGGTTCGTAGCCACATTTTAGTTAAAAAAATAAGCACCTATAAGCACTTTTCAAGCACATTTTAAGGAAAAAATAAGCACCTGTATAATTACATTATACACAACTGCATAACCTTAAAAATTAGACTTGGTAATTTAAAATATGAGCAATGCAATATTTATTAAGAGAATGAGCATTACCTCAACAATGGAAAACAATTAACTTTTTTTTTTTTTTAAATTTTAAATGACAGTTCAATTTACAGAATTAGTTTACAATGAGAGAAAACAAAACTATGCAGAACTAAATTATATTACAAGATTTAATGATGAAATTTCAGTTCAAAATATAGAAAATAAATAATAATAAGACATATTAATTGTATTCGTTTGGCACCTAATAATAAATACAATTTATTTTTCCACTCATATTAATTTTTAAATAATTTAACTTGAATCAAAATTCTGAACATTTTCTAAATTTTTATTGCATAACAGTTTTCCCTTAACATATATTCCAAACAAAGTAATTTAAGTAAAAAAGAGGCACATTTCTGAAATCAGAAGACGGGAAATTGCTTCATGCAGTCATCCTTTAACTGTAAAAGCTTAATTAACCCGCATACTCGGAAAATGCCGAATATTCCGGATAGTAACTGGAAAAAGAGGAGTGGGGGAGATTGTAGCCGTTCTTTAGATTTCTCGGGCAAATAAATGATTTTGACATTTTGATATGTGCATCATATAAAAATAGACCAACGGAACTGAAAAATATTCTGCTTAGAAAGCACAGTAAAACTCTTTTAAGTGTTCATAAACAAATCTCAGACTGAACATCAAAATTAATTATCTCTGCAAAATACCGCAAACGGTATTGCGCAATACGTGCACCGTAATTCTTCCACATGTGATATTACGCAATCAGAATCAGCAGCTGCCGGTATTCGGAGAATAAAGAACTAAATAAAGGAAAAGAAAGAGACTTAACTAATCTGGGGTGTTTTTGATTCTAATTTTCAACAGACTGCCTTAAATTTCTGGAATAGAATCAATCTTCGCTTGGGTTGGGTAGACCGCAAAAACTTTTAGTCCTATTCAATTAAGATTGGACAGTGACAAAAAAAAAAAAAAAAAAAAAGTCCGCTGCTTCAATATTAGAGATTTTGAGGAGAAAGGGGAGAAAACTACAAACCTCCGTACTGTATAATGTATTGGAGAATAAAAAAAAAAAAAAATATTTTGACTATTCGATTACTTTCCTTTTATTTAAGCCATTCCGAATATTATTCCTTAGAAAGCTAATCTGTGTAAAAACACACCCATTTTTGGAAGTTTATCTATACTTCAGCAGTTACTGCAACTATATTATTATAAATATTCATGCATATACTCATAATAAAAGCATGACGATGATAATAAACACAAATATGAACTGACCATGCGGAACGAGAATACAAATTATTAAAATCTTGATAGAAATTCAAACGTGTGTAGTATTTGGGTGGGAGGAAAAGAATACCGAATGTACCGGAATTTTCTACCGTTTTCCCAATTCTTTGACCAATAGAACGACGTGCACCTGTCTGTACTCTCACGCGCACCATAGGTTACGTTAATGCAGAGAAAGGGGGGAAAAGCAATTTCTGGGAGTATGATTCCCCATCTGACGTTGCTATAAGGAAGAAAAGTTGTTTATTTAGTTTCGGCTTTGGTACGGGGGAAAATGCGCGTTCATTAAAAAAAAAGGGGTTAAAAAAAAGCACTAAAAGCAAAAAATAAGAACTAAAAACAAAAAAATACGGGCTTTAAAGAAAAAGTAAGCACCTATAAGGGCCTTTATATTTTATTTTCAAATATAAGAACTTATAAGCACTTGTAAGGACCGCTACGAACCCTGTCAGAGTGGGAAATTATTTTGAATGGTTTAGAATCTCTATCTACTGGTGAATGACCACTGTAAGTCAAATTGCAAAGCCTGAAAAGAGAGATTTTTCTACCCGAGAAAATCAAGAATTGGCGAAAGTTACCAGATCCAGAAGGACAGTTCCAATTCCAGATCACCTGGACTTTATTTTTCTTATTAATTTTCCTATATTATTATATTTTTATTTTTTTGCATAGTGATAGTATTTTATATTTTTTTCATATTTTTAGTGCTTTAGATTCTGTTATTTGGATGGTATTCCTCACCACCTATATATGTAGTTTAAGTTCAAGACTTTTCAAAACTTTTTTATTATTCCATTTTTGCAAAGTTCAGTTTAATTTTCACATTGCAAGGTGGAAGGATGATAAATATAAATGTACTATGCTAGCATCTGTATGTCTAATGTGCAATAGTTATTTGACCAGTAAAAGATTTTTTTATGACAACAGCAATGCATCGCTGAAGAGCACTGTTGATTATGTTTAGAAATTGGAAGAGAAAGAATAAATGCGCCATTGTTGATTTATATGCATTAGCATTTTATTTCAAAGATTTATTATTTTTAAGCTCGTATTAGAGTTTATTTTGATTGAGTTGATTCGTAGAAAGAAGAGTTATTTTTGGAGCAAGTTGAAAGATTTGCATGATTGATAATGTTTGGCAATTTTTCTGAATTTAATTCGAACAGATTTTTATTACTGTCTTCTACAAGAGATTTTCTACAAGATTTCAACTTTCATATCATTGCGCTGAAATTATATATTTTTTTAAATAAAGGGGCAAAATACTTCTAAAACCAAATAATTAGAATTCTAATTTTTAGTATCTCTCTTTAGGATATCTTGAAGTTTATTTAAAATATGGACTAATGTTTTCAAGTTTTATTATTTTTTTTTTCCTTCTTCTTCCCCCCTTTTTTAAAAAATCTTTTTTTTAACCCCCTTTTCTTCCCAACACCTTTTTTGAAGTCTGAAAGTTCAGAATCAGAGGTAATTTAATGAAGCTTTTCTGCTATAAGACAACAGTTGCCAAACAATTCCTTATATGAAGAATACAAGTGCCAATTCAATACTTTCAATAAAAAAAAACTGATTCTTTTCTATATGCATGCAGTGACACAAGCATAAGCAGAAAAACCCACCTAAAGAGGAGATCTTTGCCAACTGGCCATTTTTAAATCAACTGCACTGTTACTATCACTTATAACAATGCACTTCACTTCATAGTAAGTATTATTATTATTAAACACAAAATTCTTAAAATGTATCATTTTACTTTAATTCTTTGCTTATTCAAATCACTAAACTAAGAAGATATTTCTTATGTTCATAAAATTTTACCACCATGCTGTCTTACAATGAAAAAGATTCTGATTTAATTTATTATTAAATACAAAAGGACAGTTTCACAATCAAGCACGTCTATTATCACTGTACAAACTCTAAATAAATAAATGCATACTGTTTATATGAAAGCACAAGAACGAAAGAAAATTAAGAAGTTAATTGATAAAGAAATTTATCAGGATCACTCCAATGGATTTTCATAATTTTTCCAATATACAAAATAAATAAAGGAGAGAAGTATTATTATTAAAATTTATTAAAGAGAAGACTATCAGAGTTAAGCCATTAAGCTCATTGATACCAGTCAATTTAAGTCAAAGATTCTCCACTTTTTGTACCTTAGAGCACACTGTAGTATCAGTGGGATAGCAGGCACATTCATTCTTTCAATGTAAATTTGTAGGTTGACATAGTTAATAATATACACAAATATTATTCCAAAAACATAATTTTAAGATATAAAAATTATTTATGGCATTCTTATATAAAATAAATTATTACTAAATAGTACAGACAAAAGTATATAAATTCTTTGGTTTACAATTTGTTAGTACAAAATTTCTTTATAAAAATGTAATTTGTAAAGACAATGTTATAATTGGCATTGCATTTCATAAGCCACTGCTTTATAATTAGGACAGTATGATGATATTCCTGCTTGCAAGCAATCATCAAGACGTTCATCTGCAAGTCAAGATATGTACTCTGATTTTATGATCTTCATAGTTGAAAACAATGATATATGACATTTAATTTTTAACAAATAACCAGGTCAAAATGACAAACTGGCCAGGACCATGCCTTCAAACTGGGACAATCCCAATCAAATTAGGACGTCTGGTAAGCGTATTTAAAATTATAAACAAATACAGTCAAAAATCTTTAATCCGGACTTGTCGGGACTTCGCCGATTCTGGATTATCGGGTTTTCCGGATTATAGATCATCAATTTAAATCTGGTAAGATGGCATGCGGAAATTATAAAATTAAAAATATGAAACCGTAATTTATGAAATAAAGAGCAATTATGATCTAAAGGGTATCAAAATTTACAAAAAAAAAAAAAAAAAAAGCTTAATATTTATTTGTTTACTCTACTAAACATTTCTTTCAACGCGCGCATGCATAAAGGATACATTACGCATAGTCAAAATTAGAAAATTGCAATCAGAAAACTATTTGATGTGTATTCGTGATATTTATAATGATGAGGAATTTGATTTAAATCATATCAAAGACGGAGTACATCGAGATGAAATACTACATTTAGTAAGGAATTATAAGCCGAACGAAATAAAAACATCTGCCCTGAACATAAGGATAGTGCTGAAAGATCAACTTCCAGTTCATTGCGCGCCGTGACGTTTCCCCCCCTCCGCAGAACAGCGTGAAATTGATAAACAGATTTCGGAATGGTTAGAGAAACAAAGAATATGCCTTTATCCATTTTTTGCAGCAATTCCACTTTTTGTTTGATGGACATCGAAACATGCTTTCGCTTTTGTAGATCCTTTGGCAGCTCCAGAATCAGAAATTCTTTTTGACATAATCGAAAGTTCAAGCTTACTTTTATAAAATTGCTGTAACAGTCTGCAAAAAATAATAAGCCGGATCCAATTAGAAGATTAAGGGAAAACGCAATCTGCAACATTAACTGAAATAGATAATTAGATAATTTTAGCTTAGCTTATACCGTCTGTTATACATTAAACGCGCATGCGTAAATGTATTATGCACATGTGTAAACGCATTATGCGTTTACGCATGCGCAGAAAGTTCGCAGCTTTCAGGTCCAGATTAAAGACTTTTTTTACTGTAATTATAAAGAAGTAATTTTTAACAAATTTTGCTAATTAATTACTCTTTAAAAATTCTTAAATAATTATTTTATTGAAAACTTAAATACTTTCTTTTCATGGTTGGGAACAGCAGCAAGGCACACATAAAACCATGGTCGGTGCAGTGTGAATAGGGTTGGGGACACTTGCTTCAAGTTATTATAATAGCTTAGATTAACACTGATTATAGTAAAAAAAAAAATGTATTTGAAAATTTTGCCTTGGATCCCCCCCCCAGGAAGGACCACTAAAAGCCAATTTGATACACCCCTCAACGCTTGTAATTCATCTCAGGTTACTTTTTAGAGACTGAAAAGGCTCAGTAAATGGTCTTCCGCATATGCATACATCGCATTATTTCCCAAACTAATTAATAACAAATGTTTCTTGAACTTTAAAAAAACTTAAGTTTATTAATTTAATTTTTTTTTAAACTTCACTTATATTCTGAGCAACACAGTTGGATTTCTAAACTACTATACCTCCTCCTCTTTTCGGATATTGCAAACAATGCTACTAATATCAGGCTCCTTTTGTCTCAAAACATTCTTTATCTCTTCCACAGCTTGCTGAAGCCTGTCTTGCTTTCTTGAAGCTATAACCACTTTACAACCTAAATTAGAAAAACAAAACAATAGTCATAAATATAAATTACCTAAACTGCTTGATATGATTTTTTAATCCTCCATCTTATGCAATACATGCTAGGTTAATGATTAATTAAACATATGAACAGTAAAATTAACAGATTTAGTTTATAAAAGAGGAAAAATGTTGAGCAAGCAAGCCTAGTTCCACATCACTGGGATAACATGCAGTGTAGCAACAAGGACCAGAATTCAAACAAAAGGATTTGTGCAACGCTGCCACAATCTCAATTTTCGACAAATTTAATGATTTTTTACATGGTCATTTAATTCACTTTAGACTGTATGCACATAGTACATGAAGTGGAATGCTATATATCATCATAACACATAAATACAGAAGAAGAAATTCAACAGCATTGAATGTGATATGAAACTGCAGCATGAAACAATAAAAATAGTAATAATATGTTACAAGGTGAATTCAGAAAAGGAAAGAATAGGTAAGGAAAAATTTAAGGTTTATGAATTTAATATGGAATGTGAACTGACTTGTACACATCACAATGTGTTTTATGCTGGCAATAACATTGTTAATCATAGTTTGGGAATTAAGTTTCACTCCTCCAGCAATGACGTGATTGGGCATTTACATCTCTAGGAGGAGGATGTCTCCGTGTAACTGTTTTTTTATGCCAGTCTCACAAGTTCTCTTTCAGGTTAAGATAAGATTTTGCTGGTCATAATATTTGCTCAACACTCTGAGTGGCATGACTGGCTTTGTCTGGTCATGAGATTCTTTGTCACTTTGTAGAGCTTTCTTGTGTGTTTTGGGAGCATAAACTGGTAGACCCCACTGAAAGACAAAGTAGCGGATTCTCGTTAGGTCTTGGAAGAGCAGATAACTTCAGACGAAGGTTTAACTAAATGGAATAGAAAATGCACTCAGTGCTCACGGTTTAACCACACTTGTGGCTAGGTAACTAGAAAATAGTATGTTCGATCACAATATATTAAAGTTAGCTACATGACTGGCTCCTACTCTATCTAATCTGCTGCACACAGCAAAGCCGAGCGTAGAATATCAATATAATTTAAAGTAAGTGGCTAGCACCAACTATTCAACTACAAAGTTACATTCAGACATGCGATATATATTCAGAACTAACTCTTCAACTGTGAACTCTTAAAATATGCTATTTAAATACTGTTTCCAAACTCACATAGATTTGCATATGCGTCATTTTAAATTTGTATTTTGGAAGGAAATTGAAATCAGAAGGGAAAGGAAAGTTTCTTAAACTAAAAAAAAATGGCTAGAACAAAATACAGTCTTTTACAACTAGGTATGTATAGCTTATCATTTAAGACAGTTTGCTTTCTTACTTCCTTTAATAACATAAATGTCAATTTAATTAATGTAAGTTTATGAAAATGGAGACTAAAACAAGTAATTATACAAATTTAGCTAATAAATGCAGTTTAAACAGATATTCTTAATACATCCCAAAACACACAGTGCTCAGAGGGTAAATGGCTTCACTTTTAAGGAATTCATCAATGAGGTTTGCTCAATGCAGACAAGTATTATCCATATGCACTACTGAATACGAGTAGGATCAATATGCACTACTGTCTTACATTAAGTTCTTAGACCTCACCCAAAATTTTTGGCCGATTACAGTTCCACTGATGATAGCATGTAGAAGCGTATATCCATCAATCATCGTCCCCCCCCCCAATATGATCACACCACAGAATGTTACAAGGCCATGTTTGATAATGCTTGAAGTAAGATTTCGTGTTCTAACTCCCTTCAGAAGTAAATGGATTTAGAATCAGATATTAAATAAAACATCAGCTCATCCGTAAAGAAAACACAGTACAAAATCCGAAATCCGGACTCGTCGAGATTTCGGCGATTCCAGATTTGGGATTTTTTCCCGATATTAGATCAATTTAAATCTGATAAGATGGCATGCAGAAATTATACAATTAAAAATATGAAATCTTAATTTATGAAATAAAGAACAATTATGATCTAAAGGGTATCAAAATTTACAAAAAAAAAAAAGGCTTAATATTTATTTGTTTACTTTATTAAACATTTCTTTCAATGTAAGTTGTTTAAGTTGCTTCCACAAAAAATTCAAAAAGTTCCTTTTTCTTATGTCATATACAGTTGACTTTCCAATGCCATACTCCTACCATAATTTTGAGACGGATATACCTTTATCCATTTTTTGCGGCGATTTCACTTTTTGTTTAATGGACATCGAAACATGGTTTCGCTTTGTAGATCCTTTGGCAGCTCCAGAATTAGAAACTCTTTCCGACATAATCGAAAGTTCAAACTTGGTTTTTATAAAATTGCCGTAATAATAACAGTCTGCAAAAAGTAATAAGCTGGATCAAACTAAAAGTTTAGAAAGCAGCGCAGTCCGCTATATTAACTGAAATGCCTTAGAATCAATAAAGATAATTTTACCCCAGCTTAATAGCGTCCGTGATACATTATTGGCTGTGTATCACAAGATTGGCGACGAAAGCTAAGTTGTTTCGCTAAATTTTGTCTTGCTCCTATTGTGTACCGAATTAAGACTGAATTGTATTAGTTTAGTTATTTACTATACCTACGTTTATTTCTTGCATATGCTTAAAACTAATCTCAGTCCTGAATAAATAAACTCCCACCTACACTTAACGCTTTATCTAGGGCCGGCGCTAAATACCGCATGGTGCAGTTTCTGCGGATCCTAAATTCTGCTACAAAGCGCCTTCCTAAGTTCTAAATTTTCACCGCACCTAAACTTTACATCCCAGTGCTTTCCCTAAATCATAAAAAACTTCTCATCCCTTAATTTTGCCGCTCGGTGCTTCCCCAAATTCCAAAAATTTCGTCTTCCCTAAATTCTGCCATCCGGTGTCGACATATTCTGCTGCCGCTTCTGGGTTTATGGTGAATAACATATCAGTTATTCTTAATTAAAATAGCACTAAATGTAATCTTTTAGCCTATGAGTTTCATTAACAAAATCTATTTTTAGCATAGGAAAAGAAATTTCTGTTGAATTTTTCCTCGTCAATATTTCTTAGAGCATTTAAAAATCTATAATCATCGCCAAACATAATGTTAGCATAAAAGGTTGCCATACTCTTGTTATTCAATTACTAATATAAAAAAGTTTAGACTTCACTGCATGAGTTATTACTGAAGCTGTTATGTATTGATAAACATGCGGTGATGAAAGCAAACTAGAATAAATAACAACTCGCCAGGTCGGTGTCAGGGATATAAAAATAGGTGAATGTTTTCGGTAAGCGCGGTGAACAGCAGTAAATGGAACGGAACGTTTGAGATGTATGCCAAGCAGATACTCAGCTACAGAATCAGCATTTTTAAGTGAAAATTTCCACATGTTTTTATTATGGATGGAAAAATCAAATGCGCATTAAAAAAAAAAAAAATGTGTGACTTTGAGGTCCGGATTTTAGATCATTCCGGATAATGGACGTCCGGATTTCGGACTTTGTACTGTATTTGATTATTGGGCTTCACTCCAGTTCTGATAATCTTTGCACCAATTAAAGTAATCTCTCTTTTGTTCCAAAAAGAGGTGAAACACTTACCCTTGGCTTTCTAGCATAAAAACCTTTCTGTATACAGTTTGCTAGACACAACAGTTCTAATGGAAACTGCAAGCTCTGAACTTAAATGCCGAGCAGTACACTTTCTGTTACGACAGGCAGTGATTGCCAGATATTGATCTTGAGAAGCAGTTGTTATTCATTTATGACCTTAGCATGTTCTCCTTACAACAGTTCCAGAGTTCTGAATTCGTTTCTACAATGTAGACAGTTTGTCGAAATCTCGAAATATTCACACATCTCACTACCTTCATGATGTCTGCCTGCTTCTAAATGGCCTATGATTTGTCTCTTCACAAATTTTTCCAAATGACACTTTCAAACAAATCAGCCAAACAAATCATTTTGAGTCCTTACACAATGAAATCAAATGCTATATTGCAGAAATTCAATCAGATATTCCTTTTGCAAAAAACACTTGATTCACTGTTAATGGCTCAATGCCTTGATTTACATATCAGAAACAGTTTTCACATTTGATCATTTTCGATTGGATAATGTTAATTAGGCTTTTTCATGCATTCCCTGAAGAAATAGATTGCATCAATTGGATATTTCGTGGAATAGGTAAATTGGGTATTTTATGGAATAGGTAAATTTGGGATGTAAAGATAAATTTGGACATGAATGAATCTCATTTACTCACAAAATTTTCTTACCATTTTTTCACATTTATACTTTAAGGTTTATTAATAAGTTATTGCCTAAGATACAGTAAACACTATTCTAGGAATAACCCCTTCTGAAATAGATTAGCATTCTTAAGAACATAATAATGACATTAATACTTAGAGTACTACCCCCTAAGTTGGCAATTCACTAACCAGACCATAACCATAAATTCTATATTAAAACAACCAGTAAAATAATTGTTTTTGTAGCCAAAATAAAATAGTTTCTGTGCCTAACAAATCAAGTACTTATACCATCATTTACTCCCATATTTTTCTTTCCCCCTTTCAATATTCATTCTTAGCTTTTTCAGAATGTGATTTCAAAATTTCTAATATAGATTAGCAATATTTAAGGTATAACCAGATACCAAAGTACACTGTGTATGTAAAAAATATAATATCAGATGTAATAACTCTTACCCAATTTCTCTAAAATGTAGAATGTAGCAGCATTAATATTCTACATCAAAGGAAGGATTAGTTCTATACAAATTAGCACTAGGCTTTTTGCTGCCCAGTGCATCTGCATCAGCTCTGTTTCTTTTAGATGGTCAATCAACAAAACTCAGTCTGCTTTTTACATGTCTTGAAAACAGTATTTAAAATATATATCAGGTGGTATCATGTAAAATATGTATCTTTCTCCAGAACACATCTTCACCTGTACGGCAATACTTGCAGCTCTGAAAAACTTGCCGGTATTTCCTTTCCGGGGAGAGCTGTATAGTGAAAAGACAGTGGAACTGGCAAAAGCAGTGATTTTCACGGATGGATCCATTTGACTTTTCAAGGGACACGACACCAACCAAGCAACCAACCAAATACATATCAGGTTGAACAAGATAAACTGAACTGGACATGGAAGACCTCACTTGCTTTAGGTCTGATTTTTCTTGGACACCCAATATTACATTTATACGTAGCACTGCTCTAATGTACAATCTTTGATAAGCAGTCTTTCTCTGGAACAGCATGCTGATTTTATTTGTATTCATATACACCTTAAATTTTGCCTAAATACATTTTTTAAAAAAAACAGTACAAGTAGTTTTATATCTAAAATTTGAGTTTTTAATATTCAACATAGGACATGATAATTTTTCTCAGACTTAAGCTCACATTAGAAATTTCACACTTTAATAATTTAATTTTTGTTTCTGTCAAAAAATACAAAACATTTTTAATCAAATAATTTTGAAAACAAAATTATGGCTTTGTTTCTGAATTCGTAAATAAATCAACAGGCATTCGAGAACAGAACATTTTTTTTTATTGATTGAATATCTAAATTCATTCAAGCTTGGATGTTTTTATATAAAGTGAATCACCCTGGCACGAAAACATTCATAAAAAAGTGCACAAATATGTATGTTCCTGATGAAAAGTATTTTTTTAGAATTATTCTAGATCCCGTTTGCAACAAAACAATCTATCATGTTATAGAGACATTAGGTATTTTTTGGAAGCAGGCAAGATGAAAAATGAGCAATCGCCTTCGCCGGGAATTAGACCACGGACCTCTGGAATACCGGCCCAGCGTGCAGAACCACTATACCACGAAGGCAGGAGAAATACCTTATATACTCCCCCTTTTAAAAGGCGACTGGGGTTTTTAGGGGACCCAGTTGCCAAATCCTGGATGAGGAGAATCGTCATTCAACACCCTTTTAGTTCGGGCACCACTGTAGTGACATTAGGTATATTTTGGAAGCAGACAAGATGAAAAATGAGCAATCGCCTTCGCTGGGAATCGAACCACGGACCTCTGGAATACCGGCCCAGCGTGCAGAACCACTACACCATGAAGGCATGCTAGGAAGGCGGGAGAAATACCTTATAATGTTAAACCAATTACAGATGATTATACAATGAATTTTATATTTGATGAAACAACAGGTCAAAAGAAAATATGCATTAAATCTAATTGTTATCTTGCTGACTAGAGATCCTGTAAAACAGCAGTTCTCAACCTCTAATATGTGTATCCCTGGGCATATTCAACAAATTAGTCAAAAGTACACCCCCTTCCAAAACAAATATCAGTCACAGTAGAAAACAACAAAGTGTTATTAAATGCTAAGAAAGAAAGACAAACAATTTGGAAAACTTAATTTTGTTATTGAATAAAAGAGAAAATAATGGCCCAGGCTTCCGATATGACAATAACTGACTGAAATGCGAATAAAACAATGCAATATGTTATAAATAGCCCCTGCCATACCAATCATATTTGTTCAATTCCTTACGCATCATATTATCACTCTGTTGCTAATATCATATAAAATGATTAGCAGCCAACATGCATTTTCAGTATTGAGCGTGTTATCAAGAGAATTACACAGTTCATTTTCTTTACAATTGTGGCATTTAAACAAATTTGAGTATGGAGATTTGTTTTAATCCTTCAAGGATTATGAACATAAAATTTCATATGCAAGGACGATTTTCCAATTCATTACACATAAAAGTTTATGCCAGCTCCTAACGCATATATTTTAAGTTGGATATATGAGGAGTGAAAATAAAATAATTAGATTGGAAGCATGGAGATCGATTTGGCAATAATATGGACTTCCTGTATGGTTTGGTTTGGTTTATTGAGATTACAACAAAGCACACTAGGGCTATCTGCCTAAGGGGAGGGATGCCTTCGTGGAGGACTTTCTAAGGGAAACTGGCTCGTATACACGTTACAGATGGGGAAAACCATGAAAACATCCATGCAGCCAGCCTGTTCGTGGGATTCGAACCTCGGACCGAACTACCAGTGTTCAGAGACTTTACCACTCGCCTACTGGTGGGCCTCTGTGTGGAGGGAAGAGTGAGGGAACATTCAATGCAAAGGACATACAGTTACATGTTTGAACTGCGTCAAGTTACATAGTCATCTGTAGGGTTTTTTTTTTTTTTTTTTTTTTTTTTTTTTTTGTGTGTGTGTGTGTGTGTGTGTGTGTGTGTAAGTAAACTTTTTTTTTCCCTACTGTGTTCTAAAAAAAGTGAAATCAGTTTTGAGTAACATAGTGCTTTAAGATATTGCTTCAGACTTTAACACAGTGTGACAGAAACTTTTGTGAAGCTTAAAACCTTTAGAGACAATGTTTTGTCAAGGGCTCAGGTTTTCAGGCGGTTTAAGGCATTTTCAGAAGGAAATGAATCGACTGAAGATGAACCTCACCGGAGAAGGTCTGGAACTGCAAGAACTGTTAAAATAGTCCCATCTTGTGTATTATAATTATTATTTGGTAGTCAATAACTGGAGAAATGCTGAATTTAAAACACCACCATTGATCAGATTTTGACAAATGAACTGGGAATGAGGAAAATCTGTGCAAAAACTGTTCTGAAAACCTTTCACAGAAGCAAAAGAACAACAAAAGAGACAGCTTCCTTGATTTTTAGGAGTAGATTGAAAATGACTCTGATTTTCTGTAATGCGTCATTATTGGTGAAAAGTTTTGTGCATTCCATTATGACACAGAAACGAAATGGCTGAGTAGGAATGGCAAGCACACTTCCAATTCAAAAAGACCAAAAAAATTAATAATGTGCAAGTCAAAGTTTGAAAGCATGCTGATTTGCTTTTTCGATGCTGATTTCCTCCAGGCCGAACAGTGAACCACCACTTTTAATGAAAAGTTCTTGAAAGACAGAAAAAAGTATCATGCCGGTGAGACCAAGAATCAAGATCAACTGTGTGGGTGCTGCATTATGACAGTGCACTTTCAATTCTGAGTTTTTGGTAAGTAAAAACATTTCTTTAGCTTCTCTGCCCCCTTATTCCCCCCTCCCGGACTTGAGTCTACATGGCTTTTTTCTATTCCCAAGACTGAAAATCCACCTCAAAGGACCTCAATTCGGGACACAGATAACAAAAAAAGTAATACTTTTTCTTACAGACCAAATTTTGTTTTTGCTTTTTTAAGTTTGGAATAAATATACATATATATATAAATTCCCTTTAAACTATTATAGGGTGAATATTTTATTGCACTGTACTACTATTTCAAGAATGTGTAGAGGCCACACTGGTACCAAGTGATTAACACCACTGAATACTGTTAGTTCAACCTAGGCAAACAAACTGGCTGGAAGATTGTTTTTTGTAGTTTTCCCACTGTGTAATGTGAATACAAGCCAATTTCCCTTAAAAAGTCACCCACGAAAGCATCTCTACCCTCAGGCAGATAGCCCTCCCGTGCTTTGCCATATTCAAATAATCTAACCTTCAAGAATGTTTAGGGTTCTTAGTATGAGCCTACATTTTAACAATATTCAATAAATTCGTCAATTCACTAATTTTCTCATTTCATTTTTACAAAATCTAATATTTAAAATAATTACAGTAAATTAAAAAATTAATGTTTTTGCTTAAAGTGTTGTCACTATGTTTATTTGAAATATATAATGTAATAATCAATTTCTGTTGATTATATTTTATTGACTTTTTACATAGCAGTCAACTAATTTTATAATAATAAAATAACACAACAGTAAGGTATATTACAAGAATACTGGAGAGGGAACGAGTGGGCGCAGTTTCTGAAGAGATTAGGGGTACTTTATAATTTTATTAAGAAGTACACAAAACAAAAGTTAGGCATCACTGCTGTAGAAAATATATAGCCTGGAAAGGACCACCAAACCACTTATTCAATAATGCATGCATATTTTTATAGGTAGGTAGACAATCATCTATGGCTTATCTTGTAGACCAAACAGTGTATATATTAACAATATTCAAAGTACTAAAAATGCTTTATAACAAAATGTATTATGTAATTTTTACTGTCCATATATTAATTCGTCTTTGTGAATTTGTGTGATCTAACTGCTATAAAGCAATCAAAATGAAAAAAAATATTTCTTTAATACCTGTATCATATTCGGCAGCACATGAACATCACCAAGCTGTCACTCATTCTAGATCCAGCTGTGACAAAGCAAGAAAGCAAAATTTTGTTACAATAATGAAAAGACTTTAAGGTACCCCTTGTATTATGGCAAAGTTGTTGTTTCATTTATTACCAAATTGTTGTATCATTTATTGTCAAGTTGTTTCATTTATGGTACTCTGAGTAGTTGAATGTTATGGAAACCCTATTGTGACGTAATCGGATGCATGATTCTGGGCATGATTTTGAATTATGGGATGTTTTGTAAGCGCTTTTGTGGTATGTGTTGGTTTTATCGTTTAGACGGTAGAATGGCTGAATGTAGTAAGATTAATTTGAAGTTTCTGTACGATTTCGAACAAAAGGGGGAAAAGAGTGTTAATTGATTGGTGTGTAAATGAAGGTTTACATAGGAGCCATTATAAGTGTAATGTATGTAGGAAGGATATGCATCTAGTAGAACGTAAAAACCGTTTAGATGGATTTGAATGGGTTTGTAGGAAGAAAGGTTCAGATGTGGTGATGCCAATATACGGATTCGAGTTCAGATAATTTTAGGAAGCTTTTGGATGCTGCTAAGGAATTTTGTGTGCCATAGACTAAAGACGAAGGAACTTCTAAATAGGGTAAGTGGATATTTGCTTTTTGTAGTGCTTATATGTATAACATGTTTTTTCTTTTTTATGTTATTTTATTGTTTGGTTTAAAATGTAGTTTATTGAGATTATGTATTTTTTGTTTGCCTGTGGTGCTGCTTTGACTTTTTAAATGAAAATATATCAATGTGTACAGACAAAGTGAATGGAGTGCACAATGCAAGTTTGTGCAAATCTTGGATTTTTTTTAAGTGAAAATAGGTCGATGTGTGCATGGATAAAGGGAGTGCACAATGCCATTTTTGTACAATTCGTGGATTTTTTTAAGTGAAAATAGGTCGGTGTGTACAAGGATAAAGTCAAGGGAGTGCACAATGCCATTTTTGTACAATTTGGGGATTTTTTTTTAAGTGAAAGTAGGTCAATGTGTATATGGATACCAAGGTTTTGCAATTCTTTGTCTTTTTTTTTCTTTGTGTAGTGGCGATTTTTGGCGTTATGGAAGACAAAATAATAAGTCAAAGAATGGCGCAAACTTGGTATCCATGTACCGCCAAAAATCGCCAAGGGGTACCCTAAAATATACTTTTACCATTTTTTCGTATAGATAAGAAGATGTGTAGGCCTCGCAACAGACCGACCTTTATTATATAATTCTGCACATAGAAATAAATATAATAAATATTACTTTACATCGAGATGGAAAACAAGGAAATATATTGATAAACTAAAATGCAAACATTTGCTTACATTCGAGTTTACAGGCGATGCCAAGTATCTGTATGCATTATTAACCTGTATCTAGAGATAAATTTGACTAATCTTGACAGTTCTTGCCTGGTTGAATTGTCATTATGCAATTCTTTGTTGTTATTAAATTTCTTAATCTTTGGGACATACATCTGCACTTCAGCTATAACGGAACTACATAAGAAAACCAAATGTGGTAAAAGTTTACAATTGGGTGCCCCTTGTAGTTTGGCGATTCTTTTTTCACGCCAAGATCGGCGCCAGGAAGGCACAATTTCTAGATGGCTGCTACACAAAACCAAAATAAGAAGTCAAAGAATTGCATAGACTGTCCATGTACACAACAATCTATTTTCACTTATAAAAACATCAGAATTGCACAAACTAGGCAATGCGCACTGTCTTAACTTTGTCCATGTACACATCGATCTATTTTCATTAAAAAAAAGTCAAGAATCTAAAACAAAGTTAAAACTCTCATGGTAACCAGAAATGAGGTTTCATCGGCAAAATTTAACAAAATTTGCGGCTAATCGAAGGAGCACCCAATTCTACACTAGAGTCCCAAAGGTTCTAAATCTGCGTTTTTAGAAACACAAGAAAAAGTAAATAATAAGCAGACTAATGACTAATTAGTAAGCTAATATTAGTTAGATAGTCATTACTTACTAATGATCAGTTAGATAGATTTAAATAATTATTTAATCAATCTTGATTTTTATAATACGTCTATTATTTCATTCGAACCTGATATTTTTAAAGGAAACGATGCAAACTTACCTAAATGTAACAGTTCAAAGCTGATTGCCTTTCCTATACCCGTACCTCCACCTGTAACAATCGCAACCTTGCCTTTAAATAAATCTGGTTTAAAAATACTAATTAATTTGAATGCAGTCATGTCGTACCAAATATAGGATTCTATCAAAATTATTTAAACGTTTAGTAAAATGACATAAGATAACGCTAACTTAATACAGACATACTCGAGTTAGCTACAAATTTGTAAACATCATCTTTTGCACCCTCAAAATCGTTCTGCCCGCAAGTTCTATGTTCTACAATACACTGCCACTAATGTAAATCATGAAATAAAACAATCCTCTTGAATGAAGAGGCAATATAATATATAAGGCCTATATAAGGAGCCTTAGGCAAGGCCCTTGGTCAAGGAAAGCTTCAATTACGAGGCTCATAGGCTTAATGTTTTTATCAAAAGAGTCAAAGACTTAATAATTATCATCAAAAAGAGGGTTCGGCAAGAAATAAAAATTGTCGAATTGTCAAAATAACGAAAGGTAAACTGCCTCCCACGGTGAAAAAAGGTAAAAACACTGAAGGATTTAATTTCGTAATTTTGAAATCGAATAAAGGACCAGAGTCAGTTTTGAAGGATTACAAACCTTCTTGTGGAACAGTGTTTGATACACCTGGGTACCTAGGCTGACGCTTTACCCAAAATCAAACATAGTTAAAGGTTTCGAAATATTTTAGAAAGTAACTTATCTGAGATATAGTTTTTTTTTTAAGTTAAATTTTGAAGAGATTCACGCACTATAAAATTCAAGCCTCAAAGTTGTCTAACTGAATCTATGTTATCAAGATAATTTTGGAATCAAGTGGTGAACAAATACATAGCACAATCTTAAATTTCACTCCCACCAAATGGAAAATGAACGCACTACTAAAGCAATAATCAGAAACCTACTGGGCACAATTTACTCGTACCAAATGGAAAATGAACGCACTACGAAAGCAATAATCAGAAACCTACCGCACACTATTTCAGAAAATTATATTTTTCAAATAATGACAATGAGAAAATTTTCTGCGCGCAAACTAAAACAATTCACTAGGAAAGCTGATAAGGGAATTAAAAAAATGCCTATATATTTTATTGAACTGGAGAACACCAAAGAAGGAAACGCAATTTTGTCTGTAAGCAAAATTTGCAGTTTCCAAGTCTCTGTCGAACGTTATAAACCTAAAGTGAACTGCCAACCCAGTGCTATAAATGCCAGAGGTTTGGGCATGCCCAATGTACATGTTTCAGCGATAAAACATGCTGTAAATGTGGAGGTCCTCTCAGATGTTCTACTTGCATTCTTAAGGATGGTCAAGAACCTAAATGTATTTTTGCGGACAAAATCACGTGGGTTCATTTCGAGGATGCCAAGAGTATCAAAAAAGTTCGCCGAGGTACCAAAAAAAAAAAGAACGCTGAACGGCGTGCACGTAGGCCGATGCTATTCGCACCAACATTAACCACGCATGCGCATTGTGTTGTCAGATCCGTCATTTGAACCCAATCGAAAAGAACGGATTCTACGTACGCGAACTGCCTAGGTGTTGTAGTGAATCTTTTTTTTTTAAAAAAAAAGGCGGGTTACTACCTTAACGTAGTTTATCATTTTTAAGTGTTGGCGACTTTCAAAAGTTTAGAAAGGAAAATGGGTTCCTTTTCTTATAAAAAGAAGGAACACGTTTCCTTTTATTAAAATAGGATTCTGGTTCTGACTGCTGTGATTGTAGGACGTGTATTTTTAATACGCTGTTCGTACCTTGTTGTATTAGTGTGTTATACTCTGATGTGTTTAATTCGAAGTACTTCTCTTACCGATGTGCTATTCGGGTGATTTTTGTGTGATTCTCTGACCAGTGATTTGATGTTACGACGGACTGTGTCTCTACTGCTTAGTGTGTACTAGTAGTTTCGCTGATTGTGAACCACGTGGAGATGGTGGGGAAAGACAACTCGCCGCTCGCTAAGATGGATATTGCTGATCCTGTTCGAAAGCACGTGGCTGCTCTTCCGGAGGATATTATTAGGTTTGGAAACAATGTGTTAGTAAGCAACTGGAGGGAACTGTTGAATGCGGACACGTTATCGTTGGATAATTTTATGAGTGTACTACATTCGATTGAAACCCTAAAAGCTTGCATATTATGTTCGATGGAATTGGACTTTGAGAACGGTTATTCTATTGCTAGAACTGAGCAGGACCAATTTGAAATTACATCCAAGTACCAGAAAAGACGAGAGATTGCCGAGGGTCTTCTACATTTATTCAACGGTATGTGTGAGACTTACGGTGCTATTAATCCCAAGTATGCTAATATGTCCCTTGCTAGTGATGATGTATGTATTGTTGAAAATGTTTCTAGTGTTAATGAAAATATTTCTAAGGTTATAATGTTGATGTTGTTAATGCTGCAAATAATGTTGTTCCTTAACCAAAAGGCTTTCAAAAAGAAATAAGCGTTCATTTCAGGAAGTTACGGATGCTGAGGGCTTCATTCAGCCAAAAAACACGCCCAGGCCTTCAAAGCTAGTAAAATGTAATGTAAATATTAATATAAGTTTAAGGGTTTGAATGACAACGAAAACATGGATGTGCAGGGTGAGCAGGAGGTTGTTGAAATTCTGCCCTCTAAAGTTAAACAAATAATGACCAAACCTAACATTAAATTCTCGGATTTTGTAAAGCAACTTAAAACTGATACCAAGCTTGAAATTGTAGCAAAAGTAAATGAAGAATTTCTTAAAATGTTTTCTGAATCTGATCATAGGGATATTACGCGTTACATTGATGAAAATAAGATTGATTACTACTTAATTGTTAGCAAAACGGAAAAGCCCGTTAAAGTAGTGTCAGAGGTCTCCCTATCAATTGTCCAAAGGACGAAATCCATGAGGAGCTTGAGGCTTTATGATATAAATTCAGAGAGGTGTCTCAGATGCACCGCTTAAAGTCTAAGGTGCCTATGCCACGTTTTCAAGTGCAGCTGGAAAAGAAGCCTGGAGTTGATAAAATGTATGATTTGTCGTATTTCATGTGTTTTTATGTATCTGTTACAGCCTATAATAATATCGGAAGTGTTGTGCAGTGTCACAACTGCCAACACTTCCACCACTCCGCTGAGAACTGCAAACTCAAACCACGCTGCGTTAAATGCGCGGGGCCTCATAGGACTGAGAATTGTAAAGCTAAAAAAATTGAAAATGTGTTATGCTGCAACTGTAAACAGCCAGGTCACACCGCGAATTATCGTGGGTGTCCTGAGTTTCCTAAACCTCATAGAAATACTTCTGATAATGCTAAAAATGTTACAGATTTTGTTAGTTCAAATGCTAAGAATGAAAATGTTAGTGCAGAACCTGTCACCCCAGGGGTTAGCTATGCTAGCGCAGTTAAACGTGGTTTTTCTGTCCCTACTGACAAGCCGGATAACGATAAAGGTGTGAATAAGGTTAAAAGTGTGAAGGATGGAGCTAAAGACTCTGGTCCCTCTGCTGTTATGGACATACTCACACTCATAAAAGAGTTAGTTGATATATTCAAGGGTCTTCCTGTTGTTAAAATCATTGACAAAATTACTAAAAAAATGCCAGAGCTGCGTGCAGTTGAACATACTATTGATAAAATGTTTATATTATTCGATATCTTTGAAAATGTATTTGGCATTAAATGTGCTGACAATGAATGGTGTTGTAAATAATCTTATTTTGTTCATCCTAGTTTAAAATATAGATTAATTCTTGTACTTATTTGCCTATGTATCTGTATGTATTGTATTCATTTGTCTTTTCTGTAAATATTAGCACCGTGAGACTCACACTTCCTTATGCCTAGTTTGTTTTCCCAAGTGTATTTTCTTCATCTGATCTATTTTGACTGCAGTTATTGTTTTTTTTATATCATTCGAAACAACTTATACGTTCTACAAGGGGTAGGGTTCACGATAACCCAGGCACCCTAGTGCTACACCGTTCCACTGAAGGCCTTTTATTAAAATATATATATAAAAAGAGCAGATTTTTATGTACGCAATGTTTATCGTTTTCCTGAATGGTTGGAATAGTTTAAATGACTGATTGGAGGGGGGGATGTCCTTGTTTGTATTTTTTGTTCTTCTTAGAATACATTTAGCTTCAAAGATGTGTTTTGCGCAATCAAGACATTCCTCTTTGAAAATTTGCGTCCGAGGAAAGATAATAAAAATTAGACAGAGGATTTCTGTGTAGAAAATTTAGACATGAAATAAGTTAAAAGCGATTAAATAAACTATTAAACGAACAATTAATCATATAATACTGGTTATTAACAATTCTGTATGCCTGTTAATTTTTTTATGGAAATACTTGGCATTTTTAGGACACAAAAAGTACTTCAAAAAACTCTGAAATATTAGTACAAACACATTAATAAATTAAATTGAAATAAATAATGAGATGTAATTTAAAAGACAGAAATAATTTAATGTAAGAGATTTAGATTTAAAAATTTGCACACACAAATGATTTATCAGATTTTATAAGGTTTTATTTCATAGATAACTTTGATTTTGAAATATGGTATTTGAACCTATAAACCTGTGTGAATACTGAAAAAGTGATGAATATATAAGAATATTACAATTTTTAGTAAGTTTTCTTATTGAATAATAAATTCTGACAGTCCTATGCTGCAAGACTAAAGTCTAAGTTTTCATAAAAATTCCTCTGTTAAATAAATAAAAGAATTTAAGTAATTTCTGTAGCCTTTTTGTCAATACATTAAAGATTTTTTAACTAATTACACGTCCTCGCTTGCAATTAGATCCATCATTAAATTCCTATTTTATCTAATCATTTCCTGAACATTATCATGTATATAGATTGACCTCGTCTTTGTAACTGATAATTATTACTTGAAATTTATTCTCTTGCTGTTGAACTATTAATAACAACCCTTTCTATTGCTGCGTTGGGTTAATAACCTTCACTCTCGCTACCGCCTGCCTTGCTGGTACCTGGGCTGATTGTGAGCATGCGCGAACATGGGTGGTGTACTCGCACCGTCGGTGCGATTAGCCACTGCTGTGCACGTACATATTTACAAAGCCTGCAGACCGTTTCTTCTACGGTTTTCTCCGATTTGGTTAAAACAGGAAACGTAGGGTTAAAGAATCATGTGCTTGGCGACTTTTGCTTCGCCTTTGCTATTTGTTTATGACCGTTGTGTATGAAAAAACGTTAATATAGAAATAGCCCATACTGAATAAAATATAATTTTAGTTATACAATTTTTAAACAATTTAAGTAAAAAGAATAGGTATCCGACGCCCTTAAATGTTTATTGAATGTTTTCATTTGCTTTATTTTTCGTTTAGATTTAGTTTTCTATATTTCCCTGCGATGTTTAGAAAAGGTTTAGTTTAGACATTGCATAACGCTTGTTTCCTTTCGTTATACAGTTTCATTGATGCCTTTGTATAAATTAATGCGCTGTGGAAATTTACACAATATACTCTTTCTAACAGAAATGACGAAAAGGTACTTATGTCATTTCCATGTAAACACTTTTCTTGTAAAACAATTACAGTACTTTTAACAAATTAAATTCATTCTTTAACCAAATATAAATAAACTATTAATAAGATAAGTAGGCTATTTAAAATATATTCCACACAATCCCCCCTTCCAATTTATTCATAAAATAAAAACTTATCTAAAGATACAACCGCTGTTTCTCCTCGCTTTACTGAAAGCTCACAAGGTATGTTTGGCGTTTATTACCAAGCCTACAAGGCGCTAACTCGCCTCGGATTACATCTTCTTTAGTATTTGATATGCTTTAGTATTTGATAGCAGTGTCTTTGAGAATACTAGAATTACAATTCCATGAAATGAGTCTTTTACAGATATCTCCTTCGACATTTTCTTGTTTGAAGAAATTCTAAGCACTTATCGTAGAATTCCTCAGTTTTATATGCGTTCTTGTTAAGATCTTCCATATCAGAACGAACGTCATTACTTTTGTAAGCTCGGATTTGAGATGGGTCAAGGCGTTGGATTTCGATTCTCGAATACAATATCAAGTTAGTATTTATATTAGAGACATTTATTATTATTTCCTTTCGTTGTTAATATAATGTTATAGTGTAACCACTCTATGGATTCAGAATTTTATTTACAGCACAATGATGATAGTCCTGTTTAAATAGCTTAATTAGGGAAAACGTTACAAATTTTGCATTAATTGCTATTCTTGCAGCGTCAATTTAATGAAATTTTAACGTTATAGAATTTTTCCTTCATTTGTTGCTCGCTAAAGTTTAAAATATTAAACGCATCATTGTTGTAAAAAGTGAACTTAAACCCAGATAGTAACACGTATTTTTAAGCTTATTAATATTAATTTTAGGTATGCAGCGAGTTCAGTGTCCTTTTTCTGCTGCATTTAATATTTACTAATAAATATTTATGTTGTATATTAATATAATATTACATTTAGTTAAGATTATTTATTTAATTAGTTTACCGTATTTTTCACATGTTCTATTTTATAATAAGACATGAGTGTTATCAAAAACGGCTTTTTATGAAATTAAACATTAAATATACACATAAAAGTATTATAAAAGTGATTATATTTTAGATGTTTTTTTTAAATATTTTTAAATAAAATTTATATCAAAAGAGAGAGAAAATTTTGCATTTTTCTTCTATTATAAATATTTTTTACATTTTATATAAAACGGATTACTATGTAGGATTCTCCACTGCGTAATTCTAAGTTACAGTTAAAAGTGAAGAGTCTTTAGAACTAGTAAGCGAATAATCGCTTGAGTTCGTGAGACAATAAGTAAACTTGGGAAGGGTTAAAAGACCCTTTATTATTCAAATAAGATTTAACAGAACTCCGTCTTGGAGTTGTACAATAAAGCCGGCACTTGGGCTTGAACTTAAGAGACTAGCTATCAAGGGCCTAAAGTACAGCCGAGCGTAATAACAGCTTACCAGATAGTAGCCTAAAGAGGCAGACCCGTGCAGCCAGAATATCTGGTACCCCTCTCACTAAGACAGAAGAACTTCGCGATTAATTATCGCTCTTACTCATAAGCATTCAGACGTGATTCTAAAACTACGTTCTGAGCGGAAGTGGTAAGTTGAAATTAAGAATCGATAGAAAAGGAAGTTTAACTCAAAATTTAACTGTTAATAAAATTAACATAATCCTTACCACTAAATTTTTAAAATAAAAGTTCATATGCATAACGTTACAGGCGAAATTCGTATATCAACAAAGTTCTAATGATATCAAAATTAAAATTTTACTGTAAATTAATTATAAATTCTCTTATTACTTTTCTTAATCTTAATTTTAGAGGGAGAATCTTATATTAAATAAAAGATGAAAATTTTCTCTACAGAATCATTGGAAATTTATAATGCTTAGTAAACAGTATTTCCTTGAGATTTAAATAGAAGTCACATACCTTGAAGACGTTCAGTATGAAGAACTGATCTTGTTTCTCGACGATTTCGCACGAGTGGTAGGACCTATAACTTAGAAATTTTTATCGTCCGATTCGTCTCTTGGACGAGCTTTCGGTTCATATGGGCATTTGGGAGCCCTAATTTGGAATTTGTCTTATTATCGCTCTCACATTTTGTAACACTTTAACGAATTTGTGATTTAAGGACTCAACGATTTCAAAGCGAGCAATGGAAACACTGTACGAAATGACGGAAAAAAAAATTATCTCTATCATGCGAGACTGTTTATCGAAAAAAAAAAAAAAAATATGCTCATTTTAAAATTATTTTGCGATATTGCTGTTAAATTGAACTAATTGTGAAGAACATAATATTTAATAAGGTAACACACAAAACACGAAAAAGCGCACCTTTGGTCCTAATTTAAAATATCAAAGCTTTCAGATTTTTTTTTAAGTCATTTTTTTAAAAGTTATTTTCTTGTTTGCATTAACTGTGATAACTTTGAAGCTGCAGTAAGGATGAAATGTTACCTTCCACTGTATATTTCAAAATTAAATGCATAAATGTACGAGTATATATAAATTGTAAGAATCATGCATAAAATAGGTATGTCTTAAATTTCCTGAAATTTAAGATTAATAATAAGCGAAATAACTGAACAAATGAAATTAACACCTAATTTTATTAGTCACGGTTATGAGATTACAGCTTTATTAAACGTCCTTAAGGCGGCCTTTTGCTACAGATGGCCGAAAGAGACATCATACAATGGCTTTCAAACTTGAAAGTTGTTTAATTCTTCATTCATGTCACTGAGAATTCGAGCCATATCTCCACCTGATAAGTGACTTTCCAGTCTACCTTCATCAAAGCTGCTGGTCTCACTAGGCAAATAAAAAATAGACCTGGGTTTAGGCCTTGTTCTCATCCTTTTTTTAAACACAGCACTACTAAATCTGGACAGCCAAATGTTGCACTCTTTCTCGAATGCTTTCCATCCACCTAACTCTTCAAAATCAAAAGCAAAATGATCCTCAAGGAATGCTGTAACAGACAGAACTATGTCATCTATATTTAAAAAACTTCTTTTTGCAGCCAGAAACATAACCAAGTGGCATATACCGCCCAAATACATTAGTAAAGAAATCCAGTTAAAACCTTGTTCCGCAAACCAGGCACGTGCAGATGACTCGATGTAGTTCCACACAGCAATAGTAGGTCTTTCTTTAGAATTGTAAAAGCTACCGAGAAAGCTTTCACCTATTCTCGAGAAAGGTATTTGTGCTGCTACTTGCACTATGGCAGCTCCAATAGTTTCACTGAAAATCGGGTCTCCTGGTCTTCTATAAACTGACATAGGCAACCAGTTGTGATGACAGACTTTTTCTAATGTCCATATTACAGTGTTCTCTATAAGTCTAAAGATTTCACTCTCGTTATCCATTTCATCAAAGAGGGCTTCCTCTTCTTCACTACGCAGTAAATGTATATCATCCATATTTCTTTAGCACAATAAAGCACTACCAAAGACCTATAATAAAAGAGAAAATGTAAATAAAAATTATTTAGCATTCAAAGAGAATTGCTTCACATTTGTAATTAATTAGCAACAATACTAATGTTGCTTATCATTTAGAGTGCTCAGTCAATAGCTTCTGAGTATCTGACATTAATATTATTGCTGATTGAAATGTAATATTCATTTTTATCGAATAGTTGTTTCTATGCCTATTAAAGTTTTCAGACGTATTAAAAGTGGCTATGTAAAAGTTCCCAATTATGTGTATATCTCCATTAATAAAATATTCAAGTATTAATACACGTACTGCATGCTATATACATCTTCTTATTAATATTTCAAATTCCAATTAAAGGTTACGAAATATCAGATTGTAAATTCAAATGAGTTTATTCTATATATCACTTCAATCGTCGTGATGAATTAATTTAATGGATTATTGATGTAATACATATTAATACATATTCTAGAGACATTAGGTATTTTTGAAGCAGGTGGGATGTGAAAAATGAGCAACGCTCTCGCCGGGAATCGAACCACGGACCTCTCGAATACGCATCGAGCGTGCTGACCACTACACCACGAAGGCATGCTAAGAAGGTAGGAGAAATGCCTTATAATATTACTATAACCTTATTTAGATAGAAAATTAAGCACAAGTTCCACTAGATTTTAGTTTTAGTCGATAATAATACATCAAATATGAAAATCAATTGGGTTCAGTGTTATGAGTTAGTCGAGATCTCTTTAAATAATTAAGCCAAACGAAAGAAGGAAAATATAAACTTTATTTCTACTTTAGGCGATAACAACTTTTATATACTGGAGAAACAGCCTAATAGAACAGAAGGAGTAAATTGTAAGCTGAATTCTTTTAAAACGGAGTGAATATCACAGTTTATAAAAATTTCATAAAGCAAAGAATAAAGACATACAGCAATAAGCTCAATAGTACACCAGTCTAACCCCCATTTAGTTTGAATTCTGAACTGACTAAGCCTATAATGCAGCTTTCTATTTTTGCCCTTGCGTGAAGAGAAGGCAATACCGGAACATTCTAAAGAATTATTCCATGATTCTCGAAAAGATGCTTTCTGGAAATTTCAGAATATTGTCAAGCTAACGAAATAACTCCAGATGACGCTAGGCCGTGATAGGAATCTTTAATTTAAATCTCCTGTTCTTAAGTTATTTTATTATTTCCGCGTCAACTTAAAATTCATTTCAAAACTGAGAAATTTACAGATCAGTACCTGCATTAAGCACACACAAATACAAAAAGTAGCTACCTATCAATGATTTAATAAAAAAAGTGATATTAAATACACACAGTTGTTTAAGACTTCATTAAATAAATAATTAAAAAAATATGCAATAATAAAAAATATGTGAAAACCAAAATACAAGCAAAGAAACCCAAATATTAATATAAATTACAAAAATATTCATATAACATATATACATATATGTGTGTGTGTGTAATACATTTATAAAAACGTATTATATTTATAAATTCATATGATATGATGTAAATATTCATATAATTATATTAAGATATATATATATATATTACAGATGTTTGCCTATTCTAGGAACAAATTTTGAGACATGTAAGCAGGATCTCATGGGGCTATATGGGATTCAGGAAATTTCCAGAGGCGAACCTAATCACCAGATAAGCGAACCTAATTCACCAGATATCGTTGGCTTTAATATGGTTGAAACTTTAATTATAATTTTAGGATTCATGAAAAAAAAACTAATTAAAAAAAGATGTAATGACACTCTGCTGCTCCCCCACCCCTCGCAAAAAAAATAAAAACTTCGTGACTGGTAAGTCTGTCACAAATTTACACCCGCTGAATTTAATTTCTTACTTCACAGCAAAAAAAGGTGGAATTGTTATGTACCACCACTCCGACGTTCATCACAATAATAATGTTGGCACTTTTATGCCAGTTCGCCATTATTCACTAAAAAGAAAAGATCTTCCCATGGCTGTTCCAGCATCTTGAAGCCTGTGTTCTTTATGGCAAAAAAGGACCTCAGTAAGGGTGTTGGGCCCATTTCTGAAGAAATTGCATAAGGTTGCCGTGCCATTCAGAGAGTAGCGTCTTCGTTCTGCGGGGCTTACGCTTCACGCATGCCCAATACTCGTTTTTTCAACACGGCAACCTTCGTCGATTGGCGACGAATGTAGACTTCAGACGTGCATTATCAATTGCTGCGAATTGTGTGTGTGTGTGTTCTTTCTAGCATATACAAAAAATAAATGTTTAGAAATATTCATAGTCCAAAAGTATACATAAATATTCAGTACTGTTTGCAATAAGAATTACTGATTTGTTATTTGGATGAATCCAGAAATGCGGAATTTATTTACTCGGGACTTAAAAGCTTATGCGGACACAGACTTTGTTCTTTCTTTAAAATAGACATTGTTCTTTGTTGACGTGTTGATGTTAATACTGTAGGTTACTGTAACAGTTAATAATCAATTTACTTAACCTTATTTCACATTTATTTCCTAATGAACATTTGTTTGATATTCCAACTCTTATAAAATTTCTTTTTAAATTTATTTGAATTCATATTTTCCACAAAGGCATCTCTCATCCAAATATTTTGTGTTTGCTTTGCCATAATTAATTAATTTAAACTCACTTTACAATTTTTTCTTATGCATTTTTTATATCTATCTATTATTTAATTTAACCATTATTATTACAAATTTATAATGGTTAGTAAACACTATTTCCTTGAAATTTTAATGGAAGTCACATACCTTGAAGACGTTCAGTATTGTAACGTATTTGCATTGCTACACTACCAACATAATTCCACTAAGAAATATAAAGAAATCGCGCGTAAGAATATCCATGCAGGTGTTGCGCGCGCTTAAAAATGTTTTTTTCAGTTATTCTGTAAGTTTTGACTAATAAATTTGGTTGTTCATTCAGAATGGCGAGATTTCTTTAAAACTTCATTACAGACGAATAAAAGAATAAATATCTGATGGTAGTCGTTGGGATAGAAGGGTGACACCAATTTTTATTTAAAAAGAAAAGAAATACGGTACGTGGGAATATATCGGGAGTCCCAAAAATGACTGATGGATTTTGTAAATCAATAAAAAAAAAAAAAAAAAAAAGGACGGAATGCGATAGATATGTATCGTTTGCAGTCTTATGCTTAGGAAATCAGGGAATTTTATCCCACCAAATTTCGAATTTAGTTAACATTTTCACCCACAGGTGGCGCTGCAGGCGATCTGTAACAGGTATAGTTAAAACGAAGTATTTCAGCTCCCCATTCCGTAGTTCGTCGTCAAGCTGATAGCGTGTGCTGTTGAAATTGCAAGTCCGCTCTACCAAAATGGTTTTTTCCAGCGGGTATTTATTGTGTTAGAGTTCCACCGCCTGGAACACAGTTTTGTTCAAACGAGGCACAGTTTCCAAAGAAAATTTCATGTGAGAGCAGGACCGTCAGACAATGCGATAAGGACTCTATTTCAAAAATTCGAGGGAACGGGGAGTGTGAATGAGGACCGTATTGGAAATGTCAGCCGGCTACGCCTTGCAGTTACAGAATCGAATGCTGAAGACTTACAGCAGGTTATCCAACAGCGGCCCGGACTTCCGTACGCTCACCGTCTCATGCACGACAGCTTTCACATGTTCCCGTACAAAATCCAGACTCACCAACCCCTCAGTCCAAATGCCATTAATGCACGCTATAATTTCGCAAACGCCATGCTGCAACTTGTGGATGACGGTGAACTCGATGTTGGCAACATATGGTTCTCAGATGAAGCGTATTTTCACCTCGATGGCTATGTCAACAAGTAGAACTCGCGAATTTGGGAAAGCGAAAATCCTCATATTGCTGAACCTTCATCCCCACATTCACCAAAAATAATGGCATGGGCAGCGGTTTGCTACAAAGGAATAATAGGGCCATTGTTTCGAGAGCAACCGATAAATGCTGTACAATATCTTGGGATTCTGGAAGAATTTGTGGGGATTAATACTGCTTTGGAGAACCGTTCTAATGCCTCCTGGTTCATGCAAGATGGTGCTCGTCCACATCGGACGTCTGCAGTATTTGATTTCTTGAACGAACATTTCAGTGAACGGGTAATTGCCTTGGATTACGACATGCATACAGGAAGTGGCATGGCATGGCCTCCTTATTCACCAGCATACCTGCCAACCTCTAAAGATAAAAATTCAGAAGATTTCTCCAAAATTCAGAAGAACATGAAGAATTAATATCATGCTTTGATATTAAAAAAATAACAATTTATACAAATAGAAAAAAGAAAATTGTACTTACATTAGTAAATCTCAATTAAGTAGTAACTAAAAAATTTATTAGGAAACATAAAACAAGAACTTAATGTTACACAAAAAAATTATTGCAATGAATTTAAGAGTGCATTTTTTTGGCTTTAGCCAAAAATTCTTTGGAAAATTTCCTGTCATAACAATTAGTTTCCTCATAACATTTAGCAATTAAAATGTTTTCTAGAGTTTTTGGTGAAATTGATGAACGAAACATAGTTTTGTTTTTCTTCACAGCACTGAAGACTCTCTCGCACTCAGCATTACTGTGTGGAATTACGAGAATAGCACATAAAACTCTTGCTAGTCTATCATATTTTGGTGTTCCATCAGCTCTTTTATTCTTTTCAAGGCACCAACGAGGACATCAAGTCTGGCAAAGTCTTCAAACTGTGCAGCAGAAAATTGGTTCTGTAGTTCATCTAAAGCATCATTATGGCACCAAATGAAATGCAGTTTGATATTGGGATGTTAAGTTGTTTCAACTCATTAATTACCACGGAGGCAATATTTTCCCCCGTAGCGTTTCCATTTAACAATGGAAGACGCAAAAGATGAGTTTTCATTTCATTAGAAATATGTGACAACGATGGGGTAAAGCTTCCAATCGCTGTCGTTGCTGCCATCGATAGACACCGAAAATGCTGAATTCTGGAGTGCAGCTATCGTTTTACTTTGTGCATCGCAAGCAATTTCGTTCACAATAGAAGATGTTTTCGTGCGAGCACAAGCATATTTCTGAGCAATCTTGGAGTCAGAAACAGAATGCGACAATCCACGCTCGCTGAGTCCGAGCTGAGTAATTCCCTTGCTGCTGAAGCGAACGCGAAAAAAATAATCTGGCGTTCACAAAGAAAATAGTCGGAGAAACAAGTTCAGCGCATTGGATTGGCTGGTTAATCGGCGAGTTAGGAGAAACCGCAGGTTACTGGATTCGAAGTAGTCGGTAGTTGGCGGTAAAACACGATGCAACTGGCGAAAATCGCTGAATTGGCGAAAAATTCTAGAATTTCGACAAAAATCACTAAAAACACTTGAAAAAGGAAAAAAAAAATCGTAAAAGAATGGATTACGATCGTAAAATCGTAAAGACAAACGCATTTTCGTAAAAATTACGAAAAATTCGTTGGCAGGTATGCACCAGACATGACGCCCTGCGACTTTTTTCTTTGGGGGTACCTGAAAGATGTGGTATACCGCCAAACTCTACAAAAAATTGCGGAGGTGAAGCAGCACATCTGTACTGCATGTGAGATAATTCCAAGTTATATGTTTGGAAGGGATGTCTGGAAATTTTTGCCTGAGACTGCGCCACGTTGTTGCAGCAAGTAGGGGTATTATTCAAAATGTCTTTGTTTAGTTTTTTGCAACAGTCCTTGCAAAATTTTCGTACCGGTTTTTATTTTTTCATAGTTTTCAGCGCCACCTGTGGGTGAAAATGGTAACTAAATTTTAAATTTGGTGGGATAAAATTCCCTGATTTCCTAAGCATAAAGCTGCAAACGATACATATCTATCGCATTCATTCTTTTTATTGACTTACAAAATCCATCAGTCATTTTTGAGACACCCAGTAGGTTTATAGGAGAATCTTATATTAAATGAAAGAAGAAAATTTTCTCTACACAATCACTGCAAATTTATAGTAAACACTATTTCCTTGAGATTTAAATCGAAGTCACATACCTTGAAGACATTCAGTATCAAGAATTGGTCTTGCATCTCGACGATTTCGCACGTGTGGTAGAATTGGTCACTTAAAATTTTTTATCATCCGAATCCTCTGGTGAAGGGCTTTCTGCTCATGCAACCCTTGGATTGGAAATTTTACTTTATCCGCAGATTAGTTTTTTTTTTTTTTTTTTTTTTTTGGATTTAGGACCTCAAAAATGTACGTCTTCAATTAAGCGGTCCTGTAAATGAACTATTGGAGATATGTGCAATATATCCATGCATAATGGAGCCAATGTTACCGTCATCCGGAAAGATTTAGCTCAACAGTTAGAAAACAAACTTATCCGGACGCTGCACTGTCTTAACTTCCAGACTGCAAATCGACATTGATGGAAAGTTACAGGTTAACATATCACGTTTGAAAGTGACGCCTACTATCACACGTTATACGTGGCAAATGTGACAGAGGATAGTAAAACTTCAAGAAATTCATCAAAACGTGAACAAAATGCAAAGTGGTTATCGTTAACAGACATAATCCTAAAGAAATCTCGAAAGATTTTAATCGTAAGCCTATAATTAAGACAGAATATACTATGTACTACAAAACGGAATTTGAGAAACGGAGATAACCTCGTTGTTATGAATGCGGATCCTACTCGCATCTTCGACCTTAGTGTGATAAACTCAAGAATTTAGAAACTGTACCCTCAAATGAATTTTCCAAAAATAGTTTTAAGGATATTATGGCTCCATATACCAGCCTAGGTAAAGTAAATGGCTATAAAATGCCCATACTTAGAGATACCGGTGAAAATTTGGATTTAATTTGCCAAAAGTATTTTCAGCCTTCCATGTATACGGGTGAGACCGTGTAGATAGGAACACCTCTGGAAGAACATCCAGTGTGCTTACCTTTGGCTGAGGTAGAGCTTGAATGTGATCTTGGTAATATAATACCAAAAGCTGCAGTCTTAAGAAATTCATTAGATCAAGGAAAGTATCTTCTAGGTAACAACACCGCTCCATTATTTGAAGAAGCAAAACTAGATGAAGTTCAAATTCATCTGATAAACGCCATACAAACTCGTGCTCAAGAGCGACGACTAAAAGACACGGAAAATCTGGTCCCAACAGATGAGTTAAATTCTGAAATTGAACAAAACGATAAAGACACACTGACTGAAAATGAAAGTTTGCCTCAAATAGAACGTTCAGAATTAGATCTGATAATGGCCTCTCCAGAACTATTTATACAAGAACAGAAGGAGAGCGTCGAATTGAAGCCACTTTATGAAGAAGCTAAAATAAAATCTTCTAAAAGTACGAGATATATGTTGAAAGATCAAATGCTCTTTTTCAAAAAAGAAGATCGTGATGGAACACAAAGACTATTGATTATTGTTCCTGAAAAATATCGGAGACAGATATCGAGAGTTTTGTTAAAACTTGTGATAAATGTCAAAGAATTGGAAAATCTCAAGATAAAAAGAAAGCACATTTAAAAATTGTCCCTATTATCACAGAAATATTTTCAAAAATAAATGTTGACGCTTGTGGGCCTCTGCCCGTAACACCTTCAGGAAACAAGTATCTTGTAACTGCAATCTGCATGTCTTCAAAATGTCCGGATGCAGTTCCTGTAGGAAATCTTTGTTCGACCACGATTGATGTTTTCCTTCAAAATTTTAGTCGAATGAGATTTCCAAAGGAGGTCCAAACCGACCAACCCACATCTTTTACGACTGCGCTTACATCGAATTTGCTAGACAAATTCGGAATAAAAGCTGTACGAAGTTCTGTTTACCACCTACAAAAAATACTATAGAGAGGATGCATAGATCTTTAAAAAGCATTCTTCGAGTCCTATGTCTAGAATCTGGTCCGGACTGGGATAAAATCTAACCTAAGGCTTTATTTGCTCTTCGAGCCACTATTCACGACAGTACCGGTCTCTCGCCCACAGAATTAGTTCACGGCAGAAACTTAAGAACTCCAATTATGCTATTGTATGAAAAATTATCTAGTAAAGAAGAGGAAGAAAATACAGTAATGGACTATATTTTTGAACTTATGAATCGAATGAGGAACTATCAAGAACTCGCTGTTCAGCATAGGGAAGAAGCCAAAGAAAGGCAAAAACTCTGGTATGATCACAAAGCCGTAGAACGTAAATTTCAAGGAGACTTAGTTCTAGTTTTAGCTCCATCGAAGCCAAAAAAAAACTATCATTTAAATGGGTAGGTCCTGAAAAAATAGTTCAACAATTATCAGAGACAAATTATGTAGTCGAGTTTCCCGAGAAAAATAAAACTCAGGTGTACCACATTAATATGCTGGAACCGTACTTTCAACGAGCAGAAAATATAAACTTGCTATGTTTAGAAGACAGTATAAATGGCTATGAAGATGAAATACCGAGTCTAAATTGTAGCGCACATGCTGAAATGTCTAAAGTTTTGTAAGAGATCCAGTTAAATTCACTATTATCTGAAGACCAACGAAAAGATTTAAAGCAGTTGGTATACAAGTATTCCTGTATTATCTCTAATGAACCAGGATGTACTGACCTTACTGAACATGATATAGAATTAGAAGCAGAAAGACCGATATGCACAAAACCTTATCGGATGTATGCCAGACAAACCGAGATTTTAGAAACTGAAGTAGGAAAGATGATAAAACTCAAAGTAATAGAACCAGGTGAATCGGATTTTACCTCTCCACTCATACTGGTTGAAGTTCCTGGAAAACAGGCAAGGCCATGCATTGATTACCGTCGCAAGAACAAGGCAACTAGGACACAATATCCGCCATTGAACGTTTAGTGGAAATATTGTCATCTGGCCAGATATATGACTGCTATAGATCTTACTCCAAATTACTGGCAGATCCCATTAACTGAACGAGCCCAGCGTTACGCTGCTTTTGTGACAAGTTTTGAAACATTTCAGCCCTTAAAGTTACCTTTCGCGCTAAAAAATGCGCCGTATGATTTTAGCCAAACGGCTAAAAGTCCATAAGATGGCAGGGTTATTAAGAAACTATGAAGAATTTGCTATACCCTATATTGACGATGCAGTATTCTCGCAAACCTGGGAAGAACATTTGAAGCACTTAGAAATTATTTTGGAGAAGATAAAAATTTCTAAACTGCATATTAAGCCTTCGAAATGCCAATTTGCTCATACGGCCGTCAAATATCTAGGTCATGTAATAGGACAAGGTCAAAGAAGATCAGGAGAAATAAAAATCCAAGACATAAAGGACTTCCCTAAACCTACCACAAAAACATAAGTCCGGTCATTTTTAGGACTTGCGGGGTATTATCGAAGGTATATTTCTGAATTTTCTGTGATTTCTGCACCATTGACAGATTTTTTAAAAGGAAAATATTGCAAATCAACGAGAAATTGGACTGATGACTGCCAAAACGCTTTTGATGAACTCAAAAAACGGTTAACACAAAATCCAGTCTTATACAGTCCGAACCTTTTTCAGCCATTTATCGTTCAATGCGACGTTTCGAATATTGGTATTGGCATTGAATTATCACAGATATATGCTAAAGGCGAAGAACATCCAATAATATTTCTTATCAAAATGTTTTCACCTACTGAACAGAAGTACAGTACGAAAGGGAGTGTACTGCCATTGTCTTTGCTGTATAAAAGTTAAAATCCTATCTAGATGGACCTCGTAAGTTCATCATTCAGACTGATCGTAATCCTCTTGTATGGTTGGATAAAAACACTGGGACTAATCCTAGACTATTACGATGGGCTTTGATCTTACAACCCTTCACTATGAAGTTGCGCATAGAAAGAAGCACCATCAAAATGCTGGCAGTTTAAGTCATTGTCATCAACAACATCTCACAACTAAAAATATACATTCTAGGAAGTTTAAAACTCCATAGTTTAAATTTTTTAATATTAGAGTATTACATTGTATATGGTTATTTAAAATGCTTCTTTGAAAGCACTTGTATTCATTTGGTCAGGTATCTAATTGTATTTGTTATAGGTATGCTTGAACATCTTTCTCTTGTAAAAAAAAAATAATAATGATGATGTTGCGTGCGTACGGGTTCGTTATGAATTGAGTTCATATGTCCGATGAAAAATGAACAAAATTTATTATTATCACAACAAATAAAACAAAATGCTTAAATTTCCTCAGATATTCGCACCATATCCCACAGTAGTTATCTTTTAAACTACTAAAAACGTTCAACAGAACTTAATTCAAAACAGAGCAACGTAAAGAAAATTAATTCGCGAAATCGCTACACTAAACAACCGCAGTTTTCTAAACAAAACTAAGCTGAGGTATTCTCTCCCCGGCCCCTATAGGCTTTTTTTTTTAAATCGATCATACGAGATTGTTCCAGCAATTTCTCGACATCATAAAAAGAGATCCATTTATTAAATGCCAAATGCACGTGCTCCCGTATTTCAAATTTTCCGGCCTAGCTTTCTCTCAATATCCGTCACGCGCCGCACCGCACGGGGAGAAAAACAATTCAATTTATAATTCCACCAACATTAGCCATTCAAATACCAAATCCGTAACAACGTATTTAAACTGAAAACTTTTCGTGAAAGTTCCAACAAATTGAAAGAAAAACTCTTCGAAAAGTTCTCCGGGAGGGAAGGAATTTAAAAGACTATAAGATATTTATTCTTTTATACGTCTGTACTGAAGTTTTAATGAAATCTCGCCATTTTGAAAGAACAAACAACTTTATTAGTCAAAATTTACAGAATAACTGAAACAACATTTTTAAGCGCGGGCATCGTCTGCACGGATATTCTTGCACTCGGTTTCTTTACATTTCTTAGTGGAATTATGTTGGTATGGTAGCAACGCAAATACGTAACAGTATCAAGGATTAGTCTTGCTTCTCGACGATTTTGCACGAGTGGTAGGATTGGTCAATTAGAAATTTTTATCGTCCGATTCATCTCGTGAAAAGCTTTCTGCTCATATAACCCTTGGTATGGAAATTTCACTTTATCAGCAGATCAGTTTTTTGAATTTAAAACCTCAAAAATGCACATCTTCAATTAAGCGGTGCTGTAGATGAACTATTAAGAGATATGTGCAATATAACCATGGATACTGGAGCCAATGTTACCGTCATCCGGAAAGATTTAGCTCAACAGTTAGAAAACAAACTCATCCGAACGCTGCACTGTCTTAACCTCCAGACTGCGTCTGTTGCTAAAATCGACATCGATGGAAAGTTAAAGGTTAACATCACGTTTGGAAGTGACGCGGAATACGTGGATCGTGGACCATCGCACGGTATACGTGGAAAATGTGACAGATCCCTGCATCCTCGGATTACATCTTCTTTAGTATTTGATATGCTTCGTATAGCGGTGTCTTTGAGAAAGTCTTTTAGAATTATAATTTCATGAAATAAATCTTTTACAGATATCTCCATCCACATTTTCTTGTTTGAAGAAGTTCTAAGAATTTCTCAGTTTTGTATAAGTTCTTATTAAGATCTTCCATATCAAAAGGAAGGTCATTACTTCTGTAAGATTTTAATATTTTTAAATAAAATTTATATCAAAAGAGAAAATTTTGCGCTGCATTTCTATTATAATTATTTTTTTACATTTTATATAAAATTGACAACTAAATTTTCAACATAAAAGTTCATGTGCATAACGTTACAAACGAAATTGATATATCAACACGGTGTTCTAAAAGTACCAAATTTAAAACATTACTGTAAATTAATTATAAATTCCCTTATTACTTTTATTAATCTTCATTTTATAGGAAGAATCATATATTAAATCAAAGAGGAAAATTTTCTCTAGAGAACCATTGCAAATTTATAATGCTTAGTATACTCTGTTTTCCTGAATTTTGAATCGAATCACATACCATGAAGACGTTCAGTATCAAATTTTTATTGTTCGATTCCTCTCATGGAGAGCTTTCTGTTGATATAACTTTAGGATGGAAATAGTATTTTATCCGCAGTTTATTGTTTTGCATTCAGAAGCTCAAAAAATGTACGTCTTGAATTAAGCAGTGCTGTAGAGGATCAATTGGAGGTATTTGCAATATAACCATGGATACTGGAGCCAATGTTACCGTCATCCGGATAGATTTAGCTCAACAGTTGGAAAGCAAACTCATCTGATCGCCGACCTGCGTTACCCTCCAGACTGTGTCTGTTGCTAAAATTTACATCGATGGAAAGTTAAAAGTTACCATCACGTTTGGAAGTGACGCCTACTAGCACACCGTATACGTGGAAAATATTACAAATCCCTGTGTACTCGGATTAGCCTTTCTAAGAAAATAAAATTTTTGCTTGGACTTCAAAAATTACGAACTGCATTCTGCCTTTGAGGAGATAACCATGTTCTGAATTAAAGGTGGAGTTAAATCTGTCCATTTGAGAATAGCTGAAAACAATATCCCAGCACCAGCAAGAACCGAATTTTTTTCCCTGTATCCATAGCTGAAAAGAGAAATTTTTGGTAGGGCGTAAAGGAATATTCTAAAAACTGTAAGCATCTGAAAGGAGTACTGTTAGCCTCATCACTCGTAGACCTATCGAGGGCAGTCATCCCGCTGATAGTTATAAAAGGATAAAGCGAAAGTCATTAGGAAATGCAAAATAGTTGCTAAGCAGTTCCAGAATGTACTCCAATGAACCGCGTTAAGCGAACCATTATCGAGCCTTCATCAAGATCTTGGACTTCTCCTATCGTTCTGGTCAGAAAGAAGATTATTCAACCATATTTTACGATGACTACCTCCGCTTGAACGACGCCACGAAAAAAGACATCTACTCTCTCCCTAGAACTGCTGACTTTCTGAACACTTTTCCTGGTAGCAAGTGGTTTTTGACGCTTGATTTAAAGAGTGAAAATTGGTAGGTAGAGAAACACGCGGGTGACCAACAAAAGACGATAGCATTTACTATCGGACAAGGCTTTGTTAGTTCAGGGTGGGATCGTATGGATTACGTAATGCGCCGGCAACATTCGAACGCCTCATGGAGACAGTGCTGAGAGATCTTTTAGCAAAGTAAGTTTGTTACATTTGGATGACATCATCATCGTCGGGAAAAGTTTTGAAGAACATTTGGAAAATATTAGGAAGGTGGTTCAGATATTGAAGGAAGCAAGTTAAATCCTGCTAAATGTAAATTATTCAGACGGGAAGTGACTTACCACGGACATGTTATCTCTACTGAAGCTGTGTGTACAGATCCAGAGAAAGTGTCAGCATTTAAAGACTGGAGACACCCCAAAAATGCCCGTCAGCTGAGAAGTTTTGGGGGATTTTCATGCGCTATAGTATATTGTGAAAGGACCTTCCATTGCAAGACCCCTTCATAAGTCGACAGAGAGCAAGCAAAAATGCTAGTGATCCAAAGATAGCGAAGATGCATTTAACAAACTGGAGGAAGCTTTAATATCTGCTTTAATCCTGACGTACCCTCAGCTTGACAAACCATTTATTCTTGACACAGATGCGAGTAATAGGAGTGTCGGGGGTGTTGTATCCCAAGAAATTAACGGTCGAGAACGTGTCGTAGCCTATTGAAGCTAGCGGCTATCTAAACCGGAGAGGAATTACTTTATCACCAGACAAGGGCTGCTCGCCATAGTTAAAGCTGTAAAACGTTTCCACCATTCTCTTTAAAGACAAAAAATTCCCGCTCCGCACAGATCCTGCATCGTTGACTTAGCTCTTAAATTTCAGGAATCCCGAAGGCCAAATAGCCACATGTACAGCCTCCAGGAATATGACATAACTATCTATCATCGTAAAGAGTCATCACACAGAAACGCCGAAGCCCTGTCTAGAAGACTCTGCCCAGAAACTTGCCGATATTGTTCAACGGTCGAAGCGAAATATGAGCTGGTTAATCCGGTCGTACGTCAAGTTACAACTTCAGCATCATTTGATCCTGACTCATGGGATGCACAAGCCTCGAAAAATCAGTTGCAAGACGGCGACTATAAACCCATAATTGACCCAATGGAGTCTTACACTGAGAAACCTACCTGGCAGGACATTTCGGTCTATAGTTTTACGACAAAACAATATTGGGCTCTCTGAGACCCTGCCGATATTCGAAACGACGTGTTGTACTGGAAAATCGAATCGGATGACGGAAAGGCATTCCGATGGCAGCTGATACTTTCAATATCCCAGATCCCGAGGTTCTTAAAGAATTACACAGCATTTCGACAGGAGGCCACTTCGGAATAATGAAGATTTTGAACAGAGTTCGAGAGCGCTTTTATAGGAGTAAATCAAGGACTGACATGCCAATCTTGTGTTGCCTGTGCCAATCTGTGGTGCCAATCTTGTGTTGCCTGTGCGGATTGGAAAGAACGGAGGAAACGCAGTCTAGGAAATCTGCAACGTTACAGTTTCGAACATGTTGCCTTTGACATGCTGGGACCTTTGCCACGTACTACTGATGGCAAAAATATATCCTCGTTGTCACTGATTACTTTACAAAGTTGCCTGAAGCGTATTCTATTCCTAATCAAGAGGCTTTCACGGTAGTAGAGGAGTCCCTCTTAGTTACATCCCGATCAAGGAAGCAAAGAATTTTATCTCGGCTCTAATTAAAGAACTCTGGGAACTACTCGGCATAGACAAAACCTAAATGACACTTTTATATCCACAGTCAGACGGCAGGTTAGAGAGTTTTAACGGAACCATCCTTAATAACCTCTCGCTGATGAATTCCAGGCCTGGGACCAGAAGTTATCTCTGCTCTTACTAGCTATCGTAGTGCTGTGCACTAGACTAGTGGCTTTCTTCTAAACTATAGTCACCCTGAGACGGTCCTTATACAGCCCTAAACAGGTTGAACAACATAGTAGTTCAGATTCGTAAGTCATCAAATTCTAAGCCTAAAGTCGTTCATTACGACAGGCTGGCCTCTTACCATGGCCATAGCACGTTGTCCGTATAATGTATATAACATAAATAGCATACTAAGACCATGGTTCTATGTTTATATAAATTTGTAAATTCATGCATTTATTAGTTAATTTAGTATTTAATTTGTTCTATGTTATTTACTGAAATTATTATTTTAGAATTGCACTGATTTTCTTTACTTGTAAGTATGGCTTCCTGTGAAAGGATTGAACTGCCCGGAACTTGCAGTCCTTGGGAAGGGGACAATGTTACGACTTTTGGATATATATAAATAATTTTAGTGACATTACATGTAAATCGTAGTATTTCTTGCATAATGTAACATGAAATGCGTCAAGAGACGAAGCTCCGACGGAAAATTAGACTTCAGGGGTAGGACCATTTAGCATTGAGGGTAAATGGTTGATGGTTTTGGTGACTAATTTAGGTCGCCAGTTTTTGCAATAAATCGCCAAAAGTTGTGTAACTTGGCGACATTTTTTTTCCGATCTCTATATAACTCCAATTCTTTGATTCCTATGTGTAACTGTAACTGTATATGACTTTCAGCAACTCCGAGAATCGAAGGTATTAGAAATATCTCGGCGTCCGGAGGAAAACTATATAAGATCGGAGAGAGCATCAGGTTTCAATTTTTAGTTCAGAGTTGAATTCGGAGTATGGAGATTTCCAGGCAAGCTTCGCTCTTCAGATGCGTTTTGCATTGGGTTGTGTTTAACGTTCTTAGTAGCTTGAAGTGATAATTACTGATTGTGCTCTGTCATACTGAGAAGAGTTGTCGACTACTTTTGTAGAAAGTTCCAGAACTGTAAAGTGTTTCTTTTAGGAAAATAAATTTTATCAAGGTATCATCGGTTCTGTGTGTATTCAATCGATTACGAAACCGTACGCATATAACATTACTATTAAAACTGTATTTCTTCGAGTATTCGCCCCCTTTACTAATTTTATCGCCCAAAAATCAAGAGCAGAAAATTATGCGAATAATTTAATTTCCAGTGATGCGGTTGTAGTAAGAACATAACAAATGAAAAGTAGTCGTGATTAAAACCAGTCAGGTATCGCCAATGTTACCAGCGTCGTTACAAGAGATCAAGATTTTAATTTAAGCTGATAGTATTTTGATATGTTATACGCCATGGATACATGGGTTTTTTTTTTTTTTTAATTATTTCTTTATTTTGCAGCTCTTGCCATGTAACGTGATTTAAATTCAGAAATAAATCGTTTGAAATATCGGCAAATATTAAAATTATTCAAATATGGGAAAGAATTTTTAAAAAATTTAGAAATCACAAATAATGAGGTGGGTCTTAAATTCCTGAATTTAATAATTGTATGTCAGGAAATCACTAAAATTTCTTTAAAATTCGAGCCGCAATCATGCTAGTTTAACAATTTTCAACGAAATTTAAAAACGTTTTTAATAGAAACAGCACCAAAAAATTTAACTAAATTTTGAATTTCACTTACTACTTTTTATGAGTGTGCAGACTACGAAATAGCAAGTGTTTCATTTGCTATTTCAATGTCTGCTCAGAAGAACATCACACTCGGTTCCTTTTATTGTGAAATTTAGTTTATTAAGCAATTTAACAACTCGGATAGTAAGATTAAACAGATAATATAAGTACAAATCTGTTTGTAAGGATTATGTTAATTTTATTAACAGTTAAATTTTGAGGTAAAGTTCCTTTCCTATCGATTCTTAACTTCAACTTACCATTGCCGGCCAGAACCTAGTTTTAGAATCACGTCTGAATACATAATGAGGAAGAGCGGTATTTAATCGCGAAGTTCTTCGGTCTTAGTGAGAAAGATACTAGGTATTCTGGCTGCACGCGTTCGCCTTTTTAGGCTACTCTCTCGTAAGCTATTATCACGCGCACCCGTACTTTAGGCCCTTGATAGCTTCGCAGTCTATTAACGTTAAGGGGCCAACTCTGTTAGAATTTTGATAGCTTCGGCTATATTTCTTTAGTTAAGATTTAGTTTAGTTTAATTCTTAGTCTCTTAAGTTCAAGCCCAAGTGTGGGCTTTATAGTACACTCCAAGACGGAGTTGGAATAATAAGGGGTTAGTTTACCCTTCTATCTTGTTGTTTCTTGTCACAAGAACTCAAGCGATTATTCGTTTATCAGTTCTTAAGATTCTTCACTTCCAACAGTAACTTAAAATTACAAAGTGAGGAACTCTACAAAGCAATAACAACACAAAGGGAAAATTCAAAAATTTCAGAATACTGAAGTGTCACCAGCTGAATGCTGACAAAATTAATTTACTGACTGTACCAACGCGGGGAATTCTCCCACATTAACCTAGTGACGTGGCCCGACGAACAAGTATCCATTGACTAAGACAAAGCTAAAACAAATAACATGTATGTCAAGAACGAAAGCTTCGCCAATGAGGGGGAGGAATACTCTTGATACCTTCTTGCTCTATCGAGAAATAGGTGTCGAAGGTTACGTTTGTCCAGAGTTCAAAGTTCTATGATACCATTTTTTTCCTCGCCGCATTGACGTAAATCAAATCAGTGATCCGTACAAATAGATTAATTGATGGATTATTTATTTTGAGTAACAATATCTACGAAAATCCGAATTTATTAAATTATCGCTAAACAGTTTCGCATATAAGCTCCGTCCGTACCTTAATATCTCCAAAGCTAAATGCACCGAATTTGCATTAAATGCATAACTGAAATGTGTTCGCGGGCAGCATAAAATTGCATGGGTTGCGAGTTTGAGATCACTGCTATAAGGCAGTTTAATTTCATCCCATACATGATAAACTGCGAAGAGAATGGTACTGGCCTTGAATCTGAGTAACATGCTTAAATTTTCGCGGGCGCAATGAAGAAATCATCCTAGGATTAATATAACAATATAAAATAGAAATGTGATGTCATAAACTTACTCTAGAAACATTACACAGGGAATAAAGGTCCAAGGTAAAATTGAAATTTAAATTGACAATAATTAAAAGCGAACGTTTTTCTTAAGTTCTTAATAATAATGGCAGTTATTCTCATTCCTAGTATACTACATACATTAAATTGTGTTCAGATATGCTTACTTATAAGTCATCAAAGCATAACAAATTTGAGAAGAATATTTAACGAGACGAGAGTTGATTTCAATACTCTAAAGATTAAAAACCATCGTATAGGTTTTGGGAGAATTAACTGCCTTTCATCATCAGCAGTGAAATAAGAAAAAAATCTCTTTGAAGAAAGATTGTTTTATCCCCGGAAAATCTTTTTTATATTGAAATGAACGCTCATGAATATAATGTTATTTACTGCTGTTTATCAGAGCTGGTACGCATCACCTAGATTTAATAGCAAAAATAGTTGTAAGCTGCATGTAAACGGGCTACGTAGTAAATCATCTCAAAGCCAAAATGAGAGATAAAACTTAAATTTATGAATTGCAAACTACATTTCTTAGTGAAATTAGAACTCAGTCTTTCTTAATGTAATTAAAGTTCCAATTAAAAAACACTTAACAACAACTGTGATAAATAGTTATTTTAAGACATATTATAAATTCGTATCTTTACTCAGACAGCAAAGCAGTAACGTACACTGCGGGAGAAAAAAGTAGGGAGGCAGTTCTATATCTCCCGTTCTACTGGGCCCATTGACGAAATTCAAACTGCGTTTTTCATGTCTCGAAAGCACGACTTAAGATATATATTACATTTATATATAGCATTACTCTAACATAGGTATTTTGACACAAAATCGTACTTTTTCTGAAATAACACGCCAATTTTTTTGCATATTTTGATTCTACGACTCAAATTATACCTAACTATTAAATTTTGTAACATTTGGTGAGAAATTTACGGAGAAATTCAAAAATTTATCTTGGCGCTTTTTTTTTTCTTTTTTTTTTTTTCAGTTTGCGCTAACGGAAACCTTTTTTCCTTTCCCTTTTTACATTGTGCGCGACCAGAAAAAAGTTACTTCGATCTTTCTTTCAAATAATGTTCTTTATATTAAATTTTTAATTACAATGGTTATTATTTTAAATAATACTTTCTTTTTCAAATTTCATTTTTATTGTTTAAGTTTCTTTCAAATAACTGTTTTAAAAATTTCTATTTACTCATTCGAGCTGCGTAGTTTAAATAAAAGGTGCATCGTTTATTTTTTTCAAATAGTTTTCTTTACTATATTTTTTAGTCATAGTTATTATTTAGGTAATTCTTAAATTTTTAGATTTTTATTTTAATTGTTTGTGTTGCATTGTCTCTTTAGATAATTGGTGTTTGGTGTGTGTGATTATGGCAAAGCCTCGAGGGCTATCTGCCTAAGGGGAGGGATGCCTTCGTGGAGGACTTTCTAAGGGAAACTGGCTCGTATACACGTTACACATGGGGAAAACCACGAAAACGCACATGCAGCCAGCCCGTTCGCGGGATTCGAGCCTCGGACCGAACTACCAGTGTTCAGCGACTTTACCGCTCGGCCGCTGGTGGGCCCTTTAGATAATTGTTTTAAAATTTTCTATTCATTCATTCGAACTGCGTATTTTAAATAAATTTATTAATATGAATTATCCAGAATTTGATTTTATTTATTTGAATTGCGTTTCTTTCGGAAGAATAATTTGTGACCCAGACTACGATGCGTTCGAAAACTGCATACATTAAAAGAGAAAATACAGTAAAGCACAGTTCACACGCCTCTCAATGTTCCGTTCAGAAAAGATATATAAATAAAAGAGATGTATATCTGACATTTTAGGATGGCCTTGCAAACATTGCTTTAAACAGTTTTATCATTGTGCCCATTGCTTTAAACAATGTTATCATTTTACATTTAATTTCTTAAAATGTTATTCGTATTTCAATCAAATATAATAAAATTTAAAAAAATTAATTAAAAAAATATTAAATTTTATGCAAAAATTTATTTTTTCTTCTTAATGGCTTGTTCTTTTCCGTCAGGCATTCTGCAAGTATAACTTTAAATAAAGTTATCGCCTTCCATTTTAAAAGGGCCCACAAACGGCCGAGCGGTAAAGTCTCTGAACACTGGTAGTTCGCTCCGGGGCTCGAATCCCAACGAACGGGCTGGTTGCAAAAGCGTTTTCGTTTTTTTTCTCATGTGTAACGTGTATACGAGCTGGTTTCCCTTAGAAAGTTCTTCACGAAGGCATCTCTCCTTTTAGGCAGATAGCCCTGCTTTGCCGTAACTTAACAATTCAATTCAATCCAGTTCATCAGATTTGGTCACAGCCTTTATCAGTTTCTACAGCCTAGGCATCTTAAAGGCATGAGATGAAAGGAAAGACTGGTTTCATCAAGAGGGAAAACGTCTTTAGACGATATCCATATACGTCACTAGATAAATTCCTGTATCTTCAAATAATTCGATTGAGAAATCATGGGATGCTCTGTTTATGATACGATATAATGTTCTATGACGTAATTTAAATTTATACAACCATATAGTCGAAAATCAGTCGCACTTCCCTTCAATCTGCAATGATATTGTTTTTTATCTTTTCTGTTAGCACAAAGTCAATTGCTGCTCTTTGCTGGTGTACACGTCCAAGTGTTTTTTCTTTGAACACCCAACTTCCTTGAAGTAAATTCCCCTTTAAATTTTTGCTTCCCCCCCTAATTTCCTTCTACATTTGTTTTTAGTGCTGATACAAGAAAATTAAGATTTTTTGATTGTTACACTTCCATAAATTTTGCATTTTTGTCAAATTGCTTAAAATATTAGTTGCATCAAATGCGCTTCAGCTGAAGACAGCTTTTCATTTTCTGAACATTTTAACAATAAATAAAGTTTAAAGCAAAGTCGAAAGGATAAATATTTGAAGTAAAATGTTTTTGTTAAATGAGAAAGAAATAAACCACTCCAGCAACGCTTATCCTGTACCACAGAATGACTCGATTCTTGTATCGAGTGCAAACAATCTAAATCCTATTATTTAGAGTTTTTAAGCCTAATAATTTCTATATTAAAGAACATGCTTTTTATATAATCTACAACACGAGAGGAAATTACTACTTAAAACATTCTTTCTAAGAGAATTAACATAAAAATTTATATTTATATATATATTTTTTAAAGCTGGGACATGACCTAAACTGTCAACGTGCTGTTTGCTTAAAAACATTGTGAAAATAAACATCAAACGGACTTTCTCAGTTTTAGAAAATTCAATTTAAATGTAGTTAAAGTAGCAGACGATAACACGAAAGAAAAAAATTCACTCTTACATATATTATATTAAAAACAAAGGCAGGAAGAAATTTAAAAAAAAGTTTAAAATTTCAATAATATCATCAATAATTAAAAAAGTAGTTTTTCATATAGTATTAATACATATTTATTACGCATCACTGAGAGAAAAAATTCATATAATTAATTCTCTTTAAAAATTTATTCGAAATTTAAGGTTGAAAATAGCTATAACAATTCACTGTAACAAAATCCATAAACCACATTTGGTGTTATTATCGCTCAAAAAAAAGATGCTAAATTTCAAAACGCGAAAATATGTAAATTCGTGTATATCTTAAAAAATTTTGAATAAAAAACTCTAATTAATTAAGGTATGCTTAGAAATATATCTACTTTAAGATGATGGTAAAAATTTTATAGGTTATAATACAAAATTTCTTTCGGAAAATTAATAAAATTTTTTTAAAAATAGAAATTTTAAAAATAAATAAAAAAAAAAAAATGGGTGAATTTTATTTGGAATAAAACTTAATTTTGAAATGTGAAAGGAAGAATAAAAAAAAGTTTAATAAAAAAGAGATATTAACAAATATATACCAAATTCAATTAACATTGAGGAGCTAAAATTTTGAGAGCTAATTTTTTAAAAACTACTCGTGCGATTTTTACAAAACTTGGCAGTCTGGCATAATTTAAGTCGTAGAATAGAAATACAGAAAAACATTGGTAAGTTATTTTAGAAAAAGTCCGATTTCATATCAAAATACCTATGTTAGAATATTGCTATATATAAATCTATATATATCCTAAGTCGCGCTTTCGAGACATGAAAAACGCAATTTGAATTTCGTCAATTGGCCCAGTAGAACGGGCGATATAGAACTGTCCTTTTTTTTTTTTCCCGCAGTGCACCTGTAACAGTAACGTAATAAACCAGTATTATTTTAATATTACACAATGAATATCAAATTCGAATAAAAAATACGCATCTTCATCTCTGTAACAAAAAATTCACAGGTGGTATAAACTGGGAGAAAAAAAAAAAAAAAAAAAAAAAAAAAAAACATTTAAAGGGTATGGGGTAAACTGGAGTTCTTAAGGAAGAAAACAAAATGAATTCCAGATGGTACCTGTATTATCCTAGCTTTGGAAACGGAACTACCATTTTTAACACAATCTTATTGACAGGTACTGCATGGTATTATGCTTTTTATCACAAGTTAAAAGATTCGTCTTTATTCGTGCATCGACTAAAATGAATAAAAATGCAAAACTTTGAATTTTTTTTATATAAATATGATACATTATCACTCTTTGGACTGATCCTTTCAATAAAGCCATATGTAACAACAACAATGATACATTATGACATAAGCGTAAAATCAAAATTAACGCAATTTTCTACGGAATGTCTGGTCTTACAATGTCTTCGGGGAAAAAATGGCTTTCATTTCTTAAATAATAAACTTAGACATATATTTTTCTCAAAGGTCTCTCAAAATAAGGCGCAAAATTTTAGGAAAATTACCTCGACACTACGGGTGGGGAGGGTAAAAAGCAAACATATTTTATGGTTCTGATATAGTAAAATTTTTCAACAGTAAAATATTCACGAGTATATCTTAATCAGTTACGCAACTAAAATATGGTTAATAAAAATTTCCGAGGGGCCAGCTACGAATGCTATTTTAACCAAGGTGGCATTAGTAACTACCAAAATGAGCAAATTCTGTTGCTCTTTTCTAAATTTCCTCTCAGAAGTCTTGGAATTACGTCGAGATTAAACGCTGGAAAAAGATATGATTCAGTATATTTGCTCTTGAATACTGTACCGAATTTTGCACGTAAAAATTTGAAACATTTTACTTTTAACTTAGCAAATAATAATACATAAAGTAAGGAACATAACGAATATCAGCTTTCTAATCACTAATGGAGCGGTAATTCCGTTAGAAATATTCTACATTGAGTTTATGGAATGGTAGTTTGTGGAGTACAAATAATCTGGAATACTTCTAAACACGTATACTACTACTATCTTATGCTAAAGTATTACATATAGTGCAACTTGCTTAAGCTCAACAAAAAATATCATTGCGGATAAAATAGCTTTGAAGCAGGGGAAAAGAAAAAAAAATAATAATTCGATATTTGAGTTAAACCAAACTTACTAAAGCTTGAAAAAGATGAAACGAAATTCTAATACAAAAAAGTGTTTCGTTTCTAACACTTCCTCGGAAATATGTTTCTCATGCATATATATACTAAGGAATACAAGCGGGCAATTAATGCTTCATTCTGATGTTTACACGCTGCTCATATGTAAGAATATTATAAGAATAATATATATAATGAATATTATGAAACTGAACTATAGTCATCGTTATGTTAACAAGCTTATCACGCGTATTGAATTCAGCCATTTTTATTGTTCTGTTCAAGAATGCAATACATAATTCTGAAGAAAGCATTAATAAATAAGATACAAAAACTAAACGTAATTCAAAAATGAAATACCTTTGAGCCAATAATGAGCAACACAGAGAAGATTCGACCACGCCGTCAAAAACTGGTCTGCTTTTTTGACGAAATATTGGAATAATAAATCCTTACACAACGGATGTAAACTTGAATTAATAATCAAATGGTATGCTTATTAAGAACAACATTTGCGCATGCGCATTGTTATTCCAGCTTCAACGGAGCATTTTAGGCGAACTTTACCGAAAGTAACTGTCAAATTTTAAAACATAGAAAGTATGACGAAGCAAAACAGTCATGCAATACTTTTTTTAATGATAAGGGGTTTTTTTATCATTCCATATTGGCAAAATTATTTTATGAAAACTTGTGAAAATTAGAACGAGATTATTCATGATTACGTATGATAGCACTAAATATAGAAGGAAATACAGAGGGGGAAGGAGAAGCAAAGAGAATAAGCAAATGATTTTTTTTTTTTTTTTTTTGTTTTGTTTGTTTGTTTGTTAACTATTTTGCTTGTGATGTTTTCTAAAACAGAGCAAAATGAACAAATCCGAAAACTTTCGATTTATTGAACGTAGATGATTTTGTTTTAGGCATAATGGTCAAGGTCTTTTTTTATACTCTTCGTTTAGATAACATAAATACGAGCAATTTTATCTTCAGCAAGCTCTCAATGATAGAACGCTTCAAAGATTGAAAAACTCGCACGCTTATTAATTAAAAGACCAAACCTACTAAATTAAGAATTCTCACAAATAAAGAAAACGGCATTATTCGCCGCTTTGTTGTTCTGTGAAACCTTTCAGCAGGGGACATTCTAAGTGAAGATTTGAACTATTTTGCGCTTTACTGTATGACGAATTAAGGCATTTCTTCCGTGGAAGCTCTTGCGGTGTAGTCTTGTTGGCAAGTGGATGATCTGAGGTTCAATTCCCGGATCTGAGGTTACCGGTGTCCCTCGGAACCCTAATGTTTCGAGAGAAATCATTCGGGGTTCCGCAAAAAATAGTGCTGCACTGACTAACAATACCTAAATGCTTTCCCTTGGGGTGTAGTAGTCAGCATATTCAGGCAGCAAACTTGATGATACATGGTTCGATTTCCGGCTAAAGCACAGTCGAATTTACACTTTACCTGTCTCTAATTCCTCGGAATCTTAATTTTTCGGGAAAATTTACTATGGGTCCTGCAAGAAATACTGATGCCTTGACTACCTATATCTAAATGCAACTTTGAATCATTTTTGTGCTGATATATAATACTTATAACTTACTAATTAACCTTAATTTTGTAAATGATACTAATTCTAGTAAATTTAATAAACTGTCGTAATTTATCTTGTGGCGTTTCAACAATGTTCATGAATGAATTATTTTGGCAACTATTATCCCGTTTATTTCCATGTGTACTAATACTGGTTTTTATATTTATTTTTTTAATGTTTGCGAGTATGGAGGATAGATTTTTCGTCTGAATGAAAATCTCGGTATAATTTATCTCGATTAGAAATTTAAATTCACTACTTTTTTATGAATGCCAATAAACTTGAGAAAAATTTAAGGTCTAACCCTCTCTTTAACCAATCATTAGGACAGCACTATTATGTTTCCTTATGAACTTTATAAAAAGAAATAAGGATATTAATAATGATACATTAAAATTTTTACGCAGGTTTCCTGAGTTATGAATATTATTTCAAGGGTTCCACAAGGGTAACAAATTTGAGAAACAAACAATGTGCTATTCTCATAAATAACAGAACGAAATTTTATCATGCCAAATATTTTCCTTTTGCTCTTAATATGTAGGATCTATTTTTGTGCTTATGCAAAATGTGAAAATTGTAAAAAATGACAAAATACAAAAAATTAGATTTGTTGAGTTTATTTATTTACTATTTAACAGAAGTGTTAAATAAGAAAACTTACCAGTGAAAGAAAACATTCAGTTTTATTAATCAGTTAACAAAGTACTGAGCATACAGAAGCAAAACGTATTTCAAAACAAATATTTAAAAAAAAAAAAAAAAAAAAAATCATAGTAATTTTCAAGTGAAATGCAAATTTTACATCTGAGAATTCATGTTTCAAACTTCTGAATTCTAGCCTTGAGGATATGAAGCCAAATGGTAAGAGCAAATCGGCTGTGCAGAAGAGAAAAGACCATTTTAAATTCCAGAACATTTAGATTTTAAAACATTTTCCAAATTACAAAACATGCAAGTTTCAAAATCATTTTTATACATGAAAGTACAGTAAAGTTCTAAAGCTCCATAAACATCACACTTGCATTATATAGTTATTTAAACAATGCTAGACAACACATCATTGATTTCAAACTTCTGTAGCTAACTGTCATTTGATTACAGTATACAGTTTTATAGTTAATATTACTTCCCTATTACACATCTAAATCTAGATATATATTTCTGGTACATTCTTTGAGAATTACTGTTCCAAACCACAATAATAATCTGATCTCTACAAGATATTTCATGAAATAGCTCATAGATCAGTAATGAATAAATTAATATAATGAAAAATTTAATTACTGCTAATATCAGATTAGTAATGAATAAAAATATTTCATGAAACATTATTCTCGTGATATAGATGATGATCACAGAAATAATGAAATGTATGTTACTACTGCACTTTCAGATTAGAACTATGTTAAATATGATCTCTGTTTTCACATTCCTTAAGGCTGATCTAAAAATGAAAATATATTTAAAAATCTGCAAAAAAGAAATATGTACTTTAAATAACTCTTAATCCTAAATATTAAAAATGTGAAAATAATTCCTTTATGATTTTAGATGATGAAATACTCTCCTACAAAAAGCATATTCATGTGATTTAAATTGTTTTGTAATAAAACTGTTTGTCAGTTGCTATTAACAAAAAACACTAGTGACTAAAAACCTTATTTTTCAGATGAGACAATTACTAATTTATTTTTTACTTAAATTATGTGCAAAAGACAGCAAAGTGGGCAAAATTATTCTCATGAGCAAAAACATTGACCAAATTGTTGCTATTTTAAAATTAATGGCTCATTCATTTTCAATTATAACATGAGAAATAATATGTAATATACAATATAATATGCTTTCAAAAGAGATAAGTATAATATATAGATGTATTACTACATGATACTTTTAATTAAAATAACAATTGATATTTTGATGAAACTAGTACTGTAAAATAAAATTAAATAACTTTGGTTCACAACAAGTTTCTTACATCCAATTTCCTACAAATTTTTAGACTAATCATTTACATATTTCCCAAAAAATTATAATAAAATCAGTAATGTGCCATAAGGTGCAATAAACTTAGTACATCATCTAGCATATAACATACAGATATTTAATCTGGCTTTCTTACTCTTAAAAATACAGGCTCAGTTGCTTATTTTCCATTATTATATATTTACTTTATGGTTAAAAGCAGTTAACTACCAAATTAAAAAAATATTTATTCTGAATTTACTATCCAAATACTATTTGAACTGACTTACAAAATGCATGAAACAATGAACATCTTCTTCTTTGGTAAACTATGTTTAGTTTTCTTCTGAAAACAGAACATTTTAACCTTTTTTAATACTGACAATTTTAATCCACACATTTTATTCATGATAACTTTAAATGAACACAAATTTCAAGGTAACACAAACACATCAGTACTATTTGGCGACTGATAATACTTGAATTAATGCAAAGTTATCATGATTTAATATCATAACATTCGGTTAGTATTAGCTTTAGAGTTAACTTCATGGCCAGTTAGTTTATGGAGTGATATGTCATTGAAGAAGGACTTGTTACCATATTAAACCAATATGAATTGTAAGCTTATTTTGATGATTGACTCAGTATATTTATTATTATCCAGTCAATGAAATTTGAATGATTAATTGTACTCAACAGTAATTTTTAAACAATTAAGCTTAGATGGCCAGAAGTTTTAAGCATCCAATTTCCTCATAGTTACAAACATATCAGATGCTTACATTATACTATGCTACCTTTTTTTGTTGTTTCATTATTCACTTACATCATTTATTTTGCCATGGTTTTCTATATGATACATATATACTCAAACATATACATAAAGTTTACAGCAGCTTTCAAAACTGGAGAGCAGAATAAGCTAACTATTGGGTCATTGCAAAAATTATGCAATTTTTGAAATCAAAGAACATTTTTTTCTAATTATTTTCTTCTTGCTGACACGGAATAACCTTGATTGAAGCAGATGTTTAAGTATGGTCTTTCCTGCTTATGTCACATACTTCTATTATTTATTGTGGCATAACTTTTCTTTGACTGCAATGCTAAGAATGGAGAACTCAGAAGTGTATTTTTATTATATTATACTTATTTATTAAAAAAAAATTGCCAGTCAGCCTGCTTGTAAAATTTGTGCTATATATGGAAAAAGTGCTGTTTCTGACAACACAGTTCAGAAGTGGTTTAAAATGTTTAAGCATGCAAATTTCAGCCTCAAACATGATGCATGTTCTAGATGGCCATCCCTGTAAACAAGGACCAGTTAAACGAAGCTGTCCCCGAAAATCCAACTTATACAGTTCATGATCTATCAGAGAGGATAAATATTCAAAAAAGTAAAGCACATGATCAGTTGAAGAAGGCATATGCAAGCTGTTATGATGTAAGGATACCACATACTTTAACAGAGAAGAATATGCTTCCTTGAGTTTTGGCATGTGATTCTTTGCTGAAAAAAATAAAGAAACTTCTTTTGAAACAGCTCATTACTGTGGATGAGAAATGGATACTACATAATAATGTTACAAGAAAAATATCACATGGAAAGCCAAAAGAACCCCCTTTTAGTAACTTTGGGAAGGAGGCTGCATCCCCAAAAAGATATGTTTTGTGTATGGTGAGACTACAAAGGAACTGTATGCTATGAATTGTTCTTAGCAATTCAGACAATAAATTCAAAAGAATATCGTTCCCAAATGGCTGTTTTAAAAGAATAAATTAAATCAAAGCATCCAGAACTGGCCAGGCTTCAAGGTATTTTTTTTAATCATGGCAATACTCAGCCCCACATTTTAGTGAATGTCATACAGACTTATTGAACATGGCAAAGATGTTTTGTGTCACCCCTTCCCCATATTCACCAGATCTTACCCTCTTCGATTTTCATCTCTTCAGGTCACTGCAAAATTTTTGAATGGCCTTGAGTTTAATTCTTAGGAGACTGTCAAAAAGCATGCCAGTAACTTCTTTATGAATAAACCTAAAGACCTTTTCAAGAAAGGAATTTTCCAACTACTTGAGAAATGTAAAAAGTCAAAGAATAAAATGTTTTTTATGTTATTCAATGAAAATGTCTTATTTTTTGTACTGCCTTATTTGTATTTGCTATGAAAGACTGCAAAACTTTTCGTATGACCCAATGCGTAGATATTTTCAGTTTATCATTAAAGCCAATATCTTTTATGAAGTCTTTCATGATGGTAAAAATCCTCTCCAAGATAAATGGTAGTTTATAACTATTTTGTTGTAATTAGTTAGCCTAACTTAAAACAGATTTGCATTAAAATAAATAAAAGTATAAACTATTTGGGAGATGAATTAATTTTTCTCATAAATTTTCCAGGACAAGATGTGCCAAACAATTTTCTACAAAGAGATATATGTGCTAATGTTGTGAATTAACTGCCATTTTAGTGAATGTGTTGTTCTTATCTCCCACTACAGCATTTTTACTTTCAAATTATTGTTAAAAATTTTTTTTAAAGTGTGTCATTCTATTTCATTCACTGTTTTTTGAAAAAACTAAATTTGAAATTCTTATGTTTAATAAAATTTTATCACAAACAAAGTGAGCCGAGGATGAAAGTTTTTTCATTAGACATATCAAATTGGTGCATATGTCTTTCTGCAGAAAACAGTTTGGGCATGCTCTTCAAGTAAGAAAAAAAGCATTTGATGAAGAAATGATTCCTTCAGATATAAACAATATTTTGTAAGATGAGTCGGAAATTTTTGTCCTTTAAACTATATTTAAAACTAAATTCTGTTCTTTTAAATATAACTTCAATTTTTTTTTCAATTGAGCATTAATTCCTCTTTATATAACTTTTGAGAATATTTATATGTTCCCAAGAGTCAAATCTCAATCTAAAATACTTGTAGCGTTTCCAGTTTATGAGTTTTCATTAGCTGGTTTAAAATTTTCTAATACAGCTCATTTATATTGCCAATCTTATAACTTCTATATGATGTTTAATCTCACTGCAAAGATTTTCTGGTAATATCATACATTTAGTTTTTACTGCTCACACAATATAAGTTACACATTCTGTGTTTTCTATTCTTGAAGTTCTAATTAGTATTATGATATTATAGTTACTCCAGAGAATAGAATTCGGGGAATGAACAAAAGAATAGCTGTGTATATAATAGGAAAGTCTCAAAATTGCATAGCACAAAATACTACTACAATCACCAAATATACTTGTTAGTGGTTTCTGAAATGGAGAATTATTGAGCCCAGATATTTCTTTCTTTTCTCTATATTTATATTACTTACCTACCCAAATATAAACAATACAAAAATGACTTAATATTAAACTAATTTTATTTTGTTAATAATTTAATAACATGTTATAATCATATACACACACAGTTATATATATAAATATATATATTCTTAACCATACCAATTTCACTACTTACCTGACTAAGCAAGTACCAGGCCAAGGTAAGTTCTGATAGAAATTGCGTTCTCATTAATATTTTGCTTATAACACTTTCCTCTTCATTAAAACATGGACATCTGGACTACTGAACCAAGATACACCACAAGCAACTACAATACATAAGGGAGAAAAACAGGTAGAACTGTAACACAGAAATTGAGCAAAGCATAATAAATGATAGGCGAGTAAACTAAGCAAACATCAAACAGATTATTGATGTCATTAGGAATGCACATTTTCCTCCAAGAAGTGAATCTTCAGAACTGATATGGTAAACATAATTCATGTTACTGCGTGTAATATATTATTGTATAATATTAGTTCAATAAAAGTTACTTGCTTGACTAATATTATACTAAAGCTAATTTAATTCTCTTCTTGAATTAAAAAAAAATACATAAATAAAATTATACCTTTAAATGATTTTTTACATACATTTCAGGTATATTTTAAAATGCATTATTATGGAATTTTTATTAACAGTAACAGCTATTTCAAAGTCTCCCATTCCTTCTTTTACTGAAACTTTTAGCAGATATATGTTAACAGCATTAAACTTCAAAGTTAGTATTTTTTGTATTAATCTGTTGAGGAAGATGGAATATAGGAAGAAAGATCTATAGTAGCAATACAGTACTATACTTTTATATGTGACAGAATTAGAGAAGCATTAACTTTTGATGTTTCCTGCACAAAAGTCTGAATATTTTCACTCATCTTTCCATTTTTTCCCTAAGCATAAATGGTTGCAAAGATTTTAAAAAATAAGAGAAAGAAAAAAAAAAAAAAAAAGAGTTCTACATTTACAGCTGCTGAAGTACATCAAACAATACACACATTACTAGTAATACCCACAGAATCATTTACCTTTCACAAGCAAAGAAGAAACGGACACAAAAGTAATGAAGCACTTATGGGATGTAATGTAAACCTCTTGTTTACTTTATTCAAATGAAAACTACACCCTTTTTCCCCAGAACTGAATCTATTTTTTTTATGTCATGTTTCTCTTTTGTAATGCAACTTTAACACCCTTAAAAATACAAACACATTAAACATTGGACTAACATAAGTGATGTTATGCCAAAATGTTGATGTATCTAAGAATAAGGATAGTTCTGAGGATAGATAGTTTTCAAGATCAGACCAGCTTTTGCAGATATTTTAGCTACAGTTGGTTATATTTTTTCATTATATTGCATTCATATATTCTGACTGGAAATTTCTTTCTGTCTTGAGCAAAATAAGTCACACAAAATCTTATGTGATGTTATATAAAAAATTGACCTATCTCATGATAAGGATAGTTCTGAGGATTGATTGCTTTGAAGAAAAGACAAGCTTTGGCAGATATTTTAGCTACAGCCAATCCCAATTTTGCATAATTTTATATTAAAACAGTATACAAACTATTTGTTTCAGAAAGACACAGTAAATGAAAATTCATGTTTAAAAACATGGAAAATTTTCTCTTCTAGTTAGATTCTTATCTAATTAATGTTTTGAAAACAAATGTAAAAAATTATGACTATATATTTTTTAAAAATTATGATTTAATACTAAGATTTTTGCTATTAAAAGTAAAGGACTTACTGGGCTATAGAAGATAAAAGAGATATGGTTTTAATTGTAACAAAATCAGTGAGTAGACTTCCATCATTTCTTTGAAAATTTTTTAAAATAAAATTACAAACCCTTTTTTTAATAAAGCATAATTAGATTGTTTGAACTTTCTATTTTCTTGTTTGTAGGAATACATTCCTCAGGATATGTACCAATTCCTAGACATTGACAAACTCCTAGAATATCTTAAATGGAAGAGTAGCTAGACAAGGATTTAACATTTCACCATATAATAATGAACCATCATGCTTTTGACTGATAGTTGCATACTCCCTGATTTGGTTTCTTTAATTCCAAATGTCTTCAATTCCTAGGCATATGATGATATAATGAAAATTTTTACCTTAACTTAATGCTATCAAGAGAAAAAATATTTTATCCTGGAATTTGAGCACTATATTTCCTCCGCTAGCTTTTTAGCACCAGGTTCTGAAAAATTTTAAAATATTTGCACCCTTTCCCCCCTTCCTCAATGCATTTAGAAAATAAGCTTCCATAAATTTTAAAATGGATTCATCTAGGCAGTGATTGTATTCAGCTCATTAACAAAGACTAATCTTTGCAAACTACCTGTGAAGGTCAAGTTGAAACTTTCTCTTCTAACTGTAGAACTTTATACCACAAGAACTGACCAATTACAACAAAGCAAACACAAACTGACCTTTGGTCTACGATTTCACTGAGTCAGCTGCACATTCATCCACTCTATTATTTATCAATGATTTGAGGCCTAAGGAGCAACCAAGACAACCAATTGCCAAGAATAGGCAAGATTCAACTTATAGGGAAGTAGAAATGAAGATATCTCTTTAGATAGTATAATGTTAATATTACTATGTATTTTTATTGGAATATAGGTAGCTTATTTTAAACAAATAATAGTGTGATAGTTACCAACAATTTATCCATGCCTACTTTTAATTTGCTATGTTTTTAATATAATTGCATTATTTGAAAATTAAACTATTTCCCCGATTTTCTCCTCTCAACTTTTGAATGATAAAATTAGTTTAAAAAGGGGGGAGGATCATGTGAGAAAATTTGGTGTAATGCGTTCTGTTTTTGTCACAATTACACTGATGTGGAAAATGTCTGCCATTAGCATCCAAAGAGAGATAAATTTGTTGATGAATATTTTCAAATGTATGTTATAATATCCACGTATTTATTGTTTCAGATGATGTCAAAATACTGTTCTTCAGCTGCTAATGGTTAAGAAGATAGTTATTCAAAATTCAGGTATATTCATCATGTGGGTCACAGATGGTGGCTGGTTATATTTTTCAGGCTATGCAACCTCACATAACATATAAGTGTGATTGAATGTGAAATCACATATCATTCATGAAGAAAGAATACATTGCATTAAACAGGCACATGGTGCACTACAGAAGTGAATAATTGGTGCCACATTGCTTTGAATAGACTGTCAACATAGGTATTTTCTAAACTAATTTGATGAAATTGAACTATAGAATTACTGCAACTTACCCTTCTTTCAGTACCAAGAAAAGATATTTTTTCAGGTGAAGGATTTCAAGCCACCTATGAATGTCCTAAGACTTTACTTGACTATTTCTTACAGGATCACTTAAAGCTACTGCATATGGCAATGAACCTAGGGCCATTCAACAGCTGAAAAACACTGCACAGGCAATTAATTAAATAAGCATCAATATATTGAAATATACAATTTAAGATATGCATTAACGAGTTGGTCTGCGTTTGGATGACAGTTAGTTATTTTAAACATCTGTAATATCAATGTAACTGCAAAAAAAGTAGAATAGTTTATATTATAATATCAGCTCAAAATATAATTATGTATAAAACTGTAAATTTCCTCATATAAAATTTTAGCATTGTCTTCATCTTATTAGTGCTGATTTGAGCAGATCAAAACGCTTTAAAACAAAACCAGAGTGATAAGTTTCTTGTACTTATTTCTGTTGATCCCCTTTTTATGAATATATCAAGAGTACAAATAAGTATTTGCTGTTTTTTTATTAAAAATTGGTCATTTATTGTGAAAGAACAGTATTATTAGAGTCTTCTAATATGTTTTGGAACTGTAAGGTATTGTAGACCTTATCTGAAAAGATTGAGTAGCGAATTCTTGTTAGGTCTTGGAAGAACAGATGTCTGCAGAAGACGGTTTAAATAACCTTTTTATTTGAATTTAACAAAGAATGCATTCACTTGGTGCTCACAATCTACCACCACTTCTGGCTAAGTAACTTAACGGAAAAATAAGATGCAAGATCACAATAAAGTAAGACGGGCAACAAGACTGGATGGTTTGGTCTAAACCGCTAAATCAGCTACACAGAGCAAAGCCGAAGCTAGAATATCAACATAATCTAAGGAGAGTGGCTAAGAACCAACTATTCACGTGCAAAGCTACTTCAAAATTGTGGCATAAATTTGGAACTCTCTGATTACAAACTCTTAAAAGGAGTTTGTAGGAGAAAGGAAAGTTCCTGAAATTAAAAATAATTGGTTAGAATAAAATAAGGTCTTTGAAGTATGTTATGTTTTATTCAAAGTATAGCCCATCGCTAGCCATTACTTTTTCCCATCTTTCTGGCAACATATGGATACCACAACAGAAGAATGCTTCATCTTTCGAGACGATCCACAAACCAACCCCATTTTTGTTATCTTAATATGATATGAAGTGTTGCTCAGACAGGCCATGCATCATCAATCAAAACAAGTAGTAATCAGAAGTGTCTGGTGAATACAAAGGGAAGGGGGAAAATTTCTCCTTTCAGTGTTGCTGAGCAGGTTTTGACAAGCACCACAACATGTAGATGAGTGTTATCATGCAGGAGAATAATTTTGTCATGTCTGGAGTATTATAGTAGATGCATTTTTCTTTGAGTACTCGAATCAATCTCATCAATTATATTTGGTAGAAAGCTCCAGCAATGGTTTCATTCAGTTTGAGCAACTAGTAATATGCGACACCAAGTTGATAACACAACACCATATACACAACATGATTTTTTTTTTCCACGAATATTCGGCTTGGCTGTCGATGATCATGGTGCCCATGATTTCTTCTTCCTTCGGTTATCATAGCAGATTCATTTTTCATCACCAGTGACTATATGATGCAAAAAAACCCTTTCATTTATGCCTGCCAACCAGCATTTCATGTGTAAGAAACTGGTGTTCAATGTTTTCAGTTTCATTTCATATGGATCCCAATTTTCTTGCTTTTGAATGATTCCCAATGATTTTAAATGATGTGAAATTGATTGTTGAGTCACTCCTAATGTAAGTGCAAGATCTATTTGTGTTTGACACGAATCTTCATCCAACAGTGCATCCAACTCCCAGGCCTGAATCGAATAGGTGCGGGGCCCGATTGGATTTTTTTTATGCGGGGCTCTCTCTATATATTAAATATTTAAATAAAATTCAAATTGAGTATATATATATAACTATATCCCGATTAAATTCAATTTATTTGACATGAACTTTTACAGGTATCAGTTTTCTATATTATAAAGTATATATTATATAATAATAAACACATTAATAAATCTCATCCAGCAGTGCGAACTTAAAATAAATACATTTTTAATTACTTGAATAATTCATAATTTATCCATTATTGTCAAAAGCAATTTGCTTTAAATTTCGAAATAATTTTTTTGTTCATTTTGATGGTAATGCGGGGCCCGATTGCCCTTTGTCCGGCCCTGCCAACTCCACGTCTTTGTAAACTTCCGCTACATTCTTTGCCTTCAATGTCAAACCTTTGAAACCACTCATGACAAGGTCTCTCATTTAAGGCAGCCTCATCAGATACTTCTAAAAACAATCAATACACCTCAGCTGCAGAATTTTTCAAATTACAAAGTTCCCCAAAATGATGCTCATTCAAATCAAAACTTCACATTTTCGCATGAAAAAAATATATGATGCTGATACAAAATCGCCAATATTTCAAGGTTATTTATTACCAGATGTTCAACCTTACAACATTTTACTTCACACAATTGTAACCATAACTTAATGGTGGTGCAATTGTTTGCCAAATGGCAGAGACATATTTATGCTCTCAATATTAAAAGCAGGTGGCTGCAGAGACTTCGTGTTACATATTGCTTTCATGCTGTTGTTTTTTCTTTTCCTACACTTTGAATTACATGAGGTACTTATACGTGATATGGCTACTGAATTGCAATAGCACATTTCCAAGACCAAGGAGAATGTGTTTAAGAAATTCTGGGTTATTGTTAAATACAGCATGTGTAAGTAGCACTGTCTCTGTAGCATATGTAAGTAACCCTACACGCTTTGTTCTGTGGTTACACACATAATGCAACAGATGAACTTTATTGTGATATAGTCTTGATCTCTTATGTATCATGATACATATTTTATACAGGAACGCCTGTTTACTACGATGTGAAATGCATTTTTCTAGACTAAGAATAATTTGAATTAGCGAGTGTTTATCGTTTACTGGCGTTCCATGTACACATTAAAAATACAATTGAGTAACTGAATCAATTAAAAGCTCTTTGAATAAATTTTACAGAGATTACATAAAACCCCATGCTTATTCTCGACCACCCCGTACAATATTACAAATGAACCGCCAGCCGCAAAACACAAAAACGGACTAAGGAGAGTTGAGCTACGCATAGGAATTTTCCGTGCTAATGGTTAAAATTGGATAAAACAATAAAAATCATTAAAATTCGAAAATTTCTATGAACCCATAATCTATCTCGTTTAAATATATAATTATGAAAAAAAAATATTTTAAGATTTCATCATTAGTTTGAATATGTAAAATGAAGATTAGATGCTACTTTTTATGATACCAGAGTAAATGCTAGAAAGTTAGCGAAAGCTTTGGAGAAGTTTAATTCTGACTGTAACTGTAGATACATTTTTGTTTTTGTTTTTTTTTAAATCATTTTCAGCGGGAGAAAAGTATTTGTAGCGAAGAAGAATGATAAAGGATGTTGAGTAACTTGATTAGACTACGGTTTTTATGTGGTATAGTACATCTGGTGCTTTTGTTAGTAATACTAATCTGGAAACGGGTAATTATTTTGTCCTTGGCTGGAATTTTGATCATTAATGCAACATCTGTGAAATAATTTAAAAATCAAGAAATATTTTAAACGCACTTAAGTACTAAATAGTTAATTCATCCGTAATTAATCAAATCAATAATATAGTGTAAAGATTAAGAAACATTTTGATTTGAAGTACCTAAGTATTGAATATTTAATTCATCCATAATTGTTCAAGTCTGACTTTCAAATTTGTGGTAGTCATCAACGTAGCTAATCGATGTTACCATTAAACAAACATCTAATATAAATTATTTCTGTCTTAGTTTGTAAAGTGATTATTTCGAATTAGTGTAAAGTGATTATTCCGATATATTCGAAAGCCACAATTTATTCATTAAGTTTTGTTTGTTGGTTTCTTCATTTTTGAGCAGTTTAATTAATAAATTTATTACATTATGTGTATTTTACATGATGCAGTAAAACTTCTTGTGACTTGCAAACTTTAAATTACACTTTTGCGCGTGTAATTATTAAAATACTATTTTAAATTATTCTTTTAAGCTGTTAGTCAGTATTTGCAATCAAAAGGAGATAGATTTGAATGTAGAATTAATTAAAATAGTTTTTACTTCTTCAGTTGTGTGGAGCTGAAGCTTGATTTATTTAAAAATGCTTTTTCAAAAGCTGTTAAATGTATAAAATAAATAAGCTGACTATGTGTCTCGTTTTTTGCCATTCTGTCATTTTTATCAAAGTGACAACTTTGTAATATTTTTAATAGAAGCTACAAGTATGATTTTATTAAACAATCGTAGATTTTTGTTCATAATTTCTAATTTGCGTGGATGTTAATATTAGAAATGCCAAGATAATTATGTAATTATATTGCTAAATTTGTGGGATTTAAAAAAAAAAAACTTGTTCCATAATTCAATAATATATTCAGCAATATAATTCCATATTTATCTGGAATGTCAAGGTAATTATGTTATTATATTGCTGAATGTGTGGTATTTAAAAAAAAAAAAAAACTTATTCCTGAAGAAGAGGGACCTATGTCTGAATGCCTTCGAAACTGATTGTGTTTTATTAAGAAACTATGCAAAATAAGGTTTCTGTTTACAGAATTTTAAACACGTTTTAGCAGTTAGATAATGAGAGCTTTGCTAAATTGTGATGCAAAGCTATGTCATGAAGTGTGAGAAGTTTCAGAAGAAATAGTGAAATTTTTGTTTTTTAAAAGACAGGAAGTACAGTGAAAGAATTACAGAGAAAGTAATGCACAAGTTTCAGGAAATGTATGCATTGCCTTCTTTTTAAACCTTTAATTGCAGTAAAAGGTATTGTGTGCTTTTAGATAGTATTTTAGAAGTTTTTTTTTTAAAAAAGTTTGTTATTCCTTTTTAAATTATCTCTCATTCACTTCTTTAATGGGAGAAATATCTTGTGTCATTAGAAATTTTAATATCTGCATTCTGCTGACTGTCATATTCCATTGCATCCCCAGGCATTGACAATTAAATAAAATCAGGAATCAGTTTATTACTTTGATTCATCTTTTTTATGCGTGCATATCATAAATATTTTCCTAATATTCTAGCATTTAATTTAGGTTCTCATCATATTTTTAATTTTATATTTATTAAGGCAATTTAAATATCATATTTTATATTTATTAAGGCAATTTATGGCTAAATTTCGAAAGATTAAAAAAAACTCTAAAAGCGTTGAAAAATTGTTTTCTGCAGTAAATTTTAGTTAATTTTTAGAACTATCATAATATACATTGCAACCAGTACTTAAGTTTGGTTTAATTTGATTTAGGCAAAGCAGCTGAGGGCTATCTGCCTAAGGGAAGGAATGCCATCATGGAAGAATTTCTAAGGGAAAACTGTCTCATATAATGGAGAAAAACAAAAATGCCCATGCAGCAAAACCAAATTTGTGGGATTCAAACCTCGGACTGAATTACCAGTGTTCAGCGACTTTACCTCTTGGCCACTGGTGGGCCTAAAGTCAATCAGAGCCTAGATATGATACTATTTTTTAGAGAAATCATAATTTCAGCATAGGTGCACTGGAGCCATAAATCATAAGATATTATTTCATTTTTTATGAAATCAATTTGTGATATCAACAAGAAATTTTATAATTCATGTAATATTTGACTAAATTCTTCCAGTTGAATATTACATTAATTTAGGAATGGCATTTTGATCAAATTGTAATTATCAAGATGTTGCTGGAATGAAATTTGATAGTTGATCAATATTTGTATACTAAATTAACAGTGAATAATTGTAAATTTCTGTAGTAATCTGTTATGTCAATTTTTTTCATTTAAAGGTATCACTAGTTTCATGAAATCTTTGAACTCTGAATAAATAGTATGCTTAGTAATTTTAAATGTGCTGAAATTTCATTTGAAATGTTTACTTTTCGTTTCCATGCCTTTAATTTATTCACCTTTCATTCTTACATTTTTTTTATTTCATTTTAATTCAATTTATTTTATTCATCATTAATATAAATTGTTATGTCTCTATATCTCATAGTATTTTATTCAATTTTAGTTGGTCATTATTTATTGCAATATTTATTTATTTATTTTTAATGCTTATTTAGTCACTTCCATTGGGCCCAGGCACTTTAAATTAAAAAAAAAAAAAAAAAAAAATTAAATATTTTTTTTTACTGAGAAAGCATTAATTCAACAGAATTATTAGCTTTGTAAACATACATGTAGTTCTGACTGGATTGGGGATTAAATGGTGTGCAATTTGAAAAGGCCAATGTGCCAAATTAAAGTAAATACAATCCATCTTTTTAAGTATGAAATAAAGTTATAGAACAGAAAGGGAAGTGGAAGACCTTAAAGGGAAACTGGCTCATATACACATTGGGAAAACCATGAATATGTCCATGTAGCCAGCCAGTCTGCTGGGATTCAAACCCTGGACTGAACTACCAATATTCAGTAACTTCACTACTCGGACACTAGTAGGCTGAATATATTGTTTGGAGCACATTTTAGTTTGAAATGATCGCAGGGAGGAAAAATAAATTAATAAAGCTTCTTTCTGTTTTGTCTGATAGTTAAAATTAGTTTCTAATGTAATTGTAATGTCTGTCAGCCTTTGCACTGCAATATTTACTGTCTTCAGACTGTAATAAAATTTGTGATTTCTAAAAGCATTCCAGTTGCATTCAGATGGCATTTAAGGCTAGTGAGCAGTGAGCACTAAATATGAAATCATTCAGTATGTTGGGGCAGAATTTTAACACATATGGAAGATCTTCAAAATTAGTACTCTGTTATGAAGTTGACCAATGTTGCTGCAACTCTTTTGACAGCTGCTTTATGTAAACTTCCCACTTCTTATTGCAATAATAAAATTGACACTTTTCATCGATTTCTTGTATTAAACTTCTAAAATATTAAATTAATATTTTTCCTCTTTGAGATGTTTGCTATGTTGAAATATATGCCAGTGTTTTCATTTATTACTTGTATAGAAATATTCAATGATTGAAGTGATTTAATTTGTAATATGTAAAAATTTTACATTTTTATATGCAGGTTCTGTTGGTTTTTGTTAATATTTCTAAAGTTTGTTAATGCAACATTAACAATTTATTTTTAATTTAGAAGATGATTTTCTGTATTGCACAAGTATATAATTTAAGTGGATTGCCTGACAACGAGTTAGACATCTTGCAAGAATATGGAAAACTTAAAGTTGATGTTGCCATATAACAAACTTCTAAATTTCTGAGGTTTTTTTTTTTTTTTTTTTTTTTTTTTTTTTTTTATTTTTAAGTGCATGCCACATATTCTGAAACATTAAAAAAATACATGACAAAATTGACAGTTTTTCAGACTAAATTTTTTTAAATGTATGTCACATGATCTGAAAATTTACTTATAACATGTATTTCAAAGAAGCTGGTGGATGAAGTAGGCAGTGAAAGTTGGCCGAAAAGCTGATGTTCTTCGTATGTGTAGAGCCAGGCAGAATATTAAGAGCAGCTTTTTTTACTGCTACCTCCAAAACAGCATCATCATTCTTGACTGAAATTCTTTTGTGATTTTCGGGCAGATTTGTAAAGTTCTATCTGCGAATTACTCTACTTCAATGAATTCTGCTTGTACAAATTTTTGCTGAATATTAAGTATTAAAGATGCTTATTGATAATATTATTTTCTTTTCTATTTTTCCTTTCCTTTTTTTTTTTAACTTCCACCCCCTTTTCTCCTTAAACTTTTGAAGACGGGATGGCCATTATAGTGGCCATAGAGTCCTCTCTTATAAAAGACAGGGTTGTTCAGTTAGAATTAAACTTTTCCAGGCTGAAAAGTGGGGTGAAATGTCAAAACTGAAGTCCCTAGGGATTTAACCACTTATCTCTTTCAAAGATCTTCCTTTTGCAACATAGATGCACCCCTCTGAGAATCCATTAGACTACCCACAAGAATCTTTCTTGCAGATAGGAGGTAATTTTTTAAAAGGGGAAAACCATTGGGTTCAAGATTCCCCATCCTTTGGTAGCTTTTACTGCTACCAAAGCCCCGGCCTCAAAAGGTTAAATTTTCATTTACAAGAGAAAAAGATAAGCATTTTACAAATACATGAAACACAAAGAAATATGTTAAAAAGTCAGTTTCAAGTTATCTCACTATCTTGGAGGCTTTTCATGGTGCTGAGAATTACAAGATATGGGTCATATTAATTTCTTCACTTTTATCTTATTAGTAGTAATTTTGGTATATTTTATATTTGAACTATTTGGCTTTAAGGAACAATTCCCCCCCCATAAAAAAACTAAATTTATATAAAATTTATTTAATGGTTTATTAATATAGCAAGAAAAATGGAGGAATACTTTAATAAGGAAAATGAGAAAGGTGCGGGAAGGAGTAATACTTATCATGCATATTCATAATCAGGAATGGCAATAAAATTATTTGACCCTCCAAATATTAGAGCCATAAATATGTTTGATAAAATTTGTTTGAAGATCTCTAAGGTTATTATTAGCAGTGATATGCTATTTCAAAAATGATTTAGTTTTAGGATTATGATGTTTTTATTAAAGCTTGTTATTAATTATTATAAGTTTCTATAGATAGAGATCAAATTAATGCAGTCTTCCCATAATTTAAAATCTGGTGAATCTCATATTGGAATTACTATTTCAGCAACAGATTCCTTATTTTGGAACTCTGAAATTTATATTATTCATCTAGTAAATGTATAAAAACGTAACTCCTCTATTAGTATGCAAAGTAATAATAATATGAAAATATATTAATATATGCATATTTCTTAATAATATGAAAAATTTCATATTATTAAGAAATTAAATTACATTAATGATAGTATTGAAAATTAGTCAATTTAAATTACATTAATGATAGTATTGAAAATAATCATTTTGTAAACAAGTTTCCATTAGTAACACTTAGTTATTTCTTTCTGTACTCCTTGCAATAATATAATTGGGAAATATTTGAACTATCTTGTCACTTATTATAAATCAAGGAAACACAGAATAGACTCGTCTTTTATGATTAATCTATGATTATAAACTTTTGTTTAAATGTTACGCCTGTTTCTATTAGAAGATTTTAAACATTTTCAATCTGCCCATTGCTTTCCCATAAAGTAATTGCTGTTATTATTTTGGGTATTTTGCCTAATACCACATTGAACTTTTGCCATTAAACTTTATACAATCTTATCTGATTCTGTAAAATTATTTAAATTTCACAGAATGATTAATGATATTTAAATGATTAATAAAATTCAGTTTTAATATATATCTTATATTAACCTAGGAAGAAATAGCAAAGAAAATAGTACCTGTGCACTTGCTTGATTTCAATAATGGACTGAAAACAAAATCTCTTGAAGACATTCTTGCTGCAGAAATTGAAAAGTAAGCTTATAGTTATCAGTTTTTTTAAAAAATTGTGAATTAGCTCTTTTTGTTTCTTATTGGTTTATATGGATTATGTATAGTTCTTTTATAGTTTCTTTTTATTGATATGCATATTCGTGTAGGGGAAGTTTCTGTAGACAAGGATTTCTAAAATATATTGGTTTCTAGATTTTTTTTTATTATTTTATAAAAAAAATAATTTTTAAAAATTTAATTTTTTAAGAAAAAGTTTAATTCTTGACTTTACTTGCTTGTTACTCAAAAGACTTCATTAGTATTTTCCTTTTTGAACTTTAATTCTTAAATGTTAATACTTAAATGTTAATTTCTAAGGGTACCACTTTATTGGAATTACTTTTGGTTTTGACATTTACCCTTGCCTGCATGAATGACGAAACACGAATTGAATGATTGGAGAGTTAGGTATGAAGGCAACTTCCCCTTGATAAGTCTATCTCCTGCCTACTCTACGGTCATTCACATATGCATTTTTTTAAAAATTGTTTAATTTAATTTTAATTTATTAAATTAGTAGATTTATTTTCATGGATAGATTTTGCACTTGATTTGCTTATGCTTCTGAATTTAAATGCAAGGTTCGTACGGTCCTTAAAAGTCCTTAATTTTTTAAAAAATGATTTTTGGTCCTTAAAAGTCCTTAATTTTGGCCAAAATGAATAAACGGTCCTTAATTTTGCTCATTTGACGTTTCTTAGCATTTCTAATGATTTCCATTCTAAGTGTGAATTACGATTTCTCATGAATATGGAATTAAAATTACACGGCTCTTAACCAATATGTTGGCGGATTTGCATTGCAAACGATAAAAAAAAAAAAAAAAAAAAAAAAAAAAAAAAAAATTAGCTACTCGAACGAAAGTATCGGTGTCTGATTGGCTGTTCACCCAATCTTTCGAAACAGGTGTTATCCATAAATTTAGGCAGATTGTGACGAAAGCGTGAAGCCGGAAGTTCTGGCGAAAGTGATGATGAAGGTGCTCGAGAAAAAAAAAAGGGGGGTGATTCTGAAAATATTTGCCAAAATTAGAGCAATCCCAACCTGGAAAGCCACAACCCTTCCGACTACAATAGGAACGAGATGCCTGGAAAGTGCATTTTCAATAAACTGTGGCTTCATCAAGCTGACTACAAAGACTGGATATTGATGGATGGCAATCCTTAAATGTGGTCTTTGTCTGAAACAAATTGAAATTTCTAGAATGGGAGAGTCAGCGCTGAAAATTCACATGAAAATTAAGTTTCGTTTTATCATTTCAATTTGTTTTTACATGGTTTTGCTTAGCTTAATTTCTGTGTTTGTTTCAATTAAGCCATAAATTAATTTTTTATCACCTTCTATGGAGTTTATTCTCTTTTGCACATACTATGTGTATGGGATATCGGGATTATGAATTTATTTCTGCAGAGGGTTTGTTATCGATTTCGCGGGAAATCTGTTGGCTCCATTTCGATTTTAGGTCGCCAAGGGCAAATTCGGTAACGCTAGCCGAGAAAAAGTGAAGTTCGGAAATACGTTTTGAAGCTTCAATAGACAATTAAGTATTTGGTTTAAACCTATGTTGTTGATAGTAATGCATAATTTTTGCTAATGGCAATACAATTATTAGTTGAAAATAACTAACTAATTACAAATTTTTAAATATTTTTAAAGCTGAAAACAACTAATTGAAACTAATTTTCCTGAATTAACTAGACGCAAAATTAACTTTCATGAATTACTAAAGTTATTGGGTAGAAGTTTAACTGAAAATATACATTCCGTATTATATATATATATATTTATAGAGTACAAAGTCCGAGGTCTGGACTCGTCGGGACTTCGGCGATCCCAGATTTGAGATTTTTCCGGATATTAGATCATTTTAAATATACTAAGATGGCACGTAGAAATTATAAAATTGAAAATATGAAATCGTGATTTATGAAATAATGAAGCATTTATGATTTAAAGGGTATCAAAATTTACAAAAGAAAAGAGCTTAATATTTATATGTTTACTTTATTAAACATTTCTTTCAATGTGAGCTGTTTGATTTGTTTTCTCTGCTAATACTTTCGACTAATACTATAGACATATAATTTCTTGTTCAGTTATTAAGTTCCATTGTTCAAGTCCTGTAATTGCTGTGTCGAGAATTCCGAATAACTTGTCAATCAAAATTTTTTCTCGTTCAGTAACCTCTATGTTACTTTCTTCACTATCGGTAGCTGTATTTTCTGGATTTAGAACTATACTACAGATTTCGCCTTCCGTTAATTGATTGATGATTGGGCATTGTCATCGCAATGAAAAACTTCTGTTTAACTTCGCTAAATTCTGCCGCCTGGTGCGGCCATGTGAGATCTGGCGCTGGTTCTGGCTTTATGTGAATAACAAATCAGTTATTCTTAATTCAAATAGCACTAAATATAATCGTTTGTCCTATGAGTATCATTAACAAAATCTATTTTTAGCATAAGGAAAGAAATTTCTGCTAAATCTTCCCTTGTCAACATTTTAGCGCATTAAACTTAAATCTGTAATCGGATAATACTCTGTTATTTGGCGTCGCTGCATGATTCATCACTCAAGTTGTCATCCGTTGATAAACATGTGGTGATGAAAGCAAAATACAATAAATAATGATTTGCGATTTCGGCATCAAGGATATAAAATATTAGTTGGTGTAAAATTAACAAATGTTTTGGTTTGAGATTATGCCAAACAGATACGCAGCTATGGAGTCAAGTTACTAATCACACAAATTTATGCTAAAATAATTATTTCTTCAATAATAAGATATTTTATTTAGGGCCAAACTGAGATTAAGAATCGGGATTTCCGGCATGTTTTTTATGATGAGGAAAAAAATCTAATGCGCGTGCGTAAAGCATACCCCCTTCCCTTCAAAAAAGCACTAAAAAATTGGTTGGTGGTGGCTTTGAGGTCCGGATTTTAGATCATTCCAGATATTGGATGTCCGGGTCTCGGACTTTGTACTGTATATATATATACATCTTTCAAAATATAACTTACCAGTATGGATTCACTCTTTTAAAATAATTGTACTTTAATTAAACTTAGGAGATAATCAATTAATCAATATTGTTTAGGAAATAAATTATATATATATATAGTAAAAAATGTATATTTTCACTATTCAAGTATTCACTGTGACAAGTATTCTTATCTTGTCACATGAACAGGCCTCTGTGGAAAGGGGCTTCTCTGTAAATAAAGCAATTGAAATTGAAAATTTAAGTGACTCATCATACATTTTTCAACGCACAGTATTTGATTACATAAAATTTTCTGGAGGTGTTCTTAATATCGAAATTAATAAAGAAATTAGATCAGCAGCAGCTTCTTCAAGAAGTGGAGTTCGTTATTTAGAAGTTCAGTATTTAGAAGAACAAAAATCTTTAACTAAATCTGAAAATTCAAAGAGGAAAAGAAATATTATTGAGGAAGAAATTGATTATATGGAGCAGACGAAAAAATTTCTTCAAAGGGACATTAAAGATATTAATGAAGAAGTAGATGCTTTAGCAGATGAAGCTGAGACCAGCAGGAACATTGATTTGTTTATCAAAGCAAATGAACTTAGAAGAATAGTTAAAGAAAAGGAAATAGACATAAATAAATTAGATGTTAAAATAGCTGAAAAGATTTCAGATTTAAAAAAAGCACAAATGTTTTGTATCTTTTATTGTACAGTTTATTATTCTAGTATCTTTCAAAAAACCAAGGAAATAAATTGTATGTTTACAAATCAGTTATTTTAATCTGCAAAATATTCTTACATTGTGATTGTAATAGTAGTTGACTGTGTTTAAATAAATATCAAATAAGTTAAATAATAATCATGTAAATCTCTAAAATAGTGACTGTTATTAGTGTAAAATACACTTATACATGTTTTTCAAGAAATTATGTTCCTAATTTAATGTTATCTACTTCATAACTTGTAGGGAGTTAGTTTAATTTTCAAAATTGTTTTATGGTAAGTATTAAATTGAATTTAATAATAGTGCATAATACACACTTCTGTTAGTTTCTTAAAGTGAAATTACAAGCATGAAGTCTGTTGTATGGATAATTGCTTTATTCTATTCATTTTTTTGTTTGCTGATAGGTCCTTAATTTTTTCTTTGATGGTCCTTAATTTTCATGTAAGGAAATGTGTACGAACCCTGAAATGATATTGTAGATTAGTTCGAGAATTAAATCTTTTACATGTTTGCACATTTTTTAAAATTATTTTGGCTTTTTTCCTTTTTTTAGTATTTAAATTTGCTTTTTTACTTTTATACGTATTTGTTAAGAATTTAAATTTGTTTAAATTTAAATTCCATTCCTTGCAGCAATGGCACAAAGAATATTTAATTAAATATGTATTTAAATTTAATTTTTTAAAATTAAATTCAATTTATTCTTATAGTTATCAAGATGCTATATCACATTTTCAGTAATTCTCATTGTTTAGTGATTTAAAAAGTTGATTATAGTTATCTAGGGGTTATTTTAAGTTTTCTATTCTCATTGTTAAGTGATTTTAAAAGCATTTTAAAAATATCTTACTAAGAAAAATCTTTTGTTTCAAGTATTGTCTCTTGAAGTTAACTCTCACATATATTTTAAATATATAAATATAAAACATTTAACAAGTTTTATATTTTTAAATATTTTATATTTTCTCATGTATATTTTCTCATATATTTTTTCTCCTTGCATATCCCCTCCCAGCTTTTTTGTTCCAGATTCTGAAAATTAAAAAAAATATTCATGTAATACAGGGTTTGTACAGTCCCTAAGAGTCCTTAAAAGTCCTTAGATTTTTTGGAATTGATTTTTGGTCCTTAAAAGTCCTTAATTTTGGCCAAAATCAGCAGAAGGTCCTTAATTTTAATCATCTGAAATTTCTGTCTGTTATTACGACTGCCATTTTGAGTGTGAATTAGCATTTTGGAGGAATACTTTTTGGCGATTCGCTGTCATATATGGTTATCTTTTGAATGGGTTAATGGGTTTTTAAATTGTTTCTAATATAAATGATGGGATACTCGAGTTTCTAAGCAAGAAGTGAAACATAAACATTTCGAAATTCATTTTTTCTAATAAAGAGCTCTTAAACAACTTTTCGCTTTTGGGGATGTGAATTCTTTTATTAAACGGTTCTACATTTGGTGACTTATCAACATTTTGGCAATTTTAAGATCAGTTTCTAAAGAAAATTTTTAATTTCGAGATCTGGGAATTTTTTGACGATTTTTTTAAAAACATCGTAACATTGATAAATTTCATTAAAATAATGGTAATATATTGAAATTAAATTAAAAAAATAACATTAAAATAAAACATTTTTATTTTTCGCTGTCATATTATAAAGTTTCATTTTGGCAACTTATTATAAAATATTTTGAATCTGAAAAATAAATAAGGTATAATGCTATAAAGCACAATTTGCGAAACAGCTCTTAACAAAAGCAAAATTAGCTATTTAATTAATTAAAAATGTCTTCTTTTTAATTTTTTCATAGTAATAGTTTTTCCCATGTAATTGTTTCAGAATATTCAAACTTCTCAGAATATGCATCAGTTTCTTCTATAAAATTAATTTTACACCTTTTCCCTCCTTTTTTTTTCCCAAAGTATTTCCGGCTTTTTGCTGTTACAAATTGGTAGGGATAATTTTTCTTTAGGATTTTAGACATTGCAGCTTGGAAAGTTTAGAAGGATTTGAAGGCAAGATTTATAGACCCACGATTATACAAGATTCGAAAAATATGTGACAGAATGAAAAATATCTCCGTGGTATCAACATGGATGTATTTTACAGAAAGCTTGTGATGAATTTCATACTTTTTGGAGAACGTCTGGAAGAACAATGAAAACAATATTTGAATGCTTTACTTCTGATACTAGAATCTTTTCCTCAACATGTTTATCATCCCTTTATTTTCTTTACTTTTCACTAGACACAAGCATGGAAAATATCAAAAATGCTTCTAATCTTATCACTTGGGCAGGCATTATAGAAAGAGATTTTTTTATTAATAAAGAAATTGAAAACATACAATTTAAAAGATTCATATAATATGTATTAATGCATCATACACAGAGCGGGCACTAGGAATTTTCCCACCTGATGAAATCTCTGTAGATCCTAAATTCTGCTGCCTGGTGCCTTTTTAAATTCTGCTTTCAATGCCTGTTCTAAATTCTAAAAGTTTTACCATTTCTAGATTTTGTTGTTCCGTGTGTCACTAAATTTAAAAAATTCTGTCACACCAGCTCTGTACCCGGCCTTTACCATCTATATTTCATATTTCTTCTGAATATTCATATTACTAAAGAAATAAAATTAGCCACTTTTTCTATATATTCTAAATGCATTTAGTGTTTTTTAGAATAACAGAAATCCTTAATTAAATACTAAAATTCTAAAATGAAAAGGAAACGTGTTGTAGAAAGAAACTGAATACATAAAGAAAATTATTATTCAAAGGTATGTGCAGTTATTATTATGTAAATTACCCAATTGTTTATGATTTCAGCCTTTACTATAATTTCTACTTCCTCATATGATAGAGTTACTGGACCAGATAAAATTAAAATTTAAATTGTATAATCTTTGACCACTAGTCCACATTTTTAAATTTGAATTAGACTGTTCGTATTTAATTACGTCACCGTGAACTGTAATTGATTTTGCTAGCATCAGAACATGAAGGCATGTTCTAAGTTCTTTCTAAATAAGAGACTTATTTAAACCTTCATCTGATATTGTAGTTATTTTCAGACATAACAATAATTTGCTTCATGTATGTCTGACGTTTTGGACTATTTAACTTTTACCAGATCAAGTAAACCCTCATAGGTACATTGTGGAGAGGTTGATAGGTTAGAAGATAAATCACGCAGAAATTAGCGAGAGCATTGGTTTGCATATTGAGACAAATCTCTAATTCTTAGGAAAGATGCTTTAAGAGAAGGAAATCGATGTAAACTAGCCAAATTCTAACTCAGAAGTCAAACAACAAAAGCCAAATGTTTGGGAAGGCTTCAAATTAAAATGAAGGATAAATATTTGCAGTGTTGTTGTTACAAAACATAAATGTTTTGTAGCTTTTAATATGTAATTATCCTAATATCATTTAAGCATCAATGTCATAAATTACATGTATTTTAAACTGTGAAATTTTATTTTATTTTGATTTTAATAGGTCTTTTTAACAAATATTGTTAAAAATTAAAATTTAATAGTGGCCATGTAAATCCATAATAACTAAGGTGATCTAACTACATAATTTAATTATTTATAACTAACTGCTTACCCTTAAAATTATCTCTACATGTTATTGCATGAGTTGTAAACTTATAAGAAGTTTCAATATTATAAAGAATAAGATACAAAGAGCATCTAGTGCAACTTAAAGGTCTCTCTAGACAAGTAGTAGCAGTGAAAACATTCCGTCTTTTGATATGAATCATGCTGATTATGTATGATCTTACTTCTCATTTTAACCTATGCCATTTGACATAAAATCTGCCTGCTATTTACTAATTTACCTGCTAATTACTATGCTACTGATCAAGTATGTGACAAAATGAGATATTAAAAAAAATCAACATAAAGCTAACTGTTAGTGAAACATAGATGTCACTTATCTTCTTTCAAATATTTCCTGCTGTTATAAGTGTAAAATGTTTAATGATACTTGATAAATAGCATAAAGTTTATTAATTCTCAAACTTATTAATATTTATGTTAACTAATTCATGTTTAGTAATAATGCATGCTACTTAGGGATCTATTTTATTTTTAGGATGGTATTTCAAAAGTGAAATTCGGGCATTGATAATATTTTTAATTGAATTTATCATTTCCCATTTGCTCATAGGTCCTTAAAATTTTCATTAATGGTCCTTAAAAGTCATTAAAAGTACTTAATTTCCGTGTGCAGAAATGTGTAGGAACCCTGTAATACTCGCAAATAAATTGTGTTTTGATTCTTCATCAAGTGCTGTCATCTATCACTCCAAATCCATGAACCTATAGAATGCAAAAATATTGTAGTAGAATTATGTATTTTATTACTTATTTGTTTTTTGCTTTTAGGATCATAATTTCAGGGATTATTTTGTGTTTGATCGAATTTGTGGCCTTATATTTTATGCTATTATATTTTTGTTTTATATTATTCTCTACATTGTAGATTTTTGAATTCTGAGTTTTCAGAATGTTTGAGTTGTAAAATAGTTGTAGCAGGATGCAAGATGAGAGCAAATTTGCTTCTGATGGACCTTTGCAACAATTTTCAGTTACAAGTGGGCAACAATTTACAGTTTCTTTCCTTCTTGACTTTCTGAAAGATTGGGGAAAACACATTCTCAAAGCCATATAACCAATTCTTCCAGAAGCTACAGTATATAAGTTTGCTGCAGTATATATAATAAATAGAAGTTCAAAGCTAGGGATTTAGTTCTTAATGAGCTGCAAGGATTAGCAGCTAACTGGATTTCGAATTTGAGTTTACTCTGTGAATGAAGTTTGAGAATTGAGAGCATTTTTTATGTGCTAAGGAAAAATTGCTTAGTATCCCCATTTTCCTTGAGCTATTTCTAGTCATTTTTTTGTGCTGTGTGTCATGAATTTTTATAGTAAATCATCAATTTCTTCATGCTTATCCAGAGTGATTGTTTAAGGAGATATCAACAAATTCATGGCTCATCATGATAAGTATTTAAATTTTAGTATATAAATACTTTCTTTAGTTTTTATTTTCACATTACAGTGGTTGAATGACTATGTTCATTTTACAGTAATGAATTCTGTCTGTATTTCTTTAATATTTTATTTTGATCTAAAATGATACTGTAGTTGATTATTTTAAAGACATATTTGGAAAAATAAGTTATGATGTTTAAAATGTAACTTTTTTTTTAACAAATCCCAGTTTTATTTTTCATAAAAAAATTTAAAGTTTTACTTTATAAATGAAATAAAGACTCACCTTACAAATTAAAATTTTGGATCTTTCCATTGTAGGACAGCAAATGCTAAAATTTTTTTTCTATAACTCTATGTATGCCAATACATTCAGAAGAACTTTCAACATCAGCTGAATTTGAAGTAGTAAAATATTTCTAAACATCATAAATATATCTCTTAGGTTAATTATTTCAGTAAAGAGAGAACAACACAGAATGACATTCATTAATAACATTTTTTTGACAATACTTACTTTGAAAACAAGAAAACAGTTATAAAAGTTAAGAACTATATATTTAATTTAGCATGGCCGATAGGTAATGTTGTACTTATATGAATTTTTTTCTGTAGGAAATCATGTAAAAAATGTTATTGTGTAACAAAATCATATTATATGTTTCTTATGACTATGAATAAAAAAAAACTGTGAATTAAAAGTTATTCAGGTTTATATAGTTGAACTACTGTTTCAGTTGTCTATTTAAGTTATTTAATTTTCCCCCTAGATTAACAATTTTCTTAGGTAGCAGCATAGCTTTAATTGTTGCTGAGCTTTGTTTATTTCTTGGAGGACTATCAATGTTCACAAATTGGCAGTGTCAGCTTTGTATCCTTTGTTACCAGCATTTAATCATTCTTCAATTTCTTTCAAAACTGAATAAGCTTTAAATTATTTGATTTGTGATAGATTGCATTTTTACTCAGAGTTATGCATACATTAGTTTAAAAGAAATTTCCCCCCATTATTTTGATTTTTCCTAGAACTAACACACTAGTGCTGAGTACAGTTTTTTCTTTCAGGTCATTGATACAGTATTTTCGATTAAAAGTTTTACTCATAGACCTGTTGAAGTACTAGAAAAACATTCCAAATAATTAAGGTAAAATAACATGCCAAGAAACAAAAATCACTGTTATATTTGCAAATTTTCAGAGAACTATTTTTGATGGTTTTTATCGAACCATCATTCTCAGCTGCCAAGTGCAAATGAACAAGATAAGATGAGATTCCTTCAGACTTTAAAGAAGTTATGTTTTAATTTTCTTGTTTCATCAATAGACGGCACCAGTAGCTTAACTCCTGCCCAGCCATTCTTATCTACAGTCTAGCCATTTTTATCTCTATATCTTATCTCATTCATTTGCATGGCAGATGAGAATGATGGTTCCGTAAAACCATCGAAGCTAGTCCTGTGAAAATTTGCAAATGTAACGCTGGATTTTGTTGTGTGACTGAATTAATACAAGCATTCCCAATATTGGTTTTTTAACTCTCAGAGAATATCTGCTGATTTTTCTCTTTAGTTACTTTAGAACTTGGATAAATTCTTATGCCTTCTGTTCAATCATACTTGGAAGTGTGTGGGGTTTATCCGTGATTTGCTAATATATTTTTCAAAAGGCTGAGAAGCCTGTGCTCGATATCTCAAGTTATAGGGCCTAACAACTGTGTTATATGATTTTGAATTTTTAACAAATTGATGACTAAAATAAAAGAAAATTACCATCATAGGTTTTATAATTGCTTTTAACAAAATGAATATGCTGGTATATTTTATCTTGTGTATAAGTTGATTCAAGAATGAGATAGAAATTTACTTATATTTGCCTAATAAAAACTTAGATAATGAAAGGTAATTTTTGTATCATTGCCAAAAATATGTTTTATTATATGTGTATTTAATAATTCTGGATATATTGTGGGAGAATGCTTATTATTATTATTATTTTTTTGCTTATAAATATTTGGTCCTATTTCTTCTTAATGATGACTTAGCAATATTATGTCACTTCACTGGAGCATGTGCCTTATACTATATATTGCTTAAAAGATGGGAAGAAGAAGTTTTCATTGTTGTTTTTACACTTTGTATTGTTTTACCTGCAGTGACTGAAGTTTTTAATTTATTTCGGTACTGCGTAAGAAATATGTAAATTGATTTAGATTGATGAATATGAAATGCTGACTTTTCATGCTTAGCATCTCACTCATTATGTGTTTTTATTTACTAAACATTTTAAAAAATCATGCTTTGTTATAAATGTCAGTTTCTCAACTGTGAAAATGCTTTTGTATATAGAAATATGTAATTTAATTATATATTCTGTATATAGAAATCTCTAATAATTTTGTATGTGGAGTTATAGCCATTTTGAAATATCCCAACTGCACTGTGATGCCATAATTATTTATAAGAAATTATTCTTTTGCTTGCATCAAATATGTAAATTTGACTGGATTAAAATAAAATTTCACTTTTTTTTATGAGAAAGGACAATGTTTCTTCATTGAATTTTAGATGTATGTTAATTGATTCTGAGGTTTGGATTGTAACTAAATGAAGTATGCAATAAATGAATGGAAAAATTGTAATGAGATCTGATACGCCCGCTGATACGTGGAAACGTTAAAACCACCTCTACATTATGCAAATTTTTGTGGCTGTAACCGATAAGTGTCCACATTGTGATATATACTGTGTCTACAAAAGTCTTTATCTGTCCATTATTTTTGGAACTGTTGTTCATAGACATATACTTCTAGTTAAAAAATGTTTTTAATGATGTGAAGATTCATTTTTTATATTTTTAAATAAAAAAAATTGTTTATGAAATCTAATTTTTTACACGTTTCTCCGGTCTCTGTACTTCTGTTTAGGAAAATTTTGTACTCATTACAAACAATCGTTTCAAATAATGTTATCCATTTTCAGCAACAGTTCTTAGGCCTTTTTTTTTTAAGTATACTCCTTAAATTTCTTTTTTTGTATGTTTATGTGGTTGTAACGAAAGTTTTCCACTAAAAAATGTTCTTAATAAAGTTAGGGGGAAAAAAAAACGTGAAAGCAGTACCTTTAGTGAAGGTAGTAATCACCACCCAAATCTCTGATTTTTTGCCAACGTTTTGGTAGTTTTTTAAAGCTTTCGGCCCAGAAAGTTGGTGGCAATGAGTCCAAAAACATATCAACCTCTTTCGAACGTCCTGTGCAGAATGTAATATAGCACCAACAAGATGTAGCTGCAGATGTGAAAGAAAGCTAGAAGTCCGATGTCGGGATTGTAGGGTGTGTGTGCCAAAAGATCCCATTTGAATCCGTAGAGTCCAGCTGGTAATGCAGACACACGTGGTCTTGCATTATCTTGATGGAACATTACCTTTTTGTGCCGGAAATTAGTAATACCACGGCAATCCCACCAGATACAAACCATGACCTTTTTGTTAATCAAATTGCGCTTTGCAATACTGCCGTTGAGTTTACCGGGTGCAGACCAACCCTCTTTTTGGCCTGTGTTGTTGAAGTAAATCCACTTTTAATGACAAGTGATGATCTGGTGCAGAATTTTGTCTTTGCATTGATATTCGAGTAGATTAGTGCATGTCCAAACACGTCTGTCCTTATCTGTTTGAGTCGACTAATGCGGCATCCAGCGATTGAACTTGTACGTCAAGTTTATGCAGTGCATAGCATGACTAATGAACATGGCACTGACGTCTAACTCCTTAGCAAGCTCTTGAGTGGTTGCATACTGATCTTCCACAAGTTCTCTGGCTGGCCTCATCAACATCATCACGCTGGCCAGACCGCTCTGCTTCTTGATTGTTATAGTCCTTGCTTTTGAACTTTTGGTACTAAACCTTCACAGCGTCATATGATACAACATTAGTACCTAAAGCTGTACACATAATTTAGTGACATTCTGTAGCTAAAGTACTGAAAGTAAATGATGGTTCTAATCTGGTAGCATGATAGTTCCATTTCAGACATATTTTACTTAATGATATCGATATTTGTTTTTACAAATTTCACAACACAGTGTTTTAAAGAAGTCTTTTTCTTTCAAATGCCAAAAATCGTTTGACAAAATATGATTAAACATGCCAATGTGGGAAACTTTTGTTAAAACCCAATATTTACATTGTAGAGTTCAAAAAATTCACTTTTATGTGAAAACTGGATTAGTAATAACTTCACAGTAAAGGGTTAAAAGTAACCTTTATTAACTCTTTAAAATTTACAATGTGTGAACTCGATGCTAACAAACTACACCTCTTCTTGGGCGGTAACTTTAATCAGATAATGAAACTAAAAATTTGAAGATATGAACAAGTGATAGAACGAAACTACAGTGGTGCCCGAACTAAAAGGGTGGTGGATGATGAATCTCCCCACCAGGATTTGGCGATATGGTCCCTTAAAAAAAACCTCAGTTGCTCTTTAAAAGGGGGGGGAAGTATATAAAGTATTTCTCCCGTCTTCCTAGTGTGGTGATCTGCACGCTGAGTGCATATTCCTGAGGTCTGTGGTTCAATTCCCGGTGAGGGCATTGCTCATTTTTCAACTCACCTGCTTCCAAAAAAGTACGTAATGTCTCTACAACATCTTTCTCTAAAATAAAATTATGCAAACTCTGCAAAATCTAGATGTGATGGCACAAAATCTAATGTTATTTTCGCATTTAGATTGTGTAATTAAGAAACTTCATCATGAAATATGGAAAACCATTATAAATTTTGATGTGGTCTACGAATTCGGCAGAAAAGGCATGATAGTATGAGACAAAAAGTTTTTTTCCATTACTGCACCATTTTTCTTACAGGTTCACATCACTACATCATTTTTTCCACAATTACAAAACAGTGCAGTGCTTAAAAGTTTAATTCTTTTTAAGCATTTGGTTTGAAAAGCATTTAAACACCTGTTTCTATGCCAGTATGCCCACAAACTTCTATTTATCATAGCCTAATTTTCACCTTGTTCATAGCGTTTTTTTTAGTCAGTTTTAAACTTATTAACCATTCAGGGAAAGAAAGGTCATGGTCAATGCATTTAACATCGTGGAGAGCTGATTACAGAAGAGATAGCTTTTGCTTTCAAAATAGAATGGATCACCAGCCACTGAGCGGTATGTCTGCTGAACACTGGTAGTCCAGATCACCACCTAGGTAAAATATTATGTACTAACTCAATCTTACAAACTTAGAGGGATGATATAGTACTCATCAAAGGGTGAAAATTGATAAAATGCTTCTGGAGATGGACAAACTGAGACAAGAAAGAAACACTCCAGAAAATTATTTATTGTGCAGAATAGGTACAACACAGCTCGTGATATCTAGAGAAAACAAAAATTTTACAAGTGTTCAAAGTGTCAACCATGGACATTGTCAGACAGAGTACATCGAAGGAGGAATAACTGGGCGGACACGCTTGAGGATTACGGAAGTTTCCTGCATTTCTGCTGCAGTGGTCACAATTATGTGCTACTATTTCTTCTGTTGTTTCTACTGGCGTCTCATAAATGAGGGATTTCATCTGTCCCCATTTATGAGGACTGCATCAAGGTGGTTACGCACATCCACAGAAAAATGAGGCGGAACACCATTGTGCATGTACCAAATTTGTTGCTGCATGCATGCTTGTGTCACAGAAAGCAAACCTGGTAGGATATGTATGAGATATCAATTTGTCCATGTCAGGAGATAACAAAATTATTTCACATGGTTAAATCAATATTGATAATGGATCCCGATACATTGTATCGACTTAATTGCAGGATCATATGTATTACTTTTTATAAAATGAATCAGCAAAAACTAAAATAATGCAGGAGTTTTGTTAATAGAATCTCCACTCACACAGCACAACACATGGTTAACAACTGACAGACAGTCTCTCTTTTTAGTTCAAAGTTATAGTTAAATTACAATTAAAACACAGAGTGAAAAATTTGTAACTTACAACAATTAATCAAACAGAAAAATTATAAAAAACACGTTACAAATTACTTTGCAATATTTACAATGAAACAGTACTTTTTCTTTCCAATTAATCATTACTTTAAAATTTATTTTTATTTTCTGCAATTTCACACTAGCAGGCAAGCCATTTTCGAAACTGTGAATAAACTGCTTCCTGCATAGTGCAGCCATCTGGTGGTGAGATAATGAAGTGAAAGGTGTTCTAACAGATATTCCGCAGGAAACTAAGGTAAGTTGAACCATTGAGACAGTCAGGCAGCAAGTATGGGCCCACCAGGTTATCACCGAGAATGCCGCACCAGATGTTGACATTGAACCGATGTTGCACATTTTGCGGGACAATGGCGTAAGGATTCTGTGTACACCAAATATGAGCATTGTGCATGTTAAACATGCCATCTCGGGTAAATGTAGCCTCATATGTAAACAGTACTTTGGAGGTAAATTGTGGATCATTCCTCATTGTGTCCGTTACCCAGCGTACAAATTCCAGCCGACGAGGATAGTCACTTTCGTCAAGTGCTTGTACCTTCTGTATGCGAAAAGGGTGCATCCGTTCATTGCGTAGAACTCTCCACACCATGGACCTTATAAGAAATAGACCAACCCAAATGGCTTTTCTTCCTCTTCTGATGCATTCTCGGCTGTCACCTTGACCACATCCAGAGGAGTAGGGACGACTTGCAGAAACTTACAATAGTTGGCTATTGCAGTGTGTATAATTGTCAAGAAAAAGTTGATTGTAGCGCCTCATTTCACAAATTAGAGTTTTTAGATATTTTTATTTTTGAAACTGAGATTGATTTTTAAAAATTTAGCACATTTATCAAGCATATTAACATTCCAAATAATTATAAAGATGTTGCATGCTTTCAGGCCTGGCTATTTTTTTTAGCTTTTCGTATGCTGTAAGGAAATTTATAACTACTACTTTTAGAAAATAATATTTAAAATCTGAACTAATAGACAATTTCAAACAAAAAATTTTCTCTTATAACTTTTATTTGTGTAAATAAGTAAAAAATACTAAAATACCTAAAAATGAATTTTTGAAAGTTTTTGCTTAAAGTTTTAAGTTGTGCTGCTTTTTTAAGATTATAGGGGAATATAATAGCATATTTTTTATAAAGGACTCTTATCTCAATTATATTTCACAATACATCGTAGTGATAAACACTTTTAACACCTTAATAATTTATATACATTTGTTGTAATGTCAAAATTGTAAACTGTAATAATTGATTGTGCTAATATTTTATAGTGATTATTTTTTTTCATTTAATTCTAGTTCTGCATAAGATTTTTTTATTTACTGTGAATTTAATTTATTAGCCCAAACGGGCGGTAGCCCAGAAAGGCTATTAGTTTCGAAATGGCATTTTGCGCTGTTTCATTATAAACGTCCGTTTCACTTTGCAAATTGTTGCCGCCAAATATTATCGCCTTGTATTATATTTAAAGAAATTTAATAATGAATAATCTGCATGAATACATGTATGTTTCTCGCACTGTGAAAAAATGACGGTATTTAGAGCCATCAAATTTTGAATAACGTAATCCTCTACCTGAACAGCCGAATTTCGAATTTGTTTTAATCCATTTCATATTTTGTAAAACTTTAACGAATTTTTGATTAAGAACTCAACGAGTTCAAAGCGAGCAATGGCAACACTGTACGGAAAATAACATTTTTATCTCCAGCGCGGAAATTCTAAAGATATGCTGTTTTCCAATATTTTGTCATACTGCTGTTCAATTGAATTTTGTGTGGTTTACGTGCGAAGAACATGATATTCAATAAGTAGAGGTAATACACGAAGCGTTAAAAACGTCCCTTTGAGCGTAACATAAAATCTGAATACTTCCAAACTTTATATATATATTTATTTATTTATTTTCATTACACTGAGAAAAGTTTATGCTCCAAATTTTGTGAATTATTAAAATAAATAATCATCTTATGATGTTAATAATTAATGATCATATGACCAAATAAATGATCGTCTTGTAATGTTATAATAATTTTAAAAAACACTGCCTGAAAATTCTGCTAAAATTAAAAAATATATATATATATATATAGCAGATCTTATTTAATTTTACTTTATTTGTACTCAAAAGTAAGTTCATAAATTTTGTGTTTAGAGTTTTTACTGTTTTACAAAAGTAAAGATGTTTATACAAATGCGCAAAATGCATTAAAAAGTGCTTTAAAGAGATATATTAAATTTTATTTGAAAAAACTGATTTTCATAACCTCATCACTTATACAACGTATCACTTTTAATAATTAAAAACAATTATGTGATGCAAACGCCATAGGTTTCAATGTTAAAGTAAACCAGATCGTCCCTACTCTTTTGCGGACATGTGGGTGACGCACGCTCCGCCCACTGGGTTAGTCTACCTCTTATACAAGGTCCATGCTCTACACTGACATATCGAGAGCTGGTTGCTTGGTGAAGAGTTCCTGGCTGTTCGAGTGAGTAAGTACTGCTTTGATGTTTGATTTTGCATGTTTTCACGGTGGGACTTGCCTAGACGGTAGGGACGATAGGTTTTTAGGCTTTTACGATGAATCCAAATTTAGAGTCTATTCAGACGTTAAATATAATTAACGATAAGAATGTTATTGAAAACCTAATTGAAAGTGGCTCAGATGAGGAATTAGACGCTATAGCTAGCTATTTACCAATTCAGTAAAATCTAATTGGCAGTGGCCAGAAAATAGTGGAACCAGAAGCTGAACAACTGTTCCATTTAATGGTAGCTAAACTTTTCAGTATAAAGCAGCTAAAGAATATAAAAACTTCAAAAGAAATTGATGAGCTTATGTAGGAATAGGTCAGAATCTGACCCAATAAAACATGAATAGTGTTAATCTTCAAGATAATAACTCCTCTAATCAGGATGAAGCATGGATTAAGCCCAAAAAAACGCACAAGCGTACTTTAAGAGATATCAGTAATTCATCTGTTACTTCAGTTAAAAATAGGTATTCAAACCTTAGATTAGACGATGGCATGGAAGTCAATCAAACACCCATCACAAACCCCCAGGAAATGGACCAATCAGAAGAAGGAGAATTCATAGCTCCTCACAAAACTGCTTAGCCCAATCAGCCTGCTTCCTAGCCTAAATAAAGTTTTCGACCGAGTTCTTCAGAAAAGGCTGAACAGACATTTGGAAGATAAAGAGATAATTCAAAAAGAGCAGTTCGGCTTTCATCCGGGGCATAGCACAGTCCATCAACTCCTCAATGTTACTGAATTCATAGCAGATTTCTTTTCCAAGAAAAATACAATTACAAGCTGTTTCCTAGACTTAGAAAAGGCATTTGACAAGGTATGGCATGAGGGTCTCCTCTATAAGCTGCACCTTGCTCATTTGCCTATTAATTTTATCAAGCTCATGCACAGTTATTTAAAGAATCGCACCTTCCATGTCAAGATTAACAACACTCTCTCCTCCAGAAAAAGAATCAAAAGCGGCGTTGCTCAAGGAAGTGTTTTGGGCTCAATTTTCTTTAATATGTTTACCAATGATATGCCAATACCTCTAAATTTAAAAATAGTGAAATATGCAGATAACACCGCTATTCTAACAAGATCCTTAAAACCGCAGCTCTCAGTGGACAAGCTAGAAGAAGCAGTTAATATCATTGCTCATTATTACAAATCGTGGAAACTTAAAGTCAACTCGGCCAAATGTCAAGTTTTGCTCTTTAGAAGGCATAGAAAATTCACCCCAGTTGATGTAAACATCAAGATAAATGACCAGCCACTCCCTGTCTTCAGTAGCACAACGTACCTGGGTGTTATTTTCGACTCACAACTTCTCTTAAAAGAGCAGATCGCTTATGCCCTACGTAAAGCTACTGCTGCAAAAATGGCCTTATATCCTCTTATTAAAAGAGACTCCAATTTAAATATTCAACTAAAGAAAAGAGTCTATACGATGCTGATCAGAGCGACCCTGCTTTATGCTATCCCCATATGGGCTACAGTGTTTAAAACCTACAGACATAAACTACAAGTTTTTCAAAACAAGATACTGCGAGAAATTGTTAACTCTCCTTGGTTCGTCAGAAATTTGCAAATTCACAAAGAGCTGAAAATCAGACCGATTGCTGACCAGATTATTACAACAAGCCATAACTTCTACAGTAAAATTGAACATTCCCAGTACGATCATATTAAAGAACTGATCATCTACGATCCTACACTGGAAAATGCTTCTAAACGCCCAAGGAGCATTTTTCATAATCCAAAGTGGTGAAAACGATGTATATAGTGTACATACTGTAAATAGCTTTCCACTAGAGACTGTGTTATTAACATTATTAGGACTTTAAAGGTCAGTGTTTTCATCTTCGTTCTTATTATTATTATCAAGATTTACTTTTCAAACTGCTTTATTTAGTGTACCCTACAAGAGACTTTGTGCGAAATTGAACCTTTTGGTTGGACTTTAAAAGCTCTATTTGGTTACACCAATGTATAATGATCTATGTGTGCGTGTTTTCACCATTCCGCTGCCCTCATGCAAACTGTGTCATATGCCATGATGTTGTGATTCTAAATTTACTTTGCAAGAGTTTTCAAATCGCGTGTTTCGCTCCTGTACTTTTGTGCCTCTACATAGTGTAAACTGTTTGTGAAAAACTGACTCAAATGTGTGAACTTTCCCGGCACCTCTCAGATGAGAATTCTTTAAATTCATCCGAAATTTAGTGTAATCGTTAGTTACTCAGCTGACAATTCCTCATCGAGCCACTTTTAACGGAATAACTAATGTACCATAATTTCCACTCTGAAACTGTTTCAAAACTTGTGTCTAAATTATTCAAATTTTATTAGATATTTCACTTTTCAAAGCGCGCTCATTAAGCTGCATCTCTCCGAGACAGTGCGCGGGTGGGTGACCACCCACGTGACTGGTCTCGGCCAACCAGATCGTTCAGTACAATTTGTCACAGCTCGAACGGCTCCCAGATGCTTTCTCACTTCACATACTTAATGTATTTGCTCCAGCTTCGCCTAGTAGGCGTGGCGTTATACGCCCATTTAAATTAATTAAATATGCCAACGCCTAAAGGCATTTATTCAAAAGCGGTGATTAAAGCAGTGGAGGCTGCTACATGCCCCCTAGCCATTCAAAAGAAGAAGATCTGACATATCTTCGACCGCGTCTGGCATAAGGGTTTAATCTACAAGCTCGTGCACATGAATCTCCCACGCGAAATCACTCTTATGCTATTATCCTACCTTAAAGACAGGACTTTTTCAGTAAAACAAGGAGACCATATTTCGATGCCTCATTATATCCACGCAGGCGTCCCACAAGGCAGTATTCTTCCGCCTTTATTGTATACAATCTACGCTAACAACTTTCCTAACTTTAAAGATAAAACAAACACCATCTTAGCATGTTACGCGGATGATACCGCGATCGTCCCTAAATCAAGACGCCCCAATCACGCTCTAGAGAAACTTCAGCAAGCAGTTCCAGAAATAGAAGAATGGTGCAAGAGATGGAAGGTAAAGATAAATCCCGAGAAATCTCAAGTTTTAGCTATCCGGAAATACAAGACCAAAGATTAGCTTAGCTGTAAAATCACTATGTTTGGGAAGCCAGTTCCCATCGTAACGAAGGCCAAATATCTCGGCGTTATCTTCAACCGGAGTTTTACTTGGTCTAACCATATAAGTTATGTGTGTGGAAAAGCCTCTGGTATATTAAAAAGACTGTATTCGCTACTCGCAAAAGACTCAGGCCTCAGCCTCACTCGCAAGAGACGGATATACACAGCCATCATTAGGCCGATTATAACTTATGCTGCTCCGACCTGGGCCAGTGCAAACAAAGGAGAAATCCACAAGTTACAGGTTCTTCAAAATAAATTTCTAAGGACTATTGCAAACGCCCCTTACTTCATTAGAAACGAATATCTACACTGGGATCTCAAGATTGTGTATATGAAAGACTTTTTACATAAACTCAACTCGAACTTCTTCCAGAAAGCCGCGACGAACAAGACCGCAAACTTTGCCCAAATTCTGAATTACGAAATTATCTTAGAAGATTTGTTTATTCGTCCCTACGCTTCATATTTAATCAGGCAAGCTTAATATTTAATTTAAATTTACAATAACATGATCATATACACGATGTTTATGTCCTCTCTTCGGAAATACTGATGCCCTAGGATTTCGACCAATCATCAGCGAACAATTACAGAATTTTTACCTGCTTTTACTTGGAAATTAATGCTGCGACTTTTACATCATTTTCCTCATACCACCCATAATTTTCCGATTATTTTGATGGACAATATGCCTAATGAACTTAACAGTCGCAGAAATAAAAATTAAAAAAAAATAAAAAATAAAAAAAAAATTGGACTTTACAAACAGCAACGCCGATTGGATAACTCCGAACAAGCCACGTCCCCTGCTCCTTGACCAGTATTTCTTCTCACCGGGTCCAGTCAGCGTTCGAGCATAAATACATGAGGCACCGTATTCTCTCGTATTCATCATATCTTCCCCTCAGAGGAAAAATATTCAGGTTTTTACACTGCTTAGGTTTTCTACTTTGAATGTCTGGGAAGTATTGCCACGGCAATAGATACGAGTACAACTCGTACTCAGTACAACACCGCAGTATCGCACACTGACATAAGCGAAACATCCAGTTCAGCTGAAGTACTGGTAGCACGGCCAACTGGATATAACAACAGTGCCTTCATCTTTTGATAAATAATCGTACCGAATGATATCATCTTCTCAAAAATATTTCTCACATACAACGCTCACTCGAATTTTTTTTTATCTAGAAATCCCGTTTTAATGTATCTTTTGGAAACTTGAATATCTGTATATATTCATTGGTTTTAACGTAATTCGATTTGCAGACTGAAACGCAACATCGTGCAGGCATGAAAGTAGACTTGACTCATTTTAGCTTTACATAAAAGTCGATAGCTATATTTATTAACAAATACTGAAGAAATAAGTAAACTTAACTACCAGTGTGAACTTAAAAACCAAAACAGCATAACTGCTTTACTTAAATTACTTAACTCAACAGGCATTCGATCGAGTGTGGCACGCAGGACTTATCCATAAGCTCAGCAATTTCCTGCTCCCGGTCAGCTTTATTCAACTTATGAACTCATATCATTACCGTAGAACATTCCAAGTAAAGTGTGGAAATGCAATTTCCATGAAAAAGATAATTTACAGTGGTGTCCCGCAAGGAGCAGTCCTCGCTCCCTGTCTTTTCAATATATTTATAAATGACTTCCTAAATCCCTTGGATTCCAAGATTCTAAAATACGCCGACGACACGGTCGTACTTACGGATTCTGTCAGCCCGCCTCTTGCAATGGAAAAACTGCAATTCAAAGTAAATATCGTTACGAAATGGTGCGAGGATTGGAAAATCATTTAAATTCTAGTAAATGCTGTGTTGTGCTTTACAGACGCTACAGGCAGAATGTAATTGTTAATACGGATATCAAAATTAAAAACGATACAGTTCCGATGGCTAACTCTTATAAGTATTTAGGAGTTATTATAGATAGCAAGCTCACCTTTAAATACCATGTTACAGCCGTAGCGGAAAAAGCGAATGCTGCGTTCTGTGCCCTTTACAGCTTGATTGGCAGGAAGTCTAACTTATAAAAATCAAAAGAACACTGTACCTGTCCTTAATCAGACCGATTATGTTATACGCAGTGCCAGCATGGGCGACAGCCAACAAGACTGAGCGTGCTAAACTAGACATAATACAAAATAAAATACTTAGAACGATTGTGAACTCACCGTGGTTTGTGAGGAACTCACAAATTCACGAGGATCTGAATGTGAAGGCTATGCATGAACAAATTTTGATCACTTCACATAATTTTGAAAGCCTTAGAACCTCTTCCTACGCCTCTATTAGAAGCCTGTGCGATTATGACCCTACTGTTGAATATGTGGTCATAAGACCCCGCACCATACATCACAACCCGTCTTGGTAGTTGTATTTATGTAAATAGTTTTCAGCTTTTTTCTGTGTTTTATAATTACGACTTTTGTTATTTTTGAATACAACATTTGCCACCACGACAAGGAATGCCAGTCCCAAGCTTTGAAAGTTTTTTACACCTCCGGGTGACAGATGTACCTAAAGTACATCTCTTTTATTTTACTACCGTGATTGGCCTTTGGCAACTCTGAACTTTTGGTAATAACTCTGTGTAGTTGAAACCAAGTGCGAGCGAAAGCAATTGGATTGGACTTAACTCAAATTTAGTAATAAAAAATACATGAATAATGAAAAAACACAGTCCAACGTTAATGAACAGCACACAAACTAACATAGGAATTCTTTGCTTACAGTGTTCACAGAGAAGCGCGAAGGGTGAAAGTTCAGACGCATTTCATGACATCAAATCACGTGACTTTAAAGCTGACCAGGCCATCTATTCACGAAGGTCACGCTGGTAGTAGAAAAGTCCGCAAACGATTGCAGCTCTCCTTCCTTTCTGCATTGCGCACAAGGCGGTTTCGTCAATCGCAGGATCTTGCATGGAAAGACCCAGTTTCCCGTAAGCATTGATTAATTCTTGCGAAAGTGCTATGATAAGTACAACGCCTTGTTGGAAATCGTTGTTGATATAACTTCTGCGATAAGTGGCCATTTCCTGCAGCTTCACTGTACACCATATGCCTATCAGCCATTTCGTTATAGGAATAGGTAGCTATTCCTACTGAAAGCATAAACAAAATGTTTTCGCAACGATACTACCTATCGTCTTTGGCGGTTCATGTACTTACAACGCATGCTTGCTACAAAGTTGCGTTTATTGGTCTGTTTTTAAGAATATGGAAAATTTGCATACGTGGATTCCTGTTCACAGATTTGTTTGGCTTTCTACCAGTTTTTATCTCTTTTTCACCGGATAAGCACAAAGTGAAAAGAAAATCAGCTTCGTACTACCAGCCAGTTCTGCAGAAAAACAGCTGCGAGATTTTGATGATTTTATTAGATTTGCGATTTTTACCCTTTAAACGTTATTTGCGACCTCATGCTCCATTGCATTTTTTGTTCGTCTTGATGAGTACAGTCATCCCTCTAAGTTTGTTGAAGCATTTCAGATACACCCTCTACATATATGTACACACAGAATAATATATACAGTACAAAGTCCAAAATCCGGACATCCATTATCCGGAATGATCTAAAATCCGATTCTCAAAGCCACAATTTTTTTTTGGTATGCTTTACGCATGCGCATTTGATTTTTCATTCCATAATAAAACATGTGGAGATTTTCACTTAAAAATTCCGATTCTTAATTTCGCTTAGGCACTAAATAAAATACCTCGTTATGGAAAAACAATCATGTAAGCATAAATTTGTGAAATTAATAATTTGGCTCCGAAGCTGAGTATCTGCTTAGCATACGCACATCTCAAACTTTCCGTTCCGTTTATCGCTGTTCGCCGCGCTTACCGAAACATTCACCTATGTTATATACATGACGCGACCTGGCGAGTCATTATTTATTATATTTTGCTTTCAGCACCGCATGTTTATCAATACATGATAGCTTCAGTAATAACTCATGCAGGGATGTCTAAACTTTTTTATATTAGTAATTGAATAACAAGAGTATGGCAACCTTTTATGCTAACATTAAGCTTGGCGATGATTATAGATTTTTAAATGCTCTATGGAATGTTGACGAGGGGAAATTCAACAAAAATCTCTTTTCATATGCTAAAAATAGATTTTGTTAATGAAACTCATAGGCCAAACTATATAAATTGATGTGTTATTCACCATAAACCCAGAAGCGGCGGTAGAATATGTCGGCACCGAATGGCAGAATTTAGGGAAGACGAAATTTTTGGAATTTGGAGAAACACCGAGCGGCAAAATTAAGGGATGAGAAGTTTTTTATGATTTAGGGAAAGCACTGGGATGCAAAGTTTAGGTGCAAGGAAAATTTAGAACTTATTAAGGCGCTTTGTAGCGCAATTTAGGACCCGCAGAAACTGCACCATGCGGTATTTAGCGCCGGCCCTAGATAAAGCGTTAAGTGTATGTGGGTGTTTATTTATTCAGGACTGAAATTAGTTTTAAGCATGTGCAAGAAATAAGGTATAGTAAATAACTAAACGTAGGTATAGTAAATAACTAAACTAATACAATTCAGGCTTAATTCAGTACGCAATAGGAGCAAGACAAAATTTAGCGAAACAACTTAGCTTTCGTCGGCAATCTTGTGATTCACAGTCAATAATGTATCACGGACGCTATTAAGCTAGGCTAAAAGTATGTTTACTGATTCTAAGGCATTTCAGTTAATGTAGCGGACTTTGCGCTGCTCCCTAATCTTTTAGTTTGATCCAGTTTATTATTTTTTGAAGACTGTTATTATTACGGCAATTTTATAAAAACCAAGCTTGAACTTTCGATTATGTCGAAAAGAGTTTCCAATTCTGGAGCTGCGAAAGGATCTACAAAGCGAAACCATGTTTCGATGTCCATTAAACAAAAAGTGAAATTGCTGCAAAAAATGGATAAAGCCATTTCCGTCTCAAAATTATTGGAAGAGTATGGCATTGGAATGACATAAGAAAAAGGAACTTTTTGAAATTTTTGTGGAAGCAACTTAAACAACGTACATTGAAAGAAATGTTTAATAAAGTAAACAAATAAATATTAAGCTTTTTTTTTGTAAAATTTTAAAATTTAATACCTTTTAGATCATAATTGTTCTTTATTTCATGTATTAAGATTTCATATTTTTAATTGTATATTTCTGTATTTCATCTTACCAGATTTAAATTGATGATCTAATATCCGGAAAATCCCAAATCCGAAATCGCCGAAGTCCCGACGAGTCCGGATTTCGGACTTTGTACTGCATATGTAATACACTGGTGTGCAAAAATTAAGGACGAGACGGTTTTTTCAATATAACTTTGTACAAAAGCTTTCCAAATCAACACATTTAATACCGTAAGATCCCCAATACGTAAGGACATGAGTAATGTAAGCAACACTTACTAAAAGAGAAAATAAAGAGGGATAAAAAGAAGCTTTATTGAAAAAGTAGCATGGAGCGCAATGCGACTGAAGGCCGAAACATCCCTGCGACGGGTGTCCAGCAAGAAGCATCCGGTCTTTAATACGGGATATGATCTCCCCTGACTGCTAGGCAGGTTTCACAGCGTCTGCCCATGCTGAGAATGAAAGTGTCAATGAGTTGTTGAGGCATTGCTGCCCATTCGTCTTGCAGCGCCAATCGAAGCTCCGGAATCGTTACTGGTGGTAAGATACGAGCTGCCAAGCGTCTGCCTAGAAAATCCCATACATGCTCGATGGGATTGAGATCCGGAGATCGTGCCGGCCAATCCATACGTTCAATATTCTCCCTCTCTAAGAGCTGTTCGGCAGCTACTGTGCGATGACATGGTGCATTGTCGTCCATGAAAAGGAACTGCGGACCCATAGCGCCTCTAAAAAGACGCACATATGGAAGAAGAATCTCGTTAAAATAACGGGCCCCGTTGACTGAACCTGCGTCGAAGATGTGAAGGTCTGTACGACTACCAAGCATGATGCCTCCCGAAACGAGAACACCGCCACCTCCATACCTGTCCCTTTGAATGATGTTCGAAGGATGATTGCGGCTTTCCCGCTATCTCCAGATGAGTATGCGATGAGAATCGCTACTCAGACTGAATCTGCTCTCATCTGTAAAGAGTACTCGTCCCCATTCATTGTCTCTCCAATTCCGGTGTTCCCGGCACCACAGAGAACGCCTTCTCCGATGGGCAGGCGTTAGAGGTACACACCGTACAGGGCGTCGTGCAAACAGGCCAACACCGTGCAGTCTTCTGGCCACGGTAAAACGCCATATCGGTCGTCCAGTCGCCTGTGTCGTGTGTCTAGCGATTTCTCCCGCTGTCTGCCGCCTGTTTCTTCTGGCCTGTAAGGCAATATACCAGTCATCTGCGGGTGTGGTTCCTCGTGGACGACCACTACTAAACCCCCGGATAGCTGTTCCTGTAGTTTGAAATTGTCTCCAAAGTCGTGAAACGATGCTGTGAGCAATTCCGAACTCTGCAGCCACACTTGTCACACTTCGGCCTTCCTCCAACTTCCCAATGATTCGACCTCGGGTAAAAGCATCCAAATGTCGTCTAACAGATTGATTATTCGCCATTTCTCGCTGAGGCAGCAACTCGGTGTGATTTTAACTGCTATACGGCGTGCAATCTCTTTGCCAGAAATACTGATCTTACACCGACAACATGCTTTATACTACTCAGACACTCCCCTATTACGTCTACCTGCATATCTGCGCATGTGCTACCGTACATCACCTTACTTAATCTCCTGATTGGTCTTTCTGTCCGCTCTGCCTCTTCGTTCAGCTGATATGCTAATTTTTCGACTTCGTCCTTAATTTTTTCACACCAGTGTATTTATCTAATATGCTATGATATATATTTTTATAGAGAAAAAGAGCGCTAGTAACATTTATTCGGTATTTTTAGTAGATTTTGCTAAATCAGCCAGCGCTTAATAAATCGGAAAATCTTCGCTGATTGAATGTTTTAATATATTTTTTTGTGAAAAGCAGTGGTTCTTCAAGGGAGGTGGTAACTGATTTCTTATTATATTCTTATTCGTTGTTACAGCTAGGGGTATTCTTTCATTTGCCCCTTACGAAGAGGGAGCTGCAATATGACTTTAATTAAAATTGTTAAATTAGGAAACATTTGTTTTCTTACAGCACGTTTCAAAATTTTTATTCCATAAATCACGAATTTTTAAACTATTTTTTGGTGCTTTTATAGGCCTTATTCTATTCGTTTTCTGTCAAGACTATTTTTAGTTCAAAGGGGCTTTGTCCCTGAAGGACTATTGTTTTCGTTTTGCGAATCACTATAAATGTCCGTTTCACTTTTCAAACTATTGGCATCAAATGTTAGAGTCCTGCAATGCATTATATTTGAAGAAATTAAATAATGAAAAATCTGCATAAATGTAGGTATATTTCTCGCATTGTGTTAAAACAACGGTACATAGAGCTGTCGAATTTTGAATGACGTAATCCTTCTACGACTAAGACCGAATTTGAAATTTGGAAGTTTTATTATCGATTTCATATTTTGTAACACTTTAACGAATTTTTGATTAACAAACTCAAGGATTTCAAAGCGAGCAATAGCAACACTCTGCAGCAGGAGAAAAAAAAAAAAAAAAAAAAAAAAAAAAGACCACTTTTTATCTCCAGCGCGGAACTGTGTAACGGAAATTCTAAATATATGCTCATTTAAAAATTATTTTGCGACATTGCTATTGAACTGAATTTTATGGTTTAAGTGCAAAGAACATGATATTTAATAAATAAAGGTAACACACAAAACGTTAAGAAAACGCCCCTTTAGACGTAATTTAAAATCTGAAACCTTTCAGATTTTTTTTAATGCGTTTTATTCCATTCGTTTTCTGTTTATTAGTTTTCTGTATAGCTATTTCTATAATAAGATTTGAAAAATTTAAAAGAAGTAGCATTATAAAACGAAAACAGTCTGGTTAGCACATTTCAGAATTCAGCATTACGGAACATTTTAATGTATTGACTTCTGAGATGTATTCATTTGGAAATTTGTTCAGAACTCAACATAAATGGATAATTATTGCACCATTATCTCTCTGCGGAATTTCACTCTCATTTAAAGTCACATCAGAACTTCCAATGTCGCCTCTATACATATACATTTTCTATGTCTAAAAGTGGAAAACTCTGGGCAGCATTTACCTTTTTAGTAAATGTCATTTGTAAAACTTACGATTTCATTAAATACCTTATGATCAACTTCATTTTATTTTCTGCTGGTGATTTTAGAAAATGATATTCAACCCAAATTACTAATGTGAAATTAAATTCATTGTTTTAGCCTGAATGTTAAGAAGATATTGTGCTTTAATTAAGGAATTTTGTAGTACAACTAAAACGCATATGTTAAATACCATCTTCTCCCTCATTCAACGTAAATTAAAACTTCGTATATTTATCTGTCTCGTGTTGTTTTAATTACTAGCATTTGGAAGGAAGAAAGTACTAGAACATTAAAAATGTAAAAAAAAAAAAAAAACTTGATCTAAGTACTCAGGGTCGAGGTTAGACCTTTTAGTCCCCAAATGCAATCTCTACCGTCTTATAAAGTGTCTTATAAACTGCCGCCCCGTGTGATCCTACCGAATGTGGCGCCGACCTTGAAAGTGTTCATCCTTTTGGTGTTTCGGCCCAAGTTCAAATCATTGCAGGGGTGGTTTCATGGTTTTCCGCATGTTTAACATAAATGCGAGGCGTTTTTCCCATTCGAGCATAGAAAATCCTCTATGAAGGCATTTCCCTCTTAGGTAGGTATCCCACCGGTGGCCGAGTGGATAAGACCGCCGAATGCTGGTTGTTTGGTCAGGCTTCGAGCCCAGGCGAATGGGATGACTGGATGGTTGGTTTTCGTGATTTTCCTATGTGCAACACGAATTCGAGCCAGTTTTCCTGAGAAAGTTCTCCGCGAACGCATCACTTTCCTTAGGCAGATAACCATCGTATGCTTTGCCATATTCAAATAATCTAACCTAATTTCACAGGCAGATATCGAATTCTTAGTCATTATTCCAAATTTAGTACTGATGCTCATAAAGGAATTAATTATTTAAATTAGTAATTACGTCAAGACACCGGGAGGTATTTGCATGGGGAACTGACTGTTTGGTGGAAGTTTTTTTTAAAGGAAATTCACTCTCTTTTGTGTTATGCCAGGGTCAAACCACAAAATACACTGTTACAGCTATAAGGGCACTCGAATATATGACATACACTGCTGGCCACCCAAATTGCAACACTAAGAAAGACAAGAGATATCAAAACACAATTTATTTAGTATATAACATGTTGACCAAGTATCAAATGGTTAAATTTACAGACTTCTGTGAAGTGTGGTTCCTTCCAGAATCAGTAGCCAGAGTAGCCGCCCCATTGTTGGAGATCACCGCTGCCACACGCCTCGGCATTGATTCAAAGAGACTTTTGATGTGTTCTTGGGGTTGTGACGAATTCAAAAGGCAAGAGGTAGCGTAAATAAATTTATTTGGGTTCTTTCTAGGCTATATGAAAAAAAAATTATATAGTATTGTTCTCACAATAGGGTGAGGGGAAAAGAAATATAACCAGTTCCAGACGGTGTGAATAAAGTTCCTGTTTAAAACTCAGCCAAGATGAAAGTTCTTGTTTGAAAATAGTTCAAGCTGATGGTTGGTTCAAAATAAGACTATTTAGAATTAATCGACTCTCTAAGCCGGTGGTTGCCGGACTAAGCTGTGTCTGAGCAGGATGTTCTTCGTAAGGTAGCGGCGAACCCGGCTACCTCGCTGTAAATCTCTTGGCAGAGATATTAATATCGCTTTACACAGAGCGAAGCAAAATTTTGCTCGTGACCGAGCTGGAAAACTGAGAGAAGGTTTCTCTCTCTACTTACTGCAACTAACTCTCACTCACTCTTCTCTCTGGAAATGCGTTCCATGATTTGTTCAAGTTGTCTTGGGAGTGTTGAAACGAATCCGAGGTTCCTCATTTGTCAATAATTTTTAGAAGCGCCTCTTGATTGGCGAGAGCGTTTTCATTAACAACTGGATATGATGAGCCTGGGAAAAAGTCCGTGAGAACTTTTCAGTTCCAAATGTGGACTCAAACCGGGTGGTCTGAGACACTGAACCTATAAACTGATGAAAGGGAAAGGAACAATGTCTTCCTTCGAACAACTATAAGAGGAACAAACACCTGAGATTGTTTTGTGACTGTTGGTCATTTCCTCTTTCCGAGAATTCGTTAAGAAATACTGTGTCCGCGGGAACTTTCGAGGTGTGTTATTCTTTTTCTCAGAACTTCGTGGTGGTCGATAAAATAGCTTAAGACGTTACAGGGTACAACAGACCAAGCAGCTTCCACACGTTGCCAAAGTTGATCTGGTGTGGCAGCTTGGGATGTAATCTGGGTTAATCGTTCAGCAACCATGGGCCATATGTTTTCTATTGGCGAACGATCCAGAGAGCGAGCCGGCCAGGGAAGCAATTCAATCTGGCGATTGACGAAGAACCCTTGGACGATGCGTGCCACGTATGGTCGCGCATTATCCTGTTGAAATATGGCTGTGGGCAAGCCCTGAAGGTAAGGAAGCACAACTGGCTCCGACACCTCGGAGATGTAGCGCTGACTGTTTAAAGTATCAGAAATGCGTATTAGAGGAGTGCGAGAGTGATATCCAATACCGCTCCATACCATAATACCCGGTGCAGAACCAGTGTGGCGGTTCATAACGCAGTTGTTCAGCATCCTCTCTCCATGGTGTCTCCAGACTCGAATCCGACCATCGTGGTGTTGCAGACAGAAGCGTGACTCGTCAGTAAAGACAATTTCATTCCATTCTGCCGTCCACATCCTTCTTTCATTGCACCATTGGCGGCGGAGACGTCTGTGGTTCTGCGTCAAGGGTAGACGAAGCAATGGACGTCTTGCGGACAGACCACTCTGCTGTAAATGGCGTCGAATGGTACGTGCAAACACTGGATGATGCGTTACAGAGTAAATGTGCTTTGCTATGGTTCCTGATGTGACTGAGCGATGCGTCACTGCCATGCGCACAATGTTCCTGTCATCACGTGAAGTGGTGCACTGAGGTGGATGCGATCGAACACGTCGGTCTGTCGTACTCTCCTGCATCAAACGGTCACATATCCGCATTACAGTTGTTTGGTTTCGCCCAACACGACCTCCGATTTTCCTGTAAGATAAACCATACTCTCGGTAGGCCACTATCCTTCCTCTGTCGAACCAACACCTCCTAGAACTAACTCAAGGCCACGGCGCGTTTCCCAGGAGGAGGTGTGACGTCAGTGTCAGTAGGGATTGTATTTCATTTAACTCTCCCCACCCAGGACTGTGGTGGGTGGATTTCCGGAGTTTTGACGGTCACTTAGTCAGAAATCGTCCATAAGAACAGTCGACATTTTCTTTCTTTTTTCAGATATTTCTATATTATAAGTATTCCACTTTATTATTTGTTTTTCAAATTTTTGATATGGTTTACACATGCTGTGTACCTAACTGTAAAGGGAACTATCCAAATGGTCCAAAAGTACAGGTTTTCTTTTTTCCGAAAGAGAAAGAATTCTTAAATAAATTGATAAAGGCGATTCATAGAAGCAATTTCAAGCCAAAAAAATTTTAAGGTAAGTTGCGTTTTTTTTTTTTTTTTTCTTTAATGAATAAGTTTATACTTATCTGTGCTTTAAAAAGTGCTTCTGTGTTAAGTATGTTATAATTATCATAAACTAAAGCGAGTACATACATTTATAGAAAGTAAACATATTTAATCTTATTGTAAGTCTAATAGTGATTATATAAGTATGATGACTTAATCATACTATTAATTTAATTTATAGCAGATAGTACTGTTTATCACCATGCTAATCGTTCAATCTATAGCAGATTGCATTCTTTATCGTCATGCTAGTCAATTTGTAGTAAATAGCATCATTTACCAAGTTAAGTAAATTAAACAAATGTGTGACTTAAAAGTAGGATTAGATTAAATGTAGGATTAATAAAAATTCAAAATGGTAAATACATTTTGTATGTTGCAAAATGCTTGCATTTAAATATCTCGATACATTTGTCACAGGAACAGCGTATTTATTAAAATCCGAAGACCTTGAAAAATCTTGATAATATATCTGTAACTAATACCAATTTTGTTTCTGATGTTAATGCGAAAAAATACGCTATTTAAATTTTTGTGAGTTCATGCCTGATATTCTTAAAATTCACTTAATATAACATAAATCATTAAATATGAAGTTTTACAAAATCTTGTATTTAATTCTAGTTTAGATAATTAAATCCGATTATAACAATCTTTGCATGCAAGTGTTTCGTATTTTTTGTAAGTAAATACTCGTAATTAAATTTATGCAACACTTTATTTGACAAAAGAATTTTCTATCTAATTAGACATTATTCTTCAAAACTAGTACCTGTTTCACTTTATACAATTAATAGATAAGTATGATTTCCTTTCTATTAGTCGTGAATAAACATTAACTTATATTATTTAGTAGAATAAACAAACCAAAATATGAATTTTTACCTGCTACAGGGAATGTATGCATTTCTATATATTTGCACGCATTAAAATTTACGAAATTCTGAGTTTCATTTATTTTTTGTCAAAGGTATTCATTATGTATTCCCTCTTCATTTATTTGTATAGTGCAATATCAATGCAACTTTTCTATGTGTATATGTTAAAGTTCATGAAATTTTTTTATTGTGTTTTGATTTTTAAATTTAAATACTTCATATATATATGTTAAAAATCCTAAAATTCTCTTTCTTCACCCCAAATATATTATTTTAAATTGTATATTTTGTATAGCAGTATGTCGAAGCAATTTTTTTTTTTCCAAAGAAATCGAATATATTGTCATACATATATACGCATGCATATACATACGTATGGAAATAAAAATGTATGGCATGATATTTCATAAAGACTACAATTTAAGTTCTTTCTAAAGATAGAAATGTAGTCTTTATGAAATATTATGCCATACATTTTTATTTGATGAAATGCAGTCTGTGATAAAAAAAAAAAAAAAAAAAAGCAATATTTATCGTTTCCCGTTTACAGACAGTTTTGAATAATTCTGAATTGACTGCAAAGACAATTTCGATGATTTTCTTCTTTTCCTCTATTGGAACAATCCTTCCTCTTTTTAGTTGACTGATTGAAAATAAGCATATACATATTATCTAAAGTATTTCTGTATAAATTGTTTCGAATTGTAATGTATAATTTAGTGCATTCTAAGGGCATTATATGTTAGTAATTTTATTCGGCAGTAATAATGCAATGATAGTTGTGTTTTTCATTTGTTGTGTTCTATATCCCAGTTTAGGATTTGTTACATTTGCCTTCCACACAATACTGCTAAACCATGTTATAAAATTTCCCTGTAAAGATCAGAGGTTAGCTATTTAGATCTATATCAGACCTCTATCAGAGATTTGATATTTGCCATTTAAAATGCAAAATAATATGCAATTCTCTCTGTGCACCTAATGTCTCAAATAATTATAAAAACTTATTTAAATCGTTGCAAGCTTAGCGTTATTTGTTTCAAACATGAGTATTTATTATTATTCGGCAACATATGTCAAAAATAAGATATATTACTTATACTTATCCAAGATGTTTATTAGTCAAGGCATAAATTGTTTAAGTATAATTAATACGACCCTTGACCAATAAACATCGCTGATTAATTATATTTGTTTTCAACTAATGATTTTATGTTGCTACATGATTCCAGGTAAATTAGCTTCATAATTTAAATCAGTTAGAATTTATCTCAATTTTTTAGGATCTATATCCTGCCTTCATGTCTTAAATTGTCTTTCTGTTTAATTATTGCGTAAAAATAAAATTCCGATTAAGTGTGAAGTTTCTTTCGTTAACAAGAGTTTCTCAGCGATTAAATTTAGTAACATCAGTAATAACTAATTCAGAAGTCAAACAACAAAAATCAGCGTTATACCTACAAAATAATTTTGTAGGTATAACGCTGATTTTTGTTGTTTGACTTCTGAATTAGTATTTATTCGGCGTGTTATTGTGTCTTAATATCAGTAATAACTTTTAATGGAATTAAAATTTCTAGTTATTCGTATCGAAAACATTCTAAAAATAAAAATCTCGGTTCTTCACATTCTAATGAAAGCAAGGTATTTTCCAGATTTATAAACGATGAGAATTAAATATAAAAATTTCAGTTTTTGTATAAGCCTGTCAAATGGATATTTAAGAAGGCACCCTTAAAGTTGGCGAGAACGAAAGTATCCCTACTGCAGTGACGTCACGAACTGCGCGCCGTGGCCTTGAGTTAGTTCTAGGAGGTGTTGGTCGAACCCGGATACTTGATCAAACGATCATCGCTGTTTATTAAGAGGCATAATTGATCATTTTTGTGAAAAAACCACAAGGAAAACACAGTTGGCGAACTTGAAATAGTCAAAAACTCCAAGCCTTAAATAGCGTTTGAAGTGGCGCCACAGACGTGCGTGATGTGCGTCTGCGCTGAAATTCTAATCATTTGCATATCTCATCTCCGCTAATGCATGTTGTAAATTTAATGTTATTTGCATGCTTTCTTCAGGGTGTTGCATTTATGGTGGCCAGCAGTGCATTATATATTATTTAAAGTGCTCTCGAATGCTGCCTATTTGCGGTCAAGTCATAAATTTCGAACAGCTTTTTTCACGGGGGAAGCAGAAAAAGAGGGGATAATCCCGTTCAGAGTCGTAGGAAAATGTGGGGTCATGTAAACATTTAACTTCTTTGCATTCAGTTTTATACAGAGGAAAACGAAAAAATTGAATTCTTCGAATCAATGAACGATAAACTGTAAGGCAAATAACATTTTTTTTTTTTTTTTAAAAAAAAGTCATACAAGTAGGAAGTAGTTGTTACATCAATGAATCTGTAGTAAATATTGAGTTTTGCATTTCGAATACTATATTATATGTATTCGAAGTATCTAAGTATCTGAGAAAATAGTCTTAACCCAAATGGCTTTCAACCTTTTCACGTTTAAAGAACTGTTTTTCAATTACATTGTTGCCGCTGCTTTTTGGTTAATTTTCTAATGCTATACAAACATTAAATTGTTAGGTTTCGAAGCAATCAGAATTTTTAAGTTACATATATACATGTATATATATACATATATCTATCTATATCTATAGATATGTATATAATGTGTATATATTTGCCTTTTATTAGGTTTCTTTATATGTTTTTATATGTAACATATATAAAGAAACGTAAGAGGCTAAAAATTCAAAGCAAATTTTTATATCCGTCCTGCGCTATATCTGCAGGATTGAATTACAATAAACTAAAAGAATCTAAAGTTAAAAGTAAACTGAAGTCAAAGCAAGGTTATTCCTCAACAACATTAATAATTTCAATCGTGTAAAAGAGGTTTAACACAATATCTAAAACAAATCAAAATTAAAATAAGAATGAAAATGCAGAAAGGAAAAAATATCTAGAGAGAAAGTACCCAAATTATAAATGAGCAATTAAGAGGTATTTTAAATTATAATTTTGATTTGCATATTTTTTTATCTTAACACACACACACACACACACATATATATACACACACACCATATTATAAGTATACATAAAATATAGCAATTTTTTAAGCTACTCACATATATATATATATATATATATATATATTGTTTGGTCTGGTATTGTTTGGTCTGGTTTGTTTGGGCCCACCAGCGGCCGAGCGGTAAAGACGCTGAACACTGGTAGTTCGGTCTGAGGTTCGAATCCCGCGAACGGGCTGGCTGCATGGGCGTTTTCGTGGTTTTCCCCATGTGTAACGTGTATACGAGCCAGTTTCCCTTAGAAAGTCCTCCACGAAAGGCATCCCTCCCTTTAGGCAGATAGCCCTCGTGTGCTTTGCCATAATTAAATACACCAACACCTGGTTTGTTTGATTATAGCAAAGCATTCGACGGCTATTTGCCTATAAGGATACCTCAGTGGAGGACTTTCTTAGCAAAACTGACTCGCATACACGTTACACATGGGGAAAACACGAAAACGCCAATACAACCATCCCGTTCACCGGGATTAGAACACCGAATCAATCTACCAGTGTTCAACGACTTTACCGCTCAGCCGCTAGTAAGCCACCACACATACATCCACATTAAATTATATTTACATGTCGTTTATGAAGTGTAATTCAGTGCAATTTAATCGTAAAGAGTTATGAAATATTCTACGGAATTACTTCGCATCGTAGACTTTTTGTAAACTTCATCATATTTCTTAAAGAGAATCTCAGTGCTAATTCCATTTCCAAGCCGTTTATGTATCTTAGTTTTCTGCTCTGAACTATCTTCAGAGAATTATTTCACATGACTATAGCTGAAAATGCAGTTTTATTAATGAAGAATTTAAGAATAAGAAGAAAATTAAGTCCTTTTCTAATTATTCTTGAAGCATTTAAATTTAAAAAAAAAAAAAGAAATGTACATTAATACAAATCACTGCACTAAGGTGCTGGATAGGGGACGGATTAATTAGCTAACAAATTTTAATTTTCATTCATTTGAATTCAACTGCATTCTATAAGAAAGCAAACATTCCAAAAATTTGTTTTCTATTCTCGCAGTCATAATATTTTTCTTAAATATTCAGCTAATGCCTATTCATATATTCCACTCCATTATAATTAGTGATAAATCAATATAGTAAATAAATAACTAAAAAAATTAAATGTAATTCTAATTCATTTTAATTGTCATTTTCTCTCTAATAAGTCCCTCTTCAAAGTTCAATAGCAATCGACCAGTTTTTGTCGGGGTTCATTTGAACTCAAGATGTTATCATTTGCTGATGAGAATAGATGCCGACAGTTGATGAGAAGCTGATAGTCAATAAATTCTAATATTTAGTTGAAGAAAATATATTTATGTATCCAAATTTTACAAGCCCTATTGCATACATATAGAAATACTTATTCTCGTAATTACAGATACATATATGTTATTCCCTTCGTAATTTTTAATATATATATTTATATTTGCAATTAATAAATCTTTTGAGTTAGGAGCGTCATAATTTAAAATTATTATTTAGAAATGCGTTTATAATGGCTTTTATATTTACGAAAGATATTTCCCTCTTTACTTAGGCTCACTGTAGTCAAGTCGATAGGACCAATGAATGGAAAGATTGATTTGTTAATTCATTCCTAGTTTCAAATCGGATGAATGGACTCGCAGTGTAAGCTACAGTGAGCTATGAAAATTTTAACAAAGGTTTCTTACTTTATCTTATGAAAACAAAGCATCAGAATCTAATTAAATGTTTTATTTCTTAGAAAAATAAAAAAATGCAAATATTTGTGAATAAAAAAATAGCTTTAAAAAATAACATTTTGATTTAAATTTACAAAAATATAATAATTACAAAATATTGCAGAAATTAAATAAAATGGCGAATAAACTTATTCGGCACAAGCTCGCTAAATGTAAAATAAATTGTGCAGTCAGAAAGCTCTCTTTGTCACAGAAATATATTGTTCATTGGGTTTAAAGTTTATTCAAACTAACGTGCGAATTTCAGTGAGTAACATGTATTTTCTTTTGAATGCATAAACTAGCCCCCCCAAAAGGGGGGACTTGAAAATTATATGCAAATTTATCAAATGGATTGAACGAGCCCTCTTACAACCTATCACTGTATGGAAGCATTTTCGTGGATTTCCTTAAGGTAATGTAAATATGAGCCCATTTTCCCTCGAAAATTCTCCATGAAACCATACCTAGCCAAACCTCATCTTCTTTGCCATATTCAATTAAATAAACACACAAAATCATTCTTAAGATGATTAAGTAATTAATTTCATGTTAGATGAGACGAAGCTTTTCAAAAACTAGGATTCTTTCTGTAAACAATTAGTGCTGTTCAACTGGAATTGGAGTGGATTATTTATTTATAGCAGTGCTTTTCAGCCTCGTGACTTACATGTATGTATTGCTCAGGGGGGGGGAGAAGGAAATTCTTAGACGAAAATAATATAATAATGAAATGTTAATAAACAAATAAATATAATCATTAAATTCATTTGATAATTATAATTTAATTTGAAATTATAAGAAGATATATATTATTAAAAATCCAAAAAATGCATATTAATAACTGTTTAGTAATACATAAAAGAGCACTTCAAAACTTTTCGCATCCTATATAATTTTATTCCATTGTTGTACCATGTACATCCTTGTATACATTACTGACTTACAGTGAAGAATAGAGGAGAAGCTCCATGAAGTAGCTCTTCAAGTTTAGGTCTGTAGCTCCATTTAAGTTTTTATTCCTGATATACTGATACTGAATGACACCTAAAAACACTTTTATTTCAAAATATATCTCCCCTTACGAGCCCTAACGCACCCGTTTATTCTCCTCTTCGCAATTAGTGTCATTCTCCCGTTCTTGACCGCATTTGCAACGCCACCAGTGCACTCAGTTGATGGGTATTTAGCCCGCGGCGAATGACATGTGTTTTGCGGCTTTAGCCTTTGGTAAGCGTTGATCATGAGGAGGACCTAATTTTATACTTATCAGAATTTTATATAAAACCCAGGGAAAGTGGTTGCAGGTTTGAAACAGTTTCCCATTACAGTGAAAAATATTTTCAGCCGACTGAATGTTATTAGCGTTAATGATACCCTCGAGCTATATGTTGATTAATTAAATGAATTATTTATACAGAAGATGATACCCCGTGTGTATTCAGAGATAAAATAAAACTCTCAAGCAATCGATTCTTCTACAATTGGTAACCGTGGAGACTTATCTCACAACAAACACTACGATGAGGAGGTTCAAGAGGAACCGATGACTATCTTGTCATACTGCTAAAGAATGCCGGAAGCAGAGAACGTGAAAGTTGCGGTCCGAGTTCGACCATTTATATCCTTACTCGATATGCACGTTTTTTTTTTTTAAAAATAATAAGTTTGCGTTTTTATGAAATTGTAAATTTGCTAGTTTTCTGTGTTAGAACATTTATTTTTTGTTTGAACTTGGGTAAGGTACTTTTTTTTTTCTTTTTATCATTTCATTAATCAACAGTTTACATTTGCCTTGAACGGATGTTAATTAGTTCGTTATTTTCATACACAGTACCTGGAAAAATAGTCTATTTCTTTGGCGTTTTCTAGTACAAAGTCATCGTTATTTTGCATCTAGTAAAACAGTGGATACGATGTCTGTTTGGATGTATCGAGTCACTTTGGAAGTCTCCAAAACCCGGTGTATCATTAATTGGCAGAGAATTAAAGTAGGCTTCCGTGCGGATTTGTGAACCATTATTCCGCTTCAAGACCATTTAGTCGAAACTAACATGCTGTTGAGTATTCTCCTGTCTTGTGTAATTGTCGTATCCATGACGAACAGAGTAAATTTGTGAATCACAAAAAGTGAGCAATACTACAGTGTTTTCCTGGGCTTTACATATTGCTACAGCCTTCAATGTCTCCTTAATTTTTGGGATAATTTCCACAGGCCAATGTCAAAGTTACAATAAATAAATAAATAAATAAATTACAGTTTTGCTACTCACTGTCGTTGTGACTGTGATGCTTACTCAATGGTACTTCGCCTTCTACTGAGTTGGTCATGTAAAGTCTATTCTTAATCACTGCCAAATTGCACCAAACCTGTACGGGCTCTTTCTGAGAAATTGACTGGATGTGAGTGTGATTGGATGACTGGATGTAAGTGACTGGATGCTTTGCGAACAGAACTCGTATTAAAAAAGACTATCGAAATACTAGTCCCTACAGAAAGGCGCATTTTGAAATTTAAGTTCAGACGTTAAGCTGCTAAGTATTTTTTTCTACACTGTGCTGAGGTATTGGTGCATTGTTTGATTGATTATAGGGTAATTGTGAGAAATATCCCTACTCGAAATCCTATAAAAATTAAACCCACAAATTCCACATTTGAAATTTATCTGTGAAATTATAAAATGTATTATTAATGTACTAAAAATGTATCTGATGTAAAAATATTTAAGTTAAATCGTATTTTGCAAATGTCAGAAATCACAGCACTAAAGCTTGTCAGTTTTTATAGTTCATTGCAACCTACTTGGTAATTAGTTCATCACTCAGAGTAATTGTAAATTATATAAGTTAAATATGATTTCGAATTCTTTTGCTTCGAATGCTTCATTTGTGCTATAAAGGGCTTAAAGTAGTTCAGACATATCTGTAGGTTATTTTTACGTAAAATTGATTTCTCTATTAAATCTATCTATAAATTAAAATTAAGAAATCAAATATAATGCATAGGACTCTGTGCATTGAGATCATATTAATAGAACATTGTTCATGTGTTATATTAGTATGATAGATTTTGCATTTTATTTAAAAATGTCTGTACTGCTGTTATCATTTAAAAGTACCTCTAAGAAACTGTTAACGCAATTACATTTAACTGAGAATTTTGTAAAGTACTGCAAAATTGATTGAGTGCATTATTTTTTAATTTTTCCGATTTCAAATCTCGCATGTTGTTTAAGTTGCTTAAATCAAGGTTAAGTGAGGATGTTGGCAAAACTAGGATTAACATATTATAAAAATAAAGTTACTAGCTTACTCTGATGATTTCATTATTGTAATCATTTCTGTTACATGTACTTTAATTTCAGAATGCGTTAAATTGTTTCAGAATAAATTGACATTTTGCTTCAGAATGAAAGCTACCTTATAATGAAATTTTATTTATTTATTTATTTTATAACTTCAGATGTCATTTTTAGAAATATGCAGTTTAATTTTAATTTCATATTATAATGCATTATTTGTAACAGTAAATAGTTATTTTTAATTAATCTAATTTTTAAATGAACAGTTTTATATATTTAATGATGCGTAATAATTATTGCCGTGATATTTCTCTTCAGAAATGTTTTTTAATAAAAATGGGATTTAAATTATTACCCAGTTTTATTTCTGTTAATTTTTTTGTATTATATTAATGATTTAATATTATTTCAAAAATTCTACAAGAATATCCTTAAAAATTAGATGTAAAGATAAATTTGATTTCTGAGTAGACAGTAAGAATTGAAAGGCAGTTGAATAAAGTAATAGCATTAATTAATTCCTTCCCAACTACAGTACGAAATGGGCCTTTATCTTTTAGGAAAAAAAGGGGGCGAGAAGGGGGAAAATACTGTTGAAGCTTTAAAAGTGGGGAAAATATGAGGCGCACAAAAGAAGTGAGGATCATTTTCTGTTGGTGTCTATAGGAGGGCTTCTTAAACTTTTTTCATTCGCGACCCCTGAGATTTTTTTCGCGACCCCAGGACCCCATAATATTTACGAAATTTTGTGGGACCCCGTAAGCATTGCGAAAATCCGACACACGTGTGAGTGAAACTGTCAATTTTTTCACTTGGACTGTAATATGACATTGCAGTTTTAGGTTATTAATTTTAATTTCTAATTTTAAGAAGCAGAATAAACGGGAAACTTTTAAATAAGTAACAGATGAAATGACAGCGTCACGTGCAGAGCAAGTAAAATGAACGTTTATATTATAAAAAGAATGCGTGGAAACTTTTTTTTTTTTTTTTCTGTATTGTCTTATCTTTATATATTTTCAGATAAATTGTGTAAAAATATTTGGTAATTGTAAAATTATTATAATAAGTTAAGGGAATATCAAAACTGCTAAAATTTTTGGCGACCCACTGCTGCAGGTCCTGCGACCTACAGTTTAAGAAACTCTGGTCTCTAGGATCATTTCACCATTCTTTTCTCAGCTGTTATCATAACGTAACAGATGATCGACGATTTCTTAGAAGATGCTATCACAACATAACAACAGAATGATACTGCGGAATTATCCAGCAGATTTATGAGAAACAGCCAGCCCTAGACTGGTACCATTTTATTTGGGATGTACAATGTAATATAATAACAAGATTTGCTTCAAAATGACTTTCATCCACATGTCTGATGACAAATCGATCAAAAAATAACTCATTGGAATTATTTTTTGATCAAAAAATAACTCTTTGCCTCTTCCTGCTTAATCTTGGATATTGCACCTACAGGTTATCATTTTTTTCGGCACCTTGATGTTTTACTTTTAGGATAAAACCTGGTAATGATTCAGCTTTTTACCCGGTGGTTGACCAGAGAGGGTGAAATTCCCAAAACTGACCTGAAAATCGTAGTAACAGGCTGACAAAAATATATTGATGCTGATGACAGTTATTTTGATTAACCATATATATATTGTTTTTGTTCTTTTGTGCCAGGTTTTGGAGGTTAATCTGCTTACTTATTATGGAATGTATCACTCCTTAATACTGGTAGCTCGACTCGAGTTCGAATGCCCCTTCGTGAGAGTTTTAGTGGCTCCCCCCTCGTGTGACTCGAATGCGCGCCAATTCTCTTAGAAAGTCCTCCAAGGAGACATACCTCACTCAGGTAGTGTGCTTTCAATAATGAAATAATTGAATTATATCGGATGCTAATGAGAATGTCCATTTCAGTTGCAACAATTTAAAAAGTAAAACAGAATATTTTTCAAAGTAGAATGTGCCAATTTTATGTAATGAATTTTAATTTATTAGTTATTCACCCTGGAAAGCGATTTAAAGAAGCTTATTATTCCCCAATAGATATTCTACAACCTTCGCACTTATTTTTCAGCATTTATCCTAAAACACAATTCTTCACAGTTTGTGAAATTTGTTTAGAAGAGGATATAAAAAGTTATAAAAATTTCCAAAGCTATGGGAAATTGAAATGATAGCCTGTTAAGAGAAGGTTTCTCTAATACTTTTATTTCTAAAAATTGTTCACTATGTAAATTTTGACGAAATGTTGATCTAATCGAATTTAAAAGTAGCTTCATATATATCAATGGCCCTGGTAACATAAAAGGCTAATAACAACGAAATGTTATTTAACACTGACAGCAGTAGTGAAATTTTTTTTATCTCTATTACAATTGTCACAATTGCCGCCCAGACGATATAGTGGTTAGGGAAGCCTGACTGCGATACCAAAGGACCTGGGTTCGAATCCCGAAGAAGGCATGGATGTAAAAATTGTCTGTCCCTTCATAGGAGGCAATGGTGGCCCATCTATTAGGTACCTCCATATTAAAAAGACCGCCGATCTGGACTTAGAAAGTGGCCGATGACAAACGCCCGCCATTAGGAGGGAAAAAAAATGCCACAAATAGTGATTAAATATAATGCTACGTGTAATTCATTGTCTGATATTTCTCTGATGTTAGTGTTACGGCCCAGCCACGGAAAAATGTCCATGGAATTAAAAGGGAGGAAAGACTTCTTTTGTTTAAATTTTTCGTTCCATGAAAATCACATTTTTCCAAGAATAAAAACATTTGTTAAGTTTTTTTGCTTCCGTGCTAACTCATCTCCATTAGAAGTCACGGAACTGAGCAATATAAGTCTGTCACGCAACTGGCAGATCAAAGTGCATTACGATACAGTGAAGTTAAAAATAAATAAATAAGTGCTTTACATTTTATGTTTAGATTACTCACGTTATGTTACTGAGAGAATCTTAATGCGTGTTACAGAAGTACAATAACACAGATTAGACTTTGGCGAGTGTGCATAAACGATTAGTTATTAGGTCACGTTTATCAAGAGTTCATAAAACGAATGTCGTTTTAAATTTCTTTAAACTTTAAAGAAAAAGAAAATATTTTTTCGAGCAAGTAAATTAATTAATGGGTTGGTTATTTTGGGAAAAAAAAGTACGGAAATCCGAGTTTAAATAATTGCGAAAACTCAAAGAAGAAACATTTTGCCAAATAACGTTTCTTCTTAACACGTGGTCCTCAGTTTCTTGTACACATTGTGGAGGGGGAAATTCTCGCCGTCAGGTTCGTTGCCAAATTCCTTGACGAACCTTGTCCTCCGCTTTCTAGCGGCGTAATAGCAAACTGGTTTACATTCGTCTATGGAATCTTTCCTTCTTTACATAGACGTTCTTTGGTCAGGCTCCCCTAGCCACTATATCATCTGGGCGGCATTGATAAAGTTCGATTTTAAACACCTGCCAGTACCTTTTTTTCTAAACGTACGAACTGTAATATTACGAGGCGGAGTGTTTCGAGCTTGAGTTTCAAAGGGCCGAATAAAAAACGAAGCCAGGTCAAAGAATATGTATTGTTCCTTTTCCAGGCACTTTCTTAGACGTTCTTTGGCCAGGCAGCAGGCGGCCCTTGGTTTTCGGCCATTAATAGTAAAATACCACGAGGCTGACCAAGTCCTTGGGTAAGTGACTGTTTCTGACAATGATAGTTCCATATGTTAGATGCATGCCTGGCTCTTCGGCAGTCCTATTATCTGCCATCACGGTTGAGAACACACAGATTCATAATGTTGACGGGCGGTAAGCTACCTACCGTTCTCTATCGGTAATTGTAATCAGTCACAACATTGACTCTGCTAAGCATATATTATTTATGCTGATGGACGCAATTTTTGTAAACGTTGCTGTAAAGAAGCTGTAAGTCAACGGTGCTATAAGAACGGAATTTAGGTTTCCTTTCATGTCTTGTACCTTAAGTTTGCGTCTCAACACGTCACGTGAGCCCACACAAACCTGTACAAAAAATGTTTGTTCTGCACTATCATACCTTAAAATTTGTCCTATGAGTACTTACTCATCATTTGTAGTGTATATAACATTAAAGAAGGATCTAACGCAAGATCTCTATGATGGTTTAATTAAGGCTCTGTACTACGGACTTAAACTAACCGATGATGAGAATTCTGAAAACACAAATAAAATGATTATAATTACTTTAAATTATGATTATAGTGTCAAAGTTATTATAGTGTTAAATTATCCTGGCAGCCAAAGTGATACGTCAAGCAAAAAAGATAGAATTCTGTGGAGTATTTTTCAAATGAAATTAGGCTAACCTTCAAACAAGTGACTTGACGTCCTATTGAAGTCTTCGAGGCTAATTACTATTTACGTCAATGGTCTAAATTGGCAGCCCCCGGAGCAATTTTATGCAGCTGCGAAGACATTTCAGTTTTTTATTTGTTGCAAAAGTTTCAAGATTTTAGTTATTTGAAGTCCGAGTTTTTACTATTTTTATTTTTATTAAAGGTGACCAGGAATAACTCACCAGAAAATCAATAAATCGAGCTAATTAATATACAGTGTGATATAAATCGTACTTGCAAAGATTTAAAGATTCATATTTTATTAACTTTTATTCGCACTTGTCAAAAAATAAATAAACTCAGTTACAAATTTTTGCACTAAGAATAATCGCTTTCCTTGGGAATGTTACGTGTTCATTTATATGCGACCATTTTTTTTTTTTCACTACTGAAAATTAATAAGAAATGAACGTTATGTAACTATGACCATCCGCAATCTATGATGAAGAAAATTTCTTGTAATTTCTTTTCAAGGCTACAAACTTAATCTAAATTGAGAAGTCATGAAGTCTCCAGCTATAGTAAGAAATAAAAAAGTTTATATTATTTACATACACTGTTTTTATTTTTATTTATACGACGAAGAAAAATTTAAAAAATAAAAGAAGGATTCTAGGTTGTTATTATTTCTACTGAAGTTTGTCTCATTCGGTATATTTTTTCTGAATTTTGAAATTCATTTGAAGATTTTCATGACTGTTTAGTTTAGATTAAAGTAAGTTATTTAATAATTAAACATGTTAGAAATATTTGAAAGAAATGCCCGTTTAAGGATTTAGTATTTCACTGTTAATATATATTTGAATTACAAAGTATAACCAACAAAAATGCTTTATAGATACCAAAATTAAGGTTTCAGATATAAAATAAAAGTAAATTTGAATTTTGACCTTTTGCGATATTATTATTGCTTACGTATGTTTTGATAAATTTTTAATAAGCGAAATTTAAAATTTAATAAAACAATTTTGGCCGGTCGGCTGTTTTTAGATTGTGCATTCGGTTCGCATGTAGTTTGATTTTGAACCACTGGTCTACGTGAAATTACCGAAAATAAGCTACTCAAGCCATGGATAAACGCACGTAGCTGCGAGAAAGGCCTTTCATTAGCCGGTAGGTCACACGAAATACAATACCACAGAGTAATTATAAGTGTCATTCATTGTCTTTTTCGTTAATTTTTTCCCGTAATTCCCGTTTTACTATTCTAATAAATTTAAATAGCCAGAAAATGTGCATAACTCTGGGTGATCTCTCATTCTCAATTTATACTTCTTTCTCATGGCGGCAGCTGAAGAAAGGAAAAAGTTCACTTTGAGGCTAAAGAACAATACGAACATTACAGACCAGTAAATAGCTTGATAGGGAAGGTCTTCCAGCCTAGAATGCTCAAAATTCCTAAAAGAAATATACAGGGCTTTCACAAAAGATGACTATAGGGTTTTATTTCTTTAACAATTTATAGCCCACCAGCGACCGAGCGGTAAAGACGCTGAACACTGGTAGTTCGGTCCGAGGTTCGAATCCCGCGAACGGGCTGGCTGCATGGGCGTTTTCGTGGTTTTCCCCATGTGTAACGTGTATACGAGCCAGTTTCCCTTAGAAAGTCCTCCACGAAAGGCATCCCTCCCCTTAGGCAGATAGCCCTAGTGTGCTTTGCCATAATTAAATACACCACACCACCACTTTAACAATTTATAAGGTATTTTCTCCCTCTTTCCGCATGCCTTAGTGGTGTTATTGGAACTATACTCGATGCGTATTCGAGAGGTTCAGGCTTCGAGTCCCGGCAAGGGCACTGCACATTTTTCACATCACCTTCTCCAAAATAACCTAATGTCTCTACATATTGATTTTAGATGTGTAATTTATTATTTATGTGCAGCAGTGTGTTTATGTTCAGTTTGAGTTTGACGGAAGTTCATACAAAAATATACACTGTATTATTTGCTATCAGCACTTTGTCTTGTTAATATGTACTAGGTAATACGAAAGGATGATCAGAAGTAAAAAAATTTAGTCTTGAATAAAAAGCGGTGAATTTTGAAAATTACTGCTATTTCGCATGCTGATTATAAAAGAGGCGGGAAATCGAAACTCCTCATTACACTAGCTATATTTATTTGATAGACTTCAAAACAAGTTTGGTAATTATAACTAACTCCAGTTTGTCTAACAAGATGATATTCACTGTAACAACAGTCTACTTTTATGTAAAACCTATAACTAATTGATGAGCAGTTACTAACATAAATAAAGCCGAAACAGTGTGATTGGTAATTTCACTTCAAAACCTAAAAGTGGTGCAAAATTGGTGGAGATTTCGAGAAAGCGGTTTCAGAGAGATGTCTTCATGGAGAACTTTCTGAGGGAAACTGGCTTGTATTCGTGTTACATATAAAGAAAAACATGAAAACACCCTAGTAGCCAGCTTTTTCGCTGAGATTACCACTGTTCAGTTGTCTTATCCACATACCCATTGGTATGCCGTTATCGGAAGTAAAGCCATGCTCAAAATAAATCAGATCTTTCCAGAAAGTGTCGCTTTAGCGAACAAAGTTTTATATCTTCAGCAGTAAATTTTAATTTTTAGCATTTTTTTTGAACGAATAGAGCTAACCCTACTTTTTATTAGACTAATTTAAGATTCAAGGTTGGAAGATTTAACTTTTCAGAAGGCTTGCAATAATTTTCCAGGCATTTCCTAAGGGACGCTCAAACGAGTAATTAAAATTAACTTATTTTGACGCTTCTGGGTATTAAATGTATTGTCGAAAAACTTTATATAAACAAAATATAGGAAGGCGCTCACTTTTGAAAATTATTGGGAGTCGCAGAAGCGTTTTAAAATTGTATTTTTATGACTAATTGATAATTTGACTTTTTATTCATATCGGGCATTTCTTTCTTTGCTTGTGCACTGAAATGTATGTTTGTAAATTCATATTTTCTTTTATAATTTAGTTTTTGGTTCTATACATGTAATTTACGTCTGAAAGATGTTTCTTAATTTTTTTTGAAAGTCTTATTAATGTTCTGCAATGAGATGGACTACAGTGGTTAATGCTTTATTTTGTGGGACGATCGTTATAACAGAGGGACCAAATCAAGACAAAGTGCGTCTGATTGAACAGGTGACAAGTGAGAAACGTTTGAAAAACCTTATCTGCAGGGAGCTTTTTTTTAATGTTTTGGCCTCTGAGGAAATTATAATAAATTTTTAGAATTTGGGGAATCTTTAGATTAAATTTTGTATCTGCAGCTAATAAAATATTAGCTTTATCAGTAATAATATTACAATAAAAATTCGATTGTAGGTACTAATATTATTTTAAATGCATATTTTTTCTCCCTGCGCATTTGAAACTCCTTATACATTTTTCTGTTTTCTATAAAGGTGGTTATGCCTGATAGTATTAAGCAGAGTAAACACCCATGATTCCTATTATTAATTCCCCGTCTATTTACCTTATTCAGAGTATGCTGGAAAGCCGTAGCGTAGATTATAAGCAGATATGGAATGTGGAACTACGATTTTTTTTTCAATGTTTAAAATAAAATGTTTTATTAGTCAAGCGTTCTAGAAAAGCTTAATTAGAGTTAGTTTAGCTTACGATATTAGGAGTATTACGATTTTCGGGACAGAAAATATGAGGAATCAACACAACTAGGATTCAAAATCCGGATTTTTCGACTTCTAGCCAGTCATACTGCCAACTACACCACGAAAGCATGCAGTGGGGAAGGCGAAAATTCTTTACATTCTCGCCCACTTCAACTGGGGTTAGTTAGTCAAGGTCAACAAGGAGAAAAGAAAAACGGTAACCAAGTCGGTCAAACTCAGGTGGTGACGAATTATCTTCCGTCGTATTTTTAGTCGGATGGCCAGGCCTTTGGCCTGGCCAGCTGCAAAGTCATGTTATTTGATGTCGTGAAAGGCGTCCGAACTTTAACCCTTCGCTCTGCACTGTGGACACTACAAGCGAAGAATTCCTATTTTAGTTTGTTTGTTGTTCATTAACGTTGCATTGTGTTTTTTCATTATTCGGGTATTTTTTTATTACTTAATTTGAGTAAAGTAATATAGTAAAATAGTTAACCTATTTTGCATTTCTAAGTTCAGACTGCTAGTTAATTTTAGTTATTTGTTTAGTATTTTTTAATAAATATAGCGATAGATTTCTGAGTAGGGCTAAAATTAGTCTTCATCATGTTTTCGCGAGCTAATCCGCCTTTCATCCACTGATCATCTCCGAAAAATTCTTTATGGATCAACAAGCAGTTGAGCTAATACCAAATATGTAAAAGGTAAAAATTTATTGCAGCAGGAAAAACTATTGAATTTATTGAGTGATAAGTTCGTGAGAAAAAGAAGGTGACATACAAAGAGAAAAAAAAATGCTTTTGCTGGGAATCTTAAAATTATTGAAGCAGCATCTGATCAGCCCTTTAGGATTTCCTTCTTACTATCAGATTATAAGGATATCATTGCATTATTAATAATTCGCTTGCTGTAATATTGCAGCAAAATTATAGTTTATTTAATTCATCTTGGCACATGTCAAGATGATTTCAGATGATGAATCATCTTGACTAGTGCCAAGATGAATTCGGGAGACTAATTTTTTTCTGCGACTTTTGATTTACTGTTCTTTTATTAGATAATAACTGAAATGATTTAAAAATACATTTGCATACTTTTTGAAAGCTCTGAAATATTTATAGTTTTGAAGAATTGGATATATTGCTACGTTCATTCAATTTATTCTTAAGATTGAAAACTACATTAATGACCAATAAATAATTATATTGTAATAAGATAATAAAAAAGTATATCTGTTAATTTGTTAAATAATGTTTATTTTTTGTCAACGAATTATTTATACTTTGGAATCTTTTCATTCTTTTCCTTTCCCTTTCCTTCATATCTGTGAAATTAAGCCGGCAAAATTTGTTATCAATGAAATCAATAGTAAATTCTGTAAACATATTTTTCGGAATATTTATTTAAGAATTCCATTTACTTTGATATTTAATGGAAGTAAGAAAACTCAAACCGCACAAATTTATTTAGGATAATAAATAACAATCTTTCATTTATTTATTTACTTATTTTAAAAATTTGTTTTTCAGGAAATCCTAAAAATTCATTACTGTATAGTATAAAAATAGTTGTACAAAATATCTTAAAACATTGGATTGGAAAATTTCCTGAATATTTCTTAAAATAATGCTTATTAAGTATTAATCTTAACTGCAAATGAATAAATGACCTTTTATATACATTTTCCCGTAAGTCTGTAGAAATTTAGTTATTGTGCATTGTTAAAAACAGAATCTAAACATTTAACGAAACGCCCATATTCAAATCTGAAGCAAAGAATGTCATGGAAGGATCTCACCTTTCCTATGGCGTCATCCTATAGCTCACCAGCCCATATTCTCCAGTTGAAGAAGGCTTATGTCCTTCCTTCCCTTTCGAAGCCAGAAATGGGACAAATCAGTTTTACTCTCAGGATTCGAACCACAGAACTTCCGACTGTCAGCTGGACGTGCTACTAATTACACCAGGAGAAGTAGGAAAGGTAATGTTCTTGCAGTCGCGCTCTTTCCTTTCCCCGATTCATAAATTTTAGAAGTTCCCGAAACACACATAATATGCTTTCGGTTTAATAATTAGCTTAAGCCTATATGAGAATGAAGAATGAGGCTGGCTGTGTAGAAATCATCCACTTCCAATTATGAACCTTCAGTAGAATATCTAAAGATGCCAAAGAACTTCATTTTAGAAATTTTGCTGTAGTCCTGTTGTTTGGTTTCCATTATTAATCGCAATGTGGCATATAGTAAAGTAAAATTATGTTTTGTAATGAATTTTTAAATAACTGCTTTCGCAGTGGCTAAACATATTTCGAATTTTACTAGTTTTTTAATAGTGCCTTTCGCTTCGCTATAATCTGTAATCTATTTTTAGAAAATTCTTCCTTCTCTTCGTCCTCCCCCGATACTGTTTTTTTTCTAGGGATCTTTAATGGAGAAGCAGCTGAAGAAGCCTTTAATTGTAAACTTAATTTCAAACAATAATCCTTGTCATTCAAATGAAACATTATTACCCATTATCAGTTGTAACTGTGGAATTTTACTTTCGTATTTTTAAATGGAATGAGTTGTTTTTCTTAACGTGATCAAAATCAGCGAGAAAAGCAAAGAAATGCGAAGTCCATTGTTCAGATGTCGGGGAATACGACATTTCTCACAAATCCTGACGACCCTAGTGATCCCGTCAAGAAGTTTACTTATGATCACAGCTACTGGTCACACGATGGTTACAAAGAGCTTCCCAATGGATACTGCACACCAGATCAGACTCAACCAAATGGAAGCAAGTTTTGTGATCAGGTAAGCATATTATTTTCACATGAAGCGAAATCGAGTTCAACAATATCCTTTTTATTAGTGCGGGGTGAAAAACCAGATGAAAACAAATGCAAAATGATAAAAAAATTAAAAGTTAACTTCAGTAAACGCCATTAACTAAAGTAAAGCTGTCTTAGAACTTATAAAGTAAATGTCCAATTTCGTCGAAATTTAGAAGAGAATTCTTCAGTAAAATTGTTTCTAATAATAATAAACTATTACAACTCCAAACTATCATAATGGTGTACAAAGATTAATGGAATTCATTATTAAGGCAGAATGACAGTATTATATTTAAGGCAGTGATGATATATGTAATGATTAATCACTAATCTTATTTCGCTGTACAATGTATACAAGTATGTGTCCGACAAATTTTTGGTTGTTTCATCTAGTGTAATTTTATTTAATTGTAAATTTTATTTTACTTTTTCCTGTGTGCTCTGATGCTGTGCATTTTTTTAATGTAGTGGTAAGATTTGTTGCAAATGTTATTTTAGCCTAATTAAAATGCATGCTTTAGCATTTTGGTGAGGCCAACATATTTTTTCTTTCTTTTGTGCCAATTTAAAATTTCTGTCTTACTTCTTTTCCCGGAGAAATGACTTTTTGACTCGCTTTCATGTCTGGTTCGTTTCACGTCTAGTTATTACGTATTACATTTTATTATGAACATTAAAAACACTCCATTTAAAATATTTGAGCCATTTAAAATATTTGAGCCTCCATTTAAAATATTTAAAATATTAGAGCATTTTGTGTCTTCTCCAACTACGTTAATTTGATTTTAATTTCAACTTATGCATGCTATTTTAAATATCTACAAGGGGCGGAGTTTTGTTTGTAAGCACAAGTGGTGCAAAAAATGACTATTGTTGACTATTCGTGACTTTTTGACTTCTTTTAATTTTAAAGAGTTAACAAATAGGTCATTTTAACCTTCGTAGGACTTTGTCATCTGAATTCAGACTGGAGCGGTAACTCGCTTGTCAGTCCAGTAGGATCTGAAGGACATTGATTGGAATTTCTACACCCCACAGGTAGGTAAACAGGTAAAGCGCATGGGGCACCAGAAACGTCACTGCAGAATCGAGCAGGTATTGCTCCAAAACAGTAACAAGCTAGAATATCAAAAACTTGAACTGACTATATGCTATTTCTAAGTAATACTGGGGTTATACATCGGAGTTGTTACATTTAAATATAAGAAGATAATAACATAAAATTACGTACAAAGTTATATATATACAAAATTACATAAATAATACAAACTGTTTAATATATTCATTAAAATATTATATTACGTGAATATAGTAAAGTTGATATTTTGGAGATCATTGCACTAAAATGATTTCATTTTTATGTGAGAGGATAAACAAATGGGATTTGATTTTGCTAATATATTGGGAGTCTGATTCTTGTTATGTAAAGATATTTGTTACAGGTAAACCTGTACTAAGCTCAGATCTTTCAGTTCAATGTCCAAAGTTCATAATTAAATTTTATGGTCTCAGTTCAGTAGGTTCGATGTTTTGGAGCATTATGAAAATTGTTAATGTTACGCGGAGTCAATTATTGGAGTGTAACATAGACATTGCTCTTTTCGTTTTTTTATTCTCGGTCCTAAAGTGTGACTTGACATAGGTTTCCCATTTTAAATTCTTCAAAACAGAGGAATATATAGTAAAATTTGTTTCTTATGGGAAGAAGAAAAAGAAAGAGATCCAGTTAAATATGCCGAACGGTAGTTGTGTTATTGTTTCAAAAGTAAAATAGTCTCAGAGGTCTGAAACATTTAAGATATTAGGAAGATACGCTCAGGATATGAAGCTTTAGTTATCAAAGTTAACTCGATCTTCAGTGAAAGATTCTTTTATTTTCATGGCCACTGGAACCTTGGAATTATAACTTTCTGAATATTTGAAAAAAATTGGAATAAAATTTTCTTCTTATGTACTAACATCAGAATTTTTGAGAAACGCGTAAAAGTTATTACGTTTTAGACAGCCCTTTCCATTAAGGAAAGAAGCTCTCCAGTGCACTGAGTTGCTAGTTAGCTGACACCTCTTAACATTTCACCTAAAATACAGATTTAAAGCACAATGATTAAGAATTTTAAGAATATGAAAATGATTTTCAATTTCTATCCCCCACCACTCCCAATAATCGGAATAGTAATTTTCTAAACAGAACTCTTGACAACACTTGTTATGAAAATGTATCCACTGTATTAAATGAATAATATGTATAATGCATTTTCATTAAGCATACAGTTACAATTATAGGTACAAATTTCACGCAACTTTCGGTGAATTGAAATAGTTTGAAATTTTGTGCTATTTCAGTTAAAAATTTCAATTTTTAATTTGGATAAATTAATCAGCATACATTACAGTTGACATCCGTCGTAAGAAATTCAGATGCAAGAAACTTTCAGTTATTTGGAAATAAAATATAATTTTCAATGGAATTAAATTAAAATGTAGTGCGTAAATAACAAAGTAAGAGAAGTTAAAGAAGAAAGATATCAGCAGTTTTCCCTCAAACTCTTTACATACATATTTACAATCTTTTCTCTGTTCACTAATTTCCTTATAAATCTGTGCTGCAGTCAAGAAATGGTCCAAACCAGATTTCACATGTAGTTCACCACTGTCTTAAGGCAAATTATCGGAAGCGGCTCATTTTCAGCAAAGACTCAAACAAAGAAACCAAAATTCTCTTAAAAATTATTATTGATTTTATTCGTGGTATTTGGAATTCAGTGGACTTAAACGTAAGCAGGAACAGTTTTCTGGAAAACTTTAAATGAATTCTAAACTACCAATATAAAGCTTAAATTGAACAGTAGGCTTGAAAAGACGTAAATGATGTACGTTGTGAAGATTTTATTATGAAGGTTTTGTCAATGCAGGTAAAGTGGTGGAAATGCCACGGAACGTTTCAGCAATATCAGTTGATGTGTATCCTATCGAAAACAGTGAATTCAGCAATCAAGTAAAAGATGATTTTCTTAGTTGCTAATAGGAAAAGAGGTTCTACATATGATTTAAAGTTCATATACTATGTCGGTAAGTATGCCGAGTACAAAAGAAGGAAAAAAAGATAGTTTAATCAACTTTGCATATATGTGAAGTCTTGTAATACCAAATACAAAAAAGCATCAAGAAAATGTGTTTTAAATTGAATGTCCGTATATTTCACTCAAGCGTTACCAGTTCTGACGCAATTTCGATGATAAGAAACAAATTTTAATTTCGTTTCAGCTTTCTGTAAACTGAAAAATTTACTGTACTACATATATATTCTACATTGTCTGAGAAGGTAATAAGGTTAATTATAAAAACGGAAAGTTTAATTTATAACTTGAAGGAACTAATAAACTTTCGGAGCGGGACCGTGTAAAATAAAACACACAGTTTTTGGTGTTCGACTCACGGATCTTCTATTCGCAGCTGATGTGCTAGGCACTACACGATAAGCGCATGCATGAGAGGATGCTATAATTCCTAATAAAACTCTTTTTTTTTTAATAAATGAAACAAAAGTTCTAATCCAGATAAGTTTGTTAATCTGTAAGATTGTATTTTACACTTAATTTAAATACTGAGATTGCCTGAAGACTTGTCCTCTAGTCTTAACTTAGAGTTCTACTGAGGAAATTGTTAACAACAAATTTATAAACGCAGCTAAAATATTTATTGATACTTCAGATTAAAGTTAAGGAGACTAACATAACTTAGCTTCTGCTATTTGTAGCTTGTTAATACAACAGTAGTTGGATCAATTGCAAATATCAAAGAAGGAGAACCTAACTCTTCCGTTACCTTGTCTTCTTTCGTAAAACTCACCAACAATCTGCACCGCACTGCAAGAGGAAGAAACAGAATCACCGCTTTCCAACCTAAATCACCAATTTCTAGATCTAGATTCTCGTTCGTTATTTAACCTCGCTTCATTTGCATTTTCTGGTGAAGTAAACGAAAACAGTAGAAGTACAGGGAAGATTCAAATTAAAAAGTAGCGTGTTACTTAAAATAAAACTTAACAAATCATACCTTATTAAAACTTTAATCACTCCATACATTAGGAGATAAATGTGGATGAGAATGAATTATTTAAGATGATTATGACTGTTTTCATTATAGGCGTGCCCCTGCCCACCCTTGTTCGAGTGGCTAAAGTTACTAAATAATGGTTTACAGGTCCTGTTACCGATGGATGGACTAACTTTTCATAACTTCGATGGATGGAATTTTCATGGTTTTCCTCATGTGTAACGTAAAATGTATATTTTCTTAGAAAGTCGTGCTTTAATGCATCTGCTCTTAAAGCCGTTAGCATAGTGTACGTGGTATTTTTCTTGTTCTCAAAACAGCCTAAGTGTGGCTATGACTATATAAATAAATATGTGGCAAGTCAAATTGGCACATTTGCTAAATCAAGGCTGAATTTATTTACTGCGAGATAAACTTTTCCACTAATATATGGTTAAACAATTTGAAAAATACTCAAGCAATAATTGTTCTGGCAAGCGCTGTATTTCCTGGCAATTATTACGAACTCAGTTTTCACTTGTATTGGTATTTCATTTTAGATCGTATTCTTAAACATATTAGAGGAAAATTACACATTCATAAGGATTTCAAATATTTCAGAAATTTTTCTAAATGTTAATGAAAGTTTCTTGAAACATAATAAAGAGTAAGATTAAGCTACGCAAGAATTAAAATTTTAGGTCCATCCTGAAATGAAATGGAATAGGACAGTAAGTTACGTCGATGTCTATGGTCTGTTTCCTTTCTCTCTTTAGTATCCTAGTGATATTTGTTTTACATCTTTTACCTATAACTATGAGTTCATTTCGTATTTGGTTATAAACAACTTTTTCTCACATTTCCGTTGCTATCTTTTTAAAATCCTTTCGATATGTATAACTCAAGCATTTTTTTCCCCCTTCACTCTAAGTTTCAGTTTGCTACGCTTAAGTAATGCATTTATCCTGCTTTCTGCAGATAATGCACTTATGTTTTTCGATATCAATAATAACTAATATCTTTCTACAGGAAAGAGTGTATCGTGATCTCGGCCGTGGAGTACTGCGGAATGCTTGGGATGGGTATAATTCTGCTCTGTTTGCATATGGACAAACTGGATCAGGAAAGTCGTGGTCAGTAATTGGTTACGGAGCAAACAAAGGTAAGTTATTTGTAACTTTGAAAGAACCTTTATAAATATGCTATTTTACTAGTAATGTTACTGGAATTTCTCTCACGTACGTAAAGCTAAATTCCAGTCACATATGATGTAACACTTACGTGGGACTACCTCTACTTCTTAACTACTCAAGTTGAACTTCTACCCATCAAATGCTACCTAAAATCGATTTGGTGAGTTACCACAGTTAGCTTAAATAAGTGCTGAAATCTAACAAGCAAAAATATCTAATTTTAACTCAAGTTTTTTTCTGCTTCACCACTCGAGAGAGACAAAGTAAAGTATAACAACAGAAAATTACCCGTTGCCTTGGCTTAACAGTGAAACAAACAGTTCGTCAATAGCCTACTAAGTTACGAATCTAAATATTTCTAAGCGACGCTACAAACTATGGGTCAGCAACTAAAACCTAACTCAAAACATTAATTTACCAATAAAATTACGTCGTGAAATTCTAAGTCTTCTTGAGTAGCGGCTTTTGCTATGATGGGTGTTGGCCGAACGTTGATATAAACACTCATACGGTTACGAGCCATTTCCCTAACTTTATACTAACTGCTTACTACTCAGATCTGCATAAGTTCTATGGAATGAGCGAGTTAGTGACGAAAAAGTGGCATACAGGAAAGATGCAAATTAATCTTAACTTGTTAATAAAATAAGAAACGTGTAATTAATATTTTGATTTTACGTTTCGTTATGAATTTTAGATTTCAAATAAACTGTTATTAAATAGTAAGCGATCTGGAAAAAAATCTGGCTGTTCCACTCATGTATGTAAATTTTGTCCCATCTGCATGGGCGCGCGTCAAGGACCTGCAGCAAAAAAATGATGTGAACAAAGGGACAAGGTGGAACATCACTTGATTTCAATCAGAATGTTGTGAGTTTGCAGTTAGGCTATTCAAGTATGACAAAGCACGTAAGAGCTATCTGCCTAAGAGGATGGATGCCTTTGTGGAGGACCTTTTAAAGGAAATGGCACTTATTACTGTACAAATGGGAAAAACCACGAAAACAAACCATGGAGCCTGCCCATTCTCTGGGATCGAACCAGATCGAACTCTCGGTATTCAGCGGTCTCAAACACTCGGCCTCTGGTGGGACCTAAGAGTTTTTAGAAACGAAATGAAAGGAATATGTAGTTACGACAGTTAATTTTTTTTGGTGATAAGCGTATGATATTTCACATGGTCAAGACTCAGTTTAATAATCGTATAATTCTTGATAATTATTGTCATATAGTCGTTATGCTATTCTCAATAGAGTATAAGTAGTCTTGGTTTCAGACTTTTGTAGTTTTGGTTCAAAGATTCTCATAACGGATATGGAGAGACGAAAAAGTTATCAGTCAACACTTATCTTTTTCAAGCAAGACCAAGTTTTTGGTTGTTTTTAATTAACTGAAGATCCTGAAGCATTACCACTGTTAATTTCCAGGTTGTTACCAGTATTCATACAAGCACACGAACTGCATAAAATAATCTCTATCTTGATATTATGCAGTATGGCCCTACCGGCCTCTGTTGCATATCTCGCCTACATCTGTTGAGCGCCTGTGATTGTATGCATGACAATAAAGAACGCAACTGAGCCAAAGAATGGTATACTGTATTTGTTGTGAGTTTTCCAGTTTCACTTTAAGGTCCATGAACCAAAAGATTTTTCTGGGCATTAGTTTAAAAAGCGCAACCACAAACATTTATGTTGTTTTGTGAGTGTGGATTAGCTTCTGAAAGGTCGTATAATGTAAGGTCGTTTGAAATATTTGTCGAGGTAACATGAACTCTAGAATGTATGGAAAGCATACTGAAAATAATATCGACAAATGATTGTTCGTCGCGATTAATTTTCGTATAACTACTGTGAACGACCAAGTGCGGCCAAGTGGGTAATCACTACTAGTAGCTAATTACTACCATTAGGAGTGGAAATGCACTACTAGTAACTAATTTCTAGTAGTGCATTCCAGTTTCTGTTTCAGTGGCTGAACGATATTTTCATAAATTTCTTATCATATAACATGAATATGAACCATTTTCTTTTCGGAATTCCTCCATAGACCTCTCCTATTGAGGGTATTTTTCTGAACGCCGTTAGTTTAGTATAATAAATATTATAGTCTAAGATGTAATTTTTCTCGACAGCTTCGTTAACAGTTCAAAAATCTCGGTTTAGAAGGTTTATATTTTTCTCAAAAGGCATTAATAAGTTTCCAAACAACTGAAATATAATTAGACGTAGCAAAGCATCATAAGCTTTTCTAGATTTATGACTATTTTCCCGAACAGTTTTATTTACTGTTTTGCGAAATAAAATTAACTAAAAAAATAGGCTTAATTTGGCTTAGATTATGAATAAAACTCTATCGATTTCGGGTTAACAATTAAAAAAATTCTGTTTTGAAGGTTTATAATTTTCTCAAAACGCATTAGTAGGTTTTTCAAACAGCTGATATAATTAGACGTAGCAAAGCATCGTGAACTTTTCTAGATTTCTGACTATTTTACCGAACAGTTTTATTTACTGTTTTGCGAATTAAAATTAACTAAAAAAATAGGCTTAATTTGCCTCAGATTTTGAATAAAACTCTACCGATTTCGAGGGCGATCAGACAGAAGTCCCTCTTTCTTCAGATACAAAAATTTTTTTGGTTCTTGAAATCGAGAGAATTCTATGCAAAATCTGTTCCAAAATAAAAAAAAAAATTACATCGGCTTCCTTTTCTTCCAATTTCGTTCGCAAATTGAAAAAAATATAAGATCTAACCTTTTTATACAGTTAGTGCGATCTTCTTTTATACCTTTTTTTTTATACAGTTAGTGCGATCTTCTTAGGAAACCTGTCGACTTCTTGCACAGGCGTGAATAATACCAGCACAGAAGAAAGGTAAAACAAAGTCTTTAATTTTAGTCAAACTCTTAACAAAAATGCACATACTTCGTGCTCACAATAACACCGACTATTTGCGGTGGGAACTTAAGAGTAATTTAACAATAAATTTAAAAGGCAACGAGTAGTGCAAGACTGCTTAAGATCAACAGGCTGACTCAGCAACCCTACAGCGGCGAATAGACTTTAACTAAGCGGCCAGAAGGCGTATCAGGAACTCAGAGTAACAGCAGGAAAGACAGAATAACTTTCTTTTTTCACACGTTTAAATACTCTACTTTACTTTACCTTAATTTGCGTCCTGGCGAGAAAATACTAAGGGAAGTTGAGAAATTCAGAAAAAATTACAAAAATGAGAATAATTGGTTATTCAAATTATGAGAAACCCTACAAAAATTTATTAGCGATTTTCTTCTGACTTATCTCGTAAACACTGAACAAGCTGACGAAGCCTATAGGTGGAAGAGGGTAAATTTATTGTTGGTCTTGTTTGCTCAGCGATGACAATATGGCTTTGCCTGGCATAGTATCTCAGTTTTGTTCGAAAGCATGATGGCGGACAGCAGTATTTGAGAATCTCGCACGTGTTTTTCCCCTCTCACAATGCCTCGTTATCACTTTTAAGCCAATATATTTTAAGTTTCCCGTCTCAGGAAATATATGACAGTAAGGCACATTCATATCTTAGGCGTGATTTAAACCTAGGTCCATCAGTATGGGTAACCGCTTCAGCTAGCCGTCGTATCGACAGGAGGGCATTTCTTTTATAGTTAAATATAGACTATGGTGTGATAAAAAATGAAAAATTAAAGTTGCGCATTTTAATTTCAAAGGAGTATTTTCACATTTCTTGAAAGAATTTCGTGTGATCATCCAATTAATAATCTTGAACAACTAACTACATTTAAAGTTTGGTACTTTTACTTATTGCCTAGACGTCTTTCACTTCTAAATGTCTTTGTATTTGTAGGCATAGTACCTAGGTTTTGTGAGGAAATGTTCAGAGGCATTGAAGACAAAAAAAGGGCTGGTGACACTACTGAATTCGAAGTAAGTTTGATTATTGATTTTAAATCTATCAAAACTTAATTAATTTAATTAAATGAAAAATATTTTATGGATTTTAGATACAAATACGTAAGAAAAATTGAGTTATTTAAGAAAATTATTAATTTAAAATCAAATTTAATAAGGAAGAAAGGCACATACTTACAAGAGCTATCGGGAAGTGAAGGAGTTAGAAGCTTGTTAGTTGTATACTTTATTGATCTTTTCACATTACTCGAGTTCATTCCTTTGAAGAGGACAATAGGTCTATTATTTAAAACAGTGGTGGCTTGTAATAAAGTTAAGAACAGATTATTATTATTATCACTCTGTATTATTATTATTATTGTGTTATTTGAATGTTAATTTTATGATAAATGCATATTTTGGTGTGTTTTTCTCATAGCTCACAGTTCACATATATGCAGCTTTCTACGTACAGTGTAGATTTGTGATAGCCTTACAAGTGCAGAATGGTACTGGTAAATGTTTTGCTGAAAGCCCATAATTTTCTTATCACCTTGTGCATTAAATTATAAGGACATAGATCCTTCTAAAAAATTGCTTTCAGAATGACATTTTTAATCTTTTTTGTATCCAATCATACAGCTGCTTTCGGCGTGTTTCTAACCGTAAAACTAAATAGAAAAATAAATTAAAGTAAATATTAACTGATGGTATTTTTAAATAATCTGTGTTTATTATTCTTAGGTGTATACCTTAACACTGAATAAAACGCTGCGTTGATGCATGCCACACGACGTCAGCAGTACGTACTTCATTTATTTATCGCTTCTGTATTTCACTTATTAACCCAGGACACCGTCCATTTGTTCTTACCTGAACCTTAGTTTTGGCAATTTTAATTCAACTAATCAGGTTTAAATGCATGCCCCACAACTGTTAACTTCTAAGGGATGATTAATTACAAAAGACATTGTGAATGTTTTGAGGGACGCAAAAATTAAGAAACTTGAAATCGTTTTGATTTCCATAATTTTAAGATAATTGTCAAGACATGCTATGCATTTTTGTATTCCCAGAATCGATTTATGAAAACCCTCTTTCGACGCACTTTTATCAAGTACTGTAAGCTCACTTTCGCAGCCATAAACAGCTTCTAAATGGTTTGAGAGCCTTCTTTGGCGAAGGCGATGTTTTGCCGTAGGAAACAAGAAATAATCACATGAGGCCAGGATGGAAATGTAGAGATATAAATTTTGCCTCTGTGGGGTGAATGTATGTACTATCATGGACAAATTGTCTTCGGCAGTCCTGTTCTTGACCTTCGTTCTTGAAGTTTCAGAAAATTTTGGTAGACATACTGTTGTGTAGTACTGAGCAATGAGGGATCTATTTTCCTCCAAAGGAACAATTGCGACATATTCGCTTTGGAAGAGGAAAATTCCCGCTATTTACTGTCCGATACTTTTCGGCTGCCTCACTTTTTTTGGTGAATTTTTGGCAGGAAAACTCCACACTATTGACTAACGCTCACAATCTGAATCAAAGAAGTAAATACATGTTTCACCACCTCTAAAAATACCGGAGTTTGTTCACAATTACTTTAATTGAATCTGACTAGCATTTAACCTCAGAACCATTCAACGCGTATACGTATTTGCTCATTTTTCAAATTCTGAGGAAATCTTAATGATTCGAAGAAAATCATGCAGATTTTGAATGATTATCTTCGAATCAGGAAACTCGAAGTCGGCAATAGAGTCATCAGTGCCACTTCAGTCTCTTTAAATGTTACTGGATTTTTTTTCGCGAAACATGTTTTTTACAGAGACGATATTTTTCTCTCGGTGTGGTCGCTGGACCTTCACCCTTCTCCTCCTTTTTCAATGAAGTTCGTCCTCCTCGGTATTTTGGAAATCACTGAAAAATTGTTGTTTGGAAAAGAACAGCGTCTCTCGAAACCCGTTGCAAAGGCTTAAAACTCTGAGACTCGTTCATCCCACTTTTAAAATCGTAGAACATCGTTGCGTGAACGTAATCTCTTTCCAGCTGCATAGTTGATGGTGAGTAACAGCTGCTCAGGTGGAAACAAATGAAGCCATTCAACCAGTGATGTTGAAATTTGCACGAGCGAATCATAAAAGTCGCTGTAACTGAACTAACAGGCCATAGCACCATTTATCTCAAAATTTATGTAGTGAATGACATATACCGTCTGCTTGTGCCTCTTAGCATTTCGTCTTTTCAGTGCGCTCGATAGTGACCATCACACTATGCTTATCAAATGTCAAGATTATCATAAATAAATTGTCTAATATAGGAAATAAGTTCCCAATGAAAGGATATTTGATAAAATATAATGACTTAGAATGAAAATTGAAGGAAGTAAAATGTTATGTTAAAACAAAGAAATTCATCTCTGTAAATTAACGAGATCCTAATTCAGCCATCACTATATAAGGCTTACTAGAGCATCATTCAGTGGTATTAATGATGGGAAATTTCACAGGAATAACTTGTGCATCAAGCAGTAGCAATATATGAAGGGAAAATTATTTAAATACTTATCAGAAGGGGCTCTGTAAGTTGTACTGAATGCGCAAGATAGTAAATGGTAGTTCTCCTTTGGAAAAGGAGAACTCTTAATACTTTTTTATAGTATCACACGGCCAGATCTGTTTTAGAATGTTTCACCGAGAATGATAATTTATTAGCTAAAAGGGAATCCTCAATCATATAGTCTGGTTATCCATTATGCATCTTAAACGAAGCAGAAAATTCTCACATAAAAGAAGCTGCCGTTCAATATTGCTTGTTGCTATCATAAAGGCACGAAATATAATACTAGTAAAATAATATCAGAGACGTCTGAATATTATGTCTCAACGTATTAAACTATCTGGAGACTGAGAGGAGACATTCTGATATTAATAATTTTTTTTTAAATAAAAAGAGTTCTTAGTGTCCGTGAAAAATACTGTGTATCTATAATGAATTTATTGTAATTATAGGAAGACTGGGTTTTTAATTATATTTTTATTTGTTTGTAATTAAATCGTAGTAATAAAAGTAGAAGTCTCCATAACTATTTGAAACATATTAATTTTGGTATATGTATAAAAGTAGAAATAGTCGATACTTCCTATCGCGCCAAAAATATCGAACTTTACAGCAGAGAAGCGAAACTTCTTGCAATAAGGTAAGTTAGATTAAGTTATTTGAATATGGCAAAACCACGAGGGCTATCTGCCTAAGAGGAGGGAAGCCTTAGTGGAGGATTTTCTGAGGGATACTGGCTCGTATTCACGTTACACATGGGAAAAGCGACAAAAACCAACCATACGGCCAGCTTGTTCGCCTGGGTTTCAAATGAAAGTAGATTGAACTACCAGTATTCAGCTATCTTAACCATTCGGCCACTGGTAGGGCTATGCTGTAAGGTTATAAGGTATTTCTCCCACTTCCCTAGCGTGCCTTCGGAGTGTAACAGAAGCACGCTGGGCCGGTATTCCAGAGGTCTGTGGTTCGATTCCAGACGAAGGCATTGTTAATTTTTCATCTTTTCTGCCTCCAAAAATCCCAATGTCTCTACAAGTGGCGCCCGAGCTAAAAGGGTTGTAGATGATGATTTTCCACACCCAGGATCCTCTAAAACCCTAGTCGCCTTTTAAAAAGGGGAGTATATAAGGTATTTCTCCCACTTCCCTAGCGTGCCTTCGTAGTGTAACGATAGCACGCTGGGCCGGTATTTCAGAGGTTCGTGGTTCGATTCCCGGTGAAGACGGTTGCACGTTTTTCATCTTTTCTGCTGCCAATTAACCTAATGACTCTACAAGATAAGTCGATAGATATTTAATAACAAGAAACATTAACTTTCCTTCATCGGGAATCAAATCCGATTAGTAGCTGAATGTCTCGACAATTGCAAAACAAGCGTATATGGGAGGACGGACTTTGACTCATTGCATTCCCCGCATTTAAAGGGGGACGGGTTGGATAGAGAAAACAAGAACCATTCGACAAAATTAAGATTGTGAAGAGTTATCATTCAGTCTACTTAAGTTCTCATATCTCTGTGGAGTAGTTAGGTTCTCTTCGAGCAGATATCAGAAAGAAAGAGGGGGGGGGGAGAATCAGCATTGTCTTAAGCCAAAACCTCCCATTAGCTGGCTGGATGTATTAATTACTAAACGAAGAGACAGGACAGGAATAACTTTAATTCATTACAATCGTAAACTAATTTTTTTCCCTAAAATTACAATAAAGACTTTTATTGAATTTCATTTTTAATGAAATTTTGCTTTCATAAATTTTGTATAAGTAATAATGAAGGCTTCCACTGCACAAAAGCAAGTAAATAATTCATTCAGATGAAACTGTCATTTATCAGAGTCGCTGCAGTAGCGTTTATTTTTTTGCTGGAATTGCTACAAGACCCAGTATTTGCATATCGTGACATGATATGAAATGTTAATTCATTTGCTTTAGTTTTGCATTATTAAATGAGCCCAAATACAATAATGACAGAACAGTCACCAGAGGAGAGTAAAATATGAATGTCCAAAAACTAAATAAGTATCACAATTTCGTAAATGGGGATTCATTTCGAACGTGCTTCGGAAAGGCTTCATGTACAGGAAGCAATTTTGGTTTCTTGCTGTGTTAACCATGCGTGTAAAAGGTACGCAAAATGGCTCCACCCAGTCTGCATTGGAGCAAAGATGATAAATGCTGTTTCTCTGGAAAACTAAACCTTTATCTGGCCGAAAAAACATTCCCACAACCCAGGTTCCATAAAAAATATCGTCAGCAATGTACAAACAATCGAATACAAATGTAATAGTTCAATTAATTTCAGATCATCTCTGTAGGTGTATAAGGTATTTTCTCCCTGCATGCCTTCGCGATGTAAGGGTAACACACTCGGCGCGTATTACAGAAGTCTAGGCTCGAGTCCCCGTGAGGGCATTGCTCCATTTTTCCTGTCTCCTGCTTCAAAATATAATAATGATTCTACAGCTGTTCTCTTTCCATATTGCTTGATGAGCTTTAGTTAATAATATTGTGCAGTGCAAGTGCAATAAATGCTTAAAAATTTGATGCGTTTTCAATGTGTAAGGATTACACTCAAATGACATTTAACATATATTCAAAAGATATCTAATGTTGGCGACGCTGAGGAAAATAAAACTCAAAAGTGGGTAATGAGCTAAAAAGGGATTTAGGAACCTATGAAATAATTCTAATTTCCTCACCATCTTGTTTTCATCTACACCCATTTGCTCCAAAAATATTTATATAAATGGCTAAATAAAAAGAATTGAGAAAAGAGAGCGAATATAATTGCCTACATTTTTAGTAATCGTGAATTTATTATGAATAGTTCTGGTTACGTACCGCTGTTGGTGACCGATATGGTGAAATGTTTGATGATAGAAACATACTTAGCAGAGTCTTTCTAAAATTTTAGATCGTTATCTCACATTGCGCTGCCACGCATTTGCCATTGGGCGAAACTTAAAATTTTGTAATTTATTCTCCATGTCACCTGGCAACGAAACATAAAATCTGCAATTTATTTTCCATGTCATCTGGCAAATAACCTATTTCTATATTATTGTCGATCGACATGACATACAATCGTTAAATTTTGTTTTCAAGTTATAACTGCTTAACAACGTGAGCGATTTAATAATAATAAAAGTTTTGGTTTTTATGTTTATTAACCAGTTATTTTCTAGAATACGTCTTACGTTAATTCGCCGATTTTCTTATGATTTGGAACTGTACTATTACTTCTCCTTTTTGTTAGCTCTCACCAGGATGCAAATGAGTTAAGGGTATTTAAGGCAAAGTTCTTGAAAAGTTTTAGGAAGTGAGTTTTGGGTAGCGATTCTCGCCGTAGTGCAATTATCTGGTCTAGTTCTGCTACGGCATTTATCCGACATTAGCCATTCTGATAACCGAAGTAAATCGGTCACTTTAAGCCAACGTTTCGTTAGGCAATTTGAACTATAGATTCCTGCGTTGAAATGTTGCAAAATTTGTATATAGATAGATAATTTTTATGTAGTTATATGTGAAATTGTTGTATTTTTCTGTATAATGTATAATGAAAATCTAGAGCGATGATGCTCTACCGGAAAAGTAAGAATACAGGAACAAGTCTATTTAACATTGACTATTTCGCCAAGCTGGCAACGGTTTTGGCGACTAATTTTATCGCCAAATTTGGCGAGAAATTGCCAAAGTCGCCAAAACTGGTGATCATTTGGCGACATTTGGGTCTAGTCCCTGTATAACTGTAATGGATATTGTAATTGATATTCTGTGTAACTGTAACCGCATTCGTAACTCATATGTTTTTCAGTAATTTCGAGGAGCAAAACGTACTGGAAGTATCTCGGCGGTCTGGTGAAAACTATATAAGACCGGAGAGAGCATTTGCTGTCAGTTGTTGTTAGTTCAGCATGAGTATGGAGTACAGAGATACCTCCTGGTTAGCTTAGAGGCACTTTGTATTGCGTTGTGTTTAACTCTCTCAGCAATTTGAAATGAAACTATTGATTGTACTCTGTGATACTGTGAAGAGTTGTAGGACTGGTTTTGTGGAATGTTCTAGAACTGTGAAATGTTACTCTTGGTAAAATAAATTTTATAAAGCTATCATCAATTCTGTATACATACAGTCTGTTACGAACCTGTACGCACACAACAGAATCTCTTTAAATTTTAAGATCAACTTCTGCTATCTGATTCCCTCAAGTGGGGGAAATTTAATCTCCGAGGACAAGCCGTGCAAATTTAAATTTTCAATTTAAGTTTTAAATAAAAATATATGTTGAAACCTTCTTAAGACTCTGTCATAATTTCATAGACGAAGCGATAACCCGCTTTGTTGTCTTAGCAGGGTTTAACAATGGAAAACTATCAAATAAAATGTGTTCATAATGAATAGCTCCTTGAAGCTTCTTTAGAGTGCTAGGTGGCGAATGCAGTAAGCAAATTAGCGTTCTAGTGTGTTCCTCGCATGTTCTACCGGAATTAAATCCGAAGCATATGCGGACCAGTCCGTCTGTTGAATTTCTTCGCCCTCAACATAATCGGCCACTAGTGTAGTGCGATATGGAAAAGCATTGTCATCCATTAAGAGGAAATTATTACTGATTGCACACATAAGCAACTTGACATTAAGGTAAAAAAAACCTCTGTATATTTCAGCATTCGTAGTTGCACCGGTAAAAATGTGTAGGTTAGTACGACTATTCAAAATGACGCCCGCCAATACCATGCTTCCACCACCTTTATACCGATGTCTGTATATATTACTAGTATTTTTAAGCCATTTTCAGATTTCTGACATGAAGCTTTTGGTTACCTATAGGTCTATGTAGACTTGTGAAGTGTCTGCCGTGCTTTATATTCTCTCAGTTTTATGCCATTTATCACAAGCCACCATATGCCTTTCTAACGCATTGTTCCACCTTCCCCACGCCAGCTTTTTATACAATATTATTCAAATAATATTGAAATTAAAATTAAAAAAAATCACTTTGCACTCATTTCTGCATGTGCCAAAAGAGGGGGAACGAAAGTTTGCATGTTTGTCAGAAGACCGGCTGTTTGCGTCCCGCTCACATCTACGGACAGGAGAGTACAATTAGCATGGTGCAGGCAGTATAGTGATTGGAGTACGGAGCAATGGGCGCCCGTTCTGTTCACCGACGAGTCCTGTTTTAACCTAAACACCGAGTCTCGCCGTACTTTCATATGGAGAGAGCCAGGGACCCGCTACCTACCCTTTAATGTCCGCGAAATGAACAATTATGGTGGCGGCGGTGTAATGTTTTGGGAAGGCATCATGTTGAATGGCCGCAAACCTCTCCACGTCTTTGCCAGAGGCTCTGTGACTGGTGTGAGGTATAGGGATGAGGTCTTGGAGCCCTATGTTTGCCTTTCCCGGGGTGCAGTGGGCCACGAGTTCATCTTACAGGACGATAATGCGAGGCCACATAGAGCTCTTCTGGTCGGCGAATTTCTCGAGAGTGAGGATGTTCGCCGGATGGATTGGCCAGCCAGGTCTTCAGATCTCAACCCTATAGAGCATGTCTGGAATGATCTGATGAGGGCAATTGCAACTCGCAACCCCCCTTCGAGAACCATCCAGGAACTGAAAACAGCGTTTCTGAGTGAGTGGGGCCATTTACCATAGGTACTGATAAACTGCCTTATTTCCAGTATGACATCACGCTGCGAGGCCTGTATGGCTGTAAGAGGGGACCATACCCCCTATTAAGCCATTTCTTTTGTGTCTTCTGTAACCGCTGTTTCAGACCTTCAGACTCCCATGAGTGTTACACACGAACATGTGTATCTATTATAACTGTTGAATGTTTATTTTGTTTGTATTATATCAACCTATGTTAACACCAAATTTTATTAAAATCTGTCCAGTAGTTCTGGAGATCGTAGATATAATATGAAAATTCTCTTAATTTATTTCACCAGTGTATTACAAGGAAACACAACATTTAAAAATTGAATATTGTTCGCGATATGCAGGAAAATCCCTGAATGTAGACGGGAATTAAAAGAAAACAGCTGATTCTAGTAAAAATATTATTCGTCATGCTCGTCACCCTTGACAACTAAAAGCCAAGGTCGAAATCATATTTTTCATTCAGTGAGGATTCCGTTACTGTATAGCACCGCCCCCTTTGCATGTGCGTTTTGTATATTTATTTTTAACACTCGCACGCAAGTTTCCATTTTGTTAGGATAAGTAGATTTCATTTTATTCTATTTTAATATTTAATTTTCATTACGTCGTTTCTGCTACAAATTTTTCTGGGGGAAAAAATTGCAAGTATCTTATTACAGTTTTTACCTCCTTTCTCTTTACTGTCTCTCGCTAATTATTTTGCAGAGGCTCCAAAAGCACAATAAGTTGACGAGTACGTTGTTGATATATCATACCAATATAATCTCTTATACATATATATGCTGCGTATCATATATCAGCGGTTCTTAATTGTATTCACATTTTAGTGGTTTTATACCCGTTAATTTTGTGCTTTTCCTACGTGAAAAGTAAGGAAAGATTACCATGCATACAAGCTATTTCTTATCTTCTGCCAGTTATGACAATCTGTAGTTCCAAACTTTGCAAAAGTAATTAAGGGAATAAAGTAACTCAGGAAATAAGAATAAAAAATTATACCTATGACATTTTTTAAGAAAGTATATTACTGTTTTTATGAGATGTGCAGTGCTTTCTTTGCCATAAAATGCAATCTAAATGGCAAATGGGTTTTGCATAACTAGTGGCAAAGAAATAATTATCGATTTTTATATTTTATGAACTCCAGACTAGACAGTGTCTTTCTCCATAAATATGTCATATTCAAAAGGGAAGTAATTACTTAACAGTTTTTTATGTCCTTACTGATTTAATTTTTATACCATTCCATTAATATTTTCCTCATGCACAACCAAAAGTCAGGACGTTTATTCTTTGAAAATATCAGGAATTTCCTACCGATGAAATGGTTCTCCTTGCCGTTCATTTTCTAATTGGGGGGGGGGCAAAATCTGTAAGCTTCCTCCCGCGTTTTTGATGCATAAAAAGTTATGAATAATAATGTCATGATATTCATTCCATTCTCAGAGGTTTCTAAAAAGTCGAACTGAGTCGAGAATAACTTAGAAACATTATTTCCAAGTCGGGCAATTAAATCTTTCGATTATCGTATTTATTTTGTCTTAGACTTAAATATGTATGCCATAGTTCCTTCTGAGATTAACTCATTTCGTTCAAAGATACTAAAGATGCTGTTTTACACACCAGGAAAAACAATTAAAGTGATTTTTCCAGTGAAATTTAGGCTCTGAAATTAGAATAATTGGGACTGCATGATATTTTTAATACACTTTTAAAAATGATATCAAATAGCGAATCAAATTTTTGTATGAAAAATCGTTTGCTCATTTCTGACTTTCGGAACCTAAAGGATACGCAGATAGCATTTTAAAAGTCGTTAACATGCGGCTGATTTAGCTTTTTACTTTATCATTACCACTTTCTGGGAAGGGTGCATCTTATCTCTTCCAGAACGGTAAAACACAGTCTGAATCATGTAGCAACGCAGGATTGGAAACACCATTTTCTTATGGTAAATGATTTTGTTTGGCCACAGTATTCCTCACACATTCTTTCATGATGCTTTCATTTGTAAACTGCCTTCAGAGGAAACAGAATGACTGACCACATGAATATGGAGTGGGCTGATCCTGCGTGTCGGTGCTATTTTCCTTTTGTGTCATTATTATTGCCGTTTATATATGTTTTGTTAAATATTTAGTAAATAAAATTTAAAATATAGTTAAAACATTTTTCATTTTGCTTTGAAAAAATCGGCCCGTTACCAGATTTTAGACTGGTTATTCGGCTCGCATGCAGTTTGAGCTGAGATCTTTGCCATATATGATCTCATGCCGAAATGAAATGCAAGGTGTTATGTCTTTTTACAAGCTGCCTTCTTTTTAATACCATGGGATTTTCTAGATCTCATTCAACTGTTCCCTGAAAGAGGGAAAAATAATATTGCGAAGGGCGAGAAACTGGTAACATTTTGGCACGTTTTTTTACTCATAAATTACCTCGGCGGTATAGATTTAGCAAGAAGTGACCAACCTTTTTGATTTAGTATTTTGTAATACGAACTGTGAGTAATTAATTGGATAAAATATATTATTTTCAGCTTATTGTTATGACTTTTGAAATGTGAATACTGACGAAAATAGAATTTCTAAGCTTTTCAAGCAATCTATGCAAGAACATTAAACAAGAGAAAAGATTAAGTAATTTTGAAAATTTCTTTGATTAAAATATACGCGTAATAATAATTATACTTGTATTTAGCGGACATTTTTATGGAAATGAGCAAACTTCAGTAGAAGTGTGATATCGTAAATGTTAATAACTTTTCGTCAGTTGTAATAACTGCTGGCAACTTCCTAGCTTTTTCAAATTTATTTTTCATCTTTTATCAAAAATGTATGCTAAATACTATTAGCAGTAAAACGGGTGGTAAATATTGTTAAACTAATACACTAATGATGCTCTTTTAACGCGAGGGAGGAAACAATGGATTTTCTTCCTTTGTTGTTGAAATCAAATATGACGTATTATAAGTTATTTGTTTATTTGTTGAAATAAAGTATGTCATATCTAGATACTGCATTCGTATTTAAAGATTTCCAAAGTAATTGTTTGTGGTCAGTATCTCTTTTTTTTACTTTAAACAAATAATATATTAATATTATTTGTTTAAAATAATAAAAAAGAGAGGATACGATTGATTTCAAAGTATTCTCTTAAAATTCTAATAATATCTATAATACAGTTCTCAAGATTTTGTGATTTAGAAGAAAAAAAATAAAAACTTTTGCCTGTAGGTCCGATTCAGTATGCTAGAGATATACAATGAAATTGTTCGAGATTTGCTAAATCCTGGCGGAGATCGGAAAAGAGGTCTAAAAGTTCGAGAGCATCCTAAAAAAGGATTCTACGGTGAGTACTAATAATTTACTCTTCTTCATGACATAAAATACAGAGCAAAGGCCTAGCGTAACATTACAGACCAACACAACATTTCCGTTGTACGAAAGAACAACTTTTTTTCGAAGAGCTGTTGAAAAACAAAAGCTCTCCTTATATACTCTTTGCGACATCTTTGTATCGAACTATTAGTATTATAACTTTGTTGTCGTTATCTTGTCTGAGGAGTCAGTGCAGAGGAGTCAAATAGGACCTAAAGTATCCAGATTAGCCGCAGCAACATCAATAATCTTCGAAGAATAGAGGAATTGGCGTGAGGGAGCTATATCTATACTGAAGAGCTTGGTCAAAATAGCAGGACAGTCGAAGAGATGGTCTGGAGAAAGTTGGATATCAGTAAGGACAGCTATTATAATTTTGATGGCCATCAGAGGATATCTTCATTCATTTGAAGTGTTTTGTCGTCAGTCTGGCTATGGTATTGGAAATGACACGTATACAATTTAGGGCAGGAATGGAATTCTTCTTGCTTGACTGGGAGGTAAATTTTCGCCTGGCTATCGCGTCAGCATCGGTAAGGGTTAAGCTATTGGGAAAGTTGAGAACTATTTCGGACGTCTTTGGCAAGGCCATCAGCCTGCTCATTTCCGTAAACATCAACATGCGTTGGTATCCACTGCAGTATGCAGGTCTTTGGGCTGCAGTAGTTTTGTTCATGAGCATGATAAATTCTTGGGTAAGTTGAGAGTTGCCCCTTAGGATGGCTTAAAGCGCAGATTTAGAAGAAGAGGCCATTGGCCATTGGAGGCCTGGATTGCCTTAAGGTAGATATCTAAAGCCTTTTTGATGGCCACGAGCTCTCAGGTATAATTTGAGACAATTTTGCCAACAGGTATTTTATGGGATTCTGATTCACCATTAGCAAGAATGAAATAGATGCCAACGCCACCCCTGTCGTGGTCTGAGTCGGAGAAACTATCTGTATATGGAATAGCTAGATTTTGGGCCGAATTTGAAAATTCATTGATGGTGTGGATGCCTTTTTCTCCTTGATTATTGCTGCTGGCTCTTTTTTGTTACAAGGCTGCAAGAGGTTTAAATTTACAATTGCTTACGGGAGGGACTGATAGAGAGAAGAGGTTCTTTGACAATATCAATATCTTCTTGCTGTAAGTTGATTTCTCTCCTGATTTCATTGTCGAATTGTAGGATGGAGGACCGTTTTAATCTATTTTTTCCTTTTCGCGCCTTGAAAGTTTTGCTGCAGATATGAAGATCTGTAAGGCTATAAGGTATTTCTCCCGCCTTTTTAGCATGCCTTCGTGGTATAGTGATCTGCAAACTCAGCGCGTAATTGAGAGATCCGCGGTTCGATTCCCGGCGAAGGCGTTGCATATTTTTTATCTTGCCTGCTTCCAAAAATACCTAATGTCTCTACAGTGGCGCCCGAACTAAAAGGGTGTTGGATGATGATTCTCCACACCCAGTATTTTGCGATTGGGTCCTCTAATAACCCCAGTCGCTCTTTAAAACGGGGAGTATATAAAGTATTTCTCCCGCCTTCTTAGCGAGCCTTCGTGGTGTAGTGGTCAGCACACTCAGCGCGTAATTGAGAGGTCCGTGGTTCGATTCCCGGCGAAGGCGGTTGCTAATTTTTCATCTTGCCTGCTTCCAAAATTACCTAATGTCTCTACAAGGCTTCTAATTTTGTTTGTGAACTTGGTGATGGCCAATTTTCTTTTTCTACGAGGGTTAGGCCGCCTTCAGTTTCTGCTTTGTTGTTATTTGTAGATGAGACGGCAATAATGATCTTAGATGCTCTGTACTGGACAGTGTCGATCTTACCATTTGCAGAAGATGAGACTTGGGCCCAAATGGGGGCAGCATATTCTAGAATCGGCCTAACAAGCGAAATATAACTATTAAGAAGAGTTGTTGGTCGTGATCCCCAAGATGCACCACATAATCTCTTAAGAATATTTGTTAGAGATTTGTTCAAGGTGTGTAAATCTCAGCTCATCATTAAGAGTTACGCCAAGGTACTTGGTATGTGTGGTTCGTTTTATTACAGAACCACATAGATTTATAGTAGGTTGAAAGGGCTATCTGCTTTTCCTGCTGGTTGAGAAAATACAATAATTAGTTTTGTCAGGATTTAAAGTGAGCTTGATCTCTTTTGACTAATCTTCAATGCCTTGCATACAAGGATTGAGAATCCTTTGTGACTCATAAATGTCAGAGTGAGTATGCCATACTGCAATATCATCCGCATAACACGCAACTCTTGCCTCCTTGCTGATGTGAGAGTCGATGGTATTAAGGTAGAGGAGGAAGAGAAGAGGACTTAACACACAGTCCTGTGGGACTCCTGCCCAAGTGCGATGGGTTTTTGAAAACGTACCATAAACTTTGAAGTTTCTTCCTCTCAAAAAGTCATTTATTTAGATGAAAGAGTTACCCAGAAAACCTACTCTACTCTATCAATTAATCATAAAGTTAAACTGCATTATTGATATGTGAAAAGTACGTAGTATATGGGCTTTACCTGCTCCTACGCAAAAATCAGGCATGGCCAAACAGTGCTTTGCGAGATCTATGCGCCTCGTGATGTAACAATCACTAGTTTCTGTTTTGAAATATAATTTGAAATGGAAATATTACTTTTTAACTATCAGTAATTTAATGTTTTAATTACATTAAGTGCATAATAATTTTAAGAAATTTTAAACTGTGCATTAATCGTAATACATGTATACTGACTTTCATTGAAAAGATAAAACTTATGATACAGTTTTACTCTAACAAATGAGGTAATTAAATGATTCAAGACCATCCTATGCCATATTTCCTCGCGTTCCCCCTATTTTCCACTAATTTTATCGTCCAAAAATAGAGAGGGGAAAATTATGCGAATAACATGGGTTACGAAGGACGCGGTTACAGTAAGACCATAACAAATAAAAACTAGTCATAAGTAACCTAGAGGTAACTATCACAGTATTATTTCTTTAACCATTCCGCGACAGAAAGCGCAAACGCGTGCTTATAGCTGAGGCCGGCTGTCTATTTCACGAGTGTTTGCCCAGGGCCGGAGGTTTTTTTTGCTATTAAGACTAAATCCATGAAGAAGTAAGAAATGCACTCATTTCCCGCCCGGCACGCTGGCGTGCCATAGATTTTTCTCGTGATATAAACATTCACGTTTCTATATACCTTCGAATCCTTTTTTGTATTCTTTTTTTGCTACTATGTAGTCTTTTAGGGTTACTACGTGAGGTTCTGTTACGTTTTGCATTACTTTCATTTCGGAACGCCTTCAGTTTACTATGTACCCTAAATGACTTCAGTTTATTATGTCGAGCAAGCGTTTTTTTATCAGACGAATGATAAATGACCCAATTAGTGATATGAATGAGAGTCGTGATTAATTTCCCAAAGAGTTAGAAAGCGGTATTTCCAGTGATTCTCATATGGACATTTTGTCAGACTGAGCTCACTGAGTGTCCATCTTCCAGTTCACGTGAAAGATTTTAATTTTGGAAAGAGACTTTCTTGTATTTTTTTACTAATTTAAAAGTTTGTTAATTTATTTTATCAATTGAAACTTTGGAATAATTTGAATATCGCTTCCGAAAATTATTTCTCAAAGTGAGGAATTATTTTATATGTTTTCATGTAAAGTAAAGAATAAAAATATTACATATATGATAGCTTAAAGAGCCGTCATAAAGCATGACATTCTGTAACATTCCTTTCCCCTTTCGTTTATATAATCAAAAACCACGTGTATCTGAGTCATGCTATTCTCATTTTGAGTAGAAATCTACATGTATCTGAAACTATGCGGACGTACAATGCCATCTTGTGCCAAAAGTTATAGTTTTTGATACATTCCAGGACACTGGCACAAATGTATGATGGTCGGGGGTGAACGAGAAAACGCTCTGGTACGCCAGTGTGTCAGACGGGAAATGAGTGCGTTTCTTGCTGCCACGTATACGTGACAGTCACGCGAAAGGGTTAAAAGAAGCTTGCATTCCAATAAGAATACATGGTAATATTAACATTACAGTATCTAATGAGCTATTTGCATCTTTAATCCCCTGTAACACGTTTTTATATTTGTCTCAGCTACTCATTGGGCCTCAAATCATGCATAAATATTTAGAGAAGTTGAATGTATAGCTAAATCATCGAAATCGTAGACTGAATGTCAGTTCACATTTGTTTCGCTGTGATGGGCTGATTCTTACATTAGGCGAGCATAAAGTTCAACATTTAGAAGGGATAGGTTCGGCGTAATACTTTTTTTCATAAAACTGCGTTATTCTTCTCTCAAATGAAAAGCTTTTTACGATGATGTAAAAACCATAATAACTACTTTCGTTTTAACAGTTTAATCGTATTAAAATATGTCTAAAAGTTACAGTCAGAAAATAAAAATTAAATAAGTACATAAATGCAAATTTGAAAATGAGAAGACAATTCTTAATTTTCTATCCGAAAAAGAATACTCAATACGTCGCAAAAAATTTGAAACCTTTTATATAGCCTAGAACGTTTCTAAACGCAGAATTATTTTATACGTTAAGATATAAATGACAAACTATTACAAATGAATTAAATGAAACAAATCTTTGTGAATTTGCTTCAACTGTTTTTTAAATAATAATAATAATAATAATAATAATAATAATAATAATAATAAAACCTTTTTCTACTTTTAAAGTTACATAGAAATCTACGCGGCTTTTGGAAAATCTAATTGCGGCTTCCAAATACTCCTAAATTTTATTATATGGTTCCTATTGACGTGAAGTTTGGCCAAATCTGATACAAATATTCACTGTTATTGAAAGTAATTATTAATATATACTATACGGGTAAATAAATTTACAGAATGGAGACAACTACTGTTTAAAACAATATTTCAAATTTAAATGAGCTAAAATATTGAACAAAATCTTTATTCGCAGATTTCTCTAATTAATTTGCATTCTATCTTAGCTTATACTTATTTCCGAAAATGTTTGTATGTATTTTCAAACACTCTCAGATCTCTCTCGTTTTAGCGGAGGGTTTGAAACTTTCAATGGTGACAAGTTATAAAGAGATCGAGAGAAAATTAAACGAAGGTACTACCAACAGGAGTATCGCTTCTACAAACATGAATGCAACAAGCAGGTGAGAGCTTATTCAGTTTTCATATGAAATGCGTTAAATCTTAGTGTTTTTGATTCAAGTTTTGTAAACATTTTATTTTAAGAATATATGCATTCTGTTTAATAATTCATTTAAGTAAGTTTTTTGCATGGTAGTCTCAATAGAAACGATATTTTCTTTTTCTATCTTTCTCTCTCTCTCTCTTTCTCCCTCTCCTTTTTTTTTTTTTTTTGGTAATAGTTTTTATGAAACTTCTGGATATATTGCGATCTAATGTGGACACTACTAAATGAAGAGGGAAGCTTCATTTTATCATTCTTAGTGACAGCTTTGTTTTTTCCCTTACTTGGTATTTTCATTCAGTTGATAGCTAGTGGGACAGGTATTTTGTATTTTTGATAGCTTTTTTAGCTTTTTTACTAATGCCTTTTTAAACATAGTGACAGAAATAAATAAGGATTGGAAAAAATACCTTTTTAAGTATATATTGTTGCGTTTTTCTTTTCCTAACACCAGTTGTTACGTTATTTCACGTTCGTACGGGGCTCGTAGATTTGGAGTGAATAACAACGACACTTGATGAAGTATCGAAACATACTTTATTTACCAATATTAATCAGATAGCTCCAAAATCATTTTTACAGTCGAACTGTTATAAACACGCTGACAGGTTCAGCGACACAACCTTCACACTGTCAGGCAATAACGGTGGAAACAGCTTCACTGCAAAGCACCCGAAACAACTCCCAACTCTGCTTGGTCGTTCTCGGAACTCCACGTACTCTCGAGACTCTCCACTCGATGCACTCGTCGATACACAAGAATATAGCTCTCGACTCAGCACAGTCTAAGACAAAACTCGACAATGCACTAAAAGATTCTCTAAATGCACTCGACGACCAACTCGGCGCTAGACTTCGAGACACTCGCTCAATGACTATCAGCTCGCTAGACGAGACACACACACTACTGACTGCGGAACAGCAGGGTTTATATAGCTTTCGGCTTGTGTTCGAGAACATTCTGGGCTAAACGGTAAAAATTCGTTCCAGAAGGTTCTCCATCCGTCCATGGTATATCGCCAATTTTGTCGCCAAATGGGCGATTTCTAGCTAAATGTGGCAACACTGCATAACCTTGCCATTTTATGGCAACCCTAAAACTGCTTTGCGGGAAGCCATCTTACCGCGCCTGTATATTTCGTAACAATACAGTTATATTATATTTTATTCTAAATGTTAGATTCTTAAATACTCCTCTTAACTATGCCACTTCTCATAAAAAATAATGCCACCATATGCATCGTTCTTAATAGGTAAAAGTAACGGAAACGCTTTAAATTGCTCTTTCACATACCGGACAATTTTGTTGTAGTATTGTATGAAGTGTAAATTTGAATCGTTTCAGGCAATATTTGAGGATAATAATTTATGTTTATTCTAGCATAAATTAGAGGATTATGTAATACACCTATTTTAAAGAACATTAAACATCTCGAAATATATGTTTTTATATTAATAATAAGCGGTAGTACTTAAAATAGGGCCACCCAGACGGTGTAGTGCTTAGGGGAGTCTGACTGCGATACCGAAGGGCCCGGGTTCGAGTCCTGGAGAAGGCATTGGATGTAAAACTTTCTGTCCCTTCATAGGAGGAGTGTCCAATGCCGTTGTAGGCAAGTGGCCGTCATTGGGAAGAAAAAAGGAACTTAAAATAGAACTTTCAGACATTAACTATAAAGAGTTTACATGAATCTTTAATAACTTGACGTTGAGTTTAATTCATTAGTATTTTTAAATTTTCAGATAATGATCATTGTAGGAGATAATGTTTTAACTTTGCACACTCGGTGCAAGTTAACAAAAATAATACGTAGTTAAAGCATTTTTCTGTTTTTGATTTAACCGTCCGAAAAGTTTTAACTTGTATTATTTTAGTATAATAGTACTGCTCTACAAATTAATAAAACATTTTTCTGTAGTCGTGCTCATACAATTGTTGGGATTCATCTTGTTCAGAAGGGTAAAAAGGGTAATGGACAGGAAACTGCAAAAAGCTCCATCGTTCATCTTGTGGATCTTGCTGGAAGGTAAGCTTTTAGAATAGTCTTTCTGTATATTGCCGTTATTAAAAGTACCTTAGTCATCAAAGGAAAAAAAAATCCTCTGCGTAAGATCGGTCATCTTAGTTCAACGGTGTAAGCTTGTGGGTCCTAGGAGCTACTAAGTAAATTGAAGGAGGTGTATGTACACTCTGTGAAGCCTTTTCTTAATTTTAAGCACTATAATTAATTAGGTTAAGAAGGATTAAGAAAATAATCTCAGTTAAATAAACAGAATTAATTCAATGTGAACCTACTTTGTGATCAAAGAGTAATAAATTAAGTTTACGTGTTTAATTTGTAATAGTAATTGATATTTAAAAACTTAAATAACGTCTGATTAGAAGGAATCCCAATCTTATTTTGCTTAAAATCATCATGTTATATAGTTCTCATGTGTCTAGAAGCTTGTGACAGTCCTGCAGATCTACTAGACTGATAAAGCATTATCGCTGAGTCTGAAGAAATCAGAATGTCGGAAGGCAGTTAAAATAACCTTTTTTTATTTAAGTCTTAAATGAAAAGAAAGACACAGCTTCTACTGAAAACGAACTCCTGCGACCTGCGGATTAACCGAAATTAACATAACAGACACTTAAATTTCAAATGTAAATAACGTAGTCGGAGACTACCCATAAAATAGGCTAATTAAGCTGTCTCAGATATTTACCGGCGGATATTTTAAAGCGTTAGCTAGCAAGACGCTACAGCCGGACAACTTAGGCAGAACTGGCGAGAGTAAGTGATAGTAAGACACGGCTGCTAGAAATTAATGTAAATATTCAAAAACCTCAGCTTAAATGCACAAAAACAACTAATTTTCATTCTGATTAAGACTGCGGAAAGGAGAAGATATCGTAAGTTAGTTATCGTTAGTCAGTAAATTAGAAGTTATCGTTAATTAACATAAAATACCTTACAAGGTTTTTAAACATTCAGCTGTCAATTGAGTTTAAATACTAATTTAAGTACTCAAACTATTTAGGAAATTATAAAAGATTTTCTGTGCTTGTTGAGTGTTGTAAATAATTTTTAAAAATTAGAAAAATTTCTATTAAATAGTTAAATAAATAAAATTGTTGGGATTACAGCTACAATCTTTTTTAAATTCATAGTCTTTTCCCTGAATTATTTTTGAGAAACCTGTAAATTTTTATCTTTTGAGTCAATAAAATTCAGGTAAAACTGAAGATAGCGTCTCTTCAGACTAAAACTGTATATCATTTTACGAAGGAACCCAATTCTTTTAAGATTTAGGAAAGATTTCTGGATATTTCCAGTTCATTTGAAGTACACCCGATTCACTGCATTTAGTTCTTTGATTGTAAATTGAATATTTAAATTCTGAATGTACTTTATAATTTTTTTCTTAGCGAGAGAGCAGCAAACACTGGAGCTACAGGTGATAGATTAAAAGAAGGAGCAGCTATTAATCAGTCTCTGTCCTGCCTTGGGAACTGTATACACGCTTTGGCGGAAAGAGCGATGGGAAAGAATACGAGAGGTATATTTTACGTTCTCTCTCTTTTTTTTTCTTTAAAGAAGAGGATTGACAAAAATTACAGTTTTAGAAATCTTAACAAGACTGTGGGAAATGCTTTTTTTAATGCGATTCATTGCATAGTGATTACATACATAATAGTGAGTGTACAGAATTTTAGATATAATTCACAAAAGTCGATGACGTATGAAAAAAACAGCTTAATTACGGTTTAAAATTCTACATACAATATTTTATGCCTATATTTTTTGTTCACAAAAGCTTCTGGATTGTTCCTAGAAGTCAGCTTTTCGAGCACTGTTTTGTCTTGTCATTATATAGCTCTGAATTTATGAAATGGTACCGTTTGAGGTGAGATTTCATTTCAGGAAACAGAAAGTGGTCTACAAATGCACAGCGAGAGAGAACCAGCGACTGAGCGCTAAAAGCCATTGAACACTGGTAGTTCTGTCCGGAGTTCGAGTACCGGCGAACGGGCTGGCTGCATGAGCGTTTTTGCGACTCTCCACATGTGTAACGTGGTCCCTTGAAGAGTCTTCTACGAGGCATCCCTCGCTCTCCCTGTAACGTCAAAGGGCAGAGCACGTAATAAATGAATATATAAATGCACAACTAGACACATTACACATTTGTGTTTACAATGCGTTGTTTGTTGGCAGACGCTATATATATATATATATTGTTTCTTTTGATTCAATCACTAAATCCGCAACGGCAGGTATCGGCTTCCTAAAAATAAAATAAATAATTCCATTCACATTTTTTTTTGTTAACTCATTATATTTTATTGGAAGTAAGTTTATAACAAGAAGGGGGTTTGACTACTTAATTACGGAAGAGTCTCACAAACTCGACTCCCGATCACTCAGCTTTCCGCATAATCCGATAATCACATTTTTAATCGCTAAATGATTTCTGCTGGTCAAGCAAATATTATCTTTAAAATAATGTTAAAGTTAATTAGTTTAGTAATCGTCTGTGATGAATCATGCATCATACTGTTTAATTCTATGATTTATTAATAACTACAGCAGTAGTTCTCAATCTTTTTTACCCTATACTTCCCTTTCACCGCTGCTAAACGATCATTTTTCCCGAAAAATACAAATAGACGTATTTAAATTTAGATTATTTTTAATGCGTTTTTAATGTGTAATTTCGTTCAATACCTATATCCATGACAATTTTATTAATTATTGTCTCTTTTTCCAGTCTCTTCAGGTATAAAATTTTATTTCAATTGTCATGTTAATTTGCTTTCGTCTCTTCTCGTTCGACATTCATATTTGCACAGGCAGGTACGAGTACAAGTGGGCGGGACACATGAATTTCATCTTCGGTTATACAGTATAACCTCATTGCACTAACTGTACAGCTCCGCACCAGTTTTGATGACGAACACCACAGAGGACACAAAACACTACGCAACACTTGTAAGCCTGAATATAACCTGAGAAACTCTGCCCAGAATTAATTAAAAGTTTGTGAGGTATTTTCTTCTTCCTTACCACATGCCTTCGTGGTATAATAGGGAAACACGTTCGGCTAGCATCGGAAGGCCAGAGTTCAAGTTCCGGCTAGGGCAGTACACATTTTTCACGTTTCCTGTTTCCAAAATATCTTAATGACTCTACAAGTGACGCCCGAACTAAAAGAATGATGGACGATAATTTGTCACCACCAATATCTGGCAACTGTGTCTGTCCCTCCCCAGTCACTATTTAAGAGTAGATTACTTTTTTCCTCCTTACATCGTGCCTTTGTGGTGTAATTGGGAAGTACGTCCAGCTAGCATCAGAAATACCGGAGTCTGAGACCCGGCGAGGGCACTGCACATTTTTAGTGTTTTCTATTCCAAAATATCTAATAACTCTGCAAATTTAGACTACAGTAAGGTACAGTCACAAACTTTCGCGCAAGGCTGTAAATGGCTAGCAGCAGAAAGAAATGTGAATGATAGTCGACAGCAGCTAACTGACTTTCTTCAATCCCTTTTTTGTTGAGAGGAAAAGAAAAACATATTTTTTTCTGGGGAATATGAATCATTAGCGAGGAATAGTAATCGTAAAATTTGGACATGAATTATTCTGAACACTGCTTCAGGGATTTAAAAATTGTGTGCCGACACTTTAATAGAATTTGGTACATAAAACTGCAATTGTAGTGAAGTAATCGAGGTGTCAGCAATACGTTTACTGATTTCAAAGCAAATGGAAGTTATAGACTATGTACATTAACAGATTACTTAACTTATAAGTTAAAGAAGGTACTTAGGAAAGATATCTACAGGTTTTAATTTCCCTAACCTTTTATACCAGGCACGCGCTTCCAGTTATAGAGTTTTCTAAGAAAAGTACGGAATATTATGAAATAGCTTCATCACTGGGAGTAGAACGGTTTAAAAAAATAATCTTTTTAATATGGTTCCGATGCAGTAAAAAATGTTCATTACTTCTTAATTTCATAATGAATATTTTTATAACTGGGCACTGGGCATTTTGTATAGGAACCGTAAGTTAAGTTTTATGTTTAAAAAACTGTTTTATACCCAGTGTTGAAACTCCCCATAAAATTCTCTATTTTAATTTGAGAAACTTCTTAATGGTAAGTATATTGCTAATATCAATAATTAAGAAAGTTATGCCTGTAACCCCTTTTCACGAATATTCTACATATACAACATTCTACGTATACAGTTTCTTAGCAAAAGGCTACTTAGGCTTTGTTGATTACCCGAAGTTAAGTATTAAAGTAGATTTCATAACCTGATACAGAATTTTCTATTCCTTACTTTATTTTATGAGACATTTTACAGTTGGAAATATCTCCTAATGCAAGCAAGTTGAAAAGGGAGATTTAATATCAAGTACGAACTGATGGATTTGATATTACATTAAGACACATTGTAGCTGAAAATAGTATTATATTACCATTTCCAGAATAAATAGATTTTACTTCAGGTAAAATCCAAGGAAGATTCTTCCTTTTAAAAAAATGATCTCCAAGTTTAATTGTTCATGTGAATGGTCTCAAACGAACGCAAATTGCGTGCGGCCGAATGCATGATCTGTAGACGGGCTTGAATTTGTTTTTAGTGAAATGAAAAATTTTTATCCACAAAATAAAAAATATTTTAGCCAAATTTTAATTTTCGCTTACTAAATATTTATCAAAACATACATACAAATAATGGTAGCGTGAAGGAAAAAAATTCAAATTTATATTTATTTTCCATCTGAAATCTAATGTTTGGTACCTGCAAGACAATTTTTGGTTACACTTTGTAATTTGAACATATTAACAGTTAAATATATTAATGTTTCAGATTTGTCTTTATTGCAAATAATTCTAATATGTTTAAATAATTATTAACTTACTTTAATATAAAAAATAAAAAAAATTTTGAAAGCTTTCTATTTTTTCAGAGAAGACTTAGCCCAAATTTAGTCTCTAGTATTTCCCATTATTAGCACACCTATTTGAGAGAGGATATGCATCCAACCAACACCTATGAAGAGGGGATAAAATCGTTTCTAGAATGCTAGAAAACAACGCGTTGAAGATTATTCGAATAATAATAAATACTTTGCAAATGTATAATTATTTAACATTTTCAGGCATTTCACTTGTCTTGGTCATATTTTAAATAGCCAATAGCCTTTTGTATTTAAGGTAATGTTCTTGCATAACTATTGTATAATACTTATTTATGTATTATAAATATTTCAGTTCCTTTCCGAGATTCTGTTCTCACTCGTCTTCTAATGAATGCTTTGGGTGGCAACAGTAGGACAATCATGGTGAGTTATACTGCCTTTCAATTTAAATAATTTTAAATAATTTTGCTGTAGTTCAAAACGTATGTACATTTCAAAATGTAGTCATTTGATATTTTTCGGAAAATAGAACTTACTTTTTCGGAAAATTTCAAGTAAGGTTTCATAATGATGTAATTTGTCGAATTCGCAGTTTTATGGGTATTCTAATGGAAAAATTACTGAAAAACGTAGAGTTTTTAGCAGTTTCTAAAGTTTTTCTCGAATTCATATGACATGAAATATGAACATTCGACGTTGGGTTTGTGACGCTAGAAATGAATGGAATGCATTTCTGCGTTTTTGTTTTGAAATAGGTGAAATATATTAAGTCTTTAGGCTTATTTCTCTTGATTGTTTAGCTTAAAAATTTATCTTTATAGCTTTTTTTATATGTTATCCTTAATTAATTAGAGCAATCGGAAAGTACGATGACTGGGAAGGTCGATCATTAAAAATAAGAAGGCGATTCCTTTGTATAATTCATCCCGCGAACGGGCTGGCTGCATGGGTGTTTTCGTGGTTTTCCCCATGTGTAACGTGTATACGAGCCAGTTTCCCTTAGAAAGTCCTCCACGAAGGCATCCCCCCTTAGGCAGATAGCCCTAGTGTGCTTTGCCATAATTAAATACACCACCACCTTTGTATAATTCTTTTTTTGTCATTATTTTACAATGCTATGAGGCATGTTTGTCATGAAGCAAACCAAAAGTTACATGAGAAAGAACCTCTGTAAAGGGAGGAGTAATTTTTGTACTGAAAGAAAAATATCCGAAAAAACTTTTCGATGAAGTCATGTTGATATAAATAAGTTTTTATTTGATTTAATTTTAGATTTGGTAAGAGCAGTTAAATTTCACTTCAGAGAAAGAAAAGGATCTAGTTAGTTGCAAATAGTAAATATGCGTTGATGGAAAAAAATCAATTAGTTAAGAAATTAAATAAAAAATATAAATATACCAGGCTGAACAGTATATCACATTACCTAGGGGTTAGAACATGTAAGTTAATTTTCTGCTGCAACAAAAGTTTTATCTGTTTGGCCCAAATGTTTGGATTTATTACTATTATGAGTTCCTCAAAAAAAAAAGAAATACTCTCGAAAACGCAGTGTGGAAGGATATCTTTGATAGTGTGGAATGATGAAAGTTGTCGATAAAGGTTGAAGGCTGCTAAGTTTTATTGGAGAATTCCTCTGGAGAGATTATTCAGTTGTTTTTAGTTTTCCACAAGATAACTCTACAGTATCTTTAAATGTATATATTTGATTAGTTTTAAGAGGCCGGAATAACAGCGATGAACTGGTCGGCTATTTCACTTAATTACAGACTCAGAGATCTTCCTAATCGAGCCTATTTGTATAAAAATAAAGAATGTAATACTGAGAAATGTTATAACAATAAAAATGAGATAAGAAAAGATAACGTGGATGCTTATCAATACAGTAATATAGAATTGAACATTTATATTCCGAGCCAAATAACGTACTATCTTGCAATGAACACTTGTAATTTAAACTCGTAAGGATTGGCTACCAAATCATGATGATGACGAACTATCATCCACCACCTTTTAATTCGGGTGCCACTTTTTTTTTTTTTTTTTTTTTTTTTTTTTAAAGCAGGAGAGGTGAAAAATATGCAGTGCTTTCACCATCACTCGAACCCTGGACCTATCTAATACGTGTCGAGTATGCTGCCAATTACACCAGGAAGGCACGCGGAAAGGAGGAATAAAATACCTTATAGTCTGAATATATAAAAACAATTAGTTGACATATCTTTTAGGGTGAAAACGCTTTAAAATCACTGATTGATTTTCCAGTATCGGGTTCTTTATCCTCGGCGCACATTTCGCGTTACTTTAACAGTTTCTTTTTGTGTTTATTTGTTCATAGACTTCCAGATTTTAGTCTGTGGTATGTGTCAGATTACCACATGAAAATCTTTCACAGAATAGTGGTAATACGTTAACACTATTTCACCATGTGGTTCTGCTTTACGAATAGTGGTTACAGAATAGTGGTAACAGGTTAACGAGGTATTTCACTATGTTGTTTTGCTTTCCACATTTCCATTTAAAACATGTGCATCGAACTCAATCTGAACTGCAAACTGTGCAACCTTCACGAGGAAATGGATGCCTCATATCTGAGTCGTTGCCTTGCACTTAATGCTAGATCACTCTGGGAGAGATACTAGAAGGCTTAACCCATTGGCTTTACTTAAGGGGTGGTTTTAGATAGTAGATATGAATTGTCCAATTCGAATGTGACTTGGGGTCATGCAATACTCATAGAATTTTCCTACTTAGGTAGTAAAGTGTTTATTCAGTATTTAAACCAGCTGATGCAGATTTCATCAGTCATGCCTGAGTGTTTGATTCATATACAACAGGTGATGTTAATTTACGATGCGTTTAAAACATTGTGGATTCTACGCATTATCGATATTTACCAATTTAAGTTTTTCATTTCCAGCCATGTTGGCAGCTGCCGTTCCACTTATTTTTTCTTTGCTATCTTTATCGTTTTTACTTGTTTCACTTTTGAAACTCACAATCTTACTAGGGAGAAACTTGTAATACAAGCCTTTTCATATTGGTTAAACTCATCCTTTGATAATAGCTAGAAATTACACCAGATAGTTTTTTTTAAATCAGTGCAAACATTGCGACATGCGCATTTTCTCTGCGTAGAGTTTCGTATATAATATTATATTGAGGCTTGAAACGTGTCAACCATCCTTCATACATTTGAAATTGGTATATATCCGTTTAACTGTGCAAGTTGTTTTGCTTTAGCCTCTAAAATATGTCCAGTTATCTTGGGCTTCTTGCTTAGGCATTTCTTCATTCATAGCTATAGGGCTAAATATAAGCTATTCATAGCTATATATAAAGCTATTCTAGCTATAAGGCTTATTCTAAATATTTATGCTCTGGCATTATCATCTTTTAGAAAATATCTTATGATTCAAGGATGTAGATTTAGTTTCCGAGATAAGTAGATGGATTTATTTATTGTTTCTTTTCTTTAATTTCATATACAGTTTCTATTTATGAGGAAGCTGCGTTACACGTTTTTTAATAATTTCTGTTTTCACTTCAAGGTTTAATACTTGCCACGTAGACTCATATTTTATTGTTTGTATAGAATACTTGGGATAATTTTCTTGAGAACAAATTAACTACTTAAAGAAGATCTAAAATCTCGTTTAGAGAACAGATAAATCCTAGAAACCAGTTGAGCTCATAACAGACTCAACAATACTTTTGGGCAAACTACGCCTCTGTTTGGGGCAATGTATTTATAGGAAAAGTTGACGGGGTCTCAGATTGAAGTGTTATAGAATGAGGATGTAGATAATGAGGCAGACAGCACAAAACAGCATCTTAACAAAGCACCTAGTATCTATCCAAGAGGGATGAGTGACGAAAATGAGGCTTAAGCGAACATGCTCGTGCTGTCAGGTACCTGAGCGAAAGTAACGGGATCCTGTATGTAGCAGAGTGAAATGAGCTATTAAATTTAACAACAGGTAAAAGTGAATGGGGTACTAGAGACTTCATTGCAGAATCGAGCAGCTAGCTTCATGAAATTGATGAAGTTAGGTGATATTGGATATTACTAGGCTGTTGCTGAACTAGACGAGACTAATCCGCGGTATCGGGTGACAAACTGTCTAGAAGACTGACAAAAATCCGTGGATAGGCTTTATAGACGGTGTTGTGGTTGGGGGCAAGAAAACACACAATATTCACATCGAGACTTAAATCTGCTAAATATAGCAGGATATGCGAAGGATAGCAGGTGCATTATCCAAGAATAATAAAATTTTGAAAGGAATTTTTTTTCGGGCGATATTCTCTTGTTTGCATAATAAAATAGTTTAAAAATTAATCTCCAAATAAACAATTGATAATTCACTTACACATACCAGGGAAGGAGGGAATGTAATTAAAATTATCCGTAGTTATAAGAAAAGCAGTTCGAATTAACGAATTATCTTATTTAATTATCCAGTTTGGAATTTACGTTAATTTACTGTGTTTACATTGTTACCTACGTATTTTAAATTTCTTAAAATGTTATTATTTTAATACAAAATGTTACAAGAAACGTTTCTTCTAGATCGCTTCAATAAGTCCTGCGGATATCAACTATGAAGAAACATTGTCTACGTTGCGTTACGGTAAGATCACTTTTTAATTTAAGAAAACAGTAATATTTTTATGAAAAGAAATTGTGATTCTTTGAACAGTTTTCTTCACTTATATGTTGTCATTCGTGCATATTCTTCCTAGAAATTGAACTAGTTCATTCACATCGTCGGTACTGTATATCGTTTTCTATTTACGTGTTATCTGAAATTTTTTATAATTGTATTCTGTGGAGAATAAAATGCTGTTTTGTTTGCAACAAGAGCTTTTGATTTTGTAAAGAAGGTTGCCTTTGATGCATTTTGATTTCGACTTCTTTAGCAAAATCTCAGTTGCCACTGATACACGATATTATAGCTAGAGACAAACTGTTATTAAAACATGATAGCGGTTTTCAAGCCGTTTGGTTACTGTGGGGTTGTTTAGAAATTATTTGTAATGTTAAAATTTATAAGTCTTGTGAAATTTATGCGTTCTGTTTTTTGAAGGAAAAAATTGTCTTGCATGTATCTTTACAATATTCTCAATGATTGATATTAAAGTATACATTTGAATGACTTTGTTACAACAACAATTGCATTCAGCCGTCGGTTATAATTTACTGCGTATGTTGCTCTTAAAATATTTAAAATGTTCATTCGCGTATAATGTTTGTTTTTCTTTTTCCCCTGAGTTCTCAAAGCAAGTAATTCGAAAGCTGGTGTTTTTATAAAAATCCTTAATACATATGTATTAAGGATGAAATATATACTACGTTTATCAGAACATACTAAATATATGTTTATTAGCGTCTAAAATGCGCTAATAGCATAATGAAACATAGTGAAATACATTGAAATACGGGAGATTGTCGACTTACGACCGCATTTAGTTCCGTCTGACTAGTTGTAAGTAGATTCGATCGTAAATAAAATCAGAGATAATTCTTTAAATGACAAGTTGCTGTGTAATTGTAAATGATGAAAGTGTCAGTCATTTGCTTCTTAATACAGAAGTTCGTTGGCTGCTAAAGGGAATCTGCTTCAGCTGTTTTTCCAAGCTTTTAAACTCAGCGCTAAAGTGCTTTTCAATTCATGCGTAAGAAGCTCAGAGCGAGGAGAATTTAACTCCTTTCCTACTTTTCAAATGCAGAAAAAAATAACGAAGATGTAACTTTAATACTGCTGACGTTTGAAAGCTCTGGAATTTGACTTCGATGGACAATATAGAGATATTTAAAAAGGATGTATCCGACTGACTGGCTTTTGGATTCGTTTTCCTGAGCTATTTCAGAAGCATATGCAAACTTAGAAGAAGAATTTATTAAGAGCAAACGAAGAACTGAAAATGCAGAAGCGCTTTATCCTAGTTTAAGGAATATTGTACAAAACGTTTTCTCATAGAATTCTTCTTGTCTTATTTAACGGAACGCGGCTTCTGTGCAGTAATAATTTAATAACTATAAAAAAAAAAAAAAAAAAAAAAAAAAAAAAAAAAAAGAAAACGACTGAAAATAACTGAACGCGGAGACATGAGAAAAGTTAATAAAAATCGAGCAGAATAGAGAAAATGCTAGAAGTTCCTTCTCATTAAGCTTATTTTGCTACTGAATTAGTTGTAATTCGCGTTCTTCATAAAAATTAAATATGAATGTGCAATACTTTTTTAGATTTAGTTATTTCTATATTTATTAAATTAATTAAATATGAATACCATTAATTTAATAAATATAGAAATAACCAAACCTAATCATTACGGTTTTACTTCATTACATATTTTTGTACAAAATATAAATATGGACTGCCAGAAGGGAGTTGATTATTCAGTTTTTTTATACAAATGGGCGGTAAATCCAAAATGTTTCAGGAACGAAAAATGTCCCAAAGGAACTGGAAAGACCAGAGTACCTAGAAAACCGAAAACGAACAAAAACACCACGGGGGCATAAATCTTGGGATAGAAACAAGCGAAGTGATAGGAGGATGATAAGTTTAGAAGTGGCATTAGGATGGTTACTGTGCGTCTATTGTGTATGCATAGCTATGCCGCAATTAAATTATGACAAAATGGAAACTACATAAGGATTGCGTCGCACAGTCTTCATCAAAGAGTCGATGCAGCTTGAACAACAATGAAAGTAAAGAGGTGACATGCCTTATAGTTACGTAAAATAAGGCATGTCATCTCTTTGCTTCGCTTATGCTTTTTCCAATGACTAACTTGTAGCCATTGGAAATATTAAATTTTAATCAGTTAAAATTCTAAAATAAATTTTATATTAATATTTAATTAAAATTTAATTGAAATTTAGTTTTCTTCATCATTAGCTTTTTAAAAGAAGAAATAAGTTTCTTTTTCTAATTAATTTATTAAAGAGTAATGATTGAGATTTCAAAAAGAAATATCTTTGCAAATTTTAAAATCTTTTCCCTCAAACATTCCTTTTCATTTTTAAATGCTCAAATCATAAATACATAAAATACTTTTAAAATTTTACTGTACCTGTACTGACATAAAATTTTACAAAATGCTTTAGTTAATTCGTTTGTATTTCATAATTCGTTGAATATTCCGCTCTTTTTCTGATGTGCAAATAATTAATTTAGTATTGTTTGCCTCTCTCAGCTGATCGGGCAAAACAGATCAAGACAGTAGCCATAGTCAATGAAGATCCTACAGAAAAACTGATTAGGGAACTACGTCAAGAGAACGAGCGACTGAAAAGAATGCTCGAGAAGGGAGCTATGGATGTTCCCATCCAACCTGGCATGACTGAAGAAGGTATTATCGCCGTTTTCTTTTTTAACAAAATCGTATCGATATTAAATATCCATGAAGGTATATTTTTTGCCTTTCAAATTTAAATCCAAGCTATGCTTGTCCAAGAAGGTCACTATAATTTTTATACAGTTTTAGTTGTTCACATTAGCCCTTTATTCACTTTCATTCTCATTGTTCACTTTTTCAACCACCACTTTATGAATTTTTATTGATACATTAAAGTGGTGGATTATCAACCATTTTTTTACTCCAAAGAGGCAATTTGCCCAGAAGGACTATTAATTTCAGTTTGGCATTTTGCGTTGATTCACTATAAATGTCGGTTCCCTTTTCAAGTTTTTACCGCCAAATATTAGAGCCCTGTATTTTCCACTCAAATATGGGCATCTGGAAGTCCATATTTTGAATTTGTTTCATTATGGATTTCATATTTTGTAAAATTTATCGAATTTTTGATTAACAAACTCAACGATTTAAAAGCGAGCAATGGCAACACTCTGCGGGTTGTTTTCTCTCCTATCAATAAAATTCCTAGTTCCATGCTTAAGGACTCCATTCCGGATATGAATTCCTGTGGTATTTACAGGATTCCTTGCCAATGTGGTTTAACTTACATTGGTAAAATAAAAAGAGCCTTAAAATTTCGCGTTAAAGAACATGAGACATATGTTAGGAAAAAGGAAACACAGAAATCCGCTGTTGCTCAGCATTGTTGGAATGAAAATCACACTTTCCACTTTTCTGCAGCCAAAATTATTCAAAAAAAAAAAAAAAAAAAAAAAAAAAAACATCCTCCATTGGTGAATTAGATTTTTTAGAAGGGTTTCATATCCAAAAACACATTTCTGTTCTAGTTAATGACCCCAATTGCAATCCACTCGGGCAATAAAAAATCATGGCAATAACAATTTTGTTTAATCGATATTAACCATTGTGTGATAAATTCTAATGAATTTTGATCACTATAGGGTTATAAAACGATAAAATGAAAAATATTATATGATAACATAAACAAACTGAAGTCGCGAAATCAAACCTGCTGGCTGTGATTCAATGTAGCCTACTGAAAACTATCCTTTATCTCGGCGACAGCAAAAAAAGGGGCATGCGCAAACCAAATAGATGATGCACGTTAACGGCTAATTTTCTTGTATAAAAGGAAATCGGCTCAGTCGAAAATATTCAACTCATGAGACACAAGACAGCAAATCAAGACTCCTCCAGAGCAATGAATTGAAACTTCAACACCCACGTGGCAATGGTCACACCCCTTACAGCATTCTCAGCGCTTCTTCAACCACGGCAGCAGTCAGTCAAGAAATGCTATAGCCAGGCGTCGAATGACACTACTTCAGAGAGCCGGATCACGTCATGCAAGTTCGCATGATAATTCCGGCATATCAGCGGAACTTGGACGAAAATATTCGGTTGTATTCATATTCGAGGGGATCGGGAATATATTATCTCGGATTCTCGGAAAACATTCATTTCGGTATATCTGAGTTGACTCGGCTGAATGCGTTAAGGGGATAAACTGGTGCTTGTATCTTGAATTAATACCCAAAAATCTTACTTCAGACGATTCGTTTTGCATGACATCAGTAAGCGCAAATGAGTCAAATGATACTGCTTTCCACTTTCCTTCAAGTATTAATCAATTAACTCGATTTTTTTATGCTACGAGAGACATTTTTTGTTCCCATTAGCAACTAAAAGATTTTTTAAATACTGAAAATTATTAATTATATTAAATAAATAATTTAATTAAATTATCAATCAAAATTGTCAAGACTTACTTTCTAAAATTAGAAGTGCTGAAGCCGTATGGAAGGCCGGCAGAAAAGGTGTACAAAAATACATAAATTGAAAATGAATGAAATGTAAAAAGAAAAACGAGGACTAAATTAATAAAATAAATTAATAACTAAATAGTTCAATAATAAAGTTAAAAGCAACGAAGCTCATTTTATTTTTGCGGCTGAATTTCAGCCCTGTTTCATACTCGTATAAAGCGTCGGTATTATCCTCTGTTTTACCTAACTGCGATTGGTCTTGGAACATATTTCCAGCAAATACATGAGTATTGCTGTATGAAAAATACTCATATACTCAACCAATATCTGCATCTTAATAATGCCTAGGCATACTTTTTTCTTTCATTTATTTACTTCGCAGATGTTACGCTGTTTTACTTTGAAGCACTGACTTAGTCGGATATTGCGTTTTCTCATTTTTTATTTGCGCGTCATATTTTGATTATTTTCACAGCATCTTTTAAATTAATTAAAATTTTTATTGAAATTAGACCAAATTATTGCCCCACAATGATATTTTAAGGTTCTGTCATCAAGCAAATATTATTTAATTTTCTGTGTGATTCAAAATGTGTTTCACGTGAATTTCTTTCCTTTATTGTAAATTTTGTACATTTAAAGCATATGTTTTTAACTCTTACAATATTTCTAGTTTCTTTAGAAAATTATACTAATAATTAATTACTAATAATACATCGAAGTTATGGCAACTAATGTCTGTAAACGTTCAAGCGAAATAAAGAGTCACTCGTCTCTCATTTTATAGAAATCATGATCTAGAAATGTTTTATTTCATAGAGACAGATATGCCGAGCATCAAAAACGGAGCTTCAGCTAATTAGTAGAGTTATGAACTCAAAGAAAAAAATTCTCGAACGAAACTAAAAATGTTTCTTCTGCGAAAATTTTAAGCAACAATAAAACTAATGTGAAAGAATAGTCTAATGAAAGAATAAAAGAGTACTACGGCGTTTCGCGAAGCTGTTGTTGCTGATGGCTTGCTTACTGTTCAATGCTTTTGGTGTTTTAACTGAGGCTAGCTCTTGGCGATATTTATGGGTTTGAAATGGAAGATGTGAGAGTCTCGCATCTTTTAGAAAGTGTGTCGCGCAAGTTTCTGCCGCGACTAGAACCTATGTCATGGGTGTGAAATACTCTAACGCTAGCGCAAATGAACTCTTTTGCGTTAGTTTCAAATATTTCAACTCTTTCAAATCTGAGAGCTTTGAGTGGTTCTCGCAGATGCCGTTAGTACTCCATAGATTACAAATCTGTGGTGTAATCATAATTATTTATGATGAAATATTTCTTGCGATATTCACAGGCACCGAATCCGCAGTTTCGCTAAGAAAGTATTTGTGTCTTAAACCAGTGATCACGGATGTATAATAAGTACTTCCTACAGATTCTGTTATGGAATTTCAATGGCAGTTAGTTTTACTTTATATAGTGGCTGGTTAATGAAGTGGAGAGCTAATCTCACCTGAATGTTTGGAAGCCTTTCAATTTCAAGACACATTATTTAACTGAGTAAACATAAAATGTTCACTATCTTTTAAACATTAGTAAAGGATTTAGGGGTTCCCTTTGAATGTGGAGTTGCTCACGATTGAAACTTGCGCGACCCCATATAGATTCATTTCGACTTGCCTCAGGCTTCATTTCATCATCCAATTTACTTTTTATTTATAATTAAAATAGATATGGTGTGGAATATCATATTTAAGTTCTGTTATTTTCTTTTACAGAAATCGAAAGAATGAAGAAGAAATGGGAAGAGGAAATGCATGCTGCAATGGCTGAAAACGATAGAGATTTGCAGCAAATCAAACAGTCTTATGATGACAAACTGAAGCTTTCTAGGCAGCAAAAAGGATTCGTAAGTATTAAGCTTTTGCGTGAGAATACAGTTGAAGCTTTACTTTTGAAAGTCAAATGATGAGTAGTCTTATTTGTATGTAGTTACGGAACAGTTAACCTAGAATGCCACTTAATTTTGACAGTTTTCTTTGAAAAATGTAATATGAGTTTAAGGTTGTAACTAAGCTGATATTTGAGTCTAAGTCCTAAAACCTTACCACACAAATAGAGAGTTATTGCTATATCTGAAATAGTACGAGAAAGACTTCTGAAGGTTTAAACAACCCTTTTTTTTTAAATGAACTTTTAACAGAAAAGGTGTGACTTGTACCACAAATAAACCGCTGCTTGTGGCTATGTAATTTAAGCTGATAAAAGTAGTCTAATACTACAATAAACTAGGCTATAAGCTGGCTCAACTAACTTTAACGGCACGTAAGTTTAAAGCAATCGGCTGCAAGAGAATGCAAAAGCCAGAATAATATCTTTTAGATAGAGTTGGAAAAAGTCTAACAGAGATAAGCGAGTGCCGGAAAAAGTGTCTCTGTCTATAAAATTCAAAACCATCAGGTTAAATACACTAAAAGCTAATTTGCATTTAGGTGAGGAATACGGAAAGCAATTAAAATAATGATCAAAATCATAATGACTGGTTACTTGACATAAAAACCTTAGACGGAAGCGTGAAAACTCGAATTTTAAAACTTGTTGTCATTTACAGTTTCAACGTAGTTAAGTAGTTTAATGCATTCTTATTTAAAATGTGAAGATTTTCTTTGTTAATATTCTCAGTGATTCAACCTTGTTAAAATGTATCTCATGTATATTGTTTTTCATGAATTAGGAATGGGATATAGCGAAAATAGAGAAAGAAAAAAAAGTGCGTCCTCATTTCACGAATCTGAACTTTGATCCAATGCTGTCCGGAAAAATTGTTCATCTGTTGAAAATGGGCGAGAACATCGTTGGAAAAACTGATCAAGCTGATATTCAGCTTTTAGGTCCAAGGTAAAGTTTTGTCTTTTAATAAATGACAATAGCATAACCGAAATCAATAACATGCATTTAATTACATTAAAATTACTTCACCTTTTTAATGGAAGTTTTAATTTCATTAAAAGTACTTGAACGAATTTTATTAAATATATTTCGAGATGTTCATGATATTATAGGTAAAATACGATTTTATTTCAAGTTAACAATTGATTCAAGGAGTGGTCAACAATATATAAGGCGATCATTTTTCATAATTAATGTAAATGCAAATATAATGTACTAAATAATTGTTTAAACGCATGTATATTTAAAAAGTAAAAGTAAAATACGCATCAAAAGTTTATGATCGAATTACACAAAAATTGATAAAAATCTACTCGATAATTGGATGGACCATCATTGATGTATACTTTACCTCGAAGGAATTATCTGGGTATCCAATCCATGATAATGCTTTCTGTTGTTTGCTGCCATGTTTTTAGATTCATACATTCAAATCGAGTACAGTATTATATTTTTTGTCATTAGAGTATATTTTTTTCGAATTAAATGCGTATGAGGATTTTCTTTGTGGATTGCGAATAATGCTTCTTGATGCGGAATGCACTTCATTAGTCGTATGTTGAATGATAGTGGGGAACAGATGTATTGTCTTTTTCAAAAAACTAGTTTTTACCAACTGTAAACGATGAGATTCGAGTACATGCTCACTTACCATGTACTGATAAGCTTCAGAGCTCATGAGATTGTGGGAAAAAGCAAAGCCTTTTTACCATTAAACTTTGAAATAGTTTACATCATTACGAGGACTAACGCCCATGTGGTAATGTGGTGTATGACGTGTTTTAAATCACGCCAACGATAGCTAATACCATCAATCATAGACGTCCATACTAACGCCCCTTTTTTCAGAGAAAAACTTATATTCAATCCAAATGCACTAAACAAGCTTTTGGGAAATGCTTACTTTTTTTTTTTTTTTTTTTTTTTTTTTTTTGGATGAAGGGTCGATTTTTGGCAATCTTACGCCAAGTAAACCTGTCATTGTTGAACGTTTCGAAAATAGCGATCTAGACGGGAAATCTCAAATGCAGTTTATAAATCGACGTGTATGTGAGCTTAATCATCGTAATGGCTAAAACAAGAAGTAATTATCGTAATGGTTGAAACAAGAATTTGTTTTGCAAAGAAAAAGGAATTTTTACAAAATCAGAAAGGATTCATTTTTAATTCTCTAGATTATGATGTAGAACAGGACTGGAAAACCTACGTCACAGGTACTTATTAAATTACTTTTATTGACTTACGTTCACTGAAAGCAACACTTCAAAAAAGTCTGAAAGATTTCAGATTTTATATTCCGCCCGAACGGGTGTTTTTTTCATTTACAGATACATACGCATTTCGAGAGCATTTGAGCTAATGCCATATTGTGCTAAAATATTTAAAAACAACATAGATTTAGAATTTTCGATAGACAGTCTCGCGCGCTGGAGATAAAAGTCTTTTATTCCCTACAGTGTTGCCATTGCTCGTTTTGAAATTGTTGAGTTTTTTTAATAAAAAATTCTTTGATTCAAGTTTCAATGATTATAAAAATAAAACGAATTCAGTAAAAAAGACAATAAAACAAATTCCAAATTCGAGCTTCCAGGTACCCATGTTCGGGTGGAGGACTATGTTTTTCAAAATTTGATGACTCTAGGTTACTTTGTTCTTTCACAGTGCGAGAAATAAGCATACAGTCATGCAGATCCTTTATTATTTAGTTTCTTTAAATATAATCCAGGGTGATAATATTTGGTGGCAACACTTTAAAAAGTGATTCGACGCAAAATGCTTTTCCGAACTAATAGCCAATAGCCCTTCTGGGCTAGCGCCCATTTGGGCTAAAAACCGTCACCAAGACTAGCGGTCATCAAAGCGGATTCAGAAACGAGGCGCCATAATAATATTGCAAATTATGACATAATTTTTGTTTTGGCTTCTTATATTTGAATATGAAGGTAGTATGCAACAAACATGATGTTTCGAGATATGGCCAAGTTATTATTTTTTTTTGAAAGAATGCTATCGTCTCCTTTATTGATTCAGAGAATTTGACCTTCTAAATATGGCAATAGATTCGATGTTCCGTGTCAGTGTGAGAAAGAGTTCGGGAGTTTGAAACTCCTGGTTCTTTAAAGAATTACTGAAATCAAATTATTATTGAAATCAAAGCAGGGGTTTAGAGATGATTTTTAAAAAGAAATATAACAAGTGGTACACTGGAGGCTTGAAAATAATAAACCGCAGTTTGACTGGTGCACTAATCGAAAAAAGTCGCCAGTCCTGATTTAGAGTGTTTATCCAGAAATACATACGTAATCATTGTATAACACATCTTTATGTAATAGCATATTGATGGAATGTAAAATGTTGTCTATTTTATTGTTGTGCTGTGGTTGTTTATACACATGAGGTGGGTGCAGTGTAAGAAAACGTTATTCTTTATTTTGTTATTAGAAACATTTTACGAACATTATAAGCTTATGTTCGTAAAATGTACTTTTGCGTGATGCTGGTTATTCGTGATAAAAATGAAAAACTAAGAAACTTTGCATATATTGTTCTTCTTTTCAATGATGAATTCACTATTTATATGTCAAAAATATATAATGAGTAACGCAAAGTTTTGATGCTTAAAGAATTTAACGAAGAAAAAAGCAAACAACATTAACTTGGAATTTTATATAGGTGTCTTTAATATTAAGTAACTTATCAATTATTGTTTTTTTAGCATTCAAGAAAGGCATGCTATTGTAAACTACTTAGAACATGGTGGTGTAACACTTGAAAAATGCCATAGTGAATGCCGTATTTTGTTGAACGGAGAGCCACTCACAGCAAGAGCTTTACTATCTCATTGTGACAGGTGAGTGAAAGGATTTTAAAGAAAGATTTTGACATGCACTTTTATGCCTGTTTTACCTGTATATCAAAAACTGTAAAAATATGAATATGTTATCTATTTCAACTTTCGATCATTGTCGAAAGGAATAAATATTTTCTTCAATATGTTTTCATATGAACATTTCAGTTGCGACATTTAAAAAAAAACTTCTTTCTGTTGTTAAGAAATGGCTCTAATTAATGATATACTGTGATTTCTATCTACTTAATTAGTACAGAATGTGCAGTATCAAATAAACACACCACATTGAAACAGTTATTTTACATCATATTAACTTATTTCATCATTTAACTTATTTCATCATTATTTACATCATATAACTTTATTTCAAAATAAAACATTCCAGGTTTCTGAGACCATGCATTGGCAAACTACTAAACCCTGAGATCATACATTGCTAAACCACTAAACTATGGTATTGTATTATTGCATTGCCAAACTACTAAACTCTGAGACCATACATTGCTAAACCACTAAACTATGGTATTGTATTATTGCATTGCCAAACTACTAAACTCTGAGACCATACATTGCTAAACTGTGGTATTGTATTATTTAAACAAAAAGCTATTAAAATTACATTTGACATGGTAATGAAGTTACATCACAAGTATTACTTTAATTTCATTACAAATAACTTATTCTGTTATTTGAGAAATCGCATATAAATATCAAGTGTTGTATTTTAGCCATAAATCTCATGTATGGCTAAAGTACAACATTTGAGTTTACATCACACAGGTTCGATATCATGAATAAAATAATATAATTTATTTTTGGATACATCTCTTGTTAATGAACATGAAGTAACATAAAATATTTTAGGCTGATAGTTTTTATTTAGAAAATACATGTGCCTAATGATATTTAATTTATCGATTATTCAGATTTTAAAAGACATATAACGGATTGATTATCGGACAAAATACTGATTTCATAGCATTTATCAGTCATCTCTTCTATTAAGCACTACAGGAAACTCTCTTTTTAACAGCACGTAAGATTACATACCTCAGAATCATAAATTAATAAGCAAACATTGGAGTTTCTTATGATATGATGTGAGATTTATGCCAACTAGAAAAGTAACACCAACTGATGATTTTTATTCGTCTTTAACACATTTCCAAGATGCATCTGTATAGCACTTTAATTCTAATTTTTCTTTAGAAAATAGCAAACCTAATTGCTTAGTAAGTTTGATACATCTATGCGTTCTTTAGAAGCTCCTATGCAAGTTTTTTTGTGATTTTTTTTATTGCACGTATTTGACACTAGAACTGCATAAGACGTATCTGGTCGTTTTTTGTTGCCACTAGTTCCTGATACTTAAATTTATCAATTTCTTTTGAATTCTGAAAGTTTTCTAAGTTTGTACTAAAATTTAAAGGCGCATAAAAAGTTTTACAATCTTTCATGCCAAATAGTCTAACATTTGGTGAATATAAGTTTCTCTTTTAAGTACCATTCTCTTTATTTAACAATTTCTAACCGTTATGCATTAAAATATTGTCATTTTTCTTTTAACTTTATAATTGCATTATGTGAAATTTTACTGTTTGAATTAATGACAATCATATTGTCTGCATGCAATCCTGATAAATGATTAGCTTTTTATCCGTAATTTATCACATTATTAGAGACATTTGAAATCTATTTTTAGCAGCAGATTAAATCTTTATTATTATTTTCTGTCAGCCTATTTTTAATCCATTAAGATTTTGTTTTTAATTTTGATAACCATTAGGTTATTCTGTGTAAATGCTTTCACTTAATTTGCTGTACAAAAATGTAGTTTCTATATTGTATGATTTTTTTTCCAATTTTTCATTGCAGCTATTAGGCTTTACAGCAGAAAAAAATGCTTGATCATTACCAAATCATTGAGAACAGCAATATATAACCATTACGACACTTTAATTTTTTTGATTTATTTGTGGGTCAGATTTTATTGTACAAATCTAGTTTAATTCAACTGGTTTTACTTCTTCAGACAGCTGTACAATATTCCGTATTTTTGTGATTTTATAGAGAATTAATTTCATTGTCCATAGCTTCTTTACGTAAGCCTTCATCTTCATTCATAGCTTCTTCATAAGCACCTTGAATCTTTACCTGTTTTAGTACTAAAAGATGTTTCAGCTGGACAATAAGTTGGATACTTTAAGTTATCATTTTTGTACTTATCATAAGCTGAGATTCATAGAAGCATTTATTTTGCGCACTTGGCCCTTAAGTATGGAAATTTTTCTCTTACCACTTGTAAGTCTGAGTCTACTTATTCTCTGATCATCGTTGCTGAGATAAAATATATTTTTTTATTGAGCTTTAGTATCTAAACTGTAATTTAAAAAAAATTAAAGATATTTGTTAAGATAATGAGTTAATAGAGGCAAAGAACTAATATCGTTTTCATATAAATATTAATTTTTATGAGAGTTTAAGGAAAATTTACCTGTTATCAATGGATAAATAGTAATTTGGCTTGTTACTTTATTTGGTATTAATCAGTTATTCTATTAAGTGTTTCGTTATTATTTAGCTGAACAAAAGATTAACATATAATTAAAGGTATGTGAAGATTCTAATCGATCTATAATTAGTGAAACCTGTCAAGGTTCGCCACCTACGCTTCCAAATGATTTTGGCCTTCTAAACAAGTGAGTGTTTTAGTCCTTTTGTCTATTTATGTTCTTAGAAACACTGGTTACCAGTGGTGGTCATCTTAGGGATGTGGTCTCGATGAGATATTTCACTGCATTTGCCCATGTGCCAAAGATTAATAAATGAAGCAAGTAACAAACTTGTAAATTAACAAACTGTTTTTCAAATTCGAGGAATACGAGGAGGTGTTTTGGGATCTTTATTGGGACAATGTAACCCAAACAATTTTCAAGCGAAAGATATGTGCGTGATCGTTGTCTATTGGCTGTTGTTAAATTAAATGCGTTATTCTTGTCTTTTATAACGGTTTTCTTGTTTTCAAGGTAAGTATTGTGAATAAAAAAAATTAGAGTGCATCATTCTGTTTAGTTCTTTGTTTATTTACCATTGATAAAGTTCTAAGCGATATATTTTTTATATTTAGAAAATTTTTACCTCAGTCTAAACGGGGTATTGTCGAAAGTATATTTCCTCACTGGAAGCAACAAGTTGGCACATATATCTTTCTAGAGAGCATGATGTCTTATCGGCTTTTTTTACCCGAGGATATATTAATTTTGTGGGCTATGTATGAAAATTTCTGGTAAAATCGAACCAACTTATTAATAGAATATCAGATGTATGATAGTTTAAATTTTTTAAAATTACGATACATATTTCTTAAAAAGAAGGTTAGTCGATTTAAAGTAACATAGGTCGAAGTAAAACAAAATATAATTTCAGTGAATAAAACGTATTACAAAAAGTAGCGTTACTGGAAGATGGAAGCAGTCTTTTTTAACACTGCTGTAAAGTCTAATTGATTGTGTTTTTTATTCTTCAGATACTATTTTCGATTCTTTTTCAAGTATGTGTTTACATGAATTTCTTCTTGCTAAGATCTTTTTCCTGAATAGGATAATGTTTGGCACAACGCAGTTGTATGTCTTCATTCATCCGGATCAAATGAAGAAAACTGGCAAAAAGTACCCTGAAGTGACGTATGAAATGGCTCAGGAGGAAATTGCTGCAAAGGCTGGCATTTCAGTGGATGGAGATGATCAATCTTTAGGTAGCTATTTTTAATCTTTAAATTGATGACAGTAAAAAAATTTAAGCCTTTAATTGTTCCTTTAATTGTTAATTAAAAACATTGGCATTAATTCATTGGAATTTAATGCCAATGTTTTTAATTTTTCTTTGCGGAAACACGTTTATCTTCTAAAATGTGTACCTGCGAACAAAAATGAGAAAAGCTTTATAAATTGATTTTATTGCGATAATTTGAATAGCTAGGAGAATTTAAATGAAATCTCGAAATAAATAAAAGTTAAAACTAATAATATAATGTAATAAATAATAGCTTTTTCCTAAAAGTAATCTGTGTTAAAAATTTATTTCTTAAAAGTTAACTTTTAATCGCTAACTAACTTTAACACTCAATCTAACTCATTTGCTATCGAGTGCGTTTTAATAACTGCATTATCACACTAGCCGACTGACGAAATGGAGGTCAGCCAGAGTATTATGGAAAGATTTACGTATTTTTAATTACATTTTCAGCTTTTGATATAAAACTGGCGTCAAATATTTATTAATTGTATTTCGTTCTGCAATTAGAGTATATTTTCCTGCATGCTGGTCTTTTCTAATCTAGCTGTCATGTTTGGCATTATTACCCCACAGATATAAGTTGTACGTATCTTTAGTGAAATCATTTTATTATAAAATTCATCATTTTTAGGTCTACACAAATCACTCATTCGTGTTCTTGAGGTTTCACCACTTGGACAATTATATTAATTGTCTCCTATTGTTCTTTCATACTGCAGGAGCACCGGACTGATATTGAACTTAATTGTGTAAAAGAATATATTTAAATTTAATTTAGAGTTGTCTAAATTAAAAATGTATCCCAGATGTATAACTCCCTATGTATATCCCAGATGAATAACGAAAATTCGTTATTTATCTGGGATATACATAGGGAGGGTAAAAAGTTTTGAACCTCAAGGGAAAGAAATTGTGCAGGTAGTTAAAATTTTGTAGCATGTCAGGCAATATTTTAATAGACAGTGAGTCCAATCTTAAGATGGTACTGGGTAGTTCACGTGCTCCTTTGATACATCAAATTAAATCCCAATGCAAAAGTTTTCAGATTTTCAAGTTTGTACAAAAGTTTCCAGATTTTTAGATTTTGACTCAGTTAAATTTTACAGGTATCTCAGAAAATGAGACAGTAGGTTTTTTAGCAAAACTTCCGGCTTACACGTTCACTTTTTCGGATGCATACTAGCTTCTAAATCTAGTTTCCTTCTTTAAGAATACTATTGAAAATGCTTTTGAATAAACAGGAACAGTTTTGGATTCACGTAAAAACTAGCAGAAGAGCATTTTCAATTCTTTCAATTCGGCTTTCAAGGAATATGATTGGTCATTCACAATCAATAGCTCTTTTTTCCATTATGTAAAGCTATTGAAATTACATGACACTCTGGCGTAACGGATATGTACATTTTGATGCAGCTGTAGAATAAGTGTAATGCACAACGTCGGGTTCAGCTCAGAACTTAAGCGCACAGTTGTATTTAATAGACCATAATTTAGTAAGCAGTCAAATAGTACATAATATATTAGAAGTACATAATATATTTCTTTGCTTAAACAGTGAAATTGCTATGTAATTGTACGCAGTATATAGGTGTGGTATTAAAAAACGTTTAAATTATTATAACACGCTGGGAGAAACTTCATGAAATGTACATGCTTTTTTCTCTGTTTTTTTCTCAGATAGAAAATGAATGAAATATCAGAGAAGAGAATTGCTGACAGGGCAGTGTACTTCTGTTGGAACAGCCTCGCTGCAATAAAAATTCACTAAAATATGTTGCGAATGCTAAGAAATGAAGTTCTGTCATTCGCAACTGTTAAACAGTTGGTAGTCGACTTCTGATGTCGACGCGAAAACATTTTGGATAAACCATAAGTAGGGCGTTCTCTGACGGCAGTGACATAAGAAAATTTCAACGCTGTGCTGCATATGATCATAGACGATCGTCGAATTAAGTCTTAGATCACGACCAAATCTGTGCGACGTATCATTTATCAAGAGCTGTCTATGAATAAAATGTCGTCTCGACTATTCACTAAAACCGTTACCTCGGGACAAAAACGAAAGGGAATTTTGAGGACAATGGGGCAAAAGGAGGGTTGAGTTTGGTTGATTTTGTGACGAAAGGCGCTATTAGAGGAAAACATTATGTCCATCGGATACAGAAAATGAGAGATAGTATGCAGCAAAAGTCACTGAAAATTAAAAAAGAAGTCATCCTTCATTAAGACAATGTACTTCCTCACTGTGCCGCAACTGCACAAGCTGCTTTGATCACTTGTTACTTTACCTAGCTTCCTCATCCACCTTATTCCCCCCCTCCTAAATGATTGCGTGATGTTTTCATTTTTACTTGCTGTGAAGAATTCGAGGACGTCATTTGAAAACGCACGCTGATGTCATTGAGATGGTCATTTACTAGTGTGAGATTCAGGATAAATCATTTTATAAGGTGATATAAATAAATTGTAGCAGAGAATTCGTAAGTGCATTGATATAGGGGCGATTATGTATTTAAATATTGAGAAACTCTTACTCATTTTCATCAGACGACCATTGATGTTATAGCAGAACTTAGACTCTTTTCCTCAAAAAAGAAGAAAATCCTTTTTTCAGTTACGACGGTATGATATTTTTGTACCAAAGTGAACTAAATGGTTCTCATTCAGCTTTCGAGAAGAGCAAATCAGAATACTTCTTTGAAAGCTCAATTTTCTGATAAGATCATTTAACTCATTTAGCTTAAAACATTTAGTACTTGATGGTGTTGCTAAAAAAGCGACTGCCAGTGCCTCACTTTTGTTATCTTGTGTTATCAAGAATGCTTCGTCAGCTGGTCATCCTGCAGGTGTCTGAATGTTGGAACATGTACTTAATTTGAGTAATCGTTGAGATCATCTTGCTGAATTTAGGTTACAATATTTATCTTTTCCTTCAATAATTTAGACTGGTACAACTGATATCTACAGCACAAAAATAACAGTCTTTAAAGCGATTCTTCTGTTTCCTCGAGACTATTGAAACTGTGAATTTCGGACACTCACTCTTCTCATTTGTTCATTATTGCAAATCCTTTGTACAAGTGCCCACAGTGTATGGAGCCAACAATTTATTCTGGTGTTTAAATTGGGTATTAAGATAACTAAATATACTTCTTCAGAGACTTTGGAATAAATTTTTTATTTTCTTTCACGGTGCATTTTTCGCAAATAGGGGACAAAGCATCTGAAGGTTTCATGCATATTCTTTTAGCCTAAACTGTCGTTTTTACTGAAATCTAAATCTGTAAAATAAAAATTAGTTCTGGCCGAATTATGTAATAAAACTAACAAAAGAGATTTCTGGATTTATTAATTAATTGATTCATCATGTTAAATACATTTAATATACTAACAAAAGAGATTTATAGATTTATTAATTAATTGATTAATCATGTTAAATGCATTTAATAAAAACCTGTACATTTAACAGATGGTGACTATGATGCGTTCTAAATAAAAATGTTAAATACGAACTAAAAAGATGCTGTTTCATTGAGAGCACCATTTTGCACAGGAGACCTCTGTTTTTTGCAACGCACTTCTCAAATCAAGCTCGATTAAGACTAATATCGGTGGCTGACTAACTTTTACTATGGTGTTTTGCTCGACGACGTTTTAAAAACTGCGAAATTTTTGCGCCGCTTTATTTTCTACCTTGATAGTTTAGAACTCCGATGTTTTCTTTTCTTCCACGATGATCTGTACGACAATGTTCTCCCCTTGGGCGTTTCCTCTGCAACGTATTCGTCCGCGATGTTTTCGGTTGACACTGTTAACAAGAGCTTGAGTGATTTACCATTTCAGTCTGCATCCTTTTTTAACAAACCTCGGTGAGGAAACTTTTGTCTTTAAATAATTTTGTTCATTTCTTTCATTCTAAAATTATTTTTCAAGGCGATAACAATATTAATTCATATTTTTCTTGGCACAACTATTACTAAAGTTAATAAATCTTATACATATTAGCATCTCAGAAGGTTGCATAGTATTTCGAAAGCTTATGTTGGTGCGAATAAACAAATGCCATTTTTTAAACAAGCATTCAAAATATATCTAAGCATAGTTTTAATCATATAAATACCAATAAGTCTTTATTTGCTGCTGTTGGTTAATGTTATCTATCAGAATGTAAGCTTAGTAAGTGTGGACAACTGAAGCAATGGGAATAGATTAGATTTCCATTTAAATGGTTTAGCTCGCAAAGGCGAATTAATTGAATCAAATTTTTTAACATTTGTTTCTTTCATACTGCCCGCAGGTTTACTTTCTATTTGTGTATTATATATTTTATATTGGATAGAATATAAAAGCTCTACTTTAAGAAGATTTTTTAAATTTAGTTTAGTAATTTTATAAAGTTTATGCTGACAATGTTTTCCTCTTTACTAATTTATCAAAGAATTGTCGAACTTTGAATTTATGCGTTTTGTTTAAGGATACGGATGTACTAAGTAACATATATTTACTATTTATGTACAGATACAGCTTTATTGAACAAAGATTTGTTAGAAGTACTTCCTGGTGTTGAAGAGGCCAATGCAATTAGTGAGGAACTAGACAAGAAAGTTAAATTTGAAATAATGCTTTTGTCTCCACAATGGCTAGGAAAAACATCTGGGAGAACTGAGGTATCTTTTATAAATATGCTTAATATTTTTAAATTACCTCTTAGAAAGAGTACAGTAGGCTGCACTTCATGTGATCACGTTTGCCACGGCTATTTTGATAACACTAACTTGTACAGTCATTAGGTTTTTTATTTAAAAAAATTTTTTTTCTTAAGTAGGAGACATGAAAAATGTGCAATACTCTCGCCGAGATTCGAACCTTGGACCTCTCGAATACTCGTCGATTGTGCTTCCAATTACACCACGAAGGCATGCGGAAAGGAAGGAGAAAATACAGTAGAAACCAAATGTTAACGTTAAACGATGAGAAACAATGTCCTTCAAATCAGCAATGGAACTTAACTAATTTAATATAAAACATCAAGAAACATATAAATAGGTACATTTTCATAGCATTTTAATTTTAAAAAATGAAACTCTTTCTTTTATGAACTGTTCATAACATTTTCGGAAATTATTTGATCGATGTTGTACTGAGGTGTACTGAGAAATCGTAATACTCGAAGGGTACTCCTCCGACTCTAGGAGAACTCGCTAATGTAAAATTTAAAAGTATGCAACAATATTTTTAGGAAAAGAAAATTCTGCCGATTTCTATTAACTCTTGAAAATAAGGGGTCTGGTTCTGATCTCCTCAAAACCGACAGAGTTATTAAAAATCTGCTTCAAACTAAAGTTGGGCTTTTTTATGTCAAATCTTAAATGATTGACAAAAATCGAAACCAAGATGCTTGGTGACATAATCACTTACTTGGCCATATTTCTCTGCAGTTTGGCAATTTTTATAATGCATTTTGAACTTATTTGGTGATTTTTACAGTTTAAAAATTTTATTCTATAATATTTTGATCATATTAACCAAATTGTTGATTACAATAAGAGATTTATTTGCCTTTTTTTCGTTTATAAGCGGGCGGTACTTCGGCAATTTTATAACAGTATCCAAATGATAGCATTAAGAGCGATCACAAAAAGCGGCTTCTACTGTACTTAAACTCAGTTATAAATTAACAGAAATAATTCATATATTCAAAATCATTAAAATAATTTTCATTTACGACATCCACATTTGCATATAACAATTTATATTTCAGATTTGAGAATTTAACTAACTTTTCTTTTATAGGTGTATGTCAAGATGCGAAATCTAGAAACTGGAGTCGAATTTGAGTGGCCAAAGGATAAATTTCTAAACCGAATGTATGTTATGAAAGAAATGTATCAGAATTACGAATCTGGAGAGGAATGGGATGTAGAGGAGGTAATTCTAATTTCATAGCTTTTGTTTCTGATCGAGTCCATTCGGTGTTTCTCCCTTTTTACTGGAAATGAATGTTTATAAATTTGAATTTTAGAATACTTAATTATTGACAGTTTGAGTTGAAGAATTATTACAAAATGTACTTCCTTGAAGAACTGTACGAAACCCGTAATGAAACTTGTAAAATAAAATATCTTGCGTATTGTGAAAATATCATACTAATTATTTGACATTCATTCACGTAAACTTTATTCAACTTTTAGAGAGTGCGCCGCTGAGATAACTTCCGACTAAGGATGTAAACCGAAAGGAATCGTATACCATCCTAGGGAGGAAATTTTTCAGAGAACTTTCAGAGAAATTGACGATACACAGAAAATATAGTCTTTTGACGCGTAGGTTTAATGGAAACTAAAGCACGTGTGACTTAAGAACTTCATTGTTTCTGCAACTATGAAGATAGCCTTGCATTAAGAAAATTCTCAAAGCCTTTAAAGCGATTGAGACTGATAAGTTGGGGAAAAGAATAATGTTTTAGCGAAGAACTGAATTATGCTTATCGTACTATTTGGCTGTCAGAACAATTTTAACAATTTTGAATACGATATTAGATAAGGAAAACAGGCATGATTGATTATGAGATAGGGTTTAATTAAAAGCAATTAAAATAATCTAATTTACGTAGGATGAGAAGCCGGTTTAAGTTTTTTGAAAATTATTTTATCATGAGAAAAGCTGTGAGAGCTGAAATTACGTATTTAAAAGAACTGAAAGTTTAGTCGACATGGTACAAAACAGGGAATATAAACTGACGAGCCAAAACATTATGACCATCCCCACATTTTTCATCTGGATGACGTGGAGGGCACGTGTTTAAGTGGGAATGGTATTTTACTGCTGCTTGGCAGCATGTCTCATATATCTCATTAGAGCGAGGAAGTTCAAAGGGAAAAGACGTCGTGTGGGTCTTCTGCCTGTCATCGATCCGATAGATAACGATCTCGCTCCCTGTCCGATTTTTTCTGACTACGATCTTCGGACGATGCGTGCTCAGTAGACACCGCCACCTGCCATATAATTGCAATGATGCTTATCTGCCATATTTGCCACTGCTTCTCATTTGATTTCGTGTTTTGCAACGCGATTTTATACTAATTCGGATTTGGTCGATTTGTCTATCTAGTTACTCCCAAGCTCAATTTGTCAGGAGTGAGTCAGGTAAAGGTAAAGGTAAAAGTAGGGGGGACACCAGCGATGTACCATAGGTCAACTGGTAATGCCTTCCCATACTAATTCTTTTAAAAAAAAGGGGGAATTGCAAGTTTTATAGGAATTTACACAGACTGAAGCTTTCAAAAAGGTCTAGAGTTTACCTATTATGGTACTTCGTGCAATCCCACAGCACGCCCCGCATCCAGTATTTATTAAAAATAATGATGTAGGACATAAGTAGATTACAAAATAGTCGGAATACAATTTGAGATTCACAAGATAAATTGAACATTTGATTTGGTGCAACAAAAATAGGAGATAAAGATAATTAATAAACAGATAAACATAATGAGATAATTATAATTAGCACTGGCAACACAATGTTAAAATGAATTGTAATAATAATGCTGAAGAGGTGAGTGCCCATGGGTTATTTCAGATATATTGGTTTATTGCAGTTTATAAGTTCACGAGCGGAGCCATTTTGTCCATAATCACAGCATGTAAAAGTTCACTAAGTTTAAGCAGTATGAGGACTTACACTTGACAGAGATCTAAGCCGTAAGAAGAGAGTAGTTGCATAATTTTCTGAAACTTTGGATACTGATGTTTATCTTTAATTAAAAACCTTTGGAATGCCAGGAGATCAGTACTTGGGGATTTTATGTGAATATCCTCAGTTAAGGGGCATGAGAAAGTGTAATGATCAGGAGTTCCCTGTTCCCCACTATACAGGTATCAGAATTTGCCAAATTTCTTGCGTAGAAATATGTGGGGAAGTGTCCATGTCCTGTTATAAAGTAATTTAGTGAAGGATTCGAGTACAGAGATGCGAAGCTTACAGTGAGTCAGGGGCCTGATAGACTTCCACGGCCTGATAGACTTCCACCTGTTCATCTGTTTGCTGGAACGCCGTCGAGCGGGTCCGGTTCCAGGGCGCAGGTCTTCCACACTAATCTGGGCGCAGGATCTTATGGCCTCTGTGCATTGCTATGGATACCAGTACGATCTTATAAAGGCTTACTGAATATTACTTTATTCAAATCAGAGAATTACAATTGATCCAAGAGCGTAATGGCCCATTCACGGAAATGGAAGAGAAGTTTTATACATTTCTTTCAATGCTCGCTAGAAATGATTAGAATTTTGCACACGCAAAATCTCAAAGTATGTCAGGATACTATTAACAAAAATCATGATTTTAATGATGATTGTTCTAATAAAACTTCTTTTTCAGATAATTCTAGGGGCCGTAGACCTATAAATATTTCTAATGATTCTTCTACTAGTTTTGATAAAGAGCTTACATTGGATAAAGCCGTTAGCTCAGATGAGATAACTAACATTCGCCGTGATGATCAAACAATTAGGAAGAGAAACCCACAAATGGTTGCCAAGAAGATTAAGCACGATAGTTTCACAACAATTATCTCTCCTTTACTTTTACAGCCTTCTGAAGGAATAAAGAAAAATTCCCCCACCAGCTCTGCTGATTATGGGAGCAAAAACAAACAATCGACTAAAAATAATACGCAAGAAATCAGGAAAAACAAACCTACTGAGGAAATTATCAAAGATGCACAAATAAATCAGGAAACTACCAGTGAACAGGCGGACAATCCGTCCATGGATACAACTAGCCAGGAAGAAACTCCAGAATTTACTCCTAATATTAACTCATCTTTTAATACTACTCAGAAAAACTCACCTGTTAAACTTCCACCTATAATATTTAAGGAAAATAAATTTACTTACAGTAAAATTAAAAAGATGCTCGAACAACAAAAATTTGTTTTCACAAGAAACAGTATCCCAGATGGTGTTAAAGTTTCTACCAACGACCCTAACACGTATAGAGCTATGATCAAGATGCTGAAAGAACTGGAGGTGGAGCACCACTCTTACATTCTCCCCCAAGACAGAAAAATCAAAGAAGTCATCAAAGGGCTTCTCCGAAGCACAGAAATTGAAGAAATCCAGAAAGATCTTATTTCTCTGAACTACTATAAACCCGATGAAATCAAACAAATGTCAAGAAAGAGAAATGGTGAGGTTACTAAACTTCCATTATTTCTCATTACCCTGCCAAAATTTGAAGCTTCAAAAACTATCTATCAGGTCAAATACCTATGCGGATTGAAAGTTAACATCGAAGAGTACAAAGGGAGGCAAGGCCCCTTTCAATGCTATAAATGCCAGGGTTTTAATCACACTCAGGTAGGATGCAACTACCAGCCACGCTGTGTAAGATGCGCTGGAAATCATGAATCTACAGACTGTCCAGACAAGAATAATCCAGTAAAATCACTCGTCTGTGTAAATTGCAATCAGAATCATACATCCAGTTTCAAAGGGTGCAGTAAGTTCCCTAAATCTAAGGACGAAAAGCCAAAGACTTATCCTAGTCGTATAATTGAAGCTAAATCATATGCCCAGTCTTTTTCTACTGGCACTTTCAGTGAGACAATTAATGAGGCCAAGAAAATATTTGCTGATCTTGCAGAGCTCGTCTCTGTCATCAAAAGCGCTGGCTTTGTACAAATTATTCAGCATATTAAGGAAATTAAAAGCGATAATCAAGAAAAACACTCTGATTAAATTTTCCTAGTATTCACTTACATGAAGTATGTATTCATTTGATATTATTTCTCTATATATTGTATCATAATTCTCATTTTATTTTTTTTATATTATATTTTATTTCTTGCATTTTTTAACCCAGATACTTTTTATTCCAGATACTTTTATTTTATTTTACTCATGCATTCAGCTATTTTATCTCTATTTTGCATATTTTTGTACTTCTAATTATCATGATGCTATGTCATTACCACCTTACTCATTAGGATTTATTCATTGTCTTCGTATTTACCCGCACTTAGTCTCGCTAAAGTTTGATTGTCTGGTATCCACACAGTGACTCATGGTCGCCCCTCTTCTCTTCAACCTCAGTTCCTCCTATTTTACTCCCGACCGCCTACTGTCAGGTACCTTCACGGCAAAGTTATTCAGGAGCCAGTAAAGTTTCATATACTCGAGACACACCGGCTATACCGACATGGATTGGATTGGATTGGAAACTAAGGAATCATTCTTGCACTTAACTTTTGCGAGTGATAAGAAAGGCTGCTGATCTAACCGAGTTTGGTAGAGGGAAGGTAATGGCCCAAAGACTCGGAACGAGTATCTCCTAGACTTCACGACTGGTAGGTTGTTTACGATCTGCCGTTGTAAGTATTTATGAAAATTGGGTAAATGACGATGAAAACAGCAGGAGACTCCAAAATGTTGGACGTCCAAGCGTCATCAAAGAAAAAGGACGTTGGAGATTGCTTTATACAGCAAAATCGATGCCATTCAAAGACTCAACTGACAGCCCAATACAATGCAGGTCCAAGTGCAAGTGTTTCGGAACACACAGTTCAGCGTACACTGTTGGATATGGAACTGCGCAGCAGACGTCCCACTTGTGTGCCTCTATTAACTAAGGGTCATTGTCAACTACGCCTACAGTGAGTCCGGGAACATCAAGACTGGACCATGGTCTGATCGGATAAATCACGATTTGTCAATCATGACGTTGATGCTCGTGTCAGGGTACGCCGCCTTCCAGGCGAAAAGTTGCTCACCCCTTATACACAGGCTAGTGGTGGTGGTATTATGCTTTGGGGGACGATCTCACGAGTGTTTCTGGGACCATTAATTGTGGTAGAACAGACCATGAAAGCTGCGGCTTATCTGAACATAACTGCGGATCAGTTGCACCCTTACATGGTATCTATCTTGCCAACTGGAAATGGAATCTACCAGCGGGACAGCACCCCATGTCACGAAGCTCGAATTGTGTTAGAGTGGTTCTAGGAGCATAAGGAGGAATTCCATTTAATGTCCTGGCCACCTAACTCGCCGGATTTTAACCTGATAGAGCACATTTGGGATGTCATGGAGTGGCAGCTCACAGCTCAAACACCACCATGTCGAAATATCTCGACTTTGCGTGACCGTAGCTTAGACATTTGGTGCAATCTGTCTCCAGTCATCTACTAAGAACTTGTGGCATGCGTGCTAAGGTCGTTTGCAGCTGTTTTGCAGGTCAAAATTTGCGCAATACGTTATTGAGCAGGTGGTCATAATGTTTTGTCTCTTCAGTGTATTTCTGAAGAATAAGGTCTTGCCAAAAGTAGGAAGTACGTTTTCCAGTTCAACAGAAAGAAATTCACCTTTAGTTTGGATGAAATGAAGCTGTTTCTTGTTCGAATTAAATTATCTTTATCTCCATCTCGGTAAATAAAAGTAAATAAAAATAACCCTCAGTGTAATGCAGCAACTAAATTAACTGAATGGTTATAAAAGTCATATATCAGTGTATATTTAAGTTAACGCAATTTCTTAGAAATGCATTAAGTTATAGCTTTTTTAGGAAATACTTATATCTTTAATGCACAAATAAAAGTTCAGAAAGTAGTCTTTTTCTTTGGAATTTCAATGAGAACAAAAGCTACTATAATTATCGATATTCTATGACCACCTCGTAAAACACTCTTGGTTACCTTAATATAGAAATTGCGGCTGCAACGTTGTGATTCTTCCATAATTTTAAAGATTTAAGCCATCGTAAAAAAGCATGCTGAATATGCTGTTTTGGGACTGTAGAGGATGATTAAGAGAATTGAGACAACTGGTTCTTTGAGAAATCTTCCACAAATGGGAAAATCGTTGTATTGCAATGCAGAACAACTGGAGATTACTGATGTTATCGGCATATGAAGAAGCAAGCTATGAAGATCACATCAAACTGTTATTTTATACTGGAATACGCGGGAAACGCTAAGACTAATGCTTCGCAAATATTCTTAAAAGATTCAACATCTTCATGAATATAATGTTATGTTGCAAATTAAACGTTGTCTGGTGGACGTAATTGAAACTAAAATATTTGCTGGTGAATATTCTTAAAAATACTCCTAAAATTTCTGAATATTACCCAAATTACGTTGAGGTAAAAAGGTAAAAGGAAAGTTCTCTGAGATTTGAACTTTTTAAATAATTAACTTCCTTTTAAAGTTCAACGCTCTTGCAGTGAAGGAATCCTTTACTTACTGCGATAGAGTCAAAAGTGATCCAATTCGAGCAGTTAGCAGATTCGTTCCCGTTCTTATTTCTTTTCGTCAACACAGTATTCAATAAAGTTGTGGGGAAATTATTTACAGTTAATGAATTTAGTAAGTATTAAGATCTACATATTGGCCTACTATATGCACGTATATATTTTTAAGGTTGAAATATAAATGCTTCACTACATTACCTTTGAAGAATTTTTATATTTTATTTTTCCAGCAACTTACCATCGTCATGCAAAATTATGCAACTGATGAAAATTTCTAAATATTACACTAATTTAGAAATTTTTATAAAAACGTTTATGAAAATATTATTATTTTGTAAATACAAGCTTCTATTAAATATTTAAACAGATTTTTATCATTTAAAATTTAATAATAATTTTAATTTATTTATATTATTTGAATGTATTAACCCCGTTAGAAAAGGGAATTAGAAATTCTACCATTGTCGTATATTTTACGGTTTTACGAGCCTTATAATTTTTCAGCTTTTCTTTTAAGAAAGTACATAAGGAGTGAGGGAGTGGAAATACCAAAGTTATCTACTTGATACATGTCTTACAATATGTTATAATTAACTTATGAAATTTTATAAAGTTGATATTTTTAATTATAGGACAGAGATCCGTTTATAGAGGATCTAGACGCTGAAGTAAGAATTGGAAGCGTACAAGTGTTTCTTCAACCTCTTGCTTACATGGTATAAATATTATTTGCTTAAAATTAATCTTACTTTTGTGTTAAAATATCTTTCATATCTCATTTAATAACACTTTTAAAGCTGTTAACGTCTTTTACACAGGTGGAGCTGAAAGAACAACTAGAAATTGTTGATTATAAAGGAGCTGAAGTTGGCATCATGAATGTATGTTTGTATTGTATTAAAAAAGTTTACATCTGCTTTAATTAATTTCATTTATTAGATCAATCTGCAAGTGAAATTCCAGTTGCTGTAAGTTTTAGTTCTAAATAAGCGCTTAATATATTCGTTCAGAAAGCATGCTTCCAAGGAACCAGTAAATATTTTCTAATAGCCGCTAGTTTTTTAGTATAGAAAATACAGTATATGTTATTTTATTTTTCTACTTGTTTCTGATTGTTGTTTTGTTGTTGTAAAGCGGCTTGCATATGGCAGGAATGCATCAAGATTTGCTGGTGTAAGGAATTGTTTGATTCATAATTATGCTGATACAATTAAAAATCGTAGAATTGCAGAAGAATCATTTTTTAAATTTTATTTTGCACTTAATCTACTTAGTTTTCACAACGTACACTGCGGAAAAAAAATGGGACAGTTCTATATATCCCGTTCTACTGAGCCGATTGACAAAATTCAAATTGCATTTTTCATGTCTCGAAAGCGCGATTTAGGATATATATTAGATTTATATATAGCATTGTTCTAACATAGATATTTTGACACAAAAATCGAACTTTTTCAGAAATAACATACCAATTTTTTCCATATTTCGATTCTACGACTCAAATTACGCCTAGATATTAAATTTTGTAAAATTTGGTGCGAAATTTACGGTGAAATTCAAAAATTTATCTTGGCAAAATTTTTTCAGTTTGAGCCAAGTATAATTCACTTGGCGAACTTCTTAATATATGGCCACCAATTTTCCTTTCCCTTCCATTATGCCGGAGCGGAAACAAAGGCACCTCGTTACTATCTTTTTACATTGTGCATAAGCGGAAAAAAGTCACATCGTTCTAACTTTCAAATAATTTTAGCAAAGTGTCTAAACCACATTTGATGTTTTATCGCTTTCAACAAATAAGCCAAATTTCAAAACACGCCAATATATAAATTCACGTATATCTTCGGAAATTTTGAATAAAAAAACTGTAATTTTTTGCAGGTATGCTTAGAAATACGTCTACTTTAAGATGATGGCAAAATGTTTATAGATTATAATTCAATTTTTTTTAAAAATTTATAAAAATTATTTAAAAATACAAATTTAAAACATAAATCATAAAAAATGGGTGAATTTCATTTGGAATGAACCTGAATTTCGGAATGTGAAAGGAAGAATCAAATAAGTTTAATAAAAAAAAGAGCGTTTTGTATAAATATATACCAAACTCAATTAACATTGAGGAGCTAAAATTTTGAGAACTAATTTTTTAAAAAGTACTCGTGCGATTTTTACAAAACTTGGTAGTTTGGCGTAATTTGAGTCGTAGAATCGAAATATTGAAAACAATTGGTATGTTTTTTCAGAAAAAGTCCGATTTTGTGTCAAAATACGTATATTAGAACAATGGTATATATAAATCTAATACGTAGCTTAAGTCGCCCTTTCGAAACATGAAAAACGCAAGTTGAATTTCGTCAATCGGCCCGGTAGAACGGGAGATATCGAACTGCCCCCCCCCTTTTTTTTTTTTTTTTTTTTTGCGCAGTGTACTTTTTGAAGCTATTAAATCTGTTACTCGAAACTTGCTATGATGTGAAGTCATCAATACAAAAATAACGATTATAATTACTACCAACTGAAACCCTTTAATTGGTTTTCTTGTATTACAGATAGAAGTAGTACCTTGCACTGCTCAAGGCAAAGAGTATACAGAGCACGATGACATGTTTGTCGACAACCCAAATGAGTTGATTGGAAAGGACCTTCATTTTATGGTAAAACTTTTAGGTTGCAGAGGATTACCTTCGAGATTTAATGTAAGTGATCGTGCGAATTTTCTGCTTTTCTTTAATCTGCTTTTTTAACTGCACAAATAAATTAAAGTGTGTTTCTTTATCACGTGATGACATCTAAAAAATACAAAGCTTTGCTTTATGTCCTTTAAAATAAAACCATTTTAGATTCCTTTTTGAACCTAAAATGTGACTGAAAAATGGCTTTCTAGGTAATAAAGACACGTTATTATTGATTTTATTACAGCTGTGTGTATTTGAAAAAGTTTCTTTTAATTGCTTTACGTGTGAGGCCATTCAATTTTTTTATAGAATTCTAGAAGCAACGTTTGCTGATAACAAAATAGAAATCAGTTTATAAGTCCTGAACTTCGTATTATGTATAAAATGAAATTTTTATGTCAGATGTATAGATTTTATTTTTTCAAATTACAGAGATATTTTATTACAGGATATAAGATGCAAGTACAAGGTCTATTTAGATACCGAAGACAATACAACAGAAGTTATATCGGATACATCAAATCCAGATTTTAATCACAAAAGATTGTTTTCATTTAAACGAGTCACTCAGTCGGTATATAACATTCAAATTCTTTTTTATGTCTGAGTTCATTTATTTTAAATTTGTTGCTTTGTTGTAAAAATCTATATCTAGTCTAATAAATATGTTTTGAAAAATTAATTTGAGTTAAATAAATTCATTTGAAAGGAAACGAACGCGAAACGTGAAAATTATTTTTTTACTTCTTCTATCTCGAAGATACCAGGTCGAAAACGAGTATGCTTTCGAAATAGCTTTATTTTCATTTAGTGAACTGAAAATAATCTTTAGAGTCAAATTTAGACTAATTAAATCATTGCCAAAGTACTGAAATGAAAAATGCATAGTTAACATGAATGTGCACAATTCTGGAACAAGAATTGATTATTATTGTTAATATTTAAGCGCACTATTTTGAATCTTAATTTTCTTAAAATAGTAAATTTTTCATTTTGGGTACTCTAATTTTTAACATTTTGTTCTTTTGGGTGGAAATAAAGAAGAATCTATTACTAAATTAAATTAAAATGAGAGGGCAGCCAGTTAAGAATTATATCAATATTTCCTGGCATTCAATTCATTTTTGAACGAATTCTTTTTCTTTGTTCGTTATTTGAATCACATGCAATAGATCTGGCTTTAATATAACAGTGCTTTTGAAAATTTCTTCGGTTTATCATCGTCCTGGTTCAAAATCCTATTACTGTCATTCTACTAAAGAAACAAAGAAAAAAAGGGCATTTATTCGGAAAAGAGTACCTGCCTGTTTCAAAATGTATGAAGCCTTCCTTTAACTCTTTGACCACGGGTACAAAATTCATAAAAGCGTTAAAAATAATCCATACATTTTCTTCCTGGGAAACTGATCGCATTCGCAGTCCCAGTTTCTGCCGACGCGATAAGAACGTTCCCCGCCTATATTCAGGATAAAATGAACACGTTATTCACGGATCCCGCACTCGGAGGATTAAAATCAGCGTCAGTCTTAATTTTGCTTTTGATTTGGAATTAAGACTGATGTGCTTCTCAATTCTATAATTCTATACCTAAATAATACATCTTTTTACTGTTTCGTTTTCATGCATTCAGGGTTTGTTTCGTGTCCGCTGTCTGTTACAAACTCTAATACTTAACAATAGTTAGGAAGATTTAACCTCTTGTATCTTAGGAAGATCTCTCCACCGGGCTGTTAAAAAATTTCTAATTTGTCATCCCTAGCCTCCTTAAAATATTTTCGTACGCTAGTTGATTTAAAAAATTTGGTGATTACTCTATTCCCCCTAAATTGCGTATATTCCATTTAAATTTAAGTTTCGAATCATTTTTTTTCTCTAGTAAAAAATTCCCATACAGGGAATTTGGTTTATTATTTTAAAATGCATTGCTTAATCCAACCAAAGTTTGCATCAGAAGAATGTAAAATTAAAATAAATAAATAAATAAAAAGCCAAATGAAATTAAGAAAAGCGTCAAACCCGTGTCTATCGTGTATAAATATTTCCTTTTTCCCAAATCGTCCCTTAAAGCTATAAGGTATTTTTCCCGCCTTCCTAGCGTGCCTTCGTGGTGTAGTGGTTCTGCACGCTAGGCCGGTATTCCAGAGGTCCGTGGTTCGATTCCCGGCGAAGGCGATAGCTCATTTTTCATCTTCTAAAAAGTACCTAATGTCTATACAGTGGCGCCCGAACTAAAAGGGTGTTGGATGATGATTCTCCTCATCCATGATTTGGCGATTGGGTCCCCTAAAAATCCCCAGTCGCCTTTTAAAAGAGGGGTATATAAGGTATTTCTCCCGCCTTCCTAGCGTGCCCTCGTGGTATAGTGGTCAGCACACTGAAGCGGTATTCCAGAGGTCCGTGGTTCGATTCCCGGCGAAGGCGTTGCATATTTTTCATCTCTCCGGCTTTTCCAATTAACCTAATGTCTCTACAAAACTTATTCATTTTCATTCATAAATTTTTCTGTTTGGTTGAAATTTAAATCTTACTGCTACATTTGCTTTCTCTTAAAACAATTTAATCCTTGAATTTCTTTTATTTATCTCATTTCTGTCAGCAGTTAGTGATACGTGTTTCGTTTCCTTTCATTATATATGGTGATAGTGCTTGCGTGTTATTTTATCTTAATGAATGAATTAATGAACCATTAGAGAGAACTTTTCTGTAGAAATTTCTCGAATGCTTTCGTTTCTTGAATTATTTTCTTGCTTTGCGGCAGTGAAACTTTTATCTCCTCGTGAATACTTCTTTTCTAGTTTATAAATTACATTATGTCTCTAACAGCTTGCTATTTGAATTTCAGCTGGTAGAATACTTAAAAGAAGGCTACATAATGGTCCAAGTATGGGGCAAACAGACGGCTCGAAAGTCCGCAGTCACGAGAGCTCAAGGAAAAAATACCAAAGAAATGTTTCAAGCAGATTTACTCAATAATGCTAACACACTTATGAAAGGTTTCCGGATGAACGGAAGGGTAATAAATACTTCTGTTTTCTTCTCATGCAGAAATGTTCATTTATATAGACGTAATGTGCTAATTTTAGTCTTACGTGAATCGTAAGCATTTATTACTGTAAAAATCCCATGCGTATCTCAGTCTGAAATGCTTCGAATTACTACACAGAAAATTATGTTACATGTAGAAGCAATAAAACCAAAAAATTAACCGATTTCAGTAAGACTATTTTAAAACGCGTGTGGCTGATAATTAAAAAATATTTTAATTTTGGATGATATAAACGCTTAATATTTGGAAAAACAATTTTTTAAACGATTTTAACGATTTTATATGTTTGAAATATTTTGCAGGTGGTAGATCCTAATAAGCAAAGCATAATTGTAGAGCTTCTTTTGATGAAGAAACAACAACACCGGCAGCAGCAAAGATTGGTAATACGTTTTATTAATAATACCATACTTACGAGATTTCAACTGTTAAATGTATTTCTTTACTAATTTCTCCCGAAATTTTCAAAGATCTAAATTATTATTTTATCGATTGCTTATTTATCATAAATGAAGCACCCGTACTTATTGATAGTGATGTCTCAGAGTCTTGTGAACGAATAGAAAATTTCTTATAAACTGACTATAGGAAAATGGAAAAAAAAAGGACATTTGGAAATATACCTTCATTTCTGGTACCGTACGTACGTGTATTTCGGTACAAAATATTTAAACATTTCTTTTATTTTATCTGAAACTGAACTGAATTAATGTAAATGGAACTTAACAAAAATGCAAATGCGAAAGCGTGAAACAAAACCACTTTCTTCCAAATGGTCATGTAAACTAGAGGCGAAGGAGAATATGTGCTTCCGTGAAACGCAAGACATTTTCTTAGAAATGTCTGCCTAAATGACAGGAAACTGTGCACATATCGCCTCGCCATCTGTTATTAAAAAAATGAAAGAGAAACAAATAAAAATAAAGTTCTTTAAAAAACTTAGAATATAGCTAAAAATAAAGATTTGTATGGATACTTTTCGCATCTGTAAAAACATTTCTATTTCAATTATTGCACATTTTACTTACTTAAGCCAATCTATTTCTGCTAATTTTCATTTTTTTTAACGTTTAGTATATTTAGCGTGTCCTTTTTTGGCAAATTTGTCTGTTATGTTTTAGTTATTTCACATTTTACTTACTTAGCCCCCAGTCGCTATTACTAATTTTTATTTTCAGAAGTATTTAGTCTATTTGGCGTATGCTACAAAATGACACCCCATTGACGTTATCAGATATCTTATAGTATTATAAATATGGTTTCCGAGATAAAGCAGGACATGGGCTTGCCATTTGATCATACTTTGCATCTTGTGCAACTTTTGCATCTAAGAATTACTCTCAACGAATAGCTGTTATTCCATTTTAATATTCTATGCATCATTTTAATACATTAATTACATTTTTCAAATCTTTGTTTTAGGAAAATATTCGACGTATGATTGATATTGCTGAAACACATAAGAAAAAAAAGCTTCCCGTGAGCTTAGTGAAAGATCTGTATTCAACAACATCAGCAGAAGTGGCCGAAGAGTTGCTTCAAAAAGTGCCTTCAGGTAATTAAAAGGGTAGGTATAAGTGGACATAGGGGGAAGTTGAAGCACTGAGTAGCACAAGTAATGTTTACTTTAATTTACTCTCAGTAAAACTTGTTAACTCTACCTATACGGTTATTAAAAGCTTGAACAGGGCTTAGCAAAACATATCTAAATTAAATTGAGGTGCCATTTTCGATCACGCCGCGTGGCACGTGAAGACCTGCTTTGTTGTTTAAATTAGATACAGAATTTAAGGCTGATTATTTCATTAATGACTGAATGAATGATCCGTTGATCTGGTACCAGATCACTTTTTAATACAACTCTTTTGTACAAACTGATAAGAAAAAATAAACATGCTAAATTAAAAAATAATAAATGAGCAACACAAAGCAACATTAACATATTTCACAAATATCTTTTGACGGGTGGAATCAATCTCCTTTGTATAAACACAACTTATTAGGTATTAAAACTAACTCGTTATAACGTTCATAAATTTTTTAAGTCCTTGGCTAGAACTTTTGATTTTTAACAGTTCTCTAATCTCTTAATGCACTCGGGTACACCGAACTAAAAAGACTACTTCCTGAATTTTTTGTCCATTAAGGGGTTGAAGTAGGTTGGTGGTCCCTATCACAGAAATAATGTTTTGAGCCACCCATCTTAATAGGCAGTGTGCGAATATAAGATACTTTGAGTCTGCCTCTATGTGTCCACAGTCTAGAACAACTTTTAATATGGAAACGGTTATAATATGTTGGGAAGTGTTTGTAATCTGTAATATTTTTATAGGTATATTTATATAATTTATCTACAGAGTACCGCTTTTCATTCACTTTAAGAAATAATACGAAATTTGGGTTGTCCCAGAGATTCTGTATTACTGCACCTTGACTGTTATTTTTCCAGACGTTTATTCTTTAGGATACTTTTCGTTGATGTCGCCCGGCCCACCAGCGGCCGAGCGGTAAAGTCGCTGAGCCCTGGTAATTCAGTCCGAGGTTCGAATCCCGCAAACGGGCTTGCTGCATGGGCGTTTTCGTGGTTTCCCCATGTGTAACGTGTATACGTTCCAGTTTCCCTTAGAAAGTCCTCCACAAAGGCATCCCTTCCCTTATGCACATAGCCCTTGAGGCTTTGCCATAATCACACACACACATTGATGTCGCCCAGGCGGTATAGTGGTTAGGAGAGCTTTCTACATCGAATCATCCCGGATCCCGGAGAAGACATGGATGTTTGTAAATGTATAGTGTCGGTGCGGCATAGCGGCGCTTTAAATATGCGGCGAGACGAAAGTGATCTCGTGTGGGCTGGTGGAAGGGTGAAAGACCCCCGGATCCCCTTCCGGGGTGCTCTTCCTCAAAATTGCGGTGAAAAATAGAGTCCAAGCTGTCTTTGGTATGTATATTTCCTTATTTGTCTCTGGTAACCATATTTCCATGTAATATGTAGAAGACACAAAAAAGCAAATTTTCGTTGACCGTAGTGAAGTCTTCAGCTGATGTCAATGACAGGGTGTCAGCCGAGGCTTGTTCTTGTTCATTGCCAGTGAACAAAATATCTCTACTTGAAATTCTGTCCATTGAAGATGGAAATGAAAATATTCCTGTAATAATGACACTGATAACTTTTGGAATAGCTTAGTTACCAGAAAAAAATTTGAAATGTCTATTAAAAGCCCCCGAAAGTTACTACATATCGACGTAGTAATGACAATGATTAGATGAAAGTTAAGACTGAAATTCCGTATGTGAAATATGTTTTACGGATTTACAGGATTTAATAGTTTAAATCATAGGAAATGCATAGTATATGCAACAGCAATATAGATTTCTGTGACTAATGAATAACCTCCGAATGAAACTTTTTTTAAAAAAATTATACATCTATGATAAACGAATGCTAATATTTTGTATAAACGAATGCTATATTTGTTAAATCTATATAATAGTAGATCAAGTATCCTTGTGTAAAAATACACTTATTCAGAAGCAATGATGTTGATATTTGAAAATATATGATTATACTTGCATAAACCAATATTCACTTGATTTTGTACCTCTTGGTATAGTTTGCTTGACAAATCTAACTCTACAAAGGAAGAATCAGAAAAAATGACAGATTGTCAGATTGTACAAAGTTAATATAAATCAGTATCCAAAAATTCATTAACGCGCAATAATTATGAATTATATGGTATCAAATATAACCGGTATAGTGGTTAGCGTCGTTGACTGTTGAGCTGAAGGGCCCGGGTTCGAATCCCGGAGAAGACATGAATGTTTGTAAATGTATAGTGTCGCTGCGGCTTTGCGTCACTCTAAATATGCGGCGAGCTGAAAGTCCTCTCTTGTGGTTTGGTGAAAGGGGAGAGGGTTGGTAGACCATAGGACTCGTCCCCCAGGTGTGCTGTCCATCAAAATTGGGGGCGGAACTGAGCCAAATCGCACTGTCAGCTGTTAGGAAATCAAGGCTGTTGCCAACGACAGGCGTAATCTTGCGCTCCTTGCCACGGGGAATTTCGGGGGCTTGGCTGACTACGTCAGACAAGTGAGCATAAGCAACAACACCAACAAGATGAGAAATGACATTTAGTTACTATAAACTACCCTAAGATGAAGAGGTTCTGGGCAACTGCAGAATACATCATCAGGTACTGGAAATTCAACCATGTTGAACGGTAGGACTCATAAATTAACCACTAAGAAGTTAGACGCGAAACCTGTAATAGGATTTGTGAAAAGCATGTTCAACCTTGTTAACAATATTAAGAAACTTTGAAAAAGCTGTTTGTAGGACTGAAAGCAGTAGAGATCCTATAAAGATTCTCAGACCTCGAATAATGTTCGCTGCTCTAGAGAAATAGCAAAACTTCAGATGCCTACTAATTGCACGGTGGAAAACTCACAGTAAATGTACAGGATCAAAGATCAGGATAATTTTGCTCGTGAGGTGATTTGATTTGTTACTTCAAAATGTGCAACTATCTGGAATTTTTGCAAACTTTGCATTTTTTTGCCTTAGTAGAGATGAAAACAAATTGTGTGATTTTTTTTTCTAAATTTAATGCTGACATCTTAGAGCAATATTCTTCACAGTTTCAGTAAAAACTGTAAATCGTTAAAAGCCCGCTGAACCACAGGATCCACGGTCAACAACAGCGGGCTTCTGTGCATGTCACGAAGTGTATTGCTTGGATTTCGGTAAGCTTGTTTATCTTTTTCTCCTAAGCTGTCATTATGCGTAATTAGTTTGGAAATCTGATTTTTAGAAGTGGGAAATATATTGCAATAACTATATATACAAATTATTGGAAAATAGACAATGAATTTTTGATTAACTAAATTATTTTCTACACAGTACCTGTTAAGCCTAACGAGGCCATTGAAACTGATCCTAAATTGGTAATTATGCATGCTTAGGTTTTGAATTTAATTATCGTGTGCGTGAAATATGTTGTACTTACCTTGATAATTGTTTATTTGAAGTTTAATAGTGTATTTTTGATAAAATAAGTGTTTTTCTTATGGTAACTACTAACCTTAATGAGGCTGCGAAGTCTGTGCACCGGAGACTTGCGTTTTTGAGCTCTAAACGTTTGGGTGCACCATCCTGATTAGACATTTCTCCCAGGGAAAAGGAAGCTCTATCCCCTTCTCCGACGCACCGCAGCTACAAGTTCTGCCAGTGAGAAATTTTTAATTAGTTTCGCAGATTTTTTATTTTCTTTTTTCGCATTGGATCTTAGAAGGTTGCAATTTATTATTTAATTATTTTAATACTATTCTAAATGTTTTAACTTCATTTTAGGGCTTTAAAGTAAGTACACTATTTAACATTTCAATGCTTATTGTATTTTAAAGCGTCCAAAACATTTTGTATTAGCTTACTTTATTTCTAAAAAATTGTATATTAATTGCTATCTTATTTTCTTGACCTTTAAGCTGCTGTTATTGATGATGAAATGACTCCCTGCAAAGGTATTGAATGCTTGCCTGTACTACAACTCTTCGAATAGTCTCGATGGCGGTTATTTATGTTTCGGCTAATGTGATACCTCTCTCATTAAAATAATGTCTTCTATTACAAATTTTACTTAGCATTAGTTTTCAGGATATACATTTGGGCAACTACACTATTTAGAATAACAGCTTTGAATATATGAATGAAGATTTTTCTCACCCGCAAAGTGACCTGTTATTTATTTCGACAAAAAATACTTGGGTATGTGTGAAAGTGATATTAAATACGGTTGCTTTTGGGCATGTGGGGATGGCGTGTTAAATAGGCTTTTGCTGTTTAATTTAATGCCATGGAATTCAACAACGGGAGCTATTTTGTAAAGAAAACATATTCTATACATCAGGGCGAATTGACAGCAATAGACTATGTATCAGACTGGATCCGAAGTAATTTTACATCAGGAATATTAAGTTAACATTTGTTCTGATGCTTTGTGTGCATTTTCCCACCTAAAACTTTGCAATAAATTAATTTATAAGCACAATATTTTAACGCTGAGTTACAGAAATACATAATTTAAGGTCGCATTGAACAAATACACATGTTGGTCATTATTGCAACGAGAGGACTGATGCATTAGCCGAAGAAGCTGCTGTCGGTAAGGGATATATGGTATAAATAATATACAGGGTTCCAGAAGAGGCGCAATTTTCGGAGTGAGAAACCATGTAATTAAGAAATGGACGCTGGGAGTGCCCTTGAAAAATTTTAAAAATATTAAAAAATGTATTCAAATTAGTCAAAAAGTGAAACTTATTAACGGTATCGATTTAAACCAGATTATTACTAATCATGGGCAGTTCCCGGTTTATTTGAATAGATTTTGTCTTAAGAGCTGTGACATACGCAAATTATGCAATATATCTGGTTATGTTATTCACTTCGTCGCATCATGTCTCTCAGCACAGAACAGGGATTTATTTTCAATTTGCAAATGGGAAAAGGTTTTAAAAATATATAAAAAGCAACAGTGTTTGAACATAAACTAATAAATATAATTAATAATGGTAAAAGTATAATCGATATAGAAGTTTGAATGGAAAATTTTTATTATCTATTTCCTTAAAATTACATAAGTTATTTTTATTTTGAAGTAGTTTTAAGTGTATGTTTGTGTTTTAGATTTGGAGAGTACAGCGGTTACTCACTAGTCGTATTTTTATATTCTTTAGTTTGTTTATTTTAAGCTTCTTAGTTTAAAGCTTTATCTGTTAATAATTGGAATTCATTTTATTTTTGATAGCATATACTTAAAGCAATTTGGGTTTGTTTTTGGACGGGATATCCTTGTTAGTCCTAATCTTATAGTTAAACACTGTTTTGGAAAGGGGAACGGTGTTGCGCCCATTGATATACCATGAGATGCAGATTCCAAAATAATTTGAGTGCCCGAATATCTAGTTTGACAAACTGAGGACGTGGTGCTAAGATACTCATCTCTTTAAGGTATAGAATTGCACAAAAGCAATTTTGTCATTTGATATTGGAAACACTAGACATCCTAACCTATCAACATCTCTGGTATTACCGTAATTGATATCACCGTTATTGTCAGGTCATTGTCATCATTGTAAATTATTGCCATTCCTATCACAGTAAATTATTATCGTCTAATAGGAAAGGTAGCATATTGCTAAAAGCTTTGAGATGATTTGTGTATGCCATATTTCAAATGCCCATAGTATTTAGTTTACGGTGTTTTTGCAGTTCTTCCTGGTAACATTATTACAAACCATTATCCCTCTACAAATTCTACACCAAAGTATTCCTTCTTTAGGCATGTAGTCTTCTTGTGCTTTGTTGTAATGCATTAACACGTTAAGCACCATATCAGTCACCGATGATTGACAGTGTACTTTGCCCTTGGACCGCGTCAGTCATCAATATACTTTGAAAGTATACTTCTCGTTCAGGCCGCATCAACCGCTGCTGACTGACAGTATACAATTTAAAAAATGCTACTCTTTTATCAAATCTGTCTTACTCAGATCGTTGAAGTCGGATGTCGGGGGCTTAATGTTACTAATCAACTAAAAGTACTTTAGCTGCTATGCCTTATCTTACAGGAGAGGCATTTTACACCATTGTTTCAATTTGTATATATAAAGTGGTACACTGTACAAATTCTTATGCACTTTTATCTCATAGATAGGTGAATTGATAGCTATAGATAGCTGTTCAATTGTGTTATACCGCGGTAGCACGTGTAATCTTTTGTACTGTGCAACTGGTAATTACTGAAGTGTAAGTTTACGATAGAAGTTACATGCTGCTTTCAGCTTTGTAATGAACCATTTCTTCGTTTTCTTACCATTTCTTCATTACGGATTCGAGACCTGATTGCCACCTAGGACCATAAGGTTTGGACATAGAGCGTCCGGTTTCAGAAAGCCGCAAAATCATTCCATATGTTAAACATAATCCTGTTTCCGCCTCCTAATATGGAAAATGGACACTGGAGATTTTTCACTATGGATTAGGTCCTAGAAATTTTAACTGCGCCCTGTGCTGAGTTAGGTTTAATAATTTCCACAATTTTCCACTGAGGGCGCTTCAATCGCTTTTTTTAAATCTGGCGCTCCAGGTTTGCTAGAGATAGAACGAACAGTCTCAGGGTACTGGGGCCATCCCTTCTAGAGTAAAAAAGAATGAGTAAAGACTTTACTTTGAATCCAGGATATTACTTCTCTCCACATGGAAATATTTATGGTATGCTCTATTGTGTTATGCGTATTAGTATTTAAAGCTTATTTGATAGAAGATTAGTTATATCACATACGAGCTAAATAGTTTACTGTATTTTTTATCTTAACATTTAAAATTTATTTAATAAACGAGTTATTTTTAAAAATGTACTTGCAAGGTTATACAGAAGAAACCGTGACGAAGAAATGTCATACATCTATTTAAATATATCACGAAATATACACAGAATACGCAAAGTTACTTGGATTTATTAAACATATAAATTAGTTAATAAATTATTAAGTAAAAGGTGGTGTTTAAGTTATGGGAAATTGTGAATTAAATTATTTATTTACGTAATCAGTAAATTTTGTGAGAGAAAATAATTAATGAATACTTTTCTTTGCAATTTTGCTTTTAAAACATTTAAGTGTTATGCATAAAAATACGTCTAAAATAAAGTGCATAACTTGCATAAGTATATGGAGCAATTTGTCAAGCATGAACTTATTTTTTAAATTATTTCTCTTGAAAAACATTAATTTTGATGTACATTTAATATGTTAAAGAAAGAATCAAGTGACAAACCAACTGTTTTTTTTTCCAGCAGTTGATGACGCAGATGCTGAATCATCTATATGTTCCCTTCTATAACGTTTACATTTCCTAGGAGAAGTATATATAGTCAGAGAGAATTATAGTCTTGTAAAAAATAAATGAACTAACTATTCACAAGAACAGAAAGACTTGTGACAGTTTTTAATTAGTATTTTTCAATTGAAAAATTTACCGTTTGAGTTTTGTATGGCTTCCAAGATGAAGAAATTAAGATATTGCTTGCGACTGTAAGAAAGATTTTGTATTGAAACAAAGCTATTTTATATTAGAATTGATGATTTGAAATATGATACAGAATGCAGGTATCCTGCATGTCAACTGAAATTTTTTTCATGGGAATTTCTTGCTGTGAATGAAACTTTTGATTTAGACATTTCAATGTAAACTGAATTTGAAATGTAAAAATTCATGTTTAAGTGAAAACGAATTATTTATTTATGTAATATATTTGTGTTAATTTTTTTATCATAAAAGCATCTTATAAAATCTGAACTAACTTTTTCTTACATCACGTTAAAATGTTATCTATCGTTTAGTAAGGAATCTTTATACTATTATGTATATATAAAATGTATGTATAAAAGCAATATTCCTTCCATTTATTCCTTTCAAGTTTCATGCAACGTCTAATTATATAGTGAATTTTACTATATTATTATATCATGAATTTTTTATCTCTCGAATTTAATTTGAAAAAGTTTAGCATTATACATAGAGTTTAAGAATATATATTATTTTTTACGCAGTGCTTTTATGACTTGATGGTAAGTCGTATGTCTTCCATAACGGAACGATTTTATTTTAACAAATTCTCGAAAGTCGATACCATCACTCCCTTTTATTTCACAGTTAATATTATTTCACATAATTAGCCTTTTAATGCACTTGACTGAGTGACCTGAACGGTAAAGTGAACTAAATTATTTACGCGCATCCGAATAAATGCGTTCAAGAAATTGTTTTAAGATATGAATACAACAGAATATATCGCTACAGTTTTGAGTTGAAATAAAGAAAGAAGTTAAAAGTGAGTGATTTAAAATAAAGAATGAAACACAAATTGGAAAAAAAAAAGACCACTATCTGAATTTTTATTGATGCGTTAAGGAGTTCACTTCCGTTTTCTATTTATGCATTCTTATTTTGCTATTCAGTAAATTTTCACAAAAGCTTGTTATTAAATATGCTGAAAAGTTATAGCTTAATAAAACACATCATCCTTTGAAACATGTTAGTGTGGTAAAGCAGCTAAGTAACTGCAAATAGGAGAACTATTAGAAATAAAAGCTATGTAACATGTATAAATATTAAATATAATTTTTTTCATGGTTAATAATTATTGTCAGATATTTTATTATAGGAAACAAAAAAAAGTTTGAAAGAGCAACATGTTATAATTTATTGAAAATAGTGGCAAGTATACAACAGAATTGGTCCAGAAATTTACAAAAATCAGTTTAAATGTAACATGAGTCTTTGAAAACACTAAATTGAACAACATACGTAAAACACAATATTCTTAGTTTTCAAATTTGGAGCTGGGATGCACAATCACTGAGAAATGAATATAAGCTTGAGAATGATATTACACAAAATGTACGTGATAAATATTGGCAGTGCTTCAGGTTATAGGATACTGTGATCCCCCGAATAATATTAATAATCATTCTCTCTTTGTTGTAGGCATTTTATCACAAATGAATACTTCACCAGTATTAAGAATAACATACTGGTCCCAAGTCTATTCCAAACTCTTGGTTTCTTGAACCGATATCTTTAAACGCAATGTCTACAATTGGTAATCGCTGTGGTTTATCTGTTTCATACTTCAAAACAGTTTGAGCCCACTTGCTATCTCGATACTGGAAAAGAAAATAAGTTACTTTAATTCAGTGACAAATTATTTTGATAATAATAAGAAAACATTATATGGTGTGTTTTATAACTCGCGTATGTAATTAAAGCAAGATTTCTGCATTTAATATTAAAAAAGACAAAATGGTCTTTAAGATACATGATAATACATTTTTGCCTTTTCTTTTCTATTTATTTTTAATAACACAAATATACAAAGACCAATAATTATGCATATACTGAGACAGGTTTTGTACTGTGCACAAACGCCATGTAGTGAGAGTCTTGTGCAAGCCGTAAGCATATCTTAATCCTTTGACTGCTGCAAGTAGAAGCGCTTCGCGTGAGTGGCGTGCGGCCGCAGAATGACTGCCCAAATAAGCGAGATTTCTTTTTTTTTTTTTTTTTTTTTTTTTTTGGTTAAGCAACAAACGAGGTATGAGGTTTCTGCGAGTGTTGGACATGCACAATAAAAATGATTTCCGAACATACACATGAGGCAGCAGTAAACAGACAAAGCCGTCGCCGCATTTGCGTCCATAGCAGTCTGAGTCTGTAGTCTGGCAACACCAGATGATCCTATGCTATGCATGCTGGAAGAAAAAACGACGTGCTGTGCAAATATTAAAGCTGTTCCAATAGCAACATAAAGTACAACGAATATTAAATTATGATTCAAACTCAATAAAAGTACATCTGAGACGACTGTGCAATTAACAAAGAACGTGTATGGGACGCATGCTTATCTCGTGGAGAGATATTTATGTGGTTTGCTCAAGAAAGCATTAAAAGATGAAGACAAGCTTGGAAATGCGATTCTATTCGCAAGGAGAAACACATTGCTGAAGTAAGAGAGCGGATCACAAAAGACGCTTCTGAGAATTATTACGCGCTCGTGTTAATAGAAACATATATACGAGACTTATTATGATATATGTATATATATAAGAATATTTGGACAAATCTTTTCCAAATTTGTGTCGCATGTCAAATAATATGAACATATGAGACTGTTCAGTATGCGAAAACCATCGTTAAAACTGCATATGGAAACAGACTCGTACTGAAAATGTTTATTACAAAGGATAGAATTTGCTGATTTGGTTACTATCTTACAGTGAAATGCCGACGTGTTTAATAAATGTCACAGAATCACGGAGAAGCAAACATATTTTTATTCAGAAGTCAAAGAAGAGAGTTTCATCACAAAATTTTTCTTGAAAGGTACATTGCCCCTAACAATGTTTTATTTGAGTATTCTGTAATGCGTATTGAATTCAGCAGAGTATTCTGTAATGCGTATTGAAGAAGCTTCGTCTTGTCTGATTTAATTATTTGACAGCAGAGTTAGTTCCTTATACTCGAAGTGCACCTGCTCATCAGGTTGTAAAATGTTCGAAAACATTTAGCCGGGAAATAAATGTGTGCGCTCAGTTACTGATCTTAGGCTCTTTTCCCTACTTTTATTTTTAACAATTTTCTCTAAGTATTTCAGTAAGTATCTTTACTCATATACCAGTTATTTTTCATTTGTAAAAGTGATAGATGTTTAACACAGATATTGGCCCCTAAAAATGCGAAGCATAACTTCGCTTCAGTTTTTAGCTTTTGAGGGAGTAAGAAAATGTTTTAAGCCTCTTCGAGATTGCATAAATTAAATATTTGGATTTTTGGTAATAGTCAGAAGTTTGAGTTTTGTGTTCAGGTAATTTTGATTTCCTTATTTATCGTGAATTTAATGGAAATTTATTCGAAGAATATACTACACATAACAAAATGCAGTACGAAAACTGCATGGGGTTTTTTTCGTAGTTTTCCCCATGTGTAACGTGCATACGAGCCAGTTTCCCTTAGAAAGTCCTCCACGAAGGCATCCCTTCCCTTAGGCAGGTAGCCCTTGAGTGCTCTGCCATAATCAAATACACACACAGTACGAAACTAAGGATTATTTCATTTCCTGTTTCTTGGTTTAGTGTACTTACAACCGGGTAGTTATTTGCGTACACGTTTTGCTACTAAATTCTATATTTTATATTGGAAAATTATTTAACTTTTTAAAAATTTCTTATCTTGTTCTGTGACCTACTGGCTTATGCGGTTTTCTTTTCTGAGCTATGAAAATAGCATTTTTTAAGGAAATATTTCATAGCTAAATAAATACATATATAAATTATTTGAAAGTATAATATAATGCAGCTACCAAAAATGTATAGGATTATTAACTGTACGTATAATTCTATACATATACAAGAAAGTTTTCTCTCTCTTAGTTTTTCTGAAATTCAAAAAGTCTTAATTCGATACGAAGGCAAAAATTTATGAAGAAAGTACATACTTTGCAATTATCTTGAATTGCGGAATATGTAAACATCGGATTTCCATCGGCAGTTAACTCTAGATCATTGTAGGCCATTAACTTAACAGCCTTTTTAAGAACATTTCGTTTACTGTCTTTATAAACCAGTGCATTCCTGCAATGTACTGTTACATTCTGTTCGGCAACCTTACTCAGAAGCTGGAGGAAACTCATCTGGATGCGATCCGCTGTGTAGCTAAACTGTAAAACAAAGAATTTGATGTAAAGATGTGCGCAAATAAAGTATTCTTTCCTGCAGACTATCAATAGACTATCTATAAGACTTACTGTGAATCCACCATCCATTGAACTAAACCACATTTCTTGAGTTCTCCCGTTAAAGTGATTTTTCTTTTGAACCTAAATGATATGAAAAAGGGGAAGATTGTTTTGGAAACATTAGCTTATATTTTTGAAGATACTAAAACACAGAAATTAAGTATTAGGGTAAATAGGAAGATATATATACATATAATTCTAAAAGCCTAGAATGATAACTTGAATCAGTTTTTGTCTTTCACACATTTGTCAAAATAAAGCTTTAAATTTTTGCATTATAGAGCACAATTTTTACATCAGAAGGAATTAATAAATTTTTGATTGCTTATCAGTTTTGACCCCTTTACTATTTTTAATAATTTTGTAATTGAAATTACAGTTTGAATTAAACACTCTGAAAATTATGAACATGAATACACAGGCTTATTGTACCTGTTCGGGCTTAGCAGATACGCAGGTAGCTCTCTTTTCCATATCACAGAATACTTGAATTGCATCTTTAGGATCCCCCTGGTTTGGATCAACCCAGTACATGCCTGAAATTAAAAGACGTAACAATTACGGCAATGATTGAGATAGCTGAGAACCTGTTAAACTTTTCTGACATTCCAAAGCGAATATGAGGGAAAACATTTCAAAGGGATGTTTTCGTTGCCTTCTTTTGTTGTGTCCAACATGCTTCTAGAAAGCATTTTAAGTTTTAGAATTTCGAATAATCCAAAGATATATTAAAATATAAAGAATGTGATTGATGAAAGTATAGAATATCTTATGTTAATTAACCAGTTATTATGATTTTGGTCTTTATTATATCTTCTGCTTTCAGTATTCCTTACCAGATTACAAATAAGCTTTGAGTGTATTTAAGCTGAAGGTTTTAAATCTTGTTGAGAGAGCTTCTGGCAGTCGTGTCTCGCTGTTAGTAATCCTAACCAGCTCTACTTAATATTCAGGCTTTAGCATTCTCGCTAGCCGATGTGATAAATTTCTGCTCAGCAGAATATTATCCGAGACAGCTCATTTAATGTATAGTTTTAGAGTACGCTATCAACGTTTGAATTTAATTCTCTGTTATTGTTAAGTTAAAAAGTCCGTAAGTTGTGGTTTTGTCTGTAGAAAAAAGGCGTATTTTTATGTTCAGTTTACGACGAAAACATAAAGGTTATTTTAAACCTTCTCCTGTATTTGTGAGTTGTTAAGAGGTAGCGTTAGCTCGCTATCTATGTAGTACGGTTGGCAAGACTTTAACTATAGCTGCAGTTACGATAGCAACCCTAAAAATGTTAAGATGATATATTTGCTGAATACATTCCGCTTCATTTAAGCAATGTAATCGAGGATAGCATTTAATTCATTTTTAGTCAGTTTCACGAAAAAGGAATTGTCAAACATATAGCCGAATTCAAAATGTTACAGTTTTTTCTGCTTACTAAAATAAAAAAAATAGTAACTATCAAAAGAGAAGGCATGTTTAAAATACATCTGATATATTTGACCAGAATGCACAACTTATATGTCGCTCATTTTAAATTAAGAGAAGAGCTAGAAAAACTTAATTATCAATGATAAAATTTATCCATACCACTCTCTAATTCAGGATGAGCAACAGCAAGGTCACGGCAAGTTGTAGCTGGAGTTTGCTTTTCTCCTGTTGGTTTTCGGAACTCTTCATATTCTTGGATAAGTTTATCGTAAAATTCAAAGACAAGTCGTTTTTTCTCTTCAATAGGTGTATCAGGAGAGAACAGTTTATCGGGCTCATCTCCAAGTAGTGGATCTGGTCCCTGATGTAAAAATAATTATCCGCAATGTTATTTTGTGTCTCAAGAAAATTTTATAACATGCAAGCTAATTTAATTTATAAGACTATACTATGCAAATAAATTTATATAGAAACTGAATCATGTGGTTATTGATAAACTGTATATAAATATACCTTCTATTATATTCTGCATAAGAATCAATAATTTTTCTACCAAAATAGAAAATTGTTTTAAATATTAATAGATGAAATATTAGCTGAGATATTATTTTTAGATGAATAAGAAAGCTAACAGAAATAACTTCATAGTACTTGTATTTCGTTGAAACAAAGTATTCCATGATTTTTAATATTAATCAAACTTTTCAGCGGGTTCTTGCAAGTATTTCCCAGGGATCGGCAGTTGGTCGTCAGCTCACCACAAATTTGCCTTAAGCCAAAATCGCTTCCTTAGATCTCAACAATGCCACCGGTGGATGGTACCAACCCCGTTGGAAACCACTGCTTTAGAACTAAAAAGCACTTTTAGATACCTTTTAATAAGACTAAAAATATATTCCTGCTGCATATGGTTTGCAAAATTAGTACAAATGTTTAAGACTGAAAAGTGCAAAATTTATATAAATATTTAGGAACCATCTCTTCACTTGCTGTAGTACTGCCTAAAAGGCAAAAATTTTGTTAACTTGTGGTACGCATGAACTTAAGGCCTCACTTACTAGGTCAGAATGAATTTTTGATATTGTCAACATAGCTAATAATTTCTACTATGAAGTCTTGTGTGTTTTCATTGAACATAACAATACGTAAGAAATAAGCTATAAAATATTTTAAAACGTGTTCATTTAGAAAAAATGTTTCATGTTAGATGTTTTTCTTCCTTTTATAAACTATTCTGAATAAATTATAATTTTAATATTTAATCCCACATTTATCTATGAGTTGAGAAAGAAGGTGGAAAATAAGATGCAGATGAAAGCAGGAATACCTTAATACTAAAGTTAATATTAACTTAAATTTGCAATGCCTCACAACTGATTGAGAATAATTATCGCTTATTTAATCAATTTGTCTTTTAAAACAATTGTTTACCTTCACTTGACCTTGACTAAACAGAGCTGCTAGAGTGTTGGCATCATATCCAAATGGTTCCCCAGGTGGGCCAGGCTGTCCAGGTGGGCCAGGAGGTCCCACAGGACCAGCTTTTCCCGCATCGCCCGAATGTCCTCTAGGCCCTGGTGGTCCGCTCAAACCTGGATTTCCAGGACTTCCATCTCTGCCTGGTGGACCTTTAGGACCTGGTGGTCCCTAAATGTATAAGTATACAATTACAATCAATCTTTAAAATGGAACTACCAAACTGTGCCTATTTTTTTAATTAACACATCTTATAATAGTTTTTATTCTGAATTCTTGGTCTTCGTGGCTTGAAGATAATATGATATCATTTAATTTTGATACACAAACATATACATAAATTTCAAGATGTAAAATATTTACTACAAGGGAAAAAAGTTTACTTTAAATTCTTCAGTCTTGTCTAAAAGTCAAGGAACAACTAGGCTTTAGGTTTCAACTGTTAGTTACGAAATTTAGCATGACTACGTATTGAACCTTGAAAAAATTATATAGCTTCGCACAAGTTACGTAAGTGATATAAAGATAACAAAAGCTTTTTGAGAAAAATAATTGAATAAAATAAAATTTAATGTATAGTATGCCCACTTCTGACGTGAATACAATCATCCTCTGTTTATATTGTCGTCTAGTTACTACACCCGTAAGTTAGGAGCAAACCAAGTGTTGCCTTAATTTCCATTGCAGTTCATTCAGTGATCTTGGATGAGGGATAGGCCAACTGCTTGCATTTCGAGGTGGCGTCATAAATTTTCAAGCGGACTGAGGTCAAGTCTATTCGCTGAGTTCTGTGATCGCTAATGTACGATTTATTACAGCTACTCTACGCGGCTGAGCATTAACACAATAAATCATGTAGAAAAGCAGCTAATGGTTCTACATTCTGCTTAAGCACTTCCGGTAATATATAAGGAACTAGAAGCATTCCTGACATGTGTTATTGGGATGTAGTCGTCAGCATATTCAGCTAGCAACTAGAAGATTCAGATTCAATTCCAAGTGAAAGCACAATTGATTTTTCTAGAATTTCTGCTAAAGCAAAGTTCGTATTATTCTACATAGTGGGTCAAAGCATTCAGAAATCCATTAGCAAATACAAGGAGGTCTGCGTGGGCGTCTAAAGAGACCTGTGTTGAAAGCAGGATACTGCTCGAATATGTGCCTTTTTGGAGGATGTTTTGCATTGACTGTTATTCTTGAATGTTACTGAAATCAACTATTTCATTCACTTAACTATCTTTGATATTAAAAGTTCTGTAAATTAAAATTTTTTTACCATAAGATTTCATGTAGAATTTCAGTACCCCAAAAAGTAATTCTGATGATTCTTTTTCTAATTTATTTATTAACATTTAGATTTATTTAAAATTTCAGACATAGGAAATTGGCTGAAATTTAAGAAATAAATAAAACTTTTAGTTTTTGATTTTGCTAATGGTTTTTATGACTTTAATAAGTCTTAAAATATACGGAGAAATAAATAAATGCTTGCTAAGTTAAGAAAAATGCTTGAGTATGAGAAATAACAATCCAGAAACTTAATTTTCTTTATATGAAGATAATTATTTCAAATTTAAGCAATAAAAATTTGTATCTCATTATTCGATTAGAAGGAAGTTAATATCAACACTTCATTAGCTTTTACAACAAGTTCAGTTATCCAAAGAAGTCCTTACCTCCATTCCTGGAGGGCCAGGAGGTCCAGTCATTCCTTTATCTCCAGGTACACCCTAAAGATAAATTAAATTTTTGTCATGAAGGGGAAAGTCAACTAAGGAGAAATTACTTAAAGTACAAGGAAAATAATAACATTTGTTATGGTATTTGAATTAAATGTGCTTATTTGAAGTAGATGAATAGGAATTATGATGCGAAAAAAAATTAAAAAAGTTATGATGTACGCTATTTTGATGAAAAAATTGAAATACAGAATACATATAAATCTCAAAATCATCTGATTTGAGATTCAGAATCAGAGGCTATTGGGAAAGGACGAAATCAATTAAAACTGCTAATATCACAACTGATTCTTATTGTTGATTTTCAAATTTCCAGAATCCACATAAACTGCTTTAACATAGGAATTCAAATAAAGTCGCAAATATAGTAAGTATTTCTTTATCAACTACATTAAGATCCTAAATTATGGATTTTAAATCCTAATGCAAATAAATAATGCGCTTATTGAGCCTGTGTGAAGGATATGAATAACTGAGAAAGAAACAATGAAATGACTTTTGACTTACCGGGGACCCTGGTATTCCTTGTAAGCCAATCAAACCTCGGTGTCCTTTCATTCCTTTCTCTCCAACGTCACCGCGTTCCCCTTTCATGCCAGTGAGACCTGTGGGTCCTGGTGGACCTCTTGGACCTTGAGGTCCTGGAACACCTCGGGGACCCGTTTCTCCTCGTTCACCTCGTTCGCCAGTAGGTCCAGCAGATCCCAATGGTCCAGGAGGGCCCTTTAAATCGTATTAAAATATATAAAGGGAATCAAAACACTGAAGCTCTTGCTTTTCTTACAATATGAATCCGCAAAAACATGCATGTTTAATATACATGAAAGAATATAAACACAAAAATAACTTTTTAAAATATTATTTTACTTGTATTCCTTGAACTCCTGGTGGACCTGGAGGTCCAGGAGGCCCAGGTGGTCCTTTGTCTCCTATGCGACCTGCGATTCCTGGTTGTCCTTCTTTTCCTTGATGACCCTACAAATGAAGTGACACATCTGTTAAGTATGTTAACCAAAGAAGTAAGATTCAGCTTCATTAAACGAAGTATCAAAGAAAGCAAGTTCCATTACAGCAAATCATTTTAGTACATATGCCTAGTACTATGAGAAAAGTTTCATGCCTTTTTTTTTACCTGTGAAATTAGATACTGGCTTTTAGAAACATTTCTGTTATTACAGGTAATATTTCACTTTTCTGGGAATATTTTGATTACATGATAATTTTCATAGAATATTTAATAATATAAAGCATTCTATTAAAGAGAAGTACATTTTAGTTTTTCTTTTGAAATATTAATAGAATTTGTAATAGATAATTGAAATTTAGTTTTAAACATGCATTCATAACAGTAAAATTCCTTTATGAAAATAATGTACTAAAAATCTTCTAATATAATTGCATAATGAACCTATCATAATACAATTTTAATTCCTGAAAGTCAAGACAGAAAGTGCTTTCTTAAAATTTAACGGTTTTGTTGACAACATTTATACAAAAATATTTTTTAAATGTATATCCTTAGAATAAGATACACTTCATGATCTGCGCAAACAGTTATAGCGTCCACTTAAAAAAATAGGTTGCACTGTTGAAAACGGTGCAAATTATTTGCTGTATGTCAGTGCTAGCAACAAAAAATAAGTCTGTTTTTCTATCCGTGCAAAATTTCATAAAGTTGATAAATTAATTTTAAAAAATATGAAAGGGCTCAGATTTTAACTTCGCACCAGAGGATTTGTAAAGGATTTTTATGCTGTCTCTGAGCTCGCAGTTTGCCAGTCTGCTCCAGAACTTACGCCAATTAACTGTTTTTGACTTTTTAGTATTCAATTAACCTGAGGCACTCGGTGTTGCCCGTCATTTTACACAGACCGAAGAGGTTTCATTTAGGAGATGAGAGTAGGTTTTTCGAAATCTTAGGTAGACAATGATTCGCCTCATTTTTTGGCTGAAGGAGAATTGTGAAAAATTTTATTAAGTTCGAATAAAATTGTAGGACAGTGTAAAACTAACATGGTGCTATTTAACGTTTTCAGTAAGTAACAGATATTTTGTTATCGGCTATATGTTTTTTCTTTGGGGGGGGGGAGAAGCATTTGGAAAATCACCAAGCATTCTGGCCGATTTCTTCACCGTTTCCTAAATACTCATGGAAAACTGACAGAGAATAAACTTAAATGCTGCTGTAAATATTCTGCACAGTTCTGGAAAGTTCTTCACTGTTCTAAAGACTGAAAAAAGACAGCCATGCGCAGGCGCATTTTCGTGTGCCCCAAATCTCTAACTATGCTTATAAATAAGAATTGAATTGAATGAATATAATTGAAATATAAGCGAAATTTGCGAACATTTTGTGAAACTTTTCACCTCCATTTCTGGTTTTCTTTAGTTCTCAGCATGTGACTACAAGAAATTTGTAAAGTCTGAACTTCAGGCGTTTGTGTATTGTGTGCCATACTGCTGCTGTTATGCATTAAATTGTTTGTACGATAAGCTGATTTGCTTGGGATTCGTTGATAAGCTGCTTAGATGTTTTCCACTTGTTTGTTGACGGATTGGTGTTCTCTACTTTTCCCTTACACAAACAGCCCCTCTCCTGAAACTGTTTCACACACCTTACCTTGTGATGAGACGGGGAGGGTTGATTTGATACAATGTGACGGGGTGGTGCTTATTTAGCAAATCTGGTCCGGATATGACTCTAAACAACGGTTAGCGATGAAGATAAATGAAGACTTGCCTAGTCCTAGTTATTAATAATACAAACCTAATATAAAAGGAAAGTATTACTTAAGTATACAATCAAATACTCAAAATTACTTCAGTTGATATGGTCAGTAATTTATATTTATTTTTATGCCATCGAATAAATAAACCAGTATTTCACTCAGAAAGAAGAAGAAAGAAATTAAGTTATCCTTTCATAACATATCTTAAACAACGAAAGAAACCTGAGAACATAAGCTACACATCTGGAATCTTAGGAAAATTTGTTAAACGTTAGATTTTAAAATATATCGTTCATGGGTTGCAACACTGGCCAACTAAAAGAATGAAAATTTTGAGTTATTATTGTTTACAACATTGTATAGTCGTCTTCTTTATGGGGCAGTACTAACAAATAGCGGTAGTATCTCGGGTGCATTCTTTGATGTCTTGTGCACAATGGCTGCAATACTGACACTTCGCAGTTTGCTCCAGGTGCTCAGCGGGAGCATTACGTGTTCTGTTCATCAACAGTGACCTTCAGTTGTGCCGGTGTCGTTCAGTGATTTAACTCTTTTGTTGTGATCCATCTCAAACTGTGCCGTTGCTGTAGAGTTTTTTAAAGAATAAATATCTATTTCTAATGTCTATTATGTGAATCGAGAAGATGTATAATTAACATGAGTAAAGAAAATATCCGTGGAGAAATGATAAATCTGTATAAATATCTCAATTAATGTATCATTCTTTAATCTGCAAGCAGCTCTGGCCGCAAAGCATAGAGAAATTTTATCATTTTATTGTAAGTCAAAATTGTCCACCTGTGACTTCATAAAATAAGAGAGGAAAAATGGTCTTGCTACCGTCTACTTCTATCTGAAGCATGAAGACGGTGGAAAGAAAGGCGCAACTGAAATTGGGACATGCTTTCAAAAGATTTTGGGAGAAAAACGTGGCTACATGCAAAACTTGTACGCTGTGGGACATTAAAAGCATAACATATAAATATTTTGTTGCCGGCTACAAACAAAATGAAGGAGATTGTGCTCCCTTTTTAATCGGAAAAAATGTGACATGATCCTTGAAATCAGGCATGTTCTATCGCAATGTGCGTTTTTTAACAGATAAGAAAGGAGGAAAGGCTTTCAAAAGATTGGAAATGGAATATGAAGTCTTTACTGGTGTAAAGGATCTCACAGGTCAGATATGTCAAAATTTTACTGTAAATCTAACAATGATGCTGCATACTTCAACAGCATTTCCGTACTGAAAGTGGAAAAACATCATTAGACTATTACTTCTCTTTTAACCCTCTGACTGCGTACTTTTTTTTTTTTTTTATCAAAATAGGTTCAAAAATTGCGTATGTTTTTATTACATATTTCAAATCTACATACATTTTAGAGTTAAAATATACAAAAATGTTTGTAAAAGGGTTTTTTTCAATATAGAATTAGATCATAGAAAAAAGGTTATCGGAATACTGAAATTGAAGAATAATGATATAAAAGGAAAATTTTGAAAATTAATATTGGTTAAATTATGATTTATTATATAAAATACAAAGATAAAACATATATACTATATATTCTATATATATCAATTTTTTCAATCAATCAAAACATATATATCAATTTTGCACCACTGTCGAACGTTTTTAATATAAACTGAATTTTCAGATTCATCACTGTCTGCTAAGGAATCCGAGAAATTCTCATCAGTTTCGCTATAACTATCTTCAAATATAGTTGAAATCAGAGTCAGAACTACTCTCAGTGTCGGAAATATCGTCAGGAATATAGGTTATATCACTAGCGAAACGTTTCCTGCCAGACATCTTTGAGCTCTGAAAAGAGCGCGCAAAATGCTACATTACGTATTCTTGTATATTTGGCAGAAATGTGGACAATTAACGCCATCTATTAACCCACATTTAAATAAACAATTAAACACCATAGAAAAGCCAAAAGGAAACCTTGAACGGGGAAAGAGCGAGTTGCATAGTTAAATAGACAGGAAAAATTCATCTCCGCGGAAATCGCGGGTTGCGCAAATTTTGCTGTTTCTACGTTGCCCGTTGAAATCGCGGGACGCGCAGCGATTGGGTTAAAGAAGCCAATTTTACAGCTGTCAATAAGAAAGCCACCAGATGCAGGAAAAAATTGCTGTCCATTCAAGAGGCAACATTGGAAAAAGCTTACAATAAATGTCTAGTAATATCTCAGAAAAACTTTAACGTTTAATCAACAACAACGCAATATTAAGCTGCTATTCAGTATTTTACTGCAAAAATTTGAATCGTAAAAATAGGTTCTATTTGAAACTAATATAAACATATTCTTTTGTTGGGAAGTCTTCCTTTGTATTCTGATTAATGATATAGCATTGAAACATTAAGAATGCCATCTTGTAATGCATGTCACAATGTGGTAACATAACTATTAATGAAATTTAATTCCTTGTCGTTAAATTGTGTTCATTATTAGGAGCCGTGAATTTCCAATGCAGTTCAACATAATGTAAAAAATGACTATAATAATACAATCTGTTAAAATTTATTATCAAATAATTTTAATTTTGTAATATTTAGTTATTACTAAGAAAACACCTAAGGACCACCAGCGGCCGAACGGTAAAGTCCTGGACGCTGGTAGTTCGATCCGGGGCAGCCTCTGCGACCTAGCTGACTGCATGGTCGTTTGCACAGTTTCCCCCATGTGAAACATATATACAAACCAATTTTCTCTAGATAGTTTTTCACGAAGGCATCCCTTCCCTTAGGTAGATAGCCATAGTGTGCTTTGCCATAATCAACTAAACCAAAGAGAACACCTATGAAATCTAAATACTGTTCACCCTTTAATCCACCAATTAAGCATGTGATTCTCGTATCTCAAAACTAAGAGAAACTTTAAACACCTTTATTTCAAAGGCTTCATTTTTCGATTTGTGACAGCACTGAAGCCCATGAGCGATATAAGTAATAAATTTAAGATAAAAGTCGAAATGTAGTTCCAGCTCAATGCTCTGGAATTTTGGTCTTCTATGAGGTAATATTCCTATGAGACTGCATTGTGGGTTTATGATGCAATAACAATACCACAGTGCTAGTAATGTGTATACGTTTCTCTGCATTTTGTTAGGTAAAGGTATATTTGATATAATTGTACATACACACAATTTATATATATATAAGCTTAAATTCAAAAAGGAATTATTTTTAATAGATTATCCTATTCGAGGAAAAATTTTTAGGGTCAATAAGTTCTGTAAACTGGAGGTGGATATATACACATATATATGTTTATATGTGTTTATATGTATATAGGTATGTTTATAACTGTATTTTCTGTTAGAATATTACCTCCTTTCATGATCTAATTCAGATTTAATTACTCTCGCTTAATTATATATGTATGTATATATACTTTTTTGAACCATTTAAATTTTATGGATATCAGGCATTTGAGTATTTTCTCTCTAAAATGTACTTACTGGTGGTCCAGCTTCTCCGGGTGGTCCAGGTGGTCCAGTTGGTCCTTGTAAACCTTGAGGTCCTGGCGGGCCATCTGCTCCACTTTTGCCTTCCATGCCGCGCTCTCCCTGAAAAAAAATTAGTTATTATGTATAAGTTAAAAATCTGTACTTGTTATTGAAAAATCATTGAACATTTTCCTGAATTAAAGTAAAAATTGGGCTTTTACTATCAAATATTTCGATTTAAAATATTTCAAATCTCACTACATATTCTTACGAGGCAGATAGCCGTCGTGTGTACTGCCATATTTAAATAACCTAATCTAACCTAAACACATTCTTTCGTAAGTTTTCATGAAGTACTTGGTAACCTTTCATTAATAATAATAATATTAATAGGTAATAAGGTATTTAAGTCAGACTTTGTAATGAAATTGCTGATCTCTCCAAATGTTATGGACATTATAAATTATGCAACACTATAGGAGGTGAACTGCATCATCAGAAAGTTAAGCTCCGGAACGTGATGATATAGATAACCACATTTGCCATTCAAAACCAATTGTAAGCTTACTAGCATTCTTAACGTTTCTCTTCAAAATCATTATTTTCCTCAAGCTTGGAAACAGGCGAATATCTTCCTGATTCCCAAGCCTGGGAAATCACAAGACAAACCTGCTGACTATAGGCCAATTAGCTTGTTATCCACTCTTAATAAACTTCTGGCGTGACTCATCTACAGTCGGATGCTTGACGATTGCTTGCCTAGCAGACGATCAACATGGATTCCGTAATGGTCTTTTCACCTCATCCCAACTTGTCAGACTGACAGAATCTATCGGCTCAGCACTTCAGAATAACATGAGCATCGCAATCCTAATGCTAGACATGGCCAAAGGCGTTTGACCGCGTCTGGCACCCATGACTCCTGTACAAGCTCATAAAACTGGATCTCCCCAGGCAACTGATTCTGCTGATCAATTCATTGTTTGACAAACGCACTTTTATTGTGAAGCACGGCAATTCTATATCCAGTACAAGAAGCATCCTGGCAGGTATTCCCCAAGGACCTATTTTAGGACCAATATTTTACATACTCTGTGTCAACGACTTTCCAATCTTTACCGATTACTCCTCTCCAGCTACGCTGATGGCACAGCAATAATCTCCCAACCTTGGCGACCTGATAGCCAAGCTCCAGGATAAGATCCCTGGCACTGAACGTTGGTGAAGTCAATGGAAGATTTGTATCTGGCCCGAAAAATCCCGAAACTATCAGGAGACACCGCAAGAAAGATGAAATTAAAAGCACTGTTAAACTTTTCGGCGCCCCGGTTCCCAGAGTAAATAACGTGCAATATCTCGGAGTCAAGCTCAACAAGAATTTTGCCTGGGCAGATCAAATGACCAAGGTGTGCGGTAAAGTGTTCGGTATAATTATGAGACTTTTCCGCTCTTAAAAAGTGAACAACTTGCTCTGAACTTGAAGATGAGACTTTATGTATCGGTCATCGGACCGATTATGATGTACTCCTAATCTGCCTGAGCTAATGCCACTGATAAAGAGCTAAAAAACTCCAAGTTTTGCAAAATAAGGTTTTGTGGATTATAATGGGAGCCCCTTGCTTTATACTTAATAGAAGCCTCCCCGCGGACTTAAAGTCGATTAAAGACTGTATTACCCGCCTCAACGAAAAATTCTTTAACAGAGCACTTCAATGCAACCCAGCCAACTTTGCGAACATCCTAAGATACGAAATACTTGAAGAAGATAAGAGTTTGCGCCCATCTTCTGTCAACTTCCTTTACTCTACCGGCATAACCTAGCCAGTCAATCCGAGCGCCGGACACCAAATGCGAACGCTGAATTTGGAGGAACTTTTCATCACCGTTTTATTCATTTGGAGGGACTTCTTCAAAGTTCCTACACATGGACCTAAATTTTTGTGAAAACCCAGATGCAAAACGCATCTGTATTTTTCTCCCCTGATATTTGTCTCATCTGGAGAATTCTATGCGCAGATTTCAACACGTCAGGCCAAATTCGGGACTCAATTAAGAATTGCAAAAGAGCAGGACCTTTTTCTCTGCTGAGTGCCAGTATACCCACCGAAGTTTCGAAATTGGGGATGAATGAAATAAATAAATTTTAAAGCCCAATTTCTTGTATTAAGATACGCAGATTAGGATCAGAAAGAGGAGTCTGTTTGCCTAGAGAAGGAGCACTATAAAGAGAGAAAAGTACAGTTTAAAATAATTACATAACATCGAAGTCTTTAAATCATCTTGTTTCGGTCTGTGAATCCGGCAAAATTAACATTGTCTCTACATTTTATTCTCTAATATTCACTGCAACTTTTGATATATTTCACAATAATAGAAGAACTATCTTATTTTCCGTCTGGGAAGGTACCATTCTACTATAATAAAGGAAAAAAATTAAGGATTCCAGTTGCCAAGATTAAATAAAAAGAGAAAGAATAGTAATGCAACTATCATAATTTCGTTATTTAAAAAGAAACAAGTTAGTTTTCTTAAAAAAAACTTCGCTCGCCAGTGGCAGCGATAGATCTGGTGAATTTTGGTAGTTTAACACAAGCCCGACGAGCGACCTGACTGTAAAGTCGCTGAACACTGGCAGTTTAACATGAGTTCGATTCCAGGTGAATAGGCTGGCAGTATGGGCGTTTTCATGGTTTTTCCCATGAGTAATGTACATACTAATTAGTTTCCTTTCGAAAGTGCTCCACGAAGACATCTGTTCTCTTAGACATATAGCCCTCGCGCGGTTTACATTAATTAAATAAAACATAACAAGTCAAGTTTTGGTAGTTCGAGCCGTGTTCGAATTCCGGTGAACGGGCCGCCTGCATAGGAGTTTTCTTAATCTTCCCCATGCTTAACGAAAATGCGAAACAGTTTCCCTTAGAAAATTCTCCAGGAGGCCTCCCTTTATTTAAGCAAATGACCCTGCCATAATTAAAAACAAACTTTTCAATTTCCGATGAATGGGGACAGTAAGATACACAGTTGCATATTAGCTAACTGATTTAATTAGTTGGTTTAACCTTGCCTAGTATACATAAATCTTTTTTGTATTTGCTGCCTGCTTAAATTAGCAGCAAGAAATTCCTTGCTGAATAAAGTTTAAAATCAGAGACTAGCTTGCTGATAAATGAGATTCAAAATCTCGTTGCTTTATTTAAACGCGACGAGGCCTAGTAGCGCTTTATTCAGATCTATAAGGAACAACCCTGCAAACTTCGTTGACATCCAGGCCTATGAGATTCTGGAAGAGGACATACTTATTAGACCTTATGCTGCTCATTTGCTTCACCCAAACCCGCGTGACCAAAATAACCAATTACAGCACAATACTTCTATGTGCTGACAATTTTCTGTTGCAAATTGTGTTTCTGCAAATTTACTACTATAAAAGACTCTCTCTCGTCTCCATCCTATGGGACATAATTTTCTGCGCATTTCGAATGGTCTTTGTGTATAGTTTGCAAATAATCCCCGTATCTCAGGATTTTAGTCGAAGGAACCCACCTGATCAACTCCCAAGCCTCCGACCTGCTTTCAAAACACAAAGGGCTTCAAACTTCTTCGCCGACAAATTCACCTTATCTAGAGGATATATTTAACTACGGATTTAACAAAGGTCAGGCCCTAAACGGGAATCTCTAAGGTACTGGTAAGAGCAGGTAAAAATATCTCCTGCTGTAAGCCAGCATACTGACGAAAGTATTAACAATATCAAAGCGCTTTATTCTATCGTGTTGTACTGAAAATAATGCAGGTTGTTTATCTTTCCTGTACATTTTTAGCAGCAAAAATATTTTGAATTACATTGGTGTATATATCATGTTGAAGCTCTATTTGTGCTCTATTTCTATAATAATCATTTTGTTCCAAAATTATTTTAAAAAATATTTACTAGGTGTTTTTGCATAGATGTCAAAACGGGATTTTCTGGAAATTTACTTTTATGAGTACAAGCTAGGCTACAGCGCAGCACAAACTGTTCGAAATATCAACGAAGTATGGGGCGAGAAAAGTGTTAATGAATCTACAGTTGAACGGTATCAAAAGGTTAGCCGTGAAGAATTTGCCCTGGAAGATCAAGAGCGTCGTGGACGCTCTTTAGCTGTTGATGTCGAAGATTTGAAGACTTTAGTTGAAACAAACCCATGCAGAACTGTTCGTGAGCTTGAGGAGGAGCTTGGTGTCAGCAAAATAACGATTTCTGATCTCTTGAATCGTATAGGAAAGTTAACGAAGCTCGATAAGTGGGTGCCTCACAAATTGAGCGAAAATAAAAAAAAACCGCCGTTTTGAAGTTTTGTCTGCTCTTCTTCTCCGCAACAAAATCGACCCTTTTCTTGATCGAATTGTTACGTGCGATGAAAAGTGGATTCTCTCTAACAACTTTCGACATTCGGCTCAGTGGCTGGACCTCGGTCAGACACCATAAGACTTTGCAAAGCCAAATTTGCACCAAAAGAAAATTATGGTGACTGTTTAGTGGTCTCATCCACCACAGCTTCCTAAATCCGGGCGAAACGATTACGGCAGATAAGTGCTGTCAGCAGATCAACGAAATGCTCCAAAAATTGCAACGCATGTGCTCGGCATTGTTCAACAGAAAGCGGCCAGTTCTCCATGAAGATGCTCGTCCGCACGTCATGCAACTGACCCTACAGAAAAATTGAACGAATTGGGATCTTGCTGACAGATTACCACTTTTTCAAACATCTGGATAACATTCTGTAGAAGAAATGCTTCAGAAACCAAGACGAGGTCAAAAACGCCTTTGACAACTTTATCGCGTTCAGAACTACAGAATTTTATTCTACCAGCATAAATAAACTTATAGCTTGTTGGCAAAAATACATTGATTCGGCTGGTGCTTATTTTGATTAATAAGATTGTTTTTGAGTTGAGTTGAGTTATGATAATTTTAAGATATAGGTTAAAAACCTGCATTATTTACCGGACAGCCTAATAGTTAGGTGACCGTGAGATCCATGTTAGGCGTTAGTCTGTTTGTGTACTGCGAATATTTATAAATAGTTTCTGGGAGCTGACATAAAAAAGCTTGATCGTGAAAGAATCATCTATAACCCTGAAATGCTACTCACGTGTCAAAGTTAACATTTCGATGATTTTACTAGAAGTTTATTGTAAGAAAGCAGAAAGCCTCATAATAACCAAAGTTGAATTTGGAATCACGCCAAGTGTTAGCTTCATGGCGTTACTCTCTGTGGCTTTGCAAGAAGTAGGTTGCCCCTTTTTCGGATGACAGAGACTGTCCTTTCACCGTCAATGGGAAATAGCTATCAGCTATACTTTGCACTTTGCAAGTGATTACGAAGTCTCTATGCTTCGTTTACATATTATGCGGATTGTATATAGAAAATCTTGCAGAAAGGGAAAGGCCTAAATTCGTATTTAATTTTTTTCTTTTTATATAAGAAACTGGACACAATGCGAATAAATCTCTATGATACAGTCAGTCGTTTCCATTATTCGAAGTAATTTATCGTAAGACCTTCATAAAATCTCGTAATAAAAAGAAACTGGCTCATATTGCTTATAAAATGATCAAATGTATTGATATGCTTAGTTTAGTTCTCTTGTTAATAAAAAACAGGATGCATGTAATGAGTCTAAAAAATAATGAAATTTATGTAATGTTTGTATTGCTGTCTAAGCAAAAACAATGCATGAGTGTAAAATAGATATTAGAATCTAGTGATTGTACATGTGTGATTTAAAATATTAATTACGTAAGATACAGCACATCAGGAAAATAATCATTGAATTTCATTTAGTTGAAAACTTCGTAATCTATTAACAACGCCCACTTGCTTATCGATGATACAAGTCTGTCTGTCGATGGTGAAGGACAGTCTGTACCATCCGAAAAAGCGGCGAACCAAGAAGAATGATATTTACCGCTAAAACATAATCGACGTTACGCAGCTCACCAACTTGCAAGTAGTCTTTAGTGTAGTACAGCAGCAAAGATATCCCACCAAATTACAGTTAGATGATTTAATTACGAAAGGCTATATAGTTTTATGACTGATCGTCTGCGTGGCAGTATACAAGGCGTTTTTAACGGTGTCAGATCCGCTGGAATTGTACGATACTGAGAAGTCAAATTCCTTGAATGTCATAAGTACTTTCACCAATTTGTCACCTATGCCTGGTTATTATATGTAACTTCCTTGTAAAACACTTAACATAATTGCTTTGATTTGTTACTTCCAACGTTATTATATTATATCGGTATATTAGTTTCTTTCAGTATTTGCCAACATTCAAGTGTACATTGTCTTCTATGCACAGAAACGTTGTTTTCTGTAACATGCATAACATTTCTATAACATATATAAATGGATAATTAGATTAATCAGAACGAGGGCAAAAATTAACAATAGGAAACAAGTTACAAAAGTTTTCTTCTGTTTCTGACCAAGTTGAATATGTTAAAATTTAAGTTTCAGAGATTTTTAAAATGTGGACCTATTTAGACTTCCTCACTCCATTGGCAGGCACTTAGCCGATTTAGGCTTGGCCACTACTAAGGCCGGAAGTGGTGGCCACTTTACTGGGCCACCGCTGCTTCCTATGAATAGAAGAACAGTTATAGCCATGCCCTCTCTGGGATTCGAGCCCGGGCCTTCGGTATTGCAGTAGACTCAGCTAACCACTATACACTCTGGGCGGCATATTTTAGACTTATCTGATTGATTATTGTTTCACTGTATATAACAATTCTTAAAATGTCATAAATAAAAAGCAAACATGGCTTTAGAAAAACTTACGGGTGATCCGCGAGGTCCGGGGGGACCTGGTCTTCCTTGCACACCAGGTATACCAGGAAGCCCGCGATCTCCAGCTGGCCCTGAAGGGCCAGGTGGACCAGTCAGTCCCTAAAGAAAAAAAAAAGAAGTAAACTGAAGTGTACACTAAAAATTTCCTTTTCAGAATTTTATTGAACAAAAGTTTACTTACTGGAGCTCCTTCAGATCCAGCTTCACCTTTCGGTCCTGGAAAACCTGGTTGCCCTGGATTACCAGACGGTCCAGGTGCACCTGGTTTACCACTGTCTCCTGGCGCTCCCTAAGAAATTAACAGAAATTAGAAAATAAAGCAAAGGGGAAGACTTTTAAAAAATGGTTATTATAGCGATATGTGTTCTTTAAACATAGTTTTTGTTATTTAAATAAAATTGACTACGCAATAAAAAGACGAACATTTATTTTAAATGTATAGCAAAATTATTTTCATTTGCATTCTAAATATTTTGAATTGGTAAGAATCTGTATATTGATTTTAGATGAAAATTAGAAGAGAAAAACTTAATGTGATGTTAATAGTAATCTACACGCCGAGTTGAAATTTAAATTTGGAAAGGAATTTCGAACCGCAACTTAATCAATTTTGTTTCAAAAGCGAATAAATTTATTATGCAATAATGAGCACTATATATAATCCATACTTATAATTTACATTTCCAATCTGTAATGTATTCTAGGTACTTGGTTCTGGAGGTCATGTTGAACAATTGTTATTGAAAGAATAATGAATACAGCATATTGTTATCCTGTTCATTGTGTTTCGGGCCGTCATCGCCTTCTATGGGTGACATTTGAAATTAAAAATGTTTTTTCTGCTGCTAATAAAAATACGACTTTCGTGTGAGCTTTTTCTTGCAAACCGCACTTCTTTATCGTAATGTCTTCATTTTCTATGAATTTTTAAAGTTTTAACTCACCCGGGATATCGAAAATCGCAAATATCAGAAAACATTATCTGCATTTTTTTTCCATTTACATGTGTAAAGTCCAACTTTATAGTCCTATCGTGAACTGACGAAACAATTTGGATAAAAGGAAATATTAATGGTACATTTCTGTTATGTTTGGCGCCACTTAGCGCCAAACATCATGTTAGCAAGAAATCGAACTAGGTGACAGCAACTCTAGATACATAAAGCTTGCTGAAAAGCATAACTGTTTTACATATAATGAATATTGTATGTGTGTAATGTTAAATATGTACAAATCTATTATTTTGTTAAGAAAACGCAGATAGCAGCGTACATGGGGTGAATGAAACTGTTTTCCTCTGTATGTACATGATGATCTGTTTCCGCTTAAAAGCTCACCAGCGGCTGGTGGTCAAGTCACTAAACATTGTTTCATCGACCGAAGTTCCAATCCTACAAACAGACTAGTTGCTCAGGAGTTTTGGTGTTTTTCCACTTGTATAATATGGATACCAGTTATTTTCTCTTAAAATTCCTCATTAAGTCATTCCTCCCCATAGGCAGGTAGCCCTAGAGTTCATTGGCTTAATAAATTAACTTAAATGTTATCGCTTAAAAACATCAGTGAATTGTATAAATTTAGCATTAGCATAGCCTTGGCATCTCGCACACTTAACATCATAAATATATTATATTTATTATGAATAAAATAGTTATTCATTTCATGAAACGTTATGTATCTATAGGGCTGTCATCATCTAGTTCGATTTTATACGCCAACGTTTATGTTTGACCCTAAATGGAGCCCCGCTAAGAGAAAAGCACCGAATTCTTTTACTTCTTTGTAATATTTCTATTATTTGAACGATTAAATGTCCACAGACTAAGAAAACCTTGATAAATGAATTGCAGAGTGCAATCAAAAGTGATTTTTAGATTTTAATTTTGGACAGCAGTAATAATAAACATAAACATTATTAATTATAAAATTAATTAAATCTATGCGTAGTAGACTTTTGTCAATATTTCATTGTTTTAAGATTGCTTTTTGATAGTTAAAGACAAATTCTCTGCCGAGACTAAAGACATCACTTAATACTTATTTCACGCCAGATATTGCGGGTTGGATTTATAAGAAATTCTCTAAGAAAAATGCCCTTTTCAAGCAAACATAAAACATTTTGCATATGATATTGTTTCGAGAAATGTGTTCCCTAGTTTTCTATATGCAAGCTATATATTTCTTTTTGATTCTTTTATCTGCACTTCGAGGATGTGAAGGCCGGTGGTGGAATAGTCTGACACTAAAATAATAAGTCAGTGCGAGTGCTTATTGGCCTCTTTCCTCGGTAATAAAAGGAATGGGAAATATAAAACATTACATGATGCATTAAATTTGGAACACTGTGTCGTTAATGTTAATCAGAGGTTGATGTAGCAAATCGAACTTTTAAATGCACTCTTTTGCAAAAAAATCGAGGAACCAAGAAGGACTTTTGCGATCGTGAGGAAATTTGGAATGCAAAAACATCTTGATCGAGCATGCAAATAATCAAAGTTTCAAGGCAAATGAACAGGAATTGCGATCATATCACTCATTTCTAATGCATAATTCGCAAAGTATAAAACCAGTAACAGAGGCGGAAAATTTAGCAACTAAAGATGCCTTTACGACAATATAGAAAACCTTACAGACAACTAAACGACTTCGAACGAGGTCGCATTGTAGGGTTGCGTGAAGCTGGGTAGTCATACCGAGCAACAGGCCGCCACCTGCAGCGTACAGACACTGCTGTGCAAAGATGTTGGCAGCAATGGATGCTACAAGGAAATTGCCGACGAAATGAAGGCTCTGGAAGGCCAAGGAGCACAAATGCGAGGCAAGATAGGATGATTGTTCGCCAGGCCCGAACCGTCCCAACGGTATCATTATCGACTATTCAACGCAGTAAAGCCACGTCTATACCTCCGATGGTACCGTGCACCATCTCACGGCGTTTGTCTGAGGCGGTGTTTCGCTCACAGAGACCTTTAAGACGTTTGCCTTTGACCCCACAACATCAGCGGAGTCGTCTGGAGTGGTGTCGCAACCGATCATCATAGCTGCCATCAGATTGGTATCGTATAGTGTTCAGCGATAAATCTCGTTTCACTCTTGAAGCAGATGACCACCGTGTTCGTGTCTGGAGAGGATGAGGCCAGCGGTCCCCATCAGCCTTTGTTTTACAATGGCATACAGCCATAACCCCTGGTGTGATGGTGTGGGGTACTATTTTTATGACAGTAGGTAATCTTTAGTCATCTTCCGTACATATTTAACAGCTCAACGATATGTTGGTACCATCCTGCGGCCGGTTGCATTACCCTTCATGGCACTTCATCCTGGGTCCGTTTTTCAACAAGATAATGCCAGGCCACATACTGCTCGCATATCTCTGGACCGTCTCTGTGCGGTTGATACTCTTCTTTGGCCAGCATTGTCACCAGACCTTTCACCAATCAAGAATGTCTGGGACATGGTAGGCCACCAGATTCGGACAGCACAAAATATCGCAGATCTGGAGCGACAACTGATGAATTCCTGGCAGAATGTGTCGCAGGATGACATTAGGAACCTCTACCACTCCTTGCCTCGACGAATTCAAGCATACGTTGGCGCCAGGGGCGGTTCGACCAGCTACTAATTTAAACACCCAATGGGTGATTTTGTTTATTATCTGTGTATGAGCTATACACATATTCAATTTCATCAAAAACAACCACTTCCTTCATGGTGCTTTTGCAAGAGAGTGTATCTTGCAAAGCTGGAGAAGAGGGACGAGGAAAGCAAACTTTTGCAAAAAAAGATGATAGTTAATAGTTGTCAAGAATTATCAGTATGAAAAGGGAAGAAACTCTTTATTCTTTACATGACATTAAGTAACTAATTTCCTGAATATACGATGTACATCTTTGCAAATTGCTTCTGAAATGTTCTTTCATAGTGTTTTATTTTACTATTTTGTTGTACGTGCATGTTGTAGAATTCATTGTTCTTTAATCTGAAATTTTAGCAAGTAAAATATGTTCCTTTCTCAATGGAAACAAGAACTGGGGATCTGAGAGTGCCTACATTAATAACAGACCTCTTCAGTTCGAGAATTTCTAGAAAAAGTGTCCTATTTTCTTTCAATTTCCTTATATTTTGTCATTGTTTTAAAATAACAGCAAATATGACAACTATGAAAATTCAATTTTCAGGCTTCAAAATAACAATGTTGCTCTATTTAGTTAAGTTTTAAGTACATGATACATGATATTTAACATTTCGTAAAATTATAAAATGCATGCAATAAAATGAATTCACTTCCGATGAATTTTTTACCTTGATTCCAGGAATTCCAGGCGGTCCAGAGGGTCCTGGATTACCGGGCGAACCCTGAAAATTAGTTAAAATTGTTAACACTCTTAATTTTATAAAACAAATTTAAAAAAGACTGGTTGTAAAATTTATGTTGAATGGAAAATAGGAAAGCTACGAACTTGCATGTTTTGCATTGAACATATGAATAACAAAGTTTTCTTTATCACGTCTTTTAGAAAGTATGAAATCACAATTTCTCAGCACAAAAGTAACTAAATAACTCTTCTACAGTCAATCTTTCAAGTGAGATTCTTCCAACCTTGAGCTCTTAATTTTTGCAGAAAAAATACAGATTTAGAAATATATAGCAGTGAGGGGATGACGATACGCTCCACTGATGGACGCGACTCCATGTGGTAACTGTTGTTGATTGCATTGTTAAGACTGCGTATGAACTTGCTGCATATGGAACTAAAATACATTTAATATAAATTTATGAGAAATTCCATTAACAATACATAGCCTAGAAACAATTATTACAGGTTATTGTCCACGTAATGTGAGGGTTTTGCTAGCTGCAAAAGATACCCTAGTCGAGAATTAAGAAACATTCTGAGTTCTTGTCTTGTCTAAAACAGTTTGAGGACTGAATCAGTCACACTTTCTTAGATTTCGGTTGTATTTTACGTATCCTCTGATTCGTTATAACTGAAACGATATCAGAGGAGCAACAGCATCATTGGTACTTCTGAGCCTCCCTGAAATCGAGGGGTTTCTGACAAACACAGAGCAAAACGCTAAAATCCCTTTACAATGGCCGTGAAGTGTGAAGCTATGATTCTTGTAATATGAAATGAAGCCATTTAACTGAATGATTTATTGCTTTTTCAATGTCAGAGCCTGTCGTCTCATATCTCGAACACTGCTACCTGTGAGGCGCCGCAAACATGCATTTCTTATCTTTGTGTTGTCCGCCGCAACATTAAAAATGAATTAAAAATTAACGGGATTTGGCGATACACGCTGTTTTGCAACTTTAAAATTTTGCAAAAATGCAGCTTTGAAAATTTGGTAACTCGCCAAGATGATCAATGTAAAATAATGAATAACGAAAAATATGAAGTAATGAATGAAGAGGTAATAAAGAAAAGAAATATATTTTGGCTGTCAATACATAATAACTTAAAAAAAAAGGTTAAGCTACAGAACTGATGGAAATTCAATCCTTGAAACGAATAGAACTGATAGAAATTTAATTCTTAAAATTAGGTGAGAATTCAAGAAACTCTGGAAATCATTTTTAGTGAAGAAAGAAATCTCATGTACGATACAAAGATTATTCAATTTAGATAAAAAATACGCTGTTTCCGGATTAAATGTATATCGCAGTAAAAGCATTTAGTAGCAGTCATGTGTTATACCAGATTCAATTGGAGAACTGAGTCAGATTCCAAAAGACCAGTGATAGCTGAGCGATAAAACTGCTGAACGCAGCTATTTCGATGGGGGATCAAATCATGGTGAACGGACGGGCTTGGTGGTTTTTCTCATATGTAATATGTATGAATACGAGCCAGTTTTCCTTAGAAAGATGGAAGGGCATCCTACTCTTAAGCCGGTAGCCCTCATGGGCTTTTACATATTCAAAGTATCTATATCTTGACCTAATACCTTTATAGAAAGAAAAGGATTCTTAACTCTCTGTCGAGCATAATGCATATACTAGATATGTATGTGACATTTATTTATTTAAATTGAAAATAAAGCTAGCATTTTATTTATTCAGAATGAAATTTTACTTGTAACACGATGCATATATTTTGGAAATTAAACATAAATATCAATAAATCATAACATTACGAAAAAAAATAAATTTAAACAAAACTAAAACAAAATTTTCCTCTAGATAAGCGCAATGAATCTGTCAGGTTAAATATAAAATAAAATACTAATTAATAAGTTTTCAAAAATAAAATTATATTTAAAATTAAGTTTTGTAATGTTTGATCAGGTAGCATTATGCAAAATCATTAGAAAAAAATATATTTTATATATTTTTATATTTTTCGCAGCGAATCCTAAGAGAAACTTTTCCTGCGGTAACTGGCGATTTTTGTTACATCTATTAGAATGAATTTGTTAATTTTATAATTTTTTTGACTGAGGAGGATCAACTATATTCTCCGCCCCCAAACCCAGTTAAAATAAGTGCAGATTGTAATTTTATTAGAAAACTGACTAAGCGTTTATAATGAAACATTAAAATTATTGCAAATGTAGCCATACGAAAAAAAATTTTTTTGTTCATTTAAAAGTACATAATATTATACAAAATGAATTGCGGAAGCAAAATTTAAGTACACAAATCTACTACATTTGGCAAATTTTTCTAATTTTAGTATTTCTTCAAATACGGATTTTAATGCTCTGCTAGTATATTGACATTTTCCCGACGAAAAAAGTATTTTTTAGAAATTTGCACTTAAAAGTTTAAAAGCATAGTTAAGTCTACCTGTAGGAATATTTGTACACGCTTTCCCGAAATCATGGGATAAGAATATCTCGAGTAGTTTTGATCATATCGGGATTTTTTTTTTGATTGATTTTCGACTGGTTGCTTCGGATTCTTCCCTGGGATCAGCCTTTAGTAGTCACAACAGGGATGGGCATAATGGGTAAGCGGAGGCTGGTTGATTGCTACGCTAGTCAATTTAGTTAAATCCTGTTCAGAGGATTCAGATTCTTCTCGCACGTTTGCAATTGCTTTGAGGAACGGGTTGACTTACTGACTTAACTGAGCAGACTTAAATTTTGCCGATTCGAAAAATCTCTTGGGAGGCTGATTGTAAAGGAGCTTAGTGTATTTAACTCTTTCTTTAGTTATTCATAACAGTCGAGAGAGGTAATTGTATTAGCTGTTTAGAAGTACTTTTACTAACTTAAAATACTGCTTGTAAGGATTCATTACAATACTCAGTATAATATTTAGTAAAGGATGGATAATAGTTCTGCAACTTGCAGTTTATTATTTACTGTAGTCTTTTCCGGCATTTTTTAAACCAAGATTTCCTATATGTGAAAAGATTTCCCAGAGGTGAAATCCGAAGGTCTTGGATTCCATACCCGGATATTTTTTCAACAAATGTGAGCTTTCGTTTATTATCGTCTGATGTATTCTTGCTCAAAATCGGAATGGAATCAGCTAGCCCTCATGTGCTTTGACTAAGTTAAATAACCCATTTTCAGTTCAACCCAAATCAATTCGCTTAGCTTACGTATTAGAAAAAAATGGAGTATAAATTGAAGAAAATTTATATTGGAATAGTAATAGAACTTTTTAGATAATAAAATGGCCTACATACTATCATATATAGCAAATGCGTGATAGCATACTTTATAAAAATGACGGGAAAATTGCATCAAATAATAAACACTTCTATGAATTTTAACTCTCTTTAATGAATTTTATATTCATTATTAAAATAAATATTTTACCAAAAGTAATTAAATTAATATAAATGTATTGCAAGACAAATGGAAAGAATTCAATTTCGTGCATTTCAGAAATATTATAAGAAATAATATATGCACACATATGTATCCTTAATTCAAGCTTCTCAATGCTTAATATATTTGCCAAAGTACTAAAGTTTTAATTTTCTCATAGTGGTCTTAGGAATTTTTTTTACGTAAGTAATATAAATCGGACACACTTTCACAAATAAAACTTTGAATTTACACATTTCTCATACTTTATATCAGATTTATATCACATTTCTCATACGAGTGGCAAAATTTCATATAAGTAAGGGTCTCAAGTTGGAATTCAGAAAAGTTCGCTAGCCGCAGCTAGATTTTCCAAAAGCCACAATTCCATATTTACATCATTTTAAAACTAGTGAAAGAGGTTTCAAATGGAAAGAAATGTCTGATAATTTTGTAAAAAGAAATGAAATAAATAAATAATTTTTTGGGGTGGCATCGAGTATTTTTAGTTTACTATATTTCATACATATATTTTATTTGCATAAAAGCCGCACCATTCGCCTGGGAGAGCCTCGTGAGTCTCGCTGGCCACTCCTGCTTTATATCATCAATTATAAATAAATTACTGATTTAAATTTCGTCAGTTACAATAAAAAGAACAGGATCTGAATATTCTTACACATAATAGAAGAGCGAATAAGAAAGGCAGTTTGACTGCCCAGTTTTTGTTTAAATTAAGATAATTATACACAATTTAAAACTCTTAATTAATAAACCCAGGGTAATTGTTTTCCTAAGAACTGAACATTTCAAAACTTAAACCACTGACCGCAAGTACAAAATTAAAAAAAAAATCATAAAAATAAAATAAAACAAACATTAACATATTGTCTTCCTGCGCAACTGATCGCGGTTGAAATCACAGTTTCTGCTAAGAACGTTCCCTACGCATGTTTAGGATTAAATGGTGAAAGTGTTATTGCTCGAATCCTGCGGCTGAAAAGTTAAGGGCTTATTTCCTCCTTGTATTTACTATTTATTGTTTGCTTATAGGTTTATTTACTGTGTGTATTAACTATGATTCGAACTGCATTAATAAAAATATAGCAAAACTCAATTTCTTTCTGTATTATACACAATGAGAATCTGATTTTGCCGAATAGAAAAGGGTGTTTTGAAAAGCACTGCATTATTAAAAATATAGCAAAACTCAATTTCTTGCTGTATTATACAAAATCAGAATCTGATTTTTCCGAACTAACTGGAAGGGAGCATTTCGGATAACTTTTGTTTTGAATAACCCGTGGTTAAGCACGTTTTAATTTGAAAAAAAAGGTGAGGTGAATGGCTCACCTTACTTCTGATCATTGGATATTAACATTCTTTTTTAATACATTTTGCATAAAGTAAAACTGAATATTTCCATGTCAAAACTGTATTTTTATTTAAATCGAAAAATCATTGTAAAACAATTAATGCAGCTGAAATTGGTCGAATTGTTATGTTTACAATTATAAAGTTATCGAAAAATTATTCATAGAGGAAAAAAAATGCATGACTGAAATCACTAATGATAAAATTTAAAAGCTCGTTAACGCTCAATAAATTAAGTTAACTGTCTCGGAAATATTTTACTGGAACATTTTTATCATCAATGACAAGGCACCGATAAATTCTTCATAAAATAGCACAATTTTACATGTGATATGCTGCAAAATATATAATTTTAAAAATTTATTTAAGTTTTTGATGCATTCAACTTTGATAGCATGTTCATTCTTAGGGAACAATTTTAGTGAAAAGGGAACAATTTTAGTGAAAAGCGAATGTTATGGAATAATCCGCCAGTAGACTTAAAAATTATCATGTGGACAAAAGTCCACAGTCCACTGTAATTGCATACATTACACTTACATCTCACGCTTACGTTATGAAGTATGCATTTACTACTGAATAATGACATAAAACGTTCGTTTAAACAGCAGCGGAGATGAACGATTTCGGAATTATTTCAGTGTTATTTCTTTCAATCGCTTCGTAAAGCTGGTATTTAATTGTATTAAATACCTGTAGCACGTATATAAATAAAATTAAAAAACAAGAATTACATACTGGATGTCCAGGTTCTCCTGGTCTTCCTGGAGGCCCGGGAAAGCCAGCATCACCCTAAAAGAAAGATAAATTTCATCACCGTAATCTCATTAATAAACAAAGGGAACATTAATTATAATCACATTAATGAACTTTATTATGTTACAGCAGAAAAAAAAAGCAAGCAACTTATTTTATGAGCTGAAAGTGCAACTGATCTTCTTTTAAACCAAGAACGTGCTTTTTTTATTAAAAGCAGATGAAAAACGTTTTTTACTGTTAATAATTAAATATGCATGTATTACATCATATCATGGACTATATTTCTTGGTGTAGCTCTCTGTTAATTTGAAATATACTTTTCCCCAGAGAAAATGCAATATCATGAAAGGAAGCTTTAAATGAAACAAAGCTTGGCATATGAATAAATAAATGCAATCCATAAAAAGGATTTTAATTTAAAACAATTGCATGTGCCCAGCGACCGAATTTGTAATAGTCAATGAGATGGATAGCCACATAGTAGATGGACTATGCGGTCTTTAACTAGACATAGTCTTTGGGCTAGAGAGAGTCATAGTAGACTATGTGGGGGGGGTGGGAGAGAATATTGACCAAAGTCAGTAGACCAACAAGGTTAGGTTCTTTCCAACGCTCGAGTTCAATGACATCATTAACTTGAGGAAAAGCGAAGACATTAAAGAGTATGGGATAATTGCTTTTGAGAAAATTATAGCCCAATGACGTGGTCATTGATGTCACGAAAGAGTAAACCTTGCAGTCTAGCAATATTGGTATTGATCAAAGTATCAATTTCAACGTTACCGCGAGAGCATATACGTGACTACAAACCATTTTCCTCGCGAAAATATGGTAATCTTTGATACTGACCAAGGAATCATCCCAAAGCCTTGCAAAGGATCTCTGCTGATGTCAGCTGTGAGACGCATTGAGATATCCCATTGGAAACGCCAATTGACGTGAGCGAAACATAGAGTCTATCAGTGTATTCATTGTGTATTGTCATTGTATCCCTGGTGAAAACTAGATGTGATCTGTTGCTGAAGCTGGTGGTACTTGAAACAAGGATTCGCTGACGAAATATGTGACGTTACAGAATTTCAAAAGGTGATCACCGTTGATAAGCCTGAATGCAGGGATGTATTATTCGTCCTTTCAAGTAGCACTAGTATGACGTCATTGCAAACATTATGACGGTGGTTTTGGTGTTAACGGTAATCTTCACAAAGGATGGCTTGACTTCAAGGCTGTCTTAGTCGGAACCACCCATTATACGCCGCAGAATGTTGCCCGTTATGGAGTGTAGGGCCACTACTGGATGACTTCGGATGCTTTGATCCAAGTACTGGTGCTCTTGTTCTAATTAAGACGAAACGCTTTTTCTTATAACTGTTGCCTTCAGTTCCAACCTACATTTATTCAGTCACAATTCAAAGCTGGCTGCACGTACAGACTTAAGCTTAAACCTCAAAACTCAGTTAATCATATCTGTTTATTAAAAGTGTCTTTAAATTGTGCCCCAGAATCATTCGTAATTTGAAGCAGAAAATGAAAAAAGAATTCCGTAACCTTAAGGAAATCTGAAAATTAGCATAACTTATTGATTTTAATCAACTGGCTCAGCTTGTTGGACTCAATAAGCTCTGAAATTTACTTAGTGCTCAGAAAAAATTTCATGGTGTTGCATTTTCTACATGGAGTATTTTACATTGCATTTCTCGCGTTTTAAAAGTGTTAATTTATATATTATAAAGTTCTACTGAGTAAATAAGGTACAAGTACTATCTCTCAGTAAAGTATTGTTTGGTAAGGTTATCTGAATTTAAATAATAATTACTGGGTTGAACAGGAAATTGAGTATTTTATTATTGTTATTATCTACAATGAAATATTACGAAACGTTTAAGGGAAGTATTGAAGCCAAAAGGAAAAAAGAAAAAAAATATGCACACTAAAGAATCCCACTAAATAATTAGACATTAATGTGTGCTATTATAATTAGACTCATTTAGTAAGATAAAGCCTTTTCTAGCTCAACAATGCCTTATACAAAAGAAAATGACATATAAAATTCAATAAGGATTTTAGCAAGCATAACTTGAAATAAAATCTTTTAGCTATAGCTCTAGAGATTAGTGTAAGTATATCCACCAGTTTCATTTGTCCAATATTTATGGTTTGTTCGAAGCAATGTAATTGCACGACTTATCTCTTTTTTAACAATGAATACCTATATAAATTAAACTTATGCATATTTACAGACGCTTCAAATACCTGAAATATTTGCACTGACTACTGTTGTACGCTTCCCAAAATAAATAAATAAAACGAGCAAGTAAATAAATGAAAATAATATAAAATAGAAATAACTAAGAATGAATTTCTGCTCGAAGATGAAGTTTGAACAATTACTCCAAAATAAAATTTGTTTACTAAACTTATCACGCTTGTTAAGTGACGTAATATTACTTGCGTACGCTTTCATATAATTAAAGTAATTTACTTTAAATAATATATTATTGGACGCTTTAACAAAGGATACCTTTATGAAATCTTCAATCAGCTATCAATAATAAAGTGCCACAGGAAAATTGGAATATCGAGAAAATTTACCTTTTTGCCTTCTTCTCCTCTAGGACCTTTGGGTCCACGAAGACCAGCTTGTCCCTTAAAATAGAAAGAAAATATGTTTTATTCTAGAAGATATTTTGCAAATAAGAAGGTTTTCTGAAATATAAAAATATATATCTTGATCTCTCAAGGTATGGAAAAATAAACAAAGGAAGTGGTCACTTCTTGACTATTTTCTTTAAAAAACATATGCTTACTTGAGGTCCTGATTCTCCAGGCGCTCCTGGGGAACCAACATTTCCTTGATCACCCTAGAAATAAACATAAATGGAAATAAATTTAATAGAAAATTTTATGGCGGTAAAATATTGAAAATATTTCAAAATTTGGGCTTTCATTATTAACAAGAAAAAAATTCTAAACATTGCAAGGCAAAGAAATAATGTATTTCAAATCATAAATTTCTGCAACCACTGATGCATTATGAGGTACCTTTGGTCCTGGAAGTCCTCTTCCACCTTTCGGTCCTGGTGCACCTGGAAGACCCTAAGAAAGGAATATTATGCCTATTAGAAATTTGTGTGAAAATAAGCTAGTGATTTTGCAATCATAAATTTGTTGGTTACTTTAATGAAGAACTTTTCATTTCATGCTAAAATTATTAAATTCCTTAAAATATTCTATTCTTAAAATATATTAGAATGTAAAATGTTATATAATTCTTATCTGCAAATTTTCGTCAGTACTTACAACTGGGCCAGGAAAACCTTGTTGACCTGGTGGACCCGGAGCACCTCTATCTCCTTGAACTCCTGGAGCGCCGGGTTGACCGTCCGGTCCTGGAGCACCCGTTTCTCCCTTTGAAATTTAAGGAATCATTGAAATACAAGCAAAAGAAAAATAATATAAGGCAAAATATAATGCTTAAAATGTTGTTTCATTCAAATCTTTCCACATCCTATAATTTCAAAATTCTCAAGACAACTCCTTTACGAATTCGGGATGGAATTAGCAAGGTAACTAACTTCTAGTTTTAATTTTTTAGCTTAAATTTCAGAAAAAATCTTTTAATTATTTTACCCTCACGAGATACTGAAAAGGAGTTTGACTTGGAAAGGTAATTTATTCTTAAGAAAATATGTTACTAGATTATGATAAAATAAAAGAATATTAAGATTTCGATCAAACACGAAAATAAGGTACCTTTTAGAAAGGTATTACTTTCAGAGTCATTTAACATAATTTATTTGACAAAAGATACCAGGTCTCTAATCAAATAATCAGCTGTGTTAAGAAATTTGTAACACTGCATAGTTTTTCTTGAAAAAAATAACTTAATGAGCTTAACTTTTGAGCAAAAACGAATGAAGAGGTTCTTTGTTTCCTATTAAGTTGCGCAAAATTATTGCTCTTACATTGCTTTGATAAACTCAGCTGGGTTGGATATATACAACTATCAACTCACATCTTCCGGTAGATTACCGATTTTCCCATTTTTAATTTTTAGTCTCAGTAATTACGTATTATCCCATCGACCGTGAAACTGGCACCAAGCAGGGCAGTTTAGCGCCAGTTATGAATAAGTCTGAGGAAATAACACGTTCATAACATCTGCGCTTTTGTTCGATGCAATCCCGATTGATTCTCTAAAGCTCTTGTTTTTATGAAATTAAACTTATTACTGTAATTTTTTCTTGCATTTTTGGAGGAAAAACTGATTAACATGTGGGACCTGCCTTCTACAGGACAGCAGACAGTGGATTATTTTCAAATTTATGGATCCTTCCATTAAAAAAAGTATGTATTATTGGATGACAGGCAAAATGGTAATAGATTGGAGTATACTATTCTAAATAGCGTTTCTCTTAAAATAAGAGGATCTAACAAAATAGTAGAAATTTACGAAGGCCTTTTTACGAAGTGCTTAAAAGAAGTGGGCCGAATACTGATTATTAATATTAAATAAAGAGGCGTCAGTATCTACATAATTTCACAGGAACGATTGACGCAACTTTGGCTGGATCTCTGTCAGCTATCTCGGTCAACAGGATAATACATAAGTACCTTAGCCTTTACTAAGGAAATATTTCCTAGCAATAAATGGAATTTAGAGAATTAATGAAACTTAAACTGTACAAACTCTATTCCGTATCCCTTGCGATTTCCGCATAATTTTTCTTATTAAACTTTATTTTATCTGAATTATCTTAATCTACCATAGACATTCGTAGAACTTTCCATGAAGGACTCAAGCATATTTTATCAGTTAATATTTGAATTCAGTTTTGTTTTACATCAGTATATGGTATATTACTAAGTTTATCCACATAATAGTTTGTACATTAATTATTAATTTTATTTTCATCGTATTTAAAAATACTTTGATAAATGAAAGCTTTCCTTTCCTACTCAGCATTTTCTCAGTATCAAAGTGTAAGAAAATTAAAAAATGAAATTAGCCGAAGAACATGTAATTTAGAATATCTAAGACACAATAACACGCCGAATAAATACTAATTCAGAAGTCAAACAACAAAAATCAGCGTTATATTTACCAAATTTTCACAGGACTAGTTTCGATGGTTTTACCGAACCACCATCTTCAGCTGCAAAACCGCAAATGAACCAGATAGGAAATAATGATTAGATAAGATAAGAAAGCCTGGACAAGAATAAGCAAGTGGCGCCATCTGTTGGTGAAACCAGAACTAAAACATAATTTCTTTAAAGGCCGAAGGCAAATTTGGATTGGAATTAGGATCGTTAACTAGAACAGAAAGATTTTTATGAATGTGAAATGCCTCTAGAAAATCCAGTTCTCCAATGGAAGATGTTTTTTGAATAATTTTGGCAGCAGAAAAACTGAAAGTGTGGTTTTCGGACCAACAATGTTGAGCAACAGAAGACTTCTGTGTTTCCTTTTTTCTGACATATGCCTCATGTTCCTTGACGCGAAATTTTAAGGCTCTCTTAGTTTGGCCAATGTAAATTAAACCACACTGGCAAGGAATCCTGTAAATACCCCAGGAATTCATATCCGGAATGGGGTCCTTGAGTATGGAACTCGGAATTTTATTGATGGGAGAATAAACAACCCGAAAGTTAAATTTCTGCAAAATATGTGCAACTTTATAGCTAATTGATGGAAAGAAGGGAATGACAACAGAATTTTTATAATCTCCTAAAACAAGAGTGTGCCTTTTAGTGTGTTGAGATGAGAATTTTTTAACTGCTTGATTAATAATGTTGGGTGGAAAGCCCCTGTCAATAGCTATTGCTTTTAAATAATTTAGTTCTTCATCAAGGGCTAGTTTGGAGGAGCAAACTTGAAGAGCACGGAAAACATAGGAATAAAATGAAGCTAACTTTTGTTTAGTCGGATGACATGATTTAAAGTGTGGTGGAAGGCAAACCGATGAAGGTTTACGGTAAACCGTAGTACTAAAGTTGGATGTGTTACGTGTGACCAGAATGTCGAGAAACGGAAGAGAATTGCAAGCCTCAAGTTCAAAAGTGAACTGAATAGCAGGATAAATAGAAATCATTGTTGAAAGAACTTTATTTAAATCATCTTTATTACCTTCAAACAGAGTAAAAGTATCGTCTACGTAGCGGAACCATGCCGGGAAGTTTAAAGTTTCAAACAATTTTGATTCATAATAATGCATGTAGATATCAGCCAGGATGGGACTGAGGGGGCTTCCCATGGCTAATCCCTCAGTTTGCTTGTAATATTTATTTTGGAAAACAAAATGTGTTTGTTTCAAACAGAGTTGAGTGAGAGAAATTAGCTCATCAATTTCGATGCAAGAGAAATGAAATTCGCGAAGTCTGGTTTCTAGACATCTTAATGCACCCTCCACTGGGACATTGGTGAATAATGATTTTACATCAAAAGAAACCATGAGTAAATTACTAGGAGAAATGTTTTTAACTTTTTTCACAAACTCTATTGAATTTTTTATGGTGTAAATGTTACTGTCTAATAGAGTTGAAAATCTAGAAACTAAATATTTAGCTAATGGATACGAGGCAGTACCTAAATTTGATACAATAGGGCGGAAAGTAAATGTAAAAAATTATTGTAAATGTAAAATTAAATGTAAATGTAAAAAATTGATCCCAAATTTTATTCAAATCAAATCTAATCAAAAACCTTCGACTCGCGTTTCAAGAATTCTGTTAAATTGCAAGCTTGCCTTACTTCAGTCCGTCATAAGGGATACACGTCAACAATTGTCCAAAATTGAACGTGAACTCTATAAGCTTCACCTGGAACTCGCTAAATCATATCCAAAATTCACTGCCCTTGAACAAAAGTCTTGGTCTAGAACAGAGAATGCAGTTAACCGTCATAAAAACACCCTTGCAGTTAAATTCGAAAAACTTCTTTTACAATCTTCCAGTTCAAGTAGTTCAAAAAAATCTTCCCATTGTAAACATCAAGCCAATAGTTAATATTTCTAATGTTAGTCTTTCAGAAGAACAAGAGAGAATTCTAAAATATAATTTTAACTTCTCACAAACCTGTAAACCCTCGATTCCAAAGATTTTGGCTCCTATCGAAAAAGCTTTCAAGTTCAGTAAAGTTTCAGATTCACAGAAAGAAATGATTAGGCATCTTATCGCTCATAATGTGAAATTCAATAATAAACCTTTGAAACCAAATCTAACTGCGAGAGAAAGAGCTACATTGCGTGAAATTCATTCTAACCCGGATATTATTATTTCAAAGGCCGACAAAGGTGGCCAGATAGTCGTCATGGATAGGAACACTTACATCGATGGTGTCACTAAACTCTTAAACGAAGGACCATATAATCCGATCCCTAAAGATCCTTCACCTTCGGACTTGTCAAAAATAAAAACTGCGATCAAATCTTCGCAAATCATTTCAGGCAACTTAAAACATTCACTTATCCCATCTGTTGCGAATTGTGCCAGATTATATGCTCTTCCCAAAATTCATAAAAGTGGTATTCCTTTCCGCCCTATTGTATCAAATTTAGGTACTGCCTCGTATCCATTAGCTAAATATTTAGTTTCTAGATTTTCAACTCTATTAGACAATAACATTTACACCATAAAAAATTCAATAGAGTTTGTGAAAAAAGTTAAAAACATTTCTCCTAGTAATTTACTCATGGTTTCTTTTGATGTAAAATCATTATTCACCAATGTCCCAGTGGAGGGTGCATTAAGATGTCTAGAAACCAGACTTCGCGAATTTCATTTCTCTTGCATCGAAATTGATGAGCTAATTTCTCTCACTCAACTCTGTTTGAAACAAACACATTTTGTTTTCCAAAATAAATATTACAAGCAAACTGAGGGATTAGCCATGGGAAGCCTCCTCAGTCCCATCCTGGCTGATATCTACATGCATTATTATGAATCAAAATTGTTTGAAACTTTAAACTTCCCGGCATGGTTCCGCTACGTAGACGATACTTTTACTCTGTTTGAAGGTAATAAAGATGATTTAAATAAAGTTCTTTCAACAATGAATTCTATTGATCCTGCTATTCAGTTCACTTTTGAACTTGAGGCTTGCAATTCTCTTCCGTTTCTCGACATTCTGGTCACACGTAACACATCCAACTTTAGTACTACGGTTTACCGTAAACCTTCATCGGTTTGCCTTCCACCACACTTTAAATCATGTCATCCGACTAAACAAAAGTTAGCTTCATTTTATTCCTATGTTTTCCGTGCTCTTCAAGTTTGCTCCTCCAAACTAGCCCTTGATGAAGAACTAAATTATTTAAAAGCAATAGCTATTGACAGGGGCTTTCCACCCAACATTATTAATCAAGCAGTTAAAAAATTCTCATCTCAACACACTAAAAGGCACACTCTTGTTTTAGGAGATTATAAAAATTCTGTTGTCATTCCCTTCTTTCCATCAATTAGCTATAAAGTTGCACATATTTTGCAGAAATTTAACTTTCGGGTTGTTTATTCTCCCATCAATAAAATTCCGAGTTCCATACTCAAGGACCCCATTCCGGATATGAATTCCTGGGGTATTTACAGGATTCCTTGCCAGTGTGGTTTAATTTACATTGGCCAAACTAAGAGAGCCTTAAAATTTCGCGTCAAGGAACATGAGGCATATGTCAGAAAAAAGGAAACACAGAAGTCTTCTGTTGCTCAACATTGTTGGTCCGAAAACCACACTTTCAGTTTTTCTGCTGCCAAAATTATTCAAAAAACATCTTCCATTGGAGAACTGGATTTTCTAGAGGCATTTCACATTCATAAAAATCTTTCTGTTCTAGTTAACGATCCTAATTCCAATCCAAATTTGCCTTCGGCCTTTAAAGAAATTATGTTTTAGTTCTGGTTTCACCAACAGATGGCGCCACTTGCTTATTCTTGTCCAGGCTTTCTTATCTTATCTAATCATTATTTCCTATCTAGTTCATTTGCGGTTTTGCAGCTGAAGATGGTGGTTCGGTAAAACCATCGAAACTAGTCCTGTGAAAATTTGGTAAATATAACGCTGATTTTTGTTGTTTGACTTCTGAATTAGAATATCTAGTTGAATATTAATATATTTTATATTAGAGTCACACTGTAAATATATCAGTAACTTAAATCACACATTGAAAGGTAAATTTAAATCAATTTGGAGTTCTTGTGAAGTGGTGCCAACGCGCAGCGAGAAAAACCGCCCGAAAACTCCTACGTTTTCTGGAAGAATCTCCCATTTTCTCATATTTCATGGTTGGTAGCTGTGGACTGAAAAACTATAGTTAGCGATAACTGTTTACTTATTTGTACCAATTTTTACATAAACCCGCTTCATGCATTTGCCTGTTGCACGAGACTTTTTAATTTACATTAAATATTAAGAAATAGTCTTTCTAGCACAAGAAATGAAAATCCTTGCTTACATAGAAACTTGTACTTATGCTTTCTTGTTGTTTTTTATCTCATTTCAGACTCACCCTGAAGAATTTGAGAATAATGGGAATGGAAATTTATCACGTTTTAATCGCAATAGCTTTTTTACATCAAACTGCTGTTTGCATTTTATGGTCATTTTCACTTAACCTTTAAGTTCTTAAATTTGACTGAGTAGATTTTCTTTCGCTTAAGATTTCCTCATTTCATTTCTATAGATGTTCCAGTTACATTATTATACAACACACACCCTCTAAAAATATTTTTTCAATGATATATATTTTTTATTTAAAATGTCATGGCCATTCTTTTGAAGCAATTGAGTTAATTTAAGTTACATAATAAAATAGCTTTAAAATATTTTATTTTTAAATCGTTTTAGTTTACAAATCGTTTTCGTTTACTCTTTAGCCCATTGATAGAATATTATACAAATGTCTGCAGCTCCAAAAAAAAATATTTTGTGAATAAAATCACAGTAGTGAGTTTGTTTCAGCAGCATCATTTCTATGCCAAAACCATAGCAAAATCGTTTAACCACTCTGACCAAGGTTTACAAAATCAATAAAAGCGTAAAAAATTTCATACATTTTCTTTCCGCGAAACTGATAGCAGTTAAAATCTCAGGTTTCTGCTGACACGATATGAACATTCTCCGCGCATATTCAGGATAAAAAGTGAACGGATTTCGCGATTGGAGAGTTAAATCATGCTGGTTGCAGGCTGAAGCGTTATTCTGGAAGTACGCATTTCTGGCTTATGATGACACTAGTTCTTTGTGGCTTTATCTGCCACTGGCTAGGGAGTAATACTAGAATTACTAGTATAATGAAACTTTCTCTACTATCAAAAGTCGTAGTTCATCCACATTGACCATATAAGTAGTCAGTCAGTATCTATTTCTAGCAGAAGAAAGAAAACTACCATGATCTCCATTTATTTCATGGCTTAAATTTATATATTTTTAGCTTAAAATTTAACTTTAAACCTCTACGTATAATAAAAGGAAGAGCCTGTCGCTGTGTGTGTCTTTCGTTCGTGATGCGAGTAAGGTAATAGACTCAGAACTATGAAATGGTACATAGGTACATCTAGACAAGAGCCAGTGCACCTCGAAGCGATTTTTTTCAAATTTTGAATGAGATTCTTTAATTTTATGTTTTTTGATGAAATCGTATCAAATCGATGGCACGCAGGCATTGTTGCTGATATATCACTGTTGCCACTCGGAAAAGTGTGGGCGATAATTCTGTGTAGTTTTTAAATTTAATGATTCTTTTGGATAATGGACGTTTGTCGAGAGGTACTTGTATACGATATTTGTCGAAAGGACGTTTGTTTTTCGGTACATTGAAAAGCCAGATGAAGGCTGGTGGCATAGCGGTCAGTATCAGCATAAATAGAGAAAGAATCGAGCTATTTTAAACCGAAGAATGACGAAAACTGGCATCAGTAAATTTTCTTGATAGTTCTGGATGCTATTTTTATCTCTTGTTTAGGATTAACTTTTTTTGCCGTGTTAGTTTTTAGCTGAGCTGTTGGACTATTTATTTAGATTGAGAGAAAGTTTTAAATTAAACTATCTTACTCATATTGAATTCTCTGGATCATTTAAAATGGAGACATCTTCCAGTGCCAAACCATGAAGTGGCAAATTAGGATTAAAAGGAGGCAAAATTCCTAAATTCATATTCCGTTGTGAACATCTTGAAAAGGTATTTTCATTCATCAAAGGTATTTTAAAACTATTCAGTTGTAATGATCATCAACGTGAAAATGCATCCTTAATTTTTAACATTTTAAAATTATTATTTTGAAACAGATATCTTAAAAAAAGGCAAGAATTAAATCTATTTTTATGTTCGTGAGGAAAAGAAGGAAGAAAATTACCTTTTCTCCAGCCTCACCAGGAGGCCCTCCAGGACCCACTAATCCTTGAGGACCTTGATCACCAGGTCGTCCTTGAGGTCCTTCTGGGCCAGCAGGGCCATGGTCACCTCTGTCCCCTTTTGCTCCTCGAGGACCTGGTTCACCTCGAGAACCAGGCAAGCCCTAAGTGGAAATTTCATTTTGCATTTTACCTTAGGATTTTTTTCGTTTTCACATTTTAAAGTTTCTTTTGACACAGGTACATTTTAACAAAACAAAACAAACAACAACAACAACAACAAAAAGATTTTATTTGCAATTTTTTTACCAGTAAACCACTTGGCCCGGAATGTCCCTTTGCTCCTTTTTCACCAGGTGGACCCTTTTAAATAAATAATAAAAATAATTAGAGGGCATTTTACGCAGGATATATTAAAATCATAAAATGTTACGTAATTATATAACTGACATTAATTAATGCATTATTCTTTCCCACTTATTACTTGCCATCAAGGATTCACTTCCATGTACGCATGCTGTAGCAGCTTCGAGGTAATTTCAGACCATAAGTTTTAATTCAGGTGACAGTTATGTGCACAAGCCCAAAATTCTTTTCATAGAATACGCTGACAATTAGAGAGCGGACAAATTTGTTTATACATTGTTAAAAGTGCTAGTAAAACATTCAACCTATCTATCCTCGATGTAAATATCAAGTTTTTTCAAAACCAAGAATTATGAAGAATCAACTGCTCCTACCCAGGATTCGAACTACGGACTTTCCACTTGCTAGCCTACCTAGACATGCCAACTATTTACACCGGAAGAGCACGTATAGGGGAATGCGATAATTCCTTACAGGGTCATTAAGCAAAAACCTTTCATTAAACGATAGCAGCTCTAGAAGTAGTCATTTTAAGAAAGTCATTCTTTTAATTCCTTTACTGATGAAAATTTATCAAATTGCACATAATCACTTGCTGAGGGAAGATAATGCATATGTATTCATAAATAGTATTGAACGTTTCATAGTCAATGCCTCATATCTTACTTAATCTTCCATTTTTTAGCAGTATCCGTCTTCAGTACTTTATGCTTTACATTTGCTTTTAGATACGAATATGTAAAAGGAATCATACTCTGCTAGTTTTCATTCAATCACAAAACTTGTTTATATATATATATATATATATATATATATATATATATATATATTGCTTTTAATCGATTTTATTTACTTTGCTGAATGTATCTTTCATTCTTGTATTAAATATCTGTATTTATATTTTTACTGACAGTGCTGGGAATATCAATTTAGCATGGAATTTTAACCTTGCATATTTTTGCTTTCACTTATTTTTAGGGCTCTTACTGCCGTGCCATTGTATTTCTGCTTTAGTTTAATGTTTAAATTTTAATACTGTATGAAGCTTTTTGTTCATAATAATATAGTTACTGCGCTTGATTTTATTTGTGCTATGCAAACGTTCAGCAAATTGTTGTGTTTTAAATACATACACCGCTTTTTTTTATAAATCTTATAAAATAATTTTATACATTGCATTATAAATATGTACCTTAAGTTTTGAAAATATCATGAAAATTAAACAGACATTTATGTATTCTCCCTCCACAAGTAGGCATCACTTACCCTTAGTCCATCTTGCCCAGGAGGACCGGACTCTCCTCTAGCTCCTGGAGGTCCTTGCGATCCTTGCAAGCCCCTTTCACCTGGAAATCCTCGTTCTCCTCTTTCCCCTGGTTGGCCAGCTGGGCCAGGAGCACCAGGTAATCCTGGTTCACCATCCTTTCCTGGTTGTCCTGGGTTTCCGGCAACACCTGGAAGGCCCTATTGCAAAATAAAAGTTTAAGAAAATATGATGAAAAATGAAATTGTCATAAAAATTTTCTTCTTTGTATATATTTAGCATAATTAATTACTGTAAAAAGCGTAATGAACTCTGAGAAAAACTTACAATATTCAGACAGATCATTTAACTACTTCAGTGCTTTCAAAATGAATATGATTATTAATCTAGTCTGATAAAATTATTAATTGGTACAACTAAATTCTTAATGTGCAAACTATATAATCTGACGAAAAGCTTCATTTAAAAATAAATCCCAAATCCCCACCTTTAAAATAAAGATATAATTTTTTAATCTAATTTATAAATTAATGCATTAAAACTGTCGATACAAAAATTTACGCTGCAGGTAGATTTATGGCTGTAAATGCATTCTGCAAAATCTATTCGAAAACTGTTACGTTTAGCTTTGCCTTTTAATAAAGTTTTCTTTTATAATAAATTAGGTACTAAAAATTTAAATTAACAAAGGTATAACAAATAATATACTCATTTACATAAGATATTGATATATGAACGTGAACTAGAAGTACATACTTGAAATCCTGTAGCTCCTTGGGGGCCTGTAGGCCCTCGTTCACCAATTTCTCCAGGAGGTCCTGCAGGACCTGGAGGACCAGGGGTTCCTTCTTTGCCTGAATCACCTCTTGGGCCTGGAGATCCAGGTGGTCCTGGTTGACCGTCTTGACCAGGTTCACCCTAAATAGACAGATAATATGAGAAAAGAAATGTAAATACAATGAAAACGATAGATAAATTCTGATCTTAAGTAACTTTCAAGATATTGTATTCAAAATATAATAAATATGTAAATAAAATATTGAAGGCTATAATTTTGAATTTTTTCCCTACACGTTTTACCTCGAAAAGATCGTGCATTTTTAAATTGCATTATAAATATTTATTGAATTTTAGGATTCATATTTATTTAGTTTTGGAATTCAGTTTTCATGTCGATTCCTATGTTTCCGGAGAGGAAACGTGAAAAGAATTGCAACACATCTTTAAATTTAGCTGCAGCTTTTTGTGCTCATTCGCAGGAATAAAGAATAAGCGAAACGAATTAGGCTAGCTATATGTGGACAAACAACCTGTTTTGTTTTAGTAACAGCTGATCTTAGTGAAATAAATTTAAAATGCTTTATGATGTTTTTTGGAATGTCATTCAAGTACTTCTATAATTTGCAGCAGATAACAGTTTTGAATTGAAGTGCTGAAATAGTCAACACATGTACCTAACAGCATGTAACGCCTCCGCGTAATCGAATGACAGCCGCTTTTTTATAGTCAGTAGTTGTATTAGCCAGCTGAGCAATTAATTGTGTCAATTAGTATTCGAACGTTTTCGAAAATATATAAAGCAAAACTCGTTACATGAATACCCACAAACCATTATATTCTTTGAATGACGTTGCCAGAAAATATTTACCGTATCTTCTTAACAGAGTTTTGTATCTAGAGTGTGTGAAAAAATGCGGATCTCGTAGATGTCTACAAGAATGTTCACTGTGTCATCTCTATATCCCTCGTACCTGAAGGAGAAGCTATAATCACCGTAAAGAACGGCGCTCATAAAATAATGCAAATGATTTTCAGTAGAATCTGTGTAAATTTTTCCTGTCAAGAAAGATTAGTGTAAAACAGAATGCAATCAGTAATCATAAATATGGGAATAAAACGCACATAATGATTCCAACAGAACTCATCATAAAGTGGAACAGATCTACCACTAAGCTTGCACACTACTGAAGGAAATCATAAATTTATAAGAAGCAGAAGGAAATCATAAATTTATAAGATTTATTAAGGGAATCATAAACTACTACTCGCAGAGAAAAAACATAAATCTCAGGCTGCGGCTCTCGTTACCATCTTCTTCTTTAGCATCGTCTACCCTCGAGCGACCTCTTAAGCAGTTGTCTTATATGTTCTAATGATGACCTGTCTAACCAAGCTGAAAAGCATTACCTGATGCCGTTGTGGCAACATTAGTATATATATATATATATATATTGATTGAAGACTATTATACTCCTATGTAATGCATAATACAATCGTTAAGCTGAGGTGCGAGCTGATGAACTTCTCAAGTGCAGACGGTCCATCTTTTGTACCACATGTAGACAACCACTATTTCCATATACCCCTAATTATTATCCCGAATTGAAATATTCCTAGTAAATCCAAAAACATTATCGATGTCAGAGTTAGACGGATCCAGTCTTATGACTTTTACCATCTGCTTGCTATCAAATAGTGATATCTAATAATAATATAGTAGTGTCTAAATAGTGTCTTTTTCAGTACTCGAACAGTAAAGAGGCACTTGCTTGCGGGCATACATAAATAATCCACGGAAGTGTAAAAATTACTTTGCATTTAAGAATTCTGTTAAGGACGCTTGGCCTGAGACTTTTCATTGTTGGGCATAGTACTGAACTTTGGGATATTGCTTACCGAGGAATAAATGCAATGAAAATAATTTCACAATCGTTCGAAAGAAGTTCAGCGTTTCAAATATCTACACTAATCGAGTTAAATAAATTTAGCTTTCACAGAAATTTTAATTTTTAGTATATTTTTGGAGAAAACACTCATTTCGACTTACTGAAAATTTTGAATTACGTACGCTTGTGAAATCAATGTTATATAGTATTACGCAACTTTTTGGTACATAATTGTTTTGCTTTTTGTTAGCGCTAGGTAGCGTAACCTTTCAATGAAATACATTTGCTATCAAAATTAAGTTAGTAATAGCTTATGAATAACATTACCAAAACTATGAATGGTAACAAATTTTTACGTAATAGTTTTTAAACTCGGAAATTTGACGAATTATGTCTTTTTGAGCAACTGAGGAAATCAAGTAGGGCTTTGCCCATTAAATGTTTGCAAATACCTGAAGACTGGAAATTTGAGGATTGAGAAACTATGTAAACATTAAATAAACATTTCTTTAAAACTTTATCATCAGAAAATAATATATATATTACCAAAGAACGAATATCATAGCAAGAGGATTACAAAAACCCCTCGCAAGGGCAAGGCAACACATAGATTATCATGCACAGCTCCAGTTATGAAGAATACGAACTTATTCATAGCATAGATATCGCCAGTGATAAGCGTGGAAATGTTATTATCTGATAAAAGGATGTAAAGTAAGCTTTAAATCAAATTATTTGCATTTTTCTCCATCATAAATTGATAGATTATTTATAGCAGTCTTGTTTAAATCTTATTGTCAATACTATTATTAGAAATAGTTCAAATGATTGAAAAACTGCACACTAATTTATCGGATTACTGTGAATTCAGAGAAAGTAAATAGATCGTCAGTAGTATATCATTTAAATAACCTTTCATGCGTAGCATGCAACTAAGGATATTCATACAACTAACCAAATCTCCTTTAACTCCAGGTAGACCCATTAAGCCAGGAAGACCTTGAATACCCTGAAAGAATTTTCAAGTTTTTTAAAACTAAAATATATTGAAAATTAACCTTATTTTTAAAACATAAGGGGTAGAAAATATTAAAAGAAAATGTCATAGAAATAATTACCTGAGGTCCAGGTTCACCTGGTTTCCCATCAGCTCCTGGTTGACCCTAAAATGCAGCAGGAACAATGTCAATGATATACAGTGCTTAAGTCAAATGCATATAACTAACTATAGCTAGTACCTAAGTCACATGCGTATTATGCAATTTGAATGCTCAAAAATATAATGAATACAATATATCTTTTGATGATTTTTATGTGAACTCCATAACATAATCATACTTATGTGAGATCTATTATAAATACACACATGATGAAAAAAATATCAATCAGAAAAAATATAATAAAAGTAAAATTACCTTTTGTAAAACGCGCTTAAGTCTACCGTTGATATAAAAGGAATTACATATACAGTTTAAAATTTTGAGAGATGAATAAGGTAATATTAAATTTGATTTTTCCTCTTACACAGTAAATAAAAAATGAATAATAAAAGTAGAAATATAAAATAAGCAAAGATCAAAATGAAAGAAATAAAATGAGCAATTCATATTTCTTCTTCTCAGTGCAATTTTATTTCTACAGCAAATAATATTCGTTCACATGCAATATCAATGGAAAGGGTTCTTTTGTTCACATAGTCTATATTAATTACTGAGCTTTTGTTGTTATCATTGCAAGTTTTAGCTAGTGAAATGACGTACGAAGCAGCCTTAATGAAACTGTTTAGCATACTGTTGTCATTCAATTACTAATTTTTCAGGAGTAAAATAGTTAGTTAAGTTAAAGTTAAGTTTAGTTAGTTAAGTTAAAAACGTTAAATTTATAGTTAGTAGTTAAGAAGTTTAAATTTAATTTTAAGGTTTTAAAGAGTAAAATAGTTAGTTTACACAATATGAATAATCATCTATATCATACTTTTCTTTCTTATTTAAGTGATAAAAATGAGAATTCTTATATTTACGAATTAAAGCCAGTATTAGTACTAATATTTGATTCAGAATCATTATTTACATCTATCTGAAATCGACATTTCTTTTACACGTAGCTGAGTCTTGTTTCATTTGTAGCTAGTACTGTTGGGCCTTTTCCAGCTCTTTTTTCTACTTTATATTCTCTTTAGACTAATTTTTAGTTTGCATTGATTACCAGCTCTTATTGTCAGTTCTTACATTCTACTACCAAAATTTTAAAATTAAAATATTTGCATGATTTGTTTAGTTATGCATTAGGAAATGAAGTAAATATTTTTTAATTCAGAAATAAAAAGTTTGCATAAGATTGAAAATAGATATTATTTTAATGTTATTAAATAAATGAACTCACTCTTTCACCAGCCAGTCCATCTTTTCCTGGCAATCCTGGTCTTCCAGCCAATCCCTGCAAATGATTTAAGATGTTATACGTTAAAAGCATGATTGTTACAAAAACGACAAGAACACGATTGTTACAAATAATCATATGTTCCGAACATTATTATTATAACTAAAGCTTTCTTTACAGCTGATAACATATTTGTTGAATTATAAATCTACAGGATTATTTCAAAAATATTTAAATTAAAAATACACCTCCCATAAAAAAAATCAGTTCATACCCTAAGGCCTTGTAGTCCTGCCGGTCCAGGTCTACCAGATTCACCCTATCAAAAAATAGAGTATATATATATTAATATATATTTAAGATAGAAATTGGAGAAATATAGATTTTTTACTGCTTTCAACAGATACAAAGTAAAATAAATAATAGATACAAAATTCATAAACTTTGGACTAAATTTCGTAAACTGTTAGCTAATTTATACGGTGAGTCCACATATGCATTTTAGAAGACTGTAGGGTTATACTTACCTGTGAGCCTTTAGGTCCTTGTGGACCTTGAGGACCTTGGTCGCCCTGAGAGCCTTTCATTCCTGAAGGTCCATCTGGTCCTGGAACTCCTCGAGCTCCAGGAATACCCTTCATAAAAGAAAAACTAAATAACATATCATTGTATGATTGACTAAGTCACAAATGTTGAGGGGTGTTATGACAGATAGTATGTATATAAGGCTGGCATACGTAGTTAACACCTAAGAAAAAGTTAATATCTTAATAATAAGGGAGAAATTTACGTTCACCTTTCCTGTCTCTTAAACACTTATCACTTGAAGAGCCTAAGCAGAAAATAACATGACAAAGAAAAAAATTAGAAAATACTATCGCTTGATGATTTTCCTCCATTAATAGTTTAGTAGTAGACTGATATTTGTGATCACTGTTGTGCCTTGATCCGAAGTAGGAGTTTAAACTATTTGTATAGTAGTTTTACGATAACGCTTGCTGAAATGGGACATAAAAGAAAAACTTCCTTTAGGTCGCATTTTCTAGGTTGACGTTTGAAAAACTAAATTTTGTTTCCAGCTGTTATCAAAGTTTAAATGTCTTATTTAAACAATTACATTGTTCAGAATCTATGTTGAATTGTCAAGAATAATGTTCAGCGTAATATGTTGCAAAGAATATATAGTGTATTAAGTGTAGCATTGAGTTGTAAATGTGCCTTAAGTACAGTGCAATGATCAACGCAATGCATATTATGAAATGTATATTGTAGCGAGTATGTGTAGCAATGTGTTAACATGCGATGTAGCCAGGAAAATGTTTAATTTCGCATGCAGAAAAATCTATATTTTGCCCTTTGTATGGCCATGTACTTTGCCCTTGTATTGTTTTCGGAGTGTAGCTTCAGATAGTTGCGGGATCCGGACGATACCTGCCTAGTCTATGTAAGCCGTCTGGGTGTCCGGACCTGCTCTCACCTGTCACCTGTTATCAAAGTTTTCCCTTTTTCTGTTGCTAAAAGCAAAGACAGTTGATCATCTTCTACGGATGCTTACATTTCGTTTTAAAAAAGTCTTACAGTATATTTTTTACGAAAAGTATGTTACAATTATACTAAAATCTGATTACTGATTATTTTAAATAAAAATAGTGAAAGTAAGCTATTCTAAATAAAAAATAGTGAATGAAAGCAAGAGTAATTAATTTGACAATAATTTCACGATAAGAAATCTATGTGAGCAAACATTTGCATAAATACCCGGTTAAGGATGCATTCAAACAACTAAAAATCATCCTTTATATTGTAACAACTAGACAAAAGCGTACGTTGAGAAGCAGACAGAAAATATTAATGCCAATAGCTTTTCAGATCTAAAATGTTCAGTATTCATATTTAAGCACTAATGTGAAAAATAGTTTCATCTCAAAATAATAAATGAAACTTTAACTGTTAAATTTAAATTTTACTTAAAAAAATTTTTGGAATATGTAACTTTTAAAACAAAACACTGAATTAACAAAAGAATGCTAGTTAAATGATATCTGCAGAACATATCTTTACATGCAAATTGTTCTGAAGTGTTTTATCGTGTTACACATTTTACTTCTGAATCGGAAACAGCGTTCTAAATTTTCACTGTAGGGTATTACATAATATTTTTTTGCACTTAAAAATGATATAAACTAACCACTACTTGAACGCTTGAACGAATTCATTTTAAAATTTAGGGAAGCTTGCTTTCTGAACATCTTGAGGAAGGGGAAAATTAAGTGAATATTTAAAAAAAAATTCAGAACCTTGCATTAAAATGCTAGGGGGAGTAAATATTGTAATGTTTCAAGTAATAATAAAAATTCGGTCAGAGAAAGCAAATGATAAAGGAATATATATGAAAATTGCAATTAAAATTATTTCAAAATATAAAACAACCCGCTTTTATTTTGCAGCGGAAATGAATAATTAAATTATACTATAGAAATTGCAAAAAAGTTGCATAACTTACGCGCTCCCCAGGCGGACCAGGAGGACCTGGTGATCCTGCCGAGCCTGCCTTGCCCTAAAAATAATGGAATACGTAAAATCATAAATTATTTCAGAACGTATGAAATGTATAAGAAATCTTTTCATCCTCGTGCATATTTAGTTTAATTTTGAAATTCATGCAAAATTTAGAGAATAATTTTATCATAAAAGGAAAAATAATATAAATAAAGTTTACAAATAGGAAATTGGAAATTTTTTTCTTATGTATCATATCTCATACATAATATATGTATTATATTATGTATGTAATCTTATGAGTTATATCTCAGTTAGTATTAGAAGTTCAATTTTCAGTGCAGAACGATATACAAAAGTATCATCTCTTATTTTTTCGGCTCCTTATTTACAATTTTCCATTATCTGTTTTTTTAATCCTTTTACCTTCAACATTAAACTTAAATTTAAAAAAAAATTTTCTTCTTGCAGTATTTAGAGATATAACAGTGCTACACATCAAACATTATGAAAGAGAGATATTGAATCACGAAGCAACGATTCTGAAGGTTCTTGATCAAAACGTTTCATGCATTACGAATACGCATTTCGAAGTTTTTATGAATACGCATATCAAAGTATTTACCATATTTTCATTTTCCTCGCTTGGTAGCTTCGAATTAATTTTCATCAGTTTTAAGTCTAATGCTGGTTCATGAAGAATAAAATAAATTATTTCAGTATCAAATAGAAAGGACGGAAGAATTAATAAGAATTTAATCGCCTTTTCTTTTCATTCGTAAATGATGGATGCAAAGTGCTTATTTCTTCCAATTTTTATTACCTAAAAAGTAATAATTGTCTTCTTTTACATTTTAAATTAGACAGAAAAAAAGTATTTGCGCTTTTCAATTAATAATAGAAGATATTAAAAAAGCCCAAAAGGGAAAAATATTCAATTTGAAACTTTTCCCATAATTTATGGTAACAACACCAATTTATGGTAACACTTGCTGAACAAATATGAGTCTGAAGATGCAGTCATACATGGCACGAAAAGTAAGTGGTGGCCATAGGATGACTTGACCAATTACTAACAATCTAGGAAATACGAAAAGCGAATTTTGCAGAGTAAGCGCAGGGTAACATATGCTTGCGATGTTAGAAAACAAGCATAGAACACATAAAGGTTTCAATCATCTCAACCATATCGCAAAAATTTCCATTGCAAATTCTGGGATTTCACTATAGCACGAGATTCTGCGAAACGAATAACAATATAAAGCGTACGAAAAACGTGTGCAGGATGAAAAGAGTAGATAACAAAGTTAAGAGATATCTCGTTGCAAACAAAAAAAAAAAAAAAAAAAAAAAAAAATAAATTAAAATCTTATTTGTTCTCTTCAAGCAATGGGAAGCGATCGAACCAGTATCGCTGCAAGATACCAGTGCAGTTTCATGGATAAAGGGCACACCCCTTCAACTACGCTTACTGTTAAGCCTTTCCCGCCTCTTCTCCTTTTTTGCTCGAGATCCCGTTAACAACACTGTGAAAAGAAATATAGTTCGTATTGGTAAATGTATTTCGCTTCGGTGGAGCAAAGGACACTATTTTAGTTAATCAAAATTTGAATTATCTTTTAAAAGATACTATAAAACGTAATGTAGGCTAACAGGAACTTCGGAGCTAGGGTGTTATTCGCAACGTAGTTGATTATTGGAACAACAGCATCCAGAACAAAGCCCATATTTCTCTTTTTCATGTTGTTATACATTTTACGTTAAAGAAGAACGAGACATTCGCAAAAGCACTGTGATAGGCTTGTGAAACTGTATTTCGATGGCAATTTTGCGGAAATTCTACGCACATGTTTTTGCATAACTTACGCAAAAGCATGTGCTAAAAACAAGCTGTGCGCTATTTCATTGGTAAAGTCGAAGGAACAAGCTGTAAACACTACTGAAGGTGATGTAGCCGCATCATAGTAGATATTACATTCGTCTCCGAGGTTCATCGATTCATCACTCCAGATGCTTAACCTATTGCAGTCGCCTACCTACACTGAGATCCTTCATCCAGATGTTAACAAAAGTAGTATGCCCTTGGTAACAGCAAGATATGTGACGAAAGTTCGTTACCTTTATCTGTAATAAAGAGGTTTTCCTCACCTTTACAGTTGTCTCGTAACCTTCTGTTATTTTCCATGTACAGCCGTTCCATCGTTCGAAAATCGATATTGCTGTTGTTTTTCATTCTTTCACGCAGCGTTTCAGTGCTTTATGTTGTCTTCCATCTCTCAGAATCTCGTACAATCGTGAAATTTGGGTGTTTCTACTGGAAGTTTTCGCGTTGTAGTTAGGCTAACTATAAAACTGATTCGTGTTTTACCTCCGTTTTCGCAGACCTCCTGTACTTATTCTGTAAAATATAAAAACTGATTCCTCGCGCTCTGGAAGCTGGATCTAGTCATTTTATGGTAGTCTGTATTTATTATAACAGTTCTTCGCTATAGATCCTTTTTAATATGATCAAAGGATAGATCTTATTGATGATCTGTTTCGTAATTTAATAAACGTAAGGGAATAAAAATTAAAAGTATTAATTAAAAATGTCCACAGATGGTTGGCTTTATCCACACGTTAATTCCTTTGGAACAGTTTCTAATCTTTGATCTGTTTCGAAGTAGTGAGAAGTTAATAAGCTGTTTTTAACATTATTCCAGTAAAATTTAAGTTTCGCTGATCGTGTATGTGATTATAAAAGCTTTTGATTTCAATTAGGCTTTCCGGAGTAAGAGGCCTATGCAATCGTTTACAGTTTTTTTTCATCAAGAAGCGATGGATAACTGATGCGTTAATTTTATATTTACAAGTAAGTGAAGTTTATAAAAGATCTGTATTTCTAATTTGAAATTTTGACTGGTTTTCTATATCAGTGGCACTAATTGGAGGACGATTAGAAATCATCAATAACCGAGTAGCTTGTTATTCATCAGCAGGCTGTGTGCGTATAGTTGAAATTTGAAGTATCCATTAGGTAACAATTTTTCAGTTCTTTCTTTAGGCTTCAGTCTTCTGATTCGATTACAGTCTTTCAATGGAAAATTTACTTTAATCGAAGTATCTTTATATGAACATTACGAACATGAACTGTAAGCGCATTTGGGAGCTCCATAATATGGTTATGAAGGCATGAACGCTAGCATTATTTTGCACTATAAATACTCCATTTTTTAGTTCAACGTATGCACACATTAGGTACTTCTTTATAGTATAGTTCATTTGCTTGGAAATCTCATTAATAATTTAAAAAAGTCACTGTGCCAAGAATTAAATTTATGTGGCTTGTACTTTATTTTCTAGTTTCCTTGTTAGTAATGAAAATTTTTGCGTTTGACAATCTTCATCGAATTTCTGAATTAACTCGAAATTCTAGATTAATGTCCATTATTTTCTATTAATTAATTTTAGGCATAATTTTGAACATAAGAGCGGAAAGGAAAACACTTACTCTTTTTCCAGCTTGTCCCGGCGTCCCTGGAAGACCTCGAGGTCCAGGTCCACCTTGTTCTCCTTTTCTTCCCGTTTCTCCTTTCACGCCCGTTTCTCCAGGTATGCCCTACAAAGGAAATATAATAAATACATAATCATAAATAGTAAAAATACTGTTTAATCTTAGGTTTAGTTATTTTGTAGGTGAAAGGTGTATATAAAGATCAAAATTCAATGCTAAAAATTATATATTTTCCAATTTCTCTCTTCAGTATTATATTCTTGTTACATTCACCTGGTTATTCTGATAGAAATTTGATGCTTCTCAGAAATTCATAGCTATAGAAGTCGTAAATGTTTGATTTACGATAAAAATCACTTTGAAGCAGAGAAACAGACAGAAGGCAGTTTGGGAGAAGACAGTAAGCTACGCAAAAATTTTTATATACTATGATGATATATACCTCTCCTAGAGGTTGAGGTAGACTGTAATCGATTTCAATGAATGAGAGAGCCGTCACTGACGGTATGGGTAACAAAGCAGGCTTCTAAAGAGTTGTCTCCAATTTGAATGTCATACAGAACATGATGATTTCAGCTGTATGTGTAGAATAGGGTTCATTAATTTTTGCGGAGTTAAGACTTTGACATAACTAATTCTTATAATTTTTTGGTCTCATTACTTGACAAGTTTTAGAGCATTGTAAGATATATAAGAATAGTGAAGAAGACCAAATGTAACCAACTTTCTGACAGTGACATTATACTAATTTTAATAGTTAGCGGAAGAGATGGTGATTATGAATAAAATTTTATTCTGATGACTTAATAGTAAAAACAGCTTTTTCTATTAATCAAATTTGTCTTTAAATGAATTTTTTTTTAAATTACTTCAAGTGGAAGCTTCCTTTTTTAACAACAATTTTCTAGCTCCTCTATCTTTTAGATCGAAATAAATGTTTTTAAGGGGAATAACTATTTTTACTACATACAGGAGATCCTTTCGGTCCAGGTAACCCGGGGCTTCCAGAAAGCCCAGGAGGTCCTCTTGCTCCAGGAAATCCAGGGGGTCCAGCAAGTCCAGATTCTCCCTAATATATGATACAAAATTAGTTATTGATGAAGAAGGTGAAAATTTTAAGACCAAGCTATAGCTCAATAACCTTTACAAAACAGTAAACAATTTGTCCAGAATAATTAAATGTTAAAGAATGAAATTTAAAGGAATATTTAACTTACTGCTGAGCCTTTCTCTCCTGGGGCACCATCCTTTCCAGGAGATCCCTGAAAAAAGAAAAGATAGAAAATTTCAACAAGGCTAGTTAATAAGTGCTGTTAAATTTGCTGTGACTTCAGCTACAAAATTAAAGCTTTTTAAAAAATTACCTTAACAGTAATGAGAAAACAAACATTTCTAATAAAGAAATTTTAGTACAGGTATGATTTCAACTGAAAAAAATTTCAAACTAGATAATAATATTCGTTATTATGAAAACAGAAAGGATGCCCCATAAACCTAAATATTCTTTGTTAAGGAAAAGTTTAAAAAAATGTAGTTCGTCAGAACTGAATGAAATCTCTGAAACGAATAGCACAAAGACTTAATTCATAGAATTGAAATCTTTAAAGTTGCGATTTTATATTTAAGATATCAATATAAAAAATTCGATGGTATGATATGTAAATGCTTTCACTATGTTGATATCTTTCCAGTGCCAGATGCATCAAATAGGTAAAGATGAATATAAAATATCCATGGGCGTTGAGGTGATATAAATAAAGTTAAGAAATTGGTCGAAGGTATTTTGATCAAGATATTGTTTCATAAATATATATTGAGAGCTTCCCGAAAAATCATTATTCTACAAATTCGGAAGAAGGTAGAAAATAAAAATAAAAATATACACCTTTCTGAAATGCTACGTTTTTATTCCAAAATATAGTTAACTGCCGTTTACTTACTAAATTGGACAAGTGACGTAATATCAATATTGTACTTTACGTATAGTTCATTTCTTCCCAAAATCTCGGAATTACTGCAACTTCATCAAAATTGCTATTCCTTAACTTATGTTGCAAATAATTTTTCACTATTAAAATAATTCCAGATTTGGACTTTCGAATGATGCACGTAGAGAAATGAAGCATATTATGAGTCATGCGTTATGCTTATTTTCCTTTTGTGAAAAAACTAAAATTACTATGTCGTGATAATATTTTAAAAGTGAATAATATTCTGCATCCTATCCCATTATATGCCCTTTGCTACTTATAGAAGCTTTTATGTCTGAGCTGTAATCCCTCTGAGAATTTACAGTTAAATTAATAAAATATTTTATGTACGAAAAATTCAATGTACGTATTTTACATCAAAATATACAGTCTTCTAGATTTCAACTTCAGGCTAAGCATGCAATTATTTCGAATGGAAAATAAAAAAAAAATGTATCTGTAAAAAAATATTTATCTGTTTTCATATTTACGAACATTTTTCATTGTGTTTGTATGACAAGCATAACAAAACTATTTTAATGCTATTTGAAATTTTATAGTACCATTGGTCCTGGTTCACCAGGAATGCCGGGTTTTCCAGGTTCCCCTCGAGGTCCTTGTAATCCTTGACTTCCTTTTGGTCCAAAAGGTCCAGCATCGCCCTGCATATTAAAAAGGGTAAATATGGGGCTAAATAAATATCAGGAAACGATATGGACTGTTTTTAATTTTCTAAAATCTTGCAACATATTTTGAAAAAAGTTATTAGCTCCTATTACATTGTTTGATTAAGCAAATGTAAAATTTTTAAAGTTGTTATTATGGTACTATATCTGTTGCTTTAAATATATAAACATGCATGCGACAGTACATACACTAAGATCTCCATTTAGTCCCCCATGTAATGACGACTTTTTATAACTCTGGAAAAGCATTAAATTTCAGATGATCCGTTACAACACTGTTACACTCGGGCTGCCAAAAGCCGTTACATATAAGCTGATTCAGTATTATTGAACTGATCCTTTGCTGTGGGTACTGCTGAAAAATTTTGCCTTCCAGGTAAATAGTGAGTGAATGATTTCAACGATCATATGATTTCATTAGAATGAAATTTTTCAACTATAAAACGGAACGATAGTCTTTATTCTACAATTCGCGTTATTATACTTCAGGAAAAGCTTGAGGTTAAAATTATCTGCTTTTAATGCACTCAACTCGAGTTAACTCCGATACACTGAACTAAATTATTTCGGCCCATCCGAGTAAATAAGTTCAAGATTTTTTTTTCTTTCCAGATATGAATATAACAAAATATATCCGCTACAGCTTTGAGTTAAAATAAAGAAAGAGGTTGAGTTAAAGTAAAGAGTAAAATAATTGGCGGGAAAAGACAGTTTTCTGAATTTTGTATTGGTGCATTAAGATGTTAATTATTATTTATTTGGCATAAATATTTTATTTTAGGAGAAACGTTTAGTGATGACAGCAATGTTTCATTAAAATTTATATTTTTTCAGCTTCATGAAAATTTTTTAACTCATAGTTTGATATCAGGTTAGAATCCATCAAAGAACTTACTTTATTTAGCAAAGCTAGATCTTAGTTAATCAAAACAACTCTTTAAAAAATCTTACTCTATTGATTTGTATGACTCCGAACTCTAATTCTTTAGGATATTCTAGTAAAATACAATAGGATATTTTTATTCATAATCATGCATGAATATAATTGCTTAATAACGAAAAACGAAATAGAATTAAAGTAAACGCTGTTTCTTCTTGGTCGCCTGTTCTTTATTTACTGTTTGATAAAATGACCCTGATTACAGCTGTTTCGTTTCCTATTAATATTCTAAGACAGTACTTTCAACATTATACTGGTATGCACACTGTTGTGTTAAAAACAGTTTGCTGTCACCATGAGGAGTTAGAAGTCCTTCCGATAAATAATGCATTTTCTTTAACATTAAAAGCTCTCAGCAGGGAGCAATTTCTATAAAGTAAAAGGAATATTTCTTTTAAATCCCGATTAAATTAAATTTCGCATAGTCTAACTTTTTTAGGTTACAGGACAAATTATCTCATCCATTTCATTTGCAAAGATTTCACCTATAAAAGTATCTATACTTCCAAACCTAGATTGATAAAGCAATAAGGATAGAGTAAAGCTAAATTAAAACTCTTATTGCTACTTCAGCTTGATGTTCCAAAAATTAAAATGTTAGCAAAATTAACTTCTGCTTCGGTTGGATACTTAACAATGATGAAAATTATTTACAGGTTAATAATTAAAATTTAAAGCCTAATAACCTGGCTCAATATTCAGTAACTATTAAGACATTTTCAGTCAACTACCACATCATGAAAGGCAGGCAGCACGAGATGAAATTTTAGCATCACAGATTGAGGTTGAGCTCTCTCTTTAAATTTTGATTCTCACTCGTTAATTAAACTCATTTACTTCTGTTGTAGTAGTACAGTAGAAGTACAGAACATACTAACGCGTAAAATAAATAAACCATACAATATGTAATTACCGTTTACATATTGTATGATTTATTTTATTTAACCGTTACCGTTTTATCGGATATACGTCGAAAACTCAATTCATCTACAAAAGTATTCTAGCCGAAAAGTTTCAGCCACTGAGAAACAGTCTAGCAATAAATAAATCTGTTTTACTTTAAATGACCCATCTGACAGCTAGTTCATTACATCAACTCCATATTTATTGAAAGATTTTTTCGCACAAATTCGAAACTTGATTAAAACGTTATATTTATTGTTAATAATCATCTGTCACTAGTTGAGCTTTACACAATACGTATTATCACTTACTTTCATATCCATAACGCTATATTTTTTCTATAATAGTTATCATATATTTGCATATAGTAAAACGGTAATCTTAAGTATAGGTACATTTATATATATTGATAAGTTTGGCGCACTTTATATATATTGATACGTTTTATATAATACAGGGTGTTTCATAGATCATGGGACAAACTTGGAGGGGTGGTGGAGCGTACAAAAACATGCATTTTCTGTATAGGAATGTAGAATGTAGAGTCTAAAGTGACAAGTTAAGGCAGGAACGAAAAAAAAAAAAAAAAAAAAAAAAAAAAAAAAAAAAAAAAAAAAAAAAAAAAACGACACGAGAGGAAAATGTGTTTATGTACAAAATCAACTCAAAGTGCTTCTTTGTAGCAGTACAGTATTCACAATAAATGTTCAAAATTGGGACCACCAGCAGTAATACATGCATGGTAACGTCGCAGAAGGGATTGACGAACATTTTGAAAAACGACAGGAATTTCGCGCACGCTTATAGCCGCAATGGATAGTCGTGCGACGAAGTCCTCCAGTGAGTCAACGGGAGTCTCGTAAATGATGCTCTTCAGATGGCCCCATAAAAAAAATCGAAGCTGGATAAATCTGCGAACGGGGTGGCCATCGAACGGGTCCACCAAGGCCAATCCATCGGCCCAGAAATGTCCCAGCCAAGTAATTGAGGACCCGCACGTGGTTATGGGCTGGTGCACTATCGTGCTGGAACCACATGCGATCACGAACGACAGCCGGAAAATCTTGCAGCAATTCCGGTAGCACCTCTTGCAGAAAAATATGATAACATAAGCCATTTGTACGTGCAGGTAAGAGGTATGGGCTTATGAGGTAGTCATTAACAATGCCTGCCCACACATTCATGGAGAAGCGGGTTTGGAATGCATGTAGACGTGTGCCGTGTGGATTATGAGTTGCCCACACGTGCATGTTGTGGCTATTGAAGATGCCGTCCTGTGAGAAAGTTGCCTCGTCCGTGAATAGCACATCCGATGGGAAATCCGCTTGCACCGCACACTACTGCAAGAACCAATGACAGAAATGAACTCGAAGAGGGTAATCTGTCTCTTGCAAGACTTGGACTCTCTGCAAATGGTATGGGTCCAAACCATTTTCATGCAATGCTCTACAAATGGTGGAATGACTCAGCTGCAGACGACGTGCAATAGCTCTTGTACTTGTCTGAGGTGATTCATGCACAATGTTCAAGATGGATTCTTCAATGCGAGGTTGTCGTGCACTTCTTCCACTCCTAGTGTCAGAGGTGGCTTCAAATGACCCGTTTTCCCACAGAGACCGATGCAACCTGTCAAGCATCATTGTGTGCTTCGGCATACGCCTGTTCAGAAACAGTTTCTGGTACAACCATAGCGCTGCTCTGCCATTCCTATTAGCAGCACCCTACATGTCAGCTTTTTCCCTGTGCGTAAACTCGCCCATCACGCTCGACATCAGAGTTGCAAATGATCCTCTGATGCATCGGATCGTGGTTTGTCCGGCTCACTACCGCCCTCTACCGCTGCACTGCCAGCCAATCACAGCTGCAGTTCCTATTACTGTTAGTGTTCCCTTGTTTGAATATTTATTGTGAATACTGTATTGCTGCAAAGAAGCACTTTGCGTTGATTTTGTACATAAACACATTTTCCTCTCGTGTCGTTTTTTTGCCTTCTTGCCTTAACCCGTCACTTTAGACCCTACATTCCTATACAAAAAATGCATGTACACATGATCATGGGACAAACTTGGAGGGGTGGTGTGTCCCATGATCTATGAAACGCCCTGTCTAAAGCGATGGTACATACTATAATGGTAATGGTACTCTGCGAAAAAAAAATGGACAGTTCTATAATTCCCGTTCTGCTGGGTCTATTGGCGAAATTCAACTTCTGTTTTTCATGCCTCGAAAATGCAAATTAGGATATGTATTATATTTAATATAGCATTATTCTAATATTGATATTTTGACACAAAATCAGACTTTTTCTGGTAATGGCATGCCAATTTTTTTTCCATATTTTTATTCTACGATTCAAAGAATGCCAAACTGCCAAGTTTTGTAAAAATCGCACGAGTAGTTTTTAAAAAATTAACTCTCAAAATGTTAATTGAATGTTAATTGTTCTCAAAGTTAATTGAATTTGATATATATATATATTAATATCTCTTTTTTATTAAACTTATTTGATTCTTCCTTTCATATTTCAAAATTTAGGTTCATTCCAAATAAAATTCGCCCATTTTTTATGATTTCTTTTTAAAATTTGCATTTTTAAACAATTTGTATAAATTTTTCGAAAAAAAAATTGAATTTCAACCTATAAAATATTTAACATCACCTTAAAGTAAATGCATTTCTAAGCATACCTGCAAATAATTAGATTTTTTTATTCAAAATTTCCCAAGATATACGTGAATTTACATTTTGGTGCATTCTGAAATTTGGCGTATTTATTATAAGCAATAATAACGAAAATGTGGTTTACGCAATTTGTTAAAATTATTTGAAAGTATGAATGATGACTTTTTTTCTCGCTCGTGCACAAAGAAAAAAATGCAAACCAAAATAGGTTGCTATAAATTAAGAAGTTCGCTAAGTGAATTATTCTTGGCGTAAACTGAAAAAAATTGCGCCAAGTTAAATTTTTAAATTTCCCCATAAATTTCTCGCAAAAAATTACAAAATTTAATATCTAGGCACAATATGAGTCGTAGAATTGAAACATAAAAAAAAATTGGTATGTTATTTCAGAAAAAGTCCAATTTTGTGTCAAAATATCTATGTTAGAGCAATGCTATTTACATGCCTAATATATATTCTAAGTCGCGCTTTAGAGACATGGGAAACGCAATTTGAATTTCGTCAATCGGCTTAGTAGAACGGCAGATATAGAACTGTCACATTTTTTTTCGCAGTGTACATATAACAATATATTATAGCGATATATGTCGTATAATAAGGAATCTGCTTTCTTTAAAATTATAATTAAGTACATTTAAAATTTAAAAAATATTTAACTTTAGATGAACTATATAAAATTGCAACCGTTTTTTCTGGTAGGAAATACCTTTTAAACTGTAAGTAATCTTCAAAATAAAAATAATATTTTCAGAATCGATTACCTTAGCACCCGGTGATCCTGGAAATCCTGGTGGCCCTGGTCTACCAATAGGTCCCTGGAAAGCACAACAGAATATATTGACTAACTATATGCAGATAACGAATTTATTCATAAAAATACAGCAATGGAAAGAATAACTAGAAAGTAAAAATACGTCAAATTTTTTTACATAACTATATTCCTTATGTGTATATATAATATTGGGATAATTATGCATGAAGCAAACTTTTTTTTTTAATCCAGAGTGATTAAAAGCATATGTTATTGTTACACGACGGCTGCTTAAATATTAATAGGCCCATGCTGCAGTATACATATGCTCATTTCATCCTACAATCATGAATCAATTTATGAATCACTTAGTCCAAATGACACCGTTTAAGTTAAAACAAATTTTGTTTGTATCGTGATTGAGTTGTGAGAACGTATGTTAGGTAATTTTAATTTTTCTAATCAGATATATTCATTTAGTTTGTGTCTCCTCATTCAACGAAAACGAGAGTACCTGCGAACTGTTGAGTATATAAAAACAATTAAAAAAGAAACCTGAGTACCTATAGCTTAATTGACTGATCTACCAGAAGGAAGCGATCACCTAGTTCAAGCATATGCAACTTTGACAGGACTTCTGGTCAGATTAGAAATTTAAAAATATTACGCGGTCCGGTGTACTTTAGGATTTATTTATATGGAAAAATAAAGCAATCGACATATCTTAATTAGTTTAATCTCTCTGTTACTTCATATAAGCTCCAATCATAAAACCTACAAATATATAAAACGCAAAATAAGATAATAATCTCGAAAAAAAGTTTTAATGGGACGTTTGGGATTGCATGGCTAACACAAGATTGTCAATATTCGGAGATACTTGCAGGCGTTGAAACTAGCGACGTTTTTCCAGGTGCACACTAATAATTCGCGTCTTTGTCTTGTATTTTACGTACTTTATCTTTGAAAGAAGCTACTCGCATGTATAAGTGCTTCCAAATAGCGTCAATTTTTTTCCTGGGCAAAAGTTGTTATAGAAGTCAATTAGTACAATATCCATGATTTTTGCCTTCAAAACAAGGTTGTCTTATAGTTCAGTTAATTCCCCTTGTACAAAAAGTGCTAGTTGAACATCAAAATCAAATGAAGAACCAGTCAAACACATATCTAATCCCTTCCTGTGAGTAAATGCAACTAGGGTGACCAGGTCCCAGCTGAGGCGCCTGCATATTAGGCAGGAGGTGGGCAAACTAGTCGGAGATCACTCCAGGAGAGAAGGTGCAGCAAATTTCTTCATGCTACGAATCGAGGATCTCAATCCAGGCTTATACAAAATGAAGTCTCTTAAAACCCCCATCAATGAATCTGCCCACCGGGCGCTCGTCTCACCTCGGGTGCACGGACGACAGGGGGAGGTGAAAAAGGACTGGAACTCCGTGTTCATGGAAGTCGCGCTAATTACTCGCATGGCCGAAGCCACTAACGTCCCGAACAGCATAGGCTGACCTTTCTGGCAATCGACCCTCGAAGGGGGGAATTCGCTATATGCATGATATATAAAATCAAATGGAGAAGAGAAAATTCGCAAGTTTGCTTTTTCATTTTTAAAATCACTGAACCTAGCGTTGATTTCTTAACTCAAATATTTCAGCTTATCCGCAATCAAAATCATTTTTGTGGTTCGCAAGTGTGAGAAAATGGGATCAACATTCAACTATTTGCAGCATGAATCGCGGCCTAAAAGGTTGAACTTAGCTATGTTACTGGATTATATCTAACAGAACTTGTGTTTTGATATTATATGTAAGTGTTTCAAAAACTCGATTACTTTTAATGTTTATGAAACTAATGATCATCGTTTTTAATACTTAGCTGAGCAGCTTACGTAATTTTAAATAAGGATTTGCTGTTTGGTACAATTTGTGCCATTTTCTAACTGCACTAGAGGTTTCGATTTTCATCGCCTCAGCAGCATGGTTAAATGCAAGCATATCACATTGCCAAAATTGGGTTACTTTATACCGAAATATATGGGACATTAAAATACTTATTTACTTTTATTCATATTATTGCTTTGCATCTGCTAAACATTTTAGTAGAAATATTAATGTAGGTCATAGGTAACGAAATATTTTGTGTAAATCATTTCAAGCAAGGGTACTTCTTTTTCATAACGCCCCTCCCCCCTCCGAGATTGAATCACCAATCAACCGAGATATCTCGCCGAAATCTGACTGCGTGTTCTTATACCTCGCTACATTCTTATATTATTAATTTTTGATTAAACTTTAGAATTTGTATTGCTCATTTGAAATATATTCATTGCCTTTTTGTGTGAATATGACGTCATCAAACTTTAATTTACCAAGTAATGAGGTGGATGCCACATGCGAAACGAGCATACGAAAATGGCTACAACATGAAACTTTGTTATCGACGAAACCATTTGGAGGTGCAATGTAAAAAATTGCAAGAAGATGAAGGATATCCGTGTTGGAAATTTATTCAGTGGTTTCAGAATTTCGTTCGTCACTGCTATTATATTTATGTATTCTTGTTGACGCTCATGAAAAATGATGTGAAAAATAGCTGAATATGTGTGAAAGTGCTGCAGTTGAATGGAAAAACTACTTTCGATAAAATCTTAATAATAAAGATACCGATAAGAATTCTTAAAAATATTCTTAGGAAAGGACATATGAATAGTATTGTTATTATTATATATTGTGTTGTTTATTTTTACATTCGCGCTTCACGAGTTTGGCGAAATTATAGCCGAGATCTAAGCGAAAATCTAAAAATCGCCAAATATGGTTGGAGGCTACTATAACAAAGAGGTATTCAAACAAAATATACGATTATTAATTAATTTATTTATTTTTGTGTGTGATAAAATTACTGCTCTAATTATAGTAAGATACGTATTGAATACACAAAATGCATTTTGTAGCCTAAAAAAAATAGTCCATAGTGCGAAACATTATGCATTGATTTATAATATAGATCTCACTTATCAAGCAAACAACACATAGAGCCCACTACCGACCGAGCGGTTAAGTCGCTACTATATGATGCTTCAGCCCGAGTTTCGAATCCGCGAACGTGCTGGCTGCCTGGGCGTTTTTGGTGTTTTCCCCATGTGTAACGTACATATGAACAAGTTTTCTTCAGAAAGTCCTCCACAACGGCATCTCTCCCTTTAGGCAGACAGCCCCCGAGGCTTTGTGGTAATCATATAGCCAAGCCAAACCAAACAATGCATGTTTTACTGCATAACAAGCAAACTTGATAAACAAAATAAAAAGCTTTAAACAACGAATCAGTTTAGGATGTTTTTATCTGTATTTGTTTTCCTTAATTCAGAAAGTACTTATGTAATCACCAATATTTTTGTCTAACAACAAGTATTGATATGTTATAAAAGAAATTATTTTTACATACCGGTGGTCCAGGTGGGCCGGGTAAGCCATCAATTCCTCGTATACCCTAAAATATATTTTAGCGTTAGAATCGATATAAGGTAACAGTGCAGTTTTCTTACTACTAACAAAAGAATTGTTTACTTACTGGAGGACCTGTTGGTCCTTCACGACCTCTTTCTCCACGGGGTCCTGGCGGACCCTAAAATATTAAAAAAATAGAAAATTTTATTAAATAAATAAAGTATTAAGTAAATAAAATTAGTATAAATATATAATAAAATAAATCTATAAAAGTATAATATATAATTATAAAAATATAATAAAATGTATAAATTATTAAATAAATAAAAAATAAGAAAAACATGCTACTTCGAAACTGAATTCTTCGTCTGAATTTTATAAATACCTAGTAATTAATCTTGTACAATCGATAAAACGTTATCAAAATACTTTTATTGCATTTAATTAACGAATTTTGGAAGTTAAATGTTAAAGGAATACAAATTCGCTAACACTAAATCACGTACGAATTCTCTAAGTCGTTAATATTTTTCATGTTATCCAACCTGTGTTCTGCGAGCTTTACAGGAATTCAGTAGAAACACCCAGAAAGCATCGAAATTTATCTAATCTTATCATTTCGTTTGGATATATTTAAAGCTAATTTAAATTCTTAGCTGAAAAAGCTGATTTAAATTCTTGGCTAAGAAGCTGATTATGAATTCTTAGCTTCTAAAACTGAATAATGAATATTCAAAACTGGATGTTTTGAATTCTAAATGTGAGGTCTTTTTAAATTCAAAAATTGGGTGTTTTGAATTTTTACTGAGCTGACTCTTCTGTGGGGAGGGGGTGAATGTGGAGTTAACTGACGCGAAGGAGAGGTCAGAGCACATCTAAATAGAATACTTTTAATTGAGTATTATGTGATTTAACTTGCAGCGAAACGGCGTATTGTTGTTTATTACTTTCCTTTTTGCTTCAAATTTAGATTTAAGAAAATTCTTCAAGTTATAAGGAATACTTCCTGTATTTAATTACTATTTCTCATAGTCAGGTGTAGAATATATCTAGATACGTATCAGAATCAATTTGATTTGTTGTATTAAAATTTCGTTTAATTTTCTCATCTAATCTGCAAAGAGCAATACGCTGTCGTTATAGTTCAGGTGGTTGTTACAGCCAAATCTAAAAGTATACTATCTATAGTACAAGTTTTCTAGAGTCAGAGAGTCCAAACCTTCCTTAAGGGTTAAGACTTAATAAGGACATTTTACTGGAAGAAATAAATGAGTAATCGGTATATTAATGTAAGGAAATAAAAGCAAGCTCCTCTACTTTACATTTATATATAAACAGTTTGAGTCAATGCGATTCGGTCTTAGCAGAATTAATTAATTATAGAAGGGTCTTCTTAACATACTGCTTATGAATTACTGCAATTCCTACAATTTTCTGGATTAACAACGATTGCTTGCAGATTGTAGTATATATCAACATGTCCACAGTGACCGGATTTAATGACTGATGAACTGACGGAACCAATCCAGTCTGTGTCTGTTGTATCAAATGAAAATTTCTGAAAGCGTTCCTAAATTCTCTTCTTTCAATTATGGAACGATAGCCCAATAGTCAGACGGAAAGAGCGATCAGTTAAAGGAAAACTAAAAGGCTTTTCATCTTCAAAGGGACAGTAAGCGGTTAGAGTAGACTGAAGGGTACCCTTTATATTATCGCGAAGTTGTTTTATTTATAGTTGCATTATAAAGCACAAAAAGCTATATCAGTTGCATAATAATTTGAAGATAAGCGGATGCCTCATTTAAACCGACCCGCGCATTGCTATATAATAGCCCCAGAATGAGTTATAACGCAGAATAGGTTTTGGGAATTTAGACCACTTTTATGGCAACTAAAAGCGTATTTCTGTAGCTATTTTGCAAATTAAAGTCGTAAGAATAAGTAGGTGTAGTGCAAATATGCCTATAACCATTCCGTAAACGCAGTTTCTTGCTTCTATTCTTAGTGTCCGGCTTTTATAACGCGAGCATTGAGTTTTTCCTCGAAGTATTAAGGGTATAGTTTTATTCAAGTATAGTTTTTGAAAAATTTTAAATCAGAAACTCAAAATTACTTTTTTATGTGTGAGAAAAGAGTGAAACAAAAATACTCACCAATGGTCCAGTTGCACCCATTTTACCAGCAGGTCCTTGCATTCCCTGTTAAAAATACTTAAAGTTATATTCAATATTGTAAATTTGAATCATAATGCAATCGGAACATCTTAACAAAAAACAAATGCGTAATAGAAAAATTTTACAAAATAAAACAAGCATGTACATTTTGAAATAAAATTATGGTGATGGAAAATTAGCAAATACACGTATGCAAAAAAACTAATAAATTCAAATGTCTTTTATATCTGCATCAACCAATGTATTTAAAATTTGTATCTATTATTTACCTTTTCACCCTGAGGCCCTTGTTCTCCTTTAGCTCCATCTAAACCTGGGAAGCCCTGAAAAAATTAGACATGAATATTATACGCAAAAGCTAAACTACCTCAAACAATTACTATCCGTATATTTTATGAGTTTTGATCTGTAGACCTTCATATTGATAAGATAAAAGAAACAAACAAAAAAATAAAAATTTGAGATCTATTCACTTAAAAAGGTAGTATTATTTCTTGATATTCAAATTTAAAGCTTTAAGACAACTAACTATTCATTGAAACAAGAGTAAGATTACGAGAAATGTAAATTTTACTTATTGACTTTTTTCGTATTACTTTCACATTTTTTTAATTCTAAAATGCTAAAACAATACATTAATTGCTACTATGTCACTTTCACTATAAATTATTTTTCAAGTTTTCGCCTTATTTATTACTTTTACGTGATTTCATTCTTTTATTCTTGACATGAATTGAGAAGAGGCTTTTCAATTCTGCCAGTGCTTATAATTAAATCAGTTAATTGGAATATATGCGGTTATAAATATAAAATCATATTTACTCTGTGTCCTTTAATACCAGGTAGACCAGGCATGCCGGGAAGACCACGAGGTCCCTGAAAGAAAAAGCAAAGTTCTTGTATTCACACTACGTCTGTACACAACTGCTGCGTAGTTATAAAGCAACCAATACAACTTTAAAAACTGACACATATATGATTCTTAAATGATTACAATACCCAGTCTGCTTCACATTATAGTATAGTTACAATTCTGCCAGCATTATGATATCCAAAATCTTTCATAAGAGTAGCATTAATAACAAAAATTAATTTAAATAGATAAAAAAAATCTTAAGCTACACTACTCTGTGCGCAATATTTAGACTCTAAAATGCAAAAATGACAACAAATATCAAATAAGGGCAACATTATTGTAACCTAATTATAAAATAAAAGATTTTTGACTAAAAATCGTCCACATCTTAAAACTACTGAGATCTTGATAAAAATTGTTTCAAAGAAAAGGTAGGTGAAATATTAACTTACTGGAGGGCCAGGGGGTCCAGGAGGTCCAGGCCTACCGTCTTCACCAGGTTCACCCTGTTATTAAAAACAATTAAGTAAGACAGAGAATGAAATATTGGAGGTATCAAACATTGTTTAATTTCTGTCTAACTTTCAAACAGATCTATGAACGCTTAAGATGAGCAATAATTTATTTCATAATTACAATTCATATAACTGCGTGAAAACATTCCTGACCAATGTATTAATAAACGTTAATGATTTACAATAATAAATACAAAATTTCTTGGCTAAATAAAACTCTAGATTTCGTTACTCTCTTCATAAATGTAAGTAATAAAGTAAAAATCTTACATCTTTTCCAGGCAATCCAGGAAGTCCTCTTTCTCCAGCATGTCCAGGAGCACCCTGTAAGAGAAATAGTATAACATATTATCTAATACTCAAAAAAACATATTAACTTTTAATCAATGTCCAGGTAAAACTGCTACAGCATAATTTACTGCTAAAAATTGTTGAGGATAATAACTTACGGGTGGTCCTGGTTCTCCAGTTTCCCCGCGGGGTCCTTGAAATCCTTGAGGGCCCTAAGGAAAAAAAATAAGAAAAATTTGTGAAAAGAGAGAAAGAGAAAAATATTTGACTATGAAAAATTAAATATAATTAAAAATAAGAATGTGGTTGCCAATGGGAAGATATAATATTTTAAAAAAATTTGGTAATGAAATTCTAGAGAATAGTATATATCTCTTAAGCGTTTATTGAAAATTACTGAGAAATAAAAAAACTTGCCTAAAGTACTTACTGATGGTCCAGGAGGTCCAGGTGATCCTCGAGGTCCAACGGGCCCCTAGGCATAAAATTTATTTTTAAATTTCAATAGAAAGTAAATCTGAATAATTAAAAAATTGTAATTCAACAAACATACGCATCAAAGAAAATAAAATGCTTCACATATGGATAAAATTTTATTTGAAATCTCGGAATGGTGTAATGTGTGCATGTGAAGGTCTGTTAGTGATGATTATTGAAATATTTAATTTTGAGAATTCTATTTCATAGCATAGAAAAGCAGCTATTTATGAGCATATTCTCATTGTACTTATCAAAAAGATCTCTTTCCGAAAAAGGGTAAGTTTTAAAATTTTAAAAGTAATTATTCCTCAGTTGTTAGTCGCGATTTTTCTTTGGATTTAAATAGTATAAATTAAAATTTTAAAAACCAAGTAGAATAATATTACTTTATTGTTTTATCGGAGAAAGATTAAACAAAGGAAACTATAAAGTTGTTAAGTTGATTTCGAATATATGGAATTACACTAAATATTTTATTATGAAGAAACAAATTTTAAACAGGTAATTTTTCATTTCTTTTCTTCTTCCTTGAATTTCATTCAGTTTACTTCTAAGATGTATTTCTTCAGGATATATTGTGATTTCCAACGATATTTTAGGTTTATTTAGTCCTAAATTTTTTTAATTTAAGACTAACATGCTATTTGGATCAATTTTGTGCGTAAAGCCTGTAACATACTAAGAAAATTTAGGCGTAATTTTTATTCATGGAAAATAAGCTTGCAAAAGTTTTATTTTTTAACACACTAGGTTTTATTTTATAACAACAGATGCTAAAATAATTTCAAATTATTGAGAATCTCCGAAGTATTTTCTTGTACATTAGAGGATGGGGGAATTTTGAGATTCATAAACAAAACTAAAAATTAATCAAATTTTTCTGAGTAGAAATTTTTCAAAATTTGGCTTTGTATTGGAGGACTGGTCTAAAGTTTCGATATTTTCTTTACATTGCATATGCATCATTTCACAATTTTTTAATACGAATACAGTTTTGTGAATTAATCGTGCAATTAAATTCTTAAAAACATTAATACCAAACAAGAAATTATTGTGCAGCACGTAGTTAAAGAAGCTTTATGCTATGAAAACTGAGTACAAATCTTAACTAGGGAAGATAAATATATTTCGATACATGACAGGTGAAAAGCGAGATTTTGTAATAAAATAAAACTATTGAAATTCCAGAGCATACCGTTATTTATTTTCTTAGCTATAAGCTACTTCACTAGTAATGTGGACCATCATTTTCGTTGATATCTGCTTGAAACCGTAACAAACCGTACAGAACTAAAGTAAAAGTGGGACAAACCCTGATATGTTTCCGAAACTCATATATAAAAGTAATAAGTTAAAAAAAAATTGCCTTAAATGAAAAGTTTTCAATTAAAGTAAAATTTGCAATCCACATCTGGTGGGAAAACAAATCTGTGAATACAAGTTTTAAAAACTCACCTATATTTATCATGAAACTACTGATGAAATGTAGTAAATGAAGTACCTAACTAATTCTTGAAGAGTTTCTCAGCATGATGATAGTCATAATACTCAAAGTGTAACAGTTCAAATTATTTTGTACTTTTCGGATTGCTTTTAAACTGCAAATTTAGAAGGGAAATATTTTCAAAATTTAGCAACTCAGAAACAATTACCTTCCCTCTATATATACAAAGAACTCTAAATTCTTCCAGAAAATCAACAAAAATTAAACGTCTTTATTTTAAAGCCATTATCAACGCGCACTTGCAATGCGCCCGTCAAGACAACCATGACGGTATGATCAAGGTATCGCCGAAAAATTACAAAAAATGCATTCTTTTTTTAATAAACGCTTTTGTTGGATAGCAAACAAATGAATCATATTATAGTGTTAAATTAAAAATGTTTAAAGATTTTTCAGGGCAAGATTTAAAAAAAACTTGAAGGCTTGAATTCAAGGGTTTCGAGAATTCAGATAGTCCTTCATCCATAAATGAATACTATGTATGATGCTGCCATCTACTGGTTATTGTCCATATTAATTGTGATGGTCCTTTGTCTCTCTAACATTCATAAATAATTGTACTTTTTAATATTGTGATTTAAAAAACACTTCAGTTAGATGTTAAATTTCTAAAAAATCTCGAAGTTTAAACATGTAATTTTTTTCACAGCATTTTTATTTATTTATATATTTATTTTTGATGCCGAATCATCATCTCGAAAAAATCAGTTACCCAGGGGTTCTCAACCGGTGGTACGTAAGAGAAAAATAGGTGGTACACAAAGAAGCAAAGTATGTTTAACTATTAAATTCAAAAATTAAAACCTCAATTTCCTGATTGAGTTTTTTCTCGTAAATTTCTGCGACCTGAGTTTACTCAAGGGTGGTGGTGGTAGTAGTACTTTATAGTGGTGGTACTAAAGGTTTTCAATTTTTGTTTAGGTGGTACGCGTTACTCAAAAGATTGAGAACCGCTGAGTTATACGAAACTTTCAATCTCGAAAAATCTGAATCTTCATTAAAAAAGAGGGAAATATTATTGAAGTTTAAAATTTTCCTTGCATATTGTTGAGAAATACGTCAACTAAAACTTTCTAATGAATTTGCAACATATAGGTATTTTAGGGCTAATTTTCTGTAAAATACATTTGATTTATAGGAAACAGGCTAAATGAATCACGGTAATTTTTTTTAACACTTTAAACAGTTTGTCGGCAAGCGAAAATCTATACCTAGAAAGAATTTCTCGATTACTTCAGTAACAAAATATTGCCATACTGGTGATTATTTTGATATGTGCGATGAATGTACTATTAAAACCCATAGAGCAGGATCTAAAACTGTGTTAGAAGAAAAGCAATTTTTAAAGTTCGTGCTAGATTCTTAAAAATTCTGAATACCTCTAAAAATTCGTTCGCCATAAGAAGCGTTCGATGTTACTGTCAGTAAGTGCATGGAAAGCACTTAATCGCAGGGAGCGACAAAATTTTTGAATTTAAGAAGGAACCGGGAGACGGAAGCTCGAAGTCGCAGGTTTATGCGCCGAGCCAGCAGAAAGGTCTAACGCCGGGCCCTGCTTTGAGCGCTGTGTTTTTTTACGGGCAATTCGTTTTCGAAAATGACTTTCTTCGTGAATGCTAAATCAGCTCTCATTCCCACGGTTTAAACGCTACCCACGATTTAAAACCACGAAAAATATACTCACTTATTCCTTTCATTCATTGGGACGAACAACGGGAGTTTAATATTATCTACTCGCCCAGGAGGAGGAATTAAAAATATTTAATACTTATATTCCATTAGATACAGTCAAATTCGCATTTAACGATTTGACCATGATCGGCAATAAAATTCGCTAAACTGAGATTATGAATTAAGAGGCTAAAACAGACACGTAAATATAAAATGAAGCCGCAAAATCCCTGTTATGAACATGAAGATAATCTGTTACATAAGCAATGAAAACTATTTTATATGCTAAGTAAAACGATGGAGCTAAGTCTACTTCGGGCATTCATTTCTTTTACATTTCTTAGGGGGTAGGGGCAGAAATGTTAGAAATTGTTAGTTTCAAGGATTTGGCTGCCAGAATTCCTTTATGAATTTTTTTATAAACATTAAATATTCTATTTCAAATTTTGTACTTTATTAGGTACTTCTGCCCCTCTTCCCCGAGTCTGTAGGCTAGATAAAGTTCCAGTGAGCGGGATTTATGTTGTCTCCACTACATATTTAAAATAAAACCCAATGCTTCCTCCATCACCATCTTACTGTATCACGAAATTCTAGAAATTAACACTAATAGTTATACTACGTGAGACCTATTAGGTCCGTGAACTTTCATTTCATTCATTGACAATATAATCTCCTTTACGATATGGAAATTTCCCATGAGAGAGAATAAATGTCATTGGATTGTATTTTGTTAAAAGAATCCAAGTTTGTTGAGGAAAAATAACTCTTCTGTCTTGGTATTTGGAGAACTCCTGCCTGCAGGTATGTAAATTTTTTTGTGACAGTTTTTTTTCAATCAGTATAAAATACCCTTTATACTTATTAATTCTCAGTTTTGTTCGGAACACAAACTAAATTGTTAAATCTAAAAATTAGTCGGATAACGTTCATTAAATCGCTATTCGACTGATTATCCTCCTTATCATAAAACCTGGCATTTCACGAGGCGCACAATTTTATGATTCATTCGGCATTAAAAATAATGTTTTGCCATAATACAGAAACAATGTTTCGTATTTAGAAGCAGCATGAGCTGAAGCATCTTATTTCTTAAAATTAATCGTCGTTTCATAATTTCTGTCTTAGCTATAGAAAAAAGAATACTTAGTTGCAGATATGTTTATTTGCATTAGGTTTTTAAACCAGTTTTCCGTAGCATCGCAAGTTTTGGGGTTTTTTTTAGTTCTTTGTTTATTCCTCGGAACAAAAAATTCTCGAGAACATTAAATTTCTTCAGGTTAACTTTTGATAATGGAGGTGGAATATATTAGGCGCCGATATATTCCACCTCCATTATCAAAAGATACCAAATTACTCCATTACCAAATGATAACATTAAACGACGAGGAAAAAATATCCTTCAAAATAGCAATTTAATTTAGCTAATATAAGTTCAACTAGAAAAATTAGAAGTAATTTCCCAATATTTTAAATAGGAAAAATGCAAAAATTCATTCATGAACTGTTCATAACTGTTGGAAATTATCTGATTGATGCTAGGATGATACTTAACATTCGGAGGGCATCCTTCATTGAAGAGAGCACTCCAATGTAAAATTAAAAATTACGCAAAAAAGCAATCTAGTTTACCACAGATGTTCTCGGACAATTCCCCTTCCCCCCAGGAGCAGAAAGGAAAAAAAGTTCTGCAAAAGTGTTTTTGCTCCTGAAGAAGAGGACCTGTATCTGATCACCCTCAAAATCGATAGAGTTATTCAAAATCTACATACTAAGGCAGCTTTTTTTTGCCTAATTTTAAATGGTTGACTAAAATCGAAACCAAACTGTTTGGCGGCTTAATCTCTTACTATGCAACATTTCTCTGTCATTTTGCTATTTTTATAATCTATTTTGACTTATTTGGTGACTTTATCCCTTACCTGGCGTACTTACTTCGGTTAAAAAAATATGCTGTAATACGTTGATAATATTAACCGAATGTTTTGTCCCAATTCGCGATGTATTTTCCATGTTTGCGTATACAAACGGGCGGGACCTCGCCAATTCGATAACGATATCCGAATGATAACTACTTTAACCATGATAAAATTAAGTGGCATCTCCCATTAACTTTATATTAGTTAAATGACAGAAAATGCTAGTTGACAAATCTAAAACAGCGTCACAAACAGAAACTGCTTTTCACTCATATTGTGATTGATAGGAATGGAAGGGGAGAAATTATGGTAGCTGTTCTTTTAAATCTCCCGTTGAGTAAAATATCAGCAATTTAAAATATCAGCAAGTTCATCAGCAATTTCCATTCATTCTTAATAAAGCAGAATACGTTATTCGTTTCTATAATAGCTATATATTTTAAAATAAAGACTGGTGAAGATTTTTTTAACATGCACAGCTTCTTTCACCATTTCGGTATCCTGAGCATTACTCTTGTTAACAGCACTTCGCTCAATATTCATGGTAAGAGGAATATATGTTTATATTCTTAATCTATTACAAGAAAATAAGAATAGATAATTTCTTGAATATCAAATTTTATCAATCATTTTACTTTTTTTACTATCACAGGAACTCTTCAATTTTGAAACAACTTTATTCAGTTTGAGCCAATATTTTAGTAATATTCAATATTTTAATATCTCAAAAAGAGATAAACTTTACATTTGCGAAGCCCTAGTATTTATTTCAGTTTATTTTGTGAAAAAAAAATAAGCTTCGAAGCAGACCCTATTTCCTCATTTTATGTTCAGGAAGTACACTGAAGTGACAAAAGTCATGGGATACCTCCTAATATTTTGTCGGTCCTCCTTTTGCCCGGCGAAGTGCAGCAACTCGACGTGGCATGGACTCAACAAGTCGTTGGAAGTCTCCTGCAGGAATATTGAGCCATGCTGCCTCTATAGACGTCCATAATTGTAAAAGTGTTGACGGTGAAGCGTTTTGGGCACGAACTGACCTCTCGATGATGTCCCATAAATGTTCGATGGGATTCATGTCGGGCGATCTACGTGGCCAGATCATTCGCTGGAATTGTCCAGAATGTTCTTCAAACCAATCGCGAACAATTGTGGCCCGGTGACATGACGCATTGTCTTCCATAAAAATCCCATCATTGTTTGAGTACGTGAAGTCCATGAATGGCTGTAAGTGATCTCCAAGTAGCTGAAGGTATCCATTTCCAGTCAATGATCGGTTCAGTTGCACCAGAGGACCGAGTCCATGCCATGTAAAAACAGCCCAGACCATTATGGAACCACCACCAGCTTGAATAGTGCCTTGTTGACAACTTGGGTCCATGGCTTCGTGGGTTCTGCGCCACACTCGAACCCTACCATCAGCTCTTACCAACTGAAATCGTGACTCATCTGACCAAGCCATGGTTTTCCATTCGTTTAGGAACCAACCGATATGCTCACGAGCCCACGAGAGTCGCTGCAGGCGATGTCGTGCTGTCAGTAAAGGCACTCGAGTCGGTCTTCTGCTGGCATAGCCCAAGGAAGACAAATTTCGCCGCACTGTCCTACCGGACACGTCCCTCGTACGTCCCACATTGATTTCTGCGGTTATTTGACTCAGTGTTGCTTGTCTGTGAACATTGACAACTCTACGCAGACGTCGCTGGTCTCGGTCGTCAAGTGCAGGTGGTCGGCGACTGCGCTGTCCATGGTGGGATGTTATGCCTGAAATTAGATACTCTCGGCACACTCTTGACACTGTGGATCTCGGAATGTTGAATTCCCTAACGATATCCGAAATGGAATGACCCATGCGTCTAGCTCCAACTACCATTCCGCGTTCAAAGTCTGTTAATTCTCGTCGTGAGGCCATAATCACGTCAAAGCCTCTTCACATGAATAACTTGAATACAAATGAAAGCCCTGCCAAAGCACTTCGCATTTATATATTTTCTACGCAATACTACTGCCATCTGTATATTTGCATATTGCTATCCCATGACTTTTGTCACATCAGTGTATAATCAACTAAGAAAGCTGTAGGAAAGTCTGTCTGTTATATTTCTATAATCAATTTGTGCTGTTAATATTAAATATGGCTTGTACAGGTATGGCAGCTAGAAAGAAGAAGGAAATGTCGTATTTATTAAAGAAAGAAATTGTATAGCTGAGAAATTTTCTCTCAAAAACAACCCATGAAAGAGGTTCTTAGCAATTAGGCTCCTAGTAAATTTGTCTTTTTAATACAGTTAAAGCATTGAGTATTTTCTGATATTCTGTACATGTCCTCTGACATCTCTTTTAACTGCATTTACTAATTTGTAAATATAAGCTATTATTTTTTGTCCTGTTCTGTGTCTTCTAATCACGTGTGCGCAACCTGAGTGCAGCAAATGTTAATTAGCAAGAGATATAAATAGTGCTCTTTAACTATAACTCGTAATTGCCTGATTTAATGGCAGTAAATGGAATTAAACCTGTGAATTCTTCCTCTCGCAGCATTTGCTATCAAATAAGAAGTTTTCAAGGGATAGGTTGTAATTAATGAACTTAACGAATGTTCTCTGATGATCAAGCCGCATATTAACATTTTTGTTAGAGGTGAAACGCTAGGCTTTTGCTAAAGCATTGTTAATAAGGTCCTCATAACTGTGCCAGACCCACCAACGGCTAAGCGGTAAAATCTCTGAACACTGGTAGTTCGATCAGAGGTTCGAATCCCGCGAACGGGCTGGCTGTATGGGCGTTTTCATGGTTTTCCTCATGTGTAACGTGTATACGAGCAGTTTTCCTTACAAATTCATTCATGAAGGCATCCCTCCCCTTAAACAGATAGCTACCTCGTATGCTTTGCCGAAATCAAATAAACCAAACCTTATAACTATGCCAATATCGGGTGAAATTAGCGATTCTATGGTAGTGAGCTGAGTTGAAGAAACTAAATCATTTTTACAACTAGTAAGTTCATTATACATTAACAGAACTTAGTTATACATATTAATGATTGAAAACTATGTGATATGATTAAAAAAGAATGCTTAGTTTCATTTATTTAAAACGTCAAGATCTTATTTTGAGCATTATAGTCCAAGCAAAAATTAAAAAGTGAGAAGAAGTTTTTATGTCATTTAAATAGTTATACACACATTTTTTTACTAAATAAAATTGCTATAATCGGGAAATTAAAGTCTGTTCAGAATTAGTTAAATTATTGAAGAAGTTTATGAATGTTTGTTTGTTTACGTGATTACGGCAAAGCATCGAGGGCTATCTGCCTACAGGGGGAATGCTTTCGTGGAGTACTTTCTAAGGGAAACTGGCTCGTATACACGTCATACATGGGGAAAACCACGCAAACGCCCATACAGCCAGCCCGTTCACGGAATTCGAAAGTCGGACCGAACTACCAGTGTTCAGCATTTTACCGCTCCACCGCTGGTGGCTTGAGTTTATGAATAAAAGCCATGAATAGAAACAAAAATGTTTTAAAACTTTACTAATACATTAAATGTCTAAGCAATCCTTTCCTAAGCATCCTACATAACAAGAATTTGACATCTGTAGTATTCTACGAATATTAAATTTTAAACATCTATAATAAGATGTTTCCAGTGTATTAAGTAGAACCTGAAAGTTAAAAACACCTTTTCTTTCCAATATTCTGAAAAAAAAAAAAAAAAAAAAGAAAAAAGAAAAAAAAAAAAGAAAAAAGAAAAAAAAAAACTTGCATTGCAAGTTATTAGGATAACCAAGGAAGGCATTAGGATAACCATTAGAATAATCAACACTATTTTGGTTATTACTGAATTGAAATTCTATGAAGATTTCTTTATAGGTTTAAGTGAGATAAATTGTTATATACATACCACTTGCGCTTGCATGAACTGGAAAGCATCTGGAGATGGTCCTTTATCTCCTCCAATGCCTTGCTGTGTTGCCAGACCTTGAAACCAAGCACTCAGCTGAAGAAAAAATAAGTGGCTTGAATTATATTCAATAAAATGAAAACCGAAGTTTTGATTTGAATTAACTATCTATTATCAATACCAAGCATTATACTTTATACAGCTTTTATTTTACATTATTTATTTATCCTTTCATTTGGACTTGTCCTGTCTCTAAGAAATACGCAAGTATTTCGCAAATTATAGGAATTTTGACTAATCTTTGACGTTTCACTTCTCTATTATAGAAAACTTTATTTACTGATTTCTCATTTCTGCAAATTTAAGAAACTTTGCTTTATTAGCTACCTTCTCATTGCCGCAATTTTAGGAAGTTTTGTTTTATTTGATGGTTTCCCATTGCTTCGGTTTTAGGAAGCTTTGTTTTATTTGCTGAATTCTCACAACTGAAGTTTTTATAACAAGTTGTCATAGTTGCTGAATTATAGCTGCTGCAGTTTTAAAAATTGTTCTATTGTTATTTGTAATTTTGATGCTGTTCTATTATCAGGACCGGATTCAGAAATATCATATATATATATATATATATATATACATATATGCATATATGCATATATATATATATATATATATGCATATATGTATGCATATATATATATATATATATATATATATGCATATATGTATGTGTGTGTATACATATACACATATAGGCACATACATTTCTGAATTCGGTCCCGATAACAGAACAGTAACGCAATTTGTTGCCTAAAGTGCTAAGAAATGCTTTGAATTCTAGAATGAAAGCTAGAACGGTTCAATGAAACAAACTGATTTATTTACTGAATTTTAACCATGTCAGTTTAAGAAAATGCTGTTTTATTTGCGAATATAATTTTTTGATTAAAGTAATATGAAATTCTTAGGGTTTTTTTTAATTCAAAAGGGAAGCAAGGGCAGTTTAAAACCATGCAGTTACTTTTCATTTTGATAGATATTCCTAGACATTGTTCTTGAATACAGTACTAGCAAAAAATGTTAATTTGCAGTAATCAGAATTTATTCGAATATTAAGACTATGATAAAATTAAAAACTGTATCAACACTTACATCACCAGGTGGACCAGGGGGACCAGGTCTTCCAGGAACTCCATGAGAACCAGATTCACCAGGTTCTCCCTATGACAAAAATTATCAAGTAAGTTTAAAAATAAGATATAGTTCAGATGTTTATATTTTAATTGAAGATTTGATACTAAACACCACAAATAATATACTATATTTATATTGACTTTTGAATACCACACGCATACTGAGAACTGAAAATAAACCATATGTAACTGGTTTTTGATACTAAAACTCAAATTTTATTAATTAAGCATAAAAATTCGAAGTTATATATGTAAGGTCGTTGCTGATCTCTACGATCGGGAGACATTTTACCACTCTAAAAAATCTCAATAATCCTTAGCAACAGATCAAATATTCATTTTTTGCTATATCTTTAAGAAAAATCAACTATGGTATTTTTCCGTTTCGCCGGCGCAAATCTCACCAAGCAGACTTTATTGGCGACAACATACAGTATGCACATAAAAAACGTTAACAAATGTTAGTTATAAGAGTTTGTTATTTTAAAACGAACATCTTAATATCGTTTAAAATTCTGTAAAAAGGCAATAAATCAACAAAAGAATTAATTTAAGAATTTACTATGCTTTCACGGTTCAACATCCTGATTCGCCGGTTCATATCACGTGATCCCAAGTGATCTCATCTCACGTAAACTACGCTACAAAAATATAATTTTCTCAGTAATTATCTACATTAATTTCAAGTTAAATCTCAATTTGGAATACAAGTTTAAATGGAAGAATTATTTCAATTCGTACGAATAGCTTACTCAGAAATTATGTAAAACCGCAGTGCTTTACTTCGCTAGTGCATTCTCAATTAGAATTGATGACCCTTGACTTTGCCTCTTCTACATTTTCGCCTTTGAGTGAGCAGTGTGATTGTATCCTAATTGGTTTAATTACCGCGAATGGCCTTAGGGCATAAAATTGAACTATCTGGTAAAAATTCTATGTAATTGTATGCCAGTATTGAAAGAAACAATCAATCAGATTAGAAATGGCTGCTGCTTGTTTTGAAAATGAGGCGTAAAAAGGTTACCAGCCAGGATATTACGTTTGGTATTAGTTGTACATTCCGTTTGGCAATAGCGACTTTATCGCCTGCGCCGGCAAAACGGAAAAGTACCTCAACGGTAAATTATTACTATTATGAAATATTTTATCTACATTAATATGCCTTTTCATTTCAGCAAAGTACATAGAAAGACGCAAAAAGATATTAAAAAAGCGTACATGTCTGTATCTTTAAAAATAGGATAGTAAGAAATGTGATTTCTTCCTGATAGATATTTACTTAGATAATAACAGAGACTTTCAGTAAGTGAAGAATTATACGTACTCTTTCGCCAGGGTATCCAGGAGTTCCGGGTTCTCCAGGTTCACCCTATGGTAAAAAAAAGTAAAGTCCTTTATAAAAGCATTTCCTATGGGACTAATAAAAAGTTAATTATTGTAATTCATTTCGAAATATAATCATTTATAGTTTCCTTCGTCAATTCATGCATTAAAACGTCATACAGTCTAGCGTGATCAGAATTAGTAAAAAGTAGGATAAAAGAGATAATAATCCAGATTCTCAAAGATAAAAGTATGAATGTTTGCGAAAATGTTGCCTACTTTAAAACAGAAAATAAAAAAGCATGAACGTTGTCTTTACTACAGGTAATATATTCCACAGTATACGCAAGATGTTACAACTGTTGGATCGTGATGTATTATCGAAAATTTCATATATTAGTAATTTAAACGTTTAAATAAAGTAGGAGATATTATCATTACAAATCTGCTTGTATTAATGGCAAAGTTTAGTAAAATGTTGTCACAACAGTGAATTTTTGAAAATATCAAAAGCTTTGAAATCTATTCAATCTTAATCTGGTTCTGAGATTGAATCATCTGGCTTTGTTCTCGTGTTAAAGTGCAGCTGCGTTCGAATACTTAACCGTGCCGACCAATGTCCGACCGCTGAAATCGCTGAACACTGGTAGTTCCGACCTGGGTTCGGGCTAGCTGCGTGGGTGTTTCGGTGGTTTTCCTTATGTGTAACAGGGATACGAACCAGTTTTCCTTAGGCAGACAGCCCTAACAAACTTTGCCATTACTATAGAGTTTGGCTTATTTTAGCAGCATAAGCTAGTATCAACATCCTAACGGACGTTAAGCGAATTATCGCTATATCTGAACTTAACTAGAAAGTCTTAAGGTTTTAAAACAAACCCTTTTTTTTAACTCGGAACTGGAAATTAAATGCACGTCTCGTGCTTACAATTCAGCCAACCATATGTGGCGATGTAAAGTAAATTCAGCCAACCACATGTGGCGATGTAAAGTAAATTCAGCCAACCACATGTGGCGTTGTAAAGTAAATTAAGTTCAAACTTAAAATTAAGCTCGTAGTCAGACTACACAATTCAATTTAACGCGAAGTTGGCTCATAGATCTAACTGGCGTAAGTATTTTAATATCGGCGCTATAATGCAAAGCCGAAGAATGGATCTTATCTCACCTAGCAAAAACCTAGTAACGTAGTTTCAAGAGTCAGAACATGTTATGAATTAAACTTACAAAACCTTCCTTGTCTGATTCTACCTCATTTACATTCTGCGAGAGAAACGGAAAAGAAAAATATCAGTAAAGATCCAAAACATTAAATAACTGGTTGGTGCATTGTTGCTGTTCATAAACAGCCTTCATGAAACTTTCAGTTCACTGTAATATCACTAAGAGATATAAGTAATTTATGTAACTAAGATATATTACCTAATTTGAATCACGAGTGCTTTTGAATACTTTTGAACTTGCAATATAGATTTTTACGATGGCAGATAATAAATCTGTCACCGGAATATCTAATAATCATATAAGGTGTTGATTAATTTTTTCCTTCTGTTTTACCAGACATTACTTTTAATAGCGTCAGAACAAGAAGTATCTGAATTTATTGTTATCCGCAGTATCTGTCTTCACTTATATTTTATTAAAATTAAGTGTTTACTACTTCAGAAGTCTTTCTTTGAATGAAAATGAAAACTTAACATTATGTATAAAACATGAAATTGTTAATTAGTGTTCAGACATCCTCACATTCCTTTTACTTAAGATAGTCCCTGTTTTTTGATTAAAAGATAACGCTTCTTAGCGCTTTAAAATTTCGAATGAGTTATTGTGGAATCTCTTTAAAGTAAGCTTGATGAAAGACATACGACACTTAATTTGGTGTTAATTTTAAATTCATACTTATGAGGAACATATCAAGGCTGAAATACTAACCAATAATGTTTAACAATCTACTTTTGCAATCTATATTGCCAATATTTTTAAGATTATTTCTAAAAGTGAAAGGATCTAATTTAAAGTGTTTTCCATAGAAGAGTGTCTTGTTCCGCTCTGGCAGAGTGAAATGCCTATCTAAGAAATAGTATGTTGTTCTGAATATTGTGTAGCACCATTTATATGTTTCGTATTTACTCGATTTTTATATGTATATGTGAAAGAAAGAAATTGGAGAATGTCGACTTTCACCGGAGAATGTCAACATTCACCAAATACGTTGGTGAAAGATCGAATATTGTAATTACACTCTTGTACATTCAGACCCTCACCGATGTATGTCGACAATCACAGATATGCTCTGGTGTAGGTAAAAAAGAGAGGTCATAAAGTGTCATAATAGTTTAAGTGGTTGCAATGAATAAGATTTGAATCACATAATTTAGTGAGTTTTTTATTACTATTATTTTATTTTCTCATATAGAAGGTACTGTATAATTAAGTTTTTAACTTCTAATATTTTCTTTTCTCATTTTGAATGTACTATGTGTTTTAAATTCTTATGTTCTTAAGTTCTTATTTTAAGTCTCAAATGCGTTTTTTCGCGACTGAATTACGGAGAAGAAAATATAATATTCCTATATGTTCAACATTCACCATTAGTACATGGTGAATGTCGACATTTACCGGTGTAAGTCAGAAATAAGAGTATTTGGAAAATATCTCGGACATACACCAAGCAACTAGGTGAATATTGACATTCACTAGTGAAAGTCGACATTCTCCAGATTTCGATGTTTCACCGTAACATATGTACCATTTCGTCTACGTCCAATACGATTCTAGTCAAGTTAAAAGTTTCTTTTTACCAATGGTGGGCTCTAGCCGTTTATAGACGTTGGTCACTACTAAGGCCGGAAGTGGTGGTCCCTTTACTATAGAGGCACCAAACTGGTGAGCTACCGTTGCTTCCTATGAAGGCACAGACAATTTATATCCATGCCTTCTCCGGGATTCGAACTCGGGCCCTTCGGTATGGCAGTTACAGTCACTGACCACATTTCCGTTTGAGCGGCTTCACGTTAAGAGTAAAATATTTCATTTGCGCAACATTTGGTTATACATCATCTCTCCGCCGATTCACTTATCAGCATTTCTTTTCGGGATTTCACGTAATTTTTCTGAATATCATTTCTTTCGGTTACATTTGAACCGAGAGAAAAAACAAAGACATGGATAGAAAAGTACTGGTGTTGAAATCCGTTTGGGGCATTGGGTGTGAGGGGGGTTGCGTGGGGTGACAGAATAGGCAACGCATTCTGCTCACCAGAATAATTTGCTGACTGGAGATTTGCGTCACATGATTTTAAATACGATTTAACTCTTTCATTGCTACGGGCGCGTATATGCGTCCATCAAAAACCATCGGTGCAGCCTATGGGCGCTTATGTGCGTCCGGAGCAGGCCATTGGTGTAGACCAGGGACGGGGAAATTACGGCCCGCCGGAAGGTTCTATCCAGCTCGCGGATAGAATTTTAATTTTCCGGTCCGAGGCAAATTAAAATAAATACATATTTATACATTATATATCCGTCTTCTTTTCTACTTTGTTGAAATATTATTTTTTTCTTCCTTTTTCCAAAGAACTGATAATCTTTGTACTTTCTCTATTTTTGTTCTACAAAATATAAATTGACGGAAATAGCAAGCACAGACAGCTTTCAATCGGTAAAGTGTTAAAAGCGAAAGTTCTTTGTTAGTTATAGTTGTAGATTGGCGCCAACAAGCGTTATTTGTTTCTCGGGGAGCAAACATATAGGATTCCAATATAGGTGAATTAGACCTTTAAGAAAAAACTTAACCTTAACTTAAAACAAAACAAACATCTTAATCTTAACTAATAAGCTTAATTTTAACTTAAAACTTAATCTGTTTGCTGGGCAGCTAGCTAAGAACGACTTGTAACATTTCCCGAGGTTAAAGTCAATACCCTCAGTAAATGAAGAGAACGTTAAGAATCATGAAGATGGCTTGAAAAAGACTGCATTTTAAGGTCGAACGAAGATTTAAAGATTTCAGTGCCATTCAAACAGAATTGGATATTTTTACCATGCCTTTCAACGCAAATTGTGAACCAGTGAGGTCAGATTTGCAGCTTGAATTAATTGACAGTCATCTTAAGCAGTTGTTTCTAAATAAGCCTAAGTTAGAGTTTTTCAAATCATTATCGAAATTAAGTTTCCCAAATTTAATATCTCACGCCCAGAAAAGCAGTACTATGTTTACTTCATCTTATATATGTGAAGAAGTGTTTTTAACTATGAACATTAGAAAGAATTATTTCAGAAGTAAACTGACAGACGAGCATTTAGCCTCGTTCCTTAGAATCAGCACATCTCACTTTGAACCTCAATGTAAGGAACTTATAAAAATGAAATCGCAATTTCATTCATCTCATTAACTTATTTAAATTGTAAGATTTGTATATTGTTTTTACAATTTTAGAAAAATTTTTCTTGGCCCGCCAAACTTTTTTTTTTTTTTTTTCGATTTTTGGCCAGCGACCGAAAACGTTTGCCCATCCCTAGTGTAGACTATGGACAAGTGGACTATGGACAAGACTATGGACAAGACTATGGACAAGGACATTCAACAAGTGCGCAAATGCGCACTTGTTGAATGCTTTGGCCGTTTACTGCTTTCTCATGTGTATATTCGATCAATTTTTGAATATAAATCGGAAATAATTAAATTGCTAAGACTTAAGGATTTCTTAGTTAAAAGCTGTTAGTTAGTTATACAGAAAATGTAGGTGAAAAAAAAGCCTTTTTTCAGGATAAAGCAGTAGAAAAGGGAAAAAGCAATAATCTATGAAACACAGCAGTTAAGTATATACCTAAATTTTAAAACACTTTTACGTAGTTTGAAAAATTTTAGAACAAAAATTTGATTATTGACGCATACATCTTTATCTTTCAAAATTTCTGCTAAAATTTCAAACATTCAGGCCAATTAATTTTAAATATTTATTATTTTTGCAAAATCTGTAGAGACATTTGGTTATTTCGAAGCAAAAGGCATGAAAAATGATCAGTGCCCTCGCCGGGCCTCGGACATCTCTAATACACGCTGAGCGTGCTGACCATTTCACCACGAAGGCATGCTAAGAAAGGGGAAGAAATACCTTACGGGTCCTTAAGATGCTTATCAAGAAAAGTGCTTTAAAAGTTTATCATTTTATTACACAATATCACAATTTTAAAACAATGTTTTTATATCGTATACTTTTTCGATATATATTGCAACAGCACGTAAATAGTTATAATATTCTGATCATCATATTTATAATTTGCCTTTTAACATCACAAGTACGGTAACATCTTATAAAAACTGCAGTTTATTTTGAACTCACTTTCGCATTAATCCATAGTTAAGTAGTAACTGACTACTCATACTCATATACGCTTCAGTTGATTTATAATGTGGCAGAATGATTACTTGAAATAGCTTCCTTTCTAATTACGAAGTAACTGTCCTTGAAGATTTCATGATAAAAAATTAATTCTATTAAAAATAGAGTATTTTAATTCAATCATTAATAGCTACATCTTTCTTGCATGAGAGGGTAAAAGAAGCTGCTAACTGAGGTAAAACTACACCTCTATTCTGAACCAATACTCCTTACATAAAAACAAACCTATTACATGTAAGAATTCATTACACAGGTTATTTATAACAACCACTCATAATTTCAAATTACCTTTACAATTTTTATTTTAGAATTGTATTATTTTTTGTATATTATTTATATATATACAATATCACTATAATTATTCAGTTTCGTTACTCATTAATTTTAATCCTTAATATATTTCATATGCATTAAATTAGTAATATGCAGAACTATTCGTATCTTTTATCTAACCTTTTCCGTAGCAAATCAGATTGATTTCTTTCATAAATGATATTTATAGATGAAATTATCTTTTAATTTCAATATTAATGTCAAGAAGAATTTTCATATGATTCTTAGCGGCCGAGCGGTCTAGTCGCTGAACACTGGTAGTTCGGTCCGAGGTTCGAATCCCGCGAACGGGCTGGCTGCATGGGCGTTTTGGTGGTTTATACCATGTGTAACGTGTATACGAGCCAGTTTCCCTTAGAAAGTCCTCCATGAAGGCATCCCTTCCCTTAGGCAGATAGCCCTCGAGGCTTTGCCATAATCACACACACACATATGATTCTTATATAGCGCACAAATCGCGTGTAATTACATAACGGCAAAAGTAAAACTGAAGTTATCCAATCATAATAAAATCGAAACTTTTAAGTAACTCACTGTATTAAATCGATACCCTGTCCCTTTATGGGAAATTAAAATAACTTCATCATTCTTAATCTAGACATAAGTAGCATCTAGACATCTGTGCTGCTCTAAGCTTTGCCCTTGTTCTACTTGCATGTTCTCCTGCTTTTCCTTTTTCCTAGTTATGACCTTTGTATATAGAAGAGTGTATATCATTACTGAATAATGGATGTCAGTTTAACTATATATATTTTCTTCAAAAACTCGATGCAAAGAATAAAGAGCTATGTCAACTGGCCATTTTTATTATATTTCATTTTGTATAGCCATCTGTCTTCAATGTCAGACCCAAAATTTCATCCAATAAAAGCCACCAGGGTTTGTGAACTTGTACGGTATCTACATTCCTTTTTCGTCTGGTAATCATGCACAGTGGAACGTTCGTTCGTGATTGCTGAACAGAGCGTGTACCTATCGAAGTGCTTGTAGTACTCTATTACGTTATTCTGCGGATTAAATTCATTAAATTCAGTTGATTTATTTAAAATACTAAGAACATCCGGTTGTAGAGTCATTAGGATTCTTTTAGAGGCAGAAAAGATGAAAAATATGCAACCGCCCTCGCCGGGAATCGAACCACGGACCTCTGGAATACCGGCCCAGCATGCTACCGTTACACCACGAAGGCACGCTAGGGAAGTGGGAGAAACACCTTATACGGTTATTAAAAGAATCATCTGCAGCATCACCAAATTTTTATCAGAATGAGAAATGACAGGGTACAACCGGTACCGTTCAGTAAATAAGATTTTAATGCCATCTTTAAACTTTCCAAATTACTTATTGAATTAAAAACATTTATGAGGACACTCAATATATATTGTGAACCTCTCCAGTGGTTTGATGGTAGTTGAAAAGAGATCGATTTTAATTCTGGGCCGGTCCCCCGGGGTGTTTTTCTTCAATATTGGGCTAAATTGATAGCGAAGTCGTACTGTCTGTCACGTATATCAAACTCATGCCAACTACAGACGCAATTTTGTACTCTTGCTATGATAAAATTTGGGAGCATGTTTTGATGTGGTTAGACAAGTGAGATTAGCCACATGTTTATGTGATATAACTATAGCTCTATCCTTCTCTGTATAGATATATCAGACAAATTCACATAGAATATAGCGTAGTACACTGATTACATGTAATCTTATATGTATTGTAGAGTCATTAGGTATTTTTTCTAAAGCAGGAGAGATGAAAAATGAGCAATGCCCTCACCGGGACTCGAACCAAGGACCTCTCGAATACGCGTCAAGCGTGCTGACCACAACACCACAAAGGCATGCTAAGAATGCGGGAGAAATACCTTATAATAAGATCGTAATACAGTGCATATTATAGACATATTTATCTATAAATATATAAGAGAAGTAAAATCAAATTTAAATGTTTTACTGAAACGCTCTTTTTCTAAAGCTAGGCATCTGTTTCTGCGTGAACTAAATTGTTACATCTCCAGAAATGTATAGGACTTTCTTTAGCTAATTTTACAACTGCCATTAATGTCTTGACATGGATCCGTATCCTGTGATAATTTTGTGATCTTCACTTTTTTAACTAACCTTGTAAGAAACTCGGCATTTCTCCCATAAGCAATTACGCGAAGAAAAAACTGGAACAAGCTTCTTAATCTTTATGTTTCCAAACTTGAATTGCACAGAAGGGGAAATGGAACGATATAAAGTGCAATCTTATACATATGTATGGAACTCCTTTTTTTCTAAAAAAAATCCTAACCTATTTTTAAGTACTTAGTTGATAGTTGACAGCAGACAAGGGCACCAGAGATTTACCATTGGTTTAGAGGGTGTTGCCCTTCGACGGCAGCAGGAAATACTTCTAGCCACATTCCAGACAGAGCGGAGGCGTCATTAACTAATTAACACTTTCTCTGTGAAGGAATTTCAAGCCCATGCGACAGATGGAGTACATTCAGTCGTGACCAGTTACCAGTGTTTTCCAATTACATTATATATAAAAATGATCATAAGATTAATTTTATGTAATGGAAACCAAAGGCTTAAAAGTGGCACTTAAGCACCTCTAGAGCGACATTGGTCAGACGGGTTTCGGGATCGCCATGTGGTAATGTTTAACTCCATAAATACGCTTACAGTAATATTACTGGTTAATCGCTTGCATACGCCAATAGGAATGAAAAGAATGAATCATTATTCATGTACTGATAATATGAGATAAAAAGCTACACTCACCTAAAATTTATAATATAATAATGCTAATGCAGAATGTTTAATTTTGAAGCAATAAAATTTAATTTGTAATCATAAGGAACGCATTTCCGTATAATGATTATATTAGCCATTAGCAACCAATAATAATAGATAATACATACATTAATAGATACAATCAAATAATTGTAAATTATCATTATTCGATTATTATTATTATTTTTGTGATATTTTTTGGTGCTAATACAAATAATGGTGAATTACCTTTTACCTCGCTTGCTTCTTATGGTTCTTACGATGTAGATTTGCATTTGAAATTTACCAGCAGCAAATAAAAAGTACTATTACTTATTCACATTCTAATGCATCTTATTGATCTAAATTTAAGTTTACATATTTTATTAGTATATATTTCGTAGGAACAATGTGTTTGATATACTTTTATTATAAATGGAATAGTCGTAGACGCTAGATGCTTACACGGATACTGCGAGTTTGATTCCTGTGGAGATTGGGGATATTGCTTCTATAATTGAATGCTTCAGATATCGAAACAAGGAAGGTATGTGCAAAGCAGCTTTTGAGCAGTACTTCATCGAACAAAATTTTCACAAAGCAATTGGTAACAAAGTTATAGCTTAAACCTTTAATAATTACTTTTAAGGTATGCTTACCCGTGGTCCTGGAATAGGCACAATGGGATAACCAGTTTCTACAGCTTCTCGTGGTACTTCAGATGGTTCATCTGGCCCCTAGAATAAATATAAACAACATCAAATATGTTATTTCATATAAGAGTTAACCAAAATAAAAAATTAAAAAAAATAGTAAATTAGAGTTTCCTGGATTTTATTTTAATTGGCAAGAACTGTCATTATATTAGGGGCATATTTCTTTCCTAATCTTATTTTATTTTTGTACTTTAAGCAACTGCCTCTTTCTTGGTGATGAATACAGATTAAATTTTATTGCTATTTCATACAGTGTTGAATAACTTTATGCTTTCTTTGTCAAAAATAATAAGTTCTGAAATTCCGCCTCATAAAGAAAGATGTTTCTACAACTCATATACTTTGGGAATATAATATAGAATTAGATATCCTTCTTTATGGCGAATTTTCTTACACAATTATAAAGAAAATATACAATTTTGATTATACCATAGTGCCGAAAAATGTTTTGTTAGTAGGAAGTCTTGAAAACTCAATTGTACCCTCACCGGGATTTGAAGTTGAGTCTTTAAGTGTTTGTCAGATGCATCAACTACCTCATCACAAAAGCACACGTCGGAAACGTTTTTATTTCCTTACGTCCCTCTCTCAAAGGGTGAATGGGAGGGGGATGCGATATGGTATAGCCTTTTCTTCCTAAGTTGGTTCCTAACAATTCTAAAGAACAAGTACAAAGAACTTGTTCTTTAGACCTTTTTCTTTATATGTAACACCTTTAGTTCTGGGACCGCTTGTAGGATCTTTAGGTTTTGGTAAGTTGGAATTTGAAAAATGCATTCGAACTTCTATGGGAATGGATAATGGATCACCATATGTGATCCATAAAGAGATCATAAGTGAAGAACGTCATGAATTATTTAAAATATTTGATGTCTGAATATAAAAGCAAAGGCACAATACATTATTACTAAACATAATGTTTGCTTACTTTTCGTACATGAAATCCACTGTCCGAGTTATTCGATTAAAAGTAAGTAAGTAAGATTTTATTCAGTAACATTTTTTTTTCATTTCAGCAAAGAAAATGTTTAAAAAATGCAAAGTATTAAAGAGAAGGAAAACTTACTTGCGGTAGTACTGTTTGTTCCGGTTCTGTAGTTTCTTCATCCTCTAAAACATGAATAAAGTATGAAAACTTTAGATGTAGAAGAAAAGTACGTCATTTTAAATTTTAAAATTAGACAAAATTCAACTCTAAATAGATATAATTGCGCGGAAAAATTTTATCCATCTCGAAGATTACTCATATGAATTCTGTCTTTCTAAAGACCAAAAATCTATCTTCTAGACCTTGAATGAAAAGGACTTTGTACTTGTTCTTTAGAAATGGAGGTGAGTGTAAACCTAAGTTAGAATTTTGCCTAAGTTTTAAATTATAAAAATTTTGCTATCCAAATTACTACTGTCTTAGAACAAATTTTTTAAGCAAAATATTTTATTAAATAATAATATTTCACACGAACATATTAAAGGGAAAAGGACTTAAAAATTTCTTTCATTATTCACAAACTATGATAAATTAATCTAAATAATCTACTTTCCTTCATACACTTTACGGCACAAGCTTATGTCAAACAATACCTGCCGATCCTTTTAACTAAAAGAGGCCATCCGACTTAGATACATGCAAGTTAAAAGAGAAAGAACGAACAAAAAATTTAAAAAAAAAAAATTCAGAACACACCTTTTAACTGCGTACTTCCTCGTTAGGTTATAACCAGTTTTGCATTTTTCTTAATTTTATCCTATAACATAAAATCAACATGGCTGAGTATCGCGTAAAACACATCATGTTCTCAGGTTTGCACATACACCAATTTAGTTCTGTTATTCAATGCGGCGCAAAATCAGTTTCCGCAGCACAAAATCAAAAGGTTTTTGCTGTTGGGGATCCAATTCAAATCATCAGCTGTCGACGTGTCTTGGGAAAACTATATTACGCTCATATCCATACTTGCGTTTACTACTTAATCTGTCAAACACGCTCTCCTTTTAATTCTACTTACATTCAGGTTTGCATGGAGCATAGCATTTTGGTCTTCTTTAGCTAAATTAGACCTAATTAATAAAACCACGATTGGAAAGTATATAGTAGTCTAATGAAAAGAAAAATATAATGATACTATCTGAGATAACCCTTTATGACAACGACTCGTAATGTATAAGATAAGTGTGAGACTTACCGACGCATATGGGGCAGCATTTTCCGAGGGGAATGTACTTTTGGGTCTTGCACTCTATAGGAGGGCATTCCTCTGTGTCGCAGATGGAGTTTCCAAGGACACATTTGCACGAGGTGCACGCATCAGGGCTCCATTCTTCGCCGTTTTCATAGTACTCTCCATCGTATTCACAAGCAGTTTCGTCGTAACCTAAAGTAGGAAAACATTTACATTTTAAATATACTTTTCTCGTCTTTGTGTAAGTGATAAAGTATACATAAAGATTCACAGAATGTGCATTTTGCCGGACCTCCTAACCAATGACTTGTACGGAATTTTCATCATATTTTTCATACTGAAATCCATGAAAAATAAAATTTTAATTACATATTTAAGTAAATAATAAAGTTCCCTAGCAGTGAAGTATTTGATTTCATCCCGAGATTCATTCTCATTTCAGTGTGATTAAGAACATATTTTTTCGATATCTAATACTTGTTTCCTTGAGCATATAGTGCCCTAATGTTCAAGCAGTTCGCGGAAATTACTTGTAGGTCAGTTAGAAAGGTTTAACAGATCCACATCACAAGATGAACGTAGGAGGGATGTCTTAATTTCTGACATTGTTTCCCTATTAAGCGACGAATGGAGAGAACGGACAGAACCTAGTCGACCAAATATAGGTTGTGACGAGTTACTACGCATATTTTAGTTTGTACACCTTTGTAGAGGTTATTAGGTTTTTCTTGAAGTGAGGATCGGGAAACATCAGCTTTGCGCTTTGCCCTCGCAAGGACTCGAACCATGGATCTTCCACTTTCTAACGGGAGGTGCTGCTAACCATTAAACTACAAGATACACACTCTAAAATGCCGTTATTCGCTACTAATATTAAAAAAGAAAGGTTTAGGAATATCAGGTTATAAGATATTTATCTCGCCTTCTTAGCATGCCTTCGTGGTGTAGTGGTCAGCACACTCGACGCGTATTCGAGAGGTCCGTGGTTCGAGTCCCGGCGATGGCATTGCTCATTTTTCATCTCTTCTGCTTCCAAAAACTCCTAATGTCTGCACAAGGTTATTATAGAAATTTATCCCCTAGTTTCATGAGACAGAGACTTTATTGTGAAAATAGGAAGAGAATGAAACTGACTGGTAAGGAATCTGCCATGAAATACAGACACAACACTAGAAAAAGATGAAATATTCAGTACAAGGTTCAATGTTCCGTCTTACTTTCTTTGGGAACATGCAAGGACCTGACTCGGAACAGAGAGCTTACTAAAGCTATGTTCAATAACTGTGGGAAGTAGACAGGATACACAAGAAGGGTATACAAAACCCTTTATTTTTCTCTCTTTACAATATTTTCCGTACTTCGGAATACAAAGACCCACTACTTGTGGTCTAAACGTAAGAATATAAAAATATAACTAAACTATAACTTAACTTTGAAATAATAAACATGGAAGATTGGCCTTATATTAACAGGAAGCCGTATGTAGTACAGAGAACTGTTAACACTACAATACGTTTAAAATTATCAAGAGGATTAAACCTCTGGCCTGGAAGGCAACCAGCAACTGAGTGAAACTTCTAAGGCAAGCGGCCTGCTTCGTCTAACTCCTTCCTCTCTCTCGCTTGGCAAAAAGCCACAACTTAAGTACTTGGCGTTCGCCAGACAAATTTTGCATAAATAAGTTAACGCTTATAATTCTGGCCGGAAGTAGAAAATAAGAAGTGATAGTAAAGATTTAAAATAAAATAAACGTTAGTAAAACTTAAGATCCTTACACAATCGCTAACAGAATGCTCACACTGAGGCTAAACCTCTCTGAAAATTTACGAGCGTATTTGAAAAGATTCTTAATCAAATTCTTCTCTTCTGTCTAAGACAGAGATATGTGCAACAGTTGCTCCCTTCTCATCGAAATAATGTAAAGCCCTTGTTGTGTATTTTCTTGATGAAGTTGGATGGTTGAATTTTATGAACTAACGAACACCGTTCAATTTTACAATGAGTTTTAGCATATATAATTGCATAATCTGGGCAATGGAGATTCCGCACGCAATTCAAGAAGCTCTAATCCTCTCTTTCCTCATTAGGAGTAAGCTGTAATTTTTCGGCGAGTCTAGGCCTTATTGTCTTGATATATATGTAGAGACATTAGGTTATTTCGAAGCAGGAGACTTGAAAAATGAGCAACTCCCTCGCCTGGAATCGAACCATGGACATCTGGAATACGCGCTCAGTGTTCATACCACTACACTACGAAGGCATGCTAAGAAGGCGGGAGAAATACCTTATACATACTCTGTTCGTAGTCACAGGTATGCTACTCTTCATTAAATATTGTAATTTGAATGAGAAAGAAACATCAGTACTTTGACTTAACAGTTTTAATCGAGAATTGTAGTCGATGCCAGCCTTATATTGCACCTTTCAGCAGACGAATGATTAAGACCGTTGAAAACTTGGCAATAAGGGGTCGAACACAGGTGAGTGTTAACTGGCTAGTTTTCGTGAATTCTCCCTTGTGTAATGTAAATACTAGCCAGTTTCCTTTAACATTCTCCAAATGCTCTTTACTTGGGCAGATAGCCCTCGTGTGCTCTGTAATATGAACCTGGCCAAACTTAACTTAACTAGCAGCTGTTTTGAGATGAAGGTTACATTTGAAAGAGCAATAAGCCATAATCTTTCAACAATCTACGCAGTATAATCTCTTCGGATCTCAACTAGAGTGCCTTTCGGATTAGGAGAAACATAAACGCCTTTGCTTTACTGCGACAGTGGGAGAAATCCAATAGATCTGAAGTCTAAAAATTACAACAGAAGCTGTGGTACAGGTTTTTATTTACAGTGTACAACTGTAAAAGGGGAACAACGCACAAGAAATACTGCCGAATAAATCAGAAGAAATATAAATTTAAAGCAGCAGATTTTTTTTACAAGTTAGGTAAAGCTGCTCATTTTTCATGCTAACTAACGATTTTATGATATGTGATTGGAGTTCCTTTTCCTCTCCTATTAGTTCATATTTGCGTGCAACTTTTACCTTCTAGCGACGCAATTTGAAAATGATTGATTTTCTATCAGAATCAAATGCTCTGCCTGGAAGAATTCATTCAATGCTTTACATCATTTTGGTAAATATTTAGTTTTTTACAGCCATGTAAATGCGAAATTTTATTCCCTTTATGTACATTGTTTTATCTTACAATACAGTGGCTCCCAAAATTGTTAGGACATCTAAATATGTGCTGTAAATGTGGTATTTTAGAGAGTTAATTAAGAATGTTTTTAACATATAGTACTTTTACTCTATTCTCAATAACAGTAAGCATAACTTTTATCAAAATAATAATTTATTATAATATATTTCATAATATCTCTATTAACATTATCCCATTCTTTGGCGATCATTTGGTTCAACTCAGCGTTTCATTAAATGCTGTGTTCCTTCCCCATTACTTCCAATTCTTGAGGTTTTATGTTCTTTTGTTATGCGTTCTTATCACTTCCGAGCAGCATGAAGGTCGCATTTTAAAATATGTTTAGAGTGCCTGTTTTGATAAATATAATGTTTTTTCAGATTCTCAGTAGTTATGCTGATGTTTTCAACTTATACACTCATGTCCATAAATTAAGGATAATGCAAAATCAGGCAAAGGAAGAGTTAGAAGCAAAACAAATTTGACTTATTTGTAAAGCTTATTTATTAAACAAAAGGCAAAGAGCAAAAAAAGATGCTATATGTTTGATATTATTAAAAAAATTAGAGAATTTTTCTCCCTGGAGCAAATTACAAAAAAAAAACCTATATACAAGAAACCAATATTACATGGTTGGTATGATTGTTAATACATTGTATGTCTACTATATGATGCAATACAGTCCGTACAACGCCTAGGTATGCTGAGTATCAAATTATCGATCTGATCTTGGGGGATATTACACCACTCAAAAAGCAAAGCTCTCCGAAGTTCCGGTAGACATGTAGGAGGAGGTTGACGGGCTGCAACTCGTCGGCCAAGCATGTCCCACACGTGCTCTACTGGATGCAAGTCCGGTGAGAATGCTGGCCAGTCCATACGGGTGATATCCTCCGATTGAAGGGATTCGCTTACGATGTTTGCACGGTGAGGACGGGCCTTGTCATCCCTAAACACAAATTGTGCGCCCATGGCGACCCGAAACAAACGTACATGTTGTTCCAGAATGACGTCCCGATAGATTTGGCTTGTCATGGTTCCAATTTGAACATGCAGGTCAGTTCTGGAATCCAGAATAATTCCACCCCAAACGAGCCCTCCTGCATCACCGTAACGGTGTCGTTCAATGATGTTTTCTTCGTGGTAACGGGTACCTGGAACTCTCCCTATGAATGTCCGGCGAGAATCAGACTGAAAGCTAAACCTGGACTCGTCGGAAAACATCACACAAGCCCACTGTTGCGGTGTCCACAATGCATGCTCTCTACTCCAGGCTAACCGCAGGCGACAGTGAGTTGCAGTAAGTGGAACGCATCTGACAGGTCTACGAGCACATAGACCAATCTGCCCTAAGCGTCTGTACACGGTCTGCCTTGAAATTGTCGTACCAGTGGCTGAAGAGAGCTGACGAGACAGGTCTGAGGCTGTGCTCCGCCTGTTTCTTTTGGCAGTAACTGCCAAATATCGGTCCTCATTCGGCGTTGTAACCCTGGGACGACCTGTGCTGTAACGTCTACTCATATTACCATCATCTTGGAATCGTTGCCAAAGCCTGGAGATGACACTCAGGGCAATTCCAAGTTCGTCTGATACTTGCAGTTGGGTATGCCCACATTCCAGACGGCCGATAATTCTATCACGTAAAAAATCATCCAAATGCATCCTTTGTGTCATAACTATTCGGTTATTGCACTGAAATGCTTATAAAGCGCCTGCGACAATTTTACTTCTTTGCCTGTATTCCTTATATATCACTCTCTTACACTCTCGTCATTGTGACGTACCATCGGTGTCATCTGGTTACTTTCTGAAATTTGCATATGATTCTTGCAGATGTGTGTAGTGATTTTACAGGTGATATATTTATTTTAGAGTTCGATTTCCGCGTGACTCCGAATTATCCTTAATTTATGGACATGAGTGTATTTTGAATTGTTTATATACTTAAAAATATTAATTATAGTTACAACAACGACCAGTTTACTTACTTTTGTGGAAGACATGCACCTTCATTTAAATGCATGTCCACCACTGTGTTTTAATGCCGATTTTATTACTTTGGATTTAGCTTTCTTTCTCCCGTTTTTTTAGACAAATCTGGCCATCTGAACTTAAATTTTTATAGCTGTCCAAATTAGCCATTGATTTTCTGAGGAGCTTGAAAGGTTTCTGCCCCCCCCGAAACGACCAAATGGTGACCAGTTGATCTAATTGTCACTATTCTCCCAGTTTCAAGAAAAAATAATGTATTAATTTTTTCCTTAAATTTTGAAAACTGTTTTTCCGAACTTAATCCCGAATTTGTTGAAATTCTTATAAGGATATAATCCTGATTTTAAAGTGTAAGCTTCGGTGACAGACGATACTTTTCTTGTTTAGAACTCGATTTCCTTTTTCAAATCGTTTTATATTTTGCGACACAAAACACTTACCGGTTTAGCATTTTCTGTATTATATTTATCTTTCTTGAAGTAAACGTTAACAGCTATGAATAAGAATCCAGGAACATAAAATTATTATGAAAGAAAAACAAGCAAATTGAAAATTAGATAAAAAAATTATACGGAAGTAAATCTTAAATAAAACTATGGATTTCGAGGGCAACATCCTTTTTCCTTAGGAGGAAAAACATGTTATTCTTGAACGAGAGGAATCTATATCAATTTGAGATCAAGAGAATTTTATTTTGAATCTACAGCAATCCAAGTTTTTCCCTTTGAAATGTAACTTGTTTTCTAAGTTCTTATAATGTTTATTTATGGTACTGTTTTATCATTCATACAAAAAATGCTTAACTGAAATGTATTTACAAAATAAATTTCCAATGTTTAAATCGGTGTCATATTGTCAAACGTAAAAGGGCATAGAAGATTTTTTTTTATTTTATAGGAGGAAAACGCTTTCAAAGACATCTATACGTTTTTTGCACCGACTGTTATTTTTATTTTTTAAATTGATTAATTACTATATACAAAAGTTTTGCGATATTTTATAATGCATAAAATAAATATATTATAAAAACGCAGTGAAAAGAATAATTTAACCTTCGTACATATTATATTTACAGTGTCTTTATCAATCTAAGGCTATAAGTAACTGCCACAGGCGTGCACTAGTAGTGTAATTGATTAACAATTACACTACTACCAAACATTGATTAACATGTAATTGGTTCGAATCCAAGCGACAGCTTAGTTGAATTCGAAAAACTTTACTTTTGCAAGTTGTCTCTCGAGAGCCTTTTTACTTGGTTCGGTAAAATACGTATTTTTTCTAAACGTAATGTGTGTATACTTAAAGCATTAAGCATGGTTTTATAAACTTTTCATAGACCCGAATATCAATTAAATTTTCAAGACTTACAGATTTTGATTAAAAATACTAGTAAAAAATGCCTTAGATTGCGTTAATTTAAGAAGTATTTGTTTCTATTCTTGCAATTTCTTAATGTTTAATGCATTCAGCCGAGTAAACTAGAGTATGAATTAAGTTATTTTCGGAACGCGAGTAAATACGTTCAAGATATTTTTTTCCAGATATGAATGCAGTAAAATATATACGCTACAATTTTGACTTAAAGAAAGAGGTTAAAAGAAGTTGAGTTAAAACAAAAATGCAAATTGGCGGAAAAAAGACCACTTTCTTTTATTTGTGCATTAAAGGGGTTAATAATGTTTTGAGTTCATAGATTTTATGTGATTTTGGTATCTTCGATGAAACCCGAGGAAGTATACTGTAATGCAGTAATTTACAGTGCTATGTCTGCAAAGTTATTTAGGCATTTCCAAAACAAACTTCACACCCAACTAAAATAAATTTCAAATTTTACATAAAATAGCATTTTGAAAACTTTACCTAATTTTATTAAAGCACAAACAGCAACAAAATAAAACAGACTTAATGATAAATTCATTTCGACTGCATAATACCTTATGTACGTTTGAACGAAACAACTGACTTTTTATTATATTTTATGATTTCAAGTTTGCTTTTCATTACATTTTCTTCATAAATTAAATTAAATTTAGTCATTTATTATGCACATATTCCTATCGTATACTATGATCACAGTCGCATACATTATCCAGTAGTAGCTATGAGTTGAGTAGCTATTTGCAGAACAAGAAGGAAAGAACAATCTTCACTATTTAGTGTTTATAAAAGTTTAAACCTATACATTAATGCAAACAGAGAATAAACTGCTTACTCTCTAGATAAATAATCTGGCGGATTTAAATTGGATTAACGTGACTCCAACTTATATGCATTTACAAAACTTCGTTCTATCTGACTTTCTCTTATTTAATTTTGCTGTACGACTTTTGTTAAACCCTAAACAGTTTTACAGTAATCTTTAAAGAAGCTTTGGAGTAATTTCACTACTTTCCAAATTTCTTTTCACTACTTTCCAAATTTTCAGTTTCAAGCAATGGCAAATAAATTTTGCAAGATAAAATGCACATTTTGCTTTTTCTATGTAAAACCAAAATGTTTCATTCGTGTATTTTATAGAAATTTAGTGAAGCTCCTTTATTTGCATATTTAAATTTAGTGGAACTCCTTTACCTGTGCATTTAAAATTAGTGACGCTCTTTTTTTGCAAATTCGAAACACAGTATAAGTACCCTTTATAGATTTAAGTTGTTCAAGTTCTTTTAGGGGAAATAATAATAATAATAATAATAATAATAAAAAACCTGTCATTTAAGCTTTTCTGTTGAAATTAGAAGGCAAAGGAGTAAACACATTTACAGGGGATTTAAGAGTCACAGGGATATAAGGCACGTATTGTTTTAATTCTTCGAGGTATTTAATTTTATGAAATACTGTTCATTACTTGTCCATTTCTGAAGGGTCTGAAGAATCATTTAATATATGTGGTTTAAGGAAGAATATTTTGGAAAGGGCTGCTTTGTCATCATTGGAAATCGGATCTTTTAAAATTCAGTTTTAAGTCCACTTTGTTTAAAAGGAGAAATTTAGTCGAATGGTCTCCGAACAATATTCTCTTCATCTGTCCTTGAGTTAGTAACTTCGTTCCTTTCAGCTACAGTCATACAGTCAACAGTTTTACGGACTGAAACTAGTCCAGATAATTAACGTTTTGTATGCTTAAGTGGATGATGCGCCTGACCTATCGACTATTAGGTGTACCAGAAGAATGCCTTTTATTTCCCACCAATTTGAATAATTGATATAAATCTTAATCTTACTTTCCTCAATTTAAAAACTTTACGTAGTTAAAATATAGCAGTATTTGTCAATTAATAATAATACACTGCTGAAAATTTAAGCAATGTTTTAGAGTTTAATATATGAAGATGTCCGAGAAATTTCTCAAACTACTTACTCAAAAACATAGACGGAATGTGATTTAAAATTTTGTGAAAGTAAATGGAGAGTGTAAAAATATTCTTTCCATGGCTTGTTTTCTATGGCTTTGAAATATTTCTAAAATTCCTTTTTAACTTTTATATTGTTTTCAGAATGATTAGTTGAGGAGTTTATAGACGACCTAAATATTGTGATCTCATTAACAAAAATTACTATTCAACACTATTCGTGACGGTTTGTTATCGAACATTATTTAAGCTAAATAATCTGTTCATAGTCTTGCTAAAATATTAGGAGTTTTAAACCCATGCATTAAGATGCGTAACATTTTAGTTACAATTCATCTCAGATATTCATAGCATAAGTATCACTTGTTAGATACTGAAAATGATTACGCTATTCTCACTATAAGCTGTTTCTCTCGAAACTGATTGTTTACATATTTTAGGTAATTTTATCGCTATAGTTAGCTACGGAATTTAATTAAATAATTCATTTAATGTAAACGTCTGACATTAGTTTCACTTGACAAATTTCATTGATTGTATTACACGTGAAATTATTTGTGTTTACATTTAAAAACGTATTTGTATTTAAAAACGTAACGTATTGATTTTCGATTTTTTTTTGAAACTATAAACGATCTACCGTAACAAAATGGAGGGTAATTTCTAATTGAAAATTATAAAATAATGCTTCATAGCAATTTGTCTGCAAGTTTCGTGGATAAAACTACTTATATTACCTATGATCATTTCCTTTGATAAGGTCGCTAGTGGCCGAGTGAAGCTGCAAGTTCGACCCGGGATTAATACCAAGCTGGCAGGCTGCATGGTTGTCTAACTTAGTTTTCTACACATGTAATATGAATACGAGCCAGTTTCCCTTAAAGAATCCTTCACGAAGGAGATCCATACTCAGGCAGATAGCCCTCGTATGCTTTGCTGTTTTCAGATAACCCAACCTAACGTTTTTGCTGATAATCCTCCATGGGTAGCAAAGTCTAAACCAGAGTTTTTACCCCATGCTCTAAATTTTCATTTACAGTGCATTTAACTGTTATAAGAAAGCAAATATTCAAGGAAGATTGTGAGTTGAAAAATGATGTATTTATAATTATGAAGACTATCGGAATTTTCTATCAAGAACTGCAGAGGAACGTTATTTGGTACTTAAGTATTAAGACCACCTTAGAAGAAGTCATCAAATTTTCAGAGTGCGTCGAACTCCCCCAAGTGTGCGTAATTATTCAATTTTAATGAGCAACGCCTCCATTTTTGTATGCCTCTTTTTATTAATGTTGTATTCCTAATTACACTGTAATGTTCCAATCGCAGTGGATATTTGTAATGAAATCGTGATATTTTACATCACAACATCAGTTTTAAATTTTGCTGTTGTGAAACTTGCTATATAGTGGAAGAAACTGTGGTAAGATTTCCGCAGGAATATAGCATTTTGCCGTAAAATCATAAAAGGGAATCATATTTTTGAATCTGATCTAAAAACAATCACCGCGAAATTTCCATCAAAATCAAACGAAGCAAAACTCACTTGTAAATAGGATTTATTTTTCCGTATTAATTAAAACTTAATTAAAACATATATATATATATATATATATATATATATATATATATATATATAATTTTTTTAAATTATAATTAATTTTTCTGCAATAAAAATCATTAAGTTGCATCAAAGTGGTTGCGTCAGTACCCATTATTTAAAGGCGATAAAGTAAGTCTAATTGATTTTTATTCTTTTTATTAGCTAATGGTTACTAAATTTTTATTTATATTTGTACGTGTGAAACCGTATTTTATTCTGTTTTGCATAGGCCGGTACCTCATTTACACCAGAACTAGAAGCAGTAAAAGATACTTTACCAATTTTTCTAATTAAAAACTAACTGATGGGGTTTCTTTCACATAAAGGATCTTCTAAAAGAGGTGATATGGGCTATTGATTATCCTCAAACAAACATATTTGGGACAAAATTCATAGTAATATGGATCATTATTTTTGTTCATATATTATGGATATTTTAATACCAAACTGAAAGTGCTGTATAGCCTTAATGTAGCATTTGCATTTAACGTATTTGTGATAGCATTACGTTGAAAGATGCAAACTATGTACTTTGAGCTTTTATGCTTAGCTGCGTGACGGAGCCAGTTTCTTAATTTATATGAGCTGTTAGTTTAAGCACTTATAAAAATATTCCTAAATTATGAAACATAAAAATCTCCCATTGATCGTTAAACTCTGTAGAAACAAACACTGTTGTCAATAAATCTTTTAATGAGATTAATGGAAGTGCATTTAAGCGTTAGGAGTAGCAGTTGTTTTTTTGTCTGTCGAACTCATTTTGGATTGGTTCTAAATGAATAAAGAAACCTTTATTTCCTCCAAAATGAGCACGTAAAACTACGAAAATGGATCTTACTAATTGTTTAATTTATTTACATATTTATCATTTCTTTACTTTAGATCTTGAAGTGATTTTAAGCGAAATGATTCCCTCTTAAAGTTTATAACTTTCGTGAGTAATGTAAAACAAGTTACTCAAACGCATATTAATAAACAAATTATTTAATGTTAAATAACATTTCCGAATTTTCTTTTGATAAACGTTTGTTGCGTAATATATTAGAGATAACATATTAACTGATCACGATAAGAAGACAAATATTTTCGTTTCAGAAATTTTATTGAACAAATTATATCATTGCACTTGGGAAAGTAAATTTATGCTCTATAATGTTTTTAAAATCTCGACGAGGTTAGCAATTTAAATAAAGGTTTAACTGATTTTTAATACAAAAATATTGACATCGATTTCTTTCTCCCGTTCCTCCAGGAAGTCATGTCGAATAATAAGTACGGCTAGTTTCTGAAATTTTCTATAGATAAACATACTTCTTTTTACAGATTTATCTAACTTTCAAATTTCATGTATTTGTTTAAAATACGAAGGTAGAACATTTCTAGTTTGCCAGTATGACTGTAATTTGAGTTACATCTAGATCTGTCTCTAAATTAATTAAGCAATCTAAAGAGACACAAATTTCTGACGGACTCTTTTATTTTCACTTGATAATATTCCTACACCTCGAACTCTCGGAAAAATATTAGTTATCATGTAATGTTCTGCTTGTACCGATACTTAAATCAATGTCCTTCAGACCTACTAGACTGATAAAACAGTTATCTCTCTAGTCTGAATCAAATGACAGTTTAACAAATGTTCATTTTATTTAACTCTTGAAATTAACAGAAGGTACAACTTGTGCTATAGCACAAGTATCGGAACGTCCGCCACTTATATGTGTTTAAAATAACATAAACTGAAATTTAAATTTAAGTAAGGTATTCAGAGACTACACACAAAATAGGCTACTTAAGCTGGCTCAAGTAATTAACGACGTGGCTTTAAGGCCGACTAGCAAAATGGCTGAAGCCGGAAAAACTTTGCTAGAACTGACGATAAGCTATCAACTGCAAGCCAGGCTTCCAGAATCCCTAAAACAATTTACACCTTCGGCTTATATACTATATGGTATTTCTCCCGCTTTCTTAGCATGCCTTCGTGGTGTAGTGGTCAGCACGCTCGACGCGTATTTCGAGAGGCCCGTGGCTCAAGTACCGGCGGGAGCATTGCTCATTTTTCATTTTTCCTGCTTCGAAGTGACCTAATGTCTCTACAATACTTATAACTAATTTGCATTCTGCTAAGGACTACGGAAAGAAGTTATAGTAAAGTTTCAAATCATAATGATTGGTTAATTAATATAAAATCTTACAATCATATTTATAATTTTCTGGAGTATGCGCAAAGTACCTAGACAGAAACATGATAAAGGTAATGAGCGTACACTGCACGCATGCACTGTATTGATGATATAACTCTCTGATGATTAACAAACACCGAAGCATGGATATACTGTGTTTTAAGAAATATGAGGCGACATGTTAAGCCTTTGCAATTTTCTGAATTTTGTTATGCTATAAAAAAATCGAGTTTACTGACTAAATGTTTGTTTATGTTTTCAAAAGCAGTGTTGTGATTTCAAAATGATTTCCACGTGAGAGAATACAGGTATTCCCGTAATTTATTTTCTGTGCGCATAAATGAAGAAGTTGATATTGTTATTACGCACGGTTGCATGGTACCTAACTTAATTTTGTAAATGTTTAAAATAAAAATCGTGCTATCGAAATACGCACATACGTAAAGTGTTATAAGAGGTTATGCGCATATTCATTAAACTGCTATAATAAAACCGTATTGCCGTGCTATAGGAGGGTTTTCCTCTATTTTATTATGTAAGGGCGAAACCGCGTTTATAAGAATGTGTTAAATCGTGTTTATCTGTAGAGTGTGAATTCTGATTCAGAAAAGTATATAACACATCAGATAGGCATTATTTTTAGTACAAATAATAACGTAAAATTGCAAAATTTGATTTTTAGTTACAGTTAAAAATGGCCAGTGACTTCAGGATTCTTTATCTGCTGTACCAAAAGAGGAGAGGGAAACAACTTTTATTATCATTACAAGTTTACAATGTGCCGGCCTTCGCAGACGACAAGGCACTGCATTCTGGAGATTGTTGACAACAGTAACTAACGTAACATCGCAGGAGGAATCTGTGTAACTTCACGTTTTATGGCATCTTTCAGTTTATGAAACTCGTTGACTGATGTGTACATCTTAGATAACCCCCAGAAACAGAAACCTGTCGGAGTGAGTTCGGATGGTGGCGTTTGCCACGAAAGTGCAAAGTTACGGGAGATAACTCTGTCTTAAAACATTGTACACGTTGAAATATTGTAATTCTATTAGTTTTCCCCCCTCTTTTCTGTTGTGTTTCCAATGGTCAATTAAAATGCTCTTCTTTGCAAATGTTTTATGCCGGCAATTTTTGTCATACGTGCATCGTTCCAATGATATTAATGCTTTTTCAATGCGCTGATGAATTTGCGCAGGAAAAAAGTGGGTACTGCCATTCGAAAATTTCGAAATATTTTCACTGTAACCGTAACCGCGACAGCTTTGTTGTTTTAAACCATCACAATCTCGAGCGCATACCTTAAAATAGCAATATCTGAAATTTTATTTCGATTAGTTGGGCGGATAGGCCGCTAAGGGCTCATATGTAGGGGAATTTGCAGCAGCAACGAAATCATTAAATAGTTGTGTATAGCCCTGGACAATTTATTAGGTCATTTGGAAAGGCAATGTCTAAGAATGCCAACTGATAAAATAGATCACGGCATTTTTGATGATGTAAAAAGGCATAATGTTTGAGGATTTACGTTTGACTCAACAACTGATCACGGATTATCAGTGCTGTAGGCTATGCATGTTCTGCTTATTAAAGCAGACGTACAGATGAAAATTAGCCACATGAGAACATCAAATGTGACATAATTGTTACGGGAATGTTCTTCAGAAACTGAATTGATTGACTCACAAGACACAACTAATCCTTATATTTGTCAGTCACTACTTCCTTAATCAAAATTCGTATAGAAATATTTTTAAATCGCATCGGAAAAAATTTAAAGCGGTATTTTTTTAAATCGAGAAATTTTGACAAATATTTGACATATTTCCCACGGCTATGCGTATGAGCTTTTTACATACACGTAATGCTTTTCATGTATACTAATGTTCTTTGTTCCATCAAATGCTTTTTTTGTCTTATATGTTTGCACATATTCACCCACTTTTGAATATTCGAACGTTGTGGAAATTCCTCACATTAAAATTTTCCTCTGAATCAGCATTGCACCTTACCTCTACAATACTGACATATTGATTGAAACGCTTTATGCCACACTTTCTACGGTCGACACTGAAAGATTTACTTTTATAAGCAACTGAAAGCGCCATTAAGGTTTGCAGCATGCAAAACAAAAATTCCCATGGCAAAGATACGGTTACAGAATGACATCAGCATCATTAGTAGGTTCATTAAATGGGAAAAAACAATTTTCATTAACAACACACCGTCCTTATTGTGATTGTTTTCTAAATTATATCAAAACTACTAGAATATTTCTAACTAGCTAGTTAATATCAAATATTTATGAAAAGAGGAACTTTTTTATTGATTGCCGTAATCAGGGATTCCCAACTTTTTTCTTGCACTGACCCCCTCTTACATTTTTCTTTATAATATATAGTATACAATATAATTAGAATGAAAATAGCTGCACATGGGTAACTTAAAAGTAACAATTAGACTAAGCATACAAACAAAATTAAAAAAAAATATTTATTAGGGTTTGTTTTATTATTTTTGTATTTTTGTTTTTAATTTACTAAATAAAAACAAGTTTCCAGAAACAAAAAATCACAGTTTCTTATTGCATAAACGTTTTATTTTATTAATATGATGACTGCGTTTAATATACGAATAAAATATTTGGATTTTTTGGCAAAAAACTCTTTAAGTAATTCATAAATCCCTTCGTTCAAAAATATTAACCCGTTTCTTATTTTCCATGATAAATTACTCACTTGACTAAATTCTGCTTCCAACTAGGTACGAACAGAAAAATGTCGATTATATTGTTCGGTAACAACTTTTTATTTTGGGATACCTTTTTGGCTGATGTAAATTCCAAAAATTTGCGTATACACTTTTTTTTTAAATAAGATTTGTGCCTGAATATCCTCCTTCAATGCAACCAACTCTTTTTCTATAATAATATCAAGATCAAATATATCGCAGTTCAGTGGTTCTATAAGCCCACTGGCATATTCAAATTTGCAGTGTTCTGGAAGTGAACATTAAAATCATCTTTTAAATTTTGCAAGCGGCTTGTATAGAATAATATACCGTGTAAAAAATTTTAAATTCAAAGTTTAAGTCTTGTATTTTCTTGCGTTCCTGTGTTTTATATGTTGCATTTTTTGCATAAAACATTTATATATTTTTAAAATGTATTATTGATTTTTAAAGTACATTAAATAATTTATGAGTATATTTTTATATCTATTTTATAGAATTTACTACCTTGCTACATAACGTAGCTATATGGATCTTCATTATGCTGATTAATTGCCCGTGCATATTCGGCTATCGTTCCCCAATCATCTCCTTGATCATAACTGACCTCCTTTAACATTTTTAGAACCCCCAGGAAGTCATCAATACTGTCCCTGATCTGGATTATAGTTCTCCAACCTTTTTTTTTTTTTTTTTTTTGGCTCACTATTTGTTTTGGCCTTATGTGTTTCCCATGATAACGTCTCATTGGAGTAAACTGTCTCTGTTATAAGTTAAATGTGTAGCTCACTGTGTGGTCTTTAATTCTTGAAGTTAGACTGAAAATACTGAAATTAAAAGCTAAACTTATTTTGACTGCATTTTTGTTACGCTATTGCTAAAATTTGCGAGTTCAGTTATTCCCAATCTTTTCCTCATTTTTGTCATAATATACATAGCAGCTTCATCCTATAATACTGATATGATCTAGGTAACTAATAATCAAACTCAAAGGGTTGTAAAAGACCATAAAACTAGTATTTTACGTTATTTTGCAGCTACAGGCCTCGACAATAATTTTTTAAAGATTTTGATTTTAATTATTTGTCCGCTGATAGTTCAAGAAACCGATCTTCACTCTTTGATAAAACCTCAACGAAACGAGTTTGAGTTATAGCCCAAAATCGATTGTTAACTTAATCACGTAAAATGTTAATCAGTTGCTAACTTGTATCATCATGGAGTGCTTCCGTGGTTGGCCGTAAGTCCTAATTCCTTAGTCACAGCTTCTTTTCCGCCGAGAAAAGATTCGAAAACTGGAAAAATTCTCCTTGTCAAAATTCTTTCTTGAAAGTCTAATACAAATCTTAATGCGTAGGTGAAAGATGCCGTTATGACAAATTTCAGTTCATCTCCTTTAAACAGTAAATTCGTCTGATTGTATAAATCTATCAGTCTACGCCGCTTTTTATCTACAGTTAGCTTTGATGCAATAAAACATTCGATATCTGATCTAAAAGTTGGAAGTGATTCGATTGTATTGTCAAACCTATGGTGAATTTAACATCATAAAAATAATATTTTTTAGAGTCACTAACATATCTAATGGAAAATAAGGATAACTACTAAAAGTGTACATTGGTATGACCAAAAGTGTCGCAACACACAGCAAGCGGAAAGATAAAATTATGTAACTTAAAATAATAAAAATTATTTAAGTACAATACATGATGATAATGAAATAATATGTATAAAATCGAAATGTTTAAGACATCAGCATGACAATAAAGATTCAAAGATAACGTTGCTAAATTCAAGAACGAGTTAATGATAAAGAAGGACTGAAATTCCTGTAATAGTTACTAACCAAATAAAATCCTGTAATATTAAAAAAAAGATTATTCTTAAAATGCATAACACATAAAAATGAAAAAGAACAGAATGCAAACTATGTTACGGAAGATAAGAAGGCTTCTCAAAAACCTGAATGGCAAGTGCTTGATCATTAGATATTTTACAGTAATCGGGTCTGATAAGTTGTATGTACTTGTGCTAATTTTTATTTTAATTTAAGTATTGTGCATTATATTTTCTCGAGTCGTAAAAATCGAACGGAGCTTTATTCAGATAGCTTGAAAAAGGTTCATGCTTGTGAGTGATTGCTTCCGTTAATTAAAAGAGCGAATGCATCTGAAATAACAATATCTAAAATTGAATTACGTGATTTGGTACGAATTTTGCAAAGATATGTAATTACAATACTTGTACACTAATAAATGCTTTCTCTTTTAATGCTTATGCTCTGAAATTTCTTCAGGCTCATTCTTTGCTGCCCTTAGGATTAACAGGTCAGGAAGACAGGACAGCCCTTAGAATTAACAGGTCAGGCGAGACAACAGAATTTCACCATTAATCTTACAGGTATAGTCCCACCGCGCTAATTGTGGAGCGTCGCCCCAGTTTTGATGGAAAACACTCGGGATGACGGATCCGAGGATCTCCCACCCCATCTTTACCTACGCCCAAACCATAAGAGAGGAATTCTTGCTCACCAATATTTTAATTGCCCCCAAGCCACACAGGCACAATGGACTTGCAAAAAGCATACCTTCTCCGGGATTCGAACCCAGGCGCCACGATAAGACTGCGAGCATAGTTAGCCTCTGTATCTATCAGAAGAGACCTAGGATTAACAGATACAAGTTGAAGCAAGGCTAGCATATGTGCATTTCCTAAGGTGCATTAGGTATCGCCGGCACTTGCTCGTTGTTAAGCTCCGCCCCAATTTTGATGGAGAACATTCGGGGGGGTGAGATAATCTAAGGGTCTCCCACCTCTCTTCGCCGCCGTCCAGCAACCACTTAAGTGAACTTTCAGCTCGCCTTGTATTTTGAATGTCCCCTTGCTGCACAGACAATATATGCTTACAATCATCCATGCCTTCTCCGGAATTAGATCTCGAGCCCATCGGTATAGTAGTCAGATAGCTAACCACTATACCATCTGGGCGGCTTTTAGAATTAACAGTAAACCTTTGAAATCCTCATTACTAATGATAGGAGAGCCTGATCTAGATAGAATGAAAAAAAAAAAAAAAAAAAAAAAAAAAAAAAAAAAAAACCATGTAGAGCAAACTGTGTTTTCTCACATCATGTGTAAGTAAAAAGCACTGTAGTATAGTTTTGATCTTTAAATTTATCTTCTAAAATCGTTTCATTTTAATGTAAAATTCATTGCTTTAAATTACATTTCATCTTAATAAAATATTTATCCTCTTGCGTTGAATTCAAAAAATTTCTAATTCTTCTCATATTTGAAATTTCTTTTTCCCTTTATACGAGAAAGTATTCATGTCATAAAACGGCTAACTTCATGAATTTGGCTATAGATTCTCGCAAATTATGTACGTATGGTGAAAACCCGTACACTGCATAAGAAACTAGTTTCTTCTTTTTATGACATTTTAAAAATCTTAATACAACAGAAATATTTAATACATTTTTTTAGACTGGCACTGCCCTATTTGGAATGAAATTATCATCAGCAGATTTACATGAAGAGCATCTTTTTTTAATTACTTTATGGGGCTCTATTTTATTTCCCTAGCAGTGAATTTTGATTTTGGAAATAGTCATTTTAATTTTACTACTACGCTTTTCTGCTAGAATGAGTCTTCAGTTTAACCCTTTATGCAAAGTAGGGTAGAAACTACTATTAACTAACTGCTTTTCAGTCACGTTGTTTCGCGACTAGTCAAAGTTTGCTATTTTACGGGCGTGCATATTAATTGCTTGTTATTTACGCCAGTGATATTAGGAAGAGCCAACTACGTGTTAAATATCTCTATGCATCTTCGGCTGACTTTTCAACTTAGAATTAGTCAGTTAAAGCAATAAGTGCTGGCTATTTGTACGTTCAAGTGGGGCCATTTGTGAATATATTTGAGTTAAAATAAAAGGGCATTTTAACACTTCTTATGTTTAGTTTAGTAGTTTAAATATCACGCTGAATAACAATCAAAAACAAAATCCAACATTAAGAATCAGCGTAAATTTCGAAAAAAAAAAAAAAAAAAAAAAAAAAAAATGTTGCTAAGGGCAAATGATGTTGTTGTTACCGACCCAGTAGAACTTAGCGAATAGTCACTTTACAGTTCTAGGAGGTTCAGGTTTCAGCATTCAGTTTACTTTAATTTAGATGGTATGCTATAATTTGTTGAGAACGAACTTGAACAGTTTGAAGGCGGCGAAGCACTTTCGCCCTTCTCTTGTGTTGTGCCAAATTTGCCTAGAAGCGCTATCACGCTGCTGTTTGTTACTATAATTTTTGCATTAATTGGGATCAGTTGTATTCATATAAGTTGCGGGTTTTATTAATATTGTGATTTTAAATAAGATAAGAATTAATCTCTTAGGCATGATGCGCTAAGAAAACGGAGCCCACTGGAACGCTAACGGTGGCCCACTGGAGTTGCTCACTTCATTGGTCCACCGTTTGAATTGAATGTTGTATTTCACACATCTTTTGACTTTTACAATGTTTTGTGATACTGTTAACAGTATAAGGAAAGAATATCCAGTTTTTGTTTTTCATACGCCAGTGTCAGGCATGAACTGTATTTTTTTCATGCATTGTACTTCTGTATCGTTTGCACGTAATCCGCGTTGAAGTCTGTCGTACAAAGAAACAGCCCCGCGAAAAATTTAGCCGTGCCTAAGAGGTTAAGGAAAAGGTTTTCTTTAGAAAAATTATCTGGGCGAAACCTGCGGCAGTATGAAGAATGTAGTGAATAAAATAATAATAGAATTAAACGATCCAACTTAATTTGCGCTATAATGCAAAAAAGGAATTTATAGACTATGTGCAGTAAACAATCTTGTAATAAGCAAGAATAAAATATTTTTGTTGGTAAAAGTTACTTTTTATGTAATAATTAATTATAACCGTTCCTATTATTCTCCCCTTCCCCCCAAAAAAAAACTACTCATTTTATTCCGAACTTTCTGAGTCGAAAACGAAACCTTGCAATTTTTTGGAAAGGAAGGAAAAAGTCGCACGTCTTTCTTTCAGTAGTAAACCAGGCAGAAAATTTGTCCGAAACAGTTGTTCGTGTGAAACAAACGCCGTGTGATATGGGCCTGATATGACTGATATTAGTTAGTTTGTAGAGACATTAGGTTATTTCGAAGCGGGAGAGATGAAAAATGAGGGATACCCTCTCCGGGACTCGAACCACGGACCTCTCGGATACGCGTCGATTGTGCTGACCACTGCACCCCGAAGGCATGCTAAGAAAGTGGGAAAAATACATTATAAGTTTTTCTCATGATTTATGTGACGTCGAAAATATGTAAAGTTACCTGATTGTAAAACGAGTTAAAATGCGAATTACTTAGTTTGGATTAATCTTGAAAGTTCAGACGTGAAGAGCAAATGGCAACACTAATTGGCATTCAGAGAAAATTAACTACTGATATTCTATCTATCGTAATCATGCTTCCTATCCTACACAAATCATATCACTTCCTCATATTGTATTATATGTCTTATATCAAAAATGTAAGATCGTCGTAGGTATCGAAGCATCTTGTTTCTGTTCAGTGGACTAATATATTAAAATTATGCCTCACAACTTACGCGTAATAATCAATAGCTTTATCTCTGCTCAGTTTTAACGTTAAAAATAAGTAGTTAGATATTTATTTTTAATATTTCCGTATCGTTATAGCAGCTTTTCTTAGTATAGGGTGTGGTTTTAAAAGGTATCTTTATTTGTTTGAAAAGACAAATACCATAAGCAGACTGGGTCATGAAACTCTTGTTGGTTTCTATATTTCCACATGCGGTCATAGTTGGAAACCTACATTGAAAGAAGTTAACAACCAGGCAAACAAAAATACAAGCAGTACAAGCAGATTTCATAATTATCCAGTAAAATGTTCGTAATGCCTGTAAAATTTGTTAAACTGCCTGTTCTCTATTTTGTTTTATCCACATACGTAATTTATGAATGCAGAATATATTGTGTATTAATATCTGTTCGTGGTTGGTTGATCTGGTAAACTGCCCTTTCATTCCTCATTTAAATAACATTATAACAATACTTTGTTTTAATGCTAAGGAATATACAGGAAAAATATCAAAAATGATATGAACCGGAACTGGTAAAACCCACCATGTCTCTTTCATACTGACGTATAATCTCGGCCAGAAGCAATTACTAGGCTATGTTTTCACTTCTATCACCCGGAGATCTGTGGGCGTTTTAAATGAGTATCTTCTCATGTCACTCTTAATCCTTCTTCCACTGAGATGCACTGCTGGTAACAATTAAGAAATCAAATCAGGGCTGAGAGGTTAAGTTATTTCTCTATTAATCACTTAATTAAGTTCGCATACTTTCTTCCGCCTCTAATCTCCTTCGAAGACTTGAATGATGTTAGTGAACTGAAGACAGATATCTGTTTTATTCTTCGCATGTCTTTCTCTTTTTATGAATAATTCTTTTCTCTCGTTTCGATTATAAAGCGCTTGAGGTAAGCGATCAAAATTCCAGAAATGTTTTCGGAATGTATATATAAGCGCTAGAAAGGTAAAGTGCGAAAATTTGTGCATTGTAATGTGGTATTAAATTAGCATTTCTTTATCATGAACGAAGGAGGTCGCGAATGACTCCTCAAAAGGAATGCTTAATTGTTTTATTTGAGGATTAACTTCTGGAATTTTTGCTATTGCTCAAAGATATTAGATTGTAATTATTAAGACACTAACAACCATTTTTCTTCTTTAAGATGTTGGTTTGAGAAACGCGTCTTGAAATAACACAATCTGTTTCTCATTGAGATTGAAACTCTATGCAACTGGATTTTCAAGATAGTCTTTTCTACGTAAAAGCGCAGTTTTATGAATCTAATGTCAAATGCTTACTTACGTTATGTGTGCTATCAGGATTAGAAAAGTATTTACAAAGCTTAACACAATTATCTCATTAAATTATATCAGAATTTAATTACAAAGATCAACAATCCACCCACTGAGAAATTTCGTTTTAGATTTACTTCTAATGTGTAAAAATTCTTGTGTTTCGTAACGAATGTTTCCGATTAAATATTAAATATATAAATCTGCTTACCTAAAATTTTGATCCCCTCCCCCGACTGTTAAGTAAGAGAATCGAAAGTAATGGTCGAAACTGCAGTTGTGTAATATATTTGCAGAAAAGTACTCGGAATATATCAGAATGTTCATCTGATTTTCTCTTACAAACATGTAAGCAAGAATATTAAAAGAATATTTGAAAAATTCTTAAATAATAAATGAGGTATAGAACTCTACTTATGCCAATTCTGTTTTGTGAAAAGTGGACCGTCAATGAACCTAAAAACGTTCTAAGTGTGTCATGTTTATAAATTCACTGAAAAGGTCAATAACTCTCAAAGTGAGATTTCTAAAACTTTCCCTGGCTTCTTATAATGAAAGTTTTGTGCTTTTTGCAAATATTTTCTAACATGCTTTTTATATTTTAAATAAAATTTAATTATCTTCCTGTTCTGAGTTGCTTTTCCCTACAGTGTAAGTCGTAGATATGATACACAAAATTTTATTTATTTTCTTGCATGACATTGGCATATATTGTAAGAATGTATATTGGATATATGTGAATGGTTAGTAAAGAAACATTAAAGAAACCGTGACCAATTATTTTCAACGTTTATATAGAATAAACTCTCTGGATCAAAAATAAAAAAGGAGTACCACATAAAATTTGATACACGTGTGTTTAATAGGGAAAAAATGGACTGAATAAAAAACGTCCTTGTACTGATAGTATTCTTAAAAAGGATATGCGCTGAAATGTGACCTTCTACACCAGTTTCCAAAGTGGGGTATGCGTACCCCAAGGTGCACGTCGAAGTAACCTCACGATCACTTGTGACTGTATTCTTAACGTGAGTTCGAGGCTGTATCATTGTTCGGTGCGTGTGGTGAGCTTAACATTATAGATAAAGCAGCTTTAAAGCGCATACGAACGAAGTCTTTTACAGCAAGCGAGTAACTTAGTGGTAACTTTTTGTATGGGAAGCTCTGCCTTTGAAAGGAAGATATCTCTGAAGTTCATGAAGAAGCTGTCTTTTTCGTGCTCATGCGCTTTAAAGCTTAATATGCTAAGCTTACTTATTAAACTTAATATATTAAGCTTTTAAAGCTTAATTATTAAAGTTAATATATTATATCATATTATATTGGATACAACTTGTAATTATTTTCATCTTAGGTGTACGCGATCAAAAAGTTTGAAGGCTTCTTCGTGCGCATGCGCAGCTTTATATATTATATCATATTATATTGGGTACAACTTATAATTATTTTCGTTTTATGTGTACGCGATCAAAAGGTTTGGAAATCGCTGCACTTACACCTTTGGGCTAAATTGCTCATTTTGTTTTCTGATAAGATTTATAGAAAAAAAAAACAGCGATTAAGAGTGTTAATTTTTTTCCTCGGTATAGCGCCTAGCTGTGCAGGTTCGACTTATAGAAACTGGCCATATTAAAGTACGATGGCTGTTTTTAACGTGTGGGGCGCGAAGCTACAAAAGTGAAAAACTGAAAACAAAATTCGAAAATATGAAATATACATCTATTGAATCTAAAACAAGTTAAACAGCTTTATGATGTTAGAAAAGTAGATATAGAATTAGATAAACCCGGATAAAAGTTAAGTGGAGATAATAAAATATACATCTATGGCATACCATGAATTAAAAAAGAACAAATGGTATTAGTGCGTTCTTTGAGCCAATTTGCGGAATAAATCTTTCTGTAACAGTGCGTTAAATTAAAAACTGAAACTCTAGAGTTCGCTTTCTGTGTTTGGCTGGAAATTTGTCTTTACTTCCGCTACTGTAGAATATCTAGATTTCACACAAACAAGTAGTAGAAATCTGCAATACTATAAGAAATTATCTTTTATTCTATGCTGGAAACTGTTCATCTAGTCCAGCTCAAAACTCAACAGTGGTTTGTTACCAAACTCCGTTTTAATGTTACCACTTACTGTAGGTCTATGAATAGCTCTTATTGTTCAACTGAGAGGCCTTCCGAAGTATTTTAAAATAGGTCTCTGAGCCACTCGTATGATTTTTATTAATTTTTGACTTTTATAACATACCTTGTAAAATTGTAAAATTTCAGATGATTTTGAATAGTGAAAATATAACTGTGAATTAATCCTCATTAGCAGTATAGATTTTAAGAACGTCGTTCCCATTACTAAACATCTCAAAGGTTTTCTACTTACGCGTATGTTCCATAGTTCGAATTTTCTGCAAAAACATTCACCTTGTCCCTCATCTCCAAGATACGTGTATTAGCTCCCTGAATTTGAACATTTAACATGTTAAGTTTATCAGATATGCTTATTAAGTAACTCAGTTTTGTCATTAATAAATAATCTCGAAATATTTCTCCTTTTCCTCTTCCTCCAAAGAGGCTGCTAATTCATCTCTTAATTAAAAGAAAATTTATCCTTGATAACTACCTTGCTTTACAGTAAAAAAGTAAAACTGTATGTTATGCATTCACATCTTTGCAAACAGCAGAAAAGTCTTGATTTTAAGGGTCTCATTTTTATATAATTTATATAATTCAATGGCCAACGCATTGTTCAGACTAGGAATTAATTCTTTGTCAGCTAGGTCTTCTCTGTGAATCATGCAGTGTGCCCAAGTACACTGAAAGAATTTTGTGTTACTTATGTCTGTAAAATTTGGAATTTTACAGACATTGTTAGAGCACCATCTGCTCATATTCCAATACAGTTTTCCCATTGTATGCTGACTTTAGTTCTAAAATTATCCAATACACTGAAGAAAGCAAGTGTATTGGATTGTCTTGCACCAGTTCACAAAATGAAAGCTCCTCCACTGCTTCTAAATCAAACTCGAACCCAGAATCCAACCAAAAATCGAAAGTAAACAATTAACCCTCTGTTGCCTCATCAACCTGAATTGAGAACAAGCTCCCACGTAGTTTCGGCAATATCTGCTCCTGTGTAACTTCAGTATGTCACTAATTTGACGAGCATTTGATAAAAGGATGAAATGCAGTTTGTCTCAAACGTAATTTCCTCAGTAAAGCTTTGTCATTAACAGCAAAATTTTTTAAAACCATATTTTTGCTTTTCATATAATTTTAGTTTAGCAGCAAAAATATTCCTGAGATTTATTAACGTATTTGCTATGTGTATTTCCAAATGGTGCTTGGGCTCACCAGCGGCCGAGCGGTAAATTCGCTGAAAAATGGTAGTTCGGTCCGCGGTTCGAATCCCACGAACGGGCTGGCTGCATGGGTTTTCGTGGTTTTCTCCATGTTTAAACGTATATACGAGCCCGTTTCCCCTAGAAAGTCCTCCGCGAAGGATCCTTTCCCTAAGGCAGATAGCCCTCGAGTACTTTCCCAGAATCAAAATAAGCCATACCAAACGCAATGATGCATAAGCTTATTGGGTTTCATGATGTCCTTCTCCGAAATTTTCGAACAAATAACACAAAGGGACCTCTTTTCGCGTCTACTTCAGTTCTCGTAAATCCAAAAGTTAAATACTCTTCACAATATTTTCTTCATTTAACTTTTGGAAAGACACTTTTCTCCGCGCTTTTTGATGCTTCATAGTTGTCCGATGCACATTTGCGTCCAATTAAAATTTTTTCCATAGCGTTGAGCTTAAAAATGTTTGGTTTTTACAATGTATATTCCAGTTGTTTCGAGCACTATTAAGTATTTAAATCAAACAATCAGACTGAAATATGATCTCGCCAAAAAGGTGTTCATATTTATACTTGGTATGGTATCTCTAGGTTCATATTTATACTTGGTATGGTATCTTGGTAGGTGTATCTCTAGTAAATTCGGCAAAATTAAAACTTTGCACAAGAGTGCGAAAAAATAGAAGGGCTGGGCAGTGTTGTCTTGTGTGGCGTAATTTCACTATTAGTCGGGAAATTTTAAACTGTCGGTAGCAAAAATAAAGGAATACATTTTTATTAGGATTTTAAAAAATGTTAGGAAGGGGCAAGATTAAAACTGTAATGAAAACTCAGATGCGCAAATACTTAGTATACTTTAGCAGTTCTCAATCTATCTTGGAGGAGGATCAGATTTTAAGCCAACTTTATACTCGCGAAGAAGATGCGTCAGAAATACTAGAGTCGAAGCTCAGAGAAAAATTTGCTTCTTCTAGGAGAAGCCCATTTTGTTATTTTTGAAGTACGTTTACCAACGTGATTGCAAGGTCTCTCTGCACGAGAATTTCTGTAATGTAATAGTACGAATGATTTCACTGAATGTAGGGTAATTTTATGGCCTGATAACCTGTCGATAAAACACTACTGCTCTCTGATCTCACAAGCTAACTGTGCTGGGCGGGGTGTGTCGAGCAGCACTAACGTAATTAGACTGTAAAATTTCTTTCAAGATCTGTGACTAAAGGCAGGGTTTAAAAGTGCAGCATGTTAAATTATTTAGTTGGCACATTCATATTATAAGACATTATTTTTATGCAGGTGATATCTTGGGGCACAAAAGCCCAACAATTAGATAAGTTGAATGATTACAAATATAAAAGCCCAGACACAGGTTCAGGTTGCTTTATTATATTGTGTGGAAGGTGTTATATTGCTGTGAGCCCGGAGATCAAATTCCCTTTGACTGAATGATTAATTAATGGACTGGAATTCCAGTTTGAGTGTTATCTTATATCTGCATGAAGCGTTTAAAACTATATTCTTTGAAAACAAGTTGATAAAACTAAAAGTTAATTTCAATTATTGTAAATATTTTAATATGTAACCCTCGTAGCATATTAAATTCATAAAATTAAATATAAATATTTTAAATAATATGTTTATATTTATCAAGTCTCAGTTAGAATATTTCACAAGAAATATTAATGCATAAACACTTCAAGTACTTCAGTTACATAAAGGAAATTCTCTCTGATATTTGTACCTCATTTAGGAGAGGATTTTAACGAAATTAAATAAACTTTATTATTACACTTTATTTGAATATTTAACGCTATGCTAATTTATATTTCTAAATTCAAAAATATCTGGCAAAAATATGAAAGCAGGTATAAGAAACCGAAATAAGATTTTGTAATGCATAAATAAGATATGAAATGTGCGAAATAAGGTATGTGCGCAAATAACGCGTTGAGATATTAAAAGACGCTGCTGAGCGATATATGAAACTTTTATCGGGGGAGTAAATAGTCACTGCCCGCGCAGATTTCGAGCGGTATACATGGCTGCACAGGAGCAGAGCTCGTGCCGATATGCACTTTATCTATAGTGTTGTGGACGGAAACGGAGAAGCTGCTCGAGCAAGGCACTCGGGAATCGTGCGTTGCTGATCCATTTTAGCTTTTAAGCCTATTCTAGGAATTTTTGAATTACTCTGCGTAGTAAAAATAAAATTAATTATAACTGGCGGTCTTTAAGTTGAAGTGAAGCCGAAACTGAAGGATAAAGTGAAATAAAAAAGTTAACTATCAAATTTGGATCATGCATCAAGAGTGAATTAGATTTTTAACTGTACAAGCAAAGTACATAAGTCGAAAGTTTCCCAGGTAGAACGGAAATTAAGACGAGCCCTAATTTAAATAAAGCATCCAATAATCAAACGACAAAGGACTATAAAATGAAAAAAAAAAAAACAACAACGAAAGTTAGAGAATTGTGTAAAAAAACAAGGGGGCAGCATTCCCTTGAAATGTCTGATTTCGGCGAAACAGTGCCTGATTATTGAGAATTTTGTAGTAAATATTTATATATGAAAACGCATAATCCGCTGTTATTTATAATGCTCGACGTCGCTGCAGACTATAAATCTTGGACCCGATTCCAGTTGTCTGCAGAGTTTCTTTTTATGAGATTTTATCTGCACATGAAAAGTATTTTAAGAAAATAAATGAAAACAAAATTTGGTAGTTTGAATAATTTAAGTTACTCGTTGAAACTAACGGTCAGTTATGTTAGTAAAAAGTATTTCAGTATGAAAGCTTAGTAAGCAAACGACAAATTTAAATGATACGACATTTGGGTAGCATTTAACTATCATCCGCGATATCCATGAAATAGCATCAGCAAAATTATTTCGCCCTTGGTACCATCGTCGTACCTTTCTAATGTCTGATTTCTGTTTTCTTTTTTTTAACAAGCGACTATTCCGTGGGAATAAGATGGCTGAACACTGGTAGTTTGGCCTAAGTACGAATCCCCGTGAACGGTTGCACAGGCATTTTTGTGGTTTTCTCCATAGGCAATATGAATAAATATTTTCGCCGGCGATAGTTCTTGTCTGAGACGCCCCTGAAGTGGCCGAATGGTTAAGAATGCTGAGTGCTGCTAGTTCGATCCTGGTTGCTTTTTATTTTTTTAATATGTAACGTGAGTACGAGCCAGTTTCCATTAGAAATTCCTACACGAAGTCATTCCTCCTCTTAGGCAGATAGCTCTTTTCAACCAACTTTCATATTTTAAATTCTTACAATCGATATTAAGATTTTGTATAGTTTATAAGAATATTTAGTCATTTTTTTTTTTCAAACTGAGTACATGCATACTTATGTGTTTGTAGACTTAAACATGTAATCATTGCATCATTTTCCGTTTCCCATTTTCTTACTTCCTTACTAAAACGCTTATTTTTTTAACTAAATTTAATAAAACTTCAATAATTTGTGAGAGGGAAGTCTCGTATCTTGAATACTACTTTATGAGATTATTATGCTATGTCGGAATATCAGTGTTCAGCCATCTTACTTCCTTGGACTTGTCGTATGCCAAAAGGGGAAGGAAAGAGGAATCAAATATAATCATGAATTCCTGAATTTTGAGAAAGAGAAAAGTTCAGAAAAATGCAGTTACTACTTAATGCTAAAAGTTGATCTTTAATATGCCTCATAATATTTATTGAATGGTCTGCAAATCTTAGTGTATTTTTATTTTGCATTATTATATTCGTTTTCTTTCCTTTTAGGTATTCAGTAATAATAATTTGTTGCTAGTAAATTGTAACATGTAAAATTATTATTGTAATATAGATTCTTATTCATATTCATTATTAAAAAATAATTCGCAAGAAATCTCAAATGTTAGAAATATCAGTAGCCGAAAATGTACGACTTAACTTTCTCTCTGATACCGAAAAAAAATTATCTAGCGTATAGTTAAAAAAGGCGTAAAGAATGAATGGAGAATGAGAGAATTTTTTAATGGATTTAAATTAATGTTAAGGGAAAATGACAGTATTTGTCGAAATGTTTATTTTTCGATGCTTAACTTGTACAACAGCCTTTTCACAAATGATTCTAAATAATGATTTCCAATTAATTGCGAAAACGATTCTAAAAAACTACTCTGTTCAATAACCAACTAACCACCTAACCAAAATCAAAGAGAATACCAGACCGAACCCCAGACCGAACTACCAGTGTTCAGCGACTTTACCAATCGACCACTGGTAGGCCCTCGAGGAACGAAGGAGAAGAGGACGAACAAAAGACCCGGATTTCCAACGATTTAACTCATCAGCAGTAGATAAGAGTAAATGAGTATGACGTCGGTAATAGAAGTAAGATGAAATCGCATATTTAAAGAGTTTCTTAAATGTGAGAACGCCTGCCACGTCTGGGTAGTTGAACGAAAATCTGCATAAAATTCGTTTCAAAATAATAAATGCGAAGAAAAGTAAAATGTATGAAATGCTAATACATAAATGTAAATACAAAACGAATACACTAAATATAAATAAAAATAATTAAGGAAATACAGTTTACTAATAAACTAGCTTTCAGAGGAGAAAAACGATATACAATAGAGAAAGAGGAAAATTATTTTAAAAGCATTTTTAAAATTTTCATAGACTAGAGCTAAAAAGCGAGGGAATGAAATATGCAAGGAAATACCGTGTGAGGTCAATTTGATTGTTTCGCTTTCTCATTTTTTGTTTGTCTTTTCAAAAATTACATCGTGTAAGTATTGAAATAAAAAATGAAAAATGTACTGATTCAGATGAAAAGACATTTTGAAAATTTTTTATATTCTGAAAATCATTTCGATTAGAAGCTGTGAACTACTTCAGATTGAAACAAACCGCACACAGTGGCTTAAATGGTAAGGTTTCTGAGTCGCAATGTGAAGGAAATTACAGAATGAGATGGATAGTATATTGTTGCTGACACAAAGCGAGGAAAAAATTGCAAGCAATGCCCCTTTGTGAAGTAAAACCAAGAAACGATAAAACTGCGAGTAAAAAAATATATTTGATGCTTTGAGTTCGCAAACAGCTTTCGGAATGAAAGCAGTTTCCTTTAAAATGTCCTCCTCGATGGCCTCCTTAGTATAAAGTAGATAGCCTTTGTGTGCTTTGTCAATGTCGATTCAACAGTTCACTAGTAATTAATCAAAGATATGCCGAAGATTAACATGATGAAATTTACTGGTGACAAAAAAGCGGCAGAATTTACTAACGAAGTTGTGGAAAAAAATGAAAACCAAAACCCTTTCCAATTTTAAGCATATGAATTTTATGCTTATATTTGTTAAAATGTTTTACTTTTAAATGATAAAATTCTCTTTTTGTGCTCTTAAATTTGGTAAAATCTTTGCATTACTTTCAAATTTTGTATTACGCATAAACTTTTCACTAAATATTTATATTTGTATTACTTTTAATTCTTTTGATGCATTGTTTGTGCTGAAAGGCTGCTACTCAAAAGGAATTATGCCGTTGCTTAAAAATGCAGTATGTTCCATCAGAATTCTTTAACTACACTATTTAGCGTTGTTATTATTCACTAATACTCGATTTAATTGTATTTTTAATTGAACTGCACTGGGAAATTTCATCAGGAAATACGATCTTTAATATAAGAAACGGGCAAATAACGATGTTTTGAAATGGAACTTTCCATTATAGCAAAAACTGTCAGTTGAAAAATTATTCATCTTTATTCTATTTCATGGTGAGGTCAAGCTTGCTTAGAAGTTTCCTTTTCTAACTCCAGTTTTACCATCCATTTCCGTCTGCATCGCCTTTTCAAACTTTTTCTTTTTAAATTAAGGCTTCTTTTTTCGGCCGAAACAAGACACTTTTTTTTCCTTTATTAGCAACTATAGCTTTTCTTGACTTTGATAGTCTGCAGGCAGCTGCTCAAAAAAGAATGGTTATACTTGAAGGCTGAGTGGAGTTACAATAAAAATGATTTCACGCTGAAGCTGAAACCAAGGATACGCATAATGATTTGAATTATTTTACAGTAGATGACTGATATAAGGGAAGAAATATTGCTTAAAAATTTGAATCTAAATTTAAACGGTTTAGAAATATTTTTAAGCGCTTTTATATCCAGCTGCAGTAGAAATATTTTGCCAAATTTTCTTTCTTTGCGTTTTGTTTTTAAGAATAAAACGACGTGTCTATAGTAATAGTCTATAGTCATGTCTATAGTCGTACATAATAGGTATTAATAAAAAAGAACAAGATTGACCGATGAACATGTAGAATTAGGAAAAATTGTAGTTTCTAGCAGTTTTTTCCTGAGGTTACAAACGTTCTCAAAATCGAAACACCATGACAGAGTATAACTGAAAGTTGTGGTTAAAAAGATATAAAAGGAAGAGGATAGGTCTTCATTATTTATTTTCAAGTTTTAGTCAATTTAAAAGTTTTCGTAATTTATTATTTTTCGCTTAGTTCAATTATTTAGCGGTTTATTCAGCATATTAAAATTAGTTAAAATAAAAGTCAGTCTGGAAATTTAGTATTTCGCTGTCAATACATTTGAGTTACAAAGTTTAACGATCAGAAATTTCTTCCAGATACCAGGCTTTAAACTAAATACAGAAAATAAATTAACACAAATTGCAAAATTTTTGTATCATTATTCCTACTGCTCTATGTATCAAAATCGCAATAACAACCTTGTATTTAGCGTACATATATTAAAACACTCAAAGTAATAACAACCTTGTATGTAAGCTAAGTACAATGTTGTTATTGCGATTTTGACTGCCACATTGGCGTGTTTCTCTTCTGTTCTGCTCTATGTATGTTCTGATAAATATGTAGTAAATAAAATTTAAAATTTTGTAAACAAAATTTATTTCGTTAAAAAATTATTTAAAAAAAAATTGGCCCGTCAACTGCTTTCAAATCGTGCATTCTGCCCACATGATATTTGAATTTAAGACTAATGGTCGAGAGTACGTCTACTATTGTAAGTTTAGGAACAAACATTTATTTTTCCAACTAATCTGACAAAAGCTGCTAAATGCTAACGCGTGACGTTAATAATAACCTCTTTTCTAAGTCCTTCCTTTAAGGAAAGAAGTTTAAAAGGAATTATTTTCTCATTTTTTATTTATTTTAATTTACGTTGTCAATTATGTTTAATTTATATTGCATTTATTTTACTTTATGCTATGTCTGTTGTTATACGCTCAAAAAAGTGGAAAATAGTAAAACTTCTATCGTACAAGTTTACTGCATAGAAATGTTCTTCTTATCAATTTGTTACTCGTACACTTCCCTTCTTATTAAGAAACGTATCCCTCATGCGCCTTAATTTCTTGTTAAGAAACTTATCCCACCTACACCTCACCTGCTAGATTTACACATGAGGACTTCATTCTGTTCACTAAAATGAAAGCTTCTCTTAAACGGAATCCTTTACAATAAAAAAAGCATTTGGGATGTTCAGACAGTTAGAATGACAAATTAAAGATTACTGCAATGCATAACGTATATAAAAGCTATGTTAGGTTAAATTATTTGAATTTGGCAATGGGCACGAGAGTGATCTGCCTAAGGAGATGGACGCCTTCATGGAAGATTTTCTAAGGGAAACTGGTTCGTATCCTCATTACATACAAGGAAATTACGAAAATCAACCTTGCAGCCAGCCCGTTCGCGTGAGCTCGAGCCAGTATTCAGCTGCCTGAATCACTAGGCCACTTAGTGGGGCTCGTACATGAAGGCATGCAGGATCTCTAATAACATGCTAAGAAATACATAGCATTAAAATATATAGAAACGACTAAACAGCAGTAAGCTGTATAATATCCAAAGAGCTATACAACGTTAGGAGGAATGTTTAGAGAAAAAACTAAGCAGTAATAAGTTCTATAATATGCTATAACACAGGGCTATGCCCAGATTATTAAAGTGATAAATTTGTTTATTTCTTTGATGTTGAATTTCGTAAATTCATTTGTCTAAATTTGTAGACACTGCATTCACTTCCAAGAATTGTTTTCCTTCCTATCGTAGATTGTTGCTTTTCTTTTATTAAATCCTTAAGTTGATATAAAACTTCATAAAAAACAGTTAATGTAGGGTGAATAATGAAAATAATTTTTTTAACCTGAAAAAGAGACAGTTGGGTAAAAGCACATATCCGCTGTTATTTCTATTAGTTTACATCAACTGATGATGTAAAATAAATTAAAATCAGATAAATCGAATCGATATCTACGACAGTAATCTTAACAAAATTTCTTACTTTCGTTTGATACAAGCAAACTTTCGAAATATATTCCTCTTTGTTCCTCATAAGAGTGATCATTAACCCGAAACATTAACACTGGATTCAAAATTTAAATAATTATGCATTTCATAAGTCTTTGAATTTTAACCCATAAGGTGGAATTGATGAATAAATATATATACTTTTGAAATGGACATTATTTCTGTATTTGTGAACCACTGTATTTAAAAAGCAAAGCAGATTGTCTTAATGGAATAGTTCGAGTTGCCGTTCCCATTTATTCAAGCGTACAACAGCATGAGGTCATGCATTTTTGCAATATGTTTAAGGCGTTTTATGATGCAATTAACAACACATCTATTTGGAAAGTCGAAGGACCCGCATTCGACCTAGACAATGATTTAGACAAGGGCATACTTTATTCCGAATAGGAAAAGGATGCGATTTTTTAGTTTCTACAACTCTTCATTCTCAGATACATTTCTTTACCGCCGAAATATGTGCTGGTAGGCTTTGAAGATTTGGTAATTTATAAGAGAACTTGCTTTATATTTTGGGTGATGCATTTTTCATTACAAAATACCCTGCAGTATTTTATATGCGATTATTGTTTTGTACTGAAATATGCTATACATGTTTGAGAGAAATTAAAAAGGTAACATTTATTAAAATTAAAGGTAACATTTATTTCTTTAATTAAACAAAATTTAGGTTAATGAATTTTTTGTTTTAACTGCAATTTATGTGTTTAATAATGTATATTTTCATGATAAATAACACATTTGATATATGCGAGTCTCTATGTTTTGGTATTTGCAAGTATTTTTAAAAAATTCAATATGGCTATAATGAGATTATAGGCTCCCGACTTTAAAATTTGATTGATTAATTGGTTACATTCAGTCGGAATATTTACTACCTACATGTTTATGGTTGCTAACAATATAGAGAAAAATTGTAAATGCATCTAAAATTTTGCCTTTTTGTCCGTACAGTTTACCACAGTGCGAAAGAGTTATTCGTAAGAAATGTATTTAAATAGATTCGAAATTCCATATTCAATTTGACAAAAGACATGCTTTCATCTGTAAAATGGACCATGATTGCTAATGCTTGCAATTCTTGTTTCGTTACTTGTCCTTCTCGTAAACCATTACATCAATATTTTTTTGTGATAACAACGTAGCGACATATTTGCTGTTTAAGTTACGAGATTATTTTCATTTTCTAGATTTTCTCAGACTGCAGTCTAATGAGGCGTTACTTCAATTATTAACTCCAGGAATATATTAAGCTGTTCCAAGCGCATGATATCTCAAGAAATGAGGCAAATAAATTGGGTTTTATTTACTTCAAAACCACATTTTTATAATTTTCTTTTCCTTCACTAGAAAGCTCCTACTGACACCCGTGCCAAGACTGGACCTCAGTCTTAGAGGCAACAGAAGAGATGCAAAATTTTTTATTTTTCAAAGGCCTTTTTTATTTCCATTTATTTTTTTCAAGGACTTTTCATCCCCAAATTTATAAGATTAGGTGCTAGAGAACAGCTTAATTTGTTCGTTATTTTCTTGAAATTTATTCTAAAATATTTAGCTAATAGAGACAAATTATACGAAGACTGGTCAGTGATAGAAGAAGTTTTTCATTTTCTAAAAAAATTAGCTAGTACTTAATTTGGAAGAGAGTTAAATGGCTCACTCAGATATGAAACTGATGCAGTTAGCTTCTTCTCCAAAGGTTTAAGAGCTATAGTTGGTCATAAGTTTTATTCGCTTTGTTGTTTTCCATCCAATATTTGTTCATAAGGTTGTTTTTCATACGTTTAAACGGTTTTATTGATTTCCATCCTTGTAGAGACAAAAGTTATCCCATAAATCTGTTTTGTTCGGAGCAAGAATTTTGCCTCCATTTTACTGAAGGAAAATAAAATCTGCAAGCAAAACGGCCTTTACTTCTACTTATTTTATACTAGAAGGTGTATATTTTGTAAATCAGCATCGAATTCTGGGATTAAGATCTGTAAGTTAGCGTCGCATTCTGGACTCAAACTTTGAAATGGAGTTACATTCGGAACTTTCAGAGAGAACGTCATGTCATTTCTGTTTCCGTCTACAGTTTAATTTATCATGCAATGCACAGCACATTGAATCTTTTGAATTCGTTAATTTTTTATCGCTATCAATAGATTTTATTGCTGTTTCTGAAGTGTCAGGACTAATTTTTCTAAGAATTTTGCCCCACGTATAATAAAGAATAGTTTCTTTTAAGAATTTCAAGAATTATTGATATACATTTTAAAATTTAGTATTTAATATAGCTAATGCTTCTTAATTTTTCAAAAGCTACAACACTCGCATATTATTTACGACATGCAAACCAACACTCTGTTATTCCAAAATATTCGAAAAAATTTAGTTTTAAAGCAAACATTTACAAAGGAATGAAATCGCATATTTTTTTTTATGTTTCTTATGTGAAGGAAATAATAGGTGGCTTTTTTGTAAGGCTAGTCAAAAGCTGCGTCAAGATTCTGAACTTAAGAAAAAAAGAAAAAGAAATATTAGGGATGTAGGCATTTGAAAATATATACATTTTTTGAAACGTTTCCTTTTTATATAAGTAAGTAACTGTAAAGTAAGTATGATAGTGCTTCCTTACTTGGATAATCTTAAAACGTAGTAGGAATCCGATGCCAGAAATATCTATGTTTCTATTTTTAAGTAATGAGCTTATATGGTAAAATTTCAAAGTAAATATTTGCAGTCGAAAATATTTATTTAAAAGTGCTTTGCTCTTGGAAACGGACTTAAAATGTAAAATGATAATCCCCCCCCCAGTTGGGTTCTATTCGACAGCAATTAACTCCATTGTATTTTCCTATTAAACTAAAACAGATATTTGAGGAACAGTGTAATTAAAAACTGGAATTAGTTTAACGCAGATTAAAATTTTTTATTTCTGGTAATAACTTTTTAGTGCGTTGCCTGGCGCGCTGATTTTATGAATTCTAAATTTATAAGGTATTTTCCCCTTCTTCCAGCATGCCTTTGTGGTGTAACGGTAGCACACTCGGCGCGTATTCAGGTTCGAGTGCCGGCGAAGGCATTGCTCAATTTTTCTTGTCTCCTACTTCGGAAAAAAAAGCCTAATGTCTCTACAATTTTAGATTACTAATATTTAAGTACAACGTTGATTTTTTCCAGAGGGCTTCTAATTCAGAACCTAAAATGCGTCGTTTTCAAAAGAACTATTTGTCCCATTTGAAATTGAAATACATTTATATTAGCTCAAAATTCCCATATGAAGCTCTTCTAATTCTCAGTATCTCTGATTAAGATCACTTTGAGGGAACAGAAACACAAGTTTATAAAGTTCTGATGATATTTTCATTTCTTTTACTAAATTATGAAAAGTTACTGACCGTTTTGTCAGCTTTGATAAAAATTTTTATAAAACGCTTTGTTAACATTGGATCGGTTTAAATTAATTTTCATGATAATAAACGTTTCTATTTTGTGTACAATAGTTAATTCTATAAAACGTTTGAGAACGCTTTATATATTTATAATTAATGTCTGTATTCCTGGCAGTTGCTGCTGAAAAGTCTCAAATGGAGCTCTTCTAATTGTTAATGTCTTTGATAAGTAACTGAAAACAAATTTCTAAATTATCGATGAATTTATCAACTCTTTTACTGACATCATGGAAGGTTATTGTTGGTTTATGATCTTTGAGTAAACATTTTAGTAAGACGCTTTGTTAATCTTCACATGGATCGATTTAATTAAATTCAATGATCTATCTGTCTCCAGTTTGTTTTGAACAACAGATATTTCAATAAAAGCATTTCAGAACTGAGTATATATGCATAATTAAAGTATGTATATCTTGAAGTAATTTAATTGACACTACTTCAGATTAATTAAATGAAGAAATCTGTTTTAAAATGCATCGCATTGATTCGAGCATTAAATAGTTTAAATTGGAATGTATTTTACTTTATGTAACAATAAATTCAGAATTTAAGAGACTGTTTGAAGCCTTACATCTAAAATAAGACAGCTGGTGCGTTTAGAAGTTATTCAGCCTATTTCCTCTTTAAATCTTTCAGTTCTGAGATATAACATAGTCGTCGAATTAGAATTCTTTTAGCTTATTTAGTCTGTAAATTTAGATACTGTTTTCCCTCTCTATTTCCATGCCTGTAGTCAAAGATGCATGATATTTTTATGACCATCAGGCTTTGTCAAAGATTAGAGAAATGCAGAATATTTTAATACATCCAAAGTTTTCTAATTGTAAGTTATTAAACAACTTTTCTCAAAGCTTTAAGCACACCCGAAGCATATTATTCCATAATATTCCCGCCCTAAAGCAAAAAAGCTGAAGAAAATGCTTATTTATTAATTTAAAAAATTTTAAGAAAGAAACTGTAAAAATCTTTTGAACACATGATTTTTAACACGTACCTTCGGTATAGTCCTGCGCTTTCGCTAATACAATGCAGACCAACAGAGCCCACAGAGAACCCCAATGGGCCCTCATCCTGTAAACAACCGATTCCTATGGCCTCATAAACTACGGTAAGATATCAACGTTGACTCCGAAAGATGACAATCCACAACACTGGTGATGCCTCGATCGGGACTGGTGAGATCTCGAGAAGCACATCCAAGGAAAAGAGGGACTTCTGAACTTATGTACGGGTATCCGAGTTCGCCCACGCTTTCAGTTTAGTGTGTAATCCGATCCAAGCCGCTGTGACCCCCAGTCGGGCAGTGGCCCGCCCGACACTATCGCTTCAAGATGGGAGTTTGTCATCACGTTTGCCTTTCCATCGTAGGCTTGCGTATGTATTCCAACTTTCCTAGGCTCTCACTCCATTCCAGGAGATGACTTCAGGGTCTTTCACACGGCACAGTAGCTGTCCAGATTTGCATTTCTGCTCTTTGTCGTCAACAAATGCAAAAAGAGAAGTAGGAAGCTCATTTCGAAAAAGTTCAAACTCCCTTCACTATTTGGAATTTTATAAAACTACGCCTAGTTCACAGCTTTCTACATGGAATGGGATGCCAATAGCCGAAATTTAGTTTGCTTTTGAGCAGTATAGCTCGAGAAGTAGGAGGTTTATTCAAGAATGACACAGAATTTTATTTTAATTTGAATGGTCTTAATTTTGATTGTTTATTGCAAAATAAAATTTTACGTGCTCACTGTTGCAAACATAATGGTGATCAATATTCGTTTCAAGTTCAGTTTGAGATAATTCAGATTTAAAATCACTTGGATTAAAATAATAGTTTAAAATTCGTTTTTGATATTCTGAATTCAAATTTATTTGAATTTTGAGTACAAGTGATGAAGGAAAATTTTGCTTTCCTTTCTTGCTTTCTTTGTTGCTGAATTTCTTGTTTATTAAAGAAATTTTTCTGTCTTACCCCATACATTTTACAGCACTTCGGAATTTAATGTAAATAATACACCTAACACATACTAATCTCAAATGACTCCTTATCCGTTTACATGGAATAACTGTTATTATAATCGCATAACAATAGACACAATAAAATTAAATTGTAATTAGTAAGGATATGCATGTTAAATAATGTTCCTTATTTATTCCGCAAAAATATTCGCTATGATTTTTTGCAGCAAAATGGATTTTATTTTCTTTGGTTGTCTACAGAAAATTCGTTTTTAAAATTGGACTATTCTTTTCAGGAACAGGGATGCCTTCGTAGAGGAAAACGGGCTCGTATACACGTTACACATGGGGAAACACACGAAAATGCCCATACAGCCACCTCATTCGCAGGATTCGAACCTCTGATTGAACTACCAGTGTTCAGCGATTTTACCGCTGGTGGACCTACAGCTTACTCGGAAAGATATAAAATTATAATTAATAAATGAAGGCAACTAAGAAATATATTTGAAAAGCAACATGCTGACGGAATAAAATATTCGTATGTCTTAGGATTAAACTGTTATGGAAAGTATGGTGTCGCACGAGAACCTACATCCCAAAAATTTCAGTTAGGCAGCACTGTTCTCTGTTGTAATATACGCCGAATTTATATAGCGTGGTCATTTTTGTATCCATGGCCCACCAGCGGCCGAGCGTTTACGTCGCTGAACACTGGTAGTTCAGTTCAGGGTTCGAATCCCGTGAACGGGCTGGCTGCGTTTTCGTGGTTTCCCTCACGTGTAACGTGTATACGAGCTAGTTTCCCTTAGAAAGTCCTTCACAAAGGCATCCCTCCTTTTAGGCAGATAGCTTTCGATTGCGTTGTCATAATCAAATAAACTAAACCAAACTATTCTCGTATCCAGTACTTTAGCTATATTAATAAACGAATGAAGACTGGAAGTAGATTTTTATTTCAACAAACTGCGTTTGGAAGTTAATTTCTGGACATTTGCTTTTTCTCATGATCTCTTGCAGGAAAGATTCCTTTGCAACGGTAACGAGCTGGTTGAGAAATGACCTTTGGGAGGGAAGAATTCTGGAAAACGTTTTATTTTTTTTGCTTTCGGAAATCTTTTTTGAATGTAGAAAACTGAGAATGAAGTTTAAAATTATCCTTTAAACGCAGAAAACTGTAAATCCAAGAAAAGTATTAAAACACAAGGTAGTTAAGTGTTATCGCAGTCACCTTAGTAGAAGTCGCCAGATTTGAGGTACGTCTCAAACTCTGGTTACTATGCGCGTAACCATTCTTCAAGAAACTATGATCATAGCAATACTTCAAGCAACTTCGCCATTTTCGTATACGTTTTTCTTAGTCCAAAAGGGTTTTGTTCCTGAAGGACTATAGTTTTCGTTTTGCGATTTTGCGTTGAATCACTCTGAATGTCCGTTTCATTTTTCAAACTGTTGCCACCAAATACTTTCGCCTTGTATTTTACAATGTTGTGCAAAAATTAAGGACGAAGTCGAAAAATTAGCATATCAGCTGAACGAAGAGGCAGAGCGGACAGAAAGACCAATCAGGAGATTAAGTAAGGTGATGTACGGTAGCACATGCGCAGATAGGCAGGTAGACGTAATGGGAGAGTGTCTGAGTAGTATAAAGCATGTTGTCGGTGTAAGATCAGTATTTCTGGCAAAGAGATTGCACGCCGTATAGCAGTTAAAATGACACTGAGTTGCTGCCTCAGTGAGAAATGGCGAATAATCAATCTGTTAGACGACATCTGGATGCTTTTACCCGAGGTCGAATCATTGGGAAGTTGGAGGAAGGCCGCAGTGTGACAAGTGTGGCTGCAGAGTTCGGAATTGCTCACAGTATCGTTTCACGACTTTGGAGACAATTTCAAACTACAGGAACAGCTATCCGGGGGTTTAGTAGTGGTCGTCCACGAGGAACCACACCCGCAGATGACCGGTATATTGCCTTACAGGCCAGAAGAAACAGGCGGCAGACAGCGGGAGAAATCGCTAGACACACGACACAGGCGACTGGACGACCGATATCGCGTTATACCGTGGCCAGAAGACTGCACGGTGGTGGTCTGTTTGCACGACGCCCTGTACGGTGTGTACCTCTAACGCCTGCTCATCGGAGAAGGCGTTCTCTGTGGTGCCGGGAACACCAGAATTGGAGAGACAATGAATCGGGACGAGTACTCTTTACAGATGAGAGCAGATTCAGTCTGAGTAGCGATTCTCATCGCATACTCATCTGGAGAGAGCGGGGAAGCCGCAATCATCCCTCGAACATCATTGAAAGGGACAGGTATGGAAGTGGCGGTGTTCTCGTTTGGGGAGGCATCACGCTTGGTAGTCGTACAGACCTTCACATCTTCGACGCAGGTTCAGTCAATGGGACCCGTTATTGTAACGAGATTCTTCTTCCATATGTGCGTCTTTTTAGAGGCCCTATGAGTCCGCAGTTCCTTTTCATGGACGACAATGCACCATGTCATCGCACAGTAGCTGCCGAACAGCTCTTAGAGAGTGAGGATATTGAACGTATGGATTGGCCGGCACGATCTCCGGATCTCAATCCCATCGAGCATGTATGGGATTTTCTAGGCAGACGCTTGGCAGCTCGTACCTTACCACCAGTAACGATTCCGGAGCTTCGATTGGCGCTTCAAGACGAATGGGCAGCAATGCCTCAACAACTCATTGACACCCTCATTCTCAGCATGGGCAGACGCTGTGAAACCTGCCTAACAGTCAGGGGAGATCATATCCCCTATTAAAGACCGGATGTTTCTTGCTGGACACCCATCACAGGGATGTTTCGGCCTTCAGTCGCATTGCGCTCCATGCTACGTTTTCAATAAAGCTTCTTTTTATCCCTCTGATTTCTCTTTTAGTAAGTGTTGCTTACATTTCTCATGTCCTTACGTATTGGGGATCTTATGGTATTAAATGTGTTGATTTGGAAAGCTTTTGTACAAAGTTATATTGAAAAAACCGTCTCGTCCTTAATTTTTGCACACCAGTGTATTTGAAGAAATTAAATAATGAAGAATCTGTATAAATTCATGTCTGTATTTTGCATTGTGATATAACAACGGTACCTAGAGCCATCAAATTTTGAATGACGTAATCCTGCTGCAAATATGGGCACCTGGAAGACCAAATTTGAAATTTGGAATTTGGTTTATTATCGGTTTCATATTTTGTAAAACTTTAACGAATTTTTGATTAACAAACTCAACGATTTAAAAGCGAGCAATGGCAACACTCTACGGGAGGGGAAAAAAACCTTTTTATCTCCAGCGCACGGAACTGTTTATGGGATGCGCGGAACTGTGTATGGGATTCGCGGAACTGTGTATGGGATACGCGGAACTGTGTATGGGATGTATGGATATGCTCATTTTAAAATTATTTTGCGACATTGCTGTTGAACTGAATTTTATGGTTTAGAGCATGATAATAAATAAATAAAGGTAACACACAAAACGTTAAAAAAACGCCTATTTGGACGTAATTTAAAATCTGAAACCTTTCAAATTTTTTTTGTTTTTGTCTTTGTTTTTTGCTGTTGTATTCCAAGTTACAATTTTATCTGTAAACCAGTCGTGATATATTTTGCCTTAAATTTAATTTTAAAATGTGCACTTGTGGAATTTGCCTGCAGCGGAAGAAACTGCAGTAAAATTTCTGTAGAAATAGAATATTTTGCTAACAAGAACAATGACCGCTACGCTAAAAAAATCGCCAACGAGAACAATGATGAGGTGCGTTGGTAGATAGCCAGTGCTTGACGCCGAGTCTTCGCAATTCTCTGATGTTCTTTAAGCGAAAACCGATCGCTGTGTACTTGGAGAGAAGAATAGCACAAAAGAGGTGCAGAAAGATTTTTGCAAAGAACGTAAAGGTTTAATTTTTAATGGATCACATAATCCTTATATAATGATTTAAATTATTTAGTTATTAAAATTTGTGTTTGAAATGGCTTTTTTTTCATATGTTCATAATATCTCCCAAATTACAAAAGTTTTCGAATATTAAAAAAAAAAGACGAATACCACCAACTAACACCCAATAAGTAACTTTTATCGTACATCAGCGACCGAGCGTTTACGTCGTTGAACACTGGTAGTTCAGTTCAGGGTTCGAATCCTGACGAACGGGCTGACTGCATGAGCATTTTCGTGGTTTTCCCCACGTATAACGTGCATACGAGTCCGTTCCCCTTAGAAAGTCCTTTACGAAGGCATCCCTCCCTTAGGCAGATGGCCGTCGAGTGCTTTGCCGTAATTAAACACACCATGCCATACCGGCATTCGAATCTCGAAGAACGGGCTGGATGCAGGGGCATTTACGTGATTTTCCTCATGTGTAATATGTATAAGAGCCATCTTCTCCTAAAAAGGTCCTCGACGAAGGCATTTCTTCCCTTAATGCATATAGCCTTTGCGTGATCTGCCTTATTTACATAAACCAAACCGAGTAACTTTTACCTCTTTATCTGTAAAAAGTCGCGAAATTGCGCCAAGGTGGTTGCGTTAATACGTAAGAACCAAAAGCAAACTGCTTGGCTCTGAGAAAGGATATAAATGCTTTTTATGAGAAGCTTCAGAATTATTTTATCAGCGGAACTACAGAGCTATGGAGAAGGTTTTAAGCTGTTTGAATAGCTTAGTCGGTTTTATTCTTAACTGCAGAAGTTTCGATAGCTCAAAACACTCGATAAGTTAATAAGGAATAATGAGACATTTTTAAAAGCTGAGTTTCAGAATAAAATTCTATACTGCTTTTAAAATAAATTATAGTTTTTGAAGTACTCACAATCCAACGAAAGTGTGAGATGTCTTTAAAAAAGAATGCAAATCATTTGTATCCCATTTTGGGGGGGGATCATTTAGTCATCGTCACAAGGAATTGCACTTCCGAGGTTGTGAATACTTAAATTACGATTAATTTTAAAAATACATTCTAGAATATAATTCCGAAATTCAGTTCTTTGAAATTCTACATTCTTACTTTCTACACTGAAATGTTTAATGTACTTTAAAGATAGCACCTTTAAAGCATCCTTTCTACGACGCCTTTTTTTACATTAAAAAATATATTTTCACGCAAATCCTTGTTGAATGAAAACAGAATATTACCAAACGCAGCAACAGTATTTTATTAATTTTTAATCACCTTACTATGAATATGTACATTAAATACTCCACATAATTTTATGCCACTAAACGCAATATTTTTATAATGCAAATCAACGACTGAAACTAGCTATCTTGATTTTAATCACGTTTTAACACATTTTGTATATCAAAATAATTATTATAACATTTGTACAAAAATTTCAGCTTGCTGGTTACATATATTTATATGTGTATCTACGTAGAATTGTTCTTCGAGTGGAATTTTCCCAACGTCTCGTTAATTCGAATTTCTGATTACTCGAATTTTTTTTCCCTCCTTAGACTTAGAAGCTCTCAAAATTTAATTCAGAAATGTGCTGGGTAATGTAAACTATACCAGATGAACAGAAAGAAACTGACACTTCATTGAAATATGTAAGAACTGTACAACAACGTAAACAGTTAATAATATCTCAAGGAGAAAAGCAGAGATAAAGCAGTAATCACCGACCTGGGACTAATTACTGTGGTACAACTTTGAACCAAATTACTGAACTGTATGACTCTCGGCTCCAATGCAGCCGATATTTAAAAAACTGTCCAAGTATTTTCACAAGATTCAAGAAAAATCCATCGAAAATGCATTTTCCGAAGACATCCAAAATTTCACAAAGCTGGCGAGAAATTGCCAAATAATATGACCAACATGGCGAAAAACGTATTCATCAAAGCCCGTCGGGAGGAGTCCTGCCTGTGATTCTGGTTTTAAATGAGCTGTCTTTATAATTCAAATGTCGGTCCATTCAGAATTAAAAGATCTAGAATGTAATAAACGAAATGAACACTTACACTCAAAATAAATAGCCATATATTGGATTAAAGAGAAATACACACCAAAAAACAAACAAACAAAAATAGCTGAAAGTTTTCAGATTTTATATTTACGCCCAAAGGGCCTTTTTGTAACGTTTTCTGTGTTACCTCACTTTATTAAATATCATGATCTTTGCACGTAAACCATAAAATTCAAAATTTCCGGATACACAATGTGGCGCTCTGGAGATCAACTTTTTCTCCCGTACAGTGCTGCCATTACTCGCTTTGAAATCGTTGAGTTTTGTAATCAAAAACACATAATTGTTCTTCCATTATCGATCAGTGCAGAAATGGAATGCACCTATATAAAAGTCCTTCAACTTAACCAAGCCGCAGAATTCAACAACCAAATCTTTTGGCCATCCAACTATGAAAAGAAAATTAACCCCAATCTTATCCATCCAACGCTTCGCTTCAGCAAAATAAAATTCCCCACGTCTGAAGAAAATTCATCTCCAATTACTTATACTGGTAGATCAAAATTTGAAGGAAAAGTTGGTTCCGCAGTCGTTTTTCAAATTACCCCCTCAAATATCATCAAATGGAAAGGCCATCTCCATAATAATAATAGTGTTTTCCAAGCGGAATTGTCAGCTATAAAAGCAGCGATTGAAATAGCCATTCTCAAAAATATCAACGAATTTTGCATAAAATCTGAATCCCAAGCAGCTATTCTAGCTATTAAAAATCCCTTACCTTCCTCTCCATTGATATCCGACATAAACTCTCTCCTTGGCAAAATTCCAAACTACAAAATTCAAATTTTATAGATCAGAGGACATAGTGGCCATTTTGGTAATGATCAGGCAGATGAACTCCCCAATGTAAGCTTCGAATCTCTGAACTCGAATCCTTCACTAACTTACTTTATAACAGGACATGGACCCTTCCCCACATATTTCTACGCAAGAAATTTGGCAAATTCTGATATTTGTATATGTGGGGAACAGGGAACTCCTGATCATTACACTTTCTCATGCCCCTTAACTGAGGATATTCACATAAAATCCCCAAGAACTGATCTCCTGGCATTCCAAAGGTTTTTAATCAAAGATAAACATCAATATACAAAGTTTCAGAAAATTATGCAACGAGTTTCTTCCTACGGCCTAGATCTCTATCAAGTGTAAGTCCACATACAGTTTAAACTTAGTGAACTTTTACATGCTGCGATTATGGACAAAATGGCTCCGCTCTTGAACTTTATAAAATGCAATAAACCAATATATCTGAAATAACAAATGGACACCCACCTCTTTAGCATTATTATACTCGTAACAATTCATTTTAACATTGTGTTGCCAGTACTAATTATAATTACTTCATTATGTTTATTTGCTTATTAATTATCTTTATCTCCTATTTTTGTTGCACCAAATCAAATGTTCAATTTATCTTGTGAATCTCAAATTGTATTCCTACTATTTTGTAATCTACTTATGCCCTACACCATTATTTTTAATAAATACTGGATGCGGGGCATACTGTGGAATTGCACGATGTACCATAATAGGCAAACTCTAGACCTTCGTCAGTTTATGCAAATTCTTATAAAACTTGCAATTACCCCCCTTTTTTTTCCAAAGAGTTAGTATGGGAAGGCATTACCAGTTGACCTATGGTACATCGCTGGTGTCCCCCATACTTTTACTTTTACCTTTACCTTTATATAATAAGAGATAAATAATAAACAAATTTCCAAATTCGGGCTTCCAGATGCCCGTATTCGGGTGGAGACGTACGTTATTCAAAGTTTGATGGCTCTAGGTACAGTCTTTTTATAACAATGCTAGAAACATATATACATTTATGCAGATTCTTCATTATTTAATTTCTTTAAATATAATGCAGGGCCCTAATATTTGGTGGCAACAATTCGAAAGGTGAACCGGCATTTACAGTGTACAGAAAAAAATGTCAAAACGAATTGCCAAAACAAAATGCCAAAACGAAATTAATAGATTTTCTAGGCGAATTGCTCCATCGGATTAATAAAACTGATTGCATGAAGTGCACAAAACAAATAAATATAAAAAATATATGAAATTACAAAAAATTCGTAAAATCTAAATACAATCGTACAAACACAAAATATTTACATTTACAGGAATATTTTAGCATGATTGGCGGAAAGCAAAATTCTTATGTTCTGTTACAAAATTCTCTGATTATCTTATTATTATTCTTAATTAATCATATTATTATACAGGGCTTTCAGACTTCTCTAATTTTCTTTAAGGAGGGAGAAGGAAAAATCATACAATACTTTTTTATTACTTGTTTCATTATACTTATTAATACAGGTTTCAAATAATTAATTGACACAATAATGGGTTCAGCTAATTAAAATTTTACTTGTATAAACACTAATTTTAATTAGTTTAATGGCCTGGTTAATTCAAATATGGCATTTTATTATTCACTAAAATATTGCTTTTTTCTTTTCTTAAATCTAATGTATACAAACTTTCTTTCAATTTCCTTTGCAAATTCAAGTAAGGAAAAGGAAAAACAACGCTTGTTATTTTGTCTCGTTTTTATTGTCTCTGTTTATTCAATGTTCAAACTTAAAACCATTCAGAGTGTAGATTTCTGATTTATACTAAAATTTTTGTGATGCATTCCCAAACAATCAGTATTTATGTAAAATCTTTTGGCATAATTTTAACATTTCTTAAACTATAAAATCTTGAATTTTACATTAGGGATAATATTCGGACATATGAATAAAACAATATTTTATATAACTTTATTTTCATAGAAGTTTAAATGCTTTAAATGCTGCCCTTTGCAACACTTAATTCTCAAACACGTAACATATTTTCCTCTAATTTACAAAAGAAATGCTTTGGAAGTGCTTCAACATTGATTATATTTAATCCGCAGCCAACTCACTTCTAAATTTACACTGATTATTATGAAAATCCTTTTGTTTAGTTTAGCATTTGAGACTTATAAACTGAACACGACTTTATGTTTTCACTATACGGTAATTTCTTCCCTCTTATAAGAGCTTTTCACATCGAATAGATAATAAAATAGAGAGAGTGTTAGTCATTTAACTAAAATTAAAACTTATCATTTGTACATGCGATTAAGTGGAATTTCTCTTACCTATCAGGAGAGATCAATTCAATCGAGCCGTTAATCAAATATAAATTTTTATTGATACTCTTGTATAACAGAAACTGATGAATAGTCATGAACAAAAAATTTATAAAGCATAGTATTTTTAAATTTATCTCCAAATGAAAAGTTTGGCAGCTAAGTACTGCCACAAATTATAAACCCAGGTTCGTTTACAAACACAGTTTAAAATTTTTACCTATACAGTCGTGGACAGATAACACACATCATATACAGTATCATAGCTATGCAAATATTCATTTTTATACGAGATTCTGAGTACCACATTAAAGTGGCAATAAACATGAAAATGACGGTTTTATCCTTATCTGGGAATTAAATACCTGAATAAATATTTACATACGACATTCAAAAATTCAGATTTACATTACCAACTCTACAAACTGAGAATAGGTGAAGGGTACATACATGAAGAGATTTTGGGAATCCGAAATCTAAAAGAAACTTTCGCGATGTTGAAGGATAACATCCTGAGAGTCAGACTGCAAATGAATTTATGAAATCTGTCCCTAACACAGTTCATTATTCTTCGTAGAGTGGAGCCGTTTTCTCTATTACTCTAAATATTAGAAGTGGAAGAATTCATCCCGTCGGACAGGAACTTTTACCATTCAGTCATTTCTCAAATGTCTGAAAATTTTCATCAGTGTATTGCAGGAATCTTTATTGCTCAGTCATTTGTTAAATCTGTGTAAAACTGGAACATTTCATCAGTGTAGAGCAGGAACCTTTATCACATAATCATTTCTGAAATATCTGTATAACTGGACTATTTTTATCAGTGTAGGGGGAAACATTTATCGTTCTATATTTTCATTTCACACAAATGTTCTTTCTCCATCTCAAAAACACCCACTCACCTTTCTATTGGTATTTCCTCCCATTCTCTCTCTTCTTTTTTATTCCTTCTTCATTTTCACTAACTTTCTCATCCATCTCAAGTCGCCAAGGGGGGAACTGTTCTTTTTCCACAGAATCTTTCCAGTTTTTTCAAACCTAATTATTAATTTAAAATGCCATCTTCTGAAGCAACCACGTTTCACTTCAACTTAAATGGTCAATCGCAGTTCGCCATAACCTTTCTCGAACCAATTATAACCATGTAGCAAATATAATTATAGGCGCCACACATATTTTTCTACTTCGTCCCAAGAAAAGGCGAGTAGGGTATTTTTCTCATCTCGTTCGTGGAATTATAAGAGATAATGTCAATCTCCGACAAAACGTTTCTGAGGAAAATAATATGTTTGTCTATTCTTTTGCTTGCATTAAAGTCTAATTACCATTCAAAGAATAAATGGCCCCATGCTCCACGTCAAGCTTTTTTTTTACAAAGCTGCTGTATCTATTTACCTCCTACAATGAAAAGCTTTCCGACAATTTCACTCGTAAAAAATCTTCTTTAAGCGCACTTAGTTTTTTAGACAAGTTCCCCGTGCCTCACATCTCATCAAAGAAAACAGAAAACATTCTCTCTGTCTGTGCAATTTACCCAGATGCGAAAGAATCCTTCATTCACAATCTAATTCTTTAACTTTTATTGCCGCTTACCGTTTACTCCTATTTTCTCAACACTTCTTGTCAACGCATCCATAACATTTAAAAATAACCCTGACGCCGGAATCTCTATATAAACAATATTGCGAACGCAATACACAATAAAAAGTAAAATCGTATGTATCAATGTATATGGATTGCTAATTATTTCATGATATCGAATTAAATTCTATCATCTGCAAAGACAATATTTAGTATTAAGTAAAAAGCACATGTTTCATTTTTCCCTTAAAATTATAATTATTTGTGTAAATATGATATTAAAAATAGCTTTAATAATGTTTAAAAAGAAGTTCTAGATAATTTATTCTGACAAATGAAACAAAATTCCTTGAAGCTGAAAACTATGGAGGAAAAAAAATAAAAAGGTCTAAAATTCATGAGTACTCACCTTTAATTTTAATCAAGAGCAAGTTTCTTTGACTATACAGCTTTATATAAACAATGGAAATCTTTAAGTTATCCCAGGCCAAGCTTTGGTAGCAACAATATGTGTCTACTTACAGTGCATAATAACAAAGTTAGTAATATTAACATTCCTTACCCTTATGTAATCTCGCTAGTTCTGTATTTTACAAAAAATGTTGACTGGTGGGATAATGCACGAAGTAACTGATGCCGGCTAATGGGAAGGTAACTTAATGGTAATTACCTGTGATAATAACTCTCTTAACCTCATCCTTTCGTTGCCCCTGCTTTGTAATATGAGGAAATTAAAAATCTGCAATTGACAAAGGCCCGTTGTGGCCTCTTATATTTAATAAGTCCCTAGAAGTTCCCTTAGCAGTGCAACCTAATTACTATAACGATGACTTATTAAGATTACTGTTAAGAGGATTACCAGTTTTTGATGGAATTGTACGAGATTTCATTTCTTAAATAGAAAATATTAACCAAATAAGATACACCGTATTTGCTTACCTATTTCTGACCGTTGTGTATTTCCCCTTTCGCTTATATATCAAACAACTGAGAACGGAATTCAGGAATTAAACTTCTCCCACAAGGATGAGTAATTTCTGGTGTTTCTCAAATTGGTGTTTTTTGCACATGCATATGGAGGCTCTTTCGAACCTTAGAAATCTTAGCCGAGGCTGTTCTCCCAGTTGGATAAAGAGAGAATTGGAGAGAACGAAGAATATAAAAACAGCGCTCCATGAAGATTCAACTTCGAGATGTGGACAAATATGCAAGTGTTGGCAAAACCGGGTGTCCTGAAATTCCGTAAAAGTGAATGTATCTCATCCTCCAGAAAAGGTAAAGTTTTCGCAATGATATGTCACTCCATTGTCTACCTCCTTGTTGTTCACTTGCAGCCACTAGGTGCAATTAAATATCATAGACATTCATGGTGGCACTTTATAATTATCTTATAATACGAGAATTCGTAATTGTTTCTTTCGAAACTTATTATTGTAAGCCTTTCAATTGCGTAAGGAGTTTTGCATTAAAAAAGAGTTGCGTTGATCATATACCTCCAATCTTACTGAATGGCAAGACTAATGTGTTTAGCTTGTACTGAAAGAATCAAGACGTAATGCTCATGATCAAGTTTGCATTTAATAAATTAATTAAATGATTTTTTGTTATCTTCTGTCTTCGTATGTTGGCTTTCAGGTTGGTTGTATACGATAAATAAACTATTACTTTTTTGTATTCAAATCGTCTGCTTAGTTGCAGTATAATTTGACCAATTTTGATACATCTAACTGCAATTTCCGGCAGAGAATTCTTTCCTTTCTTATTTTAACATAATTAAGAAACATAATTAAGAAAAATTCCTAATTATGTTTTTCAAATAGCTGCATAATTTTCTCCTCGAGTGAAAAGTTTGCTTTCTTATAAAGACCACGATGTATTTTTCTTTTTTCTTTCTTTTCAGTTCACTCATTAAAATCAATGAAAAATTCTAATCGAAATCAGGGGGGGGGAGGTTTAAAAACCAGAAGAAAACAGTTTTTCTCTTTGAAAAATAGGTTCAGTGCATCTTATAGAAACTGTAGCCTAGAAACATACTCTCCTGAATATAGTATAAAAGCAATCATAATTACCGTATCCCCCCTTCTTGAATAATTTAATTTCTGAAAGATGCGGTTACAGTAAAAACATAACAAATGAAAAGCATTCGTGGATGAACTACAGGTACCTGTCACAATATTTCTTAAAATCCTACATTCCAATAAGAATACAAAGTAACGTTAACATTATAATGTCTAATAAGATATCTTCATTTCTGTTTTCCTTTAACTTAAATCTCATTTGTTCTTATTGTTGTTTGTGCTACTCCTTAGACCTCAAATAATCAATAAATAATTATAAAAGGTGAATATGCAGCTGACTCGGCAAAATCGTAGACTGACTGTTAGTTGTGGTTGTTTCGCTGCAATGGATCGGTTTTTGTATTAGGCTAGCATAAAAACCAACAGTTAGAAGGTAAAGGTCAACTTCACAGATAGTTTGCGAGGATTTTTCTTTGTTGGTAAGACTAAAAACAATTCCTACGTGGACGAATAGCCGCCCAACCGGACAGCGGTTAGCAACGCTGGTTGCTGTACCGAAAGGCCCCGGGTTCGAAACCTCGAGAACGATGGGATATTTGTAAATGTGTAGTGTCTGTGCGGCTATGGGGCATTCTAAATATGCGGCTAGCCGAAAGTCCTCTCGAAAGGTTTGTGGTACGGGAAGACTGAAGAGACCCTCGGATCGGTTCCACCCTGGGGAACCTCTCTCAAAATTGGGGGCGGGGGTGTTGAATTGAGCTAAATTAGGGCCTTTTTTATACTGCTGAGCCTCTTGCTAACAACAGCAGGTGAACTTGACTCCTTGTATTGTCAAACAAGTGAGACTGGTAACAACAGCAGCACGTAAATATAAATTACGCGAATATGAAAAAAAATTTCAAAATGGAGCGCTAAAAGGAAACCGAGGAAAATACGCGAGGAAACAACGCATTTATTTTTTACAAAATGACAACATTAATTGTAAAATGCTATATTATTGATAAATTCTTGAAACATCTTTCTATTCATAAAAAGCTGTTATACTGCTTTTAAAATACTGTATGTATCTAATTCCGGCGACTAAATTTTCTTCCAGGTTAGAGTTTCCTCTAGACGGGAAACTTGGCCATCCTTGGTATATTATTTTTTGATAGCTTCAATATTTTGAAATGTGTATTACGCTATATTCATGCAATTTTTTATTACTTTTCTCTTTTCTTTCCTGCCTAAGTTGAACAAGTAAGTAGCCAAGGTTAAAATTGCTCCTCAGATCGATAAAGCTGTCTTGCTAGAACAACTTTTCTTTTTTATACTCTCTGTTTTGGTGCAAAGCAAAGGGAAGCTTTCTTTAGCCTGACTTCGTTTCTACTTAAGGCTTTATCATTATTTTAGATTAGGGTCTATCCGTTCGACGTAAAACTTTCGAAAAACGAGTGATTTTGTGAAGAATTAAAGAAATAAAAAACCCCAATTAATTTTTTTACGACTTGTTTATACAGGCAGATAACTCTCCAAACAGAACCTTTTTATCAAGATATCGCCTTTTTTCTCATTCATTTAGTTTATTTTTGCAGTCACTTCTTAGCACATCATAATTAATTAAATCAAAAAATCTTGATTGTAATTTTATTTGCGTTTTTAGTTTATCAGACTAGATATAACTACTAATTTCTCCTACTTCTATATACGAAGGCTAGGCATAATTTTTTACGAAACATGAAAAATTGCTTTTAAATAGATAAGAAAATGCTATGTTTTTAAATAATACTTGAGTATTTAAAGCATCTTTTTCTTTTAATTTATCTCCGAAATGCAAAAAGTTATGATGAATGCTGATTTATTGATAAGAAAATATTTCGTTTGACATATTGCCACTTTTTTCTCTTATGCAAGTAATTTTTGACGCTGCCATCAGATCCTTATGCTAAAAAGGTTTCTTAGTTTCTTACAAAGTGGTTTTATGTGAACTATAGTGCTAAGAGCCTTCTTATACGCGTTGTAGAGCTGATATCTGACAAAATGAATTAACATCAATTTTGAGACTTGAGTGCAATCCTCAAAGAACTGAAAGCTGAGCTTAAATTAGGCTATGAGAAAAAAATTTAATGCTTTATCAGCACTTTTGTTGTCAGTGTTTTACAGTCCGAAATGCCGACTAGAGGGCTATATATGTATCAAGAAGAAAGTCTGTGTGTTTGTCCTCTAATAACTCAGTCACTACAACAGCTATGGTCACTAAACTTTCTACAATACTCATCAGATTATTTTGAACTCAAAGTCATAGTTTTAAAGCAGTGTTTTCTATACACTGGGAACTTATATTTTTTTTGGGGGGGGGGAATTTATATTTTTATATTTGGGAATTTATTTATGTTTAATATATTTTTGAATTTCCAAATATATATATTTATGGAATGAAACATAACTTAAAATATTTAGCTTAAAGTAAACAAGATAATTGCATTTTTAATTAAATAGCATTTCAACTATTCTAAATGTTAAAAATACTGAATTTATAAAAAATAAAGAAATGTGTATAATAAATTTTATGTTATCGTGTAAATCAATTTTTTATTTTAACATTAAGGCTGATGTATCGTCATACATTATCTCTAGAATATAATTTGTTTCATAAATTAAACACTTTTTGATACATGTTCCATACACCTTTTTTAGGAAATGATTAAATTTGGAAAACCTTTTATTTCGAAATTTTATTCATGTGAACGTTTAATATTTTAAACAATATTTGCTTCGAATTTGTTTAACTTAGAGATGCATTTTCATCTATATATATTTCCTTCGAAGATACAATTAAGAAATTTCTTATTTGTTCTTGAAGCTGATATTTTAAAAATATTACATTAAATTATCTAAATGCCACTATTAAATTCTGAACGTTGTGCTTCTTATAGTAATTGTTTGAATGTTTTATGTACAACAAGAATTGTTCACAAATGTTCTTAAAATTCCCATAAATAAGCTACATTGCCACAACTGAATATTAAAGCGGATTTCTGTAAGTGTTTTTCATAAAATAATATTGAAAACATTACTAACAGAATACGTACCTGTACACTAGGTGAAATAAAATTGCCTTATATTATGCTACACACGGAGAAAACTTTATTTAAAATCCAGCACTAATGTTCGGGTGTATATTTTTAAAACAAATTTTGAATAGTCAAATATATCATCATTCAAGAATGAGTTGAAATTAAAATGTTTTATAGTATTTAAAATTTTTTAAATAACTTGATAAATAGATTTGAATGTAGAAATTTACTATTTACATAAAAAATCCATGCATGAATTTGAGATCTGTACATAAAAAAACAAGCTATTTTTACATTACTTATAAAACGAAGTTGATTTTTCTTTAAGTGGATAAGGTTATTTCCCACATTAATTATTAAATTAAGTCATAGTTAATGTATGTAAATCTAAATAGTATTGAAATACATTTTTGTGATTCTCTATTATCATATTTATTTAATCTTTAATCAAATTCAAATAAGATGCAATGCAAATTCAAATTCATTATTTCATTTAACTACAAAATTATAGTTTTTTTTTTTGGTACAGAATGTTGCATTAATAATAATAAGACTAAAATGTGATTATTTCTTAACATAGTTTTAATGTAATATTGATCTTAAGTAAATCTCCAAGTCCATAAAAGAAGCTTCATAATTAAATTACTTTAAAATCGCGTTATTTGAGAAAAGAATCAGAAATTAAGATTTATTGTTTTCAGTGCGTGTTTTTAGTTATTTTTCTATAGCCGTAGGGACTTGAAACGGCAAAACATTACGCGTCCGGATTCCCTGATTGAACGCAAAGTGCTGAAAATTCATCCAGTTTACCGACTAAGAACTCAACTGCTATTTGCCCATCGGAGTAAAGGAACGCCATGTAAATAAGAATCGCCATCTTCCACTTTAAAACAAAGATAATTCCGTATTCTTTTCACGCTTTTATTAATAAAGATGGAGTTCGTTTTAAGTCCGACATACGGCATTTGATTTCGCTGCTGCAGAAAACCAGAGCTGAGCGTTCTACATTCGCTAGAATGGAAAGTTGATGACAAGAAGATCTATAGTGCTGAAGGAGGAAGGGGATGACAGGGTGAGAGGCCCGCATGCCGGATCTCAGAAGGTCGCTGTCTTGTTGGAGTCAGCGAGATTGACCCCGAGTGTCTGATAGACACCATGTGTTTCGCCAGCTCGACACTCTCTTCGCATTAATTTCGGCGACCTTGCATTGCAGTTAACCACACTCATGCGCTCATTTTCTCGCAGCTTGATGAACACTGGCAAGCATGCAAAAAGCGGGGGGAACTCTTCCATTCCGACGGTTTTCATCGGCGGTTCCCAAATTGCGACGCATTATCTTCAGAGCTGCTGTTTACTACTTTCATAATTTAATAATGACGAAGTTATGTAGTCTTTTAAAATAAATCAGAGAAACATTGCAATTACGAAATGTTGCGATATTAATTAAAAGTCATATAGCTGGTTTTATTGCTATAAACCATATATCATTTTCAAAAAGTTCGGTTTATTGAGTATTAATGTCTTTGTTAAAGTATGAGTAATAAGTAAATAATGCTTTCAAAGCTCTGCAATAAAAACCCATGTAAGAACAGTCACACAATGTATAAGGGATTACTATGCGTGCTTTCGGTGATGTAATTAGTAGCACGTTCGGTACACGATGGCTATCTGCCTAAAGGGGAGGAATGCCTTTCTGGAAAACTTTCTAAAGGGAAACTGGCTCGTATCCAGATCACACATGGGGAAAATCACGAAAACGCCCATGCAGCCAGCCCGTTCGCATGGATTCGAACCCAGGTGGAATTACAAGTCTTCAGGGAATTTACTGCGCGACCGCTGGTGTGCGACATTTCAGTTTTGGAGGAATGCTCGTCTTTTAAATAATAACCTTATCATTACCTTTTCATACTTCTTCTAAATAACATATATCATTCTATAGAATGCGTGGGTATTATGTACAATGCCTAAGGAAAGTATATAATAATTCTTCTTTTTCATACTTTTTCTAGACTAGTTAGGCATTCTAAATAGCCAGGCATTCTATAAAATGCCTAGGTATTCTATAGAATGCTGGTGCCTCATACATTGCCGATAACATAAAAATGAATTATTAGTATGATCAGCCAAGAACGTGCGAGACAGATGAAACATGGTTCGCTTGAAAAGCACTTCCGTTTTAACGTTTACTTGAATACTGTGCGTTTTAAATAGGAAATATTTTATCGCAATGCACCAGAAAAGGAATTGCTTCGTTCTTAAAAGCAGCCTGAATGCAAAACCTCGAGACGAAATCATTCATTTATATAAAATAACAAACACATCTATATGGTAATATAAGCTTGTTCTTATTTCTTCTTGTTCTCACGGATTATACGAAACGAATGTACCTGAGATGACTTAATTCAGATCCTTCTATATTTCAGTAAACATTAAGCTATGACAAAAAAATTTAATGTTTTATCAGCACTTTTGTTGTCAGTGTTTTACAGTCCGAAATGCCGACTAGAGGGCTATATATGTATCAAGAAGAAAGTCTGTGTGTTTGTCCTCTAATAACTCAGTCACTACAACAGCTATGGTCACTAAACTTTCTACAATACTTTTCTGGGTCCTGGAAAAGGTCGACGTCCACGTTTTTCAAAAAAAAAAAAAAAAAGTATCTAAAATCAGAGATATTAATTAAAAACTTGGAAAAACGATAATTTTCGGCTTCATTTTTCCGAGTGGCAACAGTCTCGCAAGCTTGAGATGAAAATCTGCTTTATTTCGAGAAGCGTTGCCACTGCTCGATTTCAAATCGTAGGATTTATAAATAGAAAAATTTATACGTTTTATTATGAAATAAAAATAGCATTGGCAAACATTAAATACATTATTTCCAATTCCAAAATTCGTTGGAACCCTTTTCGACTGTACCCATTTTCGTTCACTTCTAATCAGCCGAGATATTAATTAAAAGCTCTGAAAACACTAATTTTCGCACTCATTTTTCCGAGCGCCAACAATCTCGCGCGTTCGAGATAAAAATGCTTTATTTTAAAATGTGTTGCTACTGCTCGCTTTCAAATTGTAGGTTTTTAAATCAAAAATGTGTGAGTTTTACAAAATCTCAATATATAAAGAAGAATGCCTGCTGTGCGTTTGTTTGTTTGTTCGCGTTAATAAATTCTGATTAATTCTGATCAAATTTTTGCCACATTTAATCGACTAAAATTGAATATAGGTGAAACATTGGATGGAACTTGAGCTTTTATTCCCATTTGATTAGAAAGACGAATATAATTAAAAACTGGGTGCCATTGTTGCTGATATTATGAGAGAGAATTAATTTATTTTCTATTGAAATTTTTATGTGGGTTCCATATCTCATCAGACTGAAAAATTTGTCTCTATGAATCGTATTTTTTGCATTGTTATTAGAGAAGAATTACAGCGGTATCGTTCTCTCTGTTGTTAGATGCATTACTCTCAAACTAACTTAACTGGCATCGGGTTCTTCTGCTCGTATCATATACACTGCTGGCCATTAAAATTGCAACACCAGGAAGGAGTAATCTGACGAACGTCAAAATCACGTGAAAGGAAGAAGAGGTTAGGATATGCAAATGATTAGTATTTCAGCTTATTTAGACGACGCAAGAGGCAGAACCGACATCTGGAGCACTGTATAAAAGGAAAGTTGTATAGCTCATTCGGAAAGCGCTTTGTAAGGTCGGCGTTTGCTCATAATATCGTGTTATGCCTCGAATAAGAAGGAAAATTGCTTACCAGCAAGTTCCGAAATTCGATAGAGGCAGTATCGTTGCCTGTCGAAAGTGTGGATTATCGTTCCGTCATGTCGCCCGCCGCACTGGTCAACATCGAACCACTGTCATGCAAATATGGAATTAATGTGTTACTGAGGGTCATACTGAACTGCAGTCATGGGGGAACATTGTCTTGTTACTACGGTTTTAAATAAAAGCTAGTTTTGTAAAAATATTTTCTTGAATTGTTAGTGTAACTTCTTAACTGTATCCGGACAGTCGCTGTGTCAGGATAGTTTTAATATAAATCTATGCATGGGATCAATCAAAACTTAATTTAAACATTTATTGAAAACAATATTTTTCTCGCCCCCTTCCGGGGTAATTTTGATCAAAATTATGATGAAATTTAAGCAAATAGCCCTCTTAAATATTTCTTGAAATATTCAGCCATTACCCCCCAAATGACATGCCATTACCCCCCAAATGACAAAGTTCCCCCATACCTGCGGTTCTGTTGTGTAAATTAAAAGCAGCTGAATTTAAAAAAAAAAAAAACCGCAATTGAAGAGAGTACAAAAAATATTCCAGAATTCGCAAGTTCGAGTTAATGACTCTAGCTAAATTGTTCTTCATAAGATCCGGTCTCTACGTAGATCGTCAGATTGCCAGATTTTACGTAGGTATGCATATAATAAAAAACGTTTTTGATACTGTCGTAGATGTTGCATGAAGTAAATGCACTGAGCTTGCAACTGCAATCATGGCCCGGTTTAACTTTTCATTTTTGACAGAACGTTCTTGACATATGTAGCTATATCGCAGTAACGCAGCATTCTTCAACAATTGCTTTTGTGTCTTTCACAAATTTATAGCAATATATTAGAAGTAAGAGAGAGCAGCGGCGAACAATATTTTAGCAGGGCACAGAGGTCGAGAAGAAAAGCGTAGATTAGGATTTTGAATGTTAGGTGAATTTATAGTTCCTCTTTATTTTGGGGATAAAAAAGACACAAATCGAATTAAAACTAAATTTACAGAGGCTTTTGCCAGGAAAATAACAGGAAAAATAACAGGAAAATCGTTGCAAAATAAAATATGAAAATAAGCAACATAATAAATACAAAGTTTTAAAGAGGTCTTCTTTTAATTTCTCCAAGAAACCACTTTAAATGTTTTAGTAACAGTGCTTACACTAAACGTATAGAACATCAAACAAATAAAATTTGCTTTTTTGCAAATATGGGCTACATTTTTTTATATAAATTGCAATTTTTTGTAGCAAGTACTTCTTATGAAGGACTTGTTTAAATACACATATCAGGAAGACTGCATTTGCTTCTGGAGAAGACTAGTTGATCCAGAAAAAAAGTACTGTTATCTAAGCATATAATAAACCACAGGAAAGCAAAAACCATATGACAAGGGTTAATTCTGAAATTAAGGATTCTAGGGTCTTCGAATTTAAGGATTCTGTAAAAGAGGTTTCTGGCATAGTTTACGCGGTTTGGGGACAGTACACATATAGTGAAGAAAAATGCAAAGAAAATGATTTGAATGTCTCCATATAAAAGTTTGACTAATCAAATATGTCTACTAATCGAGTTTCAGCACTTTGACTTATTGAGAAAAGTTAACATGAGTTTTCAGCACATTTTATTCGTAGTTCATTTCGACTTAAGTTTCGAAATATTGAAATTCGAGTAATCAAAATCTGTCTTTATGTTATCTTTCTATAGTTCGACTTTATTTATAAAGGTTAATAAATATTTCAAAAAATTTAATATTTTTATTGGCCTAAAAACGTTTTGCGTTATGTAAGTACATGCTTCGTGAGCGCAAGAATCATATGACAGTATAAATGTAAAAATTGTTTTGTTCCAAACATTTAAGTTTTCATATTGTCGTATTTCTTCTCGGTTTTCTTCGCCATAATTTGCCCAGTATAGTAATTAATGTGAAAGTAAGGCTAAATACTTCCTTTTCTTATTTAAAACTTATCCTAGAGCATAGTAGATTGCTGGATAATTTGTTCCCTTTTCTAGAACGTTCCTGGTTTACTGTTAGGCTGCAACTCGGAGATCCCATGCAAAGGCTAAGTGGAATTTATTATTAACCCCTTAATGCACCAATAAAAACTCAAAAACTGGTCTTCGTGCTCCAGTTTTTTTTATTCTTTATTTTAATTCAACCTGTCTTAACTTCTTTCTTTAAGAGTAAATCGTAGTCGAGCTATTTTGTTGCGGTCATATTTGGGGGGGGGGAGGGATGTTGAACGTATTTACTCAGGTGAATGTAATTTTTAGTTAGGTGTACCTGAGTTAATTCGGTTGAGTGCATTAGTCGGAGCAACTAAATTTATGAACTGTTAGGAGATGTTGGACACTTCTATATTTTGTCAAAAATGAGCAAAATTGTTGCGCTTTGTGTTATGTATATGTTTTTTGTATTAATAAGCATTTACTTCTGGTCATTAATTTTTCTTCTGCCTTGATACATATGTAGTAGTTAAAAGTGACTATTAGGTCAACGATAGTGTATATAGGTAAAAGTGACAACAACAAGAGTATGTAGCTATTAAGTCATTTACAGGAGGCAATTTATTAGTTAATCGAAGCATGAGCGAAATTTTAACCTCTTTGTCTTTCAAGACATCTTTAAACAATGCCTTATGTCCGCAAAGCCGTTTAATTTTGCATTTTATAATTTCATAGTTTGCTTTCGCATTCTTTTGAAAGCTGAAGCAAAGGGGAAAACAATGTATTCCTTAAGGTATAAAGTATTTCTCAAGCCTTCTTAGCATGCCTTCGTGGTGTAATGATCAGCACTCTCGGAGCATATTCGAGAAGTCCGAGGTTCGAGTCGGACTCGAACTCGAGTTAATATCGCTCATTTTTCATCTCTCCTGCCTCGAAATAACCTAATGTCTCTACAGTAGCTCCCGAACTAAAAAGGTAGTGCATGATGATTCTCAACCACCAGAATTTGATGACTGGATCCCCCTCAGTGGTCAGCACAATCGGCGCGTATTTGAGAGGTCCGTGGTTCGAGTCCCAGCCAGGGCTTTGCTCATTTTTCATCTCTCCAGTTTTCAAAAAATACCTAATGCCTCTACAAATGTTATAGAAAAATTGCACAAATTTATAAAAATTTATTTTGCCTTGAGTTCATTTTTAAACTGTAATATGAAGTAAAACATACAACTTACTTCATAACCATTCGAAACACATCTACCACGTATTTCTTTGAAAAATTAACGTTGCTGAGAATTAATACTTTCATATATTTCTGTGCAGGCACTGTTCTCCCGAACTGGCAACTCGTTACGTCTATATGTTGGGAGTGGACAGTATAGTGGAGATTCGCTGCCTTAACAGCACTAGAATTGCCCTTATTAACATAGTCTGTTCAGGCTCGACAGGGTCTGTAAAGGTACTGTCAAGTCTGTCTCTGACCGTGTGTTCGCTACATGTAACAACTGTTAAATGTTTTTGTTTGGGGTTTCAGCCTCCCGGGATCACCTCCAGAGTGGGGTTCTGTTATAACCTCTTACGAGGAACTTTGCTTGGGGTCTGAGCAGACCTCGCTGTGGTCTACTACTGTACCGTACTGGCACTATATCGATTATTACTATATCCCCCATTGTGAACCAATAAAATCTGTAATATTAAGAGGCATCTTGCATAATAGTCGAGCATTGTCAATAAAGATATGAATATATCATATATCATCGGTCAGAATGGCAGGAAATACGGTATACTGATGTAGTCGTATAAAAACTATACTAAAAGCATGAATAAGAAAATTTTCGGAATAATTATGAAGAATTTTAAAATAAGTAAACATATTATTTTAACCTAACTTGAATTCATAAAATTAAGAAAATCACATGCATTTTTGTTAAAACAAAAAGTTCTTATCAAAGGTGGGCTAACCCTTGAAAACCTGGCAATGCTTATTGGGATGCCTAAGAAATTTAAAGTCAGCAAGTTCATTTCCTAGAGAAAAGCATTTCACAGATTTAGCACCACCCTTTCTGGAAACTGAGGATTATTCCGACTCTCTAATGTATCTCAACCACGCAGTTTCAGGTTTATTGTCTTTCAATGGGTGCGTGGCCACTGAATGCAGGTAGTTTGTTCTGGGGTCGGTTACTTTCACACGGGCTGGCTGAAAGCTGTTTTCATGGTTTTCTTTAGGCTGATTCAGTAGCGAAGCGGTAAAAGCCGCTGAAAACTGGTAGTCCTATTTAGGTTGGAATCCCGTCTAACGGACTAACTGCATAGGCGTTTTCGTGGCATTCTCCATGTATAACGGGATATGAATCAGTTTTCCTTCAAACGCAGCATGTAATAACAAATAATGGTTTTCCTCAAGTCTAACGTGAATACCAGCCAGTTTTCTTAGAACGTCCTCCACGAGGTTATCTGAATACAGCAAAGCGCGCGAGGACTATCTGCCTGAGGGAAGAGATGTCTTTTGATTTTCTAAGAAAATCTGGCTCTTATTCACGTTACTCATGGTGGGAACCCCGAAAACTTACCATTCGGCTATCCCGTTTTCCTGGGACCGAACCCGGGTAGAACCCAACATTCAGCGGTCTTAAATACTCGGCCATTAGTGGGGCCGTGCTCCACGAAGATATCCGTAACGTAACTTACCATAATGAATTAAGAAAACAACTGTTTGATTTATATGCAGTCGGAAGCAGAATGCTGAACAGTTCATGCTCTGAGTAGGTTCTGTTGGAGAATAGTCATCCATCAGCTGAACTATGTAAGAACGTGTATTAGCATTTATAAATATAAACCCTTTGACGCATCTTAACCCTCTAGTATAAGTTTTAAAGATCTCTGCTCTAGAATTCTGAACATTTAGCACCAGTTCTGTAAATAATTAATCTATGAGTATTAAGCTCTGTCAAAATCTGAACCTCTCTAATTCCCATTCATTATCCACACATAATGCTGTAGAAAGAGATATTACTACTATATAATAAACGTGCATAAACATGTGAGACTTTATCATTCTCAAACGCCCACCAGTGCCAAGTGGGTAAGACGGCTGAACATTAAAAGATTGTCCCATGTTCGGTGCTTGACGAAAGCTTTGGCTGCATGCATTCTTCGGAGATTGAGCCATGTGTTAGGTGAATATCAGCTAATATAAAAATTTAAATTTCCAAAATATTTTTAAAGAAATCCTTGAAATCGTGCTTTTATACTTTTAGAAAAATCGTATTTTTATCAAAACTATCAGTGTGCCTCAAACATACATTCAAAAAGATAATACAGAATTATTAAGATTATTAAGTAAAAGTTCTTTCCATCAAGTACAAACTGCAACAGATAAAACTGTTTCATTTATCATTTTCAGATTTCGAAATGCAACATAGATGCTGTTTTAAGTTAGAAAGATAAGTTTAAATGTATTAATTATGCTATCAAATATACCTAAAATCTGAAATTTTTAATGTTTCTCTACAGCGCATACAATTGCTTTCAAAATGATCAGTAAAAGTTCTTTGAGTAATTTTTAGCATAATTAGTTTTCTGCAAATTATTTGAGTATTTGCATTTCTGACTAAAGAACTAATCAGTGCAATGTGTTAAAAAATTATTAAATATTTAACAAATTTATATTCCAGTGAATATGTAAGTTTTTTAAGAAATTAAGCAGGCGTATTTTTTAAGAATCTTATCATTCTTTTTTCTTTTTACTTTTTCGATCATTTCGCAATGCTTGATTGGTAACAGAATGTAAATTATCTAATTATACTAGATATTCAGTACTGTAAAAGAAGTAGTGATGTTCCCATTATTGCCGAAAGACAAGAAAAGGCATTATGGACATGAAAATATGCTATTGTTGCCTAATGAGGCACTATGAACAACAGGAGAGGAAGTGGTGTGGACAGCGCAAGTTCATATTTGTTATATGAAGTTTATTTGAATATTAAATGTAGCAGAATTTCAAATATTTATGCAGGCATGGAATGTATTTTTAAAGTCAATACTATTCCGAAAGCTTAATTTATGCGCATATGCGCAACATTGAAGTATAAATTCTTACACACGCACATATGTACTCATATTTGTTTGTGAAAGAATACACATATGCAAAAGGAAAGTGTAAATCCGCTTACCTGCGAAACTTTCTATCCAAATAAATTTATTTAAATGAAAAATAATTTAGAGCAAAATAAAGTGTATTTTCAAATGTTTTCTGTAGTTATAACAGGAATGTGAGCTTACATACTGGACATCTGCTATTTAATATATATTAAATGAAATCTTTCTGAAACGTAACCAGTACTACAAGGTAGCATTGGATTATTTGCAAATAAATATTTTCTAGGAAAGCGTTTTGAATTACAACTACATGTTACAGTTTTACAATTTAGAACAGCACATAAAAATATTGATATTACCCCCCTTTTGGGTACTTACGTATTAACGCAACCAGGCCAAAATTCGCATAAATTGCGAAATTTGACGACCCTACTTACGGCAACCCTACGTGTTATACGTAGTTTTGTAAAAAGAGCATGTGGAGATTCACAAAATTTTCCTGCATTTTCGTGCAAATTTTTGTAATTTATGAGAAAATAGCAGTGTACATGGATAAAGTCAAGAGTGTGCGCAATGCCATTTTTGTGCAATTCTGGGATGTTTTTTTAAGTAAAAATAAGTCGACGTGTACATGGTTATGGCGAATACGGTTTTCAATCAGTGCTAAAAGCAATAGCCAAAAGATTTCCGCCGAAAAAATAATTCTGGAACTTATTCAAATTCGAAACCGGAAGGGTTTAATTGCTATTTTATATTTTAAAACAAAATAATATAAAAAACTGTATTAAAAATTATCTGTAATTAATAAATGTACATTTTCTTTCTGTTCATACTTTTTTACTCTAACTTACAAATAGCGCCAACCTGGTTGCGATAATACGTAAGTACCTACTTTTGTGTAACATGTGAAGAACGTATTAAGAACGTATTATAAAGGGGTACATAAGGCATGTCTTGTGGGAATACATATTTTCATAAATGTTTATCTTTTCGATGTATGTACATATGATCTAAATTTCCATCAAACATTTTCTACATAAATGAACATTCTTAGTGACCCACCACTGGCCGAACGGTAAAGTCACTGAACACTGGTAGTTCCGGCCTGGCTTCCATTCCAGGTTGACGGGAAGGTTGCGTGATCGTTTTGGCGATTTTTCCCATATGTAAGGTGTATAGGAGTCAGTTTTCCTTAGGAAGTCTCTCATGAAGGTATTCCTCCCCTTACGCAAGTAGTTAAATAAATTAAATATTAATAGTAATTCAATATTTGTTACAATTAAATAAAAACAAACCAAACAAGTTCTTAGATATTGTTGCGTGCGTACGGATTCGTAATAAATTGAATGCCCAAATCCTATGAAAATTGAATAAAATTTATTCTTATCACAACAAATAAAAAAAAAATGCTGAAATTTCCTCGAAGATATTCGTACAGTATCGCAATATCTCACAGTAGTTGTATATTAAACTACTAAAACGTTGAATAGAACTCAATTCAAAGCAAAGACAACTAATTCGATCTCAGCGCGAATTCTCTACAATCAACAACAAAAACTAAGTAAACAACTGAGATGTTTTTCTTCGGCTTTTATAAAGTTTTTAATCCTGCACGAGAACATTCTGGTATTTTTCTCGATTTTTTTGGATAACAAAAGAGTACAATTATTTATACATTTATACAGTATATACAATCTATTTATGAAAATGTTAAATGCGCGTGCTCCTGTATTTTAATTTTTCTAGCGTAGCATTATCTTCAAATAAGTCTCCTGCTGCATTTCACCGGGATATAAAACAATTTTAATTACAAATTCTACTAAAAATAGCTAAATAAATACAAAACCGTAACACTATATTATTAAATATGTAACGGACCTGTTAGTTCGCCATCTAAAATATTAGTGTTATTTTCGAGAGCATTTTGATATACGTTTAATATTAAGTTAATGTTAAGTTTTATCTTTTGCAGTTTTATGAAGAAAGGAAGCTAGAAAAGGGAATTAATACACATTTTTAAAAGTTTTTTTTATTATAAATAGAAAACTAGTGTTTGGAGAAAGAATAGATGAAATTTTCCATGTAAGTGGATTTAAATTTTTCTCATTATTCACGAGCCAGAATTCCATATGATTCAAATACGAGTATTTCAAAATCTCTTCTATTAAATAGTTGAGTTAAATTCTTGAAATTAATCTGATCCTAACCATCCCCTTTTATGAAAATTATGAAATTTTTATGAAACTTTATGAAATATTAAAAACAAACACATTTCTTCAGTGTCTCAAAATGCTACTTAAAACAATGCTATATATTTCGGATTACCTATAAAGACATATGTTACGTGTATTCAAATATTTCAAATATTTCAACATATAATTCCTTTTTCAGCAGCTTTCGTTTTCTAGTCAGACACAGTATATTTCATTGCTGCATTTTATGGTGTGCTGTTTTCTGAATTTTTCTTTCAAAAGACTTTCGCCCACCAGCGGCCGAGCGGTAAAGTCGCTGAACACTGGTAGTTCGGTCCGAGGTTCGAATCCCGCGAACGGGCTGGCTGCATGGGTGTTTTCGTGGTTTTCCTCATGTGTAACGTGTATACGAGCCAGTTTGCCTTAGAAAGTTCTCCCCGAAGGCATCCCTCCCTTTAGGCAGATAGCCCTCGAGGCTTTGCCATAATCACACACACACATTCAAAAGACTTTCTTCTTTTGAAAAAGAATGAATAATAGAGAAAATACACTCATGTCCATAAATTAAAGATAATGCAGAATCAGGAAGAGTTAGAAGCAAAACAAATTTGACTTATTTGTAAAGCTTATTGATTAAACAAAAGGTAAAGAGCAAAAAAAGATGCTATATGTTTGATATTATTAAAAAAAATTAACGATTTTTTCTCCCTGGAGCAAATTACAAAAAAAAAAAAAAAACCTATTTACAAAAAACCAATATTACATGTTTGGTATGAATGTTAATACATTGTATGTCTCCCAGACGATGCAATACAGTCCGCAGAACTCCTAGGCATGCTGAGTATCAAATTATCGATCTGATCTTGGGGGATATTACACCACTCAAAAAGCAATGCTCTCCGAAGTTCCGGTAGACATGTTGACAGGCTGCAACTCGTCGGCCAAGCATGTCCCACACGTGCTCTACTGGATTCAAGTCCGGTGAGAATGCTGGCCAGTCCATACGGGTGATATCCTACGATTGAAGGCATTCGCTTACGATATTTGAATGGTGTGGACGGGCGTTGTCATCCATAAACACAAACTGTGCGCCCATGGCGCCCCGAAACAAACGTACATGTTGTTCCAGAAAAACGTCCCGATAGATTTGGTTTGTCATGGTTCCAATTTGAACATGCAGGTCAGTTCTGGAACCCAGAATAATTCCACCCCAAACGAGCACCACCGTAATGGTGTCGTTCAATGATGTTTTCTTGGTGGTAACGGGTATCTGGAGCTCTCCATATGAAAGTCCGGCGAGAATCAGACTGCAAGCTAAACCTGGACTCGTCGGAAAACATCACACAAGCTCACTGTTGCGGTGTCCACAATGCATGCTCTCTACTCCAGGCTAACCGCAGGCGACAGTGAGTTGCAGTAAGTGGAACGCATCTGACAGGTCTACGAGCACATAGACCAATCTGCCCTAAGCGTCTGTACACGGTCTGCCTTGAAATTGTCGTACCAGTGGCTGAAGAGAGCTGACGAGACAGGTCTGAGGCTGTGCTCCGCCTGTTTCTTTTGGCAGTAACTGCCAAATATCGGTCCTCATTCGGCGTTGTAACCCTGGGACGACCTGTGCTGTAACGTCTACTCATATTACCATCATCTTGGAATCGTTGCCAAAGCCTGGAGATGACACTCAGGGCAATTCCAAGTTCATCTGATACTTCCAGTTGGGTACGTCCACATTCTAGACGGCCCATAATTCTACCACGCAAAAAATCATCCAGATGCATCCTTTGTGTCATGACTATTCGGTTATTGCACTGAAATGCTCATAAAGCGCCTGCGAACAATTTTACTTCTTTGCCTGTATTCCTTATATATCACTCTATCACTCTCTTACACTCTCGTCATTGTGACGTACCATCGGTGTCATCTGGTTACTTCCTGAAATTTGCATATGATTCTTGAAGATGTGTGTAGTGATTTTACAGGTGATATATTTATTTTAGAGTTCGATTTCCGCGTGACTCCGAATGATCCTTAATTTATGGACATGAGTGTAATATACCATAATTCATAATACACAGTAATGAAATATTTTATACCTCATTAGTAAACTACTGAAAAAGGAATTGTATTTTTAAATGTTTAGATTATGTGAAAGAGTTAAATTCTTGAAATCAATCTGATTCTAACCATCCCCTTTTATGAAAATTATGAAATTTTTATGAAACTTTATGAAATATTAAAAACAAACACATTTCTTCAGTGTCTCAAAATGCTATTTAAAACAATGATATATATTTAGGATTACCTATAAAGACATATGTTACGTGTCTGTTTAATATTATGTTAAATAACTTGCATTTAAATTAAAAAATGTTTTGAGAGATATTTACAAAAACTTAGCATAAGTACATAAAAATAATTAAACTCCTTTCCGTGCAATATAGCGTTTCATGCCGCGCGTTTTAGATGTACTATTAGGTGCCTTTTCATATGTAAAAGTACTACCAACAGTTGCATCTAACGTGCTGTTTTATGTTAAAGAACTGTAACATGTAGCCGTAATTCAGAACGCTTATGCAAACCGCTGTATGAAAGTTCTATGAGTGCCACTAATACCAGCATTTTATGTGCTCTAGAATGTTTGTAGAACTGTAACACATAAACGTTATTTAGAACATTCTTATTACTGACACGTTTCTCGCTAATGCCTACTGTACGCTTTTTGAACGTTTTCCTGCTGGTTGGAAATGAATCCATCAAAGGAACAAAGCCAAAAAATTACCAAAAACTCGTAATTTGAAATAGACTACATAATGCAATAAAACAGTAAATCATTTTGTCACCATATCTGAAATAAAAGTATGAAACACTGTTTCAAAGGGTATAAACATTATACTATCAAATAAAATTATGCTGAAAAAAAAATTCAATAAAAAGTGCACGTTCGGAAATACATGACTAACTGCTAGGTGGTTTGTAAAGCCTGTATCAGTAGATCAGTAGATTTTCGTACTCCATTTTTTCTTTTACGTTTCTAACTTCTGCAGTAAACAAAAAAAAAAAAAAAAAATGTTTTAAGTTGGAAATCAAAATATTGGAGGAAAATAGAAATATGTTGTTTATTGTCTTGTGGCTCGCAAATGTTTTAAATTCATTCTAAATATTTTATTTTTACAGTACACAAAATATGTATAAGTCAAGAAATTATAATATGATGAAATTTAAGTTTTTGTTCTCGGCTTTTATCAATATTATCCAATGTATTATGTAAAACAGATCTTCATTACGACTGCCTGAATCTTGTGGTTGTGGGAAAAGTTTCTATTTTAAATATTTTCTCTTAATTTCTTATCCGTCTCGAGACTGACGAATAATCCGAGTTCCATTACATAGCGAAAGGAATAAAACATTTATATCCATTAAATTTTGTTTCATAAATCAACCTTGATTGATAGTCACAAAATATGATATAAACAATTAATAAATCTTATAAAATTATAAACGTATTACTGAACAGTTCGTGATATTGTTGTGCTTTCTTGAACTCGCACAGTTTATCATTGGTTGCAATTATCTGGGAAAGATTGAATCGCAGATCTATTTCACCATCCTTGATTATACCGATAGCCAAATTTTAAGGTCTAAGATATATGAGGTCTTATGACGCAACTCCAAAATATATTGCCGCCCATATCTGAAGTGTATATCGAACGCTAATAACTTCCAAATTAAAGCAAATTCAGTATCTTGGAGATGTCTCTGGTGCTTTAGTTGCTGATACTATTTTGCAGTTGTTGCTGCTTAGATTAGAAGACTTTGAATTCTTGTATGGGAGAAAGGAGTTGTAACAATGAGCTACTAGAAAAGCATTTCAATATCGCCTGTTACGTTGTGTGCATTTTTATCTTCACTTGATTGAATTGATTAATCAAGGAAAGAGATACAACAGCTGTGAGAGGGGATGAATTTGTGAAGGATTTAATAAAGTAAAGTGGCCCGTATTTACTTTGCATACGAAGAAGGAAAATAGTTCATACTCTCAGCCAGTTAAACTTCCGGAACTAGGAGAAGGGGCAAATAACCAGTACTCTGCACTTTGCCACAACATTTACCAGAATCATACGTGAACTCGATCACAAGAGATAAACTTACTACTTTATCTGTTGTGATCAACTAGCAGTGCGACCACAATTTGGATTGCAATTTAAAAAACAAAATCTTTCAAATTGCGATTATAATAAATTTTAGTTTGATTTAGGAGCTGAGCCTTTCTCTCTAGTTTAAAAGTCTTTGTTTGAAACAATAACTCGCTAAAAGACACAAAACAGTGATAAAAATAAGTCAGAGAAATCATTTACGGTATAATCTTGGTTAGCCTAGATGGTTAAAAAAAAGCTGCAGTTATGTTCTCATGTGTTTTCTCTAAAAGGATTATGGTACTCTAAATACATAATTTCAGTAGTATCACTTGTTAATATTCACCATCAATGTCTTAAATCTTTACTCGTCAAAGTCTCTTTGCTCACTTCTTAAAGTTTAAATACTGGGGAAGGTGAACGTCAGGTCTTCAACCCTACGACAGGTGGTTACACAACCTCGACGAATTTAACCCTTCAGGGGCATTTTACAGTTCACACACGTTCTGTTGCAGAATTACGGGAGAATATCACCTCTTTCAATCCATTGGTCTGCCGCACAAACAAGGCCCTCACTTCTCTTCCTGGGCCCCACCAAAGGGTTTTCAGTAGAGGACGTTCCAGTGCTACAACTGCACCATCTGCTGTTAGAGGGTGATCACATCTCTGCCTTGGGCAGTGAACTCATGGGAAGAAAAGATGTTTCTACTTGAGCTTGTGTAGACTGATGGCGATGATATTAGGAACTTCGATAATCTTAGAAACGTGATTCTAGAAAAGTATACTTCAATGTATGATGAAAGTTGTTCCAAGCCAATTCAAGGAAACATGATTGCAGTTAAAGCTTTTAAAAAGTTCTGTAATAATAATATTACGAACAAATAAATACTATTTATTTAAACTCATCAGCAGAAAAATAGGTATGTTTTAAGGAAATGCATAGCATATACCATTTATATTTTCCTTTAAACATTCTGATTTTGAATATGAAGGATAAAGAAGAAACTTAGTGAAGAGTAGACAAATGGCTATTTCTTCAAAAGTGTTTACCAAAATTTCGGAGCCTAAAGCAGTGCTTCATTTTCTTCATTGTTGAAATGCGAAGAACAATAAAATAATTATGAAAGAAACTGAATTTATTTGAAATATCTCATTGATCCTCCAATGAGAATTTTTCGAACAAATACTCTCACAGTTTATCATTGGTATCACACTATATACTTAATCAAGAATTTTGCGCTATAAGTATCTGAAGCAAATTCAAACTTTTCCTTATGCTGAAAGAACAAAAAAATAAAGTGAAACGTTTTGTACATCGCAATAAGCTTCATTTCTATGATTTATATGATTGTAAATTTGCTATATAACGTAGGGGAAGGTTGTTATCGATGGGCGACTTTCACAAAATGATCTTTAAAATCGTCAAATTTGGCAATTTTACAGATTTTTACATATTATTTTAAATATTACTTTCCATACTTACACATATCTAGAAATAGATGTTATAATTATGAAATGTTCAGTAAATATTAGAAAAATAAAAATAGATGTCACTGCCCCAATGAAAGATACCGGTCGCCTTCATTCATCCGGGGAGGTTCTATGAATGGGCCGACAGCTATTTTCTTTTTAATACAGTATAATCTTAATAGAAGTTAATAAAATGCTTAAGACTGTTTTGAGTATGATTCGTAAATAAAACATGCTGGTTAGAAACTAACACAGACCACTGAAAATACATTGAAACATATTGATAGCTTCGTATTATTCACAAGGAATCAGGAAATCGATTTTAGTTTAGTCTTTATAATAATAAAATAGGCCTAATGTAAGAATCTGCGAAATAAATCTGAATTTCATTTAATAGAAACAATTTAATGAAAATGAAAATTTGATGGTAATTTATAGTTAGGTTAGTATAAAAAGAACGACAACCATAACTTGAAAACTTTCAAATAGCATAAAATAATTATTAACATTAGACTATAAATCTTACACAAATTACTGCATCAATTATTCGTTCTTGATGAATTCAGTTCCATTTTTCACAATAATGCATTTTGATGCCCTTTCTGACACGAGCACACCTCTTATTAACCCATACATTACACGGTAGACATAGTCTTCCTTGAAGTCATCACAACAGATAGCACAGAATCATAATAGGCCTATTTATTGGAGGTAATAAATGTTTAGTCTTTACTGTCTTCTCCAGTCAACAGGTAAGGAGTCCTCTTTTCACAGCGGTGCTTCTTTTTTAATTTTTTTTAGCCTCTTCCAGGATCTGCTTGTATGGGCTACTTGTTTTTATCATCATGGTTTTTGGGCTTTGTTTGAGCCTTTTCCAACTGAGACTTTAGATGGAATCGCACAGAAAGAAACTTTAACTTTTGGCAACAATGCTGATGCACTAACTGGAAGCAGTTCTTATTTTCTTCCACTGGTCGTTGCAACAGATTTTCTCCCTGGAGTCTGCATGTCATGTGACAGTCCACTAGTAAAAGCAATTAGACTTATGTCAGGAACTTCTACAACAGGAAAATCATTTGTTTCAAACTGCACTTGTTCAAAATGAGAGTCTTGAAATACATCTCTGTTCACTGATCAAACTCTTGTTTTAGCAAAAGCTTTCATTGACGACTGTATTTTTACTGCTTGTCGATATGCTTTCCCTAACAATCGTTCTATATAGAACTGGGTGACAACTCTTAATTTTCTTTCTCTTCGTCTCAGTCATAGAAACTTCTCCTTTCATTGATGTAGTAACTGCTCAATGGCTTGAAGAACGAAAAGTTTTATAAAAAAGAAAATGAGATCAATACCTAATTATAGATTTAATTACTCCTAATAGCTTTTTACTAAATCAGATATAGTGACATTTTATTCTTTCTCTTGAAAAGGTTATAAACTATTAGCCTCGCTTTGGTTTCCGTGGTTGGGCCACCAGCCCGTTCATAGCAACGCAGGCTGGCTCATTGAAGGCAACTAGCACTCGGCATGAAATACGTCCGTGTTTTCGGTTATAACAAAGTAAACAACTGTTGAAATTATAGTCGACTAATGTTGATTTGACACAGTTTTAAATGTTATCAGTAACAACTAAAATACTATTAACATCTCACTGAAAAGTACAATAATCTTACTTTCTTGAAAAGCAATTTTGTTCGAGCGTGGATCTACTCCCAGTCAAGATGGCGGTTATCAAGCTTCATTTAGTATACTAAAAAGTCAACAAGTAGCGTCTATTGTCAATAACTAGAAAATAATGGAGGTGGCTCAACGAAGGAACCGGCCCATCGATAGCAACCTTAAACTATAACATGACAGCTAATACTGCACGCAACTGGAAGTACTTTTAATGTTTCCTGATTTAAAAATAACATAAATGCAGAATGCTGATTTTTTTCACTATAACGTAAATATATTTGTACAGAAATTATATATAAAATGAATACTGCTGTATATCTGAAGAAAAGCAATTAAAAATCTGATAGACATAAGAAAACTTGCTCTTTAAACAAAATTTTGGTTTTCAGTGCTGTATTAATATTTTCGAAATCAACTTTTTTAAAAGGTTAAACACAACTCTCTGTTACGAAAAGTCGCAGTTGATTAAAGAGTTAAAGCACTTGTTTACCTCGGGTAAAATCACACTAAAAAATTTTAGAGCATTCCCTCGGAAACAGCAAAGTTATAAAACCAACGGTGTTCGAGAGAACGTAGTTCTATTTTACATCGACATGGAAAAGGAATACCGTTGAGTGGATCTGTGTTTGACCAGAAATTGTTTACTATAAAGCAGAAAACGCAGGAATAAAAATAATTACTTTATTATTTCGGGTTATTTTACGTCTTCTGAAGCAAACCATTCTTCTACGCTAAATCATTTACTGTTTTTCATACGGTAGGGTAACATAGCAGCGAAAGGGAGAACAATTAAAAAAATGCATATTTCATGATTTTAAATTAATCTTTTACGTAGCCTAAACAGATTAACTTTTTAGGTATTGAAATTATTTAGTCAACTATTCTGTCAACAAGGAGCAGAATCAACTATTTTGTCAACAAGGAGGAGAAAAACAAACTGACCGGGTCTGTCATTTCCTGCTGTGCATTAAATAGGAAACTTTTAATCTCTATAATAAATTAAATACGAGTTATTTAATGTAGAGTACACGTGGGATATATATGTTCCAGCCCACGTAAAGACGTAAATCTATTGTAATACAGACTTGAAAAAGCGTTGCAACAGGAACATGCAAATATATTGTAATTCAAATGTCTACTAACAATATTATGTAGTTATATACCTCTACCTTTTATTCCCCCCCCCCGAAATAGTTGCCATGTCTAAAAGCTCTTACCCAAAAAGGCTCAAATCTAATTATTTTCGATAAAAGGGCTTCTAGAATAGCTACAAATGTAACCAATGCCATTAATATTCCCTTAGTTGCAATTGCGCTCAAGTCTATTCAGACCGCTAAATGTGGCTTTGGATATAAAGATTATTAACAGTTTCCTTCTTAAAGCTGACTATAACTTGCAGCCATGACAGAGCTTACTGGAAACAAATATCATTAACAGTCGTCTTCGATGTAAATAATTATCAAATTGACATTTTGTTGAACACTAACTTCCCGTCACGTTTTTAACTGCCTTACTACACTGAGTTAGCGTAGGTAATAAGGACCGGAAGAATATCTTTCTATTGAAAAGAAAATGGCGTAATATGCACTATACGTGGAATTGTTTCATGGCTGATAACTGCCTGGGAGCATAACATCATGTCACCCACAATATTGGAAATACTCCGCTGAAGACTTTCTAATGTCATAATTTACTCAATAAAGATTTACAGCAGGGTTGGTTATCAGTCTTTACTGAGTAAATTACTTGTATGACAACAGTGTTGTTTTATAGGCAAAATGGCTGTTTGTTGTATTTTCATGTAGGAAAAGCGATATCAGTAATATGTCGGAAATTATATAAATTATTAGGTAAAAGATGCTTTATTTACTGATATTTAAAAAAAAAATGAAGCTTTTAGGGGAGAATGGAACATTTTTCTATTCACTTGCCATGAGCGTCTTCTCTCACACTGAACGCACGCATCTAAGTAGCGCAACAGGAGTTAGCTACTATTGGCCGTTTCCTGTATGCACTCATTCATTGCATACGAATGTAAAATCATTCTAATGGAATATTTTGCTGATTATAACTTAAAAATCCGGAAATATTCTTGAAGAATATTTAAAACATTTGAAATGAAATTAGTACACTTTTTAGCACATTCACATTTTAGAATTCTGTGTATATTTTTAGTGATCCCATAAAACAAAACTCAGCATATGCATTAATTATCGATTATCAATACTTTACCGATAATGAAGCTTAATGCAAGCAAAGAATTTCTTTCATTAAACTCTTGATTGATGGGCTTAATATAACTACTTTTTTCCCCTTTTGAAATCATTAAATTGATTTTATACGCATGCAAGTTACAGTTTTAAAATTCCTCTTCGGAAATTTCCATTTAAGTAACCAAAATTTCACATAAAATGATCTAAACCGTTTCTGTGCCCAAAAATAAAGTATCGACGTAAACGAACGGCAAACTTGAAAAATTAGATGTATGTGTTATAATGCTATTTAAAATCTTGATTACCTTATAGCTGCTAAAGCAAAGCTTTTCTGCAAAAATAAGATATTTTGAATATAGAAAACAAAGTACTTCTTTGCTAAAATGGACTTTTTTCTCATCCATTATTGAAAGACCACTTTGAAGAACGCCATTAATATTGAACATGCCTAAAAGAATTCATATATATATATTTTTTTTTTTGCAAAATTTTATCTTTACTGGACTTAAAAATATTGCAATCCTAACGGTACCCATAGTCTACAGCTTAATATAAATTAAACTTTTTATTTTTAAATATAATGATTTCAATTATTTCAGACATCAACTTTATTTACTTAACAGTTCAAGTACAAAATTTAATATCTGAGTGATTATGTTTACTGAAACTTGAAAATGCTGCAATCCATATGGTACCCATTTTATAACTTTTACTAAAGGAAAATTATTTTTAAAAATCTACTGCTTATTATAAATTAAACTTATTATTTTTAAGTATAATGATTTCAATTACTTCAGAAATCAACTTTATATATTTATTATTCCTTCAAGTATAAAATTTAATATCTGAGTGAACTAGATGAACCATGCTCAACATGTGCCCTGACTCGACGAGAGGAAGAAATAAAAGTACTATTATCTTCTAGACCTTTTTGAGTAGGGATTCCCAAACATTTTCTTGCATTGTCCCTTTCAAAGGAATGGTTTTCTTCATTAACTCCTTACATTTTTCTCTATAATATACAGTAAACAACATGATCATAATACAAATAATTGCACATAGATAGCTTAAAGATAGTAATTAAATTAAGAATGGGAACAAAAGTTTTGAAGAAATATTTATTAGATTTATATTTAATAATTTTTTTTTTTTAATTTTACAAATATAAACAAGTTCACAAATCCAAGTTTAGGCTGAGATAGACTGATTAAATTACTAAATTGAGCAATTTAACCCATAAAATAAAATTGCTAAAATGATTTCTTTTAAATCACATAAATAATTACGATGAAGAATATTCAATCTGCTTTTTATTCTAGTTTTGCATTCTTCTTTTTTTCGGGGGGGGGGGAAGGGATGTGTTTGCGTGTTCTTGCATTTTACTTTTTTATATTGCACTTACTGCATAAAGCAATTATGCACACTGATTTTGAAATATAATGAATAATTTAAGTGTATGCAATTTTATTATTAATTTTTTGTAATCAACGGGGGTCTTGATTAGGCCGATCAGGACAATGCAAATCCGGCTATCGAACCCTTGATCATCATTACAACCCATAAAATTTCATCAACCTCTAGGGCTTCAATAGCGACGCTGTTGGGAATCACTGTTCTAGAATATAAAATTTTACGTACAGGTTGTAGTAAACATAACGTTGTAGCGAGCTGTTGTCGCCGTCCATTTTATCGATTGAAGATCGATGTACAAGAATATTTCTACGTTTAGTCCATCTTTCACATTTTCAAAATGTTTGCGACTTTTTCTCTACATATGCATAAAATTTCATGTACAATGTAGGGCGATATGAATGATGTAGTAATCCCTTCTCAAACTCCTCTCACAGTACAACAATAGTCAGCAAAGTTGGGAGGAAAAGGAAAAATGTAAAACTATGTCTAATAGTACTAGTAGTAAACATAATAAAACTCGTCGTCTTACCCCCGTGATTGTTAGCTCATGGGACATTCGTAACTGTTGTAAATAATTCTTTACTCCAAAAGGAGGGATTTACACAAGCTTTACGCAAGTCGGATACTAAATCTCTAAAATAAAGACTTTCATATTCACTTGTTTATGCACTGCAAAATAATTATTGCAATATTTATACAGACGCGGCCGCTAGCCTTCAGGCTATCCAAGGCACATGCATTAAAAGTCGACTCGTCAGGGCCATACAAAAACTCTAATTACATACACCAAAAATACTATAGGCCCAGACTCCAGTGGGTACCTGGCCACATCGGAATACTGGGTAATGACATTTCAGAAGCAACAACTAAAAGAGCAACTGATCCCCCACGTTCACTTGATGTGACTCTACCAGGCTCGTTCTTAAAAGCCGATCTCGAGAGAGAATTATTGAAGCGTTGGCAACATGTGTGGGAGACAGAGACTACTGGCAGAAGAGTCTACAGACATTTCCCCCAAGTCTGTAAGCTTCTAAGAAATGAATCGCCTCATTTTACGCAGTTTTTAACAGGGCATAGTCTCTTCAAGACTTACCTGCATCGCTTCAGACGACGCGAAAACGACCAGTGCTCATGCGGGATGGTAAGAGATTTGGATCACTATGTGTTCGTTTGAAGAGAGATTGCAGAACGTCGTTTTAGACAGCCAGTAGCAGATCATATCCATGCATGGGCCGAAGTTACTTTGAAAAATCGCTGTGCTTTGAAACGCATATGCGACTGTGTTAATATCGCACGTAATAATGTCAGACAGGCTGGAGTAATTTTCAGCTGCCATCCTCAGCACAGCCCAGTCAGTCTGCTAATTGCTCATATTCATAATTAATGCACTATTCAGCTGATTATAACTCACTTATACGTATATTTTAACTATCCACAGGACTAATTTATTGTTCACGTTGTGGATGCCTAAAGGCAGCGCTTAAGTTGTAACTATCTGTCTCTATCATCTCTGTAAAATGTGAAACTGAAACTGTTCTCCTCAACCGCATTGCACCCTTCTTCCATGATTACACCATCGATTCGGCCAGCATTTGTTTGCACTACCAGCACTCACCTTGAGCACAATATGCACCAAAGTGTGTTATTTGGACCAAGTTATTTCTGTCAGAGGAGCTACCTGGGTGATATGCTAACTGTCGCAGTGGATCGGCTGCCTCACTGTTGGTGGAAAGAAAGGAAGAATGTCGGGAAAAAGTGACAATCCTACCATTTTTCGCATTCAAAATCGCTATTAGATATCGTTTACTAGTCGACCCGATAGTATAATTAGGCCAATCGTTAGTCCAAACCTGAGTTTTACTCCCGCGTAAGGGGTTACGCGGTAGGAGGTAAACCCAGGTTACGCGGGAGTAAACCTGGGCCTAGCTTCCGCGTTGCTTGTGTGCCTCTTTCCATGTTCACATGAATGCAGTAACAGTCTACTGCCTGTGGTTCACTCAGCACCCTTGGCGATGAGACAGCCTCAAAGACCATGAATAAAGTAGATGAGTCGACGTCTATTGAAAGGAACATCTTCAGTAAATAGTGTTCCAAGAAATCAAGGTACTGAGCGGCGCGAAACTTCAATCATAGGTGGGATCCGGTATATGATCGATGGCAATGCCCCATCAAATATACCGGTGGGTAGACGTGAAATATCGACAATGGGTAGATGATTATCCGTCGCACAGCTATAGTTGGCGTAACTATAGTTCAGGATTACATTCCACTGAAACTAAACCTCATCTGCGAAGAGGAAATATTCGAAAAGGTGAATTTCTAGTTATTTTGGTTAACATCAGTTTTATAAACGCTAAAAGTGCATGGGAACCAAGTGCAGAGCAAAGCCAACATATGCACGCATTGGAAGTAGAATTAGTGAAGGCGCTCCAGGCGCCAAATGTGGACGCAAAAGGATTTTAGGCACGGACTTTGGTTACAATACGTTTCGGACTTAAGGTAAGCACATTCTTCCACAATTGTTCATTCAGCACGTGCTCATGATCCATTCCCCAAAACCCGTTGTAACACATGCTTCTGTAACCGCTAGAACACAGGTATGCTGCTCTCAAGCAGCATGCAGTTGCACTTCTTTCTGGAATTGTACCTTAGTCTTCATTCCTCACCCATCATTTCCGAAGCTCTCATACAGCGTGTTCTTTCCAGCATATTTTAGATATCGCTTCCTTTATATTTTAAATTTGCAGATGTAGCCTTTCCTGGCCTGTTCGTGGAAACTAACGCAGGCATCAGTACTACTCATGCTTTTAGTATAAGATACAGCAAATAATTTGAAGACGGAGAAGAAATAAAAGGAAAATATCGACAAATGCGTGAAATAGGTGCAAAATTTTCTAGCGGAAATTTTTTTGTTTTAGAACCACAAGCCAACTTAGCTGAAACTTGGTGGACGTTTAGGTCTAGTTTGAAGTTCTAAATTCGATAAAAATGAAAGCTCTAAAAAAATTAAGCAGGGAGGATTCTAATACCTTCACTCTCTTCAGGTTCTGCAATGCATTCTAAGATGATATTTGTTTTGTCTCCTTAAGCAATAGTAATTCATGGTTTGCATACGTAGATGGAACGTAATATCTTCATAGAACACTGCTCCGGAACTGCATTCCAACGACCCTGTTACATTGGCTCTATTTATATGTAGAGCGCAGATTCGTATTCATATATTACACAGCCTGTATTTCTGGAAATTTTTAGAGATTGCAGGAGACTAATGCTGTATTCTGATACAGTTTTAGTCATCCTGCCTAATGCTGATATCAGTTTAATGCTATCATTGCTAAATACTAAGTATACTCTTTTGCAACGAGTCTAAAATGAAGTGAATTTCAGCGAAAGCATACGATTGGAGGAAAGTTTCTTAAAGTGTTCTTTTGTGTAAACAATTTGTCGAAAACCGTTCCATGGTTTAGAGAGGTAGGAATGAAAATATCTAATACCTTTACCATATTTATCTCCTAAAATGGTGGTCTTAATTTAATTGCATCCCACTGAGAATAGAAATCCGAAGTTTGTGTATGTAGATAGATTCTAATCCTTCCATTGGTAATCTTTGAGGTGGAATAAAAATGTATGTTATTTCCATTGCTCCTAAATAACGGTGATTCGTATTCCTCTGTTAAAGTACAGGAATACATACGTCGTAAGTTAAAGAGACGGAAGGATTCTATGAATTAAAATGCAGAGTTAGTAACACGTTATAATGTGATTTTAAGTATAATACCGCAGATCTAGATTTTGAAATATTGCAACAGATCTTCGCGGATGCATGTGATCTGCGAAAATTTTATCATTAAAAGCTTTCCTGTCCTAAAACCACAAGGTCGAACCGTAACTCCATTCTATACAGGAACAGAAGAAATTCAGTGACATCAGCCAAGAGTACTTTGCAGTCAACATACTATTTTTGTTTTGACTCTAACTGTGCAGCGGAAATATTATGTATATTGAGGTAGATGCTATTCAATGTCCTACTCTTACGGAACATCCCTAATGCAATAGACTACGTAGTGCTCCCATTGAGACTTGAGACGTGATGATATTGGATCTAAATGCCTCAACACTTTATTTCACTCAGCTTCTTAAGTGTGTTATTTATGAGTTTATTAATTGTATTTGTTGTCTTTCACAGACAGCAGAGACGGAAATTTATTGCATTTGTTTGATCAATTATGGCAAAGCATACAAGGGTGATCTGCTTATATGCAGAAATGCTTTTTTATTGCTAGATTCTGAAATAATGCAGAAATGTTGGAAATTGACAGGTCTTGGAGAATGCATGCAATTTACGAAAATGTTTTCTGTTCCAGAGCCGCTGTCAGTTAGATGAAAATTGATGGGATGGGATGAGATTTTCCCAGAACATTTCTAGCTCCCACTTTCACATTAAAAAGATTTGGAGTAAATATTTTCGAGTGTATAAGTTTCTGTAGAGTTTTAGAGTAATCTGTTCCAAAACCCTTGTCTTGAACAAATCATGACCAATATATGCGCTGACTTCAGGGAAAGGACATACAAATATACCTACATTTAAAAAAAATGTCAGATAATCTCCAGCATTAACGTTTATGTACGTGTCACACTGAAATGAACATTGTGGCATATTTACCCCTTAATCATTATGTCTCGAGAGAACATGGTCAGCACATGCTTAAGGTTTAGGTTAAAGAAATGATTAAAAATGAGAATACCCATACACTTTAGCAATTCAGCTTCTACAGATTCTCTAATGAGAAAGTTACGTTCAGCTCGAAACTAATTAAATGTTGTATAAATTTCTTCCTCCTCTTAAGAATCTAAAATGAATTACCTCTTAGAATCTGAAAATGAGAAGTGCATGCGTACACATAAAATTAATGATTTACTCTAATATATGCAAGTTTTGCAACAGGTATGCACACATATTCTAAGTATATGAAGGGAGAATTGTTCATATATGTATACTGCAGTACATACCCAAGTATGAGTACCACATATGAGTAAGCAAAAATGAAAAACATTACAAAACAATTTGAATGAAAGGCAGTATAAGAAATGTAATTTTTATTCCTTATGTTTGAAAACAATATGCCAAATTCTATTCAAGTTCATGAAAGAAATTTTCACTCATAAATATTGTTGGAAAATAGAAGTATAAATTGTACTTATATATTTATTAATTATTTGGAGCCAAACTGCAAATTTATACAGTTAAAAAGTAATAAATATGCCACTTACGATGAAAGTCTGGCGTAACAAATTAAACAGAAGCAATATCTTTCAAATATATAAGCAGAACACATAAAGTTGCCATTTATATCCAGTTAATGCATACAATCTAAATACTAGGGGATGGGACTGAAAAGATCAGCAGATATTAAAAAAAGAAACAAACATATCCTGGGCAAAGAAAGAATAATATTTTTGTAAAATGGCCGATATAAAGCATGCAAATTAGTTTTAATTTGAATTGAATCCAGCTGATAAACTGAAATATTTATTAACAGTAATAAGTGCAGTATGTAATAAAATGATTGAATAACACATAATGTAGTAATTTTTTTGTATAATAACTGCATTTTTTAAAAATTTAACAGCTTTGCAAAAAATTAATAAAAGTAAATGAAAGTCATGACATGTACAACTATTAGAATATTTTATGTTCGTGCTGAAGCATGAAGTAAAAATCATGGCGATTTTTAAATATTCAAATTCATATCGCAATTTGTTTTATTACTGTGCCTGTATATGTATGAGTTGACAAAAATTGCATAAGCCTTGTGTTATGTTTCAGAAAGGTAAAACAATGCATACAAAAGGGAATGTAGAATGTAAGGAAGATACACATTAAAAAGATACACATTCCTCTGTTTTTTAAACAAAGACTGTATTTGACAATAACAAATTTCAGATGACAAGACATATAGACAATGGCTTACAAGTCTGCAATAATTTTCTTGCTTTCATTTCAGTAAAATTATTTTCCCAGCAATGCTATTGCATTACAAAAATATGATATAATTAAGAGAAGGATAATTTACAGAGGAAAGAAAGTGAAAACAAAGCATGATCAAACACACCAAAATTAAGATGCAAACTAAATATTTATCTGTGAAAATAATTATAAAAAAGACACATATAAAACTTTTTTTTCTAAACAATAATACATAAAAAACTCTAACACTATGTACTTATGAATCTATCACCAAATAATGTTGTCCACAACTCACAAAGAAAGACATCACTGGAATCACTGTATTTATATCACATGAAATTTTTTTGCTACTTTATGTGAACATTTCATATTAACAATATCACAAATTAGTTTGAGTTCCAAAATAGATGCTGTATAGAAACTGTACAAGTTGTTATTAAGTCGAAATTCATGTCCTTATTTTCCAACTATATACAATCAACTTGTGAATACAGAAAGAATGCAATCTTTAAATAATATTTTAGTTACATTAAATTTAGTATTGAGAGGAAACAATACCAAAGGAATAAGCATCTTTGATCCTTCATTTGATAGCAAATTATCATCACAGAAACAAGAACATAGTAAATACAGTACTTTTTAATGTTTTCAGCTAACAGCTATACAAATAACAAAATAGCAACTAGACGACCACTAATGTTCATTTACTTTAATACTTATCAAATGTCAGTGCAAGTACATAAGTTTTAGCTTTACATTTAAAAGAAATATGATGGGAAAATAAACGTATGATTTGCATAACTAAAATTTGATAGAGAACATAACACTATTGAAAAATTTCTTTAGAGGTCATTTTTCCTTCAACTGATAATAATTTAAGAATTTAAATAAACAAAAATATAGAAAGAATTTGAAAATACAAAATTAGTATTAAATTAACAAAGAACTGCTTATAAGAAGTCTTCCTTTGAAGATTAAAGAGCAAAAGCTTACAACTGATGTGCATATAGGATTTTCAGAAATAAATTTATTAAATGATAAGCAAAACTTAGGAATCTTATCTTTTTCTGTTTTATGACAGCTTTTTACAATATTTATAAGGATAATTTTGATTGTTATGGAATTCCGTTTCTAATTATTATAACTATGTGAATTAAAAGGCAATTTACGCTGCCAATAAAGAATAACATTCTTGCACAAATATTAATATTTGAATCAAATTTTGTATTACACACTGGTTGAAAATGCAGGTGTTGAAATTTGAGGTATTTGCATATATATATATAAAATTGTTTCAAAAGTAAAAAAATAAAGGGTAAGTGACCATACTGAAAAAGCCTATATCAATAAAATATTACCACACTTTCAAACAATACGTATTTTGTCATCATTTTTTAATTAGACAGATTAAATAACATTGAAATTTCTTCCTTGCAAAATGATTTGATAGTTTAAGAATAATGTATTAAGCTTCATATTTGGAAGAAACCAAACAAGGTAGGACCAATAATGTAACAAATCATAAACTTAAATGAAACAGGAAATGTGCTTTCAAGCAGTCAACTCAGCAACCTTTTCAAAATTACAGCTTTCCATAATCTACAGCCTTAAATGCATAGTATATTTTACATTTGTTAAGGCAAATAATGCATACTTTAAAATTCTTTAGAAATAGTTTTTCTTAAATGCTAAATAATTTTGTTTTTAACTGTCCCTGTTTCTGTGATAAGTAACAATATTTGCTCAAAATCGTGTCCTTTTAAAAAACTTAAGGGTACAGAGACAGGGGAAAAAAGGCCTGATAATTAATAATGTAATATATGAAACAACAGTAAATTTACAGTTTTGTACACTATATTCAAATACTCTTCTTAAGCTAAATGTATAACTTCTGCTAAGATAAATGCAAATAATAATCTTTTTATTTTTTTCTTTATTATTCAAAAATACTCTTTATACACAGAAACAGACAAGACCATAGCCAGGATATTTTTATTCTTTGGCAAGGCCAAAACTTTAAACTTTCAAAAATCAAACATGGTTTCAATTTATTTGTGCCATATTTAATGTAACTTATTAAAAATGATTCTAACTGTTTGAAACTGAGACAATCTTATCAAACATATGTGTGCAGTAAAACAATTTGATCTTCATCAAGACTATCAACTACCCTTAAGTACTTAAAGGACTGCTTTCTGAACTTACATATTTTCCAAAGGCAGTTAAAATATTACTAGTATATAAATTAGAAAACATTACTGCACCTACAATATTTTCATATTATGACAATAAAATTTCTATTTTTATGTCAATGTATTTTTTCTGTAACAGAGAAAGCTATATGTTTCTGCTGTAGACCTCTTTGCTAAAATATTACATGAAGAATTCTGTATTTTCTTTGTTATGGCACACTTAAAAGTGTTATGCGAGTTTTTAACTGGGGGAAATCATTAGCTGCTTATTTAAAGAGGAAAATAAAAGTAGTTTGACTGTTTCAAACTTTCAAAAAGTACTCCTCAGCAATTTTAACAAAAATTTTTATTGTTAAAATAAAACAAATTTAAAATTTGAACACATTATTCAATCTTATTTTAATACATTTAAAAAAAACAGACGCAGCTATTACTTAATTTATCCAGTAGCAAATGAAATTATTTTACATAATTCATATGAATGATGTACTTATATCAAATCAAAAGGAAGCTGAATTTTTTTAAATTGTAGCGAAATATGAAAATGAAGATTTACAAACAAAATTTGACAAGAAAACACATTAAACTTAAAAAAAAATTTTTTGAAACGTATTCGATGCTTTAACGCAATTTTATTAAATATTTTACTGAACAAAAAGTAAGTGACTAAGATTTTGCAAATCTTGGTCACATATTTGTCAGATATTTCTGCTATTGACACTATAAAAAATTGCTTCACTGTGACTACTATGTACTAAACTACACATACTTGATTAATAATCTTTGGGTGGGGAGAGTAGTGTCTTTGGGAAAATAAAATGTTTTAATTAAATATACACAATATGTAACTAATGTACTTATTCATGTATTTTTAACTAATTTTTAAAGGTACTACATATAAATTATTAAAAAATTATACAAAAATTATACATTAAAAAATTGCTTCTCTGGGTAGTATGTAAGAAAAATTAAAAATAAAATTACAAGATGCACAATGGCTGTTATGCATCATTAATTAATATTCATAATTAAATGTGTCCTATAAAAGGTAAAATACATGTATTTTACATAGAATTAAGTAGCAATAACATAATAATTATAAATGTTTGACTAGTAAATAATGCTACTCAATGCAATTTCTACTTCAAACAAAGAAATATCAAACAATTTAACTCAAACTGAGTATTTAAAATATAATGATTTACTTAAACAAATAAAATTTCTTTTAGTACACTGCCATCAGAATTATGCTATAAAATCAAGTATAAAATGACAATTTGATATTAAATCTGTATTAATTAGCTGATGTGAATAAAGTTGGAAACAGTCAGTGAAAGCACCACACAACAGCCCAGGAAAGATTTCTTGAGACAATTTTAGATAAAGGCATAAAATAAAATTTCACTGACTGAGAAATTAAGTTCTAATATTAATATTGATGAGATGACCAACTATATTTTTATGCTACATTCTTTTAATGCAAGGATGACCTGGGTTGGCAAAAAATGGAGGTCAAGGACCCTTTTTGTTTATATATTGAACACAAATTTTTTGGAGCTCTTAACTTTTACTTTTTATACTGGCCGCCATGCAGTCACACCTGCAGCAGTCCATCACAGCTAATGGATAACGAAAAAAATCACAGACTTTTTCATATCTTTGTTGTAACTTCACAACATAGACTGATGGGCAGGGAATATACCAATAAAAGTGGTTTTACCACTATTGCCTGTACATAACTTACATATTGCACATCAGCAGTTACTGCTAACTGTATTCATCACACATCGGTCATATGTTCCACATTTAACCTATAATTTTTACATTTTCCTTCTTTTAAAATTTTTATTTTTTTGCTGAAGTACATTCAGTTGTCATATATATAATACAGGGGTGGAAAGTATGATGCTAATGCTTAGCTCTCTGAAAAACACAGTAACCTCAGTTCTGTGCCTTAAATGAAAATGGCAGGTGCAATGATAATACAGAAAATATCACATACTTCAGCTTATTCTAACAAAAATATCATTCAATCCATTTTCAAACTATTAGGTGATGGTGGCTCCTGTTTTATTCCTTTTTGAGAGAAGGCAAGAAGGGCTTTGAGGCTGCTTTCTGATTCATTGCTTACAACATCATCCTGCATTTCCACAATAGAATGATTACCATCAGTACTATTTCCAGAAACATTGTTCCTGTCAGATACTTGATTTGATCTCAGGTTTAAGATCATTCCATTGTGACATAAAGAATTCTCATTGTCTGAAGGCACACCGACTGATGTCGGACTGTGTCCATTTTGAATGGGTGTCACCGGGGTAGTTGCACTTCGTACATTACTTATATTTATATCAGTATAATGTTTAGGTGTAGTTGAGCCAGCTGTAGTTAATATATAGTCTCTTTCTAATCTTGGTGGACGGCCCCTAGGTCTGCTTTCTGGCTTTGGTACAGACATATGGTTTATATCTGTCTCATCTTTAATTTGATTTGCTAATTCTTTCACAACCCTAAGACCTTCATCCATTAGAGTTTCTTGAACAAGCTGCTTAGTAATATGAGAGTTTGCCTTTTTACCCTGTGCACTTTTTAAACCTCCATAACCATCATTTGTTTGAACAGACATATTAGAGTCATGTGAAGGAGATTCATTTGCATCGTGACCAATACTTGCAGATGATTCATAACTATATACAGAAAACTGTGAATCTATAAAAAAGAAATTTGTAATTAAAATACAATATAGAAATTGTAACAAAAAGATGCAAAACTTTATATGACTTAACACAGTATTGTATAACCTAACACATACTCTTAATACCAAAGGCAAACATCTTATTTAATATCAAGAATAGTTATTAAATATTATCAAAAATTTCTCTTTGTCAATGTAAGTATATGCACACTAATGTATATACTGTAATTTTAATGTAACTTTCAGAAAGAAAAACTATCCAGCATTTGAGCCTTAGAAGTGCAATAAATATTGAACATAACACTGCTCACAAAATTAAAACAATATACAATAAAAAATATGAACAGGAAATATCTCATGATTTTTTTCATTAGTCAGCTTTCACATTACTGCACTGAACACATAAAGGAAATGATTAAATGTGCAATAAAATTTAAGCAACTGATTTTTTTTATTAAATTTGAGTATTATATATAATAATTAATGGCAAATTAATATAACTATATTCATAATTGTATTTGACGAATGTGATGTTGTTCAGCATGCAATGAGTGATGCACAGAGTTAAATTAGAATTTCTAGATGTTTAAAATTCTGAAACTAAATAACTGCATTAAGAAAGCATAATAAATTTGAATTCAGGTCTTACATTTGAAAGTCTGGACTTAACTTTCATTATACTGTTGTTAAAAATTTCTATAAAATGAATAAAATATGCTTGAAATTGAAACGTTTTAAATAAGAGCAAAAGTGAGATGCCCTTTTTAGAAAATGATTATATCAAAGAAATAAATATAGTTTTAACTAAATTGATGCAAGTTCTCTATATTTTTAAATATTAACTTCAAAAGCATGATATACCATTCTTTATATAACAGCAATATCTTCTTTAAAATTTCACTTTTTAAAGCAGAACACATGAAATTATCACGTTGTGTTCATTTCCACAAAATTATTAATTTACTAATTTTGATATACTTAATATTGGTTTATTTCAATTATAATTATTCTAGACATGTAATTCCAGAAAATTAAAGAAGTTGGGTTTAGTCATTTAGAAGATATTTACTCATAAATATGCATATAATATTGCACAAAAAGCATTGATAAAATGTAGCTCTGCATCTTAAATATTTATCTGACAGATTCCCGATTCCGATAACATTAATTTTAAGTGAGTCTAGGAAGTTCATTCTGAGATAAGTGAGTCTAGGAAGTTCATTCTGAGATAAGTGAGTCAAAGTAATTCTAGCTCCAGCTGACAAGGCAGATGGGTTATTTGTGAAAGCTCCTATTTTTATTTATTTTTAAACAAGGTTATTTCATTTTTAATTTCATTCATTTTAACCCCGTGTGCCTTTTCAACACTTCAAAAAGTGAATCAAATAACTGCTAAAAAATTACATAAAATTCAACATTCTGTATTATTTGTAAATAATAAATGACAGTAAGTTGCAATATTTAAACTGATTGCATTTAAAGCAAATTATGCAATGCAAAGAAAAGTCAAATTTAATTTTATTCCAGTACATACATGCATTACAGAAATAATAATAATAAAAAGCATATCTTTTAAAAGGATTGACTATTAAAAGAAATCTCAGACAAAAAAAGGTTTGATTGCAAAATATAATGAATTTCGTATGTATACAAACACTACCAAAAAAAGGTTGAAAAATCTCCATTTTCTGTTTAATTTTTATATTAAGAAGGATTTGTTTTCCTGAACAGGAGAATATGTTTAAGTTTCAAAGCAATCTGAAAATTCATATGGTTAGAAATATTCATTTAGAAGTACAATCATGTTAAACGATGACAAGAATTCTTCAGAAAAATTACAGCATTTCTTTTCTTATCATGAGCTAACGGATTTAAAAAAATTCACAGGTATTCACGCATAAAATTTCAATATGAAACATACACATATTATTACTTTTAAAAACATTACCTGTGTCATCTGTATCAACTTTATCATTTTCAGAACAAGATGATCGCAATCCGTATCTGTACTCGGAGAAGTACCTGAGGAAGAATAAAAGAATAAATTAAAGACAATAATGAATGTTAAGAAGGTATGATGAAATTAATACTACTAAGAAAAAATTAGTTTTAGCAATGGCAAAACTTGGCAAATATTACACATTTTCATACATTTTTTTTTTAATTTATAAATTCTTATTTCCTACCTAATGGAAATTGAAAAAAAAAAAAAAAAAAAAAAAAAAAAAGCAATAAATGCAGTTTCGAAATTATACAGTATATTTGAATTATATAGTACATTTGAAATTATACAGTATTATAGTGTCATACAAAAAGATCGCTAAATTCAAGAATATATGGTCATTTCACTTAATCAATACAGTGCACTATGTTAACCGAGAACAGTTTTCGTGGCGAATATAACCGACGCTTGCGGCCACTCTTGCTGACGTAAAGTTAACATAAGTGTCGAATATCACCTTTGCAAAATGTTATTTCATACTTTCTGAGCTTCCAGTCTTAATTCAAATACAACCCTTGCAAAAGAATATGAGAGGAAAACGTCTCTTCCAATCGAATCGCACGTCAGTTTTAGTTTTCATCGCAGACTTGGTAACCAGGTAGGTCAAGATGATTTCCCAAATGAGCTTTTTCCAAATTGTTGATGTCCACTCTCAGTTGCGAAAACTGAGCCGAAAAGGAAAATAGTGGAGTTTTAGCCGAAAATTTCCCCCCCCCCCTTAAAGAGCTCAAGCAGCCCCTCTTAAGAAATCCTAATGCTCGATTTTTATTAGTTTAGTTAAACATTTGGCGGTAACTTGCTATATTTGGCGTATTAATGAAATGCACTTTTTTCTTTGATGAAAAAAATCGAACAACGGTGAAATACAATTCATATGAATTTGATGATGTTTAAAATAAAAGACACGAGTAGTTTTGCTATACACTTTCATGCACGAAATTACCCAACAATTGCAAAATAAAATCGCATGGATTTGAGATTGACTAACAATATACTGTAATTTAAACTTAAATTGAAAACAAAAATCTTTCACACAGATTCACTTAAAACTGAGATACAACAATATCTTACACAGCCTGGCTAACCGGCTCCGTCATTATCCCACACTCTTTGAAATCGGACTAACTGAAAAACTAAATGCATACAAAAATGTTAATAAGTCTCCTCCCCCCAAAAAAAAATATTCTTTCTTCCAGTTTTTCAACAAATAAAACGCAATTTATAAATTCTAATGTCTTTACTATGAACAATTTTTAAATATGCATATTTATCGCAATTCACATTAAAAAAAAATTCAATATCGATGTCTGCAGATGTTTCCTTGGCCTGCAGTCATTTCTATGTAGCAACGAATATAATTTATCATTAAATAATTGCATATTGCCGCAACTAGATAAATTTTAAAAGCAAAATAAAAGTTCGTAATTAAAAATGGAACATTCCAAATAAACTGACAAGGATTCATAGTTTTGTCATTAGTGCTGCTGTTTATAAACAAAAATAAATTATTCTTATTGCTGTTATTCTGTATTGAGAGAACTACATTTCTACGCTGCACAAGTTTTAAACTTTTCTACTCTGCACTGAAAATATTTTATTCGGTTAGAAAATATTTTTTATGGTTTTTATCTGTTTATAACTGCATAATTGACAATTGATTTTAAAAAGAGTAAACAGAATTCAAAAACTGATTTTATAATAATAAAAATAGATTTTAACTCAAGGTAAGAATTTTGTTGGGTTCTGAAAATTAGAACAGCAAAATGTTTTTCTACTCTCAGTCCATACACAATTCTAGAGACAGAATAAAAAAAAGGGGACATGGCCAGCGTAAGGTGAAGAGAAATTTAAAATTATTTACTGAAAATATGTTTAAAATGCTATCAGCTTAGCACGGGTTTGCATAAAAATCTATCGTTTAATTTTTCACATGGAACACAAGGTGACCAAAATACATAGGGTTAGGAACACCTAACTCTATATCATTTGATTAATTCATAACTTATGAGAATCTAAATGAAGGATGCCTTAGTGGGAGATCTTTCAAGGGAAACTGGCTTCTATTGATATTACACATGCAGAAAATTCCTATGCAACCAGCTAATTCGAGAGTTTCGCATTTTCTGAAATGATCAAAATTTTAATAAGCTGAAATGCAATTTTGGAAACATTGGTGCTCCAAAATGTGCAAGAACCTAAGTCGATCCTTAGAAACATATTTCGATTAACTTTACTACTCAGTCTTTTGAGTGGCTTTCTCATTTTATTGGAATAGTTTGCATAATTAATTAAAAGATTTTTTTTTTGTGTGTATATATATTTCATACACAATTTCCTTTTCCGGAATACATTAGTTCGAATCAATCTTCTAAAGTTAAGTTTTAGAAATTTGTTTTTCAAACTATTTTCAGTATCTTTAAAGCTTTAAGTATTCATAAATCCTGATTGCAATTTCTGTGCCTAACGCTGAAATATCAAATATGAGATTGAACTAAAAGGTCAGAATGCAGCCATTTGCCATACATGTTAAACTTGTTGATTCATTGCCTTTTAAAATAACAATTAGAAATCATAACACATATCAGTGAAACAATTTTCATATTTTCTACTATGAAATTTAATTTAATTAAATAACCGTAAATTAAAATGGATGTACGGTCTTCCAAGGATAAAATTTGAAAGCTTTACCGATTTTTTTAAAACAGTGTGTCGAAGACAGAAATATCAATCTAACTGAATAAACTAATTGTTTTTAACACTTATTAAGGGAGGGACTTATTTATTAATCCCCGCATTTAAGTTTTCCTTAACTTAATTTGTCTGGATATTTTAAAAATCGGAATTAGAAAGAACAACATTTTTAGTCCTTCCAATTCAAGTTTATTTCAATACTTAGTTCTTAAACACAATCAAATCAAAATAAATTGTATTGTATGCTGAGTAATTTCGAATTTCGTTTAAAATATGATCGAATGAAAAGGAAAAAAAAAAGTTAAGTAGTCTGCTTTGTGGAAGTTAGTGCTATTAATTAGCATGTTAATTTGGCAAACGGTCGCCAAATTTCAGCCAGTTAATGACATCGGACTTAAGAAAAAGTTAACGCCGGAATAAGGGGGGGGCAAATTTGCGAGGTCTTGGCTAAGTAGGGAGTATTTATTTACTTGCAATCTACTTCATTTTCCTCTTCTGTGTGGGGTAATTAAATTTTGGCTTAAAGTCCCCTATTTTCTCTTGCGGCTAAACTACAACCGGGTAAAAGGACACCAAACCTCCAAAATAGCCTTGATGATTTTATCTCGATTCAGTCCGAATCGGAAACATCCTCCGATCATTCGCCCCATCTCAACGTTAGTTCTCAACTCCTTTATACAAGGACGTAACAACAAGCACTAACAACTTTTACGTTTAATACACTTTTACGTGTATAAACGTAAAAGGAGTGCGAGTTTGACTCGTTCTCTTTTGTACGTTATGCTAAAACAATAACGTGGTTCTTATTAGCCCAGGGGTTCTCAATCACGGGGGAATTTCATAGTTTCAAGGTGAGAATGTTGTCAGCCTTTTACTTAATTGTTTATTTAATAAATGTAAAAAAAAAAAAAAAAAAAAAAAAATACATATTTTATTCAAATTTTGGAATTTACCAACATATTCTAAGTTTTCTGTTGTTTAAGTTGTTTAATTTATAAAATAGGTTAGAAAATAATCTAAATCTAAATATATATATATATATATATATATATGCATTTTTCACGTTTTAGAATGAAGGGGGGAATGATCTTCTAGCAACGGCGAAAGGGGTGCATGAGGCAATAAAGCCGAGATACCTTCTATTTTCACCTTTGAATTTTCTGAAGAACCAATTTACCAATTTGTAGTAGCAGTTTTTCTTTTCCTTTTTTTTTAATACTTATGTCAGCTTTGCAGCACTGTTTTAATTGCTAGTTACAACAGGAGTTCTTTCAAAAAGATCTTAAGAAAATTGGAGTATATTGAAACTCAAAATAGCCAAAAAGCGCTAGTTTATGATAGCAGGCCTTTTCAAACTGAAACATACATATAAAAGTAGGTATAAGCAAATTGTCCGCAGAGTTAACAGTTGCAATGGAAGTATTTTCTAAGTGCAGATCAGAAAATCTTTAACCAGAAAAGTTCACAAGAAACGAAGAAAAAACTGAAATACAGAAACATAAAATGAAGATGTCGGGAAGAATTCACAGCCATTCCGACAACATAAAAAGAAAAATTTGCACATGCTTTAGATAAGTTTTGGATTTCGCTACTAACGTGCCGAGCTCTGTATAGACAAAATCATCAAAATATAGAAACCACCACAAGGCTGTTGGATTCCATTCATTTCCAGACAGCGCAGAAGGCACCATTATTCCAGATAAATAATCTGAAATTTTTTTTCTTGTTTGGTGACGATTAGAAATAATTCTTGTATTCGGAAACGGCAGTGCTATGAACAGTTTAAAAGAAACTGGAGAGTGCTTTTGTGATGGACCTTTCAAATCACATCAATTGCAGTTTAATCAGCCTTATAGTATCCTTGTAGATGTTGGAACTTCTGTTGATGTAACAATTATAATGCTTCGAGAAGTAAACTTTTAAGTGGGTGTGAGGGAATAATAAAACAATATCTCTTCAAGACAGTTCAGAGTGTCATTTTCAGACTCCTAACATGGTCAACGAGGAAGGAACTGGACAATGTCAACCACAAAAAAGGATTACAACAATAAACGTAGTAATTTTATTAAGAAATAGGTACATTATTTCTTAATCGATTAATATGATAAAAATATATGTTCTACTACGTCTTAAAAAACAAAGTAAATATTATTTTGCACAGAATGGCAAAACATCTCGCAGAGGTGGATAGCCTTTTAAATTAATCCAAATGCTGCTGCACCATCTTTTTAAAATATGCTTTTTCTTTTTTTATTTTTGTTTTAATCTTAAAATGAACATACTTAAAACAACGAAGTAACAGAAAATTCAAAGCTAATGACAGTTAAATTATGTATTTATTGTTCCCAAACCGAATGATCTAATTTGAAAGTTTCCCATTTTTATGGCTAGTACATAATAATGACATTTTAACATTTTAAAAAATAATGCACATTTTAAAATTGGTCTATTGCGCTTTTTTTTTAAAGTTGTCTTTTATAGCGAAATTAATGCGGACTTGTAATATGTTAATGTTATCAAAACTTGACATTATAATTTTGAAAAATACGAAATTAAACATCTCTTTTATAGCTTCAAAATTGAAACAAAATTAGCAGTTTTTGAAAAACGATAACCAACTGTCTTTTGGCATATCTTAGAATGTGTAAAATGAAGTTAAAAGCTTCCCCTAAAATAATACAAAACAAAAGCTAAACATTTTATGCAATATTGTTTTCATATATAATTGCATCCCAACAAGATAAACCAAAATAACAACTTTGTTGAAAGCACTCACTTTACTTTCTTTTATTTATAAAAGATGGTATAAAAACGTAGATTGTGTTATACTAAATGAAATGAGGATTATTTCCTGATTGGACTGAAATAGGAGTAAAATTACAGAATCCACACCTTTAAAGCTCAAATGGGAAGAAAAATGTTAATGCTGAATTGGTAACGGGCGCAGTCGCCACTTAGCCGATAAAGATGCCTGAAAAAATGGCTTCAAAGTATGCTGTATAATGCATGGTTTATGACAGAAGGTGTCATCTTACTGAAATAATGATTAAATTATAGTAATAGGGTGATTGAGGATATTTAGACGCGCAATACTGATTCATATGCATTGAACAAGTATCATATTTGATCCAAAACCCTAATTTATGGCATACCATAGTAGAAAACTTGGCAGTATGAAGTCAGTATACATGATGAAATGTAACGCTCATCGCTTCATATCTAGGCATGTAGACGAAAATTAGTCGTTCATTTCTCATCATAGAGTACTATGTGCATCATTCAGCTAGTAAGCACGCAGGATTCTCTTCCTCAGTAAGTAGCTTGATGTCATTGCTCCAACTGGTTGTTATATTAGTAATCTTAATTGCAGGAGTTGAAGCAACAAGAATCAGCGCAACGTTCATAAATCTGTAGCACCTTCCAAACTAGTCCTGCAACTTTATGAATACTACGCTGATTCTTGTTGTTTTAACTCCTCCAACAATTAGTTATTCGGCGTGTTATTTTAAATCAGTAATCTCGCTTATGTCACATATCAGCTTACTTCCGGTCTCCAACAGCTGATTCTAGACTATTGTTCAAATCATTTTTAGAGTTCAATCGATAGTCTCATGCTGCTGAACACATTCAAAAACTGTGGATATTAGGCCGCTTCACTTACTGGGCAGTTATAAGAAAGGACAGTTTTGCCTTCTCTGTTAATCGTTTCAAATCCCATGAATTAGGGAAAAAAAAAAAAAAAACTTTGATATGCTAATCAACTAACAATAAAATGACAATTTTTTTTTTTCGTATGCTTAAGCGCTTGCAAATGGTTAAGGGGTTTGGTGAATAAAATATCATTCTGTATCATTTCTCTACTCGTAAATGTAATAAATATCTTTGAAATCATGATCGTTATGTCTGCTAATTCTACCCGATTACCACAGCAGATTTTAGTGCCCAGAAACGTGATCTTTATAAGAGTTCTTTTCTTAAATTCAGCCAGATACAAACCAGCGGCCAAGCGTTGGCGCTGAACATTGGTAGTTCACTCTAGATTCGATTCCAGGTGACGGGCTGGCTGCATGTTTGGTTTTTCTCATGTGTACGTGGATACGAGCCAGTTTCTATTAGGAAGTCCTCCAAGAAGACATACTCCCTTAGGCAGATAACCCTCGCGTGCTTTGCCGTAATCAAATAAACCAAACTATATTTATACCAATGTATATTACGACGAAAAGGATTAAAAACATCCGAAATAAACGATAAGCCCATTTTAATAAGGAAAACATTTGCTATTACTCTGGCTGAGTTATAAATTGGATGTTTTCATATTAACTTTTATATGATGCCTTTGAACATATATAATTAATTAAAAATTGAATGTCTGATTATTTTTTGACAAATTTGGGAGATTTTTTTTTAAACCAATAGATCAGGGTTTCTTAAACTGTGGGTCGCCAAAAATTTTAGCAGTTATGATATTTCAACTTATTATAATAATTATACAATTACCAAATATATTTACACAACGTACACAGATAAGACAATACAGACAAAGAAAAAAAAAACGAAAACGTTTCGACGCATTCTCTTTATAATATAAACGTCCATTTTCCTTACTTTGCACGTGACGCTGTCATTTCGTCTGTTACTTATTTAAAATTTTCACATTTTTCTATGTCTTAAAATCAGAAATTAAAGTTAATGACCTAAAACTGCAATAGTATATTACAGTACAAGTGAAAAAAATTGACAGTTTCACTCACGCGTGTGTCGGATTTGCGCAATACTTATGGGGTGCCACAAAATTTTTGTAAATATTATGGGGTCTTGGGGGTCGCGAAAAAATCTCAGTGATAAAAAGGGGTCGCGACTGAAAAAAGTTTAAGAAACCCTGCAATAGATGATGATACTGCTATGCAGTTTATATGCCTACTGTAAGATATATATAGATATATTATTATATTATATATAGAGAGAATATATATATCAAAATTATGACTTTTATTTATTTAAATTTGGTTGATCCCCTTTCAATCCTATAAATTGTAATTGCTTAAAATAAACTTCTCTGAACGGCGTCATTTCAGAATTAATCGCTGTCTGATGATTCTTGCATAATGCTAATCTGCCATACACAAGACCCAAAATTATTCACTGAATGAGATGCCCAGGTAAGGAAAGCGAAGAAAATTACAATATCGCAATATTTCTAATCAATTCTTCTTTTTTTTTCCTATTAGTCGCATCTAATTATTTTCAGAAATTTCTTTTATTTAAACTAACTTTTACTTCCTGCATTCCCTCCCTCCAAAAATCTAATAATAATTAGAGTTTACATATAACAATAATACAACATTCTGTATTTTAAACTTGAAAAATATGGAAAATGATTTCAGAATCTGTAAAAATGCATTCATTACAGTTTGAGAACCTAGGTCAAAACTCTAATGGTCAAATTTAGCTTCGAAAATTTCAAAACGATCAGTCTGCACAATAGATCTGTCTGAAAGCAGTAAGAGACTGCGCGCTTTTAAACAAGCAAAGTGAGTTACTAAACTCAGAATCTTTACTAAAATGTTCAATACTAAATCCCTTTCTCTATATAAAGACCATGAACTTAAATTCCAAATTTATTGACGCGATATTTTAGTTATTTTTAATAAAATCCTAACATACTTTTAGTAGAATAATTGCATAAAATGCCGTGAAGACTTTTTTTCTTTTTTTTCTTTTTTTCTTTTTTTTTTTTTTTTTAATACAGGATCTTCACTGAAATCTTTGACCAGCAGGCTTTGTTAGCATACATTCAGGCGGATATGAATTAAGATATTCAAAATATGTGAATTAATACGAAATACTGAAAAATCAGACTGATTTTCGCTCTGTAAAATATAATGCATGCAGAATGTTAAATAATCCTCCATTAAAATAAGCACCTGATAATTTTTTTATACCCCGTCCGATATGACAAATTCCATTTGTGCACAACTAAAGTATCTTTTATTTAAAGATGAGATCCTTTCATAAAACTGAGTAAAACTTTAGACATCGTTACTTTCAAGCAAATAATTAGTATAACGCTGCAAGAAGCTAAAATATTTTTCACCGCATGTTAACGTTCGGAACTTCACAGGATAAAGGCGCTTGCCACAACTTTGAGGGTTCCTGTCTGAAATTAAAGTCCTATTAAAACCGATAAACGAGTTATCGCTCTGTCTGTGAAACTGCAACAGAGTCCTTAGAAGTTGTAATAAAAATCTTTATTAAAAGTTTGACCTTAACAATTGCACAACTTGTGCGTGCAAATTAAAATTCCGCCACTTGCGACTTTAGATGGCAGAAAGCTAAATTCACAAATTAAAGTGATTCGTAGCACGAGACTACTACAAATGGCCTAACTAAGCGTTGGCTCAAATTCTAAGCGTGCGATTTAAATTCGACTAGCGAAATGCCGGATAACTAACGTCGCAGAACTGGACGAGAAATAAGTACTACTGCGAACGATGCCAAAAGCTTTACAGCAAAAACTTCCAAGAACTATGCTTTAAATACCCTTAACGCATTTACATCCTGGTGAGAGCTAGAGAAAAGAAACGGTAGTATACTTTCAAATCATAGAAAATAGGTTAATTAGCATAAAATATTGTTTACATTTCCTGCTTTACAAAATTAAATAAATAAATATTAACAATAATAAAAGGAGGACTTCACGATAAAATGTTGTAATGTGCAACAGCAGTATTAAAGTCATATGATAAATTTTTTAGTAAACTGGAATTTATTACAGATAAACAAATGAAAACAGATATTCGGCTTTGTTAAATTCCAGAGATAAGAATCAACTGAGTTGTTTAAAATCGCAAATGCTCAGTCAGAATTTGCGTTGAACAATTACATAGAAGACTAGCGAGCTTGGCCAACAGTTTTCTAATCTATTCCGTTTAACTGCTTAAAAAACATAAAATATAGCCTTTAGTGTTCTGTTATGATTGGAAGGTAATTTACTGGATAAAAAAAATTGTTTTCAGAAAATGGCAATGAAAACAAAGAAAATTGAATATTCAACTGCTAAAGCAGAGAAAATTACATTTTGTAACTTTGGTTTAATTAATAATAAATTAAATAAGCCAATCGAGATTTTTAAAGTGAATCGAGAAACGAGATTTCCCTGAAGTATGATGATTATTTTCCCAGATTGTTCCCTTGAACCCAGAAAACTAAAAACAGGCAATATTAACCTTAAACAAAGGCACATACTACAGGGGCTTCGTCAGAAAGGATAGAAACAAATTCGTGAGCACAATTTGCCCTTCAATCAATCTACGAAACTCGTACAAACAAGAGATAACCGAACCTACCTTAGAGAAGTTTGTTTCCTGCACTCGTCAATAGTACCAAGAGACAGGACTTTTTTTTTAGTAACTAAACGCTACATTAATGCTTTTCTCTAATATAAAAATAATAGCTTGGCGCAGAAAGCAGACGTGTGTACAAAGCAAGAAAACAATAAAAGCGCCGTTCTTGACGTTTCCTGTTTCATGCCACGCCTGGAACTTCAGTCTATTTAAAAAGTTTGCTCGAATAAAAAAATATGAAAAGAAATAAAAGAAAAATGAAATGAAATCTAAAACAAAACTGAATACCAGACGCACCGCTAACGGGGTGTAGTCGTACTGGACACAAAGGGTGAGATCATTTTCTGAACAGGTGGTACAGCCTGTGCCCTCAGGGCTACAGCGCTACTTCCGTTAGTTTCACATATAAAAGCCTTTTTTAGCATTTTGAAGCCCTAAGGGTAAAAAAAAAAAAAAAAGCTGAAAAGGTGCTCTGTTAACAACAGCCGTTGAATGTAGTCTTTCAGAAACCAACAGCACATCTATATTGAGAATCATTTAAAACTATAAAGTATTACTTGAAATTAGATTGTTTAAAAAAATAATTCGAATAAAAATTAAACAACAGTGGAAATAAAAAGAGTACTGCTTTTCCGTTACAAAGATTTGAATCGCTGAAACTGTACACAATATTTTTATTATAGTATTTTATGAAATTCTATATTGGAAAAATCCATATAACAGCACATCTATGTAGAAAAACCCTTTAAAACTATTAAGTAATACCTGAAATGAAACTGTGTCGAAAACAATTCAAATAAAAAATAAAAGTGAAAAAATAATACACGCTTTTTCGTTAAAAAAGAAACGCTTTTCCATTAAAATTGTACAAAATTTTTCTTATTATAGTACTTTATGAAAGTCTATAATGGACAAATTGGACGTATTTTTAAACGTCTTGTACGTATCTAAAAGCACTTCGAGATAAGACGAACGAAACATCGTTGTTTTTCAGTTCATAACTGCGGTTTTGTAATGGCTTTAGCTCAAATTGAATTAAGTAACACCAATTCTGTTAGTATATTTGCAAACGCTCCAAGAAACTAGAAATGAAACTCTTACTTCCTCTATCTTTGCGCAACTGATAGAATTTGTTGATTTAAAAAGTGATAGTAAATATTTTAACCCACTATTAACTAAAAACACTTAAAAAATTGGAACAGAATATAAAAATTGTACCTTACTGAGATAAGAGAGCAAAGATAGATTTTTAAAGAATAATCAAACAATGCAGAATTTAAGGGGAAATGAGCACAAAACTTTCAGGAACTGAGTTCTGTGGTTATAATATTTACAAGACGAATTACGAAGCGGTATTGATTAACTGCCTTTTCCCATCTTCCAGTGGAAAAGCCGAAATAAAATATAAAAAGCATTTTCTATTTTTGCAGTAAGTATGTTAGTTTCCAAGCACTGGGTATAAAACATAACTGTCTCGCACGACTATGAGATATTCAAGTTTTACAGTGCTCCGCGACAATACGATTTTATACAATACGTGCTTAGCAATTATCGACTTTCTTTGGACATTATTGAAAACTTATTTCTTTTCACGATAAGCTTATCATATGCTTAGAAATGAGTTATCCTCTCAATGAGTTATTAGCCTACAAATTTTACATAAAAATGTGTGATTTTCAGGAAAACTGAACTTGAGCTGTAAAAGTTGTTTAAAAAGTACAAAGAATTAATGAGAATTCTAACAAACCGCTAAAAAGTAACATTCCCATGAAAAATGTGAATGATACAATTAAAATAATTAAACATTTGGCGTTTTAATTTTTTTATTATTATTTCTGCAGAATGCTACCACTTATCAATTTCTATTAATTTCCATTTGAAGGTACAATTTACATTTGTTTCAACTTGCATTCGACAGGCAAAATGCTGAGAAAGTTACAAAAGTTACCACAACATATTAAAGAACATCATATGATTTTCGAAACATTATCAATATCGGCCAAACACTGGAAACCTCTTAATAAGGACAGGGCCCACCAGCGGCCGAGTGGTAAAGTCGCTGAACACTGGTAGTTCGGTCCGAGGTTCGAATCCCGCGAACGGGCTGGCTGCATGGGCGTTTTCGTGGTTTTCCCCATGTGTAACGTGTATACGAGCCAGTTTCCCTTAGAAAGTCCTCCACGAAAGGCATCCCTCCCCTTAGGCAGATAGCCCTAGTGTGCTTTGCCATAATTAAATACACACTTAATAAGGACAGTAACATGGATGCCCTTTAATACTAACAGGTATTATTATTTAATATTATTTAAAATATTAAATTACCTAAGCTCCTTCACAGGTTAATAAATGCTGTTCTGCCCATTTCTTTCTACTGTCGAAATAAACTGTCTTTCCAAAACTGTTCTCCTCGTAATCATAGCTAAATTAACGACTTTTCGATACTGTAAACCGGTGCTCTTCAAACTGTGTTCCGCAAGTCAAAATAAAAATTCGAAAATAAAATTATAAAACACTCACACTTGTTGACTAGTTTATTAACTAAAAAATATAAAGATGCATTTAGTTACAGATTAATTTTAAGACTTAATAAGTGGTCATCATATGTCAAGGAGAATGGCGTTAATTCCTTGTAAAACTAAACAGTTTTCGAATGGATAAAGAACTGAATTTAGACAACAGTTTAAAATGGAGAACCTTTTTTCAGTTGAAGAAAACTATAAAAGAATACTTTCCAGAAGAAAAAACTAAGTATGACTGGATAAAAAATTCGTTCGAGTACTACCATATATTTAAAGGCTTGCCAGTGGTGGAAAGGGAACAACTTATCGACATACCAACATAATCAACTTTAAAATCTAAATTTAAGCCAGAGTAGTTTCTACATTTTTTGGTAGATTCATGCAGAATACATAGAAATTTCTCACACAGCTATAAACATTTTAGTGCCATCCGGAACAACGTATTTAAGTCAAAACTCTTTCTCATCGTATGTGGCAAGAAAAACAAAATATTCAACAAAAACAAATTCAATCCAGAGTAGGAAATGGGAATGTACATAGCATCAATAAAATTAGTTTATTTCGTCAGTTTGTGTAAAAAAGTGCAAGCAAACACCCGAGTCACTAAAGATAATGCAGAGGTAGCTGACACATGGAGCACAAGTTAATGCTATTAATCAGTATTCAGTATTTTTAAATAAAAAAACACAGTCTCTTCCTTAATTTTCTAAACTATATATATATATAAAAATACATAAAGTACCTAAAACGCGTTTGATCTGCTTTAAATATTATTTTAAGATATATTTTTCTACAGGTGGGATGCGGCTTCGCGAAAAAAACTTAGTTTTAAGGGTTCCGCAAGTCGACAAAGGTTAAGACTACTGCTGTAAACAAACAAACAAACAAACAAACAAAAACAAAAAAGGACAGACTTTTCCAGGCGAACACACACACATCACAGAAAAGACCAAAAGACCACTGCAAGAATGTAATTTTGCACCGAAAATCGAAAACACGTAGTGTGTTTTTGTGCGTGACAACTGAACTTCTGCCTAAAGAAAACAAACCTTTCAACGACTAACGAAAAATTTCAGATCGTGAAATTAAACTCCGCTTTCTGATATATTTTGGAAACACTTAAAAAAACATCCAATTTTATCTTTACTGAAGAGTAGGTTTTCAAACCGGTTCGACAGATGTTTTACTTCTTTCGGTTCGTAACTAGAATCCTGAAAATGATGAATCTTCTTCTAACGAAAGTGCAAGAATGCGTAGATATTCCAGCGCACATTTAAAGACAAAGGCTTACAATAAAAAAGTGTATATAGAAAGGGGAAGACATGTACTCGTGAGAGCCAAATGATATTTTTTATGTTTCCCTCTCTTCTTCGAACTGATAGCCCTCAGAGCAACCCCCCCCCCCACCCGCTTCAGGCCGTTCGTAGAGAGAAGCCGACATTAACCCTTTAACACGGGAAAAGGAGCGTAGGGTGCGGGTTGTAGGGGAAGGGGTATGCGTCGTCTAACAATCGATTGCTATTCGTGCAGCTGCTCTTTAGGGTACAGGAGAGGGCGGGGAGCAAACTTTTTTGCTACCCCATATAGCAGTCAGTTCACTCGTCGGGCACAGGAGAGCGTTACCCCTTACCTCCCCATGCGTTCTATATCTTTTCTAGATTCTTCTTCTATCTCTGCCATCAGTTTAGTCACCCCTCCAGATTTAATTTTTGTCCCCCTTCAACAGAGCAGATACAGCTAGCATGCATAACATTCTAGTAGACAAGCTTCAAGTTCAGTTTTTAAAGTAAATGCTGTTTCAGCAAAAGTGGTAGAGAGATGACATTGAATTCTGCGAAACTAAGCAGATAATTATTATTTTATGTATTTAAGAAGAGGGGGGAGGGAATTAACAGCACACCGTTAGTGGGTTTAAATCAAGCAGGGTGGGAATTCTAACCCTCAAGAAGAAACTTCATAGTTTCAAGGGGAAATGCGGTCAGCCTTTTAGTTAGTTGTTGCGTATTTTGTTTTAGTTTACGCATACAAGTATTTACTTTTATTCAAGTTTTGGTAATTATCACCATTTTCTGTACTTTCTGTTGTTTAATTTATAAAATACATTAAAAATAACACAAATGTATACATGCATTTTTCGAGTTTTGGGAAAGAGGGGCCGAATGATCCTTCTAACGATGGTGAAAGCGGTGCATGAGGCAAAACGAGTTCAAAACCATTGGTTCCATACTCTTCGATAGCTAAAGAATCTATAAATAAACAAAATCGCAGTTAGAATGAAACTGATAAATTACTATTTTGTCCACAAACAATTTACATAATTTAAAGCCCGAATTATGCAAAAGTTTACCAAAACATCCACACAGTTCGAATGCAAAATGCATATATACCATTTCTAAACAGCAGAACACTAAAACAAATTTAGAGTTCGAAAATTTTTTTGATGATGATAGTTCCCGCTTCCCCCCTGCAGTTTTACCATAGCAAATACCTTGACCTTAACATTCTCACCTTCGGCATCTCTTACTAATCTTACAAAATTATTTTATTAGTGTTCAGATGACAGGGAAAGCACTGCTATTAAGTCACCTTCTCGATGTATTTTAACACTATTTAGGTGTTTCACTCTTCATATCCATTTAGAAAATGTCTGAGTTGTTCCTGCTTATACAGAAGCTCCGAGCAGACAGACCCACGAATAATAATGGTTTCCCAGATGGTATTACAAACACTCCAAGATTCAAATATCGGCCTTACAGTGTCGAAACATTTTCCGCTGACTATCACACTGACTTCCAGAGGGTAGAAAGATTGCAGTGATGGTTACTATTGCAGACATAAATTTAGCTTCAACGCGCAAATGAGCATTTCAATAAATAATATGGTTATTTTGAAAAAACTTGCAAAAATAATTTAATACGCAAGTACATCGCACATAACAGTTATGATTTAAAAAAAGTAATGAAATTTTAATGCAATTAAATAAACTTATCCCATTAGTTACTTTACATAAGTGCAAGGGAACGTTTTAAATTTTAGATTAAAAAATATTCGCATAAAACTTTGTATTTAGTTACCTTAAGATAGGTTTGGTTTATTTGATTATGGCAAAGCACTCGAAGGCTATCTGCCTAAAGGTAGGTATGCCTTCGTGGAGGACGTTTTAAGGGAAACTGGCTCGTATACACGTTACACACGGAAAAAAAAACACGAAAACGCCCATGCAGCCAACCCATTGGCGGTATTCGAACCTCGGACCGAACTACCAGTGTCCAGCGACTTCACTGCTCGGCCGCTGGTGGGCCCTAGTTAGCTTAAGAAAACATTTCAGAGTTTTCAATACATAAACTGAAAGCTGGAGGTTTCTTAGTCTTTTACTTTAGAATAGGCATTTCAAGACCATTTACCTTCCTCCCAAAACCATTGCAACAACTACTGCGGAAAAAATGTCGAAGCCTTCAATCTGCTTAAATCCCCTAATTTCGTCTGCGCGATGATGACGACACACGTTACGATCGCAACTGAGGGGAGGGTCAACCTTGAAGTGCCTATTTTAAAGGAACATACTTATGAAATGAAACGAAATGATGAACTTATCACACTTGACTGCATGAAATGAAAACACACTGCGATCAGTTTGTTTGTAATTTAATACGCAAGGGACGCTGTAAAGATTAATGATTTTTTTTTTTTTCATTTATGTGCAATTTAGTGTGTTCCGATGAAGTTTAAAAGGAGAAAACTATACAAAATTTACATCATTCAAATCTACGGAAAGGAGAGAAAGAGCGTTTACATTAAAAAAAAAGGGTCACATATTAACCTCATAACACAGAATTAACTGGTTTAAAGATAAATCATATTCAGAGATCATTTAGTTTTATTCTCCGGAACTACAAAACTGCAGAAACCTTGAAAAACGATAGATTCGAATCAGGAACGGTCATTATTATGAACGGTTTCTACTTTCCACATGGAAGTATAAAAAATATGAATGAAATTAATAAGAATAACATTAGAAAAGGTCAACATGAAATAATCAGGAGCACCACCTTCTTAAAAGAAAGAAAAGAAAAAATCTGGAGAAGAATTCAGATTTTTAACGACGCACCAGAGGGTTTATTAATGTTTTTTATGCTCTCGTTGAGATCGCAGTTTACTAGTCTGCTCTTGGACTCATTCCTGCCTGTTAACACAACACTTTTTTTAATGGTCCATTATTATTATTATGCATCGCTTTAACCGCCATTACACCGCAAAAAAATTCAATAGCCAAATCACAAAATATTTAACAGCAGCATATGTTTAGAATTCCCGTTACAGTGTTGGCTTACATTTTTCTGTTTTTTCAGTCTTTACTCTGTTCAACAAATCAATTTTCAATTTTCTTAGTAAGATGACTTAGAACACAATTTCATTTGCTTTTTTATTATTAACCTTTTGTGTTTTAACTTTATGTATTAAATCACGTTCTTCTCACTTACAGCACATAAAATTCAACAGCAAAATCATAAAACATTTAAAAAAGTATATCTTTAGAATTCCCGATAGTGTGTCAAGCGTTGCCACGCACTTTCTTATATTCGTTATATTGTTTTTCTTTAAAAGCTAGCCTCTTTCGCAGCCAGCCGCCTAAAATAGTTATATATATATATAAACACGATTTTAATGCAATTTCAAAAAAAAAATATTAAATATTTTTAATTAGATATTTCATTTCAATGTATTTTTATTTAAATAAACCATATTAAAAATGAGAAAAAATATTCTTAAAAATCGCGTTTATTGCTTTTAAATTACTTAGCTTGTTACTTAATAAACTTCCATATGATTGAAAATTAAATATCTTAGGGTTTACTGAATGGCAAACTGTAGCATGGACGATAACAGCAGTCTGGAGCATTGGAGATTAAAATGATTTGAACAGTGTTGTCCCTTTTAGCTTTCAGATGGATAAGTTTGTTAATAAAAAGTTCTTTAATTGCGTTTAAAATAGCAAATGAATTTTTTTTTAATATAAATTCAAAATTCTGTCTTCGTGGTCCACATGTTTGGGTGAAGGACTATGTGTTTTCATAATCTGGTGGCTCCATCAGCTGCCGTTTTTCCACAGTGCGAGGAACATGCATTCATACATGCAGATTTTTCATTATCAAATTTCTTTATATTTATGCATGGTGGCAACAGTTTGAAAAACAATGCCGACCAAAAAGTGAGGTTCCAGATTAATAGCAGCTTTGGTGCTAAAAGGGGGGGCTTAACAGTTTAAGACCAAGCTTGGGGTTCGCCCATAATAAAATACTAAAATAGAACGGGTTCGGGTGCGAGAGCAACAGATTGTTAGATTATACTAAGTTATGAAATTCGAAATATATATACGGTATTCAAAACTAATGGTTAGGTTATTTCAATATGTTAAATGCACATGAGGACTTATCTGCTTATGGGGAGGTATGCCTTCGTGGAGGACTTTCAAAGGGAAACTGGTTCCTATTCACGTTTCAGAAGTGAAAACACAGGGTAACTAACCATTTAGTCAGCCCGTTCGCCATTCAGGAGTCTCAACCACTCGGCCACTGGCGAGAACTAAACTAATGAAACAAACTTCAAGGGATGATGGAACACGCCTAAACAAATAACTTTCATCGCAGAATGCAGGATCGCATGAGAAGTGGTCAGCACTGGAAGATGTTTTCTGCTGACCAAACTTAGGTGGTCGGAATAGTTAATTGAAAAACACTCAAAAGACTAAAGAGAATGATTCTCTAAGAATACCAGTTCGTGGGGAAACCATGAAAACGCATAAGCAGTCGGTCATTTCATAGAGATCTGAACATGAGTTTGGAACTACCACGCTAATATTTAGAACGAATTCCAAAGGACTAGATACTTTTTTGAAATTCATGTTCATGGGATCCTTTTCGAATTTTCGTTAGAGAGTTATGTAAATGCATAATTTCATGTCAGGGTACCTTAAATAATCAACCATATACGGCAGATAAAAAGACATTAAGAAAAAACATTAGATTAAAAAAGATAATTTTTTTTTTTTTTTTCATGTTAGAACAGTTTTAAAGAGATACTTTAATCTTGATTATGAAGATGTATCTGATTTCTGATAAGGTGACATTTCTTTTCTTTTGGAAATAAGCTATTAAGACTTTACGATGTTTAAGATCAATAAATATCTTTAAAAACTTTCAGTATATAATATTTAATATATTTATAGTCCTAAAATTTAGAAAAAATTAAAACCCTTTAGGGTTTAAATTAATTTTAAAAAATAAAACCTCCCAAAACCCTTTAGGTTGTAGTTGTTACCAATCTCACCTGCCTGACAAAGATCAGCACAAGCCCACTACATTCATCGTGGCAAGAAGTCGTAGAAGAACCTTAAGCACCCTATAGGTGACAGCCGGACTTTAGCTCAGTTCCGCCTCCAATTTTGAGAGAAGCATCCTCGAGGGGCAGGTCCGAGGGTCTCCCCCCTTTTCCCCTATCACTAATCTCTAGAGTGGACTTTCGACTTGCCGCATATTTATAGTGCCCCTTGCCGCACAGACATTATACATTTACAAAAAATCCATGCCTTCCCCGGTATTCGAACCCGGGCCCTTGGCAGTCAGTCACTAACCACTATCCTGGTTGGGCGGCACTTTTCGGAGTGACATTTGCAAACGTTTAACGATTTCGTGAAGTTATATAAATATCGGGAAGGATAAACGTTCTCTCTACAATGTTTTCGTCATTTATCCATAGAAAGTACTCAATTTTTTTTTAATTCTGTGAGCCTTAAGTATGGAAAACTTAATTGTTGTGAATTTATCCCTTGCAACATAAGCTTCTAGACTTCTTTTGGAACTTTTTTTTTAAAATCCTGAACAGTACCGAAATGCGTTATCCAATTTACAATTCTTTGGTGCTGGGAGGAAAATAAAATCTCAAAAGCTAAACTAAGAAAGTTTTTGAAGAAGGGAGGATGTTTAATAAATTATTGTACAGCACATTACATGTTCCTGGATGAATCGGCCCACCAAGCATCTTTTCTTATGGAAACATTTCTTAAAGCTTAATGGAAATTAATACTGAAGAGTTCAAGGCTTTACGAAAACACAATACGGTACTTAGTAAAAGCTAAAAATGAAAAGAAAAAAGTCCAGACACCTGGAAATTTTTCTTGATCTTTCCCATAGGGATTGAAGTTTTGTTAGTCCTCTTTGTTTACAAGTGAATGAGAAAATTAATTATTCAATAAACGTGTTTATTTCTATGCCTACAACGCCCTGATCATTTGAGAATGTCAAAGGTAAGTCACAAGACAACGGAATGGGACGAAAGACAGCAAAGTGCAAACTCAGGACACACTTCGGGAAAAGCTCACCGACTCTACAGAAAATAAATAGCTCAGATAGTAACTTGAAAGGAAAATGGACGTAAGAAAGGAAAAGGTGCTGTTAGGCAAAATTATGCCACAACTAAAAGGGGATGAGAATAAAATTAATATTTAACGATATCTCATTGTGATAATTTAACGATATCAAAGTGAAATGTAGTTGAATTCCACCACCTGAGGTTCCTTGTGTCCCTAAAATCTTCGTGCGCGTGTGTGGTATTTTTTCCTTTTATACCACGTGAAGAGATCTGAAAGAAAATTTTATATAAATTTTCAATTGCGAGAAACCGGCCACACAATACACAAGAACAGGAGGGGAAAAAAAGGGCTTGACTCAAGTTACTTTTCTTTTTGTTCCGTTCAATCAATACAATGTGGTCGTATCGTGACATTATGTATCTACAAAGCATATAATTATACCAGACATTAGGCACACATATCGACGTACGGCCAGCTCCAGAACTTCCAAGCCCGATAATGTCCGATTTACTTTTTTTCCTCTAAGCATACACTTCTGCATTTTTTTAACATCTAACTGCGGAACAAGAGCTTATTTAAATAATCAATACTTTGCAATGATAAAAGGTGGAGAGTACGCAAGGAGGGGGGAATGGAGGGGAAGGAATTTCCTGACAGCCACTGACGCCATTACATCAGAGCAGGGAATTTTTTCCTCCCCTCTTCCCGGAGAAGCAATTTTTTGCCTCGGCTCCTGGTTGGCTCTTTTCGATGAAATACTTTGCATTAATTATGCGATGGCTGAAAATATCTCCGGTTTTAATGAGACCCCGCCCAGCGCATACATGAAAAGCGCTCGGTGTGCTGGACTTTTTTTTTTTTTTTTTTACAGCTTGGTGTAAAACATCGGATTTTAATGACTAGTCCTCCAATGGCGTTGAGTTCGCCCTTAGGATATTACATTTCTTCCCTCCCAAAACCCTTTAGGACCACCGCCCAAAACAAAGTTTCTTTTTAAAGAATAAAAGCCACCCCTTATTTTAAAATTTATAACGATATTTTTTCGTGTCTTGTTTTTCGCCCCAGAACTTAGAAGTTGCGAAAGGGAGGGCACAAATTATTCTTTGCATAGAACGATAAGCACCTAACCTATCATGAGCTGAAGCTTTATTTACTAGAAGAAACTCTTAAAAGAAGCGCCGCGTCCCAGGCGTGAGAACTGACGTCACTAAATAATACGGAAACATTCCATTGCGCAAATATATCGTCATCATCAACAGGCGCTTCGTACAAACAACTCCGCCGGACAAAAAAGAAGGGACCCTATTTTATGCATTGCATTTTGCAAAATACTTGCCTAGAAAAGACGAATTCAAGCGTCAAAGATTATTTCCACCAGTGACCGTTCTTCTTGAGCACAACAGCTCAACAGTACGAAGGTACCATGCACATAGGTAGTACTAAGGTTCAAGAGAATCGGAGAGTACAAACGGAGAATCTTACAAATAATCACACTGAAAGAATTAACACTTTGTCAATAAGCATTTTTTCATCTTTATCTTTTCATTTTTTTTAAGAACGATTGAGAAAACTACACAAGAATGAAGACTCGAAAGCTTTTAAAACCATACATACTAATTAATTTATCATTCAGCTTCTATATACTTTACTCTGCTCCCATAACTATGATAAAATGGCTCTTTAAAAGTATACTTTCTTCAGACTCAGTGACTGAAAACCCGAAAAGTTAAATATTTAAACATTCACAAAGCTATGCTATTCAGAATTTTTTAATCTTTGCGTAAATTCTGTAATAGAGGTTAGATAACCAAATAATAAAGTAAAACAAACAGCTTCTTTATGTATCACAAAATAGACAAATTTAACAGCAGAAAGTGATTTCAGCTAGTCTAAAAATCCTGTCAATCGCTGATCGGTATGAGGTGAAATTAAAATGCTTTGGGTACTTGATGCTAATAACGTTGCTAAATTTTATGGCATAAGCGTGCTGAATATCTGCGATCACTCAATACATAAATTTACTGAGCTTAATATATAGCATCATTCTAAGAGTTTTTTTTAAAAGCCTACTTAAATATCTCTCTGAGAGACTGAAATAAAACCGTTTACTATAATGAATAGGTCTAAAGCAATTTTAAAAAGCACTAAAAAATCGTCTCAGAAAGTTGTCGTTTACTAACAGATTCTCTGTTTTACATTATTACATCAATATTTATAAGACATAACACGCCACTAAAACAGTGCAACAAATGATAGTACATTTTGATGACGTAACAATCCTAACAAAGCCACTCACACCACAATTTTATGCTCCTTTTACGCCACCTTGCACCAGCCTCTTTGAACTTAAGGGACAATTTAAAGGTGAGCAGGCAGGATGAATAAATTTTAAATGGACAATATTCTATTCTTGAGGTGCAAAGTACGAAGAACCTCTACTGAACGCCATCCTCTAAAGCAATGAGGGTTCATTTCCCTCGCAGGGATTATTTACCCCCATGTGTAAGGGAAAAGGGTTAGATAACCTGTGAACTTCAATGTCAGTGCCCCCTGAAAGTCGTAGAGGGTAATAGTTCTAAGACCCGGAACAGGTAGAGGCACCGTAAAGGGTAAAAATAGGGGTATAGGATGCAGAGGGAACACGGGGTAAGATTTTAAGGGAATTGCCCCTTTACCTGTAACATTACAAAGCACGCATTTTGTTACAGCGCATCCAGAAGATCGAAGACAGGAAGACTTTCAGTTCACACCGCACACTGCAGATTATCAATACAGATTAAACACGGTATAAAAATGAAAGAAGAGCCCCATAAAAAACGGGGGGGGGGAAGCGCCATGGCTTTCGTTTATAGCGTGCTCTGAAGATGCAAAACATATATTTATTTTAAGTATTCTGCTTTTCAAATGCATACAATTAAATATTTACAAACAAAACCATCCTGTACAGAGATATGCAATGTCAGAAATATTTCTTATTAAGTTAAACTAAAGCTACAAATATCCGTTGGATATAATACTAATTAAATGTATTTTTAATTATAGCACTCAGCTGTAATATTAAAAATGTAGAATGGTATTTTAAATTACTAAGAAATGCTTTTATTGCATTTAAATAACTCAGTCTGTTAAGCATTTATAGTCTAACTAAATTTCAAAGCTAGCTTAATGATCTTAAACTTTGCTAAAAGGTTCTCCTGTTCGGCAAAGTTCAAGATCTTTACACTATAATAATTCTTCAGGAAGAATTTAGAATCAGATACGTGCGAAACCACGTGGAAAACAAAAATTGAAGATTTTGATTCGCACAATGGCAACACCTGCTAAAGCGCGTGTATGATAAATATATACTGTTGAAAGTTCAGTGGTAAAACCTTAAGGGGATATTTAATAAAGATAAAAATGAACTTTGTTTCGATCTTAATTTCAATAAAAGAGGCTAGGCGAACTTCTAGGGAAGTTCCAACCTCCTTGATACTGAAAAAGAAAAATCAGGTTATCCTTTAAAACGACAGAAAACTTAATTCTGAAATTAAATCCAAAATAGTTTGTAAGGATAGATTTTTCCCCTTCACATAAATTAGAATAAGTTTTAGCAGCAGCTACAGAAAGATATTAATGCTTCCACGTATTTGGAACATACACATTTAGTTACAGATTCCACACGAATTGTTTCTAGTTTCATTCCTTTTTTCACATGAAAATTAGGAATCTTCTACGAGAAGATGTTAGAAACTCCAATTTTTTTAAAAAATATCTATTGGGGGACAGAATACTGAATAAAGCCATTAAAGGCGATCTCTTCTAAGGGATTTGAAAACGGAAGTTAGGACGACGAATTTTTTTCACCGCAAAATTCGCCATTCGGGGGAGGGATTAAAATTTAAAATGATGCATGAAATCTGCTTGTACTATTTTCGCAATTTTTTAAAATTAACAAACAAGAAATAAAAATTAAAATATAACTACACCATATTTTTATAATTTCAAATAATTTTCTTCCTGCCTTCCTTTTACCTTTTGAAAAAAAAAAAAAAAAAAAAAATCCCTCTTTAAGTTCTGTATAGTACAACATGTGGCAGTATATCTGAGTGACAAAAAGGTTATTTAAATCAGCAACGTTGAAGCACATATTAATTCTAAAACGGCCTGAAATTTCATAAACAATTATGCTTACAATAAAAGTTTACTTCTACTACAGTTATTCATCATTTAGTAATAAAAATAAGATATCATAAAAACGGAAACCAAAATGACAAAACGAATTTCTTGATTTTTCTTTGATACTTCCAATGCAATCTTCGAACACGCTGAAACGAAAAAGAAAATCACAAACAAAATTCATGCGTACGGGAAAAAAAAAAAAAAAAAAAAAAAAAAAAAACCTGCATGCAGAAAAACCATGCAGATTTTAGATTAGAAAAGATAGAATAATGAAAAATGACTATTCTCGTGTGAAACTTTCATGGATGCAGAGTATAAAATTATATCTTTATTGAAAATAACAAATAATGCACAATAATCTTAAAACGCATTTTACATTCATTTCAATTTATGATATATAAAATATAGCATGATACATACAAAATTCTATATTTACTGGGAAATGACATGATCAAGGTTAAATAGAGGGGCTAAAAGGGTGATTAAAAGACAAAACACATAGAAGTTTAACAATAAACGCAAATTAAAACGAAATTAAATATTTTTACCTTTCTCCGGCTAGAGGCGACCTTGGAAATAATCGTACCTTTGACCGAGGGGAGGGGGAAAAAAAAAGGCGAACCTACTTACCTGCCAAACACTCAGGAAGCGACAGCATCTTAAATGATCAATTGCTATGCGTCATAAATGAAAACAAAAATATATGTACAAAATTCACAGCCATACCTGTCTAACCTCCTCAACTGCCTGCTGAGTTCACTTTGTTCATTTACTAATTGATAGTGCTGGGCGGCAAGATGGTCAAGCTGGTTTTGGATCTGGCCGACGGCAGCCACGTTATGAGTGTCCCTCGACTGCTGAAGGCCTGTTTTCAGATCATGTTGTTGGCCAGCCAATAACTTTATCTGCTCCGTTACAGCTTCGAGCCTGTCCTATAAAAAACAGCAATAGGGATAAAAGGATTTTTGCAAAGTAGATCACACTTGAATCGTTCAAAATAAGATAAATTTGTGAATGGAATAGTTGCAATGCCAAATCATTTGAGAAGGAAATTATAATTTTTTTTTATTCGTAAGAAAATTCACTGGAATTCGTTCGTCTTCATTATCGCTGGAAACTAAATAAAATACAAACAGACGGAACTTGAGAGATGATAACTGGTTAATCAATAATTCACTATCTCACAGCTCAAGACCAAAAATCCACATATTTGTAGAGAATTAATTTTGTTTCCTATTAAGGACTTTAGTGTTTTATTACGAATTTACGTTGTAAGCCATCAGATGGCGCTTTTTGCAACTTGATTCTGGACTATCTTTTGCTTTCTCTCAACTTGATTTCTGAATATGTTTTGATGCAGTAATGAAGATATTAATTCTAATAATTCCAATGTGTATGCTTAGCAGTTTTTATTGTTAAACACTGTGTTATTTATGTAAATAAAGTGTACATAATTGTGTGTTAAGATCTCTAGATGAAATGAATTCAAAGAATTTCGTTCTAAAAGAAATTCAAAGTCGTTGATACAGCAGTATAAGCCAAATTTAGCTAAACTGAAGTAAAAGAGGTCTTTATCGATGTCAGCAACAAGCAATGAATCCGAAGTTAAAAACAACATTTTGTTTTATACATCTAACGCTACCTCTCGGACTACGAAGCAGATAATTTAAATGAAAATGAAATGGTTCAAAATAACAAAAAACTGCCTGTGTCTATTTCTGTTACACATTCATCTGGAATGAAAATCTGAAACAACCAAACTTAGATACAGTAAAAAAGTTTAAAAACGTTTTGAACATAAAGGGTGCGTTTTATATAACTGGGAATAACAGACTGTAAGCTTTAGCCCATTTTGAAGAAATCTGAAATACTGTAGTATGCTTAAATGACTAGGTAAGAGCAAAGAAAGAGATGATGAAGATTTATAGACTTGTTGAGTAAAAATACACTTGCCTGCCTTCTCTTCCTCTCTTCTTCCATTTGATTTGGGTCTGGTATGGCCCCAGGACTTCCATCAAACCTTAACCTCTTGCAAGAGTCTTCATCGAAATTTTTCGAGTAACACTGAGATCTATAAGAAAAGACGTTCCCGAATGAATTCAAACTTTCCTGCATGTCATTCGGGGAATTTTCATTAAGAATTCTAAGATGGAAAAAAAAAAAAAAAAATAAAATAAAAAAATAAAAAAATAAAAATAAAAAAAAAAAAAATAAATAAATAAATAAAAGAAAAAATAAAAAATAAATAAAGGTCTGAAGTAAAAATGCGTGTATTTGATGAGGAAGGGACTTGTCATCTTATGACTTTGAAAATTCAATAAGTCAAGACAAAAATTTATAGTACAATAAGCAAACTGCTCAAAACACTGGCAGAAACGCAAAATGATTGCAACTTACAATAACCAGTTTATGCGAAGTAAAATACCGTCTTTTAAGTGCCCACCAGCGACTAAGCGGTAGCGTTGCTGAAGACTGGTATTTCGACCTGGGATCGAATCCTTGCGAAAGGGGTGGCACCATGATTAGTTTCCTTGGTTTTCTCCATGTTTAATGTGTATACGAGCCAGTTTCCTTTGAAAAGCCCCCCCCCCATAAGCAAATAGCCCTCGAGTCACTTTGCTTTAATAAAATTAAATCTAACCCTTAAGCACACGAAGGATATCTGCTTAGAGGAAATGATGCCTTCGTGGATATCTTTTTACGGAAAGCTTGCTCGTATTCACATTTATACATGGAAAACCGATATCACTCCCATACAGCCAGAATTGAACCGGGGCCCAACTACTTGAGGTTGGCGGATTTTACTGTTCGGCAGCTTATGGCTCTGCATGGCACTCAGAGCTCGGTCTGCTCTATGGCATCGTACTTTGCAAATCACTTAACACGGAATTCTTAATTTTTTATTTGCTTAATATTTATCCGAAAAACTTTGAAAATACATCAAAGCATGGAAGTGGCAACCAATAAATCCTCTGGTTTCGCAAATAATGCCAATTGTAAAGGGACATCATTACTAAGCAAAGAATAGGATTTAGGTTAAAAGGTAAGAAAGGTATAGCAGCTGTTAACCATGCCCAATGAAAAGAAAATTTCTGAACCTGCAACTGCATCTGGTAGCATCTCCTTTGAAATCTTGTTTACTGCGCATCGCCTGCGCTGATAAACTGTAGTTCCGCAGTTTTTAAAATGACCTCCTTTGAAATGAACTTTTCAGAGAATGGATTCATTTAGCCTATTGAGCGTATGCTTGCTAATTGCTGTGTATTTCGTAGACACTCAGACTTAAGAGATAGTACGCTTTCATGGTGTGCATAAAATAATTTAAAAGCTTTTATTTTTATTATCGGCAGCTTCTGGTTTTAAGGATTAACTATCCTATCCCACACGAAGATGCAGAGGTACAAGAGAGCAGAACACCAGAATTTCACTATCGGCCGTGCAGCTATAGACTCACTGCACCAACTTATAAGTTCAGTTTTAAGTTTGAAACTATTTTCAGAGTTTTGGAGTCGGACACGTCCTTTTTTCCCCTAGAAATTCAAATTACTTTTTTTTACATATAAGGTATTAAAAACAAATTTTAAGTCATACACGAGGAAGGAATTACGTGGAAAGTGTTTTAATGAACCTTAGTATTTTTATAAAACACAGCAAATGTCATTTGTAGAGAATTAATTTGTAGAGAATTAATATACTTTTTGAAACTTGGAGCTTTGGGCTCAAAGCCGTGAGGGCAATCTAAATTTAAGTTGACGGAAAAGAGTCTATTTAATTGAATGTGTCAAACCACACGAGGGCTGCCTAAAAGTGGGATCGAAGTTTATTTTAGATGGTCATCTTCGATGTATTCTTTTATAAAAAAGTTAAATATGGGAGTTCTAGGGGGTATTCTAGCAAAGGGGAGTCATGCGAGACTTAGCAGTTTCATTTGCAGGCAAAAAGATGATTTGAAAAGGAGGAATATTGTTGGAAAATTTCCTTTCTCTGTAATTAAAATATAAGTTTATGCCTACTTTAAAGAATTGATACACGTTTCTTAGGAAATTTAGAGCAATTTCAGTTATTTGAATAAGAGGAGAGTTAATTTTCTCAAAGGATCATCAGTTTAATTATACATTTTCTTAGTTAAAAAAAGTATTTGGTATCATAATCTACTTTTTCGTTTATTTTTAATATCTGAAAAATTAAAAGAAATTTAGAATTTATAATGCAATTATAAAAACTGCATATTACTAGAATAAAAATTAACATGCCTATGAAATGTTTTGCACGTAATCTTTTTTCAAATTATGTATATACACACAGTATAATAATTTCCTTAAGTTAGTAATTAAGAGTTTTATAAATAAACACACCAATTCTTTTTTCAGTTTTTTTTTTAAATTTTTTTTTTTAAAGTTAGTTAAAAATAATGCAAAACAAGAATTCAAATAGCAATACGTATTAATTAACATCCAAGTTTTAAGATTTTTTTAAATGATTTCATATAATATCTATTTAATCATTATGATCTTTCTTTTATCTCAATAATTCAAACATTTTAATACCGTATCGAACGAAATTTTCAAAAAACATCCTATTATTATTAGATGAGTGATAAAAGCAAATAATTTTGGAATTATACGTTAATAAGTTAATAAGAGGTTCTTAATTTTGCAAAGCAGACAAGGGATTAGAAAAAGATGCTTCTTGAAAGACGGCCTGAAAGAAATTGACTTGTAATTCCGCAATACGTTAGAAACACGTCATAAACTACGTGGTCCTTTCCGCTTTTATACGACAAGATTTGAGTATCATGTAACAAAACATTTAAAGCATAAATCTGCGTGCAAAATTTATGTTCCGGCAATGTATGAGACGTCGGCATGCCATAGAATATCTAGGCATTGTATAGAATGCCGAAAACTGGCCGGAAATATGTGAAACGATTGACATTTCGTACATTTCCTAACAGCCGCCCAGACAGGAGAGTGGTTAATGATTTTGCCGCCGTACTGAAGGGTCTGGGTTCGAATCCCAGAGAAGGCATGTATGTAATTTGTCCGTCCCTTCATAGGAGGCAACGGCGGCTCACCTATTAGGTGCCTCCATAATAAACAGACCACCGCTCCCGGCCTTATACAATGGTTTAATAATGGCCATTGCCTAGAGACGGTTAGCGCTCGCCACAGGGGGGAGGATTCCTAAACAATCTATAGAATGCCAAATGACAAACCGTCAAAGTATGAAATACATTTCTGATTCGTTTCAAATATACTCACTCCGTAACTCCATACCCTTCATTAATTTTCATGCATTATTATCTTTAATAAGAATCTTAATAAATTTTGATTTGTACAACTTTATTTTTTTACGTGTTTTGAATAAATATTTTTTAATGGCAATCTTTTCATTATTTATTTAAAATAACATTTGCATTTTTTAAGGAGTGCACATTTTTTAAATGATACATCATGATATTTTTTCATATTTCGCTCAAACAGCATTTGTTCTTCTATAGGATGCCTAGGTATTATATATAAAATGGCTAGGGAAAGTATATACTGATTCTCATATTTCATATTTCGCTTAAAATCGCCAGGCATTCCATAAAATTCCTGAGTATTCTATAGAACGGTGGTGTTTTATACAATGCCGGAAACATCTGTACTATTGAAGTAAAAAAAGAGTACATTTCTATCCCCCTCCCGCAAAAAACAAAAAAGATACATTTAACATACACTTTATTTTTTAATAATGCAGGCTCGTAATACGAAACTGCATTCCAAATACAGTTTTTCGATATTTTCTCCTCGAACTGAATACAGACAAAAATATTTAATCGACCCCCTTAGGGAATTTAATTAAAACGCAAACAAGCTACTTTATGTTCAACTTTCTGCAAGAAAGTACTCTTATCGTTCAGTGTCCTGTCACGAACATTCTTACGCTACCACAGTCAGATTGATACGTTTCTCAAACTCCCATTTGTCTGTCTTATTTCGTTTAAAATGGCAATAATAAAAATGCCTTAATTAACAAACACTAAGAATGTCGTCTGGATTACTCGAATAATGTCTCTGCCTGAATGCTCTTCGTTCAAGGGGTAAAGTACTCATATAAATAATATTCTGTTTTACGGCTTTAAAATATCATTAACTTACTGTAATTTTAGTATATTTACGCTGTATATCTGCTTTCTCACCGCTGCGCAAAATACAACTGCGTACTAGGTCCATGATAATGGACACATGTAGAAAAGGCGTTGGACCCCCCCTTCAAATTTCAATCATTTGTTTATGCATCTCATCACAGCAGAGAAAGATTCGTGGAAAAAAATAAGACGGCATCAACACAAACAAACGCGTGATACTGCTAAAATATATATTATACAGATCTACAGCAAAATGTTATATATTCCAAAGTAACGGGAAATTCAGCCCGATCCCGATTGGGTGGTTCATTATCAGGAGCTCAAAAAATGCAAACACTAGGTTGAACGAACGACCACAACGGCCATAAAAACATAGTAGTCACGATTTCATATGTAAATAGGCCTCCGTTCTTGAAATCACAAAAGAAGTAAGAAAACAAACAACCGTGCACACTATAAAATACAGATAACACGATCCTCTCACCTTGAATGCCCTTTGGAGTACTGGTAGCCACTGTCACGGACTACCTGCCTAGCTAAAGGAAAAAGCTCATCCCTCCTCGTCAAGAGCGCTGGGATGTGCTTGCATATTTGAGCAGCTGCTTCGTTTACGGATACCTGAAAAGAAAAGTTGAAACACATATATAACCTTGAAAAAGGTAGCCCAAAACTTGAAAATTAAAAAAAAAAAAAAAAAAAAAAAAAAAAAAAAAAAAAAAAATTGGCGTAATACATATTGTTGCATTTGGATAGGACAGAATTGCGAGCCTTTACACACAATTTGTAAATTATGGAACTGTGAAAAGAGACATTAACGTTTTACAAATTCGCATAGTTCATTTAAAATAACTAGCACAAAATTACACTACAAACACGGGAGGGAAGAAGTTTGCCAAGCTATTTTAGTATTATGATTTTAATTTATATCAAAAAGTGTCGTATGCTATAAAAAATTAATTTCTTCTTTTAATTATTTAAATTTATTTCCAGCCTCTGAATACGGTATTGGTAGGAAAATAATTTTTTTCCCTAAAAATATCCTATAGTACATTTAATATTTAAAAAGTAAATTACGATAATTCCTCACTTATATAGGTTTGATTTATTTGATTATGGCAGAACACTCGAGGGCTATCTGCCCAGGAGGAACCACTTTCTAAGTAACCTACGAAGGCCACTTCCCTTAAGCCAGATAGCTCTCGAGTTCTTTGCCATATAAGCTCACTTACTGAACTCGACAATAGAAATAGAGTAAGTCTAAGGAATCACACATACTTAAAACAAAAAAAAAAAAAAAAATTAGCTTGGAGTTTGCCAACTTAAAGGCATCTAGAATTCTCAGTTTACACATGCAACAAACTACGTATGTCAAGACGATCTAAATGTTTCCAAAATCTTTCTAATCCACCTGCTTTCCATTTTGGGTTTTAGCTACGATAAAAGAGCAAAAATATTACTTTTAAATAAAGTTGGAAAATCTGAGAGGACTAACAGATTACACAAAGGAAAAAAAAAAAAAAAAAAAAAAAAAAAGATTTACATTCTGGTTATTAAGACATGTTTTAAGATAAATCAGTACCAAGTATAAGAAAACAAACTGACTTAGTTATATGTCAAATCCATTTAAATACTTTTTATTGATAATAAGCTAATTTACAGGCACTTCTTTGCTTTCACTGTTACTTATAGCGTACTTGTTCCTTGCGAAAGAAACCATTTTTTTCATACCACATTTCATATATAAGCAATTAAAATCGCCCTTTTTTGTGCTCTTGTGATGCAAACGTGAGCATATGAATCTCAGCGATATTGATTTTTCAAAAGTTTCTGCTTAAAAAAAGATTCTTCAACAATGAAACTAACAGCAAAACTATCGCAAGTTCGCAGTTATTTTTGTACCTCAGGAATTACCTGGCCTTGGGTTAACACCTGATAGCATCAAAATTTGTTCGCTTCTGCAGCTTTTAAGCTATATGAGTAAATTTCAGAAACATTCGAGCATTTAAAAACCAGTCATCTCCATCTGCAGACACTCTGAATTAAGGATGGCAAATTTAACTTTAGTTCGAGCACCGTAAAAAAAGGAGGGAGCTGAAAACAGCTAGTAGTACTTAGGCAATGAGATAATTTATATAGCGGCAACTTATATGCTAGAGGATGGAGACATGTCCTGAAATCAAGCCTTGACTGAAGATAATAACATAAAATCTCCACAAACTGATATCTTAGCATTATATCTAATTAAATATGAACAATAGTATCCTAAGTTTCAAAAGTTAAAAAAAATTATGCAACAACCTCTCTTCGTATGGCCTAGATCTTTGTTAAGTACAAACTCCTCATGATGCATAAATTTAATGAACTTTTATATTCTGTGAATATATTAAAAAGGATTGAGCTTATGAACTTCATAAACTGTAATAACCTACTCCAATATACCATTTTAAAAACATAAAAAAAAATGGTGTTTGTTTCTTGCGAAATTATTTTCTGTAGTCCATGAGTTCCTAGATTTTTAACTCAGTATTTTTCCATGTTCTTCACAAATGATCTGACCCCGTGGTCACTTATTATCCCCGTGGGCAGTGGAGTATATTAGTATAGTGTATTATAATATTTGTTACCAGTACTTATTATCTCTTGTTATTTTTGTTACATCCAAACCTCAATTTAATTTGTGAATCTCAAATTGTATTGCTATCTCATTGTGTACTAAATCTTTATTTTTTAATAAATACTGGATGCGGGGTGTACTGTAGGACTGCATGATGTACCATGACAGGTAAACTCTGGATCCTTTGGAGAGCTTCAGATGCTCACCTTCTGGGTGGAACTCAACCTTTTATTTCCATACCTCTCACACGGCTTACAGTTTCATTTTTTATTATTAAAGGGATAGTTAGTATGTGGAAGCATTACCAGTTGACTTACGGTACATTGCTGGTGTTCCCAGACTTTTACCTGTACCTGTCGGGGAAATCACGAGGTCCCAATGCAGGTGTTAAAGGAAAGTTAAATAAGCAAATCTTAACTATTAGCAAATCTTAACAGCGACATATAACCATAGAAAAATTACTGGTACTTTGACAGTACAAGGAGAATAGGCAAATCACAAGTAACGAAGTATTTTAATTACCAAATGGTTCAGAAGATTAGAAGTACAATGACACACAGCACAATCCATAAGTAAAAATGAGCTGCACAACATAGAAATTTTCGAATGATTTAATAATAATAATAATAAAAAGAAACAATATATTAGTCAGTTGTCTGAAAGCGATTTACAGAACCAACTGTAACGTAACAAGTCACAACAGAATACAAACTACGCAGCAGAATTATGGAACATACTGCAGTGCATGACATTAACATGCTCTGCTTTATTATGCTTTGGAGAAAGGCTAATGCGAAAACAATATAATAGCTCCAATAAACTCAATAACTGACAATTAAATGCATTAACAAGGCATGCTTGACTCTTTTTTTCCCCTTTAAAACACTGTTAGTTCTGTACCTATAAAAATGGTGAATGCACTCCATAAATGCATTCACTGTTTTTATATTTCATTATGTTATACCACATATTTATTAAAATGGTGTTATTCAGAATTGTAATTCTGAAGCCATGGACAGGGAATGCTCCCACCACGAAGTTAACGAGGTCACAGTGTTATGCAGACTAATTATAAATTGAAAAGAAGCCGCAAATAAATGGGATTCCTGCGATTACAAACTATTCTAATGCAATATATAATCTCTGACTTTTAGTAAAAGAATTCAGTTTCATGTAAAACTGTGAACAACATCAAAAATCAATTTTATTTTACTTACAGGTGGAACGATATTATACCTGCTAACAGCTTCGTGTTAACAGAATATTTATTAAAAATGTTTTAAGTTTAACAAAATTAAAACAAACAGCAATAACTTTGATTATATTCTGATAGGTAAAAAATAAAGGTAAAATTTCTGAAAGGTAAACTTTCTCACAAAAGGAGATTGCTGAATTTTAAAACCAATAAACTAGTCCACTGAAACTCCAGTACTTCCAAAAATACTAACTGACGACACAATAATTAACCAAATATTAAAAAAATTTTGCTCTAAAATTGAACACTTTCATAAAGAAATTAACCTGCTCAAATTACGCTTATTATCAATAAAATTACTTTACAAACTGTACCTTAGGTTTTGTTACTGATAATAGGAAATAGTTAAACCTGAAATGAAGATATTTACTGGACGTGTGACAATTATACATATGTAATATGCACAGCTATCTCCGTTATTATTCTAGTCCTACTGTACACACAACAAATGATTTTTTTTTTTTTGGTTAACTTACTTTTACATTCTTTCTTTCCATTTTGACTTTAAATTTACCATTTAAAAAATGTTTTGGAACTTTAAAAAAAGAAAAAAAAAAAGGGGCGTGGTTATTATGATTAATAAACTTACACTAAAACTTTACCACATTTCGCATAATTTCCGTTTAAAATTAACAACATACAATTCAGTTTTCACATCTGCCACCACCTAACTTGTACCTTACTCTTTGTAGCTTTTAAATTTCATTTGACATCGTTAAACCATGTTGTTGAAGGATTAAATTGCATGCAGTTATTTCACTAGACTTTTCTTTCGTTTTACTGATTTTTTGAGTCTTGTCTGTATTTATCAGTCCATTTATTTTATACTGTTGTTTTTAATTTATATATTTTGATATTTATAATATAATTTATATATGTCCCCCTACTGAATACATAGATGCTTACAATTAATTTTAGTGTAGTCTAATCGGTTAGACCAAATGGATGCGGCATTATAAAGCGCACTCCTTTTAGATGGCAAGGCTTGTTTTTCAAGTTTCCTGTATTACCAAACTTAATATTTAACCTTTGAACTTTTAAGCCTTTTGATTTTACATTGACTTTGATTTTAAGACTGCTTCTTCAACATCAGAACTCGACGTCTTTTGTACTATCTTACAATTTGCCACAAAAAGAAATTATGCCCTGGCCATTGCTTTGTCAAATTTTTCAATTGTTGGCAAAACTTTGACACTAAATGGATTTAGAAACTTTGGTCATATCAGGTAACCAACCACCTTATATCAGATTAATCCCATTTCATTCACATTAATTTGACAACATTTTGCTCCGCATTAATAATTTTTAATTAAATATTTTTCAGTTATTGTTTTCTTTCTTTCTATATAATTACTTAATAGTATAACTTAGTTTGCTTATGTTTTAAAGAGCATACCAGTAAGTTTACTCAGTAATAATGCAACTATTTTTATACATAGTTAATGCATTAGTTTATACATGTCTGCTCATGCGCGACTGCGTACCAGAAGAGGATAATCTTTGACGTGTTTTTTAAAACGGACCTTGGCTGAATCGTGGTGCCAAGGTGCATCTTTTTCGGCGCTAAACCGAAACTGTGAATGACAGCCTTGACAGAACTATTGCGGCAAGCAACTTTTCTTTAAATGATAATATGTTTCATATTAATAATGCATTTGCCTTGCATAAAAATTTTTACTTTTCAGCTTAATGAAAAACAAGATTTCGGCAGTCCACAGATTTCTCATCACTGCTTTAGCATGCTTTAATTTAAATCTGTTTGAGTAAGTTTATTCCGAATGACGTTTTTAAACAAAAAATGATTTAGAAATCCACCGAATGTAAGCACTAATTCAGCTCGTCGTTTGAGAATATTCGGGGAGATTCACGCTTCAAGAGATCTTCATAAAACTTTTAACAGCTATTCATAGAGAAAGTTCACCTCTAGCCTATCGTACAGAAAACTTACATAAAAGTTTACATTTTAAAACACGCTAGTGAAGCAATCACACCTTAGAATGCCACGGGCCGCCTGAACAGATACAGGAGGCAAGCTGTTTGACAGCAACATACAAAGTAAACGTTTGACAAAAGAACTCACAAACAAAACGAAACAAACATTGTATTTACCTCGTGCAAAGTAAGCGGTTTTTCTGGCTTCCTCTTGCAGTCAAACCTTCCGTAGATGGCGGCATATTTTCGTATTTCGTCCATCCTCCTGGGATCATCCTCCGGCATGTTCATCACATACTGCGAAGAGATAAAAAGGAGAAACTGATCAACAGAAATATCTCGCCACTTCATATTTAAAAAGAGCAGAAGCATCACTCCATTCGAGGCGCATGCGTCACAATTCGAGCCGTTTAATTTGTTTTTGGTTTCGAGACGCTCTGAAATATGCAGGTTGAGGAGCAGAACGTGAGTACCTCAGGGAAAAAAAGACATCCTTTCAGAAATTTCTACAGACACCTGCATGATACACTAAGCTAATTGGATTAAACAGAAAGCGCATTTAGGCCGATAATTCTCCAATCGGAATTAAATTTATGACATAGCAGGAACATAAATTTAATTTTTTTTAAATAGTTAATTATATCTAATTCTGTTACGAAAATTTAATATTGTAAACGCTAAGCGATAAAAATAATAAGCTTTTATGTATTTATATACATAAAAGCAATCTCTGCACATTTCCTCATTTCCCGAAGAGGCATCAGACATTTCAGGCTGAACTAACAATAAAGAACTTTAATACATTCCAAAGCTTTATATTTTGAAGTAAGAAAAAATTTTCAGTAATTGTGTAATATCTACTCTCAAATAAATAAGTAAGGAATTATTTGCCGTTGTTCTAAATGTGTATTTTACCCGTTTTCGCACTCTTCTGCATAGAAAAGCTCTTTTATCGCTCCTGTATAGCTTTGAAATATTTCATACATACTGTATTGGTAAAGCTAGATTAGATTAGGTTAAATTAATATTAAACTAACTGGCTGCAGCACAAATTAAAATGTGAGATGACATGAAAGAGTATACGCTAATACAATCGATTTTAACAGAAAAACATATTAATTGCTCATTCCAAACAAATACATTCATTCATAATTGCTTTATCTTTCATGATGCATGTTATATGTGCAGTTTAAGTAGAAAATACGATAACATTACACAAAAATTTTAACTTTTTTCTTATTTCAGAATAGACCTTCCCCTCCTTTATTTTTTCGGAGAGGAGTGTTCGTTCGAAAGTAGAAAAAATATTCCAAAACTTTACTTTCAGATCTGGTTGAAGCTATTTGTAAACTCATTTTCCTTCCAGGAAACGAAAAAATTTTTTTCTAGGAAATGAAGTTACTCTTAAAGAATATCGGGATGGAAAGCGAGGGTTCATACGATGGCCTTTATGGTCAGAACCAGCATAAGCCGAACCTCTGTAGCTAGGAAATCAAACAATATTACATCAAGGAAATTAGCATAAGAATTTCGTCAAAATGTTTTAAATGTTCACCTTTATGTTGACCTGGTATATCCGACAGATCACAGCGAAGCAAACATGAACTGACATCCTGTCTATGATTTCTTCGAGTTTAGCTGTACATTCACGCATGCGCAGCTTTCCCTTCCTTGAGTGGCTACGACTTAAGCCCTGTTCCACAGACATGAACGAAGCTAATGACTTTTACGCCTTATCACTATGGTAATTGTGGTAACTATATCACCGACTGCTTCTTTTTCACCTTCTTCACGAAACCTCCTTCTTCAGCTGCAGGAGATGATGAAACGATGAAAGAGCATTCGAGAGTAAAAATGATGAAGGAGGCATACGAATATAAACAACAGACGAGAAAACTCGAGAAGATTCCATTAAGAAACAAAACACATAGCTACTGGCGCCATCTATTAATGAAAAGTGAAAAGTTATGAAATAATTTCTTTAACAGCTGAGGATAAATTTGGACTGGAATTTGGATAATTAACTAGAACTGAAAGATTTTATGAATGTGAAATGCCTCTGTAAAACCTTCTAAATTTCATATTCATAAATTTCTCCTCTATTGTTTTAATTGGCATATGAGCACAGGGCTTCTCTTTCGTAATTTTCACTCCTGCAACTGAAGACGCACATTTTGTAGTTCAACCGTCGAAACTAGCACTGCACACTTATTAAAATTTACCACTGATTCCTCTTGTCTGAACGATCTAATAAAAGTGTCTTTGTTAAACCTATCATTTGGCCCAACGTCTCACACGGGTTTAGAATGAATTAACTAGACTCCAGAGGAGACTAGGACGGACAACTTGATCAACATAGCAGCGGTATCATTTATGAGATGACAGTAGAATTCGGGTGTGGAGTACACTCTGTAAGGTCAAGGGCACAGCTGTGTCAACAAGACACCCTTCAAGTTTGAGGTGACTCTATGATGATGCAAAGTTTTCATGGCATATTGACGATTTAGGACTTCTGAACTTACTACAGATACTTACTAAATGGAACCACTATGTTCAGCAGCTGCTTAATGACCATTTGCAGCCCTTCATGAACTTCATATACAAAGAGGATGATATGTTCCAGGATGACTATGCATCGAGTAACCGGATAAGACTTGTTCGCGACTGGTTCCAGAAGCATTTCGGACTATTTGTCAGTAACCACATTTATCAGATAGGAATGCAGTGGAACACTTACGTGATATCATGCAGAGTTTATTCTTGCACAAGATATAGCACCTACAAGAACGAATTTATTTTGGGCAGGTATTCAGAAGACATAATTCAGCATTCCTCTAGAAAAATTTCGCTGAACACGCCACAACAGTCGCCGTATTTTAAAGGATGCCAAACAGAATACTAAATAGGAATTTCACGGCTTTTGGTATTTGAATTAGATTATTTGATTACGGAAAAGCACTCAAGGATTACCCATCCAGGAGAAAGGATACATTCATGAAGGACTTTTTTCCACGGGAAACTTCTACACGGCAAAAGGTGGCCCTTTTGTCATTTAAATATGTGTGTTTACGTATATATTCTTCATAGTTTGCTCTTCCTCAGAAGCTAGGTTTTCTACCTTTTGCTGCTAATAAAAGTTGTTAGAAAGATTTTTTTTTTTTTTTTTACTATTATGAACAGTATTTTCGAAGTATGATTCAGGGAAACAAACGTTTAGTAATTAGGTTTTTATTCATATTACCATCAAGTGTTTTCCTCCGGTCAGACACACGTCTATGCAGTATTCGAATTCGGTCCACACTTGTGCTGTTAATGCCCATAAATATGTATTGGCAATACGATCCTTGAGCTGAAGTTCTCTGAAAGCGAGGGCATGTAAATAGAATCTTAAATACACGCCTAAAGAAAGAAATCCGTGTGTTCTAGAGATCGCGGAATCCACGCGAAAAGTATTAAATCATCGTTAGTGCATCGCGCAGCTCAGCGATATGGGAGTTCTTCACTGTGATACTCATGCGAATTTTAAAACGGAGGTCTAAACTTGGATATTTAGAGTTCAGTTTCGTGTGTCACGCATTATTTTATGTGTACTATTTTTTTAAACATAGTGTTTTTAAACTCGATGAATAATTTATAATCATCTTGTACTGTTCGAATTACATTTTTCCACTTCTTAAACCACATTCGTATAAAAATTAAAAGAACGGCTATAAAAACTCATGTAGCTTGAATGAATTTACAGCTAAGGACAAGGAACTTGCACAAGACCTTTATTTTGTCATGCCCGACATAATTTCAAAATACAGAATTGCCTATTTGCATAATATAAGTTTGAATAAGAACTAAGGAAGTGTGATATAAAGTGGTGTAGGGAAACGTATTATTACTTTTTTGAGATTCACAGAAAAAATTAACAAGTTGCGTGGTCACCCCTGCGAGAAATGCAAGATTTAAAGCGTTTTCCCATGCTGTGTATTAGATTATCCAAGAAACTCTGTGGAATTTCCAAGAAAGTGCTTGGTGGGGGTTGCAGTGGTGCAATTCGGCGTATAGTGTGTCCTACATTTATTCTATTGGATTTAAATCCGAAAAATATGCGTGCCTATTTATTCACGAGATTCCTTCGCCCTCAAGATAATCGGTCACTAGTACAGTGCGATGGGTATGAGCATTACCGCCAATTAGAAGAAAGTTATTACCGATTGCACCCCTAAACAATCTGACATAAGAACCTCACGTCTGCATAATTCAGCGTTCATAGTTGTACTGGTCAAAATCGTGTAGGTCACTGCTGTCATTCAGAATGTTACCTAAACATTCCATGATTTCACCACCTCTGTACCAGCGTCTTTCACAGATGTTTTTAGGCTTATTGCGAGTGTTAAGCTCTCTCCATATTATAACAATTCTGGAATTACTCTCCAAGCATAAATGAGCCTCATCAGTAAAGAGAACTTGGCTCAAAGCCGCAGTACTCCAGTCAAGACCATCTCTGTGCCACTGCAACTGGATGGAATTCACAATCCGAGTTAGTAGAAGGAAAAAAAACTATGTTTTTATTATACAGCCTTGTTTTATGCAGAATGTCACTCACAGTATATATGGATAGTCGAGTTACTGTAGGTGAAGCCTTACAGTCTGCGCTGACTTCAGTTGTCAATTTCTTTTAACAATTGTTGCTAAATAATAGTCCTGAGAGTCTGTTGTGGCACGTTTTCGACCTTGATCTGGCTGTCCATATGCATCATGAGTATCTTTAAACCGTTTCTGGTTTCTTGATGTGATGCTTTTCGCTACTTTTAGGTCTTTACAGACCTGCGTCAGTTTCTGTCCTGCTTTCATTGTCCCAACTGCACGCCATTTCTCCCACTCAATCAAATGTCTTTTCAACGAAATTTTCGACTTTTCACACGCGAAAACTTTATTCACCTACTCGTGCAATCCTTTAAATTAGAATATGAAGCACCTCCTTGCACTTCTCTCCACAAGTGTCGAAAGAACGGGAGAACATTTTTTTTCCCCCTATGTAGTAACGTGTACCTTCAGCTAACAACCATCTTTCACTGGAATTCATTTAAAGAAATCAACATAAAGCCCCTTTTTATAGCTATTCCTTTAATTTTTCCCGCCAGTGTGTTAAAAGGGTTCGTATCTCCAAGAATCAAATTTCCATGTTATTTTCTTTACTAGTAGAAAATTTCGCGGTTCCATTCTTAATAACTTTACACCAAATTAAAATTTTGGGAGGGAATTTATAGTATTTCTTTTCAGCATGGTTTCACATACAAAAATAAAATTAATATAACTTGAAATTTCACATTACAGAATATGTACCCTATGACATAAAATGAGATATAAGTAAATCTGTCACTTAATCCATTGTTGATTTATTTAACCTTCTTTACTGAAAAAATTATCAAAGGAGCTCTTTCGATTGCTGAACTGGATTTCGTTGTAACTTTACACTCTCTTCTAGAGCTGTCTACTTTCATTCATCATTTCAACCAAAATTAATCCTCCGTATGGGCGCATATATGCGTCCAGCAAAAACCACCGGTGTGGCCGATGGTCGCATATGTGTATAAGACGCAAGCCATTGTTTTAAACTATGGACGCAAATGCGTGCTCGGCGAAAGCTTTGGCTGTTTACTGCTGTCTCATATATATTTTTTATCGTATATGTCCAACACTTGATACCTCGTTCGTTGCTTAATAATGAGAGAAACTAAAATCTCATTTATTTGGTCAGTCATTCTGCGGCTACACGTCGCTCACGCGAAGCGCTTCACCTTAAGAGCAGTTAGCAGTCAAAGGTGTTAAACCGAACAGTTTTAAGTAAAAAGGTAGCACCGGGAATATGAGAATGCGCATGCCAAAGCGAATTCCTCAAACTTCGAAAAAAGAAATCTATCTTCATCTGGAAGATACCCTCATCTCGTACTTTTAATTCAAAATCAATAGTTAAAATAATACTGTAATAAACAAAGTTTATTACAGTTTAAATGTCTAGTAAATTTATTATAAAATAAAAAAAAGTTTCAAATAATTCATAAGAGTACTTAGAATTATGGTTACATAAATAGTTGACGAAAACTAGGTTCAAAACCCCACTAAATAACTTCACCACAATGCATAATTTCATAATCCTTTTTAAAGCTTATCATCTTCTTTTCCAAGTCCTTACTGCTCAGCATTCACTATCCTTGCGAAATGATATATTATATATTCTTTATATGGGATCTGCAAGCAATGAGTGAATATGCCGGGGCAATTTTAGATATTTATTGCATTTGCACTGCATCAAATTGTTAATTAAAATTCAAAACAAAATGCAAAAAAAAAAAAAAAAAAAAAAAAAAAAGGAGATAATATTTAAATAGTTTCCAAAGCATTTACAGAAGTGAATCTTGTAGAGTCAGTAGGTTTATTTCAGAGCACGAAACATGAAAAATCAGCAAAGCTCTCGCCAGCATTCGAACATCTGACTTCCCGATCACATACCACGAAGGCACGAGGGATGTAGACTGGTGAACACTGAAAATGGATATCACTGCGAACATTTGGTCATGGTTTTAGAATGATTGATAATTTGTATCTTATTTTCTTTTGGAATCAAATGAGCGCTTTCATACTAATTGCAGCAAGAAATGCGAAGGGCTTAATTTATTATAATTCATGTAAATACAGAAGTATCTAATGTTTTTATAATCAAGTGAATGTTTAAATGTTTATTTTAAAAATATTAAGTTAACTTCCTAAGCTCGCCCCTACTGCTCAATTGCTTCTTAACCCCCTCGGCCAGACCGTCTCAACGCCCACACTGGGAAACTATGGTTTAATACATAAGAAAAATTCAACGAAAATATTTAGCAGATTGTAGACTCTGAAATTCTACAGCTAAACTCTGACTTGAATCCTAAAAAAGCACAAATTTGCGTACATAAAAATTACACCTACAGTTTTACGGATACGAAGAAAGTTAAAACGTACAAAAATGGGAGAAAAAAACTTTTAGGGAGAGAAGACTAAAAAAGTCACGATACAAACTCACCTTCTCACTGTTGGCAACTGGGAATAGAGCGGATGGGTGGACACGTGTTCCCTTTTTACGATCGCGCAAAGAAGATTTATGAAGTCGATTTTGAAGATTAGCCATTAAAACTAAAGCGCCTCAGTAATCGGGCTTTGCGTATGAATCGTGCCAGAAATTATTAAGATAAAAAATAATCAGGGCAGGGACAATAAAGGGATCGATAGCTTCCTAACATTAGCATCGCGTGACTACTTTTTACGTTATATGCTCTGACTCCATACGTGGGGGACTGTGCAAAAACAGGTCTTTGCGCACAGAATCAAAGGACACAGAAATAGTTAAAAAAAATAATAACAATTAAAAAGCTTATAATAAAGTTCAAAATAACAACGGCTTCGGCTGAGAATCCAGATTAGCGTTCCAGAAAACTGACGGGAAATTTTTCTTTTCCATTTTTTAATCCTTTCCCCCCCCTTTTTTTTCACAGCAGCGATTCATATTCAGGCGCAGAAAAAATTGGAGACAGGGAGAGAGGATGGAAAAAAAGAATGTAAACCTGGAGAATAAAAGAGAAAACCCAGAGCTACACATGATTCGGAAACGCTCGTTATTATTTATTCATTTAATGAGCTTTTTTTCCCCCGAATTTCATTTTCTCCTTCCTTTCCATTTGCATTCCCAGCTCTTCCGGTTTATTTGTACCGGTCTCTTGCACTCTTCCAGTCTTCTTTCTCTCTCTCATACATTAGGTAAATCTGTAAACTGCATCGCCCTTCAATGTAGCACATATACAGATATTATTGTATATATATATAATACAGATATTATTGTATAATGTGTATATATATTGGTGAATACCCTTAGCACAACAGGTTTTTAAAGCATTTAGTTTATCGATAATCCCATAAGGCTCAAATTGTTATCAATTAGCTCAGTGGCTCACAAAGCCTTTTTACTCCATCACCCAGCCTTGTTATTTAAATGCAGTATTCCAAATAATAGTTAAAATTGAACAATGAATCTTAGTCTTTTGTAAGGTGATTATAAATTTATAAATTACAGATAAAGGGATAATTTTAATATAAGAAGTAATTAATACAAGTAATAATTAATATAATTAATAATTAGTAATTGATATAATTACTAATTAGTATAATTATTAATTGGTTTGATTTAGGCAAAGCACTCGAGGGCTATCTGCCTAAGGAAGGGATGCCTTCGTGGAGCACATTTTAAGGGAAACTGGGTCGTATTCACTTTATACATGGGGAAAACCACGAAAACGCCCATGCAGCCAGTCCGTTCGCCGGAATTTCAACCCCGGACCGAATTACCAGTGTTAGCGATTTCACCGCTTGCCTTCTAGTGGGCAATTATTGTAAGGATTAAGCAATTTATACATATAAGGATTAATTTATAGTCACTGTTTAAATACGTTTAGCAGTATGCACCGTGTCCATTAAAGCCTAGTCTACCACAATACCTAGTCTTTATTATCGCAACCGGTGATTTTAGGTATATACTTCGGGCCACAAAAATGTGTTAAATGACATGAAGATACATAAGACATAAAGTAAGAAATTTAGAACTCATGTCAAAGCTAGCCTTTCTCACCATTCGCAAAAGTATGTGCAAGAATGATTCCTTACCTTCTCCAGCAGCAGTTAATTACCATTCCCACTTAAGCACGTCCCCTCCACGTCATCCAGATGAGTTCATTGAAAAATATGGGGATGGTTATAATGCTTTGGTTCGTCAGTATTATACGTTATTTGCCCTGAGAATTTTTCTAACAATTTGATTTTAGCAAATGTGAAGTTGAACAACCTCTCCAAAACACTGAAATTCTCCAGCTAGGTCCCAGCCCTACTGGTTGAGAACCCATCTGATATTTGATTAAAGTAAATCGCATGAGGGCTATCTGCTAAGGAAGGGATGTTTTATATGTCTTCACGGAGAAATTTCTACAAGATAAATTTAAAATATCAAGCAAGTGAAGTCTATCAAGCTTTAAGAGCATGAAATATGTAAAAATTTTAACTATGTCTTCGCCGAGGTTCGAACGACGGATCTTCCAATTTACTAGCTGGACATGCTACTACTTACGACAAGACAACACAACACGCACGCTGGAATGTGGTAATTCTTTGTATTCTACCGCAATTATAGGGCGAACAGCACAAGACCCAGTCAACCAAATCCAAACGGTCACGAATTAATGCCCACCGCATTTTAATTCGCTCGTCATAGTACAGTTTATTAAGATTTTTAAAACCATGAAATGGGAAGAATAAACAGTGACTTCACCGGGATCTGAACCACGAATTATCCAACTCCTAGCTGGATTTGATAAACACTTACGCTACGACAGGATGCACGGAGCAATGGGGTAATTCCTTACAGACAGAAAATAAGCTAAAATATGAGAACAGCCTTATGAAGAGGGGAAAATTCTTCTCTCTTCTTTATTAAGAAATCAAAATGATTACAGCAATAAATATGAGTAAGTAGAGAATAAATTAGATTGAAAAAGCAATCAGTGTGCCAGATGTGTGTTAGTTTGCTTACATTAATACGGCAAAACACACGACGGGTTCTCTGCCTATGGACAGGGGACACTTATAAAGAACTTTCTAAGAAAAACTGGATACGGATATTATAGCTACACAAAGGTGTCGAAAACACTTCTCGAAACCTACATTTCAGGAACTATTAAAATAACTTTTACCTTTATGCACTAGAGCACAGCTCTATTATATAAAGAGTATTTCGGAAATGAAAACGTTCAATTACTTCTCTTGTCTTCTACCTGTTACCAAAATGAGCGTGCATACTTTTGGCTTTTGCATATTAAATGAACAGCAACACTTTTAATCCTTGAGAAGTTCAAATACCTACCATGACTTGTTACCCCAGAATTCTCAGCATGGTTCACCATTCTCAACGTGCTTAGCTATTAGTGGAGATAATATCCTTCCACTGCATTTTATAACGTATTTTGAATGCTTGCTACTTAATTTACTTCGCCTTTCCGTACAGTTTCAACAGATGCCCTAATGACTTCCTCAACGATTCCGATTTCAAGCTTGTTATAAAGCACATCATATAAGCGAATATTTTGCTCCGTCTCCATCAAGCCCGACCAAAAGCCGAGTGGTTAAGACCGATAAATACTGGGAGTTCAACTTAGATTTGATAGCAAGCAAATGAGCAGGCTACATGATAGGTTTTCTTGGTTTTCAGATTTGAAAAAACCATTACGGAAAATAAGCATACTGTTAAGGTATCAAGGAAAGGAAGCACTACAAAAAAAAAAAAAAAAAAAAAAAAAAAAAAAAAAAAAAAAAAAAAATTCCTTTGCTGGTTTTACTACGGAATGGTGCAGTTAAAACAAGACGGAAAGGAAATGGGAGAAAAAGAGGCGTAAATTTATGCGGGGGCACCTAAGTCTTTTAAGTGCTTAGGGCCTTTAAAAGTCGTAATTCGACACTAATGGTTTGAGCTACGTGTAACGTGAATAGAAGCCAGTTTCCCTTACAAACTCCTCCATGGAGTCATCTCTCTCCTAAGCAAAGATCTTTCGTGTGCTTTGACATATTCATTCAACTAACCCAATCTCCATCAATTTCAACTGAAATAGTTAAAAATAATATTAAGGAAAAAATTCCATGTTACATATACAGCATTTAGGAGTTTTATACGTTAATTGATTTAGAGATTATTTTAATTCACTCATTTCTTTTCATTCAGCTCTGCGACTGTTTCTTTTGGATGATAATAGTATTAATATAGTACGCTTTACAAATACTGCGTCTTCCTTCGAAACGTGGGGCATCTTTGGCAATTTCAATATTCACTTAACCTTTTTAAGCCACTCAGACAGGCACGCCGGTGCGTGTCTCGCCTCATTCCAATTAGCTTCAGGCATGCTGCACCGCCATCTAGCGAAATTTCTAACACTCCTCTCCCTAAACTATTCAGTATTCCACTGCCTGAGTTGCAAGCCTCGCAGTCCATCATGATGGTTAAATCTCTGGAAAGGGGAAGGAGAAAAAAAATGAAGAGAGAGAGGCCCCAAAAAAATTCCACAATTTTTTTCATCCCTTCTGTTCTGTCTCTCTTGCTTTTTTTTTTTTTTTTTTTTAAAGCGCGCCATCCTCTCGCTCTTCCTTTTTTATCATCTGCGAAGTAAAAAATGGGCGCAGTGTCATTGTTTTCATTTTTTATAAACTCCCCCTCTCCCGCTGTCGTCGTACCTTTTTTTTTTCTTTTTTTTTTTTGGTCATTTAGTTTGAAAGAGTAAAAAGGAATGGCAGAGCAGCGAAGGAGGTATAAAACTCTACAATACGCGACGCAACCTGTTCTTCGGTCGCAATAACATTTCAAAGCGAATATAAGAGGGGGAGGCGGAACTGCAAAGCCAGTTCTGATAATCGAATTACTGTAGTTGATTCCCTCCCCCTGGGGTGCAGTTTTGCACATTACTTTTACTAAAAAAGTGTTCGAGGATATATTCCTCTCCTGCAACAAATTGCAAAAAATCTGCAAAACATTTTAAGTTTTGCAAAACATGGAAAATGATGTTTTATTTTCAAAGAAATTACTATCACATATCGTATGGCTTCAGCGATGATACTACTAAATCCACAAAGAAACATTTGTAATTGCATCGCAATTTTTCAAAACTGTAAAAGAATGTTCATTGAAATACAGTTTTGTTTCATTCAAGTGTCTACTTAAGGACAAGCAATGATTCAATGATATTAACGAGACTTTGATCTCTTCAAAAGACTGAAACTCTCATTAATGGCCGAGCGGATAACACTGCTGAACCACTAGCAGCGTTACAAGGGTTCGAATACTAGCGAATGGGCTCATTAATAAAGCCTGCTCAGTTTTTCCCGCGTGAAATGTGAATGTGAGCTAGTTTTTTCGAGAAAGCAGCCCTAACAGCATATCTTAGGCAGACAGCCGATGTGTGCCTTGCTATATTCCGAGTACAACCAATCAAAAGACAGAAAATAAAAATTTGGAATTGTGGAAAATAAAATTATATGAAACCATTATCAGGGCTAGCTTTCCAGAAAATGTTTCAGAAAAATAAAAGCGTGTACTAAAATAATTATTTTGGGCATGATATGACAAGCTAACTACTTATTTATTGCACACAGCCAAGACCGCAAATATAGTAAGGGCCTCGCTATGACTTCATGTATCAACTGAAAAGCATCTTTCAGTGCAGCAATTACACTCTTATGTTTCGAAAACATTTAAATTCTATTTGAATTTTCTTTTTAGCATAATGATATCTCAATTCCGGTTACGTAGCTGGCTTTGTAATTGGGATGCATAATTTCTATAGCTGAAGAGCGACGCCTTTTAGGTGCAGATGATTACATAAAATTAATTATTATGCTAAAGCAGTTGAGTGATATTTTTAACGCTTTTTGAGAGGACCTCTGCTTATATTCACTTTACTCGTGAGTAAAAGGACGAAACTCTCAAGCAAGTTAGTCTATTTGGTGCGAACCGAAATTGCGACGAACAGTTCAGTAGTCGTATGACACCTGGCCATTGTTAGTCCTGGAAGACCAATGGGTGGGAGATCAATGAGTTTTAATAGGTATTACTCATTAAGCGCAAAATCCACAGTGGAAGGTATACAGAGAAATCCCACCACATATTAGCATGCCAGTAAACGGCCCTACCCATTAAATGAATAATTTTTATATTTTAGATAGTAGAACAAACCATGTGTCACTGATATACAGATAGAACGTATTTAGTACATCTTCCTGACGGTACCAAACAGAAGTTTGAATTCCTAAGTAAATTTCCATCAGTCGGTCATTTTTCATTAACCGAGGACGAAAAACTGCATTTGAACACGATTTGATCAGCTTGACTGCAAACAGAGACATAAATTTTACTGCGAAATATTTTATTATAATTTAAAAATGGAAAGCTGGCAGCAAAGGCAGCCCCTTCGGCTTGGTTTGAACTACCAGCGTTCAGCGATTTCACCGCTCTGCCATTGATGAGCCATTCATTGGCCCCTTCTCCTATGGCCTCCTCCTTCATGGCCTGAGCCATTCATGTCCGCTAAGGCTAAGAAGGGGCTCATGATGCCATTCATGAGAGGAGCCCCTTCTCATGAATGGAGAAAGCATTCATGTGTATGAATGAAATATTCTTGTGGAATGAACGCACTTCAAATTTGTAAATACCAAAATCCTCTTAAAACGCTAGTGGTAGAGAAGAAAGGTAAGAAGCTACTCGAGTCTTAGCCTGGGCAGCTCTCGGTTAAAATTGATATGCAGTTTAGGTAGATACCTTTGCATAAATTAAATAATCCAAACTGACATTTTATTATTATTATTACTGACGTAAATTATTATTACTGAGAACCAGATATAATCACAAAGCAACAAGGGAAACAAATGACAATTTTCTCGTAAACTAATATATACATATAAATATCATACAGTCAAACGATTTGGGGGGGAGGGGGATGGAGCGGACCTTGAAATATTAATTGCGCTACTGGCGATAACTGAACTCGAACATCTCCAGCCGTTATCTAGATTACTTCGGCCACTACACCACAACAGCACATAAAGATTAGATTTAAAGAATACGAAGGCTATTTTCCTAAGAAAGAGATGTCTTTGCAGAGGACTTTTCAAAGGAAACTGCGTCGTAATTACTTTGCACATGGGGTAAACCATGAAAATACAATGTAACGAGTTCGGTCACCAGGTTTTGAGCCTGGGTCAAATTACTAGCGTTAAGCGTCTGACCCGCTCGAAGCCACTGGATGTAAGAACACGGGTAGAATTTACGGGGGTAAGAATATAGTCGCTAGGACTTATGCAGTAGAATATCATTAAAAATAAACTGTGCGCTAAAACACGTGTTTTCCAATAGCTAGCCGCTGTGCCGATCATCATAGCATTTTAATTGTTTATTGCAAGATAAATACTTACTAGGACATGTGCGGAAAGAATATCTTCCCTTATTATGTTTTAGTCGAAGACGTTAGTGCTTTAATACTTGTAAAAAGTAATCGGAAGAAAAAAAAAAAAAAAAAAGGGAATCAGTAAAGCAAGGTAAAAAGCCTTATGGGGTTCTGTCTGTAGAAAAACATTGGCCTGTGGGAATTTCAAACATGACAGACGCTCTAAATCAGTCTTAATAATTATAATCCTCTCAATATCCTCTATAACATCAAGCACACTGCCCCCTACTGCTTTCCTGCCTACGCTTTTCAGAGAGAGAGAGCCACTAAAATCAATATGTAAATTAGCCAATCCATAGCTATCTCTAAGAAATGTGCACGGTGCACTGACGGGAGGGGTAGAAGACAAAAAATGACTAAAAAAAACGGCGAAAAAAGAATACGAAGTGTCTAAAAAAGTAAACAGAAAGAAATAAATGGAAAGAGAAGGGGATAAAAAATGATGAAGAAAGGCTGGGAAGGGGAGAGAAAAGGTTGTAAAAAACGTGGGTTAAGACCGCCTGGGAGCGAAGAAAAAAACTCTTCGCATGAAGGAAAAAAAAAAAAAAACCGAAAAAAGAAACTGGAGGGGTAGAGGAGACAAGAGAACACACCGAAGTGATACGAAAAAAACCGAGGTTATTGCTGTCGAAAAATCTTAACGTCACCTTACGGGGTGAAAGGGTTTAGTCAGTAAAGAAGGTCGATAGAGGCAAAGGTTCAATATCCTTTAAAAAAGCAAAGGGGTACTCAGGTGATTTTCCCCTAACTTCACGGTATACACATAAGGCACTATGATAATAGTAGTACTAGCAAAGTGCACTGCAGCAAGTACAATGAAAACCGAAAAGTACAATACTTACTATCTGTACAGCGATGAGCAAGTTTACAAATTTAAGAGAAATACGTCCGACAATTGTATAACACTTCAAACGGAGTTTATTAAAATCATGTAGCTCTTAATAAATTCGGAAAACAACAAGAGTTTGAAATAAACAAACAATAGCTGTTCAAAGTTTAACCTTGTAGGAAAATAACACACTCTTAATTTAGGATTTGTCCTGTTTGTAGGAAGCGAGGTTCGTTGTTTTTGAGTCATATCATCTATTTCACAAATTTAGACAAACTTATTGCTTCTTAAGGTATGTTGCCTATCATATTACAGATAGTAAAAGCACTGTCGAATGGAAAGCATACTATTAAATTACGAGCCGCCATTTTCTATATACTTGCATTATTATGTTTTTTAATCAACCAATAAAAGTATAACTTTTCTCCAGATTTTAACAAGGATATAGTAGGGGAAGTAAGTGCTCTGCTCTCCATCAAGTCATTAAAAATCTGACAAATACAAGCGCAGTAAAGAATCAAAACGAAGAACTTGCATTGAGGAATTATGCATTATGTAAGTCAATTCTATGTATTATACATTATATAAAAGAATAGATAAAAAAGACGATCTAATGTAGAATGTAAACTGTGGTGCCCAAAAAGGATTTTTTGATAACAAACGGATGACTATTTGACTTTTATGAAAAGCAGTCTATGGTTAGTTTTAATAAAAATGAACTTAGTGTACAGTTGGTAACTGAAAGATTTATTGCACATCATTTCTTTAGAGCACCCTGTAGCTGAAGTTAAATGTCCGTCATTGATCTGAACAGAAATTTTTGTTCAAGGAGAAAATCCAAAACGGATGAAGTTCAAGGATAAAATCCAAAACGGATGAAAAGCTAAAAGCGCCCATTTCAGGCCTTTCCAGGCAATAGCAGTTTCGAGTTAAAATCCGTTGCAAGAATAGCTGATTAAGCTAAAAAGAAATTAATAACTTAAAGAACGAGAAAAAAAGGGCTCGAAAAGTCATGTATTAATTCATGATCTCTAAAGTGCATTTTGAGGTTGCAGTTGAAAATTGCCTGGTTAACTTAATCAACAGAAAGCATACGAGGTCTATCCACGCTGAAAATGAAGAAAACCAAGTACACTAAAATCATTTTGAGTACTTACTGCGCAAGACTGCGCAATGAATGCCGACGAATAATAAAAGCTGAAAAAAAAAATTGAATATTGCATCGAAGGTACGGGGTTTCAACTCCGATGACATAACGTCACAGTTTTTAACATATATGCACCGGTCGTCAAATTGTTGAAACTATTTCTGTACAAGTAAATTAGTTAATGGATGGTGTCAAGATCGGAAATTACATATAATACCACGATGGGACGGTTCTTAGTCGATATTTTTCTTCTCGACATGAAACGCAAAAACTTTATTGAATTTCGACAAACGCTAAAGTACATAAAGAAAGATACACAGGGAAACACAGGGATGTTACTGAGCCGTTCGTGCTATACAGTATAGTTAGAACCTATCAAAGATAACTCGAATAGAGATTCTAAGCAGATGACAAGGTCACGCTTTCTTGATACGAGAGGTCAGTGCAGGTTGTCCAGTGCGTGTCCAGACATACAATTCGACGAATGCACTTCGATATAGGTTTTCACAGATAATTCGTATGCCTAAGCTTAGAACCTTTTATTATCGTAAACATTTGCAATGGGGAGCGTAATAATAATAACGGACCGTGGATGATTGAAAAAGGGTGGCTTAAATGGATCCCATATTTTGCAACATTTTGCAGACGGCACTGCTAGTATGCGACATTTACCAGAAGGTTCTCTCTCACATGGAAGCAATATAGAACACTTCAAGCGGGTAAAGAGAATGTAATGATCTGGATAATATTTCGTTTGGGAAAGTATGAACCCACTAAACCTAAGGAAAAATGTCGACAGCTTCCTTATTGAACATCGCTGACAGACCAAAAGTAACTAATTTTAGTGACTATATAACTCTTAAAAGAGGTACTTTTAATAAGTCCTGATCGGTATAGTGCTTAACGTCGCTGGCTGTCATATCGTTTAGTCCGGGTACGAATCCTGTAGCAGATTTGGATGTTTAAGCGTATAGTGTCTTTGTGGCATGGGGGCACGGCAAATCGAAGGACTTCACAAGTAGTTTGGTAATAAGGAAAGAAGGGCTGACAGATCCTCGGGATCCTCCTGGGGGAATTTTTCGGAACAGAGCTCTTTTGCACTATCGCCTATAAAGTGACTAAGGCCCATGCCAAAAAAAGACGCAATAAAATTTGTGGACTTGTTTTGATGTTACTCTCAGAAAATGAGATAAGTTGTAAGAACAACAGACAGCGCTTCGTTTCTTACTTAGCAGAATCTAAGCATAAGGCGAAGAATTAACTTCATTGCATATTCACTAACTTCGCGGGCACGAATCTAATCAGGTGCTTCTGAATTGAGATGGCGAGTTAGTTATGACCAGTAATAATATTCCAACAACATAATTTATTAGAATCGAATTATGTTGCAGCATGCTATCAAATATCTTACTGGTAATCAATGGTACCATAAGAATTAAATTCTGCAGGAGCATGGAACCAAATATCATGAGACATCAACCGAATATATCATTGAATCTAAAGATTCTTTGAAGAAAAGCTCTCCTAGAAACGAAAGCAAGACTAAAAATGTGAGGCAGGTGGTTTTAATGTTTTTGGTTGCTCGAGTATATTATCTTAAAACTATGAAGTAATTTCAGTTTTAAAATCTGAACGTCTTAAACTTGCTGTTCAGAAATAAAATGATAAATAATGCGGCAAAAGATCCAAATATTGAAATAAAAAAAATCTCTGAAGCCTCTCAGACGGTATAGTGGTTAGGGGAACTGACTGTGATACCGAAGGGCCCGGATTCGAATACCGGAGAAAGCATGGATGTAAATGATCTGTCCCTCTCATAGGAGGTACCGGAGGCTGCCTATGAAGTGCCTCCATAATAAAATGACCACCACTTCTGGTCTTAGTAGTGGCGAAAGCCTAAAAATGGCTAGTGCCCGCCATTAAAATAAATAAATAAATAAATAAACCCTCTGAAATAAAAATATTAATGATACGCGACTTTTCTGGAAGAGCGAATATTTGGCATTAACTGAACATTGGCAGGATTTGAGCATTAATTACTATTCCGTGTAATACCTATATATCAGTAAGGTCACTAGATGCTGACAGTAAGCAGTAAAAACACAATGCTTCCTGCAGAATGCACTTTTCTATTTTAAAATAACATTGCTAAAGAAAATCAATTTTATTTTTGCAAGTTATCGCACATTAGCACTCTTTCAAAAGAAATAAATAAGAAAAGGAATAAAGGAAAGGAAAAAATAAAAACTGAAATTAAAATAAAAAGCGCCATTACAACGAAAAGATATCATCATGTTACAGCAATCAGAGCAAAACCATTCCAGAATATTTGAGAAACAGGAGCAACGAAATTAACATTTAAATAAACATGCGAAACTAAAGTGAATGAATAAAACATTTGCTTCAGACTCAGCGCACCCCAATGGCTCAAACTGCGTAAATGAGTTATAAAGCAATTTTTCAAATAATGTTATATTTTTGTAACTTAGCCCAAAGCAAAAACTCTAGTTCTTTTCCTGCTAAAATAATAGCGATGTTTTCTCCGTTTTTATGCAGTTATGCGAATTTTTTTCCCTAGCCTTTTTGAGTACAGTTAGTTAGAAAAGAGACAAGTATTCACCAATGCACCAATAAAAAATAAAAAAATAAAAAAAAAAAAAAACAGAAAGTACTATTAATCTGCATGGCCAACAAGAATGCATTTGTAGCTCGTAAATCTGCGCCCACTATTGCACATATCAAAATTATTTTAAATTTTGTAAACTTTAACACAACATTCTATAAAAGCGAAAATGAAAGGGGAAAAAAAAAAGGTTTTACGGTTTGATTCAATACACGTTACGCACTGTGCTCACGAAAGTCCTTACTAGGCTTTTATCTTTGCAACCATTAATCGTAGGCATAAACTTTCAGTTACAAAAATATTTTAAATGAAGCAAATATTCATGGTTTTGTCATTTTAAAATTTACAAAATTCAGTTTTATAAAAATTATGAAATCTAACTTTTCATACGGCCCTCTTCATTCTTATATTAGGAAAACTTTACACTCATTGTAAAAAGTAAAACAAAAAAATTGACTCCCACACGTTAAAATTGGCTGAGATATTTAATCTCAAAATAAGGGATACTTGATGTCATTTCTAACTCGCATTAAGGAGTTGGTTACTAAATAAATTAGAATAATTCGAGTTTTTTTTTCTTTTCATCCTTAAATCCTATTCGACTGTGTGCAACATTCTTTAATTTATAATTTTGTTACAAATGATATACGAGATGAATTTTCCCATCTACAAGTAATGCTAAAAATATGTTATTAATGCTTTTATGAAGTTTTGATATGCTAGAATCATCACACAAAAATTCATTAAAGTAGAAAATTTTTTAATTGTAATTCATGCAAATAATGTTGAGCGTTGTAACCATACAATAAAGCTTGCTGATATTCCTATAACACGAATTCAACGATTCTGTGAAAAAAATATCTTTTCCTGCTCCCCCCCCCCAAAGAAGGAGAATGATCAATCCTTTTCACAACAAATCTGCACAGAAATGCTCCTCAGTCTATCACCGTCAAAAATCATTTTCTATACTAAATATTTTATTCATGTTTAGGCACAAATGCAATATTTCGCTCTTCAATTTATATACGGTCCATGAATATGATCACCGACTTTATTTCCGACACCGAAAATTTAGTATCTCAGCCAATTTTTGTCAGATAGGGAAACAAATGTTTCTGAGTTTTACTTTTGAATGAGTACACAACTTTCTTAAATATAAGAACTGAGGGAAAGTATAAAAAGTTACATTTTGTATCTTTAACGATTTTTTTTTTTTTTAAATTTTAAAATGCGAAAACATGAATCTTAGTATCATTTAACACATTTTCGTGTCTGGAAATATATGTCTACGACCAACACTTGTGAAAATTGCGGCCGGGTAAGGACTTAGGCAAACACAGCGTGTAATCGGATGTAATCACTGTTGCTATACCACAGCCTTATAAATTAACCATTAAGGTCAAAGCTTTCACAACCTCATTGAAATTATGTTATCAATTAATATTTGGGCTTTAGGTTATTAATTAATATTTCCTCTCTTTTCGGTAACGTTTGAAATCATACTGATAACAAGTCTCAGCTGCAAATACAATCTAATATTCTCAGCTTTCAAATAAATTCTCACCTACAGAACAGCATATTACATAAGTAGTACACTACACACACACACACACACACACACACACACAAAAAAAAAAAAAAAAAAAAAAAAAAAAAAAAAAAAAAAAGGGGAAGAAGAGCTTACAGCTTACATTACAAAATATTTTTCATTGTTAATAACCTGAAGCATAATAACTTTATACATCTTGACCTCTTTTTCATGAAGGCAGCGGTGGGTAGGCCAGTCTAATAATTAAGCTTTACTGCTCAAAAGAAAAAAAGTCTTTATTGTAAATTTTCATGTGTGTATATCTCAGCTGCCTCCTACCACCAGTTAAGAAGGAAAAAAAAAAAACTCACGGTTAAATTACTCACACACACAACACACAAAACAACAAAAAACAAAACAAAACAAAACAAAAAAACCTGCTGTAACTGAAAAAGTGCTCAATAATTTGATATGAAATTTCGGTATATATACAGATCAAGTTCTGAGTACGCGGATTTTTTTTATTTAGTTCTTTATTTTTATTACAGGTTTTTACTGCCATTAAAAAAAAAGTTAGCTGCGTTCTACAGATTACTGGGGGGGGGGTGCAAGAGCCACTCACGTTTGAGATTGAGTTAATGCCAAAAATCAAGTATTAAAACTTTTCTCTAAAATATACAGATTTTGAAAAAGTAACAAAAAGGGCTCAGTTTCTGTTTTTTTGCTTTAGTTGATTACGGCGAATCACACGGGGACTACCTTCCTAGGGGAAGGGATATCTTTATGGAAGACTTTATAAGGGAAACTGGCTTGTATACACCTTAAAATGGGAAAAATCACGAAAACGCCCATGCAGCTAGTCCATTCGCTAGAATTCGAACCCTGCACCGAACTACCTAGTGTTCAGCGAATTTACCGCTCGGCTGCTGGAGGGCCCAGTTCAGTTTCTGAAGAACTATGAAAATGAATTGTTTTACAGACAATTAGGGAAAAAATAAACTGATTTTTCAAGTCATGCATATGCTCAAAGACTCTAGATAAAAATTTTAAATATTACACCTATGAACATATTTTAAGTATTTTTGAACTTTCATAAACACAGCAGAGAAGTTTTCTAATAGCTTAGTCCAATTTGTTAGTACTTTGAAGGTAAAACAAATTGGTAAACTAAGTAATAGAGATTTTAGAGAGAGAAGTTTTCCGATTTCTAATTTAGAAGCTTTTCTAATTTTTTTTGCTTGTCTTTTGCTGTCAGCTTACATTCATAAATAGTAACTATTTGATTAATTATTGCTTATTTTTCTAGATTATAGAGACGCAAATACTTGTTAAGAGGGTGAGTTACGAGAGTTTCAGTGATTTCGCGAATATCAAACGAACCCGCAAGTTTCCGATTTTCTTCATACTTTTCAATTTCTGTTATATCTGTTGCTTTATTTAAGACAAAACACCGAGGCACAACATACATGCATGCGAAACATCGCATATCAAAATGCTCACTTAAATAATCATTCGAAATGACGTAGCAACATTATACTGAATATTATCAGAACTGAGTGACTATTTCAATTTCATAAACGTTTAACATCAGTCTAAACATTTACAATGTTTTAATTTATTTACACTTTTCCTGGTGATTTTCCATAAGGTTCCATTCCTGCATATACGACCGGACAAAGTAGACCTCAAATAACGTTTATTAAAATATAGTTACAAAATGCACTTACTTCTAAATCTTTGCAAATCTTCTTTTTATTATTCTGAGGTTTAGGATCGAAAGGTGGTAGAGTTTTGACCAGAAGATCTGCAGCTTCAGCCAGCCGCTGAATTTGACTGTCGACCAGAACAGGGGTCAGAGATGTCGGAGAACCCGGAGCCTGCGGGTATTCTCCTAAAGCCTAGTTGAGGGGAAAAGAAAAACAATTGATGGTAGGCAATTAGAAGATTAATATACTATGTACTTCAATAATATAAAGTAAATGCAACAAGTTAGAAGATAAAATAAAAGCTTTGACGATCGCGAATAAATATAGGGCAAGACGGTTTACAACGTAATTGTAAGGATGGTGGCAAACTTGGTAAATCAGTAAATTCATTATTAAAAATATAATAAATAAATTAATAAAAATAGATGTATACTTTTATATTTTCTAAAAACAAATTTTTCTTTTTTAATAGAGCGCGCGACTCTTGCTTCGAATTAAAAAAAATCATTAGAACATTTACTTTTAGCTATACTTCTGTTCACTGTATGGAAGTCAACCTTGAATATATTAATAAGTCGCTTAAGACGTATCGCATTTCCTAAGAAAAAAGACACAGTTTAACTGTTGATATCGAAGGTATTCCGGAGGAAATTTCTTAAAACACGCACAGCATAATCTGTTAGTGAACAAACAACAAAACTCTTTTCCTAAGTGAGCCGCCATTTCATGATTAGATTTTACCAGAATACGCCTGGTTTGGGAGAGAACTCATTTAAAAATCATGATAAAGTTAAAAATCGGAATGCAAAGAGTCGATTTTAAATTGTAATGGTGTAATATACCGATTTAAAGACTCAAAAAGTTCAGTGACGAATGATGAGAATTTTTAAATCAGTTATCGCAGTTTCTAGCTTTGAGCTTAATTTCTCCACCAGCACACCACAAACGAGTGGAGGGACGGAAGAACAAAATGAATAACACATGAATGCGAAGAATTAGTTGATATCAGTAAAAACAAGCGCAAAACATTAAACCATGGAGGGGGTAAGTATTTTACTTCAAGAAACGCTAGTTGGTAGAACGTATCATTCAGCTTTCGAAATTTTAAATAAATATTAGCCAAATGACCACAAGGAAATCTCATATAGCAGCTACCAGTTGCACGACCTGAAATATGGAGATCGTTCGTATCTGTCTGTATACCAATGCATGAGACTAAAGAATATTAAACTTTTCCTGCCCCGTTCTTAAACAAATGAAAGAACCATGGAAGGGGGAAATGTTTAAAAGTATACGAATTACACCGCTTTCTATATTCTTTTCGCTAATAATTTGAATTTCCAAACAAAAAAATATCATTTACTCTTCTGAATGAGACACTATACCAATGGTTAGCTAGATCTTTCAATATTATCGACACTTCGACAGATCGATATGGAAAGGAAAAGCGTATGCGAAATGATCAGTGTTATTCAGCTGAATTCGACAGCGCACTTTCACAGCTGTAATAAACTGAAAACTAACTTGACAGGTGTGCAGTTTAGATGCTGTTTAAAATGGATTGAAATATCGAGATTTAAAGCGAATGGTATAGGAAATTTAGATCTTTTCAAAATTCTGTACACGGTTATAAAAGATTAACAGTGAATCAGTAGAGTAAGGTCATCTGGAATGACAAGATTATCCATTCGACCCTAAAAAAAGACGCGATATTTGCACAACGCCGATAAAATGATACACTAAGTTGGCAAACTGCATATTCCTGAAGATAAAATTATTACTACTGAATACATCTAAGTACTGGCAAGGAAAATGCTTCCTCCATTTGTTAACATCCTTGGAAACAGTGATTTCATCTTTCAGGATAATAACGTGCTTTGTTATCGGGGATTTGTAGCAAACAGATTTCCCTCTTTCAGATTGGTCTGGAGGCATAATCGCAGGACATTTATTTACCCAAGTGACAATGTTTGGATAAAACAAGCAGAAAGTAAATGACAAAGAATCCAACAAATGAAATACAGTTTAAACAAAACTATAATTTCATCATAATAATCATTTGAAATCATATGGAGCTTCACAAGCCTGTGAATAGTATGCGCCAGAAATGTGCTTTAATAATCTAAAGTAAACGTTTCCGTATTCAAAATTAATTGTCTTTCGTATCTTGAAACATATTTATCATTCACTGACTAAATTGAAAATTTTATAGAATTTTAGTTTTTTTTAACTCTTTTATTTAAATTTTAGATAAACATTAAGGCTTTTGGAGACTCAGTGTATGGAATGATGTAGAAGTATCTCCCATGCCTAATTATTAAACAGGACATTACAAGCACTAATGAAGCAGAATATGCTTGAACGCGTGTACCAAAGATAAATTACGCAAATGTATAAGGCATTTCTCCCACTTCCCTAGCGTGCCTTCGTGGTGTAACCGTAGCACGCTGGGCCGGTATTCCAGAGGTCCGTGGTTCGATTCCCGGCAAAGGCGGTTGCATATTTTTCATCTTTTCTGCTTCAAATTAACCTAATGACTCTACAGTGGACCCCGAACTAAAAGGGTGTTGGATGAGGTTTCTCCACACCCCGGATTTGGCGATTGGGTGCCCTAAAAACCCCAGTCGCCCTTTAAAAAGGGGAGTATATAAGGCATTTCTCCCACTTTCCTAGCGTGCCTTCGTGGTGTAGTGATTCTGCACGCTGGGCCGATATTCCAGAGGTCCGTGGTTCGATTCCCGGCGAAGGCGTTTGCTATTTTTCATCTTGCCTTCCAAAAATAAAATAACTAATGTCTCTACAAATGTAAAAAAAAACATATACGATCTGAAGCGGCGTATGACATAACTAAATTGTGTTTTTTCTCATCAACTTTGACAGCAGCAAGATTTTTATGTTTTGTTAAATGATTATAGCCAAGCACTCAAGGTCTAGCTGCTTAGGGAAACTAATGAATTAATGGAGCTCTTCCTGCGGATTAGTAGAACAAACCTGATGTTACAATTAAGGAAAATCCTAAAATTCTCATGAGAACAGCCCTGTAAATTACGAGGAGACAAATCTGAGAGATAATGCTAATGTTTCATAGCTGCTGCCCCAACTGTGTTTAGAGTTGTCCGTCTGACCATGTGGAGGTAAACTGGGAAGGTGCTGAATTTCTATCTTAAAACATTCAATTCAAGATAAATGAAAAAGAATGTAAAATTTGAATCACGATTTGCTTATATTAAAAATGCACATGCATCTGGAATAAGTTTTGAAACGGGAAAGCTAATTCTCAACCTCTTTTTGATTATTTCATTTATCATCAACATCTCAGACAATTCAGCATATGATCTCTTGAGCATTATCATGAACATTCTGAATATCACACCAATATTTAGAAAATCGAAATTGTTTTACATCAGACACTTTCCCAAACAATGTATGACTCATCGTCGTGATCTAATAAATTAGTACAGTCTAGCTAATCATATAAAAGCTCGTCTGTATAAGTATGTATGAAACCAGCTGCATAAACTGATTTGTCAGTAAATGCTTTGTCGTTATTCTGCAGCCGCACATCATCATTTTCTTCAAGTTGTTCTGTTTACACACATCTCGTCTAGCGATATATCTGACACGAAAATGCGGCAGAGTCCGAATCGGGGCCCAAAAGTCATGCAAATCTTTCTTAAGAATTATCACTCGTCTGGGTGCATGTAGTGCCTGCAAGACAGTGATGAATGTTGTGGCTGTCATGCTTGAGTTGTGGCTGTCACTTAGAGAGAGCATTCGATCTCACTTATAAATGGTCTAGATTACAAATTTTTTGGTCTTTTAGCAGTGACATTAGCTTCTCCAAACTATGCAAATGACTCACGACACTCTGAACCGTTAAAATAACGTAGAACGTCCAAATACTGTCTTTCAATTTTCATTCAAACACATTCATTGATTAATAAATTAAGTCTCGATACTACATAGCTTCAAAAACGTATCAAATATGTGCGTGTGTATTTAATTACGGCAAAGCACACTAGGGCTATCTGCCTAAGGGGAGGGTTGCCTTCGTGGAAGACTTTCTAAGGGAAACTGGCTCTTATACACGTTACACATGGGGAAAACCACGAAAACACCCATGCAGCCAGCCCGTTCGCGGGATTCGAACCTCGGACCGAACTACCAGTGTTCAGCGACTTTACCGCTCGGCCGCTGGTGGGCCCGTATCAAATATGCAAAGATGAAATTCAAGCCTCACACTTCAAATTTCCCTCCAGCTCTTCTAGTTTTATATCGCCTTACTGGAGACACGTGGCATCGCAGTCTGCTATTTTGAATTAATATTTTATAACTCTCAACTACGCTTTCATCTCCTTTGTATTATTAGGTAATTTTTACATTTGAAGCAGTACATTAAGGACATCGTAGAATTAATCTAGGTAACCGCATGTATTTTTCAAAAGTAAAGGAATTTATAAGGAACTAAAATAAAATGTTTAAACTTATAAAACCATAATCACATATTAAAAATTTATATGGCTGATTACACGCGGAACTACTTACTTAACCCATTAACAGTGAGGATTCAAAGATGATGTTTATTTGAAAAATACTGATTGTTCACATCAGTCCATTAGAAAGATGCTGTATGAATTTAAGCCAAATGGGTAATTATATTTGATTTTTTTTTTAACTCTATTGATGACTTTTAGAGATAATTCACTAACACATCAGTGTTCGTGGTCATATGAATGACACTGATTTTTGCTAAAATTTGCACATTTGAGGCCCTCTAGCGTCAAAATTTGCAAACATTTTGCCTCTATTTTTATGTTATACTTAGAACACATAATACATAATTTCTGAGTAAAAGAAAAATAATTTATTCATAATTATCACAGTTTTAAAACCATAGAAATATGCATCGGAAAAAGGGACGTTTTTCTTTTAATGGGTTAAAAAAATGTTTGCATGTATGCCATATTTCAAAGCCATTTTGCAGGTTCACTAAAAAATGAATTCATATTGAAACAACTGTACGTTTCAGTACAAATGAATGCAGTAAAAATGCTTTATTATTTTTTATCAAGTTAAAGTTTTTGTTTCCCAATATACAATATATGAATTTTAATAAGATGTAAAAATTCGTATTTAACTGGACTTCTATATCGTGTTCCCTTCACTCCTTTCTATTTGGGCCGATTTCTAAAACAATCACATTTTCGTGCACCTATTTGCGATTTTTACACATTTTTGGAATTTCTGCGAAATTCTTGGACCGTTCTATACATTTATAACAACAACTTACTCAATATCTAAATATAAAAAAAAAAATCCTAAATTTATAAGTCTTAAATAAATAACACTTATGCGTAGCTGAAGCAGGAGAATTCTTCAAATTTGAAAACAGACAGTGACCTTCAACAATGTTAAATTTTAAGCGCAGCTGATGGGGGAAAAATTTTTCTGATATGACTCAAGTGGGACATCACAAATCTTTTCAAGGTCCGGTAGAAAAGCTTTCCCAATACGTAATGGAAAACAACGACAAAAGAATATACATTTCTAATTGTACAAACAGCAGCAGTACGGTGCAGCATTTGCACAAGGTCATGCAGAATTTTTATTCGTGTGATTAGGATGTCATTGCATAATATATTGACTGAACCAAATAATTTCATTTTAAAACTTAAATTATCCAACTGTTTCCCTCTAAGCCTCTATATATCTCTGAAGCCTAACGTTATAAAGCCGCTAAGGTCACTTTATTTTTTCTGATATGCTACTACAATTTTCTCCCAACTTGCATTCATTATTTCATCAATAACCCCGGGTTCACTTAAGACGTTCTTCAAAAGCTTGCATGGGTGCCTGAAGATTAACGTTACAGAGCCTGCAAACGTATCTTTATCGTTTTCTGACATACTATTAAAATTTTCTTCCAGACCGCATTCATAATTCCGTCAATACTCCCGGGTTTACTTCAGAAGCTTGCATGGATATTTTATCTGCAAGCCTCACATCCAGTCTTCTAACACCCGAGAATATAATTGCAGCAGTTTCACACTGGCGATGTCAAATGCACACCATTCCTTTCTGTTTGTGCAATTAAGGTAAATATTATACCTTCGTTGCTTTTGTTACTTTAAAACTGGATTTTGTTGTACACGCGCAGAACAACTTGCTTTCAGTTTATACATAGCAACACATTTGCCACACTGCTCAATGCATGATTTAATGATTCAAATCACTGTTTAAAGAAAATACCTCTAGAACTACATGCAGTTATTTTCAGGACTAAAATATATGCACTGCACATTTATGTTAATTGCATTAACTCATCAACCTTCGGTGTTAATAACATTAAAGTTTTAATAGATGTAGAAAGCTACGCTATAAAAAGTCAAAATTTATGGAATTCACAAGCAGGTCGCAAACAACCGCAGATATACCGAAGAAACATGGTTTAATTTTTTTCGCAATATATTCAATATATGTTTGCCAGAGCCTTGAGAATTTTTTCAATTTACAATGCTTCCCCAAAAGGTAAGAACTAAAAAACGTTTTAACCTAAAGTAATGTATTTATTAATAAATAAATAAAAATATAATGACAGATATTTAATTTCTTATGATATGCTTTTAAACCGGTAACTATTAGGTACAATGACTTCTACTGATTGTACCTGTGCATAAAACTGTAATCATGAATTTTCCGCAAAACACGAGTATTAAATAACAGTAGTTTAAAAAAAAATGCAACAACACATCAGTTGAATTACTGAAAAAGACATTTAAAATTTTACAGAAAATTACAACAGGCCTTTTAAAGCTAAATAAAAATATAAAATTGCGGTGAATTTTGCATACGTCGCCCTCCAGCTATACTACATAACATTACTTTTTATAAATAATTATTATACGGCAACGAAATAAAACAGTTTTATGCAAATCATTAGCTTCTAAAAGTTTTCCCTCTGTTTCTTCATTTGCTTAATTTTTTCTTCACATAAAAGCTTAAAAATTTTTTCGTGTTTCTCCGCAAACTTATCATTTCATATTAGCTATTTAACTTAGCGCAGAAGGCCCAACTCATTGCCATATAATATAGATCTGTAACACCTATATATTATTTTTTTTGCGGTTTGCCAAGGCAAGAAATCATCAACATTGCATACAGAAAACCAAAATGCGAAAGAAGATTAAAGAGAGCCCAAGGACCAATTCAATTCGAAATAACATACATGCATGCATACCTGCTGAAAAGTGAGAGCTGATGGAGGCTGAGGGGAAGAAGCATCTTTAGCACCAGGTGAAGGCGAAGACTGACTGTTGCTGTTACTTAAAATGGGCATAGGAGGACTAGGCTGCATTGATGTGACTGGAGATGGCTGAGAAAGGTTCAGGGGTCCCGGCCTGACCACGGGAGGTCCAGGACTCACTGGATATGGAGAATGACTCTGAGGAACAGTAGGCAACAACGGAGTCTGAAACATAGCTGAAATAAGAGAAGAGATAATTCATAAATATCTTTTGATAAATACAAATACCTTCATAAAATATTAAAACATGCGGAAATAGGTACATGTGTAAGATACGTAAAGTAGGAATTTGTTTGTAGCTATGCATACATATGAACAGACCCGAAAATTATGAACTTAGAAAATTTATCGTCAAGTTTTTTCATTTTGTGTCGAATTATGTTGTGATTCGATACCATAGCATTATTTGCACACAAGACTTGCCAAATTGCCATTCTCATAGCTGTTTCCAACCCTGCGATAGAAGGTTTTAATTCTGCTTTCCTGGTAGACCGCCAATCATAAAATTGTTTGTTACCAATTTTAGATGAGGTTTTTACGTTATCAATCAAACTATGAAAATACATTGGGTATAATTTGACAAACTGAGCAATATGCATACTTATCAATAATTTAATCTCTATTTTACTTTTAATGCATCATAAAATCAATGCGTGAATTAAAATCTATTTCTATAGCTGAAATTTAATTCCTCCCCAAAAGTTCTTGAGGATTCAAAAGTTCTTGACATAAAAACATACAAAAATACCGTTAATAAGTTACTAAGCGACTTTTCATAACGACCTCCAGTTAGTTTGGAGCAAGAAAATCTTTTGAACATAAGGAAGAAAACTTGATTCTGGGATAGAAAAAGTGGTAGCCAGAAGCAAACTTCTGCTTGGATGGACCCTTGGATTAGAAGAACGGCGCGTAGTGGTCATTGTTCTACTGCGGATGAGCTTGGAAGTCGTATATTAAGCTCAACAGATTAAGCAGTGTCTACAAAAACAATCAAAAATCACAATAATGGGCAACGAGTCAGATGATCAACCACATGTGTTTCATTAACCACATCACTCAAAAGCACTATGCGTACATCCAGGCGGAAAGAAGGCTAGGATGCAGAATTATTCTTTTTAATGATAAGTCTCGCTTATGTCTCATAAGCAATTGTGATCGGAGATAGATCTCGAAACCATGTGCACAACACCATCAACAAGCATTCACGAGGGAACGTCATACCGGCCTTGCTGTTCATAAAGCCAGTGGTACGACACTTCCTACAAGGTATCCCAGAAGTTATTTTGTAAAAAACAAAACAAAACAAAAAAACACTAAGTTACATGTTGCTTAAAGCATGAATATAAATAATGTGCGTAAAGTTATCAAGTTATCGTGGCCCACCGCATCTCCAGATCGGTTTCAATTGAACACATCTGGAATATTATTGGTTACTGAAAAAAGGCCAGCTGGCAATCTTAATGCTTCACATGAACAAGGGCTTGCAGCACAGCAAAATATTTCTCAGGCAATGCTTAATGACCTCACTGATAGCGTAAATGCACGCATTTCCGTGCATAGCGGTCATATTCCAAACTGAATAAATCCAGATGATTTGATTACATTGTTTCCAACTTATGAAATTTAGAAGGTCAGTAGACATGTTATTCATATGCAAAAGATCATATTTCTATGACCATTCTTTCTCGGTACTTCAGTTTCAATGTTGAGCAGTGTATGTCTTAAGGATGCAAAGTTAAATATGAAAATGCATACACTTTATCTGCTTCATAAAAGTTTTAATGTAGCTAACTGATAAGTTTCTACAGATACTCTGTTCAGAAAATGATACTTTTGCTTACACAACTGAATTGTATTGCTCAGTTTTGAATATGTTCAAGATTAATAGGAATACTATTGCGCAGCACACATCATACTTCCACAAAATATTTCTACGAACTTATATCTTAATACAAAGAATATGGTATTAACACAAGAAAAACATGCATACTTAGCATACATAATTATAATTATGCCGTTTAGTTATTGTTATGATTTACATATTATTTATAAAAATAAATATTTTTTTTTTTTTTTTTTTTTTTTTTTTTGAAATCTCACAAACGTTTTTTTGAAAAATTGGGGACTGAAAAAAAAAAAAAAAATGATTCAGAGCTTTACGAAATAACCTCTTTAAATGCCAAGATAAACGAAAAATAAGACTTTTTATGGAAAGAGAATTTCCAAATGCCGGAAGAATGGTTATTGTTCCAAACATCAATGCTGCGAATGGAAATATGGCAAGTTTGCAAGGCATGTAAGGCAAGGTTGTCATATAAGCATTCAGAATGTAAACTTCTAAGAATTAACTACTAGTATCAACTGCAAATAATAGAAATAATGTTAATATTTTAATCGGTCCCCCGAAATTTTTCGACCATACAATAAATGGCTGCTGGTTTGTTAATTATACTGAAATGCATGTAGGGATTATCCAATTTAACCGAAAAAATACTTTCTTACAAGATTTTTCAAGAAGGAGAAAATTCTAATAAAATAATAAATCATAATCGAACAAATGTTTTAGCTTTATCTTAAAAACTAGTCCTTTTAATAAATTTAAAAATGAAAATTATAAAATAAACAAACATAATTATAATAACTAAGACACGTTAAATTCAAGGCAACTCTGAAGAGAGAAAGAAGAAAATATTTAAATTTATTCCCAAATTAATTTCAAACGGGCAGAAATATTTCTGATCTTAGGTGATTTATTAATTTTTTCAATTTTTTTATTATTTATTTAAAGAAGGGGTTATTCTATAACTACTCATTGAATAGAACTGTTGGATGGCTTAATAGTGACACCTGGTGCAGTTGCATAAAAGAATTGGGTATTCTTCTAGTCACGCCTGAATTCGCGCTGATCTCAGAAACAGGATGTGTAGTTAATAATTTCTTTAACTTTTTTCCTCCGTTCTTCCACAGTTTTGCATGCTTCGTTACTCTTTCTTCTTTCCTCCATAACAAATTTTCATTTGCTCTTACAGAACAGAACCGTAAAAAAATAAACTGAAAGGAAAAACAGGAGAGGGGGGCGAAAGAAACTAAAAAGGGATACAGGGGCTCAAAACATAAAAATAATAAACCCTCTGATTTGCTCTCACACACAAGTACAAACAAAAGAAAAATATCAGCAGGAAAAAAAAGCAAGCGTTCGTGTTATCTGATTTGCGCTGTCATCACTCTGAAAGGTGGAGACTGGAGAAGATTGCATTCACGTACAGGAATAGCACTTTCTATATCTCTATTAAATAACACTGATAGGAATAAAAATATTAAGTACAAAATATCTTGCTTTGCTTATAATGAAAAATGGCGAATTCGGCTTGTGACACTCTCTAATGAAATAACGCCCGCAGTCCAAGACAGACGCAACTTAAATCTTTTACATCTTTCTCTCCAATTATGATTTAAGAAGGAAGGTAGAAGTCGGAAAATAAGTTAAAACAGCGGTAACAGAAAGAAGAACTAGGCATTTTTTAAAACACTACTGATGTCTAAAATACGGTAGATAAAAGAAAATTTTAACTTTCAGACTATTTCAAGGATAAATAAATTTATCCTTGAAGGCCGGATTAAAACTTTTAGAGGCCTTAAAATGTTTTTGGTGCCTCCTCATGACATTTACAGCATCTTGCCCGTATTTTCCCCCCATTTTTCGTTTTTCGTTTTTTTTTTCTTTGTTTACCTGCACCATACATTCTACGGTAAAACAAGAAATGAGAAATTTTTGTGAAACCCTCTTTCCTCAGAACCTAAGTAACTTTTTATTTGATGCCCTAAGCACGTGCTGATTCTGCTTGAAGGTTCATCTAGCTCTCAGCCAACTCATGATCATTCATGAGCCTGTCTACATTTAAGGATATCCAGTACTGTTTAATACTAAGGAATAAGCAACAGCAGTATTGTCTAATTACACTTTCCTGTTTTCTAATTTTATTTGCCTCTAGATACATGTTTCAAAATTCCATTTTGTCATCAGTAGAGCAAGCTTCAGCAGCACCTCACCGTCGAATTAAGTCATTTTAAAATGTGACTTATCCTGAATAAATTGACTTGCTCTTGTTCCACTTGAACAAGAGTACAGTCAATTTTCCCCGTTTCCTTTTTGCATATGTTATTTCATATTTATGAAAAATATGCTACTGATTCGATGAAGAACTTATAAACTGAGTTGAAACAAAGCCATACTTTTCAAACATTCATGTATCTGCAGACAGGTAAGATTTTTTTTTAAATTGTACACAGTAAAGCTATTTGTAATTTCATAAAATTTACATTACTATTCTAACACGCGCAAACAACACAAAAATTACTACACAGTCGCGCCCCAATAATCTGGGGGGGGGGGAAAGGTGAAAGATATTGAAATTTTGCAATTAACGAAGCTCCCCAATAGCCAGAGTGATTAAAAGTACGAAGATGCACCCCAAGTGCGATTCTCGAAGACTAGCTAGAGAAGTGCTTTCGTGAATTTATTTTGTCCCCTAATGGATAAATCCAATGCGACCTATTGTCTTTAAAAAGTTCCTTAAAAGGCATATTCTAAAAATAGTCATAAATATTTTATTGTCATAAATTACCTACCGAACACAAACATAGGGTAGCTAGCTTTGCTAACTACAGACAGGAAAGGGGCTAACCATTATCTTTTAACTGCTTTATTTTGGCGACATACAAGCACTTTAAAATCGGTCGATTGAACGGGCTGAAAGAAAAAGAGGAAAGATCGGCTTCCACCTCCAGGAGAAAACCTGACTGAAAATGGACATAAAGTCGTTCAATCACCACGGATACTTGCCGAAAAAAAGGCATATTCGAAACCACTGTGATTATTTAGAAGGGCTTTCCGCGTGATACATCCAGGTATGGGGATAAGCCAGGAGGACAACAACAACAACACACACACACACACAAAAAAAAAAAAAAAAAAAAAACTACAATATTTTTACAGAAATACTATACTTTTCATTTGAATACGAAAAGTTTTAGGATGAGATAACGATATCTCCAACCGTGCTCAATCAGCCAAATAAATCTCTACCAAATGACATTTTCGCAAAATTATGACTATTATAAACTACAAATATTACTTAAAAATAACTGATAAGATTTTCATGTAACCAATTAATTGTAAACAAACATTGAAATGGGATTGTAATACCTATAAAACAAGTAATACACATATTATGGTTTTATTGTAGAAATAGCGCATTCAAGGGATTTATGACACAAAAATCGCTACTCTAGATTCATTAGTGGTTAATGCTGCTGGCTGCCCTATCGTGGGAAAACGTTCAAATCGTGGAGAGGACTTGAATATTTGTATATGTATAGTATCTTTGTGGCATGGGGACACTTAAAATCCACGGGAAGCCGAAAGACCTTTTGAGTGGTTTGGTGGTAGAGAAGGATAAGAGGCCCTTGGACATGGGGATTCTTCAAAACTGGAATAGAAATGAGCAAAGTCATACTATCACTTGTGCGTCGTCCACTGCCCTTGATAGTGACAGACGCAATCCTGTGCTTCTTAGCCACGACAGAATATGTGAACTTGTTCTGATGTTACTGTCAGAGGAAGGAGCTAAGTCACAGTAGCACAACATGGAACAAAATCACCGTTTCGAAAAGAAACTGACAATATACAAATTCATTACACCTACATACATGATAAATTCGTTGATGAATAAGAATGCTTTGTTAAAGAAGAAATATTTTCTAGTTAAGGCGTACTATCGCCCATAAATTTTATGTAAATATGCAGGACAAGGAAAACGTTTGATATAAAAGAGGACTTTGTCTTCTCTTTTAATCCAGTCCAGTTATTCAACTAAATGACTGCTATATGGTTTATGCATGTTTCATATGCTGCTTTTCCAAGACAATACAAAACTAAGTCAAACATCTTTAAACACAAATAGATTATTAAATTAAACAAGAAAGAGACATTATGAAAGAAATATGTCATCTACCATTCACAATGTTTCTCTACGTAACGGATATTAGCAATTAATTTCAAAACACTGATATTATTTGTAAAATCAAAGGAAGATATTGTAGTTGTGAAATTTTATGATTTATTTGGGGGGGAAGGGGGAACAAAAAACGTTCGTGTCGGCGACAATCCCAAAAGAAGGTAATAATAATGACGTCTCAAAATATATTATCTAATAATATTTTTAGATACCGTATTCTGTTAATGTTTAAGCTTTTAGAATTTAAATAAAAAAATTACCGATTTTAAATTAATATAAATGCTAGATTCAATGTTAAAGAATAAAATATTTCAAAACTATAATAAATTCCTAAATTTTATCGAATTGTCAGTTAGAGACCTACAGGGGTTGGGCTAAAATATGGAAACACCTCGTAAAATACATGTTTAAACTGAAATGTTTATTCCTGCAAAAGCTGTTGGTGGCGCTGATGTGTTTGCTCACTAACGCCACCTGTACAACATTCTCAATACGTTGCAAGTGTCATTCATTATCGAGAGTGTTCTGTGCAGTTGTGAGTGCATCATGTCGGAGCTAAATGAATTCGAACAAGGGCAAATTCTTGGGGCTCGTATGGTGGGTGCTTCCGTAACCAAGGTAGCTGAACTGTTTGGTGTTTTAAGAGACACAGTATCTAAGACTTTTAACTCCTACAGGAAAAACAGCATCCGCTAAGTCACAGCGCTGACGAAATTGTGTGCTGAGTGATCATGACAGACGATCACTGAAGAGGATTGTGACGAAACATAAAAGGACTACAGCAGCAAAAGTGACTGCTGAACTGAATGTCGCACTCGCAAACCCTGTCAGAACCAAAATAATACGAAGGAGACAAGCAGAGTATTTTCAAGCGAGCTGCAATTCAAAGCCACTCATCAGTGATCAAAATACCTATAAGAGGAGAAAGTGGTGCCAGAGTCTTAAAACCTGGAATGTAGAGCAATGGAAGACTATCAATTTGGTCGGATGAACCTTGCTTCACATAGTTTCCGGCATCTGGGCGAGTTTACGCCTGGGGAACGTCGTTTCAAGCGTATGATACAGATTGTTTGCTGCCGAGAGTGAAACATGGCGGGGGTTCAGTCATGGTTTGGGCAGCCATATCGTAGTATTCCACGAGACCCATCATTATTGTGCAAGGTCACATTATTGCCAAGGATTATGTGACCATTTTGGCTGATTACATCCATCCCATGGTACAAATTTTGTTTACCAATGGTGATGCCGTATTCCAAGATGATAGAGCTCCTGTTCACTTACCTGACATCGTCCAGGGCTGGTTTTTTTAGAAATGAGGGTGAACTTTCACATCTACCATGGCCACCACAGTCACCAGATATCAATATTATTCAGCCTTTGTGGGCTATTTTTGAGAGAAATCAGGGTAAGCGCTATTCACCACCATCACCGTTAACTGAACTTGCCAACGTTTTACAAGAAGAATGGTACAAGATGCAAAGCATGCAAGAACTCTGTTTATCCATTCCGAGAAGGCTGCAAACAGTTTTGAATGCCAACGGTATTCCTACCCCGTATTAGTCACAGCAATATGTTTTTATTTCGGTGTTTCCATATTTTTGTCCAACCCCTGTACCATAACTTAATACATATGCTACGCTTTTACTGATAAAGCAGATAGAAGAATGCACTACACGCGCACAGCTGTTGAGTCTCTTTCCGCGAAAACGTTTTCCAATCAGACGCTTTTGAAATCTTTCACTAAATATCCAACAAATTGTTAACATACAAAATTGATAAAGAGGCCTATATAGCAGAGTTTTCTTCTTACTCGCCAATCTAGGAGATTTTCCATTCTACGTTTCATCTGCTAAAAAAATAAGCGACTTAAAAGTAATAAACTTATTTTCAGATAATTTTATTCATAATATATCCAAATGATAATGTTTATGAGAATTAGTACCACTACTATAATTAATGAAATAGGTTTCTACCACTACACATTACGGATTGTTTGATTGTACAGTATTGTTCGATTTTTCGTTAAATATTCTAGACAAATATGAAGTTTCTTAAAAAAAGGCACAGAATTTTATAAAAACAATGTCAATACTTTGAGTAGAAGCATTCTGCAAAAATATAATCTCTCTTTTAATATAATCCCCGTAGAGTTAAAATTCCAATAAATAAGATATTCATTAAGCTATGACGAATTAAAAATAAAACATTTCATATGTTTAAGTAAAAATTTAATGATGATACTCAAGAACGAATTAAATCATTTTTCAATACCTATTATTAAATAATTTCTCCCAGATTTAAGAAGAAACTGCAAAATAATTGGTTTGGTTTATTTGATTATGGCAAAGCACTCGAGGGTTATTTGCCTAAGAGAGGAATGCCTCTGTGGAGGACTTTCGAAGGAAAACTGGCTTGTAATCGCGTTAAACATGGGGAAAACTAAACATGGTGCCAGCCCATTCGCCTGGAATCGAATCCAGGTCAAACTACCAGTGTTCAGCGACATTAATGATTGGCTGCTGGTGGTTCGGATCTGCACCGGAAAAACATCACTCGTTATTAACTTTCTGGGCGACTCCAGGAAAATATTGATTACTGATATTCTGCGAATTTTTTACTTAAAGATATGAAACTTTGTATTTAATTAAGGAATAAAGCTTTTCCATATCGAAATTTTACCCTATAAAATCATAGAAAGTCCCATCCCATAAATTTTCATTCTACAACGCTGAAATAGTCCTCATAAAATTCTTTACCCAATTTTAAGAAACTGTAGCCGGAAGTACTTGCTATCGACATAAAAAGGACAAAGTCTGTAGTAAACGTGTTTAAATATTGGGCTTAAAGACACACAGTTAATGTAATTTTCATTTAGTGTCAATCGTAAGTTATAGAAACTTCACATTTATGTATGGGAAATGACTGGCAGGGGAAACACTTCAGAGAATTTCAAACACGATTTTTAATAAAATAAACCTACAATATTTATCGAATGAATTGATTCCTGGAGAAAAGCTCAACATAGTGCTTTAGTAGTAACTATTTTAGGGCATGTATATTATGAAATTTATTATCCTTGCATTTACAAGAAAATTGAAGAAGGCAAAAGCACTTTCTCCTAAGAGAAACTAAACTTACCTTCACGATATTCCATTAAATAATAAAATTTTCGCAAAGGGCAGAAAAACTTACCAGTTTTGAATATCAGCATAATTGCTTTCATTAACATTAAAACTAATTCCATTAATTCATTGCTAGAAATTAGTGCAATGAAATGCAATCTTCCTAGCTTTCCCTGAAAATACTGAAACTCTACTACCAACTTACCTCAAAAAACTGCGAGTTTGCGCGCATTCATGTTTCAATAATACCGAACAAATAATGCAAAGGCTTCTCAAAAGGAAGAGACATCAGTTGTCAGTTACGTAGAAGAGCTTTAAACAACTCGTTTCAGAGAGTTTTTTTAAAGCCTTGTGGCTAAAGTACTTGAAGAAATAAATGCTTGCCCTAAATCTGAGAAAAATGCAAGTACAGCAGGTTATAACTAGAAGTAATAACTCATTTCGTATAACGGAAATAAGGTTACCAAATTAAAAATTTACTTATATGAAATATAAACAAGAATTCAATAAAGAACGACTTTGTTTCACGCAAAGAAATCTACATTAATTTTAATAAAGGATGAAAGGAAGCATATTTAAACATAATTTTCTAAACTTTGCAGACAATTATTAAGAAAATAACATCAATTTAGATAATGGATCCAACTGAGCGGAAAAGTAAAACCAGAAATAACGTCAGACTGATATTTAAGGAATTCTTTTTTTGAAAATGTCATCAGTAGAAAATAAAGCTATTAAAAGAACATATTTTAGATTCATCCTTGTTTCCTCAATTAAAAGTCTCAGCACAAATATACGACTTTTCTTATAGAGCTAACATATTCATTTTTATTAATAAAAGTCTTTAGGAAGAACTTAGATGAAGAGGACTTACCTGGGTTGTTGACCCATTCCTGCAACGCCTTTTGCAACCTGCGGACGTGGAGAGGTTTGCTGGCCATCCCCACCAACGCCATAATCTCTAGAAATTCCTCCTCTCCTGCTTCACAAAGTTGTTGCACATCGTCACCACCTGAAGCATGCAAACAGTATACAGCTTACCTGGGAGATTCTCAACAAGAAGATTGGCCTTGTAACCACTAATGTTGGCACAAAGTTTTAAGTGAAATATTAACAAAAGGTTGGGATGCCAGCAGCTCTTTGACGAAAATACACTGGAGTTCATAAAATAGCACCTTCGGCTGAAGAAATAATGATATTTTGGTACGATTAGATTTAGAAATAAAATCGTTTTAAAAATTAGCTGGAATATTAAGTTAAAATTCCAAAAGTTCTAAGTTTCAGGATTTTAAACTGTATGCCAACGATTGTGGTTACTGGGCGTAACAGAAATACAGGACCCATTTTTATAAATGCAAATATATTTATGAATATTTCTTTTACAGAAAGCAGATATCAAAAATACAAGTATCGTATGCAAATCGCTTAATTAACATAGATTTTTATTTGTATCGTATACTTCTTATGTTGACGCTTTTAAACTAAACCTTCTTAACTGTATCATCTTTTAACAATTATTAACAATCAGAATTTGGCAAAATAAATTTACCGAAATTAATTTTATTAATTTAGATTTGCAGCTACAGTATGTGAAATGTATCTCACTAAATTCAGATGTACATAATATATTCTAATTAAGATCTATAAATTCAGCGAAATGTCACCATTTTAATGCCTTAAAACCAAATTTTCTAACTATTTCAGTCTCTGGAGGGGCCACAGGCAGAATTGAACTTATTTCACAACATAAATTCCACAGTCTTTATCAAGCTTATAGAGTCAGCTTATTTAGAAGATATGTATTGTTACGAATTAAATAACTTTAGTGAAATTATATGTAAAAGTGTAGTATCTCGTGTATAATGTAACATGAAAGACCTCAAGAGTGTGAAGAATCGCCTAAAAAACAGGGTTACAGGGTTAAGCCCATTTAACATTTTGGTGAGATAGCGCCAAGCTGGCGATGATTTTTGGCGTCTAATTTTTGTCCCTAAATTTGGCGAGCAATCGTCAAAGGTCGCCTTTGATCCTATATCTATGTAACTGGTCCTATCCTTTGGTAACTACAATTGTATGCGGTCCTATGTAACTGTAACTTTGCATGGCTTCCAGCAATTTCCAGAAATGGAAAGTATTCTAAATTCCTCGGCACGCGGGGGAAAGCTATATAAAACCGAAGAGAGCATCAGTTTAGTTTACTTCATTGTTTAGCTCAGAGTATTGAGTCACACTGTGAGAACTTGATCATTTGTGATCACTGTGCATTTCAAGTTTTTTTTTTAAATTGTCTTGTGTCTAACGTTCTTAGTAGCTTGAAGAGGTAACTACTCATTGTGCTCTGTCATACTGAGAAGAGCTGTACGAGTAATTTTGTGAAAAGTTCCAGAACTGTAAAGTGTTTCTGTTGAAAAAATAAATTTCATCAAGCTATCATGGATTCAGTGTACCATCAATTCATTACGAAAATGCAACAATTATTATTATTTTTTGATAGCTTGATCAAATTTATTTTCCTAAAAGAAACACTTTACAGTTCTGGAACGTTTCACAAACGTACTCGTGCAGCTCTTCTCAGCATTACAAAACACAATCAATAGTTACCATTTCAAACTATTAAAAACGTTACACATAAGACAATATATACGTAAAGCCTCAAGTGCATATAGTATATATACATATATAAGCTCGCACGGTAATCTCTTAATACTCTGAGCTAAACTCTGACCTCAAGTAAGCTAATGCTCTTTGCGGTATTGTATAGTTTTCTCCCGTCTGCAGAGAAATCTCCAATACTTTCGATTTCTCGAAACTGCTGGAAAGCAGGCACAGATATACAAGGCCGAATACAGTTACATAGGGATCGGACTAATTACATAGGTATAGGATCAAAATGTCACACAAGTCAAGCGACATCTTTTCAAATTTCGAGACAAAAATTAGCCGACAAAACAATCGCCAGATTGCCGCTACCTCGCCAGTTTAGCGAGATAGCCACTTACCTCAATGTTAAATGGACTTCCCTCTGTAACCCTGTTTTTCGACAATGCTTCATCCTCTTAAGACCTTTCATGTTACATTATATACAAGCGATACAATTTTTACATATAGTTTCACTAAAATTATTTACGTACAGTGGACTCTCGGTTATCCGGGCTAATGCCAGGGAAGCAGGCCACGGATAACTGAAAACACGGATAATACACGCTATAAATTTTTATGCATATTATATGAGTTTATTTCTTTAAAAAGTCAGTAGTTTTACTTCGCTTTTCAGAACGTGCGTGTTTTACAAAGTGATATTTTATCATTCTGTTCGCTGATAAATTAGCTAAAAAAAGGAACTGAAATTTTGCGAACAAATAACAGTGGGATACCATTTGCATCAATGAAAGGAATAGTAAAAAATTTCCTTAGGAAAAATTTTGATGTTAAATTACTTGAAGAAATTAAGAATAAGAAGTGGAGATTTGATTTGTAATATCCCAGACCCATTGCAGTTGCGACGTTTCATCTTTCTCGCTCTCTCTCTCTCTTTTTTTTTTTTTTTAAATAATGATTAATGTAGTCAGTCATATCTCCATTTTCCAGTTTCGATGTAGTTATTGTTATTGCAATGAGGTTAATTGCTGTGCTGTTTTGTCTTTTTGTAATTCTAATTTTTGTAATGCTCCAGTATCCCATTGGTATTTGTTTGCAAAATTTCAGTTCCTTTTTTAGCTAGTTTATCAGCGAACAGAATGATAAAATATCACTTTGAAAAACACGCAGTGAAATTCGGCAAAAATTTAAACGTTCTCAAAAACGAAGTAAAACTACTGACTTTTTTAAAGAAATAAACCCATATAATATGCATGAAAATTGATAGCGTGGATTATCCGTGTTTTCAGTTATCCGTGGCCTGCTTCCCTGGCATTAGCCCGGATAATGATGCATAATCAAGTGGCATCAAAGGTGCATGAGATTGGAGAATAATCAGTCTCATGCACCTTTGATGAATAACGCTAATATGAATAATTAAGTGGCTCTGTGATAAGCTGCGATTTAAAAAAAAAATCATTCTATTCGAATCTTCTTTGTTCGACCAAGTCCAATAGAGTTTCAACAGAAGTCATTGCTATCTCGCGACTAATGTATTTGTCAGTACCTTCTTCGCTTGTAGATTCAGTATCACTCCTCTCTGCCTCTTCTATTCTTGTGACATTTGAAAGGATATCCGTATCAATCAAGCACTGAAAACCCCGCTTAGTATATAACCATCGAACCATTCCTAGATGTCTTTCCGATCGACATTTTCGAAAAATTTCTCATTTTCAATTTGTTTCGCATACAACTTCAGTTATTGCCTCTGTTTCTTCATGATTAGATAAATTGTACGAGCGAATTGTACGAGCGAATTGCAGAGCGAATTGTACGAGGCAATTATTAAATCTAAAACTAAAGACTTGATTCAATGATTTCAGCGCAAGCTTGGATTTGCACGTTTTTTTAAAATATATATATATATATATATATATATATATACCCTCTTATAAGTGTGCGTGTATGAGCACCGCGAAGCACCAAATAATCCGCAAACCGGATAATCGAGAGTATATACAAAATTCGTAAGAGTATTATGTCAACTAATAATAAACTATAGCACCGAGAGTGATTTTAAATGCAAGAAAAGCTCCGGTACTTTACGGTTTTACCAGCGATTAGTCGGCAAGTTTAGCGGCCTTTACCTGTAAACGGTACAGCAAACTTAAAATCATAACCAAAACAAATAAGAATCCGTCCAAAAAAAAATCTACCCAACTATTTTTTAAAAGCAATTACAAATAATAAAATTTTCAATTTACCATCAAGTAAAAATGAAGCTACTATATTTTCCCAAGAAGGCGTATTTTACCCTCTACTCGAATTTGCAAAACGGACATGAAATAAAGTCAGATACCACCTCGGAAGTCATACGGAAGCTTTAATATGAAAAGAAATGTAAAGAAAGGCCTTAGCACCCGCAACTAATTCGCTGTTTCAAAAATCACATTTGTGATAGCGTTAAACTGTTAAGCCTATTTTTAGGTAACCCGCTAAAATTCCGTTATTTAAAAGTACTTTTTTTTTTTTTTTTTTTTTTAATGGCGCCTAAATTGAGTGATATATTTTCCCGGGCACTTCGGTCGTTTGTAAAGCTCCAATAAAATTCAATCTCGAATGAACTTCATTAGTAGCTGAAATTTATAAATTTTATACTGATGAAGGCGTCCCTGATAAAGTTAACTTTAAAACAATCAAGTTATTCTATTATTCACAATAAACTATATATAGTACATGTAGCATTATAAGCACACACCCTTCACCCTAATAACAATGTTCAATGCCGCTTGTGAATGAATTAAAAAAGTTTCCTTATTTTATATAACTTAATTGACAAATGTAAAACGAATAAATACTTAACAGATGTCAAAAAACACCACCACCAAGCCGGTACAATGGTTAGTGACGCTGATTGCCATACTGATGGGCTCGGGTTCGAAACCTGGAGAAGGCTTGGATGTTTATAAGCGTACAACGCCTATGCAGCTAGGGGTGCTCAAAATACACCGCCAACAAAAAGTTTTCTTGAGAAGTTGGTGCTATGGCAAGAGTGGTGGAATACATACCTTTGGACCGCCCCACCCCGGAGTGTTCACTCTCAAAAGAAGTGAGGCAGCTTAACAGTTAGCAAGGCTCGATGATACCTAATATACATCACAGCAGTGGTTCTCAACCTGTTTTGCCGTATATACCCCTTTTACCATTGCGAGATCACTCTCCCTTTTCCGAAACTCGAAAGCTATATACACATTTATTTAGATTTCGATTACTTTTTTAATGTGTTTTATAAATTAGTATAGAAAAAGTATAGCAAATATTGATAATAACAAAACTTGTATAAAAGTTTTTTTTTTTTTTTTGACTTTTTGCGTCGAAATTTTTAAAAGTCTGAGTCACTTTTCAAATTGTTGAAACCAAATATTATCGCCCTGTATTAAATTAAAGTAAAGAAATTAAAATAATGAAGAATCTGCATAAATGTATGTATGCTTCTAGCATTGTGATAAAACAACGGTACCTAGAGCCATCAAAGTTGGAATAACGCACGCCTCCACCCGAATATGGTTATATAGAAGCCCAAATTCGGAATTTGTTTTATTATCTATTTCAACATTTTGTAAAACTTTAACGAATTTTTTACAAAGATTTCAAAGAGAGCAATGACAACATTGTACGGAAAAACAACATTTTTATCTCCAGCACGCGAGACTGTGTATCATAAATTCTGAAGATATGCTAATTTAAAAATTATTTTGCGATATTGCTGTTCAGTTGAATTTTATGGTTTAATTGCGAAGAACATGATATTTAATAAATAAAGGTAACACACAAAACGTTAAAAAAAAAGGCCCTTTGGGCGTAATATAAAATCTGAAAGCTTTCAGATTTTATTTTCTAATTAATTTTTTTCTGTTAGAAAAAGGAATATTTCGATTCCTGAGAGGTCGCATTTAAAATAATCTTATGCAGATTCTTTAACAAATCTTCATAACATTCATATTTAAAATTTACTGAAAGTCTGCCATATTTTGTTATTAATATTATTAGAATAAAACTAAATATTTAGCAGCTAAGTAAACAGATGACCGCATTTCCTCTCGAAAGTATGAAATCCCCCCCAAGGGCGAAATTCATCCTTGGTTGAGGATGCCTTTCTTGCGAGAATGCATCGGTGCCAGCCTTGCTTCAACCCATACCTGTCAGTAAATATCCAACGTCAGCTTACAATGGTGAATCGAAAGTCGAATACGCATAACATTTAATTATTATAATTCTTTACAGCCTGGAGATCGCATAGTATTTAACAATGATACTATTATTAAAAAGCAGACTACTGAAAATTTTCTAGAAATCGACTTTTTTCCCTCCCAGAATCTTTGAAAGGGGTTGGGGTATTTACCAATGGCAAAGCATACTAGTGCTACCTGTCTAAAGCTTGGTTGACTGGCTAGCTAAATGATAAGAAAAGAAGCGGCAGCTGTCTGTCTCGTGGAAAGAATGCCTTCGCAAGAACTTTTTCAAAGCAAACTCACTCGTATTTACGTTACCCAAGAGAAGATACCATAAAATCAGTTCGTTCGCCAATAGCATAAAGTGCTTTCGCGGAGAAATTTAAGTGTTTGTTAGTTAATCGATTATAGTAAAGTACACAAGGCATATCTCCAGATGTCCTAAGGATGCCTGAGCGCAGGATTTGTAAGTGGTTAGATTAATTGAAAAAAGCAATGACACGAGTTTTCTCTGTCTAAGGTACGATGTCTTAGTGAACGGCTTCTTAAAGGAAACTACTTCGTATTCAAGTTACACATGTGGAAAAACACGAAAACGCTGACGAAATCAGCATATTAGTTGAAATTCGAATTCGGATTGAACTAGTAGTATTTAGCAGTCTTATCACCTCAGCCGCTAGTGGCCGAATTCTAACTCCTTTCTGCATGAATAAAATAAAAAATTAGAAATTTTTTTGAACATTTAGAGAAGATTATTTTGTTTTTTTATGCATATCGTCAGGTGGGTAACTGGTAGCAGCAGCTATCCAGAGCGTATCACGAGAGGTCTATTTCAAGCCTTGCATGCATGAAAAGATCATAAATGTTCACACTATGAGGTGAAAAGTTTTTCCGGTTTGATCCGGATACGGATCATTATGAAGAAAGGGTTTCAATGAAACTGGCACGTAGAGAAAAACAACGTAAACTTCGTACTGTCACCCCTTTCAACTGCAGAAAAGAACCCGAGGCTAATTATCAATATTTCAAGCCTTTAACTATTCAGCCAATAGTCAGCCCCTTTAACTGCTGAATAAACCATCACTCTGGCGCTTGGTTCCAGTATACTGCAGGTTGGCTTAAGTTGGTGCTATTCCCAAACAAATATCCATCATCTGAGAACTATTACCTGTGTTATAAAAGGAAAAGTCAATTTATGACAATAGAGAAGATGGCAACAGAAAGCCTATTGACGTAGACGAGGCAGTCAACAGCATTTTTCCGTATCTGAAGGGAATTCTTCAGACAGAATTATCAGGATATTACCTTGCAAGATTATCAATTACTTTATTTCAACTAACAGTTGCAGTGATAGTTTATCATTCGATAATAAACTATCTGTAGAGCAAAGCATCCGGTAAGCAAGTATTTTATTGTATTTTTCAGTTAGGATTTTAGAACAAATGTGGGTTTTCTTAAAGCTACGTTTCCTGAATGATAACCTGTTCATTAGTTATTTTTGGCAATTCGAAACATGAACCAAATTATAGTCGAGAACGATGGAGTCCAAAACACATAAAAGCGAATGATATATACGAGTATGAAGCAAAACTCAGAAAACTGAAACATTTTTCGTTCTGTGTTACAATATAAAGCAAGCGCAGCCTATGCAGTCCTTAGGAAAGGCTACATGTATATTCCAAAAGATAACACCCTTTCTCTATGCACAAACCTGTCCTAAAATTAGAAAACGTTGCCTTTTATAAGACACCGACACTTAGACTGCATAAAATAATTAAATAAAGCTAATGCAAATATACATATTCATCCACTTAGTAGAATCAACTGGTCTGCGAAGATGCGTAAATTTGCATTTAAAATAAAAAATTTGAATAAACTCGGTAATTATATTCTCGGATATTAGTTCCATGCTTGAAGATTAAGATTTTTTCCATTCACTGGTAGGGAAACAGAGAATACCATAAGGGAAACATAGAATAGCTCTCTGTAAACAACAAACAAACAAACAAAAAAGCATTAAGTTTTCCTGACGATAAATTACAAAACAACCTATATCAAATTTCACAGAAGTATATAATGATAACCACCATACGTCACAACAAGCCTAAATAAGAAACACTGTTTATAATTCTCCAATGAAACTTGGAAGACATCTGTTATATCTCAAAGAAGGTTTCAGAGGGCAGGCATTTAAAAGTCCCATATGATAGGTGAGAAAAGGCAGGGAGCAGCAGTAGGAAATTAAATACTGCTTTCGACCTAACAGGCATGAAAACATTTATCGAGGTACACTGCTCTGTTAAACATCTAAAACGTCGCTACCAACATCAGAGTTTTTCTAAGACAACAAACATTTCCCTAGAGGTGTACCTCAGCAACGGGTGAGAAAAATCTGCTCGGCTCCATCGACGGAAAGGCTAGACTAAAAAGAGCTTGACACAGCTGGCCAAGAAGCTGTTTGACCTCAGCTGTAGGATCAGGGTAAAAATAAATTGGAAGTCAAGCTTAAGAAACTAACAGAATGCAATATACATAAAATAGAGAAGCAGAGCATGCGAGATGGGGGGATTCCGAATTTTTTGAATATTTGTCTATACGGTAGATGAAGACAGAATTCATTAAGTACAGTAAATTTGCATCGCGAAATTCCGATTTACTTACAATACCACGTGCATATATATCACCTGAGAACTCTAAAATTCGAATTTTCATCATTATGATTTGCATTTAGATTACGGCAAAGCACTCTAACTGCCTAAGAAGAAATATGACTTAATGGAGGAATTTCTAAGAAAAACTGGCTTGCATTCACGTTAAACAAAATAAAAACCACAAAAACGCCTGTGCAGTTAGTACATTCGCCGAGATTTGTAACCGAGTTGAACTATTAGTGTTCATCAGTCTTATCCGCTCGACCGCTAGTGGGCCTTATTATTATTGCAAGAGTTACAAAGCAACAGCTGTCTCGAATGTCTGCTACCTGAGGACACCCTATCTTTGTTTAACTCAAATTTTGATCAAGATTTCTTCCAAAGAAAAATCCTGCTTGCGACCAAATTAAATCTTCAGTGGGGTCGACTAATTAATTTAATTTCAGTTACATTTAGTTTCATCTTTATCTCCATCAGCGGCCGAGTGGTCGAGACGGCTGAATTGTTTTTGTTAGTCCTCGCTTCCTCTCCTATCCTATAATATGAGCTAGTTTCATCTTCTAAGCCAGGATTTCTTAAACTGTGGGTCGCATAACCTGCAGCAGAGGGGTCGCCAAAAATTTTAGCAGTTTTGATATTTCTTTAATTTCTTATAATAATTTTACTATTGCCAAATATTTCTACACAATGTGTCTGAAAATAAATAAAGATAAGACAAAGAAATAATACAAGAATAAGACAAGATAATACAGACAAAGAAAAAAACGGAAACATTTCGACGCATTCTTTTTGTAGTATAAACGTTCATTTTCCTTGCTTTGCACATGACGCTGTCATTTCGTCTGTTACTTATTTAAAATTTTCACGTTGTTCGATGTCTTAAAATTAGAAATTAAAGTTAATGACCTAAAACTGCAATATTATATTACAGTACAAGTGAAAAAATTGTCAGTTTCACTCACGCGTGTGTCGGATTTGCGCAATACTAATGCGGTCCCACAAAATTTTTGTAAATATTATGAGGTCCTGGGGGTCGCTAAAAAATCTCAAGAGATAAAAAGGGGTCGCGAATGAAAAAAGTTTAAGAAACCTTGTTCTAAGCACAATTCGATAAAGCAGGGAAAGGGAAAAAAAAAAAAAAAAGAAATTGTATCCTGGAAAGTGACAGGAATTTTATAAATATGCATTATTCAAATCCGAAGTACAAGTCACATATTTTACTCTAGTAGACGGACGCATAATCATTACATTGAGAGTTAATAAACTGAATATCAACTGAAGTTTCATACTCTGAATGATATCAGCGCAACTATAAACGATTTATACTGCTGTATTTTCAAAAGTATTACCCATACATTAATAACTGATTCAAGGAAAGCCCCGGAAACTCACAGAACAGAAATCCGACGAATCTTTTACAGTAGTACCATACTAAGTGAATATGAAGTGTAAGAGAAATAGACTATACCGTTTTCTGACAATTCACATCCAAACAGAAAGTAAATGACCACTTTTTTTCGATTGCAGATAAGTTACCATCTAATCTTATAAATGCCATATAAACAATTAATCGCTTTTATTCAAGGGTTGGTTGATTAATTTAATTTATGCAAAACATGCGAGGACTATCTGCCAGCGGAGGTCTTCTGGGATGAAACAGGCTCATATTACGTACGAAGAAAACCATTTCATTCAAGAAAAAAATACAGAATTTTCATATCTGAAAAGAGATGAACCATATCGCTCTACTGCCCTACACAAAAGACGGCACTAAGGCACTGCAATCCAGGAAATTTTAAAAATAATTCGTCAACTGAGCTACCCGGTAGATGGTAATGTCCCGAATGAGCTTTTTATGAAAACAGCTTTGACGATTTTATTCCCGATTCGGCCCGACCGGAAATAAACCTTTGACCATCATTCCTATCTTAGATTTCGTTTTCCAAACCCCTCGTATAAACATTAAAGATGGTCAGTTTAGGACTTTTATTTCCTGAGAAAAAAATCCCAAAACTTATTCCGAACAGAATGGCCACATCAACCAGTGTTCTCATTTCGTTATTTTAATCATTTTTATTTTAATCTTAAAGTGAACACATGTCGTAGTTTTTATATAAAGTTTTATATAAAAATTTTAACTTTCCTAAAAAGGCCTAGGCTTGTCGTAGTTTTATATAAAACTTTATATAAAAACTACGACAAGCCTAGGCCTTTTTAGGAAAGTTAAAATTTTTTAAATGAGTAACATTTTCTTTTCTTTTTAGTTTCTTCCAGTTTGTCTTTCCTTGCCCCCCCCCTCGGTTTCCAACTCTAAACAGACAGGCCTTGTATGCTTTGCCTTAATAATTTAACCTAAGTTTCTAGAAAAAATAAAACTCCAGTTAAAATGCACGGGCTTATATTTTATACAGCGGATAATAAACAGAAAGCATAAAATCAAAATATGCAAAAAGTCCCCACCCCGAAAGTGTAAATAACTGTAAATAATTTTTAAAAAAAAATAATCATTTTGTGAAAGACTTTATACAACTGACACTAGTGCTAAATACTACATTATAAAAGATAATTAGAGAATGAAGCCTCCCTAAAACTTAGCTCTGAGCATCCAGCTTTGTTAATCAATCCCTGGGTTAGGTTAGTCATTTATACATTAGAACAAATACGGAGCTTTTAAACATGCGTTAAGGAAAAAAAAAAAAAGAATAAACGCAGTAGCAGTTCGGTTCATAACTGCCATAGGAGGTGATAAACTCTACAGCCATTTGTTTATAAAGTAGTGGTTTTAAGGTTGTGTCTGATGATGAAGAAGAAAAAACATTTACGTAACTTTCACAAAATTTTGAAAAATCTCAACTAAAGTTTTCAACAATAAAAGGTGCAAGTTTATCTGTAGAGCTGACATAACGCCCCCTCTCCATTACAAAAAGCACAACAGACCGCCTTGACAGAAAGGGATGCCTTTCGCTCATTAGTAATCAATCAGTAGCACTTCAGAAACACCTTAAAAAGCGACCACCCAAGAAACCGCGCACGCCTCTAGAGGAGTAGCACCATCTCTCTCTCTCTCTCTCCCGCTAGATCACCTCACTAGGAATTTATATTTTCACACAATTAACTAGAAGCATGTTTTGGGTTAAAAATTTCGGCATTGAAAAGAACTTTCAATAGTGCTCGGTTGGCTAACTTAAAACGGTGCCATGCCCGGATTTTTCCTAGTATCACGTACACTTCATTCCCCCCCCCCCAAGATGTTTTTCATTTTTTTTTTTTTCCCAATTTTTCTCGAAAGTAAGAATATATTTCTTCTTGAGGGTACGAAGCTTCTCCATGCAGACACGTGCAAGCACACACACACATACACACCGGGAGGGTCCGGGCAGTCAGGAGGGGGGGGGGAACTAGTAATGAAAAAGGAATGGGAAATACGGTTAATTTCTCTAAGACACGTTTCGAGAATTACATTCGAAGAACCAATTAAACGAAATGAACATAGACAAGAAGATAGGATATAGCAAGTAATACCTTTTCGAACCACAATCATCTTAACATTCTAACAGTCTGCAAAGCCGATTTTTATATTTACGTTATCTCACTAAAAGGTATATTTTTACACTTTCTGTTTTTTCTTGGCTTCTGTCACAATTATTCATCCATAGATTCGATTATTCAGATTAAGTTAAAGCACACAAGAGCTATTTGGCTAAGGGGCAGGTAAAGGAACATCGTGAAGGACTTTCAAAGGGAACTGGGTCTTATTCACTTCATATATGGGGAAAACATTGAAAACGCGCCTGCAGTTAACACATTAGCTCAGATTTTAAATCTATGCTGAACTACTAGTGTTTAATATTCTTTACCACTCAGCCGTTAGTAAGTAAGCGGATTTTAATCCCTTTCTGCACGACTTTTCAGAAATAACGGATGTTTTCTCTTTTCATGTGGGAACATCTATCTGCAGCGCTTCCGGACTCCAATGAGTCATGGTTTAGTTGATTAGTTGATCACGGCAAATCACACGACGGCCTTACGGAAGTGATGCCTTCGTGGAGGGTTTTCTAAGTGAAACTGACTCGTATACACGTTACACATGGCGAAAACCACGAAAACGCCCAAGCAGCCAGCCTATTCGCCGGGATTCGAACCCTAGACCGAATTGCCAGTGTTCAGCAAATTTACCACGCGGCCGCTGGTGGGCTCCATAATTCTAAGCATTTTTTTGATTTGGTAATTGGAATTATAAACTAATTAAGCACTTCTGACTGACACTTTTTGCATGTGTTCACAAACCAGTGAAATTTTCTAGGTTTTGTGTTGTGCTTAATTGTTTAACTTCTATTTTGCTGGAGATAACTTGCGTTAACACAGTTTAAGGAACCGTAGGATTCAAGATAAACCCGCAAAACAAGAACTGAGAGCTACAAGTCTTTTACAAAGACATATATAGAATAGATAGCTTCGCAACATTATTTACTCATTAACTAATAACCACTATTTATATATTAATTAGAACTTTTAAATTCTACCTCAGCTTGTATTTAAATTCTTGGTCTGAAAAATCACGTAACATTTTAAGCCTAATACCCGCTTTTTAAAACTTTTTTGTCACTGAAAGAAAGTCGCGGAACCCATTTGGAAAGAAAAAAATGCACATTTCTCAATCAGCATCGAAACTTTCATCGTTAAAACATGGCAGTGGTATTCATTACTTTTATATTATACGTCTAAGCCTAACGTACTAAAACTGAGCAGATTAATAAAAATATTTAGCTGCACTAGTATTTTTACAGTCTGAAAATGTGATTTTTTAAAGGCATTTTTAATGGTAAGCTACCTTTCTAGAGACAGAAGTTTTAAAGGGAAAGACATTTTTAAAGGTAAACTAACGGGAAATATGAAAAACCGGAGAATTTTCAGATCAGTTTTCAGCAATAGTTCTTATTGATAATAGAATATATATTGTTCGTCAAACTTAAAGATGGTTGACAGATATAAAACATTAATGTTACTAGTTGAAATGTCATCAAAAATAATTTGTACTACATTGTTTTGCATACATTATTATGTTTACCAGTTGTTTATTATCAGAATACTGAATTTCAAATATATGGAAAATTAAAAATGACTGGAAAATTATCTTCCCCGTTTTTCAAATCCTTCTATAATTTCGCGTATGCTGCATATGAAAGGTATAATGTTCATAAACTAAACGGTTATCAGATGTATTCCTTATAGAATACCGTATTCTCTCGTGTATAAGCCTCACGTTTTTCACAAAAAGCAAATAAAAAGACCCAAGAATGGTTTATACGTGCGAATGATTAGAAATAGGTACATAAAAACATCTGGCAACACATATTTAACAATCGAGTACAAAATCCATTGTTGTCGGATGAGCAGGTCGTTTAAACGAAAATATGGGGCAACATATTTGGCTACATGCATATTTTAAACAGCAAGTTATTAGATTCTCTTAGGAAAATAGGAGTCGAGCTGCAGCACGTGATTTTGACATGGATGAATCAAACAAGCGACGGTGGAAAAAGCAGAAGAATGAACTTCAAGGAACAGGCTTCAAGAGGAAGGCGTTTCGAGGAAATGCAGATGAGTATATGCAGTTGGAAGATAATGTTTTATCGTATGTGAATGAAAAAATAAGTTCTGGTTATGCTGCAACTGTTAATACTTCCAACATGTGTATGCTGTCACTTCCAAGCTCGTGAAGCAGCTAGTCAAATGAAGATACTGTGAATATCTTGAGGATAACATACTGAGGGATATTGGTACCAGCGATAGCGATAGTGATGGTGCAAGCAACTCTTCTGGTGATACCAATGAATAACAGAAACATGCTCCTTTTGACCCATAATAAAAATTCTGTCTCAGTGTGGTAAGTATCGTTTTTATTTTAGCTGCACACCTCCAAAGCGAAGAAAATATTATAGATGACAGGCTAATGGCGACTTTTATTCAAGAATTTTTTTTTTTAATTAGAGGTTAAAAATAAAGTTACGGCTTATAAATCTGATAATATAGTATTTTATAAATTTAGGTTTTACATTAGGTTACAAGATCTAGAGTAATTGAATTGATTCTTTCTTTTTTTTTAATTAAAAAAAAAAACTTGTGAGCTGAAATGTATAATTCCTTAAAGCCATCAACTGATATTCAAATGGAATAAAAGAAACACTCAGAAGAGAAAACAATTGAGGGAAGGAATGCATATGGAAAAATCAACACTTTTTTAAGATAATTTTTAAAAAATAACTTTTGCGAAATTTCTGTAGGGAGGGAAAGTAGGTACATTGACATATGCCCGTTTCTTTCAATAATGTTAAGTTCATAGTCTACTTGTGATCAGACTGTCTGTAACATTTCAGGAATGGTAGCTATCCCAGCAGAACAAATGCAATACTTCAGGTCCTTTAAACTCTCCACTTTAATTTACTGCTTAATAAGCATTCATTTCCAACTTAGGAGAATATCTCAATCAGGGTTAAAGGAGTCAAAATTCGGAAAAACTAGATTAGTTGATTCATTATGATAGAGGTGGTATTTCTGCATATGTAGCAAACTACCGCTTATGATGTTTGCCCTCCAAAGAAGTCTAATTCCATAATATTAAGAGTACGTATTTTTACAATACTTTACTAGTTTAAATTTTAGACATGTATACAAAAATTGTATTTTTTAAATTTTATTTCCTTTGAAGATGAAAATTCACTTTATTCAAACTACCCATTTCTTGCTGTTTGACATTCAAGCTAGTAATGTATCATATGATGTGAACAGAAGTTTCGAAAATATATGTGATTTTCAGTTGATATTGCCATAACAATAATGGTTGTAATGTGCTCATTACATTCATTAATTAGGCAATAAAATTAATCAATGCCCATGATCAACAATAAAATTAATGAATGTCCATGCTCATTACATTCATTAATTAGACAACAAAATTAATCAATGCCCATGCACCTTTTTCTTTCACAGAAGTTCTACCAAAATTGAAAAACTAAAACTCGATTAATAAATTTATAATATAAAAGCTTGTCAGGAAGTTCTGCCAAGCGGGTCATAACTAATGTATTTTTAACAATTTCAAATGAATTATTACTTAAATACAGTCCTTTAGATAAAAATACTAAAATTGATTTTTTTATTTTGCAGTAATGAATTTGCAATGGTGAGTCAAAAAGAAATTCTTTTTAGGATTCCTTATGACATGTGGTGAAGACAATGCATGGTAATTCATGGAAAGTAGAGCAATGTGTAGAAGAACAATGTTAATAGTGTTTGTAGATGACTTCTAACACAAGTATTCATGTCCAACTCAGAAGTGGAAAATCTCAGTCAGTGGTAATGTACTCAGATTTGGATAGTTGAATTAATTTATTCAAAATTACAAACGTATATCGTGATAGGGGTCTACATATGTCATAGTAAGTCTTACAATGTTCCAGTGTGCTTAGGATAGCCATGCACCTACTTACAAAAGGATTAGTAAGATGGGTTCCCGAGCACCTCACAAAGATGGTGATGGTTCAATGAAAAGGAATTTACCAAGATTTTCTAAAAACACCAATGAATCACAGCTTTTTTATGACTAATGGTCTGATCACAGGTAATGAAATGTGACGTATCTTTACGACTTTTATCCTAAAGAACAGTCTATGGAAAAGCGCCACTAATCATCGGCAGAGGAGAGGGAGGGAAAAAAAAAAAAAAAAACAGAATTTCCAGATCAACTGCAAAAGTCGTGGTAACTGTGTTTTGGGGTTAATTGGGGTTAAGATGAAGTGGCTTTCATTGATCACTGGTGCAAAGTCAAACAGTAAACAAAAAGAGGAAAGACACTGAGATATTAAACAAACTGCATAGAACAGTGAACAGTAAAAATAGCGTGAAGACTCCAGTATACCATGATAATGGCAGACTTAACATAATCATTTCGCCCAAACTAAAATTGCTCAACTCAGGTAGACAATCACGCTTCATCCAGCATACCATTTCAACTTAGTCTCTTTAATTCTATCATTTCTGCATCTGTGTTGCCATTAATCCAGCTCAAACATGGAACTCAAAGCAATAGTAAAGGCTTCTTTTTAAGCCAAATGTGGCAGCTTTTTTAAAGTGCTTTCAGATTAGAAAGGAAAAGATGGGAAACGTAGTCATAGTGGTGATGGCTAGATCAAGAACAGGGCACGCACAAAACTCAACTATACTTACACCAAAATTTTCTCTCATTTTATTTGAAAACAGGCATCACTTACCGATCAATCCTTGTAGATCACTGCAAAAATTTGTAAGGTATCTCTTTTGATATTGATGGTGTTTAAATTGTTGATCAGTTATCCTGCTGTATTTAGTAAACTTTACCGCATTAGAAGTTCTTAAACTTTTGGTATTTAAAAAAAAAGTTTAACAGCTATAGTCTATTTAACGACTCTTAAATAATCTAAAATTAGTATTCCGACATACAATCAAATTTTGATAAGCAGAAATTGAATATAGTAGGAGAGAAAGCAATTAACTGAATACTCAGTTTATCAAAGAAGGTTATTAATTTCGAATTCTATCGAATTCTATGTTTCTACATCCAGTTCAACTTATTAAAGCTCTACTGTAATTGCAAATCAAGCTTTCAAAAATATAAAATAAAACTGAAACATTTTTAAAGCCTTATTAAGATGAATCTGATAAATAACACTTTTGAAAAAATATAAATGAAAAACACTAATACATGGAGAGCCCAAAATACTTTCTCTTACCTTGGCAGATAAAGGTATCGTAGTAAGACAACAGATTTGCCCGTTGAAGTACTCGGTACAGCTGAAGCTCAGATTCGTTGGTAGGTTGAGACGTCATAGCTACTGCCAAAAAAAAGTACTATTAAAGCGAAACCGGATTAGCATCTAAAATAAGCATATAAAATCACAACTAAGGCATGCAAACAGCATTCACACTACGTAAAGTACGAAACAGCCAAATTAAACGAAGTTCACTAAATTCAAATCCTGACACTGCTTCATGCCTGATTTAAGAATACATGCAATGCTTCTGTAACTTTCGCATTCAGATTCCTTAATTTCTCCTGTAAATTTTTAGCTATGGGTATTTAGTGTAATTCAATTTATTTGGTAAACTGAAATGAATAAAAGATTTTGCGTACATTACGTATTTCCTTCTTTTATTAATATGATTCAGTCCAAGAAAATACGACGCATGCAATTTCTGTTTAAGGAGATTTAGTGTGCTAAAGCCATTCTTATTACAAGGCACATAAATAACATAGTTCAATCATAAGTCTGCAGTAAGATTATGGTACTATAACAACCGACTTAGATGTGAAGCAAATCTCACATTTATATACATCTGCACTGCATTTCTGTTACTTACATGTCCTTATTTCATTTAATGTGGCACCATAGTAAAAGTATAAAAGAATACTATAAATTTATACCTAGATTCCACGAGAAAATTTAGTTGTCAAGCTAAATTATGTATTATTTCAGTCAAGTATTGAATGATGCAAAAGTTATGAGGAGGAGCAGCCAACAAGAAACTAAAAAAATGGGAAGAGACACCTATTCAGCTACGAGATATGGTACTGGATCTTATTTTTCTGCATCTCTACTTTCTTCAGCCTCATCAGTAGCTGTATTAATAAGATATCTTAAACCGGTAGTTTTACTCGCATTCCCTGGACAAGTAAGGGATTTATCATATCCAGCCAACGTTATTTTCCACAAATTATGTGTGTAAGGAAATATGAAAAGCAACGTTTATGAGCTGTAATAAAGCATTATTTTTATTACTTTCGTTGTTAAAATAAGGAAGAACAACTGCTCAAAATCTCTGCAATAAAGGAAAGAGAGTGTTTCTTCAACGGATTTGCTTCAATGGTGTTCCCCATGCCCTCCAATTTCAGGTCAAATAAGAATTTTTTAATTAACAGAGACAGCATGCTGCAATTAAAAATTTTTGTATATGTAATACACAAATTAATTTAATACTTTGTAATCATGAACTATGCTTATAAATAATCCAACTAGTTTAATAAACAAATTATTCCTTCTTTTTCTAAAATAAATAAAAGTTTTTTTCACAAATATAAAAATTTAGCTTTAAAAATAAACATTCAAAAGAATTAGAGAATAAACAAAGACGAAAGATTAAAAAAATTGGATAATCAAGAACCAATAATTAGAAAAAATTATTTTTCCCTGATAGATATGAAAGAGATAATTTACAATCAGATTTTACTAGTCAAATAAACACTGAAAATTTCTTCCATTTTAACTCCCGAAAATTAGAAAACTATGTTTCTTCTACCCTAATTAACAAAAAATTAATTTAATTGGATTTAAATTTTCATGTGAAACTACACCAGAAATAGCAAATTAAAAAAAAACATGCAATTTAATAATTTTTGATGCTAAAACCAAAAGTCATGCCTTCACCTGAGGCAAAATGGTAAATACCTGCCCTTATGTGCATTATAAGTTTATATACATATGTATGTGTTCTGACAAGTAAGTAATGAGACAGATTTTACTATGATCAGCCGTTTGTCAGGTTATACATGTCTTCCAAATTGCCAAACCTTCATTTACAATCTAGTAATATTCTAATACACCCTACTAAATATGATGGAAAACCACTTCGTTTAGTTATACCAGAATGTTGTTGCAGGGTAGAGTAATCAATAAACATTAACTTTTGTTTTAAATTTGAAAAAAGAACTACTAAGGCGGAGGAGTTAATGACAGCAGTGCATGAAGATTATTGTTTATTTCATGCAAAGATATTCTGATGGTACGCTTGATTCCACAGTTGCGAAGAAATTCAGAAAGTTTGCAGTTAAAAACGGATAAAAAAAGTTAGAATTCCTATCTTGAAATGAACCAAGGTGGGAAAAAACTTTGCGGTGAAACGCTTAACAGTATTATCTGTTTTGAATGAACAGATATATATAATATGTACACAAATGATAAAGGTCTCACTCATTATCGGATAGGAGAAAGAAATATTCTACAAATATAGTACAGATAGCGCTCAAAGTTTCCACCACCAGTTACAATAACTAGTACTTAAATTTATATTTGCCCTACAAAAAAAGGTTTTCGATTACCCCCCATACGATGTAACATCGGTAGGGCATGCCTATACATATTTAGTTGATGTGATTTTTAAATCCCAGTCAACGGCAACCGAATTCTCTGCCATATCAGAAAATACAGAAAGGTACAGCTGTTATTTAATATTTTCCACAAAGGTGATTCTGATGATCTGTACGCTTCGCTAACGTCTTTGGTGGCAGAACGCAAGAATATATTCTGCATTGCGAAGCACTTAGTTTCTCCGGTTGAGAAAGCTACATTTCTCTTCCAATTTCCAAATGGCGATAATATATAATATATATATATATATATATATTAGAAATATTTTTACCGGGTTGCTTTTAGGTTTAGGTACTGAGATGCAGAGGTTTTATAGTGCACCGAATATCATTCCCCAAGTGGAGAGTACCTTCTTGACAACTAAACAACTCATCGGCGCAAGCCACCTGCAAGTTTTGGTTGAAGGGAACTCAAACGTGTTGTACAGACATTAGGTAATTTGGAAACAGGAGTAATGAAAAATTAGCAATCGCATTCGCCGGGATCGAACCACGAACCTCTGGGATATCGGTCCAGCGTGCAGAACCACTGCACCACGAAGGCACGCTAGGAAAGTGGGAGAAATTTCTTATAGTATATAAAAAAACCAAAGCTATTTTTCAAACTTACACTCAGGAGCAAAAGTGGCAGTGACTAATGGCCAGCCGCAGAGACTTCCTCGGCCGTTCCTCAACTTCTGGCCTGTTTTCGGATTGAGGTGATGGCCAGTTCCTGAGTGGATTGCCCGTTCCTGATCTGATAGTCCATTTCAGATCTGAAGGACTGTACTTGATCCGCTGGCAAGTGTCCTGAAGGGGGCAAGTCCAGCACAGAATATTTTTTTTAACTGTATAACTTTCCCGATATTATTATCTTTACGATGCGATCTCTTAATTTAATGACAGCATCCTTTTTCTTTGTTATATTAGTTTTCTGTTACTTTGAAGGAAAAGCCCTGGTTCAGTTGTTATTAGAGTCTGTCTTGGTGAACATATTTTCTGTTTAAAATGAAGTCATGCGGGGAGAGGTTGTTTCTGGCCATCAAAATAACACACTGCACTGGAGCTTTATAACCGTTATGATTACACACAACACAGAGCAAAATAATTTTATTTTTTGTGTATTTAACAAATCTTACTTGGTTACAACATGTACGGCATTTTCTTTCTCCTTGACGCGTGCTTTCGTGGAATGCACACTTTTTCACGTCTCCTGCTCAAAAATAAATCTAATGACACTACAAACAAAACAGAAATAAGGCTCGAATATCAAGTTTTGACAACACTTATTAGTTCCTTTTAAAGTATTATATTAGAGCATTTGCCTAAATCTTTCATTTAATACGTCTTTACTGCAAACAAGATAATTCTAAACAAATTGAAATTAGCTTAACATATCCTACCTTATAATATTTATTTTCCTAAGTGTATTCCTCAATATTTCTTAAGGAAGTACTACTCAAATAAACAAGGAATTAGCATGATTATCGCTTTCTATTTAACTCAATTTTTGTCATCTATTTACATGTTATCCGTAAACCGGACGTCTTACGGTCCACCAGCGGTTGTCCTTCACCAGGTAGTTCGAGCAGGGTTCAGACCCCGGGAAAACGAGCTAGCTGCATGGAAGGCTTTTCTGGTTTCCCCGTGCATAATGTGAATACGCATCAGTTTCCTTTAAAAAGTCCTCCATGAAGGCCTCTCTCTCCATATGCAGATAAACCCTGATTTAAGTAATTCCAAATCAAATTCAGATGTTGAGTTTTTTATAACTTTTTTTAAAGTTTTAAAAACTTATCAACTGAATTAATTATGTGAAGAGTCTGAAGATATTTCCCAGCATTCGGTTGCTAAAGCAGGTAAAATGTATATTAATCAGAAACAATATCCTATAGTATAATAATTTAAATGCTTAAATCTTTCAAAGATTGCTAACGAAGTAATGAAAACTTTTGAAGAATATAAGACTTATCGTCAACATGTTAAGCTTTGAATACTATTGGACATCCGGAGAAAAATGTAACCGAAACTTTGTCTACCACTTTTAAGTCAAGGGAATGAGATACTTCTTTCAGTTCAAAAATGCCAGATGGCAAATCAATGAATAAAACATTTTAGAAGTAACTTGTCAATTTCAATGCAAGTCAACAACCCCTTTCCTCCTTCAATGCACTGCAATATTTCGACCCTGGTTTGCGAACACCGACAACAATGGACCGTGACATTGCAGAAACAATTAAAACATAATAACCTCAACGAACGAGATGAAATCTTTAAACTTTCTGAAACAAAAGTATCTCTAGCTAGCGTATGGCTCAGAGCGAAAGAAAGAAAACGATCGATTCCATCCGTTTCCTGAAATTGTATATATATAAGTGATGATAGCGGAAATCGATAACAAACAAGTAACAGTCGAAAATAATGGATCAAATAATTTCTCCCGGCAAGCAGCTTCTCACTTCAGAAGATGACTCAAGTTAGATAAATATATGTGTATATGCATTAAAAAGAAGGGAAAAATAATTTCGCGCTACAGTATGGAATTTACGCAATAATGAACAATAAAACATGTTTTACGAAAGTAAGTTACAATATCTGTTACCATTTTCTAAATTACCATGGAAGGAAAACTAGAAAATAACTAATTTCACCATCTTCAAGGCTAGTAATGGAATTCGAAAATAAATTCTAAATATATATGCAAAGGGATGAAGTTAAATAAAAGTTATTTAGGTTACTTATTAAATCAAAGTACTAGAAAGCTTATCTCTTAAACATACCGCAAGGTTGTTTCTGATACCTAATAATTCTTCCTATTGAGATCAGACTGTCACATTCCGACTTACGCAGAGTACTGCCACCATTATAATCTCAAGGATAAGGAGCTCCTCTCCCCCTCCAAAGAATTTATAGGCTGTAGTGGAAGTTATATGATACAGTCTCCCAATTTGTAATGCAAATCTCTGCGTTTAATCCATGTATTTCATACCGGTGATGTGGGACTAACACGTCGTTCCATTAGGTGACGAAGTCACGATGACAGGTTCATAGGCAGCGTCCTACCTTGTGCTGAACACGTGAAAACGTTTTTGACCCATAACTTTGATAAGTATAGCACTTCCAACGTGAAATCAACTTAAAATAGATGGCGATGAAAAATCCCGAATTTTAAGAGTCTCTTATGGTAAATAAGATTCCTTGTAGGGTGAAAATTATAGCAAATCTTGAAAAACAAGGGATGTTTACATATACTGCTACTCTCTTGGCCACCATTAATATAAATTCTGGGAAGACTTGACGAAACTGCTTTAGAAGTATCATTTTCAATGATTAATTGGTAGTTCATATTTTTCAGTAAATAATCATCAGCAGTTTTTTTCTTGACTTCCCAAACATTGGCAATCTATTGCACATATGGCAAACTAAATTAATCCTGATGACATTCTTATGATCCAATCACAGAAATACCGTATACTAGCAAACAGAATTCCTAAATTGAGGACTGTATACTTTTCTAAAGATGCAAACGCACGGGGGAAGAAAAAGAGAGAGGAGAATGGACCCCTACTGACACTCGCTTAAAATAGATCCTTGCCAGTTTTAATCATCTTCATTAAAATCTCGAGTGTACTGTTATCTGCCATTTTTATATTTTATACTACAAAGTGAATAATACTATGCCAGATAATAGCTAAGAATCCTGAATAAAAATAATACTATGCACGTATAAATTTTAAAACTTCAACTAAAATTAATGTTATGATATCTAAGACATTCTTGATGTGTGACTTATGGTGCAATGCCAGTGCATCCAGCCAGTTACTTGGAAAAAGTGGTTGAATTATTTTTTAAGATAACCCATTCATTAAGTATATCTATTTACCAATTATTAACGGTATCAACTCAGAGCTGGATTAACCATTGAGCAAAATAAGCACAAGCTTAGGGCATCAAGAAAAAGGGGCACTACAAAAAGTTCCTTAGAAATTCAGGAAAGAGGGCGCTAAAAAAATTTACAATTGCCGATTTTACCATGGAATACATATTACGGGTAAACCAAGACCGAGAGAAAAGAGGAAAAAAAAAAAAAAAAAAAAAAAAAAAGAGGCGTTAATTTATATGCGGCGCCATCAACATCTTTTGAGCGCTTAGGGCCTCTAGAAGTCTTAATCCGGCCCTAATCAACGAAATCCTTACGCTAAGAATTTGCGAAATCTTTCGAGGCTTAAATGTGGAAATACATAAATATAAGTATTCACTAGCTGAAAGGTATAATGGTACGTAAGACGACTATCTCGCAAGATGTGCTGTCATGCAGAATTTCTTATGGGGAAACTGACTGATATATGCAATGCAAAGGGAAAATCCTTGAAAACATAACTGCAATAATCCTTTCCGCCACCAACAATCAAACCCAGGATGAAGTAGGTTTAGCTGCTTTTCGGCCATTTGGTCGTAGCACTAGGTTACTGCATATAAGGGAACTACTCTGAAATATGGGCGTCTTCCCAAAAGTCACAGAAATCACAAATTTATCAATTTAAGCCTAGAGATAAAGTAAGAAATAAAAAAAGCATATTAACTTATAATAATGAAGCATTATAAACACATTATTTTCGTAAAGTCTTAAAAACATTAGGTTACAGTTGAATCAAAAAGAAAAAAAAGGTGAAATAGATAAAACCAACGAATTATTGCAGTTCAGCGGCTTGAATGTTTTGTTGCCAAAGGTCCTGCGGTGCATAGAGTTTTCGCAATTCATAATGCGAAAACGAACTAGTTTTGCCTACGAAGACATCTCTCCTAAAGTAAATAGTCTTCAAGGTTTTGTCACAGTAAATATTACATATTTCCACAGATAAAACGATAGTTGAATTAAAAAAAGGGGGGCCCCAAAATCGGGGATTGTCTTACAGAAGATACAAAAAAAAAATTAGATTACAATTTATATAAATTAAAACCATTATAAAATAAATCACTCATTAATGTACTTAAAATCCTGCAAAATCATTACATACATCATCTAAGGCAAATAGCTCCTCAATTACATACTCACTTTCGTTACTGAGAAGCTCGTCATATGGGTCCCCTTTTGTACCTACACAGTCGATTTCCGCATGTATCACATGACAAATTGTCCTCAGCGTCATCCATAACATTAGAAATCCCACACTTTTTGAAAGATTTGATCACGATGTCCACTTTTTGTCATAATTTGATAACAAAGTCACATATCAGATCAAGTGACGCAACCCACATAGCTGCACATTTCGTATACAACTTTTCACCACTCATCATAGAGCTAATCCATTGTTCACATATGTGGTTTATTCAAAGAGATGTCTAAAGATTAGAAGTTAAACCCTCCAGTATAATAATATTCTTAGTACTGTTTCGTGTTAAGCGATTTTTAGTGTTCTCACAATTGCGTGACTGTGAATAGTTTTCCTTTTGAAAATAACCATGAATTTTAAATTTGTTCCATATGCTCTACATATTAATACTGCTATAAACCTGCTCGTTTCATAGCATGCACTTCTAACAGAAACAGTTTTTACACCTTTTATTTCCACAGTTCTACCGAAATCGCAGTTCATCGGCGTTTCCTCCATATTTCCAATATTAGATAATGGAAAGCTGTATTTTTGCCTCATACAAATAACAAATTCGTGACTTTATGGTCAAGATCTTGTGGTAATTTTTGTAGAATTTTTATTTTCTGTTACCAGGTTTATTTATTTATTTATTTATTTTTTCTGTTCATGAAAGGATTGCACCAACCTACTGTTGCTTTAAATTCTTTGTCTTGTTCTGTGTAGGCTTATGTCCAATTCAATGCATAACACCTAATAATATATATCTTGCAACAACATAACAATTCTACCTCTGTTCTTGCACCCTTCTACAACGTTATTTTCTAAATCTGTCTAGGAAGCTATTCCTATCCTCATCGAACGTTTTATCATTGGCATGTTTTTAAAAGCATCTTCATTCTTTCTCCAGTCTCTTACCATCTACTCCATTATACCGAAAGCCCTTACTGCAGTACAGTTGTTCCATTCTTTAGCCTTTACGCCGATTACACTTATAGCACAAAATGTTTGAACACACAAAACAACCTATAACGAAACTTATTAGAGGTACATGCGAGTTCGTGATTTGGCACGCGCTTCTACAGGATGTGCTGCCACATTCAAGAAAATAAAATCTGAAATTTGTTCCAGATGATAGTTGCTGATCTAAAATAAATTCATAGGCCATTTATAGTTTGAGCAATTTATAGGCCATTTAAAACTTTGATAAAAATTTATACTTCGTCTTATCTGAAAGTCGTCTTATCTGCGGAAATACACGGTAACCTCAGTCTCAAAGCAGAAGATATAAATAATATTCCTAACATTTCGTAACATACAGATGCGCCTAAAATATACAAAAAGACGAATTTCTTGATTCACGACCTTACTAATGTCATGGATTTAATATTTCAAAAGATGTTACAACCCATATGAATTCCAAAGTATGACTTCACACTCGTCAACTAGCTTACTGCTTAAAACAGTCAGCTTTTAAATAAGGAGCTTAAAGGAACTTACAGTAATGAACCAAAAAACTCTAGAGAGAATCGAATAATGTTTACCATCATGTTATTAAAATAGTAACACTAATGTGCACTTTACAGAGTAAATAACATTAAAGTTTTTAAACAAAAGTACAGAAAGATATGCGTTACAGAAATATTAACTTTTGAATTTAACAAATGTGAAAACATGCAGTAAAGGAATACATTCCATACTTAAAAATGGATGAAAGACGAAAGAAGTGATTATTCTATAAAGCTATGTAACACCTGATGATTGAAAAATTGGGTCCTTGCGTATCACAGCTATTAAAGAACGATTACATTACAATTAATTAATTCCATCAAACAAATAATTTTTCAGATTGCTGCCTGACTGAAAGCTCAGGTAGTCGTGATATAAAGTCAAATCAAAGGAGAATTCAGTAATTATTAAGGCAAACGAAACCACTCAGTAGTAATAACGTGATTAATTGCCCGTTAATGCTTCAATGAACATTCTGAACCGACCTAGCAATTCGCACAAAGCAAATATTAAGACTTTCTCCGCCCCTCCAAGCCTCTCTTACACACACACCGACACTAAATCATCAATTAAACACTTAACAAGTCGTACCAAATCCTCGGTTTGTTAAGTCACGCCAGCAGCGCGGACAAGGAAGATAACTCATCTGCCAAGGAAGAAAATAAGATCTAACTTTAAATGATGAATGAAATATGCAGGTGAATAGAAAGATTTCCATAATTGTAATGCATCATATTCGCGCGCCCAAGGCGTGAATGTTGTCTTGCACGCAAATAAGCGGGTCTTGCACTAAAGGAGCTTGAAGAGTAATTACGCCCTTCATCACAAACATGTTCAAGCAAGTTTTTACGTAGACATTTGAGCGCAAACGAGTTTATACTAAATGCGTCTACAAAGATTTTAAAGACTTGATTAAATTAATACGAAGTAAAACGTACACGGAAAAATGTTATTAATACAGCCTATACATAGGCTGTTAGTCAAGAATGCTATTAACCTATGACCTTTTTATCATTCTACTTAACGTAATCGCACCGGGAGAAAAGATTTTATTGTGCTACACGTCAAAAATGCAGATTCCGTTTAAAATTCGGCTCTTTAGGATTAAGAACTTCAAAGATGATTTTAACTCTTCGTTAAAGGAAATCGTTAGGGGAATTAAATGGAAGTAAAATAAAGTTGTTCAACCGACGTTTGTGTATGCATTAGTAGCATAACCTAAAATAAGTCAAGCCCAACTTACAGCAATGAACATCAGACCCTGAACTTTAGATAGCCCCCCCCCCAAGTTTACGAAGGAAATGTTTCTATAGGCCTTTTCAGTTTTAATTCTAAATGCTCAGACTATGGAAAAACGCCATATTATATACTTCCTGTTTTAAAAAATACAAAGGTAAAATGTTAAATATTCTAAACTGGCTGCATTTTTAAACAAATGAAAGTAAGAAATAAATCTTTTCAGCAAGGATTTATTTCCTCGGACATAAAACAGATAAAAGTATTGAAATATTTTAACGAATTTCATTTCGCCAAAGATTAATTAAATAACAATAAACCAATCAATAAATCAGTTTCACCATTTAACATCATAATTAGGCTTTCGAGCTCTAGACATTTTTCTAAATTAATTTCAAAGCTTTTTAAAAATGTAAGTATTATAATACTTTATTTCTTTCATAATACAAATTGGCAAAATAAAGGAAATTAAAGTTAAATTTGAAAAAAAAAAAATAATAATGCAGTAAGTGCAATAAGTTTAAGTAAAATGCTATACGTTTATTTTTATTTAACCTAGAAAGAATTAGTGATTCGAACAGCAGAAATTCCAGACGTATCTGTCCCGATAACCAAGGTTCTGCGACTTACTAAAATTGGCAGATTTTTAACAAATGCAGAAGGTTTAAAAAAAAATCAATCCAATTTGCTAGATCATGAAATATTTTGAACAATTTTATCTGAAAAAAAGAACACAGACATCAGTTAAGTTTAGCGATCACCTCTGATTAGTAATGGCTTCCTAGCTTAATTCATTAAGGTGTGGTGTGTTGGTGTATTTAATTATGGCAAAGCACACTAGGGCTATCTGCCTAAGGGGAGGGATGCCTTTCGTGGAGGACTTTCTAAGGGAAACTGGCTCGTATACACGTTACACATGAGGAAAACCACGAAAACGCCCATGCAGCCAGCCAGCCCGTTCGCGGGACTCGAACCTCGGACCGAACTACCAGTGTTAAGCGACTTTACCGCTCGGCCGCTGGTGGGCGCTAATTCATTAAGGGAAAGTCAACAAGGGTTAGCTGCCGCTGCCTTCGTGGAGGACTTCGAGGGAAATTGGCTCGTTTTCTCCTTATACATCGGAAACTGATTGGTGGCAGAATCATTATCTATGAAAGCATACCAGCAAGGGAAGTTACAAATTCTCAAAGAATTTAGATCTAGTAGAAGGATGCTTAATGACTGAACCACTGATATAGTAATAGGAGAAGTGATGATTTAAACTGTAAGAAAACTCAGGCAGTTTTGAAATAAAAAACTAAAGAAGTTGAATAGGAGATCGCAAGATCATGACAGCTTGATAGAAGACTGACATTTAGAATGATAAAGGAGAAGCGACTTCTTTCAATAGTTCCTGAGTGAGTGTAGGTTTTATAAACAAAGATTAAGCCTTTCAATTCATCTACATTCAAATTCTTGCTCATTTTTTTTTAAATCTATTTTCTGCTCTATTACCAACCAGGCAGATGAAAAATATAATTATTATGAGCGAAAAATATTTCCTATACTTATTTATTTACTCATACGTTTTTATTTTGGGAATATCCACATCTATTAAGCCGAACTCTTACTAATGAACTTATTTCTTCTGCTCATTCATAAATATCTACAGCGTCATTAAGTAATTACCGGGAAATTTTCTTTTAATTTTTAGCCTACTCGTATCTCCTGCCCTCTCCCGAATTTTACACATTAATTATAATAATAATAAAAGAGAGATAGCAGAATACAAAAACACCTACAGTTCAAGTCGATGCCCTCAGTTTAATGATGGCTAGAAACCTGGTCCGAAATATACGTATAAAAACCAACGGAAAACTATCCTGCGAAAAATATTAAAATGAATGAAACACTATTCAGTATTAAATACAAACCAATGGAAAACTATCCTAAACTACTAAATACAAAACAAATATTACTTTTAAAAGAAATGACCTTTTTAAACAATATCTCTATTGACTACGTCCTTGCAACATAAAAGAGATCAATAACTAATAAATATAAACATTTCAGTATTTTATAATATATATCATGTTTGAAACTGAATTAAGATGTCCTTTGGCAATTGCTAATACCAGGGTTTATGAACGATTCTTAGTACATTATCACTGCATTTATAATAAACACGCCACTCAAATAGTTATTGAAATAAATGAACTATTAAGTCAAATATGGAAAGAAAGTAATTTGAATACTTTAATTTTTTAATATCCCTAATTAGAAACATTTAGGTAATTACATGGGATTAAAAATGTAATTTAAGGCAGAATTGGATAATTTAAATTAGACAAGATACATGACAGCTATGAGCAAAAGAAGCTACGGGATGAAATCTCGTGCCTCTCTTCCTCTACCAACAACCTCTCGAGAGGGCTTTCAGTTCAACAGAATCCATGCCTTATCTGGGATTCGAACCCAAATCCAACCATTTTATCTTCCTTGCCTTAAACAAAAAGTAGTTTAAGGCAAGAAAGATAAAATGCGATACTTCTATAACTTAGTTAATATGTAGACTAGGTGGACACCTTACAGTTGTCTTTTTTTTTTTTTTTTTTTTTTCCCAACTACAGCTGAAAACAGTGCTGAAGTGAAGCAGTAAATTATATTTAATCTCATAGAATATATGTTAATGCAGTACATTCCACATAACTCTGGGATGTTTGAATTTTTCATCAACAGTTTCCACTCACAGAAGTAATTTAACAAAAAAATTGTTTCTGAGTTAAAACTCTACCCCACTGTATAACATTGAACACATGCATGCAAAAGCACATTCACACGATGCAATAAAATATACAACACATAATGCACACCAATGATACAATAACACACACAAAAGAAATGACTTCAATATTAATTAATTAGATTTATATTTTAATAAAACACGTTAAACATTCAACAGCTTTTTAACATTTTTTATTATTATTATTTATTTTAAACTTTTTTAAAAATAAAATGAGAACGTTATCAGGGGTTTTCAGAAAAAAATTACGCTAAAAAATATTAATTACAGACAGTATTAATATTTGCAACAAAAATCCGCTTTCCTTTCCTCGCGAACAGGAATATCCTCTTTTAATTTATTCAATTCTTCTACAGTTTATTCAATACCTTGAAATTATATTTAAAAATCACATGCATTTTGGCCTCGTTCACGATGTCATCCCTCGTTTTTTTATCAGCATTCTTTTAACACAGCATTTTTCAAAATCTTCATCGAAATTTAAACACAGAAAAACCGTGGAAGCACGTTCGTTACGTTCATTTTAAAAACAAATTAAATTCCTAATTTCAGATCCGCGGTAGGCTCAAAAGTAAGAATAATAAATATTCTGGGCGTTCACGTCCGGTGCCAACACACGGTTTTTATCGGGATCTTCTTTCGTAAGAAACTCTCAACTAAAGCGAAAAAGAATTAGGTGAGGCAGGGAAAGAGGTGAAAAAAAAAAAAAAAAAAGATATGGGAAACATCTACACACGTCTGAGAAGAAAATTAGACTTTAAGAAAAAATAAAAAATTCTGACCGGAAATAAGAACGTTTTCTTAACCCTATCCATAGCGGCATTCGAACTACACTTAGTAGTAACAGCAGCACAAAAAAAATCAGAATTAAAAAACTTATTACTGTTTTCCCAAGAGTTCAATGTACAGAACGGGAAGTTGGACCAATGTCATCAGCCTTTCCAAACGGCAGCTGGCAGATCTGAGCCAGACCCAAAGGTTTCCGATCCTCGTACAGTAAAAGCAACACAGAAAGGCTTGAACGGGGAAAAAAAAAAGTATAAGGGGTAAGAAAAAAATTGGCGTGAAGCTGCAGAGAAAAAGGGTAAACGTTCAACGACCCTAGCCTGCAGAACCCAGAAGAATAGCGTGTAGCAGTAGTAAAATTGCAGAAAAAATATGGTAAAAAAGGAAAATGCCACCGAACTTTCCAACCCTTTCTCCCTCTTTGGATACATTTCTGAACACCTGTCAAAGGTGCCAAAGGTAGAAGACCCTTAAAATTCAATACAGCTAGCGAGATTTTCGTATCGCCAACTGTAACAAATCGTAGCACATTCATATTTCCTAATCAGCACGGCATATACACATACGAAGCCATAAACATACTAGTAAACCTAATACTACCTCAACGTAACCAGGGCATAACAATTTCGGATAATTGTTTTCCCAGATAATTCTTTCTATTTTTTTCGGATAATTCTTTCTATTTTTTTCGGATAATTCTTTCCATTGGCAGGATGCTTTCTCATAAAAAATTGGAATAGTTCGTGTTTGCACGCATCATCTTCGACATTAATCTTGTTTTATAATAAATTTCGAATAAAATAAACTCCAGATTTTTTAATTTAAATTACCTTTTATCTAAATCACATAAAGAAATTAACATGAAGCTGTAATTACAAAAAAAATGTTAGTTAATTGATTATGGTAAGACATTACAGAGCTGCCCACCAAAGCTGCCTTCGGGGAGGATTTTGAAGGTCTTTTTTTTTATCTAATTTTACTATGGCAAAGCACGCGAGGGCTATCTGCCTGAGGAGAGGTATGCCTTTGTGGAGGATTTTCTAAAAGACACTGGCTGGTATCCAAGTTACACATGGGGGAAAAACACGAAAACGCTCATGCAGCCAGCCCTGGAATCGAACCCATGTCGAATAACCAGTATTCAGACACTTTACCTCTCGATCGCTAATGGGCTCAGATTTTTTAAAGAAAGCTGGCTCATAATGGGAAACTGGCGCGAAACTCCTATGTAGCCAGCTCATTTATCAGAGCTGAATGGGGATCGAAATACCAGTGCATAGTGAATTTATTGCTCGGCCGCTGGTGACGCAAAATCTTGTCGAAGTCACTTTCAACGAGATCTTTCAGCACAGCATCTGTTTTAGTTGACGAGATGCATCAAATACTCTATTCTCTGGTATATGAATTTACACATACAAATATACTGCCACCACTTATTTATATTATAAAATGTGTATTTACATCTGAATAGTAAGAAAATGGGCAAGAGTTCAGCAAACAAAATTCAAAATGCCTAGTTTTTCCACATTACCGATTCGGCTTCGATTTACTTCACCGTTTCCAAGTTTCGCAAAATTCGATTATACGAGGTTTTACTATATTTTACTATACAGATACACAAAGAATAATCTGCAGTCAGTATCAGAATTTAATCGCACTCATCAACAAATTTTTAGATGATTACCAGCTTAAAAGAATAGAGTAAATTTTCCACACCATTACAGCATATTTAAATGCGATCTTTTCCTTCTGTACCAGCATCGATACGTTTGGACAATTGCCAGCCAGGTTAAATAAGAACATTTCGTAGGTAGATACGTTACATCTCCCCCCTCTCTACATGCACACTTTTTTTAATCCGTTCGTTCGGATCATTGAACCAAAAAAAAAAAAAAAGGACAATACCAAAAAGCAAGCTTATTATAATTTTTAATGTAATTAAGAAGAACAGAAGTCAGAGTTACGCGATTACAAATTAAAAATAAGATGATGCATCTTAGTTCCACAAAATTAGAAAACGAAAGGAGGTGAACGGAATTTGAGGCTCGTGTTCCACTTCCTTGGGGAAACCAACAAACGGTACCGTTGCTGTAAATGTATGCATTTAACGGTTGAGCATTTAAAACTGAATTTCTAAAGTAAACGGTTAAGAACCATAAGAACTGTATTTTGCTTCACCACAAACATTGATCAAGTGATTAAAAATTATATAATTATTTTAATGTTTAAAAATTATTATATTTAATGCATTAATGGCAAAAGTATTTAAAATCAGTTCGCTGCGAGATAAAAATCTTGTTAGGACATTAGAAAACAAGTATTCTGTCAATTATCCTACATAAAAAAATACTTTTACTGACATAGTGGATAAAGTACATTATAATTTACATTTCTGTGTTTACACATTTAAATTGGAGAACAAAATGAACATAAAATAATTCCTATGGCTGCAAGGAATTAAAGGCATTTCTTCGTGATCTTATGATGCAATGATTAGCAAAATGAACGGGTTTTTGGTGATCTGATGTTCGATTCCGGCGGACAGCACAATAGTGCTCCTAAACTCTTCCTGTCTGCGCACGAAATAAAACTGCTGGATGAACATTAGTCTCCAACTTGGGACTGATTTTGGGGGAGGGTATTTTTCCTTTTCTTCAATCGCTTTTTAAATGGAGGAAAGGGGGATTTAAGGAATTAAAAGCGTTCCTCTAACGTACTCTTTTAGTGGTGCAACGGTTAGGATGTTCAGCCGGTTTTTGAAGATCCCAAGTTTCCCTCCGCATAAAAGTACTAAACATTTTTAATGGTTTCTTCCTCCTAAACGCCTTCTGCCAATGTCTAATAACTAAGTCAATTAATAATCCAATAGAATTATCAGCTTTTTCCCCGAGAACAGAATTTTTTTATTTTTATTTTCATTTTTTCACTTCCTTTTCTTAAAAGAGACCATCTATCACGATTTAATATATTGTTGGAAAAACATGTACATATAGAAGTTAGATCAGCACCTCTATAGTATCACAGATGATTGAGATATTCCTGAACCCAGCTAACTGTTACCATTCCCTCTTTCCCTACCATCAACCGCTCAAGAAGACTTCCAGCTCACCGTATAGTGTCTCGCAGCAGAGACATTATATTCTTACATACATCCATGCCTTTTCCGGGATTCGAAGAGGAGCCCATCGGCATAGATGTCAAGTCACGAACTACTATACTGGCTGGGAGGCGGCAAAAAATAAACAAATAATTATATCCTGTATTAAAATAATTTCTACATATTGATATTACATCAGCAATGTACACACACTCTCTTACTGCATGCTCACCAACGGCCAAGCGTTAAAGTTGCTGTAAACTGGTAGTTCGAAGAATTCAAATCCTAGCGAAAAGACTGGCTGCATGGCCGCTTTCGTGTTTTTCCACCTGTGCAACATGGATATGAGGTAGTTTTCCTTCAAAACGTCCTCCATGAAGGCTTCTCTCCTCTTAGACCATATGAGCCTTAGTGTGCTTTGCAAACAAAAACGAAAACAATCCCTCATTTGGCTAAAGTGAGAAGACGGCCATGGAAGCGTACAAACAAAAATGTACACCTCGTTTTCTCTTATTCGACTCAAAACTTTTTTTCTAATATATATATTAAGCAACAATTTTTTACACCTAAAATTTATACCCACTTACTTGCTACTCATTTTTCAGCAGCTCCCTAGGCGGAGAGAAGTTAGTGTATCCGTATACACTAACTTCTCTCCGCCTTTATCAAAATTAGTGTAAATGGAATCACTACTTTACAAAATCAATAAGAAATAATTACAATTTGAAGAAGACTTAATTAAACGTTAAAATTAAAATTCGTTGAATTCATCCCAAGCCAGTTTTACCTTTCAAAAGGCAAAGAATACATAAAACAGCTTTACTAATTTATATTTCATTATAAGAGGGGGGAAGAAATATTGAAGATGGCAATCGAAATTAACTACTTCCTGTTTACGACATAGAAAATTTTATAAACGAATATCTTTTATTTTTGCTTCTGCTAATTACTAAGCTTTCAAACGCAATATGAAATCTATGCATGTCATAAAGTAAGTAATAACTGTCAAAAAAATAAAAATGATGACTTTAAAGGACTAGAAATATTATAATCAAAGGGTTGGCTGTAATAAACAAGCTAAAGCAACGATAAATTAATTAATAAACCGACGATAGCAAAACATTAAATTATCCAAAAGTACATAAAAACTTAACGTAAAGCTTAGGTTTTTGCCATCCCTGATTGACTGACATATACTAACGAATTATTGTGATCATGGTTTAGATACAAATATTCAGGAAAATTTTAGAACACTGACTTAAGTACTAAAAGATAAGTGATATGACAAATTAACAATAATTTTATAAGATTCACTCAGACATTTAGCACATGGAGAGAAATAAATATAGTTTATTTTGCAAAAAATTCTCTGTCAAGGCACATATATTATGATACATTTTTCAAAACATAATAATAAATACATTAATGATGGAACAAAACTCTTTTTAATATGCCTGAAAGATTATCCGTCTTATAGGTACAGAAATGATAATTAATAAAAGCAAAGTAATTAAAGCGCCTTCTCATAAAATGAAGCTGTCGATAAGAAATTTGATTTATTTTAATTAAAAATGAATTTGCTTTAGAAATTAAATTTACTTTAGAAGCCGATTTTTGAAACTGCATACTGAAGACGGAAAAGATATTTAATTAGAGAATCTGTCTCACAGCTACCGGATATGCAAGATAAAAAAATGAAATAATAATAAAGAGTAATAACGAAAAAAATTAATTGGGTTATAAGTCAATGATCATAACACAACAAAGACAGAAAAGTATGTGAAATGCATTTATACTCTTGAAGTGCTTGACTCAGTTTTTCGGATTTGTCTCGGTTTGCCTCAATCTTGCAAAAAAAACGGTACCAAATAATTGCATTCAGCACCTGACTCAGCCTGGAAACAGTATGCATTAAGCGGCCTTAGTAACACCTTATACATTAAAACAGTCATTTTATAGAGTTCAGAGCATATTTTTCTGATATTAAAACATCATAAATTCAAATGAAATATTTACTAAATTCCTGCTTCTCTTCCTTTTGTATGAGGAGCAAGAGGGTTAACATTAAGTTCTTCACCAAAGCTAGGATACTAACAGTGACTCAGTGGTTAAGACCACTTAACAGTTCGACCCGAGTTCGATCCCAGGCGAACGGATCAAGTGCATGGTTGGTTTTCTCCATGTGTAACGTGAATAAGAATCAATTTTCCTTAGAAATTAATCCATGAAGACATCCCTCCTCTTAGTTAGATAGCCCTTGTGTGCTTTGCCGTATTCCAATAACCTAAATGTCCCCAGAGTTAACATTTCATAGGCATTGAACGCCAGCAGCAGGAGATGCATTGTAAAAATTCTCATTTTTAATTCATACATCAGTTTCTTTTGTTTTTCATAAGAAAACAAAAAATGATAATGGGTATCTTGCAGTTTACCCAATCAATCACTAGTGGACAGAGGCATTGAGAATAGCCTGAATGAAACACACACAAATTAAGGTGTTAATCATAAATTCCACTCTCCACGACAATAAACTCTTGAAGCAATATTAGAATCATTAGAATATTACAGTCAAAAAGGGAAAAAATCAGCTTCTCCAGCATTTTTTTATTAATAATATATTTGCCTGTAATATTTAAACTTGAAAAAAGCTACGTTGTATAACGCAACTGCCTGCAACTTGCCACAAATAGAAACATTCGCCACATGTTCAGCTTTACTCTGCTGCTGAGCACTATATAGATTTAATATGCTCTTTGATATCTTAGTATACTAGGCAGAGATACGAGATCAATACCTTTAAATGTCTATGAACGGGCTACTAAGCATACAATCCTCATATACAGACATCTGCTAAATAAATTATTTGACGTTTTAGACATTAAGCAGTCATTATCTACGTACACAATATAATCACGTGATGTTTCTACTTCTGTGTGTCTACCAAATTTATATTTAAAGCATTATCGACCGAAGCTCTCAAACGGAAAGGATTGTCTAAGATGCTTTCTGTGCTACATCAAATACAGCATAATTTCCAAAATGTTCTAGGGTTCCTGGACAGTCGAACTGAATATTCCCGCTCGAAGCCATACATTAAAAACCAACATTCATTTTTTCAAATTTTAATAACATAAAATTCTCCTGAAGGTGAATTTTTCGAAAGACTCTGACATTTTATTTGGCATTACTTCCACAAAGAGCTAAAATCCCATATTATCTCCAAACAATGAAAATAATGCCATGCCAAAACCTCCTTCATATAAATCTTAAATTTAAAACTATTTTCACTCTCGTCATTTGCTAGGTTATTTAGTTATCCTCACAAGAAAATGCAGTCTTCCTTGTTTGTTTATTTATTTAAAAAATCTTTAAACTATTGTTACTGTTGTCTACAGACTATTGTAATTTATTTAACAAACGCAATCTATATTTTCGGCAGCAATAAAGCAAAACTTGGCTGCTTGGTATTCTACAATTTTATTCAAGGCACTGAATACATATTCTTTAACATAGCAACAGTTTTAAAATACTGCTTTAGTGATACTGTAAAAATTTTTTATGCAATATTCCCATTGTTGAAGATAAGAAAATATGCAATGTTGCCAAATGTAAAGAAAACAGATTATTAATTTCCATTATCACTTTCATGTGGGCCTATACAATCCACTTCTCCATCAGACCTAAAAGATATCATGCCTCAGCATACAGCATTCATTCTAATGTAATTTACACTTAAAAATTTGGATAACATTTCTATGCATCAAAATTATTGTTATTAATAAATCATACAATAATTTCCAGATTGCTTTGTTAAATATATCTTAAGGGTGTCTACCTAAGAAGACGTATTTCCGTGCGGTTCGAATTTTTGATTCTCCACCCTCTTACTTGCTTCCTTCTTCAGCTTATCAAAGTGGACGTTTGTCATTCAATTTAATTTTATTGCAGATAGTTAGAAAAATGCAACAATTTATACATTTTTTATATCAAATGCTAAAAAAGCATAGTCTGATAGAATAAATTTATATAAACAACAGAAATAATAATGTTATTTTATTACGGCTGAAATATTTGTTAAAACTGATATTTGTTTCTTCTACAACATACCCCAAGAAAGGTGTCGCGACAATTGGCGCATTCAGGAGATTAGAAATAAAATGCCGTAAGGATAACTCCAGTACACTGCTTCGTTTAGAAGATATACGTCATGTAAGCCTCGTGATGTCACTTCCGGTTTTCAAGTGATGTTCCTTCCAGCTAGACAAATGAAAGACACCATACTATAGTCGCAGGCCTAAATTATCTCGCTACAAATGCTCGGGTCACTTACCGTTGATACCAAATACAATCAAACCAGCGTTGCATTAATGGATTACGGACACCCTGACATATCCAAAGATGCTTGGGGTTATCCAAATGCTGTCTTTATCTTGCATTGTTCAACGGCTGCTTGTACACAGTTGGTTTCACATGGCCCCCTAAGATGAAATCAACGAGTTAAGTCTGCCTATCTACAGACAGACAGAACTTCATCGAGATAAACCATGGGTGTCTCTTCATTTACCCATGCAGGAGTGAGGTTAAGGATTTTGAAATCATATCTCCTGAAATACTTACATTTTGTTTCTCTCGATCTCACGAATAGGCCATGCAATGCTGTCACACTTTTTCTAGGGTATTCTGCATAATATTTTGCTACCAAATACAACGAAATTATGAACGTCCAGTGCTTTTATACGTAATGTCACCGAATTCACTTTCATTTTAAGTCAAATTTCTTAAAGATATTGATCTCGTTAATATAGTCACAATATGTATTTCAAAGGGTTTCACGACACTTTAGACCTTTAGATTGCAAAAGGATCTCAAGAAGTTGTCCTGGAAATGCTATTTATTTTGTACTAGAATTGTAACAGCATGCTTGGCCATTATAGGTCTAAAACGTAGTTAAATAAAGTCAGGGATCGCAAATTACCAATAAAATAATCATTGACGTTATTCACATAGTAATTTCCTTGAAATTCTACGAGTTTTTCACCCTCTCTTGTCTCCTTGGAATCTGGAAAACTTGGTGGAGACAGAATAGTCATCCAACAGTTGGTTAATGAACATAATTCATTCCTTGAAATCTCTTCGGAAGGCGAAAATTCAAAAACTCTGAACACAGGATTCCCCTTAATTTATGCGGGGGAAATTACAACCTGCAAAAAGAAACCACCTGGTTTTACCAAATTATGGTAAACTATGAAATAATCGCTCAAATAAAGATATTGCTGTAACAGTTTGCACTATGAGTTCTAAATAAACAGCTCTAGATATTCTTAATATTTACTCTGTTATCACATGTAAACATTCCCTTTGTATTTTATTTAACTTATTACTTAAGAACAGAAAAATGATAATAAGCTGGAAAAAATATGAACTAAAAACAGTTAATAAAATGCTACAATCTTCACAGAAGGGCTATTTTCAACCAACACCAATGAATAATACCTGTGACAAGTTATGTTAAAGCTATAATATAGCATACTGATGCAAAATATACCTAAATCGCAAGTTTTTTTGCACTAACCCATTATGAAAATCTTTAAGACGAAGAAAATTGCTTATAATTAAATAATTAATCAGCGATGCATAACGTTCCCTTGAACGCATTCTATTCCTAAAAATTAAAATATTCGGTTTTTCGAAGCGTTTCATGCTTTATTACGATTTATAAAATGAAGTGCTCATCAACATAGATTAGAACGGCTCCAATTAGCATATACTTATGTACTAGTACATTAATAATGATGAAAAGAAAAATAATTGATATGAAAAGTGTTGGCTTCCAAACTGAATTTATATTGGGATGCACTGTCGAATGCTTTCGAATAAAGGAGCAGATATCCCCCCCCCCATTTGATCATTTGAATTACAAATACAACATTGGGTTATAAAATATATCTACAAAATATCTTTAAAAAAGAAATTATACATATATTAAACATGTCTAAAAGTAGTGCAGGCTATGGCATATACTACCCCCAGATACAGTTAAAGAAAACTTGAAAATTCAGTTCTAACAAATTCATTATTCGTTAGCCACCCAGTTGTTTTCGTATTTCTTTCAAAATTATGCACTTTGAAACTTATTTTCATCGTCAAAAGGCTTAAAGTAAATAAATTGGAAGAAAAAAAAAAGAAAAAAGAAAAAAGAAAAAAAAAAACATAATTCTCAGAATTATGAGAACAAGTTTATCTCTACACCACTGATTTACCTCTTTTAGCACAGATAATCATTATGTAAGAAAACAGGGAACTCAAAAAAATTTCGGTAGGCAAAACATAAATAACCAAATAACCAACCCCTAAAAAAATTAATAAGCTTTCTTCTAATAACATGGATTAAGGAAAGAGGTTCATTTACAATTATTACCTATAGGTTTAAATTAGCATTAAGTTTCTTTCTTAATTTGCAGTGCGATTTTACAATCTGCCATACCCTTACATTAGTTTAAAAAAATACATTCCTTTATATAATTGAAAACTTTTATTTCTTCTCACCATTGCATTTTTATTGCTTGTCTTCTTTACTGCCTTGTCACTTCCTTATATATCTATAACCCAGATACTTACGCTTGCACCTGTATATGGGTACGTATGATACATACGTACCATACACATGTTGCACATACATACACGCAATATCTACGAAACGTTAATTTTTTTATTTTTTATCAACCATTTAAAAAGCATAACATATTTATACTGAGACGAATAAGCAATTGCGCATTTAATCTCTAATTTTGCGCATTTAAATGCACAAAATTTATCCAAATTAATATCTTAACTTACCATGTAATATACAAATAAATTTCTTCACGATTAACAAATTTTGACGATAGCATAAAATCTTAAAAGAGCGTTTCCAAGAAAATATAAATAAATTAATTAATAAAGCATTCTGATAAAAACTTTTACTTCGGTCTTTAGCTCATACAGAATATTTAGTAATTAATACCATTAGTTATTTAAAAATTAGGCAAAACAGCAATCTTTGTTTGGCGTAGATTTTTAAGTATTTAAAGGATACCCAGCCGCAGGTTACTTTTCTTCAGGGGGGAGGGAATTCCAAAAACGTTTGTTACCCAGGACTTTTTTTGTTCCTTAAAAAGAGGGACCTGCGTCTGATCGCTCTTGAAATTGATGTAGTTTTATTCAAAATCTGCGTGAAAAAAAGATTGCTGTTTTGCCTAATTTTCAACTTTAATGTGTTTCTCTTCCAACCTGACCATCCGACTATTTTCCAGTGTCGTGCACAGAGGACAGAAAAACATTACTGTGGAATTCTCGTACCTCAAATTATAATGAATGAAACTTACTAAGGAGTATAAGAATCCTGAATATAAGTAAAACTTTAAAGGAGTTTATATTTAAAATACACCTATAAAATATTATGGTCAGTCAACGTCAGATCATAAAGACAACCATCTTTCAGGACTACCAATCAGACCTTTCTAAAGTACAATTTGGTTGACGAAAAATAATTAAAAATATACTTGAACACTATAGTAAAAAGTTCGTTTAACCACTTAAAGCTCATGCTAAAGCCATCTGTTTAAGTACATTTTGAAATAATTTAGCTGCTATCTTACTTCTGAAGTAAGAAACTGACAATATATTACTTTGTTATGAATGTTACAAAAACATTTTTTAACATTTTGGAAGATCTTTAAATAAGTCTTCGGTGTTTGCACCTCTTTACTCCTCTGTTGCCGCAACTGCTCATTAAAAAATAAAATGTAGAACAACAACATTCTGACTGCCCAAAAACTTTGTTTACATGTGCTTCGCTATTTTCGTTCACTCAGGAATACCATTCTGAATATGGTATGCAAGAAAGTATTTTTTCAGTTTTTGTACAAATTTAGATACTATATCGTCTCAAAAACAGACATCTCATGCAGCAGATACGGAACAGGATGGAGTGGCGTAGCAAAATGATGGAAGTTTATAACTACGTTACTCCTGAAAACAACGTGGAGTCAACATCATGCTCCAGAAATTAAATTGTGTTTAGAAATGTGAAAGTTATGATGCTAAATTTTACATAATTAAAAAATTTAAACAGAGAAATACTATTATTAGAACGCATTAGAAATGTTTTAACATACGTACTATACATGTTGTACTAAGAAAATATTTTAAAAACGTTTTACAAAACTAGCTAAAAACGTGTTTACATTTCAGTTTCACGTTTTTCTTGCAACGTTTTTTTGTCGAATGAGGTTTTAAATAAAGCATCCATAATTGTTATTTAAGCTCTTCAAATTGAAAAGTAGTAATTTTGAAGAAAACGTTGAGTCCCCCATTACCAAATCATAAAGGGGACTGAATAGGGTTCGGGTAACAAACAGGGAAAGCTGGATACGAGGAACTACCAAAAATGGATAAATAAAGTTCATCCACAGACAACACAAAAGACAAAGAGAGAGGAAAAAAAATCATTACAAATTTGAGTTTAATCAAACACAGATCAATTACTATATTTTGAAATTCTAATTACAATACAAAATAAAGGCAAAATTATTTTATTAGAAAAATCCCAGATGATAATACATAATGTATAAGAGCTGAAATATATTGTGAAGGATTATAGAAAATCATAATTAAAATTCAATAATTTGCTTTGAGGAAAAATTAGCGTTATCGTTAGGCTAACGGTTAGAGTTATTGTTTTGAGAAGTGTGACTCTGTCCAAAACAATATAAACTGCCCTTCAAAAGTTTAGGATCAAAGAAGATTTAGGCCATATAGTTCAGCAGAGAAACAGATAAGAAGATTAATTTATTATAACTTGCAGTGATTGCTTACATCGAACTCCTGAGAAGTAGCGTTATTTAGGAAAGCTACGAAGTGATGAAAAGATGACAAAAACATTTTTCACGAATAACTTGGGGAGGGAATAAATACACCTTAATTGGAACTGATTCCACCCACTTAAGGTTAATACAAACTTGATAGCCTCTCTCAGTGCTGTCAATTAATTTATCTTACATTTCAGTTTTCTGGCATAAAAAACGTCCCAAATAGCGTTACCTCATGTATGCATTTTTATATTACGCATTTTTTGCCGCAGGAGGATATTTTAGACACAGTAAAAATATGAGTAAAAGTTATCAAATGTAATCATATCATTATTTTGCTGCATAAATACCTTTCTGTTACATATCTACTGTCTTGAAGTTTCATTCGAATAAAAAAAAAAAATTTTTTAAAGGCTAAATTTTGGTATTTACGAATAACAGCCTTCTAAGAGAAACATTGTTCAACAAGTATACTTCTGGGTGAACTACATGCCAAAAAATTCGCATATGGCTTGTAAGAGCCTTTCGCCCACCTCCTTTCACACTCTTTAGTTAGAAGAGCGAACTGAAGGTTACATCTGAAATAAACAGATCTGCACTTAAACGAATTTTCAAATTTTATATGACTCCTGTTCTTTACGAAAGTCATTAACGAATTTAAAATTCAATTATGGAAGCTAAGAGGGGGGAAAATCAAATATTTTTTATTATTTGTAACTATTTAGCATCAATTTTTTAAAAATACATAACATTTGCAATTCTTTCAAAAAAATTTTTTTTCAACTTAATTATTTTTAGCACTTTATACAGCAATCATGGACAAATCATAGAGCAACTTCCATATCTTCAATATAAATTAATGGATTTTAAGAGTTTTCATATTTTTAATTTATTAACATTATTTCTTTTTCACTGATTAGGATTAGTACTAATATAGTAGTTTTAATTATTAGTTTGCATTATATTAATTTAAATTCCAATTTAAGATTAAACGCCTTTTTTTTAAACATAAGATATTATTTACCTGTGCATTAAGTTATTAATAAGTTAACTATGAATCACTAAATCCTATTAGGAAAAGATGAATGAATAGATGGTAAAATTGGTGGCTCACAGCCTGAAGAGGTCAAAATGCACCAAATACTTGTTTTTCATAAGGTGAATTCACATGTAAATCCAATTAAAATAACAAAAACATGATATTTATTAAAATATATGGTATTGAAATACAACAACTAACTTTAAAACCAAATCAAATTAAATTGTAATAGTTCAATCTCTCTCAGAGAATGAAACAGATTAACCTCTTTCCCGATTAAACAAACGGCCAGATGGAGATGGACATACCTTGAATGGAAGCTCAAGACCGCTGAAAACGTAGGTCACTATATTTGACATACGCGTTAGGTAAACAACACCCAAAATCAAAATGACTTCGGAAATAGCATCCATAATGTGATTTAGCGCTAAAAATGCAGTTTGAACAGGTGACATAAATAAAAATATCAGCAGTCTTATGGACCTGATAAAATATATTCTCAATGCCTTTGATAACAAATGAATAACTCCCTCCTCCCAAAAACAGTTAATCACGGGCGAACACATCCAACGAATGAATTACACAGTTGTACAACATGGCATGCATAAATTTGCAACAAACTTTAAAGCAGTTTCATCGTATAGCAGGCAAAGAGTGCAGCAGTCTGCATGCGATTCACAAGTTTTACAAGCTAAAACTGCTTTATCATGCAAGAATAAAACACTTACTTGTACCATTAGCATTCCTTGAGAGAATCCTGTTGCTTGCTGATGGTACAACAGTTGCAGCTGTCGGCGCTTGTAGACCGCTGGGGCCTGGACTCGGCCCATGACCAGGCACGGGGCCCGGCCCTGGGCCAGATCCACTATCAGGTGTTACAGGTACAGGACAAGTACTTATAAACTCCCGGACTTGTTGGTCCATAGACAAAGTAATGGAATTTTCTGAACAAAAGAGAAATAGAAAATGTAAATATAAACGACATTTAAAAGTGGTAACTATTTTTATGTTACATGGCTGAAGTTAGACAATACAGATTTTAAAATGATGATTATGCTAGTTATGTAATTTTATTTAGGATATAACGTGAAAACCAACATGAGATCTGCTGCTTTGATGTTATAACTGAGGAAAACAATGTAATTTTACCCCGCTGCGATATATCATTATACTTCGTTACATTTCTTACAATAACAGTATTTCTGTGCGAAATGTTTGTACACTATCCTATAGGAAAAATGAACATTTTTCGGTGGATTTGTGTTTATTTTATGGCAATAAATGGTATATTATACCCTAATTAATGCTATATATTCTTGACGAACCTAACATTTTTAGGTTTTCTGATATTTACAGGCGATGAGCTTTGCTTAAATTTCAAAAATTGCAGTAAATTTTGAGTTTTTAAAAATTTATTGAAAAAATTACAAATTTCAATATTATTAATATTTTATATATTTCATCTCCATCGTAAAGCTCATAAACTTGAATGTATCAAATATTGCACTATTTTTTTCAAAAAAGAGAGGAAGAATGATGAACAGTTTGGTACTATATTTGAAAGTAAGAAGATTTTCGTTACCCCTAACAGGATTTTTTTTTAAACGTTTACGATATGTACAAAGACTAAGGGAAAAGTTATCTTCCTTGAATTCACCTCTGAGCACAAATGAACAGCAAGAAGACTTTTCTAAAGCAGAGGTACTTAATGCTGTACCTAGACACAAGTCCAAAATTACTATTAAGAGCGGTAACAGAAAATTCACACGATAACAATCCACATAATACACATTTACATCTCTAACAGGGGTATCTGAATCATCATACCCACTTTTCTTTCAGATATAAATGCTTATTTCCACTACTACAATACCGATATGGCTACAAAAATGATCTTGCAAGAAATGCAGCAACTTAAATGCATTTTCTGCAAATGCAAGAAAAACAACTTACACTGAACTCTAAAACTAGCAAAAGTTTTATACGACAGAGGAGATTAATATGGAGTCTCCAGTTAAACTTTATATAACATTTTTTTTAATAACAGTAGCTCAGTGCAGTTTACCGTGTCAACTAACGACTTACTTTAGGCTACACTAGTGACAAGGCACGTTATAGCCAGTGCAAGAAAAAAGGACTTCCAAAATAACTGAATAATTAAAATTTTTTTTAAATCTTTTTAAAACAGCGGAAACTTCACTAAAGCAGAAAATTATATTAACTAAGCTGGTCTTTTAGGCTATTTAATGACCCCGAGCGCATAAGTAAAAATTTGCAAAATAGTTCTGGATTGGATGAACTAGTATCCTAAAAAGCAAGAACAAGAAAGAGCAAAGATGAATTTAACTCTTAGCAAATTAATATCATTGCCCCATAAAAAGCACATATGGACTGAAGCTGCTTATTTACATAAAGAGTAAGATTCAAAGAATAATATACATTTCGCTTTACAAAAACATTTCATTCTCAGTGTCACACCTACCCCAAGGGGCAGCCCATGAGAGTTTTGCTGAATTCGGTGCAAAAACAACCCATATCAAAGATGCATTTGATCTTGACCTCTATTAACCTAGTTTCACTTTTCTTTAAGTATCCCTTATTTCTCAAATCACCGTCTTATGTTCTCTCCGTGATTATTTGTGATTTTATCTTAATCAATTATTGACTTTATTTAAAAATGTGTTGTGTTGCGGTTATCATGAATGAAACAGATATTAAACTAGAAGATTAAAATCCGACCCAAAACAATTGACTTGAGAGTAATCGTCAAAATTTACTTTAAAGTTTATATAAATTGTTAGCATAAATAACTGTTATACAGCGTTAGTTTGATATATCTATATAATGCAGAAAAGAAAAACTTTTATAACTTTTTTAGAACAGTCAGAACATGGCACTTCAAAGTAAGAGCACGATAAAATATAATAGATTAAAAAATAAAATTTAAAAAATAAAATAAAACAAGTTGTTGCATATCTCGTAATATCACTTCGAGGAAAGAGGGTGGTGTCACGAGATACACATGACAAACACGTTTCTGAAATTAAATAATGACTAATTTAAATATAGTAGAAAATTAACCCCCCTGCAAGGAACGACTAACACATTATGTTCAAGAAATATGACATTATACTAATCGCAAGTTTTGCAACAGAAAAGTGATAATGCGAGCGTTGAAATGAGGTCTTATGGGTGCACAAACACAACCCATAGAATTATTATACGCCTGCGAAAGCTTATTATTATTATTTTTTTTTTTTTATTTAACCTTGTTTGCCCAATATAAGAAGCAAATAATCTTCTTGCAATTATTAACAACATACGCTTGTGAATAAAAATGGCTAGAAATTAGGATCAATCAAGCTTCACACGAAAGATCAAATTTAACATTAATTCAACTAACAATTAGTAATGTACAATAAAAACGTATAACAGTTTTACCTTTCTTACGTTTCTGAAATACAACAGATATTGTAAACGTCCACAGGGTTCATTTTCTCCCGCTTACATAATTATAAACAGGTTCTCCTGACCTTTTCACTTTAAAAAATTTTTAATAGTTTCATGTGTCTCCCTTTTCATAAATTTAACAAATCAAATCGACTTTAGTACTTCCTGCGGAAAAATTATTCCTGGATTACAGAAATATTCTGAATAGCATACAGTCTTTCACTCCAAAACATAAAGCAGAAAATATTTATAAATCTCTTCACTACTAAATTAAAACATGCTTCCTCCTCATAGTGTATTTCTCCATCTTGCCAACATATTTCAAGCACATCACGAAAAAATAAAAAAATAAACCATACACAAACACTTCTGAAGTTCAATTAACCAACGCACGCAAACGTCAAGAATAAATAAGCTAATTTTAAAATTAATCTTCCTCCTATTTTCATTTCAGACGCAATGCACTTTTCAATACGTTAGATGTCAAAAACACCAAAATCTAGCAAGTTTATAAAGCTAACATAAGTGGTGAGCATGGTAGAAATATTTCCCTTTCATTATTTGCTTTCAAGCAGAATTATCTTCCGTAATACCAACCATAAATTGTTTTGAATGTTATGGCCATATTCTTGAAAAATGGAACGGAAGCAACGGTAAAGTTTTTAATCAACTTACTATTTTGACTCCTGTTTTACCTCAAACGTTTCAGTCTTCCTGGAAATAACGCGTTTTTGAGATTTCCCCCTTCTCAAATTGATATATTTAGATTCACAACCAAACATTATTATAAATTATAGCGATAATGAAGGCTTTTGGCGACATTTAAAATTACACCACTTCTTCTTTTAGGCATAAATCTCTCAGAATTGCAACCATCACAGCAATGCCATCTACTTAACTCTGCTCCAGAAACCCTGTCTTTTTGAAAACGACAAAATTCTTGCACATTACCTTAGTGAAATTTCAGTTCCAGCTTCAGAAGCAATAAAATTTTCTTCCCCATACTCTGAATAATGAAAATATTATAAGAAAACTGGTAGGCTATTCCAAGAGAATATGAAGCATTATGCATAATAACCACTCACGATGAAGAAATATTTCTTCATAACATGTTTATATAAATCTTTAAAAGACAGATAGTTTATTACAGAAAAAATTTTCCAAATTGGACAGGATTTTTTTTTTCTTTTCTTTTTAACAAACGCAGCATATGTTTTATTTTCTGCAACAGATTTAATTATTACAGCGATATTCACACTCACTGCTAATAAAATTCTCTGTCAGTATCAGAAAATTAATTTCCTCTCTGATAAATCGAACTCATCAGAATAACAAAAATATTTCTACCTTTGAACTCTAAAACGTATAGAAACAAATGTACTACAAGCATTTCCTTCTCGCTTAATTAAAAAAGTAAGATAAAGGTCTCAACATTTTATACAGATTTCGTACATAATTCTGTAGGTCTTTTAAAAAGAAACCATTAATTTATATTCCATAAATGTTTCAGATAATTCTAGTGAAAGATTATCTCTCTGCTAAAATAATTTTCAATGCATCACCGTTAGACATTTAAAATTAATTTAACAAATTATTAAATGACACGCAGTATGCTACGAATTTAATCGAATAATTGAGAGGTAATAATTAAATTACAAATTAAATCAAGAAAGGTGCCAATTGTCAAACCGTAAGTACCTACAACAAAATTTAAACAAAAACAATTCAATTAAATAACATAAAATTAATATAAGATTAATAAGGAGGTAATCGTTCTAATTTGAAAATTTTAGTTCAAAGATTTTTCATTTAATATCTTATTGTGAATTTAGCTACCCCTCTATTTACTTTTATCACGTTGCTGAGTTTAAGAAAATTCACATAATATTTCTTGAAAAAGACCAAGGAATTTTTAACAACTTTTATGTTAATTTCATTATTACGTATTATTATTTTTTTGTAATGTGTACTTCCGGTTAGACACGATTCGGCCGGCATTAAGACCTTTTCTCCCCCCTCGCACCGGTAATTTTTCCATACAGTCCAGTTTAATTCTGCAGTAGGTATGAATAACAGCTAGTCAGAAGACTAAAAAGGGTAATCCGTTATCAACATCAATAAAGTTTCAAGAAATTTTATAATTAAAGAAATTTATTTTAAAACGAGACGCGGATATGTTATCAGAGAAAAAAAGCATGGGAGCTTTTGTGCTTTTTTTAACCTAAAGTGAGGCGAATGAGAATATATTAATCTATTATTTATATACCAGCTCCTTTGTATACAGCTTAGCAGTTTTGAAGATTACTTAATAATGCATATATCATTTAGAAAGAACAAAATTTGAACTTAAAAAAGCCGATATTTACGAGTTCGTAACAAACAAAATCACAATACGTTTATATTTTTAACAGAAACAAAAAAATCAAATTCAGATGCGTTTCCGACTTCTTTTTCTATTTATATACACACACTTGAAAGAAGTCTCCTCCACTAAACATTGCGAAGAAAAATCCCGCACCAGCAAATTACAAATCGGTTTCTAACTACAAGCAATAGAACCTTTTTGTTTATTTTCGAAATTACAACAGGACATTATTTATGAAAATCAACCGTTAGAAAATACGTACTTCTTAATAACACTTTAATATTTTTGGCAAAACAAGTTTTGTATACCAGCAACATAATTCATTAAAAAATATCTGCAGAATTCTTCTTTAACTCTTTATCTGTTCATTCCCGTCTGTATTAAAATTAATAAATAAAATGTAATTTAATTTCAAAGGTGATTATTCGTAACTAGATGGCAACAATAAATATTTTATTAGTGAAAAAGAGAGGCTAAGCATCTTCTCTTAATAGTAACAAATTCACAGTGTTTTGCATTTTGTATGAGTTTGGTGCGCACCTACTTATCTGAAAATCATTTTAATCTGCAGTTAAATTATCAGTGAGCCTACTTATACAAAGAATGCCGTCTGTTTTCCAGCGCTTTTAGTAAAACTTTCGCAACGTACTCCAGAAAGGATCATCTGTTGTAAAACTATGTTCAGTTATTAGCTTATAATTGTTCAAGTATTTTGTAATCACAATTAAATCATCAATTTTTTTAAAATAAAACCTGCTTTACAATATGACTAAAGATTAATTCTTTGCACTTTCTACTGCGTTGGGATAAACGCAGCTATTTTACAAATCGTGTTTAGTTTACATATTGTACATAGCTACAAGTAAGTACCTCGTAATATAAGACAATCGATTTGGTCTGTTTTTCGTAACATATCACAATATGAGTGAATAATTTTCATTACAAAAAATATTCGACCTGGTTTTATATATATATTATTTTGCAAAGTCTCACTAACTCCACATTGCAGGGCAATGCCAGTTTATGGCATCTTCCGCCCTTTCACGTTGAAGATTTGGGGGGGGGGGAGAAGAAAAAGATCATAATGAAAATTACTTCCTTCCTTCCCCTCCTCCATTCCTAGCACACCTTGACAGACAAAAACAATTTCATTAGATATTCGTGGCCACGTTTTACTATATCAGAAATCTAATATCCTTGACCTAACTGGTTCTCCGTTTTTTATATCAAAGTTGCAGCAAATTAACTTACTCAGTAACATGATCTCTTTTATAGAAATGCAGTTATACTAAAAAAAAAAAAAAAAAAAAAAAAAAAAAAAAAAAAAATGAGGCTTTAAATGCGAATTTAAATTAATTTTACTTTTATAAATTTCATTATTAAACAGTTATTGAATTACAAACATATACACAAGCAGCCCTAGTGACAAGAGTATTATTATATATGTGTACCCTAATTTCAGAAATTTCTGAAATAAAACGTTCCAAGCAAACTGCCTAATTTACATTTTCGCATACGTTTCTTGTTATTGTGCCATAAATCGTGCGGACTCTTTCATCTCAGGATTAGAGACACACTTTTTACTTTCTTTAATTATTTTAAGTTCAAACAAAGAATTGAGGATAAGTAATTGTTTCAGATAAAACACTTTCTATCTTCTCATTTTTAACAAATTTCTGGATAATAGAAAAATAAAAGATGGCAAAAGAAGACAATTTAAAAGCTTCGCAAAATTTCACTTCTATATTACATAGCAAAGCTTGCCCCCCTCCAATACATTTCGGCCTTCCATTCCCAATTTACATACTTATTTGCATATTCCTGATCCTCCCTGCAAAAAGGATTCACTAATTGCCCAGTTGTTAAGACTGCTGAATGTTGCTACTTCGACCCGTTTTCGAACTCAGGCAAATGGGTTGGTTGTATGGGTGTTTTTCGTGTTTTCGTTTGGGGGGGGGGCTGGTTAATGTGAGTATGAGACAATTTCCTTTAGAAAGTCCTCCACGAAAATCCTTCACTTAGGCAGATAGTCCTCGAGTGCTTTGCTGTAATCCAAATAATCCATTTCCATTGCACAAAAAGAAAATGACTACTAAATAGCGACATAAATGATAAGCGAAAGAAATTATATCTTTGCATACTTTGCCATATTTAAATAGCCTATCCTAACATAAATTCGTTTCAGTTTGAGGCACACTATCAAAATACATTCAGCGTTCATGACAAAAATTCAGATGTTTTCTACACCATATAACAACAAATACCTTCAGGAAAATTTGCTTGTAACTCATTTGCTCGTTATTCATTCTTTAAATTAAATCTTAGAACTGCATGAACATTTCCAGATGTTAGACTATAATGGAGATTCTATTCTTCTAATCTCCTTCCCCGGAATCAACTTTCCCGTGTCTAAGTGCTGATCGAGATTCACACTCAGTTTAACTCTAAATGAATCCAATACAAATTTATTTCTACATTTACTATCATAAGTAGTTCCCATAGGTTATTCGGCGTGCGGAGGGGGTTCCTCCTGCGGTTATGTCCAGTTTTAGCCATTTCCAGTTGAGACATTTATGGAGTAAACAAGAAAGGTTCTCATTTCATCTTTTACATCCAGAATCAATGTGAAATACGAAAGCGCAAAAGAAGGTCACATGATGATGAAGTACGCAGTTAGTGTGACAATGACGCTTCGTCCTTTTTCGAGTTCAGGCACTGTTTATCTAAAACATTCATGTCCTTGGCAATTCCTACTACAGAGGGTAAGATTTATATATATAAATATATATATATATATAATTTCATTACAGTTAATTGTTACTGTTATTTTGAAATATGACTACGTCGAATTCTAAAATAAAATTGCTGCTAAAATATTATTTAAGTTCCACATCTTAAAATTAGGCAACTCTTCAATGCGAAAAATGAAAATTATTTGGCTAGCATTAAATCTGAATTAAAAATATACTGCTCCAAAGAACCATGAAAATCATGAGTGATACTGCTCTCACAAGTTTCAATAAAGATTCAAAGATTCTTTATTTTATAGACTTTTAAAAATATAAATCCATGATGGAACCTTTCATCATAAAGAAGAATGCTAATACATATATGGAAGTGAATTTTTCATGATGTTCTATCGAACATAGTTACCATATAATATTAATGCAGAAGGATATTATCATTTTCTTATGTTTATTGATACAAATGCAAAACTGTGTTCCATTAAATTTATTTATTTTACGAAATGTATGATATTAAAATCTGTAATAGATTTCTAAAACACTGTCGGTTAATAACGAATATTTACTGATCTATGAATGGTATACTTGCACAGAAAAGAAAACTGGAACGATGTAATTTAATTGCCAAAATCAGAAAAAATACTAACTTTATTTTGGTGTGGATTTGAAATGAAACTTTGTCCGTTTCAAGGATGATAAGGCACAGATCCCTTTTTTTCAGGAACAAAAACATCTGCAGAATTTTTTTGCTCCTGGAAGAGAGAGACATGCCTGATGGTCCTTGAAATCGATTGAGTTTTATTTAAAATCTACGCCAAAATAGGTTACTGTTTTGCCTGATTTAGCGCTTATACAAATATGTCATTTTTACATTTTCGTTTCCTCTATACTGAGTAATCCGACCCTTACTTCTCTTGGTAAGCAAGTATTATAATGGAAGTTAAAACCTTTAACTAGTGTTCAAGAATACATTCCTTAAGTCTTTTCCTATAACAAATGCAAAATCAGCTTTCCAATTTTTTTATTCCTAAAAGGTATTTCGTGCTTTAAAGCCAAAAACTTTTCTCGTAAGTCAACTGATTTTATCAGACAGAAAAGAGCATACAGAAGGATACACTGCTGTTCCATCAGCAACGCTTCCCCAACAAGTAAGAGTACGATATACATATTTAAATTGAGGACAGCAAGATTCAAAAGTTGCATCATCAAAAAAAATTTTTTTTTCGTCCTAGAAATAGTACTTCATTATTAATGGAACATAACAATATTTCATTTGTCTCTTCCTCGATACTAATAAGGAAATTTTCGGTGTACCTTATCATAGTACCAGATTTTCTCTTATTTGAGACAAAACTCAGAATCCTGAAACAGTGTCCTTTCACTGAAGAGAGATTTCAAAATTCCGATTCTGGTACAAAGTGATTCTGTCTGTTACAAAGTCTAATCCGGAATCCAGGGCTTTGGAAACGATGCCCTTATAAATATACAGAGGTTAATTATACGCGATTTTAGGTTTACGAATTTTAGAGCTTCCAATTTAGCAATATCCGAGTTAGAGAAATGTTCATTCTCTTTTAATATGGTATTACTTTCACCGAGTAAAAATCTTCCGGAAACAGTTTGACTTTTGTTTCAAACGATAGGTATATTCTTTACACGCTACAGATGATTTACCTTTTGAAGTTATAAAAAATTCAATTTCAGCCAATTGAATTAAAAAATACGCTTTTCTTTGACATAGATATACTTAAAAACTGAGCACAGTTTGCCTTCCTTGATAAAGATATACTTAAAAGGGAAGAACACATGCTTTATTTAGCTTCTTTCTTTAAACGTCTGCTTCCCTCCCTCCAATTCCCCCGCCCTCCAGTTATAATGGAAGGTTAAAAACAGAAAGGCTGAAATGGCACCATATTTCATATTCACATTTAAAACATCTGCAGAAGGAAAAGAAAAAGCCTAAAGCCGCACGATTTTTGTTGCCACCTCCAAAAAGCCTGAAGTGAGGCATCACGTTATACGAACGAATATTGACACCACACCAGTAAGTTCGAATAAGTGGGGTTTCACCTTATTTCTTTGATTCAAAATGAACAAATGAACAATGGTTTTGAGAAGAAATGAGTGATACGATGATTCTTTCAACAAAGGAGGGGAATGCAATAAAATCTCTTTGCATAAAATACACAATTCCACCCGGGCTTGAATTGATTTATTTGATTACAACAAAGCACGCAAAGGCTATCTGCCAAAGGGAAGAGATACCTTCCTTGGAGACTTTCTAAGGGAAACTGGCAAATTGCTCGTATCCACGTTACACACAAGGAAAGCGGTCGAACTACTAGTGTTTACTGCTCGGCCGCTGGTGGGTGGGGATCTATCCGAGAAGGAGACTCTTTTTTTCAAGAGAATACTGCCAAGGATTGCTGAACAATCTATACAATTAACTCATCAGGATAATGAATGATGTAATCAGATGTAAACACGTGTATTCTTACGCGGGAGTTTTGCACGATTTGAATAATATTCCAAAAGGCCCTACAAGATAAAACGCTATCGTGGAAAGTAGCTAAAATGTTCCATAAAATAAAACAAAATTCAAAATCTAAACACAAATAATTCAAGCAGTGATAGTCTTAACAATTTTTATATGTAAAATTATTTGTTTTTTCAAATTTTTAAAAAGCATTACCTTTTGTGAAAACTGTTAATCAGTATATCACAAATAATTAACACAACCCAAAGTTAATAGTCATTAATTAAATTCATTAATTAAAAATTTCAGAAGAAATTGTATATGTATACTACCCAATAAAGGTTATGAGTGACAGAATTGACTATGTAGAGTTGATCAATCAAAATCAATATGTAAATCTTTAGATATTAAATATATTACACATAATAAATAAATAATAATAAAATATAAATTAATCAGCTAATATTTTAACTATTTAAATATATTAAGGATTAATGGTTGAATACTTTCTGATCAGTATTTGAAAGCAATTCATCAACAATAGAGAAAACGAAAATTAAGCACAAAATTCATGCTAATACAAGGTCAGGTAATAAGTATACCATGAGTTAGTAACAGTATAAAATGAAGCATCACAGTTTTGATCCATGTGAGAAATATAATTTGATTTAGATACTAAACTAAAGCAGCTAAATAAAAATTACTTCAAACCATGTCTTTGAAACAGTGCTCACATAAATTAAGGAGCTCAAGATTATATATTTTTAAATATCAAACAGATTTACATTTTTACTGTAGTTTTTTTCAATATGTATATTTTTATATCAGCCCATGGAAAAACAAGTAAAGAGTTCATTCTTCAAGTAAAGGCAAGAAATTAGGTGACAACTAGTAGTCTACAACAGTCAACAGGCATTAATAGCTTTTACACTGACTTAACCTTTCAACTATTTTTTTAGCTGACAGAATGATAAAAGTGGGAACTGCTAAAAAAATAACATTAAGATTAGAAAATTAATAAATTGCTCCCAAAAATGCAGAATAAATAGATCTCCTGTCTATTTAATGGGATTTTTAATTAATTCACTGCCCTTTTTTTTTAAAAAAAAAGACCATTTTAACACAAATTTTCAACTGACTGCACATTTTCAGAATTAAATTGCCTAATTTAAGGTCTCGCATTTTAAGGCTCAATACTAAAATTATAACCACATAAGGAACAAAATCTTTATGTGATGACAGTTGGAAAGATTAATAAGAACAATTGTAGTATAAGAGGCTGACTGAATGCTAGTTAGGAATAACTGGATTATTTATCTATAGCAAGACACACTAGGGCTAATTACCTATAAGGAAGGATGCTTTTGTGGAAAACGTTCTAAGGGAAACAGGCCTATATTTATGTTACACATGGAAAAAAATGCAAAAGCCCTGGTATAGATAGCTAGTTCAAATACCAGGAATGAAGGCAAGGTAAACTAAACTATTTCAAAGAATTTGCCACTCCATTAAGCCACATCAATAATGAATATGTACACAAATAAATATTCCAGTTAATGATTCATCAGCTGCAAAACTTCTACATTTTGGTTGTCAACAGATGTATAGGGCATTCAAACTTATACACTGTTTGTTCTAGGTTAGTAAAGCCACAGATTTAAAAGACTCTTGACATACATGAGAAGAATTTGTCCCTCATATTAAAATGCATTCCTGTAATTACACACTTGATGATGAAAACATGATGTGTAGTAGATCCAAAACATGGCAGGCCATGGAAAAGCTCATTTACTTATAAGGTATGGTAATTATCTAAGTATATGCTTCTGTTCCTCCCAACAAAAAAAAAAAAAAAAAAAAAAAAAATCACCAGTGCTGTACTTCTTACATATGGTGTCAAAGCATTTAAAGAAGTAAGACTTGATTTTGAGATGTTAGCAAAAATAACACAATAATTAAAATAAAATTTTGCATTCATTCCGAGCAATTTTCATTGCCAAACTACCTAAAAATAATACTAAGTTATTCTTCCCTTAGTTTTAACTTTTTCTTTACTCCATGCTATCTATCTTCTTTCAAAAAGAAGATTTACAATTATGTAATTCATACAAACTGGAAAGTCGGCTGTCGGACCACTGAAATGACACTGAAAAGCAGTATAGCAGAACAACTGCACTTTTTTAATGAATTTAGATAATAGACTTAATCCCAAATGAAAATATGCAATTTAAACTTGAGCTAAAAAGAGGAATATCTATGAAGATAAATAATTAATATTTTAAATATATAATTTATTAAATTACACCAAGTTAACAATTCTTTGAAAGACTTGTGAATTTCATTATTTTAAGTACATAATTTATTAAATTACTCCAAGTTAACAGTTCTTTGAAAGATTTATGAGCTTCATCAGCACCTACAAATGAAAATAAAATACTGAAGAAAGAGTCACTAGAGAACTGATGAAATTTCAGATACTGATAAAACAGTTCCTAGACAGTAAGCTTGTCTTATACTCTTAAATAATATTTCAGGCTCACGAAATGAACAAAAGTATATGAAAATTTATTTGCTTATTACACTTACACTACAACTACCTATGAACAAGCTTTCTGAATTCTTATAATAAATTTCTAAGCATAATTATATTTGAAAAAAGGTAAGATTTAAAACACTCAAGATATTGTGATGTTTATTTCTGTTGAACACCCATACCAATTTAATATCACAAAATATTCAAATGCCAAAACATAAGCTTAATTTATTCATTTAAACAGAAATAATTTCAATGATTTCGCCCCCAACGCTTTTCACACACACACAGATCAATCATTACCCATCAACAATTATATTTATCAAGTTCTTTACATTATACCTACAAAATTTATTTTCCAAGGCAGAAGATATTAAGATTTTTATTTTTTAACCATTCAGATAGCAGCTGCTCTTCAAAAATCTGCAAAGTTTCCTTTAACACTTTCTAGAATATGAAGCTCACCAAAAGCAATCAAACCTTACAAAAAAAAAATTAAGACTTAAAAAATTTACAAGCATTTTATGCTAATTTAAACTTAATATTATTATTAAGAAAGTTTAAGAATTTTTTGATAGAAATACTATGTGAGTTACACAAAATACACTATACATAGTTATTACCAATGAATGTTTATGGAAGATAAATTTTCATCCAAAGAAATCATTATTTTGATAACCTATGCATGCAGTTGTGCTACTTAAAAAAAAAAAAAAAAAAAAAAAAAAAAAAAAAACTAATCATGAACTTTAAAAAATATGTATATCCATTTTCCTTTTGGGGGGAGAGCTAATTTAGGAAACAAAAGATAAGTAATTTTTGAACTAAATTAGATCCATGATTTTAAGCAGAACTGATATAATGAAGAAATAAATCAGATTTAATTTGAAATAAGATTGAAAATTTTAATTAACATCAAAAACAATTTAGTTAGTGATAATAAAATTATATACTACCATAAAATAATTATACTGTGAATAAATTAAAACAGTTTCAGGATGATCTCCAAGAAAACTTCATTTAATTCTGCACTAAAGGTACTCAATTTAACATACATAAGGAAAAGAAAATTTTTTTAAGCTTTTGCTTTCAGTCCTGAATTTAAAAGATAAGGTAAGATTCTACAAATCGAGCCCACAAGGGATATCTGAGGAAGGATATTTTCATGAAGGCAGTATTAAGGGTTATATTACACAGAAAGGGATGGGCTAAAACACATTCTATTGCAAAATGACTCTTGATGAAATTTAAATATTCAATCATTTCAGCCACTTTGCTGTTGCTGATCCCATAGACAGTTACTAAGCAGATAAGATAAATCAATAAAGAAAGGTTGTCTTAATTTTGAAAAGTTTACTAACAAATTTATATAAACATTTAATTTTAATATTTTAGTAAAGATATACAAAAATTTAATTACCATAAAAATAATTTCATAGAATGATTTCAAAAATTATATTACTGATACTGTAATAATTGTAACTAGTTAATTTACCATAACAAACATGCTAGTCTGAAAAGAAATTTGATTTCCAGTTAAGGTGATCTAAGCACATTTTACATATCATGAACATACAGAAATCTTTTGACTGCTAAACTTTACAAACAACAGTCAATCCTAATCTATGTTTAGAACATTCAAAAAAGGTGAAAAAAAATGAAAATTTAAAACAGTCTTGTCTCTCTAGATAGCAGTGAAATAAAGATCTTTAGAAATGAAAGAATAATTTAAAAAAAGGAAAATATATTGGAAAGTCAACATATTCAACTGAAGCAGAGCTTTCTAAAATCAGGTAATAGACTCATAAATCATGATATGCCTGTATCACACTAGAAATTGTGATAATCAATAATAACCTCAGAGAATCAGAAGCTTTGAGGAAAAAAATATCTGGCTACAAATTAGGATTAAACAAGCAACTTTTAAATTAACATAAAAGCTAATGCAATCAAACTGTGCTTCAATTATGCTAATGTTTCAGTTTGCAAACAAGAATTATTTACAGATATTCTTGAGCTCCTTATAAACCAAATAATCTTAACTACATAAGCAAAAAGTAAATTACAAAAAATTATTATTCAGTCTAATTCTGAAGGTACTTTAAATTTACACTAATTATATCACTTAAATCAATAAACATGTTTACATAAAATTACATAGCTAAGGAAAAAATTGCTTCTCGTTCTCAGAAATGCAGTACTTACATGCATTAGCATAACCACCTTAGCAGAACTCACCAAATTTTCAGAATGTGCTAAATTCTGACAATCATGTGCATAACAGTTCTTCAGGAAACCAAACTTACAATTCTTTAATTTAGCAACATCGACATTCTTTTTGCTGTATTCCAAGTTCCAAAATTTTTTATACACAAATTTTATATTTGATATTTTTTTACTCTAAACTCAATTTTAAAATCAGCACTTTTGAAATCTATCAGCAATAGAAGATACTGCAGTAAATTTTTTTCAGGAATCTTGCTACAAAATTAATAAAGGAGACGATTGTTTCAAATTTGTTATTCAAGTAATGGGCACAAAATTTCAACCAGAAAAAAAGAAACAGAAATGAGCTTTGCAAGCAGAATTTTTTATTGATTTTGGGAATAAATACCTAATTAGAATGAAAATATGCATGTAATAGCTAATTTTTTACAGCTGAATTGTATGCCGACTTATCATTCTTTTTCATCTGTGAAAACTGCCGAATTGTGCCTGCCTTGTTGACTAAAAATGCTTGAGATGGCATTTTAAATCTTGGGTAAGATTACTATGTGCTGATTACAAATGTTTTGAAGCTCAGCAACATTAATTTCTGATTGAATAATCATTTCATTGCTTTACCTGAGAAAATTTGCTCAGAAATATTAAACTGAAGTGGAATATTAAACTTCAGATTACTTAAATTTTTCTGATGCTACATGCCAGATATAGTGAATAGTGAACAGGTTGACTGCAAAGCAAATTTTGGTCAATTGTAGCTATTAGGTATTATTTTTATACATTAGATTATATTATGCAAACAATTTAACCTTTTTTTTCTAACCTTTTTGCTATGCATAATATTAAAGTAAAATTCTCTTAATAATATTTAGTGAAGTAAATTCCATTCATATTCATGGACAAACTTTTATTTATCATCATTCTTTTATCTACATATCTATTTCAAATGTATGTTTTCCCCCTATTAAATTAAAAAGCCATACTTTGCTTTGTACTAATACGACTGCAGTAATAAGGCAAGTAAATTTATAAGGAATTTTCAAATTTTTATTATAAAAAAATTATAAATTATCACTTCAGACACACTTATAAAATATCTTCTTTGCATACTATGTATATCATAACATATACATAACTTTATTATTAATATGATTTAATCTTATAGTTTATTTCATCTCCATCCTTCATCACTCCTCATACTCACATTAAAGATTTCTTACACTATATTTTATGAAGGCTTGAATGTGTTATATTTTACAAATAGACTAAGTAGCTTATGACTAATTGTTTTGTGTGGAAATTCAATCAAAAGGAAAAATAGGTTGGCTGCCTTTGCTATGAATTGACAAATAATCATACAATCATAAAAATGTATGATGTTATCCACTGACTTACTACTGAAGCCAAAAAAGAATAAACAAAAAAGTCTATTTTATTTTCATTTTCCTGAATTTTTTATTTTACCAACATGCAAGGATTTTTTTTCTTTAATGTATGATGTTACCCACTGACTTACTAGTGAAGCCAAAAAAGAAGTCTATTTTAATTTAATTTTCCTGATTTTTTTTTACTTTATCAACATGCAAGGAATTTTTTGAGAAAAATGTATCCATAAATAATATAACTTTCCCTTTTTCCAAATCCCTTTTTTTACTGAAGGCAAAATATACTGAAAAATTTCTATATGGTTCTAATGAAAATGAAATGAAAATCTTTGAGCAATATACTTTCATGGACTTAAAGTTCACTTACAAGTGGAACAGGTTGAAAACTTCTATTTTTGCTACTTTTTGGAGAGATATTTTTTCTTCAATACACTCATTAAAATATTTGTAGTGTGAAAAGTGTACACTAATATGTGCCTATAATGCATGTAGGTAAAATCTGAATAATTACAAAGTAACATTCAAGGAAAAAAGCAAAAGTGTGGTACTAAAGAGAAATACAAATGTGTGTCAAATATCGAGAATGTTTTTTAATCAACAAATAAAGCAGACAAATTTTCAAAAGCAAAGAGGAGAAAATCACTTTTCACTGACTGAAATGTGACAGCAAAAGCATCGTACTTGACAGAAACTGAACTGCATTTCAAATTTACAGAAATTCCTTGAAAAATGACAAACAGAATAGACACATTTTAAAATAGAGAGATTGAAAAAAATCATCCTTCATTGACTGAAAAGTGACTACAAGAAAACTATACCAATGCTATGCAATATGATAAGCAAAAATTTAACTCCACTGTTACGTTGCTTTATATTAAAATCATTTAAAAGCATAAATTGCTTACATTGAATCTTTTATATATATCTGCATTACTTGACTTTCGGTCAGCATTATTAAGAGATTTAATAACTTAATATTAAACATGCTGTTTTCTAATTCAACTAAAACACAATATGAATATTTAGCATCACTAACAACTGTGTGTATGACATAAAAGCAATGGAAAATGGAAGAAAACATGAGGTTTATATGCATGATATAACTAATTATTTTGACTAGCTCGGGACTACAACCTATTAAGATAATAATAATAATAAATAAATAACACAGATAATTGTATAATACTGCATAAATTAAATATTTACTTTGATGCAGATTATTAATGTTATACTGTTGATAATATATATATTATCAATAGTAACCCAAAATATGACATACTATGCTGAAAAATTATATCTTCATGAACTATACATGCAAACAGTGTAAGTTATACCAGCATGTATAACTTAAATTGCTTACATGGCAGTTAATAAGTAACTGGCTACAATTTAATTTTCTATTATAAAGCAAAAGGGTAACACAGATAAAGAACTGAGATGGCACCGTGTTTGACCCATTTTCTAAGCAGCACATCTTAGGGCTGAACAGTGACTTACTGAGTAAATTAAGAATAACAAGCCTATAAGCAATATAAATCTTTTTTGATTAATGACTATACACTGCAGATGGAGATTTAAGGGTTTGCACACATAACAATAGCAAATTCCTCAAAAGTTCTGTAAATTCACTTCATATATGTGTCACTGATAGGCTATATATCTACTGAACATTTTAGGCCAATCTACATCTTGTACAAATTGGCTTAAATTAACAGCTTCTTATAAAAAAATGTGTTTATTATTTCTTTATGTTATCCTCCTCCCCCCCCTGGAAAAAAAAGAACAATAAATGTAAATAAAGACAAAAAGTTTAAAAGCAAATTTTAATTTACTTGACATAGACAGAAAAGCAAATGACCATCATTTTAATGCATTAAGTAACTAAAGATAACTGGAGTTATGTAGTAAGGCTATTTATCAGATTATTATTAAAATAAGATTTTTTTTTACCTTTAAGCTGCTTAACTATTATCAGTTATACGATTCTTATTTTCTCTATCCTTTAATTTCTGCATTTTTTTACTTGTCTGGTTATTTGTCCCATAAAACCATACAAGAAGAGGAGATTATCTATATTTCAAATGTCTATTTAAATTATCCAAGATTATTTATATTTTAAATGCAAATGGGTTAAATTGTATAATCTTCGACTGGAGTTGCTCTTCCCTTTCTTGCACAAAGCTATTATTATCTTAATTTTTGCATTTCTGGGAGTTACAATTTTTAGTTTGTCAATCCTTTTAATTATTCAGGATACTTTTATCTGGATGTTAATACTTAGATTTGAAATTTTTTTACAGGAATGAATATTTCTAAAATCTCCTTCTCAGATCTACCTACAGTTTTTAATTTTAATTGGTTCATTTATTTATAATAATTATACCCCCACATGTTATACTCCACACTATATTTATTAGTATACTTATTATGTGGAGTATATTCTTTATATATGAAGTATATTATATGTGGAGTATATTTTTTATACATACGTGAAGTTGATATAATTATGTGAGAATATATTCTTTACATACAATATACACCCACATGTATATGTAGGAGCATACTTTTAAAAAATATTAAGGAAAGTTAAATCAAAAGGACAGTTTGCATTTAACCATAGAAAATAAATAAATATATCTTTCAGGTGAAATATACCTGTATATATCTATAAATGCCGCTTGTTATGTAGCCTTCAGATACAGTCCCTTTAACAATCAAAATAGATTACCTGCCCCATTAAAATACTTTATAATTGAACTGGATTGACTGACTATAGCAAAGCACACAAAAGGACTGCACAAAAGACACTGATAAAATTTTATAACACACATGAAGAAAAATAACAAAAGTCTTGTACAGCTAGCCTGTCAACTGCTACGAAAAGAATCTAGTGAACTACCAGCATTTTATGCTTTAGACACTTGGCTGCTGTATGGTCAAATGTTGGATAAATGCACTGTCCTTTACAATACTTTTCAATTTAATGCATTAAGTGAGAATAAAAATGTGATTTTTAACCACTTTTACGGCCTTTTAAAATTTTTTAAAAATTTTATTTTATTTCATACATTTACTTTTACATTAGTTACTTTTAATACACCATTCCACTGCATTCACAAAGCTATATACTTTTTTGAGCAAGTACATTGATAAAACTTGAAGCGGAATTCTATAAGTTTATCATAGCAACATCCAGTTCTAAAGACACTGGACATTCAGTTAATGTGAATAAGCCAGTTAAAAATTACACTCGATATAAATTAATACTTAAAACGTTTTATTTCCAGGTAACATTCAGTATTAAATGCTAAATGTAATACTCTCTGGTGTAGTTCAAACCAAATGAGCTTCATAGCATAACATTCTCACAACAATGCACAGGGTTTAATATTTTGCAGCTGCTAATAATGGCCTTCTGCTCATGAAGCTTTGCTGGTAACATTATTGAGAAGATGAGCAATTTCTTCAAAGAAAGGGAGGGAAAAAAGAACTTTGTGCATAATGAAACATTTAGTCTCAGGTCAAAAATAGTTTCCATTTCTCCATTTCACCCACACTCAGCCCTCCCATAGGCCACAAATCATTATGATGCAATTGGCTTGTAATTAAAATTTTTACCTGGGAATTTGCAGGTAAAATTTTTAAATAAAAGCCAAATGAATCATAATAACTCAAATCTTTTTATGATAATGCCAATGCCTTTAGACATTGGCACTGATTTCAAAATTTAAGACTATTGGTGAAAACTAAAACCTATGATGCCAGTAAAAAGCTTAAAATACCTGAAGATTTGATGACATGATTGTAGAACAATCAAAAATGTCATTAAAAGTTTCAAATTGTGAAATAAAATAGGAATGTTTTAAATAGGAATCTACAAATTTGGATTTCTTCTTATTCATATTAAATTGTGACTGAATTGTTTTTGTGTGTGTGTGCGTGATTATGGCAAAGCCTCGAGGGCTATCTGCCTAAGAGGAGGGATGCCTTCGTGGAGGACTTTCTAAGAGAAACTGGCTCGTATACATGTTACACATGGGAAAACAATGAAAACCCCCATGCAGCCAGCCCATTTGCAGGATTCGAACCTCGGACCGAGCTACCAGTGTTCAGCGACTTTACCGCTCGGCCGCTAGTGGGCAAATTGTTTTTGCATAACATTTCTTCATTGATTATTTTTCTTATTTGCTTTCACAAATTAATTTGTGCTGTTGATATCATAGCAAATGGAATCTGTCCTTCTATTTTTATTCTTTCTGGGTTTGCATACTTCTTTGTCATTTTCTTTATCTAATGAAATGGATTTATATCTGTTGTCATCTTCAAACTGCCTGTATACATTTTGTTTCCACTGCTTTGCAAATTCCATTGTGCGTGCATTTCTCCCTCTGTTTTTACTATTCTTTAATATAACATATATGGAATTTGTTGTTTTTCTGCTGAGGTAAGTGACAATTTATTTTTTTGATCACCAAGTACTTTTTCATTTTCATCCTGTATGTAATGATTTTTTTGCTGCTGCTTCTTTATATTTTGTGAAATTCCTTCATATGTTTTAACCATAGGAATCTCCATTTTAATGCAATCCTTTGTCATAGACTGTATGAATTCTCATTAACTGTCATTGCAATTAGTCTTTTGAAAAGATATTTTTATACTTCTTGCTATATTCATAACACTTCAGTATTTCAACTAAACTGCACTAAAAGTAAGGCATCTTTATATCTCAAGAATATCAGGCAAGCTACTGAAAGCAGAGTGTTAATATGGTCTAAAAATGCAGCAATTTATATATACAGTATGAAGTTTTGTATAAAAAATTCAAATTATTTTGGATAGTCAATATAAAATATTTACTGTATTCCAGCATGGGTGTATGAAATCAGATGTGTTGTCCACTTAAATTTATATGCAAAAATAACTTATACCAAACTTATTGAATAAAGGTTACATTTAATCAGACAAGTTAGTGTCACATGGCAATTTAAATTAAAACAAATTATTTAATGATAATGCCATGTAACAAAAAAGAAACAAGCTTTCACCGCTAATTATCTAGCATTGATTTCAATACTTCATAAAGTTACAAATTTTTTTTTCTATAATTATTTTACAAAATACCAAGCAGAGATGAAAATCATTTATTTTAGAAAAATATCTCGATATCTAAAAGCCAGATATTGTTTAATCACAATGAACCAACATCCATAAAAGATTAGATGTACAAATTTCAATGCCACAGTTCCAAACAGAGAAAATAAAGCATAGGAAACTCCGAGGGAAATGGTTGAGATTTCTGCTTGTTACGACAACTATTCCAAATGATATTATTGCTGTTTAGCACGCAACTGGATTATGTTGTAAATGATTGTTGATAATTAACACATTGTTCTCTAAGCTAGAATAATGTAACAGATCTCATGACCAATTAATAACTTTTAATACTGAAACTATTACCAACAGATAATAGCTATATAACACTGTAAATATGGTTAAAATAAAGTTACCATTTTAAGAATCAATATTTCTCTCTTTTGAACAGATAGTTTTAAATATAAATGGCTCAAACAGCTATGCACACAAAATTTATACCTTTAAATTATGTCTGAAGAAAGAAAAATTTTATAATTTAAGCTTAACTTCGAAAAAATGTTCTTTCTACTTCACTAGCATGACAAATCTATTATAGTTTACATTATAATTAAATATATCGCTAGTTCAGTTTCTATAACTCTAACAAAATAATCAGTTTAACCTATGTCATACTTAATACAGTCTATAATATACATATATATCTACACCTAAACTTTATTTATATAAAAAATTATTACAAGTTTATGTGTTCTTTTAACAGCTGCTTTGGAACATGCAAAGACTATGTAATTATTACATGCATTAAGTAGCTATCAAACCCCAACATACCCTATTTTTCTTTTTTAACCTATAATGAAGCCACAGATGCATATGATGATGCCATGCAATACTACATATGAAATACACCATGCATTATAGAAGTCATTGAAAAGCCAAAGCAAAATACAAGTTAATATTTAAAGTATTTTGCTATTCAACAAATGACCCATACTTGTTAAAGTACTAACACAGGAGCTTTTAAATATGCAATTCATGCACGAAATAATAAACTACTTCTGTATTTAGTGTCAGAATCAGTCATCAGATTATTCAACTTGAAATTCTGCATTTCTTGTAAGAAGCACATATATGATTGCTTGTAAGAAGCACATATATATCATTGCTTGTAAGAAGCACATGCTCGTTAAAAGTATCAGCACTGAAAAAGCAACATATTTTAAATTGCAATATCATAACAATTACAATTTTCATGTTTACTCATTTTGCTTAATAAGTTTAATTTAGTAAAATCAGTAACTAAGCAAGCAAATCACATGAAGATAAGCAAAGCTCCAATAACAACAAGAACAGTTTTTTTACACGTCTTATAGAACTAAACACATCAGATCAGTAATAATTAAAACACTTTTTCACACTTCTTACAGAACTAAACTCATAAAATTATGATTGCTATAATATCAGGCAGAAAGATAGCAGACAAAAATACACACATTTAACAATATGTACATATGCAAAAGCATATACATTCAGATGCATCATGTCAACAAATCTCATTCAGGAATTTATCATTATACATCTATTTTTAGAAAACTGATCATTATGTACGTTTAGTTCAGGAGTATATAAATTTTCATTCATACAAATAAAAATAATTTAAATGTGATGTGCAAAATTTCATATCCATAAAATAATTTTGATCTTCTTTAAATTAATCACACAGCAAAGGTATATTTACTTATTCATTTTCTAATTAATATTTGGCACCACATGTTGCTTACTGTTAATAATGAATTATACTGCAGTAATGCATACAGCAATAAAATAAAACATAAGTAATCTATATTTTTAATTTAGTTAAATATATTAAATAAGTAATATAAGTTTTAAATACAATATGCAAAATTCCATGTCCACAGGACAATTTTCAAAGCTTTTTTTGATAGATTACTTGACATTGATAAATCCATTTACTACTTTGCTCATTTATAATATATAGCAGTTTGAAGCGACCTGGCATGGTTACTCAATATTTATGACAAAGTTTAAAATAATAAAACAAAACATAAATAATTTAATATATTGTATCACATAACTTTAAATAATTTAATATATTGTATCACATAACTTTAAATAATTTTATATGAATAAAATAACGCAATAAGCCATTCTGTTAAACCTTAAAAACACATAATTTGAAACTATGCTCTGTTAGTACTTACTAAAAGCAATGAATGAATGACGTGACTTAATTACTTCACACTAATGCCTTTTAAGCTATATCAACATGAATCTGATATAATAAAAGTGTCTTATGTAATGCATGTATGTAATCTTTGTGAAATTACTGGAAATACTGAATATATGAATTCAGAAGTCATGCCATTGAAAAACTAAGACTGTAATCTTAATGCAGAGCAGTCATAAGACATATTTCATTAAGAGCATAAAAACTCTTTAAAACAATGGAAACTGAATAGCATATTATTAAATTTACTGGACCCAAGACAACAGTATGAAAATGAAAAATGAATCTTCCAAATATCTCTCTACCGATACAACCAACTTTTTTTTAAACCAAGATAAATTTTTTAAAGCTGCATGTCAAAATTATTAATAACAAAAATTAGTACTTACTGTGAAGTATGTCAACTGACAATGTGTGTCAATAACAGAAACATATCCACCACACAGTCATTGTAGCAGAGAGGCTTTAATAACTTTGATAAATACAGATGGCTACATTATCCTCACACTGTGAATCCCCTGAAAGTTATATTACTTTATTATAACCTTATTCAAGTTGAAATCAAATTAATTTAGAACAAGAAATATACAAATGCAATGTACAAGCCAAATTAATGGAAATGTACAGCAGGATTAATAAAAGTGAATGTAATATTTTGAAATAAAAAAGCAGTGTTTTTGCTAAGAATATGGGTGTAAAGATGTTTTATAGCTCTTAAGCTTCCTTTTAAAGTGCAGCATCACTATAAAATAATGAGAAAAATCATGATGGAGAGTAAAGAAAAAATATAATTATATCAAAGTAATAATTAATTGATAAATATACTATAGATGACAGCAAAGTTTTTAATTATACTTTCACCATTAATGCAATCTGTTATATGAATGTTTCATGGAATAAAAAATCTGGTTGATAATTAATTTGAAAGTCTGATATAAATTATAATTACTTATGATTCCACCTAATAATCCCCAACGCATTTCCGAAATGAATTTGAAGCGAATATGAAAAATTTAATATAATCTGAAGCAGATGACAGTTATGTCTTTATGTACAAAATTCAGTAATCTAACAAGAAATACAAGTTCCACTTTCGAATTATTACCCACCACAACAGCATTGCGATACCGAAATAGTAAACAGACCAACCCCTTACCGCAGCAGTTAAAGTCCAGGGCAGACCCGCGATGATTATCAAATGTTGGCGGCAAAGTGCACCTGATCATCGGAGAGCATAACTTGCGCGGCAAGAGAACCTCCATGGACACCGGCATCTGCAGCGATTCTAATTCACCAGTCCGAAGAAAACAGAAGGCTCTGGCGAGAATTCTGCTAGGGGGGATTTTTTGTCACGCGAGTTCTATGTATCCTTCCGCGCGCGTGTGTAGCTGACTGAAAAAGCGAAATCGATACCGTCGTGGCACACTCGCACACCTCAGTGACGACATCTTTCGTCGGTTTGGGAAGAAAACTTCAAGGCGCTAAGAGCTTCATTCACGCAGAAACTATTTCAGCTATTTACGGGAAAACACCACAGACAAATATATTGCTTGACATAATTCATCCAATAAAATAATCCCGATGAAAGGCCGATTAATTTCAGATCATAATGGAACGATTTTAAAATACTTGTTATAAATTTGTAATTTTTCAGAGTTTAAAAGGAAGGGTTCACAAAGTTATCGCATGCCGCTCTTCAAAGAGAAATTAAATTTCGCGCTTAAATAACACATCTTTGACAGTTTTAGCGCAGGACTAGTTTTTGGCGCGTAACAATTTGACATTCGTAACCCTTTCTCTCCGCATTATATTCAACCCTTTGAATACAACTGCGATAGGCGATCACGATGTCGCCAAGTCGCCACAGAAAAAAATATATAAAAAATTATTTTCTTTCTGTTGTAGGCAATTACAAAATGAATACTAATAATAAAAACATAAGCTTGGCTCAAAAAATTCTGGTATTACATAATATTACGATATTCACTCCATCGATTTGTAGAGACCAATCCAATAAAAAATAAGTCGCGAGAGTGTAATACAACCGGTTAATACAAATACTTACAGAACAAAAAAAAAAATATGCGATAGTGCTGTTAAATGACCAACTTACCGGGGAAGTCTAAGAAATCACGTCTTAACAATCCTAAGTCGTGGCTCTTATGCTGTTAAAGAACGCATCGACTTGTGGGTCTCACCCCAGGATAGGGGCCCTAAAGGGTGGGGGGATGATTGTTGTCGTCAGCTGTCCATATAAGGGGGAAGGAGACAGTGCGTCACGGAGAGTCTCCCACCCCTGATTGGTTACCTTACCCCACGTGCTGGGTGTTTCTCTGGGTAAAACGGCTAATGATGACGTAGCTCACCCTGAAGGGCGGGGGATAAGAACTGGCAGCCTCACCGCAGGGCTGCCACCCAGGCTGCCCCTGTAACGCAGCCAAAGGAAAGCAAGAACTGTGTGTACTTCTACCGACGAGCGTAGGCGAGCAAGAACTCTTTCACTGCGCATTTTGAACGCTTCTTCTAGCGGATAAAAAATAAAATCTCGCCAAGCGCTTGCTGGAATCGAGAATACTCGCTCCTTGGCTTCAAAAAATATTTCTCTTTCAAGCTACCGGTGCGTATGGGTATAGCTTTTGTCCTTGTGGCTCGCTTTTTAAAATATGTTTGATTCCGGAAATATCGTAGCGCGTTTTCTACACGTTTTACTACAATCACAGGTTAAGGACTCGAGCCTCTTAAGATACCTATTTTTTTCCTTTCGGTGGGAGAAGAATTTTATAGAACAATCAAAAATATATTTACTCTTAATTTTAAAGAATTCGATATTAGATCGCAAAATTTTATAGCTCTGATATTAAGTCTTAAAACTTACTTTATGTGACTGGTTTGTTTCGATTTTGTGTTTTTTTAAACCTACTTCAAAAAATCAATGAAAAGAGTTTTAAAGTGGAAAATATGTGAAGGAGGAAAAAATGTTTAATATTTTTATGACAAATAGTTAAAAAATATCACCATAGCTTGTTAGGTTAGGCAACTATTAGGAAATTAAAATATTTCCTACATACTTTTTAACAATGCAGCAAATATGTACGATTTGCAGTAATGTAAAATGTTTATTCTCCTGAATTCGGGCACTCCCAGATAATTTTTATCCAATCGATAGTTGATTTATTAACTAAGTAAAATGAATAAAAGTCATTGCTTTACCTTTAAATTATTGAGAAAAAGAATTAATTAAAATTGAAAAAATAGGCAGAATAGAAAAGAAGTAATTGAAACACAAATTTTTATTTACATAATATGATTTCTGAATCAAAATTATTCTCAAAGAACTGAAATACAATTTAAATTCCAAGTCAAATAGCTGTCATAAAATTCAAAGCAACAGTTGGAATTTTACTACCAAAACAAGCAGTTTTAATGTATACTAATTAAGTGAGACTTTGAGATATTTTCTGATTGCATAGATTACGCATAAAATTACTGAAATATAATCACCTTTTTTGTCGATGTTAGTTTTTCATTTCGTGAACTTTCACGAATAAAAACATATAGTCGCCAAAGAAGTATTGATGTGTGCACTGAAATGATGTAAATCTTTTGTGGAGAAAGCCCTAAATACATGAGGTTTAAGTGTGACCCGTCTTTCTTGTATAGATTTCTTATTATCACATGAAGTTCGATTTAATAATATATAAATTAAGAACGTTTTAATTTTTAGGTCTCAAAGCTGAAGTATATTAAGTCTACTTTTGCCCTTTCTGTCACAGTGGAAGCTAGTTAACATTAGTAATATATCCAATTTTGCGTCTAGAAGTGTTTTGGAAATATAAAATAAACTTTCTCTCCAAAGTATATTTGAAATGGTTCTGGGCCTTTCTTATCTTTATTTTTCTAACATTCAGTTGAGATGCGTAGTTTTATAAATCCCTTCCTTTCACCCCTTTAATTTTCAAGACTTTTTGATAGCACAGTTGTAGTGTCTTAAGCAGTGCAATTTTTCTCTTTTTTCTCTAATATCATGCTATTTCATTATAAAGCTCGTATCTCGTCCTTACAGTCCGCATCATTTAAATAATGCGAAAAGTGCAAACATTCTCTGTTTTCGGAACGAAAAAGTGTATTCCTAAAAAGTGCAAATTCTTGTAAGATAAAATGTATTCCTAAAATGTGACATTCTTGTATGAAAGTGTACGTAAGATTCGAGAAGTGAACTGGAGATAGTTATATCATACTGCAGCCGTTACTGCTACGTAAGGAAAAGCCGGAGGATTTGAGAAAACAAAGTGTTCTGTCATTTGGTGATTAATTATTAACGTTTCTGAAATGAGACGTTTCAGCTCTAAAAGAGCAGGCTTTGACGTAAGTATCTGATGATAAGTTATGAAATTTATTTCTGTCGACGTAATGTGCTCGATAGAAGATTAAAATATTTCTACATCAGCAAAATTCCAGAAACATTATTTGAGAAAGCATGAAATGATTTTATTTTGGATACTTGGAAACAATATTTTTGATCCTCAAAATGAGCTTAAAAATATTTAATTATTAATTGTAGTCCAAGAAGGTAACAGTAGCTATTTTCTGTGTCGATGAAATGCTTCTATAAATTTTAAATAATCTACGAAACTTTACAAAACAAGTCTAATGAGTTACTTTATAACCTTACTTTTACACCTATTTTAGCGATCAGTGAACCCATAGCAATACGGATATTAGTTTATTGCTAAGGTGTTATGTATTACAACAATGAAAAGAACAAGAAATTTTCATACTTAACGATATTAGATAAGAAATAAGATTATGAAGTAAATAAGATCTTAAAACTATATGAGAATTACAATTAGGTAAGGAAGGATCTTAAAAATAAATGGGAGTTAATACGAGGTAAGAGAATTAAGAGAGCAAATATAACGTTACTCTAAAAGTCGTGCTTTGGGTAATAATGTAGTGCATCGTTATTCAAAACGAAAAAAAAAATTCTGCTGTTTTATATAATTACATATCCAAAACACTGTAAAACCATTAGGTTTTTATCAGGAAACATGAAAAATAAACGACGCCCTTGCCAGTATTCAAACTCTAGAACTCTCGACTGCTCCAATTACACCACGTAAACGTACAGGGTAATGAGGATGAAAATTCGTTTAACAGTCTCTCCCACTTAAAAGGCTCCTAGGAAAGCAGGAACCTAATCAGAAAATCAAGGTGGTGACGAATTATCGCCGTTCGGGGAGCGTCATCAGGTTTATTTCGAGGCAGGAAATATGAAATGTCGGGATTGGAGCTCCAGACCTTACGACTACAAGCTAGGCGTACTTCCAGTTACACCACGACGGAAGGAGAAAATTCTTTGCAACATATTGTCTGTAAAAACATTATGCATCTATTTGGAACAGCAGAACTGCCGGTCATTACAAATTTGGTAAGTTATTACAATAACTTCTATGGACAGAACTTTTATGTATCCTAAAATAAGTTCAAGTAGCAATTTACAAAAGTGTAGAAAAGGTTTTATGACAGAAGTAGTAATGCTACAAATCTTAGATTACATATTTTTCCACAGTCTAGAAACCTCAAATAAATCTACCACAAGTAACAGGTTTTTTTTCCTACTACAAGGTTTGTTTTTGCCTAGAAAGATTTTGTTAAATAAAATACAAGACTGTCCTTGAAATAGAACAAGGCGAAAAAAGAAGTTTCTTGACTACTTTTTTCAGTTCTGCAGTCGTGTAAGACACGTGATGTGAGAGCTCATCACATTCAAAGCTGAATTTTTTCCTAGACAAGATAACATAAATATTTACTCCCAGATTTTACTACAATGGAAACTCGATTATACGTCATTCTTTTAACGGTTAGTTTCTCGTATCCTCCAGCTACTGATGCAGCTCGGTGGACAGAAAGAATCCACCACAATGCGAAGAAGAAAAATTAGTTGCATGATAAAAAGGATTGCTTTGTACCATATTTAAAGGAGAAAGAGAAAATGATGCTTTCAAGAATAGAATGTTGTACTCTTAAATCAAACTACATAGGGGGAAAAAGTCTATTAAAAATTGTCATATAAGTTCTCTAACTGCACCATATCATATTCCTTATAAATAATTTCTAGATCAGTCTGTAAAACTTCATGTATCGATGAATGAAAATTCAGCAGAAAATTCTCTCTTTCTCTATTTAATGCGCAATAAAGAACCGTCTCGTTATAAGTAGGACTGCGTACTGAATTTTTTTATGCTAAGATTTTGCCGGCAGCAGTAGGTAAAAAAATAAAAGTTCTTAGAAAATAAATTATATTTAGCCGTTGTCCTGTTGTGGATGGAAAGAGTTTTTGATTTAACTGTTATATTTTTTACTGTACATAATAATAAGAAAGCTAAGGAGTTTTTGTGTGATAAGTTTTCAATTTTAATCTTAGTTTTTATCCCTACACTGAATACACTACAAACTTATCTTCGTTATCGACTTCCATTTGGTGGAAAAAGTTTCATCTCAGCCTGGAAGATAGTCCTAAGACTGAAAGTTAATCGAGGTATCATTCACTGTGCTAGTTTAGTGTATTCCTGTTTTGTTTTTAGTCAGTCTTAGGCAAGAATTTATTGCACAATTTTTGGATAAACTAAACTTGCATTCATTTAGATGTGACATGATCAAATTCCGCTTCATTGAACTGAAAAATTAAATTGAATTTTTCGGCACAAAATGCCTATCACTTCCAGTTTTTAATGAATATTTTCATTTTTTGTTCAATAAATAAATAAATACATGTTTCATAAGTGGCTGCAATAAATATGGATTAGCGTTTGATTGTGGCAAAGCCCACAAATGCTATCTTCTTAAAAAGAGGGGTGATTTCATGAAGAACTTTTTAAAAGAAACATTTACGTTACACATAGAAGAAAATTACGAAAATGCTTATGCAGCTAGACTGTTTGGGATTGGAACCCAAGCTGAACCATCACTGTTCAATAGTCGGTTACTGGCGACACTACCACTATGTGATATATCTGTATAAATAAAAAGCGGTGAGCCGGGAAATCTCTGTTTTGGAAATTACTTTTTAAGTACCTACATTCATTGATAAATTATATTAAAAATGTTTGCGTTGTAATAAAATATTCCTCTGAAATTGAATAAACTGCATAAACTTTAAAAAATTCAAACAATTATTTAAAAAAAAAATTGCACTATATTTCAAATGAATTTTGGCTATTCTAGCAACGCCATATTTTTTCTATCTAAATTTTCGAAAGCAAAATGTTGTCAACTGTTATTTACGGAAGTCCTGTCATAGAAGTTTAAATTTTTTTTTAATTACATTTGTATATTTTGGCGATAATTTGAATCATTTTTGTCATTCAAATATATAAATTTCAAACGGAAACTTAGAAATTTGTTTTACTTTAAATGTGTTCAAAATAGACTTTGTGGAAAACAATGTGCGCAAAAATGTGCTAGTTCTGTTTTCTACGAATCATGCTTGATTCCTGGTATCCAAGAAAGAAACTGTTATCCAATTTTTGTCTTTCCTCTGCTGCATTTCATTCCGATAAATGGACAGACAAATTGTATTGAATTATCAAATTTCTCCCTAGCTTTCTTGTCATTTTTTGCCCGTGAAAGCCGGTTAGAGAAGTTACCTTTGTCCTTTAAAGTAATTCCAAAATATGGCGAGCAAACATATTTGAGCAGGAAGTGTGACATTTTTCTATGTTGTAAGAAAGAGGTAACTAGACCATTGCCAGAGGAAGTGTAGCAATTAATCACAATTTCCTTTTTGCCGAACCTATTGGGATTCAATACATTCTTAAAGAAATGAACCAAAAAAAAAAAAAAAAAAATAGAGGTAAAGTTGTAATCTGACCCTCCAAAGTTTAGCTTGACAACTAAGTGGTTCGGTACCTTTGCAGCGGGGAAGTGTAACTTCATCCAAGAGAGCAAATCATACTTTATAATAACCAAAAATGAAGTCAAAAAGAATTATTGTTTTGCAAATGGTTATAGCAGAGCACACATTTACTTGTGATACATCAAACTATTTCAAGTGTTTTGTCACATGTTACAGATACGATACTCTATCTTAAATATTTTTATCATGTAACTCACGTTCAACCTGTAGTGGAAAAGAGCAAATGATAATGCATTCTTCATCTGATCTCCAATTTCGGTGAACCTCACTATTTGAGAATTTTTTTGGTTGGGAGGAAAGTATATTGAATATATTGTTTCTATGTCACCCTTGCTATCCGACTTTGATGAACTCAAAATCCACATTGTCCATGGCGTCGTACCAGTCATATCAGCCATGTCAGCGTATGTGGTCTAAAATTACCATAGCCTAGGAGTGTGTCGCGTGACCCACACAAATCAGCTCACATATAAATATCTCATGTAAATCAACTTCAATTTGTGACTAAAGTGTTTATCGTTAAAGCTTAATTAGATTTACCACAAGTAAGTATGTGCCAATGAAACTGTTGGCATTAATCATTCTTAGAAAGATGATTCTTCTTGATTTAAAGTGATTATCGTGAGTATGGATGATGAAATATAACATTGAATTCCTTTTATATTAAGAAACACTTCCTCATGCAAAAGGATGATGAGTAAATGAAATTAAAAAAATGTGAAGATCCCGAATTCTGGGAGCTGTACTTAAATACAAAGCTATCAGGATGCCTTTCAATTATTTCGCTTCCTTTTGCAAACAATAATAATAATACTATAGAGTAAAATCAAGTCTTTATCAATTAACATTGTTTGAAACACAAAATCGTATAGAAAGGTTACTGCAATCTAGTATTGTCAATAAAAATTTCATTATTATCATTAGTTTAAATGGATGTTAATGACTGGGTACAACTAGAAGAGTTGGAGAGAAATCCTGCAACTCAGGTATGGTGTATGGAAACATTTTCTCTTAATTACACTAATGTTATAAATATTTAATGCCGAAGAAATTTGCTTTTATCTAGGAGTATCAAAACATTATTAAAAAGCAATAAATCTTATTTTTAAATCATTTATCTTATTTCACTGAAAGATAATATGCTGTTGTAATTCGGAAAATAACGAAAAGCATTAGAGTTTTTATGGATACATTTCTTTACTTTGCTAAGACATATTTCTTTCCCAAACTGAAAGCAAGAACACCTTTTTTTATGCGTTAAGAGTAATATATAAATACAGATGATAACAACTAAAAACCAGGGAGTGGAAATCAATTAATCTGCTATTGTAGTGAGAAAATTTGTGCTGCATAGTCATGTTTTTACGATATAAATATATGCTGTTCTAGCAACAAATGTGGATTTCATTTCGAAGTTAGTCTGCGTAATTTTCTAAACTATTGTTCCTTTAATTTTTTCATAAAGGAAAGCTTATAAAAGACAATATCCTTCAATGAGTTCAAGATCTTTATAGAAATTTCTTAAATTTCATTAGAAATTGCTAGCCTATAGGTTGGCAAAGTGCATTGCTTTGTAGAGAATGTTTTGACATTCTTAACGTTAAATAGGTTTTTTAGCTTAAACTTTTTTAAATGTTTTCTCTGTTACGTTTCTTTACTATATCATGTATATATTTGCCATATCATGTACATATATATATATTTTATTATATCATGTACATATTGTCACATTTACAGCGTGACATGGCAAATCTTACTGTTATGCAAATTCTCTTCCTTGGCGTGCCAAAGAATCAGTTTCCAAATTTTGCCCTTCGACATGACATAAGATCTGGAACTTTTCCTTCAAATTTTAACGGTACTGCCTAACAGACTACTAATTTTAAAAGATAACATATATTTCCTTATAATTTAAAACTATATTTCATTTCTTAAGAATAATCTAATCATTATAGTTTAAAATGCATTTAATTTATAACATAACTATTTGAAAGTAAGATTTGAAAAGTGAGATTATTTTTGAATATTATTGTTTTTTTTAAAAAAAAACATATTTCTGATCGCGTACATTACGTATGTAGGTGCAGGAAAAAACGTACTTTTTTTTTCACAGGTTCCTTTAAATCACAGGTGTTTGTTTAACAAATATCATATAAGAGCACATGAGAGTTATCTGCCTAGAGAGAGAAATACCTTTACTGGAGAACTTTCTAAGGGAAATTGGTTAGTACTTAGGTCACACATACTAGGAAATACAGAAAATATCCTTTTTGAGAAATTTTTAAATTTCTCAAGTGAGAAATATTTTATTCCTAAAAAATTTCGAATGAAAACTTGTGGTACCAGCCTATTCTGCTATGAATAAACAGGGCAGAAATACAATGAAAGTGTAGTAAACTTGCCACTAGACAACGTAAAGGATTATTAGGTAACAGAGTAACTCAGCACATTGCAAAAAGTTACAGTTGCTTCTAGTTACACTAAAGCCTCAAATATCTATAAAAATTATGAATTATTATGGTATATGGATATTCTACAGCACGATTTCGATGTCACACAGTAAGAAAATTGCGGATACCCTCGTAATATAGTTTCATTCTAGCACGTTAATTAATGCGTGCCTTCATGTACGTACTTCATGTAGGTATAACACTTCATGTACGTACATCTTTTGATAACATGATTTTTATTTTAAACATTTACAAAATTAAGTAACGTTCAATGTCATTGTGTATAATAAGAAAAACAACCTATTACATTTATTTACACATACAAAAATAAAATCAATTCCGGGAATATCCGCAGTCTCTCACGTTGAAATTCTTTCGAAATTAAATCGTGCTTATCATTTACACAATATTTATCTTGTGCTTCAAGTGTTCAGTAGTTAAACTTCATAAATTTAGTAACTGTGATTTGGAAGAAACTAAACAACAACAACAAACAAACAAAACAAAACAAAACAAAAAAACTGTTGCGTATAATGTGACTAATTTGCTTTATCGTTTTTAGGAGTAATTATAACGAAATAGTATTTCCTTTCGAATTAGGTTTGGAAGAAAGTAAAGTGTTTTTTAAAATAAAATTTATTTCTTTGGAGATGAAAATATATATTTTGAATCGCTAGTTAAAAGAAAAAAGCAACTCACTTTGCGAAAAGTCTGAATTTAAATAAAGGAACAATGAGAACCATTAAAAAAGTATTTTTTTGGAACACATCCCTCAATTTTGTATTTGTTAACCTCATATAACAAGGTTGAGGCAACACGATATTCTCTAAGATTCTATGTACTGTGTTATACCCGTATCATTGAAAATTAATTAAAAATGAAAAATATTAAACATTTTTTAAATCGCTTAATTTGCTATATTGATACTCATGATATATAAAAACTAAGTTTTACAAAAATGAAAGGGCAAAACCTCCCAGTAAAACCTCGTTTTTACTTAACTTTGAGTTCAGTGACATTCTTCATGCTCTGTTGCAAAATATAATTCTTTAATCACATTTATATACTTATTAATGCCAGTTTCTTATTATATTTATTCTGGTATTTGTAGTGCATTGTTTTTATTTTGAACAATTATTTAATTTACATAATCGAAGGAATTTATTCTACTGATTTAACTACTTGAAAATACAGATGAATTGCTATTTTTTATGTTAATTTTTCCTTTATTATTATTATCGTCGTATTAATCATGATTTTTAATTAATCATCCCTGGTATATCGGAAGTTAACTGCAAATCTTTGTTTTCATGGCTAAGAAATACTAAGTAATTTATTCTTGCTTCACCAAAGTTTCAAATTCAGTTACTTCTTGATTAAAATGTATAATTAGTATCGTTAGTTGGGGACTAATTTTATTCTTTCGTATCACAGACTCTTCAATACAGAAAAAAAAATATTGAAATAATGAAACCATTTTAAAATACTAGCTGAAAGATCATCGTTTCAAAGTTTTCCTTATTCAGTAGCTGATTGACATAACTGAAGCAGAGAAAGAAATAGTCGCCGTCCTAACGCGGAAAATGCTCAGAGTAGCTAGCTATCCAGTGAAAAATGAGCTCTCTTAATTTTGTGCTTTCATCGCCAAGAGAAGAAAGCCCATGCGAATCAGTTTGGTCGTGGAGTCAATTTTACAGTCTCTGTATACTTTCTGAATTTGATAAATGTGTTGCTGTACATTTGCGAGAAATAGTGATAACGAAAGTTTGTCATTTCCAACAATGTTGTAATAATGTCATCTTAAGTAGTACATATACGTTTCACTTCTTCTACAGGCAGCTTCTGCATACCTGTGATAAACTTAACCCTGCTAAAGAAAATTCTAAGTTTTTGAAACTCTCCATTGCTTTAAAGCGGGCTTCCTCTTATCCGGTCTCACTTTAATCGGCTTGCATTGAGTCCAAAGGATTAAACTTCTGTTGCGAACTGTTGCCTAGTGGTGCTGATTATTTTCCTAGGACAAAACTTGAACGGTTATATGTACCAAACATATGATGAAAATATCAGCTCTTGTTTAGATGCAGAATAAAATTTTTGAAATATTTAAAATAATATGAAGATGATAAGGTATTAATGTTATCATAAAAACATGAAACAAAATAAAATTAAAAATGAAATAACAACCTGATGAGTATTACGTGAGTCTTTTGCAAGGAAGTAGACTCCTTAAGATATTTAGCTCCGGGTATACTTCCGTCTCAGAATATATATTTTCAAAACTGAAATTACCAAACGAGTTCGTCCTTTGATTACTTGAAGATTTTGCAATATTCTTTTTTGAAAAATTTCTAATTTCTGCTTCCATGTTTTTTTATTTCTTTTTTATTTGGTGAGTTTTCTGTCGGTTTTTGCTCTGCTTTTATCTTCAAATTTCGATTTGCCTGATTTTTTAGTATGCTTAAAATAATTTGGGTGCCTATGGATTTTAGTGATTTTGCTGCTTCTACATAACACAATTTTTTATGGGGCTGTGCCTCTGCTCCTAATCATCTTGCTTCCACAAATGAAACAATTGTTTGTTACTTTTACAGTTTGTACCTCTTTTTCGGATATCTACTTCGGGCATAGTTGCGAGAATGCTGTGTGAACCCCTTTGCAGTTTGCACATAGTGGCTCTGCAATGTAATTCTCATTGTCATGGCCTTCCACAAAGCAGCGTGCACATGTGAATTTGGCACGTCATGACATCTTCGAGTGGCCGAAGCTCTGACACTGAAAGTATCGCAAAGGGTTTGAGATATAGGGTATTACTTACGAGAGAATGTAAATACTCGGCTTTAATACCTATCGGCAGATCAAGCGAACGGAAGGTCAGAATTACGAGTTTTGATCAACTGACCTTCCTTGCACATCTTGATCTGCCTAGAAGCACTAACTTTCTGGTCAGACAATTCAGGTTCCTCTTCTGACGCAGAAGTTCGATCTGACACCACGAAAGAAGTTTAGTCTTTTAAGCCCTGATACACTGACATCAGCTTGTTCGTATTTCTCTAATACAAGGAGGATAATATATTGTGCTGGAGAGACGGTTTGAATGAAAAGCTAAGTAAAAAATGTAATCCTATTGACATGCTGCCAGAAAATACATAGTTTGGGACAAAAGTTTAAACTTTGGTGTCGGAGAGTTAGAAGAGGAAATCTTTCTAGTTTTCTATCACTGGAAGAAATAGTTGATGAAAATAATTTTCTAATTCCAAGTGTATGTGAAAAAATTATGGATCATTTGGAAATATCATCAGTCATTTGATGTGTATTTTAAACCAGGAGAACTGAGAAAACTCAGAAACACTGATTATAAACATATAGTATATATATATATATATATCGATTTGGACAATATGTCCGATGATGGAGAACCGAAGAAAATCTTTCCGAACTATGCATAAATTGTGTTCTTGAAACGCCGTTTCAAAGCAATATTTTGGAACAAAACTGGTGTTTGGCAAAGAATATGTTCCCAAAACTTAAGGAACTTTCTGTTTCCGACGTCACACTTATGGAAGTCTGGATTTAGTGCTCTTTTGTCAGTCAAAACAAATTTCAGAAATGGCCCTTCTACACTAGCAGATATGCGAATGGCTGCTAGCAACAAAGTAGTACGATTTGAAAAACTCTTATCCAGTAAAGAGGAACAAAAAGTCATTAATTTTTTTTGGAAAGCTTTATACAAATGTTAAATTTTGTAATATATTCTTATTTCCATGTTTCATTTATGTTTATTATTAAAATTCCATTACAAGCTTTGGTTCCTTTTTCCGTAGGAACTACTTTAGGGGTGCCAGAGCATATTAAATTTTTTAGGGGTGACGGACAAGAAAAAAGTTGGAAACCTGTGCATTACGTGATATACTAACATCTTCTTACAAGGCACTATAGTAATATCTGTATCACATGCTTAAGATTGTAATAAAAGCTTTTAGTCCTACTAAGTAAAATGCTCTTCAAGATCGTCTCTTTCCCGATCTTTACAGGAAAAATGGACGAGTTTCAACGGCTTTGATGCATACAAATGGGGTGCAATGATTATCGAAAGATCTTCTTTGCTTTCCTGCCTGTGGGACTCTTGTGCTTCATTTCCGACTAAGCAAGCAACTCGAAGTTGCTTGCAGTGATTTGTTAGACAGAGATGTGATTGGAATTTCTGTCTCGGGAAAAATGTATCATATTAAATTTAGTATAGTGATATGAAATACATGATTTATGAAAAAAGGCAATAATAATTTATGTACTTTGAGAAAACAAGTTTTAAATACTGAAGAATTGGACTCCCTTTCAATTAGAAAATAGTAAAAGGAGAGGGAAGCGGTATATTCAGTCTTGATGTAATTTTGCTAACTGTATTTTCGATTTAAATTATATTAGGAATTATAATTTTTGAAAAAAGCTGAAAAGTCTTTTGCAGAATGAATTAATGAGGGACGACTTTGATAGTAATGTTTCGTCATTTAAAAGCTGGGGAAATTCATGGAAATTTTTGAGTGAGTCTAATATCTACAACAAAGTACCGTTATCTGAATTTTCTTAGATGGCATTGATTGTAATATTATTCACATTTGGAAAGCATTTAAATTTAGTTCAAACCACTAAATGCAGAATAACAGACGTCGAGCGACCTCAGAGAGAGAGAGAGAGGACACCGAAGTGCATATTCCAATTCCATGTGATACAGTTAGACTGTAAATCTTAAACAATTTTTGACTTTATAGCAGATGACAATGGTTAGCGTTTATACTTGATTTTGAAATAAAACCGACAATTATGTGTGGCAAATATGCATGTAGCTTGCAACATTACCTTTAGTGTATTCGATGTATCGATTTCTCCTATAATCGAGGAAATGTTTTCATAATCTGTCTGTTTACTGAAAACGTTGCTACAAATTTTAGCAATAAAATTTACATATAAACCTGTATATTATGGACACAAACAGTGATTCTTGGCGTTCTTATAGGGTATGGAATTAAGACACACAAGTGAAAATTACTTTTCTGATTGGAAATGTAACTAAAGGTGTTTAAGTTGTAACTAAAGGTGTTTTGAAAAATAATAAAAAAGAGAAACTTAATGCACAGGATAATCTATTTTTTTTAATCCGTCAGCAACGCAAAAAAAAAAAAAAAAAAAAAAAAAAAATTCATTATTTTGGGTGAATTTGAAGAGAGGAAATGTAAGTTTGTTAGAGGATAAAACCTTGAAATATAACAGGGAAAAAAATTTATCGTTTGCGTTTTTTATTGAATGTCTAAATATCTGATTTAGTTTTATTTGTACAAATAATAATAGTAGTAGATAAAGACGCTTACAGAATATTTGACTTATTCATTTGGTCTATGCAATGAGTACCAGTGATTGTTTTATCAAGGTTTCGATAGCCTTTCAAACTTTGTTTTATATCATGAACCGCATCAAATAAGACTATAGAATGCTCGAATGTGATTAAAAACTAGTTTCACTATTTTATGATTACATTCCTAGTCTCTGATCTAGTTTCAGATTTGAAACTCTCAGAGATAAGGACATTTGAAAGAGAAAATATACCTTTCTTTCCTTTGCTAAAAAGCGACACGATGACACACATGTTTAAAGAAATTATTACTTCAAAAGGATTCATCATTTATTAATATCTGATGTAAATTTAAACAAATACCTCATCAACAATATTTGTGATGTTTATTTTTATTAACACGTTATTTTTTATGCTAATTTTTTTCTGTACTTCTGCGCTTTCTTAAATTCTGCTACAAAAACCCATTTAATGTAAATAATAAGCAAGAATCTTAGTTAGGGAGTGTTGGCAACCTCAACCACAAGTGCTATAAGGTTTAGCTTTTACCTTCTATACATCTGTAAACATATTAGTTTTGTAATTGAAGCGAAAGGATGAATAGATGTTTTAGTTGCTTAAGTTGTTGTTATCACTTTGTTGGATATTAAACTGAAGACAGAACAAGAGTTTTTCGGACTGCTTAGGTATGTTACTCAGTGTTTAGATTAAGTATAATTAAGATTAAGTCTCATATAAAATTCTCAAACTAAACTGTCGTTCAAAGTTTTAACATTTCTTTGGAACATTCAGACTAACTATGCCAATATCTGCGCAGTGTCCCTAAAATATTGTGTCTTCTTAAAAGTTTTGCAATTTTTTTTATTAACACAATTGAAGCATCACAAAAACATAAGAAACTTTCAATGCATCACATTAGCACCATATTATTCTATAACTCTTTGCTATCTCTCAGACAGCAGAAAAATAGTTTTTTTTTAAAGTCATTAGGTTAATTCGTAATAAGTTATCGGAGTGCTGTTTGACCGTTGCGAAAGAAGTGAACGCCAGGCCATTCAGAAAATTTTGAACTGACCTGAAAAGAGGAAATAACGAGAAGGCAAGGTTTAGTAAATATGGAGGGTGACAAAAAACACATCAGCCATACTCAAAACTTCTTTTTTTTTTTTTTTTTTTTTGGTGACATTCATCGAAATTTGGGGCCGAGCATTGTCATGATGGAAAACAACACCTCTAAGATTGACCAGTTATGGATACTTTGCTTCTATTTATGCTTTTAAAACTGCCATTTGGATACAGTATTTCCTTAGATTTATTGTCCGATTTGGTGGCAACCATTCGTAGCATACTTTTCCTTTGTAATCCCACCACATTCAAAGCATTAGTAGTTTTTTTTTTTTTTTTGCGATGCAGCCCCCTTCGATGCTACTAAAAGCGATTCTTTGGCTTACCCCGTGATCTTTTTCTCGTAACATTATTATACAACATCTCAAACAACAAAGCCGTTTAAAAAGAAGTAATTTTTGAATTTTTGACAAAGAATTACTAGACAAAACTCGAGCAAGCTCTTAAAGTATGGGGTACTCATACATCGTAGCAACTTACATATCCAGTCTTCTTCAAATGAACATGTACTGTATTTTTTGGAATATTTTGTCCGTTTAATAGATCCTATAAATGTTATAACTTGGATTCTCAGCGTTAACTTTTTTTTAATATTCCTTCGTTCTTATTTCTTCTAACTCTTGTTTACAGTGGACCGTCGTCCAGGGTGGGCATCATTTTCGAGGCTGAAATGTCCACAACAAAACTCTTAGAACTGTGTTATCATAAACAACACTTTTTTCATATATAATACAAGTAGTCTGACTAACATTTTTTTTTTTCTTCTTTTAAATTAAAAAGCATGATTTGACAGAAATGGACTTTGCATTCTTAGCACTGCAGTGAAAAAAAAATGCTACACGCATGCTAGAACTATGAAATGTGAGTAGAAAAGACCATATTTTAATATTTGTTTCGATCAAGGTCACTTCGTACCAGCAGTAACAAAAAAATTAGAAGAAAATGCGTTTCGATTTGAAAACCGGCAGAACTTTTGAGATGACCCAATACAATAGCTTTTTTTTTTTGCCAGTTTTAAAAATATGGTTAAATTCAAAATAAATTTTCCGCTTCATGTCAGCAAGAAAATTTTTTATGTAATATTGGGGAAAGAGTCACGTTAATTAATTTCGCACTCTCATAAAAGATAATATTATTGTTAGTCAACGTCAGTAAGCGAAATGATACTATTATCTTTCATGCGAGTGATTTATCAATTAATGTGATTCTTGCCCCCTCTACCCCAATACTGCGTACAAAAGTTTCTAACTAAAAGGTAAATTTATTTTTAATTTGATCATATTTTTAAAACTGCTCCCTCCGCCAAAAAGACTATTGCATTCGGTCACCCCAAAAGTTCGCATATCGAATTCCATTTAAACTCGCGCAATTTCCGTATTTTTGCTTCAAAAATAAATAAAGAAAGAAAAAGTACTGCCTTTTTATCTATCTTTATTCAATTTCCCCCAAATTATTTAGTTTGGTTTGGTTTATTGATATTACGCAAAACACACTAGGGCTATCTGCCTAAGGGAAGGGATGCCTTCGTGGAGGACTTTTTAAGGGAAACGGGCTGGTATGCACGTTTACAAGTGGGGAAAACTACTAAAACGCTCTGCAGCCCGTTCGCTTGGAATAGAACCCAAGTCAGAACTACCAGCGATTTTACCGCTCGGCCGCTGTTGTGCACCGCAAATTGTTTAAATGTAACAAAATTTTAAATTTGCATGGACATGTAGAAACAATTTTCTAAGTTTATATCATCTTTTCCAGGAATATTGAAATACTGGAAATGAGTAAAACTCCCGAAAGGTTTACGTTAAGTCCCTAGAAAAAGTAACCGAGAGCTCTAAAGGTGATATGTTTTACTTCTCATTTACTTAACAAACAACTGCAATGTAGTTTTGCAAAACGTCTATTATTGTTTTCATAAAAAAACTCAGGCTGTTCAGAACTAATGCAAGATAACACGAACTGCACAACTGATCTAGCTATGCTAAACTTTCGAAAAATATTCAGCTTCATTTAAGCGACGTACTGTAGGTACATACAATTCATATCAATTTGTGCGGCGATTACTTTCAAAAATTAGGTAACAGATGTAAACTCTGCTTTATGACAGATTCTTGTTGAATTACAGAGAAATCAAACTTAAAATTCGAGTATGAGAAACATTATACTTAATAAATAGTATGCTAGCATAGACAATCAAATACTTCTTAATGGCCGGGGCTTTATTAAATAGCCATTAGCCTTGCGCCACTATAAGGGCCGGAAGTGGTCGCCATTTTATTATGAAAGCAGATAATAAGTAGCCACCGTTGCCTCCTATGTTACAACCATGCCTTCTCCGTGATTCAAACCGGGCCCATCGCTTCGAGAGTCAGGGTTGCTAACCACTATACCGGCTGTGCGGAGTAAACCAAATATAATGGTAATTTTTTAGAACGTTATAAAAATGGCGTATTATAAAAGGATTCGGCTCTTTGTATTTAACTTATAATTTACTTTATTGTGTATTCAGTTTGTTTTGTTAAAAAAAAGTGCGTTTACTGTTAGTTTAGCAGTATTAAAGAATAAAGCAAATGTCTTTGATTTATAACTGCTAGTCATATGTAGTGCAAATATCGTATTTCCTGACGTAATTTTTCCTCTAGCATTTTAGCGAAAGGTTCTGAAAATTAAAAAAAAAAAAAAAACTGTTCACATATTTTTTCCTTCCTCAGTACGTCCCGAGAACGAATACCTCTAAATTTTAAAATGGATTCGTTCATGTAGTGATTGTTTCTGTCTTTTTAACAATGATAAACAATCACAAACGGCTTGCGAAAGTCATGCCGAATCTTTCCCTTTTCACTGTTGAATTGTATACCAGCACAATACAAGAACAGACCCATCACGGCGAAGCAAATGCAAATTGACACTCAGTCTACGATTTCGCCGCGTCAGCTGCCTATTCACCTTTTGTAATTATTTATGGTTCATTTGAGGCTTAAGGACTAGCAGGAACAGCAATAAAAACAGGCGAGATTCAAGTTAGTGGCAAGTTGAAATGAAGATATCTTATTAGATATTGTAATAGTAATGTATTCTTATTGGAATTTAGGTTTCATTTAAAGAAAAATATTGGGATAATTACCTGTAATTTATTCATAACTACTTTTCGTTTGTTACGTTCTTACTGTAACCTTATCCTATAGAAAATAAATTATTCGCACGATAAAAGTAGTAACGAAAAAAGGGAGGAAATATGGAATAAAAGAGAAGTCAAAGAGAAAGTATGCAGCTATTAGCCTGAGGTTTCAAAAATTCATAGGAAGGAATAATTTAGTGTTGGAAGCATTCTTTATGAAATGATGATGAAAACACATATAATACGAACAGCAATGCCCTTGTTAAAAACTTTCTTTGCCTTCCAGTACAAGAAAACAAGATTCTTCTGTTTGCGATAGCTGAGAGCTTCTGTGAAATAGTTCATAAATCGAAAATGCCCGAATGTCAGGTCTTAAAATTAATCGCAGCTCTGTTCATGCTCAGTTTTTGAATGAAATGTAATTCCAGCCGGGGGATTAAAATAAGTTGGGCTGTCGCATTTAATTTATTATTTAACTATTTGTCACTAATTTCATAATCTTTTATTTACTTCTTTAAATTTTATTTAACTGTAGTTATTAAATATTTAACTTATTTATTTATGTTCACTTTTCTTGATGGCCCTTCGCAGGGCTCTGGCTATTCTAATTTTAGACATTAAGTCATCCGTAAAGAGAAGAAGCAGTTAAGAATTTTGGCCGTTCCGAGACCTTAAAAAATTCTACCCAACTACGCCAAATAACACCTAAAAGCTAAATTAATACTAAAAATGAGTATAATATGGTAAATAAACTGCACAGATAAATAGAAATGACATAGGCGCATAGCAATTTCATTTTCCAAAATTAGAAGAAAAAAAAAAAATAAAAATAGGAAGGTTTCGAGGTAATGGCAGCGATTACGAAGAAAGGTCTAAGAGGGAGATGACGAAGATCGTCGTTTTCACCCTATTACGTCTGAATTTTCGGTGTCGACAGTCAGAATTTGTAGTATTCTGTGGCTGATGAAAATGAAATGCGAAATGGCTTGAAATATGAGAGTATACCCATACTTCAAGCTGCTGATTTGTTTGCTGAGGTTGACCCTTCCTTTTTTTTTTTCCCTCGTGCAGTTCTCCGGAGGCAAACAAAATATCCTTCATAACTGCCTTTTAAATAAGCATCTTTTTTTAAAGATATACTTTTCTGCAAAGTAAATACTGCATTAAAAAAAGTGCTGAACGATATTTTTGCTTTTTTGCCTTTTTTCGTAAAAGGGAAAATCTTTGCATTTCGTTTGTTAAATGGAAAAAAAAGTATAAATGAAAGTATAAGGTTTTATGTTAATTAACCAATTATTATGATGCTACCTTTAGTATAATTTCTTTCCGCAGACCTGACTAGAATGCAAATTAATTGCTAATTATTTAAACCGAGGGTTTGTATGTTTAGATCAGAGCTTCCGGCAGTCTCGTCTTGTTGTTTCTTTCTATCGCAAACTCTGCCTAAGTTTATTTCCGGCTTTAGTATCTTGCTAGCCGACATTTAAAATACGCGCCTTTAACTATCTTGGGCCAGGTTTAGTAGTCTATTTTATGTGTAGTTTCAAACTACGCACATATATTTAAATTTAACTTTCTGTTATGTTAGCTTAAATACCCGAGATTAGCGGAGGTTTGTCCGTCGCACAAGCAATGATTTCTGTTTATTTAAGGGTTAAATAAAAAAATGTTATTTAACTTTTTTTTTAAAGTTTTGGTTATTTGTTTCGGACTAAAACGATAATTCGCTTCCAGCCTAGTAGAGTCTACTGGGCATTGACTTAACACAAGCTTCTAGATACAGCAGACCTCTACAAAGGTGTTTTGTAAAAGCGAAGTTAAGTAGAGTTAATGTTCGTAAAGTGATACTTATATCAGTGATACTTATATATGACTTTCATATTATGAAGACGGAGGTGGGATTTCTAAAAATGGTTTATCGATAAATAAAGTATTGTTATAAAATGGAAGACTAATGAAGGATCTTAAGCCGCTTTGGTTAACAAATAATTCTTATTTTTGGTAGGATACGATATTCCTCGGAATTAACATCCGTCTCATGGGTTAAGAAGCGCCTTTGAAAAGTATTTTACAAATTTTAGCTTCAAACTCTATTGACTGTGTAGGGTTCTACTGTATCTCGAAGCTTTTATCAGAGTCTTGCAGACCACACAAGACTGCTAGTGAGTTATCGCGTAGTCTGAAACAAATCCCAAAAAGGCATTACTATGTGCAATAGACGAACTTCCGCTACTTGGGAGTATTTAAATCATTGTAACAGAAAGTTAAATTTCAGTGTGGGTAACGTAATCTAAAGTTGCACATAAAACAGACTATTCCAGCTGGTTCGGATAATTAATAGCACGAATTTTAAAAGCGTCGGCTAGCAAGATGCTAAAGACGGAATAGAAACTAGGCAGATGTAGTAAATAACAAGACGCGTCTGCCAAAAGCTCTATTCTAGACATTCAGACCCTCAGCTTACATACGCAAAACAACTAATTTGCATTCTAGTTAGAACTACAGAAAGGAGAAGTTATAGTAAAGTCTTAAATCACATAATAATTGGTTAGTTAACGTAAAATACTTAAAAAGACTGCACTATATTAAATCACCTACTTATTCGTTGCAAAGTTTACTTTCAGGTAAGGCTACACAGTAAATAGCTTTGTCTCTCTTACTTCCTTGGCTGAATCTGCAAGTAAAATTTATAAAAGATAATCCTTTTCGCAGCGCATGTTAATCCTTTTCGGAAACGCATGCTTTACTTTGCTATCTTACCGCACATTTTAATAAAAAAATTTATATTTAATGCTATTTTTGCAGGTTTATATTCCCATCAACGCAGAAATTATATAAACTTATTTTGTAAACAGGATTTTTCACTTCTCCCTCCCCCCCCAAAAAAAAAATCCCAAATTAGAGGAATAAATGATAATTATAATGACGAATGTGATGAAAAATAATTTAACTGAAAACACTGTTAAAATTTAATATTCAAGTTATGATAATTCTCGCCATTTTTTAAGATGAAAATGTTAAAAATAGTTTCATTTTAAATAGGCTAGGAAATGTCTTTATATATACATTATGTCATTCTACAAAAATTATCGAACACCAGGAGCAGAACAATCGGAAAAGTTTCACGAATTTCTCACGATGCACCTATAACTTATTCCTAGGTTTTTCCTGAAATCTCTTTCACTATGTGTCCAAATGAATATTGACGATTTGTATAACCAGTTGTTCAGAAAATTTAGATTATGCTACATTAAGCAAGAAGCTTTATGCGCATTTAAAAAATTAATACGCTTAAGAACACATATTTTTAAGGCTGAACCGTAGCTACAGAATTTCTCTGTAATAATACTTTTAAGTATACTTTAGAAGATGGTCTAGAAAACAAATATAAAGTATAGTAGCATGGAATGCAAATGTCGAAATAGTTTTTTCATACTATCCTATTTTATTCTAATTATAAAATCTTCGTTTTATCAGATGATAGCTGTGGATACGTTTTGCTTGAAATGAGATACGCAATATATGCTTTTTTAATTTTTTTAATTTGCATGCAAACATATGTAAATGATTTTGATTATTTTATTATCATACATGAGAAGAATTTTTCATGGTGTTGCAATAGTTGTATCCTTCCTATAACAACGACAGATTTATAAAATGGTGAAATATAATGTGATGTAGTCTCGTATAACTTTTGAAAATGAAATATTTTTTAATGGTTCGTTAAATTTAGACACTCCGCAACCTGAAGTACCTTTTCTCCTCTTAAAAGAGGATTCAGAATTTGTATTTTCATATTCAAAGAAATATTCTTTTAAAAATGGGTTTCTTATTTTCAGACATAAATTTGTAACTGAAATATACTCCTAAAAATGGTAAAGAAAATTTTGTTCAAACGTTTGTTGTTCCAAAATCTCTATGGAACATTATATGTAGTGTATAAACATTAATGGAAAGAAAAATGAAAAATTAATTAAAATTAAAGAAAATTTTTAACACCTACCCAAAAATTTTGTTCAAACGTTTGTTCCAAAATCTCTATGGAACATTATATCTAGGGTATAAACATTAATAGATAGCATATTTAAATGCTTTCCATTAATGCTTCTACTGTTTTTTGCTCACCCTGTAACTCATTGCTTAGACGTAACAAGTGCGTGTTTCTAGAGAGTGAATAAATATACAACGTTTATTTTAACTTTGAGATTTAATTTTTTATATTGAATCTTTGCTGCATTTCTACTGTTTATTCTACTTCACCAGAAACTGCAAATGAAATGAGTTTAAATAATTTGTGAGAATCGTTTAAGAGTAGATAGAAAGTTGGCAGGCTTAATCTACTATACTGACATTCCTCTATTGCTGCCTATCTAGCGTTGTGCTACGAGCTGCTGAGTTTAATTGAAATAACTTTACAGTAAACTCTTCCGGAAAGCGATTTCGCATATATCTTAATTGCTTCCATTTAATTTGTCCAACGCTAGAATTTCATTCCCACTGAATTCAGCTTTCATTCCCCATTACTGAGTTCTTGCTGAGAAGTTATCAACAATTTAAAAAAAGACTTTCACCTGTTGAAAACGAAGCCAAAGGAATCATGCAAGTTACAAAAGTAGTTAGTGGTGAAGAATTTTCAAATATAGATGAAGGAGAAATCAAAGAATTAATCGAGATATGACGAATGAAGAACCGGATGATCTTATCATAGATGCCTTCTATAATAATAATAATTATAATAGACGCATCCCTCCTATAACACGACATATTTATAAAATGGTGAAATATAATGCTATATAGTCTCGTAAAACTTTTGAAAATGAAATATTTTTTAATGGTTCGTTAAATTTAGACATTCCGCAATGTGAGATACCTTTCCTCCTCTTAAAAGAGGATTCAGAATTTGTATTTTCATATTCAAAGAAATATTCTTTTAAAAAATTGGTTTCTTATTTTCAGACATAATTTATGACTGAAATATACTCCTAAAAATGGCAAAGCAAATTTTTAACACCTACCCGAAAACTTTGTTCAAACGTTTGTTCCAAAATCACAATTACGTAGTTTATGCAATCTACCAAGTGAACACTTTGAGCATAATATGCATACTGTATAAATGACGAGCACGACTGATCCAGTTTCAAAAAAATTTCAATGTGAGAGAACGGGAGGATTCCCGGAATTAATTTTATTTTTGTGTGTATAAATAAATAGGTTTTTATTGTTATTACACTCGATGGCATAGTACGTAATTTAATTTCGTAAAAGTTTAAAATAAAAATTGTTTTATCGGAATATGTACATACATAATGTGCTGTAAATGGTCTTACACATTATTATTAAAATTGTTAGAAGGAAACCGTGTTGTCCTGTTACCTGTTATACGAGAGCGATACTTATATTCACATTTCATCCCACAAGGGTTAGAACGTAAAAAAAAAAAAAAAAAAAAAAAAAAAAAAGGTTTTAGATTTTAAATTACGTCCAAACGGGCGTTTTTTTAAGATTTTGTGTGTTACCTTTATTTATTAAATATCATGTTTTTCGCACTTAAACCATAAAATTCAGTTCAAGAGCAATATCGCAAAATAATTTTATATTGAGCATATCTTTAGAATTTCGGACACACAGTCTCACGTGCTGGAGATAAAAATGTTTTTTCTGTACAACGTTGCCATCGCTCGCTTTGAAATCCTTGAGTTTGTTAATAAAAAATTCGTTAAAGTTTTACAAAATATGAAATCAATAATAAAACCAATTCTAAATTTCAAATTTGGGCTTCCAGATGCGTATATTTGCAGTAGAATTTCGTCATTCAAAATTTGATGGCTCTAGTTACGGTTGTTTTATCACAATGCGAGAAACATACATACATTTATGCAGATTCTTCATTATTTAATTTCTTCAAATATAATACAGGGGGATAATATTTGGTGGCAACAACAATATTTGGTCGTTTGAAAAGTGAATCGGACATTCAGAGTGATTCGGTGCAAAATGAAAACAATAGTCCTTCAGGGACAAAGCCGTTTTGAACTAATAGAAAAAAAGAAATTGAAAGGTTTCCGATTTAAAATTACGTCCAAAATGGCGTTTTTTTAACGTTTTGTGTGTTACCTTTATTTATTAAATATCATGTTCTTCGCACTTAAACCATAAAATTCAGTTCAACAGCAATATCGCAAAATAATCTTAAAATGAGCATATCTAGAATTTTGGATACACAGTCTTGCGCGCTGGAGATAAAATTTTTTTTTTACTGTACGTTACCATTGCTCGCTTTGAAATCCTTGTGTTTGTTAATCAAAAATTCGTTAAAGTTTTACAAATGAAATTGGTAATAAATTTATGAAATCTATAATAAAACAAATTCGAAATTAGGGCTATCAGATGCCCATATTCGATGAAAGATTACGTTATTCAAAATTTGATGGCACTAGGTACCGTTGTTTTATCACAATGCGAGAAACATACATACATTTATGCAGATTCTTCATTATTTAATTTCTTTAAATATAATACAGGGCGATAATATTTGGTGGTAACAATTTAAAAAGGGAAAACGCAGAATGTGAAACAACGCAAAATGCCAAAATGAAATTAATAGTCCTTCTGGGTAAATTGCCCCTTTGGACTAAAAAATAATATTAAATAAACATTTTATTTTATGTTGGTTGTTGTAATGTTCAAATGCTGCCGTTTCTACGCAGTGTGTTTTCATTCTCAATTATATATATATATATTTGATCATGTGACACAGCGTAAGTGTTATGCTGAACATGAAACTTAACAATTTCGAAAATACCTACGTTTTGCCACACTCCATCGTATTGTCGGTAGAGTTTAATGAGAGCGATCGCAAGGGAAACGGGTCCACGTGCTTTGCAACATGAAAAATGAGAAATATCAATATTTATGAGAAGCCAGAATTGGCGGCACATCGCCAAGAGATTTTCTCTTTCAACCTGCCCCTTTCTGCAAGCTATCGTGAGTTAACGCAAACGTAAAACGGCGGTGAGGTTCAATCGAGGAAGACAGTTTCTCTGAAAAGAAGTGCAACGGGTCAAGGTCTTCACTACACCAGATGCTTCTGACGGTGAAGAGAGTGGAAACTTTAGCGAGGGGGGGGGGATTACGGAGAAATAATAAATTGAGATATTTTTCTACTCATAGTCGAGATTGGGTTAAATGCATTATTTCATTGTTTTCACGGTCGAGGGAATTACTCTGTTAATTGAACGTGAGTAGCTTAGAATTTTTCCCCGGAGAGATTTGGTTTAACAGGTGTCATGAGATAATTATTTACCCTTTTTGTAAGGCATATCAGCATATTTCGGATGTTCCCTTCGCGGTTCAATGTTTGATGAAACATATAGTAGGATAATGCCTTTTAATAATTGATTTTTGAGAATATATTAGTCACTTATTTAAGACGTTGTTTTTCTGAATTGCCCCATAAGATGTATGCCAGTAAAACAAACACAGAAAACTATAAGATTTCAAAATTTAGCCTGTTTGAAATCATTAAATACTTGTAGTCAGCTACGTCGGGCACATAGTAGTTGTGTAATAAAATGTAAAAACATAATGCGCCCTCTGCTGGGAGAGTGAATTAGCCCGCTGAAACACCGGGTCGTATGTGATGGTTCTCTTGCTGTTAAATGCGGCTCGCTGTTGTAAAAAAACATTTGTTTGGTTGAAATGTGATTCGAAAGAGATTACTGAAGGCAACGTTTTTAAGCTATGTTAAATGTATATAATAGCTCTGGATAGTTAGTTTCAAATCGTTCAAGTAACAATACTTGGACGATTTGAAACTATCCAAAGTGACCAGTTGTAACTTGTTGTTGACCCGTTGTGACTTGTTGTTGTGAACTATTGTGACTTGTTGTGACTCATCTAAAGTGACCCATTGTGACTTGACTCGTTGTGAACAGACGGTATAGGTCGGTTTTGACTCCTGAAATTTTAAAGGATGTTAATGATGATCAAGGGTATTAGGGGTCGATAGCTTAATATGAAACGGCTATTGATCGGCACACTCGATTCCAGTAATTACACACACACACACACAAATAAATAAATAAATAAACAAATTTGTTATTTTTAAGTTACTTATGCACAATTATATGCACTATGATATGTTGCATACTGTATATTATAGAGAAGCATGCAAAGGGGGTTCGATGAAGAAAACCATGCAAGGGGTCGATGCAAGGAAAAGGTTTGGAATCACCGTAATAAACAAAGGGCAAATATGTCTGTTTCTGTGATTTATTACCGTGCCATGATACTTTTAGAAATGTTGAGGGCTATTCGAATTGCAGAAAAGACAAATATATTAACTAGGTGCTGTTTCGATGATGAGCTACAGATCTAATTTGAACAGCACAACGAATATGTATATTTGTAGCTTATAACAAAGGAAATAAAATGTACCTGACGATCCAATTTTTACCTAATAAATGAATTAAAAGATTTAAGGATAGGTTTGATCCCGTTTTTTATGAGGTAACAAACTGAACTTGCATTTTTTTTATATAAAAGACTGGCTATCTTGTAATAAAATAGTTAGCACATCTCGAACTACAATTTTTTTGAAGCGCATGCCATCAAAATATAATATGATTTATTCTTCCAAGAGATGCATAAACAGAGCTAAAAGAACTAAAAATCGCTCATACATTTTTTGAATTACTGTGTTATTTTTCATTCCAATGAAAGCTTTTTCCTTAAATCTAAATATCCTATGCTTTCTTTCAGTTTAATGCACACCTTTTAAAATCCTTTGGCAGTTATAAATAAGAAGAGAATACTTTGGCAGTTGTAAGCAAGAAGTAATCCAGAAGAAAATACTTGGATTTCTAACTCGAAAAATAATGTTCAGCAATTTTGTGCGCTGTAGAAACATCCTTTTCTGAGAAGGGAGCAAGAAAAACAGCATTTACTTATTTTTAATTTTAAAATGCCTCATTAATTGAAAAAATAAGAATTTTTTTAAATAATTTTCTTGAAGCGTTCTTTCCTATTAAAAGTCTTTTTGAATGATATAAATATACATTTTCGGGTCTTGAATATTCTTAAATTTTAACTTGAGGTTTCTCGTAACATGAATGTCCACAGAAGGGGTTCTCAACCAGAGTAGGGATTTTATAGTTTCGGGGGAGATGATATATACGATACTAGCAGTTAAAAGTGTTTCCAGCATGTTTTACAGAATTTCCTTGATTCTCTGGTTTTGGGGACAGCAGGGACATAAAAGTTCGATACACTATGAAGGAGTGACCATGGAATTTTTTTAAGAAATTCATAATGCCAAATCTCAGTTTTTCGTGTATCTCTAGATGATGCCGATGACACCAATAAACATAGCCCTGGGCCTCAAAAAAAGTTCACTAAAGCTCTGAAATGCCAAGTCGATTGCTTTCAAACATCTTCAGGAATTTCCCTTAAATTACCTGAAGGAAAAATCAAAGCAGCAATCTTTATCGTTGAACCTCAAATGGGATGATGATGAAGTATAGGATGATCTTCAACGAATATGGCTGCAGCGGGAACAGCTTTTTAATATTTGTTAACAACTTTCTTTATAATCAAAAGACCAAAGACTACGTAAAACATGGAAAAAATGGTCAAAACCAAACAGGGAACTGCATAATATTTCTCAGTTCGCACGCACTTGATGCTCAATTTGACGAAAAAGAAAATATATATGCGTAATTGGAAGTATTTAATGGCTTCAGTACGTATTAAATGGATTCAGTGCGTAGTACTGAAAGTATTTAAGTGTTTCCATTAGGATATGTTGGATCTTTATCAAAGAGAATAAGGCGAAAATATGGTGGAGGATTCCGTTTGAGGAACATGGAACTGATTTACAGTAAAAGGATAAAGTTCGAAGAATTTTCTAGGATCGTTTTTGCATTCATAGCTAAAAGGAAATGTTGATGATTTAAAATTTCGTAAGACTCATACTTACTTATCTAGTTCATACAAGGCTTTACCAACACATGCATTCATTTCTCCTAGCATTGCATTTTTTATATTTTTACATCAACGTATTTACCTGATTTCTGACTGAAATAATGTTAAGTTGCAAATACTGCAACCCTACTAAGAACAGGCGAAGTTTTAAAGTAATAACTGCCATTTTCACTATTATTTAAGCTCAGGTAACAAAGAAGAGTGATGTCTTCCAAAAAACAACAGAAAACAACAAAAGTATTAAAATTTGCTGTCTAGTAAAATAGACTGAATTTTGGAGCTGCATGCTCCAAAATTTCCATCAATTATACTGTGATATCTGAAAATTGCTCTTGAATGTTGCTTTATTTTAAACGAAGCAAAAATATCGATCACCTAAAAATATATTCATTAATGGTATCTCAAATTAAACAAATCTGAAAATAATTTAGATAATAAAATAAAATATTTTATTGTAAAGTGAGAAATAATATCATTAAAGCCTGGAAACATTCAGTTTGCATATGTAATATTTTAGGCTCATTTGGCCACCATAGTGATTTTCCCATAAAATGCTTCAACGATTGCTATTTTTCATGTAAATGTTTCATGTACATTCACTTACTTTTGAATGTTAAGTAATGCGTAAACTTTCATTCGTTTAAATCATTCGTTTTAAATCATTCGTTTTAAATCATTCGTTTTAAATCATTCGTTTTAAATGCTCATAAATCTACAGGATGTCTCATTATAAATATGATATTCATAATCCTTTTATTAAGAAAAGGTATAAAATTCAGATTTTATCCTGTCATCCTTGATTTGTTAAAATTAAGTATGCTGGGGCTTTTGATTAAGGAGGAGGTCTGCATTAGGAGGTAAAACTGAAGAACATAAAAGGAAACAACGTCTGCTCTAATAAAATGTATGCTTTGTTTCACTTTTAAAAGAGGAACAGATTAAATTTAAGCGCTTTCAGGAAAATGAGTTAAATTTATAATAGTCATGCTAACGTGATTAACTTATGCCCATTTGTGACAAAATACAGGTATCTCTCCTACCAACACTGTAAATACATTCTTAGAAAATACCATGGTATGTGAAACCGTGTTACACTGGATATAAAATAGAGGGATATTATAAAAACAATTTTTTTTTTTTTTTTTTTTTAGTTTTTCACTGTTATATCATTTAAATTTAGAATTTTTGCAGTTTGAGATGCCTTTTTCTCGTCTTTTAACAAAGGATTCAAAATCTTTACTTTCATCACCAAAGAAAATAATTTTCATTTAAAACTTGTTTTCTTAGTTTTAGACATAGTTTCGGACCGAAATATAATTTCGCAATAATTACTCCTAAAAGTGACAAAGCTAATTAGTAACACATACCCAAAATTTTTTTAAAAAAAATATTCTTCCAAAATCACAGTTACGTAATTTATGCAGTCTACAAACTGAACACTTGGAAATTTCGATGTGAGATAATGCAGGTATTCCCAGAATTTTTTATTCATGTGTTATTATTCATGTGTTATCATGTGTTTCATGTGTTAAATAGATTGTGGTTGCTGTTGTGACTTATCTGACTTGTTTGACAGTAACATCAGAACAAGCCCACGAAATTCATCCTGGCAAGGAGTGCAAGGTTGAGTCTGCAGTTGGCAAGAGCCTTAAGCACCACACAGGTGACAGTACGACTTTGCTCAGTTCCGCCCCCCCCCCCCGAATTTTGATGGAGAGCACCCCGAAGGGACGGGTCTTGAGGGAAATTTTAGTGCATTAAAAAAGAAGATGTCATGAGATTTTATGCAATCTGTTGATATGATTACGTTTCCTTCGAGAACATCTTTCTAGTTTGTGAAACTTAACGCTAGTTTTCCCATACTCGTTCATGTTGAGCAGACCTTTGAAAGGCAGAATAATCCAGAAAAAATTAATGCTTCTACTCCAGATTGTGTTTATTTTACATGTTTTTAATAATAAAATGTTTTTAACTATTAAGTATGATATTAATCTTATTTTCTGCGCCATAATAATTTGTAGTGTAAATGAAACCACAGTTCTTGAAAAACATACCTAATCAGTTTTTAGGAAATTATTTTACCAAGCTTTCTTACTAAATCATTTACAATTAAAAATACGAAGTTTGATCTCATACGTAACTTTCAACCAACAGTTGTAACATCTAGAGCTAAACTTTCGTGTTAAAGCAAAAAGCTTGAAAGAAATATCACCCTCGTTTTCATCTTCATTAATCAAAGATTTAATTTATTTCCGAAATCTCATGATAGCTAAAAGTTATTGTGAGAATTCTTTGCGGTCTGATAATAATCAAACAAGGAAATACAATATAAAACTAACACAAAAAACAAATAAATTCAAGTTTTATGCTGAATAGCAATTTTGCTGGTACAAAGTTCACCTATATCAAAGCGCTGTTATAATATTCGGCATTTGTTTTCAAACTATCAATCTTTATCACCCAAGAGAGGCTTAGTTCCAGATATTTCTAAAAATCAGCTCGAAATGTATTTGAGTTTTTCTTAAGCATGAGAACTAGAATGTGTTTCTTGGTTTTATACTAAGTTCCTGAAGCAGCTACAAATGAATAAAAATTGTTCAATGGCTACAGAAGTAAAAATATTTTTCTCACTCCTCCCAGTTAAAATTTATTTTCAGGACAGCATTACATTCAGAAATTTTAACCATTTTTAATGATTTTAAGCTTTTTTGTTGAATTCCTTTTCTGGATCTGTGAACTTTATTTTCAGTCTGAGAGTACTTTAGAAATAATTCTAAAAAAAGTCACTATCTTTCGGATATTATTTCGATGCATTTCATTTCATGATTGATTTTGATTTATTCGATTATAGCAAAGCACTTGAGAGCTATCTACCTAAGGGGAAGATTACGAAAGCGCGCATGCAGTCAGCTCGTTCGCGGGATCCGAACCTCGGGGCGAACTAGCAGGTGCTCAGCGATTTTACCGCTCGGCCGCTAGTGTGCTCCTTTTCGTTTCATGTAAAAGCAATGACTGACGGTTTTTAAATACTATGCTTATCAAAACTTACTATCCATGAAATTTACTATCTATTTTTATCTAACTTAACTATCTATGATAAACATACTCTTGCGCAGAGTGTTACGTATACTGATATAAGTTAATATTTTAAAAAATGTTGCTCATTTTGTATTTAAAAGATATTAATTATGTGGTTTTTATAGCTCTTTTTAATTGCAAAATGCGAATATTTCCCTTTGGAAAGGCATAAAGCATAGCTTTATATTCAGTAATTAATCAAAGCGTCATTTTTAAGACGACGGTATTTAACTGCACAAAACTATAATTAATCCTCAAAACAATAAGTTAGTACCGACTAATTTTTATCGAATACTTTAGAATTTTTTTAAATCTTTTTCGTCAATATTTTTTTTTGAAAATATGTGATCACCCTCAGTAGACTTAACCACATCGAGAAGTAAATTAGTTTATTAGAAAGCAAATTGAATAAATTTTAGTTTCAACATGCTAAACAACTACTTTGGTGATCTCACATGTATAAAATACACTTGGAAGATTCGTTGCATTGCTTTTCTTGAACTGTTAAAATAATGTCTTAAACGTCTCTTTTAGAAATCCTGTATTGAGAAACAGTTTCATTAAATACTTGAGGGCAACATACTCTGAGTTAAATAAGAATTTCGTAACGTCTGAGGCCCAGACCAAAAAAGAGCGTTCAACGTTTGCAAAGGGCCTGGGGGTTTTGAGGAACAGACAGGCTTCGGCTGCAACAGGTCATTAGACCCAGATGTTCGAAAAAGTAAACTGCCAGAAAAAAAAAAAAAAAAAAAAAAAAACTTTTAACCTCTTCGGAGGCTCTGGGTTCTTCCTGATAATTCAAATGGAAAAAAATTTAGAAAGGAAACGAAATGTTAGTGTTTTCACTTTTTCAGTTTTTTTAGGCCGAAAAGCATAATCACTAGTTATGAGAATTCCCTTTTTTTTCTCTCCATAAACTGCATGAATTTCCGCCCACTTCATCCCATTTTTCTTTTGAAAAGAATTCGCTCCACTTTTCTTTTAGATGAACTTTGATAAACACAAATACCAAATTTAGAAAACTGTATAAAAAGTTTTAAGTGCCAGAACTAGATTCTTATAGTCTCACTAAAGTCAGACTTTTATCAGACTTTCTTCACTTAAGCATCATAGCACATATTTGTCTTTTTGAAAAAGTTCTTCGCATCTTATAAGCATTTCTTATCGTTTTGTTCGCACACTTAACTTTCTGAATGCACTTGGCCCTGCTTAAACATGCTTAAGAAAATCTCATATTTTTGAACAATTTTAAAGCGAATTGGCAATTTTATGCAGTTCATTGCAAGTTCCTCTCATTTTTCAAACATTTTACCATTTTATAAGACCATTATTTTATAAGTCGCTCTTCTATCTCCAATTTCATTTTTTTAAAACCAAATTTATGTTTTTACATTTTAGATATCTAAGTGATAAAAAGGTACTTTATACGTCTAATTGATAATCAGAAACTGCGCACATTTTACGTTTGAGAACTGAATTTGGTTCTACAAAAGAACGTGTTGAATAAAGGGCGTATTCATTGTTACAACTCCTTCCCATCATTTTCCTTAATTTTAGTGGTCGGCCATTCTCCGAGCAGTAAGACAATGGAACACTAGTAAATTTGGCTCAGGTTTAAATCCAGACGAACGTATTTTCTACCTGGAAGTCCAAGTGCAAAGCAAATAAAAGCCAGTTCCCTTTAAGAATTCCTCCACGACGACATTCCTCCGTTTAGGCAAATAACTCTCGTGTCCGTTGCTGTAACCAATCCTAATTTTACTACACAGTTTTCGTTTCAGTCGGTATTCACTTCTTTTATAATTCCTATGGAGTGACAAATCATACCTGAAAATGGCTTTATGTCTCGTATCACTTCTGAATAGTAGATACGATGTGCGGACTGCGTGTAATCAAAATGATCTTTTCAAATTTAAATTTAAATCTTAACAATTTATCTACGTTTTGTTCCCATTAAGAAAATTTTAAAAAAAAGTATTTTTTAGATTTTGCATAATAATTTATTTACTACAAATGCTACTTGAGTACACTGATTTTTAAAACAATTTACTTCAGCGAAAATGAAGTAATTTCTTATTATTTATTGTAAAATGATTGGTTTGGATTATTCTGATTTATTCTTCAAAGAAGTTATTAACGTAATCACTTTTATCCACGGCTATTCTGATACAATTAACCAAATGATAACTTTAAACGATGAGAAAAATATCCTACGAAATAGCACTAGAATTTAACTAATTTAACATAAAAATATCAAGAAACATATAAATAGGTACTTTCACAGTACTTTAATTACGAAATTTATATATTTATTTATTACTTGTTCGCAATATCTTTTATGCAAAAGTTAGTTTATGAACTGTTTATACCGTTTCTGGAAACTACAGGATGTCTCACTCGAAAGTGGCCCCGGGAAAAGTGTGATAAAATCTTATAATAAAAGGAAACGAAACCAAGTTTTTATAGGACATACCTTCATGTCTGAAAAATGAAAGTGCATTAGAAGAGGTGCTGGAAGTGATCTCCCCCTATCTGTACACACAGTTAAACATGGCGCTACATGTTCGCGTATGTTGCTGCCAGAGTATTGGCCGTCACTCCTTGGATTTCACGACGAACGCTCTGACGCAAATCGTCGATGTGCATGGTTTGTTCTTATACGCATTACCTTTAAGACGACCCGATAAAAAAAACTCAAGGGAGATCAAGTCTGGAAAAGGGATTCCACCGCGTTCGTATTCGCTACAGATGGTGTAGCATGTTGCCTCATCTTACCAGTAAGCCAAGCGTCAGCGTCTCATCATCCAACTGGTTCACAAATTCATGAAAAAGGTGTCTGGTACACTTCGCTGGTGACAATAATGTAAAACAATTGGCCCGATGATGCGCCGCTGTGGTAATGCGCAAAACACATTCATCTTCTGTGAGTAAAAGAGTTCCTCGACGGCTGCATGCTGGTTGTCACTACTGCATTAAACGTTTGTTTCGTTAATTCACGTATCCTGACAAGTGGAACCACGCCTCATCAATTTACCACGCGAAATCTGGGAGCAACATACACGAAAATGCAATACCGTGTTGAACTGTGCATACAGGTGGGAGGAGGTCATTTCCAGCACCCTTTCTAATCCACTTTCATGTCTCAAACATAAAGGCAAGTTATGTAAAAATTTGGTTTCATTTCTTTCTGTTATATTATTTGTATCACACTTTTTCGAGTGGTGTCAGCCTCTTTCGAGTGGGACATCCTGTATTTAACATAAGCTGTTCTCCTAATCCTAATACTCGGCGACCATTCCTCAATGGAAGAGAACATGTCAATGTAAAATTTAAAAATTAGGCAAAAAAGCAACCTTAGTTTGTCGACAAAGGTTGCTTTTTGTTTTTAAACCTTAATTTCAGAGACTTTCTTTTACTTCGAAGAGGAAGGGGAATTGGCAGAATATTTTACATTAATGTAGAAGATTTCCCTCAAAATTAATAGTTTTTTTTTTTTTTTTTTTATCGAAATTCACCTCACACTAAGGTTGCTTTTTTGCCTAATTCTAAATGGTTGACTAAAATCGAAACCAAGATATTTAACGATTTAATTCGTAATTTGACAACATTTCTCTGTAATTTTCTTATTTTTACAATTTATTTTGAATATAAAGTTGACTGGCAACTTTATCCCTTATTTGGAGAATTTACTTAAGTTTAAAAAAATTATGTTATATTATTAACCGAAATGTTATCACGATAAGCGATGTATTTTCCATGTTTTCGTGTACCAAACGGATAGGACTTGGGCAATTCGATAACAATATCCGAATCATAACTTTAACCGCGATCATATTAAGTAGCGTTTAAGTGATAGAAATTGCTAGCTGACATATCTGAAATAGCGTCGCGAACAGAAACTGCTGCTCACTCATGATGTGATTGATGGGAATGAAATAGGAGCAATTATTCTCAATCACTTCAAAAGTAGTTATTTGAGTAGTTCTTTTCACACCTAATCTGTGTCTGCCTACAATCGAAATCGATAGTTATTCAGAATTTAAGCAAAATTACTGTTACTTTTTTTAATCAAATTTTAAATGGTTAACTAAAATTTAAACTAAATTATATAATCCCTTACATCGTGACACTTTTCTTTCACTTGGCAATTTTTATAATCTATTTTGGCGTGTTTACTACTGCTTAAAAGAAATTTATTTTACAACTATTTAATCATATTAACCAAATTGTTGATCACAATAGGCGATGTACTTTTATGGTTTTGTATACAAATGATCAGGACTTCGGAAATTTGATAACAATATCCGAATAATAACGTTAACTGTTACCACATTAAGCGGTTTCTAGTGCAGTTACTTGGTACCACTTGAACGGCATTTCAGAGAGTGATTTTATAAATGGGCACTAAGTATAAATTTATAAGTGAATGAGGATATATGAGCTAGATGCGGATGATTAAAAATGGGAACATTAAAAAATATTATAAAAGAATAAAAAACATGAAGATTTCTTTCCGAATCTTTTTTTCCTAAGTTTTTCTCTAAAACGACGTGAAGTGACTAAAAGTGACGGCTTTTCTCAGGCTAACCCTGAATTGCTTATAAATGCTTATAAATTTCAAACAAGATCAGCCGATCTCTTTCGACATAACACTTGGTTTTTACTTTCCGTTTCAGTCTGTAATCTGTTTTCCTAGTCATACTTTTAATACTGATCAAATTTTCAGAATTTTATTTAGTTAAACAGATTATATATTTTTTCTTCAACCTTTGCATTGATCACATCACTCATCTAAATTGAAGCGTATTTCTTTCTCTGAAAAATATGATTCGAAATTTGTTAAACTGATCGAATAAAGAAAGAAATTGCAATTAACGACCTTGAGCATCGTAATTTTGCTTGTTATATTTCTTGGATAAGTGGTCAAATATTCAAAAGTTTTGCCAAATTATTTAAAACAAATATTCGTGGTATATTTTTATTCAAAATAAACGAAAATCTTTGATTAGTTATTAATTATTATTAATGTTTGATTAGTTATTAATTATTATTAATGTTTGATTAGTTATTAATTATTATTAATATTTTATTAGTTTGATCTATTTATTTTTCTGGTGTTTAAGATCATGGTCAGTTAAATCCGCAAATTTCAATAATTTTTATGTTTGTAGCACCGGCTTCAGGGAGTTTCGGTTAAAACTGGTTGCTAAAATATGTGAGGAGCGTATTTGCTCACGTTGTACTTGAGCTGTTTTTACAATTTAGTAAAAATTACCTCATCCAGAAACAAAAGATCAACAATTCCATATAAGAAACAAAAGCTTACATAAAAAAATGTGGCCAAAAAACAAAACAAAAAAAAAAAATAACTAGCTAAATAAACCAATGCACAACTTTACAACAAAAAGGTTTTAAATACTATTTACAGATACTTGTACAATAACAGCACTTTCAAAGCACCTGAATATGTCTGAAAAGTTGCTGCGCATTTAATGTACTCACAAGTACTTAGTTACTACATAATAAAAATCAAATTTGCCTTCCAGTAGTGGACAATGGATGTTTGCGACTGAAATGTCTATGTGGAGCAGGAGCACTTAGGGATTCGAGACCTAAGGGCTTCGTCTCCCTTACACCATCATTTGGATTTGTAAGTGAGATACTCTCATTGATTGGAGACTTTGGTCTGTGGCAACTTCCTACCCAACTTATGATTACGCTGTTCTGTACTTAAAACAGCTTGTCTCCTTTAGTAATTTTCTCGAGTGCTTTTTATAGATTTGACAGTGCCAAATCCAAATAGGGCATGTATTTTTACAGGATTACGTGCTAATTTAATTAAAACGAAGGATAAAAAAGTTCACATCTGACAAGGTGTAAATAAATACTTTCCTGGTCCATTAAGACTTACGTAAATATAAATTTTTATAATATTGTAGTTAACTTTCATTTTACTTCTTCATTCGGGACAGAAGCATTTGATGAGTGCAAACCTTACGGTTATGCCACGGTGGCGTAGATGGAGGCCACATTTTCGGGGTGGCATTTTTTGCGTAAAAAATAATTTCATAAGGGTAGTCAAATGGATCGTTGGAGGAGAAACGAGAACTGAGATTTTTTTGGATTACAGCAAAGATCACTACGACTATCTATTTGAAGGCATACCTTAGTGGGGGTAGGAGGGCAAATGTGTCTACAAAGGGCTTAGAAACCAAGAACTGGGTCATATTTACGTTGCAAACGGAGAATTGGCTTGTATTCACGTTACAGCTCGAACTACGCATATCTTAGCCACACGGTCACTAGTAAGAAGAATCATGAGATGCTGAACTGTCACATAAAATTGAATAGATGGGAGATTTAATTTTACACTGAGCAGAGTATTTGAGGAAATCACAACAAGATTTCGACAGCTATTGGTGTTATTATGCCTTCCTTGCTTCATCGAATAAAAAATACGAATGCCAATAAAATTATGATCAAAGTGACATAAATAAGGACAAATTTCTCAATGAGAGAAAAATTCTGCAGAGTTTTTGTTCTGTTGCTGCTTGGGAAGACGAAACAGAGTGTCAGTAGGGGAATGGCTTTAAACTTTTGCAGTTTATTTCAAAATAAAGTCTCCCGAACGCAATTCTAAATATTGTAATACTACTGCGAATTATCCCTCAATTTTTGTAAGTATTACTTGCTTTGAGAGGAATTTTTCTAAATAAGAATCGATTAAGAAACATACAAAACCTAAACATGTGGACCTTCCATTTATGAAATCTTACTTTACTATATGTAGAGCAGAAACTGGAATAGTAAAACAAAATTTCTAATTTTGTCATTGAGAGGGGAAGCAGATAAACCGCTCCAGGCTTCAAAAGCTTCGGCTATGCCACTGTAATGCACCAATCTTAGGGAAAGCAAAGGTTTCGTTAAACTCTCGTAGCAGCAAGTATTTTGAAATCCTTCTCGAATTTATCGCTTGCATATTTTCAGAGAAAACTACAAGCTCAGAAAACAATTCAGTTGTTTTATAAAATAGAACTCTTTTTTTAACTTATACAGGATCAGTCGACAAAATGTCTTCAGTTTTCCAAAATTAAATTTCATTCTGCAGTATGAACTTGACCATTATAATTAGAATAGTGATAGTTTCAATCAAAATATCTAAACATTTCTTTTACTTGAAATGAATAAGGTAATTTACGTGCTTTTATGCCTGATTGTAATAATAAATTTGCAGCTCGCCAGTTATAAAAAGTTTTACATCAATAGCAGCACTTTTGAGCTTAAAAAACGCCATTTTTTTTCTACAAAAGGGTAGCTTAATATATGTGTAAAAAAATTTAAACAGGCTAATAATTAGTAACAAGTACTGAAGTAAGATTTATTAGAATTGCTATCATTAACCAGAGCTGAAAATGTTTTGTGAATGTGAAACGCTTTTGGGACGTCTAATTCGCTAACGGAAGATGTTTTTTGAATAAATTTGGCTGCATAGAAAGAGCAAATGCGATCCATTTGCTATCACTGCTGATCAAAAAATCTTATTTGCTCTTTCTCTGCAGAAAAGTGTATTCAAAAAACTACTTCAGTTAGAGATTTAGATTTCCTGGAGATGTTTCTTATTCACAAATATCTTTTGGTTATAGCCAGTGATCCCAACGCTAATCCATCTTTATCTTCAGCTATCTCAAGACATTGTTTCCTAGTAGATTTTCATTTAGATTTTGTTAACAGATGGTGCCAGTGGCTTTGTTTTGCTACGTTCTAGCTGGAAACTTCTCGAATTTTGTGTCCGTTGTTATAGCTTAAGAGGATTTCTCTCTCGGCATTTTCACTTCTTCAGCTGAAGAATGAGGTTCTAATTACCCATCGAAACTCTTGCATATTTATGCATCTTACTCCAATACCCATAGCTAATTATTAGTATCTTTAACATTTATCATTCGACGTGTTCTTTCTGTTGTGATAAAAAAAATAATGATTGATGCTGTATTTTAAAAGTCAATTTCGGAGTAAACAAGGTTTTACACAACAAAAATTCAGTTTACGATATTATTGAAATTTAAAATATAGAGTAGCGTTCAAATATCAAAAGCGATCGCTTTGGCAATTTCAGAAACATCTTTAAGCATACATAGAAAATAAAATTTTCATAAACGTAGCAAATTTTAATAGAAGAGTAAACCAAATATAAGGAGAAACAGTCAAATTTTGGGAATTTCTAATCTGTAGGAGAAAAGACTGTTGCAGCAGCAGCTTTAAAGATTGAATGTTGAAACTGCCACCGGTTTTGCAGAAGATTAGTTTTTTTCCTAGAACCAGATTCCAATCACGCCTCAAGAGAATTTATAAAAGATCCTTTTACGTAAATGGCGCATGAAGTCTGTTTACTCAACATATGTCGCATTTGTTGCAATCAAGAACCCTTGAATGCGTTACTTTTAGAGCCTTTTTCCGCATTTGTAATCTTTATTTCTAATTAATTTTTTCTCTCTTTTATTGAAAATTGGACCAGAAAAACTAATTAATTTTTTTTCCATCACTGATGCATTTTTTATGCGAGTATTTTTTTTTTCCTTTTGCGTTTCTTGAGCATTAACATGCAGAGATGGTTGGAAATTCTGTAATGAATCTCCCACCAGTTCTACCAGAGTAAGAGGGACGTGCTGTTAAACGATTATATCTTGACTTAAATATAAATATTCTATGCTTGGTTTGGTACGTTAAAAAATTAGAATGCGTGACTGTTGAGTGATTGATCGAGAAGTTATATCTTTCTCTTTTCCTCCAGCACAATCCCTATAGCTTCATTCGTATCTATTTTTGAATTTTTAATTTCTCAAAATATATTGAAGCATAGTACGGTTGCAAGTGTCTAGGATGGGTGACTGGCATAGGTTTTATTTGATAATTGTGTATTAAACAATTTCACGGTTATTATTTCATGATTTTAAACCAGTTCTTTTCAAATATTTTCGCATCATATCCCCTTTAGCTGAACAATTTTTTGCTACTCCTCTTCTTTCAGTGTATTGTGTGTATGAATTTACTATAACCTAATTCTATTTAATTGTACTGTACTAGTATATGATTCAATTAATTGCATTAAAAATCAGTTTATTAAAATTTAGATAAAATTTATTTAAATTTAGATATTTTGTTCAAAATATTACTCATAAACTTAAAGGAACATAAAATTTGAATGACTTTGCAATAAGATTTGGTTTGCTTTATTTGATTATGGAAAAGCACGGAAGTGCTATCTAAGGGAAGAGATGCCTTCTTGGAGCATTTTCTAAGTGAAATTGGCTCGTATACATGCTATGTATGGGAAAAACTACGAAAGTGCTCATGCGGCCAGCCCGTTCGCTGGAGTTCTAGCCCCGGATAGAATTATCAGTGTTCAGAGACTTTACTGTTCGGCTGCTGGTAAGCCTTGACTTTACAGTAAGAAATATATGTTTATACATTCATAAAATAATAATAATTGTAGGCAATACTATTATTATTGCAACAGTAAGAATAATAATTTGATATGTAATTAATGGGTTGGGTGAGCTATGCGGAAAGTTAACAGTGTTTTCTGATAACTTTCTACATAGCAACCCAAGACACTGTCAGAACTTATCAATATCTGTTTATTTTTATTTTAAGAATATTTAAGCTTCTTGTGCATGACATAGGTGCACCGCACACAGAGTTTACAGAGGTAAGTAAAAGCAAAACAAAACAATGTAACAATACAGCACGAAATAAAACTGTAGAGACATTAGGTATTTGTTTGGAAGCAGAAGACTTGAAAAATGAGCAACACCTTCGCCGGAAATCGAACCACGGACCTCTGGAATTCGCACCCAGCGTGCGGACCACCACACCACAAAGGCATGCAAGAAGGCGGGAGAAATATCTTATATACTCCCCCTTTTAAAGGGCGACTCGGGTTTTTAGGGGAACCAATCGTCAAATCCTGGGTGTGGAAAATCATCATCCACCCTTTTAGTTCGGGCGGCACTGTAGAGACATTAAGATTTTTTAGAAGCAAAAGAGATTGAAAAATATGCAACACCTTCACGGGATATTGAACCAAGGACCTCTGGAATGCGCGTCCATCGTGCAGACCACCACACCACGAAGGCATGCCAAGAAGGCGGGAGAAATACCTTATAAAACAAAGTTGCAAATTCACAGATGAAAAGTTGTAGCTTTGTCCATGAATTCCATGAAATAACGGTTGATAGAGTCGTAAGGCGGTTGGACTTCTATTTCCAACCCAATTCTTGACGCAGAGTACAGCGGGGGATGGTCTGAGGGTCCCACGCCTTTCCCCTACCACCGTTCCACACGAGAGGTCTTCGGCTCGACATATATTTAGAGTGCCCCCACGCCACAAATTTACTATGTATTTACAAACATCCCTTCTCCGGGATCCAAAACCAGGCCCTTGAACCGCAGTAGGCTCTTCAAAAACCACTATACCGTCCGGGAAGCTACAGATGAAAACTAAGAAATAAATATAAAGAAAAGAGGAAACTTTATTATATCGCGAACAAATACACGGCGAGGTGAAAAAACTTAATGTTTAAAGAATTTAACTGGGAAATGAGTTCCTTTCATCTTTCCATAAGGTTTGATCAGTAGAATAGCAAATGTTCGACACTTTGCAATTCACCGATGCTACAGAAACACAAGAGTCTGCATCACGTAGCCCAAATCTCTTCAGATATGTATTGATATTACCGTAAGTAGTAATTTCAAAATTGCAGGAAAAGTGCTTGTTATTGAGCCTGTGAAGAATAAAAGTGAAAACTGTTTAGTTAGAAATGCAGTAGAAGAATTTGTGTACACTTTATGCCACTTGAGAATTATTTTGTTCCAATTTTGTTACTTGAAGAACGATTTAGGCAGTACCTTTGTTGTGTTAACTTGAAGATTTATAATCTGTTTTATCACTTAGTCAGCGCTTTCATTTCCTAGATTGCCAGTGTTACCACCTGCATGAGAACAAGATGACATTAACACTTTTAAGATTTTTAAGAACTACATGAAAGGTGACAATTAATTCATTAATTGTCACCTTTCATGTAGAAACATGTCACCTTACATGTCACCTGTCAGAAGAAGATTTTCATAAGAAAATGTAAGGATGAATGAGAATCGGTGCAAATAAGAAAGTTACAAGTTAACGAACAATAATCACATATACACAAAATTGATTAACTAATGCACAGTAATTCGGCTTGGAAAATACTGCTTTCTTATTAGTATTAAGATTAAAATTTGTTAACAGAAGTCGTAAATTACTATTTCAATAATTTTTAGGTGATTTTTGATGTTTTCAAAAGTTTCAATACAACATCAGAAGCCCTTTACACTCTAAATGGTGTCAGGAATCATAAAAAATCGAAAGAACGACGATGCAATTTCTATCGGCAGTTTAATGAATTTGCTGTATAAATAGCGTCTAATCTTATTAAAGTATTAAAAAATATTGCTAGTATTGCTTTCTAATTGAAATTGAATTTTGAACAACGGGTAATATAGACAAAATTCAGCAATAAGAAAATGGTTAATATTTAATATAATATGTTACACTATAATTTGCTAAAATTAATATCATGTTATATAAGAAGAAATATAAATTACACACATTCAAATGAATAGACACATTATACCAAAAATATTTCATGTCTGTTATTAATTAAGACAGGAAATTGCTTTATTTTTAATTAAAATTTTTATTTATTACGCAATTTGAGTTTTGGTGCACGAATTAACATGCTGTATTTGTTGCATTCGTAAGTTTCTTTTGGTTGTATTTAATTTTGTATATTATATCTTCAGTTTATTTCACATTAAATTAAACGAATAATTAAGCATTTATAACAGAGTTAACAGAATAGTATAAATGATTTAACAACAAGGTAATTTATTCATACAATAACTTATATATTTTTCTATTAATGAGTAAATGAACTAGATGTGTCAGAAATCAATTTTAGTAAGAACATTATGTCAGAAACATTTTTCTTGCGTTTTTAATATTCTTAAAAAGCGTAAAGCAATGTTTGTGTTTCAAATTTTATAACTATTATTTTTTATTTATTGCATAATATTATGAGCTCTATTTACATTCCGTAGCTATTTTTGATTTATTTACAGATTTATTTTCCAAGCATGTTACGTACTTTAAACCCAGCTAAATTGCTTTATCAGTTGAGAAATTTAAAACGCTTCCCTTTTTAAAGTGCATCATTTTCAAATAACGAAGGTTTAAGCAAAACAGACAATAAATATGTTTTCTTCGCCACTAGACGATTCCGAGAAAATTAATATTGCCTAACAAATGCAATAGGTCTTCTTAGTTAAAGTGAAATATGATTTCTTTTTACACTGCAACTATTATTCCATGAATGAAATGGAATTAATTTTTTTCCCTCTTAATTGAAAGGATTAAAATGTTTGCATTCAATTTTATCCTTATTAGTTTTTCGTCTTAAGTATAATCCGAAAGCTTTCGGTACCGTTTATCATTTATTTGCGTTGAGAAACGCTCTTGATAAATCGCTCGGTTTGTAGTTAAACTGTTATATTTCACCGTTTCTTTGTTTAATTATTATCCCTAACATTTACGTGTTTACGTTTTTACTTAGACAATATCTACATTCGCTAAGTATTCAAATATTGAATGTATCGAAAGTATTTATTAAGAATTGTGTAGGAAGCTGAAATCGAATTGAATTTATATTCGGCTATGACACTAAATAATTTTACATGGAATTAAAAAAAAATAATTATATTCATGAATTAAACTGTATTCGTTAAATGAATAATAATTTACATCACATGATTCCTTGAACATCATCTGCGAGATTTTTACCACCGCGATTTTGCTTTATCAGTGCTGAGTATCTTTCCCTATTAGAAACTGAATTATGTTAAACATACACATCTCTAAATTTCTTCCTTCTATATTTCGATAAAGTCACCATCTAATTCATCTATTCTTATCTTTGTAAATATAGTCTTCACCGTGTATTATCTGCCGTATTTAATTATGCTGTAGAGTCATTAGGTTATTTGAAGCAGAAGTACATGAAAAATGAGCAATGTCCTCGCCGGGGCTCGAAACTCTCGAATACGCGCCGATTGCGCTGACCACTACACCAAGAAGGCATGCTAAGAAGGCGAGAGAAATACCTTATATAACCCCACTTTTAAAGGACGACTGGGGATTAGGGGACTCAATAGCCAAATCCTGGCAGTGGAGAATCATCATCCACCACCTTTTTTAGTTCGGGCGCCACTGTAGAGTCATTAGGTTATTTTGAAGCAGAAGTAGATGAAAAATGAGCAGTGCTGTCGCCGGCACTCGAACCTAGAACCTCCTGAATACGCGCCGAGTGTGTTGACCACTACAGCATGAATGCATGCTAAGAAGGCGGAAGAAATACCTTATGATGTAATCACTGCTTTACCTTATTCACGGATCTCCTCAGCTTTTTTTATTTGCATCTTGTTGCATTACCAGCAATATGACACAACCTGACTATCGCATTTATATCAAACTGCATTGCTATATGTACACATTTATTCATTTTATGTAACTTATTTTCTATTTTATCTATTTATTTATTTTATCTATTTATCTGTTTATTTATTTTTATCTATTTATCTACTTATCTATTTTACATATTTATTTATTTTATTCATTCATGTATTTACTTATTTATTTCTGTTTCATTTGTTCATCGCCTATTAATTGTTAAAAATTTGTTACGATCTTGCTCAGTCACCAATTCTACCTTCAACAGTTGGAGTATGCATGTATTTGGCAAGGACTCTGTTCTAAACATAGGTATCCTAGACATTTCGTTACATGATAAGAGTGGGCTTTGATTCATGATAATGATAAGACTGGGCTTTTCGGCCGATATGATAACGCGCCTCAGTGGATCGGCCGCCATTCTGTTGCGAAAAAAAAAGAGAAACTGTATAACAGCATATTAAAATGAAACACAACTATTTCGATGGTCACGTTGTATATTTTTAAATTATTTAGCTGCATCAAAAGTATTTTTAAATATGTTTAGGTGTATTATATTTTGGGACTGATAATTAATCTCGAAAATTTAAGTTGAGAGCGTACAGGTCTCAAATTCCCTGTGCTCCAGATTGGCTTGAAACTAACGGCGTATCTTAGGCTACGTAAGAGCCAAGACGCGTTATCTCGAGCACAGAAATAAAGAACTACAACATAATTAAATTAACAATAATTAAAAATTTATTTGAATTAAGAATTATAACTTTATCGACGTTATAATTCTTAATTCAACTGGTCATTCGACATAATTTCCAGTTAAAACAAGTTTACTGGCAAATTACTGGAAAAATGAATTTTTATGCTCAAAACATTATTGAAAATATAATAGTAAGTAACAGAAACAGACGTTTTATTTGAAACTCATCAAATGCTAAAAAAAGTTGTAAGAAGGTAAATTATGTTATAAACATAAAGCAGTGTATCATATATAAAAAAGATAAATCAAAATAATTTATGGTATGTTAAATTATTTACATATACATACATAGGACTCTGCCATGATAATGCATAAAACGTTCTTCACTTCCACATATATTTAAATACATTGCTATTCAAAATTAAGAGAATTTCCCCATTTGATCAATTATCTCCAAAATTCATGGACAGATTCTAATGAAATTTGATATTGACATAGGATCAAACAAATGGTATCATTGATTCAAAAATCACTGACTATCAACGCGAAGTGAACATTTTGATATCCCTTTATAGTAAATTTTAAAATGTAAAAGAAGGTAGTATATAATTTAGAGAGAGTAACTTTATTAAACATATCAATATAAATTAGGTCTGCTCATAAATAGTTGTTAATGTAAGGCAGAAAAAATGTTTGCAGCATGAGTTAGATAAATGACTTAACTAAAAATGTTTTTGATATTAAAAAGAAATTAATAGAAAGTCCTAGAGAAAAATAATTTTTAACCCCCAATGGCGAGCCCTCAGCCGACTTCGGCTTTGGCACTAAGGCCAAACGTGGTGGTCACTTTATTAAGGATGCACCTAATAGGTGAGCCACCTTTGCCTCCTATGAAGGAACGGACAGTTACAGTTATGCCTTCTCCGGGATTCGGACTCGGGCCCTTCTCCCAACCACTATACCGTCTAAGAAGCAGATAGAAAACATTCGTCCAAGAATTTCTTCAAAGAAATTTGTGGCAAACTTAATGACCATTTTTTGAAAATACAACCTCATATAATTATAATATCGAACGCTTGTTTGTAATAATTCTACCTGTTTCGCAGATTGCATCCCTTTAAGAAATATTAGAAGTCTTCGGAGTCACTATTTACTTTTACTGCAGAATTATATACTTCCAACTATAGACTTTGTTGTAAGGAACACATTTCATGTATTTCAATAAAGTAATCTTATGAATATTTATATAGTACTTCCGTTAACAATAAAATCTCTTTCTAGAATTATGCCGAATTCCTGATATTGTGCATATTTTACCTTTTACAGATTCATATAAAATTATATTCAAAACTAATAATACGTATTTTCATGAAATTCTCAAATTACTTTACATTTCGTTTCATAAGATGAAATTAATAAATGATAAGTTGTACAATTGGGCATTTATGCGGGAAAAGAATGCTCTGGTGAACAAACAAAAACATGTTGAATTAAATAAACACACCACCTAGTTCCCAGCCAAGAATGAAATAATAAAACTTAAATAAACTAGATAAAACTAAAGTGCGAAATAGGAATAAATAATTGAAAATTTCTTTTGACAGTACGAACTAAAACAGTGGTTACTTTTAGTTTATAAATTCATTTGATTCATTAAAATTTTGTTTCTGAAAAACAAAACGATCTCTTAGAAAAGTACCTACACATATTTAGCACATTTTAATTGATAAACGAAATACGCTATACTTTAAAAAATTATTAAAAAAGAGGTTTACACGAATTTCTCGTATAGAAACAGAATATTTTATGTGGAAATAAAAATGTTTAATACTTTTCTAAATAATTTATTTGACGTAAATTTTATAGTTCCTTTATGAAATGAAATCTGAAATGGAATAGTCTAGATGAGATCGACAATTTAAATGATTATTCGACAGTTAAAATAATCTCATCTGCTCTAATTCAGCACGCAAGTTTAGCATTAAAATTGTTCTTGTGTGTTGAATGTTACCAACAATAATTAGATTTATAAAAGGACTAAACATCTGCTGAAATTTCAAAGCAGATATGAATTATGCTGGAAAATTTAGTTCAGTAACTGCGGAAACGAAATTTAAGTCTGCAAAAATCATTCTGAATATTTATTTACTCGTAAAAAATGACTCCGTCGTCAAAGACTGACTGTTTTAGGAACACTTTGTAATACATTCCATTTTTTGGTGTACTTCTTCTTTCTCAAATCATGTCACATAAGCAGCGCATTTTTGCGGAGTTTTCAGCAAATATGTGATAAATATGTGAATTAACATGCAGAATACTTATTTAGTACTTATTTAGGTATTCTTTTCTTTAAATTCATTGTCATAAAAAACTAAAAGTAATATTTTTTGCTCATATATGTGTGTTAAAAACCCGTTTTTTACTTTAACGCATGCGCACTTTTGTACGTTTTTTAGTGGGCGCAATGGAGAAGTAAGTAACAGATTAATGGAGAAGCAAATGACAGATTAACACTTACTTGCGTTATAGAAATAATGGTAGTGAATGGCTACGTTTAATATTTCATTAATCCTTTGAGTCAGAATTTGATTTATTTATTAAAATGCTTCATTATATAAGGAAGTTTGCAGTATATTTTGTTGTAACTGAAAATGACCAGCAAAAGTAAATTGCAATCAAAACGAAAAAGGAAGTTTGGAGATATAATTATTTTATATAAGAACTTAAGGGAAATAATACGTATGCGAGGATATACAGAAAATTTAATTTCAGTATTAGGTGAGCGAATTATCTTGAATAGGCAAACTTTATTTGATTATTGGATGTGGTAATATTCTGAGGATTAAAAATCCGCTTAATAAACACAGAAAAATACCTTTCTAAGCTGTTTTTATTATATAATATTCTTAATCTTATTGATTCGTTTTCTTTTATTCAGATCAATTATTTCCCTTATATTTTTCACATAGATGATCATATGCGAGATTTTGATGATCGACGGAAAAAACTGTTTTCATAAAAACCTGCTTTATAATTTTCATTTAATTACTTTAAAAAGCATAGCCGTTTCCATTTATTCTTCAATCTTCCAAACTTAAAATATAGCTTGATTTCTCTCTCTCTCTCTCTCTTTTTTTTTTTTTTTTGGCCCCTTTTTACAATCAACATCTATTATTCATTGTTCCCTTTTCAATTGCTTTTACTCAAGAGCAGGTTTCCTTTTTTTTTCCCTCAATCATTTTCTTTTCCTTCTTTTCCCTGTGTTGGGCCTTCCTGAAGTTTTGCGAAAGTGAGAGATATATTCTTTTGCGTGTTTTCTTTCCCTCTATTTATCGGTGTGTGATCCATTTTCGGTGCCTTTGAACTTTTCTCCTAAATGAAACATAATTCTTATTCCGAGCTTTATAATTCCAGTTGCTACTTTGTTTCACAATCTCATTTCTTAATGATCTAAATGATAAAAATGGGAGTTTTTTTTTAGGCCAGCATATATTCTGATGATAAAAACATTGACATTTCCTTAGGAATTTCTATCAACATAAAGTATACGTCAACAACATCTGCGAAATATTTTGATCAATTTCCCAAGTACATGTTTAAATTATTAAGTATTACGCACAGAAAATACAAAATTTTTAAGTTATTTATTTAAGAAATTGCTTCTTACCATTAGAACATATTTCGACAACATTTTAAAAGGAGCACAGCAAGCATTAGGCCTCGGACTAGCACTCTGTAACTTGATCGCTGACACACTTTTTGAAAGTGAATTTAAATCCATTATTACGTGAGAAATTCTTGTAAATAATTCCTGGAGGAATTCATAAAATAACAGCAAACAAAGCAAAATCAGTAAACGAGTTGAAAAAATAAATAAAGAGAACGAAGCAAGTAATTCAGATTCAAATTCAAAGCTACAAAATCCTAAATCTTTGCGTTTTCGAAAGGAACCAAGCAAAAGAAATTAAGTTGTATCAGATGCAACAATGCAGATTTAAAAGTTGCTTGGCGCTAAATTATTAAAATCCAGTTATAATAGGATACGGAAATTTTCTAAGCAGTTTGAACCGATTCTTAAATAAAGGGAACAAACGTCAGTACGAAAAATAATAAGCAATAATATAAATAAATAAAGAGTAACTAAATAAGTACTATATTACGCATACGTTCAAACTGATATTTACATTTATAAACTAGTCCAGTTCTAGCAAAATTATCATGCCGTTGCTTGAGATTAGGATTTCTATTGTGAGGAACGGTGTTCTGTGAGAATATATTACACATGAATATACACTTTTCTCTTAATGTAATGCAAATTATCATGTAACACGTTTTTAAATTTAAAAAAGAGACTGTGTAAGTACTCAAACTATAAATCATAACTCAGCATTGAATTGCAAATTAAGAAACACATGTGAAATTTACAGTTTGTGGTCATATATGAAGGATCAGCAAATCCCGCAAAATTCACGAATTTTTGCCGAAGTAAAATTACTACGCTTCTTCTGAATGTCAAAATATCGAGATTAGTAAGTGAGAAATGAAATTATTAAAACTTTCCGTAAATTCAGTAACTATTGCTCACTTATTCAAATAAGCGGTCATTGGGGGATTATCATTTACATAAATATTAATCAGCTTGTACCTATTCAAGCGAAATTACTTATCTGGATTCACAGCAAAACCGCTAATCAAGGGACATATTTTTGCAATTAAATTTACACAACATTCTAAATATTTAAGAGCTTATTATTTCATTTTTTCTGCAGCTCAATAGTTTCAAGTGTTAACAAGGAAATTTTTTCTTTTTCAGTGCCTTAAATGCAGTAGTGCTTTACTATTTTAGGAAGTTGTGTTGTATTTTACTATTTTAATTATTAATAATAAAGGTTATTAATTATAACAACTAGTGTGTTAATTTTCAGATTAGAAAAGAAGAATTAAAGTTGAATATATAAATCTCCTGCAAGCTACTTGAACATTATGCGGTATCTTTACTCGCACACTTAGTCGGTCCACCTTAACATCCAGCAATAATCTACAGCAATAAAGAGAAGATTCAAAATATGATGATACCTTTCCCACATTTTTTATCCTGACAAGATACAATTTCAGTTATCATAATCGTATCTGCTTATAAAAATAGTGAAATGAATAAGCTTTTATTTATTAATTTCAATTTTATATAATGCTTTTATATAACTGATATAACACAGAATTCAACAAAATATTTAGGTAAAGGAAATTTTAGTAGTTTGAATTAACAGTATAAGTTGAGTTTAGCAACTCTACCCTGTAACAATAAATAATTGCTATAAAAATGTATTAAGACTAAAAGAAAGAACAGGTATTCTGTATAGCAAGATGTGCTGATACAAATGTTTATATAGAATTATCGCATTGTTGCTTCATTATTGCATTTGCTCGTATGCACTTAAATAACACGAATTGTTACCATGTCCAGCTAGCAATTGAGAGATCTGTGTTTTGAACCTTGGCGACGTCAGCGTTGATTTTTCACGCTTCATGCTTAGAAAACTCGATAGACATGGTTTTATTTTTTTTTTATTTATTTTAAGGAAATGGCTTTGGAAATTCAGAGAGTGAAAGTTTTCACTTAAAAAAATTATTACAAATCCGAATGAGTTTGTACTGTTTTACTTAAATTCTAGATATCAAGATTTATAATTTTTATACATCTACAGCAGAAAAAATTCAATACTTGGATGTGAAGCTAACAAATGCTACTACGTTTTAATTTTTCTCCCGGTATAATAAAGAACTGATATCCATCTCATAATCAAACAACGATAAAAGCTAAAATACTATTGAATGTTGGAGATTCGCTGTTCAAGTTGAGATAATTTTGCATCTACCTGCCGATGAGAAACAGCTAGTTAACGCGAAGGTTACCATGCCTTAAATTAAGCATTTTTACTAGTAATGCTTTGCTTTGTAACTGGTGCCATACCTTATGATCGTTTGTTTAGTGAAGGCACCTGAAGACTCAAGGATACATGTATAGTTTGTTCTCAGCTTGTCAAGGATATATCTTCTTAGAACACTCCTAGTTTGGATTAAAGCGTTCAACGGAAGTATATTGGAAAGTTCCGAAATTTTTTCTCCTTGCTAACAACCTCTCGAAAAAAAAATTCAGAACAATGGATATTTACGTACCGTTACATCTTGTACACAAGACTGTTACAAGCGTCCATGCCATTACCGGTGTTCGGAATCCTCATAAATTGGCTGCTTCGATTAATCACCATACCGCCTGGTAGATGTCATGTTTCACAGATATCGTAAATGATTCTGATATAAATTCAGACTTTGCTTTAATAAGAGTTCCTTTAGTTCTTGTCAAGTATTTGGCGAAAACTGTTTACCGAGTTTGAAACCTGGACTACAAAAGAAGAAACCTACATTTTTCCATTAATTTTCAGTTTATTTGAGATTTGAAAGGAAATACGAAAAGTAGCGTAAAAATGTCTCGCTACTTCCCTAGACGTAGAAATTTAGAAATTCGGGAGCGAACAAGATGCACCAGAATCGGCTGTATTTAATGGCTAAGAACTGTATCTCCACTATTCCAATATGGAAATAAGCCATTCTTCTAACGATTTCGTCACCAGGTTATTATATGTAAATGAACTCTGGATTTTCTTCAACAAATTTAGCACATACGCAAGGTGTGTATATATCTTTACTACTTGTTTCCTTTGAAAGATTATACATTATAGAAGTTATACAGCCCAATAGGATTTTCAGATGGGAAACATGAAAAATTCATCGTACTCTCCCCGGGATTCGAGCCACGGATATTCCAGTTGTTAGCTGGGTATTCTAACTATTTACAGCATAAGAACATGTACGGGGAAATGCCTTATATTCTTTCCCACTTAAAGTGTCTTGAGAGAGACAGGAGACCAACGTCGACTATATTCAGGTAGTGATGAATTATTGCCCACCATATTTTAATTCAGGTGCCACCACAGAAACTATCAGAATTTTTGGAAGGAGAAATATGAAAAATCAATTCTGCTGTATGCGGGATCATCCAAATGCTAGCTGGACGGGCTCACAGTTTACACAATGAGAGCACATAGGGCAAAATTCGAAAATTCCCCTTGAAGTAATCAAATACCTTCATTATGATTCTTACTGATTTTTGAAAAGAATTTTTGACTTGGCACGACTTTCATGCTAGAAACGACTATAGCGAATTTTCTCAATTTTGAGACTATTGCGTTTTGTAACTTTACGCTTCCAGGGTATTTATCATCTAAAGGGCCTAAGAAGTATTGCTATTCTAAGAAACACAAAATTTTTAGCTTCCACACGACCTAGCATAATACCAGTTCTCAGAGTGTTGCCATTTGACGTGACGTGAGAGTTTATATTCCAAATTACTTTTAATTAAATAAGTGATTTAAAATCCCTAAACAGTTTTATTGTAAACATCACTAAATGAAAATATTCACGAATAATAGTATTCTTATTGTAACTAAGATGTCTCAAACGACCTATATGACGCACTTCTGTAAAGTGATAGTTTGATTTAGATTTTTTTGTACTCTTTCTCAAACTTTCAATCGTCGCGATCCAGATGCACATATTTGCGATTCATAAATAAAAGTGCTCTGAAAGAAAAGAGGCAAAGCAGAAAGTAATGTAAAAATGAAGTGACAGTAAATAAAAAATATGATCATTAACAATTAATTTGTATTTATAAATATAAACAGTGAGCAAAACATCGCTCTAAAACTTTTCATAACCCGCCCAAATTTCGTCCCTAGACCTACTGGTGAGTCGCGACGCTCATCTGGAGGATAATTATTCTAAACTTAAATATTCATAAATACACACAGTAAGCAAAACGTCAACAACAAAATTTTACCTTTTGACAAAATTTTTCAAATTTCCCAACCTACCAAATTTTGTCTTTCGACTTGCTGGTGGGTTGCGACGCACAGATGGAGGATCATCTCTCTAAACCTAAACTATTTACACGTCACATTTTGCTGAAGAAATTTGATAAATGGATTTTTGATATCATTTATATTTTGAGTCATTTATATTTGAATTCGTTGATCAAAATTGCATAGTAAATGTTTGCAATATTCCATTATGAATTTACGGTTTGGATAATTTCATAGCTGGTGATAACCTGATTCAGTTTATGACATACTAAGAAATCTAAATTATTCTCATTTATATTCATTTTAACAAGACAGACCGTAATTACATAAAATCTGAAATAAGCAATCTTTAGCTCTATTAATACAAATTAGTGACAAATCCTTTTCTCGGACAAAACTTGGTTTTATGTGTATCGGTTGCGAGCAAGACTTAAAAAAAAAAAACAACGCATGCTATATATAGCAACGAGAAGGATCTAATTGAGTTCGCTGTGAAGCAAAAAATAATTTTGTACTCCGAAATAGTACGTCAAACTTCATTTGCGAATATTTTCTAGAGAATTCCAACCGCAGTAAATTTAGAATTATTCCAAATCACGTCGCTACATTTAATTGAAATGCCTTCGTTAAACCTGCCACTCGAATTATCTTTAACAGTTGAGATAGTTTTTGAAATTCTCAGTAGTGCCCTTAAAAAAGGTTTCTCATAATACACAGAAGCAACGACGCGGACCTCCCATTACAATCCCGAAGAATAATTATAAGCTATCACAGAGCCTCCTTTGCCCCCTTCTTCTTCTCAGTGTTTAAGTTCCGTTTTGATCAATTAACGCTCCATAATGGAATAATAGCCGAGGTCCTCGAAAATTAATGCCGCCCGGAGACGGCCACCCTTATTTTCTCTCTTAACAGCTCTTGTTGAGTGGATGGGACTGCCAATCGAAAAGAAGCCTCTCGTTGAGAGGGAATATCTAATGACGTAATTAATGAGGAATCATAACTGGAGATGAATGTTGGTTAACCAGCCTCATTTGTTTGTGTCTCTCATTATTTTAAGAAGATGCGGGAGCAATGAAAGACTTTTAGACAATTTCTTTCCTTGTTGCGCTCGGACAAGTTTGGTTTAAGCTCTTTAGCTAGTTACAAATTGAAACTTAGACGGTGATAGATAGAGGAACTATGATACATACTCATAACCGGGACAAGGAGTGATGCACCTGCCTCAGGTGAATCACTAGAAAGGGCGCCAGAAAAGGGCGCCAGATTGGCTATGAAACGTATGAGAATTCGAAAATTAGGTTAATAATATTTCTAAAATTGTGAATTATTATTATTAGGATGAAATAAGCTTCAAATTTAAATTAATGAAAAACATGCAAAAATCTTGTCTAGGTTTAAAAAAAAACTTTCAACACGGCTGCTTTTTCTGAAGAACATGAATTAAGAAAAAAAAAATTTTTTTTGGCTTTGTTTCACTTAAAGCAAGAAAAATTAAATTACAAGAAAGCTTGATAATTAATGCATTAGTTTAACCTTTTCATTTCAAATGTGTAAATTATTAGATGTATTATTTTTCTAAATTTAAACATTTACGATTAAATTATACTTTAAGAATTATGGTATAATTATGTTATAAGAATTATGACACTTGACTTAATGCAATTAATTTTGTTAAATATAAAATTCCACAAATATAGCTAATTTGATTTCACACAGGGGCGAGCATTTACCTTTTTCCCTCAGGTGTTGGTGTTGGTGTATTTAATTATGGCAAAGCACACGAGGGCTATCTGCCTAAAGGGAGGGATGCCTTTCGTGGAGGACTTTCTAAGGGAAACTGGCTCGTATACACGTTACACATGGGGAAAACCACGAAAACGCCCATGCAGCCAGCCCGTTCGCGGGATTCGAACCTCAGACCGAACTACCAGTGTTCAGCGTCTTTACCGCTCGGCCGCTGGTGGGCCCCCCTTTTTCCCTCAGGAGAAAATATCTAGGCATTGCTGTGAACGTATTCGTTAACCCATATCATTAGGCAATAATTATTAAAAAAACTCTCATTAGGAGGTTACAGACCTACAAACTATCATAACTAACATACCATTTAAACCATACTTACGTACTATCAAGACATAAAATAAAAATATGATTCAGTTTCGTATTTTTGTGAAATGAATATTAGCTTGAGAGTTAAAAAAAATTCTGATATTTTCGTTGAATCTACTGTAATCGCTACTAATTTCGCCAATTTAGCTGAATTTACTCTAATCGCTACTAATTTCGCCGATAGTTTGTAGAGACATTAGGTATTTTAGAGGAAGCAGGCAAGATGAAAAATTAGCAAACGCCTTCGCCGGGAATCGAACCACGGACCTCTGGAATACCAGAACCACTACACCAGGAAGGCACGCCAGGAAAGTGGGAGAAATACCTTATATACTCCCCTTTTAAAGGGCGACTAGGGTTTTAGGGGACCTAGCCGCCAAATCCTGGGTGTGGAGAATCATCATCCAACACCCTTTTAGTTCGGGCGCCACTTGTAGAGGACATTAGGATTTTTTGGAAGTAAGAGAACTGAAAAATTAGCAACCGCCTTCGCCGGGAATCGAATCACGGAGCTCTGAAATACCGGCTCAGTGTGCTGACCACTACACCACGAAGGCAAGCTAGAAAGACGGGAGAAATACCTTATAAGTTAAAAAAAGTAGAAAATTTGTATTTTTAATCTGATGAATGGCATCTTCATTATTACATCCAAACTGATGACTTAATCTGTTGAAGAAGAAAAGACTATTCTGCACTGGGTACTTAACATACGATGGATTACAATAAAGCAGCTAAATAGATCGATAATGTTCAGCTTCTTAAGCAGTTACAGACTGGCAAAATTTGAAAGGCAGACTAAAGATCTTATGTTTTAGCTACGAGCGAGGCCACGACGGTAATAAATTAAATATCTTATATTTCGCTCAATGTCAATATTTTTCAGCGCAGCATAGCGGACTCATGTATTGAAGGCTAACGTAAGCAGCGTAAAAATTTTCGAAAAATTATTGTAAGGAATCTAAGGTTAAAATTGTAAATAATAAGAACACGAAGGTCTTAGAGATTGCTGTAGAGATTAAACAACTATTTTAATTTATTGTCTCGCGTTCTTTTAAAACACAACCTACTTTCATTAAAGTTTATTGGATATAATAAAAATGTTGCCTTCCAAAACAAAAGTAAAATAAAAAAAATCTCAAAGCTTTCAGATTTTATTTTACGCCCAAAATTTTTTTAAAGTTTTGTGTGTTACCTTTATTTATTAAATATCATGTTCTTCGCACACTTAAACCATAAAATTGAAATCAACAGCAATATGGCAAAATATTTAAAGAAGCATATCTTTAGAATTTCCGATACACAGTCTCGCGCGCTGGAGATAAAAGTGTTTTTTTTTTTTCGTACAGTATTGCTATTGCTCGCTTTGAAATCGTCGAGTTTCTTAATCAAAACTCCTTAATGCCTTACATAATATGAAATAGATAATAAAGCAAATTAAAAATTCCAAATTTGGGCTTTCAGACGCCCATATTCGGGTGGAGACGTACGTTATTCAAAATTTTATGGCTCTGGGTACCGTTGTTTTATTACAATGCAAAACACATATATACGTTTATACGGATTATTCATTATTTAATTTCCTTAAATATAACACAGAGCTCTATAATTTGGTGGCAACAATTTAAAAAGTGATTTGACGTTTATAGTGAATCAGCGCAAAATACCAAAACGAAATTAATAAGTCTTTTGGGCAAATTGCCCCTTTGGGCTAATAAAACTTTTCGTGCCGTTCAAGCTTCGCAAAAGAAGCTTCATTATTACAGTTTCTCATAAAAATTTCACTATTTAAATTTTTTATTCGTATCCAAATGTTATTTCTTAGTAAAAGATTAGATGGTAGCAGAGATTATATTCCATATAGCCCGCAGAACAAAAAGAGGAAAAAAAAAAAGACTTATAATATCGACATATAAAGAAAAATTCTCCTGATTCAACATTATTTTCAGCAAAGTAATATTATTATGAAAGTTTGCTCCCTCTCCACTAATTTTAGGCATACCAGCTGCCGAACGATAAAATCGCCGAAGGCTATCGCCGCATTCAGATCTAGGTGAACAGTTTCGGTAGTTCTCCCCATACGTAGCGTGAATATGAGCAAGTTTCCCTTAAAAAGTCCTGAACAAAGGCATTCGTCTCCTTAAGCAGATAGGCCTGTAATGCTTATTCATAATTTAAATAATTCAAATTCTTATTCTCCTTTAATATGGCGGCACCACGTAGACGAAAAATTGGTTAGTGAATCTGACTGACGCACCGAAGGGTTCGGGTTCGAAACCCAGAAAGGGCATGGATGCAATTTGTCCGTCCCTTTAAAGGAGGCATCGGTGGCCTGCTTATTAATTGCCTCCATAATAAAGAAACCACCATTTCCGGCATTAGTAGTGCGTAACGCCTATAAACGACTAGAGCCCGTCACTGGAAAAAACAATTGGCAACCAAGTGATTAAGACTGCTGAACACTGTTAGTTCTACCCGGGTTGGTATTCTGACGAACGGGATGGCTGCATCGGCATTTTCTTCATATGTAATGTAGATATGAGCATATTTCTCCTAAAATGTCTTCCACTAAGGCATCCCTCCTCTTAGGCACATAGCCTTCCTATGCTTTGCCATTGTCAACCAACCAAACTTCGTCGATTCATTGGAATCCACATGTATGACAAAGTATGTTATCAAATAAGATTTTTAACCTCTTTTTGTTTTGCTAGCAACAAGTAGATTCTCCATTGACTGGGCACATGCGTAATGTGAATATGAGTCAGTTTCTCTTAAAAAGTTACTTCATCGAGGCTTTCTTCCTGAGGCAGATAACCTTAGTGCGCTTTGAGGGCCAACCAGCGGCCGAGCGGTAAAGACGCTGAACACTGGTAGTTCGGTCTGAGGTTCGAATCCCGCGAACGGGCTGGCTGCATGGGCGTTTTCGTGGTTTTCCCCATGTGTAACGTGTATACGAGCCAGTTTCCCTTAGAAAGTCCTCCACGAAAGGCATCCCTCCCTTTAGGCAGATAGCCCTCGTGTGCTTTGCCATAATTAAATACACCATCTTAGTGCGCTTTGTTATTATCAATAGACCAGACTTCTTAAATGAAAACCGGGAATAAATCTAGCGATTTACGGGATCTAGCCAAGGACGACAATATAAAAACTTTCGCGGTGATGTAATAACACACAATGTGAACATGATGATAATATGCATGAAATAATGTACATTTTAAAAGCAACAAAATAATATAACAGAGTAATATATAATTATATGATATATTTCAAACACAGAAGAAAGGCCAATCTAAATATAAGCTAAACTAAGAACGTTCAATAAACTTTATTCAAATATACAATAGAACAGACAGTGATATAAATGAACAGACTGAAAAGATATAATAGAACACATTTAGTGAAATAATGCCACAGAAAGGCAATAATGCAAGTAAAATGACTAAAATAATTAAATAGAACAAGTTTACTGAAATGATATAATAGAACAGACAATGCTATAAATGAAGAGCCTGAAATGTCTTAACAGAAAAAATTTGCCGAAATGATATAGTAGAGCAGATAAGTCCAGATAAACAGAGCTGAATTAACCATTAAGCAAAATAAGCATGTGCTTTAGGTATCAAAGAAAAGGGCCACCACAAAAATTTCCCATTACCAATTTTATCGTGGAATATATGATGCATGTAAACCATGACCGAGAAGGAAAAATGGGAAAAAAAACAGGTGTAGATTTATGTAAGGGGTACCGAAATCTTGTAATTGCTAAGGGGTTCTAAAAGCCTTAATCTGGAGCCTCGGAGCTCCTTCTAAAAGCCTTGGAGGTAAACTCATGTCACATATATAGCATATCTAGAAGATCCCTACTGTTCTATGTTTATGAACAAATGCCGGCGCAACTGATTGCCGGGCGAAACGAATCATCATCTGAAGACAAACTACTAATCCTTCCTGATTAAAAATTATTAATTAAAATATTCGCTGATTCGAATAAAATTCTAATTCTTTCCCATCATAAATCTCCCAACTGAAAGACCAATCCTGTTCCCCCGAGGATGGAACGAAAATAACACCTAGTAAGAGAACCTCGATTCAGGCATTTTATTTCAGCACCAGAAATTTAATTATTAACAGCATTGTCTAGCAGATTAGTAAAAAAGTGTATATAGTAAACATAGCGATTGCCATTATTTTAGAGGAATAAAAATTATTCATTTCAGCTATTCGTTGTACAGAGAAATTTTTATAGGACTTTTTAATGTTACTATAATTGGAGAGTTATAAATAGCTTTCATTTCGTACTTGTTTGGTTGCCCTGAAATGTTTTATTTTTATATCAATTGTAGTTAAATGTATCAGAATGTTTAACTTTACACCCTTAGTTCATTCTAAACTTGAAGATAAAAGCTGGACGATTATTCATGCAGCAGCCTAAGAAAAACTTATGTTTAGATTGAGACAACTTAAGTTTAACTTATGTTTACTGTAATCAAGTAATCTATTTCTTTTACATATCAATAAAGCTATTAAAAAACGTTACTTTTCTTTGTTTTTGAAGCGTTGTTGCGTAAATCTCCTCCCTCAGCATTTTCCATCCAATCTCTCGACAGCTTTAGCTCAGCAATGAAAGAGCATTCTTAGCGCATAATTGGACAGAAATGAAAATTTTATCTGTTTGCTTCGATGATTGAAATTCCTTCATCCTAATTATTTTGACATTAATTTCGTCGTCTTTATTACACGCGAAACGAAATGCGACGGCAGTTCCAAGCAGCACGGACTCACCCAGAGGTCTAGCGCTCCTACATCCGCACACGAGACGGCTTATATTAAAACCTGACATGGACTGATGATGCCGGGAATTCTCTCTTTCGTCATCATTAAGCTTCGGATCACATATACCTATGAAGCAGGAGTAATTAACTCTGTTTATTACTACGAGATCGGACGTAGTAAGACTCATAAAGGAATGGCACGAGCATTGCATACGTGCAAACTTCATACCGTTTCAGTGCAGTCTTCAGAAACAGTATAGAAAGTAAGAAACTGAAAATGACTGCAATAAGTTGGTGAGTAATTGTATATAAAAAAGACAAAACGACTTAGTGTCTAGAACAATAGTTCTCAACCTATATTGCCTCACGCTTCCTTTTCACCGCTGCCAGAAGGTCATCCACTTTTTCCAAAATTCGAAATATATATATATACCTTTTTTTAGAATTATATTATTTTTAACATGTTTTATAAATGAAGTAGCAAAAAATATAGAAAATGTTGATAAATACCAAAACTTGGACAAGAGTAGTTTATTTTATTCCTAAATAAAACTGAATACTTAACAGCTAAATAAAATGAAACATATTTTAATTAATAAAAAATTCCATAATATGCTTGGGTGTTGTTATTCAGTTTTGGGTTCAGTGAGAAACCTGTGATTGTTTTTTCGTTGCCGTTCATGGATACATGGAAGACTGTTTGGAGTCAACAGTACAGGTCTCTTTCAAATCCAGACTACTACTTGCTTTCATTTGTTACAGAGTTTAAAACAACCTACACTCTCAAACACATGTGATTGATTTCCTTTCCGATATATCTTTTACTCGAGAATAAGTCGTCGGTCCGAAATATTCTTCTTAAAAAGGACGAGGATATTTTTAAACGAACTATTTGAAGAGATTTTGCACTAAGTCCAATTCCTCATCAGAAAGTTCAAGAACATATTCCACAAATCCCTTCTTTAATGCTATCAAATAATTCCTTCTTTAGTGTGTAGCCTAAATTTCTTTTTTAGGGGTGCAGTTTTTTGTACTTTACTTCAATTGGAGTAGGATGCAGGTCAAGTTAGGCTGACAACATCCCTTCCCCACCTGAAATTATAAAATTTTCAGACAAGGGAAATTTCCTTCCCGGTTGAGAACTCCTAGTCTAGAATGATTAAAAATATATTATTCCGCAGGTTTATACTGTATCTAGAAGCTTTTTTTCACAGTTCTTTCTCTACTAGAGTGATAGCGAATTACCTTTCTGTCTGAAGTCGAAAGAAGATTGAAATAACCTTTTTATTTAAGCTCAAAATGAATAGAATATTTTTTTAGTAATCAACGGAATCTTTATTATGCCGATCTACCTACCTATTTGAAATTTCATCGACCTCCAGAGTTAATACCGACTCCATTGGGAACCCCAGTTTTTAAAGGATATTCAGATCTTAGGTGTCCTCCACTTATTTATGTGTTTGTCCCTTCTCCAGTCAACCATTAATCATCACTTTTGCGCTTCACTTAAATGATGTCTTTGAGTCATAGCTAATGAATATTGATTATTCTCAGAAACCACATTAACTTTAAGCAAAAGTATACACAAATTTTTAAAATGCGTGCACAGTGCAATACGTTTCAGTTGCCTAATTTGCAAATTTCATACGCTAATTTACGCGTAGAAGTCCAGTTTGACTCCAAATACTAAATAATATAAATAATTACATCATTAGACATTAATTGGAAAACTTTGATTAAAGATTATATTTTTTCAGATTACTTTTTAATTTTTGCGAGCAATGTAGTTGAATGATAGTTGCTCCATGTCCGTTTCTTGTCAGATGTGTCCACCCCCTGGTTCAGGGAGCTGGGGGATATGGCAACCACCAGAGTACTAACAAATAAACAAAAAATAATAAAAGGGAGAAAGCCCGGGGCGTTGAACTTGAATATGAGAAACTGCTGGTTTATGTTTTATGAGCGTTGATTAAACACTTAAATAAATAAATTACACGCCTAACAGATACATGCATCAATACAACTACATCTTTCAGACCAAAATAACAAAGGAATAATGGTCTAAAGAAATCTCATATTTGGAATTAGCCTTTACGACAGTCTCACACTAAGAGCAATTACTTGATTATTCACTCTCGAACTTTGTTTGGGCAATCCTTGAAGCAACAAAGTAATGGAACATAGCATGTTATTTCATTAAAGAGGCTTTGAGAATAGTTTTTAAGATTACCAAATGCATTTTTAAAGCATATTTGTTAATTCGTACTCAGTTGCCCTCTAAATTACCCGCGAAATTGCATATGGATTGGGCAGAGCTGCATTCGTATAGACACATTTGTGAAGAAAGTTTAAATGAATTTTCATAAATTATACCTACCTACAGAAAAATTCCAAGAACCTCGCGAAAACTCTTTTTTTTTTTAAATTACAGAGGGTGTTCTGTAAATGTGGGGACAAATCCAGAGGGGTGAAAGTAGGCATTAAGAGGTAAAACAATTTCCATATTACAAATCAAGCTTAGTTGGTGAAAATCGTGAAAATAAGGCCGGGTCTGACGTTGAGAGGAAAGGAAAATTGCTGATTAATTTATTAACCGCTGATTTCTTTCGTAGGTTGGTCGTCATGTCTGACCTGAGCAGCATACCGAGATGCATGGCCTGGGGTGACGATCTATTTAATTCAAGAACAACAAGGTTGACCCCAATAATGAGAAATGTGCCGATATGAATTTGATTTTCTGTCCAGGAAATAGGAATGCACGCTGAATACAGAGAATGTTCCAAGAGCAATATCCGAGAAGATGCTGTCCACCCCACACAGTCTTAGACAAGATCGATCGACGACTACTCATTGTAGGGTTGGGCAATGATATCCACGGCTGCCACTTCGAACAACACCCCCAATAATTTCGCTGTTCTGCTTCCAACACTGTACTCTGCATCCCAAGTTGTATTGTAAGCATAATGTGAAATAAAATATTTTATACTTATTACAATACTTTGTTTCGGTCTCGGCTCAATTTCAGACTCTGCAAACATATTTTCGCGATTTTCACTAAAAGTGGTATGCGAGAAGATGTTCTATGGCAATTATTTTCCGTCTCAAGAATTACTGTCAGCCCTCTGAGTTTGACGCCACATTTCCTCTTCGAAAGCAAATACATTTCGGAAGCGAGTATGCTTTTATCTTTCATTTGAAATTTGAAGTATACATAAAAGAAAATAAGTATAACCCTTCTAGAAGCGTCTTTCAACATACTCTTCACAATTAAATGATGTCTGTCAAAGCAGCTATTAGTATTCAGATTTCCATATTCCTATTAGAAATGGGAATAATGAATTTTATTAGAAATGCTATAAGTAGAACATTTTTTATATCAATTCACAAAAAAAAACATTGTTTCTTAGAAGTTTTATTACAATTATTGTTATTATTATTTTTTCTAACAAGTATTTTTTGAGTCGAAAATAAAGATTTTATTAGAAGTAATATGAGAAGAGATACATTATAAATATTGAACTGTGCAAAAATAAGGTACACACACCTTTACTGACCCGTGCGGCGCAAACACTTTGAAGAATTGAAACACAAGCTTTACGCAATTTCGACTCACGATAGTTTCGCAAGAACGATTTACTTTCGTAAAATGGAGGAAACCGATATTTCACGGCCAATAAATTCGACACCTGGAATGTGATCAGTGCCATTTTTGAAGGCGACTCTTGTCATATCCTTTAACTGACCTTGACTGACTTCGCTTAGGACATGAAAGAAATACTGATTAGTTCAAAATACCTGATAATATGAGTTAGCTGATAATCCTAGAATTAAATCACTTCCCCCCCTCCTTCGCTTGATAACATGTCTTTCACGTCCGTCTTAGAAAAATCCTTGAAAGCGATAAGTATCCTTTCAGAACACGTATCACATATGTGTTACTTACACAATTCAGAAAGGTCAGAATTAATTGTAGTTGAAAGGGGGGAAATATTTTCCACGACAGATGTGATGAATAAATGCACTTATTTTTCGAAGACAACATTACGAGAGCTGTATCAATGATAAATGACAGTTGGATTTCCGAGAATATATCTTACACACACTTACATATGACCCCCCTCTCCCCCCCAAAAAACTGCCATATGAAAACTTCACATTACAGTTTAATATCCAGTATAACATTTGGTTTTAAATTACAGTATATAAATTTTTTTGAAATATATATGTTACGGTGAAACACCCAAATCTGGAGAAAGTCGACTTTCACCTGTGAATGTCAACATTCACATAGTCGCTTGGTGTACGTCCGAAATATTTTCCAAATACTCTTATTTCTGACTTACACCGTTAAATGTCGACATTCACCATGTACTAATGGTGAATGTTGAACATATAAGAATATTATATTTTCTTCTCTGTAATTCAGTTGCAAAGAAACGCATTTCAGACTTAAAATAAGAACTTAAAACACACAGTACATTCAAAATGAGAAAGGAAAATAATAGAATTTAAAAACTTACTAAACTATGTGTTTCAAATCTTATTTATTGCAACAACTTAAACTATTATGGCACTTTGAATTGCACAAGAGGCCCTTGCTTTTACAACTGCATTTATTTGTGGAACACTTCCTTTTTCAATGACAGCGTGTACATATACTTCTCTCTTTTTGAAGTACACCAGAGCATATCTGTGATTGTCGACATACACCGGTGAGGGTCCGAATGTACAAAAATGTAATGCAATATTCGATCTTTCATCGAAGTATTTGGTGAATGTTGACATTCTCCGGTGAAAGTCGACATTCTCCAATTTCGGTCTTTCAAGGTAACATATATATATAAACGTATAACTATTTGACTTTTATTAAGCAAAAATAATATCTCTTCATGCCAACACATAAAACTAAATATTCATTTGTTGAATAAATTACAACGCAGATAGAAAACGAATTTCGATTTAAAAAGCTCTGTTTAATTTCTGTATTTCATTTCTGAACATAATGAATGTTAGGTGTAGATAGGAAAATATTAGGAAAGTCTAGCAAAATTTGAATAAATACACATGCACACAACCATATATACATATGTGTATGTATGTATGTATGTATGTGTACATATATATATATATGCAATAGGATGACTCGGTGGAAGAAAGAAAATTGTGCAACGGATTGACGATGGTTCTCTGTGTTGTAACTTGAAGAGACTTTACTGCGTAATTAGAAAGATGATACTCGAAGAGAGACAGGATGGTAAATTCCACACATAATTTTATTCCTTGGTAATACACATCATCACTGTGGGTGCGCTATCATCACTGTTTATTCCTTGGTAATACACATCATCACTGTGAGTGCGCTATGCACAGACTACATTTCTTAAAGAATGGACGAAATTAGAAAAGTAAACTCTGCATGGCTAGCGGAAAGGCGGCATAGCGAAAAGAAGCAGAAGAGAAGAGCTAAGAGAGGAGGAGTATGGACGAATTACCTTTTATACCGAATTCCATTTCAGATCACATGACAGATTAATGCCCAGATGTTGGGTTCAGTTTACATCGATAAGTGCGCATCAGAACTGCAGGGAATTCAGTTAGAAAACTTATTGTTCTGTTATTTTTAGAATGAAGACGGAAGTGAAGGGGCTATTATTAATTTATTATTTGAAAGATAGATATTTTATATTTTACATATCCCCCAGAAGAAAAATGGCTAAGTGAGGGAAAAGCGATTTTTAAGGAAAAAGTGCTAAAGCATTAGGAAATGAACAGAAATAATTAGAAAAATACAAATCCTGAAATTTTGACCGAAATAAGTATTTACATAATTGCAAAATATAAGCTTTGATAACAATTTAAGAGTTCTATTAAAATTTTCAATCCTAATTTCTTCGTGTTTTACAGTCCACATGATTAGATTTTTTCAGTGAAGGCTTTGTAAACTTTGCACACAATATCACAGTTGTAAAAATTTTGCACATACATTGCAATCACATAATCACAAAAATTTTCAAAACATAACTAATTTTCAATATTATAACTTATATTTTAACATCATAAATTTTATAACAGTATTACTAAAATCATGGTTTTTTACTGTTATTGTTATTATTTTTATTTTCCTATTTTACACAAAACTAGAAGACCCCACAGCTTTCTCTAATACAAACATTTCCATCTGTTGGGCAAATCCACTTAAAACAGACTAATGTTTATCATCAGTGGTTAAGGGGTGCACTGGCAGTTGCTTATAAAGGCCTCCCTTGTTTAAAGGCAAGTTAAAGGCAAGACTATACATTCCATTTACATAAAAAAGTAATCTGCACTCCATTATATGTAAAACAAAATACATGAAAAAATTATAAGGTGGGAGCCTTCGAAGTTTATATTCCATGAGAAGGATAAAAGAAGAAATAACAGAGGTAAAAATAGAGCCTCTGTTTTGAACCAGCACTCTTACAACATATTCTATCTTCACATACAATTATTCTTTTTTTTAAAAAAAAAAATTAGTACTTTTATATTCGTCATAAATATACTCAATATTTTAAACGTTACATATTTTCTACATTATATTCAAAACACAATTCTATGTGCCTTTTTCTGTACCAGTTTCGCAAAATTAACTCATTCATAAAATAATTCAAAATTCTTAAAATTCAAATTTTTAAACTATAATCTCTTTCTAATTATTACTAAAGTAATTTTCTTATTATTTCATAATCTTTATATGAGAAAGTTCATGAACAATGGCAGGGCATAGTAAAACCTGCAGGCTATGTCCTTGGTGCTTCCTCATTTGATAAACTTTCTCTTGTTTCGTTAATACACTAATGCTTTTTCCCTCATATTCGAGATCTTTCCAAGATTATATGACCATTGCATGACACTGCTTGCAACGAGAATTGAACCTAAAATTAACCTATCGCAGCTTAGCTGTACATATGCAAATGCCTAGTATGAATACTTCTTCGCAAGCAATTACGTCATTCTTAACTTCTCCTGCTTTGCAAAACCTCTGCGCTGCTACGCTCAGTTGTCATCCTTTGTTCTTCACCTAAAACCGGTGTACATAAAAATTATTGCGTTTAACTATGATTGAAAAATATTTTTTATTTCTACGAAAAGGATTTGATGGGTGTAAAATAAATGTGATGAGTCTTCGAATTCAGTTTTGTCAACTTCATCGTCTTGCCTTTACACTCAGCCATTACGACTGATTACGTAGCGGGCAATAAAATATCACACATATATAATAACGCATTTGAAGGTTTTTTAATTTTGCATGTACTCCTTTGGGTTGCAACTTCTATTGAGGAAGAATTGTATAGGGCCTTTAGAGGGAGGAAATTATAATCCATCATATAGACTCGACTTTTCGTTTTAATTTTATGGATTATATATATATAAAGGAGCCTGGCATGTCTATATTACGGAATAATAATTAGATTTTATTTTTAATGCATGTGATCACGTAGATGAGAGATTTAGAAATTTTGCAGTCGACCTGTTATAAATAGCAAAGCCTGCTTGCTTTATTTAGAATACTCACTGTGCAAAATGACAGTTCTAGCAAAATTATCATTAAAAAATCCATATAACATGGCTCTTTAGTTTATTAACTAAACGCTATGCTTGGCAACGCACTTCTATAATATTGAAGAAAAAGGAAAGCTCTTATTCGTCGTAAATGGATAACAGCACTTATTTACGTCGGACGCGATTTCATCGGATCTCAAAACAATAACACTGCTTCATGGTATTAAGGTAGCTTAAGGATAGCTTAATGTAGCTCTTTTCATTTCTGTAAGTAAATGTATATTAATAAATTTTCCCCAACTAACAATTTTTTGAAACACTCAATTTTCTGAAAGACAATTAATTAAACCGGTTATAAATGCATAGGAAGATAAAATGAAGTACATAGTTTACCTCAGACTGTAGTTAAGTACATTGCTATATTTTATATTCAATATTTAATGAAATTTTACGTTCCGAATCAAACGAAATGCGAATGGAATTGCACATACTGATTCAATTTTTTCCTCTAAATTTAGGAGATTTAGAGAGCTAAGCTAGTATTGATTTTTATTTGACCTTGGTATTTAGTTGGTGCTTAAATACGCTTAAATTAGTTTTGGTAATCTTATTGAATTTCAACGCTACAGAAAAAATTACCATAGTCACATAAGGTAAAATCTTGTTATTTTTAAAACAAACCAAAAATCAACAATGGTACCTTTTAAGCTGCATTTGTAGTTATTTCCTTTTACTTTTAATTCAAAATAACTTTTTTTAAGGATCTTAAAATTCTTCAAACTTTTCCGTGGGTTTCAAAACTCTATTACCATCTTATAGATTTCTGTGAAACAAAGCTTAATTATGTGTTAAAATGCAGAATTCCAGATATCCGGAATAAAGGGCGTCACAGAGCAACCAGATGCTTGAAAACTGTTAAGTTAAATTTGTCTGTTCACCAAAAATGTTATTACGGTAATGCTGGAAAATTGATTGTTTTGTTGCGGATATTCGGATACTGACCCTGCACCCCCTGATACGCCGTCAACAATTTACTGGTTCCTTTTGTAGATGAAATTTATTTTCGACATCAGCAAATAGATTGCCGCCCGGTAAATCTGACTGCTGATTGCCATCAGCAATCAATCTGATTTGCTGATAGCCATCAGCAAATAGATAAGGGTATAGTGGTTAGTGGAACCTGCTGCGGTACCGAAGGGCCCGGGTTCGAATCTCGGAGATGGTATGGATGTTTTTAAATGTATCTGCATTTTTGCAGCATGGGGGCACTCTAAATATATGGCGAGTCGAAAATTCTCTCTTGGGGTTTGGTGATTGGGAAGAAAGGTAGGGATCCCTCCAAAGTGCTGTCCCTCAAAACTGCGGTGGAAAAAAAAATCTCCTTGAGGCTCTGGCAACCATTCTTCCATGAAATTAACATGGACAAGACAATAAAAGCAGATAGATTAAGCAGGGTTTCTGATTTCGGGCGAATATTATTTGGCAGTTCCATTCAAAATCCCATCAGGCAAGTTGTTCTTCTCCGCAGCTATTTTCTAATTTCATATAAAATCTACCAATAAACAGGACCATTCCCAGTTCTTAAGCTAACACTTTGTCAACAGTTTTGTCGACAATAAATCTTTATCGTACATCTTCCGTCATGTACAGTTTTCAACTGCACAAGAATTGGAACGCCCTGACATTTTTTTTTTTTTTTTTTTTTTTTTTTTTTGTAAAATACTACATGTTTGAAAACAATAGTTTACTTCTGCTTCAGACATCAGGAAATCTAGTAAATTCATGACGTAAAATGTAGTAAAAATTAGCATCCACGGGAAAAGGGTTACAAAAAAAAAAAAAAAAAAAAACTGGCGCATTGGCGCATATGTGCTTGCTCTATGGTCTGAAGTTGACATTAAAATGAAAAAGACGACATCTTTACCCTCTCTCGGGAATAAAAAATCGCATCATTCCAGAAAAATCCGGAACGGCTTCTAGTGTTACCGAATGCTTACAGGAATTAGAATGAGGGCCCATATTTTTGGCGATGTAGCTTTGGGAAATACTAATACGGAAGCACGTTTTAGCATTTAAACGTATTGCATTTAATAAGTAATACAGTTAGAAAAGAAAATATGTTTATTGTTGTAAAACAAAGTATGAAAAATTTTCGATAAAGCTAAGTAATTTTAGGTAATTGAAATTACCTTCGATTACCTAAAAACGCAAAGAGGTTATTTCGCAGCTAAATCTAAAATCACAGCTTTCTCAATTAAAATAAGCAGTGAAATTAACTTTCATTCACATTAGCCTTGAAACTAATCCAGAATTATCCAAAACTTTATTGCACTTAAATTTAGTGCAATAAATTAATTAAAGTATTTTTTATTATCCGCTTGAATTAAAAACGATAACTATTTCCATTTAATAAAAATTAAAAGGATAACGTAAAAGAATAAAATGACAAATTTGATAATGTAATATGATTATTAAATTTTGTTGAAATCAATGAAAAAATAAAAAGACGAAAGTAATTAACAATAATCTTAATTTTATTTGGTCTAGAAAGAAGAGCAAGCGTTCTGGTTAGCTAGGCTCTGGAGTCAGGATGATTAGACTTCTACCGTATGCTTAAATACATAAGTAATACATAAGTGCAGGCTTAAAAATAGCAATGTTCTAGATGCAGAATAAAACATTCAGTAGCAGATCCAACAGGATGCCTAATTCTGGCAAGATAGCAAAGGTACTAAGAAAATAAGGAAGGCACAATTATAACATTTTTATTGAGGGTGTTGGTTTCTGAACATTGAATAGAATCGATCCTTGGAAAGGAAATTCCGACATATATTATTCGAAAGTGAACTTTGCCTCGTTTGTAATAGAAAATACTTTAAATTCATCAGCATTGATTGGTTAAGATTTTAAGAAGGCATGCAAATTTAGTCGTCCATCCCAATTGAGGCCACTATTTTGTAAAACTGCGTTAAGAGTAATAATGCTGCAATCCAATTTATTATAAATGTATTTATATATGTAAATATGTAAAAAAATCATATTTTACATTAAGCACACTATTTTCTAATAATGTAGTTAAAAGTAAATCATTGCCCCATTTCAAATCAATCATTTTTATAGCACGGAGTGAAAGGGTGTTAGACTTCAGCAGGAAATAGCTGCGCGGCGCGCGAAGACAGAAAAAAATAAAGTCTTAAAATGAAAATTAAAAAATAAGCAAAATAAATTCGAGCAGCGTCTTGAGGGAGAGAAAAAGAACTCAAATCCCAGTCAGAGTAGGGTTGGAGGAGGGGAAAAAAAACCGCATTTGGAATGAGTGCATATTGATTAGGCAAGAGGCATAAACATTGCCTCGAATAGCGGTAGGTGGAAGGAGGAAGCAGAGCTTGTACCTTACGCTGAACAGCAATTGGACTGCTATTAGAAACTCCGAGCAAGTGCTTTGAGCGATACGCGGCTCCCAGACTGGGGACATGAAACTAGGGCCCCAGTGGCTACTAATCGGTCTTCCATGGCATTCCACCTTGGTTCTGTTAATTGCTGATTGCAGAGACATTTAGGAGTTTGGAAGTGTTGTGATTTACGGCGCTTGATTTCAAGTTATACCATGAGCGTAAATTTCCCCCTTCATTGTTCAGCTAGTTTATGGCTGTAAAAGTTTTTACCGCTTTGCTTACTAACTATATTCTGCAAAGGCTTCCACACAATTCTTATCAATTTGCTTACTGTGAGCTAATATTAGCATTTTTGCTTATTGCAAGTTATTAAGTTGAAGATTTTATTTCTTTCTTCTTTGAGAATTCTGTGCAGGAGCTTACCTTTTTTCACTTTTAGAACTGGATATCTTTTATTTTTATTGATCGTTCATCAGCTTGATTCTATTCTGACTAACATCAGCTTTTCCTTTAATATCGCTAAAAGCAAAACTTGTACTGTTTTGACCATAAGACATCAAATGTTACTTTAAAAGCAAAGATTATTGCCTTTATTAATACTTAACTTCAGTAGAATCCTCAAAATTGGTGTTTTTGAACATGGATGTGTGAGATATAAGATGGCTCCACAAAGATGTCTTTAAGTATTTTATGTACTGAAATGTGTGACAAATTATATATACTACGAAATCAGATTTCGTTTAGAGTTCCATTGAATCCACATTTAAGGCAGGTCCTTAAATTCTCAAACCAAGATATCACCTACATTAAACATCAGTAGCATGTGAATTGGTAAAAATCTGTACGTTAATTTAGCGTATTGATTAACCGATACTTGTAATAGCACAGCTGTGGATATATACACGCTGTCCTTACGCTCGGAAATTTATATACTTAAATTTCTTGATTACAAAGATGATTTTGTTTCTTTTAATATTTTTAATTATTTAATATTCCATTAATGCATTCCATTAAGATTGAATGTACGTACGTAATTCTCCTTATCAAACTTAACTGGTTACCATTTATTACTCATTAAGGTGGATTCAAGGAAGTTTTCACGTGTCATAAATTTTGTATATATACTGATAGTCTCTCTTTTCTGCAAAACTTCGGAAACATAGCTGATAATAATATTCAGATTAATGACATAAAATTTCATTTCAAGAATTGACTCGACTACCTGATGTTTCAGTTTGCTGGTTCAATGCACGTGTAGGTGTGTTTGGCAATGAGAGGGCTGCCAACTACGCCAAGGAGGCTGTATAAGGGGAATTAAGCCTCGAATGGTAATCATGTCAATGTCCGTTTCGCGAATTGGGAAAATTCAGAAAAGCGTATTTATTTGATGAAATATTTTAATAATTTTAGAAAAGATTCATGCTATATATTACGTGATATTACTGTTAACCAGGTTTTGCTTGGACATGGGCACTTCCAGGCTATTTTCAGCGATTTGGAATTCAGACCTCAAACTGGACCAAACAATTTTAACGTTACGGGTGACTGCCAACACATCTTGGAGACATATCCATTAACTAAATTAATTAGGGCTAGATATCTTATAGATGTTTTAAGGAATATTTTTGTACATTATAAGTGATGTTAATTATTTTATCTATAGTAGATAATTAACTAGGGCTAGATATCTTATAGATGTTTTAAGATATATTTTTGTACATTATAAGTAATGTTAATTATTTTATCTGTATCTAACTAATATTGTTTAAAAATAATAATTCTGAACTAATAAAGGATATTTTGGTAATAATACATGAGGGATGCATTTGGTTTAGTTTTATTTTAACTCTTTATAATTCCCCCCTTTCTTTTTTGGTGAAAGTGTTTTTAAAGCCTTATGAACAGCTTTGTTGTCTAGGTGGCTTGAACCTTTCTCCTAATAAATAAATGAAATGAACTTCATGCATGGAATGGAACGTCCTTACATGTAAGCATTCACATAATTCCATATGGAACCTTGGATTTTGTATAACCTTAGATGAAAATCTCGAAACTGAGATTTTTACAAGAAGAAATTAAATGAAAACAATAGACCTTTTGCTATGTAGAGTTTAAATGCTACCAGAGATCACGGTAAAAAAAAAACCAATACAAATTGTCGCAGTATGGAGGTGAGGGTTTCGTTTATTTTGAAATATGCCAAAGCACTCAATGGCTATCTGCCTAAAGGGCGGGATGCCTTCATGGAGGACTTTCTAAGGGAACTGCCTCGTATGCACATTACGCATCGGGAAAACACAAAAGCGCTCACTCAGCGAGCCCGAGATAAAACCCCGAACCGAACTACTAGTTTTCAGCGACTTTGTGCTTAGGCCTTAGGATGGAAGTGAAGAACAAGTTATTTCGGCATAAAATTCGTCTCCACAAGGAGATGGGTGCATAAGATCTTAGAAAGTTATTTCCTTCAAGAATTATATAATTGAAGTGCTCGGCACACCTAGTAATAAAGCAACTGCGCGCTTTATTAAACAAATGGGCATTTATATATGTAGTAAAATAAGGAGCATTCATGATCCTCCGAAGTAATCTATTTTGAAAATCTGCAATTTCTCGATGTCTTTTCTTTTAGTTGTAGACATGCCTGGGAAGCATACATGGTAATAAACCTGATTATCGAAATATGCATTTCTTTTGTCCAAAAAGGAATTCTGCCAATGATGAGACTTTATTTGAAAGCTAGAGTATAAGATTTTCTTGCATATTAAAAGAATTATTTAGGAATACCACCAAAATTATCAAGTTTATTCACCTTACACATGTAAGGTTTATCCTAAGTTTTTAACAGTTATTTTTAGTTAAAGCTACTTTCCTATGCTTCTAATTTCAGCTTACAAATTTCCTCCCAGAGTGTGTTTTTAGAATCGCGGTTAACGCAAATGAAGGAAGAGCGGTACTTAAGTCAAAGTTCCACTGACTTCGCTAGAGAGCCAGAGATTCTGATTAGCGCGCGGTTGCCTTTTGGCTACACTCTCTCTAAGCTATTACTATGCTTGGCCGTATTTCAGGCCCTTGATAGATTCACCGTTTAGTTAGCATTTAGAGACCAACTCCTGTAGAATTTTGATAACTTCGGCTATGTCGTTTTAGTTAAGCATTAGTTAAGTTTGATTTTCTTAGTACTCTTGAGTTCAAGCCCGAGTGGAGGCTTTTCTGTACGTCCTGAGAAAAGGGCCATCTGTTAATCCTTATTTTGAGCAATAAAGGGTAATTAAATCCTTCTTGAGTTTATGTTTTTGTTTCCTGAGCTAAAGCGATTATTCGCTTACCAGTTCTCAAGGTTCCACACACATAGCTGTAAAGCCAAGCTTGGAACCCTATACACAATTATGTGCCAAATAGAATGAGCAGGTTGTTTGTATCATGGTTAGATATGTAATTTTGAATAATCAATAGTTTAGGTTTTTTTTCGGGACGATTTCAGTTTTTCACCTGGAGCACTACTCTTCAATACTTTATGTTTTAGTTTGGCAACTTGAGACGGCATACTTCGGTTGCAGTTATTTGTTTTTTCAAAATCGCCATATTGCTTCTTAAAAGCTCAGTAAGTGATTTTGCATAATAACATTTGATATTTTTGTTCTCCAAAATCCTTCGCACAGTTATTTTTAGTTAACTGGAACTCTCATTTAAATCTAATGAGAAATTCTGATTAGATTTAAATGAGAGTTCCAGTTAACGTTTCAAAATTTTACATCGAAAGAGACGCAACCCATTAGTTCATCAATATATTAAATAATATGAGTGGTCGAACTTCCTGTACCACCATTAGAGGTTTAACAGGGCTTAGTGGAGCTATTTAATTAAAGAAACATTGAGATCTCAAACAAGGCCTAAATAAGGCCCATTAAGCAGTAGAACTACAACCATACTACCTGAAATAACTTTAAGTAGAATAAACAACTAAAATATGAACTTAAAGCCTAGGAGCTGGTGAGATTTACCAGCTACACCAACAAAAGCACATTATTACATACTTTGTAAAATATAACACATGTTACATGCATAAAAATATGTTACACATACAAAGAAATAAAATAACAGAATCATCCTAGTTTTCCGAACCCTTATATTAATTAATATAAGGGTTAATATATATTAATTAATATAAGGGTTCGATAAGTCATGTCATATAATAGGTTGCTCCTTATTCGGTCTCGCTTCAGCAGGCTATTAAATTCGTCAACATCGTTTGCCGGAAGCCAAATTTCCGTTGGCAGTTCTGGGAAAAGTATAGTGCACTACATCAAGGACAATATATTGCTTCTTCCAAAAAGAAAAGTAAACTGAAATAAAATCACAGCTAATCATGATTTTGAAAGCTCTCGAACATACTCTTCAGCTAGTGACTGCTAGTTGCGTCTTTTGGATTGCAGGCACTCCGTGGACGTATTTTTCACACTTGATTTTTTACTAATTTTCGTAACTGGAAATGATGAACTCAAACAAGTGGAAGAAAGTGGAAACAAGGGATGTTTTAATTATTGGGTTGAAGCTAACGAGTATCAAAAGGTATTGATATTAAAAAAACTGAAAACCAGGTCCGATTTTGGTTTTTAAAAATAATAATTAAAAAAGGTAAAGGACAAGGGGTAATGATGTAGTATACGATTTACCGCTTTTATTTCTTTATTCAACGGCTCCAATAAAAATGCTATTTTTAAATTTAAACGTGCGATAAAATATCGGAAAAAGAAATGATTAAAACAACAACAAATTATAGTGCCACAGTTTTAAAAAATAATTAACTAAAAGCAGTAGATTACATACTGCATGATTACCGGAAAATGAATATATATTTTAAATAAGTTAAGAAATACCTTAATAAACATTTTTATGCATATTTGTAACCTAATTGACATTAAATAAATAAATAAGATATGAAACGTTAATTTTGTATCCTTTGCTTTTGTTTATCCGGCTGAGGTCCTGTCCAATAAAGGCCGGTTAATAGAAAGTCAGTTTCAATCAGTAAATAATCTTTAATTTACAGACAAATCCCGATTAATCTTGCCCTGTCTAAAAAAGTGTCAAGTTCATTTACTGTGTAACGATAGAAAAATTACTGTTACAAACCATCGAAGTAAAACAAAATTGTCAGCACAGAAAATGTGTGAGATAACACATTTCAGACAACAGAGAAAATGTGTGAAATAACAAATGAGGTTCAATAGTATCTGAAAGATATTTTTAGCCACAACAGAATGTAACATAGTTATTTACGACAACATAATATAAACGTATGTATAACCTGTATACGCAAAGTTATAGCATTCGTTAGAAGTAAATCGCTCAGTCATGAAAATAAAATAAGGAAGCGTAAAAATAAATCATTACTAATTCTTTGTTTTACGCTATGAAAGTACAAGAGTAATGTGCACAGAAAGCAGTGCACTTTTCGTTTATATGAAATTAGAAAATTAACTGTTAAATTAAGAGTCGAGGAACCTTGTGAACTGCTAAGCGAATAATCGTTTTGTTAAGTGAACAGAAAGCAAAAACTTAAGAAGAGTTAATTACTCTTTATATCACTCAAAATAAGATTATTAGTCGGCCCCTTTCTTTGGGCGTACAGCAAAGCCTTCACTTTGGCTTAAACTCAAGAAGTAAGAAATAAAGGCTAACTATATCTAACTAAGAGATTTAGTCGAAACTAACATAATTCTAATGTAGTTGGTCCGTAATCTTAAACTAGCTGGCGAACTATCAAAAGGCACGTAATAATACGGCCGAGGGTAACAACAGCTTAAAATGACGTAGCCAAACGGCAAACGCGCGCTACTCAGGAATCCTAACTCTCTTTCTCGAAGTCAGTTGAACTTGACTTAAATACTATTCTCCTCCTTCTTTACATTCAACGCGATCCTAAAAACTCATTCTGGTAGGGAGTTGTAAGTTGAAACTAAATAAGATAGGAAAGATGCATTAAATTAAAATATACCTTACAACCGAATGAGCTTATTCTTTAGAAAAAATTAATTTAAAATGCAGGTCAATTGTTAATAGTAATTTTCTGTTAATTATAATAAGCTTTTCCTCCTATGCTTTTTTATTAACTGTCCTCGGAATATCTAGGATTTGGAGTTAACCGAGAACATCCTTCTCGGTATTATCTCGACAACACTATATTTACTATATATACATACACTATTTTATTTAATCATCTATTATGAGCATACTCTGTATGTTTTAAAAAGTTTTATGCAACAAATACAATATTACATTTAAGAACAGTTACTCAAGACGATGTTATTTTACCATCTTTTTCTTATTGAAGAGATTTTGTTGTAACTGGAAGTCATGTAGACCCTATTAGACAAATGGAGAGTTGCCACTACTTCTCAAACAACTCACAGAATACTTAAAAACATCAAAATATCCTTTTTGTTTAGACTTAAATGTAACAGAATAGACACAACTTGTGCAATAGATGAAACTTCCACAAGTTGTGGATTTTTAAATTAATTATTATAACAGACAATTAAATTCGACGTTGATATTGTTACGAAATGTACAGGCGCGGTAAGATGGCTTCCCTCAAAGAAGTTTTAGGGTTGCCATAAAATGGCAAGGAAGGCAAGGTTTCCACATTTGGCGATATACCATAGACCGTTGGAGAATCTTCTGGAATGAATTCTTACCGGTTTAGCGCAGAATGTTCTCGAACACAAACCAAAAGCTATATAAAACCTGCTGGCCCGCAGTCAGTTAATATGTGCCTCGTCTAGCGAGCTGATAGTCAGTCATTGAGCGAGTGTCTCGAAGTCTAGCGCCGATTTGGTAGTCGAGTGCATCGGAGAGTCTCTTAGGGTATCGCGGTTAGTGCATCGTCGAGAGAGTGTGTTGAGCTTCGGGAATGACTGAACCGAAGAGTCGGGAGCTGTGTGTCGTCGAGTGCATCGTTAGTTGTAGCGTGGAGTCTCGAGAGTACGTGGAGTCCCGAGAACGACCAAGCAAAGTCGGGAACTGTACTCTGGTGCTTTGCAGTGAAGCTGTCTCCACCGTTATTGCCTGACAGTGTGATAGTATCGTGTAATGTGGAAATAAAAAAGCAAAATACTATACTAAAGACAGTAACATTAACTAAGAATAACATTATTAAACTTCTTTGTGTTCCTTTTTGACAGCACACTTTTCATAATAGATCACAGTTATTACTCATTAACGTTTGTAAACGGTTATGGTATATTAGTGAACATTTTAGCAAAGAAATTTAAAGAGAGAGCAAAAATTATCAGAAAAATAATATGTTAAAAAATGACTCAGAAGAATTACCTAATTCTAATTTAAATTCCATTGGAGGGAGAGTAAAGCAATTACGTTAAAGTATGTAAAATTCTTTTATTTAGTTATGGTAAAAAATATCATGGCTTCCTAAATATTAAAGTTGCTTATTCTGCTATTAACATTCTACATTGGCAAAATTATCGGTTGTAATGTAGGGTTGAAGTGTGTTTTCACAACTTTATTAAATATTAGTGGTTAGAACTGCTACCCCTAAGAATCAAAATTGTATTTTAGAATCTTTTTCCGTTTATGCATAAAATTATCAAAAATCATTAAAGCGACTAAAAGCGCATAGTTGCTATAATTTGAAAATTTATTTATTTTCAATAAAGCAGATTTTTCGCAGCATTTATTAGTGTCCTTTTCCTATTGGTTTTGTTATGTTTTTTTTTCAACTCCAATATATGTATATTATCATATTAAATACGTAATTCAAAATTACTAGCTTTATATTAGCAATGGTCCTTTTAATTCCTCATTTTGGTTTGGCAACTTCCCTTTCCTGGAATATAAAATGCCTCACTTGAAAACTAACCTGCATTATGTCATCTGCAGTGAAGTAAGCTCTTGTCCAATCCTATTAATTTTGATAATTTTGTAAAGATGAAAACTTGAGGATTTGGAAATAACAGTATTTTAGAATGCGTGGCAGAGAATACACAAATTAGTCTTTAGACATGGCTGAGATAGTTATAAACGCTGCTGGCATACATATAGGATACGAAATGAGCGGATGGAATTTGAAAACCAAAACTAGCTGGATACTGACCATGCAATTTTACTTCTTGATGATTAATCGCTTATGACATATATTCTTGGTTTATGCATCGCTATGGCTGCGAAAAGCTTGCCCCAATTTTACATACAACTTATTACACTTAGAGACAATAGACGATACAGCGAAGCAATGAGACACGCGCTAGCAGGCTAGAAAGAGTAGAAAAGTGTCTGTGCATTTCAGCAAATGCATATTTATAAGAGTTGAATCCTTTGTTTAAATTTTGGATTGAGAATGGGCTTTGTTTTTTTCAGAAGAAAACAGACTTATAATTTTCTTGACGTCCCTTCCGGCTGAACGAATGGAGGTCACACATTATTTTCGCTGGTGTTGTGTCTGAGTTTAGATCGTCAGACCTTGAAGCCCATCGATTCGTCCTTGTGCCACCATGTGGAATCAGTAAAATATACCAGGGACTCCTGAACACTACAGAAGAGCTCGTTAGGAACCTGTGATAACATTCAAACGACTCCAAGCATTTGAAGGTGTTAAAATTACTTTAACTAGCATCCTTCGATTAAGCAACGTTTTCATAATCTAAGGAAACAACACAGCTCCTCGGATTGACGTCAACGTCCAGCAATTTTAGTGTTGATATCAAGCGGGACACAATACGCAACATGTGCGGTTACGAACTGTAGTCTCTTCTATCAATAATATGAAATGAAATATTGTAGAAATGCAATTTGTATCTTTCACTGTGCAAAATAAAGAACGTACCATGGCGTACTGCCTGATATTTGTGCATCATTCATTAACACTTCATGTTTTCATAAGTTTCTCTGTTTACTCCTCATATAGAAATGTTTTGAATCTTATCCACCATTATTAAAAGACAAGGAATGCATTTCTTAGGCTGCTTTTTATTTTTTGTTATGTTTTTCTACATTTGTTTTGTCTTTGTGCGGTGTTATTCACAAATTCAACACTGTTGATGGTTACAGACGTTACATCGTATTGAAGGTCCACTAATGCATGCATACTGTTCCTTTATTCTCCTAACTAGAAGTGAAGTCAAAAAAATTTTAAATCGCATATATCCGGAATGAAGCCATTTCTTCTTCTCACCTCCCGAATACAACACACAAAATAACGTTGTCTCACTTTTTCCGTGACGTCTAGTACATACGCATGTAACAGCTACGGATATTTAAATTACTGTTGCTTAATTGTTTATTTAACACTATCTTTACTGCTTATGAAAAAACCTAAAGAAGGTGCTTGTGAAAGCGACGTTGCAAGTTTTTCTACGAGTTTTCTTGTCGACTGTGAAGCGTTGTTTATCATATAAGTGAATCATATGTTACCAAGTTTTCAAATAAAACAAGTCCCGAAATTTTTAAAGATTATTATGCTCTGTGAATGTCTGCGACGTAGTCGACTACAAATTCCCACCAGATTTAAACACACATTTAAAATTTAAACACACATATGCATAGTATTTTTTTAAATAATGCTAAATTTTGCATATGATGGTTTAAATAATATTTTGACGAGTTTTATGATAAATGACAGGATCTAATTCAAACGTAAAGAAAAAAATTAAATTAAAAAATACCATTAAATTTTAATCTACAAGTTTTCAAGAAAAAAATCACTTACCAAATCATATGTTGTTATGGCTTCTTTTGCATAATTTTTTTAATGCAGTCCAATAAAAGAAACCTGTAAAAATTTAAGTATATTTTATTTCTCGATCCTTAAAAATAACAGAAGATCAAAATAATAATAACTGCAATTTACGTTTTACAGAAGATACACGGTTAAAAGATATAAACTAAGGACTAATACTAAATTAATTGTAACATACAACGTAGCTCAAATGTTATATGTTGCATGTTACAATTCTAAAGATATGCTTAAGAACTAATAAACATGTATGAAAGAACCTAATTAAAACTAGTTCTTTGTAGTGAATGGTAACATAACGTTTCTTAACACAATGGAAAACAGCTCACTGCGCCGTCAGGACAAATGAACTAATAATTTAGAGAGCATAAACTTTGGTACGCATTTGTAGCATGCATATTTCACTTAGTGGTATATGAATAGTATGCGGGGGTTACCCTGAATACTTCAGACATAATAAAAAAATTAATTAAAAATTTTTAAAATAGTAAAAAAAGTCTGAAAGTTTTCAGATTTTATATTAAGCCGAAAGTGACTATTTTTAACGTTTTGTGTGTTACCTTTATTTATTAAATATCATGTTCTTTGCACTTAAACCATAAAATTAAATTCAACAGCAATATCGCAAAATAATTTTAAACTGAGCATACATTTAGAATTTCTGATACACAGTCTTGCGCACTAGGGATAAAATTGTTTTTTTCCCCCGCATAGTGCTGCCATTGTTCGCTCTGAAATCGTTGAGCTTGTTAATCAAAAATCCGTTAATGTGTTACAAATTATGAAATCGATAATAAAACAAATTCCAAATTCCAGATGCCCATATTCGGTGGAAAATTAAGTTATTCAAAATTTGATGGCTGTAGGTACAGTTGTTTATCACAATGCGAGAAACATACATACATTTATGCAGATTCTTCAATATTTAATTTCTTTAAATATAACACAAGGCGATAATATTTGGTGGCAACAATTTTAAAAGTTAACCGTCATTTATAGTGAATCAACGCAAAATGCAAAAATGAAATTGATAGCCTTTTTGGGTTAACGCCTTTGGGGCTAATAAGGTCAAAGGTCAAGCATATGGCTGGTTGACAAGATTTATAAATTCTTCTGTCACAATATTCGAAGGGACAAAGTCCATCAAATTAGAAAAATATGTGTATAATATTTGAGAAGAGATTTGCTGTTTATATACATGCTTATTACTAAACGCATTAGATTTAAAAGTAAAGTTTAAAGTTCATATTTAAGAAGTGGAGTCTCTTTGGTATATATAAGTCATATTTTCAAACGTAAACTGTATGAAAATTGTAAGGTTTATTTATACTAATTAACCACTTATTTTATGCTCAAAATCTGTACTGTCTTTCCACGTGACATCTATGCCTACGTTTCCCTGCCAGAATGTAAATTAACTGCCCTGTACTTAAGTGAGGGTTTGAGATCGTTTAGCCAGAGCATGTTCTGCCTGTTGAAAGCCACGTTACTCACTATTATTCTAAGATGAGCTTTCCTGTCTATGGCGTTGCTTTAGTTTTGCGATAGTGCTATCACGCCGGTGTGTGCTTAAGAGCCAACTTCCGCGTTTAAATATCTCTTCGTAGCTTTTGGCTAATAAACACTTAGATTTAGTTTTATTTAAAATTCTTCGGGAAATTCTTTTAATTCTTTCGGGAAATCGGTCATCGTATCGGACGTAGCCAAGCAACAGTCATGCGAATATTGAATTGGTGGATGCAGGACACAAAGATTGATAGACAGGAGCAACTGCACAACGGCCTTTAAGATGTTTGCTTTTAACCCTACATCATCGGCGGAGTCGGCTGGAGTGGTGTCGCAGCCGATCAGAATGGCATCATAGAGTGTTTAGTGACGAATTCCGCTTCACTCTTGAAGCAGATGACCACCGTGTTCGTGTCTGGAGAGGACGGGGCCAGCGATCCCAATCAGCCTTTGTTTTACAAAGGCATGCAGCCATAACCCCTTGTGTGGTGGTGGGGGGCGTTATTTGTTATGACAGTAGGTCATCTTATCCTCCCTACATCTTTAACAGCTCAACGATATGTTTATACCATCTTGCGGCCGGTTGCATTACCCTTCATGGCACGTCACGCTGAAGCCATTTTTCAACAAGATAATGCCAGGCCGCATACCGCTCGCATATCTCTGGACTGTCTTCGTGCGGTTGATACTCTTCCTTCGCCAGTAAGTTCAACAGTCCTTTCAATAATCGTGCATGTCTGGGAGATGGTAGGCCACCAGATTCGGGCACCACAAAATATCGCAGATCTGGAGCGATAACTGATGAATGCCTGGCAGAAAGTGTCGCAGGATGACATTAGGAACCTCTATCACCTCTTGCCTCGACGAATTCAAGCATGCATTGCCGCCAGGGACTATTTTACTACTACTAATTTGAACACTCAATGGGTGACTGTGAGCCGTGAACAGGTACTATGACCTTAATTTTTTAATAATTTTATTATTTGTGTATGAGCTATATACATATTCAATGTCATCAAAAACAACCACTTCCTTCATGGTGCTTCCCCTTTTTTTTTTTTTTTTTTTTTTTTTTTTTTTGCAAAAGAGTGTATGTTATACTAATGTAATGATTAAGTATAACAGAAAATACACGACAGGAATTTTTCTAAATAACAAATAATATACGGTTCAATTTATTCTAAAGTACATTCAATTCAGTAACTGCCCGTTTCCCTCTCTTTTCTTCCCCTTCCGTTTTCTGCTCTTCTTTCTTGTAATATATATATATGTATACATAAAAGAGATAATAATTAAATCTAAAAAAGTGTGTTAACAGTCTAATAGGAAGTACATATATCAAAATTGAAATAAAACGTAAGAATTCAATAAAATAACATAATAAATGTAATACAAACAATTGTTGAACATTCTTAGGTCCTTTTCAAACGAGCAGCCGAAGAATTTTAAACAGTGCGATGCTTTTGAATTAAATATCGTTGTTTCTTGACATAGTTCAAAGGAAAGCAATTTTATAATTATCCAGACATAACTCAGAAACATAGTTCGGTTGAAAAGTCTTCGGCTACTCCTTTAAAAAGACCAATGGATTTTCAACAATTTCCTATATTACTTTTATTATGTTAGTTTATTAAATTGTTTTTGCTTTTGTTTCAGGTTTGATGTACATGCTTCCTGTTAGACTCTTAAATCCCATTATAAATTTAATTTTTGACTTAATTATTACCTCTTGATTATTTAATTAATTTCGCAGAAAACTGCGCAACTTAAATAATCATAATCTTAATCTGAAATTTTTAAACTTTTGTTTATATTATATTACGTATATACATATTTACATAAAAAGCATGGTATATACTTACTGATGTATTACGTAATTATTACGATATTTAACAAATATAAATAAAGAAACGCTTCTATAGATTTTATTTCCCTTATGTAAAGATTGAGTTTAACTTTTTCTGCCCGTGAGTCCGAAAGGTCTGGAAAAGTAAAACACAATCATGATACACTGTAGCCGAAGCAATTTCTTTAGCGCAAAATGTACACAGAATATTAAATACATATTTTAACACAGAGTTAAATTTTAAGTAAATATTTTTTCTTTGAAATTATTTATATTAACTCCGAAAGTTTCAAACCTAAAAAAAAAAAAAAAAATCTGATGTGTACGACACATATGACTTCCTTGTACGGAATATTAAATTATACGCATTTTTTCTTACATTTCATTTAAACTTATTGGATTGAATTAAATCTACTTCGTCGATAGCGCATAAACCACAGTAGAATAAATGCACTCTTTAAAACTCACTATATTTGTTTACCATAGCGACACTCTGGCGCCAGGTTCACTTAACAGCGTTATATTTCGTTCATAATATAACTCAGAATGTACAAAATTTATATCATTTGAAGAATTATCTAATCGTTGCCACATGTTCTTTTCAAATACTATAATAAATCTAGAACGATGTATAAAAGAAATTAAGCAAACAAAACAAAAAAGGAACAGTTTTTCACAGACGATTCAGTATTTCTCATTCAATTAATTCAGTTCTCACTTCACGACAAGGCAAAAATACATAAAAACTCAAAATATATATATTAAAAATTACGAAGTAAATCTTAAACACTTATTTCCTCGAAAAAATTCCAGAAAGGATTAAGCATGATTTAATTCGCAATAATAAATGAAGGCGTTACCTTTTTTGTTGCGAAGCTTAGTCTCTCTAGATTGGCAACAAATCTACTATTCTGCTGTTTCAAATGTAAGCAAACATATCCGCCATGTTATTTAAACATTAGGCTTAACCGCACTTAAACAGCTTTTAAGTTGTTGATAATTCTACAAATATTGCTTGCAGATTTCTTAAAGGCATAAAAACCTTAACCGGTAGATAAGATCAACACAATTACAACATTTTTAAAGCAAAAAATGGGCAATTTACAGACATATAAGAGTAAAGAAACTGAGATTACTGAGCCGGGTAACAGAGTTGATATATATGTATATATATATATATATATAAATATATTTGTTAACGTTTGGTGCAGCCGATTACAACCAAAATACGAGGCGCACATCTGCATGTTATAGCAGTTCTATATACAAAATTTCAACGTTCTGAGGCTACTCGTTTTTGACTTATGTGAGATACATACATACGTAAGTAAGTACGAACAGACACCACGAAAAATTCTCTACAGAATTCATTTTAAAGCAGTTTTATAACTTTTTTGGAGGAAAAAAGTCTTTTATTCTGTCCTTACGTACAGATGTCACGCAAAAACACCGTTAAATTGCTTTCGATAGCGGTCAAAATGGATATTTTCGTTGAAATATGCTGCCTGAAACTTTTCGCGATTACAATACTTCCTTTTTACTTCGTACAAGGAAGTAAAAAGAGACCTATATATTTTCACAGACACATAGTTTTTGTTTAATTCAAATTCCTTTTTCTAATTATTGTAAATAAACTTGAGGAAAATTCATTTTCCTCAAGTTTATTTACTTTTTGCTTAAAACAATTATCACAAAAAAGTTTTATCTTTTCTTTGTGATCTTTATAGTTAAGAAATAAAGATAAAATAAAGATAACGATGTATAATGATTTTTCGTAAACTGAGATTATAATGTCAAAGATATTGTGAGGGTTAAATGCTGAGAAACACAAATGTAGAGTATTAAATTTTTTTATTATTATAGAAATGCTATAACCATTCTACTCGATAACTGCTTTCTTACTATATTAAATTCTAGCGTAAATAAGTGTACTTTCAATTTGCCAAGAGTAGGATTCCATTTCTAGCGTAGGAATTTCTTCGCTCATATTATTTCTTTTGAAAATGGAATGCACTGCGTATAAAGCCTAAAAGCGGGTATTATCCAAGATCTGCCATTCTTGATAGAAGAAATGAAACACTTCCCACGGTTTCATAATAATTTCATTTCAAGTAAGCCATTATGCAACGCACTGATATGGCCTTGTTTCTGTTGGGTATTTGTTGTGACTGCTTGTGATGAATAATGTTTTTACATTTGCAGTCCAAACAAGTACCAAAACAGAGAAAAGACGAAAAACGCCAGAACTTAAAAACTGTCTTACGACATCCCGCAATAGAATGTTGTCAAACCAGCTTCCGGAAATGTAAGAAAAAACCCACCGGTTGATGAGGAGGGGAGAGAAAAAAAATTGACTTAAAACGTATTAAGTTTGAAAAGAGAAATAGAAGGGGTAGACGAAAAAGAAAGAAGGGGGAGAAAAAAACTGAACTCTTTCAACCCTGACAGAGTGGGAACCAACCGCTGATTCAACCCATTCCTTCCGTTCTCACTCCCATCCTACACTTTTTCCTACCCCCTCTGAGTGCCAACCCCCACTTACCTCTCTGAATCACAGACACAGGGGTCATCGACCCAAGTGCGAAATTTAGGAAAAAAAAAAAAGTTTTTTTTCGCTTGCCGTTCACTGCCCTAACCCGTCCAGGACTCTTGGTTGACTTTTTTCTTCGTCTGTTCTGACTTTCTTTCCGCCCTTTCCGTGATGTAATAAACTGGAGTGAGAAATTCTGTACTAAGAAGAATAAAGAAAAAAGGGAGCTGGAAAGGGGTAAAAGAAATGGCAAGAGCTTAAATGGGGTAAGATAGCAAAGGAGGGCGATTTCTTATTTTCTAATTTTTTAACACTTTTCTGAAAAGACAGAAAGGGGGATCTTGGTATCACTTACAGATAACTGTATTTCTTCAAGTATCAGATGCGTACAAGGTACCAGAAACCATTCAAATATTTCATATCAAGTATCCCAATATCTGTTTTATTCCTTTTGAGATGTAAATTAATCACTAAACTCTATAAGATCTATGCAGTATGATAATTAAATTAACAAGAAAATATTAAAAAAAAATTCCAGTTGCATAGTGTTTTCTTCCTTCTGACCGCGTGCCTTTGTGGTGTAATTTAAAACACGTCCGGCTAGCAACTGGAAGGGTCCGGAATTGGAATCCTGGAGAGGACATTGCACATTTTGTATATTCCTGTTCCGAAAGAAGCCTAATTGTTTCTACAGCAACACCCGAACTAAAATGTAGTGGAAAATGTAGGTATTTTCTCTCGTATCTTAATGTGTGCATTCGTGCCAGGATTTGGCGATTGGGTCCCCTAATCCCCAGTCGCCCTTTAAAAAGGGGAAGTATATAAGGTATTTCTCCCACCTTCTTAGCATGCCTTCGTGGTGTAGTGGTCAGCACGCTCGACGCGTATTCGAGAGGTCCGTGGTTCGAGTCCCGGCGAGGGCATTGCTCATTTTTAATTTCTAATGTTTTGAAATAACCTAATATCTCAACAGCGTTATTGTTATGAAATGCGTTAATATGTTACATTACTTGCCTTAAAGTTTTATTTCCTTCCTAATAATATTCTGAAAAAAATGTTAGTTGTACGTGTCTTGGTCAAGCTGAAATATTCTTTAAACGGTCCAAATATCTGATTTTAAGCACAAAAAAATTAGGATTTTTATGATTTTTTATTTTGTTTAAATTACTCAAGCCAGTTCCTGAAAAATTGTTCCAAGAACACCATTATTGTTATTTTTTTTCCTTTAATTTTCGAAATTCTAACTGCGATGAATATGTTACTATTTCTATAAAATTTGGTTCGCGAAAATGCTTATGAAGTTAGTTAAAGAGCTCTGCAAATTAACTTTTATAGGTACGTTTCAGAGATTCTTAAAAGATGCGCTACTGCGCAGTTAGTTTTCTGGATCATTGGTAAATTTTCAAGTAAGGGTAGTAATGTGAAAAAAGACGCAAGGATCTGGAAAGAAAAATATCACATTTCTTAGCTTGTAAAATGTTAGGCAACTCTCTATATTGCCAGTCAGATTGGGAAAAAAGTCTATGTACTCCCGATCCCATTTCTAGTTTATTTCTATCCTGGTTGGATGATAGGAGACCTGCCTCTCTTTTTGGATAGTTACACAAATCTGTACAAAACGTCTGCATGGGTCCTGATGTTTAACCATAGAGCTAGCCTTTCATTAATTAAATACCTTGATCTTTGAGATACAGTTTGACTGCATCTGCCCTATGGGGACATGCATTGTCCTTCATTAAAAAGGTAGACCTATTGCTGTAGCATATCTTCTCACATATTGAATGACGACTTCTCGATGCCTTACAACTGTGATTTGAAAACTGTGTGTTGCGAAGGATTATTGCGTCGTAAGGAGCTCATAGAATTGCTAAGAAATGTTTCAGTAGTTTCGTAGGAATGGTACCAAATCCCCGTAGTTTTAGAATCTAGTCATCGATGTATTAACGTCATGAAAGAAAGAACCTTTCGAAGAAAACCTATCAGCTTATCAACTAGTTTGAAATCTACTTGAAGGAGATAATGTCGATAAGCTTGTATGGGCTCACAGCTTTATCGAAATTTCATTTGAAATTATTTCTGTAGATAGAAAGCTTATTGAATTATCTCATGACAATAATAGTCATGTCTTCATGATAACATTGAAGACAAACTAACAGCAAAATTAACTGACATTTGAAAATACAGTTAAAAATTGAGTAATGTATGGACAACGACGAGTTTGAAGAAAGTGGGTTTTCCAGTTGTCGTTGAGATAAATGAGACATCGGGATAAACAGTGAGAAGAGTCCATGCAGAAAAGAAATAGGCAGTGTTCATTTTGATTCCAAAATTTCAAAAAATGTGGAATGGGAAAAGGATCATCCTTTCCAATAATTGAAAGTCATTTATTATATGATATCATTGTTCAAAACATATACTTATTTTGGTACATTTTACATAAACCCTTTCTGAATTTAAAGAACATGCGCCATTTATTTTTTAGTTTATCCAGTTTTACTGCATCAACTGAGTGCTATAATTATTGAGGTTATAAAGTATTTCTCCCGCCTTCTTAGCATGCCTTCGTGGTGTAATGACCAGCAGACTTGGTGCGTATTCGAGAAGTCGGAGGTTCGAATCCGGGCGAGTGCATTGCTCATTTCTTCAGTATCCTGACATAAAAAAAATCTAATGACAAGGTAGACTATGCTCAGACTTGGAGCGTTATGAAAACATTCTGACTCACCTAGGGCTTCTCAAGCCGAAAATATTCGAAAAGCACTGCCTAAGACAATGGTCTCCAAAGTGGGCTACCCGAAGTGTTACTTGGGGTTACGCAAAAGAAGTAGGATAACGATAACTTGCAGGTGTATGATCGTGTATTATGTGAATCTGAGATTCTCTCATTAGTCGCTGTGTTGGTTTCACTAGCGTTTGAGATGCTCAGCATCATAAATGCACCGGCTTTAAAGCGTATGCACATCACATCTCATTATATTACATTAGATTAAATTAATATATTATGTCATATTGCGATGCCTTACATTATATTATATTATGTAGGATACACCATATAACTATTTTTGTCTGAGGGGTACGTTATCTAAATTCGGAGATCGCTGCCCTAGAATATTCAAATATGGTCACACACAAAGAAATTCCCAACGAAGTCACGATGCAATCAATTTCCTTAAGTGCCTGTTATTAGTTGATCCCCTTCTCCGAGTCATGTGACAGTGTATCTGCATCGTGGGCAATACTTTGATCCACGGTTGCTGCCTCATGTGATATGCAATCTTACCCAAATTAACAGAGTTATAATGTTTAAGCGAGTGCCTGGAAGACAATCAGCAGTTTCTTTGAGAAAATGTCTCTGCAACTGAAACTTTCCTATTCCATCGGTTGCTGTAAAATATTCAGCAACAAAATGAGACTCAGTTGTGTTTTGTCTTCGTTGTGCTAAAAGACTAAGAAAATAGGTTTCAGTAGAGTCGTAGAGGTTGACTGATCATGCAAACATAGGGACTTCGTAGGGGATGACACTGAGATTATATGTTTCATTCTGTAACGAAACCCACCACTGAGCAGTTAAACCGAGGTTCGAATTTGTCGAAGAGGCTGACTGCAAGTGTGTTTTTGTGGTTTTCCTTATGTGTAACGTGCATACAAGCAATATCCCTTAGAAAGTCCTCCCTAGGCATCCCTTTCCCTAGGCAGATAGCCCTCGAGTGTTTTGCCATAATCAGATAAATTAAACCATTCCGTAGCGAGCCTAAAGAAATCGATGTATCTCTCTAAGCTACACTTGTGTCGCTACCATAGACTACAGGAAATAACCTTCATCAGGGCTTCTCCCTAATAATTGGGACGGAGTTGGACAAATTCATGTCATCTATAAGGTGCCCAAGTATGGTCACATAGAAAGAATGGGCGCCTCTTAGCCACGACAAAATTCGTGGACTTGGAGCGATAAGTCACAACTCATGCAACTGTGAATCCTTTCTTAGAAGACCACCCTAAGTGGAGGTGTGGTCGCCTTAAAGAAGTGATGTTTACTTGTTCCACAAAAATAATGATCGCTTTCAGAGGAGCAATCACGGAAGTCATGACGAAAGGGTTAACTGTATTACCATGGATATGTTACATTAAGTAGGATGAAATATCTTTATCGGTATTTGAAAATACAATTGCCATATTTTATTAAAGAATTTGTAATAAATGCCTAATTACACCAATTGAAGGATACGAAATTAAAAATACTATTATTTTATCCCCGCCAGCACGTTATACCAAATCAAAGGGCAAGTAAATTTATTGCGACCATCTTAAAATTTAGAACCAAAACATAAACATTCACAGGTAATTAATTAGTGTATGGTGTATGTGTGTATTTAATTATGGAAAAGCACACTAGGGCTATCTGCCTAAGGGGAGGGATGCCTTCGTGGAGGACGTTCTAAGTGAAACTGGCTCGTATACACGTTACACAGGGGGAAAACCACGAAAACGCCCATGCAGCCAGCCCGTTCGCGGGATTCGAACCTCGAACCGAACTACCAGTATGCAGTGGCTTTACCGCTCGGCCGCTGGTGGGCGGTAATTAATTAGACTCGATTTAAAACTATTTTGTTGTTTTAAATACAATTCAATTGGTTTAGATTCGTTACTTGGTTTCACTATCCTATTATTGTTATGAGTAATTAATTAAGCTTAGTTTGTAGAGTTCCTTTATGCTAATTAAATGATTAAAACTTATTATTACTAATTAAATGATCTTTTATGATTAAAACCTTTACTGTCACTTCTTCCTTCCGTTTCGACACCAGAATTAAAATTAATTTGCGTGTATTTAAGATGAGGTTTTTAGATTACAAGGCGAAGCATGTGCTGCCTCTCTAGGACGCTTTACAAGGTTGCTAGTTTAGATAAGATTTGACGATTCAGCTTTGCATTTTATTTTTCGGCACTGAATCTCCAGCCCGATTAGATTTGTGAGCCAACTTCGCTTTGAACTGATTTGTGCAGCCTTCAACTACTAGTTTACTTAAATTTAAATTTGTATTTGATTGTTCATTTAAGTTATCTCGCCATAAGTGTTGACTGAGCTGTAAGCACCAAGTGTGTTTTAAATATTTAAAAGTTATTTTACATCCCTCTCAAGTTTCAGTTGTTATTTTAGACTTAGAGATAATTCGCTTAACGTCTATCAAGAGTTTGTTGATGATTGTAAAACATCAACTTTATAAGTTTGGTCAGTCAGAATTTTCACGTTCATCATTAACAGTTTTAGAATAAAAATGAAAGCAGTTGAAATTTTTATAATTGAAATATTTCTTTTCTGAAAGGAACAAAGAGAATTAAATAATTTCAATGGTTGTTCTTAACGATATATTTAAATAACTGTGACAATAAAAACGTTGCTACTATTTAAATTGATTAGCGGTGTGATATTCAAAAGGAAGAAACCTAATAACGCACACAAATTAAAACAACCCAGAAATTAATATAAAAGAAAACTATGAAATTCTATGTCAAAATCAGGTCAGTTATATTGTACATTCTACAGTCTAGCCTCCTATTTTGAAATCAGTTGGAAAAATCAGTCTAAAAGTAGTCTTTTCTTTTATATCAGAAATTTATGACCTTAAATTAAAAAATTCAACGATTGTAAAATTGTTTTTTGCCGTTCAAGCAAACGTGAAAGAAAGTTATTAATCTTAATATCACTCTCGAAGATGGATTAAGCCACACACTTTTGGTAAAGCACTCTGTGGCTATTAGCTTAAAAGGAAGAATACTTTGACAAAGGAGGAAACCTACTCGAGTTCGAGTTATAACTAAGGAAAACTCCATGCACCCTGTTTATTTAGTCACTTGGAAACCAATCAGATGTAAACTCGTACAGTTTATTTACTTGGCAGCTAGTGAATTAAATCGAACAAAAATGACAGTATTTCTAGCTAAAACAGTTAACGCTTTTGAGTAAGTGTTAGTAAAATAATTACTGTTTTTGAGTGAGTGTCATCAACAGTTGGAAGCTAAAATAATTATCGGTTTTTAGCAAAAGTGAGCATCTTTTGTCAAATAAAATAATTTTGTAAGCTATGCATTAAAATAACCCCTTTGAATACAAGTAAAATTTGCGAATTGCAGATCAGAAGTACTCATTAATTACGCTTCCTTTAGTATTCTTATTTATAAATGCCCCCGCATTCCTAGTACAGTGCAAAATCGTTAGAGCTTCAATCGTCCAAAACTGTCATTTTTTTCCTTCACAATATTACACAAAATGTAATTAAGTACTTCAGTAAAGTATGTAAAATAACAGCAACAAACAAAAATAAAATGATGTAAAATAATGTAATTAAGCAAAAGAATTATGAGAAATCTTAACAAATATGTGTCAACCAGTAACTGGCTCAGAAAGGAGCAAAAGCAAAATTAATGAAACTAGTATGAATAATGCCGTTTTTAAAAGAAAGGAAACAAAATAAATAAAATCAACAATAATGATTATTAGTTTTAAGCATTTCATTCGTTTAATTGAAAGTTGTTATGATAGGAACATCGCAGATTTATTCTTAAGAACTTAGCTTTCCCCACACATACGTAAAACTAATCCTCTACCGCAATTAAACATCAGATGAATAAAAATGAAGTAAATATAAAACTTGCTAACATAGTTCAAGTCCAAGTTTATTCCAGTCAGATGACTAAAATATGGAGAATATGTTAATAAAAACAAAGGTGCAATTTAAAAAAAGAGAAAGTATCAAAATTATGAACTAAGCATCTTGTTATCGATCTTGTTATTGATATCGGGTTGGGTTAGCCAGCCAGATTTCCAAATTTAAATTCTGTTGTACATGTCTAGAACACTATTGGGAGGGCAGCTTCATTTCGTCTACGCACTTCCAGAAGCCTCTAGGACCTGAAATAGCCTGCAGGCGACGACCACATAGATTCATAATCTGCTAAATTTCTGAATGAAGTTTAGTTATGAGAGCTTTTTAGAATGACCATTTAGCCATGTATTTTGTTTGACCATGAAATCTCTTTTTTAGACTTTCATGCGTGTGTGTCGGTTGTGTGATATATATTTTCCATTTTATGAGGTTATATCCATACCAAATTGCATTAAAATATATCAATCAGTTCTGGACATAATTCTCCTATTGCGAAAATTCTATTATTCTGAACCTGAATACCAGCGTAAATGGAAATGCTGCCATTTTTCGTTTTTCTTTTCTATTAGTTTGAGATTTTATCATTTTTTTTCAATATGGGATCATTTCATCCCTCAAGTTCACTTATCTTGCCATCAGTTTCATTTTTTAGAAATTACATTATATCATTCTTTGTCTTCTCATCTTTATTTCATAAAATATTTTTTTCTGTCATTTCAGTCATCAGCATTTTTACTTTAATTTTAATCATCAATTTTTCTATTTTTCTATTTATTAATTTTCACTTGATTCAGTTAATTCGTTTGAATTTGAAGCATTCAGGTTTCACAGTCTTCAGTAGATTTGAGTCATCTCTGATCAGTTTCAAATTTCATCAATTTGTTTTCGTTTGCGAATGTTTTGTCTTTCAATTTTGCTCCCTTATTCAGTAAAATAGAAAGAAAACTTCTTAAGAAGCTGTGCAATGTTTAGCTATTATGAAAATGGAATAGCTTTTAAGAAAAATTCTCTGTGTGTTTTTTTAGTAGCCAATACAAGGTATAGAGTATAAAAAAAGCCTTCAGCTAAACCTGTTTTTTTACTTCTTCCTTTAAAATCAAAATATTTGAAAAAAGAATCCATTTTGAAAAGAACAAAGAGGAAAAGAAAGGTCAAGCAGAAGGATTATTTTGAATCATGGTACATAATTATATCATTAGAAACATGGTCCCCAATAAGTTAGTCAAGGCTTTAATCAATGACATTCGTAACAATCCTCTTCTTGACCATGATGAAATTCGTGGAGCTGATCTAATATCCTTAGAAACATCTTCTCCAAAAAGGTATCTAAGGCTTTTGCCCAGAGACGAGAGCTATTGTCTCCCTCTTAACCGTGATGAATTTTGTGGACTTGATCTTATATCTATAGAAACATCTTAACCAATTAAGGTACCTAAGGCTTTTTCCCAATGATTAGTTATATTCTCTTTGTCTTGACCGCGATGATTTTCATGGGCTTGATTTGAGTTTGATCAAGACAATAAGAAAGAGCAACACCGCATTCATTATTACAGTAATTGTAAAATTATTAACTGGTTACATTACAAATCACATCAAGTAAATGCGTAATGAAGGACATCAGATATACTAACAAAGATAAAAATAAAGGTTTAAATTATCAAGAATTCCTTTCATTATTTTTAAATCGTTCAGTCTGCTATACAACTATTGTTATAAATTGAAAAGTAAATTAAAGGTATCATGTCGCATTAAATGGCAGTGCTCAGAAAATTAATGATTTCCTAGTCTACATGGCAGTTAATTTATCGATCTTATGTTCTTTGGAATGGTAACATTTACCAAGGCGCGTAAGTTGTAAGTGTCCCGAAAACCTGCAAAGATTTCGCTACAAACGTTTCTCACGTAGAAAAAGTGTTTTTTTGGATAAAATTATGGAATATAATTTCAACTTTCATTATTAACAAGTTACAGACTATATTCTGATTCGGACGCTTTCAGCTAATGGCAAGAAGTTTGCCGTAATATATTTACAAGCTGCAGTAGACTCCTGTTTATACGGTCTCACTTTAACCAGCCTGCGTCAACAGTCGTATTTTCGTTGCATCTTTCTCCGTAAATCAAATTTTTGTTGTCAATTTTAGGAAAAATGTAGAGTACTGGAATGAGACATTGCATAATTTCTTTTAGAAAATAAAGCAAACCTGAAGAAGAGAGCCGCTAAGCATAGTTTTGAAAGATTTTAAGCTTTTCAGTTAGTTTTTAATAAAAGTATGATTTCTGGGCTGTACTCACTTTGTGTACATGTAATATGTGTCGTTATTTCTGCTCGTTTCCTTAATTTAAGTTAATTTAATGGGGAACAAGCCATAACGAAACGTGTTAACTATTGAAATAAAATTCAGAGCTCTGGAAACGAATAAGAACGGGGAATCTAAACTGAACAGGCAGTGAACTTTATGTTGAAGAAATCGTGAGAAATAATTAGCGGATAAAGATTTTAGTAAACAAACTCAATCAAATAAAACATTACCAGAATGTTACTCTACGAAGATGGAAACCAAAATATATTATTGTTTACTCATTTGAGATGCATAATCTTCATTATAGATAAAAAGCTGATAATTCAATAAGATTTAAAAATTACACATACTACACAAATTTAAATCATCGATTACACAATCAGAAACGCATTTTTTTAAAGTCAGACTTTAAAAACTCAAGAATTAGTTGTGGATCGTGCGTCCAAGTTCATAACTGGAGATACCAGTACTATTACGTTTTTGTTTGCTAACATTATAACATTTTTTTTCCAAAATAAAATCGTGTAATTCCAGACTTACAGATGCATAATCGAAAAATATTTCCAAAACAATTCATCTGCTATTGACAATATCTTTATGAAAAACTGTAACGTATTTGTTTCATAATATGAACTAAAATAAATAAATAATATAAAAATTGCTGATTTTTTAAGAAATAAATAACTATTTGATATGCACTTATGAACTACATACATACGTACGTAGTATTTTAATCTGATTCAAAGTCTGCAAATGCTTCCTTTTTTCCCTTGTTTTTAAGCAATCGGCTTTTTGTTGTCCGGGCTTAGGTCTGGTCCCGACATATTGGCCCATAAGTAACAGGGAGTCTACTGTTATATATTTAATACAGAAAACGCTTCTATGTCAGTTTCCAAAAATTAATATAAAATGCTTATCGGATACAAAGGAAGGGTAAGATGACTAAGAATCAATGAGTTTGCACACTGAATAACAAAATCCGATAATATAAGTTATAAATATAAGTTGCAGTACGGATGCTCAATTTAGTTATGTAATTTAGTTGCGTACATTTTAGTTTTGTGCATAGAAGAGAGTAAACTTAAGCAGTTAAAACTTCCGATCCCGGTGTCATAATTCAGACTGCTCTTTCCTGATATATCGGCTTTTCTTTCAGTTCATCGCTCTGTCTTCTCACACCCAACCCCTGCCCTTGAAATCTGTGCGCCCCTGCTCTTGAACCCCGACTGCAAGATCAAGGGCAATGCTGGTAGATATGTGACTTAAGACCGGAACTAGGATCGGCACCTTAGTACCGGATATTAGGTAGCGTTGAACTTTTAAAATAGAATCCCCCCCTTTTTTTTTTCAAAAAAAAAAAAAAAAAAATTCACTTTTTGGTCTTAAGCACGATATCACTAAGATAAAGATTTAACAAATTTCACTATGGACTGTGACGTACAGTCCATAGTGAAATGTATTTGAAGATATTAAATGTTAAATTTAATATATTTTAACATTTTAAAGATATTAAATTTAACATTTAATATATATCTTCAATGCTTATATATCTTAATTAATATCGTCAAATGCATTTCATTATGGACTGTGACGTTTTGTCGAAATTATAAACAATTATTAGTCTTAACCTTCTCTCTGTAGGTCTAATTAATTAAGATTATAATAACTTAATTTTTAATGATTTTAAGGGAAAATATAGTCACAAAATTTTAATACTTATTACGCTCGTTTTTTAGTAAAATGGTAAAAAAGGAGGTAACCAGTAGGTTTAAGGTAATGATATTTATGTTAAATTCCGTTAGTGTCAGAAATTCTGTTTTTCTGTCACCAGAATTTCTGTTAGCAATAGAAAGACTAGAATACAGAATCCAGTGGGACTTTAAGCCTACAAGTAGCATGTTTTCAATAAAAGGGAAAATAATTTTATTTTTGTCAGAGGAAGATTTATGCGCGTTGGAAATAATCAGTTAAAAATTTGTAATCGGAAAATATGTTGAAATGTACTGTGACGTTTTGTTAAAATTATAAGCAATTATTAGTCTTAGCCCTCTCTCTGTAGTTATAATTAATTAAGATTATAATGCTTAGTCTTTAAAGATTTTTAGAGAGAAAATCTCTCTACCCATAGAACAGAAAAGTAATGTGTAAAAGATCAGAAATAAATGGAAACAAAAACAAATGTCCATAATGCAAAATGCATACAGTAGAGACTCTAGCAAACTTGATGACAACTTTCTTTTAATCGCTTAAATCTGCTGGTCAAACAGAGCATTATTTTGAAATATTCGTTCTGGTTTATACTTCTGTAATATCATATTTGATAAACTTGTTACAAATTTGAAGTGGGCTGTGAGTTTTTGTATTTCCTACCATCTGCTTCAAAAATTAAATATGGTGTTAATAATGAAAATTTTTAGAAAGATATAGACTGAAGTCCTTTCTGATATATTTACTTCTTTAACATTTTCAAATATTCATTCTGTTTTCTAATGAATACATAGTTTTCAATATTTTTACAGTTACCTATTTATGCAAATCTATGTTATAAAAAGAGATACATAGGAAAATGCAGAAATAATAAACGCCGTCGTTTTCAAAACTCAATTCTGCTTATAAGGTGAGTTTTAATTTGACTTATTTAACAGTGAAGATTTAACTTTAAAGATGGCAACATAAGTATGGGATAATTTGAAATTTTTATCAATTTTCTTTATTACTAAAAATTAAAAATTAACATTTTGTGAAACTATAATTTCCTGTCGTTCTTAAACTGGAAAAAAAAACTGAGCATGAAGAAAGTTGGGGGGGGGGCGGTAGAAACGAAAGAAAAACTTCTTAAAGATAGAGGTATTCAACATTTCATTGATTAAGTAACGAGACTACTGAGGGGGGAAATAGAAAAATCTGACAAATATGTTGAAAATGTGTTGAAAATATTTTTCAGACTTTAATAAAAGAGGGAGAGAAAGAAGCAAGCTAATCAAAATTAACAGACGTTTTTGGTAATAAACCACATTAAGCGAATATAACACAAAATCAAGAAAAGGCAAAACATACGAGGCTAGACTCCTTCAGCGCCAAGTGAAACATCAGATATTATTCCCTCCCCCTTCACGATTTTAAATGAGATCGTCGGACTTCAGAGTCTCTTTGCGAACTGGTTCATTCGAAATGAAATTAAGCCCCACTTGCGCAATTGTAAAACGTTCCCGTGAGAGCAGTTGCGTCCAAATTGAAGTGGAATCTTTAGGCATCACGCGATGTTTTATACCTAACCCAAAATTTTCTTTAAAATATTACAAAAATTAAAAAAAGTAAGGAGAAAAAAGACTTTTTCATTTAAATAGTTGTTTTTTGCGATTCGATATGGACTCCAAGAGTTAAAAATTAAAGATATTTTATTTTTGGAGTCTATTCCTTCTGGCGTGAAAGTTACTTCACGGAATGAATAAGTTTTTAAAAAAGTTTAAATAAAATAATGTTAGGAGATTCAAGAATAAGTCGAAGACTTTCACTTCCATTTCTGCTTGATTTGTTAATGTGTAAGAAACGCAAAAACCAAAACGTGCAGTTTAAAAATAAAAAAGAGATTTTTAATAACATAAAAAGGTATTTTCAGGGTGGAAGGACTAACAAATATTCATCTACAGTAGTAGACTTTATGCCAATTATTAGAACTTAGTGATATTTTCTAGTCGATAAACGGTAGTAAACAAGACAAATATAAAATAAAAAAATAAAGAGGATGGAAGGAAAAGAAACAACATTTATCTTTTTAAATAAATATCAGGCTCGCTATAGCGTGAACTTCTACAATACTTAAGAAATGTTTACAGTTTTTATGTTTTAAACGCATGGTAATAATAAAAACGAAAGGCCAAGATTAACTTAGAAATCCTACTTTTTTTCCAGAGAAAATCAATTGTTTATTAAGGCTAAAAACCATAAGGGTTAAAATGTTTTTACGCACGCTTCGTTTAAAAACAGCACGTACAAAGCAGAAAGCAGTAAAACGTTCTGCGAAGTTATCCTTCAAGTATTTGAACTATTTCTAAATAAGCAATTTAGAGAACATCCGAATCGTGACACTTTCATTAAACACACGCAGCTCTAGACGAAACACGCCCTTCTTGTTTTGAAATCCTTTCGTTACTACAAGGTGCTCAACTAACATTGCGCATCTTGCCCTCTTTCAAAAATATATTTAAGCATTGTCATCTTACGCTATTGGCACCTACAGAGTTTAATCAATATCTCTTATGAGGTACTATAGGCTACTAAACATCAAGCTTTATATTACGTTATTCGTTATTATTGTTTGAAAAGTAGTGTTTCAAAACGAAGTGACTCGAAAAAAACTTTTCTTTTTATTTCTGCATAAGAAATCTTTTTGAAGCACAATAAATTAGATTCTAATACGAATATTAAACAAGTGGTGAACAACATTAAACAAGTAGTGAAAAACAAGCAAATACGGAATCATAAGCAAATACTGAAATAGATGCTGAGTAATAAAAATAAATATAATTTAAATTAACAATTCTTTGATTCATCGTTCCTCTTGCGAAACATTTTAAGGATATTAGAATATGTGAAACCTAGGAGTTTCTTTAGTTGACATAAATGGAAAACTTTAATTGGGAATTATCGTTATTTTCTTATTTTGAATGATCGTTATTAAACTGGATTTCTTCTACTTAATTTATGACATAAATAATTTACTGACGTGGTAGTTAAAAAATATTCGTAACTTCAAAAAGAGGCAATTTTGAGGATTTATATGCTTGCTTCCTTTTTTTTTATTATTTATTATTCAGTACCTGATATGTGGCCCTTTAAGATCAACTTCTTTGAGTTTGAAGTGGTCGGAAACCTAAAGCAACTTTATACTGTTAAAAAAACAAAACAAAACAAAAAAATAACATGAAAGAACTATTTCAGAAGAGCTTCTTTAAACAGCCACTTCGCGGTTTTTAATTTTAAACTGAAGTGCTATTTCAAACTTCTGGCTTTTCAATGAAATGTTAAAATATCATTTGAAGAGAAATTGAAATAACAAGTCGAGTGACAAATTTTTCTTCCAAGTTAAATAAAATGTTGAAGTAACAAGCTATATTTTTATAGTCGCAATATTAATTCGAAACATTTTTCAACGAATTAAAGATTTTCCGACTGTTTAGAAAACTGGAGGATATTTGCTAGCAATAAATAATTAGACGACAAATTTATCAGATGGACGAGTTGCTTTTGTTTTCTTTAGTGACGACTGCATGGCTTGACACCTAAAGCAACATTTCCAGAAGTTGCCCAATTTCTTTAAAAATTTACATGCTTTAAAAGATTTATTAATCAGCAATACTTAAATTATACAAACTGTCTAAATAATCTTGAACATTTGTCTGCTGCGATGCATTTCAATGGTAACTCTTAAATAACTAACATTTTCTGCTAGAAATTTTTAACAGGTAATAGTTATTCTTTAAATAAAACTATATGGTATTTTCTCCATGTCTTCGTGGTGTAACGGTGGCACACTCGGCGCGTATTCATGAGGTCCAGGTTCGAGTCCTGGAGAAGGCACTGCACATTTGTCACGTCTCCTGCTTGGAAAAAAACTAATGTCTCTACAATATAAACTGAATTGTAACAATTGCATGCATTTTAGAAGCATAAATTAATGAAATAAAAATAGCATAAAGGATATATATTAATTAAAAATGCATTTATTTCTTTTAAATCGCTCAGTCTATTAAGCAATTTTGCATTATATAAACATCTTATGTCAAGCATAATGGTAGCTTTGTGAAAACTGCTTATCTACCACACCGTGAGGAAGATAAACATTTTATGTACTTGGAAATGAAATACGGCAATGTAGACTTTAAAATTAGAAAAAAAAATGCAACCTTGGGTTGGAGTAAATCTCAAATAAACGTATACAAGCACTGCTCTGAGGTCGTAATTGAAAAACTGTCTTTTCCGTTCTAATTCAGTTATATTGATGACACTTTTGCACTAGTTGGGGTAATTAAAAAAGATTCAACAATTCTGTACAACAAATGTTATGGATTCGACTGATCCAACCATACAATTTATTTTTGAAACAAAATCAGGTAACTCCTTTCATTGACATTCTAATTAACCACGATAACTATGATTTCAGTTCCACTGGCTCCCGTAAGGCTCTTTTCTCTTCTCATCTATAACGCCTTTCAAGTTCTTCCTCTTACCGTTATGAAGACATTTTTCTATTAGCAATAGCCATAATACTCTTAAAGTTATCTCATTCTATTCTTCTATCAATTATAAAATAGATTGCTTCAACAACCAAACAGGAGCACAGATTTCTGGTCATTTCCTCCTTTATCAGCAAAATTCGCTGTTTGATTCTTCAAAGTCCCATCTCTTATTTTAATTCTTAGAGAATTTACAGCTTCTTACGAGTGTGATTTGATATACAGTATTACAGTATACAGTACAGATACTGTTTGAGTTGTATATAGTACATATGTACTGCATATCGAGTGAAATAAAAGAGCATTAAAATTTTGCATAAAGAATATGAATCATAGTGCGACAAGTAGAAATAATCACGTCTTCGATAGGTGATCCTTTAACTATAATTTTAAGTTTGGATCTGCAAAAATTATGTACAAAACTTCTTCAGCAGGTGAAATGGATTTTCTGGAAGTCTCGCACATTCACAAAAATTTACTATCTTTAATTAAGGATATTAATTCCAATACAGTTCTTCCCACTGTTTTGAAAATTTTAATTTTTTAGCTTTTTCATGTTCATTACCGTTTCTCTGGATAGGTGAAGTTATGTCCGCCTTTCTTTTCTGCACTCATTGATTTCTCTCTCTATATATGGTTTTTGCAATAGCTCACCTTTGCAAAAGTGCTTTGATTTTGAAGGAAAGGGATCTATGCCTGATCCTTCTTGAAACTGATGCAATATTATTCAAAATGTATACCTACGCCTAGCATTTTTATGACTGAAAACTGCATGTTAGCACAATGATACAAAATGTTTTGAAAGATTTCGCTGAAGATGTCTCTGATACCAAAAAGACTATTTAAAAAGGACCATAATGAAATAATTGTTCAGTTACGTTAATATGTAAATCCTGAGCAAACATTAACTACTTTCCTTTAAATATGGTATTTGCTTTTAAACATTTTCACATTCACAAGTAAAACTGAGAAATATTAAAGACATAAATTTCTAAGGTCTGTTTTATGTTGCTGAGCCATTAACCTTTTTAATTAGCTTTACTATTTGCTGTTATTTTATTTTGAGAAACAAGTAAATTAACAGTAAAATAAAATATATTACAAAGAAGTCTGAATGATTGATCTTTTTAAGTGCTTAACTGTAATCTCGGCACAGAAAATATTAACTTGAATTGCATAGGAGTACGTTTAAGTTTCGTTACAGAACTAGAAAACTAGTATTCGGGAAAAGAAACATCAGAATTTGGAAATTAAAAATAAATAAATAAATAAAATGCAAATTAGGTAAAATTTGGACTTCGATTGCCTCGGGTGTTGAGAAAATGTTTCTCCATTTCGAGGAAGGCTAAAACGGATCTCTCTTCTCCAAAGAGCAAAATATTCTGCACCATTTTGAAAAAATATATCACTAAAAAAAGGAAACAAAAATGCAAACAAAACCAAAAGAAAAAAAGCTACGATTGCAGCACCATCTATTTAACAAGACAGAAAGAAAAGGATTAAATCTTGTATAAAGCAAAGATTCCCAACCTTTTTCTTGCACCAACCTCTTTTAAAAGAATGGGTCTTTTCATCAACCTATAGACCCCTTATGTATTTCAAAATATACAGCATACAATATAATCATAATATACAAAGAGATACACATAAAAAACTTAAAAGATAACAATTATACTAAGAGTATGGACACAATTTTTAGAAAAAAATTATTTATTAGACTTACGTTTTCTTGTTTCTTGTATTATTATTATTACTTTTAATTTCACAAATATAGTACACAAATTTTCAAAAACAATATAAAAAATTCTAGTGTCAAAAAGTTCAATTTGAATTAATGCGATGGTTGTATTTCATGTATTGATTCAATTTTTTTTAAATATCTACGATAAAATGCTTAACTCAATTCTTAAATCGTCTGTTCAAAAATATTCAACTTCCTTCTTGTTTTCCATAGTAAATTATTAACTTGACTAAAGCATGTTTCTAGTTGGTACGAGCAAATCATTAATGTTCTCAAAAATTCAGGATTTAATTCATTTTTATACATTTTAAAATAAATTTAATTTTTCAGAAAGTTAAGATAAAATATTTATTAGAATGCCAAATTTAAGCATTTCAATTATTTATATAATAAAGGATAAACTTTATATTTATAAAGAAGATTGTTGATAATATCCCTCTGATTTTAGAAAGAAATTTATTTCAAGTGATATGCTTAAAAGTAATGGGAACAGAACTATGCTAAAACTATAAAAATATTTATTTTAGGATATTTTTATCGGAGGATTTTTAAATTTTAATACTTAGCATACATAAGTATTTTCAATAAGACTTTGCTTGAACATCCTCCTTCAATGCAATCAACTTTCCTTGCATCATAAAATCAGGTATATCACAGTACAGTGGTTCTATGAGCCTTCCTGGAAGGGAACATTAAAATATTCTTTAAAATTTTGCAAGCAGCTTTTATAAAATGATATACCTTCTGAGGAAGGTTTGCATTCTTTATTTTTTGGTTGCGTTTTCTTGTGTTCCAGAGCTTTACTTTCTTATTTTGCAATTTTTGCATAAAACATATGTATACCTTAAAAAATTCCGCTATATGTCTACTAATTCCAAAGACAAAGAAAAGTTTTTGAGAACAATAAACGGTATTATTGTTAACATTGTGTATTGTTTTGTTGTTAATGACATTTATTTTTTAATGGAGTTTATTGTTTTCTTGTTAATTGGAAACCATAAATTATTTTATTTTTTTCAAAACTTTTCCTTGGTCTTTCTAAGTAGTACATTTATTGATTTATATAATTTAAGATGAAATTGAAGCTGCTTTAGCGTTTGATTGTATCATTTTTTAATATACTATTTTTTCAGATTTAAAATTTAATTTTCCTTTTATGTATTTATGCAAACGTTTTAGGTAAACTGCAGTAAAATATAACTTTATTTATCTATCTCAAACTTCTGGATCATACACGACTGAAAATAAAGGGAGCCCAAATATGAATTGTATCAACTGCTTTTGATACTTGTGCAGTGATAAATTGAGTTATAGTTGCTTTTGTGGATTGGATGAGTAATTTAACCTAACATAAACATTTGTCGCTGCTGAGTTAAATTAACCTGAAGATTTTGTAGAAAAAGAAATTAAATACATGTATATATTTTAATGCTAACAGTTACTTAAAAATACTTAATTGAAACAATTTTTACTTTTTAATACATGATACTAAAACCGTGTGATTTTTAGAAAGAAAAAGATAGACGTGCATATTTTATCCCTCCTTTCAGCATGCCTTCTTGGTGTAACGGTAGCACACTCGGCGCGTATTCGAGATGTTCAGGTTCGAGCCCCGGCGAGGGCATTGCTCATTTTACATGTCTCCTGCTACAAAATAACCTACTGACTCTACATAGCATTAAAACCTCAGAATACAAAATAAGTTAGTCAAAAATTTTAATTAACTAAAATTTACAGTAGCTGGTGCAATTAATGCGCCCCGTTAAACAATCTAAGTGAAAAAGATATCGTGAAGAAATTTCAGTATTTATGAATATGCAAAGTGATTGCTCTCTAGTCTTCAATCACGGATTCTAATTCATGATTGCGCAGGGGGGATTGATAAAATTATAAAACAAAATACAGGAGGGAAAAAAGTTGAAAAGAAAAGTCTTTTACAGCGGAACAATGGGGGATTATAAACTTGACTAGCTATGTGCAACTAACTAGTCATACACAATTATCAAACACTTTCGAAAATTCTTCTTTTCTTAATTAAAGGGTAAAAACTTGAAAAATTACGGCGAGTTGCTATTAGTAACACATCAAGAGTTTCGCATTTTTCATCAAAAGTTTTTTCCCGCTTAAAAAAAAAGGGACGGTTAGTGAAATCGAATATCCGAAGCATTCGATGTGACAAGCAATACGTTACCTACATCAGTATCCGCAACCGAGAATTATGGATTTCATCTCGCAAGTCTTAGGAAACTAATTACTCCTCTTTCGACGCGATGATACTTATGCGAAAAAGCTGACAACTTTGTCATTTGCAAGAAATATAAAGTGAGTACTCGAGTGGTTTATGTAACCCTAATAACTCAATAACATATTTATCAACTGCGTGCTGCCTTCCGTTATTTCTGCTTCGCTGACCATTCTGAGTCGATTTTTAACGAGAGAGAAATGTAACGTTTGAATATCTGATTGTGCTTAACGGCAGGTGCAAGGAGGTTATTTTCCCTCGCACCCCATCGAGCAAAGCAGAACAGAGGAGCGATGTCAATAATAATCTATAGTCGATTTGTTATTTGTAAATTATGCGAAATGTTTTGTTTCTCTGATTCCTACTCATGCGTATAACAATTCTACTTTGCAATAGGTGTGCGTATTAGTTTCTGAATAAATGAAAGCAGATAAAGTAAACTTTGATATACAAATTTTAATTCTCCTTTTTCTCTGACGAATTTATAAGTATTTAAAAAAATTCTTTTTGACATATTTTAATTCTCAAATGAGCTTGTGCGTATGACTGTGCCAAAGTATCTTCTCATTGTCCAGGTAGATTAATTATTTTCAGTAAAAGTTTTTTTATACTCCAAAATCTAACATTCAAGTTCTAGATTAAGTACTTTAACTCGTAATGTTTTAAGAAATCCAAGACAAGGTCCAAGCTCCTAAGATCTTCAAAAGTCAAATATATGAGAATACATAACTTGGAGAGGCCTTGCATTTGAGACAGCTGAAAAAACGTTTTGCTTTTCTTGAGTAAAAGAGAATGACAGGGCAGTGCCTGGGACAAGAAAAGAAAGCCGTTTTCTGTCATACACGTATTCGAATGCTACTGTGAGATGGCCTCTATGGGACCAACTACGAGTAACGGAAACTTTCCATGTGTCAATATTTAATGTTTTTTTTAATAAAGAAAATCTCTTGATAGATCAGTAAATAGACATCATGGCTTTTTGCTGTGCCCTCTTCCATTCTTTTTTCAGATAAGTCAAATTCCCTGAGATTTACATAAGGTTGAATTCATTGAAAGTGAGCGTCAATATGACTCGAGCACTTTTGAAGCTCTCTTATAATATCTTCTCTAAATATATCTTATATATTCGCACAGGAGTTCAAACGTCGCATACAGTCCAACTAATCGAAATATCTTTGCCACCTTTAAGGGTTATTACGCAGTTTAATGCTTCTTCGGCCATTGTTAATGCAGAATAGAAGACAGAGCTACCTTTCTGTTTAGAGTTCTACAGTGTTATTGTCAGTTTTAATGATGATCCCACTGTTAATGAAGCAATCTTCGATTCTGTTTTATTCAGTTCACTATGATCAGCGTTAGAGAGTATATGTACATGTTGAAGAGCCAGTTAGTTATCTGAAATTGTGATTGTAGCGAAATGTTTGCTAGCGACGGGGGTGGGTTCTTTTTGGAGATCCTCAGTATGCTAACAAAATGTCCCAAGAAGCATCGATCCACAGCTAGGCGAAAAAGGTTCATTTTTACTGCTTCATCGATGGAATTTTGATTATTATGTCACTCAGCAAAAATATTGCAGGGGATTGTGAGTGACGTATTTGGAGAGTTTCTTATAATGATTGACAAGATACTCCTCTCAAAGTTAGTGGCTGTAGATCTACTTCGAAAAGTAAGATTTTGCTTGAGCAGTTAGAACGAAGGCCAGTGATGATGCGAGCAACGCAGTGGAATTCTGCCAGATTTCTGTAAATTGGAGATAGAAGCAAATTAGCAGTAATTAATAATTATTTCATTTAATAAACAATTTATAGCACTAAGAAACCTGGCCCATTATCTTGATTCATGAACCCTTGATCAGTTATCCCATTGAATAGTTCATCATTCAGTAGCAAAGCCATCTTTGTATTGTCGATAAAGGACAGACCCTAGCTGAAAATCAATCAACTCAAGTTTATAAAATAGTTCTGATAATGGGCTTTCATGGCCAATATTCTAATTCATTCCAGTAGAAGGTTGCTCCTTTATTAGTGCAAATGTAAAATAAATAAAAAAATAATAATAATAACACTCCTTCTATTTAATTTTTAAAGAAATTACTCGAACTAAAATAGATTTAATTCTAAACATTGTAGACTGGCTACTGTAAGCAACTTTTTCTCAGAATTTTTAAAGTAAAGTTTGATTTCAAAATAGTTAAGTAAACTTAATAATTGTAAGACATAGCTGTAACCTAATAATAACCTGTAAGAAAAAAGGCGAATTTGATTGATGTTAAATCAACCGCAAAGAAAATTCATGCATACAATTAATCAATGCATGGAAACAATCACATCTATTTGCTCTGTTTAAAAACCTTTTGTAGTTCAAATACTTCCTACAGTTGTTTTGAGTTGAAACTTATATTAAATGTTGAAGGTTAAAAGTTTAAAATATAGTATTAATGAAATGGAGGAAAATTAGATTATTTGAATATGGCGAAGAATTTTAGTGTTATCCGTTTTGGGAAAGCGGATGTTTCCGTGAAGAATTGCCTAAGGGAAACTCGCTAGAGCTTTTGTTACACATGGGAAAAAAAAAAAAAAAAAAAAAAAAAGACAGCATGTAGCTAGCTAGTTCACATACCAAGAATAGAATCTAGAACGATAGTGGTGCGTGGCTTTAGCCAATCGGATATTGGTCAGTATTGAAGAAGAAGTAATACTTAAAAAATCATTATTGAGCGAAAATTTAATAGTCGAACTTTTCATTTTTCTTTAAACATTATTGGTACCTTTGCGTGTTGATTTATGGAAAACAGTTCTTTGATTCGATTAGAATTTCATAACAGACGAGTTCATTTCTTCAGAGCCTGGAAGTTTAGTTTCTCTTATGCTTTAACCACATTCTTGCAATTCAAAGAAGTTTACAGTAGCCGAGTAGCATGGTCGCTAAACACTTATAGCATTCGGGTTCAAATCTCAGTGAATGGATTGGTTGTATGAAAGCTTTTGTAGTTTTCTCTAAATGTAATGTGAGTACGAGTCAGTTCTTCTTAGAATGTCCCACAAGAAGCCATCCTTCCTCTTAAGCAGGTAATCATCTAGTGCTTTTCCATAATCTTGTATCAGGAGCTCCCAAAGAGGGCGGTATTCACCCTAAGGGTCGATGAAATTTTAAAGATGGTCAATCATAATCAAGGATCGATAGTCGAATATGAACCGGTAATTGACTGGCATTATCAAGATCTTACTGATAACAAAAAATTGTAAATAAAATTTACAGTTAAATATTTATTGTTATAAAGATACATCATGCAACAGGGAAGAAATCATATAAAATAAATATAAGGGGAAATATACACCAAAACTCTAATATATCTGATCTCGGTTTTATGATGCAAGAGTTGATTATAAAAATATATATAAGTATATAAAAATAAGTACATATAAATATATAAAAATAAGTACATATAAATATATAAAAATAAGTACATATAAATATATAAAAATAAGTACATATAAATATATAAAAATAAGTTGAAAAATATATGGGCTAACTAAGTTTTGAAATTTATAAGGACGTATAATGAAAATATCTCTAAATAAAAAGTTGTTACTAAACCAACATTACTGACATTCTCTTCTATCTTAGTGGAAGGAGGCTTTCGTCAAGTCAGTAATTTAGTGAGAAAAACAAGAAACAGAATGAATAGTTTTGATCGAAGGGATTTAAGAATAAGTTAATCAACTTTAGGTCAAATACTAAAAAAATTGCATTAATACATCAAGGGTAGCTATCATTAATTAAAATCAAATTTTTGTATAATTATAATCTGAGATTTTATTGCTGAAAACTTGTATATATTTGTAAAATTAAAAGTAATGATAACACAAAAATAGTTAAAGATAAATCTACAAAACGTTTTTTTAAGATATTTATTCAAATTCTTAGTCTAAGATTTATCTTTAACCTAATTATGTGCAGATATCGGTATTATGAGCAAGTTGTATGCTGCGCATTATACAGGAAAAGTGTAAGTAAGAAGATGAAGGAAACCATTCTTTTAAAAGGAGTCGATACAAGAAAAAGGTTGGAAATCCCTGATCTAAAATGTCCAACCTAATAAGTTAAATTCAATAAATGCGCTGTTTTTCGCGTGTTAATTTTTAAGAAAAGAAGTTATATATTCGTTTATTACATATCATTAAATAATGACTTTCGATTGGATTTGTCTAAGTTGGTTTCTCTACTTATTTATAGGGGTAAAATTTGAAATTAAATTTCCACTCAATCCTATAGACACCGATTTTGCTGGAATTTCGCTGATCCACAGCATTTGTAATGATAATACAGTACTTCAAAATAGTTTCTTCGAAATACGGTGTAGATTACATTTATTTAATAGTGAAGCAGGTCCTGTATAATTTTCTTACCTATTCTTGTATAACGATCAAACTAATTACCTCAGAATTTCAAACTTTGCATCTTCAAATAGTCTGGAAAGTAATCTTACAAATAATATGTATTTGGAATACTATATAGCTAACTAAACTAGTCTCAGCGATATTTTCAAAATCGATTAATGAGCTGCTAAATATGTCGGATTTTTAAATTCGTCAAATATTTGAATGAACTGAATGCAATTTTACGCCATCGGATGGATTGGAAGATCCTGAGAAAAGTAATGTTTTTGTGAAAGGGGATGATTTTCTTTCATTCAGGGTCAGTAGTTCTTTTTAATATCGTGTAGGATCCTCTTGCTTATCTTCTAAGTAACGACTGTACGTGTAGTAAGTGCGTGTAGGAATTACACAGGAGAAAGGTTAAACGTACCCATTATTAAACGCTTTAAAATTCTAATACGTCAACTTGACGCTAACAAACTACGCCTCACTCGGGCAGTAACTGAAATAACAAGAACTAAACTAAAATTGCGAAGACATTAACAAGTAGTAGAAATTAAGCTACAGGGCTCAGAAACTCCTGTTATTTAAAACCGCGGCGAAATCTAGTGACAGCAAAGTAAAATCTGTTATGCCACGTAAACCAGCAATAATTACGGAAATAGAAGCTCATGCAACAGAGGTGACGGAAATTGTATAAACTCTATAGCTTTCCTTCTAAAACTCGGTATTTAAACTCTTTCTCATCAAGGTGGAATTTGCATTTCTTCACTCACGCTACCAAATTTAAATATTCTGGCATTGACAATTAGGGGAATGAAGGCTTATAGAAAAGAACGTAAAATTAAATAAAATTGGTTCTTTAAAATAAATACAAGTCTCTACAATCGACTTTTTTTTAATTCTCTGATGGTATAAAATAAAATACATTAAATCTTTTTAAATGACACGCTTTCAAATAAATGCACTGAAATAAAAGATATGCTTTTTAATTACCACATTATTTTTGGTCGTATGTGACTAAAATTAAAATCGAGGTTTAGCCAATAATGATGGATTTTAAAACAATATTTTGAAAAGGAAATTTAAATTAACTGGGTGTGACCATCCGAATGACTACGGGACTGCATCTATTATTTTTTAAAAATTGTATTAATGCTCCAATTTCTGGCATTTAAATCAAAAATGTTTTTAATTAACTACGATAAAAGATATTCGGATACTTTGCTGTTATTTTAAATACGGTTTAATAAAACTGGGCTGTTTATATATTTTATTTGCATTTTTATGTAATATGAACAATAAACCTTTCAACAATTAATTCTTGAATTTCGTTTATGACTCTACAAATACAATTTCTGCGAACTTACATGGATTCTATTATGTTTCATGTGAAATTAATTGGTATAAACATAAAATGGGCAGTGATTAATTAAATGAATAGCTTGTCGAGACATTTTAATTGTGTTGCGTCTTAGGAATATAACCCCTCATTGGCGGTTGTGTATTCCTAAATGCATTTAGAACTCCAGAATTATGCATTACATGCTCAAGTGATGTGAACAGCTTACAGGAAGAGTCAGAGACAAGATCTCCCTCTTTTAGAAATGTTATCATCTACAGCAAGCATCTGTCTCCACCTTTCACAATGTAGGACGAGAGCAATTATTTGTTGGGGAGTCATAATTCAACTTAATTAAAAACGTTTTGGCTGATAAAAGGCGACTGGCTAATTAATAGATTTATTCGGAGCTCTTAAATGCTTTTCCTCTTTCATTCAAGGAGGAAATTATGTGGTTTCTCTTTAGAGAAAATTTGGCTTCGGTTTCAAAAATTCTCTTTAACTTATTCAAAACCAGTAACAGTGGGCACTTGCAGAGCAAGATATAAAGGCTTGTTCAAGTACATAAGCACAGCTAAAAATATAAAACGAGGAAATGAACATGCGAAAAACTAGTTGAAATTGAAACGTAACAAGTGACAGAAATTTAAATAGGAATAGATACCTTTTTTGAACCAAACTCCGAACTAAGGATGAATGGAATTTTCATTATTTTTACACTTAATAGCAATTCCTGAAGTTATAAAACGCTGGGTGAAATATATTAATCCTTTACAAATCTGATAAAATTGAATATCCGACGTACTGTGAAAACCTAATTCGTTCTTTAAATTATTATTATGTTGGTTATTTTATTTTCAACAAACATTCTTTTTATAATTATCATATTCGTTCAATGTAAGTTACGCCCCTCATATTATTGCCAAGCGAAATTCGGGGAAAACAGCCTTGTCGTTTACTAGCAAGCCTTTCCAAGAATTCCTGTCTTTAAATTATTCCCACTATTTTTTCCTCTTTGTTCTGAGCTAGACTGACTGAGCTCGATATGTTCGGGTTTTAGTTTAGAAAGTAGTTTAGAAAATATTCAAAAGATGTTGAGCAAAAAGCAGAACTTTGACAGAATATACTGTGTATCGTAACAACTCTGACTTTATTACAAACGAGGTCAAGTCCCTATTAGGCATAAAGGGATTCAGTTACACACTGACTTTAACCTATTGCAACTACGTCTGTCTTATGTTGCAATCTTGGTGGTTCTTTTTCATCTGACATTTACACGATTTACTTTGAATAATAGGTAACCTACTATAATTTGAACAAAGATGAGTCTGCTGATATTACTATAAATGGATACTTTGAAATAATTAGGATAAGAATGGTAAACTACTACGTCCATCCAGCACAGTAATATGAATAGCAGAACTGTGTAACTTCGTAGGAGCCAAATGGAAGAAATATGACTACAGACGGAATCTTGTTTTGGATTTCTTGAAGATTTAGGAATTATTTGTGAAGTAGAACCTCGGAGGATAAGAAGTAATGACAGCGAAATTTAGTACACATTTTATGATGCAATTAATGCAAGACTGAATGCTTTTTTGTTGTAAAAGAGCAATTAAATAACATAAATACAGAATTTAGTTTTGTTTTAAAGAGTTACGAAACACTTCAGTGAAAAGACAGTGCTTTACATATACAGTAATATTATCCATGCGTTATAATGACAATATATAATATAGTAATAATTTCGCCATTTGAAATAAATTAATAATTGTTAGAAACAATTATGCGTAGTAGTGTCAGTTTCATCTATGAAATACACTTAGCTGCTAGATACTGCACCGGAAATTCAGTAGCAACAGAAGTACTCACTATGTAATTCAACCATACGTACGAGTGTTACGAAGTCAAAGATTTTGAGAAATACTGTTGTAACATTTAAAACAACTGAACAGCAAATGATCACTGAATCAGGATAATGTTGCATACGAAGAACATCATATAATTCACAAATGCCTTTTTTAATCGAATGCTACTAATCCAGCCATTTTAACAAAAATATTTTAGCCTTAAGTGTTATAAACATATAAGGAACTAACTACATTCTTCTTCCGAGTTTTTTAGTGTAGTGATTAGAAAACTAAAACGTTTTTCCAGGTTCGATCCGCGGTGAGAATACGGTTAATTTTTCAAGTTTTTTTTTTTTTTTTTTTTCGTTCGCAAAACAGCCAACTCTCCAATGACCTACGATATGGTAGACGATAATTCTTCACCGTTTTAATCTGATTATTAGGTTTTCCTTCTTTTCTTCCAATCACGTTTTACATATTTTGTGAGGTGATATAAGGAACTAGAGGCATTCTCCTATGCCATCTCTTGGTGATAGTGGTTACGGAATCTAACTAGTCAATTAGAAGGTCTCGTGTTCAGTTCCAGATAATGTCATGACTGACTCTTTACAAGATACTGGCTTTCAAAAAATGAATGGTTTCTGCGTTCTAATTTATGTTCAGTCACACCATTTCTGATTTTATTTAATAAGAGTGCAAACTGGAAGGTTCATATTCATTAATACATTTTTAGTCCAAAGGGGCTTTGTCCCTGAAGGACTATTGTTTTCGTTTTGCGATTTTGAGTTGAATCACTATAAATGTCCGTTTCACTTTTCAAACTGTTGCCACCAAATGTTAGAGTCCTGCATTATATTTGAAGAAACTAAATAATGAAAAATCTGCATAAATGTATGTATATTTCTCTCACAGTGATAAAACAACGGTACATAGAGCCATCGAATTTTGAATGACGTAATCCTCCTACGAATGGAAGACCAAATTTGAAATTTGGAATTTGTTTTATTATCGATTTCATATTTTTTAAATCTTTAATTAATTTTTGAGTAACAAACTCAACGATTTAAAAGCGAGCAATGGCAACACTCTACGGGGGGGGGGACTTTTTTATCTCCAGCGCGCGGTGTATCGGAAATTCTAAAGATATGCTCATTTTAGAATTATTTTGCGACATTGCTATTGAACTGAATTTTATGGTTAGTGCAAAGAACATGATATTTAATAAGTAAAGGTAACACACAAAACGTTTAAAAAACGCCCCTTTGTACGTAATTTAAAATCTGAAACCTTTCAGAATGTTTATTATTTTATTCTTTTATTAAAATCTATCATATACACTTACTGCTTCGTCTGCTTCCAAAAGAATATGTAAATTATAGGAGTTTTAAAGAAAGTAAGAATGTAGGAAAAAAATAATAACTGCATCTGAAACATTTAAAAATAACTCCTCTGATCTTGATCTTGATACCGGTAATGTATGAAATTCCGGCATTCCATAGAATGCTTAGGCATTTTTAAGCAATGTATGAAATATGTCAATTATTTGAATATTTTATACTACTTTTCCCAGGTATTGCATATAATACTTAGGAATACAGATCAATTAGTAAATGCTATACTATAGCAAGATTAATGCTATTTCGGCAACGTATAAAAAGAAGCTCATGATAAAACTTTTATTTAAAAGACGTGCGTTCTACAGAATTACAAATGTTATTTGGAAAAATAATAAATGATTGAATTAAAAATCTTTTATTTAAAACATGAAAAGGCAATTTATACAAAGCAAAGTTTATGCTTTCTTATTAAAGACAACAAAGGAAAATATGTACCTACTTGTTGCACCAAGAAAATAAATAATTTTATTTTGAATTGCACATAGTTTGCATCAATGTATTCCATACTTTGCAGATTTGTCATTTGACATTGTGTAAGAAGAAATATGTGAAATATTAATTGTTTCATACTTTGCCTATAAATGTCTAGTCATTTGTAGAATGCCGAATTTCAGACTTCGTTGGCAATATTTTCTATACGTGCGGTAGTTTTCCGAGCAGTGAATTGTGACTTTTAATGCGGCATATTAGGCAATTAGTTCAAGAACATCACGAGGGCAAGTACTGTGTCTTTGGGTGTTAAACGGAAATCTTATAATGTATTTCTCCTGAATTCGTAGCGTGACTTCCTAGTGCAGTGGTCTGCATGCTGGGTGCGTATTCCAGAGGTCCGTGATTCGATTCCCAGCGAGGGCGTTGCTCATTTTTCATCATTCCTACTTCCAAAAAGTACCTAATGTCTCTACAATCTGAGTTATTTCGCTGAAGATTAATAAAAGCTAAAATCATACTCTTTAAAACTGCAATTACATTTTTAATGCGAAAACGATTTCTTAAAACTTATTTCCAACAAAGCGTTTTTCTTAGTTTGTTTGTCTTAGCTCAGAAGACGTTTTCTTAAATTTCTGCTTGACTAAATAACATTCTTCTACAAAGAAAGATGAATCAAGATATCTTGGATGAAATAGTTTAACATTTTATTAGAAGTATTTAATAAATCGATTATAATCCCAGTTATATATAGAAATATTACAAATATGATACCGTATGTTCTCGTGTATAAGTAGCACTTAAAAAAAAAAAAAAAAAAAAAAATCAAGGTGCCAGCTTACGGTTTCCGCTTTTTAGGATGGAACAGTCCGTCCTTTCACTATCGATGGGGAATAGCTAATATAATTTGCACTTTGTAATCGATTACGATGCACTCGATGCTTCGTTTAGGTTTGTAAGATTCCAACCTTTGAGTTACAACTAAATTTGTCGAACCGTGAGAACTGGTAAGCAAATAATCGCTTAGTTCAGTAGACAGAGAGCCGAAATTAAGAATAGTTAAATACCCTTTATTATTCAAAAAAACATTTAACAGTTGACTCCTCCTTGGAGTTTACAGCAAAGCCTCCACTTGGGCTTGAACTGAGAAATACTAAGAAATAAAACTTAACTAAAAAGATAAATCCGAAGCTATCAAGATTCTACAAGAGTTGGCCCCTTAACGCTAACTAATGGCGAAGCTATCAAGGGCCTAAAGTACGGCCGAGCGTAAAAATAGCTTAGAGAGAGAGTAGCCTAAAAGGCGAACCCGCGCTGCGCAGAATCTCATGCTCTCTCACGAAGTCATCAGAACTTCAACTTTAAATACTTGCTCTTCCTTCATTTGCATTTAACCGCGATTCTGAAAACACGTTCTGACGGGAAATTGTAAACTGAAATTAAAAAGCGACGGGAAAGTGTCTTAAACTAAGCATTAACTGTTAAAATCTCAGGATAAACTTTACACGTTTTATGCGGAATTGTGGTAAGGTTGTATATAGAAAATTTTGCAGAAAGGAAAAGGGCCTACCTTCGTATTAATTATTTTTCTTGTTATATACGAGACTGGATGCAATGCGGATAAATCTGTATAATTACAGTCAGTCATTTCCATTATTCAAATTAATTCATCGTGAGACCTTTATAAAAGTCTTAATAAATAGAAACTGGCTCATATTGATGATACAATGATCAAAAGTATTAATATGGCTAATTTTATTCTCTTGTTAATAAAAAACAGCAATTATGCATATAATGAGTAAGTTAATGAAAATTTTATATGTCTGTATTGCTGTCTAAGTAGAAATAATGCATGATAATAAAATAGATATTAGAATCTAGTGATTGTATATGTACGATTTAAAATAATAATTACGTTAATAGAGAACATGAGGAAAAGAATCCCTGAATTTTATTTATTTGAAAAATTCGTAATCGATAAAGTACGCCCACTTTTGATCGATGATATAAGTGAATCGATCAAAAGGTGATCGATTCACTTATATCATCGATGGTGAAGGACAGTCTGTGCCATCTGAAAAAGCGGTGTCACGTGAATGCGAGGTTTTCCTTATAAAGTCCTCAACGAAGGCAGATAGCCCTTGTGGCATTAAGGCAGATAGCTTTTGTGAGATTTGCTATATTCATATAACCTATCCTAAAACTTGAAACTGAAATAGTAGCGAAAGCTAAATCAAACCGGATATTCCTGTAGCATACATTATTATGATTAAGTTTAATTGATAAATTATGCTAATAAAGCATTAAAAAATTCTCAATAAAAATCTGAAAGATTTTAGATTTTAAATTACGTATAAAGGGGCATTTTTTTAACATTGTGTGTGTTACCTTTATTTATTAAATATCATGTTTTACGTATTCGAACCATAAAATTCTTCAACAGCAATATCGCAAAATAATTTTAAAATAAGCATATCTTTAGAATTTCCGATACAGAGTCTCGCGCGTTGGAGATAAAAACACGCACAGTGTTTCCATTGCTCGCTTTGAAATCGTTTAGGTTTTTAATCAAAAATTCGTTGAAGGTTTACAAAATATGAAATCGATAGTAAAACAAATTTCAAATTCAAATTAGGGTTTCCACATGCCCATATTCTATGGAAGATTTCATTATTCAAATTTTGATGGCTCTAGGTACCGTAGTTTTATCACAATGCGAGAAACATACATACATTCATGCAGATTCTTCATTATTTAATTTCCTTAAATATAATACAGGGCGATAATATTTGGTGGCAACAACTTGAAAAGTGATTCGCCGTTTATAGCTTTCAACGCAAAATGCCAAAACGAAATTAATAGTTCTTCAGGGCAAATTGTCCCTTTGGACTAACAATGCGATAACAAAGTATTCTATACGCAACTATAAGTGATATATATCTAACTAAAGGTATGTAAAATAATACATTGTAAACTAGAGCAGAGGTCGGCAGCTCTGTGCCTTCACTACTAACATCTCAAAATATTGATGGGCAAGATGGACTATGGAGTAAAAATATATTTTAACAACTTGTAGAAAAAATTATTTCAATGAAAGGGGAAAGTCCTTATTATTGCTATATATTCGTATTATTCATTTATTTATAGTTTTGAATGTTTGTTTTCAAATAAAATATATATATGAAATTAAAATATCGGAAAAAAGTTTAAATGATTCCCATTTAGATAACTGCTTAAGAGAAGGCAATTACAATTATATCTCTGATTTAAATTCGCAGAGTTACAGACAGTATGTAGTTAGTTTTGTATTTAAAAGCAGTTAGTTTTGTAATTTGTAGTTAATTAGTAGTTTCCAACACTTATTGTATCACTGATGTTTGGGGGCATTATTGCAATATATAGAGCTTAGCCGAACAAGTTTCGGTTAGGTCATATGAATAAGGAAAATAGCAATATTATCCTGTGGGATATTATCCTGAGGTGAGAAAAGCCTTTGTGGAAGGCTCTCAAAGAGAATCTGGCTCGTATTTATGCTATAGATGTGAAAAACTATGAAAACCCCATACAGGTATCCTCTCCACCAAAATTTGAGCCCGAATAGAATTACCAGTCTTTACCACTCGAATGTTCTTGGGCTTCAGAGAACGAAAGAGTTGCCATAATACGTTATTAATGAGAATAGGGTGAATACTCAAAACAAGAGATGAAACAAATTTAAAAAGACGTACAAGTGTTCCCTGCCCACTGATAGCCGAGATTCTTCACCAATATATTTATGACCATGAAGCTGCGGTATAAGCTCAGAATTTCAGGATTTAAAACTTTGCTCAATATTACATTCATTTTTTACGAAATGTTAGGCAATACAAATTTTTAAGATTACCAAATTGAAAAATTTACCATATTATTTCATCTGCGTGAAAACGAAAATCTTACTTAGTAAATTTAATTTATTTTTGACTGATTCTCAGAGAAGTCATGTATCTTCCAAATAGCTGGGATAATGAATAAAACAATTTTTATAGACTTCTTTATCTACTACTTACATTATCTTTTGCATTTAATTTTTATGTATCATGTTTTTCTATTCCTTCCGAATTATGCTAAAAAAATAGGTAAGACTGAGTTGATGTATTTTGAAAAAGTAATCTGACTACTTTTTTAAGTATTGAAAAACAGATTTTCGAAAACGTCAAGGGAGAGGAGAAAAATAAATAAAATGCATAAAACTGAAATAAGAACTGAAACTTCAAATTACAGGGGGAAAAAATACTCAAAACGAATCCGGTTTCCCCACTATTCTATCAGTTCGATTGACTTAAATGATATTCCTTGTTGTTTAAAGGGAATAATTAATTAGCTAATGCGATTTTTTATGTTTCGAGAAAAGTTTTTGACCTCAATATGCAATGATTAATTTTTTTAAAGGCAATGCGTAAAGAAAAAAACAGATTTTGCATTTAAGAAACACTCTGCAGAGTTTTAGGAAACTAAAGTCAGCAAGTAATTTCCAGCCATTACTGTGGGCAGTAAACAAATACCACTAGATTTAAGTATTAATTAACTAATTGTAGCTGATGTGTTGCTTAAGAATAACTATGTGCTAAAACAATAGCACTAGATAAGTTTAAGATTTATATTACCCGGGAAAAGAAATTCTCAGTCTCTTCAAATTAACTTCAGCTTCAGTTAATAAATGCATGGTACGTTTCATTAAAAGCCAAAGACGATTCCTGAACTGAGATATTACTTCTAATTAAGTGAAAATGTTATGGTCCTTCATTTAAACAACTGTAATAGTTGATTGAAGATAATCTTCAGCAAACTAATATGATATTTAATTAATTGCCTTCCATCTTTTAATTTTCTTAATTATCTTTATTGTATACTTCTCTAATTCTATTCTTATAATAAAGAAGTACAGTCTTCAAGTGAACATACAGAGATACGTTAATTTTTCAATTACAGTCTAGCGCCGGTTTAGTGAAACAAAAATTTTATAATTTTAGGTTATATATCATTCTTAAGGTTTAATTGCAAAGATTTCGCTATTTAACGATAACTTTATGAGGTCCCTTTCTAATAGCTAAATTATGGTTTAATTGTATTTGATATGGCTTCGCATGCTATAGCTTATTTTCGCATTTCCAATCTCTCCTTCTGTAACAATAGAATGCTCTTATTTTTTTAAGTTCAGTCAGAAGTAGCAACGACCAGGAAACAAAAGTTCATAGAGGCTGCCTTTTTTAATCCAGGTTAAAGTTTCAATCATCTAGCCACCTGGTGAGGGTCATGAAGAGAGCATTTCGTCATAAGCTGATCGCTTGCTTTATTATTTTTTCCCATTCCTTTTTTTTAGTACAAGAAGGGTCTTCACAAAGGAATCCTGTACATTCGAAGCCTCCGCTTTTCTCGTTTCAGGTATTTGCTAAGGGATTAGCCGAATGTAGACGTTATCCAACATGCAGCATTTTCTAAAGGAACTGAAGAAAAACAGAGCAAATTTTATAAGATATTGGAAGAATGCGGTTTACTCGGGATGAAATATAAATTAATGGCATTTTGAAAACTTCATAAACATATTACATGTCATTCATTTGTGAAAAGACAGCTGCATGATTCCCTTTGCCTTACACCCAGAAGTAAAATTATTTTATTTTTTAGAGAACAGTATGAGTCTGTTATGTGTTTAATTATCTTACGAGCATGACAGGTGTGATAATTAACTAAATTTATTTTATATGTTGACTTTTAATAATACGGAAGTCTTCCATTTAAAATCTAGTCTCTTGACTTTTGCAAAAATTAATGATTACATTTTGTCTTTTAGTATTATTAAGAAATCCTTAACCTTCAATTTGCTTATTAAAAGGATTATTCAATATCCTTATTATAGAAGTGAGAATAAGAAGACACTTAAGTTACTTAAACCTTGCTGGTTCGAACACAGGTTTCTCAATGTTTGATCCGCACCTGCAATGTATGCAGCTGACTTTTGTCATTTCTTCTTAGAAATGTCTGTGTCCTTATTGCTCATCCTTCCCCTTCATTGTTTCAAAATGAATTATTTCTACAAGAATTTCTAATCTAATCAAACAAAGGCAGTAGTAAAAGCAATTTATTCTATCTGTGCACACTTGTGAGGGATTAAATTGAAATATACAAATAAGAAGTTAGCAGCAAACTGAACCTGATTCGAAGTATAAAGCTTCTTTTAACAACGGTCATAACTTCAATAATTTAAATATAACCTGACTTGAGGCTGGCCTGACTAATCCGGAAGAAAAACTCAAATGTACCATTTAACTAAGTCTAATCTTTCTTCAAGTTACAATGTCTCAGTTAAGATCAGCATTGGAGTCACCTACAGATTTTAATCGGCTAGGCAACAGTGGACTGCAGGCAAACACTGTTGCACACGTATTCGTACTTCCTTTGTCTACTTCACAGTAAAACTACTTGCCACTCGAAATCTTCATAAATTCTAGAATTAGCGAATATCGTGGACAAAAGAGGTAGAAAGAGAAGAAGTAAATTAAATAACATTTCGTTAGTAAATCATAAACAAATGCCACACTATTATTTGAATAATCTACGAGTTTCAGTAAAAAGTATATGCAAGCTTATAAAAATATGTTTCATTCAGAACGGCATTGCTGGACAAATTGCAAGAAGTGTTGCAGTATATAATAGCTGCAAAACAATCTTATCAATTATTTAAGACCCATTTTCGAACACCTTCTAATTTCATCTGCATAATATAAAAGATTATTAGAATAAAAAAATCAAGCCCATTTTTACATACTTTAAAGTTTCGCCTGGAAATTTTCCTTTGAATCCATCCTCGTAGAAAGAAGAACGCAAGTTGGATACTTGTGAAAGTTTACGTTTCACTTTTGGTTTGTTACGATTCTTCATTATGGCCTACACAAATATTTTAAACAGTACAGAAGAATTTTCTTTTCTCCTATGCATAACATAAGACTTGTACAAAATGTAATGAGAATGACATCTCTAATTTAAAAAGGATCATTTTCAAAATGTTTGTTTATGTTCCATAGTGCAAGTGCTTGATAATTTATTATTGAAAAAGGTGTTAGAGTTAAATTTTTATCAAAAGATGGAATAATCAGCCTTTAAAACTCTGTGTGTTCTAAAAATATTTAACTGTTGCAACCTCGATATTTTTTTGCTTTATGAAAAACAAATTCTGACGTGAACGCTACAGGACTTCCTCATACGGCCTATTAAATTATACGGATTTTTTACTGTATTTCATTTAAACTTATTTCCCCGAATTTCATTAGAGATATATTCCTCATTCAATCACTTCAAGTCTCATTTCGCAAAAAGGCAAAAATACATAAAATCTCAAAACATCTTCATTAAAAATTGTAACTTACAGAAAAACCTAAAACATCAAATACAGTTAAAAGCACTTAAAAAACAATTTTTACAATTAAAATTAGAATTTTTACGGCAAAAGAAGCACTTCGGCCAACAGGCAGGAAGACCAAATTTTCACCGCACAAAACTGAACGTTAACTTCTGATCCCACTGGGCAAAAAGACGCTGAATTTGGTGAACCAACTGAATTTACTGTTCCACTAAGAGTTTAAAATGTAATCAAATGGCGGCTTCGTTAGGCTTAGCGCCACTTAAACTTTTAAATTGTTGATAATTCTACAACTATTGCATGCAGATTAACTACAGTCATATAATCTATAACCGGAAATATATACATATATAAGTTTGCATCTTAATATCGAACTATGCATATAGATCATTCTTTGAAGCAACGAGCATTCATTTTCTGTATGACTCTTTTATTTTTATTTATTTATTTATTTTTTTTTTAAATTTTAGAGACTAAGATTATGACATTTATTAAGATTCAAATAAGTGACTAAAATTAAAAACTTTGTTCACATTTATGTAATGTGAAACGTTACTAAATCTGTTACTTCGTAAGGTTGATATTAATACATTACCTCTTATATTGAAGCTTTCCTGCATTTCTAATGTTTCTTTTACATCAACGGCATCCAATTTTTTTTCTTTCACGCATCTCTTAGTAATATTTTGTAATTGTAAATTATCTCTAACATCCTTTTTACAATCTATCTATTTGCAGTATTCTCGCAATATATCTGACTGCTGTATTATATCAATACCATAAACTTAATTGATTACAATGAAATTAAGTTAGGAAAATATAAAATAAAGTCTGACTATTACATTATTTATTTTACATAAGAACAGAGATAACACTGATCTTTTAACAGAACTAGCATTATTAATGTCCCGTCAGTATTGTTATTATCGGCATTTGCAAAATGGAATGGGGAACGTAAATGAATTGATGAATTTATTGAACATTGATGAGGTCAAGGCCCATGCTTCAAACTCCAAGAATTCTTGAAATAGTGTTTTATAGCAATAAAGTACCACGTATAAAGTGCATTAATGTAAAACTTCATTAATACTAAAGCCAAAATTTAAAACTCGATATGTAAGAAAATGTCAATCAAAAACTTTTCTTACACACTAACATAGCTGGGAAGGGTTAGTTATATCCGATATGTAAGGAGTTGAGCAATACGATCGATGTAGGCGGAGCTAATTGAAATCTAACTTCAGCGCACAATTTATGAATGCATTTTGTTGTCTGATTTCCGTGCTTTACAAAGTTTAGACAGTAACTGTCGCACCGAAATTCATAGTAATCACTTTTTCATTTATACAGTGACAAAGTTTGAGTGAATATTTTGCGTTTTTATCAGCCATTATTATTACGCTTTATTATTTTCCGTCATTATAGATAAATTTTTGTGTACTCTTGAATAAGTACTTGAGTATCACAAGTTAAAACCACTTGTCTACACCACCAGAAAATGTAAAGAAGTGAGTTTAAATAAGAAAAGAAAATTTAAGACAATCTTAGTCTGTCGCGGTGAAAACTCTTCTATTACTGTCCATTGCTACGAATTGAGAACTTTATGTCAAACTGAAAATTAAGTTAGTAGTAGCAGGTTAGTCGAACCAGTTTGTGACGCCTTAATTTTAAACATTGACCTGTTACTAATTTGAATCATTGCTGTCCGTCCAAACCGCTAGAACGGGGAGATAATTTTATTAATGCATGCATTATTATTTGTTTCTGCATTTTCCAGATGAAAGCGCAACTAAAGCTTTTAAATTCTTTAATTGGTATAATTACTTAGTTATCTATAATTTATAGTCAAGATAGTTTCTAGTAATTTTTCTTGAGATTACAAACGTTATCGAAATCGAAGCACCGAGTGGTATTGAAACTGAAATTTGTATTTAAAAAGACATAAAAAAGCTTATAGTTATTTATATACGAATATATGTATTTTTTCTGTGCGTGACAAAGAAAAATTTAATAAATACAACAAAGAGAATAGGTTCTCGTTATTATTACCTTTACGTTTAATTTCTCTAAGATCTTCTGCTTTAAGATATATAACTGCAAGTGAGCTCTAATTTCCACAATTCATTTATTTGAGCTTCTACTTATGTAATTTTAAGTGAGAAAAAAACACTATAAACCCATCAAACACGAACACGAAACAAAAACTTCCTATAATAACTAGCGAATATCAGTAACCATTATTTTTGAAATTTCTCTTTTCACACAACAAGAATTAGAAAAGAAAAATTATTTCTCTTTTCTCTGGAAAAATCTTATGGGATAGCATCACAGGAGAAATTATATAACTTTGTATAAGATCATAAAGACCTAGCATATTGAAGACCATTAGGGAAGTTATCGTCAGTTTATCTCTCTCGTCAGTTTGTGATGATTTACCCCAAATTTCCGCATACTACAGAGTCCATTTGCCTGAGCTAAGGAGAACTGTTTGGGATAACACATATTTTAGTCAACCTATATGTGAAAGATTTTCAGCAGCTAAGAGATAAATATGAACAGGCTAACATCATTGAAAAATATATATATATTACAAAATGTTAGAGTTATCCAAGAATTTCTTATACTGTAGAATCCTGTCTATCTGAACTTAAGAGGGCGGATCCATTTCAAATAACATATATTTTCGGCGACCTGCGTGACATAATATTTTCAGCATTTAAGCGACATACACGAATACACATAACATCATTGAACAAAAGGATATATTACAATCTGCCTACGCAAGATTTTTCTAAGATTTTTGTAGCCTAGTGAACTCCCTTTAAATGAGTTAAAGAAAGAGAATCAATTTTAGTTTACATATGTTTTCAATAATTCATGGAAATACTTTCAGCAACTAAAAGGTAAAGATAAATACATTTAACGTTATTAAACAAAAGCAGGAATTACAACCCGTTTACACACCAGTGTTACAAAAACAAGATTAAAACCCAAACAGAAAACTTAAATTTGCACAAGGTGGTTGTTGTACAAGTCATTGCATAAGAGAAGACGAACCGATTTTAGCTTCACTTCGAGGGATTAATCACTAAAGTGGGAGTAAAACTAGAAACACTCAAATGGGATTAAAACCAGAAATTCAGATTGAAGTATAATTTAATTTTATTGCGTGCTTCGCCATTAAGCACTGCACAGAAAGGGAGTAATGCCCCCGTGGAGGACTTTTTAAGGGAAACTGACTGATATCTATGTTATACATGGGGAAAACCACGAAAACGCTCACGCAGACAGCTCGTAGATTCAAGCCTAAAGCCTACAAAACTTGCTTGGCCTGTTTATCGTCATATATGGGCAAGACGCCTTAATCAAAAATTCAGTTTAACTCACGCAGATAACAAAAATTTCAGGGTTTGAACACGGAATTCTTTTAACATTTTTGTTCTACTAATTCAATACTGAAGCAAGCAAATTAAGCAAAGATTGCATTTCTGATTTTTGTATAATGTGCATTAAAAGACTAAATAATTGAATTGTGCTTTTGTCTGTTACCGTTTAATACATAATTAACTCTTAACGATATCTAACATGTATTGTATAATATAAAATACATAGAGTTATTTCAAATTTTTAAAATTAATTTGAATTTTTTTATAAGAAAATTTGAAATTTGACCTTATGTTTATTTATATAAATAGATAATTTATTTGGTACAAATCCAGTCATAAAGTGAGTGATAAATATGTTTTCTAAACTAATAATTGCAATTGGTTTTTTTTCATTAAAAACTGTGCTAAGTTTAAAGAAAATTTTGATTTCTTCAGAAGTTTCTTCACATGTTTCCTATTTAAAGTACATGTTGCGAATAACGGTTGAGCCTTTCAGAAGATGTAAGAAATATTTAAGTGTAATTATAAACACAGACTTAAAATGTTTCATATAATTTGCTTATCACTTGGTTTCTTTAGTATTTTCATACAATTTAACAACTTGTATACGATTTCATGAATCGAATAAAAGTCAAAAGCCTAAGTCAATTCCTTTAGAAATTTCTGCTTCTTCATTTTTGTCTTTTCCTTGGTACTAACGAGTGTTAATATTAAGGAAGTACAACAAAATTAAACAAGTGAAATTCTAACTTGTAAATATACAACTTACTTAGCAATTCGTTAGCAACTCACTCACCGATAATAAAGTAGCAACAACTAAGTTATACGCAAATAACCATCTGAAAAATTAGTGGCATTGCCAATTTCTAAAAAACTTTCGTTAAATAACTGATTCCTGAATAAAATCTATGTATTCAGATGAAATTCACGTTATTAATGCTGTGGATATAATCACACAGTTATTTTTATGTTAATAGTATTATTTTATATTTTAAAGTTATATGTGAAAACAGGTATAGCTCACCTTGGTTGATTTGATGAGCGATGCGTATATAAATAGGACGCAGTTAGTCAGGAAAGAGAACAGAGCAGAATATGCAGCACTCGTGCTGTTTCATATATTTCCATATGCATATTTAAAATAAAACTTTATTTTTGGGCCGCCTAGACGGGGAAATAGTTAGTGACTCTGACTGCCGTACCGAAGGGCCTGGGTTCAAATGTCGGAGAAGGCATGAATGTAAATTGTCTTTCCCTTCATAGGAGGCAATGGTGACTTCCCATTGTGTACCTCCATAATAAAATCACCACCACCTCTAGCCTTAGATGTGCTAAAACCTAAAATGGTTAGTGCCTAAAATAGTTAGTCATTAAAAAATACTGGGGGCCCAACAGAACCTCAGTTATTAAGCTCTTAAAAAAGCTTTAATACTAAAAAAAAAATTAAAAGTGCTATTTTTCCTATCAAGTGCTAATTTTCAAATTTTCCCACTAAGTGCCTTCGGAAACATGTTAAATCTGTCATTAAATTACTAAACTGGTAAGACTCTACGACTGAACAAAGGTTCTCGAGAATCGGTATTCAAGATTTACTTGCACATTCGAGACATTTCGTGATAAGTTTCTTATGCACGACAGCTATACATAGCTTTGCTAATGAAACAGTAAGGTTGCAGATACTATACATTAAATCACAAATAAGCGATGCGATGAGCGATGCATATATAATGAGCGATGCGTCTCAGTATGGAAGCGTAGGTAAATATAATAGTCAATAAACAAAGATAAGTTAAATGGCTAATATTAACGTGCTGCACGTAGGTCGTCCCCAGGAGTCCACTGTCGTCCCCAGGAGGTGAATCATAGACTTTCCAGTTTATGGTCACATGTGTTGATTGCTACAACACTAGGACACATACAATACCTTTAAGGTCTTATATTCTGAATTCCTTGCTGAGATTTGGAACAAGGATTTTTCGTGATGGATCGGTATGTGGACAAGCTGTCCTGACCTGATGAGCAATGAGACGCTAGCAGATGCCTCCGGATATGTTTTGCGTAATAAAAAATACTGAGATTCGAAAGATATGCGTGACTAACTGATTCAACTATAATCTGAGATGGTTCGCCTTTTATATTCTTGTTTTTCATAACATAATGAAATATAGATATACTGCACTTCATAAAAGCTCGCTTTAGGTCACTTCATCTTTACTGAAACCTAAATTACTGCCTTTTCGGTTAACGAAAGAATTCGGAAACGGTTCTCGTGTTTAATGAAGAAAGCCGAAAAGCAAAGTTGCCATGCAGCGTTTTTTCATCCAACGACTGCAGAAAAGTATGGCTTTAATTTTGGAATAGCATATAGATTTAAGAAGTTTTGATTCTTTGCGATGAACCGTAACTTAGAAGAATTTCAGACTTAGCGATCTCACCTGAAACATTTCATAAAAGCCAAAGTAAACTACAAAAATAGACTTAGGGGCTAGGCAGGCATCGAAACTGTAGACGCAGTGATCTGAGCGATACAAAGATCTCTCTTACGCCGTAGATCTATATCTCTCATTCCGACATTCAACTTAATGGCATGAACATCACGCAGTGTTTTTCAGCCTTTCAGTGAACTTATTCTTTTTCAGTTTAGAAAAGCCAAAGAACACTAAACATTTATACTTTTATAGGGACTGCATTTTCATCTCATAATTATTTCTAGGAACTGTCTTTTTTAAACTATAATTATTTCTCACAACTCTATTTTTAGGCTATAATTCTTTGTTAATTTAAAAATTTTTTTTTTTATTTTAGACTTACGTTCAGTAGGACTTAATAGATTTGTTGAAGACTTTCGAAAACTTAAATTTCCCAAGAAAATTAATTGTAAATACTTCCCAGGTTAATTAATTATAATTTCTTCTATGTATTATATTATTTCTGTTTATGAAATTTTTTCCAGGAGATTTCTATATTCCTAAAGTTATCAGTCAATATTTCATCTCAAATTTATTAAACATATTGTGAAGTGATAAAATTACAATAATTGAAAATATTAACCTGAAAAATTAAACATTTTTCAGTGGAATTTTTTAAAAGCCTGACATTTTAGAATGATACCTTTCCTCTCACGCAAGGGTTTAGTTATAAATAAAAAAATTACAAATTTTTCTCTTCGATATTTCAGTTAGGTATTTTAATTCATGCAAGTTCAATTAAATATCTTATTACAGATTTCTATTTTGCAAAGTGGTGATTAAGTAAGAATTCTTTAACAGTAAACTTTCTTCACTGAAATTTAAGACGCATCCCTTTTTTAATCAGTCTTATTTTGGAGGGGAAAGCTACGTGACTTATCCAGAAGTCAAACAACAAAAATCAGCGTTATATTTTCAAAGTTTTCACAGTGAAAATTTTGAAAATATAACGCTGATTTTTGTTGTTTGACTTCTGGATTAGTATTTATTCGGCGTGTCTTAACTACGTGACTTAGTTCATCTTTTTCAGAGATTAAGTTTTGCTATTCTTCTCATTTATTTTGTAAAGTCGTGAGATAGGAATAGCAAGGTTTCGTGATAAACTAAAAATTGAGATTTTTATGCAGGTTATCTAGGTAAATTTTCAATCACGATCTCTCGCAGAATCACTAGCAACTCCGGAAGGAAGCCACGAGTTCTTGAAAGCGCATTTCGATTCTCTTCCCAGGACTCTGCCTACTAGTGACCGAATTGATAAAACTACTAGACACAAGTAGTCCATTCTAAGTTCTGTTCTCTGTGAACAGGATGGCTGCAGAACCTTTCCAGCATATAAGTGACTATGAGCCAATTCGTTTTCATAAGTCCTCCAGTAAGGCATTCTTCGCGTGCTTCGTTGTAATCAATAAACTAATGTAATGAAATTAAACATTAATAAATGTGGGGATTCAGGAGGCCTTGACAGAAACAAAAATTGCAAAATCATCGCATGGGTGTAATAATATGCATTCTAAGCATTATGCTATGCTTGCAGTAGTATGTATTATAAATATAATAGCCTAATATAGGAAAATGTAACACATTTTAGACATAACAACTGTTATCCTGAATACAATACAAAGCTTCCATACTATGCAAAGCTTTCAGAGCTTCATAAAAACGTGTCATAGCTTTCATACTCTGTCTAGGTTTATTCGACTTAATGTCGAATCGAGAAATACATTGGAATGATGTAATGAAACAGTTAGGTCGAGATATGTCTAAACATAGAGATGCGCAGCAAGGATTATACAGCTAACTGATTCTGGACTATTGTATACGAAGTACATGACAACAAAGGCAAATTCCTCCTGATTGTAGAGTGGAAATCTTCTGAAAGAAAACCTCCAAATACCCAAAACCTTTGCTATTTCATCAGGTTATAGCTCTTTCCCGTCATAAATATGATTTGATCAGGTCATCTTAAGTCTCCAAACTTACAGACAAAGTCTGTTTCCTGAGGTTGGAATGAAAATGCACTCCTGGCAATAGAAACCCCGTTTCCATGCTTAGTAAGGCAATTTGAATATGAACGCACACGAAGGCTTTGTGCCTAAAGGAAGGGATGCCTTCGTAGAATATTTTCTAAGGGAAACTGGCTTGTTTTCCTGTTACTTAAGGGAAAAAACTCGAAATCAGTCTGTCTGACGGAGTTTGAACGCGGGTCGATTGTTTTGGTTTATTTGATTATGTCAAAACACTCGAGTGCTATCTTCCTAGGGGAAGAGATGCCTTCGTAGAGAACTTACTAGCTCGTATACACGTTACACATGGGGAAAAACACGAAAACGCTCATGGAGTCAGCCAGCTCGCCGGGATTCGAACCCCGAACCAAACTACCAGCGTTCAGAGTCTTTACCGCTCGGCAGCTGGTAGGCCATGAACTCGGGTCGAACTTCTAGTGGTCAGCGGCCATCAGTACTCGGCTGTTGGTGCTCGCACCATTCCAGGCAATTTATTTCATCACAAATATTTACTTATTAATTGCAGTGTTAAGGAGTTTATTAGAAACGTATATAGTCAAATAAGCGGTTCTCATTTTTTTATAGGAATAAAATCATCTATTTCAACTTATACAAATAGTGAGCATTTTGAGTTTTCTTGTTACGCACTGAAACATTATTACATAACTTGTTACAATGTTGCTATAACTGAAGACTTATAATAAGTATTCACTTCGCATGTATTATATTGCGCACAAGTATTTTATTTTCATATAAATTTAAACTAATGCATTCGAAATTTTAAGTATTTTAGCTTATTTTTTAACTTATAAATCCAGAATAGATAGCGTTTAAGTCAACTTAATTTTACAGATTTGGGTTTCCTCGTAAATTGTTTTAACTATTTTTTAAACCAAACATTAGTAATTGATTAGTAATATATTTACCATATAAATGTATGCTGGCAATTTTCAGAATTGAGTTTAGGTGCATTTTTAACGTTAGACGTTAGACCTGCGGCATTTTCCGCTAATAATAGGTGAACAAAGTAATGTTTCAGAAATAATTTATTCACGTCACCTCATAAAGGACTTTTATATGTGAGCAGATTAATGCAACCCTAGTCATATTTGACTAAAAGTTAAAAACACACCTTTTAAAAGTTATAGCAATTTATTAATAAAGGCATTAGTCGTTGCATGGGCTAAGCCATGAGTCATTTCGTCTTGTCCCTTGGCGTAATTCCGTTCAAAGATTAATTAATAACTCTTAATCAATTAATAACTCTTATTAATTTATAACTGCACTGCCACCCTTTATTTTAAATAACGATTTGATCGGCTAAAGATATTGCGTGATCTCGGTAAGTATTAAGACTGTAATACAACTGATACGTTCTAAGATACAGAACTGTTAAAAGTTTCTTTTTTTTGAAGAAGCAGAGATTGATTCATATAATTTCTGTTTTGCAACTGAGCCTACTAGCAACCAAGGTCGCTTAACACCAGCAGTTCAACACAGACTCAAATCCCTGTAAAACGAGCTGGTTAGATGGAAGTTTTTGTGATTTTCCCATGTATAAAGTGAATATGAGCCAGTTTTCCTTAAAACGTTGTCCACGAAAGCATTCCTCACTTTAAAAAAAAATAGCTCTCGCGTGGATTTGCCTTAACCAATTAACCTAACTTAACTTATGCAACACAAACTTTGTAACATTTTGCTTAAATAAGAATTTCTAGTACCTTACAGATTTAGATGTGAAGCATTCGTATCATGCTGTATGGTGCATTTCGATGTTTTAACTCGAAATGATAAATGTCGATAAATCTCAGTAAAAGATCATAAACTTCTATTACGGCTATCGAAAGGTACTTATTGGTTAACCTCCTGCTATTGGAGAGTAGAAATAAATATCGTAACGACCATAGTTTCTTTCGTAAAGAATAGCCATTTTGTCAAAAAAAAAAGTTAGTATCCAGTGCGAAAATGAAAATAATTGTTAAGATCAATAAATAACTGTACATATATTACCGTATTTCGCGTTTTTTGGTTGCAGCTATCTTGTTCTTTTCTTTCCTTGCATTTCGTTGCTGCTCGTAGTTAAATTAATCGAACTGATTACTTTATGAGGTGCACTTCTATTTACTTACTGATCACTACTGTAATACATGTAATAATGCAATATATGAGATTTTCCTTTTTAAGAAAGATAAGATGTGATAGCTACGATATTTGTTTGTATGGGTTACCGGAAATATATGAAACGACGGTATTCTATAAAATAACCAGACATTTTATAGAATGCAATTTTTTATAGGATGCAATATTTTTAGGCAAATTATGAAATGTGAAAATTATTATATACTTTCTCTAAGCGTTGTATATAATACCTAGGCATTCTATAGAATGACAAATGTTATATAGGCAAAGTATGAAGAAAATGTCATAAAAAAGCTATTAATTAAAAGAAGCGCATCCCCCAAAACTGTAAATGTTATTTTGAAAAAATAACGAAAGAGTGCCATTAAAAACTTTTATTCAAAACACGTTAATAAAGTTGTACAAAACAAAAATTATGCCTTTGTTATTAAAGAAAGGATTATGTATGAATTATGTGTAATATTCATAACGAATATGAGATGTATTTCATACTTTGCCGGTTTGTATTTGGCACTACATAGAATGTTTAGGAAATGCATGAAATTAAATCGTTTCAAATATTACCGGCCAGTTTTCGACATTCTATAAAATACCTAAATATTCTCTAGAATGGCGGCTTTCATAAATTGCCAGTAACATGCGCATCAATAGTAAGAGCTGTTCTCTTTTAAACATCAGAAATCTTTTTCAGTTCAGTACCTTCTTTTACAATTATGCCATGCAGAAACATCCTTGATGAATCTATTTCCTTAAGTGAAGTTTTATATGACAAATTCAATCAATCTCCTTACCTAATTTTAAGTCATAATTATAATGGTTTGGTTTGCTAAATTACCTCAAGGGAAATTCAGCCAGTTCCAAATTATTTTAAATCCCAACAAATGTTCAAAATCTCAGCGATAGACAGAGAAGGGTAGAGCTGCAACTGAGCACTCGGGTAATTTTCGCACACACTGAGTAAGTTAGGTTATTTGAATATGGCAGAGTGCTCGAGGGAGGAGCCTAAGGATGCCCTCATGGATGACTTTCTAAGAGAAACTGGCTCGTATACACGTTAGACATGGGGAATATCAGAAAAACGCGCATGCAGAAAGCCCGTTCACCGCAATTCAAACTCCGGACCGAACTACCAGTGTTCAGCTACTTTACCACTCGGCCGCTGGTGGGCCATAATTAGAACGAAGAACACGCTTTAACTTAATAACAGTTTCCCTGAAATATTTTCAATTTTCTTAGGTTTATGTCCGAAATTTATTTAAAAAGAAATCACAGGGAAATTTTACGGCATAATATTTGTACAACTAAGCATTAAATATTTAAAAATCTTTAAAAAGAACTCTACCTGAAATACAAACATCGCATTCTGTAAGTGTTTTAAATATTCTGGCACCTTCCAATTTTCCCAGAACCTTTGCTACTTCGTTATTCAGGAATCCTAGCGGGAGAAAACATTTATTTATCGGATCTTGAGATGTGGCTCCACCCGAATAATATTTCCTGCCTACGGAAAAAAAAATGCAACCTGAGAGCAGTGTAAAAGGATTCATTTTGTATTTTTTAATAAGTGCATTGAACTCGATTTGAACTGCGAGGCAAAGAAAGGGTAAACACAGCGGAAAAAAATTCTCACCCCTTTCCAGGGTTCGGCCCAGCTGCAAAAAGAAGTCAACGAACACGAGGGTTGGGGCACTTGCCGTGTGACGCTATGTGTTTTAACCTTATCAGAGCCCCACGAGCCAACCAGCTGCTTAGGATGATGCAAGAGGAAAAAAAAGTCACATCCCGAAACAGCACAGCTCTGAACTTAAAAAAAAAAAAAAAAAAAGAAAAATCTAGGACCAGGCGGAAGAGGCGGTTTATTAAAAAATAAAAAAGAGAAAGAGAGAAAAATAAAGAAAAAAGAAAAAACTCTGGTAGTTGACCCCTTTCATTCTACTTTGGGTAGTCCCCGTTGTGTTAGGGACGGGTTAAAAAATGGGGTTAAAAAAGGAGAGCCTTTGTAAAAACCCGGTCGTTACTCTTTGCCTTTCGATAGCTAATTTCTTCACGACTTTTCTTCATAGCCTGGGAAAAATCTTCCAAGGGGTTGAAGTTTGTTCTCAGATGCCGTAAATTTTGCGCGGGGAGATTTTTTATTTCTATAAGGCTGTTTCTCAATTTTTTTCCCATTTTGGAAGACATAAAGCAGTTTTTTTTTTTTGAAACTATCTTGGGCAACCCGGCTCACTATCTTCCCTTAGCCTTATCTTACGTTACCTCACTGTTGTTTCAACATTCTTTTTTCGGTCATTAAACTCGGTAATAGTTTTTTTTCCTTTTTCACTGCCATGCGTTTCGGAGATTGCTTCTGCTTTTGATATCATGGCATTTTTTTACTGGTATAATAAATTGTTTTTCATGCAAGGTATTGTTTTTAAGCACAAATACGTCGTTTCAAAATGAAAAATAGCCTGTATTGTTTCTTAATTCGATGCTCAATTTTTTTTTTTAATTTAAGATTTTTTTCCCAAGAGGATGGTCACCGGTGATGTAAGATTTTGTCATATATACACCTATTATGCTTCAGTGGAATATTTGAAGTTACCAGCTGGAACATTGCAAATTGAATTTCATGACAAGTCAAAATTCTTCTTAATTTTGTACTCTGTTATTCCGAATTTCCCTTGATTTAATATACGTTTCTTCATGAATTTACGTTTATTTGTGTAAGCTTAAAAGATTTAATAATGTGAGTTTCCCTCACCAAACTTAATCGTCAATTCATAAAAACTTGCGAAGGTATACGAATAATAAAATAATCAGTTATACGAATAATTGCAGTAACAGTGTGTAAATAAGCATCTAAAACTTAAATACGTACAGAAGACGCCGCTTAGTGTGATTGCGGTTGATGTTATCTTTCAGATATTGTTATAGAGTCCTGATCGTTCGTATAAAAACATGTAAAATACATCGCCTATTGTGATTAACAATTCTGTTAATGTTATCAAAATATTATAGAATAAATTTTTCAAACCGAACTAAATTCTCCAAATACGGTCGAAAAAACTTTTTTTAATTGCCAAATGACTGAAAAATGTCAGCAAGTAAGGGATTAAGGCACCAAATAGCTTAGTTTTTATTTTAGTCAACCATTTAAAATTAAATTATAAAGCAACCTTTTGTTTACTAATTCAGAAGTCAAACAACAAAAATCATTATTATTGTGTCTTAATTATAGAAAACCTTTTGTTTAGTTTGGAGTAGATTTTGAATAACTGATGATTTAAAAAAAAAGGGTGATCAGATACTGGTCTCTCTTCTTTAGACAGAAGATTGAGACAGAAAGTATCTACCAAGGGCTTTCTGAAACAAATCCAAAGATGTCATGTAATGAAATTTCTGAAAAACAAATATGTGATTTGGTGAATTCTCTATAAATGCTGATATAAGAGACGCCCTCCGAATATCAAGATTGGAGGTACAGCACCGGTAAAATGATTTCCAGAAACATTAGAAACAATTCAAAATGAACTTCTGCGTAACGATTGCAATCAAATGAACACTAGCATAACACTAGTAGCGACTTTATTGCCTAAAAGGCTGTAAAAGTATGTATTTATATGTTTCTACTTATATTAAATTAATTCAATTCTATTACTAATTTGAAGGATATTTTTCTCATTTTTTAATGTTACAATTCGGTTAATGTTATAGAAGAAACCATGGACAAATGCGATCACAGTTAAGCGGCGCCTATTCTATAGAAATATTAGAATAAATTACAAACTGCAGATGTGTGAATGTTGCAGAAAAAAAATCAATCTCAGCAATAAACCTAAAATCCACATATTTCCACCTAATTTAAAATCCCATCCCATTCAAAGAAACGATGTGATAGGGAGAAAAAGTAGAAGGTAAATTACATAGCTTAATAATGTATACATTTTTTACATTTGCATACTTTTACATAATCAGTTTCTAATTCTTTACCAACAGTTCTTGAGGCTTGTCAGGATAAACTCTTCGATTCACTCGTTGTTTGGGCACTTTATATATTTTATCTTGTTAAAAACCCGCATCTAGCCATACGTATAATTTCATTGTCTATTGTAAATGTTTATTTTTATTTCCCCACCATGTCAGTGGAATTGTAAATGGGGAAATATGTGAGTATTTTGCCTTATTGATATGTATTATTGATATTCATTTTAATATCCATACATCTGTAATTTCCGCGTGATTTATTCCGGTGTATCATATTTTTACCCTTTTACTCATATATTTACACGTTATTACAGGCATTATTGTTATGTTTGCCCAATTTTATGAATTTTCAATTGATTTTGCGTGAGAGAAACTCAAAAATGGTTAAATACTTCTTTTAAAGTTTTAAGCAAGATTTAACTCATTTTGCGGGAAAGGTTGGAAACTGTTTGAACAGAATTTTAAGGAAAGTTGCGTTTCGTATATTAATATTGCGAATATGTTTAAAGAAGTGAACCTCAACACCTTTTGGTCCCATGCACCTCTTTCACCATTGCTAGACGATCATTCCCCCCTTTTCCAAAACTCGAAACATGTATATGCATTTAATCAAATTTAGATTATTTTTTAATGTGTTTTATAAACTAAATAAAATAAAACATAGAAAATGTTGGTAAATGCAAAAAATAAACATAGTTTTTTATACTCATAAACTAAATATTAACAAGTAAATAAAAGGCTGATCCCCCTGAAACTATGAAATTCTTCCCAGCCGCTGGTTTACTGGCATTCTTGTTACCTCAGTCATTCAAGTTAACTAATTACATCTTCCTCATAGCTATTTCCCTGAACAGGAGCAGAAATACCAAATTAATAGAGTATATGATCACTGGACTGCTCTGGCATTTATTACCGTAGTATTCAGGATTTACTATTATTATTAATGTTACTAGTGCTGCCACCAATAATTGTAAATAAGAGATTACTCTGGACTGTTACATTAAAAGTTAATTATCCTTTTATCTCAAATACTTGAGACAGGACTTCCGGAAAACAAACTCTTCGAATCATTAAGATGTACTATCAGGTTCAATGGTCCTTCTAACCTTCTTCGGGAACATGCAAGGACCTGACTCGGAACAGAGAGCTTACTAAAACTATGTTCAAAACTGTGGGAAGTAAACAGGATACACAAGAAGGGTATACAAAACCCTTTATTTTTCTCTATTTTACAAAAACTTCCGTACTTCGGAATACACCGACCCGCTACTTGGGGTCTAACGTAAAAATATAAAAATAGAACTAAACTCTAATTTAACGTTAAAATAATAAACGTGGAAGATTGGCCTTATATTAACAGGAAGCGTATGTAGTACAGAGAACTGTGAACACTACAATACGTTTAAATTTATCAAGAGGATTAAAACCTCTGGCCTGGAAGCAACAAGCAACTGCGTAACTTCTCAGGTAAGCGGCCTGCTTCGACTCACTGCTTCCTCTCTCTCGCTTGGCAAAAAGCCACAACTTAAATACTTGGCGTTCGCCAGACAAACTTTGCATAAAAACCTTAACGCTTATAATTCTGGCCGGAAATAGAAAATAAGAAGTGATAGTAAAGATTTAAAATAAAATAAACGTTAGTAAAACTTAAGATCCTTACAGTACTTCAAATGATATACACTCTATTGCATAAAAATACAGCAGAACTCCGAATCAACTGGGACCGCACCCCATCCGGATAATTGGCTTTTTTTCGAAGAAAAGGTCTATGTACGTTTTAATTAATTACTGTATGTACTGTATGTTGAAAATAGGAGAAAAAAAGCTATTTTTAAAGGAAAAGAGGTTTCAATTAATTAACTCTTAAACACAGAGGTGGGTCTATATGAACACGCCAATATTTTAGAACTGTGAAACTGCTTATAAGTTATATAGTCATTCTTCTCCTTTTCAGTACTTTCAAGCTGACATAAAATATAACTATTCCTAAATTTTTATTAAAATCTATCCATTAGTTTATTTTAAAATAATTTTTAAAATTGGACCGCGGTCATATAGACCTCATCTCTACTTTTACGTTACGTTTTCTGGCATAAGAGAGAGATGGCTCTATTACTACTTGAGTGTCGAACTTGTACAAGAACTTAGCTCTAGAGGTTTGACATATGTCGGTACTATGAAAAAAATAAGAGAGAAATAGCAGGTGAATTTTTTCCAAATAAAATGAAAAGTGAAAGATCTTCTCTTTATGCATTCACAGATAGAATGTTTCTCGTTTCATATGTGCCTCAAAAATTAAAAAGTGTTATTCTCATTTCTTCAATGCATCATTCGAAATCAGAAGACCTTGAAACTGAGAAACCAGAAATAATAACAATTTGCAATGTGACTAAAGGAGGTGTAGGTATTCTTTAGGTTACTTGATTTAAGTGAAATTAATGCACATGTAATACATCAGTCGTTAAAAGATAGTGCTAAATTGAAAAAGAAAAAGGAATTTTTGATGGAGTTATCATCGGAATTAGTGAAACCACATATGGAACGGAGGATTCAAACGGTAATTGTGAACCGAGAAATAAAAATGTGCATTCAGAGAGTGCTAGGAGTTTCTAGCAGAATCTATTCTAGGCCAGATGTAACTGATACCCCTAAAAAGCGTAAAACATGCCTTTTTTGGTCCCTCCTAGACTGAGAAGAAAAACTACCTATCTATGTTTCAGCTTCAAGAATCCGACATGTTAATGAATATGCCAAGAGATTTTGCGAAAATTGTGTTGAAAATACTTAAAATAATGCCCTGTAGTTTTTTAATATTCTTTACATATTATACCTTTTTGTATTATTGATATAATCCAGATTCTGTAGATGGAAAATTTATTAAATAGTTTAATTTATACGCATTTGCAAGTAAGTAGTGTTTATTTTATTTATTTGATTAAGTGTTTCGTACCTTTTCGTATGTGATTTAAGATTAAACTTTAATGCATTAATTTTAGAGTTTTAGGAAGAACTAATTACTTCACTATAACAAGCAAAGCGTATTAATGCTTATACATTAACAATAGTACATTATTTTAAAATTTTATATTTTTAAAATGCATAAAACAGAACACGGTCTGAAAGACCTCTCCCCTGTGTTTACGTAACAGAAAATGAACGTCTGTACTTAAGGGTTAAAATGAAAAGGCAGCACTTTTATGTACATCTTATATAGCGTACTGTACAGCACTTACAAGACAAGCGGCATTTCTTACGAGGGGACACAAGCGGCATTTCTTACGAGTGAGAAGTCACTTACAAGTGACATTTCTTACTTTACTTACAAATGAGTCATTTCTTGCTGAACATACGGTCAAAGTAGGCTGTTTGACTGTCTTTATCCGTTTTCGGACAACGAAGTTGCGCATCCGCTTGACAATGAGAAATTGCACGTGGTCACACTCGGGCTGACGCTCCATCCACTTCAACGCAGTTTCAAGGCCGGCAAACTTTTCACTAGCTGATCATCCCGTGTTTGCTGCTTCAACCTTGATATTAAGGTCATCTTCTTCCTCGACACTTTCTTCTCTCACACTTTCAAAAAGTTTATCATCATTTAGAATTTGAAACCAGGGTGTGACAAATCACACACCATCCATTCTGCTGTATCCTCAGCACTAACTTCTGAATATCCAAGAATTTTCAAAGAATGTTTCTTAATTCCTCAAGTGACACGTCATCCTTATCTTTTGCTGTTTCTTCCCTCTCTCTTTTTATTAAATTCTGAAAGAGATTCGGATAATCACCGATTCGGATAGTCGGAGCTCCGATAATTGGAGTTGTACTGTAATATCTTTTCAAGCCGCTTTGTTGAAATGCAGATGTAGCTTTCAGACGGCTTCCATAGCCTTGAGAAAAAATTCGAATCCCGGAGAAGCCCTGAATGTTTGTAACTGTACAGTATGTTCGGATTATGTTAATTTTATTAACAGTTAAATGGTAAGTTCCTTTCCTGTCAAATTCTTAAATTTAACTTACTACTTCCGGCCAGAACGTAGTTTTGGAATCACTCTGAATACTTAATGAGGAGAAGCGGTATTTAAACCGCGAAGTCTACTTGCTGAGTGAGAGAGAATCAGAGTTTCTGATTTGCGCACGTCTGCCTTTTGGCTACTCTCTCTCTCAAAGCTGTTATTACGCTCGGCTGTACTCAGGCCCTTGTTAAGCTTCATAGTCAAATAGAGTTAAGAGGTCAACTGGATTAGAATCTTGATAGCTTCGGCTATATCTCTTTAGTTAATCTTAGTTTTAGTTTATTTCTTAGTCTCTTAAGTTCAAGCCCAAGTGTTGGCTTTGATTGTACATTCCAAGACGGAGTTTTGTTAAATCTTAATTGAATAATAAAGGGTTAGTTACCCTTTCATCTTATTGTTTCTTGTCACACGAACTTAAGCGATTATTCGCTAACTAGTTCTTAAGGTTACTCACTTTTGACTGCAATTACACAGTGGTAAACCTCACAAATATATTAGCAGCATGGGAACACTTAAAATATTGTAGTACAGAAAGTTCTGTCAACAGGCTGGTGGTAAGGGAAGAGGGGTTGGGAGACAATCGGATTTATTCACCAAGATGTCATTCTTCAAAACTGAGATGGAGAGTCCCTTTTCTCGAGGATGTAATTCAGTCACCTCTTGTGTTGCATGCTCAGTAACGTTCTAGACTAATAAATGTTCTAGACTAAGATGAGACTAATAAATGACCGAAGGGTTTTCACCATTCCCGACGAATGCATTGAGTTGCAAGTGTCTGGCAATTTGGAATGATATTTCTTTTTCTAAACAAATGCGTCAGACATAATTTCATTTTCAGGCAGTTTCGTTTTCAGGCAGGGGAAAGGAAACTTGAAATGCTTGATATTTGCTTTCCTTTGTCTTAATTCAAAAATAATATTCTGCAAGAATCTAGATATATTTTAAGAGGAAAATCGCCTTATACTACTAGATTAAACCTAATAATTTCAGGGAAGCAAAAATTGATAATCATGCCTACAGTTATCAAAAATTTTAACTACTGTAAAATGAAGTATTGACTGGCGTTTCATTTTTGCACTAAAAAGAAACACAATCAAATTAATAGTCAGCTCAACGGAAAATACTTAATAAAATAGTATCATAAAAAGCTTTCCAAATCCATTTATAACTTAAATTGAAAACATTTAAAATATTTATCTTTTCATCTTCTAACACTATCGACAGAATAATCAAAGCTAATTAATGAAGACATTAATAGAAATAAAATAAGTGCAAAGGAGCTTTAGAGATTATTAATTATAATATCTACAGATTTTTAATTATCATATTAATTCTTTCATATTTATATCTAATACATTACTACTTTAACTTAGTCAGCTGTAGTTCAGCAATAAGCAAATATATTTTCAAGTTCGAAATATTTAAAAAAATAATAATATTAAATATTTTTTTAAAATCTTATTTTGAATACACAAAATCTGTGATAATGAACCCAGTCGAGGGTCCTGGATATTTCTGTAAAAACATGAAGCATGAAAACAAGCTTAAAATTGCAAGCATGCAGAAACAGTTATTTTACCACTTTACACTGGATAGCATCCACATTAACTCAGAAACACAATTAATCCAAGGGCAGTTAAAAAAATTACAAGAAAAAGTTCTAACCTATACCATATTTAACAGAAAAATATTATTTACGACTTACCGACATTTTCAAGAAGTTTCACATGAAGAAAATTCAATTAGTTAATTCAAAAGAAAGGGAGCAAGCTGCAAGTAACGAAAGAAGAAATAATAAATAAACTAAATTATTAGAATAGTATTTTTATTTTTAAAGAACAATATTTTATTCTTAAGAAACAGTCTTATTAAGAAGAGCATTTTAAAAAAAATAAATTTTACAGGCGAACTTGAACAATATCATTGATTCTCAAACTCGGTAAAAAAAATAAAAATAAACCCTTTTCTTAATTGCACAGTGTTTATACATTTTGGATTAAGTGCAATAAAATTACATACTGATAGGGATAAAACAGCTTCTAAACTTATGATATCATCTGCTATCAATGCGAATATCACACAAGCTTTTTTGTTATTTCCGTACAGTTTTATTTTATGCTGATGATCTATGATGATAATTTTTCCATTGCTTAACCATAACAAACTCTTTGGGATCCGCTCCGCTCCCTGTTGTTATTGTGACTAATCTCACTTATCTGACCTAATCAGAACAAGACCATGAATTTTATCGTGGCAAAGAGTCCAAGGTTACGTGTGTCGTTGGCTCTTGCCAACGACACCACATAGGTGACAGTACGACTACATAGGTGATTACGTTGCTCAGTTCCAACTCAGTTTTGAAAAAGAGCATCCCGGTGGACCATCCGACTGTCTTCCCCTCTCCCCCCGGTTTGTTGACTCAGGCGAACGCCTGGGAACTACTGGTTAGGATCTGTATCTAGGCAGTCTCAACCACGGGGGTATATAAGTTGGCTTCACAGGACTAGAACCCGAGTATTGTACTCAGGTTGGTTCAGGCTTGGCAGGGACCGTATTGGTACTGTCGTGTCTGTTCCTTCGGCTGGGATGGAGCAAGAACAAAGATCGTCGACCGAGTCCCCGGGGGTCCGACCCCATTCAGTTCTCGTGGCGGGGACTGACAGAGTGGACAGAGCACCCACAACAATGTAAGTTTTGCCTATGGAGTGGTGCCCGGAGGCAAGGTGACAAAGTTTTAACATAGCAAAGTTTCGTTCTGCCCAATGCTTTGTAAAAGCCGGGCGGGGACTGCGGGGGGTTGCGCCCGCGAGGATGAGGTCCCTCGGACCATAGATATCTAAACTCTGTATGGGTCCTCTAGAATATGGACCTGGGTCGGAGATCTATCGTCTGGTGTGTCTGTCTCTCACCCCTCTTCTCCTGCCATCAAACCACACGAGAAGGCTTTTGGCTTGTCGTATATTTTAGAGTACCTCCATGCCACATTTACAGCATCCAAGTCACTATACATTTACATCATCCATGCTTTCTAGGAATTCGAAGCTGGGCCCTTCGATACAGTAGTCAGAGTCACTAACCACTATTCCGTTGGGCGGCTCCGCTCCCTATTAATTGGGTATAACTGCACCTGGAATAGCTTTCGACTCGCCGTATATTTTAGAGTGCCCCCAAGCCGGAAAAACACTATGCGTTTACAACATCCATGATTTCTCCGAGATTCGAAACCGGGCTCTTCGATACGGTAATTAAGCGTCACTAACCGCTATTCCGTTGGGACGCTCCGCTTTCTGTTAATTGGAATATGACTGAACGAAAGCTAACAAAAGTAATCCACCACTACTTGAAGGGGAAACGAAATTAAATAAAACTTTTAGACTAACCGGCATACACAAATGATATACCAAATCTTATCATGGCAGCTGGTTTGGATGGTACAGTACAATCCTTGAATGCTCCATTTTTCTTCTTGGCGATTCTATTTCTAAAATACGCACTCTTTGTGCATGTTAAATTGCTTCATATATTATCGTCCTCAGTCTTATGATGAATGTATTTTCGTCTCTGAGAGTATTAACTTCAAAACGTTTAGCCGGGCAGATAGCTCTCGTGTGCTTTGCCGCATTCTAATAAGTACAATCCAATATAATTGAATGTATACACTCTCTAATGCTTTAAATGTTGCAGAATTTTGCTTTCTAGAACTTACGGAAGCAGTTGTTCTTTTCCTTCATGATCAAGATTTGATGTCAGTTCTTCAAACTATTTGAAATTTTCAATATTTTGAGTTTTCAATATTAATCTTTCTTTTCCAGTTTTTAAGTTTGTTCATGAAACCTTTCAGAGAATCGATGAATTGTAAGTTAGTTGTGTTACTTCCTTTCCTTTAAAGGTTCAGTTCATTCAGCTATTAAAAAATGTCAGCCAGATAGACGAGGCGCATGTATTCCTCAGCTTCACATCAAACTAGGAGAAAATATATCCTTCTTGAAAAGTCCTATGCTTAAAAAAAAGATTTCAGCTATTTGAATCAAAATACCTCCTGCAGCCGGTAATGTTTTTGAGATCAGCGCTTGTTGATGTATCATACACTGATTTTCATTCACCGTGGAGACGTTTCGGACGTACGTCTAAAATGCAGTCTCTGTTTTTCAACATGGTTGACTCTCCATCATCAAGCATCTATCAAGCATCGGTTTCCTACAAAGTATAGTCTAATTGAAAGAAACATGAAATATTTCCTACAATTTTGTGATGAAAACAGACACTCCTTTATAAAGGAATCTGAAATAGAATAGCTTGCAAATACAAGCCAGCCGGGAATACGATGCTCGATCATGATGAGCGAAAAATAAGCCAAAAGCATCAGAAGTTTTCTTCTTCATAGCTGGATCACTGGTATCAGTGACTATACGCATTCTTCTAGTAGTTCTGCATGATGGTGATATTTTGTAATTTTTTCCTAATTCTTCATTTCCCAATATACAGTTTCCAATACTTTAAGAGATCAGGATATGATCAGTTTCTACAAAACTATGTGTTTGTTCTGGCTTTGCTATCTCAAGTTCATTGAAAGCTTCCACAAGCTTATGATATAGTTTTTTGCGGAATCCAATTTCATTTCAAGAGTATTCCCAAATAGTACTAAAATAAAAGCTACTGTTTTTGTTCTTTTCTATTCAGATTGAACTCCAAATGTTACTTCAAATTTGTTGGTTTCATAGAATCATTGTGAAAGCTTTGTTACAAATAACACACTGAGATCATTGTTCTTGATGTCAACAAATGCGAATCCGTATTGAATATATGAATTATGGTATTCTCGTTTCTTAGCCCGTTTGAAGATCTCTATCAGACGTGGATTTATAGGACCGCAATCGTTAGGGCCTCGCCTCACAAATTATCAACTAATTTTAGAAATATATTAAACATGCTCTTTGTCTTAAGAGGGGGGGAGGTGTCTCAAAGGGTCACGTGAAGTGAGTTACACACTTCACAAATCCCCGATTGGTTTCTAAATAAAATGAATAAATTTTATCAAAATGTGCTTATACCAAAAAAAAAAAAAAAAAAATGAGAAGGGAGGCGACTAGAAGTATGGCACATAGAATGTACAAAAAGGAATACCAGCATAAGCATGAATATGTGTCACATCATATGGCTTTTAGAAAAGGCGAAATGGTTTGGAGAGCGTCGCAGTAGCAAAGATGCGAAAAATTCACATAATTGAAATATGTGGAAGAAAATTTTTTTATTGGATCGTTTGCATCTGATTAAAGAAATTTTCTGTGGTTTGATTATTTTAACAGCAAAATTTATGCCTTTGCTTTTCTTACCTCATGCTTTTGTTAAACTTTGCATTCATGTGAGCCTAGTACAGCAAGCGCCGCTTAAAGCGATCTTGTTTATCCATGACTATTTTGATAACCTTATGCGATGAAAATATCATTGGAATTTGGCTAATTTAATATACATATGATTAAAAACAAATAAATACTTAATTTCACAGAATTTTTTAATTAAAGAAAGAGGTCATTAATAGTTGATTTTTTTGCAAATTGGGGTTGAACATAGCGCTTAAAAAGTCGAATTTATCCCTTAGACTCAGATTATTATGTCTCTTGTTAGACATCATGACAAAAATCACTAAACAGAAAAAATAATGAGCGTTTCCTAAACAGAATATTCGTAAAAGTGTACCATTCAAAACGAGCGAAGAAATACGCGAAAAAGCAAGGTCATTTAGAATTCCATTCTATTAAACAATTTAGTCCAGATGGTCTTGGATTCTTAAATCCGGCTAGAATTCTTGCTTTGGTTAACTTAAATAAAATCAAGCTGCTTGGCCTTTAACCGCTTACCTGGGGATATGTTTATGTCATTTGGCAATTTATGTACTTTATTTCGATCTTATTTGACAATTTTACCGTTAATTAGGTAATAACTTTACTTCAGATTTAAAAGTTAATTTCGACTTCAGATTAAAATGTTATCAAAATGTAACAGAGTAAATATTTTAATCTGAAGTAAAGTTTTACTCCATAACTATATTACTCTAGAACATTTTGATATATTTACTCTATAATATTTTTTGACATAGGCTAAAAATAGCTGGTGCCCCCCCCCAGAAAAAAATTATAACATTAACTGACTTATTGATCACAATAAGAGACGTGTTTTCTATATCTCTGTATACAAATGGGCAGAACTTCGACAATGCTGTAACAGTATACAAATGGTAACATTAAGCTCGATCGCAGTAAGCGGGGTCTACTGTTTTGCAATTATTAGAGCCTACCAGTTTAAAGTCGCGTGGAAAGCGCCGAATTTTCCATGGGAGAATTCCTACCCTGTCGAGGTCCTCTGATCTAGCTTGAGTTTTACATCTGATTCATTTTGAAAATTACTCACTGGCAGATTGTAATAACTCTTCTGGCTTCCTAAAGTATTTTCTACAAAACTCTCAGGAAACAGAATATTCGACATTTGAATCCCATACGGTCAGTTGTACCTCTTGGAATGCAGAAACGCTGTAAAATCAGAGTCTTCAGAATCGAAATCAATCTGCCGCTTACTGTGAGATTCATACCTAATCGTCAGCATCTGTCGGGAGAAATTATTTGACAAAGTAAAAGTTTTATTTACATCCTCAATGAACAGGTTTATGCCAAATCTGGGAACAACAAAGTCCAGTGTCGTTTGTTCCATGTAAGGCATGCCACGTTATCTTTACAGCTTTTGAAAATATCCAACTAAGACAACAGGAGGGGGGAAAAAACTTGTTTTTCCCTCAAAAGATTTTGTCACTCTTTAAATGATAACGTTTGTTCTTTAAAATAATCTTTACTATAATTCTTACTAATAATTTAAATCGTACGCTGTAGATTATTTTAAAAACTACAGATATTAATTGTAAAACCGTAGTAATTAAGCTTCATTCTTGGAATGTTTTCTCCAAAATTCTTATGTAGCAGCACTTTAAATCCTAGAGATTTGAATACTATTCAGTCAGTTGAATCTTTTAGAACATAAGAACGTCAGCATCCATATAAAAGTATTTAGAGAAATAACAAGTGTTTTCTCATAACTTGGTTGGATTTGTTCAAAAACCCATTACATTATTTCTCGTACCTTTGGATAACAAAATATATACCTCTGGCTGAGTACGTTCGATTGTTTTATATTTTCGCTTTCCAAGTTAATATCTTGAACGCTGCTTATCTTCAATGAAAATCCTGAAACTCATTAGCTGCCTTTGACTAAAGGAAAAGTTTCACTAAATTTGTTTTCTTCCATATTCACAACTGAATTCCTCAACCACTTTCGAAGAATTAATTCCTTAACTACATTTTGGAACATATTCATTTAAAGGAAAGATTTGACTCAGTTTCAGCCAATTTGAGTTTTGTTTTCTGAACTCATAATTCTCGTTTGGAAAAGAGTTTCTCGATCAGTATGTGATTCAGCTTAGTTTAGTTTATTCGAATGGGCAAAATACACATCTGACTAATGTGAAGGGTTGCCTTAGGATAGGAATTTCTAACAGAAACTGTCTCTTATTCATGCTATACATGCGGAAAACACAAAAGCCAATCAGGCAACTAGCGCATTCACATGGGCTCAAACCGAGGTCAAACTGCCAGGATTCAGCATCGACCACTCGGTCCTTAGTGAGACATGGGATTTCCCCTATACACAGTCATATGAAACATTTCTCGATATCCTTCAGTATTAACGTTCCATTTTGACAGTCTTAGTCAATAATTTTATATTTTAAGCAATCTTTGCATAATAATTCATTTAAAAATACGACCAGATTTTTACTCATTTTAATAATGCAAATTTACCTTTAATTTCCCCATTTTTTATGTATTTATTTTCTTATTGAGAACTTTATTATTATATAACAAGAGTGGACAAATTTCTTGCCAGTAAGAGTAGCAGAGAGGTAATCAAAAATATTCAAAAGCCGCAGCTAGACATTTAAGGCTTGAAATTGAATTTTTTTTAACAAATATTTATGCAGATTTAAAAGCATAAAAACTTATGAACAGAAGCAAATGTTTCAAATAAATATTTCACTTTTTAAGAAATCAAAACAGATGTGATGGGTCAATGCAAGGTGCCGAGGAACTGTAATCAGATACAAACAATATTTTAAAATCGTCTGTTAAAATAACGGAGATTTTATATAAAAAGCAGAAGTTTAGTTTAAATTCTCATATAAGGTATTTCTCCCGCCTTCTTAGCAGGGCTTCCTGGTGTAGTGGGCAGCACACTCGACGCGTATTCGAGAGGTTCGAGTCCCGACAAGGGCATTTCTTATTTTTCATCTCTCCTGCTTTCAAAGAATACCTAATGTCTCTACACAGTGACACAGTTAGCATGAAGCCCAATATACGAAAATAAAATCAAGCCTTAAATCATTTAATCAGGTAAGAACTGGACTCTAGATGCTTTTGTTTTTGTCGATGAAAAATACTACACATACATTCGAAGTAATCCTACAGTAAGATTAGAGATATACCAATGACTTCTTATGCTGCTAATACATTTTTGTAACTATTAGCTGTTTAAAATATAGCATTGTCAAGATGTTAAATATTACAAAAATGGAAACCTTTGCCCTTAGTTTATTGCGTTGATAATTTGTGTACGATGTGCAGTTTGAAAATATGGAATACTCATTATAATTTAGGAAATATATATTTCTGACTGCTAAAAAAGTGTGATGAAGTGGTATCTACGTAGTTGAGTCACATAGAAAAATGACCAGCTATTTTGCGCTTTGGATAGCCGTTGCTAACGTTAGGCCCGAAATATAAAATAATTTATGAATACTTCAAGAATCTGACCAAGAATGAACAAGAATGTGTAAAATATACTTATATCTTGATACAAATATGAATATTTTATGAATTCCTCGTAGCAGATGAATGAGTTATATTTAAGAACTAAGTAAGACTTTCTTAAACGAAATCGTACCATTCTTTTGTTAATCGACGAAATGTTATTTCAGTTTTATTAACGGAATGGCATTTATTATTGATATTAACTCTTACTGTTTACAAATTATTCCAAACACTTCTTTATTCTTAAATGAGGCTTCTATTTCTTATTAATATGTTCTAAAGTATTTGTTTTGGTCTTTGAGTAGGATATGGTTATTCCAAATAAAATATTCAAACTAAATTTAATTATTATCTTCAAATTCCTCATTAAAAGTAGATATGTGTAACTTTTGGCCTCTGCTGCTCATTGTTCAAAGCCCGAACTGATCAATAACCCTCAGAAGGAGGTACTGATCAAGTATATCCTGAGAACTGTATAAAATATGGATATTTAGATTACTGAATATGAGTATATTAAACAGTCTATAACATATTCACATACATTTTCATTCACATCTTTCGGGTTCTGATAGCTCGAATTGACCAAACCCTCAAGTATCTTGTAGCTTCACCAAGACTTCAGGCTTCGATCATAACATATAATACATCAAGATTAAGTTATTTGAATATTTCGAAGCAACGAAGGATATCTGTCTAAGAGGCGTGATGACTTCGTGAAGGACTTTATGAGGGAAACTCTTATTAACTTTATGTATTCACGTTACGCATATACTCTATCATACAAAGCTTCAAAAAGGTGTATAAAATAAAAGATTTTTAAAGTAGATATTTTCTTTAGGAGTTCAATTAACAAATTAATCCACTGAAATCTTAATATTTCCAAAACGATCATATCGGATGTCATTATGAACCAGACCAACGGGATTAAAAATACTTGCATAATTATTGCTGAGTTATAAAAACAACTGTGCAAATAAGAATATTACCGAAAAGCAATTCCGGATTATAGGTCACTTTACAACTTTTATGTTACGAACGAAAAGATTAACTTAAAGGTTGCGAAGGTGGTAAATACTGGATATATAACATACTTTGTAAATTTTTAAATCAGTCTCTGCTATTTTTTTACTAACAAACTGGCCAGTTTCTTTCACTAGTCCTTAGGAAACCGTAGAAGATTGTTAAGGTTTTACTCATATGCTCTTTTTCTTGTCTTTCATTTATATCGTGAAGAATGTTTTAAAAATCGAAATTAATGTTGAATTGAAATAAAATCAAATTAGTAAAATAAATAAATGAATAATTAATAACTAGATAAAAACACTAAAACGCAAATCCCTGTTATTTATTTTAAAATCCGGGACACTTGCAATAACTTTAATGATCCCTTTATTACCAAAGGTTCCCACGTTTCATTTTAAACACGTTTTGTCACAATTTATTTTTGAATTAATTTTAAGTTTTTATATCAACGGTTAGATGATTACAAATAGCGAGACATAAAACTTGTTTATCGGATAAGACGCAGCAATCTACAGCTAAACTCTACTACGCTATTTCTGTAAACAGAATTAACAACAGTTTATAACAATAATTATTGACAGCATTTTAGCGGATTCATTGAACTTGTTTGAATAATTTGCTTTGAACTGAGTTTTATTATGACCACATATTTGCATTCACTTGTTGCGTAAATCCGTTCTGTTTGTTTAGGAATTAAGACTTTGTTAAGTATACGTGGGTTCGGGTTACGGGTTTCTCTAAAAATAATGGTAGGTTTTTCTGCTTTGAAAGTAGTGAATAAAAATTTGATCCAGCCGAGAATGTATTTTTCATTGCTACTTCTGGCGATTTTTTTAATTTTATTTCGCTTTGTATTTAAAAAGTTTCGGCCGGCTAAACGCCATTTTGATCCTGGCTTACGGCCTGTTAACTTTGTTTGGAAATACTGTTACAGGACTGATTCATTTTTGGTTATGAAATTTATCAAATTTTTACTTATTAGTTTAAATATGACACAAAAAACTGTCTTCTAAGAAACCCAAAATTTATAAAATATATCAAGAAATGAATTAGAAAACTGTAGATAACGACAGCGGAAATCTGCTCCCTGATCCTGATGAAGAATTGCAATTTATCATAATCGCTTCATCTCTAAATGTTTGCTCCTCCCAATTATTTGATATTTCATTCTGTTATTTACTTTTTGTTTGTTAGCTATCAACACTATCTTTCCATGTGACGTAAATCAGAAAATGTTTACAACTTTTCTTACATACATATATGTATATATATAATATAAGACAATCAGTATAAAAGAAATCGTAATGGCAATAATCCAAAGCACAGTTAAAAATACGCAGCAAGAAATGAAAAATTAACCAATTATTTTCATATCACTATAGGAATAAATTAATGAGTATACTTCAGCCGTAATAGATAGCCACGTTTCAAAGGTTTTGAGATGATCAATAAAAGGATTTTAATATAAAGAAGCTATATTAATTTTCCTTAAAAATTCGTTATTTTGTGAACTCCTCTTGAGAATACCAAATATGGTAGCCGGAAAGGAGGCTAGAGAATTAAGAAAAAGAATGAATAATATATCAGAAGAGAAAATGAATAAACTAGATGCATAAAAATGCACAATGGTTGCATCAAAAGAAAAAATACACATGAAATGGAAAGAAATGAAAATAAAAGTAAAATTTGAAATGAATTTTTTTTTACGTTTGAAATGTTGATACCAAATAAAGACTAAACCATTACTAGATATTGAAAATCAAAATATAGTTTTCAGTTTGTGAGTTAAGACGTTCTATTGAACAATTGATGCCACCGGAATAGTACTTAATTTTTTTATAAAGAATTTTGCTACATTTAAAGTAATTGTTAAAATATGTGCGGTTAAGGAAAGAATTATTTATTAAAGTAAACAACATAATTTAATGAGGAAAATAAGGAATTAAAGAATAAAACGGTTAGATTGAGCTTCAGTAAAAAGAAACAGGAAGTGTGGAAACGTTCAAAGTTATAACAATTCATGACTTCAGTTCTGCCTTGTAAGATAATTTTGATACCAGACATGTTAGTTTTTATAACAAAAGAAAAAAAAAGATACACTTTTCAAAAGAAAATAAAAAAAGGAAAATCAAAATTATATTCAAATTTAACATATTCTGTGAATTCGGGATAATAAATGCCATTATAAATAATTAACATTTAATAAGGTTGCTATGATATTAAGGAAAATAGACCATAAAACGTGCAAGAACTTATAAAAATGTAGATTTTAAAAAATAATGTAATTGCATTGAAATCCTAATAATTTATTCTTGTGTGAAAACGTTTGGGGAAATTATATTATTAAGCTTACCGATATTGTTCTTAAATTAGTTTTTCGAACATTACTCTGATTGTTACTTATATTATCAATCGCAAAGAAGCTGGACTTATTTTGAACATTTTTTGTTAAAACAAGTTAAAACTATTATTGGTTTCCTAATTTAATCTCTGAATCGCTTTCTTTAAAAGGAGAAAGAAATATTTTATTTCTTATAGGTGTATAAATGTGGGGGCAAAAAATAATGTTTTTGACACAGCAAAGAAAAGTAAGAATTTCGTATTTTTTATTATAAATCTGAATTATGAGACTTATTTATTTAAATATGCCGGCTATGGGCAATTAATAGATTGTCTGTTATAATGAAAGATGGACATACAAAATTATTACAGATAGTGTAGCGTATTTTCAAGTAGGATTTTGGTAAGGATTGATGATTTTGAATCGATTGCTTTTGTTGTATGTAATGCAGAATTTCTCTTTGCTTTTAACAGAAAAGAGTAACATATTTTGAAAAACTAAACCAATAACATCATTCTTAAAAATCAAACGACAAATTACAAAAATCAGTAGGAAATTAGGAAGATTGAATAAAATGTTTTAGGTGTTTAATTCATAAATTACAAAGAAGGTATTTAATACATAATTTTAATAATTATTTATATATTTAAAATTAATTTAATTAATAAAAATTAATTTTTTATTTAAAAATAATATATATGTGCACAAAAGTTAATAAATACAAAGCACCTGAAAATTTAATCCAATTCCCCGATGAAAGCAGCAACAAGCGAAACAAATCGTGGTAGTACTGCAAAATTAAATTAAAATAAATAATACGTTTAAAATTCAATCCATAGTCAGTTCGGGGGAAAACTATACTCAAAAACCAGAAAGCACAATCATAGTGGAAAACTGCAAGAAAAGAGGGCAAAGCATTGTCAAAATCAAAAATGAAATAAGAAATTTACACCTTTCGCTGCATCTGCATGAGGGGGTTGGTGTGACGAAAGAAATTAATAAATGAACCTGTTTCTGAACCAATAATAACACAATTCAAAGTTTAAAACTTAAAACAATCTCAGTAATAATTTAGTAATAATTTTTTTTCAAATTTTAATCCGGCCAGGATGGTTTCAAAATCTACATACGTTTTTACATTTTTTTCATATATCGGATTGTTTACTTTTGCATATTTTGTGTTTTTGGACTCGACCTGCCCAAACTAATATTTCTATGCTTTTTAAAATTTGTTTATGTTTTGATGCTTTAATTTTGCGATTTTTACACTCCTTATTCGGTCTGTAGTGGTTGGACTGATAAAGACACAAATTACTTTGTTTACAGAGATTATTTAAGCTGTAAATTTTAAATTGTGTCTTTATTGGTTCAGAGACAGGCTGATTTATTTATTTATTTCGTTGCACTAACACCTTGATGAAGATACAGCGAAAGATGTAAATTACTTCCTTTTTTGGTTTTGGTATGTTTTGCCCCCTTTTTCTTGTAGGCTACCGCTGTGCTTCTGGTTTTTGCATATGATTTTTCCGAACTGAGTATAAGATGAATTTTAAACGCGTTATTTATTTTAATTTATTTTGCATTATATATATTGAATTGATATTACATAAATCAATTCATGCTTTGCTAAAAACCAGAAGAGTTTTTAACGGACATGGAAATTAGCCAGATTAAAAAATACTGTTTAATTTCTTATTGCTTTTTCTAAATGCATTTTTTTTTCTAAACGCAAACATTTATGAAATCTATTTTAATAGTGTGGATATTAGGTATGACAATGTAGAACAATTTAAGTTTCCAGATGTAAATATTCTTTTGAAAATCTATCATTTAAAAAAGGAACCGTAGCATAAATGTAATTTATAGCATATTTTGATAAGCTAGTTTCTACTATAGATTCTTTGATACGTGCTCCTCAATTACAGTTAATAATTTCAGACATTATTTATCCTTTTTCCTGACTTAGATTGTCACGTATTTTTCGAACTTTTTTCGAACGTATTTTTCGAACGATTTATTTGAAAAATAAGAATCATGTATTTTTCACGAATTTAGAGTCAGTAATTAAGAGGAGCACCTAATGATTTGATTACAGTAGTTTGGAATCAAAGCATTACAGTTTTTGTCAACCGAAAGCAGGAGTTTCGAAGGAAAATAACAATTTGGGACTCATGACCTAAGCCTCATCCAACTGCAAGACCATCTATAGCTGCTAATAATGAGCGGAAAAGGTATGTAATAACTTGGTACAAACAACTGTTGTTCTCAAATGTGTGAGATTTGAAAATTTATTTGGAGGAAATGTTAAATTTGCATTAAAAATTTTTAAATATGTTCTGCTGTTAGTTATTTCACTTATGCAGCAACCGCTGTAGAGTTGTCTACACAAAATTTACGTTTTCTCCCTTCTATCTTAAATAAATAAATAAATAAATAAAAATAAAATTCTCTCTCTGAAAGGTACCTATTTACTGTAAAAAGTCAAACCTCTTGCTTTTACAGAGTCATAAAAAATATTGAGAAAAATATATTTTCATGCGCAAAATAGTTAAGATCACTTCTAAGAAATTTATGAAGTTTTATTGTACCATTTTAATTTGATAAACTAATACGGGCATAATTAAGGTAAAATAACACGTCGAACAAATATTATTTAAAAGTCAAGCAACAAAAATCAGCGTTATATTTTCAAATTTTCACAGGACTAGTTTTGATGGTTTTACCGAACCATCATCCTCAGCTGCCAAAGCATCATCCTTTGCGCTTTGGCAGATGAGGATGAATGTTCTGTAAAACCATCGAAACTAGCCCTGTGAAAATTTGCAAATATAACGCTGATTTTTGTTGTTTGACTTCTAAATTAATACTGGCGTGTTTGCGTAGTGCAGAATTATATGTTTTAACTCTAAGTCGGCTACTTTTTTTTAAATTTTGTTCTTTCTTATATTTCCTCGTCTTTCAAATGTTTATCTAATCCTCATATTAATACGCAACTTTTTCATCAATTCAAATCGTTTATTAAATTCAATGACAGAAGCTGATAGAAAATAAAATAGGAATTCTAAAAATTAACAAGAATGAAAACTGAAATCACAGTTTTTCAGTTTTCACAAACACGTTTTTGGATATATATATATATATATATATATATATATATATATATATATGTGTGTGTGTGTGTGTGTGTGTGTGTGTATGTGTGTGTTTATACGGATATAAAATAGTCATGCTTGGCAGTGCGATTCGTAAGAAATGATTCATTTCATAAAGTATGACCTAAGGAATTTTTTAGAATTCCTTAGATATGTTTTTTATTCTGATTTGAATATTTTTTTTTAATTTAAATGTATTAATCTTCGGCTGAGTAACTTAAGAGCTTCTTCCCACTCAAGAGCTTAAATACGATTTCTGCCTTAAAGGGGAAAATGGATTCAAATTCGCTAAAACATATTTAATTTATACTTTACTTATTTTTTTTATTTCCATCAGAAAGTCACATATATTTTTTATGTGAATCAGCAGCGTAATATTTGCATTATGTTTGTTCACTAATAATCGTTACAGAAAATGTAAGATGTTAAAACACCTTAGTATTAAGTTAAAAATAAAACTATTTCTTTCGTAATATTTCCTAGTAATTGAACAGATGTTAGTATCTACGATTTTAAACAGCCTTTAGACACCAATGTAGATGCAGAATACGCGTTATGTTACATTTGTATATGACACTTATAATAAAAAATCATAGCGTATCATATTGTTTAGAAAATGTACAGTAGCATGACACTGTTTATCAATAAATTGTGCATCCAAGATATTTTGAAGTAATTTCATACAAAGTAAAAATTCTGACAGATAATTCCAATTTTCTGAAATGAGATAGTTACACGTTTATGCAAACATGATATTTAATACATACTTTAAAATTCAACTGGATTAAAAAGTGATCTAAACTTCAAAGCTTCGTTTTTTTTCTGACCATTTTTTAACTTTTGGTTGATAAATGGGAAAGCTTTATTTTTAAGTGTTTCAAAACCCTGAGACTTCGAATTCAAACCAATATTGCTGTCATGTCTATATCAAAATATATAGAACCTACTATCAAATCCAAGTGATGCGAGTAATAAAATAAATAATAACAATAATAAAAAAAGAATGAAACGCACAATTTATTTTTATTTTGTGCGAGATATAAACCTTTAAGAAGAAAAAACGGAAAAGGTTGGAGGAAAAAAAAAAAAAGACTTCCTCTTTTAAAAATGCAAGAAGGAGGAAAAAATAGTTATTCTGCTGCAACGCATATCGCTTAAGAATTATAAAACAACAGCAAGAAAATTTAATTTCTTTTTTTTTTCTTTTCCCTCTCTTAGAGGGAAGTTCAGAAAGAAATGCAAATGCTGGTAGCGAGCATTAAGAACGTCTAAAATAAAACAGTTTCAGCTAATGGATAGCGAAATATTTTTTTTTAACCTCCTCTTTTTCTACTCATATTCCAAGGTATAAAAAATTTCTAGGATCTAAATTCTCATTTTTCTTAAGCGCATGATACTCTAGCATCTAACAAAAGGAAAAATGGCCATCAAAACACTTATTTTTTTTCTGCAAAAAGATGCAAAAGAAGAGGTGTTGTCATCTTTTCTTTCGCATAGGCGAAACTTCTGAAGAAAGATTCAGTTAGTGTGACAAACCACTAGACGGCGCCGCGGTTTCTGCTGCCCGTCTTTTCTCCAGATGCACCTCACAGTACTTGAATAATTGCGGCTATTCTCCTCCCCAGCGATAGAGATCTAAGGATTTTATATTTTTATTTAGTTGCTTATTTGAAAAGGGGATTTTTTTTAGACTTTGCTTACTCTCTCTTGGGTTACTATGCAAGTTTTTAATGCTTTGTGTTATATCGTACATATCATCCTTTGACTTTCCGAAGACTACGAGGTAGCTTTTTGCAAGCAGTGACGAAATGGCATACGTGAAACGACGTGACTTGTGCAATTAATTTTCGGGAAAATGTCTAAGCAGCTGCTTAACTAAAGCTTTTACCGCCTGAATTTAATCTCCCTTCTTGATACATAAGCAAATAATTAAGAAAATGTCAAAATGACGCGTAGGAAAATAAAACCCAATGTCTATTTTTGAAGAAAAATTTCACTGCCAACATTTAAAAATTATATTAGTATTTTTTTTCCTAGTGTGTATGTGTTCGCAAAACCATCGATGACATCGTAAAAGTCTGCTTGATTGCTCAGTTGATGTTATCTAAACAGTATATATAAAATTGAAGTCTTTCTTTTGAAGTTTTGCAGTTTATTCCAAAATACAATCTCCAGAACAAAGTTCCATATATTGCAATATTAATCCAATTTATCTCAATTCCTAAATAAAAATCATTTAATAAGTACAAATGAATATTTTGTGTTTAAGAAATCTTTCTATATTGTCTACATAGCAGCAACACTACATCGATGGCTTCGTGGGCAGAAAAAGCAAACAAAATAATAATATAATTTTTAAATATTGGAATTTAAGTTTTTCTTCAGAAATAAACGTACAATTTTATTTATTTATTTATTTATTTATTTTTGTTCTATATGCGGTTTTGACATTTTTTTGTAGTTATTTTTGTATCAAGAAGATAAAGTAGAGCAGGAAATTCAGTGACCAACTCAGGTGACAAAATCAGGAACAGCGCCGAGCGGCAAAACTTCTAGCTGCGTCAATAATTGCTCAGATTTTCATTGCGCAGAGCTTAGCAGTGTCATTCGTGCACAGGATTCGCTCGTACGTTTAGAAGTCCCCCCCCCACAACTTTCGTCTGTGTGTTGGACTGTAGTACTATTTACTGTAGTAATTTCCGATTATATTTTAAAGTTGACCATTCCAGGGGGAAGAAAAAATGATAGAATACTTAAAGATTAAAGAGATAAGCATTAAATTTAGATGCGCGAAATTCCACTCAATGTAAACAATTCACTTTTGATAACAGATGTTTAAAAAAAGGAATATCATATACGGATACGCAAATTAATGAATGTCATAAATTCAAACTAAACAAATGAGTTAAATAATGCGCTAAAAGCTGAAGCAAATTTAGTAGGAACATCGAAAAAAAAATATATATATATAACTTTTTCGGAAAAGTAAATTATGATTTGATACATCAAAATATTAGCATTTGATACTTCAAAGACCAAAAGAATGAAATGTTATTGTTTCAGTTTGCGATTTTGTTTTATTTCTTGAATTTATTTTATTGTTTAACTTTCGAAATTTTTTTCTCTTTTAGTATGATGTATCGCTTCTAGCTGTTTTGGAAAGATTCTAATTATTATTATTATTATTTTTTCCTTTTTGAATTATTGATATAAAGATGCAATCCGTTTATATTTCGAATTTCTAGGAAAAAAGCAATTTTTCCCTTTTTAATTTTTTGTATAGACAAAATTCTGTAATGGTGATTTAAATAATTGTGGAAACAGACTCAGTTACTCTTTTATAACAAAATTCTCACTCATTATTAACTCTAAGAACAGTGGAGACCTGGAGACCTAGCAGTTGTCCTATTTTATCTTCACTAGTTATTCATTGCAGCAGCAATGTAGAATTTATTCCCAATAAAGCCAGAAGGAAGCGCTTTAAATGCAACTACAGGCTGTAGAAGTTTGTTTATTGACATAAAAAATTAATTAAAAAAATAATAGTAAAATATGAAAGCTTTCAGATTTTATATTACTCCCAAAGGAGCGTTTTTTTAATGTTTTGTGTGTTACCTTTATTTATTAAATATCACGTTCTTCGCACTTAAACCACATAGAATTCAATTCAACAGCAATATCGCAAAATATTTAAAAACAGCATATCTTTAAATTTTCCGATAGACAGTCTGGCGCGCTGGAGCTATAAATGTTATTTTCCGTGCAATGTTGCCATTGCTCGCTTTCAAATCGTGGAGATTGTTAATCAAAAATTCGCAAATTTTGCTTTTCAAATGTACCGGAAAGATGTCTAAAGGGAACGCCAAATATTAAATTTTAAAACTGTACAGAATTTTATTCTGCAGAATAAATTTATTTAAAAAAAATTAATAAAAATGTATTACATATAAAAAATTACAGTGAAATACAATATCCTTTAATACAAATTTTAATTATCTTGTAAGAATTATGTTAATTTTATTAACAGTTAAATTTTAAGTTAAAGTTACTTTCCTGTCAAATTCTTCAACTTACTACTTCCGGCCAGAACGTAGTTTTAGAATCACGTCTGAATACATAATGAGGAAAAGCGGTATTTAACCACGAACTTCTTTGATCTTAGCGAGAGGGAATCAGAGTTTCTGATTTACGCGCGTCTGCCTTTTGGCTACTCTCTCTCTCTCTCTCAAAGCTGTTATTACGCTCGGTCGTACTCACGCCCTTGATAGCTTCGTAGTCAAATAGAGTTAAAGGGCCAACTAGTCCAGAATCTTGATAGCTTCGGCTATATTTCTTTAGTTAATCTTAGATTTAGTTTAATTCTTAGTCTCTTAAGCTCAAGCCCAAGTGTCGGCTTTTATTGTAAACTCCAAGACGGAGTTCTGTTAAATATTATTGGAATAATAAAGGGTTAGTTACCCTTCCATCTTGTTGTTTCTTGTCACAGGAACTTAAGCGATTATTCGCTAACTAGTTCTTAAGATTCGTCACTTTCTACGGTAACTGAGAAGTACACTAGTGAAAATCTTACAATCTTTATACATAAATTAACAAAGTTCCCGTTGCCTTCTGTCCACAAACGTCCAATATCCAAGAGAAACATTAAATAAAAAAACTGCACAGAATTATGGCCCTCATTTTTCCGAGTGGCAACAGTGTTGATAGCAGCAACAAGGGCAACAGAGCTATATCAGCAACAATGGCACTGATATAATGAGAGAGAATTATCGATTTGATGCGATTTCGTCAAAAAACATAAAATAGAAAAGAATGTCATTTGAATTTTGAAAAAATCGCTTCGAGGTGCACTGGTTCTTATCTAGATGCACCTATGAACCAAATTTTGTAGCCCTGGGTCTATTAACTTACGCGCAGAACGAATAAAAGACACACACACAAACAGATAGACTTTATTATATGTAGAGATAATGAAACAGATTCGGAATTCGGGCGTCCAGGTCTTGATTCGGATGAAAGATTACGTTACTCAAAATTTGATGGCTCTAGGTACCGTCGTTTTCCACAATGTGAGAAACATACATACATTCATGCAGATTCTTCATTACTTAATTTCTTTAAATATAATACAGGGCGACAATATTTCGTGGCAACAATTTGAAAAGTGAAACGGACATTTATAGTGAAACAGCGCAAAGTGCCACTTCGAAACTAATAGCCATTTTGGGCTACCACACATTTGGTCTAATAATTTGTTGAATAAAACATGCTTTTAAGAAGAACAACAGAAAACGCATGCGAAACAAGAAAAGGCGCTATGGAAAGGCATTCGTAAGTTTAATTGTTTTTTTGCTCATTGGATTCAAAACATAAACATTCATGTGGAAAGAAAATTGTGTCGACAAAAATTTTGAATAATAGTGTTTTATGTCACATCCTATGATGTGCGAAGTATTAAAAAGCGATACGTCAGAACTGCTACTGAGATTTCAATTCCAAATTAACTTTGAAAAATCAAAACTCTTTGCCTCAAAAAGACCTTGCCTAGGCAAAATACACATCGGGAGATACGCGAAGAAATTAGCTAGGTTTTCTTACTCTGATTAAGGTGAAATATAAAATTAGATGCCCTTCCAACGCCTATAGTTTAGCAAAGCTCTTTATATCTCCTCTAAAAACTTCCATAAAGAAGGTGTTTTTTTTTTCATAAGAAAAGTTTATCCGTAAATTTCTAGAGACATATCATCTGATCCTCTAACACGGCCTATTTTCATGCTTTGAAAATACTTTTAATTCCATGCAGTGTAAAGAGGATATCTATAGTGCTTTGAAAGGAAGTTACTTTTCCTCTTTTCTCAACGTGATAACACTCATTTTCATCAATGAAGCATCATGTTAGGGGAAGGGAAGTAGGAAGGGAAGTTAGGGGAAATGCCAATAATTTCTTTCTCCATAAGCGATATTATGCAGCTGTAGCTAGTTTTTTTAATATATGCCGAAATTATTTTGGATTTAAAGCTTATCCCCCCTTCGGTTTTGTGAGCATGTGGACTTATTCCTTAGATATTTCTTCTATACAGAGCAGTGTGTTTATTGTAAATAAATGAATGTACACTTTTTCTCCTTAATTTATTTTCATCAATATTTTAGAATCTGGCGCTTTGACGTCGCAATTTTTTTTCTTACTGCTGCAAAATAAATAATCCACTACGAATAGTACTTTCTCTTAGGTGAAAAATGTTAAATAACTTCCTGATCATATGAGCTGCATTGTTGCATGCTTAAATATTATTGCATGCACTGCAATATTGTTGCATGCATAATAAACTATACTCGAAATATTTTCGGCAATAAATAGGAGAAGGATTATTAACTTTTAAAGATGCGTGTAACAAGCTACACAATGCTCAGGGCTCTGTAGACCGACTATAAATTCGGAGTTCATTAAAGCGTCATTCTGGAGTATAGACGGGCTTAACGCGTGAGCCAGAGTTTCATTTTATTTTGTTCGGTTTCTTAAATTTAATAATTTAGTAATAAACAGGTTTCCGCGTTTTTTCATAATATTTTCTCATAAAAATAAAATTTGTATCGTTGGGAATCAAATTATGAATAAATTTTAACTTGCAAAAATATTGTCCACAAATACAATGTTGAAGACAGAGTCAGTATTTTATGCATTGTTTAAAATAATTATTGCTCTGAGATTTAGTGCACCTCATCGTAATAAATCTGCTTGTAAACTTAAGCGGATTATCTGAATGGTTCGCACCTACAATTCAAAACGCTATACGCGATCTAAGTCAAAGAGAAATTATGACTTAAACTCATTAGAATACTATAAGGCGTTCAGATACATTACAAATTAGACGCAGTAAATGTAATACTGCAAAGGTTATTAATCGTCATTAGAATTAAAAGAAAACGTATGATATATAAGATGAGAGAAAAATATGGTCACATGTCTAAAGGAAATGTTATGTGCTCCTGTATATTTCACAGGTAAATAATGACTGGTATATTAAACTAGAAATTTAATTTTTTTTTTCATTTCAAATAAGAATCAATAAGTGTTCCCCAACTTATATGAATAATCGAGATGGCTCTGAAGACGTAACGTGAGCGACTGCATATCAGAATGATCTTAGGTCATGAGACGGGACAAAAAAGATTTTAATGCTGCATTTTTGCCGTTGACTGTTCGAAAATAATGAAAACGATAGTTCCAGTCTGAAAATATTCTCTCTACCAATGATGCAGCAATACTGGTAAGAATTTGGAAGCACTCGGAAACGGCAGGCAACCATTTGAGCCTGGTTAGCACTTTTATATAGTGTTCACCTTCATTTTTCAATAATTCTATTTTTAATTTATCTAGCCCACCAAAGTTATGGACGTAAAATTCCTCATTTAAAGATGAGCTTCCAAGTCATTACATATGAGCATTTCTGCTAGATCCTAATAGATCGGATTTCGAGTTGGTTGTATATTGGAAGAAAAGGAATCAAGATGCAAACAGAGATGGTCAATTTGGAAGTATAATTTGAAAAAGTACCATTTATTCATGGTATTTTGAGGAACTTTGAAGTTTTCACAACCAAATCCGTAACGCTCAGAAGGCTAGACATCAAATGATGCAATTAAAAGCACAGCTACATTCGGATCCTCTCTTTATTTTAGATATAGTTCCACAAAGTGTTCATGGATTAAGTTTTAACTTATTGAAAAACCTGAGGATGGGTTACACTGAATTTTTGGATACTTATGAAATCTATTATTTATAGGTTATAACAAAACAAATTCGTTCACAATATCTGTTGCTAAACATAAAATAAATAAATCTTTAGCATTGTATCTTTTCAAGATAATTTTTTAAAATTTAATTTTGACTGTTCTCCTAACAATTATGTGTACATATTTGCGCAGTTATCAGACATAATAATCTGCTATTGAATGAAAATTCTAGTTTCGTGATAAATATTCTAGAATTAATTTATTTAAAGTTTTCAAAGAGTGAGACTTCAAAAATGGCTTTCAGGTTATTGATAATGTAGATCTGTGATAGAAGAAAGTTTTGAAAATTTTACCTACTCTTAATGTTAGATATTGAAATTAAAAATGATATTAAGAAGTACACTTTTTTAAAAATTCGATTTTTTGTTGCGAGTTATATATGCTATTATTTGTTTATTGTTATTTAAAGGCACAATTTATATTAGGTATAAAGACATTTGCTAAACAAACGTGAATATGTAAGTAAAGAGTAGAAATTTAATACTAATTTTGTTATAAATTAGGAAATTTTAAGCCCTTTTTAAATTTTTATTAATTTATTTAAGAAACTTTAAATGTGTTCTTTTATACACTAAGAAATATACTTCTGGAATTGTTGGGAACGTAGGAAATGAACATTCAGGAGAAAATGAAGAAATTATGAAATAAATCCTCACGCCTATAAAATAAAGTGATTATGAAGATATTGTCTGAGGAGTTATCAAAAGACTGGGTTCACTTCTTAATTAAACTGAACCAGCACGTAACCGATTCTCTATCGAATCAAATAAACGAGCTCTGAAACTGGCTATAGCATGAATTACATGGTAATGAGAATAGAAGAGTTAAAAAGTGGAGAAAATCCTAGATTTAAAATTTCGTATACAGTTTAAAACTTCATGATAAGATTAAGCAAACATTCAACGAAATTAAATAAAAAATAAATAATAAATAAAGATTAAACAAAGGTGCATCAATTATTTCATTGTTTTATTTAACAGCATAAGTCAAATTTTGCTCAGTGATGAACATTAAAGTTAACAAAATAAATCAATTCGTGTAATTAATTAAAAACATTCCAAAGACATTCGTTTTTTAGAATTTTTCAAAGGAATGAAATCGATGAACGTTATGCTCTCACCAGTATTCGAACTTTGGACCTCCCAAGCGTGCTTGAGTTACACCACGAAGGCATGCGAAAAGAAAGGAGGAAATGCCTCATATATTCCTCCTTTTAAAAGACGAATTATGGGACGCAGTCGCCAAATCGTGGTGGTGATGACAAATTATCATCCACTGCCTTTTTTAGTTCGGGGTCCACTGTAGAAAAACTCCTTTTTTTCAGAATTTTTTCGAAGCAGGGAAATCGAAGAAATCTGCAAAGCCCTTCCCAGGATTCGGATTCCGGACCTCTCGAATAGGCGTCGAGCTCGCTTCCAGTTACACCACGAAGGCATATGTGGAAAAAAGGGGGAAAATACCTTATAACTATAGTGTACACATTGTTTCCGGTAAAAAAGTTGTTCAACATTAATGTATATATAATACACATGTACAGTATTTTAAATTAAATATAAACTTCGGAGCAGGAATCTCGCCTTTGCTTTCACAAAAACTTTACAATAAACTGTGACAAAATTCATCGCTAAACAATGAACACTCACTTTTCACATTTTTCCGTAGAAAGGGAAAAATTCGTTCTTGCTTTCACGTTCCAGGAGGGAAAAAGGAGAATCCCTTTGACCTTGATAGCTGACTGCATCCACAACACGCACATTCACCTTTTCTAATATAAGCTAACTATGCTTCAGGTGAAAGAGGGACAGTAGGACAAAACTTCACCTCTTGGAGAAAATATACTAAAAGGTAAAGCTGCTTTAGGAAGTTGGCAAAAACATTTTACGAACATCAAGGCCTCGTTAGTTAACATAAAATTTTCATGAAAAACAGTTTGTAAATACATTGAATTGAAATAGATAGATTTTTAAATACTCTGTGAAATTTTCTTACTCCTATTAGAAGTGAAGGATCACATTTAAAATTTTGACTCGTAATGAAGGAAGTAAAGAAGACACATCTGGTTTGCCCTAAAAAATGTCAAGTAAATAAAATCAGTAATATAGGTTGAAGGCAAGAAACAAAAATTCAAATCTTTGAGCTGCTCAATGAGCATAAAATTCTTTTTTTTAAATCACTTCTAGATGTTTTTCCAGAAACTTGTATGTAGCAAGTGAGGAGCAAGTAATGCGCATACCCAAAAATAAAGGATGAAAGCAAAGAAATAATTTTAAAAAATAGTTACCAGTATTTTTAGAATGTTCATATGCTGCAGTTTACCGTTGGATGTTGCATAACTAAAATTCAGCGGCGTTACGGGAGAAAAGAGCAAAAGCAACAATGTTTTTTTTAATAAATCAAGAGCAGGTTTTTGACCTAAATTTTTTCTCTTGCATAAACAATACATTTTAATAGCATAAGAAGAAAACGCTAACAATAGTTTCCCTTTATACAACATATTTTCTACTGATACTTTCTACTGAAGTTATTCATAATATTTTTTATTGAATTTTTATCACAATATTTTTTATTGAAATCATTTAAATTAAGTTTTTTGTCATATTATTTGAACAACCTGCGTCAGTCAGGAAATAATTACTATAATTTGCAAAAACTTGTGCGTGATGAGGAAGGTCATTTTCAAATTATCCCCTCCAAAGTTTAGTGTTTATTTTTTAAAACATTTTCGCATAGTTAAACATAATAGGTCTGTTTAATCACTTTTAATCAACAAAAACAGTAAATATGCAGCACTAGAATCGAAGGGTTAACTCACATAGATTTTCCTTTGAAATGGGAAGTAAGGAGTTAGGACACGGTTATGCTGACACTGACCGGGAAAGCGCAGTGCAGTAAAATAAGTTAGCGTTCTATATTGCTTGAAAAACTATGCGAAAAAATAGGAATAATTTTTAAATTGCTATATTACTACGTATGCATTTTACATTAAACGTTTAAAATGTTAAATAATACTCACTCATTAACTCTAAAATGACAAATTAAGTACCCAACTTTTTTTAGTATAAGGTTTCGTTTCAGAATTTGTTTTAAAATTTTTTTAAAGTTTGTAAATGTTTTCAATATAATTTTCTAAGAATTATTATTTTTTCTTCAATATTTTTGTTTACCTTTAGATTTAGATTTTGTTTACCTTTAGATACCTTTAGATTAGGTAGTCTAAAGGTATTAATAATCTTAATTTATGAGTAGTATGTCAAAATCATTAAATCTGGTATTTCTTGCAATCATCATTTTTGTGTTCGACCTGTTTCCTTCGACGTAATTTGAAAGCCCTATGCATTATTTTCGCCACTATGGATCTCTTGCTTTCGATTTTACTGGTGTTATTTCTAAATTAAATTGAACTTTGTTAATTAAATTTAATTATATTTACAAATTTAATTAAATTTGATAAATTTATTTTCGGCATAGTACTGTTTCTTTCTTTCCTCGGCAATTCAGTCTAACGATTATTCGTGTCATCTTCATAATCATCGTACAGAAAATGTTTCATGCAAATTCTCGAGTCCTTCAAAATGCTAAAATCATTTCTTCGACCTTTATACATGCATTCTTTCGTCAAAAGCAATTTCCTTTGGGAAAGCATAAATTCCAGTATCTCGTCTATTTTTATGTCTGTGTTATTGCACTTTGCAACAGCGCAAGTATACATTATATAAACGATGCTTTATTACACAAAAGTTTAGAAGAAAACTATCTAAAATTATATTTAAAAATGTTTTTTAAAAATATTTACACTACTAAAAAATTCACATGATTAAAATGTACATGATTTGGATAACCTTACTAGAATATGATTTCGCATTACAACGTGACATTTTAAATGTGTGAAAACAGAGGTAATCCAGTATAGTGACGTCAGACTACTTTCTCTTAACTTCCTTTGCGAGGATTCGACAAGGAGTCAGTTAAAGAAATGAACTATTAATTTCACTACTAGAAAAGTCAACGTGTTGTTTGTTTTGCACACCTAGGAGTACACATTTTTGCCGTAAAAAGAGTTTGCATTCAGTAGTATGAAGCTCATTTATAAACTCTCTAAACCGAGAATTTTAGCTAAAATAAGACATTGGATTTACGTGTTTTACTCCATATACTGCAAGTAGGATAAAAAAAAATTACAGGACTCTAAAGCTCTAAGGCAGCAGGTAAAATCCACACTTCTTCCTAATTTTGATGCACAGGTTTTTGGATCAGTTAAAAAAAAGAATTCAAGTTTTTTTTAATGGTTTACTATACACATTCCACAAGCTTTCTTCGATCTACTTTCGAACTGCACGCATTTAACACTTTGGCCTAGCAGATTTCAGTTTTGTATAAAGTCGCTTATTACTGCAACAGGTCGCATGCCAAAATTTGCTCATTTTTAAATTCACTTAAAATAATAATAACTGGTGTGACAGGAAACCGGTGAGTGACTACGAAAATACGTATGTAACCTCCTTATGGCTACATTCCATATCAACCGTAATGCTTTATGAGTCTCGTTAATAATTAATTTTTTGATATATTTGTACATTTGTTTATGTGGTGTTTCATTATACCATTATTTGGTTTTATTCTTTACATTAATATGGTATAATTCTTAATGCTTTTGGTACTATGAGATATTATCATTAACAGTTTGGAGAGCAAAGATAAAGCGACGAGTTCAGAGAAGTTGATTTTAAATACAGGAAAACCTTGTCAAGCGCCAATTTGCGGCACACGATTTCAGTCCTACGCGGTATCTTAACTGTTTTTATGTGATTTTCCGAACGTTAGCATTTTATTTATATGTGGTTCAAAGTTCATTCATAAATACTAAATGCTTTCTGAATTAGTTCTAGTCAGAAGTTATCAGCAATTTTAAAGGATCTGCACTGACTGGAAATTAACCCAAATAAATTGCACAAATTACGAAAGCAATTGGCGGCGAAGGAGTTTCAGTTATAGAAGAAGGAAAAGTCAAAATATTAATCAAGAAATAACGAATGAAGAACTGGATGATCTTATCACGCAGTGAAAGCAGAGATAATGAAGAAGACAAAGCGACTAGAACTTTGAGGAAGTTAAACAGATTGTTAAAAAAAGGCAAATGAATTGCCTGACTTTGCAATGGAAACTGAACCAAACGAAGAAAGAAAAAGTTTATCACAGACACTGAGAAAATCTCTTCTCCTTACCGCGAAATTTTTAAAGAGTGCGTCATTTATTGTCTGAAACAAAAATCATCAGCTTTAAAAATGCATTGCGTATTTATTAAGCAGTAACAAAAATCCTTTCAATTAATATTCAGTTTGTGTATTTCCATTTTTAATTACAACAATATTTAGGTGTATTTAAATTATACACACTTTCTTAATTTGAATTACACATTTTCCCATAGAAAGTTAACATTTAACTTCCATAGACAATTAACGCTATTTTGTTGTGCGCCCAATTTATCAATGGCGTACCTCTCGCGTTCGGCAAGGGTTCTCGCTACACTAAAATATACACGCAGTATATCTTTATTAGGGATAAACTATTCTAATGATTAAATAGGTTTAACAGCTGAAACATATTTCATCACAATATGGAATTCTGGAGAGTTTTTCGTGATGAAATTCATCCTGTGATTGAAACGGCTATTAACAAAGAGGACAACAAAGCAACTGTTAACTTTGCATTATGCCTTACAACAGATATGCGATGGAATTTAATTCTGAGGATCTTACTGATGATTGAAATTATTGAATCACTACATCCAGCTTTCTATTCATCGTCTGAAAATTATAAAGAGTGGAAACACTGTTGTTCACTTAATTAAATTTGAATCAATAGTCCTCTTCAAAATTCTGGCATCAGCTATGATGACCGTTTCTCAGCACTTCTAGCAGTAAAGATTACTCCACGATAAACTTGAAGACATGCATGCAATTGATCACTCGCCCGTCACACAAACAAATACATCCCCAGCACCGTAAATGATCATTTTTACGATGTTAAATGAATGCTACCAAATAATGCATGTTCTTCAATTAAGATACACCTAGAATGTAGCTGCGGATTATAGCAGAGAAGAGAGCTGTGATGTCGGGATACATCGTGCTCCCTGGATTAAATAGAACCTAGAATTTAAATATAAACTAAAATCGGGTATTTGCATTGTTTACGAAAAGTATTTCTTTGGCTGAAGTCTAGAAGGGCACGAAACTTCTGACTTACTCATATACAGCTCATTTAAAAAATGTCCCTTGCACTTCGTTATTTTCATATTTTTATAAAATATCTCTTCTGTAAGTATTTGAGGTCATAGCATCTACAAACTTCGCTTGTTAGGCTTTTTTATTACAATCACATAACAACGATTCTGATTGTTACAACACAGTAACGAAAGCATGTTTTCATATAATGGACTTCTGTAAATATTTTCTTCTTTGAAAACCAGCTTTCATACTATCTTATGCGTGTGTCTCCTTCGACAGTCAGTTTAAAATGTGCCTAAAATTCGCCTTATAAGATAACAGAGATAAGCATTTATCTTTCACATACTTACAGACTAACTAGGTACAACTACGTAAAATGAGTTAGTTAATAGCAAATTTAAATCATACAATAATGGACCAGGAAGTAACCAAATCTGAACGGTACTTATAATAGGTTATGATTATGCACAAATGTTAAAAAAAGCACTAAAATCAGAAGTTTGATAAATGCACAGCAAATATTTTCAGTGGCAACACTTAACATGAGATATTTGACAGAAGTTAATAAAATTCTGTGCACTTAAGGAAATAGCTTCCAAATTCTCAACTTGAGATCTAACCATCTAAAGGTCAGGTAAATTCCTATATACCGGTATTTCGAAAAGATAAAATCAAATAGTTTTGCTAAAAATCTCCTGAATGATAATCCGAGGAGATAATTGATGCAAGGCATATTATATACATTCAGACGTGTGACTCAGAATCGGTCACTTTACATCGATATACTATACACAAATCTGTAGTCGGTATGGTCCTCTCCTGGGCTCATCGCTTTCATATTTGCCGAAAATCATTGGATCCGAAATAACACGAGCAGCAAATCTCGCAGAACGTTAAATCGCAGTCCCGACAGGTCACGATCCTCTTCATGCTATAACTGCTCTACAAGTAATATTTAGATTCAGAGAGGAAGACTACACATACTTTAGTGTTCAGTAAAACAACTCTTTACATTGCTGTGATCATATAAATTATTGGTCTCTGGCACAGCGACCCCCTTTTATGGACATTTCTGCCCATAATAGACATTGGAACACTGCTCCCGGTAGTTGCGGTTTGAAAGAAGAATATTAATTGAAATTGAGAACAAATAGAAATTCTGATTCTTTGTAAATTTAATAGCAGTTTGCATAATTGTTGTCAATTCTAATGCCCCTTAAAAATTAATGTCGCTGAATATTTGGTAATCTATGGACTAAAAGGAATGACATCAAACAACAGAGCTATTTCTGATTGACTTCTTTGTGCCGCTAATCAGTGAATTACATCCAATTATGGTTTATTTGATGTCTCGAGATCATTCCTATAAAATGGCTAACTTTCATTTTTTCATTCCTCTTTAGAACGTAAAACACTATGCACTGGGATTAGGAAGAATTTTTAAGTTAAGACAAATCACTTTAAATCTATCAGTCTCTGTAGAATATGCTTTCTTGGAGGACTAGAGAATTTTAGGACAGAAGATTAGTACGTATTTTCTTCCACAAGACGAAAAGGAGAAAAAGTTGAAAATTATTTTGCAGTGAGCTGGTTCAATCATCTAAGTGAATTACTAGTGTTTTTCGATTTTAGAAATTCATCTACTGGTAAGTGCAAAACAGCACGAAGCAACTTTTACTAAACGCCTACATGAATTTATGAAAGCAGACTAATTTTCATTCGATACCAATTAGCACTGAATTGGTTACATGACGAAGTCTGGAGAACATTTTACGATTTCTGGGATATTATTGCGTTTTCTATAAATTTTCCTTAGCATATAGAGATCATTGTATTCAGAATATAATATAAAAAGTAGAAACAAGCAAATTCCAATAGCAATAGAGAATGGCATTGCAAGATCTATTTTAATTAACATATATTTCTTATGTTAATCTTCCATGCACACATACTGTTTCATCTACTCCACCAAAGAACGTAAATGAAATGACTTCAAATAAGAAGCGAGAATCTAAGTTTAAGATATAGTTGATAACCTCACCCTGTCGTTCTGAAACTTTGTTGGTGCCTGTCATTTAGACCTGTGATATGACTTTGGTGAGTTCGTCTTTCCCTGACATTGCGTTAAAGATTGTGGGGTACTGGATCCAGTTGTTACGACTAACTAACTGATTTGTAAATATTTTAAATCATTGTTGTCTGTCCAGTTCGTAAGAAGCGGAAGTTAATTTTTCGGCAACTGATTTGGTTTAAATTACTTCAAGATGAAGTGCAAACTAACCTTTTAGTTGTTTTTATATTGTTTTAATAACAGTTTCTATGTGTTAGGTTTTATTCTTTTTACATTGTTGTAATTCCTGAAATACAAAATTGACGGGGCGATAATTTGTTCGGCCCTAGAAAAAAAAGACTAGATTAAGGCAAACTGAATTTAACTCTACAACTCTGTAATGTAAGAAAAGAAAAGAAAAGAAGTAACAATCATGAGAAAATCAGAAATGAATAAATCATAGCTCCTGAAAAGCAACAATAATTTTTAATTTTTAACTTAAAAAGCAATCTTATTTTCTCCGTTTTTGAGCTGTTTGTTAGAAACAGTATAATAATTTCGAAGTATAATAATTTTTAAATTTATTATACTTCGAACGTTTTTTAATTTGAAAATATATAGACTCCTCGTGCACCACAGATGCACAACACGTGCCTTACTAACTAAAGTAGTTAACTAAAATATTAAAATTTACATGCATAAATAAAACGAATAAAAGCAGAGAACAGCAGTCTGGAACTCACGAAAATAGATAAGTTCTCTGGCCAAGTCACTCCGAACATTTTCAAATCGTTTCTGCAAGCATAATCTAGGGCCATGAAATGTAGGGCATGAGAAAATCTGTACCTCCTAGAATTCATTCGTTATTATCGTGATTCTCCTATGCATTGAAGTAATTTGTTATAAAGGTGATTGGAAAAAGATTCAATTTTTCGCTTCCGGAAGTGAGATTTCTCTTCTTTTGTTTAAATTAAATTTCAGCGTTGATTAACATGGGGGGAAGGGGGAAAGTACACGAGTAAAACCTTCTGAATAATAAAATTTTCCCTCGTCTGTTTACATCTAAATCAGCATAGGTAATTTGATTTGTTTGATTTGCATGCCACATGTATCCGATGTTCTTAATGCGAAAATAACTATTTTTTTCATTCTGAAGACGAAACAAAGGTAGACGGCATAATGTTCCAAATTAGAAAGGCACCTGTTGCAATTAATTTGAAATAAAGTGGCATCAGTAATAAAAGTATTAAACAAACAAAGAACTTAACATTAATCTTCTGCATGCTAAACGTACTGGTAATTGTCGAAATGATTACCAATCTTTGGAAATGTGCGTTAATTTTACAGCACACGAAGAATTTTCCATAATATATAGATAGTCTTTATGTAAATAATGTTTCTTCTTATTATTGCAAAATACTTTTATTTAAGTTTACTTTTAATTTACAAATTTAATTGATTTATATATATAAATATTACCAGTTTTCTCTATTTATAAAACATAAAATATATAAAGTATTTCAAAAGAACAAAAGTTTTTTTTCGGATAACTTTTCATAAAAATGCTTTCTATAGCAAACAAAAACGCGTATTCAATTCATTTATGAGTGCAGTCCTCTATTTCATTTACAGATTGGCTTAGGTCCTGGCAATTTTTTAAAGTTTCATAGTGTTGTAATGTTTTTACTCTAGGCCGCAGCTAAACTCATTTTTATCACTCTTTAAATTGTCATAAGACTATTTTACAGACTACTTTAGACATATACATAATACTTATTTTATTATTTATTACTATATCACAGCCGTAATTATTCATTTTTGCGTCCCCATTTTCGTCTCTTAAATAACTCTCCACACAAATAAAAAAAAGTCATAACAATTACTCTAGAAATAAATAAATAAATCACACATATCACTTTTGACACAAAACAATTAGCTTCTTTTTCTTTATCGCCACCCTTTTCATCTGATGGACGTCTAAGTATATCTCATCTTGCAATCATTTCAGCATATTTTATGTATTTTGTATGCTTCGACGACATTTAGAATGACAGTTTGAACAAAATAGAACAATTCACATACAAGGGGGGAAACCCTTTAACATAGTAAAAAAGCACAACAGAGCAGGTGGTCATCATTTTACATCATGACTACAACTCATCGAACTGATTGAACCAATATTCATTCAACCGATCAACTGGAACTGTGGACAAGGTTTAGGAGAAAGAAAATGGAGCAGTAGTAACTTCTTCCTGCCCGTTAAAATTGACGTTAGGCAGAAAAAGTGCACTTATTACAGTACTTTTTTCAACCGTGCGCTCTTTGTTAACATAAACTGAAAGAATGTTTAAAAATATTTAAAATTTAATTTGAGCGTATTGTAGGAATTTCTGTTGTACTTTGAACTCTTGATTAACCGGGTTTCAGATTATCCGAACCTTGTCTAAGAAAACATTTTACTGCGAAATCATGAACAAATTACTTTTACAAACAATAAGTGTAAAGAGATCTGCCTACGAATATGGAAGTCACAAAGGAAAAGAAAAATGCTTATGATAATGGTAGTGATCAGCAAAGATTAACATAGTATTTTAGAACGCGAAACAGCATGCAATTCGGATTATATGAAGATTGAACAGTGAAAGACGACAAAAATTTGTAGCACACGTTTTTACACGAATTTGGACTCAGTAACATTGTTCAGGTCCTGTTCCAAATATTTCTCTATAAAATGCTACTTATAAACTTCGTTTCTTCGCTTCCAATGACTGTTATTCTTATATTACACGCCCACCAGCGGCCGAGCGGTAAAGTCGCTGAACACTGGTAGTTCGGTCCGAGGTTCGAATCCCGCGAACGGGCTGGCTGCATGGGCGTTTTCGTGGTTTTCCCCATGTGTAACGTGTATACGAGCCAGTTTTCCTTAGAAAGTCCTCCACGAAGGCATCCCTCCCCTTAGGCAGATAGCCCTAGTGTGCTTTGCCATAATTAAATACACCACACACACCATAGTCTTATATTACACAGCGTTCTTTTTCATTTTGAATGCTGATTTAATTTACATAATTGAATAAACTTATTTTTGAAATTAAAATATTTGGAAACATCAATAACAGTATATTCTTTGTCAGTTAGTCGTAAAATTTTGTTATACCTCTTCCTTGTTTTTTTTTCCTTTCACTGCTTTCAGATTAAATATGACTTAGAAATAGTCGGAGTTGACTGTAGTTTCTCTTTTATATTACACGGCGCAAAATTGGTTTTCGTTATAATCTCATAAAACTAGCCAAGATGGACATTCTAATGTGTGCTTTTAATAAAATGTGGTACTCCAGTTAGTAAAATGTGGTACTCCAGACACAAACATTAGACCATGCTTGTGTCTTGCTTCATACAAGCATCTCCCTATGTGATATTCCAGACACAAGCATCAATGGGATTTTTTTTCAGTTTCTGGTTAGGGGTTGCGCAGATTCAAACTACTCACCCATAAATACGTAAAAACAATGCCAATATATCAGTGTAGAATGCCATAGTTTGAACTTGCAAGCAACGTCATTGTGCAGAAGTATCCTCTAAGCAACTTGAATATGTTGTTTAGCAGGTTATGTGTTAATGCAGTCTTTTCCGCCTAGAGTTCTATTTATGAATTTCTTTTCCTCTTGTCCCTGAAATATGCTTCTAGAGCAGTATACATGCCCATATCTCATTGTTGTTTGTGAGAAAGATAAAACGCCCGAAGAAAGGTAAAGCAATAAAAACAAATGTTAGTTAAAAACAATTTCCAAAAAACTTGCAGAGAATATTAATAAAGGATGCGTTCACTCTTGCATATAAAACAACCTTACCATAACATACAACAAATTTTTCTAATCCAAGCAATTTCTTTAACTGATGTGTCAAGCTTTCTTGGTCAATATCCATTCAGCTGTTATCAAAATAAATCAATGATTAATATTGAAATTATATTTCTTCCCGTGTGCTTAAAAACATTTCTTATTATTTTAACCTTTTACTTTCTGCTTTGTTCAACAAATCACCAAACGGTACAGAAATTGTCTCTCGCTTTATTTTATTTCATGCTACGGGACGAAATTCTTGTAAAATTAGTCTAGGACAATTTTCTCCATAAAGAAGAGGGACCTATGCTAGATTTTCGAAACGCATGCAGTTTTTAAATGAAACCAACGCCAGTTCGATTTCAGATAATTTGTAGGGATTACTTTAATTTCTTAATAGTTATTTTTTTAATTTTAAAACATTTCCTTTATTTTCTTGTTTCCCACCTACAATTCCCTGCCAGAATGAGTTTTTAGTATTACATTTTATGTAAATGAAGTAGAACAAGTATTTAATGGGACGTTTCATTCACTTCGATGAAGAGCTCAGAAGACCGCAGTAGAGCTTGTTCTGCCTTCTGGCCACGTCTTTAAGCCAACCTTACTTCGCTCAGCCGCATTCTTACATGTCTATTAGTATTCATTGATGAGGTTTTAAATAAGGGCGAACTCGGTTAGTTATTTCTATACAGCTTCGGTTAAGTTTCAATCAGTTAGAATTAGTTTAATTCCTTATTTTCTATCTTAAGTTAAAGCCCAAATGGAGGCTTTCCTGCAAGCCCGAGAGGGGCCGACTGTAAATATTCTCAAGTTGTAAGTGTCAGAAGATCAGCGAATAGTCGTTAAACTCTTCTCCGATGATTCTAGTTGCCAAGGACGCTCAGTTTAATTAGAACCCTATAAATTTTAAACCCGCTTCCTTCTCATCGAGGAATTAATATACTAATGTATAAAATTGAGCTATTTCCTGAATGTACTACTAATTGATAAATTCAGTCTGATGTTCACTCTTTGAATGTTTGAAAGAATGAGAGTTAAGTACTGAAGTATTAGCTGTTCAGTATTTTAGTATTCAAAAGCGTGAAAATTAAGCATCATGATACGCAGCAAATGTTAGCTATTCATCTTCTTGAATACGCTTCTGACATTTCTCGCTTTATTTAATCGGGAATTTTGCGATATTTAAACCCTTCAAAAAGTCTGGGAAATTTCAACACACAATTAAATTCTTCGCTTACAGATTGACCCCTTCCAAAGAAACACGCCTTTGGATAGCTTATTTTAATTAACATCTTATTTCTCACGTTGAATGATTCCTGCACTTTTAGGTTTCGTCTACTCAACTAGAAATACAAATTAAAGGAGCTTAAATAGCGGTAGAGAATTTAAGATTAACACAGATGCCGAAATTCGAAATCGGATAACTTGAAACCCCTTCAATGTACCCGCCAAGACTCTTTTCGGAATTATTTTAGTTAACAATCCTCTATTTAACTTGACCAGTCCGAACGAATGTTATACTTTTGAAAACTGAGGACAAATGCTTTTCCTGTAGAAATATAATAAAGAAAAAATTATTAAGCAATATCTCTGTAACCACTGAACCGAATTCCAGTTTTTTTAAAAGCCTTTTTCGTCTATCATCTTGGAAAATATCTAGGAAGTTTTGACTTTATTCAACCTGCGGAAGTGTCCCGCTGATTGCTGGTGAACTAGCTTGCATTTTTAGCACTCGAGAACGCGTGCTAGCGTAAGAGAGAGGTTCTTAGACTTGATTTGATTTATAATTTGATTTTAATACTATATATTATTTTAATATAATTTAATATTTATAATTTGGTTTCGATTTATTATTTGATATTAATATTTGATTTGTAAATTATTGAATTACTATTGTATATCCACACTACAAGCAGGGAAAAATAAATGTTTGGTAATCTTTTTAATTGTATAACTTCAAACTGGAGTACTAATAGACATTTTGACTGCTTTTTATACGACTGTTGCTGGCACTTTTGTTTTAAAGGATTCTAGTTACAGAAGGAATGAAAATTCATTTCGCGGGTGTAAAGAGGTTACACAATGCTTAGATTTAATGCAATAAAAATGTAACCGAATGCATTTGCTGTTCTGCCGCAGAGACGGATAAGTGATTGGTGACTCTAACTGCCGTACCAAAGGGCACGGGTTCGAATCCCGGAGAAGGCATGGATGTAAATTGTCTGTCCCTTCATACAAGCAAGGGCGGCCCACCGATTAGGTGCCTCCATGTTAAAGTGGACACCGATTCCGGGCTTAGTGGCCAACGCTTACAACAGTCAGCGCTCGCCTCTGGAAATGAAAAAAAAAAAAAAAAAATACTTCCCTCTTTGTTTTCCGAACTATAAAAATGTGAGACGATTTTTCCCATACAAAATTTATTAGTTTAGGCGTGTTTCTAAGTATACAGTAATCATGTTTTAGGTAATATTTAGTACGTGCTTTCATTCCCTCGAAATGAGACGTATTATGAATTTTACTAACGGTATTATGATTTTTACTCTTTAACTTTATAACTCCTTGCCTAAATCAAAACTTGAGAATAATTATAACAAAACTGAAAAATAATATTTGCTTTTGAGCACAGATGCCTGGAATATCTTCTTGTCAGTTTACACCATTTTGAAAGAAAAGGCTTTAGAATTATTGCAAATAGAGGAAAGAACTGTTCATAATGCATTACGACATCAGAAATGTTGTCTGAGATACGATTTGAAAGTTAAAAAGTTAAACAAATTTTACACGAAGTAAAAAAGAGACAAAGTAAGGTGAAATAAAACAAACGCTCTCATCGTTGACGTCTAACGATAGCCACAACATAAATACGAATATACAGGCGCATTTAGGACCGAACTCCTGTTGCTTGTTAAATAACAGGAAGTAACAGATTAATATTTGATGAAAAGGTATACTTTCTATCATTTAGTCAGGCTTTGAATCTCTACAGGCTACTTCACAGTGCTATTACAGTGCATTTCGTGGCGTTATCGTTAGTGGAGACTTGAGGGAAAATGTCAGAATCTCCCACGTTCGTAACCAGAACAGAGAGAAAGAAAGAGATATGGAGTTTTTGTAAAAATACGTTGTAACGTACACTCTATCATTACGTTATTTAACACTGGTCAATATCTTTCTGTGAGTAATTTCCTGACTGATCACCTTATCAGGAAGCTGAAAGCCGAATCGTTAACACAGACAAAGAGTATCATAAGCTTGTAGAGACATTAGGTACTTTTTTAAAGCAGAAGATGTGAAGAATGAGCAATGTGTGGGAAAATGCGTCACCAAATGTTACAATATCCAAAATGTAATGATAGAATAGTTTTACGGGGCCAAATGGTAAACCGCAATATCCCATAATACTTGGAAAAGTGTAGATGGAAATGTGTGATCTAAAAGAGAAATATAAAATCAAAATAACTCACCCCAAAGGATGACAATTCAAATAACACAAATTAATTAATATTTATTATATCTTTGACATCATTGAATTTTGAATAAGTATTAGCATAAATTAAGCAATTATCGGCTAGACAGACGAATATCAGTCCTACAATTTTGAACCGGAACATCTCGTACGAGTTATGCGTTCTACTCAAATTAAGTAGATCTGACTCCATCAACGTGAAACAAAGTCTCTGTGAGAAACAACAGTCAAAATTTAACGGCAGAAATTGAGTTAGCTCTCTATACCAATATATTTTTCGAATAACAACAAGGCGAATTCTTAAATCATCAGGAAAGATTAAAGCACGTGCATACGAAGACTTCTCGAAGTTTTTAAGTTGTAGGACAACATTAATCTTCGGCAGGTTATTAGGTTATATGGGTCTTAGTTGAATCTTCAATTCCAGTTTCTTACTAGAAGGAATATCATGGCTCTACATCCAGCAACGGAAATGGCAGTCAAAAACTAGAAGAAAGAAGAAAAATGGCGCACGCATCAGCCAGGGTGAGGACAGCCAGAGCCGTCCTACACCTTCAGACCCCATCAGCAGAAGAAGGAGAAACCGGTTGTAGTAATCAATTTCGCCTTGTCATTCGGCGGTCGCACTTAGTACACCTGACGCTGAATAAATGTAGAGGCTTGCCTGCACACAATGCCCTCGCCGGGTCTCGAACCTAGAACCCCTCGAATAAGCGCCGAGCGTGCTTACCATTACACCAGGAAGGCATGCTAAGAAGGCGGGAGAAATACCTTATATATCCCCTTTATAAAGGACGACTGGGGATTAGGGGATCCATTCGCCAAATCCTAGCGATGGGGAATCATTATCCACCACCTTTTTCAGTTAGGGCGCCACTGTAGAGACATTAGGTTATTTCGAAGCAGGAGTGATGAAAAATGAGCCATACTCTCGCCGGGACTCGAACCAAGGACCTCTCGAATACACGTTGAACGTGCTGACCACGAAGGCATGCTAAGAAGGTGGGAGAAATATCTTATAAACTATAAAAACAACGCTATATGTAACATAAAATAAATCTGCTCAACTTGAGCTTGGAAAGCAAAGCTTATTAATTTAAAAAACAGCAGAATAAATCACTGAGGTTAATGCAGCCTTTTAGGTCATCTTGAAAACAGTAATTACTGCAGCAAACTGTGATCGTCTACTGGAAGGAAGGCTGGCGGTAATTGTAAAAACGTTCCGAGTTCGGCTAAAAGTGCCAGTCTGGTGACTTTTGTGTGCAGTTTCATTAGGTAAAAAACTGAAATTCTGAAGCAATAATGAAAACTACAGTTTCGGATCATGTTATATATATATCGCTTTATTTTCCAAGAACTCTCTACGGTGCCATATAATTGCAGGTAACGTTTACTCTGAAGACTTTTTTTTCGAAAATACTGGTGAACACCCACTGTGGCAATTGTGACCTTTATTAGTCAGATTTTCAATTAAATCCTGTTCTATCCTTCTTGACTTATGTTACATGTTTCATTCAGACCAGAGAATATACACATTTATGGTTTAAAAGTCTGAGTTTAATCTCATCTTTGGCATTTTGGAAAGTTCGCGGCTATGTCGCTGAGTGCTAGTTCCCGCTGCATCAGTTTTGGTTGAAGGTCTGAGATAGATAAACATCTGTGTTGTCAGTAAGTGACTTAAATTCCTAGCTGTAATTCAGATACATTCTCGCCATCTAAGATCTCCCTACGAGGGAAACATTTTATGTACCTTTCATTATCAGGCTCCGTAAGGAGCTCTGCAACTGCTCTGAGAAGTACTACTTATGTACCAGAATAGTAGAGCACTGCTTTGAAATAGAACGTTTTTGAGCTTTAGCTACAGGCCAAATAGCTTCATCTTTGTAATGATTTTCTAGGACAAGTCATCGTTTAAGTTTGTGTTATATTTCAGTTGTGAACCACCGAGAGTGGCTTGATAAGTTTTATTTGTATTTTAATTTGATTTGTTTTTAGGTTTATAGTTAAGTATTCCTGAAGGGCGATAATTCACTAGCAGGGTAAAGTAACTTTGTATGTTGGCCGTTCGACTGAGTGTTTACTTTAGGTTAAATTAACACAACAGAGTTATACTGCAATGAAAACAGTTTCATAATTACGATATAAAACTTTTTTACCATTGGTGATCACATTCTTATGAAACTGTTTTCAGGATTTCATATCAAATATTCTTCATATGAAACTGCTACCTTATAAAGGTTAACAAAGTACAAAAAATTTTAACTGAAAAAATAAAATTCTGATATGGACAGACTATTCTGAAAGAAACTCAGGTGTTTGCCTTTGCACTGCATCAGTATTTGTTTAGAAAATACTTAATAATCAGCAACCTGATTTGAAAACTATATTAAGTCTCACATTCCTATGCTTGTCATTAAATGGCTTCTGAGTTCTGAATAAGAACTGAAACAAATAAAATTTTCTAAAACTTGCATCAGAAATCTCATGTTTTCAAACACGCAAAGCTTATATTGTCAAATAATAGTGCCTGGTAAAAGCTGTAACGAAAACATAACCTTTATGAAAAGCATGATGATTTTTCCTTTTCACTCTTAATGATGATCAGACTGAAACGAGATATCTAAAGATACCATGCTTAAGATTTTATTAAACCAGCTATTGCATCATAGGCGTAGCATTTCTTGCTTCCTTTTAAATTATGTGTAATATTTCGTTCTGATTTAATATACAATATCAACAAATATATCTATAATAAATTTCAGTTTTAAAAAATTGCACAAATTTTAAGAATATCTTAGGACACAACTGCTGGATTAGAAAACTATTTAAGGGCTCAAGATTAAATTGCGGATCTTATCACACAAAGATTGCTCAAAGCAAACAGGGCCTACTCAGGTAACGACGAATTGTAGACAAAACAAGAGATGAGAACCAATGAATCCTGAAAAATTAATTGCGCTTTTACCCCTAATCGAGTGCGAGATTCTTGAAATTTACTCTGCTCTAAACTCTTGAAATTCACTCTCACCACATTCGTTTCTTCCACATATGCACGAAACTAAAAGGAATTTTTCGCATTCGACAATTCATATTGGTCAGAAACTATTTTGATCTGGCCGTCATTTCTAGAGAGCAGTAGAGTTTAGGAGCAAGGTTTCTTTGAAAACCATTTGGACTTGTCTAGAGGTACGGGACCTTGGGATAACTAATTGATTTGATATTTTGACTTCAATAGACCAGTGAAAAATACACTTGATTCTTACCAACGCATGCATACTTCGGTATTTTGTACAATTAGAAATTTAGTTAACGATAAGCACAATAATAGTGCTGATATTTTACAGTTTTAACGTCAAATTACATTCTGTTATTATTATTGAGAAACCAACTAGTTTATCTGCATTTCATTTACGTTTTCATGACGATATATCTTAATGTAGACAAATTTATGCGCAATATTTTTTTCAAACTGCAGTAAACACGTTATTTATTTAAACGGTATCTAAATAACTTCAAATTACTTGCTTTTCATACGGTGCATAATAGATATAAAATCAGTTTTTGCATTCATGTTCAGAGGAATCATCGCCTAAATGAAATTACTGTTACTACAAAAACCTCCTCATGTGAAGCTTTTCCATCAATCGATATGAAAGCAAAATCACCCCACAAAAGTTGTAGAGTTTATTTAACTTGTTTAACTAGTTATTTGAAATTTTGTACTTTTACTGACATTTTTCTCTTTTCAACCTCTACGTAATTACATGCGAGTTATATTGCATTCTGGTGGGAAACGAAAAGAGAGAAGTAACAGTAAAGATTCAAAACATAAAACAACTGGTTAAACAAATTAAATAAACCCTACAAAGATTTCAATTAAGTAATAATTTCATTAAATAATAATGAAAGTATATTCAACTAAAATATAATTCCAAGTGCGTATAAAAGACAACTCTTTAAGCTCACGCATTTATTTCTGAGCTTTACAGTCCTCAATCAGGGTGACTCATTCTATCAAGATGATATTTCTAAAATCAGTGAATTAGAAACTGACCTACATTAAAAAAGAAATTTCGAAAGCTCTTAGAAACAAAGCACGATTCCACAACAGAGGCAAACAGACCGCCTGGCTGGGGCTTCTGTTTCATCCAATTTTTCTTATACAATTTAAATGAACCATTATGGACCCTTTTTTTAATTGTAGGTTTAAAAAATGCCAATTTAGAAGCAGGAGCAACATTTAAAACTTCGTATTTTAATTTTAATGCCTTTCTTTAAATATCAGACAGTAGGCCTTTTAAATTACTGAGGCATATAATACTCCCTTCTCCTCCCAAAATTCACAAAAAGGTGAAATATGACTTTATGTACATATAATTTTGAATGAAAATTGTTAAATTATGATGTTATTTCAGGAGGTTATCTTTTATATGCGATGCATTTGGCATGAAATATAATATGCATCAGTGACTTCTACTGCGTTGAAAAATTTAGAAGGGGAACGCCTTAAAAATTTTGTTTTTAATTCGGACTGAAAGTTTTAAAATAAAATTATACCTGTATGCTTAGTCATTTAAAAAAAGGAAAAGTAAAGGAACACTACAATTTCTTTAATTTAACGTTATAGATTATTAAATTAGGATTTGCAGTCAGTTAGATATGTACTTAAAGAAATACCAAAATTAAGTATTAAGCTGGCAGGCCATAAATATCACCCCCCCCAAATGACCAATGAAAATATGTCCGCTTTTGAAGGGGCTGAATTTTTTAATTCTGCATTTCATTCGTATAATTAATTACTGAATTGGTAAACAACTTAATTGCGTTAAATTAAAATGTATTAATCTTTTAAAATGTACTAATCTTTATTTTATGAAACACGTATTCAGCCTGAAACCATGAAAACAAAATACACTATATTGTGAAATGTACCCTTTCATTTATAAATTTTAGAAGGAAGACTCCCTTCTAAATTTTACCTCGGATAGCTATTTTGTTTTTAAATCAGACCCTGCTTAAAAGTCCTACCAATGGCCGATTGTTTAAAACCGATAAATTCTGGGAATTCGACCCCAGACCAACGGGCTGGCTGCAAGTTTAGTTTTAGTGGTTTTTCCCGAGTGTAACGTGAGTATGAGCCAATTCCCTCAGAAAGTCCTCCACGAAGGCATCCCTTCTCTTAAGCAGATAGCTCTCGTGGCTTTGCCATATTCATGTAACCTAACCCTACTTAGAATGCCTTAAAATAAAATTATTTCTCTCCGCTTAGACATGCGAAAAATACAAGACAGCTCAGGAATTAAAAACTGTATTGACTGCTGATAAAATATTAGTTCCGTCTGAGATGCGTTCGTTGTTTTATTACGATTGCGGGAAGTAAAACCGTAAATTCTTAGGTTTTTCTTAAAATCTATGACACAACTCTTCACTATTAAGTGGTAAATCTTACAGAACTTCCATGAAAGCACATGCAATCCTCCAAGCTCATAAATGTCATGTAGATTGCGTAATAAAATATACCGGATGATGAAGAGAAACAAATAGCACACATATGGTGCGTGCCTTCGCAGTGCGGTGGATATCGCTAGATGGCGCTTTATCTTCCATTTCATTTCGTTTGAGTAGTAGTCGTGTGATTGCATTTTCGAAGTAATTTATTTAAACAAGCGTACTTTGGGCTGTATCGCTTGATGTCTTTTAGGATTTCTCTTAATTGAAGTTTTGCCTCTGGCGTAGGATTATAAATGAAAGGTTAAGACCCTCCTCTCACCTAAAATTTATACTCGCTGTGAATGATTATAAATATATTCTTAAATGTAATGCAAATTAAAAGTGCATCAGTTTAGATCGCCACAAGAGTTCAAAATGGGTCATTATTGATCAGATAATAATTATTAAGACGTATTAGTAATTTTGCAGCTGCGCGAATTCCTGCCATTAATTTTGTTAATTTTACTGGATTTATTAAAACATCTGATATATCAGATTTTTTTCCTGCGAATTTCAAATAAAATTCAGATTAGTAATGCTATTCTAGAAACTTGAATCATAAATTACATTTCAGTTCTAGCGAAACTTCCAGAATACGAGAAGGTATGCCGTAGTTCCCACTCTTTTGCCTATCAGCTTAATGAACAGTAGTGATACTTAGTTATATTTTTCTTAAATTTTAGTGTCGGTTCAGACAAATACGAGAAAGCGTGCGAGGGCTATTTGACTAAAGAAAAAAATGCTTTCGTTAAGCGACTTTCTGAGGTAAACTAGCTCATATTCACATTACACTTGGTGAAAATCACGAAAATCTATGCTGCACGAAACACTATGAATCACAAGAACTATTGTAAAGCTGGGGAGTATTCCTATTATCTCTTCGTTCCATGTGCTGGCTTGGCAGATTTTCGAAAAAATATGGTCTCAAACTAGGGAAAATATATCTCCAAATTGCTAGAAATCATAGTGGATAATGTAACAATAGTTAGAAGTAAAATGTGTATGTTTTTTTTTTCTCTTTGGATTCAGCGTATCAGTTTATTATCCCTAAAAGTAGACTACTATAAAGAAAAAGAAAGAAAATGATTACTATCCATGGTTAAAAGCTATGCTTTAAAATTTACTTAGAACTCTGAAATTAGAAGATGGATACTTAAAATAGATTTTTGAGCAGAAATTCTTAAGAATTTTAAATTTAATTGCTAATATGCTTACATAAACACTACCTCCATCTTGTTAATAATGGACGCGTAAAATTTAAAGAATCATATTTTGTAGCTTTGAAAGTAACCACGTAAAATCGGATTACAATCTAGGTACTTTTGAATTTGGTTGAAGTGTAGGTTTGATTAACAAATTAATGCAAATGGAAAGTCTCATAGATGTTGTGTAAGACAAATCACTTAATCTGCTAACTCATTTCCTTATACTGTTTGATGGCAATGTCAGAGACGTAGTGTTGTTGTTGGTGGTGTTGACTAATGCTCACTTGTCTGACGTGTAGTCAGCCCATGCCCACGCAATTCCTTCGTGGTAAAGAGCACAAGATTACGCCTGTCGTTGGCAACAGCCTTATGTACCTTACCGTTGACAGTGTAAGTTAGCTCAATTCCGCCCTCAATTTTGATGGACAGCACTTCAGGGGGACGTGTCCGAGGGTCTTCCACTCTCTTCGCCTACCACTAACCTCTCGAGAGAACGTTCGGCTCACCGCATATTTAGAGTGTCCCCATGCCGCAACGACACTATATATTTACAAACATCCATGCCTTCTCCGAGATTCGAGCCCAGGCCTTTCGATACGGCAGTCAGCGACGCTAACTACTATACCGGTTGGGCGGCACGTAGTGTTTCATTTTTAGTTACTCTTTATAATTATCACTCAGACAGAAATATTATAAAATGCAAAATGAAAATTTCTGTCTAGAAAAATAATTATTTCAAAGAATAGCTGCTGGTAATGTTGATTAAAAATAATGCACCATCTGTTAACGTTTTCAAAAGCTCTTTCGGTTGGTATGACTTTAACTTTGCACAGAAAACGTTTCCTAGCAAAGTATTAAACTTCTGTTGGCAATTTACCTGGCATAAAATTTTCCATTTCCTTCTCAGCTACATATAACACTAAGACACTTATCAATGTAAGCAATTTCAAACAATGTGTCCCTTTTAATAATATTTTGGTGCTCTTTGGCAATAGAAAATTTGATTAATATTTCAGCATCAGCGTAATTAACGAAAGATTTTGGCTTGTAGCCTGTTCATCAAACTGCAGAATTAAAATCTTATGCTAATAAAATTCTATAGCAACATACAGATTGAGATTGTGTGTATGTTTATTCCTTTTCTGGACTTTATTTAAAATGCAACACCAATGGCCGAGCGATTAAGACCGCTAAATACCAGTAACTCGATATAGAACCCAATCCAGGCCTGGTTTCATAGTTAGGGTTCCTGTGTTTCGTTGTCCATATAAAACATAAATACGAGCTAGTTTTCATTAGCAAGTCCTCCTCAAATCAAAGGTATCTCTACCCTAAAAGAGATAACACTTGTGTTCTTTGCCATATGAAAATTACCTAATTTGGGTTCAGCAGCACTGGCAAAGCAGAACTTGTAAAGTAAACAAATCGTAGGTTCAGAAAGCGTGTTATTTTCATTTCAGAAGCGCAAATTTTATGAAACATTTACGTTCTCTTATATCAGTGCTATAAAGCAGTTAAAGAAATTAAACCGAGTTCTTAACAAAGTAGGAAAATCTTCTCCATTGAAACTAATCATGCAGAACCAGTGTTTTATATTATTATCAAAATTTCAAGAAATTTAACAGCAAAGGGATGCAAAACTTGCAGGATTTAGAATAAACTTTAACACACTTATTTCTTCTGTAATAGTGAAAAAGTTCTTAAATCAGTCTGACATCATAGTCCTTCTTCTGGAAGCATATTTTTCACAAGGAAAACAAAAATGGTCTAGTTCTTTTTCCGAGAACGAAAGATCAACAGGTTTTTGTCATACTGGGCATAAGATCATCTCTGTGGATGAGAACAAACTGAATAGTTTTTGTTCGGATGGTGCATAATTGTATGGAGAAAAAAGAATATGTAATTAAATCTAAAGAGCACGTTAGCAATAGTTATGTCATTTAAATGTGGCAAATTCCGGATAAGCTCCTAAGGTCTATCTGTCAGCGGGAAAGGATGCATTAGCGGATGTATTTCTAAGAGAAACCGGCTCAAATTTAAGTTACACATAAGGAAAACCACGGAAACCAAACATGTTAGCGGCTTTAACCACTCGGGCACTGGTGGGGCTCCGTACCGATGGTAAAGCATTAAAGCATACCTGGGGATGTGCACTTACTTCGGATTTTCTGTCCACGGCATGACTAAACGAATCGAATTGTATAATGTAATTTCTTCCTACTTTCCGCATGCCATCGTAGTGTAACTGATGTAACTGAAAGCACGCTCGACGCGATTTCGGAAGGTACGGACTTCGAATACAGGAGAGGGCACTGCGGATTTCATAAGCATCTTAACTCAAAAGAATTCTAAAAGTCTCTAAAGGGGCGCTCGAACTAAAAAGATGGTGAGCGATAATTTATCACCAGGATCTAGCATGGAGGTAAGAAAGGAAGGAGAAGCCAACTCCGCACTAGGCGTGAATCACTGGTCCGAAGCTTCGGTCTTCAGATGTGGTGTTTTTTGTTTACATTCAGAAGCTCTCTTGACAGCGCTTCAGTAGTATTTAGACACACACGACAGTTCCATATAAATCCAAAAACTTCCGCATAAAAGAAACATTCATTGTGTGATGGATAATAGCATTTTGTATAGTTTAGTGACGTTTACGCAAAAATCACATCTTGGTTATTTTTCGATAACTAACAACAGCGGTTTTGATTATGAATTTGTTTTATAAAATTCTAAGCTGTTGAACTACAAAAATATAAATTTTAGCAAAAATCTTATGCTTAAGGAATAAAAAATACCTTACGGTACCTTTAAAATTGCATACGTTTTTCGATACCCTTGATAGAGTATTCGCTACTTTTATTTTATGTTCCAAACGTCAAAATGTTTTAAATAAAATATTTTTTTTTCAATCACGTATTTTTGTAACATGAACTTTTTAAAAATTTTTAGAGGAGAGGCTTTACAGTTGCTCATTTCAAACTCATCATTTTATTTTTATATAGCTGAAAAATAATCACTTTGGGCTTACACTTTTTACTTATTTGGGTTAATTACTTATTTGGGTATTACTTATTTGGGTAATATTTATTTATTTAAATGTATTTGAAATGAAGGATTTATTCATTCATAAACTCCTGTGAAAGTTACTGTGAAGATTATTAAATTTATCTAAATTTATAATGAATATTAATATCATCTAAATATATAACAACCTTAACATTGAATTGTAAACATAAATTGAAATCCTGTTGAAAAGTACGTTTATAAAACTATTTAAGCAAGAATTGTTCGTACTGGAAAGCAATCTGTTAAAAGGTATTGTAAAGCAAATTCTATGAGATGCGTACTTAAGGAAGTAATAAAGAAGAGTTTTAGAATATGTATTGTTGATATTAAGGGTAAAAAATCTGATAAGTATAATTAAAAGAGTTATTCCCTTACATTTTATACTAACTCAGTTACAAGTTTATATAATATGAAAAAAAAAAACTTTTTTTATTCCTTTTCAGAAATTTTTAGAAAAAGATAAGTACATGGAAATGAGCAGCAATATTTAACGTATTTCGTTGTTAAAACGAAAGGTGCTCTAATTTGAAATGGACCAAATAGAGCATTAATTACAAATTGGCTTACATTTTTCGATTTAAAAAATGACTCAGAAGCTAAAAAATCATGTCATATTTTAGAAACTATTTTAGGAAGAAGCTGTATAAATAGAAAAGAAATAATGCATAATTTTAATATTACTAAAACAATAAACTTTGATCTTAATTTTTGTAATCCTTAACCGAATAAAATCGAATTATCTTAATTTTTTTTCTAATGTAATTAACGAAAATCTTGCGAAAATATTCATTCAAATTAAACCGTTTTTAGCAAACTGTTCTGTGAAAAGTATAGCATTTAATTCCGTTCAGAATCAAATTTTTTTTTTAAATGTACTTTTTTCACATACTTAGGAATCTGAAATATTGTAAAAAACGAAAATATATACATTTATATGTATATTTACCACGTAATTACAAAATATTTGCATCCGATTGTGTCAAAAACCATTAATCTTAATGGTAAGTGACTGAAAGTTTTCATCAAAATGAAGGGATCGCCAGGGCTTCAAAGCAATGTATGGGGAAAACCGATTAAAGCCTCTACTTCTTACCTTCCATGGGTAAGAAGGTACCTCCAATGGGTACCATTCTTATTTGCTACCTCCATGGGGTCTGACGACTGTGTTCCCTCATCCCCCATCGCCTCCGAAAAGAGGGGTATATCAGATATTTTCCCCTTCCTTTCCGTATTCCTTCGTAGTGTAACTAAAAGCACGATCGACACGTATTCGGGAGATCCGGAGTTGAATCCCGACAAGGGCATTGCACGTTTTTCACGTTCCAGCATCGATAGAGCCTAATGACTCGACAGTTGGAACAGTGATGTATCATTTAAAATATCTGAACATTTAAGAAGGAACGTGGAAAAATATCGGTCCGATCCCGATCACTGAGTTTCCAAAGCAAATTTAAACTATATGTAGATATATGTCATGTAGATATATTTAAACGCGATCCTGTGGTTGTTCAGAAATTACTTTGAAATAATGGAAACACTTTCATGATTTGAATGCAACTAAAGATATATGAAAGAACACATAATAGGAAACCTTTCATCCAGTGATAAACTGAAACAAATGACGAAATAATATTGATGCAGAAATTATAAAAATGTTAACGCTGAACGTTGAAGCTGTTGAAATGTATAATGCAATTAAGATGGGCAGTCACTGATACTGAAGTTTCTGGAATTTAAATATTTTTCGTATTTTTAGCATTGTTTCCCTAGCTTCCCAAGTCTTTTTACGGTTACTTTACCGATTTGGGGAATTCCGATTCTTCCTTCGTTTAAAAATTGCTAAATTACTATGATGATAAACTTATGCACAGATTTAAAAAGAATACAATGAAAATATTATTTAAGAAAACAATGAAAAGTGTTCTAATTTAATCTTCTTACATATTTCTTTTACATAATAATCTAATGTGACCCAAAACTTTTCTGATCTACTGCAAAGCGAGAGAAAATAGCGTTTACATGAAAGATAAAAAGTAGCTGTAATGTTTTAAATAGAGTTAAAGAAGAGCTGCAATCATTTTTCAGTCAACAAAGAGCACGCATTGACACTGAATGTGAGCGAAATTGAAACCGTCGTGCGTAGATATCCACTCAACCAAAGCCGCACGTGATTATCAGAACTCATTTTGGAGCAAGACGAGATATTAACTTTACTGTCTTAATAATTTCCTTCATTTTTTAATTTCCTTGACCTACTGAAGAGAAAAATGTTAATTGCTGTTCGGCAGCAGCTTTAAGTTTTCGTGTTTCCACTCAAAAGTTTCTGTCTCAGGCTAAAGATACAAATATATTTATAGCAGAGTATCTCTTAATCTTTGTTAAACACGTAATCTAATTTCGGGCAAATATTTATTTAAGATATCTAGCTAACAATCGTGAAACAAATTCTCCCATGTCTTAAAATAAAGATAAATTAATATTTATGCCATTAGGGTTTAACACTTGTAAACACATAAAATTTCAGAGGGTCTGAAAATGTTTAATAATACATCTTTTTTCATCGCGGAATTTCTCCCTTTTTTTACTTATTTTACCGTCCGAAAATCGAAATGGAAAAATTATGCGAATGTGGTCATAGTAAGCATACAACAAGTGAAAAGCAGTCATATGACAATATTATTTTCTAAATGAAACCTACATTCCAACAATAATACATAGTAATATTAACGCCCACCAGCGGCCGAGCGGTAAAGTCGCTGAACACTGGTAGTTCGGTCCGAGGTTCGAATCCCGCGAACGGGCTGGCTGCATGGGCGTTTTCGCGGTTTTCCCCATGTGTATACGAGCCAGTTTCCCTTAGAAAGTCCTCCACGAAGGCATCCCTCCTCTTAGGCAGATAGCCCTCGAGGCTTTGCCATAATCACACACACATAGTAATATTAACATTACAATATCTAATAAGGTATCTTTTTTTCTGTAACTTGAATCTCGACTTCCTTATTGTTGTCTCTGTTACTCCTCAGCAAGACACTCCTCAGCAAATTATCCATAAATAATTAGGAGAATGTGCGGCTAATTTAGTGAAATCGTAAACTGAATATCAGTTCGTGTTTGTTTCGCTATGACTGGAAAGTTTTTACATTAGTCTGGCATAAAGTTCAACAGTTAGCGTCTGCAAGACCTTCGCAGATAATTTGCGAGGATTTGTGGTTGAAAGTGAGACACAACAATCAGTACGTGGACTAGCCTATTTTAAAATTAAGGGCAGCTAGTTCTCTGAAAGCATTGATGAAGGAGAATATTACAAAAATATATTTTAAATTCTCAGAACCATGCACTAAAACGCTAAACGGAAAAATATGCGAGGTAAAACGGTATATGTGAAATATCGCATTTAGAAAAAAATGTTGAAAAGATAGTTGAATGAAGAGAACATGGGAATAAACTTTTATGCTGTTCTTTAGATCAGATTCCAGCATAACCCTTACAAGACGTCATAAAACTGATATCCTACAAATGTGAAAGGTGCGACTCTATCAAAAATTCCAGACTGAACCTTTTTATAGCAAGACACTGTTAATTAGCCGTACTTAAGTATGAATAGTATGAATTTATTTAACAGCGAATGGTATTAAGCACTGTTATAAACAGGAACGCAAGTGAAGGCCTATATGCTACATGGATTGACAACAACTACTTATTTTATCCGGATAGAGGTGTTCTTTATTTTAAAGTGAAATAGCAACACCTGAAATATCTTTTTAGAATACAGTGCGTACGCAATGATAGCCTTGAGCAATCATCATAATATTCTTTACCTCAAAAGGCTAATTATCTTATTGCTTAATACCTTCAAAGGAAATCACAGTTTGTGAGACCTTTATAATACTCATACATATGTATAACATACAATTTCAAATGTACGCTATAAATTGGCAAAATTTACAATTTTAGAAAATATTTCCATTTTTCTAAAGCCTACCAGTCAACCTGATCTTCCAAACTTATTCCTGCAATGCACAATTTTTAAGAAATATATTATAATAATAAAATACATAAAGTATTTCTTTCAATATTTTTAGAAGTTTTAAAATCCTAGTCATAAAAACAATTCTCAATTTAATATTTTACATAAGAAAAATTTATAATCCTTGCTTATAAATACCCAAATTTTAGGGCATTTTTATGAAGAAGTAGTGAGCAAATGCACATACTTAACAAATCACCTTCCCTACATAATTTTATTCCAAATTCTAAAAACGTTTCCATAAATTTTTATTGAAAAATTGAAAAGCAAAGAAAAAAAATTCACGTTTACTTTTTCAATTAACCAGCTTTTCTTATTTGTTTCATATTCTGATTGTTACTTAATCATCGACCTTAATCTGCCCGTTTCCAGTAATACTAAATGCCGTAAAGATGAAAGTAACTTATTCACATTCTTTTACTTTCTTTTCATTTACATTAAATTTTATAAAATGAATGAGCTGCTCAAAACGATTTTATTATTTTTTATTACTTTTTGCTAATAAAAATTTTGATTGTATCTCCGATTATTACTTAGTTCAAAATTGTTGGTAGAGATATTACGCAATCTATAACACATTAGTCTATTTTTTTAACTACTTTTGATGATTTGTGTTTCCTTAACTTGTATGCATCGAATTTGGTTGATCTGGGAAAGATTGAAAAACAATTTTTCCCATTTTGTGATGTATATAAATTACCCTTAAAGTGAAAAATCCGTTTTTTTTTTCATAGCACACAGAGTCATGAAAATGGTAATCATGGTAAAAATCACCTGGTAAATTATTTTATTCATGAAATAATTTACCAGGTGAGTTAAACTGTATAAAAATATCTAATTGCACACCTTAACTAATTATTTCGTAGAATGCGATCAGCATCTCATTAAAATGTGTAATTCTGTAATAAGCGGTATGACTCCTATGTCTTGTTAGTATTATCTACAATACCGCGATATATAGGATGACTTTGATTAAAGTTTTGAATTTAATTTACAAATAATGATTTTATAAATAAGATAATTTCTGAACTTAATATATAGATATTACGGTAGCTGAATCATTTTTTATTTTGCATCCGACACTCAGAAGATCACTATTTAAGATTTATTTTTTCAGAACATGATAATGAGGAACTTGTCGAAACAATAAGGTTCAATAAATGCCTTAATTAAAGTATGCATGTTTAAAAGAATGCAGTGACGTAATGAGCCTGTCGATGTATCATATTTAGAAGAGTAATGTTTTGGAAGATACATTTGTGATAAAGGCCCGCAAATTATGCTTCGATGAAATGAATGTTCATAGGAAAAGAGGAATTACTAAAGAATGTTCGGAAATTCAAGCTAAGAAAATGAAATTAATGTCACATAAATCTCATTTTGAAGCTTCTGTAGGACTTACGGTCCGTAGCACAGTACTAAACATTGACATAAGAAGAGGTGACACTATTTTAGCTGTTATCATGAAAATAAACGAATGATTTTTCATTCTTCGTTTGTGAACGTAAAACGGACACGTAAAAGAGCTATATTCTTAATCCCAGTTCAAAATGTGTGAAGAAAAACTACAGTGCCGAATGTAGGAAAATCGCTCGGTCGGGAGTTACAGCTCGAAATTTAGGTGCCGGTCAGGGATTTAAAAATATTTGCATAAATCGCAGTGTGTCAACAAAAAATGCATTTGTTTTAAAAATAATGCTCTGTGTAATTTCAAGTGCCATTTTAGTAATACAGTTTAACAACTTACTTTATTGTGTCTTTATATAAATAATATTTTGTATGCTGTATATTTCAGTTAAATCTTTTATTTTACCCTTTAAATTTATATCATTACTTAATTTATGTAATAACTAGTTATTCTATTAAATGACTAGGTAAAGTGTGGAATTATTAATTTGTTACTCCTTTAACTAAACTGATCAGCTATTTCATGAAATAACTAAATATTCTGTGAAATAAATGAATTACGCAACATAACAGTGAAATATATATATATATTCGAGATATATCGCTATTCATTTTAAATACCAAACTACCCTTCTCTGAAAGGTAACGTGAATCTGTTTAGTGTATGGAGCTTTAAAGCGAATGTGTTAGTTTACGGGGTTTTAAAGATCAGACTGTAGCCTTGTATTTCGATCCGTGTTGTGAAATTTCTTTGCACTTATTTTATTTAAAATATTATACACAGCATTAGAACCATTTAAATGCCTTAATCGCTTAATATACACTCCTACCAATAAATAAGCAACAAAAGCAAAACGCGAAATAAAGCATAAACTATTTAATGGATATGCGTGACATTGATCCAAGAGATTGGTGTGGCTTTACTAGACCACATAGCAAACAAATAAAGCAAAGACATACAAAACCACATGCATTACGCCCACCACAACGCGAAAAATTAAATGTGTTGGAAGAATGGGCAATGGAAACATCACGCTGATAACGGGCATGATACCCTTTAGTTGAACTGCATGCTTGACAACGGTGAGTCAGGCTGGCGATAGTATTGTTGATCACTTGTGGCAGTAGCACCCATTCCTGTAGTAATGCATATCGTGGAGGGTGGAGGAGGATATATGGAGCTTGTGGATGGTACTTGGTGGCACACTGCGGCCTGCTATCCGTAGGCCCAACATGTTCCACACTTGCTCTAGAGGATTCTGGTTCGGTGATCTAGCTGACCACGGCACATGTGGAATGGTTTCACTCTCTAGATAACTTCGCATCCCTCAAGCTCCATTTCAGCTGGCGTTATCGTCCATAAATATCGCGTCAGTACCTATTGGAGAGATACAGGGGTGTAGAATTTCGCCGTGATATTGGACGGTTGTGGCGGAATCACGAGGAATGAAACAGAGGTCTGTGCTGCTGTTTATTGCTATCATAACCCATCCAAGCAATTTCTTTGTAGTGGTCCCTTTCGACGATGATTGGCGCACGATAGCCTGTCCCTGGGTTTTGCCATATCATTGCCCTTCAGGAATCATTCTGAATGTTAAATCGAGACTCATCTGTAAAGAGTACGTGGCCCCACGGCTCTAGTGTCCAACTGCAATGCTCACGGGCCAAATTCAAAAGCGCTCTGACATGCGAAAGGGAACACAAACCATAGGTCCTAGGACGTACAGTTTACCTTCATGCAGTTGACGCGACATTGTTTATCGGGATATAGGGCCATCTTTCAGCAGCAGAGAGATGTGACGCCAGCTGTCGTGCTGTTAGGGACCTACGACGTCTTGTATATAGCAACAGGAAACGACCGTCTGTCGTTGTGGTAATCCTCCAGCGTCCAGACCTACATCTTCTACACGGATTTTGATCCCTTTGGTAACGATTCCACAGCCTATTGATGACATTATGATTACCATTCAGCTTTTTCGGAACAGCGGATTGTCTTGCACCAGCTTGAAACATTCCAACAGCCCTCCAACGCATTTCATCGGCCAAATGGTGTCTTATGCTCATGCTTTCCACTTTAGCTACCTCTGATGACACGGAACTATCGTTGCTTGCGAAACTGAGGCATAAGTCCGGCATGTCCCTTAAAGAGTTGGGAAGTGATTTCGGGATAGCGTTTTATGTTAATTTTGGTTGCCTATTTCCATTCGGCGATGCAACCTCAACCTCATGTGAAAATTGTATGTTTTAACTCCCTTTTTACATTCGTAACTTTTCTTTTAGCGTTTGTTGCATATTTTTTGAGCAAAAGTGTATTTACAGAGATATGTTTATTGTGATAATTATGGAACTTTAGAGAAAGACTTAATTTCAGTGTCCTTAAAATTAGTAACAGAGTCACCATGAGTTTGTCGTAGATTTATGCGAAGGCATAAATAACGTAAATCTCTCATTTAACATAAATCTCATAAATCTCTCAGTCTAACATAATCTGATCTTGACATAAATCTACGCCAAACTCAAGGTCGCTGTATCACTAATTTTATGTTCCGCTTCTGCTTTCAGTTTGCTTGTTTAATAGAATACGCCAAAGATTCGAGCCAGGGCATAACTACCAGTATTCAGCTGTCTTACCCATCACTGGTGGGTTTGTTTTCAATTAGCGATTCTCTTTAAATATATAAATTAATATGGAATTATATTCTTAAATTGTGTTATCAAACCCTTTAATTATCTTTTAGTGTCATTATTTACTCCTTGTGCTATCGAAGGAGAAGCAGTCCAGGTTACAGTGTAGCATACATTGATTATTCAGTAACAGTATTTTCATATAAATATGAGAAATAAATGTGATTTAAATGGTTATAATATAAAAGATCTTCATTTATTGATTTCAATCAGCTATATGATGTACTATAGAGCTATTTAAGTTATTTCAGACAGATATGTAAGGTATTAATGTATTATTTAAGGTTGTGGAGTTCTGTTTATTTTTACTAACAGGTGAACCTTTCCTAAATTCTCTTATTTCCTCTCACCTTTCCTCGACAGGATGTAAATGAAGTAGGATGAACGATATTGTTTAAACGTTTTGATCGAAAAGTTTAGACAGAGCGTGATTTCGCTACTGTTAGTGTCCGTTCGTTAGTTTCTACCAGCTGTTAATCTTAATAGCGGCTACGCATTCTTACCGTCGAGCTAGTATCCTGCCGGTGTAGGTTTCTGAGTCAAGCTGTTAGTTTAAATTGAATTATGGAGTCTGACATTACTTTTTACCTTTAAATTAGTGTTACATTATCTTTTACGTTCTCACCGCAAGTGGTCTGTGATTTGAATAAGCACATAAATCTGTGCCTTCTGTTCAATATTTTGTATTCAAATAAAGGGTCTTTTACACCTTTCCTTGTGTTCATCCTCAGTCCTGTGCAAGAAATCGCAAGGATAACACTTAGGTAGATCTAGTCACATTTATGATAGCTAAGCGAACTGGATCCTACGGGTATATGGGTAGAAATTATAGAGAACAGAGAAACATGTTATAAATGGGTGGCTTTTACGTTAAAAGTTTAGGAGTCTAAAAGAGCTACATGTTAATTTTTGAAATGAATATATTTTAATGAATTGCTACTAGCATTTCTTTCCTCTTCCTTTTAATGCATTAAAATTTCTCGATTTTCACATTCTTAATCAAAAGAAAATTTTCAGATTTCTTACTTTGATGTAATTATCTTGTTTAAATGAGCATCACTGAAGGTTAATTATTTTATAACAACGGTCCCTTAGAAAGATAAGTCGCCTTTCAGTGAATACTGTACACATTGGTATATTTTTGGGATTCTTAACGGGAAATGTCCCTACTTTAAAAATAAAATAAATAAATAAATAAATAAATAAAAGGGATTTTTAGAAAGAAAATTATGTATTTTATGTTATATAACGATATGCATGTGCAGGTGGGAATAAATGCACCTTTTTTCCATCTATCAAAAGTGCTGCTACTCCGTTAAGAATCGATTTCCGTTTTCCTTGTGTCTACTTATGAAAATCGATTCCTGGTTTTGTCGTTACTATAGCCATAGCAGCTTAATCAGTAGAATCTTAATGTTCCTTTTTAGGCTATATCTCAAAATTTTAGACGAGGAAAGCTTTACGTAATTTTATGCGTAGTCTCTATGTACTCGTGGCAAAACATTTATTTACAAACAAGAGTTTTCTACGCTTACTTCATTTAAAATTTAATACACGGATTTATATGAATGAATACCCTCACCGTCACTGAAACATCAGATCTAACTTTCAAGCAAGAGTTAAATATTAAAACGCTGCTGGGAATTACACAGTTTTGAAATGTTAAAGTGCTATTCTTTTAGAATTGTAAAGACTGTCCAATTCAAAGTAAATCGAAATAAAAGAGTCGTCGAAATAAAAAAAAATCATTACGTGACCATAAACTGTTTCGTGAAGATAAGTTAAGGAAGAACAAACTTCTTTTATTCATACAATAGAACGTTTTATAAACATTTTGATCTAAGGATAAAAATTATGTGTTTTGCTTGCATTTAATCTAAATTTGGATTCATAAGTACTTTTCCATTTAAAAATGTCTGCAATGTATTAGCGGAAATGCATTATTCAGAATGAGTCCTTTGGTACTCTACTTTGCCTATAAATCCCTCACTTCAAGGAACTACAATTTTGGCCTAACTTACTTTACCAGTTTGGCATCATCATGCTTACTTGAGTAAAAGACGAAACACCTTCGCATTTATTAATTATTGTTCATTGAACGGGAGTTGGTTTGTTCCCCTTGAAAAGTCAACTAATTTCCGATCAATAGCGATAATTACTTGTTTTTTAAATTTTAATTTCTTTTTCAAAGTTTTAAATTTTGAGTTAAATTCATGATTAAAATTCAAGTCCCCTTAAAAAGTTTTTTTTTTTTTTTTTTTTTTTTTTTTTTTTTTGTGATTTACATTCAAGTTCCTCTAAAAAACAATTTTCGACGCATTTTAAACTTGGATGCTTTATGAAGCTAAGTACTAGTTTCCGTCCTACAATATTAAACATCACATTATCAAAACCAGTAATAAATTTGAACTCCCTGTTAGTACCTTTTGAAACTCAAAAACAATATTTCTAAATTTATGAAAAACATTTGACAGATAAATTCCAAAATTTAATGCAAAATATCCAAAGCTCTCTACGATTCGAAGAGTTTTTTTTTTTTTTTTTTTCAAAATTGGAATAAATTTTTTTTATTTAATGCTTTTTTTTTTGATGAAATCGCATTATTTTGAGATATAATGGGCTACAGGAACAACGGCATATCAGCAACAGCGTTACGCAGCCATTGTTGCTGATCGAAAAAATGAGGGCGAAAATTAGTGTTTTAAGTTTTTTAACTAATATCTCTAATTTTAGCCTTTTTTTTTTTTTTTTTTTTTTTTTTTTTTAAAGTGAACGTCGACCTTTCCAGGGACCCAGAAAAGAGTTGCAGAAAATTTTGGTGACGATAGCTATAGTAGTGACTGAGTTATTAGCTAACAAACACACAGATTTTCTCTCTAAGCTTTGTATACTGGATTACTAACTTTTTTCCTATAAAATATGAGATGAAATATTATTAATTACACTTTCCTACTCAGAATTTTTTTGTGTTTCTTTCATGCTGTTTATTTCTTAATTCACTTATTTAAAGATACTGAAAAGTTTGACATGATTTGTTTTTAGGAAACAAAGTTCTTAACTTCCTTTACACCATTTGAATTTTTAAGATTTTGCAACGGGAAGTTGGTTATTTTATTTATTAGGATAATTAATATTTGTATTAATGGATATTGCTTATTTCATTGTAATTTATATATATATAATTCATTTTTATTGAAATTTTTTTTTTGATGAAGTTGTGCTGGAGAGCAAAACTGTGCAGTTTTTAAATATAATTTTTGGTGTTCCCTTTAGGCCTTTTCCCGGTACATTTAAAAGCCAGACCAAGGCTGGCCGCGTAGCGGCTAGCTCATTGTAAAATAAACAATAACTTCAGCATCGTTTAAAAAACATTTTATTATTAAATAATATAACGAACTAGAAAATAAAATTACTTATAAAAAATGATAACGAGAAAACAATTATCAACAAATTATATTCCTTCCGTAAATATTTAAAAACTTCAATTAAATCTAACTATAAGAAATTTCCTGATCTTTATGCATTTCCTAAGCTTCGCTATAAATTTTCAGTTTTATTATACCTCCAATATCTGATGACATTTAGCAATTTACTTGCTGTTGTCTACCTATTTTTGACATTTTTCTTACTTACCATAGTACAATTATTTTACAATATTTTAAAACAAAAGTAAAACATTTTTCCTTTTAATCTGGCCCAATTAAAAAATGCATTTCTATAACTAAAATGTAATTATTTTGTATTTTTTACTGGGACAATAATACAGTCACTCAGCTCGTGTTTAGTCACTTTGAAGCATATTTTCTCCACTTCCTAATGATTGAAGCTTCTTGATTTCTACTAATATTAAAAATCTAGAAGTTTAGAAGGAAAAATAATTTTCAATGTTACTGTTTCTTTAATTTATTGTTTTTAGACCATTTATCTACTACAATTGTTTAATTTTATATATGTGTACTTTTTTCTGTTATTTAAAACGTGTATTTTCGCTTTACTTTTTATCCAGAATTTCAGGACATTGAATAGGAACAATAAACATTTTCCTTTTATCTAATTAGCTATTTCCAATTTCTTTTCAAAATTTTAATTTTGTAACATAAGTTTTGGAAATATAGATTGTATTTTAACATGTAGCTTTTGCTTTTTACTTTGGGATTCACCACTGTGTCATTTTACTAGTACTTGGCACTTTTTCTAAAAATGTTCTTTACCGGTTCGCAATTTATTCTAATTTTGTAATTTGTGCGTTTGCAATGCCTAGGCAATTTTGTTTTTTCTCATAATTTTGGGTTTTTTCAAATGACTTTCTCTTAGTTATTGCGCAATTCTATCTCTTTGGTAATACAATTTATTACTTTTAATTTCTTTAAAAATGCTTCATTTAATTTTTCTTTACTTTGTTTGAAAATTTAGATTTATTCTCTTTTACAAGGCAATTACTCACATTACTTGGCACTTAAATTACAATTTTTGTAATTCTTAAGGCGCATATGTTCTTTCGTGTCGCATCGGGGCAGGTACTGAAGAACGCATTATTAAATATTCTTTGAAAAAATGCTCCTGAAATTTTGTTTTTAAAGTTTCTAAGAATGTACTTTCATTTGATTAATTTTGTTTTGACTTAAAAAGGGATATTTTCACTTGATTATTTTTGTTTTGCATTCATCCGTATGTAATTCAGAAATATGACACTGTTGATAATTTTTTCCGACTGTTCCTTGAACCAAAGATCAACTTACTTTAACTTGATTGTTTTTTTTTAATTTAATCTTGTTTCACGTTCGATTTCCAAGTTTTTGCCTAATTTTTGCCTTCCTGTTAAAATGACACCTTTGGTAGATATATATTCTTACATTTGATCTCATTCTTTTATTAACTGATTAGCTTCATACCATCTTCCTCGATATTAATAATATTTATTTACTTAAATAGTTTTTATTCCTCTCTCTACATACATGTATATGCATATAAATATATAAACTTAAAGCATTTAAATTAATAAGTAAATTGGAATAAAAGCAAGGCAGTTCCTCATCAAATAATAATTGCAACCGTGTATAAGAGGTTTAACACAATATCAAAGTTTTTAGCTGTTTAAAGCTCAGATTTAACCTTTTTATTTATAAAAATCTCAAGTACAGTTTTTTGTTCTCTTGACATTAAAAATTTAGTTTAGCATATCGAGGACCTCCCAATTTTTTAGTTTGTTTAAATGACTATTAGTTTTGCTCTTTACTTATATTTGATTTTTGAATTTCGGATTAACATATATTGGTTTTTCTGAATTTCAAGGTACATAATCTAAAGTTCAAAGAGTTTCTTTAATTGTCATTTTGGCGCTATGTCATATTTTATTCTTTTTTCTAAGCGTTTCGAAAATGTGTAGGGAAAATTCTGATGCATTTGAGATTCGAGTTTTCGGTTTTATATGAATTTTAAAGTCTTTAATAAAAATTTGATGAAATATTGTTACGGTTTTTGATCTCTAATGGACCAGGAGAACGAAACATATTAATCGATTTTTATGAAACTTTAATTCATTTTCCCCTGATGAATTCTAAATTGGTGTTTCAATAAAAGGAGATTAATTTTTATTTGTATAATTTTGTATATTTTCTCTTTCGCATTTTTATTATTCGAGATTGTACTACTATGACTTCTTTCTTTAAATGATTAGTTTGATAATGTGTTAAACTTTTACACACTATTGTAATTATTATATTATAGAGGAACTGTCTTGCTTTTATTCCAATTTACTAATTAATTTAGATGCTTCAAGTTATTCTACTTCATTCCTGAAGCTATAGAGCAGGACGGGTTTCAAAAAAAAATTAATTCGAATTTTCAGCCTATTTATATATATATTATTTACTAAAGTAATATTGATTATATTATCTCCTAATATAAAGTTCGTAGAAATCTAAATAAGGAGGCTGCTGACCTTTAGTACAGTAAAGGTTTTGTAGAAAAACTTTTTAAACTTAAAAATAAGAGGTGTAGATAATATATTGGTGGAATGCAGAACTATATAAATAGCTATAATAGCTGCTATTTAATTAATATCAAAGACTTAATTAATTATTTGAAATTCATTGAAATCGAATTAATTTAGTAATATCTGCGAAATAGCTGCAAAGTAAGATAATAAAAATTTATTTTCTAAAGTAAGCTACACATTGTTGTTATATTTTATTCCAAATTCTTTATTTTACACAAACTGGAAGACTACTCAGTTTTTGAAAATCAGACGTTTCCATCAAACAGGAAATGTTTGATTTTTGTCATTAACTGACTGATATGCTCCTACATCAGTAATTAAAGGGGTACTCAGCAGTTACTTGAAAAAGCCTTAGCTCTTTGTGTAAAGTAATTGCCTTTTCAGAGCTACATGAAAAAATTCCATAGTAAAAAAATTAATTCTGTAAAATAGTACACTTAATCATAAAAAGATAACCTTCAGCTTTATTTTTTTGTGTGTGTTAGAAATTAAATGGAGCAATTGCGCAGAGGTAAAAATAGGAATTTGTGAATTTTGAACCAATACTCCCTACAACATGGTCTATTCCTTATATTTAATAACCCATTGCTTAATTATAACATTCAGTGAGCAAAAGTTTAAAACAAAATTTTCTGTATATTTTTTGTTTTAAATCACACTTCTTACACTGAATTTTATTACAAGCATTCCTTTTCATAAATTATTAACATTTTGTTCATTATAACAATATTCTGTATTACAATTTGCCACAATAATTCAAAAATATAATAGCCTTTATATTAACTTTTAATAAGCTACCTTAACTGAAATATATGAAAAATCTTAAAATTCGATACTGATCTTATTGGACAGGTTTCAGGCTCATAATTATTTAACATTACATATTCAAATTTCAAAACAGCATTAATTAGTGAATGAATTGCTTACTTCATAGTAATAAAATACTTTTATCATACATTATTAAGCTAATAACATCACTCAAAACCATTAAAATTATGGCATTTTTATTTTATTGAACAATTTATTTATTTTAAATAAATAAAGTAAAATACTACTTTTAATGCAGAATAGTCCCACGAATCTTCATTTTTATGCGGACATTTCCCCTTTATATCCAAAAATAGTAATTGCTTATAATAAATCTCTCTAAACTGCGTCATTACAAATCTAAAAGCCATCATATGACTCTTACATAAAGCTCTGAACAGATAACTCACATAAAACTTCATTAACAGTAACTTTCGAAACTTAAATGTTATCCAATTTAGATAAAGCAAACTGAAACTAACTAATTACGAACCCAATACCTTTACATTCTGTCACAAGCTTCATTTTTAACACATAGCACTTACTATCCGTTCCTTAGCCTAGCTAGACTACTATCGTTTCTTCTTATAATCAGTGCAAACAATTGTAAATGTTCAAAAGCAGGTGTGCATTTTAGGCAAAATTATTTGTGGCTGAAAATGTTAACAATGAAAAGGAATATTTAAATTCGTTTATGACTAGAAGTTCCTTCTTTATGCATCTACAAGTCATCTAAATGACTGGGAATTTTTTTTTACATTTGTTGTGACACCTGCATTAGGTAATCAGTGTTTCGAGAAATGTGAAAGGTCTTAGGGATTAAATTGCTTATTAGTTGCCAAACCCAACAGGCTATGATTGAAAAAATAGCACAAAAATTCCGCTGTAAATATAGAAAATTCAATAAATAGCAAAAAAGAGTAGTTAAATATAAACGGAAAAAAAACTATATAAAAAATCCATCGGATAATTTGTAATGGCCGTTACACAAGCGGGAATTCTTGCGATATGCGAATGAAACTGGAAGTACAGTTTTATAAGAGAAAACAAATTTTTATACAGACAAGAAGAAGAGGATAGCAATCCAAAAAATAACGACAACCTTACAGGTTTCAGGCTCACATACACGCTCACAAGCAAATGACGCACTGCAATCAATTTAATTTACAAAAAAAAAAAAAAAAAAAAAAAAAAAAAACATAATTTTTCATTAAAAATAGAGGGTAACTAATATACTACCAAATACATGTAAATCTGTTCAAAAATAAACTAGGCAACTAAAAAATTACAAGCGCGACAATATTTTATAATCAAGAAAACGGCTCAATAACGGTCTTACGAACAATGATTTTTGAAGAAGAAAATAAGTTTACTGTTTATTTTTATTATTTTTCTATTATCGTTAAACTACTGCAGCTTTCAGTGCGCGATATATATATATGCACAGTTGTTGTTACTATCTTACTTATCTGACAAGAACATCAAAGCAATCACGGATTTTATCGTGATAAGGTATGCAGGACTGAGTATGTCGTTGGCATGGGCCCATCATCACCTTACAGGTGGCAGTATGCCTTTCTGAAATGCCCTCCCAGTTTTGAGGAACGGTTCAAGTGTCTTCCACCCCTCTTCTCCTACCACTAAACTACTAGAGTAGAATTTGTCTCGCCGTATATTTCAAGTGTCCCTGCGCCACTAAGGCACTATACATTTACAAACATCGAAGCCTCCTCTGGGTTTCGACGCCCGGGTCTAGCAATAAGGCAACCAGAAATGATCACTATATCAATCTAGGCGACAGGTGTACTAAAACAGGCATGTAAATATATTTAAAAGTCCTTAAGAAATGTCTATAGTCGTAGTTGGTTGGATAACCGCGCATGGATAGATAGTGAGCAAGACAGCTAAATGAGAAAAAAAAATTGCAGTTGATTTTAGGATTTTACATGTTATTATAACTTAAATTAAATAAAGCATAATTCATTGACAATGAACTAAGCAACAAACTTCCTCCAAATCAATAGGAAATTGAAGTGAACTTCAAAGAAACGCAAGCGGGAATTTTCGGGAAAACGTTTCAGAAATAATTTAAATTAAAACAAATTAAATTTAAAAAAATTTAAATGCAACCCCAACAAAAACCTTCTGATTTAGCAAAGTTGGTAAAATATCGTTCCTCAGTGAATGAAAATAAAATCTCTTCAAAGTGAAGAATGAAATAAATATTAAGAATAAAATTTATCTAACCAATAAATATCGCTTTATGGTTAAATCGCTATTATGACAGACGAATCCGAAAGGTCACTCAACTGTATGGTCTTTACACAATCTGACCTACAAACCCGACTAATACTACCGTTGTGTCAGCTGGTTTCTGCCACAATCACTTTCATTATAGGTTGGATCGGTACTTGGGCGTCTACCATCGCTTTACTTGAATCGCAGCCACGAGCATAATAACAGAACTGAGAAAATCATGAATGCATGAATTTAGTTAACCAACCATTACCTACAATTCTACAGGCAACGTGTGACACAAGTTCTAATTTGCCGTTAACGCTGGTAATTTAATTGCTACCAAACACAATGCAAATACATATTAGAGCTTCATTTCAATAAAAATTCAGTAGTCAACTTATCAGAAACCTGTTCTGCTTAGGTGTCTGAACTCGTGACTATTTTTTTGCGTGTGATTGTAACTTAAAGCACGTTTCCGTGGTTCTCGCTTTGTGTTTTTACATACACAAGGAGTCTTGGGAAAACTAACGAGTAAAAAATGAATTTCTAGCTATGGGTCTCTTGTAATTATATCCGGATGTTTGAATACGCTTTTCACGAATTCGTAACAGCTGGGCTTTAGAAAATCCTAATTTCATATTAGCATCGTGTAATTCTTTGCACTTTTTATAGAACTTCTGAAGGACTTTACAGCAATAATAAGCTCACAATGACGTTTCGTTTCCCGAAATTACACTAGATGTTAAATAAATTAGAATATGTTAAGAAATAAAGCAGACTTTAAGCGATTTCAAGAGGCAGCACACTTTTTTTAGCTAGAACACAATACAGGGAAGTTAACAAAATGTTCCGGATATTAACATTTCAGAATGAATAATACTAAGAGTTGTAATTTAGAATTGTAATACAACATTAGTTCATAAAATAATTAATTACTGGTTGTAAAGTTAGCATCGTTACGTGTTTATATTTAAATTAATTATTCAGTTCTTTAACTGAAAGTCTAATTTTATATGAAGTGTTTGTATTTCGAAAATATGTGTTTCGGAAGAGTAGAAAATGCAATGTGTAAAATTTTGCTTTAATGCCAGATAATATATGTTAGAAAGAACACAGTAAAATTTTGTTAATGATGTTACAATAAACAAAGTTTACGAACTCGAAATGTCTCATTTTTTTAACTTAAAACTAAAAAGAATCGGAATTATTATTTATTATCTCATGTGAAATATTTAGCAAAATAATTTTGCGAGAATTAGACTCTATCAAAACTCATATTCTTTGCAAAGAATTACATAGGAGCACCTTTAAGTAGTATAGGTTTGGTTTTCGTTTTAAGTGATTATGACAAAGCCTTGAGGGCTATCTGCCTAAGGAGAGGGATGCCTTCGTGGAGAACTTTCTAAGGGCTCGTGCTCGTTTTTTTTAAACTGGTTCATGACCACGTTACACATGTGGAAATCCACTGAACCACTCATGCAACCAGCCCGTTTGCAGGATTCGAACTCTCAGACTGAACTACCAGCATTCAGTGACTTTACCGCTCGACCGCTGGTCGACTTAATTAGTATAGTGAAATGCTTTCATAATTAGTTAAAAATAACATGTTTTTGTACTTTGAGATATGTGAACCTAAAGAGACAAAAAGAAAGTTTCAACAAGATTTATTGTGCCTCAGCTATTTTATGCTGTTACTTGATGCACATTTTAAAAAAGGGTGGTCGTGAACTTCTGAAATATAGTCTCTGAAAGTCCTAGAAGTACTTGAAAGCGGTATAATCAACAAGAACTATGCATACACCCAGAGGCTTCTACCAATATTGCAGCTCTAAGCGCAACCAATCCACTTCATGCTATACAATCCAAATGAGACCACTCGCTGAATCTCTCCATGCAGAGCCGAAGCAAGGATGAGGCAGGTGAATAACTTGAAAGGCATCAAATTAGCTACGAAAATTCAGAAATTCATTTTTAAGAAAGAAGTTACAGTTATTAACTTTAAATAATGGAACAAATTAGGAAGTATCAAAAGAATTTTATGTTACAAACAATCCAGCTGAATCAAGAGAAGAATTAATAATTTTTTCTCAAAACTGCTGATACTTTAGAGTACTATACATATTATTTTCCAATATTAAATTTTTTTATTAGAACTAATTTATTGGAACTAATTTGCGCTTCTTTACACTAACGTATTTGCTTGCATAATCTAAATTTTCCTAGAAATCATCATACTGCTTACGTAAGTAATTCTGTACTATCTCCTTGTTAATTTGAACTATAGGTTTTATTGCACTTAGTTAGCCTAACAATGTTTCTGAAGTCCGCAAACTGAATACGGTTTGGCGACGCAAATACCCAAAGTTTTTGCAACAGACTTACTACATAAAAGCTTATTCGAATAGCATCGGAAGGCTAAATAATGTTCAAAAATAAAATTTAGAAAAAAAAAAGAAAAACAATAGTCTTTTAGGGACAAAACCCCTTTGGACTAAAAAATCTGAAAGGTTTGAGATTTTACATTACGTCCAAAGGGGCGTTTTTTAACATTTTGTGTGTTATCTTTATTTATTAAATATGTTCTTCGCACTTAAACCATAAAATTCAGTTCAACAGCAATATCGCAAAATACTTTTAAAATGAACATATCTTTAGAATTTCTGACACAGAGTCTCGCGCGCTGGAGATAAATGTTTTTTCGTACAGTGATGCAACTGCTAGCTTTGAAATCGTTAGTTTGTTAATAAAAAATTCGTTGAAGTGTTATAAAATATGAAATCGATAATAAAACAAATTTCAAATTGAAATTAGGGCTTCCACATGCCCATATTCTATGGGAGATTACGTTATTCAAATTTTGATGGCTCTAGGTACCGTTGTTTTACCACAGTGCGAGAAACGTACATAAATTCATGCAGATTTTTCATTATTTAATTTCTTTAAATATGATGATATTTGGTGACAACAATTTGAAAAGTGAAACAACGTTTATTGTGAATCGACGCAAAGTGCCAAAACGAAATTAATAGTCCTAGGTAAATTGCCCCTTTGGACTAAAGAGAAATATTTTCAATATTTTGCTTCATTTTTTTGTATAACACGTGTCACTGAACAATACGCATAGTTCAAGGTTTTGTCTTCTTACATTCATATTTAATTTACGCAGAACTATACAGTTGGTTTTGTTTGCGGTTAGTTCTGGATTATAGTAGTTACTCATATTGCTAGATAAATTAACTGAACAGGCACATTATGTAGTAATAAAAAAATATGTAGATACGAGTCTGTCTCCACGCATGGATTTTTTCAGAAATGGGAAAGACAGTGAAGGTGGGTTCATCGCTGAACAGTGAGGATATTTCTATTGAGTTTTGTTCAAGTTTTTAACTCTTAACGTCACTGAAACCAGCATCTGGCATCAAAGCATGTAGATGTATGTATGTAAACATTCATGTAATGCATCAAAGCATGTATGTAAGACGACAGAAGTGATTCTATTGTTTTTAAACACTGTGCAATGTCCATTCGATCCATAATTAGTATAGTTTAAAATAAGCTAATTTAATTTCTCTGCTATGATAAAGATCATTCAATAATTATAAAAGAGCTTTAGTCTATTTGCGCATATTTTTCGCTACATATATTCTCTGATTATTTTTAAAAAATTTTCAGACGAACTCAAATCAGAAACGTTTAGTTTTTTCAGACATCAGTGCAAATCACTGCACTGTTAAATTATATATGTCAATTAATAAAAACAAAATATCAAAATATGCTTTATAGCCTGCCTCTGAAGACTTATTTTCGAGAGCTTAAAACTGACCTTAACTGTAGAAATATTTTAAGATTATCTTCTAAGTAATTTTCTGCATAAATACCGCGTGCTTTCGTGGTGTAATTGGAAACAGTCGAAAGGTCCGGTGTTCGAATCTCGGGTAGAGCATTATTTTGTTCCTGTTTCCTCCTCCGATAAATACTTAATGCCTCCACATTGTTACATAACGAATGATAAAAAAATTTTAAGTCCTCTGCTCCAATACTCATATGCAGCCTGAGTAAACAGGCCTATCTAATCTCATTTCCTTTAAAAGACATGCTTTACGGTAGTCAAATATCTAACTGATTTTTCGCTAGGATTTTACCAACTAATTAGTCGTTAAAATTTATTTTTTGAACTTTCTGACATTAATTTACAGAGCAAACACGAAAATAAACCAGGTACGAAGATCTCAATTTGAGACACTTGTCTTGGTTTATTAGCAAAAAGCACGTAGTCTTAGAAGCAGCTTGAAAGCCCAATCATGAGTTATTGATCTGCAAGCATTGCAGACTGCCTTTTAAATGCTGCAATAAAATGTAAAACGTATCAACTAATTAATTAGTTTCTTTCTCTTAATTAAATATTTTTTAAGTTTAATGAAAACCCTAAAAGTAGTCTAATCACACGCTATAAAAATTCATTTTTTTCATGTATTCAAACTATTTTTGTTGTTTATTTGATTATGAAAAATCACACTAAGACTATTTGCCTTCCCGGACGGATTCTAAGGGAAACTGTCTCCTATCTACGTTACACGTAGGAAAAACCACGAAAACGCCTATGCAGACAGTTTTTTCGCCTGAAATCGGAACCAGGTTGATATGTAATCAATTTGAAATTTACCATGCGGTGCAAATAATATTAGTACTGTAAGGTTCTTATATTAATTAACCAGTTATTATAATTTTAATCTTTACTTTAAATTCTTCTTTCCATGTTCTTCATCAGAATGCAAATTAGTATCTAGGTATATTTAAGCAAAGGATTTTGAATCTTGGAGAATGGTAGTTTCTATCATTCACTCAGAGCAGTTAGATTTTACCAGTTCTATCTAAAAGATACTATCTCGGCTTTTGCATTCTGTAGCAACCAATTGCTTAAACTTACACGCCGGCAAAGACAGTTGAGCCAGATAATAGCTCAATTTCTTGCCTGTGTTGTCACAGACTACTTTAATTCACCGTTTAAATTTAGGTATAAGCAATTGATTAAATTACACCACGCAAGTAGTCCTTTATTTGCAGCACAAGTCGTGCCTTTTCTGCTAAAAGTTCAGTTTAAAAAAAAGATTGTTTTTACCTTCGTAAGTATTTGTCATAGTGTTTCAGACATAACGATAACTCGCTACTTGTCTAGTAAGGTTATAGGACTTAAATTCAAGTATCAGCTCAGTTATAACCTTAGATTATTCGCTACCAAATTTTATGTTAGTAGTTGAAGGAATTATCGTAGAATTCTTCAGTTTCCGACAGTTAAGGCATAAGTAACCACCTAACATTGCTAAGCCACAGTACAAATTAGAGCGAACAAAAATTTGTACAAACATGTATAAATTTATTTCTTTTGCAATGCATCTACATATTTATTTAATTTTAAAAAATGAACAATATTCTTTCGAATACTTTTTTGGCATCGCTTGTGTTTTTTGTTGTGTATCTGCACCGATATTTAACGCTTGGTTTTAAAAAAAAGTTCAAGTATTCTGAAGCGAAAAAGCAATTCGTTTTGTTGTCGTGTATGCAGTACATGAAATATTTTCATTCATATCATTAAGTAATTAAATCTCTTTTACACGTTCAAGGGAAGGAAATGTGGGTTTCGTTAACTTCCTTGAACTCTGTTTGGTTTTTTACAGTTGGTATTGCAAAGCAAGGCTGGAAATGTTTTGACTTTGATATTATTCAATTTGAGACAATTAAGATTCAGATTCCGTACTTCGATGCAGTTACTCAATAACCAGCTTTTTAACCTTGCAAAAGAATATCAAGTTCCTATTTAACAGACATAATCACGCCACTTACATTTTATTGAGATTCAAAATTCGAATACTAAAATAATTAAACATATATAAATTGCTCGGTAAAACTGACTAATGAATAGGCAGAATCAGAAAATAATACTTGCTTAGCTGAAATGAAAGTGACTAAAGTTCAGCCAAACAAGTACCACCTAAGATGAAAGTTTACTATCGTCCGAAAGAATATGTGAAAAAAATTGGTATAAATTTGTTTTATTAAAGTAAGATTTGTTAGATATCGTGCCTGATTTGAATAAATGGCCGAATTTGGTTGACAGTAATTTTAATAAATAACGAGGTCGGCTCGCTAAAAAGTGTTGCTTTTTTATCGTTAGATTTTTAACGTAGTTAGATTTTTTTACTTATAAGGCAGCCAAAAATGTATTGCCATTTGAGATTGTCAAAAAATAGGCAGACATACAGCACATGGCACTAAGAATTAGATTTCCAAATAATAAGAAGTCCCTTTGCCAAGGTTTCTGCCGCTGTACAGTGCCCTTGCGATAAATCCCTTCGGGTCTTGGACCCAAAGAAATCGGTGAGCGCGTGCCGCATGTCTGCTTCATTGTCGAAGGATTTTTACGGAGATAGTTGTCCAGGAAATGGAACAGGTGGTAACTTTGTGGGCGCTAGATCCAACGAGTACTGTGATTCCGAACTAACTTCATATTGAGTTAATATGTGTATTTAATTTTTTTTACTTCAGTATATGGTACATTACTAAGTTTATTCATATTATCTCATTGAGTATTGCTTGAATCTTCATATAAAATTCTACAAATGTCTATAGTACATGATGTAGTCGCAGCTTACGCCCGTATCCATGATTTATTAAAAATAATACTTTAACGTAAAGATATTAAAATATAATTTTAATACAATTTAAGATTTACAAATTAAGTTGAGGACAATTGTTTTGATGTAGCAAAATGATCCGATAAATGAAAAATATAACAGGAAACAACACAACAAGTACTTGGAGCACAATAACAAAATGGAAGTTACTAATAACATTCAAGAAGTGTCCACGGGTCAAATCATTTGAAATAGCACGAAAACATTGTGAATTAAGAATCCGAGGGTTCGGGTTTTGGAAAATTTATAAGCCTTTTCTGAGAAACGGAATTTTGTTTTGATATTAAAAAGAGGAGAAACAACATGAGTCTGTCAGTAGCGCATTCAATTCATATGGATCGAATACAAAGTTTTAAACTAAACTTTACAAAGCAAATTAATAATTTTATAAAGACCATGACTTGCACATGAAATAAAATTATAAAAAAAAACTTATTAAATTGAAAAACAAAACATAATTTTGGAAAAAATTAATAAAATTAAATAAATTTAACAGAAACGGTATACTGGAGTAGGTCATTACAGCTTAAACAGCTGCTATGCGGAATCCTTTTGTTCATAATTAAGGTATAAAAAATTCCGTTTAGGCAGCATATGGGATTATACGCTTGACGGCGATCTACACCGCAGGAAGACAGTCGTTTCATAAGATTTTTTATATTTAGGATAGTGATGTTTATCTTCGGCAGTGGCTCTCCTACTAAAAATGTCGTGAGCGATAATTTATCACTATTTGGATGGAGTTGACTAAACGTCGCGTTTTTCTCAATTTTTATGGAGAGGTAGAGGAAAATATAGAGAATTATTGCAATACAGTGTGCATACTTTCATGGTACAAAGGCACACCCCATTAGCAAATTGAAGATCCATGGTCAAAATCCCGTTTAGGTGACAGCTGCTTTTCCAAATTTGTCGTCTTGAAAATTCTAATAGGTCTCCACAGCTAGAGAATTATTTATATTACCCTGTGCGTGTTCTCATGGAGTAAGTGCACGTTCCTTTAGCGAATATTCGGGCTAGAACACAGTTGCTTTTTCCCGTTTCTCATGTCGAAAATCCTAATAGATGTTCACAACTCTAGACTTTCAGAATTTTGATTAAGTATTATATATACATTTTAATATGAAGATTTTAGCAAAATTCCCCCCCCCCCCAAATATAGGTAGGTAATTGCAAGAAATAAATAAAAAAAAAAAAAAAAAAATTTAGCAAATACAAAAAAAAAGTAACGATTTTTAACCTTTATTTTATCGTTCTTCATCCAAAAATTGAGTTACTGGATGTTTAAACACATAACTAGGAAACTATTTGATTTCAAATACAAATGCTCTCGAACTTCCTGTTTTGGAAAATACAGTGGTTTTGAACATATTTCCTTAAAAATTATTGCTTTGTCAATCTAATCTTTGTCTAATTTATGTTTCTAGCAGAGTACATAAATTAAATTATTGCAAATCTGATTGGGATTTTAAAGATATCGATACTGAATACCCAATATAACGAATTTTGGTATCGACATAAATTAATCGCTTGGAGACATAACATTTCTTCCGATGTAGACCGCCGAGCAAGCGCCCTCTCGTGGTCGATCTTTCATTACACCTGAAAGTTCATTTTCCCCTATTTCATCTCGGCATTCCCTTCCACTTAGCACCTGCAATAGTAAACACTTAACCTACGTCTAGATTCTGCTCTGAATGCATCGATATTGCCCAATCAATACCTTAGGTGCATCATGTTATTGGTAGGTGTTTGATTATTTAATAGCGAGTGCAATTGCACGTAGCTTCCCATGATTACGCCAAAGCACTACGTTTGTGAGAGAGGGCTTTCATTTTGAGAATGCATTACATAATACATAAATATATTTGCTTAAATATAAAAAGACGCTAATTTTCTTGTTGAGAGAAGCAAAATGGAAAGCAGGGGGGAAAATTGCCCGTGAAATTCAGTTTTTCTGGTAGTCATCTGCACGGCAGAAATTCGCATGTTCGAGTCGCTTTCATGGCAGTATCTCTTATAGTCGAATGTGTGTAATTTCCTGAAACTCGGATATGAGGTTCTGCGCGAAGGCCGTAAAGACTACCACTTCTAGAAGAAGGGTAAAATATCAACAACAACTGAAACGTAAGAATAAGCGTAAGAAGAAAGAAAGTATTTTTCGGTAATTTAATTGGCATTGTGTTCATTTGCTAGAAAAAGAGATCGTGGGTTAGCATGTATTTGAGACAAAAAAACTTTACTATATTCTGATCATAAATATAATTCGGTTTTAGCAAATTTCTTACTTTGTGCTGCAATTCGTACTGAACCTGGAAGTTTTAGAAGACTCACAATTTTAGAAGACTTATAGTTGGTCAAGTTGATTAAAGTTTTAGTTCAAGGGCTTTATAGTAGAACTTTTAAGTCAACACAAATATTTTTCATTTTCAAGGAAAACTGAGGAATTATAGAAAGTAATTTTTTGTATTCGCTCTCTTTTATTTTGAGGAGTAATATGCTTGAAAACAACCTTAGATATGCCTTTAAATTGCTCCTTATTTTAGTACAAATTTTAAATAATTTCAACAACTTTTCTGTTATTTTCTTCCTTTCACTTCAAACCAAATTATGCAAATGAATAACTGAATAAAACAGAGTTAAAAGAAGAGGCGAATATTATATTAACTTCATTGTATTTCTCTCTCCATGAGTGTAACTTCTTTTCCTTTTAGCAAGTTATATTCCTAGACAACTGCGGAAATATAAATGAACAACTTTAATTTTATATTAGATATTAGATTAAAAGTTCTGAAAAAGAGGAAAAATTTAATTTATTTCAATAAAAAACTCCAGCGAAACGTAATAAAATACTGTTAACTCAAAAGTAGACTGACCTGCAGCAGATTCTGGATAATCAAGAAAAGTTCCCAAATTCATTACTTTGCATTCAAGGAAGTCTGGTTTCTGAAATTCATAATCAAACCTCATACAGTGTACTCTTAATTTTTCCTGGATATGAAATTCGCAGTATAAGTAAGCATAAGATTTTCTTCCTAACAAATACAGTCTCATACTGCAAAGAAAACGCATTTATTAAATGCTATTAATTTAATGTCTTTATAGAAGCCATATATAATACTTCTCACTTTCAAAGTTTTATTGTCTTCCGGGGTGGTAAATTTTTGTTTCAATTGACGGAACTATCTGTTGCTTCGAATTTCAATAAGTCTATACACATGTCATGTAGCAGGAAAACATAAGCTTCAAAAGATTTATACATGTTTCAATTGATATAGCTGGTATAGCAGGGAACAGTTGTTTGCCAGCACCATCAGCAAATCTACCGGTAAAATCAGTCGCAATCTGCATGTTAATAATTTTTACAATATGTATAAATTCTGCTGAATACTGAATACTTTATTTCAGAAAACTGCTAGATTTGCAGCTGGTTAGCACCACATTAAGAGAGGTTCTTCTAAAATTAGTTTATTCCATTAAAACGGAAACGTAGATTTACTTAATAATTTTTCCTTTGATCTCTTTGTTTTTATTTCCTTTCATTGAATAATGCACGAATCGTGTTGCTTGATTAAATTTTCACTTTAGTTAGTCTTCCCGTTTAAGAAATTTGTGAACTTGTGTTTCTTTAAAATCTCAACAGGGTTGCTCTGAATGCATAACTCTGGGTTGCTCTGAATGTAAAACGTCGAAAATTTGCACCTCAAGCGAACATTCCTGAGCAGCACATCGTGCAATATATTGATGTCAAGACATCTTTCCCCCAATCCTAAAATTAACTTAGCGAAAATTCTGCTCCCTTTTGAAAACAATAATCCATTGCAGTACCATTCCAGTTGAAACAATAATCCATTGCAGTAATCCAGAGGCACTATTTAGAGCTTGGGTTAAACACCGCCATCATTCACAGTTTATATGGAACCTTCCGTTGAAACAATAAGGTGGATGTCACCATTCCAATACAAACGCTCAAGATTTTCTTGTTCCATCTACTATATAGAATAAGTATTATCCTTCCCCCCCCCAAAAAAAAAGAAGTCTGGAGGGAAAAAAATGTTACGGCTTTTCTTTAATTTAACAAAATCAAGCTTAAGATCATTTATTAAAACAGGACCCTTTTATAAACTTTTATTTGGTTTACTTTTTGTATTTGTCGCTATGGGCAAATCATTGCCATCGATTTTTAATGTATTTCCTGATAAGCTACCCAGCTCAAATTTTGCACAAGCAGACGCACACGCACGCACAATTTGAATAACAATACGTTGTTGTGAGCTATACATGTTTTCTACATTCCATTTAGATTTTTAAATTTAATATTGAAATGATTATTTAGTGCACATCTTCGTTTAACGAATAAACTAAAATTTTCAGAATTTTATTGATTGCATCATGGGGTAGAGCAAAGGAAAAGATCTTCTAATCACATATAAAAACTAAAGATCACATAAATGAATATGTGAAATTTTTAGTATAATTTCTGATGTTATGAGAAAATTTTTTGAAATTGCTAATTTTTTTCCAATTATTTGAATGGAAATAATGGTTAAAAATAAAAGAGCGACATTTCGTTGTTGAAAGAATATTTTTCTATTTTAGTTGACAACGAGTCACGGAGACATGCAAAATGAGGTTAAAAAACATAAAAAGAACATAATAAAATAAGATAAAATGTTTTTATAAAATTAGCTTTTATTTAAAATTCATAAAATAATTAATAATCTAAAAGAAGATATATAATTTATCATATCGCTTCATGGGAACAAATGATTTAATAATTCTTTTTTATAAAATTTATTTACAATTTTATAGTACGAATAATATAAGCTAAGCTAAATTCGTTAATGGAACTGCATATCCAAAAGTATGATACATTATCTTTTTTAATTTATCAACAGTGCTTCACGCTTTTATTATTCGTGATTTAAAACTGCATATGAATTTTGCAGAGAAGATGATTTAATCTCTTATTTCCATGAAAATATATAGCGCATTGATTTTATGCTTTTAGTCCATTAAATATTTTAGGAGTTTTAAATAAAAGCTTAATTCATAAGAATCTTTTTACCTTATTTTACTTTTTGTCTAACTCAGCTACAGGTAATAATCCGATCTAGAATGTGTCGACGGTTGGAGCATTTAAAGTGCTATTGTTTAAATGCAACGCTTAATGGAGCGTTTAAAATGCAGACGTTTCAACCATTTCCTACCTCAGTACTAGATCAAGAATCGTGTCTTAGCTCTATTTCAATCAAAGTTATTGGTTTGCCAAGTTCGGAAGCAGGAGAATCAGATGGAAAGGGAAAAAAATCTACAGAAATGTAAATTAAAAGAAGTAACTATTAATAACACATTAAGAACTTATATGCTTTTGCTTTCATGATTATATGCTTTTTACTTATATGCTTTTTTAGTAATAACAAATGCAAGAATTAAGGTATGTGTTAGTTATTTTGAAATTGCGGTTCACTGTTGCTACAATATAAATCTATATCATTTCCATATTAAGTACCAAAATTTGCCACACAACCTCTTAAATATATTGACGTCTCACCATCATTATCAGTCTCCAATATCAGTATCAGTATTTGATTTCAATATTTAGAAACTAATGCTCACTCCTTGTCAGTGGGGCATTGTGAATAATTTATACCATGCTGCTTTAGGAATTTTCCCTTTACCTATGAACTGATTCTAAAGATTTAATGATTCGGATAATTATGGCGGAAAAGCAGTTCCTTTAATGCCCGCAAAATGTTAAATGAACTACCTCTCCATATTCTCTTGCCTTGGGGGTTTTCCTCTCATCTGCTTAGAAGCAGAAAATGTAAACTTTTAAAACTATTCATAAAATATATTATAGGTATTTTCATTTTAGGTTATTTAATGCCATTAAATTTATTCTTTGCAAATATGATGCATGTTTAAAATCAAAGAAATTCGTGATACATATAAAAGCCACTGGAATTTCGTTAATATCTCAGGTTCTGCAAATTTCATTGCAGTAATCCAGCTACTAAGCTCGTGATTAGCATTCCGCTTCTAGTTAGTCAGTTCTGCAATTAAATTTTAGTGTTCATGTCCGGTAATGCCATACGGCTACCAGTATCACATAATCCTAATAACATGAAGTCGGAAATCAGTTTAAACAAGAACTTAAGTAACTCTCGAAGGGAAGAACAGATTGCACTATGATGAAACACATGGTGATTTAATAGTCATGGTTTTATTCACACTGTTACATTGTATATACAAACTAAATACAGTGTCATGAAATACAGTATCATGGCATGTAAAACTAAATACAGTGTCATGATTTTAACAATGCTTATAGAGCAGGACAACGGTAACAATTAACATATACAAGAGAGGTATTTTCGTAAGGCTTAATTTTTATTTTCGTAGGACCTAGTAGAGAGTTGGCTAGTTGGCTAAAATGGATGAAATCAATCACTTTTTTAGTCATGACCGAGAAAATTGCTCCATATAACGATGACTGAAGGGAAAATCGCAACTGGCTTCATAGTTAAAACGTCATTTTTATTTTGAATACTAATCGTTCTTTAGAAACGCATTTTTGCTTATTTTGTACAATACTACGGGTGCCAAACTCGACCCAGAACTTTGTATACGCAGCTTAAATTTTAAATAGAGGAAAAATACAGCCAAGCGAGAGACGTCGCTTATTCCTGCAGCAACAGGCGAAAAAAATGCGTAATAGTTGCAGTAGTATTTATAAGGTCATAACGTCTCTGCTTGAGTTCTGGATAGAGAAAGTTCAAAAGTTTATCGAAATGCAGAGGAATTGCAGAGAAAGAATGATATACATATATGTGTGTGTGTAAAATAAAAAAATAGAAAATGCAATAACGTATAAGAAATGTAAAAAATAAATAACCCAATAGAAAATGTAAAAAAATTAAAAAAACCCTATTAACTCAGTGTTTTTAAACCAGGAGAAATCCCGTAAACAACAGAAATATATATTAGGAAATTTAGGGATTTTACTGGCTTTAAATTTTATTTCTTTCATGTTTTGCGGTTTTGGTTTTAAATTTCTTACTATTTTGTCTATAATTGATTAATATTTTCAGCAGCATTGTGTTCGGAAATAATATTGGGATATCTTTGTTTTAAAAAAAAACTTGTGTTACTATATACATATACATTCAAGTTTATCAAATACTCTTTTTTTTAATACATAGTTTATACTACACTGGAAGTTTATTCGGTGCGTATCAAGTATTTTAAACTAATCAGATTTCTCTAAAAATGAAAAAAAAATGAAAAAAAAAAATTAAATAATGAATATTTCCAATTTATGTCTACATATTAATTATTAATAATTTAATACGTCAAACAGACTCGTCAAAGGGTAATTATTTAAACATGAACAATTAAGAAGTGTGTGTGTGTGATTATGGCAAAGCCTCGAGGGCTATCTGCCTAAGAGGAGGGATGCCTTCGTGGAGGACTTTCTAAGGGAAACTGGCTCGTATACACGTTACACATGGGGAAAACCACGAAAACACCCATGCAGCCAGCCCGTTCGCGGGATTCGAACCTCGGACCGAACTACCAGTGTTCAGCGATTTTACCGCTCGGCCGCTGGTGGGCCGAACAATTAAGAAGTATTGCATACATGTTTCAGGCTTCTTGATCATTTGAATGCAAAAATAAAAATAAAAATAAATATAATCACAAAATTTTCTTAGAAAAAGATTTACTTCCCCTCTCAGAGAGTCAAGAAATTTTGACCCCTATTTTTCAAATAGCTCGACAGGAGGTAATTATTAAAAACATCAAACATGAACAACTAAGTAGTACGGATCGTCCACGTTTTATCCACGGAATACACGTTTCGCCCTTCTTGACGTTTTGGGTGCAAAAACAAAAATTTTTAATTAAATTAAATGTGAAACATTAAACTAAGAAATTAATACACAGATTTAAAATGCAGATTTTCATAAGTTTTTCAAAAAAAATGAATTTTTTGTTTATATTTTAAATAAAATTTTAACTAGTTTAATACGATAAATACTTTGTTCAAAATACCGAATAATTTTTTTTACAGTCTAAACGTTTCTTAATGTTTTCAGGATGGTATAATATTTGCGGTTGAAAAAAAAATTTGCCAAATTATATTTTTAATCTTAAACAGCTTAAGGGCTTAATTTTACAATTTATTTTTTAGTCCTTGTTTAATCCTTATTTTATTACCTTTTAAATATATATATATGCGTAAGATGCCATGATATGACAGCCCTCTTCCGAGAAATTAGCAATTTGTCAACTTTTTTTATATAATGTGTTATTCCACTTTATTTTTATGCATATACTCGTACTATTCTTTTTTTTTTTTTTAATTTTATTTAAAACTATATGTATTTGATGCATTTCAATACAAATCTTAAATTTCTTCTAAGTTTATTATAAATTTTTAATAGATTTATTACAGTCATCTTAAGAATTAAAACTTCCTAATTTCAATTTGGGCCCACCAGCGGCCGAGCGGTAAAGACGCTGAACACTGGTAGTTCGGTCCGAGGTTCGAATCCCGCGAACGGGCTGGCTGCATGGGTGTTTTCGTGGTTTTCCCCATGTGTAACGTGTTTACGAGCCAGTTTTCCTTAGAAAGTCCTCCACGAAGGCATCCCTCCCCTTAGGCAGATAGCCTTAGTGTGCTTTGCCATAATTAAATACACCACACACCACACCACACTAATTTCAATTTGCAATAGTTTTACACTTTCTTTCCGAGAAAATAATCATAAATAGAAAATTAGTTATATAATTTATATATATATATATATATATATGTCTGGTATGTTTAGTATAAGAATTGTGAAAAAATGTGTCTGCTGTTTACGAAAGCACTTCAGTTAATATATTTAAATTCTGTCATAAAAAATTTAAAGTTTCCAACAGGCCGCAGCAGAATAAATTTACCAGCATACACTCTCTGCCAAAATTTCACAAGAATCCTATCATATTTAGATTTATACCTATTATTTTAATAATTTCGAAAAAGTAATATTAATTTCATCAAAATACTTAAAAAAAGATTACCTAAATGTAAAAGAGCATATTAACTTTACATAATAATTGGATTATTACTAATAGTCATAAAATAAATAAAACCATCACCAAAATTTCAATTTATAATACTTAACTGCTGTGATTTTACAAACTTATATATAGCATTACCTCTTAGTAAGATTCAATAATTTAATTAAACTTTATAATCGTGTTATCAACATTAAAGAATTAATTGTACTGAAATAATGAGATACGTGCCTATAATGCACACTTTTACACAACTATGTTAAATAGCATTGAAAAAATTATCTACAATTTAATGGTATTCCAATGGGTACCAAATTTACTACAACCATTTGTAACCTTTTCCTCTTCGTTAAAAATTATATTTTATCAAAAAACTTTCAAAATCCTAAATTTTTAAATTTTACCACAGGTATATTGACGACATTACTGCTGTTAAAAATTAGAAAGAAACAGAAAAACGACAAATCTATCACAAATGCCCACTAATGATATAGAAGCAGAGTAGTTAGAACTACAAATCTTTGAGATATAAAAGTCTTTGATAAAAGAAGACTATTCAATTTCATTACCATTAAACTAATTAATAGACATTCAAACATCTCCAGTAAAATTATAGCAAATCCTATTATTAATTATACCAAAAGAACTAGAGGTATCTGCAGTGGCAGCAAAGACTCTTTTAAAAGAATTTAAATTGTTAATTGAAATATATAAGAATGTTCAATAATCTCTGTGGTGTGGTGTATTTAATTATGGCAAAGCACACTAGGGCTATCTGCCTAAGGGGAGGGATGCCTTTCGTGGAGGACTTTCTAAGGGAAACTGGCTCGTATACACGTTACACATGGGGAAAACCACGAAAACACCCATGCAGCCAGCCCGTTCGCGGGATTCGAACCTCGGACCGAACTACCAGTGTTCAGCGACTTTATCAATAATCTCTGCATTTTTTAACAAATCAGGCACACTTCATTTTGTAAGACTCAAGATAGCCCTCTTCAGCAAGCTGTAATCTTTAAGAAAACAAAGTATTTCGTTTTCTAGTTTTTTATCTATTGCATTACATACCACTACTAAATCTATCATCTGGAAAATCCTTTAATTTCAACTACTACCACATTAAGTAGAATCATGTGGCGTGCAGTTTAGCTTTATGTCATGAACAATTTCAGCACCTACAGTTTCACTGAATTTGACAAAATTGAGGTAATAACTATTTTCTTTACACAGTAGGTTAATTCTAATTATTACTTGCTTTCTAAACTACATTAAAAATATTTTACTAAACTTTTAACTTATCAGAACACATTTAAATTTATCCTTCATCAGTTTGCACATATTAGAGTTAGTTAAAAACTTATTCCAGTTCTTCTTATGTTGCTGGACATTTATTGCATAATGTTCCCGATTAGTTCCACAGTTTATTGTATTTAACTCAATTAATTTAATTCGCATTTCTTAACTACCAGAAACAGGCTGATTTTTTACAGAAACAAGCAAAATCCCACTTCAAAAATTTTTTTTTAATTTAATGAAAAATGAAGAAAAACAGAAGAGGCATTCAATCAACCACAATGTCACTTCATCAGGCAGGAACTTTGAAATTAATTGAAATCTCTCTTCTACAAAAATCCTTGCTTTCTGTATCCAGAATTAGCCGATGAACCATTTCAATGTATTTTAATTACAATTATAATAGTTTCCCCGAAAATTCTGGCCTTTCCTCAAAGAAAGGGGAAAACAATGTAAATTCTAATTAGAAAAATTAGAATAATCTTAAAAAAAGAGAGAATTTTTTTTCTTTTTAAAAAAATTGAAAACGAAAGTGAAAAAAATTGAAAACGAAAGTGGAAAAACAATATACATCAGTGAAAAAAATTTTTTTTAAATTAATTTTTTTGAATTTTTTTTTAATTTTAAATTAAAATGCTTGCCTTTAAACACTGGATTATCTGTTTAAAGGTAAACATTTTGATTTAAAATTTCTCACTGAAGTATATTGTTTATTCACTTTTGTTTCTAATTCTTTTAAAAAGAAAATGAATTCTCTCTTTTTTTAAGATTATTCTAATTTTTCTAATTGGAATTTACATTGTTTTTCTCTTGCTTTGGGGAAGGGCCAGAATTTTCGGGGGAATTATTATAATTATAATTAAAATACATTGAAGTGGTACATTGGCTAATTCTGGATATAGAAAAGCAAGGAATTTTGTAGAAGAGAGATTTCAATTCATTTCAAAGTTCCTCGTCCCTCCCTGATGAAGTGACATTGAGGTTGATTGAATTCCTCTTCTGTTTTTGTTCATTTTTGTTTAAATTTCAAAAAAAATTTTGAAGTGGGATTTTGCTTGTTTGAAAAGTTTTGGTTTTAACATTTAAAATTCTTTGTTGCATTTATATGATTATTTGAAATTTATTAATTATGAATTTCAATTTCTGGTCTTTGTGAAATATTAGTTCTAATTACTACCCAAGCAGCATAAATATACGTATAATTTTGGTGAAATAAGGGTGTGGTATTTTTTGCACATTATTTTTACGAAAATTATACGAAACAAAATGTTCTGATAAAAACTGTAGACATCATGGTACTTTTCATTCGGTACGTTTACGAATATTATACGAATTCTAAAAACCTTTAAAAAAATCTATGATTCAGAGTACCCATTGTTTTATTTCTCATTTTACAGTTTGTTTTTCCCCTTTGAACAAAAAAAATTTAAAAAATAAAATAAAATAAAATAAAATAAAATAAAATAAAATAAATAAATAAAAATAAAAAATAAAAATGTGCAAACATAGAGATTTTTTAATGCCATATACTAATATTTTTATTTAATAATAATAATAATAATAATAACTCTACGAAATTGCAAGCTTAATCCTGATATTTTACATATATTTCAGTTCCTTTAATCTTGGTTATAAAAATCACATGAGGGTAAAATTTTTTAATTTTGTTTAATGTACGGAAAAAATGATACAGCGATTTTAATAATTTTTATATGAGGAAAAAATAAATAAATAATGTAAATAAATAATTATATTATATTTTATATTTTCCTTGAAACAGTTAAAGACATTCTTAATACGGAAATCTACAGAATAAGCACAACGGTCCAGTTAAATGAATTCAAAATTTACATGGTTAATTTTACGCTAAGTTATAAAAATTAACAACATTTACGATTATACACTGATCATACGCATACACAGACATTTCTATTTTTCGTAGAAAAATTTAATTATTACTTTAATGCAGAGGTGCTGTGAATAGAAATTTATATAATGCAAAAATACATTTATTTAATATGCTAATTTAGAGGCTTTTTTAATATGTTTAATTATCAAGGAAAAAAAAGCGTTCTAATTCTTGTTCAATAACCAATGGCAAAGCAGGAAACTTTCTACTTCCGGTAGTGTGGCGGAATATTTGTGAAGTCAGAATGGCGGCGTTCGCAAAGAATACTGACTGTTCGTAGACTGGCGTTTGTAATTGAATCCACCTATTTTACTAATCTGATATTACAGTATTTATTTGAAGAAAGTAAGTGAGCATTTTATATTTTCAGTGTTTAATAGTCATACTTGCTTCACCTATGTAAAATTTTATGAATAGCGTCAGTGTAGGAAATGTGAATTTCATGTAGCATGTGTTGTTCTTTTCTGCACGTGCCTAATGATTCCTTTTCAGCATTTGGTACTGTTAATGACATAGAATACCAAATCAATAAATTGAAAAAATTCTGCACTAGTCTGTTTCTTACTGTTTGTGTCACTCCTGCTTGTATGTGTCTCACTTTTTTATAGTTATATTATTTTTACTCAAACGTTTTAATATTTATCTTAAAGAATACTGTCATTAAGCAGGAAATAGCTTTTAATGGAAAAAGAAAGGCAATATTAACATGATTAATTGTTCAGAAATCTGTTTTGGAAATATCTATCTACCTTAAGCCAAAAAATAAAGCATGCAACTTTCATTTATTTATGAAATTCAATTTTTTTTATTTGCTTAATGTTTTCCCTAAAAATAATTTAATTTCTTATTTTTGAATTTAGTTTTATAAATTTGTCTTAATGTATAATCTTTAACTCAAAGATATTGTGCTATTAAAAAGAGAAATTTTATGCGATAGAAACACAGGTACTTTGTTCCAAATCTTGTTCATTTTTTTATATATACTGAATTTTCATTCACTTGTAATTACTGAAATATATAAAGTTTCCTTTAAGTCCTTTCATTAATGCATTTCTTTTTGTTTGTTTGATTTTGTTTTAAAAGATCTGCCATAATTAAAGAAAGAAAATAAATTCAAGTAAAAGTTCTTGTTTTCCTTTCAGTTTTGAATAAATTTATTACTATTTACTGCAGCTTCAGGTTTCTCTAAACATAATTTTCGAAGTCAAAACTTTATAGTTATGTCGATTATTAGAATTGCAGGAAAATATTTATTGAAAATTTAGTACTTGATCTAAAATACCTTAAATTATTTGAATTATATTTGATTAAATCATGTATTTTGATATAACTAGATAGTTAAAAAATGAAAATTGTAAATGTGCATAAATGCTTATATAAAACCAAGAAATTGTTTATAATTTTATTGCTTTCTCCCTTGTAAATTAAAAAAAATAAAATATTACAGTCTGGTTAGTCAGCGCCCTCCTGAATTGTAGTAAACTAGACGTCCAGTCTACTAAACCATCAAAGACGCAGATTTGGATTTTCTTTTTCATATTTATTGAAATCATAATGGTGTGTTTGTTTAAATGAGTACTGTTTATGAATGTGACAAAAAAATTTTGATAAGCTAAGAAATGATTTATTTTCTATTAATCATGAACTGTAAATAATGTAACCAATTTTCTTCATAGTATTTACTAAACATTTAAAAAAATGGGAAGAAGTCTTATTTATACAATTAGTGTACAGTGAGATACCAAGAAATAAAACATTTCAGGAATTTTCACTCAGTATATCTTAATGTGTAAAATCAAGTTGTTGAACGGCATATTACTTTTTCACGGGAAAGTAATTTTATTGATCTAACATCAGCATAAATCAAATTTTTTAAGAATGATTGCATTTTCTAAGCTACCTTAAAATTTTCACATTTAGAAAATATATGTTTAATATAGCATTTCTAAATTATGACATGTATAAACGGTGTTTATACAGCGTTGCTGACGCACATACTGAAATAACAATGGAAAGTGAAATTCTTTGTCTAATAATATTTGTCTCAAATTTCTAAAGTCCATAATAATAGACAGATGCTATATCCAAAAAGCAATATCACACTCTAAAAACAGTTTGACCATCTTAAATTTTATGCCACTTACAAGCTCCCATTTTTCTCTTCATTGCCCGCATTTAAAACAATGTAGATTTTTATGCCGTAAACTTTAATGGCTTGCCGCATTTTGTCTTGCTACATCTTAGCCATGAATTACTTTGATTTGCTTCCATATGTTCAGAAATCTGAAAACCTTATGCTAGATACAGGATCATGAAAGGTCTGTGCGTTCCCTTAAATAGATATTAAGTATCGCTGCGCCTAGATAACTCTTAAGCTTCCGCCAAATTTTGACGGAGAACATCCCGAGGGGCTATTCAAGGGTCCCCTATCCCTCTTCTGCTATTAAAGGCTCCTCTAAAGGGCTTTCGTTTATTTTGTAGTGTCCCCCTTTCTGCATAGGTATTATACCGGAGGCGTCGTCTTAGCGCATGCAGTACACGTCTATAAATTTGAATTTGTGAATTAGTAAATTTTCATTTTTTTATCTCATTCTTACAGCAAAAACCTTATTGATATCTTCATATATACAGCTTTTCATTGCATAATCAATTTTATTAATCATGAAGGCATGCTGAAAGGCGGTGAGTAATACCTTATAAACGTGGAATGAATTTTGAAGTTTTATTTTATTTCCAGACTTGTTATCGACTTACAGCGCAGACAGCTAGAACGTGACGGCTATAATTCGTCTGATCGTGATAAAGTTTAGAAACATAGCTAAAAATTAATTAAGTAAACCTCTTAGCTTTCACAATCTGCTCCTCCAATTAACAATTATCATTATTTCGATATTTGAAGTGTTACTTCACACTGTGTTTTGATAACACAAGTAGACCTTACGAGTTTCATAAGAGGAAAAATATTTTACTAATTTTTTTAAACATGCTATAATGCTTCCTTACGTTTTATGGTAAATTATAAAAAAATTACAGTATTATGACAAAATGAAAATGCGGTTAAAGTATACCTGAGTATAGGATGACTTAAAAATAGCTGGCAGGAATGCAAAGACAGGTGACTTAAATAAGTAGGCTTTGTACCGGAATGTGTGCGCGGAAATGGCTCATGTAAGTGGCAGAAGACGCTATTGAGTGGTAGGTGATGGCGTAAATCAGCATTTGTGGTCCTGATTTAGAGAGGTATGGCTCTCTTTAAGAAAGTGGAGCTTGCCTATATGCATTTCAACTACAGTTCTCTCTAAACTGCGCGGGTGTGTTGCGCGCATTAATTGCAGAGTTATTTATTGCAATAAATTGCACAGATAAATTTATTTCCCCCACACCTATAATCAGGTACTCTAAATATGCACAATAGGTAAACATTACATGATATGCTCATGCTACAAAACGCATGCTTTGCACACAAATGACGTCATGACAAAAAATACATAGTCGTTTAGTATTAGATTAAACGATGAATTCTTTACTACACATACTTCACTTACTACAGATAACAATAATGGATACATATATATGTAACAGAAATAAAAAAATGGATACATATATATGTAACAGAAATAAAAAAATGGATACATATATATGTAACAGAAATAAAAAAAAAAATTCCACAAACTGAATTTTGTATATTTTTCTTGGGGGGGGGGTGGAATTGATTTTTGTGCGCGCAGCTCTGAAAAAAATTAGAGGGAACTCTGATTTCATCTACGGGGGGGGGTGAGATTAAAACGGAGTAGCTACTTAAAGAAAGTATAAAGAGAGATCTCGGAGTACCTCATTTGAACAGCTGTTTTGTTCTCTCAGATCTCTAGATAAAATGCAAGTCTGCAAGCTTAGAGCTCATATAACGATGCATACCGCTCAATAACCGTACGGGGAAAAGATGATTTACGTCAGTACAGCTCTTTTATCTATTGCTCAACGCGCAATTTTCGCACACACGTTCCGTAACAGAATATGCTTATTTATGTTCTCTGAGCCTGCCTTTATATTTTTGCTAAATACTTTCGAAGCACCCTCTATATATGCAAGATGTCTCAAAAGGCCGTTGCCAAACTTAATATATTAGTCTGTCATGCGAACGGTGGCCTCTAGAAGGCAATGTTCGTAAGCGTAGAGGAGACGAAAGAAAGGATGTCGAAGGAGGTATTAATATGACTTTTATTAAAGAACATGGTTACATCACAGAAGATGTTCAAAATTCCTTCCATTCACCACAATGCATGCTTCGCAGCGTCGACGCATGAATTCACGGACACGTTCAAAATGGCCAGGTGTGTCACGGACGTATGCTGCCGCTTCCACGATCCTGGCGACGAGATCCATGTCCGATGTTTCTGTCGTCTCGTACACGATGGACATCATGTATCCACACAAATAGAAATCTAGGGAAGTTAGGCCGGGGAATCGCGATGGTCATACGATTAGTCCCCCTCTGGCAATCTAGCGATCAGGATACGTCCTGTGGAGGTGTTCCCGCGCAGTGCTGCTGAAATGTACAGGAGCTCCATCATGCTGAAACCAAATGTTTCAGCGTATAACTGCTTGAACGTCAACCATCAGATCCGATGACACTCTTTCCACAAAATGTCACATAAAATGTCCATAAAGAACGGAGTAGTAAACTGATTCATTTTTCTCCTGTAATGTCTTTGTCTGAAATGATTACACTTCCCACTCTCCCATAACATTGCCCTCTAGTAGTTGCCGTTCGCGTTTTCGGACATGTTCCTGTGTCTATCTTGTTTGTCATGGTATGACAGACCAGCAAGTTAAGTTTGTCAACGACCTTTTGAGAAAATCTGTATACACATAGCGAAGCTATAAGACCAACGTCTTCAAGGGCATCATTTAACGATCATGGGGTTCGGGTGATCCCCTCTTGTTCCTCTAACTTCCGATGGTCAGTCGGAGGAGTGACGAATTTGACTTTGGAAAGAGAGAACACTTCAAATGTTGTACATAGATTAAATTACAGTATGCTATTATTCATCTCTCACATTAACCGTAGTTAATATTCACAAGACCATCCTGTACACTAATCTGTAATCATGTCATTGTTTTTAATTTTTTTTTTGGTAACCACAATCAGTAAGATAAAGTGATCATATAATTTTTATAAAAAAAATCTGCCATTCATTGTACATAATCTGAACATAAAAACTGAGCAAAAATTGACTTTACTTTATCCTTGGATTAATAGCAGAACTCCGCCGACGACTAATTTTACAGGTAACTATTAAACATTCCATAAAATCAATGCCAGTCTACGGCTGATTTTTGCCTAATTTTATACTGGATTTGGAGTAAATCTCTTCCAAATATTGCCGATCAAAACACTTATAATGCTTGATATTTGAGGACTAGTTTCAGGGAAACCGTAACAAATCGTTAACAAAGGAAAAGCAGGAAATGTTCAAATGCCAAACACTCGTGCTTATGATAACTGAAGACTGATATACGCAGTATACATAAAAGTCGCAACTTCTTTTGTTAGACAAACACTTCCGAATACAGATTATTTTAAATAGCGCAAAGATTCATATTTTAGCAGATTTAGATCTAAAAAAACTAATTTTGTAAAAATTTCGAAATCTAACATCTTACACGTTCCTCCGATTCTTATATTTATATTAAGAAAACATTTGCAATGCTTGTAAAAATGTAACACAAAAGGTTTGACTTCCGGTACGATAAAAATTTAACGATACATTTGGTATTATTTGGTGTTTGGTCATATTTATGGGCAAACTGAAGGGAGAAATGTTTGCAGGTGTACGTAACTAATAATAAAATATAAGTTTAGAAAAATGTTTCTGATGTTAAGAGATTAAGTGACGAACAGTTCTATGCAGATTACTGTGAAAAATACTAATCAATATAATTTTTTTCAGAAAGGAATTTTTATTCCCAGAATATTAGAAGATTACTAACTTAAGGTTAAATTAAACTACTTTACGTCTTGTAAGATGTAGAAATATCTGCAACTGATTTCCGAGTAAATTTCCTTGAATTTCACGAAGCAATTATATCAGAAACGCTTAAAACACAATATAAATAATTCTAGGTTATAAAACCTGTTAAAAATTTAAATCTTCCAACATTTGAGTAACATTTCTATTCTTAACTTTATCTGACAATGAGGAAGATTATAAGTTTTAAATTTATGAATTTGAACAAGTTTCTTAATATATGGTTAACATTATTCTTGCAGACCTTATCCTCCATTGTTGTAGTATGTTTAGTTGAAGTTTTTAATGTACAAAACGCATTTTACAATTGGGCGGTTGTAAAAAATGTAAATTATTAACGAATAATCAACACCCCAAAATCTGGGAATGATTTTGATATCTACAGGCTATATTTTATGTTGAAAGTTTTGAGAAACTTTTAGAAACTTTTAAATAAAGTTTCGCTGTTTTCCAAATTCATAGTGGCACTGTTACTATTAGGATTCATTACCAAAATATTTATATTTCCCATATTATTCCTCCCAGCAAAAGTAACTTCTTATCAGAATGTCCGAGAACCGAGTTCAGATTCTAAAACCATAAAGCTTTTACATAAGCATTCGTTAATATATCTTATCGAAATCATATACTCCGAGGCTTATAGTAGATTTCCTTTTAGAATCATTTTAGATTAGCGATCTGTTGGGACTTTTGTGCTATTTAAGTCCATCGCTATTTGCCCTAGCTTTATTAATAGGGATTTAGAATAATTTCAAGTTTAGAAACCCTTAACAGAACCAAAAAAAAAACGAAATGATTAGAAAAATATAAAAACTGTGATTTAAACTGATTCATTAATCACAAATACTTTGCAGAAATTAACGATTCATTGCATGTGACATTTATAATCACACTATAAAACTTTAAATAAATGTGATTAGCTTAACATTTATACTTAAATCATATAAAATCTACACTGAAAAGCTTCAGCTAATTTCTATACATTTCTGTCTTTGGAACTGCAAAGCGTTTAAGAAAGATTCGCTTGTAAGATTTAAGTATATTTATAATTTTTATTTATATAATTCTCTAAATAAGGGACACGAAAACAAACAGAACAGATTGATTCGAATAGCTTCGTGTATCTGAACAGAGGCAGAAATATCGATAATAAATGGAGCATAAATGTGACCATGAAGAAATTGATAATGATAAGGCGAAAAAATAAATGCCTGATAGATAGCTCTTAATGTATTTCCAATACTCAAAAAACGCCCAATCACTCTGTCACGACCTTTTATCGGGATAGACTACTTAGTAAATTATTTTAATGAAACTAACTGAAGTCTTTAACCTCATTAAAGTAATCAGATAATTTATTTTTAGCACTAATTTCGTATTCCGGTGCTATGAGTAAAATACTGAAGCGAATACGAATTATTATATAACCTTTTAAATTACATTTTGACTTACCTTAATTATCTTAAATACTAAAAATTAGGCAAGATTTCCTGAATATACTACCATAAATACTTAGATGAATAAATCAGCACGCATGTTAAGAAATATCTAACTGATTTTTAACAAATTTTTAAGCACTGAAATTCATCAAATACGAACCAGAATAATTTTGGAAGTTTGGAACGAGGTACCGGTTGTGAAATAATAAGCGTTTCTTCCGCTGAAATTTAGATTCTTCGATTTGAATCCAAGCAGATACTAAAATTGTGTTATAGGTTTAAACTTACAAACTTCATAGTTAAACTTACAAATAAAAAATACGAAGACAATAGTAATTATGTTCAAATATTTCCATCTACTTCTTATCGAAGATAGTTTTTAAATATGTGATATTTTTATTAGTTACAGAGAAAAGTTCATACAGAGTACTAAGAAGATTTCGATGCGTTTAATTTTGGTGTTTTAAACATTTGAAATTCTGGTACTCTGTATCTCTGATAATGGTTTAAATTTCCTTTTTCAGGTATCATCTGGCGAGATTCAAGCTAACAAATTCGTTCCTTTAGATTAAGAATTTGGTTTTGATGATATTAAAAGTTCTATTAGCTATTCGCGTGTTTACAAACGTTATTTGTGAATTTCTCCCTGCAAGTAGCACAACTTTAGCCTGCATTTGGACTGAGATTTTATGTGGCTATCAGGACCTGCGTTACCAATAATATTCGATTGTTGTTCTAATCTATTTATATCTGCTGTGTTAAATTTGGTATAGACTACATGAAAAAAATAACTCATCTGAAACAGAAGGCAAAATTAAGTAAGTTTACAAATAGTGATAACTGTCGTTCTACTACTGATTAAATAGCCAAGCATGTTATCTTTCACAAAAAGTAAACTGAAGAAATCCAAACATTAATTACGACCATGCAATAAAGGCGCTTTATCTTGTACGCTTTTATTAATATTCGCTTTTAAATGCTTGAAACTTCAGACTGTCTCCGGAGTTCTTTCGAATGAGATCATTTATTGATCAACGCATTATATCACGTAAGAAGTTCATCATCTGTTTCGAAATCTCTATCTGTATAGATAAGGATAAATAGTGAGTTATCTAATGTGCTCAATTACGGTAAGTACGTAATTTTTGCTTAATTAGGGCAGGAATCTGATTCGAACAGTTTCAGCCAAGTTGCAGAACATACTTGCTCTATATAATTAGCAGAATCGAAAGAGGGAAAAGAAGCATCATTTTATAAGTTTTTAAAAAACGTTACCGGTACAGAATTTCATAAAACCAAAAATAGGTTTGATTACTGAAAATCAAATAAATTCAGAAATTACCAGTTAGACAAGTTCAAAATAAAAAAAAATTGCTATTGATTAATTTGCTATAACTGGAGATAAAATATTTCTCGATTGACGATTTAAAATGTATTCATATCTTTTTTGTCTTCTAAATCGAGGAAGGAACATTCCTATACCTAATGCCTTGTTTGCACTTGAAGTTCAAGTATTCGATTTTATGCAATTAACACCGTTAATGATTTCAAATACCTGATAAATACCTATTCTGTTTTCACATATTCAGACTGAATCACTATATTACAAAGCATGTACTATTCGATTATTAAAAATGTATAGATACATACATACTGTTACATATCTATAGTCTATCAGTTCCCATGTATTTTTAGAAAAATAGTATTTCTAAAATTATTCAGTTGACATTCATTTTCGAAATATTTACAAGTAAGGCATCAGTGCAAGCCAAAATTTGTATATATTTCAATAAAAACCTATTCCTGCATATTATTCACACTTTTATAGTAATTTTTGCTGATCGAATTTCGATGAGCAAAAATACACAAAGGTTTTCTTGAAAGTATGGATGTATCGGTATTTATTTTTATAGGGTACTTTGATTTAGGGAAATCATTATTTCATAAGACATATTCAATATTTTAAAATTTAACATACCTTTTCTGAACAATCTGAAATTTCTCTCAGTAAACAACCCGTAAATAGTCCATTTTTGTTTTCTGAGAATCCTAAAGGGGAAAAATGAAATTAATTTAACTTTTGATTACTGTTACATGTAAGTATCAGCAAGAATAATTCAATTTAGATAAAAAAAAACTTTGTAACTCACAGTATTAAATCAGAATATTAATGAACTCCTAATTTTCTCGTTTTGATGCCATGCTATAACAGTCTCACAGTATCTTCATTTTTAACAAATTATATCATAACCAGAACTTTCTATAACATTAAAAATCCAGTTTATCTTAAAAATTATTTCAACTACTGTTGGGTAAAATTAATCTATGAACCATTCCCACACATTTTTAAAAAACTGTGCTGTATGTTACACCTTTTCGTGCGAAGATGTGGTTAACTGCAGCCAACCACCTTATATTCCGTCTCTCAAAGACTTACTCATAAAATACCAGTCTTGAAATATAATAAAACTAGGTCTTTCCAAGCAGGTTTCGCGCCACGAGATGACGCTATTTCAAAATAAATTCAATTTATAATACATGATTTAGGTTATTTAGCTATTTTAATGTGCTTCTGCTATTAAATATATTAGTACTAAATTAGGTATTTTAAAATTTATGTTCTTTGGCTAATTTAATTTTGTAATGTTTTACCCTTTTATACAGGAAAAAAATTGAGTGGGGGAGGGGAAATGAAAGCCTTTATTTACCAAATTATTTTTAAACACGAGGAAAATACAATATGTACAATATATTTTTGTAAAAAAAAATTAAACATACATATTGACTTATTAAGCATTGCTTGAATTTTTATAAAACTTTCTAAAATGTGAGCAGTAAATTTAGAAAACTCAGACCAAGTAAAAAATTTATAAAAAAAATTATGGTGCTTGTTTGCTGTAGCGGCCTTGGCGTAAAACTGGATTTGGCGCGTTTCCTGCATTGGCGGGAAACAAACGATTTTTGCTGATTTGCGCATATACGAGAAACAAACGGTTAACGATCAAACTGATTTTTCGTAATTGCTTTGTGCCAATATAGTGATTTTCATTGTAAAATACTCAATGAAACCATTTTTAATCTTCTAGCAACGGAAAAGATGCTATAGTTGATGTTTGAGGCATCATTAACAGCAATTGCTGAAATATGGCCACTAGAAAGAGTCTGTCAAAAGTGAATTTTCCACATTGCTTATATGTTCTTTTTAATAAATTGCTGACAAAATTTTATTAAATAAAAGCAGAATTTCTTTTTATATTTAATAATAAATAGAATTTTCCGGCATGTTTATGCATATTGTTATCTCAAATAAATTGCTGACAAAACTATACTAAATACTATAATAAATAAAAGTTTATGTTAAATTCTGTCCATATAGCTTGTGTTGCACAGATATTGAATAATATGCCGATTTGTAATTTACGGTAGCTAGTTTCGATTTGTTGATGATTTTTGGCAACAAATTACACCTTCTTAAGCTTGAATGTTTTCAAGAAATTATTCAAGCTTAAGAATAAATAGAATGTTTAATAGAAAAAAAATAGAAAAAAAAAATAATATAAAAATAGAAAAAAAAATGTTTTCACTAAAAATTAAAATTCACAAGGAATTAAATTAAAAATTAATAATAATAATACTCAATTATTGACAATGCAATGAAACAAGGCTGACTTCATCAGGGAGGTGTTAGCCTTTTTTCATTAGATCTTTCAATAATTAGGGGATACTGATTAACGTTTCTGCCTGAAAACACAAAAATGTTACAGAAGAAAATAGCCTTACGTTCACGATTTCACGTTTAAAGACTGACAAGGTTAAAGGGTTTAAGGCAATGCATTGTTTTACTCAATCACATTTAATTCCATAACTTTCTATAAAATTACATGCTACAGTTTGTATAGTCTATTAAGTTTTTATAAGAGCAAGAAACGTAAAAATAAGCATTGTCCTTGCCGGGAATCTAATTCCTGACCTTCCATTTGCTAGCCGGAGGTGCTTTCCAATTGCACCGCGAGAGTACGCAAGAAGAAGGGAGAACAAATACTTTTTGTATTTTAGAAAATACAAAATAGTTTCATAATTTATTAGACTTTTTTTTAAAGTTTACTAAACATGCAAGTCTAAATTACACAAAATTCTAGCCGAATTTCCAGAGTATCTGAGACGGATCCCTTAAGATTATATGCAAACCTCGAAATTCGAAGGTTGCTGAAAAGGATTTCACGAGCTCACTACCAGGACATACATAAATATAAGGCTGAGTTTGTCAAAATTAATTTTAAAATGCCCGATTATCTTCTGTATAGAATTTTAAGTTGAACCAGTTTTGTAATGACAGTTTATTTGTAATATCTCCTTAATCAAAAATATCTTATAGAAACTCAAACCTCTGAAGAACTTAAATTTGTTTCAAATGATTTAGAATTCTTAGTTTTTATTAGAATTTTAAAAAGGCTCATATTTAATATGAATTCATTCAAAAGACCTGAATTAGTCTAATCTAAAAATTAAGAAACACATTGTTACATTACCGTTAGGCAAAAAAGTAACTTTTTGTTAATGGAGATTATAAATAAAACTGAATCAGTTTCTAAGGCGATCTAACACAAATCCTTCTTCTTCGGAGTGAAAAGCAAAATGAAAAATTCGGAGAAGCAACAGTGTCATAGAAAAAATTAATGGATGGAGCAAGGATGAAAGACCATTAGTAATGAAACGTGAAAAAATCTAAGATATTAGATTACTGAAAGGGTTGGAAGGGAGTGATTTGGAATAAATTCTGTTACATGTGTAAAGATCAATAGGAATTACATTTCGTCAAAAAAGACATGAAAAATGTGCGGTGCCCTCACCAGGACTCTAACTTCAGACCTTCCATTTGCTAGCCAAACGTGCTTCCAAGTTACGCTTGAAGGACATGTGGTAAAAAGGGAGAAAAACTTTAAAACTAAGGATGGCATATTTTATGGATTTGAAAAATTTCAAGTACATTCACTTCACCAAATGAAGGGAGCTTTGATTATATATTTCCCAGACCGATAGTTTAAATTATTGGTTGAATAAACAACTTCGATTTCTTATGGAAGATTTGTTTAGTTTTCTTTTTGGAACCTAGGATTCATGTCTTTTAATTCGAGATTTACAGATTCTTATAATTTGGTAGAAACATGTCTAATTACAATCGCAAAAAATGCCATAAACTTTTCAAGAATAAAATATATCAGATCTTCAAAATTCAAACAATGAATTTTTTGATGAAAATGATGGAAAATTTTCGGAGAATCCTAGCAATTTTTTAATTAATAAAAGGAGGAAATGAAATGACGTTAAGACTATTATTGTTACTTCTAACAGCATAATGTTTTTTTTTAATGGCAAGACAAAAGCTTTTGTTGTTCCCAGGTAACTAAGTCATGGTAATGAGGAAATGCAGCTTCAATAGATAGAAGGGCTCTGAGGCTGCAAGGGATGAAGTCTGATTTTGTTATACATGGTATTTATAAAAACCCTATTTCAAAGCTGTCTAAAAGCGAAACTGATTAGAAAATTACGAAATTTTGTGGTAGACTTAATGAAGAGATGAGAATTTCTTTCAGCGAAACAAAAATTATTCACAAATAGCGTCACCAGATGGCATTATATTAATAAATTATACATTTAAGCACACTTTTACAACAATTTTACAGTTTTTCAAATTTTGTTACAAAAAACATATTTCACATGATGCAATCATTTTAAGCTACCATATGAAATCGCAAGATGGCATGTTCGACAGTTTACGCTGTGGAAGTATGTGCTGAAAACTATTCAGCACGTGGCATGAAATGCTAGTTCTTGGATTGCCACAGCTTACTTACACGTTTCAAATGTCCCCAAATCCAAAATCGCATGGATTGAGGTCTGGGGATCGGGGAAGCCACACGTTCCGAAAGTGCCAGCTAATGACTTTTAAGAACATTCGTAACGCACTGTGAAATATGTGGAGGATCTCCAATTTGCATAAAGATTGTGAGTGCAAAGTACTGACGTGCTTGCCGAAACGAAACAATTTCGTTCTCTAACAGCAATGCATATAGCTGCCCGGTGATCGAGCATGTTACTGGACCTGTGGAACTTAACTCCTCGAAAAGGTATAAGCCAGAAATAAATGACCAGAAAATCCACACCATACCGTCACTTTTGGTAAATGCAATGGAACTTCTGAGACAGGGCGTGGTTTTTGTAGTTTCCAAATTCAGCAGTTATGACTATTCACTGCGCCGTTCAAGTGGAAATGTACTTTGTATGTCCAGAGTATATTCCAGGGCCATTCTGAATCGACCTCAAAGCGAGCGTGAAACTGAAGTGAGAGCCAGAGCTGAGCGTCAAAATCATGCGGAAGCAACCGCTGCACTAACGAAAGTTTGTAAGGGTAATATCGGAGGATATTTTACACAAGATCTTATGGGCAGTTGAACGTGATCTATCCAATGCCTCTGCTATACGCCGGACACTGGTGCTAGCCTGAAAATTAGAAGCTGCATCCTCTACGACCTCTTGTGTTACTTCTGCAGAAACAGGTTTTCTTCCTTTTCCAAGACGAACAGAAAGTGATCCTGTTTCTTGAAATTTTGCTATCATTTTCCGAAGGTTTTTAACATTCATTGGACCTCTTAGAATCCCATTCAAAATCCGAAATTTCCGTAGCGCACCTACTGCGGAATTACTGTTTTGGTAGAACAGTTTGACTAACACAGCCCTATCTCGTAAACTTATTGTCATTCTGAACAACATGCACATTGAAAACAAAGTCATCGCGAATTTTTCTAGATGTTATAATAGCTGCTGCATGACATCGACAAAGATTTACATTTTTACTACAGGTTTTCAAAGTAAAACCCCTCTGATGACTCTATTTGTAACTATTTTGTTTTCACTGAAAGAAATTTTCATCCCTTCATTAAGTCCACCACAAAATTTCACAATTTTCTGATCACTGGTTTCGCTTGTAGGTAGCTTTGAAATAGGATTCTTTAATTATAGACGCCCTGTACTTATGTAACTGAGTATATGGAATTGCCTTTACGCCTACGATGATCCCACCAAGATCCAGGCTTCTGATATACTTCGCTCATTCCGTCAGTGACACACCCCGCCAAGATAATGCAGGAAAGTAGGATTTTGGAGAGATGCAAAAATTTCTTAAATACTTTGTAGAAACACTAAGTATTTTTTGGAAGCAGGCAAGATGAAAAATTAGCAACTCCTTTGCCGGGAATCGAACCATGGACCTCTGAAATACCGGCTCAGTGTGTTGGCCGCTACACCACGAAGGCACACTAGGAAGGCGGGAGAAATACCTTATAACTTTAAAGAACTTGTTCTCTGGCAGTAGCAACTAGTCACTCAGCCGATACGCTGATTACAGTACCTATGGTCTTGGGTTTGAATCCCGGAGAAGGCATGAATATTTGTAAGCGTAAATAGTGTCTGTACGGCAAGGGGGCACTCAAAATACATTGCAAACCGAAATTCCTCTCTAGAGATTGATGGCAGCGAAAGAGCGGTTTGAAACATTCGGACCACCCCTTTCAGAACGTTTTCCCTCTAAAGTGGGGCGTTTTAAGATTTAGCTAGGCTCAGCAATATATCAATGACGTGTAGCATTACAGAAGTGTTGGCCAAGTTTCTACCTGTGCCTGTCAATGGCAAATGAGCTCAAGTAATTGAGTTGAAGAAAAAGGAAATATTCCGAAGAGCATGTTAGCCATAAGAGTAAAAGGAAGCCAATTTTTGTTTAGCCGGATTACATGATTTAGTATAGGAAGGCAAACAAACGAGAAATGTTTACCGCAAAAAGTAGAGCTGAAGTTATATTCAAGCTTATAATATCAAAGAACTTAATTATACTTAAAATATTAGGCACAGGTAGCAAATTATCAGATTTTAATTTCAAAATTGACTGGGAATGTTGGATCAATTGTATTCATAACGGATAAAATAATGCTTAACTTCTTTATTTTCATCAAAAAACTCGAATGTGTCATCAACCTAGCAAATCCAGAAAGGACAAGTATTTCAAATAATTTGATCTCAGAATAACGCATTTAACTATAAACAAATATTGGCTGAAGGGATTACCCATAGATAACTCTTTATTTTGAAAATAATTACTTTGGGAAATAAAATGAGTCTAACTCAATTTTATTGGAATAGATTAATTCTTCAGTATTAGTATGAGCGAAACGGAAATCCTGAAATCTGATTTTAGGACATTTTAATGCCGCTTTAACTGGTTACTTGGTGAGAAGAGATAAAAACATTAATAGAAAGCGCAATTGATATTTTACTTTCTTTAAGTCTGAAAAATAATCTTCCTTCTCCTCATAAAAATTTAAATATTACGACTTCTTATAATTTTAAAAATACTTTCTGTCGTTATCTCTTAACTTAAAATTTTATAGCGTCCATAAAATACACTTAATTCGTTAAATGTATATATACATTATATATAAGAAATATAATAATATATGAAAGATAATCTCTAACAAAAATTTGACAATAGACCTTTAACTTTCTGGTTTAAAGTATAAATGCAACCCCCTTCGCATCTGCACTGATGGCTGCAAGCATCCGCATTCCGAAATTTCATGCCCAATCGCTATCCTGAAATAAAGCAAAAAATTTCAAGGCTATAAGTACTTCAGCTACCTTGTGCGCATCCTCTTTTGTTACTTGCTCTGCCTTTTCAACAATTTTATATATTTCATGTCAGATTTATTATGGTTTACTAATTTTATTGAACTGTTATTTCTTGTTAGAATGCTGCCCGTTTTCATTATCGAATTTAATATAATTATTGTTGTGATTACATATATAGTAAATATATCAATTTAACTAATTTTGTACTGGTTTAAATGCTACGTGTAGGAAACGGATTTCTTCTTAATTGAAAAATGTTAAAATAAAGAACAGGACATTTCATGTTTTTTTTTCGTCTGCGGATTTATTAATTGTTTGCTGAACTATTTTTTTTTTGAAGCTAAAACTTTTCGAAGTTGAAATTTTTAACCTAAAATCAATGTAAAATGTCAACAACTTAAAATCTACTTTCTACAAGATATGTTTTCATGTCAGTATACGTTCAGACAGTATATGCTTTCGAAACTAAGAAGCTCATAACTTTGGATTTATTAACGCTCTCGTCTCATTATTTTGCAAATTTAAAAGTTGTCTTCAAAGAACATGTTCTTCTTTTAATATCTATTTCTCTGACAGTTAACTAAAATAGCAATTATACCGGAATCTTTCTCATGTTGATAACTTTAAGTGAGAGAGGGGGGGAAAGAACAGATTACATTTTCTACTGCATGGGGATGCATTTTTCGCTCATCTGATTAACTGGCGCATGTTTATACTTTTCTGACTTTAAAAGCTGTCCAAAAGCAATGATGTGAAATGAAACATTATTAAAACTCATAAAAATATGAAAATTCATTAGTAATGTAGGCGAGAAATAATTCTTTAAATTTTTAAGCTTGGAATGACAGAATTCAGGTAACGACCACAAAGTTAAACGACCAATTATTAGAAGTAAATGCATCAGCTAAACATAGGAATTACCAAACCCGCCCGTCAAATAATGTCCAAGTCTTCAAAGATGATTAAAATATTTGTTCTAAAATGCATTTAGTCTACTAGGGGAGAACTGTAAATTAATTTAGAAGATTTGAAATTTTCGTTCATAAATTTCGTCTGCCATTGGGATGACATGAATTAATTTGGAATGGAAAGGACAGGATGTGTTTCCTAAGTTAGGCTTTTGCGGTAAGTAGGTATTAAAAGAGCGAGGAGCATTAAGCCTCTGAAGTATATATTTGAATGTTTGTTAATATAAAACTACATTTATATATAAGAAATCGTATATTTTATTCTCGGCAATGCTTGGTCACTTTCGTGACGAAGTACAAAGAATGACCTTTATTACACCGGTTTTCCTATATGTAGCCTAATTTTTCTATCACATTTTCATGCGTATTTTCTATGGTCAAAGCCGGGAGTCAGAGAAATCATTGATCTCTTCGAGCTTTGGCCGACATCAGCTGGACAGAGCCCAAATGTACGGTAGTTTACATGTGCTTCACTAACCTGGTAAACTGCTGTTGGTAAATTTCTGGTGCATAAATTTGCATTGCATAGTTAATAGTTAAACTGCATAGTTTACCGAATGTGCATAGTTTATCGAATATGCATAGTTTACCGAATGTGCATGGTTTACCGAATGTGAAAGTGTCCATGTATAGCAATCTGAATGTGAATATTTTACGTAATTCATCAAAAAGAATGCAAAAAGAAGCATTTCACAGTACCTGTTTCTAGTTATAACTGACCAATTCATGCACTGACATGTCAGCTACTGAAGACAAAAATTATATCCCTTTTTTATGAGGAATTTAAAAATAATTATCAAAATGATTTCGAACTTATTATTTGGAGTAAATATCTCCTAGTGACAAATCCAAATAAAGGTAATAATGTAAACATGGAAGGAAATAAAAAGCTGTTTTTAGAAATCTTAGGGTAGTAGTCTCAGACTCAGAATAAAATTACATGCGGACTGAATTCACAATTTGCATATAACTGGCAGCCAATATATATTTTAACAAGTTGAAAGATTTTGTTAAAGAAATAAAAATTTCTTAACTAATTATTTTAATTTATCTATCAGTTTTTGTTATACGGGAACTAAACGTTTGTGTGATATTTTTTACAAGATCCCTAAATAAGCACAGAGAGCGGAAAAACGTGTCAAATTTTAGATTCCGTAATTTTAATAAAATTGATTTCTTTAAATTTAAAAGTACCAAAGCATAAATATTCATGTCATTTAAAAATTTTCGAAATTAGGAATACATGGCTGTGAGCAACAGTTGCGAAAATAAAGATTGGGTAAGGAATTTTGTGGGCAAGGTGTAAAAAACTTCAAGACTTGACCAGCAAGCACAAAGTGGCCTGTCGTTTTGCGCAGTGAGACTTTATCCATAACTTATATATATGTTACCATGAAAGACCGAAATTGGAGAATGTCGACTTTCACCGGAGAATATCAACATTCACCAAATACGTCAGTGAAAGACCAAATATTTCACTACATTCTTGTATATTCGGACTCTCACCGGTGTATGTCGACAATCACAGATATGCTCTGGTGAAAGTCGAAAAGAGAGGTCATAAAGTGCCATAATAGTTTAAGTTGTTGCAATAAATACGATTTGAATCACATAATTTAGTAAGTTTTTTATTACTGTTATTTTATTTTCTCATTTAGAACGTACGGTATAATTAAGTAAGTTTTTAACTTCTATTATTTTCCTTTCTCCTTTTGAATATATTGTGTGTTTTAGGTTCTCATGTTCTTAAGTTCTTATTTCAAGTTTCAAGTGCGTTTATTCGCGACTGAATTACGGAGAAGAAAATATAATATTGTTATATGTTCAACATTCACCATTAGTACATGGTGAATGTCGACATTGACCGGTGTAAGTCAGAAATAAGAGTATTTGGAAAATATTTCGGACATACACCAAGAGACTATGTAAATGTTGACATTCACCGGTGAGAAGTCGACATTCTCCAGATTTCGGTGTTTCACCGTGTAGGGTTTATATTTATTTTAACTAACATTTATTTTAAGTTTAAACTATCTTTCCTGTTAAGCCTTACTTTCCCCTGGAATTGCCAATGCCAGAGTATGTAAATTTTAGTAGAACGCGCAAGGATTCAAATTGTCAGCGGAAGTAATCTGAGTTAAATAGAAGGGAAACGAGTTCGAAAGTGTGCTTTCTTGCTTCACGAGCGTGGAGGTGGCTAGTTATAAATTGAAGAACCACGCGTTTCGGCCTGTGTGCTTGCCTCGGCAGTTTGTTAATCTTTCAACGTAATATTCAGAAGTTTGCTGAATTATCAGCGGTATCTTAGAACGCGGTGAGGTTAGTTACGTTTAGAGAGCCTCGTAGTTAGTCACTTGTTACTATTCTTTTCTTAGTTTCTTATTTTTATTTTACCGCCGGGTCGGCGTAGTTTGTGAGCGTCAAGAGCACGCATTTGTAATTTCTAAAGTTGAATAAAAAGGGATTTAAACCCTTCTCAAGACTTTGGTCTACTTTCCAGTTCTTAGCAGTCACCACTATTGTTGCGTGCAGGTTGGAAGCGCGCAGCATTACATTGGCACCCGAACACTTGTCGAACAGAAATGGCCGAAAACTGGATGGAAACTGCTGGACAACAACAAGAAATGGCAAGCCAATTGGAAGGATTTGGATACCTGGTCCAGACGATGAGAGCGTCAATTAAGCCAAACGTCAATTTCGACGGAAAAAATTCGGTGGCGATATTTCTAGAAGGCCTAGACAATCACTTCCAGCTCTACCCTGTGCCTGAAAGACAAAAAGTTGCCATCGCCACATCTGCACTAAGAGGACAGGCCGCGTTATGGTGGAAGAATATAGGCAAATTTTTATTAGGGGAATTCGGAGGCCAGACATATACATTTGAAAATTTCAAAAAATTGTTATTAAAGGCCTTCCCCATAGTGTAAGATCGAGCAAGGCTAGAAGCCGAACTGTATAGTTATTATCAACGGAATATAGAAGAGTTGACGGACATTATTCTGCGAAAAACTAAGCTGACGGATATGCTGTATGGGAAGAAACCCGACGCGGAGATTATTGAAATAATCTTACCAAGATTGTTACCTGCTGTTCAAGACTATTTCGAAATTAGAAACCCAAGCACATTGCAGGAGCTCTTCGAATTGGCGGTCAAGTTTCAAAATCGCAGATTAGCGGAAAAAGCTAGAAGAGCATCGTATTCTCAAAGTATCCGAAGGCAATCTTCAAATGAGCAGACCAGAAATGCAAACCGCTCTTATGGGGGAAAGAGCTAATCAAGCTAACTCATCGAAGCTCGAAGGTCAAGGCCCAAAAAGGAAATTCGAAAACAACCGTCCGCGTACCCAGAAGGCAGAAGTTGAAAGGAAAGCTTTAAACGAGTAGAGGGGCCTGTGAAAGCGAGGGTCCAGACCCCGGAAGTTTTAAAAAAACCCTCAAGAAGACACTTAAATACGGTCATCGTAAAGAACTCACAGTTACCAACTATACAAGTCCTGGTTGGCGATGTACAAGTAGAAGCCCTCATCGATACAGGAGCAGAAGGTAATTTTATGAGTGATATTTTTTTTAAAAAGAACTTTAATAGGTTTCGATTATTTAAAAATAAAAACACAGAAATCATAGCAGCACAAGGACAAACTTGTCAATGTATCGGAAAACTATCTTTAAACATACAGGTCCAAAATGAAAGCCTTAAAGTATTAATTTTTGTAGTAAAACATTTGCAAAGTCCACTTATTTTAGGTATGGAGTTTTTAAAAGCCGCGAAGGCCAAACTGAATTTTCAGAACAGTTCTATTGTGCTGGAGATGGACCGCAGGGTGGTGGAATCAGTGGAACAATCGCAAGTCGACCTTAGCCATTTGAATGACCATGAAAGTCAAGCCATCCAGCAAGTGGTGAGTACTTTTTCAAACTTGTTTTCAGAACGGCCTGGTAGCTGTCAAATAGCTACGCATGAGATACAGTTAACTGCCGACAAACCCTGTAGGACTAAACCTTATCGCTATGATAAACAGAAAGAGCTAATCATAGAAGAACATATTCAGGAAATGTTAAAGAACAAAATAATAACGCCCATAAATAGTGAGTGCGCGAGTCCAGTCGTACTATGTAGGAAAAAGAACGAGTTTCCTCCTTCGGATAAAAGGGCTTGGAGGTTTGCTATCGATTACAGAAAACTGAATAGTATTACAAAATTCCCAGTTTACCCTTTGCCGGTTATAAAGGAAATTATTAGAAAGATTAAATCTACAAGATACATGACTATTTTGGACTTAACGTCTGGCTACTATCAAATAGCTATGAGACCCGAAGACATACATAAAACCGCGTTTATAACAAAATCGGGCACTTATGCATTTTTACGCATGCCCTTTGGGTTGTGTGGGGCCCCATCAACATTCCAGAGAGCTATGGACATTGTTCTAAAGCCTGTCCTAGGAAAATCGACTTTAATCTATCTAGATGATATAATTATAACGAGTAGTACGTTGAAACAACATATTAAAGATCTAGAAGAAGTTTTTAAATTATTAAAAGAGGCCGGTCTTACAATTAACGCCTCAAAATGCAAGTTCGCAACTAAAGAACTTAAATATCTGGGTTATAAAATTTCGCAAAAGGGTATAGAAACTCAAGATTAAAAAATAAAAGCAATCAAGAATTTCCCACCTCCCAACACCGCCAAGAAACTTTCTTCTTTCCTTGGGTTATGTTCTTATTATCGGTCATTCATAAAAGATTTTGCTAATATTGTTGAACCCTTGTTAGTAATTAAAAGAAAGAAAAGTAAATTCACGTGGACAGCGGAAGCAAATACCGCATTTGAAAGATTAAGAGAAGCGTTCATCAATGCCCCTGTTTTGAAATTCCCGGAGGGTGACGAAAACCTGGAAATTGCAGCAGATGCGTCGGACTATGCTGTGGGTGCTGTTCTTATGCAAAATGGCCATCCTTTGGCATTTTTTAGTAAAACGTTGAATCATACACAAAGAAATTATACAGCTACAGAGAGAGAAACATTAGCCGTATTAATAGCTGTACACAAATTTCGAGTTTATTTCGGCAAAGCGCCAGTAACAGTCTTTTCGGATCATGCGGCTGTTGGTAGACTTTACTCGGGGAAAAACCTAACGCCCAGGTTAATAAGATGGGCTTTAAAACTCCAAGAATATAATCTAATAATCAAATATAAACTGGGTAAGGAAAACAATGTAGCTGACGCACTTTCTCGTATAAAACTGGGCAATGAAGGCAACTTAAATGCGCTGTGTTGACTTCAAAAATTTTAGATTCTAGAGATACAATTATTGCTGAATTGAAAGCTGATCCTGAATTTGGAAGTATCTATGCGTATTTGAAAGACCCCGAAAGCTTTGAACACACAGATATCGCTGCGATAAGAAGTAGAGCAGAAAACTATGAAATAATAGATAATTTATTATTTTATACGAAAACAACAAACGAAAATCTCGAGTACAAACCAGTCATCCCAGCCTCGCTTCTATTAAGCATTTTGAAGGAATTACACGACGCGAAAACAGAGGGTCATTTAGGGGTCAGAAAGACTTTAAAAATGGTACGCGAGGCGGTATATTTCCCGCAATTATACAAAATAGTAACTGCGTATGTCAGGTCCTGCAATCAATGTCAGTCAATAAATGATATTAATTACAGCCCGGCCGGGTACTTAAATAGCATTCGCGCTACATTTCCAAATGGAATTTTAGGCATAGATCTTCTTGGTCCTTTCCCCCAGAGTGAGTTAAATAAAAATCGTTTTCTTTTAGTAATTGTAGATCATTTTTCAAAATGGACAGAAATTGTTCCACTTAAACGCGCGTCAGCCAAAACAGTCGCAGATGCATTCTTACACAGATACATTTTAAAATACGGTGCACCGATAAAAGTCATTAGCGAGAACGGTAAACAATTTGTTAGTCAAATATTTGAAAACATATGCACTGGACTTGGCATACGCCATATCAAAATGGTTTCGTATAGACCACAGTCAAACATAGCAGAAAGAGTTAATAAAAACATTGTTAAATAATTCGAAGTTATGTTAGCACACATCACAAGCGCTGGGATGGCTACATAAATGAGTTAGCTTATGCTTTAAGAACGGCAAATCACGATACTACAGGAAAAACCCCAGCAGAATAATTTTTAGGACGAAAGTTAATTACGCCATTAGATAAATTATTCTTTGTGCAACAAAGAGAGCAAGAATTTAAACAGAAAGATGTGCAAACACTTATTGACCAGGCGGTTAAAAGCTTGGATACGGCAAGAAATAGACAAAAGTTATATTACGATAGAAAACGCCGTGAAGCAGATTTTAAAGTTGGGGATAAAGTGTTAAAGCGGAAATTTTCTTTATTAAGTGCCCCAGACAATTTTACTGCAAAGTTAGCTCCAAAATTTGAAGGCCCCTATGTAATTCAGGAAATCAAGGGAGTCGTATTGTACCTTAAGAACGAGAGAGGGGAAATCTGTAAAGCAAGTCCCGACCAGGTGAAAAAATATTATAATCAAAATGATTTTGAAATCCTTAAAAGTTTCTTGCAGGACTCAAGCGTAAAAGAAGTAGAAGGTCCAGAAGTAACGTCACCCGTTCCACCACCCAAGAAGCAGAGAACTGAAGAGAAACCTAGCCCTTCTACAACCCATGCGACGGTACCGAAAAGAAGAAATGAAAACTTTCAGACTCCAGCATTTAAGAAATACAAGAAAGCAAAGCCGCCGCGTAAAGAAACCTTGGTAAAGAAGAAAACACCACTTACAACGTATCGCAGTAGAAATTCTACATCGAGGAGAACGCTTCCAGGGCCAGAGAGTCAGGTGCAAACAAGGCCGCCGTTCCCGAGAACGAAAAGACAGCAGGAGGAACGAAAAGACCACCACCAACAGAAGAAATTCAAGCATGACTCCAGACCGGAGGACGCCAAGACCAGCCGTCCAGGGGAAAAACGGAAAAGACAGCAACCCGACGACTACCACTCCAAGAGGCCAGCATGCAGAGGGCGAAAAAGAAAAAGCAACGTGGACGACACTCGGAGGACACTAAGGAGAAGACTGACGTCGATGAAACCTATAACGTGGGAGCAGTTCTGCCACAAGAGGATGTCGGAGTTCCAATCATCGAAAACTCAAAGATAAGTTAAAATCTTCTATAATTTTTTTTTTCTTTTGTTCCGAAATGTTATGCGTAAATACGAAGTTCTATGTTTTGACGGAAGTCAATGTGTCCCGGTTGAGACTTAGTTTTGTTTTACTTTATTTAGCTAAGGCAAAAGTATTATTTTCTTTAAGTATAAAATCTAAGAACAAGCAGTTTCTGTTGGTCGAAAGACTAATTCTGTTATGTTAAAGCCAAAATTTGGCCGAAGATAAAAATAACTTCGTATTCTTGTATTAATAAGAACTTTAGTTTCAGTGCCGCCAGCTTGGCGAAGAATGAGTAAAGTAAAAATTTATTCATTTTATGGTAAATGGTAAAAATCATATGTATTAGAATTTTGTAAGTATACGTAAATACTTGAAAGTTATGTAAAAGTAGAATTTAGTCTAGAAGCATAAAAGTTTAGATGCTAAAAGTAAAATGCTCAAAAGCAATGAATTCAAAATTTAAGTATTAAACTGTAGATAAAATCATGCTTTAGAGCGAAAGCCTGCATGTCTAATGATGAATGAGGGGGAAGTTAGAATGAATGTGTTTTGTAGGGTTCTCCACCTACACTTGAATTTTAAGAATTTTAAAGTAGCTCATCGAGTTGTAGAATGTCGAGTAAGGTGTGTCTATTTGGTCGTTGAATTCTAACAAATCATTGTGGTGAGGGGAAGTGTTGCAATATTAAAACACGAATATTCCCGTTTGACACCACGCATGGTGGAGAGCCAGGGTAAAGTTAAATTCATGGTTGAATACTTGAATGAATGTGAATTAAGCAGTAACTAAGGAAAATAAATCGTTCAAAAATAAAAACTTATTCAGTGGCAAGAAAGTGTAAATTATAATGTATTTAGAAAGATACTGATACTTATTCCTTCCAGCATCTGGAAGGAAGAGAACAGATTGATTGCTGAAGTCCAGGAAAGGTTGCTGTAAGAAGAGAGAATTAAATAAGTATCTACAGAAATTTATTCTACCTTTTGTGAGATAACAGATTTTTTTTATGTAAACGAGGCTCTTAAAATTTAGTTCAGAATTGTGGAAACTTTTCAACAGGTCGTTTCTAGGACCTGCTTCCAAGTTTACCAAATTCTGGCAGCGGCAAATGTAGGGTTTATATTTATTTTAACTAACATTTATTTTAAGTTTAAACTATCTTTCCTGTCAAGCCTTACTTTCCCCTGGAATTGCCAATGCCAGAGTATGTAAATTTTAGTAGAACGCGCAAGGATTCAAATTGTCAGCGGAAGTAATCTGAGTTAAATAGACGGGAAACGAGTTCGAAAGTGTGCTTTCTTGCTTCACGAGCGTGGAGGTGGCTAGTTAGAAATTGAAGAACCACGCGTTTCGGCCTTTGTGCTTGCCTCGGCAGTTTGTTAATCTTTCAACGTAATATTCAGAAGTTTGCTGAATTATCAGCGGTATCTTAGAACGCGGTGAGGTTAGTTACGTTTAGAGAGCCTCGTAGTTAGTCACTTGTTACTATTCTTTTCTTAGTTTCTTATTTTTATTTTACCGCCGGGTCGGCGTAGTTTGTGAGCGTCAAGAGCACGCATTTGTAATTTCTAAAGTTGAATAAAAAGGGATTTAAACCCTTCTCAAGACTTTGGTCTACTTTCCAGTTCTTAGCAGTCACCACTATTGTTGCGTGCAGGTTGGAAGCGCGCAACATTACAACCGTAACATATATATACATATCAGAGCTTAATGACAGCTAAATTACTTATCACTGAAGATGCAGATTTTTAATTTGCTGTTAAATTAAATTTCATTGGTTTGAGTGTTTCATGCCAAAGAACTTGATAAACTTAAATCAATGAAGTTTACAGTGATAGAAGAGAAATCCTTCTGCAGAAGTTGATGAAATCCATAAACCAATAACAAAAGTACGAATCTGAGTATCCTACATTCTTTTCTTATAGCATGTGTGCTCAGCAAATCATATGCAAACACTGCAGATGTCAGTTACCTGCTGCTAATTAATATTGTTCAAATTTACACTCAATCAATTATTTAAGTCAATAAATCTTTGCCTTTTATATTAGGTTGTAATGCCATTAACTGCGCTCAGAATATTTTGCCATGTTCAGTATATTGTTGTCTTTTTCGTTTTACATATTATGATGTGTGTTGGAAGGATGTAGACATCATGATTAAAATTTAGATTCCTAGCAAACGCATAAGGTTAAGTTTCAAGTTAAATTATGAACAGTATTAAATCAAAAAATATGGTCTTTTTCATTTTGCCTTTCAACTATGATTCGCGTTAGTAGCTTTATTTCACAGATGAATGTCTGGCTTGCATAAAAGTATGCGTTTTCAGATTTAGTTATAACGTTATGCATCGCTCAGAAATAAAACTGTAGGATAATGTTGTATCACAACAATGTCATTTATCAAATTGGCACAGATGCTTTAAATATTGCCTTCATAGATGTGTATTGTACTGACTGAGCCTTACAAAAATGAAGGTCTCTCTGTTAGAATTTCTTATTTTATTAATTAAATTTTTGAAAACTGTCTTGGCCAATCTGAATTAATGTTAAAAGATTTAGAATAGCACAAGGACAGAGAAATTTAAACAAATACATTGCATATCGAATGTACCTCATGTTAAAGACCAGTGAAATAGTCGAGATTAAAATATTAAATAACTTAAATTAATTTACCTTAAAATTAATTAAAATAACAGCTAAATAACAGCTAAAATAACAGCTTTTCCTTCGTACATAGAATTCGGTGGCCAGTCATAAATAATTTATTGACTTTAATGATCTTATTTTTGCTCTTTATGATATAAACGCATAATATGACTTACTCTGATTAAAACAATTTATTTTCTAAGATATAATGCATTAAGTAATAGAAACACTGCATTTTAGAACAATAGATAATTATATTTTAAGCTATTTGATTACAGTTAATAGAAAATTAAACGTGCATTAAATGCAAGATTCCTACAAAAGGAAAAATAATTGGTAATTTTAAATGTAGTTGTAACGTTATGCACGATTCAGGAATAATACAATATTGTATCATGATAATGTAAAATAACAAATACATGATTCAATGGTATTACATACAGTGAAATTCTCGTCATCATAATACTTTGGGTAATATTTTATGACTCTCGTTTACTTTTGACCTGTGAGCAGAGCACACAAAAATTGTCTACATTTATAGTTAAAAAACATTTTTTTGTTTATTTGCATTTTAGAACTTGGCAACATTCAACTTATTTAAAAATTCTAGGCTTAATTTTTTTCAAACTTAATACCTTTCGACTTTTTAAAATATACTTCTTTCTTAGATCTTCTACTTATTTCATCGATCGTTGTTTTCTTAAAAACTACCCAAGCACTAACAGACATAAGGTCTAAGACATTAAAATAAGACATAAGGTCTAAGACGATAATTTCATAGAATACTTCCAAGCTCATGGCATCACAATCTCACAATATCAAAAATACAATCGCAAAGTGGCGATTGTATGAGTTTCGGAGCCGCAAACAGGCTTATTTTTTGGTTTCCTTTTAATAAACTGATATTTAATGAAACAGCAAGAAATTATTTCTTCAGACTCATCTGTCATTATGAGAATTACATGTTGAAGAATGCAATGTGCTAAGCAGAATGTAGGTGTGTTTTTTTATTACTAAGGCATTTTACATTTACTAGAGCTACATTTTTTTATTCTTCATAAAATCATATAAAAACAGTACTTTCATAAATCAATTTTCACCCGAAAGCTCAATTAGCAATTTCAAAATCTCTTCATGTGAGAGGCCAGATGGTGCGAAAATCGGATATCTTTCAGCTTACTGGAGACAAAATGTAATATTTAGTGTAATATATGTAAACATTAGCATTCTGTGATATTAGAAAGAACTTAGTAAATTACCATAAATAGCATTCAAAATGAATTATGACGTAAATGATGACTTTATAAAGTAATAGGGAATTTTAAGCTGGTGGGTTTACCAGATGTGTTTGAAGCTAATTTCTCATTTTTCTTTTTTTTGTCAAACTCCCATGAGAAGCGGGAGCAATATATTCAGTTACACTGCAGCTTAAATGCTTTACAACTAAGAGCTAAAGCCGCCCAATCGATACAGTAGTTAGCGTTGGATTGCGGTGCCGAAGGGACCGGGTTCGAAGCCGGGAGAAGGCATGAATGTTTGTAAATGTATAATGTCGGTGCGGCATGGTGGCTCTCTAAATATGCGGCCAGCCGAAAGTCCACTGTGGTTTGGTAAAAGGGGAGAGGGGTGGGAAACCCTCGGACCGCCCCCCCGGAAGAGCTCGCCATCAAAATTAGGGTTGGAACTGAGCCAAATCGCACTGTCAACTGTTAGGTACTCAAGGTTGTTGCCAATGACACTCGTAATCTTGCGCTCCTTGCCGCGACGAATTTCGTGGGCTTAGGCTGACTACGTCAGACAAGTGAACATAAGCAACAAAAACAAAAACTAAGATCTAGATGATGTCCAAAATAAAGGTTCTTGTCTGCCTTGGATCAGTATTGACTTCCACGGCAATTCTATGCCCTACATCTCGTCTTCAAAGTAAACACTTCTTCAAATAAATTTTCATGTTTGGAAAAACGATTTTCTTGCAAAATTAATTTGAACGTAAATCAACAGGCAAATATTTTTGATTATTTAGGAAAAGTCAAAATTGTACAAAGCTTAATGGTGACGCATTTGAACCAGGGCCCTTCGGTATTGTAGTCGGCTCCCCTAACCACTAGATCATCTAGGCGTCACAAAATTGTATGTAATTATAGCAAAACGAACACTCCGAAGAAAAAACGTTAAATATACTAATTAGTAAAGAGAATTGGTGTAATATGCTTAAATTAGTGATATTATAGCTTTGAAGTTTACATATGGGTACGAAACCTTCTAATTACTATTTTTTCAAATTACTAAACGTTCTAACTACTTTGTGCAACAAATTGTCGTGAAAGATACCTTAACATTTCAAAGTTGGAGGAGACTGTGTTAGGTATTAGTCTTAAACTGAAATTTACTCTTAAAATTGGCTCTTAAAAATGAAATGTTTAAACAGAAGCTTCGAAAGCATAATCCCTCAAATTTAAGCTCATTGTGCCAATTAATATCTTATTATTACAAAATGATATGTACTTTTTATAAATAGTAAAATTATAAATAATTTAAGCGATTTTTATTATCGTAAATTATTGCATTATATGCTTAGTGCCTTTAATAGCTTTAAGGTATTGCATTTTATGTTTTTGGTATCTGTGCAAGAGCATGGATCCTCATTATACTTCACTCAGTATTAATATCAATGAAACTGCAAGTGTAAATAATTTCATGTTTGCAAATTCTTCGTTGAATATTTTTTTATTATCAACTATATCATAACATTTACGGTTTAATGTTTAAAGTTACCGAAATGGTTAAAAATCAGATTTGTATTTATTATTCTAAATTATCTCTCAATAATTTATAATTTACTGTGTATCGGAAATGCTAAAGATATGCTCTTTTAAATACTTTTGTGATACTGATGTTGAATTGAATTTTATGGTTCAAGTGCGAAGAACAAGATATTTAATAAATAAAGGCAACACACAAAACGTTAAATAAACACCCCTTTGGGCGTAGTATAAAGTCTGAAAGCTTTCAGATTTTATTTTTCTCTTTTAAGTATGTAAGGCCATATAATGATTGTCAAAAGGAAATGCTATCGATGAACGATTTGATACTACTGCTCTTAAAACTTCAGACTCGTTAATCCTCCGAAAGCGGGATCCGTGAGTAACACGTTTACCATTTATCCTGAATATAGACTGGGAACTTTCTTCGAGCGTCGGCAGAAACTGAGATTTCAACTGTGATCAGTTTCACAGGAAGCAAAGGTATGAATATTATTATGTTTTCGCTTTTATGAATTTTATAATCTCTGTCAGAGGATTAAGAAACTGGCAGCCAGTGCAACCGATATTTATTTAACTGTAAATATCGGTCGCACTGGCTGCCAGTCTTGTTTAATCAGTAAATAACATTTAACTGCCTTCTCATTTCACTCTATGACAGCTTATTCTCTTTCAATAAACTATTTGTTATCTTAGTGAATCAGGTGAAAGTTTTCTCTGAAATATCATGCACAGTATTTCGAATAAAAAATTCCATTATCTGCTATGACATTTAAAAAATCAAAGCGTCACGCATTTGAATCTTAAAAAGATACACTGCTCTAAAACTAAATGCCTTTTTCTTAAATTATATTATACCCTTCAGATATTCAAATACTTTTCATAGTTTGTGGTATTACCTCAGCGATAGCCATAAGGCTTGTTTTGCACATGTTTTATCTAAATGCTATATAGCAAGGATGTTTAGGTTCATGTTAACATAAACCACATACTAGAATCCAGAAAATTGGAAGCGCCGCTAATAGATACAAAAGGAGCCACGGCTCGAATCATATTATATTGATATTGTTTGATATTGTTTAAAATTACAATGCAAGTAATATACACTCATGTCCATAAATTAAGGATAATGCAAAATCAGGCAAAGGAAGAGTTAGAAGCAAAACAAATTTGACTTACTTGTAAAGCTTATTTATTAAAAAAAAGGTAAAGAGCAAAAAAAAAATGTCCTATGTTTGATATTATTAAAAAGATTAGCGATTTTTTCTCCCTGGAGTAAATTACAAAAAACACTTATTTACAAAAAAAAAAAAAATATTACATGGTTGGTATGATTGTTAATACATTGTATGTCTCCCAGACGATGCAATACAGTCCGTACAACGCCTAGGCATGCTAAGTATCATATTATCGATCTGATCTTGGGGGATATTACACCACTCAAAAAGCAATGCTCTCCGAAGTTCCGGTAGACATGTAGGAGGAGGTTGACGGGCTGCAACTCGTCGGCCAAGCATGTCCTACACGTGCTCTAATGGATTTAAGTCCGGTGAGAATGCTGGCCAGTCCATACGTGTGATATCCTCCGATTGAAGGCATTCGCTTACGATGTTTGTACGGTGAGGACGGGCGTTGTCATCCATAAACACAAATTGTGCGCCCATGGCGCCCCGAAACAAACGTACATGTTGTTCCAGAATGACGTCCCGATAGATATGGCTTGTCATGGTTCCAATTTGAACATGCAGGTCAGTTCTGGAACCCAGAATAATTCCACCCCAAACGAGCACTCCTGCACCACCGTAACGGTGTCGTTCAATGATGTTTTCTTGGTGGTAACGGGTACTTGGAGCTCTCCATATGAAAGTCCGGCGAGAATCAGACTGCAAGGTAAGCCTGGACTCGTCGAAAACATCACACAAACCCACTGTTGCGGTGTCCACAATGCATGCTCTCTACTCCAGGATAACCGCAGGCGAACTCCAGGCTAACCGCAGGCGACAGGGAGTTCCAGTAAGTGGAACGCATCTGACAGGTCTAGGAGCATATAGACCAATCTGCCCTAAGCGTCTGTACACGGTCTGCCTTGAAATTGTTGTACCAGTGGCTGAAGAGAACTGACGAGACAGGTCTAGGAGCATATAGACCAATCTGCCCTAAGCGTCTGTACACGGTCTGCCTTGAAATTGTTGTACCAGTGGCTGAAGAGAACTGACGAGACAGGTCTGAGGCTGTGCTCCGCCTGTTTCTTTTGGCAGTAACTGCCAAATACCGGTCCTCATTCGGCGTTGTAACTCTGGGGCGACCTGTGCTGTAACGTCTACTCACCATCATCTTGGAATCGTTGCCAAAGCCTGGAGATGACACTCTGGGCAATTCCAAGTTCGTCTGATACTTCCAGTTGGGTACGCCCACATTCCATACGGCCGATAATTCTACCGCGTAAAAAATCATCCAAATGCGTCCTTTGTGTCATAACTATTCGGTTATTGCACTGAAATGCTTATAAAGCGCCTGCGAACAATTTTACTTTTTTGCCTGTATTCCTTATATATCACTCTCTTACACTCTCGTCATTGTGACGTACCATCGGTGTCATCTGGTTACTTCCTGAAATTTGCATATGATTCTTGAAGATGTGCGTAGTGATTTTACAGGTGATATATTTATTTTAGAGTTCGATTTCCGCGCGACTCCGAATTATCCTTAATTTATGGACATGAGTGTAATTTAAAACATGGAATTGCAAGTGATTAACCTCTCGATGTACTCAACCAAGGTTAACTCAGGTACGCCTGACTAATTTATTTCCGCTCAGCCTAGTAAATACGTTCAAAATTTTGCTTTTCAGATATGAATACAACAGAATATAACCGCTTCAATTTTAAGTTAGACTAAAGAAATTGGAGGTAAAAAAAACCGCTTTCTGAATTTTATTAGTGCATTAATGGGTTAAAATATTATGTAGTACTCGATTTTTACTCAGAGTTGAAATGATAATTTAAAAATAAAATGTCAGCTTGTTACAACGCGAGCTACATTTAAGACACGAAAGAGCATCAGTTTGTTCATGCCACCTAGTTCGGGAAAACTGTTTGTTTTTTAACTTTTGAAAATCAGTGTATTTGCTTTCAGGCGCAATTAGCAAAGTCATTGCTGTTAACTATCAATTAGTAGACGTTGTAAGACAAAATCTATTGGATTTTTCTGCTAATGCGAGGCATAAAATCAAAACTGTACTTTTATAAGTGTTATAATGCCCTTGTCCAGCCGCCCAGAAGGTATAGTGTTTAAAGAAGCCTGACTGCGATACCGAAGGGCCTGAGTTCGAATCCCGGAAAAGGCATGGTTTTAACTGTCCGGTCCCTCATAGGAGGCAATGGTGGCCCACCTATTAGATGCCTCCATAACAAAGAGACCACCACATCTGGCCTTAGTATAGATTAATGGACTCTGTTACAAAACTGTAACTGTTCACTGTCTGCCATTGGAAAAAAAGAAGTCCTTGTCCATCGAGATATTTTAAATCGCTGCCTCCATTTTTTATCATAGCTGAAATATATTTCATTATTTGGGCTCGCAAAGAACAATGATTGTATTAAAGTCTACTTGATTTTTAATTAAACAAGAGTAATGAACTAAATATTTCGCATTAAGAATAATCTAGAGAATAATTCTAAATTAGAGTCATTAGAGTCTGTACCTGATGACATCTCATCAGACGTCAAGTATCAGAAACTTGAAGATACCATAAAAATACATTTCTTTCTTTAAAAGCATGTAAAAATTCTTCCCTAGTTGAAAGATCACTTTCTCAGTATAACTGTATGAAATGAAATTGTAGACTTGTAAATTTTTATCTTATTAATTCAATATCTTATTATTTTGCCTATACTATCACTTTCAACTTTCGTCGGATCATATCAGGATGCAAACTAGTTAATGCACATAAGAACAACGAGCAGGTATTTTATGTTAGGAGAGATTTTTCAAAAGCCATCGCTTATTGTCTCACCCAGCTTTTATACATTTACTTAAATCGGCTTCAGCCTTTGCTAGCTGTATTCCCTCCTCTTGAGCCGCGAGTCTGAGCAAAAATTTACAGGTAGACTTTATCTTGTGAATTTCATATTCTTATACTCTTAAATGTTGTGTCTATGAAAGCTTCAAGTAGAGGAATCTTCAGTTATTATTGAGTTGTGCAAGCTATTAAACTAAAAGTCTAATAAAACATTTGTTTTAAACTTATACATGGATTTATCTGATTATGGCAAAGCATTCGAAAGATAGCTGCCTAAGAAGAGGAATGCATTCGCGGAGAGCTTTCTAAGGGAAACTGGTTCGTATTCGCGCTATACATAGGGAAAATCACGAAACGCTTGTAGAGTCATTAGGGTTTTTTGAAGCAAGAGACATGAAAAATGAACAATGCCCTCCTGGGACTCGAACCTGGATCTATCGAATGCACGCCGAGTGTGCCACCATTACACGACGAAGGCATGCTAGAAAGAGGGAGAAAACAACCTTACATACAAACCTTACCTTACTTACCTCCCCTTTTAAAGGGCAACTGGGGATTAGGGGACCCAATCGCCAAATCCTGGCCAAATTAATCACATTCTCCACCTTTTAGTTCGAGCACCACTGTAGAGTCATTAGGGTTTTCTGATGCTAGCGATATGAAAAAGGAGCAATGCCTTTGCCGGGACTCAAACCTGGACCTCTCGAATACGCGCCGAGTGTGCTACCATTACACTACGAGGGCATGCTAAAAGGAGGAAGAAAATACCTTATACGCTCATGCAGCTAGCCTGTTCGCCTAAAATCAAGGCCAGTTCGAACTGCCGGTGCTCAGCGACTGCGTAACCGCTAGTTTATGTTATTATAGTTAGGTCCCGTATAGATTTATCAAAAGAATGAAAAATCTTAAAGGACTTTATGTTTAACAAGCTTGAAGTTGTATGGCAAAAGCTTTATCGATGGTGAGCTTGAGTAAATCATGACAAATGAGAGACTATTTCTTGAAGTTAATGACAGCAGCGTTCGCAGAATGCGAGATTCAGTAACGGAAATACTAACAAAAGGGCTGAAAGAAAACTTTTCGTTTCGAGATAATAAAGCGGAGAATATTACAAATAAATTGCAAAGACATTAAAAAACTAAATTGTCTGCTAAAATTGACCTATGTTGACAAACATGGTTTACCATCAAATTCCCAACTATTAACGATTTATATTAACGATATGTACCATAATCTCATGCTTTTCCAAATTCGCTCTATATTTTCTAACTCCTAAAAACTTAATAATTAATATCCTACTATTAACCTCAAGCCTTACTGATAACATATCCAGTAGATTAACACGTCTTATGCATGTTTGTAATACACAGTCAAACTCCGCTATAAAGAATCCCCTGATGTAACGGAGAACGTTTTGGTCCCAACCAATTTCTTATGCACTTAATGTTACATCATACGGCTATAGCGAACTTCTAAATGTTTGAAAAACTGGACATAATGAACTTGTTGGATATTTTCGATTGAAACTTTCTTTGCATTCTTCATAATTTTTTAGAAATTTGGCACGATTGAACTGAAAAATTGCTAACCCTTAAAATAATCGATGTTTAGAATGTAAGGATTGCATCCATATTAGAATAGCGGAAAGCACTTTTACGTTACTATTCTTTTTATTGCCACCCCGTTTCTCCGTATTCTAAACAAGGAATAAACGAAGTAGGTGTAACAACTATCTCAGACATTAGGCTATTTTTAATATGGGAGACGTGAAAAATGAGCTATGCCCTCGCCGGTACTCGAACCTCGGACCTCTCGAATACGCGCTGGGCGTGCTGACCATTACACCACGAAGGCATGCTAAGAAGGCGGGAGAAATACCATATAAGTTGAGTATTATTCGAAAAGTTCAGAATGGGTACAGTGAAATAAGCTGACTGATGCTGAATACTGACAAGACTATAGTTTATCCAAATTCACTGCGGAAAAATCAAGACTCGATAATTTGTATTGACGGAGGGGGGGGAAGCCGAGTATAAGGACGTTGAAGAAGTACTTTTGAAATGGTTCACCTTTGAAAGAAGCCACAGTCTTTCATTATAAAATTAAATACTAATTATAAATGTACGTTTTAGATAAAAGTTTGCAGTTGGCGGGACAGGTGAAATACAATGATTTTTATGCTAAGTAATTTATAATGTGAAATTAATAACGTACGGTGAAACTGAAAAATAACGAAAAATAAATTTACTAATAAATTTTTTCCAAAACATTTTCTGAGATAACCTTTTTTTCCCTCTGATCAAATTGTATATAGCGAACCAAACTTTGGCTCCCTTAAAGTTCGTTACAGCGGGTTAACTGTATTATGCGCTGCAGCTTTGTAGTAAGGTAAGCCACAGAAAGAAAATTTTTAAGGAAAATGCGTCCATACTACTTCAATTAAGTTATCGAAATAAATGTAAATCATCTATTTACTAGATGAAAAGTATGTTTATAAGCAGAAATACTGTTTTACAGGTTAAAAATAATACAGATATTACGTGTATTGCTGATATTCGAGATTAAAAATGAAAAGTCTTGTAACAAAATGAAGATCTGAAATCCCACTGCACATATCAAGCAATTCAACGTCTTCAAATTTCAGGTTTTTTTCTACTTCTTAGGAGGAATGCACGCAAAATTGTCTTTCCTTCCCACGCAAATTGCCCAGCAGTGGCCGAGCGGTAAAGTTGCTGAACACTGGTAGTTCGGGCCGGGCTTCGAATCCCTGCGAATGGGCTGGCTGCATGGGCGTTATCGTGGTTTTGCCCATGTGAAACGTGTATATGAACTAGTTTTTCCTAGAAAGTCCTCCACGAAGTTATTCCTCCCCTTACGCAGATAGGCCTGGACTGCTTTGTCACAACAAAATAGATCAAAACGAGATCCCACGCGAACTATTGTGTTACCTCAGGTGCTTACAGTTTGCCGTAATACAGTAAACACTATAACGAAATCAAAACCGTAGAAGATTATGCTTTACTGTAGCACTCAGTTTATTGGATTGAAGTATTATTCAGGTCAACATCTGCTTAAAATGCGCCATACGGGCATTTGAAGAAAAAACTCATAATAATGTTAGTAGCATGAGATGACTGAATAATTTTTTGAAAAGCAGAACGTGCACCGCAGTTAATTTATAGTTTATTTTCACGCTAGCTTAGATTTCAACCTCTGCTACTTTTTAAAAGTCTCAAACATAATCAAGTACCTAATAACCTTATTAATCATTTTCTTAACAAAGCAGGCGTTAAATACTCTATCTAAATCATTTGACTGATTACTGAAGTAAGTGCAAATAATGTAAAAGTTGTTGTTTCTGGCGTTCTTTTTATTGCTGTTATTAACAAAATGAACCTATTTCCATATTTTCTATTACTAGTACTCTTTTCCTCTTTCCGCTATGACAATTAGCTAGAAATGAATTAATTTCTTTTGCCTGGACAGTATAAATTCAAAATTTCAACAGACGCCTCTTGTACTCGACATAGTTCCACAACTACTTCCCTTCCGCATTCCAAAAAGAGATTCTCAAAGTCCCCGAGTGACACTAACTCATTCGTCCCTCCTACACTCTTCATCTTGGTTCGAATTCCAAATTCCATTCTGGGTGCGAAGACAGTAACGCACATGTCTCCATCTTAACACTCGCAAGCACGTTAGTTAATTAACTCATCTTCTGGCCATTTAAGTGTAAATATGTATATTTCATTTTGTTCATTTTAATGTACTTCATTTTTTGTAAATATTTTTTTAACTTTTAATTTTAATATTATTTGCAAAGATTGAATTATGTTTATTATGTTTATAAATATTACTTTTAATTAACATAAATGAAAGTTAGGGTGTCGGGGGACACTTTACTCAAGTGAGAAAATATTACTACTACTCACCTTAACAATAATGTCTCACGTTTTTAAAAAAAATTGTAAACTAAACGGAACTGCCACATTCATAATGAATTCTATACAGTACATTAACTTAAATTCATCTCACTTAAAATCTACCTACTTGGCTTAAACTCAACTACCAGTTTTGCATCATAATTCTTACTTGAGTAAAAGACGAAACACATTCGCATTTATTAATTATTTTTAATTGATTGGGGGTTGGTTTGTTCCCCTTGAAAAGTCAACCAATTTCCGATCAATGATGATAATTCGGGATTCAGTTTTAAATATAAGTTACTTCATTCAACTAAAATTCTACTAACTTTCTCAAAGGAGATAATATACTCAATAATCCATTAGTAAATAAATTATATATATATATATATATGTATATATATATATATAATATATAAATAATACATAAAACAGGATGTAACAGACTGAATAGTTTCAACTTTTAAGTGTGATAGAACATGACAATAAAAGCAATTTCGTGATATATTGCGAGGTAAATTGATATAAGGAAACGCTGTAAATACGAATGTGAGAAAGTCGTTTTAAACCTGTATATTTACAAGAACTGTTCAAATGAACGACCTTCAACTACAATACATCCATCAGAACGAGGACAAAGTGACTGACGTACATTTCGGAGGACGTACGACACATTACATACATCTGAGGCAAAGTTACTATCTGATGACAAGGCCTTCAGAACAGTCTACGTAAATGAGATCCGTCCTAGTTGTAATGCATGTGTTGCAGTTGGCTGTCGTTCTTTCGAATGATTCTCATAAATACAAGTGCCAATTATCGTAAATATCCGTGATTACAATGATACGTGTTCTTCATACTTACTGGGTTTCCGCGTTCACATTTTAATTCCACTACAATTGTGTTACGAAAATTGCTGCGTGTTCATGTTCTACGAGCCCTTAAATTTGTGACAATCAAGTCTGTTACACTCTGTTTATATGTCTTAATGAAAGTTTCATTTTCTATTATGATGGAAATTCGTTACTTTTCTTGAAATGATGCCTACCAAATGCGGTACAGTGACATTTAAAATATTTGATTTAATAATATTAAAATAATATTACATCGTTTCAGAAAAGGAACTTGTTATATAACTTTCGTAAAGGTGAACTGTTTCATGCCCGAGATGCTATTTCAAATCAGTGAATAATTGCTCCATTATCAGCGTAATTGTAAAAGGTAAAGGTAAACTGATTAAGAGATGTTACGTAATACAATCTAAACGAATATCAAGAAACTTTGTATTCTCCTAGAATACGGATTATGTTGCAGATATAGGTGAGGATGCAGATAAACTATGGAAATTTGCTTTTAGTCTTCATCACAGATCTTCACTTCGTATTTTACATCGGAACTCATAAAATTGTTCTATCTAAAAATTTCATCTTGAACTAGTTCTCTTATTTTCGTCAATATAAGGAATACGTGATAAAATTTCACGTAGCTATAGATTTTGAGATTGACTGACATGTACCAATTTCATAGTAATTGTTTAATTTAATTATTTTTTTTTTCAGAATTAACCTAATCTGAAAAAAGGTCTTGTGAATAAATTAACGCCAAAAACTTCACTATAATTTTGTGAGATACATGTTAAGATGTAAAGCATTATTTCTTCACAGAATGTGAATATTATTTATTAATTAATTTAGTACACAGTAAACATTTCTTTATTTCTAATCCCTGAAATATTATTTTGTGTTGTACTTTAAATTATGCATGTTATATTATCAGGTTCAATGTTCCGTCTTACTTTCTTTGGGAACATGCACAGACCTGACTCGGAACAGGGAGCTTACTAAAGCTATGTTCAATAACTGTGGGAAGTAGACAAGATACACAGGAAGGGTATAGAAAACCCTTTATTTTTCACTCTTTACAATAATTTCCGTACTTCGGAATACAGAGACCAACTACTTGTGGTCTGAACGTAAGAATATAAAATATTACTAAACTCTAACTTAACTTTGGAATAATAAACGTGGAAGATTGGCCTTATGTTGACAGGAAGCCGTATGTAGTACAGAGAACTGTTAACACTACAATACGTTTAAAATTATCAAGAGGATTAAACCTCTGGCCTGGAAGGCAACCAGCAACCGAGTAAAACTTCTAAGGCAAGCGGCCTGCTTCGACTAACTCCTACCTCTCTCTCGCTTGGCAAAAAGCCACAACTTAAGTACTTGGCGTTCGCCAGACAAATTTTGCATAAATAAGTTAACGCTTTTAATTCTGGCCGGAAGTAGAAAATAAGAAGTGATAGTAAAGATTTAAAATAAAATAAACGTTAGTAAAACTTAAGATCCTTACATACTTCCCGCCAGAGTTAATTAGTTTGAAACTGAGGTCTAAAACGACCTTGTTGAAAACTTTTAGCTCTAGAATCTAACGCGAGGCCAATCTTTTACAAACATTTCTCACTAGAAACTAGAAATTAAAAAAAAAAAAAAAAATTGTTTTTACAATAGCAGTTCCATGGACACCCAATTTTTCATCTGTACTGCATCTAAACAGGAGCTTTTATTCAAATCTGGTTCCTTCCAGAGATCTGGCAGGAAAACTAGTTTAATGAAATGTTACACAATGAAATGGCAAGTAACATGCATATTTATATTTCTCTTAACATTCTTATTTCATTTATGACTATTTTAATTATCTCTCCCCGTGCTCTCTGACATGTGTTGTAAAAGAACACCAAACACGAATGTGTTTATGTATACGTGTTCAACACTGCCTCCTACAATCAAAACACTAACGTGTTAAAATTCAACATGACAAGACCTAGTAACACACCCTATCTTCAACTCTAAACCCTGAGGTACTATTCTGAAAGTGGCTAACTCTGAAGTGTAGTGTCAGAGAGCCTAACTATATTCATTCAACCTTTAACACATATTCACCATAATTTGGTCTTTTTACAGTCACACGAATAAAAAAAATTTTTTTTGGCATTACTTTCACTTTTATTATATCACAGTATTTCTTAACATTTAAAATTGTTAACATTTAAAATCGAGTTCACATTGTATATAAGAACATATTAACATGCCGTTAATTTTACGCATTTTAAAACATACATTAGTAGTACATTGTTAACTTCTATTCTTTCCCAAGCAAGTACCAATTCTTCTACATTGAAATACTACATTTCAAAAAGTCTTTCAGACTAAAACTTCTTTCTTGCCAGAATGTTTTAAATAAAATTTATACAATAACTTTTACAATATTTAAGTATTTACACATTCCTATTATACATCAACTTTAGTTTTACGCGCGAGTAATTGAAAAACATAATACCAAAATCGGTAACAACTCATTTCTCGCCTTTTTGGCGATAAAGGTAGACCTCACATGAGGTAAAACTTCTTGAAATCTGCCACTTGCAGTAAGAATGAAAGATTAACTTGAGTTTGCAAAGTAACATAAAATTTTACTTATCTTTGTGATATTCGGACATTCTTTTCTGAGCCCAGGCCTGGAAGGTAGCGCAGATTCTGGTTTGATTTATCCTCCTTCTTGTGCGGGCTCGCCATTCAGTGCCTTCCTCTAGAAGCTTTCTTTTTCCTCCAGTTCGGTCACCCTTGAATACCTTCTTTTTCGCCTCTGCCTGTGGTCTTGGCCGTTTGATGGCAGCTGGTCTTGGCGGAACCGGGACACTTCTTTCGCGTTCCTGCTTGGACCTCGTTGCTGGCCGTTCAAATTTTCCTTGTATCTTTTCCTCCGCCGCTAGTGGTTCTTCCGCAGTTCGGCGACATTTGCTGCGGAGAGTCCTGTCCGATGAGTCGATCTTCCGTTTGGGAGCCGGGTTATAGTTGCCGTTATTTCTCCTGGCCTTCTTTGCATTCGTCGTACTTCTCCCTTCTTCATTCTGGGAATGTTCGTGAGCTCTCTTTTCTGGACGGTGAAACGGCTTCTTTTTCTTGTTACCTTCAATTTTCCAACGGGGAAACTTTCTTTTCAATTGCTGCTGCCTCCTAATGGCTTGTCCTTGTGCTTGACGTTGTTCCACCTCTGGAGCTTGTGCCTGCCGTGTCTGCCGTGCCGGATCCTGCAAAAGATCTTTGAAAATTTGCATTTTATTACGATCATAGTAGGGTTTTATTTGATCAATGTTTGTGGAGCATGTTTCACCATTTCTGGCTTTTAACACCACTACAGCGTGAGTTATTTTTTCTATGACATATGGTCCTTCAAATCGTGGAAAAAATTTGGCACTTTTATCTTCTGGTGCTGAAGAAAGTGAATGCTTAATTTTTAACACTTCATCCCCTACTTTATAAGTTACTCCCCGTCGTTTCATATCATAATAAAGCTTCTGTTTTCTCTGTGCTACTTCAGTATTCTTTTTTGCTTCTTTAATTAATTTTTCTATATCACCCATTTTAAATTCTGGGGCTCTTTGTTGCACATAAAATAATTTATCTAACGCCGTTATAATCTTTCTGCCTAAAAATAACTCAGCAAAAGTTTTGCCCGTTGTATCATGTTTTGCGGTCCTAAGGGCGAAAGCAAATTCATTGACATAGTTATCCCAGCTTTTATGAAAATTCTTAACATAACTACGGATAATTTTCACTATATTTCTATTGACCCGTTCCGCTATATTTGATTGCGTCGATACGGGACCATTTTTAAATGACGTATGCCCAGTTTTTGGCACATGTCTTCAAATACATTACTTACAAATTGAGGACCATTATGCGATATAACTTTTAGGGGCACCCCGTATTTTAAAATATATTTATTTAAAATAGAATCAGTAACTAATTTCGCGGAGTCTCGTTTTAAGGGAACAATTTCGGTCCACTTACTAAAATGATCAACCATAACAAGGAGATAGCGACTTTTATTTAACTGACTTTTTGGGAAAGGGCCCAATAAATCGATGCCAATTATTTCATTTGGAAATTCGGATTTAATACTATTTAGAAACCCGGCCGGGCGGAAATTAATATAATTAACTGCTTGACATGTTGGGCAGGACTGGACATACGCCCTTGTTAACTTTTGCAGTTCGGGAAAATAGACTGCCTCTCGTACGCGTTGTATAGTTTTTCGAATACCAGCATGAGAAGCTAAAGGGCTGTCATGCAACTCCTGCAGGATATTTAATCTAAGACTAGCTGGGATAACAGGTCGAAATTCGTTGTTGGAATTTGTGGTTTTTGTATAAAATAATAGACCATCTATTAGTTCGTAATGGGCCGCCCTATTTCTTATCGCCACAATATCTTGGCGGCTAAAATTTTCAGGATCCTTTAAATACTCATAAATGCTTCCAAACTCAGGATCCTTACCCAGTTCGGTTATTACAGTTTCTCGGGAATTTATTGTACATGCTGTGAGCATTGCCACCTTTACAGTATTACCTTCTTCATCTATTTTAATTCTGGATAGGGCATCTGCTACGATATTTTCCTTTCCGGGGGTATGCTTGATTACCAGATTATATTCTTGTAGATTGAGTGCTCATCTTATTAACCTTGGGGATAAGTTTTTCCCTGAGTACAATCTAGTTACCGCCGCATGATCATAGTACACTGTTATTGGCGCCTTTCCAAAATAGACTCGGAACTTTTGCACTGCTAACAGAACTCAAGTGCCTCTCATTCGGTCGCGGAATAGTTTCTTTGTGTTTGATTTAAAGTTCGGCTAAAAAATGCCACGGGCTGCTGATTTTGTGAAAGTACCGCTCCTACCGCATAATCCGAAGCATCCGCTGAAATTTCTAAATTCTCATCCTTTTCAGGAAATTTCAACACAGGGGCTTGCGTTAATGCTTGCTTTAATTTTTCGAACGCAGTATTGGCTTCGGCCGTCCACGAGAATCTTGCCTTTTTCCTTTTTAATTTTAACAATGGTTCAGCAATAGCTGCAAAATCTTTTATAAAGGACCTATAATATGAACAAAGTCCTAGAAAAGAAGAGAGCTTCTTCGCCGTGTTTGGAGTCGGATACTTTTGTACAGCAATTATTTTTGATTCGTCTGTCTCGATTCCTTTCTGAGATATTTTGTAACCTAAATATTTTAATTCAGGGGCTGCAAATTTGCACTTTTCGACATTAACTTTTAGACCGGCCTCATTTAATAAAGAAAACACCTGTCTTAAATCCTGTATATGTTGGTCGAGATTATCACTAGTAATAATGATATCGTCTAAATAGATAAATGTGGACTTTCCAAGAACAGGCCTTAACACAATGTCCATACATCGCTGAAATGTTGCCGGTGCCCCTGAAAGGCCAAACGGCATACGCAGGAATGCATAAGTGCCAGACTTGGTTATAAAAGCAGTCTTAGGCACGTCCTCAGGCCTAACCCCTATTTGAAAATAACCAGTCGTCAAGTCTAAAGTCGTCATATATTTGGTCGATGTTATGTTCCTTAGAATTTCTTCAATAATAGGTAACGGATATACCGGATATTTAGTTATGGAGTTTAATTTACGGTAGTCAATCGCGAATCGCCACCTTTTTGGATGTGTCAATTGATAGTCATTATTTTTCTTACATAAAACCACCGGGCTAGCATAACTACTTGAGATGGGCGTTATGATCTTTTTACGTAGCATATCGGTGATATGCCATTCTATAATTTTTTCCTTATTCTTATCATACCGGTATGCTTTGTGGCGAACTGGCATTGAATCTCCGGTGTCAATACTATGGTTAGTAACCTGAGTAAATCCTGGAATATCACTAAATAACGAAGCAAATTCACTTACCACTTGTCGGATTCTTCGTTGCTCTTCATTAGGCAGGTGGTCAAGGTTTAAAATCGGCGGTTCAGCCTTTTCTTCTCGAACTGGTTTCATCGTCAGCTTAAGGGACGCTTCATTAAAATCCAGCGTTGCTTGTGCCTCCGAAAGAAAATCTATTCCTAAGATAATATGTGCTTGCAGATTCTTTACTATGAAAAACATAACCTTTACTTGTTCGTCCTTGATACGGATGTATAGCGGTAATTTACCTATGCACTTACATCTTTCTCCTTGCGCAGCTAACGCTGTCGTATTATCCGAATTATATATGCGATATTTACGAAAATACTTCCTAAAAAAATCTTCTGCCACACAGGAACACTGCGCGCCTGTATCCAGGAGTGCGGTGGCTGGGGTATTATTCACCAACACTTCAATCTTCGGAAGAGTCAAATTTTTCACCATTACTGTATTTAACTTGAAGGAAGAGGGGTTTTCTTGGCCTTCGGATTTCCGCACCCTCCCGTCAGCAGAAATCCGTTTTAGTTTAAATCATTTTTCGTTTCCATGCTTTCCTTCTTTTTCCACTGGCCTTGAGACTTTTTTCCTGGATTGCTATTGAACTGTCGAAGTTCGCCGGCTGTTTTTGAATGCTCGGGTTTCCTTGCCCACTGATTCGCTTTGCTTCCGTAGCCGTGTGCTTGACTTTGCTGAGGTCTTGGCGCACCAAATTGGTTTCGTTGTTGATATTAGCGTCTTCTTTCAATGTCCGCCGTTCTTCTACTTTCAAACTGGATTGCTAGCTCAAATAACTTTTCCAGTGTACTCGGATTCCTTAATTCAATAAAGTCTTGCACTTGGGGAAGTAACCTCGGGAAAATCACTTGAATTACCTCAGGATCTGGACGGTTTCCATACAAGAGTTTGAAGACGTGAATTTTTCTTAAAATAAAGCTTGAGAGATTTTCGATTCTTTGCTGATATATGCTGAAAAGTTCCGTTTCTAATTTCGCACGATCCCTTACGACAGGAAAGGCTTTTACTAGGGCAGTCTTGAAATTCTCGTAAGTATAGGTGGGACTTCCTGCTTGACCCAAGAGACTTCTGCCTATACATTTCAACCAGTTAAGCGCTTGGCCCCTCAAAGCGCTGGTAGCTAAGGTAACTTTTTGAAACTCGTGCACGGGGTAGAGCATGAAGTGGTCATCCAATTTTTCCAAAAAACTGGTTACCGGTAAGTTTCCATTAAATGTTGCTTCTGGTTTCATCGAAGCGCGCATGGTCTGGACGATGTAACCAAATCCTTCCAGGGCGGCAGCTGGCATTTCTGGATTCTGAGCCGCTTCTGCAGGCAGCACAGGTTCTTCTTGAAACTCGGCCATGGTTATTCTTCTTCGTTGGGCGCCACTATCAGGTTCAATGTTCGGTCTTACTTTCTTTGGGAACATGCACAGACCTGACTCGGAACAGGGAGCTTACTAAAGCTATGTTCAATAACTGTGGGAAGTAGACAAGATACACAGGAATATACAAAACCCTTTATTTTTCACTCTTTACAATAATTTCGGTACTTCGGAATACAGAGACCAACTACTTGTGGTCTGAACGTAAGAATATAAAATATAACTAAACTCTAACTTAACTTTGGAATAATAAACGTGGAAGATTGGCCTTATATTGACAGGAAGCCGTATGTAGTACAGAGAACTGTTAACACTACAATACGTTTAAAATTATCAAGAGGATTAAACCTCTGGCCTGGAAGGCAACCAGCAACCGAGTAAAACTTCTAAGGCAAGCGGCCTGCTTCGACTAACTCCTACCTCTCTCTCGCTTGGCAAAAAGCCACAACTTAAGTACTTGGCGTTCGCCAGACAAATTTTGCATAAATAAGTTAACGCTTTTAATTCTGGCCGGAAGTAGAAAATAAGAAGTGATAGTAAAGATTTAAAATAAAATAAACGTTAGTAAAACTTAAGATCCTTACAATATAAAAGCCGTACCCTTTCATATTGCATTTGTAGAATAAATATATTACTAACATTAAACATTTCACTGCAATAACTAAAGCAATCTTGCATTTATAAATGAATTTTTTTAACTAAACGATAACACTGCATAAAGCGAATTGTAATCTTTACATGCAAACTAAATTAAGAGTAATCACCATTCTCTCATTAACAGACAATTGAACTGAACCGTAACCTCGTGTATAATTGACATTGTAATTAACAGGATGTATTGTATAATGTGTACTGTTAAATGAACTGTATAAATAGTATCAAACAATGCATTTTACTAAGAACTGCACTGTAACATCTTGACTATAATCTATGATAACTGTAAGTAATTGATAATGTATTACAGAATGCAATTCTTTAATCCATGTAATACACACAGTAACAATATCTGTGCTAAAAAACTATGTCCCTACTTGCCCCCTTCTGGACGTACATCATTAGATTGTCAACACCTTAAGAATGTTATCTCTAAGTGTTGTTAGATAATACTGTCTACAGGACTCCTCAGTATTGTTTAAAATGCATGGACCAACTGTCCTTTTGACCGAAAAATATAATAAATGGGTTCCTGCGCATTGTGTGCCCAAAATATCTTTTTGTCACTGTAAAATACGCTCCTACTTTCTAAAGCATGAGAAAATACAAAATGTTGAACTATAAATGCTTATTACTGGTTTTTGGATTCACTGATTCATCTGTGTATACTGTGTTTCTAGGATCAACCTTTAAATGCTAGAAATCGCTAATGGCGATCCTTCTCATCTGACCATTAATTCCCAAAACGCAAATAAGTGTTGATTTTGAATATCGCTTCTCGAAGGCATCCACTTTCATAGAAAATATAAAATCGGCTGAAACCACCGAGGGAGGCTCTAATGAAGATATACGCACATATATACACATCCATCCATCTATCTATCTATATATTATAACGCTGATTGACATACCGATGGATCTGTGTTGGAATCTCTAAAAGGCATGGATGCTTGTAAGTGTATAATGTCTGTGCTGGAAAGGGGCACTCAAAATACACAGCAACTCAAAAGCCCTCTCGAGAGGTTGGTGGTAGGGGACCCTTGGAGTCTTCTTCCTCAAAACTGGGGAGGGAACTTAATAGTTAATAAGGACTGGTGATACCTAATTTAAAAACGAGAATGCACAGGTGCTTCAACCTATGCTTGAATTTGTGTATTATATTTTGCAATAAGTATGATCAAATACGTAATAATGATCTTTGATTTTACTTCAGACCTTAATTGAGATACAGAGATAAGATCAAATTAACATTGTTAAACTGTTAATCAATTCAATAATTAGGTATGCAGAATGCAAAATTAAAAATGTCAATTTCTTACAGAAATGGAAGAAATCGCTTCTTATGATCGGTTCTTCTTCTGATTATATATTTGAAAACTTAGAATGGAAAAAATAAACAAACTTTTAGGTATTTTAAATAGAACGGAATGTTTAGAGGGCCTCATCGAAAAAGGTTTAATCAACTAGTTAAATACCTTTGGAATAATATCTTTACTCATGTTTGCTATGTATACATTTTCGTTATGTAAATTACAGTTTTGTTCATATTTGTTCGCGTCTACATGTATGCTGCCTCTGAAGCTTCATCATGAAGCCTGGCATACAGCAGGAATGAGATAATTACTCTAGAATATTAGAAACTATAATTTCTCCAGTAAAATTCGTAAGTGTCCTTTATAATACGAATTTTTCGTCAGAATCAAAGAATGCACGCATTTCCATTAATTCAAAGGAGTAGAAGGTCATTTAAAGTAAATTTACAAGAACTGAACTGAACTATTGTTTTCATATTAATGTGTAAGTATGTAAACGTCAGAAACTGGATTTTTACAACCACAAGGAAATTCTGCATAAGAGTAAGTAAATAAGATAGCTATAGAGAGATAGTTTTCACATAACATATTGTAATTCTCATTGTTTCCCATAACATATTCTAAGTATATGCCTACGTAAATTATAATATGAATGAACATAAGTGATAATGGCACTTATACTTGTACTTAAGCTTATACTTGTGTATAATAATTATTCAAAACTTGATTAATGCAAAGTGTATTTCTGAATAGCTATACGTACATAAATAAAAAATGTGGTTGACAATTATTTTTATGTCTTTTTATTATTTACTTATTAAAGTTTAATAATATAAATTAGATTAAACTACATTTCAGTAACCTAATCAAATTCATTGCGCTGTTGTGGACATTTTTCTTATTGTAAATTTCAGGTTAAATAATTATTATTTTTATCGTACATATTCACATTATTATTTTTACATCATCACATTATTACTTTTACCATGCATCTGAAAACGTTTCAAAGTAGTTATTACAGAGATTATCACGGAAAGAAAAAAATGGAGCCATAGAAATAAAAAGGGAAACAACTTTTCGATAAAGACTGCATCAACAATGGAAGCGAGCTTAATGAGCACATGCAGACGTAAGAAGAAGCAGGTATACAAAGGATCAATTATACAGATATTTTAGAAATAGTTTCTAAAAATTAAAGTACCGCATTTTACAACCAGCAAAATTTTACGAAATTTTCCCAAACCATTTTCTGTTTTCCCAAAGGAAAGTAATAGAAACATTTAGGGCTTTGTTTCTGTAAAAAAGAAGTGTCAAAGCTGAATTAAATAAAACCAGTAATTGAATAAAAAATTATAATCTTGAAATGAAGAACATAAAAAAATAATAATGAATTACTTACTTATTTATATTACCTTTCTCCTATTTCATTTTAATTCCTTTAATATAACTACAGTCTCTCATTTTTGTTCTAATGCTTTAGGATAAATGCTTTTTTTGCAACTTTATTAAATTTAACTTCAGTTTTTTTACAGAATATACGAGTCAAATTGAATAATAAAATGTCTAAATTTAATAAATATGTTTGTTGATTCTTTTTCATTTATAGATTGAATATTTTATGTGAGACACATTGCTTAGACTTGAATATTCCTGCTATGCATTACCGAAAGTTTTATTATTTGGATGCATTGTTATCAAAACGATTGTTTTTCCCGCTAAAATAATCTCCTGCGCAAGGGATATAAGGTATTTCTCCCGCCTTCTTAGCATACCTTCGTAGTGCGGTGGTCTGCACGCTGGGCGCGTATTCCAGAGGTCCGTGGTTCGATTCCCGGTGTTGCTTATTTTTCATCATTTCTGCTTCGAAAAAAAATCTTAATGTCTTTACAGGGTATGGCGAGAGTGGTAATTGCCCTAGGTAAACAAACACAGGGTGTATTCCGAGTTTTCTTAAGGCGTACGCTGTTTAATACTAACTGTTTAAAAAACTACTTAAATGAAAGTAAGTTAATGTTATATATATATATGCGAAGGCTGGCTATACTGTTTGTGTATTAATACAGCATAGCATATAAAATAATGAAAAACACGTAATAAAAACTTGAAATTCACCAGTTTTAAGGTCTTAATTGCACGTTTTTTCAGTTAAGATTTACAAACAATTTACATCGAAGGATCCTAACCAAAACTTTGTTTGAATGTAGATGGCATTATACATAATCCAATATTGATAGATTGTGGTATATTTGTGTAGATAAAAATAGTTTGTGGTATATTTGTGTAGATAAAAATAGATTGTGGTATATTTGTGTAGATAAAAATAGATTGTGGTATATTTGATGCTGATACTGGAAAAATCTGTAAATCAATCTTTAAGTTTGTAGGGTCCTTCAGCCTTTATTAGACTGACAGGCAATTATCGCTACGTCTGAAGTACAGATAATGAGAAGGTTTAAGTAACCCTTTTATTAACGCTTTAAATATACAGGAAGCACAACTTGTGAGTACAAATAAACTCCGCCACTTGCGGGTATTTAAAAAAAATTGAAATTTCAAATTCAAGGTATCGTAGTCGGCCAGTGTATGTAGTCGTATCGGACTACATATATTAGCCTATTTAAGTTGGATTAATATCAAACGGCGAATATTGACGTCGGCTAGAAGAATGGTTAAAGCTAGAATATTCACTGCCAAAGCTGGGCAATAGAACGTAAACTGGAGGCATCTCTGCCATAAGCGCTTCTAAAACTAAAACCCTCGAGTTACATATTTTTCATTCCAATTCGCATCTTGGTGAGAGCTAAAGAAATGAAAAGTTATAGAAAAGGTTTAAACAATAATACTTGGTTGATATATAAGGTATTTCTCCCGCCTTCTTAACATGCCTTCGTGGTGTAGTAGTCAGCCCACTCGGCGCGTATTCGAGAGGTCCGAGGTTCGAGTCCTGGTAAGGGTATTGCTCATTTTTCATCTCTTTTGCTTCGAAATCAGCTAATGGCTCTACAGTGGGGTCCGAACTAAAAAAGGTGGTCGATGATGATTCTCCACTACCAGGATTTGGCGATTGGGTCCCCTAATCCCCAGCCGCCCTTTTAAAGGGGAAGTATAGAAGAAATTTCTCCCGCTTTCTTATCATGCCTTCGTGGTGTAGTGGTCAGCATACTTATATATATATATATATATATATATCTCCACGGCACGGCCCTTAAAGAGCCATGGCCGGCAGCGCCCTGATATCTGCTTGTGCTCCGGGGTGCTTGTGCATCTTAACCTGGACAGCTTCTCGCAGGACACCCGGTGTTTAGTTCCCAGGCGAACTTGGTACTCATTTTATCGACCCACTTCAGAGATGAAAGGCTGAGTCAACCTTGCCCAGCCCAGTGATCGAACCCCGGACCCGTGGTGCTGCTGCGTGACTTGCTAGCCACTGCGCCACCGAGCCTCATATACATATATATATATATATATATATATATATATCAAAATAAAATAAAATTATATCTTGAATAAGGTCTTTAAAAACACATTTGTTTCATCTTCAAGCATGTTTCACATTTCTAGAAAAGATATTCAACTTAATTATAAGGTTAATTACATTATTACACTGAACTTCGAAAACAGTAAAGAAATAAGAAGTAAAACTTTACTAAATGTATAGTATCAGCGTAAGCTTTGAACCAGATACCCTGCGTCTCAACTAAAAAAAATCATAAAAAATTGCTCTAATTTTAGTGCTAAACAAAACTTTTTCCTTCCAGTCGTATGCGGTAACGCTACCACATGAAACTAGGCGAAGCAATTTTACACGTTGTGAGGTGAAATTATTATTAATATTCTGAATAAAGAGCTGCGAGGGAAGAATAAGCTCAAGCATATTTATGTTACAGTTAAATGCCAGCCTACAAAAATTATTAAATTTTTTAATTGTTATTTAATCTATTTAAAGTTTTACAGTTATGGAAAATAAAACTAGAATAAAAGAATTACGTACATTTTTAACATCTTAAATCCTACTTTGTTATTTCAAATGAAAAATCTCAAGAATATGCAAGATAAATAGAATTATTACGATAAAAATTGTAATTAAGTTTTAAAGATTTTAATGATTTCAATTCTACATAATTTTCAGTACTATCGAGAGCGTACCTGAGCACCTTACCAGAAACTCTGCAAATGAATTTAATTGATTTACAATGATATATAAATATTATTCAGATATGTGAAAATACAGATTTAAATAAATTTTATTTCTACTTGTTGAAAGATAAATAAATACTTTCAGTTGTGTATTTTTGTAGTAAGAATAATTGATTTATTTAGGAGTTCAATTAAATGAAAACTGCTTTCGCAGATGAAAAATTAATAAGTCTAGAAAATAACTCGATTGATTGACGAGCATCTACAATCCGTGATGAAGTTAGTTTCTAGTGGTTTATCTCCAAAGCTAGAAACTCTATCAGAATCGAAACGCCATCAACTGTCAAGTCACATAAGAAATAAAGAAGTCTGTAAAATTATTTACGTACAAACATATACATTTTTCCTATAGGTGTCGAAGAAAATTTCATAATTAAAAGAAAGAGAATATGTTCTCATTATTTATCCTCGAATTTTGCCCCCCCTCCTTTTGGAAAGTTTTCAAGATTTCTTTATTTTTATTTTAGATTAAAAGTAAGTTAAGTCAACAAATTGAATTATAGGAAATAAACAGCTGTCTGAAAGATTAATATTTAGCTATCAATACGTTTCTTATTGCAGAATATAACCAACTGAAATTCCTTTATACGTACCAATTTTTAGACATCAGATGAAAAAATATAAATTTAAACGTTTTTTCTTTGCGTGATCATTATAACTGTTTATGCATGTTTTGGTAAACATTTCCCTTGCATAAGTCGCTTCCATGCGTGAGACACGTCTTGATTTTGGCACCAGAAAATTGAAAAATAAAGAATTATTTGGTTGACGGACTTGCTTGTATTACCCTACTGTATTACAATTTAAATAAAGAAAAACATTACAAAAAAGTTATTGTATTAACCTTTATTCAGTAGACAACTCGACATCACTATTAGAACTCCCAGTCATTAGCTGGACCTCATCTGTACCCCGTAAAGAACACAACAGCGTAAGGTGCAGTTTCCCCAAATTGCATTGTATCTGTTCAAATTTTGCTGTAGACATTATACTCTTAAAAGGATTCTTTTGTGATACCTTATCGTTAAGTGACTTAGTATACGCTCAGGGAGAAAGCTCCTTTGTTAGGAACTAGAAAAGCTATCATTTGAAATCTTCACACCACTTGTTCTTTAATGAACGAGGGGAGCCGAAATTGCTATGAATTTCATACGTTTCGTTTCTTTTTTAAAGAAACTGGTGAGCGGAGGCCTGGGCATATTAAGGGTTAATACGCACTCCCTATATGCGCCGTCGACAAATTTTCATTCTTAGTTTCGCTCGCCGAAACGCCACCGTTGTATAAGACGGACTTAGTTTTTAAACACGAAATTTTTAAAGAAAAGGTGCGTCTTGGAAACTGGGAAATATGGTAGTTAATATTTCTCATGCAATTAAAAATTTTTATTTTGTTAAAATAAAGTCTATCAGCCCGTCGGCGGCTTTTATATTGTGCATGAACTTTGAGACCATTGCTTTTAGTGATCACAACAGAAGGTGCTTACTTAAAAACCTAGAGTAATAATGGAATTTGATGTAGTCTCTACCAATACTACTTTCTTTCCTTAAGGTTGGTACCTCCAAAGAAACGTTGGATTGAAACTAGCTGCTGCCAACAGCGGACAGCATTTTACGCAGTAGAGCATGCGTTGGCAGTTAATATTCGCTAGCTTATAAACATCCTTGTATCTGTATAACTTTCTGGTCTGAGCGAATATATGTAACGTGAATAAATGAGAAGATAGAACAATGTTAGTTTTTTATCCCGAAACACATACGAAAGCATAGTATTTACGAAAAGCTTTTTATCAAAGAAAGCTTCATCAATATTCGAAATCGCTTCATCAAGATTGTTGCTTTTATTAGATATGAGGTAGACTACAAAAACGTAAATGAATGTATAAACTTTATTCCAACCATTCCGTTAGAATAAGGAAACAAGATATAGTGTACCCATATTCATAATATATAGTACTGGGAATAGCTTTCAGATGCTTCATTTGCTCATAATAATAAATTAAATATATTACATATTATTATGGCTTTAAACTATAACAGTGATAATAAAAACTTTAAATTATTACAAAATGCATTTATTTTATTTTTTTAATCGCTCAGTTTTTTAAAAAGAATTTGAATTTTGTTAGAAAGATATAATGTCACGTCAAGTGATAATATTCTGAAAAATGGCTGTTTGTTAGGCCACGGCGAAGATAAATTTATGATCTTACATTTCATGCAGTGGCAACATTTACCAAGTGGCACGAATGATAAATGGCATAGTGACGTAATGTAACGTCACGTAACGGCGCAAAAAGTTCTAAATGTCTCTCCAGAAGACATCTCTTAGAATCCTTACTTACAATTTTGTCAAGATTAGCTCTTGGTGATTCTTAAACTCCTAGCAAAGGTAATTTTCACTACACCCTCGAAGTATGTCGACAATGTTTTTAAAGGGGGGGGGAAATTATTGAATAATAAATTAAAGTAGCACAATTTTAAAACTAAAACGAAACTTAGTTTTTCAGAGCTTTAAAGAAGTATCGCATACTTTTATTCTTTGTATGTTAAGTTTAAGAACGCTTTAACACAAGCCCTGCAAGTTTTTGTATGGAAAGTGAGTTAAAAGATTAAGTTACTGCATTCAAATGCAATGACTATTTTTGCATCACTTCCAACCATCTTTACATTATTCAAATGAAAAAAAAAAAAATGTATAATGTGCACAAAGGGGTAACTGGAGGCTTTATCTGTCAAGAATGGCATTTAAGCCGCAAATGTTAAGAATAATAAAGTGCAAACGCTCTTAAAGAAAATCTCCTTCACTTTCCAGATATCGACGGCAAGTTCTACGGCGAAAAGAAATCCGGTGTCTCAAAGGAATTCGAGAGAATGAGGAAACTGACGAAAAAGGTGCCGACTGCTGCGCCATCTGTGTGGACTTGACTAAACCTGAAGAGTTTCGCGACAAGGCAAAAAGAGCTCATAAGCTTCGATTTGCTCCGGAAGTTGAAAAATAATCATAAGACAGTTGATTGCTTAAAGAGGAGAAAGGTGAAGTGCTTGTAATTAAACAATGAACTCCAGTAAATTGATATTTAATTTAATTAGAAACAGCTTAAGGTAATTTTAATACACAAATTCTTCAAAATACTAACAAAAACTACTGAAAAAGAATGATTGTTCTAAGTATGTTTACATTAGAGAAAATTGTGAATAAATTTTGTATTAACGATCTTTGTACATTTTCTAGCTTTTACGTGCAGATTCCAAACTAAAAAATAAATAAAAAGAAAACAAATAACAATATAAAATATATATAAAAAATTCGTACAGGTATTTCGCTTTACTTCTTTAAAAAAAAAGTATTTACACTGGTAATAACTCATAAAATTAAGTCTTCCTATATTGTTGAATATAATCGAAACTCAACACAAAAAGAATTTAAATTTTAAAAGCTTTATTGTTCGTTTCTGAATTTCTTTTTTACATGTAAAATGATGTGAATAGAAAACTATCAATGTATATTATCATTTGAATAAATTAAAAAATATATATAGAGAGAGGATTGATAGTTGAAACTTACTATAATATTTTGTTATCCTTGAATTTTATTTTGAATGCAGTCAACAGTGTGAAATATATGCAGCAATTGCGCAAGTAGTAGAATAACTCGATTTCGCACTAAGTGAATTTAAGATCATACAACATATATATATGTATGTATGTATGTTTAGTTAGTTAGAAGTTTTGCGATCGGAAAAACGGGTTTTAAGATCTTTCCGACCGTATTTAAAGCACATTGCATTTATCACATTTATGGTTGGAAAAAACATTTAGTGCAAAATTCTTTTAAGAAATACAATAGGAAAGTGAATTGTTTAAGAAGTTTAAGAAGAACTTTCTTTGTTCGCTTTTTTTTTTTTGTATATATACTTACACATTCTGAGACTCCAGAAAATTGATATTTAATTTAATTAGAATCTCTCTCTTAAAAATATGAATTTTTTTCATAGCGAAAAAATGAAATTTAAAAACATTAGCTATAATAGTTCGTCGAGTCTTCAAGAAGCTGCTAACAGATTGCTTCACAGGAAATGCAAAACACAAATTAATAGATTTATAGTGATATGATAGATTTTTCAAGCCTGGACTCTATGATACTATTAGGACGTCTCTAAAATATTAAATTATCTTGGATTCTCCTAATTTATATACGAGTACTTCCACAAAGTGAGAGTATATAATTTTTTCCTCGTATTTCTAAAAAATTTAAGAAATTGATCGAATAAGATAAACTTTCAGACAGAATAGTTTTGATCGCAAAACACTTTTAAATATAAATAGGCGAAATATTCTCAAATTTTCTAATGCTATTGCAGCAAAGAAAATGCGAGTGTGAAGGATGTTTCTTTAAGTATTTAAAGAAACAATTGCCAGCATTATTATTGACTAGAATTTTCTATGGCCGTAAAATATCTACGTATCTTAAATTTTCAAATGGAAATTTCTAAAAGAAACCTTTCTACGCAAAAATCACATTTCAAGTCACCATTCACAAAAATGTAAAATTCGGAATTTTTCAACAAATGAAATTACGATTTTACCCATATTTTCGGGTCTAGTAACAGCGATTTCAGTTATTTTTACACATTTTAAGCTCATTTGTGCAAAGGTTATAGTTTTTCTCCTATAAAATATCTGTAATAGGTTAAAGAAGAACTTACAAACTAAAAAATTCTTCGTTGAAGGCGCATATAAAAATTTAGAATTTAACATAGTTCCTTTAAACAGTGACAGGTGACCTAACTACTCATATTATGAAAAACTATATCATTTATATTTAAGGCATGGACTGACAACAAACCATTCAAAAGATACTTAGACGTCTAATATTTTTGAAATGATGTTTATCTTAAATGTATACTCGTAGATACAACTCTGAATATCTGTTAAAGGTTACGTTAAACTTTAAACAGCTATTAAAGGATATATAGTATTTAAATGTACTGTATTATTTCGAACAGTTGTTAAATATACCGCATTAGTTCGAATTTAAGTCACACTTTTTATTTATATTTTAAACTGTAAAATTTGATAGTGGCTTAAACTCAAAATGAATTTTAGCTGATTTTACTTGAAGAGAATATTTTAACGTGTTTCACCTGATGATATCCCACTGTCTCGATATCGCATATAAAATTATCAAAAATCTTTGCCCCCTTTTTTTAAGGTTACAAACAGCAATGATTTAAATGGTATTATACATAATGTGCTCTGATGCAATATTGAAGATGAGGACAGACGTCAAGCTCTGAAAGCGAATTTGTCTATGATATTTTATTACATTTACATTAATTCCTACGTAAGTAAAATAAAATGTTTCTTATTCATCAAGACCTACTGCGGATTAAGTTCAAAATAAGGCGTTAATAGAAATAAATTTTGAAATTTACTCTGCTTCTTCCTCTTACATTTTACGTTTTATATACAAGTTCTAGTTTCGCCGGAAGTGTTAAATTATCTCTTTCGTTTTGAATTGTTCCTATGAAATTTACAGCAGCTTTTAGTAAGTTATTTCAAATATTAATTTGACGCAATTTTATTTATAATCATTGTATACATAAATGGTGTATATACGGTACATACTACATATTCATTTTTTTAAAATGATAATTACAGGATTTTTAAAAGCTAGCATGTTCTGAGTAGACAACACAATGCAAAACAATTTAAAAATTATTAGCGCATTTATAAAACGGTCACGAGAAAGTGAAATAAGCCTTTCATAACGAAAAAATGATTACGAAGAATTATTCAAAGATGTCTTCACAATAGTGTCATTTATTAAAAAGTTAGTGGTAAAAATGAACAAAATATTATTCATAAATATAGACACTTTCCTCACCATTTACTACGATCCTTAAATTAATAAATTCCACCAATTATGCTTTATCAGTATTTCAAGAAAGCCTTTTTAATATATCCACTAATAAGATTAATATTCATAATAAAACCAGAGGAAACTGCATCTCAAACTAGTTTAAAAATTCCCCTTTTTAGCTCAAACTATTAAACTACATATTTACATTTTCGAGCTGCTTTTGCCAGCAACATGCAAAAAGAAACAACCTTTCTTAATAGAAGGCTAATTAGAAATAGCCTAGAAATTTATTTCAACATTAAACAACTTTCAGAATTATATATTTCAGATACATATTTTTAATTATCATTAGGCAAGTGCAACTCTGAGCTGAAACTTCTCAATCAGTTCATAATAGATGTTGCATTATGTTCGTAATGTTGAGATCAATCTGCAAAATCTCTTCTCATTTCATCAAAGCGATCAAATCACTGATGTGAAGTGTATAATGTATTTCGTCAAACAACTTTAAATTCAATACTTATTGTTATTGAAACAAAAAAAAAAAAAAAAAAAAAAAACAATCGAAATATAAAATGGCAAGCAAGTAAAGCGTGGTGAGTTTCTATTCTTCATTCGTTTACATCTTTTGATTGTATAATTATAATTTTTGACGTAAATTGTTTATAATTAATAAAAATTATGATTTAATAGTTTTAGTTTTTAATTTTTTGTTTTATTTGTAATTTTCATATGTTTTGTAACGTTTTGCTTCGAAATTTAATATTACTGATCTTGTAATTAATGATCTTGTTTTACTTTGAACTATCTGTCATTTATAAGAAAATATCCAAAAACGTAGGAGGTGGGTTTCGTGAGTGGTCTGAAGAGTCTTTTATTACTTTTGAGATACATTTTTTTTGAGAACCGCAGAACGCAGATCAAATGTTTGGATCTTAATAATAAAGTACTCGGGTCTGTCCTCCCCCTAAAGATGAACAGGCTAATTGCATTTTTAATTCATTGTATTTTTAATTTTTTTCGATACATTTTCTTCACCATTTTTGCCTTAAGTCATATTTTTCAAAAGTCTTTGTAACAAGTGGCCTTACTTTCCCGTTCAACGTATTTTTTGTGAAAATTTATTAGTTTTATTTTTTTTTCATTTCATTTGTAAAGTTACGAGATTTATCGATACAGGAGACAGGAAAAATGTGCAAGATCCTCCCCGGGATTCAAGCTCCAGACCTTCCGACTGCTAGCCGGATGTGCTATTCGGTTACGTAATGAAGACAAACATTAAGGAGGGAAAAATGTAACATATTTTGCATGTATTTTAATGATTACAAAAATGTTTCCGTGCTCTTTTGAAGCAGTAGATTTATTTGCATAATTTATAGATATTTGTAAAATAAAAAATATGCAAATATAAGTTATAATTTAAGTTAACAATAGCCCCATAATTTCTCTTTTTAATTTGGATACTTCTCCTTTCTATTAAAAATAGTAATAAACTCTTCTAAACTGCTTCACTGAAAAAGGAACCTGCAGTGTTATCTGCATTGCGTAAAACATTTGGCCAATCACTGTTCAAAGCTTAAACAAAGGATTCCGAATCTTATACACACGACCTGCTGAAGAGCTTTATTGCTTTATCCAACAACAAAATTCTGTTCAACTCGGCCATGTCTGCTTGTGAATGTCATTCTTGTATCTACGCAGTCAGCATTCCTACATCATTCCATCTAAGTCTACAACACTACACACACACACACACACACACACACACACACGTATATATGTGCATACGTTTAAGACTAAAACATGTAAAACATGTGCATACGTTTTCACTATTTATTACATTCTACTTTCATGATTTCAGTTTTTTACAGGTTTTACAAAATAAAAGCATATATACCTGAAATCAAGGCCTTGAATTTTTTTTAAAAAATTGGAAAATAGTAGTAGAGCCCCCCCCGAAAAAAAAAGTCTTACTGATCTTATTGCAAACTGCACTTAATTAAATTATAGAGATCAAATCAAATGAGTGTAATTAAATTGTTTATCAGTTTAATAGTCAGGTTGTAGAGCTACTAGGTTTAACTAGACCAGAAACGAGAAAAAACAGCTGTACGCTATCCAGGATTGAAACCACAATTCTTTCGTTTGGTAGCCATAGGTACCAGTTATGTTACGAAAGCGTGTACTGTGAAAGGCGGAAGGACTGTACTCCCAAGATCCAGACATTTTAGAAGCTTTCTTCCTACTAATAAATGAAGATTGAATTTAGCAAAATTCATGATTCAAATTTGTGAGTAAAAGCTAGGGAAAAGGCTTGGAAATATCTCTTGGACAGAGCTGGATTATCCCTTATTCTCCTATCTATATCAATGGCATAATTCCGCCTTATGATTAGACATGATTGCATCAATGATCATACCTTTTAAATTACACTCAGGAATTTTGTCGATGGAATTATCTTTAAAGAATTTTATTACCAGTCCATATCTTTTACATCAGATTCAAGATTTCTCTTTGGGACTCTGGACTAAAATGGACAAAGAACACTTAAAAACGTGCTCTGTGCTTAATACTTTTAATTCTGTCATCTAAAAGTACTGAGAAGCAAGACGGCTAATGCCTTAAGTGCCAAAATCTAGGCACAGGCAACAGAAAATAAATAAATAAAAATAATTATAAAAATAAATAAGTATAAATAAATAAATTATAAAGAAAGAATTAAAAATCAAAATTTCTTTCCATCGCGGCTTTTTTAAACCCTAATGCTTAACAACGACAATGCACGACAAGTTCTCAAAGCTCGATATTTGAAAATAAGCATAAAATAAAAATTAATTAAAGTAAAAAGTTTTATACTGTGTACTGATTTCAATTTTATGTTTTTGAAACTTAGAACTGAAATCAATAGATTAAATTTTATCCATTCTATTTATTACAGGAAGACTTAGAAGCCCTCTGAAAGGACTTGATGGCCCAGGGCATGTACCTGGTTTGCTTTGCGTAAATTAGACCTAGTGCATCGGTACATTCTGCATGTTTACTAACAAAATATACATATTTAAAAATAGGCAAAATTGAAACTTTGATTTTTAATAGACATAATATATCAAGCCATTTTGAAGAAAATACACTGTAACATAGACAAAAAATGGGATCAACAATAGTAGAGCCACCTGTTGAATAAAATAAAAACCAGAGAATTTAAATAATTTAAATAAGAATTTAAAATGCTTTGGAGAAAAGAGGTATGGAACTACAACTCACCTACGACTGAATTAAAGCCTAGTTTCAAATTTCATACTGGCACTCTTCTATTCTGCATGAAGTTTATTTTCTGTGCCTCACCATGGCTTATGCGAGCTCTCTCTTTTTTTTTTTTTTTCATTGCACATCGTGCTTATACTGCCATCATTAACTTAAAGTCCAGGTTATGAATGAGACACGTATGTGAGAGGTTAAAATGACTCTCTTACAACGGCGAAATACCAGATAACATATCTGATAGTGTTTATTTATTTGAATACGAGAAAACACGCTAGGAGACTAACTGCCTTAAATTGAGAGATACCTTCTTGATGGACTTTCTAGGGATGGCTCGTATTCATGCTGCACTGAGGAGAACCACAGAAGGATCCGTGTAGATATTCTCTCTCGTTGCGAAATACGTGAAAGGTACGAATTAAGCATACGAGGTTGTCCCTAACGTGTCAACAAAACAGTAAAAGTAGCAACTGTCTTTAGGTTGGCTTTATGCATATGTCGGATCAGTCAGCGGAGCATGTATGCTAATACTAGTTCATATAATGACTTACATATAGACTTATAGAGTGATAAAAATAGCACAAAAGGGAATGCATTCAAATGTTGTCATCTATCTATATAGTAAATAAAGCAAATTATTAAAAGAACTATGTAAGTAGAAAATACATATTTGCTTATTTGTTTTTACTTAAATGTATAGGTATTTATTTAGTTGCTCAATTAATTAGTATTTTACCTAAATATACGTAGTTTATATTTTAGATAATATTCTCAAAGTGTTCTCCTTCAGCCAGTATTCACTCTCCCATTCATTAGTGTATTCTGAAATATAAGGGAACGTTTACTGAGAAATGTTAGGGCATTTGAAAAATAAATTTTCTTTGTCAACATTTAACCACCCAAGGGCCCAATACATTAACGTTATGCTGTTTGGTACTTTGTTCTCACAACAGTAGAGTGGATCTCACTGACCACTGAAAAATGGTATAATTATCATTGTAAAGCCTTATTAGTTAACCAATTTTACAAATCAGCGTTTAAATGTTGTTAACTTAGAATCCAATTGCCCTAAATCCGTTGTATCTGTAGCAAATAAAAAAAAGAATAGTATTAAAAGAGTTCATCGCAAATTCTTAAGTTTCACCTCATCCTGTACAGTATACTATCGCAATAATAATACCCTATTATGTATTAATAAGTTTTAGAACATTATGCTTGCTTTTTCAATTCATAAAAACAAAACACAAAAAACAGACGCATTTGAAATACTTCGATAAACAAATGGAAATACAGAAATCGGATAGGAATTTAAAATCAATTTGAAACCTATCTAGCATTCCCTAAATGCCTTAATTTCAGAATGAAACGTTTCTGAGCCATGAAAAAAAGTTAGTTTTAATCAGCAGATAATTATTCCGGAGAATCAGAATTTGATTCGTTTTGAATGCATGATTATGGGAAAATAAAGTTGAAACTGATGCTCTGCATAAGCGAGCATACAAATGATTAAAACTACACGCTATCTGAAACATGCTATGCCAACCAAATATTTACACCATGCGGTTTTGCTTATATGATTTCAAGAATTATTAATTTAATTATGTATCGCGTTTATGAGGAAACTAAGCAGTCCGTTCGTAATACACACACCCGTCAAGATGATGTAAACAAATCAAACAAGGAATACATCCTATAATAAATATAAAATTACAAAAGCAAAAGAACAGCAAAATTTTTCAATACCGAAAATATTGTGAAATTTAAATGGAGATGTGGATGTTCATCAGAAAAGCAGAAATTAAACATGTAACTTCCAAACCAATAATCTGGTTTCGATTGTAGCTTTATAACCATATTGTAAAGTAATAATGCAAAATTATATACATTTTAAATTATTTTTCCTTTCCAATTGCCACGTATTTTCTCATTAAACATTGACAGAGAACAGGCGATTCGGCCAGAGGGATCGGGCATTTAGTTCGTTACAAAATACATTATAGTTAGAATAACATACTATTCCAAACAGGTCTTTAAAAATCTTAATACAAAACCTATGATAATATTTGAAGAGACTTATACAAGTATAATTAAATAAGTTATCAAGTAGTATTCATTATCATCTAAAACACGAAACACTGAAATACCTAATTCATTAAAATATCACAGATAGAGTAGCAGCGGCAATGTAGTGGAAAAACAATGGTTAAAATTGAATACACCTTTAAAAAACATAGAATAAAGTTTATGACAGTGATTTAAAAAAACTTAATAAAAAATGACAGTTGACTGAACAAAGCAATAATTAGCATTTGCAATACAATCATAATTAGAGAATGTAAGAGGAAATGTAAATACCTGAAAAAGTATTGAAGATACGATATTAGCTGCATTAAGATAGTACTCATAACTATATCATAGCAAGGGCTTAAATTCAGCTGGAGTGAAATTGTAAAATTTTGCATGAAATCGTAAATTAAGCAGAAACCTTAAAATAAAGAGAGCTCCAATATTTAAATTTTTTTAAACTATTTGTCGTTAATTTATTTTTGCACTTCCGAGTTTGCAAAATAAGGCCTGATCACAGCACATGTAAGATGGCTATAACGTAAATGAAAGAGTTAGAAAACAAAAGAACTGTTACGGTAAAAGTTAAAGAAAATGCTAATGATAACCCCTAATTTTATTTTCCATATTACAGTGAATGACAAAATTATATGCTTTAAAATTGCTTGCCGATTTTAAAGGACACATTTCCTTTGTCCTTTTCCTTTTTGGACACATTTCATTTGTCCTTAAATAAAAATCAAACAAAGAAATGGACCTAATATTTCTTTTTAGCCTCTCCCAGTTACTTCAGTTGCCCCGCATTAGCACATATCTACTACTACTGCTGCACTTACCCACTTGAGTGATAGAACCTCAGTTATTCATATAATTCGCTAACATTTAATCCCCATTATCCATACAGTAAACTAATTTTTAAACCCAACTATCCAAAACATAACACTAGCTCTGATAGTTTTTAACACGAATAAAACTTGTATTACAAGAAATATCAGTTGGGCTGCTGTAACTCTTTCGTTATTAATTATGCATTTTGGTGCTTTTAAAAAATGAAAATAAAATAAGAATTTTGTAAACTAGTTTTGATTAAATTTGCTCTAGGAAAACTGAATTTCTTCTTAAAATTTATGTTTAAATATTTTTTGACTCTCTCAAAGCCATTTGACAAACATTTGCAGAGATAAATATTTGTATTTCATTGTTTAAAACAAAGGCGTTACTCTACGTTTGCAAGGATATTTAATTAAAGAAGGGAGGATTAGTAGTTGAATAGTCGTAATTCATAGCAAATTTAGCTCTTTAAAAGAAGTATTGCATTTATTAAATTAAATTGTATAACTCTCTGGTACGGCATTCAAAAACGAATCGTAATATTATCTATCTTAAAAGGAATACGAGCATTTGAATGTTTATTGTTAAAACCTTTATTTCCTTTAAAGTGCTTTTAGTTAGAAATGAAACAGTTTTAATGTATTTGTAAATTGTGAAGTCAATATAAATTAACTTAAGATCAAAATGTTAAAATCCTTCGTGCTTTTCATTTGTTAAATCAAATGCGTAAGGATTTCATTATATATTTAATTAATTATTTTTATAAATAATCAGGAAAAGATTTCAGATTTAAGGCAAATTAATTAAATATATGTTTAAAATTAAGAACGCAATCCACGCAGTGAAATTCATGTAGCTCTCATACCTATATGACGCTTTTTACGTATACAGACACCATATAGTTCTAAAACACACATTTAAATCCTTTTAATTCTAGGTGATTATGTTTAATATTAAAGTTCATCACATATTTTATAAACTTATATCAAGTATTCCGTTTTTGGCTTAGAATTACCCACCAATAAATAAGATTATCTACAGAGATCCTTTGAAAATCTCTTTCTGCTTATACACTGAATTAACATTGAATCTAGAATACAGGGTCAGTAACGAGCTTTTGCTTCTTTGGCCTTAAAAACGTCTGCGACAAGACTAACCATAGATTCAGTAAGTACATAGAAATGTTGCAGATGTCTGCCAAATGCTTTCGTGAATAAAATAAAGACGTTAGTAATGGATGACGCGCTTCCATACCTTTTTTCTAAACTATTCCAAAAGTGTTCAATGGTAATTAAGCTCGATGGTTATTTCAGAAGAAAGAATTCAGTAAAATGCTCCTCGAATTAGGTCATAACCAATCGGGGATCTCTCACAGAAGCAATTATCCTCTGATTAGGAATATTAGGAATATCTATAATACACTCAATTATCATCCGGATGGCAAAAAAAAAAAAAAAAAAAAACAAGGGATGTAAGCGATTACCTAGCAGATCTACATATTTAAGATGATGTACTAAGGGTGCTTAGTACAAGTATCAAAGATCCCAAACTTGGCCAAGGTAGAACACCTCAGACCATCATATTGAGCTGACATGACGTTGCAGAGTTCCAACCTGTCACTCTGTATCCATGGCTTCATGAGCCTGGAGACATATTTTTAGCCTACTATTAACGTGATGCAGTCAAACCCGAGAAACATCACGCTATGCTACTCACTTTCCATGGTCGTAGCTCAGTCGCGATGTTTTGCGTCTCTTGCAAGAAGCTGACGCGATAGTGTACAGTGTGATAGTATACAGATAGTGTACATCTGTGTCCTTTCACTTATTCTTGATATTGTGCAAAGAATATTCAATTTCAATTTGCAGACTATTTATTAAAAAATTAATGATCCGATCATCGAGTACCGATTATTTGTTCTCGATGGAAGGCATCTAAACCGCGACTTTCACCCATCACATTAATTTTACCTATCTTTCAGAGAGACACTTCCAGACATCCAGCTCGCTCTCTTTCCATATATATATAGATATATATATTTCCATATATCTATATATTTCCTTAACACAAATTCGCTTAAGGCGAACACTCGGTTAATATGAACAAAATTTCGGTCCCGGCAGCGACGTACTTGACCTTATAGGAAGTTTTATCGGTTAAAGCTAATTTCGGGTCAGCGCTAACTACGAGCTATTTATTAGTCTTTTGCAGCATATGATTTTGTCACGGACTTTCAAAGTTTTTCACATTTTGTTTTCCTTTTGTTTCTTTGCTAACCACGAAACACCCATGCAGCCAGCCCGTTCGCGGGATTCGAACCTCGGACCGAACTACCAGTGTTCAGCGACTTTACCGCTTGGCCGCTGGTGGGCCCCCATTTAATTGAAAACCTCTTATGACACTGACCAGGTGTACAGTCCATAACATACATGATCTGACCTTAACCAATGTACATGTTACCGCCCCCCCGAAATATAACATGTCATCTTCAGCCATTATTGCAGTTATGAAGAAATCTTACCGCAATTCTTACCGACTTGTGAGGGCTGCAATTCGTGCTGCTGAAAATGAGACGGAAACTCCAATTTGGAGGGTGATTGATGCAATAAAAGCTACCACCACTCCTTGAAAACCCTTATTATCACAACACATACAAAATTGTTTTAACAGAGCCTGAAGCCATAAAGATGCTAATCTTTTCACGAGTAAGATGGTGACTATGATAACACTTCACCTTACGAATGAAATGGTCCACAAGACATTGCGAATCCTGGTGTTAGTTTTGAGGAGTTTGTTATTGTAGATGATGCTGCTGCCGTTTGTGGTTCAGTGGAGTCTGATATACAAGCAGTTGTGTCTGAGGTACAAAAAACACCATCAGCAGAAAATGAGAACAAAATCATTCCGCTCACCCGCTAGGTAATGTCACAAGCCTTGGACACTGTAGAACGTTTTGCTACAACATCCGAATTGATCGCAAGTTTTATGGAAGCCATGAGTGCAGTTGGCTATGAAGTTACCGAGAATTTTCTTTCCCGTCTGCTACAGCGCTTTGTACAGAAATTTTGTACCAAATAGGGATCTGCGAGTACAGTTTTTAATAAGTACAGTCAGTACAGTAATTAGTGTAATACTGTAGTGTTTTCTCTATGACGACTTGCATAATGTATAATAATACTTATATAAGATAAATGGTTAATGTGTAGAAAAAACTATTCCAAACTAAAATTTGAATTCCCAGTTAACATGAAATTTTTTAACATGAACCCTTTATTTTTCAGTCCCTTGAGATTTGGGTTAACGAGGTTTACTGTATGTACATAGAGTTCTCACATACGTAGATCTGAAGTAGTGGTACTATGATATTTGTATAAAGCTGTTTTTCCTAATTCAGGGGTACTTCTGTGGATAAAGGTGCAAAATCAATGGTGCTTGATTAATTACAGTGATGTATAAAAGAACTATTTGCCTAAGGAGAAAAGACATTCAAGGAGATCTTGTAGGCTTACACATGTAAAAATTTCCCTCTGCTTGCTCACTCAACCTTCGGGAACGAAATCTGTGAATAAATGTCAACTTTATGAGTCTTAACACAATCCGCCAGTGATCGTCCCTTAAATTTTAGAAAAAAGGGACTATAAAGTTTGTTATACAATAGTGCATACTCACATTTTTTTAAACCAATGAACAATTTTAATCCGATCGAGCACATTGACACTTTTTTATGCTAGGTCACTCTGTGGAAGAAAAGAGGAACTATTCAGAAAATGAATGGGAATCAAATCGAAGTGCTCTGTTCTCAAATATATTTTTAACATATAATTATTTTTCATTCTTATATCTTAGTCTTCTCAGTCCAAGATATTTTAATGCTGATTTTCTTAATTATTTTAATAAGCTGCAATATAATATAGAAAATTTTTATTTCACAATCATGTGATTGTTGTATTAACAGTAAAGTTCATGGAATTGCCATATTATCAACCGGATCATTACAAACTTCGGCAATCATTTTATGCTATTTTTTCCCTTTCGGAGTTCGAAAAACACGCTCTCTCAGCTATAAGGCATTCAAGACTTTGGAAAACGATAGGCTTAGCTCGCTTCCTCTTGAATTCGTGGATCTAATTTAAACTAGATTCGGGTCATAAGAATTAATCACAGCAATATAAAAAAACAAGACCGAATATTTTCCTGCATACCACATTGAAGAAAAATGCTTAAAAGGGACCCTCTGCTAGTACTGTGGTACTTATGCGGGTAATAGGGCTTGTTTACAGACTAATAGTCCTATACTCTGCTGTTAGGCAAGAAAGAAAAATTTTATTATTTTCATCATTTGTACGACATTATATACTGCGTATTTATTTAATAGCTTTAAAGCTGGGTACTACGGAAGAAAAAAACACTAACCCTGTGTAAATATTATCCCTTGATTCCTTTGTGGTTACCGAATATTTTTGTTAATACTATAGGATATGCTCCCTCTTCAGTCCGGCCCACCAGCGGCCGAGCGGTAACGTCGCTGAACACTGGTAGTTCGGTCCGAGGTTCGAATCCCGCGAACGGGCTGGCTGCATGGGCGTTTTCGTGGTTTTTCCCATGTGTAACGTATATACGAGCCAGTTTCCCTTAGAAAGTCCTCCACGAAGGCATCCCTCCCTTAAGGCAGATAGCCCTTGAGTGCTTTGCTGTAATCTAATAAATACATCAAAAATATCCTCTTCGGTCCACTATTTCAAGTGGAGGGGAGAGATTTAAGGTTCGCTGCAAGGACCAGATTCCATTAAAAATTTTCTGGGCCGAAGAAGTACAGTATAGCTCAATGATTGCTTCTTAAGCAGCTATCAAATATAAAAAAGTTAAGGAAAAATAACTCGACTTTTTACAGTGGTACTCAAAATTTAGCTAAAAAGCACACACAAGTCAAGAAGTGGCTTTCAGTAAAGGTTTAACTATGTATAAATAAATTAAAATACTTATTTGTTGATTAATTTAAGTATGTCCTAACGATAAATGAACGTTTCAGAAAGGAAGAGACTAATCTACAAATTGTATAGTTCATGTATCTCCAAACATTTCTTTGAAATGTACGTGATTTCACATGTAATAATATTTAAAATTCCTTTTAGAAAAACTAGATTTTTTGTTTTACTTTTTATTTCGAATGTCTGAGTAGGTCGTCAAGCAAATTGACTTAATTATAGTAAATTACTGACATTTAATTTTGTTTAAATGTAGATTTTTAGTGCTGTGTGTATATATATACACCATATATATATATTAAAGGCTGTATATATGTATATATTACACCAGTAAATCGAGAGTTGACTATTCATTTCTATTTGCCTCAGGCTGTGAATCAGGAAAAGCAGGTAATATCATTCTGGAAAGAAATGCATTAAGTCTAAAGAAAAGATAAATACATACTGTGTAATCGTATTTATATTAACTTGGCCAAGACTATATTGTATATATTTCAGGAATACACATCCTGTATAGAGATTATTGTTTTCACAAATTAATTTGAAAACTTTCTTGAAGTCTTGACCAAGGTATTATAATTTCGATTAAACAATATGTCCTTCCAGGATGACATCCCCTGCTTTTCCGGATTCACAATCTGAGGCAAATAGAAATGAATAGCCAGCTCTCGATTTACTGGCGTAATACTGGGCACGACGTCCACGGATAAATCAAAACCGCGATTATCCGAGTGCAGTTAAAAAATGCAGAAAAGAGGAATAAAACCGTATCACAACTAACAGGCAAATTTAATCTCCAGAAGAATTTCATTGGATATGCAAGTTAAATCAGTATTCGAATCAAAAAGCACACACTGTAAATAAACATATAATAAACATAAATAAAAATGAATAGATTAGATTAGAGACGACATAATTAGAAGGAATAGTATTTATAAGAGAAAAGTTGAACGATGTTATACATTGGTTAGTGGTATAAAGATTTCTGTCGTTCCGTAATAAATAAACTTAAACGTTTAAATAGACAGAGCTCGGCTAATCCGCCTCCCATTAATCAACAGTTGAGTAGAGTGTCAAAAGTGTTAGCTAAGTACAAAACAAGAGATAAGTATATTATTTTATTGACTGATACTACATTGCTCTTTTAATGTGCCACTTTTGTTCGTTTCTGGAAGTTGACTTTTCTGTTTACATTTACATCATTATGTTTTCTGGAATAATGGGTTTAAACAAATTAATCTTTTATATAATTTTATTATCATTATATCATTTAGCCATTCTAATTTGAATAACATTAGGAACATACATTTCTTAAACTTTTAATTCTCATAATTAATTTTAACTAATTTAATTACATTAATTAAAATTACATTAGTTTCCTCTCGGCAATGATTCATAATTTAGTTCATTAAAAGTAAATGCGGATGCACAGAATCTTACAAGCTAAATGTGACATAAAATGTAATATATGGAATGAGTAAAATGAAGAAGGTTATATCCATATTAGAATAACAATAACTGCAAACAACCTCAAAACACTTAGATTTTTCTGGTTGTGAAGTACTACTGATTCGTCTCATCAGAACAATAAAATCCAATTTCTTCACCTACGTACAGCTTGCCAGAAATCTCAAGCGTTACTTAGCGTAGAATGTCGATCGAATTACGATTCAATCATCATCTTTAGTAGATTCAATCAGCATCATATTTTTGGCAATCTGCCAACTAACCCGAGAAGAAGAGCCTAAATTGTTTTGACTATTTTGTTTAGTTACCAGTTACTAATGGCATAACGTAATTGTTCTTTTTACTGGAGAAATTTCCTCACAGGTTACCAGATATTTGTGATTGATTTAAACTTTAATTAAGTTTCAAAGGAATTGTAATCTTTTGCAGCAGTCTTGCAGAAAGCTGCAGCATGAAGTGCTTGTTACTAAAAATTGCATTCGTCTCCTTATTAAGTCTGGAAAATCTAAACACTAATTGTAGCCTTTGGTAGCTTTTGAACCACTGATGTTAATAACCAGTTCAAAATAATCATTTTCTTATCATAGTATAACAACAATACTTCGGAGCTGTATAAAATGTAACCCCTGTATTACAAGTCCCTAATGTTTATTTTTTATTATATTAATAGGAACGAGAGAAACTTAAACGCTACCGGCTACAGTATTGAACGCTACTACTACATCTTGATTTTTGTTTAGTCAGAGAAATGTACCTTGGGCACACGAGGGCTACTTGCCTATGAGAAGGGGTGCCTTCGTGGACAGCTTTCTAATGGAAACTGGTTCGTATACACGTTACACATGAGGAAAACCACGAAAACGCCCATGCGGCCAGCTCGTTCGTATGGATTCGAATCCCAGTGTCGAACCCAGCCTGGACCAAACTACCAGTATTCAGCGACCTTATCGCTTGACCGCTGGTGATTTAATCTTAAGAGATATTGCATTTCTTTTTTAAAGAAGCACTGCGTGCTGCTTACGTTCTTTTACACCCTACATAACATTTTCTAATAAAATATCTATCCCAAATAAATTACTATTTCAAATAATATTTATTTTTTATTTATTTGTAAATACAAGCGAAAAAAAGAAAATTCAGGCCACATTCACAATGGAATAAGGAGCTGGTAAAAAATTATTTGCAAATGCAATATACCATTGTAAAAGACAGCTAGCAATATAGTAATGTTTCAATTTCCCACACAGCTCAATGACAGTTAAGTAAAAAAAGTTAAGTTTATATTCATCAAGGGATTAGAGCATCGAGAGAAGCAAAAGAATCAGACTGTTTCTGAACTCAAAAATGTACAAATATATTCAAATTAAAAAATCAAAATTCAATTCAATTCAATTCATTTTAAGTAAATGCAGTCAATCTGTGCATTCAGTTGTCCACTAAACAGTCTTTCCATCATTTTAATAACTCACACACACATCTACGTATGTGATAAAAAAGGTAGAAAAAGACGTACTAGCAATGTTGTTTGGAGTAGATACTTGATAGCTTAGATCGTAGATCCATACTGAAAAGGAAGAATTCTGATTGCATAAACTTAGCAATCAAAGTAGATAAAATATTCATTTTTATTTCAATTAATATATGTGACCATAATTCACTTGGCACTCTAATTGTGCCTATTTCCAGAATATTTACATTTTTAATAATATTGCGATAGGAAGAGAGCACAACGAAATTACGTCCAAGCAGCACAGAGGATGAAGCTAAAAGTTCGCATATACCCAATATGGAAAGTCGCCAAGATGAAGATTTTGGTTTAGATTAGGAAAGTTTCAGTTCTCAAAATCTTGAGTTCGAGCTCCCAGTTAGCTACGTTATAAGTGTAACGTAAGCTATGTATCATAGATAGATCTAGAAATGACGCAGTCCAGGAATGTTATTGCAATTTTTAAAATACAAACAGGAAATACTAAAATTAAAAATGAGGAACAGAAAGCCTATTGTTAAATTGAATTATAAAGTTGAATTATATCTTTTATCTTACATATATATATCTATCTTCTAATAGATTATTTAGTAAATTATCTCATTTGACAAAGTAAATTTCCTTTTTCATACATTCTTAATATTTCTTTTTAGTCTTAAGTGAGCATATGTTTTTTCACCTATTCTTCCTTGTTTAATTGTTTTTACAAAGCTTGCATTTTGTTAACATGATTAAAGGCGAAAGTGACGGGGGACAGTTTTCTCAAGTAAGAAAATAAAACTCACTCTTATAAGAATTCTATTCCGATTTTAAGACTGATTTTTTAACTTGAGAGTACAGCCAATTTCTTACTGAATTCTAACTAGCAATTTGAATAACTTAAGCTCATATTACTAAAACGTTTTTTGTCATAATTCTCACTCGAGAAAAAGACGAAACACTTCCACATTTATTAATTATTCTTAATTGATTAGAAGTTAGATTGATTCCCTTGAAAAGTCAACTAATTTCCGATCAATGATGATAATTACTTAGTTCGTTGATTACATTTTCACTTTTAATTACACCTTTTTAATGTTTCTATTTTAAATATATTCAAGATTTTATTTTAAATATGCTAATGAGTTACTTCATTTCAAGAGAATTCTAACTATTTTTGTCAGAGGAGATAATATACTAAATACTATGTTAGAAAATAAATTACTGAAATTACTGTTTTATCACTTTTCAGTCTCAGCGCAAGAATTAGGCAATTTATTACTATTGGTTAACTTATGTATATATATATACATATACATTAAGTTATATTTATATAATAAGTTTGAAAAAGACGCAAATAAGAAAGATGTAAGTTCGAATAAATCTCAGTTTTATGTTGTTTATTATTGAAACGTTTTTCGTTTATTGTTTTATTTTCCTGTAGCTGAAGATAGTTTTTGAATTTGCTAATATGTATGCATTGAAATTAATAATAATAGTAACGATATATATATATATATATATATATTTAGATTGCATATACATATATACATATATAGACAAAAAGTAAGAAATTTAGAACCAATTCTACACAAAGATCCAAAAGAAGTGAAATTTAATACCGATAAATTTCATATAAATATGGAAAATGAGAATTAAAGAAATGTGAAATTATAACCTAAAAACTATAAAAACTTTAAAAAATATGCCTATAGCAGAAAAAATATAAAAGAAAAGCTATTCAATCAAATCAGATAAAACGTTACAGGAGGCGGATACATCAGATTCAATTATAATATCCCTTCCACTTGAAAACCACTGCGTTTCTGCATCCAAAATTAGCTGATGATCTATTTGAAAGCATTTAATGTTAACAGATTATCTGAAATTCTGGATTTTTATGATATATATATATATATATATGTGTGTGTGTGTGTGTGTAAGATAAAAAATGCAAATAAAAATTATAATTTAAAATACCTCTTAATTGCTCATTTTTACTTTGGGTACTTAGTTTCTAGTAATAACTTTCTCTAAACTGCATTATATATGAAAACGTATTCCGCATTATGTCGTTTTGAAACTTCTGCATTGCCTATAAATTTCAGCCAATTAGATTAACCAAAAATTTTACTATAAATATTGTTGCAATCCTACTCTACCCTCTTTCTCTGTTTGTGCTTCCTGACTGAAGGACGTCTTCTGCTTTTCTGCTTTGGTGAAAAATGTAATGCTCCATCATCAAAATTGTGGGGTACAAATTGGCTCCCATTGTAAAGTGCCACAAGCAATAAAGGTTTTTCGAAATGTCAAGTGATTTTTGTGAATCTTCAAATGTTCTCAACTGCCAAACTAAATTTTATCATCACATATACATATATATATATATATCCTCCAGGCTTCAAGTAAGGCCTTTTTATATCGTGTTTAAAACTATAAAGATATTTTATAACAAATTTTATAAATATGAATTTAGTTTTTTTAATTAACTGATCTTATGAACTATATTTTTACTCATCAGTTTTTATATTTATATCTTTATAGCATTTAAAAGCGTTTCTTGAAGGCATTCAAACTGACGGCTACCGGTTCCAGCATTAATCAATTGAAAAACTGTATTACAACTAAGCTACATCTGAATATTTCGTGGAATAACATTCATTCTACTCTAATGATAATCATTCCAAATGCTTGTCCACCTTTCAGGCACTATTTCATACATCCTGCATCACCTCAACGTGGTTTAGGCTCAAGATGGGGATGTTCAATTGATGCCGGCAGTCATTGGACAGTAGTCTAGTCGTTATGGAAACGGTTAAAATGCCACAGCCGGAACAAACTCCTTTTACCTATAAACATGATGGCTGCAGATTTAAAATTCTGTACAGCGTTCTACCAAAAGAGCCGGATTTAATATGCTCGAAATAAAATAATACTTTACGTTTAGGAACTATTTTTACATACTTACAACAGCTAAATATTTCGATTTAAGAATGCAAAGTCTGAACAGACCTGGTTGCATTGTCATTTTATCATTGCCAGTTCATTTAACAACTTCATTGCAGTTTAGTCGACATGGAACGCTGTACAAAGAAACAGCAAAGGTTTATTGTGAAAATTCATTGCAAGAGTGGCGAATATTATGCATAGACTGTTAGAAAGCTTCGTGCAGTCTTTGGAAGTAAACGGGTTCGTAATGAAATAACAGTCTGCAGACTGATAAAGAAATTTAAGGACATAGATTTGACAGCAGAAATTAAATTGCCACGGTTTTGATCTATCCGGTCCGTTGAAAATATTGCTATTTTGTGCAACAGTGTTATTGAAAGTAAAAAAAATCGGAACTTTAACTGAAACTACAAAAACACTGAAAGCGGAAATTGAATGTGTCATTAGCCCCTTTTAAAGGCAGATACGTGAAAAAGTGATTACGAATTTCATCGACAGGGTTCAGAGGTGCAGAGCAAATCGCAGAGGACCTGTTAAAATATTTTGTATTTTCTAAAAATAAAGTATTTGAATGGACATATTAAATCGGCGCTTTTGTTGGAACAATCTCAACTCCTTATCAATTAACCTAAAATCTTTCACCCATAGACTAATTTTATTGTGTGGTTTACATCTGTTATTTAGTGAGCAAAGAGCAAACATAAACATAAAGGAAAGATTTAACACATCTGTATACATAGTATAATACGTAATCTTTTTACTCTCTGCTGTTAGTTTCAGAGTTTCATTAAATTATAACCATCTCTTGACAGTTTTTTTTCCCTTATGAAAATACGTTTATGATGTTGTTTAACAAAATTAACATTTTTCGTGTTGTTCAATAAAATTAACCTTAAGTTAGAGAACCACATTACTCCACAGCAACTAAAGTTTGTTTATTATAATATGCAGTCCTTTGTTCTGAAGATATGTCTTTATTCCCATCTCCTTGTAACAACTATTTCCGTCCAAGTAGAAAATACGTATAACATAGTAGATATTATCAGCCACCTATTGTTGTTATCTTACCAGGTGTGAAAATTTTAAATTACAAGATGATAATGATCATCATTTTGCACTGCCTTTGCCCAATCTTCTAGAAAAATGCTTCTTTAAATTCTAAATTAGTTAAAATGGCCAAAGGCACCGCTGATGGCAGGAAGTGGCATTATTTCAACCCTAAAAGCGAAGTGGAATATTAAATCTTTCTCGTTATTTACACATTAATTAGCAAAGTTCACGGTATTCTGTGTACTTCTAATAAATTATTATGTTCTCGAATACAGAGCCGACGCATTCCAAGGAGTATGCGAAATCTTTCCCAACAGGTTAAATAAAATCGATTAAATGAAAACTGAGGAAAATATGTTGAAATCATTCTCCGAAACACAGCTGCAGCTTTTGATTTAACCTTCATTGTGGATTAAATGCATAAGTATAAATTGTATACTTATATATTTAATCTCATTGAATGCTATTATGGATTAAATATAAGATTTATATAAGTAAATTTTTTATGCGTATTTGTCAGACTGAAATGTATGCAATAGTATATTTTTAGTATATTCTAAATCTGCTGTTACTAAAGCAAGAGCTATTAGTAAAGAGAAAAACAAAACAAAATGTAACCACAAATGTATTTCACACAATCTTGCTTACAAATAATTTCCCACAGAATATAAGTTTCATTTTAAGAAGGCGGGAAAAATATCTTATATACTCCCTCTTTCAAAGGGCGACTAGGAATTAGAGAAACCAGTCGCGAAATCCTGGTGGTAGAGAATTGTCATCCACCTCCTTTTTAGTTCGGGCTTTAACTGCATCATTATCAACTGGGGCAAGTTAAAATTCTCGAAATTTAACTTCTAGAATCTTATCTATGTCATGGTGAGCAATGATATAATCAAAAACGAAAAAATCGAATTATTATTGCACTGCGTTCCATTCATATTTTCAATTCAGTAATTAAGAAGTAAAGATGTTTCAATTAAAGTCGTCTCTTTTAAAATAAAAATTGAAACTTTGAAAACTGTAAAGAGGTCAAAAGATCAATATTCTTAATTGAAATTTATCTGTAGCTAATACATAAATCGCTGATTTAGTTTTGAATAACAATTGTCAAAATCCCAAAACTTAATATCTAAAGTATCAAAATACAGAATTTGCATAAATCCATGATGTTCTTTGCTTATCATCTATAACCTAAATCCAAATTTATCTATGTACATTGTAATCATTGTTTAAAACGACCCATATTTTGTATTACATTCTATCTCGTCCTCTTCCTTTGTTAGCATGTAAATGAATATGAGCGCAAATAATAATTGATAAATAAGATATAATTAATATGAAAAAAATAATTTTCAACGACACGAGGAGGAAAAAATTAAGAAGTTGAACTTAAAAATGAGCTTAAATGAACGGAAATTTTATTGCGATCATGTGCAAGACAAGTTGACGTTTCTTCCATGTATTAGCAGTGACAACGACGCTTTGCTAAAATTGAACAGAGTCTAAGCGAAGCTGCATCAGGAATGAATTTATTATAGTCAGCAATAATTTTTACGTTGATGGTCTTCATTCGTTTTCTATTGGCAAGTAGATTGCCCTAGACAAACTGACATTAACAAACACAAAAAGTTTAGCTAAAACGCAAGCAAACAACGGCTTGAGTTTCCATATCAACCTATCTTTCATGTCATCCTTTTTGTGCTGAGAATCGCTTAAAATGGCATGCGAATATAATTCTTCCTCCTCTGATTATCTGGTATATCAAAAGTTATATAAAGAACACGAAGTATCTAGCCGGTGTAACAAAACGTAAGGCCGAATGAAATATATTAATTGTGAAGCAGTAGTGATAAATAAGAGCTAATGAGCTGAAATATACATAACTTTCATTCGTTTATTATGCTCTAAGCACGTTAAAAAAGTTAAAATTTTGAAGTTTAAGAGAATTTGTGATAGATTATATGAATCGAATTTGACGAAAAGGAAATAAATCACTAAATAAATTTGAAAGCTATTTAACTACGCGAAATTCTCAACGTCATAATAAAATGTTCAGAACAAGTGTCAAATACACCAATGATCATTAAATTTGCTCCACCATGAAAGGCGACATGCAAAAACATCAAATTTGCATGAAAGATACTGCATGCTGGGATAGGGGTATAATTAACATCCCAATACATGCACACAAAGATACTAAGCATAATTTCTTTCAAAGAATGCAAAATTCTCCTTATCGAGCCATTCCAGAAATTGTAAACTAGGATCCAACAGTTGAAAACACTATTAAAAGACCTAGAACGATTCACCAATACTTCACGCTGGCGGTAGTAAATCTGTACATACCTAAAATAGAAATTTTTTGTTCCTCTAGATTTATTTCTCCTGACAAAGCAGGAAATGGACTTTGAGTTACCCGGTAAAGAAGGTTAAGGACTTTATTTATCAACTATTACTTACATCATTTATTTAATCATCATTATTATTCAATGTTCTAGTGTATTTATAAAAATGTTACTACCAAAATTTGAGCGTGAAAGTTCGCCATTAGCCAAATCATACCATCTGACCTTACATTCATTTTCTATTCGTGCCTCCAACATGTGACTTTAATCCTAAAAATGAATTTTAAAGATTAGTTACCCATTTACGCTAATTGCGTAAGTGAAATTTCAACATTAAATGAATTAATTTAAATGAGTCAAGTACCTGCAGTTAAATTCCTACAAAATTTTGTCTTGAAGATTAATGTAATCTCAGTTTCAGAAAGAAACTTTCCCATTAGCTGTTCACGGTACTTGACCAAAAAATCATTAAGTTTCAACATTCTGTATATCTAAATGACTGTGTAAATAGTTCATATATGAATTAGAGCCTGAATTTCAAGACTTTAAGATCACAGTGTTCAGTCCACTCGCTGATAAGAACTTTGTGATTTTACAAACTTAGCTGTAAGCTCTTGACTTTGCCAATAGAATAGCGCCGTCTCCGGGTGTAAGGTGGGATTGCACTATAATTAAAAAAATAATTAGCCTTAGGGCAATAAATTGAATCGACTAGCAAAAACTCACAGTAGTTGAAGCTAGTAGTAAAGCGTTGATCCGTGATCAGAAAATGGAAAGATTGCACAGCTGGTTTCTAATTCGGAAATCGCATTTGTAAGTTGATTGCTTTTGTAAAGTTCCTGTTTTGCCTCATATAAGAAGAAGAGACTCTTACCAGCACATGTTAGAATTTAACGGCAGCAGGATCGGGACTGCGGTTTATCGCTCCACGATACTCGTGCTTGTGTTGGTCGGATTCCCATGACTGTCGTATAAACACAGCACGTACCTTAAGTCAGGAACTTGAATCGTGATTAGGATAAAAAGCGTCCGCACTGATAGGGTGACGACACTTTTAACATCACGATCTGTCATCATGGTGATCATTATTGCTACTTCCCTCGATGCTGCAGCAGAGGCAGACGCGCCTAGAATAGTACGACGAATAACGACACACTGGACAGTATCACATTGTCTTTTCAGACAAGTGACCCAGTTCTGCATACAGCATCACGATAGACGTATCCGTGTATAAAAGCATTGAGCAGAACGAATGTTTTCAGCCTGCATTCCTGATCGTCTTATAATGGCCCATCACTTGGAGTGGACCATTGGGTACACATACAGGTCTCCTCTTGTTCGCACAGCCAGTAATGTGGGCAACCGCTGCTACCTTTCTACCATGCTAAAGCCCGTGGATCTGCCTTATATTAGACGCATGTATTACGCCATCTTTCAGCAAGATACTGTACAACCCCATGTTACCCTTGCAGTGGCGTAGCTAGGATTCCAACAACCGGGGACAACTGAAGAATTTGCCTCCTTTCTGTGTGCCAAGAATGAAAAATATTTCATTAAAAATTTTGTAGCATCAATTTGGCGCCGCCTGGATGCTGCGCCCGGGAACAGATGTCCCCCCTTGCTCCACCCTAGCTACGCCACTGTATCCGTGCTGTCCTGATCTTCCTTAATACAGAGGGCACTAGACAATTGTTTTGGCCAGCTTATTCTCCAGATCGTGAGACACATAGAGAAAGCTATTGAGAATATCTCGTCTTAGGTTGCAGAGAGACTGGCATGCCACAGCTCGCTGACCACTGTGTCTCAACTGTGACATAGAGGTGGAGCTTGGATGGAATAAATTACCCGTATTTGTCCATCCAAGCTCAGCTCAACCCTATGCCCAGCCGGATTCTAGCCTCTGTTGTTGGTAGAGGCAGAAGCTCTGTGTACTGAATTCTGTATACTGTGCACCTCAAAATGCCTGCAAATTTAATCTTATCTTTCTCCTATTATACAGTAGATGTAGAATAAATAAGATTCCGTTATTTGCTTTCTTTCCTCGTGTAGCAATTTTAACGGCCAGTAGTGCATAAATTAAAGCAAAAATCAGTACCTGTTCAACTAGAAAAAGTATTCTAGCTTTGAGTATATTGGCCAGATTACTTTTGCTCCATAAAGAAAGAGGAACCTCATACATGACTCTTTAGTTTTCTCCATAAACCTAATATCAACCTAAAGCTGAAATTTTGCCTAATTTAATATTTTCAATGTCGGACAATGGTAATTACCTTTCCTCAAATCAAGCGGATTTATTTACTAATGATTCAATTAAAACCACTCGAAACTATTCTTTTCAATGAAATTTTTATTTAATATAACTATTAATTTAAAATATCACATTTTCATATATTATGCAAAGGTCCTATTCATGTACGCTATATTTTTGATAACAGAGTTATTTTTTAGTACCGATCGCTTAAACTACATTTAAAAAATTTCATTCTTAGCTTTATATTTTTTTAAACAGTCAAAATACGTGAATTTCGAAAATCTTTTAAGTTTCGTTTTATTGCTTATCAGTTTAAAACTACTGGACTCACGTCCTATTAATTTTGATATACATGTATGAGGAAAATGAATAATACTCTAATTTAAGCACATGAATATTTACAAAAACATAACTTACTAAAGCATGAATTAAAAAATATCCCATAAATTCCCATAACGATATTCTATACGTTGTTAGCTTCATTCGTAAGTCATATGCAAGTTCCGTCGCAGAATGAAAAAAAAAAATCTCTTTGAATATATTGAATCTTTATTTGTTTATTATTATTATTCTAACATTTTATTGGAATATTTGTTAAACGTGATACAGTTTGTTTTTCAGTAGATTATCTACTTTCAGGGAATTTTTTCCTATAATCAAATTTTAATTACCGTATTTGACGGCATATAAGACGCACCCTTATATAAACGGCTACACACAAGGAAAAAAGTTTCAATATCGTGGTTTCTTTTAGTTCTCACGTTTCGTAAAAGCCAAATAAACAATTATTGAATGCAATTACCTTCACGTATAAGACTGTGTCCTTTACGTATAAGACGCAGGTAACTTTTTTGAGACCAAATTTAGGAAAAAAAATTGCGTCTTATATGCCGTCAAATACGGTAACAGAGTTCTTTAATGAACATAAATATCGAAATTTTTTTTCTTTGATATGCCATATTGTCGAAAGACGTAGACGTTTTACACTTCATTGTTTCTTTATGCAGGATACGGTGATAACTCCTTTTTATTAAAAATTCTATTTACTATTAAGAAACGAAGCAAGGGAAGAAAAGAGTTAATTCAGACTAAATTTAGAAATAATTAATTCAAGTAAAGTCGTCTTTTGCTAGAGACATAACGTAAACAGTGCCTCCGCGGTATATGGAATATTACCTGAAATATGAACTTTGAAGATAATCGTATACACGAAGATCACACGGATTGTATTCTAAAAGGTAGTTCTGGCGGCAGATAGTTTTCATAAGCTACTTTAATGCTAATTTTTATTTTACTAATAGCCTCGTTTCACTTCCGTTTCCCTTACATTTCATGTGAAGTACAAGAAATACATGGTGCATGCAATATGGAGGTATAAGGCATAAAGCTATTACATCGTAATATTCGTAGTAATGAGTACTAGTATTGCTAAGTTATTAATACCTAAAAAATTCTGGTTAGACTTTGCTTTTAATATTTCACTAATGCATTATGTAAGGTATTTTCTCCTTCCTTCGGAGTGTAATTGGAAACACATCTGGCTAGCAATCGGGAGGTCCCTAGTTCGAATCCCGGCAGTTCGAAGCTCTATTAACAAATACAAAAAGGAAGCACTACTTAAAGCGCACATGTGGTTGCAGACATAACGCATTTATATTTTCCGTATTTAACTGGTGTGCGAAATTCCGCAGACAAACTGCATATACGCAAACAAAACAATTTTTATAAGCTTTCATTTAGTTTACTCATGGTGTTTGACGCTATAGTAGGAAGTTTGTGAACGATTTTTGACTTTTTGGATAAGCTGTCTAGATTAAATTTTATATGCACACTGTTTACGGATGACTGTGCAATGTGGTGAAGCAATTTTTTTTACATTTCGAAACTAAAAGCCTCACAAATTTACTGTTTGCAGCACCAGATACAGCAGAAAAAATTCTTTTAAATGAAATGTGTATCAAATATTTAAAGTAAATTCGGAGTTTTGGGAGAATTTTTTAAACTCGCTCGATTTTTCGATTATTTGACTTTCATGATTTTAAAACTTATCTAAAAATGTGCTGGTTAAAAATTTTGAACTTTTCACAGATTATAAAACAAACGTTCCCCCCTCTTTTAAATTAAGAATGAGACACTGACTGTTTTAGCCAGTAAATGAAATCTTTAACTTCCCTTAAGGGAAAAAAATGGCTTCTCAAGGTTCGAAGTCTGCTTTTACAGCACTGAATTGATATTAAAGTGGAATTTATCATTAAAAAATAAATGTATTACGTGTAACAGGAAAAATTACATAAAAAAGAAATCTTATTTATTAAATTCGTATTCAGGCATTCATAAGATAATTTGATAACGACGAAATAGAGAATAGATCTTTCATATTACCAAAAAAAAGTCACAAAATGGATTTTATGAGAATCTTCAAGTGTGTTTTAAATTAAAAAATTAAAATATATACATTATATATTAATCTTCGTAATATTTAATCAACATCGTCGGTAGTTTAAATTTTACTCCGCTGCCACAAACGAGAGAGCACTTTGGTTTGATTCGTTAGAATTTATAAAGAAGGTTTTATTTTGAAAACTTAAAAAGTTTGGGAACGCGAAAATATGTTTTATTTTGAAAGCTATGTTAGTCTGAAAACACAGCGAGCTTTATTAGTATTTATATCATTAGAACAGAAATTTTAGAAAAGAAATCCGCTTATTAAGGATCAAAATTAAATAAAAGAAAGGGGTAAGGGGTTGAATTATACTCTGTTGGTCTGACAGGTATAGAATAGAGGTCGCTTGTTTTTATTTGGTTGTTAATTCTTTCCCTTGAAAATAAATTAAATGTTTGAAATTTTGTAATAAAATTAGCGAGAAAGCAACCAAGATGAGTGAAAGAGGTCTGTGGCAAAAGAAGAAAAATAAAAAGTACTGCAAATGAAATTCACCTTAAAAGCATCCATTTTGATGAATGAACTCCATTCTAATTTCGTAAATGGAAAATAAAGGGTTTAAAAGTGAAATTCACTGAAGAGCAGTCGTACTTAACATAAAAAGAAATGTACTGGAAACAGACATAACGTTGGGTGTAGTAATAAATCGCATATGTAGCGCAAAATAAATAGAATCTCTCTTTCTCATATTAGTTTCTATTTTCCAGATTTTGATTTCAGAGCCTTTCCAGGCTCTTCCCCTCTATTTGTAATAGAAAAAAAATATAGATATTATAAAATTCTTTCTTGAACTCTGATGTTTTAGGATTTCATGATTCGGACATTATTGAGATTAGGATTCAACAATTTTTGTTTTATTAGATTAGGATTCTATGATTCTGATATTATGGGATTAGAGTTCCATGAAACTTTCTTAATACATTAAATTTCTCTAAAAGTAAATATGAGCTTACTATTTTAGTTCATAAGACAGGAAGTTTATGATAGAAAAGAAGGAAGCAATTTGGAATAAAATCAGAAATTATTTAATTGGAAATAAAGCTATTTAAGACTTAAAAAGGGGAAGATCGTTAAAGTGTTCGTACAAGATATTTTCACATAAGTAAAAAGAAAGTGATCAATCAAAGATTAAGAATAATAAAATTAAGAAAGGGGAAAATTGTTATAAATGGTCTGAAAAACAATCCTATTTTTTAAAATTTTATGAGGAGAGGGAGATATTTAATACCCTTTCTCCCCATAAATTATTACCCATACTTTTTTCCCATATATATATATATATATATATATATATATATATTCTATGTTTTCAAATTCCTAGTTCATAGTTAATATTTTTAGCTTAGAAGTAATACGCCACATTTTTTTAATGTTTATGAAAGCAATTAAAATGTATCCTAATTTACGTGTACGGAATTACAAAAAAGGTAAAATTTTAAAAATCAGCAATATTTCTACAAAAAAGAGCTTTTTTTATTTATACTTTATATTTCTTGTTTTCTTAACCCTTTAACTGAAAATTCGGAATTTAAAATAAAAACAGCTTATCATTGAAACTGATTTCAAATAAAAGGCGAGCTCACCAGCGGCCAAACAGTAAAGTCGCTGAACACCGGTAGTTTGGTACGGTGTTCGAGTCCCGGCGAACTTGCTGGCAGCATGGATGTTTTTCATAGTTTTCTCCATGTGTAATGTTTAACGTTTTCTTAGAAAGTTATCAATGAAGGCATCCCTACCCTTAGGCAGATAGCCCTCGTGTGCTTTGTCATAATTAAACAAACCAATCAAATAAAAGTCTCAGAGATTAGTTTCTCCTTATTGGAATCAATAATTTTGAGCATGTTCTATAATTACTTCACCATAACTAAATGATCCTTTACTACAATCTGTTGAAAAAAAATAGGATGGAAGTGCAAAATTGCGAGATAAAGTTGTTAAACATTTTTCGGAAGTAATATTCAGAATTAAAAATATCTTATTAAAGTTAATAGTTCAGTTGGATTGGAAAAACTAATTCACAGCCTGAAATTTAAAGGTAATTTTACCAAAATATGACTTGAAAAAATGAGAAGTTAACAATGATTATTGGTGGTAAGGTGCATTAATTCCGATTTTTCTGAGAGAAGGTTCCATTTCCTAAATACGAAATTTTAATTTTGTTTTAATTTAACCAATGTATCTAAAACCCACGTAAATTACCTAAGGATTCAAAGCCTGCTATAAGACCAGAAAGTACAAGTTCACCATAACCAAGACCCTCGACCTGGAGACGGTGGTCAACCTTTAACGAGGTTAGTTATCTGGGTCATGCAGACCCCTCAGTGGCGGCTCAGGCCCCACAGTCCCTCCTCGGCTTTATACATAGCCTCAGCAGGACGAAGAGAAAATCGCTAATGCAGAAGAAACATGAACGCTCAGACATCTTTGCCTCGGGGCACCACTCCCTCGGCGCAGAATTCAAAAAGATGGGTGCCCTACCTTACTGTATCAGTCTCCGTCGCTGGAACTCTGAGGGCTGGCCCCCATCGAGATAAGTCCGTGTTATCTAACCATTTAGTTCCACCACAGCCAGAGGAACAGACACGACAGTACCAGTACGGTCCCTGCCAAGCCTGAACCTACCTGAGTACAATACTCGGGTTCTAGTCCTGTGAAGACGAATTATGTGCCCCCGCGGTTGAGACTGCCTAGGTACAGATCCTAACCAGTACTTCCCAGGAATTCTCCTGAGTCAACCCCCGGGGGGGGGACCAGAAAGTACAGAAAGAAACAATAAAACTCTCTAAGGGAACATGCATGTAACTGTATGAATATGTATAAAATGTAACTTAAAAATCAAGCCTGCAGTCTGCAATGAGTCGACACAAATTTGTAAATAATAAAAAGGGGAAACGTTATAGCAAAACGAACACTTGTAATCGGAAATGTCGTTGTAATGGGAAAATGTCGGCTACAATTGGAATAACTGTGTTTAAATTAAGAAACATAAAAAAAGAGAGAGAGAAACACTGAAAAATGCAACAACCAAGACAGAAATACGTAACAAAAAATTGAAATATTTAATTTAAAACTTGTGGAAGAGATTCTGTGGGCTTTTAGCCGTAGCTTTTTCTTCTATTATTAACACTGAAGTACCATTTTTAGCCATAAAACCATTAAATAACGAAATTCTTATGTAACAGCAGATTATGAAAAACATTAAGTGCTCGAAAAACATAAGAGTAGAAAAGCACTTGCTTTTGTTTTGGAGGTTGAGAGATTTGCTTTGAGGAAGTATTCAAACAAACTTATTGAAAACTTATTACTGAGAAAATGAATGGAGTTAATAAATTCAGTTTCAAGAATGAACTGTATAGTAGCATAATACTTTGTTATTAAGATGTCAGCTAAATTGTCTCTTCCGCCACTGAAACAAATGGTGGTATCAAATATTGCCAAATATCATCACCTTAAAGAAAACTGAATTTCTTCTCCTGGAGGGGGGGGATTGGTTATTCAAACTTCTGACGGGGTGTCTGTCAATCGCCAAATGCACGCCAAAGATCCAAGTAGCCTATTGTTTAATGTTCCCAATACCGAAGTTGTGCACGAGACCTAATTTATGCAATTCTCTGATTCTTTTTAAGCGAAAACATTAGAGAATTTCACAAAATCGCGAGCTTGGCAGTTCGCAAATTAAGTCCTTTTTTATTATTTGTCTTTATTTATTGTATTTATTCTGAATTTAATAAAATAGTTATTCTTTTCATGAAGCTTTATGTATCATTAGAGTTGCGTAATCTAATTACACTTAGCGCTAACGTTTATGTTTGGCGCTAAATGACGCCCAGTTAACAGAAAAGAATTGTTTAAGATAACCTTTCCTAACTTTAAAAGAAGGAATACACAGCACTAATTTTAATTTTAATTACCAAATAATGAGACAATATAAATATCAGTTAAAATGATCTCCATTAAAATAAATTAACAATGAGTATTTTCCACTAAAGTTGCATTTCCTTAACATGTTTTATCAATACGAGTTCTCTAGTCATTGATAACTGTTCTTGTTTAAAGAAACACTGCGGAGATTTTCACATTAAGCTTCATTATAAAAATTATCATTATAAATTAGGAAAGATAACTCTCTTATTAGTATTTAATATGCATACACTTTAACTTAAAATTATTATTAGTATAATCCAACTTTTAAAAAATACAACTTCTGTTAGATATCGTGCTTTACAAGGAATGCTAATTTTACAAGTAATTACAATAACGAATTCGAAAGTAATAACGAAATTGCGAACTCTTTCTGCACTAAACTAAGTGTTCTTGTTAACGGAAACACTGGGGTGATTTTCACATTCAGTTTTATTAAAAATTCTTTTATTCAGTTTTATTAAAGTGTTCTTGTTAACGGAAACACTGGGGTGATTTTCACATTCAGTTTTATTAAAAATTATTGTAAATTAGGGAGGATAACTCGCTTTTTATAGTGAAATATTTGTCTAAAAAATTAAATTATATAGACTAAAAATCATAATTTGCTGCTATAATCCAGCTTTTAAATATTACGACTTCCGTAAGCTATCGTGTTTTGCCGCACGTTCTGATTTTATAAGTAACTACAATAACGAGATCAAAATTTCGCTATAACTATCTGTACATACGACAGTAACAGCGAACTTTTGAACTCATTCTGCACTAAGCGAACTGTGTGATATGACCTCATGAATGAAGTTTGCCAGCAGATGTTCAGTCCTCCCCATATAGGAAGCTCTACCAAAAATAAGGTTCACGACCCCATATCACCATCTGCTGCTTCATACTGCGCCTGTATGTATCAGCGAGAAGAACTATAATTTGTGTGATGAAATGTTTGATTAAAAATAGAATGGCTAAGATAGAGGAAAAGAAATCCAGCTGTCCTCATCTGTGCATGATACTATCTTTAAAATGAATTAAATCGTACCCCTAAGAAATGCTCATCTTTTAAGCTAACCAATATCACTCTTTTCTGTAGGAAAATGCTCTGTATGATACTCTTTAAATTGGCTTCAAAAATGCGGTGTCATCCTATCTGAAAAATAACGTATTTAAAAAAAATAAACAAAAAATGCACTGAAATTGAAGTAAAAGTTTTCATAGATGAAATACAAATATATAATTAAAACTAATTGCCCAAGCATTAAAAAAAAGCCAGCATGTGAAGAAACCAAGAGAGAAATTGGGATTGGAGGTCAGTGATTGAATTCAAACAGACTTATAATGTGTAAAGCTCGAGAGTTTTTAATTAACTTAACGAAAATAAGTTGAAAGATAGTTTTACTTTCTAACGAGAATGAATTTCTATTAATTCTGGTAATCTGGGCTACGAAAATGAAAGAGAATACTGGCAAGAATTATGAACACTATTACGAATTATTCAAAATATCCATTACGAAGACCACCAGTGGAATCTTTGTGTTAAAAGTTGTGATATTACCAAAAATGTTGCAAAAAAGGTATATTTTTGCAGTATATTGTCATACTTTATATGAATGGAATAGTCTTACAAGGGATAGTCAAGCAACTACATTTAAACATGTCATCTTTGTATTAAAGGTTGTGACAGTACTGATAAGGTTGCAAGTAGGCTAAAACATATGTTTTCTTTCTTTATGCGAATGGAATAGTCGTGCAACTATATTTAACAAATGCCATTGGCTTGAAAATATTGACTGTGGTAAGAAAATATGACAAGTCAGTCATAAGTGAACAAAAGAAAGATTTATTTACATCAGCTTCATACAAGACTGACTGTCAAAGCTAGAAATAAAAGGGAGATAGTCTGAAGGAGAATTTGCTGTCGTCAAGTGAGTTTCTTTTCTTGTTCTCTTGAAACTAGTGGGCGGTAGTCATATATAAATGTCATACTTAGCTTCAGCTATACTTAATTTGTAAAAAACACTCCAAAATGTACCAGGTTAGATAAGAAAGACGTTTTAAAATTTAGAGCAGTGTATTCACAGGCTATCAGTGCAATGCAGAGCATGTTTTGAGATTTCTGTAAAATAAATATTACGTTTTAATATGTAAATATATGTCTGCCTTACTTCAGTGCACGCTGTAAATAATTCGCAATGACATTTGGTATATAACTGAAAACATATTTGAGTATATATTAATTATTTGCATTGTTTATTCTAAAATATTCAGCAACTTCATACAGATATATATTTATATTCAAATATTTTATTTACATTAATGTTCAATATTTATAAAAGAATTCGCTTTCTATCTGTTTTGTGAGCTAATAAATTTAACATTTTTAGCAAAAGATTAATAAAATATTTTTCTTCACAAAAAAGGTAATAAATCAAATAATAATAATAATAATAATAATAATAATAATAATTAAAAATAAAAAAATTAAAAGGCAACTGGTTAAATTAAATACTGTAGTTCTGTTATTTTAAAACAGGCACTCCAAGACCGTTGCCTGTGCTCCGTATTTGTGATCGCAACTTATATCGTCGTCACCGCTCAACATTTATTTTCTCCACGGCATTTGAGACTCAAATCAGCCTTCCTTTGTATGCTTTTCTTGAAGCGAAATAGACTAAGTGGAAGTAAAAAAGGGGAGGAAATTAAGCGAGTCAACTATTTTTTTTCCGCAGCTGTTGTTTCCATGGTTACGAGTCAAAACGGAAAATAATCTTGAAGCTCCTATTTTAAAGTAACAGACAGAGTAAGAAGAACACAGAAGATAAAGTTTTCAGGGCCTTCTAGAGGTATTAAGTTTTTATTTCAAGGACTTTCTTACATTCTAAAGTTATCCCCAAAGAAATATTATAACAGTTACATTGAGGTTTTAATTCTTAAAAGTGCGTTTGAATAAGAATTACAATAACACAAGGCAGACAGCAGATGTTTTTCTATAAATTCAATGTAACTGTAGACAGCCTTGATCTTTGGATTGTTTCAATCGTACGTTATCAAGCGCCTTTGTCCAACGTGTAGGACGAATACGCTAGAAATGGGTTATAAGAGGTATAAAGCTAATAATTTTTAAATTCAAAACAAAATTATGCGTCAGTCCAATTTGAAAAATAAAATACGTAAAGAAGCTTAGTTTTACTACTTCTTGGGACTTTCATTAAGGAGGATCCATCATGTCATTTTCATCATTTCATTCAAATGTAAAGAAGCTTTCTCAAAAAGGTAGCTTATTTTCATCAAATTAAAGGGAGCATTTGGTTCACTTTTGGGATCCATGCAAATGCGGAATCCAGAATTACAGCACGTTTCCAAGTGGCACTAATTAACAAAAATAAAAATAATAAGAAGAAATATTTTGAAGAATATATTGTTTAAGTTGTGATAAAGCTAATAATTAAACAACAAGTTTTTTTTAATAGAGAATAAATCTCAGTGTGAATTTAGGTGTTCCCATTCCTATAATCTATTCTATTACAGAATTCGTGGCATGTGCTCTAATAGGGCGGCGTTCAGCGATCTCGCCAAACACAGGCTACGTCGCCAAATTGAGGCAATCTTCCTCACTCGAAGCTGGAGAGAGAAAAGATCTCAAAGAGGTGGGAGATTGGGGAAGCAAAAAAATAGCAGCAGAGTGGGGTAGAAAAGAGTTAAGGCTCACAGTGAAAGGGGGGGGACACTACGTGATGCCCTCAGAGATTCAGACGAAGAAGGAAGACCCCTTTTTCTATCGCTTCTCTCCCAGAATCTAAGAGGAGGGAGCGAGAGAACGATCAGCGAAGTCCTCTTTGTCTTCATTGGTCTTTTATGCGAATCGTGGAATTAAGTAGATGCAATAGGAGCGACATAAATGAAAATTGAGGTAGGGAGAGAGGGGAGACGCAGTTAAAAAAGAACAAGAGCAGAGGATCGGATGTAAAAAAAAAGAAACGCTGAGAGAGTAAAACGCGGAGAAAACTCTGAAGTTGAAAACGTTAATCAATTTGAGGGCGAAGGAGGGAAAAAAAGAAGATGTATAGATATATGGAAAGAAGGAGAAGGAGAATCATGCAAAAGTACAGTAATTATTAGTCTCAACTAAGAATTTGAAGCTGTTTCGTATTCCATCGAGTTTCGGAGCCAGAAAAAAGGGCTACTCAAACCCAGAATTATTTTGCCAGGATGCTTGGGGTTTTTTGCTTTTTTATGGAAGGAGACTTCCGTAACATCCACACAGGCAGGAGCACATTATGCTCAGCTTTTCGCTGAAATGGGTGTGGTGTGCGGAATAAATTTGAATTTATTCAGCTGGGCTCTTATCTTCTATCAATAAAGGATCTTTTTTCACCTCCCTTGTTTTCGGGGCCTTTCCATTACCCTCCATCTTTTCCTGAAAGAAACTCTCATTAACATAAAACTTGTTTTTACACATATCTTATATTTTTAGATATCGGCATTTTCCCCTGCTTTTGTTTGAAAAGTTTCGCAGTTTGATTAGATTTGGTTTTCTTACCACGCATAAAAAGTCCAGTTATGAGAGTTGGTGCATTCTCTCATTAATTTTTCTCTCGTCAGTTTTAATGTTGCTCTTCAAAAGTGTTTGTATGCATTTCACTCGAGGTGCCCTTTGTGTCGATATGCTGCGTGTAATTTTTTCGCAAACATCTGTAGTTTAATGTTTTTAAAATCGTGTAACAATTGAGGGTAGAAACAAGTGTGAATATATATTTCCTTTCAAAATTAAAAATAAAAAAAAACGAAAAAGTAATTACTCATTGTGTATTAAGCTATGAAATCACATGTGTTGAAAACTTAAAGTGAATTATTTGTCCACACGTCATTCACACCTAACAAACTGTAATATGAAACCGAACATGGTAAATGAATACTGGTTTCCAAAATAAGTAGAACTCTAAACTGCAATGGTTTAATTTTAATTTAACATTTTAAAATTATATCTACAGAAAACATTTTAATTCTATCAAAAGAAGTGTTAAAGAAACAGTAACGATAAAAAAATACCCTCTTTAAAATCAAAATTACCTCGTATATCTGACAGTTCAATGTCTACTCTGTTTTCAGTTTTATTTTGATGAACTATACCTAATTATTTAAATATAAGCAATATGACTCGCGAAACGACAGAAAAATTTTCAAAAACGTATCCAGTCACAATTCTGCAAGTCCTGTTCAATTCATTACCTTTACGTGTACGCATTTTAAAACATACACATGTAGAAAGTTAACATTTAAAAACTATACCAAATATTTTTATTCTCATTTTATCAAGGCAAGCATCGAAAAAAGGTTCTAACAAAGAAAACCCCATCCCTTTAAAATCACAGCTACTTAACATATCCAATAATAGTTTAGTTACGATCTTATTTTTAAAAAAAATATTTCTAATGTTTTAATGTAAGCTATACAGCTTTCGAAATGATCAAGAAGTTCCCAAAAGTAGAATTATTAGAGTCGCAATTCTATCTATCAGCACCCTTTAATCTATTAACTTTACATGCACGGCTTTCAATAACTGTCCATGTTTTAAGGTAAAAAACTGAAATTAATATTTTCATCTAAAATGATTTTCCTCTTAAAGCTGCAGTTCACAATCTTGATCTCTTTTTTTTTCGCATAATGGTAATTAAAAAAACACAAGATAATTTTCCACGCAAATTAATCACAAAAAAAATTAAATTAAAAAAAACACTGATTATAATACAAATGATAAATCTTTCAAAAAATTTGTCTTTTTGAATATAGAAGTACTCTTCTCATTTCTTGAATATTTTTAGATGAATGCATATCTAAAACATTTTGTCAAAAAGAAACCTGAGTCAAATTTCAAAAAAGAGCACTCATTTATTTTGACCAAATTAAGAAGATACTTTATGATGAATAAGCTGGACGACTAAAAGCTGTATACCAAAACAACATAATTTGCATTGATATTATTTAAAACAATAATTAATCTGGAATTTTATTTCACGGCTACATAAATACGCTCGAGATAACGGATATTTTTCTTTTTTTTTCTTTCTTTTTGTTTTGTTCATTTCAAATCTTAAATGTGGCTGCAAATGAAGAGGAGTTCTAGAAATGTAACAAAAAATTACGTATGTATATATTATTAGTCTCAAAGCACTAATGTATCTAGATGTATGTTGTAATTGCATTTTGTTCTGATCAGTAACTGGGATAAAAAGAAAATAAAAAAAGTAACTGAAAATCTTAAATAAAATTATTTGAAACAAAACAAATTTCCTTTTCAGAATTGCAGATAAATAATTTAAATTTTCAGTTTTAACCATATTTACATTTTGTTTTCTTTCACAAGCAGTCTAATAAAATTCTCGTTTTTAAACATTCTCAGCATTTTAACTGAATAATCAATCATATGCCTATTTTTAATGTCTGTGGATTAGTGGCTTCAGCCAAAATTTCTACTTCATAACATTTTAGAGATTTGATCCTCACTCATATTCTCCCTCTTGGTTTTGTATCTCTTAATGCACTCAACGGAGTTTACTCGGGCACAGGGAACAAAATTATTTCCGCGCACCCGAGTAAATACGTTTAAGATTTTTTTGGTTTTTAGACAGTGCAATATAGCTGATTCAAACTTTATCGCGTCTTAAAAATAATCTCTAGGATTGTTTATAGAATAGTATTATATAGTTTATAGAATAGTAGGAGGTGCTTGCCTCTCCATTTATACTGCAGTTTTAATGTTATAGTGATATCTATAGTTTTAAAAATATAGTTTAATTATTATTTTTAGAGTTATATTTTAATAATATTAAAATTAATAGCATTGATATTATAGTCATATCCGTAGATTTAATACCATATACACATATTGGCTTCTAAAGTAAAATATTGAAATTGCTGATCGGCATATTATACGGCTGGCTCTATGGTCAAGTTTTGAATTTGGTGAAAACCGAAAGAAGAAAATGCCTCTTAAGTTCTTTTTCTTTTAAAATTTTCTCTAGATTTTAGCACTTTTTGAAGGCATTCTACAAAAGAATGGCTACATGAATGAAGTTTGGAAAACATATTAGACAAGAAAAAGGAAACCTTTGTAGGTAATAAGTTAGACAGGATCGTCAAGAATATCTAAATGCGGTAACAACTGTATTTAAATATTTCGATGATGCTTTTATCAAATCTATCTCAAAACTTTGGAAATCTATCGGTATGCTTATCAAAGATGCAAGATTCAGAAAAGTTCTGATGCAAGAACAACACAAAAGCAAGCGTTTTACTTTGAAAGTTTTTTTTTAAATAATTTATCAGATGCTAAAATCATCCAAGTTTGAAATAAAATATATTTTCTGTTATTATCATCTACGTCTGAAGCAAAATATATCTACTGTTAATATCATTCAAGGCTGAAACAGCATTTAATTATCTGTATATGTTTAAAACTACAGCCCGTTATCATATTATTTAGAGACAAGAGATTGAGTTAAACTGATTTAGCTACGAGAAATTCAATACATTAATATATTTTATATAGGTTGCACCAGGGCATTGGAATTTTTAAATAAAAGTGAAGTCAATATTTCACAGTTTAATATGGCCAGAAATGTAAATTGTAATGAATATAATTTGACGTTTTGGATACAGCTAAAAGATAAGGAAGAAAGAAAACAATGGTAGTTTGAGTTAACCTTAAGAGATGATGAAAGGAATATTTGAGATCTTTTATTAATTTTCGCATAAATATGTTTAATATAATAAGACCAAGTTTTCCCGAACCCAAAATAAGGCAAGTTAATTTTGACGACTTAAGAAAATTTGAACGCAAGCATCTTATCCTTTCAAAGATTTAATGCTCTTCCTCCCTCCTCTAGTTTCTTACATGTTCCACAATTCATTCTTCTATGAAAACAATCATCAATACCAATGTTTATTATACTTCCAGATCCATTTCTAGATTTGGTTGCTAAAGGTGTTACAAAGGTTTAGTTACTAAACGGAAACAGGTACTGCATTTATTATATTTGCTACTGAAATAAACGATATATAGTCGCAATTGTTCCCAGTACTTTGCAACTCTACAGCATCCATAAGAGGTAAATTATTTAAATTTTTTCAGATTATTTAATTTCACTGTCCATTTTCCAAAGCGAATTTCAGTTGGAATAGAAACTGGAAATTCTATCACAAGCAATTCTCTCTGTGTATTTCGCTGGCTTCCTGAAACGCATACCTAGATAGCATGATATTTGAATATTTAATGTATTTATGGTCCCACAAAATAATATTTGCGACTGTATACAGTTGCCCTAGCAAAACTGATAGCATATATATTTAAATCTATATTTGAAAATCTAGGAATATTTACAAAATGCGGGATATTTCCAGGGACGTATCCAGAACGCCAAATAGAAATGCGCGACTGTCCCGCACAGAACGTTTGGTCACCTTTGTAAAATAAAGGATACAATTTGGAAGATTCTGTAAAGAAAATACGATGTACAAAATTACAGTTCAACCTGTAACTATCTAGTCAAATGGATACATCAATTTTCTGAGAAGGGATTCGACAGACTGTAATCCTAATCTTGAGGAACACTGTTTTCTTTGTTTATCAAAAATAATAAGAATATTATTTGCTATGAATAGATATTGTATAACAAATGATTATATAGTTAGAATGAAAACCTTACAAGCCTTTTCCTGCGAAGTCCTATCTTCTACAGTCACCCCTAGCTACATTGATGGAAACAGGTATTTTAGTAACGGTTAATGGCCTCAGCATTACCCTTTCTTTTCTACAATGTTTTTTTGTGGCACCTTTTCAAGTTTCTCATCCCTTTTCTCTTTTGGGCCCCATGGTACTGTTGAAATTCGGAAGGGTTCCCCATATCAGAAAGGGTTATTACCGGAGCCCTATAGCTATGCCCCTTTTCCCAGAAATCGGGGGGCCTTTTAAGGTAGGACGTTACGAAGGATAGGGGTGCACTTGCCTTTACTATAGACTACGTGAATAGACTGATGTCAATGTTCTGTGAGGAGTTCACCTTGCGGAGTTAGATGGACTGAAATTGTTTCGAAACTTTCCGAGTTCATGGCCAATTTTTCCACTACACAGGCAACCTGATTTTAAATTGATAATAGTTACATGATGATCCAAGTGAATGATATTAGGAATAAACGATTTCAGATGTAAGCAGATCTAAATTATGAAATCTTTTCATTTTTAATACCGTTGATCGTTACAGTACCATTCCTTAATTAACCTCGCAGCAGCTGCATTCTATTGAAGATGTCTGGAATATATTTTATTTGGCACATTTATAAATTTACTCAGGAATTTATTACTGGAAGATTTAATACAAACTTTTCTGAAATGGCTTATGTGAATTTTGCAATGCTAAGCATGTTCCTGATGGTTTTAAAAACATTTACTAAAAAAAAAATCATTCCATTTTTTTCTTGTTTTTGACTAATGCTCGCTTGTCCCATCTGCCCAAACCCACCAAATTCCTCGTGGCAAGGAGCGCAAGATTACGCCTGCCGTTGGCAACAGCCTTGAGCACCTTATAGGTGATAGTGCGACTTAGCTTATAAGGTATTTCTCCCCGCCTTCTTAGCATGCCTTTGTGGTGTAACAGTCAGCACATTCGGCGTGTATTCAAGAGGTCCGAGGTTCGAGTCCCAGCGAGGGCAATGCTCATTTTTCAAGTCTCCTGCTTCGAAATAACCTAATGCTCTACAGTGGGGCCTGAACTAAAAACGTTGGTGGAAGATGATTCTGCACTACCAGGATTTGGCGACTGGATCCCCTACTCCCCAGTTGCCCTTTAAAAGGGAAAGTATATAATGTATTTCTCCCGCCTTCTTAGCACGCCTTCGTGGTGCTAATGGTCAGCACACTCGGCGCATATTCGAGAAGTTCGAGGTTCCCAGCGAGGTCATTGCTCATTTTTCAAGTCTTCTGCTTCGAAATAACCTAATACTCTACAAGTTCAGTTACGTACCGAATTTTGATGGAGAGCAACCCCTTAGGAACGGGTCTAAGGGTCTCCCACTTCTCTTACCCTACCACCAACATCTAGAGAAGACTTTCGACTCGCCGCATATTTAGAATGCCCCCATGCCTCATGGACACTATCCATTTACAAACATCCATGTCTTCTCCCGAGATTCCAAGCCCAAGGTCTTCGGCGCGGCAGTCAGCGACACTAACCACTATACCGGTTGGGCGGCTCCCATTTCTGTAGACACATTAAACTCATTTTTTGTCATTTCTTTTTTACAGCAATAACAATTATTCTATACAATATCGAAAATATTTCTTAAAATATAAAACACCGATAAGTGAAAATGAAATTAATTGAAACACAAGTGAACTCCATAATCACCTTTAAATTTAATAGAATTTTATTGAAAAGTTCATCGTAAATTCATTTAACTTAATTCACTTAACAGTGTTAATTTATTCTTTTATTTAGAGTATGTAGTTAATGAACTTATGCTTTATTATTAGTTTATTTAATTAATCCAATGCTCATTAGCAGAGTAATTTGAAATATGAAAGCTAAAAAAGTGATTATTCAGATTGCAGTTTTGATGTCCAAACATTTTATAAATTGATTGCGTTTGCAGAACAAACGAACACCCAGGATTTGGCGATTGGGTCCCCTAAAAATTCCAGTCGCCCTTTAAAAGGGGGAGTATATAAGGTATTTCTCCCTCTTCCTAGCGTGCCTTCGTAGTGTAGTGGTTCTGCACTCTGGGCCGGTATTCCAGAGGTCCGTGGTTCGATTCCCGGCGAAGGCGGTTACTAATTTTTCATCTTTCCTACTTTCAAAAATCCCTAATGTCTCTACATCCTTTTCCTGATAAGGTTAAGTTAACTGCGAGAACGAACGAATGCAAACAAACAATTAAAATTGTGAATCCTTCACTACTTTTATTGCATTGAGCATTCAGCAAAAAACAGAATTTGGATTTTGACAACTACAATTATTCAATAACTCTTGTTAACTCATTTCGCTTATTTGTCACTTAACAATTCTAGTAACTTCCGCAATAATCTGAAAATAAATAAAAAATGCATATTACGCCACTTTAGATTTCTTCATATTGAGATTATTTTCACTTCAAAGCTATCTGGAATTAGAGATGAATATTTAAAATAATTTGCAATTACAACTTAGTTTTCAAATTTATTTGGAATTAAAATATTCAAGGTTTTTTGAAATTAGAACCAAATATTCAAGGTATTTGAAACTAGAATCAAGTATTCAAGGTTATTTGAAATTAGAATCAAATATAAAATACTATTTGGAATTAGAATTGAAAATTCAGAGCTGTTTGAAATTAAAATATAACATTCAAGAATATCTTAAATTAAAACCGAACATTCAAGACTACTTGGATTTAGAGCTCAATGTTTAAGATAATTTGAAATTAGAAATGCATATTCAAGACTATTTGGAATTAGCATGTACTGTACGCTTTTCGAAAGGCGTATTTTAAGTTTCAAAGGTCTTCTGTTCTGCATCATGCTTCACAGAGTAAGCACATTATCGAATGTAATAACGTTCAGACCGTTTTTACTTCCCGCCAACATAGCTAAAGAAAATAATATTTTCAGTCCAAAAATTCGGTGGTAGTTTTCAGTGAATAAACACAAATTATAGTCTCCAAAACACGTTTATATTATTTTTACAATGATGTCTATCTGTCTTTGTGGATTGTTTCGTCCAAGATAAAAGTTAGATAAAAATTCCCAAAATCTTTATTTTATGTAGTTAACCTTTCTGCTTTTATATACTGAGTTATTAGGTTTTGAGTAAAACTGGACAGCCGGAAGTGGTACTTTTGAAGCCCATAACAGTTTTTAATAGACAAGCAAAAGGGCTAAAGCATTGTTAACTGAAACCTTAGTATCGCTGATACATACGCCTTGCACTACGGCGTATATCCAAAATTTCGTCCAAATCCAAAATTTCGTATTTGGATCCAAAATTTATTAGTAATTCCAAATTTCGTATTTAGAAATTCAAATTAGGAACCTTATTTAGGAAATTAAGATCCTATTTGTTTTTCCTATTACTGGAACAACAAATCGGATTGTTTTTGCAAACAATCAACTGGGAGTATACTTTACTTAAAGCTCGTTGCAATTAAAAACATGAAACTGGAGGGAGGTCCTGTGCATTAGATTTATTTTTTAAATGAGCTGATTAAGATCATATAATGCATTTTTTGTCTTTTTAACTAATTCAAAACATTGTGTAATGCTTCTGATACGGTTAAAAGTCTAGAATTAAGCTGTTCAAGCTTAGCTCAAAACATACTTTGAATTCGTATGTTAAATGCAAAGATCACTCTTAAAAGAAGTTAAAAGATTTTGCTATATTCAGCAATGTAAGGACCAAAATATAATTTAAATGAAATTGAGAAAATAATTAAAATTTGATTCAAATTCTCTAAAGTACAGTAAAGAAAGAATTTTTTAAATAAGAAATTTTACAGAACAAAAGAGCTTTTCTAACTTTTGCATTCATATTTTTTAAATTTTGTAATATATTCGGAATTTTTTCATGTATTAGCATCATTACGCACACAGCTTCCTATGACTTTCGATTAAAAATAGGTAGAAAATGATTTTTTTTAATTTCTGAATGCGACTTTATGGAGGAAAAGTGCATCATTTTGAAACCTTTAAGAAAAGCAAACAATCAGCTTAAATTGTTCTAATTAATTAGAAATCGACTTTAAAATAAAAGTAACCCCCCAAAACTATACAAAACTGTAAATATTTCAGCTTCATCAGCTCTTAAAATTCTGGTTATCCCTAAATATTTCATCAAACCAAGAAAATGAAAAATATTTAAAAAAACTATAGATTTCATTTTTCTCAAACTTTAGAGTTACGCCAAAGAAATATATAATTTGATGCATAATCATTAGAAATTACTTAGTAACAAAATATGAGTTTATTTCACAATTTTCTGCCTACACATTATCGAAGGAGATACGAGCAATGTGAAGTGACAAATCTAATCCTTGAACTGTTGATAATATTATACATTAGTAATAAAATAAGAGTTTACTTGATTTTTCTAATTATGCTTGAATTAAGGGCTAAAATAATGCGAAGTTATAAATCTAATCCCTGAAATACTGATATTATTATACATAAGTAATAAAACATGTTTATTTCACATTTTTTCGCTTATGCAGGAACGAAGAGTTACAGCAATGGGAACTGATAAATCTGATCCCTGAAATGTTGATCAAATTATACATTAGTACTAAAATACGAGTTTATTTCACAATTTTTCTGCTTATATATCAACGAAAAGCTGAAACAATGTGAAGTGATAAATCTAATTCCTGAAATGTTGATAAAATTATAAGTTAACAAGAATTTTTCAATACTTCATTTTCTCTTTTCCCGATACACATCAGATTTGATTATTTATTAATATCCAGTAAATTTTAGAAACCTGAACTTAGTGTCCTTGTCAAAAAATAAGCATAAATTAATTATCAGAGTTTCTTGCCTGTTGACGTTAGATGTGACGCAGACTTGAATGAAATGAGTTTATTCTCTCTCTTCCCTCCTCTACGGATATGAAACCGAATTGTTTATTTGTTTCCTTCGAATGGCAGTGTGACAAGCTGATTGCTTTGAAAATTAGATAGAGATGAATTGTGCATGATAAACAGCAACGTAAAGAAAACTTGAAGAATTAAGATGTCTAAACATGAATATGTAACTTCATTTTACAAATTTATGTGTCTTTAATAGGTGTTAAACATTTTAATAACATTTTTGCCTTTTTGCAATAGTCATAATGAACTGTATGCTTCTGCAGAAATCTTTGCCGATGTCCTAGGAGGTAGATTAAGGCTACAGATAAATTATGATTTGCCAGTTTATTATAGTTCCCACTGATAATCTACAGGAATTTTAAGCTTTTTTAAAATGAATATTTCGTTAATTTGAACAATAAAAATTGTATAATTTTCTAATAAATTTATAAATTCAATTAAAATTTTAAAAAAATGGAGGCAGCAAATTGTTTGAAAGGAACTAAAATTTAAAACTTTTCATAAATAACTGTTATGCTCTGTTTATAAGTGTTTACTCGGATGAAAAAAAGGAGAAAAAAATGTTCAGTGATTTAGAAATAAGTTTCAATAATTCCCTGCATTTGCAAATCGTAAAATTATATAATGTAAGACAGTTCCAAACTTTCTATCAGTTTCTTTACGTTTTGCATGAATATGTTCAACAGATTGCAGAATTTACTGATGACAAGTTTTTATGCATGTTCCTTTTACTGATATTATGGAATAAATTTAAATATGGATATCCCTCGATCATCTGAAAGAAAACAGTGTTAATTCTTCATTTACAACTATGTACACAGTATATTGATTTCAGCCTCAAGGAAAATTAGTGAAATGGTTAAATTTTCCTTGAAGGGAATACCCATTTCAGAACAACTCGAAAATATTTACCGAATTTTTATTGAACTAAAATGTTACCTGACTTAATTACGTCATAAAAGAAATGAGACACAGACAAAACTAACGAGATAAATAAAAACTAGCAAGATAGAAGATAAAATCAAACAAGGTAACTAACAAAATAAATTTAAAAATAATTGATAAAATAATAAGCATTTTATACCCCCTGAAAACAAGTAACAGAAGACAAAAGTACACATATCGCAGCATCAAAATTTGTATTGACCGCTATACTATTGACATTTTAGAATGTACCGATGCTATTGAAAATACATACTCATTTTTATAAATCTTCTGTTACTATTAATATTACTCAGATTTCTTTGATAACAAACTAGCTGTTTGATTGATTCATGACAAAATTATGTGTGTTTGGCTGAGAATAAATTACAGTAATATTTATTTTTAATTGTAGCTCAAAATAAACCGAACCAACTGGAATTCTTATGCCCATCGTCGGGAAGCTTTCCTCTTTGATAATAAAACTGGATATTCGAATGATTCATGACGAACTTAATCTGTTTGAATGAGAATTAATTACAGTAAAATTTATTTTTAATTGTGGCCTACAATCAACCGAGCCGGATGTGACTTATTTTACTTGCTTTGGGGATTCATTTTATATTGGACCACTCGATAAAAGCAAACTTTTGAAACAAATTCCTGGACTTCTTTGTATCTCTTTTGCCCAATGTCGGAAGTCTACCAATTCAGGGAGAAGGTCGGCCACTTCTTGCTGGGACCAAAATTAGTTGGCCAGTGGCCGAAATAGGAAAAAATTTATTAGTGGTTCAAGAATCTACGAATATTTTATCAAATGGATAAAATACTCAAATTTAGTAACCGAAATATGAAAAACGCAAATCGTAATGACGTCGAAATAATGTTAAAATACCTGCCTCAAACAACTGTTGACCCTTTTCAGTAAAAAAGCTAAAGATAAAATGTGCTCATATATATTTCTTTATGAAGAATTTGAAAATAATGGTATAAATTATTATTTCGGCTATATTATTTCAAATAAACACATCCTACTTAGAGACAGAAGGAAACAAGCAATAAAAGTATAACAGCAAAAAGCTCTTTTCAATATCCATTTGTTCGAATACCCTTTCGGTACCCATAATTCGGACAGAATTACCTTATAAACAATATAATTACACTTACGAACAGAAAATGGCATTCCGTTGCAAACAGCCATTTATAGAGCAATACATTCATTCTCTAAACTCTAAAAGTATAAAAATTCGTTCATTTGATATTTTTTCTGTAAAATATATAATATATTCTTACACATTTTTCCTCTGATTCGCGAACTATTGGCAAAATGTATATTACTATATACTAACTAAATATTATGATTTAACTATATAAACAAAATATCACTATATATTTCAACTTCAGTAACAGGCCAATGCTAGAAATGGCCAGATTTTGGGTTTTAAGACTGATTTAGTTTACTTGATTATGAGAAAACACTCGAAGATTATCTGCCTACTTTTGGATTTTCAGAAAAGGTGCATTTGATTTTATGTATTAGCAAGGCTTTTGATAATTTTTTTGCTAAGCTTCGAGCTATAGTAAACAGTCGGCATAATTTTAGCAGGATACAATGAGCAATGTTATGGTTTTCTTCATCTTTGTAATTTCAAAACCAAAATTAAAAGCTGTCAAAAATGTCGATGCAATATTATTTTAAGATGACTTTATTTATCAAAATGTTTTTAAAGTATTTTAGTTACTTGGTATAATTTAATGAGATAAAAAGAGCAGTGCTATCCTCTTATGCGTATTTCTAAGATAGAAACAAAAACCACAAGTTATCAAAATAGTAGATGAAAATAGTTTTAAGATGATTTTAATTAAGCTTTTAAAGGAATGAAATGTTTCTGTAATGGTGTTTCATCGTTTCAGTAATCGTATTTTTAAAATCAATCATCAATAAAACCTTTTTTACTTTTTGATGTAGCATTCTGTGTTTGTTAGTAGATTTGCATAAACTAGAACTAAATTAAGCCAGTCTTACTTCTAAATAAATGCTTTTCACAAATACCATCTGAATACAATAAATTTCATAATGAAACGCATGCAGATGCGCCCTTCATATCCACGTTTAATTTGCGAAAAGATTATTGTTTAACCAATAAGATTCCTGTGTGAAATATGCGCAAAAACTGAAATTAATCGTTTAAGGGAAAAATTGTTTACTTATGTGTGTGTACAATATGTGAAATAAAAAAAAATCGAAAGAGAATTATTTAGTGATGAAGAATATATACTTGTATAAGCGTAATAATAAGAATTGCTAATACGTAAATTAAGCAGTAAAACCTCTTAATCGAACTCGTTGAAACTGCCGAAATACAGACCATCAAAAGTCTGCCCAAATATTCCGCTTTTATTGTTAAAGAAAAATACTATAAATAATTCTCATTCATGTAACTAGACTTTACCATTTGAATGAAATAATAAACAAGAAAATAACATTACTGACAAGAACAATCTGTGTTTCGATGGAATTGTTTTGTTATTTTTAGGGCAGGTACTAGAGAATGAATAGGAGAGTCAGAAATTATGCAGCCGACACATGTAAGGGTGTTAGTAATGTTTTTAATAGGAATTCTGTTGACCGTATAAACTTTTATAAAATGTTTAAAGCTCACCGTTTTGTTTTCAAATAACAATGAAATTCTTAGTAGAAGCTACAGAAATGTTGTATCACTACAATAATGATGCATCAGGGTAAAATATGAGGAAGAATATAGAAGTAAAAAATACGAGGAACAATTAGTATCTTATAGCCATCAGAAACTTTAAGATTTTTAAAGGAATGTATATTATTTTTAAATGATTTACTTTGTTTCGCTGATGATAATAAAAGAAGAATTTAATTGGAAGAAAAGAACTGAAATGTGAAATTTAAAATTGGGCAGAAAAGCAACCTTAGATTGGCGAAGATTTTGAATAAAACTTTGATCACCATCTATGCCCATCAAAGACTTGCTTTTAGCCTAATTTTAAATTATGCATAATTAAAATTTTCAGTGCGTTTATCTAAATGAATTTGAATTTTATTCAAAATCTGCTTTAGTTTAGGGTTGTTGTTTGCTTAACACTTTAAATGAAAGGACCTTCAACGAGATTGCCAACAGCTTCCTATTTTTGTAGGATACTATTTCCTTCACAAAGTGGAAACGGGAACTCTCTTTCATATGTTCTAGAATATACGTACCTTATTACGCAAAATTTGCATACTACATTCTAAAAACAATTGCAACTGAACTGGTACTTCAGGTAATTCATGAAAAATAATTCCAAACTGCTGCAAAAAATATTTCTTATCTATTAAGTCTTCTTACCCGTGCAGAAAACTCAATAATATTCACTCTTTCAGGGATTTATCGTTAGCATTATTACAAAAGACGGAAATAACATTTCAGAAACGAAACTATTAATTGCTCAATTGTTAAACACTGAAAGGTCTTTGGAAGACATGGCCAAATTAAAAAGACAAAGAATTACAAATTATTATTACAAAAGATGGAAACAACATTTCAGAAATGAAACTATTAATTGCTCAATTGTTAAACACTGAAAGGTCTTTGGAAGACATGGCCAAATTAAAAATATTATTCAGTTGTCATTCGAATACTTTATAATAAAATCATAACTGTTTTTAAACCATATGCATCGAAGTGAAGCAGAGATTCAAATGTTGTTTCAAGTTTTTGAAGACAACTAATAAAATTTAAGAAAGAAATCTTAACTAACAAATTTGATTGTAATACAAATCTACACATTTCAATAAAATATTACATAACTTAATTAAGCTTGGTAATAAATATAATTTGAGAGTAATCAATAATTCCTAAAAATTTTATTAGTTTAATATCTATTCCCAAGTATCCTTACTGATTTAGAATTTTAAAATTATTTTGCTAATTTTGACAAATAATGATTTTTAAAACTTCTTGTGATTTTTTTCATTTAACCTAAAATTACTTAAAAATTATTTTTAGATTTAAACTGAAATATACAAATAAAGTAAATTAATCATGTAACAAGAAACAATAAATTAGTTTCGTTTCTCAAAGCAAAGTAAATCAAATTGAAGGGAAGGCTATTGATACACTAGCTCTTGATTTCATAAATGTTTCATGAACTGAAAGAATAAACAAAAGAAACTTTTCATACCAAATATGAGCAAAAACCTTAGTGTACATAATTTGTTTTTAATTTAACTAAAAATATTAGTTTCGAGTAATACTTTTATACTATTAAGTTTTATTTACGGATATTGATAGTATAATTAATTAAACTAATTGCCTAAATTAATTTTACGCTAAAAGTAAACAAATGAATCAAAAATCTGTTTATCAGGTAAAACCATGACTGGTTATTTCTTAAACTATAAACCATTGGAAACGGTGAGCCAGAATAATCTTAAACAAGAAGCATTTGAAAAATGTACTAAATTTTCTAAAGAAAAATATTATTGGGTCAAATTACAGTAATATAAACGACAATGAGATATTTAGTTGAAATATGTTAAGTGAAGTTAGTTTTTTCTAGTAATAAAATCAGCAAATGTAATCTTAAAGCTTATCAAATTGATAAAAGAGGAAGTGAAATTGTTTTGAATATTTATTTTTGAATTAAATATTCAGGCAAAACGATATTTGTTATCATGAGCTTTATATTTTGTTTACATGATTTTTCGTTGATAAATAACTGGAGGGGCGAATTTTTGCATGTATTTGATCGACTTTTTTCCCTCAAAAGTATGTAGCTTGCTGTTTAGTGTGCTAATAAATGACAATGGGGCAAAGAGTATTAAACAAGAATATTTTGTTATTAATATTAATTACTCGAAAAGAAATCGCAGAAAAAATGCAGATTAAATTTTATTTTATTATCTTACCATTAATAAGAAATCGTCATTGGCATGTACCTAAGCAAGAATCGTAATTTGGTATGTACTCAGTCAAAAATTATGATACTGAATCTTCAGTATGGGAATCAGTAACTAGGAAAATACGTTCAGTTTTTGTGAAATTTAAATAGGAAAGACCCGATTTGCATAAATATATAAATATAAAACAAAAGTAGAGATATATTTGCCAGATTTGGTGAAACAAACTGGAATGCTTTTCAATTTCTCTGGTTTGTATGTTTAAATTGCTTTGTAGAGTGATAATTTCATTTTCTAAACTTTTTTCCACAATATTAAATGTGTCAGAAATTGTTGCGGCAATGCGATTTCGCGACTTACTTCGCGTCTGATCATTTCAATTACTTTGTTTTTTTCCTTTCAATTCTAAATGTAAAATATTTAATTTCGATGTAAACTATGCAAGTAACACTAAAATACAGAGCCAAGTTTGATCACCTAAATCTGCACATTCTTGATTTTTCCCTTCGAGAAAAATTTTAGCTAAATTAGTAAATCACAAAATCATCGCTGATATTAACTTTGTAGAAACATTAGGTTAATTGGAAAAGCCGGAGAGATGAAAAATTAACAATCGCCGGGAATCGAATCACTGATCTGTGAAATACCGGCTCAGTGGGCTGACCACTACACCACGAAGGCACGCTAGGAAGGCGGGAGAAATACCTTATATACTCCCCCTTTTAAAGGGCGACTTTATTTTGTTGTTGTAGTTACTAATCTCCATGCTTAGGAATATACTAGACGAGGTCCACGAGTCCATTCACCTTTAAAAAATCGAAAACGAGCTTAGGAGACCCGTAAAGGTCCACAAGAGACAACTCCAGGCACTCAAGGATATGTGCCGATGATGCGGGTGCATTGTGACACTTAGAACAAATTGGGTGCATCTTGATACCACTCTCAAAAGTAAGTACCCTCACGTGCCCACTGAAGAATCGGGAAAGTGTTGTCTGAACACATCTTTCGCAATCCATAGCAAGGGATCTTCCAGGACAATCAGCTTGATACCAGGGATGACTCGGGGAAACGAGCCAAATTTGCCTGTCAGCATGTCTTCTAATGGAATGCAGTTTTTTTTTTAGGGGACGCAATCGTCAAATCTTGGGTGAAAAGAATCATCATCCAACACCCTTTTAGTTCGGGCGCCACTGTAGAGACATTAGTTAATTGGAAAAGCTGAAGAGATGAAAAATTAACAACACCTTCGCCGGGAATTGAACCACGGACCTCTGAAATACGGGCTCAGTGTTCTGATCACTACACCACGAAGGCACGCTAGGAAGGCGGGAGAAATACCTTATAACTTCTACTTACCCATTTCATCATTTTAGTATAGATCATAAAAATTTCTTTTATCCTCGACTTTCTATAAGTGTTCTAACATAAATTTAGATTTTAGTTCTTGTAGAACTTTATTCCTCGCTACTATTATTCGGCAACGTTTTCATTCAGATTCATTATGAAGCCTACCATTGCTCCTACTGATGTTATTGAAACTAATTTTAAAAGTAATAATTTCAAATTAATCAGGAAGGTTTCAAAAGAGTTAAATATATCTACATCCGTAGTCCTTTCTTTCAAAGAAATCGTACTTAAAAGTTCTTTAGATCTTTAGAAACCACACGAATAAAAATAAGCAATTGTGTTGTTTCATTAACATTTGTCAATACGTAAAACCGAAAGGAAAAACATCTATTAACGTTGTTATAACCGTTCTCTTATATTTTCACTTATTTTTTCATTCTGCAGTACCGCAGTATTTCGAGACAATTGTAAATCTTCAACTGAAACAACAATTTCAGTTTTGCTCTTAAAATCATTAAAACGAGAATATGATATTTCCAAAAAAGCAATTTTCATAAATTTCCTATCAGAAACTAATTTACAGTTTTTACAGTAACGTATGGCTTATTTAATTCACAGTAACTTGTGAATTGCTTGTGTAATATTGCATTATTGTATTATATCTATTATTATTGGATTATTCTGTAATATTGTATTATTGTATAATATTGTATTATTGTATAATATTGTATTATTGTGTAATATTGTATTATTTTATTATTATTTATTGCATTAAATGATGCAATAACCACTGCACTGATTTCAAAATAACGTTTTAAAGACATTTTCTGAGCTGTTAATTAAGCCTTAAAATCAGTAATTTAATTTTTTCTCAAGTAACTGTTTAGTGGATAATTTGTTTATATTTGTTATTCAAAGTTAAAAAATACCTCACCAGATTACCCTTTTCAGTAAAGGCGACGGAAACATTGCTTTTATTAAGATACTTTTATTCAGAGAAGAGCTTTAATTGTTCATCACTGTAAAAAAGTAATTAAGTTCCCATTTGTCATGAAAATTATACATCTTCGAATTTTTTTTTTGGGGGGGGGGTTACTGTTTATTTAAACGGGTTTTATTAAAACGCAAAAGACGTATACAAGTAGGCGGTTTTAATTTAAAACATAAAAAAGGTATTTCCAGTTTTGCTCGGCAGAATTGTTAAAAATTGACAGTTTTTCTAGAAAGAATAATACAATATTACTTCTATGGTGAATACCAAATACTGAACAAACACAGGAATGTAAATCTGTGTATTGTTACACCGAGGCTTAAAACCCTCTCAGCGTTACGGCCGGAAAATTCCGTACAGAAGGTTGCCTTCCACATTCATTATACATGAAAATTTCTGCTAGCTTTTAATGTATCTGATTTCAGTTTAGATCTACATTAGAAGGAATAGAATCAAGGTACAAAATGAAAGAGTTATTTTTAATTAAAATCAATAAAATATCACTTATTCATAACATTTTGAGGAACTTTGAAATTTCAGGGCTAAATCCGTAACGCTCAGAGAAGGCACCATGTCAATCTGCTAGATAACGTGTTGGAGAGCGAGGGGAGAACAGGTGATGTAGGATGCCTCTTTCTTATTGTCTCAACGACTAGAGAGGAAGACAAATTGTCAATATCAACTGTGATATTAAAGGAGCTATGATCTATATGTTTCTGCCAGTTATGATTAATTCACGTTTGCGTGTTAAAATCGCCTCCTGTCGGCTGTAATCGATCAAAAATCGCTCCGTGTTGGCCATTCCTGGTTATGTGAACACCCGTAAAGAATCAGTTAAATTATCAGCTGTAAAATGAACATTAAATTTGTAACGTAACTTACGAATAATGTTTTGAATTTATTAAGAAGTAGGTTACATTATTTAGAAAATTGACACCACTACCAAATAGAAAAAATGTAAAACTTTGTAATTACCACGAAACTTTGTAATCTTACTTTAATTATATTTATAATTTTTTCTTTGTTTAAATTGAACTGTTAATAACTAAAATACTTATTTTAAATAAAATTTTGTAAGATTTTATGTTTGTCTTTTATGGCGTCTGTTACTGACTTCTCATCATTTATGTCCACTAATACATTCTTTTCAGTTACTGAGTTTGTATTCCAGTATTTGTTGCAACAATTTATTGAGACAACAGATTTTAGTTTGCTGCAAATTTAGTATAACAGATTTCATGTAAAAGATCATAAAAATTTCTTTCATCTCCGAGTTTCTATAAGCGTTCTAACAGAAATTTAGGTTTTACTTTTTGTAGAACTTTATTCTCCACCACTGTCCCTTGGCAACATTTGCATGCAAATTTTCTCGGAGTGACATATTACATGTCTCTCTTTAGTATTTCACAGGAGAGTTGTGTTAAACTTACATTTATTTTAATTTTTAATTTAAATTCTCATCTTTTTAGGTTATTACTTTTTCTCGTAAGTATTAAGGAATGCTTTTAATTTCCAACTCGCTTTGTTGGAAGCAGGAGGGGATTTATACAATAGGATTATATTTAATTAGTCTCAGAGTATAACGAAAAGTAAAAGTATAGAGTCTTAGAGTACATAGTGACTCTTAGAAGGGCTTTGTGTATACAGAACGGTAAAACATAGTAAATTCGTTTGTTTTATTTATTTGTGAGTTTTCACAGCAGTTTTCATAAGGGGTACATTTTTCTTTTTAATAAAAAGATTCCTGACAAAAAAAGCTAGTAAAAATTGACCCGAAAAACATATTCAGTCTTGCCTTAATGATGCAATAGACATTTATGGTACTTTATTGCATAGTGAAACTAATACTGACTTTAATGGAAAACAGATAAAACATCATTAAGGAATTTTAAGAAAAAACGCTGCTAGAAATCGATTATGCCAACATAATTACTTTGCATAATAAAACAACGGAAATATTCTACAAGACTGCAACTTCTAATGCTGAATGTGTAGGCTAAGTTGGCTGAATTTTAGAGATAAAGTTCTCATAAGCAACCAACTTAGCCCTTAGATAACTAATAAAAGTCTATAGAAGAAAATTTAAATTTAATTAGCTGACCAGACTATGCGACCTCCTAAAAAACTCTTTAATCATTACGGCAAAATGATTAACATCAGTTCTTAATGGAATTTTCAAAAACAGTTTAGAAATACAGTTTGTAGAGATATTATGATTTTTGGAAAAGCCAGAGAGATGAAAAATTAGCAATCGTTTTCGCCGGGAATCGAACCTCGTACCTCTGGAATACAGGCCCAGCGTGCAGAACCACTATACCATGAAAGCACGCTAGAAAGGTGGGAGAAATACCTTACATACTCCCAATTTTAAAGGGCGACTAGGTTTTTAGGGGACCCAATAGCCAAATCCTGGGTGTGAAGAATCGTCATCCACGACCCTTTTAGTTCGGGTGCCACTGTAGAGACATTAGGATGCTTTTGGAGGCCCAGCGTGCAGAACCACTGCACGACGAAGGCACGCTAGGAAGGTGGGAGAAATACCTTATAAGTTAATATGCTATTTTTTAAAATCACTGTGCATTATATCTCTTGCATCTCTGTCTACGTTTTCTTTCACGGTTTAGAGTTAGAGTCATTAGGTTAACTGGAAGCAAAAAATATGAAAAATATGCAACCGCCTTCGCCGAGAATCGAAACACGGACCTCTGGAATACCGGCCCAGCGTGCAGAACCACTACACCACGAAGGACGCTAGGAAAGTGGGAGAAATACCTTATATACTCCCCTTTTTAAAGGGCGACTAGGATTTTAGGGGACCCAGTCGCCAAATCCTGGGTGTGGAGAATCATCATTCACAACCCTTTTAGTTCGGGCGCCACTTGTAGAGTCATTAGGTTAAATGGAAGCAGAAAAGATTAAAAATTAGCTACCGCCTTCGCCGGGAATCGAACCACGGACCTCTGGAATACCGGCCCAGCGTGCAGAACCACTACAACACGAAGGGTGCTAGGAAAGTGGGAGAAATACCTTATAACGGTACAAAGTATAATTATTAGCCCATCAGAGAAATTTTCAAAATCAACCCTTTGATTTCAATTAACAGATCAAATCAATGCGCTTACCAATGAAAGATGTTTGATGGCTGCATGATCAATTTGACGACAAGTGTGACAAATCGATTTTTCTGAGAACAGTAGACCAGAATCTTGGTGATGCAGACTAAGATTTATAGCTTATTTTGCAAGAAAACCTCAATTGTCAGGTTTGGCCTCTGTGAGGTCTTTTAGCTCTTTTCCCCAGCAACAAACCTGCAAGTCTCGTAAATCAAATGATCAAAGTACCATCAGATCTAATGATCAAAGTACCATAAAAGTCTCTTGCCGTAAGACAAGATTTTTAAGTCCCACAAAAAAGGAAAAAAGAAAAAAGAATTTACGTTGTGAGGTCTGGACTTTGAGAGATATTAAAGCATTTCAACGGAATTATGTTCAGTGTACTGAGAACTAACATGGGTAGGTAACATGGCAGGTCTTGATGGAAACAAAGACTTTTAAATACCCCCACAACTAAACGTTATAGATTTTCAAGTATGGATTTTGAGAGGAAGTTTATCTCTTCCTCGTTGAAGTTTCAGTGTCTAGGAAGATTGTGGTCAAGATGCCATAAGGTTCATTTTTGGTATGTAACAGGAGTTAAATCTCAAGCTAATATTTACTAATGATACCTTAAAGCAATATAGATTATAATAGCCAAATTTTGAAAACGGAATAAAATATTGATGATATTGGATATAACTGGATATTATATAAAAAGTTATTAATGTTTATCATTAAAACATATAACTGAAATCATTACTTGCAGTATTGCTTCTACTGCATTTATGAAATGTGATAATTTAGTAGCAGCACAACAATTTTGCAAATAGAGGGAGGGGGAACCATGTTTCTCTTTTTTAGTATGTAATACCTACCAATATTTTGATACCAATGCATCGTATCACCTTCACAGAATTCTTTATAAAGGAATATTCTGTCAGTCTGCCAGCAATTTACAGTAAAATGTGTCTTCATAAATCCTGATACCCTAGAATTGAGTTCTTTCACTGCTGCTCAAGTTCTATTTAAAATAGTTTTCACTACATTGTCATTTGTATTCTTCCCTACATTTGATTTGTTCATAAAAATGAAGTATATCATAAAATAATTTCGAAGAAAAATGAAATGGAATGTAGATTTTTTAAGCCAAACCAAAGTTTTAGTGTGTCCATTTTATGTGAATATCCTAATGAATAAAACTGCAGATATTCGTATGTGAAACTCAGAATACGTCTAAAGTATTACACTTTTATTTCAAATATATAAAACTTAGGTATATAAGTTTAGGTAATCGATTCCGCCAATATTCTGGATTGTTTGAAACCAGACCAATCGAGGAACTATTGGATCATCCCACAAATAATGCATTTTTTTATTTGTTTTTGCAATCCAACTAAAAGTCGGAAAAGGACGAGATAGACTATCTCTATCAACTTCAAAAAAGCAAGTAGTAATTTTACCTTGATATTATTCTTAGAGCAAGTTCTGAAGAGTGCAGTTCTTAACAGTTATTTTTTTCAAAGCTAAATAGAAATGACGAAGGCAGACGAATGACGAAGGATATTTGGCAAATTTTGTTTTACGAGTTCAGTTAAATTAGAATTAATAGAAATAGTAATGCAGTATGGGAGGATAAGACAATACGCATATGCCAGTATCATTGGTAGTTGCAGAAATTCCGAGCCGGAAACTGTAGCCTAGAAGACAAGGCTTTTCTTCCTGGAAGATCTATAGAGTTGACGAAGACGCTCTGCAAAACCCAGTGAAATAAAATCCCCCAGTAACTATTAAAAACTAGCAAAGAATGAAGGAGAGTATATTTAGATCAAATAGAAATTTGCTTAATTTTGAAAAATAAAAGAAGTATTAAAAATGTATCATTTATGGGATGGCCCAAAAATACGTACAAAAAGTGAATAATTGATTCAAAAAAAGTTTTCGTCCTCTTTTTAAATAAATAAAAGAGGATTAATAAATTCATATGTCTTAATTAGAAAAAAAAAAGTTTTAAAAATGCATGTTTTTCAGACTTTTTTGGGGAAGGGGCTAGAAACGCAGTCTTAGAAATTTTAAAAATTTTTTCTGCTCGATTTCGTTTTCTTCACACATTTCTTTGTATCAAAAATTGCATTGCTTATTGTTAACGAATTGTAGGGTTACATTCAGTATTCAAATTAACTTCCATAACATGCTAGGACGCAATTTTTAAGCAGTCCAACAAATCTTTCTAGTTCATCGGCTATTAATTCTTGTTAAAGTCGCTGTCATCTAAGTCTGTTATCCATCTCTATCAAGTTCTGGAAAGAACTGCCAAGAATAACTCAATCCAAAATATATAAGGGGGAACACCCCAAAATATACTGAAATATGCATCGTATTCGCATAACTTCAAAACTGCAAAACAAATAAGTGGCAAGAATGAGACTTAAAACATAGATCGTATTTTTTTTCTTTTATATAAAAGAAAAAAAGTAAGATCTATGCTTTAAAAATTAATTTTGAGTACTAATTTTTTAGAATCATTTTTTTTTGTTCATTAAAATTTAGCTTGACTTCAAATTTTCAAGCCGAACTTAATGCATGTGGATTGATTATGCGAGGGATTGCTGTATACGTTCAAGCTTAGAGATTTGGTTACAATCATAAGCACTTAAAGTTACATAAACGATAGTAATAACAAAACTATAGTGTGATTCAGAAGTAACAATAATTCTCACTGTAAATAAATATTATTTATTCTAACAAAGGAAAATAATGGATTGTTTTTTGGCGTAAATGCATCTGGGCTTCGGTAAAGAATGCATGCACATTATAATCAGAATACCGAATACAGTAAAATCTATAAAGAAAAGACAATCAGTGCGCTATGAGATGGAAGCAAGAATAGAGGCTCGCTTCGTTAGAAGTCAAATGTACATCATAAATAACCATCATCATAATAACCAGTACTTTGAACAAAGTGAGACAGACATGTATCGTCGTGTGGATTTGTGCGTTGAAAAACATAAAGGTTATTTCCAGCGTCATCTGCAAAATGATATTTTCTATTCTTTGTTGTTGTAATTTAGTAACCCTAGGAATTAATACCATACAGCTGAAACAAAATGATTCAGAAGTATTTCGAACACTAATCTAAAATTTGTTCTCATTTTGGATCAAAGATGGAACACGTTTGAACCGCACTGCATGACAATTTGCACTGGAACATTCAAAATACTTAAATAACTACAAATGAAAAAAAAAATTACAACGTTTCCTATAAAATTGAACGAAATATGTCATAAATAAGGTAAATTTAGCATGTGGGATTTTTTTGACAAACAGCTTTCAAGCCAAAGTCTGGAGCACGTATGCCCCAGCCGTAGTTAATGGTGTGATACATATGTCCCACACGTATCGATTGACTTGCTATAAGCACACATATTAATCTGGAAAACTTTATTATGTGAAATAGAGATTTTACATCGTATGGTACAGGGTAAAGCATTCTTTGCATAACCCAAAATTACACATTGGGCAACTCATACTTGTTCTTTTCTCTATGTTCATTTGTGTACAGCGAACACAGCGACGTTTTGATTTTCCGTATATTGGAATATGATCCCCAACATTCCGAAGATTCTAAGTACTTTTTAACCTAGCAGTAATTTTTAAACTTTTAGTGGAAGTTTTTGTTTACTATTTAATAGAAATATCCTGACAAGTAAAGTTATATATATATTTATCTACAATTCAAAATTTATCTAAAGGTATGAGATTTTGATTTAAATAACACTATAGCGGACGTTTACGGAAATTAAGAGGTTACTAATTTTCCGTTCAGGCTACAGATCTGATTATATTTGTGTGCACTTTATCTTAAGTTAATAATAATATTTTTATTAAGAGTAACAATAAGGACATACTTATACAAACTAAAATTAGAATACTTATTAATATCAATATGATAATCTAACATCTGGAGAGTCATTAGGTTAATTTGAAGCAGGAGACGTGAAAAAATGTGCATGCCCTCTCCAGGACTCGAGCTTGGACCTCTCAAATACGTGCCGAGTGTGCTACCGTTATACTACGGGGGCTTGCAGAAAGGAAGGAGAAAATACCTTATACACCTTATAATTGAAATAAAATATAACTGGCAAGCATATGATTCTCCTCTTTAGTGATTTAATATACGAAACAATTTTATTAGACTAAAAGCCTCATTGCTTTTCCTGCGTTTTTTAAGTAACTGCATAAAGCAGTAAATAGGATTAATTATAGTTTTAGGAAATATCTTTAGACTTCATGAATTTTCGCATGAAAGCAAAACGTGTAACTTACATAAGCTGTTAGGATTTTATTATGGCGCTTAATTCGTCTCATTTATTGAACGCGTGGAAATGCTCTCAACATTTTCTGCCGAGAGCTGAAACAAAATTTAGCAAAAGGGTCCTGTTTTTAAATTCAGAAATTTGAACTACATTTTCTTTCAAGCGCAGGAAAATATTACTGTTTGTAATACTCAGCTAGAAATCTGCTTCGAAATCTTTTGCGTTTTATATGATGCCAAAAATTTTGATGCAACATATCGATTAATTAAATAAATTTAAGGTGAAAATATGGAACAAAGAATTTAGCTTTATTAATTATTTTGTAATGTTTTTCGTTTCTCTGCCGTGTTTTCCCATACATCTCTTTGAAAGTTTCCGATTACGCTGAATTTGCATTAAGTTTATTAAACTATGTTTAACAACTAGGTTTACTTTAATTAACTATGTTTAACAAGTTTCTTAAACTATGTTAATGTAATAACGCTTTCTTGCGTTATAACAGTCATGCGAAAATTATCGAATCCCTAAAGGATAATTCTTCCTTTCTGGTGACAAACAGTACACTGCTTTGGTATAAATTTATAACGTTATAAATTGATTTCAAATTATTGTAGTAAAATATTTTCTGACTTCTAAAAATTGTATCGGCACATAGATTTGGATTTGCTTACTGAAGCTAAGAGGAAGTATTTAAAAATGTGTGCTTCCCTTACTCATACATAGCTTGTAAATTATAAAAATGAGTAAATACTCACTCATACAAAAGTACAAAATAGATAAACCAACAAAACTCAGAACGTAAAAGCATGTGGAAAAAGCAAAATACATGGCAAATGCTTAATGTAAATTCCAAGACAAAAGTGGAATATTTATGATAAAATTGAAAAACAAACGCCAATATCATACAATAATAAACCAAAATATTCACAGATTGGCTTTAATTGAAAATGAAAGAGTAGAAGGAATATTTGCGATGTCTTTCAGGATTTACACGTTTGCTAACCACAAGAGAGCACTCGCCATTGCATGCGATATATTCTCACAGCGTTATATTCAAGTTTTCTAAAATGATCAAAATTATTTCCGTTTTACTAGATAGAATGCTAAGATATTTTAAAAACACTGAAACTTGCCTTGAGCATTCATACTTTTGCAATTTCATTTTCAGTATTCCATTGCACCTAGTGTTTTACGTTATCAATTTTTCATTTCGTAAACTACTTTACCTTTTATATACCATTGGTTTACATTTCTAATGCTTTGCGTTTACACATTATTATATAGTTGTCAAACTGGCTTTAGTAAGAGAAGGTCACAATACTATATCCCTCCTTATAGCTTAAATAAGCAAATTTGAATTTTCATGAATTATTGTAGCTTTATGCACGCTATGTATCCTGTTTTTGTTTTAATTTTAATCTTAATTTTTCTTTTTATTATACTCGAAATTTTCAACTATTTTTCATTATCGTAAATGCAAAGGATGTATCGTTCCTATCAACAGCAAAAAATGAATTGCTGATTAAAATTATTCCTGATTATATTTTAATATATTTATTTATTAAATTTAACCGAGTATTTTACTTTTAGTGATTTATTACAAATGCTTTTTGCTAAAGGAAAATGAGTTTAGAAATTAATTACAAGTGTTGTGTTCTTATTTTTATTATCTAACATAAAATTTAATTTAAGTAAACTTATTTTAGATAAAATAAATGACTTATTTTAATAACATATTTTTCTTACATAAAATAAAACCTAAATAACTTCATGTGTTCATACTGGAAAATCTGTTGCAGGAGTATATGTTATATCATCTCTATAAATGTTTTTCCTGATGGTAATACGGCTTTACTAATGTGGTAGATCCTGCTTCTTCAACACAAAACTAAATTGACGTTTCTTTATGCATATTTTTACGAAATTTTAGCATAATGAATCCCATCGTTTCCTATGGTTTTACAGGTTAGTTTTTAATTCCTAATCACTTAGTGGTTTATTAAATCAAAATTAAATCACTAGTTATTTAAGTTTCCTTTACAAAACTAAATTGACGTTTCTTTATGCATATTTTTATGAAATTTTAGCATAATTTAATCCCGTCATTTTCTATAGTTTTACAGGTTAGTTTTTAATTCCTAATCAGTTAGTGGTTTATTAAATCAAAGTTAAATCACTAGTTATTTAAGTTTCCTTTACGAAACTAAATTAATAATAAAAACCATAATCATCATTTTCATCGGTTAACCAGTAACCTTCTCAAAAGACTGTTTTCAAGGAAACGCTTTTATATAAAACAAATTTAATTGATGAAGTCCAGCTTTAGTAGCCTTTTCATTATTTTTGATAAATTACGCAGTTTTTTTAAACTTTCGAAAAATTCTCTGAGTATACTTAAGAATCATTTGTAAATTATGATTTTGCTTTTCCTATATAATTGTTGTTGTTTTTCTGAATTTTATCCTGTGTGAGAAATTATCATCAACTAAAATATGATAATTCATGTTTCTTAACTTTGGTTATACTGCTAAAATTTCAAACATAGGTTTGAGAGTAGAGGGAGCAGATTACCTATCCTGACAGATGTTCAAAGTTCCAAAAAGACTTGATATCCTTGACGTGCTAGGTATTGATTAGAATTAGAGTTAATCACATACCCCTTATGCCAAAATAGCTGTCTGTTATTTTAGTTACGTAGACAGCAAGAGATAAAGTATTTGTTGTATTGAATGTTTAAAGAGATAAATTACGTATTTTACGTCTTTCCGCTTTTTTTTTCATTGAATCTTTCCTTCTATCTCTATTTGTATTCTGAAGTATACAATGCACTTAATTATGTATAGTCAGCTGGAAATGCAACTGATTAAATATGATTACGGAAAACACGAGTATGAATAAAGAAAGTCTGGCAGTAAACTGTAATCTCTAACAAAGATGTGACAGAACTTAAGGAACAGCAGCTAAAATACTCAAAATAAAATTAAGATTTACAATTTTTCTTCTTTGTTCCTTCATATAAAAATAATTTAAATATTCAGAACAGTTTTATAATTTTACAGTACAACATACATACATAACTACATGAACTTTACATACATACATAAATGTTATTGCAAAGCAAATCAGTATCTCTTATCTTATGAAACTTATTAGGACTTGCCAGTGGCGTAAGGGTGGTGGAGGGAGTGGTTCGACTCAAGCAGCACATTTTTATATGGGGCATATTTTGCGTGAAATATTATTTTAAAGAGTTTAATTAGGTGAGTCATCGAAGCAAAAAAAGAATAATTAGATTAAAAATTGCCGTACGAATTAAATTAAGAAGAAATTAGTGTTTACTCTATCTAAGTAAGTAATCACCACGTGAATTCTACAGCTACATAATTCTTTTATAGCTTTTTAATTTAGTCGAAACTTTTGAATGCAAATTACAGATATCAACTAAATTACGATCACAGTGACATGGATAAAAAAATTTTCTCGCTAAGAAAGAAGTATTCCAGAATTTTATTTCCCTTATTGTTATGGAAATCGAAACAGAAAACGTTTTGAATTATTGCAGTTTATTCTAAAATGCTATCTCTAGATACAAAGCTCCAAATATTATAATACTAGTGCAAAACCTTTTCTCCATTACTACAAGCGTTGCTACCTATGAAGTGTTTTCTAAATAAAAATCATTTAAGAAGTATTTGAACTACAAATATATTTTTTACGTGTTTACACAACAACAACTGGAGCAATCAAATAAATCTCTACAATGCAATGAATTGTTTGGTGAACAAAATAACAAGCAAAGTAACAATATAATTTTAAAACATTGGAATTAAGTTCTTCAAAAAATAAACGCAGAGTTTTAATTTATTTGCCTACATGCTGTTTTTGTAATTATTTATTTGTATATCAATAGGCTTGCAAACTCAGAGACCGCCCTGGGCGAAAAAAATTTTAGCTACTCCACTGGAATTTATATCGTGTTTTGTCTTTGATAATACTCTTTTACGGATGATATTCCGCTTTAAGTAAAAAATAGATTTTAAACAAAAGTTTGCTTTAACAAACTTACAGCGAGGCTTTAAATATATTGTTTATTCCTTTACATAAAGAAATAATTTGAATAATTTTAATTGTGGTTTTATAAATTTGTAGGATTACGAATCTTAACAAACTTAAACATTAAAGCCTGCACAGGTTTTTTTAAAGGTCTTTCTTTAGGTAAAAGGTAAACTTAACAAAAAAAAAAATTTCTTATAAAACTGAATAAATTAACCTTGTTTTCTACTCTCACGCATCTATTCCTTAAAATTTTCTAAATATCAGTTTAATTTTTAAAGAACCGTAGTATGTAACTGATCTTAAGGGTTAGTTTTTAAGAAAACCAAACCGCTATTTCCTGCGCGAATTTTACTCATATTTTTATGAAAAATTTACTTATCGCTTCCTGAGCAGCAACTATTGTTTAGATTTCAATTATAAGTATCCCGATACCTTGAGTTGCAAGTCAGTCATTTCTGAATAACAGTTAGTACCCGGAGCTCGAGGCCCTGTTACGAATAGGATTCATTGTTACGGATGCCTTTAGATATCATCCGACGGTGGAGGACTTTTTTAAACGCACTTCAGGAAGAAATAAATAGCTGTAAGCGCTCTAGCGCCACCTAGCAGTGAAGTTTGAAAAGAAGTTTCAAAGTGGATGCCTGAACTTGAACAAAGATTGAGTTTACACTGAGTAGAAAAGACTTTCAAAACACTCTCACATAGTTTTATAAAAATGGTAAATCATTTCTCGTAATTTTTGCTCATATTTTTAGCAAGTCAAATTAAAATGAGCTTAAATTTGCGAAGTTTTACATGTAAAAATTATATGCAATAGGAAATAGTTTTGATAACTGCTTAGAGGGCTTTAAAATGTTTTTCTGAAACTTAATGAATACCGATCAATATATAATATTATATACTACTGCAAGTGTTTTCAATTTACAGCTCTTAATGATTCTTTGTAAAAATGGGATATTTTCCTTTTAGTTTCATTAAAGTCAAAATTTATTTTAGCATGATATGCATAATATTATGGCGTCATTATATCTTCATCAATAATTGTAAAGTCTAATTCTTATTTCAGCTATTACACAAACTAGCCATAAATTAGATTTTGACAAAAAATAATTGTAACTATAAAAGAAAATCAAAGTTCTGAGTCAATAGATAAAATGAAAGTGTTAATTTGGTAATACGGGCGTATAAACGTACATAAATAAAAGTGAAAATGCTAAATGTAGAAAATCTTTTGAAGCATTTCATTTTCTGCATCTAGAACAAAGGAATCAGAAATATCAAATTCTGCTCATGAACTATAAATACAAAAACAGAGACTGGCATAAATTAAAGGGAGAAATAACCGAAACCAGCCATAAATTATAAAGAAAATTCATTTTCTGTTTTTGCTTCTTTTAAGAACTGTTTGCAAATTTCTTTTTAATTTATGTCATTCTGTGTTTTGCTATTTATAATTTATCATTGCGGTTTTGATCATTTTTATATTTTAAGGAAGAACTAATGCGCACGTTTTGAGCATTTTGTGCATTTCAGCGAAACTTTCGCGGCGGGAAGTTTCAGCATTGCTTTCAAATTAGTTGCAACAGTAAGTTTCAAAAGTTTCGAAAAGGGCTCTCAAAACATGAACTAAATAGAATTTTATTAAAAAATTAATTCTTCGAAGCCATTGAGGTATGAAAATTTTATTTTAATCTACAATTTTATTTTAAGTATTATCCAAATTTTAATAAATTTAATAAAATGACTTTTGCCCCTTAATTCTAGAAAATTTCGGAAATGGAGCTGAAACTTTTGGCGATGCTTAATTCTAAAACTGAGGGATTATTATTGAGATTATTCAATTATGGCTATCTGCCATAATTATGGCATATCTGCCATCACACGAGGGCTATCTGCCTAAAGGGAGGGGTGCCTTCGTGGAGGACTTTCTAAGGGAAGCTGGCTCGTATACACGTTACACATGGGGAAAACCACGAAAACTCCCATGCAGCCAGCCCGTTCGCGGGATTCGAATCTCGGACCGAACTACCAGTGTTCAGCATCTCTACCGCTCGGCCGCTGGTGGGCAATTCTAAAACTGAAGCTATCGTGTACTCATACAGTTGAGAACCTTGAATGATATGGAATTTTATCTGCAGAGTATGAACTCTGAATTTAAACAGTGGTATTCAGTACTCATTTCAGATAATCACTTATTTCCCCCATGAATTCCCGCATTTCTATAAAAATTGCTTACAGGATTAAAATTACTTACAGGAGCTTCATAGAGTTAATATACACGGCTCGGCAACTATAGTAAAGTCTTTAATAGCCAGCAGCTATGCTGTTTCAGTGACGTCAGCAGCACACAAACGAAAATGTATACTTTTTATTGACAAGATCATTTTCGCTGCATATCCCATCTCTGGAAGTGTTTATGCGTTAAAAATACCTTCAGAGTTCTACGATCCGAACTTTTAGAGCCAGAATAAAGCATGGAGGTTGAATGATGAATGGTGACGGTGTGGGTCGCAGTCTCTTAAAAGTCTGCGTTAACATTGGTTGTTCTTGAATATTACATCACTGTTAAAGACTACTGATGTATTGTAAAAGACCAAGTCCCCGCGGTTGATAAAATAGTTTATCTTGAGGTACTGTGTATCAGGACCACAATGCACTAGTTCATGTCACAGAACACATGTTAGAATAGTTTGAAAAGCTTGAAAATGAACCTGAGCATCATCTGTGTCTTGCATAATCAATCGCGTGGTCTCAATGCAACTGAATTTCTCTCGGTCATGTAAGACCATAGAACAGAAAAATATTTTCCATCTTCATCATCGAAAAGAGATGCCGGTCAGCTCCCTGCAGTATTAGCCTCCAAAAAGAAACTTAGACCACACTAATAAAATATCACACTCCAGATGCAGGTGTTTCAGCTTCATTATCCAATGGCACTTCCAAAATCGTGAGGTTATGAATTTTGAAGTTATTGAAATATGATCTGTTTTGATTACATTATACATATTTTATCCCTATAGTTATGCCTAATAATTAAATTTCTAGTTTTTAAATCCCTATAGTTAAATTTCATGTTCAAGTTCAACATTATGTTTCTGACTATAAGTACTAATTTAACTCTTAATATCGTTATCAAATAAAAAAACAATGTAGATGAGTTTATAATTATAGGGGAAATACAAGTATGTTACCCCAAATTATGTTTTTGTTCCAAAATGTGTGTTTTCTGCTTGGATGATGAAGTGATACAATGTTTAAGTAAAAGAAAATTTCTCTATTGTTCTGATGAATAAAAATTACCATTAATTTTTTCCTGGGCCAGACAGCTTATTATAAATTAGGCACAGTGCGATACGTATATTACAATTTGAAATAACAGCCAGTTTCAAAATTTTTGTAATTATATTCAATACCACAACAATGAGAACAATCATTAAATAATTTTTTGCAATAGAAATATGGACCTTTGTTTCAAAATACTTACATAATCATTCATGAACCGAAAGGTAAGAAAAATTATAAAATTTGTTAAACATTTTCAATAGAAATATAAAATATTTATCTGCAAATTTTGTTTTCAATTTTCATAAATGATCTAGAAAACGATGAGTTTATATAACAGTTCGTTTTAGTTTAATATTCGACAGCTAAAATAAATTTTCAGCATTTTGCATTTGCATTTAAATTGTGAAATGTCTTATTTAGTTACCCAAGCGGTACGTGTCAATATATTCTAACCCTAAAATTTTACTATGGACCTTTGGTACCTTACCTTTAGCCTTGTAAATTTAATGCTGTCCTTTGCAGGTAGTTTTAATACGCTATTTCACCAATTGTATCTCGGTGAAATAGCCCGGTTACTCTGTAACTACATCTCAGTATCACAACGATTAGAAAAACTGATCTTAGCTCTTCGATATCATGGCAATTAGAATACTGAGTATTTTTGCTTTACACTTCTTTTGAAATTATTCTGTTATGCTAAACTATTGTTACGTACAGTCGCTATCCTCTTAGTATTCTCCAATTTCTATGTTTCTCTACTAATTCTTCTGAAGTGTTTATTGCAGGTTGTCCTTGCTTTAGTTGTCCTTGCTCTTACTATGTGATAATTATTAAGTATTCTAATTCTTCGTATGCTCTAAATATGCTGCAAAATTTCTAATTCTTATTTTATTGAACCATTCTGTAATACTAAGTTTCTGATATTTTATTTTTATTGTGTAGCTGGTATGTTAAATTAAATTCTTTTGCCTATGGGATATTTTGAGCTTGGAGCGAAAATTTTTATAATTACTCTAGCAGCTGATTAGGTTATTTTTAGCTATTTAGATAAATATAATTTAGATGAATATTAAAGATATTTGTAATATATGTTCCTCTACGATATTTAGTACATTAGAAATTATGCATTAAACTCTTTTAATCTTTGTTATGTATACATATTTTAGAATACCTATTTATCCGTTATTCATACATTAATAAAAGCCGACCTCAAGCGTGTAATGAAGTTTGCATCATGTAAAATTGAATTTAATTATGGCGAAAATTTTCTTTACGGAAATTCAGTTTTGAATGTATTACACTTATTAAATTTAGACATGAAATCTTCCAATTTAACAAAATATATATATATATTAAACCACTTGGGAACATATATAGCTGAAAGACTTTTAAGCTTTAGAAAATTATTACTAAACATATATATTTTTGTTTCATAACTTTTTTTCAGTTTGATTATGCCGTACAACTCAGTAAGAACATATGTGCTGTTCAATGCGTAAGTTTCAGTTTCAAGAACAGAAATTATACAAGTTAGTTCTGGATGAAAATACAGGAATTAATAAAGAAATTTCTGAAGGAATTTCAGTTCATCCCTACCCTTAGGCAGACGCCTCTTGCGTATTTTGTCTTAACCTTTTAATGCATTCAACCGAGTTAACTCGGTTACACCAAACTATATTATTTCCGCGCACCCGAGTAAATACGTTCAAGATTTTCTTTTTAATACATGAATAAAACAGAATATATCCGCTACAGTTCTGAGATAAAATAAAGAAAGAGGTTAAATGAGTTTGTGTTAAAATAAAGGCTAAAAAATTGGCAGAGAAAAATACTTTCAGAATTTTTATTAGTACATTAAAGGACTAATTAATTAATCTAACCTAAAAATCCCTATTTGATTAGTTAATAACAAATAAATTTCATATATAGGAAACAAGATTTCATATATTCACTCACATTGAAATATTAAGTAAGCATTGTTTCAAATATGAGTCTTTCACTGCACTATAGCTTATGAGTTCAAACTACAAACTTTAACAGTTGAATCTGAAATGAATAAATATAATACAAATATTCAAAGGAACTTATATCAGTCTAATTTAGTGTCAGTACATCATATTTTCTTTACAAGGCTACATAAAAATTTTATGCATATTTAGCGCTTTCATCATTAGTGTAAACATCTATAGCAACAGCCCGAACAGTCCTCCAGATCTACTGTTTCGAAATATACCGATTTCTCTGACTTCGAAATTAACTTATGCGGGTGTGGAGAATTAAGGCATACATTACTCTAGATTCTAAAATCACGGTTCGGAGGAAGTTATGTCCTAACGAAAGGGTCAGAGCTTTTAGGACCGAGTGGATGTAGCCAGAGGATCGATAGGATCGAAACTAAGCCAAGATTTTCCCGTGTCTTGGACTTGTCAGAGGGCTTCATTCCTGACCATCCTTCACGTCAATCAGACTGCCTTTTATCACTTTATCACTCACCAGTTTATACTGAATGCGAAACTGTGGTAAATGCACTGGAAATCTGTCTCGTGTAAAGGGATGATGGGATGGATTTATGTCTGGCGTTAGTATTCGAGGCTGAACCCACTTAACAGGTCTCTGATAAGCCTACGTCACATTTCAAAGCATTAGATGTTTAAGACCACATGTCCCTTTGATTAAAAATCCTTGTTTTATTTCTGGTAGCATTTGTCTAAGTATAAAAACTTTTGAGGATCTTACAGGGTTTCCAATTCATTAAAAGGTAAAATGTGTCTATAAAAATGTGTTTGTTGAGATTTATTAGTTAAAAGAATTCGCTGTAAGGAGATGAAATTTTTGTTTTGCTTTCGAGAATTGCAAAATAACCTCTTAAATTTCAAAGGAATGTCGTTAAATATATTCGTAATACTTGCATTTATGCAGATATTAGATAAGAACATTTTTTTTATTTGAGAGCATACACTACAAATTGTAAATAAAACAGATAATTCTGCTTGAAAGAAAGATTCAGTTATTTATCGTTATGGCTGTTTTCCAATATGTTGTTCATGAATATCCACATCTTCCCCTTAACAGTTATACATATAAAACAATTCTAAATCTTAATTGTGTAAGACAGATTTTAAAACAGTAATGTAAAAACACAGCAATTGTATTTAATGTGACAGTGCGTTTTTCTTAAAATATAAAGGACTGTGTTTTACAGAAACAATTTTTTAATACTTCAGTTTCCAAAAACTTAGCATTTTATCGTTTTCTAAATAAATTATCTCTGTATATAATAAATACTCATTTTTAAAGAAAAGCATTTATACATCGACATCTCGAAAAAAAACTTCCTTATTACATGTTGTGGATATTACAAGAATAGTCCGTTCCATTACTGATTATTAGAAATTAACTTACAATTAGCTGTTCTGCATAACTGTACTATAACTTTGCGAAATTTTTGTAAGACAAAGTATGAGAAATATTACATAATTAAAAGCTTTAAATAAACTGAAGCATTGAAGACTCATCTGTGTCTCTACACCAGAAAATTACTTCAATGATCATCCCATTAATTTCCCATACGAATTTGTAAGAAGCGTGACTCTTGTTATATAGAAACCAAGCATTTTCTGGGAAGACATTAAAATTATAAATATATATCTGTCTATATATATATATCAGGTTCAAAGGAAATGAGTGATCTAACTCATCAGTAAGAAGACATGAATTCTTCCAAGTAATGTAATATATGAAAAATACTAAGTAAAAAAATCTAAGATAAAAAGACTTTGATCTGTATGTAGAATTGATCTGCATGTAGAGCTCCTTTCCTTTGAATTTCATTTAAATTTAACAGCAATTTGCGCTAAGTTTTTACTTTTAGTACAATCGTACTTACTTCTTACCTCGTTGACTGCTTCTTTTGTCTATATATCTATATCTATATCTATAGATATATATATATATATATATATATATACATTCTGTTTACACGAATGAATTTTAATATTTTAATAAAATGTTAAATAGTTTAAAGATAAAACAGGAATTTGGCTAAAAGGATTTGGTTGCTGACTGACATTTGGTTATCATGAATAGGTAATTATAAATTTAATGATGCTAATTTTCGAAAATAAGAATGGTTTTCAGGGGCTGCAAAAGATAATCCCCCCAAAAAAATGTCTAAATCAATGCTAAAATTATACTAGAAATCAAAAGATAGTTAAAACTATTATGCATTACTGCAATAATTACCCTGAAACTATCCTTACTTAAAATAATACAGGAAAATATAAAAGGAGAATAAAATAGAAAAAAAAATATTTGGAGCAGCAACGAATTTTACAGCTCAGTTACAATAAACTAATCTAAAAGTTATCAGATAATAGCAGGTGACAAGCATATTCCACAAGTATTTGCAATTTTCACAGCAGTAATTGTAAAAACATATACTTATAAAATACTAAGCAGATATATATATATATGTAATAATAAAATTCCATAGTCAAGAATACACTTAAAATTCTAACTGTATGTTCTTTTCATTTTTAATGGCGACGTTCTCTTATTTGAAAGTACGTGGAATTAAATCCACAGCCCCGTAGTCAAGTTGTTTTTCCCGCCTTTTCTACACGTACAGTTATAGAATGTTCTGGAAATATTTAAAGCGAACTTGATTGGCTGACGAGGCTGACGTCATTTCTTGGAAGCTCCGCCTTTCCAGAGGCTATAAAAAGACTCGCAAAAGAATATCGGGGCTTTTTCTTTAATGTCACGATGCAGTAAACTTCATACAAAAAGTTATTAGTAATTCTTTTTTATTTACTCCGGATATCTGATTTTGTAACTGCTATTTTCTCCTGAAATATAATAAATGGATCCTGTTTTTTAAAACTTATCGTCTGATAATTTAACCTACGACAAAAGCTGGTACATCACATATATATATATATATATATAAAGAGAAAGACATTCTATTATAATCTGTTCATTACGGAATTCAATTAATTATTCAAAACTATGTGTCTGTAGGTAAAATACTTTTCTTGTTCTCTGATATTAAACAGATTGTTCTGAACAAATTAGAATAATGAAAAACACAGCAATGAGGTGAAGAGAAATTTGTTAAAATTTTTATTTACGTAAGGTGCAAGGCCAGATATCGCACCACCCTTCGAACGTGAAGGTAGCTCAATATTTTGTTTCATTTTTAAAAAAAGGATAACGCACAAACAGACATAAAATTTGGATTTAGCATCTGCACATTAAAAACTAGTAAGATATATTTCAGTAAGAATGCGTTACATTTCATAAAGTACAAACACTTTTGAAATGTATCTTTTTTACCTTATTCAATTAAAATGCATCATTTAACTGAATTTTTTTATTTTTCTAAAAATTAACTCATTTAACACTAAGCTCAAAGCAATGCACAAGTTCAAAGCTAGTCACTATTCTGCACAAACAATGACTTAAGAAATCATAACACGTGCAGCGGGTAAAAAATTTTAAATACGATGTCCAAGCACAAATTACGTCTTAGCATTTATTAATTCTCGTTTATTTCTTTTTCAATAAGTAAATCTTTTCAGACTTATTAAAAAGTAAAAGAGGAATTTTATTGCAAGTTTCTTTTTAAAAAAATTTAGGTATGTTGTGTTAGATATATTTCGCTGTAATTGCGTATATATCTCGATACTTTAAAAAGGCAATAGTGAGCAATAGAAGTTAGCTAGGACTTTTACTTAAAATGCAAAATGAAATATGTCATTTCCAAGACTATTTACCATACAATAAAAAGTGCGGAACAGTATTAAGTAATATTGATTTCACAAAAATAAGGAACAACAAACTATGGAGTTAATTTTTACGCGTAAATTTTAGGCCTGTATTCAATCTGATTTAAGTTATTGTCGTAAATAATAACTACAAAGACTTGTGCATTAACTTGTTGCTACTCATGTAACTTGATCTTGGAATGTGTCTGGAATCTTACGTGTGTACTGAGATAAACGAAATACCAGAAATTTTTATTTTGATTAAAAAACGAAATACTCCAAACATATGCATTCTTAACATAAAGTTCTATTTGCGTTTTAAAAGTACTTAAGTAAAATACAATAACAGTTCTCATTAGTAATAATATAAAGTTCTCATTAGTAATAAGGACTTTTGTAATCAATTTTTCTCTTTGAACAAAAAGTTATTCTTTTTAATTCAAGCTGCAACGCAAAGCAAGATGGTTAAATAGCATGAATGTTATACTAAAATTCTTTGTATTATGTGCGATTAACATACTAAAGTAATTCAACAAAAGTACCTTTTGTTATATTGTTTCCCATAAGTTTACTTTTGTTTAGAGGTGGATGAACATCTTTCTTAAAGTGAATTTTTTATAGTTCTCTCTCATTGTCCCCAGTTTTAACATAGTAACATTACCTCTGTATTTACTCACAGTTGATTCACGAAATACATCACCTATTACTTTATATCTACGCAGCAGTTAGTTATTTCATTAAAACCGTACATAAAATTTGGAAGTTATGGCCCTTTCACGAAATGTCCATGCCACCCAATCGGGTTAGAGGAGCCTAATGCGGTACCAAAGGACTCGGGTTCGAATTTCGCAGAAGGCATGGATATCTGTAAATGTATAGTGTCTTGAGCAGAAAGTCCTCTCGTGTGGTTTCGTGGTAGGGGAAAGAGGTGGGAGACACTCGGTCCATCGCCCGGTTTGCTCTCCCTCAAAACTTGGGCGGAAGTAAAGGTTCAATCTCCTTGATGCTCTGGTAAGCATTCTTCCATGAAATACATGGATAAATCAACGAAGTTTCCATTAGATATGCTCAAAAGCCAAAGAGGTTTTTAAAAGCATGAAATCTACGTATTTATTACTAGACGTTTGTTAAAATGCGGACTCCGTTTTTGATACGTGAAACGTGATCACATTTTTCATTTATCTAAACAATAAAACAATGATGGTACAAATATCCCGAATTTCAAGTTTCAAACTCCCACTTAAGTCTACAGAAATAAATACCATTGCCAAATATGACGGCAGTAATCATACAGCTGCAAACCAACAAAACACTGTCAAACCAAGAAATCGAATAAATAAAATACACGCATTCATTACATGCATAAGTACAATTAGCAAAGTAAATCCGAAAAATAAAGTCAAAAGCCGGAGTACCTGATACCATTCCTGTCTTACATACAATCTCCTTAGAGTACCCGAAGCTTATAGAAGCTTCCCAATTTGAGCTTTCAATGCCACATTTCAAAATAGCTAAGTGCATTTATTACAATTTAATATGAGTATGTAGAATTACATTGGTAATTTTATAAATCTAAAGAAATGCAATAGTCATAAAATAAGTAAATATTGAAAAGGTATAACTGTTTAATAAATTTAGATCTATTGCATATTTTTGATTAACGAAAAAATTATCCCAAAAGGATATTAGTAAAATGGATTTTATGTATATTAGGAGTCCAATGCAAAGAAATCACTTTAAATAAAAAATTCAGAAATTTAACGTAAGCATCAGCAGTCAGGCTTGAAAAAAAATTATTTTAATATTTTCATCAAGAAAATTTTCATAATTGTAAAAAGTATATTTTATTTTTTAAGCTCAGGATGAAGGCTAAATAAATTTTATTATACTTGTATTTGTAAATTATTATCTCAAACCAAAATTAAAATATCATTAATATGTTTGTAGTTTATGGTAATTTAAACAGCTGCTTGTTTACATAATTGTTTGTATGGTAACAAAATTAATCCTACTGCTGAAGAGAATATTATTGAATTATTTATAATTAACAATATAATTTTATCATTCATTCCTTTATAATATTTTTGTAAAATTCTTTAAGTTTTTCTCATAATAAAATTCCTCCTATAGTAGACTTTAGATATTTGTAAATCTTGCATGGTTCGAAGCTTTCTAATGAAGATAAATTTATTACATTTTGTTACTTTTTATAGATTTATTTTTTAATATCCCTACATAGAGTGTACTGTCACACATTATTGTATTTTTCACATTGCATAATTTTATAACTTTTTTAATAAAACAGTGTTATTTTAACTTAATTTTGTCATATTAGGTTTGGGTATTTTCAATTAATAATATATATATATATATATATATCCAATCAATATTATATATATATATATATAAACACAGAAAGAAATAGAGAAATGCTTAATATTCAGAAAAAGAGGAATGCGTGCGTTTACTGAGTTGTTAATCAGAGGTTTTTATTATGCACTTTAAATGTAATTTTTAAGTAAAATAAAACATTTTATATTTTATAAAGAAAATCAGGCTCCTTAAGAAAACAAAAAAATAACTGTAATTGATTTCTCTTTTGAATATGAATTAATTCACTTGTGACAAATACAAAATATAGCACAAAAAAAGATAGAAATGTTGATTGTCTTTTTCCTTTAATTGATTTTTAACCATAGAAATGTTTCTTAAAGTTTCACATCTTAGAGAAAAAAAAAAAAGAGAAACAATTCTTATTTCTCTAATCATAACTTAAGACAGAAATGAAAGTTAGGTACTAGTGCGCAAATTACTGAAAGATAAATTTAATGTCAGAAAAATATAAATTTTGGAGCATCGGTTTTAGATTTAGTTTTCTTTCAAGAAAGATATAAAGATAGATAAAATTTGAATTTTGATGTTCAGTAAAATGTAATTTTATATAACCTATAATATGGAACACATCTGACATTTCAAATTGAATTTTAAATGCATTTTAATAAAAAAAATAATTGCAAGTATTCAGCATGTTGTTTAGGAAAATGTTGGTTTTGAATTTAATTTGTTTTGTAGGATGTATCCGAATTTTTTAACATGTTGAATACTCTGTTTTGAAGTGCGTGCAAAAGATTTCAATTAAAAATTTTTTAATTGGAACTATTTATTATAAATTTTATAATTGATTTTAGTTACCTTTGTTTTCCAATATTATGATGTTATAACATTTCTATACTCGAAATTTTGCTGAAGATTACTGGAAAAACTTTAACCGCCACTTGTATGTTTTAGTACCTCAAAGTAAGTTTAATTTTTATTGTAAATGTTAATTTTTTAAATGTATACTTTATAATTTTATAAAGCAAGCAAACACATAAATAAAAAATATTTTGCATGTAGTTTAGTTATATAGTTGTATAAACTATTTTGTTTTAAATTATGTTTATTTGAGCTGTTAATTAAACATAAATGGTGAAGCCGTAAACCTAAAAGATACTAAGGTAATGCCTTAACGTATTTCGTGAATTTAGTTTAGAACCTTCTTTTAAATTGCATGCTTGAAGATCATAAAATTTAGTAAAGTTTTGGAAATATGATGGAGAATGGAACTAAATGGTAAAACACTATTTTCTTAGAACACGAAAGTTTGGAAAAAATAAAATTTTTACTTAACATTCTTACTCCTAAATCCTAAACTCCTAAAGTCCATATCTAAAACGTACAATATTCCAAATAATTTTTCTTTCTTTCTTTTTTAACAGACAAATCAGTTTAACAATTCTATTAGATTTCAATTAGTATGCTGTTTGCCGCAGACTTTCTTATATCCCCATTTTTCCGGATAAATTTTAACTGCAAAGTTCTATGAGTTTTAAGACATCTTTTTAAATACTTAAATATATAATTATTGTATTACTGTCAGCTGAGTGCATTAATGCACTTTGAGGTTTAACTTTATATTACTCATTCCAGATGAAATTACTCAGATAAAAGGTACTCAGAAAAAAGAAAGCTGAAACATGACTATGCTTTAGTCAATTAAGCAAAATATTTTGAAAAACATGCTTTTATATGCATCTACATAAAATTTTAAACATTCGAATAAAGCAAAATGCAGTGTTCTTCAAAATTACTGATCCGATTTTAAATGGTTTTATTTTTTTAATTTAGGAGTGAGAGGTAATAAAAGGATGGAACCTTATCTATTGAAACATAAAGTCATTCTGCCTTTATAGCCTCATGCAGCAATAGCACAGACAGTTTACTTTTACATACAACGTTCTAATCCAACGAGAAAAGTTATATTGTATCAGATGAACTAAGAACCTTGCCTTTTGAAACATTAATTCATTCTGCCTTTGCAGTTTCATGCAACAATAGCATAGGGAGTTTGCTTTTACATAGACATCCTGTTCCAACTCCCCCAGTGATACTGTACTCGAATCATGAAAGAATTCCATAATTTCACCAAAACTGGAAGGAATAAGACTACAGGTAAAATCTCGAAAAGTGCAGCTCACAAAAAGCCTTCTACTGCATACTTGTAATTTTCTTAAAACGCCGTTGCATGAAATTCATTATACAATGATAGTAAAGACCTTCTTTTCTCAAATTCTATGATACATTTTTCTGTTTCAAATGTGTCAGAATAATATACCGTAAATAGGTATGAAAATATTCTCTTCTAAAATCGGATCAATCCTTTTGAATAATCTTATATCAACAAAAAATATTTAAAGAACCACTTAAGATTAAAATAACATACGTATGTACATATGGTGCAATAAACATAAAAATGTAATTGAATAGCACAGAATGTTTCTGAAATACAAGTATTATGGGAAACATTTTTTAAGAAAATTTTTCTTTCAGGGGTAACATTTTGGAACGCTGATATTATGTCTAGCATAATAAAATCGAGTCATAACATTTTCAATAACTATGCATATTGATAATAAAGGCATTTTCCCAATAACAACTAAATTCATAAATAGAGATTTTTACAAAGAACTATTTCGTAGTGAAAAGAGTTACAATAAAAAATTACTGAAAGTGTGACAAGCATACGCATAATAAAACAAATGACAAACACAAAAGACAAATTTTTCACTTACCATTGTCATTTCTTTTTAGATGATCACTGTCCCAGTAGTTTTTGAATAATGGACAAATAATCCTGAATATTTAAAACACTTCTTTGTCAAAGAAAACAAAATTGTCCTTTGCCACCTCACTGTCCATTATAATCCACAACTAAGCACAAATTTTCAAAAAGGTCTGAAAAGGAAACACATAAATAAGAGTGAAGAAATTAGGTTTGTAAAATTTCACATTTCTAATTTTAATTATATATACACATTCTCAAAGAGTATTTTAAATCTCAACTACAGATTATTAATTTAAATTTATGTATCAAACTGAACTGCCTTCTAATATCTTAATAAAAAATCTAGCAGAATATCCACAAACTGCAGATTCCTTTATACTTTCATTTTATGGCAATTCGAAAATGGCGTAAGATGATCACATTTACTCAATTAGTGAGAAACATTATAAAAATAAAAAAAGTTTTAAAAAGTTTTTAAAAAATCCAGAAATCCACTCAAGAAGTATAAAAAAAAGTTAAATGCCATTTGCGAAGGTTCAGTAGCTTTTTGAATTAATTAGGGTTAAAAAATTGCAAGGGTAACGTGATGTTTATTTTGCACCGAATATTAAAAACAAAACTATATATGACGTTGTTCAGATAACACAAAAATGAAGTATAGAAAAAGAAGTGAGAAAAATATAATTTCTCATTATGATACGTGCAATATTCTAGGCTTTGTTTGAAAAATTGCCGGTATTATCTTTGAATCGAATTTCTCAGATTGTGAGTTCCCTTAAAGTATGAGATAAATATATATATATTTTATTAGATATTTTATTTTTCTACAGGAGATGCAGATAACTAAGTAACGAAGTTGACAACATCAAAGCAGTTCAGTACTGTTTAAGTTATTATTTAACGCTAATTTGACTTTTTGAGCCAGACTGTTGGTGAAGATAATGGTCATAAACCACGAGAAAAGGGAGACGGAAGAGACATTAAGCCAAGTTAAAAACTGAAGCCACACTCAAAAAATCAGAAAAAGAACTATGCCATTTCTTTCAAAGTATCTGTAAGGAAAATAAGGAAAACTATTTTCATTTATCTGTCAAGTAAAAACAAATAAAAGCGATGAAATTGGGATAAAGCAAGCAACAAAAGCTGAGAAAATATGAGTGAAAATTAAAGAAAACATAATAACGAACCAAAAGCAGGAAATTTTAATTCTCTCTAGTAGTCGCTATAGGCATCGATTAAACTATCTACATATTAAGCACAGGATTCGTCGAAGCATGAGTGCATCATAGGTAATGCGTGGGGTTTCCAAAATGTTTTGGAGAAAATAAAGAACAAAACAAAGAGTTTTCTCCTACCTGGAAAGGCAAAATTCTTTAAATCAAATCTTCCTTTCTCTGAATGTCTCCTATTCTCTTAATTAAGCTATCCGGTTAATTATCCACAGAATATACTGCATACCATTGAGATAAAGGTAACACATAAAACACTCTCTAACATGCTTAATCAGCCTTATAAAGCACAATGTCAGATGTTTTTCATTTTCGTGACATTCACTGCATTAAATATTATAATTATTGTCCAAAGAAGTTCTCAGGAACGATTTTTTCTGTCATTCCTCTAGTCTATGAAAGATGATAATTATGTAAATTCGCTACATTTATATTCTCCGAATTTGTAGAAATCCATTCAAAGTACAAAAAGCAAACCATACGGATTAGCACTTATCCCTCAGTTAATCTCAAGTTATCCCTCAGTTAATCTCAAGTTATCCCTCAGTTAATCTCAAGCCCTTGAATTTCATAAGCTTGTGATTTGAGATTCTTAAATGTTTTCACACAGCAGTTCAAGACATGACTATTATTTTTGTTAAAAATTAAGAACATCAGAATTTAGGCTGCTCTTTAATTTCTATACTGCATCAGATTGTCATCTACACTGCACATAACTGGAGGTAAAGTGAAATCAAATGGGGAAAAATTCTCAGTGTCTTATTTTTATCGCATATTTTACATTTCCTACCATACAGATATCTCTTCAAGAGCTCTTTAATTAATCTCTTTGACTGAACAATATTGTTTTGCCAAATAACTGTTCAACATCTCCCTTCAAGATGTAAAAAAGGCTTTTTTTTTATTTATTTTTTCCATTTAGAGCAGTAAATATTCTATTTCTATAAGGTATTTCTTTCGCCTTCCTAGCGTGCCTTCGCGGTGTTATGGTTCTGTACACTGGGCCGGTATTCCAGAGGTCCGTGGTTCGATTCCCGGCGAAGGCGATTGCTCACCTTTCATCTCTCCGGCTTTTCCAATTAACCTAATGTCTCTACAGTGGCGCCCGAACTAAAAGGGTATTGGATGATGATTCTCCTCACTCAGGATTTAGCGATTGGATCCACTAAAAACACCAGTCGCCCTTTAAAAGGGGGAGTATATAAGGTATTTCTCCAGCATTCCTAGCGTGCCTTCGTGGTGTAGTTGTCAGCACACTGAGCCGGTATTTCAGAGGTCCGTGGTTCAGTTCCCGGCGATTGTTAATTTTTCATCTCTCCGGCTTTTCCAATTAACCTAATCTCTCTACAGTAGCGCTCGAACTAAAAGGGTGTTGGATGATGGTTCTCCTCACCCAGGATTTGACGACTGCCTCCCCTAAAAAAAACTCCAGTCGCCCTTTAAAAGGGGGAGTATATAAGGTATTTCTCTTGCCTTCCTAGCGTGCCTTCGTGGTGTAGTGGTTCTTCACACTGGGCCGGTATTCCAGGGGTCCGTGGTTCGATTCCCGGAGAAGGCGATTGCTCATTTTTCATCTCTCCGGCATCCAAACAAATTCCTAATGTCTCTACATTCCTTTAAGTTTTAAGCCCTAAAGAGGATGTATTAAAGTCATTCCAAAGCTTAAATCAAACTATACTTATCACGTCTTCTGCAGATGATGTGTTAAAATAACAAAATGACGCAATGAAGCATTTAAAATGGAATTTAATTAAATTACTTTATGTAAAAATGCGATGTACGACGTAATTGAACAAGCACAATTACCTGGGTAGAGATTGGAATGCAAATTAAGAAATTCAGTAGACGAGATTTTCGACTTGATTACACATTAAGTGCTGGGGAAAATATTGCAAAGGATTTCAAAGCACCAAAACTCATGTATCCATATAACGAAACGCATATGAAACTCTTGAACAGCAACTCGTGTGTGTTTATGGACCTTCTTGACAACTAACCATACGAATTCATTACATTACAGTAAATTGCAAGGAGTTATATAGGTATACAGAGCTTCCCAGATGCAATGTGTAAGAAGTACCTTTAAAGCATTCTCTGAATGTTCTATTGACAACTTATTGCCCTCAACTTCTCTTTTCACATATTTCTTAGAAAACGTTCGGTTTCATTTTGAATTAATATATTCATTGCAAAAAAATTATTACATTAAAAACCTTCCTCCATTCAACTTATAATTTATTATGCTTCTAACTTCTCGTTTCATATCTTCTTTAAAACATTTTCTATTTTTCCTCTAAATTAAAACAGATATGAACTTAAAGCGAATTCAAAACGCTCAGTTAAAGTTTGATAGTGTTTTCAATTTTAATATGACTTCATAACTGCATTACTATTAATTGCAGTTTCATTTTGCGTAAAACTCCAATTACACAGAACATTGCCCAATGCACAATGATGTCACTAATAACCTGTTACCCAAGTTTATACAAAGATAATGCCAAATCCTTTTGCAGAGGAAACAGAAATTCTTTAAGAGCTTGAATGCGGGACTTTTAATATGCATTTGCTTACTGAAAGCGTTCGAAATTAATGCGGGAGAGAAATTTTTGTTTGCTGTTCATTCACTGCGTTCAACTAATCCCTTAATCTCAGTGCGAAGTATTTTGCTCTCAGGATTAGTGCTATTTCCGAGATTGAATAGTTCATATCATTAGCGTTTAAAAGTCTTTGGAATTTTATTTTTGTTTTAATTTTTCAAAGCGTTACATGATTTGTCTTGAATTTGACTGTCGTTCATTAATATGTCTGTTGAATTTTTGAAGCAGCATAGATCTGCTGCATTACAATTCATTCCTAATCCCTCCTTGAATGAATTATAAGAGAAAGACGTCTGGTGTTTGCCCAAACTAATCTGAAACAATTATACTTGATTATTTATTCAGAATTCTGACTTCAGTGTTTTCTAATCGGCGTTCTAGTGCTACAGTTAAAATTTTAAATTGTGAAAAGGATATTTTAAAAAAGCGTAAATACCGTTAGATACATTTTGTTTTCTTTAGCTCTCATATGAGTGTTCTTCCAATTTTTGAAACATTGCTAAAAATTTAAAATAATGTAAGTTGAAAAAGTAATAAACACAGTTTAGTAGAGTATTTCAGTTTATATTTTTTTCATGATAAGTCATAAGATTTCAAAATCGAAACGTTTAAGCTGAATTTAAAACATATTTTCACAAATATTTAAGAATACTTTTTGTGATAAACTGCGCAGTATTACTATCTAAAATTTAGAGCTCTGAAATGAAGAACAGTTTTGGCAATTCATTTTTATTAGGTTACCGCATAAGAAATAAATGGATTTGAGATGAAATGATTTTCATATCATGAAACACTTCCAAATATGTATATCGTGTATTTAACATTAAAATTTAAATAACCCTGCAATTTTTCATGGAGTAATTTGAAGTCTTGTTCTAACTATCTAGTTAGTTGATGTATGATCGGGACGAAGCATGAGAATGAGTCAAAATCGGATCCTTTTACTTTACGAGTTTAAACTCAGCACAACTCAACGGAGACAGCCAGAAGCATCAGCAGAGTATTTGAAGCTGACACAGTAATCAAATGAACGAATCATGCAACGATAGTCAAAATTTGGTTTCGGCGGTTGAAAATTAACAGTATGGATATTTAAATTAGCCTTTGACAACTGTGAAATGGGAGTGTTATCGGGTCCGCCATCTTTAAATTATGAGAGACATGACAAAAAATTGAGCATATTCGACCGTTTTCTGTCACTATCACTATTTAGAAAGGGTTCTCCCTTTTTATGGCGGACACTAGCGAATTTAGGCTTCCGCCATTACTAAGGACAGAAGCGGAGATTATTTTATTATAGTAGCATCTTATGGGCGGCCACTTTTACTTCCAATGAAGCGACACCCATGCCTTACCCAGGATTCGAAGCCAGGTCTTTCGGTATCGCACTCGGCTCCCCTAACCACTGTACCGTCTAAGCAGCAACGGTCTTTTATAAAAGCGGCCCACCAGCGGCCGAGCGGTAAAGACGCTGAACACTGGTAGTTCGGTCCGAGGTTCAAATCCCGCAAAAGAGTTGGCTGCGTGGGCGTTTCCGTGGTTTTACCCATGTGTAACATGTATATGAGCCAGTTTTCCTTAGAAACTCCTCCACGAAGGCATCCCTTCCTTTAGGCAGATAGCCCTCGTGTGCTTTGCCATAATTCAATAATCCTAATCCTTTTATAAAAGCAATGGAAAAGACTCCATGAAAATTCTGGACATTTGCAATTTTTTGCTGTCTCGGAGCATAAGCATTCCACTTTTTATCAGAATAATAGCAGGAGATCAAAAACAGATTTTATGTGATAATCTCTGCCAGTCTACTCAATGGCTGTATACTGTTACGCATTTGGTATTTAAATAGCTAATGTTAGTTGAATTATAAATAAAATTGTTTTATTCCCTCTGCAGTGCAGCACGTGACGAATATTAAAAGAAAGCTAAGCCGGAAAATTAAAATACAAGAGCGCGTGCATTTAACATTTAATAAATAAATATCTCTTTTTGATTTCGAGAAAATTCCAGAAAATTCTCGAGCACGATTTAAAATCTTATAAAAAGGAGGAAAACCTCTCAATTCGATTATTGTTGTAGTTAGTTTGTTTGTTGTTGTTTAAGAGTTTGTTTAGAAACTGTTCTTGTTGACTGTAGCGAATTCGCGGATTAGCTTTCTCTAGCTGTTTTGAATCAAGTTCTCTTGAACGTTTGAGTAGTTACAAGATAACTACTGTGAGATATTGCAATACTAATCGAATATCTGAGGAAATTTAACATTTTTGTTTTGATAATAATAAATTTTGTTCATTTTTCATCGGACTTATGCATTCATTTCGTAACGAATTCGTACGCACGCAACAATTTTTGTTGTCAGGAGTGGGATTTTGAATGCCAATAACTAAAGCGATGGAAGAACAATTCAGACAATTGATGACGGCATTTGCTGCATTCTAAGAAAAGCTGGAAGGGGTTGCAACTCTGTTAAATAGGAGATGAAATCGGGTCAGAAAAAGATGGAAGCTGGCCAAGAATCAGTTAAAGAGGAGATGAAGTGTGTTCATGAAAGATTGAAACAGATCAAGAGGAAATCAAAAGAGAAATTACCTGTATACAAGAAAAAAAATTTGATTCTATGGAAGGAAGAATAGACGCTGTTGAAAATAAAGTTGAAGAAGTTCAAGAAAGAGTTTCTTCTGTGAAGGAAAAAATAGAAAAGATAGTTTCTGCTGTGGAGCAGCGAATCGAAGGAAGAGTTTTGGCCGTCCAACATCGAATCGAACAACAAATTGAAGAAAACGTATCTGTCGTCCAAGAACATATCGAACAACAAACTGATGACAGGGTGTGCTCGAGAATTTTCTGGAATCTGCAGTTGCCAAAGAAGTTGATAATTTAAAGAAATTCGTAGCGACGGCAGGGAGCAATTCGGAAGGCTTTAAATTTCTAACCATGCCTACTCGTCCCTTTCTGAAGCTGTGTACATATGATGAGAAAACCTCCTGGCAAATATATAAGACTCAATTTTCTATAGTGGCGGAAGCAAATGGATGGGATTCCCAAGCTAAGGCCTGTCATGTTGCCACTTCTTTGAGCGCAGACGCAGCGGATATCCTTCAGACTCTTCCCGAAAACCAAAGGGTAGATTTCGAAGCTCTGTCCGGCGCATTAGAGTTGCGGTTTGGAGAGAAATGTTTGAAAGACTACAGCAGTTCAATTAAAATCTAAGTTTTCTAAAATCTAAAGTTTTCAATTAAAATCTCGTCAACAGAAACCTACCGAAACACTTCAGGAGCTCGCCACAGAAGTTGAAAGGCTGTCCCATCTCGCCTTTCCGGAGTGCCCGACAGAAACAAGGGAACTCCTGTCCCTGCAATATTTCATCGACGGCATCCGGGATCCCGAAATGCAGAAAACTCTGCGAATGGCGAATGTGAAGGACATAAAAAGCGCTCTGTTGTACGCCATGAAATTCGAGGCAGCTCAGCAAGCAACTCGTAGAGATCGTTACCCAGTCATAGCTGTGCGAGTCCACGAGCCAGTTAATCAACTGATGGCTCGTTTAGATGATTTAACCAGAGAAGTCAATGCTTTGATACAGAGTAGGAGTGAGAACAAAGTGGCTCTAAGGTGTTGGAAATGTGGTATTGAAGGGCACATACAACGGCATTGCAGAACACCCCAAGGCAAGGATAATAAAATGGATGATTTGATAAGACCAGTGAATGCCTTGAGACGGAATACTAGTGAGAAGAAACTAACCCTTCAGACTGCGTCTGGTGACAAGATCGACATAGCTGGGAAGTTAAACGTGAACATCACGTTTGGAAGTGTCGCCTATCATCACGTGGCATATGTGGCGGATATTACAGATCCATGCGTACTCGGACTGAACTTTTTAAGGAAATATAATTTTTCCTTAGACTTCAAAAACAAAAAACTGCTTTCAGCGTCTGAAGACATGACTATCCATCCCAAGAAGGGATCCTCACCTGGAAATGCCGACACCTTGTCCGAAAGACCCAGCTCGGGAAGCTGCCGAAATCATACTAGGGCCGAAAAGAAACGCAAGACTACCAGCTATTCTCCATCACAGATGCTCTTCGTCTGCCTTGTGACCGCCTATTTGATCGCCATATGGATGCGCCTTCATCGCCTGAGGATTACATCCAAGATGCTCAGGCCCGTTTTGAAGTGATGCACCGTTCCGCACGAAAGCGAGTCAACTTGGCGACGGAGAAAGTGAAGTCCAGATACAATACGAGAGTTGCTGGACATAGTCCAACAAAGGAGACAAGGTGTGGTTGTGGAACCCGATTCGACGAAAAGGAGTCAGGCCTAAATTACAGTCACCTTGGGATGGTCCGCTCACAGTCCTAAACAGGCTGAATGACGTCGTGGTTCGGATCTGTGAGTTTTCGAACTCTAAACCCAAAGTCGTTCATTACGACAGGTTAGCTCATTACTATGGCCATAGTACGTAGTGTAAATAATTGTAAATAGTGTAAGACCATGGTCCTTTTTGTTTCTAAATGTGTATTTAGTATTTATTTTGTATTTGATTTGTATTTGATTTGTATTTTGTATTTGATTTGTATTTTGTATTTGATAGCATTTTATTTGTTTAAAGTTAACTATTGCATTTATTATTCGTGTTCTTTGTTATTGTAATGTAATGTTTATTATTGCATTTATGCCATAATTGTAAGCTTGGCTTCCTGTCCAGGGACTGTACTGCCCGGGACGTGCAGCCCTTGGAAAGGGGGCAGTGTTACGGATTTGGTACTTAAATAGCTAATGTTAGTTGAATTATAAATAAAATTGTTTTATTCCCTCTGCAGTGCAGTGCGTGACGAATATTAAAAGAAAGCTAAGCCGGAAAATTAAAATACAAGAGCGCGTGCATTTAACATTTAATAAATAAATATCTCTTTTTGATTTCGAGAAAGTTCCAGAAAATTCTCGCGCGCGATTTAAAATCTTATAAAAAGGAAGAAAACTCTCAATTCGATTGTTGTTGTAATTAGTTAGTTTGTTGTTGTTTAAGAGTTTGTTTAGAAAACTTCTCTTGTTGACTGTAGCGAATTCGCGGATTAGTTCTCTAGCTGTTTTGAATCAAGTTCTCTTGAACGTTTGAGTAGTTACAAGATAACTACTGTGAGATATTTCAATACTAATCGAATATCTGAGGAAAATTAAACATTTTTGTTGTGATAATATTAAATTTTGTTCATTTTTTATCGGACTTGTGCATTCATTTCGTAACGAACCCGTACGCACACAACAATACTGATGAGGACCCACAATAGAAATGGAAACCGAATTTTCACCCGAGGAATATAATGGTGACTGCCTACCTTGTGAGCAGTTGGTGCTCCTTAAAAAGTTGGGAAATAATTAATGCTGAAACAACCGCCAATACGTACGTTGTTAAGTTGTCTAAGTTTGTCAACAGACGAGTGATACTGGTTCATAATAACATCTATTAAGCGTTTCAAAAGCGGCATGCCAAAAATACATATTTAGCGCTGTAAGACCTTTCTCCATACATTATATTTACTAGAATTCTTAGCAATATATTACTTCGCTTTTAAATGATTTGGAGGGATAATATCCATGCAAAGCTCTTTAGAATAATACAGAGAATGTTATGAAAATAACTTCAATATTGGTATGTAAGGATTACATAAATATAGCATATTGCTATATAATCCCACAGAGCCGAAGCTCTAGTCGATAAAATATTGATCATGCATAAATTAATTAAACACAAAACATTCTTATATTAACTTGCATAATTCGATAATATATTCGAGAACAAAGTTTTAGACATAGGTAGAGCCGGATTAATGTTTTAGAGGTCCCAATTTTAGAGGCCTTCTATATATTGCATAATTCTATATATTACATAATGGCATGTAAAAGATTTTAGTGTCCCCACATATATAGTTTACTCCAGTTTCTTCATCATTCCTTCTCTCCGTTGGTTTTAGTTTAGCTTTGTCATGCATTCCATGGTAAAACCGGCAATGGGAAATTTTTCGGTGCCCCCTTTGCTTGATGTCCTAAGCTTAATAGTTATATATTTCATAATTGCTATTGTATTGCTTAATATAGGAGAGTCCTGCACATAGGAGCTTTTAAGATATTACATATTAAAAATGACGCAGCTGTTAGAAACGCCTAAAAAAGAGTTTATATGTCCAGAATGTAAGATTTCTAAGTAACTGATACGAATCTCGCTAGGAAGAGCTTATTGAATATAATAGTGCACATTTTTATCAATGAAATTAGGTTTCAACACAGCTGTCATTGTTTGCATATTTTCTTCCATATCCCCATATGCAGCAACCTAATACTATAAATATACCATTTTAAATTCCTTGTGCAGAATTAAGATTATAGCTAACAATAATACTTAAAAGTCATTCAAACACGAATTTCATATTTGTTTCTAAAGCGGATGGCATAGTACCTTTTTTAAAATTCAGCAAGCACTTTGATGCTGAAAATAAAATCCATTTTTTATGTTATTCCTTCTAATATCGTTGAAAGCATATAAGGATATTGCTATTTATAAAATTAAACTAGGAAAATATTCTGTACTAAATTTCCCGATGAATTTAATAAATCAGGTAAATGTTTACACACTAGAACGCAACCGCGTAATCAGCAAATCAGGATAAGGGGACTGTATTTTCTTCTGTAGTCAAACTTCAATTAAATATAATGAAACTGAGCAAATTTAAAATTTTCATTTATCTTTTTTTATTTCAAAAGAGATTTCGCGCATGAAAAAGAGTAAAATATTTTTATTTCTATTGGATAAAGTATAAAACACAGCTACTTTAACGACGGTGGAAACGAAATTATTTTTATAGCCAAATAGGCAAACTGTTTCGGTTCAAGTAAAATAAAGCAATGTAATTCATTTAGTTACATAAAATTTTAAATTTAAAACAATCTTTATTTTTACATTATTAGTCTATTCAAATATTAACTGCATTTTTAGCGAGGCATAACAATAACCCAAACAAAAAAATCATCTAATAAACTATCCTAAATAGGATAATAAATACTACCAGAACCATGGTATAAAATACAATAAAATGTTTCAAGGCGAACACCTCTGAAGGTGATCAGTATTATGAGCACATTATTACCCGGGGAGAAAAATTTAAGAGAGAATTACAAAAACTCATGTAACTTGAACGGTTTTGTAGCTAAGAACATGGGACTTGCCCAGATCTTTATTTTGTCACTCCTGGCATATCTTCAAAATACAAGACTGTCTGTTTTTTTTTTGGGGGGGGGAAGAGAAAAAAGAAAAAGTGGAAATATGATATAAAGTAGAGCAGAATAAATATTTTAGAGATACGTAGATAAAAGTAATAAGGTGTGATTGCTCCCCTGGATGAAATGAAAGCTTTCCAATAACTTTGCACGCTGTGTATCCAGGAACACCTGCGGTAACAAAGTATATTCTCGATCAACAGCACTTCGAAGCTCTCAGAGAGTGCTAGGTGGGGAATGCAGCAATGCAGGTCGGAATCCTAGTTATTTCCATACACATTCTATGTAATTTAAATCCGTAGAATATGACGACGAATCCATCGGCTGAATTCCTTCGTTCTCAAGATATCGATCACTGATGCAGCACTATTGCCCATTGAGAGGAAATTATTACGGACTGTACACCTAAATAATATGACATAAGTATTAATGTATTTCAAGTAATGTATTTCAGCATTCAAAATTTCACTGGTAAAATGTGGCGCTCATTGTGATCATTAAAAATTATACTTGCTCGTACCGTAATTCCACTGCCTTTGCGCTGACCTTTCATAGATCTTTCAAGCTTACTGCTGTAACATATTGTTGTATTATTGTAACTGTTGTGGTACTCCACTCACAATGTTCTCTACATCACTGTAACTGAGAGCATTCGGTAACATTTTCCTTACATATGGCCCTCTTTTATGCAACCTGTCATTCGCGATACTTCCGGATAGTAGAGTTCCTGTAGCTGCAGCGAGCTCCTTTGCAATCTGGGTTGACGTCAGATGTCAATTTCGTTTAGCAATCGTTGACAAATAACAGTCCTGAAAGTCTGTTGCAGCAAGTTTTTGACCATGGCCTGGTTATTTGCATGCATCACTAGTGTCTATAAACAATTTATAGATTCTCGATATAATGCTTTTGGTTAAGGATTTTACAAACTTGAGTTAATGTTTGTCATGCTTCCATTCTCCCATTCTCATGCCATTTCTTACAATCCATAAATATCTTCTAAAATAAACGTTCCATCTTTCACGCACAAAAATGTTGTCCAACTACTCGTGCAATCCATCGAAATTAGAATTTGAAGCACTGCTTTGCACACGTGCAAGAGAACGGCCGCTAATATTTGCATATTTCCGTGTAGCAAAATTTGAATCCCGTGGGACTGCATGATAATGATGGCCTTGAGCAACCAACCAACTACCTTTCATTGGACTTCACGTTACAAAACTAACATAAAGCACCTTTTTACAGTTGTTACTTTAAACCCCCAAGTGGAAATAACGAAACTGGACATTACTAGCAGGTGTTCTGTAGAGATCCCATCTCCATAAAAGACTATCAGAGCTTTTAACACTTGGTGGCTGCCATGGAATGCGAAACTTGAAATTGTTAGCGAAGGGTGCTTATTACTGCTCTACACACAAGGAAATTTGTAATTTCTTACAATCTTCACTAAAAAGTGTTTCACGGTACATTATTTGCAAATTGGAAATATTTTAGTGAAATTTCTATAAGAAATATTTTATTTTTTATTAAATAAATTAGCTGTATAATAAAGTAACAAAAATATTCATTAATTTATAAAGATAAGAGTTTGTCTTAAATAGTATTTTCAGATTTACCCAAAGTTTACTCAATTTATTGTAAAAAACTAAATAAAATATTTCTGTTTTTCATTAATCAGTACATTATTTAAAGAGCTTTGAGTAGCTTAATAAATTGCCCAACGCCTGCGCTATCTTCATATGTTTTTAAGAGTCAGAAAGATGCAGCATGCAGCAATATGTGCTTAAATTGAACTAACGTCTAAACGTTTGATTCATTGATAACATTAAGCATATATTCATTTAGTTGAAGATATACTAATAAGACTAAGCAGCTCCTCTAAGCTTCTTTTTCTATTTCTAAAAGAAAAAAAATTGCGTGTGAAATTTTTAATCACATGGACTCGAGAGTTCCTGATCAGAAATTAAAAAAAAATCTTTAAAAAGGAAGTTTCTAGAGTAAAACTAATACTTTTTAAATAGGTGGGATTAAAAATTCCTCCATGATGTTCAGCGGACTATGATGAGGTTTATAGTGCTACCCGCTTGTTGGTCTGAGCTGAATTTCTAGCGCTTATAAAGATAAAAAAATATAATTTGCTACGTAGGTTCAGGGTAAATGCTTGGCGAAATGAAGTTTTAAAATTTTAAAATTTTTCTAACAAGAATTCGCATTTTTTATTAAGAATATTCTTCGTAATCAGAAAGCATGCAACTATTATTCTTTAAAAAAGAAATAATCTTTTCTTGGTAAATATGGAGGTAAGCTGCACCTTGGAGGTTAGCTGTGGAAAAACTATGCAGTCTTAAGTGAAAATGATGGCAATTTCCATGGATTTAATAGAAACAGACAAGCAGAATTTATCACCCTTTTATTTGCATTTGATAGACAGCCGAATATTCAGTGTTAAAAGCAAGTAAAAATAATTCGGCTATGCAGGTAAATGGATACAGACGACCTAAAATTATAAGCGAATATTGTAATAATGCAAATATCATATGTGTTAAATACATGAAATTTTTTACGATAATGTAAATAGGAATATATTTTTGTACATATTATTTTGATTCAATAAATGTAATATGAATATTACCTTAATACTGAAATTATTAGTTTTAAATAAATATATAAAAATGTCGCCTTCTCATTCTCGGTTGTCGATAAGCACTAGTTGTCAGATTTAAATAAGACATAAATGGGCAATATTTTCCTGCCTGGTTTCTAGTCTCTGGGAGCAGCGATTGATTCGTGTAACAAATAACCACAATAAATTATTTCTCCACTTTTGCTTAGGATCATCAAATTAGTACGTAGTGAGTTTCCGTCTTTTAAATTCATTTACAAAGGATAAGAACATGTCTAAATCTCGTAATTTTCGATTAAATGAAAGAAAACAATTGTAATGTTTCTAAATAAAACAGTAAGAGGTATCATTACGTCAAAAATTGCTTGCAAGCAGAAATGGTACAAATTTTTCAAAGAGTGCTGGGTATTCTAATCAACCAAAATGCGACAGACCATGACAAAACGACGCCAGAGAAAAATTGTATGACCGACCGCTTAAGTGAAAAGAATCGGTTTTGTTCTTCAGCTGTTATTGTAGCTAAAATAAATGTTAATTATGGCATTAAAACACTACTAAAAAGGATGAGAATATCTTCATTTACGTAGACGAAGAATACGCAGGAAACCAATTCCGAGTTTCAGAAGTCGAAAAACGATTCAAAAATCGGGAAGGATTCATTTCCAAAGCCCATAAAAATTGAACGAGTTAGTATTGGTAAAAAACTCATTTTTGGGAAGAGTTAAAGTTCAGATGTGTCTCGTCTGGTGATATATTAATGTGTTAGATATTGAACTTATTAAGATTTGAAAGGAAAATGGATTTTGTCAATAATTAAACTTAAAGAGAGAGTGTAATCACGTGGACAAGTTTTTCTAAATTGCCATAATATGTCCCATTATAGAATTATGGATTAATTTCAATGCACAAATATTCTGAAACTGCGATATTACCATATGTACACAATGATATAGGTGAAGGTTTCCTTTTCCAAAATAATAGTGGCAAAACATTCACCACTTAAATTGTAAAAAGTATTTTCGAAGCAGAAATAATTACCCTAACTTAAAAACCAGTTGCGATCTTATGATGCATGTTTAAAACGACAGCACAAGATTTTAAAACAAACAGAAAAGAAAATATGAAAAGGTATGGAGAAACGGTTACAGACGGTGAATGCGGAAAATGAATACACTTAATCAAAAACAATGTATTCAGAGAGTTTAGTTGCTTTTTTATTACAAACTCTCATTTTGCATACATTCTTGAACAGCGAAAATGTGCAAAACTAGTTTACTATATATAATTTTGCAACTGAAACATTCAGAAACAAAGATTAATTTTTTTTTTCATCCTGAAAAACTTTTAATCAAGCAACAACGCATAAAAACATATATATGCTGTTTATACGTTTTTCATATGGAATTTTATTTTCTTTTTCGTTTGGTTTTAAACGTTAAGGTACGTACACGTGTGCATGCATGCAATCTTTTGTTTCCCTGTTTCCACATTAAATATATATATATTACATTATGTGTGTGGGTACGTGCAAACGAAACCGAAAACGAATTTCAGTTTTACTTACCTCAAGGGAAATTCAGCCAGTTTCACATGATTTTAAATCTCAAGAAACATTCAAAATCTTAGCAACAGACAGAGAAGGGTAGAGCTGCAACTGAGCCACTCGGCTAAATTTCGCATACGTCGAGTAAGTTAGGTTATTCGAATATGGCAAATTGGCACGAGAAGGCTATCTGACTATGAGGAGGGATTCATCCGGGGAGGATTTTCTAAGGAAAAGTTGTTCCTATTCATGTTACACGTGAAGAAAACTACGAAAATAAACAATGCAGCCAGCCTATTCGCCTGGGTCCGACCTCTGGTCAAACGCAGGTCAATGCTTTTTATACATGCTACACGCTTACTGCGTGTTTCAGTATTCAGCGGGCTTAACCACTCAACGAGTAGCTGATGAGTAACGAAATAACTGATGAGTTACATTAAAAGGAACCAGAGAAAGGGATCCTGCTTTGAATCGGCATTACCTAAGAAGAAAACAATTCTCTCTTCTTTATCCACAGTTGGCTTTATTTTATTTAAATATGATATAATTTCATAAATATTGCTAAGAAGTTTACAATATTTTATGTGGTTCTTAGAACACTTAGGGACTGAAACAAATGTTTTAAAAAAACATTAAATGATTGGATTATTTAGATGACGACGAAGCACAAGAGAGCCATTTGCCTAAGAGGAAGTGTTTTCGTTGAGGACATTTTAAGGGAAACAGACTTGTATTACACATAGAAGAAATCAAGAAAACTCTATGCAGCCAGCCATTTCTTCGGAATTTGAACCCGAGTCGAAATACCAGAGTTCAGCGCTTATCGATCAACCAGGGGTCAAGCGATTGAAGTTATATATATATAGATAGATAGATAGATAGATATAGGGAATATATTGATATTACGGGTAATAACAGACTCCCTCTACATCTTTTACTACCATTATTATTAAAGCAATTTAGAATGACAGCTAAATTAAACTTTACTTTCGCAAATATACAACTTAACTAATATAAATATGTGCAATAAATGGATCAATTTTGATGCAAATTATATTAATTTTGATATAAATTATTTATTAATAATTAAAGTAAAATATAACGCGTTTATAATCATCAGTTGAGAAGTCATGGATCAAAAAACTTCATCAATTAATTTATACATAGATGATAATTAAATTAAATTATTTAAAATAATAAGTTAATTTCAACGCTCACATTTTCTGCTGAAATCATTGCCACTAAAAGTTATGGTAAATAAAGTCTACCAATGCTTTTTAGCGTTAAATCACTTTACTGTGAAAGATTTAAGTAGCTTTAAAATTCAATAACTCGCCAAGTCATCTTGGAGTTTGCCAAACGTTAATTATGGTCATCGATTAGATTCCATTTGCATGAACTTCTTAAATTAGGAGAGTTTTCAGTTTAAATCTACTTATGTAAACTTAATAATATCTGATCAGGTTACCTAAATTATTTAATTAAAATGTTAAAGATAGCTTTATTGAAGGTATAGAAAATGTTAACTTTGAAATGTTTAAAAACTTCAGAATGCCATTAAAATTAAGTAGATGTCTAATTCGTTAAGAATAAAGTGTACTTGTGTACGCTCTTTCTTTATCCCACCTTTAGATAGAATATAAGTTACAATAGCTTAAAATATAGCAAAATGCTGAGGGATTATATTAAACAGGAAACTGATTCACATCTCATCTCATTTCCTATCTTTCAGAAATACACGTTTGAGCAAAGGTTTGGTTACAAAATTTCTCTGTATTACTCGATATGTCTGTAGAAATCCCATGAAATTCATTTCTAGGGATTCATTATTATTATTATTATTATTATTATTATTAACAATTTATAAATTTCTGCATAAGTACAAAATTGAAGATAATATCGATAGAACTATCATAAAAGTGAGGCAGAAATAACTCCCATATTTTATGTGTAAATAACGAAGATATGATATATGTTATGCAAACTTTTATTTCATACTGGGAAGAACATGGCTTTCCAGTTTGTTTCTCACATGTACCAGGAAATAACTTTTTCCGTGGTTCCACCAGGATGGGCTAAAGTACACACAGCAAGCGTATCGACGAACGTGTACAAGGCTCATTTTGAGTTGCCATTCCATCACCAGTACTTTTCCTAGATCTTGTGATTTCTTTCTAAGCAATACCTAAAGGCGAAGTCTAGAAAACCAATGATCTGAAATATACTATCAGAGAGGAAATCGCGGGACCACCGCCAGGCATGAACAGGAAGATAATGCAGAATTCAGAGCGAATCTTTACAAATGAATATATTGTGTAAGCCGGCATTTGAACAATACATTTTCAAAAACAAAGTGAATTACGCCACATGAAACTGTTGCACAAACTGTTAATTTGTAGAGAAATAACATACATACTGTTTGTTGTGACTGTGCAACATAATGATATTTTTTTTATTTGCACATGGGAAACAAAATGGTAAAACCCTATTCTTTCCAATTGTGAAATATTGTATTTTTCAGGACATCCTATCGTTGCTTTGTCATCTGTACTATTAAAATCTGTGCAAGTCTGTCTGTTTCTTTGTTTGCAACATTATCACCTTCGGAATGTCGGGATCTGAGTTTCAAGAGAGGTACCTCCCAGATTCCAAAAATTTGTTGGAAGCCATTTCGATCATTCTCATCTTCGCACAACCTTAATCAGCCGAGATATTAATTAAAAACTCTGAAAACGCTAATTTTCGCACTCATTTTTTCGAATGGCAACAATCTCGCACTCTGGAAGTAAAAATGCTTTATTTCGAAAAGTGTTTCCATTGTTCGCTTTCAAATCATAGTTTGTAAATCAAAAATTTGTAAGCTTTACGAAATATGAAATAAATATACTATTTCCAAGCGTTAAACATGTTGCTATTAAATAAGGTCATATTATGACGTTGAAGAAAGCATGCGATTTCATGTGACGTCACTGTATATCAAAACTGTTTCGTTAATGTGAGCATTTTAAATAAATAGCTGTTGGCAATTTTTTTATTTTAGTTTAGGATAATTGACGAGATATGTTATTGCTACGTTAGGCCTTTTATTGATATTAAGAAAAACATTAAACTTAAATCATGACGTCATACGTATACGTATTAACTTGGGGTGTCAAATGTTTTTGTTGTTGGGCAACAAAAATATATATATATATATTTACGAATTGGTTTTCCTTGGAAAGAATGAACTGATTTTATTCATACTATCAGAAAATATGAATATCTATACTATCATATTTTGCACATTTTCTTTCCAGGTGTACATAGAACTTATAAATTTTACTTTGGCCTCAGCCCGCTCATCTGGCGGACTTGCCCACGAGTTTATATGAAATCCCGGAATCATTTCTGTCGTCCCATGTATCAGTTTTCAAAGATTCGAGTTTTAGCCCCAAGAAATTTCTCTCTGTCAAAAATAATTTTTCACTTTAGTTTTCGAACTGATGTATCTTTTCTTGAAGTAGAATTTTAAATAATTCGCTTAACTTTTCATAATAAATTTGACAGCAATTTTTTCTCCTGTTGTTTTTTAGAAAACATATGACTTGTATGATTGTTCTTATAATAATAAAATAAAGTAAAATATTTAAGTTATATTAATATGGAAACAATAAATCAATTATTTCCCTTTCTGATCTGGACGCAGAAAAAGTTGATACGGCTTTTGTTTTTGATTTTATTCATTTAAGAGTATTTTTGTTTAATATATACAATTATAAATTTTGTTCCCCGTCAAAGGTTATGTATTAATTTTTCACATACGCATCTTAGAAAAATTTTGTAACAATTCCATATGTATGCAAATAATTATCATGTCCAATTCTTAATAATATGCATGTTATTCTTTTAAGATAAATATGACTTATTCTTCTTCAGCGAAATACTGTATGAAAGTAGTTGGCTATGTCCGTTTTCTAAAACCAAAAATTAGCCTTCTGAGTTTAGGTTTCTGGGCTCAAAAATAAAACACAAATATTATAATTTGCAGCAGGACTAATTTCCGATTACTTTAAACATCGAATTTTGAAAGACGATCGTTATGAGATTTTTTTTTTTTTTTTTTTTTTTTTTTTTTTTTGCAGAGTATTCAATAAATATCCAGTTACATTTTTTATGAAATACTTAACTTTGCTGTAGCTAGAGAAGTTAACTCTTTGAAACAAGGATAAATCACTTTGAAAATTAAAAGAACAATAATTTAATAACGGGAAGAGATACACAAGAGCAATATTTTAAATTTTAAACTTATCAAAAGTAGTTATTCTGAGTAAACAGACAAGTTTAGATTTTGCTTCTTCTGTGAGTAAAATTTACTGTGTCCCAGGAAAAAAGTCTATGCGGACTTAAAATTATGAGAAAGGAAATTAAATGAGAGACCAGAAGAACTGGGATGATGAGCAAAGAAACGCAAGTCAAAACACTTCCTTTTCAAATTGTTCTTCTTTTTTGGTGCTCATATGTCATCTTTGTAAAACTTAATATTTAAGAAGCTGCCGATAATTCAGTGCCCGATTTCACTTTTCTCTCGAACCTCGAGGGCACAAATTATGTTTTTTATCTTTATTTTTTCCTCCTTTCTGTACTTTCTCCCTTTGAAAATTATGACAGGCGAAACGGCAACCGTATCGGAAAACATTTTATGCTTAAGAAATCAATAGTTAATCTGAAGAAGTAACGATGCTCTGCATTTCGGGTTTAGTACTGCCCTTTAGTTTAAGAAAAGCATTGAAAAAGAGTTAAGAATCTCGCAGTTTAATGCTGACTTTTCTCAATTTTTTCCTCTTTCCTTCTTTCTCTATTCATTTTGAACGCAAGTAAAAGATTTATGCGGAAAAGAGCTAGTAATTAGTAAAAAAAAACTGAAGGCCTTTATAAATAACAAACCATAAACACAATATGTTCTGAGATTTAAAAAGTAATATATAAAATCAAATCTGTAATGAATGGATTTAATATTAAATTCGATATATAGGATCGAGCATATTATACTCGTATATATATGCTCTGAAAAGTTACGTAAAGAGAAATATAACATTACTCTTAATTCAGTTTAAAATACACGTTCACATAATAACTAGCAAAAATAATTGATTGTGGAAACGTATACTTAAACTCTGTTGTGCGTGTTTATATATAGATATATGTGTGTGTGTGTGTTACTAATAAAGCTTGTCACTTCACGAAATGAACTTGTGTCTGACGCATCTTCTCTCTGCGTATCTGTTTTTTCATGAAGGATTTGAAAGCAATAACTCAAGTTGTAGAGTCATTAGGTTAGTTTGAAGCAGGAGAGATTAAAAATGAGCAATGCCTTCGCCGGGACTCACACCACGGACATCTCGGATTCGCGTCGATGGGACTGACCACTATACTACGAAGGCATGTTAAGAAGGCTGGAGAAATACCTTATAAAGTTATTTTGAATATCTAATTTAGAATAACCATCCCGAACATAGACACCGTAGTAGAGACGTTAGTATAAAGTGCTATTCATTATAAAGAGGCATTTTAAAAATTTCTTTTCTAACGACACAGCAACGTTCCGTCGTTTAGTAGAAGTTACAAAAGTCTGAAGAACTCAATTTTCATGTTTAGTTAAATAAATATGAATATTTCATACATTCGTGATTAGCAAAACTTCAAGCACTTTACTCAAGAACAAATGGGGCACATGCTCTTGCGTAAGGGAGACCTGGAGTATTTAAAATATATAAAATTTTATATGCTTTTAAGCCTAGATTTTGAAAACATATTATTAGAAGGAGAGGTAAAGTTTTAAACTTTAGTTTTTTATGTCTTTCTTCAATAAAAGCTACCTCACCGTGATGTTTCTCTGAACGAGTATGATCACGCAAAAAATGAATGGAAAAGAGTTATTAAGGAATTCCTCACACCTTCTTAGCATGCCTTCTTGGTGTAGTGGTCAGCACACTCGGCGCGTATTTGAGAGGTCCGTGGTTCGAGTTCCGTGGAGGACATTGCTCATTTTTCAATCTCTCCTGCTTCTAAATATCCTAATGACTCTATAGTGGCACCCGAGCTAAAAAAGGGGGCTGGTTGATGATTCTTCAGCACCATGATTTGACGATTGGGTCCCCTAATCTCCAGTTGCACTTTAAAAGGTGGAGTACATAAGGTATTTCTTCCGCCTTCTCAGTATGTCTTCGTGGTGTAGTGGTCGAAGCATACTCGACGCGTCTTCGAGAGATACATGGTTCGAGTCCGGCGAAGGCATTGCTCATTTTTCACGTCTCCTGCTTCAAAATAAACTTATTATTCTACAAAGTGATGTTAAAAATTTAACAGAATATCATGATTTATACGTAAAAACGGATGTACTGTTTCTTGCCTGTATTTTAAAAAACTTTAGAAAATCTTTGTTTGAATTATTACGGGATTGATCCTTTTCATATATACTCCACCTGACTTAGCGAGACAAGCTTATTTAAAGGTGATTGAAGTTAAATTAGTGACTATCCTCTAGAGACTTTTCATGACCTGTAAAGTGACTATCCTCTAGGGCTTCAAAAATTACAAATCCCTCCTGACATACCACTTTCATCTGATTGCTAAAATAGTGCTTGAAAGTTAGAAGGGATTATTTTTGTGAAAAGAAAATATTTCTTTAAAAATGAAAAATCTGTATTGTTTAATTCTGCATTTTATTTACATATTTAATTATAAAATCAATAGATAATTTAATTTAAATTATTTTGTCTTATTAATTAAATTAAAATTTGTAATTAATAAGAAAACAAGATCCTGATTTAAAATGTATGGAGCTTATATTTTATATAACATATAATAAATTAAAACCGTACAAGAAAAGCGTACAGAGGTAAAGTGTATTTTTATTTAAATAACTTTAAATGAAAAAATTTTGAATTAATAAGCTGTTTCATAGAATGCGTTAAGTAGCTCACTTCAGTAATAGCTTCGATACTGAAAAAAAATTACAGAGCCTTGCTGCCTCCGTAAGAGGATTTCCCTGTGCCTCCAGTCTTGTAAATAGATTTCTTGCTATTAAAAAATTATTGCATAATTTGTACTTTCGCCAAGAATTGGACGGCCAAATTGCGAAGTGGCCGATCATTTCACGAAGTTTGTAAACTTCAAACTTTAGCCGTAATGTTAAGTGACGTGGCGTGCGCTTTTCCGTTAAACTGGCTAAGATAGAAAAATACGCATTGAACATTACTCACAGGCATTTTGTAATGGCATGTGTCAAATGAAAAGAATTTCTAACTGCTATGAAAGATTGAAGAAAAAAAGTAAAATGTTCGCGATGTAACCTATAAGAAACCAGGTGCAAAAATAATAAAAAACTTTTCATATCCAAGTGAAAGCAGAAAACGGTTTCATAAAGATGTTAACTATGGACTCGAAATTTCACTGAGATTATTTATTAAACTTGTTTACAGGATTTTTAGAAATAAAAGCAAATTCTATGCTAATAAATGAAACACAGTTTTAACTAATTAAAAGTCTAGAAGCCTAACAATATTTTCTTTCAGCTCAGTGGGCAAAATAACCTGGTGCAAAGAAGTTAAGCAGACAAGATGTAGTTCTTTACACTGACGAAGAAGCTTTGAATAAATCAAAATCAAGTATCAGAAATGACCAATGTTTTTATTTCCTAATTGCGAAGGAATAAATTTCATGGAAGAGTTTGTAAGAAAAGAAGTTTGAATTCATATTACGCTTGGGGAAAAACAGCAGATCCATATGTCAAAAATGGAATTCTCTAATGATATGAAAGTGTTTTATAAAATGGATTCACGACTTTAACCGGCCTGTTTCCACTCTGAAACACTGAGAGAAGTTACGTAAATCCTGCAGTGAGACCTAACCACTTATCATTGAAAACAAAGAAATATTACTTAAATTCGCAAAGAGGAAGACAAAGATTAAACTGTATTTAAACTTTATCAAAAGATAAGACAATAAGAACCTAAGTGCTGCATGGCATTGAGAGACAAATTACAAGAAGATTAGTATCAATGTTTTTTCATTATCGTATAGTGTTTCAGCTTAGTTTTAAAAACAAGAATTGCGTATATTCATGACAGATGGAAGATGGATATAGCACTTACATGTTAAACTCAGTTTACCTAAAACCATTGCATATCTTGCTGGCAGAATACGAAAAACCATTTTTTATTCATTCGGGTATTAACAGCAAAGTTCAAAATTAACATTATAAAAGGCATTGATGCTTCGTGTTTTAAAAGGACTTTTTATTGCAATATGTAAAAAAACGCACACTTTGAATTACAAAAGTATTTAAGTTATTTTGAAATTTTGTACTTGGGTTTTTTATTACAGTATATTTGTTTCAGGTGCAAAAAGCAAATAAGGTGTAATTTACCTTTCTTGAAACTCGCAAAATTTGCAAAATAGACGCGAAATGCTTTCACATTTATGTATATTTAAAGAAAAGTAATTACTTCAATAAGAATTTAAAGCATTCGAAAAGATGCCAGTCAGTTTTCAGTATGCATTCTGAGCGGCATGACCACTTTTACCTGGTTATGAGACTTTTGTTATTTGGTATTATAATTACCTTATAATTTAAAGCTTCTTGTTTAGATCGGCATCCGAGTGGTTAGGAAAGAAGTGAATAAGGAACTGGCTGGTTGCATGACGTTTTCGTGGTTTTTCCTCTTTTGTAATATAAATACGAGACATTACCTAATATAAAACCCTCCTCGAAGGCATCCGTTCCCTTAGGCAGATAGCCATAACGTACGTTGTCGTAGTCTGATAAATTCAATCCAATACTAATTTTTAGTTATTTAAATAGCATAATAATAGAAAGTTATGAAAACAAAGTAATGATACAAATATAGGAAATTAAATGTAAATACTCAACTGGTTAAGTACCAAAACAGATTGAAAAAGACATGACATCGCAGAGTTAAGTAACCAAATGCAAGGAAAGACGGCTTCATATTTATTACCGCGCTTCATTTGCTGGCAAATACTCTTATTTCGAACAGGGATACGTGCTTAGCTTTGCACTTTGGTTGAATGACTAGTGGTTTTAAGGGAGGGTGGAAGAATTTATGCACTGCAATACCCCGACCTACGCCATCCAATTTATGCGAATTCACGCGGTTCCTCCTTTTTCTTGGAGAATTTTGGAATGGCTTGTTTAAGTTATTAAAATATCGCAAAACACACGAAGTTATGTTCCTAACGGGAGGGATGCCCTCGTAGAGCACTTTCTACGGGGAAACTGGCTCGTATTCTCGTTTTACATCTGGAAAGTTATGACAACCAACCATGCAGCCAAGCCATTTACATTGGTTCGAACCAATGACGAATTACTAGCATTTATCAGTCTTTAATCGCTCGGTCACTGGTTAGGCAGAATCTTAGAATGAATTTTTTCCAGAAACTTTGCAAGGTAATAGAAGGAGATTTGCCTATATTTTTCTGAAGCGCAAGACTGATATGTTCACATTTAAACACGTTACTAAGGATTTGAGAATCTTAAACTCTGGCATAGTTACGTAAAAGTGTCACAAGATGTAATAAAGAGCAACTGTATTTAACATTAAGAAAACGTCTCAGCTCGACTATGGGTTTCATAGTCAAGTTTGCTTGAGCTCTGAAGTTTTAGACTCCTTTTTGCAAAGGTTACACTGAATTTCCTTATGCAAAAAAACGAATGTTATTAACAGAGACAAAACAGCGCCAGAAACTGATTGAGTCACTTATATAATAGAATAAGTTGTTAATATAGCCAGACCTTCAGAACCTGATAATGCTAACATCAGCGAGCTGCTGGACTCCCATAGCAAACGGATGACAATCGATGAGCTTATAGAGATGCGTCAGGAAATTGCTACTGAAGAAACTGAAATTTCGGACTTAGATTCATCAGAAAAGCATACGTCTATTGCAAGATTAACAAAAAGTCTCTGTCCAGTCGGAAAAATCTAAAATTTTGGAGAACACAGATTTTAATGAGAAAAGCATTCTAAGGCAAGGAATAAAAAACTTACTATAAAAATATTTTACGTGAATTTAAGTGTCATTCAGTCATCAAACTAGTTAAAGCCATCGGCATCGGAACATCTCTGTTTCAAGTAGCCCATTTATTTTATTTCTACTTTGTGTACGTATATGCATAAAAACTACATTCGTTTATACATACGTTTTTCCTAAACAATTATCCTTTTGGTCCTTGGTTCCATTTAATTATCTATTAAAATTTTATTTTTTTATAATTTATCATACATTATTATTTAATTAATTATTAACTATTATAAGGTATTTCTCCCGCCTTCTTAGCATGCCTTCGTAGTGTAGTGGTCAGCAAGCTCGAAGCGAATTCGACAGGTCCGTGGTTCGAGTCTCGGTGAGGGCATAGCTCATTTTTCATGTATCTTGCTTCAAAATACCCAGTGTCTCTACAGTGGCGTTCGATTTAAAAGGGAGGTAGATGATTATTCGCCACCCCCAGAATTTGGCGATTGGGTCCCCTCAGGCGCCCTTTAAAAGGGGGGAGTGTATAAGGTATTTCTCCCGCCTTCTCAGCATGCTTTCGTAGTGTAATGATCAGCACGCTCAACGCGAATTCGAGAGGCTCGTGGTTCGAGTCCCGGCCAAGGTATTGCTCATTTTTCTTCTCTCCAGCACCGAAAATTCCTAATGTATCTACATTATATCTTTATATGAAATGTTTGACTCCCAAATAACGTGATTCCGACCTACGTGCTTATCGTCGGTGGCACTTATCACGTCACGTTTTTGTTGTATTACTTCATATGCGGAAAGTGTTGTGTTTAGGATTTGAGAGGTTCCAGAGAAGCGGAAATACTTGGGAATTAGATGGAAGGCAATGTTTAGGATTTTCTAAATAAAAATGATAAAGAACACAAGAAACAGAAAAAAATTAGGTTCAAAGAAACTTTTCCTTCTCGGATCGATTATGGATCCTGAAGGTACAAGGAAACTTCCTGAATTAAATTTTGCAAGGTAAAAGTCAGTTACAGGCAGATGAGCTAAGCATTGTACTCCATGCAAACATTATAAGTTATTTATAGCTGTTGGATATTGGAGAGTTTTCAGCTATATTTTATCCAAATCAATAAATACTGCCGTACTTTGGCTGTTATGGTATGCCTGCATTACGATTTTGTATGTTATAGGCATACTTGAATTAATACAAACAATTGTTAAAAAATTCCTCCATTTTGGTTTGTAAAGGAAGAATAAGGGCATCTTAAAGAAGACAATTTCGTGAACCCGCAAATGCATTCTTAACATCTGCAAAACAAAACTCAGTTACAGAACGATAAGCAAGGCATTGAGCTCTATGTAATCATTAGAAGTTATCTGTAGCTACTAGAAGATAGAAAGCCTTCATCTCCATTCTAGACTAATTAATAAATAATGTCATACCTTTATAATTTATAGTCAGAATCAGACTGCTAGATATCACTTTCCAAATAAGTTGTCATTCACACTCAATAACTATCCGAAAATAAATTATTCGAAATGGAATATTTCCTACGAGGAGCATAGTGTTTGTGGAACAAATTCATCAGTTTTCTCTAAATAAAAGTTTCGGGCTAGCTCCATATTACTAATTTATTCATCCAAAATTACCAATGAGTTTGAGATTCATTTAACAGGCGAAACTTTGTATAACTGACTTTAGAACTGCTTACAATGAATAGGTATATTTTCACGCCAGGGAGCATTTCCAGCGCACATATAGATTACTTAACGATGAAACCTGTTGCTGAAAGTTTGTTTATATTGTACGCTATAGAGAAATAATTCCATTATTACATTTCAATCTATTTTTGCATTTCATATTTGAAATCTGAAAATCATGTTATACAGGCTCTTTTTTCTTTAGCGTCTTTTCTTTCATTTAAAGAGAAATAATAACTAACAAAAAAGAAAGTACCTTATTTTCAGAAAAAATGTAACAATAACTGTACGAATATTTTGCGTTGTGATTACTCAGATGTATTGCTTCAGACTGTTTGAAAGGAAAAAAGTAATCTGTTTTTTATTTGCATTTAATAAAAATTAAATGCAAATAAAAAAACTATTTATTTGCATTTAATAAAAAGAGAAAGAGTAACCTGTTTTTCATTTGCATTTAATCAGTTGTCACGATTTCAGAGAGAGTAACATTTTAAATCAAATATTCAAAACGTGATTTTTAGAATATTTTGATTAACATTTGCAAACTCCATAGAACTTTTTATATTTTTGTCGTAAAGTATTTAAATTAACATTAATAATATATTACAGTAAATATTTATTGCATTATCTTAAGTAACTGACAATATGAAGTTAAAGGAAGATATAACTATTGATAAGCAGAGACCGAAAAATATGAAAATTCAATTGGAATCCTCACTGAGATTTGAATCATGGATCGCTTGCTAGCTTCACAAAAACACGTTCAAGGAAATTTGAAAATTCCTTACATTTACAAACATTTCTTATACTTATACTGCATACACACACTTCAAAGGGGATTGGGTCTCATTCCATTAACCAGTTGACCAAATCCAAAATTCAACGGTTTATTGTCCATCAAATTTTAGTTCGGGTGTCCCTGACTTTTGGAACTAGAAAATCGGAGAAGTCAACTGTGCCTTCATTGGGATTCAAACTATGGATGTTGTACTACCTCGGACCTGTCAGGGTGTAAATGGTTAGCAGACGTGCCAAACATTTACACCGCGACAGTACACACGGGAAAACACGACATCTCCTTACAGGCAGACAAAACCTTTCTGCGGGAATACTGATTAAAAAATATTTATAAATTCTTCTGAAGCTTTAAAATAGGATGTTTTTCAATATTTTAACTACATTTCTCCTCGAATTCGCGGAAGTTGAAATATGTGAGACAAAATGAATAAATAAATAAAAGCACTAATGGAAGTTTTATAAAGGTGCCAGAAAATCAACTAATTTTACAATAAATAAATAAATAAATAAATAAATCATTATCGAAGAATAACAGCGTTCTCGAAATATTAATAGAATTAATTGAATTAAACAATAAAGTAAATATTAAGAATACAGTAGTGGGAAAGAAACAAATTGCCTTTGGAAGAACTTCGCTTAAAACTTACCTACCTGTGACAGAAGTGATAGAAGTCTACAAAAAATGTGTCTTTGAATAGATAGATATATTTGATGTTATTACAACAGGTTGTAACTATTCTTCTGTGTGTCTTTCTAGTGTGTTGATTAGCAAATTAGCTTAGAAAAGAAACACCGGGATTTGGTTGGAAATCGACAGTAGTTCGGTTCCCGACCAAGGTACAACAGATTTTGCACTCTTTTCGGTGCAAAAATCTAGTAATCCCTACATTGTAATAAAACAGCTTGGGATATTTCTAATAAATATTCAGCTTTACGTTATAGTAGACGGTATGAAATGATCACATAAACGTGAGTCTCTTAAATTTTACTCAAAAGTTTCCTGCTTTTTTATAGTAAATACACCGAGAGAAGCTCCAGACAGTACACCCTCAGATGCTTTATTAACCTCCACATTTCCATTGGAAAAAACTTTTCACGAAATTCATTGCAGATTGATTTTGCGAAAACGTCTAAAACTCCGCCTTGTTTTGCGTGCCTATTAGATGAATTTTTTTAAAGAAAAATGTGTAACTATAAAACAGAAATTAGCCTGTATTATGAATATCCTAACTATCCTAAAATCAACATCTTTCACTTCGTAAATAACTACGGTAGAAGAATTTCTGTTCTTTCCGAGTTTGTCTCAAAGCAAACAAACGACTGCAATCCATCAAATCAAATCAAATGAAGGAACTTTGCAACGTATTTAACATTGAGCTCTAAATTATTCTGATTGTAGAATCTAAATTATTATCTAAATATTAGAATCTAAATATTATCTAAATTATTCTGATTGTAGAATAATAAAAATTATTCTACAATCAGAAAGTATTAGCTGTCTGTTGAAAGGCCTCTTACATGCATTATACAATGCGGACCCAAATCTTTGAAGGTTCGAAGATATTCAGAGCAGATGGAAGACATTGAAGGGGAGAGAAAACCGAAATGATAAAAATTGAATGTGAAAATTTGCTCTCTTTTAGACAGCGCAAATCAAAGAACATTACTAAAACTAATAACGATGATTTCATTATGCGACATTAATGCAGAATTTTTCTCATCAATATTATAAGCAGCTTAACTTTTATATTAAGATCTATTTTTAGGTGGCGTTAGAATGGTAACCGCATCATACAACTTAAGATCTCGCCTACTTTTCAATTTTCAGGTCTTCAACAGTAAAAGTTCATCAATAGTTCTTCAACACAGAGAAAATCTATATTTCAGAAAATATTAGACAAGGAAATCATTTAGTGAAAAGGAGCTTAGGGAACGAAATCAATAAACAGAATTATCTGACAAGGCAGTCAATGACAAAAATTCATTCAGAGGATCGATTAATAGCAATAATAAATATTAATACTACTAATAATGCTAATGAAATTTACCTGAATTCAAGTTTGAGAACAATCTTGTTATATGCGTACATAATATAGATTAAAACATAGCAATATTATATTTTATATTTGAACGTTATTATTTATCTCGCATCTCTCCAAGTCATATTACAAAAGGGTAGCTTTAAACTCGTGTTATGAAAATAAAAATGATATAATGCCTGGATCGCTTTCAACACTTTTGATATATTTAATAGATGAGTTATGAGCTTTTAAAACTTGACGTCATGTACAGTAGTTCCACAGGATAGAGAAATTTAATGATGGCATTCTATATTCGTCCTCCGTTTAAGCGCTTGGAAATAGCAGACGCTGCACTTGCTACACGAGGATGTTTAAGTTAACAGCAATACTCTGGGGATGTGTCAACATGTCACTCGATGTTTACTCGGATCTGATTTTCGGATGCTCAACTAATACATTTTCATTTCACAAGCAATGTCTACATCTAAGATAATTACATATATTTCGCCCACTTTACGGAACTAGAGTACTCATGTGAAATAAATCGTAAGCGGAAATGATTTAAAGCGAAATTGTTCATTTACATGGAAATCATGTCTTATCGTATTCGTGCCTTCAGTCAGAAATCTTGGAGATCATATTAAACAAACAGTATGTTTCAAAATAATACTAAAACAGGAAAGATTTAATAAATGTGCCCAGCTCAGATAAATGGAAATAACTTATGTAAGTGTAGTTTTACTTTCTTTGGTTACCTGTGTAATATGGTGGCCGAAAATATTGAGGAAAAAATCATTTGAGGTGAAAACAACGTTTAAGAATAGGCATGAGAAAAAAAAGCACCGCAGTTTAAAAACTTGAGGATAACATCGCAGACATGAGTCTTCAAATTTTAAAAGCTTCAAGTGTACTTTTTTCATGAAAAATTATTAATGTTTTTACAAAAAAGTCGAATTAAATAACAACTCTTGATAATTAATTAAGTAAGTTTCAAATTCTATTAACTATTATATGTAGCTGTAATTTCAATTCATTTTCCGATTTTAATGTTTATTTTTTATTTCTTCAAGCTGATTTTTGTTTTTCAAGGTCAAAAAAGGAGACGTCAAAACGGTATAGTGGCTAACGTCGCTGACTGTCGTGCCGAAGGGCCTGGGTTCGAATCCAGGAGAAGACATGGATATTTGTATAGTCTCCGAGCGGCATGGGGGCACTCTCAATATGCGGAGAGCCAAAAGTCATCTCGAGGTGTTGTTGGTAGGGAAAGAGAGGTCGAAGATCCTCTGACCTGTCCCCCGTGATCTCCATGAAAACTGGGGTCGGAACTGAGCTAAATCGCTCTGTCTCCTGTAAGGAGTTTAAGGCTGATGCCAACGACAGGTGTTAACTTGCGCTCCTTGCTACGAGGAATTTCGTGGGCTTGGGCTGACTATAAGTCAAACAAGTCAGCATAAACAACAAGTAAAAAAATAATGTAAGTTAATTTTTAGTAATTATATTTAATAAAAATTAATTAAAAAATCTGAAGTAATAAGCAAAAATATTTTTTCATTTTTTTTTCGCGATCATAGAACATTTCTTATTACAGCTATGAGCATACATTCGAAATTTTTAACACCTGAAGTCTGTGGCACTATCATCATGCAGTTTCTAATAAAATGATTTAATTTTTACCATGATGTTTCGTATAATGAATTCCTTTTAAAGTGCGAAATTTTTTCGTTTCTAAGTCAAAGAAGTGTAATGTTTTGTCCCTGCGTTGTTCTTTCGACTATGTTTTTGAAGCGATGTTTTCAGTGGATACCGAGAGGATAGCATGCAAATTACATGGCATAAAGTAGTAATCTCAAACTCAAACTGCATGTGGGCCATATAATTCCATCCTAAAGCAGCTGATGGGCTAGAACATATTTTAAACAGAATTTTAAAGCATTTTTAAAGAAAACAAAAGAAACTATTGCAAAATTTTAATATCACTTACTGCGTATTTATTTAAACATACATAAACAATAGTAACATAACGAAAAATTAGAGTATAAATTTATTTTATGTATGAAGTCTAAAGATACCTTCAAAATATTTCTTTTGGTTATTGGCTCCATTGGTTTTCACTGGCTCTGTAAACGTATTGACAGCTAAATATTAAGCTTTAGACTGACCTATATGGCAGGTAATTCCAATATATTGAATTAACCATTAACTAATTTACCGGAAACCGAACCTTAACCGAAAAACCGAAAAATTCAGAATACTAAAGTGACACTAGCTGTCCGTTGGCAAACTGAACGTACTCGACTGCATGAAAATTTTCCACTTCACCATAGTCACGTGGCTTCGCGCATGATAATATACACATAAAGCCCCAATCTATTCATTCTACCTTTTTTTACTTCAAAAGCAGTCATGCACATAAGCACAGTCCATATTTTTATGTCTTCTTGCAACTACATTTGAAACATATGCATAAATGAAATGTATTCCGTTGGGCCGCATAAATTTGCTTCGAGGGTAGCGAGTTTGTGACCTCTGGTATAATGGTCGAGCAAGTGAGGGTGGTATATTTACGCGAGTTGTGGGTGGCTTGATAGTGAAAATATACAGCATGGATGTAGAGACAGAAGATCCTTGTCTATATTCGTAAGGTGACGGCAGATCTCATCTCTCCACTTTGATGTAGTTGTAGGCAAACATTACAAGTTACTCGACTTTTGACATTGTTTGCCTACCCAAGTGTTGAAAGTCGACGTATGTTGGAGAAAGTTGGCTGATGAATAGAAAAGTTTGAAATAAGACTATATATTTGACTCGACCGTAAGCGAACTATGCAGTAGAGAACAAACCGCTTTTCTTTGAGAGCTGTACGACAGAAGAACAGGCACAATTTTTCCGTCACATAGTTCTACGCGGGGAATCAAGCAAGCTAGAAAAACTGTGACCTGCTAACAATTAAAGGACAAATTTCCTTTCGAGATATATCACATATTTCCAAATATAAGCCAAATGCTAAAATTTGATGTAGGGTGTAGTGTTCTATTTCGGACATAATCTTTGAGGTCTTTAATGTGATGTCTGTAACTGCGAAGGCAAGAGAAAGGGGTGACGTAAATATTTTGGACCCCTCATCTTCAGACACAAAATACGTAAAAAATAGTAATACTTTTTAACGCTGCTCTTCTTTGGAGTCAAAGACGGATTTGGTGGACCATTGGAACAAGAAGCTACTTGCAATTACACAACCCTATAAATCCGCTTCTAGTTTATCGCCATTTAATTTTTAAAAATTATTAAAGCATAACGCACATAAATGTAGTAGAAACGGAGTTTAAACATTTTGCATGGCTCTTCGAATTTAAAATATTGCCTTTTGTTTTAATCCAATTGTTTAATTAATTTATTTAGGTATTAAGCACTTAGTTTTACTTTATGAATATAAAAAGACTACTTTTATTCAAGGTTTGGTATTTATCAAAATTTTCTAAACTTTTTGTTTAATTGCTAAGACAGGTTAAGAAATAATCTAAATCTAAATAAATGCATATATGTATTTTTCATGTTTTATAAAGGAGGGGGAATGATGTTCTGGCAGTGGTAAAAAGTGTGCATGAGGCGAAAAAAGGTTGGTTTGTTTTATTTAGTTATGGCAAAGCAGACAGGGGCTACCTGCCTAACTGGAAGAAATGGAAGACTAATTTATAAACTAATTTATAAAATTTATGAAGAAACTAATTTATAAAATTTAGAATTAGTAAATGTTATTTAAAAAACTGCATCGAATACATTTATTACGGGAAAAGGCCTTTCGTTTGAAAAATGCAGTAAGTAATAAAATATTCCTAACATTTATGTTGCTATACTTATAACACTCGGCAATCACTCAACATAAGAACAGCAGAGTATTATTCAAAATACAAAAGTCATTAAGCATCACACTGTTTTCCAAATGTGACATCCCGAAAGCTTTTTAGATAGTTAACTGGTTAATATTTTAGTTCATGAGCAAAATTTGGAACATTAGTAAGTTTGCTCCAATTTGAAACCATGAGCTTACCTAAGAAGAGATGTACAGTAGACGATGCTAATGTTATGCTAATGCTGGAAATATTCTACCTATGCTGTACGCTTAATCGTAATACTCAGAGGGCATCCATCACTGGAAGATGCCAATGTAAAATTTAAAATTAAGTAAACAAGCAATTTTTTAAAATGAAAAAAAAAATTCTGCAGAAATTTATTTGCTCCTGTAGAAGAGGGACCTCTTTCTGATCATGCTTAAATCGATAAAACTATTAAAAAATCTTCCCGTCAAATTAATGTCCCCCCCCCTTATTCTCTCTCTCTCTCTTTTTTTTATCTAATTTTAAATGGTTGGCTGAAATCGAAACCAAGCTGTTTGCCTGCTTAAGCTTTTGGCAACTTTTTTCAGCCATTTGGTAACATTTTTCACTCATTTTCCCCTTCATTTAGCGAAATTATCTTTCATTTAGCTACTTCATTTCAGTTTAAAAAAATTATAACATCGTTGCGTGGCTACGCATTCGTAATAGATTGAAGGCATACAGAACTAATGAAAGCTTGATAAAATTTATTTTTCCAAGAGAAACTCTTCACAGTTCTGGAACTTCCCATAAGAATACTCATATATAGTAATCCTTAACAGTAACACAGAGCACAATCAGTAGTTACACTTCAAACAACAAATTCAGTGGTTACAAAGAACGCTAAACAAAATGCAACACAGAGCGCATCTAAAGACTGAGGCTCAAACGGTGATACGTCATTACTCCGAACTAACGCTGATCAGACACTGAATGCTCTCGAAAAGTCTTATATATAGTTTTCTCCCGACGGAGGAGAGATTTTTAGCACTTTCCACTTCTTAAAATTACTGGAAGGCATATAAGGGCCAGATACGGTTACAGCTGCATATAACATCAGCTACAATACCCATTACAGTTGGCGACAAAAATTAGTCATCAAACCCTTCGCCAGCTTGGCGATATTTCGCCAATTTCGCGAGACAGCCATTAGCACAATGTTAAATAGACTTGCCTCTGTATTCTTACTTTCCCAGCAAAGCTTCGCTCCTCTAGATTTTCATGTTACGTTTTACAAAAAATACTGCACCTTCACATGTAATTTCAGCAAAATGAGTTACATATGTACGAAATTTGTAACACTATTTTGATAATATTAACCGAATTGTTTATCATAATAAGTATTGTATTTTCTAGGTATTCAAACACAAACGGGTGGGACTTCAGAAATTTCACGACAATTTTCGAATGATAATCATTAACAGCCGTAATCTCATTAAGCTGCGTCTACTGTGCCAAGACAATTAATCAGCAACTAAAATAAATCTCATGTCACTATAGAAGCAAGATAAACTGCCATCTCTGTTTGTGGAATCCTAAGAAACAGATTATATGGATTGTCTTCAGTAAGGTGGCTGAAGCACCTAGTTTTGTATGTATCGGACACTTATGAGTTAAGTTGTCTATGCTTAGGATTTCTAAGTCAACCGAAATCTAAATACATATAAATTTTTTAGAGGTTACTAACAGCAATCAAAGCTTTAAACGGCGTGTACTCAAGCAATTTCTAATGAAACCCTATCGCAGTATCAATAGGAAAATCTAACATCTATGCAACATTTCTTTTAGCATTAAAAAAAACTGGTACTGATATTGTGGTATTTAATTTAAATTGAAAAATTGTTATAAACTTATGTTGATTCTTTACTTTATGCCTCGTTTTTTTAACGCAATCACTCATTCCAGAAGGTTATGGAGACTTTAGGACAAGCAGCTAAGTTTAAAATGAGAGGAAGAATAATTACCAGCTAATTGGTAACAGAGATTTGGCTGTTGTTTGCTTAAAGACAGCCAGCCATTGATCAAAAGAGACCTGAACGCTTGAGAGTGGCACGGTTTATAAGCGTTGTAAATTAGTTGAGCTTTGTTTGCCTTTCTTTGTTAGACGTAGCTTTGCATAGGTTTACTGGAGGTGAAAGGCAGTTAATACACTGCAAGCATAAGCAAGTTGCTGAGTCAAGAAAGCTTTTATTCTATGTTGTATTATTTTAAATCAAACTCACCAGCGGTGAAGAAGTAAAGTTTTAAGTTAACTTTTACATTTTGTGTCACATCTCGTGTCTATACTTAGAATTTAGTAAAGACTGTAATCCTGTAATCTCTCATACAATACCTTTAGGTAGTCAGACAACCTTAGATGTTATGAAACATACGGGATTAATATACAGTAATTAAATATCCTTAACTTTACAAATCAAAGATTCTCAACCAGGGGAGAATTCCCCCTAGGAAAGAATTTCTTAGTTTCAAGGTGGGGGTGGGAATGCAGTCAGCCTTTTATTTAGGTATTAAGCACTTAGTTTTACTTTATGAATATAAAAAGACTACTTTTATTCAAGGTTTGGTATTTATCAAAATTTTCTAAACTTTTTGTTTAATTGCTAAGACAGGTTAAGAAATAATCTAAATCTAAATAAATGCATATATATATTTTTCATGTTTTATAAAGGAGGGGGAATGATGTTCTGGCAATGGTAAAAAGTGTGCATGAGGCGAAAAAAGGTTGGTTTGTTTTATTTAGTTATGGTAAAGCAGACAGGGGCTACCTGCCTAACTGGAAGAAATGCCGTAATGGAAGACTTTCTAAGGAAAACTGGCTAGTATATATATATATATATATACTACTTCAATTAAACTTAGAAGATAATATAATCAATTAATCAATATTGTTTAGGAAATAAATTATTATTATATATATGTATATATTACAGATGGGTAAAATCACAAAAACGCCTATGCAGCCAGCCCGTTCGCCTGGAATCGAACTCAGGTCGGAACTACTTGTGTTTAGCTTCTTTGCCGCTCGGCCACGAGGCGAGCCGAAAAAGTTTGTAAGCCGTTCTTGTAAATATTCATTCATACATGAAATGTAGCTTTCATGTTAAGTAACCAGAATAATGAAAGAAACACAACTTGTTAAAATACTATCCTTTCAGAAAGCGTAAGGATTGTTTGTAGGCTGTATTTACCTTCCAGCACGAGCGCTTGGCAATTTTACATGAGTACGCGTGCATCATATTTTTTACGAGATCCGTTATTTTACCGTTTTGGGCACGGAAAACGACAGAAATGAGTGAATATTGATAATAAATTAGTTAAGAAATAAAATTTTAACCTTATTATTGCAAAATACAAATGATATCACATTCAAATATAAGTAAATTATTTTTTAAGTTCTTCTGTTATTGAGATGGAAACGCCTTGATGTTCATTAGAGAAAATTTAAATTTACAGAAAATTCATTACAGAAAATTTAAATTTATTATTTAATAATTACATTTTAAATTCGAAGCTAATTTTAATATTCATCAAAGGCAAGTATAGACAAGTAAAAAAGGAAATCACTCTCACCTTGGTAGGAAAAAAAAGTTTAGCATTACTTACTTCTGCAAGGAAATTTACTTCTTACTGGTTACAAAAAAAGCACTTTAAACTAACTTTAATATTTTTATGTATTTCTAAAAAAATAGAAATAAAAGAAAATAAGGAATGGAAATCTTTATTATTCTCCGATCCAAAGGTTTCCTTATCTTCCTTTTCCTCATCAGATAATTCTTGAAGAATGCGAGCAAAATCAGCTGGTTGCATATATATATATATTTTATCATGAAAACCGATACAAAAATTTCAGAGTCAAAATGTATAAAAATTAAAGTGATACATGGCAATTAATAACACAAAATTACAAAATATTTGAGAAAAAAAGTATTTTCCGAATTTTCACCCACGACAACGCGCGTGTCGTAACTTTTACAAAAAAGCTGCCACGTAGCACAAATGCCCTCCCCCCCCCCAAAAAAAAATAAAGAAAAGTCAAATGACTTCGTGTTGGCACATTCCATGATGTGGGAAAGGGTAGAAATGACATTCAGACGTCTCAGCTTCGATATACGAAAAAAGTGCGTTAAAAACAGAATTTGTCGTAAATTTTGCGCATACACGCGTGCTGGAAGGTTAACTCAAGAATTTTTTTATGTCGATTAAAAATCAAAGTAATGTAGCACTATAATTCTGATTTCGAAAAATAATCTGGAAAATATTTTTTTCGCTAAATTCTTGGCAGTGTAACTTCTTATCATGAACTGACTCACCCTCTGATTTTCATTTACACTTTATTAATTTTATTTTAACTTAATTTACTAGAAACGTTTTACCATAACTTAATTTTAATTATTTTATTTAATTTTAACTATTGTTTTATTTATTATTTTATATATTTATTTTTGATTATCTTTCTGACAATCTTCTATATGGTTTCGCCACTTTTAACTTTAGAAATTAAACCTTGTAACTGAAATCAGAAAAACCAAGAATACGATAAATGAATGTACACCTGTCATCGATTTTAGGAACGTCAGTTTTAAGCATACAGTGAACAAGAATCATTTCCTGTAATGCTGCAAATGCGACGTTGTAATGATAGAGTAATAATATTTTACAATTGATAAAACAACAAGGTAAGGTTAAAAATATATTGAAATAATTAAACGCAATGTCGGCACTGAAAATTTGATTGGCATTAAAATTATATTAAATTCAATAAACCAGCATTGAAATGATTACATACTTTCAAATTTTTGAGGATGCAATTATGACTGCGTTCCTTTCCGAGTTCAAAATAAAAATACAAATGAAGCCTTCATCTTCCAAATAAAAAGTTGATACCGGCTCTCGTTAAGGATGTTTAAATGGGCAAATGCCCAGCTCCACCGTTTAATATCTGATCAGACATAATCACCACTAATCAAATAAGTGAAGTATTCCTTCTCTTCAAATCGATCGCAGATTCCGGCGGCGTTTAAGAGCTATTCAACGACAAAACAAGCAAACGTTAAAAGAAATCGTTTACTGAGGTTTCTGATAGAGAACAACAGAATCTCCCTCGGGTGCTGTGAGCCAAGTGACTAATGAAATTGGCTACTTGTTATAAGTTTTAGGTGTTGGTTAATGCTTAGCAAATAAAAGACTTTATAATGCTGCATTCGGCACTACACTAAAAATGTGTGTTATTCCTTGGGGATATGAAAGAGCGACATGTATTGTGGTTTCCGAGTGAGACTCACTTGATTGAATCTGTTTAGATTTGAAACAATTTGATGCTCGGTTTATTTAGCGGAATGAAGGTACGACTTAAACTGCTTCAATCTAAACTTTTTAAGTGCTGTAGAATATGTAATATGTTAAACTTCTCCAATATTTCTTTTGTACAAGATTTGAATATCTTAATAAGAAAAAAGGAAATATTTTATTTTGACATGTTTATAAAAAAGCTTTTTTTTGTTTAGGCAAAAAGGAAAACTACATTTTAGAAGCCAAGTTAGATATTAGGAGTTTTGCTCTGTTAGAATCTCTTAGAAGATCTGCGTTGAACATAGATGAAAGATATGTGAAAAATAGCTCCTATTTAATTACGCTGAGCTTTATGCTCAATTTCCTTTTTGGACCCATTCAAGGCTACATTCCTTTTCAAAATTAAAAATTGCATTAGGACCTTACGTGCTCTATTTTTTATCAAAGTTTCAGTTTTATAACTTATATAATAAACGTGGTTCAGTATCCGATTTTTTACACAACATTTAAGGCATGATCTACGTTTCATCGGAGTAATTGTCCTGAACTCGACGAGGGACTTCCAAATGGCTTTGCTATGCTGTGATATGCAGACTGTTGGTAGGTAGGTGTGCTGAGCTGATTGTTGCTAAATTTATCTTTTAGGTGTAGCAAGTAAATAAGCGCGACTGGTACATGAACCGTATTCTTCGTCCTCATTTAGCGGCAAAGCGGTAAAGTCAGAACATTGGTAGTTCAACCCAAGTTCAAATCCGGATGAATAAACTAGCTGCAATGGCGTTTTCATGGTTTTTCCCATATGTAACGTAGAGTCAGTTTCCCTTATAAAGACCTCCACGAAATTTTCCTTCCCCATAAGCAGATAGCTTACGTGTTGCTTTGCCTTAATAGATTAACTTCTTAGTGTTCATTTAATGTTTAATTTCTAAGTAACTGAACTATTGTTATATTCTCAGGCTGCAAGAACTATATGTTTCGTTAATCATTTGCAGCTTCTTGTAACTTTAAGCCAAAGTGAAAGCACGTTGTTTTGCAAAGTGAAAGCTGCGTTATTTTTAGTCGTGTTGCAATCTTTTTTGTATTATTGAATAAGTCAAAACTAGACAAGAATTCGTCTGGCAGTCTGGGACTGTTACTCAGTTTTCAAATTTAGTTAGAGTGTAAACTTGAAATGATCAATTTCAATTCAAATTTATTCTTAAAACGGGAAAAGCTTGCTATAGTTGCTATAAAACTGATTTCCTAGTTACTATTTTTTTTCTGCACTTAAAATCGAGGTAAAAAAGTACGACTCACAAATATGAATTTTATCGGGTAAGGAGTTGCGAAATAAAATGCAAATATGTATTTTAAGAACGGCTTTCATGATTTTTAATTACTGAAGCCTTGGATATTTTTTCCATGATCCTTATACTTAACTAAATAAATGCATTCAATGTTTACTTCGAGGCCTTTGATGCGTAGTTGAGACACTAATGACAAAGTGTTTAGACATTAAAATGAGGCAATGCGACACCGTGGATGAGATGAGAGGAGTATTTTTTGTAAAGGGGCAAATAAAAATGAATGCGATAAATATCAAGAGGGAGGGAAAAAAGAAGATATTTTTTAACTTTCGTAAGATGGCTTCCATTTTTACAGAAAACGGTTCCTGTTTCGAACATTTTAGCTCAAACAGTTCACCGTTCTTGTGCTTGAAATAAATAAAAATATTCTTTAATATCCTTTCTCCAAAATTCTGTAGACTCATTTTTCTCTTTTTCTTTCTTTTTTTTTCAATAATTTTTTCTTGTTTATTCCTCGTTTCTCCCCTCTTACGCATGCTTAATTTCCTGGAGTTGAGAGCAGATCATTTTACGAAAGATATTTTTAACAAAATATATAAATAAATAAAAAACTGAGTTGCTGTCAACAAGTATTTCACTTACTTCATAAGCTATGTAAGACTACTTTAGGGAAACTGGGAAGAAATCGTAAAACTGATGCATGGATTAAATACAAGCAGACGAATCTCAAGAAACACAGTAATCTAACTTAATGCAGATATAATACGACACATTCAGGTGTCTGAAAAATTTGGTAAATATTTATATTAGCGCATATAAATAAATATACCTCATATTATGAGAGCTTTTAAAGATCTATTCAGTTAATGATAATGTTGATATTTAATTATTTTAAATTCTCAGTGGACATCTCATTAAATTCTCAGTGGACATCTCTCACCTGAAAGCATCTCATTTGAATAATTTCGAGTCAAAGAAAAAAAAAAAAACCACGTAATTCAGGGATTCTCAACCGGTGGTACGCAAGAGAAAAATACGTGGTACGCAAAGAAGCAAAGTATTTTTAACTATTAAATTCAAAAATTAAAATAAAAAATTATTAAATTAAAAAATAAATGGTGGTGGTAGTAGTACTTTATAGTGATGGTACTACGGGTTTTCAATTTTTGTTTAGATGGCACGCGTTAAACAAAACGTTGAGAAGCGCTGACGTAATTTATTTTGTGTTTTGTATCAGAAAAATCAGCAGACATATATTTGCAATGTGTCACTTTCTTCAATAATACTTTTTTTCTATACAGTTCACGTGAATAAGCGAAACTCTTATATCTATCAAACAAAAAAATCAGTGCCATTGGAAAAAATTTGTAAATAATCCCTGTTTTTCCATTAAATAATAAGATATTTTTTAACAAAAATTATCAGAAGAAACTCTGTTCTAGGAATGTATTATGTTAAACGCATTTTTTTAGTTTAAGACATTTAAAGCATATTTTCAAACTATTATCTTAAAGTGTTAACGAGTTAGAGCCAAAGATTTTCTTTCGGTGTGTCTAAGATCCAGCACCCATATCTTTCTGATATCGTACGTCGTTATTCACTATATAGGGAATTAATATTAACGCCTCTTTTAACATAAAATTTAAATATTAGCATTATATGCACAACTAAAGTTCACTTATTGCTATTAAGCTATAAAATAATTTAGCATATTTGAAATTATGGAGAACATTCTTTGAGTTGTTTCGGAACAACTCAACGAATGGTAAAAAAATTTTAAAACTATGAAAATTGCAGAGTCCTGTAATAATTAAAATTTAAATAATTTTAGAGCTTTTTCACTTGTGTTAATTTGTGCAGTACATATTTGCACGTTTTTTATACCAATTATTATTTTTTTTTTTTTGCTTTGCCAAACTGTATATGATACCTGAATTTGCTTTGAGTTTGGTTTAATTTGATATTATTACCACCGCGTATATTATTATTGGATTTACATTCTATATTATAACATTTATATTATTAAAAGGTGCCGGTGGGTAATCCCAGAGTTATGAATCCATAGGTACGCCAGAAGAACCTCTTCTTTTCAATTTTTATTTGTGATTCAATATTTGATTTCAGGCTTCATACGTAGCAGATTTTATTCATTTTTAATTACAATTTTAGAAGACTTTCTTGACTCATATTTTTTAGGCATAGGAGACATTAGGTACATAGACTGCGTCAACAGATTTTGCAGCAATGTCTGTCAGCTCATTGCTTCTTATACCAATGTTACTATGAATCCAGAAGTCAAAGACATGAGTTCACTCAGTGAGTCAGGGTAAAGAATCAATTTCCCACTTCGTTCTTCAGGGAAAAATAAAAAAAAAAACATCCTACAAAGGGATAAGAGCAAAAAGACATGTCCTTAAACTATTAGTTAATATATAGATAACCAGACTTTTAATTTAGTGATGATTCAATACATTCTACATACAAGCTTTGTATTGGAGAAATTCGGAAGGTCCATAAAGCTTGGTGGTATACAGAGTTAAGCCTTGCCAGTACAGAATGCCGTGTAGATCCATAAATGACAGAAACATAGTTCAATTTTTACGTAATAAATCCCCTGTAGATGTGAAGCATTGAAGAATGGTCTGCCCGGCAAGAAGTACTCGAAAGAAATAAGCAGATTTGGAAGTTTTAAATATTCGTGTTTCAAATAAATAATGTTAGTAGTAAAGTTAACTTTATCTCAAATATAAGGCCAAGAAATTCTACTTCTGATAATAACGGAAGTAAGCAGCTCTTTAGACAAAGTTTTTTATCGGTGTGTAGATTCTCGTACTAAACAAATGTACACAAATGGTCTTATGTGTGGTCTTATGGTTAGAAAACTTAAATCTTTCCTTATTTGCCGAGTTAAAAATCCTGTTCAAGAAAATTTGCAGTTGTGTTCTTTTGCTTTCTGTGTAATTTGCTACTGTGCATTTTTGTGTGCATTTCATTTGCAATAAATTTCTTGCAAATGAAATTTCATTTAAGGAAAGCACAATTTTTAACGTATTGGATGATATTCTTAGAGGTTTATAAAGCTATTTATCTTTTTAAATGCGTAAAAGCTAGCTTTCCTGCAAACTGAAATAAATATATCGAAAAAAAAAACTGAAGAGTAGTTTAATCCCTTCTTATAACAGACCGAAAACTCAGTAGTCTCAATACAGGTGGGATAGTATAAGCCTAGAAACACTTGTAGTTCTTAGTACTCGGGAATAACGCTTATAGTTCTAGTATTCCGGAATATAATTGATTTCGTAATAGGAATGTGTTTTCTGTCAAACATTTTATGGTTTTTATCATATGCTGAAAAAATGTAAGCTAACTCTCATTAGAAACTCATCCACAAAAATGTTCTGTTTTCAAACAAATAGTCTTCATGTGCATTAAATAAGCCTAATAATGTATACAGGGTGATTCAGAATTCATCCTCAATATTTGGAGGGGAGGTAGGGAATAAGAAAAGAAGAAGATTTCACATAGGAAAGTATGGGCGCAGAAGAAACGCATGGGGTGTAGAGGGCGCTGTGTGTGCACAACTTCCATACATAAGCACAGCTGTTTGACGTGTGCAGCCAGTCGTCATTCGACTAGGTGACTTTGCAGAAGTAACATGAACCGGTATACGTGGAATGAACTTGCAGATATGCATGTAAATGCCAGACATAAGTTCCGGTTTTCCATGCAACGCCGTTGTGAGTCATGCATTCTAGCACATGGTCAGCACTTCGAGCACCTCTTGTAAGTCTGTAATACCGATGCAAAGAAATGTTACATGTAAGATAATAAATGTTTTTCCCCTTACTACTTCCTTCTTATATGCTCTTTCCACTATTGAACTGGGGTAATTTTGCTCTACTACATGGCATATGCGCCCATGCATTTCCTAGGCGAAATCTCCTTCTTTTCCTATTCCCTACCTCCCCACCAAATATTGATGATGAATTCTGAATCGCACTGTATATACTATAATATCTTATTCTTCAATCTTGTGGATGAAAAATATCAATTAATGAAATAATCAGCATGCTTTAGAGAACAGATCAACACTAAATCCAACAAATATGATTTGATTAATTTTTGGCGCAAATTTTCCATTTATACAGTTCTGCGTCCGTGATTTATAATTTCATATCACAATGGTTTTGTTGAGAATTTATTCTTAGTTTAAATATTTACCTGCTTTTTATTTTTTATGAACTAACTTCAGTAACATACTCAAGAAACTTCAATAACACAGGCAAGACAGGAGATAATACTTAATTAAACTTTCTTTGGAATTATTAACCTCAGGTAGTTGCAAGGTTTGAGAAACTTAAATTTTTAATACCGTAAGCCCATAAAATCGAGCTTTAACATATCAATTCGGTTGCGAAAATGGATATTCAAACCATACACTCTACTAGATATAAAACTGACTCATTAGAACACATCATCTAAGTAGGAGGTTCTTCTTCTCAGACTCATACGCTGTACTAGATGTTTATACCAAACTCTTTCTAAAACGCCTAGTTGTTTAAATTAAAGTTATTTACATTCAGGTGTACGCCGACGAAAGGAATAGAAGATACAGAAAAGAAGTAATCGAAAAATAATAGTTTAGCTACAGAGAGGTACTTAGCTATGTCACAGATATAAGAGCATGACATATCTTTCTACGTTACTCAGCCATTACTAACACCTTGGCTTTCAGAAAGGCAAAATGTGAGACACGAACAGTGCGATTGCGCAACCAAAGGGATTCATGGGTATATTTCATTTCTGCAATAGCAACATCCACATCAAACAAACAGGTATGAGAGAGAGAGTCAAGTAAGCAACAGGGATATATAATGACTACCTGCTTTCTATCCTAAGATAGTAGAGCAAATAGTTACATAAAATATGTTAAGACACAATATCACACCAAACAAATACTAATTCAGAAGTCGAACAACAAAAATCAGCGTTATATTTTCAAATTTTTACAGGACTAGTTTCGATGGCTTTACCGAATACCACCATCCTGAGGATGGTGGTTCGGTAAAACCATCGAACTTCTGAATGTTTGACTTCTGAATTAGTATAAAATATGTTGCTAATAACTTAGGAGAGGCTTTCGCTGTGGTGGCAGTTAAGTTGCAAGCAGACATTCATTTTCTGCAAACTTAAATCTGAAAAAAAAAATTCTTTCGAACTTCTAACTCTGAAAGCTATAATGTGGATTTCACTATGTCTGAATTAAAGAGTTTTCTGTCGCAGAAATGTAAGCCTAGTCCGGGTTCTAAAGGCATTAATCATCTAATAATTAAGCATTTGCCCAGTAAGTCCTTGAGCGTCCTTCTCGTTCTTTGTAAGAGGGTGTAAAAGAAGCATACCTTCTCAACTGCTTGGAAGAAAGCTTTCGTTACCTCTATATTAAAGCAAGGTAATAATAGCGCCAGTTATCCCAAGTCGCGCTTACTCGATTCCTTCACAAAATTTTTGAAAAAGTGGTTAGCTGCGGCCTCATGTACTAACTAGAGCAAAATGGTCTCCTCCATCAAAGAGGATTACGAAGAGGCCGATCAATTAGCAATAACTTCTTGCTTTTGGAGACTGCTTTTCGGAATGCCTTTATGAAAAGGAACCACATAGTTTCCATCTTTCTGGACACAGAGAAAGCCTACAACAAGACCTGGAGTTACGGCATAGTTCAATACTTATATTGTAGCCTGCGTGGCAATATGTCACTTTCCATATAGAACATTTTAAAAGACAGAACTTTCAAAGTAAAATTAGGTTCCCCGATATTTGATAGTTTCATTTAAGAAGAGGGTTTTACATAGGATGTTTTCTGATTGTTCCTCCAGATTGATTTCATTTTAAAAGAACTCCTTATAACAGTAAGTGGAGCTTTATACGTTGGTGAACTTCAGATAAGCTAGCAAGAATCTGGTATGTGTTACACAGAAAGGCAGTTGCAAATCCCACAAACTGCAAATTACACAGAAATTGAAAAATGAAATGCTCAATTGCAAATGAAATACACAGTTTTATTTGCAAAATTATTGATTTAAAATTATTTATTTGCACAATTGCAAATGAACTACACAGTAATGTTTTTTAAATGCACATTTATTGCAATTAAAATGAAGTGAATGAATTTGCAGAAACAGAAAAAATAAATGATAAATATCAAACGCCACACTTCATTTTTGAGACAACTTATGTTTTACACTGACAGTAATGCACGAAAAAATAATTCAGTAAAGTATCTAAAACATTAAACCCTTGAAGAAAGCGAATTTTCAGAACACGATTTCTCATATATATTATTTTAATTGGTTCTATTTAATTCATTCATACATAGTTCAGCTTTCCTTCATCAACGCTGAATGCTTGCTAGGATCAGCTCTGGCCAGACGTTATCAACACTTTTAAAGGATTTTCGTCTACTGAAAATGAAGACAAAAATTCACATAAACTGCAAAATCAACTGACAATGAAGAAGTTTCCAGATATGGAAAGAAAAAAAGAAGTCAAGGAATTAATCAAGAAATAACGTACGAGGAACATGAGAATCTTATAATACCAGCATAAAGTCTAAGCGATGATAATTAAGAAGATAAAGCTCCTTTAATACACAGGAAGTTAAACGGATTATTAAAAAAGACACAGGAGCTGTGTGATTTTGCAGTGAAGGTTCACTCTTATGAAGAAAGTAGAGGACCCTCTATCAGAGGTATTGAAACACAAGGCGCTTCTTACACGAAACGTTTTAAAGAGTTACATCAGTTTTTATTCCAGGCAAAAATCAGTAGCTGTTTAAAAAAAATAATTGTCTCGCGCACTTATTAAATTGTAATAAATAGCCTTCGAATTAACATTTATATGTTTTTCTAGTTATAACGAAATTAAGCTTTGTTCAAATTGTACGTACTTTCTTAATCTGAATCATACCTAATGCGTATTTCCATAGAAAGTTAACTTTGGGGAACGCAATTTTGCTGTGCGCGCAATATATTAGTGACGTAACCCCTGTTTTCGACAAGTGTCACGGTAATTTTTCAATATTTAATAATATAACTCCATTCACATCTGTTAAATTTATAAAAGTTTCAAGTTATATCCGGCTAAATGAATTTAACGTGAAAAATCCAATCAGCGTCATTTGTGAAGAAAGATTTTATTTTATTCAATTTTTGCTTAATTAAGAATTCCTTCAAAAAATTACAAAAGATGCCATTTATATTTTGTAAGTTAAATGCTCCGTATTTATCCTTCATTCCTTTTCACCATTCTCGGTGACTCATATGATTCCAGGCAGTCATTTACATTTTAATATTGTATAATAAAGTACGAAAAGGGGAAAAAATGACCTCATAAATAGTTGTGCATAGCTGCGAAATCTGACACTTTTTCCACATCATGTGTGGTTGTTTGGACTCATAAATCTAAGACGGGGGATGAAAAAAATTCGGAATTCATTTTCTACATTTGTGTGTTGTGCATATATTTGAAAGAAATGAAGCTATTTCCAGCTAATGTTGCTTGGGTAATTTTAAAAATCGTGTCCCACTAATGTACCGTATGTAACAGTGTTCACATTGGAGTCGTAAAATGATTTAAAATGTGTGAAAGGGGGAGGGAAGAAAGTTTCCCATATTTTAATTATATTTCTGAGTGTAAACAAAATAATGGATTCCACGTATTAGTAAAAGAAAAATCTTAAAATAAAGTGAAATCTTGCAGTCCCCTGTGAACCCGTGTTAACATCTGTACCGCCCAAAAATGATTCAATATGAGCGCCCGAAAGGCGAAAGAAAAAAGGAAAAAAAAACTCACCTTTTTCGAATTTTAATTATTTTTCGGGTTCGCATTAAATTTACTAGCCATAAAAATATTCGCGCCGAGCAATTCCCAGGAGCCAGTTTGAAAATTGAAACTGGCAGAGAAAAGTAGTTTTTCACTCTTAAATGGGACCATGCCGAAGCTCTACTTGCCAGGCTGGCCAGCATTAGCATTTGTTATTTTTCCGAGAGGTTTTGCGTAAAGTGTGCCCACCTCTCCCCCTCCAGCCATTTTGTCGCTTGTTAACGCCCCTTCGAGCGACGATTTTATGCAAATGGTAAGAGCACTACCTGTCAGAGCTTGGAAGACTTCGTTGATATATGTGTTGCCGTTAGGGAATGGAAAAGGCCGTATCCCGTGCCACAGCTCCTCTAGCGTCTGTTCAATGGGATGAGACTGGGGCAATATATGTCTTGTTAAGTTTTTAAGTTCATCCAAGTTTTTCTGATGTAATAATCCACCTGGGACCGGTCGTCCACAGCCATAATCGCCCTTGTTGCGGAAGGCTTTAGCAGAAAAAAAATACTTTAATAATATTAGTCGTAAATTTTTAACAGATATAATTACGCTCTCTGCTTCGGGAAAACTTCTACAAGAACTGCAGTTTGGACGGTGCGCTTTTTTTTAATTATTTTATTTATAGGGTTGTATAAGAGTGGAAGAAGATGTTCGTCAACAATAAAAATAGCTGTTAATCGATGGGGGTCTCAAAATGTTCCTATGCATTAGTTTAGGAGAGGAAGGATTTTTTAAAGAGCTCCTCTATCGTAAATTTTAATCTGAGAAAGCTCTCAAGTTTTTCCCTTAAAATTACACCAAGCAGACATACTAAGTCACGTCAAATGTCTGCTTCTCTAAATGAAAGTCTAATTTATGAGAGAAGAGAAGATGATGTTATATTAACTTATATAAAAACGTTCGAAATTGCATTGTGCGAGGTAGATATGGACAAGATGAAGATCCTTGTTAATGGCGTTAATTTTTAAACGGGCAGATAAAGTTAAGCAAAACTTTGAAGAGCCCAAAAGTTTTTCAGACTTTGCATTGTATTAAAGCTATACTATATAAATACTGGTGGGCTAAAATTGGCTATATGTAAATATAAAAATCGTTTAAAATGTGAAAAATAGTTTAAAGATATTTTTTCTTCAAACTTTATTGATCTAGGCAAGTGACGTATACATGGCGCTCAGGTACACAAACTCCCAGGAAGTTCGATAAATAAGTTCTTGCGTATTCTAAACTTCCATCTATTCAGTAGTTTCTCTGCTTTATAAACAATACTATTGTGAATTAATGCTTATGAATCGACTTGTTCATATCCCCATATTGATACATATTTGAATGAAGGCATATACTGCAGGGTCTCATCAATGAAGATAAAGAAATATAAGAAACAAAGTTTTTCCCTTTTATAACGAACATAAAAAGCAAAAATGTCCCCTTAATGCAAAAAACAGTGTGTCCATAGGAATACTAACTGATTTTTGCCTTGATTAAGTAAGTAATTACAATAGACTCCCGGTTAACCGAAGTAACATTGGGGACGATGTCTACGGTTATAACTAATATTATAATTAAACTTTCAACCGAGAGAGCTCGGGTACACAGAACTAAATTGCTTCCGCTCATCCGAGTAAATACGTTTTAGATTTTTTTTTTCAGATATGAATGCAACAGAATATATCCGCTACGGTTTTGAGTTAAAGAAAGACGTTAACAGAGTTTGAGTTAAAATAAAGGATAAAACAAATTGGAGAAAAGATCATTTTCTGAAATTTTACTGGGACATTAAGAGGTCAACAGAGAAGTACTATTAAGAATTTATCTCTATTTTTAAGCCTTAAGCCGTTTAATCTGGAACATAAATTCGTGTAATTAGGTAAATTAAATCAGCATTCAAAACAAAAAGAGCAGGCTATAAACAACGTCGTTAGAAATGAGCAAACGTAGCTAGAAAGTGCATTGAAAGAACAATATTTACAAGAGAACTTGATATTGAATTAGCGTAAAAGAGACGGCTAAAACTTTGTTTTAAGTTAAGTGTATTTTATTCATCATGTTTTTAAAGATGAGTGGCCTTATCTAGTGAAGCTTTTTCTTGTCATTTAGCTCTTCATCTTGCCCTTCCAAGTAGTCGAAAAGATCAGGTTAGATTAAGTTATTTTAGTGCGGAAAAGCACATGAGGGCTATTTGCCTAAGGAAAAGGATGTCTTCGTGGGGATTTTCTAGGGAAAACCGAGCCGCATTTACATTACACATTGAGAGAACTACGAAAACCAACCATACACCAACTCGTTTGCTTGGGTTCGAACCAGGGTCTATTAATTAGTATTCAGCTGTCTTAACCACTCAATCATTGGTGGAGCCTAATTGAAAGGGATTTAATACTAAAATCATAACACTTCTTCATATTTTAATACTTCTGCTTTAAGATTAATGGCTTAATACTAAAGCCATTAATCTTGAAACAGAAGAATAATAACTGCATTGTTGATTTTTTTTTTTTTTTTTGAGTGATTAGTTAAAGAGAGTGGTCTCAAATTGCATGAGGGTCGGAAGCATGACCTGAAAACCTCTGACGAGCCGGATTTTCTTTAATAATTAATTCCGAATAATTAATCTTTAATTTAAATTTAATTACATTATTTTATTGCACTCTTTAATTAAATTTTTAAAAAAACATTAATAATTTGTCTTTAATTTTCGTTTTTAAAAATAAATATTTTAACTAAATTTCAAATCTAGCTTACTAAATATTTATCAAAACATACATAAACAATAATAATAGTAGCACGAATGAAAAACATCAAATATATATTTATTTTTTTATCTGAAATCTGAAATTTTTTACCTGCAGAAAATTTTTGTTGGTTACACTTTGTAATTCAAACACATTGACAGCTAAATATGAAATTTTCAGGTAGACATTTATTTCAAATAATTCTAATATGTTTAATTAATCTTTAAACAACTTACTTCAAATTAAACTAAAAATAAATAAATTATGAAAACTTTCCGTGGGGAACAATATCCGATAATAAATAATGACAATCTAGTCTCTTAGTTTCTTTCTCTCATTTATTGAATTTTTCTTAGACACAAAATAAAAAAACCACGTCAGTATATGTAAAAAATTATAAACATCTTTACTTCTTCTTACAGTTTGATACTTCATGGCATTTCGTTTCAGGTAACGTTTTTAGGCCTGAAGAAAAATTACTAGGAATTTTCTTTATCACGGATTGTAGACGCTCATAGGGCAATGGATTTCTCTGCTTATTAATTTTCAACTGTGAATAAAAGTATAATCTTTATATTTTAGCTGACATATAAATGTACTTCCAAACAAAGTGTTTATTCCTAAGGCAAAAATTCGTAACTTAGCGTATTTATTTTCGGGATAGGTACAAATAAAACTTAATAAAATCTGCATCTCCAAATCTTTGAATAAAATTGATATCATATTGTAAATTAATTATCTGCAATTATAGGTTTCGTGGTGCATGGCACACATTCATTTTTAATGATAATGAAAATAATGCAAACACGAAACTTCAAACAACTAAAATCTTAAAATCTTTGCAGCACCTTATTTGCAACAAATACGTAATTGAAATGTGAAATGTATTAGGGGGGGCCGCATTAAATTGCTTCAGGGACTGCCAGTTTGAAACCACTAGTTTAAGGAATGATTTAAGATTGCTTATACATTCCGTGTTACGAAGAGTTGTGGATAAAATAAAATTCCCAAATATTATAACATGATCTGTTATCACAGCTGTTATACCCTCCGTTCTTCTTTTCCTTGTTTGTATTTTTCAGAAACAGCTTTGTTTGCGCTGACAGTTTGTGCGTGGCCTTCGAGAAACAAGGCCGTCCAGCTCTCTCGTGACGTCACCGTATGGAGTGCGAAGAAACCTTTCTCCTACACTGAAAGCGAGCGAACTCAAAGCGCGCTTATTTATTAGTAAAAGCTAATTTTATGTTATTCCGATGTAAAGTAAACAGGAAATTATTAAATAAGTGATACTATCTTAGCATTTATTAAATATCATGCTTTAAGACTTCAGGTATCTGAACTTATTTTTCTTAATGCTTGATACAAATTTTCACCTGGGTGATCAATAATTATTTATTTCAATCCCATTTTACCTTCTATAGTTTGGATAAACTTTTCAACACTTAAACGCTATAACGCAAAAATGTTATGCTTTCGAACTGAAAATACTGCACATTATTTTTCATTTATAGATAAAATTGAAAACTATGAATAAAGAGAGCATTTTACAAGAACCCGATTTTTCTTTACAGCCTTTTCTAAGTAGTACATAATTTTGTTCAGTATGGCGATAATATAAAAGATTTTCGGTTATTACATTTATTTTTTTAAAACAAAATCTAGTGTAAAAAAGGTCTTTTACAATAAACTAAATATTAAAAAAGACATAGTTCATCATTTATTTATTGGTATAAATAATTTAAAATGTAATTTTTATGATAATTTTTAATGCCAGCATTATTTTAAAATGGTGTTACTGAAAAAATCCTGTTCATAAAAATAATTATTAAACTTTCAGTGAGCAATATTCTTATAGAATAGAATCAAATAGAATTCTTATAGAATCAAAACCAAAAATCTATTTTAAATTATTATTAATATAAAAAACGTAATAACAAATTTATAAAAATGAAATTTTTTAAAAAATAGTTCTATGTTTTATAAACAACTGGTTTAACAATATATTTTTCCAAGTTTTTTTTATAATTTTTTTTAGATATAATGTTAATTACAATTTTCAGAATAAACTTGAAAATGTGACAAAAAAAGAGTTGAAAGGGTAATGTGTTCCCTTAAAATATTATAAGGACACAAATTTGAATTTTTAAATGAAAAACATTATTACTTTCATATCTCTAAAACTTACAATGACAAGTGGTTTTAAAATAAAAGTCGAGATAAATTAGATATTACAAATGCTATTTTAAGTTCCAGATTTTGTATATTTTCCCGATTATCGCTTTATATTAAGTACTAAATTTTCTACTGAATATTTAATCTGCAGTATATGAAGTAAAATTTATTATACATTAAATAATACTATAGTATTATGAACTTAATTACCCATTAAAATATTCACATGCAATTTATGAAGCAACATGCATTTATTAAAAAAATTATAGAATTCACTTTAAGACAAATTGCAGGAAACAAAAGCTTATTATACTGCTTATTTACATTAGCAATGATTTATTGTATACTTTTATATTTTACACTAGTTATTGTTTACTATTATATTTAACACTAGTTTTTCATTGGAAATGATTTTGGCTTTAAAAACAGACATATTAAACATATTGAATATTTAATTTATATAATTTTTCTTTGAATATCAATGAAATCATAAGAATAAAAGCTCACCCTGCTATTTTTAGTTGGAATGAAGTCCTTTCGCTTTATTGCACGCATCCACTTTTCTTTTAAATCGGCATCATTACGAAAAGCGAAAATGTGCACTTTAGGTCCAGATTTGTAATTGCCGTTACATCGCGGCACTGAGCACATGTAAGGCATTATATTGTTTCTGGAACTACTCCCAAATTGCCAAAAACCTCAAATTTAATATATCCAGCTGCAGGAAAATCTGGAATGCAGTTAATATCTCAAGATTTTAAGTCAAGAATTTCAGTTCAACCTCTTCTTTTGAAGCAATGGCGACTGACAACCTTTGACCCAGCGTTGCCCTCACCGCAAGAAGGGGTGCACTCTTCACCCCAAGAAGGGATGCACTCTTCACCCCAAGAAGGGATGCACTCTCTGGCATGACGTCACACGCTCAACGTCACTGAGCTGTAGGGCCTTGTTTCTCGAAGGCCACGGTTTGTGACGGTAATATTTCCATCTTTTCTTAAAACAAAGATTTTATAAACAAGGTCCCGTTAATACCGCTCCTTGTTCATTGGGAGTGTACAAGATAGATAAATATCTAATGTGATAAACAGACTGACAGAAGTAGCGCTTTCGGATAGGTTTGTTTCTGGTTATGAATTGTAGTTAATTATTATAAATTGGCTCAACATTTTACCTAAAACATTGCTGTCGTTTAAAAATTCAAACTCATAGTTATAAGTATCATGCGGAATTTTATTCAGAAAAGCGGTAGATTATAAAATTTTTAGTCTGCTTCCTGATAAAGAAGTATATTTTTTTTCATAGTTGACCCATTTCTTTTTCCCTTTTTGCATTGATTTGAATGGGATTTATTACGGTTTTGTCTTTTTGTCATCTAGGCTCGCCACCCATGAACGGTAAAAATGAATTTTATATTTATATTAAGAATTTTGCATTTGCATATAAAAAACCAGGTGATTCAGGTAAATCAAGTGTTTTTCTTTTACTTAAGTGTGCAATATTACATTTTTGTGCCCGTGTGTGAAATCTGAAAACGATTAAGGACCTTCATCTATGAATTCTTCATGAAAATGAAATCATAATAACCGGTGTGTGTCAAATTTCGTACCTAAAACACACAAGATTCATTTAGGAATCTACAAACAATTTGAAAGTAGATATATAAGCTGATTTAAAGCTTCGTAGCTTGCTCTTTTTGGCTCGGGATGTGTTTCACATCTTGATTTTAGGATTGTTGATTTCGCATTTAATTACGCATATATTTGTGTACTTTCATTCCTGTGCATGATTTAAAAAAGGGAGGGGGGACAGTTCAACAAAAGCCAAGGATTAGGTAAACAGCATTTTTGGCCATTGTAAACCTAACTCTTTCAGAATTACATGCAAATTTGTACAGTCATTAGGTATTTTTTTTCGAAGCAGAAGACGTAAGAAATGAGAAATGCCCTCTCCCGGACTCGAACTCAGGATCTCTCGAATACGCTTCGAATATGCTTCCAATTAGCATATTCGAAGAAAATACCTTATATACTTTCCCTTTTAAAAAGAGACTGGTGATGAGGGGACCTAATCGCTAAATAATATTTGTGACGAATTATCGTCCACTACCCTTTAGTTCGAGCGCCACTTGCAGAGTCATTAGTTTTTTTTTTTTTTTTTTTTTTTTTTTTTTTTGAAGCAGGCGACGTGAAAAATGTGCAATGCTTTAGCCAGGACTTGAACCCAGAAGGATCTAGACAACAAAATAACTTTAATTTAGCTAGAATCTTAACAAATTGTTAAAAAGAACTTTACTGCAGACTTTTTTTAAGTATGCTGAATCCTTGATAATACCAGGAATTACAAAATCATAATTAAACAACTGTGCTACAAAGATTTGGCTGTTGCAATTTGATTGAAAATTGCTTTTCGCTCAAAATGTATTTGAAAATTTACTCTCTACTTATGACTATTTAAAGGTTTTTTTTTTTTTTTTCAGCTAATACATTGCGATAGCTAATAGCAAACTGAAATCAACAGGAAAGTCAAAATTAGAAACTAACTATATTAGAATTAAAAATACATTCCATTTTGCATTATCTCTAATTCACCAACATAAAAACCGGATAACTTGTTTCGATATGGAAATTATTATTCAATAGTTTGTAGAGACATTAGGTTATTTTGATGCTGAAGACATGAAAACTGAGCAATGTCATCGCTGGAACTCGAACCTCTGACCTCTCGAATATGCGCCGAGCTTGCTAACCGTGAGAAAATACCTCATATGCTCCCCCTTTTAAAGGGCGACTAGGGATTAATAGACCCAACCACCAAATCCTGGTGATAAAGAATCATCATCCACTACCGTTTAGTCAGGGTGCCATTGTAGAGTCATTAGGATTTTTTTTCAAGTAGGACACACGAAAAATGAGAAATTTCCTCGCCGGGACTCGAACCTCGGACCTCTCGAATACGCGCCGAGTGTGCTGACCATTACACCACCAAGGCAGGCTAAGGAGGCGGGAGAAATACTTTATACATTTATTATGCAGCTGTTTCTTGTCTAAATATGCAGTTTAAATATTTTAAAGGTATTTAAGTATCCCTTTATTTTTTACGAGTCTACCATTTTGTAGTGTTAAAATGATCCAAATGAATATGTAATTCACACCGATTGAGCGAGTAAGACTGCTAAACCACTGTAGATCGACTCGTGTTGGCTGCATGAATAAGGTTATTTGACTATTGCAAAGCGCATGAGAAATATCTGTCTAAGAGGAGGGATGCCTTCGAGGAGGACTTTCTTATAGATTGGAAGAAATTGATTCATATTCACGTTACATATGAGGTAAAACACAAAAATTAATCATTCAGCTAGCCCGTTCACCTGGGATCGAACCTAGGTAAAAACCCATCAAGCTCTATCCCAGGGAAACTAGCTGTATGGTTAGTTTTCATTGTTATCCTCCATGTGTAGCATGAATATACGTCATTTCTCTTCTCTACGAAAACATTTTTACTCTTATACAGATAGCACTACTGTGTTTTGCCATAATCTAAATAATTCAAATCGCAGCAATAATTTATCTTTTCCGAATTTTTGTCGGCAAGCAAGTCACATTTTAGAAATACCTTTGAATTTTATACAACTTCAAATTGATTATCACTGAGACTATTTCTGTAAAAATATTTACTGAAGCAATTACACGTCAATGAGATTCTTTCGATATAAAGTATTAGCCTTGACCTGAAATCGAGAAGTTATCTAAATTGTTTTCACCGCGATCCAGAAAAAACAACCATATCAGACTCTATGGAATATACTGCAAATAGAATAGTTTTAATTAGAGCACCAATAATAATAATAATAAATTTAGAATTCTAGTCCAAAGTAATTAATTGTAGCAAAATATTTTACGAGATAAATGGACCTCTAAAAGCTTTCTGGTTTGAAGAAACAGTAATGAATTTGGAGCATTGTTATGGGCAAATTGGATAAAATTAATTGAATGGATTAATTCTGAAACGGATCGGAGAAAACAGAAAAAAAATGCAATCGTATCCACTTATTTGCTACTTATCCCTCTTTAGCGGAAAAATCCAATTAGCTAATTTCTTGTTCGGTCCTGTTGAGTTCAATGAGATTCTCAACTGTCCTAAAAACAAATTCGTAGATGGAACGTTATACGCTTACATAAGTTACTCACCTAGTAGCAAGAAACTCGGACTACTGAAACTGCGTTATTGATCAATTACTTTTAGCTTCATTATGTCCGCGCGATTGAAGCGCAATGGTGTAAGTGATTATCAGAGAGGCTAATTTAATCACACAAGTAAACATATGTTTATTTTTCACCTTTATTAATGGCTGCACGATCTGTTTGTTTCTCTCTTTTTAAGTCCCTGCCCCCAGGAACAGGGCATATAACTTAAGAAAATGCCATGGTATTTTTTAAGATTTTGCCATGGTATTTTGTTGTTTGCAGTGCCTGGATTGTCCTGGTTTGTAACAATAAACAAATAATTCATTTGTTTTATGCAACTAAATTGTTATTTATTTTGAACTGTATAAATTTATTTACAGCGTAATATGGTGTCTAAGGGCATTTTTATCTTGTGAAAAATAAATCATAATTTTAATTTATGAAGGCATTTCCCAGCTTACACTAAATTTATAGTTTTCTGTAGAAAAAGTGAGAATTTTGTTAATATGAAAGGTTGGTGGTGTTGGTGTATTTAATTATGGCAAAGCACACGAGGGCTATCTGCCTAAAGGGAGGGATGCCTTTCGTGGAGGACTTTCTAAGGGAAACTGGCTCGTATACACGTTACACATGGGGAAAACCACGAAAACGCCCATGCAGCCAGCCCGTTCGCGGGATTCGAACCTCAGATCGAACTACCAGTGTTTAGCGTCTTTACCGCTCGGCCACTGGTGGGCTGTTAATATGAAAGAAAATGTCTTATCTACCAAGACGTATGTAACCAAGACAGGAAGAAAAATCATGTAAGTTTCCTTCAAGAAGGTGAAAATAGTTATAAAAGTTCAAATGCATGTGTGGTGTACTAGTTAAGACCTCCCATATAATTGTATGAGGAGATGGGGGTTACGAAAATTCGATATTCTATACTGAAAAATTTATAAGTGATATACAAAAGAACTTCGCTCTGGTTTTCAACAGAAAAGTAAATATTTACTTTTTGTTTGTTTTATTTTATTTAATAATATTTTTTTTTTTTACTTTTGTTACTTAATTTGAAGTAAACAAGAGATCGTCACTCTGAAACCATTCTAAAGATGGTAAGCTGATTAAATGCAATTGAGTGTAAAATGTTGACAGTTTTATTCTCGAAAGCAGTCTTTCGAAAAAATTAGAAATTAATCTTCGAAAGAAAAAAAATTAGAAATTAAAGCTGGATTCAAATAAATTCGTTAAATGTTTTCTTACTAGAATTTCTTTCGCTTTCACAAAGAAAATGAACAAAACCAGAAATCGCGAGCTTCTGAAATTCAAATCTAACTAGATTTATAAAATGTTCTGTAAAACCTCTAAAAGTTTCGGCTAATTTAGCTGCGGCTTTCAGTCTCTCCCATTGCATAATTAATCACTCATTATCATCAAACCACTTTGATTTTTACTGTTTCATCTGCACTTCGAGTGTTTTCATTATTTGAAGATCCCTTTTTTACCTCTTTCTCTCGCATTTTATCATTGTTATACGCACTCTATTCAAATATTTAGAGGTGAAGAATAAATTTTACTCTCTAATTTTTTAATTACTTTTTATTACAATCACCCCCTTTTTTCTAATTCCTTTCAAAAATTAATTCACGATCTACAACAGTTAATGGACTTGCTGTGATGAAATATTTGAGAACAAAGATAGTCATTAAACTGTAAGCTTTCAAACCAACGCTGATCCTTTACTGAATTATTTTACTCTTTTGAAAACCTGAGCAAATCTACTGAAGGTAACTGGAAATTTTAAGTGATCAATAACAACGTAGAACTTTTCACTAAGCTTTCCATAGGTTGGAACTTTGTTAGATTTTTTCGTTTAGTAAATACAATAAAAATGTTATCGTTACGCGACCTGCACAACGTTCTGAATGATGAAAGAGCCAAATGGCAGGACCATCGGTCATAATACCAGTAAAAACCAAGTCGGAAAAGTACTCGGACTTTAAATAACATATATATATGTAGAGAGAGAGAAAGAGTTTTTTATGCTGTGGGTTACTTGGTTATTTGGTCATGCTAAAATACTCTAAGGCTTTCTGGAGATGCATTCGTGAAGAAATTTCTGAGAAAAGAAGGCTTGCATTTTTGTTACAGATAGGAAAATAATGAAGTCACATATATCGAGGAATCGAGACCATGACGAACTACCACTAATCATCTGTCGTATCCACTCGAGTACTGGTGGATTTTATCGAGTAAGGCTATACTAATCCATGCACAAGAAGAAGGAGCATGCTTCTTCAAAGCATATGCTACAAACTTAGGATTCGAATTACACTCATGTCTATAAATTAAGGATAATTCGGAGTCACGCGGAAATCGAACTCTAAAATAAATATATCACCTGTAAAATCACTACACACATCTTCAAGAATCATATGCAAATTTCAGGAAGTAACCAGATGACACCGATGTTACGTCACAATGACGAGAGTGTAAGAGAGTGATATATAAGGAATACAGGCAAAGAAGTAAAATTGTTCGCAAGCGCTTCATAAGTATTTCAGTGCAATAACCGAATAGTTATGACACAAAGGACGCATTTGGATGATTTTTTACGTGGTAGAATTATCGGCCGTCTGGAATGTGGGCGTACCCAACTGGAAGTATCAGACGAACTTGGAATGCCCAGAGTGTTATCTCCAGGCTTTGGCAACGATTCCAAGATGATGAGAATGTGAGTAGACGTTACAGCACGGGTCGCCCCAGAGTTACAACGCCGAATGAGGACCGGTATTTGGCAGTTACTGCGGCGGCGGAGCACAGCCAGGCGGAGCACAGCCTCAGAGTCCTGTCTCGTCAGCTCTCTTCAGCCACTGGTACGACAATTTCAAGTCAGACCGTGTACAGACGCTTAGGGTAGATTGGTCTATATGCTCGTAGACCTGTCAGATGCGTTCCGCATACTGCAACTCACTGTCGCCTGCGGTTAGCCTGGAGTAGAGAGCATGCATTGTGGATACCGCAACAGCGGGCTTGTGTGATGTTTTCCGACGAGTCCAGGTTTAGCTTGCAGTCTGATTCTCACCGGACTTTCATATGGAGAGCTCCAGGTACCCGTTACCACTAAGAAAACATTGAGCGACACCGTTACGGTGGTGCAGGAGTGCTCGTTTGGGGTGGAATTATTCTGGGTTCCAGAACTGACCTGCATGTTCAAATTGGAACCATGACAAGCCAAATCTATCGGGACGTCATTCTGGAACAACATGTACGTTTGTTTCGGGGCGCCATGAGCGCACAATTTGTGTTTATGGATGACAACGTCTGTCCTTACCGTGCCAACATCGTAAGCGAATGCCTTCAATCGGAGGCTATCACCCGTATGGACTGGCCAGCATTCTTACCGGACTTGAATCCAGTAGAACATGTGTGGGACATGCTTGGCCGACGAGTTGCAGCCCGCCAACCTCCTCCTACATGTCTACCGGAACTTTGGAGAGCATTGCTTTTTGAGTGGTGTAATACCCCCAAGATCAGATCGATAATTTGATACTCAGCATGCCTAGGCGTTGTACGGACTGTATTGCATCGTCTGGGAGACATACAATGTATTAACAATCATACCAACCATGTAATATTGGTTTTTGTAAATAAGTTTTTTTTTTGTAATTTGCTCCAGGGAGAAAAAATCGCTAATTTTTTTAATAATATCAAACTTATAGCATCTTTTTTTGCTCTTTACCTTTTGTTTAATAAATAAGCTTTACAAATAAGTCAAATTTGTTTTTCTTCTAACACTTCCTTTGCCTGATTTTGCATTATCCTTAATTTATGGACATGAGTGTATTTGGATTAGAGCATAAAGACATTATATTATTTCGAAGCAAGAGATGTGAAAAATGAACAATGTTCTAGCCGGAATCGAACCATGGACTTCTTGAATACGCTCTGAGCAGGCTGACCACTACATCAAGAGGCATGCTAAGAAGGCGGGAGAAATACCTTATCAGAGTAAGAAGACTCGGGATTTCCTGTAAATGGGGTTGTGACCTTTAAGAATATATGCAAAAGTAATTAACAATTTTTTATGTTTAATTTTACACTTATAAAATCTTTCTTTCAGAAATTTCGGTACTTACGTGTTATCCTGTCGACCACTGAATCTGACTACCACGGAACCATGAAAATTGTCCGAGACCCTGCGAAAGTCGCGCCAGTCATTTCTGTGGAATTCTGAAGGAAATGAAGCCCCTTTATTTAACAAACAACCAGTAGCCTCTTCTTTTTTGCGCTTCGTAAAAAAAGCTTTCGCCGATTTCTACTATTTTTTTAGGCCCGTCGATTTTACCGGAAGCTCTGTTTAGAACGGTACGACAGACTTCCCGCTGGCAAATTATTCCGATCTATTACTGCCTTGTCGGCCATATTCATCTGATCATGTCATGTTCATTAATCCATTAATACAAATTTGTGATAATGGTAGGATCTCATACCTTTGAAAATAGTCCTGTGCTTTCTTCTGTAGAAGTAGGTCTTCTGAATCTCTAGAGGAAAGGCCAAAAATTTCAATATTTTTTTTTCAAAATGCCGGAAAAAATTTAGCAATATCAGTTAATTAATTTATGTCTTTATTCATGATACAAAACACAGTTTATCTAGAAGCAATCGGATTACATCAAACGAGAGCTCAGATGTTATGAGTGTTTTCTTATGCCACATTTGTCTATAACTAGAGCTAAACCAGGCTGCTTGGCAACAGTTTCACGGTCGATACGCTAATAGGTAAGTACCAGAATTTCTTAGTTTTAGGAAGGCATATTGAATAATTAAAGGCGGTATGTAGTATTTAATTTCTGCTACGTCACTACTGCTATACATGTGGGCTGACAAACTAAAAGCCAAATTGCAGATATTCATTGTATCATTGTATTGTATATTTTCCTATAAATCTCGAAAATATTGCACTGCTGATTAAAAAGCCAAAATTTCGGAAGCTCTTTATTTTAAAATCAATTTCAGGATACGCTTCGACGCAACAAATGTATACATCAGGAGTCCTCAACCATGGGGGAATTTCATAATTTCCGTAGGAGGAACGTAACCAGCCTTTTATTTACCTGCTTAAGATTTAGTTTTACTTTACGAATATAAAAAAAATTACTTTTATTCAAGTTTTGGTATTTATCAGTTTCTTTTGTTCTTTTACTTGTATAATTTATAAAACAGATTGAAAAATATTCTGAATTTAAATCGATCTATATGTATTTATAGAGTTTTGTAAAGGAGGGGGAGAATTATTAACTAGCAATGGCGAAAGGGCTGCATGGGGCAAAAAGGGTTGGAGAAACACTGGTCTACACCCTTGTCTTTCCATTTCCTGGGACCCGTTTCATTACCAACGAATTTAGCAGACTCGCGGCTTGGTAAAAGTTTGTTATTGCACAAGGTGAAGATCTTTAATTTTATTATCAACTCGACGTAGCAAACTGCCAAATGTCGTCATTTCATTCAGTGTCAGAACTATAATTTAATTCGCTAAATTTCTGAAGGATTTAAAAGCAACATATGAGTATAATTTCTGTCTTAATTTTTGACTTTTTCTCATTGAAGTGATTTACAATACACTGCTAGTGCTGTGGCTAAGACACCTGAATACTTGTAGTTCAACCTAGCTGGGGCTGCATGGTTGGTTTTCATAGTTTCTCTCAAGTGTACCGTAAATATGAGTCACCTTTCCCGATAAAGTTCTCCACGAAGGCATCTTTCCTCTTAGGTATATGATGCATTCAAATAACTTTGCCCAACCCTTAGAGCTTTGCCTTCATCAACTAAACCAATAATACAACTGATTCATGTAATTTAAAATATAATACCGATATGATAACTTTTTAAAGTATTGCACAATTATTGTCATTAGCAAAAGAAATTTCTAATGCCACGTGTTTGATATAATAATACAGAATTTCTAATCATTTGCAAGTTTTCTATCAATTAACTCTTGCATTTTTCCTCTAATATATCTCTCTTGCATTATATAAATTTTAAGTGACCTTAATTTAGTTACTAAATAGCTACCATACTTTGATTCACTTCAAATAGTTTACAAGAGAATAACAGACAGAGGTGACTCACATTTGGATCGGAGTTATTTCTGTAAAATACAGCGATAGTTTTATCATTGGTTACATTCATTTACAAGGTATTTCTCCCGCCTTCTTAGCATGCCTTCGTGGTGTGGTGGTCTGCACGCTGGGCGCGTATTCCAGAGGTTCGCGGTTCGAATCCCGGAGAAGGCGTTGCACATTTTTCATCACTCCTGCTTCCGAAATAAACCTAATGACGCTACAGTGGTGTCCGAACTAAAAAGGGTGTTGGATAATGATTCTCTACACCCAGCATTTGGGGACTGGGTCCCCTAAAAACTCCAGTCACCTTTAAAAGGGGGAGTATATAAAGTATTTCTCCCGCCTTCTTGGCATGTCTTCGTAGTGTGGTGGTCTACACGCTGGGCGCGTATTCCAGAGGTCCACAGTTCGATTCCCGGCGAAGACGTTGCTAGTTTTTCAATCTCTATTGCTTTCAAAAAACCCCTAATGTGTCTACAGGTTGCAATGTAAGTTTGCCTTACTCAACATAGTTGAATGTGAAGACCAAAATTTTATCCTAATTATTTCCAGACGCAACCAAAAGTAAGTGCATGGCAAAATGTATGTTGCCAAATAATATTTACGAATGTTATTTTAATTTTTACCATAAACCACTGAGAAAACAACATTTCGATCGAATAATTATAACTAATTTTTTTAAATAATAATTAGCTTGAATTTCTTTTATTTTATTTTGATTTATACATCTTAAATCTTTTGTGTGCTTTCAACGGATCATATATTTAGTATAATTCCACTTTTATTTGTTTTATAAAAGATTTTACACATAGTAGGTCTTTTTTTAAAATAAAGAACTCTTTTTTTTTTCATGAAACTCGATTTCATTTTTATATTGAAACTAAAAAAATTATTCAGTTGGTGAAATCTCTTCTAATATTCTACGAATTCTTCGTTCTAGTGTGTAATCAAATAGAAACGTAGACCATCTTGAAATAAATAATTCATGCACCATATGATCTTTTAAAGCAATAACTACGTTTTTCTTCAAACATGTTTTTAAAAACAAATTTTGATAACAGCAAATTTATGCATACAAGCGCGTTTGCTTATGAATTCACGCTGAACTCTGCGCAAAAGTAGTTCGTATTAAACTAAAATTTTATTATTGCGCATCGAATTAATTGCCTTACTGAAACTTTTGTACGAAAATTAGTATACATGTGGACTTGAAAAGAATAGGGAGGTTATATCAGAAAATGAGGGGATAAATCGCGAAAATTTCCATAGATGAACAAGGGTCAAAGAAAATTGTTTGCTCGTGATGAATGGGATTGAGCATAACCGGAATTTGCACATTCATCGATGTTGCTTGCTACACAACCAGACAAAAGAACACAATGACATCTCTTTAAATGAAGTTTCAGATTTCTAGCCGTACACAATGATAAGTTTGAAAGTTTATAAATATCATTTGCTCAGTTATCAGGACTTGAAATGAATTCATCCATGAATAATACCAGTTATGAAAATTCAACATCCTTTTATATTAATCTCAGTGAAATAAATTCGCTAATTTCTGCTGTCCATTGTTTTGTACATTGAGGCTCTAATTTAGGTATTCTAAAATCGCGGCCCTACACTTAGTTCACCTCATAAAATAACAAAAACAAAATAAAGCAAAGAAAAGAAATAGAAAAGAAAATCTGAAAGGATTAAAATTTTAACATGGTACCAGAGGTTTTGTTAAGGTTTTTTTTTTTTTTTTTTTTTTTTTTTTTTTTTTTTTATCTTGTCACTAAGCTCGCAGTTTACCAGTCTGCTATTGCACTCACTCCTGCGAAAACAACATTTTTTTTGTCTCTTTAATTTTATTATTAAACGTCGCTTTCATCGCACTTGCGCTACATAAAATTAAACAGCAAAATCACAAAAAAATTTAAGAAACCATATTTTTAGAATTCGCGATAAAGTGTTTGCCATACATTTTTCAACTATTTTCAATCTTTTCTCAGTTTATCATGCCATTTTTCAGTTATCTTAAAAAAAAGGCCTACATAAAGCTTTTTGTCTTCTTAACTTTATTATTAAACATCCTTTTCTTCACATTTACGCCACATAAAATTCTATAGCAAAATGATAAAATATTCAAAAGCAACACATTTAAAATTCCCGATACAATGCTAATTGTTTCTATTAACTTTTTTCAATTCTTTCTCAGTTAATTGTTGCGCATCTCATATCATTGTTCAATTTTCTTTATAAGATGGCTTTCGCAATTTTTTTTATCTTTCTTTTTATTAATTTTATGTCTTTTTAACTTTATTTATTAAACACGACTTTCTTCACATTTACATCACATAAAATTCAACAGCAAACTCACAAAATAATTAAAAACAGCCTCTCTATAGAATTCCTAATAGATTTTTAAGTGTTGTCATTTTTCAAAATTCCCTACATTGTTTCTTTAAAAATAATAATAGGCCATATCATTTGGTGACATCTTTTTTTTCCTGTATGCTGCCATACCTTTCTTTTAATATTCATTTCCTTATTCCTTCAAAAATAATACACGGTAATAACATTTGCTGGCAACATTCTTTTATTTCAAAAGTGATACGGACATAGTAGTGTGGTGGAAAAAAAATTGAGGATCAAGACAAATGACACCACTGGTGCTAAGAAAAAATTAACGAATGTTGAAGGGTATGTACAATCTCGGGTGAAATATAGGACTCTTAACACGGTCTCTTTGCAAAAATATTTAGCCATTTACAGACAGAATAAACATAAATCTCTCCTTATGCCCCTCTAATTTTTACTTTCTTAAACGAAGTAAAGGAAGTATTATAATCGCGAAAAATTTCAGGTATCATATTTCAATAGAAATATCCATTTTAACTGTTCCCGAAATCATTTGCACAATTTTTTGCGTGACTTTTGCGCGCATGAACATATTAAAGGACTCCTTTTTTCCAAAACGAATTGTAAAAGGGGTTTAAAATGATTTCAAAAGCAATTTTTAGTAGCGTCTATATGTACGCATGTATGTATGTGTCTCGCAAAACTCAAAAACGATTAGCCGCAGGAGGCTGAAATTTTGTACATAGGACTGCTATAACCTCTATTTGTACACCTCCTTTTTTATTGCAATCGGCAGTGCTGGGTGCAAATCGCAGTGGATATATTATATATGTATATAGTATATGTACCCACTCCCTTACCCGACTTAAAAGTACTTATCGGCTTTTATTTTCGCAAACGTGTGTCGTAGTCATACATTTCCAATTACGGAAGTGCTTTAAACAACGAAAATATTCCTGTTTCGGCAACGTCAAATTAAAAAAAATTGATTTTTTGCTAATAACGAAATATTTCTACATACATTGTAACAGTTTATATATGTAGCTAGTCTAACAATAAAGACTTAACAATATTTAATACCAGTTTGTTGTTGCAGCAAAAAATGCGTACAATTTAATAGGCCGTGCAAGGAAGTCATGAGATGTTATACTACGTTTTTTACTATACTATCACGCAAGATATTTTGCATTTACTCACCTTCTGAATGCGTAATTATGTATGAAAATGGTCGTTTTCCGTTGATGCCTACAGTATCAAGGTTCTGATGATTACTAGGCCCACTTAAGATACTGAATTTAACATGCCTGCTTTAATGATTTATTTCTGCATTTCTGTTCCATAGAAAAAACTAGCGTCTGAACAATTCCGATTACCGTAAGTGAAAAACAATTTCTGTACTAAAAGCAGCTCATGAATTTAGAAAGATTTTTCTTGGGATGTCATTAAAATTTCAGTCTTTTTTTTTAATCCCTTTTTTGTCTATCATTTTTTAACTAAATGTAAGTTCAAAAAACAAGAAGGTGTTTATCATATCTCGCTCACTAAACTAATTCATGGTCCTTAAATATGCCTTATTCTCATTCTTATTTATAAAAACTCTACTATTATCTACTCTAATACTATTTACAAACTAAAAAACAAACTACTACTATTTGCAAACTAAACTCTACTACTATTTATAAAAACTCTACGATAATCCTCCACCTAGTGGGTTATGTAAAATTTATCCTTTAATTTCTCATTTTTAATCTAATTACTACTACATATTAATATCAAACGAGCTAGATTCATCATTGGCTTCGACGCCTGAGACTCCTTATGCCGTGTTCTTTCTGCCTCATTTAGTTATCTTTGTTTCTAACATAGTCACATATTCATTTCATCCTGAATAATTTTTAACTAACATGTGAAATCACGAGTAGTTCACGAGTAGTCTCTGTATAGACATCAGATATTTTTTGGAAGCAGGCAAAATGAAAAATTAGCAACGCCTTCGCCGGTAATCGTACCGCGGACCTCTCTACTATGCGCTGAGCGTGCAAACCGCTACACCACGAAGGCTTGCTAAGAAGGATGGAGAAATACCTTATATACTCCCTGTTTGACTGGGGATTATAGGGGGCCCGATCGCCAAATCCTGGGTGAGGAGCATCATCATCTAACATCCTTTTAGTTCTAGCGCCACTGTAGAGACATTAGGTATTTTTTGGAAGCAGGAAAGCTGAACAATATGCAACGCCATCCCCGGGAATCGAATCACGGACCTCTCAGTTACGCGCTAAGCGTGCAGCTCGCTAAGAAGGCGGGAAAAATAACTTATAACTCTAAGTATGTATTTAACAGATACATACCGTAATTCTTCGAGTATTTTTTTACTAATTTTATCGTTCGAAAATCGGGAGGGGAGAATTATACAATTAATTTAACTTTTGAAAGACGCGCCTTACAGTAAGAAATTAACAAATGAAAAGTAGTCATGGATAAACTACAAGTAACTATCGCAATATTATTTCTTTAAAAGAAACCTGCATTTCAGTAAGAATGTATAGTAATATTAGCATTACAATATCTAATAAGATAGCCTAATTGCTACTTCTCTGTAACTTGATTCCCATCTGTTCTTATTGTTGTCTCTGCTACTCCTTAGGCTTCAAATAATCCTTAAATAATTATAAAAGGTGAATGTGGAACTGACTTGTAGTAGACTCTATTTAAATCGTAGACTGGATGTCAGTTCGTGTTTGCATCGCTGTGATTGGTTGGTTATTTTGTTAGGCTAGTATAAAATCCAACAGTTAGAAAGGAAAGGCCTGGCGTGATGTTCTTAAGTAGTTTTCGAGGGTTTGTTTTTGTTAGTAAGACGAAAACATTCACTACATAAACAAACACATTTTTAAATTCAGGGAAGCTCGTTAAAGTTTTCAGAACCTGGCGCTAAAAAGCTGAAGAAGAAAATACACGAGAGGAAAAAATATGCAAAATACGTTATTTCAAAATTTTAATATTAAATGTGATCTTGGGATTCAAAATTATGTCTCTACAATGGATTTATGATTTACATGGTCAATGGAAAGGAGATTATGTTTTAGAATCTCAAGGAATGTTTTCCTGAAAATGTAGCCCTCGACGGTTATAATTCAGGCGAAATAGATTATTGGAATAATTCTGATTCAGAAAATAATATCGTAGAAGAAAATTTTTTGTAAACTGAATATTTCAAACAAAATTGTAAAATTCTACTCAAATTTCAGTTTGTAAATTACTGCTATAAATAATCACAGTAAATAATATCGCAAAGGAGAATTGCAAATGTCATCTCGTGTCTCGAAATAGAAACTCTCATATTATGGAAATAATTTATATCGCACATAATTTTGGAAAAGAACGACATCTTTTCATTGGAACAGAAAACCATGCAATATTTTCTAAAGTAAGTCACTTTATGATAGAAATGAAAGAATTACAAAGCATATTTTTCTTGTCTAATCAAAAATGTGTAAGTAAGAATTTTATTTCATTCCAAAAAGCTGGACAAAGTTCCAGAGAAAGGAAAGAAGAGAATTTATATTTTAATAAAACGGTTCGATTTATTCAATTACGTCAAAGCACGCTAGCCTAAAGGGGGATATCTTCGTAGAGGATATTATAAGAGACACTAGCTCGCGTCCTTATTACACGTGAGAAAAACCACAAAAACATCCATACAGCCAGCCCGTTCGCCTGGAATTGAATTCAGGTCGAACTAACAGTATTCAGCGACATTATATCCCTAGGCCACTAGTGACCGTTCAGCCGGTCATCAGCATCAAGAATCATCATGCTCTCTCAGCATCAAGAATCCTAATGTCTCTACAGTGGCGCCTGAACTAAAAGGGTGGTGGATGATGAATATCCCCAACAGGATTTGGCGATTGGGTCCCCTGATCCCCAGTCGCCCTTTAAAAGGGGTAGTATATAAGGTATTTTCCCCGCCTTCGTAGTATAGTGGTCAGCACGCTCGGTGCGTATTCGAGAGGCCCGTAGTTCGAGTCCCGTCGAAGACGTTGCTTAATTTTCATCTCTCACAGCATCAAAAATCCTAATATCTCTACAAGGTCTTTAAATAAACCTTTTAATTTTAAGATTCAAAGGAGCTTTTAAAATATAAATGATGTCGTTAATCAAGTATTTTAAACTGTATTAATTGCGTATATTTCTTTGAATTTTTACACACTTCTAGTTATTTGCAATTTTAAGCACAACTAACTGTGCATTTCGTTTTGTTTTCTCGAAGTTTCTAGAATCATCCTTCCCTTATGATCTTATAATTTTTAGTATCTTATAATGCTTACACAATCTTATAATACTTAGAGAACCTTACAATAGAATCTTATAATTCTTAAAATCTCATAATACTAAAGTAAAATACTAATAAAAAAGGACCGATATTCTTTTATATTTGCTATTATTTTATATTTGTTATTATAGTTAGTTTATAATGCCTGTAAAGTATATCTTTACTATACCAATAAGAACCAATAATTTACAGACCAGAGGGATTTTAAAATGTAAGTAAAATTTAGATAAAAATATAGTAAAATTTGCGCAACATTTTCAAACCCGTAGGGGCGGAAGATCAATAAGGCATTCTTAACTGAGGCTATTTACGCCTTCAAGTTCTTAAGCGATATCACCCAAATGATATTGTACATGTTTTTAAGAATTATTATTGCTTATATTGGTTAGTACTTGATATCATAAAGAAACTGTAAAAGGAGACACTGGTCTTGCCTTAGAATCAAGCGCTTTGCATTAAAAGTGACCATAACGAAAAGATACAAGAAGGCTGAAAAGTAGAAGACATGGAGTTTATTGCAATAAGAAATGAAAACAAATCGACAGTATTCTGATAGTTTAATAAAACTGGACGACTTCTTTCTTTCTTTTCCTTTAATTCTGTTCTCATTTTAAACATTTTCATTCAAGACCGTCGCAACACAAAAAATCCAAAATACTTTCTTAGTTTCATGAAGAGAGAAAAAACAAAACGAACTTTTATCACCCGTTACCTAATTTATTTATTAAAAGCACCATTAGTGATCTGCCATACTCATTTTCGTTCTGGCTGTTATCCAGTTAACCCCCCTTGGCTTGGCGCACTGCTTTTATTTTGAAGTAACATTAGAAATTCGATGTACCTACTATCTCAATAAAATTAAATTAAAAGCTTCCATGACAGTTAAAGATTCTTGTTTCAGATATGCAGACTTTGTATTAGACAGGGTAGGCTGATGGACTGAGGCAAAACACGCGAGGGCTGGGCATTTTCGTGTTTCTTCTCTATGAATGCAAAATTCTCTACGAAGGCATCCCTAGGTGGTGGGATGCCTTCCTAATGCATAAAATGTTTAATTTTTTTTTCCTACTTGCAGTTAACAGCGAACACATAATACATTTAACAATTAATGCCCACAAATAAAATATAAGATCTTTTAAAAATAGGCTGAATACCTGAGATAATTTTAAACATTTGAACTGTATTTGCTTCATTACGAAATCTACCCACCAGATCCCGAACGGTAAAAGCCGCTGAACACTGGTAGATCTGTGCGAGGTTCGAGTCCCGACGAACGGGCTGGCTGCATGGGTATTTTTATGGCTTTCCCCACGTGTAACGTGGATACGAGCCAGTTTCCCTTAAAAGGATCTCCACGGGGCATTCCTCCCTTTCAGCATAGTGTCTTTTAACGGAGCACATAATAAGTAAAAAAAATTACGAAACCTAAATCCACTGACACTGAGACGATATGGGGAAACCTGTGCAGTATGTTAGAGCACTTGACCTCTGAAGAATCTATCACTGCTCTGCATCAAAACTATTTTATCTTCTTTTAACTTTCATAATGTTGATTCCAGAATATGGCATTTATATTTCCCTGAAGAGCAAATTAACTGAATCAACATGTACCAGAAAATGTTTCTTCAAGTTTATACCCTTTTTATACATACTTTTCAAAATCAATTTAAAGAGACATAATTTTATACGATGAAGGTAAATAAATCTTTCTCTTGTCCACTAAGGTTTCAGGCTGACATATCGTTTCCCCCATGTACAGCACTTCTATTAAAAGGCAAATTTTATTGCATACCTACTGTTCCTTGCTCAACTTTGTCATTGACATAAAAACAAATAACGTTTACATACAATCTTAGTAATGAAACTTTTATACGAACGTGGTGATTCCAATGATGTTCTTCATAACATAGATTTTTGAAATTCTGTTATAGTCTAGTCACCCAGAGTCTCTCTGACTCTAGATCTGTTCCTAAGTATTTTAGCAGCAACAGGACCTGCTACTACAAATTTATTTATGAGCACTGATATTTTGAGAACTTTTTGACGACGATATAACCTTATACAGGGTACCGGGTTATTAGCGTACAAGGAAAGAAGAACCCAGTTTGCTCTTTGACAAGGCAAGGAGCAACCGTCCTCTAGATCTCAGGAACTAAAAGACATTTCATTCTGTTAGGAGACAGATAAACATAGAATTTAGCCAAGATGTACAACTCAACTTTGTGCATAAATGCTAGGGATAAGGTTTGGTAATATTTTTTGGAAAAGGGATAAACTATCCCAGATTCTTCTTATGCTATAACTAAGCTTCTTATGCTATAATTAAGCATTGTTCTGCCCTTAAACGAGACATGATTGCTTTATAATAAATACATGAGTTTTACTTTAGATTCAGAAATTCTCCAGTGCGTCCCTTTGCAGCTATGCATAACCCATGGGCAAAACGAACATTTAAATTTGGGATCTGCACTTAACAGTTTTAATGGTTTTAATGCTGTAAACCAGAAGTAATCACAGGAAGGAATGCTAATTACTTTATAAGGTATTTCTCCCGCTTTCCTAGCATGCCTTCGTGGTGGAGTAGTTCTGCACGCTGGGCCGGTATTCCAAAGGTCCGTGGTTCGATCCCCGGCGAAGGCAGTTGCTAATTTTTCATCTCTCCGGCTTCCGAAATTAACCTAATGTCTCTACTGCTTAAATGCCAGAATCCAGATATTTGCAAATGAATAAATATTTTGAAGTTTTATTTGAATGTTGCGTTCGTCACTGTTGTATACATAACTTAAGCTACAGGAACAGATGAAAATTGTTTCACATCAGAATAGAAAATTACTTTTAGACTTGCTTTGAATGAGTCGATGAAAAGCTTACAAGTTTCTGAATCATACGGTAGCTTGATTTCAATCATCAAGGTTTAAGAGTCTTTGACTCTCAGGAATATAACATTTTCTCTCAGTTACAAGAGCTGTAAGTTTCTGTAATTCTTTATTTTCTACGTTAATCTGATTTACTGTTTCATCTGCTTCACCAAAAAAGTAAATGAAGTGAGTTTAAATAACGAGAGAGAATTCTGGCATATTACTCTGAAGCTAGGTGAAACTACCTGTTCTTCCTGGAGTGGTGATTGTTGATGAGATAAATTTTCACTTATAGTTACCTGAGAAGTTGTCTTAACACAAAGACCATGTGCTTAGTTTATAAAATTTCGATTTGTAAATATCTAACTATTACTACATTATTAGACCGTATGCAGCAAATGCTCTGCTTTGTTATTCTCTTTAGTTGTAAACCTTAAGCCCTGAAGTACCAATAAATACTCTAGGTTTTTTGTGTTTGTTGTTGTCAGTTTACGTGGTAATACTCGAAGCTAAAAGGAGATAAAAACCTTGTGCGACACTCAAGGAATATTACTCGATCTAAACTACATATAGATAAAGCGTAACCTTACAGAATTTTATGCTTCAAATTTTATGCTTGCAAAGCCTCCTCTATATTCATTTGGGTCAGTTTCCGTTGCAAAATCAGACAGTTCTTGCGTCTTTCTTAATAATTCATTTTTGTAATTAAAAGAGCTTTGCCTTCGCTGTTACTGTCGAATGGTGATGAAAGATCATCCATATTTCATCTGTCAACAGTCGATTAATTCTTTTACTCCTTCATACCTGAAAATCCTTCGCAACCAATTACTTCTGCAATTTGTAGGATTTCTTTGGTTTCATTTTTAATTGATAGGAATCTTTTAAAATTGCTTATAATGTCTAACCAGAGCTGATGCTATCATGGATTCACTGTTTACGAATGAAAGTTGATACACGACTGAATGAAAGGTCTGGCGTTGGAAAAATTAAATGGCCACAATTAAGATCAAGCATATACGTGAAATCGCGTTTCGAAAATCCGAGTTGAGCAATGCTTTACTAGTATTGTATTAGTATGGTGTTTGTCACCAATTCATTTTATAAACTTGCAGTCTACCTGTAATAAAAACCTTTACTCCCTCCCCCCAATGGCACTATTGTTTTCCCAAAAACACCAATTTCCCTTTTCTTTTGTTTAAACAAAATAATTTATTTGTCAACAGTTGTTACAATATTTTTAATGCCAACCTTGTCTAGATGACATAGGTTAGGTTATTTAATTACGGCAAAGCCTCGAAGGCTATCTGCCTAAGGGGAGGGATGCCTTCGTGGAGGACTTTCTAAGGAAAACTGGCTCGTATACACGTTACACATGGGGAAAACCACGAAAACGCCCATGCAGCCAGCCCGTTCGCGGGATTCGAACCTCGGACCGAACTACCAGTGTTCAGCGACTTTACCGCTCGGCCGCTGGTGGGCCTAAATTACATAGAGATACAGCTCTTTTGGTTATTTTCTGTTTCGTAAAATGGCGTTTCTTATCAGCTTATTTATACTCCGTAAAGTATAACTTTATATCATTAATGTAATAAAAAAATCTTAAAAGTTTCAGATTTTAAATTACGTACAAATGGGCGTTTTTTTAATGTTTTGTGTGTTACCTTTATTTATTAAATATCACGTTCTTTGCACTTAAACCATAAAATTCAGTTCAGTAATGTCGCAAAAATAATTTTAAAATGGGCATATCTTTAGAATTTCCGATGCACAGTTCCGCCCCCGCTGGAAATAAAAAGGTTCTTTTTCCCCCGCCGTAGTCTTGCCATTGCTTGCTTTTAAATCGTTGAGTTTGTTACTCAAAAATTCGTTAAAATTTATAAAATGTGAAATCGATAATAAAACAAATTCCAAATTTCAAATTTGGTCTTCCACATGCCCATATTCGTAGGAGGATTACGTCATTAAAAATTTGATGGCTCTATATACCTTTGTTTTATCACAATGCAAGAAACAGACATGCATTTATGCAGATTTTTCATTATTTAATTTCCTCAAATATAATGCAGGACTCTAACATTTGGTGGCAACAGTTTGAAAAGTGAAACGGATATATATAGTGATTCAACGCAAAATCGCAAAACGAAAACAATAGTCCTTCAGGGATAAAGAACCATCGAATTTTGAATGACATAATCCTCCTACGAATATGAGCATGTGGAAGACCAACTTTGAAATTTGGAATTTGTTTTATTATCGATTTCATATTTTGTAAAGCTTTAAGGAATTTTTGATTAACAAACTCAAGGATTTCAAAGCGAGCCATGCCAACGTTGTACAGAAAAAAAAAAAAAAAAAAAAACATTTTTATCTCCAGCGCGTGAGTCTCTGTATCGGAAATTCTAAAGATATGCTCGTTTTAAAACTATTTTGCGATATTGCTGTTGAACTGAATTTTATGGTTTAAGTGCGAAGAACGTGATATTTAATAAATAAATGTAACACACAAAATGTTAAAAAAAACGCCATTTTGGGCACAATTTAAAATCTGAAACCTTTCATTTTTTTTTTTTTTTTTTTTTCCCGAACGGCAACGTGTACGGCAGTTTACGTCACTTTGAGCTTAAAAACGAAATACAGAAAAAGAAACCGCGACTTTTAGAAATGATATTCAGTTTTAATACTGTGTAACAGTAAAAACTTAGTTTTTAGTCTTATTACTTGTCAACAATAGAATTTCTATTTTTACTTATTTAATGGTAAAATTTTCTGTCATATATCAAGCTAGAAGCTGCAGTTTTTAGAATGGAATTTTTTATTCGCAATTAGGAAATATGAGTTGAAACATGAGGAAGAAAGAAAAGTACCTAGTAATTTGAATCCAGGCATTTAAGTAAAACTATGCACATGTACATTTTTTAATTAAATATTCATTTAATCCATTGCTTTTTTATTTACCCAATAGTTTTTCTGGTTTCTTATTTCAATTATTCTTATTTTATGCAGTTTAGTTTCACAGCATTTTTTTTTTTTTTTTGTTTTGTTTTAGGGTCACGACGGAGCAGATTATATCTTACTGATTAATTAAATTAAAAAATTAAATTGCTTATACTTCATTGCAGTTTTATTTGACCAATAATTTTTATTTTGATTAATTTTTTTGGCATTTTTTAAAAATTATTTCCATAATTTATAGTTATCCAGAATATATCTGAAACGTGATTCTGTTGAAAATTCTTCGGCAACTTCTTGAAAATTAAGAGAAGTTTTCAACAATTTACTTTATTAATCTTAATATGCTATTTCATTGAGTTGTTTTGTTTTTGTATCTATTTTGATACACACACACATACACACACATATATATATATATATATATTCAAAATTAGGTAAAAAGGTAACCTTAGATTGGAGCAGATTTTGAAAAAACCTTATTGATTTTTAGAGCGATAAGACATAGCTCTCTTTTCTTCAGAAACGAATACAATTTTGACACCTGAAGAATATAGTCTTATCACCACCGGACTCAATATGGTTTTATTCAAAAACTACACCAATCTTTTGTTGCTTTTATATGCCTAATTTAAATTTTATACTGACCTGTTTTACTTTCAAATAGACATAATTTAATCCTTTTCCTGTTCTGGGAGAATGACCAGATGGAGGATTAATAGGACAGAAAACTTGGGAGGCTAACTGATTGTAAAAATTATGTATGTTAAATGTTAAAGACATTCATGTTGTCCGAAGGCGAACACAAATAGCTCATTTTCGTGTGAAATACAAAAAAAGCAAAGTATTAACTGAGACAATTCTTATTTTGAGTCAATTCAGAATATTTTTCTATAAAAACCGGCAAGCACATCTTTATTCTGTGAAGGACTACTTAGACATGCAGATATTACTGTACGAAACGAAAACATTAAGAATTCAACGGTATTTCCTGAGGATATTAAATACAGCAATTTTAATGCATACTGCAACAAGAAGTTCTAAATAAAAGACCCAGGGGTTCTAAATGCGGTCGATATTGAATTCCTGAGGCTCGATTAAATTTTAAAGGGGGGTTAAGGATGATCAAGGGGTTGAGCGGGAGTCAATAGCCGAACATGCACCGCAAATTGATTGGCATAATCAAGATCCCTTTGATTAACTATTAATAACAATTAAGTGTTTATTGAGGTAAAGCTCATTATATCATACAATATCTTTTCAAAACACATAGTTACGCTAAGTTTTGAAATTTAAATTTAGTCGAGAAAACTAATCCAAAATAAAAGTCCCAAAATGACTTTTATTTCTTCTTGCCTAGGGAAAGCAGGCTTTAGTCAAGTCAGTAATTTAATACGGAAAAAAAAAAAAAAAAAAAAAAAAAAAAAAAAAAAAACAGGTTACATATTTCTGAAAGAGGTGCTTTAAGAATTAAGCTAAGCTACTGTATACCAAATATTAAAAATAATGCATCGGAACGTCCAGCGTAGCAATGATAAGAGACACTAATTAAAGTCAAACTTTTGTGCAATTCGAATCTGTGCCTCTATTCTGAAAGCTTGTTTATATTTGTAAAATTAATAATAATAATGATACATATTAATAATGATAATAATTTACAAAATGATAATAATTATTAAACATAAATTTCAAACCATTTCTTTCAAAACCTTTCTTCTTATCCTTAGTCTAACTGTTATCTTAATGTTATTTGTGCGGAATTATTTGTATTACGATCATGGTGTACGCCGTATATTATAGAAAAAAATGTAAGGGGCTCAACGAAAGAAACCATTCTTTTAAAAGAGGTCGAGACAAGGAAAGGGTTGAGAATCCCTGCTCTCTACTCGTTTACATTCTTGAATCTTCTTGACATCAAAGTAAGGTTTATTTCTTCAGACAGTCTTTTCTATAATCCAACCCTTTCTGCTCTCTTCGAGATCTCAGGCTGGTCAACCAGATGGGAAGCGCAGCTGTTGCAAACCACCAGATAGGGTAAAAATGGTAAGTAGGGGAAGCTCGTTTCCAATACATCCCCCATATTTTGGCCATTGAACTTTTTCGATGGCATACGGTTCCAACTTGGAGCAGAATGGTAACTTCCCTCATCCCCCTTCTTTGATAATTTTGTAAGTCCGGGACGTTTACCTCAGAGTTTTCGCTTTCGGTCATTGGCTTTTTAAGGATTACCCCTCTCACCAACTAGGTGTCCGGAAATACAAACACTATCTCCCGAGGCCAAAGCCCTCGATTAGTACAAAGGAATTTTGATTTGCTGAGTGTGAAATGATATCCAATTCATTGTCGGCTGTCTAATCGCTTTATAAAGCAAATAGCTTAAGGGGTGGACTATGGGTTAAACACCTTTATTTTATTATGATCATAATATTATTAATATGTAATTTTATTGCAAACTTAGTATCATTAACACATAATTAAAAGTTTAATATTATTAGTACGCAATTTTATTACAAATTTTATTTTCAAACAAAAGGCAAGAAAAATTGCAATCAAAAGTAGTTTTGGATTATCAAATACATTAACTTTGCTTTTTTAATTTAAAATAGTGAATTCAAAGTTTTATCAATAAAAAAATGTTTTTATGAATCTGTACTCGCACGGATATGAAATTTCTAGCTCTTCATTTTATAAACACTCTTGTCTTCATCCGAAACAAAATCTGTTACTTAAAACGAAGTTTTACGCACCACTATAATGATTGGGGACTGACGTAGATAGTTGTCGAAGCACACATAGTAAATCCGGAATGAAGAAGAAACTTGGAAGTCATACAGATGCAATACGACTCAGTCGTAACAGATTTAAATTATATTTCTTTTATTGTAGTTAAACATTTTATGGCTGCAATTTACTAGGCACATTAGTCGTGCCTCTTTCAGAATAGTTAAATTTTAGATATTGTTGCGATAGGGAGAAAAGCATTCAAAGTCTTAGCAATTAATTTTATCTTTTTTGAAGAGTTAAATTCTAATCTACAGTTGGTAGGTTGTATTTTGTTTTGTTTTGTTTGATGGATTAGGTTAGATTAATTGATTTAGGAAAAGCAACTCGAGGGCTATATGCATATGTCAAAAGATGCCTTCGTGAAGAACATTTTAAGGAAAAGCGGCTCCTATTCATGTTACGCATGGGAAAAACCACTAAAAGTACCATACAGCCAGCATGGAATTAGAACCTGAGTTGAATAACGAAGGTTTAGTGTTTCGTATTTTTTTTAAACACAAAAAGATTTTTTAATGAAAACTTTTGTATTTCTTTATAATTATATGCAAAAGCAGTATGCACTGCTTTACAGCAAGTTAATGCAAAAATAATAGATGCAAAATCGAGAAATTTCAAAGCGTAGTGTAAATATTTGTTGAACATGAGTTACAAGGAAGAACTGCAGATAGCTCATACATCCGTCCAGATGTAATGATCAGTGGCATATCTCCATAAAAAAGGCGTTGGTTTACGACAGAGTACGAAAACTTATCATTTTCTGTAGGCTCTTACAGTGTTGTGCAGATAATTAAACTGCTGATAATGAAACTAAAATGTCATCCTAAATGGCTGGTTTATCATGCAATTCTTCATACATAATCTGAATAATTCGAATAGGAATGATGATAACAATACATACAGAAATATAAATTTTACATAAGTATTCATCTGGTTTTAAGGAGAAAAATAAATTCAATAAACTTTTGAATTAAAGGGCAAAATCTGTATTACGAAGTTTCGTTTCTTTCGATGTTAAGTATTCTTACCTAACAGTTTGTACAACTCAGCTGTCAGTGTATCTTAAATTATGCTCCGTTATCCATAAGAAAATTTAAGAGGTTTATTTTAATTAACATGTTACTTCTTACGTTCTGCTTTCTGCTTTCCTTTAGCATTACCAGATCTTTCTGCTTTTCTTTAGTATTACCAGAACTGAAAATTAACTGAGTTTTAAAGAATGAGCGAGAATCTAATTGACAGAGTAGTGGCAGTTTAGACTAGAAGCAGTTAGACCAACAACAATACAGGCTGAAATGCTGTATTGTTTTTGGTGAGTTTAACTTTCATTTGTAGATATGTTAGAAAGCACATTGGTATAGGAGCCGAATTATATTAATTAATATATTTTTTGTAAATAATTGAACTACTGATTTGTTCTCAGATTGCAAAGAACGGATGTTAAGTTCCTGCTAAAATTTTAATTTTGTAACTGCAAGCCTCCTGAAGCACAAATAAATGTTTTAGTTTATATGTATGATTATTATTTTCACTTCTTTTACTCGAGTTTAAGTCGAAGACGGAAGAATTCATATGAAAGTCCAGGAAACTTACCCACTCTAGTTATCCAGTGTGTTTAAGTGTAATTATATAGTGAAACTTTATACACAGAACCCGAGCTGTGCTACTAGAGCGAAAGAAAAACTTATTAATGTTTCTATTGGAAAATCTGACATTTTTTCATCTCCTTTAAAATTGCCTCTTTTGGAACTATGATCGAAACTTCTATCTGTTGCAAAATTAACTCCTGATAATGATAACACATAACCATTTCTGCTACGTTTGCTTCATTTTAATGCTTCAAACCTACTCTCCATGTTTCGTGCAATGGTGAGCACTACCATAGTTTCCATACCTAGAATCCTGCCCTCTATTAAATTGTCGGCAGTAATTTGAAACATCAAGCATTGGCAGAGAAAGTTTAATATTACTCATCAGTTACTTTATTTTGACGAGGCAGCCCCAGATCTAACAATTCTAACAGTTCTGTACCACTTTCAACTCAGATTGGTTCTCCGTGTCTCCATATAGCTTAGAAAGCCTTTCACGCGTAATAGACCCTAAATAATCTAATCAGCCTAAACTCTGATGGCTATAAAAGATAGGTTAGTCGTGACAAATATGTTGAAGCGTCCAGTTTTATCGACTGAAAATTATCAGGAGATCATCAATCAAAAAAACATTTAAGGGCAATTTTTTTTAATATCAAGTAGGCAACCATTTGTAGATTAATATCAATAGCTCAGTTCTGTAATGACGTGAATGATATTTTATAAATTTATAAATAACCTCGTATTTAATTTATTTTAACTTTTTCCGTTTTCCTTTACTCATTTAATAGTCTCAGTACCTTGAGATAATTTTCAAATTCTAAGAACACTTAGATTTGCTATCATCGATGTTTCGGAAATTTTCCTTTTCCTTCAGAGACTTCATCAGTACCCGGTTGGGATTTATTTTCACTTATCTTCTACGCACCGTTCAGAAAATAAAAGCTTCTTATAACAACTGTTGTGAATTACAAATAAATAAATATAAAAGGTATTTTTCCCTTCTTTCTGTATTCCTTCGTGGTGCAGATGGAAGCATCCTCGACGTGTCTCGAGAGGTCTAAAATTCGTATCCAGGTGAGGGCACAGCACAGTTTTCAAGTTCCTGCAACAAAAAGTCTAATGATTCTACAAATGCAGGTAGCAAATGTATATTTGTGAAAGGGAAAAAGGCTGACATCCAGGTTTAAAAGGCAAAACGAAGAAAACGCTGAAGATGACTGGAAGTAAGGTCTTCACCCATAGTATTTCATTTTGCTAACATCTGAAAATTAAATAAAGGCATTTTTGCCAAAACTTCTATGCCTCTGTCGAGTTCTGGAAATGTTTTCTTAGATGGCAAAAATGATCACTTTCAGCGATAAAAACCAATTTTCAAATACCATCAACAATTGAAAGGATAGATTTTATGACACGAACTTCCAAGAAATATCAAGAAAAATTAAATTTGCTCCAAAGTGAAAATTGAAAACTGTATGGAGTGGCTGCACGGCAAAGTATGAAAATGAGAAACAGACTGCCGGTATTTACGTCAACAAATGCTTTCCTAAATTGGACACATTTATTGAAAGAAATCAATACGATGAGACTTGCAGATTGTATTTAACTTCGAAACGTGCTCAAGAAGGGAAGTCGTGTGTTCGAACGACTACAGTGCTGTTTTAGTGGTTGAACAACGATAAATCAATAAATCACAGTTTTCAGGTTGGCATTATTGAAAATTTGGGAATTTTACCGGATCATTTTGCTAAGGAGGGGTCTGAAAAGCCAAAAATTAAAAGATCTTTCTTTAAAGAATTACACAAATGTAGGAAACGAACTTTGTGCAGACGACGGTCCCTCAAAAAGAACTTGAGAAAATTCAAGGAAATAATATATCAATATTTTATGTTTTATTGCGTACAAAGGTGGAAATTAATATACGATTAAGGTTGAAACGTTGAAACCAAGGTTGAAATTAAAAGATTGAAATCAATATAGGATTGAATAAATGAGGTTGGTTAAAAAGTTGAAATTAATATACAGTTGAATAAATGAGAAAAACTGGTTTTGAATAAAATGATTAAAACTGACTTTGTATAAATTAAGTTAGAATGACCTTGTGGCAACTTAAACAGGAAATCAAGAAATAAGTACCTATAACATTTTTAAGCAATATAATTTAGAATATATGCCGCAGTACAATTATATTTTTGTAATTTTGAGGATAATGTTTTATCTAAATAAAAATTTAAAATTATACTTTTGCGTCATTTAAATTCTGCTTTGTGTCTTGCCAGCAGCATAACGTCCGCTCTCTACTAATACATAATGGAGATCCATTTTTCACAAAAAGTGGTGTACAACAATTTTTGCACATCGTGTTTGCTAACCATGTTATTGTTTAAGACATTTTGCATGAAATTAGCTTCCAGGCATTCGATTTAAACTTTTTATTTTATTTTCAGTCACATGAAAAAAATAATGTAGATGGGTAGTTTACCAAAAGTATGCTAAATTTTTATTTTTTATCACAATTTTTGCTCTAATGTTTTACGAATGGCGATGTAAAATTACATTACAAAAATCATCAATGCTACAGTGTGAATGCATAAATAATTATAAAAAATGCAACCCGTAAGAAATAATTATGGAGGAAAAAAAGCCTTATAATATGCCATAAACAGCAGCAAAACCCTCTTTTGAAATACTAATAATGTGAATGATTTGTCACTATAACGTTTCCTCTGAGATCATTCAAAGATTCCTCCTCAAAGAACTTCTCATTAAATGTTCCTTTAAGAACTACGAAAGACTTATAAAACTTAACAATATACCATAAACAGAAATAAATTTCCAGCTTAAAAATCCCCTTCGAATATACAGCGAATATCAGAAATTCGACAAATTTTCTCATAAAGTTGCAAAAACGTAATTAAGATGCAATTATAACCTATTGGTACCTTTCATGCTTCCGTTTTCAATAGATGAGTTACTATAGAACAAGGAACATATATATATAGAACAAGGAACATATAGAACATATAGAACATATAGAACAAGGAACTCGTTCTATATGTTACTCAAAATTTAATTAACAATCTCTCAGTGAAAAGAAAGTCAAATCTATAGCAGAAAGTTCTTTCTTCGTTTAACTACTTTTGCTTATTTGAAATGAAATTATTTGCATTTATTATAAATTATTACCTGTTTTTATTTTTAAAATTTAAAAAACTAATTTAAAAAACTAGAGTTGACTTCTTTCTGATCTCTTTGATTCAATATTTTTTTTACTATTTTGGTTAAGCTTGATTTCCGTCAGAAAAAGCCTGGTTAATCGTCTATCACAATATCAGGAAATGATGCCCACCTCAGTACAGTGAGTGTGCTGAGGAATCTGGTATAGTGAGTACAATGAGGTACAGTAAATGTGCTCAGGAAGCAAATCTGGCTATCAGTCTTAGTAGTTGACTCTGTGTGTGACTGTGAAGGGAACGTATTTTTACAGCTATTTCCAAAAATATGGGCCAGAATAAGACCTTTAGACGTGCTAAGTACGTAAGAGCTTTATGCATTATGTGTATTTTATTCCAAATGTAAGAGAAAATTGCAAAATGATATAAACGTTTTGGAAGAAAATAATAAGATCGACAATGTTAAATTTGTGTTCGAATTCTATCGAATTAACGAACTGCACCAGTTTAAGGTTACTTTTTGGTCTATTTTAAATTGTCTCAGAAATTTTAGGCAGTAATTCCACCTTGTCACAAAATTTAATCACCACCCCCGCCCCATGAGGGGAAAAACACACATCCTAATAAATAGATTACATCTGAAACATTCTTAAAATAATTCCACTATTCAAACAAAGCTGAAATTTATTCAAATAGGCAATTCCACGAAATCTTTAATACATAAAGTGAAACTCCATAAAATTTTCTTATCAGTTATCACAAACAAAAAGGCATTTCGTGCCCAAGGTTAATGGTATAACAAGCTCATAGTAATGCGTGGAAAAATTCATCCCAAAATTGACAGTTCAGCCACTTCCAATTGTTAACATGCGGTTAACAATTTTTAAAAATACCTCCCATGAAATGTTGTTTTCCAAATTTTAATTTATGTAACTCGAAATTTAGGGCAAACTGATCACTTCTGAATTTAATCTTAATTAACTAGAACAAAAATATCCCGAGCTTTTAGTTGGGCCACGTGACCATTTACCAGTTACTGTAATACTAGTAGTCTCAATCTCTTGTAATACTAGCTTAACATCTATCACTACTCCGTCGAACTTTGCTACAACGGTCTTTAAGAGACCGGTAGTTAGGTTCACTATATTCGGAGGTTTGCTGTATCTGATTCGATAAGAGAAATGTCTTGTCTCAAAACAAAAATAAAAACAATGATTTTATATTTTTATGGAAAAGAATAGCAAAAAATTATGACGAATTTACTTTTAACTTTTACTTAGGATATGTATGGCTAGAAAAGAAAGATTTAATAACTTTTGTAAAGAATGTTTTACGTCTTTCAAAAGATTGAATGAACTCAAAACACCAATTCGGTGGACAGAACTTCGGTAATATTTATACTCAAAAATAATTTTTAGAAAAAAAGATAAGAATGAAAAAATTCCATTCTCTAAAAAACGACGAATAAGTTGTATAACCCAAGCTCTCAATATGCACTACTTCCTATTTCCCTGAATATAGAAAGTTTCAGAATTTCCATTGCAGTATCAGTATTGAATAAGCTCTGTCTAAGATCTCAATCAAAGAATTTAAAATCGATCAAAGTATCCCCTTACATTCTTTAATACATCATAGCATACATAATATATAAAGAATGACATAAGGTGTGCTAAGATTTAATTATTGTGTCTTTGTTCTCTTCGAGTGAGTGTCACATTTCTTTTGCATAGTTTTTTTTCCTCGAAAACAGAGCAATGTAAAGGAGTTTTTCCCTTACTGATGGAATATGGACTGTGGATCCTAACATTCTTTTTAAGGAAAACTTGTTGAATACAAAAATGTTTCAATCGAAGATATCCATATAATTCTTTATTATCCTATTTTTTTTATATTTTTGGAGGTCTGCTATAAGCTACTGTGTTATTTATACTGCTAGAGTATAAAATAACATTAAGTATACAGGAATTAAGACGGAACCAAAAGGTTCGTTCGTCATATCCGGAGATTCGTTACAGCAGAGTTCAATTGTTTTTTTTATTAGTGCCCAGATGTATGCAATTTTTCAATTTGAATGGAAGCCTCTCTATATGGAATATACTTCAGCTGCACCATTTGCATGTTTGCATCTCATGATCCAGGTAAATTCACTAAAATGATATTTCCTCCTTTCTTTTATTGAAAATTTTGGAAGCCTTTACACCCTGGTATTACGAAGCCATGCTTATCTTTATCGTTCCTAAGATCATGCTCATTGTGACATGCCTAAGCAGATGCCTACGCTGTGAGCAAGCGGAAGCTAAAACTGCCTTAGAACACAAAAAAATCACAATATATCAATACAAGTTATAGCAGAATTTTTTCCTGCAAAACAAAGTGGCACTGTCATTAGAAAAGAAAAGCATTTTATTTATGGTATTTGCTTATTTGTTTTTTAATAGTTTAATGTTTTCTAAGCTGATACGGCGTTTTTAAAGTTGTTTAGTTGAAGAAAACTATAGAGTAGCCGCCGTTTTGTATGATCACGGTTATTGTTATCATTCGGATATTGTTACAGGATTGTCAAAGTCCACCCCCTCCTATTTGTATACAAAAACATGGAATCGCTTATTAAGGTCAAAATATTATGAAATGATTTTTTTAAAACTAAAGTAAAATTACCAAATAAAAATTAAAACCGCCAAATAAGATTGAAATAAAATACAGAAATTGCTAAATGACGAAGACACTTCTCTAAGTAAAGAATTAAAAGTCGTGTTAACTAAATAATATAAATTATGAGGAGTTTAATGCTTGGGCGGCTATTGAGGGCAAAAAACTCAAGTTGCAGTATCAGTAACGGAAGGTACGCTTTATAAAACAAATTCAACGCATTATATAATAAACTTTCTATAGAAAATGGTAAATATTCATGATCAAAAATCAACTATTAACGACTTTTTCCTAATTAAAATATTGTGAAAATAAATATTTACATGTTTCTAGTTATATTTATATTAAATTAGTTAAATTTCATTAACATTTTAAAGGTTATTTCCCTCATCGTTTAATGTTGTTATTCGGATAATGTTATAAAAAGTTATGGATAAACGCGATCACGTCAAGCTGCGTCTACTGTATTCTGAATAATGTATTTCGTTTTCGATTATCCGAAGAAAGCACGATTTTAGACAAAATTTTTCATTTTCTAGTAAGTATTAGTAAGCGGGAGCAAAAGCACTCATATGCTATGTCGATATCAATAAAACTAACAACGTACTGTTTATTCACGTTAACTTCTGTGTTTCCAAATAAAAACGCGAAAATTGATTACTCAGAAAAACAGAAAAATCTCGGTATATGTCAAATTTTAGATAGCCTAAAGCGAAAAAATTATATAGCGGCTTTAGCTAAGCGGCGCTTCTTTTGAAAGCGATAGGCACTTCTCTGAGGAGAGAAGACATTCCAGTGATTAATGACACTTTTCCAAAGAAAACTGCAAGTGGGATGAAAAGTTCATTTAAATAGATTAGAAGATTGCACCTGTACCTAAAGAATCAGGAATTTTACTTTGAACAATCCTCCGATTTTACCTTCAAGTGTGCGACATTTTCAGGACAGAAACTAAATTCTCTTACTCTCTGAAAATAGCTAGAAAGAAAAACAGTTAAATAGGCAAACAGTAGATGCTATACCAATTTCGAACAATAAATGAATATTAAACAAAAGTATGTAGATAGGAAAAAAGTTTAGGCATGAAATTAATTAACAAATAATTAAATTAACAAATAATTAAATCGTGATGAATGAAAACGCATAAAAACATCACTATGAACGCATTAAATTCTGATGCAATGATTTGGATAAAAATAATCAAAGCTACACTTAAATAAACTACACTATAATCAGCAAGGCAAGAATCAGCAATGCAAGAAAAATGAATATATTTGCGACTAGTAGTGTAATATAGTATATAAACGCTTCCGTAAAATGAAAGCTAAGCAGATATGTTGTCAGTTGTTGAAGTATTTAATAGACGCATTCCTTGTCTATGCCTGAATTTACTCATTCCCAGATACTCGAGTTTCCTTCAGATATCTGGACTGACTCTTCTCTTCATAACCCAAGAAATTCTGCTTTCTAAACAACAGACTTGCATTTTAATTTAGACTCAAACCAGATTCTGTAATTAAGAATGTAGAAGTTTTGCGATCTTGCCTGCTAATTTAGATTGCTACTTAGTTATTCTGTTGAACCTTAAATAAATTTAATGTCATTACTTTTTAAGAATGCAGTATTAGTTAATTACCCTTTTCCATCGTTTATTGCAACCTGAGAATGCAAATGCAAAGACGAATGGTATGGTTGAAGGAAACTAATTATACAAATCTCAGCCAAAACTCAAGTCTATTCGCAAGTGCATGTTCTACTGCAAAATAGGCACAATTTTTATCCATTTTCCACTTTATTTTAAATCACATTCATATGAAATATTGTAATCCGCTTGTGCTTTCTGTCTTACTGGAAGAAAAACAGTTTAGTTGGTATTTTAAGAAATTTTAATTATAATTCCTTGTTCTTTTTATTTAGCTTTTTGTTCTGAACCAAAGCCACATCAACTCCCCGAATTTTATGTCTTTCTTTCTATTCATTTTAAATTCAGCTCATTATTTTTAATTTTTTGGTTGGTTTTATACTTTGAATTCATTTATTCGTATGACTTTCATGAGCCTTTTTATTGACTGCCAATGACTTCCTGGAAGCTCTTCTAAACTTGAGAAGCTTTAAAGCTTAAGAACTTTAAAGATTCCATAAAATCCAGTCCAAGTAATTTATAAATTTAGAGAAGAGCACAGTGTTGCTTATATTCATTTTATCTAGTTAACACAAAAGCCATGTTGATAAAGGTGGCAGAGTTGCCTTCTTTGTGCATTAATAGCGTGTCCAAAATTTACAAAGTTTCCTTTCCACATGTCTTCGTGGTGTAATTGAAAGAGTATTCGAGATGTCCAGGGTTCGAGGTTCTCGGCTAAGGCGTTGTTCATTTTTTATGTTTCCTGCTTCAGAATAACTTAATGACTTTAATAAAGTTACTCTAAAATATGCTATAGCAATGTTTTTCGGTAAGATATGGGAAGCAGAAAACTTCAATGATGGAAATTACCATTTGAAACTGTTCGTAAATGTTACTGCCGGAGTAACTTCATTTCATATTTCGAAAGTCTATTTGTGGTTTGCAGCAAAAGTAACAGCTTTAGCAATGTTACTTCAGTTCCAACAAAATCCAATCCATTTGCTTATTTAATTTCCACATACTTCTCAATGACTAAGAATCCCTTGTAGGGTCCCAGTTTCATTGTTTAAAATTAAATAATAGACATTTACCAAGTAGTCAGATTTACAGAGATTCTGCAAAAAAAAAATGAGACTAAGAATAATCCTTGACAATCGCAGAATTTTTTGTACAAAGATATCTTTGCCATGGATTCAATAATGTTCAATAACGAAGGAAACAACAGGTTCGTTGCTTTTAAATATGAACACCAAAGCACTACTTCTCGTATTTCTTTATGTCTATATGTACGCAGGTTCTGTTAAACCTCATACGCTTCAGTTGTAGCGGATAAAATAACTTTAATTTTCTAACTTTCGGCGATTTAAAAAAAATCAAACTTAGATATAGCTAAATTTAACTTCATATTTATTTTATTACTTCTGCTGCTGGAAAGGCTACCCTATAACAATTGTTGTAGTTTACACATTTTGCAGTTCGAAAACAAAAACCAGCTAGATTTGAAATGAGAACTTTATTCAAGTATATCAAGATTAACAACAATTTTGTCTTTTAGCGTTTCGAATAAGATTTGAGTACTTTTTTTTTTGGTGATGTTAAAAGACTTAAAAGCCAGTCTATATATTCATCGTATCTAGGAACAACAGCTTTATACCTCCAAAAATCAATATTAAAGCCTAATTTTGAAAATATTTGATGACTTCTTATATCACTCATCATTCAGGAACATTATATTTATTTTCAAAGGCTCAGCAAGTTCTGCACTCTTCACAGAGTCTACTAATTATGCCAATATATTTGGGTAAGATCATTCGATTATTTTCGGGCTGTTATATACACGGGATTTATTCAAAATAATGGAAGCACTTTAAATAATTAACACTTTTTTACCTAATGCATGCTAATAAATATGGTACAGAGCACCTTTGACATACAATACTGCCTAAATTCTGTTTGGAATGGAAGCATTCCAGTTTTAAATAGTGGTAATGCTTATTTTATGCCATTTTTCTTCCAGAAACAGTGTGAATTCCTTAAGAGATGACGGTGGAGGGAAAAGAGAATTTAATTTTTTTCCCACAGAGCCTCCAGGGTTCAATGGTATTTAAATCTGGAGGTTGTGCAGGTCAAGGAAAATATATAGTTTCATCTTTATGTTCTTCAAAGTATGATTGAACAATCTAACTTTGGTAAATATTAAATAAATATATTAAGTGATGCAGTTATCCATAAGAAACAGAATCTTCCCTATTGCATGGACATGACTGATTAAAATAGCTATTTAATCACCGCGCCTTTTTGATGCCTTTTTGACTTTAAAAATAAAAATTAAAATTCATGCATTTAAGGGTTAAATAATCTGCAAGATTACAAATGAGTTAACGACTCGTGCTTAACAATCTGATCTCGTTGGGGCTCATCGGAGTCATTAATTTCCTTTCGCTACGAACTACGTCCTACAAACCGCAGATGAAATTTGCAATTTTTCTTAATCTTGAGAATATGTTAATCATATAAAAACAGCGATGACTATTTTTGCCATTTACTATATTATCGACAGAACTAAATAAGAATTTCTAAGCATAGTGCTTTTGATTATTTTTGATATAACCCCTACATATATGCAGTTCGTTTGTATTGAATCCTTTGTCACATCTAAATAAAATAGCACCAAAAAGGTGGTGAGCGATATTGAAATGTATGTGTAGGAATCTCTAGAAATCATTTTCGTACTTCAGAATTTAAGTTGTTTTCCTGTTTCGTTTTTCAGTACAAAATTATTCAAATTTAAGGGGATTATTAAGTAAAGTAAAAAAAAACCACCAGAAAACATGGCTTATTATTTTATCTCTAAGCTTAATCAAACATTTATGCAACAACCAGTCAAACACTCTTTCCCGCATGTCAAACTATTAAACCTCACTGGAAATAGAGGACAATAAAAGACGGAAAGTAATCATGAATTCTCCGTTTGTTAAAATATAATAATTTATAAAATATCCATATAAATGAGCAAAGTATAGAAAAAAAGGGGATCGAAAATAAAGCGATATTTTTTTCTTACAGAAGGAACTAATCGAAATTAGGTTGTTTTATAAAATAAAACGCTAACGAGTGAATAATGCAGATAAATACTAAACCTCATAATTTTAATTTCTTAGAAATTTACTAAAAGCACCAAAGAAATGTTTAACTCACACATTTTAAAATGGAAGGAATTCGTAATTATTATCCATAATAAAAAATGACAAAATTAAAAGCAAGATGACATTTTTATAAGGATAAGCAGGGATCAGCAAAGTAAACCCTTTTTGCTGAAAGATTTCCTCTTATTAATTCCACTCTCATTTTTGCCCCGAGTTTTAAAGCTTGAATACCAGCATCGGAGACTTACATGAGAAAATTATATTATGCAGCAGTAATAAATCAATATGTTGCTTCGTCATTACGAATAGAGTCGCAGGTTTTGAACAATGTCTGACAACTCAATTTCCGATTTGAAGACAAAAGCTTATCTTCAATAGCTGGAGAATAGCGGGATTCAAATGACAATTTTTTTTTTCTCTTAAAAAAGTGTGCGTGTGAGGGGGGTAGGGATTGAGATTTATCGCTTTTGCATCCGCATATTATTCTAACGCCGCACATTCATTTGTTTGATAGAATTACGTAAAAATAGTGCGAAACTATTCTGAATATTCAGATGAGGATTTGTTTATTATTTAACAAAAAAACCTGTATTCACCAAAAAATAATTAAATTTGAGATGTTAGAATTTGTTACTGAATCTTGTAGCGTAACGTAATAAGTATGAAAAGATTAACATTTGTTTTATAAAAACGGGATTTAAGTGCCGTTTTGTTAAATTTGTAATATCATTTTAGGGTCATTCTTTTTTATTTTTTTACTTTTATATACCTATCATTTTCACTTACTAAGATTTTTTAAGTAATATATCAAACATTTATTAGTAAATATTTATACTACTATTATGATTATAAAATTTTATAATCTGAAATGAATTTACAGTAAGGCCATTATAAATCCTCTGGATTCCTCGAGACTTCCATGCCAAGTAAACTTTTATGCTTTAGATTAGGTTCCCTTTTAATCGCACCAATGGCCGAGTAGTTAAAAACCGGTGGACTGCGAGGATTCGATCCCAGGTGAACGAGCTGGTTATATGGTGGTTTTGGGGAGGTTTTTCCCAAGCGTAATGTTACGAGTCAGTTTCCCTTAGTCTGAAGGCATTTACATTAAATTTCTTTGCAAGCCAATTTAAGTATTTTTTTTTTTTTTTAAATAAAGGTGACATACATTTAACAGGAAAAAAGGTTAGGTTTAGTTATTCGAAAATAGCAAGGCACACAAGGACAAAACATACAACTAAATTAAATAAGTTATTTTTACTAAATACCCAAATATTAAATATCTAACTTCATAATTTTTTCAAACTATAGCTCATCTAAATGCTATTGAACAATAACATTAATATAGGATATATTAACTCGAAACTACAATACTGGAATATGAATATATTATGTGATATGTCCCGTTCACTTCAGAATAAGAATCTGCAAATGAATTCTACTGGGAACATAAATTTTAGAAATAATATATTCAAGATTACAAAGATGATGAAAAGAATTATATTAAATGACGACGTTAGTATGTGATTTGATTTCGAGCAATAAATTTCTGAGAGAAAAAAAAACTCTTTTTTTAATTACGATCGTAAACTTTCAGATCAGCTTATGTTAGAAAGTCTGATAATGCATTCTAACTAGGTGGAAATCAATAATCACACAGAATGAAGTTTGTCTTTCTTCTTTAAAGGAGACATCCACTTTTACCAAAAGCTTCTGATAAAAAATACCATTTTATAGATTTTTCTCTGAATGTAGAAAAATACCAAGCCTCCTATCCGGTATAGGTGACTGAAATCCCTTCTTTTTGTTCTTCACATACTTACTATTTGTCTCCTCCTCAAAGTCAACAATTAGTTGGAAGACGATCGCCGTTTGAAGAACTAATGTTAGTTTCAACAAAACTGTTGTTAAAACAAATTTGTTTTCAGATGGAAACGATAATACCAAGACGTTTTTACATTGCGAATACGTAGCTAAATATATTTTTACTCTTTTTGTCATAGGCCTGCTTAGCAAACCGCAGTTTACTGCGTCAGCAAGGCACATTTAAGAATTTTACTCAATCAAGCTCATTTAAGCCAAGTAAGCAAACTTCAAGGCTTAGTATTATATATATATATATTATAATAAGAATAATAAGTTTTTAATCTTCATTTTTAAGTTTGATAATTATCGGCATCACAAAGAATCTCGATGTCGAAAACGAAAGTAGGCCATCTAAAAAATTAAAACTGAGCAAACTTATTGACTTTGATGTAGAGTAGGAAAAAATTGAGTTTCATATACCTGGAAAATTATATTTTTTTCAAATCGTTTCCGCTTATTTAGTCTGCCTGCTGTCTTTTTGTCTTGAATTAATTAATACAAAATAAAAATGCATCTATATATATATATATTTGTACAAAATCATAATCTACCTGTTTTTGTACTTATCCTACGTTTATACCATTTCCTTTCCTTCCTCTCTCTCATTCTTTGTACATATGTATATAGCTTCCATATAGTTACATAACTCTGTAGTCATCGCGCTTATATGCTACTCATCAGTCTAATAATCTTTTTTCCAGCTTCTTGCGGTAGGTACAGGTTTTAGTAGAAACTAAACCCTGCAAGTTACCCTTCCAGTTACTTTTCACACTCATGTTCATAGGATTTTATAATTTCAAATGACTGGATCGAATAATACATAGGGTGTGATTTGTTATTATTGTAGAGCTACGTTATGTAAAGTCGAATGTCAGAGCTAGTCTATCTATTATAGAAATCACCTCCTACATTTCGACACATGTCCAAACATCGTACAAGTTTCTTAATACATTCCACACTGAAACGAAAGGTTTCCGAAAGAATTATTCTGTACCAAATATACAGATTTATTGCCTGCTTGGAATATGTTTCCTGCTTGGCAGCCATCATCCTGCTGTTTCCTTACCATCAAATCTTCAGAAAAATTTCTCAGAAAAGCAGATTTCAGACCAGGTAATGAAATCTGAATAACGGTAACTGAGTGGTCCTTTCATCACCCTGTCTTTCTTATTCGAAAGGTATAATGAATCTAGCATTATGATTGGAGGTAAGTCTGAATACATTTCCTTTAAAAGGTACAGCAGTTCTGACATTATGTTGCGAGTATTGCAATACGTATCGATCAGTGTTATGCGATCCAGCTTATAGCTTATTTGAACAGTTCTTCCCAAACAGCTTTGAGAAAGTTGATGCGTAATAGGAAAAGAAAGCAGTGAAGCAAATTCAACAAGAAAAATCCCTTTTATGCATGAAAACCAAATACATAAAATAAATTTTGTTATTGAGATTGAACTCAATAAAGATTCTATGTTAAATTTTTCTTATTTCTTTTTATTTATTTTTGATACATTACGAGTATTAAAATAGAATTACAGTACATGGAATATGTTCCATGGAATATGTGAAGAATTTGTTTCATTTTTCTGAACATAACTTTAACATATATTTACTTTACACCTCCTATACGCTTATTTATATTTATGACCTATGAATGCTTAATTGTTTAGAGTTTTGTCAACCTTTGATTTATATAGTCTTTGAGGGTGATGTATTTAAATATACGAATACATTCGTATATTATATGGATATAGATGTAGATATAGGTATATATCAGCTTTTAAAATAATAATATACGGCAATATCCCTGACGATTTAAAATTAATTGAATAAATATTCAATCCATCGACAATAATACCAAGACTATAAGTCAAGCATAACAATATTTAATAGAACACAGTAAAACTAAATAAAGTAGAATTATTTTCTTTAAACTAACACATAAAAAGAGAAATGTCAAATAAATATTTAGGAAAGTGAAAAAGAGAATGTTAATGTCACATAATTGTAAAAGGGTTTGCAATTTAATGTCCTGATTGAAACAAGACAAATTTTAATACATTAATTGACTTCAAAACGCGAATAAAACTGTTGTAAGATATAGGAGTTTAAAGTATTTAATAACGTTAATTTCGCCTCATTCAAAGCCAGTTCAGAACTTTTAAAAAATGTATAAATATAAGAATAAATGATAGTAATAATGGGCAAACATGACAGCAAAATTTAAAATAATGACAAGTTGGAATAAATTACAAAGAAATTGATAAGGTGTGAAATGTTGAAGTAGATACCAACATCTCACAGCAGCAAACCAATGTAGTACACATAAACACACGCATATATATATATATGTGTGTGTGTGTGTGTGTGATATGATATGATTTTATGATTATTATATGTACTTCTGGCTAATGAAACGTATGAAAAGTTCAAATTCTTATATATATATATATATATATATATGTATATATCTTAGCTCCCTAAATGTTAGACTGTGCAGAATGTAGCTCTCTAAATGTTAAACCGGGTATTCTAAGTAAACTCAAGTTCATTTGCTAACAACAACAAGGAGAGAGATCATAATTATTACGAGAATAATAGTTTAGGCCACTTCCGTAAAATTAAAAAAAGTGCTTTTCTGAAAAATACTCCTTTTTAAGATATATTAAAAGTTTAAAACAGAAGCGGAAACTAGCAGAATTTCCATAATGGTTCGCTCATTGGGTGTTACACCATCAAGTGAGCTTTAAGAATTTCAGTTTCATCAGTTTACTTATGATAACAGGAGAAAAACAAGTTGACACGTCCGGTAAACAAATATTTTCTAGAGCAAAAAAAAAAGCAAATGATTTATTTTTTTAAGCACTGTGCAACTAGAATAGTTTCCATTATTTCTTGACACCATTTAAGCCCAAAAGCATCAATTTAATTGATTGGTTTATCCTTTTCATTGAATACTGTAATCTTTCCAGATTGTTATTAAGCTCCTTTTCTAAAAAAAACGATTCTTTTTCTCGTTATTTAAGTTCTACCTATGAGAGACACTCGATTTGAACAATGCTTATTGAAATTAAGAACATTTAAATAGTGAAAGGAATTTAACCGCAGATGTTACGTGTCCGTTATCTGTGTTCTTTTTATTGCTGAATTTATTTTCTTGCACAAAGAAAATTAATTACCTTTTGAAACCTCTTCGTATCTCAAAAGGAATATTTAATTCTTATACTTTGAGACATATCATTAGGTTCTCGAGAAAAAAAATCAAACTTGGTTATGTATGGCGTATCTACATATTCGTACATATTTATGGGTACAGTGAAATTGCAGCTTGAAAAAGCGTAAAGGAATGATTAAAATAGATTTATTTGCACATTGTGATGAACCTATTTCTGTAAGTATTTGTGTGGGCAAGTTCTCATATAAAGATATTAGCTCAGTAAAGGGGGGGACTGATGAAAGAGAAAGACAAAAATGAACACTCAGCAGAAATCAAATCAAATGTATAACAAGCAGTAATACATAATAATTTCTATTTACGCCTATTATAATATAAGGATACTAGTTTCATTTATCAGTGAATGCGCTAAGCTTAATTTAATTCCTTTCCGATAAAGGAATCTAAGCTTCATATAAAGTTACACGCGAACGAAGCCTCAGAGAAACCAGTCCTAAAACAGAAAAAATTAGCCAAGCATGTCAAGAATATTTCTTTTCCCACATTTCCCCGAAATATTATTGACTGAATGAAATGCACGTACTAGTGTTAAAGTGACAGTTGGAAGCGTAAGCTGAAGTATTCAGTAGTAGTTTTCCTAAAAAGGTTATTGAAACTGCCATCTACACCTGAGAGCAAGAAGAACTGTGACACTCTCTCAGAGGAAGACTGCATGCTTAGGATACAATCTACAAGCGCAGACTTATTGAGTGATATGAATTGAAATGCTTTATTTATGGTGGAAGTGGTTCTTGACAGCCAATGGTAGTTATTAGAAACTAATCTAAAGGGTTAATTATGTACAACTTATTTATTAGTTAAAAAAAAGTATTTGAGCTTAGAACATATATACAACAGATAATGCAACGATTCTTCTGTACTCTACTTCAATAAATGAATTATAATTTCTGAAAAATCTATTTTTACCTAGATTTTTGTAACAGTACATTGCTACAGTATAATAAAACATCGTCCTGTGATCATTAATTATATGATCGTTAAAGTGAAAGCTTGATTAAATGCATGACACTTGAGAAAATAAACGTGTTCCCTTATTAAATTACTGCGATCACATCTTGAGATGCTTAAGATCCAATGTAAATAAATATTTTAGTTTATAAGTTTAACCAATCAGTTTGAAAATCAGTTCAGCAGTCAGAGACCTAGTAGTTAAGCACAACGTTTTATTAACCAATAATTACATTCGTACAAATAGAAGTTATATAATGTGTATGCAAAAGTGTTATTGTTAAGGTAAGCAAACTGAAATATCAAGTAATTTTTTTTGTTTTGTATTGTTTAATGTAGCATTAATTAATTAATTAATAATATTCTCTATAATGTACCAGTTTAATGTAATTTATAATATTCCATATAATCTAGCATGAACTATCTAACTTCGTGATAGTGTACTTGATTTCGTTGAGGTGTGTCTAATTTCGTGATGCAGTAGCCCGTTCACTTTCAATTAACCGTCACCGTCTGTATCTCTGTCACAAATTAATTGCGCATATGGCTGCATATAAAGACGGTCACTTCGGAGGTATTAAATTGCTAGTAGCTCCGGTGGAGCCATCGCAATAAAAAATATTACTGTAGCTAAGGTCTTCGATTCTTTTTTAACTGTAATTCTCACTACAAGTAGAGCAAAAGTCGTAAGTTTTCTTTTCCTACCAGATGAATTAGCCAGATGCTAAATTCGCTTGAAAGTCACACCAAATCTGACTTTTTGCATTCGATAATAAGGCTTACTAATTTTCTTTCACATTACAACGAAAATGCAAATGATCGCCCTGGTTCTATAGCGCTCAACATTGTAGAGTGTCATTAGATTATTTTGATGCTGGAGACATGAGAAATGAGCAATGCTCTTGCCGGGACTGGAACCTGGACCTCTCGAATACGCTCCAAGTGTGATAATCGTTACACCACGAAGGCATGCTGGAAAGCAGGAGAAAATATTTTTATGGCATTGGCCTTTGACGCCATCAGCTTCCTTAATTCTTTCTTAATAAGTATTTTAATATGCTCCATGGACTATAGAAGTGTTTGCATGCTTTGTAGGTAGTCTACATTTCCTCTAATAGTTTCTGCATTATCCACCGAAATAAGTCTGCCTTCGTTTGCAGACATGTTATACTTTACGTGTTTCGTTTTCATAATACTGCTTTGCAACGGAAAAAAATATTCGTAAGGACTGGGTGAAATTTTACAAGAGATCATTACACTGATCTTAAATTACTGATTTCGTTTCATAACCTAAGCATTAATTGCAGTATTTTCAAAGAAACTTACTTAAGAGTATTTAAAAAATGGAACCACTAATACAAAAAATATTTACTTCTTCCGAAGTTCACTTTACTGCAAAGAGTTTTCCACCTCGTTCACCAGTTAACAATCTGGGTGACGTCAGTACTACAGTCATTGTCGTTGCAAGTACGTTCTTCACCGTGCTGTGACATCCTGCATCTCAATGTACAATACAAGATTTACTGTGGGACTCTTATTACGAAGTAAGGTTTATCACAAAGTTAAATAAGTTTACCCTAAAATTTGTAAATACATATCAGATTATAATTCCTTTAAAAAAGTTCGAAACCTAAGTAATTACATGCATATGTAGAATTTAAATTGCAGTTTTGTGGTACCATTCAAAATAGTCACCTTTAACGATAACGTTCTTGCTTTAGAAAGCCTTCCATACCGATATATGGCTTTTGTGTAGTCTAGGGAAACCTTTTCAACACTTCATTAAATAATGTTCGGTCTCACAGTCATAAATGCAAAAGTCGCAAAATTTGGTCTTTGTGGGCATCAAATGTTGTCAACAGTACCAAACGCGGATGAAGACGCTTTTCCTTCAAAGTAACTGTTAACTGACGAAACACCTGTTGAAGCACAGCTTGTGATATCCCTAAAATGTGAGTACTCACATAGACAGCACTATGATGACAGCCAAATCCCACAAAAATTTCTGTTGGATACCACTCAACATGAGTCACGACATCAAATTCTGTTTCATTTCCCTCAGTTGATGCCTATCGACAACTTTCCTTTACGTGGTTTGTCTTCGACTAACATTCATATCCCTTAAATTTTTTCACAGATCTTTAAATAATATTCACATCAAATAACCAGGCACATTTCTGAGTCTTTTTAAAGGATTTCAGTTGCACTACATCATCTTTCGGTTAAGCACTCAAAGACAGCTCTTTATTCTGTTTTGGTTATTCTTCAGAAAGTAAAACAATAAAACTTGTCATCTACGCAAGCAGAATTATACTGTTTAATACTTTAAGGGCATCTTATCCAGGTTAAAATTTGGGCAAAAAGAAAAAACACATAACTTTCAATATGACCCAAATCAGAGTTTTGTATTGAGTTAGGCCTAAGTATAAAAGATTTCCGTCATCTGAACATATTCTTATCATCTGTAATAAAATTTAGGAGTCACCACAGACTATTATTTCATAGTGAATTTGCCCTTTAACACAAACATACATAATGCACAATTACATATATGTATTATAACCGAGAATAAAAAATTATTTTTCGCTATGAAAATTTACTTCTCAGCTTTACCCTAGAAATCTTACGATTGATTTCTCTTTATTTCAGATGTGCTTGACCAGGACAATAGAGCACGTTTCGTTTGTAGTATAAAAACACAATTTTTATCCCAAAAGCTGACTGTTAATGAATGCTTTATAATTAAGAACACAAACTGCCATTCGATAAAAAATATCTAGCCAACAAGTGCGCATGAATTACCTTCGAATTTCGTAAGCATTGGGCAAAGTGTTAATCTTGAGAAACAGTTACACGTAAAAAGAGTTGTGCAAGCATAATAGTTTTAAACACTTATTTTACACACTGATGCTCCCAAATTAAGAGCAAAATATTACTTTCAATATGACCCAAATCAGAGTTTTGTATTGAGCATAGTAGAAATATTTTGCATGAGATTTTGATATGGGAAACATTTGGTATTTAACAAAAATAAACTGAACAGAAATATACAGTGTCCATAAATGTTTACCCTGATTATAAATGTTTCTAACAATCATATTGATGGTACTAACCACATATTTTTCGTTGCGATGCACACGGAACTCATAAAGCTTTTCTGCAGATGTATGACATACACTACTTTTACGGCTAGAAGCGCTATGTGACTTGTGTCGTCAAAATGCCTTCACTGAGGAAAAGGTAGGAATGTGTGGCTTGCAGAAACAAAATCACCAATAATTCTGCAGGGAATACTTCGAACAGGTTTTAGAAAGACATTACTTTATGTGAAGTCATGGAGGCCCAAACCTTTAGAAAAGGTGTCCTTTAAGAAAAGCACAAGCATCGACAAACAATCCGTTACTGACAAGGCAGCGTCGATTTTTGAAACCTCATTCAACGAGATCGGACAGAGTTAACGAGATTAGACAGAGTTATGCCAACTTTAAGTGCCCCGAAGTACAGTACAAAACTTTATACGCAAATGTCTCAGATTGTATGCTTACAATATTAAACTCTGCAGACTGTCAAGCCAAATAATCGCCCAGCACGTGCAAATTTTGTACAAAAAATTTTCACGTTGAACAGGATTGATGAAGACAATGAGTTTTTGAATCGCGCTGTTTTTCCGGTCAGGCCGCTTCTTATCTGAGCGGATCTATTAGGCCCAATGTAAGGATCTGTAAATCCGAAATCTCCATACCGTACTCGAATACATTCGGGATAGTCGAAAGCTGAATATGTGAAATGATGTAATAATAAGTGATCGAATGACTGCCCGTTTTTCTTCCTTGAAAATAGAATAATTGCAAATCTGTGATTAGACATGTTGATAAACTGTCATTTCCTAGCTAATTATGACATTAGCTAACTAACTGCTATATTTCAACAACATGGCGTTCCACCTCTTTGGGCCATTTCCGTTTTTTGATGATCTTAATTAAACTTTTCCAAATCGATGGATATATAGAGAGGAGTCGAGCTCCATACACCCCCATATCTTTGGCATAACATCCCGGGATTTCGCTCTTTTGGAATATGTTAAAGATACCGCGGGAACAGAGTCCGCTTCAGATCAGTCCGCCATTCACACAATGACACTATATATTCATCTCTTAACAAGATTGTCTAAAGTTTCCGAGTAAGGTTTCACCATTCCTGATTCATCGTAATAAACAGGTGATCTTATTTAGTATTTGGAGGAGAACGGCATTGTGCACTTGATCCAGCAAAGATGGTATGTATTCGAGATTTAGATCAATGAAGAATGCAAGCTAGTCCTTTCGATCACTTCCTTCAATTTACGGAGAATCATACTTTCCCAACAGCATTGTGCGTCTATTCATCAGCAAGAATTACTTCACCGACTCTGTAATGATCAATTTATACCATGTTTTCGGTGAAATAAATATTCTGGTGGTTAAGGCAGATATATTCTTCTAGAATTCAGAGGACAAACGAAATTTACTTTTGTCTGAAAAAAGGATATTCACTCATTGCTTCAGTCCAAAAGTAGCATTCATAATCCCCTCAATGTTAACTGCGTTTTCATGCTGGGATCAAGAGGACCAGATTTGAGTCATCAAAGCCAATCTGGATGGTCCAAAATAATGGAAATACCTAATTGAATTGAACACCTAAGAATTATGTAATTAATATGGTATAACAGCATCTTTGTCATCCAAAACTGTTTACGTTCTTCTTGAAAAGGAATCATGCAAGTTCTGAATAGTAGTAATTAATATTTTATACCATTCTTCTTTCAGAAACTACTCCAATGTTTTAAGAGATGCTGATGGATGGAAAAGGAATCTCATTCTATTTTCCAGCACAAACCACAAAGGTTCGATGATATTTAAGTCTGGTGATTGTGCAAGTCAGGTAGATGTGTAACTTTATCAGGCATTTTATCCCTCCTTTCTGCCTGCCTTCGTGGTGTAATTTGGGAGTATACTCGATTCGAGTATTCGAGAGATCCAGAGTTTGAGTCCCGACTAGGGCAATACATGCTTTTAACTTCACTTTGCTTCAAAAAATCTAATGACTCTATAAATTCATCTTCGTGCTCTTCAGAGCAAGACTGAATAATTTAATTTTTGTGAATGGACGTACTAGCATCTTGAAAGATGAAATTACAGAAAAGAAACAGCGTCTGAACTGTTGAAGGGACATGCTCGCTTAAATGGTTAACATTGAGCACGTAAAGGACCCTTCACACTGGGGTTTATGTCAGCTAAAGGAGTCGGCTCATGTATTGACTGTCTCCGCTATGCATGAAGTTCAGATTTTTCAACTATCTCCCCTATGAAGAAAACCTGGTTTTTCTTCACAGCGGTTTCTTTTCTGGTGGAGAAGCGTCAACTGCGCCAGATGTCTCCGTTAGCTCAGATAAACCCCAGTATTAACGGCCCTTTTGACATACCGCTAAGCATGTGTGATATATAATTCACCTCAAAGCAGATAAGACTAGCTTACTCGGCCTAACAGTGGCAAATTTGGGAGAGTGGCTCAAGCCATATAAACCTTGCAGGAATTAGTAAGCACTGTGTAAATTTTATGTTTATTAATTCATTATGTTATAATTTTTTCTCTACTGTTATTTCTCTTTCCCACCAGCATGCAGATTAGTTAAAGTATATAAGAACAAAGTTCTTGAAATAAAGAGAGAGCTTTAGGAGCGACCTCTTTAATTCATCTAAAAATATATACTGATAAAATGTTAGCTGCTGATATCGTGTAGATAAACAATAATTTAAATTACAGCGATATGTAGCAAAACCACTTAGAAATTTTCCAGAATTTCAAAATGCTATCTTTCGAATCCCCAGATAATCAGTCCTTGAAATGAATATATGAAATAATAAATGAATAGATAACATACAAAAATTAATTTTCATGCATTCATTCTCGTAAGGGTTTTATTCAACTCTATTTTATTTGTTAGTAAATGTAATCAACATATATGTTTTCAGTTACTGTTTGTTTACGCTTTTAAAACAGTTCTTGCAAGCATATATATGTAATTTTTATCAATACACACTAATTTAATAAAACTGAAAATTAATGAAGAACTTCCTGGAAAATTCTGGAAATCATCCTATCTTAGGAAGGAGCTTTATAGGGCAGGGGGACGCGCTGCGCAAATAAAATACGTTCCAAGTGATAATAGAAATATTCGTTGTATATTAAATGCATAGTAGATACAAGGCAGGATGAATAAAGGACCAAAACAATAATATATTTTATAATAGTAATGCATATCAAACAGAAAAAGGAATATTAGATTAAGAGTTCTAAACAGCAACAGTTTGATTTAAGGTAAATATTTATATGTAATTAATAAGCAATCACTAATGAGTAAAGAGTAAAGAATTTTATAACTTTATTTCATTTGTAGATTTTTAACTCTGGTAAAATATTGAGAAAGCGATTACGCCAAAACAGTAAAATTTTCTGCATCGAGAGTAATAATCAATATTCAAAAAATGCATAAAATATTTAAGAGGTTGTCCTAATTTAGAAGTTCGCAACATTAAACAAATAGTTGCAAAATAGATGTAAGCGGATGATTGAAAGCATGTTCGTTTTTATGTCTTTGATAGTGAATTATTTCACTAGATTTAGCGATGTTACGCTTTTTAGCGATTCTCAGAAATTCCAAAATGCTGTATTTCTTTTTGTTAAAAATTTGCCTTTGGCTACCAGAAACTTAAGCATTTTTTATGACTTATCTTTGGGTATTTAACAGCTAATTTCAACTAATATATTTCTTTTTGAATCTGCAGAACAAGTTCTACTTTTACCATATTAATCTATAGTTGGCAAACTTCTTTTTATCAGTAAACTCATCATTGTCATGCTGCAGTTCTTAATAGTAGTATTGCTTGGGGATGATGCTGAGCCCTAGAAGGAGCAGATTGTGAATGATTATGACACATACTACTCCACTAGTGCCACAAAATGTCTTTACGCTAACCGATCCTTTTTACGACTGATGTATTAGTGGCACTTCCTTTAATGAAATCTATATGTGCTCATTCCCTGTGACGGGGAAATCGAACTACTAGGTATAGGGGCAGAACTAAAAGAAACAAAAAAGCAGATCTTTCCGCCCACCGATTGTTCATCGATAGGCAGATCGTCTTATTGGTGGAATTTTAACCCCAAGCCATGGAAAGCCTTGAATGTTGCCAATGACGTTGGTATTATACGTCTCTAATATCTCTAGAAACTCATGCGCGATTATACTTTGTCGGCCGCAATCCACATCCAAAAACATTCTTTAACAGGACCAACCTTTAAACTCGTTTCTGCCATAATGGCTGCGAGTGGTCCAACAGTTTAAGTTCTGTTCTCTCACTGTACCCTTTTTAAGTTCGCGTCGAATATAAAAACACGTTTTGGAAACATTAAGCCTAGGTTTGAAATCTTACAGCGAAGAATCGTCAACGATACCCTCGCTGAAAGGCATATTAGAGCTAATACTGAAAGCATGAATTTAGTCTGAAAGCATTTTTGTGTTGCATTATACTCTCCTGTGACATGCTCTAATGATAACATTTCGTAAACATCCCAATAAGAATATCTTTTGAAAGTTCTAAAATAACTAAAATTTTTCCATCAATCTGGTATTTATATAAATTTAAACAGGCTAAAATCAATCAAACTTGATGAACCATCAGTAAAAAGTATTCTCTGTACGAGTGTATATACAATTACGTTTTATTTCATTTTTTTATTAATCAAATGCCTGTTATTTGGCCACTAAGCCATTAGACAACGGGCTCTCCACACTGCAAGAAAAAGCAGATAGTGCAGAGTACTCGGCCAAATGTAAATCAGTCATATCTTATCCAGTCATACAAGGTGAACACGTAAGATAGTCCACAATGTTAAAACGAGAAAGATTAGCACGGAGGCAATCGTGCCTAGTTAACATTCTAAAAGTTGCAGCTGCAGCCGCACGAGGTGAGTCAGGAACAAGTTGTGGTCTAGAATATAGTACATTCCAAGATCTTTCATTCGAAAGATGCAAAGCATTATATAGCATATAGGAGTGTAACGTAGCAGGCCTTCTCGTGGTGCACCATGGGTTATGCTAAATCTGCTACAGCTTCGCTAATTGTTGCAGCGCTAATGCTAAACACCGACCTTCTAAGGATTTGTTGACTACAGTCATGTCATTAAATTTTAAATAAATATATGATAGGTATAGTTTTCATTGCAGAATAATAATGCATTTTAGATTACAATTTTCGATTCTTAGTTAGCTTTTTATGACTCATATTTTCTATTAGAAATGTTTAACCTATTTATTTTATTATTTTTATTACGCCTTATAATTCAAAATATCTAAGCATTATTAGGAAAGAATAATCTACCATAGTATAGAAGGAATTCATCTTACTTTCTGAGTACAAATGGGGATTTATGTAAACAAAAAAGATTTATGTAACAAGCATCTTCACTCATTAATTTTAGCACTTAATTATTTTCGCTTGTGTTTACTTAATGTATTTTCATTAGGCGCGTCTATATTCTAATGTTTCTTTAGCGTTTAATGAATATTATTGTATGCGTTTTCTGTATGATGAATCTCTTGCTCTGTACTACAGTAATGAAACCTCCATTTGTACAGCTGTAGATTCATACTGTATTATTGCATAGATTTAACTATAGTTCTTATCCCTGTACTTTCATTTTATTTGTAATTGTATTTAGTATATCATAATTTGTATCTATGTGTTGTTACAAAATAGTTTGAAGCAACAGGCCTCTTCAGCCCCCCCCCGCAGGAATGTAAACTTAAATGTTTCCAAATTTTGAAAATTAACTGTTTTCTTCACTTTAGCAAGGAATTTTGTACCAGTTGGAGCATTAATTTGTAATTTCCCTGTAGTTTTAACGTATTAACAAAAACCTAGGGGAGAGGGATTTAGATTAATGATTGTCATCTGACTGTTGGTCTAACCTTTGAGTAAGTTTTACAGGCATCTGTCGAAACAATATTGAAACACAGTGAGACAGACCAAGTCAGAGGGTTGGTGGTTGTTTCTAGCAGTTTTAGTGTAGACGGAATGTATTATATGATAATGCTCTTTTACTAGTGAATTTATTTTACAGAAGAAAAATTTGTCCGCCATTGTGAAGTGAATAAGATAGTAAATATTGACAGCTTGTTGCAAGTTCATTTTCTGGAAACTTAAGAAACAGACTGGAAGGTGTTCTGTTTTTTTCCGTATGTCTATTGCGAATAAAAGTCAGTTTTTGGTATCCGTCGAAATCATCGCACAGAATGTCATACAGAGAAAAACGTAGTAAAAAGTGTAATAATAAGGAAAAAACAGCAAGGAGAAAATTTCGAAATTCTAAAACATTGTGGCACAAAGTAAAGTGACGATAAACTTCAGCAGTTTGAAAACATTATCCTACAAAACATCATGATAAAAAAACAAAGGAACTGAAAAACATCGACAGACCAAAAACATAGCAGAAATATGCACCTACCTAAGAAGTTCAGAAGTCTGTAAATAGGCTTATGCTTGTTCAATTGAACATTGAGTTTATTCTATTTGATATAAAAAATATTAAATGCGTTTGGATGGATTTCAGATACTGTTCAGTACAGCTTGAGATTATTCATCGCTATAATACGATTACTATTTTTACAGTTTTAAATCACATTTTCATATTTTAGCAAATCTATGATATATTTAATGAATAGTATCAGAAGAAATTAATCATACAAAAACTGACTTCCTTTTAAGAAGAAAAGGTCTGTCACTTTGTTATTACTTTAAAAGATACTTTAAATACAGCTTAAAAGTTACTAGCTCATTTGATTTGTATTTAAGTTGTGAGATTCATCCTAAGTTTTTAACAGTTATCTTTAGTTATAGAAATTATCTATAATTTCCTGTCCTTCCTAATTGCAGCTTACAATTTCCTACCAGAATGTGTTTTTAGAATCTCGTTTAATGCAAATGACTAAGAGTGGTATTTAAGTCCAAGTTCTACTGACTTCGTTAGAGAGTCTCAGAGCTACTGACTAGCGCGTGTTCGCCTTTTGACTACGTCTCCCTCTAAGCTTGGCCGTATTTCAGGCCTTTGATAGCTTCGCCAGCTTATTTGATCTATAAGGGGCAACTACTTAGAATGTTGATAGACTCGATTATATCTTTTTAGTTAAGCATTAGTTAAGTTTAAATTCTTATTACAGGTAACCCTCGTATAACACAGTAGATAGGTTCCTAGAAAATGCCGTGTTGTATGAGACCCAGAGGCAGTATAAAAAAAGGGTTACATTCCGAAAATTTATAAAAAAACAAATAATTTTTTAATTATCCATAAACAACTTAATTTTTATTAAAAATATATATGTATGTACAACACAAAGCAAAAAATATTAAATATTTCAATTTAGCGTAACTTTAGTTTAATAAATTTCTTCGTTGTCATTGCTCAGTATAATCAACAGAGAACGTTTTTTCGGTGGAATGAGATCGCCTTCACTTTCAGAATTTCTTTCTTCATTTAAAGTTCTGGCATTTAAATTCGGGTCATTTTAAATTTCTCGCTGTAGAGTTAGATAGTTTTGCAGCTCCCTTTTGAATTTTCGGCTTATTTCAGCGGAAAGATCTTCACTCAAGAAAAATATCTCGAGATTTTCAGCCAAACGTAGGACTTCTTTTATTTTTTTTATGTTAAATTATTAACTTCACAATCTTCATCACTGGTAGTGTCCTCAGAATCGATTTGATTTACAGCTTCGGATGCCATTTCTATCAAATCTTCGTCAATTTCTTCTTCCGCTAATAAATCTTGAACGTCCTCAGTACCCATGTTCACAAAACCGCCTCCGATTGATTTAGCAAGTTCTACTGTGCCACCAATTTCATTTTCTGACGATTCACGCACGTTTTCTATTTCAACTGAAGAAGGCTATATCTTCTAACATGCATTTAACGTTGATGCTTTCAGTGGCAAAGATACGATGTGGATTCAGTTCATGATTGAAAATGTCTACCATGCTTCCATTACATTAATCGATTTTGAATCAGTTACATCTAAAATCTACTGTAATGCTCTTCTTATGTAATATGTTTTAAAGGTATAAATAATACCTTGATCCAATGGTTGGAGTAACGAAGTAATGTTAAATGGTAGGAAAAGTATTTTGACATTGGAATGATTCAAATCTTGTGAGTGACATGGAGCCTTATCTAATAGTAATAAGCGCCTTGAAGCTCAAATTTTTCTGCCTTGAATAACGTTTAGCGTCTGGCACAAAACAATTTTAAAACCAGTCTTTAAATGTATTCAAAGCTACCCAAGCTCTTGGATTTCCTTTCCAATATACCGGTAAGGTGTTTTTATTTACGCCTTTAAGTGCACTAGGATTTAAAGATCTATAAACTAACAAGGGTTTTGTAATAAAGCCCAAAGTCATACTGGACAAAAATAGCGTTAGACTATTTTTAGACACCTTAAATCAGGATGCAGTTTTTTTCCTTTTTCGCTATAAAGGTTCAACTGAGCATTTTTGTTCTACCAAAGCCCAGTTTTGTCGGCATCGGAAACTTGAACTGCTGTGTATTCTTGTTCTTCTATAATATTTTGAAGTTTTTCAGGAAACGTCCTAGCAGCTTCATAATTAGCCAATGCAGATTCTCCTTGAATTCTTATGCTATGAATTGCAAAACGCTTTTTGAAATTTTCGAACCAACCTTTACTTAACAGAAAATCTGGGTTGACAGAGGGTTCTTCATGTTCTTTGAGGGGCTTGAAAATTTTGAGTGCTTTTTGTTTAATGATATTACCATCCAACGAAATTCTGTTTTGACAGCTATTATCAATCCAAACGCTGAGTGCGTTTTCCATCTTCTCAATTATTGGCGCTTCCGGGGGCGAACTGCACGTTTTGCGGATGTCGAAGATCCTGCAGCAACTGCACTTCTTATTCCTTTTTAATTTTTCTTAATAGTCCGGACTGCGTCTTCATTCCAATTAAAACTTTTTCCAATGTGAGATGCCTTTTCTTCTTTTAAAAAAGACGGTCAAAGATTAGTATCTGTATTTCTAAATAAATGAATTTCCTCTTAAATGTTGTTTTTTATCTTTATCAGACATATTTGGGGACTGAAACTTAATGTTCTAAAGACGAAAAAGTTATTCTTTAACACACCGTGGCTCGACGTAGACTGCCAACGAAATTCTGACAGTGAGACACTTTTGTTTTCAGGCCATGGAGACGAGGATTCGAATTTTTGAAGCCAAACGTGCCGGTTGTGCGTTTTGGAGCAGTTCTTGCTACCTCATGTTGTTCACCTTCTGCCATAGTGAGGTTTCTTCATTGTTACCTGGGAACATTTGTTCATACGCGTCATCTGAGGACATTTGTTCTTACGGCTACCGGGATCTTGGAAGACAACTGGCAGAACTTACGAAACAAGGATTCTTATGTATTAAATGACTATATGGGTGCTTTACACAATATGGAAAATCTCCGTGCGGAGTTCATTAAATTTATTTGGTTTCCTTGGGCAATTTTCTTATCGTGATAGAGTGAAACCGTGTTGTAGGAAAACCATGTTGTAGGACGGTTCTCGCAATTTATGAATCGTGTTATAGCGAAACCGTGTTACAGGATGCCGTGTTGTAGGAGGGCTACCTGTACTTTGAGCTCAAGCCCAAGTGGAGGCTTTGCTGTACGTTCTGAGAAAGGAGCCTACTGTTCAATTCTTATTTTGAATAATAAAGGGTAATTAACCCTTCTTGAGTTTTACGTCTCTGTTCTCGAACTCAAGCGATTATTCGCAGATTAAAACTGCAATAGCTGTAAATAATAAAAAGATATTAAAGAAATTTAGCATAAAATCTCTTGAGTGATTAAATGGTGAAGTAATTGTTAATAAACTTTCGTCTGAAAATTTCTTTCTCGGCCTTCAGTTAAAAATTTCTGCATTCGATTAGTTGTGTGTGTATGTGAAACTTATTTCACTTGTCTGACAGCAACATCACAACAAGCCCACGAAATTCATCGTGAGAAAAAGAGCAAGATTGCGCTTGTCGTTGACAAGAGCCTTGAGCACCGTACGCGTGACAGTATGAATTGAGGGCTCTCAGTTACCCCCTCAATTTTGACGAAAAGCACCCCGTGATGACGGGTCCGAGGGTCCCCCATTCCTCTTTCCCTACCAACATCTTCTCGAAAGGACTTTCGGCTCGTCATGTATTTAGAGTGACCCCATGCCACAAAGACACTATACATTAACAAACATTTATGCCTTCTCTGGGATTCGAACACAGGCCCTTCGGTACGTCAATCAGAGTCACTTACCTCTATTCCGGTTGAAGGTTTTCAATTAGTTCTTTATGAAAGACTATTTCAAGCGTAGACTGGTAATTTAAAAGTCAGGCACTTTTTAATCCACTTGCTTTGGAAGATATAACTTCGTAGAAAGTTTATTAATTTAAAATGTTCTATGAAGTTCGTAAATCTTCAGATTCAAGTTTTGTAGCTGTTTAATTTTTACCACAATGTTTTGAAACTATAAAGTTCTGTTACTGCTTTATTTTCTACCACGATGTTTGGGAATTGCCAAATTTTCTCTATCTCTTTTTTTTTATGTATGGCGAATCAAACCAAGAATAAATTAGAAAGAAAGTAATTTACTTATCTTTTGTTAGAAATGTAACTTTTATAAGAAAGGTCAGGAGCTAAATGCATAATAATAAAGGCACTAAATGCATAATAAACGAAACATTGCAAGAAACGGGAAAATTGTCATGATTTGAAAATTATGCTCAGATGTCAAATATGATAACAAATATAAATAAGATAACAAATATGTCATTTATAACTGGATGACTATATTTAGTAAAGCGAAATGGAATTACCACAAACAAGTAAATGAAACACTCAACTTTCTCTGCGATTCCTTGAAATGACACGCATAGTCAGAAAGTATTATTTAGGCGCCAATGAATAATAGTTTCTATGAATAACCTTTCCGTAATAAATAATTGTTACGAAAATAATAGGTACCTTATCACTTTGTAAAGCAACTCCCCAGACAGAGGGACTCTAGAAATAAACGTATATCTTTCAGGATATAAACGTACTATAAGCTTTTTTTCTTAAGATTATACGTATGTTTTCGAAAATATGCTGAACATTAAATACCTAGAAATTAGTTTTAGATCATTGCAATAGGACATTAAACAGCATTAGGTTTTAAGAGAAAATTAGTTTTTAAACGAAACATTTCCGCCAAGTTTACCAAAAAAACTAGAGTTATCCTAAGCCCAATGAATTAAAATTTCCTACCACTAATGAATTAAACCCTCGCCGCTTGAATAAAATAAAAGATTTAATTTGAAAAATCTCAGCTTTAATCTCTCACATATTTTGTTCCCCGTTTCGAACATTTAAGCCTCTTCTCGAAGTTCAGAGTAATTATTCATCTACAAATCTGTCGCTTAAAATTAAACTGCAGACAATAGATAAAGTGTCAGTATGCTCCAGTGCACCGACATGAGAGCCTTTTTAGACTAATTTGAAACTTTTTTGAAGAATCTCATTATTTTTCGCTGTTCCCTCCGCTGACTACTTTTGATTTTAATTTGGTTACTGAATTAATTGAAGAAAAACTTGTTTCAAACTTGGAAACGACGTAAAAAGCTGTTGCTCGCAGCATGAACCTTTTAAGCAGTATCTGAAAAATATTACATGTACAAAAGAATAAGGTTTTACCGTTTTAAAAATCCCACTAAACTTTCTCACAGTATGACAACGTTAAGTCACGATCGTAATGAATCGTAAACTTTATATAATAGAGCTCCAGTTATCCTTATCGATTGGTCTTTCGAGACCAAGTGCATTTAAGTTTGCCGTTAACTCATTTACATGTTTTCAGTTTTTGAGATATAATTGCAAACAAAAAGATAAAACATTTAATACATAGCATTCAGTTTAAAAGTAGACCATTCACAGAAATAATATTGTGCATATTCATGAGGCGTAAGCTCATAGCACATGTCCAATATATTTTTAATCACATTCATAACAATTTTATGAAGTTCGCCTTTACCTACATGCTAGCTGGAGGCAGTAATATTAATTTTCAGCTTTTCCAAGATGTAATATTTGTTAATATGGTCAGTTTTAATGGACCCACAGAAAGCAATGTAGACTGGTAAGAATTACAGATCTGGTGGTCATGGCCATCAGATATGATTTCCAGAAAATCTTTCAAAAATATTTCGGATAAATGGTGGAAGGATTCTTCAAAAGGTGTTGCGGCTTCTTTTGAAAATCTGTTCGTAAGTTAATTTCTAGAAATGTGATGCGATACTGCATAGTCACAGCCTGTCTTTGAGGTGTGGTACATGATGAACTTTTGTTTTTTGTGGTAAATCGTAATGATACCACTTTCTTCGATCGGCTTTCTAGTTTTTTCTTACAAGATCTCGGCCACGTCTCTTCCAGACTAATGATACAGCGTATGAAACCTCTCCTCAGCGATTATAAAGATCAAATGATATTGAAAAGCATATTATCGTACCCATTTTCAGCCTTTCCAACAACTCCCTTCTTCCCGTTTTATGAACATTATGGTTACACAACTTTAGACAGCTAACTGATGGCAAATCTTATCGTCATGTCACATACAAATAACTGGAAGAGAGTCAATACATTGTGAGCTTGGTTTGTTTGATTATGGCAAATCATGCTATATACTTGAAGCTATATACTCGTAGCTATATACTTGAAGGCAGGGATGCATTCATGGGGGACCTTTCAAAGGGAAATTGGCTGGTATCCACGTTACACTTGGCCGCTGGAGGGCCTTCATAAATTATGAGACAGGTTAGGTATAGAATAATTATAAAAAATGAGTGAAAGCACTGATTCTGTTTCATGACTATGTTTAACTGTATCTGTGGGCAGCTAAAAGCCTAGCTTTAAAAAGTCTAATTTTCAAACAAAGCTTGAAAGACTTGACCTAACGTCATACGGCCACCTCAGCTCCTGAATTTTCACATTCTTTACTGTCTTACAAGAGATAACCTTTACCATAATTAAAGAAACGAGTTTCCCTTAATTTCATTTAATTTCAGATATAATTAAACCATATAATGGCTTTTGAAAGAAACTACCGATTTTAATCTCCTAATTATTGTGTAAGACTTTCACTGAGTAAATCTCAGTTACTGTAGAAAGTGACGAGTCTTAAGAACTAGATATCGAATAATCGCTCAAGTTCGGGTGACAAGAAACAACAAGATAGAAGGGTAACTAAACCTTTATTATTCCAATAAGATTTAACAAAACTCCGCCTGGGAGTGTACAAACAAAGCCGACACTTAAGATTGAAATTAAGAGACTAAGAATTAAACTAAAACTAAGATTAACTAAAAGAAATATAGCTGAAGCTATCAAGATTAAAATCGAGTTTGCCCCTTAACTTAGCAAGGGCCTGAGTACGGCCGAGCGTAATAACAGCTTTGAGAGAGAGTGGCCAAACGGGAAGATGCGCGTAAGTCAGAAATTCTGATTCTCTCTCACTCTGTAACTTCGTGGTTTAAATACCGCTCCTCCTCATTAAATATTCAGCAAGATTCCAAAACTACGTTCTGGCCGGAAGTAGTAAGTTGAAGTTAAGAATTTGACAGAAAAAGAACTTTTAACTGTTAATAAAATTAACATAATCCTTATAATTGATTATAGATATATACTTCCAGTTAAGTTCCAGAGTTTCTCTAAATGAGATAGAGAATAATTTCAGCACTAAGATTTAAAAATACAAAATTTTTATTTTTATAGAGTTTACGTAGAGGCAAAAAATAAATTTTAAAAATATTATACTTTAATAAGTTAAATGGAAAGTGTTCAGTACTTTTACCTTCAAAATACTTGACTATATTAAAAATAAATTTGGTTACTTAGCTTGAAATAATATTTTCGATCTAAACTGAACATCTCTTTCAAATTTAGGAAATCTCAAAACAAAAGTTGCTTAATTTGGCGACAGATGGAATGATAAAAAATCGCTTACTCTTAACGTTGAAACTTTCCACGAGGAAATCCTACCAATTTCTTAAAATAGAAATTTAAACACAGAAGCACAGAGCTTCTTGCATTCAACTCCTTAAGGCATAGTCAACACCTCTCTAACTGGGCATTTTGCTCTACGATGTCATGTAAGAATTTGAATTTTATATTATTTTCAAAATCGTTCTACTAATTATGGTGAGAGTGTTCTGGAGAATTATGTATCTTATTTAATAAACTTTGCAATTGAAAGTACATGCATAGAATAAATAATTGGGAAATTAAAGCATATAATGCTCTTACATGAACACAAAAAGAAATGGCCACAGACTTTCTTTTTTAGCATTGAATCCAAAGATATGTATTAACTATTGATTCTCAAGAAAATATCAGGTTTAAAGTTTCTTAATATAAGGTAACTATACAGAAACAGCCTCAATGCTGAGAACACAGAAGTTATTCTCAAAATAAAATCTAACTTTAAGCAATCTGCATAGCTCCAAAATTTATATTAATTAAATACGTATCATATTTTAATTAGAAAATAATTTTAAAAAACATGTTGAATACGTGGAAATATTCCAGAACGAATTTACCGATTGAAGTCATTTCCCATACTTATTTTAGTTCTTAATTCAAGGTTTTAAGGATGAAAATTGAAAAGCAGGTGCAAAAGGAAAGCTGCTCACTTTGACGATTAATAATTTCATTTTGAAAAAAAAAAAAAAAAAAAAAAAAAAAAAAAAGATATTTTATCATCAAATTTATAGCTGCTTCCTTAATTTCTGGCGAAACTTTTGACTATATCTGACAGATTTTTCAAGTAAGAATAAACAACCTTTCGTTTCTTTTACCTAAGCATACCAAATATTTGCTAATTTTAATTTTCACTAAAGGTGGTTCACATGAAATATTAAATTATATTTTCACAGATACCTCCCCGTTTATTACATGTACATAGTTTTCAAAGATCGCTAAAAGCGCTCTCTTTTTTTAAGTAACTTTGCGAAAGTACGTACAAATCTGCTTTAAAAAATAAATAATTTAAAATAATAAAGCCAGTAGGCTGAGTTAGAAGCCATACCATCAGCGGCTAAGTTAGAAGATAGATCCGAAATTCCCATGTTGCCACCTCGAATAACAGCTGGCTACATTTCGTGGTTTTCCCTAAGTGTACTCTAAGTATTATCCCCAAGCCACTTTCTCTTCAGAAACGTCCTCCACGAAGGCATGTCTATCCTCAGGCAGTTAACTCTCCAGTATTTTGCTGTAATCTAAATAGTCCAATCCAGTAGCTATATTTTCCCAACACTCTGAGTCTATACAATTATGAATATACGCAAAATCTAATACCTGTAGTAATTAGCTTTCAGAAACAGAAGTCCTCATTACAGAAATTTCTTAATTTGCTAATAAATATTGCATTTTGTAACACAAGCTTCATAATAACGGCTATTTATTTATTTGTTCCAAACGGATTCAAGTAAAAAACGATTTGAATGAGAGTTTCACCATTTTTTTCCCTCTGCATTCGGTACATAACCTTTTTTAAATATCACATGAATTAATTTCAAAATCAGCTTCTAAGGTTGTCAGAAATCGAATCAACCACTAAGAAAGCAAGATGTGAAACTGAACGTAGTTTCATTATTTCATCCTAGCTGAAATTAACGTATATATCATGCCATCATTAGGCCATTAACTTCGTATCAGGAAATTTTTAAAAGAAATCCCAAGAAGACTCAAGTTTAAACGCATCTTTAAAGAGCGCAGAAAGGTACTTAAATGGTTTCCAGCTTCGTGCAATTTGCGGAAAGAAAAGAAAATGAGTATTCTCTAAAGATGGAAAAAGATTTAAACATAAGTTATCGCATCAAGCTACAAAACATTCTGTTTAATCGTTCAGAACAGAAATCCATGTGCTAAAAAGAAATCAAGTATTTGCTAAAGGAAAAGAATTTGTAGATGTCTTTTCTTCATAAATGATTCAGAGCTTATGTCTCAGATATATAGGTGTTAAATTTTTTTTAAGATTATAGTCGGCATGTAGTGGTACAGGAAGATAATTTTGTTTTTATGTTATGTATTCCTGCGTCTAAATAGCAGTTGTTATAGCAACATTTATTTAAATCTGAAACACATTTCCTGAAATTTGCAGAGCAACATCTTCCACGATGCTTAAAACATTATAATAAATATGCTCAAAACTCTAGAACGTACATAGTTGAAAAAGGATTAACGAGTATAGTAGAACTGGCAAAGTTTTCTCGAAACTCGCTATAACTGGAACTAATTAATTTAGTTCATCTAAAAATTAAGAAAAGTGGCCAAAACGGTTTAACTAGCATAATAGGACAGACAGAAATGTTTTCATTATAAGCATTGCATTCGATAATAATTTATGCACCTAGCGGAATGAAAATACGTATTCAAACAGATTTAATGAGCAATTCAAAATAGACATCATTTCTTCACTATAATCATTACTTGCTGTACCAAGGATGAATATAATAACAGCAATATAAAACCAGGGGCTAACATACGCAGTCAAATAAAAATTTAACAGGCGTAGTAGGACAGACAAATATTCTTCTTTATAACTATCACTCACTATATCCTGGATAGTATGGGATGATGTGATATATATACACTCTAGAAAACAAAATATGCCAGAGTTAAAACAATTACGGCTTTTTGCTAATTACAACCGGAATCTCACTATACCCATCGCTATTATCAAGTTCGAATGAACGCATATTACTTCTCAAGAACTTATCGGTTTCTTTCTAAAATTATGTATTTTGAAATCAGTTATTTTGAATCAAAGTAACATGAATCAAGACCATAGAAATAAAATTTAGTTAATGTCTGCAAATTTCGTGGTAATAATCAGAAATAAATGGTTTACTGAGAACTAAATCAGTTGTAATAAGAAATGTCCAAGAAAATATACACCGTGCTTCACTATATCCATAGTTTCTGTTCCATATTTAGTTAGTTCCATTCCTGTTAAGATTTTGATATGATTTTATTAGTCACAAAGCAGTATCAAAATGCAACCAAGCACTTTTAATGGATTTTAATTTGTTACATATTTGGCTTACGCATACACGTACTAGGAACATATACACTCACATATACGAGTATATTCACGTGTTTGTATTTATCTGTATGTATAAAGTGTGTCTGAGTATTTCTATAGATATATATATACTTCTACTTTACTCGCGGATTTCTTCCCTTTCCCTGCTAATTTCACCCTTTGAAAACTAATAGGATTTAGATACGTGGTGTATCTCAGGGTTCTCAAACTCAAATTGAATGCGGCCGAATGCACAATCTAAAAATAGCTGACAAGCTAGAACTTCTTTTAAATAAAATTTTAAAAAATTATTAACGAAATAAAAAAATTAAGTAAAACTTTCTCTTATTAAATGTTCATTAAAACAAGTATAAATAATAATAACAACTTTATAAAGAAAAACTACTCATATTTATATTTATTTTCTACTTCAGATTTAGGTTTGGTAGCTACAAGCAATTTTTGTTGATTACATTCTGTTATTCAAATAAATAAATATTATATTTATTTATTTTAATAGCAAATAATGTTATAAAATTTGTTATTTAAATAAAAATCGATAGCTAAGTATTACATTTACACGCATGTTTGTTTGAAATATTCCTAATATGTTTAATCAATCATTAAAAAACTTAAACATATTACGAAAATTTTCTAAGTTTTAAGTGAAAATCTTTCAAGTGGAACAAAAGAATAAATAATAATAATTTAGTCTCTTTCTTATTTATTGAATTTTTCTTTGACTCATGAATAAAAATATTTATATTTTTATATTAATAATTAAAAACTTCTGTTTTTCACTATAGTTGGACACACTATGGTGTCAGCGAAAATTTGTTACTCGCATGTGAAAGCAGTCATTCTTGGCCGGAGAATTCGCAAGTGAGCTTAATTATTATTTGGCAAGTACGTAAAAAGGTTAATAAAATCTGTATCTTCACATCTTTGAATAAGATTTAGATCACACTCTAAATTAATTAACTCTATTTACAGATTTTGTAATGTGTTATCCATGTTCTTTTTTAATGGTAATGAAATTAATGTAAATTCGGGCTTCAACTAACAAAAATCTTGAAATCTTTTCAATCTTATTTGGAGCAAAAATATAACAGAAATGCGTTCGAGGGTCGCATAAAATTGTTTCGAGGGTCAGATGTGTTCCACAGGCCGACAAATCGAGACCACTGGCGTATATTATTTCTCAAGAGATGGCTTAAATGACAAACACAGCACACCTAAAAACTCGCTAATATTTTATATTTCAAAGGATTTTTCAAATTCAATAATATTCGTTTTATTTACGCAAAATACTTCCTTATTTGTGCAAACATTTTACATTATTATTATGAATCAGTAAATTATAAATTATATGCTGAAAAAATAAAGGGAGAAATGGTACATAATGAAGGAAACCTAAAGACGATTACAGGAAATGCAAAACATCCACCTCCTCAATATTCAGAGAACAGTTTTACTAAACTAAGTCAAGGATTGCCCTTATTTGTAAGTACATTTACGTAAGCAAGTTATTTCTTAGTAGTGAAATGATATACGAATATCTGGGCAAATTAATATACATAAATATATCTGGGCTTCTCTAAAATTTTACCGGTCGACACCTTCTGAGCAAACACTCGTTGTTTCAGATACCGTTGCAGAAAATACCGTGGCTTCAGAATCCTACACTAATATAAGTATTGCATTTTCCAATAATTTATTCTCATATCGGCGTCTAACAAAAATTATAACGTCATTTATTCTATTTATTGTTAAGCGGTTTAAAAAATTATACATATGTGTATAGCGTTTTGCGCGTTGGCGATTCTAGAAAATGAAGAAAGTTGAAGGCGATTCTAGAAAGTTGAGGGCGATTCTAGAAAATGAAGGTTCTAGAAATAAAACTTAGAGCATATTATTGCACATGAAAGTAAAGAGTGACGTTATGTGGTGCCATTGTTTATTACAGACAGTTCGCCAAGCCTGTTGTCGATTGAACATATATAAGATATTTGCATTCGATGATTGGTCCATCATTGTCTTCCAGTAGTCATCACTAATGAACAGCGGATTAGGAGCAAAGTAGCCAAAGAAAAGGCCTAAAGATCAGTTTCCCAACGTTTTCAAGCAGCTACTTTCGAAATCTTTTGGAATTTATTTTGCTCAACGGCCGGTTTGATTTCGTTCAGCGACCCCTATTCTTGCAATAAGGAATATTAGATGTCTCTTGAATGCAGTGTGTAAGCACTGACTGAAAATGAGCAAAAAAAGTTTAAATATGTATTGCACTTGCATTGCATAAAAATATTGATAAAAACTCATCAAACAATGAAGAAACAGGATGGTAACGATTACAGAGGTCTCAAAATATTTTCAAAACTAACCTGCACAGAGTGCTGCCCTGCAAGCGCAATGGTGCATATTCAAAGAAATTACTATTTAGACGTAATATCCTTAACCTACTTGTCCTTACAAGTAAGGGTTCCTGGTTATGTTTTTAGAATATAAGGCAGTTAGTTTGTAACTTCCTTGTAACAATAAAAACCCTTGGATAAAATAATTCGAAATACTTATCTGCACGATAACAATATTTATATAATCATTTGAAAGTTTAAATGTTTATTTTAAGTCTATTTAAGAAGCCAAATTTTTAAACTTATTCCCACTTTATTCTCAATGCCCCATACTGCTCCTTGGATCCCACTAGATCGACTCAGTACCCACTGGTGGGCGACAGCGCACACATTGGTAAATTCTGATCTATAGCTTCTTTCGTTTGATGATATCGGAGTACAGAAATTCTTAATGCCGCTCGTATAGGTTTAATATAATACATACTTTGTTTCAGTGGTGCATTTGAGCTTGTCTTAAACTTTACTCATGTTTACACTTGTATTATCATTAGTTATATACTTCAAAATTTTCTATTTTATTTAATACCTGTCTCTATGGCGTTGCAATTTTTGCAAATATGAAAATACATATGTTATGGCCAAAAGCTCAGTCAGTCACTCGCTTCGCCAAGTGACTGACTATTTCAAGACTTGACCAGTTAGTTCTATAGTTCTATATTTGGCTGTTGCGAGATATTGCCCCTACAAAACCAAGAATTAGCCAGCCAAAGCTTATAATTCTAATATATTATGAATACTGATATACTTATTATTGGTATATTAGAGCTTTAGGCAAATCATGTGGTCAAACTCGAAGCATTAGTTGGCCAAAGCCCAAAGAGGATGTACAACACAGCCGAAGCTACTTCGGACTTTGGCCTTGGTGTATATTACACATATATACGCTCGCACAGACAAGCATATATATAGATATATATATATATACATATATGTATACATGATGAGTTTGATTCTGATGCATAAAAATAATAGCAATCGTCGAGGTCAGTTGAACGCTTATTTCTTGAAAAAACAATTCGTTTCACTTTTGACATCAAATTTTTAATACAGTCACTGATAAATTCCAGTAAAACGAGACTGTTCTTCAAAGAATTTTCATATTTTTGAAGTAAGTATGATATCTAAAGAACGAAAGAGCAGCAACGAACAGCAAGCTGGCAGGAGAAAAGCGAGAGCAAGAATGCAACGTTATCTAGGATGAAAACCTTGTTCAAAATAAATCAGTTTGGGTTCAGCTTCGTTTTAATTGATTGTTTGAGTTTTGATTCACAAAATTTAAAACTATTATTGGCTGAAGCGTTATGTAAGAACCTGCTTCACTAGCGTTATGTAACAATCATATGAAAAGACTTACTTTTAAAATGACGCTGTTCAAAAAGTTTACAAGTTGGTATCTTAAGTGAAAGTTACTGTTCTTAGGTCAGAAAGGGGAAATAGCAAAAATAAAAAGAAAAGTTAAGAAGCTATTGCAAATTGAAGTATGTATTTACACGTCCAAACTATAGGAAGAAAAAGAACTAAATTTGAATTCAAAACTGTAATTTGCGAGTTTCTTTTAAAAAATATCCCTTGTGCTTCTCCTCCTTTTTGCTTTAAAATATCCTTTGTTTTGCTAAAAAGGAAACAAAACATCCCGTCTTCCTTCACAAACTTTTTAACCTTACTTTTATCAATTGAAATTACTAGAAATATCCTTTTTGCCAAGAAACCGAGTAAATGTAAATTAAATACTCATTTTTTTTCCTTTCTGCCATAATAGAATTCTTAAATTCACTCAATGTTTTCCTATTGCTTCTAAACTGAAGTCTGTAAATTTTCAGAGATTTAATGTCTAATTTCATTATGAGAAATTCCGTAATTATACAAGACTATTAGTTTTAGATGCTATAAAAATAAATAAAGATAAATGTGTGCCTTTGCAAAATTTCTAGCAATTGTGACGCAGTTAAATATCAGAAGCTATAAAATAATATGTAATAAAGCGGAATGTAAACTCCGAAAGGTGTTTACACATTTTTAGAACGATATCGATAAAGAATTGTTAAAAAAGCAAATGTTTTAGATAAAATTTTTTAGCCAAAGCTTATTATTTGAAACAAGAAATATATTCCACTAATTTTAAATTTATTCTTTTTTCAAAATGTTGCATGTAAACAAGCTGTTGATTGAAGGATATGTGTTTTCTTTTTCCAAAGAGAAATGTTCATATTCCATAATTCGAAACGCTGTGAAATTCATCGCATTATTTCTAAATGCAAAATAAACAACATTAATTAGCTGAAAGGAGAAAACCGTCAATCATTACTTCTACATGAAAAAAAAAACACTCCGAAAGAATATTCGAAAAAGATACGAACTGTTTCTCAAGTTAAATCGTTGTTAGCAAGAGAAAATCCCCCAACACAGAAATCAGTTTAAATAAATCTTTACTACGTCGTTTTAAAATACATCTGCAGTACATCTGTAGTAACAGTAAATAAAATTATAAACCAAGATTTACAACTTAAAAATTCAAAAAGCATAATGTTCATCAACTGTTGCCGAGACATGTTGCTAAATGCAGACAATTTTTAGAACCCTGTAAAACCTCTTTAGCAAGAGGAGATATACTGAAATACATTGTGGACCTCGATGAACCATGGGTTTACCTAGATGACTGCAATAAAAAAGCCTATTCATTATCGAAAATGGAGAGAAGAAAATGTACAAACCTGGTTCCGCTTTGGATTGTCGCAGGTTTCTCTTACAATGAGAAATTGAAAATAAGAAGAGTGATAAAAAATGCAAAAATCAAATCAAAGCACTATCAAGCAAAGTTTTACGTCCGATATCAAGCAAAGTTTTACGTCCGATATCAAGCAAAGTTTTACGTCCGATATCAAGCAAAGTTTTACGTCCGATATCAAGCAAAGTTTTACGTCCGATATCAAGCAAAGTTTCACGTCCGATATCAAGCAAAGTTTTACGTCCGATAGAAGAAATTCCATTTCTTTATCATAGTGGCTTTCAAAGGGTGAAACTTCATCAAGATAAGTATCAAGTCAAGCTTCGAAAAGTACCACTGCATTCCTTGATAAAAGGAAGACTGATTCAGATATTGCATATATACATTTTCAACGTATTCCTGTGAAGTCCCCTGTGAAGTTTCGCCTAAGGACTATTGCGCATTTGATCTCTTGAATAGAGCTCTTTTCAAACACAAACCCACCACGATTGATGGATTTTGTAAAGTGGTAAAATAGAAATGGAAATTTTACGAAAAGCTCTTCTATCATGGAAATCACAATGCAGACTTATAGTCTAGAAAAAAGCTACCAGACTGAACATTTAAAAAATAATCTTTACAATTTAAACATTAAGTAAATGGTCCTGAAATCGCTCTAAAAATATGTAAATACCATTTGTAGCTTTTTGTAAACTAACTGTAACTAGTAACTCGAAGAGCTATAATCGACTGGACCATTGAGAAGAAGAATAATAATGTTCCTTACTTTTATAAGCATCTATTCGACCATCTCATCTCATTATGAGAATAAAATCTACTAAAATATCATCTTTCTCATTTGTACCTACATATTTCACTTCACACTTAGCTCGCTTAAGTAAACCATTCCATCAGAAAGAGAGAACAAAAGGTTTTAACTTGGGGGGTTATTATTGTAATTAATACCACTGGCAATCAATTGTATGTAGGCTGGCCTGATAATTGAATCTCAAATTACCTGATAAATTGAGCTTAATTAATTATGACGTAATTGTTCCGCAAAAATATTTTAACAATTATTTAGATCTGCGGTGCGTTCGCTTTTGCTAATGCTTGATTTAGCAGTAGTACTTCCAATGATAAAAGTGCCATAGACTTATTTTTGATGAGGTAGTGTGAATTAGCAATGTTTTTACTTATATTAGCTCAATTTTTCGCATTTATTACCTTAATGCTCTGTAATTAACCTGGTTAATCGTGTAGTGTTTAATTGCTCTTTATTGAAAACAAAACTGATGATGGAACCGTACACGAGAGATAATGTAAAACATTAAAACCATTTTGGTTAATAAATTTCAACGCTGCAAAATGATCTGCGATCGTTCGTAGCAATTAGCGCTTCCCCGCGTTCAGCCGTGGCACCCTGTTTTGTGCTGTGCATAAAGTGCGTCTTAAAGTTTTGAATTGATTGTTCTCATTAAACGAACTTTCAATTTAACGCACGTCCAATTTCTGACATAAAAATAGCATTATACTTCCTGCATTCTAAGCAGAGTCTGAATCTGAAACTCTAGCTAATTTTACTTCTCCTCTTCACTCAATCTTGAATAATGAATATCAGCGTTATTTTTTCACAGACTTGAGAGGGAAAAATGAATCAGAATTTAAAATTATTTTCTAAAATGTAAATTAGTTTTAGAGTTAAATATACTCCCAAAAATTTAGGAATAAAAAAGTAAAAATATGCTTCTTCCGCAACGTATTTATGAGCTACAGCTAACAATATTTGAAACAGTTTCCATGTTTAAAATTTCTTAAACTCAGTAATTGCTACATTATTTGCTTAGTAAAACATCTTTTACATATCACAGGATGATGTAATGCCGATAATTTCTCTGATAAAATGTTCTGCCCTGTACTCAGTCTGCAAATTCAGAAAAACGTAATGCGTGGATAAATAGCATTCCTTAAAATTAGATTACATTTTGAAACTCTAAAATGATGTGTAATTGGTTTTTAATAGTAATAATTTTTATACGAATTTTATGGACGACATACCACTTATTTTCTCTTAAAATATAAATTTCTGATTCTACATATCACTTATGTATTTAAGTAAAATTCAGTATTTTAATTTTTATATAATAACTCATTTCCCTACAGCTATACCTAAGAAACTTTTATCGTTGTAGCATATATTACATATATAATGCATGAAATAATTAAAGTCTTCTAGCATATAGACTTTATATAATATATGCTATATTAATATAATATATTATATTGTTTATTTATTTGAATATGGCAAAGCAAACGGTCTATTACTCAAGGGAACTGATGCCATCGAGGAGAACTTTCAAAGAGAACTGGTTCCTATTTATGTCAAAAATTCATAAAATGACTAAACAACCATTTAGCTAATCTTTTCGCTAGGAAGTAAACATGGGTCTAACTACCAGCGCTCAGCGATTGGCATTGGTGGGTCCTTTAATGCAGTACACGTGTTATACATACAATATGTTGTGTATGTGTGTATGGAAATATATATATATATCTGCAAACATTCTTAAAAGATTTTCAGAATTTCCAGTTACAAGAAGCACATATAATAAGAAAAATCAATAACGTCAAATGCTTAAAAAGAATATTTAAATAAAATTTAATTAAAAAATGCAAGAATCAATAAGCAGGGGTAAAATCACAAGGTTTATAACATAAGGTAATAAGTTAAAACTTTGTATATTGGAGTACTACTAATACCTACTACTTTATTATTTGCTTTATATACATTGCTAATATATATATATATATATATATATATATGGGTGTGTGTGAGCGCACGTGCTTAATTCGTAGGAATGATATTCAATCATATGAATTAAATAAATCTTGATAGTGTTTATATCCAAATATCACAATACAAAGGGATGTTTAAAATATGTAAAGTTATAGATATGCAATGCCCTTGCCGAAATTCAAAATCCGGTCCTCTCAAAGACGCCGGAACGTGCTTCCAGTTAGACCACAAAGGTATGCGGAAAAGAGGGAGACATTACAACCTTACAACTTACAATATTTTTAATGAAATTTATTTCACTTTTGTTCTCAGTTGAAACTGAGTCATTTATTTCTTTTCATGAATATATTTAATGCCCTCACAAGAATGTTTTTAGAATCCAATTTGTTTACCTAATATCTCTTGTACAAATTCTCATTTTTTATTACTTAACCTAAAATATTTTTTGATTCCTTTACACTTCTGCGTTAAGCATTTGTTTTAATTTTTTTACTTATGTTACGTTCTCTGACTTGATTTTTACTAGTTGAGGTTCTGAAAATAATCAGATATTTAAAAACATAGCAAATAATATTAACATCTTGCCTTTGCATATGTTTTCGACCTTTATCCATTAGCTCAGATGTTTAAAATGTGGTTTCTATTATGATTTTAAAAAGACTTCTTACAATTCTTCTTTTATTCATAATAATACATCTGGCCAATATAGCATCCTTATTCAAAATTTTATGTTTGTTTAAATGTTTAATGTTATTTTTTATTATTTTCTTGTTCTTATATTGCATTACCTATTATTTTAGTACTTTGTAATTTTTTATTTTATTTCTGATGTTTACAAAACTTAATTTCTTATTTTATGGTAATTAATATTTCACTTACGGTTGCCTTTATGCAATTGTTTCTTTAGTGAGTAAAACCTTTGTTTTTTTATTTATTCATCCACTGTATGCATAGTGTATCATAAATTCGGAACTTAATAATCTTCATCTAAACTAAAAAAATAATTCAATATGATAAAGTATACGCTTTAACAAAGAAATACTGAAGTATTAAAAATGAACACATGCCGTTTCAATCAGTATGTCTAGCCGATATTCCATAATGGGAGCATGTCCATTTATTTAGTAGATTATGGTAAAGTATACAAATGCTGTCTTTCTAAGGAAAGGGATACTTTCAGAAAGGCTTTTTTAAGTGAAACTGGATGCTTCAAATGATGCAAAAAATTATAATGGTGCTTCAAAAATGCTTCAAAAAATTATAATGGTGCTTCAAATGAGGAAGATCTCAAAAACATCCATGAAGCACAATCCGTTCGTCCGGATACAAACCCAGATGAAACTACTACTTTTCACCGACTCGCTCGGTCACTAGTTGACCTGAATGTAAACACATACGAAGAGAAAAAAATTTCATATTTTTACGTGGTAACGCATTGCTTACAATTAGTACCTGAATTTAATTAATTTTTTAAATAATTTATTTCACATCGAAAATAATGCATCATTATTTGTTCTAAATAGAAAGCTTAGGACACTTTTGTTTCTTTTTATTATAGTTTGAGGGAAAAACTGTAGCGTAATTAAATTAAAATTTTAAAATAATCATTTGATGATCTAATGGGACTTTGAACCTGCTTGTAAATGACTTCGTTAGTGTACTTAATGTGACATGACAACTGTGGGTGCTAACAAATGTGAATATGCCAATAAGCTATAAAATTGTTTCCTGATAGTATTTATAGTACTTTCCTTCTTATAAAGTGGGGAGAAAAAGGGAAAAAACTAAAATTATAACTTTGAATGAATTTGGTGAGTAAATAATTAAATCAAAAAATCTTCTTAACTTGGAAGTCTTCAGTAACATAGCAGATAACATAAATAACAAGTAATCAAGAAATAAACAAAAAGAAAAACATTATATTTCGTTTATTTAGATATCAAACTGTACAAATCTCTAAATAGGTAAACAAAAACACACAGAACTTTTATGTCATTCATAAGAAAGTATTATAATTAGTTATTTACTCTGTAATGCGGCACAAACGAAAAAAATTATCTTTGTTAATAATGGAGCCCCTTTAACAAGTAAAACTAATTTTTAAATCTATGTTTTCTAATAATTAACTCTAATTAGTGAAAAACAGAAAGGAGGAAATAGTGCTGTTTAAAAAGTATAAAAATGTGCAGTGTTTTTTCCCATGAAATGAAAACAAAGCTCCCTTGGCTTTCATGGAACAGAAAAAAATGCGGCATTTCTTTTACTAAACAAATATATACAAAGTTGTGAGATATAGAAGTAATATCTTGTCTTTGGTTCAATCAGTTAGAGCGCTTGAATAAAGTTTAGTATCCCGATTGGTAGAAGCTATTACTGCAGCCCCTGGAAAAAATATTTGACCATCGATAATTTTAGATCCATCGAAGCGCGAAAATTTTTCATACAATTCAAAGCAAACTACTGCATCCAAAGGAAAAAAATAGAGAAAGAAAAATAAAGTGACATTTAACACTTGCTTAAAAATTTAAATAAAAGAAGGAGTTAGTTTTATGATCCTGCGCAAAGTTTCATTACGCTTGAATTAACAAAAATTTTGCATTTTTTTAGGTTTCCTTGAAAAGGAATATTTGAGTGATATTTTAAACAAGGAACCATTCAAACGCTTTTACACATTAAAAATAAAAATTTGATCTTGTTTGCGATTCTTTAAGGCAACTATACATTTACGAGTATGCATAAAAGCACATTTGATCCTTTAAGTTAACTTCATTCAATGTAAATGAAATAGGATTTCATTGAAAGTTTGACTGCGTAAACATACAGAAATTTAGGCAAACACTTTGTTATGGCCAATTCACATTTCGGCAAATGTTGGACGAAATTACTTTTTAACATGTTTTCATAGAGCTTTTATTAACTTTGACTGCACTTACGAATTTTTATTTTTAATTTTTCTCCCTTTTTACTTTCAGATAAAATTTACACGCTTTTAAATCTAACGCTTTCTCGAAATTTTCTTGGGAAAAAAAATCGAAATTAAAATCTAATCACGTCTGAAAATTTTTCTTGAAATAAATTAATATTTTTTCATCTGGATTATAATTTTAATTAATAAATATTAGGCTTTTGCCCAGTTTGAACCTGTATGTAATCAGACGTCTTAATCATGTGGCAGGTTATTTATTACGGAAGGGTTTCATTTTGTCCTTCTATTTAAATCTACATATTATAGTTTTCTTTAGCTGACTTTCGCCTTATAAACACGTATGCTCAAGAAAATCCACATTCATGGCCTACACGCATTGTGAAAATTCTACACTTGCAGCCAACGCAAGGTTATGAAATAAAGACATAAATATCTTCTTAAAAACTGATAATCAAGCAGGGGCTGATTTATAAAACCGCGGGGCTAAAGCGAAACCTACGACGGAGAGACCTTCTCTTCAAATTCTTTCCAGTATAATAGATATCACTGATCAAATTATATAAAATATTTCATGAAATAACTGACTATTTCACCATTCCTCCACTTAAAGAGATTTAAACAAAAAATATATTTCACTTTTCTATGCTTTGTTTTCTTCGCTTCAATTTATTATACACTGCATAAAATACGGGTATTCCTCGATTCACGACGAGCGCCGTTCCAGCAATCCAGTCGTTAATCGTTTCTGACGTAAGTCGGGGACCATTACTTTACTATAACAGGTTTTAATTTTACTTGCGCTTTTATTTAACATTAAAAATGTACAAAATTACGGAATATTTATAAACAATTTATTTGTATACATACATACACACATATGCACTACCTACATAATTTATAAAATTAACATACATTCTTTCATAGCTTAATTAACATGAACAAAATTACAGACAATATAAGCGATGTCTTTAGTTAAAAAGATCCGGAGAGTAACGTTTACTACCTAATAGGAAGAAACAATTATTCACTTAATGTTTTTATTAGAGAGTCCCTCATATTCACAAGACATCATGAACTTCAATTGTAGTTGTCACTCAATAGCGAAAATTGGCTGTACAAGTTAGCTTTTGTTTGCAAATTGAGACTTAACTAAGCAATATCTGATGCTATTGAGGATGCAGGACAATGATCCAATGTCAGATTTTGAAAAAAAAGCACTTAAAAAAAGACGAAATATTAAAATTTTGTTTCTACTTTTAATCTTATATTTGTGAAACCCAGAAATGAAAACAAAAAAATATGAGACTTTAACATATTTCATAGAATGATTTCGAAAAAATTAACTAGTCACACAAAAATTATTTCTTAAATATTTCTAGATATTAAATATTATTGGTCAGTTTTTAATCTTATTAAGTCTTTTATCAACAAAGAAGAATGCTGTTTTGATTTCTGAAAACCCTTAGTTTAAGAAATTTTTGAAAAAGACCAATGCAAATAAAGCTGAAGTAAATCAGCCTCGATTTTGTTCAATGTTCTTTTAACAAATGAATTATTAAAGATGGAATATATGAATCTGGATTCATTAATATCTTTTCAAATATTCTCCTGAAGAACAAATAGTCAAACTTTTATATCTATAACCGTATTTCTATAGACTCTGATTTCCTGTAAAATCTACACAGCCTGATTAAAATTTTAAATTGTACTTAGACACGTTTTTTTTCTCTTTTTTAAAAAAGGTAAATAATTCCCTCTTATTTTTTCTATGTATTTATTTCCACCAGTACTTGTTCACTTGCTTTCATATTGCTTCCCACCACAAATCCACATTTTCGTGTTTTATGTTGTATTTCAAGTCTAAACTACTATGAAAACTCTTTTCGAGCCTTGGTTTTTGTTTTCAAAAGAAAATTATTTTCCTCATCCTTGACAGAAATTTCCCATACGATAACTTCAAATGAATACATTAAAACTGAAACAACTCTTATATAGGGTGGTTATAAAATAATGTAAGGTATTCAAGAGCTTTCTAGTGAATAAAGTACTGGACAAAATATAACCAAATTTGGTGGGTGTACACAATGGGCTATAGGATTTCTATTTCTTAAAACAAATGTCCACTCTAATTACCGAATAAAATGCATTAATTTGCATGCATAATCGCATTCTGTATAGTGATCCTGAGTATAAAGGAAAAGACTAGGAGAATTCTCGTCATTCCGAGACTAACTGCCTTTTCGATGCCACTTACCTTGCGGGACTGTGCTTTCTTAGTCAAGCTGGAACGAGAATGCCAATGCTGCTTTCGTGAATTTCGGCGGGTAAAGAAGTTACAAAAGAACCGATGAGAGCAACAGATTTATGAAGCATTATTTGAAACGAAGGACATGTCCGAGATATCACAACTTTGAAAGATCGAATAACATCACAGATGACAGAAATTAATTCTGACATGTTGCGAGCCTCGGTAGAAAATGCCGTGCAACGCATGCAGTTCTTGGAACATCACAGTGGTAGACATATCGAACCTCATTTGCAAGTAAAAATCATTTGTTGTTAATAAAATTGACTTGTGCGCTGTGTCGTTTGGCATTTAACCATTCATTATTCACACTAATACACTTTTTTAAGGCCAATATATCTCCTACTGGTGACCTTTAATATTATTTTTTAAAGAAATCGAAATCCTGTGATCCACTATGTACGCCTATCAATTTTGGTTGTGTTTCGTCCAATACTTTACTCGCTAGAGGGCTCTGAATACCCCATATTATTTTACAACTATCTTGTATATGGACCAAACAACTCTTATATACAATATGTATATACAGGGTGTCTCAGTACCACGTTTCAGAACTTCTAGCAGAGGTAAGGTGCCTACCCCCGGTGACTAGGAATCATATAGTAATGCAGAGTCGGAAAGGCTTTCCTGACGCGCTGGTGTACACAGAAGCATCAGAAATTAAAAGGCGCCGGATAAGCTAATATATGTTTTAATAAAAAAACTTATATGAACAAACGTAACATGAGTCAAAAATAGTGTTTGATGTTCCGTCCATAGAATTCAATGCACGCCTCACGTCTACGGCACATGGAATACCGAATATTGTGGAATATTCCATTCATGTCTCGAATTTCCACAGGAGCCACTGCGATTCGTGCAGCAGTCTCCTCGGCTTTGTCAACCGGGGCTGTCATATACTAGTATCTTCATATACCCCCATAAAAAGAAATCAAGGCATGATAGTTCCGGTGAACGAGCAGGCCAATGCATCGGGCCATCAGGTCCGATCCACAGAAAGCCAAATCTGACACTAGGTGGGTACCAATGTTATGATTGAAATAGGCAGGAACCCTATCGTGTTGGAACCACATTGTCTGTCGCATTGATGCAGAAATCTGTGTGCCATCTGAATGTTGTGGCAAGACTTGCTCTAGAAAGATCAAGCAGTTACAACCGGTTAGTTGAAAAGGCAACAGGTAAGATCCGATGAGGATCACTCACAATGCCAGCCCAAATATTAACCAAAAACTGACTCTGCGCTGTATGACGTCGTGATGCATGAGTTACACTCTACAGCCCAGAGATGGGCGTTTTGTGCGTTGAATGTTCCTTCCATTGTGAAGGCTGCCTCATTGGTGAACAACACATCAGCAGGGAAACGGTGATCTGTAGCACACTTTTCAAGATATCATTGTGCAAAAGCAATATGAGGTGTATAATCGCCCGGTTGAAGTGCATGCTACGGATGCATGTGATACGGATGCATTTCTTTTTCTCCGAAAATCCTCCAAATGCTGGAAAGGGGAATCCCAAACTTAGTACGCTACTCTTCGCGTGCTCAAATTTGGAGGTCCCCTCTACCTAATGTAGCATATTCTTTTCGATGTTCGGAGTCCGTGCTATCTGCGCCGCATTCATGGCAGCTTTTTGAAAAGAATCTGTTTCAGTTAACCTTGTGCACTATTGCAGAGAAATTATGGCTGGGTGTACGTTTCATAGAATATTGTTCAGCGTACAAGCGCTGTGTGGCTGGCCCACTACAATCTCCAGCCCCTTATGCCAAATGTATATCGGCTAACTCCATGTTGGTATAATCATTCATCCTGCTAACTCTGCGTCCTTCTGCTAAATGAAGATTCCCTGCAAGAACTCTCGGAACTTTCTCGCAATGCTATCTACTCCGTCAGAAAACCATTTCAGACCCTGCCTTGCTATATAATTCCGAGTCGTTGGAGTGTACCCTACCTCTCTTAGAAGTTCTGAAACTTGGTACTGAGACACTCTGTATATATTATGCTTTTGTACACACATATTATAGCTCTGGACCAAGCAACTGTAAGTGTATATTATATATGTATATGAGCAATTATATATATATATTATACTCTTATATACATATATTACATATCTTTTACATGGATGAAACGATTATAGCGTATGTATATATATATATATATATATATATATATATATATATATATTAAACAATTATATGTATATATATATAATACTCTTATATATAGACCAAAAAATTATATATAACCTGACAAAGTTGCAAGATCTAACCTTATTTTCTAACATACACTGTAATTACATCTACTTAAAAGTCTACGTTGCGACTTCTAGCAAAGACTCGAAGATGAGTGCAACAGGAAAAGGGTGTAAAAGACCCTTTTATTGAACACAATAGTTTACAGACAGCACGGATTTATGTGCTCAGACAGTCACCAAGTATTGTGGTGAGGAACTTAATGTAACAACTAAATTCAAAGGTAATTAGTAGTGCAAGACTACATAATTCGATTTAACCTAGCAGGTTGGCTCAGAAACCTACACCGGCGTGATAATAATTTCGGGGACAAGAATACGAAACTGAGATACAAAGTTCAACAGCTCACAGAATTAACAACGCGCGCTTTCAATAGCGAAACCACATTCTAACTTAACTTTTCGCTACTGAGCGCCACCTGAGATAACCACTGACCTGACTTTGTTATAAAAGTCTTACAGTGTTAATAGTCATCCTGGCAGAAGGGAATATTTCTTCCGTGTAAAAATATAAATATAAATATTACATGGGTATACAAGGCCTGAGTATAAGTGTACATATGTTAATTACAAACATTGCCTTGTACAAGTTACATGTGATAGTTACATAAAATCATGACAGTTATTTGTACATTTAAACATTATCTGAATTCATATTTACAATACTTTTACTGAGATAATCAAAGTAAACTTGTAATTCATTTACACATTGACTGGATTTTCAATGTCATTTTAAATTGCTTTAAAATATTATTTTTATTAAGTACATACGAACTGGTTAGTAATATGCTTACATTACAATAGTTTTGCTCTTACAGTCCTGTTACTATTCTACCGGGTGAGCTATTTTTCTAGTGTTGATTTTCAGTTGTTGTAGTATTTTGAATTGCTGTTAAAATTATGCTGCGAAGTTACAATTCTCAAGGGAGGGGGAGAATTTCTTAGTACCTTGCTGAGCATAGTCTGATCACCTCCTCTATTTTAGTCTTTCGTCTGCTTGTTGCCGCAGGTATTCTCAACCCATTGCGGCTAGTATTCACTGCTCGGCATTTTTAAATGCAGTACTTTTCGCTACTGCACTCTCCTTCACCCTAACAGATTTGCATATTGGCGAAGAAACGCGAGAGACAGAAAAGAAGAAGAGACAGAAAAGCCCAATCATTTAAAATAACTATTAAAAAAACTAATCGAACTCTACAAAGTAAATACTTATATTCTACTCGTACAATGAATATTTTCCGCAAAAGTTCAAGGGCGCAAGAACATATACTGCACAAAGGATTTAGAGATGAAAACTTGAATGTTTTTTGGATAAATAATCTAAATGTAATCAAACAAAAATGCTAGAATTTGGAGCTACAAGAGGTTTCCAATACACCTTTCACTAATTATCCGCAAAGCTGGGTGCTTCGGTCAGTCCGGCAGAATCTCATTGCCTACAACCGTCCATTTTTTAAGAAGCATTGTTATCAGCAAAATGGTTGACGAGTTTAGCAACTAAGGTCTTAATATCACTAAGTCAAATTGTGAAATTGGCACTATTGTCTTCACTACAATGCCAGTCTATTTTTTACAAGGTTTAATGTTAATTACAAACGCTACTCATTTTTTATTCTATTCTTCCATACAATGGGCAATGACAATAATATGTGCTCATGCACACATCCATTCCCATGCTTTGTTTTGAAAATATCGCATTGATCGTAGTATATCCTCTGGTCATATAGTGTTTCGGATTTACAAATTAGTTACTTAACAACCACACAGTTTTATAAAGCAGCATATCTTTAGAATTGCAGGTAGAGGGTTAAATGGTGTTATTTTTTTTTTAAATTCGTTATATTATTTATATTTTCAGTATTATTTTTTAAAATTAATACCTAGCAATAATATTTGATTTTATTTAAAAAGTAATTTGAAGCAAAATTAATATCTGTTATGTTGAGTTTTTAATTTAACACAAAAATGTTAGATGACAGTAATTAATTAATAATTTGTTCATCTATACGACGATGATTTGCATTTAATTCTACAGATATCTGATAGTAATTGTAAATTAATCTATATGCAAATGAAGAAAGTGAAGAAAACGACGCGTGCTATATGCAGAAATATGTAAATAAACTTTAATATAGGTACAAATGATGCATAAAAATAAGTTAAACTGCTTAAGATTTTAATGTTGCTGGAAAAAGGTCAACTTAAAATAACCATTAAAATGAAGTAAATGATGGAAAAGAATGAAGTGCAAACTGCAAATATGAAACAGTGAATAAGAAAATTTGTTCTGACAAAAATTGTCTTTCATGTGCCATCTCATAAGGGAAGGCAAAGCATGACGCATGATTGATTATGTTATTGATATACACACAGACATATATAGTAAGTATGGAACTGAGTGGCATTTATAATGTACACATAAAGTTCTAGAGATTACTTTTATGTTATATTAATACAAAATTAAGTACTTTTAAAGTACTGTATGTCATTCATAAACCACATACCGTATTTCCTCATGTATTTAATTTTATTGTCCGAAAATCGAGAGAGGAAAATTAAGGGATTAATTTAATTTCTGCAGGGCACGATCACATTAAAATATAATAAATGAAAAGACTACTGGTAATTTACTGGATAAACTACTGGAAATTATCATAATATTATTGATTAAAAGAAACCTAGTTTCCAATAAAAATATATGGTAAAATTAACATTACAATATCTGACAGATATTGAGCCGATGTCTAACTGTAATTGAACCGTACACTTGTAAAGCCACAGGGCCTCCTCACATGAATATGTTTTGACCTCAGTTCCCAACAGGGACGTCGGAAAAAGGAAGAAGAAACAGAGCGAACAAAAGACCTGGCTTTTGAAAGATTGAACACATCAGCAGTATATAAGGCTACAATGAGTTAAAACGTAAATAATAGAAGTAAGATGAAGTCACAGGTTTTAAAATTTTCTTAAGTGTGAGAAATCTGCCAGGTTCGGATAGCTTAATGAAGATACTGCACAAAATATGTTTCAAATAATAGATGCAAGGAAAAATAAAATAAGTGAAATGCTAATACAAAAATGCAAATGTAAACTGAATACACTAAATAAAAAATTAATAAGGGGTATACAAGTTAAAAATTGACCCTTTCTCAGAAGGGAAAACTATGTGCAAATGAGAAAGGAAGGAATCATGTAAATATTCTAAAAATTTTCAGAACCTAGCACTAAAAAGCTGGTGGAGGAGGAATACGCAAAGAAAATACGGTACTATAACACTTTGTCGTGAAGTTGGGACATATGTCAGTTTCCTTCGAAGCATACTGAGCAAGGTTACTCAATAGAAGGCATTTACCTCAAAAGAAAATTTTAACAGTTCCGGGAGGAGGAAATTTGTTGAGAAATTTGAAGAGACTGGTAGACTCAAACACTAGCTGGTTGCAGTGTCGTGGAAAACATTTTGTCCAAAAGGGCTGAAAAGTTAAACATATACATCATGCCATCACAACGAAGCAACATTTAATATAGATTAATAAAATAAAATAAACAATAAATTTGTATATACCTTTACAGTACACTAAAGCAAAAATATTTCTACTTTGTCTCAATCATTTGGAAGACATCATATGAATCGAAATCATTAGAAAGGTGAAATACTGACATAATAGGGTGACAAAGAACTCTGGAAAAATGTCTGTGAAGAAAGCGGGACTTACAGGATCCGATTTACAAAGTTTGAATCTTGGGTAAAAATCTGTTGGGGAGGCCTTTCTCTAGTTTTTCAAGGCAGTAGATGTCACTGATGCGAATTTGTTTCATGTAACTATATTTCACTCAAAGCATCTCGTTAAATAACCTTATGATTAAATATTTTCAAAATTATTTAAACAAAACAGCACAAATCAGCTTTTTGTGCATTTTGTCTTCCTCGTTTGAGTTCAGCAAATATTGTGCAAAATATAAATTTATATATTTTAAACCCAAATCTTTTGTTCAAAAGGAACTAAAGGACAAATAGCGAAATAAGGAAGAGCGTTAAGAAGAGCTTAAAGATTACTTTACTATAAACCTTTAAAAATATAGAAATAATTATAACGAATTTCTCTGGTTTATCAATCAAGTATATGAATAAGACTTAGAATTTAAAAAATTCAGTTTCTCTGCAAATGTGAAAAAAATCATTTCTTTTGATGAGTCATTCCGCAGATTCTGATCATTTTAAAAATTAATCTTGGTATCATTTAAAAAATTATGTCACCTTACTTGTAATAAATTACAATTTAATAATCTTCAATTTTAAATAAAAGACTGAATCCAGTTTTATACTGTATTTCTCAGTAACAACAAAGGTTCAAAATAGAATTTTGATGAAAGGTACAAAAAATTATAATTCGTAGTGTACCATTTCAATCCCTACTTTCTGATTTTATATTTTAAAACTTAGAATAGAAAAAATGCATAATATTTTACATATTTTAAGCACTGCAGAAGAGTTCTGAGGCCTTCTTTAAAGCGAAGATCCAGGACACGCGCCCCATTTGTCCCTGGGGAAGTTAGCTCCTGCTAGTATAGAACTTCTCAATGAACAAACGTCGATCTAAGGTTAAATTTAGAGATTTGTCAAAGCAGGCGAACCGCTAATGTTTGCATGCAAGGGGCGGTAAATCAGTGGCGTAGCAAGCATAACTGGCGCCCGGGGCAAAATACCTTTTTGGCGCCCCCCCCCGAAAAAAACACTTTCAGTATATAATGTATAGAATATATTCGTAATAGGAAAATAATTCAAATAATAATAAAATGCTAAATCTGCCATAAAATACTCAAAAATATATTAAGAATAGTCACTAGCCTTGGGTTCGGAAATGCATCTGTGTCGGCGAAAAAAATCAGACATACGATGATCTAGAATTAGATAAAAAGCTGTTATTTATTTTACATATTTATACAAGTGTTTTTAAAAAGTACAATTTTTAAACAATTAAAAGTAACGATACATTATAGATAAATAGATATGTGGCAACTTGCCTACTACAACTCAACTCTGCCAGTCTGGTAACCCATATCAACCAAAAACAAAATAATATTTATTCTATTCAATTGTTATAATTATTTAACGATCTGTCTAAAAAAATTGTACTACCATAATTGGTGACCCGTATTTATTACGAGTAGCAATCTTCAATATTGCACGAATATGGAGTTTATATGTCAAAATTCTGAGCACCAGTAAGTTATCCAGTGTGATGAGATGCAAGTAAGACATTTCACCTGTGATTTCAAGCGTTGTGCCGCATTCCGATGAGTCAATATACACTCATGTCCATAAATTAAGGATAATGCAAAATCAGGCAAAGGAAGACTTAGAAGCAAAACAAATTTGACTTATTTGTAAAGCTTATTTATTAAACAAAAGGTAAAGAGCAATAAAAGATGCTATATGTTTAATATTATTAAAAAAAAATAGCGATTTTTTCTCCCTAGAGCAAATTACAAAAAAAAAAAAAAAAAAAAAAAATACAAAAAAAAACAATATTACATGGTTGGTATGATTTTTTAATACATTGTATGTCTCCCAGACGATGCAATACAGTCCGTACAACGCCTAGGCATGCTGAGTATCAAATTATCGATCTGATCTTGGGGGATATTACACCACTCAAAAAGCAATGCTCTCCGAAGTTCCGGTAGACATGTAGGAAGAGGTTGACGGGCTGCAACTTGTCGGCCAAGCATGTCACACACGTGCTCTACTGGATTCAAGTCCGGTGAGAATGCTGGCCAGTCCATACGGGTGATATCCTTCCATTGAAGGCATTCACTTACGATGTTTGCACGGTGAGGACGGGCGTTGTCATCCATAAACACAGATTGTGCGCCCATGGCGCCCCGAAAGAGACGTACATGTTGTTCCAGAATAACGTCCCGATAGATTTGGCTTGTCATGGCTCCAATTTGAACACGCAGGTCAGTTCTGGAACCCAGAATAATTCCACCCCAAACGAGCACTCCGGCACCACCGTAACGGTGTCGTTCAATGATGTTTTCTTGGTGGTAACGGGTACCTGGAGCTTTCCATATGAAAGTCCGGCGAGAATCAGACTGCAAGCTAAACCTGGACTCGTCGTAAAACATCACACAAGCCCACTGTTGCAGTGTCCACAATGCATGTTCTCTACTCCAGGATAACCGGAGGCGACAGTGAGTTGCAGTAAGTGGAACGCATCTGACAGGTCTACGAGCATATAGACCAATGTGACCTAAGCGTCTGTACACGGTCTGCCTTGAAATTGTCGTACCAGTGGCTGAAGAGAGCTGACGAGACAGGTCTGAGGCTGTGCTCCGCCTGTTTCTTTTGGCAGTAACTGCCAAATACCGGTCCTCATTCGGCGTCGTTGTAACTCTGGGGCGACCTGTGCTGTAACGTCTACTCACATTACCGTCATCTTGGAATCATTGCCAAAGCCTGGAGATGACACTTTGGGCAATTCCAAGTTCGTCTGATACTTCTAGTTGGGTAGGCCCACATTCCAGACGGCCGATAATTCTACCACGTAAAAAATCATCTAAATGCGTCCTTTGTGTCATAACTATTCGGTTATTGCACTGAAATGCTTATAAAGCGCCTGCGAACAATTTTACTTCTTTGCCTGTATTCCTTATATATCACTCTCTTACACTCTCGTCATTGTGACGTACCATCGGTGTCATCTGGTTACTTCCTGAAATTTGCATATGATTCTTGAAGACGTGTGTAGTGATTTTACAGGTGATATATTTATTTTAGATTCCGATTTCCGCGTGACTCCGAATTATCCTTAATTTATGGACATGAGTGTATTTCTGTCATAATTTGCTGCATTTGAGCCACCAAATTCTCTGATTTCAAGTACCAAGAAACTGTGTCACTATATACATATTGATTATTTTTCTATACATATTATTACTGTGCATATTTGATTGATCTAAAGTGGTTGACAACGATGCTGCTTCACAATTGGCGTGAGTGGCAGTTAAGCCACCGCCTTTTTGTCGCCGAGACCCATCGTTATGGTTCATTCAATTGGATGCGCAGTTTAAATTGAGTTACATTACTGTCGACGAAACTCTATTTTATACAGCGATCGCCGCGTTAGAATCAGAGGTACTGCAATCAGCTCGTGAAATAATTTTGAATCCACCGGCGACGGACAAATACAAATCTTTAAAAAAAGATTAATTTCCGTTTATGAAGAATCCGAGATAGTTAAAATCAAGCAGCTGTTGCACGATTTACAGTTGAGTGATATAAGGCCTTCTTAGTTGCTATCTAAAATGTCAGACTTAGCCGCCGGTAACCTAACGGATAACATTCTTAAAACATTATGGACGAATAGACTCCCATCTAACATGCAAACCATTTTAGCGGCCAGTAGCGAGCCACTTAACAATCTTCCCGAAATCGCTAATAAAATTCACGAACTGGCCATTCCTGCGCAAATACACGCAGTGCAGGCTCCTGGTCCAGGTATTGTGGCGTTACAGGCTCAAATTGATGATTTGTCCAAACAGGTTGCTCAGTTAGTAGCCATCCAAGCTGAACCTTTTCACCGCAACCTCTCCACATCACGTAGTCGAAATACACGTCCTAACCCACTGAGGAAACGTTATGAAAGCCCTCCTCCGGGTATTTGTTTTGTACCACCACAAATTTGGAAACAAGGCAAACAAATGCCACCCTCCGTGGGACCCACCGTGCCAACAAATGCCACCCACCGTGACCAGGGAAACGAGAAGGGCCGTTGGTCGAAGTCATGAATGACAGCGGCCGGAATTTTGCACGCCTTTTCGTCATCGAAAAGAATTCGGGCTTAAGGTTTCTTGTAGACACCGGGCTGATGTTTCTGTAGTTCCACCACATTTTCACGAACAAAAGCGCTTTATTAAGTTACAACTTTATATAGCAAATGGAACTCCTATTCAAACTTCTGGTGAACGCCTGATATATGTTGATTTAAGATTGCGCCGCAACTTCCAATGACAATTTATTATTGCTACTGCCCTATTATTGACGCTGACTTTTTACATAAATTTTCTTTGCTTATCGATATTAAAAATCGCCTTTTGATAGATTCCATAACCAACTTAACTTATCATGGAGTAATTTGCAATAGTGAAGATTTGATCATTAAACTGATTTCGGGTAACTCCCCATGACATCAACTTCTCAGAGAATTCCCTACAATCACGCGCACAGTTATGGGTATTTCCGAACCCAAGAACGATGTACTATATTATATTGAAACTAACGGACCTCCAATTGCCGCTAAACCTAGACGCTTACCTCCGGACAAGCTTAAAGCCGCCAAAGAGGAATTTTAATACATGATGGAAAAGGGAATTTGCCGTCTTTCAAAAAGTTCATGGGCCAGTCCGCTCCATCTAGTTCGGAAACAAAATGGTAAGTGGTGATTATCGCCGGTTAAATGCAGCTACAATTTCTCATCGTTACCCAATCCCGCGCATTCAAGACTGTATGCAAGTTTTAGAGGGAAAAGCTATTTTCAAAACCCTTGATCTTGAGCGGGCGTATCACCAAATGCCCGTTAACCCAGCTGATAGTCCCAGCTGTTAACCCAGCTGAAATTGCGGTTATTACGCCTTTTGGACTATTTGAGTTTCCGGTCATGATTTTCGACTTATGCAGTGCTGCTCAAACGTGCCAACTCTTCATGAATCAGGTGTTAATCGGCCTCGACTTTCGTGTACTTTATTTTGATGACGTCTTAATCGCCTCCTCTACAGAGCAAGAACACCTATCACATTTGAGAACAGTTTTTGAACATTTTCAAAGGTACGGTGTTAAGTCTTAATCCTTCCAAATGCGTTTTTGGTCAACCAAGAGTATTCTTTCTTGGTCATGAAATTTCCGCTGATGGCGTTCAACCCCTTCCAGAGTCACCGCTATCCGCGATATGCCCGAACCATCTACAGTGACGAACTTAAGATTTCTTGCTATGCTCAATTTTTTATCGACGTTTCTTACCTCATGCAGTAACCATACAAGCACCTCTAAATTCTTTTTTGGTTGGAAGCAAGAAAAACGATAAACGCGTTATAACCTGGACCACAGAATCTTGCGAAGCGTTCCAAAAATGCAAAAATGATTTAATTTCGTCAACAAATTTGCAGTATCCTTCCGCATCTAAACCATTATCACTCTACGTTTATAAGGTATTTCTCCCGCTTTCCTAGTGTGCCTTCGTGGTGTGGTGTGGTCTGGTGATTCTGCACGCTGGGCCGGTACTCCAGAGGTCCGCGGTTCGATTTCCGGCGAAGGCGGTTGCTAATTTTTCAACTCTACAATGGCGCTGGAACTAAAAGGATGAGGATTCTCCACACCCAGGATTTGGCGATGGGGTTCCCTGAAAACATCAGTCGCCCTTTAAAAAGGCTTATGCTTTATGCTTTTCAACAGGATAAAACTTCTCCTCGTCAAATGAGACACCTAGACTTCATAGGGCAGTTTTCAACAGCTATCCGTTATATTGAGGGTTCGCAGAATATTGTTGCAGACACCTTGTCTCGTATTGAAGAACTAGCCGTTCCTTCGCCAATAAAGTTTGCTGCCCTTGCCGATGAATAACACCAGGATTCAGAACTACAAAACCTCTTGAAAAGCAAATCTTCCACCAATCTCAACTTGCAGCCGATGCAAGTGTCACCTGGAAAATCACTTAATTGTGATGTTCAGGATTCAAGATTTCGACCTTTGTTCCCTCCGGATTTCACCATGCCATTTTTAGTCAGTTACATCGTCTGTCACATCCTGGCATCAAGGCTTCAAAAAAAATGATACACCAACGTTTCGTATGGCCTAGCATGCAAAAGGACATAGCCAACTAGACACGTTCGTGCTTGGAGTGCCAAAGATCTAAAATTGTTAGACACACAACCAGACAACTTTAAAATTTTAATTTGCCCTCATCTCCCTTCAATCACGTGCACCTCGACTTGGTCGAGCACTTATATTTATTAATAATAATATAATACATGAATACAATTAACTACTATGTATACATTTTTCTTACCTTGTATGAAGCAAATTTATTATTTACTTCACCAAAGTCGACCCTTTCAAATTTTTCTCTTTCCACACTTAAAAATGCTAGATGACTTAAGGGATCTTGTCACATCGTTGATCGTAAATATGTGAAAATTTATTTAATATGCTGAACGAACGTTCATAATTAGCATTTGATAATGAAATAGTAAGTAGTATTTGAAGTGCGACACTTAGGTTTGGAAAAACATTTTATCTATAGATCTGTAATGGAGTTTTAGGTTCCGTTTCTTTTCTACTGCGGAGTAACGTCATACAGTCACATTCACTGCTCAAAACAATTAGGGGATATTGTGGGTTCGGTATGAAATAACCATATAATCAACAACCTTTTTGAACAAAAGGAAATAGAAGAGATTATAAAGAAAAATTGTAACGTTTACAAAGTTGGGAATATGCAAATTTAGTCTGTGACGTCAAAAACTATGCGTTTTAGATAAGGAGTGAGGAGCGACCTGCAGTATTCCTTTTGTAATAGGAGATTAAAAACAATTCACATGCGTTGAATGCTTCGTAGCAGTGAATATACGATGTCTCAGCAAGATGACATAGTTGAATCGGTAGCCAGGAAGGACATCAGTCGTTTACAGGAGAGTCAAACGTAATCCATTGTAGCGGAAGCGTTAGGATTGTCCCAAAATGTCATTTCCAGATTATGGAATCGGGTTTTAGAAACTGGATATGTTTGAGAAATCGTTTTAAAATAAAAGCAGAACATATACGTGCATTTCGTTTAAAAAAAATATAAATATATCTCTACTTTGGAGAAATAAAGTGGTCAGGAAGAACGTTTTGGTTGATGTACTGCAAACATTTTGTTACATATTTTATCAAACAAATCAAGAAAATAAATAATTAATTATATATAAATAATTACAATAGTTATTAAGTTTAAATATATTTTCCAGAAATCGATCAAAATAATAACTGAAATTTTCCGGAAAATCTTGTTTGGAGACCATTTGGCGCCCCTCTACGAGCGGCGCCCGGGGCATCATGCACCCCCATGCCCCCCTCTCGCTACGCCACTGCGGTAAATACCCAGAAGACAATAAATACACTTCCTTATTCTTTTCAAAGGAATTCTAATTTTAGAATATATAAAAAATTGTTTCAAGACAGAATATTATCCGAAACATATCTCCATCATTTACGCGTTAACTCTTTCAAGAAGAGAATGACATTTCAGCCTGCAATTTTTCCTTACCGAATTCTCCGCAATCCAGCGCCCATCAAAAAATTTCATGATGAGACGGCGGTAAGCTGAAATTGAGTGTTAACACTAAAGTGAAAATATTTTCCTTCTCGCGTCGTTAAACCGCCTGAAATGCTTCAGTTTCATCAAGTGCCTCCGTCGCGGAAAATCTGTCATCTGGCACCGCACGGCAACAGGTGTTGCGAAAGACAAGAAGGTTACATGAACTCGCTGGTGAAGCTAATCTTCGACGCCTTGTCCTTGCGGCGCTAAATTTCCTGTCTCTTGCACATAACACATCATACTCGAGCGCAACAGACGCTATTGATTCCTTTGCTGCTTCTCAGTTTGGCATTTAATTGGGTAATATTTTGTTAAGGAAGGAAAGATCAGATGAAATAAATATGAAAACAATCTTAAAAAGGCATAACATTCAATTTGTTGGGGAAATAGGAAGTTCAATTAATTTGCTTGTTGTTCTTGTGAAAGGCGAAACTTCCTTTACTATACTTTTCATCGTAAGGACCATCTTTTATCTTTCTAATATTGCCACAAAACATTTTCTGTATTTAATTTTTTATACATTTAGCACCCTTTTTTAACGCTTCATAAAAAATGGGAGTTTTTTCCAGGCACGAACTTTATGTCCTGACATAATTACTCGATGGATGTCACTTCACTACCAACGCTGATTTGAATTATTAAAACTTCTTTAATAAATAAGAGAAAATTTCCAGCGTGATGTTAAGTTATGAGGAATTAATGTCATAGCAAGTTCCTCAGAACCTGACAGCGGTGAACTCAAAATCCGCAATACTCACGGTTGCATCAGTCACATCCGATATACTTGAATATGCGTGGATTTTAATGAATTATACTGAATGAATGACGCGTGACAAAAAGATCTTATACAGAGAATCCGTGATCTGTATCAAGAAACATAGATAATCAAATTATAATTTGTTCTATCTTAAATAAAAATGTGCCAACTACGTTCTTTGTTATAAGCATTGGTAATAAAATTAATTTGTTATAGCCATTGGCTATAATCATCTTCTTTTGTACTTACCTTGTAAATTATACGACAAACATATGCTTAACTTAAACTTGTCGTAAGGAGAAAACAGCCTGCCCCCAAAAAAGCATATGATCTAATAGTCAAGAATCATATTGCTTTTGAAAGTTTTGGCTATATCCGATTTCGCTGCACTAAAAGATAAACAAACCTTATGTCATTCATTTTTGCTTAAAATTCTGAAGTTCAACATAGATTTTCTTCTGTATTATTTGGAATCATCCTCTCTACCACATTTCAGAAATTTAACTCAATCATATAATCCACTTCTGTTTACTTAAATGGATAAGCATTCAATAATAATATGAATAAAGGATTTTAAATCATAATTGGCAGTTTCTAAGGTCCCTAGACCATCTTTAATGCCCAACAGTGCTAAATTCTTTACTCGATCATCTTCACTGCTTTTAAAATTATAGGATTCAAGTTTAGGCAATTTTTACAAAAGGTATATTAAATACTTTATGACAAATACGTAAGTAAAGCCATCTTTAAGAAAATAATTTATGTTCTTTCTTTGGCATGTTTAATATAATAGACTTAATATATTTCTGCTACCTTTGCATTTACTTACAGTAATCTTAACAATTCAGAATATTTGGTAAACAAATTTCTGTACTGTTAGGCTGGTAATATAGTTTTATCTGTTTCGTCATAGAAAGTAATATACTACATCTTCCTTTCCAGAATTTGCTTCAATAAATAATATTTTATGACTATCCTTGGAATAATTTAACTGCATGACGAAATAAATTTGTTACTTTACCGTTTTATGTGTTTCCTGTGATGAAAATTTAAGTTTTCAATTCACGTTCCACATAAACAGCTCAGAAGTGCTAAAAAAGCTATATAGGTTCGAAACACAATCGCTGCATAAACCATGGAAAAACTTAGAAAGGCAATTTTATAGTTCTCATGACATCATCATCAGTGGGTTGATATCCAAAGCACTAACCCCCTGATGAAGATCTTTCTGAAGATCTTTCTTGCACTGCTTTGATCTTTATTATTTTTGCCCTACTTTGTTGTTTTTTTATCGAATATCAATTTAAAATTTACTATTTATTATTAATTTTTAGTATATTAGCGCTAAATAACAGCACTTCTCATCAAGCGGTTTAACTATCTGTTTAACTGAAATTATTGCTTTCATTTTTTCGATCTATATGTATTACTATATGAATAATACTCCACTTAAAATTATCTCTCATTAGTGCAAATGCTAGGTTTAGTTTATCCAGTTGTTTGAAACCTAATGTATTTTATCTTGTTTATGTGTTTCTGAAGTTCGATTCTCGGTGAGGGTAATGCGCAATTTCTCCGTCTCTTGCTCAGAAATTAAAAAAAAAACCTGATGACTACGCTTTTATACAATAGCAATATTTCGGGTAAAAACAAACTTTGAAAACAAAGAAAGTGCTTTGAATTCCATGTTCTAATAATTTTCTATGTCAACTATAAACTGTTTTAACTTAACTCTAAACACTGAAGAAAATGAACAGCTTTTGATATTTTCGATCACCACTAATTTTCAAAATGCAGCTGTAACGAGTAAGCTTCTGACATTAATTCTGAATTTCTGATCATTGACTTCTGAATTTCTGATCTCATAATTAACAGAAATTTAGATATCTGATGTGAATCAAAACATAGAAATGAGAAATGCCTTTAATTATACAGAATATTCAGCATTTCTAAAATAGCAGTTTTACAGAATTACAGCATAAATTCTACTTCCTAATATCCATTTAAACATGCTGCTTTAAGTTCAATTAACTTTTTTTTTTCCTGTCTGCGAAACCTGTTGCCAATTTAACATAGACATTTTAGAAAAACATATAAATTTTTTAAGAACGTAATTAGCAACAGCGTATCATCGATAGTTAATAAAAGGATTGTCATTCATTTTTTATTTGAACTGATTATTGAATGAACTAAATTTAGCTTTGGAAGATGAGCAAGGACAGTAGCAGAGTGCGTACAATGATATTCAAATGGGAAAAACACATTAAATTTTTCCTTAAATTTTAATAAGTTTATTTATATCTTGCCCAAATTTTTAACATGCACACTACATAAAATATAAACATAAACTGTTAACTTACAAATTACAGCCTCCAATTCGAATTACAAATTCGATTTTCATTGCACAAATTAATTCTTTTTGTTATTGTTTAATGAAATTTTCTGTTTTGAAAGTCAAAAGCAGAATATAATCAAGTTATCGACATCGCAAAAACAATAGCTAATATTTATGTTACAGTCTTTTTAGTTAGAACGCAAAATAAACTGGGTTCTTAAAGTAGCTCAAGTTGAATAAACGTTGAGTACAGTGAAACTTCAAGCATCGGAAAATTCTGCCAAAAATATTTTTAATGTAAAGCATGTAGGCAGATCTTGTATATTTATTAATTTTGTTGTTGTTATTGTTTATCTTGTTTTACATCAGTAAAGATTATACGGTTAGACAGAATGAAATACTTTTATTTCTATAACACAAAAAGAAAAATTTCGTTTTGGCAAAACTAACTGATGAAACAATTTTTTATTTTCCTCAGCGCAGTATCTATTGAAGTCTTATCAAATAAAATAAAGCAATGAAGTTAATTTTCTATTTACATAAGCCTTAAAACCAAGCTCATAACGTAGTTTTCCTCATGTTAACAGAGAATAGACATAAGTCACCCCGAGATCTAGACAGTTTAAACAGAGATTCACGAAAGAAGAATGCATGCCTGTGTACAGAACTTAATTTCTTTTCTGTTATAATAAGCCAAATGATGTGAAATGGCTCGTTATGGAACTAAATGAGATGAATACACATGACGTACATTAGCTTATACTTTAATGTAAATCAATAAATCTTTTTAAGCCAAATCATAAAGTAATTGCTTATATTTACGTTATTTACCAAGCCAATTTAAATTGCTGTCGTAAACATTTATCTAAATTAATTTATAGTTTCTTAAATATTATGCAGTATATGTTACATACTTTTATTTTTAAAATCAAGGAACAGTTTAAAGACACGTAAAATGGCAAGATTTATTTTAAACGGCCTCTAAAGAAAAAGGCACCCGGATGTCTGGATTCTAAAGATACCTTTCACAGTAATTACAGACGAGTGATTTTGAAGTAAACCACTAATTCTGATAATATTACTAAGTAACGGTACAGAATATCATCGATTGACATGAAAGTGATCTATAAGATGACTACTTCCACAAAAGACCCAAATCATCTCAACCGGTAGATGGTCGTCTAAGAAGGTTTCAAGACACTAGTAGCACTGGTGATAGTAAATTTTTAAAACATAGTTTGCCAACTTTTGTCAGGTTCATAGGCCGCTTTCGAGGGCTTTGTTTCGCCTGCTCAGCACCTCCTTTGAATTTGTTTAGTGCTTCCTAGCTTTCCAACAGTAATATATTAGATGTCCTTTGAATGCAATCTGTGTAGGCATTAACTGAAAGTTTGTAAAATTTTTAAGTGTTTATTATTGCATCAAAATTATTGCATTAGCATTGCATCAAATTATCAATTAAACGAACTCATGCAACACAGAAATAGAAAATTATTAAAGACATGATACTTGGACATATTGGTTATCGTTGTAAGTAATATCTATAGACTCTCATATTGAGACACGGCAAGTTTCATTCCCTTGAAATGAAAAAATGAAACCACATGCAACTTGGACCAACTTGTATGACGGGTTCATTAACATAATTTGATAAATGACTCTAATATTTGTATAATGAAAAATATGTTTCAGTTTTTGTTTATAAATTATTTAAACATTTATCTTCCTCTTGGAAAACTTCAGAAGCGTATCTTTATTGTCCCCTTCCTTTTCAATATGCCCTTACTGACATTTGGACCCATCAGTGAGCGATAACACCCAGGTTGGGAGACTATAGTTTAGATAGAGCTTATGTAACGATAGATATAAAAATTACTTTATTAGAATAGTGGAGATAATTAAAGAAGATAACTTCATAGACATACTAAATTACTTCCTAATTACACTCAAATATGACGATTAAATCAGTGGCTATTTATCAGTCTGTAGTGGTTGATTTGTTTTTGAAATGTGTTAGTAAATATTTTAAATAATGTTAGTTAAATTACTCAAAAGGCTTACTGTAACATTTACAGCTGATGTATACATAAAGCGAATTTCACTAACTATATTCATAAACTTTTAACTATATTCTAGATTGATACTGAGGTGGTTATTCTCAGTGAATTATTTAAAAATTTATTCCAAAAATATCCAAAAACCTAATTTAATAAAAGATTAAGTCTTAATTAAATAATCTCACCTCAATAAAGCAAATGTAATGAAGTTTAAACCACCCACTGAATAAACTTACAAGAAACGAAATTAATTTCGACATTTAGAGTAGCCGAGCTCTCAGGCTGAATTACTATTAAAATTTGTCGTTGATTATCACTTTTGAAATTGGGAATTTAATAAGATGAAAATAAAAAAAATTCACTCTCTACCGAAAAAAAATTTACTCAGCGGAATATTTTTACAAATCCGCAACCGTAAGTAGTTTTCTATAAATTCCGTAACTGCAAGCGTATAATCATTAAATTAAAAAATATGTCAGCAATATATTTTTGTTTAAGGATAAAATTTCAGAAAATATCACTTTTCTTCATAAAATTACCTTTAAATCTTTAATAAATTACGCAGCTAAACTCCGTTAAAAAATTAGTCTAAAAAATTTAATAAAACAAGATTATTTAACATCATGGAAATCTTAAACTTAATTAAACGCCTATTTTAACATGTCTTTAAAAACAAGCACTATTTAACTTAAATTTAGGAAACATAAACATAAACCTTTACGAACTTACAGAAGTGATTTTGTAAAGAATTTCCTTCCTCTTTTTTACTGTAGTTATTCCACGACGTGTGAAGCCTACAAAAGCAAATACATACTTTAACATCACTTCTAAAAAATTAGACAACGCTTTTCTGAAATCAATTCAAGACGTTTTTTAAAAGTTATGTTTTAACCAGTACATATTAGAAGAAACATTTGTACAATATTCGTATATAAAACAATGCTTTGGGACAGACGACTTAGTCTATTGCTATATTGCAAGGGGAACAATTAAATAATTTTGAATTCATTATAAACTCTCACATTAGGTTCCTTAAAATCGTGTACTAAGACAAAAAATCCATAAATAATTTAATTAAAATTTATACAGGGTACAACATTGCATTCAAAGTATGAGAAAAAGACCTTTCTCGATGTATGAAATTTTCGATTTCACAATAAATTCAAATTTTGTTCAAACTAAACCTGAAAATTGCGAAACTAGATGAGATAGTAAATATCATTTTCAAAATTAATATTTTGAAATTTCAAAGTTCATCCTTATTTACTACTGTATAGGTTTAATTTTCGAAGAGAGATTTGAAATCAATTTACTTAAAGAAAACTTTTTAAAAATGTTAGGAAAAATAAAAGGAAGATTTACCACTTAAATCAATTTATGCTTTCAAATAATGCCAGGTGTTTTCCATGGTTCTACATTCCTATTCACCAAAATAAAAAACACGATTTCCATTTAGCTACTGCGTCAAAAGCGTCTTAAAAATTATACATATATAAATTGTGGAGGTTCTCAACCACGGGAGGATTGCAGTCAGCCTTTGATTTGCCTGTTAACTATTTAGTTTCAGTTATGAATAAATAAAAACTACTTTTATTCTAGTTTTGGTATTTATCAGAATTTTCAACACTTTTCTTGTTTAATTTATGAAACGCATTAAAAATAATCTAAATTTAAATAAATATATATGTATACTTTGAATCTTAGAAATAAGGAGGAAGAATAATCTTCTAGCAATGCTGAAAGGGGTGCATCCCTTTAGCAGATAATGTATCTCTTCCCGGCAATTCATTAAGAGAGAAAAATATTCAAGGCTTAAATTTCAAATGTGAGTGAATTCAACAATTTTACTTGATCCCATAATTTAAAAAAAAACATTCGTTGTATTAAGCAAAATTCATTGCTACCTTGGATAGATGTATGTTGTAAAGAATACATGTAAAGCATATCGTAGGAAAATTAACATAAATTGCATTGATTTAAACAGTCGGATAGCAGCATAAAAGCAATTTTAAAAAGCATGTCATTATATATGCTATTAATAGAAATAGAAGAGTATCAAATAACCACATTATAAGGATAACCTTAAATACCAATGCCCATTTGGGGAACATCACAAGCAGTAAAAAAGGACAAGATGTCTGAATACGAGTTGTGAAGTGGCATATGTTGTATAGTCAATATTCTGTGAAATCAGTTTCTAAACATATCATTCCGACGGCTCAGCTAAGGATGACCTAGACTGGACGATTATACGCTACATTAGAAGACCTACCATACACCTGAAGTTATTGCAAAACGGGGAAGGTAGTTCGTTTATTTCTACTCAGCTAGGATACTTTCTTACAGTAAGAAGGAGTACTGTATTACCTTCTTTTGCGCTTTGAAAGCTTCAAGAAGGAACTGCGTGCTCTGAAATGTCCAGTAACTTACGTATCTCTCACTTCATATAAAATATAGTAGATGGGATTTGAATTGAGTACTGAAGAATATGAGTTGTACCAAAGAGCAGCGAAAGTCTTCCGAGTCCAGGTATTACTAGCAAAAGAATTCCGCCTATATATCCAAGCCAGCATAAACATCCTAGAGAGACTAATGGCAGACCGATGGGACTCAATTATATATCTAGATTTTTATGGCTATGGTTCAAGTGAGTAATAATTATTTAAAGCATAGAGATGACGTCTTGATGAAACGAATACGAGAAGCATTCATGGTATAAAAAGATACGATTTTTCTACGCCACGCATAAACAGTGCCACGACAACTGTGCTCAAAAGACAACTGTGCTGTTGGATTTACCAGGTCACTTTATTAAACCGAACCCGATGGATTATGAGTAAGACGCTTTACGGAGGCGAGATGCCACCTTCAATCAAACATACAACACCAAGGGGTGATTATAACTGCTTTCAAGGAATAATGTCAGTGAGCTAATTTTCAACTTCATAAATAAGCGAAACATCGCTATCAGGCCTCTACTGGAGTCAAGGGAAACCACATTCCTTATTGGAGCAATGCAATCTGTCCATCGCATTCTATTTCCTACTTTTTGAAGAAGCTTCTTTTAGTGATAAATATCTGGTAAAAATGTTTATCTTATGGAATAATATAACATCACCTAAAAGCTAATAATACTGATTTATAGTTTCAACAAATTTCATAAAAATTCTCGAGATGGATTTTTGTTTATAAATATTTTTCTCATTTTCTCGAATTAATGGGAATTAGCGTATTAGTGTACTTACATGCAATATGCATCTAATATATTCAGAAACATTCGCTTTTAAAGATTATAATTTTCTCAAAATATTCAGAATAATTCATATGAGAGCTAATAATTATTTACTGCAAGGGAACATGTATTAGAAGTAAATTTTTATGAGAGTGATAGGTTCTTAACAACAACATTTGGATATTCTTTTATGATTTACAGTTTATCATAGAAATTTTTATTACAATAAGTGCAATTATTTAATAGCCGAACAAGAACCTTTCTTGAGTAGAAACATAAAGGATATACCTTTAAAATCTTACATTTCATTACATGAAGTCGTCCAACAATTTAGTTTTTATTTTAAACCTTATGAAACATTAAAATTGTATTATGGAACAAAAGCCAATGCATATCATAGGCAACACTATAACTCTAAATTTTATTTTTATAAATTACAGAAGTTTAGGAAATAGATTTAGATAGGAAATTTCGTATAGTATTAGTGAACGGAAAGAGATTTAAGAGTGTACTAAGCACACTGTATATGAATATCTTTTAATTATTAACATTAAATAACATGCTCAATTTAATCCCATGTCATAAGCTGTATATTAATTTATAAGGTATTTCTCCCGCCCTCTTAACGAGCCTTCGTGATGTAGTGGTCTGCGTGCTCAGCGGGTAATTGAGAGGTCCCTGGTTCAATTCCCGGGAAAGGCGTTGCATATTTTTCATCTCTCCGGATTCGAAAAATCCTAATGTCTCTACAAATTTGTAACAACAAATTAATTAAGACAACTGCAATTTCAAAACGAGAATTTAATTCAAACTCGGTTCCATTTTTTACCACACAAAACTATAAATTACAATAAATGTTCACACGGACAATGATCAGCATTATTTCAAAACTGAAGATATCCGAAATTTCATATAACGAGTCTTTAACATTTAGTGTTTGATTGATGTTCTTGTATGTGCTTGTGTGTGGGTCTGTGATATAACAACAATGAGAAATAAATTTCAAACATTTTTCATTTTTCTTTATGAAAACACATGCTTCTTTTAGAATTACAGCTCTTCAAATGATTCATTAAGACGGCTTTGTCAAGTAAAGTTTTTCAGAAATGTTTGACAGCTGAAGAATGCAAACAATATTAATATTTTTCTGTTATACAGTTGTCTCATTTGCTACTGAATAACCGGTAAGGGAAAAGATTCACAGATTAAAAACAATAAATTTTAAAATTTATATAGATATATAGATTTGAGAGTTAGAATGTTAGGTAAATTATAACACTGTGCTTCCACTTCCCTCGATCTACTGCCCTGCCTAGTATCAGAAACTCATCGAGAGTTTAAATGACTTATTTAAATGACTCAAGTTTTATTTTGTTTCTAATTTTAGTGATGCCACCAACTGACAGCAAGATCGGCTATTAAATCAGATATAAAACGATATATATATAACACAGATTTATGCTGATGAGAAATTTCAGTGCATACAAAACTTTAAAAATTTTTGATAAGTTTATGGTGAAATGAGATTTTAGCGCATGCAAGAAATACTGTTACAACAAGAAATTCTACCCATTTTGGCTCATATGCTATGCTTGATGGTGCCCATATGAAAAAAGACATCTTCGGACTTGCTCTTTTGCGGGATTATTAAGTCCTGTCTGTTGATTTATTTTTTGGCCGGCTCTATGTGTTCTTCCAACGAATTGTTTCACTTCATCCTTAATTTCTCACACCTATGTATAATATACTGGTATTAGACTCATTGAATAAATGATTATCACAATTTAAATTTTCTTCAGGATAACTTTTCTCAAAGATTCGACACCGGTACTGTATAGTTCAAAGTTCCTAAGCTAAATCGATTGTAAATAAATTTGTTGAAGAGTACACTGATTTTGAACAAAATTAATAAAAAACTACTTTTAGTTCGACATTTTTAGGCTACGTTCTTCTAAAGTTAATCCCTTAAAAATACTTAAAGGGATTACCGTTAAAACTCGGTAAAAGCACGCATTATAAAAAGAGTTTAAATTTTAATGAACATCATTTATTTAACTCCAGTGCCAATACTCTATATTTGAATATTTTAAAGATAAATAATTTGTACATAAATTCGTTAGAAAATAAAATAATTTAGATAAAAAATGGGGGGGAGGGCGTTCCAACGCAGGAAAAATTTTCTATCCAAGAAATTCCGAGATTTGCACCTTCAAGCGATATCACTGGACACTCACTGTGCAAAAAGAGGGATTTAAACAATATGAATGTTGTTTTTAAATTTATTTTCATTTTTTTTTCTTCTTTTTGAAAGCTTTACTCTCTTTTGCCATACATATATTTGCTTTATAATTATTCAGAATGAGGCTGAAGGCAATGAGATGAAGGAATTATAGTTCAGACCGCAAAATCAGCTGTCTCATCGTGAAGTTGTAACTCAAACTTGAAATCTTGTCAGCTTGATTTGAACCTGATGCCCTTACTTAAACTACGCAAATATGAAGGTAATTACAGTTACCACAATAATTATATAATTTAATAAATAAAAATTAAAATTTTAGTTGAACCGCAACTTGTAATATTAATTTAATAAATTAGCTACCCATAATTAATAGAAAAATAGAAAAATCGCCTTTTTTAGAAATAATTTTAACTGCCGACCTAACTAGTCATTACGAATTAACAATTTTAAATGCTTAATTAACCAGATGGCTTGGATTTCTAGCTCTAATTAAAATTCCAATTTTCAATTAACAAATGGCTATCAGCTCAGGGTCAGCGAACAGTGCACAGAGCAAACCTTCTGAGCGACATGCACTTAACTGAAGAAAAGAAATTCTAGGCAGAAGTTGCAGTTAAGAAACCGCGCATTACTTTAAGCTCAGATAGCTGAAATTGTGTATTTTTTTGGGTTAGACAAGCAATGTGGGAATAAGGAAAAGTAAGTCTAAAATTTAACTGCTCGGAAATTAACATAATTTTCACAAAGCTTCTTAATAACTAATGTTACCAGTTAATATTTGAACTATTTTAATTAAAGCAGTAAGAGCTGGCAAGTGTTCATCTAGATTTAGAGAAATGCTTTTACAGCAGTAGCAAGGACTGGCCTCTCAAAAAGATGCGTAGTAAATTTTAATTTTACGAAGCTTTACTTTATATGTAATCTCAAGTGGATTGCAAATAAATTTTAGCTGCATTTTTACATTATTGTGTTATAAATTTGAATTTTTCTGGAAAAAAAGAAATAATAGTTACAGAGAGACAGAGAAAGACTACTAATAAATAGTCGAAATAAGACTTAAATGATAAGGTCAACTGATTAATCGTTTGATTGTGGTAAAGATAGGAAAAGGCACATTCGTGAAACACCAATAAACACTAGTTCACTAGTAAACATTCGGTCGAACTCAAATTACAACATGAAAATGGCAGGCAGCTAGCGCTCTCACTAGAGACAGAATACCAGTATAACATCAATCTTACTTACTTTCTAACTGGTGAGTGCAAATTATGCAGTAAGTGCAGCCTAAATTAGTTTAGTTTTGCTTTATATTCTGCGTCTTAGATCAATGCGTTAAAACTATATTTCAGTGTTTCTTAAAGTATGGGTTGGCAGACAATAGTTTGATGGGTCACAAAAGGTTTGAATCATTCTTTATTTTCTCCCAATTTCATGAGAAAATAAATATGTACGATAATAAACATATATCAGCTTGTAATTATAAAAGTATATTATAACATCAAATAAGTTATTAATAGCTATTTTACGCTTATTTATTATTCCTTCATTATTTCAAAATTTAGTTCTTAATTTCCTACTATAAAAAGGAGGAATTTATCAGAGAAATTGCTGAAATGGTTAAAACCTTTAGCAGTTTTTGACATTAGAAAAGTGTTTATTAACCATCACAGAATTCAAAATGAAAGGAGACTTGAGAGGTTCTTATGTAATACAAAGTAATCTTGTCATAAATATTGAAATTATGGAGTGACCTGTACTGCAAATGTGCAGCAGAGTATTATTAATCATACAGAATAGCTGCTAATTCAGCAGCTGTTAAAATAGGAATCTAATTTACTGGATATAATGGGCGAAGGGCAAGGAAGAAATTATACGCTTATGAAAGGAGATAATACGTTAGTTTTCTTTCTTCAAAATCTATCAGAAATAAGAATTATCAAAGCTAAAGAAAATATTTGCTGGCAAATGCTTTAACCCTCTTAGTGAGAAGGTTCAATATAGAACAGTGGTGTAGCTGGAGATTTTGCCGTCGGAAACGGACATTTTTCGCCCTCACAATGGACATCAAAAAATGCCATCTATAAAATGTCAAAACAATATACAGGGAAAAATAAAAACCTCGTTTTCATTTTTTAAATTAAGCTTTGATTCCAACATTTTAAGGAGCTATTATGCTTTTTTTTTTTTTTTTTTTTTTTTTTTTTTTGTTAGCAAAATTATCCATGACACTATAGAAGTGTTTTCAGCACTCAAGCTTTAGGCAGTACCGTATATATTATTATACGAGATATTCATTTTTAGATCTTATGTGCCTCTTAACCGATTATTATATAGAAAACTGCTCTCATAAAATGTAATACTTACAGCAATTGTAAGGAAAATTCGGGGTAGAATTAAAATATTTGGAGTTTCTTTTCGTGACTGTGTTTTAGAATAAACTGTAAAATTTCAAAACCACTAACCTTCTACTTCTCTATCTCCTCTTCTTAAACAATAACAGAAATAAAACTTTCGAAATATTTCTCTCTCACTGAGGAACTCTTCCTTATTTATGTTATTGATATCATAATTTAATTGTCATTCGTATTGCTCATTCAAAAGTTTCGATGGAATGAAGAAGGCTTAGAAAGAAAGTGAAGCTATTGAAGTATCTTTGTGATTTCTTCGAATTCTATGTCCAGCGTGAAAGCAATTCTCTCCTCAGTTCATTATTATCACATTCGGCATCTCGTGCTTCTTCACCTCAGCGTTGACCGAGTAAATAAGATGGCTGATTACTGCTAGTTAGAAGCAGTCGGTGTTTTGCGTCACATCCCAAACAACGAGCTGGTTGCCTTATGTCTTATGTAGAACATAATTTATGTAACATTTTATTTCGTGTATGCATGACGTCAATACGAGGCAATGGCCCTTTCGTAAAATGAATATGTGCCAGTTACCATTTTCTAAGCCTTTCGTTGATAATTTTAGTATTCCACGCAGACATTCCGTCCCTTGGACAGACAAGCATTGTGAACTCTTTTGTAATCCAACAAGACTCAATTAGTGTTGCTGCTTCGAAGATTCATATGACAAAAATATATTTCACATGAAAAATGCCACCTCTAAAAATTTGCCACTCGGACGGACCCCTCACCCTCTAGCTACTCCACTGTATGGAGGTGATCTAATGAGAAGAATTTCAGAAGCAGAGCTTAGTTCTTGAAGGAATTATGATTTGGGAGAGCATGTGACGTTAAAACTGTAATTATAAATTTATTGATGGTGACAAGATTCATTGATCGACAAACATTCTGATATTTTGAAATATGCTTTATCAGTAAAAAACCCTAACCTGTCCGACAATATTAATTTTTATCAAGCCGATAAATTAAAGGTACTGTTATAAAAGTGTGATGCTGTCTGTGTTTAACTGTCTGCCCTGGAATAATCAATAATCAATAACATCTTCTCAGTGTATACATAATTCAGCTTATTTAGCAAAAAATAAAGTAAAGACAAAGCAAAAGTAGAGAAAACAAATCGTTTGTTTTAATAAAAATTGAAGTTCGCAATACAAGATTAGAGGCAGGTGCGGATGAGAGACAGGTAAGAAAACAACAAAACACCATACTGAATAAATGCCAAAATGTAGAAAAAATTTGTAAATAAGATTTTTGATGAAAGTCAGTCTTGATCATTTTGCTAAGTGTATCAGTGTTCTATACTTCTATGAGACAAGCAAGTATGCAAATATTGTAATTTGGAATGGAGCCTGTTCTTAAAAATTCATTCATGATATTATTAATTAGTAATAACTTATAAAAGTTCAGTTTGTATTAAGCAAGTAAGTTAATGTAGTCATCAGAAAGAAAACTTAACAAGAACATATACAAAGAATCCAAGTTATATCCAAAAAATATTTCCCTAAGTTAACTGAGATGCATTCGATTTCTTCTTTTAAAAAATGCTACTGATAATCAGCTATCCAGTTTTATCGGAATTATTAGTAATCAGTTGATGCTAGCTTCTCTATTTAAAGCTTCATACAAACTCGAATGCGGGACAGCTATTAATTAAAAATAAAGGAAACAAGTTCTTCGAATGCTAAATGTTTGGTGTAAATAGCAAATGTTTGCTGATTAATTTTTAAAGAATAAAGAAATAGGTGTCTGTATAAGTGACATCAAGTTTTTAATTAATATTTACATATAATTTGAGGTTTTAATGCATACAGAGATGTTATATGTTTTATCAATACCTTTCAAAATTAACCAAAACTACAGACTACCAGAATATTACAAAACAAAAATACTACTACTTTATCATCCTCTTTAATTTTAAAACTATAAAATAAAATAAACAAACAAATTGTAATGTTGGTAAAAAAACTTATAAAAATTAGGATGCCATGGATTTTTTTTTTCAAGTCACACAAATGAATTCTTTGTAACGGTACATGAGCAAAGCCTGTGAAAGTTCCAGATGTTAAGAAGTAGTTATTTAGATAAGTTAACAGAAGACATTTTTCAGATATAAAATTCTAAAGGATGTATCTGTAAAGATTTTAGACGTTTTAACCAAAAGTTATATCTGTAAATGTTTCATATATTACTCTTGTAACGTTGCTGCAAGTAATAATATAAGCAGAATATATTTTTTAAGTGAAATACTGAAAGATATACTGTAAATGTTACATATGATTTTTTTCAAAAATTCCTGCAACTAATTATGTATATAAAACTTATTAGGTTCTATGTGAAATACCATATGATATATCTACAAATGTTACAGACTTTTAGCTTGTAATATTAGTGCGAGTAGTTATGAACATAAAATATACCTTTATATGTAAATTACAAAATGATATATCAGTAAAAGTTACATGTATTTTGTCTATTGCACTGGTGTTAGTAATTTTATATTCAGCCTCAGATTGGTGTTGTTAAGGCTCTTATACGTTTTGAGAGCATTATAGGTTTTTCTTTGAGAGATAACATAGTAGTTTATTTTAAGAAGAAAGACTGGGACAGATACACCTGAAAGATACAGAACATTTCTTTCATATTTCATCTTAGCAACAGTTAAATTTTTAAAAGTTCAAGTTGAACTCCTTTCCTTACATTTATAAATATTTCCATTACTTTTAAAGTAAAAGATATCTGTAAATTTAATCTGTATCCGAAAATACTGGAAAAAAATACGAATATCAGACATGTTTTTTGGCAGCAAATTCAAAAATGTTTTAGGATTATTTTTGTCCTGTTGAGTATTTTAAAATGACAAGTGGACTCTGATTTTGATGTAAAATGTCAGTAACTGTTGTATATATAATAAAATAAAAGCTATGATTACAATATCACAGTAAGAGACATTTAAAAAAAAATTGTAGTACTTCAACAAACAATTCAAAAATTCTATTCCCCATATCCCAAAAAGTTATTATTCAACACGGCAAACACAGCAAAACAATTGGTAGGATTTACTTTGATGTAATTTTAAATTAACAGGAAATTTTTTAGGGAAAATTCCCCTTTTATTAACCACAAAATTACACAAATTTTAATTACTTATTCGTGTTTTCCTCCCAGTAAAGTGTTTAAATAAAAAGTCTGAACAGCTATGCTCCAGATAACATCTCCTATGACATTTTATAAGATCACCTGATATTGTGTTGACTTATAGTATGTGATCAATGTAGAAAGACCTTGAATTTTTATACATGAAATTTCTTTTTTAAAAAGTTTATTATTTAAAGCCTTCATTTTTTCTGTCACACACACTAAATTAAAAAGAGTAGACTTTGCTACTGCTGCAGAAATATGTTTTCTAATATTACAGAAATTCAGAGACTGCTAATAAAAAAACTGAAGGTAGCAAGTGAATCTTAACTTCATTTTAAGATTTTATGAATTCTAAGATAGCTTGTTGTACCTTTATAAAACATTCCATAACATCAATGAAAAAGGACACAGCAGTGAGTGAAAAATGAATCCAGAAGACTTTGCCTTAGAATCAAACTGAGTAACCAAGCATTAGATTAATAAAGTGTTTTAATAAGTGCTTTGTTCCCCCCCCCCGTATTTTATTTGCATTTTTAATTCAGATGAAACTGCAAAAAATGATAGGCCCACATTTTTCGCATAGTATTTAAATTTCCATATATGTGCAAATATACATGCATATCGGCCCACCAGCGGCCGAGCGGTAAAGTCGTTGAACACTGGTAGTTCGGTCCGAGGTTCAAATCTCGCGAACGGGCTGGCTGCATGGGCATTTTCGTGGTTTTCCCCATGTGTAACGTGTATACGAGTCAGTTTCCCTTATAAAGTCCTCCACGAAGGCATCCCTCCCCTTAGGCAGATAGCCCTAGTGAGCTTTGCCATAATTAAGTAAACCAAACTATACATGCATATCTATACCTGTGTATTGATCAATATATATTTTAAATAAATTTATAATAATACTTGATCTTTAACACATTCCAAATGAAAATTAAAAGAATTATAAAGCGTCAAAATATTAAAAGCGAAAAAATATTCCTGTATATGCAAAAAAACTAGATATCCTCTATAGCAATAAATTCCAAAGCAAGAAACTTGCAGCTGGAAAGATGTATAAAATGAAGAAATTGCACTAAAAGAAATTATCGCAGAATTGCAATCCCCCCTCCCCCACCAAAAAAACTTTTTTTTTTTTTTTTTTTTTACTTATGTAACGAACACTGAATTGTTGGAAAAGTATTTTTTATTTATCGCTGATATATATATATATATTATTGCGAAAAATATCTTATTGCTTGATTAATTAAAAAAAGTAAATTAAATGCGAGCCAATGTACTTCTTCGATAATTTACTTGTATTTTTTCAAATGCGTTATTTTATTTCTCAATTCGTATTAGCAGTACCGCTGTTGTTTCAAGTATCAGCAGGTCTTTTGCATTTATTAAAAAATTCGTTGACATTAGACATCATAAATCGTAACCAAATTTTAATAAAAATACTATATCAGCATTTTCTCCATTTAAAATTTCCCTTTATCAAAACTGAAAAGACAGTCTAACGATGACATGTAATATATAAAATGGACTAAAAGATTGCATTATGGAGATTGAAGAATTTTTATGAGAATTATTCGCAAGGTAATAATAATCTTTATGAAAAAGAGAGGGGAGTGGTATGCTGTTTCTTTTTCAGGAAAGAAAACAGAATTTTTTTGAAAATCTTCAAACAGTTTCCCATTTTCTCTCATATACGCATACATAGAGAGAGAGACAAAAAGTAAAACATTTAGAACCAATTTTACACAAAGACCCCCAAAAAGTGAAATTAATATGCATATATTTCTTTTATCTTCTATTTTGACCATGAGCTATTATACACTTTTCGGTGGAGAGAGGGACCCGGAAGGTACTGTCATGCCATAATATTCATCATCTATTTTTGCATATTTTCCGCCTTTTTCTAACTCCTTATTGGACCGAAATTTTAAGAATGCTGCTTTATCCTCTTTTGTATTCATTACGATTTACTTTGTACGATCTAAGGATTTAAAGACTGAAAGCAACACCGTGAAATGTAACTCAAATATTTATTTTTATAAGATAATATATATATATATATATATATATATATATATGTCATAATAAAAGCAAAGGAAAAGCCGGAGTAGTGTCGATGCTTGCTTAGATCTATATTGAAGAAGAATTTTGATTGCGTAGTATTTAAAGAACTTGGCAGTCGAGGCAGTTTTAATTCCATTTTTATTTCTAATTGATATTTGTGGCCACAATCACTTGGCACTCTAGTCGTGCCTTTCCACAGAAGATTTACATTTTTGATATTGTTGGGATATAAAGCAAGCCAGCGAAATTACATCTTAGCACAGTAGAGAGCAAAAGCTGAAGTGCGTCGTTATGAAAGATGGAAGCACGAGAAGAGAAAAGTTTTGGTTTACAATTCGGTGATTGGTCGTCAAGAGGCATCTGGTATTAACGGTTAGGTAAGATCGCATGATTAATTTGAATGACGCAATGCAGATAAGTTATTACGATTTTAGAATAGAGAGGAAGAATTAATCTTTATAGTTATATTATAATTCTGATTCATACATTGTTATCTTACATATATATATTGCTATTTATTATAATAGTGCTTTCCTCTACTCAGCCTTATATTAGTTGAACAATACGGTTTTTAATCATTCTTCGCCATTAGTTCTATCAGCAACTGGTTTCTACAACGTAACCTTGAATTCAGCAAGTCTTTTAGGTTTGTTTATGTATGACTGAGACTTCAAACAAACCCAGAAATATAGTTGCATGCCAATAAATCTACAAACTGTGTCGACCATGGAACCTTCCCTTCTTTAGAAATCACATGACTGAGAAATGTTCAGGAAATACAGTCATGGTTTCTTTGTCACTTGCCTCAACGTCTTACGTCTCTCGATATCCGTCGTATTGTCCACCAGCTCTTTTTTTACTCTAAGGGTCCGAATGGACAGCCAGTCTACTGGGGAGTATATTTCAGCCTGGATTTGTCAACCAATGGGGAATTTCTAAACCGCACTGTCGGTGTCCGCCATGTCTTGTATGAGTACATGGTTAGAGTACAATCAACCATTAATGAGTACAACCGCCAAGAGTAAAATCAAGAATTAATATGAAATGTGACTCTTTGTGTTTGACAGCATGGCCTGCATTGCCCCTCTTTCAATGAGACAACTCATGATATGCAATTTCGATTATCAAAAAAGTCTTTCATCTCTTATTTATATTATTTAATTTTTGAATTTTGCAATTCAGCATTATTCTTCATTTCTTTTGTGGTCGTACGGTTGTAAGAATGATGATTAGCAGTACCATGTTTCGCGCTGAAGTATATTTCTTATTCACATTCTTACGAACTTTTTAATCTAAATTTATTTCTATACGTTTGTTCTAAAAACTTCTTTGAACTAACCAGACAGTGTGCAATGAGAATTTGACACTTTGCAGATGTCAAAACGTTTTTAACGTTTTACGTGGGAGAGTTATAGTATAGACTAATGATGTTTGTAATATATTATACGCTATACCTACATTATCTACTAAGCGAAAGTACGCACAGATCATTAGAAAACGGGTTGTACAAAAAGCAGGAGGCTGAAAAGAGAAATGGCAGAATAAAAGATACTGCACATTTTACTGTTTTTTTTCTTTAATAAATAAATATTTTAATCATATTTTATATGTTGATTTCAATCTCAAAGTTTTCAGATTCTCATGAACTACAATGTAGATACAAGACTTTAGATGTAGATTAATGCATACTTTCGCAGATGCAAAAGAAATCATACCAAATATAATACCATTTTCCGACAACTGAATAATTATGCAATGGAAAATTAAATTATAAAACTTTTTGGATGCTTGCAATATTGAAAAGATCTAGCGTTCGGTAATTTTTCTGTCTTTACTATATTCTGCAGTAATAATTTTAAAACAAAGTTTAACAGAACGTAAGTTATTTTAGTTCAGCTTCCTTGCTGACGATTTCTTACTGCGCTAGATTTGCTTTATTTACCAGAATCCTAATTTCTTTATTCGAAACAATTTTTTGCTCATTTATTTTTCGAAAACGAAAATCCATAGAATATTAGTGACTAAATGAAACTTTTCTCTTCCTATGTATTTTTTCAATAAAAATTTATTTGACATGTTTTGCCTGTTCGCTGATTGGTCCAATTAGATGAACTCAACTTCGTTTTTACGTCTTTTGTTGAAAAAAAAAATGTTGAATTGCTTTAATTAAAAATGCGCATGCAAAAGAAAATTCGATTATATCTATGTACCGATTTCTTTCTTAAGATGGAATTTGAGTGTGCTAGTTTAAATGAAATAGTTTAACATCTCGATTTAAACAGTTGAAGATAATTAAAAATATAATTAAATGTGCATAAAAAGTTTTAATCTGTGATTATGCTAAGATAATGCAGGAAAAAAAAATTTGGACGGCTGTGGATGTCTAGTTGTTTTTAAAATGACGTTGAGCGCTCTTTTGATTGGCCGGAATATAATTAATTCTACAGAGGGAACAGAATTAGTTATTCTACAGAACTGCGCACCCGGATGGCCATTTTTTTCTTATTCCCGTTCAAAAGAAGGGAGATGGAAAATGTACTCTAGTTTTTGCGCTGGTGACGTCATTTGCAAAAATTATTTAATTATTGCTCTTCTGGAGAAACTTGTTATTTCTTTTATTCCTTATCATTGAGCAGGATTTCCCCCCCCCCGCTGACAACCTTGTCATTTCTTGTAATGTGGAAGTTTTCCAATTTTCAGAGACGAAGAAAAATGTTCGTTGTAATTAACCCTCAAATTTCTTATATTTTCTTCTCACGCCATTTACCACCATTTACCTGATATGTGTCAGTGTCTCTCTAAGGATTTCGCCTCATGTGCACTCAGTAGACAGATATGCAGATATGTACATTTATCAGCGTTTATTTTGGAAGGATGACGATGACGTAAATTGCATTCATATACTCTAGGCTTTTGCACCAGTTGCTTAATAGAATGAATTTCGTAGAGAGAAAATGCCCAGTGCCTTACATTATTACATTCTTAGACACATTCTATAGAGATAAGCTCTTATAGTAACAGGTTTACTAATATATTTATTAATACCGGAAGCAACTTCGAGCTTAAAAGAAGACCTAGCAACTTAGAAAACCTTAGAGAAATATTTCTTTGAATCCTATACGTATGAGTTAGAACCATGTCGAAACTATAATAGTTTTGCTTAGAAACTTGTCAATAGGACGATGGTATTTTTCTAATGCGGAACAGTTATCATAATCGGTAACAAATAGAGCTGACACGTTTACTGATAGCGATAATTATAAATAACACGAAAATTTACATGGATTGATATAAAATTTATACTGCAGAGTACAAAAAGTTAAAACTCGGAAAACAGTTTCATATTGAATTAATATAGCTGTATCAACTAGGGAGTGCCAAAGACGCAATACCGGAAGGACATGATTTTCACTTATAAGAGGACTCCAGGTATCCGGGCTAAGTAGTCCGAACAGTCCATTCTGATAATCCAAAAATTCAGAGCTAGCTTTCTCGGCAGCGAAATACGTATTTACTATAATTCAAGCAAGAGAACTTTATTTTTTTCACTTATTTTGTTTTAATTTAGGAAAGTTAATACAGTTTAGAATAACATTTTTTTTTATTTCTTTTGGTCAAAATAGCCAAAATATAACAAACTTGCCAAAATATAACAAAATATAACTAATAAAAAAATACGACAAGAAATACATTATTAATTAATAGAATATAGCGACCGCAGTGAAACCGCAAAATAAAAATTCTCTCTGCGGAGAAAGAATACACATAATGTTACCCCTCTATTCAATCTGTTTTCAGAAAAGAAGCGTTATTTTAGATAGCAGAGAAAAAGAGTAGTAGGCGTGCATGCAACAGGTTGTTGCTTTCATATTAAGTTTATTAGATTAATGATTGTCAGATGATAAGCGCTGATATGTTATCGAATTAAAAGATGAGTACATTTACAATAAATTACACCAAGCTAATAAACTGTTCATGTGCATACATTTATCTAAATTAATCTTCCGACTCCTTAAAATATATAAATTATTACCTTATATTAATCTAAACTAACAAATAAGTTAAAAACGCGTCAATAAATTGACAGAAATCTAAATAATAAATTGGCTCGAACAGTTTAGAAAATTGAAGTCTAGACAACTGAAAGAACATTTTCAAGCCCCTCAACATCATTCTGAACTACTACTTCTATGAGCAAACGACGAGTTATTTAGCTCGAAAGAAATACTTCTACTGTTGAACCACTTAGAATAATAATACTTTCTTGAATGCATAGGTTTCAAAGAACATTTAAATATTTAAAAATTAATTTGAAAAAAAAAAATACTTTCCGAGTACCTACTAGATCACAGATTAGCAGAAGTGTAAAATATTATGCCAATACACGCAGTATATTTTTGGCTGTAAAACAAGTTTACTGCTAATATGCAACAATCAGCACTGTGAAATAAATTTTAACAATTTTTTTTAAATTAAAATAAAATAACACTTTGCTATAATGCAGAAATACGTTTTGTGTCTAAATACTAATCAGGATTCAATAAAATTCCGAAAAACAGTGCACGCGGTTTTTAAAGCAGCAGTACACTAGGTGTTATAAAAATCATGTACTCGCATTTCTCGGTTAAAACTGGTCTGGGAAATCTATGTTTGCTGTCTTAAAAAGATTACTTCATTTGTTTTCGTTGCATTATTTGCAGATCTGCAAAAACCTACAATTAAGCTAATGAAATTTCGGTCTTCATTGATAATCTGGCCTTATGTGCGAAATATTTATTTATTTATTTATTTATTTATTTTTTTATTTTTATTTTTATTTTTTTTTTATTTTTTTTTTTTTTGCTTAGATGAATTAAATTGCAAACAGTATTATTTCTTATGCTCTTTATCAGTGAAGGAATCAAAACTAAAAGTGAATGTTCCAACAGAAACCGTATTTGGATTTTTCTCTCAATGAAACAAAGGAGTAAGTAATTACACATTTGCATGCATACTTTAAGCTCCTTGAGGAAACGACTAAAAAATTAAGTGTGTACGAGAATAAAAGATAACAATTAATAAATAATATTTTCACAAAAAATATCACTTTAAAAACTTTTTTTTTTAATTGAGGAAATAAAATTTTGGAACAAATAACTTACAGCAATGGATGTTACTTGAATATGGCAAAATACACGAGGTCTATCTGCCTAAGGAAAGGGTTGGTCTCCGTGGAGGATTTTCTAAGGGAAGCTGGCTCACTTCACGTTATGCATAGGGAAACCATAAAAACAAGCTATGTAGCCACTCCATTTGCCTAGATTTGAACCCCAGTTGAACTATCAGCATTCAGCGGTCTTAACCACTTTGTTATTTCCCAATAACATGATCATTAGGTAAACTTGAAAGCTTTGTTTATTAAAATTTTTCGTTAATGTTTGTATTTAATCAACTTAATACAGAAGGAAAACTCCTAAATTGAAATCCATTTTTTTTTCCTTTTTTTTTTTTTTTTTTTTTTTTTTTTATTTTACAAAAAAATTCAGTACAGTTACTATGTGGTCAAAACTATTCTCAGTCATAAAATGACTAGAGGATTAAAAATCATCTTAGACTCGTTATTAACAGCGCTAATTACTGAGCTTGAAAGCTCATCTTTCTACATAACAAAAGGAAAATAAGTAAAATAAAAGGCATTAAATTATTAACTTGCGATTTTTAAATATTAAATGTCAAAGAAAAAGTTACTATTAATTTTTTAATGAAAAAAATTGAAAGTTGCATAAATGATTATCTTTCTTCTTTGATAAAAATTATATCCACTGTTAGCAACTGATAAAAGTAATCTTTACTGAAACTCAGTTAAAAAAGTACTCCAATTTTTTAAAAAATTCTACATTTCCTGCATTTCTTTCTTGGACCTAAAATGATGTAAATACAAAAATTGTTTAACTATTAAAATAATATGTTAAATTCTGAATAAATGTTACTATATTATTATCACAATTTGATTTTGAGAGATCCAGAGGACTATGTACAAAGAGAATAAAGTTAGAAATTTTACAGTCGTTTTATCTTATAGGATATTAGAAACATACTTTATTTATCGCCTCTGTAGTATAAAATAACGCGAACTGTTACAAATTAAAAAAAAAAAAAAAATTATGATGATTCACTTTCTGACACGGGAACGGAATTTTGTAATATAGATTACATATAAAATATTTTATGTATCATCCATTGTCAACAATCAACTCTAATATTTTTTATCTTAATTTGTAGCGAACAAGATTTTATAGATAATTGGAAATAATGGCACTTCTCTAATATGCTAGAAATAGCAGTATTTAGGGAGAAAAAAAAATATTATTAAAAAGTATCAAAGTTGTCATAACTAAATAATCATGATTTATTAAACAAATTTTTATCCAATTTTTAGAACTCCTTTTATTTAGCTTTTATTCTGATCCGAACAATAGGAATTTTTTAAAAAAAAAATACTCTTACATAACTACAAACAACTACGTTCCAGAATACAAAAGTCATCAATTCCAGTTAGTTTCCATCTTTCTTAACCCTTTCTTCCCGTGCTAGTTCATTCCCCTATGAACCTTTTTTTTTTCGGCCGTTGACCCAACTCCCATCCCAGAATCAGCACCAAGCGCGCCCGGATTTCGTGACCCTAGACTCCACGCGACACACACCTGCCGCTACTTTAGCTCCTCCTCCTGTCACTCAACACAGACTGGCACGCCTAGAGGCGGTATCTCTAGCCACTCGTCGCATTCCTGCGCTAATTAACGTCGGTGGGAGAGGTCATGCTAAGCAGAGAAAGACTCTGGATCCACGGATCTTATTAAGCCTGGGTGTGGGAGGTAATGAAAGAACGCCACTTTTCCTTCCAAAAGTTGAATATTTCATGCTGCGGAATCTGATTTTTTTTCTACCGCTCCCGCTTCTGCAGTACTTTAGTTGGCTTTTTTTTCTTTAATTTTGTTTTGTTCGCTGGCGAAGTTTTCTTTTCCGCTGCTGGCTTTGGCGATGCGCTCTTTGATGTGCGCGCTAGTTCGAGCGGGTTTAATGAATTCCTGGTCTTGGGCCCTGTCGATAGCTATGAGCTGCAGTAATCGACCTTTAAGTATGGTACCTTAATCCCTACTCTACATCATTTCTTGAAGACAGGGTACACGCTTGGTTGCTTTTTCCATAGCAGAGCTTTTTTTTAACATCCCTAACTGATATTTTTTTTTTTTTAAACCCTGACACTAATTCCAACCACCGCTCCTAACTTTTAAAAGAGATTCGCATACTTCATTTCGTCCTTCATATTTTGAGTATTTTGACTTACCCCCCCCCCAAAAAAAAGTGATAAATGAAAAACTAATGTTCTTTATGGACTTAATAAAAAATGGTTTCCTATTTTATGGTTCTTCATGGACTTACTAAAAAAAGGATTTAACGTGATTAATTACACACTTTTTAATTAGAATCTTCGGGACCAATGAATTTGGGATCTTTCAGCCCATAATGTAAGAAGCTATAGATTTTCAGAATGATTACGTGCTGCTAAAATTCATTCTTATTCCTCTCTTCTGCTAGCTTTTCCTTATAGTTTGAAGAAAACTTTTACCCAAACTATCAGAAAATGAATGAACTGCGGGGGCGAGCGCAAAAGAAGAGAAACTTGAAGCGTAAGTTATTATAGCTAACCCAAAATTTATCCTTAATAGCTTTCCAAGAATGCTGTTGTAGTTTGGTTTACATTATTAACTATTCAACAAATAAAATAAAATGAAAGAATTGCTTCCGCTTAAAATGAGTTCAGATTGTAGTAGATTTGCACAGAGAATATCGTGATTCAGAATCGAAAGAAAAGAAAGCCATTAATAAAGAACGTTGTGTAAAACCATTCATGCAACTTTAAAAAACAAACTCAAAATTTATGCATAATTATCATTAGCACCAACAGAACTATGAAGTCTGGATCCTCCAGACCGTATTTTTTGTCCGTATTTTTTTTTTTTCAAATAAAAGGGCGTTGTCACCAAATCTTACAGCCATGAATTATTTTTAAAGAAATAATGTAGGAAATGTTTAAAAAAATTATCGCGAAACGGGAATTTTAAAAACATTAGATATAAAATATTTTTAACTTCCACATGACAATTCTGCCATTTTTTACTTAACAATGAAGTTAAAAAAAAAAAAAAAAGGCTGTCTTAGCAGGAGTAAGTCCAAGAGCAGATCGGTAAACTGCAGATCAGCGACAGCATAACAAACTTCCTTGTACCACGTTAAAATCTGAATCCTTTCAGTTCCCCCAATACACCTTTTCACTCTGCTTCTCAGCTGCAGACTGAGCTCCAGTTCTTTCTGGATACAGTCTAACGGAATGGTACTATGAATTGTTGCATTTACCTAGCATTTATTTATTAATTTGATTCTTACGACGATTACGCTTTTTTTAGCAACGAATTGATTCATGTGACTGAAAAAAAAGCACGCAGTCATAGTAAACAATAATTATTCTGAAATACAATCCATGTGAAACAATCCATATCCAAGCTATTATAATGGCATTGCAAAACCGTAGCTCTTTGACGCCCTAAATATGGCTTGCACAGTAATAAAAACAGTTTTATTTTTGGAATATCATTCCAACTTGAAATACAAATCGTCCTTCGATACGCATTCTTTTTAACAATCAGTAATTTCATTTTTTAGATCACACGATATGAATATTAATTTTAAGGACTTTCAAATTGTTCGAGATTTCTGTGATTAACTGTCACATTTTGTAGACAGAATGAGTAAGGGCCAGCAGAAAATACGCATATATTAGCGTATAGGTATATGTTTAATAGCAACTTGACTAAATGAAACAAAAGTAAATGATGATCAGTTTGCCTTTAACGAACGAATTTATTTAGTATTTAGTATTTTATACTTTATTAGTATTAGTATTTAGGATTACGTTTTAATTCCAGATACTGATCCTTACGTTAATTGTGTAGGAAAAATAATTTATTACTAATATTGTTGTTATTATTTATTTATTTATTTACTTTTAAGTATAAAAGTCCTGCCAACTTGAAAACTTAGTTTGAATGATTTTTGCATACCAAATTATAGCTTTTTTGCAGAGTGCTGTTTTCTGACTCACTTAGGAAAATCACTAATTTTGCTTTTTGAATCACTGTATGAAATCAAATCACTCGAACGAAAAACCATTTATTTATTTATTTATTTTATTTTATTTTATTTTATTTTTTATTTTTTTAACCACAAAGACCGTTATGTTTTCTTCAGTTTTCAGTAAATTTCTATATAAACCAGTTGACAATTCGTATCAAGATCAGGGTAGAGAAATACTGAAATAAAGTAAAAATGTTCGACTTTCTGACTAACGAAAAAAAAAAAGAAAGAAAACAAAAGAAAAGAATTCCTACATCGCACAAAAAATTAGAACTCGTACTCCATGGAAGCATATTTTCTCGAATATAGCGCAAGAGAGGCATTTATTTATATATGTGTAATACTAAATAACAGCATTAATTCTAAAATGCGATATCATTGTTTTAAATTACATAGAGCATTCACTTCTTCCCAAAATCCGCTTCGCTCCTTTTAAACTGATATAAATATCTAAATGTGGCTCTTGGCAAACCTACTTGCTGTTTTCAGTTTTTCAAAATTCTAAAAAACAACTTTCATGAAATTTGCTCAGCCTTGCCCTAGATGATGCTTTATCACAATGCTTTCCAATATCACAATGCTACGAAATAAAGTTATTTAGAATTATTAATTCTTTAGAAGAAATACTGTCTTACTATGCTCTTTTCAGAAGGCAGTCGAAATTACACGAAAGAGGTTAGAAATTCAAAATTGCTTGAAATTTTATTTATATTTGCCAGATTATTAAATATTTGCCAGAAAAAAAATTGATTATCTTAAAGCGAGCTTAGAATGAGAGTTTAACAACAGTCTGGAATCCTTCATAGTAAATTTCATATTGTACATAGAATGTATGCTCTTAAAATAGATGTCAAACAATATAATCATTAACGTATCTAAGTAATGTAAAACTTTTAAATGAAACTGAAACACGAATAGCAACTTTTTTCATCAGTGCTATAATAATTCCCTATATTTCATAATCTTTCTTACACTTGTGTGTATATGTAGGCGTGTGCATATATATATATTAATGAATCGCATTAAGCAGGGGGGATTAATTTATTTTTCGTTTATTCTTAAATTTTATTGATTTCGTCACTGTTTAAATATTTTAGATTTCCTTACAAAACATTTTGTTTTCCAACTTTGACTGTTCAAATATTTTCTTTTTTGATATCACGGTACCATAAACAGGCCTATAAATTTATCCTCAGATAGGAAAATCAATCAAGAAAGCATTTCCTTTTCAGATCTATCTATCTATCTATATATATTTCGCGCTTAAAATTTCTTCTTTTTTTTTTTCCAACAGTAGTCATAGGGAAAAAAGGCTATGAAGAATTGTGTGAAACTTTCGGAACCATCTTTATGGTTATTAAACATAATTATGCTGTTTTCCGACGAATTCAACTATGCAATCTCTATTTCAATGAAATTTCATAACCGACCTGTCAATCGGAACTAGTTATCCTGTTATATTTTAATAAAAATTTAGTAATATCTTCTTTCAAAGTTATCATTTCGCTGTTTCACGAATTCTTACTATTTATATTAAAAACTCTGCCACTAAGATGCGTACAATAAGGCTACATTTTAAAATTTGATAACATTCTCGATTTGGAATAATCACACATAGGCGTTAACTTTCCAAGAATGTAAAAATCTCTTGAAATATTATTAGGTCGTTCGCACTTGTATGATTTTAGACAGAATTATATAGATTGCAATATTAATTCGTATGCTTTTATATCTCTCTGACATGTCTTGAATTCTTTGAGTGAGTAAATGGGTATATCGATGTCAGTTACGTTTACACAAGGAACAGGTATCCTTATGTAAAGGCAATTTATATCCTTTGTATACAAAGGATGTAAAATTAACAAATGCAAAAGATGTAAAATTAACAAACGATGTAAAATTAACAGAATACAAATTTAAGTTGTTAAAATCCACGAAGTAATCAAATAGTATTTTAATATTTTGAATGAAACTTATTCGTCTAAACACTCATTGACACATGCTATAAAAAATTATAAAGTTCATGAAGCACATAAGAATCAGGAAAGAAGGTTAACATTCTTTGATTTGAAAGTTTTAAAAGTTTTGAAAGTTTTTTGAAAGAATGTTTTAAAATCAGCACAGTTTTAAAGACTATTCAAAAACCTTATAGACCAACTCCATTTCGATTGTTATCAATCCTGAAGTGATTTTTTTTTTTTTTCATTTCGAAATAAAGTCTTGGCTTTCAAAATAAAGAACTGTTGACAGTCTAGTAGTCATATGATCATACGTTTATTTCCCAAATTATAAATGTCCGTTCCTTATAAATATAACAAAGTGGGCCACTAAAAATATGAGCTTCTTAATAATATTTTGATAATTTTCTGTGGCAAAAAAATATTATTAATAGTATATATATGTGATGTACCAGCTTTTGTCCGGAATAAATAGATTGGTGAAGAATCATAGACGTAGTTGTAGCTCAAAAATATCAGACGATAAATTTAAAAAACAGGATCTATTTATTATTATTCAGGAGAAATAGCAATTACAAAAATCTGATCTCCGGAGTAAATAAAAAAGAATTTTTAACTAATAACTTTTTGTATGAAGTTTACTGTATCGTTACATTAAAGAAAAGACCCCGATATTCCTTTGCATGTCCTTTTATAGCCTCTGGAAAGGCGGAGCTTCCAAGAAATGACGTCAGCCTCGTCAGCCATTCCAGTTCGCTTTAAATATCTCCAGTACATCTTATAACTGTAAGTGTAGAAAAGGCAGGAAAAACAATTTGACTATGGGGCTGTGGATTTAATTCCACGTACTTTCAAATAAGAGACCGTCGCCATTAAAAAAGAAAAGAACATACAGTTGGAATTTTATGTGTATTTTTGACTATGGAAATTTATTATTACATATATATAGTCAAATGTGATGATTTATGTAGCTATTCGGAAACAAAGCATTGATTTTCGGGTGGGAGATTAGCATTTATACCATTAAATAACATCTCTAATGACGTATTCTTCGACCACAGAAATACTTCGAACTGATACACTTTTTGATATAATTTTTGATGCATTTTTTATATATATTTTTTATTCGAACGGATATAATATTTATGTAAATATTTGATGCGAAATATAGTGTTCTTCAAACACTATATTCTGCATCAAAAATATAAAGTTCGGAGTAATCATGTAGATGGAATGCAACATACAAATCATAAAACAAAGTAAAACATATTTCTTTTAAATTACATTTAGAAGACATTAATTTTATTTTATTAGATGACAACGTATAGTGATATTTTTATTTAAAAAGAGAAATGTAGTAGTTGTATAATTTTTCTGCTTGCGTGTCGGTCTTAGAATTATCATAAAGATGAATCTAAACTGATTTAGAAACTATCATTTACCTCCGAACAGTATTCGCTTGCATTTATTTATTTTTATGCGGTAGAATGCGTATAAAAATTATAGGGAAAGTTAATGTGAGTTAGGTGTGCCAACAGCAGCTTTAAGAAAAGCTGTCATTTACTAATTGTGACGTGTAGGGATCAAATTTGAATTTTTTTGTGAAAACTCATCAGAAATTAAGGGCAATATCTATATGACAGATATATTAATAACGCGAAATATAAAACATAGCAATTTTACCCGAGTGATGATTCTTAAAGCGCGATAAAAAGTGCCAACTGTTATATTAGATTATGTACTAGAAACGGTATAATTTCTAGTATATAGACTAGTATAACAGTAATTTTATAAATCAGTGTGATAAATATAATAATGTTCTGAAGTTGAAATTAAGGTTCATTACATTTAAAACTGTGAAATGTTTGCTTTTTCTAAGTACAGAAAATTATGAAGTATAGTTTTCTCTTGTCACAATAATTCAGCATTTTAAATTAAACTTAATATTTTTGTCACAAAAAAACCTCAACATGTTTGAACCTATACATATCTGATAATAATAATAAAAATAACAATCTACCAAATAGAATCGTGATAAGTATCACATGTATAAATTTTAAACACCCCTCACTCCTTGAGACGAAAGGATGAGGCATGCAATGGCTATTTACTGTGAATCCAATCCAATCCAATCCAATCGAAACTTAAGTTGATCAAATACGTATTTCCATGTTGCAATCTATAATTCGACATTTCTATGATTACTGATTATAACAGAAATCTTACGAAATACCTTACTAAGGAGAAAAGGACGTGTTGTTGATATCTAAATGTCAAAATGTGTTTCTGGTTAGGACATAATACTTGAATTATCTCTGCAGTTAATCTCTTTCTCCAGTTGCTTAAGCATTAATTTACGAACTCTCTTGTCTTTATATATAGGTTTTCAATAAGAGAGAGAGATGTGATATATGCTCTTGCTTTGTGTCTGAAATGTCCATTCGATACTCAAATGAGAGGCATCTCGTTCATAACTGAGAATATCTTTGAATTTTTAAATAAACTCATTTTCACATTTTATCAAAAAGGAGGAATGAAGTGGCATGTAAAAGCCAATATTCTCCGTTCTTTCGTTTTATTCAGTGTTAAACACGTTTTTAGAATTTATTTCTCGAACATTCGATAAAGCGTTGTTATTTCTAGATATTTTCCCCAGAAGATCTATCTGAAATTTGTACACTTCAAACTGAGTTTACAGTCAGAAATAAATTGATATCTAAATATAAAAAAGTTTTATATTTTTGATATTATAGTCAAACTTATATGTTTAATTGACTTTATGTAACTTTTACGTTAAAGGCATCCAAACTTTTATGTTTATGTTAACAAACCGAAAATAATTTATAGAAAAGATAAAGTTTCAAGCTCTCACAGGTGAAAAATGAATTAATTTATTTCTACTTTAGTATAATTACTGATTTGATTTCTTTGAAAATTATTAATGATGAAAACTCTATTAACATTTTAAAATCATGTCAAGCTGAATTTAGCTACTCAATAAAACTAATATTTATTTCAAATAGAAGAATTTTTAAATAATTTAATTAGAAGTATTTTTAAAATATAGAAGGAGGATCTGCAATAAAGAAGGATGTTTCAATTATTTAATTAGTTAAAAAATTGTTAGCTTACATTTCTCCACTGATAGTGAAGATCTATCTATCCGAATGCTTGGTATAAGTATCTTATCAAAAATATTTAAACAACAAAATTTTAAATTATAATCATAAAAGCTGACAAGAGAAAATTTTCATTGAAAACCATCGTGTCTTAATTTTCTCAAGTATAACTGTCTTAAATAGTTTCATAATGTGTAATATTTTAAATGAGGTAGTTTTTCTTGGGAAAAAAATCTGCAATTTGTTTTCCATAAGAATAAACTCCGCTTTGATGATTACGTCGTTTGATTTACACTGTTTAACACAATTATCAAGTTGAATTAATATCATTAATAATGATATAAGATTTAGATATTTATTTTAATTGCTATGTTTTAAGATAGTTCATTTTGAGAGTGATTTGAAGTTTTCGTGGATTCTTTTCGCAAGCTTAGAAAGAAATACCAACAAATTTAAACCTAATTTTCAGTCCAGTGAACAACGAATGTAAAAAAAAAAAAAAAAAAAAAAGGGTCTATTATTGTTTATTGATTAGGGTGATTTCATTGATTGATTTCCAACTTCAAATGATGACGGAATTAACTAAATATCTACAAAACATTTGCATGAAATTTAATAACCACTACAAACTTTGTATAAATGACAGCATTATTTATATTAGGATATCATAAGTGCTATTAAAATTTATACATGTGGTAATATGTATTACTGCAGGCTTTATCTAAGTGAGAAATTTAACATACAGCACAAGTTCAGAATGCTTGTTTGCTAAAACTGAAAGGTGAGTCTACTTACATGTAAAATTTCTTGAAGCAATTTGCTTCCTTATATAGCATTTAATTTTTATATAGCGAGCTGGAGAGGTATTTATTAGAGAATTCTTCTTGTATAAATGTAATTTAATTAGCTCACAAGCATGTTCTACGGTATTTATGCTATTTCATAGTCAAACACCGAAATTTTGTATATATATTAAAAGTAGGTATCGGTAGAAATGTGCATCTTTTAATCTTACGAAAACATGGTATTTAAAAAAAACTTTGAGCTTTTTTTGGTCGAAATATAGTCGAATGAAGTTAAAATTCATTCATCTATGTTATCATGAATTAAAATCTACTGTAAAATGAGATGTAAATTGGTTAAAAACTAATGAATGGAACATAATTTCACACCTTTCAAGTATCTCTGAAAAAACATAAAATTCAAGAACTTTCTGTTCCAGCATAGAGATTGATAAATCATTGAAAATATGCAGCAGAAATGTTTATCTTTCCGAATCTTATAAAACTTACTGTGGAAAATCCTTTGTATGTCACATATATCCTAATATATAGAAGTACAGTTTTAAAGTGATTCAAGAAAGGATGCGTAATTATTTAAATTTTTAATTAATGTTTTCCGATTTAAAATGCATTTCAATAATTATTTTGATACACTGTAAATTTATCAAATATATCATGCTCAAATATTTCGTACCACTATAGAAAATAAAATATTGCAAATTTATGATATCTTGTGATATAAAAGAATTTTTAATTAATTAATCGTATGACTATACGAAAATTGTATCTTCATTTATTTGTTAAATGCGTCATTAAATTATTAAATGCATGAAATACTGGTGCCCCTCCAATAAAAAATGGATTACAATAAACGGTATTTACCGACAGATTCCATTGACAACTAGTAAGTACTTGTAGCTTTCTCTCAGTGTTCGTCAATTTTTTAATGAAATTTGATATATAGGTATAAAAAATGTATCAAAATATTACGGAATGTGGAAGAGATTTCTTATTGAATAAATATTATCGTCATTCAAGTCATTTTTATGACTATTATTAGTCACTGAAGAACGTATGGAACATTCAGTGGAATTTCAAAATTTTATTTTTAAGCAAAAAGATTACTAATTAGTATCAAGTAAAGTGTATAAAATAGATTAAAGTTGATTCTTATTTTTGAAATAATAATAAAAAAAAAAAAACACAAAATTTTAAAAATAAATCTCTAAAATATAAATCAAAACTAAATTATTTGCAACATTCGAAAACTGCCATCCTGAGTCAAAAAAATCCAGTTCTAGTGGCTCCTTGAAAAAACATCAGAAATTTTGCATTTATCAGGAAAAAAAAATATTGACTATCGTTACATTTCTTGATCTATTGTGACGTTTTTAGTCATTCCTGGCAATGGCAATGGAATCATTGGAGTATTTAACATAAAAATCATAGCTCAGTCAAACCTTGTGCACATTTTCGCTTTCAAATCTTTAAGTAATGTGCAAATCTTCGAATATGGTATTTCATATCTTTGAGTAAAGCGCAGTGAGGAAAAAAAATATCTTTCATGAAAAAATGTTTTTATTATCTTTATTATTCAGTGCTTTCCAAATTTATATTAGTATTTTCTTTAAGGAAAATGCATATATATATATATATATATTAATCTTATACTCGTGTAATGGATTTCAACACTGTACTTAAATGAAATATGTAGCACAAGACTAATTAGTACGTAACATAATTAATATTGCATGCCATGAAGTAAGTTGTTAAGAATATATAATTTCTTAGTAAAGTCTACATTTAGCTCTGCAGTTTAACGGTTTCATTTCTAAGTACTTACCTCAAAACTTTCATCGTCTTTACATTTCATTCAAATTTTAATCTTTATGAATGGCAAGTCTTTGATTATCAATCTTTTTCATTTTAATCCGCTTCCAGTTATGCTGATCTAACTGCTAGGAAGTGTAGTTGTTTTTTCCTTCTAGTAACGCCGCTCAGTATTTGAGTCAAGTTTTTTTTTTTTTTTTTTTTTCCTTGCTATTGTTTTAAGGAAGGAACATCGTTCTCTCACAAACTTTCTTAAAAGAGCTGTCAGATGTCAAAAGCTACCAAAAGGGAGAAGGTAAAAAGACTCTACAGCTCCTAAAATTTGGTGTTAAGTAATAGGAATTTCGGAAGCTGTTTCGCTCTTAAAATATTTCTTAAAACAATAAATTTTTGTGCCCCCTTTTTTTCGTGTGTGTATGTATGCTTGATATATATTGCGTTTCTTTCAAACACATTAATTCATATACCCGCAGGAAACAAACATAAGTTATTACATAAGTTAAAACATACATTAAGTTTAAAAATCTTGGAAAATAAAGATTTTACAGATGTTAGTCACATTAAAGCAAGTTTCATTGTTGCATTTTATTTTCAACCCAGGCTAAAAGAAGCAAAAGACTAAGAACTGCACTGCATACACAGAATATAGCTCCAGTATAATAAATATCTGTCATCACAATGTACAGTAATATTAATAATAGTATTGTAATAATAAGGAAAATATGATATTAGTAAAATAATAAGAAATAAGTAATATTAATATAATATTATGCAGTAAAATATAGCGGAAGTATAAATACAAAGTAGATAAAAAAAAATCGGGTTTACTTCTTATTATCCCAAAATTTTAATGCGTTCTGAGCTTGGGAGTGAAAGAAGAAATTGAATTTTGCAATGTCAGCAAATGTCGGGTGAACTGTTGTTAAAGAAATATAAGGAAAAGCAATGAAGATTTTTTTTTTTTTTTTTTTTTTTTTAAATCTGAGCAGATGGACTATTAATTTCGGTTTGGCATTTTGCGTGGATTCACTGTAAACGTCGAGTCACTTTTTAAATTGTTTCCACCAAATATTAGAGCCCTGTATTATATTTAAGGAAATTAAATAATGAAGAATCTGCATAACTATATGTATGTTTCTCGCATTATAATAAAACAAGAGAGACCTAGAGCCATCAAATTTTGAATAACGTAATCCTCCACCGAATCTGGGCAGTTGGAAGCCCTAATTAGGAATTTCGAATTTGTTTTATCATCGATTTCATATTTTGTAACACTTTAACGAATTTTTTATTAATAAATTTAACGATTTCAAAGCATTGAGCAATGGCAACACTTTACGGAGGCGGGGGGGGAGGGGAAACATGTTCATCTCCGGCGCGCCAGACTGTGTATCGAAAATTATAAAGATATGCTCATTTTAAAATTATTTTTGGGATATTGATGTTGAATCGAATTTTATGATTTAAGTGCAAAGACCATGATATTTAATAAATAAAGGTAACACACAAAACGTTAAAAAAACGCCCCTTTGGGCATAATGTGAAATCTAAAAGCTTTCAGAGTATTTTATTTTATTTATTTTTTTAAATTACTGGCAGTATTTTAATATTTCGCAGCAAAGTTGCTGTGTTGCATTATACAAAAATAGACAGTATTTGTTTCCCCTTTGACATCAGAAGTAAAAATTAAGAAAAAAATTTTAATATCGCAAGTAGTGTCTCGCATATTGAGAAATTTTGTATAAGTGCTTCCCCTTTTTGTTATATTTCGGTTGATAGGAACTTATCTGATAAATTTACGGACTGAACTATTATAATTACAAGAAATTCTCAAAGCTAAGTGGTATGAATCGAAATACTTCTTGTTAAGACATTCTGAGAAAGTAATGAAGTCCTATTTATACTAGACACATACATACGTCTGATTATTTTGCAATCAATTCTTTTCTTTCAAGAATAAAGCGGGCTCAGTTCCCAGCAAACGGGCTGACTGCAGGGGCGATTTAGAATTTTATCTCATGTATAATGTGAATACGAGTCAAAAGTCCTCCACGAAGATATCATTCTCTTAAGGCAGATAGCCCTCATAGACTTAAACATAAACAAACCTTTTGGGTATAAAAAGAGAAATTATGAATGTTAAGTGATTTATGGAAGTGGCTACTGCTAGTCAAACAAGAAGAGATGCATTCACTCCGAATGTACAGAATAATTAAATTTTCCTGTAAGGTCTTAGTTTTTGAGAATTTGATTCTAATTTGTTAATCCATTCTGTAAAAATAACTTTTTGAAAATGCGTTTACATCTTTTATCAGAAAGATATGATAGAAGAAAGGAATAACTTTATAATTACACACATACATTGAAGTAACATTTCTCAGATGTTCCGATCTACAAATTACATATTTTTACTAACTATCAGGTTACTTCCCGTTAAGCTTGTGGTTTCTTAATGCCGATCCCAATTACGAAATGTTTTGCATCGTAGAAATAAAACAGACGTAATGTAGGCAACGTATAAAAAATATAAATTCTTGAATACGTCTTTTGTTTCCACATATTTCAAGTATGCAGTTAACAGACTCTTAATAAATTTTTAGATCTTAGCTAAATTTAAATAATATTTGTATAATCTATACTAAACTTCTTCATCACACCAGAGTTTAAAACCCAGTCTAAGTCGTTTTACAGACTAAAATCATTTCTTCCTCCGGGTAGAATAAATTCATTTCCATATCATGGGGTAAAGATGTTGGAACTTCGACACGTTGTCGCCAGCTACCATATATATGGGTTGTCGGTATAAATGACAGAGGTTACTTTCCATCACTCGCAAAAAATGATCTCATATCTTAAAAACAATAATATAATGCACCATCAGAAGAATAGAGCTCTCTAAATTTTGTTTCTCTTATAAAAATATGAGATAGCCAACGACTTAAAACATAAGTAATATTTTGTTTTAATTTTGGGCCTTTTCTTTATAAGTCATCTTTTGTATGAAATATAAACGTGAGTTAAACTCAACTTATCGATGAGGGATGTAATAAAATAATTGATCTGCTCTGACTTAACTTTTGCTATAATTTTTTCAGCTCAGCTAAGAGAACTTTTATTTGCAGAATAATAATCACAATACTGATGAGATTTCCTACTTTCTATAAATTGCAAAGTCCATTTAAATTCATTAAGTGCATTCATTATAATAATTATTATGATTCTTTTTATGAATATTACACTAGGCACACTGTGACATCACTTAAAATAAAGAAACACATAGTTTTGATTGAAATTTAACTACAGCTTTTCCTCGAAATCCCATCTTCCCGCTACTATACCCTTTCCTGTTAATTGTTAAATTCCAAGACTACAAAGATTACCATTTACTTCCCGCACATATATGCTGTTGGCAAATACCGATCACATGATGACATTATTTCAATAGCTCCCATTAAATCCATTCATCTAACTGCTCTGTAATGAAAGCAGTTTGTCTAGAAAGGAAGTTGGCAAAAGCCGGTTAACGGGCAAAATGTGGCCCTTTTAACAATCTTATAAGCCCGTTATAAAATCCTGTGGAACAATATTTTCATTCCCTGTACTTTGATTTTGTACGTAAACTACCGAAAAAAGTAGCATGAATCCGCAGATGTTGTTACAGTGTATATGCGCATGTCTATACAAGTGGTCAGTCTAAGCTGAGACCTTTAAATAGGTTATAAAATTCTTTTCAATATATAATAAATAAATAAAGTTAAAAAAGAGTTAGTAAAGTTACAAAGTATTAGATTGTTAGTAAGCTGGTCTGTGAATAACTATAATTTTGAAAAAGATGTTATAGTTAAAGAAACTTTCGATTTGGGTCTCTTGCAAAATATCTTAAGCGGTTTCGCTATTTAGCTGTATGATTTTTCAGAGCATGTGATTGCTTACGTTATAGAGTTTGACCTTCTTTGGTAGTATCAAACTTCTAACAGACTTGAAGCAAATTATCCTTTGTTCTCGAGTACGAACACAAGGAAAAGGTTTAAAACAAGCTTTTTATTAAATCAGAACATGAACAGGAAATGCACATCTCGTGTTTACAAATCAACCGTCATTTGTGGTGATGTAAATACATTTGACTATACATTTGATTTAACGCGAAGTTAGCTCAAAACTTCTCATCGGCATTACAATTTAGGCGCCGGCAACAATAAAGCAAATCTGGAGAATACAGTCTTATCAGAGATAGCGAAACCAAGTAACGTGGCCTCGAGAGGCAGAAACACGCTCTGTCGTACAATCTGAAACCCTCGACTTAATTACTCTCAAAGTGATTTGTTTTCCGGTTAGGAGATGGAAAAAAGGAGAGATAATAAAGGTCTAAATCATAACTGATTAAATTTAAGCCCTGGAAAGCATGCACATTTGTTAACACTTTTATTACACTATTTAGGCAAATTTATTTTGAAGCATTCGGTAAAATAAAAACAAAAATGTCAGTTAATCATTTGAAATATATACTTCTCAATAGCGAATGCATCAGTCAAACTACATATAGATAAGAAAAATGAATATTCATTTTAAAAATTTTGTTTTGGTATTTTCCCAATAAATATCTCAGGAATTACTCCAAACGTCGCAAAAGAGATTCTACAAAATGAGTATACCTATTATACTGTGGTCCTTATTAAATGATAGATTATCTATGCGATTTTGGAATTTCTTTGTTTAACTTTGCAGCCCTTTAGTACGTATTCTTCAGTCATGCAGTCCAGGAGTTCCAGAAGCTTGAACACCCGTGGAATGAGATTTTATGATATGAATTATAATAAAAACATACAAATAGTTAACATTTAAAATCGAATGCGCAAAAGGACAAAACCTATTTTTTAGTTCAAGATTATTTGATTATGGCAAAAAACACTAGAACTACCTGCCTAAGAGGAGGGATGCCTTCGTGAAGGACTTTGTAAGGGAAACTGGCTCATATCACGGTATACACGTGGAAAACCATGAAAAGGCCCATACAGCTAACCTGTTCACCTGGAATTTAACTCAGATCGAAATAACATTGTTCAGCGAACCCCTCCCCCCTTTTTTTAACCATTCGGTCGCTGGAGCAAAAGTTACTGAAAGTGAATGGATGGTATTTATAGATCAGCTTCTATAAACACACAAATCGAACTGAAGATTTGATACTGATAGAAATTAAGATCAAGAATTCTCATATTATAAATAACCTCCAGTTAGCCTTTTCCCATATGATAGATAATACACCAGTCTTACAGATTCGTTCGGTTATGTGCATGTTTATGAGGTAAATTCAAATATTTTCGGAAACCATTTTCAAAACAGGTAAAAAAAGAAACAACTGAACAAACGGATACAAAATTTTGAAAGGAGAAAAAGCACATCAAATTAAAAGTATTTTTATTTATTTAGTTTTATCGTTCCCTATTTTTGCTAATTTCTCTCTTTTTGCCCATGATGCACTTTAACTCGAAATTACTTTATTCTTGCCGCCCAATCGAGATACTGGTTAGCGACGCTGACTGCCGTATCGAAGTGTCCGAGTTCGAATCCTGGAGAAGGCATGGATATTTGCAAATGTAGAGTGTCTGTGTGACGTAGAAACTCTCTAAATATGATGGGAGACGAAAGTCCTTTCGACAGGTTGTTGGTAGGGGAAGAGGGGGAGGAGACCCTCGGACCAGTCTTCCCGGGAAGTTCTCCATCAAAATTGGGGGGGGGATGTAGCGGAACAAAGTCGTAGTATCAGCCGTATGGTGCTCAAGGCTCTTGCCAACAAAAAGTGCAGTCTTGCACTCCTTGCCACGAAGACTTTCGTGGGCTTGTTCTGATGTTATTGTCAGACAACTGAGATAAGTCACAGCAACAACATTTCTTTATTCCTGGACTATGTAGAGTTACAGTTAGAAATTCTGAATAACAAAATGTCTTTCAAGTTCAGTTGAATTTTACAATACAATACAAAAGCGAAAACACTTTGTTTCTAACTTCGGGTAAGCTCAAACAACTTTGTTTAATCCTCAAAATTTTACATTTAGTCAAAAACTGAGAAAAATTTCGTGCATCGTAACCTTTGTGGAAACAACTTTAAAAAATTTTAATTTCTTGAAGTCCAAATTGAAGTAATGGGAAATAAAATCTTCAATTTTGATATTTAAGTTGACAGCTTATTGATTGAATTCTTTTAATCATTTTTGTAAATTTAGGACTTTTGGCAAAAGATCGCATACAGATTTACATTTAAATATACATTAGTAGAACTTCAAATTAGTGAATCTGAAGGCAATTTACACTATTTTCCTAAATTAAAAAAATAAGAAAATTGAGTAAATCGTACAATAAATTAAACTCAAGTAAACAGTCAGATAAAAGATATAGACATTTATCTATGGAAAAAATAATAATCTTTAAATTGCTGATCTAATATTTAAGTTAGGTATTTAGAATATGGATATATGATCATTAAATTGTGGTTTTTTTAATCTAAAAGAAAAAACAGAAGTTTCAGATTCCACTGTAAATTGCAGAAAATTCTAAATACTATTAATATCAATATTTAAAAATATTTAATAAAGAACACTGAAAAAAATTAGTAAATGAATAACTGTTTTCCTTTTCTTTCCCTACAGTGTTTTTTTTTTTTTTTTTTTTTTTTTTTTTTTTTTTTTTTTTTTACAGTACAGGAACGGATACAGGTAGATTTTTTTTCTTTTTTTAAATGTGAGTTACTTACATATCTGTCTAACTTTTATTTATTTCTGTGGTATGGATTTTGTTAAAGCGCTTTTTACAACTCGCTTAGTATTTAGCATTTGTACTTACTCCGAATGAAGAGAATTAGTGTTCAAAATCAACTTTTTTTTTCCATTTGGATATTTAAACTGGAGCATCAACGAACATAATCCTCTTATTGCAACCTCTTGACAATTTGTGACTAGACACCGAATAGACGGAATTAAATAGAATTACATTATCTGTCTGCAACATTGGAAAACTAAAATCTCAAAATAATTTTGGATTCCATTATTTTCTGTACGCTTCAAACAACGATACCATTGTATGCATTCAAAACACTAACTTTTCCAATAGAATTATTTTCTTCACAATTTGCATAGCTTTTAGTAACAAGCATTTCCTCTAATGATCTTTGCCAGACATATGATACAGAAAAGTAAGATTTGAATGAATCTTGTACAGGATTTGAAAAAGGATTAAGTATAATTTACTAAATGTCTGCAAAACATTTGTAAAGAAATATCATTGTCTTACAATGTTAAGCATTAATACATATTGAAGTACGATCAGGATCATAAGTTTTATATACCACATACATATCTGGAAGTCGTATTTCTTACAATCTGTATTAGGTTAGGGATTAGAATATGGAAAAGCCAAGAGGGCTATTTGTCTAAAAGAAGGGATGCCTTCCTGGAGAACTATCCAAGAGAAAGTAAGTCGTATTTATGTTACACATGGGGAAAATCCAAAAATCCAATCGTGTTGCCAGCCCGTTCCCCTGGGTTTGAACACCGGTCGAACTACCAGCATTCGGCGGTCTTAACCACTCAGCCACTGTTGGAGCTACTAGCTCTACTATCTAACTCAGATAGATAAGTAACAATATAGAAGGAATGTGAAGTGACAGGAATATGATAACTTTAAAAATCTTAAATCCTAAAAATCTTTTAAATCGTATAATTTTTAAGAATCCTTCGAAGTTTTGATAACTGTTGCCAAATGTCTTTCAAACTCTTGCAACTATTAAACCACAGAAGCATTTAAAGCATGTATTTTATAATTTGTTTTCCTAGTGCTTTTATTAAGTAATAAACTTTTTGTTTCCTAATATTTCCCATTAGCCTAGCTCCGTGGGACGTCTGTTATCACAATTAAAAAATAATGGACGTTTCTAGCAGAACTGTTTTTAAAACTTGTTTCGACATCCCTCAGAGAAGCTATCGAAATCCGAGATGCTATCGGCCTGTGTCCTAAATGACTACCTGTGTGCCAATCCGTGATTCCAGAAGAACATCAGTTGTTGGTTATATGATTAAACACAGAAATCACCCCAACGTATAACTTTTTGTACTTTGTTCTAAATGACTACCTGTGTGCTGATCTGTCACTTGAGTGATTCGAGCAGAATATCTGTTGATAGTTACAATGATTGAAAACAAATATCAGCCAACGTGGGCCAGCTGTTCTGTCGATGGCGAAAAGGAAAGAAAGAGCCAAACTATAATTTTTATATATTGTTACGATTTTAAACACTTCAGTCTAACTGATTTTATTCCAATATAAGTGATTTTTTAAATATTTTGGCACCTAAATTAACCGCAAATAGAACTCCTATTTTAGACAGAGAGGGGGGAGAAGAGTCGAAATCTCATCGTCTGAAAAAGAATCTATTACATCGATGATATCTCAGTATTAATTCCCAGTCAATTTGGTGTGACTGAAATCGTACCATGAAGGAACAAGTTAATAAACTAATTTTAAACTCTATCAGAAATACATAGTGCACAGAAAGATCTGAAGAAGGGAACTTTTATGTTCCTTTTCTTCAAGAAATTATTTGGAATTCTTTGACTGTAAATTGTACCTATTTTCAAATAATTCTATAAAAAATAAGGGAAATATTAAGAGAATTATTATTACACTATGACCCTGGGTTCTAAATTTTCTGAAAACATTTAAAACCTTGTCAGACACAAATAAATTTCCTTTCCCGTAATTTGTGTAAGTGCTATCCAAATCCAAATATTTTAGGATTTTACAAATAAAGTATCTTTAATAAATACATCCGCTTAGTTTTATACAAAAAGTAGAAATATCCATAAATGCAAACTTTATAGCGACATTTTTACTGTGGATGTTACGTATTAGTTTAAGAGTGCTAACAGATTTTTATGATTTGTATTGCAGATCATAAACCCTCAGAAAGCACACTTTTTCTTTTCTTATGCAAACAATAAAAGATAATGTCCGAGGATAAAATTTATGAAATACCCTACTGATGCAGTTTTACATAGAAACAGTGCAGCGAAATTACGAAAGACTCATTCACAGCTGTTAAATTTTGCTGCCCAGACTCCACAAAGCTTGAGCTGAAGTAAAGCTGAATACAAATTCGGTTAAATCAATATATATCTCGCATCATTTACTAGCAATTTATTTGCATTTCGCTCTTCGAGATATTCCAAATAGGCAAAGATAACTGAAAAGAATTATTCTATGTGTTTACACGAACATGAACATCTTTCCATAACATCTTCTTTTCACGACGCTTAAAATATAATGAATTCAGGTGAAATCTAAATTGCCTATAAAGCCTGTTTCTGCAAAACGCAAATAAATTCAAGCTGGCTTTTGTATGAAATTCAGTGAAGCATGTCTTAGAAAGGGAACTTATTACACAAATCAACATGACAAGATTAAGCATCAAAATGCCACTTCAAACATTCTTCTGGTGCAAATTCTTAATGATTAAACATTTTCTGGCTCTTTTCATTTAAAACTGAAAAAAGTTTTGGCCTTGTCGTGAGATTCACTCATTTTACTCTTTAACATATCTTTGAAAGAAAAATCTTGTCCAAAAATTTTTCGCTACATTACACATGAGTCTAATGTTTTGCCATCTCCAAGAACGCTTCCTTTATAATTAGCTGCAGTTTTTTACTCCGAAATAAAAAGCGCCTAGTTAAAGAATTTTTGCTTTCTAAGCCATTTTAGAACACATAGCTTTTGCAGCTGAGATAATTACGGACATATATAGAGCGCGACAAAACGAAATATACGAAAGGGAAAGATTTAATGTCACTGGGCGAGGCAAAGACTAATAAAAAAAAAAAAAAAAAAAAAAAAAAAAGGAAGCATGATTGCATTCCAATAAGTTCTTGCAGTCTTCTCTTTCGGCTTAACAAATCGAGGGATAAAGATATTTAAAGTCGCACTAAATTCAGCATTTGTGATCTTATTCAGTGTTTCAGAAGCTACCTTGAAAGATTTACTAATTACGATTGCAGAAAATGGGATTTTTTTCCCTCTGGGTTCTTTCCAACAATTAGAAAAGCTGTCCGACAGGAAACGCAAATAAATTTTTAATTCATTTCCTAATTGTCCAATTTCGATTTTGTAACTATTGTTTAAGCGTTTGCGCACTCATAGCAATAACTTGCGTTTTTCGCGCATTAAATACGAAAGAACTAGATTTTTTTTTCTTTTCCAAAAATGTGTACACATTTGCTCCACTGAAGAATACACTTTATAATCAACATGAAAATGCCCTTCTTTCATAAGGAAGTTTTACTAATCAAGCAATTAGGCATTAGTAGCCGTAATAATTTAAGCGAATTTTTCTCATTAAAGAGCTAGTTGATATTTGCCAAGAACTGGAACAAGTTCAATTTAAATTTGGTTCAGGTTCAATTGAAAATAAAGACATATTTAGCTTTAGAGAAGTGTATATTAATCTATATTTCTAATCTAAACATATTATTTATTTCTAATCTAAACAGAAAGCAAAGCAAATTCAAGTTTTTTCTGGATATAAGCGTATTTTTATAACTTTCCAGCACATGATAAACTGCTAAATGCATGACAGTTTTTATGATTGTTTTTAGAAGTAAATTTTAAAATTTGTTATTCTTATTAGTTGTACTAATATAAATATATTTTTGATTTAGTGTTGCTTTTACCTTTTTAAAAAAATTAACCCTGCATTGCAAGTGTTATTAAATTTCACATAAAAATACATTTCCTGTTAACACTAAATTGCAACGCTTTTATTTTCGCTCATAACTATTATAGTAGTTTCTAAATATATAGAGGAAACTATCTAAAATATATAACAATTGCTTTTGCGAATAAAGGGCAAGGCTCCATCGCTTATTATATAAAAGTTATGAAAGCTTTCCATCTCTAATTCCCTCTTCGTTTCATATCAGATCTGTATAAACCGTTTATTACGTTTTCACTACTTTAAAACTGTTTCACATATCTAATGAGTTCATGGTTTTTATCCAACAGGTGTATACTGTTTGGAACTATAATAAAATACCTATTTTACTTAAAAACGGAAACTTTACAATAAAGCGTGTTATAAGTTTTAATAAAGTATTACAATATCATTTTACGTGTCAAAACTGAAACGGTATGCTAATTTTAAAGTATGATTCTTTTAACTACTTTTTAAGATGATATGTATGAATATCTCTGCTAAAACTAATTTTATTTTGATCTATAAAATATGATACAATAAAATGTTAATTCAGAATTGCCTATTCCGTTGTCCCAAAATTTCGCATTCCGAAAAATATTTAACAGTGAAGGCAAACTTAAAAAATTTCAATGACAATTCTACTACTGCAGTCCGCATTTCTAGTTAATTTTGGAAGTGGGCAGCTTGTTTGTCGATATTATTGTTTTTATTTATTTTTTGTTGGATAGGATCTTGAACTCTGTAAAAGCAGAAATGATATTTAATCTAACAGAAATTATCGCGACTAGTGCCATTGTTAATCGCGAAACCTGTGAAAAAAAGGGCTTGACTTGAAAACTTGAAAAAATTATAATTAGTTTGGTATATTCAGTGTCTATTTTTCTCATTCTTGTTTCTCTTTAAAGAAAAACTTTGGTTCTAGTATCTGTTTGCTTTGTTATTGGTAAAAGAAAACAGTATATGTATCTCCGATTTTAATAATACTAATATTCCCATTCTTGGTTTGCTTTACAATCGTTTCAGCATTTCTTTCACTGTTTGAAGGATTAAAAAAATTAATTAACTGTCGATGGGCTTAAAAGTACTAAGTAAAAGTTGAATTTCAAGGCTCAAGAATTTTAAAGTTACTAAAAATTCAACCTTAGATTTTTTTAAAGATGGTTTTATGAAAAAGACCTTAGCGTACTTGTCTGGAAAAAAGCTTCACTTCCTTATATTATTTCTTTTACATGAATACTGGATATTCTGCTGGTTAAAAGATAAAGGGTTGACATTTTAAAACAAACTATCTTGAACCATGAAATTGAAGCGTCAATATATCATAGTAATCTGAATTTCAGCCGTTACTGGATGAAAAATTTCTTCCTTCAAGTTAATTAACTTTCCAAAATTTCTTAGTTCAAGCGAAGGTACCATACAAGAGGAGCAATGCAGATCTGTTAGTTTAAAATATTATCGTTGAGAACTGTATGAGAAGTAGATATTTTTTATCCCTTTTTTATTAAAAAATACTCATTTTTTTCAATACTACTCATTCTTTACAGAGTGTTACTTTGAAAGTTTTGAATGCTTAATGTATTGAATGCCAATTTAATAGAATTGTGCTTTGAGAGAATGTAACATTTAAATTAATAGCCGTAACACTATATGCACAATGCTCTTTCGCTTTAGTATTCTTTTCTTGGATATATTCATTTGTATGAATCATTTCTATACCTAAATATTTCTTTTCCTTCCTTAATATAAGGAAGTTTTATGGGAAAAAATTGTAAAATATTTTCATCTGGATTCTTCTGAAAGCGGGATATTGTCAACCATCAGATTATCAATATACTTGCTTCCCCAACAATTTTATGTTAGTAACAGGTGAAATATTAAGACTTTAACGCTCCAGGTTTAGAACTTACACCACATGCCAGCTGAGATACTTCGAATTTAACGCTTCAGTTTTAGCATTCGCACCGCATACCAGCTGAGAATGTTTTCTTTATTAGAATATTTTAATTTAACGAATGTCTTCTCCATATATTTATTAACATCTTAGTTTCTTCTATACTTTTATTTACTGTCTGTGTGGTTGATAGATCCTTCCTGGCTTCTCGTCTCTCATCGTTGAGTGAACTATGATCCTAAGTCTTCGATATTTATAAAAATATCATTCCGAATTTGTTGGGTTTTTATTCAGTCAATAATTTTCCCTTGCATTGGTAGAAAAGGCTTTTTGTTAGATCTTTCAAAAAGACTTAAAATTTGATTTAATACTTCATATTTTTACTAGTCTTTGAAAATAAAAGCAATAAATTGGGATAAAAGTTAGGAAAAGAAAATTAAAGTTGAATTTAAAATAAGGTAACAAAAATTGAAGAATGTATTTTAATTTGATTTTCAACAATGTAAAACTTTTTCCTCCTCACTCAAAAATATTTAATTGCTCCCTTGAATTGTTGTATAAATACAGCATCAGAAGATTAATATGGAAGAATTAAATCTAGACGCATAATTCTGTTGGTTATCAAGTTTATTTTACACAAGGATATTTCATTTAGAACCGACGTAAAACCGAATTTGTCCTGCCTGGTCTAATATTATCTTAAACATTACAAAAAATTTCCATTTTTCGTTACATATTAAAATAAAAAATGAGTTTGGGGAAATTCGAAATATTTTATTTCAAATCTGCGTGAATAATATCAAGTGAAGCAATGGAATGAAAAAACTTGAAAACTGATTAAAACTGCATGACAAAAAAAAAAAAAAAAAAAAAAAAAAAAAAAAAAGGTAAATGGATTTCTGAGAATTTAACATACACTACGGAAGATGCGATGTTTGCTGTTTCTACTTTTATTGATGAGAAGTGGATGACTTTTCATTAGAAACTCACTGAAGGAACTGTATTCAAGACAAGAATAATATCTGTAGCTTACTCTGAAATTTAAATGTCAGGATTCTCTACCACATTAAATTCATCGCTCTTTCTAACAATTATTTCCAAATGAATGTTTTCATAATATTTTACTAATAATTAATTCTATTTATCAAAGTAAGAATAAAAGATAAAATTTCGCATTTCACATATAAAATTCAAACTACATTACTTTCACGGACCAAATCAATGGAATGAAAAAATTCAATGGAATTCTTGGATTCCATTCAAGAATACTTTGTTGAACTAAAGATTTGGTTTTCAAGATTGAAGATTTGGTTGACTAAGTTGTAAACCATGTAATAAATGCAAAGCGTTTAACATTTCGGAAAGCTTATATTTCGAGCTTTCATGAATATGGATCTAAATCCAAGAACAAGAATAATTAACAAATGACACATTGAAATAAGTAATAAATACTATCTGGCTTGAAATAAATGCTACCTGACAAATTTTCACCAAATTCGTGTAGTAATATGACCGCATAAGAAATTCCCTGTAATATGAAAAATCAATTTTGGTAAGTAACAGGGCAACCTAAAATCATTGAATTACTAATTACCTGACTTTGCATGTGGTACACTATGATAAAGACTTCTTTTGCAAGGAATTTCTGCTATGTACAATGCATAAACAACGGAATAAATTGCAAATGAATCACAGTTTTCATTACGGGTAATGCTTTAAAACCGTCGCATAATATGCTTTCAAAAGGTCTCAAGTAATCATACTTCAGCTGTAAATGTTTATTTTCTACAATTATTAAAGATCTGACTGACTTATAAGTGCTCCCACCCCCGGGGAGGTTGACTCAGGCAAATGCCTGGGAAGTACTGGTTAGGATCTGTACCTAGGCAGTCTCAACCACGGAGGTATAAAAACAGACTTCAAAGAAGGCCTGAGGGCTCTCGGGACAGAGTAAGGCTCAGCAGGGACCGTACTGGTACTGCCTTTGTCTGCCCTTGTTCTGTGGGGTCGCAACATGGTAGATTGTTAAGAAGTGCGAGACGACACTCAATTCCGAAAGGCAAAAGCTAGGGCTGTCACGCAGAGTTGACTTATAAGTGCCCTGCATTCCCTCTTACATGATATATACTTACTTTATCCCAAGAATAGTTGCTTTAATTAAAATACCATTCCTATTTATACATGCTTTTCTTAAGATCTCTATTCCAGGTTATGAAGGCTAAAATTAAATTTTCTGCTTAAGAAAAGTAATTGGTCACTGATCATAAAACACTTTCAATTAATAAATACCAAGTCCTTTTAATATTTTGGCTCAGTATTTTATATTTGCTTAAAATTTCAACATTGTTCATTAGCTTCTCTTTTATTTACTATTCAAATGCATACAGACGAAAATTTTTTTATCTCTGCTGAAGCGAAAGAGCTTTTAAAATGTCGGATAACCACACAAATGCTCGAAATTCTACAAGTAAGAATAATTTTCCTACCAACATTGCGATAAAAGGTATTAAAAAATTACATATGCAATTAAAATGCGAGGGAAAATTATTCTATTGATTAATAAAGTTAAACTTAATTAGCTATCTAATTGCAAATGTTTAAACTTCCCTTGTACTATCGAATTGTCGTCTTTGCAATTAAATAAAGATCTAACTAAACTTCAGTGACACAAACAAGAGGTAAAATTTAATTAAGAGTGTTGTTCAGACTACGTCTTCAAGCTCAAATGAAAACATACAAATACTAGAACCCGGTAATTTCGGAATGGCAGGAATTCAGTATTTAAAGCATATGCCTTTCATTTGTTAATTTGACAACTGGGATTCTAACAAACCTGCCTTTCAACAGATGCAGCTACAATAAGTCCACACGTCGGATATTAGTACGGCTTCTCATTTCAAACTACCCTGAGTGATTTGCACTATACGTTCCTTAAATTTCAACTTCTATCGCTATTCAAACTCATAATTCACAGTCTGATGTAGGGTGAGGGAAAAAATAGAAGCTACGTAAAAGAATTAACTTAAACGGAACGGAACAGTTACAAAAAATCTCTACAGATTTAATCGTATTGTTCATTAATTTTTTTATTAAATAATTACATATGTTATTAAAATTTTTAAAAAGGCAGAAATGTATTCATGTTTTTAATCCTATTTCCCCTTAATTACAGGTGAAAAGTTTAGAAAATAAAGATAATTTTTTTGTACTTGTTTTAGAGCTTGTGTGTTACAGTATGACTTACATTGTGAAGGTAAAGGTATTAAAAGGTAAAAGGAATTACTAAGCAGGTAAAGGTATTAATAAGCAGCAAAGAATACTTTAAGGGCAGATATGTAACATGTGTTCTAAGAACAGTGTTTGTTAACAGAATTTGGTTAAGATAGTATCCTATTAAAACAAACTGAGAAACCCCAAGCACTGCTTTCATTGGGTACCCCTCAAGAATGTTATAGTTTACGATTATTTCACTGTAACAAGTATTGCGCAGATAAAAATTATCTAACAGATAATTATAGGATGAAAAATTATAGCCAAATTAATTCAAATTATGGAGTACAGTTGAAAAACTTCCTAAGAGGAAAATAAAATATTGCGTTTTTTTCACAATTATTTGAAAATCGGTTTTTCCTTTTATTTGTGTCCCTGGACCCCGAAGGGGATAATCAGGCTTTGGGTTTTGATGTCTTTTGTAAATGTTAGACTTGGAATTTCGTGGAGGAATTGTAATAATAACCCTGTTTAAAATTATCATGTAAAATTTTTTAAAATTCTATTTATCTGAACTTTTATTTAAAAAAAACTTTTCGTCTGGAGCATGTGTACATGATATTTTAACCACTCACTCTTAGTAAAATTAAATGCTCTGTGAATATCAGAGAAACTCGTATATTTTTTGTGGCACTTGTCTCAATTAATTCAATACCAATATCGAAGTGAGAAACATGTATGCATTGTTTCCCATTTAGCCGTAATTCAATTGTTTATTTCTAATTAAAGCATGAAAATGCTTAGTACTTCTTCTCAGTAATATAGCTTATGATCAAGTTTCTTTAAATAAATGTTTTTACTGTATAAATACATTGGCTCTAAAAAAAGGAAGATGCTAAAATGAAAAAAAAAATTCTATAGCATTTAGCAATATCCTCCACTTTAAGATGAAGAACAAAATTACTCCTTGCATCACCTTTTCTTTTTTAGGAGAAACTAGGTTAGCAGTACCTGAGGCAAAGAAGAGTTAAAAATAACATTTCATATAAGAGATATTTCTTTGATTTCAGGAAAGGTTTCTCCCTAGTTTTAATTTATTCAGGAAAAATAAATAAAATTCTCTCTTTCCTGAGTACTTTTGCCATGTATGTTTCCACAAATTAAAAAGCTTAAATTATATTTTACCTATCATACGAGCAACTTCAAATTATGCAATTAAACTGCGTCTTATCATTTTCTTCTCGGGTTTAACAAAAATAAACTTTAAAGCATGTTATAGTTTACGATCATTTCAATGTAACAAGTATTGCGCAGATAAAAATTATCTAATGGATAATTATAGGGTGAAAAATGATAGCCAAATTAATTCAAATTATGGAGTACAGTTGAAAAATCAGTTGCTTTATTATACACATAAATGCACATAATACAGAGTGGTTAAAATAAAACTGGGTCGGAAAATGCATATAATTCTGACACTAAGTTTCCCCCTTGTTAAGCAGCACGCAAATTGCTCTTTGCTACAGAGCCCTTTCGTGCTATTCTGCCACTAAATTTTCCACTGCATGTTTTGCTGGTGGTATTGTTCAAGACACTTCAATTCTTAAATTCTTTCGCAAACAGTTAAAGTTTTCACGAGTTGTGCTTTACATAACACTCAACAATGAACATGTATTTTTTTTTTTTTGTTCGGTGAGCACCATTTTACGTTACATTCAACTGACCACTAAACAGCGTCTGTTCCGATTTCTAATGATCTCTTTGCTGTACTTTCTCACGAAATTTCGAAAACATTTTTCATGAGCCAGTTTTATTTCGGCCATCTTGTATATAGTATGTTAATATTGCAAAGGTACATAATGCAGAGAAACGTTTCCATATCGAGGTATTTTACTTCTTAATAAATATATTTCACAAAATCTCAAATATTTTTCCATTTTGAGCACCTTACCTTTGTTAGCATAATATGTTTTGCCTTGAAAGATTTTTTTTCCGTTTAAGAAGTTAACACTTAACTTTTGAGAAACATTTCTTTGTTTTGAAAAATATATTCCTTTACTTTATTATTCATTATATTTCCTTTAAAAAATCATACTTAATTAACTCTTTACTCTAGTTAGAATTAGAAACGGAAGAATGAAATGCTATAAAAGTATCTGCGAGATATTTAAAACAAGGCGATTTTAGAAGAACCAAAACAAGAAAAAGAAAGCCACTGGTCTACTTTCTTATCTCTTTTAAAAATGATATAATCCATTTCCGAGACATTAGATACTTCCTTTCTTCAGAATTAACCAATGAATGTTTTTAATTCAATGAAAGATTTGAAGAAAAGCGTGTTAAAATGTCTATAAAAATATTCAGGTAATTTTTTTTCAATTCTGCATGTTGAAAGGAAATTAAATGAATTAAGCTCTAAATTAATTTAGGTTAAATTAAAATTAAAAGAATTAAGTTTAAAATAATAATTTATTAAAATTAAATTTAATAGAAGTAATTCAAATTCAGTTTAAAAACAAATATAAATGGATGCAATTTGAAAGTTATAAGTTTAGCATTATTTTGTTTTTTGAATAACCATAATTTTCTTCCAATTTAAGATGCTCTTTTCCCTCTGTTTTTTAATTTCTTTTTGTTTTATTTGTATCCCTTCGAAAGCTTCTTAAGCATGTTTTGCTGTATATAGCGTTACGTGGAAGCCAGAGTGAGAACCTAACTATCTTAAAAGTTAAATCTGGCTGCAAGAAGAAGGCAACCAGTCACCGCTCGTCAACTCAGTCAACTCATCACTCCGTCTTAATCTTCTAATGAAGTAACACCGACACATAGCAGAAGAAAAACCTTTTTTATCAGTTTACATAGAATATGTAAATGCAGAAAAGACTTCGCTGCCTGTGGGATTAATAGAAAAAAATAGGTATTTAATATATTGGAACTACAAAGAAAGCTTGCCTTCAAGTTTTAGCTCAGACTCTCAACTTACACGAGCTGATAGGGCTAGCTAGGCTAAAGCCGAAATCAAGTGTATTCAGATGCTAGAACAAAATAGTAAATACGCAAACAGCGGTCACTGCAGAAAGCTGTCTCCTAAACTCAAGAACTCTACAATAATTCTCTCTATACAAAACCCCTCTACCAGTAAACTGCTCAAACTCCATTTAATATATTAACAATTTACATTCTACTGGGACTCGACGAAAGTATAACTGATAGTTAAGGCAAAAATAATGAGATAACTAAATAGCTAATAAACATAAGTCATTCCCTTTTACAGGCATCATTTCATTTCTAAAAGTGTGATCCTCATGAGCAGCGAACCACAAGAATTTCCCTCCAATGTAATAAATAAACTCCTTTAAAATATGCATTCTGCATGTAAATTATATTTGCATTACGTTAGTATATAGTAGCATATTACATTCAATGTGCCTTATAAACTATTGCTCAAAATTTACCAACAGTACAAAGTATTTGCACCACTGAAAGCAGTTGCAAATGTTTGCTGTACATCTTCATTGCATGCAAAATTAGTCACATTCCTATGTGCCACTTTTATACGTAACGTTTTATAAATTTAAGTAAAAAAATTACTTAAAATGACAGTCTTAATCTTGAGCAAACGTACTTCTATAGGAGTTTATTCTTTGAATTTCAAGCATTTTGTGCATTTCAAGATAAAACGTGTTTGATTATTATGACGGCTCTACATTTAACTACTGTTAAATACCGTTAATTACTCGCAGTTCTAAAGGTCTTAGTGCACTGGTATCTGAAAAAAGAATTCTTTATTTTAATCCTTTGAAATAAATTTGTTAAAAAAACCTTTCGTAAATTCCAAAAATGTGTCGGTCTTTTGCGTATACACATTAAGATTTTTAAGAAAGAGGATATTTTAATGAAACATTTAAGCACATAGTCTGCGCCTCACAATTAAAGAAATAATTTGAATGTAGTACAAGAAATTGTAACAATTAGTCTTCTGAACTTATTTCAGTATCATTTTACATTTTTAGTCAAAATAAGACGAATAATAACGAAACGATCCCACATTTCCAAACCTTTTCCCACACTTATTTAATCAGTACAAATAAAACTCATATTCATAGATGACATATTATTAGTGCATTAAACCATGTCTTAAGTTTTTTTTAAATTTTATTTAAAATAATATGCTACCCAGATGGTATAGTGTTTAGGAGAGCCGAATGCGATACCAAAAGGTCCGGGTACGAGTCCCGGAAAAGGGATGGTTGTAACTGTCCGTATCTTCATAGGAGGCAAAAGGGACCCACCTATTAGGTGACTCCGTAACAAAGTGACCACCACTTCTGGCCTTAGTATTGGCCAAGACGAAGTCGGCTCAGGGCCAGCTACTGGTGAAAAAAAAATTGAATAATATAAATTCCATATAGGCTTCATCTCTATTCTGATTTTCAAAAGGCACTCACAACGTTTTAAATAACATTTTCCAGGAATTTAGTTTCCTTTATTGACATTCTTAACTTTTATTTTATTGGAATTTTTTATAGGAGTATTTCCATTTCATTCATTTGATTGTATATATATATATATATCAGGCACGAAAGAAAAGTTCAGAGTAATATATGCTACAATGGTAGTTTACAACTAAGAAAACAAGAACATTTACAGTTGAAATTATGTAACTCAAGGTAACTTTCATACACTTTGGAGAAGAATGGGGAAATTTCCTTTCTCAAATGAAGAAATTTCACTTATGAAAAGAAATTGTTTTGGAATTGCATTTATGTTTCTGAATGAATGTTTCAGGAATCAGTTTAAGTCGGAAAAAAATACCCGAAATCGACCACATGTTCTTAATGCAGTCAAGCCCTGCTATAATGAACTTCAAGGATAAAAAATGTGGTTCGTTGTAACCTATATGATATGAAAAAAATGAATGATTTCATAAAGAAGTTTGTAGAGTTTAGTTTCCTTTGGGAGCATAAACTAGTTCAAAACCCCTAACAGACGTAAAGTGAATTATTGCTGCGTTTGAAATCAATTACAAAGTCTTGGAAAGATTTAAAATAGACCTTTTCATTTAAACACAAACTTGAACATAAATGCACTTTCTCGTGTTAATACAATCAACCGCAACTTGTAGCAATGCAGCTAAAATAACAGTCAAATTAAAACGTAGATTAGTAGTCAAAGACTACACAGTTAAATTTACATCTAAACTAGCTTAAAACCTCTAACCGGCATAACAATTCAAATGTCGGCAGCAATAACGCAAAGCAGAATCATTGTAAACTTATCAGAGCTGGCAGGAAATATGGTATTTGGTCACGAGGGGCAGAAAGACCCTCTGTCTTGCAGTCTAAAATCTCAGCTTTAATACTCTTTAACTCAGTTAACATTCTGGTGAGGAAAAGGGAAGCAAAATTTATAGTAAAGGCTGACATTTTAAATGACTGATTAATTTAAATACTAATTCTTACAAGTTTTAATACTGATTCATTAATAACGCAAAGAGAGTTATTACTATTATCACATCTCCCAAATAACGTTAATAGCAATTTTAGTTTTAATAAAACTTATGAAAAATTAATTTCAATTATTATTACGTAAAGTTACTACTTTTCAGTTTCACCATACGTTAGTAATTTTACACGAAAAATTACTTAGTCAAATATCATGGTTTAGACCCGTCCTTCCAATCACTCATTTCTATTTAAAATATATATTTACAATTATGAGTAAATATCAGTCTTGAATAGAGTTCTAACAGCTAGATCAAAGAACTTGAATGGAATCAAAGAAAGAGTTCGATCCCTTTGTCTCAATGGCCCACCAGCGGCCGAGCCGTAAAGTCGCTGAACACTGGTAGTTCGGTCCGAGGTTCGAATCCCGCGAACGGGCTGGCTGCATGGGTGTTTTCGTGGTTTTCCCCATGTGTAACGTGTATACGAGCCAGTTTCCCTTAGAAAGTCCTCCACGAAAGGCATCCCTCCTCTTAGGCAGATAGCCCTAGTGTGCTTTGCCATAATTAAATACACTACACCACCTTTGTCTCAATGAATCGGTGGTTCTTCTTTGGCTCAATGTGTGACACAGTAGGATAGCCTCAGGTATGTTTATTATGTGTTCTGGTTATCCAAGAATTGAATGCTACACTTGTATCGCGTAGCCTCTTATTTAAAACACAGGAGAAGGGGGGATGCAGATAAAAGAACAGTAACCTAAGAAAACGTAAGGTCTAGCATAACAAAACGGAAATTTAACATTGATTTCTGGTGCGTAAGCACCCTGACTAAGGGTAGTTTATAATGAACTTCTCATAATTCTTAATCAAAAGTTTTCAGATTTTACATTACGCCCAAAAGGGAGTTTTTTTAACGCTTTTTGTATTACCTTACCTTTGTATTATCTTATTAAATATCATTGTCTTCGCACTTAAAACACACAAAGTTAAGTTCAACAGCAATATCACAACATACTTTAAAAGCAAAATAATTTTAGAATTTCCGATACAAATTCTCGTGTGATGGATATAAAAATGTTTTTTTACAACCAGCTCGCTTTGGAATCGTTCTGCCAGTACAATTTAATTTTCCAAATTAATACTGACAACAACCGTTATAAACTATTTTCACATGCATTTTGCCTATAAAATATTATCTGACAAAAACAAACAAGAAAAATCAAACATTTAGGAACACTGAATATCTTCTAAACGTATTCAAGCGATTTCGGTTCTGATTGTTTTTAAGAAGAATACAGGCATTAATTTTGACGTGGCAAATAAAAAATGGTTTACTTTCTACTATAATAGGAAGAATCCTATCTATACTTGCTTATGCCTTCAAAAGGAAGTTTTCACAAAAATGATTAAATTTCAAGCTGTTTCTTTATTTCTAAGAGAATCACTTACTCTGATATTAAACAGCAAGCAAACAGAAGACAGGAGAGGCATCTATTATACTGTTTTGATCTTTAAAATTTGATCTTTTTCATTTCTTTAAGTCCATTATTATAAAACCTTAGAACTAGTTGCTTTCTTTTGTTATAGTTAATAAATTAACGCAAGGTAGTTTTCTTAGTTCAATATTACAAGAATTTTTTACACATTCAAATATATATTAATATTTTAAAAATTATATTTTCCGAAGTATTTCGAGGAAACAATTCTAGTTATGAATATGCATTTCTTTACAACTACACACATTAAAGATTTTTAAAACGTACAGAGACAGTCAAATCAAATAAGTAAAGCTGTATTTCTATGATAATTTATATCCTCCAAACAATTAAGGAAGCATTTTAATTTAAAATTTTCAGTTCTTATCCATTTTTGTTGGACATCTTTTTCTCTGCTGCATTGTTTCTGGCTTGTACTCCAAATGCGCGATTTTTTATAATGGTATATTTCTGACATTGCGCATGCTCTTCTGCCAGTTTTGCTTTAGAAAATGCTTCCGGACTTGAACTTTACAATCTTTAATTTTTAAGCTACTTGAATCAAGTACACTCGAAAAAAATATGCCAAAAAATGGTCTCTAAAAACGTTTGAAATTCACAGTTTATCTTGAAAATATTAACACCAGAATTAAAATACAACAACAATAATAATAATAATATATTTCAATATTAGGGATTTATGTAATATATTTTAAATAGAAACTTCTGATTTCATAATGGGTGTTAAGCCTCACTAGGCTACGTAATTTGTAATATATCGCAAAAATTCTGATAAATTAATTTTTTTGTAGGTTCGTAAAACGTCTTATAGAAAAAGACCAATTGTAATAAAATAAAAAGTATTATAACAATAATACCACCACGAAAATAGGAAGGATTTAAGACCCCAACAATCAGGCGAGGAAATATTCATCATACAGGTAAGGATCTAAATAATTCTTATAGGTTAGGTTAAGAAATTTGATTACGGTATAGAACGCAAGGACTATCTGCCTAAGAGGAGATGATGGAGGTCGTGGAGGTTTCCACCATCCATGAAAGCATGGATTCATTCGTGGAGGTCTTTCTAAGATTAACTTATTCCTATTGGCGCTACACATAGGGAAAACTAACCATGCCGTTAGTCTATTCTCCTGCATTCGAAAACCCGGGTCGAACTACCACTATTCAATTTCTTCAGAGGCTCGGCCACCGGTGAAACGGATTCATTTAGCATGCATAAACTGTAATCTGATTGACAAGAAAATACTAACTATTATTTAAGCAAGTTACTCAAAATTTCTGAAACAGTCTTATCATTACATTTAGAAGTAATTTTAATTTACAGACTTTTAACACTTTTCTTACTGAAAACCTAATGGCTTAAGTGTAGTGCAACATTTATTCAAACAGCAGTTGATTTTCAGCTTGAAGTTTGCCTTATATTAATTATTGATTAAGCTAGTTAAAAGGTATTTATTAACTTAATGATAAATGTACGAGGAAAATGGGAAAAATATTGAAATATTGAAAATTCATCTACTATAATTCTGAAAACATTTGTTTTTATGAAGCATACGAATATAAGACGAATTACATTACTTAATATTAAAAAAACTTTAATGCTTAATAAATGTAAGAAAACAATGTATAAATTTATTAAAAATTAATTAACAGCTCTGATAAAATGGGCCTTGATTAAAAAATAGCACTCTGCTTTCTTGTAATCCATAAAACTTTATTCAAGTACATTAACATTAGAAGATGTAAAAAAAATCATCTAAGTAAAAAAACAATTGTAGACGTAAGAAATTCTTAAAATATTAATGTTAATTATAGTGTTCATATAACGGTTAGTATTAGCCAAATAAGCTTAAAAGCAGCATATTTTACATTATACCAAATTTAATCACTGTTACTCAAATAAATATAAACAAATTCATAATCATAGAGTATGTAAACAGCATCAATAAATATTACTGGTACTGTCTGAGAGCAAAGGTTCATCAGAAATAAACATTTTATTTCACTTGACAGGAGTAAAATTAATGCAGATAATGCTGTCTATGAATTTATGACATATTTATTTTACCTTTGCTGAGTATTTTTTTAATCTTTGACTTCCAGTAATACAATAAAAATTAGGAAAATTAATTCCAAGTATTACTAAAGTTATCCTTAGTTTTTTCATAGCGTCTAAGTTTGTATCTTCTAGAAAAAGTTCTAATTGGTTTCAGTTTTGTTTGGTGATGCGTGTTTTTAAATGTCCCATTCCCTCCGAAATACCCAAAATGTTTTAAAACATTATATAAATGTGAGTTTTTGAATGGACATCTATCATTATGGGAAAGTCATAACCATTTTTAATTCTAAGAATTCTTTTTGAGTACATAACATATTTTAAGGCTAAAGATTTTAAAACAAATTATGTATAATAGGTTATCAAAGTATTACATGCCATTTTGGTTCAGTTAGCTGAGCTTTAAGAATAATTCTGCTTATAACCGTTCTGTTTATAACTGTTCATAAAAGCTGTTCTGCTTATAACTCTTAACAAAGTACTGTTTTGAAAATTGATAAATGATTTTATCAGTTTTTAAATTTATTTCCTTTCGATGCTTTTATTTTTTAACACACGCTAAAAATACGCTTAACGTTGTAGGGTTTATATTTATTTTAACTAACATTTATTTTAAGTTTAAGCTATCTTTCCTGTCAAGCCTTTACTTTCCCTTGGAATTGCCAATGCCAGAGTATGTAAATTTTAGTAGAACGCGCAGAGTATTCAAATTTCTAGCAGAAGTAATTTTGAGTTAAATAGAAGAGAAACGAGATTTGTAAGTGTGCTTCTTGATTCATGTGCGTGAAGGTTGCTTGGTAGAAATTTAAGAACCGCGCGTTTCGGCCTGTGTGCCTACTTCGGCAGTTAGTTGAATCTTTCAACTTCTCAATCCGAAAATTTGCCGAATCTCAGCTGTATCTTAGAACGCGGTTAAAATAGTTACAATTATAGAGCCTCGTAGATAGTGACTTCGTTAGTTATGCATCCTGTTATTTATTTTTAGTTGTACTTTTCTATTTTTGTTACACCGCCGGGTCGGCGTAGTTTGTGAGCGTCAAGTGAACGCAACTGTAATTTCTAAAGTGAAATAAAAAAGGGATTAAACCCTTCTTACGAGTTTGTGTAATCTCCAGTTCATAGCAGTCACTATTACTGTTACGGACAAGTTGGGGCCACGCAACATCACAACGTGAACTCTGTAACTAAAAATAATTTATCTTCTCTTATTATTTTAAATTAGATAACGAAATCTTGCAAATTATCATTTTCATCAAATAATTATTAGCATATGAAAACACAAGTTTTTATAAAATATTGTAATAATATCCATAGAGTTTGAACAGTGAAGAGTTTGGATTCACAACCTTAATGTAAAAAAAGTTTTGAAGAATATATCACATATTTTAACATGTATTGTGTGGTATTATTTGATTTTTTAATCTATTTTGAAACATGAGCCTCTCTTTTCCGAACGCACTTAAAACTTTTTATGAAGAACTCTTTTTTGCGATTTAACGATAAATTACGAGTTTATTATTACCAACATTAAACTTATTACCCAGAAGGTAACGCTGTACTACTTCTTACTTCAACTATACCGTGTGTTTTTAAAAGTCAAATAACTACAATATTTATCAAAATATTAGTGGCAGTTTTTTTAATATAGCTATAGAACATTTTAATGCAGGACAATTTTTAATGAACATTTTCCTTGTAAACTGAGAAGGTTATACAAAACAATGGAAAGTTAACGCTTAAAAACTTAGTACTGCTTAAGAGTAACTTTATAAGAAAATCACCTGTAACTTTTTCAGACATATCTTTTGGGATTTTTCTTAAGAAAGGTGTGTTTTACAGATATAATTACTTGCTATAACATTACAAACAAAACACCTGTATCTTGTAAATCTCTGTATGTTTAATAATGTGCCTATAATTATTACTTAAATATCTCATAGGATCCTCGTTTCCAAGAGTTTCTTAAATAATTTTTTACAGTATAACATTATGAAGAAACTGCATAAGCTAAGTATTTGGAATACAAAAAAATAACCTTAAATTACTTGAAAAAAAACGGAAACTACAGTTCTGCTAAAAACATAAACTATAGAACTCTGATCTATGGAGAAATGTATTGTGATTCAAAAAATTAACAATCAGAGTAATTCCTCAGTTAGAACGTCTTTAAAAATAGGAAACATTAGCAGCTGATTACAAACCTGACTGTCGTCTACCAAAAGCATAACAGAGGCAACCATTATGTTTTGATTGGTGATGTCTTGATTTGTGACAGGTCCTATTATCATTTTGAAAGGGAAAATGATTAGCAGTGGCCATGTAACTATCTTTTCAAAATAATTATATTCTTGTTCAGAGAGCTATAAATATCCACTCGATTACATAGTTATTACAGTGTACAACTTGCACATCTTTCCTAGGCTTCGCAATCACCGCATTTGAACATATCGAGGCACCTTGGTCATTGCATTGGAGATTAAGAAATGGACTTTAATATAATCTGGCTTCTCTGAACACGGCAAAGCGAGCAAAAGCCTTTCGTGTGGGACTTAATAAGGACTGCTAGTTACTTGCTATTTGAATATGACGCGTACAGTCCGCACGCGTACAGTCTATATATAATAAAGTCTATATATAATAAAGTATATATAGACTGTACGCGTGCGGAAAGAGACGACTTCGAGGAGGACTTCTAAGGGAAAATGAATCGCATTCATTTTACACATAAAAAGTGAAAAACCACGAAAAACAACCCTGTAGCCAGCGTGTTTGCCTACGTTCAAACTCGGGACGAGCTACCAGTATTCAACAGCCTTTATCCACTCGGCCACTGGTAGAGCAACTTTCCAAAGGAAACTGACTCTTTTATATTACAAATCAAGGATTTTGCATGAGAAATAAAGTAACATGCAGTTAACCGTCATCTAGGATTTGTATGCGTCTAATCAAAGGACAAAAGCTATTTAATGGTAAGGTCACTGTTATGCTCTTCATATCGCTTTTTCAAGATACTTGCATTATTTTCTATAATTCTTGTAGAGAAAACTAGGAAAGTTTCTGATTAAAGAACAATAAATAAACTGCAGTTCTTACGCAGGATGGAATACTTAATACAAGATAATTTGTTGTGAATATTTTTTACGTAATAAAAAAAATGAAAATTCTTTTATGCAGTAAAATATATTCAGCATACTTTGAAAAATTCAGGTTAAGGAGCAACAAATATATGCAGTTCCTTGCACTACTGCTAAACAAAAATTGAGTAATTTAAGTCTCTTCAAATTAATTTTGAAAAATGCAACATTTCACGAAAAAAAAGGGAACGTGTGCCAAAAAATAAATATTTGACATTGGAAAAATACCTTTCATTTAAATAGACAAAAAGGGACAGCATAATTTTTCTCTTTTCAAATTTCCATGAAAAAAAAAAAAGAGATGGATTTGAAACCTACGTTATTTTAAAGAAACTTGTTACAAAAAAAGGAAACATCTGCCGAAAATTAGATAGTTGTGACAGAAGCAGTTTTCGAGTTGCATAAAAAGCAACTGATGTAATTCATAGCAAAGCATCACTGATTTGCATAAATACACAACTCAGTTAATCAAGTCAGAGAAATACAACCGATTCTGATTCTAGCGTTTCTGCACGTAAAGCGAAAAAATTTTTGAATTGCCCTACCTCCTCAAATTGTACAATAATGATAAATCAGAGGAAAAAATTATTTTTAGCGTCTGTATTGAAACGAACTTTTGGGAGTAAATTTAAGGTAATAACGAAACAACCGCTTTCAGTAGTGATGAACATAGATTCTTCACATAAAGCAAAACACAGATGAAGCATTTTTCCTCTAAAAAGTGTTCCTATGCTTTCGATTTTTAAATTGAGGAATTCATTAAAATTAATACGTTTTCTGAATTATTCATGCAAAGAAAAACGTCTTTTTGTTTTAGCTAACCAACACGATTTATTTATTTCAGAAAAAATTCACCTGCACTACCTAGCCGTTTGAAGTGCAAATTGGCTAACGCGCCATCATGGATAGCGCGCTTCAAATCTTTACTTTTTGCAGTCAACAAAACACCTTTCTTGATTAGCTATATCAAGGGTTTGGAGCAGAAAAAGAAGACCGCTTTATTCCTTTAAAAAGGAAAAATGCATTAAATGTACTGTTGCTAGCATGCTCTAATTTTTAGCATAAAAAGTCATAGATTATGATCAGTTATTAAGAGAACATTGGCTTATTCTTGACTTTTCGCATTTTTACGTGAATTTGTTTTATCAAAAAAACTGCAACTTTTAGAAATATGCTAATGAGACATTAACTCATACGTGAACGAGTTTTCCGATTGGATAAGAAAATCCTTTTGAATTTATTTAAAAGGCAAATAACCTTTCCTAAAATTTTAATCAGTTTTAAATAGAGATGTTAAATTTGGTTAAAGTTATTTTAACGAAAATCTTGTCCTTTCCACATTAAAAAAAAGTAATTTTCTTTTGTCTTGTCTAAAGAATAGATCACAGAAAGATATGTTAAAAATAACAGCTCATATTGTTTCTATAGATGGTATATATTGAGCAATTTGTATTTTACATAAAGGAAAACTATTTTAAATATATTAATGATGCTGTATCACTTGTGGAAGCAAGAACTGCAGATATTCCAATTTTAAGTTGAAATTATGCTAAAATTAATTGAACTGTTAAAATCTGATTTTTAGTTAGGATAACCTTTGGAGATTTCAGCTACAAATATTTAGTGTAATGAGATGCCTCTGTTATGTGTTGCAATCTTTCAGCGGTAATTTAAATTTTATTGAAATCAAAGGAAAGAAAAGTGAATAGCCGAAAGATAATTTTGAAAGAAGCAAATCTAATTAAATTAACAGAAGTTATAAATTTAACTTTCGTGAAATTGCTAAACCTAAACTCTTATTAGAATAAGTAATAGCCTTCTCATTTGTGAAATAATAAATTGATTTATTCGTGTGAACCTTTCTTCAGGATAATATTTAAATTGTATCGGGTGGCTCAAGAGAAACTGAATCCAAAGCAAGTGAAGTCTCCCATATCCAGTTCAATCTGTCTTTGGCCACCTTATATAATATCGTATTACTGTCCATGCGTCTCTTGGCTTGGGTTTGGTTTATTTTGGGCTACCCTGTATAATATTTTTTAAAAAAAATAATGTTAATTATATGAAACTAGAAAAGTCAGACTCATTCAAATGAATATCTTTGACACTTTAATATGCTTTCTTGAATTAAGTCTTGAAAAGAAAGGTAATAAATTTTGTGTGCCACCTGCAGTTAGTTCAGTATTTTGGAAAATTAGCAGTTCTTTATCACTAGAAATAAATCACATCTATATCTCATTATTCACAGAAAACATCGAAACTATTGTTGCATTATTCAGCTAGCATTCTTCGTATTCAATTTACTCATATTTAAAAAGAATTGAAATTTTAATAATTTTCGTTATTGTTTTCACACATCATGAACCGACTTTCTTTTCGCACATGAATTGATGATAATCCATGAATTAATGATAATTATTTCAACATCGAATTTATGTTTCTTTATGTAATTAGAGTCTCAGCTCAGATTTAAATAATTTGAAACTATATTTTACCTTAAATACTCAGAATTCAAAGCATCTGAGAATTTTATTCGAAGGCATTTTTGTTGATTACTGAATATGCTACCATATTTATCAGTATTAATAAATATAAAAGCACTGAGTAATACTTTCTTCAACTTCAAGATTAACTTTGCTGAAAATATAGATGTTTGTGCTACAAGATGACAGAAATGTTTTAGAAATATATGGCACTATTTAAAGTTTAAAAGATAACTACGCTTTAAAAGGGATACCAAACTTAATCTGACCACTAAATGTAAAAATTTAGAATCATATACATTTTGCAGTTATTTGAAGAAAAATATTTTTGCTTTGTAAATATGTACATTTTAATTTGAAAATATATATTTCTAATATCAGAATTTAAAATAACAATATTAGAAGGTATGTACTCTTTGTAAAATTAAATGTAACATTCCATGTTTTTAGCATTCAATTCTGAATGTGAAATTTCATCTCACAAAACATTTTAACTATTAACCCAAGATTTTACGTCTATGTTAATTATCCTTAAACATTTTTAAAATAACAGAAATTAAAACTTTCCACTTCTGAAAAGCTAATACGCCAAAGCATTCAAAAACTTTTTCTATTAATCTTCAAAAACGTTTTAGAATTATAGTTTTATTAATTTTCAACAGTCATTCATATAGAAATCTTTAAAAATATTTTAGAATAGCACTGTATTCCGTTATTAAATCTATTTCAATTTTAGAATCATTTACATGCAGTCGTAGTATTTTTACTTATTATGAACCAATGTGAAATTAATATTTTTTGCAGTATGGTAAAATTTCCTTACTTAATAAAAATATTCATTAATTTTTTTTTTCATTTGAGTGTTAAGACAGTTTATTCGTTGTTGCAGATAGTTTTTTAATATATAATGTAATTAATTCCCCTACATTAAATGTAAAGTTAGATTATTAATTATGTAAAACCAAACAGCTCAGTTTAAGACAACATATAACATTATATAGGGGATCCTAATGGCAATCATCTTGTATGTGTGTTATGCATTAGAGAAAAGCACGAAATTGTTCAGAAGAGCTGGTCAGCTCCAAAAGCAGCACTAGTGACCCGTGTCATGAGATTTTAGCCTCTAGACTGCTGTTGACATCGATATTGATGGCAAAATAACTCTTTAAATTTCTTAAAGTTCATTTCAGTTTTCACAAGGTAATTCGAAATGATTTAGGAATTTTCAGCTCTTTAAAAGGTTACTTTCAATGCTAACTGAAAAATACTGATGTATGCAAAAATACTGATGTTTCATATTTTTAATACTAAATCCATTTAAAAAATTAAAGCTAAAATTGATTAGAGAATCTTTAGAATTATGAAGTTAATTCTTCATGGACTTAGGATTCTTTTCCCCTAAGAAATTTAGCAGAATAAAGAGCAGTAATGAAAAATTAACTCTGATCACAGATAATTTTCAAAATCCAAATAGCAAATAAAAATAAAAATCGGTCAGAGAATCTGAAGAATACTTTTTAATTCTAAGGGAATTTAAAAGATGTAATTTCTAAAATGATTAAGGTCTTTGTGTAGCAAAATTTAGAACAATAATTAGAAAGTAACCGAAATCCATGTTCAGATACCTGTTAGACAGTTTTCTGAAGAATCTGAGAAAATATTCTCCCCTCCTTCCATCAACAATATTTATAACTAAATTTGTATTATAAAAAGCAACTGATTTTTTTCTCTTAAGGATCCAGGTCCTTCTGTGATTCGTATGAAAATGCATATTTTGCTTCATCTTGGAATTTTCGCGAAGCTGCAATCGGCGATGACTAATGCTTCATACACTGCGCTGACTTTCCTGAACACGGCTGCATTTAAATAGCACTTGTCTGTAAATAGCACTTGTCTGTTAGATTAAATATTTTCAGGAAATCATGGACCTTTAAATCTTCCTATTATTGGACAGTTAAAAACGGATACGGTATTGTTGCACTATATATTCAGTTTTAGTTCAAAAAACTTGGATTTAAACAATTTGGATTTCAAAATATTTGCTTTGCGGACAAACAGGAATATAGTATTTTTTCGTAATGACGAAATAGTCAGAACAAGGACTGCATAATTGTTTATAGTCTGGATTAGTATTATTGATCTATTCTCCTTGGCTCAAATCTCTTGTTTGTGTATTTAGGTATGCTTTAATTCTAGACATAGTTATTTATATAATATTTATTTATAAGTGAGTAATATTTATTAATAAGTGAGTATTTTTATGCTTACGTTCCAGGCAGATACACGGTGATCTGGTTATGTATGAATTCTTTGAAATCAAGAAAATTTAGCAAATGAAATAATTTTCAAATTCGCGCCATACAAGCCGAGAGCATGACATGCATATGAATCTTAATACCGAATTTGGAGTGATCCCTTTTGTAAAGAGCATGATAATCTGTCATAAAACAAACTTCTGAGCTCTAAACCAGAAAACTCTTCTGATACAATCATCACTTTCAAAATCATTAATAATATCTTGTTTTTACTTAAAATCAGGGTTGTGAATGTTCCAGAACTTATTTTCATAGATTATATAAATCATAATAAAGAAATATGCGGTTGTTTAAAGCGCGACGTGGCAATAATATAGTTTCTTGAATTCTCTCAGATTCGTATAATGCTTTTCAAAAATTTCTCCATTATATTTAACTATTTAGGTACACATAGTAGTACCCCAAAAGAAAAAAAAATAATGTCTATGAACTAAAGCATGCCAGAAAAGTGCAACCTAGCAGGTAACTTCTCGGCCACTGAAGTTTGTGCGTGATTATTATTTTTGCAAAGCAAGAGTGCCATAGAAATCTATCAGATGACAAACCAAATGTGTTCGCCAGAGGTCACATCAGAGTCTCCATGAAAGTGGGCTGGTCGTAACAAAGAATCACTTGTCACGAGGGCTCGAAATGAGAGTACACTCAAACAAAATTATTACCAGTGGTTCTAATATGACGTATATAACCCTCAAGAAGGAAGTTGCCAGCTTAGAATGATGACTTTTCGGAAGAACCACGGGATCCACCTACCCACATCTCCTAGGCATATAACTGTTGCAAACATCATTGCAAAAAGGCTAATAGACCCTAAACTTCATTGCCTGCTTCCCTTCCGATGTCCGCTTCGGATTTAGGCATATACAGCAACGCTTCTAGAATATCGAGCACGAAGTTTGAAACAATAAAGTTTGGGGCCATTTTATGTCCAACGCCCGATCACTGTTTTCATTTTGTTCAAATGAGCGAAGCATTCATATTCGGAGGAGGTCTGGCCAACGGTGCTTTTACCCTCTCTCAGAAGTGGCATTCACATCATTCACATCTCGCACTTCATTCACATCTCGCATTACGAATGAGAAAGTCGTCGTCTACTATTTCTGGTCACTTTTTTATGATATTTTGCAGTAGCTGAATATCGGATGTTGCGTTGACTGTCATTTGTTGTATTTATGGTACGTGCTGCAGCTTTCGTAAGGAGCCATCTTTTAGCAATGAATGTTCATCTGTCCCTGGCAAACATCATCAGGAAAAGTCTGCAGAATGTCTTATGCCTTCCTTGGACTATACGTTTCAGACTTTTCTCCAACTAAACACGAACTGGAAACGTTAAAACGCCGCTTGCAGTTGTCAGGGAACGCCCATGAATAATTATGGAACATTTAGCTTAACATTCGATGTCTGTAAAACTCCAGGCCACATCTAAATCCATGCAATGCGGCCAAAGAAAACTGTACATCAAGCTAATATATACTGGTTCTGTATCTGTGTTTATTCAATAAATAACCTTATTGTTATAAAACTTTAATCATTTTTTGTCGCCACAATGCTCATGCCAAATTTTATCAGGACAGAATATTTTTTTCTAAATTAACTGCTGTTCATGACATAAAGAGCGTATACTTTTTAGAATGAATAACACATTAATATTTAATCATCGGACTAAAAATGAAAGGTAACAAAGTTTATTAATGAAGAATGACAGGTATTTCATTCTTTCGCAATTCGATGGGAGTGATCAGTATCAAAACAATCTTTCGGCACCATTCTGTCAACATCATTTGTTCGTTTCTTGTCCTCTGTCACATTATTTTAATTTTTAGAGTTTTAAGTATTGATAAACTGAAATTACTTCCAAATCATAAACTCTTAAGTATTCAGCACATTAAACTAATTTATTATTCAAGCATTTAAAAGATTACGTTTGCATATCGCTAAAATTGTCCATTTTATGAATTTTCTCACAAATTATTATACTTATAGAGTTTGACTGGCTTTGGTAACATAAACTAGCTTCAAACTCTTAACAGACTTGGAGCGAATTATCGCTTCGTCTGGAAAGAACTACAGCCTTAAGAAAGTTTAAAAACAACATTTATGTTAAATCAGAACGTCAACATAAACTAACGAATCATGCTTAACAAAACAACCACCACTTGTGGTGATGAAACTTAGAGTAACATTCAAATTTAAAACTAAGGCTAGTAGTCAAGGGCTACACATGCGATTTAACTCTAAATTGGCTGAAAACTTCTTACCGGGGTAACAAATTAAGTGACGGTTGGAATAAGACAAAGCCGAAGACATAAAATCTTATCAGAAGTAGCGAAATCTAGTAACCTGGCCTCGAGAGTCAGAATACGCTCTGTCTTACATTTCAAAACCCTCGACTTAAATTCTGTCTAAACTATTCGCATTCTGGTGAGGAAATGGGAAGGAGAAGTGACAGTAAATCTAAATCATGAAGTAACTGTATATTCAAATGATAAAAACTTACGTGCTATATATGTTAAATTCAAGCATTGCAAACGCAGCTTTATTCTGGCAAAATTTTATCGTTTTTTATTATATTGAACTTGGAGCTCTAAATAATCGTACAACTGCATCAAGTAAGATATGAATGCTTCTATTTTAATTCAAAGCTAGAAATAATAAATTTTATATAGAAAGATGGTAGAAGTCAAGATGGGTTTCTTACATTAAACTGTTATTTGAGTCCAAATGTCCCAAACAAAAACTTTTGGAAGAAATGCAAATAAATTCTCCACAAATGATAAGCAGAAGAGGCGTATAGTTTCACAGATCCGAGAGTTTATTTTCTCAATACTATATTGTAAGCAACCACAGTATTCACTCGTTTTATTGTGGAGGATTGAAACCTAACCAGCATTCTAGGTATACTTGTGCATAAACATTGTTAGTGAAATGAAGCTGCAGTCGTTGTGTGTGTGCGTGTCCTAAAATATTGATCCTAATCGTACGCTGGACTTTAAATACCGAGTTCACAAGTAAGGTAGGATTTTATGAAAAACGTTTTAATACAGTAGATGGCATAATTTTGAAATTTTAAAATCTAAATTTACACTTTGTCAGCGTAAAGAAAATATTTCGGTTAGAAAAATTATTAAGCTTTGTTGATAAAATGCGAGAACTGTACTTTTACATGAAAATTTCAAAATGGTCTGAAATGAGTACCAACAGATGGAATGGCTTGAAATTTTGCGTGAATATTTGTAATGCAATACAGTTTTGTTTGGCAGAAAAGAAATAGTAAAACAAATTTGCGCAAAGATATATGGTGCTTTTTTACGACGGAAAGCACTGCAAAGGAAACAAACACTCACGAGTGTTATAAGGCATTCTTTAGCATGCGGTTCTTCGCTTTCTGAGTTATCTGAAATTACAAAATAATGTACTTATACCGGGAGTTGAGTGTTCAAGGGGAGATGTTGTAGTCGAAATGCATGTTGGCTAATTTTGTTTTCTGTTAAATTGGTAACGTTTTCATTACACACAACTTTATTTTAACTTTATTTAACTCCAATGCCAAAAATCAAATGATTTTATGTTTGGCGAACGGGATGGCATATTATATGAGAATGGCAGCTGAATATTCTTTCACTTCTAAAATGACAGCTAAACATCCGCTTCACTTGAGGTACGATATATTGTGGAGCCTCATCTTACATAATAATAAAATTATCCAAACCATGATGCTCTAGCATCATCGTCATAATATAATTTTTCAAAAGTGATTCATAGCGATGGTCCTTGACAGACACGTTGGCAAGGTGCGGCAATAAATGCTGTAAGGTGCGGCAAAGTGCAGCAATAAATGCTGCTGTAAAATAAGCATCATGCATTGATCTTTGGAGTATTTTAAACTTGTACCTGATGTAATGCACTTGGGTTTTCGGTTGCCCAAATTCTGCCTTTTTGAATACTAACAGTACCATTGAATGCGGAAAAGTGCTTCGTTTGTTCTCAAAATATTCCAGGGCTCTTCACCGTCAACTTTCAGCGCAGCAAGGTTTGAACAGTGAACATTTCTTGCGAATTCTTTTTCAAATGTAACAATCCTTGAATACGGATAAACCTCGTAAATATAACATTCTAAGTGTGTTTCAAACAGCAGTCGAGGCACTGCATTTGAAGGTATCACGATTGGCAGTGCTATTTGCCGCTACTTGTAGATTAATTAGCATTAACACTTTAGCTACTATCTAGCTTTCGAGGGGTCTTCCATTCCCTGAGAGGTTTGATGTCCAAAGAGCCAGTCTTTAAAATTAAAAAATTATTTTATTTAAGTTTTTTGCAGATATATGATCGGAATTCGACATTGTCAACACTCTAACCTTTTGAATAGTAACTGTTAGTTTTGATAACAGCACTGTCATAAGACAAAAGTACTGTCTTCGATGACAGATTCATTGTGAAAGCACAATTCATATCTTTCGCAAATAATGAAAATCACCTTTTAATTGTTCTTCTGCCATCACAAGTAAAAGCTTCTTTCGTTTTAGCAGCATTCATGTAAAATTTCAAGCTATTCTGACCGATGTTGTTGCTTCAAACTTTTCTGACCAATGTTCAGATTATTTTGAACTTTAACTGACTCACCCTGCATATGTAACAATAATATAATGTTATGAAATGCCCAGCTGTGGTAAGATAGCTTCCCCGCAAAATGGGTTTAGAGTTGTCAAATTTGGCGCGAAATCCCCCATTTGGCGACAAAATTTGCAAAAATGCCATAGACGGAGCGAGAAAGTTCTAGAACGAATTCTTACCGGTTTGCATCAGAATGTTCTCGAACGCAGACCAAAAGCTATATAATCCCTCCTTGTGCACGGCATAGCAGTATATCTTCAGTTTCTCGTGGAGAGTACCTCGAGTGTGTTGAGCTTCGAGAACGATCGACAGAGTAGGGAGCTGTATTCAGTGTTTTGCCGTGAAGCTGTCTTCACTGTTATAGCCTGATAGTCTTAAGGCTGCGTGCTGATTGTTTCAGCATGTTTGTCGTAGTTTTTCGACGACTGTTAACGTGCTTTTGGAACTGTCCTGTGTAATACTGACGAATAAAATGTGTTTTGATTCTTCATTAATTCATGATTGTGTGTTGAACCTTCATTGTCATCAATCACTCCAAATCCACGAACCCGTAAAAGGCAACAATAATTTACAAAGAAGCAGACACAACCCCAGAAGCCCAAAATGCTGTGTTGTAAACTAGAAGTGAATGAGACATTAAAATAGATATCAGGCTGCTAATAATGTAATAAAAGTCAGATATATTAGAAACGAACTTTAACTGCGAATATTTTTTATTTTCCTAAAGAAAGGAATTAATTAAATAGATTTCCCCCTATCTATTCATATCTATCTGTACCCCTTTCGCACTAATTTCGCTAACATTTCTGTTGAAAACATAGAGGACGCATCTTAGTAATGAGAATGATTGACTTAATTAAGCATTTATTTCTTCTTCATAGTCAGAGTTCAATTCTAAAACTTCTCAGTAGTTGGCTATATAGTTTCAAGTGGTTAAATGGTTAAGATTATTAAACACTGGTAGTTTGATGCAGATTTGAATGCTAGCCAGAGGAATAGTTGAGTGGTGTGTTCTGATGCATTCAAATAAACAAATAAACAAGAATCTACATTATATAAGATTTTGTTTATATTTTTATCTATAGTAATTTGAATGTATGAGTGTGTATCTTTTTGAACCGTTTATTTAGGTGCATAATATACAAGCGTATAATTCAAAGTAACCGACCTGGTTCGAAGCGCTTTTTCAAAATATTTGTTATAGTTCTGAATTTATGAGACTTTTTAGTGGCTTGCACTTACTCTTAAATATAATTACTGAAAAAGTTTAAAAAAATTCATTATTTGTGAAATTTACGCAAAGCTGAAAATTTTACATCGGAATTAACAAAAGTGTCAACCACACTGACAAGAAAATATAGATGATAAAAACATGTTTTTGACTTTATCTAATATATACAAAGCATAGAGTGAAGTAGAATAATTGGAAAATATTGATTCAAAATGATTGAAGGTATGGCTAAATATGTTAGTCAACATACAAAATTTTAAAAAAAGTACATACACTACTGAAGGAAAACTTATATAATTTAAATTCTGTAAGACTAATTTTTTAATTCTTGATCTACATCATGCATAATAACATACAAACTCTGTGTGCAAAATTTCAACCGATTCTATAAGGAACTTCGCATTTAAATTTCTCGGATTAACATTACATGACATATATACACAACCCAACAAATGAGAAAATTTCATAATAAAAATACTTTGCCAGATTCTCCAGACTAACTAAAATGCCTAAAATCATTTAGTTAAATAACATAAAAAGGGGTGAAAACTTCATTTACAATTTGCTCTTTAAATTTTCACTTCCACTGTGGCAAACAATAACTTCCGGTTTCTCGTCTCTTAGGAAAATTGTTATATCTCCACTTCTAATAAACATATCAAAAAGTGAAAAGTTTAAAATCGTTTTTGATAGCTAAGAGTGGCCTTTAAAAATTTGAAATAAAAAAATTGAGATTTTTAGTAAAAATTGGCCTTTTGAACGAGATCGGTTACCTCAAAGGGTTTGAAAATGAATAAGAACTTCAAATGAAGTGGAAATTCAAATACATATATTGTAGAGACATTAGGATTTTTTGGAAGCCAGAGAGATGTAAAATTCGCAACCGCCTTCGCCGGGAATCGAACCACGGATTTCTGGAATACCGGCTCAACGTGCAGAACCACTACACCACGAAGGACGCTAGGAAAGTGGGAGAAACACCTTATATACTCCCCTTTTTAAAGGGGGACTAGGGTTTTAGGGGACCTAGCCGTCAAATCCTGGATGTGGAGAATCATCATCCACAACCCTTTTAGTTCGGGCGCCACTGTAGAGACATTAGGTTTATTGGAAGCATAAAAGATGAAAAATATGCAACCGCCTTCCCTGGGAATCGAACCACGGACTTCTGGAATACCGGCCCAGCGGGCAGAACCACTACACCACGAAGGACGCTAGGAAAGTGGGAGAAACACCTTATAATGTAACCTCAACACCAAACACAAGTTTTCTCCAATAACAGACATCCAATATGAGACCACTAACAGACATTTGGAACTGTAGTAACTCTTATTGCAAATGTTGAGAAACAATTGCTCATTTGGATTACCACATTGCGTCACAAATTCCATAGTAATTTATAAAAACAGGAAATTTATATTTAAGGAAATAAACATTTAGCATCTGTTAACAGAAAAGAGAAGCAGTTCATACAATAACATATTAAACTGTATCATAAAATTTAAAATTACATTTGTAACGCTTATTTTATTCTTGAACTGTATATAAGAATAGAAATTACCTATGCGCTATTACGCGTATAATTGTGATGTGTCGTAAAAAATGAATTTGGATGTTGACATTACGTAAAATGCTCTAGCAAACTATACTGCATACGTATCATCAAATGGCGTATCGTCAAATCAAAATTACTAGCATCTGTAATACTTTGGTAGCTAAACAGCACCGAGTAGATTAATGCAAGTTTAACCCGTTCAGTGCCGCTCCCGAGTTAGCTCGGGCTTACCGAGTTAAAACGCGGCACTGAAACAAGTTAAAGCCGATTATGAGTTTATTTGTCCACCTAGTGGCAAGGTGAGGAAGATCTATCGGTACCAAATTCTCCTAAATGAAAGATTTTGTTTAAAAAAGAAGAATAATCTAGAGATTCAGTAAGCGCATTATGCAAAGCAGTGTTTCAAATGGAAGACGACTGTATGAATTCCACTTAGAAACTCCTCCACGAAATCAGTCAGTTCTTCTCACAACAAGTAACTCTCGAATACTAAGGGGCAATTACTGATAGATCATCCGTTGTTAACCTGTATGACGGCTCCTACAGCCAACAGGAGCCTTCAGCTTTGAGATGAGAAAATAAATTTACCCAGTTCCATATTAATTTTGATGAGGAACAACATCGTCTATTTCTACTCATACTTCTTTTGCCTTCTGAAAGGTATTTTCGCATCGACGGATATTAAGTGCTCCTATAGTCACAAATATCCATGCCTTAAGAAGGATTCTAATCCCAGTGATGGCCTGGCAGACGGCTGGTTTACATCCCACCACAGTTAAGTAGTTAAATACTGGTTGTTCGACATAGTTTAGGTTCAGTCTCGGGAAAAAAAGGCTAGCTGCATGGTTAGTTTTCGTGTTTTTCGCCATGTGTAACATGAATATGAATCAGTTTCCCCAGAAAGTCCTCCACAGAAGCATAGGTCCCTAGACATATAGCCCTTGTGGCTTTGCCATATTCAGAGTAACATAACATGGTTACCGCTAACTTTCGTACTGTCCAGGACGGTAGTATCAGCAAGTGGCAACATTCTTATCTTATTTTTGTTCTTAAAAGCTCACCAGTTTCTATCTTTTATGAAATTGTTATAATGCTCTTCGAGATAACTTTTGAAATTGGTTCTCAATTATACTAATTACAAAAGAAATGAACAACAATTTAGCATTTTGTGCGGCGAATTTCTTTCTTAAACATAAAAGTTTCATTTTTTTTAAATTTATGTTTTGGCAAGTTCCTGTTCGCTTCACTAGTTTTTAATTGTAATTCTTCACCCGAACACAGAATTCTTTCAGATTATTTTAGAATCTACGGAAAGCTTAGCGAATACTGTTTCTAAGAAAGAAGAAATTTATCTTTATTTTAGCACTGGGTATAAATATAACAAATTACGTGGTACTTTTTTTCTTTTTTTTTCCCGCCCTATTCAAGAAATTTTCTCTAGTTCAGACTGGGACGAATTTTTTCACATTTTACATAAAAGGAGCACAGAAACTCTTGCGTAAATACAACCAATCTTATTAAAATACTTTCTTTTTTCCACTAACATTTTCCGCAAAAATACAATTCTTTTGTAACTGCGGTGAAAAGAAAACAGGCATGAATGCCTCAAAAATTAAAAAAAAAGATGCAATGAAGGGAAAAAAACATTTTTTTCCCTCTTACTTTAGTTTTTAATACAACATCAGCGAACCGCTGTAATTACATTTTCTGAGCAAGCCGAAAATTTATTCCACTCACACTAGTATGCAAAAAGGAAATTATAGTTTAAGCTGTCACGGAGAAGAGAAAACGCATAAAAGAGAGGAAAAAAAAACCTCGAAAATTATTAAAAAAATAATCTTTGAAACAAAACCGTCTAGCTGGCTTGATGTTCGTAAACCTTATATGGAAGAGGCTGGGGAAAGGGAGGCGAAATTCCTAAAGAGGATGAAACAAAGGGAAAGAAGGCCCTGGGGGAAAACCTATCCAAGCTTTGCCACTGCTCTACACTGTTAAACAGGAACGAACGAGAAAAACATTTTAATCCGTTGCCTGCTATGACAATTTTCACATACACACAATTTGAATAATGAACTCGAATTAGAGAAAATGAGACTAAGATGATATAGTAAAAAAGTCTCTTTAGAGAGCGCTACTTCTTGATGCTAGAGGGGGGAAAAAAGTGTTCTCCAGATGATGTTTGCGCCGGTCTTATAACGCGTAAAAACAAATCAAGCGTAAATATTTATCCAAAAATAAAACGCATTCGACCTTCCTTTCTTTTGGACAGTATGCAAATATTTTCACGATTAGAAACTGCGAGAAAAGTATCGCTCAACCACTGCAAACGCAATAGCAGAACCACGTGAAATTTTCTCTCTGTATCTGCAGCGTTTCGTTAAACCTTTAAAAACTCATTTGTATTTTAAAATATCAATCTGAGTTGAAAAGGGGAAGAAAAGAAAATGAATTCATCCCTCCTGAATCTGTTAGAAATAATAAACTATCGAAGTTCTTTTGTTTTAATGATTTCTGATAAGTTAATTAAGTGGCGCAAAAATGGCGTTATATGTATTAAATAAATATGTTCTTCATTTACATTAGCGTCGCAACCAACAGGTAGCAAATAAAATCAAATTCGAATTAATGAAGCCTGAGTTTCCTCTTTTCTGTTCTCCCGAGCAATGCTTGCATTGTTAATCTCTCCTCGTTGTGATTTCAATAAATTTGGCAATTTGTTCTTCATTCAGAGGGATAATGAATCAAAGAACTTCAGAACCCAACCAGAAACTGCACTCTAATCACAAATAGCCTCGCCAAGTCCTGCCGTTTACAGCTGCAGTTCCATTTTTGCGAATGAAGCTAACAGTAGCAGAGGGCAATAAATTCTTATCTGGAGCTCTTTGAAAAATGAATTCGACGTTTGCGAACGACTAAAGTTGTTTTCATTCCAAGGTCATGGCGCTTAGCTAATTAATGGGAAGTCTATTTGTATCTTGATGAATGAATACGCTGTTTGCGTCGTACGCGTAAAGTCATTCTGCTGGGATTCTTTTTACTTCACTGGGTAGCACTTAATAATATCACTTAGGAAAGCATCACTATCGTACCTAAATACCGAATTTCACGTTTAATTATGTGTTGGAAAGAAAAATAAACTGAAAAAGAGAAATAAAAATACAGCAAAAGGCCGACAAAGAAATTTTCCAAGGCACACACACACACACACACACAAAAAAAAAAAAAAAAAAAAAAGATTAAACGGAAACATCTTTTTTTCAAAAATTATTCATTAAATAGCTTACTAACTTACTTAATATTACTAAATTTATAACGGCAATTTTTTTAAATCAAATCCATTTATTTTCACTCCCAAATTGAGTTTAAATAGTTAAGTTTCTATTTCAATTAAACAGCTATTTTAAACTTTATTTTAATTTTAATGAAATAAACTAGGTTAAACTTAAAATTAAAATTTAATTAAATTTAAAAACTTAAAATTAAATTCATTAAGTTCATTTAAATATGCAACAAAGAACCAATGTTTTTTTATAGATAATTTTTATAGACAAGTCTTTCATAGATTAGTGTTTATTCTTTATTTAAAAACATTCATTAATTAATTTCTAAAAAAATTATCATTTCAGAAATAAATAATACTTTTTGAAAGAAATAGAAAATATTGTCCCCCCCCTAATCTAAGCGAATTCCTTTCTCATGCAAAGCAAACTTAACAGATTTTCTCTTAACTTTTAGTAGCTTAATCTGCTTAGGTATCTCGCTAACCATTACGATGACAGCAAGTGGCAAACTTATTGAATGAATTTTAATATTATAAACATGTATTGCTTAACAGTTCAAAACTAAGAAAAATCTCACTATAAATTACATCAATTATTTTATTCACTTGCCAACTTTTTTTTTTCGAAAAAACTAAAAAACATTAAAAATTTTAATATATTTCCAACTGAGATATTAAACGTTTAATAAACATAGCTTTTCAGTCTTACTACGCAAAAGACTTCCTTATTTTCAGGAAAAAAAACAAGAATTCAGCAGTATAAATAATAGCTACCCGTATACACGCTAAAATATTACACACTGTCATAAAAAATAGAAATCTTGTAATTTTTATGCCACCTGTTCGATTTGGTGATTACCAAAAGATATTCCTATGTCGATGTGCCAGGATTCAAATCCCATATATAGCTTGGCTCAGGGATCGGCAACTTTTTTGACTAAGAGAGCATATTTCAGAAATATGGAGCTTCGCGGGGGTGCACTATAGAGCGGCTGGGATAAAAATAATATATATATAATTAAAAAAAGCAAAGTAGAATAACGTTATGCAAATTTTAAAACTTATATCCAACATTTTGCTGTTGAATTGGTTTAACAATTTTTATTGTTATTTCGAAAACGCTTTCCTATAGCTTATTGTTCCCTAAATGTTGCTAGACGAATAAGAAACAATAATCAGCTGAAATTAAATCGTTTCTTAGTATCAACCATTGTTAAATTAATGTTGCGTACATTGTTTCGTTATCTTTTAATTTTAAAAGAAGAATGCATACTCTATTTACAACTCGAAACGTAAGTTCATGAAATGACAAGTTTATGTAGGAACAGAAGTTACGAATGTAAAGCGCAAAGTGTCGCGGTTGGACAGAGTTTACGAGCATAATGGGGCAACAACTAGCTCACGGTATGAATTTTTACTAAAATACTCAGTACAATTAAGAATGCTTATTTTCCAACTATCTAAATTTTAGAAATTAAGTAATTGAAAAGAGGGCACATTAAAATTGTTTCGCGGGCACTCCGTTGCCGACACCTGGCCTAGATGATTTCCGGGTCTATGAGGAATCAGCATACCTAAAGTCCTTCTTTAATAAAGTCCATTTAAAAATGTATGAAAGAGACGCTTTCAAATATCAGACCCAAATTAAGTAAAAAATCAGTCTCAGCCTGCAATAAATTGTATGTAAAAAACTACTGATTTTGAGGATGACTGACGTAGGTTTCGATTGTTGACGAAGCAAAAATATTCTGCTATGACAGAGGAGCAAACAAGTAGAAAAGGCTGAAATAAATAGGTGATAAGATGATGATAGCATTGAACATCGAGCAGAAATATTACAAGGAAAAATAAAAGCTAAACGAACAGAATTGTAAAAGCTTTTAGAAAATCTGATTTGGAATAAACATCATCAGTTTAATATAGGTAAACTTTTGTTAACGTGGAACGCCTCAATAAAGTCTAATTCACCAAATGAAGAAATGTATAATGATAATTTTAGCGAAAATGAAGTCAAAAGTGTAATTAAGGGAGAAACCATGATAAATTATTGAAGATTTATTTATTTCTCTTTTTCTAAGATAGAATTCATGTTCCTTAAGGCGAACTTTTAATGCCGTCTTAATTTGTCAGATGTTCGCCAGACATATTGACAGGAATGTCATCGATTCCTCAAAAGATGATATAAAAAAAAGGGTCTTCAGAGAGCAATAAACGAATTTTACTGATAGGTTTAGAGTATAGATTTAGTTTTATTAATCAGTTATTTTATATTAATTTGCTTTACTGTCCTTCTAGTTTCCCACTGCCCTGCCAAAATGTAAATTTCTAGCTCGCATGTATTCAAATGAGGTAGAAAAGAGACAGTATTTAAAGGTTTTAGAGGGTAGAACTATAGAGTGTTCTTCCTGCTGAAGGCCACGTTGCTAATTTGATTTTCTTGAGAATAGTATTCTGCTGCGTTGTGTTATTCTAGCCATTAGGCTCGTCACGCCAACTTTAGATCAGAGCCAACCTGCGTGTTCTCTGTTTACGTAGTCGTTAAGCTAACTTACATTTACATAATTAAATAAAATTCCCTGCTTTTGATTTAAGCCATAAATGCTGGTTTCTGTAGGCACGAGTGGTGTCTTCTGTTTAAGTTTTATTTGAGTTAAATGAAAGGGTCCTTTACACCCTTTCTCAGTCTCTGTGGTACTTTACAAAACATAATGCTAATTCACTTAGTCTTAAAAGTTTGTTACATTAAATGCTACCAAAGAAAAGGAAACTTTATAAGATGAAGAAATTAATATGAAAGTTCAACTTTCGAAGAACCTGAGTAATACTGTAACTGAAAAAAGGAAATAATGGGATGAAAATAGGATCCCTTTTTCTTCTTTTCTTGAAGTTCATATGGCAGGCGTCTTTGATACCAGTGCAATATTATGTAAACTATACACCCATCTAAGAATTTTTTTTCTGTGTAATTTTGTATATTTTGAGAAATCATCAGGAAGTAAGTAATCAGGAAGAGGAATAATAGGCTCTTAAATAGCATATGGTATGTCTAGACTCAAGCTGCGATGTTGTCGGCTAGAAGTTTTAACCGTAACCAGGGTCCACATATGTGATGCTCAAGATCTGGGATCCACCGGAGTATGCACCCTTCACCCTTCATAGGCTGCAGGAACCAGCCTTTGGGAAATGTCAAATTCATTCCTTTTTATTTCAGAGTTATTAAAAAATAAGCAAGGGAATAAAGAATGAATATTACTTGAAAAAAAGCTAATGCAAAAGGAAAGTTTTCTTCGCATTAGTTATTCGAAAGACTATGTAATCACTGCAAGTATCAGCAACAATGCTTGCAATATCTGAGTAATAGTGTCTTGTAGAGCTTTAATAAGTCTTCATGTGGGAAAGAATGACACGTGAAGTAAAACTTTGTGCAGCAGAAACAATGTTAGTCAACAATACAGCAGAAACAATGTTAATTAGTTAGTCCAGTCTTGTATTTTTTGTAGGGAATTATATTCATTTTAACTAATAATTTAAAGTTTTATTTGAAACATTCCTATAAGACTTCATTCCCCTAACTGTCAGTGCCAGAATAGTTAAATGTTGTAGCGCGCGTGAACGAATGCAAATTTTCTATGTTAAAGGAAGTAGCTTAAAGCCGAGTTTCGGTAGGAGAAAGGGTGAGTTAGACTCTAGCTGTCGTTTCTGCCGTAGGTACGCTTGCTTATTGCTGGTTCAAGTGCCTTAAATGCATTGTTTCGCTGCCACTAGTGTAGAAGGGGGTCCAGTCACGGGATCTCGCTGAGCCCTGTAGTCTAGCTATATCGCTTGTTACTATCTTCAAATTTTTTAGTTTCTTTATCTGACTTTCAGATCTTTGTCAACCCTTCTTCTGTGTAGTTTCCTGCTACTCCAGTAGACAGATAGAAGTTAAACCATCCGGACTCTACATTTTTATAATTATATTTTTATTTATTTTTTGTATAAAGAATGAATATTATAACTTTAAAATCTCTGTCATTAATTTTATTTATTCAAGCTTCAAATGTTCAGTGAAAATTCTTGTAAAGCATTTCTTTCAGACACACGAAAAGACTTCCGAACTTGTTCGTTTACCGTAACCTTTTTGTGTTACGTTCTTTTTGTTAGACATGCAATTATTTTATTCACATGAAAATATAATATCTAGCAAATTTAGCAGTAACATTCATAGAAACATATATATTTGCTTCAACGGTCCTGACATAGCTGGGAGAAATGGCAGAACGCCTCTTTTGATATCCATCATACATTAACAATCCCGTCAGTTCTGACTGATTAAATTGGCCGAATTATCAGATGACCCCTTAAAAGCTATCTTGATAAAACAGAACAATAGCGTCAGAGGGTGACAAATCTGGCTCCCCAAGAAATGGTTACGACCTAACAAAAATATGTTATTCTTCAAGGAAATCCTAGACTTTTCTCAAACACCCTTTACTGAAATTTGCCTAGGATGATATTACTTCATATGAGTTAACTGCTTCTAACAGCCTAATTCAACTAACTGAGAGTTACTCATAAGTTGTATGGTTTTATCAGAGGAGTAATTAAATGCTGAAATAATTATGTGTGATAATTTAATATAAGATAGGTGGTATTTCTCAGTACATTTCAGAATTCAAAGATTTGAATTTGGATGCATTGCTTTGATTGTCTTTCTACATATTTACACTTTAAATCAAAGCCCTTTACGAACTTATAAAATGTCGCAGTATCTGTAAAAAACCATACAAATATATGTTTAACAAAAATTATGCAACAGGCTATTTTCCTTTATTACTGTCTTTCTTATAAGAATTTTTATTTGGCGCAAAGCGTTTTTATTAATTCTGTAGTTTTTGTAATTTTATAGTTTATGAAATTCTTACCTTCATTCCAGCTATTGCTAAAATCACAAAAACATAATTTATAATGCAAAAATTTTATTTCCAGAGAGCAGGAAGTTTGCGTCATATTTGATTATTAAATATTAAAAAATTAAAACCATGAAAATTTCGGCATCTTTATAAACAAATGCTGAATAGTAAGTTACTGTTTGGAAGCACAGATTACAAAGTTACCTGTGCTTACTTATGAAGCATGTTTCGGGCAATTTTTATTTGCTCAACATACTATCAAAGCGTTCATGTAGCAAGGAACATTATGAAATTATTATAAAATAAAGATGAAATTAGAATTAACAATATCTTTATGATTCAATTTAGACTAAATGCTACTTAAATATAAATGCACTGTTTTGAGCAATCATCAAAGCTCAAATCTGATTGCACAATGCACCATAGTCAAAATGTCTAAAAATAATAACTCTTATTAGTTGGAAGGAACTACATGAAATTAGTAACATAGAAGAAGCATATCTACAAGTTATTTTACAGCAAATATTAAAGATTATCATTCTTTTAAATGCATAGAATCATCTCTATTTTTTCAAACTAATTTGAAGTTCTAATATGGAAGACCTTCCTTTTGAAACTAAAGTTATAATTATGTTCATAAATTAGTTACACCTTTAGTTTCCCAGAAACATATATACGATGACGTTGCATATTACCATTTCTCTGCTATTCTGGAGCCTTTCAAAATCTTTGTGTTTAACATTTTCTGTATTGTTTACAAGAAATTAAAATCAAATTTCTATTGAATTTGTTATTTTTAAATGCATAGAATCATCTCTTTCTTTTACTAATTTAAAGTTATAATTTGGAAGGCTTCCTTTTGAAACTAAAGTTGTACTTAACTTCATAAATTATTTATAAGTTTAGTTTCCTAGACATACATACGGTGGCTTTATATATTGCCATTTCTGTGTTATTTTTCAACCGGACAAACACTCTCGACTCAAAAGCTCTTAACAAGACCTTAAAATGAGCATGAATATGAAGAAAAAATTCTTACCTCTTAAAATTAAGTGAGAAAATCAAGTCTTAATTTTTAAGCAGCATTCGTAAAGTATTAAAAGTCTTTTTTTTTTTCACAATAAACACAGTTGATGTGAGTGTTAAGGTGCAGTTCTACTAACCGGAGGTTCTCATTTCAAATCTAATTGCCACATATCCATTGTTTAATGGTATTTTATTGTGAAATAAAATTTAATCGTGATTTTTTCCCAGAAATAAGGTAAAAAGCGATGCCTTACAAAAATTTACCTAAAAAGCGTTTTTTTATTTTTTTTAAACTGATGTATAATACTTATCATAAAACCGTATAAAATGCGAAGTATTCGCTTCGGGTACTTAAGTAAATTTTTAATTGAAATAAATTTAATTAATTTTTTTTCGGAGTGGCATTTCTTAAAAATTTTTAGGAAGAAGTACATTTTCATTATTACTGGAAAATCATATGTGTATAACATTTATAACGTGTCATGAATGTGCATTTTCTGCGTTATATTCTTAAATTTCACAAAGGGTGTATTATATATAATTACTTAATTTCGATAAACCAGCGTTTTTGCATTTCCGATGCTCATGCTTCACATTTTGGATATTTTTATGATGACATTACCTATGAATTTAAATAAATTTACAGAAAATTAGAACAAATTAGAAAGAAATAAATGAAATATTTGGTTTCCACAAAACTTGTGGTCTGTCAGATTTTGAGCTATTTTCATAAAAATATTTTTCACGACTAAATGTTATACAAATTTTATCTAAAAATAAAGTAACATAAAAAAATTGGAAAAAGAAGCAGGAATTTTACTAAGAATTTTTGGTTAGCATATCTGCATCTAAACTGCTAGGGCAGAACATTTACTGTAAAAAAATAAATAATGTAAGTAGTGCTCATTAGAATTACAGTCTTGATTTTGTCGTTTAATAAGAGACTTAATACTTTCACTCTCGTATATAGTACATGTATACAGGAGCTTTCAAATATATTGAGACACCATTGAAACTGCAGTAAAAACAGTAATATACATTACTTAAATTATAAATATTAATGCTATTCTTTAAATATCTTTATTCCACACCTTAGAAAATCGTGTATAAATTTGTTCAAGTAATAGTTTAACAATTGAAAAATATAAAGTAATAATTAATGAAAAACTCCACAGAAGTCTTGAAACAGTCAGTGTAATTTTTATAGTAAAATTATCCCACTCTTGTTTCATCACTTTATTAATTTGGCTTGTAATGAAATGCTACATTTTTAAATTTGTACTTCAAAATCGATCCAAATATACTTAAATATATTTAAATCAATATATTGGAAATTTTTTATACCTTTTGGTCAAGAGAAAAATAATCACATGTAAACATTTAAAGCGACATGTTTAACGTAGTTGTTTATACACAATGCAAGACTCATTATATGTATACATAATGCAACTCAATTCAAAATTAAAATCAATAGCAAATTCAAAAATCATACAGCAAAGTAAAATAAAGTACGAAATTCGTTCAAAATAGTGTAATGGACCATTGCAAAATTGAGAAAACTGAAAATCACGTTTTTAACAAAATTTATGTTTTTTTAAACTTTTTAAATGCTTTAAATTTTGTATTAATCTATTTTTATTTAATTATTTTAAACTGAAGGACTTCTCTGACTATTCTTCGAATTTATTCCATATATAATTCTGAAATGTGGTTCTGTTAATCACCTTGCGCCTTGACAAACACCAAAGAATTAACATTTATTTAATATATGAGTTTTGTTTTAATTTTATTTCATTTGTTTTATTTTTGAAATAATTAATTCATTTTTTTCAGTTTGTGCTTTTCTATTATAAAATTAATCACATTTACTCGATATTAATTCTATATATTCTGTCTCTTTTCTAATTAATTAAATTTTCAGTATTTCGTGCGATGTTAACAGCATTTATTAACCATTTATTAACTAAATAATATTCCGTTTCTGATATATATGTATATAAATGAACATATACATTAAACTTACCTTCATTCATAAAGATAAGCTGATCTCAATATGATGAAATGATGTTTGTCTTTGTAAGTAAACGTTATATGTTCTTACTTGGAAAATTTTTTCTTGATGACTTACCATGGTATGCTGCTTATCTAACAATTTTATTGTTGTTTTAGAATACATTGATATGTTAAATCTACCAATAAATTCTTCAGAAAGTTTTATAACATTTAAACGAAGATTTCTTAAAGAAATGTTTTTCAAGGTGTGCTGATGAAATTTGATACACGTGGCTTCCTTTTTTTTTATTTAGAATTCACTTTCAGTCTTTGAATTTCTTTATAAAACTAAAATCAGTAATAAAGTGGCAAAATCAAAATTTTTAGAAACTTCCCTATTCAATCTGAAATGTCTGCAATAAAACTTAACTAATTTTCTACCTTCTTAGAACCTTTTTTAATGATGTCATGCTATGATTCCACTCAATACATTAAGCTAGAATTGAAGTTGTAAAATAATAATGTTGTTTTCTAACATAAAGCTAAATAGTACTTTGTTATAATTTCAAAACAAAAATTCACAACAAAGACGTTTGTTAAATTCTAATTTCTCTAGGGTACGAAAAACAGAATGGTGACCCAAGACTTCTACGGATCCCTTTTTTGGTGGGGAGAGGGAAATTACTTTTTTTTAAATTTCAAATTCTTGAATGATATCGGGGTAAATTTTATACATACTTTTGTGCGTAATAAAATGAAGATATTACTTAAAAATTGCAGTCACAAAAATTCTCATTTACCCTGTGTGTACTACTGTTTTTATTGCAAAATCAAAGGTGTCCTAACCCTTTGGAGAGCCATTGTGTTCATTAAAGTCCTCTATAATTATGCAGAACTGGAGCGAAAACAATGAAATAGAAGTCATATTTTACCCTTTACCAGATTTGCTTATGACTGTAATTCAAACATGTTAGTCAGACTTAAAATTTCCAGAATGTTTCGTACGTGCACTAAACAGGTTCGACGGAAATTATCTCTTAATCATGTTTCATTGAACCTTTCTTATACTGTAAATCAGGAGTGTCAAATTTCTGGCTGTTTCGCTACTGTAAGTAACAGAATCTACTCATTACATAAGAGTAAATATCTGTTTTAATGCGCTTCAAGACTATCAAAATTCATCAATGCATAGTTACCCGAATATACTAAATGCAGGTAACCTCGATGAGTCAGAACCAAATTTGAATAGTCTTATCAAATTTGAGTCATTGAAATCAAGTTATTTCATGAAACGCCAATTAATAAAGGGTTACCTGAGTTTTGGCACATCTTTCTTCCAGCGAGGTTCAAAGCTCTGGTTTGAGCTAAAAGGACACCGCTGCGATTTGAGGAAGGATCAAGAGTCACCAATGAGCTACGATTTTTTCTTTGGATACAGCATATTTAGCTCCATTAATTTGCATTTTCACTGAATTTTTTGTAATATCGTACAGAATATGCATGAAAATATGCATATTTTCTTCTTTATGTTTGATTCAAAAACACGTTTGTTCCAAACAAACTGATAGTATAACCAAAGGAGGGAAATTTGAAGATTTTGCCTCTGAACACTGTATTTTGATTCCATATAAGATTTGATTTCAACGTTCAAACAATTCGACATTTCATAAACCTGTAGCTAGTCCCTCCTCCATGTGTTTCTGCACTTTGACATTCCGGGGAAAGTTTAATATATTTATTTTATTTTAAGAACAGACTTATTGCCTTGATATTTACAGTCTTTGGTATACTTATCATTATGCCTCGTTTTTATTTTTTTTTCAAAAGTAAGATTCCTTAAATAGATTATTTCTGATTCGTTAAAAGAAACGCTAACAAGAATAGTCTATAGCAGCGGTTCTCAACCTTTTGACTAAGGCTTACCATCTGAACAAAAAATGAAAACCTTTATCACAACCAAATTACTACTAACCCCAACACTCTTAAACAAAGCTCAGATCGTGTAAATTTACGAGTATTAGAGAAATAACTCAATCAGGATGTGAGGTTTTAATTTTTGAATTTAATAGTTAAAAATACTTTGCTTCTTTGCCTACCACCTATTTTTCTCTTGCGTACCACCGGTTGAGAACCCCTGGTCTATAGAATATTTCCAATGATCTGAAACCTAGACTGTATTTTCGTGTGCAGAATCGAACGTTTATTTAGCTTTGATTAACTTCATGTTAAATTTAGATAAAATATGCATTTTGTTTTGGTGCAAACCTATACTGTTTCATCCGTCCTCCTGTACAAAAAACTTAGGGGTTGAACATGTCTTGCCTTTTTTTATTGAAAGCAAAATAAATAAGAAGGAAGAATTTTTGAAATGAAGAGTTACTAAAATTAATAACGAAAAGATGTAATTTACAAGGCAGGAAAATTTTCAGAATTGTGAAATATTTAAGGCAGATTTCATCTATTGATATATACCGGACATTGCATATTTCGATACTTGCAACTAGCATAATTCCTTCACAACAGCTTTCCAAGAAAAGATTCTCTGTCTTTCTGAAAGAAGGAGTTTTCGGGCACAATTTCCTCAATGATTCATTATTTTATTGATGCAAAGCATATTAGATCCATTTTTCTTGGAGGAGGGATACCTTTGTGGAAGACTTTCTGAATTAAAGGTTACAGATTAAGTAAAACTCTTTGAACTTATATCTTTATTCTTTAATCTTATATCTTATCTCTTATATCTTTCATAAAGTGAAGGATAAATTCATGGCCCTGATTGCGGCAATTTAAAATATATCGTCATTTTCGTTCTTTATATAAAATTACTACCTTTTATGAATGAAAGCAGAAAACATTTTAAAATTTTATTTTTCCCTTCGCGATTGCAAGAAATGCATCGATTCAAGGATAATATATTTATTAAATTCATGTTCATTTTATGGTAGAAATTAGGCATTAAGTAACAATATGGTTAAATTAATGCAACAGTTATTACACAATTCTCCTCAGCTGTATCGGTTTGTTTATTATACAGAATTAGCTTAGATAAATCAGAATCGCATCTCATAAACATGATTTCAAAATGTGTGAAATATATTACTCTTAATCGATCATTTTAGTAATTTAATAAAGTAGTTACTGCAAGTAGGTATAAGCATCAATTCTAGTATTGTTAGAAAATTGTTAGGCAATATAATTTTGGAATTATGATAATATTAAAATGTAATGATTGTTATATTTTCCATAACATATCTAGCGATCATTTTCTGTGAGCTTCCATATAAAAGGAAATGTGACGGTGTGCCTAAAATTCTTATCCAGGATGGAGATGTGTTAATTGTGCTAATAAAATAACCCAAAGTTATAATTTTAAATTAGCTTTAGTTAGGCTGCTCTTTGTGAAATTGAAAAAAGTATTAAGTAAACATCCTCACATTCTCAATCTAGTAATGAAATTTTAAGACCCCCTTGATACAAAGCTAAAAATGTTCGGTTTGTCGTTTTCAACATTAATACATTCCAATAATAACACGACACAAAAACTTCGGAGCAACTTCTAACTGACCCAAGCTTTTAGGAGGGCCGTAAGAGAAACTTAGCTTAATCGTTTTTTGACGCTTTATGACCATACCAGTTTTTAATGAACATCAACGCTTAAATATGATGCTAAGTTGCTTCGACTAAATTTATAGCAGTTGAGGATTGCAATCATCTGCCATTTAATTATTAGCATTTTATGCTCTTATAAAATATTTTCCATGGTTATGAATTCAGTGTGATTAAATTTTGCACTACATTTTTAACTATTTTTTTAAAAAATTTAAGTATCTCAACGTGCTAAAGTTGAGCAGAATCACTGATTGGATCCCGCCGGCCTGTAATAAATTAAAAGTTTATGACCAATTGTTAATCTCCAGATAAGCGCATTTTAAAATTTAAGAACTCCTCTGTGTTATTCAATCACCATATTTTAAAAACTTTCCCAAGCGTTTACCAACTTTCGCCTCTTGGACTTTCCTAAGAGGTTATAATCCGGGTCAAATTATTTCTCCGAGTTAATCTTCAACTTATAACGTTTCACATGGGATATTGTTTCTTTACAAGCTTCTGAATCAGCCGTTAAAGTGGAGGCAATAAATATTGAACTATACGTAAAATAGAAGGTGAATGGTCACATATTTTTTTTCTTTAATTTTCCTTGCAGTCATCCAGCACACGTTGCATTATCGATCGTTCACAAAAAGATTCTTACGGACAAAAGGGAAAAAAAATGTTGCGCAGCTCTCTCAACGATTTAATCTTCTGCATTGCTTAATGAGATTTTTTTATACCACTGCGCTTGTTTTAAGCTAAGAAGCAACATAAAAATAAAGATATATGCGCACTTCCCCATTTTACGACCTACAAGCATGAATATGCGCTCGGCGGAAACTGTGGGCCATTAAAACTTCTTCAGGACGTTAAAAAAGATTTTTTCTTACCAGCATTCAGTTTTTGGGGCGTTCGATATGCGAGAACCAATAGGAAGAACCAAAAATGATTCCTTGCGTCACCTTTTTTAATATTTTAGGACTCACAGGCGACTTAAGAAATGCATTAATTTCGGCTTTTAACTTTCTTTCCGAGACAAAAAAAGTAAAGAAGGGACCATTTAGAGTTTATTTTACAACAGCTAAGCAGAATTTCTTATCGAAATGAGGCGAAATAAAAAAAATGCTTTGCAAAGAAGGAAAAAATGTTGATTCGCTATAGGTTTTGCGTAAAAATGAATCAATAAAAACTCTAATTGTAAAACTCTATAGTTTTTGCATGATTAAGCGAATTTAAGGTTTGCAGTCCCTTTGGAAAACTTGCGTCATTTTGATGCTAAACTGAACAAACTTGAATATAATAAAGCTATCATTTTCTCACATCATAAGCAAGAAAGCAAAATTTCTTTTCGAACTAGATGATAACTTTTATAATCTTTTTGCATGCTAACTGAAGCGTGATATTTTTTACTTTTATCTTAGGGCAGTAACGTTTCTTTCAAGTTTAATAGCAATATATAAGAGACCATAAATAAATACAGTAGCAATACTATAGGCAAATGAACACGGGAAAGTATCTTAGGAAAAAGGCAAAAGTTGCATAAAAAATTATGAATTAATTACACATAATAGTTAGGTAAAATTACGTAAAACAAGCTATTTAAAAAAGTGGTAACTATATGCCAAAAAGTGAACGCACTTCAGTTTCTTTCAAATAAAAGTATTCTCTTAGTTATTGTGTTCTTTTCCATTTTTCTAATTAATGAAAATATTTTTGAAGCGCATATATCAAAATTGTTATTTGATCATTATCTGATACGCGAACTCTTAATTATCATTTGATATAGGAGATTTAAAAATAGCTAATTATAAAATGAGAATCATTACTTAGTTTCTGTGATAGGTACTCTGGGCTAAGCAAGTCAAATCATTTAAATTCATAAATATCCTTAAACTTTGAAATTCCTAAATTAACTGATTAAAACTATTAGAACTTACAGCTTTACTTTACGGCCATAAATTTTGCTTAATTAACATGTTATATTCCGCTAAAAGAAAGTTGAATAATTTATATTATCATTTCCACAGAAACAAGAATTCTGTCTGCTCATATATCACAGTGATTTCATATCTAATTACGTTTGAGCTATTTTTAATTATCTATCATTTATGTAATATTATATTAGTTATTTATTTACTGATTACTTATTTACTGATTATTTACTGACTTTACTGAAAATTACTTAAATACTATAGAAAATAGCGCTGTTTTTCGTTAAATACTAATTTACTTATTCCTACCGTTATATGTTATAGCGGAAAATGTTGAAATTAATATACGGAAATTTGAATTTAATTTAAGAGAGCTCTTCGAAACAAAAGATCTGTTTATGTTGATAAATGAAGTTTTTTCAAACACTATATATGAGCAGATGATAGTTAAAGATATTTCAGGCCCTCAATAAATTAATTTAAGAGTGCTTAAAATTTATTAATTTCATTAACCTAATTTACGAACTTAAAGTAAAATTTCAGTATGTTATTTCCTTCATGCTGAAAAAAGGTCTCATATTCACTCGTCTCACTTATATTTCTCAAGCACTTTTATTTTATGAATCATGTTTTAATACATCAAACAATACAGCTTCATCAGTTCTTACGTTGCATTCCAATTCTAAATTACTCGACAATTCTGTAAATAGTCATATTTCAACCTAACCATAATTCAACCTAAATTTTAACCTAAGAAATGAGTTTACTTTTAAACGTAAAATAGTCACTTTAATTACAATATCCTGAGAATAAAATCACACGAATTCCTTCTTATTAATTAAAACGGAATTAAAAAATAACCGAGAGCGTGATATTTTTGTTCCCAGAACAAATCCTGACATAACAAAATCGAGCTGACTATTTACTGTGCAGATGACAGAGAAATGGAACACCAAACACCAGTGTAAGGGAAAAAATTCCATTTCACTGCCCTCGTAAAAGACTCTAGTTCATAATAAGAATAAAAGAACTTTTTTGACTTTCGAGAGAAATTTTTCGATGTGCTAACTCATTAAACGACAACTACGGGCGAAGAAAGCCGATACATTGATGGATATAAAATTCTATTCTTGGTACGAGATTTGGTTAAGTTTAAGAAATTTTTCTCTTCGCGTTTTATATTCCGCAACGAGTTTTTCGCGTGATCTCCCAGATGTAGCCGACAATCTTATTAACGATGGGGGAACAGTGATTATTGACAAGATATTCCGTGAATGATATTATTAATTTGCACTTTGAAACACCTCAAAGAAATTTCATTAAATATTCAGCTTCCGAAATAAAAAAAAAATCACTGTTCTGTTCATTTCTCGTGATAAAATTAAAGCTCTTCTAAAAAATTTTCAAGTTAGGAGTAATAAGTTGTTCCAAACCTCTAAACGTAAAGATTCAGTTTTAAATATTTAACTGGCCCTTGAACTTCCTAGAGCAGGGGTTCTCAAATGGAGCGGAATTCCTTCATTAAGAGAATATTTCATAGTTTTAGGGAACGAATGCGGTCAGCCTTTTATTTAGCTGTTAAGAATTTAGTTTTAATTTATGAACATAAAAAACTGCCTCTACTCAAGTTTTGGTATTTATAACATTTTTTACACTTTTTGTAGATTAACTTATAAAACACTTTAAGAAGTCATCTAAATCCAGATACAATGTGTTCTCATTTATCGAGGCTAATATCGGGGAAGCAGGTCACAGATAACTGAAAACCACGGATAGTCCAAACTATCAATTTTCATACCTGTTGTATGAGTTTATTTCTTAAGAATGTCAATGTTGTTAGTTCGTTTTTGAGAATATTTAATTATTTGTCGAGTTTCTCTGCTTATTTTTCGAAGTGTTGTATTACCACTGTATTCGAATCCCCTTTGGTGAACGAAATTCTTTGGCCCTTTTGGTCCTGTTTGGTCCACTACGCAAATATAGCATGTTTTCCCTAGAAGGTCGCAATAATACGCAGTCTTCGACGAAATGTCGTGCATTGCCTTTTCACTTCATGTATTTTCTCGATTTTTACAAAGAGATCTTTTATATGTGAGACCAAAATATTAGTCTTTTGTATTAAGTATATAAGTTAGTTTCTCCCTGCGTTTTGCATGCCTTCATGGTATAAACTAAAATCCTGCTCGACACGTATTCGGGAGGTCCGTAGTTCGAATCCCACGCGAGGGCAATTGCGGATTTAATCAGTCTCTGACTTCGAAAAAATTCTAAATGACTCTACAAATATTTAGCATACGAAGTAAAAATAAAATAAAAAAATTGTACACAATTTTAATATTTATTTATATATTTTTATTATTATATATGCATGTACATACTTTGTGTGTATGAGAAAAAATTAAGACTCCTTTAGGAAAAAAAATCTTTCAGTTAGGATAGGAGCCAGATATGTATGCAGCTTTATAAATTATTCTGAAGAAAAAATTCCATTCTCCGTGTGAAAATTTCTTTTGAAACCATATTATTTAGTTACAAAAATTAAATATTCATTTAGGGTGGTATGGCTAAAGCAACAAAATAGTCTAGTATTCCCTGCCTTTTTGTAAACAACGAATTCTAGCAGAAAGTCGAAAGAAGTTCCTAATTTAATCAACACGTTTCTTGAGCCTTCGTTTGAGATAAAATGAAGATATTTGCAAATTTCACTACATATTTTTCAAGACTGAGAAATAACAATTTTTAGGAATATTTAGGAAAATTTTGACGATTCCTTACAACAGAAAAAGAAAGAAAGACTCGGTAAACTGCATAAAAAAGAGTAATATACTATTTAAAGTTTCTCGCAATTTTTGTAATTATAGAAATAGTACTTATTTCAATAAAATTTCAAAAATTTCATTTTAAAGAAATTAACACTTTGCAGATACTGAAATAAAAACATAATATAAAATCTTCCAATGAAATCTTTCATAATTATCTGTAACAGCTTAGTATTTGTTCCAAAAACCCTTTCGAAGTCCTGTTCCAGAATCGCTTACTTTTAAAGTTTTAATTTAAAGCCAAATGACAAAGTTGTAAAATTTGCTTAGATCACAAAACTAATTAGTTCATAATCAAGAAGCTAATTAACAACATTAATTAAAATTAAGTCTGAGAAGGAAATAGAAGGTGTAATTTGGCAAACATATGTTTGTACGTATTAATTGCAATTTTCAAAAAGTTTTCTTTAAATAGGTCGGAAAATCAAATTAACTGTAAACATATTATATCTAATTTAAAATTAGGACAATACTGGAATTCTTTCATTAACTTTTACTGTATTCTATAGATTAAAAATTGAATTTAAGTTAATAATACAGAGCAAAAGAAGGACACTATCATATAAGTTTTATAAGTCGATTGATTTGGAGATGCCGGTAGCTCAAGCTTTCTGGGTTTGAAACCCGATTCAAGTTAGAACGTATAAAAAATTGTATTTTACTTTTTAATAAATATGTATGATGGGTATAAATGAATAAATATTAATGAAATAGCAACACAAATTAAATTTAGTGTGTAAAATAACTATTCACAGATAAAGGCTGCTAATTTAGCCATTAATAATTCAAAGGCTTAAGATGCCTTTGAAAGTTTCTGTTAAAATTGTTAATATATGTTTTGTTCTCATTCTGCCTCCCATCAGAAAATTTTGTAGACATTTCATTGTACATTTCCAACTTTAACTACATATGCAATATGTAGTGCTCTGTGCTAAAGGCAAGTAAATATACAATAAATTTTATTTTATAGAAATATATACTAGTGGTTTGTGAGATCTTGGACTGAAACCGGGTTAAGAAATTTTGAAAAATGCTATTATTTAAGAAAGTTTTGAATAGTTCTACTCAAGTACTCTTTTCCAAACTACATTTCTGTTGCGCATATGAACATAACTTAAGTCCAATCTACTAATTGGTATATCGAGTTACAACACTAATTTTATTTGTGTACACATTCATATCCGCAATAAAAATTAATTCCCATAAAATCTAATGCAATAAAAATGACAGGTACATTTATGCTGTCAATAACAAAGAAAGTCAACAGGAGGTTTACAGGATTAGTTTTACTTAAATATTTAACATTCCAGTATCATAAAAAGCAATTATGAAAGCAAAATATTAGAGTTTAAATAATTAAAGAAATTAAATATTTCATGTTAAGCCAACAGGTGCATGCTAACGGAAGAATCGAGACACATGCGAAAAATTTTTAGTCCTCAGAACAATCACTGTATTTATAAATTTTTCTGAAAAATATACAGTACATGGAGCTTTGCATGAAAACCTTGAGTTTAAATTAATGCATTTTCATCTTTAATAAGGACTTTCAATAAGAGATGCAATTTTTTTCAACTTTTGTATCACAGTTCAGGATAATTAGCACTTGAAAATTTTCATATCACATTGATTGACTATTTATAAACGGAGTATTTTTTGATAAGTACAAAAGCAAATAACTATTAAGTCTTTGAACATCTTGACAAGCATATTTGTTTCAAGAAATGAGATGAAGCAATCAACTCACATATTATAATAATCCTGTGTTTGAATTTATGGCACAGCAGATTTAAAAAAAAAAGTCAAAAACATGAAATACTATGGAATACCACCGCTCGCTTTTATTTGCGAATGTGTTACCGGCAATGTATGACATGCGGACATGCTATAGAATACCTAGGCATTTTAGGTGCTTCACGTTTTTAGGCAAAATATGAAATATGAGAATGATTATATGCTTTCCCTAGGCATTATATAGGAGGAAAATTGCTATTTAGGCAAAGCATGGAAAAAGGTCACCATAAGGATATTATTTAAAAGACCTGCATTCATCAAAAATACAGACGTTATTTTGAAAAAAATAATGAAAGACTGTCATTAAAAAATTTTTTATTCAAAATATATAAGAAAGTATGAGTTGAACAAAACATAATTTATCTTATGCCTTTCTTATTAAAGACAACAATGTATGAAAATGAATAGAACTATGCAATAGATGCATTAAATATGTGGATTATGTATGAACGGATTAAATGTAGGGATATTCGAAACAAATCGGAGATTGCATTTCATACTTTGCCAGTTTTGTGATTTGGCATTCTATAGAATGCCTAGGAAATGTATGATACACTAAACATTTCATACACTGCCGGACAGATTTCGGCGTTCTATAAAATGCCTAGATATTCTATAAAATACCGGCTTTCATACACTGCCGGTAACATAATAATCAAAAGCAAATTTATATATATAACTTTATACAAATAAATTTGCTTTTGATTTTTGACGCAACTCCTTTGTGTCATAAGACGAGCTTCGCTCGTCAGGCGGACAGACTGCGTCCTAAATAAATAAATATAACTTTATACATCTCGAATAAAGTAGAAAGAAACTAGCATCAAACTCTTCAACAGTTATCCATTAACTACAATTTTCTGCATTATTATGCTTCAGCTGGAAATCAGTACCAATTTAAAAAACACGGAACGCAACTGGTTTCTTTATTAAGGGATTGGCAAGGTGGTTTACCAAAATATTTGGTTTTGTAATATATAATTAAAGTAACAATTGTTAAAATAATGTATAACAATGTAAACATTCAGGCATGTTGTTTGACTTCTCCAATACAGGCATATGTTTATCTAATCAGGGGTTCGTAAATAAGGTTTTAAAGAATTCTGTTTATTTGCACGTTTACTATATAGCACAGCCTAGAAAAAAGTTTTATATTATATATTAAATTTACTTCCAGGAATAAACAGAAAAGTAGGGTTAATCATTAAATCTCATGTTTACTATCCAACAAAACAAACGTAATGTTACAGAATTATTGCAAAGATACAGATAATAACATTAAATAATATTTTGAAATCATATAGGGGATCTCTAACATAACATAAACAAAACAGCTATTCGGTATTGCCAAGCATTAATGAGTGTAAATATTCTTAGGAGGCTAATACATGTTTACAATTTTTCTGAAGTTAAACTACACAGAATATTTGTCATAAATAATAAAAGAAAAGGAATATTTTAAAGACATACCTCAATATAACACGCATTTATGAGCACACACAATTTAAAAGTACAGAAGCATCGACATAGACTGGTACCCAACCACACGTGACTTAAATGGTAAACTGTGAGACTCAGCATATCCACATACGGGACGACAGGGTTAAAGCCCTAAGTTTACAGTACCATAAGCAAAAAAAAAGGAGGGGGGTTGACTTCAGCAAGTAACGGAACTCCGGGGTAACAAAAGGGGAGTGAGAACAGTGGGAAATTCAGTGAAGGTATTGAGGGTCGAGGACCCCGGGTTGTGAACCCAAAAGTGAATGCCCTTAACTTTTCCTTTCATTTCTTTGAATAGATGTGAGTTTAAGAAATCGGAACGAAGAAAGTGAAAGTGTGGGAAGAAAAAGAGGTTAAGGGTAGTGGGACAAGGGGCTACTGGAGTAGGGCAGTAGTTTAAGACGTACTAAAGAAGGAGGTAGACTCGGAAAGATAGTATTCATTTAATTTGCTTTCATTGCTTTGGCAAATGTCAATGCCCTCTTAATTTATGACTTGCCCGTAAATGTTTAAACAGAGATCAGGCCTTCAATTTATAAATTTAGTTTTGTAACCAAATTGCTATTTAAACACATTCTGCCGTATATGACCATACCGTTTATGACTTGAAGTTCTCCGCATTCATTAACGATTACGCAAAGACCAAAAACGCTATTTAGAGAAATATAACATGTCACTCATTCAGATATCATATTAACGCCTTTTAAGATAAGAACAGTAAAATTAATTTATGAAAAGAATTGCGAAGTTTGCTTAATATATGAGGTAAGAAAACAGTAATTATATTTTGTAACGTGAATATATTTATATGAAGAAAGAAGGATAAGAACATTTTGTTGCATTTTACATAAAGAGACTATATATAGACCCTTTAAGTTACAGGGCTTTAGGTAAATGAAACAGCAAATAAATAATAGCAGTAATAATAATGAATCTGTTAGTTATCACTGTTATCCTTGGTCACACAAGACCAAAAAACAAACTCTTTAGCTGCTAACAATGACAGATTTAAATCAAAATCAACAAAGAAAAGTTTAAGAGAACTGATGTAGTAATTCTGATGTTTGACATTCTATTCTGTTTGGTTCTACTTCTTTCTGAAGCTCTATAAGTATCATAGTACAGTTCTTATACGGGCATCCAAGATTTTATTTATGGCCACATATGACTAAGACTATGATATGACTATGATAGTTAAAAATTTTAAATTATTATTATTATTAAAGCTATTCAACTTTTTAGCACAATGAGCTGAAACTATGTTACTTAAGTTGATATACTGTACATATATGTATACAGGATGGTCATAAAAAAGCTCTCCCGATGTATGAACCCTTAGCGGCCTATCCACTCAAACGATCGAAATGAAATTTCAGATATTGTTATCTGAAGGTATGCGCTCGGGACTGGAATGATTTAAAACGACAGAGCTCTCACAATTACAGTTACAGTGAAAACATTTCGAATAGCAACTCACACGTTTTTCTGAGCAAATTTATCAGCCCACTGAAAAACCATAAATAGCGTTAGACTCATATGCGTAGGACGAAAATTGCCGGATTAAACAATTTTCAAAGAAGAGAATTATAAAGAACTAAGGACAACATAAGAGAGGAGATCGGGAAAGAAACTTGTATTGGAATTAGAGGGTTTTCAACAGGTACAAGGTTTCAGGATAATGTCATCTTTAATTTAATAGTTTCGTGACCACCGTGATCCCCGAACCTTATTCCGATGGGTTTCTGATTAAATCCAAGATGTACACGTGAAATCCATAAGACTGTCAGAATTGGAAGATGCCATAAAAAGGGAAGTTAGATTCCGCATGCGATGTTACATTCTCATTATTGTCAACAATATCCCGCATGAAATGCATTATCGTCTGCGAAGGCTGGCATGTTGAAAATTTGTAATTCCAATAATTTTTTTTAACCTCGCTTCTCTTGTATTGTCATTGGTCCTTTACAATGCTCTTCTTTGCAAATGCTTCAAGTCGGCATTTTGGTTCATACGTGTATAGCCAACGCCATCTATGGCTTTTCATTGCACTGATCAATTTGGGCAGGAAAAAAGTGGGTATTGCCATTGGAAAACTTCCAAATGTTTTCACTCCAACCGTATCTGTGAGAGCTGTATTGTTTTAAATCATCACAATCTCGAGCGCATACCGTCAAAAAACAATATCTAAAATTCTATTTCGATTGGTTGAAGAGTAGGCCGCTAAGGGTTCATATATCGGGGAAGATTTTCTTTATCACCACCCTGTACATATATATATATATATATATAAATTAAAAGAGTCAAGATGATAATCCAACTAAGCAGTAAGAATATCTGGATTCTGCCTAGCTTTGCTTCCGAAATACATCATAATTGAAAGGTACTGTACACTAAACTAAAAAGGTGAATAAAAAAGTTATAAGTACTGAAAGGTAGAAAACAATATTCCTGTTAAATTCCTGTTAAATACTGTACTGCCTCTGCAATATGCAAATGCGTAAAAACGTCAAGAAAAGAAGATAGGTAGAAAAGAGTATAAAGTTAATTTCAGGATTTGACTCGAACAAGCAGAGATATAAATTAAACAGTATAAAACTAAAATAAATAGTATAAAAAGCCTAATCTTCCGCAAGAACTTAGTTAAGTAACTACAAGTTACAATACTCGTATATTAACTGCTACGTATTACAGCAGCTACTGAAAATCGAATTGATTACACTATTCATAAAATCACAGTATCTTATGTTTTAATGAAACCTCTGATCATAAATATACATTTTCAGTTTCACCAATAAGATCATTTTCAATTATAGCTCTTTAAATTTAAGTTTTCTCCTGTTTTTCATTTCTTTATTTGTATTTATATTGAAAGAATACTTACTTTACTATGTGGGACAAAGTAACTGGTCTTTTCCTTTGTTAATTAATGCTATATGTGGAAATGTTCCATAATCTTACTTCACCCGATCCGTCCATAGCCGAATGGCTGAAGTCTAGTTATCTACGTATATAAGTGTTTCCGTGTTTTTCCACGCATGTGCAGTGTAATCATCACTCAGTCCATTCTGAAAGTCCTCCATAAAGGCATTTTTCTCTTTACTTATTTCTCGAATGTTTGGGTGGCAATTAATAAATGAATAGTTTTTTTCACATCTAAAAATTCATTTTAAGCTGTTTGGTTCATTCATTATGGCAAAGCGCATCAGGGCATCTATACTGAAACTATGGCCCATGGGAGTCATCTATACAGCAGTAAAATTTTGTATCTCTCAAACACATGTTAAAATTCATCAGTTTTGTAACACCATCAGCATAGATGTGGATATATGGGCATGGTGAAATGTGGTAGACACCCATATTGGTAAGGCTATCGGTAGAGACATTAAAATATCGACTGTTACCAAATTCACCATTGTGGATATAACGATCATTGCACACGTAACTCGAACCAATCTTGCTTTACAGGACCGCGAACTGCTCTAGTTGTGTAGTTAAATCTATGCATGGCAGTTTTAATTTTCGATTATGTTAACTTTGAACTTATAATATAGCTTATTATCTTATAAAACTCGAATCATTCAGTAGCACTTTTCCTCAAGGCTTTTTAATAAGAAGTGAAAAATTCCCTTTTCTCAATATATAATCTCTGCGGCGAATTTGCATGACGATAAAATTAAAAATGTGTAACTCTCAAATTTTACCTGCGTTAGGCGCATCGAAAATATTAAAAAATATAATTTTTCATCACATCATACAAGATTTAAAATGTTATAGAAAAACCGTAAATAATTTATGAAAACTCTCTGAAATTTTATCCCATGAAAAATCAAACCAGAAGTAAAGGTCATCTCTATATTATTGCTACACAGATCCACGCATAGATATTTTTAATACAAGGCGAAGAGTTAATTGCTTGCATACACTAAAATGAACTATATCTTTACGCACACGTTACTACCAGTATACTTATATTTTTTAAATACAATTAATAAAAATAATTGAATTTTATATAATCATTAATCAGATTTGTAGGAGAAAATTTATATTAGTTTTTAATAATTATATTAGAATTATTTTGTATTAGAATTTGAATAATCTTCATCTTATTAAATAAAAATTAAATAAATGTTGATATTCCTATTAACGACATGGATTAGCCTGTCAATTCCTCCATAGCTGTTCTATGTTACGCTGGTAAGCTTAAATCTGAGATCACTTAGGTAGATCAAGTCAATTTCGGTCTTTTGTTTCTATTTGGATTAGTTATGAAAACCTTTCTTGCACGGAGAAGTAAACTGAATTTTAATTTTTAAATCACCATTCTACTGTGCCGTTTCAGTACATAATATTTCATTTCCACTGGTAATGACGTCCCGACAGTAACCATACTTTTTGCTTGGAATTTCCTTTTAAGTCTAGAGAATCCAGTTAACAGTTCACTTTCATTCAATGACAGTTCATTATTTTCAAAATCGCATTGGGAAGATCAAGTACCTAATGAAAATTAGTTATATTTACGACTTCAAAATAAGTCTAAATGCGCGACCGCAAGATTTTCGAGATGAACTGATTTAACTGCATAATCCTTTTCCAATAATGATATAATTTTCTACTAAAAAGATTCAAACGTTGGATATGTTGAAAAGTATCTCTGTTTTACACAAAAAAACCCACTAAGTTTCCTGCCATTAACTGCATCCTTTAATTTCTCGTGGCATTGAAAACAGTCAAAGAAGTACCTTGTAGACAGAGATTTATTTCACTTAGATTTGAGAATGCATCTGAAAGATATGATAGTGTACTTAGCCACATATCATCAACAAGATATGGTGTAAAATCTTGCTAATTTTGCTTTAAAAAAAGGATATTTTTGCTTATCCAGGAGAACCAGTAGAGCAGGCTTCGAGGATCACTTTTGGTCCGCGGACCACAGTTTGAGCTGAGTTGAATTAGAATACTCTACGGGATACCTTGTTCAAGTCTCCTGCAAAAGCAACTTTTCTATACTACCACTATACGGTGTGTAATTTCCAGACTCTGAGATTTTCCGTTATAGGGTGGTAATTTGTATTTTATCTTTTGTCTTTAATGGAAATCTAGGAGGATCACAAGAACAGGCTTCGAGGTCCACTTGAGGCCCACAAACTAAAGCTTGAGAAACACTGTACTAGGTCAATGAGACAACATTACCGAGCTTCTGTTTGCTGCGGGCCAGTAATTCTTGGACCTTCTACTCACAATTTCTGAATTTGTGACTTAACTTCTCACGACAAACTACACGAAGTTTTAAGCAAGAGTCATGATATTAAAAAATGCTTACAAAGAATGATTCACCAGTAGCATTTAAGGTTTGTGACGAACAGAAGATGCAATTCACATTATCAGGAAAGAACTTGCTTCCATCTATTATTTACAGGTACATACTAGAAGTCTTTCGGTAACAGTTACATTATAAGGTATTTCTCTCGCCTTCTTAGCATGCCTTCGTAGTGTAGTGGTCAGCACGCTCGACGCGTATTCGAGAGGTCCGTGGTTCGAGTCCCGGCGAGGGTATTACTCACTTTTCAAGTCTTCTGCTTCTAAATAACCTAATGGCTCTACAGTGGCGCCTGAACTAAAAAAGGTTGTAGATGATGATTCTCCACCACTAGGATTTGGCGTTTGGGGTCTCTTAATCCCCAGTCGCCCTTTAAAAGGGGGAGTATATAAGGTATTTTTCCTGCTTTCTTAGCATGCCTTCGTGGTGTAGTGGTCAGCACGCTCGACGCGTATTAGAGATGTCCGTACTTCGAGTTCCGGCGAGGGCATTGCTCATTTTTCAAGTCTGCTGCTTCGAAATAACCTAATGTCTCTACAACGTAAGGAATTTTCTCCTTCCTTATTGCGTACCTTCGGGGTGTAATTGGAAGAACGTCTAGCTGGCAGTCGGTAGGATCGATTTCGAAATCTGACGAGGGCACTTCTGATTTTTCCTATTTCCATCTCCAACATAAAACTAATGATTCTACAAGTATCCATTTCGTATGTAAATTGTTCATTAGACAACAGTTCCCGAAAGAATCAGAACTGGGCAAATAAGACATAATTTTATAGAATATTTGTCATTTTATCCCCATTAATAGATAAAATTAGGTATATGTATTAAAGAAAGCTATCACGACTATTCTCCTCATTTCTAGAGAAAATGAAATTTTGAGTCACCTTACTACTTTACTAAATTTTCTGTAAGACCTTAAAAATAATTTCTTCGCATTCTACTCTTAGAAACTGCTTAAAATCAGGAGACTACTTTTTAAAATTCGATTAGTACATTTAATACTTTTACTTTCTTTTCAATCTTTCTTATATAGACGGTAAATTGAGGGTTTAATTAAGTTAAGAAATTCGAAATACTTCCTCTAGAGCTTTCTTATTACAGATAAGAGTAGCAAATAACGAAATAACTTTTTTCCCAAAGCAGTACTGTTTAGTTAATCTAATATTTAAAATCAACAAACATATATTCTGAAATAAAACTTGTTTTTAAATAATTATAGCTCTCTCTTTCAATTATAAGAAGACGATGGACAGTTTATCACATTTGCCATGATAAAAATGCCAACAAGAGCAATAGAGTCATGAAATTTACTCTCAGTCACTATTACATTTTACGAAATTTTACTATTACATTTACGAAAGCGACAGTTTGTTTTTAAAATTTAGCAGCAGATTTAGAAAGCAAATTTTTACTTAAATGAATAATTTTACATTTTAATGTAAATTTGTTTACTAAAGATAAACGAAAGATAACTGCCAAAGGAACTATGAAGAAAATACTATTTTAAAGTCTATGTTCCCCTTCAGAGACTATAAACCGAGGCGTAAAATTTCAATTATGTCCGTCTTAAAAGCAAGTAGAAAAGATTTGAAATAAAGAAAAGAAAATGTTGTAATATTAATGGCAATGTTGGGGGTAATGTTTTTCTCTTCATGTTGAAACAAAACTTAGTATGATTTCTCAGCAATACAAATAACAAAAAATATTCTTAAATCAGCAACTAGCAAAGAAACGATAGCATCTCTCCAGTAAAGGAAGATATTACCAAATTTGGCCACTAAAGTCAAATATGATTCCTAGATCTGATGCAAAGAGATGCTTTATCAATAATGAAATAAATCATGTAATAGCTATCTTGTTTTTTCCAAGAATTGTTATTTTTATCATTCCTTATCAAATTCACCAATTGATCCGGTAAATGATAATTAAATTTCAATTCTAGCCCTTCTTTCATTAATTAATATTAACTTTTTCAGAATTTCAAACTGGCATAATTAATCGACTAATTTTTTTAATTAATTCTATGTTAGCCATTTCAAAAGATTATTGTATTTTTCGAAATGATGGTTTTATAACCATTTAAAGCAGGGGTTCCCATTGGTTTCAGTACTGATCCCCTGGGGGGGGGTCGATGAAATTTTAAAAAGGGTCAATGATGATCAAGGGGTCGATTGGGGGTCGATAGCCGAATATGCACCAGTAATTAATGGACATAATGAAGATCCCATTGATTACCACACAAAAAAGGATTAATGAAGTTCATAATTAATTATTTATGGATATAAAATTACATCATAAAGCAAGGAATATTATTTTTCGATTTTCCTACTAAAATTTACTAATTTATATTGACATTAAATCGAAAAAAAATCATTATATTGATAACCTTTTGTGATTGTTCGTTATTGTATAAGGTATTTCTCGTGCCTTCGTGGTGTAGTGGTTCTGCACTCTGGGTCGGTATTCCAGAGGTCCGTGGTTCGATTCCCGGGGAATGCAATTGCTCATTTTTCATCTTGCCTGCTTCCGAAAAAAATCGTATTGTCTCTACAGTGGCGCTCAAACTAAAAGGATGTTGGATGATGATTCTCCTCAACCCGGATTTGGCGATTGGGGGTCCTAAAAACCCCAGTCGCCCTCTAAAAGTGCGAGTATATAAGGTATTTCTCCCGCCTTCCTAGCGTGCCTTCGTGGTGTAGTGGTTCTGCACGCTAAGCCTGTATTCCAGAGGTCCGTGTTTCGATTCCCGGCGAAAGCGATTGCTCATTTTTCATCTCTCCAGCTTTTCCAATTAACCAAATATCTTTACAACTGAAAGGGAGTATATTTCCCCAGAAGATATATTGTTATATTTATAAGCCACTTGTAAAATTTAAAAAGGGATTTTAATGCTTGTTTTCAGGACGTTGAAAATTTGAATATGCGAACATGGTTCGTTGAACTGCGATATAACTGATATTAACATTATGATGCAAGAAGAGTTAATTGCATTGCAGCAACACGTTCAAGCGCAAGTTTGGTTTAGAACACATGTTTATGCTAAGTTTTTGAATTTGAAAGTTATCTGATATGACATCAAATAAAAGTTGTCACGGAAAAAACATTATTTACTCTTCCCTCCAGCTTTGCGAATTGTTTAGTAACGTTTATAATATTTTACGGAAAACAAGAAACAGATTAAATCATTTTTAACGAGATAATTTAAGAATTAAGAAATTTTATGCCAAATATTTGAACTAGAGGTATTTTTATTGAGTACATGCTAAATTTTAGAGATTTTAAATTATATCTATAAAACAAGTTTACAATAAAATAAGGCTTTAGAAACTATTAAAAAGATGGTTTATTGCTTTTAGATTGTCATTTTGTTAAGCAATATAATTATAATTTGAAACATAAAGATCTTGCGTCAAGTTCAATGACGACGCGATGGAAACTGACTGTTAAGATGTGAGAAAGATAAATTATAGCTCTCATATTTCACAAAATTTCAACACTTAGGAAGTCAGTCGCTATGTATACAGTATATTCTTAAATAAAACTATAAGTGCATAGTAACGTTATATAAGTGCATGGTAAGTAACATAAGGTTACCTTACAAAATTATAGAAAAATTCCCCTAAAGAGATATTTGCAGCGAGAAATCGAAAACTCGAAGCTGTTCGTGCCATTAAAATACTTTTAATTGCTTCAGGGAATTATGCTGTAGGCTATGACTTGAAGTTAATCAGATATTTAAAATTATTGTATTTTCACATCTACGAGTTTCATTTTAGAAAACTGTGGTGTTTCCAGAGTGTTTTTAAGTGTTTCCAGAGCAATTTTAGTTTGAAGATGCATTTAATCTAAGCGAAATTTAGCTTTATGTATGCATCTGTCATTGACCTCACTCGAGCCATGCAGCACAGGCCCTTCATCTTCCGCCAGGTGTCAATGCTTCTGCAGCTGGCAGATACGGGAAGACCGAAATTTCCTTATTGGATTTCGAAGCAGCATTGCTCGTTATTCTTTACGCGGCCCTACTCATATCTCGTTTAATGTTTTAACAATTGTTTAGTGCAAAAAAAAAAAAAAAAAAAAAAAAAAAAAATGAAAACTCTTTCCAGGTATTCCATGTTACTCAAGCAGTTGAGAGTTCAGCAAACTACATGCAAACTTTTTACATCAAGGTAGCTTCTACTTACTATAAGTGCTCCTAATTTTATTATTAATTAAAACATCTGATGTGGCCAGCTCATGACCTCACGCCAATTCCATGTTTGGAACAGCAATGAGAAATAAGCAAGTATCACTTTCGGTAGATTGTTTGCAAACAAAGTCTAATTTGTTGTTCCATTAAAGAGAAAGATCCTTAATACGATATTATGGATTATATTTTATTAGGTATTAATTTATTGGTATAGGTTTATTAGGTATTAATTAACCATGTGCAAATGATATTTCTTCTAAATTAGTACCAACATAATCAATTGTTTGCCCTTTTATTTTTTAATTAAAATTGTATTTTATTGGATAGTTGAATAACATGTTTAACTGGATTTTTATTCAAGAAAATAAAGAGTTGTTTAAATAAATACTTTGAAACGAATACAGGAATTTAATTTTCTTTCGTATTAGTTTTACAGTATCAACAAAAAAATTCTAAATTCATTTTGTTATGTGCATATATTCCCACGATACTTAGGTATCAGTAAATAATGCTCGTAATTTTGGATTATGTCACATTTTTTCGCAAAAATCTGTTCAGAACTTCAAGTAAAGTAATACTTCTGGCTTGTCAGTTTTAGCCAAAGTCTAATGTGCTGTTCCCATTGATAAAAAAAGGCTTAAATACTAAAATCGAAAAGTTTTGGATTATATTTTAATGCAGTTTTTCATTAATAATTATTATAGGCTTCAAGTAAAGTTCCGCTTCCGGTTGTCCAGTTTTACCCACAATCCAATCAACTCTTTACAAGAATGCAGAAATCCGATGCTTGATATAATAGTTACCGTGGACGAAAATATCGTCACACGCATACACACAGACAGACAAACATCATTGCAAAAATATTAAAAACGTGTTGTGGGGACCCTAATTCATGTTGATTCTCTAAAATGTCGCTATCGAACTTTTGGACCAAAATAATAACCTAATAACCTCCCTTACCTATGTATAGCCTGGCGAGAGGTAAAAACCAAGAGAGTTGAGACGTAAGCGGATAGTGATAAATGAGACTGAGTGGACTGAATTGCGGGAAAGCACATTAGTAAATGAGACAGAAATGTAAATAGAAAGTAAAAAGTAGTTAACTGATTATTTAAATATGGCAAAGTATTCGACAGCTATCTGCTAAAAGAGGGTTACTTGGAGGTCTCTTTAAGCCAATATTTCTCAGCGCTTTGTCCTATTCCAGTAATATTAATGTTTTAAAGAATTTGACCTTAAAAATTAATAAAAATTATTTATTTATTTACAGATGCCCGACTTTCAAGGAATTAAAAACCATTAAGGGTCAATATTATCTATCCATGGATTGTTCCGAGTCACAAAGAGTTCCTGAGTCTGATGTAAAACAGATGAACATTAAGGCAATCATGCCCACTTCAAAGAAGGCATGTTGCCAGATTTATAAATTCGGTTTATAAAACACAACAGCGTCCCAGCAGTAAAATCGCTAATAGTTAGACCCAGGTTCAAATCCTGGTGAAGGGCCTGACTGCTTGGAAAGTTTCGTGGCTTTCTCTGTATGTGTTGCCAATACCCTTAAAATTTCCCTTAAAATTCTCTACGCAGCATCCCTTTTCTTTTCCTTCCATCCTTTTCCTACAAAGCACCCCTTCCCTTTCCCTTTCATTGAGCACTTCATTGTGCACTTCATTGTGCACTTCATTGTGCACTTCATTGAGCACTTTCATTGAGCACTAATTCTACTATGTTCATCTTACCAACGGGAGAAAATTCAAAAACCTCGCAAACAAACTAATAAATTTAAAACGAATAGCTAAACAAATAAGTTAATAGCAAACTAATAAACTAAGTAAGGAAACTTAATGATTGTCCCATTAAATTTAGCAATAATTTAAAATTTCGTTAAATTTAGCAATGCAATTTAAAAATTCGTTAAATTTAGCAGTGAAATTTAGTAATAATTAAAAAAAACTCAGCGGCATCACCCAAAAGGGAACCTGACTTTTGAAAAATAGAGTATAAACGCAGTGCAATAAAAATTACCAACCTAAATAGCAAGACTAAATAGAATAAAACTTACAGTAAAAAATTCACAGCATTTAAAAACAGATCTTGTAAGACAATACCCACATTCTGTAAAACATTGTACAACAAATAAAGAGCATAAGATAGTGTGAGATGCTCAAGTTAGATAATTTATTATGGAAAAGCAGGCTTGGGATTTACGAAAGATGCTTTATGAGAAGATGATTTTAATTAAATCACAGCACACGAGGACTAAGGAGGTTTGCTAAGGAGGTTTGCTTTCGTGAAGGACTTTCTAAACTGATTTATATTCTAGTTATACATGGAACAAACCATGCTAAAGTAAATTGATTCATATTCGTGTTGTACATGAGAAAATCTTGAAAATGCAGTTCAGCCAGCTCGTTCATGCGACAAGGACCAAGCTTGGGAAGAATTACTAATTTTCAGAGGTTTTTATCTACTCCACTACGAGATATTCAAAACGAGATTTATTGGGTAAAGTATGAATATAAATTATGCTTGCAAAAACCTAGCTAAATTATAGTGATTATTAACTCCTTAACACCTAACCACTTGATTAACTCCTGTGAGAGAACTGTAAGAGTAGTAACTGCACAGAAGAAGTTTTAAAAGTACCTTTTATTAACTCTTTAAAATTTGCAATGCGTCAACTCGACGTTAACAAACTACGCCTTTTCTTGGGCAGTAACTGAAATCAAAGAACTAACTAAATGAAGATATGTACAAGTCGTAGAACTAAACTACAGGACACAGCTAATTACCGTTTCTTAAACCCACGTCGGAACTAGTGGCATAAAGTAAATGTAGATATGCCACGAAAACTCGCAATAACTCTAGGAGCAGACGCTTACGCAACAGAGGTGACGTCAATAGCCTAACACTCTCTCTCTTTCTCTTTCTTACTGAACCTCGGTTTTTAAACTCTTTCTTCAAGGTAGAATTTACATACCTTCACGCGCGCTACCAAATTTAAATATTCTGGCATTGACAATTAGGGGAATGAAGGCTTATAAGAAAGAATAACAAATTAAATAAAATCGGTTATTTCAAATAAATCCCTACAAAATAATAAATGTACATTAAAAATGTTTATAAGTCCAACCAGAAAATAAAAGGAGATATTGGCCAAAGAAGTACCAAAGGCGACAAAATAATTCAGATTTGGATTGAAGTTGCAGATGAATTTAAAGAAATTAGTATCTACCCAGTTGTAGTTTTTTACATGTTTTTACTAAACACGCTTCAATAAATTTTGAATATTTTAATAAGTATACCCCATGATTATAATGTTCGGTGCTTTCATAATTCTTTGCCAATTTTAGAGGAAAGAATTAAATTTATATGATATTTGCTCTGTTCCAATTTTTTTTTCTTTTTTTTTTCTTACAGTCTTTATCCTGTAATAATAGGCGGTACATCAGTAAGTTAACTTATAAGAATCTATGTTTTTTTAATCATTAATAAGTAATCTTCCTTCCTTTTGTGATTTAAATTGGAACGCAGTGTACTTTCACTGAATTTAAGCATATCTATGGTATATCAATTCTAATGGTAATCAAAAGCTGTTGAGCACAAATTGTTCGACAGTAACCAATAGAAAAAAATGGACTTCGTACAGACCAGGGAAAAAAAGCTCGAATTTGGAAACAATGATTGGCAAATAAAAATGCGAAGCATTGCTGTTGTTGTTTACTGATCCTCTTGATTCCTCAGACGCACATCAGCTATATCAAAGTCGCACACTGTTTGCTCAACAAAGATGTTTAAAGAAAAGTTATAGCTTATTGGTATTACTTGCTGCGAGTAAAGCAAGCAAGTAATACAACCTTATTGACTTCAAAAATGTTTAATTCCTTTTACTTATCTTAAAGTAAATGCATCACCTTTCCTAATATTTTTATAGATGTGATAAAAAAACTTTCAAAATTACGCGTAATATCATGTAAATAAGTGTAAATTAGAGCATTAAAATAGTAAGCTTCATTTTTTTTTCTACCTAAAAATATTTGGCTTCGATAGGCTCGCCGTGTTATGAACAAATCTTTTTTTATGAAAGGTGAATAGCCGTAAATACTTACACCTGAATGAAAAACAAATTCAAATATACAAAATTCCAAACTAATTCAGACATTCACATTAAAAATACTCACACCTGCCTGAATTCTTTTTCCTTTCTGATTCATATCAAAGAACAAAAATGCAAATGAGTTAGTTTTATCTCTGGAAAGTACCGCCCAGACGGAAAAGTGGTTAGTGACTCTGACTGCCGTAGCGAAGGGCCCGGATTTGAATCCCCGAGAAGGCATGAATGTAAATAGTCTATCCCTTTATAGGAGGCAGCGGTGGCCGCCTCTTAGATGCCATCATAATAAAATGATCACGGCTTCTGGCATTAGTAGTGGCACAAAAACCTAAGATGGCTAGTGTCCACCATAAAAAAAAATCTTCGGACTGCTACTTTTTGAATAAGGACACTAATTTGCGATTTAAGACCTATTTGGGCGAGTTTTGGCTCTTTTTAGCAAACTGTTATTAAATTATAATGTATTATAATGTATAATATGTTATAATTCTAAGTGCTAAGAAAAAAGTGGCCAAACTTTATGTGAACAGGCAATGATGCTCCCTGGCTAAGAAGTGCCTTTGAGAAAGTTTATATTTCAACACACCCCTCACAAAATGTCAGTTACAAAGCAAAATAATTTCAAAAAAGTTCTTATCTAGGGCACATAAGATAAATGAATGCATACAAAAACCGTTTTCAAAGCATAAATAAATGAGCATAAAAGCATAAAAAATGAAATTATCAGTTCTCACAAAATAATCGCAATGCAATAAAGCCTTTTGGATTTTCGAATATATATGATAACATTTACTGCGCATTTTGCTTCCTAGATTTAAAAGCTACGAGACTGCTAATATAGTCATTTGTATATAAATTATACACACGGTGGAAGCTTTCTTTTCGGGACACTTATTTCGAAAGAAAATGTTTTCTTTCACCAAAAGGCTAATCCTAGTATCCTATTAAATTGAAATCGGCATCGAAATATAGGTAATTTTGACTGGAATATACTACACTACACTAGTTTCAGAAAAGAAACACTTCTTTGCAGTTCCATGTTAATTCTAATATGCAGTAATTATAATTTTAATAAATTTTAGTTAATTGCATCAGTTTTAATCAGAATCAATAGAAAAAGCTTTCAAAATAGCGGATAGTCAAAACGTCGCCAATATCAAACTTTCAAAAATTTTCAAATTTTTTCAATGTCTGACACTCCTATACTATTATTTCTCTCCCAGGAAAAATGAATATTTACGATTGAATATCACTTCACGACACTCTTTTATAAAAACTTCGTTGAAATATTTTTAAAAAAAATTCTCAGATATTCGTGAACTCATATGACAAATCATTTTCCGCTTGATAACTTTCCGTTGATATCGAGAAACCATTCAGCATAAGAAACGATTTGTGCACTCCCATATGATAAACTTCATTGCGATTTCAGTTTTCTGACACCCTTTTTTTTGTGACATCAATGTTTATTCGAAACTTCGTCCTTTTTGCTCAAAACCAGACAAGACACCACTTCGTTCTTTGGATGAAATTAGCTTAGGAAGAAGCAAATAGCCCATGTTCGAATCCCGGAAAAACGTGTGTGTGTGATTATGGCAAAGCCTCGAGGGCTATCTGCCTAAGGGGAGGGATGCCTTCGTGGAGGACTTTCTAAAGGAAACTGGCTCGTATACACGTTACACATGGGGAAAACCACGAAAACGCCCATGCAGCCAGCCCGTTCGCGGGATTCGAACCTCGGACCGAACTACCAGTGTTCAGCGACTTTATCGCTCGGCCGCTGGTGGGCCCCGCGGAAAAAGGATAAATGTTTGTAAGTGTATACTGCCTATACGGCATAGAGAAACTTAAAATAATAGAGAGCCAAAAGTCCTTTCGAGTGTTCTATGGTAAAGTAAAAGAGATGGGATACGCTTGGACCGTTCACCAGGCATCGAATTTCATCGAATTTCACCGTTTTCATCGAATTTCTAGTGGAGCTGCATAGTTAGTGCGATGGAACGGTACCTGTGAGACCAAACGGTGAAATTCTGGCGTTGCTCCGCTTTAGTTGTCTTGCTAAATTCAAGAATATTTGGAAAGTTATCTTCCGACGCTTGAATAATATTTCTGTAAGAATGCATTGCGAAGTATTGATCAACCAATAAAATCCGTTCTGCTTGGGAAAAGCAGACAGTCTAGCCAAAGAGGCAGCTTCAGGCAATGCAGATACTCAAGTCAATATCCCATAGCCCATTTCTTATCTAAAGAAATGCCTGAGATTGAAGGCCATTGAACGATGGCAAGAGGAATGGGACCAGGGCTCAACCGGTCGACGAACGCAGTATCATATAGTGTATGTGGACACTGACCGTATCATTTCCAACCCTCAGCTCGTTAGATTTATAACTGGCTATGGTCCATTTCCGCAATATTTTGCAAAACGCGGACTCAGCCATACTGAGTTCTGCTTTTGCGGAGATATTGGATCACCAGAGCATTACCTGACCACTTGTCCATTGACATCTGATCTTCATATTCAGCTGCCAAGTACCAACAGGCAGGCTTTCTGCAAATTTATCATAAAGCAGAGATATCTGATTACAAAGGTTGTCGATTTAATGGACAGACTGTCTGCGCTGGGCATGGATCAGACAGCGTAAATTCTCCTGCTGCCATAAACGTATGCTGCGTATGGATTATATGCAAATTTGTATCAGTAATATAATTTTCTTACATCAGTAAAGTATAGTACCGGTATTAATCAGTATTGTGTCAGTATTAATACCAGTAAAGTATTGTAACAGTTAAATATTGTATATGCATATTTGTATCAGTAATGTAACAGTCGTACATGAGTAAAGTATTGCATCAGCATCAGTATTATATCAGTTCTGTTTCCGTAGTGTATCAGTCATATTTGCATCAGTAACATACCAGTAATGTAACAGTAATGTGTCGATAATGCATATGTGTTGCGTTAATTCGCATTAGCTTGAGTCTTTGTAACGTGTTATTTCGTGGTTTTATTTACCGACTTGTACAAAATTATTCCCATTTACAAGTAATCACCATTAGTCAGTATTGTATGAGTATTAATACCAGTAAAAGTGTTGTATGAGTATTAATATCAGTAAAGTATTGTATGAGTATTAATATCAGTAAAATATTGTATGAGTATTAATACTAGTAAAGTATTGTATATGCATATTGCTCATGCATATATCGCATGAGCAATAAAAACAGTCTTACATCAGTAACGTATTGTATCAGTATTATATCAGCCTTGTATCAGAAGTGTATCAGTTATATTTCATCAGTAACGTACAAGTAATTGTAACAGTGGGACATTGATCTGTGATATTTTAATTCCAATTTTTTGAGTCTCTGTAACATATTATTTCGTGGATTTATTTACCGACTTGTGCAAAATCATTCCCATTTCATCAGTATTAATAATCAGTGTTATAATCAGTGTTTCGATGGTATAATTAAGACACAATAACACGCCGAATAAATACTAATTCAGAAGTCAAACAACAAAAATCAACGTTATATTTACAAAATTTTCACAGGACTAGTTTCGATGGTTTTACCGAACCACCATCTTCAGCTGCAAAACCGCAAATGAACAAGATAGGAAATAATGATTAGATAAGAAAGCCTGGACGAGAATAAGCAAGTGGCGCCATCTGTTGGCGAAACCAGAACTAAAACATAATTTCTCTAAAAGCCGAAGGCAAATTTGGATTGGAATTAGAATCGTTAACTAGAACAGAAAGATTTTTATGAATGTGAAATGCCTCTAGAAAATCCAGTTCTCCAATGGAAGATGTTTTTTGAATAATTTTAGCAGCAGAAAAATTGAAAGTGTGATTTTCGGACCAACAATGTAGAGAAATTATGCTTTAGTTCTGGTTTCGCCAACAGATGGCGCCACTTGCTTATTCTTATCCAGGCTTTCTTATCTAATCATTATTTCCTATCTTGTTCATTTGCGGTTTGCAGCTGAAGATAGTGGTTCGGTAAAACCATCGAAACTAGTCCTGTGAAAATTTTGTAAATATAACGCTGATTTTTGTTGTTTGACTTCTGAATTAGAATCAGTGTTATATCAATGTATCAATACTGTAGCAGTATTAATATCAGTACCAGTATTATATCAGCCTTTTATCAGTTCTGCAACTGTCATATTTGCATCAGTAATGTACCAGTAATGTATCTTGAATATTAATCTGTAACTCTGTAACATGTTATTTTGTATGGCTTGTCGTGCCCATTGATTACCTTTCAGTTGGCATTATGTATTTTGAAGGGGTGCTATAAATAGTACAAGTAAAGGTGCTATAGATAGTACAATAGTAGAAGTAATGTAACAGTAGAAGATTGATCTGTGATATTTTAATTCGCAATATTTTGAGTGTCTGTAACGCATTATTTCGTGGATTTATTTACCAACTTGTGCAAAATCATTCCCATTTAATCACTAATAATATTCAGTGTTATATCAATGAATCAGTACTGTAGCAGTATTAATCAGTGTTAATATCAGTATTATATCAGCCTTTTATCAGTTCTGCATCTGTCATATTTGCATCAGTAATGTACCAGTAATGTATCTTGAATATTAATTTGTAACTCTGTAACACGTTAAACACGTTATTTTGTATGTCTTGTCGTGCAAGTTGAATACCTTTCAGGTGGCATTATGTATTTTGAAGGGGTGCTATAAATAGTGGTGGACGTGGTACTATACTAATTAACCGTTTGATAAGAGGATAGTGCCCTCGTCCTCCGTTCTCTCTCTCTCTTTACTGATCTATACTGTTTAATAAATAAATAAATATCTATACTGTTTAACAAATAAAAGGCGTAAAAAATAAAAATAAATACAAAAAAAAGTCTGAAATGTTTCAGATTTTAAATTACGTCCAAAGGAGCGTTTTCTTAACGTTTTGTGTGTTGGCTTTATTTATTAAATATCATGTTATTTGCACTTAAACCATAAAATTTAGTTCAATAGCAATGTCGCAAAATAATTTTAAAATGAGCAAATCTTTAGAATTTCTGATGCACAGTTCCGCGCGCTGGAGATAAAAAGGTTCACTCCCCCCCGTAGATTGTTGCCATTGCTCGCTTTCAAATCGTTGAGTTTGTTACTCAAAAATTCGTTAAAGTTTTACAAAATATGAAATCGATAATAAAACAAATTCCGAATTTCAAATTTGGGATTTCAGATGCCCATATTCGCAGTTGGATTAAGTCAATCAAAATTGGATGGCTCTAGATACCGTTGTTTTATCACAATGGGAGAAATATGCATACATTTATGCAGATTTTTCATTATTTAATTTCTTCAAATATAATGCAGGACTCTAGCATTTTGTGGCAACAGTTTGAAAAGTGAACCGACATTTATAGGAGTCCGACGCAAAATGCGAAAACGAAAGTAATAATCCTTCGGGACTCAAATCCCTTTGGACTAATAAAAAAAGAGCATTTATAAACCTGAAGTTAATAGAAATTCAGTAGAAAATTAGATGTTTTGTCTTTTTTACATGCCTCCAAAAATGTTTAACTGCATACATTTTATATCGATTTTAAGAAACTTTCAACTGCTATAATTCATTAAAACTTATTATCAAAAGATCAATGGTTCTCAATCTCCTAACATCCGAAGAAAACATGCTGACTTTATGTGGCCCAGAGAATTTGTTAATTGAGTTCTAGAATTCAAAGTTCTTTATGCAAAGAAGATTCTAGTGTAGTTACGCCATGCATGAAATCACCCACTTCGTTATTTTAGTATAGAAGTTTATTTGTTTCTGGTGCTTTCTTTATTTTTTAAGAGTATAGTAGCGAGAAAATTACTGTATAGCCAAAATTTACTTTGATTTGTTCTAAATTCCTTTTCCCCATTTTCTTCTTTTCTTAATTTATATATTTGGTTAAAGGCTTAAACACTATACAAATAGGGATTTTTTTTTAATTCTGCATCTGCAATCAGTAAAAAACTACCGCACTTTATACATTTTACTTTTTGCTGTAATCCCCTTATTTAGTCGAATCTGCATTCTTCACTAATTGATGAGAAGAAATATAAAAAAAAAAAAAAAGAAGAAGAAGAAGACTGCTGTGTAAACGGAAAAGGAAAAACGCCTTCGCAAAGACGTTTTGAAAGTTGAAGACATTAGAAATCTGAATGAAAAATTGAATGAGAAGATGTACTTTTTTATCATTTACTATTGATATACCTACGATGGCTAAAAGGAAAAAAAACCTATATCGTAAAAAAAATCTAAATTAAAAAATCTTTAGCTTGGCGGTTTAAATCTGTAACTCACATAAACTCAGCTATTTAGCGTTAAGAAACAAGTCAATGTGTGTACATATGTAGCTTCAACGCTCAGATAGACTTAAGTAAACAAGACGTGAGCTTAAGCAGAAATTGATAAGACTGACTTTCGAGAATAAAATAACTTTTTGTGTTATACTTTAAATTAAAAATATAAAAAATATGTTCATTTATTTTTATGCAGTCAGCTGAAAAGCAAATAAAAAACATCGTAAGCTTTCAGAAAAGGAATAATTACCCTAGGAATACTTCTACAAACTTTTAAACATATTTTAAATTATACTTTTTAAAAATTATATGACACTTAGAAATTTGAAGGACATAGGAATAAACTGTAAAACATCTCGACATATTTCAAATGAATTTATATAGACTGTGCTACACAAACTTTACGAAGTTAGCATACTTATACAGATTTTTGCGAACGGTGAGGAATAAAAAGGCGTTTATAAAGTAAAACAGTAATCCTACGTTAAATAAAATTGTGAGTAATGAAAAACATTCCATCTATACAATAGTTGGATAATTTTATGTGAAGGGGATAAAATATCACAGAATGCCGCATGACTAGAACGTCAATCCATTTTATTTTAAACAGAAACAGATTCCCCTTACAGAAAGTATGTTAGTGTTTTATAATACAGAAGAATACATGCAAACCTTAATTGATAAGAAACTTTTGAAAGCAGCCAGTATCAGACTTAATCTGCAATGAATTGCATAATATAAAGCATGTAAAAACAAAGCTGAATTCCAGTGAATCTCGAATAAGGGAGTTAAAATCATCACGCTGCTTACGTATTACAGCTCATCCGATGACCGAGAGGTGAAACCGATGAACAATTGTATTTCGAGACGTGTTCAAATCCTTCCCAAATGGGCTGGCTGCTTGAGACGTTTTCATGGTTTCTTCTACTTGTAATGTGAATACGAGCCAATTTCTCTTAGAAGTCCTCCAAAAACATAAGTGGCAACAAAAATTTAATATAGGAACAAATGAAATATAGAGTATAAAATAAGACTGTAGGTAACATGACTTGAGCTAGAATTCTATAGTTTGTTTAAAAAATTGTAAGCACACCTCAGTCACTAAGTATAAGGTAAGAGTAGGTGACACCTGAAGCTCGAATTAATACTATTATTAAGTAAATTACATTAATATTATATTTAACTTATTTAATAAAAATTACAACACTTTTCTTTAGTTGTCTTTACATAAAGTACCTATAGCATATTGATCTATATTAAGTATTATTTTAAGCTGCAGTTTTCTAAAGATAGGATGGCGTTTCCTCGAAAACCCTTATAATTCTAAAGGTTTCTTAAGTCAACAAAGTTTCTAGACCACTGATCTAAATCATACAAATGCGCAGGAAAAGAAAAATCACTTTCTCTGGAGACAGCTATTTCTTATCTTTATTTTTAATAAATTTCATTTTCACATTACATAAGCAATTAAAAAAATCTATTTCAAACAAATTAGATAGGCAGCACATATCGGCTGTGAATTGAATTAATATAGCATATGGAATTTGAATTAATATAGCATATTTGAATTAATATAGCATATGCAGTTTACTTATTTGTTTAAATATAACCCAGTATTTACTCTTGACACGCTTTTAGAGTTGTAATTTTTTGTTATTACCAAAACATTAACTTAGATACAGAGCATAATTCGGCTCCATAAATAACTTAGCTACGTAGTAGCTAATCAGTACACCGTCTGGGCGGTACCAGGTAGCTGTTTCACAATATAGCCAATAGCAGCCAAAACTCGATACTTGCAAATTGTTTTACCTCTGACTAGAATTGTACTACATTTGATTGCTCATTTTGAATTTTATTGGTTAAAGTAAATCTCTAAATCCCCGTGCAAAATTTTTCCTGAAGTATTTTGCAACACCTAAAACAGAGAGTAATTAATTTAAAATTGGGTGTTCATTAGATTTCTCCAAAAAGTACGCTTAAATAAGAACAAAATAAATCGAGCTTTAAGATTACAAAAAAATTTAACAATTCCTTTTTAAAATATTATATATATATGTGTGTGTACGTGTGCATGTATTAATTATCAATGTTTTGAAGAGTAAATAAATTCTAAAAAGCCTGTACCTAAAAAAATAGCTGAAAGGTGAGGAATCTTAAACGTAATAGAAGAATAATTGCAATACAAAATCTTTTAAGACATATTCCTCCCGAGCAGCAAAAATAAAAAACTGTAGAGCAAAACTAGAGCAAAGCCCAAAAAAATAAAAATAACACTGCAGGATGAATTAATAATTATGGAGAATAAAATGCAAATGACATAATAAATAGAATTGGGGAATGGCGCTGCGCTTCGCGTAATACATATAATATTTAATTCATAACCACATATATCAGAGGTCTGGTCTCGAAGCAAGTTAGCGCCCGGCCAACTAACTACATTTTAAATTTTAGACAGCAAACACTTGTTGTTGTTGCTTACGCTCACTTGTCTGATATAGTCAGCTCAAGCCACGAAATTCCTCGTGGCAAGGAGCGCTAGATAACGGCTGCCGTTGGCAACAGCCTTGAGCATCTTTCAGGTGGAAGTGCGATTTAGCTCAGTTCCGCCCCCAATTTTGATGGAGAGCATTCCGAGGGACGGGTCTGAGGGTCTCTCAACCCTCTCTCTTTCCACCAAACCACACGAGAGGGTTCTCGGCTCGCCGCATATTTAGAGTGCCGCCATGTCGCAACGACTCTATACATTTACAAACAGCCATACCTTCTCCGGGATTCGAACCCTTCGGCACGGAAGTCAGCGACGCTAACAAGTATACCGGTTGGGTCGCGCAAACACTTGTAATTTCAATGAATAAATTTAGTAAAAATTCTTATCTTACAATTGTATGAACTGTACTATAAAGTTCTAGTTAATTTACGTGTCCTTGGTTAGTAGAATTTCAGAGAAGAATCTAGTGACTATTACAACTATAAGGATAAAGTCCAAAGACTGGTTAAAATAACATTTTATTCCGTCAAAAGGATAATAAAAGTCGGCCCCTCTCGAGCTTATAGGAAAGCTTTCACTTAGGCTTTAACTTAAGACAGAAAATAAGGAACCAAACTAATTCTAACTAACTGAAATTTAGCTGAAGCTGTACAGAAATAACTAACCGAGTTGGCCCGTAATTAAATCTAACCGGCGAATGCTAACAGGCACGTAAGACTACGGCCGAACTTGATAAGATAGGCTTAAAGTACTGACGTGGCCCGAAGGCAGAACACGTTCTACTGAGACAGAGTTCTACAAAAGTGAATGAACTTCCCATTAAATACTTATTCTACTTCATTTACATAAAACACGATACTGAAAACTCATTCTGGTAGGAAGTTGTAGGTGAAAAACAAGAACTTAAAGGAAAGGGTTTCAAAATTAAAAATAGCTATTAGAAAATTAATCTAATTCCTACAGTACAATTCAGACTTTTGAGAAAAACTGAATTTTAATGACACATGGATAACTCTACATAACTATATGAATCAATTTTCAACCGCTAGAAAAATCTAATTCAGCATTAACAGTGAATTATTTCCTAGCATACTCTGTCTAAGCGCAAAGTATGCTAGGATAATGGGAGGATAATTACTACGCTTTACATTCGTAACCCTTGTTCGTGCATAAACACACCATTTCATGAATTTGTACTTTGAGCTGTAAGCAGAAACGCGTTCTTCTTATCAGATTAAAAGATAACGTAAAAATACAAACAGCATTTCTTATTCATTGGTTGGTACTAGGAAAATATTTCATTTCATCTTAACTGTTGAATGTCAACAACTTATATCAGTTGCACAAAAACAAAAATTTGTAGTTTTTTGCTTGGCAAGCAACATTTATAAACAACGTGCTATAATTATTATACAATTTTATAAACTTTTTTGCAATGATAAAACAAATCGTTAGAATGCAACAACCTTTACAGTCCAGTTACTAAATGATTAGATTAGTTACTAAATGCTACAATCTTTGCTCACAATGTTCGACTGAAAAAGTATAAACAAACAAAATGTTCATCATAAAAACAAAGATTGCAACACAAAATATGTTAAAAAGAATCAGCTTTTTGATATATTTATAGCAAACAATGTATTTGGCGCGTATTACCTATGAAGAATCAAATTAAACTTTCATTATCCAGGCTTCTTTTCACACATTACAGATGATGTAAGGGAAATCCTTTTGTCACAAGATACATCCTACTCCGTATAGACCCAACAACGGCAGAGCGATAAAACCTCTGAATGTTGATAATTCGACCGGGTTCAAATCCTAGCAAACAGGACAGCACATAAGAATTTTAATGATTTTCTCCATATGAGATGTGAATACGAACCACTGTCTTTAAAAAGAGTATTTCACGAAGTATGTTGTAAGACAGCATACAGCGTACTTCGTGGAATACTATCCTTGTCATTGAATACTGTCCTGTTCGCAGGAATCTGAACCCGGTCGAATTACCACGTTCAGCAGTTTTACCGCTCGGCTGCTTGTGTAGTATGCATCTCGTGACAAAAGGATTTCCCTTACATCACCTAAATACGAACCAGTTTCTTTAAACCGAGTATTCCACGAAGTATGCTGTCTTTAAGATGGGCAGCTTTCGAATTCGTGATTCTAATAGCTCTTTGAATCTGCAGGTCAAAGAAGCAAACGACAATGGGCTCCACATTTGAAGCTCTCAATTCGCCAGATATCACTGCATACGATTTTCGGGGGGGGGGGGTATTTATAAAAGATATTGCTTTTGCTCTGCTACTGTTTCCGAGTTGATCAACGTAAAATCTGTATTACACGCGCTGCCATGTCGGTCACTAAATTCAGAGTTTGAATGTTCTAAAAAAAGTATTGACAACACCCTCAAGATATGTGGCTATTTGTTCCAATTCTCTTTCTTTTCTTCACCTTTTAAATACTATTACGTACACAGACAAATAGGTAATCGAAATTCTCTTAGCTGCAAGTTTACGTAGAGGAATGTATATTCGTTTTCTTTATGTGTGCGTTCCTCATGGTGTTTATGGAAATGAAAGAGTCAATTTCTTACCTAAAAGTGCCTTAAATTTCCCATCAACATCAATATTCCAAAGAGATATATCAACGATTCCAAAAGTTGCTGGAAGTACTTTTATTTTAGCAATTGTAGTGTGTGATAAGAAATTTTAACAATTAATGTTTAATTTGATCTACCACAGTGTGCCAATGAAATTGTGTGCTGTAACCACTGTAAAAATGCTGATTCTTCTTGACTTCGCCTGTGTTACTCAGATTTTTATAATAATGAGTTCCTTACTCAAATTTTGCTCTTTCCACGAACTTTTTCATGTTAATTGCTACCTTTTCTAGATCTTCTATTGTTAATTTCTTTTTCTCTGTTCTTCTAAGTTAAAACATGTATCTTATACTGACATAAGTCTTAAAATTTAATCACTTTTTATCATAAAATTGTCACAGCTCAAAACCCGTTAAGAGTCGATTTAGAGCCGAGTCGAAAGTCCTCATTAATGTTAAGGATAAACGAATTTTAATTTAAATCTTACGTAGTGGAGTGGCTCAGTTAAAATTATATTTGAAATTTTAAAATGCAGGTCTTTTTTAGTTTTAGTTTGTAATATGAATGTTTTAACTGGGCTTGTTTTCTTTTCGACTAGCAATGCGCGTTTCCAGACTGAATGTGCGCCTCCATGCATTCCGAAATTTTATAGGAAAAAAAGAAAAAAAAAATAGAAAAGTCTGAAGTTCAATAACTTTAGAATTCTGAAGAACTTAAAAATTCTGAAGTTCAATAACATGTTCTAAGTTCACGAACTTCAGGTACCCCTTTCTTTAGCTTGCCGTATAAGCAAAGTTTCCCTACGAACTGGTAGTTCCCCTGTTACCTGTATAGGCGGAAATACAGGAGTAAAAAAAAAGGAAAAGCGGCAGTTAGGGAACGCAAACCGTGGGGTGAAAGTCCGAGGGCACAATGGGTTTACCCGTGTCATTGCCTCTAAAAATCGGAAGGTTATCAGGGGGTAAAAATCTCACTGCAGTACCCAAAACTTCATTAAGAGCTCTATCTACAAGACCTCAGAACTTGTAAAAAAGGGGTTTTGAGACTTTAAGATGACTAAGGAAAGACCAAAGGCTCAGTGGAATCAGGTAAGATTTCAGATTTTTTAATGGCTACAGAAAAAGAAAACCTTTCTAATATATATTTTTTTAATGGTATTATCTTTGACCGTTCTTGGAAATTTCGCTCCATCTTGTTCAGTGTACAGGTGTAATGGATAGAACGCTGAAGCTTTAATTAGGTATACTAGGGTAATTCGCAAGATAAATTAACACCAAAGGTATTCAAAAATTGCATTGCAGCAATTTTCATGTCATAGTTAATGAGAATTTTAACGTGATACCTTATTTAAGAGAAGTGCTGAATTGCTGAATAAAAAATTTAATAAAAAATTCCAGTAATTTAGTAACAATTTGGTGACTTAGATGCCTGAATAAAAATGTTCAGAAACTGCATGTAATGCACAGTTTGGTTGTTCCAGGATAAAAATAATAAATATTTATCAGAAGCTATTTCTTAAATCCTTTCCTAACAATTCCCCCCCTGCACTTCTACTTTTTCGACTTATCCATTAGAAATCTACATTAAGCGAGTTTAAACAGTTTAGAATTTAAGTTTACAAAGAGTTTGGGCAAATTAAGGCTGGAGGTGCTATAACACTAATTCAACTTGCTTGAAGCAATGTGATATTGTTGGTGAGTTAGCTTTTATGACATGAGGAAACCCACTTAACAAAGAAATCAGGTTCTCAGGCTTTAATAACCTAATTTGTAAATAATCGAACTACTTTTGTATAACCAGGCAGCAAGCAGCAGAAGTTCAGTTTCTGTTAATCATTTTAGTTTGTGTCTCTTAAGCCGAAGCACCAGTAAAGGTTCTAGTTGCATCTTTACGATTATTCTTACCATTTTGGTATTACTGGACTCTACTTAAAAGATAGGATGAAAATTCGTTTGGCAGTCCACATAGTGTTTAGTCTGAGTATAATTAACCTTGTGCGATTACTTTATATTAGATGAATTACTCTTCGTTGACTTTAAAAAAGGAAATAAGAACGTTTATCGCGTACTTAAGAAATGAAACTTGCATATTGTAATTTAAAATTGCTAATATAAACTCTTACAGAAAGCTTAGTGAAAGATTTTTTTAAGCAATTTGGAGGTTACGAGCAAAGAATTTCTGTACATTCAAAAAATTTTCGATGTAAGAATACGCTCGTTTTTATAATATTTATTTTAATTTACGTAGTAAAATGCTTGAACTAGAATCAAGTCATTGAACCTAAAAATTGCATTTCCATTATGCTCCTTTGATGGCACATATTCCAAAATTTCTCTGGAAGATTACTTTATAAATCAAATTTATAATACCTACTGGTTTGATTTTTAAGATTTAAGAAAACATGTGTTTATTCAAATGTATTAGTTAAATTAATGCTATACTCATTATCAAAGTTCTTGTATTCTGAAGTTAAATCAGCTCAAGGTTTAATTACGCTATGCACGTTCATCGGTCCACTTTAATACCTTCTACAAGATGATTATAGCTTTGTGTAAAATTAATTGTATAATGATGTGTAATGACAATTCTAGATTCTTTGTTTAATGACAATTCTACAGCATAAATTTGATATCAATAACGGCAATTATGAAAGGAGATAGGTTAGGTTATTCGAAGATAGCAAATAACGCGAAGGCTGTCTATCAAACGGGGCAGGATGCTTTCATGGAGGACTTTCTAAAAGAAACTGTCTTGTATTCACGTTTCATATGGGGAAAGGCAACCATCCAGCCAGTCTGTTCGCCTCAGATCGAACATGGGCCGAAATCTCAGTGGTCTTAAACACTCGGTCAATGGTGGCACCATTTTACGTTCCAAAATTTAATACAGTATTTTAATTTTATTCGTCTCTAACAACTAATCTTTTCACGCGGGGGTATAGAGACTAGTTTTTTATGTACTGATGCCATTTAATCAAATATTCAATCAGCAAGAACAGAAAACAAATCGGCAGAGTCTGCCATTTCCTGCTCAGCGTAAAGTAGCAAAATTTAAATCTCCATAGCAAATTAAATTTATTTGAGCCTTATATGATGTAATGAATGCGTGGGATATATATGTCTCAGTCCCCAGGAAAAGGGTTTAAAGATAGTCTTTCACCTATACATTGTTCTAAGTATGCAGATAAAGGGAGCAAGCATCGTTATGAATTCAGAAATATTTGTGTTAGTTTTAGTCTTCAAATTATTTACAACAAAGTTATTATATTCTCGTCTAAACCTCTTAAAACCTGTAGAGTATTTCTGCAATTCTAAACATTTCTTTAAATGATAACTGAAAAGTCATGATAATGTAAAAGTAAGATAGATGAAAGTTAAGGGGGAAAAGCAAATGTTGCTTTTGTATACTGAATAATGTTGCTTTAAAAATCAAGAATTCAAAAGTAGTAAAACTCCAGTATAGAAAAGTTCTTCTCTGGTATCGCAATTAAGACAAATGAAGATGATGTCTATAAGAAAACTGAAAATAATATGCGCCAAATATTTTATGAACATCACGAATCGTCAGATATCTAAAGTCATTTTTTAAAGTATTAAGAGAGCAAAAGTTTATTATTCAAATCACAATGTGTAAGTTTGAAGTCCTCGTATAACAGTCATAAAGAAGTAATGAAAAGGAAATGCGCAGATTTTCAAACACACTTTTTAACAAAATCAAAAACTTTTATTCATTCAACTCTAAGTTGGAACCATTATTGTCACACTGTCGTGAAGAAAGCTACATTCAATTGCAAATAACGAAATCAAAAACACATTTTTCAAGTCATCAGCCATTTTATAGCTTTATGACAGTTACATAAAACTTAACTCAGTTTGCATAAACATAGCGTACTGAGAAAGAAATCAATTCTCTGACATTGAATATACAAAACAAGGAAAATGTATATTAAAACATCCTTCGTATAAAGTATTTTAAAATGCGGAACTCTATCTGAAACAGAGCTGACAATTCTGAATAGGTCTTTAACGCCCAAAGCAAGCAATTAAAATCATTTGATTTATCTTATAACAGTGGACATGGCTTTATACGTGGCTTTGCTAAATTTTACGTACCTTTAAAAAATCATGCATGTAATTTAGGTCGCTTGTTTGTTATGCTGCATTTCAAGCGTAACAAATTTAAAATTTATGGAGCAGTTAAACTGCATTAGTGTTCTATTTTCGCTGACCAAATTTCTTATCATTATTTTCCATCATGAACGTAGTATAAGTAATTACGCTCTGAGATTGTAAGCATTTTATGAACTTGCTCTGAGGATGGAAAACTTAGATAAATTTTAAGCACCCTCGACAAAAACAATGCATGCTATATCGCACATTTATGTTGCAATTTAGGTGTAAAATTAAATCTTTAGCTATAGCAACAGTAATCTCTAGAAGGAGTATATATAAATCAAAAATCTAACAACTCATCATTATATATAGCTGAGGAAGACTACTTTCAGGTGTGAAAACAAACATCGAATAAATCATTGTTTAAATGTTAACATTTTTTTTTTATTTATTTCTTATAGCTATTTTCCGACAGATTTCATGGCTTCAAATTCCTTTTAAAATACCAGATTCTTGCTCAAGTATTTAGACCAAATTGTTGGAAATTTTCTGAATGATTGTCCGTTATAAAGAAAAGCTTTGTTTTCCATGATAAGAGTTCGAATATTCTCAACTCATCTGATGAAGTGGTAAAACGATGAACGATCATTCTTTTGATAGACGAGATAGCCTCGAAAAAGCGATGGGAATGTTTAGCTTCTAAAAAAATGTCAAATATTTAGCTATAAAATTATCGTTTTGTCTTAAGCGCGAGAAAATCAAGACTCAAAAGTCCTCGGATGCTACTCAGATTGTAAATCAAATCCTCCGTTATAAATAAACACTTATGTTATTATTTTGCGTAAAAACAGTTATATCTGAAAAGTTGTCTCCTTAAATTCTTCAATAAAGGTTTCTTAGAATTTATGTTATTTCAATGTTTTATAATCATGACTTTTTCAAGAAAGCAAACGTGATTAGAAATTCATTAGTTTGTTTTTAATTTGCAACTAGAAAAGTGAAAATCTATTAGAAAAGTGTCAGCAATGAACCTTAAAAGAATTCGTCATTTTATGACGTAATAAAATGAGATTTAAAAGAATTTATAGGAAGAAATTCAAAATGAGAGAAGATTTAGATCATTCAAGATGTATTGCGGAATTCTACTCAATACTACTTAAAATAATTAAAATAATCGAAGCCCTAATCGGTCAGGTTCTGTTTTTGAAACTGTTCCATTTATAAATCTTCTGCATCTGTTAATGTATTTATTGGTAGTGAAAAATAAATGTTTAAGTTCAGTGTATGGCCAGTTGTAGTAGATTTTATTAGCAATCCTTTTTCTTATAATTTTTTTTAAATATTTCTTTAAAATAACGACTAACTTTTGCAACGCCAGATGATTTGATGCTTTCTGAAGGCTAATAATAATCTAGCATATTATTACAAAAATTTAAGGTTTTGTTTTTTAAAAATAAAGTAGCAAGTGTTCGGCCACTTTTATAACTTGTTTTTTCCCCTCCCGAATAAACATTTCTCCTTCCGAATAAGCATTTCAAATCTGGAAAAAATATTTAATATAAAACGAACAATAAATATAAAACTTTAAAACTTCAGTTTAATGCAGTTGAAATTTTTGACATTATTTTTGAAAATTACAAACGTTTGATCACTTTCGTGAAAGTACACATATATGCAGTCTGCATACCAACGAACATATTTGCACCTAATTTGGCACAAATATTCTCCTATAACCTAGAAAATATTCTATGAAACTCCGGCCTTAAAACACCTTCAGTACTAAGGGATGTCAGGAAACCTGTAAATGCAATGCTAGCAGAAATCAATATGAATTTTTAATAATGGGAGTAAATATCAAGCAGTTTTAATTTTATTGCAGTGCGATGCTAATGGGTAACAGTAGTAGTATTAAAATAAAAGCACCATATTACGCAATAAAACATGAAACATACTCGTACATTATGAAACCATTCTGTGTTTTAGTCGCAGCTTTTAATTTAGGATATCGGAAAGAAAGTGGTCAAAAGTTAATGGCAGAAGAATAACAGTGACAGATGTTTGGCAAACACAAAATTTATAAAATAACCGTAAATACTCTAAAATTTTACTTTTGCAGCTCCACTGGGCTTAGTAAATTCCTTGCTTGGAGGTATTCATAACTCGTAACTCTCATGAAGAAAAAATTCAGAAATTTTTATCTGTAAAAATAGAAAATTTACAAGGATATAAGTGACTGGTGAGTGACAATCGCAAAAGTTATGAAGAATTCGAAACATTTAATCTTCGCTGTAGTTCCCATATTCATACTTCAAGATATTCATAGACATTTGTAATTCTTAAGTAGGAAAAACCTTCAAATTTTGTTTGTAATCATATAAAATGTACAAGGTCAGTATTAATATTTCCCTTCCAATTTTCTTACTTAAATCAAATAATGTGGTAAAAAGGCATTAAGAACTATTCAATTATATAGATTTTTTGCAATTGTTGTTCAATATTTATCGCAGTAAGACCCTGACAAAATTAGAAGCTTTTAGAACGTATTAAAAATTTTTAAACGATTTGAAGTGAAAAATGATGGGTATTGTTGTAGCATTTTAAAATTTATCCTGTGTATAATTACTCTATCACGTAGACATTTCTGTAATTTTTAACAACTCTAAGTTTTCTCTTAGAAGTGCTATTTTCTTCAATTTCGATAAAAAAAAAGCTTGGTATATAAATAGACGTTGTTGCAAGTCGACGATGTATAAAATCTTTCATTTAAATACGATATTACAAACCTACGTTAATAAAATGATGAATTAATCACTTAGAAAGCAGTTTTATTTCTATCTCAATGTGGCACTTCAAAGTCTTGCAACAATTTATATAATTTAATGTACAACTAAGACACACAACATCTTGCAACAACTAATATTTTATGAACATCTTAAATAAAAGATACTTTTAACACTACTTTGTAGGTAAATGTAAAACTTCTAACTTCTTGTATGCACTATCGTCTGCTTTAAAAATAATACCGAATAATTATGATCAAGTTTTATATTAACAAGTCCAGGTAAGAAGCTTCTTCACATATTTAATTTAATTTTTTTAATATCATCGTATGTTTTTAATATTTTTCTTTTTATACCACCTTACTTTCAGAAACAAATACAGAGCTTTTCAAACTGAAGATTTATTTCGAGTTGAATTTTTATGTTATTTAGCAGTAAGGATTTAGTTCTGTGTGTTAGCAACAATGGGTAATATTCTTAATGAAACCAAATGAAATACTTTCATGGATTTTTAATGTTTTTAAAAGTTTATATCTTTTAATTTTTAAAACCTTTTAATTGCAACTTTTTCTTTGAAGTGCAACATTGTAAATTAAAGTTTTCAGATATATATGCATACGTATATTTTAGTCAATCAACTGCTTTTCATCTCCTTAAAAATTCTATACAGATTTTATTCATCTACCACTCCGCCTTTTTACTTAAAAGCATACACAGATAATGCTTAAAATAACTGTCACAAGATTTTGAAGCTATCATGACCGCATTAGAAACACAAATATCTGGGAAAGTTTTTTTTCCAGTTAATAGTTTATAGTATTGTGTATTGTGTATTTAATTATGGCAAAGCACACTAGGGCTATCTGCCTAAGGGGAGGGATGCCTTTCGTGGAGGACTTTCTAAGGGAAACTGGCTCGTATACACGTTACACATGGGGAAAACCACGAAAACGCCCATGCAGCCAGCCCGTTCGCGGGATTCGAACCTCGGACCGAACTACCAGTGTTCAGCGACTTTACCGCTCGGCCGCTGGTGGGCCTAGTTTATAGTATTAAGTTTTACTAACGAAATATTATTTCATTTAATTCTTTCCTTTCCGTGTCTTTTTTCCACCAGGTTCGATCATACCAGAACTTATTAGAACGGCAAGCAGTTTTACTATAAACGGTAAAATTTTACGAATGGAAGTATAAGAGTTTGTCCTGTTTTCGCTGTCCTACAGATTGAAGAAATGATTGTTCGTACTAGAAGTACTTTAGACTGAGATTAGCTCTTGTTTAGTAAATGCACGTTCGAAATTCTGTCGCGATCTAAGAAGTCTTGTAGTCTCTGCCTAGATCAGATTAGAATTTTTGAATTTATATCCTTTGTAAAAAGAGGCTTAGTTTTAAAACAGGTTCAGGTTGGCCAATAATTTTTTTCTATTTTAATTTAAGCATTCACAAGTGGTGTTTCAACTCTATTGTCTGTTTTTTTTATGGTCAGCTATTCTGGTAGTGATAATTTACTGCACACACAAAAAGAAATCTTGGTTTTATGGTAATCGACCTCACAAAGTTAGTTGGAGCCCACAGCAAGTGTTGCAAGTTAACCAAAATTTTGAAAGGATACCAAGATAATCGTTTTAAATGAACCTCAGTAAATCTTACAGTTTACAGAAAATTAGGCAACCTCCCCCCCAAATGACGGAAGAGCGAAACAGAGTAGCTTAAAATTATGCACATTTGGCTTTTCTTCAAACATCTTATCCTGTTGTTCAGAACTTTCACAAGAACTGAATAGTTCCTCGTATTAACTAACAAATGATCGTGGCGCCTCTAAAGAAACTAATTGAAGCATTTTCAATTTAAATAAGAACGCAGTTATATAAAGTAATCAGAAACTGAGGCGATGGACTTTGAATCTTGTAATATAATGCACTTAGTTGAAAATAATAAAATCTAAGAATTATTATTTCATATATTTGAATATTTTAAAATAAAATTATATTCAAATTTAAGAATTAAATAAAAGCACTAAACTGCATCATCACTCTATTACAAGCTAGGTCTGTGTTTAGTCACCTGCCGTAGATAGTCAAATAAGCGCTCTTATGCTCAACACACGAAATGTAACGACTTCGTAGGTAACTTCATACGCTGTGCTTGGGGAGGGAACTTTCAAAGTCGTTCGTTCACCTGAAGGAAGTGCTCCACTCTTTTCATTCCTATTCCGACCCTTGTTTCAGGATTATTCATTCTTGCTAGAGATATTTTTAATTTGCAGTTCATAAATAGTCTTCATTTCAATATTTTCTCCAAATGTATTGTCACGGGTTCAGGATTATTAATTGCGATGCGATGAGCCCACATTTGCTGAAAAAGTGGTGCGGAAAAATGAGAATATGGGAAATTTTGGTAGCTTCAAACTTTTCAAATCTACGTAAAATTTATAAGACAATCTTGGAATTACTTCTCTGAGTATTCCCAAGTATTAAAATGTACTATAAAACAGATAAGTAATTTTACATGAGTATGCCTTTTTTCTTTTTCATTTTAACGGCTGAATGAAGTGGAAGTACTTTGCTTTGCAAAGAAAGTTATGCTCTGGTAATAATAGCAACAGGTCTCCCAAGTTTTAACAGATCGTTTAAAAGCGATTTGTATTTTTCGTAACATTTTGAAACGTTTCTATGGTAATAAGCATTGTCGACATTTAGATTGTTAATATAATTAATGAAAGACTCCATGCAATATTTCGTTTTCATTTTTAGGGCAAGAGAAAAAGATAAATCATTAGTAAGCCAGAATACATAATATACGAACACTAAATGTCAAAGTCGGTTGAGACTTCTGTCGCTCCTTCTATTCGCTTCTATTTTTAATTCACGATCTCGATGACTCCATGCAGCGCCGAGAACCACATAGTGTGAGCTCTGATCATATCTTCATGTTTATTAGAAAACGAACAATCTGAATTAGACTTATATATGATGTAAATGATTTTCCAGACAATCATGGTCCTATAGCAGATCTGAATTGTGTAGCTGCTTTTGCACAAGGTTCAGCTAAGTCGAAAGTTGTAAATCTTTTTGCTATCGAAGATGTTACTAGGATCCACGACGTGGAGTACTGTCACACACTCGCCGTACAATATAACATCATATATGAGTATTATATATGAAGTCGTTCAATATAAGATCATATATCGTATCTGTTATCAGCAAGGTATGAAATGCCGAAATTTTACAGAATACCTATGCATTTTCTAGAATTCCTGCCGTTTTCAGAAGAAGTCATGAAATATGAGAATTATCATATATTTTCCTTGACATTGTATATAATACTATTTAGGCAAAATATGGAAAAAGGTCATGTTGAGACTATTATTCATACTATTATTTAAAACACGTGCATTTCTCAAAAATACAAATTTTATTTTGAAAAAGTAATGAAAGAGTGCCATAAAAACTTTTATTCAAAATACATACATAAAAACGAAAGTTTATGCCTGTCTTATTAAAGAAAACAAAACTTTCATATAAAAATAAGAAAATACCATAGGCTTTAATGATATTTTATATTACACTTTATTACCATGCAAAGACACTTCATATTTTGGCACTTTGTTTTACACATCCCCTTGACTCGGCCAAGCGGCCAAGGATGTGTAAAACACATCCTTGGGCACTTCCACCGGACTGAGCGATTGCAACTGACCCGAGAGGAATTTCATGGTCAGGAAAATCTTTCGGTTCTAACAAAGTTCTTAGAGCATAAGGTGAATTGTGATCTCGCATACAGTTGTTTTAAAATTACTTCAGAAGTTCCAGGTCCATAGAAACCGTTTTCTGCTACTTTCATTAAAAAGGTGCCACTATATTGCCCAAATTATTGCGTCCTTTCCCTAGGCATTGTATATAATATGGAGATGTAATTTCACACCTAGCGGATTTGCCATTTGGCATTCGAAAAAATGTCTAGGAAGTGTATGAAATTTAAGTTAAAATAACATACCTAACAAATATCAATTTAGAAGTCAAACAATAAAAATCGACGTTATAGTTGAAAATTTTTACAGGCCTAATTTTCGATGGTTTTACCGAACCATCATCACCCCAAAGTGGAAATGAACGAAATAAATCTCGTTTTTCAGCTGAGGATGACGGTTCGGTAAACCCAATGAAACTAGTCCTGTGAAAATTCGCAAATATAACACTGATTTTTGTTGTTTGACTTCTAAATTAATAAGTGTATCAAATGTTAATAATTTCATACATTGAAAGCCGGTTTTCAGCATTCCATAAAATGCCTAAGTATTTTATAGAATGCCGGCTTTCATATATTGCTGGTAACATACCACAATCATGCCATATACTATGGTCGGTGGCTTTTAGCCACCGACCATAGGCCTAACTTTCCTTAACGATTGCATCCAAATTAAGCCAATAATAACTCAACTCTACAGTAACATGAGTCTCAAAATCATTATACATGTGTCGCTTGCTTTCCTTCTTATTATTATAATTATTATTTGATTAAAACAATGACTAGTTAGTTTAGCTGTTGTCTTATAATGGAACTAAGTTTCTTAATAATATAACGGGATTTTTATTTGAAAAAAAACATAAAATGAAGTATTTATGCTACTTCTCCTAATTCGTCATTTAACAAATTACAATTCGCAGAAGACGCTGTTCATTTAATTACATATTATGCATATTCTTATTACGAAAAATATCCACTTGGAATTTTTTATCCTCACTTTTCTCTCAAGGCTACCTCATCTCATGACATCTTTATCTCGGGTGTTTTTCCGCTGAAAACTGTTATGTATTCAAGCGTTATTTTTAGGTATCTTAATGAAACCTTGGTTCAAATTAAGCATTTCAATAAAAGGTTAGTTTCAAGAATTTGTACAAAAGGATACCGGAAAAAATTCGAATGTACGTACGTTAAATCAATTTTAATTTAGTATTACGAAAATGTAAGGAGTAAACTTTCTAAGCGTGTTTGATAAATACATTTCCTTGGAAAGAATAAAAAGTAATTTATCGTCGTTTAATTAAAAATTCTATTATCAAATGAAATCTCAAACAGGCATCTGAAATTTTCTAGATGAAGTTTCAGGTTTACACAAAATTCTATTTTTAGCGATCATTGAGTATTTTTTAAATATTTAAATTCAACAAAGGAAGTCTTTGTTAAACTGTTTGTTTTTCAGAATGATAATCCTCAGGAGGGGTGATGTTTAAGAGAATTAGTTGATCTACTGATAAAAACTGTCGAAACTAAATTCATTGAAATGAACAGGAAACTCTCTTTGGACTCTTTATTAGAATTTTTCCCAACAAAACATTTCAATTAGCAGCAGTGAAATATCATTACATTAAAAAATAATTTTAAAGTGCGTCGATCAGTAGAAAGCGTATGTACTTTTCACCTACAATAAAAATTTGGTTAATATATATATGCAACAAAATTATAATAATTAACCCTTAATAATTCGTTATGTCGTCACTGGTTATTTTGGCTTATTAATATTCAGCTCTTTATGAAACTTTAGCCAGATAAGTACCTTTATTATTAAACACGAAATTAAATTCTACATAGGCAAACAGATATTTGGATTTCTAATAATAACTTATCGTTTTTGGATCAGTCACCCCTATTTTCGTTCTATATAACCCTTTTATATAAGTGCGTCCCTAATGCAGATTTTGAACAACAGATATTCGTGGCCTTTGTGATGGTAAGTGCATCAAATGTCAACATCTAAAAGTCATTACAGAAAGCAAAAAATGCGCAACATTTAAAGTAAACAAAATGCCTAATATTTAAATTCTAAATAAAAATAATAATCTTGAAAATATTCGTTTATTAAATAGATAGGCAAACAAAAGTACAAACACATCCTACAAACAGCTGGTAAAATTAATTTTTCAAATAAAAGCAATAAATTAAGACTATACAAAATGCAAAATTAAAATACAAACACAGATGGCAAACGTTTTACCGACACTGAGGACATTCTGTGGCCTTACAATGTCTGTCGTCAAAAGCCAGATTGAAAAGACAAAACGGAGCTAAAATTACAAACTGTCTTTAAACTTTAATTGTTAGCTATTAATATAAATTTAATTTACTCGTAGGTCTCAAAAAATATATTTTTTTTTTGGTATCTTTTTAATTGAAGTCCTTTCTTCAGAAATGTATAAGCCTATTTATACAATCTTAAAATTTCTTCCACAAGTTCAGATTTATTTTAGAAACTGTAATTAATGAATGTATAATTAACATATTGTTTGCAACAGGATTTTAAGACAGGCACTGTCATTATACGTGAGACTGGAGAGACATTAAGATTATGTATCCATATAATATATATATGATTATATTTTTTTAATTGAATACGTGAAATTGTTCGAGGGTTATTGCCCTACGAAAAAGGATACCTTCGTGGAAAAGCCCTATTTACTTTTCTACAAGAAAGAAAACTATTTCTCCACCGCACAAAGTAGCCAAGATACGGGAAACGCGTCTTTAGCTTCCACGGGACTTAAACAACAAGCTAACACTACTAATTTGAATTTAATGATGACTTAACTTATGAAACAAGCAAATTTTCAAACGTCTAGCTATATATATAACAGTTTTTATAGTACTTATTGCTTCTACTTTTCATTCATGAAGCGGTATCCGACGAATTACTTTCAGAATAACCTCCATTTTAAGTTCATAATGTGTTAACAAAAAGTTAGTATGTTTATAGTTTCTTCATAATGTAGATACAAAACAGAAGATATTCGACGGAAATAAAAGTGTAGTCCTCAACTCCTCTACCGAAATCTTAATTTGTGCAGATATAAACACTAACACATTAAAAAGGCCTTCTGGGATAAACTAAACTATTTATATTACTTTTTTCTAAATCCTTTAATTCCTAAATTTTTACACTGTTACATTCATCTATCCATGTATGGCATATTTGTTATCAATTCGACTGCCATATCACTGAACTCGGTTTCGAATCCCAGAGAAAGCATGGATGTTTACAGTTCCCTGTTCGCGAGTGTAATATCAGTCTACATCCTGCGTTTCATCCTGGGCCATGTTCTTGTTCATGAGACAACTGAATGACCGGTGAATTCGGCCATTCCCTACCAATGCTTAAAAAGAAATGCTCCGAAATGATCCGGTAGTTGGGGGAGAAGAGGAAGTCCATCTAGTTTGATTTCAAATTGTGATGTTCGTTCTTTAGGTGCAGTTTACGCTTTCTTAAAAAAAAAATTAAATTATATTCTAGATCGGGTTCTTCGAGTACGGCACGACAATAATCTGCCTACAGTAAGGGATGCCTTAGTGGAAGGCTTTCTGAGGGAAACTGATTTGTACTGACGTTACACGCGAGAAGAGCCACGAAGAACAACGATGCAGCAGTCCTTTCATCTGTGGTCGAACCTGGGTGGAACTCGAAGTTTTTAGAAGTCTTAACCACTGGTTAAGCCTCAGATTCTAACAAGCTTTTTCGGAAGGTTTAGGAGTTATTGTTAGGTTATATTGTATGCCATTTTAATTTCTTCCCAAAGCAAAATCAAAGTGTTAAAACAAAAATACTCAAAACCAACGACCATTCCAGAAATACCACAAGATCCTATCCCCCTCCCCGAAAAAAATATCCATTTAAGAGGTTAGTAATCACACTAGAACTTTACATAATCCTCGGATAAACAGAGATAATTTCACGTAGACAAACCTGATCAACAAGACACGGAACTAAGTTCACTCATTTCTAAGAATTCGTCAATAATGAAGAACGTTACATAGGTGCGATTGTTATAAATATTACAAGATATTAAATATCTGAAAACAGATAACATATTTGAAATTAATGGCTGTATTATAAGCAGAAAGATGAACTGAAACTAAAAAAAATTTAAAATGGAGTTATCCTTGAAAATAAAAACAACTGAAAATCGAATTTAAATATCTCTACAAACTCTCTGGATCGGAGTTATCATTTTCAATTAAGGCAGAATACTTTGCTAACTCAAAGACTTTTGCTATCTTATCCTTCAAAACTCAAACTACGTTAGGGATATTAATAGTACATTTATATACACTATTGCGATTTTTAAGTATCTTCCACTGTGCTCCAAGAACAAAGTGATATGCGAAAAATCTACTTTTCTTGGCTTTAGCTATTCAACCACTGATGTTGCTTGGTACTGTATCTATTAATGTAAAATATTGCATATACTTTCAAGACAGTGATGTTTAAATATAAATACTACATTTTCGCTTACTTTTTAATAAAAGTAATTTAAATAAGTTTTTAACATATAAATTTTTTGGAGGTCTTCTTTTTTATTTTCTCGTTCGAGTATAAATCTCAGAATTTTTAGAAACTTTTAGAATTCTTATGCTCTTACCTTTACGAGCTGATCAACTTTTCCATTCTTGGCAGCATTTTTTTACTGAGCAATTCGCAGAGTGTTTTTTAAGCAAAACTCAAGACGACTTCTCATTAATTTCAAGAAAATGACCGTTCTGGAAATTATAAATGCGTTCGGAGCCCATTTAGCAAATAAAAATTTAATATATTGCGGCGTCGAGTCAAAAAGTTCACAGCCTCGTTCCGTCACCATTAAAGAAATATTAATTAATCAACCCTTTCGTTACCTTTCCTATTTTATGTTTCGAAAAACTGGTGCTTAATTGCTAGAATGCAATTAAGTGTACAGTACCATTTCATAAAAATGAATTTAGTTCTTCTCTATTATCATGTTCGAAGATTTTTAAAAGCCAATTGGTAATACAAATCTTTTCGATGATTGCCTAAAGTTAGACGAAGAGCACAAAGTAGCGGTGTCCCAAAGAGCGCTCTGAATTTGTTAGTGATTTCAGACATGACAATGCGCTTGCGGAACAGAACCGCAATTTCATATTCCACTGAGACTAATTACTTGCCGCTTAATAATAGCTAGTCGAGGGAAATGATTTCATTTTATTTACTTTCTCTTTAAGCAAATATGACTTCCAGCCAGGAAATTGTGATATTCACCACTGCTCAGTCAGATCAGTCCAACGGCTCTTGGCGCGTAAAAGTTGAGCAAAGTTTTAATATATGACTTTCGAAAGTGTACAAGTTTAACATCAATATTTGCTGAAATACGATACAACTTTGATAACATACATATATAAAAATTTCCGAGGATTTGTTTCGTGATATTATTCTCTAATCATTCACATATGAAAGAAATATGATCACATAAACTGATTTCAGCTTATATCTGAAAACATGAATTTACTATTTATTTTTACAATTTACTAATCATATTGATATTAATAAGGAAGAAAACAGCAATCCTGTTGAAAGAAGGAAAATTAGAATAAGTGAAAGAATAGAAGTGCGTATATGTGGTGCAAGAAAATGTATATGAATAACAACAAATTATATTTAGAAATAAAAGTAATAGATTAAGAAAAATGCAATACCATGTATAAAAAAAATATTATATAAAAGATGCCCTTTGAGATAAAAATTTAGTTCTTTGAGAGTAACTTGTTCCAAGAACTTTACTGCTTGCTTGTTAGTTTATCTCATAGTTTGCCTCACTGTTTATTACCGCCCACCGTTGGACGCCGAGGTGATCTTGAGAGGGTTGTTATTGGTCTGAGGGGGAATAAGAGAGCATTGAAACGCAAATTAGGAATGACTTGGAAATATGGTTACTTGAATGAAACAAACTTTGAAATATTCACTTGATTATACAAATATTATAGAGACTCATCGGTACTTCCGCATTGTCCCGTCGAAGGTGAAAGTTGGCTACCATCGAACCATGAAAGTTAGCAGGATTCCGTCAAAGTTTCGCCAATCTTTCCTGCGGAATTTTAAAAGAACTAACACCTTTTGATTTGATAGACAAGCAGTATTCGACCCATTTCATTGTTACGCTTCGTAAGAAGGCTTTCGTTGGTGTCCACTATTTTGTTAGGCCCTCCGATTTAACCGGAAGCTCTGTTAAGAAGACTCTGTTAAGAATATAAACTTCCCGTAGGTTATTATTCCAATCTATTACTAATTTGTCAGTCATACTCAGCTGATAATATCGCATCCATTAATATCCATATTTACTTTTTTATAGTAGCACTCCATAATTTTTAAAACAAACCGCTGCTTGTTCTTCTGTAGAAGGCAGATGCCAAATTTTAATCCTTTTTTCTGAAAAGTGCAAGAAAATAAATGCACCAATTCTTATCTTTGTTCATAAAAACAAAAGGTGACTTATCCAGAATTAACAGAGGCCAAATCAAGCGAAAGCATACATGTTATGAGTATAATATTAAGTCTCATTTATTCATAACTAAAGCAAAATTGCGCTGCTTCGCGATATTTCATAGTCGACGGGATAATACGTAAGTACTAAAGTACATTTTTAATTCCATAAGATCACAACTTACAAACTATCAGTCGAATAATCAAAACACATAAACTCGTACAAACAATGTTATAGACTATAGGCAAATAATATCTTCTTTCAGTATATAATACCACTGCGTTTGCAGTAGTAGGAATCTGGGCTTATTTTGCAGGTTCGTCACAATAAATTTTAAGTGTTACTTTTTTTATTTCCGTATTGCGTGACGAATTTTAATTAATAATTTAATGCTGTATAGAAATGCAATAGATACCTAGATCTTCATAAAATGCGTAAAATTGCATTCAAAATGTATCTAACATATTATTGTTGCAAGAATAAGGGGAGCTTAATTCGAAAAACGCGCTGAGCAAGATAAAATTCAAAAGGGGGAAACGAGTCAAAAAAAATGGTTGGAAAAATTAGGGTTTACTGAATACAACAAAGGACACGAGCTGTAGTCTGCCTTTGAAAAGCATTCCAACAAAGAAACCCCGAATGTTTCCGAATGTTCCGTTCCCCCGAAATGTTTTAATTAATAACTTAAAATACTATTTTGTAAAGAAAAGGGGGATAATTATTTAAATAAAAAGGCAATATCCTGGGGAAAGGAACAAACGTGATTAGTAGTTTTAAAAATATTACTATCCTTTCGTAAATTCTCCTAGAAATCCTTGTTTAGCAAGTCAGTATTACAATGAACAACCGTAAGTTAGGAAAAAAATTAGAGAATTGCAGTTTGGTTTAATCCTTCCCTTCCTTCAATTCGGCATAATTTTCAGCTTCAATTCATAATATGAATGCAAAAGTGGCTATATTTATCTCCAAAAGTTTCCAAAAACGTCATAATAAATCCCAGTCATCGATATAAAGGAAATTTGAAGTCCCACTTTGTTCCCAAAAGAGTCATTAAGAATTAATATGTAATTTATTACATATGAATTAATATTTTTACTGAAAACTGGCATCTAGTTTAAATGTCGCCGTACATCACGGTCGATGAAGAAAAATGTTTTTATTAATATATTTAATATTCTGAGCACAATGAAAAAACGGTGGCTACTTACAATTTGATAATTATATAATTATAGTTGTTAAATTTTGCATGAAAGTTTTCATAAAAGTGAAATAGAATACAAAATTAGAATTAAATAATTACAGAGCTTAGTGTCTGGGAGTCTGTTATTTGATAAAATTTTGTGCCTCAAATTTTCAAAGTAATGGCAATTCTTGTGCATGGTAAGCAATTCCTTGCATATGGTGGTCTCTTAGACAGTCATCGGGGCCAAAATTTGTGTTTTATATATATGTACATAAAGCCACATTTATGCAAATCCATACACATAATCTTTTGAAAACAATTTACGCAGCTGCGTTGCTAAACGCAAATTATGCATATTTTTTCATATTTAGCTATCAGGACCTGATTCAGAAATGTGTGTGAATATTCATGTATGTGCGGATTATTTTATTCATAAACTATAAAAAACATTTAGTTTCTTAGTTGCAAATACTTAAATTTGTAACTATAAGTTAATTAAATATTAAAATTATCTAAAATACGTCACTCAGAGAACTACTGATTTGTATACAGACAGTTTGGCAAAGGCTGGATAGGACTGCATAAATAATTGCATTTATCGCTTATTATATGGCACAAAAAATCAATACATCAGCATAGGCTCAATTTTTTATAGAAAATAAAATATTCTCTAAGTGTGTCCATAAACATCCATAAAGTATTGATAAAGATAAAACAAGAAAGTAACTGCATGATTGTTCATAGATGCAGTACCTATTCTAATGATATCGTTCCAAAATTTACTAGAACACAAAATTTGAGAGCCTCCTTTCGCATAGCTGGAAGTTGGTTAGTTTAATTGATTAAGGAAAAGCAATGAAGTCTGTTTTTATTGCTTCACAATGATGCTTTCAAATTTTTATCGAAACTTAGATAACACAACTGCGACTAGGATTTTAAGTCCCGCTTAGAACGGCATTTGCTATTTTTCGGCGGGGTACAAAAGCCTGCTTACTGCGATTAATTATTCCCTGCTTTTATATTTCTCTACGATTCATCTATACGATTGTCTCTACGATTTGTCTACGATAAAATGAGAGATTTCCTATTTTCGCAGCTTTCCTTCTCTAAAATTCTATTCTGAGAGCTATATAAATTTTATATGAAATGATTGTTTGAATGTTTGACAACAAAACTTGTAGAGTAGGTTATTTGGAAGCGGGAGACGGGAAAAATGAGCAATGCCCTCGCAGGGACTCAAACCTCGGACCTCTCGAATACGCGCCGAGTGTGCTGACCATTACATCACGAAGGCATGCTAAGAAGGTGGGAGAAATACCTTATAAAGTCCCCCTTTTAAAGGGCGACTGGAGATTAGGAGACCCAATGGCCAAATCCTGGTGGTGGAGAATCATCATCCACCTTTTTTTAGTTCCTTTTTTAGCTCGGGCGCCACTGTAGAGACATTAGGTCATTTCGACACAGGAGCAATGAAAAATGAGCAAAGCCCTCGCCGGGACTCGACCAATGGACCTCTCGAATACGCGCCGAGTGTGCTGACCATTACACCATGAAGGCATGCTAAGAAGGCGAGAGAAATACTTTATGAACTAGAAAATGTACTCGGGTATTATCTCGTCAACCGTGAAAATATTGTTATCCAGCATCGGTTACGGATAAGAGTAATGTAGCAACGCACTCATAGCATCTGCATTTTCGTTTGATGTAACTGTGATTGAGTCTAGATAAGCCACTTCTTGTTTTCATGAAAAATGATATAAGTCAGCTGTTGCTGCTGTAATTTTTCTTGCACATTGAAAGCATAATTAAAATTTGTGACCTGCTTTCTAGAGAATAGCAAACAGAGGATTATTTTCAAAGGTGTGTATTAATGAGCACGATATGGTAAACTGAATGTGGTCGGCAAAGTAGTGATAGGTAGGAACAATTACTTGCTGTAAATCTGTACTTATAGTGTTCTAAACAGAACTTTTACGAAGTGAAGAATCAAAATGGGTCGAACATTGATTGTTTATTAAATAAAGAGGCGTTAACTCCTTCTAACTAATCTAAACTAATTTTGAAGATTTGATGGTAGCCAACTTTCAAGATCGGCGAGATAATATGCCAGCAGTTACAATGGTTTTTGCTTTTAAACATTATGAACTATTCCTATTTAGTTTTATTGCATTTTAATGGGGAAAAATATGACGTAAAATATAATGAGTAATGTTTCTTAAGGAGTTATGGTAAGAATTAGGTACTGTTCTGTTATCAAGACCGGATCCAGAAATGTATGGATGTATGTGTTCATGTATGCAAGTATATATTTAAGCATGAATGGCATGTATGCAAGTATATATTTAAGCACGAATGTACATATATGTGTATACATATACACATATATGTACATACATATATGTGTATATGTATACACATATATGTGTATATGTATACACATATATGTGTATATGTACACACGCCTACATTCATACACTTCGGAATCTGGTCCTGATAACAGAACGGTACCAAGAAGAAGCCTTTCAGTTATCCTAACGGAATACAGCAATAACAGCTTTTAAGCATTATTATTGCATACTTTAAATTTTGGAAAAGGCATCGAAGAGTGTGAGGAATTGCTTATATACTTTCGTGGGATATGGTTCGCAAAAATCGGTGAATTTATTTCTATTCCAGCAACCATAAATACACTGAAAGAAAGTCTCATGTAACCTCAACAGATGATGATTTTAGAAATTTTATTTAAGAAAAAGGCTTATCAAAAATTCAAGCCAAAGTTTTGCAATAATTTGCTAGTTTTCTTTCATATTCTGTAATTATTCCATGTTGCTAGATCAGAGAAAAGGGAGTTTTCCGTTAATACTTTTCAAAGAAAAGTCGTGCGGAAACTAAATACTAACAGCTAAAGATAATCACTGCCAAAAATGGATTGGATTGGATTATTTAATTATGGCAAAGCACATGAGGGCTATCTGCCTAAAGGGAGGGGTGCCTTCGTGGAGGACTTTCTAAAGGAAACTGGCTCGTATACACATTACACATGGGGAAAACCACGAAAACGCCCATGCAGCCAGCCTGTTCGCGGAACTCGAACCTCGGACCGAACTACCGGTGTTCAGCGTCTTTACCGCTCGGCCGCTGGTGGGCCACTGCCAAAAATGATAAGGATTATTCTCTAAGCTGCGATTTTATAATATTTTCTTTTAGAGTTGATAACCATAGGACACATTATTTGTTCGAGGCTGGATTCCGGAATGGCGGCTAACTTCGCAGCGTTTTCGAAGTTTGTTTTTTTGTGTTAAACGGAAATATGAGCCAATTTCACTTAGATATTCTTTAACGAAGGCCTCCCTATGTTTAGACAGAGACTGTTTGTCTCTTTTGCAAAATTCAACTATTCATTTCTTTGGGATAACTGAATATTTCTTTCTAATAAGTAAAAATATTTCAAAATTAAGAAATCTATGTTTTTTTCCCACAACTTTAAATATATGTTGGCTAAATTGTTGGAGTGTTGAAAACTATTGCTACATAAATGTTATTATCAAACAATACAAGATCAGTGAAATTAGTATAATGGGAAGATGGTAATATCATAATAACTAAAATTACAGGTCACTAGAAATAAGGAATACAAACAATGTAAAGTTTAATGTTCGAAGAACAAACTTCTGGCAGCGTTTTCTGAAAAACCGTACATATAATGATTTTTTTATTGTAATTTTTTTACGGCGGGCACTAGCCATTTTTAGGCTATATGACGAACTGTAAAAGTACTCCACATTCTTCTTTTTGTATTGTGTAAATCTCCTCAACCTTAAAAATGTGGCTAAGTTCGCTGGTCATATATTTATGAATGCAGTATTATTAATTATTAAATTAAATTATTAACTTAAATGATTTTCATATTTTTTCTAACATTTTATTAAACACAGTGTTAGCAATAACTTTCGTGAACACTTCCTTGTCTATGATTATATAATGAAATTCTCTTCTATTTTTCCGTTTGGAGGCATTTTCACTATAAGCATATGTTAGGGAAAAATTGCTCTATGTTAGTTCTGAACACTGAATTATCAGAAAACCTGAAAATAATGTGGCCAGTTGGTGCATGACTATCAGGATCGGATGGTTTATTCAACTGCTTGGCATGAAAATGATTATTTGGTGAAATATGATGTAGCATTACCTTAAAAAGTCTTTGGGAAATATAAAATTCTTAGAGTATTAATTAAATTTGTGTGCTTGAACCAAAAATAAGATAGCTGTCCAACTGGAGTCTTAAACATTTGCGGTAATATTCTGAAAATTTGAATTACAAATAAATACTTTGCACAAAGATTATTGTTGGTGGGAATTACAGTTAGTTGCAAAATGCTATGAAATTATTTAAACGATGGCTGAAAATGCACCATACAGGGTTTGGACTTACAAAGTAGAAGTTTCTGATAGTCAAAGTAAGGAAATTATGCACATAACTACCGCGTTCAAAAACATGCGACTTTAATACCTCTATATCTATTACACTTGAACTATAAAAGAGGTTTTTATTACAATTAAAAATGCACAGAATTTAAAAATACGAAATAGTTTGCACTTAATATTACTCTAACAGATTAGGAAAATCTTTATTACTGGGCAAAGTAAAAGCCAACAAAATAAAGATAGCTTCAAACTTACTCTTTTAGTGTGGGCTATAAAGACTGATTTTTATGTATAGAAGTTAATTATTCAATCAACAAATAACAAAAAAATCGTCTTTTCCTACAAACTTTAAAACTAAATTTCTTTTAGTCTTATTTGATGTAGTGAACTCGTAGGATATATACGTCCTAGCCTCCAGGAGGAGATTAAATATGTCGTATATCGGACGCAAATATTAGCGAATTTCTCCTGCTTGCCTAGCTGGAGTACATATATGAAGTACCTGAGAATGAAAATATAAACTATAAATGCAGGCAAAATCTTTTCATCTTTACTAGCGGTTCTGGTCTACAATAGGAATGAGGTCTATGATACTGAGATGGAACTCCGATGTTTGCCATAATTGAAATAACCCATATAAAATCCTCTAAATCATATATTTGGCCTCGATTTTTGAAACTGTGATTCAGTTTATTTTAGCCAAAACAGCAATCTAAGGCTTTAAAAAAATAATTAACTATCATACGTATAACTTTTTGATGTATTTTAATCTTCCAAACTTCTCAGTTTAGTATTCATCAAAATAGATCATAAGAGAAATTTGGCATTATTATTTAATGGTAATAGCAAGCTCGTTAGCATCGTTCAAGCTTTTGTATGAGGAATGAGGAATTTAATTGATGCATGTGCAAAATTTAGCTGAAGATCATTGCTTAAGAAGCGTTGTTAACTGCACTATGTCCTTTCCAAATGCGCATTTATTTAAAAACATTTATTATTTTATTTAAAACATTATTTACTTATAAGAATGGTCGTTTTGTATAAAAGAGCATTTTCCGATTTGTAAATTATTTCATAACATTTTGTTTTCATTAAATATCTTCACTCCATTTATCTTTGTGATGTTTCGGCAAACTTGCTCTATTAGTGATGCCCATTTTAAGCTCAACAAATAGCATTTTTTTGTTTTAATTGGTATTTGTTGTACGCCCTACGATAAAAAGATATCAGCGAATAGGCTTCAATTTTCTCATAGTTTGAAAAGCAGACTTCAGCGATTGCCACAATGCAATATTTTTCTTCTTGTCAGTGATTTTAAGAGAAATGTTGCGTGGAGTACATAGTAAGCGATGTATTTTATGTCTTCTATCTTAATACATTTTTAATCTCTTCCTTCATAAGGAAACACACGCCAAACTATTTTCTCTATACAAATGCACTAAATTGATACTTTCAACGAGAATACATACCTTCGTCGTCAGTTCATTTCAACTGCAGTAAAATGTTTGCAAACATATATCGCTTCGTTTAATTATTTTGATAATTATGGAACGAAACACAATTGAAACATTTGTATTACTGGACACTTACTTTGATATCAAGAGCTTTGTTATATAAACACATTCAATTTAACTGTGACCAATAAACAATGTTCTTTCTGTAGGAAATTGCTTGGCTCAAATTTTTCTTTAACAGAAAAAATGCACTCTTTTCTAAGTAAACGTCATCTGCCTACCAACCGATTAACCCAAGATTACATTAATTCCCTTCCACAAGTGTTATCTGTAAATCTTAGATTAATTTAATAGCAATATATCAATTTAATTCCTGCAAGATAAAAAAAATACTCCCTTTTAGTGCACAGAAAGTTTCCTTTTATTAGAAGTAATAACCAAATAGAAGTTATACTGCACTAACTTAAAATCTATAGATGCTTGAAACAGAATAATAAGAACATATTTGACAATTAAATATTTACTTGTAATTAATAAAAACGTATTACTGCGGTTTCACTCCGATTTCTTATGAACTCAAGTAGTCTTCCAACTGCAAAGCATAACTTTGAGTATCAGAAAGGCTGTACATTTAAGCGTAATCACTATTATATAATTATCACTCATCATCAGGACCCTATTTCCACAAGAATAACTTTCCCTTTCAAGAGGACTTTTAAATTCTGCAACTGAATTTTAAATTTCTTATTTTTATTTATTTATTTTTTTTTTATGTTTCTCTTCAAAACTCAGACACTGGATCATTGCCGTGCCTTGTCACTGGCGCCTGATTATAGTTTGATGAAGCCTCGATTTGTAAACGAACGTTAACTAGTACAAGCATCTCTGCTTTTATTTGATCATCAGATTCGATGCTCATTGTTGTGTATATTTTGATAATTGCATGCAAAGTTATATACTTACTGTTACAAATAATTATTATTGTATTAAAGTTACAAATAATTTAGTTACATTTTGTCTATCTTCTTTTTGTAATTTAATTAATTACGGCTTGTAATAAAATCAGTAGGAATTGTTTAGGTTTTTCTCTTTATGCAATTTTATTCCGGTGTAAAAGAACAAGATTCTGGTTTAAAATATATGAATTTATATTTTATATAATACATAATAAAATCAAGCCGTAAAATCAAAATATACGGAAAGGGAAATGCAATTCTTGTTTAAATAGCTTTACATCAAAACGTAATATATTATTCAGTTTATATAGCAAAATACTTCATATAACTTGTATTATCGATACCTACTAAACTAAAAAGAATTGCTGAGTAGAGTCTAAATAGAGATTTTTGCCGCAAGCTTCCAGATTTGTAAATCATAGCCTGCTCAGTACAGCAAAGCAATCTTTGCCGTAAAATGAAACAATTTCCTAAATAATAACTAAAATGCGAGAAAATGTTCGCTATTAAAAATCTAGTATTATACACATAAGTTTGACTGCTCTTGCTATACATATTGATTATTTTACTTCGTTATGAACACGTTTTCTTTTACAAATATTACATCATACTGATCATGTGATCGTTATTCTAAAAATATCAAATAGCTTTTTCCTGCAGTTCAAATACGTATGCGACGCAAAAAATATGAAAACAGTATGCATAACTCATATTTTACAAAACAATGAAAGAGGTAGGAAAATTTTCCAGTTGTCCATAAAATAATAAAAAGTATCTTTAGTGCAGTTGAGCTCCGGTTATCCGAAACAAAATACAGAAAAGCACTTGTTTCGACAAAATTCAATAATAAATTCTTTTTAGTTACTTTCGTTTTTATTTCAACTAATATAAAGCAACCAAATTATTTTTAGCTCAGTAAAATAAAACATATAACTTATTGTGGTACTTACGAAAATCCCGTCGACCAGAAGAGAGACGGCGCCAATCGCGCCAAACCAAAAAACCCATTTACTAAATACAAGAAAAAAAACGTTCTTTCTTATTTTTCTTCCAACTTTTTTATATTATCACTTATTTATATTTAATTTTTCATTAAAAATTTCCATTATTTTTTATTAAGGAGATATACTGTGAAAGCAATTATTTTCGCTAGGTTTTAATTTTTGCTAGAAAATATAAGTCTCGCGAAAGACTTTTTTTTTTCTCCTCAAACAATAATAAAAAATCAGAAATTGTTCACTTACCAAATTTCGTGAAATTTTCAGCTCGCAGAATCACCGATAAAGAAGTCTTTGCTCAACACGTGTAATTAAGGTTACACCAAACCCAGCCTGCTTGAAGAAGACTTTTCCATTTTTGGCGAAAAATCGCGTAGTTTGGCGTCTTTTCTTTAATAGACAAAAATGGTCGACGAGATTTTTCGTAAGTACTCTAACTAAAAGATATATTTCTTTTCAAGTTTTAAAAAAAATACATAATAAAAATGAGTTGATGATTAAAGTAGCTACTCTTCTTGAGAGAATCAGATAGGTGCATATGTAGGAAATTGAGCGTGTTGTTCTAAAAGAGAAAAACCAAAATATCTATTCCTTTAATTTAAAAAAAATCTAACTAAAATTACGGTGGCTAAGTAAATCTAGGACACCTACTTTTTTACATTTTAGGAAGTGATTTATAATAGAAGGGATAAAGAATTTAAGCAAAATAAAAAATTAGTTTTACTTACTTTTTTAATGTACGTATAAAATCAAAAAACAATGAAGCAAAATGTTTTTCTAAGTTTGATAAAAACGAAAATTTAGTAAACAATCAAAAGTAATCTCAAAATCAAACTCGGACATAGTTATTGTTGCAATTAATTTGAATTACTTGAATGAAATGTATTGTTTGGTTCTAAGGCTTCATTTTCTAAAAGTTTTCAAGCTGTTCGGCATTGAGCGGACTAACATTTCGCAATAATTAAAAGCAATTTTGAAATTTTCTTATTTTAATTCTTGTTTAATTGGATAAAGCATGATTTTTTAATTTTGCTTCCAAATGTACCCTTAAATTTGCAATTGTATTTATATCTAGAAATTGGGGGAGGGTGGCTTATCTATAACATGTGGGCAATTATAAAGCATCTATAATCTAACATTTAAGGATTTATGCTTCGGATCGTTGTCGCCATAAAAAGGAAAAGAAAACTATCTCTTATACCCAAATTTTAAGCATTATCTGCAAACTTTTCTCCCAGAACATGTAAATATTTAATTTGATCTATCATTCCATCAACGATATGAAGGTTACCAGGTCCAGCAGCTGACACTGATCCTCATATCTCTACCGATCCGCCAAGAACTTAAAGTTGAGTAAGTTTTAAATGTTTTTATTTGTACTCTTCCTTCGGCCTTTTCCGAACATATATTTGGTAACCGAATAAAAGGTATTAAACTTTGCATTCGTTCATAAAAAAATCTGTATTCCAAAATGAAAAGTCTATTTTTATGAAGTTTTGCAAATTTAAATCTTTTCAAATGTTTGATATTGCTCACGAAGGATTATTTTCCCAGCAGCTCATCAATTGAAATAATTACCTTTTCTTACAATAATTTTTATTGTTTGTTGATTAGCTCTTTTCCAAAACGCTTTTCTGCTTCCACGCCAATTTGGATCTGTGTTACTTTACCTCTTGTGTGATTAAACACTCTTCGAAAGATTTAAAAATCTTTAGCTTGCTTGGTTTTGGTTTATTTTCTACGGTGTTTCTTGTTGTGTGTTTTGTATGGTGTTTCCAACAGTATATGACGTAATTAAGCGATTTAAGAATCGCTTAATTACGTTATGTACTGTTGGATGGCTTCGTTCTACTATTTTTCCATTATCTCTTACTCACAACCCTTCTTCAAAATGCTTTATTATAAGCTCTCGAATTTCCAAGGATCTTTATCGAAACTGCCTTACTATTCTTATCATCAAAACCAAAATTAACAACCAAATAAAAAAATTAAATTACTATTTCAATATTGACAATGATAAACTCATGAAAATTTTGAGACGAATTTTCATCCTTTATAAATTTCATTTCCTTTTGTTTAATAGTTAGTGACTTTCTGTTTTATTTATGATAAATCAATATGTATTCCAAATGCTGATTTATAAAGGTTATTTTATATTTTATATAAATTATTTCTCATGTCGAAAATTATTTAATAAAATGGTAAAAATTAAAATGTCCGATTTTTATTTCAAGTCACTCTAAAAGTAACTAATTTTGCTATGAAAAAGTACTTGCACTTCCTTATTCCCACTCCCATAAAATCTGAACTACGTCAGAGAAAATCATATCCGCATTTCCGATCGCAGCCATAATTATTCCTGGTTACATTAGGTACGGTTACGGCAAAGTCATGAGGGCTATCTGCCTAAGAGTAGTAAAGACTTCTTGGAGGACTTTCTCATGGAAACTGGCTCGTATTCATGTTACACATGGAGAAATCCAGAAACACACCCATGCAGCCTGCCCATTTGCCTGGGTTTGAAGCCGGGCCAGATCGAACTACCAGTATTCAGCAATCTTAGCCACTCAGCCACTGGTATGACGGTTATTCATGGACCTGTTCGCTTAAAAATAGCGACTGCGCTCTAAAATTCCACAGACGGAAATCCCAGAATTTGCAGCAAAATATCGAGTTTCGAATTTTGAAATTTTTTTATTCTTTTATATGTTTCGAAATTACTGATTCTCTAGAAAATTCCTAGAAATTTAAGGAAAAGAAAGCTATTTTCTCACATCTTACAAACTAATTTCTTGAACCTGAAAACTGTTTTATTCTTATCAGATCTTGCATATAAACTGCATGCGAAGTTTTCTGTAAAGGAAATCTCAAGTTAAAAACATCTATGCTTAACATTTTCGATAGACACAGTTTTCACACGGTTCGTGGTACGAGTTATAGTCAGATATGTTTAGCATTTGTTTCAAAAAGTAAGTATTTTATCAGAAAACGCAACTATGTTATGTTAGAATGTATCTACTTCCTGCCACTCGAAATTGTAGCGATAATACACCTGAAGAAGATCTTTAAATTTCGAAGACATAACAAAGACATCAGAGACATCTTCAAAGACATCAGAGAGAATTTCGATTTAGGAAATGCTTAAAAATGTACTACTTTGCGTAAAACCAGCAACAAAGCAAAATAGGAGGAATTTCTCTATTTCTACAATTTTCATGTCAAAACGCAGGATCCGTTTAACAGATTGATTATGTATTAATTGGGTCAGCTGATTGTGTGTAAAATTATTTGCGCAGAAGCTGTAATGAGTATTGCAAATATTCTTATTCCCCTCGATATAATTTAAACCTCAAGCAAAGATATACTAGAACATTGCAATATTTTCTGTTTTCAGCTCCTTGAAGGTTTTATTTTCCTCTTTTTTTTTTCTCTCTTATTAAAGCACTGGATTCCCGCCCTCTTTTTTGAATCTCCAGATATGTATGGAAATCTCCCCTAAAGAGAAATCCTGTATCTTGCGAAATAAAGTAATTATTAAATCAGGAATTTTTGACTTTAGACAATCGAAATTTTCAGAAAAATTCAGCTACTACTCTAAAGCAAAGAAAATGTAATACAATACGCGGTACTCGCAAACGCACCAGTAATACAGGTAATATAAGTGTACTAAGAGCATTAATAAATAAACAATTAGTTTTGAAAAACTACCAAATGTCTACTTTCTATGTAGTATAAGTTATACCAGCATTAAACATGCCTACATTTAAAAAGAGAATCTTTTCAATTTGAAAGACAAGAATTGCCAAATCGTTTTCCGTAAAAAAATGAATGTTCCAACTTGATACTTGCTAGAAAACATACTTTAACTACGAGTTCATTTCGGTAAAATCTTTTCCAACCATACTGGATCATTCGATACGTTTTGCCCCTTTTTATGTCAAATATAAATGATGCAGTATAACAACATAGAAATTTTTCCTTATATCTCAAAAACGCCATTTTATTCTATAAAAAATCAATGGATTTGTCCGTAAAGAAATCACAGACATGCTCTTTGACACTCTCCAAAGAAATGAACTGGAGACTATTCAAAGAATTTTAAAGTGGCCTAAAGAGATGAAATTCCAAGAGGGCAAGATCTAGTGAATGTGGGGGAGTGACATAACATCTCAGCCATATTCTGGAACAGCATTTTTCCGAACTTATTGTTTGATTTGGTGGCAACAATTCATAATTGTACAGCTCCTTTGTAATCCCTCCATAGACAAAGCATTACGCTTTGATGATGGAGGCGCCCTCTCGATGTTACTAAAGTAGGTTCTTTTGGCTCACCCCATATCTTTTCCTTCTAATATAATTAGTCCAAAGGGGCTTTCTTCCTGAATGACTATTGTTTTCGTTTTGCGATTTTGCGTCGATTCACTACAAACGGCGAATCACTTTTCAAACTGTTGCCACAAAGTATTATCGCCCTGTGTTATATTTAAAGAAATTAAATAATGAAAAATCTGCATAAATGTATGTATATTTCTCGCATTGTGATAAAACAACGGTACATAGAGCCATTGAATTTTGAAAGACGTAAACCTTCTACGAATATGTGGAAAACCAAATTTGAAATTTGGAATTTGTTTTATTATCGATTTCCTCTTTTGTAAAACTTTAACGAATATTTGATTAACAAACTCAAGGATTTCAAAGCGAGCAATGGCAACGTTGTACAGAAAAAACATTTTTATCTCCAGCGCGTGAGTCTCTGTATCGGAAATTCTAAAGATATGCTCATTTTAAAACTATTTTGCGATAAGGCTGTGTAACTGAATTTTATGGTTTAAGGGCGAAGAACGTGATATTTAAGAAATAAATGTAACACACAAATGTTAAAAAAACGCCTCTCTGGGCGTAATTTAAAATCTGAATCATTTCAGATTTTTTTTAGTCCAAAAAGGCTTTGTCCTATTGTTTTTTTTTAAATGTTAATTTTTGTCTCCAGTAATCAGTAATGAGCCGTTTCAAAAAATACATTTATTGTTTCATTATTTTTTTCAGCAAAGAATCATATACAAAACCTCGCGCAATCATTTTCTGTTCCGTTACATACCCTAAACTTTTTAACTTGGATTTTCGGCCATACCTTCTTTTAATAGGTCCTTGTTTACAGAGGATAATCGGCCCACCAGCGGCCAAGCGGTAATGTCGCTGACCACTGACAGTTTCGTCCCGGGTTCGAATAAGAGGCTGGCTGCATATTTTTTTTTTTTTTTTTTAAGTTTTCCCCATGTGTAACGTTTATACGAGCCAGTTTCCCTTAGAAGGTTTTCCATGAAGGCGTCCCTCCCTTTTAGACCGATAGCCTTCGAGTGATTTTCTCTAATTAAATAAATAAAGAAACCAAACAGAGGATGATCGTCCAAAGAGGGCATCATCCTCAAGGCGGAAATTTTCCTGTTTAAATTTCTCAAACCACCTTCGAACTGTACCATCAAAAATAACACTTTTCCATACATAACACAAATTTTACGAGCTGTCGGGTAAGAATTTTGTTTTTCTTTTTTTTAAATAAATATGTCCAAAATGAACTTTTGGTTTACCCAATCCTAACAATGCTCTAAAAACATTTGTGCCACAAAACATGCTAGAATAATTCAACATGAATAAAAACGACCATATATAAACATGCACTTTAATCAATGTCCTTCCGTATTAGCATAACAAAATAAATAGAATAAAACGCGCTTCGATTTCAAAAATCGCAGAACTTTTGGGATGACCCAGTATTTTGATATACGAAAATCGGAAGAGAATTATTTTAGAATTTTTTTATTAAAAAGTCTTACTTTGTAAACAAGAACACTTTATAACAGCACATTTAATTTAACGGTGGCCAATAGACGACTTACATTTAAGTAAAAATGTTTCGTGCATGTTGTCCTTAAACAGAAAACATCCAGAAAATATTCAGGAATTCAATCTTAGAGCTTGGGTGCCAAACTATATTTAACCAAATTTAACCCCTTAAAGCAACAACAAAAATTCAAAAATTGCTCTCTCCCTTTCGCCAACGCTTTTATTCTGTATTTTAATTTAACTTCTTTTAACCTCTCTTCATTTTAACTCAAAACTATACTGGGTATAAATCCTAAATCCTGGTGGCGCAGTGACTAGCGCGTTGCGCAGCGGCACCACAGGTCCGGAGCTCGATCCCAGGGCTGGGCAAGGTTGACTCAGCCTTTCAGTCCTTGAGTCGATAAAATGAGTACCAAATTCGCTTGGGGACTAAACACCGCGGGTCCTGCAACGAGCTAACCACTTGTCCAGGGCACATGCTCATGCACCTCGGGGCTCACGGTCAGAAAAGCTGATATCGGGGCACTGCAGGCCATGGCCCGCTAGGGCTGTTGCGCCACTTAGTTTAGTTTAGTGAGTATATTATGTTGTATTCTTTCTTTAAAAAACTTAACGTATTTATTTGGTTGGGAGGAAATAATTTAGTTCCATTTAGGCGGTTAGCTCGATTGAGTTCATTAAGATGTTTATCTTTAAGATATCCTAAGTAATATTGCAATATAAGAAGAGAGTAAATCATTTGCTCCCCATATAAAATTAAGGAAACGCGCAATTTCTTGAAAACCTTATAGAACTTATTGCCACTGAATAAGCTTCCCGTATTCGTCAAAGAAAGAAAAAAAAGCACTAATGACTTGAAATGTAACAAACTGGTTTCACATCACTGAGAAACTACATCAAACTCTTTTAGAATAATAACATACCAGCCTTCGATTAAGAATCATGAGCAGTAATGAAAAACGACCGAGAACTAATATGTCGTTTTTCATACTTTACACAACGTTTTAATGAGCTACTTGATAAGATCAACAAACGAGGAAACCGCAGATCTAGTAGGTTTCAGATGACACGTATCTTTTTTTCAGCCATTATTATCATTGCAAAGAGAGAATCAATGGAATGATTTGGGCGAATAGAATTGAATTAAAACAACTGATAGCAAAGTTTTTCAATAATGACTCTCTTTAGAAAACTTTTTCGGTTTCATTCCAGGCAGTGAAATTCTGCTAGAGGAAAAAGAAGGTCGCACATAAAAATATCATTGCAGAACTAATTGCAGTTCTACTGCGTTCTTTCATTCAGCTATGTAGTTAGTTGGCAGTATATGTGGAACTTCAGAGGACTCTTCTCAAAACAATGTTTTAATAGTCCGTTTTGAAATTATTAAAATAAAATATTTGAAAATATGTCATTTTCATTAAAAAGAGAATCTTTTCAGGTCAATAAATGAAAATTACATTTTCCTTCATCATTCAGCATTTGAATTTAGCATCAGCTTCATCACTTTTCATTTCTTCATCATTATCCTTTGATAGGGCCTTGAATTTTACTCTGACTTTTAAATTTTTAAGTAAATTGAAAGGTTAATAGTGCTTTTTAAAATTAGGTTATTTTGAACATGGCAGAGAACACGAGGGCTATTTGCCTAAGCGGAAGGATGCCTTCAGGAAGTACATTCTAAGGGAAACTTCTCACGTTACACACTGAGGAAACTAATCATGCTACAAGCTCGTTCGCTTGGGTTGGAACCCGACTGAAAAATAGTATGGGGTTATTGGATCTCCAGGATCTTTATATAATGGACTGTCTCTTAATGAAACAATACTATATTAAATTTCTTGCAGTTACTATAATAAGATTTTTTTCAAACAATATGAATTTAATAGTAACACATTTGTTTCTCCTTTAAAATTTTCATTATTTTATTTATAAGCTCACACACAGTGACTATTTCATGAGAATCGAGATATAAAGGCTAAATTAAGACATTGTGATTATTTGTACGATCGATTTTATGAATACTTGATCGAATTTAATGGACTCCATGAACTGTGTGCTTTATTAACTTTATTCTTAATGAAAGTGCACTTAATTCTTAGCTTTTTATTCCTCTTCTCTGTAAATATGTTTCAAGATTCATACTTTTAAATTATGTACCGTAATATGAAAAATGTAATGAATTTGTTTATTCTTATTTAAAGTGAAAATAAATCTAGTTAATGATGAATGCTGTTAACATGTTAACCATCGGTAAAGATCAGCTGTCCCCCATTCATCGTCAACTAAACTGAACTGAACTGGGTACGAACCCGGTTCAACTACCAGTATTCACCGGTTTTAATTGGCTAATGGTAAACCCGGCGCATTTTAGGCGCTGTTAGCAATACGGCACCTTGGCACTATTTATTCAGTTAGCATTGTTATTCTAGCTGAACACTTGTAGCAACACAGTATTCCACTATATTTCCTTGAAAGGCATTCTTGATTGTATTTTTATTATGGTTCCCTGATATCTCCACCATAATCACAGAATCAAGCACATAAACATTTTTATCAAAACAACCTCTAAGTCTAATGTAATGATCCTTAGAGTGCAAAATACAGGAAAGATTTATACTGCAAGAAATGTTGTAACTTGTAGTGAAGTCTTTGTATGGTAGCTTGATTTTATATTCTGTTGTTGCAGATAAAATTATCGTATACTTTAACTTCTCCTGTCATAAATAGACACCCTTATTTAGTGTGCTTCAAAAGAAGATATAGGGATTGTCAAGATATGGAGACACTACATTTAAAAATGCTAATTTTACTTATATTACCTAACAAACCGTAAAGTGTTTATATTATTTTTATAGTATTATTTTACATATTTCCTCAAGAATGCGTAACATTTACATTTTGGCTTGTAAAAGTTAGTTCGTCATGAAGGAAAGGAGTAACCTTATTGATAGGACAAGAAAGGTCTCCAAACCTTAAAATATTAATTTTTTTAGAGAAATATATATATATTACGTTTAATGAGCCCACTGTCGAATTTGTGCGCGGTACCAAATTTATGCAGTTCTCTGATATTTTTAAGTGTAAACAAATCGCTGTGAGCATGGGGCGAACGGAGTTCTGAGAACAAGTGCAGTGTCAGCTGAGAATGCCAGCGGGGAGCTTAAATGAAGAAATATTACATACGCATTTTTCAACTGACTTCATGTGAGTTAGAATTCTGAGGTGGAATTCAAAGCTTGAATTATAGAGCAGGATTGACTTGCAAAATATTTTTTATTTATAAAATAAAAATATTTAATATGAATAATAGTTTTAAAATCCCTAAATTAAGTAATTTAATATGATTAATAGTTTAACAGAGTAATATAAATTACAAAATAATAGTAAAAACCTGAAATAAACCTTTATATTCGATAAAAAAATTTAAAAACCCCAGAATCTCTGAAAAGTCAGCTAAAATATGCACCGAGCTGTAAAACTTATATTAAACTTTATGTTATTTAAGTTAAGGTTAGGAGTTCAGTCTACCTACCCCCCCCCCCGAAAAAAAAACCTTTAATTGCTCACTGACTGATTTATGAAAGCAGAAGAGAAGCATGTTAAGTGAAATATAAAATTAGTAACACAACAACCTTGAGTTGGGCTTAAATCTAGGCCAAACTCAAGGTTGTTATGTTACTAATTTTATTTATTTATATTTATTTGGATATTTCACGTTATTAAGCCAAACTATTTTCTGTAGAAAGACACATGCCCAAACTTGATTCTTCCAGCGACAAAATACACTTTTATCCTCAGCGCTTTCAACTGCGGATTTGTTTTCTTAACACTCTAACCACGGATACAAAATTTATAAAAGCGGAAAAGAATTCCTCCTTTTCTTCCTGCGAAACTGATACCATTTGAAATACCAGTATCTGCCCGAAGCGATAAAAACGGTCCCTGCGTATATTCAGGTAAAAAGGTGAACGCAGTTTTCGCAGATCCCGCGCTTAGAGGGCTAAGATGTACGCATAGTCACTAATGTCTATATACAACCATCAAACCGACTTTATTTGTATTTATACTGGTATTTTAAATTATAAATAAGCAAATAAATGTTTCGTAATAAACTTCTGAGACATAACTTGATGTCTAATCAAAAAAATAAACCAGAACCCCTTCAATATCAATAAAATCTAGCAAAACTCGATACTTCGCATATCACAAAAGTCTAAATACAGAGAAAGTTGGTTGGTGTTGGTATTTAATTATGGCAAAGCACACTAGGGCTATCTGCCTAAGGGGAGGGATGCCTTTCGTGGAGGACTTTCTAAGGGAAACTGGCTCGTATACACGTTACACATGGGGAAAACCACGAAAACGCCCATGCAGCCAGCCCGTTCGCGGGATTCGAACCTCGGACCGAACTACCAGTGTTCAGCGTCTTTACCGCTCGGCCGCTGGTGGGCCCCTAAATACAGAGAAAGAAATACTTCATTTGTTTTGCTCAAGTGAATCGAAAAATAAACTTAATAGTTTGTGGGATCACCTTTTGCATTTATCATTGCCCGTAATCTGTCTGGCATCGACAGGATCGGATTTGTTGTCCTGGCTGATGTAACTTCAGACCATGCTCCATTATTTGTTGCCTTCAGAGTATCTGTGCTTGTAATAGCATACTGGTGGATTCACCAATGAAGTTTATTCCATATATGGGGTTTAAATCTGGTGACTGGGGTGGAAAATGCAGCTGACTGGACCCCTTATAGAGGAGTCCTTCCCTAACAATTTTAGCAGTATGTTTTGGGTTATTGTCTTGTTGAAAAACCCAGATGCTTCCAAATCCCAGTTTTTCAACAGATAATTGCAAATTCCTCTGCAATATTTTCAGATGCACGAATCGATACATTATGCAATCAATGAAAACTAATTTAACTATTCCGGCCGCTGTTATTGAGCCCCAAATCATTACCTCTACCATGTTTAATAGTTTGGTATCAAATTTTCCGGTTTAATTTCTTCATTTTTGCATCGCCAGATCACTAAACTAACGTTCATCAGTAAATAGTACCGTTTTCCAAAAGTTGCCATAGAAAAGTTGTTAATAATACAACGTTATAATAAAACAAAAAAATCCTTTATTTTTATATAGAACATGGAATATTACATGGTCAAACCCTAAACTGTACTAGTTAATTCCTTAAATTGTAACTTCTTTAAAAGTGAATAATTTATGATAACGAAATAACAAAAATAGCTGGAAAACGAAATAATTTAGAACAAAAAATCTTTTCAGAAATAATACAGAAACGGTATTACCAGCATTCATTAATGCCTCACTTCAGTAATAATGCATTTATCCCTGTTATCTTCACTGCATATGCGTATTTAATTTTTCTTTTATTTCTTATGTGATATTTAGTTTGCGTGTTACAAGCATGGAATCGATTTAAGAACAAAACTTGTTTTGTACATGTTATGGCTTCTTGATTGTTTTGACATAAGCTTCAGTGATGTGAAATAAGGTACTTACGTATTGTCTTAACTACCTCAGTAGAAACAGCCTAAGTTTCAGAAAGCTCCAAACTCTAGCAACCATGCGCATAACAATTCTTTAATTTTAACAACCAGCGTCACCATTTTCGTATGCGTTCTTTTTGCTGTATTCCAAATTCCAACGACTTTTACAAAAAAAAAAAAAAAAAATATGATTATTTTAAAGTTGATTCATAAATTTGCGCTTATCATATTTCCTATAATAGAACAAACAGAAGTAAAATTTCTGCAGTAATACAATATTTTGTCGAAAAACCATTAAAGGAACAAAGCTTGGTACTTACGTACTATGACGACTACCTAGATATCTCGCCAAAACTAGCGACCCTTGTAGGTTATACAGGTTATCCCTAACATAGATTATAGAGAATTCTAAAACAAAGAGTATTATCCGGCACTTGCTATTACTACACCTTTTTTTGCTACATTTACGCGAATTATTACGTCTAGGTTAAACACGTGACACTTTTTGTGATTATTTTTTTTTCCTAATGGATATCAACATTTTCCAATTTCCTTGAAGTGAAGAAGAAGCGATAGAATTTTTCAGAGAGGCTGGAATTTTACCCAAAGAACGGCCATGATATGAAGTTTTGTAATTCAGGATTTTATTGGAGATGCAATGTCAAAAATTGTCAACAAAAGTTTGGTGTCCGAACTGGTACGTGTTTTGAAAACAGTCGTAATGAAATTTTAAAAGCTTTAAGATTTATTTACTTCTGGGTATATGAACAATCGTCCATTAAATGGTGCAAATATCAGTTGGATTTATCCGATAAGACTGTTATTGATTGGAATAAGTATATGCGTGAAGTGTGTGTGAAGGATTTGGAGGATACTTTTTCGCTTTATAATTAGGGCTTTTATTTTTAAAAGAATTTATAAACATAAACCAAAAAACGTCAATGAAGATTGCTATCGGCAAATGTTGCCAAGGTAGTCGTCATAGTACCGAAAGCTTTGAATCTCTTCTCGCGATTAAAGATGTCACCACGAAAGTTTAACCAGAACAAAAGAAACAAAAACCCTCTTGTAAATAGGTTTCTTGACTTTTCTGAACAAATAAGGGGTTAAAAGAAAAAATATTTATGCATGTAAAAACTAATTATTCACAGCAAAAAGTCATTAATCCTCTTTTTTTCCGGTAAAATTAGCCAAAGTGAGCGAAAGTGATTGCGCTAATATGTAAGTACCTGAAAATAATGCATAAGACTACTTTCGTGGAATATATTATTGCAGGATAACAGTTCATTATTAGATAATTATGAGTTATTATCAATTAATCGAACATTTTATAGTAAATTTAACTTAGCTACATTTTTCGTCAACGAAGTTCAGGCCTAAGCTCATACAAAATCGAACGTTGAAGAAAACAAGATTCTTATACCTTATTCTTCAACGTAAATACTCTTCATCGCTTTGGCACACATTCACATGGCTGACTTTACAGCTTCGCATAATTTGTCTTTTGGAATATTCCAGAATTTCTTCAGTGCTATCAAGATAAAGACTAAATTTTTACTACAGTGCTCTTAAAGATTAAATTTTGAAACAGAAGTCTCTGTGCCCGTGATGAACTTCCTCCAACACAAACAAATGACTATCGTTTTGTCTCAGGATCGTAATTCTCATTTCCAATCTCAATGTTTCTTTCTGCCTGTTGAAAATTGCATCATAAATATCCTATGCAAACAAAACAAATAATCAGAGCCCTGTAATGTGTATAATATTTTTTAAAAATCTGTTATCACAATTATTTCTGTTTTAATTCAGAAGAAAGAAGATGGAGCAAAAATATTTTTTCGATTGTATTCTGAGCATAATTTAGAAATTTAGGACTTTTATCAAGCTATGAATTGAACAATTTAGGGCTACATGCAGTTTTCTAATGCATAGTTTATAAAAAAAAATACTGGGAGAATTTGCTATGAAAGCAGCTGACAGGCCGGATTTATTTTAACAAACTGAAACGTTTTTCTTAAATAAAATTTTGTAAAGTCAATTCTAAATTTATTTACTAAAATATTTATCAAACTATACGCCAACACTAATAATAATGGCAGAAAGAAAAGTTCAAATTTATACTTATTTATTTCTTGAAATTTAAAAATTAGAATCTGCAAGAAATTTCTATTGATCACACTTCGTACTTCAAACCTGTCGACAGTTAAATATTAAATTTTCAGACTGACATTTATTTTAAAAGCTTTCTAGTATATTTGATTAACTACTAAATAAATTACTTTTAAGTTAGAATAAGCACATTACAGAATCTTCCCAAGTGGGTCTATACTTGAAAATAAATGTCAACTTAATCTTTCTTTTTATTCATTAAACATTTTTTCGACGCTTACAGAAAAATACTGTATATTTTTACATAAATAATTATGGGTAATTTGCATGTAAATATTTGTAAATAGCTATAAACTTGACTAGAAGAGAACTTTAGCTGCCCTCGAAATCGATTGAGTGTTTCAATATACTTACGCTAAATACAAGGTTGCTTTTACTATTTTGATTGAGCTATAAACTTCTTTATTTCTTATTAAAATTTTTAGCTACAACACTTTGTGGCGTTTCGATTTTTATAAAGATTGTAACTTTTTAAAAAATTGTTAGAAACCATCTTCATCACGAATTTTAGTTGTTCATTGGTCAATCTGATTCTTTTCTTAGACTTATTACTTTTTTAACAGCGGAAGTAAAATTGTTTAAATATAACTGTATCCCAAACAAAGCGATTATTCTTAGTGCAAAAATTCGTAACTGAGGGCATTTATCTTTTGACAAGTACGAATAATCGAATCTGTATTTTCAAACCTTTAAATAAGATTTATATCGCAGTGTAAATTAATGAACTCCATTTATAGATTTTCTGGAGCGTTAAATTAAGTTCGTTAATGGTAATGAAAATAACATAAAATTGGATTCCAAATCATTAAAATCTTAAACGTTTTCTTCAAATTCTTGTCATAATAATACAAATTAATTTACTAGAAAGGCATTCGCGGGCCATGTAAGATTGCTTCGGGGGCGGCATGCGGCCTGCGGGGCGCTAGTTTGAAACCACTCTATTAGTCAGTGCACAAACTGACTAAACTAAACATCTATTGTGTAAAGCGTGATCACTAGTTTATAATTCCTTTCAAAGATGGAACTGAACTGGTTGAATGCAAAGGAGTTGAACTGACTGAATGCACAGAGCATAGAACTTAAAAATTCTAACTATCATCCAATGTACAACTTTCGAGACAGAAATGATCATCTGGGGATTCTAGGCTGTAAAATCCAGCATGCATTTTCTTTCTAAAGGAATTTAGGAAAGTGTTACTCATCATTTTTCAAATCAACGAACGGAAACGTTGGTATTATGCTTTTATCGTACTTTATTCACTTCAGATCCATCCATCATAGTTAGTAGTTAGTACAATGCGATGAAAAGAGTGGTAGTGGCTAAAGGCAAGGAAACAGGAGAAAAAATAATATATTTTTTATTATATAGGCTATTTAAATACCTTTTATGACTATTAGCTCTGAATATTTAAATGTACGTTTTGAAAAGTTAAATGCTTCCCATTTTTGGTTCTCTCGACAATAATGTGCTTCTTCTGTATGTTTCCTGTCTGTTTGTGAAGTAGAAAGATGTTGAATTTTCAAAGCTACCAGTAACGACGTAATTGGTTGGGAAAAGAACTTTTAGACTAATCGGAAAAAGGAAATGATTTCTGCGCTAAAACTAGAAAATTTCAAATTATACCAGCAATGCAAATGATAACAGATTTAGGTTAAAATATCAGATTATTCACTAACTTAAATATTCTGCAAAACCCTAAAGGCTTAAATTAATGTGAATATTCAGTCTTTGGAATTTTCTTCAAAAGTAAATAGGATTATTTGGATTACGAAGGCTATCTAAAAAAATAGACGCCTCTGTGGAAGAATATTCAAAGGTAACTGGCTCATATTCATGGCACATATGAGGAAAACCACAAAACTCATAGGCAGCCACTCTCTTCCTCAGGATTTGAACGGTCAAACTACCAACATTCAGCTATTTCACCGCGGGTGGGCATCAACAAATAAAATCGGTGCATGCACCTTGAGAAAAATTTTTATTAACTCAATCACTTCGAAAAATTGTAAACAGTTTTACAATTTAGCGAAGTTTGTCGAATCCCTCTTTCACAAGTTATGGCTTTGCCATATTCAAATAATCTAACCTAACCTGTCACATGTTACGTATATATTTTTTCAAGTCGTTTATTAAGTTATACAAACAATTTAAGTTATAAAAACGATTAAGTTATACAAATTATTAAGTTATACAAACGAAACACTGTTTCGTTTGTATAACTTAATAATTTTAACTAATTAGTTACAAGTTATATTCAGTTATTAAATAATATTTATGAAATGTACTGTAATAAATTTGAGATAACCCTTCCCATTACATATAATGCAAAATTTCCAGCATTTTGAAGTGCTAAATAATGTATGTTAGTCTGTAATATTTTATTATTTCAAATTAAATAGGATACACTATTAATATTAAAAGTATAACTGAAAAATACGTTGATCTGCTTCTTAAATAGTGTAATCTTTGAATTTTATATTAAAGAATGGTGTATTTTTACACGTAACTTCATTTATAACGTATATTTGGGTTATAAAATGATGAATTGGAACAAAATGGAAAACACTAACTATTAAGAAGAGTAAAAATGGTAGTCAGTATTACAAATGTATTACATAATATTTTCAAATCGAAACCACAGTTCAATTATAATTTTTGTTCATGAATGAATAGTGCATAAAAGCGTTATATAGTTTCTGAATGAATAGAGCATAAAAGCGCAGGACATGCATAAATATGTAATTATAAATCAAGGTTTGTTTCCAAATACAACCAAATGAAAAATTAATTAAGTCTAAAAGCATGTAAACTCAATACTTGTCAACGACATCCAAGTTGAAACACAGAAAATATACTAGAAATCACAATACAGAAACTAAATCTGTGGTCGAAATCTCTTTCCCATATTCTGCATCCATTTTCACTGAATTTTTTGTGCAAATGTCTAACTTTACTTCTAATCTTGGTATCTTCTGACTAAGTTGGCAACCAGTTTCTTCTTCTGCGACTAAAATTTCATCTCCAAACCTTCTCACAGATTCACAATTACTTTTACTGTTCCCATATGCATTCTCTACCATTGCGCACTTTTAGAAACTATCGCTTATACTTGTTTATAAATAAAACTGTTTGAAAATATTCACGAAAAACGTATTTTCGAGGATCAAAAGAAAGTAAATAAGTTACGGCGCTCTATCCGAGTTAATACATTTGTTTACTCTTACATGACACCTCCAAACAATGACGTTCTGCCGTACTGAAATGAATTTTCAACAAAATGCCCGGAAACTTTTTTAAGACAGGAATAGTTATTGAGGAAATTTTCTTTCATTCGCTGACTCGAAGGTTGCTTTTAACGTACTGAATATTGTTTTGTTTGGAAAGCATTTTAGATACATTTAGTAGCAATTCCAGTGCAATCTTTCTTCAGTTAAATTTTCAGGATTCCTAAACTCTATATAAATCCTCTCAAAAATTGCTTCCTCAAATTGTTTTTCAATCAGAGTTACGGCATTCACGATTTCTTTTATGTGCAAAATAGGAAATTTAAGCAAACACATAACTGTGTGGTTTTTATGACGTTAAAAATGTACTTATACAGGGTAGCCCAAGAAAACTGAACCCAAGGCAAGTGAAGAAGACGAAAACTGTAAGGGGTTATTGTAAATTGGCTGTCCCAAGTTAAACCAAACTAAACATAGGAGACTTCAGGTGCTGTGAGTACTTCTTTCCTTGGAACACCCGATTCTTTTTTATCTCGATATAGATTTAAAAAAGAATGGAATACTATTTAATACACAGAAATTTTTGTGCGCTGCTTAATCTGCTCACTGTTAGTATACTAAAACTAGCCATGTATTTTCTTCTTCCCGGTATTTACGAATATTTTATTTTCTATGCAAAAAGAAGCAAAGTGTACATGTAATGTATGTATGCTAATATACACGTCTATGTATATATGTATATATATATTTGCATTTTGTAAGAATGCTGCATTATCGTTTTCTATTGATGTGCACAATAAGATCAGGTTCGATGAATTTTACTTCACTTAAAGTTCAGCAATTTATTTTTATTGCTATATATCACTTACTACGCGAGAGTTGTGGTCATTTGAAAGCTTGCTTTACACAGGGAAAGAGGCCTTAATCTAAAGAGACCTAATATAATAAATTGCAATTTGTCATTTTACATTTTTTCGTACTGTAAATTTATTTATTTATTATTTATATATCTTCATTTAATAATTATTTTATATCATTGTGTTTTATCAATTATAGTTATAAGTTACCTATTATTTACCTTATAATTACTATAGACCTAGCATTCCGCTTCTCAAAGAAGCTTCATAAGCCGTTTAGAAGTTCTGTATTTCTCGGAGTTCAGGTAGTACAAAATCAGCTTTCAAACAGTTACTTTATTTCGGCACATTATTCAGTGCTTAAAATTCATTGGAGAAAAATTATAATTTAAGATTTTTTAAAGCTAATTTGAAAAAAATCTTGATTATAAAATGGCTCAAACATATTTATGATTATTTAGTAAAAACTAATTTAAATTGCAATGTAAAGCGAAAATATAAAATTGTTTCTATTGAGAAAATAATTATAAAAGTAGTTTTATTCTTCAGAAGTTAAGTTGCTGAAAGCTTGTTTTCGATCTTTATTTCAATAATTCGCAAAAATCACTTAACTTCATGATGGGTCGACTAGTGAGGCTTCATTAGGAATATATGTGTGTATGTCTGCGTATATATATTATAAAAAATTTATGTAAATATTCTACTTATATATAAATAAGACAAAAGATTAAATACATAGCATTATAATGAAAATACATGTTTTAGTACTGTAATGAAAATATATATTTCATATAAAATTATTTCTTATAATAAACATATTCCTTCTATTTATCCGTATTCCCCACGAAATGTCGAAAATCCCAGGGAGATTTTGTTTATTGGCCAAAAATATTTGCTTGGTTATGTTATAACTCATAGACATACAACTCATATACTCGTCTTTTTCAATGATACGTCCAGTACTTTTTTTTTTTTTTTTTTTTTTTTTTTTTTGCATATAAGATATGCATACTTCTTGGAGGCAATTACACTGTTCAACAGTGGTGTTAGGTGGTAGGTAATCCATAGTCTTATCATAGAACTTCACTGATGTTCGTCTTTTTCGCTCAACAATAACTGAAGTGAAGAGCCGTTTTTAAATACAACAGCTATCTTGAAATCCGATTTACATTCTAACCGTTTGCTTCCAGTTTTTGACTTCGCATTTTTGCAAAATTCGCTCTTTTATGAAGTATAACTTTACAGACTACGAATTTCTTCATTCTTTGAGAAAACACTATATTTCTAAAGAAATGTAATGCTTTCTCTCTTATAAACTGCTAAACTCCTCAATCATATTACTATTCGTTATGAGCAGAACGAAAAAAAAAGATACATTTAAGAAAAATGAGAAAACAAAAAAACTACTGAGCGACGGAATGACTATTAAATATAAAATTCGTGTGTATTCAAACACGTATATGTTACGCGTATGCGTTGTTGACTGTCGTCACGTGTATACTGGAGCATAAACTACAAACAAAGCAGTTCTGGTAAATGTTGAAACCAAGAGTTCGGATAATACAAAACTGCTAATATACGTCTATCACTCTTCGTATAATCTGTTTATGATATGCTTTGTATGGCATACTTTATTATGGGTTTTATATAATATATGATTAAGATTATAAATAGAATTTTTATTGGAGTATTTTTGCATTTCACAATAACATTTTATTTCTCTTTACAGGATAAAATGAAACTGTAATGAAATTAATGGGTAGAAAATCAGATGTAAGTGACTGGCAAAATGTTGCTCTTAATTTCTATCCATTCCAAAGGACGCATCATTAAAGAAATAGAGGAGTTAACCGGTGTTAGCAAAAGCAAAGTATTAAATGTGCACACAGATTTGTGTAAACTGATTTCAGCTGAAGATAAAAGGAACAATTATGAATGAAAAACAGTTTTCACAAATCATGGCCGGTGAAGAATTTCTGGGCAAGGAAAATACATTTAAGCTAAGACAGGAACGCATCCAGTCTGTTAATAGCGGATACCACACGTCAGTTATAGACAGAGTTTTGTCTGCAGTGCTCATCAAATGGATACCTAGAACGGAGTATTGCGTGCAATATTCATCAAATGGACACCTAGAGTAGAGTTGCGACAAAGAAGTCAGCGTCGCAATAGAGATCGCTTAGACTGGGCAAAACTTCTCTAGATATGAGTTGTTGATCAGTAAGAGGCTATCATATTGTTCAATGAATCTAAATTTTATTTATTACTCAAATGATACAAGACGCGGGATCATCAAGAAATTTAAAGCAGCATTCGAACTTGAGTTTGTTTAAACACCTGTTGGTAAATCAGCTGGACATGCGATATAGTTTTAAAAGTATGAAATTAGTTTCATAGGAAAAAAAGATAAATCAGCATACTTACAAAGAATATTAGTCATGTATTTTACTTCTACAGTATTTGAAGGCTTTTCATATATTATGGATGTAATTTACCGGATGACCACTCTAAAGTACATAGAGCTAAAACCGTAAAGGACTGGTGTGAAGAGCGCTGTATAACATTAGGACATATGGACTTAAGGAATTAAGTCCTTACACTAAAATCCATAAATTCTATACAAAATTTATGGGGACATTTTGAACTAGTATCAAAAGCAAAATGCAGTTTGACAGGAATCTCAACGAATTACAAAACAAACTCATCTTAGAATGGTAAAAAATTATCCCATGGTATTTAAAAAATAACCTTGTTGGATCTCTTCCGTGAATAAATAATCCCGTTATTTGTTTATCAATAATCAATGTGGTTTTTTATCAATAATTAATGTTGTTAATCTTACAGTATAGCTAAGTATTAAAAATAAATTTGTGCAATTGTGCAGTCAGACCTATTAAATCTCTGCAAAATTAACATGGTTTCCAATTACGGCAGCAGAATAGCATATACTCTTTCATTCAGAACAAAAAAAAAAAAAAAACCTTCTCATGCAACAAGTATTAATATGCATAATTATATAGCTTTATCGTATTATAAAAATATCTATTATTTGCAAGGAATACAGTGTCTAAAACCTAATCACCTACCGTGTGCTAAAGAATATAGGACTTTTTCTCCTTCCATATTAAAATACTTATGAACGGGACTGAAAATTGAAAGAATTCGAGCCGTAAATCGATTCGGAACACTTACTGGTGTTCAGTTTCTTCCAGGTGCCTTTAAACCAGAAAACAGTTCTTTAATAGGGCATTCTTCGCTTAACTGAAAGCGTAATTTCAGCTAACTGTTGTTTGTACCTACTGTCTGATAGTATAAAAGATATTATCATCTTTTTGCATCTTCTATGAAAACTCAAAATAAGAGAAGCAAACTGCACTCTTATATACAGTACTCGCTGCATATTGAACTTACCAGTTAATAAAATCAACCTCTTATTACGTTCAAATTTCCAGGAATCAAACCAAATATGTTCTAATTAATAGAAAGTATGCCGTTTATTAAACTCATTTCAGCCGTTTGTAAAACTGAGACTGGCAAAAGACTGATTGTCCAATGCTAAAAGAATGAAAACAGCAGTCGTTATAGGAAAGGACAGAGCACTGATCGCGTCTATCACCTTGAAGACACATGACGTAAGAAAAAAAATTGCAAACTTTTTGCTAGCGCGAAACGCAAGTGTTCAATTTGGATAAATCACTGGAGAAAGCATGTCTCAATTTGCTGTATGCTCAATTTTTAATACAGAAAAAATGTCTAAGCATAAAAATTTAAATCTGAGAGAGGAATAAATTATTAAAAGATTCTGATGCTCAGTCAAGTGCAACCAAAGAGAAACTACATTTAAAGTTGGAATTTTCCAGACAGCGTTGTGTAATTTACTTTAAAAGGGAGTAAAATCGCTTAATAACTAGTAAAATTTTTGCAGATATCTCAAAAAGAAATCGAGAAGCATTAAAACTGCTTTTCTAGAAAATGTTTCAATCCACGAAACTAAAACAGGCTCCAACTTTGACGGTAAAAACTGTGGAATCCGCTAAAATGCCGGGAGAAGAATTTGTTCCAACAGATTTTCAGCTTGCTAAAAGGAAAGAGATTGTTTACTGGAAATTGCATGGTGGAAAATAAGACATAGATTTGCTGATAACTGAATTAAATACATTTTGTTTGTGATAAGTGTGCTTCCTGAAAAAAGTAATTTTCAGATTGGCAACACGAATAGCGAACACATTGACAATACTAACGAAACAATTCTGTTTCAAAAAGCTCTAATAGAAAGTAGATTAATATTTAAAAGTGAAGCAGGCAGCTGGCTCTAAAATACTGATTGAAAGAGTTACTGTTGTTTTACATGGATACAGCAATTAAAAAGACACCACTGATTATTGAAAAAAAGCCAAAAAAAACTTCAACTCATGAAAAAACCTTAAGAATTTAGCTGCCGTTTACCGTAACAACAATAACTCATGAAAAATATTTTTACAGATTTTTCTTTGAAATCGATAATGAAATGGAAAATGAAAAAATGCCTTTATTTTGGGAACTGTCTTGCAAACTACTTTGATGGTGTTCTGAAAAGTATCAAAGTGGTAATTTTTTCCCGCTCTTCTCCCATTCAAATTTTATACCAAGATGTTATAAATGTTTTCTAATGCCATTAGAGAAAAGATGATCAGAAAGGGATAAACAAAACTGAATCTTTTAAAAATGTAAATACGTCGATGAAATATAAATATATCTTTGATAGACGTCATGCATATTACAATAATTGCATGGAAGTGTAGTAATTCAAAACGATACAATACTACAAACAATAGCTAACCTTACGAAAACAAGTGAGGGAAGTTATGAAGATTCATATCTGGAATGCATTGCAGCTGACAGTAACAGCTTAAAAACTAATTATGATGTTATAGAAAATACTAAAGGAGCTAAAGAAACTAAAAATGGTGAGGAAGGGGAATTTACTTCAATCGAATCCAGGAAAAAATACAAATTCTAACAAAAACTCTGAAATTAAAAGTTAGCAATCAACCAGCAATTTTACGAGCTGTATAACATTGTTGAATAAATTTTCAGAGAATAATAATATAGACGGTGTTCACACATTTTTGTAACGATTTTGATATTTAATAATTTAATTTCAAAATACAAACGCGACTGGAATCAAATTGGAATAAGGTTTAATTATAGTCTGCAGCATTAAAAATATTCTTTTCTTTAATATGTCGCTGAAAATTAAACAATGGATCGAAGGCTGTATTTTTGCGCTATCCGAAGAGAAATACTCTTATTCAATTATTAAAAAAGCATGGTTTTAAAATTTCTAGAAGTAAAATAAGTAACATAATTAATACGAAAGGAAAGAAGCGTCAAAGTTTACATCTAAGTGGGAAAAAGCCAAAAACGGCGTACCCAACAAAGGTACGTACAGCTGCTTCTTAAATCTAAAGTCGTATCTGATATTTTAAAGGAAACTCCAGCCGCCCAAAGGGCTATTGCAAAATCTTTAATTATCTCTGTAGGAACTATGAAAAAATTATAAAATCTGATTTAAAACTAATAAAAAAACATGATATTCATCACCTAGTGCCGAAATATGTTTCTCGGTGTAAGACTATGTGCAGATTACTGTACGAAAATTATTTAGCAGGTGAAAAATGTAAATATATAGTTACAATTGATGAAGCTTATATATACTTATCTGATTTCACTAAAGTAAGATCGATTTACTAGTTCGAAAAAGAGGCGAAAAAGACTTAATATGTTGGTTCAGAGAAAACAAGGAAAGGTTTTATGATTATTACTGAGGATTCTTTTATAACGGAAGACTTAAAATAAGGAAGGTAGAAAAAAATGCCAAAATTAATTCGGATTACTATCAGACATATGTTTTAACACCTTGTTTTAAAGAAAAATTCCTTCTCTTTATCCAAACAATCTTCAGTATGTTAAGTTCCATTAGGATAAGGCAGCAAGCCATATCACTAAATCTACTGCTCTATTTTTTGAAAAAAAAATGAGAAATGAAGCCGGAATTGAAGCTATTTCCTTCAAATGTATCCTATCTAAGTGCCTTGATATGTCTCCTATGGATTACTGTGCATCTGGACTTTTTAAACAAGCACTTTATAAGCGACATCCCAAAACATTGAATGAGGTCTGGAAGACAGTGAAGGAGGAGTGGTATAAAATCAACCTTGATATTTTAAGAAAAGGAATTTTATCTTGGAAATGAAACTGTAATATAATAGTTCAACAAAAGGGCTATCATACTGAACATATTAGAGAATAAAATTCTAAGGTTTGTTTACACATAAATGTTTGCAAATTCGTTACAAAAATGTGTGAAAACCCTCTGTAAATAAGCATGGATTTCATCAGTGGTTCGTAAACGTTTAGAATTTTATTAGATATGTAATTTATTACAAAGTACTTTTTGCAGAGAAAAAATAGAAAAATTTTTATATAATTTCATAAAGATTTTAGCTTCTGAGTTCTTTTTTAACTATTCTTTGTTATTAATATTTACATTTGTCTTTAGTTATTACCTTACTAGATAAGTATAATGCTGATATCATAAAATGCAGTTTATTCAACACAGTCACTTTATCAATTCAAATGTATTAAGGACTGATATAATTTTAATGAGCCGTCGGCACTGCGCCATCACGTTGTTAGAAAATATGATTAAATACAATGCTTTACTCCTCTTACTTTTACAGTACCTCTTAATAAAATAGAATGCAAAGCTGTCACTACTTTTTTTTAAATTAAAAAACTTTCTGTAATGAGTTTAAACGAGGGGAGGTATGTTGTCAATAGATTTCTAACAGTAGATTAAAACTTTATATCTTACAAAGAGGTTTTTTTTATGTTACCTTTGTTTAAGCTGTTAAAATTTAAAACTTAGCATGCATATTATAAAATTATCTTCATTTGTTGAATCTAACAATTGTTGTAAGAATTATACATATATATATATATATGATTACACGTGCAATTTTTTAAAAAAATCATTGTTCATAAATTGTGTTTAAAAATTCATTGTGCATAAAATTTCACAGTGCTTAATTGTGTGTAAATTTTGTAATCAGAAATTTTATAAGGAAATCAAAAGAAAGCATATTTAATTTTATTAACTTATATTAACTAAAAATTTGCCAATTTCAGTTTCCAGCTTTTTTAAAGTATAATTTTATTTAACTTTTTTAAAACCTTACTTATACAGAAAAATACTTATGTTATGCTAAATTCAGAAACAATATTTAATTAATTTTATAAGTTCTCTTTGTTCTGTCACTAAATTCTTAAGGCGGGTATCGGCTGCATAAAGTCAAACAAAAATTGCACTTAAATTTATTTCCGTAAAAGAATGATATCACAGAGAAAGCAAGCTGAAATGTGTTCATAATCAGCGTCTCAGGTTATTGTTTTGTAGCTTCACAGGGGTCAGGTGAAAAAAATTGAATCCAGAAACTTTCTAGATACGGTCTTGCTGTTTCAATCATAATATGAACTAACATTTTTTTTTTATTTTTTTTTTAAATTTAAGTAATGTCTTACTGTTAAAAGATTTGTTTCTTCATAATGACAGTTTGATATTAGATTTCTTAAACATTTAAAATGAAAAAAATTCCAATGTTTATGAAATGTTATCGTCTCAGAAAAAGCAGCTTTTAATGGTATGTATCCTAAGCGCATATTTTCATACTCGTATATTGTTTTGAATCCACCGTAAAGAACCAAGAAAAGTATTTGAAATTATCATAGTTTTGAAAGCTTTGCGAATTGAGATTTTCCACAAAGTTTCCAAATCGAATATTCTTCTCTTTCATCCACAAAAGCGAAATTAACCCCAAACACGGTTATTTCAGTTATTTTCAAAAATCCCTAATTTGGAATTTGTTTTGTTATTGATTTCATATTTTGTAAGACTTTAAAGGATTTTTGATTAACAAACTCAACGATTTCAAAGCGAGCAATGGCAACACTGTACGGGAAAAAAAAAAAAAAAGAAAAAAAAATTCTCTCCAGTACGCGAGACTGTGAATCGGAAATTCTAAAGATATGCTCATTTTAAAATTATTTTGTGATATTGCTGTTGAATTGAATTTTACGGTTTAAGTGTGAAGAGCATGATATTTACTAAATAAAGGTAGCACACAAAACATTATAAAAACGCCCGTTTGGGCATACTGTAAAATCTAAAAGCTTTCAGATTTTTTTTTTTTTTTTTTAAGTGCAAAAATTTGAAATGAAGCAAGACACAGCTTTTCAATGTGTAACCCCGAACTCCAAAGCGAGTAAATTTCTATAGTGTTGCCATCTACTGAGACAAGAAAGGAATTTGGCGTCAGATTTATTTACTTCAGCTTGTTCGCCTAAATCTAATTTAAAAACTCAAATTTATTTCACAACTTTGCTAATTAAGATAACTTTGAAAAAAAATTCCGAGAGGGTGTGAAATCTCTAAAATCGGCTGCAAATTCTTGGTAATCTGTATGCAAAATTATACTTTGCATTCGAGCTGAAAATGTTATACCTATGCATATGTTCAATTGTCATTTAACTGCGTAATCAAAAACAAAATAAATCAATACGCAGTATCAAATAAAACCTACATATATCTTCTAATAAAATGCAAATAACTTCTCTTTTGCTTTAGACTCCAAGTTTACCGTATTTTATTCGTATAGAAAGCTTTCAGTTATCCGGAGCAAAAAATTGTCAGAATGAAATTATGGTTAAGTCGGTTATTTACTGAAAAACTTGAAAACTGATAAAAATTACTTATTTAAAAATGAAATCTGAACATGCTTTATGTAGTTGTATTTATTTAGTTAAGTTTATTTTAGTTGTATTTATTTTATTTTAGTTGTATTTATTTTATTTTAGTTTATTTATTTTATTTATTTTAGTATTGTATTTATTTTAGTTTAATCTTACCTCAGCACAAAGAAATTCAAGAAATTTTCCCTTGATAAAAGGCCCAGAAACATAAACTTAACCATTCTAAAAGACATAAGAAGCACAAGAGATCGACAGGGAAAGTCAAAAATCTCTCTCTCATCTTAAATTCTTTTTATAATAATTCCAATGTACACTTGACATTGGTGTTATTACATATTTAATATATCCCTCTCTAAACGGTTTTCATAACAGGATTGTTATCTTGGTGGACTTCTTAATGGAAGTTAAATAGCACTTAGGTTACTAATAATGAAATCTAAGAAAACGCAGTTGCAGGGTGTCCATCTGACGAAAATTACCCCCAGATGCTTCTATCAACTGTTCTGAACGCCCAGATGTTTCAGTTATTCGGAAATTTTAATTCTTTAACATCTCGTGAGTTTTTGAGAGATGGAATTTTACGCACGTTTCCTCACTTCTTAATATGTGCATTCATTTGATGTTATGTCTAATAATAATACCCGAAGTTCATTAAATCCTCAAAGTTTGAAAATAGGTGAATTAAGAAGAATTAAATATCAGGAACTTACCTGTATAAATTATAAAGTATCGATGAGAGTTTTTTTTTTACAACTTCCTTAAAAGAAATAGGAATGATGCTTGTAAATATAATAAGGCAATCTTTTTTGTATAAGAATAATAGAAGATAATTGTCTACCTAAAATTAAATGAAACAGATAACTGATTTTATACACAAGCATCAAGCATTTTGCAAGTAATTTGAACACTGGTTAAATTTAATTTTTAACAAACATTTTTATGTAGATAAAAAAATACGTATATGCATCTTATATACATAATGTACAGTCAAGCTTCTATAACACATAACTTAAGATAATTTTCATAAAAAGTTCGAATAACTGAAAATTTGAATTGACGAGACAACAGATTACGATTTCGACAGACTGCGTTTAACTTGCACGTAGCTATCCATATAAACATAAATAACAAAGCAAGAGGCAAATTAGAGCGCACATTAAGAATGATAACTATTTTGGCGCTTAAAAAAAGTGTTAGAAGTAAGGGCTATCAAGAATTCCAGATAGTGTGATTACATTAAAAAAAGTATTGCGTAAAGTGACCAGACACCATATCACTCTATGAGAATGTTATGCAAGTTAAAATCAATAAGAAAAATTTTTCCTTTGGTACCATTCCATTTTTTTTGTTCAATAACGGGAATATTCAGCTAAAGCACCAATGTAAACTGCGTGCCAAAAACAATGTTTCCAGTGTAAACTGTATATAAAAGAAACGTGTTTTATACATTTAAGTTTAAACTCTTAAAGGAAACATATTAAAAGTGTTCTTTTAAGAATTTAAAATGTAAAGTAGAATATCAAATAGCTGTTTCTTGTTTTATTCCAGATAAAAAGGAAGATTCAGTTTCTGAAATAAATTGAGATGATTTATAAAGTTTTTTAAATACCATCAGGAGTAAGAATACAGTTGTCATTTATTCATATGACTAAATGCCCCAGAAAACTTCTAGGAGGAAAAATTACTTCTCATTTAAGTTTTCCACAAAGGAGATTTCGCCCATGATGTTTATGGTATGGAAATAATACCAGATTCGGCTTCTTGGGACAGAAATGCAAAGATATTATTCAGTTCTATTCAAAAAATTTTCGTTTTATCGAATATTTCGACTAAAAATCAAAGAAATGCTTCTTATCGAGAAAAGATAACATTAATTTTAAATTGTACATTGTACAAAAAATTGGGAACACTGAGTTCCACTCACTGGAAATCTCGAATTGTTGAAATTCTGTTACAAGATGTATTTCGGACTTACAGATGAACTAACTTATCTTCCTCTCACCAAGCCATCTACACGTCTACAGGCTACGAGAGATAAAAATAAGGGTGTTTGAGCTTTAGACAATCAACAACACAATAAAGAGTCTTTTGTGTCTTTAGTACCTTCATACTGCCGAACATAACTTTAAAGAACTGAAAACGTAATGATGTTATTTAACAATAATTTTCTAGCAGCAGTCCATATTATAAACAGTGGACGATTTTTTAATTCGGTCAGAATTCTTAATCTTCCAAGAACTCTTACAAGACAATGATAATGCCGAATTCTTTGCATCTTGCCAAATGATCCGGTGAACACATAGTCTTCAATACTGGAACGGTCAGGGAGCATTGGTTGACCGGAATAGGAACCAAATGCACCCCGCAAGAACTGAGAGCATAGAAGCACAAAATAGCAATCCAGGGCTTGGAGAACTGAGCACCTCATCTTATCCCACCTCGCTTAAGTCTTAGTTAAACATTATGACATTTCTTTCAGTACCCTGGAGAAAGATAAGTTATAAATTTCCTACAGCTCTCTCTCTGGGATGCTGAAAAAAAGGAATATTAAAAAACATTTAAAAAATATTCGTGACCATTAAACAAATTATTTTTAACTACATTGAAAAAAAAAAGAAAAGAAAATCTGAAAGGATTCAGATTGTTAAGTCTACACCGTAAAGTTTTTTATGCTCTCGTTGAGCTTGCAGTTTAACGATATGCTCTTGGACTCATTCTCTTGGACTGACAAAACTTTTTTTTTTTTTGTCTTTTTACCATTATTATTGGACATTAATTTTTTCGCAATTACGCCGCGCAAAATTAAACGGCAAAATCAGAAAAGTTTTAAAAGCAACGTACCTTTAAAATTCCCAATACACTGTTAAGCGTTGCCATACATTTTTTTTAATACAGAGCGGCTATTATTGTCGAGCCTGACTTTTGCGTCGAAACACTTTTGTTATCCATTTCACTTTTCAAATAACTAGCCGCTGACACGGCTAGCCGTATAAAATAGTTACTATAGAAAAGAAGAAAATATATAACGCTTTTAGTAAATCCACCTAATGTCATTTCACGGTTCCAGCTGGTAATTAATAAACGAGATAAAGAATTGTGTTTATTGCTTTTACACAGCTTAGTTTTCTAATCAGTAACAGGCAGATTAAGTTTAAAATGAAAATTAAATATTTGCTTTGCCAAATGGTAAAAATTTGGAACGTGGGGGGGGGGGATAAAAATATTTTATACCGCATAGCTTCAGAATTCCGAAAAAAGGTGTTAAAAGTTTCATAATACATTTTTATATTCGCTTCATTATTTCTTTTAAAATAATACATAGAGATAACATATGGTAGCAACATCCTTTTATTTGTGTAGCTATATTTGTACTGTTGATCGCGCTATATTTGTACGGTTCTAAATGTCAGCTCCTAGAACAGTATATACTTAGTACCCTGTATTACCTCTAAAGTACTGTAAACACAAACCCAAATTAAGGTTAAAAATAAATCTTTTGATTTACTGGTCAGCCTTACGGTTAACTTAAGTTACTCCATAACATAAAAGTAAAATCCAGCTACTTGCGGGAAAACGTTGAGCAATGTTCCAGCCAAATTAAAATATTAAATACAAAGTAACATGCCCTTAAATAATATTTTCACAAAACAATCACAGAGAGCGAAGATGAGACCAATTAAGTAATTCAGTAGCAGGGTCAACCATAGCTGCCAAAGATTCTATCCCGAAATCGAGAACTCTGCCGTTTAAATGCATTAACTAATTAGCATCTTGGTAGGAATCTGAAAAAACAGAAGTGAAACTACAGGAAAAATAATAATATAACTGAGATAACTAATGTAAAACACTATACATTTTCTGAAATCCACTATTGAAATGTAGAAATCCTGGCTTTTAAAGGATGAAGCTGGTTTTTGTTTTGAAATATAATAAACAAAGATATAGAAATAGCATCATTCATGGAAGTGATTTTAAGTGATTTCTTCTAAATGTTTAATCTGTTCATAGTGCAATCACGTATTCTCCCACAGATTAAATTTTCCTACTAATTCAAGTATATCAGTAAAAGTAAAATGTCAGAAATCGGCAAAATAATCAAAATTAGTAATCTGTCGAAATCGCAACAACGCAAATTTTCGGCAGCTCCAGTTTTCATATCAATTCAAGTAAATCCAAAGTTAGTAAAATAATCAAAATCAGTAATTTTAGGAATTTTTAATATTCGAACAAAATCTAAATGTTTCTTTTTTATTGTATTAGCACACAAAATCTAGTAGTGAAGCAAAATTTGAGAGCAAATTGTAGCATATGAATTTTACAATTAAAAAAAATTAACGCATTTTCTGTTATGAATACTTTGATATTTGCATCAAAGACTAAAAGAATGATACGGTAAAGATTAAAGTATTTCTGGAGAAAGTTTGCTTTCTTAAACTACTTCCTTGTTAAAATATTTCTTATAAAAACACTATGTTTCGTATAATAAAATAACAAATGTTAAAACAGTAATTGAGATGTAATTTTCGATCATTAATTAAATGTTATCAGTTTTCCAGATAATCAAGAATAGTTATTAGGTTTGTTTGCAGAATATGTATTAAATAAGTTTTAGAAAAACTAAAATAAAATTGATTTAGACGAGGCAAAAAAAAGAAGAATGTACCGAAATAATTAATGCAGTATGTGAAGTTAGATACAAATTATAAAAGATAGCCGTCAAATATTTTATTGGATAAATGATAATAATTCGATGATTTTAATATCAAATTCTTTGATTACCAATTAGAAATAACCAAACAAATTATCAAAAATTGGTATGTAATAAGGTATTTCCATTAAAATAAAGATTAAAAATGTCTGGATGCATTAAAACCCTTCAAACAAATAATTAATGAAATAGATTATGATAAGGAAAATAAATTCTGCAGCAAGCTATACATGCTTATTGATTGAATTATAAGTGTTATATATAAATATGCATGATGAAACGAAAATATAAAATTCACATTAGAATTCTTTACTTCAATGTTAATAGGATTTGAATTTTATTTTTTCGATTCTATAAACATTGCTACTGAATTTCATATCTTGCAGCGCAGAACTGTGTTTTGGTTTTGAATATTTTTCCATTGTTCTAATTGTATATGCATATTTTGAAGTCTTTTTTTAATTCAATAAAAAAATTTTTCACACGATCTTTTTCTTCTAATTTATAAAAATTTTAATTCTTTGTTAAATTAAGTGTTCAGAAGATTTAGCGCTTGATTTTAAATGTGTTTTAGTCCCTTTTAGAAATGACGTCTTTAATTTTAAATTGTCGTTTCAATATAAATATGTATACATAACAAAGTCTTTCTTTCTTGTTATTACCACCAAAAAAATTTTGCAAATGCATCAGTTATCAGATTATAAATAATTGTGTAACGAGTTTAAACGCACTCAACCAAATCATGCTTTTACGAAACACTGGATTTTGAATCTATTCAAGCAATTACACTTAAAAGAAACTAAATTAAAAAACATAAAGATTTTTTATAAATTTAGCTGAAGAATTAAGGCAGTACCTTTTTGCCTTGATCCCTCTGAAATCGAAAGCATATGAAACAACTGAACAAAATAGCAATCCAGGGCTTGGAGAACTGAGCACCTCATCTTATCCCACCTCGCTTAAGTCTTAGTTAAACATTATGACATTTCTTTCAGTACCCTGGAGAAAGATAAGTTATAAATTTCCTACAGCTCTCTCTCTGGGATGCTGAAAAAAAGGAATATTAAAAAACATTTAAAAAATATTCGTGACCATTAAACAAATTATTTTTAACTACATTGAAAAAAAAAAGAAAAGAAAATCTGAAAGGATTCAGATTGTTAAGTCTACACCGTAAAGTTTTTTATGCTCTCGTTGAGCTTGCAGTTTAACGATATGCTCTTGGACTCATTCTCTTGGACTGACAAAACTTTTTTTTTTTTGTCTTTTTACCATTATTATTGGACATTAATTTTTTCGCAATTACGCCGCGCAAAATTAAACGGCAAAATCAGAAAAGTTTTAAAAGCAACGTACCTTTAAAATTCCCAATACACTGTTAAGCGTTGCCATACATTTTTTTTAATACAGAGCGGCTATTATTGTCGAGCCTGACTTTTGCGTCGAAACACTTTTGTTATCCATTTCACTTTTCAAATAACTAGCCGCTGACACGGCTAGCCGTATAAAATAGTTACTATAGAAAAGAAGAAAATATATAACGCTTTTAGTAAATCCACCTAATGTCATTTCACGGTTCCAGCTGGTAATTAATAAACGAGATAAAGAATTGTGTTTATTGCTTTTACACAGCTTAGTTTTCTAATCAGTAACAGGCAGATTAAGTTTAAAATGAAAATTAAATATTTGCTTTGCCAAATGGTAAAAATTTGGAACGTGGGGGGGGGGGATAAAAATATTTTATACCGCATAGCTTCAGAATTCCGAAAAAAGGTGTTAAAAGTTTCATAATACATTTTTATATTCGCTTCATTATTTCTTTTAAAATAATACATAGAGATAACATATGGTAGCAACATCCTTTTATTTGTGTAGCTATATTTGTACTGTTGATCGCGCTATATTTGTACGGTTCTAAATGTCAGCTCCTAGAACAGTATATACTTAGTACCCTGTATTACCTCTAAAGTACTGTAAACACAAACCCAAATTAAGGTTAAAAATAAATCTTTTGATTTACTGGTCAGCCTTACGGTTAACTTAAGTTACTCCATAACATAAAAGTAAAATCCAGCTACTTGCGGGAAAACGTTGAGCAATGTTCCAGCCAAATTAAAATATTAAATACAAAGTAACATGCCCTTAAATAATATTTTCACAAAACAATCACAGAGAGCGAAGATGAGACCAATTAAGTAATTCAGTAGCAGGGTCAACCATAGCTGCCAAAGATTCTATCCCGAAATCGAGAACTCTGCCGTTTAAATGCATTAACTAATTAGCATCTTGGTAGGAATCTGAAAAAACAGAAGTGAAACTACAGGAAAAATAATAATATAACTGAGATAACTAATGTAAAACACTATACATTTTCTGAAATCCACTATTGAAATGTAGAAATCCTGGCTTTTAAAGGATGAAGCTGGTTTTTGTTTTGAAATATAATAAACAAAGATATAGAAATAGCATCATTCATGGAAGTGATTTTAAGTGATTTCTTCTAAATGTTTAATCTGTTCATAGTGCAATCACGTATTCTCCCACAGATTAAATTTTCCTACTAATTCAAGTATATCAGTAAAAGTAAAATGTCAGAAATCGGCAAAATAATCAAAATTAGTAATCTGTCGAAATCGCAACAACGCAAATTTTCGGCAGCTCCAGTTTTCATATCAATTCAAGTAAATCCAAAGTTAGTAAAATAATCAAAATCAGTAATTTTAGGAATTTTTAATATTCGAACAAAATCTAAATGTTTCTTTTTTATTGTATTAGCACACAAAATCTAGTAGTGAAGCAAAATTTGAGAGCAAATTGTAGCATATGAATTTTACAATTAAAAAAAATTAACGCATTTTCTGTTATGAATACTTTGATATTTGCATCAAAGACTAAAAGAATGATACGGTAAAGATTAAAGTATTTCTGGAGAAAGTTTGCTTTCTTAAACTACTTCCTTGTTAAAATATTTCTTATAAAAACACTATGTTTCGTATAATAAAATAACAAATGTTAAAACAGTAATTGAGATGTAATTTTCGATCATTAATTAAATGTTATCAGTTTTCCAGATAATCAAGAATAGTTATTAGGTTTGTTTGCAGAATATGTATTAAATAAGTTTTAGAAAAACTAAAATAAAATTGATTTAGACGAGGCAAAAAAAAGAAGAATGTACCGAAATAATTAATGCAGTATGTGAAGTTAGATACAAATTATAAAAGATAGCCGTCAAATATTTTATTGGATAAATGATAATAATTCGATGATTTTAATATCAAATTCTTTGATTACCAATTAGAAATAACCAAACAAATTATCAAAAATTGGTATGTAATAAGGTATTTCCATTAAAATAAAGATTAAAAATGTCTGGATGCATTAAAACCCTTCAAACAAATAATTAATGAAATAGATTATGATAAGGAAAATAAATTCTGCAGCAAGCTATACATGCTTATTGATTGAATTATAAGTGTTATATATAAATATGCATGATGAAACGAAAATATAAAATTCACATTAGAATTCTTTACTTCAATGTTAATAGGATTTGAATTTTATTTTTTCGATTCTATAAACATTGCTACTGAATTTCATATCTTGCAGCGCAGAACTGTGTTTTGGTTTTGAATATTTTTCCATTGTTCTAATTGTATATGCATATTTTGAAGTCTTTTTTTAATTCAATAAAAAAATTTTTCACACGATCTTTTTCTTCTAATTTATAAAAATTTTAATTCTTTGTTAAATTAAGTGTTCAGAAGATTTAGCGCTTGATTTTAAATGTGTTTTAGTCCCTTTTAGAAATGACGTCTTTAATTTTAAATTGTCGTTTCAATATAAATATGTATACATAACAAAGTCTTTCTTTCTTGTTATTACCACCAAAAAAATTTTGCAAATGCATCAGTTATCAGATTATAAATAATTGTGTAACGAGTTTAAACGCACTCAACCAAATCATGCTTTTACGAAACACTGGATTTTGAATCTATTCAAGCAATTACACTTAAAAGAAACTAAATTAAAAAACATAAAGATTTTTTATAAATTTAGCTGAAGAATTAAGGCAGTACCTTTTTGCCTTGATCCCTCTGAAATCGAAAGCATATGAAACAACTGAACATATTTTATAAACAACCAAAATTAGACTGAAAAAGTAAATTAGATGTAAACAGGAGTAAATGTTTCATCTTCATGTTTTAATTTGAATACTATCTATTAAACGCAAGTCAAAAATATCATTACAAAATTATGAAAAATGAAATTTAGCCTAACATGTCATTTTCAAAAATCTAAGGGCGGCTGATTAATAATACATTACATTTATGTAAATAATCTGCATATTTCAATACATACCGGATTTTAGCCTTTATACTTGATGCATGCATAGTTAATGCTACGATTTTAGCCGTAAAACATAGACTAGGCAAAGGTGAATATTTATACTTACGGGAAAGTGTTTACGATATTCATACATATGCTATATTTTTACCCAATTATGTAAATTATTTGATTTTTAGTAAACTTTGACAAATACAATATACGTTTAAAAGGTACTTTAAATTATTTATTAACATATTTCTTAAACCGAAATACTGCATTGAAAATGTTACTTAAAAATCGAAATCATATTCATATTCAATGCTTGAATAATAATTGCTTCCAGCGACTTTTATTCGATTCAACGTATGCAAAGAATCCAGAATCTTTGAAACATTTTTAATCGTTTAATAAAAGACATATGAATGTGTTTAATTAAAGATTGTTTTTTGAGTTAGAACTGCGGTATTGGAGTTTAACCTTCTTAGTATCTGCTAAAAACTGAAGTAAAACCATCAGTACATTACAATTCTTAAATTGTTTTAGAATTGCGTTTGAAAAAAATGTAAATCTCATCTTAAAATTGGTAAATAATGATAATTAGCATAATGCGGTAAATTGATATGAGCTGGAATACGCAAATGAAGAAGTAGAGGTAATCAATGACAAGGAAGTAAGTGAACCTAGAGAAGAACATGAAGACAGAGACAACTAGCAAGAAATATTTTCTAATATCTTCGTAGTTAAAACGGGACTACTCAAAATACAAATCAACCTACTCAGTAAACGTCAACTTATTACAATGTTTCTAAAATAAGTGGAACATACCAATGTGATACGAATTCAATGTGATACCAATGTATCACGAATTCTTCACAGCATCTATGGATGCGTATTTGTGATACATTCGGAAATATATTTACAAATAAAATACTTCACTTCATAATCAGAAAGCGACCGTCATAAAGACAAATATAAATGAAGCAACTGTCTACAACAAGTATAACTGCGACAATCCACAGAAGGAGAAACTTACAACCTTTGGTATTTTTGTTGAAGACTTAATTTCAGCAAGTTTTAACAGCTCAATGACAATAGAATGTATTGTCATTGAGCAAATTTATATCCATTATATAAGCCATATCGATCCGAAATGTCTCTCGATTATTTCGGTTTGATAACCAGAATGCGCAAGCTGAAATATTTTCAACATGGTAACGCTATTTGAATACGTAAACAGTCCTAAATTAGAACTTAACAAAGAAAAGAGGCCATTCGAGATGTAACAATAGATGAGATTATTTTTATATTAAGGAAGCAGTTAACAAGCCAAATAAGTATGCATAAAAGTACAGCGGATATTTTACAATGTTAAAAATTTTTCTTTGTTCTCCATTTGTTAAACAAATGTATACTAGAAAAACAGGTAACGTTCGCGAAACAAATTATATCGAAATCGTGAAAAATCAGTATAGAATGAAAACTCACACACTATACAAAATCTTGGTCCGATATTTGATGTTTACGAACAATAAAATATCTTCAAAACTTCAAAACAATAAAATATCTTCAACATCTATTTAACTGCTTTTAAGTTAGTTTATTTTTCACAAACATTTGCTTGAGTAATACAACATTCCCGATTGCATACAATGGATACTTAGGGTGTCTAGTTACTGCATAACGGTATAAAAATATACATTGCCAAAAAATGACTACAATATTTTTGAAAACATTGTGAAATCTCATCTAGTCGATTAAAAAAATTTTCAAACAATGGAGATTTAAAGCATTTTTGGCTTAATTAGAACCAATAGTAATTGCAATCAAATCGTGTCATTGGCATAAAGAATAATGTTATGAATTGCTTTTATCTTATTTATTCCCATTTATCCTTTCTTAGGAAGTAAATCTTCTAGGATAAAAAAATTGTTTATTTTCATAAATTTTTTTTTAATTTGGCATCTTGTTGCTAGAACATTACTTGCATGTGAATAAGCTGTTATTTGTAGGCTATGAGCATCCGGTGCCTCATCAGTCTAAATTGTCCATTCAAGCTTGGTGACTTTAAGTTCCGCTGAATTAGGCTTTGCTTTCAGTATAAAAAGGGTTTGGCCCTTCCAGACCACTAAATGTATCTAAAAAGGCACAGCCAGTCGCTCAATTCATTTCCCCAGTTTACAATGTTCCACACCCTATTCCACTACTTTAGTTTCCCACTTTGTAAGAACAAGAACGTCCGTGCAATGACAACATTACATATATAAAACACGCACCTCTCCGCGAAACTGATTTTCTCCCGATACCTTTTCAGTACAGGAAGGGTGCAGGTATTTGCACTGTACAAATCCTTATACAAGATCAACAGTTTGATAGCAATATGAGTTCGTCGCCCTGTTCCCCGAGCACGTATCTCAAGGGCAGGAAAGGGTTGATAACCGTCTTTTAACTGGGGCCTTTTGGGGGATTCGGGGGTCGATGACTGTGGGAGAGAATCTCAGGTGGGCCTGCGAAGGTATCTCAAGCCGAAATGGGAAAGAAAATGTTAAGTTTTAGGGTAGGGAAGAAAGACGACAGAAATTATTCAATACGGAGCATTGTCCTGACGTAAGAAATACAAACTCTGTTCAATGAATAGTAAAGGGGATATTCTAACCGGATGTTAAGGGAAAGGTTCAGCTTTCAAAATGGTAAAAATATTCTTCCTCGACTCTACCCTTTATGAAAGAGTGAATTTTTTTCCCCCTGTCATTTGTTAGAGTGTTTTATCCTTTTCATTCTTATAGGTAGACAACGGTGATTGAACTTGGGGATGGGAAAGTTCGATCAACCCTTCCTTTCGTGTCGTAGTAGGGGGTTGTAAAAGCTTTCATGGGAGATACAAAATATAAAACAAGTTGCATAAAAGGAAATTTCAGGGGATATTTAGCAGGTTTAAAAGAGAAGATATTTTACCTGCTCACCCAGGACTCTTTTTTACGGTATAAAATCTTATATGAGAGTAGTTTTTTTTCCGCCCTTTTTTTTTATATATAATCAGACATATTCAAAAAAAAAATATCACCTTTTCATGCTTGGAATTTATTGCTTAAGTTTATAATGGGTGAAATATATTTTATTGCAGCAATGTATTTTTTTAACCTGATTTCCCAAGTTTAACACTATACAGTTTACGTATCTGATTCCTTAAGAATTACACATGTAAAAGCATAAAACTCGTTCAGTAAGACCAAACTAAAATCAGTAAAGAACGATGAAGTTCGCCAGAAAATACTAGCACTCTAATTCTGTAAGCAGCACGCAATCTGCAAAAAAAGAAATAAGAGATGCAAAACTAAGGAATTGTCAAATATACTGCAATAATAATTCAGAAAAATATATCACATACAAAACTGGCACTAAAGAAAATCTTCCATTCCACTCAATACATCTCCTCGCTCAAAATCAATTACCCACCCAACTTTTTCCGTTTAATTAAAGACTATTTCAAAAATAGGGTTATTATGATCCACCTTTTTAAAAAGATAGCAACAAGATGCTTTCACAAGGCCTATGCATGAGCACAGACCATTGGAATCAAACTTTTGATTACATATGGCCATCGCCCATAATAGCGATTGCTTTTGCAATGATATTGCTCTTGTTGTCAATGATCGCATTCATGACATTCTGCAATACAATAAGATAAATATTGGCTGCGCTGCCTTCGTGATACTGAACCACATTACAGGTCCACTCCCCCTTTGAGGCACATCGTAGAGGTTCAACCTCTAATATTACCCCTCCAGGGGAGCGGCGCACCATCTGGCAATCGCCAGGCAGCACTGGTTGCCAATTACTACCTGCCAGTATAAATATCTTAAGCAAATGCTGTGAGTGTTTATAATTAATCATTTTTGGAAAAGCATCTCCACTTCTATACGGCCCACCAGCGGAAGAGCGGTAAAAGCCGCTGAACACTGGTAGTTCAATCCGGGATTTGAGTCCCGGCGAACAGGCTGTCTGCATGGGCGTTTTCGTGGTTTTCCCCATGTGTAACATGGATACGAGCCAGTTTCTCTTAATAAGACCTCCACGAGGCATCCCTCCCTTTCCGTGTGTCGTGCCCAAGGACGGGGCACGTAATAAATTTAAGAAAAAAAATTGGTCTTTCACATTCCCATATTCGTAGGAGGATTACGTCATTCAAAATTCGATGGCTCTATTTACCGTTGTTTTATCATAATGCGAGAAATATGCATTTATTTATGCAGATTTTTCATTATTTAACTTCTTCAAATATAATGCAGGACTCTAACATTTGGTGGCAACAGTGTGAAAAGTGAAACGGTCATTTATAGTGATTCAACGCAAAATCGCAAAACGAAAACAATAGTCCTTCAGGGACAAAGTCCCTTTGGACTAAAAACTTCTATTCCCCAAGCCTATCAATCGTACGCCAGTATTTACAATAAATGGTTTGGTTTGCTTTAGTTGATAACAGCAAAGCACATGGGAGTTATCTGCCTAAAAAGAAGGATGATTTCGTAGAGAACTTTTTAAGAGAAACTAGCTCGTATACACGTTACACATGGGCAAAATCACGAAAACACCCGTGCAAACAGCCCGTTCGCCAGTATTCGAACTCCTAACAGATATATTAGTGTTCGGCGACTTTAACGCTGGACCGCTAATGAGCTACAATAAGTGGCAAATCATTAGGCTTCGTTACAAAATTAAATACTTAGAAATGATAATTGAATACAAGTTTTCTGGGGTTACCCACTTTAATGAACTGAAAAGAAAAACCATAAAATTACGAATAACCATAAAATTACGAAGAATGAAGATGCATATCTTACTCAATTTTCTTGTGCTTAGCTTGCAGTAATTAACAAATCTGTCTAAAGAATTTTCGTATAGATTCAGTACAGCACAAATGAGCACTAGAATTGTGTAACTAAAAAAGATGCAAATGTAATTTCAAAGTTAATTAGTTAATATAGGTTAATGCACCAATAATGTAACAATAATAGATCTTGTTTGCCCTTGCGCTGTATCCTATCGGAACAAAAAAAATATGTTGTTTGGTCAGTAGCAAATATTCGCTGGGATGGCACAATTCCATCACAGTTTTTTGTCATCTCTGATGAAGAATTTTCCCATCTTACGAAAAATTCCGATGAGCCAACAGTTTTGCCTTATTTTCAAGTCTTTTGTACGCGTAAAACCTATTAAATAACTAGATTGAATTTTCCAAATTCTGCTAAACTAAATTCCAGACAATTAGTCATCAAAATAACTTATCACAAACATTGAATTATAATAAATATAAGAGCTGTAAATATATCACGAATTCGTTATTACAAATCTGCTTAAGCAGACTTTGAAGGAGCACTGCACTTTGGAAAAGCGTTTGACTCAAGGAAAATAGCAGTCTGAGGACAGTACCTGTTGACCCACACTGGTTGCGGTAAAGTACTGGTGCTCTCTTCTGCTTTCAGCTAGCTGTCTTTAATTCCTTTTCAACAACTACTGAATAGTAATGCAGTTTCTATGCAGTGCAAACATAACTTTTTTTTAATTAAACTGAAATTGCGAAAAATGTCAAATATATATGTTGTTTTTAATTGATAAATTCATCAAAAAATCCATCACTGAGAAACTAGATAAAATTTTAGGATGAAATTCACACCTTGTATTTTATGACCAACTTCGTCAAAATTTAATAGTTCTTTAGTGTAGTAACAAAGCAATAAAATAAATTAAATCAAAGGCGAATCAAACCAATCTCCTTAAACTAAAAGGGAATGTTTTGAATTTTCATGTGAGAAAAGTTTAGATAAGCAAACTTTAAACACAAATTTCTATTTACTAAACAACAGAGAACTTCTGACCATTGTTGATATTTGTAGAGTCTTTTTTCCCGCCTTCCAGCGTGCCTTCGTGATGTACCGGTAGGTAGCACGCTCGGCACGTATTTTAGAGGTCTAGGTCCGACTCCCGGCGAGGGTATCGCACATTTTTCACATCTCCTGCTTCAAAATAACCTAATGACTCTACACATTTAATATATATTTTTCGTTTCAAAACTCAAATTTTGATATAGAGATATGTACTTTCATATATAAAATTTGCCTCTTTTCTTTTTCCTGGTTATTTAAGCGTTTTGTGAGTCTTGTTTCATGGCTGTATAAAAATATAAAACTAATTAATAATTAAGATGTAGAATAATCGGTAGCTTAATACCCTGAATACATTTAAAAGGACATTTAAGTCAAGTACATATTTCGTGAGAAATACTAGTAGCAATGTCTAATAAAAGAAAGTAAATGAAGTGACAGTAAACGATAAAAAAGTTCGTACAAGAAGAAAAATTAAAATGAAATAAATGTGCAGTTTCCATTCAAGGGAAAAAACGGAATTTCGAATGTTTTAAACACTCATTTTTTTTTTTTAATTTCAGTTAACCTTAAAAAGTGAACATCATTCTTTATACATGAAATTTTGATCAGTCTCAAATAGGCAATGTACCCCTTTTTCACTGCTGTAACGGAAAAATAAAAAACTGAAGTAGATATTCAGCTTCTGCTTAACAGAGCGGGAAAGATAAAATAAAAGCTGACATTTCCTTTAATCAAGAGTTAAATTAAAAGCGAGAAACGATGTGACAACTCTAGTTTTGCCCATTAAGCATGTCATCAGGCAAAGGACACCAGAGACTTCTTTTCTCTCCTATACTTCTTAAGTATTATATGCAGTAACTGACTTAGAAGAGCGTAAAAGCAATTCGGTGGTCGCCTTGTTACATTTTAATACAAATTTTTTAAATAAACCCTAAATTTACATTTTTAATATAATCATAACCTTCAGAAACAACTATACCAAGAGTGGTCAAACTTTATGGCAGTAGGAATCACATGTTAGAATTCAGAAATATCTAAGAATGAAAAACATCTTTCATAGTTATGAAGAAAATATTTGTATAAAAAGAAACGTTTCTAGTAAATTAAAAAGCATTCTTCTTTTTTATTTAACGTGATTATATATGAATGTAAATAAGTAACTCTTGCTGCTGCTCTGTTTTCAATAAAGGTTATTCCAATGATACACAGATTTTGTTTTTTTTTAATGTATATACGTATTTTGTAATATATACAATTATAATGTATGCACACATCTCTGAAGGAAATAAAACAAACGACGGATAATACCTAGCACTTGGGGAAAAACTGAAATTCGTGAGATGAAATTTATTTCAAAATGTTGAATTATTATTAGAAATAATTATAGTGGTTGTATAGTCAATAGTCATCTTAACAGAAATTTTGCCTAAAATATAATAATTTAGTTGTTCCTTACAACTATGACGAGAATTAATACTCGGAGATCAGAACTAATCTTAAATTATTTAATTCATTCATTAGATGTGAACTGAATATTCAAATACTTTTTTTCCAGTGCATTTTAGAATTACATGTATTCATAATACCGTTCAGTTCACCAAAACTAAAAAAGGATTGTCTTAAATTTTCGAAGAAAGAAAATTAGAGATATTTTTATTTTAATGCCAAATGCCCCTGACACGTTAACTGGATTTATGTATTTTTAAATTATTGCCTTAATTTTTTCGGATATATTTCACGATGCACATATATATGTGATAAAATAAAGCTCAGAAGTAATGACTAGCAGGAATTTTGATGGCGTAGAAGTGTTGATCCATAATGAAGAGAAAAGTGGAGGGGAAGGCAGGTTAAATCTTCATTTTTTATTTTAGCAAATATGTTGCGGCCACAATAAACTTGACACATTGATTGTGCCTATTCCAAAAAGTATACATTTTAGATAAATTTGCAGTAAGAAAGAAGGAGCAGACAGACTGAAGTCAATCTAGCCGAAAGCATAGAAAGCAAGCGCATATGTAGATATGTATATATTCTTTTATAAGGACATCACAAAAAATATTCTAGGTCGTATATATGTTACCGTGAAAGACCGAAATTGGAGAATGTCGACTTTCACCGGAGAATGTCAACATTCACCAAATACGTCGGTGAAAGATCAAATATTTCTTTACATTCTTGTACATTCGGACCCTCACCGGTGTATGTCGACAATCACAGATATGCTCTGGTGTAGGTCGAAAAGAGAGGAAGGAGTATATGTTCCACAAATAAATGCAGTTGTAAAAGCAAGGGCCTCTTGTGCAATTCAAAGTGTCATAATAGTTTAAGTTGTTACAATAAATAAGATCTGAATCACATAATTTGGTAAATTTATAACTTCTGTTATTTTACTTTCTCATTTTGAATGTACTGTGTGTTTTAAGTTCTTATGTTCTTAAGTTCTTATTCTGAGTTTCAAGTGCGTTTTTTCGCGAATGAATTACGGAGAAGGAAATATAATATTCTTATATGTTCAACATTCACCATTAGTACATGGTGAATGTCGGCATTCACCGGTGTAAGTCAGAAATAAGAGTATTTGGAAAATATTTCGGACATACACCAAGCGACTATGTGAATGTTGACATTCACCGGTGAAAGTCGACATTCTCCAGATTTCTGTGTTTCACCGTAACATATATACGACCTCGCCGGTCAGAGTGGTTTAAAAGACATATGCAGCAAACCACAATTTGGCCATACCTGATTAGTATAAATAGCGTATCCACTTCTATCGTGTGACAGTTCGCTACCAGCGCATTAACCAACCACATAGTCTAAGAAATAACTATTAGACAGCTACTAGGAAATCCTTAAGTATATGTCTAGTAAATCCTTCAGTATAAGTCTTTGATCCTTCAAATTACAAGAAAACAATGCTTGTTAGTGTAATATTCTGGGCAATTTAAAGAAAATGCGCATAATTTTAGTAATTTTTTGCTTCGTGAGTAATATATTTAACAGCTATAATTTATAATACACATAACTAGTCATGTTTGTAAGTACTTAACCATTAGCGCAATCAACAAAAACCTTTTCTAATGCCATCTTCATTTTATATTTAATGGTTCCCGAAGCAATTTTTTTGTGGCCAATGAATACATTTCAGATTGTTGCAAATGTTTCAAAATTGCAGCTATTTGAAATTCGAGTTTACATCATTTTCATTACCATTGAAAACGGACATGAATAACGCACCAAAAAATTCTGTTAGTGTAGCTAATTAATTTACAATGTGATATAACGCTTATTCAGAACTTGAAAATACAGATTTTTATTGACTTATTCGTACTTCTCAAAACATAAATGCACTCAGTTACGAATTTTTCCACTAAGAATAATCTCTTTGTTTGGAAATGCATTTATATCGAATACCTTTTTTTTCCGCAGTTGAAAATTGATAAGAAAATATTCTGATTTAATAATGAGAATCTACAATTCGTGATAAAGAAAATTTTTAAAAATTCTTCTCCAAGACTACAAACTTTATCAGAATGTAAAGGCCATTAAATATCAAGCTGCAGTAAGAAGTAAATAAGTTAATAATTATTTACATGCAAACATCCATATTTTGATTTATGCGCCGAAGAAAAATTTAATAAATAAGAGAATACCAAGTTTGTCATTATTTACTCTCAAGTTTTGTCTTACTAGGAAAGGTTTTCTCTGATAAGTTAGAAAGTTTTCATAATTTTTTATTTTTAGTTTTAATTAAAGTAAGTTGTTTAATGATTAATTAAGTATGTTAAAATTATTTGAAATAAATACTAATCTAAAAATTTAACACTTAGCTGTCAGCATTTTTAAATTAATAAACGCAATCAACAAAAATGTCTTGCATCTACCAAACTTTAGATTTCAGATAGAGAATAGTTACAAATTTGAATTTTTACTTTCTTGTTCTATGTAAAGGAAGTATTGCAATTGCGAAAAATTTCTGTTTTCAGATTTCAACGTAAATCCCTTTTGACCGTTACCGAATCTATTTTGAGCACATTTTTTTGCTTGACGTGAATACGTATGAACAGAATAAAGGAATTTAAATCTGTTTACGGATTTAAAAAGAATTCAAAATGGATTTTTAGTGACATCTGGGCTCACGCGTGTACGTCCGTATATATCTCGCATAACTCAAAAACGATTAGCCGTAGAACATTGAAATTTTGTATATGGAACTACTATAAATCTAGTTCTGCAACTTTCTTTTTAACTGCTATCGGCAGTACCAAAAGTATGTATATACCCCTTGCTTTACCAGGTTTAATAATGCTTACCCGGCCTTTATTTTCGCCATCGTTGGTTCGCCAGACATATAGTTCAAACTACAGAAGTATTTTAAATGACGAAAATACTTACGTATCGGCAATTTCAAATTTTTTAAAAAATTAATTTTGGATTAACAACACAATCTAACTTTCAATGCTGTCTCCAGGTTCCTGTAGCTATATTTGGGAAATATTAGTTATGAAATAGTTTTATATTAGTTATGAAAAAAAATATACAAGATGTTTGATTCCCGTATGAAAAAAAAATTGACGGCATATTTAATTTCAAAACTTGCAATTTTTTATGTCATTTTCAACTTTCCTTGAGAGGTCGGTTAATTAAGTTATAATAATTCGAGGAAGTAAGTTTAAATGAAATGCAGAAAAAAATGTATATTATTTAATAGGCATACAAGGAAATTATGGGGTGTCCACATCAGATTTTTTTCCTTTGCAATATTATTGTTGTTTATGTATGTTTTGTAATTTATGCAATTACTATTTATGTATTAATGTAATTATGTAAGTAAGTAAAATTTAAAATTTATTTTGAATATTTTTTATTTTGTTAATGAAAGCTTCTAAGTTTGTTAAAAAAAAAATTCTGACCGTTCCTATTTCACACATTTCCTAGGCATTCTATATTATGCCAAATGGCAAAACGGCAAAGTATGAAATACATTTCCAATTCGTTTTGAAGAACCAAACTACTTACCAGAAGTTAATAAATGATATAAAAGACCAAAATGACTACTAAGAAGGAACCACGGGACTGGCTGCTGAATCGCTAGATGTGATGTTTGTGGAAAACAAAATTACACTCATTTAACCTGTTAAATGAAGCGTCAGTGCTATGCAGTATTATAACTTAGCGTCCGTAAGGGACGCTAAGTTATTTCCCGTACTTCATGAAAACAAATTTGAGCACTAGGCACGGAGACGTGACAAAATGTTGAAAAAATTTTCAAGCAAACACAAAAAACATTACACGTAATGATATTGAACTGTACAACCACCTTTGTGAGCCCTGCCAGAAAAAACAAAAAGGTATTAAAAAGGATTTGTTGCAAAACTTATGATTATTTCTGAATTTAATTTCCGTTGTCAGGTAGATCTTACTGATTCTAGTTTCAGCCAGATAGAAAATACAAATCTATTATATTGCATCAAGATCATCTCACTGTCCCTTTTTTACATATTTCGAATAACAGTATTTTAATGGCACTCTTTCATTAATTTTCAAAATAACATTTGTATTTTTGAGGAAAGAAAGTCTTTTAAATAATAGCCTTATCATAACCTTTTTTTCATACTTTGCCTAATGAGCATTTGTCATTCTATAGTACCTAGTATAATGCCTAAGGAAAGTATGTAATAATTCTCATATTTCATACTTTGCCTAAAATCGTCCGGCTTTATATAGAATGCCTGCATTTCATACGTTGCCGATAAATATACATATTGCATATAACAGGACATTTATGTTACGTTCAATTAACATACGATATCCTTGAGATTCAGTACTGTACAGTCACCAAGTTATTTTGAAGCAGAAGACATGAAAAATGAGCAATGCCTTCGGGACTCGAACCTGGACCTCTCGAATACGCGCCGAGTGTGCTACCGTTACACCACGAAGGCGTGCAGAATGGAGGGAAAAAATACCTTATAGTACTTATTCTACTTTGTACTGGATATCAATGGATAGAAGAGGTATATCAATAGCAATTTAAGAGTAGCTTGCCCCCAGTTACTAATATTAATTGCCTGTATAATCCAACAATTAATGTTTCGACACATCCAATAATCCGGCATACGTATATAGAAAGTAGTGCTATCTGAAGAAGAAGTAATTTCGGAAGCTTTAAACATTTGCAGTAGGACATCATTGTGATGGCTGAATGGTTATGTAGCAAATTACTGGTTTAAAATAAAAATACTGATAAGCTTATGATCAAACCTCTGAATCCAATCAGAAAGATGCTGCGAACAACCCTGTAACCCTACTTTCTGTTAAAAAAATATTTGGAATCAATTAAGGAAAAATAATACATTTATATGAAATTTACTAAAGAGAGGAAATGCCATAAAACACAAAGCGAAAACCACACAGCAAACATACCATAAATCACACTTCTGGTCAAAACACCACTGATGAATCTTCAGTGGTGTTTTGACCAGAAGATGGATATTCCAACTCTGAAAATTCTTCATACAACAACACTACAATGAATTCCCAAATACAATTTGATCAAGAATAATAAATTATCCATACTTTGCAGTTTATCTTCTAGTATGTTTTCAGATTAAGTATAAAATTATTCTAAGCAGAGCTTTTTTTAGAGTATTACATTTTTAAAATAGGTTAAATTGCAACCAATTTAAACCAATTTAAAAACCAATTTTTAAATTGGTTGTAGCACAAAAACGATTACAAAATCGTTTTTGTGCTACAACCTTAATAAATCCGAAGTTCGGAACTTGCCGAATTGACGAACTTTTATTGTATATGCTTTATTAAAGAGTAAGGAGCACGTCAAAACTGTTAGCCCAATTTAAAGCTGAATATCTTTATAACAAAGTTAGGATCGAAAAATTTTTGAACATATTTCGATACCCTTTATATCGCATTTGCTGCATTTATCATAAGTTTCAAACATTAAAATGTTTTAATAAAATAAAAATAAAATACCTTCTTCGTCATCAACATGAAACTGCAATACGCATTTCGCACATCATTATGGATTTTAAAAATCATTATTTTTAGCCACTATTTTATTTTCCAAATTAGAGAACTGATGTGCAATTATAATGATTTACTTTAAAAATAATCGAATGAAATCTTCTTAAACAGCAAAATCAAAGATCAAATGTTTTTAATTTTAAACGCAAAAATGGACTATACTTAACATAAATTTAAGTCCTCTACGTTTTTTATCACAGAACATAAGAAACAGCCATTTCGGGTTTATATAATTGATGAAAATATCTTGAAATTCGGAACAACGGTTTCAGAGAAATCATGCGGGAAATATAGTTTTGAGAAAAAATATAGTTTTAAGATGTCTTAACCTGAAGTTGTAATTAGCTTCAAATCCTGTAAACGCACATTAATTTCCTTATATTAATAAAGATAAAAATATGTTTATCAGTTAAAATTCGCAAACATGCATAATTATTGCAATCGTAATCATCATAGTTTTAGGCAATGTAAGATTTGAATCGAAATTTTCATATAATGTCAAATTTAATTACAGTTCTAGATGCTCTATAAGGAACAAATTTCATGTAATACGTACATATAGTTTACACAATTCTTCAAAATGTCTTGAAATTCTAATCATCAAATTCAGAGAAATCATGCACTTAGCCAGGAAAATCACATTGTTATGAAATCTTAGCTGAAAAAGAAATTACTTTTTAGAATTTTTCAAGTAAAATGCTACCTTAAAACTAATGAATATATGTTAATAAGTTATATCTTAATAAGTTAGCATATAACTTATCAGTATGTAGAGACATTAGGTATTTTGGAAGTGGGCAGGATTAAAAAATTAGCAACCGCCTTCGCCGGGAATCAAAACACGGACCTCTGGAATACCGGCCCAGCATGCAGAACCACTACACCACGAAGGCACGCTAGGAAGGCGGGAGAAATACCTTATAAGTATATATGATAATAAGTTAACATTTCTATTATGTGAAACTATATATTTATATGAAATTGTATACATAAGTATTTTATGTAAAGTTCGGGGAGTTTTATATGTGGAATTTACTGAAATGCAAATACAACAATCTGGAATTTCAAAAACTTGCATTTATTTTTTACTATAAGTGCGGTTCTAGAGCAAATTTTTACATGAGGTTTGTTTTAGAATATTTTTAAACAACGGAATTTTAATATAAAAATATTTGAAAGTAATTCATTAATAATTTAACTTAGTCTAGGAATAAATCAGCAAACAATTATAAAGGAATAAACAAAAATTATCTCCGAAAATTCGAAGAAATTAATAAACGAATGCAATTTTTTTCTCCATGTGTAATGAAGTTTCTGATGCGCAGTCACACTTCAATAAATTGAAAATAAGGGAACAGGAGAAAAACTAAGAATCATCTAAATATTTTGGTCTATGAAGCCATGCGAAAACTTGCATTTCAATAGATATAATACGTGTAAATAAAATAGTTCATGAATATAAAAAAAATTACTTTTACTCAGTTTTCGATATTTATGAGCATTTTCTATACATTTTATTGTTTAATTTATAAAACACGTTAAAGTATAATCTAAATATAAATAAATGTATATATTTATTTTTCGAGTTTTGAAAAGGAACGGGGCAATAATCTTCTAGCAGTGGTGAAAGGGATAAAGCATGGGGTAAAATAGCTTGAGAACCACGGATCTAAGTATTTAACAACAGTTCACTACTGTCGTTGATTTTAAAACAAAAAACTCTAAAAGGCTTCAGAACTCCTCTATGAAATACTCAACTCTCTATACCAGTTTTGGCTATGAAGAGAGTCTACAACTCTTTGAGTACTTCCTCATAGCTACACTGAACAGCATGGTAGTAATAACCGTTATTTTTCTGAATTTATTACTTTGCTGAATAATTAATTAATTGAGTTCTTGAGAATCAAGACACCAGTATTCCCTTTCAGACATTCTAGAGAATCTGGCCCTTTAAAAGCAATTTTACATCAATTTTTTTTTTTTTTTAAACTTCAAAATGAAGTGGGAAAATATCATGCAAAATGAAAACAGAAAATAGTAAGTTAATTTATAATATTTATTTGCTTTTATTTTTATTCTTTAATCACGCTGAAAACTAATAGTACAGTGAAACTTTCCTAAGACAATCAGCTACGGTTCCCAATGTTTCTGTTTTTATGTGAAAGTGGCCGTCTTAGAGAGGGGATAAACAGTGTCAGTGCATATTTATGTTTTAAGAAATAGTGGTTGGAGGGTATTAGGTTTATCAAAGAGTTATCTAATTATTTTTCCCCACGCTTTCAATTGTATTTTCGTCGGCTCCTAGCAGGATACAAATTAGCTCGCGTACCGGCATCCCTCCTATATCGCGGTATATAGGTTCCTAAAAAATATAATGTTGTGTGAAACTGTGTTATACGAGACTAACAACCAACACAAAATAGAGGGATGCAGTCCGAATATTTTTTAATGTATTTTTCTAATAATTCTCACTGTTTCCACATTTAAATTCAGACTTTCTCAGCGTCAGATGCGTTTTCTCCTTTTTACAAAGGCTTCAAAATTTGCATTTTCGTATACAAAGAAATAAATATTCTTTTAAAACTTGTTTCCTTACTTTCAGACATGATTTGGAACTCTGAAGTATAATTTTGCAAAAATCACTCCTAAAAATGACAGAGCTAATTAGTAACACATACCCAATTTTTTCTTATTCTATAATCAAAATTACGTAATTTATGCAATCTACCAACTGAACACTTGGAATACAATACACATACTATGTAAATGATGGGCATGACACAGCTCAAAAAAAAAATTCTGGTATAAAAGAATGCAAGTATTCTCGGAATTTATTTTAATTTTGTCGTATAATTAAAATAGATTATAAGGTATTTTCTCCCTCCTTTCCGCATACCTTCGTGGTGTAACTGGAAGCACACTCGTTTTCAGTTCTTAACTCTTTTTAGTATTCTTGTTTTCCAAATAAGTGTTATGAATAAAATGTTTTTAATTACGGCATTTCGTCCTTCGTTTATTGAAATAACTGAGTCGAAGAAATGTATTCCTTGTGGTCAGAAAATTTTACCATAGTTCAAATGAATATATTTCCTAACCGGCATATCAAGTTGGCATATAGTATATTGGGTGGCAAAAGAAAAGCCGAACCCAAAGCGAGGAAAGAACACACGAACGGTATTATATCGTGTGACCCAATATGAACCAAGCATAGGAGACTTCACTTGCTTTGGGCTCGGTTTATCTTGGGATACCAGAAATATTTCTGTAGAAGTTTGATTGATTCGTCTACTATTATTAAGCGTTATTAGCATATGTTATCAAAATAAATTTAGGCAACATCTGATACAAAAATCTAAGCAATAGAATTTCCTTCACAACTGCTTAATAAATTCAGAAAAAATGTCAATAAATTGAGTAAAAATTACAGCCAGGTTTATAAAATTGGTAGAATGAAAGAAGAATGAAATTGTATCCCTAGACAATATCTAGCACCTTGTTAAGTTCCGTAAATTTCTTTCTTTTCGAATTTCAGGAAACTTGTCAAATCGAATTTTAATATATTTGACTCTATCCGGGGCTTAATTCCCAAAGATAAAAAGAGGCCGAATCCTATAGAAGACTGTCAACAGATATAAAGTAATTAATAACGTAACAGTAAATAATGAGGTAATAAAATTAAGTATTAAGAGATATACAAATAAATAATAGCAAATTCAGTTAGTGATAAATAAATGACTAATAAAATTAATTTAATTAAGGTAAACATGTCATACGAATTAAAGAAACTGTATAGCAAATGGCTTAACCATTTTTCACTTGTTATAGTATTTCATTTAATGCTGTAAGACCAAAATATTTAAAACAAAAACTTAATAAATATCTTGAACAATTTTTCAGTTCATTTAGTTTCATGCCTTTTATTCAAATAATTCAGTACTTTAGAAGACTATATCTGTAAATGAAGATGCGAACTACGAAACTTTATATTATAGAAGCACAAAACAAACTCCTATGCATCCTGATTAGACGATAAAACGCAGCATTAACGACAATTTGTCATGTGATAAATTATGTCTCTGGCCAAACTTTGCGTCTCATGCGCTTAAAATTATTCCTTCGATGCGAACCCAAATGCCATTCAGATGGCTTAACGTTTGTTATATCTTGGACGTTTCCTTATACAATTTTTACAAACAAATACCTTATACAATACAAATATTTCCTTTAACAATACTCACAGCCATTTACTCGTTTTGAGAATTATGACGTATACATTTAGCGCCGAGTTTCAACATCAGCTTATTAAATATTAAAAGAAATATTGCATAAACAGCAAAATATCTTGCTAATATTAAATTTACAAGAAGAAAATCTCGCAGGACATCTCATTTAGATTCCGCCTGGAATTTCGATTTTTTTCCCCCGGAATCAGGCTTTGGTGGGCTTCGGCTGAATGTAAACTCTTATTCAATTTAATACTTATAAAACATGGTAATTTTTTTCGTATGTTAGTGAAGTATAGCAGTACTCTGAACCGGAAGCAGATATTTCTTTTAAGAAAACAGTTTTCTTTTCTTATTGTGTCTATGGCTTCAAGCAATAGCAGTACTTCTCAATTTCATATTTAGAAAGAGAATTTTAAAATAGTCTCCTAAAATGAAAAATAGAGTGGACTTGTGTCCTTGACTGGCAAGCCACATATGATACGCTTTATACATGTAGGTAAAGTAGGTATATTTTGCAGCAGTGATATTAATTATGTAATGAGTGCAGATTCTAAATGAACATTTTCTAAGAGAGATATCTGTTCACAGATATCAGAAATATTAATAGACAGACATCTCTTCGAGATTCAAGTAAAGAACTATTCTTAGAAAAAAGTGAGATGTAACAATAATTCCACTTAGAAAAAGACAATGAACTTAGAAAAAGACAATTATTTCTTTTGGTGGAAGGAGAGAGTGAGGCCTCCATATTAGAAAAGAATAGCATCCAACCAAAATTTTAGCTGTAAGAAAATACGCCCTACTATGCCTAAGTGAAAAGCACATAATATGGGAGAGGATCAAACTTACCAACGAGAAGTTCTTATTTCTTATTTTTGCTCTCTTTCCAATAAGTTCATTTGGATTGTCTATTTGTAGCATTTGAAAAAACATTATCCGCTACTTTACTGTCAGATGTTCATTTTATACCTCCCTGCTACTGCAAACCAAAATTAATATTGAAGCTATTTTCAATGTATTAGCAAGTATATGCAATGTAAGCCACTGAGCGGGGGGGGGGGGGTATGTAAGTAAGCTCAACATTTTCCGAATACTACCAATGTGAAAGGAAATTATTTTTAATTATTTATTATGCAAAATAGTGTCAAAATGATTTGCTATTTTTGCAGAAGTGACAATAAAAAATTACAAATATGTACAGTTTAATTACTGAAGTGTAACTTTGAAAGCAATCTCGCAAAATGTACACATTCCATCACGCAAATGAGACTACACAGTATTTTATTACCCCATCCAAGGGATGGGTATTTTATCACTTAGATATATCTAGGTATTTTACTACCCCAGAAAATCTGTGGGCCTCCTATACTCTGCTACACGGTGCGGCCTCATATGTTCCACTGGCTATAACGCCAGCCTTGGCTTTTTTGCTTTTAACGTTTGCTCTACTCAGAACAGTCTCCTGCCGAGATCCTGACTGCAGTAAGTTCTCGAGACTTCGCACCCTGGGTAGGGACTCAGTTTTACGTGCCTTTAGATCAATAAGTAACTCTTCATAATCTTTTTCTTTCTCCTTAAAATGATTAAAACGAGTGCGAGAGCCTTGAAAGAACACTCCATCCAGGGAACTAGATTGCCTTAACTGGGCCTAGCCGTAAGTTCGAAAATTGTACACTATCGGCCCTGATTTTCTCAGTGGCAAACAGAGCACGTGTTTCAGTCCTCTACTTTCAATAAACGTCGAAATTATGTTATATTATTATCTATGTTATATTATTTAAAATCTAAGGTACTATTCGGTTTTGAGGGCCGTAAAAAATCGCCAAACTATTGTTGATGCCAGTGCTTCCAAAAATAATTGCGGCAACCCTAAAGCAAGAAAGGAATAGTAAATAACTATTTAAGATTGGTGTTTTAATTTAGATGAAAAGTTAATTTCATATAATACTTTTTTATTATTATAATTTATACAAAAAAAAAAAAGGCTAAACATGACTGAATGGAAGCATAAGAGTAAATAACTATTTCAGATCATTATTATAATTTATATAAAAATTGCTAAACATAACTGAATGGATGGCTGCATCGCTATTTCGCTACCGAGTTATCTCTAAAGCATAATTTCATCTCGTTGATTGTTCAAACATAGTATTCTATAATGAATGATGCCTTTTCTTTGAAAAAATTCTCGGTAAAGTGCAGGATCGCCCACTTATTTGTTTGCCGCTTTTTACAAGGGTAAAAACAATTGGATTTTTGTCAATTTTCTTTTACTTTTTCTTCATGGAGGACTTTCTTAGGAAAACTGGCTCGTATACACGTTACAGATATGCAAAACGAAGAAAACACCCATATAGCCGGCTCGTTAGCTGAGATTCGAACTCCGGACCGAATTCCCAGTCTTCAGCGACTTTACCGCTTACGAGATTCAGATTCTTTAAAATCGGGCACTGGACCTTTGTCTCGCATTCTCGGTTGATAGCGATGTTTGTAAAATCTAATCGAAACTTCACGAAATTCACTTTTTCAACTTAACTTTTCTTTTAAATTACTCATCATATTGGAGCATTATTTATTTGAATTAATGATTATTTAGTTATTAAGCAACAAAGTATAATAAAAAGGACCGCATTTTTCCCCTAAAAGTTAGATATTAAATTTATTACGAACGAGAAGACATGATTTTTTAAACATTTCCAAAATTAATGTTTATTACGGCTAGCTCATAAGTATAATAGGATAATAAGTCATCAGAAGAAATTTCTTCAATGGTCGAAAGAAACTACATTTTTTAACACTTCATTTAACAATAATTCTATAATAATTAATTTGGACATATCTTTTATTTAATTAAGGTTTATAGAATGAACGAGAACTCTTTAGGGCATCCCTCAACTACTTCCTTTTCGTTTGCTTAAAATATTAAGATAAAGATCCTGGTTTAAAATGTGTAAATTTTTATATCATACAAACACGCTAAACTGAAAACCACATAAATAAAGGGTGCAATAGTGAAATTCACATTTTGCTACACATTTGCTCAACGCTGAACGAAAAATGTTCGATTATGGGGTTATCTCACGAAATAACTTTATATAGAACGTACTTTACATGAACTATACCTTGATACTGCGGCGTTTAAGACAGGAGCTCTACTGCCTAAGCAGTACTTTGACGTACCCTGAGGTACATCCCCAGGGGGCATGATAATGGAATTTCATGCAGGTGTAGCCGCAACAAGTGGTCTTGAAGGATACGAACTATAATTTGCATCAACGATATATAATATTGAAAATGTTGGGAGGGGGGAAGGTTCATGCGTAAGATTTTGCCCCAGGCCTGGAGTTTTGTAAGTCAGGCCTTGCCTCACAACTAACAAATGTAACAACTATACAGAACTGTATTTACACTCTTCAGCCTTAAATATTCATTTCATAGACTATTCTTCTTTCTTCTAGTGGAAATTAAGCTTACACGGCATTTACTATTTACCTTACACCCTAGCTAGGACAAAGTAAAATATTATTTCCGGACACAATTGATCTGGTTTTTACGATTGTGCTGCCATCTAGTAATCACTTTAAAAAACATACTTAGTTACTCCGTAATAAAAATATATGAACATTTTTTAATTTCCAGTAATTATCAAAAGGCAATAACCATCAAAGAAATTTAAATTTCTCTTTATCTAGAAAAAGACTAACTGAAAGCAAATTTGAAACATCTTTAACGTTACTCATCATTAATTTCTAAAACATTTATTGTATCTCCTCATCTTTCATTTGGTGTTAAAAATTCCTTAACGAATTCAAGAATTACTTTTCAATTAGTTACTAATTATTTAAATTTTAATGAAAGATTTTAATTAAACTTCAGCAAATGAAAGTAAAATAAAAGAACTTTTTAAACTTCTCATAAACACTAAAACTTAAACTGAGGAAGTATAACTCAAATAAATAAACCATTTTGATTTTGTAACGCATTTGAAAATTAAAATATAAATTGCATATACTCAACGATCAGTTACATTTTTACACCTTAAGCCTTTTCGATAGCGAAAAACTTGAAAATTTCCTTGAATAATAAATTTATTATTATCGTACTTAAACTCATTTCAGATTCAAAATATTATATTTATAGGAACTACATATTATTATTTTGAAATAAAATTTTAGTTTTTATCCTCAATATTATAATTTTGAGAAAAAAATCTTCACAGATCCTTGAAATGACAGGTTTCAGATACATGATTGCACTTAGCTACACATAAATGTTTTTCTGATGAATAGAATCACTTAGAATTTGTACTGATAGTTGCAGATGCTTTCAGAAATTTAGGTGAACCTATTTTTATTCTAACATAAATAAAATTTAAGGTTTGTTTCACAGATAGTTTTTTCGAAAAATTCATCTAAGTTTTGAAAACTCATTCCAAGAAAAACATAAAAACAACGAAAATAATCGTTTTGTCAATATATTTCCTTCTGATTTTTTAACATTTTGCCCCGTATTTATGTTGTAATAGCAACTGTTCATCTTTACTTTTTTATTTTTTGTCTATTATGGATTCTTGTTTCCTGAGTGATTTTTACAAATCGTTGTTTCAACTTTAAGGAATGGATCTTATCAATCTTACAAATTCGCAGTACATCTCTATGAATATCCGAAATTTTCAAAAGTTCAGTCCCAAAACAAAAGTTCTTTAAAAAATATATTCTTATCTTTTTCTCTAATTTCCAAGAATTTTACACCAACAAACCTATTTTAAAAGCTTCTTTCCATCTATGGGTATGACCAAGTTAATGATCCTTCAAACTCGGATCTCTGTAAAGTATTTTTATTGCTAACAGGCATAACTCTGAATAGAAATTATTGTGCATAATACTACTGACATAAGCATAGAATAATAATTAGGAAAAATATTAATAAGTCTCAGTTAAAAGCTATTTAAAAGACGCTTCTCAAAAATTTCCTCTAAAAAAGGGGCGTGTCTGTCTTAATTTCATTTCTAACTTAATTTACAAGCGTCTTGAACTTCCAACCTAAACATGTTATACATATATTTGTAATCAAAAAAGTAAACTCTCTTATTTAAAATAAAAACTGAAAACCGATTTATTTAAAAGCCAAAAGATGTCTTGCTCCTCTAATTTGCTCTTTGTTTCTTGGTTAACGTTAAAGTTCCAGCGCTTATCAACAGATGGCACTACCAGTGCAACCATATCTCTCGCATCGTTAGTAAATTCTCAGCTTGAACTGTGAATTCTAAAATGTTAATGCATATGGGTAGCAGGTTATTTGACGTTTTTCAACAAAAAAAGTCCAAGTCAATTCATCCTCACCAATTTTTTTAATTAGTTGTAGGTAATTAAATAAATAAATACTACGGGAAAAATAATGACCACCTTTTCGAATTCATGAGATTTTTTTTCTAAATGTGTTGTTCTATTAAAGAGATAAATTTACAATTTTATTTACTGTCTTTGTAGGCAAAAAAAAAATATATGTGTCAGTTCTCTTCATCTTTTTCATATTCACATCATTTGTGCATATGTAAATAATTCAAATTTTTATTTTAAAATTTAGGGGAAATACTTCTAATTCATTTTCACAAACCAAAATTAACAATGAAAAATGCTTGAGAAACTAGAACTTATAAGGATTTTACTATTTTAAAGCATTTATTTCAAATAGTTCCTTTTAAGGTACTCAAACAAGTAGCCAGTTCTGTGGTCGTTTGTGGAAACGGCACAGAAACAGATTCTATGAAAAAGATTAATTTTTTTACGTAATATAACATTAGATTCAAATTCAAAACTTTGAAAAAAAATCAATATTTCTTTTTAATTTTTGAAATAAAATAAATTAATTTTATTAATTCAATTTGTTAATGTTTTAATGATCGCAATATATAAAATCTTCTTATATAATAAAAGTATTTCCATTACATATACATTCTTCGAACTAACACCCTGATGTTCATATTTTTCAAGGCAGGTTATAAGTACTACACATGTGAATCGATTTTATTATTTTACTACCTTACATATTTTATTTGTGCTGAGTACTTTAAGAATACATAGAAATTAAACGTTTAATTAAAAGCTTTGAAGGAAATTCCAAGTAAATCTGAAAATCCATAACTGTCAGAAATTTTTAACTTTTGCTTACAACATACTATTAATTTTTGTTATTTGAATGCTTACAGAAGCTTATTCTTTTTCGAAACCTGCCGCAAATATGGTATTATGAGCCATAAAGCTGAATTCAGATTACTGTGTTTTGAAATAAAGGAATGACAAATTATGTCTGCGTCATTAATTACGTAATAATTTATCTTTTATTTTGTTTCTTAAAAGAGTTTTTATTACCATACTGTTTTGCTAAGTGTGTGTGTGATTATGACAAAGCCCCGAGGGCTATTTGCCTAAGAGGAGGGATGCCTTCGTGGAGGACTTTCTAAGGGAAACTGGCTCGTATACACGTTACACATGGGGAAAACCACGAAAACGCCCATGCAGCCAGCCCGTTCGCGGGATTCGAACCTCGAACCGAACTAGCACTGTTCAGCGACTTTACCGCTCGGCCGCTGGTGGGCTCTGTTTTGCTAAGAGCTTTCTTCCTGTGAAAATACGAATTTCTTTGCTGCTTTGATTTTTCAAATATTTAAAACTTTCTTTAAATAGTTTTGTAATGGGAGACACAAATGTTAGGCACATAAATGAGAAAAGCAGTAGTTTGTTGTAATTGGATTTCTACTGCGTTTTAATAACTTAAAATTAGGACTCATCTTTTTTCCTGATATGAAGTTATAGTATTCAAGATTTATTACAGATAATTTAAATTTTCTGGTAGAAAGCATTAAAATCAAACTAAAAATTCAGGTACTCTACAGAAATTATTAAGATAATTCTTTTTTTTTTTTTTTTTTTTTTTTTTTTCCATAAGACAACTATCAAGTAAATTTTAGTTTCTTGACTTAATCATCCTACTTAACTTACTCGTTATACTTAGCGCACTTACTTGACTTAGTCATCCTAATATGTTGATAATTAGATTAACACTGCATGACGATTTTCAAAAAAGGCGCTAAGAGATAATTTGAAACTTCATTGTGGAAATGAGTTCTATAATCATAAAGGTTATAGATCTATTAGATCAATTTCCTAGTACAGAAAATGGTTACGAATCAATTTTAAAATATGTCATAAAGAAATGTTCACCTACACCGTCTTTCCAAAAAATTTCGAGACTGGATTAATGAAAACTAGAGGAAACTTAAGATGAAGACTGTACAAAGCACTGAACGTTCATACAACCGTATGAAACTGTAAGAAAAGTCTTTGTTTGGGATATGATACAACTTGATGTCACTACGAGTCGAAAGTCGATTACATCCTTTCATTTAAAGTTTGATTTTCGGGAATTTAAAAAAAAAAAAAAAAAAAAAAAAAAAAAAAAAAAAAAAAAACACCTCAGTCGGCGCCAAATCGGTTGCATATGGAGCGTGGTTAAGATCTGATACTTTTTTTTTTTTTTTCGCTAAAAACTCCAACTGTATGAGCGGGCATATTGTGGTACAGCAATAAAATAGCCCTCTCCTTCCATCGTTCCAGATGAATCCGCTAGACTCTCTTGCACAACCGATCTATAACACCTGGTAATTGCATTTGCATTCCCAGTTTTATCCCAGTTATGATTATATGCCAGGAAGAAAATTTGACTTGGAACATTTCGAACAGATGTCATATATGAAGCCACATACATGTTTAATTCTTAAAAAAAAAAAAAAAACCAATGTAGACGCTTTTCAGCTGCCTTTTGAAGACTCCAATAACTTACGATGATACATAACTAATAGAAATACTGTTTGGATAATAGGTCGGGATGATTTAATTTCAAAATAGAAAGAATGTATACTAGGAAGTCGTTAATTTGTACACTGCGAAAAAAAAAGGGGAGGACAATTTATATCTCGTGTTCTACTGGGCCGATCGTGAAATTCAACTTGCGTTTTTCATGTCTCGAAAGCGCGACTTAGGATATGTATTAGATTTATATAAAGCATTGTCCTAATATAGGTATTTTGACACAAAATCCGACTTTTTTTTAAATGACATGTCAATTTTTTTCCATATTTCGATTCTGTTATTCAAATTATGCCAAACTGCCAAGTTTTGTAAAAATCGCAAGAGTGGTTTTTAAAAAATTAATTCTCAAAATTTTAGCTATTCAGTGTTAATTGAATTTGATATGTATTTATTAATATTTCTTTTTTTATTCAACTTACTTGATTCTTCCTTTCATATTTTGAAATTTAGGTTCATTCTAAATAAAATTCGCCTATTTTTTAAATTTGTATTTTTTAATAATTTTTATAAATTTTTCGAAAAAGGTTTTGAATTATAACCTATGAAAGTTTTGCCATCATCTTAAAGAGATGTATTTCTAAGCATATCTGCAAAAAATTAGAATTTTTTTATTCAAAATTTCCCAAGATATACGTGAATTTAACATTTTGGCACGTTTTAAAATTTAACGTATTTATTATAAGCGATAATCAGGAAAATGCGGTTTACGCACTTTGTTAAAATTATTTGAAAGTATGAACGATGACTTTTTTTTTTCCGCTTCTGGACAATAAAGAAAAAGGAAAGGAAAATAGGTTGCCTTAAATTAAGAAGTTCGGCTAAGTGAACTATTCTTGGAGCAACCTGAAAAAAATTCGCCAAGATAAATTTTTTAATTTTTCCATAAATTTCTCATAAAAAATTACAAAATTTAATATCTAGGCATAGTTTCAGTTGTATAATCAAAATATGGAAAAAATGGTATGTCTTTTCAGATAAAGTCCGATTTTTGTGTCAAAATACCTATTCAGAAGTCAAACAACAAAAATCAGCGTTATATTTACAAAATTTTCACAGAACTAGTTTCGATGGTTTTACCGAACCATCATCTTCAGCTGCAAAACCGCAAGATGCAGCTGAAGATGATGGTTCGGTAAAACCATCGAAACTAGTCCTGTGAAAATTTTGTAAATATAACGCTGATTTTTGTTGTTTGACTTCTGAATTAGTATTTATTCGGCGTGTTATTGTGTTTCAAAATACCTATGTTAGATCTCCCTTCAGGCGAGATAGCCCTCGTGTGCTTTGCCATAATTGAATAATCCAATCCAATCCTATGTTAGAACAAACCTATTTATAAATGTAACATATATCCTAAGTCGCACTTTCGAGACGTGGAAAACTCAGTTTGAATTTCGTCAATCGGCCTGGTAGAACGGGAGATGTAGAACTGCCCCCCCCTTTTTTTTTAGTCCAAAGGGGCTTTGTCCAAGAAATACATCCCAAAACTTACGCCAAATATAATCTCCCTCTCATTTCTAAAATATTCTTTAACTGGCAAGTGATCAAACTATATTTCTAAATGCTAAATTTTTAAGATAACGAAGGGAAAAGAAAGAGTTCTGGAACCCCTAATTATTATAAAGATGATTGCCTTTTCTATAACCCTAAGCGTCGTAGGCTAAAAAAACCATGCCCTTCCTTTTGCTCCAAAAACGAATTTTGAGGCCGCATAGCATTTGTCTTTATTTGTTTTTAGTTTTTGTTTCAGATTTTATAGCTAAGAACAAAACCATGTAATGCACTTTATGTAAAATCATTGCTAATCAGTGGAGTTGTACAAAATTGAAATATGATATATGCCAAAATTTAAAAAAAATTACATTTAAAATAGATATAATTTTTATGCATCAGAAGTTTTTAAAAGCGCATGAACGCCTACCGCTCTCCCTCCCCCCCCCGATTAACTGACTATGCGCCTGATATATTATACATTCACTCGCTTAAGAAAATTTACCTTTTAGAATATGAACTCGATTATCTGAAAGAGATGAATGATAGCTTCGAGGGAAAACCTCCAAGGGTTGATTTGTTGGCTTATTATGATAAAATACACTAAGGCTATAATTTTAACATGGATGCTACGTCGAAGATTTTTGTAAGACGTCTTGCTTTCACTTTACAAATGGACAAGGCCTCTACCTCGCAACCGTTCGCTGAAAGCCTTACCCTCACTGGGCTACTAGTGTTCAACTACGTTATCCACTCGCCCATTGATGGACCTGATTTTATAAGGAAAACTGGTCAAAATTTACCTCAAACGCTGGAAAAAAACGCGAAAGCCTCATACAAATTACCATTTCCACAGCCTTGAGTCGAAAATTCCTAGCATATCGCATGTTTAGTTTCCTTTGGTAGACCTCTTTTTGCTTAACCCTCTCGCGACGGGAAGCGCGAGCGCTTGTCGCTGAGGCCGACAGTCTCTTTCACGATTCGCGAGTGTCTGTCCAGGACCGAAGAGGTTTTTGCTATTAAGCCTAAATCCATGGAGAAGCAAGAAACGCATTCATTTACCGGCCCGCACGCTGGCATGCCAGAGCGTTTTCTCGTAATATAAACATTCGCGTTTCTATATTCCTTCGAATCCTTTTTGTATTATTTTTTTGCTACTATGTAGAGTCTTTTAGGGTTACTATGTGTTATTACGTTTTGCATTGCATTTATTTCAGAAAGCCTCGGTTTACTTATATACCTTATATGACTTCAATTTATTATGGCGAGCAAGCATTTTTTATCAGACGAATGATAAATGAGCCAATTAGTGATATGAATGAGAGTGATGATTCATTTCCTAAAAAGTTAGAAAGCGGTATTTCTAGTGATTCTCATATGGACATTTTGTCAAAGTCCGAGCTCACTGAGTCTATCTTCCAGTGCGCGTGAAAAGGTTTACTTTTGTAAACAGACTTTCTCGTATTTTTTAATTAATTTAAAAGTTTATAATTGCATTTTATCATTTTCATGTAAAGTAAAGGAAAAAGATATTTAAAGCCTAATTTTTACATATATGATAGCTTAAAGAGCCATCATAAAGTACGTATTCGGAAACATTCCCTTATGTTTATACAATCAAAAACCACGCGTATGTGAGTTTTGTTACTCTCATTTTGAGTAGAAGGTCAAATCTACATGTATCTGAAACCATATGGACATACAATGCCATTGTGCCGAAAATCATAGTTCTTAAAACGGCCCAGGACACGGGCACAAATGTGTGATGGTCGGGGTAAACGAGAAAACGCTCTGGCACGCTAGCATGTCGGCCGGGAAATGAGTGCGTTTCTTGCTGGCACGCATACGTGAAAGTCGCCGCGAAATAAATTTTCAAATTTAAGTATGAGAGTAAATATTTTAAATTTGATCGAGTGCATGGAATTTTGGATTTAAAATTTTAGAAGTCAGCAATAGCCAGATTCTGGGAAAACTAACTATTATTGACTTCTAAAAGCTTTCTTAAAATACTTTATTATAAAGTTATATTATACTCAATCCATCCAGGCGCTTCACGTTTACGATAAAAAATACGTTTTAGAAAATAATTTTGCAAATAGTTAAGATTTAAATTTTAAATTATTTGGATACTTACATTGAGTACGGCTTTCATCAGATTTAAAAAGGATTTCATTTCTTCTTATGCCCCTTATAAAGCGCACAATCATAAATATACTGTCATTCCCGATTAAGAAATTTACCATCTATAATAACAGATAAAGAGACTAATATCGGCTGGCTCAAAATAAAAAGAACCAGACCCTGGAGACTTCACCTGCTTTCGGTTCACTTTATTTTGGGGAACCCAATAATATGTGAAAAATAAAGTAAAGTATACGTGAAATAAAATAATAGTGAAGTAAAAAACCTGCTTTAGAAATTTTCCAAAGAACCTAAATAAAAGAAAGAAAAGCATTTTAGATGAGGACATTGTTTTTGCAAAATTGTAAGTATACACAAAACAGTTTATTGAAAAGATAACTCTAATTTCATAATTTTACTAACTGCTTTTTAACATTAAAAATTAAACATTTTGAAGCAAATTAAATTCAGTTATTTTTTAACTGAATTTAAATAATTCATATTTTATTTGCATCTTCGAGTAAATAAAAGAATTTAAAAACTTATTTTTTTTTTAGTTTAACTTCAACTAAATTAATACGGAACTTATTATAATCTTCCAGTGCACGTGAAAATATAAACTCAGTCTATGTACGGTTTAATTAATTTTACTTAAATATGGAAAAAAGAACAAAATTATCAGCATTTTTTTCGGAAAAAATTTTAGCATTTTTTTTTTTTTTTTTGGGGGGGGGGAGGGGGGGGCTTCAATTTTTTTTTTCATTTGTCAAGAATTTTATTCATTAATGAAAAATATTCATGAATTAATTTTGCAGGAAAAAAAATCTGATGTCTCATGTTTGGATAGTATGATTTTAAAGACATAGAAAATGTGGAGTAGTTGTCTTTTTCTTGTTCTAAACGGTCCGTGCCATAAACTGTAAAGGATAATGGACCGAAAACTTAAACACTTTTCTCGTCACATTAAGTGTCTAATTCGCCAAGAGATCTTGCTAACCATTACGAAAGAGCAAATAACATGTGGTCATTCTAAAAAGCATCGATAGCAACGAAAAGCAATCACCGTTCTGAAAACAAGTTCTGAAAACAAGATAGCTTCCGTTTCCATTTCAAAGTGGAAAAATATGTGCATTCAATAAAAACCGCTTTATTTTTTTTATTTTTATTTTTATTATTCATTTTATTTTTTAATTTCCGAGAAAAGAAACGTTTTCCGAAAGAAAAATACAAACATCTTAAGGGAGGAAAAATAAATAAAACGTTTTATAAGAGAAAATTGAACACTATCGAAATATAAAAATATCTACGATTTTGTTAATTAAACGTCTTATACAGGATTTACAGTATTTAATAACTCCAGGAATTAGGTTTGAACCTGTTCTAATACGATTAATTGGAAAATTATGCTATATTTCATTAGAAAACATACTTATATCCTATTATACGATTTAATGCAATTATTCATACATGGGAGTATAATGGTTATTATTTTTAGTTTTTAGCAGATTTTGTCAGCAACGAATTACTGTAAACGGTAAGGCCGAGGTCTTTATTTTATTTTCCATATTATAAAAATGCTATACTCTTCAGTGTAATAAAATGAATCATATGAAAAGTAATTTTAACCTGGCCTTCTTTGTAACATTTTGAAGCAAGTATTATACGTTTCTAACGCAAGATAAGTTGTCGACTGCAAAATTTATAACTCTTGTCTGCGTGCAATAACTCGCAAATAGAACTGAAGGTTAAACGACGATGGAATTAGATTAGAGGTTAAACGATGGAGAATTAAATGACGCTGTACTGCGTAATTGTGTATACCTTCGTCTGAACCCAAAGCAAGATCTAATGGTAAAGAGGAAATTTTTAAGTCAATTATAGATTACAATTCTTTCTATATTCTACATATACAATTCTATATGTATACAGTTCTTTCCCTTTTTTATTTTATTCAAACAATTATTTCCTTTTTCAAATGATAATATACTTTTATTGTTTCGATATCTATATTTGCATGATCAAACGCTGGATTTTGAAAAACGTTTTTTCCAGGCTGAGTTTTATCTTTAACAGCAAAGACGGGTCATCTGTTTAAGGTATGTGCCTACCCTAAATTCGTCGTTTTGGTGAAATGATTTTATTTAATCATTTTATAGGCCATATATTTAGGTTTTCAAAAATGCTTTATTTTTGTGTTTACGATAAATAGAAGCAAAGTTATAGTATAAAAAGTAAACCGAAAGTGAATTTTTGGATGCCGGAAGTTGGCATTTAAATGGTCGTAAAAATATAAACAATAAGTTTAAACAACTATTTTCTAATTATTAAACAACATAAAAGCTGTAAAAACAACACATCTTTCACTATGTGACACTTTGCTGATAAAATGCCTACATGGGAAGACTCAAAACAATAATGAGTATACTAATTCAGAAGTCAAACAACAAAAATCAGCGTTATACCTACAAAATTTTCACAGGACTAGTTTCGATGGTTTTACCGAACCATCATCTTCAGCTGCAAAACCGCAAATGAACAAGATAGGAAATAATGATTAGATAAGATAAGAAAGCCTGAACAAGAATAAGCAAGTGGCGCCATCTGTTGGCGAAACCAGAACTAAAACATAATTTCTTTAAAAGCCGAAGGCAAATTTGGATTGGAATTAGGATCGTTAACTAGAACAGAAAGATTTTTATGAATGTGAAATGCCTCTAGAAAATCCAGTTCTCCAATGGAAGATGTTTTTTGAATGATTTTGGCAGCAGAAAAATTGAAAGTGTGATTTTCGGACCAGCAATGTTGAGCAACAGAAGACTTCTGTGTTTCCTTTTTTCTAACATATGCCTCATGTTCTTTGACGCGAAATTTTAAGGCTCTCTTAGTTTGGCCAATGTAAATTAAACCACACTGGCAAGGAATCCTATAAATACCCCAGGAATTCATATCCGGAATGGGGTCCTTGAGTATAGAAGTTGGAATTTTATTGATGGGAGAATAAACAACCCGAAAGTTAAATTTCTGCAAAATATGTGCAACTTTATAGCTAATTGATGGAAAGAAGGGAATGACAACAGAATTTTTATAATCTCCTAAACTAAGAGTGTGGCTTTTAGTGTTTTGAGATGAGAATTTTTTAACTGCTTGATTAATAATGTTGGGTGAAAAGCCCCTGTCAATAGCTATTGCTTTTAAATAATTTGGTTCTTCATCAAGGGCTAGTTTGGAGGAGCAAACTTGAAGAGCACGGAAAACATAGGAATAAAATGAAGCTAACTTTTGTTTAGTCGGATGACATGATTTAAAGTGTGGTGGAAGGCAAACCGATGAAGGTTTACGGTAAACTGTAGTACTGAAGTTGGATGTGTTACGTGTGACCAGAATGTCGAGAAACGGAAGAGAATTGCAAGTCTCAAGTTCAAAAGTGAACTGAATAGCAGGATCAATAGAATTCATTGTTGAAAGAACTCTATTTAAATCATCTTTATTACCTTCAAACAGGGTAAAAGTATCGTCTACGTAGCGGAACCATGCCGGGAAGTTTAAAGTTTCAAACAATTTTGATTCATAATAATGCATGTAGATATCAGCCAGGATGGGACTGAGGGGGCTTCCCATGGCTAATCCCTCAGTTTGCTTGTAATATTTATTTTGGAAAACAAAATGTGTTTGTTTCAAACAGAGTTGAGTGAGAGAAATTAGCTCATCAATTTCGATGCAAGAGAAATGAAATTCGCGAAGTCTGGTTTCTAGACATCTTAATGCACCCTCCACTGGGACATTGGTGAATAATGATTTTACATCAAAAGAAACCATGAGTAAATTACGAGGAGAAATGTTTTTAACCTTTTTTGCAAACTCTATTGAATTTTTTATGGTGTAAATGTTATTGTCTAATAGAGTGGAAAATCTAGAAACTAAATATTTAGCTAAAGGATACGAGGCAGTACCTAAATTTGATACAATAGGGCGGAAAGGAATACCACTTTTATGAATTTTGGGAAGAGCATATAATCTGGCACAATTCGCAACAGATGGGATAAGCGAATGTTTTAAGTTGCTTGAAATGATTTGCGAAGATTTGATCGCAGTTTTTATTTTGGATAAGACCGAAGGTGAAGGATCTTTAGGGATCGTATTATATGGTCCGTCGTTTAAGAGTTTAGTGACACCATCGATGTAAGTGTTCTTATCCATGACGACTATCTAGCCACCTTTGTCGGCCTTTGAAATGATAATATCCGGGTTAGAATGAATTTCGCGCATTGTAGCTCTTTCTCTCGCAGTTAGATTTGGTTTCAAAGGTTTATTATTGAATTTCACATTATGAGCGATAAGATGCCTAATCATTTCTTTCTGTGAATCTGTGCGACAAAGGCCGACAAAGGTGGCCAGATAGTCGTCATGGATAAGAACACTTACATCGATGGTGTCACTAAACTCTTAAACGAAGGACCATATAATACGATCCCTAAAGATCCTTCACCTTCGGTCTTATCCAAAATAAAAACTGCGATCAAATCTTCGCAAATCATTTCAAGCAACTTAAAACATTCGCTTATCCCATCTGTTGCGAATTGTGCCAGATTATATGCTCTTCCCAAAATTCATAAAAGTGGTATTCCTTTCCGCCCTATTGTATCAAATTTAGGTACTGCCTCGTATCCTTTAGCTAAATATTTAGTTTCTAGATTTTCCACTCTATTAGACATTAACATTTACACCATAAAAAATTCAATAGGGTTTGTAAAAAAGGTTAAAAACATTTCTCCTCGTAATTTACTCATGGTTTCTTTTGATGTAAAATCATTATTCACCAATGTCCCAGTGGAGGGTGCATTAAGATGTCTAGAAACCAGACTTCGCGAATTTCATTTCTCTTGCATCGAAATTGAGGAGCTAATTTCTCTCACTCAACTCTGTTTGAAACAAACACATTTTGTTTTCCAAAATAAATATTACAAGCAAACTGAGGGATTAGCCATGGGAAGCCCCCTCAGTCCCATCCTGGCTGATATCTACATGCATTATTATGAATCAAAATTGTTTGAAACTTTAAACTTCCCGGCATGGTTCCGCTACGTAGACGATACTTTTACCCTGTTTGAAGGTAATAAAGATGATTTAAATAAAGTTCTTTCAACAATGAATTCTATTGATCCTGCTATTCAGTTCACTTTTAAACTTGAGACTTGCAATTCTCTTCCGTTTCTCGACATTCTGGTCACACGTAACACATCCAACTTCAGTACTACAGTTTACCGTAAACCTTCATCGGTTTGCCTTCCACCACACTTTAAATCATGTCATCCGACTAAACAAAAGTTAGCTTCATTTTATTCCTATGTTTTCCGTGCTCTTCAAGTTTGCTCCTCCAAACTAGCCCTTGATGAAGAACTAAATTATTTAAAAGCAATAGCTATTGACAGGGGCTTTTCACCCAACATTATTAATCAAGCAGTTAAAAAATTCTCATCTCAACACACTAAAAGCCACACTCTTATTTTAGGAGATTATAAAAATTCTGTTGTCATTCCCTTCTTTCCATCAATTAGCTATAAAGTTGCACATATTTTGCAGAAATTTAACTTTCGGGTTGTTTATTCTCCCATCAATAAAATTCCAACTTCTATACTCAAGGACCCCATTCCGGATATGAATTCCTGGGGTATTTATAGGATTCCTTGCCAGTGTGGTTTAATTTACATTGGCCAAACTAAGAGAACCTTAAAATTTCGCGTCAAAGAACATGAGGCATATGTTAGAAAAAAGGAAACACAGAAGTCTTCTGTTGCTCAACATTGCTGGTCCGAAAATCACACTTTCAATTTTTCTGCTGCCAAAATCATTCAAAAAACATCTTCCATTGAGAACTGGATTTTCTAGAGGCATTTCACATTCATAAAAATCTTTCTGTTCTAGTTAATGATCCTAATTCCAATCCAAATTTGCCTTCGGCTTTTAGAGGAATTATGTTTTAGTTCTGGTTTCGCCAACAGATGGCGCCACTTGCTTATTCTTGTTCAGGCTTTCTTATCTTATCTAATCATTATTTCCTATCTTGTTCATTTGCGGTTTTGCAGCTGAAGATGATGGTTCGGTAAAACCATCGAAACTAGTCCTGTGAAAATTTTGTAGGTATAACGCTGATTTTTGTTGTTTGACTTCTGAATTAGTATTTATTCGGCGTGTTATTGTGTCTTAATAATGAGTATTTTAATAACCTTTTGAGGTATATTTTACCTAAAGAAACTTTTGTCCAACTGAAAACATTGCTTTTAGGTGCACATATTGCTGTATTATTATTTAATTCAAGATATGTAGGACTTTTACCTATTTTCAGGTATATAGAAATAGAAATTAATCCCATTATGCTTGAAAGCTACAGGGGAATAGACAAACAGCGAATTCAGAAATAGAAACGCCAATCACTACAAGCAACAAACTTAACCAGAAAAATGCTAAAAGAAATCAAAATTAGTTAAAAATGAAGTAAAAGAGGCCCTAACATACAAATACGGGGAGTTTTAAAGGTCTAAAGTGACTGCAAAATTTTTTGTGCTGTATTAAAATATTTTAATGCATTTTCTGAGAAATTGTGTTTTTCGTTACTTTTGATTGCGATTACATTAATTTCTCAAAATGTATTTAGAAATTTTGCCAAAATGTTTTATTCATCTTTAACTGTGTTCTGTAGCAAAATCTGACCTCTTTGTATTTATTTTTGTATTTATTGACAGTATTTGAAAGAAAAGAGGATTTTTTTGTTGTTTTAATTTTGAGGTTTTGTACCAAGTTTTGAATATTTCAAAACATTTTATAAGTACTGCAAATCTTTTGCTACAGAACACATGTAAGTATGTTATTTATATACTGTGTAAATATTCATTATAATTTATTTTAGGAGATCTGGCGTAAATGAAAATTTTCACTAAATATTGCCTATATTTGAAAAATTAATGAAACGTTCTATAAAATTCCATTTAAATTCATAGTTTTATATCCCATCTTACTCAAAAACATGTGTGTTTAATTAAACTTTTATGTATTTAAAAAAAAAGAGCTTTGTATGTAGGCACATACCTTAAGAGAAGGTATGCGTTTGTTTTATCAATTGGTAACTGTATGCATTAATTTTATTTATTTATTTAATAACTGTTACTCGAAATCTTTCCTGAATGCAGGTTCTTATCCATCTTTCTCCATCCTCGAATATTTTAATCTGATTTTCACTCACGTTTTAAAAATGAAGACAGGAAAGCTTTTTAATGCATTTATTCTAAAGCCGTATTTTTAGTTTGAAATCTAGCTTAAATTTCTCGTATTAAAGCATAAAAATATAAATCTAAATAAAAATGCCTAGTAAAACATATAACTTCAATTTGTTACCAAACCAGTTTACTAAACTTAAAATTTGTGAAGTGGTTGTTTTTTAGCTAAACTTTGCTGAAAACTAGTACTTTGAACCAGGTTCAAATCCCGGCGAATGACCTGGCTACATTAGAGTTTTCGTGTTTCTGTAACGTGAACTTGAATACGAGCTAACTTCTCTTCCAAAGTTCTTTTCTCGTGTTCTTTGCCATACTTTGGTTTATGTGATTACGACAAAGCACGCTAGGGCTATTTCCCTAAGGGTTATGTCAGATTATTTCAATACGGTAAGAGTTCAAGGGGTTATCTGTCTAACAGAAGGGATGCCTTCGTGGAGGAATTTCTGAGGGAAGCTGGCTCGTATTCACGTTTCACGTGAGAAGACCATGAAAATCTACAATGAGTCCAGCCTGTTCACCTAGTTCAAAACCAACCCATGCCGAACTACTGTATCCAGCGGTCAGCTGAACTGCCACTGTTGGGGTCCATCTCTGCCTTAAGGGGGAGAGTTTCGGTTGGATTGGTTTGCTTGACTATGGCAACGCACGTTAGGCTATCTACTCTTAAGGGAAATAATGCCTTTGTGGAGGATTTTTCTAAGGTAACTCGCTCATATCCATGTGAACCATGGGAAAAACCCCAAAAACTTATATAAGGGCAACCTATTCTCCTGGAATCGAAAGCAGGTCGAACTACAAGTAGTTAGCAACTTAATCGCTCGGCCGTTAGTAGACCTATGCTTTGCCACAGTACAAATAACCAAATTTAGAGGTCTCCGCGAACCCTTATCGTACAATACCTACTGAAAGGTATTACTTATAGTGAATGTAAAGAGTATTCATACAGTAAGTGTTGTGATCTAAAAATGCCTCCTTGATAAAAACTATAGACATAAATTCCACAATAAGTAATTAAATAATATGTATAATGAAATATACTTTAACATTTTTTACGTGAAATTCATGTGATTATAAAAGCATGCATAAATAAGATATTTACAAAATAAAAACAGCCCATCATCTTATGCTGTAAAAGGTATTCGTACATTATACATAATGTTGAATATTTTCATAAATATATTTAAATTAATACGTTGTAGGATATGCTTTAGCATGAACAACGGCTTCGAGTCTCCTTTTCATACGCTCGGAGTTTGATTAAAAGTTTGAATCTGGCAACACAAAAACAAAATCTTTATGTTGGATGTATAATAACGAAAATAAGATGTCTATAAAAGCAAGAGTCATTTCACAGTGAATTTTAAAAGCGATAATGTTGGGATTCCTTAGCTATTCTTCGGCGAGGTAAGCCCCATCAGTGACCGAGACGTTAAGACACTGAATGCTAATACTATTTGACCTTGGTTTAGTTCAATCCCAGGAGGTCAGGCTGGCTGCATCGTAGGTTTTCGTAGTTTTACCATCAGGAAGTCTTTCGAGAAGGCATCCCTTCGCTTAGGCAGATAGCCCTTGTGGCTTTGCCATATTCGAATAACTTAAGCTAGCCTATCTCCCGCGATTTCTGTGATAGCTTGGCGATTACTTGAATAAGAGATTTACAAAAACAAATGATGGTCAGCTTATCTGTCTGATTTGCTAAAATGTACTGACTAACATTTCCAAAATTCCTGCTAATCTTCGGCGTCATTAACCCCCCCCCCCGAATTAAAAGGCAACCGTCTTTTTCTTTTAAAAAAAAGCAACGAAATGTTGGCTTCACAGAAACCTGTATCAGCAACTGCAAAACCACTGACGAAAAAGTATTGGAAACTTGCTATCTGATAAGTTACCGTAAAGCTCAAGTTAGTGAAACTCAAGCTATTGCAGAGATTTTTATTAAACCTTGTAAAACTGATACTGTCAAGTGCCAGCTTGATGAAAATTTATTAAGTTTGTCTTTAGCTTTCTTTCATTTAATAACACAGTTGCTAATCGAATGAATTGCACTATACATGATCTGAATGAAATAGTCATTATACTGAACACAGTGTACCGCATTCGCACTACTAATGGATTAACTGACTAACATCCCGGTTTAGTAGTTTTAATATATTTGTTTGTTACTTTTATTTATATAGCTACCAGGAGGACTTTCTTTGCATTACTAGCAAACTCATCAGAAGCTAGAATGCTCCTGACAGATAGTAAAATATAGCTGTTAAATCTTTCCAACGAGTTCTTTTCATTAAATGAAATACCATGGGAGAACTATATAGATGTATTCATTGATGATGCAACACAATGATGGACTGGCAGTTATTGCCAAATAAAAGGTAAAGCAATGAACTGTAGCACCAGCCATTGTTTTCTTCATAGACATACACTAGACTGGAGAAGAATGTCTTCTGAGCTTATGTTGAATATTGTCATGCATTATATATATATGTAATAATTCCGGAAGCATAGAATAGGAATCAGCTTGCAGTCGTCGTGTCTAAAGGCTTTTTATTAAAAACATTAAAATTTATATAAAACCGAAAACTCGAATCTCAAATGTACCAGAATTTTGCCTACCCATTTTCGAAACACTTGGAAAAAAGAATAAAATATAACATAGAACTTTGTATTATGTACATTGAAATTAAAAAATAATAATAAACAAATTGTTCTAAAATCAATATATGCTAATCCGAAATTCAAAAGCAAGTATAAACAAAGAGCAAAACTAATCGTCATTTAAACAAAACTAAAAAATTGGGAAGTCTCCGTTTATGCTACACTATTAATACTAAGAAAACGGAAAACTGTACGTAGAGATTTCTATAAATAAAAAAAAAAAAAGTCAAATCTGAGCCTTAAACAGCTAAAAACTTTTTGAAACAATAATTGAAAAAAATTGAAAAACGCAAACTTACTGAAATCTTAACACGATCTTCTATGAGTAATCTAAGTGAATTCTAAAGATAAACTTTTTTAACTTTATAAACAAACTGTGCTAAAGAAAGTAGAATTCAAACTTGCTCTGGAGAAGCCGAAATTTTGTAGTTAGTTTTGTTTAAATGACTATTAGTTTTGCTCTTTATTTATACTTGCTTTTGAATTTCAGATTAGCATATATTGGTTTTAGAACATTTTTTTTTATTTCAATGTACATAATGTAAACTTCTATGGTTTTTTATTGTCATTTTGACAAAATGTTATATTTTATTCTTTTTTCCGTTTCGAAAATGTGTAGGGAAAATTCTGGTACATTTGAGATTCGAGTTTTCGGTTTTATATGAATTTCAAAGTGTTTAATAAAAATTTGATGAAATCTTTTTATGGTTTTTGATCTCAAATGGACCAGGAGAAGGAAATATATTAATCTACTTTTATGAAGCTTTAATTCATTTTCCTTGATGAGTTCTGAATTATAGTTTCAATAAAAGATTAATTTTTATTTGTATAATTTTGTGTACTTTCACTCTCGCATTTTTATTTTTCGAGTTTGTTCTACTATGAATTCTTTCTTTAAGTGGATTTGTTTTGATATTGTGTTAAACCTCTTATACACGGTTGCAATTATTATGTTATAGAGGAATTGCCTTGCATTTATTCCAATTCAATAATAAATTTAATTACTTTATTTTTATTCTACTTCAATCCTGCAGTTATAGCGCAGGACGGGTTTAAAAAAAATTTTAGTTATAATTTCAGCTTATTTTTATATTTCTTTATATATATATTACCAATGGCGGGCACTAACCATTATAGGCGTTGGCCACTGCTAAGGATTGGAAGCGATGGTCACTTTATTATGGATGCACGTAATAGGTAGGTCACCGTTGCTTTCTACGGAACAGACAATTTACGTCCATGGAATAGACAATTTACGTCCATGAAACAGATAATTTACTTCCTAAGGAACAGATAATTTACTTCCTAAAGACTTCCTAAGAAACAGAATATTTACAATTATAATCCCATTTGGGCGGCTATTATAATTATAAAAAATTGCGAAGCAGATTCTTAAAATTAACCTGTGAAGATGTAAGAATCCACCATGAGATTTTTCTCTGCAGTACACTTACTTAATGTGGTTGTCTCCATAAAGAACGTTGGAATATTTGTTGGAACTGTGTTCAGAGGTAACAGCGTTTTGGATGAACCATAATCCCACTCTTCTGGGGGAGGTTTTAAATTATGTCATGCATGCAAAACTTGTGTGTTATGAATGTAATTTTATAAAAAAAATGTTGATGCAAACACCAAGGTGTCTGGAAGTTTATGTACTGGTTGAAACATGCGAATAGGAAAATATGGATAGCTCCCCTCATAACGAAATGCTTCTTGAATGAAAAATAGCAAGAAAATTAAAGAAAAATATAGAATAACATTCTGGCCAATCTCGAAGCTTGGAAATAATTCAGACTCGCTTGTACATTATTTTCCAAAAGCTTAAGAGAAGGTATTTGATGAATTTAAATTTGTATTGAATACGTTTACAGTGGTGGGGGTGACTGCCTTACTTAAACTCAGCGGAGTACAATTTTCTCGTAGATTTGACATGCCACAGAGAACTGGAAATCACGTTTATAAACTAAGGTCTACCAAAGTTTTGGGTGTGTTGTATTTAAAAAATGAATTCAAAATTTTATCCGAAAAAGCAAATATTCTTGCAGCTTTTCACAATTACTTATCTTGGGGAAGCAGTATTCTCCTCCTATTCAGATTACATATTAAAAGAAGAAAACGCCGCTTAAAAACAAAGCATACCTAATGTCTGACTGACGAAAAAGCTATTCCCTGGTATCGTCATTAATTAAACCTAAAATTAGAAAATAGTGAAAAAACGTTTATGCGCTGTTTCACACTGTGGTTTCCAGAAGTTAAGCACGTGGCGGTAAAACCAACAGAAGTAAAATTTTAATTAACACCAAATTGCAGATGACGATAGCAGATATGTTTATGCATAAGAAAACAAGCATTATGTATAAAGATGAAAAAATATTTAATTTTCGTAAATTATATGATGACGTCACATTTGGGTCAACCCAAATGTTGGTTGATCTTTACATTATGGTAACTTGGCGTTTTTTTGGCGAAACTTTGGCGACCAACTCTCCTACAGCAACCCTCTATTTTTTTTTCCCCGCCGCCATTTTGTCTTCACGAAGTAAAGACATGTTTCTTTTCTTTTTTATCTACTGAACACTTCTTCCAACAATCTACTAGCCGAATTACACTTATGCTAGACATTTTATCTAACAAAACTGCTTAATCATGACAAATATTCACTGCAAAATTGGGAAAAAGTGCACAATACCATACTCCTTACGCGTTTTTCAAAATAACACATAGCCCACCAGCGGCCGAGCGGTAAAGTCGCTGAACACTGGTAGTTCGGTCCGAGGTTCGAATCCCGCGAACGGGCTGGCTGCATGGGTGTTTTCGTGGTTTTCCCCATGTGTAACGTGTATACGAGCCAGTTTCCCTTAGAAAGACCTCCACGAAGGCATCCCTCCCCTTAGGCAGATAGCCCTAGTGTGATTTGCCATAATTAAATACACCAACACACACCAAAATAACACATACACATAAACCATGTACACGCCGACTTATTTTTACTTAAAAAAACATCCCAGAATTACACAAAAATGGCATTGCGCACACTCTTCACTATATCCATGTACACTGGCTTTTTTCTCATAAATTAGAAAAATTTCACGAAAATGCATAACAATTTTCTGAATCTTTAAACCCGGTAAAAAGAACATATATGAAATTACCTGATCGTGAAAAATTATATACCCTTTCCAAATATGAACATTTCCCCGTATAAAATAAATAAAATGTCCAAAAACTTTTACCTCTACATTATCTATTATATTACAAACGTCACTAACTAATTCATACCGCAAACATTACAAATGGTGGTGTATTTAATTATGGCAAAGCACACTAGGGCTATCTGCCTAAGAGGAGGGATGCCTTTCGTGGAGGACTTTTTAAGGGAAACTGGCTCGTATACACGTTACACATGGGGAAAACCACGAAAACACCCATGCAGCCAGCCCGTTCGCGGGATTCGAACCTCGGACCGAACTACCAGTGTTCAGCGACTTTACCGCTCGGCCGCTGGTGGGCCCCATTACAAATGGTTACAAATACTTAGTGTCAAATATTTAAATTATTTCCATGCACGTTTACGCAAATTACTTTACTTCCACCTTACATTTAGAACAATGCATAAAAATAATATCCTCAAATAATTAAAAATACTAACTTACCTATTCTTCTTCAGAATCTTTATTTAATTTTCGTAAATTATATGATGACGTCACATTTGGGTCAACCCAAATGTTTAACTTATAAGCCTTTTCTGCAGTCTGGAGATTATCCCTTTTTATAATCATATGCTAGTGCATGTTTAACAGTCACTTACCAACTGTTGGTTATTCTTTAACTAACGGTTCCCATTTCTTTTTTTCCCACAACTTGGTTACACAGACGTCTTCATAGTTGCAAGAGAGCGCGAGGTGAGTGGGAATAAGTGTTGTGTCTAATGGAATTGCGCGACTGTGATTTTGAGCAGAATGATATAGCGCTACTAGAGTTATTGCCGCTGTATGGTATGGTTAAAACGTACTCCTGCGCTGCCCAGATGAAACAACTTCGGGCTGTTGTCAACTAGGAGCTGCGAGTAGTTACAGGTAAGGGCGAGTGTATTTTAGCAAGCTCTAACCCTCCTACAGTGCCAATTTATTGAACGTTACCAACAGACTTAAAGCCAAAAATCTAAATTAATATGAACAATATCTTTGAGATAATACAAACTCTGGTTTCAAGAAACTGAAAATTGGTGATAAAAGCCAAGTCATAAATAACTTCACCCAAGACAATGTTGTTACCTTTCGATTAAGTTTCGGTTTACTTTTTGAGTTCTTAGCTGATAGCATTTGCTTGTTCTGCTAGTGGTAATTTTTGTACTGGTATTTTAATGGTTACCTTCGTTTGGAAGTTTTCTTTTTCCGAGTGCGATAGTCTCATTATGTCAGTTCTTTCTTGCTGCTGTTTTGAAATTTTACTCTTTTGCTGCCGTTTCCGTTGTTTCCTAAATTTTTGGATTATTCTCCTGTATTTTTACTTGTTTTGTTTAACATGCCATGTTAACTAAGTTTATTGTAGAATGCGTTTTAAACAACGTAACTTTTACGTAATTTTTTAACCATTTTCAGTTTTTCTGTCTTTAATGAAAATTATTCCTAAATTTAATATGTCAAATGTAAATTTTAAATCTTCTTTTAGTGTTTATAAAATTCTACAACACAGTTTCCCAATGTGGGCGCTGAGAAGGAGATGTAAGAGACAGAGAAGCAAGGTGGCAATATGTACAGTTCGGAAATTGACTACTTAAATAATATTAAACAAAATTTAGATATTACTTAGATATTTATTTGATGATCACTGTCATTGATTATAAGCTTCATTAAATATTTTCGTCGGTCACACATTTTTGCAAGGATCACGATCATGTATCATGATTTCATTTCAGTAATATCTCTTGGCAAAGCTGATAACAAACCTTATCAAGTCTATCCGTCACCCAAGTAGGTAGAAGTTGTAATATGTGTATAAAAATTTGTTTTGTTACAGGAGAAAGTACAAAATACTAGTTAAAAATTATGAATACAAAATGCTCAAAATATGACTGCAAGTATATAAAGGAAGTGATAATTGGTACGCGTGTAAGATATTTTCTCCCTCCTTACCGCGTGCCTTCCTGTTGTAATTTGAAGCACGTCCGACTGGCAATCGAGAATTCCGGAGTTAAAAATCCTAGCGACAACGTTGCATAATTTTCACGTCTCTTGCTCCGAAATAAAATATCTAATGGTGTATACGCGCCTAAGTGTGATGCTTTTTCAATGTAAGTTACTGCGTGGGCTATAAGCAGGAACCTGTGTACAACTTGTCATAATAGTAATTTAAAATATTTTGACCCATTTTGGTACTATTCTGTTTTGAGGGGCGTAAGAAAATTGCAGCGAAAATGTATGCGCAAAAGCGCCAAATCTAGCAAACGCGCCCATTTAACAGCGCGCCAAATCTAACGTACGCGTTGATTTCAGATTGCGTAAGTTTATATAGTTCTATATTTCTTAAGACGTCATTGAAATACTAGTTTAATTTTTAAATCCATTTTTGATTTTATATCCTTTTTTGATATCCTATGGATTTAACAGTTTGGGAATTGCCCATGACAAAAAGTCGGCAATAGAATTTTGGGTAAAGTGCAGAATCATCCACTGCTTGAAGCATTTTTAAGAATTTTGCCTATACTCGGTATCCATGTACACATGGACTTCTTTTCACTTAAAAAAAAAAAAAAAAAAAAAAAAAAAAAAAACAGAACTGCACAAAAATGGCACTCACCCTTGACTTTATCTATGTACACATCGACCTACTTTCACTTAAAAAGTAAAAGAAAATTGACAAAAATCCAATTGTTTTTACCCTTGTAAAAAGCGGCAAACAAATAAGTGGGCGATCCTGCACTTTACCGAGAATTTTTTCAAAGAAAAGGCATCATTCATTATAGAATACTATGCTTGAACAATCAACGAGATGAAATTATGCTTGCGATATGTCGGTAGCGAAATAGCTACCGACATATTGCTAGCGATATGTCGGTAGCGAAATAGCGATGCAGGCATCCATTCAGTTATGTTTAGCAATTTTTATATAAATTATAATAATGATCTGAAATAGTTATTTACTCTTATGCTTCCATTCAGTCATGTTTAGCCTTTTTCATATAAATTATAATAATAAAAAAGTATTATATGAAATTAACCTTTCATCTAAATTAAAACATCAATCTTAGATAGTTACTATTATACTTCCTTTCTTGCCGCAGTTATTAGAGTTGCCGCAATTCTTTTTGGCAGCATTGGCATCAACAATAATTTGGCGTCTTTTTACGGCCCTTGAAACCGAATAGTACCAAAATGGGTAATCGTAATCAGGTTTTTTTACTTTATAAGTTTTAATCAATCTGTTTTCATATTTTTTACTAATTATTTCTATTTTAATTGTTATCAATCATTAATCAATTAATTATGATTATTAGTTTATTATTATTAAGTTTCAAGTAATTAGTTTGATAATAAATATCTAAAAATCTCAATGCCTACTCATTACGTTCAAGGGACACCTAATATACCTTTCGTTATTGCAAGGATAGAAAACGCTCAACAGACTCGAAGAGGCGGTTGAGTAAAAACAGCTGCGAAAAAAGGTCGGTAATCCAAAAGAGATTGGGAAACTGCTACACAGCAATTCAGCTTGTGTCTTCTCGGTTTCATTACTCGGAACAATGCATACCCAGAATTGGATATAATTTTAAAAGTTGCTAACTCTGCATCTGATTTTTCATCTGTTGAAGAGAAATCTTAATATAGACCCCAAATTGCCTATGAACATCAAAATAAAGTTCTTGTTTCCAAATTGTAAAATCTCCTACTTCAGTCTTCTAGTTCTACTGATAATCATAATCTTCAAACTTGTAATACTAATCCTGTAGTCAGCATTACTCTCTAGGAAGATTGAAATAATGTATTAAAACGTAACTTCAGTTTGTTCACTAGTGGTGAGAGTAAGATAATTTAACACAGGTAATTCGATTCGGTCTCAAATCTCGATAAACAGGCTGACTTTGTGAGTGTTTTTGCCGTTGTTCCCAAGTATAACGCTAATACGAGCAAATTTTCCTTAAAATTTTCTCCACGAAAGTACCTCCACGTGTGTTTCGTTCTTCGCATTTCACGCAAAACTCACACATGTACGATTCGTTTTTCTCTTTTTTTCCATTAGTCTTACACGAGTCACTGAATAAGTCACCTAGACACTACATGCATTTGCTACAGTAATACGGGTACTCGGTGATTTAGGTAAGGCGATCACCTTATACTTGGCGTTTATCTAACAAAATTCAAGATATCTGTGAAAATACTAAACAGGATTCATCATCCGTATCATCTGACCCGGTATTGGTTTATTTAATTACGGCAAAGCCTCGAGGGCGATCTGCCTAAGGGAAGGGATGCGTCCGTGGAACAAGCTCGTTTGGTCTTCCTAAAGGAAAAAGCTTGTTTGGTTTGGTTTATGTTATTACGGCAAAGCTTCGAGGGCTATCTGCCTAAAGAGAGAGATGACTTCGTGGAGGACTTTCTAAGGGAAACTGTCTCGTATACACGTTACACATTTGGAAATCCACGAAAATGCCCATGCAGCCAGCCCGTTTGCTGGATTCGAAACTCAGATCGAACTACCTGTGTTCAGCGACTTTACCGCGTTGCGGCTAGTGGGCCCCATCTGACCTGGAAAGTCCTGGATTCGTAATTATATTCGAGGTTGGGCCATGGATTAAAAAAGGGTTTTTAGACGAGTGCTTAGGAAAGCAGAAGTGATATATATATATGTAAAAGAAATGACAGCTAAGCCTGCCAAACCATAGTAATATTTTTACTCGTATACCAGCATTTTCGAAGAAAATTATGTAACTTTTAGAATCTTGAAAGGTAATTTCTTTAACTCACCGTCTCATTATCTACGTTGTAAGTGTTGAGAATATTGGTTTCCACAAAACATGACTCCACGTTTGCTAAAAACAATCAACTTTATTAACACAGGCACAGGTAGAAGCTAAGCCAGCACCTCACAGGTAATTGAGGTATTGCTGAACAACTTATTCATCAAAACACAGTAGCTACCACATGATACTCGAACCTCACAAAACTCATGGTAAAGGCAACGTGGTGTCAGCTGGGAGCGCGGGCAGCTATTACGAAACAATGTGATGTCAGCTGGCGGCGCGCGCAACACAGTATTCCCCCAGCGACACAATCATGAAACAAAAGAGGCTGATTATAAGATTCCAATAAAAGATACACACATTCGAATAAAAGTTATACTTTAAAAAACACACTGAAATGTTTATATAAAGTACAATATATATAAATAGTGGTATACAAGTAGTAATATAATTTAAAATTCTCAATGAGATATATAACGATACCATGCAATATTATAATTAAATAAAAATAATGAAAAGTTACTAAGAATTTTAGACAACTCCTAAGCACATGCAAAGAAAATTAATATAAGTATTTATACGCTATAACTTCTATAGCAGATAAACAAGAGAAGAATATTCAATTATATTACAGCGATCAGTCTTTTGAAAAAATGAGCACGATGTCCAGTGTAGTTATTCGTTTTAGAACAGTGTTTGAGTCTTCACAGACTTTTGGTATGGAATCTGAGGAGTTACATGTGTATCTATACTTTCCGACAACATATACGCTGGTTTTAAGCAATCGTTTGAAGTTGTAATATTTTTGTTCTTGACCTCAATAATAAAACTTTTGTCCATTTGTATAATAACGGCTTGAGGTCTAGTATAAGGAGAAGTTAGAGAAGGGTTAACGAAATCAATCCCTAGAAATACATGAGAACATGTTTGGAGTGCTGGATTTTTACATAAATTGATGGCTGAACATGCATAAAGCTTGGAATTGGTCTAACTGAATGCATGACTGATCGAAGCTGTGAAGCATAAGATTGAGAGGGAGGTATCGAATTAGTAACATTCAGCATATCTGAAGATAATCTAGTGTGGTACCGTAAACAAGTTCGACACGTGCAGCATGTATATCCTTTTTAATGGTAGAGCTTAAACCCAATAAAACTATTGGCAGAATTTCAGTCCATTTCGAATTGTTATGAGCCATTATTGCATTTTTAAGCTGCCTGTAAAATCTTTCAATCAGTCTATTGAATTGGGGATTGTAAGCAGCAGTTCAAATGCAGTGTGTACCTAAAACCTTCTTCGAGTCCTTAAATAAATGAGATTCAAAATTTCGGCTTTGATCAGTTGTTATTCATACGGAGTAGCCAAATCTAGCTATCCAGTTATGTAGTAACACTTTACTACATAACTGTAGTAACACTTTACAAATACTCCGAGCTGACATGTCAGTAGTAGGTATAACTTCTGGCCATATGGTAAAGCGGTCAATAATTGTCTTACAATAACTATTACCTTCCGATAGTGGAAGAGAACCAACGAAACCAATATGGATGTATGCAAATCTTGCATCAGGCAAGGGAAAAGTTCCCAAAAAGGTGATTTTAAATGTCTATAAACTTTAGAACGTTGGCCCTCTAAGCAAGAGTGAACAGTAGTTTTAACAAATTAGGCCAAAAGTATCGCTTAATGATTAATTTTGTTGAGGCTAAAATGCCAGTATGATAAGGACAGTAAATCTGTTGAAAAGTTTTACAGCTAAAAAGATTCAGGAAGGAATGGACGAAGTGAACTTGTGTCCATATTGCAGTAAAGAGTAACGGTCTTCTAAATTAAAATAATGTTTTTCTACTTTTAAAACTGGGGAATACTGAGATAGAAAATTTTTAGTTCCGGAGTGCTGAAGTTGTTCTTCGGGTAACTTTTAATAATCAATATGCTGATTATCAGAAACTAAAGTTTTTTACCAATTTCTGTGCATCTTGTAAATAATCATGTTCCTACGTGACCATAAATTATTGTTCTTTTGCAAGACTTAGCAGGTTTTATAAAATTCTCCATGCAACAACATGAGGGGAAAATTATGAAAATGAATAAAGGATGTAAAGTATTATTAAATTATTGCCGAGGTATTCAAATTCGTTGCATAACAGCAAACCTTAGAGCGAACAATAAAATCAGATTTCTGATTATCGCACTTAAAATAACTGATCGAAAATTACAGCAAAAAATCATTTCCCAAACTTTGGTTAAGCAAATAATAGATGGTAATTTTATTAATCCTGTCCCATTGCTCATACGTTTCCAAATTTTAAACTATTTTATCAACAAATTTTATATTTTTTATATTATTGGATTCCAAAAATCCTCATTCATCTCAGCAAACATAGATTACTGAATAACCATTAAGCCCTGATTATTGCCTTAGCTCAGCTCACGAGGTTCAAGGCCTTAGGGATCCTTGTCTTCGATGACACCCGAATCACCATCTTTTGTCTTCAATCTCGATTTTTCCATCATAAAGCCGTGAACAAAAGGCGCTGGGAGCGCCAGAAATTTTACTGTGTCTATAGACTCTTAGTGTCTTAATTGGATTCTGCATTATATAGACAGTGAATGGCAATAGTTCGAATAGCTATATATTCAAAACTTACTAAAAATATTTTAATATCAAAAGTTATGTTTATAAATTCTAAACCAGCATTTGAATCATCATTCATGTAAATAATTAGTTTACATTCGTTGTATTCGAATATTTCCTGTTTACACATATACCCCGTACAGATATATATCATAGTTAGCTAAACCCTATTCTTCATACTTTAACTGACATTTTTACTATCAGTAGTATTTATATGATTAATATATTATAATTCCGTTTATCTTTTTTATCATACGTTCCAAAGCATCATCTAGAAATTTTGTCTCCATCGGAGTCTTTGTATTCACTGTCACAATCCAACCAATCAATTCGATTTGTCAAAATATTCAAAACCACACTGAGTATAAATGAATCAGTATGAATTCAATACGCGTTATGGCACAAAGGAATTACCTCATATTCATTTATAGTCAGTATGGTATACATCTTAGTATGAATGAATACCATTTTCATTCATAACGAGATGTATACCATACTGAATATGAATGAATATGAGGTAATTCCATTTTCATTCATACTGAGAACCCCGAACAGTTGTATTCGGTAAGTAAGTTCTTTGTTAGTGTTCAAAATAAAAACACACGAGAAAAATTTAGATGGTAATGTTTTCCGGGAAGAAAATTCACTCAAAAATTCTCATAAAAACAAAGACGTAATGAGAACTTACTGCAATAGCAGAAAAATATATCGAATATCTAGAACAAAACAAAACGTCTTAAGGGGTACTTGCCATTTAAGTCATAGTTTATGCAAGTTAAGCATGGATTACCTAGAACAGCGAAATAAGGTCTAACATTCGGTTTCGGAATTAAAATTTGTTCTGATACTTTATGCTATAGCTTAATAATTTCTAGCGACATATTATTTTGAGATTTTTCTAGATCTGGCAAAATTTCTTATTTAAGATTGTAAATTGAGAAATCTTTTGAAAGAAAGCACGAAAAGCACCTTACTGTGGAAAGAATATTCAATCGGGTAGCCCAAGATAACCTAACCCAAAGCAAGCGAAGTTTCCCACGTCCGATACGATTTATCTTAAGTCACTCTATTGCTTTACAGTTCACGTGTTCTTCATTTTCTTTTGGTTCGGTTTACCTTTTACCATCCTATATAAATATAGGCACCCTACATTTTTCTGAACACTATTTGTCTTACAATAAATTAGTAATTTGCTTTCTTCATGCTAACGCACAGAAATTTAATTTGAATATCTTAAAGTGTAATGCGAAGGAGTTTTGTGTTTCTCTTTAACTTAGGATAGGCGAACGAATAATTCCGTTTATCTTTTTTATCATACGTTCCAAAGCATCATCTAGAAATTTTGTCTCCATCGGAGTCTTTGTATTCACTGTCACAATCCAACCAATCAATTCGATTTGTCAAAATATTCAAAACCACACTGAGTATAAATGAATCAGTATGAATTCAATACGCGTTATGGCACAAAGGAATTACCTCATATTCATTTATAGTCAGTATGGTATACATCTTAGTATGAATGAATACCATTTTCATTCATAACGAGATGTATACCATACTGAATATGAATGAATATGAGGTAATTCCATTTTCATTCATACTGAGAACCCCGAACAGTTGTATTCGGTAAGTAAGTTCTTTGTTAGTGTTCAAAATAAAAACACACGAGAAAAATTTAGATGGTAATGTTTTCCGGGAAGAAAATTCACTCAAAAATTCTCATAAAAACAAAGACGTAATGAGAACTTACTGCAATAGCAGAAAAATATATCGAATATCTAGAACAAAACAAAACGTCTTAAGGGGTACTTGCCATTTAAGTCATAGTTTATGCAAGTTAAGCATGGATTACCTAGAACAGCGAAATAAGGTCTAACATTCGGTTTCGGAATTAAAATTTGTTCTGATACTTTATGCTATAGCTTAATAATTTCTAGCGACATATTATTTTGAGATTTTTCTAGATCTGGCAAAATTTCTTATTTAAGATTGTAAATTGAGAAATCTTTTGAAAGAAAGCACGAAAAGCACCTTACTGTGGAAAGAATATTCAATCGGGTAGCCCAAGATAACCTAACCCAAAGCAAGCGAAGTTTCCCACGTCCGATACGATTTATCTTAAGTCACTCTATTGCTTTACAGTTCACGTGTTCTTCATTTTCTTTTGGTTCGGTTTACCTTTTACCATCCTATATAAATATAGGCACCCTACATTTTTCTGAACACTATTTGTCTTACAATAAATTAGTAATTTGCTTTCTTCATGCTAACGCACAGAAATTTAATTTGAATATCTTAAAGTGTAATGCGAAGGAGTTTTGTGTTTCTCTTTAACTTAGGATAGGCGAACGAACCAAGGAAAGATCTTCCAATGGGTTTTTATTTAAATTAGGTGGATTTTATAAATAGCTCAGAAAGCAGCTTTTGTATTAAGTAATGCCTCAAAAGTTATTGTATTTATTAAGCTGTGATAAATTCTTTATTCGAATGCACACCAGACGAATAATAGTCGCAGCGCAGAAAAAACAAAACAGAAGTGATAGAAATGTTATTATGAAGTTCAAATAAGCCTTTCAGCGAGGGCTGAAGTAGATTTCGAAGTAAGCATGTGATGGGATTCAACTTTGGAACCTCAAGGTCTTAGGACTTTCATAATTCATTTTATTCTATTATGAACTGCAAACCGTTTTCCATTTTATTGCTATCGGCTAAAAAAAGTGTCACCTAGAATGGTCATATCATAGCTAACTATGATATAGTAGTGGTTAACGAAGGCTCACTGTATCCTCACTGGATCTTAAGTAAAAGTGGATCTTAAGCTCACTGGATCTTAAGTAAAAGGCTTGGGCATTTATAAATCCAGCTTATTTGTAAAATAAGAACTCTTAAAATCAGTATAAGCTTTCTAGAGGGGTTAGTGTATGGGAAAGGCTAAGAGACTTTCATATACCATCTCCTGGGATATGAATACCTCATTCTTATTTATTGTCATCTTTGCCTCGAACAGCATTTTATTGCAGTCACTGTTTTAGTTTTGTGCCAGATAGCTGGAAATATCTGTCTTGCGCTCGTCAGTAATTGAAACTCAAGGATTTCCAATTGCTAGCTGGATGTATTACATAACAAAGACACGTAGAAGAAAATTCCTTGAATTCCTTACGTTATATATTTCTCGGTTTCCCATTCACTCCCGTAATAGAATATTAGCCAAGTATCTAATGACTAATTTATACTTCAATCATTCTATATTTGGAGGTGTATACTAAGCTATCCTTGTCTTAGCAAACCTCGTTTTATGAGTGTTAGAATCTAGTTCCAGAGATTTTTTTTTTTTTCAATATAAAAGTCATGTGTAACTGAGAGGACTGACTTCACCTGTAGCCATCTGTTCAAATGCATTAAAAGCTATTTTGAAAATGCAACTTTTACGTAAAACAAAAGCCTCAGAAAGATTGCAAGCTGTAACTAATGTTTCAGACCTCAATAACGGAAGTTACGAATACTTATTTTTAGAATATGTTACAATTGGCAACAAAATTGAGATAACGTCTGTAAAAATTGACTATAGTATTATATAAAGTGTTAAAATTACTGCAGAAAGTGACGCAGGAAAAAGTAATGACATGCCAACATCGATGGAATCTAAGAGAGCACTGCAAATTCTTAGAAAACTATTAAACTGAATTATTCAAAGAAACTATCTTGAGTTTTACAAAATAGAGAATATAATTAAAAAACTGCTGATGAACAATATGAAACAAACACGAATATAACAATTGTTTGGAAACTATAAAATTTCATCAAGATCGTAATTATAAAAATACTTTTATAAGAAATTTAAAATAAATATCAAAATTGAGTAAATAGTTTAATTTTAGCATTAATTTTAATTATTATTTTAGGATTAATTATCTAATTAGTTGTTAGTTATTATTTTATTAGATATGTTTTAAACTGATATCGCAATCTGCAATACATAAATCGTCGTCTATTAAACTCAGCCCTTTAATAAACTCAAATGTGCTTGGCACAAAAATGATTTTAATAAGGGCGGGTACTGAGTTAAGTAATACGTTATAGAGTAATAAACACAGATTATTTGAATACATTAGTTATATTTAGTTCAAATTATTTTTTGTGAATAATTTTGCAGACAGAATAAACACTGAAAAGAAATGTAATATTACACACATATAAAAACTTGATACATTTTTTTCAGAAATTTAATAGTCGTAGTCCTCCAAGTCTCAGAAATCGTAAAAGACATAATAATTGCCTAAAGCGAGGAGCTACGAATAAGAAGAGAATACCAGTACGCTGAGTGTTTTAACATTCTGAACTAGAGCTTAAGTTGTTTTGCTTCTTGAGAGAGTATACGAGGTTTCATTAGGCAGGTGAATCTAATACTCGATTTTTATCAATCCGAAAAACGCTTTGTGGGGTTTTGATTTCAGAAATGAAGTTTATTTCAAGAAATGTTCATATCAATATTTTCTTATATTATAAAATATGTAATCTGTGGATTTTTACCAAACCCCAGTTTTCAAGGTTTTATAAATATAGAGGAATTAATAATACTTCAAAGAAGGTGATGGTGTTTTCGCTGCAGAGGCACCTCTTGAATAATTTACTTTTTTGTTTGTTAAATGGGTGTAAAATTCCCCGCATGACGTTAACTTTCAAAGCAGTAATACCACAGGAAGTTTTCTCTTTTCCTCCGGTTTAGCGTTACTGTTTTCAACAAAAAGCTTGTTTTAAATATACGGTTTCTTATTCTGTGTCTTTAATTTCTGATGACTAATTCGTAAATTAGTAGATGTGTAGATATGTATTGTTAGCTTATCTCAGATATTAAGCTGCAATCTGAAGAAGAGAAACATACTGCAATACATTTTTAATTTTACTTTTCTTTTATATTTTTAATATTTGAAAATAACTTTTGATATTTAACTATTCCGAAGGGTTAGAATACTATCTGAAGTTTTTTTGTCACTGCTGCACACTGAAATTTAAGTCATACTTTACAAGCATAGAGAAATTAATATAACTAATTTTTAACAAGCCCAGTTTCCATAATTTATATAACTCTGAACTTTTTCAGAATTGCTTGACAACTAAATTTTTTTTACCATGATGTTACTATGGCATAGTTTTAAAATCTCATAAAGAATTAATTTTAAATGCGCTCAGTCAATTTTAGTTTTTAATAGAAATTCGGAGTCTTGATGCTTTACGCTTTTAACCTGGAAAATACGGATTAATATAAAATACATAAATTTAAAATAATGAAAGAACCATATAAAAAATTGTAAAAGAATATCGGATAATTTAAAAGGAAAATTCTTTACAACAGATTTCATTTAGATTCCCTTCGTATAAGATTTATTATCTTTTTTGCTTCAATATTTTTCCGCGCTGATTCAAACATCAAACTTTGAACTCATTGCTCGACAAAAAATTAATAAACAGTAATTTGAAAGTTCAGAGAAGATATCCTTTCATCTTTTCACTAAAATTTGATTTTGAGGATATATTGTTTAATCTCCCAAAGTCAGTAAAAATAAAAAAATCACCCACTTCTTCCTGTTTCCAGCAAAAGGTTCAACGCACCCTATCGGTGACCTCACTACTCACAACGTCAGCGTTGCGAATCCTTTTAAAGCTTCTTTAAAACGGTTTGCCCGATGAGACGAATTTTGGAATATTTTCTCGAATATAAATTTCGGCTTTGAACTTTGCCGAGGAGTTGTTTAAAACAGTCAATTAAATCATTCCAGATTTAATCAGTGTCATGTTCGAAGCTGTTATATAACGAAGTTCTAAATTATCTTTACTAGAGAAATCTTACCAAGCATTAAGAGCTGTTTGTAATATATAACTAAGTAGTGAGACGAAATCTGACTTCATTTGTAAAACTCAGATAGTTCTGAATGAGTAATGCATCGGACCGAGTCGGTAAACGCTTCTGATTCAAGACAAATTAATTCAGCCGTTTCATGGACTGATTGGAATCGGTTTTGTTTATTGGTTCAATTTTTTCCTACTCGGTGGTAATATTTCGAGAAAAGATTGATTGTCTAAAATGCTTATGCTTCGTTGTAATAAGACTGTGGCAAGTTGCTTTTAATCGGCATAGTAAATTTTTGCCGCGTTTGGTCTAGACGTCTTGAAAAAAAATGTATATTTTAAAAAATTATATATTTTTAACTTTCTAAAAATTCAAAATTCTTGCAAATTCTAAAATATCATTATGCAAAATATCATTGTAATCAAAGCCAGTGTTCCTAAATATTCTAATTAAATTTGGAACCTAACTACATAATTAATTAGATTTGATGAAAATTTGAAAAAGTTTCCAAACTTCAGAAAATGTATATAGTATTGTTTACATGTGAAGATGAACTAGATTAGCTGTTGACATGCTACTACATGTGAGTATGCGAGCAACTTTAAATTTCAAGGACAGATATTTTTGAGGAGTTTGAATTTACAAATTAAAACTTTAAAATTATTGAAAAAGAACATTTCAATTAGCTAAAAGACGCGTTTTGGAAAGTTCTATTTATAGAGGAAAGTATGTAATTGAAATGATGCAAAGCTGGAATTTCGAAAGCAGGGCTAGATTTACAAAACGGGTGAAAAGTCTTATAAAGCCTCTTCTTCCCTCTGTTTCTTGAGCCCACCAGCGGCTGAGCGGTAAAGTCGCTGAATACTGGTAGTTCGGTCCTAGCTTCGAATCCCGCGAACGGGATGGCTGCATGAGTGTTTTCGTGGTTTTTCCCATGTTGCAACGTGTACATGAGTCAGCTCTCCTTAAAAAATCCTCCACGAAGATATCTCTACCCTTGGGCAGATAGTCCTCAAGGCTTCGCCGTAATCAGATGAACCAAACCAAACCTCCAATTCATTTCAATGGAGTAGGTATCACTGATGCGAATCATTTAAATTTTAGGAAACCGCCTAATTAGTTGACTATTTTTAAGTTTTAATAAGACTATTGTTTAAGTTTATTTCGTATAGTTATAAACAAAAGCTTATACATTTTAAAACATAGTCTTCTTTGTTGGGAGGGGGGAATTGAAGTAAAGCGAAATACCTAAATATTTCTCATTCACTTTATTACAAACTTTATTTAAATAAATAATAGAGTTCAGAACCAAAAAATTACAATTAAATTGTTAATCAATTTAATAGTCAAATACAGGCAGCCGTCGACTTAGCGTCGAGTAGCCTTCTAGAAGATCCGTCGTAAGTCATTCCTGACGTAGATTGGGGATTTATTTTATTCTTTATACTAATAATATGTTACTAAATTATGCTTTTATTTAATATACAGTGTGTATATTTACGTATTATCCTACGATCGTGAAAGCTGGCTACCATTTAAGCCCCAAATTTGCGCCAGTTATTTCTGTGGTAATTCTAAAGGAACTGATGCTTCTTTATTTAATAAATAACCAGTATTCGACCCGCTTCCTAAATAGACTTTCGTCAATTTCTGCTATTTTGTTAGGTTTTGCGATTTTAGCATGTTAGGAAGCACTGTTTAAAATGCTATGAGAACAAACATCCTGCAGGTAATTTTTCGAATCTATTACTATTTTGTCGGCCATATTCAGCTGACCATGTCTTATCCACTGAATACACATTTTTTTTAATTGTAGATCCCTTTGATTTGAAAATAACTCACTGTTTTTCTGTAGTAGGTAGGTATCAAATTCTATTAATTTTATTTTTTCGTATTTCAAGAAAAAGACAGAAATAACAGTCCTTGTTCATGACTGCAAAAGAGGGCCTTTTTCAAGAATCAATTTAAACTACATGAAACGAAAGCACAGATGTTAGGAGTGTGTTATGACGTTACATTATCCATAATTGACGCTAAAATGCGCTGCTTGGCTACAATTTCACGGTCGATGGGATAATACATAAGTTCCAAAATGGATTTAATAAAGCATAAATTTGCGAAACATTTATAAACAATTTATTTGCATACATATTTATGTGTACTGTGTACATACATATTTTATAAAACCGATACATACACTTCTCTATAAATTTCCTTTTAACATGAACAAAACAACGAAAACATATAAACTACATTTTTAATTAAAAATAACAGTTAAGCAATTGTTATTCATTTGGATGGTTAATTGCAACAGGTAATAAAAATTCTGTTTCTCTGTTTGGTTCAATCAGAAATGTTGCCTGTTTTTTTTTTCTTCGTATATTTCCCGGTAACAACTGACTGCTTTTCGAATTTTCATTTCAACTTTAACAAAAAGATCGATGATTTGATCCATATCTCCAGAAAGCTGAACTCCTTGATTTAAATTAGAAAATGCTTCAAATTTATTTACAATAAAATGTTTCAACGATTTTTCCTTTTAATCTTCTTCGTCGTTCCGTTCTTCCTGTAGTGGTTTTTCTCATGTGTAACGTGAAAAGAGCCTGTTTCCCTTAGAAAGTCCTCCAATGAGGCATCTCTTCCTCTAAGCAAATATCCTTTTTATTTTTAGCTATATTCAAATAACGTCCCTACTCAACCTCTCCTTTTCTACAACTAACGTTAACACTGGTACTTCGGTCCGACAGTATACGAGCCTGTTTTCCTTAAAAAGTCCTCCCCGAAGGCATCCCTCCTATTAAATAATAGCCCTCGAGGGCTTTTCCTTAATTAAATAAACCAACCCAAGCCAATGAAGTTTTAATATTCTAGATGCATTAACTAATAGCATTTCCTCTCCCCTCCTAATCTACATCACGCCTATTTGCAGATATTTTGCGTCTCCAGAGTAATCTGTTACTTACTACAACAAGCAAATATTGGAAACTACACAATGTCACCAAAGGTCACATAACGTATTTTATAGCTCCATATATCCAGAAAGAAATCCAACTTTAAAGTTGTATACACATAGCTGCAACGACGTTTTAACGGTCGTTACATTTCATGTATAAAAGATGCATGTATCCATATGCTGCCACTAAAATAAAATGATTTCTATTATTTTGTTTCGTCACAAATCAAGGAATATCTGTATATGACCAATGTAAATAAAAAATATCCTCATATTCACGTGACATCGTGAGCTTCACGTGGTCACACAGTAGCAGAGACTGGCCAGTTAGCATTAGTTTACAAGTCCAGGCTTCGCTAAACAATATCCGTCATCATTGAGAAGGCGAGACATCGATCCAATAAAATACTGAAATACGAGACTTAAATTTTTTTCCTGCCTCTAATTTTATATTTTGAAAAACCTACACCGGAAAACAAATACTCAAAGTTATACTCATTTAAAATATTTTAAAGGTCTAGTTAGCCACACCCCCCCCCCCGAATCTCCGACGAATCGAATAAGCGAACGCGTGAAACTCGCTACGGTATGAATTGCATGGGAAGGTGAATGGAAGACTTAAAAAGTAAAGAATAAATCCAACTTTAAAGTTGTATACACATTTTTGAGACTTGGTGATAAGATTAAACCACGATAAGGTAATAAATATATAATATTAATTAAGGATTAAACGATTATGGATCGATTAAATTATTGTTTTATTTTACAATGCAACTCAAACTTTCCGCAACAACAAGTTAACAAAACAAATCAACTAAGGAAATGAATAAAAAACTTCACTGTAACACAGTGTTGCGGGTAAAAACGTTGTCATCTTTAATAAATATTGTTCAGTTAGATCTCACCGCACATATTTTTCTCCCTTCGCATTTCCTAATATAAGATTTGGATTGCTCCTTGAAAAGGGAGGCTTGGAACACAAACCCCGTTTATGGTTGGATAAATCAAGCTGTGCTTGAAGGAAGGTTATGTTAATCGATTAAATCAAAGCAGATAGAAAGCCATCTGCGTGTGGGAAGGGATGACTTCGTGGAGTACTTTTTAAGGGAAAATGTCTCGTATCTGCGTTCCATGTGCGTAAAACTACGAAAACATTATTGCAGCCAGCCCGTTTATTGGAATTCGAAATCGGGTTAAATAACTAGCGTTTAGCAGCTTTACCGCCTGGCTGATGATGAACCCTGCTGGAAAGAGAAATAAGATGACAAAAATAGACAGCTTTCGGAAGAAAAGGAAAAGAGGATACCTGAATATTTATTTAAAAAGAGACATGTAGTTATGACCAGAACGTGGGTTATTAACTACAGAGCAAAAATTGTTGAAGGGTTGTGGGAAGTTAGTTTACTTATTGAAAAACTTTTCAACTTTTTCACTTGAATTCGACAAAAGAAAAATTAAATACTGAGTCAAAAAACCAATAGCGATAAGAGAAAAAGTATTTACAAATATTTTCAGGCATTCCGACTTCTTTAAGATGAAATATTTAAATTCTTTTAGTAAGTCAGGAATTCTGCTGATATATTATGTTGGACTACTGAAATCTTTTTAGTAGAATAATCTCGAAATTTCTACTTAAGGAGCATCAAAAATATATATTCTTTTCAAACAAGAGTAAGACAGTAATGTTATGATAGGAGGGAGGCAAAATTCACAAGTCAGTGGCTAGGTAATTCAGGAAATTTCGCAATATTTTCTTGGCCTACGATTTACGATAACGAATTTTTGATACATTTGTTCAAAATTTGTATTCATTCGCTAAAATTAAATTCCTTGACAGCTACATTATGATAACCTAAATGTTCCCCAAACCATTTATGAACCCAAACAATTACATGAACCGCTTTATGCACACTTCAATAATCAGTTTGAATGAACTGGTTGGGACCTGCAGAGATATCTACATTCGATACAACGCAAATGAAAATATTTTGTAATAAAGCAGCTATCAACTTGTGCGCATCAGAAGTCTATTTTCATCTAATTTCAGATCGACACAGATCCGGAACGTTTTATTTTCGCAGAGAACTCTCATTGCAGTTTACTACCTATGCGATAAAATACCTTCGATCTGAACTGATTAAATACCATTATCGAACTTCCAATGAAAGAGCGATAGCGATTATCTACGAAAATCTGATAACTCAGATTCATAATATGAATTTAACGAGTGTTATTAAGCAAGCTTTATTTTACAACGTTAGCAGAATTATAATTTACGTAATCTCCTTATCAAAATGAAACGCCAAAAGTATTTATTTCCTTCATTTTGTCAAAGTGTTTCTTCATGCCACCTCTCTGTTTGTTTTACAAAGAAAGCTAAAAATCCTAAATGTATTTTTTAAAACTGCAAATTTTATAGAATACCATATTTTCCCCCTTTGTTCGACTAAATAAAATAAATCAATAGAAACAGATATTGCGTAGCTTTAAAACATTTTCATTTCTTCTTCGCCCTAGGTAAAAATCCGAAAAAAGTAATTGTACATATTATTTATCATATACAATATACATATATGTGTGTGTATATTTTGGATACATATATATGTGTGTGTGTGATGACATGTAGATGGGAAATATGTAGATCAGCTTTTATAGTTCAATTTAACAACAGGCTTTTAATTCGTCATTTTTAATTTTAGTATTTACTCTCTGTATTCTAAAAAATTGCAATAACTTTCCTGGACTGCGTCATTTCTAGATCAATCTATGATACATGGCTTGCGTTGCGCTGATGACGTGGCTAATTGGGGAACTGAACTCGGGATTTTGAGAAATGGGGCTTTTCTAGCTTAGACCGGGATCTTCCTCTTGGCCATCTTCCATATTGGATAAATGGGCTTTTTATCTTTCACGTTTGCTGCCGCTTATATGCTGCTTCACTGTGCTCTCTTCCTATCGTAACAGTCAGTACCAAAAATGTAAATGTCCTGGAAATAGGCGTGATTAGAGTGCCAAGTGAAATGTGGCCACAAATGTCAATTTAAATAAAAGGAATTTAATCCGCCTCGACTGCCAAGTTTCTTAGTTTTTATAACGCAATCAGAATTCTTCTTCTTCAATATCAATATATGTTCTAAGTTATGAAATAGCTACGGCATCAACATTGCTATACATCTTTTTCTCCCCAGGATATAATGCAGAGAACATCGTCAGTCTATTGCGGCTTACTCCAAGTCATCTTATTACATATATAAATACACTGAAGAGCCAAAATATTATGACCACCTACTCAATAACGCATTGAGCGACCTTTGGCCAGCAAAACAGCTGCAACTCGCCTTGGCATGGATGTCACAAGTTCTTGGTAGATGACTAGAGACCACGCAAAGTCGAGATATTCCGACATGGTGGTGTTTGAGCTCTGAGCTGCCGCTCAATGAAATCGCAAATGTGCCCTATCGGGTTAAGATCCGGCGAGTTAGGAGACCAGAAGATTAACTGGAATTCCTCCTTATGCTCCTTGAACTATTCCAACACACTTCGAGGCTTTTGACTCGCGTTGTCCTGCTGTACGATTACATTTCCAGCTAGGAAGACGGATGTCATGTAAGGGAGCAACTGATCCTCAGTTATGTTCATATAGTCCGTAGATTTCATGGTCTGTTCTACCACAACTAAGGGTCCCAGAGCCGCCCATGAGAACGTGCCCCAGATCATAACACCACCACCCTGTGTATGACCTGCTGTACAAGAGGGAGAAACTGTTTTGCTGGAAGAAGGCGTACCCTGACACGACCATCGATGTGATGAATGAGAAATCATGATCCATCCTACCAAGCATCTATCTTCCACTTACGCATGGTCCAATTTCGATGCTCCAGGGCCCGCTGTATGCGTAGTTGGCAATGAAGCTTTGTCAACTGGGACAGTCTTCAACGTCCTTTTTCTTTGATGACACGGGGACGTCTAACATCTTGTCATGTACTGTTGATTTCCCCATCATTTATCCACTTTGCATAAATACTAACAACGTGAATAACCTACCAGCCGTGCAGGTTCGGAGATACTTGTTCCGAGTCTTCGGGCCATCATAATCTGACTTCTACAAATTCGCTTAGATCAGCAGCCTTTCCCATCACTTTCAAAAGTAAGTGCAAGAATGATTCCTTACCTTTTCCAATATCAGTTAAATACCATTCCTACTTCATCACGCGCCCTCTACTTCATCCAGACTATCTCACTGAAAAATGTGAGAATGATCATGATGTTTTAGCTCGTCAGTGTGTATACTAGATACAAAAAGAAATCTTAAAAAACATTTTTTAAAGATCAGTTTCTCTGAGGAAAAATTTTTCAGATTCAGAATGCACACAAAGTTCAGGTTTTAATAATGATGAATTTGATTCTTCGAAATTTTGACATTTTTTGAAAAGCATAATGTTACACAATTATTAAATACTACTAACAGACCGCACAGCTCAAAAATAAAAAGAATTAATCAGACTATCATAATCAAATTAAAATGTACAGCGCATGGATAAAGTTGTTGTCACAAATTACTGAAGAAAATGGCAAGAAACCGATTCTTTAACTAAATTTCTACAATTTTATTTTAAAGCATGGCAAATTGCTTTATGGCCTATTAATAGAAAGGTCAGAATTTAAATACACCAATAGAAGGAGCAGGAAAAAAAATTGCTCAGGAAAGATTTGATGATGATCATAATGCAAACAAGCTCAGATATGATACCAGTTTTAAAGCAAGTAATTTTAAACTTGGTGATTTAATTACGTATGAGAAATTTCAACATTCCAAAATAAGAAAACTTTGAATTCCTTTTCGTGGGCCTTATAAAGCTTTAATACAATATTTTGAAGTTATTTAGGAAATTGACAAATCAGATCTTTTAAAAGGAAATCGGAAATTGTGCTTTCTAGTAGACTCACTTTTTAACCCTTCAAAAGAATCTAAATTATTATAGTCAAGTAAAATATAAACTATGAAACAAAATTATTCAGCTTAACTGGAATCAATTGGCAGCAGACCTTTAAATTCATGAATTTTAATTAAACATATCCTTGCTTCAAAAATTCTCTTTGCACCATTTTGCGTCACTCTGCAGCATGTTACTTAACTCCTTCACTGGAATTTCTCTGCACTGCGAAATCTTTAGCCCAATCGCTGGTCAGGATTAACACTAAAAATTACTACCTCCAATGGTAAAGTACTTAAAATCCAATGGTAAGTCCAATGGTAAAGTACCTGCAAAATCAAAAATAGAAGTGAGAAAATGTAATGCGTATTAACAGCGGTCATATTTTTAGACAGAAAGTCTTTGTGTGATTCCTAAACAGAGATTGCTCTAAAGATTTCGCAATTTAAAGTAATTCCAGGAACGCATCTTTGAAACAGGCATGTGTTTAATTAAGATTTATGTATTTAAAGGTCTGTTACTAATTGATTCCAATTAAGTTTAATAATTCTCTTTCATCTTATATATGAGATAAAATATATAGACTATATATGAACCAAGAGTGGTAAACTATCTAACAGGAAGGTACAAATTAAAAACAACTGGGAAAAAACTTTCTGAAAACGTTTTTTAAAAGTTCTTTCCGTTACAAATAAAGACCAAAATCACGAGAGTACGTTATTGTTAATCCTACAACTTTGAGATCTTTTATAAGCTTCAATATGGAAAAATCTATTGCTTATCAGCGTAACAAAATAAAACACACAAAAATTATTTTATTTTTACTTCTTAAAACATAATAGATAAAATACGTTTCTCATATCATATGATTTATTTCAAAATTTCTAGTTCTACTTCTGCGCTCTCTCCCTTTGGGGGGGGGGGCTGAAAAGGAGTTTACATCTGAATGCCCTCGAAATCGATAGAGTTTCATTGAAAACCTACGCCAGTCTAAGATTGGTATTTTCTCTAATTTTAAAGCTTTAAGTGGTTGAATGTGTTCGTTGTGCATACGGTAAAGAAATGAGTTTATAGGAAATTCAATGCGTAAGAAGAGTGAAAATAGAACTTATCTTTCAAACTGAGTTTTAAAGATGGAGAAAAACATATTGTTTCTTTTGTTGGTCGAGCTGAAGAATATCTTTACGTCTGCTATGAAAAATAGCCCGTTATTGCTTAAACTCTTATTTTTTTATACCACCTGTGTTTCTAAGGAAGCCTTTAATGAAGCTATTAATAGACCCGAGAGAAAATGGGAGAAACATAATTTGGAAATTGACTTCCATTTCTGATAATATTATAGGTGAGTGGAAACATGCTAAACAATGCTTTCTGGAAATCTGCCAACTGAATACATTCCAATTCGCTATCCTGCCTAGTCATTGCTATCTAAAATTAATCCTTCTGCATTGTGAAGCGATAAAAATATATTCCACAAAGCTTTATTTGCTGACCAGTAGTACTGTCAGAGCGCCCGGGGTCATGCCCTGGGTTTACTGTCCTCAGTACTCGCCAAAAGTGCTACAAAATGTCAAATACATTAATACACTATGTTCGTTTTAGAAATAAAATTTTAATTGCAATATTTTAAAATATTATTTTCCTTGCTTCGCTGTTAGCAAAATTATGAACCATATTATCAAAGTTGAATTCTCTTTTTCATTTGATGATCTGTACACAGCATGGTAAACTGTCATAAACGCCAGGCTTCATTTGCAAATTGTGGACAAATTTTAATCAACTTTTCTTATAAAATTCCTTTTACAACAAGGTATAGTTACAGCAATTATGAGTGATCTTTGCAAATATAATACAATGATTGGAAAGTAATTCTAGAAAACGTGTTTTAGCGTAACTGCGAAAGCTCGAAGGTACTATCTTTCGACATCTCTGCTTTGTCTTCCTTGGCAACTACAGATATAAAATCAAAGACTTTTTTTTTCAACTAGGAACTCTTCTTTATTAATTCAACGTTGATGTAGCTCCCATTCAAATTTCTACATTAAGGATGTAGCTGTCATTCACATTTGTCATTCGAATGATTCGATGACTAAGAAAAGTATAGCAAAAGAGTGTCGCTGTTAAAACTCTCGTAGTAATTTCTTGAATCGCTGTCTCTAAGAATGACCGTCTCTGGATCACTATAAATTTCTTTCATGTGAGTTACTAAACTAGTAAAAAAAAAACTCTTCCTCATTTTCAGTGAAAAATGCTTTTTGAAATCTTAAGACTTTTTGTGACAGTTTTGTGTATTTAATCCTTATTTGTAAATGGAGCTGAGTGCACAGCCGGCTTTACCGACGGTGAAACGCCCATTTAAACAGGGTGGCCGAACTGGCCTACACTACACTCATAATTAATATATAGCTAATTGGCAAACGAGTAGCGAAATATGCTATCTCACTAACCGGAAAAATTTCTAAGACTTGCTCTAACCGTGGGTCATGAATTTCTTGAAAGACGCACATGTCTTAACCAATAAACACATCAAGCTTTGCGCAAGCATCCACTTTTCTTCTTCACCAATAAAATGTTCTACAGCAATATATATATATATATATATACTGTAGTACCTTCTGTAAAGGACACTTCTGTTGGCCCGGTCCCTTTGAATACGGACCTTAACACGTTGAGCACGGCGCCGAATTTGATGTCCTTTCCGTTGAGCCGGCGACCGGCTGGTTTCGGTTCAGCCGGTTATCTTGGTAACAAAATCGCCTTAATCCAGATTCACAACAAAGTGTTACCAAAAACGTTGTTACATATTGTAATATGTATAAAGCTAAGCCGTATTTTTGTTTAGAATGTTTCAATAAATTTCATTAAAACTACATTTGACCACATTTCATTGAGTCTATATTTATTTTTTAACTTTAATACTGTCGGTCCGTCGGACCGACGTCGGCCACACGGAAAGTTCACACGCACGGAAAGTAACAAAATCGGCTGATTAGTTTCGCCGTTGCGAATAGAATAAAAAGCTCATTCTGAATAGGGTATGCAAAGTATCTTGATTTTTTTGTACTCACTCTGTGGCGTGGTTTTGAGACATACCCTCAGTTGTAAAACCAAACATCTCGCCGTACGTATTATTATTTCACTTTTAAGAATTTTAATTGCGGTTTGAAAGGAAAAATACTTTTGTTGGATTTATACCTTTATTTCCATTCGTTGTAAGGATAGTTAATGGAATCCATTAATTAATTAAGCAACAAAAATTTCTAAATTTACATAAATAAGAAGGTCATCTAAGAATAAAATTGTGTTTCATGTGAAAAATGCCGCCCCATAAATGTGACGTCTGAAGTCGACCTCCCCTTCTGCCGCCCTTTGGCTACACCACTAGGTTCGATATTTTTCGAAAAGGAATAATACAGTGGAATAGATAATTCTTTTTTTTTTTTTTTTTTTTTTTTTTTTTGTAATTTTTTTTTTATTTTAATATACTTATCGTATTTCCTTGCATACTTTTTCTCCTAGCCTTTTAGCGCTGGGTACTGAAAGTTTTAGAAATATTCACGTAATTTTTCCCTTCCTCAGTGCGTTCAGAGAAAGAGCTTCCCTAAATCTTAAAATGTATTCTTTCAAACAGTGATAGTTTTGGTCTTACTTACAAAAGCAAACCCTAGCAAACTACCTGCGAAGGTGACACCAAACTTTTCCTTTCTAAGTGTTAAACTTTATGCCAGCCTAATACAAAAACCACCCAATCACAGAGAAGCAAACACGAACTAACATTTAGCTACATCTTCGCCGAGTCAGCTGCACATTGACCTTCTCTAATTTTTTATGGATCCTTTGAGGCCTAAGGAGTAGTAGAGATCACAATACGAAAGAATGAAACTCAAGTTACAGGGAAGTAGAAAGGAAGATATATCAGATATTGTAATGTTAATATTACTATGTATTCTTATTGGAATGTAAGCTTCTTTTAAAGAAATAATATTGTGATAATTACCTCTAATTTATCTGTGACTACTTTTCATTTGTTATGTTCTTAATGTAACTTCCTTCGGAAATTTAACTATTCGTATAACTTTTCACGTTCGATTTTCAGACGATAAAGTTACTGAAAAAAAGAGGGTTATTACGCTAGGAAATATGGTAATTATTGTTTCTCTACTTTTTCTTCTACGTTTAAAATTCTGTAACATTATCTGGCAACAGTAGAAGGAAATTATTCACTGTAACGAAGCAACCAATTTACTTTAATTTGACCAAACTTTAAGTAAGCAAAATGATACAACAAAGCGATTGCCCATTCTTATGCAAGGTAATTTAAAAAAAAAAAAAAAAGAACAGAAATCTAATTCTTTCGATGTCATCGACTTGCAAGCACGTACACTGCTCGACATTGAAAATGCAACACCAAGAAGGAATGTTCAAAAAGTGATGAAATTTGGAAAAAAGAGACAGCAAGCAACAATAAGTGATCTTTATTTCAAAATGATAGTCAGAATACAGAGCGAGAACGGCGTCGGCTCACTAGGATGTAGAACCACCGCGAACAGCGATGCACGAAGAAACACCTCTAGGCATAGAGTCAATAAGAGTGCAGATGGTGTACTGAGGGATGGCTCTCCATTCCCTTTCAACCATTTGCCACAGTTCGTCTTCTGGACGGGGCAGGGCCAGAGTCTGCAAACGGCGTCCAATCACATACCACATATGTTCGATTGGTGACAGGTCAGGAGAGTACGGTGGCCAGGGAAGCATCTGTATACATTGCAGAGCATGTTTTCAGATGCGAGCACTGTGAGCACTCGGTCATTATCCTGCTAAAATTTGCATTAGGCAGCCCCTGAAGGTAGGGGATTGCCACCGGCCGCAGTACTTTATCCAAGTATCGTTGGGCCGTCATAGTGCCCTGTATACGAACTAGAGGTGACCTGGAATCGTAGGCAATAGCGCCCCAAACCATTATGCCACGTCGTCGCGCGGAGGGGTGTTCCACAGTTACTGCCGGATTAGATCTGTCTCCACATCGACGCCACACACGTATGCGGCGACTGTCACTGGATAAACAGAAGCGTGACTTATCTGAGAACACGATGTTTCGTCATTCTGTCACCCACATCGCTCCAGTCCGACACCATTCTAAACGTTGGCGTCTATTCTGTGGGGTCAATGGCAATCTTCTTAACGGATGCCGTGAGTGCAGGCCACGTTCAACCAATCAACGGAAAATGGTTCTGGTCGACACGGGAACATCCAGCGTATCTTGCACATGCTGCAGAATCGCGGTACAAGTGACTTGCAGGACCGCCACAACTTGTCGGCGGATGCGTCGATCCACGCGTGCTGACGTCACTCTGGCTGCACCTGCACGTCTCCTTCTTCCCACATTTCCTTGTTCCAACCATGTCCGCCATAGCCGTGCTCGCATCCATGTCAGTATCAGCTGCGCTTTGACGTAAGGACCAACCCGCTCTTCTCAGTCCGATCACCATACCCCTCGTAAAATCGTCTATCTGCTGGAAGTGCCTTCGTTGACGGCGGCCTGGCATTCTCTCCTGTTACACCTATCCTCATCCTGTAATATGTTTCATATATCTCGTATCATCCTTTAATATGTATTAAGTATCATGTATCTTGGTATCTGCCTATATTAGTATCTTCTGCACCTTATATCATATATCTTGCAACATCCTGCAATACGTAACCTATGTTGTAAAATGTAACCCTGTATGTTTTAACAAATATCTCGTATCATTGTGTAATATATATCATATTTCTCGTAATATGTATCGTATATAATCTTCCTGTAATATGTATCGTATATCTCGTATCATCCTTTAATATGTAACCTATTTTGAACCTTCTTTTCTTAAGTATGTGTATGTCACCTTATGCATGTCCTTATATCTGCCACCTTACGTATCTACTGCACCTTATGTTCTACGTATCTTGCATCCTGGCATCTGCCAATATTTGTATCTTCTGCATATTGTAACATATATCTCGAATAACCCTGTATCATGCATCTTATTTCGCACCTTCTACCATGTATCCTGGCACTTATATCACTCTGCACCTCGTATTATGTATCTTGGCATCTGCATATATCTGTATCCACAGCATCTTGTATCATATATCTCGCAACATCCTGTAACATGTAACTGATTCTGCTCCTATATATCTTATGTTCATAAGTATGTGTACGTCACCCAATGTGTGTCACCTTAGGTATGTTCTTATGAATGTCCCCTTATACATCTCATGCACCCCATGTTCCTACGTAAAATGTATTTAGGCATCTGAATATGTATGTATCTTCTGCACAGTCTATCTGTAGCCACCGTATGTTCTTATGTATCATGTATCTAGGTAATAGATAAAGGTGGACATGGGGCTATACCGATTAACGTATTGGTAGAGGGATGGTGCCCACGTCCTCCGTCGCATGTCGCATGTTACACGTATCCTCCGAGACAAAAACCAGCTTTCTTCGATAATTCGTCTGGCAGAAATAACGACACGAATATTGCCCATTCTGCACGTTCCTTCCCTTATATCTTACTTCATGTGCGTCGGAGAGCTGCGCATTTCACATCATTCGCATAACTCAGTGACGTGCGTCTACTGTAAAATTTGCATAAATTTCTGACCACTCCTTCTTGGTGTTGCATTTTCAATGTCTAGCAGTGTATTAACTTTTGACTGTTATTTCAAAACTTATTAAATCTCTGTTAATTACGATCTCTAATTAATACTGTAATTTCTTCGATTAAATATTTCACCTTTAAATTAATCTTTACTTTAAAAAAAAAGTGCTTTCTTTTAATAACATTTTCTTTAAATAGTTAAAAAATATATTCCCTTTAAATTACAAAATTCCTTAATAAATATTTCCTTTAAATAGGAAAATAAACGTTTTCTTTAAATTATGTTTCTTTTGAAATAATGCAACCCTTAAAATAATGTTTTAATACTTCTGCTTTTACTCAGTTACGATATCGTTTACACTCATTCCTATTAATTATTTTTTAATCCGAATCGTCTTTTATACTCATAATCTGTTTTAAACGTTAATTTATAATATAAAAAGAGCAAATTAAAAGCGCGAAAATAAAGTTAAACTAAAGTTTTCAAGTTTCGATAGGCTTGTTGCACTCCATGCTCTGTTTCCTCCGTGTTATTTTTTTCTCTAAGCAGTTGTTACATAATTCTATTTCCCAGTATTAGACTATCAAAATTATAGCACAGTGGTTCCATTTGCTTTCTGCTGCCTACTGATGACTTGAATTTTCTCTTTTAGTTATGAAAAGACACATAATCCAGGTTGTTAAATCTTTAATATTTTGATTTTTAAATATCGAACGTATTATTGTATTACCAAGCGGCACGCAGTGAACGTTTAAGTTTTATTATCCTGGTTTCGTCTGGTTTATTTGATTATGGCAAAGCACGCGAGGGCTATCAGTCTAAGGGGATGAGTGACGAAGTGAGGGAGGGGGCTTTCTAAGGAAAACTGCGTATGCGTTCGCAATGTGTATCTATGTTACACATTGCGAAAACCACGGAATGGCTCATGCAGCCATTCACCGGGATTCGAACCCACACCGAACTATCAGTGTTCGGCCACTTTACCGCTGCCATTGTTGGGCCTTTGTTACTCTGTTTTAGTTGTATCTGCAAGTTAAGGCAGTCTACGGTTCGTCCGTAAGTCTAGTAACGTTAGTCTGAATTTCGAAGTGAATTCGAGTGTAATCTTGGGAACTAAGCCGCCCTGATTGGTGTAGTCATTAACACGAGACTAGCTACCGTATCAATGATCCCAGGGGCTCGAATCCCTTTTTATTATTATTATTATTATTATTATTATTATTATTATGGCAAAGCATATAATGGCTATATGTCAAAGGGAAGGTATGCCTTATTGGAAGACATTTTAAAGAAACTGACTCGTACCCACGTTGCACATGGGGGAAGTACGAAAACGCCTATGCAGTCAGTCCATTCACCTGGAATCGAACCCAAGTTGAACTACTAGAGTTCGGCGATTTTACTTATTAGCCGTTGATGAGCCGGCTCGAATTCCGGCGAAGGCTTAGGTCTTCGTACGTGTGGCACAGGGAAACTTAAAATACCGACAAGCTGGAAGTCCTGTAGAAAGGATTGGTGGTATACCCTGGGATCCGTCCCTTGGAGTGTTCTCAATCAAAATTTGGGAATTTTCCCTTTCTTGCTGTGCATTTCGGTCGCCCCCTATGGTGCACCGTGCACAACATTCTCGATGATAGGACGGGTAAATGACTGATAGGTAGTGGCCATTTCCGATGAATGAAGTTGTATGTGTCTAGCCTTTGGAACAACAACAAGATCTTATAAACCGAACGAGAACATTAATTTTATTTTAAAGTGCAAGAACATGCTTTTTCTTTTTTATATAATTAAATTTTTTTCTACTTCGTGAAAAGCTCTTTTGTTATATTTTTTCAGGACAATAATTGCTTTTACAGAGCGCGGAACTGTTTACTGAAAGCGCAAGTATAATTTCCCACGGCGTAAAATGAAATAACTCGGAAGAAGAGTCAAATTAATATCCTTTCACTTAATAATGGGTAAACGTTTCCAAGGTCATTCACAGGAAAAGCGTATGAAGTATGTGCACCCGAAACATTATTCTGTATTGAAACAATGAGTAATAAACACACTAGAGGCAACAGAATCTTCGTATGATTGCAATCACAACAGACGTAAAGAAATTACCCATACTTTGTTCTGTTTATTGAGAAGCCGATTAAAATCACTCAACACGCGTGATTCTGGGTGAGCTCGACGCTACAAGAAGCAACCTGAAAGTAAAATTTTGTCTAAGAAATTTGGAGTACTTAGTAGCCTGTCCTGCGAAACAGATGACTTTTAATCAAGGTAGATATATGAGCTAATGAAATCATCTACATTTTATGAAGTGAAAGGCGATTAGTTAGAAACAGAATGCAGCCTAAAGTTAATAAAGTTTTTGAAAACGCTTGCATCTTGCTTATAAATGAACCATTATATGATTGACAATTCAAAATGAATTGTTTGAGGATGCTGATAGTGGGGGAGGGATTGTTTTTAGCATAACCCCCTCAGACACACATATACGGGAACACTAAAAAAAAAAAAAAAAAAAGATTAAACTTTGATTATGACAAAACACTATAAGGCTATCTGCATTAGGGAAGGGATGACTTCGAGAGGACTTTTTTAAGAAAACTGCCTCCTATTTACGTTGCACATCAGAAAAACCACGTAAACCCCGCTTGCAGCCAATCCGTTTGCCTGGGTTTCAACCGGATCGAGCTATCAGCATTCAGTGATCTCAACCACTCGGACACAGGCGGGGCAGATCTCACATAGAAAAAGGCCCACCAGCGGCCGAGCGGGTAAAATTGCTGAACACTGGTAGTTCGGACTTGGGTTCGATTCCAGACAAACGAGCTGCCTGCATGGGCGTTTTTCGTGCTTTTCCCCATGTGTAACGTATATACGAGCCAGTTTCCCTGAGAAAGTCCTCCACGAAACATCCCTTCCCTTAGGCAGGTAGCCCTCGCTTGCTTTGTCATAATTAAACAAACCACACCAAACCAAAACTCACATAGAACATCTTCAATGTGTGAGAAGAAATCTGATCCAGTCAAACTTTAATTCGATGTATCACAAATAAATGCGTGCCAATTCCATTAATTACACTAACCATTTATTGCAGATTGTTTTTTTATTTCCCTTACCCTGTATGCAAAATCAAACTTTCTAAGTTATGCGGTTTCTATTAAATGAACTAAACTATTAAAAAATGTTTTTATGCCAGCATGTCATTCTTGGTCATACGTGATTAAAACAAATTTTTATAAGCAACGACTAATTTTTTATAGAAATGAACAACTTTCAATAGGGAATGACCAATTTTCAACAGAAATTTTCATAATGAAAAAGGGGTATTCTTTTATTCGGCCGAAGCACACTAGGATTATCTACTTAAAGGAAGGGATGCCTTTGTGGATTGGTTTCTGGAAGAAATTGACTCTTATCCATGTTACACATTTGGAAAACCACGAAAACGCTCATACAACCAACTCGTTGGCACTGATCTGAGATCCTATCAAGCTAGTAACTTCAGCAATTTTACCTCTCAGCCGCTGGTTTTCAAAAGGAAATTTCAATAAATTGAATGTAATCACCATCATCTGTGTCATTTCTCTACTATTTCATTTATTGTTCTTTAAATGTCTATTAATTGTCCCCTTACTTTCCTACAATTTTATTTTTAATTAAAAAAGCTGTTCAGAAGTCAAACAACAAAAATCAGCGTTAATTTACAAAATTTTCACAGGACTAGTTTCGATGGTTTTACCGAACCATCATCTTCAGCTGCAAAACCGCAAATGAACAAGATAGGAAATAATGTTTAGATAAGATAAGAAAGCCTGGACAAGAATAAGCAAGTGGCGCCATCTGTGGGCGAAACCAGAACTAAAACATAATTTCTCTAAAAGCCGAAGGCAAATTTGGATTGGAATTAGGATCGTTAACTAGAACAGAAAGATTTTTATGAATGTGAAATGCCTCTAGAAAATCCAGTTCTCCAATGGAAGATGTTTTTTGAATAATTTTGGCAGCAGAAAAATTGAAAGTGTGATTTTCGGACCAACAATGTTGAGCAACAGAAGACTTCTGTGTTTCCTTTTTTCTAACATATGCCTCATGTTCTTTGACGCGAAATTTTAAGGCTCTCTTAGTTTGGCCAATGTAAATTAAACCGCACTGGCAAGGAATCCTATAAATACCCCAGGAATTCATATCCGGAATGGGGTCCTTGAATATAGAAGTTGGAATTTTATTGATGGGAGAGTAAACAACCCGAAAGTTAAATTTCTGAAAAATATGTGCAACTTTATAGCTAATTGATGGAAAGAAGGGAATGACAACAGAATTTTTATAATCTCCTAAAATAAGAGTGTGGCTTTTAGTGTGTTGAGATGAGAATTTTTTAACTGCTTGATTAATAATGTTGGGTGAAAAGCCCCTGTCAATAGCTATTGCTTTTAAATAATTTGGTTCTTCATCAAGGGCTAGTTTGGAGGAGCAAACTTGAAGAGCACGGAAAACATAGGAATAAAATGAAGCTAACTTTTGTTTAGTCGGATGACATGATTTAAAGTGTGGTGGAAGGCAAACCGATGAAGGTTTACGGTAAACTGTAGTACTGAAGTTGGATGTGTTACGTGTGACCAGAATGTCGAGAAACGGAAGAGAATTGCAAGTCTCAAGTTCAAAAGTGAACTGAATAGCAGGATCAATAGAATTCATTGTTGAAAGAACTCTATTTAAATCATCTTTATTACCTTCAAACAGGGTAAAAGTATCGTCTACGTAGCGGAACCATGCCGGGAAGTTTAAAGTTTCAAACAATTTTGATTCATAATAATGCATGTAGATATCAGCCAGGATGGGACTGAGGGGGCTTCCCATGGCTAATCCCTCAGTTTGCTTGTAATATTTATTTTGGAAAACAAAATGTGTTTGTTTCAAACAGAGTTGAGTGAGAGAAATTAGCTGATCAATTTCGATGCAAGAGAAATGAAATTCGCGAAGTCTGGTTTCTAGACATCTTAATGCACCCTCCACTGGGACATTGGTGAATAATGATTTTACATCAAAAGAAACCATGAGTAAATTACGAGGAGAAATGTTTTTAACCTTTTTTACAAACTCTATTGAATTTTTTATGGTGTAAATGTTATTGTCTAATAGAGTGGAAAATCTAGAAACTAAATATTTAGCTAATGGATACGAGGCAGTACCTAAATTTGATACAATAGGGCGGAAAGGAATACCACTTTTATAAATTTTGGGAAGAGCATATAATCTGGCACAATTCGCAACAGATGGGATAAGCGAATGTTTTAAGTTGCTTGAAATGATTTGCGAAGATTTGATCGCAGGTTTTATTTTGGATAAGTCCGAAGGTGAAGGATCTTTAGGGATCGGATTATATGGTCCTTCGTTTAAGAGTTTAGTGACACCATCGATGTAAGTGTTCTTATCCATGACGACTATCTGGCCACCTTTGTCGGCCTTTGAAATGACAATATCCGGGTTAGAATGAATCTCGCGCATTGTAGCTCTTTCTCTCGCAGTTAGATTTGGTTTCAAAGGTTTATTATTGAATTTCACATTATGAGCGATAAGATGCCTAATCATTTCTTTCTGTGAATCTGAAACTTTACTGAACTTGAAAGCTTTTTCGATAGGAGCCAAAATCTTTGGAATCGAGGGTTTACAGGTTTGTGAGAAGTTAAAATTATATTTTAGAATTCTCTCTTGTTCTTCTGAAAGACTAACATTAGAAATATTAACTATTGGCTTGATGTTTACAATGGGAAGATTTTTTGAGCTACTTGAACTGGAAGACTGTAAATTAATTTGTCTAATAGATTTTCCACTCTATTAGACAATAACATTTACACCATAAAAAATTCAATAGAGTTTGTAAAAAAGGTTAAAAACATTTCTCCTCGTAATTTACTCATGGTTTCTTTTGATGTAAAATCATTATTCACCAATGTCCCAGTGGAGGGTGCATTAAGATGTCTAGAAACCAGACTTCGCGAATTTCATTTCTCTTGCATCGAAATTGATGAGCTAATTTCTCTCACTCAACTCTGTTTGAAACAAACACATTTTGTTTTCCAAAATAAATATTACAAGCAAACTGAGGGATTAGCCATGGGAAGCCCCCTCAGTCCCATCCTGGCTGATATCTACATGCATTATTATGAATCAAAATTGTTTGAAACTTTAAACTTCCCGGCATGGTTCCGCTACGTAGACGATACTTTTACCCTGTTTGAAGGTAATAAAGATGATTTAAATAGAGTTCTTTCAACAATGAATTCTATTGATCCTGCTATTCAGTTCACTTTTGAACTTGAGACTTGCAATTCTCTTCCGTTTCTCGACATTCTGGTCACACGTAATACATCCAACTTCAGTACTACAGTTTACCGTAAACCTTCATCGGTTTGCCTTCAACCACACTTTAAATCATGTCATCTGACTAAACAAAAGTTAGCTTCATTTTATTCCTATGTTTTCCGTGCTCTTCAAGTTTGCTCCTCCAAACTAGCCCTTGATGAAGAACTAAATTATTTAAAAGCAATAGCTATTGACAGGGGCTTTTCACCCATCATTATTAATCAAGCAGTTAAAAAATTCTCATCTCAACACACTAAAAGCCACACTCTTATTTTAGGAGATTATAAAAATTCTGTTGTCATTCCCTTCTTTCCATCAATTAGCTATAAAGTTGCACATATTTTTCAGAAATTTAACTTTCGGGTTGTTTACTCTCCCATCAATAAAATTCCAACTTCTATACTCAAGGACCCCATTCCGGATATGAATTCCTGGGGTATTTATAGGATTCCTTGCCAGTGCGGTTTAATTTACATTGGCCAAACTAAGAGAGCCTTAAAATTTCGCGTCAAAGAACATGAGGCATATGTTAGAAAAAAGGAAACACAGAAGTCTTCTGTTGCTCAACATTGTTGGTCCGAAAATCACACTTTCAATTTTTCTGCTGCCAAAATTATTCAAAAAACATCTTCCATTGGAGAACTGGATTTTCTAGAGGCATTTCACATTCATAAAAATCTTTCTGTTCTAGTTAACGATCCTAATTCCAATCCAAATTTGCCTTCGGCTTTTAGAGAAATTATGTTTTAGTTCTGGTTTCGCCAACAGATGGCGCCACTTGCTTATTCTTGTCCAGGCTTTCTTATCTTATCTAAACATTATTTCCTATCTTGTTCATTTGCGGTTTTGCAGCTGAAGATGATGGTTCGGTAAAACCATCGAAACTAGTCCTGTGAAAATTTTGTAAATTAACGCTGATTTTTGTTGTTTGACTTCTGAATTAGTATTTATTCGGCGTGTTATTGTGTCTTAATTAAAAAAGCTGTGTTAGTTAAAGCACATTCTGCTTGGTTTGAAGTCAAATTCTTTGTGTTATTGTAAATATTTAGTTTTATGTCATCGTAACAAGAATTTTTGTCCTTGGTTATGTGTGTATTGTGTATTTAATTATGGCAAAGCACACGAGGGCTATCTGCCTAAAGGGAGGGATGCCTTTCGTGGAGGACTTTCTAAGGGAAACTGGCTCGTATACACGTTACACATGGGGAAAACCACGAAAACGCCCGTGCAGCCAGCCCGTTCGCGGGATTCGAGCCTCAGACCGAACTACCAGTGTTCAGCGTCTTTACCGCTCGGCCGCTGGTGGGCCTGTCCTTGGTTATGTAGCGTGTCGTTGTTTGAGAGAAAGATCGTTAAATACCAGTATCTCTTTCTGTGTATCTGCCAAACGAACGAGCAAGTTTTTAGATTTATAACGCGAATATGGGCCAATTTCCCTTAGAAAATTCTTCAACGAAGATATGTTCCCCTTAGAACATATCACTCATATACTTTGTCATAATAAATAATTGAATATCCTAATTTATGTCATCAAAAAGGATGGATATCAGCGGCAACATAAATATGTATTTGCGACAAAATTCACCGGGTTTAATGTAACGTACTTTTGTATGTGTACTGTTATTACATGTATTAAAATACTGATGACAGTGTTATTAAATGTATAAAATACGCCCTCTCGAATTAGATAATTCAAAATATTGCATTTAAATCGTTAATTTTGGTTTCGATATATTAACTGTTTAAATGAAATCATGTCAGATCATAGCACATTCGATTAATCTGTTTATTCATTTATGTGCACCTTCAATAACCGGAACAGTGCACACTGAAAACGGAACTTTTCTTCTCATTTCTGTTAATAAATATGAGCAGAGATTTATCTGTAAATTAAACTGAATTGCATGCGATGTTTTTTTATTATTGAAGTCTTTGTAAGATCAAAATTTTAAATTTATATACAGTTCCATTATTTTTGAAAATTAATAACAACTATATGAATCTTTTAAACTTGAATTAATAGTTATTTATCATAACAGAGCTTAAATTGTTAAGAATTCTTACGCGTAAATATTTTGAATAGTGAAATCTCGAATTTATTCTTTGATTCATAAATGAAACAAGTCCAGTACAGCTTTAATTCTGCATTTGTTTCTGTTAAGGAACAAATAATTATACATCCACAAATTAAAAAAAATACTTTACTTTACTAATACATAGTGCAAAAGCAATTTTTATTGGCAAGGTAAACAATGTATCGATATTTCTATGCCTATAAATTCACTTATTTAGATTTTCTCAAAGTCCATTAGAAAGTCCAATTAATTTTTTTTTAAATTTCAATCCCTAAGAATACATACGTATTCCGTATGACACAGTGAGGGACTTTTATAGCCCATTAACTACGCAACACAGAAAGTGGACAGAATGTCAAATCAGCTGTACTTCGCATTTTACAAGTTCTATTCAAATTAAAGTATACATTTAGAAAATAAAAAATATGACAGAAACAGATAAAATTTAAATTTTTGAGCAAACTCAAGTAATATTCATATTGCTTTACAGATTTTATATTACTGAAACTGCTTACTTATCTTTTCAGATCTTTGCTTCGGTTCACTTAACACTAGTAAAGAAAGCTGATATATGTTATAGACACTAGAACTTTTAACATACTATGTGAAGAATGTATAAAATTTTACATAGCTCGAAAACAAAATATTCTGAGTTGCAACAAACCTCCATAAACATTTGCCTGCTAAGAATGCCAGTTCAGTGTACTTGGATAGCAGAAGCAATCATGATTATCTTAGAACTTTATCTAGGGGTACGTAAAATACAAAGAAGATAATCAACTAAATTAAAATGGTATAAATGGGCAGGTAGACAATAATGTACTGTCAAAAGTCTAAAATAAATCTAGGGGAAAGGAAGTGGAAAAGATACAGCCTACTCTTTGTAAAGAGTAGAATCTATTTCTTACTGTCAGCAGAGGCTTCATCATACGATCTTTCTTTCTGCGCGTAAGAAGTTTGGAAGAATTAAGAGATAGATAGATTTTTAAAGAACGGTTGTGCAGTTTTTTGCCAAGAAGCCAGTCATTTCATTTCAGTACATGCCACAGTGGAAAGCGACCCTCTTTAATATCGACTTATCCTTTCACTGCTACTCCTGCAATAGAAATTTCGAAGTATAAAAGTAGACCTCTAAATAGAAATGGTCTGCAGAATAGAACTGAAATTTGAAAGGATCTCAGCTTTCGTGAATTCAAGTTAAAGAATGAGCAACTGCTGAAAACAATAAAAATAATTTCGATGTCACCGTCAAAATGAGTGGTGGGTATCGCAACATTTATGTAAAAAGAAAGCAATCACTAAAACAAATGTACCAGCTTCGTCGTCTTAATCTAATAGTGAGTCATTTACGGAAACATGGAATCATAGATAATCTTAATAAGGGTTTCTAATAGTTGTCACTTCTGTATCTCGAATTCAATCAGAATTCATTTCCTTTAAATTGTCATACAATCCATATTTTAGAAATGGCGCTAAAGTACGTTCAGGAGAATGGAAAGTTACAGTGTGAGGTTGAAGTTCTCTTCAAAATTAATATACATAATTAAAAGACCAAGATTAGAATCCGTAATCCGACTAAGAATCCTTAATTTACCGTACACAGAGATTGAATTTGTGATGACATTAGAGGTTAAAAAAAGTTATAAAAGTTATAAAAATCGTTACCTAATCACGGTTATAATGACATTTTCCATAGGCATCACATCGTTTTAAACTATCTGAAAATGTTGACCCCGAACGCCAAGTAGATCAAAGAGAACAGCAAGGTTAGAGCATGAGAAAATGGTATAAAAGATGTTTGTGGCATGAGAGATTATCTGTTTCTGAATCAAAGACACCAAGCTTTTTTCTCGCGCAGCCCCTTTCGAAATGCGATATCGCAAACCGATTGGTCGAAATTTATTACGTTAGACACTCAACGCGAACTGTTGCTCTTGATAATGTCTGTATATATATCTACTATAGAGAGGATGGCAACATTACTTAATAGCCAAATTCAAAAACTGCATGTGTCACGCACGTGACGGGACTTTTCCATAAACATTTTGAGCTTTTGAAGAAAAGAAGCTATATGTCTCAAGAAAAAAAAGCAAATTGTAGCAGGTTAGCTGACCAGTACCTGATACCAGATTTAGAATATTAGATCATTTCAAAAATTTCTTGTGTTGAATTTTCCCCTTCAAGTATTAAATGAATAATTCCGACCATGGCTTTGCACACTGTAGATTTAACTGTTTTATGTTGTTGTAGCTGATTTTACTTGTCTGACCAAATGAGAATTAAGCGGACGAATTTTATCTTCGCAAGGAATGCAAGACTGCGTCTATCGTTGGTATGAAGCTTGAGCACCGTATAGGGCACAGTAAGACTTTGCCCAGTTCCGCCCTAATTTTAAAGGAAAGAGCTTCGGGGTACGGGTCTGAGGGTCTGTCACTCCTCTTTCTCTACCTACCCCCAAACCACTCAAGAGGACTTTTGGCGCACCGTATAATTTGAGGGCCCCTATGCCGCACAAACGCGCTGCGTTTGAAACAAACATTTGCAAACATCTATACCTTCTCCGAGATTAGAGCCTGGGCCCTTCAGTACGGCTGTCAGTTTCACTAACCACCGTACTGTCTGAGCGGCTAATTAGGTTCTAAAAGACTAAAAGTCGGTTAATGATAAAGCTAAATACATTTCGATAAAAATTTAAACAAACGAATTTTTAATATCTTCAAAGATGAGATTAACTGTAATTTGATCAATACAACTTCTACAAATAATCAGCAGTTGCTCATCCCTCAGTAGTTGAGGTGGTAACTTGGTTGATTAAACGATCAACGTAAAGGATGCGAATGCTCTCTGTATGTAATCGCTTGCTTCTTTATGTGAATAAATACCTGGCCTTATTATTTTTTAATCAGTTATGACAAAGTTCAGGAGAACTAACTGCCTAAGGGGAGGGATGCTTTCATGGAAGACATTTTAAGGGAAATTTTTTCACATTTATCTCGCACTTAAGGAAAACCTCATGCAGTCAGTCTATTCTGTGGGATTCGAACCCGAATCGGGATTCAGCGTATTTTTTCAATGGTAAGCCTGCAGTTCTTATTTGATCTATTATTATTTAGTATAATTATTATATTAAAAAGAAATTTGACTGCAGCCTTTAACTAGCTGCATAAAGTAATCGTTTTGTTTTATTTTATGTATTTATTTTAATGTTCTAAACATTCAAGTATTTTGAAATTCAGAGCAAGATTTCACAACATCAGACGGAATATTACTAATATGAGTAAGATAAAGCTAAAGGTTTCGCTACTGTAACTCTGGAGCAAGATTTCCTATAGATGTTTAGAGATACTCTGGCACATTTTTCAGTCATAATGTTCATAAAAATACTTTACAAAAGAAAAACGTACGTAAGAAAAGTTCAGCTTCTGAAACGAAAAACTGAATAATACTTGTACATGTGTTTGAGATTGGGATAATAATGAAAATATCTCACGAAGTTCAAACAAATAATCCAGGTAAGCATGAAGGCAAATTACGCTGGTTGAGTAACGCGGGTCAGAAGAGGTATGCTGTCTGACAGGTTTTTGAGATGAAGGTAGACTTTGAACAAAAAGTTCATATGGTCACAGGCATTTTTTTCTCTCCTCCTACCTCTTGGCGTTCACGACAAATACTTATGGCTTTTTGATCGAGATAAGATACTTATTTATAAGCTGATTTAACGAATGAAAAAAATTACATATCTTTATTATCTTTGATATCAAAATGTCTTGTTTTCTTTCAAAAACGTTTTAATTAAAAAGTATTAAATTCTAGGAAGAAATCTTTTTAACAATATCTGACATTTAAATAGAAGCTCACTGGCTCATCGAAAAGAAAGTATTTTTTTTTAAATTTTATTTCTATGAATTCATAACGCGCGATCACTCAGCAGACAAATACATTGAATTACATTTTTCTTCTTTGTGGTTTAATTGTGTAAATTTTTTAATTAAAATTACATCCACTGAAACATAGTTTTAAAGCTCAGTGCCCCCTTGTCGTGATTTATTTTGCTCAACGCTCCATTCGAATTTGTTCAGCGCTCCCTACCCTTACATCAATGATATATTAGATGACTTTTAAATGTTATCTGTAAGCTTTGAATGAAAATGTTTAGGTCTATTCTACATTTCATTAATTATTAATTAAAGCTTATTGCACTATTTGGTAACAGAGCTAGAACAGTTAGAGGTTTCTCAAAGCATTTTTAGTAATGGACAAAAGAAACATGCGGATATTCCAGTTACAGTACACACAGGGGCATTTACTGAAAGAATATACTTGGTTGTGTTGACTATCATTGCACATACAAATTTGTGGTCATGTTTTATAATATTAATCTGACAACTCATTCCGATCTTTTAGAATAGACTTGAGCGACTTGAGCCAACTTTTATAAATGGTCGACTGACATGATTTGGTATGAGATTCTTAAAAAAATATGTGGTTTAATTTTGGTATAATCAAGACTTGATGCAGATTTAATGTTTAATGTGAAGACTTAAATGCTTATTTTGAAAGTGTTTAAGCAACTTGATTTCCCATACGTATTCTTTATTGCCTCTTCTACCCCTAGACCAGCGGTTCTCAACCTTTTGACTAACGCGTACCATCTAAACAAAAATTAAAAAACTTTAATATCACCACTGCATTTTTCAATGATTATTTTCGCAATAGAAATATGAAATAAAATATATTTTGCCATTTGCACAACCTATTGGCTATTTGTATAAAATGTGCACGCGTAAAAAAAAGATTAGATTAAAAATTGGCTACCATTTTAATTATCAAAATTCAAGTTATAATACTTTAATTCTAAAATTTAGTGTGAAATTTGGGCCCATTTAAGAGAGATCAATTTCGTTAAGTCTGATCTTATTTCATTTAAATTTAACCGTAAATTAGGATATAATTTTAATTTCGATCTGTATTTCTTTTTCAAATAAAACGTGGAAGAAAATATTTGTTCACACAAATTGGTTCTGCAAAAAGGCAACAAAAATTTAATAGCCTTATTTGAAGTGCCTTTAAATTCATTTTTTTGGGGGGGGGGCGGTTAGCCAAAAGTTAACAAGTGAGTTATTTTTGAAATCTTCAGTTAGAGTTCGATGACAGGAAATCTCTATCAATTTTTCTATTTCTTGACGAGATTTTTGAATTTAATAGTTAAAAATACTTTGTTTCTTTGCGTACCACGTATTTTTCTTTTGCGTACCACCGATTGAAAATCGCTGCCTTAGACTCTTGAACCTGCGCCTAAGTTAAAGAAATATGCGCTAGACCATGTTCGCAAACTACGGTCCGCTGCGTATTTTTGTTCAGCCCGCGAGCAAGAATTTCTTAAAAGAGTATGCTTTTTCTGTAAGTAAAACATAATTTAATTTATTTTTTAATTTTATTTGAATTTGCCAGCGGGTGAACTATTTTATAATTTCTGAATTTGTTCAAATCAAGATATAATTCAGCAGATCGTAATTCGATTGTAGATCCTTCAACAGAAATCGATAAGAGATCGAGTGAGCTACAACTTGAAACTTACCAGTATCATACTCATTCAAGAAAACTGCACAAGCGGGACGAAATCTATAAATTTTACAGTGCTAATTCGAAAAAATTCGACAAACTTAAGACTAGATTGACTTGGATTACTTAGGTTATGGCAAAATACACTAGGGCTATTTGCCTAAGGAGAGGGATACTTTCGTGGAGGACTTTCTAAGAGGACTGTCTCGTATCCACGTTGCACATAGGGAACATCTTAAAAACTCTCTTTCAGCCATCATGAATACGAGTTTCTCTTGAGTAGTCTTTCAGAAAAGGATCCTTCTCCTTAGCAAGTAGCCCTCTAGTGCTTTGAGGTAATTCAAATAATTCATTTTCTTATTTTCTTTACTGAAATTTGTCTTTCCGTTCGGCACCAAGAAAGTAAGTAATGACTGTATATTTTTATTTAAACTTACAAAAGACCTTGCATGGATTTAAGCATTGCTTATTCCAGATTAAGTATCGTTGAGAAATACTAATTCGAGGATTAATCAGTGTCTGATCAAAGGGGCTGATTATATAAGTAAGCCATGCAGCGCTTGAGGTTCAGTAAAATGTCAAATTCCATGTTTTTCAAAAGTTAGTTTGATGAAAATACTTAGCATATTATTTTATTCCTATATTATTTTCGATTTATTTATTTGTTGTTTGAAGAATAAGCAAACATTCTTTTCTTACCTCTTGTTATACAGAAATTATGTCAACGTTGTCTTCTGCCTGTGAAAATATTTTCGTCCTGCTTTAGATTAGAAATTAAAAATGCAGGTGTTATGTTGAATATTGCATAGTATGATTTAAACATTTGACAAAAACGAGCTGTAAATTATCTTTATTTTTTCAAGTACTCTGACCATGTGGTCTGACTGACTGCGGAAAAGTTAAAATAGTCTATCACATCATCCTTACTTCCTCTCTTATTTCGTTTCACTTTCAAGGAATTTCGGCGATTCTTCTTCCACGCTCGGTTGGGAACAGAAGCCGCTTTCTTCTTACTACGCAGACTCAACTATTTTTCTTTTTAGATCACTTTCATCCGAACAATTTTTCAGTCAGATCAGTAATTGCAGTTTTTTAGAAGATGCAGGGAAAAAAAGGCTTCATCTCTGTTTCGCGCATCTAAGCGTTTTAAATGATCCAGTAAATTTGTTGTTAATCTTAAGTCTCTAATGGCCTTGACTTGTTATGAAAACAGTTCTACAAGAGGAAATCAGCCTTAAATAAGAACGAATAAAACTGCCTTTATGAAGCTGGTAAGATGGGTATGGCAACAGATTTTTTGGGTATTATGCTATCGTTAAAAAGTTTCTTTACTTTTAACACTGACTGTCGGCATCTGTTGCACGTAACACCATTTTATTGAAATTATCCCTCTACCATTGTCTAATATATCGTTTCTATACAAATCCCCGTTGTATTATGGTATTCAAATGTGACCCGGACAAAATGAATGATTGAAAAAGGCAGAATGATTACAAACTTGGCAATAAAAGGGATCTTTCCCAATGTTCAGGAAGATTTTTATCCGTTTACAAAGAAGGTGGTAGGATGTGTATACAATAGCGTACTACTATGATGACACGTAGTACTAACTCTAGAGCACTACAGACATATTGCGGCGAATTATCCGCCTGGGCCTGACAGACATTTCTACATTCAAGACCGGTCAAAATTTGGGAGCTTCAGCTCCTTTCCCCACTAAATCATTCTTTCCCCCTCTTAAGAATAATCTTTGTTTAAACCAACCAAGTTATGTCCTAGGCCCCACATGCGACTAAAAAGGATGTCTGAAACCTCGCGGAGGAAACAACGCAAGGAAAAAAGTCATCGTATAAAAACATCGTGAGAGAAAACGTCGCAGTTTTAAAACATGGTGTAAAACATTATGTAAAGCTGTGCAAAACCTTGGCGGTTTAAAACATCGTGGTACGTGCTATAGAGGTAAAATATAAAGTAATCGCACCGCAGACAGGCGTTAACTTAAAAATTCAAATGAATTTTTCCATTATGTTTTCTGAGCCCAAGAAGAAACATATGATAACTTCACCTTTATATTTCCAATTTTTGTATTAACCAATACACTATTTAATAAGAAGCAAAAAAGGAAACTTAAGCATTCAAAATTTAGAAATAAGTAAAAGTCAGTGCTATGTATAGCAAATAATAGAATTTTAAACTTATGCACCTTCGCCATTCTTACCTTTCTTATCCTATTTTTTTATGAAAATCTACTAATGTGTCTTTCAAAAAGATGTTAATAAAATAATGACTTTTTATAATTACCCATATAAGTTTAAAATTATATTAACTGCTATACTTGGTATTAATTTTTACTAATTTCCAGATTTTGAATGCTTAAATGTTCTTATTAATTTTTCAATAAGTATTTATGATTTAATACAAAAATACGAAATATAAAGGTAAAACTATTACTTACTTCTGCTCACAAATTATTACGCAAAATCTCACTACAAATTTTTGTAGTCGTAAAGTGTATGTCTGCGATGTAGTTATCGTGCTATTATTTTTAGGTGCTTTATATTTTTACCACGATATTTTGTACCACAATGCTTTAGAGCTACGAAGTCTTTGCAGCGCTTTATTTTCTACCACACTTGTTTTAGAACTACTATGTTTTCTCTTTGCTTTCGGTTCTCCTACGACTTTAGCCCGACGGCGTTTTCCACCTCTCGTTGTTTTCTTTGCAACATTTTAATCCGCGATGTTTCTAACCTGTAACCACAATAAAAAATGAGCTCCAACCTCACTGTAGACAACGTGATCTGAATATACAAGGAGAGTTTACTGCATCATAATTATCAAACCATGAAAAATGCAAGATTGGATCATATTTGAATGCTCAATTTTTGCTTGAATGTAACAATTCTCTTTTAGTCAAACCGCAACAATAAAAAAAAGTCGTTATTTAAGCCAAACTTTAAAAAAAAGTCTTGTGTATCTAATTAAAAAATCATTTTTTTAAAACAAAAGTAATATTGCTGATCATTCATTTTCTCCGAAAAAAGTTGAGCATATTGTAATTAACAAGAAAGATTTTTCAAAATTGCCCAATCCACTCATGTTTGAAGGACACTTAACTCTCTACAACTGTAAATCTTCTGTATGATGTTTTAATGTTTGGGAAAATCTGCTACATTTTATTGTCCTCTTTTTTTCAAGTTTCATTCAATGCTTTTACTAGGATATCTTATTTTTAAATAAAATATTTAATTTTTCGTAATTTTAAATTGGGTTTTATTAGTTAATTTGATTATAGGTTTGCAAGACTTAGTTTTAAATAGAAAATGTATATGCAGACCCACTTTATCTGGCAAAGAACCAAAAGTTAAATGCTAACTTATTAAAAGCGTTAAATTATATAAGTCATAAAATTTTTTGAGTTATCAAAAACGTTCTGCGGTTTTTCAAATCGAAACCAGTTTGCTTCTAATTATTTTATTACTTCTGAATTACTATTTTGTTTCGGAATGACCTTGACTGAAACAGATGTTTAGAATACAGTTTTTTTGTTTGTTTGTTTGTTTTGTTTTGTTTTGTTCACATTGCATAATTCTTTCTAGCATATGCTAGCCCATAATTTTTGTTTCCGTGTAGTGTTAAAAGAAGGTCTTAAAAGTTTATTTTCGTAATATTATGCTTTAAAATAATGCGAGTCAGACTGCTCCTAAAATTTGTACTATGTATGAAAAATGGGCTGTTTCTAATGACACAAATCGAAGGTGGTTTGAAAAGTTAAAGCCTGGAACATAATGCCCGCTCTGCACAACCATCCTCTGTAAAAAAAGATTTATTAAAAGAAGTTATAGCTAAAAATCCAATTTACACAATTCCAGAACTATTCAACAGACTAATTTTTCTAGAAAAGGGAGTGTATACTCATTTGAAAAGACTGGGTACAAGACTGGATACAATGTATGGGTATCTCACATTTTAACACAGCAGAATATGCTTGCTCTAGTTTGGGTATATGATTCTTTGTTGAAAAAAACCAAAGAAATTCCTTTTTTCAAACGGCTTATTACAGGAGATGAAAAATGAATACTATACAATAATGTTACAGGAAAACGATCGTGGAAGAATAAGCCAAAAGAACCTGCTTTAATAATATCGATATGGTGGCCGCATTCGAAAATGTAATGCTTTGTGTATAATGAGACTAAAAGAACTGTATACTATGAATGGTTGCCTACAAATCAGGTAACAAATTAGGAAAAACATTGCTCCCAAAATCAGTTTTGAAAAATGAAACAGGAACAAAATGCCTAAAACCTACCAATCTTCGAGATGTTGTCTTCCATCATGACGACCTTCGGTCCCACATTTCAGTGAATGTCAGACAAAAACTTATTGAATGTATTGCTGAGCTTTTTTGTGTCACTTTCCATATTCATTAGACCTTGTGCTGTCTGATTTTCATCTCTTCAGATCATTTCAAATTCTCTGAATGGCCTGCAGTTCTCTTCTTTGGAGACTGTCAAATAGCATGCCGATAATTTCTTCACAAATAAACCTAATGACTTTAAAAAAAAAAAAAAAAAAAAAAAAAAAAAAGAATTTTCTATCTGCCTGAGAGATGACAAAAAGGTATAGAAGAAAACGGTGCCTATGTAATTCAACAAATATTTCGTATGCTTTTGTACTGCTTCATTTGTATTTATCGTCGGAAAACTGAAGAACCTTTCGGATGACCCAATATTATTTATATATTCCAACAGATATTTGATGAAATTCTCTATCCTAACGTTTTAAAACTTCCGATTGGGAAGAAATATCTCCGAAGAAAGAATTAAGTATTTCTTAATATGAGGATATGTGATTCCCATTTTAAAACAGTGAAACATTAATTTACTGCCTATTTTAAAAAGTATCAGACTCTGTTAGCGAGAAACTCGAAAATAGTTCTGCTGAAAAAGGAAAAAAATTATTTCCAATCTTTCCTGCTTCGCAGCATAAAATCTAGAAGGAAAACTGACTAAAATTATACTTAAATTTTTAAGTATAATAACTAAAAAAGAAATATACGATTAAAATAAATTTTTGATGTTCACACGGAGTAGAATAATGCAACACAACAGAATGTAACTCAAGTTTTAAAAGAGGGAAATCAGAATTGATGCAGCACTATGATGTCAGAATACTTCTTGTTAACACCCCCAACAGGGATAGAGTCAGTAAGGAATCAGTCAAATGAAATAAACTCGCCAAGACTTAATTTATAAAATAATAATTTATAAACGGTTTAACTTTCGTTATCAATACTAAATGCTTGCTGGCTCTAGCCAGAAGTTATCAACAATCTTAAATGATTTCCATCGTTAACCAAACAAACCAAACACATTTCAAAAGCAATTTATGGCGAAGGATTTTTAGATATGGCAGAAGAAGTCAAAGAATTAATTGAAAAATAACGAATGAAGAACTAAGTGATTTTATAATATCAGCCGATAGTAAAATCAGTAAGAGGAACTGTTCTGATTTTAAGATGAAAATTGGCCCAAATGAAGAAAGAAGAGAGAGAAACATTTTGAGAAACGTTTGAAGAACTCTGCTCTCCTTGTCGCAAAATCTTTAAAAAATTGTATCAGTCCTTGTTCCAAGCAAAAAATCCCCCGCTTTGTAAAAAAATAATTGTATCACGCCTAAAGCAGTAATAAAAATCCTTTTAATTAACATCTATTTCGTTTCCTCCTTTCGATTACTATAATGTTTGGGTTTATTTAAATTATACATACTTCCTTAATCTGAGTTATACCTAACACATTTTTTACGTAGAAAGTTAACTTCGCGAATCGTGATTTTTCCGCACACGCAATAAATTCATGACGTAACCCTCGCGTTCGGCGAGTGTTAACTGTATAAATCAAAGTCGCTCGGTATGCACTGCCTCGAGGCGTTTTCTGTGTTGGTGCCCTTTTGTCGACAAAGAATAATAATGAAAAAACAAATAAATAAAGCAAAATAGAAAACCCGGAAGGAAAATACCAGAATCATCTTCGCATAGTTCGGAGAAAAACGTGCTAGCGTAGGAAAAGTGGAAAATCGAAGGCTACTCCAGAAGAGTCTGTTCCATTCACCTACGCAATTAAACAGTGTCGTAACATCTGAGGAAGTTTTAGGTTCGTTTCTAATTTTATATAATCCAATTCAAAGAAGGAGATACCGGAAATGGGAGAAGGCGTTAATAGCATGCTGCCTACTGTGGGTTTTAAATAGCTTATTATTCGTATGGTTTATCGTACATTAAAGATAATACCTAGACTAGACTTTTGATCAACGGTGGATTTAAGATTTTATGATGAACTTAATAACATTATATTTGTATAGTTGTGTTAAGACAGATTATTCAAAACAGGCATTAAACTGACATGAATGAAAGCATTGTAATTTTACAAGATGTGATCATTTTACGTGATCGGGGCTCTATTTACGAAATTGGGGCCCGAGGGAAAATCTGTAACCTCCTCTTCTTTCTTTACAATGTAGTAGGTATTACTGCTGAGAATTATATAATGTTTTTTAAGAAATAATTTACTACTTTTCATGTTAAGTTATTTAAACAAAAAATACATTTCACCTTTATTTTTCACGTTTACAAAGTGTAAAACAAGCTCTGGACGAGATATAAATATAAAGAAAATTAAAACAATAAAATATGAGATGACGTAACTAAGCATTAAAGAATTTTTCCTGATTCTGATTGATTTACTAATCACAAACAAAACCATATTCGAATATGTAGATGATAATAATGTTCAAAAATTACTATTTATTGCATTAGGTAACAACATCCCTCTATTGTAATCAATAAACTAAAGTCAGAAGAGAAGTTCAAGAGCAAAGATTCCTATTTTAAACAGAGCAATACCATTAATATGAAAATCACATGATCATGAAACTGTAATGATTATTTTTGCATAAAATTTCACATTTAGTTATTATTTTTATAAGGAAAATGATTCCATGCGTTTTCAAAAATATTCATTTCTTAGGGTTAGTTAGAATTAATTGAATGTAGCAGGCTCATTTTGATATTTTTAAGAGTTTTACAAATATATGTGTAAGCTTCTGCCTGCAGACTCAAAGTACACATTCAGTCGCACAAATTCAGACACACACACACACACAAATTCAGACGTAATTTTTATTTATGCCAACTTTCAGAGATAGAAATATTTAACAAAATGAACATAACTTAACGTTGCGGAATTTATGCCAAGTTTCCTAGTAAAATATTATCTAATTTATATTTTTTCTTCCACGAGGTTCGCTCATTTCAAAATTTATGCTAATTTGAGTAACAAGCAGTTTTGCCATAAAGTTAGGAGAATAGCGAATAACTGAGAGTTTTGGCATAGTAGCATTCATTCCTCTGCCGCGTAAAATTGTGCCCTCTTGCTAGCGACACCGATGCTGATCTTGAATTAATTAGTGCAGAGAATTTGGGTTGGTAAGTTATACGTTTGAATTCATGTCGCCTCCTAAGCGACACTTGTAGCATCTGATAGAGTAAATTATTCAAATTTATAGTAGTTTGAAGGAAGCTTGTGTTTAAGTCAGGTCCAGGTGACTGGTAATTTCGTGTTGTGTATTTTAAGTTCAGCCCTCACACATGGTAAGGTAGAATAAATTTAAAGTTACCTTATTTTTGTGTCTGTTTATTTTAAAGGCTAGAAATTCTAAAGGTCACTTCATAGAATCTATATGACTATCTGGCAGAAATAAAACTATTACGGATTTGCCATAGTTGAGAAGGGTTGGCTGCAAAACGTTTTCTCAGTTTTACCTACACACTTTTTTAATACCAGCTAATTTCGCTAATAGAAATAATCTTTAAACTAACATTTTTTGTTGCAGAACTTTATAAACTGCACAAAAATTTAAAATTTAAATTATTTCCTTTTTAACTTAAAATGTCATTTACAGAACACTGTTTAAAATCTGTGTCGAGATATGTTGTTGTTCTTGTGATTTATCTCCCTTGTCTGACAGCAACATCAGAACAAGCCCACGAACAACCCGGGTGGGGGGACGGGTCCGAGGGTCTCCCACTCCTCCTCCCCTACCACTGAACTACGCGAGAGGACTTTCGGCTCGCCGCATATGCAGAGTGACCCCATGCCGCAATGACACTATACATTTACAAACATTCATACCTTCTCCGGGATTCGAACCCGGGCCTTTCGGTACGGCAGTCAGAGTCACTAACTACAATCCCGGTTGGGCGGCGTATCGAGATATTTGTCACTGGATTACAGCATTTAGAAAACTGATTTTGAATTATAACGAGATTCCGTGCGCTATTGTTTCTGTTTTATTCCATGTATTATTCATCCTATTTTAGACTACTTGTTTAAACTGCATTTAGAAAAATACGGTAATCTAGGACTAGGAAATGTAAGTTATTTGTCACATGGTATGTGTGAGGAATCATCAGCATCATTAGCAACTATTTAACAGCATATATAACAGAAAAAAAATTAATTAGCAACTTACTATACACATATACACAACTCTACACCTGATAATTCACACAATGATCAACTGACGTTAGTTATAAGATATGTGTTGCCAAGAGGTGATGTAAAAGAAAGGTTTCTAGGGTTTCTACCTATTGCAGAATATATAGCATCCTATTTCGAACTAGAGGAACTTTTCGCTTTGGCAAAATTAGATATTGACATTAAACTTTATCGAGGGCAAATATATGACAATGCTGTAAACATATCAAGAAAATACTCAGTACTTCTGGTTCGTATTAAATGCTATAGTTCAAGTACGATCTAGTATATCCCTTATGCTAATTATTCTTTAAATTTAGTGGGTAATTTTGCAGTTCAGTATTTTATGCTTGAGCAAAAGTTATTTGCTATTTTTCTTTGGCAATTCAATTTCCCTCTATTCGGAAATTTCTGATGAGTTTCACATTAAAGATATTCGTAATTGGATTGGATTGGATTATTTAATTATGGCAAAGCATACGAGGGATATCTGCCTAAAAGGAGGGATGCCTTCATGGAGGATTTTTCTGAGGAAAACTTGCTCACATAGACGTTACACATGGGGAAAGCCTCGGAAACACACATGCAGCCAACCCGTTCGCCTGGAATTGAACCTAGGTGGAAGGATGGAGACTAAAGCTACGCCAATGGTTTTGCAGGTACCGTCCTCACTGCATTACAGACTTGTCCCAATTTTCCTAGGAGGACGGATCTAAGGGTCCTCTCGAAAATACTTTCAGATCGGCAGTATTTTAAATGCCTCATGCTGCACAGACGTTATAACAGTTGCAAAAATCCAGGCCTTTTCCGGGATACGAACTCGTTCAACAACAGAGCCGCCAGCGTTGTTAACAAATATACCAATCAGGATGGCTTTAATAACAGATGGTGGCAGATATTCTTACATCCTCTTCACTTTTTTATATTCTTTGAAAAGAATACAATAAAGCAATTTAGAAACGCAGAGATGAGCACATTCGCTGTTCCATAATTGCAAGTTATGTTTCACGTTGGCAAACTGCAGACATTACGACAGAGAAGATGAGAAAAATCCACTTTAGTTCTATTGACTAATTAAATCTTTAGATTATAAAGATTCATATTCTTATTGACTTAAAGACTTTTATATTTAGTGTAAAAGACTTTTCACGATATTTAAGTACATATGTCACTAACGTTATATAAGAATCATATGACAGGTGTTTCGTTTTTAAATGACGCAGTTCAGACCGGTTTATTATCAGCATGTTACTGTTTTTAAGACAGAAAGAGGAAATTGAAAATTAATAGAAGACATAACGGGCTATATCAAATTAAAATCGGAACAGTTTTTGGCATATTCTCTATTTTACACACGTACATACAAAATAGTCATTCATTGCCATTACTACAAACCTGAGTGCAGCTTTAACGTGTTGTACTATAGTTCATGGATTTGTTTAGTCTATTTTATTTATTATACATTTTAGCATTTTATACATCTTATCCTTTACATATATATTCACTCTGTTTACTTTTTCGTTAAAAAAAAAGGCAGAAACAAACGTCTTTAAAATTAAAATTCTTTTTAATTTCATTTTAATTTCACAGAACAGTAATAATTTACATTTTATAAATTAGAGACAGTAGCTGTTGCTTGTATTTAAAGCAGAGATCTGAAGTATTTACACATTTTTACGTTTTTCAAATTTTTTAAAATTTGATAATATCACACTCTTTTTCTGAGTTGTTAAACTTTAATTTGAAATTTTCAGAACGGAAGATTTTCTTGTCTTCCTCTTTATTTTCAATAAAGCGCTTTGCGTATCGCCCTTTCTTAATTTTAGATCGTGATTTCTGCCTGTCTTTCATTTGGTACTGACTTCCACACGATTACATTTTTGTCAAACTTGATCTAGCTATTGTTTCAACGAAACAATTATTAAGTTCGAAGTTGGTTCTTTTATTTAACATATATGCGATATTCATTGCACAGCAGTTTAATAAACAATTTTTACTTTCGATTTATTTTTTGCAAGATATCGTTATAAGGTATTTTCTTCCTCCTTTCTGCATGCCTTCGTAGTCTTACGGTAGCATACTCGGCGCGTATTCAATAGGTCCAGGTTCGAGTCTCGGTGAGGGCATTGCTCATTTTTCAAGTCTCCTGTTTCATAAAAAATAACCTAATGTCTCTACAATGATGTTCGAACTAAAAGGTGGTGGATGATGATTCTTCATCATCAAGATTTGGTCGCCTAATCCCCAGTCGCCCTTTAAAAAGGAAGTATATAAGGTATTTTCTCCCTCCTTTCTGCATGCCTTGTGGTGTCGCGTATTCGGGAGGACCAAGTTCGAGTCCCGGCGAGAGCACTGCTCATTTTTCACATTTCCTGCTTCAAAATAACCTAATGTCTGAACTTGTTTTAACTTGAGTGGTAGAATAAGGCAGCTTAACATTATTGTGAAAGCCATTCCGTTCAGGAGCAAACAGCCCTCCTTTGATTCTCGGCAATCATTCTGCCTGACAAATCAAGTGAATATTTTCACTACATGATTACTCCTTACTCTTTTAATTAGTTTCTTATTTTATTTACGCTGCTGCACAACTGGCTGTTTCCAGTAAACTAGAATGATCTACCTTCTCCAGGAAGATTCCCCACTAGTGACCGAGTGGTTCAGGCCACTGAATACAGGGAACTCTGCCCGGGTTCGATCCCAAGCGAACGGTTTAGTTGCATATGTAGCTTTTAAATTTTTTCTAATGTGTTTCATTTGGTTTAATATATTACGCACTAGAAACCCATAAGTATTACCCTAGAGATCAAAGTTTTTACCAGTGAAATTATTACCAGCCAGTATTGAAACTTCAGAAAAATTCGGAAGATAGCTGAGACTAAAAAATATTGAATTTCTAAAAGCTATTTTCAAGTATTTGATCTTACTTCTCTCTGAAGGAAGTTTCGTAATTGTTATGTTCTTCATTGATGTGTCTTGTTCTTCATCTGTAACTTCAAAACTAATCCTTTCAACAATTTGAAGTCAAGTAAATACTAAATTAATGGATACATTTTAGCTCTGATATAATTAATTTAATGACAAATGTGAAAGAGAAAGAAAATATTACGATGGCTGGAATCTCTTTAAAATGTCTTTACACTGGCAGTTGGTACCTGAATCATACTGACGGATGAAAATACAATTTATTCGTGATCTCAGACATTTTAAAAAATTGACCCTACTAATCATTTTATGTAATGAAAAGTAGCTAGTCTGTCTAGGTGGCTTCCTTAACACATACTCACAATTACGTTTAACTCGCTTCGGTGGATAATCCCCGTTATTGTTATTGGTGATTAGAATGGTATCTGTGCCAAAAGAGTAATTGATATGTGAGAAAAGTTAAACAAATTCTTAGCACTAAGTATTAGTACAATAAATTTTCATTGTTATAATAGTTTCATTGCTTATTAACATTCTTTATTCCGTTCGGTTTTCAATACTTTTCCAAATTTATCATCTGCACAAAATCAGTTAGATATTTTTTGTAATTTTGAGGTAAATGAAGCCTAAAAGTAACATGAAAAGCAAAACGAAATGAATGATCAAACACAAATATTAAAAACCTGATGTGGACATCACATGACTTCCTTGTACGGTTTATTAAATTAAACACATTTTTGCTGCAGTAATAAACTAACGGGAGGTATAGAAGTGGCTGTAGTGCGTTGAATAGTCAACAATGATACCGTTGGGGCGGTTAAGGCCTAGCGAACAATCATCCTATCTTGTCTCGGATTTGTGCACCTCGGCAATTTCCATGTAGCAACCATTGCTCCCAACATCTTTGCACAGCAGTGCCTGTACGCTACGGGTGGCGGCCTATTGCTTGGTATGACCACCCAGCTTCACGCAACCCTACAATGCGACCACGTTCGAAGTCGTTTAGTAATCTTTAAGATCTTCGATATCGTCGTAATGGCATCTTTAGTTACTTCTTTACAGAATTACAATGGCAGCAACAAAAAAAGATAAATTTTCCGCCTCTGTTACTGGTTTTATACTTTGCGAATTGCGCACTAGAAATGCGCTATGATCGCAATTCCCGTTCATTTGCCTTGAAACTTTGATCATTTACATAATCGATGAAGATGTTTTTGCATACCAAATTTCGTCACGGTCGCAAAAGTCCTTCTTGGTGTTTCAATTTTTTTGAAAAAGGGTGTATAAAGTATTTTTGAAAAATATTAATTTCATCAAGCTATCATCGGTTCTGCGTGCATCCAGTCCGTTACGAACCCCTACACACATAACAGTATTCAGTCGGCTACGACTGCTGCTACAACCTCAAGCATCTGCATTCATCCAACCATCGAGAAATTTTAATGGCGTCAATAAAGTTTCGGCTCCACTTTCATCTCAACTTCCGCCAAGTTATCTCTGTTTGAAACTACATCATCGTGGCACATGCCAATAAGTAATATATTTAAATTATTACTTATTGGCTTAAGTTTAACCCAAAGATTTTAAAAACTAAAATTTATAAAATTCATCTAGAGATGTATCTCAAAAACGGTACATTATTTTTGTTGCGGTCTGCTCCCTGATGAAAAATTACAGCTCGTCATAATCGCTTCATCTCTTTCTTTTGCTTCTCCCATATATCTGAAACTGGATTTTATTGTTTCCTTTTCTGTTTTTAGTCATCAAGACTAGCTGTCCATGAGAAGTAAATATGAATTTTTTTATTGTTTGCTTACTTTGATTTATATTTGTAGCACCAGCTGGCGCGCAATTAATAGAATACCAATCAGTTTGATTTTTTTTCCTCCTATTTTCTGAATTACACACCCGTGTCCAGAAAAGTCCTTACCCGGCCTTTATTTTTGCAACAGATGGTTTTAGTGATAATTCCAGCTACTAAACTGTGTTATATGACGCAGAGATTCGTGTTTTCATATATTTAAATTTATAGAAATCAGTTTTATAAAAATACGAAAATCTAACTTTTTACACGTTCCTCTGATTTCTATACTTGCATCTAGCAAAGTTTTACACTTGTTTTAAAAATAGAACCCCAAATGGTTTGATTGCCGCACGACACAAATTGACTGTGATATTGAATTTCAAATTCTGAAGTATCTGACGTCATTTTGAATTTGTATCCATGTGCCGCTTAATAAATAAATTAGAGTAATTCAAAGATTTTTTTTATCTAAAATGCCATTTAATTATATTTCTTTGTAATTTAATAGTATTTACAATGGATTTATTACAAGTACATTTGGATTGCCGAAACAATTTTCTCACAAGAACTTTGTTAAGTTTCATAATCTAAAAACACGTTATTAATATTCTCCTTAAGTTTTACTATTTTATAACCATAATCTGCAATCGTGAAAAAATAATTCAGGAACATTTTTTTTTACTTTTTATTAAAGGAAATAGAGTTGCAAATTGTTCTACGTACCAATACTTTAACGACCAGGAGTGTTGTCCAAAATACGAATTCTTAAAGCTCATATAAATAAGACCTCCATTTTTTGAAAAAAAAAAAAAAAATATTGATCAGTACTTTTCAAAATAACCTGCATCGGAATGCTTGCCCCATAATCTCTTAACAACAGAAACCTTTCTTTATAACGAGTACAAAATTTTTTTAAATAATAATATAGGGGCCAGAAGAATTTTTGTATTTTATATAAAATTAATTTCTTTTTAATTTAAAAACAAGAAAACCTGAAACTTTGCGCTATACAAAAAACATTTTTCTGTAAATTGATTGGATTGGATTGGATTATTTAATTATGGCAAAGCACATGAGGGCTATCTGCCTAAAGGGAGGGATGCCTTCGCTTTTCTGTAATTGGAAATATATGTCTGTTAGAATAGAAGAGAAACACGCCAATGTGACAATCAAAATCGCAATAACAACCTTGTATTTAGGGTACATATATTAAAACACTCAATCGATTTCGAGAGCAGCTAAAGGTCCCTCCTCGTCAGGAGAAGTATCCTCCTTTGCTGATGCTTTATTTTTCTTCCTTTTTCCCCTTTCTAGTAATTTCTCTTGATCAGGAGGGGCCTTTAGCTGCCCTCCTGATCAAGAGAAATTACTAGAAATTACTCCTGCTAACCAAAAGGTCATAATCAGGTAAACCAAAAGGTCATAATCAGATAAACAAAAAATATTATAATAAAGATAAAAGGCACATGAGGGCTGTCTGCTTTAGGTAAGGAATGCCTCCGTGGAGGACTTTCTAAGGCAACCTGGCTCGTTTCCACGTTACATATGGGAAATGTAGCCAACTCGTTCATCGGGATGCCAACTTCGATTGTTCAGCAATTTTATCTCTGGCTGGCTTCAAGTTTTATAAAGATCGACTGTACTAACCAGCTGAACGAGGCAGAATTATTAAATAACCTTCTTCGCGTAAAAAAATCGCTTCGCTTATTTTAAGCTTTACAGTTTTATGAAAGTTCTATTAATTTTCTTTCTGTTTGACAAAAGGCTGTTGCTTTTGTGGCTTATCTCACTTGTCTGATCGTTACATCAGAACAAACCACGAAATTCATAGTGGCAATGGGTGCAAGACTGCGTCTGTCGTTGGCAAGAGCCTTCAGCACCATACAGGTGACAGTACGACTTTGCTGAGTTCCGCCACCAGTTTTGGGAAAGATCACTCCGGGGGGGGGCAGATCTGATGGTCTCCCACCCCTTTTTGCCCTACCACCAACTTTTCGAGAAGACTTTTGGATCACCGCATATTTAGAGTGCCCCCACGCCGCACAGACACTATACATTTACAAACATCGATATCTTATCCGAGATGCGAGCCCTGGCCCTTCGGTGCGGTAGTCAGCGTTGCTAACCACTATCTCGGTTGGGCGGCAGCAAAAGGCTAAATGATATGAGTGTACGGAATAAAGTAGACTTACTAAATTGCAATAACCGACTTCCAAAATTGTTGCAGGTCATAAAGTTGAGAAAAGATCGAAGATTTGGTGACAAATATTCGTGAGAAACAGTCCATTGTAATTAAAGGTGCGGCAATCAACAATCCATTGATGCTGCAGAATGCAGAGGAATTGACCTTAAAAATTAGGAAAGATGATTTTGTAGCAAAAAACATTGTTTGCAAACGTATTCATGCTAAAGAGAAAGATGACGATTTTCCTGCTGCTGGAATATATAGTTGTAGAATGAATGGCTTTAATTTTCTACGAAATACTGTCCTGAAAACATTTGTAGTGCCGAAGAAACAGGTCTGTACTATCGTGCACTGCCTCAATATGCATATTGATTTAAAACTGGAACTTCAAAAGAATGTAAAATATGTAATTTTTTTTTCTGCATCAACATGTGTGATAAAAAAGCTCAAACTATTGTAAATGGGGAAAAAATAAATCCCTTATGATTTAAAAGAATAAGGAGTTTATAAATGGATTATAAGTACAATTTAAAGCCTTGAATGACATTATTGATTTTTAATGAATGGCGTTTGAAATGCGACAACGAACTGAAGAATGATGTACTCGTTCTTAATAACAGTTGCACAGTGCATAATGTAAATGTCGCCGTTAAAAAATTGTGTATTTGTCAGAGCATACCACAGCCATAACTCGCCCATGTCATCAAGAAATTATTAGAGGTAGGAAAGGACATTATCGCAGTGAAATGAGTTTTAGAATCTTTTATAACGCAGATGATACGGATATAACTTCAAATGAATTATCGAAAAAAAAACCTTTGCGGGGCATATCTCGGAACTGCATCTCATAATAGACAATAAAGATTTGTTATAAACATACCAATCCTTTTTCTAATTACTGAAATAAAAAATTTGAAGAACTAAAAACAACTTCTTCAACTGAAATGAATTGTGACGAATTTAACCGCTTGGGTGGATGCAATTATTTTTTTAAATCTTGTTATTTCGGCTTGGTACAACGACTGTGCAACTTTTAAAAATATTTATTTTACCATTTGGTTTAACTTCTTGTAAGCTAAAGGCGCTTTATCTTCTTCATTACCATTCATTTCAATGTCGTCTGGTATTATAAGGCCAACTAATTCTTCATTCCTCATTTCTAGATTAATTCTTTGATTTCTCCTTCCTCCATATCTGAAGAATCCATCGTCACAAATTGCTTTTAAAATTTCCGCATTTTGTTTAGCATCATCTTCTGTCCATTAAAATCCTGTAAACCTGCTGGTAACTTCTGGCTGGAGCTATTGCCAGCAAGTATGCAATGTCGATGACTGTATGTTGAACCGCGTATGAATGAAATTCTAGCGTTGAGCAAATTAAACGGAAACAATTAATGTAACGCACATATGCGAAATCCTGTTCCACAAGCCCTCGCTCGGCAAGGGTTTACTGTATATATAACTAAGAAATATTTTAATATATATATAAAATTCGTAAATGTGCATACGTGCACGTGTGTGTACAAACTAGAGTTAAATATTAAGAGAATAACCACGTTTCCGTTAGTTTTTCGTATAGTATTGAGCAGAAATTGTAACAGTAATGAAATATGTGATTAAATAATAACATAATATGGCTGTTGTCGAATATGGTAATTTTCTTACATATAGGTAACGCTGTGGCAGTGATAAGTGTTGATATCTAGTCATTTGTTATATACACACCTACACATCGGCGATAATCATAGCATCTGTTGAAACATTTTTCTAAATTTAATAAACACTGTTGTTGAATGAGTAACTTCCAATGTTTAGATGATGGAATGAGTCGGAGAATCTTTGTTAAATTGATTGCAAAGCAGTATAAATTTCATAATGCAAGAGAGCTGATTTTATCTTCTAGTGTCTTCTGAAATTTGTGAACAAGATTTCAGAGTCCCGGATCCATATTCAGAAGGCCAGAGAAAGGGCGTCCAACAACCACGATGAAGACACACGAAGATCGATATTTGGCACTTTCAGCTAGGTTCCAGAGGACTGCTGAAAGCCACCTGGCTGTCACATAAACTCTTTTCTGGAACTGCAACAATAATTTCACGGGTTATTATTTCTTGATTTCGCGAAGAAACTATTTTGACAGAAGACCTGTTATTTGCGTCCCACCATTCACTCCCTCATACAAGAGATCGTGCCTGGCATGGTACATACATAATCAGCTTTGAACCCAGCTTCATCGGACCCAGTTTCTTTCGGTAATGAGTCTAGATTTAGTTTGGATGCTGATTCTTAAAGCACCTTCATCTGGAGAGATCCCAGGTCTCGATACCATTCCTCAAACATCAGTTGAAGGAGACCACTATGGTGACGGCGTTGTCACGATCTAAGCAAACATCACGTTCGATGACCGCGTACGACTTCATGTGTATGAACGTGGATTCCTGATTGCTACGAAGTAGGGATTTTGATTTTAGAGTATTGTAGTGTGAACTTTTGACACACAGATTGGTCTCATTTCTTTTTTATAGACGTCAGTCCTCGTTCACATAAGACTCAGAACGAATATCTGAAACAAATCTCACGTACCGAATCTGAAATTTGAATGAACGATAAGCAGAGATATGCACATGATTAGCATTTCACGGCATGCGCATATTACAGGAGAAGGTAATGGCAAGGGGAAGTATTATAAAATAGGCAAGTTGAAATACTGATGCGGAAATTGCATTTGCTCGCTCCTTTTTGTGTTGGAGGACATATTATGCCTCGCACGTTTTTTATTTCGATGCCGGAGACATTTATTGGGTTAGCAACTAAGTAATTGCGGATTTTTTTAGAACATCAAAGACAATTTTTTCCTGGAACTAAATAACTTTATTCTTTAATGTACTGCCCATTTTGATCAATGACCTTTTGCCATCTTTCAGGCAACATCATAATCCCACGTTCATAAAACTTCTGGTTTTCATTAGCAAAAAACTGAATCAGGTACAATTTGACATCATCATCATTATTGAAATTTTTACAATTCAAGAAGTTTTGTAAAGATCGAAACAAAAAGTAATCAGATGGGGCAATGTCAGGACTATATGGTGGATGCGGCAAAACATCCCAACCAAGCTCCAATAATTTTTGCCGAGTGACCAAAGATGTGTGTGGCCTTGCATTGTCATGATGGAATACAACACCTTTTCGATTTGTCAATTCGGGCCGCTTTCCTTCAATTGCATTGTTTAATTTCGTTAGTTGTTCAATGTAGACATCAGAATTGATCGTTTGGTTGGGTGGTAAGAGTTCAAAGTAGACAATTCCTTTGTAATCCCACCAAACTGATAACAAAACCTTCTTTTGATGAATATCAGTTTTGATGTTGTTTGAGTTGGTTCACCTGACCTGCTCCACGATATTTTCCGCTTGATATTGTTGTAAACAACCCATTTTTCATCGCCAGTTATCAGTGGTTTTAAAAATGGATCATTTTCATTACGTTTCTTTAGCAAATCGCAGCTGTTAATGCGTTTCTTTCAGTTCGTGAGGAACCCATGTATCGAATTTTTGAACATAGCCAAGTTGTTTTAAGTAATTTTCAATGCATGTATGTGATACATGAAGCTTCTCTGCAATCTCAGATGTTGTACTGTGACGATCCGAATCGATTATTGCTTTGATTAGGTCGTCATCAACTTCAACTGGACGACCAGAGCGTTTTTCATCTTTGAGTGAAAAATCACCAGAACGAAATTTGGCAAACCAATTTTGACACTGCCGTTCTTTTAAGGCTTAACAGGACACAAAATCCAAAGAAGACAACTTAAGAAAACCTACCCAAATCATCATCGTGGTGGACCCAGAAATCAAACAACTTAGAAAGAGGGTCAGAACCTATAGGAAGAGATTCCAAAAAACAGCAGGCGAAGAAAGAAAGACAAACAGAGACAAATATAAAATAGAAGCAACGAAGTATAAGAACTTATTGTTCAAAGAAAAGAGAAACAACTGGGACATCTACTGAGATCGGATTACCATTAACTCTTCGTTTGTGACCTTATTATATAGCAAAGGAAAAACGCTTGGAATCACTCCAGCTCAGTTACATTATTAAGGAAGATGGAACAAAACCAAATACAGCTGAAGATACGATCACAGAGATCGTTAACTATCACTTTCCGCAAGATTCGTCAGAGCAAAAGGATATACACGAAGTGGTTCTAACAGCCCGCTCCCGATACCATCAATGATCTTCCGTTTTTCTAGACTAGAGCTACGACACACAGTCGCTTCAGTCGGAGAGAGAGATGTTGCAACTTTTCTTCGTAAGAGTGTTGTGCCGAAAGAGCATGTGTTTACGTTTTGTAACAGTTGTAGCGTCATTGCATTGTTGCTGTATTAATATGATGTAACATTTGATGTGTCTCATAAAACTATGAAAGGAAAATTTAGCCGCTAAAATTTGTTCCCACCAAATCGGATCAATTTGTCAATAAACCACCAATGTTAAGACGCCTTTGGTATTCGAATCATCAAGAATCGCAGTCGCTTTTTCGAAATCGAAGCAAATGAAAGGGAAGACGCCTTTAACGTTCTACACTTGAATTTGTTGTGTTACCTGGCTTAGTTTGTAGAAGGATGGGATGAAAAAACTGGCGTAACTTGGCAATATATTGCGTTTTCTAGACTGGAGCTACGACGCACATTCGCCTTGGTCAAGAGGAGGAGGACCCCCAGGGTTAGACTGTCATTAGGATTTTTTGGAAGCAGAAAAGATGAAAAATATGCAACCGCCTTTACCGGGAATCGAACCACGGACCTCTTGAATACCGGCCCAGCGTACCTTATATACTCCCCTTTTTTAAAGGGCGACTAGGGTTTTAGGGGATCTAGTCGCCAAATTCTGGGTGCGGAGAATCATCATCCACAACCCTTTTAGTTCGGGCGCCACTTGTAGAGTCACTAGGCTTTTTTGGAAGCAGAGAAGATGTAAAATATGCAACCGCCTTCGCCAGGAATCGAACCACGGACCTCTGGAATACCGGCCCAGCGTGCTACCGTTACACCACGAAGGCACGCTAGGGAAGTGGGAGAAATACCTTATAAGACAACCTTACTATTTATATAGAATAGCAAATGTAAACCTTAAGAAACAGTAGACGCCTTAAATAAACTTTAGGATATCATCCATTCGCAACAACCTGCATACTTGTGTCATCTCGTTAGACGTGATGTCCGCCTTCAACTAGTTATGGTGGCCAGCACTCAAAGCACGGTTAAAGGATCTAAACTTCCTACGAATCCTGTTAAGCTTTATTAATAGCTCTCTTCAATATAGGAAGATCATCTACAAATGAAATGGAGTTAGCATTACGAAGAGCTACTAAAGAGCGCCTAGGGCTCAAATATAACACCGATTATGTGGAACATAATCGCAGACACCGTTGTTAATTGGATTTCAGTGAAACCGCAATAATACAAGCCTACGCTCAGACTTTATTCTTATAATAAACAAAGGGAACAGAAGCATTACAGAAAAGAAAACGCACACGGCATTAAGCGTGCTAACGCAATGGTGGATTAAATATAAACTTAAGTTCAGCATTGCCAAAACACAGTTGATCATCTTCCCAAACCTCAGAAAATAGTGTCCAACCCATCAAAAATAAAATGGCAGGAAGTTCCTTTCGACGCCAGCGTATCTTAATTGTCTAGGATATATGCTGGTTAAAAAGCTCACGTGGGTTCCCCACTTAGAGGGTGTTTCACGAAAGACCCCTAACTCTGAACATAAATAACTCGGAAACGATAGCAGATAGAAGCATGAAACAAGTGATATGTTTATTTAAAAAAAATCCATAAAAATCTAATACAGAAACCTAAAAAGTTTAGTTACAAATTGTGCTTATAGATGGTGCTGCGGGTGACATTACCGTAAGTAAGCTATGCAGAGTAACTAATGCAAACACTCGTTGCATTCATAACAGATGTGATTCAAAATGTAATTCTTTCACACAACACACATGTAGCAAAGGAAGAATGAAATTCTCAGTCACTTCTCTGTAGTGTATCACTGGAAATTGACACACAAGCTTGGCAAATAGCCTCCTCCAGCTCATCGAGTGTTAAAGGATGTTACGATAAACAGGTCCGGTGAATAAGAAAGCCAGTCGATTCCTTTTCCTTTAACTGTTGAATAGTTCAATGCAATTACTCTATCATCGAGAAATTCGTCCAGAAAATCAAAAACGTGTTGTATAGGCTGTTGAGCGAGCTCCATCTTGCATGAGCCACGCCATGTCTGGTTGATCATCCAGCGCTTGTTGAGTTGTGACAAATTGTTTCAAAAGCGCAATATATCGCTCAGTTGTCACCCGCAGAACCATTTACCAGTACAATTTGTAACTAAATTTTGTATGTTTCTGTATCAGATTCTTACGTGTTTCTTAATAAACATACCATTTGTTTTATGCATCTATGTATCATAGTTTCCGAGTTATTTATTTTCAAAATTATGCGCCCTTCGTGAAACATCCTGTATCACATACACACACTGGCTGGCCAATGAATTAGAAACCTTTGAGATTTTCATTTGAATGCGGGCTAGACATGAAGCATACAAATTGTTTTTATGATGTGCTTTACGCGTGGTTAGAATGCTAGTATAAGTAAGGTGTAAGAGTGCTTTTCACTATGAATGAAGTAAAATGGGAAAAACGACAGACATTTCACCATTTGAAAAAGGGCTTATTGTTGATTCCCGTTTAGCAGGGATCTCGATTTCAAAGACAGCAAATCTCACTGGGTCCTAAAAAGCAGCCACATCAAAGGTTTTCAAAAGTTGGAATCGGAACCCATAGTCGTTCTCTAGAAGACGTAACTGCGATTCGAGCACAGTTTTCCAAGAGAATGATTGGCGGCATCTCCAACGAATTGTACGGCAGAACCGGTAATCTATTGTACTTAAACTGACACAGATCATCAACCAAGGCTCTTTTCAACAGATTTCAGCTCGAACCATACACAAAGAATTGCAAAAGTTGGGAATGCATAGTCGGGTGCCTGTGATAAAACCATTCATTTCTGCCCGACATGCAAAAGTTCGTTTGCAGTGGTGTCGGGAAAGAAAATTGGACATATGAGGATTGGAAACGGGTATTGTGGTCCTATGAATCACGCTACACCTTATTTTGTACTGTTGGAAGACGTCGAATTTGGCAAGAACCCCATGTAGCCATTAATCAATCTTGGCTTACTAGCACTATACAAGGGTCTGGTGGAAGTATCATGATATGAGGCATGTTCTGCTGGCATGAAAATAGTGCCCTGATATTCCTCGAGAGTAAATAAACAGCCACGAGATACCTAAACACACTGGCAGATCAAGTGCACCCTGCAATGCTGCATTTTTACCCTTATGGCAACGGATACTTCATAAAGGATAATTGTGACGAGGTCACATTGAATTAACTATTTACTACGTTATGGCAATATTTAGATATTTGCATCAGATTCCTTTGGTGACAGTTTCATTTTTTCGCCAACTTGTGTTGTAAGGTGAGGAACAGATTTCATCAGACAACTGTTGTAAGCGGAGGAAAGTATTGCATCAGACAACTGTTATAAGCGGAGGAAAGTATTGCGTCAGACAACTAGCGTCTTCACTTCTGTTTGCCTGGGTAGCTGAAGGTATTTTGCAATTGGTTGCCTTCTGACGCTGGATCTTTTTTCATTGGCGGCAAAACTTAACTGTGGAACTTTATAAAAGGCGGTATTTTTTGTCTACGAGGAGGGAGGAGAAGGAGGAGATTGTGAAGGTGCGAGATGGACATGCTGCATAGAGAAAGACAGTAAGAGTGGGGTAAAATGCAAACTTTTGGGAGAGTTTATCGTGCAAGCTTTCTTTGGTCACCCAGTGTGTATGAAGGAAGCGAGTTTCTTTCTCTTTGATGTTGTAGCTGCAAAATTTAAGCTAATCTCCTCTTGGCATTTAATCCCGGGCTTGGCATTTTCGCCCGGCATCCCGATGAAGAGTACCTGCATGTTTTTGAGCTGAAATACACCAAGTCTTCGAAGGGCTGTATGGAAGAATTGATCTATCCTTTTTTTTTTTTTTTTTTGTTGTTGTTGTGAGTGAGGAGACCTCATATCGTCATGTGACATACCGGATTAAAAAAAAAGGAATATCTCTTCAGTATTGTTAGTATCCAATAAAGCAAGAATTAAATCTGTTTTCACGTGTTTGTCACTTTCTCGTCACGGCAGGCTATAGACCTGGATCTTGTCCTGGGGTAAGTTGCCACTATATTCCTGTTTATCATAACATGTAACATATACTTTTGCCACCACAACCAACGAAATAATCATTACCACACTTGGTGCCGTGCCCAACCGTTTCGTGTGTTGTGGCAATTACATGAACGTTGCATTGAACTGTATCTATTCTAAGACTGTATTTAAAGCAGTTGTATTTATGAATGTATTTAAAGTGAATATAGATTGTATTAATCACATGAATGATTCAAAGTCTAACTTAAGTCTTATGCTGCAGTGGTAAATTTGTTTGATATTAATTTTTTTATTTGTATTATATATATGATTTATAGTATATACCTTTATTGGGCAAAAATTTATATATTTATCATATGTGTCATTTCATAGAATGTTATTTTGTTTAATTGAGTATGCCTAAGACACGACAACAATCTCCTGAACAAATGGAAACTAAAACATTCACATTTAATATTGCATCATTTTCTGGTGATCCTGATACCGTTCGCTGGTTCACTAGCCAGATTAAAGAATATAAAGCTCTTAATAATTGGAATGATAAAGTTGCACTATTATATCTGAAAAGTAAACTTGTTGGTGCTGCACAGCAGTTCTTTGCAGAATCGCCTGCTTGTCAAAATGTGACTTCCCTAGACGAGGCTTGTGAAAAACTGATAAATTTCTTTTCGAAGAATTCTAACTCTTCATCTAATTTAATTGCTTTCCAGACCATTCAGCTGTTACCTGGTGAGTCAATGAAAAGTCTTGCTCATCGCATTGAAACTTTGGCTCATGCTACATACAACCAAGCATTGAACCAAATAAAATCTTTGCAGTTTCTAGCTGCTTTACCAATAGAACTCAAAGAAAAATTAATTAGTGAATCTACAGATAATTTTGATCAGCTTGTGAATTTAGCTCAGCAACATCATTCTAATTCGCAAAATTTGAAAATAATGCAAACACATTCCATTGCTTTGAATAGCAAAGATGATGCTAATGAGAGTTTAAAACGTAAAGTTGAAAACCTCAGTCTTCATATTGCATTACAGAATGAAAAATGTCAGTTTTGTAATTTAGATAAGCATCCCTTAAATCAATGTAATGCTGTTTTGTCTTTACGGACAAGTAATCCCATACATGCTCAAGATACAAATGACCACTGTGTACATTGGATGCAAAAAACTCCCATATATCCTCCATATCCACTTCCATGCTTATACTGTCATAAATTTGGACATTCAATGTCAGTATGTCGTGCGTATTTCGCGATGTGTAGCCCTCGTCAGAACCAGGTTAGAAGTTCGAGTAACTATGTTAGTAGTCGTCCTAATCTCACTAGACCACAGTTCTATAGCAATAGTACACGACAAGGTGATAACTCAAATGTTAACAGATTTCCATCTTATGGTCGGAGACCAAATTATTATAATCAACCAAGATACAGTACCCCTTTAAACGCAAGAGGAGTTCACAAATAGGTGGCGATGTGACCTCTAATATCTCAACCAAGTCACCAAAAACCAACTATTATACGAGTAAAGAATCGGAGAGTATTGAAACATATTTAAATAAGCAAATGATAATCAGTGGTAAACCCTCGAGTTCTATCAAAGAGTTTTTGCAACAATTTCATGTCAAAAGTAAAAGTAATTGTTTACCTATTGCGCATATAAATAATGTCTTTTCTGATTGTACTCTTCCTTTGATTCATGTAACATTTGGTAAAAATTTGTGCACTTTATTACTTGATTCAGGAAGTTCTGTGTCATTGTTATCAAAAGCTGTGTTTGATACAATAAGATTGGATACTAAAGTTAGATTTTTATCCAGACATGTTCAAATTAAAACTATCAATTCCAATTTACATTTTTCAGCCTGTGCAGAAATATCATTTAAGATAAACAAGCAGCATTTTAAACACGCCTTTTATGTATCTGATGCTTTTCAATAAAATTTTCATGGAATTTCAGGTTATGACTTTTTATCCAAACATGATGTCTTAATATGTGCTAAAAGTGCAGTTGCAAAATTTAATAATTTTGATGTACCTCTAATTAATATGGCTAATGTAAAAAATTTTAATTGTAATCCTGTACCTTCAGAATGTTATGCAATTTTGAAACACAAAATTATGTTAGATCTTGGAGAATCGACAATTGCGCACTTAAGAGTCAATAGTCCTCATGCTAACAATCAACCTGTCCTTTCTCAACCAACTGTAAGTAAACACGATATTGAATTGCATCCTGCGATCCACATTCTAAACGACAATTCCTTCATTACTGTCATCAAAAATATTGGTTCGAACAATGTTCATATAAACAAAAATCAGAGGCTAGGTCAAGTCACATCTGATATTGAATTTGCTGAGACCATACCTGATTCTGTAAATTCGGATACTCCTCAAAATGAGTATTGCAATCTTATAACTCCATCAAAAGAGGTTTTAGAAATAAGGAAACAAGAATTGTTACCAACTGACTTTGATCTTAACCATCTTTCTCCTGAACAAAGGCAGTGTTTATTGGATGTGTTAATCTCTAATTATGCAGCTTTTTCCAAATCTTTAAAATCACTTGGCTGCACTGATAGGGTAACCCCACAAATTTGTTTTAGGTTTTCGAATCCCATTAGGACCCTCCCTTTTGAAATTCCTTATTCATTGCAATCCCAAGTTAAAGAAGATCTTCAGGAATTGCAGGAAGCTGGTTTAATTCATCGAAATGTTGCTGAATGGGCTTGTCCCATGCTGTTAGTGAAAAAGAAGCCAGATCCCAAATACCCTAATAATCCACCCAAATACCGCATGGCTCTTGATTTAAGATTGCTTAATTCTATTATTGAACATTCAACATATCCTCTTCCAAAGATTTCAGCGCTTATAAACAACATCTCCACTTACAAGTACTATTCAGTACTTGACTTAAAAAATGCTTATTGGCAAATTAAACTTCCCGATCACTTGCAGGATGTGTTAACATTTACTACACCTTTTGGATCCTTTGCTAATAGAAGGCTAGTTTTTGGCTTAAAGACTGCCACAAGTACTTTTCAAGCTTTAGTGGATACGCTTATTGATGAACTAAAAATGGACGGCATCGTAGGTGTGCATGCATATCAGGATAATATTGTAATAGGTGCTTCTGACTTTGATGATATGATGACTAAGTTGACTGCAGTATTGAAACTTTTATCTAAGTATAACATAACACTGTCTCCTACAAAATGTGTCTTTTTCAAAACAGCTATAGATTATTTAGGATTTCACATCTCTCATAACTTAATTAAACCCATTTCAACTAATATTGCTAAGATAACTTTCAACCACCTAAGACTGTTCGCCAGGTCAGAAAATTTCTAGGCCTTTGTGGTTTCTATAGGCATCTCATACCAAATTATGCCGAACTTACTGATATTTTGACACAATTGACCAGTAAGAAGAATAAATTTAAATGGCCTGATGCGCATAGCGTTGCATTTGAGAAACTTCAGCATATATTCTTTTCTGAACCTTTTGTTATCTTACCACAATGGGACAAGGAATTTATACTGAATACTGATGCCAGTGGTCATGCTATTTCGGGAGTTCTTCTGCAGGAACACAACAATGAATTGCATCCTGTGTCATATTATAGTCGAACATTGTCACCATCTGAAAGAAAATACCCAGCTATAAAATTGGAACTTTATGCCATTTATCGGTCTGTTACTGCTTTCAAATCATATTTATATAATCGAAAGTTTACAATTTTGACTGATAGTATGTAAGGATCTTAAGTTTTACTAACGTTTATTTTTATTTTAAATCTTTACTATCACTTCTTATTTTCTACTTCTGGCCAGAATTAAAAGCTTTAACTTATTTATGCAAATTTGTCTGGCGAACGCCAAGTACTTAAGTTGTGGCTTTTTGCCAAGCGAGAGAGAGGAAGGAGTTAGTCGAAGCAGGCCGCTTACCTTAGCAGTTTTACTCGGTTGCTGGTTGCCTTCCAGGCCAGAGGTTTAATCCTCGTGATAATTTTAAACGTATTGTAGTGTTAACAGTTCTCTGTACTACATACGGCTTCCTGTTAATATACGGCCAATCTTCCATGTAGGCCCTTGTTTATTATTCAAAAGTTAAGTTAGAGTTTAGTTAAATATTTTTATATTCTTACGTTCAGACCACAAGTAGTTGGTCTCTGTATTCCGAAGTACGGAAATTATTGTAAAGAGTGAAAAATAAAGGGTTTCGTATACCCTTCCTGTGTATCTTGTCTACTTCCCACATTTATTGAACATAGCTTTAGTAAGCTCCCTGTTCCTAGTCAGGTCTGTGCATGTTCCCAAAGAAAGTAAGGCGGAACATTGAACCTGATAAGTAAACCTCTGTTGCATTATCAAAAATCTACGTTACCTGCTGACAACACGACTAGGTGGCTTATGGAGTTAAGTGAATATACTTTTGAATTTAAGCATATTCCTGAAAAATTAAATTCTCCAGCTGATTACATGGCACGTATGCAAGATCCTGATCATAATCAGCCAGTGTTGGCTGAAAACTCTGAAGATAACTCAGTTATTCTTCCGTTTGTTGAAACAAATCTTGAACGACCCCAAGTGAATGCCCTGGTTTCTTCTGGAGATCCTGCTCATGAAATTTTTGAGTCAACGTTTCTTGCTGAGCAAAGTTCGGATCCTTTTACTTCAGAAATTATCACAATTTTGAAAAATCCTTCCTTGCTTAGTGCTGCAAAGGTACATAATTTCTTCATTAATGAGTCAAGCAAGCTTCTTATGTTTATTTCAAACAAACAAAATAATGCTGAGTTAATTGTTGTTCCACAAGCATTGAAATCTAAAGTGTTAGAAATTTCCCATATATCTCATCTTGGGGTGCAAAAGACTTATGAGATTTTATCGAAACGTTACTTTTGGAAGGGCATGTATAATGACACTAAGAACTTTGTCCTCTCGTGTCATTTATGCAACAAATATAAGTCGTTCACTCCTAAACAAGCACCATATAAAGCCATCAGAATACCTAAGTACCCAAATGACTTTATTTCCATGGATATTGTCGGTCCTATAAGGAATTGTGGCCATGTTCTTACTGTTTTAGATCATTTTTCTAAGCATCTTGCTTTATATCCACTTAAAAATCTCACTGCTGAAACTATTACAGGGCATTTATTACAATATATATCTGTACATGGCCGACCGGAAATGATCTTGACAGATTTGGGCACACAATTCACTTCATTAGTGTTTGAATCAATTACAAAATCATTAGGTATTAAATTATCTCACTGTACTCCTCAGAGACCGGAATGCAATGCACAAAGTGAACGAGTTAATACTTCAATCAAAACTTCTTTACTTACCCTTCATGAAAAAACTTTTCATTTCAAAATGCATTGTTAATCCATCAGAATATTTACAATGGTACTATTCATCCTTCAACAGGCTATTCTCCTAATATTTTGCATTTTGGAAGAAACTTATCTTTAATTTTTGATACATTTCATCCTGATCCAAGGCCAGCTCAATTGGATAAATCCCATTATTTGTGTGATCTTCTAACACAGCTGAAATTATGAAATTAACTTATGAACATGCCTATGAGACGCTTGAGCGAAAACAAGTAGAACAAAATACTCGTCAACTGAAAAATGCCAAATTAAGATCATTCAGTATTGATGACGTAGTGTATCTGAAATCTAAGGATATATTTAAACCCAGATTTTCTGGACCATTTTTGTATTGTTTCAAAATCAAGTGATGTAAACTACACTATTCGAGCACTTGACAGTGAGTTTGCTCAACCATTCAAAATTCACATCAATCGCCTTCGTTTAGCTCCAAAACGATTCTCTCACTTAGTTCAAAATCCACCTCCTGCTCCTCAAGTTACACATCAGTATAATCTAAGAAAAAGACAGCACGTTTAAATTTTCTTCTCGTCTTAACATAGTAGTGTATTGGAGAATGTTGATATATATTAAAAGTTATGTATTGTTAAGTAGTGTGTTTATATCTAATTGTACCAAATTTATTCTGTTGCGCCTCTTTTGCTGAATTCTTATGATTGTTCAGGCATAATCATTAGAGTTTAATGCTTGATCACCCTTAAATATCAATTATAGATTCAACAACATTGTGCCTAACATATTTAAAATGATTAAAGGTGTTTTATTTTTCAAAATCTCTCTGTATGATGTGATTATAGTTGTCTTATAATATTTTGTCATCATAAATGCTATTTATTAAGTGTAACTAGGAGTATGTTAAAATTGCAATTTTGCTTTATCATAAAGAATGTTTTCTTATTTTATTGTAACGGTTCTCTCATCTTTAGTCACCATGAGATTTTATACGCCTTACATTTATCTTGAAACTGTATGTGTTATACTACATATTTATAGCATGAAACATGTTTTGCATGAAAAGTTGGTATGTGAATTTTGTTTGTTGTATAGCATGAGAAGTATTGTATGTCATGATATATTTAATTTGGTCCAATGGTTCGATGCATATTAACTTTATTCTAAGTGTTTGTGCTGCTCCCTTTTAGGTGCTAATTCAGAATGTTGGTAATATCTAGCTGCATTGCAGTAGCATGAAATAATATATGTTAAACTATATTACATGGTGCTACTAAATTACTATAGCATGATATTCTATTATTGTGCCTTTGAGGACTCACTGTTAATGCATTTACCATCACAACTGTCTTATGTCTTGCAAGTTAACTTTGTTTACATATTTTGTGTATCCATATATCCTCTTAAATGCTGAATTCTGTGCAAAGAACACAGAATGTAGGTTATGAACAATGTTCAAATTGTTTGACATCTCGACTATTTTTGTGGACTGTGTACTTATTTAACGCACACTTATTATCAATTATGTGCCTAGTTCTTCAATATTTTGGACAAATTATGTGAATGTGCAATGATTATATCACTTATTACTGAGTACACGTGAGAGACTGTGCCTGAATACTCAGTACGGTAATTATGTTAAATTTATAGACTTTCTGATATTACGGACTCTAATAATTTTGATGGACTTTTAAAATGAATGCTTCCGTTACTGTGCGTGATGCACAGAAGACTATCAATTGAACTTTAATCATCTGTTCCAACAGTATAAAATTGGATTCTTTGCACAATTATCCATATACTTCGGTGTTAAACGATAGCAATTTAACCAAGTGATCTCCATGTTTTAATATGTTAGAAATTGTATGTTTATTTATAGCGCATCTGTCTATGTTATTTGTCAGGCATTTGTATACTAAGTACTTTTATTTATTATGTAAATAGCAATTTGTGTGTAATATATGTATTTTCAACCAGCACTTTAACATGAATTGGCAGGAGATGATATGAGGCTCCCTCTTAACACTAGGAATGTTCTTCGTGCACATAGGAATTTTTTTTAACCCCCCTTTTTTTTTTTTTTTTTTTTTTTTTTTTTTCGAAAGAGGGGTGGATATGTGACGAGGTCACATTGAATTAATTATTTACTACGTTATGGCAATATTTAGATATTTGCATCAGATTCCTTTGGTGACAGTTTCATTTTTTTGCCAACTTGTGTTGTAAGGTAAGGAACAGATTTCATCAGACAACTGTTGTAAGCGGAGGAAAGTATTGCATCAGACAACTGTTGTAAGCGGAGGAAAGTATTGCGTCAGACAACTAGCGTCTTCACTTCTGTTTGCCTGGGTAGCTGAAGGTATTTTGCAATTGGTTGCCTTCTGACGCTGGATCTTTTTTCATTGGTGGCAAAACTTAACTGTGGAACTTTATAAAAGGCGATATTTTTTGTCCACGAGGAGGGAGGAGAAGGAGGAGATTGTGAAGGTGCGAGATGGAGATGCTGCATAGAGAAAGACAGTAAGAGTGGGGTAAAATGCAAACTTTTGGGAGAGTTTATCGTGCAAGCTTTCTTTGGTCTCCCAGTGTGTATGAAGGAAGCGAGTTTCTTTCTCTTTGATGTTGTAGCTGCAAAATTTAAGCTAATCTCCTCTTGGCATTTTCGCCCGGCATCCCGATGAAGAGTACCTGCATGTTTTTGAGCTGAAATACACCAAGTCTTCGAAGGGCTGTATGGAAGAATTGATCTATCCTTTTTTTTTTTTTTTTTTTTTTTTTTTTTTTGTTGTTGTTGTTGTTGTTGTTGTTGTTGTGAGTGAGGAGACCTCATATCGTCATGTGACATACCGGATTAAAAAAAAAAAGGAATATCTCTTCAGTATTGTTAGTATCCAATAAAGCAAGAATTAAATCTGTTTTCACGTGTTTGTCACTCTCTCGTCACGGCAGGCTATAGACCTGGATCTTGTCCTGGGGTAAGTTGCCACTATATTCCTGTTTATCATAACATGTGACATATACTTTTGCCACCACAACCAACGAAATAATCATTACCACAATAATGCAAATATACATCGTGCCAGAAGTGTTCAAAATTAGTTCACTGAACATCAGTCTGACTTCCAACACCTTCCCTGGCCACCGCATACGATCTTAACTCAATAGAAAATGTTTGGGATCTGGTGGAAAGACGCATTCGACAGCACTCTCCTCTTCCATCTAATTTAAAAGATATAAAAACCTGCATAGCCAATGCATGGAGGTAAATGCACTCCAGAAGCATGCATAATTGATGCCCAAATGAATCAGAGCAGTTATCCGTGCAAACGGTGGTCCAATAAAATACTGATCCTGGGTTTCTAATTCATTGGTCAGTGTGTGTATAAGGTATAAAAGTCGTTAACAAACTGAACAAGTTAGTGAGTCATAACTGCAATCTAAGGGGAAGACTCCTAAAGGAATTATCTGCGAGCAACAGAGCGAGTGATGTTGTACGTTGCCCCAGTCTGGATGATGAACACTGCCCGAATATGCCGGAAACTTTCTCAGATCCAAAGAATCACATACGTCTGCTTTTATAACATCTGCTTTTAGAACAACCTCAACAGCGGACCTATAATTCTTAGCAGGGGGGCTGACGCCAGACCTAAAGCACGTGTAGAAAATAAAATTACAAACTCGTCCATTATCAGGAGGATGTAATACACGGAGGACAAATTATATTAAACAGCGCGTACATAGAACAGCCCAGGAAAACACCCAAACGCTAGCCGGCAAAATGCATCAATATAAACTGGGTCTAAGATTAGCCTCAGGAAAACCATCTGCGCAATATATACAGACGGCGCAAAACCCGAAAACCAAGTGGAAGCAACATTCGTAGTATATACAAAGAATGTAGAATATTATCGCGAAGGCTACATATTGAGCAACCACGCATTTGTCTTCTAAGCGGAGTTATACGCGCTCCGCAAAGCAACTAGGTGGACGAAAGAGAAAGAGATATCGAATTTCTCTACTGTACAAACAGCCTAAGTGTCTTACTAGCACTTTATAAAAGAAACACAAGATACTCTAATATAGACCAATAAGGGCAGCTCTCAAAAGCAACCATCCCATCACTCTAACTTAGGCCTGGGCCACACAAGTGAAAACAAGCGAACTGACGAGCTACCCAAGCTGGCAGCACCATTAGCATAGAAGTTCCAGTCTTGCAAGACGTAGCCAAGAAGTTCATAAAAAACACTTTCATTTAAATCTGCCAGAAAAACTGGAACGAAGGTGACACAGAACGTTTCACATTTGACATTTTCCCAAAAGGTTAGTCTCAAAAAGATCAATTCCAACCTTTTCTAGTTAAAAGCTTACTCCAATCATGGGAAACTTTCGACCTACTGCATTAGGCTCCTCAGAAAAAAGAATGTTAACTGGGCCTGCGGGGCAAGGGAAAGTGAGGCAGATGCCCTACATTACATTTTTGTCTGCCCTCGCACGAACCCTTAGGCTCAAGCGCATTTCGAAAGGCAGGAACATTTCGCTCAGTACAATTTTTGTTAACTTCTTACTACTTAAAAGGCATCAAGCCATCATCGCGCACATCAGTCACGTCCAACTCTATCGAATGAGTAAACGAAGAGTAGTGTAACAGGCGACAAGCCTCGGAAAGACTGTGTTAGGCTGTGTCCTACGAAACCGTATACATTTTATATAGTGTTTAATAACATAGGATAAGATTAATACTAATAAGACTTTATTTATCAGGAATTGTTGTAAATTTTGTTTGAATGGGCAAATGTCCACACAAAAAAAGGAAAAAGTAGAGAAAAAGATAGAAAACGCTACTTCTAACAGCTGAAAAACGAATGCTAGAATAACATCCCAGAGGATATTCTAAACCAGTAGTGCCTAAAAAAATTGGCGGAATTGGTATAGTAATAAACGACTTAGGCAAATAGCCCTCGCTCGCTTTGCCGCATTCCAAAATAATCGCTGACTCCAAGATGGCTCAGAAGCAAAACAATAACGGTTTGGAGTAGTTACCTGCAGGAAATTTGTGTTTATACCGTTTTAAACGGAACTTCTGGTAAAATTAGTGAACCAAATAAAATAGTAGAAACTGAAAAAGGCCTTTCTACGAAGTTCAAAAATGAATCGAGTCGAATATTGATTGTCTAAGGAGAACTAATGAACTAAGGAGGAGTCAAATCTTTCAGAATTCCACAGATTAGCGCAGCTTTAACAGGATCTCTGCGAACTTTCACTCTCGACGGGATAATGTGTAAGTATAAAAAAATAATTATATTTATTGTTTCTTAGATGAGAAAATATAATGTACTGGAAATAAAAATAACAGAAATTAATGAACATTATACTTAAAAAATAATTATACAACACTGAGCAGCTAGCAATAAGATTAAAAATGTAATTTAGTATAACTGAGAGCAGTCCTGATCAGCACTGCGATTAGCGTTATTGACTACCGTATCGCTGGAGCCGGGCTGGAATCACGGAGAACACCTGGAGATTTATAAATAGAATATACCTTTGCTGCTGCGACGTGAGGAAACTTAAAATACACGACGAGCCGAAAGTTCTGTTGAGTAGTTCGGTGGTAGGAGAAGAAATATAGAAGACCCTTGGATCGGTTCCATGAGTGGTTCTCCTTTAAAATTTGAGCAAAACTAGGTTAAGTCGTATGATCCCCTATAAGCAGTTCACAACCCCATTCTAACGACAGACATAATCTCGCTTTTCATGCCATGAAATAGGTGATGTCCTGTCAATAAACTGAAAACAGAAGTCTGAGGGCATTTTCTGGTTCTTTTTATATTAATATGGTACCACTTAGCGCCAAACATAAACGTCTGCGCAAGATCTAAGTGGCAATCTTAATGATATGTATAGTTTCACGAAAATAATATTTTATTTAATCCAGATTAAATATAAAACATTGTGCCAAATAAATACGAATTAGATTTTCAGATACACAGGACCCGTAAAGTTCCCGATTTGCACTTAAAACTCCCGAAATCATTTGCGTATGTCCCGTAAGTTAACCATAAATAAAGTTACAGCCCCGTAAGTTAAGCACAAATAAAGTCTTCTTCTTAATAATCCCTCTGATCTGAATCATATCAAATCCGTATGTTCATTAGCTTTCGTGACTTCCAATACCAAATTAGGTCTCCTCAGCAGATCTTCACGCAAGGTAACACAAAGTTTTATTTGTGGTTAACTTATAGTTATTCATATAGGGCAGATATCAATTCAACCACCTTATGTCTTTCCAACAAACAATGATAATGAAACAATGAAAGTGATAGGTGAGTCAATCGATAAATTTGATAACTATGTGCTCTATTATTTGCATCTTTGTTTTGCATGTGTAAATCAAAAACAGTCTCTATCCGCATCAGCAATTCTTATAATTATCAGCAAAAGTACTTCTTCCGTGTCTAGAAATTTCAATTATAATTTTTCTGAATTTTAAAACTGCGTTAACATATATGAGTTCAAGCTGGTCCCGATAATAGTTATTTCATTAGTTGCAGTTGTCTCCCATGATAGGCAAACAAGTTCGTCAGTGGGCCTTTGGGCTTGGCTGTATCCCAGTGTATCGATGAAACCGTGTTTGAAAAATTGAGAAATAGCATGATTTTGGTCTGATAGCGAAAGTTCGGCATACAATAGCATTAGGAGTTTGAAGGTTGAATTTGTTATATACGAGTGAGACTGTAGGTGATGTATTAGTTGTGGAATATCCTAGGTGTAGAGCAATTTGGGGCATGTTAAACTTGGCTGTAATTGGAGCTGAGTGTTGTGTCATTACCTTCTTTGTCGGATGCATCAAGTACGATTCGTAGTTTTATTTGCTATTATACTAATGTCATTACATTTTGTTGCTCACAAGTTATTCAACTGTGGAACTGAAAATCTAGGAAAGTGGACTCTCTGGTTCACGAACTTGAACGAGTAGTGGCCTGCCACGAATCTAGTGGACTTTCAAGTTCACGAACTTGTGCGAATTGCGAAAACATTCGTAAAATTAAAATTTCATTATATTTATCCTATTAAAAGACCATGAACTTTTCGTAACTAATGTCGATAGTTTTTATAAACATTGTACTTCGTAAACTAAAAGGTCGTAAAAACATGAGCCAACATGAGCAAATTTCCCAAATTTAAAAAAATAATATATTACTGAATAGAAAGTTACGCTGGGGCTTTTGGGACTCAGATGTGAAATAAAATTACAGTTATGCAATGAGCATTTACTTTTTCATGGTTTCTCCAATGCATAACACAAATACGAGTTAGTTTCCCTTAGAAAGTCTTCCCCGAATGTATCCCTTCCTTGGCGGCTAATTTTTGATTACTTTGCCTCAGTCAAATGTAGTAATGCAGTTTCATATCGGTCATTCTTTAAAATTCACAAAGAAGGTCTTTTCTGAAATTGAAAGTTCCTTTCAGTACTTTTATCTGAAAGAGTCGAAATACCAAGAACCTCTTCGAATCATGTTTCAATATGTTTCATAGATCATTTTCGTTCCATTCATATCTTCACAATATTAATACACTACTGCTTTAAAAATAAGAAAAGAAAAAAAAACGCTAAAAGAAAATGTGAGATTCTAAAAAGGGGAATTAAAACGTACAGTTTACATATCAGGTAGAGGTTCCATCGACGAATACAGATTAGCAACCAAAATTAGCATAGAACTCAATCTCTCAGTCACAGCATAGCGAATCAAAAAGGGACGTGGCAGACCTATCCGTCAATCTCTGCTTGTTGGCTATTTATTGCTTAATCGGAAGAAAGTCAAAATTGTTTTAAGGTACACACCTTTATGGTGGACCAATTTGATAAGCCCTTATGCGTGAGGCCCCTCGTAGGATTCTGTGATAGGCTCTGGTAAGAGCGGAATTGATTCCCGCTGTAAACCATAATATGCAACCAAAGCATCAGGTCAAAACTGAATATTCGTGTAAAAAGAACACTCTACTTATTCCGCATTCGCCCTATTTTATTATACGCAGTTCCAGCTTGGTCCACTGCAAATAAAACGGAAAGAGTAAAAATAAATGTTTTGTAGAACAAAATTCAAAGATTTGCTGCTACAGTGAACGCGCCGTGATTTGTGCGTAACTCCATTATCCATGAGGAATTGAAAATAAATCCTACCCATAACCGAATGTTAATTACTGCTATAACGTTTTCAAAAAAGCAAAGAACTCGCCTTATCCTGCAATTAATGAACTCAACGAATATGATCCTTCAATAGAATATGTTGTAAAACACCCAAGATCTCTTCGTCATAATGCACACTGGTGGTAACGGTAAACATGAATATATTTTACAAATGCTTACTTAATTCAAACTTACATGCACAACTGCTTGCTTAACTTTGTCACTACTTGTTCTTTCGCCTTCGGGTGTGGTGCGTAACCCCTTAATTTCTATAACTACCGTGAAAGGCGCATTTTGATTTACTGGCAAAACCTCAAAGTAGTTCATGCTAGCAGCAACGTGATGATCCATAATCCTATCCGTCAGTTCACAAGCAGCGATAGTTCCGATTAATCCGAGGTAGCCAAAGTGGAAAGCATGGGCAGAAGATACCATCTGCAGTACGAAATGCTTTGGAGGGCTGTCGGAATGTTGCAAGCTGGTGCAGGACAATCCGCTGTTCCCAGAGAGCTGATTTTGCATCGTAGTGTCACCAGCAAGCTATGGAATCGTTGGCAAAGGGATAAAAAACCTTAAAGAAGATGTGGGTCTGGAAGCCGGCATGTTCACACAACGGTAGACGATCGCTTCCTGTTACTATGTGTAAGACGCTGTAGATCGCTAAGAGAACGACAGCTGCCGTCGCATCTCTCTGCTACTGCAAGATGGCCCGTATCCCTCCAAAATGTGTCACGTCGACTGCATGAACGTGGACTGTACGCCCGACGACCTCTGGTTTATGTTCCCTTCTCTCCATCACATGTGTTTGCACGCCAGAGCAGTGAGGCCACCTACGAAGGCCCGCACCGACCTCTACGTGATTCCTGATGGTTCAGTCAAAGCCATCCCACATCGCGACGATATTCTACACTCTTTTGTGCTTCCTTTTCTTGTTGCAATGGATACTGACGGGATATATATGCACGACAACACCCGCCCGCATACAGTTCGAGTGGTGAGGAGTTATCTAGCGAGTGCAACCACTTCACATCTGTCGTGGCCTACTGGATCACCAGACCTGGATCCCACAGAGTATGTGTAGGACATGTAGGATGACGAATAGCAGGTCCCATTGTGGCGCCAGGCGCCCTCTGCAAACTCCGACATGCCTTACTCCGAATAGGCGCTACTGCCACCAAATGCGATGAACGACACTATTGCTCGACAACACCGAGGCAGCTTGCCTCGGTGTTGTCGAGCATATTTTTCAGCTGGCATGATACCCGTTACTCGCATGAGATTTTCATTGCACTCCGTCTCCATTCGGTTTTTCGATATGTGATGATCGTAATGCAATGTGTTTTTGTATGTCTTTGCTTTTTTGTGTGCTGTGTGGTCTAGTAACCATACCAACATCTTGGGTCAATTTCACGCATTCAATTAAAAATTTTTGTTTCATTCCGTGTTTTTCCTTTGTTGCTTATTTTTTAGCGGAAGTGTATTTGCTTATGCTAGAACTTTTAATACCGGAAATAGTTTCGACGGTGAATTATATTTTATGTGGTATTACTTAGGCTGGTTTCTCTGCTTTTTTGTTTGCTGGGGTAAAATCTGGAAATAAAATTTTGACACATTAACATACCGAGCTTCTTGAATTTTTGCAAAAATACGTATTTGCGATGATAGTACAATATTTCATTTAATTTGACTTGTTCTCTTACCAGAATTCATAAGTTATCTGGTGTTTTTTTTCGCCCGGAGTACTTATTTGCAAAGATAAATTTCAATAAATTTAAGTATTATCACCACGTTCGTTGGCTTCTATTTATACGATCTTGAAATCAGATTTTTGCCTGCTTCTAAGATGCTGATTTCGTTGAAATTTTGTCCTTATGCGTATACATGATGACAATGCAATATTTCCTCAAATTTGAGACATCCTACAGATTCCGGATTCGTATATTGGCAGAAAACCTCAGTAATGTGATTGTGTATGAAATGTCTTAGTGAGCAAAACCTCAAATTGATTTCACCTCTAATTACACAAGGATTATGTTAATTTTATTAGCGGTTAAATTTTGACTTAAACTTCTTTCCTGTCAAATTCTTGACTTACTACTTCCAGCCAGAACGTAGTTTTAGAATCACGTCTGAATACATAATGAGGAAGAGCGGTATTTAACCGCGAAGTTCTTCGATCTTAGTGAGAGAGATACCAGGTATTCTGGCTGCACGCGTCCGCCTTTTTAGGCTACTCTCTTGTAAACTATTATCACGCGCAGTCGTACTTTAGGCCCTTGATAGCTTCGCAGTCTATTAACGTTAAGGGGCCAATTCTGTTAGAATTAGTTTACTTCTTAGTATCTTAAGTTCAAGCCCAAGTGTCGGCTTTTATTGTACACTCCAAGACTGAGTTATGTTAAATCTTATTTGAATAATAAAGGGTTATTTACCCTTCCATCTTCTTGTTTCTTGTCACACGAATTCAAGCGATTATTCGCTTATCAGTTCATAAGATTCTTCACGTTCAACTGTAACGTAGCATTTACAAAGTGAGGAACACTGATATTAAAATATACACAATTAAAGACCAATTAAATTATTATTTTTTTTATATTTTAATAGTGTATTTAAAATGTACGGAATTGCACAGTTTTCTTAAAACAAATTTTTCTATCTATCATAATTTATTTTTTAGCTACATATTAGGCCCATGTGACTAAAGATAAAATTTTAAAGCTTTCATAAAAAAACGATATTAGACATTAATAGAGTTGTAACTGTCGGATAACACAGAAATAAAATATATAAGAAAGAATACATTTACTTCATACATATTTCCCTTTGACGATTTTGGAATTTCAAGAATCTGTCATTGTTAGCATTACTAAAATATAAATGGTTTAGACATATAATTAGGCTATATAGACAGTCTTAACTAGTTAACTACTAATAGTTAGACTACATAGACAGTTTGTCCGTGCCAAGAAACTGACTCTCTTCCTTTTATAAGTGAGGAGGATATTTAAAATCCTCTGACTTGGCCGCAGTTGATACTTTCGCTAATGCTTATTTAGGCCGTAGTTAATGCCTGCCTGGCGACAAGCTGTATATAGTTGCTTCTATGGACCAACTTTGCTATATTATTTTGGTAAATTGTACTTATCGATTAAAAGATTAAGTATTGGTTTGCTACTGTACCGATCACTGTTTAGTTAAATTTTTAATCAGAAGATATCTCTGGGAGACAAAAAAAGTATAATTAAATGTACGGAAGAAACCAGTTGCCCTTTTTGTAATTATTTTATTCTTTGTGAGTAAATACAAATTATATAAAAGAAATAAGTAATCATAATATGTCAAATGACGAATAGTAAAATCTGCCCAAAAGACGACTCTCAACTATCTATGTTCATTGATGGCTTTGTATCAATTATAATTTGAGTATAGCATAAAGATATAGTTAAAACTAAATAGTGTGTGTGTGTATGTGGTTATGGCAAAGCCTCGAGGGCTATCTGCCTAAGAGGAGGGATGCCTTCGTGGAGGACTTTCTAAGGGAAACTGGCTATTTTATATTCGTATACACGTTACACATGGGGAAAACCACGAAAACGCCCATGCAGCCAGCCCGTTCGCGGGATTCGAACCTCGGACCGAACTACCAGTGTTCAGCGACTTTACCGCTCGGCCGCTGGTGGGCCTTAAAGCTAAACAGAAAACGAAGGTGTCAAAGAATCTAATCGCAAGAAGGAAAAAAAAAGCAAAGAATTGACACTGATAATGTATCAGAAGAGGACTTTTGAAATTGGATCCTTGTTATTATTTATATCTCATTACTTTTCTGTGATTTTTTTTTAAGTTGTACTTCTTATACGTTTATTAATTTATACTAGAGCAGACTTTTTACTCTTTTTGAGAGTATAACTTTTTACAAATGTTTAATACTTAATTTTTAAAATAAATAAAAAAACGAAGGTGTCAAACAATCTAATTGCAAGGAAAAAAAGAAAGAATTGATACTGATAATGTATCAGAAGAGGACTTTAGAAACCGGATCCTTGTCATTATTGTATCTTATTATTTTTCTGTGATTTTTTTTAAGTTGTACTTCTTATACGTTTATTAATTTATACTAGAGCAGACTTTTTACTGTTTTGGGGAGTATAACTTCTTAAAAATGTTTAGTATTTAATCTTAATTTTGGTAATCAAATCGAACATTTAAAACCCAAAATTGATACTTTTTGCTAAATGTTTTTCAGTTTCATCTAAGAAACATTGAATTAATTATTTGAGAAGTAATATTGCACTGAAAATAAGAATTTAACGATTATTTTGTAATGCAGTTGCATATAATATCCTTCAAATAATTTAAATGAAAATAAGAAAGTTTAAAAATTAATTTCTGACAAAAATTTTTGCCTCTTTAAAAAAAATCACAGAAAAGTAATATTAATTTTGAAACTCATGTTTTCAAAAATGAGTCTTAGGATTTCTACTGTATTTTGCTTTCTTTGAGTTTTCATACCCTTCACCATGATTTCAGTTCCGGAAGTGGACGTTAGCATAACGTATTTTGATTCACTCAGTTTTTTGCAGTAAGCTATGCGTACTATTTTCAGAAAATAAGATAAAAACAAATATGTCTTGTTAGCATTGCTAAGCAAAAAATGTATGCTATTATACATTTGCATATCTATCTTATTTACAAAAATTGCACTCGCCATTAGGATTATTGCAGCAAAAAATATGAAAATTCAATGGTGCCTCGCTGAGATTCGAATCACGAATCTTGTAATTGTAGCTGGATATGCTGATAACTTACATCGCAACACCACGTAAGGGAAGGGGATGCGATAATTCCTTAAAAATTAGTCATCTTCTTGGAATAGAAGTTTCCCAATCAACTATTTCTCATACTGAAATCACTGGCTTCCGTCATAAAACGGTATTTACCATACCATTTTTGTTACAGAACAACATGCAGTGAACAGTTTTCTACAATAGGCTCCAACGTTGCCTTTCAACCACCGTTAAATTATATGTGGTATTCTTATTCACTAATAGATGCTCTTGGTTTCAGCGGAAGTATTATTGAACTGACACAAGAGATAAATTTCTTACGTTCACTAAAATTTTGCTGCAGGTGCAGGTAGAAGTGAGTGAGATTCCAGATATTCATTATTGATCGTTCAGGTAGAGGTTAAAGCAATACCGGCATCTGTGCATTCCTGAGGGTATGTTAGGTATCGCCAGGCTTGTTAACTGTTAAGCCCCACTCCACTTTTGATGGAAACACCCGGGGGGAAAGGCGGTTTGAGAGTCTCTCACCCTTCTTCCCTTACTACTAACCACTCGAGAGGACCTTTGGCTCGCCGGGTATTTTGAGTGCCTCCTTCCTACACAAATGCAACAGGCTTACAGCCGATCGCCCCGGTATTCGAACCCTATTCCATCGGTACGAGAGTTAGCGTCTCTAACCACTATACTGTCTGCACGTTATTTGATTGTACATTTGAAATGAGGCTGATGACGAAAGTATTTTTTCTCTTGGTAAAGTTTACATCTACATAAAATTATCGCTCTTTGGTAATCGTTAAAATCTATGTGCACTTCGACCCAATTAGCTCAACCTATATAAATTTAACATAGCAACAACCTTGTTTTTCGTGTAGAATTTAGTCAAGTTTCTATCGATTTCAAGAGCAAACAGCTACAGGTCTCTTTTCATTTTTGAACATTTGAAGCAGCTACAGGAGACATTTTTGAAGATTTCTTTGCTCATTTCTCCTCCTTTGTACCTGCGTACCATCAAAATCGATAGTGTTGACTCAAGTTTATGCCAAAAACAAGGTTGTTGCTTTGTAATTTTATGTTTTACTTTGGCGTGTTTTTCTTCTGTCTTGACAGCTATACCTTTCTAGAGAATACTCTTTGGCGCCAACGTGAACGATCTTATATTTTACCTTTAAAGAAGGAAAAAAGGGTGAAAACTTTACTTGAAAATAAATCAGGCTTTACATTAATCAATAAAATTCTGTTTAGAAATACAGATAGTTTGAATTCTGTTTAGAATTCTGTTTAGAAATACAGATATCCATTTCATTGAAAAGTCTTCTTATCTTGTCTGAAAGACGTAGGATATACAGTTAGTCACAAAAGTCTGCGTACAGACTAAATTTTAAATTAAAAAAACACTTGAAGCATAGAAAAATGTATTTTAATCATTGCATTTTTTCTTCTATTAGCTAAAACTGTAAACTTAAATAAAAAGTAAATAATATCAGTGTAATACTTTTTACATTTTTTCAAAAATATATTTTGTCAAAAAAGCTCAGAAATTCCCTCCAATAAGTCTGCGTACACTTTCAAAAAAAACCAAAATATAAGTTTTCTACATTACTTCAATACTTTGTATGATATCCTTTATTCTTCAAAACAGCTTGCAGAGGTCTGGGCATTGACTGAACTAGTTTTTCAGTGTCATCCTACGTAAATTTCGCCCATTCTTCCTGCAATTTACTAATTAGCTCATTTCGCGACGTAATATTGTGTTTTCAAATTCGTTTCTTCAATTTTGCCCACAAATGTTCGATTGGACTGAGGTCTGGTGACTGTAGAGGAGTACGCAACTGTCTTGGAATGTGATAGAGGAGATATTCCTTCACAATTTTAGCTGTATGTTTCGGGTCGTTGTCTTGTTGGAAAATAAAGGTATTACAAAGGTTTAAATTTAGGGCACTGTCTCGTAGATTTTTCTTCAGAATATCCAAATAAACATACTTATCCATGACTTTATCAATAATGTGAAAATTTCCAACTCCTTTCGACGATATACACCCTCATACCATCACACCGTCAGCTCCATGTTTGACAGTTGGATTTAAATTTCTCAGATTCAGTTCTGTTCCTGGTTTTCTCCATACAATAGGGTGGCCATAAATTTTAAATATTATAAATTTACTGTCATCTAACCAAATTACATTGTTCCAGAAGTCCTGCGAAGAGTTTAAATATGTTTTGGCAAAAGCAATTCTTTCTATTTGTCTCGGAAATATATGGCTTAGACCTAGGTTTGCGTCCATGATAATCGGCTTTTCGCAGCACTTTTCGTACAGTTTCAGGATAAATTTCCTTGTTGCTAATTAAAAAAATGTCTCATGCAATGCTTGCAGCAGAAAGTTTAGGATTTTGTTTAATTCGTAAAAGAATTTTTCTTTCTTCTCTCTGCGTTAGCTTCTTCGGTCTCCCAAATCTTGGTTTTACAGCAAGACTACCAGTGTCAAGATAGTTTTGAATAACTCTTTGCACACTAGAAAATGGTTTTGTAATGGTTTTACCAATATAGCGAAGAGTTTCACCTTCATCTCTCAATTTGATAATTAGTTGTCTCGTAACTAAAGGAATCTCTTTATTGGTTGTCATTTTCGTCAAAAAAAATAGAAATAACAACTTCCAATCAATGTGAAATTTGCTTCGGAAGTCAATGACCTTGAAACCTTCTTTGCATTCTCAAGTTTGAAGTTTAAAAGTTAGATAAGAAATCTCCCACCTCCTTCGCGTTGTACGCAAACTTTATTGGCTTTGATTTATGGCTACTTATCTTTTAAAAATCTTTTAGTATGCATAAATTGTTAGATATGAAAATATTACAGTTAAATAATTTCAAAGTCCCTTATTGAAACTAAATATTTAAAAAATAAAACTTTAAGAAACTACCCTTTTCGCACCTTAAAATTTGGATTTTATATTACTTTTCTTGATGTACGCAGACTTTATTGACTAACTGTATAAGCTCTCACGTACAACTTTTCACGTAAATACGAGAACAAACTAGTGTTAACAATACATGTTTAATAGATTTCAGTCCACCAAAGGTGAGACGTTAGAATCTTTGAGATTATAATTCAAAATTAAACTTATGTAATCAATTGCTTTTCACAAACTTTATGTTAATGACGTTGTTTGGTTAAAGGTAGCGAAATATGAATAGCAAATTTTTTCAAACACAAAAACAGATTGTCATATTTGGAGCTTTACGACTCCCACTCATCTCATACGTAATTTGGAATTCTTTTCTAACTTGTTCTCAAAACACAAACCTAACAGCAAAAATAAAATTGAAGCTGGTACGTTTTCTTGCGATTACTCGTGATCGTGGGCTGAAATCGTTTACGGTTGCTAAAAAGACCACGGCAGCTGAAAATGTATTCTTATTTCAGTTATTTGGTTTACTAAATGTTTATTAGATTTTTTAGTTAATGAATTTTTGTCTTTACCCAGTGAAACGTTTTAAGAAACTGAGAACGAAATTTCCTACTTCAGACTGGGCTTAGTTTCAAAGTAAAATTGTAAAATGATTAGTTTTTCCCATACATTTCGGCGATAAAATTAAAATTACCTAATAGTAAGTAAGAAATAAATCAAGAAAACGCGCTAGTTTTTGATTTACAAAGCATTGAAATTTGTAATTTGATCAATGTGACTATCATTAAAAAATATTTAACTATTTTACTGAAGTTACTAAATAATACATAAAAATCGACTCTATAGAAACTACAAATAAAGAAGACAAATAATGAAACAAAATTTGTTATCTTCGAATGAAATTTACGTTTTCTTAAATCAGAATTTTTTATGGAAGATTTTTATAAATTTATCTTATAATATCGCACATTTTGCCATGCGTAATAACTTGAAGCATAGCCTCAAATTGTTTTAAGAGTAACTTGAATTACTTCGATTCAGCTCTTCTCAATGCTAAAAAATTCTCGTTCTGCCACTGCCGTTTTGTTAAGTTAATTAGCGCTACCCGATTAAAAGAATCTAGGGCTTTAGGTACAGCGTTCTTTCAAGCACCCCCCCCCCAAAGCTCACTTTCCTTGTTTTTACAAAACGTAAGACGAAATATGCAAAAGTAAACAATCTAGGACCCTAACCCTAGCTTTTTGTGAATTTAGGCATAAATCAGGCCATTTCGATTAGCACGAAAAACAAAAGCGTAATTCAAAATTTTTTCCGAAATTATTTATCGCTTCAGTGACACAGCTATTGATCTTTACATTATTAAAATGTGGTTAATTGGAATTGGATTAATAAGCTATGACACCACTCAAAATAGCTTTTAATCAGAGCCTGATTAAGACATATAGAGGCTCTAAGTTACACAGAAGAGTTTCCACTCCAATTCCTTCTCTAGATTTTCGTTTACCTACAGCACACATTATATGATAAAAGAAGCAATGAGGAATTTCTCTGGTACTCTCTTTCTTGAGTCCCTTAAGTACTTTGTACTTTTCTGGTGCCCCTTTCCTTGATGCCATAAGCATGGGCTAATTTTGCTGATTGGTTAATCCAGCTCTGTCTTTAGTGTTGCGTCGACACTACCTGCATTTTCTCTTCTACATAATCTTAATAACTTTTAAGTTTATTGATTTTATTACCAGCTGAAAAAACGCAATAGAACTATTACTCAGGGTATTCTTTCTGTCGCTTATTAGCTGCCATCAAAGCTAAGCAGATTTCAAAATTATACCACCGAAATCACTTTTGCCACTTTCACATAGCTTAGTCTTTCATTCTATCATTACGTAATGTTACACTTCCAGGGCATTAGACACTCATGGGTCCTGACAAATTATCACTTTAAAGAGGAGTTGCCATTTTACGCGGGGCTAGATTTGTAAATTGTTACCTTAGTGGCCTCCCAAATTGCCACTTAAGAGGTTTCGACAATCGGGGCTTCAGAAGACATGTAATTTATCTTTCAAAATAAGTAAAAGCAATATACTGTGTGTAATATACTTGATAATTCAAGTATTATTATATTCATTTATTATAATTTTAAATAAATGCCTCTAATTGACACGATTTTATTAATTTTATGATATACTTTATATGTAAACAAAATAATCTAATAAATACAGTATAATCATATATAATGTAATCTTCATAATTTAATTCACACAATTAATAATAAAACTAATTCACAATATTCATACTTATTTGTTCCATTACTGAAATCAACAACAAAGGTTTCTAATGCCTTATATTGGCTACAGAATAAATTTGGGACATGAAAATGACGTTCCATCTTGCTCCGTGTAGGTTGCTCAGCTGGATGCTCTGAGTTTTCTCAAAATTCGTATTTTTACATCATCCACTGTTTTCGTAATTAATATAAAATGCAGAGTTTAAGACAAAAGCATACTTCGCTGCTAATTCCGATATTCTTGTGCCTCGTCTGATGGAATTAGCTCTGATGAATATCATCAAAGTGCGTAAAGTTATTTGTATACAGGGCAAAGTACACGAAGGCTATCTGCCAAAAGGGAGAGATGCCTTTATGGAGAGGGCCCACTAGTGGCCGAGTGACTAAGACCGCTGAATACAAGGAGTTCGATTCCAGGCAAACGGGTCTGGCTTCATTGTTGATTTTTATGGCTTTCCCTGTAGGTAACGTGAATATGAGCAAGTATCTCCAGAAAGTCATTCATGAAAGCATCTCTCCCCTTAGGCAGAAAACCTTTCTGTGTCTTGTGTTCCAATACGCTAAACATTCATGGAATACTTTCTAAAGGAAACTGGTTTGTACACCCGTTAAACATGGGGAAAACCACGAAAAGCACCCATGTTACCAGCCCATTCGCCTAAGTTCAAACACTGATGCAACTGCTAGTATTCAGTGGCTTTAAGCATTCGGCCACTGGTGGAGTGCTATAGCACGGATGTCGGTCGGAGAAAGGGATCGACCTGAAGGTCTGAAAAACCTATGAAGCAAATTTCATTAATCAGATGTCGATACGAAACTATTAGACAACTATAAGTATGTAGAGACATTAGGTTATTTTGAAGCAAGAGAGATGAAAAATGAGTAACGCCTTCGCCGGGACTCGAACCACGGTCCTCTGGAATACGCCCCGAGTATGCTACCGTTACGCCACGGAAGCATGCTAAGAAGGCGGGAGAAATACCTTTTACGTACACTATACCGTTTTTGGTAAAAAATTCATTTCCAGACAAACCTATAGAGAAATATTGATGCAAGGTCGCAGTTAATAAAGAAGGCTGGATCAGTGGAGGAACTAAAGCGACAGTTTTACCTGCTGAGATCCACTAAATGAACGCTGTCGATAAATTTGGCAATATACACATGTTAAAGAAGTCAATTGTGGAAGTAATTCCAGCTTCTACCGAAGTCAATGTTTACCTGAAAATGAACAATAAGCTACTGGAGGCACAGTTAGCGTTGATTATTTGTCCGAAGCCGGAAGTCACTTCACACCAGTTGCGTAAAATCCTTATTCACTGCGTCTACAGCAATTCTCGGGTGTCATTTTCAGAGAAACAGTTCGAATACTTTTCAGTCGAAAGAAGCCAGAGAAAGAGCTTCCCTGAGCTATTGAAGGAAGAAATTCTATTCAACATATTCCGTGCCAAGAAAGAAATCGCCTTTCAATGCAATTGTTCGTAGTCTTTCTGCGCATATCACTGGAAATAAAATCTTGAATGAAGCACAAGACCTCAAGTCGAATAGGAAGGTTAAATAGTTTTTTATTTATTTATTTTATTTATCAAATGCCCGGCCATTGACCCTCAGTTCATTAGGCAACGAACTATCCAATACTTCTTTACAATACAGTCCAAACCCTTAAGTACAGAACACACGTCCAGATGAGCAGCGTCCATGGCTTGTCCAGAATCGCACAAAGCACATAAAGGTGAGGCAGTCAGATTAAAACGAAACAAATTAAGGCAGTCATGTCCAGTCAATTGTCTAAACTCAGCTACAGCAGCAGCACGAGGAGAGTCCGAGACACAGTCGGCTTTTAATAGCACCCTCCATGACTTATTTTCAGTAACACTAACAGCAGCATTACGAAAGTATTTTTCACAAATCCTATTGATTTTAAGTTTAGCAGACTGGAGCGATAGGTCTGTGGAAGACCTTTGGAGAATATCCATACTATTTTTTTTTTTTGCCTTCTCATTTCCCCAAAGGCCGCATTAGAATATAAATTCTACTTTTGAAACCTGCCCATTTTTTTCCTCACAATCCCAAGAACAAGGATTTCCGCTTATGAGAATGTCTGGGAAGTCAAAAACAGTATACTGTTTTCTAATCGGGCGATTTGTTGGCGAACGCTGTGCTGTAACCCAAAAAGAGCCAAAATACGTTTATGTGTTTTGGTTCCTTATTATTTAGAAACAGCACATTAAAACATAACTCATACTCTCCTCCTTAAACTTTTACTGAAATCTTAACGGGGCAGTGACCAGAGCAGGTGCGACCAGCGCAATCGCACCGGGCGGCAGAATTTAGGGCCACAGAATGTTTAGAATTTAGAAAAAAATCGGATGGCAGAGTTTGCACCGGGAAGCAAAATATCTAACGCCGGCCCCGAATCTTAAAATATGCATTCATGTTTTCATAAGCTCTATATATGCCTTTAAAGAAGATAGTATTATCGATTTTCCTGTTTTCAGAAACATCATTTTCTTCCTCTACGATAGCCCGCCAGCGACCGAGCGGTTAAGTCGCTGAACACTGGTAGATCGGTCCAAGGTTCGAATCTCGCTAACGGGCTGGCTGCATGGGCGTTTTCATGGTTTTCCCCGTGTGTAATGGGCATACATACGAGCCAGTTTCTCTTAGAAAGTCCTCCACGAAAGCATTCCTACCCTGAAGCAGATAAACCTTAATTACATAAACCAAACCATGTTCCTCTAAGGTAACACTTAAGCCATAAACGCTGAAGTTATTAATTTTTACCTACGAGAATCATTAATAAATAGTAAATTTCAACTATTGTTTAGTGTTTGTTTTAATACAAGGAACTAAATACATGGCGAGAGGCAATGAGCTAGGTCATCCTTTAGCAGAAGTATATTATTCTGTGCAAGCTAGATGTTTAAGCTTTCTAAATATGGTATGATTGGCACATAGTGTCTTGTTTTGAAGAAACAAGAATAAAGAAAACAAAAAAGGTATTTATTGAATTTGAATACAGGAAAGCCACAGGAGATATCAGCTTCAGAAGACGATTTTTTTCCTGGAGGACTTTCTGAAGGAATATGGCTCATATTTACATTACGCATGGGGAAAACCTCAAAAGCCAACCATGCAGCCAAGCCCCTTCATCTGCGTTCGAACCCAAGTCGGGTCGATGTGCTAGGATTCAGCGGTCTTAACCTCTCCGCCACTGATGGGACTACGCCGAAAAGTAAGGAAAAAGCAAACTCATGAGATGAGCTGTATAAATTTGTTGGATAGTAACAAGTAGAGCAGTATTTATTAAACGTTTTTGGTTTAATGCCCACTTCTGGAAAAAACTGGATGCTCAGCGTTCCCTTATAAAACCTCAAGACGCCATCAGTATTTTTTATAAAAAAGATAGTAAAACATTCATGAGCTTTTGCCAGTTTTTCAATATTTGGCTCCATATTTTTAAAAGCATTCTAAGATCTGATTTCATTATTTAGTTAATACAATTGTTACTGCACGGAACTGGGACCTTCATTAAGGAGAATACCGTGAAAATGAAAAACGGGGCGGCGCTCTCCGTTCGATTTTATTATTGGAAATTCAATTGATGCTGGGTATTTTTAAATTTTCGTCGGAAATATAACTTTGATATGCAGCTTAGTTAAATGAAATAAGCTGACAGAAGAAAAAAATATTTTATAATTTATCTACATCTAAGCTTTCTAGAGACATTTTATTAGCTTTTTACATAAACATAACTGAAAGAATCGTGGAGTAAGCAAAGAAACATTTATAATAATCTAAACGCTTACCTTTGTCATGAAAATTACCTTTGTCATGAAAAATTAAAACAGGCTTCTAAAGGCAATATTTTACTTAATGTTTGAGTACTTAATTTACCTTATAGAGAAAAATAATATGACCACCAATATATGAAAATGAAAGATTGTATAAAGAAGTAAAATAATGTCATTAAAAATATTTCGTATAAAAATATACTTAAAGTTAATTACGAAATCTTGAATTCAAACATTCATATTTATAATGAAACAACAATATGTATGTGACTGCAGTATTTATGAAGGATGAATTAAGCAATGTTTGGAACTGCAAATACTAAAAAAAAAAAAGTAATATAACTGCAAATTGTAGAAAAGCATTTACTGTTTTTTAAACAATTCTTGTTTTAATTTATCGATTTGTTTAGTTATCGTTTTATATAATAAATAAGGATTACAATATTTAGTACTAATACTGATGTTTCTTAACATCACCTATTTCAATCGTATGTAAATGTATATATTTATTTTTAGTTTCTACATCTTACTATAATAATGGATTACCGTGATCATCTTGCAAACGTTTTTAAATTAATAACATTTCTTTGCATAGTTGCTCAGAAAAGCTTTGAATACATACACGCCAATCCACATTACAACGTCTCTTTGTTAAATAACATACAATTAAATTCCTTATCTTCATTTATCATGAATTCCCTTGCTGTTACGATCATGCACAAAAATTAAGTAACGAAATGTATACATACTTAAATATAATAACAAAACAATATAAAGTCAAGCATTCACATTTATAATAAGATAATGACTTAACAAACAAATACATGCAACAGTAAACTTTAAAAGGCTCAATCTATGCAGTGCCTAGACTTAGAAATGCTATAAGAAAAATGATAAAACAATTTACAATTAGCATGATAAAAGTATTTTATACTTTTCTATTTATTTATTTCTTAATTTCTGTTCATTCAAAGCAGAAAAGTTATGATCTGATAAAACCTTTGTATGCCTGTTTCAGCGGCTATGTACAAATTTATTCATCATTATGGCAATATTAAAGAAATCAAAACTGTAAGATTCTCAGATTTCCTTAAAATCAGATTTAAGTAGTCCACTGTTAATTATACACATTTTTAAAAGTTAAATAAAAGATAAATTTTGACATTTCTGAAAACTTTTTTTGAAATTTTCCATATAAGTATTTCAAAGATGCACTAAACATGGATTTCAATATTAAATACTAATGCAGATGGTTTCATAAAACCGCTTTTGTTTATCCCATCTAAATATTTGCACTTTTATCTTCGATTCCTGTTATTCGGGGAAGTTTGTTATAACATTTTCCTTCAATCAATACTAATCCTACAATCGAACTATGTTTTTGAAAGTATAAATTATCGTCTGCTATTGGACAATTTTGTTTTCATGCAAAATGGCGCTTTTAAAGAACCAATAGACGGAAGGCTATGTTTGTGTTCTTTCCGAAGAAAATTACTCGTATTTAGTTATTAGAAAATGCTGTGAAAGCCGTGATTTTTCGGTATCCAAACAGAGTCGTAGCTAGGGTTTTCAGCGCCCAGGGACAACTGAAGATTTCACGCCCCCTACTGCTTGCCAAGGATGGAAAACATTTAATTCTAAAATGTCGTAACATCAGTTTGGCGCCCTTTGGATTCTGCGCCCGGGGACAGATGCCCCCCTCTAGCTACGCCCCTGTATCCAAAGCAACGATAGGTAATATTTTTTCCTCTAATGGTGGGCCCTCAGCCGACTTCGGCTTGACCACTACTAAGGCCAGAAGTGGTTGTCACTTTATTATGGAGGCACCTAATAGGGGAGCCACCTTTGCCTCCTATGAAGGGACGGACAGTTACAACCGTGCCTTCTTCGGAATTCGAACCCGGGCCCTATTTAGCATCGCAGTCGGCTTCCCTAACCAACATACCATCTGGGCGGCACACGATAGGTAATATTGTCAATAAGAAATGAGGAAAATGTCAACGTTTGGCTTCAAGGAGAAAAATTGTTCAAAACACATATCCAAGAATAAAACGGAATGTTTTTAATTTTGCCAAGGTAAAAACCTTAATGTTAAAAGAAAATCTTCAAAGTCAAAGAACAGTTGCATAATCATTAAAATGCTCAGTATAAACTGTAAACAATGTGATTAATGTTTATTTCAATCTTAAGAAGGCCAAAAAAAAAAAAACTTAATGCTCATGGTCTTTCTCCACGACAAATCGCCGAAAGCAGAAAGCGCTGCAACTTTCTATATGCGAAATTATTATGATAAAAATAGAAAAATATTGTCACATTAGATGAATCTTGGGTATATTTAATTAAATACAATAAAAAGAGATCCATTTATTATCATCAAAACATTCTGAAATTCACTCCAAATTGTAATCTTTGGCATTTCATTCAACGTGTGTTCTGTTTTATTTAAATGGACAAGCCTGTTCTCAGAAAATATTTCAATACTCATTTCTTTAATAATATTTAATCATTTTTTCAGTGCATAAACCTGAATAAAAATACAACAAATTCTTAAAGCATTATCAAATCACTGATGCAAATGTACATTAAGTTAAATTTATTCAACATTTAACAACTAGGAAAGAAATCATTACCATCTACAATGTGCGACGTGTTGAGATGGGTGGTGTGGTGTATTTAATTATGGCAAAGCACACTAGGGATATCTGCCTAAGGGGAGGGATGCCTTCGTGGATGACTTTCTAAGGGAAACTGGCTCGTATACACGTTACACATGGGGAAAACCACGAAAACGCCCGTGCAGCCAGCCCGTTCGCGGGATTCGAACCTCGGACCGAACTACCAGTGTTCAGCGATCGCTCGGCCGCTGGTGGGCGACGTGTTGAGAAGAGGTAAGATTCCTTTTTTAATTTTTAAAACTGTTTTTTACTACTGCAGTAGGATGCTGCCAAGTCAGTTATGCAAAATTCCTAAGGGAAACTGGCTCGTAGTTTTAGAAATCATGATTGAGCGAGCTAAATCAACAAGTGTTCTGTTTGTTCTTTCAGCCGTTTCATTTTGCTGGGAATATAGGGGGTGCTGCAGCGAAACTCTTCTCCAATTCTTCGCAAAACGTTTCCTCTTCTGGCCTTGCACACTAAACCATTTTTAGTGGTTCAAATTCATTACAAAGAGTTTCTGATAGTTTGCTCATAATAAAAAAATTATTAGGCTTAATTTCTAAATCGTGCATTCGTGACACCAAACGTTCTAATTCTTCTATATGCATGGCCATTGTATCTGTAATATCAGGCACAAATGGTGAAACCTGCAAATGGCATGCATATTGTGTTTTTTTATTTTTCTGTTAAACCAATTCATAGAGCTTCACTCATATTTCTCTAGCTGTTTTGCACATGGAGACTAAATTGAAATTGTTGAGGCTAATGTCCATGAAAAAATTCTACGAGCTCTGTTACCCTTGTCAAACTCGGCTAACTCTCGATTGTACTTCTCTCGATTGTAAACCCGGCTTCAAGAGAAATGCCTACAACAACCGGCTCTGGTTCCACTATTTCACCAAAACACACTTCGAAAGCTCCTTCTTTTTCCATAAGTAAACCTCCACCCATCCAGTTCCATCACACCCAATTTTGTGATCTTAGAAGTTTGTCTGTAGTAAATACTTCCATCACTACAATGAAACTCGTTTTTACTTCTGACGAACTCACACGGTTAGGCTTAGCTATAAAATTTCTTAGAACGCAGATGAAATCGTACTGGCGGCCGTAACCTCTTAAAGTATTATCAACTCAGTGATGCAGGGCTAAATTTAACTTAAGGCTCTCCACCCATTCTGCCATCCAAGGACATCTTAAACAACAAATTGAAGACGGAGTTTCTGCTGTAGTTGCCAAAGAAGTTGGCACTTTAAAGAAATGGATAGCAACAACAAGAAGCTATTCTGACGGTTTTAAATTTTTATCGATGCCTGCTCGTCCGTTTTTGAAATATCCACGTATGATGCCAAGACCTCCTGGCAAGTATATAAGACACAATTTTCTGTAGTTGCGGATGCGAATGAATGGGATTCCCAAGCTAAGGCCTGTCATCTCGCCGCTTCTTTAAGAGCAGACGCAGCGAACATCCTTCAAACTCTTCCAGAAAACCAAGGCTAGATTTCGAAGCTCTGTCCGGCGCGTTGTAGCTGTGCTTTGGAGAGAAGTGTTTAAAGGACTATACCCAAATATCACGGCAACGCCGTAAAGACGTTGCAGACTGGTCGGAGAGGTCGCAAAGTGGTCGTGGTAAATTTTACGGCGTCTTTACAACACTGTGAAGACTCAAAATATTTGCCGTTGCATCTTGGCAATTTGTCGACGTTGCTGAAACGTCATGATATGACCGGTTTTAGACGTGGTCGTTTTAGCATCTTTTTCATAGTTCATCAGCGTTACTTTTAAAATGAAAAGAGACTAAATCTACCCTTTCAAGAATCTGAAGTCTGCATAAGATTTATTTTGCAATGTTTCGTTACTTTGTTTCATCTAAATATATTAATCTGAGGTAGATTCATCTAATGAAATATAAATTTAATAAAAATACTTGAATTATTAAATTTAATTAGTACTAAAAATACGTGCTAAATTATTGTTAAAATAATTAATACTTAAAATATTTTTTATAAATATTATAGCAAAATATTTTAAAATGAAACTAATCTACAAAGTAAGTTATTAAGTTATGCATTTTACATATTTAAAAAAAATCATACTTCCGAAATCAATGCAAATCACATGTTAGCAATTATTTTACTGCTGAAATATGACTTTATTTATTATTTTTGAAGGACGAATTTATTTGAATTAATATGCTGACATAATATGAAACATTTTTACCGCATACAGAGCAAAAAGTATAATTTTCGCGAAGATATGATTGTGCGTGAAGATGTATTCACGGTTATAAATGGGCCAATTTTAAGAATTTCGAGAAAATATCCGACGTTAAAAGACGTTGCATATCCATGCATATTTAACGGCTGTCCAACTCACCGACAGTGAGGAGAAGCAGAACGGAAAAATTAATGGAAAGGTGTGTGTGCATGTGTATTTAATTACGGCAAAGCACACTAGGGCTATCTGCTTAAGGGGAGGGATGCCTTCGTGGAGGACTTTCTAAGGGAAACTGGCTCGTATATACGTTACGCATGGGGAAAACCACGAAAACACCCATGCAGCCAGCCCGTTCGCGGGATTCGAACCTCAGACCGAACTACCAGTGTTCAGCGACTTTACCGCTCGGCCGCTGGTGGGAAATGGAAAAAGGAGAAAGAAAATTTTAACACTTTTAATGGAAAAACTACAAAATTAATGGCTTTGATAAATTACTAATAAATTTTGACATCAAAATTAGAGAAACTGTGAACAAAAATACGAAATTCATTACCTATTAAAAGTTCTGATGAACTGTTTGTTACGTTTTTGTCCATCACCATGCATTTAAAAATGCTTTGTTTAATCCTAGTATACGGTACACTCGGCATTTGGCGATATTGACATTACAAATGTTTTAGCGAGCCATAAAAATATTTTTTTGCAAATATAATCTTGTGAACATTGTTCGTAATTCTATTCTGTTGAAATAATTCTTCTATGCCATTTAAAAAAGATTCTATTAAATTATCAGAAGAACCGTCGAAAGGTTTAATGCCATCGTATAAACCACTGAAAAGTTTAGACTAAACTGCTGTTTGAGAGATTGGACATCCATGTACATATCATTTACTGGATGATTATATAAACGAACATCTCGGCTCGAGGCTAGCGCGCTTTTTCTAGCTGCCAAATTCGAACAAGTTAGTTAACGGCGCAATAATTTCAGACTCCACCTTATTTTCAGAAATATTTTTTTTACGGTTTTGTAATTCACCGTCGGAATTAAATACTGGAGAACTTCAATACAGCAAGAGAACGATGGAAAAGAATATAATGAAGGCAGTTTATTTTGAATTGAGGAGCAATCATGCTGGTAATACCGAATTTCTGCTTATTTTGTTTGTGAATATCTATAATTATGCGATATTTAAGTGTGTAATATTAAAAAACACTAAATATTTTTTATTGATTGCAAATTGCAGTTTTATTACTTGTCGTTTGGTAGCTAATCTTCCAAACACTGTGTAATTCGCGTATTTTTAAATATTTTTATTATGTATGTCTATTAGATTATTTCAGTAAATGAATGTTGGAAATTAGGTTTTATTCTTTATTAAATTTAAGCAAATTCTATTTTCTTCGCTTACATTTTATGTGCATCTGATAACAAAGAAATTCATAATAAAACAAAAAGTTTCATCGTGAGCTATTTAACGAAGAGCTTACTTTAACGTACTTAGCTTACTATCGTATACTATATTATTTAAATTATTTTTGTACAGTATCAAAAGAAAATTTATTGATTATAAAAAGTGCACGAAACGATCGTTGTAATCTACCACTATTCTAAAATGTAGAAACTAATAGTAAGTAAATACATTTACATATGATCGAAAGAAACGGTGTTAAGAAACATCAGCATTACTAGTAAATACTGCAATCCATAATTATTGCACTTTTAATTGCTTACTATTTAAAAAACACTAATATTTTTTTATTAATTGGAAATTTTAGTTCTGTTACGTTCCTACTGCTATTTATACTTTCAAACACTACTAGTTCCTGTTTTTTCTTAAATAGTGCTGTCATGTATGATGTTTTTTAGGTTATTATTTCATTTTAGATATGAATATGGGAAATTATTAGATTTAGGTATATTTTTGTATGAAATATTTTTGATCACATTTATTAACTACTTTATATACACTGGTGTGCAAAAATTAAGGACGAAGTCGAAAAATTAGCATATCAGCTGAACGAAGAGGCAGAGCGGACAGAAAGACCAATCAGGAGATTAAGTAAGGTGATGTACGGTAGCACATGCGCAGACATGCACGTAGACGTAATGGGGGAATGTCTGAGTAGTATAAAGCATGTTGTCGGTGTAAGATCAGTATTTCTGGCAAAGAGATTGCGCGCCGTATAGCAGTTAAAATCACACCGAGTTGCTGCCTCAGCGAGAAATGGCGAATAATCAATCTGTTAGACGACATCTGGATGCTTTTACCCGAGGTCGAATCATTGGGAAGTTGGAGGAAGGCCGCAGTGTGACAAGTGTGGCTGCAGAGTTCGGAATTGCTCCCAGCATCGTTTCACGACTTTGGAGACAATTTCAAACTACAGGAACAGCTATCCGGGGGTTTAGTAGTGGTCGTCCACGAGGAACCACACCCGCAGATGACCGGTATATTGCCTTACAGGCCAGAAGAAACAGGCGGCAGACAGCGGGAGAAATCGCTAGACACACGACACAGGCGACTGGACGACCGATATCGCGTTTTACCGTGGCCAGAAGACTGCACGGTGGTGGTCTCTTTACACGATGCCCTGTACGGTGTGTAACTCTAACGCCTTCCCTCGGAGAAGGCGTTCTCTGTGGTGCCGGGAACACAGGAATTGGAGAGACAATGAATGGGGACGAGTACTCTTTACGGATGAGAACAGATTCAGTTTGAGTAGCGATTCTCATCGCATACTCATCTGGAGAGAGCGGGGAAGCCGCAATCATCCCTCGAACATCATTGAAAGGGACAGGTATGGAGGTGGCGGTGTTCTCGTTTGGGAAGGCATCATGCTTGGTAGTCGTACAGACCTTCACATCTTCGACGCAAGTTCAGTCAACGGGACCCGTTATTGTAACGAGATTCTTCTTCCATATGTGCGTCTTTTTAGAGGCGCTATGGGTCCGCAGTTCCTTTTCATGGACGACAATGCACCATGCCATCGCACAGTAGCTGCCGAACAGCTCTTAGAGAGTGAGGATATTGAACGTATGGATTGGCCGGCACGATCTCCGGATCTCAATCCCATCGAGCATGTATGGGATTTTCTAGGCAGACGCTTAGCAGCTCGTACCTTACCACCAGTAACGATTCCGGGTCTTCGATTGGCGCTGCAAGACGAATGGGCAGCAATGCCTCAACAACTCATTGACACCCTCATTCTCAGCATGGGCAGACGCTGTGAAACCTGCCTAGCAATCAGGGGAGATCATATCCCCTATTAAAGACCAGATGTTTCTTGCTGGACACCCATCACAGGGATGTTTCGGCCTTCAGTCGCTTCAGTCGCCTTCAGTCGCTCCATGCTACTTTTTCAATAAAGCTTCTTTTTATCCCTCTGATTTCTCTTTTAGTAAGTGTTGCTTACATTACTCATGTCCGTACGTATTGGGGATCTTACGGTATTGAATGTGTTGATTTGGAAAGCTTTTGTACAAAGTTATATTGAAAAAACCGTCTCGTCCTTAATTTTTGCACACCAGTGTAGTCTTTCATTTGCATATCTCGGAGATATAAAAGTTAATGGTTATATTTTTACTATGAAACGCGAATAAATTTATACTTGAGTTCCGATAAAATACTGATTATGCTACCTTACGCTTCTTAATTTATCATGACAGGGGAATTTTCATTGTCTCTGAGATTTAACAGAAATAAATGTGATAATGCTGTTATAATCAGAAACACTCTTTTCTTTACCCACATATATAGCTTTACTTTTATTTATGTCGGAATGAGATTTATTTACTTAAAACCTACTATTATTGTGATTTATTACTTAAACCTACTACTATTATTTATAATTATTACTTTCATAATTACTTTCACTTACATACTAAAAGATTAAAAAAACAAACGATGAAATCTAAAATAATCTTAACTTAGAATTTAAGTTATTTATAAAATATAGTTTAAAGTACTGAAAATAATTAAGGCTATTATTAATTATGCATATTTCGTCTAAAGAGAAAAAAATTGTGTTATCTTCTGGTTTTCAGGTAATGATAAAATATAGAAAAATACAAGAAATACAAAATTAAAAAAGAAGAAGAAAATACATTAATTATTAAGCTTATTTTTCTGCATAAATCAATATGTAACACAAGGACGTTCATAACGACGTTTTCACAACTGTCGCAAAAAGGTTGAATTCTGCGAACATTTAGGCGTCGTTAGGACGTCGTGATACGATGCTTTCACAAGCAAAATATAACGTGAGAGAGACGCAATAACGACGTCTATTCAACATAAACCTTATCTGCAAAGACGTAATAAACACGTCTTTGCAACGGTTGCAAAACAGTGGAGTTTCGCGGACATCTGGGCGTCTTAAAGACGGCATATTGCAACGTTTTTGCAAAGACTTCCGCGACCAGTTTGCAACGTTGTTACGACGTTACCGTGCTACTTGGAATAGTAGATTCAATTAAAATCCAGCCAACAGAAGCCCACGGAAACACTCCAGGAGCTCTCCACAGATTTTGAAAGGCTTCTCCAGGTCGCCGAAGTATGTACCTGTATCACACACAGTGTAGGTTAGTGTAATGTATCTGCTTGTATTATGTAAGATCTATATTATGTCTAACAATCTGCATTATGTTCTGTGTATAATCTATGTCAATCTCTATCTGTATATCAAATTAAGAGTAATATCTCCATAACAATCAGTATTGTGTATGGTATATTAATCAATATTAAACAATCCTAAGTATTATGTACCAGTATTGTCGTACTCACAGTGCACTATGTATCCTGTATGTATGTAATTTATTTGTATTGCGCATTATGCACCTCCATAAAATATGTATCATGTATAGTATATTAATTAGTTTTAAGTAATCCCACGTATCATGTAATAGTATTGTCCTACGCACAAAGCACTATGTATTCTGTATGTATGTTGTTTATCTGTATTATCTGCATTATGTACTTGCAATCTGTATTATGTACACCATGTACTCTGCATGTATTTATTTTTTTTTGTACTATGCATTTCGCATAAACTATGTACCTGCATAATGCACAATCTTTAACATAAGTAACCCGTACCAATTTGTTACATATCACTTAAACGCATCCCCGTATTGCACTATGCACAGCGCGTTATGTATATTGAATTTTTAATGTTCTCTGTTTATATGTGATAATATGTTTTATTTTTTTCTCTCTTTGGTTTTTTTTTTTTTTTTTTTTTTTTTTTTTTTTTTTTTTTTTGTGGTGTGTGTGTGTGTAATTTGTGCTTTATGTGTTCCATGTGATATTTTTAATTAATTTTAATGTGTACATTAATGTGTTTTATGTAACTGCTGTTTGTAATTTTTATATATAACATATGTACTACGTTCCCACACAATGTCTTCTTACATCAGTTATAGCCCCTGTATGGCCATGTAACAAATTTGTTTAACCCTTTGAGGGGCGGTATATAAAACAATTTAAACTGTGGTAAAATTTTGCATGAACTATAACTTATGGACCCTAAAGACACAAAATTGAGACTTAAAAAAATCTAGAGCGAAATCCCGAATTTTGAGAGCCGGTATATATTTTATACCGGCGCCCCTCTAGGACATTTCTTTCCAGGTAGCTGCCAACTGTTAATCTTTGTTTTTAAAATTAATTTTGGGTACTTTTGATGTGCGTCTGTAGTGGTGAGTGCTTGAATATAGTTATGTAAGTCTAAAGACCATTTTTAAAAAAAAAATTTGGCAGAAATTTAGAATTTCAAAAATAAAGTTTATGTTTTTTTTATGCACTTTGATGACGCAACCCAGCTGAACATACTTATGTAAAATATGGGTAAAATGCTTTTCAACTTGACTTAAATTCAATATTATGTTATAAAAAAAATTAGCAAATATAACACTGCAGTGTAAATCGTATCATGCTGTAACTGAACTAGTATAATATTACAAGCAGATGTAACTCAGCCGAAAATTAAAAAAATTGAAAAATGAAGCACTACGGCCGACTCAGCTGAGAAAGTATGTTGCATTTTTAAAGTTGTATTTTATACTTTAGATAATATGTGAAAAAATCGCCCCCCCCCCTCGACGCACACACACTTAAGATCATCAAGGACCGTAAGGGTCCCTTTTTTTTATTTTTTTGTAAATATAGGTTGTAATGTATCTTTTTGTTCAGGAAGAAACGCCGTTAAACAATTTTATTATTTGAACCACCTCAAAGCTCTTATTCTGATTTTCAACCCCTTTGGCTTCATAGGGGCTCCTTTTCAACTTTTGGATAAATTTTAGTTTGCATCTAAAAACGGGCCTTAGAAAAATTTTTCCTTCTTTCACCAACTGTCAAAATTTATTTCAGAAACAACCTATTTGTATCAACCAGAGCGCAGATTTCTCTCGTGTTCTCTAGTCTTTCATCTGAAATTAACAAAGAATTTCCCTAAAGAATAAAAGCATGATTTCAAACCAGCAGTTTTTGTGATTACGCTATGAGATAGACCTTAAGTACATTTCCATTTTAAGTGAGCATTCCCTTTGTGTGATCTTATCACACCTCACAAAGGAAGAAGGCGCAACTCCCGAATGACAAATTAGTTGTCAATCACCTCTTTCATTTTCCTTGCATTCTAGAATTTTGGAAATCACGAAGCAACGGGTGTCTTTTGGGGGCTAACATGCCACATTTAACCCCCACAATTGTGTAAAGTTTTGACCCCAGATGGCAATTTTGAAATCGATGAGTCTTTCTCTTGGGAAAGAGGTAACTGCTGAAATAAAAATTTTAGCTAAACACAGACGAATGAAACTCGAGCTGAGTATACAAAGAATAAATAAAACTAATATACTTGTATTCAGTCCTAGCGCAGGGTCAATAAACTCCCCATTCCTCCATGAACATAATATTGAATCCTAAACAACTTATAAATTAATCATGAAAAATTATTATATCATAAACTGTTATAATAATAAAGAAATTCTGTCGTGTCACAGAGTATAAAAGGAGAAGACTGGTGCTGCCATCTATTGGCGTGGTACCCTCAGTGTGGGCGCCGGTATATATTATATACCGGTTTTAAAATCGTATAAATAATCTTCTGTTAATTATCATTTCTGACAAAAATGAAGTAAATATATAAGATTCAGCATGTGTACGTCATATATTTGCAGATTTTGAATTTTTTTCTTTCCCTCCAATAGAATTTATCAATCTTCCAACATGATACCTTGCAAAGAGGTATATTAATTTCATAACTGCAAAATATTGAGCATTCATAAGGTGATGCTACCATTTATAATTGAAAGGAAACACTAGACACTTAAGATTATAGCTTTTGGTGTAATAAAATTAGCATTTTTTCGGAGGTTAAAAAATTGACAAACAACCGGTATATATTATATACCGGTGCCCTTTAAAGGGTTAAGATCCAAATGAACACCCGGAGCAGCCTTCTGGGGCTCCAGGGAGTTGTTGTTTCTAGATAGTGGAGGGGCCGGGACATACGCCTGTTTACCTATGTTAAATACCAGGCGTCCCCGTCCTCCGTAATCTGTACATGTCCCAGGTCGCCTTTTCGGAGTGCCTGACAGAAGCAAGAGAAATCCTGTCCCTGCAATACTTCATCAACGGCATCCGGGATCTTTAAATACAGAAAGCTCTACGAATGGCGGATGTCAAGGATGTAAAAAGAGCTCTAGTGTACGCTATGGAATTCGAGGCAGCCCAGCAAGCAACTCGTAGAGATCGCTACCCAGTCAGAGCCTTGCGAGTCCACGAGCCAGTGGATCAATTGATGGCTCGATTAGATCATTTATCCAGACAAGTCGACGCTTTGATATGGATTAGGAGTGAAAACAGACTGGCTCTAAGGTGTTTCAGATGTGGTGCTGAAAGCCACATACGACGTCATTGCAGAACACCCCAGGGCAAGGAAAATAAAACAAATGACTTGACCAGACAAGTCACTGCTTTGAGACTGAACAGAAGAGAAAAGAAAACAGTTCTAAAGTCTAGAACTGCGGTGCTGAAGACCACATATGAAGGAACTGCAGAACACCCCAGAGTACGGAAAATAAGACAGACGAGCTAAACAGACAATTAAATGCCTTGAGACGAAAAAGGAGTGACCAGAAACCAAAGTGCTGGAACTTTGGAGCTGAAGGCCGCATACGAAGGAACTGCAGAACGTCCCAGGGCACAGAAAATAAAACCATTTCCCAGCAACGACGCAAGAAACAAATTAATGACCATATCGCGAAGCGGAGTTTTAACGATAGTGTAAAATCCCATTTTAAAGCTCTCAAGATTTCTGCAGTGAGTGGCAACAGTAATGGACTATGCATCAATAGGCATATCGATGAGTTCCTTGCAATATGATCATTGACACAGGCGCTAATGTTACATCATTCGGAAAGATTGAGCTCAACGATTTAAAGGAAAGTTCATTTGGACGCCATCCTGTGTTACCCTCCAGACTGCGTCTAGTGATGAAATCGACATAGCTGGGAAGTTAAACATGAACATCAAGTTTGTAAGTGCCGCCTACTCTCACACGGCAAATGTGGCAGATATTACAGATCTTTGCATACTCGGATTTTAACTTTTTAAAGAAATACAATTTTTCCTTGGAAACAACAAACTGTTTTCAGCATCAGAGGACATAACTACCCGACATCAGAAGCGATCCACATCTGGAAACGCGGACGCTTTCTCTGAAAGACCCTGCTCAGAAAGCTGCAGAAATCATTCTAGGGTCGAAGAGAAAAGCAAGACTACCGGCTATTCTCCACAGATGTTCATCGGTCGTGACCTTCCTCTTCCTTGTGATCTCTTGTTTGGTCGCCCTCCGGATGCGCCTTCATCACCAGAGGAATACATCCAAGATTTCCAGGCCGGTTTGAAGTGATGCAAAATTTAGCACGAAAGCGAGTCAACTTGGCGGCGGAGAAGATGAAGACCCGATGCGACACAAGAGCTACTGGACATCGATTCTACGAAGGAGACAAGGTGTGGTTGTGAATCCGACTCGACGGAAAGGATTCTGTCCTAAACTACAGTCAGTCACCTTCGTATGGTCCATACACAGTCCTAAACAGCCTGAACGACATCGTGGTTCGGATCCGTAAGTCATCGAACTCTAGGCCTAAAGTCATTCATTCCGACAGGTTAGCTCCTCACTATGGCCATAGTACGTAGTGTATATAATGTAAGTAGTATAAGACAATGGTCCTTTTTGTTTCTAAATTTATATTTGATTTGATTTGCATTTAGTATTTGATAATATTTTATTTGTTTTAAGTTACTTATTGCAATTTTTGTTTATGTTTGTTGTTGCAATGCAATGTTTATTATTGCATTGATGCCTCAGTTGTAAGTTTGGCTTCCTCTCCGAGGATTGTAGTGCCCGGGATGTGCAGTCCTTGGGAAGGGCGCAGTGTTACTGTTTTTGTATTTACTTAGTTATTTTAAGTAGAATTGTAATTAAAATTGTTTATTTCCCCGCGCATGGCAGCGCGTGACGAGTTTTAAGAGAAAGCTACGCCAAAAAAGTAAAAATACCGGAGCTCGCGTACTCGAGCGATACTCGAGCTTTAAAACAGATATATGATAATTGTACTCTTTTGCTTTCCAGAAACCTCGGGAAAATACCGGAATATTCTCGTGCATGATTAAAAAGCTTATAAAAGCCGGAGGAAAACATTTCAGTTCAGTTGTTTACTAAGTTTTTGTTCTTGATTGTAGCGAGTTCGAGGTCAGATCGGATTAGCTTTCTCTGCTCTTTGGATTGAGTTCTATTTAACGTTTTAGTAGTTTAAAATGTAACTATTGTGTAATATTGTGATATTGTACGAATATCTGTGAGGAAAAAATTCAGCATTTTGTTTTATTTCTGCTCATAAAAATAAATTCTATTGACTTTTATCGGACTTGTGCATTCAATTTATTATGTTTGCCCATCCCTGGTCTATGCTACATAGTTAAGAGTAATACTCAATGTAATATGTAGCTAATACTCACAGAGTATTAAGTATAGGAATGAGTTTTGCAAGGTGTCTTAAATATAGTGCAGTGTTCAATGTAATATGTATTATAAAACTTATAGTGTATTGAGTGTTTTATATATAGCAATATGTTAACGTGCGTTGTGACCAAGAGAGTGTTTAATTACAAAGTTATTTTTGGTATGTTTTTAGAATAGAGCAAAATTTATGCAACAATGAACTTTTAGCATAAAGTCATTTAATCAGAATTTGTATGGGTTGTACTTTGTCATCAAATCTGTTATCTGTACTTTGTGCATTATAAAAGTATAGCATAAAATAAACCACGTGTATTTCTGTTTGTATTTGTGAATTTTTTTTTTTTTTTTTTTTTTTTTTTTTTGTAATGTGTAATTCTGCTCTTTATTAAAGCCTCTTGTATCAAAAACTATGTCTTATATATAATAAAGTTATGTTTAATACAATCAATTACATTATTCAGAATCTATGTTGAATTGTCAAGAGTAATGTTCAGTATAATATGTAGCATAAAATATATAGTGTATTAAGTGTAGCAATGAAGTTTTGTAAATGTGCTTTAAGTCTAGCGCACTATGCTACCAATGCGGTGCATATTATAAAATGTATAGTGTAACGAGTATGTGTAGCAATGTGTTAACATGCAATGTAACCAGGGCAGTGTTTAATTATAAAGTTATCTTTGGCATGTTTTCAGAGTACAGCAAAATTTCCGCAACAATGAGCTTATAAAATAATGTTATTCCATCAAAAGTAGTATGAAACGTATTGTGGCTTCAGATCTGTGACCTGTATTTTTCATATTCTACATCATGCAACGCATGCAGAAAAATCTGACACCATGTAAGAATCTCTTGCATGACCATGTAAGGTCTTGATTTCGGAGTGTAGCTTTAGATAATTGCGGGATCCGGACGATACCCGATTAGTCTATGCAAGCCGTCCGGGTGTCCGGACCTGCTCTCACCTGTCACCTGTTACTTCCTAATTTACATTCCCACAAGAGTTGGTTTATCTGTAGCACAAGTCGCACCTTTAATAGTTTAATAGACATAATGGCTTTAGTAGACACAGTTTCTGATACAACAGGCTTAAATAAAGAGCAGAATTACACATTACAAACAAATTTCACAAATACACACAGAAATACACGTGGTTTATTTTATGCTGTACTTATAATGCATAAAATACAGATAACAGATTTGATGAAAAAGTACAGCCCATACAAATTCTGATTCAAGATTTAAATTTTAAAAAAGTTATAACTTTTTCAGGGCTTTGTCATAGTATTTCAGAAGTAGCAATAACTTGTTATCATCTCTAGTAGGGTTGCAGGACTTAATTTTAATTTCCAGTTCAATAGCAATCTTACATATTATCCAATCAAAATATCGTAAGGAACGCATGATGTTTTGAATTCAAATTATATTCCGCAAGCATACTTATATCTAAATACAATATTATAATTTTATCGTAAACTAACCAAATCTCTATTACTCTGCATAGAGTAACAGAGATTAGATAAAGTAATAGATCTACTCTCTTTATGTACTTCATGACTTGATACATGCTAAAAACAAATAACACTTAATGATATTTCCTTAGTATTCCTAAAAGAAAACATACACTTGTGACATTTGCACTACTAACCAACTTTTCGGGAGATCACGAGCAAATAAAATCTTATCGTAATCGCGTAAGTAGCATTGCATGCTTAGATTTCGTTCGTGGCTATCGCGACGTGTCGATGCTTTCAGTATGTTTGATTCGTGGTGAAACATAAAATTCAATTTCCTGTTGTCACACTCTGTGTATATGAAATAACAGAATAACACAGTGCTATAAATACACTGTGTATATGAAATGTGCAGTGAATTTAAAAGTTTCTAAACACTTTATTGAACTTTTATTCATAACTCATTTGACGATAAATTTTGATACTTCTAACAACCGTAAAGACTTCAAACTTTAAGGACAGCTTTGACTTCGACGACAGTATATGATAATTGTAGTAATGAAAGACATTAACGTGCTCCTGCCACAATACCACAAAGTTGGTTTCAAAAAACACGCAGAATTAATGCGTTTCTGTTTAAATCTTTGCATTCGGATTTCGTCGACTAGTTTACTGTGAACAATCAGGTGATAAGACAAGATAATAAACGAATCAGGCTGTGAATGAAATATAAGTTAGGAACGACAGGTACCTCAAAAGGTAAGCAGATGGAATACTCGAAAATTGCCTTATAAATACAGTAACCTCTGTTCACGAATTTAATTCGTTCTTGAAGGCCGTTTGTTATCCGAAATGTTCGTCAAATTTTCCTAATATGAACTACTCTAAAATGGATTAATTGTTAGTTCTGGAAAACATATAATTGCTTTTTAAAACATTACAATAGTATTTTGTGTGCACATTACAATAGTATTTGGTGTGCACATTTCAATAGCCCAAATCCATATGAAGCAAAAAAAAAAAAAAAAAAAAAGATAAATACAATGTTAAGCAGGTAAAATAGACGAAAACTTAATTTTTTACTGTACGAAGAAGAGCGAAATGGTGATAGAAAATGATAAAGAAGATGTTATTGCTTTGATGCGGAATTTCCTTCCATAAAAAATCAGGTAGGCGGCATCTTCTTTTATCCTTTCTTTGTCTCAAAACATCATTCGACCCTGTGACTCAATGGGTCTCTGTTTTGCACAAAATTTGTCCATGTGATTAGTTGTTACCTACGATTTAAAATGATTTTAAAGTAAGACATGGCATTGCCCATAAAATGCTTACTGTTACAGTTTTATCAGTTCGAAGGTCCACCAGCGGCCGAGCGATAAAGTCGCGGAACACTCACTAGTAGTTCACTCCGAAGTTCGAATCTCGGGAACGGGTTGGCTGCATAGGCGTTTTCGTGGTTTCCCCATGTGTAACGTGAAACGAGCCAGTTCCCGCTGGAAGTCCTCCACGAAGGCATCTATTAACCTTAGGCAAGTGGGCTTTGCCGTAATCACATAAACCAAACCAAACGAAATGTTATCAGTTAAGTAATACAGTTGTAAGAAAATTTTTTGGCCTACACCATTTTGTAAAATTATCGCGAAATAGAAAATTAGGTTCTATTTCCTTTTTTCTTCTTCTTCTAAAGACATTTCTTCTACAATCGCCTTTTCTTACTGCTTCTGAAAGTCTTGTAGTTGCTTCTTGACGAACTAACATTTATGGTCCTATAAAGTGTTTCTCCCGCCTTCTTAGCATGCCTTTGTGGTGTAATGGTTAGCACGATCGGCGCGTATTCGAGAGGTCTGAGGTTCGAGTCCAGGCATTGCTCATTTTTCTCATCTCCTGCTTCCAAAAAATCCTAATGAAGTCCTCTAGTAACTTCTCCATGTCTTCATTGCTACCTTCCGAACCATAGTTTTACCTAGAGATGCATCATAGATAACTGTCAGAGCAGTCAAAAGTCTGTACTGCTACACAGTCTGGACATAAATTCCCTCAACGCCGAATTCTTGCTTCTGTAAGTCACTTGCTGTAAGTTACTTGCTTGTAAGGATTTGATAACGAGAGTTAAACAACGGAAAATATTAAAGTGATGTTTCTAAACTTCCCCGAGTGTTAATTACGGGACATAGGTTACGTCAGACACCTTTGAAAGCTATAAGTTACCGACTTGAGTTTTTGTAACCCAAGATGCTGCTATTGGAGGTATTTGTTTCTTCAGATAATTTGTTTTTAAATCCAGTTATTCTTGAACTGAGACACCCATGAATTATTTATATGGCGCTCTCAATATTGCTGACAGCTTCGAGCCCCCCCTTCCCCTTTAGATCTGTTTCGCGTCCGCAAGCGGTTCGTACTGCCGACTTTAAGAATCACTGGATTAGAATTAGAATGCTTAATTGAAATTCACATACATTTATAAATGATGAAAGCTCCAATGAAATCTTTAGTTATTAAGTTAAAAATATGTTAAAAATCATAGTCTCTTAGTCTCTTAGTCACTAAATAAGAATGAGAACATAAATTTTAAAATATTAGGGTATGCATTTAGTTTTTTTTTAATATAACATTCATTCCCCTCTTATGTTTTTGGTCTGTCTTTACTCCCCAGCTGTGATACACAGTTCCTGCGCAATGTAAATTTATAGTACTATATAACATTTACGCTGGAAACAGTCTTGAAATTTATATCATTGTCATGAACTGTTTTATCAGTTTTCTAGAATCACATGTGAAACAGTAGCTGCACGTTGAAACTTTTAATATCTTAGCTAAACTGAAGAACTATGTAGCGACTATTCGTTGAGTTCTTGTAAATAACAAGTCAAAGAAGGGTTGAATTATCCTTTATTCCAACTCAACGTAGATGAACAGATGGCCCTTTTTCAAATTTACAGTAAGCCTCTACTTCGGCTTTAACCCAATATAAAAAATATAATGCAAATCTAATACTAACTAAAATAAGTCAGCCGAAGCTGCACAGAATTAACTAACAGAATTGGCACTTATTTAAGATCAATCGGCGAATACTAACAGGCACGTAACAATACGGCTGTGAAATAGATAGCTTAGACTCGAAGCGACAACGTAGTTGAAAGGCAGAACACGCTCTCCTACGCTTTTTCTTGAAGTTCCAGCCCCAGTCGCTTCTGTCACCGCGTCTAGTTTGCTAAGTACTGCAAGCTATATGCCAGCTATAATAACATAGGTGCTTCAAGGAGCTATGCAAGTACAAAAATGCTTGAGTGGGTTCAGAGAACAGGATGAAAGTTGGTGACTCCTTTGTCACGTGAGGAATGTGAAAAACACATTTTACAGAATTACACATTACATAAAACATAAAATGTATATTTTCCCCAGAAAATATATCACTATTTACATAATGTTTACAAGTATACGCCATGCTAAAATAGCAGAAATTTCTACAAAAATTAAGAAAAAGATTTGGAATGCTTACACAATAGGGAGCTGTAATAACAATTTTAAATCCTATGTAGGGAAATTTTGGTTTTCGTTTACTATAAAAGCTGAGTAAGAGTGCAAGAGACGATCTTCTTGCAGAATTTCATAGCTGAAGAGATTGTAATTTCTTAAGTTCCTGATCAGTAACTGTTGTCTAGACTGGTGAAGCATAGGTCATTATTGGCTCAATAACAGAAAGATAAATGAGTCTCCTCATACCCAAACCTAGTGAAGAGTATTTTGCAATGATGGGATAAAGACATTTAATGATTTTTAGAGCCCTGTCTCGTATGCTATTGACGTCTTTCCTGAAGTGACTCAGACTTCCGCTTAAATACTCGTTTCTACATCATTTACATAAATCGAAATCCGGAAAACTCATTCTAGTAGGAGAACGTAGGTGGGAAACGAAAAGGTAAAGAAAAGGCTTGTTTCAAAACAAAAATAACTATTATAAAGATAAACTCTACAAACTCAAAACACAAATTTATTTCGATAACAACACATATTTTAAGATGACTCAAATAACCACAGGTTATTTGAGTTACCCATGCAACCAGCTCATTCTCTGCTATTCGAACCCTGGTTGAACTACCAGTATTCAGGGATAGCAGATGGCTCACCGGCGACGCTTGGTCGTTGGTTAGCTAATCTGCTGTCATGTAACCTGGTGCTGAGGAATTTTTTCACAATTGCTGTAAGTGTTTCTAGTTCTGATAAGTTTTTTTAATAAAAATCATTTTAGAATTACAAATGTTTAATTTTGCATTTAAGAAATAGTTCTGTATTATCAGCACAGTGCTCTGTAAAAGGTGGTTTTGCAAACAAATATGATAATAATAATAATAATAATACAATTTTAAAATGATGGAATTAAATTTTTCTTCAGAAGTAAAAGTAGATTTTTAATTTATTTTCATCTATGTTATTTTTCATTCAGTCATTTGCTTATAACAAGAGGAGAGACAAATTCAAGGACTTCTCATGCAGACCCACTCAGGGTTCTAGCTATGCCCCTGGTGTTCTAGCTATGCCCCTGGTGAAATATGACATATATATATATATATATGTATCACCTTCAATCTATGATTTATCATTTACATTGAAGAAAGTTACAGAATAAAATATACCCTTTCAAAAACAATCTTCAACATTTCCAAAGGATTTGGTTTTCTGTGATGACGCTTGTTTAAAAGAAATGATATTCAAAACAATGTTTTATGTATATTTTCAGAAAGACTGATCATTTTGAGAGGTGGTTGTCTTAAGTTATCACACAAAAAGTTTGACTATAATACGATTGAGCTATATATTTACTTTACCGATCCTGCTACTTTTAATACGGTAAAAATTTAATAATATCCGATGCTGACTAGGCAAATCAAAATTCCTAAATAAGACAAGAATAAAAATATTATCAATGGAATAAGGGGCCAAAAAAATCTGAATGCTTTCAGATTTTACATTACGCCCAAAGGGGCGTTTTTTTTTAAAAATGTTTTGTGGATTACCTGTATTTATTAAGTATCATGTTCTTCGCACTGAAACCATAAAATTCAGCTCAACAGCAATTTCGCAAAATAATTTTAAAATAAGCATATCTTTAGAATTTCAGATACACAGTCTCACGCGCTGGAGATAAAAAATTTGTTTTTCGTTCAGTGTTGCGATTGCTCGCTTTGAAGTTGTTGAGTTTGTTAGTCAAAAGTTTGTTATCTTTTTACAGAATAGGAAATAAATAATAAAACAAAGTCTATATTCCACATTTGGGCTTCCAGATGCTCATATTCGGGTAGGAAAAAAAGATGGCTTTTATTATTAATAATTGCTATCCTAGAACCTAGAGTTTATAATCCTGTCGAAAACCGAATCAGTGTTTTAAAATATTGCAAATGAAATTTACTAAATCCCCAGAAGGCAATGAACGAACAGAAAGTATTAATTCATTACAGTGCTTAACATTGCACAAGTGAATGGTATTATTTTCTAAGACGGTCATTTAATGTATTTCCTTTCTTTTTTGAAAAAAACCTATAGACACCGTAGAGTGCTTTCATTCTCCAATATTCTAGCTGTTGTTGATAGCTTAAGGCATCGCGTTATTTAAATCCTAATGTGATGCTTCTATGGTTACTCGGGTCAATTCTGACGTCAGAAATCCAGTGCAACAGTCAACGCCATCTATTGACAAAAGGCTGCATTCACGTTTCTCAAAACTTACTCTTAACTGCAGTATTAACATTTAGAAGATTATGAGTAAGGTGGAACTAGATGTGAGCTTCTGGAATTTAGAAAAAGCAAGTGCTTTTTTGTAAAAGACAAGCACTTTGGATTCTGATAAAAAAATGAAAAATAAGAAATCTTTCATATGAAGGCTGTAAAATTCATGACTAATTTTAGATAGACATTCACGAGTTTTCTTATATTCTGTCAACTTGAATTTATGCATAATTTTTTAAACATGAAAGATTTAAAGTTACATTTGGCCTGTAAAAATTTAGAATGGTATCCTGATGAAACAAAACTGGGGGGGGAGGACAAAGTAATGTGCTAAATACTAAAAGCATGAAATAATAGGTATATACTTAACATGTACTTATCTTTTTTGTTGCACAAAAATGGCACTTTCTGACCTGATGTTGCATCTCATAAAATAACGTTTAGAGTCCTTTTTAAGCTACTGTTTTATATTTTTAAGTAGGAAGTGTTTTTGTTTTGAGTTTGCCTAAAGTAATAGTTTGTGTACTTAATACATATTCTGTTTCATAAGTTTTATAGAAAAGTCTCTCAAGTGCGGTCAGTTTTATAGTTTTTTAAGAAAATATTTTCCTTAAAGGAATGAGTAAACTACAACAGTTTGATGAGTTAGAGAACTAGACAATCTTTAAATCGTAAAAAATGCTTATATATATATACATATATATATATATCATTTTATGTATTGAATCCAAGGATAGAAAAGTAAAGCGTGCCTTAGATGTGTAAGTAGTAGAAAAGTAAAACTCTTTTATCGTTAAAAACGAAATTCAACTGCATTACTTGAATACAAAATTTTTTGGTACTGCAGCTAAGTGACTGTGTCTGGATACTTGTTTTCAGAAAATGCTGTATTAAAATCGTGAATAAGGTAAAAAAAAAAAAAAAAAAAAATTCATTTTAAGCCAATTAATTAATTATTTTTATAATCATATTACAAAGAAATGTTTGGCAACTTTAGAAATAATAAGTAACTTCGTTTATTGCTATTTGGCATCATTGTCAGTAGAGTAAATTTTCTCTGTTGATGCGGTGTTTTGCTGTGATTGCGAGTTAAGAGGAGTAATAACAGCTGAGTATTCCGTATGGCTGACAAGGATAATCGTCAGGGTCCGTTCTCTAAAGTACTGCAGAAACATGCAGGAAGAGCCAAAGAACGGGTAATTTCTGTAGAAAATTATCAAGTTTTAAATATATTTATATTCGTTAGACGGTTATGAAAGGATTAAACTTTCGTAACAGATCGTCTAATGAAATCATATTTATTACAGAATTATAGATCCATGATATTGAAAAATTATTTAAATATAAATGAGTCTATGCCATTCCATCCGAATTGAATGAGATAAGAGCGTGTTCTCAGTACCTTCAAAAAAGAAACACGTTCTCGCAGTTCATTAATAGGTTACCTGTTATATAAATAGAATTTGCAATTTGTTTTGTAAATGTTCTTGTTAATTAATAATGTGAAAAAGCAAAGTTTTCGTAATATAGTTTTAATGAAATATTTGTTTTTGTTTGATACTTTTTGGAAGCAGTTGAAATATTAGTGAATATATGTTTGTTACTGATCAAGGAACTAATTGAATGTTTTCACCACATTTTAGAAGCGAAATGCATTTGTAACTAATTAGAATTCAAAAACTGTATAATTTTTTGGAGAATGATGTATAAATGTGTTCTTTTTTTTTTTTTTTTTCTTTTAGTTTGATTCAAAACTCCCAATCATGCTATTTGAATGATTTGTTTGGTTTCAAAAGTTGCTTGTGAATTTTAGTTCCTGATATGTGGTGAAAAATTGCCATTAGAACACCTTTTTGAATCTTGAAAGTTTGCACAGCTGTTTTTAAATTTTTTTTTTTTTATTATTTTGGATCTTCTTTTTATTAATTAATTTGAATGTCAGAATTGAAGTGAAGTTACTGTATAGTAATTGTAGTTACTAATATAGAATGTAGATACTTGTGTTGAAATAGCAATTTTTGTTCTTGTTAAGGGGAACTGAAAAGTTGATATCTATCCTAAATTTAACTTGCAGTCATTTTCATTTAACTGGGAACAATGTCCATAGTTAATTAAAAATTCTGGCCAAACCAAAGGCAGTTAAACACAGTAAAGAGGTTATAATTACAATTAACAGAACAGAAAAATGTTTTGAACCATTTACTTTTATTTTCAAACAGTTGAATGTAGAAAATAAATTCATTTGGTTGACCAAATTCAGTCACTATTTTTTTTTTTTTTTTTTAAATTTTTTAAACAAAGGAACAGCATTTTTGTTTACATGACTTGTGTATTTTGTTAGGAGTTGATTAAAGAAATGATGACTACATATTTCATTTATTTTTATTAGCTGGTCAAGCTTGTCTTTTTCAGATGATTTAACAAAATCATCCACTAAACACAAATATTTCAGATTTAATACCATGTATAATAATATTTCAGATAAGATGCAGTTAAGTTATAAACTCTTGTGAATAACATAATTCCAAATACTGTGATGTCATCTTTTATGCTCGTGTTTTATAACAGTAGTATTTTGTCATTACACAGGAAAGAAATTTAACTTTCTTTAATATCCACATCAATTAATTAGAATTTGATTGCATAAATATTAGTCACTTTTAAAATTGACAGTTCCTTGCCATTTTAGTGTTGCATTTGGTATGCTCTGGAGGTGGATGAGAGTGCCTGTTATCATTCTAAATCCTTTACACTCTGTTAAATATAATGATTTTTAATTCTCATTTAATGAATAGTTTTGCAAATTGTGATTCATTGAACAGCCGTTCAAAAGAGGTCTCGCAATTGCCAGAATAATAAAAATTGCAGAACACTTGTAGTTCAATTCCAGTCAAACAGGCTAAATGCATGGTTGTTTTTGTGTTTTTCTGCTATGTGGAACATGGGTACAAGCCAGTTTTGCATAGAAAGTCCTCCACAAAGGCATTCTTTTCCTTAGGCATACAGCCCTTGTGTGTTTTGCCGTGAGTAAAAAAACTAAATCAAACCAAAAGAGACAGAACTGCATACCACAGTTCCCAGCAATACGTATTTTTAACCTTGACAGCAATGTGCTTGCACATTTTTCATGCATGTTTCACAACCCTGCGTGACTATTCTGAAGATATGCAATTACAGATCTCGATAAAGAGTAGTGTGCAGAAGAAAGGCCTGTGAAAAAGCATATTATTGATTTTTAAAGGGACTAATTTTTGCAATTTAAAAACAGAACTAAGTAGTTCTGTTTTTAAATTGCAAAAATTAGTCCCTTTAAATTGCAAAAACTCATTCTTTTATACCATTTCAAAAGACGCTGTCCTTTGATTTTCAGAGACATATGTCTTATTAGTGGAAGTTTTTTTGGCATTATTAGCCATTTAGGTTTCATGTCCGTTATTGTATTAACATCGTTATTATATTGTTAGTATAAATTATAATTACAGTCAAAAGTCGTTAATCTGGACTCGTCGGGACTTCGGCAATTCCGGATTATCGATTTTTCCGGATTATAGATCATCAGTTTAAATCTGGTAAGATGGCATGCGGAAATTATAAAATTAAAAATATGAAACCGTAATTTATGAAATAAAGAACAATTATGAATGATGTAAAGAGTATCAAAATTTACAAAAAAAAAAAGCTTAATATTTATTTGTTTACTTTATTAAACATTTCTTTCAATGTAAGTTGTTTAAGTTGCTTCGTTTTATGTGATAATACTTCTTCTTTAATTCTATAAACAGACATAATTTCTTCTTCAGTTACAAAGTTCCACTGTTCAAGTGCTATAATTGCTGTGTCGAGAATACCTACTAATTTGTCAATCAAAATTTTTTCGTTTTCAATTACTTCTGTGTCACTTTCTTCACTATTTGAAACGAATTATAATGACGAGGAATTTGATTTAAATCATATCAAAGACGGAGTACATCGAGATGAAATACTACATTTAGTAAGAAATTATAAGCGAAATAAAATAAAAACATCTGCCCTGAAAATAAGGATAGTGCTGACAGATTAACTTCCAATTCATTGCGCGCCCCAGCGTTTCGGGGTTCCCCCCCCCCACCCCAGGCTGCAGAGCAGCGTGAAATCGATAAACAGATTTCGGAATGGTTTGAGAAACGAAGAATATGCCTTTATCCATTTTTTGCAGCAATTCCACTTTTTGTTTACTGGACTTCTAAAAATACTTTCGCTTTGTAGATCCTTTACATATTAGTAAATACATATCGAAAATTCTATTTGACATAATCAGAAGTTCAAGCTTACTTTTATAAAATTGCTCTAACAGTCTGTAAAAAATAATAAGCCGGATCCAATTCGAAGATTCAGGAATAACGCAATCTGCAACATTAACTGAATTAGATAATTTTAGCTTAGCTTATACTGTCCGTTATACATTAAACGTGCATGCGTAAATGTATTATGCGCCTGCTCACATGCACATTCGCAGCCATAAAGGTCTTACGCGCACGCGTAAATGCCTATGCGCAGCAGAAAGTTTGCATTCATAGACGTATTTTGCGCATGCGCACACGCATATTCGCAGCCGTAAAGGTCTTACGCGATGCATGCGCAGAAAGTTTGTAGCTTTGAGGTCCGAATTAACGACTTTTGACTGTATTGCTAATTCAAAGAAAGCAGAATTTCAGTTACAGTCCTGTTTAAATCTTAACAGCACAGTCATCATATCTGCAGGAAAATTATATGTGCTTTGAAAATAGGTTTTTCAATTTTAGAATTTAAAAAGAACTTTTTGAAAATATTTAAGTATTTGTCTGTGCGTCAAGATGTTAAATATCCTTGTAACTGTGTTCTTCTAATAACATAACTTTATCTATTAGAGTAGTTGGCTCTACTCTTATATGTGCCCTAATATCACCCAATGGGGCGAAATGTATTCTGCGCTGGTTTTTGGTGAGATTGCGTGTTGTATGGCAACCCTGTTGACGTTGAAAACTCTTTTGCTGGAGTGGTTTAATTGCTCGTTGGTTCGTGTTGTGTGTGTTTTGAAATGGCCTATGTTGCAATGATAGACGTGGTGGCAAGATTTCAGCCACATATTTTAGATTGTGTGGAAAGTTAATTTAGTATTAAAAGGTACGATGTTGGAGTTGTTAACAAGTTTTTGATCACAGGTGTGTTTATGAGGATTGAAGTGTATTTTTGAATTTCTGTGGGACCTTTTAAAACGGAGTCTGAAGTGTGGAGCTGCTATGAGAACTTGGACGAAGAAGGGCGTTTCTGATAGTTCTTGTGTGGATTTGCAGTTAAATTGTTGCTGGTAAAGTATGTGGCTGTCAGCGGAGTTTAAGATTTGGACTGTGGTTTTCGTGCAGTATGTTAACTTTGGAGAAAGTTTTTATCGTTACTTTTGAAATTTTGAATCTCAGAAAGACATATGATATAGCAAAATCGTGGCACTTTTGTTCAGAGACGTTGTGACTGGCAAAATTTTATTTAGGATTGTATTATGGTAAGTGCATTTTATTTTACTGTTTTTATTTTTTAGAATGTTATGTTCATTGTTTTTTACTATGATTTTATGTTGTTTTTTTAATTGTTTGGGAATTGGCGAGAAACTTCACACTGCCATATTACTATCTAAATTTTTTTTCTACATTTCGAACTTTAAGCCTAAAATGTCTCCAAAAACGTGGTTTTCGCACATGCAAAAACTACGTTTTGAACACACGATTTAAGCTAAAAATCCGAAACAAAAACAAAAAATTTAGATAGAAAAATGTAAAGTTTATAATCAAAAATATTTCACAAGAATGCATGTATACAGCGACATGTTTTAACTTTAAAAAAATCTACGAATTGCACAATTTAGGCAACGAACGAATCTACGAACTACGCACACCTCGCTTTAATAAATTTCAAAGAATACCATGTACACATCATCCTGTTTAAACTTAAAAAAACATCTACAAATTGCACAATTTAGGCAAGGAACGAATCTACGATCTACACACACCTCGCTTTAATGAAATAACAATAAATTTCAAATAATACCATGTACATAGCGTTCTGTTTCAAAAACAACAATAACGACAAAAATTCATACTAAAGAACCAATGAACATAACATTCTACAAAATAAGAACAAGAATAAAATAAAATGCACTTACCATGCAGTAATGCTTTTTTGAACAGCAGAAATACCAATTTCATACCGCCTTTAACATGCTGTCACGTAATCACTATCGTATTTACATGACAGCCAGACACAATCCAGAAAATTCATACTATGGTTCACAAATAAATAAAATCACAAATCCCTACTTCTATCATGTACAGCCATTGAAAATAATCTCCCAGACCCTCTTTCCATACCTCCAAATACCCACTACCCCTTAACAGGATGGCCAAAATGATATTTCCTTTTGCCGAACTTCAATTCAACAACTACCATTTTATCTTTCCATCCCATCTTCTCAGACGCAAATGCGAATCAACGAGTTTCAGCGAAAGATTTTTCAATGTCAACAGGGTTGCCATAGAACACGCAATTGTGCCAAAAACCAGCAGAGAACACATATCGCCACATTTGGTGAAATTAGGGCGTATATCAGAGTTGTACCATTGTTTGTAATTTAGTTTATTTGGTTGATTTGTGCGCAATGCCTAGACTGTGCAATTCATAGATGTTTTTTTTTAAGTTTAAACAGAATGCTGTGTACATGGTATTCTTTGAAATTTATTGTTGTTACGTTAATTTATTAGAGCGAGGTGTACATAGTTCGTAGATTCCTTCGCTGCCAAAATGTACAATTCGTAGATGTTTTTTGAAGTTAAAACATATCGCTGTGTACATGGATTCTTGTCAAATATTTTTGGTTAGAAACTTTGTTTTTGCTATCTAAATTTTTTGTTCTTGTTTCGGATTTTTAGCTTAAATTGTGTCTTCAATATGTCGTTTTTGCCCACGTTTTTGGAGACATTTTAGGCTTAAAATTCAAAATGTAGACAAAAAATTTAGGTTGTAATATGGTGGTATGAAGTTGGCGAGAAATTTGGCGACCTGAGGGTATATATAAGAGTATTTCCGAATAGTTTTCTGCCTATGGTACACTTATTTGTATGGCTATAAAGGCAGCTTTTAGTGAGGTGTATGCATGTGGGCATTTGATAAGAGCATGAAATACCTCAGTTGTAAAAAGAAAACTAGAAAAATATAAACAAATTGATAGAAAATAGCATGGAATTTTAAATTATATATCCCTAGATTGATAAATATTGCACTTAATTAATAAACTCTACTGTAAATTTGGGAGTACATAGTCTAATTATTTTAATATTTTTTTTTATTTTTGACAATATGTTATATTTCACAGGATGATAGTGGTGGCCTCTCATCTTTTATTTGTATACTATCACGCTTTGAAAAACTTTTTATTTATCAAAAACTGTTAAAAGCTTAATCATTTAAGTAACTTTTTAGTAGATTTATATTTTCCTACTTGCAGCTCTAGTGTAGAATTGGGTGCCCCTTCGATTAGCAACAATTTTTTTTTTTAAATTTTGGCGATGAAACCTCATCTCTGGTTACCAAGATAGTTTTAACTTCCTGATTTTATTTAAATGAAAAATTGATTGACGTGTACATGGACAAATTTAAGGCAGTGCGCAATGCCTAGTTTGTGTAATTCTAGGAAGTTTTTTTAAGTGAAAACAGATCGATGTGTATATCGACACAGAGTTTGTGCAATTCTTTGACTTCTTATTTTGGTTTTGTGTAGCGGCCATCTTGAAATTGTGCTGCCGATCTTGGCATCAAAAAAGTATCGCCAAGAAACGGGGCACCCAATTGTAAACATGTACCCTATTTGCAACTGATCATACAGAGTTTCATGAAGCAGCCCTACCAGTGAAGAGCCTAAGTGATTTATTGCTGATGCCTTTATTTACAACCTGTAATGTTCAGATTTGAGACATATTTTTTCCTAAATCCTCGCACTGCATATAATATTTATGCATCGTTATTATATTGTTGAGGTAATTTATTTGAAGGGTTGGACCTTGGTTTTGGTAAACAGGTGGATCACTGTTATTAGTTCATATTATACATTTTTGTTAATTTATAATTTCTTTTGTTCTACAAGTAATATATCCTATGTAACTTTCTCTAAAAATGAATTTATTTCTGTTAAGTATTAGGTATGTGACTAAATTGGTTGATCTTTGGATTATGGTAACTTGGCGATTTTTTGGCGAAAATTTGGCGACCAACTATGCTACAGCAACCCTCTATTTTTTTTTCGCTGCCATTTTGTCTTCATGAAGTAAAGACATGTTTCTTTTCTTTTTATTTACTCAACACTTTTTCCAACAATCTACTAGCCGAATTACACTGATGCTAGAAATTTTATGTAACAAAACTGCTTAATCATGACAAATATTAACTGCAAAATTGGGGAAAAAGCAGAATCGCAAACTCCTTGCGCGTTTTTCAGAATAGCACATACACATAAACCATTTACACGTCGACTTATTTTTACTTAAAAAAACATCCCAGAATTGCACAAAAATGGCATTGCACACACTCTTAACTTTATCCATCTACACTGCTATTTTCTCATAAATTACAAAAATTTGCACGAAAATGCAGGAAAATTTTCTTAATCTTTAAACTCGATAAAAAGCACATATATGAAATTACCTGATCGCGAAAAAGTACATACCCTTTCCAAGGTGAACATTTCCACATATAAAATAAATAAAATATCCAAAAGCTTTTACCTCTAAATTATCTATTATATTATAAACGTCATTAACGAATTTAGGTACTTTTCCGTTTGGCCGGCGCAAGCGATAAAGTCGCCGAAAATGGTAGAACTGATGCCAAAGCGAACGTCTTCGCTGATAACCTTTCACGGCACTTTTTCAAAACAAGTCGCTGAGATTTATTATCAGATTTACCTTTTTTTTTTTCAATATTGGCATACAGTTACATAGGATTTTTTTAATTATAATATTGAAATAATTCTTGCATTTAAACTCGTATTCCATACTGAGATTTAACTTGAAATTAATGTAGGTAACTCCTGAGAGAATCAGATTTTTGTAGCGTATTTTACGTGAGATGAGATCGTTTGGGATCACGTGATATTAACCTGCGAATCAAGAGGTTATACCATGAAAGCATAGTAAATCTTTAATTTAACGTCTTTAAATTCTTAAATTAACGTCTTTTACAAATATGTCAAAAATGGATGAAAAACCAATGAAAATTTGGGATTTGCCCAGGACAGAGGAAGAAACCATCAGATTCTTTCAAGCGAAAGGCGTTTTGCCTAACATTGCTATTTGTGAAAATAATCATGAAATGAAATTACATTTCGGAGACGAAATTCAATGGCGTTGCAACCTTTCAACTTGCCGCAGTAAAAGAAGTATATGGAAAGGCACATGGTTTGAATCATCGAGATTGAGTTTCTTGAAGTGTTTAAGATTCATTTATGGTTGGAGTGAAGAATTAACTTCAGTTAAATGGTGTGAAAAGCAGTCACGGAACAGTTTTGGATTGGAATAACCACATGCGAGAGGTTTGTGTGGATTCTTTACTTAAACGTCAACAACGCAAAATAGGAGGCCCTGGTATGATCGTTGAAGTGGATGAAACTATGTTCACAAAGCGCAAAAACAACGCGGGACGGATTTTACCACAACAGTGGATCTTTGGTGGAGTTTGTCGTGAAACAAACGAATGTTTCCTTGTGATGGTGCCAAACCGATTCATGAGTATTATATTAGAGGCAATAAATGAAAACATCGAAAAAGGAACTACAATATATTCCGATTCATGGAAATCATATTGCACTGAAAAACTGGAAGAGGAAAGTTTCGAACATTTCAAAGTGAACCATAAATACAATTTTGTAGATCCGGAAACTGGAACGCACACGCAAAAAATTGAAAGACAAGCGCAAAATGGCGGAATAAGAAACACAGAGGAACTGTTCGGCATCATCTGGAAAGTTACCTCGCCGAATTTATGTGGCGAAAGGACACAAAAGACCCATTTGAAAAAATTCTAAACGATATTAAAATATTTATGCCTCCCAAAATAAAAAAAAAATGTTTAAAATTCTTAGAATTAACATTTCTTAACATTTTTTTATGTGTATACTGTGTGTTGTCGCCAATAAGGTCTGCTTGGCGAGATTTGCGCCGGAGAAAGGGAAATGGCGAGGTTTGCGCCGGCGAAACGGAAAAGTACCCGAATTTATATGCAAACATTAAAAATAGTTACAAATACTTAGTGTCAAATATTTAAATTATTTCCATGCATGTTTATTTCAACTGAAACGTATACCAAATTCCTACAAGCATAAAATTCACAAAATAACTGTCATTTAATTAAAATATCACTAAACCATGTACACGTCGACTTATTTTTACTTAAAAAAACATCCCAGAATTGCATAGAAATGGCATTGCCCACACTCTTCACTATATCCATGTACACTGCTTTTTTCTCATAAATTAGAAAAATTTCACAAAAATGCATGAAAATACTCAACGTATACTACTCAAACGTATTCCAAAATACTACAAATATGTAACTCACAAAATCACGATCATTAAATTAAAAAACACTACTTAAAATATAAATAAGCACATACATTAAATTAATAAAAATTAGATTACAATCCTAATTACTTTAAACTAAATCATTGCTAATAACAATTTTCCAATAATACCACATTAATTTATTTACTCCTTACATTTAGAACAATGCATAAAAATAATACCCTCAAATGATTAAAAATACTAACTTACCTAATCTTCTTCAGAATCTTCATTACGTGGCTGCAGTACTACTGCTAATTTCTAAATCCTAAATCCAGTAGTCAACTAGAAGTCTATTCACCAAGTAATAAGAAATTAATAAAATTTCACCTATACTCAAACTACTTTCAGCAAACCACGTACCTTTCCTTACACTCCTTTTCACAAAATGTCCATTTTCACCATATTTCTTGCACCGCTATTTAAACTTAACTGTAATATCCTTCCTTTCACACAATCTCAACTTATTATTATTATTCGATAAACGCATTAAAAATTTAGAATTCACTTTACATAGTGCCATGCAATCCGAAAATTAACACTATTTCACACAACACACAATGAAGCTTTTCCAAATTAACCTCCTTTTCTGATTAAAGAACTGTAATTCGTCCATTAATGTCACGTGTCACACAACACAGAATATAGCTAAATACGAAATTTCCAGATTTCCCCCCGTTTCTGATTAAACAACTGTAATTCGTCCATTAATGTCACATGACATATCTCATGATCTCTCATTTCCCTCACACAAAATAATGCGTAATCAGAACTGAGTGCTTCTCACATTATTACCAAAGTAATAGGTAGTAACCTTTATCGCCTCCAAAATGTCGCCAAACTACCAGTTACCATATTCCAAAGATCAGCCACTAAATTTTCTGCATTCAAAATCTGAGCTCTTTTTATTTCTTGCATCCATGAAAAGTATAAATTTCAGTGCAGTATTTTATTACTTTGAAGTTTCTATTACTCACAGGAAATAAAATCTCAACACTAAGAAAAAAATCAGTATAGATGAATGAAATGTAGGCAACTTATTAATTTTTTCAGTGTTTTAATGTCATATGAAAATACATAAGAAAAGCCATTTCAGATGGAAAATGGTGGTACATTAATAACAACTGTACTCGCCATAATATTGAACGCGACCATACATGCATTGTGTCTTGCAAGTGTCATACGTCATTTTGTGGGATGGAGTTTCACCTGTTGCTCTTTGTTAGTCAAATTAGTAATGGTCTGTGCTGGTTGCGGATTAGCCTGAATTTGGCATCCAGTCGTCCCATATATGCATGATAGCAGAAAGATCATATAATCTTGTAGGCCAAGGTAACATATTGACACTCCATAGAGCATGTTGGATAATAAAAGCAGTATAGGGACGAGTGTTATCCTGTTCGAAAGTGCCCCCTGGAATGTTGCTGAAGAATGGCAACAGAACTGGTGCAGTCACTAATCTAACGTACCAATTTGTTATCGATGTGTGTGGGGATAATGACAAGAGTATTCCTGTTATCACAGGATATTGCATTCCAGACCATAACACCTGGTGTAGGTCTAATGTGTCTATGCCACAGATAGCATGGATCCAAGTACTCATTTGGCCTCCTAACCACTGGCACCTAGACAGAAACATCAAAGAACACCACCAAAATTGCACATGGTGGCAGTATGGAGTTAACGTTATGGCCACTGCAGAGTATCAGGCTCAGAACCGTCCTTAATATAATCCTTAATATAATTTAAAATTTTCAATCATCTCCTGAATATCTTGTATATTTAATGAAAAGAAAAGTATCTTAAGAATTATAAGCACCTATCTAATATATCTAAGAAAACTTTTAATAGATTGAATGCAAATGAAAGCTGTTATTTACATCTGATATTCACAGGGCATAAATATTTTAGTGGAGTTGTGCTTTACTTTAATTACAAGCATATCGATTCAGAAATATTATTTAAAAAATTAATACAGAAATTGATGACCTTTCAGTTTACAGAAATAAGCAGTCACAGAGAAGCACCAAAAATCAAAATGTAATACTTTAACATTTTTACACTTTTTACATAAAAGGGCATATTTACTTTTTTTAAACAGAAAAATTACTTCATTTTAATCTTTCACTGTGAATATAATTTTCTCTATAAGCCATTAAATTTAAATTTGCATCAAATAAATTTTATTGGATGAAATTTTTTCTTCTAATTTATGTGTGATAATATATAGAGAATAATCAACTTATTAAACGCTTTACTTATTGGAAAGATTTCTTTACATATATTCTGATGCCACACATAAATAAGACAGCCAAGGGAGGGGAAAAAGAACTGTTAAAAAATATGAAGTTGATTTTATTATGTGGTGAATGGTGTTTCAAATCATTTAATTCTCTTTATAAACTTTATTCCAAAACAATTTTATAAATCTTAATGTGCATAAGAACTGATTTGTGTGTGTAGTAACTATTTAATCTTACTATCCTGAGTTGTTAAATTGCTTAATAAACAAAATTTCACAATAAAACAAACCAAGTGTGACGTTCTACTGACCAAAGTATGAAACTGCAGGTGAAACACTTCGCACTTGCAGCCTTTTGTGAGTGTCACATGATTTTTCTCTTCAACAGTTCTATTGGCTAAACCCAGACTTTGTTCGTGTCTCTGTTTGGACGACTTTTCACCGGCAACATTCGTTTCGTTGTGTGATTTTTTTTTTGTGGCACCAGCATAGTTGTGTGGATACACCTTAATTCATTCTCAAGCATGTTCTTAATATGACATTTATCTTAATGTCCCCATCATTGATGATATAACAGCAGCAAGGAATTGTCTGCTAGCATGCACTTCTATAATTTCATAATTGGTTCAATAGCTGCCATGTAATGAGGTACCATATACACTGGGAAGTTCCAGACAGCACCTACTTGACTATTAACCAGCATTCTGGAGCTGCTGTGATAAATTTACTATTCTGATTTCTGTCTTGCACAGCAAGTAAAGAAAATAAATTTCTGTTTATCTGAGGTACATACATACCAAACATCTTTTATCCCTTTGAGGGGCAGTATATAAAATTTTGCATGAATTGTGACTTATGGAAGAAGAAAGAACAAAACATTGAGACAAAAAACGTCTAGAGCAAAATCCTGAATTTTGAGAGCCGGTATATATTTTATACTGATGTCCCTCTAAGACATTGTTTTTTACAGATAGCTGTCAATTGTTAATTTTTGTTTTTTAATTAATTTTGCCTACATTTGATGTGCATTCTATAGAGATGGGTGCTTGAATATAATTAAGAAAGAAAAAGTTCGCTAGATATTTAGAATTTGAAAAATAAAATTTATGTTTTTAAAACCCAACTGAACATACTTATGCGAAATATGTGTAAAAAGCTTTTGAAATTGATTTAAATTCAATATTTTTATTTTATGAAAAAATTTAGCTAATATAACACTGAATGTGTAAACCTTATCATTCTGTAACTGAACTAGTATAATGTTATAAGGAGGTGTAACTCGGCTGAAAAATTGAAATTTTAAAAATAAAACACTGCGACTCAGCTGAAAAAATATGTTGCATTTTTGAAGTTATTATAGTTTATTCTTTAGATAATATATAAAAAAGAGCATGCTTCATGCTATGATACAAAGAATCATCCTTCCCCTCACTCACACACACACACACATACACTTGCGATTATCAAAGCTCGTAAGGGCCCCTTTTTTATTTTTTGTAAATATGGGTTGTAATGTATCATTTTGTTCATGGAGAAACACCATTAAACAATTTTATTATTTGATATGCCTGTAAGCTCTTTAAATAATTTTGATTTTCATCCCCTTTGGCCTCCTAGGGGCCTGTTTTCAACTTTTAGATAAATTTTGGTTTGCATCTGAAACTGGCCTTAGAAATATTTTCGCACCTTTCACCGACTGTGAAAATTTATTTGAAAACCACCTATTTAACCCCAGGGGGAAATTTTCTCTTGTGTTCCCTAGTCTCTCATCTCAAATTGACAAAGATGCCTTAAAATGCTTTCAAATCAGCAGTTTTTCCATTCCACTAAGAGTTGGACTTAAAGTGCATTTCTATTTCCTGTAGTTTTAAGTGACCTTTCTTTTTGTGTGATCTTATCAAACAAAGGGAAGAAGGCTTGACCCCTGAATGACAAATTAGTTGTCAATCACCTCTTTTCATTTTTGCTGCATTCTAGGATTTTGGAAAACATGAAGCAACGGGTGTCTTTCGGGGCTAACATGCCACATTTAACCTCTACAATTGTGTAATGTTTGGACGCCAGATGACAATTTTGAAATCGAATTTTTTTTTTTTCTGGGAAAGGGTGAAGTGATAAATTAAAATTTTTGCTAAAGAGACTGATGAGAAACTCATGGCGTAAACAAAGAATATAAAGAAACTAATATTCTTGTGCTCAGTCCTAGTACAGAGTCAATAAACTCACCATCCCACCCATGAACATAATATTGAATCCTAAACAACTTGTAAATTAATCATAAAAAAAAATTACATCATAAACTATTGTATTTACTCGCGTAATAGTCGTAATCCCATTCTGAAGCAAAAATAATCGTCAAAGGTGTAAAATATTGTGTAGTAGATTTTCCCCGTATAATAGTCGTACCTAGACTTTCACAAAGAAAAATTGGTGAAAAAGGTGTGACTATTACGCAAGTAAATACGGTATTATAATATAAAGAAATTTTGTTATCTCATAGAGTAGAAAAGAAGACTGGTGCTGACATCTATTGGCATGGTACCCTCAGTATGGGCAACGGTGTGTATCATATACTGGTCTTAAAATCGTATAAATAATCTGTAAACTATCACTTTTGACTGAAATGCATTAAATATGTAAGATTAAGTGTGTGTATATCACATATTTGCAAATTTTGTATTTTTTCTTCCCCTCCAGTAGAATTTATGAATCTTCAAACATGACACCTTGGAATGAAGTATATTAATTTCATAACTGCAAAGTATTGAGTATTCATAGGTTAGTGCTGCCATTTTGAATAAAAAGGAAATACTAGAAACTTACGATTACAGCTTTTGGTGTAGCAAAATTAGCATGTTGTAGGAGGTTAAAAAATTGACAGACATCCAGTATATTTTATATACTGGTGCCATATATTTTATATACTGGTGCTTTTTAAGGGCTTAAATGGATTGTTTGAATTTTATTGCCAATAGTTGTCTTGACACACACTGTTGCTTTCCCAAGAGCGATTAAAGTTTCTTTTCTGGAAGCCTTGATGCTACAGAGACTATGAAACTTCAGAAAATTAATCAAGTATGTCGAACAGTTCATGATATATGTTGTAGCTGCACCATCAATCCAAAATCATGTTGGATAGTCTCAACTGTGCCATAAATAAACATCAGTGTTACCCTGTCTGTATTTTCTTGAATGGTGTTTGTTGACCTATTCTTGAGTGCTCCTCTATTTACAGTCCTCTGTTAGTACTCTCTCTCTTTATTTTAAACCCAGTGTACTTTTCCCGTGTAATAATAGCAAATATCTTCTTTTATCATTTTTCTTCTGAATTTTACTTTTTTATATGGCTTTTATTTTTTAGATTTTGATGTTACTAATGCCACTTGTTCACTTGTGTTGCTTTTTCTCAAGACTTGTAAATTCTCTTTCATGAGAGCAAAGTTGTGTTCTTTCGCTTGACTTCACCCAAGAGTAACCAGCTTGATTTAAATGAATGGTATTGTGTATGGGTAAAACATCTAGTCTTGCCATTGAAAAGCATGCCTGGCGACTTATTTTCATTTTAAAGTCCTGAATTCAACTTCCATAATTTTTTGATTGGAAAGATGAGCTGCCGTATTATTATTCTAATTCCTTTTGAACTGAAAAAACTGCATGCACATATTAATCTGTTGATTTTCTGATGATGCTTTAAATAATGTATGTAATTCCAACCACACTTCTCAAGCACTCTAAAATCTCATGATCTTTTGAAGAGTTTCTTCTATCATAGAATTTATTAAAACCATTGTAACATGTATATTTGAATTTTGAAACTTTTTAACAGCTTCATTATATTTCTCTCATTGAACAACCGGAACATCTACTGGAAGATTTTCTGGTTTCACTGAAGTTCTTCCACAATTTCTTAAGCATGTGGATGATAGCTTTAAATGAATTGTATCGTACATTTCCATATACCTTCCTTTCACCTGCTAAAGGCTTTACTTGGATCTAAGATAATTCCATCCTTTGATTTTTAAACCTTGTTTTGATTGCTAAGACGAAAACGAAACACCAGATTAGGCTTAATGAATTTCATTTTACTCTTATCAATTGAAAACACTTGACACAGTCTGGTAGCTTGCTTTGCCGGTAACTTGAAACATGTTTCCAGAACTAAAAAAGGAAAACAAATAACAGAGCAAAAATAGTAAGTTTTAATTGGAATTAGTAACTAAAGTAGAACTACCTCTCAACAGCATCACGAAATACGATCTCCTAATAAACAACAACTACCCACTGTTGCCCGAATTTATTAACTAAATTATACATTATTATTAGCTTTCTTTTTTTAAGCGAGCATAACTGATGCCCGGGGCAAAATATTTTTTGGTGCCCCCTCCCCCCCAAAAAAACAGTGATATGATTGATGAAAAACTTGTTAGGAGACCATTTGGTGCCCCTCTGCGAGCGGCGCACGGGACATCATACACCCCCTTGCCCCCCACTCACTACACCACTGTCTCTTGTTTCTTTCTGAAATGAAAGGTTTCTTTTTCAATATCTTCCATAATAATTATTTTCATGTAAAACATTTTGTGTACTGTCTGTACACTTTTTTTTTTTTTTTTTTTTTTTTTTTTTGCGACATGTTTACCATTTGGTGTGAAAATAGTTTTTAAGATATTAGATTAGAATTCATGTTCAAAATTTATATTATGCATAGTATATATCTGAAGTGTGATACAAGTTGCATTTCTTTTTAGAGCCCTGCTATCTCAAGTGATATAAAGTCTCATTAAAGTGTAAGATTAATTTGTTCTGCATATATGATTAGCAGTGTAACAAACTCAGATGATTTTTCATGGAAATATAATCTAATTGCTAAATATTTTCTTGCAGATGTTATGCTTTTGAATTAAATGGGTGTTTGTCTTTTTGTTTGAAAGCTTTTCATTAACGAATAAGTGATTGGACAGAATAAAGAGTAAAGATATAATCTTAAAGTAAATATTGTATCATTAATAATATAATTTTTTAGAGGTATCCAAAACTATTTTAACAAAACTGATGTTTTAATCATTGTCTATGATAGCTCATAAATTTAAAATGTTAAGGTTACTTTTAAAATTGGAGTTAAGATTATGATTGAAAAATATAATTTAGTGTTGCAATTTGTCCATGAATTCCATGAAATTACTAATAAGTAATTCTCTATTTTTTAGCCTCATTTATGATATTTAAATTTTAGTTATTGCAAAATTTGGGCAAAGCAGACCGAACAACTGATGCTGATTTTGATCTTTGTGTGAAGAATTTTAATAAACAGCAAGTATGAAATGAAAATTTCCATTTTTTTTTCATATTAAGTTTTTAAATGATAAACTGTCTCTATCATTGAGTGGTAGCAGTAATTTTTTTTTTCTTTTAATCGGTAGTAGAAATTTGTTTTAACATGAAATCTATTATATGTAATATAAATATATATAATTTTACAGCTCTTTTAATGTATAAAGTTTTGCTTATATATGCGTAATTTTTATGTTTGCAATTGAACTTTTTAACTGCAAAAATATTTTGATCATTTCGGTACCAAAAATGTCATTTTTTTGTTGTAGAGATGGAATTGTTATTAAACACTTAATAATTACAAAATATTTTTAATTAGGTACTTTTTATGAAATATGAAGATCTGTTTGGACATTTAATGGCTGCTGCTGTGTAATGATTCAGTACATTGTTAGTGCAGCATTATGTTTACTAAATAAAAAAGTTATAAACATCATAAAGCCAGTAGCTTACATCAATTTAGTATTTGACATTTTTATAATGTGTTGAAAAATTTTATTCCATGTATAAAGTGAGTGATAATTTTTTTCCATTATGAGAGTATAAATAAACTCTTTCATATCTAAATTATATTCCTTTTCCTTTCCCTCCCTCCTCTTTTTTCCCATCACCTTGTAAATTCACATTTTTCAGATTTAGAGAGAATATGGTTGATAAAAAGGCATTCTTACAAGCGTACAGTTTTAATCTACTGGAAAAGTTGCACCCAGAGTATCAGTAAACAGAAACTGAGAAAGCATGTGTCAATTGGATGTTATTTCCTGGCAGTTCCTTACACTTCCTTTGCAACAATACTTAATTGTTATCATCTGTGCCTCCCTATTTGCATCTACTTTAAATATCATTCTTCAGTATCACTGCAGCCTTTTGTAGCCATGCCTTCATGATCAAAGTGACTGTTGTCCTCTCTAGAAGAATCTTAAGTCATCTATAAAACTCTTCACTTTAGCAAAATCATAACCAGATTTCCCCCCCCTAGGAACAGCAGACTTAAATTGTATGAAAATTTGTGCTTAGTATTTTATGTGCAAACATTTATTAAAAAAAGGGAAAATCATCAGACCTTGAGGTGAATGTAGATGTAAGAATCTGTTATAAGCCAAAGTTTTGCCTGAGATGTATTTGGGCAAGGCATTTTGATGGGACATTATATGGCTTATCTGGCTAAGACTGCAAGTCTTAGGCATGGCAGTCAGCTTTCAGGTGTGTAAGAGTAATTTTAAATAACTTATGGAACATTAAAAAAACTGACATGCCAAGCAGTGCATATAAGTTATTTTCTTGCACAGAATTATTTGTAACAAAATTAGACTATTTTGTTTTCCAAGTTGTTGTATTCTCAGGTTCTGCAGTGGTTAGTGGATGCTGTTTCTCAACACTATTTCATTCAAGTTCAGGCCTCTAGTAAGGCATACTCATTTGTATTTTTGCAGCATGGGCGCACTTGAATTCTGTCCAGCTGAAAGTTCTGTTGAGAATTTTGGGGTGGAGAGGACAGTGAGACATTAATACTGTTACTCTCCATATTATGTTTTGTTACTTCCTGGTGCTTAGAATTAGTTTGTGAAAACTGTTTTGATCTAACAGTGTTGTTAGAACCTTGAGATGTGTTAAAGCAATTCTTATCAACATGATCCAAATGATTACATCTACAATAATGAGGGTCAGCTTGTCAAGTTATTGTTGCAGTCCTAGACATTAATGATTGGACTTGTGTTTGCAAATTGCCTAACATGTTATTAAGTATTGCAATGTTTTCTTGTTGCAGTGTGAACACTGCTGCAAATTCATCTTTTTGTGAAAGACTGCCTGGATAGCTTAAAATGTGGCACAACGAGCAGCAGAAGTACGAACATTATCCAACTCATCTTGAATGAGTCTTGTACCTTACTACCTTCCTCTGCTACTGCATGCTTGCTTTTTTTTTTTTTTTTTTTTTTTTTTTTTTTTTGTCTTTCTTTTAATTTTTACAGCTAGATAGGATTTGTGATTTTGAGGCAAGAGCAGTATAGGCTCAAATGGAGGTGAAGACCATCAAGAAAAATATAAAGGAGTGGCTAAAGCCTTTGACTCTCTGCAGTTGGATTGTTGTGTGTTATATCTGTTGGCACAGTTTTAGATGAGAGTGCCTCAATCCTTCCTGCAAACTGTCTAACACTTTCTCTTGCCTTTTGAAAAGCTTGTATTAGAGCTCTAATGTGTGCATGTAAGTTGTGCTCTGTCAAAAATCTAGCCTTTAATGCCCAACAACAAATACGAGACTAGTCTCTTTTTTTTTTAAGACTAGGATTATATGAATGAAAGCAGCAGCCTCATCCTCTAACTTGGCATGAATAGCCAGAATCTTACCATCCTACATGAGATGCCACCAAATTAACTGTTGTCTAAGATGTTGCTTTAGACCTCTTGTACTCATAGTCCCTGTAAAAGTGGGAATAGACATAAGATCAGCCCCAAATGCAGAAATCTTACTCAATGGAGGCTGAGGTTCCTGAATCTCATTAAAAGTGTTGGGGACATATATTCTAAGAACCCTTACTAGCAGAATTAGACTTCTTCTGTTTTCTATTAACTGGCCCTGGTAATGTTTACTTCAGGGAATAAAACAGTCGTGTAGAACAAAATAGAGTCAATAATCAAATCTGGCAAATTACTTATATATAGTATGTCAAAGATTAAGGTTTTTGCACATTTAAATACAGTGCCAGCTGTTACTAAAATAACATAAAATTTTATAAAAATGCCTGTGTAAACAAATGAAATACAATTTTTAAGAATTATGAAAATTTCACTGCGACCTCAGCTCAGCAAAACATATATTTTCACTGCATCCTTTTAACAACACAGCCCCAAAAACGGTTTGTGGACAATGTGCAAGTATAATAATTACACTCAAACATTGATGTATCAGAATAAGTAAACAAAACTGCATTGTGTAAAGTCAAATGTTGTAATTAAGTTAATAGTACAGTGGAAATGCAGTTATGTATGAAATTTATAAAGGAACAAGCTTGTTTATATTTTCAAAGAATCATATTTATTTTAGAAATTAATATTTTATGGAGGTCACTCTGAAATTTTTGACGTGCAGACAATAAGCCGTGGAAAAAAAAATTAATGGTTAAATTTGAAAATGTTAACTATTTTAGCCTAGCATATGATTTTTATTGGCCAACTGCAAATACAGTCAAAAGTCGTTAATTCGGACACCCATAATCCGGAATGATCTATAATCCGGACCTCAAAGCTACAAACTTTCTGCGCATGTGTCTTGTCGACGCATGCGCGCAAGACCTTTACGGCTGCGAATATGCCTGTGCGCATGCGCAAAATACATTTATGAATGTGTGTTTAATGTATAACGGGCGGTATAAGCTAAACTAAAATTATCTAATTCAGTTAATGTTGCAGATTGCGTTGTTCTTTAATCTTCGAATTGGATCCGGCTTAAAGAGAAAGTATTATCACATAAAAAACGAAGCAACTTAAACAACTTACGTTGAAAGAAATGTTTAATAAAGTAAACAAATAAATATTAATCTTTTTTTTTTTTTTTTTTTTTTTTTTTTTTTTTTTGTAAATTTTGATACCCTTTAGATCATAATTGTTCTTTATTTCATAAATTAAGGTTTCATATTTTTAATTTTATAATTTCTGCATGCCATCTTACCAGATTTAAACTGATGATCTATAATCCGGAATCGCCGAAGTCCCGACGAGTCCGGATTAATGACTTTTGACTGTAGTTTAGCATAGAATAAATTTTAGGCTGAAGGAAAAATGGAGTTGAGTCAAGAACATTATCACACTATGATTTTAAAATAGGATTAAATCAAGAAGAATGTGTTCAATGTCTACAATTAGCATTTGGAAACGAAGGTCTATCCCATGCTACAGTATTCAGATGGTTTGCAGAACTTCACAGATATCGCAACTCTCTTCAGGATGAAGAACACATAGGAAGGCCTTTGTCAGCAGTAATTCCGGATAATGTCTCTACCATACAGAAAATGTTAAATGGTGCTAATTGCTGCACAAGTGATAGAGAAGGAACTTAACATTAGATCAGCTGCTATATTAAAAATTATTTGCGATGAATTGCATATGAAATTTTTTTCATATGACCCATTTCAATTTCATATGCAAATAACAGTAATTTCATAATTTAACTGAGCACCAAAAAGAGGAGCATGTCAGAATCAGTGAAGAAACCCCCAAATTACTTAAATATGGTGGTCATCGTATTATTTCTAAAATCATAACTGGTGATAAAATGTGTATAACATTGTTTGATATTCCATCATGCCAAGAAAGTGAAGTATGGGTCTTTGAAGATGATCCCACATCCATAATGATGCCGTTTTCTTTGAAAGTACATGACTAATCAAAGCCATGAAGCTAGAAGGACAGAAGACAGTCACAGCTAACTGGTACACCACTAAATGTGTTCTAGAAATTCTTCAAGATGTGAATGTTAAGAGGACTCGTGTTCTGCCATGACAGTACATCTTCTCTTTCAGCAAGATTGACAATTGAGTTCTTAAACAAAAAGACATCAAAGTGATAGAACATCCACCCTGTTCACCCGATCTAGCTATGTGTGGCTTTTGGCTATTTTTTAATCAAAAAAACAGACTTGCGTAGACATTGTTTTCATTCTGAAGATGAGATTGATGAGGCTATAAATGCATTTGAGAGAAGCATGTTGATGCTGGAGACTATTTTGAACGCTCCTAAAATTACCTAAGTATAACTTATATATAAGTATAAAAAGCCTACGTGTATCTCAAAATTTTCAGAGTGGCAAGCAAATATGCAATGCCTTTGCCGGGAATCGAAACACGGACTTCTGAAATAAAAAAAATGTTTAGTTAATCATATGTGTTTTAAAGGTGAAGGTAAAGCATATTTAGTTTCCATCAGGCCTTCAGTTATCTTTTATCAACAATTCACATTTTACACAAAATCAGTAAAGAGAGGTTTTTAAATTTGTGTAACACTGGCTAGTAAATTATATTTTCAAATTTCGAATTATTCAAGCATATTGCATTTACAAATTAGAATTCACTATTTATTTAACTTCCAACATATACCTTTAGCTGATTAACAATGATTAGTTAATTTATCATACCAATTACATAATCATATTATTAAAAATATTAGTATACTTTCTCCACATTTAATAAATTTCAAACTGCCAAACCGGTCATAATAGTGAAGAGACTACTTATTTTCAATTAAACAATTATTACTAATAAAAATATACATATCTCTAGGCATAACTGGCAAAGAGCGAGCCTCCCATATGGGCAACATCCTACTTTGCTCAAAAGGTCTTCATTTAAGAAGACATGATAGGGATTTAAAGACCAATATTTGAAAACAGAAATCATAGGAAATTATATGAAGCTAAACATCATGAAAAGTATGGGGATTGTTTTCTTCCGTCTGGCCCCAACATGGCCACTCTCATCCTTGTCTTCCTTCCTTCTTCTTGCACAGCCAAAAACAAGACCACTTCCTTCTTCCTTCAACAGTGACTTTCTTCTCTGACAAAGAATCCATCCCTTGAATTTCGGGTAAACCCAAAGTTTTGCCATCAGCGCCAGCAGAACACAGGGGGGGATCTTAGCAATTGTATCCTAAATGGATGTTGTAGCCTTTGCAGAAATCGCTTGCTCTTTTTTTTAAAGAATAAGTCGATGGAAAAGGTCAAACAACAGCACATCATATAGCTCCCTAGTTTCAAATATTTAAATATGATCCTGTTTCTAGTCTCTTTGTCAGCCTTTTTTTTTTTTTTTTTTTTTTTTTTTTTTTTTTTTTTTTTGTGGTCACAAGGTGGTACCCACAATGTAGCCTCTTGATTCACCGGTTTAGAAGGTAAACACATTTATGTTTCCAGCCTTGCTGTCGGACCCTTTTTCACAGTCACAAGATGGTATCCACGTTCCTTTCTCTACCCTCACAGTGTCACCCTTAAGGGAGGTCACATCACCCTAACTGCCAGCCAAGCATCACAAAAATAGATAAGGGAATTTTCGAACAATTCTGTAGTTTAGACACAGTTTTCTAGTGTAATACTTTTTTTCTCTAAAGACATAAATCTTTTTAAATTACATAAAATTTTCGTACCATAATTACAAGCTTTTGAAATATTCAACAAATTAACCAGAAGACTTGGTACTTTAAAGTGAAAGAGGGAAAAACTAACAAAATAATTAAATGAAAATGCCATTAAATGTAAACATAAGAACCCAAATTAAAATTAGTAAGCACTGAGGGCACTAACCCCTTTTAACAAAAATTAAACAAAAATTAACCGACATCGGTTAAATCAAAAGAATAAAACCAAACAAAATTTAAAAAGAAATTAAACATAAGTTTTTCTTTGAAAGTTATTATAGGATTAATCATCATCAATTACTAATTGGAGTAAAATGCAGCTACAACTCATATCAATAAGATCTTTAGCTTTTAAAAATAATCTTGAGAACACTTAATAAAATCAAAGTAAAAATTACTACCACTTTAAATTAAAAGCAAGCAAGTTACATAACAGTTCTATCCTACTGATGATTCTAAGCCAGAATTGGAATTGAGCCTTGGCAGGTAAACCTTTTGCTTTGTTCATAAATTAAATTAATTCACTCATAGCCATATATACTGTAACTTAATGAACTGGTGTAGGAATGAATACACAATTCTTGATTGTAAATGAAATATTGTTTAACAAATATAAAGTTTGTAGATTATTTAGTGAGGTTTTCATTAACCACTTGAAAATTGAATGACTGAATGAAATTGAAGTCATATTTTATGGCAGTTTTAGCTTCTGTAAATTTCAGTTTAACAATTTTTAATTCTGCTTTTGATAGTTTTGATTTCTTGTGGATATTAGATGCAACATTTCTGATATAGTTTGCTGTAATTATTAAAAATTAAAAGCTTCTAATCATTTAATCAAATGCTTGTTTTGTTTTTAATAGGAACTTTTATTACCAAACTGATTGCTTTTGATAGCTTTAAATTTTTCGTAAATTTTGTTTTTCAGATTGCTGTGTTGAGATTGCAAAAGGAATTTAAAAATTATCATCAGTGCTTGAAAGGTAATTATGAATTTTGCAGTCTGAAATTAATTTGCAGTCTGAAATTAATGACAATATTGATAAAGGTGAGATCGTATCTAAACTTACTAAATATCACCACTTTTTACTACTGGAAATAAAAAGTCTCTTTTAGATTTCAGACGCGAGAATGCGTTATTTCTTTTGTAAACTCCTATTGAGAGTGCCAGAAGTAGATCAGCAACAGGAAGACCTAGTAAATTCAGCAATCAAAAACCATTGCATGGAGATGGTAGACATGTTATCGTAAAGTCCGTTGATAACAAAAGACTTTGTTGTAAAGAGTACCATAGCCAGACTGTTTATAGATAGATGTAAGGTATGTAATGTAGCTTTACATCATGATTGTAATCAAGCTTTTCATGCTTGAATCTTTCAATTGAAATAATCTGTATTTGTAAAAGAAATACAATGTATATTTTAATATTAAATTAATTACAAGTAAAGTGATTTGTAGATTTATAAAACGTTATACGGCTAAAAAGTAATCCTGCGCTCCACTCAAAAGAAACATCACACGAGTACAATCCTACTCACTAAACATCCGTAGTCTTATTCCGCTGACGTTGCGCGAACGCAACAATCGCTTTTTCCACAGGTAAGAGCATTTTTTTTTATTTTCAATGTAAATTTATGTTATAAATGCTTAATTTAATATCTGTTATTATTTTCATGAGAAAAGAAACATTCCTTGTAATTTTGACGGTTAATGGGTTTAAAAATCATGTAAAGAAAAATCTAGTAATGTTTTTTAATCCATCATATCTTATTTTATTGCTTGTATTTTAATCCATGTTTCTTTTTAGCTATGCAGGCATCTAGAAAGAGTCTTATGGATACCATATGTGAACTGTATGAACCCTGTTGGGTAGGGTTGGATTATTTTTTGACAAAATCTGAGGTAACTACATAGATATTGAATTCCAAATGATTTAGCTGTTTTCTGTTTCTTTGTTTTATTATTAGCTTAATTTTTAAATGTATTTTAAAGTCTAACACCTTTATTAAATATAGATGTTAAACGCAATATTAAACACTTAACTGATTTACCCACACGGCATATAGGTTAGAAGAGTTTATGTGGTCTGTTGATGTTTTGATCATATTTTTGTTTCGTATTAGCTTACAGTTTTGTCAAGAGATGGCAAAAGCAGGCCATCAAAGCATGATTACTATTCCAATATCTTTTGTTTCTGATTTCATGGGGAGAAGTATTTTTGCGGGGAATATATAAGGAAAGTTTTTCTGAAACATAAGGTGTGGGAAAAGTTTTGAGGATAAAATTTCATGCTCTGCTAATGTTAATGAATAATAATTATATTTGGTAAATGCATTATGATTCTGGAAAACCAGGTACCTCTGAGACTGTAATATTGGTCTATGTCTCATGCCTTACTTTAAGTTAGTACACCTCCTCTAAGTGAGAAACTGTGTAGTGTATATAAAAAATCCTGAAAGTGTAAAATTTTGAATAATTTTCATCTAAATTCTTGTATCTATGTAATTTATATGTATATATAATATATATGTGTGTAATATTTGCAGTAGGTCGGCATTGGAAATGATAAAGCTTAGCAATCTGGTCACATCAGAGTCCGGGTGTGGTCGTTGCAGAGTGGGAAGGCACCCGAATTGAAGACATAGAAGAATTTTAATTTTCAAACTCCATAGCGTTATTCACTTAGAATGTCAGATCATTATTCTTTCAGATTCGCCAAAAACTGTATGCCAAATAATGATTTAAATTAAAATAAGGTTAAGCTTTTGACTTCATAATTATTCTAATAAAGGAAAGAACAGGTGAAAGAGCCGCACAAGGTCTTATTGCAGCAATGGCAGGGAGCAGTCTCATGAAAAATGGCACGAATTCTTCATTTATAGCAGTAGTTGTGTAACATACCAGAATGTTCTCAGAAGTACTGGTCTAGGGGGGAGATCCTGAAATTGCGGAAAGTTAATTAGAGGTTGCCTCTTTGTGTAGAGCAAAGCTATTGTTATATAGCTATATGTTTATGAACAACATCTTAATTTTAAGTAATTAAATTTAATAGTTGAGGGCATTTAAACTCAAATTAACTTCTCTTGAACCCAAATTTTAAATGAAACTAATTTTAAAAAAAGTGAAATTTTTTCGGTCAATTTGATTACAAAAACTCTGATGTGTACACAACATGACTTTATGGAATATTAAATTATATGCATTTTTCCTTGCATTTCATTTAAACTCATTGAATTGAACTTATTAAATCTACTTCACTGATAGAGCATAAACCACAACAGAATAAGTCCGCTTTTTAAAATTCGCTATATTTATTTACCATAGCAATACTCCGGCGCTAGGTTCACTTAAAAGCGTTGCATCTCCTTCATTTAATAACTTGGGATGCAAATAAATCTCAAAAGATGTATAAAAGAAATCAAACAAATAAAAACTAAAGTTTTTCACAGATAATTCTGCGCTGCTTACCTAATGCACATGCTCTACTTGTAAACATTCTCACTGTTCGAAACAGACTTGAAACAGTATTTTCTGCTAATATGAAACACTTTTTTCCTCGAATTTCATTAGAGATGTATTTCTCATTCAATTTATCCAGTTCTCACTTCGCGGCTGGACAAAAATAATAAAAATGTGAAATATCTTCTTTAAAAATATAGGAAAACATAAAACACCAAATACAGTAAAAAACATTTTTTTTTTTTTTAAAATTTTACAATGAAAATTACAGTTTCTATTCAAAAACAAGCAAGAATAAAGAATTTTCGAGAATTTTCGGTGAATAAAACTGAAAGTTTTACTTTTGGTCTCACTTGGCAAAAAGACACTGAAGGCGTAAAAACTGATTTAATTTGTTGTGGATGCTATGCCGAGTCAATATATGAGATAATTTAATAACTTAAATGATAATTCCAGAATTGGTTAAGCATAATTTAATTCGCAATAATAAAAGAAAACGTTATTTTGTTGTGAAGCTTAGTTTCTCTAGATTGCCAACAAATCAACTATTCTGCTAAATTTTAAATGTAAACAAGTATGTCTGCTATGGTTAAAAAAAAAATTAGGCCTAGGTGCACCTAAACAACTTTTAACTTGTTGATAATTCTACAACTATAACATGTAGGTTAACTAAAGCATTAAAACCTTAACCAGAAGATAAGAACATAATTCAATCAGTTTTAAAACAAAAAATACACAATATGTAAACATAAAAGAATAAAGAAACTGAGCCGAGTAACAGAGTGGATTTATATATACTTTTGGTGCAGCCGATTGCAACCAAAAATGACGGTGCATGTCAGCATGTTATAGCAGTCCTACATACAAAATTTCTGCGTTCTTAGGTTATTTGTTTCTGAGTTATGGGAAATATATACACATAGATGGCACAAAAAAATCTCTTTTGAATCCATTTTAAATCAGTTTTGCAGTTCGTTTGAGGAAAAAGTGTCCTTTATTCTGTCCTTAGGTATAGATGTCATGCAAAAACATCATTAAATTGCATTCGATAGCGATTAAAATGGATATTTTTGTTGAAATATGGTACTCAGAATTTTTCGTGATTACAATACTTCCTTTACTTCGCACAAAGAAGTAAAAAGAAATAGTTAAGTGGTTAAAGTGAAAAGTTTTCATCTTTATTCTACCTTAAAATAAAACAACTGCAAAACAAAAAACAAAAAAATCTGTATAGCTCTTTTGAAATGTCATAATATTTGGTGACCAGACAAAGGTCCACTGGCCAAAAGCCCATAACAAAGACCCCACTGTGATAATTGCCCATGTGACAAATATCCATGCCGATGAAAGCACACATTGATATAAGCCCACAGTGACAAAACCCCACACCGAATATATATGCTATGTTAAAAGTTATATTTTCCCCTTTTTTTTCTTCAGCTGTACAAAGCAGATTCATAAATAAAGATAAAATAAAAAATAAATTATTGACAAATAATTGAACAATAAATTTAAGTAGCAGAACACATTTCATTGTGGCCTCTGGCTGAATTAAAACCCTATATGTATACAGAGCAGAGGAGTCAATCAAAATAAATGTAATTAAAAATATAGACATGTATGTGTAACTTTGTTATATTTACATGACAAATAAGTCCGACAAAGGGAGGTGAAAGAGAATACTGGCCACACTGCTCCTTTTAATTCTACAAAATTATGAGTATAAAAAGTATGTAAATTTTCATCATATACAGAGAATAATTTATAAAAAATTTAAAAATTCAAGAAAATTTTATATGGAGAATTAAAGCCAAAGTTCATAGTTCTAACTTAATTTTGATAGTAAATACTGATGTAAACAGATCATGTTTGCAAAAATGATTTGTAACATGGGAACATCACATCTGTATCTACTGCAATATGTAATGTCCTGAAACATGATGCCTGTACCCATTACAATAAACACTGCCATAAAACTTGCATCTTGACCCCTTTACTTCTACGTAACATAACACCACAAGCAGTGGTCTATATATATTCAGCACAAGGTGTGCTCTTTTAAATAGTTCTGTTGAATAAAAGGTTTCAACCTTTATCCTTATTCTGTTGTTACTGAACATCATGTTGACTAGCGAGTTTGTTTTCTTTTATGTGATTATGGCAAAAGCGTCGAGGGCTATCCACCTGAGGGGAGGGATGCCTTCATAGAAGATTTTCTAAGAGAACTGGCTTGTATTCGAGCTACACATGGGGGAAACCACGAAAACGTTCATGCAGCCATCCTGTTCACGGGATTCGGACCGAACTACCCCTTGACCACTGTGTGGGCCATGTTGAATAGTGAGAAGTCACCAACAGTCTTATAGAAAGTCATTGACGCTTTGCATGCTCCCATGAACGATTAGACCTTATAACTTGTTTGTTAGCTCTATTCCTGAAGTTAAGATTCAAGCATAAAATGAAATATAAAATTCTATATTTTGCTGGGGTTAGTTTTATAAAAAAATTTTTATTGATTTCAAAAGCAAAAAAAAATTTTGAGCATGTGTTGAGATAAGCAGTATGCATAACTTACATATATTACATTCTAAATGTGACAAAAAAATTTTTTTGATTAGTAGAGTGAATCTCATCTAAGACTTAATCATTTATTTTTGATTCGCGACATTTTCTAGACATTGTGCCTTTGAAAATAAATCTGAGAAAAAGCTCAAATATCAGGGAAAATAAATAATTAGTTTGATGAATAAGAATTAATAAAAAATGAAATAAAAGTTATAGTTTAAAAAAGCGTCAGTCATCCAACTCTTAAGCTTTTCATGAAGGCACAAGGCTCAACAATGTCCAACCGGTTAAAATGCAGTTTACTGATAGTTCGGTCCAAGGTTCACATTCCAGTGGAAAGGCTGACTGTAAGGACGCTTTCGTTGTTTTCTTTTTGTGTAACATGTCTACGAGCGAGTGTCCTTTAAAAAGTCCTTCACGAAGGTATGCCTTCCCTTGGCTTAGTGCCATTTTTTCCTTTTTCTTTTCATGCCCAGTTTGAAATAGTGTCATTTCGTCCACTGCTATCCGCATTTAATCTCGCTTTCCAGTTCAAAAAGTCACTTTATGATTAAGAAAAGATATATTCAGATGAAATGACCCTAACTACTTTGACCTGACTTAGCTTTTGATTTCTAATATTTATTTAACATTTCCTTTAGATAAATTTATTCCAAGCAGAGTAATGAGCTTCAGGCATGTTCAAAAGGTGTGTTTTTCAATCTAATTCGATTTTTGTTTTTTGACAGAAAATCAAGATGTAGCAAGTGTATAACTAAGATGTACATGTTTTACTAAAAAGAGTGTAAGCCCTGTATAAACATGACCGTTCACAGTTTTAAAGGATTTTAGATTTAGATGTGGTGGTCTTAGAAATGTGATGGCAATGTTTGTCTAAAAAAAATACAGGTCTCTTTCAAAAGGCAACCTTTTAGAAATGTCGTCAATAGATATAATTCACTAGAATTATTTTCTTATAGATAATAGAATTAATTTAATCTAATGTCAATTTGAAAATGGCTATTTACACTAGGGATATTTAAGAGCAATATAACTGTAATTTTTCTTTCACAATCACAGGGATAAATAGAAGGGCTAGCTCATTTCTTTGTTCGACTCCTCGCCGACGTGAGCCTAATGGGAGGACATAACAGGCAATAATCTGACGTCACTGTGATGCCACCTGTCCTGATTTCCCGCGTTTAAAACAGTAGTTTCATTGAGCTGCGAGACGATTTTCTAGAGGTTACACATCCCAAATTAATTTTAATAATATATATATCTGTTTTCTAATAATGTATATATTTAAAATAATTTTTATATATGTAGTTTTAGTCAGTTTTTATTTTAAATTCTATATTGTAAAGTATCGTTTACATAATATGGCTTTTTACGCTGCAGTAACGTGCCGTAGCACTTACAGAAGTATGAAAGGATGAGATATTTTATTTCATGGGACCAAAGGATCCAAATGACAGTTTACTTTTGACGAAAGAATGGATACACAAATGTCCAAGAGAAGATTCTATTAATGTGAAGAGCGGAAAAATCTGCAGCGAACATTTTCTATGCAGTGTTTATGAAGATGATATGAAAAATCGCTTGTTTGGATAGCCACAAAAAGAAACTGTTGAAATGGAATGCTGTGCCAAAAGTAAATTATGATGACAATAATAAATCAAATTTTAATGATTTTGAAATAAAACTCACAAATGAAAATGTAGATCATCCTGAATGTTTAAGGATAAACAAGAATGCATTGATAATTTGAAGAACAAAATAATATCCTTAGAAAATTGTATTAAATTGTATTAAAGTATTGAAAAATAGAGAAAAGAAAAATTTTAGAATGTTTGTTCAGCGACAAAGAAGGTGGACGACATCTAGACAGAAATTGGTATCAGAAATTAAAATATCAAATAGCGAAATTTGGGGGGGGGGCACAAATTGGAGAATTTGGAAAAAATTCTAAAGCCTATTTTTATAAAGACTTAGATTAATACATTACTGAAAAAGAAGAAAAAAAAATCAGGTGGACTAGTGAAAATATTTCACGTTGCATTGTCGTAAGAGCTCTGTCATCTTAAAGCTATGATTTTTGGAAAGAAAAAAAATTAAGAAAAAAATTGGAATATTTTACCTAGTATTATGAAATTAAAGAAATGGTGTTTATTTTATTTTTTAGTGTTTTCTAAATCTTAGTGTAGTCCAAGAATTCAAAGTAATGTTCTTACTCTAAAGAAGGAAAGAGGCAAATATTTGTATTCTGTAGAAAAAAATATGCATTCTCAGTTTCGACAAAATGCATATAGATTGAAAACTCTGCTATGACTCTAAATTGGACTAAGTTCGTTCTTTTTAAAAAATGTGCAGTTTGTTTTAATCAGAGGTCTCATTTCGCGCTCTGCCTCAAATTACTGAGAAACCGTGTTTTAGATAGAGGATTTGTTTTAGAAGATGTAACTGTTTTAAATTTTGATATTATTAACGAGGTTTTAAATAGAGATTGAGAAGAAATCAAATTGTGTCACAAACTAAAACCAAATTATTTAATGGTCAAGGAAAACGAGAGACAAAAAGTCGCTCCAGAGAAGACATTATTTTCAAAAAGTACCACAAAAGGTATACTCTACCCCACAGGAAATCAGAAAGCATCTGACTTCTATGAGTTAATAGATAATATCTTCAGTATTATGAATAGTACCAAAATAGTACCAACAAGAATAACAAGTATTTAACAAACTAATTTTGTTAAGTACTTGTTACAAATTCTTATTGTATCCTTCGTAACTAATTATTGATTAGATTCTGTGCTAGATAAGCATTCTAGATAAAATATAATAGTATAAAACATCAAAGTAATTGGCATAAAAACACCTGCTTCCTTTACTCACACTTTTGAAAAATTAAATAACTGTTTTAGGTACTCTGAATAAAGCTATTTTGTCAAAATTAAGGTAACAATCTTATATACATTTATTTAATTGTAATATAGATATAAGTATAAATTACAAAATTATTTAAAAAATATCTATTAAGAGAATTATAACAATGTAAAATTTACAATTAGGCAAAAAAATCAAACATAGGTTAGCAGAAATGTTGCCATATATGTCATATATGTTTAAACTTATGTCAATGTAAAGTTGTTTTTTGAGTAAATTTAAATAGCTGCTATTATAGTTATCTTAGAAGCAGTATAAAAATTCTCTCAGTTAGCATGCAATTAAAGAAATGATTAGAAATAAACATGCATTAAATAAAAAAACATGCAAATAAAAATTTAAAAAAACCACGGAACTCTATGTTAAAAGAGTAGCACATTTTATCTATTATTTTAAAATTGAGTAAGCATTATTAAATTTTTTAATGGTTCAGTCTAAAATGCATAAAGCAGTAACATTGCCTCTTCCAAATTATAGCTATCTTTCACACACAGCTCATTTTAAGCACTGGTTCAAAAACGCTAATTTCCAAGCTGTGAATTATATTGGCGTGCTCAGTGTCATCATGGCTACATCATCACTTCTCACTTTCTGCTTCAGGGGGAAAAGCTCTATGAGCTAGCCCTTCTCTTCTAAGTCCTGTCACAATCAACCGTTATACAAGATTAGCTGCTTCCTGTATTTTTTCATGTTACGTAACTGATATCTATACATCTTTAACAAGTATACAGCAAATGCAAGGCAAATTATTAAAAAATTACAATTTGAAACATTAATATTAGTTTTCTATTATGCTACATAATACTATTAATGAATGATGAATTTATATAGTATATATACTAAGAATCTAAAAATGATGAACTTTGAATGTGATGACTCTATAAATATATATTAATGTAGTTGCAAAATTTTATTAGATGTTATTATATGCATAGTTCTTTATAATCTTATTAAACTCTAATAAAATACTACATATTTATTAGTATAGTTTGAGGTGATTGTACTTAAATTTGTAGATACGTTGACTTCTAAGAGTTGTTCCATCCCCCCAAAATAAATAAATAAATAAAATGAAAATTAAAAACACTATTCCAAATTGCTGTAGTTGAAAGATTAAGAGGTTACACTTGGAATTCATCTTCTGACAGTGTGTCAGCTCACAGTTTTAATTCATTCAGAAATCTAAAAGAAAATATCTCTAGATAATCACCAAATTATAATTCTTACATTCAAAAAAGCTTTCAATCAGAAATATGTTTAAACTTTGATAATAAGCTCAGTCTAAAGTAAAGAATAAAATATCTCTTAACCAAGTTTTCATTGTGCTTAATTATATAAAACTGTTTCAATATCATTTAACTAAAAAGGAAGAAAATAAAATTCAAGTGTTTTTCAATGAAAACATTAATAGTTTTAATAATGAAACATAATTATACTTAATCTCAGCCATATTACTTTAAAAATAGCATGTGAGAAATTTCACAGCAATATTTTTCATTTTCACGTACACATACACCAAAGTTAAATAAGCAAATAAATAATAAAATGCGTTTTGAGATTTATCATTGAAACGTTATAGCTAATCACTTAATCAGAAAGCAGAAAGTTTGCTTTCAAACTAAAAATAAACAAAGTAATGATAAAATATACAGACATATTTTTGAGACATTAAAATTCAAATCTGAATACTCCATTTACTATAACTAAAATTATAAATACATTTTATTGAAATGAAAAATCATAAGCCCCTTTTGATTATGTGTTCTTTTATCAATGTGCTCTTTCATTGTTGTGGGTATTTGTCACGTGAGCAATTATCACAGTGGGCTTTTGTTGTGTGTGCTTTCATCCAGTGGGCTTTTGTTTGGGAACGTAATATTTTTACCTGATGTAGGAAAGATTGAGTGAAAAATAGATTTGCTTCTCAGATTACCATTTTCCATTTACTTCAGCAGTTAGCCCACTTTTGTATGCAAATGATACCTAAAAGAACAAAAGAAATGTGAATACCAGCTTTCATTTCTGTTTTAAAAAAATGTGGCTTCCTGTGCAGTAAACTCATTATTTTGACAACATATATAAGAATTACACCATGTTAGCTTGACTGAATTGTGACATAAGAGCTGAGCATATAAACTCTTAAGTATTGAAACTTGCATCATGAAGCCATTATGAGCAATCATACAAAGTCAGAATTTCATTTAATTGTAGTGTCAGAGTTCACATTATTAATAGCTTTGCTTCTGGTTCTTTTAAATGAGAAATATGAAACGTTTTTCATGCTTTTTATTATGTAAAATGTGGAAGCATTAAACATTATCATTTCTTTGCCCCAAAGAAATAAAAAATCCCTAAGAATAAGATGTCCCTAAGAAATAAAGAATTTTAGTATTTCTACTTAGGTTTTACGTGATAGCAGTAATGAAAATTAATAAAATGAAAATTAAAAACACTTCCAATGTTCAGCAGCTGCTTATGGCTTTACCCCTAAACTTTGGTTTGTGTGTAAACATATTGTGTGATTAAGTCTGATAACAGTAAGCTGTAGTGGAACACTATAAAAGCAAAGTTGTTAACATGAATGTAATTTGCAGTTTTCATTTGAATGTGATCATTTATACCTTTATGTGTATTTGTGTAAGCAAGATATATTTAATTTTAATTGTGCAACATTTAACTCCAAATGCAGCTCATAAACAATTGATTGAGGTATACTTTGAATGTACAGTGAGAATTCAGTATGTGAGAGAATGATGTAGAATTCTTTGTGAAGAGAGGAGCAGATATTTGTTATGAGCATTGCAGTAAGAGAACAACTGTTGATAACTTGCTACCGGCATCAAGACTTTGAAAGTGATTTTAGAATGCAAGAAAAAAATTCACAATGATATTTTTCATTTTCACATACACATACCAATGTTAAATAAGTAAATAAATAATAAAATGTGTTTTGAGATTTATCCTCGAAATGTTATAGCTAATCACTTAATCAGAGAGCAGAAAGTTTGCTTTGAATCTAAAAATAAACAAAGTAGTGATAAAATATACAAACAGGCATATTTTTGAGACATTAAAATTCAGATCTGAATACCCCATTTACTATAATTAAAATTATAAGTACATTTTATAGTAATGAAAAATCATAAGTCCCTTTTGATTATGTGGGCTTTTATCAATGTGCTCTTTCATCAGTGTGGGTATTTGTGAGCCTTTTTTTTTTTTTTTTTTTTTTTTTTTTTTATCTTTTTCTTTTCAAAATTATGTATTTTATTTTGAAAATCTGGTAATGTCATATGAGTGGAGTTCTGTTGCAGGAAATGCAGGCCAAAATGTGGTGGTTGAACATACATGTTGCTTTTTTCTAGTTTGCATTATTGTTAGATCAGATACGTGTGAATCATTTTTAGCTTGAAGAAATGCAATACTGGAATAAAATATATCTAAATTTGAAAATAGTCAGGTCATCTCCTTTCATCATTGTATCTTGGGATTAACAAGATAAACTTGTGAAATTCACCTGAAATGTCACACACCTGGAGTCTTTAAATGCTGATTTTTATTGTGCAGTTACAAAATTAAAGCAGTCAGTTTGTACATAGCTTGTCCTTGAAGATATGGTGTTATCTCATTGTTCATGAATGATCGAGGTGTCAAGATTTTGATTCGTTCTGAGAAAGAATCTTGCCACCTGCATACCACAATAAGAAAAATATTGTTAAATACCAAGATTGCACTGTAATGTAGTCATGTTTTAATTTATTTTTTAAATAAAAAAAATAATTTTGATTCAATCAATTCTGTTTATTTGTTCATGTAAAAACATGCATCTCATTTTTTTAGACACTGAACCAGAATTTTGAAGACTTTTGTGAAAAGATAAACAATCAACTGTTAACTCCAGTAGCATCTTACATAGCTCAATTTCCTGAGCTGAATGTGAGTATTGATGCAGCTTGAATTTTATTAAGTTATGGCTAATTAGGTTATATTCGATGTTTTCACTTTATTACCTGAATTTAGAACTTTTATTTGATATAGAAATGATACTTATTTAGCAACTGTGATATTCATGAAAATATAAATTATTGCAATTTGAAATGGATAGCATTTTTTTTTTTTTCTATTTAATCTATTTCAGTTTTTATTTATTGCAGCAGTTTTTATGCACATCATAAATGTTATCAATTATTAACTTTTAAAGGTTGCTCCTTGCAATGATGGATGCTGATATAAGGCATGGCAGGGAAACATATAAATACCTTACGTCATCTTATGTCACATTCTGCAGCTGCTGCTATAGTCTACTGATATGCTGTTGGTAATGCAGCTGATAAACTAGCTTGTCCAGGACACATTTAATTGCAAAGGCATCTGGGATTCCACAGGCTGAAGGAGAGCATTAATGCATTGGAGGCTTTCTTTAATGATATAAGCTGTTTTTGATTGTGTATTCTCTTGCTAGAAAATATTCCAGACACTTGGCATGAACAGCAGTGCTACATATAGTGCACACCATTATATTGGTGTGCCATTCAGCAGACTTATTGATGGGAGGATGGGCTGATGCTCCATCAAGCGCAAATGTTGTAATAGTCAGTCCCAAGCCAGAATTAGAATTCGGGAATGTGCATTACAATCATATGTCTGTCCAGGATTCGCAAGCATGGCATTCTTCAGGTGCAGCTTTGCTTTTGAGAAAATAGGATGCTTTATACCTGATGTGTGGATCTTTAGTTGTTCATGTTGAAGCTGCTGATTTGCAACTTGTTGCTGTACCAGCCTATCCTTTCTTGCATATGTTTTTCTGGTTATTCTGCACATTTTCACATAAATTGTGCAGTGCTATCTTTTGGTGAAGTTTTGAATTGAAACCTATCTGATGCAACAAAAAATCTGCCCTTGTGATAAAGCTTTGGTTGTAAACCATACTTTGATATGCTGATATCCAATGCTAAAAGAATTTCTTTTTGTGATAAGTTTTTGAGTTGAAACCACACTTTGTTTGCCAATTTCAATCCAGAGCCTGAAGCAGTTGTAGATTGTTGTATATGTAGGCATTCATTTCAAGCTATGGCCATAATAATGTAAGTAGAATTATTTTCTGTTCTTTTAAGGTATGCAGTCTATTACAGTGAGTTGAATTTTGCCACAAATGAATGAAAATAAATAGAATTGATTATGTGACTAATTTTATTTTAATTGTTGCATTGTGATCATTATATCACCTCAGTATCTGGAAAAGTTAGGCCCTTTGTTTTTCATCATTTTTTAGATCAAGCATTAGATAATACAAAATCAGTTGTGCTCTGATATGTTTAATATGATTTTTGTATCATTGCAGAACATAAACTTATTTAAGATTATACTTTTCTGTCATTTTATCATTGAATGTTTTCTCTAAGTAGTATGCTTATTTAAATTATGTTCTAGAATAGTATGTTTTCTTTTCAATTTGTTAAACACCCCAAGAAAAATAAACTTTTTATGTTTTACCTTTTCTTGCAAGTGAAGTTAAAACTTGTTTGTATTTGTATAGAACAAAATAGCTAAGCGAAATCGAAAATTGTTGGATTATGACAATTGCCGCCATAATTTGCAGAATCTTCAAACTTTGAAAAAACGGGAGGAGGCAAAAATTGCCAAGGTAATTGAATTTCTTCAGTTTTTAAGCATTGATTAATGTAGTGATTTTGGAGCAAATAGCTTCATATTTTTATGTACAGTTGAGATATATATAAGGAGTGGCATGATAAGTAAAACTGGTTGCCTTTGCTGATGCTGAAAAAAGTTCAATATATTTTATAGAACAAAATAGTAATAGAAAGAAACCATAGACCTTTTCAGACATGTAATGCATAGAAGGTTTAGTTGAAAACATGATTAATTTTTATTTTTTATCCTGACCAATAATAGTAAATCCTGAATGAATGCAATGAAAAAAAAATGTAGAGTTCTAACTTTCAGCTAAAAATCAAGTACATAAAGTAGTGTCAGTAATTAAAAAGAACAAAACATATGTTGCCAAAAAAATGAAGGAGAAGTTCATTTTTCTGTGTTTGTTCTCCCATGTATATTCATGTGACAGAAATGTTGAGGCAACATTATAATAGCATAGAAATTCTTTATTCATTTAGGAACGTAACACAGCATGAATTCAAATGCTGTACGATTCATAGCTGATGTTGACACTGGTAATCATGAAGCAGTTTTGACAGACTGTGCATGTAAGGAAATATTTTTTAGAGATTATGTTTGAGCAATAATTATTTCTGTCCCTGTAATGACAGGTTTTTTGCATAGAATTCTTCAACACTTGTGTGCAAGACTTTGCTTGTATGTTACTAAAATGTTGCTGTAAAGTTTCTGCCATTCAAAAGAATATTTTCTTTGCTGGTTTGCATTCTTAATATGAAGGGGGTAACATTTTTAATTTGGCTGTGTGCTGGATGTTACCCTCCGCATATGCAAAATCAGTGCAATTGGCAGTCTGCCATTGGAATATGTCAGTCATTCAGCTGTGTCTCTCCCAAATGCCTACAACTTAGTTGGGTATATGCGGACACTGAGTGCCATTCCTTCCGTACAAAATAAAATGTATGTTTATTATTAGCAAAAAAGGTTTTTTAATTAGGTTCTTTACTCATCATTGATTAGCCCAAAGGGCTTGAATATGTTAATTTTTGCTAATTTGATAGGTAGCTTGCAGCTAATATTTTGTGTGAAAAGTCAGTCTTTGTAACAAGCAAGGTGGCATTTTCTGTATATGTGTTTTGTGAGTAACAGTCAAAAATTCACTTTCACTGGTGGTGAAACCCCTATTATGAGCACCTAATCTGCATCCTGCATGTTTTCTGCTAGATACAGGTTCTGTGAATGTGAGGATCTAATTCATGATATGTAATCTGAAGAAAGGCCCATCTGCCATAATCTAATGTTAACAAACCTGTTGGTTGAGGTAATTCTGTGATAAAAACATGCTTTTATCTGAGTTAGTGAATACCATAAATGAGTGAAAGTGATCTGCTTTAAATATTAGCTAGTAATACATATAGGTTTATAAAGTCTCCTCAAAATTGTCATCTGGAGTCTTCCTTTGTCATCAATTGTCATCTCTTTATTCAGATATTTTTTATTGACCAGTGGTGTCCATTGATTCATATATGTTTTCTTCATATGCTTAATCACTTACTTACCCTTAACTGTTAGACTGTGTGCCCAGTGCTAGACAGAACAGGCTATATTTCCCCACTTATTTTGGTTTAGACAAGATGAAGGTCCTGTTAAGACATGAGTGTGCCTAATTTTCTGCATAAATGTAGAAAGAGACAGTTCTGTATGATTTTAAGTTTCTTATGGACTTGAAAATGGTGTATGTGTTTATCTAGCACATTCTGTCAGGTAACCAGAAATTGTCGGCCTTTTATATAAAAATTTAGGAAACTACGTAGAATTTCAAAAATGATTTTATTCAACAAAAGGAGTTAGGAAATTGCCATTTCCTAACATAAATTCATGCATAAGAGAGGAAATGAACACTGTCTCCAAGAGTACCTTGGAATGAGCCCACAAACAAATATATCTCGATCTGTTTGGAATCAGAGCAGCTGCGAACTCCATATCCCTTCATTACTTTGCATTCATAAGAACAACAGGTCATAAGATCGACACTAGTTACTACCATCCAGTTGACACAATAAAGTAGAAATTTTGATAACGATTTAATTGTAAGTAAATGTTATTCACATTTGTCCCCTTTACAGAGTTTTCACTGGCATATAGCGATGTTAGCATACAGTGGACATTGCATGATGTAGCCAACGATTGTAATTAGCAATAACACTTAATGAAGGTGCAAACAAGTGTGATTTAATTTTTCTTTTTAATCTTTAAGGTACTTGTGTCAATCGCACAGAAATAACTAAAATTCTTTTTTTTTTTTTTTTTTTTTTTTTTTTTTTTAGCTGTCTTGTCCATTCTGCATTGACAGATAGGATGTCAGTTTTATGCAGTGTGCTGCATTCCCCACAACTGTGCCCATTTAGAGGCTTTTGACACCAAAATTGGATTATGCATGAAAAGCAGGCAAATTATAGTAACTGGCCATGGAACTTTCTATCATGAGAAACCCCAATATCAAAGTGACTTTAAATATAGTTTGTAATTAAATGCCAAAGTGGTATTAATTTTTTTTTTTAATGTGACTACCTTTATTTTTGCCAGTCTTTCATTTCTAAGCTCTCATTTGCATGTGGTTTTCCAGAGCGAAAGGAACATCTGCATCCACTTACATCTTTGTCAGGAGTATCTGAAATATCTGCAGTTTCTGAACAGTGGCAGCATTTAAAATGCTAATTAATATATATTTGGTGTTTGTCTGTGTTACCATTTCAAATTATACCTTGTACATATTCTGGGGTATTTTTCTGTTTTGTAATGAGAGCAAGAAGGAAGCAGAGAAACTAAGTTAGAGGCATAAAATACTATAGGCTCCAGATTCCAGAATTCATTTTCCTAACTTCAGGATTTCTTTGTTCGATAACTGCTGCTTTGTGTTCATTACCAAAGGCAATTTCTGTATCACATTTTTCTTTGACAGCTGTAATTTTCCGATTTATTATGCTTCATATCACATTATGCTTATTATATTATGCTTCATTTCTGATATTGGAGTTGTAGCTGGATTGCTTCTGTTGATGTTGAGGTGGCTGTTGATTCTTTCATCTTCTAATTTATAATAGTAGCAGCAGCAGCTGAAATGAAGTTTCTGTAGCAGTTTATTCTATAGTAGCATTTTCTGCGGTCCATAATTCATTTGAATTGAGCCTTTTTATTTCTGCTGATCTGCATTCTAGGAGACAGAAGCTCGCACACTTGTATGCCAGGATATGTGTTTGATACCTTAAATAATGTGTACTTAATAGAAGGTGTTATGCCACCATTAGTTGAGACCTTGCTAGTCTTGTGCACCCTCTGTATGATAATGAAAACCATTTGTTAGTCTAAACAGCTTAGTTGTTAATGGCAATGTTTTCTAATAGACAGCACCTGTGAAGGTCAATGCCTTTTGCTGCTGTACTTCAGGTCTGGATAAAACTTAACTCTTTGGATTGTAGCATAATGCTTCAAGTGTGGTTGCTAAAAGAGCTAAGCAATTAGGCAGAGTGTCTTTTTTGTGGGATGATCAAAGCCACAGCAGAAAAGACATTCTGCTCAAGACTACGAGAACAATAAAAAAAAATCTGAGCTATTTTTGAAGTTAAGAAGTATTGACACTGAGGTTAAACAAAAAGTGTAATACATGCAATCTATTCAGAAAATTTATGAGCAAAGTACATGAAAGCAAACATTTTTCAAATGTATCATGATGACTTTTAGAATAAGCCCTGCACTATTTGTGCACTTTTGCCAATCTAAGTTTCCACAGGTGGAAGCAGTACTACTGGTCTCTTACTGATAGATTCTGTAATATTTCATTATTTTGATCTTGTTATTATTTATTTTTTCCAAATACTTCAGTTGCAACTTAGTTTTGACATTTTTTAAACAAAAAGTGTTACAGAAACGCAAGATTAGGGAAATGGGAAAGCTGTAGCAGTTCAGCAACTAAATTAAAGTTAGAAATTTGTTAAGACTGACTAGGAATTAAAGCTAAGTTGTCTGCAGTAGTACCTTGTTATGACACAAAATCCCTTTGCTTCTTTCTAACAACTGCTGTTATGCATTTTAGCAGTATCACAATATTCATGTAGTAAGCTTCATTTATAGACTGGCATCCTAAAATGAATTCATAGTGCACAACTCTGTGAACATAAAAAAAAAAAAATGGGGAAAATCACCATTATTTTGATTTTGGCTCTCCTTCTTTGAGATTTTTTTTTTTTTTTTTTTTTTTTTTTGTTCACAACCATTCTGTCAAATTATACTTTCAAATCAGTGACTCATCACCAAAATCATCTGATAAAGGAAAGCCGTGGTTTGCGTGGTCTGTGTAGCATTCTTTCCTTTCAATTTTTGTCCACTATATTAAAAGGATGTCTGCAAGCAGTTTTCTTATTTTCAGTTTCTTCTCTGATATTGTATAACCACTCATTTTTCTAAATTCAACTGTTCAGCAAAATCTTAGTTAATCGTTGTCTATGCTGCTCGCAAGGTAACACATGAGCAGTATATTTGTAAAGGAGCGCATTTGTAGGCATTTTTCTCTCATATTGCTTATCATATCTTCTCACTACTCGTGGAAAAAAATGGTCACGTAATTTGAATGATGCTGGCTGCTATATTAACTCTCCACGCAGTTTAAATGTTTCATGAATTTCAGTTCCATTTTTTCTCAAGTTCCATGGTAAATTAGTTATGCCACTAATGTTTCCCACCATGTACATAGCAGTACAAAAACAAAATAAAAAAATCATTATTTGCATTGTATGCATTTAAAAAGAGGTTTGAAAACAAAGAACACCTCAATTATACCTGTCATCTTTCAACATTAAACTACTATTGCCAAGTACAGTGGAATAACATCAGTTGACAAACTTTCTGGGCAGACTATGTACTTCCTGAATCATGTAGGATATCATTTGATAATTCTTCTAAGCCAGAAGAGATGCTGTTATTTCATTTCCTTAAACATTCAATGAGTGCCATAGAGATTTGAAAAATGGAGCATAATATTTTAAGGATATACACGAAAGCCATTACATTATGACCACCCTGTTAACATATAGGACCACCTTTAACCCTCAAAACTACCAGCACTCAGGGTGGCATTGACTCCACAAGCTGCAGATATGTAGTCTGAGGTATCTGGTACCACGTGCTCACCAACTGGTCTTGCAAAGGCTTAGCGTGGCAGCATGAATTTGTTTTTCTAGGTGGGACCACAAATGCTGTATTGGATTAATGTCAGGTGAATTTGGAGGCCAAGCTATGACTTGAAAGTCAGTGGAATGTTCTTCGAACCACTCCGTGACGATTTGACCCTTATGGCACGGTGCATTATCCTGTTGGTAAGCACCATTCTCCGCCGGAAATATTGTCATGAATGGGTGAACCTGGTTTGCAACAATGTTCGCATACCACACTGATGCCAAAGATTATTCCAAGGGGATTGTGGGTCCTAATGTGCTGCATGAAAATATTGCACACACCATAATACCTCCACCACCAGCTTGTCTCCGTACAACTGTGCATCCGGGAGCCAGGGTTTCATTTGGAAATTGGTGTGTTGGCACATGTCAGCCAATGTGATGGACCAAAAATCGAGATTCGTCAGGCCATGCAACTTGCTTCCATTCCTCTAATGTCTATTTCCGATGTTTCTCAGCCCATTGCATACATAGCTGGAAATGACGTGCCATCAATGAGCAGGGACATGCTTTGTCCTCCGGCTGCATAGGCCCATACATAGCAGTGTATGCTGCACAGTGTGTTGAGAAACACTGTTTGGGTTGCCACTGTTGTAGCTGGTGGTGATTTCGGCTGTTCTAGCTCTTCAGTCACAGCAAACAATGCGTAGCAATCTCCGCTCTCCTCTGGAAACAATGCACCATCAATGACACTGCTGGCTGATGACTTGTCGTTTCACCATCCATACACCACTTTCGATATGTGCTCACAACAACTGCATGTGAACAGCCCACTAAACACGGCATTTCTGATATTGATGTTCCCAGTCGCCGAGCCATAATGATTTGATCTTTATCGAAGTGATAAATCAGCTGATTTTCCCATTATGACACTATCACGCTATGTTTGGAAAGGCAATGTATATCTGCTTTATACACTCCAACATCAGCCGGGCATGCACAGTGGTTTTCATGGGCGAGCCCATTGTTATAGGTGGAGGGTGGTCGTAATGTAATGGCTCTTTAGTGTATATAAAAAAGACAATTAGCAGTGTTTAAAGTTATGCTGCATATAATTCAAATGTAATGAAAATAATATAATAGGAAGTTAATTTGAATATGTATTTAATGAATGCAAGAAACCTGTCACTTAATCTGGTTAATAAATAAATATTTTGCTTTTAGTTTCATATATTAAATTTTGTACTTTGGTTATGTGCATTCTCCTTTACATGAAAATATAATTTTGAATGTATGTGACTCTATGTTTTAATGTATGTAATATCGTTTTATGATGTAGTTGAGTGCATCAGTACAAGATCTGGAAAGGAAATATTCTGGTTTTTATAAATCAAAATAGTCTTTAAAATTGCAAATACTGATTGTATTGCATGCTTTGTTTTCTATTGATCTTTATCAAAAGTGCATATTGAAACTGCTGTGATTTTTCATTTTGGTTACTGTATAGGCTGTCAAATTTGTTGTTATTTGTGTCAAATTAGTTGAAGCAAGTAAATGATTTAGGTGCAAAAGTGTAAGGAAAATTAATTTATGCAGAAACATTTTACTAAGTGTAGAACGTGTGAACTCACAGCAGAAGCAATGTGCATGTAGAAAAACATAAGAAGTGAAAGTTACATGATAATGTAATTCTTTAATGATTAAGATTAAAATTATATACATAACAAGCGGTTTTTCTTAGCTGTTAAATTTTTTAAATCTTATTTTCCAAATAAACATCATTTTTGTATCTTGCTGTGAACTGCAACACCGCTTGGATATTGGCTTGGTGTGTAAAAACTACCACTTATAATCATGCCACTTATATAATTCTGTTAATTCCAGGCCAAAGAGCAGCTAGATGAGGCTCGTAATCTCTTCGAAGTTATCAACTCTGAATTGCATGATGAATTACCTGCATTGTATGATAGGTATGTGTTAAATTTATTCCAAGTTTAAATAAAGCTGTGTCAATAATTTAAAGAAATTAATGCAAGGCATGTGCATTGTCTTCTGCAACAAGGGATAATTTTTATGTACCTTAATTTACATTGTGCTAATTTATGTAATTATTTTTTGTAACTGGGTTAAGTATTCACATTCACAGAATGTTAGTGTTAGAGTTTCTAATATTGATTCTTTGCATATAATTGTTAAGACCTATTTGTGATTATGTTTAAGTGATTTTTAATCTTGTAGTTATTTCTCCCCTCTAGTAAGGGGGTAGTGTTGCTCTATTTTAATCATTTATGTTTCCTTTATTAAATGTAATTATCATTCTTAAGATATGCTTGTCACACACAATCTTTACTTCTAATGGTTCTTAAATATCGAAATGAAATTTTGTCAGCATTTTAAGTACTTCAAAAGGTATAATAATGTGATCATCTTTTGTAAATAAATAGAAGCAACTACAGGAAAGAGATGACACATTATGTTCATAAATTTCTATAAATGAATTTGCCCTTAACCTCCAACTTAATTAGGCTATTTAATTGAATATTATAGCACATGAGGCATGGAGAGAATCAGAAACACAAAATCATCAACAGGTATGACCTGCCAAGGAGCCTGTATGCAGGTAAAAGTATGTAAGATACCAGAAATTCACCATTGGTCATTTAGATATGATCTTGCTTGGTATGGTCATAAAATTCCACCCCAATTTTGTCTGAGAATACCCAGGGGATGGTCTGTATGTCTCTCACCTTTTCCCTACCAACAATGTTTTCTCAACAGGACTTTTTGGTTCACCTTGTATTTTGAGTGCCTCCTTGCTGCACAGGCACTATATGCTTACAAACATCTATGCCTTCTCAGGGATTCAAACTCAAGCCCATCAGTACGGTAGTCAGCACCACTAACTACTATGCTAGCTGGTTTGCTATCAGCCAGAGGTGATAGGATGAGGTCTTAGGACCTTGTTTAAGACTTTTCCGGTGTTTATACGGATCTGACGTTTTATTTATGCATGATAATGCCTGTCTACGTCAAACAAATTTCATTGGCAAATTCCTTGAAAATGAAGCCATTGAGCGAATATCATGGTCAGCAAAATTTCCCGATTTTAAGCCAATAGAGAACTTATGGAACTTCATTGGAAAAGCAAAATCCGAGATACATCCTTCTGCTAGAAATATAGATGTCTTAAAGACCACATTGCTGGAGGAGTGAAATTCTATTCCCCAAAATGTTAACAACATTATTGTTGGCATGTAAACAAGTTGTGATAAAGATATTTAATGTAACATGAAGTGGAACTGCAAATTTTCTTTCCACTTTATTCTTGTATGAGATAATTAATTTCATTTATTTTACTTACTTTAATTACAATTACAATAATTTATATTTTTACACGAGTTTTTTTCAATGTATGTGAATAATTTGCATTTTTTTCCGGTACATAATGGAATTATGCTTGTGGCAGAATTCCGATTTATCTGTGTTACTTTTTTACTTATTAATTTTTTAACAATATTGTTACTGAATTATGTATTCAGTTTTTTGTTCAGGTACATGTTCTAAAGTCCATATTATTTTTCAGCCGTGTGTCATTTTTTGTATCCCATCTTCAATGCCTGTATCTTGCAGAAGCTCAGTTTCATAGCCAAGATTCAGTTGCATACATTGAATTAAATAGCATTTTGGAAGCTCTAGATGAAGCATGCAGAAAAGGAACCACATATGAGCCAAACAAGGCTGATGTTGAGTAAGTTTGATATTTTGAAAAGGCATTTGGAATGCGTATATTTTGAAATGTCTTTATTAATATATCTGCCTTTTATTTTGATATGTTGCTGATTTATTTACAGTAATAAGTGCCGAAGTGTATAAAATAAAATTTAAAAAAAATATTGGAATGCAGTAAATCCTTTTATGGCGACCACCTCTTGTGTCCATCACTAAAATAACCAGAACAGGTTTGGAACATATACTTGTATTTAGCAGATTGAGCTGCACCGAGCTGTAAGATGGCCAAAAGACCGAAACGTCTGGAACTGTGATTGATTATCTTAAGCAGGATTTAGTGTACTAAATGAAGTGTTAGATTTTTCATTCTTATACATTTACAAAACTGCTATATTTTCTCATTGTATTATAGGATCTGATTAATTATTAAAATGTATTAAATGTTTTCTTGATTTTGTTCTGAAATGTTAGAATTCGCAACTGCATTCTTTAAAACAGTCTATATCTAGTTTAAGTGTTTAATCAAGTGTACAAGGTGTCAAAAAAATTGATACACATTTTAATGATCATGATGTCAGTAGTTCCTAAATATGCTTTTTTTTCAAAATTAAATAAAAAAACTGCTATATCCTTCCCCTCCAATAGTTACTTTTATGTTGCTCCATTGCTCCAAATAACTGCTCTTAGAAAGAGTGAATCATGTACATAGCTTGCCAAGTACTAATTTTAAAAGTGACTTGAATTTCATTTTCAAATGGCATGAAAATTTAGTTTCACATTAGCTCTTATTCATTTTAAAATTTGTCCAGTCTGTGAAATTCAGTGCATCAGATACCTATGCTATGCTGTTACAAAGCAATAATCCCTAAGCAAACAATAACCTCTGCTGTCTCACAGTATATGCAGAACCTTCTTTCCATGTCACAGATTGAATTTTCTTGACTAAACTGTATGATGTGATTGTTTAGTCCATAGAGGCCATACATATTAGATGTTTAATTTTATGGGTGTTATGAGCATGTATGTTGCTTCCTGAATTTGCCTGTTACATATTCATTGAATTTTGGCAATATTATAGTCTGCAGTTATGCTGTATGATTATTTTTCTGTGATCACAGTTGGACCTTGTGCTGCAGTATATTTCATCTGCTTACTTGAGACATATCTATTCTGTTAGTCAGACAAACAAAGAAGGCTTTGGAAAACCCATCCTCTCTTCTGTTTTACACTGGCCTAGTGCCAGTCATTTTCCTGTCTTATTACTTTTTGTCATGGATTACACTTAGAATTGGGACATAAAGTACATAACCTTTTAGCCATTTTAATATATATATATATATATATGCATTAGCCTTATCAATTTTTAGATTTTTTGAGTTAGATAATGATATTTTATACTTAAAGCCCAATGGGACGGTATAAAGTGGATGGCTGATTCTGAGACTGTAATGTATTAAATGTACTGATAATTCTTGTCACTACATTTTCTTTCCTCCAAAAAATTTGGCACAATACTTTTAATACTATTGTTTAAATAGTTTTAAATTACTTTGATGGCCAATTCTACTGCTTTTATTAACAAACAGGCCTTTTCGTTTCGTAAAGCTTGATCGCCCTCTAGCTTGAAGAATTACGACTTTCATTAACAAATGACTGTTTTTTCCATTATTCTCGTACTTTTATGGCCATGTTAAGTAATTTTAGCTGAATTAGCCATTTTCACTTTTTGCAACAGTCCTTCTTAAAACAACTTGACAGACGCCATTTTGAACCTTTTCCACGTCTTTCGTCTCCCTTTAGTTTTAGGCGGGTTATCGCCAACGGACAGTCTTTTGACATTGGCTATTGCCCAGTGATCTTGTTTCCCCCTTCCTACATCACACGACAAGTTGGAGAGCGTTGAAAAGCACGGAAGGGAATTACAACCCCTTTTTGTTTTTACTCCACGATAGAGAAGACAGCATTGCCACAGGTCTGTTTTTTTTTTTATGTTTCTTTTAAAAAAAAATTTCTTAGTCTTAACAAGACCCATGCTGTTAATTTTTATTTTTTCCTTAATCCTTTAAATTTTATTTCAGATTGATTTATAAAATTTTAATTCTTTAAGCTTGCAGGTCCAACCCGTACATTATAGTATATTTTGACTAATAGCAGACCGCTATTTATTTTTATTTTTATTTTTATTATTGCTGTACATCGGAGTTGCATTTACATTTTTTACACCTTAATGTGTCAAATGAGCGGACGCGTCGGGAAATTGGAACAGAGAATTGAGACTAAAAAAATTTTTAGGACAGTTTAATTAATTAATTAAAAAATTTGTAATGCAAAGTTTCAATTGTCTGTTTCGGCGAAACGCGTAATGGAGTTAGCTTGGCTCGATGTTCACGCAGAAATTTCCCTTGAAAAGCCAGGGTGGATCTCGAATTAAGCTAATTTACCATTTTCCACTTTTTAATTTTAATATTTTTATATATGTTTTTAACTTGTTCCATTGATTGGTTTTTTACTGTTTTTTTTTCCCTTGTTTCCAACGATTAGTATTTTACTGTGTTTTATAATTTACATTTTATTTCGCAAGTAGCCTAATATTTCACCTCATTCAGTGTCATTGTTTTTTAATACTGTGTTGAACTTTTCTTGGAACCACAGCTTTTGGTAACTTTTTGGCAAGTTAACTACAATTTCTCTTCTCATTTCCTTAATTTTGCAGCATATTGCGCAAAAAATTTTGACAAAAATTGGTCTTTTTAGTATTGTACTTACAACCTTGCTTATAATAATATATATATTGTTCATAGTAAGTTTCGTGTGATGACTAAAAAAACTCAGTGCAACCAAGTGGCCTTTTAATAATTTAATGAAATTAGTCAATAACATTGAGTAATTTTAATTAAAATATAATATTAATTATTACTATTATTAAGATATTTGATATTGTAGATCTCAGGGAGAGAAAGGTGATGATTCATCAGCACTGAAGTCTACTACTTTATCTGAGTTTCTGTTGGAGAAAGAAGGTAAATTGTCATTTGTTTAACTCACTTGGTAAAACTTTTCATTTCTTAATTGATTGTAAAGAAGTCATTGTTCGTAATTTCAGTAAGGCACTTATTTAGCTTCTTTATGTCCGACTGTAGGAAATTGATAGCTGAATGGGAAGAATGAGTTTGCTTCAATATGAAGATAACATATTAAAATGTTCTATAATTTATTTTATCAGTAAGGACTTGTACTTTACACATATTTAATTTGATGCTTAATGATAATCAATCTTCTTAAAAATCCTCCCTTTAGTTGTACCACTTGAACTAAAATGACACATTGCTAAAAAGTTATGTCAGTAAATTTGGGAGAGGGGGATAATCTTATACCTAGAATGCTATAATATATAAAGACATTTAAAATATGAAATCATTATGCTTTGCAGTAATACTTTAGTTGTCTCTGTTTTTGTATGAAGTAACTGATGAGGGTGTGGTGGTTTCCATTATGAAAGCATCTAGACTGAAGATTTAGATCATGTTTTTTTTTTTTTTTTTTTTTTTTTTTTTTTTTTTTTTTTTTTTTTAAATTTTGATTATTTAAAATTGCCCTAACTGTAACATCTGCTAAATAAGTTTATCTTTGATTTAAATCCTGAGTTAAGTGTTTGAATATTTGGGTGATGCTTTTACTAAACATATTTTATAAATTTTTTATATTCTACTTTCATGTAGCTATTTTCTTCAGTGCAGTAGAAACTCGGTGTAATCTGAACTCGAATGCTTGCTTATAATGATCAGCTAGAAATTTGCACCCATAATATAGAAAATTGTCATCTTAAAAATACTTCCATAATAATTTTTTTTAAATGGTATATGGTTTAAATATTTTTTTTTACTACAAATTGTTGTAGATAGAAAAACCAAAGAAATAGTTTTGTTTCAGGTTATTCTACCTTTTTTTTTAACAAAGTGATGAATCTGTGTCAGCTAATTTGCCGATCAACAGGTGGTTACATGACAATAGTTGCTCCTTAGTGTTAGAAGAGAGTGATCATTATTTATTTTAAATAATATAGATGCCTACCGTGCATTACAATGCATACTTTTGCATAACAGAATTACCGTAATTTCCAGAAGAAACGCCGCGGTGTTTACGTGTTTGAAACTTAAATTTTCAGCGGGTGCGGCATTTAGGTACACTAAAAATAAAATATTTCCTACGATAGTCATTGTACATAGTTTGGATGGCCTTGTCATTGTGCATAGACTGGTGCTATTCCCACACAAAAGACCACTCAGTTGCTTTTTGCGAACGTTATTTTGTTTACATTCTTTCCCTTGAACGGACCTACATGCCTTATTCACCCTAAAGGAGATCTCAGAACAATAACATTCTTCCCCCTTTCAAATCAACATTCTCATCAGTTTGAATAGTCTCTCTTCTCTGCTATTCGATGAATCTTCCAGGACCCATCCTCTCCCCACTCCTGCCTTTTCTGCAATTTTTTTCAAAGGCGGACACGACTCCACCTGCCTCGCTATAACGAACTCTGACGTATTTCCCCTTCAGCATGAATGGATTTTTCTTGGCATTCTGCCAAATACAGATCCCATCAGTTTGGGTACAAGTACTTGTTGAATAGTTTTTAAGTAAGAAGGGAGCGGAAAATTTTTGAAAATGTCTCTAAATGGCACAGAAGCTATACATTTCTTACCTTTAATTTATTTTTGAGTTATGGTTTCATTGTATGCATTTTTCTTAACTGGTATGTCATATATCAGGACTTAGGTTGAGTTTTTGCATTTGTACGTCCCACGACGATGTCACGCGCAATTTAATCTGTTGCGGCATTTCTGTGTAATTTTAATTTTTTTCCCCCCATTTTTCTCGAGTGCGGCGTTTACGCTGATGCGGCCTTTCTTCCGGAAATTACATATGTGTATTTCTATCTTAAGCTGCTGAAAAGAATTCTTGCATGTTATGTGAAATGGTGTGTTTCCTTTAGTTTATATAAAAGGGTTCTGCTTACTCATTCTAAATTATCTATTGCTTCCTGAAATTCATGTTTTTGTAATATTTTTTATTTAAGCAGTTAATGCAAAATGTTCTGCTATGCTGAATTTTATCCCCTGTTCATTTTTCCATAGATGGATCTTCATCTGGGTCGGCATCTGGCAGTGCTGTGTTTTCTACACCTCCAACAACAGCAGTTAGATCTCTCAGTTCAGATAATTTTGATGTTACAAAAGAAGATATGAAAGAAGTATTCAAATACATATTTTATTTTTTAATATATATTAAATTAGACTGATTCTGTAATGTTAATTTTTGGTAAACCAAGTTAGGCTATTCATACTCTCTAAAAATTGTGTGTTTAACCAAATTTAGTTCTTATTACAAAATTTTCAGAAGTAACTGGTATTTTTCACAATTCTTTAATTCATAGTTTCTTGAGTAACAAAATTTAATTTCTTCATTTCACACTAGTTGTGCATTCTATCATTTTGTTAATTATCATAATAGGTTTGCAAATGCTTTCAATTTAAATTTGGCAGTAAATCATCAGTATTGAATCCAGTTGCTTATCAGATCCAGTGGTACAAGTTGTGGCTGAAAACAAACAGCAAAACTCCTGTTATATCTCTTGTTCTTGAAATTATGGAATAAATATTTTCCTTCACTGTAATCCCCTGCCTGATCCCTATTCTAGTCCATATAAATCTTCCACTATTTGAAACACTATCACATACATTTCCTGATTGATTGTTTCTGAATTGCGTGTCTTTCTCTGTACCAGCAGATCTGATTCCTTGCAGATATGATTTTTGGAAACAAATCACATGAAGCTGAGTCGAACATAGTATGGATGCTTTAAGACAGATCTTGCACTGAGCCAGAAACAACAAACAGAGAGCATTATAGGCAAGCACATAATCATAATGAAGAACCCATTAGTTCTCCTTTCACAGTTCAGGCCATTTTATTTTCACCAAGTGTACTATGGGTTAACTATATGTCCTTCAGATATCCATTCCACATGAATAGTTCATTGAATATTACGGATACATTCATCACTTGCGAACTTGAATTTGCTTTGACATCCCTTCTTTACCTTTGGTGAAGAGGGAATTTTCTACAGTAAGGATTGGCACTTAATTTCAGTGCCATAGTCAAACAAGCTGTGATTCATCACAAGCCATACCATTTTCTAAAAGAAAAGTTTGTCACTTTCAGTGTTTTGAAGAGCATCAGTACAAATGTTCATTGGAAAATTTTTTCGGATTCAAGATTCTCAGCTTAATTTTTGAAACTATTCTAATGTTGAAATTATTGTCAGTGCTGTTTGGCAAGTATTCTGTTAGTCAGTATTTACTAATTTATTCATTGTCTGAATGCAGAGCTGACAATACCCCCTTCTCCCATCATCCAGTTAAACTTTTTGAATGCTGATGTCCATTCCTCTTGGGAATTGCAAGGACAGCATCATTTCTTATCTCATCTCTTTCATCTTAAGCCAATAAAAAACTTACATGTGTGCTAAACAATCATAACAACTCTTATGTTTCTAAAGCAGACTTCACAGAGTTACACATTATTATTAAGTTGTTTTCAAATTAATACTTATGATTTCAAGAGAGCAAAATCAAGTACTGCTTCAAACAGAGCCTAATGATAAACTGAATGTAGCATGGCCTTGAAACACTAACCTTCGGGAGAACAGGAAACACTGGGCAATCACATGCTGTATTTGTTGTTTCCAAGCTAACAGCGGCATTTTTCCAGTTATAGCAAGTTATCTAAAGTATGATTTTAAATCAAAATATAAACATTTTTCATTTGAAGATAAATGTGTTTCATACGTTGCAGCTGCAGCATGAAAAGTGCATTAAGTGCTGTGAAGAATATTTTGCTTTATTCAAATTAAAAAGTGATTTTTTTATTAAGAAAGACTATGGTTATTTTCATTGTCATCATGGAATTCATATGGTGATTGTAGACTTAGTATTTTTTGTAAGCATTTTAGTTGTATTTCAGAGTTCAAGATATCCCTTTGTTTATTTCTGCAAAAGATTTTAAAACTATGAAATGTTATAGGAAAATGTAACTCATTGTAGTCGACCACCTTAAACTGATAATGTGCACTAAATTAAAATGACACTGCAGCACACGTCAAACAGCTGCAAAAGTCTGCTCCCTTCCTTTTTTTTTTTTTTTTTTTTTTTTTTTTTTGTTTGTTTGTTTGTTTGTTTGTTTGTTTATTCATTTAGAGATTGCTTGTCAAACTTAATATGTTTAATTGATGAAGAACCATTCCTTTCAGTGTGTGGAATGAAACTAGAGTTGATGCTAATATTTATTTTGGGACAGTGTATATTCTCAGTTTCCTATATTTTGAAAATGGTGACCTAAAAATGTTCAAATGCAGTAATATGCATTTTTGTTTTAAAAACTAATTTTTTAATTAAATCTGAATAATGTAATTTATAGTTTTTGATTTCAAAATTGTATTAAATATACACAGCTAAAAAATATATAAAATTTTATTATAAATTAGTATCTTAATGAGATACATTCTGCAAGAGAAGAGGAATAATGACCTTGTTTATTTACATTAGCTGTACGTAAGTTGTGTGATCTCTGAGGTCATGATAATGAATCTCATTATTTTATTAAGATACATTCAGCATGTCAGATTTCTATTTTTTTCTCTTGTGTAAAAAGCAGTAAAGCTATATGAAGGATTCAGGCATTCCTGATTAAAGCTTGTTATTGAATTTTAATTTACTATTATTTAACAAATTTGAATTAAATTTTATAACAGTAATAAAGATTATTTTTCTAATGTGTTGTGATATTAAGTTTCAACTATTAATGTGAAGGTAAAACTATCAAACTGTTGGAAGAGAAAGAGAATGGTAGGATTTCATTTTGAAAGCTGAAGTATGTGTAATTATTTTGAAGATGGATCTGAATGTATTCTTCTGAAAAGAGATAAAGATACTCTGCATTTTAAAAATGGATCTGAACTTGTTTTTCTTAAGAGAGAGAAAGATAGTCTGCAGTGAAAAAAAATGCATTTTGTAATGATAGCAAAGTTACCTGAGGAATAAAGACCCTTCAATAGTGAGTAATAATATAAAATAATTCTATTAGAAGTATGCTTCTAAAGAAAGATTATTTTTTCTCTAACTTATGCAGTTAAAAATACCTTTGAATCTCATTTCAATTTATTAATATTTCATTCTTTATAGAATTGTGTAATGGCTTACTAGCTTTCTGAAGTTAAAACTAACCTAAGTGATCTTGAGCCAGAGGGCACCTTCTGTCACCGTCCAGTTTGTTTAGTTTCATGTTGCTCTCCATGACAGTTTTACCTTTTCCTGACCAGTGAGTCAATGAATGCTTTGTCTTTTTTATGGAGGATGTAGTTAGGGGTTTCATCAGTTTCCAAATTCAACAAATATGCTGCCCAAAAAAGGAGAACCCTTTTGTGTTGATGCTCAGATGATTTAATTGTATACTATGTTTAACTAAAAATTTGGAAGTAAAATGTTCAGTTTCAAAGCTGTTCGCATTCATTTCTTTATCCTCAATACTGCGGGTATTTAATTTCTGCCATAATGTAACAAGAAATGTTAGGGGGTGCAGATGCACGTACTGTGTAATGTTTTCAGGATTAGATTGATTTCAACTGTAATTATTCATCTTTAAATAGTATCATATAATGTAATTAACAGGGTTTTCAATTTATGTCACAGGATGAAAGCTTGGAAGTCGAGGCTGCTAAAGAACCACCTCCTACAGAACACCGTATATTGTATCAGGTTATTTTCTCTAATTTCTTATTTTCAGCAATGTATTTATATGCTGTTGTATTAAAATATTGGAACATAAAAATGTTTTAACTTCTGCAATTTGTTATTTAAGGTACAAGGCACTTACAAGTACACTGCTGAAGATGTTGATGAACTATCCTTTAATGTTGGTGATATCATTGATGTAATTGCCTATGAGGATCCAGATGAACAAGTAAGTCATTTAACGTGTTTTTCAAGACTTTTAAAGGCTGGTGGTCAGGAAACTTGTTTCTAATATCAAAGCCATATACTTCAAGTAACAGATGCAGAAATGCTGTACGACTCACTTATATTCAGATTTTCAAACATTTTTCATATAGAATACACTTTTGTTAGCTATTTTTTTTTCAATGTGTCTTCCATAAAAGTATTAGGTACTGAGAGTAAATAATAAATCGCTATCCCAATTATTGCTGTGTAACAGCCAATCACCATAGATCGCTTTGGGGTTAACACAGGAGAAACTGGTTCCCCATTACAAACAAGCTGATAGCTGATTGGTTGAAAACGAACAACTTGCAATTTTTTTGGAAAGGAAGGAAAAAGTCGCACGTCTTTCTTTCAATAGTAAACTAGTGAAAAAATTGTCCGAAACAGTTGTTCGAGTGAAACAAACGTCGTGTGATATGGGCCTAAAGAGTACACAATATTACGTAGGTTAAAAAAAATATTAGTCATATAAATAAATTTAAAATTTCCAAATATCTCTGCCTTACCTAAAATTCCTTAAATTTTTTAATAATTCAGAATTTGAGATTTGTTGTACTGAGGTTCCATGGAAAATATGTGATTAATCAGAACGCAAAGCTTCGTGTCATAATGCACGGCTTCCAGTCAATCATTGCTTACTAACTAATTGAATAACTGAATTTTGAAGTTCTGGAAACTGTCTGAAATTTCATTACTAATTATGGTACTTTCTTTTATAGGAAGAAGGATGGCTGATGGGTATATTTAATGGAAGAAAAGGATTGTTTCCTGCCAATTTTACATCTCGTATATAAATTTTTGACATGTGGACAAAATTTGCAATATATATGCAAATATGCATTGTGATATTTTGAAAAGCCATTCCTTGTTTTCATGGATTTATTCAAGTATCGTGTGTTTTACATTATTGAGCTTGACATCATCTTACTAGTTTGTAATGTAGGTACATAATGAGTTATTGTATATTATTCCATTGTTTATATTTAAGTCTAATTTCTATTTTGGGGGGGGGGTATAACTCTTCAGGCAGAAAACGGACCAGTTAGAACAAACTTAAAGCTATCTTGTTGCAACATAAATAAGTGAATTGGTGTAAGATAATAACATTTTAATTTTGTTTATGGATTATGGTAGTTCAAACTTAAACAGAACAAATAGTTATTCATTTTTACATTTATTTATACAACCATTGAAAATAATCTGCTACACAAATATAGAGAGGCCATATATTTTCATTCTGATTTTCATGTTATCATTCTATCATCTGTAACCAATTGTATGAGGTAGTAGGTTCAGATTTTGTATTATGAATAGCTACGTGGTTATTTGTATACGGGTTAAAATAGTCACACATTAATTTAAAATTTGGATCTGTTTTTAAACAGAAGAGAAACATTTGGCGTTTTTCGTTTTATCCAATTGTTTATGATATCAAATTATTTTTTATATGCTCTTTATTGTGCAGTTGAAATACAGACAAAAGTCGTTAATCCGGACTTCGGCGATTCCGGATTATCGATTTTTCTGGATTATAGATCATCAGTTTAAATCTGGTAAGATGGCATGCAGAAATTATAAAATTAAAAATATGAAACCATAATTTATGAAATAAAGAACAATTATGATCTAAAGGGTATCAAAATTTACAAAAAGAAAAAGCTTAATATTTATTTGTTTACTTTATTAAACATTTCTTTCAACGTAAGTTGTTTAAGTTTTGAACTTGATTTAAATCATATCAAAGATGGAGTACATCGAGATGAAATACTACATTTATTATGGAATTATAAGCCAAATAAAATAAAAACATCTGCCCATAAGATAAGGATAGTGCTGACAGATCAACTTCCAATATTTATTTGTTTACTTTAGTAAACATTTCTTTCAATGTAAGTTGTTTTAAGTTGCTTCGTTTCATGTGATAATACTTTCTCTTTAATTCTATAAACAGACATAATTTCTTGTTCAGTTACAAAGTTCCGCTGTTCAAGTCCTATAATTGCTGTGTCGAGAATACCGACTAATTTGTCAGTCGAAATTTTTTCGTTTTCAATAACCTCTGTGTCACTTTCTTCACTATCAGAAGCAAATTATAATGACGAAGAACTTGATTTAAATCATATCAAAGACGGAGTACATCGAGATGAAATACCACATTTAGTAAGGAATTATAAGCCAAATAAAATAAAAACATCTGCCCTGAAGATAAGGATAGTGCTGACAGATCAACTTCCAATTCATTGTGCGCCATGGCATCCCCCCCCCCGCCGGAGAGCGTGAAATTGATAAACAGATTTCGGAATGGTTAGACAAACAAAGGATATGCCTTTATCCATTTTTTGCAGCAATTCCATCAATTAATGGACTTCGAAACATACTTTCGCTTCGTAGATCCTTTACATATTAGTAAATATATATCGGAAATTCTATTTGACATAATCGAAAGTTCAAGCTTACTTTTATAAAATTGCTCTAACAGTCTGCAAAAAATAATAAGCCGATTCCAATTTGAAGATTAAGGAACAATGCAATCTGCAACATTAACTGAATTAGATAATTTTAGCTTAGCTTATACCGTCCGTTATACATTTAACGCGCATGCATGAACGTATTATGCGCACACGCATATTCGCAGCCGTGAAGGTCTTACGCGCACGCGTAAACGCGACACATGCGCAAAAAGTTTGTAGCTTTGAGGTCCGGATTATGGGTGTCCGAATTAATGACTTTTGACTGTATATTTATTTGATAAAAATATAACAGCAAAGTCTCAAATCATTTTTTCTTGTCTAAATGCATTTTATTGGTGTCAATTTATGCCCTTCATAAGCAAAATTAGTGCCTTATAATATTGTGATGATTCAACGTTTCTAAAGAAATAGTTATTTTTGCTTCATTTTTCAGTATTGTTAAATAATGTATGAATATATATAAATATATATATATATTTTTTCATTGAAAGAACTTCATGCATTTGTATTATGCTCCATTTGTTCTCATTTGTATAAAATAAATCATCTGTGCTTCACTCAATGAAGCAGATTTGTTTCAAGAATTTTCTGACACATGTATTTTAAATCTTTTATTATGTGTAATATTTTCATTTTTGAATTTATACCATCATTTCACTAGTTTCGTAATGAATTCTGTCTGTTATTCCATAAGGAATATTATTTATATCATTGTTAAAGTCAACTACTGTTGTTTATTACAGTTTTTTCATTTTTAAAAATTTATTTCTGTGTCCTGAATGCTGCTATATCTGCCTTGTAAAATATTGATTTTTAATAAATTTCATTTATATCACTTTTTTACCAATGATTATTTATATGATTTACACTGGAAAAAGTGGTTTCTTTTTATTTACTTATATACACTGCCAAAGTAGCATATTCTTAATATGTATTTCTTTCATTATCTGTGCTTATATGGCCGATTTCCTCTAACCATCTCTCATAGTAATCTTAGACAAGATGATGCTTTTTAGTTTATATCTGGCACAGAGTAATGCCATAATAATAAGCAACAAAGTTATTTAAATATGAATTAACTGACCTAATTTTATCACCCTAATGCCTTCAAATTTCTTCAAAATATACTCTTTTTGGGGGAGGTTCAAAATTTCAATTACGTCTTTGAAAGTGGTTAGGATGAATTATTTATTGGGTGTCCATAATTTATTCACCAAATGAAGACATGTTTTAAATAATGTGTCTTTAAGAGATACAGAAAAAAAAAAAAGACCGACAATATTATTTAACACTTCAAAGAATTTTATATTAATACACTTCAATGTGAGCTCGGAGAATATAAAGTCTGTTCTTGATTTCCCTCCAGGGGTTATTCAACATCTGCGTAGCAATGGCTGTTTCTGAGTCAGTTTGATTTTTTAATTCTTCAGTGCTGTGAATCTCAGCAGAAACTTGATTCTTCAGGTATCCCCAGAAAGGGAATTCGAGTGGTGTGACATCTAGAGAATGGGATGGCCGTGAAATTTTCCACCACTACTAATCCAACAATAATGGGAATGCTTCATCAAAGAAGACATTTATATATTGTATAGCCCAATGACATGGGCCCCATCCTGCTGGAAAAAATGTGTAGGTGCATTTCTTCTAATTGTACTGCTGAAAACAATCTTAGCATATAAAATAATCATCTGAATTAATTGATGACCATGAGGAAAGAAGGGACCAACCAATTTGTTATGAGTCAGTGTGCATCAAATGTTAACTTAAGGGCTACCTCTTTCGGTTTTCTGTTACAAAATGCAGACTTTCTGCCAACTAAATCCTGCAGTTATGTCAGTTAACCTCTCCTCAAACATGAAATGTTGCTACATCATTGAATATGATTTTCTGAAGAAATTGATTATCATTATTGATATGATCAAGAATTTCTATGGAAATTCCTTGTGAACGACTCTATCGTTAGGATTGATTAGTTGATAAATCTGCAATTTATACACAATTTCAGCCTTTCATGAACAGTCGATTTGGGAATTCCTATTTGCAGGGTAACACACATGGATTTACTGGGCCTGCACACAAACACATCTTAAATGGCAGAATTATTTTGATCAGTCATGCTTGATGCATTTCCTCTATGCAAAGCATGTCCACTCTCCAGAAACTGTTTTACCTATCTTTTAATTAATTGTTCTGTTGGTGGAGGTTTATTAAATTCATGTCGGAATCGTCTCTAACCTGTTTTCAGAGATTTCGTTTCCCATAGCCAGAGAATGCACATTGGTTTTTCAATACATCAGCCATTTTGTCTGTAAACAAACAAATCCGTTGCCATTCTCTAAAATTAGAATAAATGAAATTCCTTGAACTAAAGATTATATTGATACAAATTATTTCCCTTAACTTCATACAGTTATATTTCAATATATTTAATTTGGGAGTAAAAAAAATCATTGTCGTATTTTTTATAATTTTCAGTTCATTATCACTTAACATTCAGAATAAGGCATCCAATGAAAATCATTGGCATTGGTTTCAAATAATAGTGCTTTGATGCAAATCAGCATTTAAAATTTTATAAATATTATCTACATTGATTTTAACATTGCAAGACGTCAAAAAGGTATATGAAGCTGTGCATTCAAAAGGTGTAACTGTAAATCTACAGTTATAATAGAATGATTACCATCGAAGTCTCACGAATGGGCTGGAACTTAGCAGTTTGCATATGTGTAAAATAAATACCAAGCAATTTCCTTTAGGAATCCTATCCCGAACTCATCCCTTTCTTTAGACAAAAAGTCATTGTATGCCTTCTGGTTCTGAATTAACCAGATGTTAATAGAAGGATTATTATTTTCCTTACAGCAGACTTGGGGTATTTTTAAAAACATTTTAGAAATATAAAAACTTAGCTTAGAAATTAGAAGTACGCTGTTTCGGTTTAGCGCTCTTTTATTTCAACCCGGGAATTCCACGAAATCGCTCGCAGCATATGGGGATTCCCCGAAATATTATGCAGCAATAGGTTTCAAATACATATTTGAAAGAGTGTACTTGTATTTCTTGTTTGGTGCGGTATTGTACAGACATGTTTTGAAGGGGTAAATGTGGAAGATGTCGAAGAAATAATTCAAGAAGCAGCGGCTAGTCTTTCTAATGATGAGCTCAAGGAATTAACTGAACAAGAAGAAAACAAAAATCTTGACAGCAGTGATTCAGAAGAAGAGCAAAAAGAACTTTTGATGGCGTTTGTAAAAAGGAGTTTGTCTACCATAACTGAAATAATGGATCAATTCATTGAAAATGATCCGAATTTTGACAGGAGCTCAAAAGTAAGGCGTGGTGTTAGAGATGCTCTATCCGTTTATGAAGAACTTTTAAGAGAACAACGCAAAAGAAAAAGGCAAACAACATTAGATGCTTTTGTCACAAAAAGGCAGAACACTGAAAACGTGGAAGGCTAACTAAATATGACTGACTTAGAATTTTATTTGTTTTTTTTTTAAGAATATTCGTTTTGTTATTTATATTTTGTTTTTATTTTTGCAAGAAATAATAATGTGGTATTAATTTGGGCTTTAAGAAATAAATGTTTGGTTTTATTTTTATTAAAAAAACATACTTTTTAAATTTAATACCTAACCAATTTCCTAGCCATCTTCCCCTAACCCCAATATTTACATGTAAAGATAGCCTCGTTTAGTGCTGTTTCGCATTACGCTCTACTTTGATGGAACGTATCCCCCGCGTTAAGCGGTGTCTTACTGTATAATCAACATAGTTTGAAGAAAAACTAAAAAGGAAAGTTTAATAAATCAGATTACCAACAATGAATTAAGTGTTAATTTGTTTACCGCTGGAGATAAATGCAATGATAAAAAATCTTGAGCTAATAATCAAAGAATTGTATAATAATATTTTTAAGCTTTTTACAACTTTTAGAAACTACTCTAACTGAAAATAAAAGAATAATTCGCATCCGACCTTAAATCATCGTTTTTCATTTATAAATAATTGCAACATGTATTTTCCCTAGGATTATGAAAAGAAAATTGTATTAGAAATCCGTTTTGTTCAAATGCACCTGAAATTTTATCTCGTGGGAGGAAAAATAGTAATAACTGATAGAAATTTCCTATGATCCAACTCTAACTGAAGATTTTAAAAATAACACCATTGTTAACTTTTGGCTGAACCTAAAAATAGAATTTAAAGGCATTTCAAATAAAGTTATTAAATTGTTATTGCCTTTTTTGCACAACCTGTTTATGTGAACAATGATATTCATCCATGTTACATTAGAAAAATAAATACAGAACAAAGTCAAAAGTGGATACTAAAACTAAGTGAAATAAGACCATCTAAAGAAATTGACCTCTCTTAAACAGGCCCAAATCTTGCCCTAAATTTTAGAATTATTTTAGAAGTATTATAACTTAAATTTTGATAATGAAAATGGTAACCAATATTTAGTCTAACATTTTTATGTGCATGTATTTAATACAAATAGCCAATAAGTTACGCAAATGACAAAAATGTACTTTTTTTAATATTTCTATTGAGAAACTGAAAAATGATCATTGTAAAATGCAGTGGTGGTGTTAAAAGTTTTTCTTTAGATGGTACGAGTTTGTCAAAAGATTGAAAACTGCTGATTTAGATGATGCAAATACTAAGATTGAAAACTGCTGATTTAGATGATGCAAATACTAAAATTGAAAACTGCTGATTTAGATGATGCAAATACTAAGATTGAAAACTGCTGATTTAGATGATGCAAATACCAACATTGAAAACTGCTGATTTAGATGATGCAAATGCTGCAAAAATTTCATCAAAACTATCTAGTTCTAAAAAAACATTATTTCTGGATACTAAAGCAGTAATAAGTTTAGATTTATCAAAGATAATTCATGAATACAGTTTAGTTCAATCATAAAAAAATTTGGAACATTCATCAAGAATAGTTTAATGTTGACAGTTACTACTGATAGTGGTGAAAAAAGTTTCAACAAAATAAAAATTATGTAATATCTTTATCAAGGAAAACTTTCAAGCATGGCTATTCTTTTTGTAGAACATTAATGAAGGAATAAAACCAATTTTGAGAAAAAAAATATTATTGATGATTTTGCTGCATTAAAAGCAAGAAAATTAAATTAGAAGAAAATGCTTGAAAATCAGGGCAACTCACTTTACATTAACCACTTAGCAGTTTTGCCCATATCTTACACAAGTAATGCTATTTGTGCACATTGTGTGTCATTTTCCCATCTGTGGTATGAGCATCACATTTTCAAAACTCACATTTCTGATTATCAAGTAAAATTTATTATAGTTTTGATTCACAGATGGCATTACTGATTTGTAGAACAAACTTTTTTTCTCCTTTTACACTTTTATTTGTGAAACATGTGCTTCATTTGGGTACTGCATGTAACAGTTCAAGAATGTTCTATTTAAGTAAGCTTTGAAGAAAATAATTATACTTTTATTAGGTTATCAATAAAAATTAATAACTGAGCTTTCAAGTTTTATGTTATGTAGTTGAGATTCTTAAATTTTTGTGTGAACAAAAAATGGAAGATTCTGACAACACTAGTAGTGACTGTGGAAAGAATAAGATATTATAGCCACAACTGTAACATGAGACTTTGTATTGTACCATTTTAAAATATATCGAGTTGAAATAATTTGTAGAAATTTCATGGTGTGTATTACATACGAAATGTCAAGTTATGAAAAATGAGTTTATTATTCATACCATCCTGTGAAAATTAAAGGGGTAGTGATAATTTTTAAACTGTGTATACTCTCAGACTATTAGTATTTCTTTTATCAAAATAATGGAAAATATGCAGATGCTGAATTTGTGCGTTCTTTCAAGGTATGACTGACTGCAAGATGCTTTAATGCCTGTGCATTCACCCTCAGGTAATAAATACTCTCTACAAATATTCTAAATGCTTTAGTACACTGCGCAAAAAAAAAGGGGGGACAGTTCTATATCTCCCATTCTACTGTGCCGATTGACGAAATTCAACTTGCGTTTTCATGTCTCGAAAGCACAACTTAGGATATGTATTAGATTTATATACAGCATTGTTCTAATATAGGTATTTTGACACAAAATTGAAATTTTTCTGAAATGACATGCCATAGGATATGCATTAGATTTATATATAGCATTGTTCTAATATAGGTATTTTGACACAAAATTGAACTTTTTCTGAAATGATATGTCAATTATTTTCCATATTTTAATTCTACGACTCAAATTACACCAAACTACTAAGTTTTGTAAAAATCGCACGAGTAGTTTTTAAAAAATTAGCTCTTAAAACTTTAGTTCCTCAATGTAAATTGAGTTTTGTATATATTTATTAATCTCTCTTTTTTTTATTAAATTTATTTGATTCTTCCTTTCACATTTCAAAATTCAGGTTCATTCCAAATAAAGTTCACCCATTTTTTATGATTTATTTTTAAAATTTGTATTTTTAAATAACTTTTATAAATTTTTCAAAAAAATTTTTGAATTATAAACTATAAAATTTTTACCATCATCTTAATGTAGACATACTTCTAAACATACCTTCAAAAAATTAGCTTTTTATTCATAATTTCCAAAGATATACGTGAATTTATATATTGGCACATTTTGAAATTTGGCATATTTGTATTTGTTGAAAGCAATGAAACATCAAATGTGGATTAGACACTTTGTTAAGGTATTTGAAAGTAGGAACGATGTGTCTTTTTTCCCGCTCATGCACAATGTAAAAAGGCAGAAACGAGGTGCCTTTTTTTCCGCTCCAGCATAGTGGAAGGGAGGAAAATAGGTTGCCATATATTACGAAGTTCGCCAGATGAATTATTTTTTGCGCAAACTGAAAAAATTGTGTCAAGATCAATTTTTGAATTTCTCCATAAATTTTGCACCAAATTTTACAAAATTTAATATCTAGGCATAATTGAGTCGTAGAATTGAAATTTGGAAAAAAATTGGTATGTTATTTCAGGAAAAGTCCGATTTTGTGTCAAAATACCTATGTTAGAACAATAATATATATATATAAATCTAATATATATTCTAAGTTGCGCTTTCAAGACATGAAAAAAGCAATTGAATTTTGTCAATCGGCCGAGTATAACGGGAGATATAGAACTGTCCCCCCTTTTTTTTTTTTGGTGCAGTGTACGTATTTGCAGAGTCTTGCGTACAGCAGGTTCTAGTTTCAATTGTACAGAAAACCAATGCCGAAACAAATCATTTAGCCACAGTTCAGTTTAGACTAAACTAGTATTTTTAGTATAAAATATTTGCAACAAAGTAGTGAACTCATATTTTATCTTTTTATGTATTTATTTATATTATTTTTACCTCTGAACCCTTTTTATCTATGAAAATTTTAAACTCTAATTTAAATCACTGTGCTGCCGCCGTTTGTAGGCTCTCTGCAATTGATACCATTATCAAAGAAACACCAGACGTTATTACTTTACAAGAGCCCTATTATAAATTCAAAATAAAATTGTGCATGCTCTGAGGACTTGGAGAAATGCGCATGCAGAAATGGATAGAACCGCTGTCATTATTACTAAAAAATAATTTGAATTTGTAGTGGACATAGTACACGATTGTACTGTGGCCGTTTCCACGTCTGATGATCAAAATAATTTTGGTATTATTTCGGTTTATTTCTCACCAGCGGAGGATTTGAATGCACATTTATATGCTTTAGAAAACGTTTTAAAATAGTACGATTTTAATTTTATAATATTAGGTGATTTTAATTCTAAAAATTTTAATTGGGGTGCTATGGCACTGGACCAAAGAGGTATTTTAGTATATGATTTTATTATGGTTCATGATTTGAAACTTTTCAACAAAGATGACTCACCTCCGACTTTCTCCTCCCCGGTGGGAATTGGTTGGACCGATTTGGCATTAGTGTTATCAAGTATAGATTTTAGCTCTGTGGAAATGAATATTTTAGATGAACCTACCCTGGGTGGCCATAGATATATTTATGTTGATTTAAATGCTATAAAAATTAATAATTTATACAAATTCTCTTATTCTTACAATTCGTTTAGAACGAAAAAATTTGTCAACAAACTGAAAATAGACATTATGAAACTTGAAAATGAACTAGTGACCGTTAGAGATGGAGACAGTTTGAATAATGTGATCCTCAAGCTGGAAAAAAAGATTAAAATAAACATGGATAAATTTTTAAGACATAAAATAAAGAATGGGTGTCAGAGGACAACCTGGTGGACCCCTGAATTAGATATTTTAAGATGTAAGACAAAAGCTGCAAGAAAATGTTCTCAGATGAAGTGTCTGGACGTGGAGACAAGATTACAAAGGAAAATTAATTACAAAAAGAGTTTTAGTGAAATTTAAAACAGCAATTAAAAAGACAAAAAGAGACTTTCGAAATTATTTGTTCAATAAAAACAAGATTTATTATGACAAGTTTTATAAATATGCCACAAATAAAGGAAAGGAAAACATTATTTTATATAGAGATAATTGTAGTGTATCCACGTCTGCCATGGAATGTTATGATGAGTTGATTAAAGACTTCCTAAGGCTGGATTATTATTCTAATTATCCTGATTATCAAAATATTTTTATGGAAGACGAGGAGGTAGAGTGGGTGTTTACTTATGAAGAGATATTTGATGTTATTTCTAGCCTCAGAGATGGCACTGCCCCTGGACTCAATTGAATCGGGACTACTTGGAAAATTCGCCTCTTTTTATAAATTACTTTAGAACAAATGTATGGTTTTTACCGACTTTTCCTAATATTTCGAAAATTGATTCTTGTTCCTAAATCTACAGGTGGACATAGACCCATCTGCTTATTCAAGATCCATGCAAAAATCCTAGATAAACTCAACAGAAAAAGACTTGAGCATTTTTTAACGAAAAATAATATTATCAGTTCAAATCAGTATGGCTTTCGAAAGAATATGTCTACTGATCTAGCATTATACAATGTGATCGAACAAGTCAGAGAAAAGCGACAAAGTTAACATGTGGTCCTGGTTTCCTTCGCTGTCCGAGGGGCATTTGACTCTATTAGCTGGTTCCCCCTACTATTTATATTCAAAGAAATTGGCATCTCAAAAGAGCTATTTGATATAATTAAAAGTTATCTGGAGAATAGAAAATTAATTTTTCCGGGCAATTTTAATACAATTAATCTTCATTATAAAATTGGAAAAGGCTGTCCCCAGGGCTCATGTAGTGCTCCCCTGTTCTGGAACTTCATAGCAAATAAATTACTGCAAGAAAATGTACCTGATATGAATATTACCTGTTATGCAAATGATATTATGGTAACTATTACAGGAGACTCCCTTGGAAAAATAGAGGCTACTTTTAAACTGCTTGAAAATGCTTTTAAGAAATGGAGTACTGAGCAAAATACACAATTTAATATTGAAGAAACAAATGGTATGTTTTTCCCTAGGGGAGGGGAAAGGAGAAATGTTAGAACCCCCAGATTGAAATATGATCAAAAAAGAATAAAATTTGTGGATACGTTTAAATACCTGGGTGTAGTGATCAATGATAAGTTAAATTTTATAGAGCATTTTAAGTCAATACAATGAAAGATAGAAAAATTTTTTAATTATTATAAAAATACTTTTACTCTGATCACTCTTTCTGACAAAAGCTCTACCTCTGAGGGATATTTACAAAAATGTTATTATATCGAAAATTCTTTATGGTATTGGCGCATGGGGTGATCGAGCAGGGAAGCTGGTCAAGACAAGGAAGAAATTAGACTCATTGCAGAGGGCCTGACACTTGCAATTACAAGATCATTTAGAACAGTCCCGACAGAAGTTGTGTGCTTACTGGTTGGTGTACCACCTCTCTCACTACAATTTAAATTTACTTATGACAAATTTTGTCTGAAATATAATATAAAACAGAAAATAGTGTATGAAGATAAAAGCAATTACCAGCGAGGCTTTTTTAGAACATGATCTGAGTTCAAGCCATCCTAGTGAATATAACAGTATATCCTACAATAAAGACTATATTTCAACTAAACAAACTGAAATTTATATAGATGGATCAGGGTTTGCGGAGAGTGTCGGCTGTGCCTTTGTTGTATTTTTCCATGGTATTGAAATTGATTATAAAACGTTTACTTTAAAACCAAGAAATTCAGTTTATCAAGCAGAATTGTTGGGAATTAAAATGGCTTTATCCTGGATCAAGAAATTATTATTATTAATAATTTATACTCAGATGCCTTATCTGCTCTTGTGGCACTCTCCTGCCCCTTTCAAAAGAATAATATTGTTAATGAAATTAAGCATATATATTTAGAACTACGAAAGAAGCATATTTTGGATTTACATTGGATCAAAGCTCAGACTGGTCATTATGGGAATGAGCAGATGCTCTAGCGAAAGATGTCGCCCTGGAGGTTAGGGCCGAAAAGGTTTCTATTCAAAATTCTAAAAAGAAGACATTTACTATAATATATGACAAGCTTTTTAGAGAATGGAAAAATTTGGGGGATCTCTCTGAAAGAAACTAAAATGTTTAAAAATTAACAAAAAAATGCGAATTTTAGGAGATGTTAATCAAATTCTCACTGTACATGGAAACTTCCCTGCTTATGTTAAAAAGGTTCCACCTCCAGGAAAATGATATATGTAAAGTTTGTAATAAATTCGGTGATTGAAAGCATTTCGTCGAGGACTGTTGCCTGATTGGAAGTGTGAGAGGAAAATATAAATTCAGTGGCGTAGCAAGCATAACTGGCGCCCGGGGCAAAATACCTTTTTGGCGCCCCCCCCCACAGAAAACTTTCAGTATATAATGTATAAAATATATTCGTAATAAGAAAATAATGCAAATAATAATAAAATGCTGAATCTTCCATAAAATACTCAAAAATATATTAAAAATAGACACTACCTAACTACACTAGCCTTGGGTTCGGAAATGCATCTGTGTCCGCAAAAAAAATCAGACATACGATGATCTAGAACTAGTTAAAAAGCTGTTATTTATTTTACATATTTGTATAAGTGTTTTTAAAAAGTACAACTTTTAAACAATTAAAAGTTTAATATACATTATAGATAAATATATATGTGGCAACTTGCCTACTACAACTCAACTCTGCCAGTCTGGTAACCCATAGCAACCAAAAACAAAATAATATTTATTCTATTCAATTGTTATAATTATTTAACGATCTGTCTCAAAAAATTGTACTACCATAATTGGTGACCCGTATTTATTACGAATAGCAATCTTCAATATTGCACGAATATGGAGTTTATGTGTCAAAATTCACCAGTAAGTTATCCAGTGTGATGAGATGCAAGTAAGACATTTCACCTGTGATTTCAAGCGTTGTGCCGCATTCCGATGAGTCAACATATTTCTGTCATAATTTCAGCGGATATATGTATCGCCTGCTGCATTTGAGCCTCCAACTTCTCTGATTTCAAGGCGCTAACGGGCTGGCTGCATGGGCGTTTTCGTGGTTTTCCCCATGTGTAACGTGTATACGAGCCAGTTTCCCTTAGAAAGTCCTCCACGAAGGCATCCCTCCTCTTAGGCAGATAGCCCTAGTGTGCTTTGCCATAATTAAATACACCAAACACACCAAACTCTGATTTCAAGTACCAAGAAACTGTGTCACTATATACATATTGATTATTTTTCTATACATATTATTATTGTGCATATTTGATTCATCTAAAGTGGTTGACAACGATGCTGCTTCACAATTGGGGTGAGTGGCAGTTAAGCCACCGCCTTTTTGTCCCCGAGACCCATTGTTATGGTTCATTCAATTGGATGCGCAGTTTAAATTGAGTTACATTACTGCCGACGAAACTCAATTTTATACAGCGATCGCCGCGTTAGAATCAGAGGTACTGCAAACAGCTCGTGAAATAATTTTGAATCCACCGGCGACGGACAAATACAAATCTTTAAAAAAAATTAATTTCTGTTTATGAAGAATCCGAGGCAGTTAAAATCAAGCAGCTGTTCCACGATTTACAGTTGAGTGATATAAGGCCTTCTTAGTTGCTGTCTAAAATGTCAGACTTAGTCGCCGTAACCTAACGGATAACATTCTTAAAACATTATGGATGAATAGACTCCCACCTAACATGCAAATCATTTTAGCGGCCAGTAGCGAGCCACTTAAAAATCTTCCCGAAATAGCTGATAAAATTCACGAACTGGCCATCCCTGCGCAAATAGACGCAGTGCAGGCTCCTGGTCCAGGTATTATGGCGTTAGAGGCTCAAATTGATGATTTGTCCAAACAGGTTGCTCAGTAGCCATCCAAGTTGAACCTTTTCACCGCAACCTCTCCACATCACTAGTCGAAATACACGTCCTAACCCACAAAGGAAACGTTATGAAAGCCCTCCTCCGGGTATTTCTTTTTTACCACCACAAATTTGGAAACAAGGCAAACAAATGACACCCACCGTGTGACCCACCGTGCCAACAAATGCCACCCACCGTGACCAGGGAAACGAGAAGGGCCGTTGCTCGAAGTCATGAATGACAGCGGCCGGAATTTTGCACGCCTTTCCGTCATCGAAAAGAATTCGGGCTTAAGGTTTCTTGTAGGCACCAGGGCTGATGTTTCTGTCGTTTCACCACATTTTCACGAACAAAAGCGCCTTATGAAGTTACAGCTTTATATAGCAAATGGAACTTCTATTCAAACTTCTGGTGAACGCCTGATATCTGTTGATTTAGGATTGCGCCGCAACTTCCAATGGCAATTCATTATTGCTACTGTCCTATTATTGACGCAGACTTTTTACATAAATTTTCTTTGCTTGTTGATATTAAGAATCGCCGTTTGATATTTTCCATAACCAATTTAACTTATCCGGGAGTAATTCGCAATAGTGAAGATTTGAGCATTAAACTGATTTCGGGTAACTCCCCATGGCATCAACTTCTCAGAGAATTCCCTACAATCACTCGCACAGTTATGGGTATTTCCGAACCCAAGAACGATATTATATTGAAACTAACGGACCTCCAATTGCCGCTAAACCTAGACGCTTCCCTCCGGACAAGCTTAAAGCCGCCAAAGAGGAATTTTAATATATGATGGAACAGGGAATTTGCCGCCTTTTAAAAAGTTCATGGGCCAGTCCGCTCCATCTCGTTCGGAAACGAAATGGTAAGTGGCGGTTATCGCCTGTTAAATGCAGCTACAATTTCTCATCGTTACCCAATCCCGCGCATTCAAAACTGTATGCAAGTTTTAGAGGGAAAAGCTATTTTCAAAACCCTTGATCTTGAGCGGGCGTATCACCAAATGCCCGTTAACCCAGCTGATAGTCCCAGCTGTTAACCCAGCTGAAACTGCGGTTATTACGCCTTTTGGACTATTTGAGTTTCCGGTCATGATTTTCGACTTATGCAGTGCTGCTCAAACGTTCCAACGCTTCATGAATCAGGTGTTAATCAGCCTCTACTTTCGTGTACTTTATTTTGATGACGTCTTAATCGCCTCCTCTTCAGAGCAAGAACACCTATCACATTTGAGAACAGTTTTTGAACGTTTTCAAAGGTACGGTGTCAGTCTTAATCCTTCCAAATGCGTTTCTGGCCAACCAAGAGTATACTTTCTTGGTCATGAAATTTCCGCTGATGGCGTTCGACCCCTTCCAGAGTCACCGCTTTCCGCTATATGCCCGAACCATCTACAGTGAAGAACTTAAGAAGATTTCTTGCTATGCTCAATTTTTATCGACGTTTCTTACCTCATGCAGTAACCATGCAAACACCTCTAAATTCTTTTTTGGTTGGAAGCAAGAAAAACGATAAACGTGTTATAACCTGGACCGCAGAATCTTGCGAAGCATTCCAAAAATGCAAAAATTATTTAATTTCGGCAACAAATTTGCAGTATCCTTTCGCATCTAAACCATTATCACTCTACGTTTATTAGGTATTTCTCCCGCTTTCCTAGTGTGCCTTCATGATATGGTGGTTCTGCACGCTGGGCCGGTACTCCAGAGGTCCGCGGTTCGATTCCCGGCGAAGGCGGTTGCTAATCTTTCAATCTCTCTTGCTTCCAAATATCCTAATGTCTCTACAGTGGCGCTCGAACTAAAAGGATGAGGATTCTCCACACCCAGGATTTGGCGTTGGGGTTCCATGAAAACACCAGTCGCCCTTTAAAAAGGCTTATGCTTTATGCTTTTCAACAGGATAAAACTTCTCCTCGTCAAATGAGACACCTAGACTTCATAGGGCAGTTTTCAACAGCTATCCGTTATATTGAGGGTTCGCAGAATATTGTTGCAGACACCTTGTCTCGTATTGAAGAACTAGCCGTTCCTTCGCCAATAAAGTTTGCTGCCCTTGCGGATGAATAACACCGGGATTCAGAACTACAAACCCTCTTGAAAAGCAAATCTTCCACCAATCTCAACTTGCAGCCTATGCAGCTGTCACCTGGAAAATCACTTTATTGTGATGTTCCGGATTGAAGATTTCGACCTTATGTTCCCTCCGGATTTCACCATGCCATTTTTAGTTAGTGACATCGTCTGTCACATCCTGGCATCAAGGCTTCGAAAAAAAAAATGATACAGCAACGTTTCGTATGGCCTAGCATGCAAAAGGACATAGCCAACTAGACACGTTCGTGCTTGGAGTGCCAAAGATCTATAATTGTCAGACACACCACCAGCCAACTTAAAAATTTTAATTTGCCCTCATCTCCCTTCAATCACGTGCACCTCGACTTGGTCGGGCACTTATATTTATTAATAATAATATAATATATGAATACAATTAATTACTATGTATACATTTTTCTTACCTTGGATGAAGCAAATTACTATTTACTTCATCAAAGTCGATCCTTTCAAATTTTTCTCTTTCCACACTTAAAAATGCTAGATGACTTAGGGGATCTTGTCCCATCGTTGATTGTAAATATGTGAAAATTTATTTAATAATTTTAGCACCGCTCATAATTAGCATTTGATAATGAAATAGTAAGTAGTATTTGAAGTGCGACTCTTAGGCTTGGAAAAACATTTTCTCTATAGATTTGTAGTGGAGTTTTAGGTTCCGTTTCTTTTCTACTGCGGAGTAACGTCATACAGTCATATTCACTGCTCAAAACAATTAGGGGATATTGTGGGTTCGGTATGAAATAACCATATAATCGACAACCTTTTTGAAGAAAAGGAAATAGAAGAGATTATAAAGGAAAATTATAACGTTTACAAAGTTGGGAATATGCAAATTTAGTCTGTGAAGTCTAAAACTATGCGCTTTAGATAAGAAGTGAGAAGCGACCTGCAGTATTCCTTTTGTAATAGGAGATTAAAAACAATTGACATGCGTTGAATGCTTCGTAGCAGTGAATATACGATGTCTCAGCAAGATGACATAGTTGAATCGGTAGCCAGGAAGGCCATCAGTCGTTTACAGGAGAGTCAAACGCAATCCATTGTAACGGAAGCGTTAGGATTTTCCTAAAATGTCATTTCCAGATTATGGAATCGGATTTTAGAAACTGGATATGTTTGAGAAATCGTTTTAAAATAAAAGCAGAACATATACGTGCATTTCGTTTAAAAAAATATTAATATATCTCTACTTTGGAGAAATAAAGTGGTCAGGAAGAACGTTTTGGTTGATGTACTGCAAACATTTTATTACACATTTTATCAGACAAATCAAGAAAATAAATAATTAATTATATATAATTAATTACAATAGTTATTAAGTTTAAATATATTTTACAGAAATCGATCAAAATAAAAACTGAAATTTTCCGGAAAATCTTGTTTGGAGACCATTTGGCGCCCCTCTACGAGCGGCGCCCGGGGCATCATGCACCCCCATGCCCCCCTCTCGCTACGCCACTGTATAAATTTGCGAAGTTTGAGGATTTATTTAGTAACTATAAATTGTTTAGAAAATTTGCAAGAGATATCATGCAAACTGTGAATGAGAATAAGAATATTGGTATCGATATATAACAAAGTAAAAAATCATACTGAAAACGGAAATAATTGAAGTAACTTATAAATTTAAGATGAATTTTGATAATATAAAGAAGATTTGAATAATAATAACTTAACTTAAAGTAAAACTTATAAAGATTTTAAACTTCGGAAAAAACACAGAAATGGAAATGACACTTTTGTATACTATTTCACCGAGAGTGTCTGGAATGTATGTAGCTCTTTACTTTTTTTTTTTTCTTTGTTTTAGCTTTTATGTTCGTTTTGTGCAATTGTATGATCTGAACTCATTACCAGATGTTTTATTAAGTTTTATGTTCTGTTGTGCTAACCTTTTTTTTTTTTTTTTTTTTGTTATGCTTTGTGGCTTGGCCTGTCTCCTCATAGCCATAAAAACCAGTGCAGAACACATATCGCCACATTTGGTGATCTTAGGGCGCATATAAGAGTAGAGCCCATTTTTTTTTACCAATTAAAATTACTGAAATATTAATAAGCATATTGGCTTGCATTATTGTTAAATATTATATTTTTAATTTGAATCATTACATTACTGTTAAACAAAACATATGGTATGGCTTATAGGACTAGTACACATATTACAACTGCCCTCTTAGGTACAGAAGTTCAAAACAGCAGTACAGAAATAATTGTCACCATTAAACATTGTTTCAGGTCATGTATTTCTAAATAATTGCTAAACAAAACATGGTATGGCTTACAAAACTAGCATACATAATAAATTTGCCCTCTTAATGTAAGAAAACAGCAGCACAAAAATAATTATCATAATATTATTTCAGAACATACATTTCTAAGCAACTGCTAAATAAAACATGGGCTAATCTTTGGAATATGGTAACAGGTAGTTTGGCGACATTTTGGTAAGGCGATAAAGGTTACTAGCTAGGACTTTAGCAGTGTACATGGACAAAGTCAAGAGTGTGCGCAATGCCATTTTTGTGTAATTCTGGGATGTTTTTCTAAGTGAAAATAGGTCGATGTGTACATGGATACCACGTATGTGCAATTCTTAAAAACACGGCAAGCAGTTTGCGATTCTGCACTTTCTCCCAATTTCGTACCTAATCTTCGTCATGATTAAGCACTTTTGTTCCATAAAAGTTCTAGCATAAGTGTAATTCGGCTAGCAGATTGTTGGGAAAAAATGTTCAAGGGAAAAAAAAAAACATGCCTTTACTTCGTGAAAACAAAATGGCATCCAAACAAAAACTAGTAGGTTCCTGTAGCAGGATTCTCGCCAAAAAATCGCCAAGTTACCATAATCCAAAGATTAGACATTACATTAATTTTCTTTTCCCTCTAAATTATCTATTATAAAAGTCGCCACAAAATAATCTGTGACTGGAACTGTGTACTTCTTAGATTATAGCTAAAGTCCTAGATAGTAACCTTTATCGCCTCACCAAAATGTCGCCATACTACCTGTTACCATATTCCAAAGATTAGCCAAAACATGCACACACATTACATTTGCTTTCTTATGCACAAAAGTTCTAAAGAGGAGAAGAAAAATAATTGTTATAATATATTTTTAATCCAATATTTATCTTTGACAGATGCAACCAACATGAACTAGTAAGCTGTACAAGTGAATATTTAATTATCATGAATATTATCATTCTGAATATTTACAAAACTTATCAACAATTAACAAAATCACCCTGAAGATAATTAAGCTTTAAACTATTGGTTGATCTTTACAATATGGTAACTGGTAGTTTGGCGACATTTTGGAGGCGATAAAGGTTACTACCTGGTACTTTGGTAATAATGTGAGCAGTACTCAGTTCCGATTACGCATTATTTTGTGTGAGGGAAATGAGAGATCATGGGATATGTCATGTGATATTAATGGACGAATTACGGTTCTTTAATCGGAAAAGGGAGGAAATCGGGGAAAAAATCTGGAAATTTTGTATTTGACTTTATTCTGTGTTGTGTGAAACAGTGTTTGTGAATTTTTGGATCCCATGGCCGTAACTAAAGTGAATTCGAAATGGGTATTTATATATGTATTAATTTAATGTATGTGCTCATTTATATTTTAAGTAGTGTTTTTGAATTTAATTATACTTTAATTAAATGATAGTTATTTTGTGAATTTTATGTTTGTAGGAATTTGGTATACGTTTTAGTTGAAGTAAACGTGCATGGAAATAATTTAAAAATCTGACAATAAGTATTTGTAATGGTTCCGGTATGAATTCGTTGGTGACGTGTATAATGTAATAGATGATTTAGAGGTAAAAGTTTTTGGATATTTTATTTATTTTATATGTGGAAATGTTCATTACTTTTTCGCGATCAGGTAATTTCATATATGTTCTTTTTACCGGGTTTAAAGATTGAGAAAATTGTCATGTATTTTCGTGAAATTTTTCTAATTTATGAGAAAAAAGCAGTGTACATGGATATAGTGAAGAGTGTGCGCAATGCCATTTTTGTGCAATTCTGGGATGTTTTTTTAAGTAAAAATAAGTCGGCGTGTACATGGTTTATGTGTATGTGTTATTTTGAAAAACGCGTAAGGAGTATGGTATTGTGCACTTTTTCCCAATTTTGCAGTGAATATTTGTCATGATTAAGCAGTTTTGTTAGATAAAATTTCTAGCATAAGTGTAATTCGGCTAGTAGATTGTTGGAAGAAGTGTTCAGTAGATAAAAAGAAAAGAAACATGTCTTTACTTCGTGAAGACAAAATGGGGGCGGGAAAAAAATAGAGGGTTGCTGTAGGAGAGTTGGTCGCCAAATGTTTGCCAAAAAAACGCCAAGTTACCATAATGTAAAGATCAACCAAACTATTTTATATGTTCACAGTTTCATGCAATTAATTTCAACAAAATAGCTGACACAAAAAAAGGAGTTTCCTTATTTCTAATATAATAATCATGCCACCTGTTTAATAACTTGATATTTCTGGCTTCAAATATGAAAGGTACTCTAGGAACCCAGTTGACATAATAAAAGCGAAATTCTGAATTTTCTAATTACATGATTATGTTAATTTGTTTGAAAACTGTTTTCTGTTATTGGCTTATCTTAATATCTCTGCCAAAGGTAATATATAATTAATCAAGTAAACCAATGGCAGGAAAATGCTCATTGTACCAGCCTTTTTGACATATTCTACTAAATTTATATTAGGAGATAATATAATTTCTTTAGTAAATTAATCTCTATATAGATATACAGATATACCAATGTAAACTTAAGTAATTTATGAAATTCGGGTTTTATTTAACATTAATATCCAATTTTTAAAAAAGGCTAAATACCTTTTGAAAATCAAATGGTAGATTTTCCAAGAATGAACATTTAGTTAATCACCATGCAATAGGATCAGTCTAACTATTAATCACTGGACACTTACAATCTATAAATGAATAAAGAACTGTGATGAACTGATTTCTTTGATTTTCAAAAATCATTCTGAAGATGATCAAGTTTTACATTAATGGATGAAAGCTTATAAACTTTCTGCACTTTTGGAGCTCTTTCTTCTTTATTAATTGTTAAATTGGTAAAGTTTTCAGTCTCTGATGTTGCAGACTCAGAAGACTCGGTATGAGGAAAGCGCCTACTGCGTTTCCGTGTCGGCTTGGAAAACATTATTTTCCCTTCATTCTGACTTTTTTCACCGTCGTTATTATTTTCATGCCTTTTACGCAATTCATTTAGAAATTGTACAGCTACAGCAGCATTTGTGGCATCGGATGTAATAGGTACGTCTGCTAGAGAATAGTAGGTCCACTTTTGGGATCTTCTTTTAAAGCGCAAATCAGATCTTCGTTTCGAAAGTGGAACGATTGTGGGTTTTTTGAAAATTTCGGTCTTCACACATATTTCAGTACTACTGGCAGGCTCTTCGAAGCAATCATGGGTGTAATTTTCTGATACCCACGTCTCATGATTCTTCTCCAGTATTTCAAGCTCTCCAAACACATTTCCAGATCTAGAAGCAAACTCTTTGCTACCTTTCAAACAAAAATTTTGGCTTTCATCATTCGAGTGAACAGCAGGGGGACACCCGAGTGTCGAAATCAAACGTTTAGTAACAGTACTTGGTAAGATTACAGTTTTTACCATGTTACGTTAATACAACTATCTTACTGCAATCATGAAACTCGTCCAAAAACAAGGAGATTCGCAGTTAAACGTTTAAAAATTCTAACTTATCAATACCAACACATTATTTTCGTCGTTACCAACTGAGAATAACACAGAAGTATTCCGAAAGCAGTTTTCCGAAAAGGCATCAACGTAAACATATGACAACTACTGGTATTAAATCAAATCCAATTTATAAGTATCTACCTGTATTAAGTGGTATTAACTATCTACACAGACAGATAAAACAAAGTAGGCAAATTTCTTGTTTTGCGCCCCCTAAGTCTTTTTGCCCACAGGGTGAAAAATCAAGCTTAGGTGCAAGGAAAGACAGCGTATTTCCATATCCTACCCCACTTTTCGAATATTTGACGGCATGGAAAAATCGACTAGTTTCGCCTAGAGCAACTGCCAGGTGAAACTAGTCGATAATTCCGTGACGTCAAAAATTCGAAAAGTTGGGTAGGGTTTGGAAATACGCGGAAAGGCAAATATAAAGAGGACAGTTTCAGTAAAAAATAATTTCGTAGAATTTAATACGAAAATTTGTTTAATGCCAGGTGAAAACGTGGGTTAAAAAAAGAGAGAAAAGGTACGGCTCAGCCTATTTATATATAATATTAGCACGATTTTGGAAGCACTGAATGTAAGACCTCTACTTGAGCTACTAGAGATATAGCAGCCTTAAACAAGACATCGGATCATCCTTGCATGACGGATTAAGTCTAAAAATTTAAATATCTAAAATTATTATAACAAAAATAATTGAATAATTAAAAGAAAAACCGTCCCCTATTCATACGCACTCCTAATTTCAAGCAGCAGAAGTTTTTTCCCTTTCCATTTCTTGCACCTAAAACTGAAGGCCATCGAAGTACGATTCCTAACTTTGGCCTCCCAGGAGTTAGAGCATAGGAATGTAGCTTTGGTACAGACGTTATGGACAAAAAACCCATATGCACACAAAAAGTTAAAAAAAAAAGGATTAAGATCACAAATGATTACCAATAAAAGCTAACATAAATGAAGAAGAAGGAAGAAAGCATCCTACCTTGAACATGGGATTTCAGATTTAATCCGTAAAAAAGTATTTAAAATTCTTGGAAGACATAAACAAAGTATTTTTCTTTTCCTTCATCTGTTGGAGAACAATAATGCTCTTCGATGTTCAAAAATAATTAAAAGTAAAAAAAAAAAAAAAATCTGAAAGCTTTCAGATTTTACATTGCGCCTAAAGAGGTTTTTTTTTTTTTTTTTTTAAAGTTTTTTGTGTCACCTTTATTTATTAAATATCATGTCGAAAACTCCAAAATACGTCTATACCCTTTGCTTCTTTTATCCTTTCTCTCACTTTCTTTTGTTGCTCCAGGAGGTTTCTCGTTCTTTCGTAAAAACTTTTATAAAACTATTAATCAAATCATATAGGAATAATTTTGAGGTAATAGTTCATACTGTGAAAATTAGACTAATCTGCTCACACAGTCTTAACAAATGTCATCTTTCATTACAATGACACAAATATTAAACGATGTGAAGAAAACACATTTTGGCCATTTTGTGAACGAAAACCTGTTATGGGAACATGAACTAGCTAAATGTTAGACAGAAAAAATATTAAGACCAAGGAATGAAATTTGTAGTTTCAACTTAGCAACAATAGTTTTAATTCATATTTTAACCAAACACTATAAATAAGATCAGCAGGTTGTTTAAAATATATTCCACACAATTTCCTTCAGCTTTCGTTCATAAACTATATAAATTTATCTAATGCAAGAAATGCTGTTTCTCCTCACTATAAAGTCCATAATGTGCGTGTAGCTTTTGTTACAAAACCTACAACAGTATCTGGTACTTCTATAAGGTACCTTAATTGGTCAATCCATGTACGACCGCCAAAGGGATGTTTCATCCAGTCACAGCAAACCATACAAGGCCTTGTGAAAGACAGACATCATATATCCGTTTTAATAAACTCCTCTTATATAAATCTATACTTCGACCAGCATTGAATTGAATAATTAATTCGGTCTAAACATAGCATGAAATTCGTGATGGCGCTGCGATCACGAAATCGCAGCGCCAGTCCGTTCGCCTTGTGAAAGAATCGGTGTTGTCAAAAAAAATCACTGTTTTAAGCTAGATTTCAGGAAATATAATTTCGATAATGGGAAAACAATTCTAGACAGAAAAATCTTAGGGACTAATTTTAACACTTATAAAGGTTTTGACATTCCGAGCTGGGACAGCGTTCGAGCTAGACGTCTTATCGCTTCTCTCTCCGTGTCCTCGACGTTGCTACCATCCCGATGCTGAACCGAGTTCATCGACCTTGCCTCACGGGCTTTATGTTGTTTCTTCTTTCGCTTTCGCCTCGCAGAAGCGTCGCCTTACCTCCACTGCTGCATCCTTTTTCGCTATATAAAGGAGATCGTATTTTATTCTTCCTTCTGATTCCCTTTATTCACCGTGTTGATAAGGGTACCTTCGGGTACAGCCTCTAGCTAGGCCTTTTTTCGAACCTTTTTTACCTCACATGATCAATCAATATGACAGAAAAAACACAAATTTAACTAATAATAATACAAAAATGGAGAATTCACCTCCAAACTCAGAAAATCTTCACACGAGACATCTCAATGATGAACCCAACATTCTCCAAATATTACAAAATTACTTTATCTAATGACGTTGAAACTATCAGATCTTTGGTTGGAAGTATCCAAGATATCCGTAACGACCCAAATGTGATTATGTCCGCTAGTGATAAAAAAGAATTAAACTTTCTCCTTATAAAAGCAATTAATCAACTGCGTATGCTGGAAAAGGAGATGGCCAATGCAAAAATAAACGAATTACAAGCCTCTAACGATAAACTCGCTAAACAGTTTGAAGAGATTAAAAACTTTTGCGACATACTTCAATCCACCAGTGGTTTCAAAGAACAGAGAAAAAGAAAATTGCCCCATAGACAAACGGATTCTGACGCCGATGAGAAGCCTTCCCTTAAAACCAGCAATCGATATAAACAATAAGAGAACCAAATAGACGACATGCATTTGGACCACGAAGATGAATCAGCCACTCAGCTCACTACCACCCCAAAAGACCAACCAAACAAGAGTGACACCATTCCCGCGAATAGAAAAACCAAACCCCAACCCAAAAACGAACAGAATTGATAAAGTGCCTATTAATTGTCGTAGATGACGTTCCAAAAGTGGATGAATTCTTTAAAAATTTAAACAAGCGAACCGGAAAAGAGATAACTGGCATCTTAAAAGGACGCCTCCCTCGAAATACAGCCTGCAGACTCTGACTCAAATCGATTCATTCGTAAAATAGTAGAGGAAACAAAGCTTAAGGCCCACACCTACTTATTGCCCGAAGAGAAGGTTTTAAAAGTCACAATAAAAGGCTTACCCATCACCACACATCCCCAAACAATCACTCAAGAATTACTTGATAAAGGATTCAAGGTTAACTTTATTATGTTATTAAGTAACAGAAGATAAAATAAGCCAATGCAGCTATTCTTAGTGTTAGAATTCAGCCTCAGTTGTTATTTTTCTTTTCATAGTTTATCACTGTAAGAGTGGCAACCATCTGATTTTTGTTGTAGTTTGTTGTAGTTCTACGAATTTTGAAAATAAATATGACGCTTTAGAATTTTATATGTAAAGTTTTTTTTTAAGTTTATTAGGAGAAAGGAGAAAGGGTAATTCTTGCAAATCTCGTACAATTTTGGTGACGACGGAAGTGATCATAAAACAAGTCAAGGTAATTTTATTGGTTTTATTGAATTTAATTCTATTTGACTTCATTGAATTTATTTTTATTGAAATGGAATCGTTAATTGAGAAACGAAAACCTGTCAGAGCGTCTTTTACAAGAACAATTAATGCAATTTTCCATGAATTAGAAAAGGAAATTCCTGATGAAGAATTTATAAAAACGAAACTTGTTACTTTTCCACGTTTATCTGTTGAACTTAATGCATTTGATACTCAAATATTAAATTCAGAATTTTGTTCAAATGATCAGTTTGAAAATGAATGGGCGAAAGTTGAAGAATACAAAGAAAAATTAGATTTAATACGAGTAAAAACGGAATTATTCTTCAGTCTCCAAATGATACAATCTACTAGAAATGTTCCGCGGAATTCGAACAAACGGAAACTGAAATTACCTAAAATAGAGTTAAAACAATTCGGTGGTGAAATTAAAGATTGGTTACCGTTTTGGGGGCAATTTCGACGAATACATGAAGAAATTCAAAACGAGGATAAGATGCATTATCTCATTCAAGCGACCGTACCCGGTACGAGACCTCGGGATATTGTAAATAGCTTCCCTGCAACTGCCTAAAATTATGAAAAAGTTATAGAAAGCTTAAAAAATAGGTTTGGCAGGGAAGAATTGTTGGTAGAATTCTATATTCGGGAATTATTAGGTTTGATTATTAAAAATGCCACTGATCAAAAGAGAAAATGCAGTATATCAGAATTGTATGACAAGTTAGAGTAGTATTTACGTTCGTTGGAGTCAATAGGAATGATAAGCGATAAATACGCTGCAATGCTGTTTCCGCTCGTGGAATCTTGCATTCCCGAGGAAATTTTAAGAGTTTCGCTTAGAAATCATGATTCAGTAATTACAGCAGAAAATTCTCACTCTGAGCCATTCTTCGAACACCTCAAATCTGGAGTAATAGAAGAAGTAACAGAAGAAGAGGAACGAGTTAACAATCATTGTCTTCCCCACAGACCGGCCTTCAAAGATAACTGTACAACAGCAGTAAGGCCTGTATTTGATGCTTCGTGCAAGCAAAAGGATTTCCTGTCACTTAATGACTGTTTAGCAAAAGGTCAAAATTTAATTGAATTAATACCTCTAGATTGCTTTTTGAATTTAGGCAAGGAAAAATAGGGATTTTTCGGATATTAAAAGAGTTTTTCTTCTAATATCTATTCAAAGATCTGATCGCGATTTCCTAAGATTCCTACGGTGGAAAAACTCGGAACAAAAGGGAATTAGAAAATTTCGCCATTGCAGAGTAGTTTTCGGACTAAAATGCAGTCCGTTTCTTTTAGGAGCAGAGATCAACTCTCATTTAGACCAATGTGAACCTTCTTTGAAGGAAGTGGCTACAAAATTGAAAAATTCCTTCTATGTTGACAACTGTGTCACTTCAGGGAATTCGAATGAAGAAGCAGAATACTTTATTTCAAAATCAACTCAGTTAATGTCAAGTGCTAACTTTGACTTAAGAGCGTGGGAAGAAACAGAACTGAGCAGTGAAAAATCTACAATGAGCGAACCATTGAAAGTACTTGGTCTTCTGTGGGATAAATATGAAGATTCTTTGTTTTGTGACATCCCTAATATCGACTTGATTGATCTCTCAGTGACAAGACGAAACGTACTATCAATTGTACAGAGAGGTTTTGACCCAATAGGTTTCACATGCCCTTTTACACTCCTTCCAAAGTTACACTTGCAAAAGAGCTGGGAAACTAAATTGAGCTGGGATGCAGAGCTACCTGAAGATATCAAAAGAAAATTCTTGAGGTGGGTTAGAGAATTGCCATTACTAACATAAGTAAAAATTCCCAGACTACTTCTACTGACAGAAGGACAATCTTTTAGTTTGCATACGTTTGTCGATGCTTCACATGGATCTTATGCAAATGCAGTATATTTGAGAAGTCAAAATAAAGAAGTTAATGTGACTCTAGTGCAAGCCAAAGCACGAGTGGCTCCCTTGAAAAAAATAAGTATACCACGACTTGAATTGCTTGCTTGTCTTATTGGGATGCGATTAGCCTCATTTGTCAAGAAGAACCTTAAGGTCGAAATTTAAAAGGAATATTAATGGACCGATTCTTCAGCAGCACTATTCTGGATAAAGAACGTAGAAGTTTGGAGCACTTTTGTGAATAACCGAGTTTCAGAAATTAGAATCCTATCGGACCGTGAAAATTGGCATCATGTACTAGCTGCGGAAAACCCAGCCGACATGCCATCAAGAGGATGTTCTGTGAAGAAACTCATTGAATCAAGATGGTGGGAGGGTCCACCTTGGTTGGCACTTCCGGAAGAAGAATGGCCTCGTTCTCTCCCAATCGATAATAAAGAAGAGGTTGTAAGGATCTTAAGTTTTACTAACGTTTATTTTATTTTAAATCTTTACTATCACTTCTTATTTTCTACTTCCGGCCAGAATTATAAGCGTTAACGTATTTATGCAAAATTTGTCTGGCGAACGCCAAGTATTTAAGTTGTGGCTTTTTGCCAAGCGAGAGAGAGGAAGCAGTTAGTCGAAGCAGGGCGCTTACCTTACAAGTTTACTCAGTTGCTGGTTGCCTTCCAGGCCAGAGGTTTAATCCTCTTGATAATTTTAAACGTATTGTAGTGTTCACAGTTCTCTGTACTACATACGGCTTCCTGTTAATATAAGGCCAATCTTCCACGTTTATTATTTCAAAGTTAGAGTTTAGTTATATTTTTATATTCTTACGTTTAGACCACAAGTAGTGGGTCTTTGTATTCCGAAGTACGGAAACTATTGTAAAGAGAGAAAAATAAAGGGTTTTGTATACCCTTCTTGTGTATCCTGTCTACTTCCCACAGTTATTGAACATAGCTTTAGTAAGCTCTCTGTTCCGAGTCAGGTCCTTGCATGTTCCCGAAGAAAGTAAGACGGAACATTGAACCTGATAAGGTTAATACTGAAAAACGTAAAGCAGTTATAGTTTCGTTAAGCAATGTTAGCGACATGTCATCACAATTCTTCGGCTATTTTTCAAAGTATAAGAAAATACTTAGAATGATTGGGTGGATACACAGATTCATAGGAAATACCTGAAAGAGGAAAGAAGAAAGAGAAGCAGGAGAGTTAAAAGTTTATCAATTGACAAGGGCTGAGAAATCTATCGTGAAGATTATTCAACATAGGTTGACTGAAAGGAAAGAATATGAAAATTTTATTTATATGATGTTACTTCCGAAGAATCATAAGATTGAGGAGAAATTGATAATTGATAAACATCTCTCTATGTCTTATACAGGAAGTCAAGTGCTGATGTCAAAACTTAGAGAGACGTTTTGGATCCTGAAAAGCAGAACTACGATTCGAAAAGCTTTATATGCATGTGCCAGGTGCAGGAGACATGGAAGTAAACGACTACAGACTGTGCCTACTACTCTACCAGAAAACAGAGTTAGAGATGCTCGTGCTTTCGAGATTGTCCGCGTTGATTTAGCTGCCCCATTAATTTTGAAGGATAAAAGAAAAGCTTGGATTTTACTTTTCACGTGTGCTGTTTTCAGGACGGTCCATTTGGAACTGATTTTGTCCCTTTCAACTCAAGGATTTTTACTTGGCCTTAGAAGATTTATTGCTCGTAGAGGGAGGCCATCGATAATTTATAGCGACAAGGGAAGCAATTTTGTCGGATCCAATAAACTCTTGAAATCGATTAATTGGAATACCATCGAAACAGAAGCCGCTACAAACAAGATCGATTGGAAGTTCAGTCTACCCGCAGCACCATGGTGGGGTGGCTTTTGGGAACGACTTGCTCAAATGATTAAGAAGCTTTTGCGTCGAGTCCTAGGCCAGTCATGTCTGAATTATGAAAAATTGATGAGTGTGCTGTGCGACTGCGAAGGAACTGTGAATGCCAGACCACTCACTTATGTGTTAGAGGACATAGATGATCTGATCCCTTTCACACCGTCCTTGTTTTTAGGTGAAATTCTAGTCTTTGGAGTTCCTGACTTGGATCATCTTGATAAGATTTCAACAAGAGATTGAGACATTTACAGAATTTACGAGAGCTCTTGAGAAAGAGATTTAGAAATGAATATCTCGGCCTGCTAGTGCAACGTCCATCTACAGTGCCGATTTCTCAACAGATAAAAATCGGGGATATAGTTCTTATCGAATGTGATGACAAACGCAAGGTGTTGTGGGCTCTAGCAAAAGTGATTGAACTATATCCCGGAAAAGACGGCAACATTCGAGTAGTTCGTGTCAAAACCATGTCTGGAGAATTAGTGCGACCAATCCAGAGAATATTCCCTCTCGAAATACCTTCATCTGTGGAGTCAGATGAGGCAAATGAAACTGAGACGCAGGGTGAAGACAGTTTAGTCTCAGAATTACCAAAGAATAATTCAGCTGCAGATTTATCAAAGGACATTAAGACTGTCGTGACTAGAAGTGGACGACAAATTAAAATTCCATCTAGATTTCTAACCTGAACACTACTTGAGTTATTTAAGAGAAGAAATTTAAGAACTTAATTTTTTTTGTATACTATTTAGCCTTAATATTTGTGTGGACAGTATTTTTTATATTTTAGTTTGATTGCTTAAGTATATGTCATCAATCAAAAGGTGGGAGTATTGTTAGAACCCAGCCTCAGTTGTTATTTTTCTTTTCATAGTTTGTAACTGTAAGAGTGGCAACTATCTGATCTTTGTTGTAGTTCTACCGATTTTGAAAATAAATATGACGCTTTGGAATTTTATATGTAAAGTTATTTTATTTTAAGTTTATTAGGAGAAAGGAGAACGGTTAGTTCTTGCAAATCTCGATCACTTGGAGGTTTGGAGAGATCCCTTCGCTTTGGAATTTCATATGCAAAGTTATTTTATTTTAAATTTATTAGGAGAAAGGAGAACGGTTAGTTCTTGCAAATTTCGATCACTTGGAGGTTTGGAGAGATCCCTTCAGTTAGATGATCTGTTAAAACAAAACTGTTGGAAAAATATGAACTTAACTCCAGTACAGGATCAGTTATTGTGGAACAGTATTATGAAACTGAGTGAAGCTTTGTAAATATAAACAATTGATCATGGTGTTTTGCTGTGTATAACAAAGTAATAAATATATATATATATATATGTAATTGTGTTGTATCTTTTTTATGAAAAAATATGTTCTGTATACCAAGCTTGAGAAAAAATCATATATGATGACCAGTCATCGAGAAGACTTTAAAGAGATAGTTTATAGTCTATACGATCATAGAGGATTCATTCTCTTTGATGGTTCACTTCGAAATAATCGTTTTCATCCAAACAATCCCTCAGTTCAACTTGAAAGAGGGAGAAACTATAAGATCATAGTGGGACTTAAACTTTCCAACGGTTCACTTCAACATAACCGTTTTTCTTCTAACGCATTCAAATTGAGAGAGATGGAGAAATTAGGAGATCATAGAGGGACTCTAACTTTTCCAAGTTTCACTTTGACTTAATTTTTTTTTCTCGTAACGCAAACCAGTGTATGGTGAAAGGGAGAAAGATTATAAGAGAGAGGGACTTGGAATTGTTTCAAGATTCGCTTCAACTGATTCGTTTTCTTCATAACGCATCCATGTTGAGAGAGATAGAGGAAAAAAACACAGTGAGTTCATTAATTTTTTTGTCTTTTTCTTTCCAATATTCACTCCAACATGAACCCTAAACTACATTCTTCCTGGCAACCCATTAAGCTATTTTTAAATTTTCTAAATTAGAATCCGTGTTCGAGGACTTTTGTGAGAAAGGTGTACCTGCTGATTCTGGTGCAGTCCTATCATTAGACAACAGCTTCTTATCAGATGAAAAAACAGTTCCTCACAGAGAAGCTATCGAATCGCTAATTTCTCTTGTTGTCACTACAGGTTTAGGTACAATATGGTTATTTGATTTTAAGCCAGTTTTGCTGTAAATTTAGGTATATGGAATGTTGTAAATTCTACGTAAGTACGTATTTTCGAATACTATGGCGTAGATTATTCTGCAGTACCTAATGATAGTTGCCATCTTGTTGGATACTCAATTGCAGATTTTGCTAACGATATCAGAACCAGACTAAATTTTTGGTTATATTTTCAAACTTACCAATGATCCAGTAACTTGGTGCACTCAAAAGCAATCAATGTTTTCTACGTCTACCGCTGAGGCTGAATATATTGCGGTTTCAGCTGCAGTGAAGGAAGTATTGTGGTTGTGCCAACTTTTTCAAGGTGAAGGTGAAAGTGAATTGTCTAAAGAGCGTATTGTTAACTTTGTTGATAATCAGAGTGCTATTAAGCTGATCAAAAACCATGTGTTACACAAAAGTAATTGATGTGCGCTACCATTTTATTCGTGAAAAATCTGAAGATAAATCTATCATTATAAAGTATGTGAAATCTGAAGAGCAGTTAGCAGATATCTTCACAAACGCTCTTCGAAAGCAAAATTTAAAAGCTTAAGAGAACTGCTTAAGGGTTTTAAAAGGTTAAGCGACACTCATATGAATATTTAATAGATTTGCTTTAGTTAACATTTTTCTTTTTTAATTTTAAAGTTTTTCTTATCCTTCAATGATTACTTGATTTTTTTCCCTTTTGCTTATGTTATTGATCATACTTTTGTTAGTTTTAGTGCAAGAGAATTGGAGGGAGTGTTAAATCCATAATTACGTTAAGACACATTCTTTGTACTTTTTGGCAATACTGTGTTCTCGTGTTTATATTCTACTACTACTAACATCATATAATGAACCAGAGTTTCAGAAAGCAGTGCTTTCTTCTACTCTGCATTTGGTGAAGACCATCTGTGAAACAAAGTGAGTAGTATGGACAAAATGAGAAGAAAAGTATAAGTTAAGTGGCCGCCATGGAGTCGACGAATAAGTTGAGTTTCTGTTGGAAGGTCCAAATCAATGAACTGAAGAGTCTAGTATCAGTAAAAAATGTTAAGGATGGAGAATGCCAGATGGATATTTGTATTTTTCTCTGGGAAATGGAGAACATCTAAGAGAGTTGAAGCAGTTGTTAGGTAGCAATAGAAGCAATTTCTGGCAAGTTTTTTTATTATAATTTTGAAGTGTGTCTACTTTGAGATCAGGGTGGACATACGATTTTGGAATGAACCATGGCGCGTTGATAATCTCTCTATGTGCTTTGTTATGAAGAACTTGAAGTGAACTATTCTATATTCTATTTGAACTCTATTTGAACTGTTCTATTTAAGCTATTCTATAAATTGTTTCAGTGGCGTGTGTCGCCTGTGGTTTTGTTGTTACTTTTGTTCCACCTTAAGCTTTAATAAATTTATTTAAACCAATGATATGTACGGTTTCAGTTCATTCTTTAACCAAATACAATTAATTTTTAGTAAGTTCAATAGGTTATTTCAAATGTATTCCATACAATTAACTTTAGCATTCATTCAGAAAATAAAAATTTACCTAATGAAACAAACGCTGTTTCTCCTTGCTGCACTGAAAAGCCCACAAGACGATACTAGTGTTTTTTACAAAACCTACAAAGCGATAACTTGCCATTCCAAGTATGATCGCAAAGAAATGTTTCATCCAATCAGAGCAAACCGTAGTAGAAAAGGTCTGTAGTGAATGAAAGCAGTCTGTAGTGTAGTTTTAGAAAAGGTCTGTAGGTCTTAGTGAATATATATTTTGCATATAAGTTGATTTTTGCCCCGACGGCACAAAGACTTAGAGAATGCAAAATCTGACGTATATCTACTTTTGTTGTCTGTTTAGAAAATCTGGCAAAAAAACGTGAGGTTGGATTATGCCTAGTGAACGTAATCATAAACCAGACGAACACATGGATAATGGCAGGAATAAAGAGAGGAAAACAAATGGGAACTTTTATAACGCGGACATTATCGCAATCGACAATGTCAAAATAGCCTTTAAAAACGGCACAAAAGAGGTAAAAATTGTTCTGAAAGGAATTGAAATTGGGATTTCGGTTGGTAAGTTACTTAAAAAAGGTTCTATCCTTAACGAAATTACTGATAAAGAAGATGATATTTATATCACGAGAGAGAGAGAGAGAAAAAATCATAATTTCTACGAAAAGAATCAAAACTGTAGAAAAAGTTTGTAAATTAAAATCCTTGGAAGGTGTTGGAGTAAAGGCCTCAATAATTGAAGATACGTACACTACTAAACATGTAGTCAAGAATGTTGATACTCAACTTAGTGTAGAAGACATAGCAGCTGGTCTAGAAGAAAGTGAAATTACATTTTCATGTATTACAAGGTTCACTAAGCCAAGGTCGGACGAAAAGGTGCCAATAATTTTGATTAAGGAACTTGGTTCCTATAATCGGTCTGATATCAAAACAGGTCGAATTAATTTTGCGGTATCCAAATATATTGAAAATACCATAGTATGCTACAAGTGTTGTAATATAGGTCACAAGTCGAAACTGTGCAAAAGCAAAGCGAGATGTGCGAACTGTGTCAGAAATGACTACAACGACCCCATGTAAAAATAATACCAGTTGCTTTAGATGTGGAGGCGAACACAATGCTTTTGACAAATCTTGCACAAAAATAAATATCAAAAAAGGGAGGTGAACGATCAGAAGCGTGTATTTTCATCGAAAAGATCTGTCTAGACTCCCAGATATTCTTCCTGGGCAGAAGCTGTCCAGAATGAAGAAGAACAAACTTTACTAGCATTCACACAAATACAAACGCTGAAGGCTCGGTATCGGAAAAGCCAGAGGAAAATGTTTTAAGTAAGATAGTAGCAAGATTAGAAAATGTCGAACGGAAAATTGATTCCCTCTATGTAAAAAATTTTAATCTTAAGGAAGCCAATAACAAACTTAAAAACTGAAAATACACAACTTAGAAGCCTGTGTGAAAACTACCTAAAACAGATCCGAAAATACAAAGAGGATCTTGAAAAGACCTGCCTTGCAAATGAAAAACCTTCAAACAGAACATCTAAATTTGAACACTGCTGATCAGGCTAGTCCCCTGATATCTTGGAATAATGGGCCAGATACGCTTCAAGAAGAGGAAATTCCTCGAATTGATGATGATATTTTCCAATTTCATGTGTTTTATCCTTAGTTGGAATTGTCGTGGTTTCGAAGTGAATTCAAGTTTCTCATTTCCTTTTGTTTCTTGGTTAACCCTCCAAGTGGCCGAGCCGTATATATACGTTCAACCAAAATTGTGCTCTAAGCGGCCAACAAGCATATATACGTCCAACCAAAATCCTCTTCTAAGCGCCCAGCAAGCATATATACGTCCAACCAAAATCTTGCTCTAAGCGGCCAGCAAGCATATATACGCTCGCGTTAGGATTTCTTTCCCCCAGCAATTTCGACGGGAGTGATTGCACTAATAGGCTCCCTGCTGGGAAGGGTTTCGCTTTTCTGAAATTTAGCTTGTTATTTTGGGGTTGCTGCACATAACTGTTGAGTCGCCAAATGTTTTGTTCGAATTTTTAATACTGCTATCGAATTAGCCAAGACAGCAGAAATACTTTCAACACGTACTGAAAGTAAAAATGGAATTTATTTCTTCATCTAATATCTGAAATGGAGAATAAAAATAATTGAATAATAACCGCTCTTCAACTAAAATCTGGTTTGACAGTTTGATGCTAATATATAAATCCAGAGTATTTAATCAAAGTTCCTATTTTTTAATTAGAATCGAATATCCGCAACACAATAAGTTGAACAAAATCGTTAAAATAAATTTTAAAAATGTTAATGATTTAACGTACCTTAACATTTAATGAAGATTTGTTTTAATAGAAGCATATCGGTATAGTATTGAAAATTTAAATATACAAGAGATGTTTTAATCACAGACTTTTGACAGCATAAAGCTGATATTAACGTTATAAACATAGAAACATCTTTATTTTCAGAAATACTAGAATAATAAACATGTTACAAGAATTTTAAATAATCGTAAGCTTTAAAATGATAGTCGTTGAAACCAGGACTGACGTCACAGCAGGAGCGGTAGAATTAAAAGGCGAGAAAATTTTTAGAATTTAGAAAAACACTGAGCAGCAAAATTTAGGGATGGCAAAAATTTTGGAATTTAGGTAATACACAAGCCAGAGGCATTTAGAAGCTGAAAATGTTTTTTAATTTAGTAATGCACCGGAAAGCAAAATTTAAAACCTTCAAAAGTTACGCCGATCGGCAAAATGCCTAGCGCCAGCCATGGTTGCAACGCCTCGACGTATGCTATCATATGTTAGAGGTTCTGAACTTTATTAAGTAAGCACAGTAATGAGCAAAGTGATTTTTATTAAATATAAAATTAAACCAGTAATAAAATAAATATTATCATTCTTTTCTATACAACTTTTCCTTAACTTCATTTATTATTAAAATTATTGTTATTATTATACCAATACCAGCTACTTATGGATCTTTCACTACATATTTTAAAGGCGATAGCTGAATTCATCTCCCGCAGTAATCTATAGTATAATAAAAATATATTTAAATAGCTTATTGTTTCGTATATGTTTGGGAAAATGGACTAATTTTCATAACAGCAATCTTACAAATAATAAGCAATTTAAAACGGAATAAAAATATTTTATTATTCCAAAGGGCGTTAGCCCAGAAGGGCTACTAATTTCGTTTTGGCATTTTGCGTCGATTCATTTTCTGCGTTGATTCACTTTTCAAACTGTTGCCATCAAATATTACAGTCCTGTATTATATTTAAAGAAATTAAATAATGAAGAATCTTCATAAATGTATGTATGTTTCTCGAATTGTGATAAAACAACGGTTCTTAGAGACATCAGATTTTGAATAATGTAATCTTCCACCAAATATGGTCATCTGGAAGCCCTAATTTGGAATTTGTTTTATTATCGATTTCATATTTTGGAACACTGTAAGGAATTCTTGATAAACAAACTCAACGATTTCAAAGTGAGCAATGACAATATTGTACGAGAGGGGGGAAATTATCTCCAACGCTCGAGACTGTGTTTCGAAAATTCTAATGATACACTCATTTTAAAATTATTTTGCGATATTGCTGTTGAATTGAATTGTATGGTTTAAGTGCGAAGAACATGATATTTAATAAATGAAAGTAACACACAAAACCTTAAAATTAGGCTTAATGTAAAATCTGAAAACGTTTTCAGATTTTATTTATTTTTTCTTCTCATTAAAACTGCAGTTGTGACGTGAATACCAGCAATTTTTCCTACAAAGTCTCTCTATAAAGATGTCTACCTCAAGGTAAATAGCTTTTCCGTGCATTTCCATTTAACTTTATCAAATCTGTCTACAAACACAGACGTCTAGTGATTATCTAAACAGTATAAAAACGCAGTCGTTTAATACGTATGCGTAAAAAAATGTTATACATATTTTATTACAGTGTATTGTAAAAAGTGTTGCTTAAACACTGTCATAAAGCAGTGAATTAGAAGAAAAAAAAAAGAGCTTCTCACTTTCCGTACAGCTGTTAACAGGATCATTATTTTGTTTTCAAACAGAGAACGAAATTTTCAAAATAGAGAATTTTCAGAGGATGAAATATGTCGAAAGAAATTAATGGTGTTACCGCAATTTCGGTTTGCGAATTTTAAAAAATCCATACAATATGCACAAATCTATAACAATCACTTGAATGATTTTTAATACCCAATTTAGAAGACAGACCTGATATTTGATCAATATGCTTTCAGTTTTATCTTCTTCTCGGTATTAATAGATTGAATACATAATTCAATTAAACTTTTCCTTGAAAGCATCAATTTCATTTGTAAATGTTTTGCAATACTAAATACTAATATTATTAAAATTCCCAGCCTTAGTAAAAGGCCAACCACTGGCACAGTGAAATAAGAGTACTGTAATTGTGTTAAGCCGGCGTTAAAATCCCAGAGAATGAGGTGGCTACTTAGTCGTTTTTGTATTTTTTTTTTTTTTTTTCCCATGAGCAATGCGAACACGAGCTAGTTGCCCTTGAAAAATCCTCCTCGTATGCGTCCTTTGCCTTAGGGAAATAGCCCCCGTATGCTATATCAGGTGCGCTGCAAACTCGGGAAAGTTTATGTTCTTTCATTATAGTTAAATAAAAAAGCAATCAAATCCAATAATACAGTTTATGGATGTTTCAGAAGTTATTCAAGACTTAAAAAAACATACTAATAGTGCCTTTTGTTAGTAGAACAGACTACTACTACTTTATTACTAGAACAGAATTTTTGATAGGATTAAATTAAATCAAGAAAATTGCAATCTATTGGCTATGCATTAAAGAAAAACAATTAATTCCAAATTATCATTCATTTCAACATGTTATGGACAAATCTTTAATTAAAAAATACGTATTTATAACAAAAACAAGATCAAAAGAGGAAAATATTTCAATTTGATTGTGAAGAAGTAGAAAAATGCAGTAAATTTTTCGTATGCTTTAAGAATTCTTCAATTTCATAGTATCGACCTAGCGGTAATGTCGCTGAACTGGTAGTTTGACCTAGGTTGAAATCCTAGTGAAGGGGAGGACTGCATGGGAGTTTCAATGGTTTCCTTTTCTGTAGCGTGAATACGAGATATTTTCCCTTCAGAAGTCTTTCCGAAAGCATCCTTGTTCATAGGCAGATAGTTTTAGTCTCTTAGTTAAGAAGAATCGTAGGTTACCTCACTTGCGTTAACAAACGAAAGTGAGTTCTCGCTCTATATTGGCTCTTATGGACTTTTGCATTGATTTAAGTTTAATGTAAATTTGAACGTGACTGTAAAATTAATTTTTTTATGTCACAAATATTATTAAATTTATGCAGCATAATCATTGGTACGCAAGTGAGCTAACCTGTTCTTCTACGGACTTTGAGTCATTACGGCTTTTGATGCTGCAGACGTGAAAAATGTACATTGCCCTTTGCCGGGATTCGAACCCTGGAGCTCTCGAATACGCGTCGAGTATGCTTCTAATTACACCGCGATGGATTACGTAAAGGAGGGGGAAAATACCTTATTAATTAAACTAACTATCATAGTGTCCAAACTCTGCTATTCTATTCTAAACAAGGCATTGAAGAAAGTTGCTCTGCAGTAACTCTTATTCTCGAAGTAAAGGAAAACAAACTACTGAAATATTAGGTCCTTTGATTGTAATCAATTTTGAGTTTCCCTCGTTTGAAAACATAGTTATTTTAAAGAATTTTTTTTCCTTTTATGAAAATAAACGATCTACTGTTTACTGAGATCAATGTACTAGGAAAAAGAAACATAATTTATCATATCAAATATACATGAAAACAATGAACAAATTATAACTCACTTCAGTTATCTGCAATCAATGCATATATTCTTTAGGAATACATCAAAGATGAATGCGTTGATTATATAATGGAATTCACGGATTTATATAAGATTAAAAGCACTTCCTTCATTAGGGACTTGAAAACGATATCTAACGACGCAGGTGTGGAATTGCAATTAAAAAGCGCATAGGATAAGCGATTTTGTAGAAGAATAACAAATATCATAAGCTTGAATTATTTTGTCGGTTATGGAATAATGAATTATTTTGTCGGTTATGGAATTATTTTGTCGGTTTTAAATAATAAATTATAAAATATTATATATATTATTAAATAATTATTTAATAATATATATTATTAAATAATTATTAATAATATATATATTTAATAATATATATTATTATTAAATAATTATTAATAATATATATTATTAAAATAATAAATTCTGCAATAAGGGGCGTTTTTTTTTAATGTCTTGTGCGTTAACTTTATTTATTAAATATCATGCTCTTCGCACTTAACCATAAAATTCAATTCAACAGCAATATCGCAGAATAATTTAAAAATAAACAGATGTTTAGAATTTCCGATTCAGTCTCGCGCGCTAAAGATAATTTTTTTTTAGTCTAAAGGGACTTGAGTCCCGAAGGACTATTACTTTCGTTTTGGCATTTTGCGTCGGACGGATAAATGTCGGTTCACTTTTCAAACTGTTGCCATAAAATGTTAGAGTCCTGCATTATATTTGAAGAAATTAAATAATGAAAATCTGCTTAAATGTATGTATATTTCTCACATTGTCATAAAATAACGGTACATAGAGTCATCGAATTTTGAATAACGTAATCCTCCAACGAATGAGCATGTGGAAGACCAAATTTGAAATTTGAAATTTGTTTTATGATCGATTTCCTATTTTTTAAAACTTTGACGAATTTTTGATTAACAAACTCAAGGATTTCAAAGCGAGCAATGGCAACGTTGTGCAGAAAAAACATTTTTATCTCCAGCGCGTGAGTCTCTGTATCGGAAATTCTAAAGATATGCTCGTTTTAAAACTATTTTCCGATATTGCTGTTGCACTGGATCTTATGGTTTAAGTGCGAGGAACATGATATTTAATAAAGAAAGGTAACACACAAAATGTTAAAAAACGCCCCTTTGGACGTAATTTAAAATCTGAAACATTTCAGATTTTGTTTTTTATTTATTTATTTATTTATTTATTTTTTTAAATCCCTTACAGTGTTGTTATTTCTCGCTTTGAAATTGTTGAGTTTGTTTATCAAAAATTCTTTAATGTCTGACAAAATATGAAATAAATAGTAAACCAAACTCCAAATTAGGGCTTCCAGAAAAGTGAATCAATACAGAAAGTGAATGGACGCGAAATGCCAAAACGAAATTAGTATCCTTTCTGGGCTAATGCCCTTTGGGCTAAAATGAAACTACACAAAATGATTTTTTTTTTTTATTTATCCAAGTTATTTACATTTGCAGAATAAAAGAAAAATCTGAAAAGTTTCAGATTTTAAATTACGTCCAAAGGGACTTTTTTTAACATTTTGTGTTTTACCTTTATTTATTAAATATCACGTTCTTTGCACTTAAACAATAAAATTCAGTTCAAGAGCAATATCGCAAAGTAGTTTTAAATTGAGCATATCTTTAGAATTTCCGATACACAGTTCCGCGCGCTGGAGACAAAAAGGTTTTTTCTGTACAACATTGCCATTGCTCGCCTTTAAATCGTTTAGTTTGCTTCTCAAAAATTCATTAAAGTTTTACAAAATATCAAATCGATCACAAAAAAAATTCCAAATTTCAAATTTGGACTTCCACATACCCATATCCGCAGTAGGATTACGTCATTCAAAATTCGATGGCTGTATGTACCAATGTTTTATCACAATGCGAGAAATATACATACATAATGCAGATTTTTCATCATTTAATTTTTTCAAATATAATGCAGGACTCTAACATTGGGTGGCAACAGTTTGAAAATTGAAACGGACATTTATAGTGAACCAACGCAAAATCGCAAAACGAAAACAATAGCCTCCAAGGACAAAGCCCCTTTGGACTAAAAAGTATATTAGTGAAAAGACTTAGACATTATTCTTTAAATTGTTAAGCATTATTCGTTAGATTAACCTTTGAGAGAATTTAGGGAATAACGTAAGAGTTTCACTTATCATACAGTGTTAAAAAATCTTTACTATCCTTTTTTTGTTTGTTTAGTTTTTAGTTTTGTTTCTAAAAATTGTTGCAACAAACTGTAGTTTTATTCTTGAAACGTAATTCTAACTTGAAACAGGAATGAAAGCTTGAAAAAAATCTCCAAATGAAATGACAGATACTTTCTCACGATTCCGAAAATCAAAGATATATATCGTCTGCATCTTTCCTTTTGGATACAGTGCCAAGTCAAAATTGCTTGAATGCGGCGGGGGCGGGGGGGGGAACAGAAGAAAAGGCAGGGACCTGCCTTTTCTTCTTTCCCATTCTGTCTGTTTCATTGTGACTGAGGGTAATAAAATTTCCCGCGCTGCTGGAGAAGTTGTCCCTTCATCTAAATTAGGTTGCAATAATTGTAACGTTTTGGTCTCCCCCTTTTTTTTCCTTTTGAACGATTTTTTAAGCTTTCACATTAAAGAAAAATTCTGATATTTTGTATTTCCTATCTGTTGTCTAAAAGTGTGTAATACAGAAGATGTAAATCCTTAGTTCAACTTCAATCAAATTTAATCATATTAAAATTATTATTTTCTTATATCACTGAATAATAATTTACGATAAAATATCAATCATTCGTATAATGGCATATTTTAAAATTTTTACGTCGTTCGTTTTAGAGTTTCGGATGACCTCTTGTTGTCCATCCATTAAAAGTATTATCCACTAAACGATGAGTGCGCTTTCAAAACATAAAAAATTTAAAAAGTAGATGAATAAAGATTTTAATTAATTTTGGAAATAGGTATAGTCTACACTAAAAATGGATAAAAAATATTTGAGCTATCTTATTCCAAAAGCGTTAAATTTCTAAAAGCATATCAAAACATTTTTTATTGTTGCTATGATAAAATAATACGAAATACCAAAAGCAGATTTTGGTTTTTGAAATAAATTACTATCATGAAACTACATTTATAATATTCTGTTGCATTCTGATGACCATACTTTAGATACTCCTTCCAGTTTTTAAATTAAATGTTGAATAGAATTGCAGATATAAATTTATGCACAATGAGAATGAAATTTACGTATGGTGGAAATAATCATACAATACTTGCCACCAAGAATAATTCTATGTAACAGAACAGTACTTCAGGTTCTGCATATAAAACTGTACAATGTTAGTTATATTATAAAATGTTCAGGAAACATCAAGAATTTCACTTTATTTGTAATCATTCTCATTCAGTGTTGCAAGTAAATTCATGGTAATCATGAACTCCATGTGTGCAATTTTCGCTCAATCAATCGAGCATTTTCAATTATTAAATATCCATTCATTATATATATCATTTCCATAGTGAAGTTCTCGATTTCTTCTTTACTTACTCAAAAAGAAAGCTAGAAAAGTACATCGTTCGAGAGTCCTCCCTTTTTGAGGTATATTTAGCGAATTCCATTAAATTATTTGTCTAATGTGTAGTTAAGAGCTGAAGGTTAAGAATTATGCAGTTTAGAACTTTTTTGACTGAGTCAAATTTTGAAATAAATTTCTGATTTGCTTTGCCAATTTCAGTTGCTTCTGCAGAGTCGTTTCTGCAACGCTAGTACAATATTTCACCGAATACGAGTTTTCCCATTTGGTATTTTTATTCTGACAGAAAATTCAGTGTGGGTCCATAAGGTTCAAATTTTTGTTTGTGTTTCTAACCACATTATTAGATTTAAAAAGACATGGAGGTGCTTCAAATTACAAAACGAACAAAAGTGTAGGAAATTAAAAGATGCAAAATGAAACGTATTAAAAAATCTTTTTAATTACTCAGTTTTCAGAACGTCATTGGACGCCTCGGTTTAAAATGTAGCTAGTGGGTTATCAGGTCAGGGTATTTGGATATGACAAAGCACACGACGGCTGTCCTAAGGGAAGGTATATTTTCGAGGACGACTTGCTCAGCGAAACTAGGTCGTATTCACATTACACAAGCAGAAAGCCACAAAATGGTCTATATAATAACAACCCGCTCTTCTGCGCAATAACCTAGATCGAACTACCAGTATACAGCTGTTTTCTTCTCGACCACAAGTGGAGCCCCTACTCCGCAGATCACGTGATTTAACGAAACAGAAATTTTTTTTCATTCTTGATTGTTCGCTTCATTGGATTTGATGCACACAAAGGCTACATACCTAAGGAAAGGGATGCCTTCATGGAGGACCTTTTAAGGAAAATTAACTCCCATCCATGCTATACAGTGGAAAAATCGCTTTTCTTGTTGAATTGAAATTTTAAGCTATAGCTATCCTGGGTAAGGAAACCAAATTAAATAAAAGAATTTACATAAAGTTCAAAATATATACGTTAAAGTATACGTGTTTTAATTATAAGTGTTTAAAAATAATGAGGACAAGGATCCTTTGAAAAGTGTTATATGATTTTGACTTTAGTATCATATGATCAGAACTGTTGGGATAATTTAAGAATTATTTTTTTATTTTTCAATGCATTCTGATAAAACTTGCATATTAAAGATTTTACATATGCATGTATGTGTAAATTTCCACACAGAGCATGATTTCAAGTATCATACTTTTGAATTTTCAATATAGTAAATTAATAAGAAGAGAAACATGCCAATATAATAGTTAAAATTTGTAAAAAAGTAAACTTTAAATTCGCGTAGATTTTTAAATAAACATTTATCAATTTCAAGAGCGAACTGGCATAAGTCCTTCTTCTTCAGACGCGAAACAGATTTACTGCAATTTGCCTGCTCAAGATTGCTCTAGAAATCGATAGTGTATTATATCTTTACGTATTTTTCCCACTATCGTTTTAGCTGCAGGCTCCGTAAATTAAGAAATATTCCTGTAACTTTCCCCTTCTTCAATGCGTTCATAGGACGCAGTCCTCTAAATTTTAAATTGGATTGGTACACGTCGTGATTATTTTCATCTTATTGACAAAAACAAATCCCTGCAAACTACCTGTGAAGGTAACGCCGAACCTTTCCCTTCTAACTCTTGAAATTTATGCCTAATACAAGAACCGACGAATAACAACGAAGTAAACCCGAACTGACATTCACTCTATGATTTATCTCAGCTACACATTCCTCTTCTCTAATTATTTACGGATGTCTTGGAGCCTAGGAGTAGCAGAGACAAAGCATCAGCTTTAACACTGTACAGAGAAAAAAAAAACATTAATTATTTAATGTCATATAATTTTATCTAACACGATTCAAGACACACTTATTTCAAGGCATTTTAATTTAATTCTGAAACTATATTTCCGTTCAAGAATGTGTTTCTAGAATTTATAACAAAAAAAGACGCTTCTTTAGGGAAATGTTTAAAAACAGTTTTAACTTTGAAAATACAGTATCTTAAAACTGAATTTTAGATTTTTTCAGTGCACTAAATTAGGCAAAATTCTTCTCAGTTCTACGTTTATTCGCACGATAGTTTTAGTCTTAATTTTCATTTTAAGTTAGAAATACTTAAAGCATTAATAAAAGAAAGTGAAAAAAATTATATTTTGGAAGTTTTCTGTGCGTATGTACGAATTTAGAAAAATTTCAAGTAATTTATCGTTTTTCAGTACAAGATTTAAAATCATCATTATAAACTTTTAATATGGAAAAGGAATTTTTAATAAATAAAATCATTCAAAAATCTAGATAGTAATATAGTTTAATCTGAAAAGAGTTCATTTATGTGCCGGTTTTCACTTTAGACGATCTTTTATCATTGCACTCTACTTCATGACACAGTTTTCTTTCCGCAAATCTCTCCAGGGACGGGGGGAAGGCATTAAGGGTCTTAATGTAGCAAAGAATATTTCATTTTTATCTAAAAAAAGTATTTATAATAACGATGGATAGGAAGCTGAGAATTAAAGAAAGTTAAGATTTTGGTAGGAAAAAAAGAAAAATGCAGAACTTGTAAAAACTGAATGGTATAGGAAAAATTTTAATTTAATATTCTATCATATAAATTCGTTGTGATCAGCGTTCAAAGTTACCATGTAAAGAAACATTTTTGAAATTCAAATTCATCTCAAATAGATTTAGTAATAATTCAAGTCAATGTCGTTGGAAAATATTCACGTTAAGGTCATTCAGAAAAGATTATTGATTAGAATATAAATTGAAGTAATTAAAAGATAAAATAAGTAAAATTAGTTGTTTATTAAACTATAGGCTAACGAAATACATTTTATTTAGTACATAAATTGTGTACGTTTTTATTTGTATAATGCGATGAGTAGAAAATTTTGATGACCGCATCTTTTCTCTGGGCCTAATTATTAGTTCTATTCTTCTTCTTGCTACGTAATACAAATGAGTAATGGTACAAAGTTATGGTGGAATCAAAACGTAATTTTCTATAAATTTTTGCGTGAGGAATGACTACAATTTTTATGCAGATTTTGTGAAATATTTTAGTAAAACACGGAGAAATAAAAGTACGCCCGCTATAGAAATTTTGGAGATAACATTACATCACCCAGCGGTCAAAAGCTCATGAACTGGCTAATTGATTCTAATATGATCATTCTAAATAATAAGAAACCTACTCATATTTGTCATGACCGAGAAGAAGGCATCCTCGATCTTTGTATGGCAAATGTCAATATCGCGTCCAAACTGTCGCTCCAGAGACATGATGATACGAATCAAAGTGATCATTTCCCTGCGTATATTAATTTTGATCATAACTTTAAGAAGAGACCTGGAAAAATTAAATGTTATACGAATTGGCGAGATGTCAGTCTATCACTGTCATGCTCCCCTGTGATCCACGCTCATAATATGGATGATAAAGTTAATGCTTATACCTTTTCAATTAATATAGCGCAATCAAGATACACTCCAGAGAAATCACCTACAAGGTCGAACCAAAAAACCCATAGCTCAATTTGGAGTGCGCCAAATTAAAACATCTCAGAGATAAGTTGAAAAGGAGGGCATTAAGATCACTCAATCCGAGCGACTGGGTGGAGTGTAAGGGTGCAAATGCCAAGTACAAAAGAGAACTAATAAAAGCTAAACGCAAGTACTGGGCAAAAATTTCCTTTGAATCCAATTACTGTAAGCAAGTCTTTAAAAATGTTAAAAACCTTAAAAAATATCTATCGGTCTCTCCCTTGAAGGTAAATTTTGGGATCACAAACTCCAACACAGATGTATTAGACAAGGTTGCTCAGGCGGATATTTTCGCGGATTCTTACAGTTGCAACGACAACACTACCCTGTCGGCTCCTATAGACTGGCCTTCGGCTAGAATTGAGCCCATTTTCGACAAAGAATTAATGAACGCACTAAAGAGTAGGAAAAACTCCTCTCCGCGTCCCGACGGAATTACTTACAAAGGTCTGAGGGTTGCTACCAAATATACGCAGAAAGCCCTTCTCGAGATATATAACGAAAGCCTGAAATCGAACAAAATTCCAAAAATTTGGAAAACATCCTGGGTTATCCCGGTCTTAAAACCGAATAAAAATGGGAGAGAGATTAAAAATTACAGGCCAAATTCTTTAACGTCAGTCATTGGGAAAACCCTTGAAAAAATCATCCTGCGCCGCCTAGAGTGGTGGGCTGACACAGAAAATCTTTTTCCTTCAGATATTTAGGGCTTTAGAAAAGGCACTAGCGTAACTTGACTGCCTTAGAGACATTTATGAATCAATCTGGTCAGCCAGAAGTAAAAATCTGGAAAACTACTTAATTTGCTTAGATATCAAAGGTGCATACGATAATGGGCAACATGAGATATTGATTGAAAGGCTGGAAAAGATGGGCATGAACCCAACCCTGGTGCGTTCGATCTACAATTTTATTTCTAATCGTACGATTTTTGTAAAGTGGAGATCTATCCTATCCGCAGGAAAGCTCATGTCCAAGGGCCTTCTGCAAGGGGCTATTTTATCACCTTTCCTCTACAGTTGTTTCATGCTGGACTTTTGTAAACTGAATGTTAGGAGTACCAAGCTTTTTATTTACGCTGATGATATCTACGCGCGTATAATTGTTAAGAAGAACAGTCGGGATCCCTGCTCACAAGATACTCTTAAGAAGATTCTCAGCTGGTCTGCTGAAAAAAAGGTTGCTTTTTCCTTTGAGAAATCAACACTAATTTACTTTTCAAGAGGAAGAAAGAAATATTCTTATTCATCAGCATAGGAGCTCTCAGTATTGGGTGGAAGAAGAGCATAAAGTCCTTGGCGTTATACTTGAAAGCAACCTCAGTTGGCGTGTTCACGAGGCATATCTTGTTAAAAGATTAAAAAACACTTTAAACTTAATCAAAATCCTCTCTCACCCAACTCGAGGAATGAGAACAAAAAACTTATTAAAATCATTCAGCAGATCATGATTCCCCAACTCATATACGGCTGTGAAATCCGGTGAGGAGAATCTGTCTCCTCCCAAAATAATTATGATATTTATATCAATAAAGCGATTAGAAAAGCCTTAGGGGTAGGACATTTTGTTCCCAATGATATTATAAGGAGAATTGCACCTATTCCGCTTTACAATAAGATAAAAAAATGGCAAAGAACATTATCCATCATAAATAAAAAATTTCGGGGAGCCGCCACTTGAGATGGAAGGTTTAAGAAAGAAAGAAAGGATTTAAGAGCAGTCCTTGACAGCTATGAAATCTAAATGGATTTTAGATATTAACGTTGTTCGTCAAAATAAACGGGTTCCGCCTTGGATAAACTTTAGCAAGTTTTGTAACACCGATTTAAAGAATCTTCACGATTTTGTCACTGATTACGCTCCTTTTATCAAAAATTTGACTGCGGATTTTAAAGCAGAAAACGTATGGGGTTCAGAAGGTTCCAAAAACTTGGACGGAACCGGATTTGGAATAACAAATCTACAAAATACTGTAAACAGAGCCATCAAAATTGAAAGAAACGCCTCTATATACATCGCGGAAATTTCAGCAATCTGCTATACTATGAAATATCTAGCTAACCTTTCCGAAGCGACGATAATTTTCACCGACTGCATTGGGGCAGTAGAATCTATTGCCTCCTTCGAAGATTCAAATTACAACATAATTGAGAATATTTGATATGAAATTTACAAAAATATGCCAAATAGTAAGATTATAATTTGCTGGATTCCTGGTCACAAAGGCCAATGCTATTAGCACCAGCGGTGCGATTAGCTGCTTGATCTATTCGCACCAACATTAACCACGCATGCGCATTGAATCGTCGGATCCGTCATTTGAAACCAATCGAAAAGAACGGATTCTACGTACGCGAAACTGCCTTTGCCTAAGTTGTTGTTATAAATCTTACTTTTTTTTAAAGGCGGGTTACTTCCTTGGTGTAGTTTATCATTATGGCGACGTAGCGTTGGCGACCTTCAAAAGTTTAGAAAAGAAAATGGGTTCCTTTTCTTATATATATTAAAAGAAGGAACACATTTCCTTTTATTAAAGTATATATAAAAAGGGGCAGATTTTCATGTTGACAATGTTTATCGTTTTTCTGAACGGTTGGAATAGTTTAAATGACTGATTTTGTGGGGGGGGGACAAAATCTTGTTTACATTTTTTGTACTTCTTAGAATACATTTAGCTTCAAAGATGTGTTTTGGACAATCACGATTTTAATTCATTCCTCTTTGAACATTGTCTGAGAAAAGTAATAAAAATTAGACAGAGAATTTTTGTGTAGAAAATTTAGACATGAAATAAGTTAAAAGTGATTAAATCAACTATTAAATGAATAATTAATCATATAATACTGGTTATTAACAATTTTGTATGCCTGTTTATTTTTTTATGGAAATACTTGGCATTTTCAGGACACAAAAAGTATTTCCAAATTGGACACAGGGATAAGCAATGCAAGACAAATGTACGATGTTTGATATGCTCGAAAAGACATTGGGGTGTCATGTGTCCGGATTTGCCCACCAATCAAAAGAGCAATGATATTGAAAAGAATAACGAAGAGGAAACACAAAACGTATCAATTGCGAGCACTAATTTCCTAGATGAAGTGTTTCTTCAAACACTAATTATTAATATAGACGCAAACAAAAAGCAGAAGACAGTAAGGGCACTTATCGATACAGGATCGAAACGTTCATACATATTAAAGGAGACTGCTGTAGACATAGGGTGCCACGCAATGGGATCTGAATGTTTAATCCATGCACTTTTTGGAGGAGTAACAACAAAGAGAGAAATTCACAAACGCTATGAAGTGAACGTTAGAAGCCTAAGAGGGGATTTTTCTAGACGACTAATCTTGTTGGAACAGTCGAAGATTTGTGGACCAGTAGTCAGTTTACAGCCTGGACCATGTATAGAAGAACTAAGGCAAAAAAAATATTCATGCATCTGATGTAGGAAAAAAGGATTTGAAAATAGAAGTTCTTATTGGAGCTGACGTCGCAGGTGTTCTGTTAACCGGAAGGATTCAGAAATTAGAAAATGGGTTGACTGCCGTGGTATCACTAATTGGATGGACAATCATGGGAAAGATAAAAGATAACGTTTCAGAAAGAAACTCCGTGTCCATGTCTTCAACAATAATGTCGATGTTGACTCACAGCAGTGACATAGAAAACTTGTGGAAGCTAGAAGCACTGGGAATTACAGATGCTAAAGAAAATAAAACTGATTCAGAGTTAGAAGAAGCAGTGTGAGATCACTTTCACAAGACTCTAAAGAGGGTGGATGATCGCTATGAAATCAGTTTACCTTGGATCAACGATAAAGAAGCTTTACCAAGTAACAGAGAAGTTGCTGGAAAGCGATTGATTTCCCCGACAAAGAAGCTCATGTTGAAAGATAAATTTGAAACATACAATGCAGTGTTCGAAGAATGGCTCGAATCTGGAGTAATAGAAGAAGTAACAGAAGAAGAGGAACAAATTAACAATCATTATCTTCCCCACAGACCGGTCTTCAAAGATAACTGTACAACAGCAGTAAGGCCTGTATTTGACGCTTCGTGCAAGCAAAAGGATTTCCTGTCACTTAGTGACTATTTAGCAAAAGGTCAAAATTTAATTGAATTAATGCCTAGATTGCTTCTTGAATTTAGGCAAAGAAAAATAGGGATTATCTCAAATATTAAAAGAGCTTTTCTTCAAATATCTGTTCAAAGATCTGATCGTGATTTCCTAAGATTCCTATGGTGGAAAAACTCGGAACAAAAGGAAATAAGAAAATTTCGCCATTGCAGAGTAGCCTTCGGACTAAAATGCAGTCCGTTTCTTTTAGGAGCAGTGATCAACTCTCATTCACACCAATGTGAACCTTCTTTGAAGGAAGTGGCTACAAAATTGAAAACTTCCTTCTATATTGAACAACTGTGTCACTTCAGTGAATTCGAAGGAAGAAGCAGAATACTTTATTGCAAGATCAACTCAGTTAATGGCAAGTGCTAACTTTGACTTAAGAGGGTGGGAGCAGACAGAACAGTGGAAAATCTACAATGAGCGAACCATTGAAAGTACTTGGTCTTCTGTGGGATAAATATGAAGATTCTTTGTTTTGTGACATCCCTAATATCAACTTGATTGATCTCTCAGTGATAAGACGAAACGTACTATCAACTGTACAGAGAGTTTTTGACCCAATAGGTTTCACATGTCCTTTTGCACTCCTTCCAAAGTTATACTTGCAAAAGAGCTGGGAAACTAAATTGAGGTGGGATGCAGAGCTACCTGAAGATATTAAATGAAAATTCTTGCAGTGGTTCAAAGATTTCCCCTTGTTATCCTCTGTGAAGATTCCCAGACTACTTTCATTGACAGAAGGACAATCTTTTAGTTTGCATACGTTTGCCGATGCTTCACAGGGATCTTATGCAAGTGCAGTATATTTGAGAAGTCAAAATAAAGAAGTCAAAGTGACCCTAGTGCAAGCCAAAGCACGAGTGGCTCCCTTGAAAAAAATAAGTATACCACGACTTGAATTGCTTCCTTGTCTTATTGGGGTGCAATTAGCATCATTTGTCAAGAAGAACCTTAAGGTCGAAATTTCAAAGGAATATTACTGGACCGATTCGTCAACAGCACTGTTCTGGATAAAGAACGTAGAAGTTTGGAGCACTTTTGTGAATAACAGAGTTTCAGAAATTAGAATCCTATCGGATCGTGAAAATTGGCATCATGTATCAGGTGCGGAAAACTCAGCCGATATGCCATCAAGAGGATGTTCTGTGAAGAAACTCATTGAATCAAGATGGTGGGAGGGCCCACCTGGGTTGGCACTGCCGGAAGAAGAATGGCCTCGTTCTATCCCAATCGATAATAAAGAAGATGTTAATACTGAAAAACGTAAAGCAGTTATAGTTTCGCTAAGCAATGTTAGCGATATGTCTTCACAATTCTTTAGCTATTTTTCAAAGAATAAGAAAATACTTAGAATGATTGGGTGGATACACAGATTCATAGGAAATACCCGAAAGAGGAAAGAAGAAAGAGAATCAGGAGAGTTAAAAGTTTATCAATTGATAAGGGTTGAGAAATCTATCGTGAAGATTATTCAACATGATTCTTTTTCATCTGATGATATTAAGAAGCTGAAGTCAATAAGTGTGTTCAAAGATGACGAAGGCATTTTACGTGTGAGGTCTAGTTTGAAAGGAAAGACCATGAAAATTTTATTTATCAGATGTTACTTTCGAAGAATCATAAGATTGTGCGAAAATTGATAATTGATAAACATCTATCTATGTCTCATGCAGGAATTCACGTATTTATGTCAACACTTAGAGAGACGTTTTGGATCTTGAAAAGTAGAGCTTTAGATTCGAAAAGCTTTATATGCATATGTCAGGTGCAGGAGACATGGAGGTAAACGACTACAGACTGTGCCTGCTAGTCTACCAGAAAACAGAGTTAGAGATGCTCGTGTTTTCGAGATTGTCGGCGTTGATTTAGCTGGCCCATTAATTTGGAAGGTTAAAAGAAAAGCTCGGATTTTACTTTTCACATGTGCTGTTTTCAGGGCGGTCCATTTGGAACTGATTTTGTCCCTTTCAACTCAAGGATTTTTACTTGGTCTTAGAAGATTTATTGCCCGTAGAGGGAGGCTATCGATAATCTATAGCGATAAGGGAAGCAATTTGTCGGATCCAATAATCTCTTGAGATTGATTGATTGGAATAGCATTCAGATAGAAGCCGCCACAAACAAGATCGATTAGAAGTTCAGTCCACCCGCAGCACCATGGTGGGGTGGCTTTTGGGAACGACTTGTTCAAATGATTAAGAAGCTTTTGCGTCGAGTCCTAGGCCAGTCATGTCTAAATTATGAAGAATTGATGAGTGTGCTGTGCGACTGCGAAGGAACTGTGAATGCCAGACCACTCACTTATGTGTTAGAGGACAAAGATGATCTGATCCCTTTCACACCGTCCTTGTTTTTAGGTGAAATTCCAGTCTTTGGAGTTCCTGACTTGGATCATCCTGATAAAGTTGATTTCAAAAAGAGACTGAGACATTTACAGAATTTACGAGAGCTCTTGAGAAACAGATTTAGAAGTGAATATCTAGGTCTGCTAGTGCAACATCCATCTACAGTGCCGATTTCTCAACAGATAAAAATCGGGGATATAGTTCTTATCGAATGTGATGACAAACGCAAGGTGTTGTGGCCTCTAGAAAAAGTAATTGAACTATATCCCGGAAAAGACGGCAACATTTGAGTAGTTCGTGTCAAAACCATGTCTGGAGAATTAGTTCGACCAATCCAGAGAATACTTCCTCTCGAAATACCTCCATCTTTGGAGTCAGATGAGGCAAGTGAAACTGAGACGCAAGGTGAAGACAGTTTAATCTCTAAATTACCAAAGAATAATTCAGCTGCAGATTTATCAAAGGACATTAAGACTGTCGTGACTAGAAGTGGACGGCAAATCAAAATTCCATCTAGATTTCTAACCTGAACACTACTTGAGTTATTTTAGAGTAGAAATATAAGAACTTAAGTTTTTCTTTTGTTTATTATTTAGCCTTAATATTTGTGTGGACAGTATTTTTTATTATATTTTGTTTTGATTGATTAAGTATATGTCATCAATCAAAAGGTGGGAGTATTGTTAGAACCCAGCCTCAGTTGTTATTTTTCTTTTCATATTTTATCACTGTAAGAGTGGCAACCATCTGATTTTTGTCGTAGTTTGTTGTAGTTCTACGGATTTTGAAAATTAATATGACGCTTTAGAATTTTATATGTAAAGTTTTTTTAAAGTTTATTAGGAGAAAGGAGAACGGATAGTTCTTGCAGATCTCGAATACTTAGTACATATACCAAAATCAAGAAGAAAATAAAGAAGTATTCAAAATCAAACGCATAGGTTGTATGAACGTATCAATAGAATCATTACGCAAGAAACCTGGAACTACGAAATGTCATAGATGCCAGGGATTTTTTTCACAGTCGCTTGCTCTGCACCAGAGAATGGTGTTGTGTAATTTGAAGGAAAAGGCTAGAGGGCGCTGTTGCTCGCATAGTTAAAAAAGAATAAAGTTTGTTCCTGTTGAAGGCGGCGGCCTAAGAATACGCTCTGTATATAGTGAATTAAAATATTGTTAAAAATGTAAAAGTGTTAAAATTAGTAAAGTCACTGAACCACCATCATCTGATCTGGAAATGCACAAATTATTATAACTGGATATGCGACCGTTGCGGAGGCAATCATAAACCTATAAAATTCACCCATAGCAGCGACCAGCCAGCCATATTGTTACCAAATGTACAGGCGCGGTGAGATAGCTTCCCCGCAAAGCAGTTTTAGGGTTGCCATAAAATGGCAAGGTAAGGCAGGGTTGCCACATTTGGCAGGAAATCACACATTTGGCGATATTTGGCCGACAAAATTGACAATATGCAATGGACGGATGAAGAATCTTCTGGAACGAATTCTTACCAGTTTAGTTCTCGAATTCAGTTCTCGAACACAAGCCGAAAGCTGTATAAACCCTGATGGTCCGCAGTCAGTGTGTGTGCCTCGTCTAGAGTGCGAGTGTGTCTCATCTAGTTAGTCTGTGCGGAAACCATCGAGTTGACAGCCGGCCAGCGAGTGCCGAGTGGGTCGTCGAGTTCACCGAAAGAGTCTCTAAGGCCCATATCACACGGTGGTTTGTTTCGGAAGGACAACTGTTTCGGACAATTTTTCTGCCTGGTTTACTACTGAGAGAAAGACGTGCGATTTTTTCTTCCGTTCGAAAAAAGGTGCAGGTTGTTCGTTTTCAACCAATCAGCTATCAGCTTCGAATCCCTCATCATCAACCAAAACAACATTCAAGATGGCGGACTGCAATTGTACCAAGTGGTGTACAGAAATCGAAGCTGAACTTATTGAAGAAGTGAGGCAAAGGCGGTGTTTATGAGATATTACAGATCCCAGTTACACCAAAAAACTTCTAAAGCGGAATGCATATATCACAATCACCCAGCATCTCGCAGAAAAATGGCCTGAATATGGACATACGTTTACGCCTGGTAAGTTTATTATTGCATTTTGTGCTGTTAATTAAATATAACCATTTACTATGTATATATAAATATATCATTTGATGTTTTTCATGTTACGTAAGCATAATTATGTAAAGAAAAGTATGTATTTTCCATTCGCGATATCTAGGCAAACACTTACAAAACACAGGCAGCTTTGTCCCCAAAACAAACGCCAAATTTTCGCTGAACTATGTTTGTAAACATTATCGTGATCGTATTCACCGCGTTAACTTACCAGGTGAATTTAAAAATTTACTTATCGGAATAGCGTGTGACGCAATTACTTCCTTACCCTTAATATCTGTTTTGGTATTTCTACACTCGTATGAAAATGATTTATTTATGCGTATGAGTTTAATCTATATTGTAAAGGAGCATATTTTACTAAATTGTAATGGATCACCCGAAAAGATTAAGCTAAGAATAAAAACCTTTAAATTTCCGAATATAATTGTACCAGTTAAAACTTAGAAATCTGATTTTTATTTCAGAAACAGATTTTCTGGTAAAATTATTATTTAAAAAGTAAGTAATGAAAGTTAAATTTAAGCAGAGCTGACTAAAAGCTTCAATTGATCAATAGCTGAATAATATTTTAGACTATAAAAAGAAATGTATACTGCTTTTTGAGATTTCTAAAAAAAAAAAAAAAAAAAAAAGGATAGATAAATAAATAAATACACACCTATGTGTCCTTTGAAAAATTTAAAAATATGTTTAAATCTAATAGAAGGCCCTGTCAAGGATATAAATTTTTTAAAAGAAACAATCTTATAGTGCAGTGTTTACTGAAATTTAGAGTGGCTGAGAATATGAATATATAGATATTTTTAATTTATGCATTTCTTTATATAGGCATATTTAAAAATATGTTTACAAATCTAATATTTACATATATTTGTACATTATGTAATATACGTACACTGGTGAAATAAATTAAGAGAATTTTCATATTTGATCTATGATCTCCAGAACTAGTGAACAGCCTGTTTTTCTGCTGACTCGGCCTACACACATGTGTATGCTTATGTATTGGCCCTACAAGACTTGCATTTTTATCCAGAAGTGGTTATTTCTTCAGTTCAGTTCTTTTCATGCAATTCGATGAAATATACAAATTCTCTTAATTTATTTCACCAGTGTACATTACATGTATTTCATTATTTGTAAATTTGGTGCATACAACTTCATTTGTGAAATAAGGTATACTCATTTATATATACATGCATGAATTATATATATATATATATATATATCCCTTTATGAAAGTAGAATATTCCTGTGAAATGTTTTATAATTTGTTATGGCATCAGCTTTGAATTTTTTTAAAACTAAGTATGGATAGTAATTCATATCTTCCATAAATCTATGGCAGTGAATCGGAAGATAAATTTATGTTCATACAAATAAGATTAAAAATATAATCAGGGGTAAAAAAGCAAACGAAAAAACCCCGAAAGCTTTCAGATTTTATATTACATTCAAAGGGATAAAAAATTTCATTAAAGTTTGACAAAATATGAAATAAATTACAACAAAATTCGGGCTTCCAGGGGGAATGGAGGACATTATTCAAAATTTGATGGCTCTAGCTATCGTTGTTTTTTAAGAATGCAAGAAATGTATACATTCATTCATACAGATTCTTCATTATTACTTTTTTTAAATATAAAACAGGGTGATAATATTTGGTGGCGACAGTTTTAAAAGTGATTTTGCGTTTTTAGTGATATGATGCAAAATACCGTTTTGAGATTAATAGCCATTCTGGGCTAACGCCCCTTTGGGCAAATGATTAAAAATAATTTGTCAGAAATCACAAGGAAATGGCAGTTGTGTTAAACATCTATATGCAGGTATATGAGTGTAATATGCATATATACAATTAAATGCATATAAAATTATATCTACATATGTTACATATAAATACGTATGTATGTGTGTGATAAGGTGTCCTCATTTTTAGATGCATGTATGAATAAATGCATACTTACATAGACATACGTATTTCTATAAACATGTATATATATCATTTTATATTGATGCAATTATATATATATGTATATATGCATATTATATTTACATACCAGCAGATGCACAGCTGCAGTTTCTATCAAATTATTTTTTATCATATTTTTATTTTATTTTACCACTAGTTATATCTTTAATTTTATTTGTGTTAACATAGATTGATCTTCAGATTCACTCCTTATATCGCCCCAGATTATAAACCCCTTTCTTCAAAATCTGTTAGAATGAATAATACTACATATAATAAAATTGTTCCATTTTTACAGAGACTGTGATGACAAAATTTCAGAACCTCAGGACATATTTTCGGAAGGAAAGAAAAAAGGCGAAGCTCTTTAAAAGTGGAATAGGATCCACTGGATTGGTACCAAAGTGGGAACATTATGTACGGCTTCAATTTTTAGACGACTCTTTTGCTGCTATGGCCAGTTGTAGCAATATGGATAATTCATCTGAGTGTATTGTAATGGTAATTTTTAAATCTATGCATTTTTTATATTAAAAAAACTATCCATGAAATTAGCAAATTTATATGTGTGCTATAATATAAAAATCATGCAATGTTTCTTTCTCTGTGTTTACGGCTCATGTGAAATTTAAAATTTTGTCTGATTTGCCACTCTGGATTCATATCTTGGCAATCAGGGTGGTTGCATGTTTGTTTTCCCCAAGTGTTCCAGTTTCTCTTTCGGAAATCTACCATGAAGCCACCTCTGAGATGTATAGTCCTTGCAGAATCTACCATATTCAATAAAACAAATTTAAAAAAAAAAAACATATAAAAGTAATGAAATGAAATTTGAAAGGTTTCAGTGTTTTAATTACGCCTAAAGGCGTGTTTTTTACCATGTCGTGTGTTACCTTTATTTATTAAATATCATGTTCTTCACACTTAAACCATAAATTTCAGTTCAAGAGCAATATTGCAAAATAATTTTAAAATGACCATATTTTTAGAATTTCTGATACACAGTCTCACACGCTGGAGATTAAAATGTTTTTTTCTGTACAATGTTGCCATTGCTTGCTTTGAAATCCCCGAATTTGTTAATCATAAATTCGATAAAAGTTTTACAAAATTAAATCGATAATAGGACAAATTTCAAATTTAGGCTTCCAGATGCCCATATTCATAAGAGGATTACGTTATTCAAAATTTGATGGCCTTAGGTACCATTGTTTTATCACACTATGAGAAACATACATTTATGCAGATTCTTCATTATTTAATTTCTTTAAATATTATACAGGGCGATAATATTTGGTGGCAACACTTTGAAAAGTGAAGCAAAGCTTATATTGAATCAACGCAAAATGCGAAAATGAAATTAGTAGTCATTCTGGGCAAATTGATTTTGGATTGATAAACATGGTTTGAATTTATTTTACTCTGGTATCCTTCAGATCCTTTGCCATAAAAACCTATTAACCTATCTCGAATTTACATAGTCATCTACTTTAATTTAACTATTTTACTATTCCCATAATTTTAAGTCTAAGCACTTTATTTCTTTTATTAAATAAGTTTATTCATAATGTTAGTTGAATCAGATTTATTGTTCATTAATTAACACGTTGATTGCAAACTACGAGATAACTCGTAGATTGCGGTTTCTTCTAGGACGCCAACTACGAATTATCTAGCACTGTGTTTACTTGCCATTTTTGTGCAGCTACGATTAAACTCAGAATATATCAGTGCTAATATTGATAGATTGCTTCTGGGAAAAGAACAAAAAATCAGTGCTAGCTTACATAAACAGAAAATTTATTAAAAAATGAACACAAAATATAATTATAAAAATTAATAACATATGATTAAATTGATTTGGTTTCTCGGACCAGAATCCGAAAAGTGCCATGGCCATCAACGTGTTAGTAGAGTTGATAAAAAATTCATTTTTTAAATATTCTTTTTCTTTGAGAATTTTGTTCAAGAAACTGAAATGTTTCCAGAAGAAAGTGTTCTTCCTCCTACAAGTACAGAAGAAACACGCGAGTTATTAGAAACCCCAAAAATGTCTGGAAGTCAATTGGTTGCTCCAGGCACAAGCAAAAAAAGAAAAAACCAGAAGATGAATTTTTTACTACAATTACAAAATGTCTAAAAAACATAACAGAAGAGAAAGATGTGAACGACTTGTTTGGAGCGTATGTTGCTGGTGAGCTGAAGACAGTGAAGTGTCCTGCTGATCAGGAACTGTTAAGGATGAAAATTCAAAATTTGATCTATGAATTCAAATATCTGCAATAAAATTCTGTTAAACGTGAATATAATTGTTTATTTATTTCTAATATTTTCTCTTTTTAATTATAAATTTGCAGTAATTTCATGGCAGTCATTAATAGATGAACATTATAGATTCATGGCAGTCATTAATAGATAAAGTGATTCACTGTTTTTATGTGTGTTTGTATATATGATTAAGAATATACTAGAGGCTTTAATAAATTATTAATAATTAGGAACTACTTGAGATATATATGAGTTTTTATTGGAACATGCAGAATAATTTCAAACAAAACAAACATGCCTTAGTGTAAGTCACACATGGCTTCTTGCCAGGGAATGGATCCAATACTATTAAAATAATTGCAAAATCGATCTCTGACATCTTTTGCCTCCTGCGAACCACTGCGTGCACTTCGCTGCAATGAAATAAATTTAGAAGTACTTTCGTTCCATGTACCTTTTCTTATACAATTATTTTCTAAATCCTCAGCATCTAAACTATGTTCAGGAGTGTATAAATTTTTTGTTTCTTTTTTGCTGTGCAACAGGTTGTGCAGACCATAGACCTGTTATATACTAGACGGAGCATCGCCATTCAAAACCGGGTGAAAAAGCGGCACAGGAATGAGCTGCAGAAGTTTGGGCATGAAATGGAACTGAAACCAGACTTTGGCGTACTATCGCCATGGCTAGCGATTTTTACCTCTCTTTTCTCTCAGTTCGAAATACGAACTTGGAAAGATGTCATTTCGCAGAAGCTGCCGTTGAATTTGCAGAAGAGCTTAAATCGATAAACACCAGCCAAAATTAATAGTTTCCCTAAAATTGGACACTTTATTTTAAATTCTAATTTTTAAAATTTAAATAATTTTCATGGTGTAGAACAATATTTTGTAATAAGTCCATCGGTGTCTACAAAATTTTAAATAAAATCAAGAAAACTGGAGAGAACAAACTAAATAATAAACTAATAACAAACTAAAAAATAAATAAATAAAAAAGAAGGTTTTTTAATACTTAGGACAGAATAAAAAATAAAAAAATAGGTAACATAAGAAAAATGAGTGAAAACAGAAAATAGTACAAAAAGGAAATTTAATATTAATACGAAAAGGAAATTTAATGTTAATACGGTGTATTACAGAGAACTACAGAGTAGGCAAATCAAAGAGAGAAAGATATTAAATTAAATGAATGTCAATATAGCAGATATAAATTAAAAAGAAGAGAGAGAGTGGTAAATAATTAAATTATGAAACAAAAAGGTGGTAAATGGTAAATTAAGACTTCCTTTTACTAGCAAAATATATATATATTATGCACGTTGCACAATGTAGTCACACTTATTTTAAATAATTTTAGAAGGTAAAATTTAAATAATGTTCATTATTTTAAAAAAGAAACTTAAAACTATTAAAGTTTTGAAATTTAACTGCTATATAATTACTATTTTCTTAATACTTGACAAATTCTTAATATTTGAATAAATGCCAGAAACATGATAAGAAAGAAAATACGTGATTGAAAGTAAACATATTTGTTATATTTGGATGCAAGAAAAGGGGATAAAATAAAGTCATTCACGTCCCCCCCAAAGAAAACATAATTTTATGCAGTTCTTACACAGTGTTACATCAACATTACCAAGTATTAAATACATACATTACTACTTCGCACATGTCCGCATAAGCAAACGCATACAAAGAATATATAAACAAATGCATTCAAAGCAGTCTGTTGGCGAATAAAAAATGTCGCCAAAGCAGAATACTATACTAATTAAAATTATATTATATTACTAAAATTTTAACATTTTTTTCAGAACACAGTTATTAGAAACATACATATATATTAAGATACTTTTATTTAAATGTTATTTCAAGTATGCATATATTATATAAAATTAGAAAATCTATTTTTTATTAGAAAACGGTAAGTAGAGTGGATAAAAAAACCTCTACATTTTATAAAATTAGGCTTTAAAACATTAGAAAAAGCTCAGCTGTGAAATGTTACTCCTCCACCTTTCACGTATCTGGAATTACATCCGTATGCGGAGAACGAAAGTACCATTTTTGAAGTCCGAAACAATGCGCGTACACGCAAAACACTTGCTTCTCACAAATTCTCCATAGAACTGTAATGGTAAGGAAGATTCGTGGGAAATACGATCTGGGAAATGTTCCAAATGTCACGTGGTTCGCATTCCTGTTCCCCTTCAGAGTTGCCGTTTCTCTCTCTAATACATTACAGCTCTATGGTGCAGACGCGTATTTCCAAACCCTACCCCACTTTTCGAATTTTTGACGTCACAGAAATATCGACTAGTTTCACCTGGCAAGACGCCTACCCCACTTTTGACTACTACGGCGCGCTTTCGAAAGAATTCTACTGCTGAATAGTGTGTTTAGGTGCTAATTGTGAGATTTTCGCAATTTAAATTATTATGAGTGGGAATTTACGCAAAATATTTAGTGAATGGTTATTGTTTATCGCCGTAGTGTATTTGAGGAAAGAGGAGAATAATTCACTGCTGATGTATACATTAACACTATGAAAAATCTGGAAGGTGATACGGCAATAAATGTGCTGCATTTCATCGCAAAATTCAGCGACGCCAGTAAAACAAACGAAAGTGTTCGAAAAACTTATCCACATCTGAAGGCACTATACAAAAATTGTATGTGTGCCAATACAGCAATTTAAATTTAGGAAAAAAAAAAAAAAATGCAGAAAACTTCAGATCAAGGAATAAGAATTGCAGTGCCTCTATGTGCTTAAAAACTACGAAGCATTCTGCAGACTTTCGTGCCAAAATCAAGGTTGACAAATAGATTAATACATTTTATTCTTTCTTTTAGTGTATATATTTCAAAATTATTAAAATAACTTGAACAGTTGTTTAATTGCTTAAAACAGCAATAAAGTTCATTTATAAAGATATACAAGGAACTTCACAATTCATTGCTTTGGTGAACAACTGAAATTAACTAAATTACCTAACTTTATAACATTAAATATCTTCGTAATGCTCTGTTTTATAAAAGCTTAACTATTTCTAAAAGCTAACTACTAACTAAAAGCTTAGCTACTTACTATTCATTTGTTATACATTAAAATATTTTCTGATTTATTTACTAAATGCGTAATCAATCATCAGGATTATTAAATGTATTAAGAATTTCATACCTGCTTGTGCAGTGTGAATGCATGTTTGTGTAATGAACTTTGATTTTCATGAACGAAAAAGAAATACAATCTCCGAATAAATACTTTTTTGTTTTCCAGTTCCTGTGTTTAGCTGTAAAAGTAAATTCACTTCAAGTATGTGTCTGTACATAGTATGTAATTTTGACGATGTAAATGCTGAAATGTATGTATAGTAAAAACTCAACAAAAAAAATATCCAGAAAGCTCTTGAAATTTTGGATAGCTGAGCATATAAAAAATGAAATATTGTAATAAGTGAATGGAAGAATAAACTACTAGTCTAAAATCATAAAAACAGTTCATCTTATTTGTATCAATTTGATTATCAAAAGCCAATATTTAATATTATGCATGATTTTGAAAAAAATGTATGCTGCTGATCTTTGGAATATGATAACGGGTGATTTTTACATTTTTTGTTATGTGGATTAAGACTGCAAGTTGAGACTTTAAATATGAACAATAGTAATCTGAAAATTTGAAGTAGTAATTTTATATCCAACAATCTCTGCCAAATAACTTCCATGTTTTAAGTAATTAAAAAATATATTTTTAACCACTTATTATTAATTCTTTAAAGTACATTCTATAATTTAAATTTTATTTACTTTCATCTAGTTTTAATGTTTGCCATTATAAATTTCATACTATGTACTTTTTTAAGATTTCATAGTTATTTTATGTAAGAAAGGGATTTATGTGCAACAGATATATAGTGAAATTCATTTAACACAAAACTGAGGGTACTGAAATATTTTTTCGTGTTAAAGAATATTGAAAAAAAAAAAAAAAAAAAACATATATTCAACAAAATTAAGCTTATTAGAGTACATTTTATTTACATAAATATGTATATATGCATGTATTTAATAAAAACCAATGAAACAAAAACATCCACAAGAACTTAATGGAATTCAATACAAAATTTTCAAGTTTTTGAAAAACAAAACATTTTTTGAGTTTTGGGAAAACAATCTGATATTTTTCTTTGCATTGTCTTTTTTAGCATTTTCGCCTAGCACGGGTTTCTCCCCTATATCGAGCTCAAGAGAGAAATTTTGTAAAGCCTCTTTTCACGTCATTTCCCTCTTGGCGTTAAAAAAATCCTTCCGAGGACTTGGCGATTTTCGCCGATTCAAGATGGCGGAAAAAATTGCGCCAAGTGCCGGTTATCTGAGTCTTCCCAACTACTGCAACGAATTCTTCCGATAGTACAGTAAGACAGTTCATTAATACAGAAACTTTCTCAAACATTTCATTAAGTGTCAGCTCAGTTTCAATATCCTACTTCTCCATTTCTTTCGGCGCCGAAGAATCTGATACTTTTGAGAATCGTGTGTAATGAAAATAATTTTCATTCATCCTTGGAGTTGCTGAATTCTGTGCAGTGCAACATATGAGCCAAACTCACTAATTTTTAGTGTAATTTAAATTTTTACTGACACTGCCATGTATCACTAATTTAAATTTTTACTGACACTGCCATGTATTCATCACTGAATTCCAAATCTAACTGATGAGATATGAGATGTTTGTGTGGCGTTTGTAGACGTGGAAGGCGAAAGTACCGTAGATAAACAAAATTGGCTCATGTCACAGGCTATTCCAAGGGTATTTCAAAGCCAAATTAGCCTCTTTTCTACGAAACAGGTGAAACCACCTCTCTTTCATTTCACACCCCGTTTAAATCTCGTCAGCGATACCAGTGTTTTCTGTATTTTGTTCATTTCCAGAAAGGATATCTTTTCGTGTTAAGAGAAACAAAATGCATGAAAATACATAGTAGTTTGTCGGGACCGTTGCATTATTTCGTGTTCAACGATATTTTCAGTTAAACGTATTCCACTGTATACAGATGTGTTTGGACTATGTATATACAAATAATGTTTTAAAAGGAAAATTTATAATCCTTCCAAAAATTTTTATGCATTATGCTGCTAAAAATTGATCAGTAAATATATAAAGAAAGAAATTTAGAACCAATTTTTCAGAAAGAATAAAAATTGAAATTAAAATTAACATGATAAAATCCTGTTTAGACTAGTAAAATCTTTTTAAATTGGAAGATATTTTTAACCTTTGATTTTATTTCCCCCCATTTTCCTTTGCTACTGCTGTTTGATAAGAGGTTCTAGTAAAGTTTTGTGTTAAAATTATTTTGAACTTTCAAAGATTTTCCATTGCAGGATTTTAATTTTTTCTACATTTTTAAGGGCATGTTTTCTTTTTTTTTTCCTTCTTTTTTCTTTTTTTTTTTTTTTTTTTTTCTTTTTTCTTTTTTTTTTTTTTTTTGGTGAACTATTAAGATAAAAAATATATTGAAATGGTTCATCAGCTGATTCTCTGGATACAGAGAAGCAAGGATTTTGTTTTAGAAGGGGAAATGTAATTAAATTCGACATACCTCCTCTTGATGATATTATGTTAAAGTTGGTTGGATTCCTCACCTTTCTTGTTCTTTTATACTACTTTTTTGGTTTTTCTTGTGATGGTTTATTTTAACATGTTGACTGCCGTGGGGGTCACCGGTGACCTGCACTCGACTTGGCCACAGCGCCGTGGGTGCCACTGACTACGCGACCAATAGTAAAATACATAACTAGAATAAATATTGATACTGATAAATTTTTAAATAGTACCATTGTTACTATAATGGTTTGAAGAATAATAAATCGTAAAAATTTAAATTATAAATCACAAAAATGGTCTACAGGTGTTTGGAGGTCGCTGGTGACCCCCAGCATGAAGCACAATTATATAACATTATTTTCTGTAGATAATATTTCAACATAATATATATCGCATAATAAAAATTTCAAGTTGCCGTCATGGGCAAATCACGTAAAAGGCGCGCGGTAGTCAACGTGTTAAGTTTTGCATTTTAAAGTATTCTTGTTCTAAATTTATAAGATTTTATGAAGATCATTTGAACTTCAATTTTTAAGTCTTTGTGAAAAGTTGGTTCCAAATTTCTTTATATACTATATATAAGAACTCCTACACTGCTAGAAAAACTAATTTATAAATTTATTTATCCCACATTTTCATTTTGAAACATTTTAGTACATGCTTTTCCTCAATATTTTAAAAGTTGATTTTTTGTTGAACTGAAATATGTAATATGGAAAAATTCTATCAAAAAACATAACTCAGAATCAAAACAGGAGATAAATAGAGATAATAATAATGTGGGGTATTTGATTCTCTTCCCCTAATAGTCATTTGAAACATTTTAGCGTGTTTTTCCATTCAGCTGAAACAGTAAAAAGTATAGAAAAATTCCCATAGAAACATAATTCGGCTGAGAAAAAAAACAGGCAAAAAATTGGGTTGGCGTCAGGAAACTGATTGGTCTAAAACAGAGCTTCTTAAACGTTTTTTCAGTCGTGAGCCTTTTTTATCATAGATTTTTTTCACGACCCCAAAATATTTATGAACATTTTGTGGGACCCTATAAGCATTGCGAAAATCTGACACACGTGCGAGTGAAACTGTCAATTTTTTCATTTGTATTGTAAGTTGCAGTTTTAGGTCATATCTTGAATTTCTCATTTTAAGACATAGAACAATGTGAAATTTTAATTAATTAACAGACGAAATGACAGCGTCACATGCAAAGCAAGTAAAGTTAACATTTATATTATAAACAGAATGCGTTGAAACATTTTTGTTTTTCTCTTTGTCTGTATGGTCTTATCTTTATCTATTTTCAGATACATTGTGTAAAAATATTGGGTAATTGTAAAATTATTATATTAAGTTTAAGAAATACCAAAACTACTGAAATTTTTTGCGACCCCCTGCTGTATATGGGGGTTGCAATCTACAGTTTAAGAAAGTCTGGTCTAAAATAACGTTACAATATTTGATTTTGTTGGAACATTGGATAACTGAGGCTACACCCAGTGCAGTTATGGCAGGTGTGCAAATTTTGGAATTTACAGAAATATCAAGTAGCAAAATTTTTGGAATTTAGGAGTGGAAAAGTTTTTAGAATTTAGGACCCACAGAGATTGCATACCACAACAAAATGTATCTGCTGAAGCTACGACTCCAGTGCATGGTTATATTCTTATAAAGAGTGTATGTCTGAATGCAAAGATGCATTTTGAGTCATCATCGCTAGGTCACCAGCCTACACAGCATTGTGTGATACATCCTTCTGTAAATAAGAAATAAAATTGACAGCACTTTAGTTAAATAACCTAACTCATTCCTTGTAAGTATTATGCAAGAGTATTGTAATTGTTGAATAAGAATACAACACTTGCTTTCTGTACATCTGAAATGGGATAGATATTCTAGCAGTTATTCCAGCAGAAGTTTGCAAGAACGGATCCTTCTTTATTTAGTTATATAATCAAAATACACAAGCTATGAACATAACATATTAAACCGTAATTCACTTTTCACATTAGACAGCCAATGTTTATCAATTTTCACATAAGTCGTACTTTCCCGTAAATTTGAAAATACTCTATTGTATGCTGTTCTGTTCAAGACAAGCTTGAAATCATTTTTTTTTTTTTTTGCAAAATGCAATTGATAGCTTGTTTTTTTACAAAATTTTAACCTGGGAGTTATAAACAAATTTGTGGGGGGTCACCAAATTCAAAGAAATTTATTTGACAATAAAAGATATACGGAATTTGAAGAGAATTTTGGATTTTTTTAACATTTGCCAGGAATTTTAAATTAAACATTTCCATATTTTAATTCTGATTTTATTGCTTTTCACTTGATTTATGTGTTACGAGGGCAATCCCAAAAAAAGGTCTCCTATTTTTTGGGGACGTAGAGAAAGTTTTAATACGGTTGTTGGCAACACTGTTGTGAGTGGTGCTTTCTCCACTACCACATAAGCACGCAGGCGCTTCGCTCGGATGCTCAGTCTTGGCTTGGCAGCCATTCGAAATAGAGCTCCCGATAAGCGTTACCGTCAAGTGCGAAGTGCGCGCAGTTATTCGATTTTTGAATGCAAAAGGAATTAAACTGGTTGAAATTCACCGCCTATTGACGGAAGTGTATGGACAGTCGTGCATGGATGTCAAAAAAGTTCGCAAGTGGTGTAGAGAGTTTACAGCCAGTCGTACTGAAATTCATAACGAAGAAAGGAGCGGGAGGCCGTCAATTGCCGATGATACAATCGCGAAAGTTAAGGAACTTGTGCGTAAAGATCGGAGGATCACTCTGGATGCTGTCTGCATTTTGGTTCCTGAAGTTTTCAGAAGCACCATCCACAGGATTTTAACGGAAAAGTTGCAATATCGGAAGGTGGGTGCAAGATGGGTGCCGCGTATGTCACAGAAGACCACAAACAGCAACGGGTTTATTCTCCCCGCGAATTTCTTCGCCGCTATGGAGACGAAAAGGACAACTTCTTGGACTTCTTGGAAAAATGAGGGTCAACACTTCCTGAAGGGCATGGCGGCAAGCTGGTATGGCATGGGCATTGTAAAACTGCCACAGCGTCTACACAAATGCATCGATTGAAATGGCGATTATGTTGAAAAATAAAGCATTCTTCAATCTTTAAAGAGATGTAGCAATTATAGAAAATAAATGTTTCTTTGTATATCTAAAAATATAGGAGACCTTTTTTTTGGGATTTCCCTCGTGTGTTTGATGATTTCCAAACAGCTCGAATCAAATTTCAAAGCAACTGCATACGCGCAGCTAAGATTACGTTTTTTCGGCTATCTTAGCAATGTCTTGCATGCAATTTGTAATTGTAATACGCATCATTTATAAACTATGTTTATTTCTAATCAGATTTGTTGTCAAGTAAGCGCATAACATTTCCTAAGCATTGGAAAATTCAGTAGTGTCTCAAAGGATAATAAAAACAATTTTGTTTTCGTTGCAATTTTGTTCACGATGGTTAAATGGCCCAAAATCTCTTGTAAGAGAAATGGGATGGATGCACCAACATCAGATAAACTTAGAGAAAAACTATTAATGAAAATGCAAACAAAAATGTAACCATTGGCTCTCTTTCTACTTCTAAAAAAATTGAGTAAATATCAAGAAGAGTTTATTTTATACTGTTTTACATGTTGCATTATCAATGGAAAAAGAATATCCATTGTGTGTTAAATGCAGTGAAAACTTGGCACATGGAAAGCATGACACCTGCGAAATTAAAAATACATTTAGAAACGGTACTTTTCCCGTTTTGCCGCCGCAAACAGTAAAGTCGCCAACAACGGTACTACTGATGCCAAACGGAATATCTTCGCTGCCAATGTTTTACCCCTCATTTTCGAAACAAGTCGCAGCCATTTCTTATTAGATTGTTTCTTTCAATACTGGCATTTCAATACTGGAACTACATAGAATTTTTACAATATAATTAAAATTTATGCCCCAAGACCATTCGCGGTAATTAAGATAATTACACTGGTGTGCAAAAATTAAGGACGAAGTCGAAAAATTAGCATATCAGCTGAACGAAGAGGCAGAGCGGACAGAAAGACCAATCAGGAGATTAAGTATGGTGATGTACGGTAGCAGATGCGCAGATATGCAGGTAGACATAATGGGGGAGTGTCTGAGTAGTATAAAGAATGTTGTCGGTGTGTAAGATCAGTATTTCTGGCAAAGAGATTGCACGCCGTATAGCAGTTAAAATCACACCGAGTTGCTGCCTCAGCGAGAAATGGAGAATAATCAATCTGTTAGACGACATCTGGATGCTTTTACCCGAGGTCGAATCATTGGGAAGTTGGAGGAAGGCCGCAGTGTGACAAGTGTGGCTGCAGAGTTCAAAATTGCTCACAGCATCGTTTCACGACTTTGGAGACAATTTCAAACTACAGGAACAGCTATCCGGGGGTTTAGTAGTGGTCGTCCACGAGGAACCACACCCGCAGATGACCGGTATATTGCCTTACAGGCCAGAAGAAACAGGCGGCAGACAGCGGGAGAAATCGCTAGACACACGACACAGGCGATTGGACGACCGATATCGCGTTTTACCGTGGCCAGAAGACTGCACGGTGGTGGTCTGTTTGCACGACGCCCTGTACGGTGTGTACCTCTAACGCCTGCCCATCGGAGAAGGCGTTCTCTGTGGTGCCGGGAACACCGGAATTGGAGAGACAATGAATGGGGACGAGTACTCTTTACAGATGAGAGCAGATTCAGTCTGAGTAGCGATTCTCATCGCATACTCATCTGGAGAGAGCGGGGAAGCCGCAATCATCCCTCGAAAATCATTGAAAGGGACAGGTATGGAAGTGGCGGTGTTCTCGTTTGGGGAGGCATCATGCTTGGTAGTCGTACAGACCTTCACATCTTCGACGCAGGTTCAGTCAACAGGACTCGTTATTGTAACGAGATTCTTCTTCCATATGTGCGTCTTTTTAGAGGCGCTATGGGTCCACAGTTCCTTTCATGGACGACAATGCACCATGTCATCGCACAGTAGCTGCCAAACAGCTCTTAGAGAGTGAGGATATTAAACGTATGGATTGGCCGGCACGATCTCAATCCCATCGAGCATGTATGGGATTTTCTAGGCAGACGCTTGGCAGCTCGTACCTTACCACCAGTAACGATTCCGGAGCTTCGATTGGCGCTGCAAGACGAATGGGCAGCAATGCGTCAACAACTCATTGACACCCTCATTCTCAGCATGGGCAGACGCTGTGAAACTTGTCTAGCAGTCAGGGGAGATCATATCCCCTATTAAAGCCCGGATGTTTCTTGCTGGACACCCATCACAGGGATGTTTCGGCCTTCAGTCGCATTGCGCTCCATGCTACTTTTTCAATAAAGCTTCTTTTTATCCGTCTGATTTCTCTTTTAGTAAGTGTTGCTTACATTACTCATGTCCTTACCTATTGGGGATCTTACGGTATTAAATGTGTTGATTTGGAAAGCTTTTGTACAAACTCTCGTCCTTAATTTTTGCACACCAGTGTAGACTGGTGTGCCTTAATTTTTGCATGTTGGTCCTTAATTTTTGCACACCAGTGCAATCACACCACTCACCCGAAGGCAAAAATATAGAAAAGGCAAAATCAAGGGTTAAATTCATCAATTCTAATGAAAATGCAGTAGCGAAGTAAAGCACTGCGGTTTTTACATAATTTCTGAGTAAGCTATTTGTACGAATTGAAATAATTCTTGCATTTAAACTTGTATTCCAAATTAAGATTTAACTTGAAATTAATGTAGATAATTACTGAGAGAATTAGATTTTTGTAGTGTAGTTTACGTGCGATGGGATCACGTGGTGTTACGTGATACGAACCGGCAAATCAGGATGTTGAACCATGAAAACATAGTAAATTCTTAATGTATTTTTACAAATTTATTATCTTTATTTATTGGCTTTTTACAAAATTTTAAAAGATATTAAAATGTTTGTGGCTTCAAAATAAAAAATTCTTAGAACTAACAGTTGTTAACATTTTTTATGTGTATATTGTATGTTGTCGTCAACAAAGTCTGCTTGGCGATATTTGCGCCAGTGAAATTGAAAAGTACCTCAGAAACTAAACATAAAGATTAAATAAATAAATCTGAAGAATTTTTTTAAGGAATAAGCTGAGAGCATGAAAAATTAAAATGTGTTTTTGAAAAAATATACAACAGTTCCTGAGAAGGATTTACAGGCATCCTTAAAAGTTTCGTATTTAATTGCAAAAAATTTAAAACCTCATACAATTGGAGAATCACTCATTCTTCCTTCAGCAATTAAAATGACATCATTTATGCATGCAGAAAAATATAGTAACGATTTAAAAACAATAGCATTAAAAAAGATACTGTTTCTCACCAAATTTTTGTCATATCAGACACTATAGAAAACAAAATTCAGTCTTTACTATAAAACTTGAAACTACCGACATTACTAAAATGTTTCAATTTATCGTTTATGTGAGATATGTTTTTGAAAACGACGCAGTAGAATATTTTTTATGTTGTAATATTTGGGAAGGAAAAGCAACTGGAGAGAAAATATTTGAAATTATTAACAGACATTTTGAAACAATGTTACCTAGACACACTGTGTCGCAGTTTGTACTAATGTAAGCTTTTAAAACTAAGACAATACTTTGGCAATGAGAACTGAACAACAAAAAAGCAAAACAAAAAATCAGAAACATGCTTTGGGCTGGCTGCATGGGTGTTTTCGTGGTTTTCCCCATGTGTAACGTGTATACGAGCCAGTTTCCCTTAGAAAGTCCTCCACGAAAGGCATCCCTCCCCTTAGGCAGATAGCCCTAGTGTGCTTTGCCATAATTAAAAACACCAACACACCACAAACACCAGAAACATGCTTTTCACAATTTACTAAAGAAAATAATACAGATTTCTTGTTTAAAATGACGTATGATAAAATTGACAGAAAGTTTTTTGAAAAATTTCCAAATAAGGAATTAGGTTGGATCTGTGACCCATTTTGCCTTTGGTGTTTTCAATTCCAATGTATCTCTAAATGAAAAAGAACAATTAATTGATATTTTAAGTGACGGAATACTGTGTGTTAAGTTTCTAACTTGCCAAAAATTTTAGTTGATTGGAAACTAATATGTCGATTTAAAAGGAATGAAAGTAAATTATTACGTTTCTTATGTAAAATTGTACAATAAACCTTTAGCTTCTATTTAAAACTTCTAAAATGCTTATGTTACATTTTTCTGTTATATAAACATTGAAAGTGGATTTCTCACTGAAATAGAAATAATTTTGCTATTGAATTAACATAGATAACTTTTTTATTGAAATATTTTTTCTCTGTGACATTAGTTGCATCTACTACAAAATAAAGATTAAAGAACTGTTTTTAAAACATTTTGAATTCGTTGTAATATTGATCTATGAAGCACTAGATTAGTGAGTTTTTATTACATTATTGACAAATATAGTTTTTTAACAATAAAAAAATTTAAAGCGGAGATAATTATTTGTCAAATATGAATGTGTTTTCAAAGAGGAAATAAATAATAAGAGATAAAAAGAAAATTCAGTCAGAACATTCACATCTCTAACAAAGTAATTTGCTTTGATTTAATCTTTATAATACAATTTATTTTAAAATGATAAGGCAAAATCCAATGTGAAAGGTTATGCGAAGATTACCATAGTACCTAGAGTATTCAGCATTTCGTATAATCCTATAACCAGATAATAATAATATTAAAATAAATTTTATCTGAATGAAGTTTTTTTATTACAGAAACAGTAAAATTATGCAATTACATAAACGAATACACTTTCAGACAATATAATATACACTTTCATATAATATTGTTTACAAGCGCAAGCCAAAGTTCTGTTTATGTTACATCTCGCCCTTCAGCGCATGCTCAAGAATTACCATCCAGGCGAAACTAGTCGATTTGTCCATGACGTCAAAAATTCGAAAAGTGGGGTAGGGTTTGGAAATACGCGGTGCAGACAGCAAGCTGCCAAAACAAAGTATTGAGCCTTTTGTGGCGATGTCAATATTGTTGTTCCGAAAAGTCGAAACCTGGCAGCTAGAATGCCAAATGCATTTTCTACAATTCTTCTTGCTCGTGACAGTCTGTAATTAAAAATTCTTTTCTCTTTTGTGAGATGCCTTCCAGGATATGGCTTCATTATGTATTGGGTTAGTGGAAAAGCATCATCTGCCACTAGAGCCCCGTTCACATGCAACGCTCCTTCGCACAGCTGCCATTAGCAAGGGGAGAAAAAGAAGACATGAAAGAGTTAGGTCTTTAGGACCCGTTCAGAAGACCACCGTCTTCCTTCTCCTTTACACCTAAGCCTCTGTGAACAATCACGTCTCCGGCAGATTTATAATACTGTTTACACATTTTTAACGCTGTTTACTGTTGTTAATTTTGTAATCTACTTTCGCAACTGGTACCTGAAATTTCGTAATGGTTCCTGAAAAATATATGCTTTTTAATTATTATTATTATTTTATAAGCTGTTATTTAGTTCACTCTTGGTGCTTGTCGCTATGGTTAAAAAATGGTCATGGATTTTTAAACTGCTTCCCGATAAGGTATAGAACTCAAACTTTATACACACACTGCTTGTGGATGTGGTGTCACGCTTTTGATTTTTAGAGGATTAGATTTTTTTCAAATTTAAAGTTGAAACGACTTTCTGCAAATATTAACAAATAAACTGAGAATCTCAGAATATTATAGTTTGCACACTTGTGGAGGAAAAAAAATTAAATGAAATTTTTAGCATATTTTTTTAAAAAATATTTTCGGAGAATTTTTGAAAATCGTTCATATTTTTAGACTTTTTGACGCCCATTAATTTTAAAATTTCATATCTAAAAATATATCGGTTACAAACTTCCGACACTTTCACAGCTTATAAAACAAACTTTTCGCATTTAAAAAAAATGATAAGGGAAATTAATTGGATGATTTTTTTTACTTTTTTGAAAGATATGCAATGAAGCAGAATGGGAAACATAGGTTCTTCTTGGGCATCAGTTCGAAACATCGGTTTCAAAGTAATAATCTCATTGTACCACACTATTTTTATGACATTATTTATGCTATATAAGTTATTATTTTTGCCAGTTGTTAGTTCAGAGCGAGATTGGAGATATTTCTGAGTTAACTTTCTCTTAAGATGCATTTTGCATTCCGTTGTGTTTAACGTTCTTATTAGATTGAAGCATAACTACTGATATTTCTTAGTGATATTCTAAACACTTGTACCAGTATTTCTGTGGAAAATTCCAGAACTTTGAAGTGTTTATGTTGATAAAATAAATTTAATTAAGCTATCATCGGATTTGAGTGCAATGACAATCATTTACGAACTATTATCAATCTATTACAAACCCGTACGCACGCAACAATATTATAATTAATTAATGTATTAAAATTTTTTGAACGTGTTTTAAAAAACAAAAACAGGTTAAGAAAAATTCTGTTTGCGTTTTATGAGTTTTTGCAATTTTTCTGGCCACATAAAGTTTTAAAAAAAAGGTTTGTAATTTATGTTTATATTTATCAATTGAATAAATAGCACTAGGTTTGATTTATATACATATGTGTGTATTGAAATTCAGTAATAAAATTTTAAAGATTTGAAATGATTAAATGTTTATTTAGACAGTTTGTATTCTTTAAACTGCAAATGCAAACTGAGAAACCTTTTGCATTTTTTTCAATAAATCCTTTTACTTAAAGTCGTAAAACATATACAGGTATGGACTAAATTTTTTATTATTTTTACTGCTTACTTAAAATTATATACTTTATAGAAACAAGGATGGGTTTTGCAAAATACTGAAAGGAAAAATTATTTGAAATGAAAATGTGACTGAGATCATATTTGTTTTAAAGATTTTAGATAAAAGTGTATTTTTTCCCTCAGAAACTAATTCATTAATTGCAAAATCATTCCTTGAAGTTATTATGAACACTCTAATAAATACAACAAAAAACTGGGGGGAGACATTGAAAATTGTAAGAGAAGAAAGACATTTTAATTGTAAAATGTTTCTTCAAAAATTTAAATTAAAAAAATACTAGCAAAAACTTTTTTTCGGCTTAAAATTATTTTGTCTTACAAAACCATTTAATAATATTCATAAAAAGTAGATGAAAATGCTTAAATTTAAAAAAAAAATCATTCAAAAGGTACCGAGTCCCTTGTTGCGTTGAAGCCGATAAGCATTTGTCTTAACTTTAGTTTTAATTTGAACGATATTTCTGGAATACCTAGCATCAGATAACCTTGTCTGTATTTGTCTATAATTTCCTTATCTTGTACAGTTCTATCTAATTTACGGGGGCATGCTATCACATCCCCAGACATTTATCAGCGCGATTGTTTCGCTGACAGTCCAGCGAGCAGTAACTAAAATTAAGTGAACTGCGCAGTATACACTGACTACCAATAAGTATTTGGACACCTATGCAAATGACGATATCTGCGGTCCTAAGGTACGTCACGGACTCCGCCGGTATATGTCGTGTAGGAAACAGCATCGGCTTTAGTCGCATGCAAGATGCCTTGCAGTTCGGAGCTCTCTGATTTCGAGAAACGTATAATTATCGGGTATCACAAATTTGGCCGATCTTAAGGGACATATCTAGCGATCTGAAGTACCCAAAATCGACAGTGGCCTATGTGATTAAGAAGTGTAAGGTGAGCGGTTATTGTCGGAATGTACCCCGAGTCGGCAGACTAACGAAACTGGGAGATAGAGACCGACGAGTGCTGTCCAGAGAAATTCGGAAGAACCGCACCCAACCGATGGCCCTCATCCGCGAGGAGTTTGAACAGGCATCCGGGAGTATTGTTTCAATGAATACCATCCGTAAGGAAGCACATCTGCTTGGTTTTCATGGTCGTGCTGCTACCCATAAGCCTTTGATCACAAAGTCCAACCGCGCTGCTCGGTTAATGGGGTGCAAAGCACATCGAAATTGGACCGTAGATCAGTGAAAACGGGTTCTTTGGAGTGACGAATCAAGGTTCACCCTTTAACGTTCGGATGGCAGGGTCTGGGTCTGGCGTCTACCTGAAGAACGTCTCCTGCCAAATTGCATTGTGCCAACAGTCAAGTTCGGCGGAGGTAGAATTATGGTCTGGGTGTGTTTCTTTTGGTATGGGCTGGGACCCTTGGTCCCCATTCATGGTAACCTCAACTCCGATGCCTACTGCACTATTTTGGATGACAATGTGCTTCCTACGTTGTGGCAGTTTTACGGGTTGGAACCCTGTTACTTTCAGGACGACAATGCCAGTTGTCATGTTTCGACGTTAACCAAGGCTTGGTATGGTGCCAATGGAGTTCATCGAATGGACTGGCCTGCCCAGAGTCCAGACCTGAACCTTATCGAGAACCTCTGAGACGAGTTGCATCGCCGAGTTCAGGGATGCACTACCCGTGCAAAATCGGTGAAGGAACTTCTATGTCTTCTCAAGCCGAGTGGAAGAAAATACCACTAGCTGTTATACAACGACTTGTGAAAAGTATGTCCCGGAGGGTCCACGCTGTAATTACCATTCGTGGAGGCTCTACCAACTATTGATTTTGAATAAAGTTAGTTTTTCTTTTCTATCACAGGTGTCCAAATACTTATTAGTAGTCAGTGTAGTACGGACAATCTCCCCATTTGCCCTGCTCCCGAGAGGTAAGGAACATTCAATCAAGTTCTACCTCCAATTCGGCGAGGCAGTTAATGCTTGTCCCATGGGAACGGGACACGTTGGAAGAACTGGTTTTCGCTACCGGTCGAATCTGCTCTTGTGAACGGGGCTGATGACATATGGAACATTAACATCTGTTCCTGGCAAAGTGTTCGGTGCTGGCAAAAATAATTCATCACTTTCAACCAGTGATTTTAAATTCTTTTGTCCCAAACACCTCCATCACTAATTCTTCCATTCGTTCCTACATCAACATATATGAATTTTAAGTTAGCATCAACCAGTGCAAGTAAGACAATACTGAAATTACCCTTATAGTTGTAGTACGTTGAACCAGAACCAGGTTGTGGTTTAATTTTAATGTGCTTGCCATCTAGGGCACCAAAACACATTGGAAAATTCCACTTTAAATAAAAATCTGTAGCAATTTCTTCCCAATGCTTGTTTGATGTAGGTGTGTCTATGTATTCAGCTTTCAAGACATAATACAGCGCTTTACACACAGCTGGCTAGATACCCGAGATAGTATTTTGGGCAATTCTAAACTGATATGCCAATGAGCTCTGAGTTTCTCCTGAAAAATAACAACAGAATTAACTGCAAGTTATCTCTTCTTTCATTTTAAATAAGAATCAGCTCATATTTTTAATAATTTAATATGTCGGACACTTACCTGCGGCTAGAAATCGAAGAGTTAGTGATACCCTTTCTCCAGCTGGTATAGATAATCTCATTTGTGTATCTTGTTTAGATATTATTGGCGAAACCAGGCTTCAAATTTTCTCAAATGTTGCAGTATCCATCCGCAGCCATCTACGATAGCCTTCAGTGTCCTAAAAATTTAAGAATTAACATTATTAAATTTCTAAGCAATGGTTTAATTAGAGTTCATACCTTTAAAAGTTTGTATTTATGACGAAAACATCAAAAGCAGCACAAACACTGAATATGTATTTAATGCTTATATGTATACAATCATTTAAGTAGATGTAAATTTCCTTGACATAATACATGCCAAAATATACTAAAATATCATAAGAAAGTTTGAATTTGAAGCAAATATCTTTAAAATGCAAAACTGATAAATATATACATCATAAAAATCTAAAGAAATTCCTGAAATTTATCATATGCAGTTGTATTTTAACTGCATGTAACCTAGAACAGATTAAAAATTGGAATAATTGTTAGGTAACTTAGTTGAATTTATAACTTCTTAAAGCTAAGATAGGATGAATGTAAAATTTCAAAGAATATGGCACTTTTTGCTAGGCTAACAGTATTATATAAAATTAATTACATGAGTGCAGCCTAGGTATGGTAGAATTAATAAAGTGCCAGAGATTACTAAAGGTACTCTATATAAAAGGCTTTTGTATAAACATAATATTTATATTACTTGAAACATTTGAAGTAATGGAGGAAAAAAATATATAAGTTGAAATGTATTTTTAACAGTAAATTCTGTTTTGGAAGTAAAGCAGGTACTCTTCTGTTATCGGAACTGGATTCAGGAAATGTATGTATATATGCTTGTGTGTATGAATATATGCGTTCATTGCATGCATGTATATAAGTATGTATGTGTGTGTATACATACATATACATAAATATGCACATACAAAATCCATACACGCGTGCATGCATACATACATTCTGAATCCAGTCCCATTAACAGAAGACTACTGAATATTTGAACAATTAGTTATTTACACGAGAATCAAATGTAATCAGTTCTAATAACAAATATACAAAAATAATTAACATCATTTAACGAGGAATGCCAAATTTCCATGTTTGAACACTTTCTTTAGTGTGTCGGAACATTTTCAAGAAGAGGCAGGCAAATCATCACAATTAATTTTAAAAAGGCAATAAATAAAATAATGAAATATTCAGTATAGCTAACTGGAACAGAACAGTGACATCGTATATTACTTACTAATAGTTAAAATCAGCAAACTAAATAAGAATGCAAGTACTCAAGCAGCATAAAATTTTAAAGAATATTTTGAACAGTAAACATTTGAAAAATAAATTTACTCTTCTTTTATTAGGACCAGATTCAGAAATGTATGGATGTATGTGTTCATGTACTCCATATGTATATGTGTGTACATATGTATGTGTATACATTTCTGAATCAGATCCCGATAACATAAGACTACCATAAAACATTCCCTAAATTTATGCTTTTAATATATACACATATACTTTGTTATGTAGTTAAATACATATTACAGTGCACATACGTACAAATGCTAATACATAAAAATGAAAGTGAATGAAAATAAAATATTAAAAATTAAAGCATTTAGAAAAAAATCTTGAAATATCTATCTACAGTCATTTGCAATGAAATTCTGTCCTAAAAATTATATGGAAAGTCTTAAGTACATTTCATGAATTATAAACTATCCACATTTTATTTGTAAAACATTGGATGCATATGTGCACATATTTAAACTTAAAAAAGAAATAGCTCTTACCTCTAATGCCAGTTACCTCTAATGCCATTAAATTTTCATAGCAGCCCAGTGTTTTACGTCTCAACAGCCATTGTCTTGCCTATGTTTTTCTTTTAGCCTTTCTTTTTTTCTTGAGGAAAGCAGCTGCAAATATAGACGCTCCTAAAATGAAACATTCTTTTGAATTCGACATAGCGTTTGATGGCCGTGTTTACCTCGCTCCCAGGATTGCTTCTGTCTGTGTATTGTCACAGAATCACAAGCAAACGATTTAATAAATGTGTCACGAACTACGCTAAAAATAACTAATTTTAGTAACCTTCGTGTTTGTAGTAGAGAACCAGTTTTCCCTTTACATGTTAACCCCAAAGTGATCTATGGTGATTCGCTGTTGTTTATCACGTGACAAAGCAGAAAAATTGTTCCAAACAGTTGTCCTTCCGAAACAAACCGCCGTGTGATGGCAGCCTTAGTGTATCGCGGTTAGTGCCTCGTCGAGAGAGTGTGTTGAGCTCCGGGAACGACTGAACCGAAAAGTCGGGAGCTGTGCTCTGTGTGTCGTCGGCTGCATCGCAAGTTGTAGTGTGGAGAGTCTCGAGAGTACGTGGAGTTCCGAGAACGATTGAGCAGAGTCGGGAGCTGTACTCTGGTGCTTTGCAGTGAAGCTGTTTTCACCGTTATAGCCTGACAGTGTGGAGGCTGTGTCGCTGATTGTGTCGGCGTGTTTATACCAGTTCGACGACTGTAAACGAGACTTTGGAGCTGCCCTGACAATACTGGCCAATAAAGTGTGTTTCGATACTTCATCAAGTAGTACTGTCATTATTCACTCCGAATCCTCACGAACCCCGTACGAACGTGAAGGAAGAAAATAACGTAACAACTGGTGTCAGAAGAAAAATGTAACAATATGTTATCATTGCAAAGATCCTCACCCAGCCAACGTCTCAAATTGTCCGGCTAGACCAAAAAACAAATAAGTTCAATTGCAACCCAGTCCTCCACCAGCAATCAATCCCTGGACTAAAAGAAGACAAGACTTTCCTCCGCTGACATCAAACAACAGGTAACGAAAATCTCCATTCAAAAAGAAAATCCAACAGAAGAAATTACTCATACAACATAAGAAACTATCAGACCTCTTCGACTTCTCTTCGCTAAAGACAATCTGGACAATAGTGATACAAGGACTCAAAAACATTAAAACCAAGAAATCACCTCTTAACAAAATAATCACAGTAGTCGAAATCATTGAGAAAATAGGAAATCATCTTTAGCTCCAATAAATTCAAGAACAGGTGCAACATAAAAATCCTCTCTTGGAACGCAAACGGTCTTTACCATAAAAAAGATGAATTATCCAACCTCATTATTGAAATTGAACTTGACGTAATACTCATACAAGAGATTCACCTTAGACCAGCACTCACAGTACTATATGCTAATTATAACACCTACTGTAGGGATCGGGAGACAGGAAGAGGCAGTGATATTATCCCATTTTTTTAAAAGGAGCATAAAGCACTCTCAAATACCAAATCCCAGCATCACTTTCGAAAGTAACACAAGAGAAATTGCAATAGAAAACAAAAAATTCAAAATTTCTAATATATACCTCCCACTAAATAATAATCCCAGCTCACAAGAATTGATTCACCTCCTTAATTCTAATACTTCTACCATTGTTGGAGAGGACTTTAACGCTAAACACCCCTGCTGGAACCGGGCACCTGCAAACAAGAAAGGAAATGGCGTATTTAACCTCATTCAATCAAATAATTATAACATTCATGTCCCAGACGAGCCCACTCATTACGGGTACAATAGCGCCACCACAATTGACTTCTTCATCTCAAATAACATTACTAACAGATGCAATATTTCTGTAATTCCAGCCCTCTCTTCCGACAACAACCCCATTGTATTTGAAATCCCCATTAATAAATACCTCCCCTCACTTTAAGTATAGGAGTTACAAATTGGATCAAATACTCAGAAATTCTGAATAACTACATACAAGGATACCCATGCATCAACAACAAAGAAGAATTAGAACAAGATCTCTCAAAATTTACCAATTGCATCAATTCTGCTTTAAGGGAAGCCACCAATACTTCTTACGTGAAAAAGGCCTTTCCTCCCCCTGCCTACCGATATAAGAAGTAGTATTAAAGAGAAAAACCGGATCCGTAAAAGATGGAAAACCACCAGGGATCCACAACTCAAACGCGAATTAAACGCTATGTAAAAAGAAATCAACAGAAGAATCAAGAACTTCAAAAACCAAAAATGGACCAATTTCCGAAATAACCTAGCTATAAAGGATAATTCTCTATTTGTCATTTCCCGCAAATTCAAGAAACCTTATAAACCTATCCCACATATCCACGGACCTAGTGGAATTTCATATACAGAAGAAAATAAAGCTAAACCATTTGCGGACTATATGGAAGATACATTTACTCTTAATCCCACTCCGTACGACAATAACCATATTCAACGGGTCAATCTGGTGGTCAAACTTCCTTAATACCCCTGCTCCGTTCAACTTCACTTTCCTGACAACCCCAACAATCGTAACCAACACCATCAGCTCCTTACAGACGAAGAAAGCCCTAGGGCTTGACGGAATCTCGACCAAAGCACTGAAACAACTTCTTCCAATCAACGCTCTTACCTACCTAACGAAGATAATCAACATTATCAAATTCGCCCATTTTCCTAGCCCATGGAAGTAAGCTATTATAATTGTTTTTGCTAAACCGCAACAAAATCCCACCTTCCCACAGAACTATCGCCCTATCAGTTTACTAAGCCATCTTTCTTAAGTTGCTGAGAAAATTCTACTTTTCCACATCCAAAGAATTCACCCTTCCATGAATTTTCTGTCAGAAGAATAATTCGGTTTCCGCAATCATCATAGCACTTGCCATCAATTTCTTAGAGTTATGAACATTATCACTGAAGGCTACAACTGCAAGCTTCCGACCGGTGCCATATTCCTCGATATCTCGAAAGCTTTTGACAAGTATGGCAGCGTGGCCTTATTTACAAATTAATCACTCTCAATTTTCCATATCATTTTATTCGCTTAATAGCCTCTTTTCTCAGCAACAGAACATTCAGAATTAAAAATGGGTACTGCTCACTGAACTACCAGAGTAATCAAAGCTGGTGCCCCACAGGGACAGCACTTTCACCATATTTTGTTAATACTTATACGCAAGACATCCCTAAAGACCCTTCTGTTCATCTTGCACTCTTTGCCGATGACACCGCCATATTTACTAAAGCCTGCACAGCAATCACCGTAAGAAACTACTCCAAAACTATCTCATAAAAATGAAAAAATGGCTCACCCTTTGGAGGATTAAAATTAACACTCATAAAACCCCAAGGCAATAATTTTCCGTAAGGGAAACATGAACTACTATCCTCCACCCCCTGAAATATTTGACAAAGAAATATACTGGATTAATGAAACCAAATACCTTGGAGTCACCCTAGATCAAAAACTTACCTTCAGAACCCACTTCCGCTCCGTAGCACAAAAATGTAAAATCACCACAGCTACTATGCGACCTCTCCTTGGTAGAAGAAGCAACTTATATACTACAAACAAATTAATTTTATATCGCTCCATACTGCGTCCAGCCCTCCTCTATGCAGCTCCGATCTGGGGACATGCAGCTAAAACCAAAATTAAACAATTACAAATTCTGCAAAATAAAATTTTACGAAAAATTATCAATGCTCCTTGGTATATTCCAAACACCTACATTCACAGAGACTTTTATATCGAACCTATTCAAGAGTATATTAAACTATTAGAGGTCAACATTTTTCATTCAGTACAAACCCACAGTCCACAGTTCCCCCTTGGTAGATAGAACTAGATATCTAGTTGGCCTTGACCTGACACTCTTTCCCTGCTCCCACACCTCCTGCTACACTACTCTTCTTTCTTTTCCTTCCAGATTGTTATCAAATGTCGAGTAAGGGGCGAATTCAAGTGCAACGCTTGTCATGGTAATCGCACTTGCATTGCAAAACCGAATTCAAGTGCAACGCTTTTCGGACACGCCTACTGAAAATACGTCACTACCATAGAGGAATTTTGCGGCTACTCCTGACCTGCCGCAAACTCTTAACAGCGACTGTAAACAAGATGGCTGAAGTGATTTTGCTCAGACATTTAAGAAATCGGAGAAATGCTGATCGAATTCCTTGGCATTTAAGAGACAGTCGTAATGCTTTTGAAATGTCGGAGCGTGAGTTCATCAGTTGATTCAGATTAAATCGGTTTGCTTCAATGAATTGAAACCTTTTCTGAAGGCAACTGCCAATGGATATTCTCTGCAAAAGCAGGTTTGTTTTTACTTCAGATTATGAAAACTGAAATACTTCTGGAAATGTTTCCGAATCAAAGACTATGCTTAAATGACCTATTTGAGAATATTGTATATTTTTATACGTAAACACACAAATTTTTAATGTTATTGTATCAGGATTCTTTCTTTTTCATCCCGTTTTTTTTTCGTAGTAATGATCGAAATCGTTAATTACTGCGAATTTTGGAATGCAGTAATAATATCACCATTAATTTATTGTTTTAATTACTCTAAAACGTAATCTCGGAGAAATTGTTTTTCTAACAGAAATTATGCATATGCCTGTGTTTGAGATATATATATGTATATATTTGGGATTAGTTTTTTGGAATATTATATATTTTTTCATGGTTTTAGATACGTACATTTAATTTACATATGCTCTCAGAATTTCAGTGATATAGTAAATTAGTTTGCAGCAATAATTAATCTTTGATATGTATGCAATTAAAATTTCATAATTTAAATTAACTTTATATGAATAGAGAATATTTGTTAAATTCAAATTTCATTCTTTGCAGCAATGGCGTATGAGAATTATTTAAATTTAACTTTACTTTTTATTCTTATGAAACAATATATATATATATTCTGTAACTGTAGGGGGAAAAAGCATGAATTTTTCTTAGCTGTTTAAACAGTTCCCATGTGTAAAATAGTATTTCATCCTCCAAAATATTAGTTAATTTTTTCCTAATGTATAATGTCTTGCCTGTTCGTACAGTGTGATTAATGTCATGGTAATTTTGGATACTCTCTATAGATCTTGCATAATAACTACACATGTAAGTTATATACACATTCGTAAATCTCTTATGATATGAAAAGTTATTGCAGACTTTCACATAACTAGATATTCTCGATAACAGGTGACTTACCTTACTTCCGTAGACCATGATCAGAATTAAATAAACTTATAAGGTTATCATACTAAATTACACGAAAAGCAGCATGACATAAATAAATACAAAGAAATTAAATTTATTTACTGTACTAATAGATTATTATATTACATGACATTGGTTTTGCCCATGTATAATGGGAATGAAAGCCAGTTTTCCATAGAAAGTCCTCTACAGGGGCATCTGTTTTCTTAAGCAGATTGCTTTTACCACATTTCAGTGACCTTGATTTAAGTATGAAACTGGATAATATTTTCTTTCTGCATGAAATGTGTTAACTGAGTTTTAGAAATATAAGCCATCTTGCAGTTACTGTGATAATACTAATTTTTGGTACCTCCATATTATACCATCAACCATGAAAGTTGTGCTAATTACTGCTGTGGAATTCTGAGCCAGACATTTGTATACAGCAGTTACAACAAACCATACATCAGTCTGTTTTAACGTTTTATTGCATATTTTTTAATAATGAAAAAACAGTGACATATTTTTGTTAAAAATGGAAAATAAACTCCTTAAAAAGACATTTATTAATATATCAACTATATTTAATGTTAAAAATCTCTGTATTAAAATTTCAGATGAAACTTTCTTTTGACTGAGGATTTATGTTTTTCTAGGTATGGAATGCTGGTCTGAGGGTTCTCTATGCTATAGGACAATGGCCAGGCAATACTCATGATGCATTTATATGGAGTGGACTGAAACAAAATCTAGATAGTATTTTGTCGCATCGTGCATATCTTTGGGAGATAGTGGATTATATTCCTATTTTATCACGGGAATATCTCTATAATGAGAAGCACAGAAAAGTTCGTGCAGCTATAGAGATCAAATCAAGATTTAGGGTACTGCACGATACTGGTGGAACACTATTGTATTCACAAAGCAAAATATGTAAAATGGTCATATCTGGTGGCCATTTTACATAATATATGCTTAAGGTATTGTGTTGAAAATCCTGAGATCGATGTGTTTGAAGATGATGAGTTGGTACCTTCAGAAAGTTTTCAGTCAGTGCATTGCACAATGAATTATCTTTAAATTTTGAAACTCCATAATAATAACCCAAAGTGGGCAACAATGAACCTCTGGCAAAGGTGAAACCCCCTTCATGGATAATAAAGAATATATTATGAAAAAATTACTTTCATAATATATTCTTGGGGACCCACAAGCCATGGTTTATATTTAAACCTGTAACTAAATGCACAGCCCTAAATGATTTTAATTGATAATAATAATCCTAAATAATTTTATTAGTCCTGGTTTCAAATGCATACTGACAACTTTTATCATTATTGTTCTTCCCTCTGAATTTCTTGTTTCCATCATTTATGTTTAAAAACTCTTGACTACCAGAAATAACTTAATAGGCTTGATATATATATATATTTTAGTGTTGGTATGCCAGTCATGATTTACAATAGTAAGTCACTATAAATTAGCATTGCACTTAATTTATCTTAAACTTAGCAATAAGATTTACTGCACCGAAATTCAGTTTCTTCCAAAAAGTCAAATGTTTCCCTTTCGTCCCCTTCCGTGGGACAAGATAGAAAATTTCCATGTGACAATACACATTTAATAGCATAAGAACTTCATGCTTATTTATTACAGTATAAATTAAAACAATTATTTCACTCTATACTGTTTATGTCTTCTTGGGGGTGGGCAAAACAAATATTGGACAGTTCAATTTTCCTCCACCATTCCTGTGAGCGTATTCTTCGATTAAGCAGGGTTTTGCTCCAATTCCTGATTAGCATAATATGTAAAGAACAAACAGCCTATGATTTATGCCTCCATATCCTCTTGTATTATTTAAAGAACATACATTTTTCTTTTAATTCTAGATTTTAAAACATTAAAGGGAAAGATTGTTTGCTGAATTTAGATTTATATCATCATTACGCATTCACTATAATAACTTACTGCATACTTACCTCAGTGGGTTTGCCATTAAAAGAAATACATTTAAGTAAAATCATGAGTGTATAATAAATTGTTTTTCAGCCAAAAAAAAAAAAAAAAAAAAAAAAAAAAAAAAAAAAGAAGGGGGAAAATAAATACAGCTTGATTCACTTAATTTTTAGTACGCGACTCAACATTGTTTGTTATTGTAAACTAGACATTAGCCATACTTTAATAGTTGTCATCTCTGTATTTTTAGAACTTCGAAATTAGAATGTCAATTTTATCTGCCATTGTTATGGAGCTGTAGGATATCGAATGTTATTTCTTCAATGATAAAAAGAAATGAAATTTTTAATACCACATCTCATTCATATAACTTATTAACATAATTGAAAAACAATTTAATTCATATCGTGTTATATTTGAAAATTAAAATTTGTAATACATTGACTAAAGATTCTTACAGGTCTTATTCCCATTTTCCTCCAGGAAAAAGATAATTGCTGTGTAAAATGCATAAATATTTTCACGAGACTTATAATAGTGGTATTAGAATTATTATAATGTTTATGTCATATAATGGATCTGTGAATTTCTTTTAAATAATTTTTATAATCACAAAATTTTATAAAATTAAGAAAGTAGTAAATTTTACAATTAAAATATGAATCCCACACTGCAGAAATACATAAAAGAATGAAAACACTGTAATATTTGAAATGCACGATTTATTTTTTTAATAAATTAATAATTATATTTTGATTTTCTATGACAGCAGACTGATTTGCAACGGATTGCTTATACAAGTCACATATTTCACACAGTACATTAATATATTCTTCTGCATTTCAATTATTTCCTTTTCTGCAGCTGTAATATCATCTCTCTTCCTTTTTTCTCTTCGGTCTCCTGCTTCGAATAGTTGAGCTTCTATCTGAGGGAAAATTTTAAAATATTCATTCAAATTCAAATATTCTTAATTTTTATATTTCATAATTTAAAACACTTTTTATAATTAATTAAACAATGAAACTTCTCTAAAAAGGAACAATTCATAATATTGATTTCTTTAACTTTCAATTTTTTTCCCTTTATAATTTTTAAGACTGTTTATAGATCAAGAGGATTTAATGATAATTATTTTAAATTCTTAGAATCTTGTTGTTAATAAAAGACATACTCTGTATATAATGTTCACAATAAAGAATTGAAATAACTCTTTTGTATGAGAAATATTAATTTACATCTGTTATAATTAATTTATACCAGCGGTTCTCAGCCGGTGGTATGCAAAGAAACAAAATATTTTTAACTATGAAATTCAAAAATCTCATAAAGAAAAGAATAGTTAATAGAAATTTCCTTTGATCGAAATTGACTTGAAGATTTGGAAAATGACACACTTGTTAACTTTTGGCTGAACCGAAAAAAAGAATTTAAAGGCATTTCAAATAAAGCTATCAAATTTGTATTGTCTTTTCGCACAACCTGTTTGTGTGAAAAATTTTTTCCATGTTAAATTTGAAATATAAATACTCACCAAAATAAAAAGTGGATCCTAATTTACCATTAAATGAAATAAGAGCAGACATAAAGAAATTAAATATTAAAGTATTATAACTGAAATTTTGATAATCAAGTGAATAATTAATTTAATTAAATTTAATTTTGATAAATAATCATCAGTTTTTAATCTAATAGTTTTTTATGTGTACATATTTAATACAAAGAGTGTGCAAATGGCAATATATATATATATTTTTAATATTTCTATTGAGGAATTGAAAAATAAATATTGAGGAATTGTAAAATTAGTGGTGGTATTAATGTTTTTCAGTTTTTGCTTAGATGGTACACTACAGTCAAAAGGTTGAAAACCGCTGATTTATACCATTAAAGTTTTTCTGTTGGGAGGAAAAGGAAAAGAAGAATCCAGAAAACATTAGATTTTATGTAATAGATACAAACTTGTCATTCCTAAATGCCATTGCAGATTTCCTCGTGATAAAGGTGTGGAATTTTCTAATGTAAAAAAGAAAAAAGCATAAAATAAGCTCAACAATCTTGACTGAAATATACATGCTTTCAGAGATAGCATAAAGCAAGAAAAGTTTACTCAACAATCTTGATTGAAATATACATGCTTTCAGAAATAATATACAAAGCATACTGCATAATCAAAGTTATGAGTTTATATACTATGAGATACTATACATGTTTATAATATACCATGTTCCTGTACACCTAACACCTCGTCCACAATTTTCTATACAATTCATTAAAGATAGTTCCTGAAACATAACTGACTTAAGAGAAACATGCATACTTCTAATTTATGCATAATAATTTGACAAACATTGATTTCAGGTAAAGAGCTACATGTATTATATCAAAGAAAGAATGAATAAATGTAATTTGCCTTTATCCTACAAATACTTAAAAACATTTACATTAAAAAAAATAATTATTCATAATGGTAGCAAATTTTTAATGAAAAACAAAACAAGAGTTGAAAACTTAATGCAGTTTTTGTCAATATTTTACTCTCTTAAAATTTATATAAATGTATAGAAACTTGAAATGCATACCGCATTTGGCTGGAAAACTGGTGGTATTGTGCTGCACTCTAGGGAAAGGGAAAAAGTATACAATGAAGCAATCATAAGAATAAAAGATATTTGCATATTATTGAAACCACCTTAATAAAAGTTACCAAATTTTCAAAAATGTGCCAAACTCTGGCAACGATTATGTATCAAAATTTTTCAGGTAACATGCTCATGACAATTTTTCATTCAAGCAATGTCACCATTTTCATATGTGTTTCTTATGTTGTATTTCAAGTTCCAATGGATTTTAGATACGAATAGTTGTTTTAGATTAATTTCAGATTTAAAATACTGCTTGTGGAGCTTACCATCAAAAGACGAAGCTGTGTTAAAAGTTCTGCAGGAATAGAACATTTTAGTACAAAAATTTCTAATGGAAACAACTATGAGATGAATTCGGTACATAGACAAGGCATGCAGTATCAAGTTTATGTAATTCTCTGATTTTTTTTTTTAAGTGAAAACAGATCACTTGGCACAAGTGCTAAAAAATTAGACAAAAAATTTGTGGAAAATGTTTTTTTTAAACTATCATATAATTTTTATTTAATAATTCAAATTAGTATTTTAAAATTTGTTAAATGTTTTTTCCTTTGATATGTTGATAACATTTTGCCAACTTAGATAAATATTGATAGTTTGGTTATGCTAAAAGCAAGCTGCAAAAACAACGTACTTCTCCTGATAAGTATTTTTCTCTTTTCATTTATAAAGACCACCAAACTGATCCAGGTGTTTGTGTTAATACGTAAGTACCAAAAAATATTGAAGAATGCACAATCAAAGATGGCAACCAGTATGGTAAAAGATATAATTAATATATGCAATGAAAGAAATCTTATTAAAAGACGACTTTCATTATCAGCAGAGAAGCATGACACAGTTACAGTAAAGAAATTAAGCTTTTGTTTCTGCACTTGTAGCTTTTAATAGCCAAAAATTGTTTTTTGAAATTTTATGAAATAAATAAATCTTAATATAACTGATATCAAATGAGAATGGGTCCAAACTTTCACTTAAGAAGCAGAAAGTGCACTGTAAATGCACAATATAATGAGCAGAACACAAAGCATAATACATTGAAAAAATGAAGAAAACACTCATGCAGCCAGCTTTTTCACCTGGATTTAAAAAGAGACTGGGATAGCGGTGTTCAGCAGGCTTATCTGCTTGTAGATAGATGGGCTTATTAATTACTATATAATTCAAGAACTAGTTAATTTTCATATGGTAAACATGCCTACTGTCACTGAAGAATCATGCATCTGCATTAAACAATAAAAATATAACACAAATTTGAATTTTAAATTAAACTTACTATTAGAAGAATTAAAACCAAATGCTGTAATTTGAAAATGGGAAAAAAATGTGGTTTATATTTGAAAAAGCAAGTACTTTTGTCTGAAAAGTAAAATATATTTTACACACACCTGTTGCTCTAGATTACTTTGGAGGGAATCTATAAGATAAAGTAAATAAAGTTGTACACATTACATTACATGTCTGCATATTTCCTTCGTTTTCAGGTCTGGAACACTTCGTTACACCACACTACAACGCAGTAAACACTTGACCATAAGCTCAGAGGAATTATGGGAACTGATGTTTTTTGTTTACATCGACACGCAGTCTCATTGGATATTGATGTAGTTTATCGGACAAGCTCTCCTGGCACGAGAGCAAACCAACTCCCCATTGCAATTTTGACGTCATCAGTTACCAGAGCGGTAAAGCGTTGCACTTGAATTCGATTTTAGCAGCCGATAGCAGGAACGCCTCTTGCGAGCTAACATTTGCAATTTATCAGAGCGTTGCACTTGAATTCGCCCCTAAAAAGATGTTTCTACATCTTTTTACTCGACATACTTTTACTCGAGAATAAAATACGATCTGTGTGTAAAATTTTTAACAGATAGGGAATCTTCAATGAAAATATAACTTTGCAGGAAAAGTTAATTGAATCAGTTGGCAACGTGGGAATTAGTAACATAAACAAGTGAGGAGACGGTGACTAGTACTCTAAATCTATCCCATATTTTCGTAGGCTTTAAAAGTTTTAACGTAGAAAATGTCGGAACGAAGCTGGAAGCATAAACGCCATGGTGATAAGTAAGTGCTATTTCATGAGTCAGAACGAATATTCCTCGAAAAGCGTGACATTGATTTGACTTGTCCGCAAATGCTTGACGTATCCCCGCAAAACTTGACATTCCTTTATGAGCAGAAATAATGTGTAGTATTATTATTTGAGTTAGGCAAAATAATTTAAGGTATTGATGACTAATAAGACACTAACGGACCCTTTTTTAAGTTGGTGCAACGTATGAAAGAGTCATTAAAACAGATCCTAATATGATAATAACGAAGTAAATAGGAAACAGTCGCCGAAACAGATCAAACTGTTTATTTGTAAATTTAAGGAGTATTTTCACCGTAATTGGATAAAGATTGTAGAGCACAGAAGTTATTGTTCTTGAACTCGTGGACTTCGTCTAGTATATTCCTAGACATGGAGATTAGTAACAACAACAACAGTTATTGTTCTGAGTTCAATGGATAAAAGGCTTTTTCCCCCCTCCCACATTTCAGTGCATCAGAATAAGTTGTATTCCTGAACCTTTGGTTTAAGCTTACGATATTTTTAAGCGCATTAGTTTGTTTGCTGGTAAATGAATTATTACTTTCGCTAACTTCCATTGTTTATTGGAATGCGTTTATAATTTTGTATTACACACACAAAGTTGTCATGTAGTTTTATGTGTAGAAACTTTATCTTCTTAAATATGGAAGTTTCATTCAATAATTCTATGGGGATTATACAGAAAAACTTATTTCCATGCATACTGCAGGAAAATTTTTAGGCAGATATATTCAAGTTCCCATGAAGTGTTTTCTAATTATTATAAAGAGATAATTTGTGCCAGAATTGTTAAGGTACAGAGTTTCACCAGATCTCATTTCCCACAGTTTAGAACTGTTGTTCTTACCTTCCTGGAAAATATTAGGACTGATATATTCAGGTTTACATGAAATGTTTTTTGTAAATATTATAAATACATAATTTGGGCCAGTATTCCTGTATGGAAGCTCGCCAGGTCTCATTTCTGAAGGTTTAGTTCATCAATTGCAAGTAAGGTAAACTAATGGCACATAGAATATAGTGATAGAAAGGTATGTAAACAATGGGTGTTGTTACATAGATTTCTACTTCTAAATACAAAATAAGTTAATTTTTTTTATACATGATACAGCTAGATGCAAAATAATGTTTTTGAGCATTGAATCTACCACATTTTTTTTTCTGTAGCTTTTTAATTAGAGATAATCTTGTAACTGTAAACACTTCCATAATTAGGATAAGAGCTTGTTGGTAAACTTCTGAATACATGATTGATGAGTACTTACTTTTCTATCTAGCAGCTATGTTCGTTGTTATTAGTCATTCTGTTCTCTTTATTAAGGTATTGTGTTTTTTACACTGACTTTCCAGTAATAAATAAGTGAAATGCTAAAAGTATAGTTTAGGGTACCCCTTGTCGATTTTTGGTGGTACATGGATACCGATTTTGTACAATTCTTTGACTCGTTATTTTGGCTTGCTACACAAAGCCAAAATAGGTTGATCTTTACAATATGGTAACTGGTAGTTTGGCGACATTTTGGAGGCGATAAAGGTTACTTACTACCTGGCACTTTGATAATAATGTGAGCAGTACTCAGTTCCGATTACACATTATTTTGTGTGAGGGAAATGAGAGATCATGGGATATGTCATGTGATATTAATGGATGAATTACGGTTCTTTAATCGGAAAAGGGGGGAAATCGGGAAAAAATCTGGAAATTTTGTATGTGGCTTTATTCTGTGTTGTGTGAAACAGTGTTCGTGAATTTTTGGATCCCATGGCCGTAACTAAAGTGAATTCGGAATGGGTATTTATGTATGTATTAATTTAATGTATGTGCTCATTTATATTTTAAGTAGTGTTTTTGAATTTATTTATATTTTAATTAAATGATAGTTATTTTGTGAATTTTATGTTTGTAGGAATTTGGTATACGTTTTAGTTGAAGTAAACGTGCATGGAAATAATTTAAATATCTGACAATAAGTATTTGTAATGGTTCCGGTATGAATTCGTTGGTGACGTGTATAATGTAATAGATGATTTAGAGGTAAAAGTTTTTGGATATTTTATTTATTTTATATGTGGAAATGTTCATTACTTTTTCGCGATCAGGTAATTTCATATATGTTCTTTTTACCGGGTTTAAAGATTGAGAAAATTGTCATGTATTTTCGTGAAATTTTTCTAATTTATGAGAAAAAAGCAGTGTACATGGATATAGTGAAGAGTGTGCGCAATGCCATTTTTGTGCAATTCTGGGATGTTTTTTTAAGTAAAAATAAGTCGGCGTGTACATGGTTTAGTGATATTTTAATTAAATGATAGTTATTTTGTGAATTTTATGTTTGTAGGAATTTGGTATACGTTTAAGTTGAAGTAAACGTGCATGGAAATAATTTAAATATTTGACACTAAGTATTTGTAAAGTTTGCGGTATGAATTCGTTGGTGACGTTTATAATGTAATAGATGATTTAGAGGTAAAAGTTTTTGGATATTTTATTTATTTTATATGTGGAAATGTTCATATTTGGAAAGGGTAAATACTTTTTCGCGATCAGGTAATTTCATATATGTTCTTTTTATCGGGTTTAAAGATTGAGAAAATTGTCATGTGTTTTCGTAAAAATTTTTCTAATTAATGAGAAAAAAGCAGTGTACATGGATATAGTGAAAAGTGTGCGCAATGCCATTTTTGTGCAATTCTGGGATGTTTTTTTAAGTAAAAATAAGTCGGCGTGTACATGGTTTATGTGTATGTGTTTTTTTGAAAAACGCGTAAGGAGTACGGTATTGTGCACTTTTTCCCAATTTTGCAGTGAATATTTGTCATGATTAAGCAGTTTTGTTAGATAAAATTTCTAGCATAAGTGTAATTCGGCTAGTAGATTGTTGGAAGAAGTGTTCAGTAGATAAAAAGAAAAGAAACATGTCTTTACTTCGTGAAGACAAAATGGCGGCCGGGAAAAAAAATAGAGGGTTGCTGTAGAGAGTTGGTCGCCAAATTTTCGCCAAAAAAACGCCAAGTTACCATATTGTAAAGATCAACCATATTAACAAGACAAACAATTGCACAAACTTGGTATCTATGTACACATCGACTTATTTTCACTTGAAAAAAAACCCTTGAATTGCACAAAAATGGGATTGCGCAGTCCTTTGATTTTATCCATGTACACGTCGACCTATTTTCACTTAAAAAAAAATTCCAGGATTGCACAAAAATGGCATTGCACACTCTTTTAACTTTATCCATGTACACGTCGACCTTGCACAAACTTGCATTGCGCACTCCCTTTACTTTGTCCATGTACACATCGATATATTTTCACTTAAAAAGTCAAAGGAGCACCAAATTCTACAATATAAACAAACAAAAAAATACATAATCTCAATGAAATACATTTTAAACCAAACAATTTTAACATAAAAAAGGAAAAACGTGTTATACATTTAAGCACTACCAAAAGCAAATATTCACTTAACATGATTTTCGAATTTGCTTCGTACACCCAGAGCCACGTAAAAATCAAAATATCAATTATACTCAAATGACTTTTTTCAAACCAGGTACTCTTTCTGATCGAACGCTTCACATAGTGACCATCTGAACCTTTCTTCCTACAAACCCATTCAAATCCATCTAAACGGTTTTAACACACACTACAGAAACGCTTACAAAACATCCCATGATTTAAAATTTCCCAGAATCATGTACCCGATTACGTCACAATAGGGTTTCCATAACGTTCAACTACTCAGGCTACCATAAATGAAACGACAACTTAACGATAAATCAAACAACAACTTCACCATAATACAGGGGTACCTTAAAGTCTACTCTACCCAGTGAAATTAGTTTAGGAAGTTTGAAATAAAAAAGTATTTGCAGTGGCTGAAAGCACAGTCGGGGAATCTTTACATTATGGTAACTTGGCAAAAATTTGGCGACCAACCCTGCTACAGCAACCTGCTAGTTTTGATTTGGATGCCATTTTGTTTTCACGAAGTAAAGGCATATTTTTTTATTTTTATTCAAAATTTTTTCCAACAATCTGCTAGCTGAACTACGCTTATACTAGAACTTTTATGGAACAAAAATGCGGTTAATCTTTGGATTATCGTAACTTGGCGATTTTTTGGCGAAAGTTTGCCGACCAACTCTGCTAACAGCAACCCTCTATTTTTTTTTCGCCGCCATTTTGTCTTCACGAAGTAAAGACATGTTTCTTCTTTTTATTTACTCATTAACAATCTGCTAGCCGAATTACACTTATGCTAGAAATTTTATGGAACAAAACTGCTTAATCATGACAAATATTAACTGCAAAATTGGGAAAAATAGCAGAATCGCAAACTCCTTGCCGCGTTTTTCAGAATCGCACATACACAGTAACCATGTACACGTCGACTTATTTTTACTTAAAAAAAATCCCAGAATTGCACAAAAATGGCATTGCGCACACTCTTGACTTTATCCATCTACACTGCTATTTTCTCATAAATTGCAAAAATTTGCACGAAAATGCAGGAAAATTTTGTGAATTTTTAAACTCGGTAAAAAACACTTACATGAAATTACCTGATTGCGAAAAAGTACATACCCTTTCCAAGGATGAACATTTCCACGTATAAAATAAATAAAATATCCAAAAACTTTTACCTCTAAATTATCTATTATAAACGTCACCAACGAATTTATAACGCAAACATTAAAAATGGTTACAAATACTTAGTGTCAAATATTTAAATTATTTCCATGCACGTTTACTTCCACTGAAACGTATACCAAATTGCTACAAACATATAATTCACAAAATAACTATCATTTAATTAAAATATAATTAAATTAAAAAGACTACTTAAAATATAAATAAGCACATACATTAAATTAATAAAAGTTAACTTACAATCCTAATTACTTGAAACTAAATCATTGCTAATAACAATTTTCCAATAATACCATACTAATTTATTTACTCCTTACATTTAGAACAATGCATAAAAATAATATCCTCAAATAATTAAAAATACTAACTTACCTAATCTTCTTCAGAATCTCAATCCTATTCGTATTTGCACCTGTTTCAGGATCTTTAAAATGTTACTTATGGTTAACAGCAAGATGTTGAAAACCTCCATCCTCTAAACAGTCATATGACTTCCAGCAATCAAATATTATTATTGTACCAGGTAGAATATACTGCTTAATAAAACTTAATAAGCAATCTTTATTTCTATCTCGCACAAGCTTAAAAAAACACTTATTACTATTCCTTTCAATCCCACTAAATACCCATTTCGAATTCACTTTAGATAGTGCCATGCGATCCAAAAATTAATCAACACTCTTTCACACAACACACAATGAAGCTTAATACAAAATACAGTAAGACCCCGCTTAACGCTGTTTCGGTTTAGCGCTCTTTTATTTCAACCCGGGAATTCCACGAAATCGCTCGCAGCATACGGGGATTCCCCGAAATATTATGCAGCAATAGGTTTCAAATACATATTTGAAAGAGTGTACTTGTATTTCTTGTTTGGTGCGGTATTGTACAGACATGTTTTGAAGGGGTAAATGTGGAAGATGTCGAAGAAATAATTCAAGAAGCAGCGGCTAGTCTTTCTAATGATGAGCTCAAGGAATTAACTGAACAAGAAGAAAACAAAAATGTTGACAGCAGTGATTCAGAAGAAGAGCAAAAAGAACTTTCGATGGCGTTTGTAAAAAGGAGTTTGTCTACCATAACTGAAATAATGGATCAATTCATTGAAAATGATCCGAATTTTGACAGGAGCTCAAAAGTAAGGCGTGGTGTTAGAGATGCTCTATCCGTTTATGAAGAACTTTTAAGAGAACAACGCAAAAGAAAAAGGCAAACAACATTAGATGCTTTTGTCACAAAAAGGCAGAACACTGAAAACGTGGAAGGCTAACTAAATATGACTGACTTAGAATTTTATTTGTTTTTTTTTTAAGAATATTCGTTTTGTTATTTATATTTTGTTTTTATTTTTGCAAGAAATAATAATGTGGTATTAATTTGGGCTTTAAGAAATAAATGTTTGGTTTTATTTTTATTAAAAAAACATACTTTTTAAATTTAATACCTAACCAATTTCCTAACCATCTTCTCCTAACCCCAATATTTACATGTAAAGATAACCTCGTTTAGCGCTGTTTCGCATTACGCTCTACTTTGATGGAACGTATCCCCCGCGTTAAGCGGGATCTCTTACTGTACTATAGTACTGCAGATATTTTTCTAAATTCCCCCCCTTTTCCCGATTAAAGAACTGTAATTCGTCCATTAATGTCACGTGACATATCTCATGATCTCTCATTTCCCTCACACAAAATAATGCGTAATCGGAACTGAGTACTTCTCACATTATTCCCAAAGTCCTAGGTAGTAACAACGAGATATATACTGGTAGAGAGCTTATTGCAACCTCCAGCCATTTCCAACGTTAGTGTCACGTGACTGCAGGTCTAATTCCGAAAGTCCGGAAATACTTTACATTCATTTCTATGGGACGAAAGACGCCTGGTCTGCTTGGTCATATAAAATTTAAGAAAAAATGGTTATTCACTGCAGCGCCTATGTATGTAAAGAAAATTTTGTAAAAGGAGGACCTGTAACCATTCATAGCTAAGTTAAAATTGCATGATTTATTATTTTATTTCCAGTATTTTTGTCATTTTACTATCTCTATTGAATTGGTTGGAAAGTTTCAGCCATATTGTATAAGAAAATTGCCGCTGTATATGACATTTTCAGCATGTATTAATAGCATCAAAATGTATTAAATACTGTGACATTATTTGTTGGAATCACCTTTTACAAATAATTGAATTTTATGTTCTTTTTCCGTGTACTCCGTTGAAATAGAAAGCTGCGCCAGTTGGCACTAACCTTTTTTCGCCAAGTCGTACGCGTTTTGGTTTCGTCAACAAGTACTGCCTGCGATTAAAAAAAAAAAAAAAAAAAGAGGGAAAAAAAAATGCTATTATTATTAAATTATTGAGATAAGATTGTGCGATATGTTTACTTTGTTAAAAAAAAAAGCTAATTCAAAATCTATAAAATCTATAAATGAGCTGAAAATTTGTATACTAGTGTATCTTAGTTAATAATGCATGAATAAATCCTAAAATTTTTTAATTTAAGCTAATGCATAAGAATACTGTAGTAAAGCAGGAATAAAGTGGCAGTGAATTCGAACTTATCAAACATTATAAGGAATAAAATGGTATTAACTTTTAATGTCAATAGATTGCCTATACGTAAAAGTGTCATCTATTTATAACTTAATCACCTCAATATTTGATTGCAGAGTTTTTCCTCTCATAGTAATATTTGTTTAATTTAAGATTTTTAAAAAACCTTTTCCTTTAAAACTATTTTTTAGCAACATAAATATATCATAACTATAGAATATTCTTTAATTTATAATGAGGATTAAGTGTGTATTAAGATTTTTAGTAGGAGTTAAATTTAAAAAAAAATCCTTGAAAACAGGCTTTAACTTTTTGTTGCATACAAACAGTATATATATATATATAGTTTGTAAAAAAAAAAAAAAAAAAAAAAAAAAAAAAAAAAAAAAAAACACCATCAAAACTATATCTGAGTGAACTTTTGCAGGTTTGAATGAGGCTTCCATCATTATATCTTTACTGGTTTTCATTTTCTGTTCGTAAAAGCTTTTTTTTTTTTTTTTTCTTTTTCTGTGAAACAGTTAGTTTTATTTAAGCCCTGTATTTGTTAAAATAAAAGCATGTATTTTTAATTTGTAGTTTGTATTTTATTTTCACTGTTTTATTGATCTTTTAAAAGTAAATATCACATTATTTATATATCTATAAAGATTTCCATGGTTTTACAAGCTAATTTTTTTTAAATTTATACCATCTCAAAAAAAAAAATGTTTCATAATTTCACAAGTCAAATTTCCCATATCAGAGCCATATATAGGGTATTGTATTTCATAAAGTTATTCATGTAGTATATAAAAATGTTTAGTTTCTATATTTAGGCCAAATTGTGTGTTTTTGTTTTAAAAAGCTCATTACTTATTCACTAATCGAAAATAGGAAATTTGGAATATACTTGACTACCAGTTTGAGTAGGTGATTTTTGGTACTTGTTCCTGATATAATTTAGAAAAAAAAAAAAAAAAAAAAAAAAAAAATTGAATAAATAAAAAATAGCATTAGTCCACTTAAAATAAAAATATATTTTATATGAACACCAAACTTTTAAATATGAGCAGGACATGCTTTTCAAACGAAAAGCTTTATTTCTGCATCAGATGCAAGTTGGATCCTTTCCAGCTGGTGAAAAATGAAAGCTTTTTGTTCAAAATGTGCGTCCTGCTCGCGTTTAAAAGATTGGTTAGGTTAGGTTATTTAATTACGGCAAAGCCTCAAGGGCTATCTGCCTAAGGGGAGGAATGCCTTCGTGGAGGACTTTCTAAGGGAAACTGGCTCGTATACACTTTACACATGGGGAAAACCCCGAAAACACTCATGCAGCCAGCCCGCTCGCGGGATTCGAACCTCGGACCGAACTACCAGTGTTCAGCGATTTTACCGCTCGGCCGCTGGTGGGCCCTAAAAGGTTGGTGTTCATACAAAGTAGTATATTTTTTGTTTTACTTAATTTTTGAGTGTTTATTTGTAATTAAATCCACTTACTGTATAGTAAATACTATATTTAAATGCACATTTTCGTAATGTGTTTATTTAATTGGGATACAGTAATAAAATAGAATATGTATTGTCATGTTGGAAATTATAATTCAGAAAGAAAATTTTATTTTGGAAATGTACATTTTACAGCTGATGTGCAAAATATGAAATCTTACTAAATTATAACAGTTAAGGCAGTAGCTCCTAAGTTTGCATGAAATTATTTTCTGGACATTGCTAAGTTTATAAGCACTTTAATATGCAAGTAACTGAAAATGGGCATTTACAATCAGTGAAAGATCTGTTTAAAAATAAAAATTTTATTTACTATCATACATTTCCAGAATGCAAGTACTATTGGTAACACTGAAAGGTCAAAGGTAAACGAAATTGTTCCAAAAACTATTTCTGACTTTAAGTAAAGTTATGTTTACTTAAATATAAAAAAGTAAAATATATTTCTGTAATAAGATTTCAGTATAATTTATCTTTTGTATCATAAACTATATTATAAGTTTAGACAGTAATAGTTTATAGTTCCAGTTGAAAATCAACAGTCTGTAAGTATATATTTCATCAATTGCATAAATACATATATTACAATGTGATTTTCTTTTTCTCTTTAGGATGCAATGCATTAAAAATAAACGAGATTTTTTTACCTTCTCAAATATTATAACATTAGTGCAATTAATTTTTAAGCATTATTCAAAATTAAAGTTTCCATCTCAATTTTTTATTATTTATTTTATATTTTCTTCCTAAAATTATTTAACCTAAACATCTTAAGCAATGGCGCAAATAATTTAAAGCGATTATTAAAAATATAGATAAAATATTCAGGAAAAAAGAGGTTAAGTTATGTCTAAAAATAATTGTAAAAAATCGAAAAACCTAATTCGAGATTGTAGTCTGCCGACTGCCAGCAGACGGAAATAAAAAACACTACCTGCCATATCAAAAGCACGCCAAATTGGCGATGAACAGCCTAAGCTATCACTTCCCAAGAGCGCCAAGACCATAAGTCGCGTGGTATATGTTGGAGACAGCCTAGCAGACGAATTCTCTGTGGGTGAGCCGTCTACCTGTTATATGAAGTCGTTGGGTAGTAACCTTTATCGCCTACCAGAATGTTGCCAAATTACCTGTTACCATATTCCAAAGATTAGCCAAAAATGCTTAATCATGACGAAGATTAGGTGCGAAATTGGGAGAATCGCACGTATATTCATAAAAGTATTAAAATTTCAACAATTTTGTAGTCCTACTACTTATACTTGCAAACAGTCTGTCGAATGGAACTGAAAACATCTAAATTTCAAACTGTTAAGAAGGGAGATAAAAGGATGATTTTGGCTGAAATTTACTGGAAATTTTGTTTCCACAATCAATAAAACATAGCAGAAATTAAATGTTAAATGTTGTCAAAGGCAGCGTTTTTGGAACTACTCTTATATGTGCCCTCAAGTCGCCAAATTTCTTGCCAAACATTTTTGGCGAGAAATTTCACGATGCCATATTACTATCTAAATTTTTTGTGTACATTTTGAACTTTAAGCTTAAAATGTCTCCAAAAATGCGGTTTTCGCACATGCAAAAGCCTTGTTTTGAACACACAATGTAAGCTAAAAATCCGAAACAAAAACAAAAAATTTAGATAGCAAAAACATAAAGTTTCTAACCAGAAATATTTGACAAGAATCCATGTACACAGCAATGTGTTTTAACTTGAAAAAAATCTACGAATTGTGCAATCTAGGCAACAAAAGAATCTATGAACTACACACACCTCGCTTTAATAAATTAACATAACAACAATAAATTTCAAAGAATACCATGCACACAGCATTCTGTTTAAACTTTAAAAAAATCTGCTAATTGCACAATCTAGGCATTGCGCACAAATCAACCAAATAAACTGAATTAAATTACAAACAAGTCAAAAAACAACAGTAACAACAGAAATTCATAGTAAAAAAACAACATAACATTCTACAAAATAAGAACAAGAATAAAATAAAATGCACTTACCATGAATGAAGGCTTGTTGGAACAGCAGAAATACCAATTTCATGCCGCCTTTAACATGCTGCCACATAATCATTATCGTATTTATCTGACAGCCAGACACACTATCCAGAAAATTCATACTATGGTTCACAAATAAATGTTCAAAACCTTCTTTTCCTAAATCCTTGTAAGATTTCCAGCCATTCGAAAAAATAGTTGTACAAGGCTCGATCCGCTTTTTAATACACTGCATCAGCGTTTCCTTACTTCTATCATGCACAGCGTCTAAAAATAATCTCCCAGACCCTCTTGTACGAAGGGGTAGTTTGTCCAGAAAGACTATTAATTTTGTTTTGGCATTTTGCGCTGACTCATTATAAAAGGTGAATCACTTTTCAAATTATTGCCACCAAACATTACAGCCCTGTATTGTATTTAAAGAAATTAAATAATGAAGGATCTGCATAAATGTATGTTTCTCGCATTGTGATGAAATGGTACCTAGAGCCATCAAATTTTGAATAATGTAATCCTTCACTGAATATTGGCATCTGGAAGCCCAAATTTGGAATTTGTTTTATTACTATTTCATATTTTGTAAAGCATATACAGTCAAACGTCGTTAATTATTATTTTTTGCAGACTGTTAGAGCAATTTTATAAAAGTAAACTTGAACTTTCGATTATGTCAAACAGAATATCCGATATATATTTACTAATATGTAAAGGATCTACAAAGCGAAAGTATGTTTTGAAATCCGAAATCTGTTTATCAATTTCACGCTGCTCTGCGACAGGGGGGGGCATAAACATCGCGGCGCACAATGAATTGGAAGTTGATCTGTCAGCACTATCCTTATCTTCAAGGCAGATGTTTTTATTTTATTTGGCTTATAATTCCTTACTAAATGTAGTATTTCATCTCGATGTACTCCGTCTTTGATATGATTTAAATCAAGTTCCTCGTCATTATAATTCGCTTCCGATAGTGAAGAAAGTGACAGAGAGGTTATTGAAAACGAAAACATTTCGATTGACAAATTAGTCGGTATTCCCGACACAGCAATTACAAGACTTGAACAGTGGAACTTTGTAACTAAACAAGAAATTATGTCTGTTTAATAAAAGTATTATTACATGAAATGAAGCAACTTAAACAACTTACATTGAAAGAAATGTTTAATAAAGTAAACAAATAAATATTAAGCTTTTTCTTTTTGTAAATTTTGATACCCTTTAGATCATAATTGTTCTTTATTTCATAAATTAGAAATTTCATATTTTTAATTTTGCAATTTCTGCATGTCATCTTACCAGATTTAAACTGATGATCTATAATCCGGAAAAATCGATAATCCGGAATTGCCGAAGTCCCGACGAGTCCGGATTAACGACTTTTGACTGTATGAGTTTTTCATTAAGAAACTCTACGATTTCAAAGCAAACAATGGCAAAACTTTAGGGAATAAAACATATTTTTCTCCAGCACACAAGACTGTCTATCAGAAATTCTAAAGATGGGTGTAATATAAAATCAGAAAGCTGTCAAATTTTTTTTTTTGTCTTTTTAGCTTTATTATTAAGCATAGTTTTCTTCGTACTTACGCCACATATAGTTCAACACCAAAATAAAAAAAAAAATTAAACCTGAATAGCAGCATATGTTTAGAATGCTAGATGCAGTGTTAAGTGTTAGCATACATTTTAATATTCTTTTTTGTTTTTTTTCCCAGTTCATTCAGTATCTAGTTTTCTTAGTAAAATGGTTAAAAGTTTTTTTTTTTTTTTTTTTTCATAATTAAATTTTTATGTGTTTAGTTATTAAGTGTCACGTTGTTTTGTGCAATTCACAATTGCACATGTTTAAAGAAATGCTTTGTTAAATTTGTTTAGTTACTTTTTGTATTATTGTATTACTATTGTATTGCTATTTACTAGTACTATTGTATTACTATTTTTAATTTTACAAATATAAACAAATTGTCAGGAAGGGGGAATCACACATTCTAATTGCAAGGAAGTTCGATGTTAATTATTCCAATGATTGCAGTTGATATGATTTATTGATGCAAGTTATTTTAATATTAGGCTCAAAATCGCTCAGTTTAATTTTTAAGTCATCTCGTTCAAAAATATCCGATCTGTTCCTTGTTTTCCTTTGTATTTTTAAATTGCATTTTCTTGCTTAAAAATTTATACATTAAAAAAAAAGGTGATTTAAAAATATATTAAAATATTTTACTGTATTTCCCCCTTATATTTATTTTATGATTCTTTCCTTAATATGTGATACAGTTTTGTATCACCAAACAGGTATCAATTTTATTTATATATATGTGATGTACCAGCTTTAGTCGTAGCTTAAATTATCAGACGATAAGTTTTAAAAATAACAGGATCCATTTATTATTATTCAGGAGAAATAGCAGTTACAAAATCAGATATTCAGAGTAAATAAAAAGAATTACTAATAATTTTTTCTATGAAGTTTACTGCATCGTGACATTTAAGAAAAAGCCCCGATATTCTTTCTACGAGTCCTTTTATAGCCTCTGGAAAGGCGGAGCTTCCAAGAAATGACATCAGCCTTGTCAGCCAATCCAGTTCGTTTTAAATACTTCCAGAACATTCTATAACTGTACGTGTAGAAAAAGCGGGAAAAACAACTTGACTACGGGGCTGTGGATTTAATTCCATGTACTTTCAAATAAGAGAACGTCGCCATTAAAAATGAAAAGAACATACAGTTAGAATTTTAAGTGTATTCTTGACTATGGAATTTTATTATTACAAATATTCCCTCCATCTGAAAAGGCTTGAAGCTGGGCACCTCGACCACAAGACATTCCAGATAGAAAACATATTTTAAATAATTACTTAATTTGTTTGAAGAACTCGCATCCAGAATTCGAGTTACAATAATATTAATCTTAAATAGACTCTCTCACTATAACACAGTCAATAATAATATCAATACATAAATTGTAAATAGTATATCTTAATATATTGACATTTATAGAAAATAAAGAAAAATAACATTATGCATGCAGTATTGGGAAAACATTTCTCGAGAATAGTTTCAGTTCTGGATCCAGGTCTTTAGAAATTGCTGCAAAACATTAGAGCAGTTCTTATTTTACAAATCTTTCATTTCTAGTTCGCCGTGGCTTTAATACTGAAAATTTCTCTTTGAGGTGAGGTACTCCTCTATTTTTTTCTTCATATCATTGACAATTGCAGTACTTGACTAATTTCTTAACATTTCCTTTTGACTTTTAGTTTGTTTACAGTATTTCATTTTGACTACTTATTCATATAAAACACTTATTTTGATAATAATCATTTTACACAATAATTTTACTCGTATTTTACCTTTTACTGTCGACAATGACAATTATGTCATATACTGCATTGTCGTTCAACACAACTTTCAACTTCAATAGTATTTTATAATTACCATTAATGTCGTTGCCAAAAAACAATTGACAAATAAATACAAAATAAATACAAAGATACAAAACTACACACCAAAAATTTACAACACAGAAAATTAGACATTAAATAATTAGAGGTGCTCTAATTACCTTTAGTAGCAACCCCAGTTGAGCATTTATCAAAAGGAAGGTTGCCTACCTATTGGTGACGTAGTTTAAAATTTTTTGGGTCTTGGTAGTGTCCTAGTCTGGAAACATGGACAATATCAGTAGGTTTCTTTGTGTGGTAATTCTTTTTATCAATTTCATAATTAACCTCAGATAATTTTTTGACAATTTGGTATGGTCCAGAATAGGGAGCTGTCAATTTACGTGTATTTGGAAATTCAAATTCATCAAACAAAACTAGATCACCAGGTTGAAAATCTACATCAGCAAATTTTGTGTCATAACGACTTTTATTCCTTTTATGATATTCAATAGTTCTCTCTTTAGCTAATTTTCTCGCTATGCCAACCGGAGGGTAAGTCTAGGGGAGAATCGAAAGGGAGTTTTCCGAGTAAAAGATATACAGGGGTGAATTTAGTTACCGAATGAGGGGAATTATTATATTCACTAATAACTTGATCCAAAATTTTCGTCCAATTTTAGCAGACTTTGTTAAAATAACCTAACCAAGAAATTATATCACTGTCCTTGGAATCTTCAAATGGAATAATATTTAAATCTATTGTATCTTGATTCACGTTTAGTGAATCGTCAAGATTAACGGGTTCCTGATTTGTCGACATTGTAACTGAAAACTTTAAAATTTTCTTGAGAACAAAAATGTGCACTTTTCTCAAAATATTTTTACAATAGTTAAAATATTTTTTTTTTAAACCAAAAACTCTTCAGAGTATTATCAACGCTTCATAGAATAATAGACTTAAATAAAAATTTGTATTCTCAAATTTTGTGATTATCAATACACATTTCAGGATAATATCAAATCTTACTTAGAATATTATTAATTAGAATAAGATTTAAAATTTAAATAAACTCGTAATTACTTTACATAATATAGTTAAACCGAACTATTGTCGTAGCAACTTAGTTCACACACTGAGAAAAAATAATTTCTTAAAATCTGTTCTTACTTGGCTGTTGAGTACACTATTTAATCCTGCTCGTTTGTGTGCTGTGGAAAAAAAAAAAAAAAAAAAAAAAAAAAAAAAAAAACAGCATAAATGATTGAAATTCTTCACATTCTTTCCAGCAGACGATATCCAAATCATGTGGTTCTAACTATGAGACATGCTCAAAATGCGATAGCAAAGCTGTATCACAATTCACAATTCCTCAATATATATATAAAAAAAAAAAAAAAAAAAAAAAAAGAAAAACAGCATAAATGATTTAAATTCTTCACTTTTTTCCAGCTGACGATATCCAAATCATGCGGTTCTAACTATGAGACGCGCTCAAAATTCGAAGACAAAGCTTCACAATTCACAATTCTTCAGTTGTAAAAAGCAGACACAACTTGCACTTAAAAAGTTCTTTCTCTTCCATTGGAATTACAGTCAAAAGTCGTTAATTCGGACACCCATAATCCGGAATGATCTATAATCCGGACCTCAAAGCTACAAACTTTCTGCGCATGCGTCGCATTGACGTTTTTTGACGTTTACGTGTGTGCGTAAGACCTTTACGGCTGCGAATATGCCCGTGCACATAAAACGTTTACGCATGTGCGTTTAATGTATAACGGATGGTACAAGCTATACTAAAATTATCTAATTCAATTAATGTTGCAGATTGCGTTGTTCCTTAATCTTCGAATTGGATCCGGCTTATTATTTTTTGCAGACAGTTAGAGCAATTTTATAAAAGTAAGCTTGAACTTTCGATTATATCAAATAGAATTTCTGACATATATTTGCTAATATGTAAAGGAGATCTAAAGTGAAAGTATGTTTCGAAATCAGAAATCTGTTTATCAATTTCACGCTGCTCGGCGGGGGGAACACCGCGGCGTGCAATGACTTGGAAGTTTATCTGTCAGCACTATCCTTATCTTCAAGGCAGATGTTTTTATTTTATTTGGCTTATAATTCCATAATAAATGTAGTATTTCATCTCGATGTACTCCATCTTTGATATGATTTAAAACAAGTTCTCGTCATTATAATTCGCTTCCGATAGTGAAGAAAGTGACAGAGGTTATTGAAAACGAAAAAATTTCGATTGAAAAATTAGTCGGTATTCTTGACACAGCAATTATAGGACTTGAACAGCGGAACTTTGTAACTAAACAAGAAATTATGTCTGTTTAATAGAATTAAAGAGAAAGTATTATCACATGAAACGAAGCAACTTAAACAACTTACATTGAAAGAAATGTTTAATAAAGTAAACAAATAAATATTAAGCTTTTTCTTTTTGTAAATTTTGATACCCTTTAGATCATAATTGTTCTTTATTTCATAAATTACGGTTTCATATTTTTAATTTTGTAATTTCTGCATGCCATCTTACCAGATTTAAACTGATGATCTATAATCCGGAAAAATCGATAATCCGGAATCGCCGAAGTCCCGACGAGTCCGGATTAACAACTTTTGACTGTATTTTCCTTTTGGGTACACTCATCGTGCCGACTCCTTGTGATGTACCAGCTTTAGTCGTAGCTTAAATTATCAGACAATAAGTTTTAAAAAAAACAGGATCCATTTATTATTATTCAGGAGAAATAGCAGTCACAAAATCAGATATTTAGAGTAAACAAAAAGAATTACTAATAACTTTTTGTATGTAGTTTACTGCATCGTGATATTTAAGAAAAAGCCCCGATATTCCTTCTGCGAGACTTTTTATAGCCTCTGGAAAGGCGGGGCTTCCAAGAAATGACATCAGCCTTGTCAGCCAATCCAGTTCGCTTTAAATACTTCTTGAACATTCTATAACTGTACGTGTAGAAAAAGCAGGGAAAACAACTTGACTACGGGGCTGTGGATTTAATTCCATGTACTTTCAAATAAGAGAACGTCGCCATTAAAAATGAAAAGAACATACAGTTAGAATTTTAAGTGTATTCTTGACTATGGAATTTTAATATTACATATATATATATTTATTTACTAGTCAATGGGATCTTGATTATGCTAATCAATTGCCATTGCATATTCGTCTGTTGACCACCAAATATGGAGATAATTCTTTCTTATCGCTATAGCACTTTCAGTAACTTGTAGCCTCACTACTTTGACACTTTGGGGCCTTTATTATGACAGATAAGGGTGTAACGTAAATTTGAATACAGTCTTTTAGTTACAAATTTTTCATACATCTACTAACTAGTAAAACTTTCAGAATCACAATTTTAAACACTCTCTGACATTGTTGAGCAATGGTTACGTGATACAAATATGGCATTGCCACTCCAATATCAAAGGATAATAAATATAATATTTGTTAAATAATAAAATATTACAAGGGTTTAAAAAGCTGGACATGTTACTATGAATAGTTGTTAGTAACATGTTAGTTAATAGCACATGTTAGTGAGAATAGGGTGAAGAAAATTTAAAGGTCAAATACTAACTGAACATTGATAGTTAAGATTTCTTATCAACATGTTTGAAAGAGTATTAAATTAGGATGTGAACTTGGAGTTTAATGAATTGCCTGTAGCTTAAGAAAGCACATAAGGATTTGGAAGAATTGTGCCTAGTTACATTAGTCTAAAATGAATGTACAGAAGTATGGGAAGACAGTATTTAAAGTATTTATAGCTAAGTTATGGAATGTTGCCTTTTTTTTTTGCATTTTGAAACTTGTGGCCTTCCCTCCCCCACTCTCTCTGAACCAAGGATATTGAATCAATGGGTACATGAGCGGGGCTGCATATTCTCACCAGTGGCTGAAATTCAGAATGTTCTTTTCTGAATTGTTTTATGCTTGGCATCCTAAACTATTTTGCTGACGTTTAAAAGTTGTAACTGTAAAATTTATTTAAGCCAGTCTTTGTAAAGATTCCTCTTTCATATGTGCATTTTGTTAGACCCCTAAGAATTAACTTTTAAGGTACTGTTATTATAATTAAAAAATTAGCTTCTTTTAAATATCGCTTGTGCACTGGGTGCACACTGACCAGAATTTATGAGACACTGATTGAGGCAGTTTGTGACTTGAGCTGTGTAAGTAGCACTAAATATCTAAAAGATTGATTTTATAAGATTTTGAGCTTTCTTTATGGTTGACTGCGCAAACTAGAGCTGAATAAAATTGATTAGTACATGTGTATTAGTGTAATGACCTTAATATAAGATGAGGGATTTTCAGAATGCTCCAAACTCTAGCAACCATGTTCAAAACACTTCTTCAGGCAACCATGTGCATAACCATTTTCAAGCAACTGTGCACATAATAACTCTTCAGTTTTAAGAAGTAACGTTGTCATTATCTTATGCATTCTTTTGTTGTATTCCAAATTTCAATGGCTTTTTACCTAGAAATGCATTTTTTTTTCTTGTTAGATTTCCTTGAACTCAATTTTAAAATATATGTTTATTGGATTTATTTGCAATAGAAGACAGAAATTACAGAAAAATGTGAGTAGGAATACAGTATTTTACAGTAGCATTGCTTAAAGGAAACAACTGTTTTGAATTTATTCATAAAGCAGCCACCAGATTGTGGATTGCAAGTTGATTAATTTTTAAGGTAAATAACCCAATCAAAATTCAATATATATTATATATATATGTATATTGAAATTATAGGGCATTTTAGATTTTCTGTAAGAAATTGCTTAACTGTTCCAAGGCGGTTGTATGAATTCTTAATACCAAGTGAATTGTATAATAAAACAGTTAGGGTGAATGAGAGTTTGTCACTGTCATTAAATACAATCATATAAGTAATCACTTCCCAATTCTTTTCCTCCAGGGAAGTTATTGAAGTTGGTGTATGAGGAAATGTAGAAATATCAATACGAGATCATTTTTTTATAGAGTTCTATCTGAATAACTACTGAACATTTTGAATGAAAGCATAATTCTCTTCATTTACAGCTTTGAAGACCTTCTTGAATTTTTATGTTCAGCATAATAATAAGCTTCATTTAGCCATATTTCCCACCTCATCAGACACCACCCAAATCTATGATTTTTCTGCCAATGTTTTGGTAGTTTTTCAAAGCCAAAACTTGAAACTTGGTGGCCACAAGTTCAAAAAAAGATCAACCTCATTTTGGATGTCCTGCACAGAATGGAAGATAAGTACCAGCAAAATGTAGCTGCAGGTGGGAAAAAAAAAAAAAAAAAAAAAAAAAAATAGAAGTCTGAAGGAGCCGATGTCAGGGCTATATGGTGGGTGTTGTAAAAGATCCCATTCGTGTCCCCATTCGAGTCCAACTGGTGAATGCAGACACATGTGGTCTTGCATTATCTTGATGAATCATTACAAAATCATGCCTGAACTTAGTTCAATGTGTTTCCTTGATAGCAGTGTCAACACAGAATAGGATCTTTGCTGTACACATTACTGTTGAGGGTTTTACCTTTATCCAGGTACTATTAGTGGATAATACCATGGCAGTCCCACCAGATACAAAGCATGATCTTTGTCAATTTGCACTTCATGACACTGCTGACAGACTCACCTGGCACAGACCAATTGCCTTTTTGGCCTGTGTTGTTGAAGTAAATCCACTTTTTATAACAAGTGATGATCTGGTCCAGAATTTTGTCCTTGCATTGATATTCGAGCAGATTAATGCAAGCCCAAACATGTCTGTCTTTATCTGCTTGAGTCAGCATATGCGGCACCCAATGATTGAACTTGTGTGTCATGTTTATGCGATGCATAGCCTGACTAATGGACATGCCACTAATGTCTAACTTCTTAACAAGTTTGTAAGAGGTTGCATACTTATCTTCTTCCACAAGTTCTTGCAGGTGGTCCTCATCAACATCAGTAAGACGGCCAGAGCGCTCTGCTTCTTGAATGTCATAGTCCTTATTTTTGAACTTTCGGTACCAACCCTTCATTGTGTCATATGGTACAACATTAGTATCTAAAGCTGTATGCATGATTTGTTGACATTCTGTTGCAGACTTTTTGAAACAGAACTGGAAGCAAATGATGGTTCTAATCTGGTAGCTTGATAGTTCCATTTCAAATGCCTTATACTTAATGATAACTATATTTTTTTACAAATTTCACAACACAGTGTTCTAAAACAAGTCTCTTTCTTTCAAATGCCAAAAATCGTTTAATAAAATATGATTAAACCCACCAATGTGATCTGTTTGCACAGACAATATTTGTGGTGGTGGGTAACGTTCGTTGAAACCTGATATTTTGGGAAGTGCATGGCTTTCTTCATATATTTCACTGCATCAGTCAGGAAGAAAATAATGTTAGCATGTTTAATTTCATAAGTCTATTGAGATATACTGCAATTAAAAATTGCTTCCACAATTTCTGTTGTCAAGAGAAAGAATTTCAGTGGTTTCCTAGGGTCTGATTTCCATTAGAGTGTTGATCATGAATCTGCCAGCAGCATTGAATTGTACACTGATCATCAAAAGTAAAGCATAATGAGAAAAAATGCTCACTAAGTTAATGTTGCAACCAATATCCAATGCTGTAGTTATTTATGTTAATTAAATACAACTGAACACAAAATTGCACATCTGTGCATACACTAGTGCCAGAAATATGCAAATTCGGCGGTTGACAACGTTGTGCACAATGAGCACATGTTGGAATTCCGGTCTGTAGTGTTGTTTAAAGTAAATATGGTTTGTAAGAACGATCAGTATTCAATAGGCATCGTTTAAGTAAAGGTCAGAAGTTGCAGATATTTGGTAGAATTGAGGGAGGTTAGACACAAATGCAGCATACCCAAGATTTGAATATCCCTTAAAATGCCATTTCAACAGTTTGGAGCTGCAATTTAAGCACTGGATCAGTTGACAGAGAGCCTAGTCAAGGGAAACCTAAAGGAACAACTGCATCAGCAGACCATTTTCTGTCATTATCAGCTCTAAGAAACTGTGAAGCAACTACAAGAGATTTGGTTTTAGACCTTCTGGCTGTCACATGAACTCAAATTAGCTATTCTACTGTTGCATAAAGGTTTACTGAAGTTAGACTGTATGCGAGGAAAACCAATGGTTTGTATCCCACTCACACCATCTTCCAGAGGAGCTGGTTCAAGTGCTGTTGTCATCATGTTCAGTAGAGGCAAGACGTTTGGGCCCGAGTAATGTTTACTGATGTCTCCAGATATAGTCTAAACAGTGATTCTAGATGTGTTTTGATCTGGAGAGAGGAAGGAACACTCAGCTTGTTTTCCCTTGTCCATGAAATATCCAGTTTCCATGATCTTGATTTAATGGTTTGGGGAGGAATCGTGACAAATGGCTGCGCTGAGCTGCATATCTTTCAAGGAGGTTCTGTAAGTACCCAGACATATGTGGATGAGGTATTGGAACCCCAAGTTAGACGGTTTAGGGGTGTTGTTGGCCCAGAGTTTTTGCTAATTCATGTCAATGCTCAGCCTCATCCAGCATATGTGATGTCAGAATAATTGCAGAGAGAAGGTATCATTCAAATAGATTGACTGCCTTACTCAACCAACTTGAACTTGATTGAGCATGTGTGAGATGCCTTAGGGTGCCAAATTTCAATGCACCAAATTACTCCCCAGACCCTCCAGAAGCTGAAAAGTGCACTTTTAGAAGAGTGGCACACAATTCCACAAGACTTGATCAACACTTTGGTAAAAATTTTCTACAAGATGTGGCTTAATTTTTTCAGCATTTTTCAGTTTCCGTAAATTTGGTTTTAAATTAAATACTTTGCAAATAATCAATTGTCAGACATTGTCATTTATGTTAACTAATGCATTTTGTGCAAATTTCTGTTAATAATTTTTCATTAAGCATCAGTTACATTCAGAGCTTAATTCCTAAAATTAGATGTACTGGAGCCCTTAGAAGACTGTCAGGAAAGAGGAACAAGAATAAGTAAATAAAATGACTAATAAATCATTAGTAATTAAAAAATAAATAATGATTAAAGTAATTAAATAATTGTAATTAAAATTTAATAAAATATAAAAAGATAAATTAAAATTTAATAAGCAATTTTTAATACAACTTTATTTCTAAAAAATAATTTTCAAAATCAAATTTCAACTGAAATTTTTGTTCAGTTACATAAAAGAAGCCTTCTTATTCAGGCTCCGCCGCACTCCAGCTAGAATTATGATTTATCCCCAAAACAAAGAAGTACTGGAGTCAGGCTCTGGTGTGCTCTGGTGCAATTTAAGCTCTCTTTACATTTTATTTCTGTCATTATCCTCCAATTTTGATGCCCAGTGTACAGTCCAATGCAGTTATCAATGAAAGCAAAAATAATGCTCTCTCCAACCAAATACTGCCAAGTACAATAATATATGCAGCATCTAAACATGCCTTGTTAAGATATACTTGCAGCGCACTTCATGTTACAAATTTCCAAGAAAAACTTTTTCATTTTCCACTTTCTATAGCAGAATGTCAACTGATGCATAATAAGCACTTGGGCAAGTTTGGATAAATTCAGGGTTGCATGCTGTCTTGCAAAAAGTGATAAAAATGAATGCATCTGTTAGCTATGCATATTTTAGGAGAGTATTGAAATATTAATGATGGTAATGTTTCATTTAAATATTTCATGTACTAAATTAATGTGTTACTTTGTATAAGAAATCCATTTGTCAAATTACCTCTTCATGATGGTATGGATTAGGGAGCAAAACATCTAAACATCTGTTTAAGTACAGTTTTTTAACCTCAGTCACTTAAAGGATGATTAAGGGATTATGTTGTAAATGAGAACAGTGTTAAAAAATTATTATTAATTGTGTAATTGGTAATAACTGTGCCAATTGTGATATGATATAAAATCTTTTTATTTAAGTACATTAATATTGTTCCTTTTGTGCATTCATTATTAAAACATTTGAAGTAAGAATTCCTGTTGTACACCAAATTCAAAGAAAAGAATGAAAAAGTTTTCTTTTGTCAGGAAATTTTTTCACAATGAATGTCTCGAAGTTTGATTATCCTAAATATTTTACCATGTTCTGTTGACTTTGACTATGGAAGAAGTTAAATAATACATTTTACTCCAGCTGTCGACTGTAGTCAACAAAATATTTAATTAGAGATTAGCCCATAGAATGGGATAAATAATAAGCTTATACTGTGGGTCACTATGTATTTTGTATGTAGATAAACTTAAAGCATCTAAAGTTAAAAGTAAATTGGAGTCAAAGCATGGCAATTCCTCAACAATATTGTTTAACCTCTTTACAAGGGTATAGTTGCAGAGGCATGAGGTATTTTATTTTTTGGAAGCAGGAGAGATGAAAAATTAGCAATGCCTTTTTCTGGGAATCGAACCACAGACCTCTGGAATACTAGCCTAACGTGCAGAACCACTACACCACGAAGGCATGCTAGGAAGGTGGGAGAAATACCTATATACTCCCCTCTTTTAAAGGGCGACTGGGGTTTTTAGGGGACCCAATAGCCAAATCCTGGGTGAGGAGAATAATCATCCAACACCCTTTTTAGTTCGGGTGCCACTATAGAGACATTAGGTTATTTTGAGGCCCGAGAGATGAAAAATTAGTAATGCATTTGCTGGAAATCGAACCACAGACCTCTGGAATACTGTCCCAGCGTGCAGAACCACTACACCACGAAGGCATGCTAGGAAGGCAGGAGAAATACCTTATACAGTTATTAATTTTGTTGAGGAATCGCCTTGCTTTGATTCCAATTTACTTTTAACTTTAGATGCTTTAAGTTTATTTTACTTCAATCCTGCAGCTATCCTGCTTCAATCCTGCAGGGTTTAAAAACTTTGCTTTTTATTTTTGCCTTTTATTAAGATTCTTTGTGTAATTATGTATATATACAGAGAGATATAGATTTTGTAATAGGATGTCTTGAAGAAAGCTGCGATGGATTGGTGATGGTTCTTTGCATTGTAATAACTTGCAGAGGTTTTGCTGCACAGTTAGAAAGATGGCACTTGAAGACAGATATAGCCATAAACTCTACACATAACTTTATTGCTTGACTACTAATTCTTAGAATGCATATTCTATTTCATTGCATATCATCGTAAGTGCATTATACCCCCACTTTAAGATATTTTTAGAACGATGGACAATAGGTCTATTTCACTGCACATCATCATTGTGAGCACATTATACCCCTTTACTGTAGCCTTAAATCCACTGTTTAAGTGCCACTGAAACAATTTGTTGAAATTTTTCCAGAGGCTAAGTGACACATCTGCGAGCAAAGTAGTTGGATAGTAAATGGGAAAATGGGAATAGAGTTTGAAGAAAAACGCACATGCAAAAGTTAGGAAGATGACAGTTGAAGATAGATATAAGTGTAAATTCTACACATAATTTCATTGCACGATTACTGATTCTTAGAATGCATATTCTGTTTCATTGCACATCATCATTGTTAGTGCATTATACCCCAACTTACAGATTATATTTTTAGAACAATGAATAATAGGTAGCAGAGGCTAAGCGACACATCTGTGTGCAAAGTAGCGTCTAAATAGGAATAAAGTTAGAAGAAAAATGCAGTTATCCGGTATGGCAGCCTAATTAAGAGAAGGTTTCGGTTTAAGTGGTTCATTATGAGAAAGTTTCAATTCTTGAAACTTTGAATTCAAGTTGTGAATCAGCATTACGCAGTGCAGAAAAAGGCATTACTATTTTTTGAATGAGGGGGATTAAGAGACTATTGCTAGTTTAAATTATAATTATTTTTATTTATATATTTTTTTTATCTTACACATGTATATGTGTGTATATATATATATTCATATATATATATATTCATATATATATATATTCATATATATATATATATATATATGCCCATTATTCATTGTAGAATTGTGAATTAGCAAACAGTAGTTGTATTATAATGTTCATTATGAATATATATATTAATTAATATAAATAAGCATTGTAAAGCAATTTTATATTACATAATACATATTAGCATCTGTTTAATTTATCACGAGTTGTCTGATATTACTGTCAAATCTTGTGCTATGAAAAATGAATAGTAAATGCTGCTTTTTGATTTCAGGCCTGAAAAGAGTTTATTAAAATCCTTAGAAACTCCTGAGCAAAAACGTCTCCGACGTTTTGCAAAAAAGGTAATTGATTTTTTTAGCATTTTAATAGTAATAAGAAAGTTATAGACATTTAATTAAACTTGTAGTATTTACATTTATAAACTTGTAGCAAATTAGTAGATATTTAATTCATACTTGATTAAATTTTTAGTTGACATTTTAGTTAATCCTTAACATCAATTGGTACTGTTCTGTTATCAGGACCGGCCTCAGAAATGTGTGTAAATATACATGTATGTGTGAATTATATTGTTCATGCATGCATGAGTATATGTACCTATGTATGCAAGTATTCATATATGCACATGCATACATACATTTCTGAATCTGGTCCAGGTAACGCAAGAGTGCGTATGAATTATTATTATAGAGGTTAACAGAGGCTGACCAGGAGGCTAGTATTGCATATCACAAGTCAGTTTAAGACTTTGTTCCTAGTGTGTAATCTTTGCAAGTGCAATATGGGTCACTGTGCTTTGAGCAGTGTTTTCCATGATGAGAGCTAGTGGGTTCAGCCAGTTTCCAGGTGAATGCCAAATAAGCCAGTACCCAGCTATCTGAATTAAAACAGTACTTGTTGTTTTTCTTAGCCATTTCATGTTTGGATATTTTCTTGTGGAAAAAAATAAGCAGCAAAATACCAGACAGCGGAGGGATGTATACTGCTTTCAAAATTAAAAGAGCAAGCTTGTTTTTTCGAATTTCTCAAAAAATACCAGATAGAATGTAATGAAATTTAGTATGGTTAATCCATCCATCAGATATCCTCACTGTGATGATAGTTATTAACCATATGATTCCTTTATGGATAATTACAGTTCTCCACAAAAAAGAATCAAGAGCCAGCTTCATCTGTGAAAAGTTTCTACCTTTTGGCAGTTGGGAAACATTTATCAAATACATGAAGTGGTATTCAGGCATCTAGTATGATACCTGTAAAAACCTGATATCTGTGCCGCGTATTTCCAAACCCTACCCCACTTTTCGAATTTTTGATGTCACGGAAATATCGACTAGTTTCACCTGGCAAGACGCCGACCCCACTTTTGACTACTACGGCGCGCATTCGAAAGAATTGCGCTTGCTAGATAGTGTGTTAAGTGCTAATTGTGAGATTTTCGCAATTTAAATTATTATGAGTGGGAATTTACGCAAAATCTTTAGTGAATGGTTATTGTTTATCGACGTAGTGTATTTGAGGAAAGAGGAGAATAATTCACTGCTGATGTATACATTAACAGTATGAAAAATCTGGAAGGTGATACTCGGCAATAAATGTGCTGCATTTCATTGCAAAATTCAGCGACGCCAGTAAAATAAACGAAAGTGTTCGAAAAACTTATCCACATCTGAAGCCACTATACAAAAATTGTATGTGTGCCAATACAGCAATTTAAATTAAAAAAAAAAAAAAAAATGCAGAAAACTTCAGATTAAGGAATAAGAAAGAATTGCAGTGCCTCTATGTGCTTAAAAACTACGAAGCATTCTGCAGACTTTCGTGCCAAAATCAAGGTTAACAAATAGATTAATACATTTTATTGTTTCTTTTAGTGTATATATTTCAAAATTATTAAAATAACTTGAACAGTTGTTTAATTGCTTAAAACAGCAATAAAGTTCATTTATAAAGATATACAAGGAACTTCATAATTCATTGCTTTGGTGAACAACTGAAATTCACGAAATTACCTAACTTTATAACATTAAACATCTTCGTAACTGTAGTATCATGCTCTGTTTTATAAGAGCTTAACTACTTCTAAAAGCTAACTACTAACTAAAAGCTTAGCTACTTACTATTCATTTGTTATACATTAAAATATTTTCTGATTTATTTACTAAATGCGTAATCAATTATCAGGATTACTAAATGTATTAAAAATTTCCATACATGCTTGTGCAGTGTGAATGCATGTTTGTGTAATGAACTTTGATTTTCATGAATGAAAAAGAAATACAATCTCCGAATAAGTACTTTTTTGTTTTCCAGTTCCTGTGTTTAGCTGTAAAAGTAAATTCACTTCAAGTATATGTCTGTGCAATTTTGACGATGTAAATGCTGAAATGTATGTATAGTAAAATTTCAAAAAAAAAAAAAAAAAAAAAAAAAGAATATCCGGAAAGCTCTTGAAATTTTGGATAGCCGAGCATGTAAAAAATGAAATATTGTAATAAGTGAATGGAAGAATAAGCTACTAGTCTAAAATCATAAAAACAGTTCATCTTATTTGTATCAACTTGTGTTTCGGCCACCAGAGCTCTCTGCCTGTCTGTTAGATATTATTTCGCAATGCGCAGATTGTATGCGTAGTTCGCATTTTGTTCTTGCATTCTTAAAACCGCTAATTGTAACTCTGTTGTTTTACTTTGTGCTGTGTTGTGTTCGAAAGTTCAAACCGCCGAATAAAGGTTAAATTTTACAGTCCACTCGCAGTGATGTATTCTTAGGTTTATTAATTTAAAGTTAAGATACCGCTTCGCTACATTATTTGGTCCGTCGAGCCGGAGCTTCGAGAAAAACCCGCGCTTGTGAATAAGAATTCTACGTGTCCGTAATGGAGTTGATAATGCAATTTCGGTTTAGAATTCTCAAGACTTACGGAATGGATACAGTGTTCGAGGTGAGTGAAATAGTTAACGCATTTTAATTGCATTTGAGATTTCCTTATTGCTACTATTGCTGTGTTTAAAGTATTAGTAAAATCGTGAATTTAGAATATTTTCAAAATGTCAGATATAGAAAAAAAGCGAAAGAAAATTTTGAAAACACAGTTAACTAAATTCATTGAGAGAATAGATTATGATAACTTAGATAATGCTGAAGCTGAATTAATCTTAGAAAAATGTAAAATCTTTAAGGAAGATTTTAAATCTCTATTTAGAGAAATTTATACAAATTGTGATGATGAAAAAATAGACACTTTCGTTGAGGAAGAATAGTCGATTTTAGAGAAAATTGAGGAGGTTCACTTAAAAATTATTCGTAAGTTAAAGATTTACAAGGTCGTAAATGCAAATGGCGACAAACCTGTCGTACCTGAATCAATCTCTGAAAGTTTAAAGTTACCGAAATTATCTTTACCCACATTTAGCGGAAATTTAACTGAATGGATAACATTTAAAGATTTATTTAACGCTAGTATTCGCAACAATCCAAATCTTTCTGGAGCTCAAAAATTACAATATTTAAAGAGTTCTTTGAAAAATGATGCTTATCGTATTATTCAGTCAATTCCCATAGCTGATCAAAATTTCAGTATTGCTTGGAATTTACTAGAAGAGAGATTTTCTAATAAGAGAGAACAGATATTTGCTTTTATTAAAAAAATTCTTAACATTTCGCAAATACAAAAGGAATCTGCATCCTCGATATTAAGTTTAGTAGATAACGTAAACGAAATAACTTGCTCATTGGAAATATTAGATCAAAGGATAGATAATTTTAGTGATACTTTGTTGTTCTATATTATTTTGCAAAAACTTGACGTTTCGACAAAGTTGTGGTGGGAGCGTCAATTAAAAAAAGATGAAATACCAAAGTTGAATGACTTGATAGAATTTTTGAAGAATTACACTAGAACATTACAGAACAGTAAACCTTTAGTTAGTAAAACGCATAAATCAGATAAACCAGTGTATAATAGGGTTACTTCTCTGATTACTAATTCTACTTGCTTATTTTGTAAAGAAGATCATTTTTTATACAGGTGTTCTAATTTTTTAAATTTACCAGTGCAAAACCGAATAGAGTTTGTTAAGACTAATAAACTTTGTTTTAATTGCTTGTCTAATGTCCATAAAGTTAAAATGTGTAAGAGTGCAAACACCTGCAAGCATTGTTTTAAGCATCATCATAGCATTTTGCATTTAGAAAATAATTTCAAACCAAAAAATGCATCTAGATTCCCTTCACCGGAAGCACAAGTGTTTGTTCCGAAATCGCAAATTAAACCAGAAAACAACTTGAGTGAGGTTTCTCCAACTGTTTGTGCAAACAACTATGAAAATAAACATTTTGGTGCTCATGCTAATGGTAAACGTAGTCATGTACTTTTGTGTACTGCTTTAATTAAAGTTCAAAACTCAAACCAGGAATTCATAAATTGTAGATGTTTACTAGATTCAGGTAGTGAAAAATCATTCATTCGTCGGAAAACAGCTATCAATTTAGGATTGAGCATAAAGGATTCGAAGATATTAGTGTCATGCTTAGGTACTTTCAATACAACTACTACTGGAGAAGTTGAGTTGTTGTTTACACCTCATTTTAATACTAATTACAGAATTTCAACATCCGCTTACATAATAGACAGAATTACAGGAAACATTCCAAGTGTAACATTACCTTTGAATTTATATGAAAATTTTCAGGATTTAACTTTAGCAGATCCTACATTTCATGAATCGGGAGAAATTGATATTTTACTTGGAGTTAATGTATTCCTTACTTTAATAAATGGCGAGGTAATTAAAAGGGGCAAAAATCTTCCATTTGCATGTTGTTCTAGGTTAGGATGGATAATTGCTGGAACTACACATTTTGAATTCCCAAACCGTAAGCAGGTTTCAGTCAATACGCTAAACGTAAACACGGAGGAATTAGTTAAATCATTTTGGGATTTGGAACAAATTCCCACATCGAAACCTTTAACTAAAGAGGAAAGATTGTGTGAAAATCATTTCGTGGAAAATCACGTGCGTAGTGAAAAGGGTCGTTACTCAGTAAAACTGCCATTCAAGCCTAAAAGAAATGAGTTGGGTAATTCCAGACCATCAGCCTTTCGCAAGTTTCTTAGTCTGGAACAAAAATTAATAAAAACTCCTGAAGTATATCAACAGTATAAAGACTTCATGTCCGAATATTTATCACTTGGACACATGGAAGAATTATCCGATGATAATCCAGATAAAGTAAATTTTCATTATTATATACCTCATCATCACGTGCTAAAAGAATCCAGTCTTACCACAAAACTACGCGTCGTTTTCAATGCTAGTGCCAAAACTACATCAGGGATATCGCTTAATGACACACTAATGAATGGTCCCAAGGTACAAGACGACTTATTTACTATTCTTTTGAGGTTTAGATGCTATCCCATAGCCATTACTAGCGACTTATTGAAAATGTATCGACAAGTTCAAATTCATGATGAAGATCGCGATTACCAAAAAATATTTTGGAGAGATGATCCATCGAAGCCGATTAAAACTTACAGGTTGTGCACAGTTATGTACGGCACTACTTCCGCTTCATACCTGGCTACTCGCGTACTCAAACAACTAACAATTGACGAAGGAACTAAATTCCCAAAGGCAGCTGAAATAATATTACACAATTGTTATATTGATGATGTCCTATTTGGTTCAGACACAGTAGAAGACGCAGTAGAGTTAATTTCACAACTGAGTAAACTTTTACAAAAAGATGGCTTTCAGTTGCATAAATGGGGTACAAATGATCGCTTGATTTTGGAAACTGCTTTGAGTGCTCGGAACTCAAATTCTTCATGTACAGTAGTTGATACTAAATCAATAAAATTATTGGGTTTGGAGTGGTATCCAACGCAAGACGAGTTTACTTGCCACTTTGGAAATCTCGAAAACAGAGAGTGTTCTACTAAAAGAATAATTTTATCTTCTATTTCGAAAATCTTTGATCCACTTGGTTGGTTAGCACCTTTTATAGTTGCAGCAAAAATCTTGCTTCAAGACATATGGAAATTACAAATCTCGTGGGATGATCCCTTGCCAGATGAAATCAATCAAAGATGGAAAATCTATTGTGAAGATATCGCAAATCTTGAATGCATTCCTATTCCTAGGAGAGTATTATTGCCCAAATCTACAAATGTAGAACTTCATTGTTTCTGTGACGCATCAGAGAAAGCTTACGCCGCAGTGATTTATTTAAAGTCTTCAAATCATTCTTCAATTTCGGTGCAGCTACTAACATCAAAAACTCGCGTAGCTCCCCTGAAAGTAATCTCTATTCCTCGTTTAGAACTCTGCTCTGCAGTTCTATTAGTGCATTTGGTTCAAGCTGTGCAGAATTCATTGCAAATTCATGTTGACAGTATTTACGCATGGAGTGATTCAATGATAGTTTTGTCCTGGATACAATCAGAACCAACACGCTGGCAAACCTTCGTAGCCAACCGCGTTTCAGAAATTCAATCAGTCTTACCTTCATCGCATTGGAATCACATAAAAGGAAAGGAGAATCCAGCTGATTGCACATCAAGTGGTCTTTTGCCTTCAGAGCTTTCTACTCATGACTTGTGGTGGACAGGTCCTCAGTGGCTTAATTCAAATAATATTCCGTTCTCTATCAACTTACCATTTTCAGAAGAGTCTTTAAGGGAACAACGAAGAAATATTTCTTGTTCAATTGGAACAGTCGCTTCGCAAATTCCAGTCCTTAATGAAGTTTCATCATTTTTTAAACTTAAAAGAATCATCGCATGGTGTTTTCGGTTTGCGAATAATTCAGCTAAATCTACCGCAACAAGGATTAAGGGTTACCTTAAAACCGAAGAATTGCAATACGCTAGAAATGCAATTGTTAGAGTAGTTCAAATGGATGAGTTTTTTAATGAATATAATCTTCTGAAAAATAATCAACCGTTAACCTCAAATAGTAAGATCCTTTCTTTGAACCCGTTTATCGATAAGAATGGACTTATACGCGTTGGAGGAAGATTAAGACAATCCAACATCGCGCAGGACAGAAAATATCCTATTTTGTTGCCCAAGAAACATCACATAACACAGATTATAGTGAATCATTTTCATGAATCCCATCTTCATGCAGGCCCCCTGCTATTGCTATCAGTAATTAGAAGAGAATATTGGATAATCCACGGCTAGGTCAGTTGTAAGACAACAGATTTCGAAATGTGTGAAATGTCATCGTGTACGAGCTAAAACATCTACCCAGATAATGTCTGATTTACCATCGTCTAGAGTCGTTCCGTCAAAGGTTTTCTCCAAAGTTGGAATTGACTACGCCGGGCCATTTCAAGTGAAGCCCAGGCAAGGCCGAGGAGTAAAACCAATGAAATGCTACATTTGTGTATTCGTGTGTTTTACTACAAGAGCTATACATATTGAATTAGTAGGTAATCTTACATCAGAATCATTTATTGCCGCTTTGAAGCGCTTTGTATCTCGAAGAGGAAAACCAATAGAAGTGCATAGCGATTGTGGCACAAATTTTATTGCTGCAGATAAGGAATTGAAAAGAGTAATAAACTCCTTGAATGAAAAGTAATTGGTTAATAAATATTGCTCTACTGAAGGTATTAAGTGGATATTTAATCCTCCCGCAGCGCCACATTTTGGAGGATTATTAGTCAAATCTACAAAGTTACATCTCAAGCAAACCATAGGTGAACAACTTCTAACGCAAGAAGAATTTACGACATTGCTAGCTCAAATTGAAGCTTGTTTAAATTCGCGACCTTTGTGTCCACTGTCTGAAGATCCATCAGAATTTTCTGCACTTACGCCAGGCCATTTTTTAATTGGTACCCCGCTAACTGCCTTACCAGAAGAAAGTTTACACGATCAAAAAATTCCTATATTGCAACGTTGGAAGCTTGTTGAGAAAATGTTTCAAAGCTTTTGGAAAAGATGGTCCAATGAATACATTTCTAATTTGCAACAACGTTCAAAATGGTTGAAAGTGCAAACTAATTTAAAGGTTAATGATTTAGTTATCATAAAGGAAGACAATTTACCCCCGCTACGATGGAAATTAGGAAGAATGCTGGAAGTTTTTCCTAGCTCAGATAATATTGTGCGTATCGTGAAGATCAAAACCGCTAACGGAGTTTTCAAAAGACCAATTCACAAACTTAGTGTTTTGCCTATCAATGATTAAGTTTTTTTCCTAAAGCATTATAACTTTGTACTCTGCTTTAGCTATATAAGTTCCTGAATTGTATCAAGGCTTCTGTGCATCTGTTTTGAGAATAATTTAGTTTCATTGCATAATTTCATAGTACGTTTTCTTGTGAATATTTTAGTGATACATTTTTGCATAATTTAATATTGTTATGATAATTTCATTTTGTAAAAGCTATTTAGTTTGAAACGATGTTTCAACGCCGGGCGGAATGTTTCGGCCACCAGAGCTCTCTGCCTGTCTGTTAGATATTATTTCGCAATGCGCAGATTGTATGCGTAGTTCGCATTTTGTTCTTGCATTCTTAAAACCGCTAATTGTAACTCTGTCGTTTTACTTTGTGCTGTGTTGTGTTCGAAAGTTCAAACCGCCGAATAAAGGTTAAATTTTACAGTCCACTCGCAGTGATGTATTCTTAGGTTTATTAATTTAAAGTTAAGATACCGCTTCGCTACAACTTGACTATCAAAAGCCTATATTTAATATTACGCACGACTTTGAAAAAAATGTATGCTGCTGATCTTTGAAATATGATAACGAGTGATTTTTACAATGGTTGTTATGTGGATTAAGACTGCAAGTTGAGACTTTAAATATGAACAATAGTAATCTGAAAATTTGAAGTAGTAATTTTATATCCAACAATCTCTGCCAAATAACTTCCATGTTTTAAGTAATTAAAAAAAATATTTTTAACCACTTATTATTAATTCTTTAAAGTACATTCTATAATTTAAATTTTATTTACTTTCATCTAGTTTTAATGTTTGCCATTATAAATTTCATACTATGTACTTTTTTAAGATATCATAGTTGCTAATTAAACTTCCTTTACAATTTATTTAGTTATTCTATACATGCATTTATATTTTATGTAAGAAAGGGATTTATGTGCAACAGATATATAGTGAAAATCGGTTAATCTTTGGATTATGATAACTTGGCGAAAATTTGGCGACCAACCCTGCTACAGCAACCTGCTAGTTTTTTTGGAGGATGCCATTTTGTTTTCACGAAGTAAAGGCTTGTTTTTTTTTTTACTCAACATTTTTTTCAACAATCTGCTAGCCAAATTACGCTTATGCTAGAACTTTTATGGAACAAAAGTGCTTAATCTTGATGAAGATTAGGTGCGAAATTGGGAGAAAGTGCAAAATCGCCCACTGGTTGCAGCGTTTTTAAGAATTGCACATACGCGGTATCATCCATGTACACGTCAACCTATTTTCACTTAAAAATACATCCCAGAATTGCACACACAAAATGGCATTGCGCACACTCTTGACTTTATCCATGTACACTACTAAAGTCCTAGCTAGTAACCTTTATCGCCTTACCAAAATGTCACCAAACTACTTGTTACCATATTCCAAAGATTAGCCTGAAAATCATTTAACACAAAACTGAGGGGACTGAAATATTTTTTCGTGTTAAAGAATATTGAAAAGAAAAGAAAAAAAAAAAAAAAAAAAAAAAAAAAAAAAAAGCATATATTCAACAAAATTAAGCTTATTAGAGTACATTTTATTTACATAGATATGTATATATGCATGTATTTAATAAAAACCAATGAAACAAAAACATCCACAAGAACTTAATGGAATTTAATACAAAATTTTCAAGAAAGTTTTTGAAAAACAAAACATTTATTGAGTTTTGGGAAAATAATCTGATATTTTTCTTTGCATTGTCTTTTTTAGCATCAAATTGTTCAATGTCAAACATTTTGTTATTCATTTCACCATTGGAATGTGCGTCTAAATAACTGTTCATACTTTTTATGATATTCCTCTCATTTCGGATGACGTGAGAACAAGAACTGCATTCATTTTATTTTCGTCATCAGAATCTGCATCAATAATATCTTTTTAGCTTTGAACAAATTCCAAAATAACTTTGTCTGCCATAATTGGGGCTGTACACACATTATCATAAACTACTGCAACGAATTCTTCCGGTAGTACAGTAGGACAGTTCATTTAATACAGAAACTTTCTCAAACACTTCATTAAGTGTCAGCTCAGTTTCAATATCCTACTTCCCCATTTCTTTCGGCGCCGAAGAATCTGATACTTTTGAGAATCGTGTGTAATGAAAATAATTTTCATTCATCCTTGGAGTCGCTGAATTCTATGCAGTGCAACATATGAGCCAAACTCACTAATTTTTACTCACACTGCCATGTACTCATCACTGAATTCCAAAGTTAACTGATGAGAGATGAGATGTTTGTGTGGCGTTTGTAGATGTGGAAGGCGAAAGTACCGTACATAAACAAAACTGGCTCGTGTCACAGGCTATTCCGAGGGTATTTCAAAACCAAATTAGCCTCTTTTCTACGAAACATGTGAAACCACCTCTCTTTCATTTCACACCCCGTTTAAATCTCGCCAGCGATACCAGTGTTTTCTGTATTTTGTTCATTTCCAGAAAGGATATCTTTTCGTGTTAAGCGATTTTTGTTTCGTGTTAAGAGAAACAAAATGCATGAAAATACTTAGTAGTTTGTCGGGACCGTTGCATTATTTCGTGTTCACCGATATTTCGCGTTAAACGTATTCCACTGTATACAGATGTGTTTGGACTATGTATATACAAATAATGCTTTAAAAGAAAAATTTATAATCCTTCCAAAAATTTTTGTGCATTATGCAGCTAAAAATTGATCAGTAAATATATAAAGAAAGAAATTTAGAACCAATTTTTCAGAAAGAATAAAAAATTGAAATTAAAATTAACTTGATAAAATCCTGTTTAGACTAGTAAAATCTTTTTAAATTGGAAGATATTTTTAACTTTTGATTTTACTTCCCCCCTCCCCCCATTTTCCTTTGCTACTGCTGTTTGATAAGAGGTTCTAGTAAAGTTTTGTGTTAAAATTATTTTGAACTTTCAAAGATTTTCCATTGCAGGATTTTAATTTTTTCTAACTTTTTAAGGGCATGTTTTCTTTTCTTTTTTTTTTTTGTGAACTATTAAGATAAAAAAATATATTGAAATGGTTCATCAGCTGATTCTGGGTACAGAGAAGCAAGGATTTTGTTTTAAAAGGGGAAATGTAATTAAATTCGACATACCTCCTCTTGATGATATTATGTTTAAGTTGGTTGGATTCCTCACCTTTCTTGTTCTTTTTATACTATTTTTTTGGTTTTTCTTGTGATGGTTTATTTTAACATGTTGACTCCCGTGGGGGTCACCGGTGACCTGCACTCGACTTGGCTACAGCGCCGTGGGTGCCACTGGCAACGCGACCAATAGTAAAATACATAACTAGAATAAATATTGATACTGATAAATTTTTAAATAGTACCATTATTACTATAATGGTTTGAAGAATAATAAATCGTAAAAATTTAAATTATAAATCACAAAAATGGTCTACAGATGTTTGGAGGTCGCTGGTGACCTCCAGCATGAAGCACAATTATATAACATTATTTTCTGTAGATGATATTTCGACATAATATATATTGCATAATAAAAGTTTCAAGTTGCCGTCATGGGCAAATCACGTAAAATGCGCGCGGCAGTCAGCGTGTTAATTTTTACATTTTAAAGTATTCTTGTTCTACATTTATAAGATTTTATGAAGATCATTTGAACTTCAATTTTTAAGTCTTTGTGAAAAGTTAGTTCCAAATTTCTTTATATACTATATATAAGAACTCCTACACTCCTAGAAAAAACTAATTCATAAATTTATTTATCCCACATTTTCATTTTGAAACATTTTAGTACATGCTTTTCCTCAATATTTTAAAAGTTGATTTTTTGTTGAACTGAAATATGTAATATGGAAAAATTCTCTTAAAAAACATAACTCAGAATCAAAATAGGAGATAAATAGAGATAATAATAATGTGGGGTATTTGATTCTCTTCCCCTAATAGTCATTTGAAACATTTTAGCGTGTTTTTCCATTCAGCTGAAACAGTAAAAATATAGAAAAATTCCGATAGAAACATAATTCGGCTGAGAAACAAAACAGGCAAAAAATTGGGTTGGCGTCAGGAAACTGATTGGTCTAAAACAGAGCTTCTTAAACGTTTTTTTCAGTCGTGAGCCTTTTTTATCATGGATTTTTTTCACGACCCCAAAATTTTTATGAAAATTTTGTGGGACCCTATAAGCATTGCGAAAATCTGACATACGTGCGAGTGAAACTGTCAATTTTTTCACTTGTATTGTAAGATAGTATTGCAGTTTTAGGTCATATTTTTAATTTCTCATTAGTATTGCAGTTTTAGGTCATACTTTTAATTTCTCATTTTAAGGCATAGAACAATGTGAAAATTTTAACAGACGGAAATGACAGCGTCACTTGCCCAGGAAGGAAAATGAACGTTGATATTATAAAAAGAATGCGTCGATAGGTTTTTGTTTTTCTCTTTGTCTGTATGGTCTTATCTTTATCTATTTTCAGATACATTGTGTAAAAATATTGGGTAATTGTAAAATTATTATATTAAGTTTAAGAAATACCAAAACTACTGAAATTTTTTGCGACCCCCTGCTGTAGATGGGGGTTGCGATCTACAGTTTAAGAAAGTCTGGTCTAAAATAACGTTACAATATTTGATTTTGTTGGAACATTGGATAACTGAGGCCACACCCAGTGCAGTTATGGCAGATGTGCAAATTTTGGAATTTACAGAAATATCAAGTTGCAAAATTTTTGGAATTTAGGAGTGGAAAAGTTTTTAGAATTTAGGACCCACAGAGATTGCATAGCACAACAAAATGTATCTGCTGAAGCTAGGACTCCAGTGCATGGTTATATTCTTATAAAGAGTGTATGCCTGAATGCAAAGATGCATTTTGAGTCATCATCGCTAGGTCAACAGCCTACACAGCATTGTGTAATACATCCTTCATGTAAATAAGAAATAAAATTGACAGCACTTTAGTTAAATAACATAACTCATTCCTTGTAAGTATTATGCAAGAGTATTGTAATTGTTGAATAAGAATACAACACTTGCTTTATGTTCATCTGAAATGGAATAGATATTCTAGCAGTTATTCCAGCAGAAATTTGCAACAACGGATCATTCTTTATTTAGTTAGATAATCAAAATACACAAGCTATGAACATAACATATTAAAACGTAATTCACTTTTCACATTAGACAGCCAATGTTTATCAATTTTCACATAAGTCGTACTTTCCCGTAAATTTGAAAATACTCTATTGTATGCTGTTCTGTTCAAGACAAGCCTGAAATCATTTTTTTTTTTCAAAATGCAATTGATAACTTGTTTTTTTACAAAATTTTAACCTGGGAGTTATGAACAAATTCGTGGGGGTCACCAAATTCAAAGAAATTTATTTGACAATAAAAGATATACGGAATTTGAAGAGAATTTTGGATGTTTTTTAACATTTGCCAGGAATTTTAAATTAAACATTTCCATATTTTAATTCTGATTTTATTGCTTTTCACTTGATTTATGTGTTATGTTTGATGATTTCCAAACAGCTCGAATCAAATTTCAAAGCAACTGCATACGCGCAGCTAAGATTTAGTTTTTTCGGCTATCTTAGTAATGTCTTGCATGCAATGTGTAATTGTAATATGCATCATTTATAAACTATGTTTCTTATTTCTAATCAGATTTGTTGTCAAGTAAGCGCAAAACTTTTCCTAAGCATTGGAAAATTCAGTAGTGTCTCAAAGGATAATAAAAACAATTTTGTTTTCGTTGAAATTTTGTTCATGATGGTTAAATGGCCCAAAATCTCTTGTAAGAGAAATGGGATGGATGCACCAACATCAAATAAACTTAGAGAAAAACTATTAATGAAAATGCAAACAAAAATGTAACCATTGGCTCTCTTTCTACTTCTAAAAAAAATTGAGTAAATATCAAGAAGAGTTTATTTTATACTGTTTTACATGTTGCATTATCAGTGGAAAAAGAATATCCATTGTGTGTTAAATGCAGTGAAAACTTGGCACATGGAAAGCATGAAACCTGGGAAGTTAAAAATACATTTAGAAACAGTACTTTTCCCGTTTTGCCGCCACAAACAGTAAAGTCGCCAACAACGGTACTACTGATGCCAAACGGAATATCTTTGTTGCCAACGTTTTACGTCTCATTTTCGAAAAGTCGCAGCCATTTCTTATGAGATTGTTTCTTTCAATACTGGCATACAACTACTTAGAATTTTTACAAGATAATTAAAATTTATGCCCCAAGACCATTCGTGGTAATTAAGACAATTACACTGGTGTGCAAAAATTAAGGACGAAGTCGAAAAATTAGCATATCAGCTGAACGAAGAGGCAGAACGGACAGAAAGACCAATTAGATTAAGAGATTAAGTAAGGTGATGTACGGTAGCACATGCGCAGATATGCCGGTAGACATAATGGGGGAGTGTCTGAGTAGTATAAAGCATGTTGTCGGTGTAAGATCAGTATTTCTGGCAAAGAGATTGCACGCTGTATAGCAGTTAAAATCTCAGCGAGAAATGGCGAATAATCAATCTGTTAGACGACATCTGGATGCTTTTACCCAAGGTCGAATCATTGGGAAGTTGGAGGAAGGCCACAGTGTGACAAGTGTGGCTGCAGAGTTCGGAATTGCTCACAGCATCGTTTCACGACTTTGGAGACAATTTCAAACTACAGGAACAGCTGTCCGGGGGGTTTAGTAGTGGTCGTCCAAGAGGAACCACACCCGCAGATGACTGGTATATTGCCTTACAGGCCAGAAAAAACAGGCAGCAGACAGCGGGAGAAATCGCTAGACACACGACACAGGCGATTGGACGACCGATATCGCGTTTTATCGTGGCCAGAAGACTGCACGGTGGTGGTCTGTTTGCACGACGCCCTGTACGGTGTGTACCTCTAACGCCTGCCCATCAGAGAAGGTGTTCTCTGTGGTGCCGTGAACACCGGAATTGGAGAGACAATGAATGGGGACGAGTACTCTTTACAGATGAGAGCACATTCAGTCCGAGTAGCGATTCTCATCGCATACTCATCTGGAGAGAGCGGGGAAGCCGCAATCATCCCTCGAAAATCATTGAAAGGGACAGGTATGGAAGTGGCGGTGTTCTCGTTTGGGGAGGCATCATGCTTGGTAGTCGTACAGACCTTCACATCTTCGACGCAGGTTTTTGTCAACAGGACTCGTTATTGTAACGAGATTCTTCTTCCATATGTGCGTCTTTTTAGAGGCGCTATGGGTCCACAGTTCCTTTTCATGGATGACAATGCACCATGTCATCGCACAGTAGCTGCCAAACAGCTCTTAGAGAGTGAGGATATTAAACGTATGGATTGGCCGGCACGATCTCAATCCCATCGAGCATGTATGGGATTTTCTAGGCAGACGCTTGGCAGCTCGTACCTTACCACCAGTAACGATTCCGGAGCTTCGATTGGCGCTGCAAGACGAATGGGCAGCAATGCGTCAACAACTCATTGACACCCTCATTCTCAGCATGGGCAGACGCTGTGAAACTTGTCTAGCAGTCAGGGGAGATCATATCCCCTATTAAAGCCCGGATGTTTCTTGCTGGACACCCATCACAGGGATGTTTCGGCCTTCAGTCGCATTGCGCTCCATGCTACTTTTTCAATAAAGCTTCTTTTTATCCGTCTGATTTCTCTTTTAGTAAGTGTTGCTTACATTACTCATGTCCTTACCTATTGGGGATCTTATGGTATTAAATGTGTTGATTTGGAAAGCTTTTGTACAAACTCTCGTCCTTAATTTTTGCACACCAGTGTAGACTGGTGTGCCTTAATTTTTGCATGTTGGTCCTTAATTTTTGCACACCAGTGCAATCACACCACTCACCCGAAGGCAAAAATATAGAAAAGGCAAAATCAAGGGTTAAATTCATCAATTCTAATGAAAATGCAGTAGCGAAGTAAAGCACTGCGGTTTTTACATAATTTCTGAGTAAGCTATTTGTACGAATTGAAATAATTCTTGCATTTAAACTTGTATTCCAAATTAAGATTTAACTTGAAATTAATGTAGATAATTACTGAGAGAATTAGATTTTTGTAGTGTAGTTTACGTGCGATGGGATCACGTGGTGTTACGTGATACGAACCGGCAAATCAGGATGTTGAACCATGAAAACATAGTAAATTCTTAATGTATTTTTACAAATTTATTATCTTTATTTATTGGCTTTTTACAAAATTTTAAAAGATATTAAAATGTTTGTGGCTTCAAAATAAAAAATTCTTAGAACTAACAGTTGTTAACATTTTTTATGTGTATATTGTATGTTGTCGTCAACAAAGTCTGCTTGGCAATATTTGCGCCAGTGAAATTGAAAAGTACCTCAGAAACTAAACATAAAGATTAAATAAATAAATCTGAAGAATTTTTTTAAGGAATAAGCTGAGAGCATGAAAAATTAAAATGTGTTTTTGAAAAAATATACAACAGTTCCTGAGAAGGATTTACAGGCATCCTTAAAAGTTTCGTATTTAATTGCAAAAAATTTAAAACCTCATACAATTGGAGAATCACTCATTCTTCCTTCAGCAATTAAAATGACATCATTTATGCATGCAGAAAAATATAGTAACGATTTAAAAACAATAGCATTAAAAAAGATACTGTTTCTCACCAAATTTTTGTCATATCAGACACTATAGAAAACAAAATTCAGTCTTTACTATAAAACTTGAAACTACCGACATTACTAAAATGTTTCAATTTATCGTTTATGTGAGATATGTTTTTGAAAACGACGCAGTAGAATATTTTTTATGTTGTAATATTTGGGAAGGAAAAGCAACTGGAGAGAAAATATTTGAAATTATTAACAGACATTTTGAAACAATGTTACCTAGACACACTGTGTCGCAGTTTGTACTAATGTAAGCTTTTAAAACTAAGACAATACTTTGGCAATGAGAACTGAACAACAAAAAAGCAAAACAAAAAATCAGAAACATGCTTTTCACAATTTACTAAAGAAAATAATACAGATTTCTTGTTTAAAATGACGTATGATAAAATTGACAGAAAGTTTTTTGAAAAATTTCCAAATAAGGAATTAGGTTGGATCTGTGACCCATTTTGCCTTTGGTGTTTTCAATTCCAATGTATCTCTAAATGAAAAAGAACAATTAATTGATATTTTAAGTGACGGAATACTGTGTGTTAAGTTTCTAACTTGCCAAAAATTTTAGTTGATTGGAAACTAATATGTCGATTTAAAAGGAATGAAAGTAAATTATTACGTTTCTTATGTAAAATTGTACAATAAACCTTTAGCTTCTATTTAAAACTTCTAAAATGCTTATGTTACATTTTTCTGTTATATAAACATTGAAAGTGGATTTCTCACTGAAATAGAAATAATTTTGCTATTGAATTAACATGGATAACTTTTTTATTGAAATATTTTTTCTCTGTGACATTAGTTGCATCTACTACAAAATAAAGATTAAAGAACTGTTTTTAAAACATTTTGAATTCGTTGTAATATTGATCTATGAAGCACTAGATTAGTGAGTTTTTATTACATTATTGACAAATATAGTTTTTTAACAATAAAAAAATTTAAAGCGGAGATAATTATTTGTCAAATATGAATGTGTTTTCAAAGAGGAAATAAATAATAAGAGATAAAAAGAAAATTCAGTCAGAACATTCACATCTCTAACAAAGTAATTTGCTTTGATTTAATCTTTATAATACAATTTATTTTAAAATGATACGGCAAAATCCAATGTGAAAGGTTATGCGAAGATTACCATAGTACCTAGAGTATTCAGCATTTCGTATAATCCTATAACCAGATAATAATAATATTAAAATAAATTTTATCTGAATGAAGTTTTCTTATTACAGAAACAGTAAAATTATGCAATTACATAAACGAATACGCTTTCGGACAATATACTTAATATTGTTTACAAGCGCAAGCCAAAGTTCTGTTTATGTTACATCTCGCCCTTCAGCGCATGCTCAAGAATTACCATCCAGGCGAAACTAGTCGATTTGTCCATGACGTCAAAAATTCGAAAAGTGGGGTAGGGTTTGGAAATACGCGTCTGTGCCACCATAGTGGTTCATTTCCCTGCTCTTCAAGGAATGTTGTTGAGATTCTTTATTATCTTCCAATCTCCAAGCATTAGGACCATTGAATATTGGTAGTTTGGTTTGAGGTTCGAAATCTGCGAACGGGCTTGCTGCATGGGTGATTTCATGATTTTCCCCATGTGTAATGTGTATATGAGCCAGTTTTCCTTAGAAAGTCCTTCACAAAGGCAACCCTTCACTTAGGCAGATAGCTTTCAAGGCTGTGCTGTAATCACATAAATTAAACCAAGCCAGACCTGCCTGGGTTCATACTCTGGCAGATAAGCTGGATGCTTGAGTGTTTATGTGTGGTTTAGGCTGGCTGCATGTTTTCCCAATGTGAAATATTAATAGAAGCCAATTCCCCTTAAAATTCCTCCATTATGGTATCTCTTTCCCTAAGCAGGTAGCTCGTATGTACTTTGTCATAATCTTATTATTAATTCAATTCACTCCAGATTCTCTATAGATGAATAGATTCACTGATTCTTGTTGACTATGAAAAAGGGTATTAAAGCTGAATGAATACAAACTCATTGCTGAAGAGAACTTTGTCCCATAGAAATTAGGTCCTGATGTCTCTACATTATACCAGATGCATTGTCTTGTGTAACAAAATGAGTGATATGCAAAAGCAGTTCTCTTTGTAAATAGTTCTTGCACTTGAATCTTTTGGGAAACAATAGTCTTTGAAACTGAGGTTCCAGTCATAACAGAGAATCCATGAGAGAGCTGTATGGCTGTAGAAATTCTCCTGTGTCTGGCTGAAAATGTCAAATACTGATCTTCAGTGGATATCATGGCTCTTGAATGCCTTTGCTCAGGTCTTCTGGATATGCATCTGGTCTCTTTAAACTATTTCTACGAATTTTACATGTGTAAATGACACTAGGTATTTATGTTGTAATCTGGAATTGCTGTGGCTTCATTCTCTGAACAATTCTCAGTCTCATTCTATTTTCTAAATCTTAGTGGTAATTCATTCTACTACACCATATGTGAAATTTATTAAAATTTTACAACAAACGCTTTGATAATCTCCAATATGAATGAGTAAATGTAAAATAGCAGTCACTTAGACTACCACCGTTGCTGTGTACTTATAGGTTTGGCACTAGTGTAATTGTATTAATATTTGGCTGCATATTTTCCTGTTTTGGGTAGTTTTTTTTTTTTTTTTTTTGAGAAACTTGAAAAAAAAATTTTTAATTAATTAATTTTGAAATTATGAATTAAGTATCAAGTACATGATGTGCACTCTTAAGACATAAAACTAGATGCCACAAGGAAGAGTTATCCAGTTGAGACAAGAAATGGTAGGTTTGATGTACATGTATCGAAAAAGAAATAATTAATTTATCACTCTCTCTCTTTTTTCCCCCCTAATGTTGATTTATTTAAGAGAAAGGTCCACACTAAAGGAGGAAGTAAATTAGGCTATTTTTTGCTTGGATGTAAGTTGTTACTGAGTGTGACATTGATTCGTAAAGTTGGTAGAAAGTGTCCTGGTAGATTTCTAGCCTAATTGTCTCCAAATATTTTACTGATATTTTGCTTTATTCACACTAGTTCTAAGATATACTGCAATGGGGAGAGATATGATGACTTATTTGGAAAATACGAAAGCAATCAGTGAAGTGTATGCTCAGGTGATAGGGCATTATCTGTTTGAAAAGCAACCTTGGGATGAAGTGAAAGGGATTTGCAACACAGTGGGTTTTCAGATTTTATCAGTGTATCTCAATGCTGTAAGAGTTCTGTAGTTGACTACGAAAGGGGGCCAGCATCTGAAGTAATGGCATCCCGGGCTGTAACTCGATTTTCATTTTGTGTGGTGTATGATAGTAAAAATAAGATCTCAACGCTGTTCTGTATATCTCCAGATGTTTCTGTTCTGGTTATCCAGATTTGGTTTAAAATAGAAGTCATCACCGAAAACAGTTCGTCTCCAATCATTGAGTTCTCAAATATTCCTGCCTGATATCTCTCTCGAGTGATGCAGTTGAATAAAAGTTCTATTCTAAATATGCTCTAAAGCATGGTGTAAGAAAAGGTCAGAATGTTAATATACTGCTCGCCATCAACATTGCAACACCAGGAAGGAATGATCTGACGAACGTCAAAATCACATGAAAGGAAGAAGAGATTGGGATATGCAGATGATTAGTACTTCAGCGCATTTAGACTATGCAGGAGGAAGAAACGACATCTGAAGCACTGCATAAAAGAAAAGTTGTGTATTGGATTTCTCATTCGGAAAGTGCTTTGTAAGTTAGAATTTTTCTCAGAATATCATGTTATGCTTTGAATAATAAGAAATGCTTACCAGCAAGTGTCGGAATTCGATAGAAGCAGGATCGTTGCCTATTGAGAGTGTGGATTATTGTTCCGTGATGTCTCACTGGTCGACATCCAACTACTGCCATGCAAATATGGAATTAATGGGTTGCTGAGAGTCATACTAAAATGCATGCGGGGTCTGAATGCCTTCCCATGACTAATGCCCAAGAGTACAGACATATTGCAAGGTCAGCTCTGGAAAACCATACAACCACGCCATGGACCATTAATCAGGAAAAGGGCATGTTTGAAGCATGCCCAGTATTCACTCGTATGGTGTGTTAACAGCATGTGCAGTAGCGTGGCTTATCAGCGTGGTGACCATTACTTCGGCTTTCTTTGACAATGTTGCATAAAGAGAGGCGGTGACTTTTCAGACAAGTGCTGGTTCTATGCATTAATCAAAAATCAGCGTTATATTTTGAAAATATAACGCTGATTTTTGTTGTTTGACTTCTGAATTAGTATTTGTTTGGCGTGTTAGTGTCTCTTAATTATAGTAGTAATTATTATAGTAGTTATATGTATGTAAATATTATTATATTCTGTAAATTTTAGTGTATTGAGTGATTTATATATAGCAGTGTGTTAACGTGCATATTATGAAATGTATAGTGCATGGTAAATATGGTATTTAATGTATCTAGCACATGTAATTTTTTAACTGCAATTAATTTAATCTGTAATTTTTCCCCCTCAATGTGTATTTCTAACAGTTTTTGTTATAAGCTTTTTATATTAAGAATTATGTTGTGTATAACAAAGAGTTACTACCACTGGCTATATTATTTAATCAAGAGTAATGTTCAGTGTAATATGTAGCCAATACACACAGTGTATTAAGTGCATGCAGGGTCTGAATAAACTAAAATGCATGCAGGGTCTGAATGCCTTCCCATGACTAATGCCCAAGAGTACAGACATATTGCAAGGTCAGCTCTGGAAAACCATACAACCACGCCATGGACCATTAATCAGGAAAAGGGCATGTTTGAAGCATGCCCAGTATTCACTCGTATGGTGTGTTAACAGCATGGCTTATCAGCGCGGTGACCATTACTTCGGCTTTCTTTGACAATGTAGCATAAAGAGAGGCAGTGACTCTGGTGCACCGAACAACAAAGGTGGATACGGGATGTTGTCTTTTCAGACAAGTGCTGGTTCTATGCATTAATCAAAAATCACCGTTATATTTTGAAAATATAACGCTGATTTTTGTTGTTTGACTTCTGAATTAGTATTTGTTTGGCGTGTTAGTGTCTCTTAATTATAGTAGTAATTATTATAGTAGTTATATGTATGTAAATATTATTATATTCTGTAAATTTTAGTGTATTGAGTGATTTATATATAGCAGTGTGTTAACGTGCATATTATGAAATGTATAGTGCATGGTAAATATGGTATTTAATGTATCTAGCACATGTAATTTTTTAACTGCAATTAATTTAATCTGTAATTTTTCCCCCTCAATGTGTATTTCTAACAGTGTTTGTTATAAGCTTTTTATATTAAGAATTATGTTGTGTATAACAAAGAGTTACTACCACTGGCTATATTATTTAATCAAGAGTAATGTTCAGTGTAATATGTAGCTAATACACACAGTGTATTAAGTGTAGAAATGAGTTTTGTAAGGTGTCCTAAATATAGTGCAGTGTTCAATGTAATAAATATTATAAAAATTTTAGTGTATTGAGTGTTTTATATATAGCAGTATGTTAAGGTGCAATGTAACCAGTAGAATGTTTAATTACAAAGTTATTTTTGGTATGTTTTAAGAATACAGCAAAATTTATGCCACAATTAACTGTTAACATGTTATTTAATCAAAAGTAATATGTGCTGTACTGTGTCCTTAAATCTGTATTTTGTATATTATAAGTACAGCACAAAGTAAACAACGAATATTTGTGTGTGCAAATGTGTAATTTGTTTGTAATGTGCAATTTTGCTCTTTATTAATTTATCTGTTGTATCAAGTTATTTATTTAAGTCTGTCTTATATAATGAAGTTATGTACTATATAATTCAGTTATGTCTTATTTAAACAATTATGTTGTTCAGAATCTATGTTGAATTGTCAAGAATAATGTTCAGCGTAATATGTTGCAAAGAATATATAGTGTATTAAGTGTAGCATTGAGTTGTAAATGTGCCTTAAGTACAGTGCAATAATCAATGCAGTGCATATTATGAAATGTATAGTGTAGCGAGTATGTGTAGCAGTGTGTTAACATGCGATGTAGCCAGGAAAATGTTTCATTCTGCATGCGGAAAAATCTATATTTTGCCCTTGTGTGGCCATGTACTTTGCCTTTGTATTGTTTTCTGTTAGGTTAGGTTATTTAATTACAGGAAAGCCTCGAGGGCTATCTGCCTAAGGGGAGGGATGCCTTCATGGAGGACTTTCTAAGGGGTAACTGGCTTCTATACACGTTACACATGAGGAAAACCACGAAAACACCCATGCAGCCAGCCTGTTCGCGGGATTCGAACCTTGGACCGAACTACCAGTGTTCAGCGATTTTACCGCTCGGCCGCTGGTGGGCCTGTATTGTTTTTGGAGTGTAGCTTCAGATAGTTGCGGGATCTGGACGATACCCGATTAGTCTATGTAAGCTGCCCGGGTGTCCGGACCTGCTCTCACCTGTCACCTGTCTGGAGGCTCCGAGGAGACGAAATGTCATCTGCTTGCATTCGATATCGGCATAGGAGCCCTGCACCTGAGGCGATGGTTTGGGCAGCCACTGGGTACATGACACGTGCACATTTCTAGTTTGGATCAACAGTAATTTGACCGCAGATCGGCCCTATCTTCGAGGCCTGCCAAACACCATCTTCCAACAAGATAATGCAAGACCACATGTTGTACGTAGTGTTCTGACCTTCCTCCATACATGGTGTATTCGATTGCTGCCTTGTCCTACACGGTCTCCAGATCTGTCACCCATTGAAAACATCTGGTCATGGGTTGCTGAGAGACTGGCCTGTCACCCCTCCCCAGCTAATACAAATGATGAAGTGTGGCATATACTTGAAGCGGCATGGCATTTCGACTCCGTGCCCAATTGGATAAAGTCCATTTTAGCAGCCAGGGGCGGCAGCTGTTTCTACTAATTTCGCACTACTGTAAACCCCCAAATTGCTTTAAAATTTAATCATTTTGTCTTCATGCCATACTGTTTACATACAATAAATATCTTTTTTGTATTTTCTTTTTTTTTATGGTGTTGCAATTTTAATGGCCAACAGTGTGTATGTACTACTGATGGGATAGGTGTTTTGACAATATAATATAGGGGATGGAAACTGCCGCAAGTAGTTTCATTGTAAAGAATGGCAAAATTTTGTCACTAAGCTTAATTTATGGGAAATCGTAAAAATCGTGGTTTCTGAAATATTAAATAAAATGTTTATATATTAACAAATGTTTGTTTTACTTGGAAAAGTAAATTTAAACATTTTCCATTTTTCCAGAATTAAAAGAAAAAAATTTAAAGAAAAAGATTTAAAAAAAAAAAAAAAACTTAAGGTTTCAAAACTGCAATTATATTTTTGTATAGTTTCATTTTTATAGTGTGATAAATTTCTGATTTTTAACCTACTGGATTGCAAACAAGCAATAAATTTTAAATTATCCTTTAAAAATATAACGAGGAAATAAAAAAAAAATAAATAATTTAGAAATTGCAAATACCGGTTTCAGATGGAAAGTCTACATCCTAGATATTTAGAGGGGAGAGTTAAGCTTTTGTTTACATTTAAGAAAAACTTGTAACTTTTTATATTAAAAAATTCATTTTCTGATGGTAAACAAATTAAAATGAATTGCATTTATTGCAGAGGATAAAGAATGGGTATAACTATTAAAATATAAATTTCCACTTAAAAATTTATAAGTTCGTTTGCCATGTACTAAAATAAAATTTTTGTTACCTTTTATACACAGCTTCTGCCTTTTATATGCATTTGTGAAACTTAGTTTTCAGAACATAGTTTTTCAATAACTGTGTTTGTTTAATTATTACATATTCATGGGTAGATTTATTTTATTTACTTATTTTTGTTGTCTGATGTTACCTTTAATGCCAAACCTCAATTTATTTATTTTCCCCGCAAGAGCACGTTTTGTTTCTGTGGATGTCAAATTTTCAGATGCTTTTTAAAAAGGAATTCCTTTATTTCTTTAATGCTTGAATAGTCTAGCTTATTTGCATGATTTAACTGTTATTTACTTTTATGTATATGTTGAATAAATTTATGTTATGTATATATTTTTTAGGAAGCTAAAGAAAGAAAACGAAAGGAGAAGATGGGTTGGGATGAAGAGTACATGGTAATTGTATAATTCATGATTTTTCTTGCAGACTGTTACTCTCACATCAGGTGGTGTTTCTTCATTATAGCAATTAAACAAGTCTGCTGAGAGTTTTTATATCTTTTCTCCTTCTGAATAATATATTTTTATATCTTTTCACCTTCTGATTAGTATAATTTTGCCATTGGCTGATCTTTTGATAGCTTTTTACCGTGTTTCTTATGTTTGAGGTAACAATTTATCTGTGGAAGATTTTGAAACATCCTGATGTTTAATGTTCTATATTAATACAGTAATAAACTGAGTTATTTTGAAGTTGTGCAGTACCTAAGTAACATTGAGTTGATTTCTTCTGTTACATATACACAAAGTTTAATATGACTTCATAAAACTTTGTTTATTATAAATTTGTTAAGTTCATGAATTATATCTCAACATGCATTTTTTAAAGCAAGTGAATAATTAATAAGAAGATTTAAAGAATATCAGCATCTCTTTTTAACTTCCCGAAAAAAGTTCTTCTGATCGTCTTTCAGCTGTAGAAACATGAATATCATCAAAACTTGTAAACACTTTGTGTCAACATTTAAATGAACTTCCTAAAACCTTTCAGAATTCTGGCATCTTCATTGATTACCTAATTAGCATATGCATGGGCAGTGAATCACAATTGGCTGTAAGATACGATATTTTCATGTTGCAATCTTCATCTGCAGCGGTATTTAGCTGCTCAAATTCAACTAGGCCTTTGAAAATTGCTAATTTGCATTGTGTGCCCTTCCCCCTTTTTTTTTGAGCCAGAGTAGTGACAGCAATGTAAACATTAATTATACATTCTGTCTCTTTCAGAAATACTAAATTAATTTCACTCTCTTTTTTTAAACAATAATTTTCTCATAATTTCATATATCCATTTTTTTGCTTGACATCGGCACTTAAGTAGGATGTATCTTCTTTACTTAAATTTTGGAAATTCATGGTTTAGTTTGCTTGGCGACAAATTTTTTTTTTTTTTTTTTTTTTTTTTTTGCCGTGTGTCATTTGCTTAGATTTGTTTCATTCTAAATAATACCGAAAAGAATTATAGAATTATTATTATTTTTGTAGAATGAGCTTCTCCATTTTTTTCATGTAATTTTCTCTTAGTGTTTTATTTTCAGATCCCTTGTTAGAAAATACGAAATTATGAGTCTTTTATGAAAATTGCTTTTTCAGAGACTTATGTATTTTGCTATATTTTAATTTAAGCAACTCAGTGTGAATTTATGTCATTTTTGTTTTAATTTCTAATTAATTTAGTTTTTATTTGTGAGGTGTATGTATTGAAATTTTTATTTTCAGGGGTATACTAATACTGATAATCCCTTTGGAGATACAAGCCTCTTGAATACATTTGTCTGGAAAAAGAAACTTGAAAAAGAGGGCCTGAAGAATATAGAAAAAGAAGACATAGAAAGAAGAACACGTTTAAAAATGGAAGAAAATAGGGTATTTTATTACATATCTACCAATTATTGATGTCTTTTTAATGCTATTTTGAAAGAGTTTACTATTATTGATAGCTCTTAACCCTCTGAGCATTACGGGTTTGTCTCTGAAATTTCAGTTTCCCAAAATGTCATGAATATGTGCTATTTTCTTAATTATAATTCCAAAATGACTCTTTGACAAAAAGACTTTATACCGTGGCTTCTTTTCTTCCAAAATGCATTCAATCCTAAATCAAATTGATCAGAAACTAGCTGAAATTTTTATGTATAATGAATGGGAAAGCCATCCTTGGATACATAATTTTGCATTCATAACCCTTACAGGATTAATATCATATAATTCCATTAATAAAAAATGCAAAAGTGCTTGGTTTTCCTGGATTTTCTGCTTGTACCTAATTCAGTGTTTCCAGTATCATAAATCACTCCATATTATTCTTAAGTGCATCTTAAAATTGATTAAACATTTATGCAATTTTAGTTTTATTTCTAATCGTGTTAAGTTAAGGTTAAGGTTAAGTTAAGGTAATTAATATAAAAGTTCAGACATTCTTCATGAAGAGACTTTTATGTGTCTTTCTTTTTGTGTGTTATGTGTTTTAAAGCAAAGTTACTGATTAAGTTTTACAGCCACATATCACAATTATTATTACTTGAAAATTCTCAATTCCGTTGGTGTGTATGTATGTGTATATGTTTTTGGCAGTCTAGATGTGTAGGGGTGGAGTCTTTAATTTTGAGTAGTACAAATAATTTTAACATAATAAATTAAACTACCTCTGTTAATTTAGGATGAACAGAAATATATCTAGGGGGCCTAATCTGTGGTATCAAATATATTTTTAAAGTTTTTTCAGTGAATTTATTAAAAAAATTAATTCAGATTTTAAAAATGATCTTTCAAATGTCGGTCAGCCAAACTATTGTTCTAAGACATTTACTAAATTTACCATCCGTTTTTCATTTAATTTTCGTTTTAAAAAATAATTTTTGGTCTTAAGTGCCAATTAATTAGAATAAAATTAATAAGTCATAAGATTGACTGTTTCGTTATAATTTGTTATAATTTAATAATGTTATAATTTAAGTTCATTATAATTTAAGTTTAATTAAATTATAACAAACTAAATTTACCATCCATTTTTCATTTAATTTTCATTTTAAAATAATTTTTGGCTTTTTAAATTCATAAGATTGACTGTTAAGTTATAATTTAAGTTTAATTTTATGTTGATCTTCTTATTAGGAAATGTGCAGGATTAAGGTTTTGAAAGTTCTTTTTACAGTTCGCATTTATTATTATTAATATATATATATATATATATATATATATGTGTGTGTGTGTGTGTGTGTGTGTGTGTGTGTGTGTGTGCATATGTATAATGTTTAACATTGAGAATAGCACTTATTGCTGCTGTGCAATTTACAAAATGCATATTATATGGATGTATGCAAACATATTATATGCAAATAGCATATATGATTTGAGAAACCTTGACTGTGATGAATACTAATTAGTTCTGTGATTTACCAATTAGCTTGAATTAGAAAAGGTGAAAGAGAGAAGATTAAATAGAGAAAAAGAAAGAGAAATTCGAGAAGAGGAATTGGTAAGAAAATTCTTTTATTGTTTGTTTTAAAATTTAATTCATGTTGTGCTTTCTTTTGCTATTTTAGATTGAACGCAGATTACTTACCAAATTTCTTAAAATGAATATTTCTTATTCTCAGCTTTAAAATTATCATTAATTTGAAATATTTTGATTTGATGTGTATAGCTATTATGATGATTTATCGTTATATTTTAATGGTAGTTACTTTTATATAGCAATGAAATTTATGAGCCATAGTTTCAGTGTTTGAATATGGATACAGGGTTCGTACGGTCTTTTAAGAGCCCTTAAAAGTCCTTAGGTTTTTTTTTTAATCAATTTTTGGTCCTTAAAAGTACTTAGGTTTTTTGGAATCAATTTTTGTTCCTTAAAAGTCCTTAATTTCGGCCAAAATCGGCAGAAGGTCCTTAAACTTAATCATCTGAAATTTCTGCCTTGTTTTTACGACTGCTATTTTGAGTGTGGATTATCATTTTGGAGGAATATTTTTGGTGATATTCACTGAACAAATATTATCTTTTGAATGGGTTATATAACTTGTTTATGTTTCTAAGATAAAGAGTGTGATACTGGAGTTTCTGAGCAAGGAGTTAAACATAAGCATTTAAAAATTATTTCATTTTTTTCCCTAATGAAGAGCTCTTAAACAACTTTCCGCTTTTGTGGATGATGTGAATTCTTTTATTAAACGGCTCTAAATTTGGCAACTTATCAACATTTTGGCGATTTTAAGATCAGTTTCGATAGAAAATTTTTAATTCGGAGTCCTGGGAATTTTTCAAGGATTTTTTTGAAACAGTATAACGTTAATAAATTTAACTAAAATAATGATAATATATTGAAATTATATTTAAGGAACATAATGTTTGAAACACAATGGAAACATAATGTTTGAATGTTGTATTTCTGATACTAAAAGTCTTTTCCTTAGCATGTTTACCTTCCCTTTATTTTGTCAACTTTTCACTAGACACAAGTATGGAAAACATAAAAAATGTTTCTAATGTTTTTGTATGGACAGGCATTTATAAAAAAGAATTTTTCTATTAATAAAGAAATTGAAAACTGACAAGTAAAAGATACACCTTGTATGTCTCAATAGATCATACACAAGGCTGGCACTAGGCATTTTCCCACCTGCTGCAATCTCTATGGATCCTAAATTCTGCTCCTTAGTACCTTCGTAAATTATGCTGCCTAGTGCTGTCCTAAAGTTTACTCCCAGTACCTGTCCTAAATTCTAGAAGTTTTGCCATTTCTAGAGTTTGTTGCTTGGTGTGTCACTAAATTCTAAAAATTCTACCTCATTGGCTCTGAAACCAGCCCTTACCATATATCATTTCATATTTATTCTGAATGTTCAGCTTTTTCTTTACATTCTAAATGCATCTGTTTTTTTAGAATAACAGAAATTTTTAATCAATCCAAAAATTCTAAAGTGAAAAGGAAACATATTGAAGAAAGAAACTGAATACATAAAGAGGAAAAAAATTATTCTTCAAAGATATGTACAGTTATTATGAAAATTAACCAGTTGTTTACAATTTTAGCCTTTACTATAACTTCCCGTTTTCGTTTCCTCACCCTAATGCAAATCAGATAGTTTTTAAACTGAATTTTTTAGATTGTAAGACAGAGTGTTTTTGCCCTCCTCGTAATTATTCCTATTTGCGTTATTGCTGCTAACATTTGAATTCATTTCTACGATAGAGTTACTGAGCCAGATTAGATTCAAATTAAATTGTATAGTCTTTGACTACTAATCCACATTCTTAGTTTGAATTTGACTGTTCCTGTTTAATTGCATCACCCCAAACTGTAGTTGATTTTGTCAACATTAGAACGTGCTTGTATGTTCTAAGTTCTTTTTAAATAAGAGGTTTCCTTAAACCTTTATGTGACTTTGTAGTTAGTTACTTTTAGACATAGTGATAATTTGCTTCATGTGTATCGAAGGTTTTGGACTATTAACTTTCACCAAATCAAGTAATACCTTGTTAGATACACTGTTAAGAGACTGGCAAGTCAGGACATGAAGCATGCAGAAACTAGTGGAAACATTGGTTTGTGCATTGAGACAGATTTCTAATTGCTAGAAAAGGTGTTTAAAGAGAAGAAACGTTATATAAATTAAACCAAAGTACCTGGGAAGTCTTCAAATTAAAAAGCTGCATAAATATTTTGTTGTGTAGCTTTTAATGTGTAATTTCCTAATACCGTTAAGAATCAATGTCATAAAATACATGCATTTTAAACTGTGAGATGTTATTAGATTGTGATTTTAATATTGATTTTTTAACAAATGTTTTAAAAAATAAGTGAAAATCAATAGTGGTCATGTAAATCTATAATGGCTAAGATTATTTAACTACCTAATTGAATTATTTTTAACTAACTGCTCACCTTTAAAAGTTATCTCTGCATATTAAAGCAAGTTATTGCCTTTCATTAATCCTTACTGTAGTCACAAGATAAAACACAAAAATGTAAATATTCATGTAAAACTTATTCTTTGCACCTAGTGAGACTTAAAATAAATCTGGGTTACAGTCCCAGAAATTTTACTTGAAGCTACAACACTAACTGCTTTAGACAGATGGAGCACAACTAACATTCAAAACTTGTCAACCATGCCTACATCAGGCTTTCAGGTTTGTTCTGACCAACAGGTCTCTCTCTTGCCAAGCAGCAGCACTGCAACAGCCAGTCCTCTGTTGCGAATCATGCTGATTATGATTTTGTTTCTCATTTTAATGTATGGTGTACGCTAATTACGTGGCAAAATGAGACTTAAAAGAAAAAATCAACATAAAGCTAACTGTTAGTAAAACATAAATAAAATGTCACTTATATTCAAATATTTCCAACTATTATACGTGTAAAATATTTAATGCTACTTGATAAATTTTATAAAGTGGATTTCATTCTTATATTTACTTTATAGTTATGTTTATTAAATTATGTTTAATAAGGATCTATTTTATTACAAAAATGAAGTTCAAACATAAGTTGATTGAATTTAATTGAATTTATTCAGCTCCCATTTGCTGATAGGTCCTTAATTTTTTCATTAATGATCCATAAAAGTCCTTAATTTCCATGTGCAGAAATGTGTATGAACCCTGGGATATTTTAGTTATGAATTATGACTTTATGACATTCATAGATTTTAGTGCTATGCCGAGAAGCTTTTTCAAAACCAAAAAAAATATTTACTTGCATTATTTAATTTAAAGAAGATTGCCTGTTTATATGTTTGTATGATAGTCTGCTAATTTATTACATGTTCTTTCAAATGAAATATTTCTCTCTTTTATATAGATTTTTTTAAAAAATTTGGCAATAGTAGTTCAGCAATGCAGATTCAACAATGATTTATGCAGGGTGAATCTGAACAAGTGGGCTAAACTTTAGGAGGTGATAGAAGGCAGCACTATGAGCAATATTTTTCATAGAATTTATGGTGTGAACGAAAGTAATGAGAAATTAAAGGGTAGGTTTTCACTGTCACATTAAAAAAATTAACACAAGAATGAGAGGAAATACTTCAAAAACATTTTATTAACTGAACATATTCATAGAAATTGTTCAAAAGACCTTCTGCCAGCTGTAATGCAGACATCACACCTGTGGGATAGGGATTGATGCACACCAGCCATTTACTGAATATCTCCCGCAACAATGGCGATCCTGGTGACTAGATCCACATCAGTTTCAAGGAGGCACTCGTTGATTGGTCTTTTCATATGGCCTACAGGAGAAAGTCCAAACACAAGAGATCCGGTGATCTTAGTGGGCAAGCTATGGGATCACCTTAACCAATCCATTGGCCTGGGAGCTTTGCATCTTAAGTGTTCTGCACATCTAAGCTGAAGTGTGCAGGCCCACCATCGTACTGGAACCACATTCTCAACCTGATGGCTATTGGAATTGCATGCAGGAGCTCCAACAATTCCTCTCGTAAGAATGTATAATTTGAGTCGCTGTCCAGATGTGCGAGGAGGTACGTGCCAACCAAATGGTCATAGAGGATCCCTGCCCAAACATTTATGGAGAACTGCCGCTAGAACGAATGAGGACGTGTAGCATGCAGTTTTGTAGATGCCCATATCTGTGAGTTGTAGTTATTAAAAATATCCTCCCAGGTAAAAGTGCACTCGTCTGTAAACAAAACGTGCACCAAAATCCTGGTGCACTGCAATCCTCTGCATTCTGGAGGTACCAATGTGCGAAATTTATGTGGCTGATAGTTTGCTGGTGACAACGCTTGTATCTTCTGTGTACAATAGGGGGGCATTCCTTTCTTCTGTAGCACATGGGAAACTGCTCTCTTGCTACATCCCGTTTGATCTTTCACCCTACGCAAAATATCTTCTTCGAGTTGTGGTATCCTGACGCTCCTTTCACACCCTGTGTCTTGCTTGGCTGCTGCTAAGGATCCCGTGTGACACAGCTGCTGATGCACATGCTCGAATGTTTTTCCGATTTGGAGTTTGTCTCATCAGAAATGGGTCCCAGTAAACTGCACCTCACTCGCATTCCTGTCCACCGCATGGTTATACAAAGTGCATATCGTCCATTTCGTGGTTCATATAACCAGCTATCTTCTCAACAATCCACAGTCGAAAATGCCGCTGAGTGCAAGGACTGACCCTTGTGTACCATTTACAATGTCATGTGTTTTGACAAATATTGCTTGTAGAGCTGTCTTCTATCACCCCCTAATGTTTTGCCCACTTGTTCAGATTCACACTGTAGTTTCATATTTTGCTTCGAAAGATCTCAGTTAAATGTAGTTTTATAATGTAATTTCTTTATGGGTGACTACATTTTTTTATTTAAATAATTTTTTCCTCTTTCTCTCTGCACTTTTCTTAAACTTTCTAGCAAGTAGAGTATTCCGATCTTAACAACATTAGAAATTGATAATTATTTAAATATTAATGTTATTGTATATCAATACAAATACTCGTTTAAATAATATTCATGAAGGATTTGAGTTTGTAGAGTTCTGAAATAACTGGGCCTGATGATCTGTGAAAACTATTCCAAATTTAGGTGAATCTAAATAATTATGCCTTCTTAATGTAAAGATAAACAGCTATGTTGAATGTTGAATATGAAGTTGAATTCAGTGATAAGCCAAATTCTTAATACTTAATACACAATGAATACTGCAAAATCACCAAAATTGCTCATAAAAAAACTAAAGTAATAATCACTGAGCAGAAAGTTCATCAGGGTAAAACATTGAGAGTCTCATTCCACAAACACTCACTGTGCTGAAAAAGTAGAGAAAGCTGTTTTGGAACTTTTCAGAAAAATTGCTCTGAAAACTTAAAAAATAGTTTTCTGGAAACTTCCAGAATATTGTCAAGGCCAGAAGGGGGAATTTCTGCAACATCTCTGGTTCTTGAACTATTCTTGAAATTCCAGTACCAACTCTGACTTAAAAGGTATGCAAAATCATACAGAAATAAACACATACAAACAAAATGTTTGCAAGTTCAAGATCAAGTAAAATACACAATAAATGAGCATATTGTTATGTTACAAAATGCATAAATATATAACCAAAAAACAAATAGAGAGCAGTATATTAACACACTGAAAACAGAATCAAATAAACCTAATATTTGTAAAGATTTACAGAAGCATCCCTTTCTCAAGGACTGCATATCATAGACACAATCTCCGATTAGGGGCAATTAACTTTGATTACCATAGAAAAGAGGAAGTGTATCATAGTGTTTGACTTTAAGTTTAGAAGGAAGAGTTCTTTGTATATACACTGTCATATCATTAAGTTATTTTTACCACTAGTAAAGTTCCTTCAGGATGTGTGCAGCCTGGTGAGATCTGCAGCCATAAAACTTGGTCTTCTTCCTTAAACTTCCTGTTTGTCAATTTAATGTTATATCCTGGGAAGATATGTCAACATTCCTTGGGGTTCACCAGCCAAACTTGGTCTCTTCCTTTAACTTCTTGCCTGCCAGTTTAATTTCACATCTTATCTTCATCTTTTCAGTTGCTGTACTCATCCTTTTTGTAATGAACCAATGAAGTTTTTGCAGCTGAAAGTCTTGGTACTACTACTTTCAAAGCAATAAAGGGGCATGTATAGCGATTGTCCAAAGAGCAAGTCACACGGCAGCCAAAATTCATAGCCAAAAATTATTTGTCATGGCTAAACTCCGGTGCTGTTATGAATTACATCCTATACACTATCAGAAACAAAGGTAGTTTTTTGTTCCATACCTTCTGATTCTGGGTATGAATAATCCTTCCTCTTACATAAGGTATCAGTTGTATCACCCATGTTCCATCTTGCAGCCTAGTATAGTTAGCATTAGAAGAGAAGCTGCCTTGGCAGCAGTCATAAACTTGAAGCAGAGTGGTGCCTCATGAAATGGTGTATGAGCAGGAAAGACAAAAATGGAGGCCAGCAACACTAGATGATTTTAGTGAAGGTCATATATGGTGAAGAGTAAGTTAGTGGTAAAAAGAGCATGAAGAAGGTACATTAGGATGGGAGAAGAGAGCAAAATATTCCAAGTCTCTTTGTACAGATTCTCAGATATGCTGGGGTTTGACATATTTCTGCATAGATAGTGTTATCCAAGAGTAGGCTTGATTTAAATGATAGGAAAAAGGCAGTTGTTTCATTCTAAAGCCATCTTTCACTAAGAAATGAGCTTTCTCATTTTCTGAAACATTTCAGTAACTAGGAATCTACTGCAAGGTGTTATCCCAACCAGAAGAAATTACTTGGCTAGTAAGAGTTTACATCCATTCTGCTTGAGAGGAGTCATTGACTGCATGTGAGAAAAGGGTCAAAATTACAACAGGCATTTAAGATGCTTGAATTGACACAGGAAAGGCATTTCAAAGGCCATAATTAATAGATTTTCAAAAATATTTTTGGTAACCTCAATTTTTGCTTTTATTTGACATTTAAGGCCCTAGTATTAGATTTTTCAAAATATTTAAAAAAATCCAGTATCAGTAAATCTCACTTCTAGCTAAAATGTGAAGTGAGTCTTTATTTGAAAGAAAAGATGAGGATGGTTTTGAATATTTTTTGGTTTATTTGATTATGAGAAAACATTCTAGGGCTATCTACCTAAAAGGAGGGATGCCATCATAGAGGACTTTCTAAGGGAAACTGGCTCTGTTCCATGATACACATGGGGAAAACCACAAAAATGAACCATGCAACTAATCCATTCACCAGGATTCAAACTCTAGTTTAGCTGCCTGCATTCAGCGACTTTACCACTTAGCCTCTGAGGGACTATAATAATATCTAAGGAATAGTCTGTTAGAACTTTGGAACGGTTCTAGTGAGATATGCTTCATTATTTTACAATTATTTCTGTTAATTATGCCATCTGATTATTGACATAGAAGAGTAATACAGGTCTTTTCCATATGAAAAATCTTATGTTGTACTTTAAATGTGAGATATATGAAATTTGTTGTTAGCTTAGAATGAATAGAAAGGCACTCCCAAATTAGAAAATTCAATTTCGCTTTAGAACTTCTGACACTGTAAGTTTTGTGATAATGTATACATAAACTTCTGGCCACTAAATAAAGTAATATGTGAAAATTTGCATGTACTTATTATGCTTAGTTATCCTAGGCAAAGGTCTAAAAATGTTCTATAAGCGATCCTTTGAAATGATGCTCATAAATTATAGAACAGTAATTTCCCATGCATATGTGTTAATGGACTTTCTTACATCCCACCTACATCACAGTAATTGTCGACTTTTCCACCACTTTCCTTTTTTTCTGTACTTTGGCATTTACATATAATAAAAATAAATATATGCATTCTTATTAAGCACCATAAACTTATATATACAGAAGTATTTTTATAGTTATACCTTTCAATTTCAGTTTCACCTGTTATTTAAAATGTACTATGTAAAAAAGAAAATACTTTTTTTTTGGGGGGGGGGTTGAGATTAATGATGAAGCTATTACACAGAAGGTGAAGTGGAGCAATAAAGTTTAAGAACAATTAAGTTTGATTTGAACTCTTATAACATAGGATTAGTCAGCACTTTTTGAAAACTTAAACTATTTTCTTGTGATTTTACCCTTCTGTGGGACATTTGTGGCTAATATTATGAAATGATGGTAGTTTCAATCTTAATATCTGATTGAACAAACTGATTGTATAGGTATTTTTACCCTTCAATAGAGTGATGTTAATATGAACGAGTTTTTCTTAGAAAATACCTCATGAAATCATCTTAGATAATTGCAGAATTCTTTGTCACAGTTAAATGATCTAAATTAATATTTTGAAAATGTCATAGATATTTTGGAAAATCAATTTAAGATGTTCAGGACTAATCTTTTCATATTAATGTTTTAACATTTTGTGATCCTAAGATTAAATATATGAAATTTATGCATAGATCATTTGTGCCAGTGACATTTGCAGTGATCACTGCTCATTTCCTTGAAACCACTTTATTGGTTAAATTTAAAGCTGCTCATTCATGAAATCCTTCCATCCAAAAGGGATTTTCTCTCTCTTTTGAATCCCCTTGCAACTAGATTTTTTAATAAAATGTCAAATTCTAAAAAAAGAATTGAAAAATTGTTTAATTTAATGTGAGTATTATAATAGTATTTACTCATTTATTTATATTTTTAGACAAGGATTCAAAGGGAAAAAGAAGCAGCCCAATTTAAAGAATGGGAGAAGCAAGAAGATATAGTAAGTTTTTTTTAGTTCTTTCTAGTTTGTGTTATATGCATAAGTTGAAAGATTCCCTGTGAAATTTTTTCCTCTCTGAATATTTTCGAACTGAAAATTATATTCTGAATTTACAATAAAACTCTGTTATGTGAAATTTACTTCATATAACAATAGTGATTAAAATGCATAACATATGCAATTGGTAGCGATGAACATCTATGTTGAAAGTAAGCAACAACAAAATTAACTTAAGCAGAGAACTAGATTAACATTTATAAAAGTAATTTACCCTTGTTACAATAACCCTTTTTGCAGTGTGGCCTAAAGAAAAAAACATTTTAATGATTTGGTGTAGCAAATTTGTATTTAATATACTCTCATCAACTAGGGACATTTTGCACTCATCCTTGTAATAGAATAGCAGCTGTAATTACCATTAATTAATGCAAATACAGATGGGATATTTTGCAGAGATCTCTTGGTTAAAAAAAAAAATAGTTATTACAGGTAGTTTAGATGAAAATTAGATTTGAAGTGTGAAGTAAAATAATGCATAATTTGATTGTGAAAATTTATACATTTGAAACTGCATGTAATTTAATTCTCAAGTTATTTAGCATTCTGTTATCATCTTCACAAAGGAATGATTTTAATTCAGTTAAGAGTGAAGCATCATTTATATATTTTTGGTTTATATGCCTCTTACATTTATGTGTCATTTCATCTCTGTCTCCATTCATTTCTATTCTGTAATAGTAAAATATTTAATTTCTGCAGAACATGGATTCAGTTATATATAATTTTACTCAGCATATTGACGTTTCGTGTTTCAGATGCCATCCAGGGAGGCTTTTTTTTCAATAGCATCTAAAAATTGAAGATGTAGTATATCATAGATTGGTAGAAGAATTGGCATCTAGTTGGGGGACAGAAGCAGGTTTTTTAGAGGAATGGGATAGACAATGTAGTCTAGTGGTCAGATAAGTTCTGCCGATGGGAGATCCTTCAATCTTGTGCCATTTTGTAGAATTTGGACAAAGTAGAATGGTAAAATTTAAATAAATAAATAATGTATTCTGCACTCAGCTCTGAAGACAATTCTTTTGGAATAAAGAGGAGTAATAACAAAAGAGGTAGAAATTCACTGCTGAGGAGTTGCGTGCATAAGGTGAGAAATCTGACTGAAGCTCAGAATATTAATATTTTTCATAAGTTTTTTCATTCATTGCCATGCATCAAATACTGCAGTGAGTCTTTGGTTAAAAAAATAAAATAAAAAAGCATCTGAATATGAAGAATTTTTAAGATACTAGCATATATGTAAGCAGAACTATGATTATGTCACAGAATCAAAGCAAAGCAAAACTTGTTTAAGCTCAGAGGTCTATTGCTGATGGTAGACAAAATTGATAGAAATAAAACCGAATAGTTGCATATATTTTGATACTTGTTGAACCAGTTTCATTTAAAGTATATGAAGTCTTTTAATTGTTGTAATAGTGTCTGTGCTTTTTGTGCAATGTATATTTAGCTGCAGTTATTCATTTTGAATCCTCTCTCTAGTTTCATTTAAAACAAGCCAAACTGAGATCAAAAATCAGAATACAGGATGGAAGAGGTAAGATACTTTATTGGTGTGTTATTGTCCTTTATTCTTATTACTGTTGTTATGCACTGTTTCTATGGAAATGAGTTCTATTTTTTTGTGTACCATTTCTGTTCTGTATTTAAGAGAAGTTCTGAGCAGCAAGTGAAAGTTTTTTTCTTCCTTCTGTGTTACGGAAGGACTGCTAATAATGTTTCTTAGTATCATCTGTTCTCTTTAAAAAAATTGCATTTAATTTGTTATTGAAAAATTTTGATATAAGTCTAGTTATCCTTGCTTTCAAAGTAATTTTGATTTGAATGCTTTGTGCTAAAATTTTCATGATAAAACACTTTGCATACATGTGATAAAAGAATTTAATTTATTTATAACTGGTTTAATACTGTTTCCTACTATGAAAAGTACAAAGCAGTTGTACAGCTGAACATTTTTTGAACTGTTATTCATAGGCCCGTAATTGGCATGTAAGAAATGAGTCGAATAATGTAGGCTTTCTATTTTCATTGCTTGACAACTTTTAGTAATAATATGCGAAGCTTAAGTTTTTGTATGGACCATATAGGGGAAAAACATGTCGGTGAAAATAATGTCATCCGTAACTGATGTAGAGTACACCAATAAAAATACCCATCCTCTTATAAATGAAATTAACCAAATACGTCATTAATTTTAAGCTTTGTGGGCCAATGCATTTGCTGAAGATGACTATGTATGATAGGCTTTTGAATAAAAATTAAGGTTTGATATTAGAAAAGCATTACTTCAGTAGGTGTCAAATTATCATTTTTAGAAATGCTGAGGCTCAAGATTTTATAATTCATAAAATCCAGTTTTTATATGACCCATAAATTAATGTTTTGTGGTATTTTTTGTTCACATAAAAATCATACATGTTTGGTAAGTTATTTTTAATGCCAATTTTTGCACATTAGCTTTATTTCTTTAAAGCAGTGTGATAATGTACTGCTTATTGGAAGTGTGACTAAGTGTAAAAGATACTGTGAAGCCTCATATTTTGTGTATAATTGTTTAATTATATTTAAAGAAACTATGCATGTTAAATAGTATTAAGTTCTATACTATAAGACATTAACATACTGCATAATAGATTCATTTATGTTACTGTTATAGAAGCTTAAATATAAAGTAGACAATTTGGAAAGTTTTCCAGAACTCCTCTTTTTATTGAGGTATTATATTCTATTAAAAGTAATGAAGGAAGGATATTTTTGCATTGTTTATCTCTTTAAAGGGCACCGGTATATAAAGAATACCAGTTGTTTATCAATTTTTTGACCTCCTAAAAAATGCTAATTTTTCTACACCAAAAGCTAAATGAGTTGATCAGTTTCTAGTGTTTCCTTTCAATTCTAAATGGCAGCGCCACCCTATGAATGCTCAATATTTTGCAGTTATGAAATTAATATACCTCGTTCCAAGGTATCATGTTTGAAGATTCGTAAATTCTATTGGAGGGGAAGAACAAATTCAAAATCTGCAAATATATGACATACACATGCTGAATTTTATGTATTTATGTCATTTCACTCAAAAGTAATAATTAAGAGATTATTTATATGATTTTAAAACCGATATATAATATATACCAGCGCCCACACTAAGGGTACCATGCCAATAGATGGCAGCACCAGTCTTCTCATTTTCTAGTCTGTGAGGTGAATTTCTTTATATTATAACAGTTTATGATATAATAATTGTTTTTTATGATTAATTTATAAGTTGTTTAGGATTCAGTATTATGTTCATGAAGGGATGGGGAGTTTACTGACAATGCGCTAGGACTGAATACAAGAATAATAATTTCTTTTTATTCTTTGTTTACTCCACTCGGGTTTCATTTATCTCTGTTTAGCTAAAATTTTAATTCCTTTCATGAGAGAAAGACTCATCTACTTCAAAATCGCCATCTGGGGTTAAAACTTTACACAGTTGTAGGGGTTAAATGTGGCATTTTAGCTCCGAAAGACCCCCATTGCTTCGTGTTTTCGGAATCCTAGAATGTAGTGAAAATGAAAAGAGGTGATTGAAAACAAATTTGTCGTTCGGGGGTCATGACTTCTTCCCTTTGTGTAATAAGATCAACAAAGGGAAAGTTCACTTAAAAATGGGGATGATGGAAATGCACTTAAGGTCCATTTCGTAGTGTAATCACAGAAACTGATGATTTGAAAGCATGCTTTTATTCTTTAGGAAATTGTCTTTGTTAATTTAAAATGGAAAACTAGGAAATGCAAGGGAAATCTACCCTCTAGTTTAAGATACAAATAGGTTGTTTTTTAAGTTAATTTTCACAGTTGGTGAAAGGAGGAAAAATATTTCTAAGGCCCGTTTTAGATGCAAACCAAAATTTATCCAAAATTTGAACCTCTATAGTGAAATAGTATATATTTTTTCAGGTGCATGAGTTTGGGCTGTATTTGTTTAAAATAATTGACATTTTTTACTAACAATTGATATTAAATGAAAATATAAGTAGTTAACTGTATTATATGCTTCTATGTAGCTGATAACTGTATATTTTAGGAATCAGCTTTAGCAGTCATGTATTTGATGCTTTTTCTTTCTCATTAGATTACTTGTAGAAAGAAAACGTCTTAAAATTTACTCTTGTTTTGAAATTTAGCTATGAATGTAAAATAATTTATTATTATTTAAAATTTTAATATATAGCAAAGCCTATAGATCTGTTGGCAAGATATGTAAGTTCAGAAGAGGAGGATTTTTCTGTTGATATGCATGAGCCTTATGTGTATCTAAATGTGAGTTATTTTTTTTATTGAATTTCATTACTTTTTATCTCATTGCAGAAATTATGATAGAAATTTAAGGAATCACATTTATTGTAAATTGATTGAATACAGTTGCTGAAATTTGGCAGTTTGTATTCTGTTGTGAATTTTATTTAAGAAATAAAATGGAATAGAGCCTTCATGTTTTTATGCCTTTTATATATGCTTCTTGCATATCACAGTATTGGCCAGCCTGCGTCCTGCTGGTTAGGACAACAAAACACATTATCATCCTGAGCTTTGTTCCAAGTGACTGAATAGGCTAATACAGTGCGAAATCCGAGATCGGGACATGTAGGGACTTCGGCTATTCTAGACTTGGGATTTTCCCATATATTAGATCATCAGTTTAAATCTAGTAAGATGGCATGTAGAAATAAAAAAATTTTAAAATATGAAATCATGATTTATGAAATAATAAAGAGTTTATGATCTAAATTTACAAAAAAAAAAAAAAAAGGGGGGGGCTTAATATTTACTTTATGAAACATTTCTGTTAGTGTCAGTTGTTTAAGCTGCTTCGATTTTTGTGCTGATACTTTCAGACGTAGTTTTGTGTTCTGTTACAAAGTTTCATTTTGTTCAAGACCTGTAATTGCTATCGGTAGGTGTATTTTCTGGATCTAGAAGCATACTACAGATTTCGCTGTCCGTTAATTGACTGATGATTGGGGCATTTTCATCGCAATGAAAAACTTCTGTTATATAATCTTCATTTATTAACACTGCCACATTTCTTTACAAAATCCATTAACTGGACAATTTTACATTTGTTTGCGATATCTGAAAACCTTCAAATTCGTGGCTATCATCTTCATCATCCTCATCATGAAATATGGTAGATGACCATAAACTATGCCAATCATTCTTTAAAGTATCTGAACACACATCCTTCCACAATCTTGCGATGATACAGCAGATTTGTATGCTAAAATATTAAAAAAACTCTTGAACAGTCTTGCCATCATTCAAGAAATTTAACATAAATTTCAGAAATGCTACTTTATATTTGCATTTCAGCACATGCACTATTATATCCATAGGCTTAATAATGGGGATACACTTTGGAGGAAAGAATAATATGGAAACATTATCTTTCACTAAAACTTTTAAGTGAAGTAGTCTGAAACAGTTGTCTACAATCAGAACAGTTTTTGCATCATCAAGTAAACAAACCGAATACAAATTTTGCCGAACCTCGGCTATGAAATGATTTTTAAACCTGTCATTTATTAATGCTTGTGTCATCCATGCTCTTTTATTTTAAAGATATATAATGGGGAAATGCTTTACTCTTTTAAATGCTCAAACTTGTGTATTTTTTCCGAGTACGAAAAGTTTACAGTTCTGCGTTCCTGCAGCATTTGCGCATGCTAAAATTGTCAGTTTTGCTTTGTAATCTTTCACACCAGTTGAAGCCTTTTCTGTAAAGGTTCCAAGGTATTTTGTAGTACATATTGCCAGAAAAGACCAAGCTTCATCAACGTTATAAATTTGGTTTAGTGATAACTTTTCAATATTAATGAGTTCAATGAATTCATCTGCAAATACTTTAGCAGTTTCAGAATAAGCTGAAGCTTTTTCACCTTAAATTTTTAATTGCCTTATAGCAATTTTTAAATTTGGTTAACCACCCTATTGAATAAGTGCACTCAGTTTTTAAGTTCATTTCTTCATGAAATATTTTGGCTTGAGTCATTATCACTGCATCCGTCAATGGCACACCCTCGCTGCGACGTTGTCTGACCCATTCAATCATTACTTTGCCATAATTGTCACTTCTAGCATAACAAATATTTTTTCTGTTATTCATTGCGAGTAGGGTGTCAGAATCACAAAATATTCCTTTTTTTGTTTTCATTTATATCACATACAGTTGACTTTCCAATGCCATACTCCTCGCATAATTTTGAAATGGATATGCTTTATCTATTTTTTGTAGCAATTCCACTTTTTTTTTAAATGGACATCGAAACATGCTTTTGTTTTGTGAATTCTTTTGCAGCTCCAGAATTAGAAACTCTTTTCAACATAATCAAAAGTTCAAACTTTAACTTTCATAAGATTGCTGTAATAATAATAGCCTGCAAAAAATAATAAGCTGGATCAAATCAGAAATCTAAGGAACAGGGTAATTCACTATATTAACTGAAATTCCTTGGAATCAGTAAAGTATAATTTTAGTGTAGCTTAATAATGTTCGCTATACATTATAATGGCGATAAAAGACAAGTTCTTTTGCTAAATTTTGTATCGCTTCTATCGCACTCTGAAGCAGTTAAGTCTGAATAGTATTAATTTAGTTATTTAGTATACTTACGTCTATTTTTTGCTTATGCTTAAGATAATCTGAGTTCTGAATAAATAAATTCGCATACATACTTAAGGCTTATCGAGGGCCGGCACTAATTATCATGTCACCTGATGCAATCTCTGGAGGTCCTAAATTCTGTTACAAAGTGCCTCCTTAAGTTCTAAATTTTTGTCGCCACTAAATTTTGGATCTCAGTGCTTCCCCTAAATTCTAAAAATTTTGTCATCCCTTAATTTTGCTGCTTGGTGCTTCTCTAAATTCGAAAAATTTTGTCTTTCCTAAATTCTGTTGCTTGTTGCAGCCATACGAGCTCTGGCAGCAGTTCTGGGTTTACGTGAATAACAAATCAGTTATTCTTAATTCAAGTAGCACTAAATGTAATACTCGTATTTTGGTTGAGGAGCATCATGAACAAAATCTATTTATACCACGTGGTGGGAAATTTTCGGTAAATTTTACCTCGTCAACATTTCTTAGCACATTTAGCTTAAATCTGTAATCAAGAGTAATGTCAATGTAAAAGGTTACCATTCACTTTGTTATTCTATTACTATTATAAAATATAAATGTTTAGACATCGCTGCATTAGTCATTTCTCAAGTTGTCATGTGTTAATGAACATGCAGTAAAGAAACCAAAATGTAATACATAATAATTTGCCAGGTTGGCGTCAAGGATATAAAATATTAGTAGTGTAAAATCAACGATGTTTCTATGGAGAATGCTTTAGTTTGAGAAGTATGCCAAGCAGATATGCAGCTACATAGCAAAATTATTGATCGCACAAATATATGCTAAAATGATTATTTCTTGAATAACAAGGTATTTTATGTAATGGCGAAGTAAAATTAAGAATCAGAACTCTCCATATGTTTTATTACGGGGGGGATCAAATGCGCATGCATAAAGCACACACTCACAAAAAGAGGTTGTTGGTGGCTTTGAGGTTGGGATTTTAGATCATTCTGGATATTTGACGTCCAGATCTCGGACTTTGTACTGTAGCATGTTTTCAAGGATTTCCCTGTATGTAACCTAAATGTGAGCTGTTTCCTTTAGAAAACCTCGTGTACTTTAAATTATTTTTTAAAATATTAAAACTTTCATTTGCTGGCTTTAAAGTATGAAGGCTGTATATAGTTTCCAAGTAATCAAATTTTTTATGGAGTAATAGTTGTACTGATAATATTGTTATGATACCTTTTATATAAATGATATTTTGAAGTTTATATCAAATAATTACGTCTAATTTCAGTTGCATTCAAAGCTTAAGTTAAATATTTTTTAAAGCAAAACAATCTGTAAGTAGTGTTAAGTTTTGTAAGCAATTCGTGTGAGATGTGGATGCTGCGTGAAGAATTTCAGTGCTTTGTTATGTCACTTATTACTAACTTGTGTGTATTCAGTGCAAATCAACAGAAATTAATGAATTTGTTTTGAATAGTGGTAATTAAAGTAACAGAATTTTTCAAATTATTTTAAAAATTATTTCATGCCAAAAGTGGGCTGATGTTAAGAAACAAATTGTTGATTAAAATGAAAATAATAATTAAATAAACTGCTTCCCCACATTTTCAGGGTGTTGAGTTCTCTTCCTCTCTTTTAAAATTTAGTTTCAAATTCTTCGAACCATAGTTTGTCGCAGCAAAAGCTGTTGAAATCCTCAGTTCAGTTTAATAATATATATTTTTTTAAATTCATTCAACTGTTTTAGGCTCAGTGGTTTTTAGGCAGTATATTAGAAAGAACTCATCCTGAAGCTCATAGCAAGCATTATCTTCCATTACCTACATTCAGCTTTAAAAGCTGATATATTCGTGATAATTTTCTTTAAATACCACATCTTTGTTTCAGAAGACATTGATTGACCTTTCCTTTTTTGTTATGTCTTCCAATAAAGTATTCAGATAGTCATTTGTAAAAGTTTTATCAGGTTCTTGTTCTGAAAATTAATGATCCCCATAACGACCTTTTCCTCTCATTTAGTTAGTCAGTTTCTAAAGAGATGGTTAATTCCTAATCTTTCCTTCCTAAGTCGCACTAGGTACTTTATATTGTATATGTAGAATATTTGACATTTTTTGTTTTTATTATGCAGTCAAAAGTCTTTAATCCAGACGTCCATAATCCGGAATGATCTATAATCCGGACCTCAAAGCTACAAACGTTCTGCGCATGTGTCAACGCATAATGCGTTAATGCATGCACATAATACCTTTACGCATGCACATATGCGTTTAATGTATAACGAACAGTATAAGCTAAGCTAAAATAATCTAATTATGTATTTCAGTTAATGTTGCAGATTGCGTTGTTCCTTAATCTTCTAATTGGATCCGGCTTATTATTTTTTGCAAACTGTTTTATAAAAGTAAGCTTGAACTTTCGATTATGTCAAAAAGAACTTCCGATTCTGGAGCTACCAAAGGATCTACAAAGCGAAAGCATGTTTCGATGTCCATCAAACAAAAAGTGGAATTGCTGCAAAAAATGGATAAAGGCATATTCTTTGATTCTCTAACCATTCCGAAATATATTTATCAGTTTCACGCTGCTCTGCGTTGGGGGGGGGGCGGCGCGCAATTAACTGGAAGTTGATCTGTCAGCACTATCCTTATCTTCAGCACAGATGTTTTTACTTTATTCAGCTTATAACTCCTTACTAAATGTAGTATTTCATCTTGATGTACTCCGTCTGTGGTATGATTTAAATCAAATTCCTCATCATTATAAATATCACAAATACACATCAAATAGTTTTCTGGTTGCAGTTTTCTAATTTCGACTATGCGTAACATGTTTATAAAGTTGTATGATTAATAAAGTAAACAAATAAACATTAAGCCTTTTTTTTTGTAAATTTTGATACCCTTTAGATCATAATTGCTCTTTATTTCATAAATTATGGTTTCATATTTTTAATTTTAGAATTTCTGCATGCCATCTTACGAGATTTAAACTGATGATCTATAATCCAGAAAAACCGATAATCCGGAATTGCCGAAGTCCCGACGAGTCTGGATTAAAGACTTTTGACTGTACTACATATAACATAAATTTGTTTTGCTGTGTGTAATGAAAAATTGTCTTCAATTTTGTTGTGTTTTGCAGATCTGTTGCCTTTGTTGTTTTATGGGTAGTAGCTGAAGTACTCTTAGTTAAAAGCTTTGTTTGCTTTCAAAGTTCTTTAGGAATATGTGATTGACATAATTCTAAGCACTTTGTCTTTAATATAACTTGTTGTTTGATAAGTTGTTTTTTGACTGAAATTATACTCTGTATTTGATAAGTGCCTAGATCGGATATTGAGTACTGTGTTTGAGGCGTTCTCCCTGAAATTAAAGATAATTCAAGGCTAAGATTAAAATATTCAGGGAAACTGTTTTGATATAACCTTAAGAGCAAATTCTGTAATATTCGCTGAAAAAATTAAAAACTAAATAAGTAATTAAGCAGTGAGAACTGAAAGATGTGGTAATTTGAAAGAGAAAATAGGTTATTAAAAGGGACAATTTTTGCGAGTGATAAAAATATATTTAAAGTAATTAAAAAAGTGAATGCATGTAAGTCTTCATGTAAAAATTAAATTACGATGATGTAAGAAATATTACAGTAGCAGATGTTAAATGAAAGAAAAACTTCAAACTGTAAAATTTAATTCTGCGGCATTTATTAAGAAATATTCAGTTTGGAAAGTTTTGAACTTCATTTTCCCCTTCTGCTAGTATTATAAAAGTTTATATATATATATATTATGTGTGTGCTTGTTAACCCCTTAACTGCAGTGGGTGTATATGTATGCCTTGCTCAGCCGATGCATTAATTGCAGTTCATATATATGCCATTCCAAAATGCTATCATTTGCTTTGTGCTGCTACCAGTAAAATTATTCACAAAGCTTTGGAATGCAACACCACAATGACCTTGACGGAGTATGCGAAGGAGGGTACTATTTTGGAGAAAAGGGGGGAGGAATTTGAGAGGGGAATATTTCTGAAACGGTGAAAGTAATGACTGCATTTTTATTGTTCGTGTTTCTGTTTGAGTAAAACTTTTTTTTAAAATTTTTTTTATTCTGTGTCTATGCCACCTCCATGCTTTCCATTTTCGGGACAGCCAGGAATAAAAAAGATATAATGGGTGTTTCAGAGCCACTTATCTTTTTTGAAGACCTTCTTATGCTTCATATTGTTATTAAAACTGTTTTGCAGACCAGTATATGAACCAACATCCTGCAAAAGAAAAATCAATAAACAAAATCGTGGCATCCAACCAATTCAGAAGAAATCAAAATACACTGTAATAAAAAAAAAAAAATTTTTTTTAGGTATACTGGTTTTATAAGGTATAACACTGAAACCTGACATTGCACTTTACTGGTCTAAAAAAAAATTGATGAAAACTCCATTTTTGAAGTCTTTTTTATAATACAAGCATCATATTTATTATACTTGCATATTTTTATTATACTCTTGCTCTAAAAATTAAATTTTATATTTTAATTTTTTTCTTTTATACTTTATTTTGTGAAAGTGAACAACTTTTAGTCAGCAAAACTTGCACTTATTTTCCCTCTAATACATAGCATAACTGCGTGCACCTGTGTAAAAACGGTGGCACTGGTCTTGTACGTTTTCCATGGCAGTTAAGGGGTTAAAAATTTGGTATTGTGTATGATAATTCTCATTTTTGTTCAGTATTAAATGAATGTTATATGTTTAAATATGTCAGTTTCCTATTTAGCAGAGTAAATTTTTTTTAATGAATTTAACCCTCTGAGCAGCGCAGGATTATAGATCCGTCATGAAAACCGGTATTTAAACAGCATTTATTGAGTTTGTATAATTACTTATTTTGGTCTGTATTTTCATAAACTTACATTCATTAAGCTTATATTTACATTATTAAACAAAGTAAGGAAGCAAAATATCTTAAATTATAAGCTAATATATGCCAAGTAGCAAAACTTCTGATGACTGGATAAAACCGGTCATAACGCTCAGAGGGTTAAAGATAAGTAACATTAATGTTTGTAACTCATCCATTGTAATTATATTTTTTATTTGAGCATGCCACATGCTTTGTTTAATTGAAAACTGAGTTTTTTTTTTATCTGTACTTATATTTTCCCAAACAATAATAAAAAAAAAAAAAAAAAAAAAAACCCTTCAATTTGTAAGGAGGATTAATTGTAATTTTTTTCACATTATAGGGACTTAGAAGTCAAGATCTTGAGGACTTGGAAGAAGACATTAAAATATATATGGAGTTAGAAAAGAAAAATGCAAGCTATTGGAAAGATTTACAAATTATTGTTGAAGATGAAATTCACAAGCTTCGTGATTCATCAGGATCTAGTGGTAAAATGCTTACATTTATAGTCTTATTTTTGTATTGAACTAAAATATACTAAGAGTGTGTTTAAAATTACTATAATGCTGTTTTGAAACTATTTTTGTTGTGATTATGGATAAGCTTTAAAAAATCAGAAGTTGTCAATTTACCCCCTCACTCCCTTCCGTTTTAGTACACCAGAATAATCGACATTGCAGTAACGTGCATGTCACTGGTCAATGTACGAGAAATCTTGAGCTTTCAAACCAGTTAAAAGTCTCTTTTAAGGAGAACAAAATGAGGGCAGATAATCATGGCAAGGAAAGATGGAACCCGATTTTTCGATTACAAAACACCATACAAATGGGAAAGCCAAAAAAAGGAGGAAAACTGAAAGCAAGTATAAAAAAAATCCACCTAGACAATTATAGAAGAAATGAAGCAACAATATGATAGAAAATACACCTAAGGAAAATCCACCCGAGGTCTTTTAAACAATGCAATGAGAAAATGGTTGAACTAAAGAGAGCAGTAAACATCTGAGAATAACATATATGCATTGTAAGTTTTTGCCATATATGTTAAAAGTGTTAAAAAGTAATAATTTTTCTTAGTACATTGTGATGTAAAATTTTGATCAAATTCCAATTTAAAGATTACAGTTTGAGGCACATTCAGTAAATTGCAAATTAAAAGTAACTTTAACGCAGGTACAAAATTCATGAAAGCATTAAAAATCATTCATAATCTTTTTCTTCCTATGAAATTAATCCCAGTTTCTGCCAGCATAATAAAATTGTTCTCTGCTTATGTTCAGGATAAAAGGTGAATGTGTCGTATGGATCCTGTGCTTGGAGTTTTAATTTGATTTGGTGCCTTCTTTCTTACATACTTTAATGGACTTCTTTGTATGGCTTGTATATTGCTTGTTTAGAGTATAAACATTAATTAGGTTTTGTTGATGGTTCTGATACATTTTCAGCTGGGAAGTTGGTTTTAATGTAGGTGGAAGAGGTTACAGTGGCAGGACTTATAGCAATACTGATATGATACTTCTTTTTAAATTTCACAACAGTTAAGTTTAAGTTAAACTCTGTCATATCTTCTGTTTGGTTCGTGTCATATGCATTCACTGTATATGTGAAAAATCAGCGACAACTGAATGTGGCACATAATTGTCTTTTATCGAATGTACTTATTTAAAACAAAATGCCATAATTTCTGTATTTTCTTTTCTCTTAATATACTTTTTTGCATATGCGACTGTCATGTATCATGGTAGATAAATCATTTTGATGCGCTATGTATTACACTTGTTTAAGACTTGAACATTTGTATTCAAAGCTTGTATCTGAGTAGTCATTTTTCATAGTGGTTTTCTGTTAATATACTTCTTATGCATATGTAACTCTCACATAGCATGGTGGATGAGTCATCTTGGGTGCATTATATGTGAGAATTATCTGAAACTTGAATACAGTCAAATACTGAAAATCCGCTGACCTGAAATCTGCCAACTCCTGAAATCCGTGTTGCCTCTCAAAATAAAAACATTCAGTTTATAGGTTCCAGAAACTGCAACATTGAGTACGAAATATCGAAGAAAAAATACTTGCCGAATAATGACGTCATTGTTACCGAATAATAACGAGTCATAACGGAAATACCAAATTATTGACATCATGATAAAAGTTTTCCCCCCTCTAATCTGCATCGAGGTAAGAAAGCAGACAATTCACTCAACTCTTCTTTCAAGTTCACGATTCACGTTGTATTTTCTGAGCTTTGTTATTTTACAAGATTATTTAGTGCTGCCTTTTTTTTTATCCGGATATTTTATTAAAATCTGGAAATTAAAGAGGATTAATCCTCTTTTCTCCCTTTAATACAATTCATGATTTTACTGCTTGCAACATTGGAAAACGTAAACACATTGCATTGAAGTAATGCAAAAAGTGCAAATTCTGTAAAAGATGGAGACAGGTGCATTTTATAACATAATCAGTTTATAGCAGAATAGTATGGAATTGCGATACGATTGTGTATGATATATGGAAAAGTAAAGAAAAGCTGTTGAAATTTTACAGCAACAGTGATTTTAACACCGGAATCCAAAACCGGAAAGCTTTGCATGAGGCGAAATCGGCAAACCTCGATGCTGTGTATATATAATACAATGAATAATATAATCAATTTATATATGTAATAATAATTTAATGCATATAATAAGTTGCTGCAATAATGTATATAATAATTTAATTAAATGTATCTGATATGCCTTATTCATTTTGCACTTTTAGTCTGAATATTATGATTTATCTTTTCTGTCCTGAAATCCACAAAATCCTAAAATCTGCACAACCTCTGGTCCCAAGCTTTGCAGATTTCTGGACTTCTACTGTATCTGTATTCAGAGCTTCTTAGTAATAATTTTTCATTATGGTTTTAACTTGTTTATATTGTAGTATTAACATTGTATTTCTGTTCCTGTAGTGGTTCTGTGTTTAACCTTTTGCTTACGATGTAAAAAGTATGATTGAGTTTTGTTTTTAACGTAGAATGTTTTGTTTGAAATAATAACATGGACAGAATTATCTGATATTCCATTTTATCTGGCTCATTAAAAGTTTAAATTCATGTCAGAAAGCATTTTGTGCATTCATTCAAGATACACTGTCCATATTACATTCCAGTGTGTCATATATATTACTACAGCAACCTGAATCATCACCGTAACCATGATACTAAGTAACTGTTTCCTCAAAGTAATTTGTTGAAATTTGCATAGTACATGTTATGCCATTTAAAAAAAAATCTCTTATGGTAGGTTTTGTTTCTGCTGTACAACTTTTATCTTGTGTATTTTGATTTCTAAGTAATTTTAATGTTGTAATTAAAAAAAAATTTATAAGGTGATCCAGTACCACCTTTATAAGCATCTGGGAAGATCCAAAAACAAATCAGAATCAGATAATAAAATGGAAATTTGGAAATTCATTAGTAACACGGTAGATGGAGTTACTGGGGAGCTGGTAAAATGTCCACACAGAAAAACCGTCATTCATTCAAGAACTGCCTACAGATGTAGTTGAATAGGTTTCAGAAATTTTGAGCTAGCAGGTATACATTCACCACATGGAGCTGCTGACTGTAATGGATGAACCACCATGTGCATGTACCAGAAATGTTACTTGATAAGGCATATTCTGAATCCCGGATCTTTGCATCAATGCACATTTTGTGAAAGGCATTCTTTCAAGAGTTGTGCCATGAAACTGGAACGAACAGCACTGACCCCTGAAAATGAAGTGATGGTGCTTTATCATGCAGAAAGAGTGATAGTACAGAAGCAATCACTACTGCCTTCTGGCTTCCCTCAAACCATTGTCTGGAGGATCATGAACTTGAACCAGTTGCACTCTTACATGAGCAGTGTGTGCAACTACAATATAATAACAAATACAGGGTTCATACAGTCCTGAAGAATCCTTAGTTTTTTTTTGGAATCTATTTTTGGTCCTTAAAAGTCCTTAATATTGACCAAATTTGACAGGAGGACCTTATTTATTTCTGTCCGTTTTTAAGACTGCCATTTTGAATGTGAATTAGCATTTTTGAGAAATATTTTTGATAAATTATAGTTATATTCTGAATGGATGAATAGGTTCATAGATTATAATTTGTTCCTATTTCTAATATAAACGGTGGGAGATCAAGTTTCTGAGCAAGAAGTGAAACTTAAGCATTTCGAAATTATTTCATTTTTTTCTAATGAAGAGCTCTTGAACAACTTTTTGCTTTTGAAAATGTGAATTCTATATTAAACGGTTCCAAATTTTGCGACTTATCAACATTTTGGCAATTTTAAGATCAGTTTCTATAGAACATTTTCAAGTCCTTAAAAGTCATTAGATTTTTTGGAATTGATTTTTGGTCTTTAATTTTGGCCAAAGTCAGCAGAAGGTCCTTAATTTTAATCATCTGAAATTTTTGTCTGTTTTTACGACTGTCATTTTGAGTGTGAATTAGCATTATGAGGAATATTTTTGGCGATTCACTGCCATATATATGGTTATCTTATGAATGGGTTCATGAGTTAAAATTTGTTTCTATTTCTAATATAAATGATGGGATACTCGAGTTTCTAAGCAAGAAGTGAAACATAAGCCTTTCAAAATTCATTTTTTCTAGTAAAGAGCTCTTAAACACCTTTTCGCTTTTGGGGATGTGAATTTATTTATTAAACGGTTCTAAATTTGGCGACTTTTCAACATTTTGCGATTTTAAGATTAGTTTCTACTAGGAACTTTTTAATTCCGAGATCTGAGAATTTTTTCGACGAATTTTTTTTAAACATCGTAACATTAATAAATTTCATTAAAATAATGGTAATATATTGAAATTATATTTAAAAAATAACATTAACATAAGACATTTTTATTTTTCGCTGTAATCTTATAAAGTTTCATTTTGGCAACTTTTTATACAGTATTTTAAATCTGAAAAATAAACAAGGTATAATGTTATAAAGCACAATTTATGAAACAGCTCTTAGCAAAAGCAAAATTAGCTATGTAATTAATTAAAAAATGTCTTGTTTTTAATTTTTTCATAGTAAGCGTTTTTCCCATGTAATTGTCTCAGAATATTCAAAATTCTCAGAATGTGCATCAGTTTTCTCTATAAAATTAACTTTATACATTTTCCCTCCTATTTTTTCCCAAAATATTTCTGGCTTTTTGCAGTTACAGAAATGGTAGGGATAATTTTTCTTTAGGATTTTAGACATTGCAGCTTGGAAAGTTTTGAAGGCAAGATTTATAGACCTACGATTCTAGAAGATTCGAGAAATATATGACAAAATGAAAAATGTCTCCATGCTATGAACACATAATGGATGTATTTTACAGAAAGTTTGCAATAAATTTCTTAATTTTTGGAGAACATCTGGAAGAACAATGAAAACATAATATTTAAATGTTTTACTTCTGATACTAGAATCTTAGCATATTTATCTTCTCTTTATTTTCTCTATCTTTCACTAGACAGAAGCATGGAAAATATCAAAAATGCTTCTGATTTTATCACATGGGCAGGCATTATAGAACGGGAGTTTTTTGTTAATAAAGAAATTGAAAACGTGCAATTTAAAAGATTCATCTAATATATCTTAATGCATCATACACATAGCTGGCACTAGGCATTTTCCCACCTATTGCAATCTCTGTGGATCCTAAATTCTGCTGCCTAGTGCCTTTCTAAATTCTGCTTCCAAAGCTTGCTCTAAATTCTAAAAGTTTTGCCGTTTCTAGATTTTGTTGTTTGGTGTGTCACTAAATTCTAGAAATTCTGCCACATCAGCTCTAACCGGCCTTTACTATATATATTTCGTATTGCTTCTGAATGTTCATATTACTAAAGAAATAAAATTAGCCCCTTTTTCTGTACATTCTAAATGCATTTAGTGTTTTTTAAAATAACAGAAATCTCTAATTAAATCCAAAAATTCTAAAATGAAAAGGAAACGTGTTGAAGAAAGAAACTGAATACACAAAGGAAATTATTCTTCAAAGATATATGCAGTTATTATTATGCAAATTACCCAATTGTTTATGATTTCAACCTTTACCAAAATTCCCACTTCTTTTTCCTCATAGGATAGAGTTATTGAGCCAGATTAAATTAAAATTAAATTGTATAATCTTTGATCTGTAGTCCACATTATTAGTTTGAATTTGACTGTTCTTGTTTAATTACATCACTGTGAGCTTTAATTGATTTCGTTAGCATCAGAACATGCCTTTATGTTCTAAGCTCTTTTTAAATAAGAGGCTTATTTAAACATGTCTGATATTGTAGTTAATTTCAGACATAGCGATAATATGCTTCATGCCTGTCAGGAGTTTCAGACTATTTTAACTTTTACCAGATCAATTAAACCCTTATAGGTACATTGTGGAAAGGTTGACAAGTTACGAGATAAAGACTCAGAAACTAGCGAGAGCATTGATTTACATATTGAGACAAATCTCTAATTGTTAAAAAAGATTATCAAAGAGAAGGAAATCAATATAAACTAGCCAAAATGTCTGGGAAGGCTTCAAATTAAAATGACAGATAAATATTTTGTTGACTGTTGTTGTTATGAAACATAAATGTTCTGTAGCTTTTAATGCATAATTATCTTAATATCGTTTAAGAATCTGTGTCATAAATTAGATATACTTTAAACTGTGAAATTTTATTAGATTTTGATTTTAATAGGGCTTTTTTTAACAAATATTGTTAAAAAATAAAATTTAATAGTGGTCATGTAAATCCATAATGACTAAGGTTACCTAATTACCTAATTTAATTATTTATGTCTAACTGCTTACCCTTAAAAATCATCTCTACATATTAAAGTGAGTTATTGCGTTTCATTAATCCTCACTGTAGTCACAAGATAAATTATAAAAATGTAAAAATTCAAGTAAAACATATTTTATGCATCTACTTAAAATAATACAAAACAACTTATCACCTCTGGTGCTTTAATCGCTTATCGGAACCTTAAAGTATATTAACTGGGTTACAACCCCTGGAACTGTACATGAAACTATGACACTTAACTGCATCAAACAGAACAGGACTAACTTTGAACACTTGCCAACCTTGCCTACATCAGGCCTTTCAGGTTTGTTCGAATCAGCAGGTCTCTCTCTAAACAAGCAGCAGCGGTGACAACATTCAGTCTTTTGGTTATGAATCATGCTGATTATGATCTTACTTCTCAATTTAACCTATGCTGTTTGACATAAAATCTACCTGATTATTTACTAAACCTCTAGACTGGCCAAGTATGTGACAAAATGAGACATAACAAAAATCAACATAAAACTAACTTTTAGTAAAACATAAATGTCACTTATCTTCTTTCAAATATGACCAACAATTATAACAATAATAATAATATTTAATGCTACTTGATAAATTGCATAAAGTTAATTTTATTCTCAAACTTATTAACAATTATGTTAATTAATTCATGTTTAGCAATAATGCATGCTACTTGGGGATCTATTTTATTTTTAGGATGGTATTGTAAAAGGGAAATTCAGGCATAGATAATATCTTCAATTGAATTTATTCAGTTCCCATTTGCTCATAGGTCCTTAATGTTTTTCATTAATGGTCCTTAAAAGTCCTTAACTTCTGTGTGCAGAAATGTGTACGAACCCTGTGAGCCAGCTTAGATTAAAATTAAACTGTGTAGTTTTTGACTACTAGTCCACATTTTAAGTGTGAATTAAACTGTTCCTGTTTAATTGGATCACCATAAGCTCAAATAAAACCTCATAGGACGTAGTCAAGCGATTGACAAGTTAGAAGATAAAACACACAGAAACTAGTGGGAATATTGGTTTGTATATTGAAACAAATTTCTAATTGTTAGAAATGATGCTTAAAGAGAAGGAAATTGATGTAAATTAGCCAGGATGTATGGAAAGGCTTCAAATTAGAAAGATGCAGAAGTATTTTGTTCAGTATTGTTGCTACAAAAATGAATGCTTTGTAGCTTTTAATGTGTAGTTATCTTAATATTGTTTAAGAATCAATGTTATAAATTACATGCATTTTAAACTGCGACATGTTAATATATTGCGATTTTAATAGTGCTTTTTTTAACAAATATTAAAAAAAAAAAACAAACACACACACACATTTAATAGTGGCCATGTAAATGTATAAAACTAATTGGTCACCCTTAAAAGTTATCTCTGCATATTAAAGTGAGTTATTGCCTTTCATTAATCTTTACCGTGGTGACAAGATACTGCACAAAAATGTAAAAATTAATTCTTTACATATAGTGAAATTTAAAATAATACAAAACAACTTGCACCTCTGATGCTTTAGTGGCTTATTGAAACCTTAAAATATATTAACTAGGTTACAACCTCAGGAATGCTACACAAAAATATGACACTAGCTGTTTCAGGTAGGCAGAGCACAACTAACTTTCAAAACTTGCCACCCATGCTTACATCAGGCTTTCAGGTTTGTTCCGATCCGCAGGCCTCTCCGTAGGCAAAGTCTTCTGTAAAGAATCATGCTGATTATGATTTACTTCCCATTTTAACCTATGCCGTTTGACATAAAAAATCTACATGCTATTTACTAAACCTCTAAACTGAGCAAGTACATGACAAAATGAGACATAAAAGAAAGTCAACAGAAAGCAAACTGTTAGTAAAACATATATAGAATGTGACTTATCTTCTTTCAAATATGTCCAACTATTATAAGTGTAAAATATTTAATGCTACTTGATAAATTTTATAAAGTTAATTATATTCTCAAATTTGGTTTATAATTAAGTTTATTTATGTTTAATAATAATGCATTCTACTTGTGGATCTATTTTATTCTTAGGATGGTATCACAAAAGTTCAGGCATAGCTAATATTTTTTAATTAAATTTATTCAGTTCCCATTGTTTATGGGTCCTTAATTTTTTTCATTAATGGTCTTTAAAAGTACTTAATTTCCATGTGCAGAAATATGTACTAATCCTGGATTGCTCACAGAGGATTTTTTTTTTTTAATCAAGGGTATCCCTCCTTTTTTTCAGTTGACCCCCCTTTTCTGGTCCACCTATTTTACAGATGACTTTCCATTCACCAGGAAAGGTTTTTTACGATGCATATAACTTACATGTGTGGGTGGTGAAAAGCAGTATACTGCACAAACATGTGCAGCACAATAGTTTGTTAGTGGTGTTTGGTTTGGCATTGTGGTGAACCAATTCATACATCATATCTCTTGCCTGTTCATTTGAACAGATATTCTCATACTTTTTTTGGGGGGGGGGAGTCTTTGCTGAACTGTTGAATGATAACCATCACTGCATCATGATATGTAGTTCCAGCTTGATTGGGTGTGTCAGCCCATTTCATTCGTAATGTTCAAAAATTTGTACAAAAGTAGAGTGGGCACTGTCATCCTGTTAACCGGCCTGTGCAGTTGCTGGATTTTAGCCTGTTTGGAATATTTTTCTTGGATCACCATGAGAGATTTGTTATACGATGTACCCATGGATGGTGAGGAGGATCTTGTTGCACACATCTGCAGAGCTGCTGCATTCATTCAAGAAATGCTAGGAATATTTCAAAGCCTCCATTGATTCTGTATGATGGTTGAAACTTCAAACATCTTCTGTTACCTCTCTTAACCATTTCCGGATGGGTGTTCCATATAAGCATCCCTTACACATGTCCCTTACAGCCGGGCATCCCACTAACACATCACTGGAGAATGTGTGTAAGGGACAGGTGATGCATATATACATTTTAAGCTGAGACATTTTTTAAAGACCAGTAGATGACATCAGGGTTCATAGCGGTCCTTACAAGTGCTTATAAGTCCTTATATTTGAAAATAAAATATAAAGGCCTTTATAGGTGCTTACTTTTTCTCTAAAGCACTTATTTTTTGTTTTTAGTGCTTTTTATTAAACGAATGCACATTCCCCCCCTCCCCGTACCAAAGCTGAAACTAAACTTTTCTTCCTTATCTGGAACGTCAGATGGTGAATCATACTCCAGGAAATAGCTGTTAGCATCTTTCTCCTCATTCATAACATTTGGAACACTCTAGTACAAACAGGTACATGTCGTTCTATTGGTCAAAGAATAGCGAAAGCAGTAGAAAATTCCGATACATTCCGCATTCTTTTCCTCCCACCCAAGGACTACACATGTTTGAATTTCTATCAAGATTTTAATAATTTGCATTCTCATTCAGCGTGATCAGTTCATATTTACATTTATTATGAGCATATGTGTGAATATTTATACAGTCAAAAGTCGTTAATCCGGACTCGTCGGGACTTCGGCGATTCCGGATTATCGATTTTTCCGGATTATAGATCATCAGTTTAAATCTCGTAAGATGGCATGCAGAAATTCTAAAATTAAAAATATGAAACCGTAATTTATGAAATAAAGAACAATTATGATCTAAAGGGTATCAAAATTTACAAAAAAAAAAAAAAAAAAAAAAAAAAAAAGCTTAATATTTATTTGTTTACTTTATTAAACATTTCTTTTAATGTAAGTTGCTTCGCTTTATGTGATAATACTTTCTCTTTAATTCTATAAACAGACATAATTTCTTGTTCAGTTACAAAGTTTCGCTGTTCAAGTCCCGTTAATTGCTGTGCCGAGAATACCGACTAACTTGTCAATCGAAATTTTTTCGTTTTCACTAACCTCTCTGTCACATTCTTCATGTCTTTATCCATTTTTTGCAGCAATTGTACTTTTGTTTGATGAACATCGAAACATACTTTCGTTTTGTACGATCCTTTGGGAGCTTCAGAATCGGAAATTCTATTTGACATAATCGAAAGTTCAAGTTTACTTTTATAGTATTGCTCTTACAGCCTGCAAAAAATAATAAGCCGGATCAAATTCGAAAATTAAGGAGCAACGCAATCATCAAAATTAACTGAAATCGATAATTAGATAATTTTAGCTTATACCGTCCATTATACATAAAACGCGCACGCGAAAACGTATTCTGCGCTTGCGCACACTCAATATGCGCAGTCGTAAAAGGTCTTGCGTGCACGCGTAAACGCCTATGCGCATGTGTCAACGTGGCACATGTGCAGAAAGTTTTTAGCTTTGAGGTCCGAATTATAAGTGTCCGAATTAACGACTTTTGACTGTAATTAATATATTTGCAGCAACTGCTGAAGTATAGATAAACTTCAAAAATGGGTGTGTTTTAACACAGATTAGCTTTCTAAGGAATAATATTTGGACTGGCTTAAATAAAATCAAAGTAATCGAATAGTCATAATAATTAAATTTTTTTTACCAATGCATTATACCGCACGGAAATTGGAGGGGGGGCTCCTCCCCATTCCCCGCAAAATCTCGAATATTGAAGCCATTACAGTTCACAGCAAAACAAGCAACAGACTTTTTTTTGACACTTTCCAATCAGAATTGAATAGGACTAAAAGTTCTGTGGTCTACCAACCCAAGCGATTCTATTCTGGAAATTTAATGCAGTCTGTTCAAAATTCGTGTGAAAAACACTGCATATTAGTAAGTCTCTTTTTTTCCCTTTATTTAGTTATTTATTCTCTGAATGCCGGCAGCTATTGATTCCGATTGCATAATATCACGTGCGGAGGAATTAAGGCACACGTATTGCGCAATAGCGTGTGCCATATTTTGTGGAGGTAATTAAATTTGATGTTCAGTCTGAAAAGTATTATCACATAAAACGAAGCAACTTAAACAACTTACATTGAAAGAAATGTTTAATAAAGTAAACAAATAAATATTAAGCTTTTTTTTTTTTTTTGTTGTAAATTTTGATACCCTTTAGATTATAACTGTTCTTTATTTCATAAATTACGGTTTCATATTTTTAATTTTAGAATTTCTGCATGCCATCTTACGAGATTTAAACTGATGATCTATAATCTGGAAAAATCGATAATCCGGAATCGCCGAAGTCCCGACGAGTCCGGATTAACGACTTTTGACTGTATAAGATGATTTTTTTAGCTCTGAGGCATCTTTTAAATCGAATATCTGAGTTATTTTATAATTTATGCTCTATTTGGTTCATTTCAAATTAGAGTACCTTTTATTTTTAATGGTGAAATACGTTAATTATTGGTGTTAATTTCCATGTACTTAACTTGCTATAAATATTTCTGAAAGCAAATAATAAAAAGGGATTTTTTAAAATATTATTTAAAATTTGTAACTGGGTTATTATAAAATGTAAGGAAATCATTCTTTTAGTACTCAAATTTTTTTCTCTTAATTTCAACAATACATATTGGAAAAACTCATCTTTACTACTTCTTAAGTACACGTATAATGGAATTTGCTTTACGATACTTTTTAACAGAATGCTTTCCAGTACGAAAAATTCTTGCTTAAATAGTTTTATAAATGCATTTGTCAACAGAATTTAAATTTATGTTATAAGGTGTTTCTCCCGCCTTCGTGCTTTAGTGGCCAGCACACTCAAAACGAATTTGAGAGGTCCATGGTTCGAGTCCTGGTGAGGGTATTGGTCATTTTTCATATCTCCTGCTTCAAAATTGCCTAATGTGTGTACAGTGGCATCTGAACTAAAACGTGGTGAATGATTCTTCATTACCAGTATTTGGTGATTGGGTCCCCTAAAACCCCAGTCGCCCTTTAAAAGGGGGATTATATAAGGTATGCCTCCCACCTTCTTGGCATGCCTCCATGGTGTAGTCATCAGCACACTCGATGCAAATTCAAGAGATCCGTAGTTAGAGTCCCGACGAGGGTATTGCCCATTTTTCATATCTCTTGCTTTGAAATAACCTAATGTCTCTACAATGTTTACAATTAAATGTTAATGTTATTATATATTTAGATAATATTTATCTTAATGTTATTATATATTTAGATAATATTTATAATCATTTAAAAATTTAGGTATCTTTAATAACTAGATTTCTTCACAGTAACTTTCACAGGTGTTTAAGAATGAATAAATCCTTCATTTCCAACTACATTCATAAATAATTTAATAAATATTTACGTATTTTGTTAAAGGCCAGAACATGCATTTTGCAAGCACATGCATAAATATCCATATGAATTTCATATTTTTCATTTTTGACGTGTGCAGATCTTTTAATTTCTGTACATTCACTATGTTTTTGAGTAAAGTAATTTAAAATAATTTAGCATATACCAGAATTTTGTACATAAAATATATATATAAATATAATGTGAATGAAAATTACATGCATTATCTTTAATACCCATGCAAAGTTCAATTTTTCTTCAAAAATCCTTCATGATGGCATTTCTCCCTTTAGGCAGACAGCCCTTGCATGTCTTATTTAATAAAACCGTAACCTGACCTATGTGCGTAATTACGAATATTTTAACAAGCAAAATTTTGTATTTACATTTAGCCATCAAGTTTCAAACTTTTGACTTAAAACACGTTTTAGAATACGTTCATTATCAATTTCAAATTTTCTAGTAAATATATTTTGGCACCTAATTTAATAGTTCTGTGATAGTATAATATATAATAACTATCCATTTCACATTTAAACATTAACATCATTGTCATCAGATCACAATTTTGATTGCATTACTCTGCATAATATTGCTTCATTTTTTAAAAGTTAAAACAGCTAATTGATCTAAATTAACAAATACTTGAAATTTTCATACTGCAAGGTATATTGATATATCGATTAATAACATTGATGATGCTTTTTTCATTTTACAATAATATATAGATGGCAAAAATGTATTTTTTTAAAAATATTTTGGTGTTTGGAACATAAAATAAATGTAGCAAATCCTCTATCAAGTGTATCGAAAGACTTATACAATTTTAAAGGTACTAAAAGGTATTTTTATTCTTTACACATAACATTTTTGCTAAACTCTACATTTTTGTAGTTCAACAGCTTAGAATTTTACAAAATAAATTCATAATCAAAGTTATCAAAAAATAACTGAGATGTGATTTTTGCGTAAATGTCACTAAACTCTAATATCCACCCAACAATGAATGTTTCTTTTATTGCGTAAGTGTCCCACTTTTCGATTTTTATGGAACTGTTGTGTGTGGAAATAATATCGAAGTACTGTCAAGGAAGCTCTGCATGTAAACAAAAAACACTGCATCTAAGCCTGGGAGCACTGCTTCGGTCATAGTGTAAGGTTGGCCCTTCCTTTTATTCTTACCTCCATGGTCAGAAAAAGTATGTAATTTTCTTGCTTTGTTGAAAATTTATGGGAAAATTATAATACAAATGACTGAAAAATTCACCTTTTGTAATCACTTAGTAAGCAGCAGTTCAAGACACTTGAAAGCACTTCTGCAGATATGCATAACGGCATAAACTTGCAAATGGCTACGTTTAATGATTTATATAATATACCAGTATTAAATTGGAAAAGATCTTTTTATGTAGTTTTCTAATAACTTTCAATTAAAAAAAGTTACAAAATTTGATGACATCTTAATTTAAATGATTTTTTTGTGCTCTTCTATGAATATTTTTAGCATGATAGAATGTTTTCTTTTATATTTTATGATATCCAGGAAAAATACTGTGAGGGAAAAGTTGTTATATGACTTAAAAGTTTTGTATAGGGTAACTTAGAACCAAATTTTACTTTTAATTTAGCTGCATTGTCCTTTTAGAATTAACTCATATGTAAGATTTTTAGCTGTTTTCATAGAGCAGTCATGCTGAGGTTGTTGCTAATGTATTGTATTTTATGTGTTACTTTTTGTCTTTTTTAAGGTATGCTACCATAGATTATAAAGATCTTGAAATAAATTCATTGTATTTGTACTAATTACTTTTGTATGCATGAATTATATTTGTACTAGTTGCTTTTGTATGCATATAATGAATGACTGTATTAGTGTGATAAGAAATATCTCCATAAACATGTATGCTCATACTTGGTTAGAAAATAAATCTTAAATTTTTTCGGTTAATCTTTGGATTATGGTTACTTATGGATTTTTTGGCAAAAATTTGGCGACCAACCCTGCTACAGCAACCTGTTAGTTTTTGTTCGGATGCCATTTTGTTCTCGTGACGTAAAGGCATTTTTTTTTTAACTCAACATTTTTTTCCAACAATCTGCTAGCCAAATTACACTTATGCTAGAACTTTTATGGAACAAAAGTGCTTAATCATGACGAAGATTAGGTGCAAAATTGGGAGAAAGTGCAGAATCGCCCACTGCTTGCCGCGTTTTTAAGAATTGTACATACACGGTATCATCCATGTACACGTCAACCTATTTTCACTTAAAAAAAAATCCCAGAATTGCACAAAAAATGGCATTGGGCACACTCTTGACTTTATCCATGTACACTGCTAAAGTCCTAGCTAGTAACCTTTATTGCCTTACCAAAATGTTGTCAAACTACCTGTTACCACATTCCAAAGATTAGCCATTTTTTCTTTTATGTTGTTTAAGTGTATAATAAATTTATATTCCCTTGCACAGAGAGAAGAGATAGTATTAATGCTGCTGTTAGTCCAGAAATTATTTCAATTTTTAAAGGAAAAACACCGAAACAGTTGCAAGCTATGTACAGACAAATTGAGAAAAAAATCTCCAAAAGTGAAGATGGAGTTGATATAAGTGAGAACTTTTTATTTTAATTTACATTTTTCTCAAAGAAGTCTAATAATAATATTTAATTTTCATGAAGCTTTTAAATGTCTTAAAATTTTAACCATTTTTCTTTTGTTAAAATGCTTAGATAAGCTTCTGATGCTAAGTAAAGAAAGATCACTTAAATCATCATATTAATATCTTGTTAAGAAGGAAATTATATTGTTATTATTTCATATCCAAAACTAAGGTTAACATAAAAAATACTAAAGGATGAGCATGTATTAAAATAGTATAAGCATGAAAATTAAAAAAAAAAAAAAAATTCTACTCAGCATATGCATTCAGTCAACACCCTTGCATAAGTAAATGGAGTCTCTATAACTTTTTTTTAAAGTTTGTGGTTAAAAACCTATTTGAAGTCTTGAATATTTAAATATTGCAGGTTATTGGGAAACGTTACTTTCCAGACTGAATGCTTATATGGCCAGAGCTAGACTGCGTGAAAGACATGAAGAAAACTTACGTCATAAGTTGTATAAATTAAAGAAAGAAGTATGTGTTTGCTTTTAAATATTTTAATTCTGATTAAAAATTTTTTATATGTTATCAGTATTAATGTATTACATTGTAAATAGAGCTACCTGTTACCTACTAAGGTTATGTGTATGAAACATTTTAAATGATTGCATGACAAATGAATATTTTGAAATCATTAATTTAGCAGCTGTAGAATTATCAAATCTATTTTGCACCTCGTTTCTAAAATTTTGTTTTATTCCCTTTTTATTGTGCAAAAATAAAATTAAAAAAAAAATATTTTAATGTTTTCATTTAAATGTTTTCATTTAAATGTTTCATTTCTCTTTTATTAATGATATTTTATCAGTTCACATAACTTCTGGCAGAATTAAGGGATGCACATGTAATCTTTTCTTACATTATTTCCAAATTTCTTTTGAAATAATTTCACTTTTGTAATAGGTAGCATCTGTGTAGAAGATTGCCAGTCTCCAAGTATTGTATTGAAAAAAAGGTCAGAGGCTGTTATGTGTATAAATTTGAGAAAAACTGCAAAGTGTTAACATGGTCATGTGCAGTGGTTACTTTGAAATCAAACTGTTATTAAAAATAGAGCAGGAAACAGTTTTAATTATATATTAACCCTCTGAGTAACATGGTCATGTGCAGTGGTTACTTTGAAATCAAACTGTTATTAAAAATAGAGCAGGAAACAGTTTTAATTATATATTAACCCTCTGAGTAACCTGATTTTTTTTATCTGTCATGAAGACCTGTATTTAAAGAGCGTTTATTAGCTAAATTTTTATATTTACCTATTTTAGTCTCTATTTTCATGAACTAACATTAAGATGACATTTATGTCATTAATGAAAGTAAGAAAGCAAAATATCTTAAAGAGTAAGTTAGTATGTATCAAGTAACAAAAAATCTCGTGATCGAATAAAACCTGCTTGTTATTTTCTTAGTTATATCGATGTGGAGTTAATGTACGGAAGCTTTGAAATTTCATTCATGTCAGGTCAGCATATGTTTCTTTTAGATTTCTTGAAGAAATTGTTGTAGTTGTTATTCACATACTCTTAGAAGAGTTTGCTTAGCTTGTCTGCTACTGACATGAAAAAGATCCATCTTCCATAGACCAGTAGTCTGTTTTCACAGTAACACCCAAAACTGATTCCAATAAGACAATTCAGTGTTGTTTAATTGAAAATATTTTATAATTTAAACAAGCTAGAACCTGAGACATGTCAGAAATAGCTCTTTATAGATGCTATAGAGTTATAACTTTTTATATGCCATTACTTATTATGAGTGCAGATGCTATAAAGTTCACCAAAAAATTATAAAGGGACTATGCCTTTACTTTGTCATGCAAATGACTTCTCGGTCTGTGTGAGAAAACTACTATATGCTCTTATAGGAACTAGTCAGGAGTGAATGTGTTAATGATTAGACTGTTGTAGATATAGTGCAGTATCAAGCCCTCTACTAATATCTTGCACATGAAAGGAAATTCTATTTTAGCTTAGATTGTGACCCATCTGTATATATTGAAACATTCATTGTATGTGGGCATAGGAATATTGTTTGTATATGTTCCCACTTAAATTACATTTGTCTGAATTACTTTTTCAATGATAGCATGGTGGCTGGAAAACTTGGGTTTTAAAATTGTCTCAATTATAGAACTGTGGAAATGCCATAATTTCTTACCACATATCAAACTCACAGGCAAAGTAATGGAGTGCATGATGGCATTAAATTAAAAGTCCTCATCTCATTTTAATGTAATAAATATCATTGTTAATCTAGAAAATTTAAATGTCCTCATATTTAATATTTCACATCTAAATGGCTTATTTAATCTTATTTACAGCATGGTGAAAAGTTATATTTGTGAATAAGACATCAAATTATAATTTATGGTCATTCATATTGCAGGGCAAAACTAAGTTTTATTTCCTCTTTCATTGTAAATAAGCCTATAGAGCTGTTGTATTAAATTCTTCTGCTTATATGTGTTAATTAATGTTGTTCTATTTGTGATATTTTATTTTGGATAAAACATTTTTATATAGCAAGGAGTTGAACCACAAGCACCTCTTTTTCCATGTGTTGCTCAAGTAAAATCAATTTCTGAAAAACCAGAAGCATGTTCATCCACACAGAATGAAAATTCTTGTTCAGTGTCCCCAGTTTCAGATCAGCAAGCATCTACTTTTGATGTAAAATCTGAGAAATTGCAAGAATCTTCAAATCTCACTCCTAATGATTCTTCTTGTGTACTTAGTTCTGATGATACAGAAAAAAGTACAAGACATACAAGGGAGGATAGTGGAAAAGAGTTAGTAATAATTTTTTCTCTTTTTCATATAAATTATAAATACTGTAATTTTTTCATATTTTAAAATTTACCTCTTGCTTTAGGCCTGAGCATCCTGTTACACAAGTTGAAGAAGTATATGATTCTGGAAGGTATAGTCCCATTTTAATTTCCTTTCATAAATTGGAGCCTAGTATATTAATCACTGATCCTTATGATGATTTCAAGAGATTAGAGTTCATGCGAAAGCATCATACAAAATTGGGTGATCAATCAAATGAGGTATTATTTATTTTCATATTTCCACAGCTTCTTACAAAGTGTTCTATTATTAAATTCAGAATTTCATGTCTAGGAGTTTTTCAAATTACTTGATTTATATGTTTTACATTCATTTTGATGCTTAATTTTAGCAGTTTTTAACTAGTTAGCTGCATGTATTTTGTATCAATTTAATGTAAATGTAATTATTAAGGCTGTTTATAATTTAGGATATACTGACAGCTGAGGAGAAGGCATTTGATAAGATAGCCAGGAAAGGAATGGATGCTGATGAAGCCTCATTCAGTGTGGAATATTCTGTGGATCGGAGTTACTTGTGGGGTGATAAATATCGGCCACGAAAGCCAAGGTACTTCAATCGTGTACATACCGTAAGTATAATTTCATTTATTCTTGATGTTCTGGTTGTTATTTAGCTGATGAATTCTTATTTTTTTCTCTTTTTATTTAAGGGCTTTGAGTGGAATAAGTATAATCAAACTCACTACGATATGGATAACCCTCCACCAAAGATAGTCCAAGGTTACAAATTTAACGTAAGTTATTTTTTGTGTTTAGTAATAAAATATTGTTACATATATTTTTATGTATTGAAATAATGAAAACTCTTGATTATGTTTAACTGGGCAAACATGTTTAAGCAGTCATTCTTAATTGATATAAAATTCTGTGATAAGGCCTGCCATTGGCCAAAGGCTTAAAACCAAAAGCAGTGACAGTTAGTACTGGGTTCCTTTCCTCGTTGCTGAATGGGCTGGATGATTAAAGTTTAATATAGAGTTAGCAGGTACAGTGCTAGATATCTTACATGTCTTGGGCAGAGCATGCTATAGATGACTTTACTTTCCCCCTTTATTTTTGCAAAATGAAAAAAGTAGATTTATGATTTTTCATATGTACCATCAGTGCAAGCTAATTTCGTGTAGGAAATCCTCTGTGGATGCCTCTGTTCTTTGACAGGCAGTAGGCATTCTGTTACACAGTACATTTGAATTTATGCACAGAGTATCTGAAAAATACTTTTATGGCTTTTTTATATTCAGTAAAGAAATTAAGTTTTTTAATGCAGTAAATACTAGATGGTAACAGAGTAGTGACATTTACATTCTCATTTCAGAATGGCTTTATGCAGGAAATTGTGCTAGTTGTAATGTGGTTTTTTTCAAAGTTAAACATGTGCCACAGGTGCAGTGTGACCTTCATAACTGTACATATAGTCGAAATCCATCTACAAGACAGAGTTTATGAATGGTTAAAAGATTTATGAAAGTAGCATTTTGACAAAACCAAAATCTAGTTGCCTTAGAATAAGCTCAAATGATGATTAATGAGGCTTTACATCTTAGTCCTTGCAAACTGATTACTGGGCAAATCCGTCAGTTGCAAATACACTGATGAACTGTGCATGGTGTAGTGCATAAAAAATTGTGACTTTCTATATAAACTTCAAAGCAGTTGAAGCCTGATGATGAGCTGCAAAGTCAAACATTTGCAGAAAGAATGTTAATGAAAAATTTTCTGGAAGTGTTTTCAGATGACGCAACTTTTCACTTATTGGGGATTGTTAATACAAGGGCTGTGTGAAAAGTTTCCAACATTGATATATAGATGGCAGCTCAAATCGCCCGAAGTGGGGGGGGGGAAATCGTTTGGGCATCACCCGATAACTACCAATCAAAATTTTATATATTTTGAATGGGAATTTTTTGTTTGGCAGGTACTTTTTTTTGAGTTGATGTGACTGTTTCGCCAAAAAATGGAGAAAATCGAGTATCATGCTGTCATTAGATACTTGTTTTTGAAAGGTAATATGCCTACTCAGATTAAAGAGGAATTAGACCCAGTGTGTCGAGACTGTGTACCATCATTTACCACTGTGAAATTTTGGGCAGCTGAATGTAAACGGGGCCGTACCAGCTTGGGTGACGATGAACTTTCAGGATGGCAAAAAACTGCAGCCACTGATGAAAAATCGCTAAAATCAGGGTTTGTACGGTTCTTAAGAGTCCTTAAAAGTCCTTACATTTTTTGAAATCGATTTTTGGTCCTTAAAAGTCCTTAATTTTAATCATCTGAAATTTTTCTCTGTTTTTACGACTGCCGTTTTGAGTGTGAATTAGCATTTTCGAGGAATGTTTTTGGCAATTCAGTGACGTATATGGATGTTTTTTGAATGGGTTCATGGGTTATAATTTGTTTCTATTTCTAATATAAATGATGGGATACTCGAGTTTCTAAGCAAGAAGTGAAACATAAGCATTTCGAAATTAATTTTTTCTAATAAAGAGCTCTTAAACAACTTTTCGCTTTTTGGGTTGTGAATTCTTTAAATAAATGGTTCTAAATTTGACAACTTGTCAACATTTTGGAGATTTTAAGATAAGTTTCTATAGAAAATTTTTAATTCCGAGATCTGAGAATTTTTCGGCGATTTTTTTAAAACATCATAACATTGATAAATTTCATTAAAATAATGGTAATATATTAGAATTATATTTAAAAAATAACATTAAAATAAAACATTTTTATTTTTTGCTGTCATAAAGTTTCATTTTGGCAACTTATTATACAATATTTTAAATCTGAAAAAATAAACTAGGTATATAGTTATAAACCATAATTTATGAAACAGCTCTTAGTAAAAGCAAAATTAGCTATGCAATTAATTAAAATGTCTTCTTTTTAATTTTTTCATAGTAAGCGTTTTTCCCATGTAATTCTCTCAGATTATTCAAAATTCTCAGAATGTGCATCAGTTTTCTCTATAAAATTAACTTTATACATTTTCCCTCCTATTTTTTCCCAAAATATTTCTGGCTTTTTGCAGTTGCAGAAATGGTAGAGATAATTTTTCTTTAGGATTTTAGACATTGCAGCTTGGAAAGTTTTGAAGGCAAGATTTATAGACCTACGATTCTAGAAGATTCGAGAAATATATGACAAAATGAAAAATGTCTCCATGGTATCAACAGATCAACACGTAATGGATGCATTTTACAGAAAGTTTGTGATAAATTTCTTACTTTTTGGAGAACGTCTGGAAGAACAATGGAAACATAATATTTGAATGTTTTACTACTGATACTAGAATCTTTTTTTCTTAACATATTTATCTTCCCTTTATTTTCTCTACTTTTCACTAGACAAAAGCATGGAAAATATCAAAAATGCTTCTAATCTTATCACTTGGGCAGGCATTATAGAAAGAGATTCTTTTATTAATACAGAAATTGAAAACTTACAATTTAAAAGATTCATCTAATGTGTCTAAATGCATCGTACCCAGAGCTAAATTCTGCTTCCAATGCCTGCTCTAAATTCTAAAAGTTTTGCCATTTCTAGATTTTGTTGTTCTGTGTGTCACTAAATTCTAAAAATTCTGCCACACCTGCTCTGTAACCGGCCTTTACGATATATATTTCATATTTCTTCTGAATGTTCATATTACTAAAGAAATAAAATTAGCTGCTTTTTCTGTACATTCTAAATGCATTTAGTGTTTTTTAGAATAACAGAAATCCCTAATTAAATCCAAAAATTCTAAAATTAAAAGGAAACACGTTGAAGAAAGAAACCAAATACATAAAGAAAATTATTCTTCAAAGATATGTGCAGTTATTATTATGTAAATTACCCAATTGTTTATTATTTCAGCCTTTACTATAACTTCCCATTTCTGTTTTCTCGTATGATACAGTTACTGAGCCAGATTAAATTAAAATTAAATTGTATTATCTTTGACCACTAGTCCACATTTTTAGTTTGAATTTGACTGTTCTTGTTTAATTACGTCATCATGAGCTGTAATTGACTTTGTTAGCATCAGAACATGCCTTTATGTTCTAAGTTCTTTGTCTGACATTGTAGTTACTTTCAGATACAGTGATAATTTGCTTCATGTCTATCGGGGGGGGGGGAATTAAACTTTTACCAGATCAAGTAAACCCTCATAGGTACATTGTGGAGAGGTTGACAAGTTAGGAGATAAAGCACACAGAAACTAGCGAGAACATTGGTTTGCATATTAAGACAAATATCTAATTATTGTCAGAAAAGATCGGTAATTATAGAGAAGAAAATCGATATAAACTAGCCAAAATGTTTGGAAAGGCTTGTAGAGGCATTAGGTATTTTTGAAAGCAGGAAAGATAAAAAATTAACAACGGCTTCATCGGGAATCGAACCGCAGACCTCTGGAATACCGCTACCAGTGTGCAAACCACTACACCACGAAGGGTCACCAAGAAGGTGGCAGAAATACCTTATATAATCCCCCTTTTAAATGGCGACTGGGGTTTTTAGGGAATCCAATCGGTAAATCCTTTGTGTGGAGAACCCATCAAGTAACCATCACCCATCAAATAACCATCAACACCATTAAGTAAAACTTATTCTTTGCATCTACTGAGACTTATATAGGAGGGTTGGAACTTTAATAGTGGCAACTATTTATTTACAAAGAATACAAAAGTGATTCATGTCACCATGTTTTACAGTCTTTCAATATAGTCGCCAGCATTGTGTACAACCCGTTTCCAACAATGTAGAAGTCGCAGAATACCTGTAGCAGCACCTGTTTTTGTTGATAGTTTGAATGGACCGGTCTACTGCCGCAAAAATCTCAGGAACAGTTTGAAAGCGAGTGCCATGAAGTGGTTTCTTCATCTTAGGAATTAAGTCATAGTCACAAGGGCTTAGATCTGGGAGTATGGTGCATGTTAAAGCACTTCCCAGCCCCATCGCTTGAACAAATCAGTCACAGCTTGCGCTGCATGCAACCGAGCATTGTCATGCAAAATGAGAGGAGCGTTCAGCAGAAAGTGTCACCGTTTTTTTCTCAAAGCTGGTCGGAGATTGTGCTCCAAAAATGAGCAGTAATGGTCTGCTGTGGCGGAACGGTATGCGTTAGGATGACACCATCACAGTCATACACGAGAATCACCATAACTTTCACATTGCTGGGGTTCTGACGAAATTTCGAACGTCGTGGTGACCCGTGATGACGCCATTCGTTTGATTGGCGTTTCAGTTCTGGCTGGTACGATCGAGCCCAAGTCTCATCCAGCATAATGATACAGTGTAAAAAAGCATCTCCTTCGCACTCATAGCGCTCCAAGTGGGTTCGGGCAGCATCGTATTGTAGCCATTTCTGCATTTCCATCAATTGATGTGGAACCCATCGTGAAGCAATTTTTCTCATGGACAGGCATTCCTTCAGAATGTGCATCACAGTCGTATGCGCTAATCCTGTTTGTCCGGCCAGCTGATGAATCGTTTGGTGGCGATCACTGTCCATTAGTGCGGCTACAGTTTGCACGTCTGCATCGCTGACACTCGGACGACTTGGCCGCAGCATGTCTGCCACGTTTTGGTGTCCTTCATTGAATGCTTTCACCCATCTTGCTATGGTTCTGTAAGGCAATGCAGATTCCCTGCAAGCAACTTGAAGCCATTGATGACACTGTCGTGCTTTACGACCTCTGGCACATTCAATTTTTATCCAACATTGTGTTCTTGTTTTGAAAACATCTTGACAACACTTACTTTAGACCGCGAGCTAATACAAGGATCCGTTTTTCGCGTCACTCCGCATGTGCGTGACGTAGGCAGGATGAGTCTTTTTGCTGAGAGGTAAGGTAGGTATGTAGTTTATGTGTGGTATACGCGATATTCTTTGGTTTTGTGGTGTAGCATTTTTTCAGCTGTGTTGCCACTATTAAAGTTCCAACCCTCGTATAAAACAACTTATCAACTCTGGCACTTTATGGCTTATTGGAACCTTTAAGTATATTAACTGGGTTACAACCCCTGGAACTCTACACAAAGCTATGACATTAACTGCATTAAGCAGAGCTTGACTAACTTTCAACACTTGCCAACTGTGCCTACATCAGGCCTTTCAGGTTTGTTCCAGTCAGCAGGTCTCTCTATAGACAAGCAGCAGAGAGACAACATTCTGTCTTTTGTTATGAATCATGCTGATTATGATCTCACTTCTCATTTTAACCTATGCCGTTTGACATAAAATCTCCCTACTATTTGCTAAACCTCTAGACTGACCAAGTATGTGACAAAAGAAGACATTAAAAAAAAAAAAAAAAAAAAAAGCATAAAGCTAACTATTATTAAAACGTAAATGTCACTTATCTTCTTTTAAATATGCCCGACTATTATAAGTGTAAAATACTTAATGCTACTTGATAAACTGAATGAAATTTATTTTATTCTCAAACTTATTAATAATTATGTTAGTTAATTCTTGTTTAGTAATAATGCATACTACTTAGGGATCTATACAAAAGTGAAATTCAGGCATAGAATAATATTTTTAATTGAATTTATTCAATTTCCATTTGCTCATAGGTCCTTAATTTTTTTTCATTAATGGTCCTGAAAAGTCCTTAAAAGTACTTAATTTCCATGTGCAGAAATGTGTACGAACCCTGTAAAATCCACCAAATTTTGCTGAATGACCGTCAAATCAAAGTTGGAGAGCTAGCAGAGGCTACGCGCATGTCCAAAAAATGTGTTTGCCACATATTGAACCAAGATTTAGCTATGTGCCAGAAGGCAGCATGTTGGGTTTCTCATTTATTCACTTTGGACCAGAAACATAGCCGAATGAGCATTTGCACCATTCTACTGGTGCAGTTCAGGCACATTAAATCAGAGTTTTTTCAACTATTAATTGCTGTAGATGAAACCTGGATTCATCATTACAGCCCAGAAACAAAAACATAGTCAAAACACTGGACTGCAAAGAGAGAATCGGCTCCTTCTGTTAGAAAATCAATGGCAACAGTTTTCTGGAACAGCCATGGGATTGTCTTGATAAATTATCTTGAAGAGGGAAAATACCGGAGCACACCATGCAGTGTTATTTGACAAGTTTGACAAATTGCGGAGAAACAGCCATATTTGCAAAAGAAAAAAAAAAATTGTTTTACCAAGACAATGCTCCACCTCACAGCTCAGCAGTTGCAACGACAAAAATCCATGAATTACAGTTTGAACTGCTGGACCACCTGCCCTATTCGCTGGACCTGGGACCAAGTGACTCTTTATTGTTCCGTAAGCTAAAAGAAGCACTTGGAGGACAACGATTTTTGTCAAATGAGGAGGTTACGAACTTTGTTAATAATTACTTTGCAGAGAATGATTCGGCATATTATTTGGGCAGGTTAAAAGGATGGGAGCATTGTTGGAAGAAATGTGTAGATGTACAAGGAGACTATGTTGAAAAAGGAAGATAATTTTGGAGAAAATATCTTTTTTCTTTGTTAGGTCAGAAACTTCAGACAGCCCTCATAAGCATACTTATGTAATTTGGGGATTTGAAAAGCCTCATGATGTGTAAAAGCAAACAGGAGACACTCCTAAAAGTAAATGCATAGTGTGGTTTACTGCACTTTTAATTTACAAGGCTTTTTTTTTATTTTCTGAATGAAGTGTTTATTTTGCAAATAAGTTTGATAGGCCTGAGATATTCATTTTACACAGACTACTAGAAATTGAGTGTCATTTTCCAGTGGAATGGGCCATCCCCCCCACAGTAGTTTCTAAGTATACAATGTTACATGAAGTTAAAAATGAGATAAAATACAACACACATATAAACATGAATAATAGTAGTTGAGCTTTGCAGGCGACCCACTTGTTTCATTAGCTAGAATTGGAATGTATGGTTTATGTTCATAATTTTCTTTTATTGGTTTCCACAGTGTTGCTGTAGTATGATGGCAATGGGCATATTATTCACTGGGTTCATAGCGGTCCTTACAAGTGCTTATAAGTCCTTATATTAGAAAATAAAATATAATAGCCCTTATAGGTGCTTACTTTTTCCTTAAAGCATTTATTTTTTTTTTGTTTTTAGTGCTTATTTTTTGCTTTTATTGCTTTTTTTTAATGAATGCTCATTTTTTTCCCCGTACCAAAGCCGAAACTAAATAAACAACTTTTCTTCCTTATATGGAACGTCAGATGGTGAATCATACTCCTGGAAATAGCTTTTTGCTCCTTTCTCTACATTAACATAACCTATGGTGCATGCGAGTACAGACAGGTGCATGTCGTTCTATTGGTGAAATAATTGCGAAAGCGGTAGAAATTTCCGGTACATTCCCTGTTCTTTTCCTCCCACTCAATACGTTTGAACTTCTATCAAGATTTTAATAATTTGCATTCTCGTTCCACGTGATCAGTTGATATTTGTGTTTATTATGATTGTTATGCTTATGTTATGAGCATAAGTGTGTATATTTCTAATAATATATTTGCAGTAACTGCTGAAATATAGATAAACTTCAAAAATGGGTAAGTGTGTTTTAACACAGATTAGTTTTTCTAAGGAATAATATTCGGAATGGCATATATAAAGTGAAAGTAATCGAATAATCAAAATAATTTTATTTTTTTTTTTGCCAATGCATCATTATACAATACAGAAGGTAGGGGAGTTCCCCCTTTTCTCCACAAAATCTCTAATATTGAAACCATAACAGTTTACAGCAGAGCAAGCAACGGACTTTTTTTGCATCACTTTCCAATCTGGATTGAATAGGGCTAAAAGTTCTGCGGTCTACCAACCCAAGCGAAGAATGATTCTATTCCAGAAATTTAACACAGTCTGTTCAAAATTAAAATGAAAAACACCCCAGATTGATAAGTCTCTTTCTCAATCAATCTGAATATGAAAGGGATATCGCATGGAGCGCGACGTGTCCTGCTCAAAGATAAATATGCCACATGGACGCATGACGGTGAAAACCGGACGAAGCTAAGAGGTGTTTTCCTTTATTTAGTTTTATTTAGTTATTTGTTCTCTGAATATCGGCAGCTGTTGATTCCAATTGCATATAACGTGTGGAAGAATTAAGGTGCACGTATTGCGCAGTAACATTTGCGATATTTTGCAGAGATAAAAGAGTTTTACTATGCTTGCTAAGTGGATTCTTTTTCAGTTCCATTGAGCTAGTTTTATCTGATTCACATATCGAAATGTCAAAAGCATTATTTAGCTGAAAAATCTAAAGAACAGCTACAATCTACCCCTCTTCCTCTTTTTCCAGTTACACTCGATTATCCGGAATTTTCAGATATTCGGCAATTTCCAGGTATGCCGGTTATTTAAGCTTTTACTGCTACAGGATGACTGCATGGAGCAATTTACCATCTTCTGATTTCAGAAATGTTCCTTTTTTTTTACTTATTTTTACTTAAATTACTTTGCTTGCAATATCTGTTAAGGAAAAACTGTTATACAATGAAAATTTAGAAAATGTTCAGAATTTTGATTTAGAAAAATATATTGAAACCGTTACATTCATTACATAAGTTAAATTATTTAAATATTAATATGAGTGGAAAAATAAATTGTATTTATTTTTAGGTGCCAGGCGAATATAATAAATATAACTTATTATTTATTTTCTTTATATTGAACTGAAATTTTATCATTAAATCTTGCAATATAATTTAGTTCTGCATAGTTTCCCCCCCTCATTGTAAACTAATTCTGTGTATTGAACTGTTATTTAAAATTTAAAAAAAAATGTAATTGTTTCCCATGGTTGAGTAATGCTCATTCTCTCTTAATAAGTACTGAATTTCTCTTAGTTTAATTTACAAGCCTAGTTTTTCTTTCAAAGTCATACAGCTGTGTATAATGTAATTAGAAAGGTGCTTATTTTTTTCCTTAAAATATGCTTGAAAAGTACTTATAGGTGCTTATTTTTTTAACTAAAATGTGGCTACTAACCCTGATTGAATATGCTCTTCCCAACCAGTAATCTGGGAATTTTTCATCCAGAACAAACTTAAAAATTAATTGGCACATGTGGCTAAAATGAATTAAAATTGAGATTAAAAAAGCTACTCTTCTATTATGGTTATTGACTGGAGTATTTTATCTCATTTCTAACTTCATTTTAACTGTGTGTGCTGGTTAATTTTTAAATGTGTTCTAGATGAAAACTTCCCGAGTTACTGGTTTGGAAGAGCATGTTCAGTACTATGGCCATGTAGATGTCTAGATAGCATTCCATTGGATATATTTTCTTGGAGGTACATGAAAAACATTATTTATCAGTTCACAATTTCTAATATTTGCAAACTAAAAATCAAATTAATGCAGCCATTGAAATTTCTGATTATCTAATATTTCACAGAACCTAGTTAGAAATCTCTGAATGACTTAATGCATTGCATGTGACTAATAGTAGACACATTAAAATGTTATAAGCATCGTCCAAAAAAAATTTTTGGCTACTTTTTGGTTGAGCTATATAGACTACAAAAAACCAATAGTCTGCTTTCTTCTTTGCTTGTTTTTGATAATTTGCTAAAACTATAAAGTTACCTTTCACTGTATATGATATACTTCAGCCTTATAAGTATAATAAATTCTTTATAAAATAGTATGTATATTCGTATGGATACATAAAAAAATGTATTGGAAATAATGGAAGCACGGAGTATCATGTGACATTCTCCTTGCAAATAAAATTTCACTAGGCAGAATATGATTCTTGGGACTTGTATTGTCAAGATTTGCTCAACTCAGTTAAATATTGCTGGAAAGGCCATCTGTTTAGCGAATATCTAAAAATATTGTTTTCCATTATTTTTGCTTTCATACTTAAAACATTGTGAACATCATTGTATGAGCAGCTGACCTATCGAAATGCCTACTGTGGGAGTAATTTCTTTAAAGCATGTATGTGATTTTCTGGTAATATATTGGCTTGATTTATTAATGTAAATCTTTTGTATTTTTAGATCTTTTATCCTGATCTGATCGACAAGTCAAAGACCCCAGAATATTCACTAGTGAGTAAATGTAATTTAGCTGATAGTTAGTATAATAAGTATTGCATTTATCACAACAAATTGCTTAGAAAGTTAGTCTGTTATTGAAAATTCTGTGTTACAATAATGGTTGGGTATAAATTGGCTCCAATAAACTGAGAATACACTGGAATTTTCATTGGTAAGTTTTGTAACTGTTTTACAAAAAGCTGAAAATTACAACTTGAAACTGAAAGTAAATGAAACTTTTTAGTTGAAAAATTGTCTATTTTTGGTTAAAAAATAACCAGAAATACAGAAATTCTATTAGCTGGACCTGTTTGTATTTAGTTACATATAGCCACAGCTAGGTAATCTGAATATCTCATCAGCAGTTTATATTTACATATTAGCAATATGTCCACTGATTACTTCACTGTAATTTACTAAAAAAAAAGGAAGATATGTTTCTATATGGAAAACTTGGCTATAATTGTCCCTATGGACTTAAAGTTTAGCATCTTTTCACTTAATGAATTATCAACTCTCAATTCATTAATTTCAGTTTTTAAAACACAGAGTATAATACTAAAATGCTATTAGTTTCAAAAGGGGGAAAGGTGCCTAGGAATTTCAAACATTAAAAGTTTCAAAATTCAAATTCTGAAAGTTTTTTAGTATTACAGTTTGCACCAAAGTTCAGTTTAAGGGATTGTCACTTCCAAAGTAAGTAAGTTCATTGTGTTCTAACACTCTGCTGACAACTCTTCATCAATCACTGCAAGACATGAACCAAAATTTTTAATTCTTAATAGACATGTTTAGTCTATGTCACGCTTTTATAGTTATTTGAATATCGCAAAGCACACATGGGGTGTCTGCCTAAGTGAAGGAATACCTTCATTGCGGACTTTCTAAGAGAAATTCTCATTCATGTTACTGCCTGCAACATATTTGCTGCAAGTAACAAATAATGTAGGTCAGGCAGGTAGTAGTTGTAGTATGTAAATTATGAGCTACTTTAGGTTTAGAGAATAAATCTATATACTGTAAAGTAACACCAAAGGGTTATGAATATCATAACCTGGAGAATTTGTAGCAGTCATACTTTCATATTTATTGATTTGCCATTATTTGATTCCTTGGATTGGAATAATACTTCCTGTTAAACTAGGAACTGATAAAACCTGGCATTGGACATTCCCCCCCCCCCCAAGCAGGAAGGAACTACTAGTTTTATAGTATCAATATGATTTTTTAAATCTACATTGCTTTCTGTTTTATCCACCTATTTTTTTTTCAGATTTAGCAAACAATCCAAGTAGCACAGCAACATCATAACGACGTTGCAAACTCGTCACGGATATCGTTGCAAAAACGTTGCAATATGTTGTCTTTAAGATGCCCAGATGTCTGCGAACATCCACTGTTTTGCAACTGTTGCAAAGATGTCTTTACTACGTCTTTGCAGATGAGGTTTTTGTCGCATAGACATCGTTATTGTGTCTTTTGAAGGTGATAATTTGGTTGTGAAAGCATCGTATCACGACCTCTTAAAGACCCCAAAATGTTCTCCAAATTCCACCTTTTTGCAACAGTTGTGAAAATGTCGTTATTATGTCCTTGTGTTACATATTGATTTATGCAGAAAAATAAGCTTAATAATTAATATATTTTTCTTCTTTTTTAAAATTTTCTACTCCTTGTATTTATCTAAAGTTTAAATATTTTATCATTTCCTGAAAACCAGAAGATAATACAATTTTTTCTCTTTAGACTAAATATGCATAATTAATAATAGCCTTAATTATTTTCAGTACTTTAAACTATAGTTCTTAAATTTCTCTTTAGACTAAATATGCATACTTAATAATAGTCTTAATTATTTTCAGTACTTTAAATTATATTTCTTAAATAACTTAAATTATAAGTTATGATTATTTAAGATTTCATCATTTTTTCCCTTAAGTGAGAGTAATTATGAAAGTGGTTATTATAAATAGTATATAACATTAATAGTAGGTTTTAAGTAAATAAAACTGAATTAGACATAAATAAAGTAAAGATACATATGTGGGTAAAAAAAAAGAGCTTTTCTGATAACAGCATTATCACATTTATTTCTGTTAAATCTCAGAGGCATTGAAAATTGCTCCTGTCATGATAAATTAGGAAGTGTTTATTAAGGCAACATAATCAGTATTTTACCTGAAGTCAAGTATAAATTTATTTGCCTTTCACAGTAAAAAATATAACCATTAACTTCTATATCTCCAAGATATGCAAAGGAAAGACAGTATAAAGTAGTTAATAAATGTGATAAAAATATACCTAAATCTAATAACATCCCATATTCATATCTAAAATGAAATAATAACCTAACAAACAGCATACATGACAGCACTATTTAAGAAAAAACATGAACTAGCAGTGTTTGAAAGTATAAATAAGCAGAAAGAAGGTAACAGAACTAAAATTTCCAATTAATAAAAAAAAAATTGTGTTTTTTAAATAGTAAGCAATTAAAAGTGCAATAATTATGAATTGCAGTATTTACTAGTAATGTTGATGTTTATTAACACCATTTCTTTCGATCATATGTAAATGTATTTGCCTATTTTTAGTTTCTACATTTTAGAATAGTGCTAGATTACAGTGATCATTTCAGGCAGTTTTTATAATCAATAACTTTCCTCTTGATACTGTAGAAATAATTTAAATAATATAGTATACGATAGTAAGCTAAGTACATTAAAGTAAGCTCTTCGTTAAATAGCACACAATGAAACATTTTGTTATCACAAGCACATAAAATGTAAGCGAAGAATATACTTAAATTATGAATATACTATACTTAAATGACTTACTTAATATACTTATTGAAGTATAATGAATATACTTAAATTTAATAAAGAACAAAACCTAATTTTTCAACATTTATTTATTGAGATAATCTAATAGACATACATAATGGCAATATTTAAAAAAATGCAAATTACACAGTGTTTGGAAAAACAGATACCAAACAACAAGTAATAATACTGCAATTTGCAATCAATAGAAAAATATTTAGTTTTTTTCAATACGGCACAAGTATGTCATAATTATAGATTACAATATTTCATTTTAATGCTAATGTTTCCATAACACTATTTTTTCGATTATATGAGCAAAGTCTGAGCACCAACCTGTATCGTGAACACAGTAATCAATTAATATGAATGATATATGCTATAGCACTTGGGACGTTATAACTGAATCCGTGTATCCAAATATTGCACTGCTGGAGCCACTGAAGATTAGAAAACCGCAATATAATTTTAATCACTGGAAAGTCATAAGACACCAAAACAGAACACTATTTAACTGTATAGATGATGTTAGCACGTTGCAAGCAGATATTCACAAACAAAATAAGCAGAAATTCACCATTACCATGAAAATTTCTCCTCAATTCAAAATAAACTGCCATCATTATATTTTTGTACATCATTCTCTTTCTGTATTGAAGCTCTCCAGTATTTAATTCTGATGGTGAATTGCAAAACCGTTAAGAAAACATTCCTGAAAATAAGATGGAGTCTGCAATTTATCGTGCAGATAACTAACGTGTTTGAATTTGGCAGCTAGCCAAAGCGCGCAAGCCTCGAGCTCAGATGTTTGTTTCCGTCATATATATTGGACAACCGATAAATATGCATGGATATGCATCGTCTTTTAACATTGGACGTTTTCTTGGAATTCTTAAAATCGCCCAATTTTTATCCGTGAATACATCTTCACGCAATCATATCTTCGCAAAAACTTTACTTTTTGCATTATATGTGGTAAAATGTTTCATATTATGTCACCATATTAATTCAAATAAATTCGTCCTTACTTCAAAAATAATAAATAAATCCATATTTCAGCAGTAAAAAAATTGCTAACGTAATTTGCATTGATTTCGGAAATATGATTTTTTAAAATATGTAAAATGCATAACTTAATAACTTACTTTATAGATTAGTTTCATTTTTTTAAATATTTTGCTATATTAATAAAAATATTTTAAGTATTAATTATTTTAACAAAATATTAACAGTAATTTAGCATGTATTTTTAGTATTAATTAAATTTAATAATCCAAGTATTTATATTAAATTTATATTTCATTAGATGAGTCTACCTTAGATTAATAGATTTAGATGAAATAAAGTAATGAAACATTGCAAAATAAATCTTATGCGGACTTCAAATTTTTGAAAGAGCATATTTAGTCTCTTTTCATTCTAAAAGTAACTCTGATGAACTATGAAAAAGATGCTAAAGCGACCACGTCTAAAACCGGTCATATCAGCGATGTCAACAAATTGCCAAGATGCAACGGCAAATATTTTGCGTCTTCGCAACGTTGTAAAGACGTTATAAAAGTTACCACGACCACTTTGCAACCCTCTCAGACCAACAACGTTGCCGTGCTACTTGGGAAAAGAGTGATCATTATCACAGTTTTTAATTCATCAAAATTACCATTTATGTGCTGTAAGTTTTCAGAAAACTGAAAAGTTAATTTCATTGCTTTTGTATCTGGAACATTTTCTTTCTGCTTCGGAATTCTTAGAATTTTCTAAAACTGTGTGCTAAGGATTTTTCTAGTTTTCTTCCTTGTTCTAAATCTAATATATGCAGGCTTTCATCTATATGTTCATGCTTAAGTACCCTGTTTTAATAGAAAAAAGATAGTCTGCTTATTACAGAGACTGTTCACACATTTTTTAGACGATTTTGCTTTGCTGAAAAAAAAAAATCTTGACAGTTTGCTTCTCATGCAAAATGTCGCTTTTAAAGAGGCAGTGGATGGAAAGCTATGTTTGTGTTCTTTCTGAAGAAAATTATTCTTATCTAGTTACTAAAAAGCGTTGTGAAAGCCATGGTTTTCCAATACCTAAAGCAACGATAGGTAATGTTGTAATGTAAAAATGTAGCTTCAAGTGGAAAATTTGTTCCAAATACATATCCAAAGAGGAAACACCATGTTTTGAATGTCGCAAAAGTAAAATCTTTTATGTTAAAAGAAAATCTGTGAAGTCAAAGGACAGTTGCAAAATCATTAAAATATTTGGTGTCAATGGTAAGTAAAGGGATGTTGGAAAAGTAAAATCTTTAATGTTAAAAGAAAATCCACAAAGTGAAAGGACAGTTGCGAAATCATTAAAATATTTAGTGTCAATTGTAAAAAAAGGGATTAATGTTCATTTGAATCTTAGCGAGAAAACATATGCATCATCTTTTTCCAATACATATTGCTGAGCACAGAACTTACCTCAAAATTCTTTATAAGAATCATTTATCCGGACAAAAATAAAAAAATGTTGCCACAATAGACGAATCCTGGGTGTACTTAAATGACTGCAAGAAAAAGAGATCCATTTATTATCATCAAAGAGAAAAAAATCTTAAAACACAGTTCAAGGAATCTAAAAGTTTTTCTAAGAGATTTATGATTATTGCTGGTTTTTCATATAACAGCAAATTGAAAATGAAGAGAGTGAAGGAAAATGTAGCATCAACTCCAAATATTATCAAAAATATACCCAGTTTTGAAAAATATGAAATACCTCCTCTTTACACAAAGTATGATCAATCAGTAGAACTGCATCAAGACAAAGCAAGCAGCAGCATGTCAAAAATATATTGTTACTTTCCTGAAAAAAAAGGGGGGGGACAAGAAATGGGTATCAAGGCTATACACTTCAATCATATCCCTACTAAATCTCCTGATCTGTGACCAATGTAATTTTGTGCTTTTGGCCTTTTAAAAAATGGGTTGCCCCAACGTTGACCTACAACGTCTTTAGACTTGGAAAGCTGTTCGAGAGCAATGGGATAAAATACCTCTTCTGATACTACAAAAGGCTTTGTCTTGGAAATTATGGTGTATATAGATAGATAGTTAAGAAAAGATTTATCAAACAGAACATTTAAAACCTAAAAATGTTTGGTAAAATATTTCTGTAATTACAATGGAAATTGTCTAAAAAATGTGCAAACAGCCTCTGTATGCTTTGACCACTGCTTCACTGTGAACTAATGAAGCAGTGGCAAAACTACTAGGAGACGAGCACCACTGGCAGAAGACTGTATGACTTCCAACCAAAAGTTAACCACAATTTAAATAGCAGCTGTTCTCATCTCACACTGTATCTGACAGGACATGGCCCATATATGTCCTATCTTCACAGATTTCACCTAAGAGACAGTGACCAATGTATTTGTGGCAGTACTGGTGACCCAGATCACTATGTGTTTGATTGCTCGTACACAGGAAATTCACATTTAAAAAGACCAACTGCAATCAATATGCCGGCATGGTTCAAGAACACAATTAAGAATAAATATGCGCTCAGCCGCATTGGAGACTGCACTACCATTGCTAAAAGCATTGCTGAGAACCTTGAGTGACTCCTTTCCTTGGACACCGTGCCGTCAGCAGCCTACTCTGTACATATATTAATTAACTTAATGTCTTGTGTTTTTTGTTGTTGTTTTTGCTGTTTTTAATTATATTTACTATTATGATTAATCCAGAACATCCTCAGTAATTTTTAGCATTTTCAGATTTTGTTTCATTTTCATTTATGGATCTTAATTCTTGAGTTTTAAAACATATAACTCATCCACTTCCATTAGTTCTTACTGGCTGGTATTTGCCTGTTTCGTTTTCCGTCACTTCGATTTTGTGTTCAGTTTCTTTCTCATCCCATCAATGGCTGAGTGGTTAAGACTGCTGAATACTGGGGTTTAAACACGGGCAAATAGGTGAACTGCATGGTTAGTTTTTGTCGCTTTTCCTTTGTATAGCATGAATACTAGCCAGTTCCCATTGAAAATCCTAAGGCATCCCTTCCTTTAGACATACAGCACTCGTGGGCTTTGCCATGCTCACAGAACCCAATGAGTGTCTTTCTCGTCCACATCCTTTGCGTTTTTCAGTATCAGTTTCAATCCTTTCACCTAGTGTTTCAATTTTCTGCACATACTTGTTAGATATTTTAAATGTGCTAGCCATCTTTCGTTTTCTGCCACCTTACTCTTGTTTTCTGTATATTTTTGCACTTACTTCTCTGTTATAGGGACAAAAGCTTCTTCATCTGCCTCATCATCTTACTCTTCTTCTTTTTATGTTTGACTTGTGCTCTGACAATATCGTTTTTAAGAGTTTCATCACTGTTAGAAGCTGCTTGAGCACTTCTGATAGTTTTAATTTATTTTAACACTTTGTTTCCTATATCTAGCAGATCTAGGTGTTTCTTTCAGAAGAATTTTCTCTTTTTATTTTCCTTGTGTATTGCCTTTCTTAGTTTAAGGTTCTCAACTATTGTCTAAATCTTCAAAACATTCATCATCGTCATAATCATAGCAATCTAAAACTTCAGTTTTTCAGCTATCCTGGAGTAAACATTAATTCTGTTAAGTAAATAAGCCTACTTGATCAGATATTTGAGCGACAGTATGCAGAATGCTGTGTTTTGTTCTTTTAAAACCCTTCCTGTCTTTTACTTGTGAAGTCATTTTTGTAAAATTTGAATTATATTGCAGGAAATTGTTTGAATATTTTATGAGCAGTGGTATCCTTGTTCAGGTCAGTGCCATTATGAAAATCTTTCAAAAGTTTCAGAAAATGTTATTTCCTTTCATCCAGTTTCATTCTTGTTGTTGGGCAGTCAAAGAGGTTATCTCTCAATAATATTTAATCAGTATTTTTATAGTGATTTTACAGACATATTTACACACCTGTGGCTGGTCTCACTTGTCTGACCTGCATAGAACAAGCTCATGAATTTTATCATGGCAAGGGCAAAATTGTGTCTGTTGTTGGCATGAACCTTGATCACCATATAGATGACAGTACAAATTTTGCTGGTTCCACCCCAATTTTGAAACAGCACAACAGAGGGACATGTCTGAGGGTCTTCCCCTCTTCCGCTACCACCAAGCCATTTAAGACGACTTTTGGCTTGCCGTACATTTTAAGTCATCCTATGCCACACAAATAGTGTATATATTTACAAAGATGCATGCCTTCGATAGATGTCAAACAATCAATATGCCATCAGTTTGGACCCATCAGTATGCCAGTCAACATCACTAACCACTACACCTTGTGAGCAGCCATACTTGCACTTGTTTTGCTATGTAAGGACATTGATATCTGGTCCCAGATATCTAGTTTTTACTTACTATGGACATATAGATTCACCATTGCAGTATTTGCTATGCTTATTATTGAAATACTAAATTTCCCACAAAAACCTGGTAACTGAAGTTTTTGTAAAGGTCTTATCCTCTTCATTTGAGTAAACAGTGTACTTCAGGAGTCTATAAACACAAGTCATCTGCAAACATATAACCACACATTATCACGGATCTACCTTTGGAATTAAATGCATAGATCTAGAACTGTGTTTGGTTTCTACCAACAATTAGTTTCATTACAAAAATACTGAATTTGATTTTCTCACTTCCAGAATACTTTGGGTTTGTTTTAAGTAATTTTTAATGAATCCCATTTGTTTACCTTTATTCTGCAATCTGATGAAGAGTTTAATCCTGGTTGTCATACTATTGTAACCACTTTTTTAAAATGTGCAAGTAAGGTTTCTGCAGGAAACTTTATGACATTAATTTTTGGATCAAAATTAATTTACCTCTTGTTTCACAATTATGTTCAGCACTTCTTTTCTTTTCTGTTCCACCTTATTTTTAATGTCTATCCATTCTACAATTTTCATTTGTTTTCGTGTGTGACTTTATATTATAATGTTAGCAATTTTGAGAAGAAATTTGATGACTTCATGTATTCAATATGTGGCTATTAATTTTTGAAATGTGAAATTTTTTTATGAAAAGAAGTGTATATATCAGAGTTGCCATGCTACCTGGAAAACCGTAAAAAGTCAGGGAATTTAAAAATTGACCAAAAAATTCAGGGAAAAGTCACGGAATTTAAATATTTTAGTCAAAATCTGGAAAAGTCAGGGAATTTCATACGGATATTCCCCTCCAAAAAAGCGAGTTGGAACAGATCATTTTCTAGGCGAATTATGTATCGCATGAGCATCATTCAGCCAGCTGGCGTAGAGCCAATTTTTGCTGCTCCAATCAGATTGTCTTGAGAGAAAGGCAAAGCAAGTTTCCAGTAACCACGAGTATCGAGAGACTCCCATGCGCATATGCAGTGCACGTTGAACTAAGGAAAATATGTATTCTCGTATAAAATAAAAGCGGTTTAATCCTAGTATAGGGCAACATGGAGGTTAGAATAGCCTCCATGTATCGTATACACAGGATTTGGGGATATGATGATGAGCAGTAAGCGGGTCATTTTGGTGTTGGCGACAATTTTCAAAATCGTGCCAAAGCCGTAGCGTATACTAGGATTTTACCGCAAAATCCTTTTAACCCTCCCTTTTTTTTAAATAAATGCCTTATTTGTCACTTTGCAGTAAAATAAAAAAATAGTAAACAGTCACCTAGGCTAAACATTTAATGTAACTATATTCGCCAAAATATCGTTGATTATTCCAATCAATTTTTAAATAATTATCTTTATTTTAATGTTATTTATGTCATTTAGTGCTGCTTCTTCTCTTTAAATTTATTTATTATTTATTAGTAAATAAAACCTTCAAATTTCAGGAAAGTTTCTCTGCATAATCCTGACATTAATTCTAGCAGTATGATGACATACCATCACGAAATTTAATGCATATATGTTTTGCTTATGCATGCTACTAAATAAATAAAAAATACTTGAATTTATTTAAAAATATTATTAAATAGATTTTTCTTTCGTTTAGCTGAGAAATGTCTGCAAAACAGACATTTTAAAATCTGGATTGGGCAGATTCTAATCTGAATCTTCAGTGGAGAAAACAACTCCTATTATAGTTATAATAGTAATGTTTTGGGGATTATATACTATAAGTCATATGTAATATATATATATAAGTCATATGTAATTGGCAAATGATTTTGTTTTCAAGTGGTACCATAATTAATTTACCTCTTAGCACAGCCAATGTGCATTACGCAGATAGACTGAAATTTTCTTAAAACACACTTGGAAAACCTGGAAAAGTCAGGGAATTTCATTTTCCTATTTGAGTGGCAACCCTGATATATCTGTTTAAATTATTTTGAGTTATTATAGATTAACTCCCTTAACTCAGATCTAATAACTACTTAATGCATAATGACTAAAATCTGCCATTAATGTTTATTTTCTCTATAACATATTGAGCAATAATTCAAGATACTAACCAACAGATTGCTAAATTTGTACCATACAAGACTTGTATTGTCAAAACAAGATTTCACTGCAGTGTAATAGCGATTTCTTCTAAAAATTCTAAATATAGTTCAAGAACCTTCATGTTTATAAATCATAAACTGCTGTTAGAAATTTACAGCTAAGTGAATTTAAAAAAATAAATAAAGTTATGTGCATATTCACAATTAGAGCTCATTTAGTAAATTGGTTATGTAGGAATATTTTCATTACTATGTGATGTAAATATTTTGCTTGACGTGATAAGCATAAATATTTTCTAGAATTTTTGTTGTTGTTTTATTTGTTTATTAGTTTTATACAGTTATTTTGCTAAACTGAAATTTCTTTTCTTTTTTGTTTTTAGAGCCCTTGTGAAGACAACAAAGACTTTGCCATTTTAAGGTTTCGTGCTGGGCCACCTTATGAAGTAACTTTTTTTTTTTTTTAAATTTCATGATTAAGAATTGAAACAACAGCATTGTTTTAAAAGCTTTAAAGATATGCAGATTTCTTAAATTACTCTAAGAGACTTATGTGAAAGGCTAATCTCTTTTATTATTAAAACTTAATGCATAGAAGTATCTAACCTATTCACTGACTCTTATCAGGGTTGCCACGCTATGTGAAAAACCGGAAAAAGTCAGGGAATTCGAAAATTGACCAAAAAATTCAGGGAAAAGTCAGGGAATTTAAATATTTTAGTCAAAATTTAGAAAAGTCAGGGAATTTCATATGGCTATTCCCCCCCAAAAAGCAAGTTTTGCGCCGACGTTAGAAGCAATACATTATGTATCGTGTGAGCATCGTTCGGCCAGCTGGCATAGAGCCAATTTTTGCAGCTCCAATCAGATTGTCTTTTAGAAAGGCAAAGCAAATTTCCAGCACCTTTTGGTTTCCAGTAACCTCGGGTATCGAGAGATTCCTGTGCGCATATGCGGTGCATGTTGAACTGCATACATATTCTCATTTAAAATAAAATCGGTTTATTCCCAGTATAGGGTACTATGGAGGTTAGAATAGCCTCCATGTACCGTATACACGGGATTTGGGGATATTATGATAAGCAGTAAATGGGTCATTTTGGTGTTTTCGACAATTTTCAAAATCGTGCCAAGGCGTAGCGTATATTAGGAATTTACCGCAAAATCTTTTTAACCCTCTTTTTTTTAATAAATGCCTTATTTGTCATTTTGCAGTAAAATAAAAAAAAGTAGTAATCAGTTACCTAGGCTAACCATTTAATGTAACTATATTCGCCAATATATCGTTGATTATTCTAATTCAATTTTTAAATAATTATCTGTATTTTAATGTTATTTGTGTTATTTAATGTTGCTGCCTCTCTCTAAATTTATTTATTATTTATTAGTAAATAATACTTTCAAATTTCAGGAAATTTTCTCTTACATAATCCTGAAATTAATTCTAGCAGTATGATGACATACCATCACGAAATTTAATGCACGAATTTTTTGCTTATGTATGCTACTAAATAAATATAAAATACCTGAATTTATTTAAAAATATCATCAAATTGATTTTTCTTTCACTTAGCTGCAAAATGTCTGCAAAAAAAAAAAAAAAGACATTTTTTAATCCAGATTGCACAGATTCTAATCTTAATCTTCAATGGAGAAAACAACTCATATTATAGTTATAATAGTAATGCTTTGGAGATTATATATTCCAAGTCATGTGTAATTGGCAAATTTTTGTGCTTTCAAGTGGTACCATAATTAATTTATCTCTGAGCACAGCCAATGCGCATTACGCGGATGGACTGGAATTTTCGTAAAACACACCAGGGAAACCTGGAAAAGTCTGAGAATTTCATTTTCCTGTTTGAGTGGCAACCCTGTCTTATGCTTTTTTGGATTATCTTCATAACAAACCATCATAGTATTATATCATTGATTACTTAGGTACCAAAGGTTAGCATGTATGTGAAGTGTAATACTTCTTTTATTAAGAAAAACTTCGTCTTATCACTCTGCTTATGTGTGTACATCAAATGAAATATGCATGGACAAAGCAGGAAATACTGCTATAGGATTATTTTAGGGAAAAAAAATGTTTATTTCTGCTTAAAAAAAGTCATTTGAAGTGAAAAATTTTTAAAGGAGTTTTTTAAAGGGGTATTTGAACAAGTTTTGCACAAGCAGTAAGGTACAGGGACCAAGTGAATGTACCAAAAATTAGATTTTGCAGGGAGAACATAAACGGTTAGATTTTGTAAGTTTTACAAAACATTTTTTAAATTTAAAAATACCAAAACATGAATGTTTGGGCAGTTTGAAACGTTTTTGTGATTAGAAGTCTGTGACCACTGGTTGCAAAAATAAAGGCCAGGTAAATAGCCAGGCCAAATAAAATAAAGGCCAAGTGTTGTCCTATAAAGGGAAGAAGTTCCACATTTTATCCTGGCGGGGTCAGTACATGTTTAATTCTGTTAGCATTTCTCACCATGATTGATTCACACACACACACCAAAAAAAAAAAAAAGTAAACTTTTTTTATCAGGGATGGCTAAAGTTAAATGAGATTAAATGGGTGAATCCACTTTTTTTTTTAGCTCGAGCTTATAATTAAATATAAAATTGATTAAAATGGGAGGGAGAGAAACTATTGTAAGAATTGGGCTTAAGAAGCCAAAGTTCAGTGAAATGATAAATGCAAATAATGTAGATGAATACAATAAAATGCACCTAATATAAACAAAGTAAATAAATTACTTCAGTAATTAGTATGAAAAAAGTAACAAGATTGAATACTTAACTTGTTGTTTGTGTTGAGCATTGTATAAACAAATAGTGAGAGTAAAAACTGAATCATAACATTAGTTGTAAAAATTAACCATGCAGTGTGAGGCTTAATTATAGTGATGACATTTTGTCATAAAACTGTATTTATTGTATGAAAGAAAGTTAATTAAAAACCCATTTAAAAGGATGATAAGAAATATTATTAAAATAAAAATCTCCTGATATGCTTTAAGCCAAAATTGTTCATATCGCCCCTGCATAGTTTGTCTTGATTACATAATCCGTTAAGGGGGGAAAAAACTTAATTTTTTAATTTATTAAATTTGGCGTATTTTTTTTATTATTTCACATGCTAATAATTAAGAAAGGCAAGTGTTCTATATAGAATATGTCAGTGAAAGACTGCTTTTTAATCCATTGAAAAGAAATATAAAACAAAATTTAAACTCCCCATCAGAATGTTGCATCACAACCAAAATGTTCAAATTACAATGGTTAAAATGTGGGTTTGATTCTTTGTAGAGTTAACATGCAGTTTAAATTTTATTAAAAATAAAAGAGCCAGCTGCAGATGTAATGAACAGTGTTTTACTTAAATTATAGCACGCCTAAATAGCTTCTGTTTTGCGCTGCTGCTTGACTCTTTTAAAAGTCTTGAAAAATTAGATCTCTAACCACTGTGGAAAAATCCACTTAGCCAGTAAATTCCTTTTTATATATGACTTCAAACTTTACACATAAAAGTATACAACTTTAATCTCATTTAAACTTTATATTTTACCTATTGAGATCTTTACGGAGATACTCTTAACATGGAATCAAATGTTGTAGGTTTATACAGAAGAGTTTGTACTGTTTGATTCTGTTTGTTTATATTCAATGAAATAATGAAAGTTAATATAAAAGATTTGTTTTTGTATCATTTAATTCTAAGCTAATATGAAGTGAAGAACTGACTATATAAAATACCTTTTAAACTTTTAATTATATTTGGGGGTGGGGGGGAAGAACCTCTGTAATCATTGTCCAATATGTCTTTAAATCATTTCAGAAATTTAAGTTACATTTCACAGAATGTTATTTTATTCAATTATGATGTTTTTGTGGCTATACATTTTCAATACATCGATATTTTTATGTGTATTCAAAAGTTTAACTTTCACTACATTTAATTATTCTTTTTTTCAGGATATTGCCTTTAAAATCATTAACAGAGAGTGGGAGTATTCATATAAAAGAGGGTTTCGTTGTCAATTCCAAAACAATATTTTTCAGCTGTGGTTCCACTTCAAACGCTACCGGTATCGTAGATAAGTTGTATTCTTACCAGTGACTGTAATTACTCAATTTTTGTGAAGACTTTTAAACAAATGCTATATATCTTGGTTCATATTAAAAGAGAGAGAGAGAGAAGAAGGGGGGAAAAACTTTTTATTATACTCATTCATGATCTCTTTCTCAGAAATATTTTCATTCTGCTATGTTGAAGCATTTACTCAAATTTTGTAAACACTTTCTTCAAGTAAATAATTGTATTTTTGGTTTTTGGCTCATATTTTTGCAAAAATATTTCCATTTTCCTATTTTGCATAAAATTAAAAACCATTTTCTCAAATTTCACACACAGAAAATTTTTCATAATGGTCTTGACATTTTTATGTTCGGTACAAAATGTAATTTTCAGTGGTGAACTGCAATTTCTAGCATTATTCATTTAATTAATGTGTGCTATTATCAACATGCCAGGAATACCAGACAAGGTAAAATATGGTATAAAATATCAATACCATCTAATTCATGCTTAAGTATGTATGACACATATATGTGGTTATAGGTATCTAGGGAGACACGTCTGAACTTTTAAGGGTATTGCCTTTTTTATCATAGTAATAAGGCTTAAAAATCATAGAACACTTCTACAAGAATTATGCTGCTTAATTTAAAACCTGGTAAAATTACAGCAGTAGATCTCCAATAATATGCACATGGGTCGAAGAGTTGTGACTATTAGAGAATTTTGTGGATTATGGATTGTCTTTTTGAGTAGTGTTTATGTTTTCCAAATTCTCATTTTACACTAAATTCAAATTATTTTTTATAAAATAACTAACTGAAACATATATTCAGAATTGTTTAATGCTTAACTATTGTATTTCTTAAGAACAGTTATCTGAAAGGAAAGTAAAGATTCTGTCAGTACAAATGGAAAACAGCTGGAGAGAAATGGATAAGTGATGGGAAAATATTTGAGAATAATAATTAAAAAAAAACTTCAAAAAATACATTTTAACTATTCTACATAAAACAAATTATATACTCAAGTGCAAAATAATTTTTATGCTGTCAAATGACCAAAAAAGCAAATATAAACATTTATTGCCTGAAAGCAAGGTGTTCCCAAAAATGAATTTCTAGCTTGCTAGTACAGTTAGTTTCCATGCATGTGTAACTGGATTGATAGCATAACTAGCAACTGAAATTTTAGATTTATTGAAAAAAAAAAAAAATTCTAGTTCCCTTTTCTTTGCTAGGTTTTTCATTTTTTACATCAGAAATATTTCTGTAAGAGCTAGAGTTAAGAATTCACCTGTGTTCATCATCAGTGTGAATAAATTGTTGCCTGCATTAATACAAGACTTCTCGGCATGTAGTTCATGATCCTATGTGAATTGCAAAAATTGTAGTAAAACTAAAAGTTTCTGAATATGCAACAACTGAAAATTAATTTGAAATCAATTTGCCAATCTGTACATGCCCACATGCTTTCAGATATACAGCTAAATTGCAAGGAAATTCTTTTCATCTCCAGTTTTGAGTATGTTAAAATGTTCATAAATCGTTGTATAGTATGACTACCGTACCTCCTCAACCAGCAGGGTTTTTGCAGGACACTTTTTACTTTGCAAACATACTAATCAACAACTATATTCTAGTATCTTTTAAAAGAAAAGGGTTTGCTGTAAAGTACCTAATAAATTTCTCTTAACAAGTAATTTAAGTCTGTAAGGCCAATGGGTAAAATTATTAAAATTGCACAAAATATAAACATTTTTACTATTACAATCGTAAAATATAGGAAGTTTAAGTAGCAGAGCTAAAATAAAGTTTTATTTGTAAAATTAAAGGTATCAGCAATCTTTCTTGGAATTGAATGTAAAACGTATGGCATTCTGGTTGTTTACTATTTATCGTAATGAAGAAGGTGGTTAGAAATACTGTGTCGAAAGCTACTTTGTAAAAGCTGACGGTATATAATATTTGGTAGTAGTATAAGCTAAAGTTGATTGTAACTAGCATTGTCTTAATTGGAAGAATATGCTCGAATGCTTGCAATTTGAATATAATTTCAATATATTTTTGGCTGCATCCGAATGGGATAACTCATAGTTCTAACTTATGAAATGAGAACAAACCACAGACTTAGTAATTTTTTGTACATAAATTATATTAACTGTTTTGCCCCCAATCTTCTGTCTATTCAAGTGTCGAATAATCACCCTGCCGCTCATGTTAATGTTTCCACCTAATCACATTAATACATGACTTATTGGTTCTCCGGAGTTGCTGAATGAGTTTTCAGTTATCAGAAAGGTGCAATATCGGAGCTTCTGTTTCCTGGAGAACCCATTTTCAGTGAAGTTTTTTGTTCTGAGTATATCACAAAGAAGCGGGAGAAAGTTCAACCTGTCTATATTGCCTTTTAAAGCACTATAAGATCTCAAAATCTGAGCATCTGCAGCCAAAGAAATGCTCTAAAAATTTAAAAGACAAGTTTTTGGGTTGTAAGGAAAGCATGGAAATTCACAGGCAATGTAAACTAGTTTAGGCAAGCATGGAATCAACTGAGCACAAAACAAAATTTAGAAAAGCAGCTGTATGAAAAATAAAACATATCTATAGAAACACACTAAATACAGACATAATTTTGCATCAAAAGTAAGGAAAAAAATTTTTTTAAATGAATAAAGTATGAAAATAATATGCTGAATATAATTTTTGTAGATGCATGCATTTCTACTGAAAATATTTTCAGTTATGGAAAGTAACACAAATATTGTATCAATAGATGTTGGAGCATTTCTGACCACTGACATTCTGCCAGTTATGATGCGAATGATATCAAAGATTGAGAAATTACTACATACACCATTTACTTCCATCATAATTTTGAAGAAATCAGAAAGAGTCGCTGAATTTTTTTTTCTCATGTCCTTTTCTGATATTAGCTGATCTTTTAAATTTAGTTTTAACTGAAGTTTCAGTAACATTAGGTGAAGATTCAATAGGTTTAACCTCAGATTTCCAGATATTGTCAGGTTTGGTAAGCTGAATTTTAAGTACCTTCCTCACAGGAATTGTGGGAGTAGCTTGCGATTCTGCATCTATGCCAACCTTCTTCAGAGCAACTCTATTCTTTCTAAGATTTCTTAATATTAAAGGGATTTTTAGGTCAACTTTTAACCACTTGCGCTAAAAAGACGTGCCACAAACGTCGAAATGCTTTTGTCTCAAACTGCGAGCGACGTGAATACCGCGTCGATAGGCATTTATCACAAAAATGAAAATAACGTGGTACACACGTTGTCTAACAACGAGATTGTTTATTTCTCGAGTTACAGCTCTGGATAGCACTCACAGATGCGCAGCGGCGTAAATGAGACACTTTACCACTTGTTATGTTGTAGCGCATGGCACCGCAACCGTGAAGTTTAGTCGTAGCGCAAGTGGTTAAAATTGGTTTCATGGCCTAATTTGCATTTACAACACTTTACATTTTTAATCCAACTGTCTTCACATTCTGAGCTTCTATGGCTGTTGGCCCACTATCACACTTCGGTAGATACTGTTAGATATGCTGGGACATTGAGCTACACTGCTCTTGATTTGTAGCTATCAATCAGTGTATGGAAGTGCATTGAATTTGTAGCATCATATACTCATTCTATTCCAAACTTATTTACTAACTGCACTTGGAATAGAGGAACTGGAAGGTGTGTTTGAAATATCATACAGCACACTTTAATTACATTTAAACCTCCTGCCATGATTCTTGTTAGAGTACTTCCATTATCTGTGGTGAACCTTTACCTGTCCTTTTATTGTTGGCGTTTCTGTTCTTGCTGCTGTTGTGTATGGTAGTGTTAATAGTATCGACATACATCATTGCAGTCCAGGCTAGGGACAAAATTGGAAAATGGTAATAAATAAAGGATCTAACAGAAAAGTAATTATTTCTTATTATTAGTTATTGAATTATTAGAAATAATTATTAAACTAGCAGCTGCTAATTTTCTGGTAATTTGCTTCGTGTGTGTGTGTGTGGGGGAATTTGAGACAAATGCAAGGGAGCTAGTATATAAAAGTTTACATTCTGTTAGCTTTTTTTCCAGCTGGATGTGCTTCTGTGATTCATTCCACTCATCTGTTTCTATAAAAATTGATCTGGTTGAACTGGACTTGCTGATATCAGCTGTCTGTTTCTGTCAATGGGACACACTTGTTGCTTTCTCCAGGGATGTTCTTTGACTTTTGTTGATCCATCAGTTCACACATCTTCATCATTATTCAGTTCCCGACGGTTTTGGCAAGGGGGCTTAATATCGATTGGCAACTGCTTTCTGCCTGTGATCTTTTGACTGGCTTGTGGGCCCTCTTTGTCAACAGTAGTGTCATTGTTCATGTCTCAGAATGATATTCTCTTGGTTCATAAAGTTGTAGTTGTTTACAAAGCTTTCTGCTACTGTATCTGATTGTATTAGTCTGCTCTTTGGCAGTATTACCCTAGAGTATTTTGTATATTTATTCTTTTCCAGCCCATTGTCTTTCATTGTACAATCATGAGTGAGATCCATATTACTATTAGTAAAAGTAGTAAATCACAAGTCACTGAATAGCATTAAGGGAAGACTAATATTTTTTAACCAACTCCTCAAAGAAAATTGAAAACAGTGGCTAAAATCTCAAATTTGGAAATTAAATACATTAAGCAATTTTTTCTCGTGTGGGAGTCGAACTTTTTTGTTTTACTTTTCAAAATTAGTATAAGCATTTATAAAACATAATTTTAGGGACTGGCAGACCATATAAAAATTTTTATTAAAAATTTAAATTTTTAATAAAAATTTTTAAATTTTTGCAAAACAGATTTAAAAGCCGAAACATGAATATTTCTATTATTTAAAACATTTTCATATTTGGTAGTATATGTCTAAAACTGGAAACAGCTGGTTGCAGAAATAAAGCCCACATGAGGACTTTATGTAACTATTTTTAAAAAAAGCACCTACATGCACGCATCATACATTTTGGACAATTGTAGCACATCTTTATACAGTATGGAGGAGTGGAGGTAAAATTATGTGCTAATCAATCACTTGTGCACACATGTAAAAAGTGTATGTGTGTGTATATATATGATATATAGGAATTTGTAGCTGAGGATGATAGCAATGAAGATTTTTTAATAAAATTCATTTGAAAAAAGGAATGCTACCATCTTTATTCACCCTCATCTGATATGTTAAATTTGAGTCTCTTTGATTTGGGGAAAAGGGAACAAATGTAAGGTATTTATGCATTGAAAATGGGTACTGACATATTCATCTGCTGAAACAAATCCTTTACATGCCAGCATAAATAACAAAAACTGTGAACAAATAAATTAAATTTGTAGCATCATATACTCATTCTATTTCAAACTTATTTACTAACTGCGCTTGGAATACTAACCCACTTGACAGGAATTCCGATGAGGCAGGATGTGCACTATATGTTTTGCTTATATGATATTCAAACATAGGGCATGTTATATTACTGCAAAATAAGGGAACAATAAAAACCCTGTTATAAAAAGAGATTTTATTTACACTTTGACATAATGCATTTTATGATAAACAAGAAGTATATAAACTTACAAATACAAAACAATTTTCATGTAATGTGACTTGCACAGTATGAAATGAAAAAATATAGCAACATGTTATATGCTTCTTATACTTTATAAAGTTTATTGAGTATTTGTTAAGAATATTTTAATAGAAAATAAGTTTAATAAAAAAAAAGGTATATGTAAACTATGAAGTTTATGTTATCAATATCATAGGTAGTTAATATTGAGTTTTATATTTTTTTTAGCAGGTACACACAAATAGCATTAAATGTTAACCATTCCATCTCCCTTCTGTGGGATTTCCGGGGTTTTCTCAAATTTCATGTGCAAAAATTTCTTCTGAATAATATCATACTGATGTTGAAATTTTCAAAAATGAAAAATGCCAAGTACTGTTTTGATAAATGTAATTTTTACGTGTGTTTAAGAAAACAAATTCCTGACCAAACGTTTATCAGAAATGGGAAAAGGAAGAAATAAAACTAAGAGACAAAAATATTAAAGGAGTTTACAGGGTCCATAGTAAACTTTTAAGGTAATTATTTGCATTCAAGTGTGGAGTTACATGAGACTATGAAATGATCTGTCTGTAAACAATCTTGATTACATTAACCCGTTGCACTCCAGACGTGACTAAGAAATTCGTTTGTTATCATTAGTTCCCAGAGCAGTGCAAAAGGTTGTTTATATGGAATTTTAATCAAAATTATAAATCCATAAATTATAAATCATTAATTTATGTCAGCAGTGAATAACAAAGGAATATTAATTTATTAATAGCACATTTGTTTTTAACTAAATCATATTAATACCATGCTTTTAACTAAGTCATCATAAAAACAAATAATTTCATCTAAGTTGTACTGCAATTTCATTATTGCTAGGAAAAAAAAAAACATTACACAGAGCATATCGTAATGAAATTGGGATAAAAGACTTGTCAATTATGTGATTAATAAAAATTTGTAAAGTGACTGCCTTCAGAAAATGTATTAACACATTCCTTTTGTTAGAATTTTGAGAGATGAACAAGGTAGCTGATTCTTCTAGCACCGTATGAATAAAAATATCTTTGCTTATATCTTTATGGAATTAACATGATTTCAAAACTGAAAGCTCTTTAGGGGAGAAAGGGCCCACCAGCGGCCGAGCGGTAAAGACGCTGAACACTGGTAGTTTGGTCTGAGGTTCGAATCCCGCGAACGGGCTGGCTGCATGGGCGTTTTCGTGGTTTTCCCCATGTGTAACGTGTATACGAGCCAGTTTCCCTTAGAAAGTCCTCCACGAAAGGCATCCCTCCCTTTAGGCAGATAGCCCTCGTGTGCTTTGCCATAATTAAATACACCTTTAGGGGAGAAAGTGTGGGTTTGCTTTAGTCTTTGTTTGTATGCCTTAAATTCCTGAAAGGAAGGAATATTAAAAGTTTTTGAAGGAAAGTCCATAAGAATCATTTTCATTTCATAATGAATTTTCACATACTGCACACACCAGATTATAGTGAAGCATGTCCGATCAAATAAAAGTTATTGCTTTTTTACCCGTGGGAAAGAGTTAAGAAAACTTATTGAAGCTAAATCTGCAATGAAGCAAGATAAAAAAAACTGATCAATCGTGATATTGTACAGCACCTTATAATTACTCTGAATCTTCATTAAAAATTCCATGATGAGCAGTAATTAACAGGCTATGAACTGTCAAATATCTGTTGATCAAAGAATTTATGTTTCTGTATGGTTTTCAAAAATTTAAAAGAATTTCTGTGTTATTATTCGTGCATTCCACTCATCACCTTCATGCTCAGCCTACAAATGGCATATCTTAAGACAATAGTCTGTGGAGCCACTTGAATTTCCAAGCCTGTCAAACTCAAGGTGTTTAACTGTATCCATGTTATAAAGTGCATCATTTGCAGCATAGTATATGTAAATCAATTCAGAACTTAATATTATGATACGTAATGGTGAGTATAATCTTAATGCCAGAGTTGGTTTAACCCTTTGATGCGCGCAATATTATTTTTATAATTTTTTTAACTAAAAATTCTAGAAATTGAATATTATGATCCTAGAGACAAATAATATACGAATAAAAAACATCTACTCTTGTCTATTGTTCTGTGGGTGGTGGTCGCACTGTGAAACCACCGCGCGTCTAGGACTTCGAAACTTACTAATGTAGTAGGAAAAAAAAACTTACCCTTTTCCGCACGCGTTTCCAATAAATGACGAAATTTACGGATTTTTAAAAAAATGTATGTAAGAATTGCATTATATATAATTTTTTTACGTTATTTTACAAAGTAAATCATCAGAAAAAATTAAAAATAAACATTTATGTAATTTTTCTGTAGCAGTGAAAATATAAGTACCTACATAAGGACATTTGGATAGATGGATTAAAAAACTCAATAAAATAAAGATAAAAAAGAACTCAGTGGTTTTTTTTTTTTTTTAAATTTCAAATAAATTTTTTTGTGTGACACTGTTCAAAGCATGTTTTGTCTCTTTGGTACATGCATAGACCCACATTGCACGTTTCGCACATACATCTTGCTCTATGAGGTTTCTTCCTTGTGCTACAAAATGTACACTGCGTGGATTTAAATTTCACTGGTATATGTCCAGTGTTATTTAGTTTCTTTTCATCTGGCACATGAAATTTGTGGTTTTTTTATGTTAATGGGGGGGGGGCTTGGTCTTTTTGGCTTTGCATGGATCGTTCATTTCCCATTCATACTTATTTTATTCGTATTTCGTCTCAAAATATTCAGAAAATATTTTTAAATAAAACTTACGCAATTTCTATTTTTAATTATAGCAAAGTATATTTACATTAAATTTAAACTACAGGAAATAATTTATAAAATCACAATACTAGCTTGGGGAGCAAGTGTGTTGATGTCAGAGAAAAGTATTTGGGAAAGAAAGACCTTTTTACTGGGCAGGTGCATGTATTGTTTAGTAATAAAATAACTCTGTGGTTTCAAAGCCCTTTATCTATATCCGGGAAAAAATAAACATTCCTTTTTGAAAAGCAAGCGAATGCCATTGAGAAGGAAATGCCAGTGGTTTCAAGGCGCAACCACCAAGCCTCTGGAAGATTGTAAGCATTGTGACACAATGCTCTAGTGGCGCAGTGGTCGCTCCCTGGAACCAGATAGCAAATGCCATACATATAGAGTTTTTTTTTATATATGCAGTTTAATTACTCCAATTTTTTATTGTTTATGATAGAAATTATGATGTGTGATGACTAACTTTTGAAATTTAAAGTTTTTTATATTAATAAAAGGAAGTTATTTTGTCTCATCGAAAACGAATTTTAAAAGGCATCCGATCTGAAGTATTAATACCTAAAACATATATGATTCTACAGTCATTTTGTGTTATTTAGATGTAAAAGATCACTAATCAATTCATTTTCACTCAAAAATTTCGGAAAAAAAGAGGAGAAAAAAATTCGGAAAATGGTGGTTTCAGGTCGGGATCACCACGCATCAAAGGGTTAAGTGTTCCACGTTTGACTGGCAAGAACCATTTTCAACACATTTCAGAATCTTGAGCAGAACAACAACGAATTAACTTGCCTACAATCTGGTGAGCCTAGAAGTACGATGATATTCGAATAAGAATAAAAATTCTTTCTTCAAGTGTGTCTGTACCATTACAGTATTGAACACAAAGGTGAAGGCACATTGATTAATACCTCAGGGCAAATGCCTAACTTTAACCAAGATGATGGAAATGCCATCAGATATAGCAGAAATTTGTTTATAATCATGTTTATATAAGAAGAGTGGATTGTAATTGATTTATATTCAATATGTGACTAGTGATATCACAAGTTGAATATATGAATAATGATTATGATAACTAGATGATGCTGTACGATTTTGCATTTGACAGTTTTAATTTATTCCCTTAGTTGCAAGTTAGATTTACTACTCTCTTAATTTTCCATTAGATAGCATTGCAGTCTCTTTCATTTGATCAGGCATTTCCATTTTATTAGATACAACTAATGTGTACAGTATGAGAACTCTTTGTTTCAAAACAAATGCTCTTTTTGAATTTTACTTATGACTTTAAAAGTTTTATTTAAAATAAGCACAGTAATTTTATTTGAAGCTTGGATTTCTAAGTTCATTTTACTTTTATAAGATGTCATTTCACGGCAAAATATAGATCAATGTTAGTTATTTTGGTTGGTTGGATATTAATCTTCTGCATTGCACTCTGTTATCCTGTCTGCTCCATGAAAAACTGATGGAAAATTTTTTTATGAGCTTGATGCAATGTTCATTGATAAAGTATCTCTTGTTCAGTTTAACACTGCAGTTCTAAAAACACAACAGCAATCACACATTTTATGTCTGTTCTTTCTTAGATCTTTATGAATATCGGAAACAAATTTTTTTAAACTTTGAGCAATAGTTGTGTTTCAAGAATATGGCATTGTTCCCATGCTTCAAAGTCATTGCTAGTAAAAGGGCCACCTACTTCACAATATCTACATACCTTTTTTTTGGTGATGTTGAAGAGGTATGTTGTAAGCTTGATCCTTCCTCCAGGTCTTGCCTAAAACATTGACTGTTTTTTCTACAGCTCTTAGGGCCTGCTCTGTTTTCGCTTTGAAGACCAAAGCTTGCATGGCTGCTATGTGATGACTTGGTTAGTGATGCAGGAGGGCTGTCTTCTACATCAGTTGAAGCAGAATTTTCATCAGAATGGGCATCCTCTTCTTGCTCCAGAACGATAGAATTGCGATGATTGAAACCTATGTCAATACCAAATTTTTCTTTCTTAATATTGTTTTGCATTTCTCGTCCAACTTCAGTTCGAGGTATTGACTTCGGAGTTCCCGTATCCAGAGATAAACTCCTTTTATCTTTGCCTATTCCATCTGGAGAATGTATTTGCATATTTGAGAGGAAATATTTAAATCCTTCTATTGTAGGATAAGTTGAATTTATGGAAACTGTGTTTCGACTGCCATTCAGTCCACAAGGGACATCAAGAGATAAACTTCTTCTGTCTTTGCAGAAATCTGATTTGTCCATGGACTCTTTTTCAGGTAAATCTAAATGTTCCAATTTATCACCGTTATCTGGTGAAAATCTTGAAATTTTAGCATTACATAAATTTCTCACATTGCTGCCAAATTGTTCATTCTGAAAGGGAGCTTTAAATAATTGTTTATCGAAATGTGGGGGTCTCACATTTATATGTGATCCAATTTGCCCATTTCTGAAAATTTCCTTACCATGAACTGACCAAATTCTAGGGCTCTCACATTGTCCCTTTACACATATTTCTCCATCCTGTTGATTCCACATCTGATTATTATTTTTGGCATTCTTCTTAGAATTCCTATGCAGCTTACTTTCTTGTTTCTTCCAGCCTTGAATGCGAGCATTTCTGTCGTTCTGATAGCTTGCTTCATAATTTTTGTGCCGTCTGAGACTACTGGTATCCCGAGAGCTTTTGTGATTTTCCTGTTTACGTTCTTTCCTGAAAAAAAATAAATAAATAAATAAATAAATAGCAGTTTATAATCTTGTTACCTTTATCACATGAAATCACTCTTTTAATAGTCTTATTAAATGCTTGATGATAATATACATTTTAATGATAAAATATATGTATACATGAGAGCTTCATTGTGATTTAAAAGAATTTACATGAAGAATAATTTATGTATTATTGATATTTGTTATTCAAATATCATGGATTGAAATGTAGTTACATGTAGTCAAAAGTCTTTAATCCGGACTCGTCGGGACTTCGGCGATTCCGAATTATCGTTTTTTCCGGATTATAGATCATCAATGTAAATCTGGTAAGATGGCATGCAGACATTATAAAATTAAAAATATGAAACCATAATTTATGAAATAAAGAGCAATTATGATCTAAAGGGTATCAAAATTTAGAAAAAAAAGCTTAATATTTATTTGTTTACTTTATTACTTTATTACACATTTCTTTCAATGCGCTTTCGCTTTGTAGATCCTTTGGCAGCTTCAGAATCGGAAATTCTTTTTGACATAATCGAAAGTTCAAGCTTACTTTTATAAAATTGCTCTAACAGTCTGCAAAAAATAATAAGCCGGATCCAATTAGAAGATTAAGGAAGAATGCAATCTGCATCATTAACTTAGCTAATTAGATAATTTTAGCTTAGCTTATATCGTCCGTTATACATTAAACACGCATGCGTAAACGTATTGTGCGCATGCGTCAAAGCATTATGTGTTGACGCATGCGCAGAAAGTTTGTAGCTTTGAGGTCCGGATTATAGATCATTCTGGATTATGGACATCCAGATTAAAGACTTTTGACTGTATTTAGTTTTATTGAAAATAAAAGTCATTATCATGTATAAATTTTACTACTGTTTAGTTCCTGGTGTCTATAAGAAAGAATGCATTTTGAGAAACAGATGATTTTTGATAAAATGTTTTGTCAAAGAATCTCAAAATCAGCTCTTGAAGAAACTTTTAGATTTCTGTAAATCATATTTTTTTGTTTTGTAAATAAATTTATGCAAGGTACTAGTTAGTGGCATCTTTCTGCCTTTTGCAAAATTCTAGTGGACTTATCTATTAAAATCTCTCTATTTGTAACATTTGTGAAAAAGCTTTAAAAGAAATTAGGCTACATAAAAGGATGGACTACCACAGCTAATTTTTCCATAATGTGACATCCATCGAAGAACTTACTTCAGCGATTATAACAATAAGCTTATGTAGGTTACTATTCTCATTCAGTCTTACTTTTTAATTTGCTAATATCAATCATAAATTAGTTTTTGTTTCAAACAATGATCTGTATTCCTGGAGGTTAGTTTATGTTATTTGCCACAAATTATACCATAAAATGCAAAATATTAAATATTTTTAAGGTATTATCACCTTTGCTCACTGGTAGCAACCCCGACTAGTAATTGAAAAATTCATAGCACAAATCCTGGTGTGGAAAGAGTGGATTATTCATGTTTCCTACTTAAAAAAAGGAAAAGCCATGTATAAATATTTAATTTGCAAGATTTAAGCTGGCACCCAGATGGTATAGTAGTTAGGGGAGCCGACTGCAATACCTAAGGGCACGGGCTTGAATCCTGAAGAAGGCATGGATGTAACTGTTCATCCCTTTATAGGAGGCAAAGGTTGCCCACCTATTAGGTGCCTTCATAATAAAGTGACCACCACTTCTGGCCTTAGTTGTGGGCAATCTGAATTCGACCCAGGGTGGATAAAAAAAAACTAAGCTGTAATTTAAAGACAAATTGTTAATGCATAAAATTTACTTAGCAATAGAAAACAATAGATACATTTAACGGTATAGTGGTTAAGGGAGCCAACTGTGATACTAAAGGGCATGGGTTTGAATCTTGGAAATGGCATGGATGTAACTGTTCATCCCTTCATAGGAGGTAAAGGTGGCACACCTATTAGGTGCCTCCATAATAAAGTGACCACCACTTCTGGCCTTAGTTGTGGCCAAGCCGAAGTCGACTAAGGACCCACCATTGGGGTAAAAAAAAAAAACTAAGCTAAAATTGTGAAAGTTTTGTAATGTTTATTCATCAATAGAAAACATTAGATATATTTAATTGTAGTATTGTTATTTGAATTTATCAAATGCTAGGAGATTTTTAATGTTAAGAGAAGGATTATTTTGAATCTCATTGCATTTTACAAATGTGTGTAAGTTTCCATTTAATAGTTTAAAGGTGGAAAATGTTTTCTTCACTTAATTGTAAAACTATTCTTTCTATTACGCCAGAGCATTATTTCAACACAAAAATATATGTTTTCACCTTTATAAATTATTTACACACATAGATTGCAAAGAGAACAGTTTTTAATTTGCTTTCCTTAGAGAAATAAAATCAGTATTACTTGCACTCCTAATAGCATTATTTATAGTCCTTCCTCATGATATTATCTGCAGTCCTATGTTAATAAAGCAATGAGTGATTTGAATATATAGGAATTTTATGGTAGTTATAATAACAAGTACTGTTTTTATTGAGAAGTGCAATAATTATCAGAAATAACGTTTTTATTAGAAGCATATGCTTAGTTCATAGCAGAGTAACTGCAATCAGTGTGTCATTTTACCATGCATAATACTGAAGATTAATGCAAGATTTGAAGTAGGATTTTTAGACAAAAACTTTAGCACTAAAATCTGCCCTTGAATTTATTAAATTTGAAGAATTTGCTCTAAGTGGTTTAATTTTTTAAAAACTAAAATTAAAATAATTTCAACTAAAATTTACTAATTGAAAACAAAAAATGTCATTGCAAAATTTAAAATTAGGCAAAAAAGAGCAACCTTAGATAGATTTTGAATGTAAAAACTCCATCAGTTTCAAAGGCAAAGAAACTTATGTAATTCTTCTCTAGAAGCAAAGTTTTTTGCAAAATTGCCTAGCTTTTTTGTAATTTTATTACGTATCTAAATGCCTAATTTTAATTATTTTTTGCCGAATTTTAAAACTGAGTATTCTTATTAGGAGTACTCACTAATAAATGGAATTTGTACTAAGTAATTATGGGAAAACTGATTCTTAAGCAGAATTTAAAAACTACTTTTGCTGAGTTTTGGTTATTCAATGAAGTCTGCAATGTCAAGAGCACTTAAATTTCACCTGTTAAAGAGGCTGCTATTGAATGCTACCGACCCATAATCTTCATTGCTGTCATTCCTTGCTGCAGTGTTAATAGTGGAAACAGGATTTTTTCCTCCTTGTGAGTTTGTAGAGAAACTCACAGTTCCCGGTGGCATGATTCCACGGTGCTTCTTTAACTTTCCTGTTTTCAGCAGGTAAAACCAGGCGTTTCTTGCTTCTGGGTACAAAAGGCACCTCACCAAAAATATTAGAAAACCTTGCAGAGAGTTGGAAATGCAAAAGAAGTACTGGAAAATTATTTTTACATGACCAAATGCCATCGTTCCAAATACCCAAGTCACTCCAAGAAGAACCATGACTGTGAAAGCTCCACGAACTTGGGCTGCTGTAACCACTTGATGATTATTTGATGTCTTTGTAGTTAACCGTGGTGTAAATATAACCCGCGAGACGAGTATGAAAACTGTAAAATTGACTGCCAGTAGAATACAAGAGGGGGCCAGAAATGCACAATAATAAATCCATGGGTTTCGAGGAGACAGCATACAACTGAAAAGGAAAAAAGTAACATTTTTTATTGTTTGCAATCTTAATGCTGTATATAAAGAAAGAAAAGAACTAAATAAATGAAAGAGGAAGCATTGTTCATTTCACTAGGTACTAACATTAGAAGCTTTTTTGATTCTGTAAGAATATATAAATTATCTCCCTCAAAATTCATGTAGTGATAAAGTACAATCTCATACAATAACTGCTAAGGATGAGCTAGTAAGTAATTCTAATTACATAAGGTAGGAAATGAAAAAAGGTACAAATGCTGAGGGAGAAAGCGAGCTAATTGCTCTACAGCGCTTCTTTGACCTCTGTAGGTCTATGCCCTAATTTTTAATTGTTAAATGTGGTATTTTCAATAGTTTCTGAGATCTTCGTTTTGAATGAACTGCAACAAATCAAAAGTTATTTATAATCTGTGTAAGGATACGGTTTTACACAACTTCAACCTTAAAACTTGTTTTGAAACAAAAAGCCCAGACAGGATATGCTTATCTGAAAATAGGATGCAATGGTCTTAAAAATGAACAACATTTTATCTTTCAATTATATTGTATTTTGAAAAATTAGAACACAGAGCTTAAAATTAGGCAACAGAAATTTCTAAATAGTACGTAGACGTAAGTGATTCAACAGTACAGGATAATAAACATACTGGGTACCAGAACTTTACACTTGAGCAAAGGTGGCAAACACTTTTAACCAGGGGCCAAAAGTGTCTTTTTTTAGTGTATGAGACAATGGTGCTTGTATGATGATCTTTTGATGTGCTGGTTGCCAGGACATGATAGAGATTTCGTGCAGTAGAAATGTTTTAGACTAATTAAAATTTAAAATAGTATTTTATACATTTCATTTCCTATTTTTCATTTTAAATAAGCCGCAGACAGTGAGCTGAGGGTTACGACGACCCTGCTTGCGGACCAGCCAATGAAATATAAAATGTACACGTAAATTTTGAGGAACATGAAACAAAATAATAATAATATTAATAAAAGTCATTGATAATTAATCAATTTTTTAAATAAATTTACAGCTTTGCATACATTTTTATTACTATATTATAAAAACAGTTATTAAGTAATATGTACTTTATATGAGACGTAATCTCGAATGTTCGTTTGTGATTATTTTTTCCATGTTAGGTTTCAATTCACTCGTAGCCATCCTTAGTCACGAATGTAAATTTTCTTGAGTAATTTGGGATGCATATTTATTTTTCATGTATTTCACTAACAAAAATGATCTTTCAGATAAATTTGTTGATCCAAAGAAAACTGAATTTTATTTACCTAATTCAGAGAATTTCTGAATTTATCAGCATTTATGGGATCGTAAGAAACCCTAGCTTGGATGAAACTTTTCCTTTAACAAATAATACAACTGCAAATCAGTCAGTTCAAACTGAATCTGAATTGGAAAATCCTGCACATTAAAATTAAGTGGCATGTTTCTTAATGACAAATGTTATTTCAGTTTTTTTAAAGTCTTTAAATCTTCTGCGAAATCAACTTGTGTGCCATTTTTCTTTCCATACTTAAAAAATAATATCTCGATTTTTCTTGTTGTAACTATAATGTTGGAAAGTGATTTAACTATTTCTCCTTTAAACTTTCAACAAATAGAATTTTTTCACAAACATCCTGATTTTTGAGTACATGAATATTAAAAGTATTATTTTCTTGCTTGCAGGTCAATGTTTAGTTCACTCAAATAAATTAATATTTTATCTGAAAAGGAGAATAATTTAGCCATTCCTCATTATGCAATTCAGGAAAGTCATTCATTTTTCTTTAATCGACAAGAAAATTACGATTTCATTAAACAATTAAATCTCTTCAAAACCTCTCCGACGCTAAGGCATCTATCTCATGCCTGTAAATTACGCCATTTTGTAAAATTCACTTCCAATATTTTTTAGGAATTCAATAAACTGCTAATAATTTAGGGCTCATCCTTGGAAGAAATTCGCTACTTTTGTTACAAAATTAATGTCATGACCCAGGTTTAAAACTTTTTTAAAAAGCCGATAGTTACCGATCACCTATATTTTAAAATTGTTCCGAAAGTATTAGAGAAACACTGGTAGTTAATAGTTTCAACTAGTACAGAAACACTGGTAGTTCAACCTAGATACAGTTCAAAGTGACTGGCTATAGTATAGCTATATGATGCTTTCAAGATTTTCCTCATGGTGTGACAGACTTCGAACACTTAGACAGATTACTAACCAGTTATATACATCATGTGAGGGATTGTTGGGATATATATATCAAAGTATTTATATTGTCAAGCAAGGCCAGAGTTGCATCTTACATTTGTAATTGTTTTATTACAGTCCACTACTGAAAGAAAAATCGGGTTAATTTTTGAAAAAAATTTCCAAGAGAAAAAATAAGTCTCTAGCTCAAGGCCAGGAATTTTGAAGCACTTATAAAGGTAGTCAGCAGGTATTTTTAGTAGGCATAGCTGTGTCATCTGGGCAATTTAAATGTGATTCTGTGCATCTCTGTGTCATCTGTATCTTACTAGTTTTTAACCTTAGGGTTACTTGTAAGACCGGATTGGCTTCTGGAAATCTAAATGTCCAGAAGTTTGATATTATTCAGAATTTCAGATTGATTAAATTCTTATCACATATAATTTTTAAAAATTTTTGGAGTTTTGCTATTACTAGAACCAGACGTTCCTGTTTTAAATTTATATTATTCATATTCCTTGATTACAGTTAATAATTGACTTGAAACACTTTCTTATCTTGCAAGATGCAAAGATGTAGGCTTATTTTTGCTTAGTTTCTATGACCCATGAGAAGTTAGTAAGAATTTAAATTTATGCACCCATGTCTCCTTTTATTGAGTTGTTAAGCTCATGGTGATAACTCATTGATGAGATACTGATACTGTGCTTGAGATAAGTAGAAAGCAATATTCTATATAACATAATAGATGTAATCATCTTTTGCATCATTATCTCTGCAGGTTTGCTAGTTTCCAATGGTATTTTACAGAATATTTTTATTAATGCTGTCATAATTGAGACTTTTGGTACAAGTAGACAGATAACTAGTTTAATTTTGTTAGAATACAGATGTTTTTTAAAATGCACAATCATTTTCAATTTTTAAAGCGAAGCTGTTGTTCTAGACAATCCACTAAACTTCAGTTCCCTTGATTTCGTTTAGGCTTTCAAGAAGAGAATTTTTTAGAATTTCTTTGCTTGCAGAGCATGTTATTATTATTGGAAAAGTAATCAATAAGCTTAAATTTTAGAAAAGCTTTGCCTGTTGATCCTCTGTTGAGATTTTAATACTTGAATTTCTAGGTTTAATTGCTTTTTCAAAAATAAATTTCTATAATGTAATAGTTTGCATGTCATATTAATATAGCTAGTAGCACATCTATGACAAAAATGACTTAAAATTTGTAACGAATGCCTTTAGAGCTCTGGTAGATGAAATCATCCAAAGTCTAATATGAAACATGAAAATAAATGCACATGATACAGACATTAAGATAAATGTGCATTGGATTATAATACAATAAGATCTTTACAAGCGAAGAAACATCCATATGAACCATTTTCATATTTTCTCAGCATGGAAAAATTAATAATAGCACAATGTTGTTCCGCAGTAGCACAGTGCTAACATTATGAAATGCAAAGACAAATGCAATGTCTAATGATACAGTTTTGCATGTATGATATGTTAGTCAACAATTCGCTCACCCTGCGTAAGATCTTATTTTTAAATGAAATTAAAATAATTAAGTTGGTACTATTTTGTCTGAAGGAAGGAGATAACTGGGACTGTACGCATCTTGTCTAGAGTTGTAATAAGATTTATTGCTTCTAAAATTGAAAACTCGTGGCATTATCCAATAATGCGTAATTAAACATATAATTGCAAGTGTAGTGTCACCGCCAAATTCTTTTCCACTTACTGATTTAGCGATGCAACAACAACTGAAGTATGTTCGAGTTGTTCTGTCGGTAGCGTTTCTTGCAGAAAAATAGTATAGGGGAATGCTTTTAGCTAAAAAAAATTGGAATTCGTTAATTTCACAAGACAAGTCATTAAAATTAACCAAGAGGATAAAGAAGATGGCAGTGATCTAATTATGAAATGGATCAAAAGTTAGTTTTCTCTTCAAAGAAACACAAATAAAGCACATTTTATCTACTACATTAGATGTTTCAAATAGATTTAAAATCACACTTACAATTCTAAATCATCATAGTATGAATCAAGACCAAAAGAAGCTGTTAAAGCTACTATTATGAGTGGTCCACCTGAAAATTTAAAACAAATTTTAAGCATTTATTTATGTTCATTATTTCGTACATAAGTTAATTAAATAATAAGCTTTGCATATTAACGAAAATACCTTCTGTGTTACTTTTTAGTTTTTGCTTTTCACTGCTTATACACTGAAGAACCAAAAGACAATAACAACTTATCATCCATAGCCTATAATCATAACCAAGTTTAAAATCTAATAATCTGCAGTCACTTTTGATTTAAATAAAGTAGAAATGAGTACCGCTTATTTTAATTTCTATATAAAGTCATGGGCAATCATATTGATGTACAAAAATAGAATCATGCAGTTAAACTAAAATTTTACTGCCATAATAATACAGATGGATGTTACACTTAATTTCAAAAGCTGCAGAACATTTACAAAGAGTTTTATAGTTAGCAGGCTTGTAAGCTTCAGTAATACCTCAGGCTGCGTAGTTTCAATGGTATATCCTGCAGTTTATCCATAAATGATGTGGTTATTCATACTTTTTTGTTTTTCAAAATTAAGGTAAACAAAGTTCTTTTTTAATCCAAAGTATATATTTTTTCATAGTTTGCTAGATTTTAACACTAGTTACGATGGTTTTTGTTCCATTAGAATTCCACTTTTGATAAAACTTCACAGGGAATCAAAATTACATTTGTAGTTACTATTTTAAAATATTTAAACTAAGGCCTAGTTAAATTTCACTTTTTTTATTTTTATTTTTTTTTTTTTCACTACCCATGAAAGCAAAAAATTTTATTAAATATATCTAGTAACAGAAGCATCCAATAGTCCATGTACAATTTTGCTTAGTATATCTCAAAAAATGGACGAAAATATAGAGCAAAAATATCAATATTTAAAAATGTAGCAGCAAATTTTTAAACATTTTATTTAAATAAGCAAATAATAACAATTTCTTCAATTTTCACTAAAACTTTGAAAATGCAAAAAAGTGTTGGAAGTGTACTCTGTCCTTTTCAGTGAGGGGAAATGTGTCTTGTATAGTGAGGTTGATAACTCGATAATTATCCGATTTGCAAAATTATGCAGTATTCTCCTTAAGAGCAGGGTTACCTTCTTGAAGAATTAAGGAAACTGATTGTAATTCACAATATGTATTGAGAACTCAAAGTCTCCCATTCAGGTACACCTAAAATTAGTTTCACTCATGAAATTGAACCACGCATTTCGAAACTCAGAATTTGCACTGCATACTTAACTTTTGGAAAGCAATGTATCTGTCTATATGACGAGGGTTATGATCAGAGTAATGAAATTTATAAGCCTTTGCTATTAAATTTTCCTTAGCTATATTATACCATAGTTTTAGGTTCCACTGATTTGGAGTTCAAATGTTCTTTGAAAGAACGGGATGAATTATTTTTCCGTTAATGAACTGATAAAATGTTTTCCCCTTCCATACTCAATTTTCAAAACCACCTGATGAGATAAACAAAAGAATTTTGAATTTTTTGCTTTTCCAATGTGTGCACAGACATTTTATGAAATGCTGTAGTTCAATTCTCGAAGATTACGGTTTACAGCTGTTTGAAAAATATGAGGCTGTTAATATTCTCTGTATCATTTCCTGATAACCTGTTTCTAAGATTTAAATATATTTTCAGGATAAATATAACCCTTTTTGAAAGATGCCAGAAGACAAATTCTCTGTAATCTATGAGTAAAAATTTTCAAATAATTCTTACCCCAAGCAAAGAAGCATCTTTTAAGAAGGAAATGTGTCTCTGATGAGGCGAAAACATGAACCAGAAGTTGGTACATATTTATAGCTTCAACGCACATCCACGTAAGAGAAGTCAGGACGAAGTAATGAAGAAACAAACCCACAGCAGCACACGCATTTCCGCCATTTGCAGGCTCAGCTGCTCCAGTCAAAAATATCGCATTCATCATAAGCAAAGAGAAACACAAGTTCAACAAAATCTTTCCCGGGTGGTCTCTGTTCAAGCACCTGAAATTTGCATTAAGTATTAAATTTCTGAACTGAAAACTATAGCATGCTCTAAAAGGGAATAAAATTTGATTAAGAATGAAATTTATGAAAATGAGTGCAAAGTGTGGAAAATACTTTTTTCAGCTTTTGCCACTACCTGTTTTTATAGCATCTGGAATATACAATATCGGACGCATTTTCGTATTAACATGTGTATGCTAATATGAAATATGTATTCTTGTTTGAGCTCTTTTTCTCACATATTTGAATATACTGAAGAAGGGGTATTCAGATGGATTGTATGCATATTGTTCCTGAAATTATAGATAAACAGCAAACTCTGAAAGTGGAATAATTAGGAGTATTCACATTTACATTGATGGTTAAAAGGCAAGCTTGCGACCTGCGCTGGAGAGTTAATCAAAAACTTTGTTCAGTATAAGCCAATGGGTAGAAAACAAGAGGTTCTGAGCACAAGTCGCAAACCATTCCTGGATAGAAGAAAGCGGGTAGAATTGGCAGTCAGATAGGCAGTGATGCATTAAGCATAATCTGATACTGATGATGATGCCTTAAGAATAACAGGCTGCACATTATATATTTATACTTCTTAGATATGCAAAGGGCTTTCTGCTACAAATAGGCTTAAATAATTCTGTTTCACTATTAATTAATACTACATTATTAACTATTCATAATAAGGTTGCATCATGCATATAAGAGAGATTAGTTATGAAATAGCATTATTGCTTAGGATTAAGCAAACTGATAATGCATTGAGTTTGGAAAATATGACTGTTTGTTAAGTGAGGATTGCTCAGAAGTAGAGAAATTTGAAGACAAATATTTTGCTATTAAAGCACTTTAGCTATAAACATAAGATACATCTACAAGAAGTTTTTGCACTACTTAAAAATTGATCTAAAGCTTCCGGGATTAAATACCAATAACCTATTATCTCGAAACTATCAAGACCGGCCTTCATTTAAGGATTTGTTTGTATCATCAATTCATGATAACAAATCACTACCTAATTTTAAATCTTGTAAATAAATAAATTATAAAAATTTTTTTATCTTAGAGGTGTGCTGCTTGAAGATGCAGTGAAAATAGTTAAGCACATTCCTGTTTCAGAAATTACATAGGAAAATCCTTGAAATTAGCTGTCTAAGAGGTATTATGACAAAAAAACAAATAGTCATTTAACAGTTAAATACCTTCTTAGACCAGCAATAATTAATAATAAATAATAATTCATAATAAGACAACAATAATTCAAGCCAATCTTTTAAGTTAAGGTAGCTGGCTGATATTTCTAATGAGGTAATTTGTGTTTTGGATTCGCATATATTTATAAAATAGATAAGTGGCTAATTTTTATTTTCTTACAAAAGGCTGACCCTGATATTCATTATTTATATTCTCAAAAAGTAAATGGTGACTTTCTACATCTGATAGTTTCCTGAAAATTTTAATTAATATATGTGCTTGATTATAAATTTGTAATTTTGAACACAAAAAGAGAACTTAACCAGAGTGTTTCTAAAATTGTTTCTAGGTCAAGTGTAATGGGAATCGAAGCTTTGAATCTGCTTTTTATCAGTGAAAAAAAAAAGTAAAATATAAATTGTGGGCTAGTACTTACTCCTTGAACAAATGTGCAAAATTTAAGGAATTATCTGTAGTATCAGAAACATAGTGAAAAATATACTTTGTGATTTAACTGCTTTAGTGATAATCATTATATTGGTGTTACGCTTTTTAAATTTAATTGCTATTTGCTGTCGAAAACATAATACATTACTTCATGAGAATACTAAATCAGCTTTGGTTCATAAAGGATCAAAGGAATATCTCAAATTTTAGTGATTTTAACTCTAATAAAGCATGTTATTGTGCTGAAAAGAAACAGAAAGTAGCATTGCTTCCCATATCAATCATTCTAATGTTATATTTACTTGGAAAAAAGCATAGTTATTCTGTTCTCCTGGATAGTGGTTTCGAATCTGATTTTATTTTGGGGTCTTGTGCATAAAGGTTGGCGCTGAAAAGAATTAATATCCGATTTACTGTTAAGGGTTTAGCATTCAGACATTCTAGTACTACTAAAAGGCATGGTCAAACTAAACTGTCCGTGACTTCAAAATTCAGTTCTAAGAGGGAATTTGCAATTGAAGCTTACTTGTTAAATAAACTGACATCTCCCCCTTCCATCCAGTAAAAATGATTGTAATGCTGTGCTATTCATAGATTCTATTCTTTTAGCTGATCCTCAGTTCCATAAGAGAAAGAATTCCTTTTCGTTCTAGATGTCGGAAATGAATTGAAAGATTCAATAACGACATAAAATACGTATTTCGATTTCATTCCTTCAGGAAATAATGAAAATGCATTTTATGGTAATGAGGCGGCAGTTACATTACATAGCCTTTATGCTGAGTTAAACATTAATTTCTTCAAAGAGCTGCAGTGACTAACAGAAAGGAATTTCAAAGCACTAATTACCAGGTGGAATTCTGACTACAGATTCGCTTCTATTTCGAGGCTCCATTGAAAACCTGGGAGATAAAGAAGAAGCGGTGATTTCACGTTTACTTGCCACACAGCGCAAATTTAAGCAAAATCTTAGCTCGGAGAAAGGTTGAAAAGAATTATGTCTGAATATGAAGACTGAGTCATATGAGTCTAGTTAAACGACAAACAAGTGTACCTGAAAGTACGTATTGTCTCTTCCTTATTATTCTGTGCTTGAACCAGATAGCGCTGCTACAAAATTGTGTATAATGTCCGATGTCTTGTGTAAGTCTACCAGGAGTAAATCTGGATTTTATATTATTCGTAGGTCCGAGTATTCAGTGTGATGTAGTTTTGATATTTACAAGTTTCAGAAGACGTGCTGTAGATGCTATGACATTGCCAAAATGTACAGGCATATTCTTGTACCTGGAGAAGATAAAAACTTCCAAAGAATTGTTTGGCATAACAGCTCAAAGGAAAGTGTACGAGGGTATCGATTAAACACGTAACTGATGCTGTGGTTCCTTCTTCATTCCTAGCAAACAAGATGATTGAAAAAATAGCAACGGGCTTTGAAAATGGACTTGTTGCGTATCCCAAGGATAATACAAAACTGCTGAAGAGACTGATATTTCTTTGAAAGTTATCCGATGTACTGGAAGCTAGAGGTTTTAAACTAAGAGAAGAGTCTATCGATTGCCTTTATTTGAGCCAATGATTTTTCAAACTCTAAAACTGGTTCATCCGACTTGCAACTTATGCTTAATAAAAGTTCTAAGGTATTGGGATTACACTGGGATTCAGAATCAGATGCATTTGTATGTAAGACTTCCTTGACTGCAGAAACAAAATCTTACAAAGCGTAAAAGGTTATCGCAATAATCCAAGACTTTTAAAACGTCTGGGGGGGGATTTCTATCACCGGGCTACGATAGGTGTGGAGATCACGTATCAACAGCTTTGGATTTCTAATACTGATTGAGATGATTCGATTCCTAACAGTATTGCTGAAAAGCGGATTTAGCTTCAAAGAAAATTTCAAGCTGATGAATCTTTTAAAACTGCTAGATGTATTAACGAAGAGAACATGCAGTTAAATGCATCAGTTTGAGATGCTTCAGATATTGCATATGCAACAGCGGAACGGCAAGAGCTTGAAGATGAGGTCAGAGTAAATAATAGTATCTTAGCTAAGAAAACCAGGACTGCTCCTCTTAAGCCCTTATCTGTTACTAGATTGGTGCTAAGAGCAGCTCGTTTACTGTCAAAGCATATTAGTTCCTTCCAGAATATTTCGAATAACTTAAATTTGAAATCTTAGCAAGGACTGATTCTAATGTTGTAATAGCATTGCTTATACAGTCTATGGGTTCTTTTGGGTAGCATAAACTGTAGACGCTATGTAGAAGACGAAGTAGCGAATATTCGCTATGTCTCTTGAGACATACTGTAGAGGAAAGGTTTAAAATAACCTTTTTATTTAAAACTAAATTAAAACAAATGCACGCACTTGGTGCTCACAAATCACCACCACTTGTGGCTAACGTAAATTTAACAGAAAATAAGAATGTAACAAATCACAAATAAGTTAAGATGTCTAACGACTGGTTCCTTAGCTTAACTAAACGCTAAATCGTCTGCACACGGCAAAGTCGAGCTTAGAAATATCTGTAAAAGCTGAAAGGTGTCTCAAACAACGAGATAGTATACTGGTAGAGAGCGTATTGCAACCTTCAACCTGTTCCAACATTAGTGTCACGTGACTGCTGCGCGAAATCCGAAAGTCTGGAAATACTTTACATTGCTTTCTATGGGACGAAAGACTGCTGCTCTGCTTGGTCACATAAAATTTAAGTAAAAATGGTTATTCGCTGCAGCGCCTACGGATGAAAAGAAAGTTTCGTGAAAGGAGGACTTGTAACCTTTCATAGGTAAGTTAAAACTGCATGATTTATTATTTTATTTTCAGTATTTTTTGTCATTTTACTATCTCTGTTGGATTGGTTGGAAAGTTTCAGCCATATTGTATAAGAAAATTGCCGCCGTATATGACATTTTGAGCATGTATTATTAGCATCAAAATGTATTAAATACTGTGACACTATTTACTGGAATCACCCTTTACAAATAATTGAATTTTATATGTTTTTTTCCGTGTATTCCGTTGAAATAGAAAGCTGCGCCAATTGGCGTTAACCTTTTTTCGCTAAGTCGTACGCATTTTGATTTCATAAACAATTACTGCCTGCGATAAAAAAAAAAAGAAAAATGCTATTATTAGCATTAAATTATTGAGAAAAGATTGTGCGATATATTTACTTTGTTAAAAAAAAAAGCTGAAGATCTTGATTCATGCAACATTGAACATAAACAGTTAAACAGCATTATTTTAAAAATCAGATTACTTTTATAAAGCTCAATGCTTTATCATTATTTTCTATAAAATCAATTAAAATAAAAATAATCTGGATTATAATTCTGTCTCATCTACGATGCTGTTAGAAATTTATTATAATTGAAAAAATGTGATGTGAAAAACTTACCGTATTTTAAATAGTATTTTTTAAAAAAAGGAGAGTGAGAGAATTTTTAACTGTAATATCGTTTTGGTCCTAATAATATAATCTCAAGTAATATAGAATAATAAACTAGTAATATAATCTCAAGAAAAGAGAGGCAATCAATGGCATAAATACATATTGTATATACAATGTGATTTTCTTTTTCTCTTTAGGATGCAATGCATTAAAATTAAACGAGATTTTTTTACTTTCTCAAATATTATAACAGTAGTGCAATTAATTTTTTAACGTTATTCAAAATTAAAGTTTCCATCTCAATTTTTTTATTATTCATTTTAGATTTTCTTCCTAAAATTATTTAACCTAAACATCTTAAACAATGGTGCAAATAATTTAAAGCGATTATTAAAAATATAGATAAAATATACAGGAAAAAAGGGGTTAAGTTATATCTAAATATAATTGTAAAAAATCGAACAACCTAATTCGAGGCCGTTGTCTGCTGACTGCTAGCAGACAGAAATAAAAAGCACTACCTGCCATAACAAAAGCGGGCCAAACTGGCGATGAACAGCCTAAGCTATCACTCCCCAAGAGCATTAGTCACGTGGTATATGTTGGAGACACCATAGCAGACGAATTCTCTGTGGGTGAGCCGTCTACCTGTTATATGAAGTCGTTGGTCTCACACCGACTAGAGAGCTAATTTCAAACACGCAGCATAAACTCGGAACTAAGTCCGCTACTACTCTATTTGAGCTCTTGAAACGCAGCTTAAATACTGCTTCTGAAACACGTTTAGATTTGCATCTACGTCATAACAAATTTACATTCCGGCAGAAAACTGAAATCAGGAGGAAAAGGAAAGGGAAACTAGAAATAATTGGCTAGAATAAAATAAAGTCCTTACAAGGTATTATCCATTCTTCGTAGATGGAAAACTTTTAACGCTAACCGAATGTCGGAAATGTTGGAGATTTGCTCTGAGATCTGGTATTATTTTCCGTCTGAGCGTAATTCAGCAGACCTATTTTCCAGAAAAGCTTTTTGAAACAGTTCATAATAAATCGATTGTGATGATAGGACCTAGTCGACTGAAAGAAGCCCATTTGGCATGTCCGATTCTGAATTACTCAGTGTCATTGAGGAGCAGAGTGCGTCGACTGAAGAGATGGATTTAAAGCTATATTTTATTGTTATACTAGTTTATAAAACGAAACTTTAGGTAATATCTTAAACAACAAATCTTTCGTAAAAATATCGTACGAATTGTATGCTATTGTAAAAGATTTATTAAAAATTATAAGATACAAAACTGCTAAGTTATAAACCTTTGGATGAAATTCTGCCAACTACTTTGGAATATAAAGAAGCATTGAGACATTTAATATTACGGGTACAGTACGTGCATTAAGTACATTAAGATGCAATGCAATTATTAAATTACAAGAGACCTCCGAAAAATAGTGCATTGTCAGCGTTAAATCCTTTTCACAAAAGTACAATTAGAAAGACCATTTTTAAACTGTGGCATCGACTATGCGGACACAGTAACTCTGAAATATGATAAGGGACGTTGTGCTTGGGCTATTTGCTAATTAGGGTAATGTAAAATTGATTTTGTTTACTTAAGTTAATGTATATATTAATATATTGGATGCATGTTATTTGTTAGATAACGTATTTTCTTTCTAAGTGTTCCATTCAAATCAAAGTAAAAGCAGATACGTCTTAGAGGCCAAGGAACAAAACGTCAGACAGATAAATCTACGTTTACTGAAACAGATACGTTTACTGAAACAGATACGTTTCAGTAAACTAATATAATGAATGAAATATTCAAGTCCTCTAAGACTCACTCCGCGTGAAGTTTATAGTATTATTTTTCATCTGCACCTTTATTCTTTATCTTGAATAATACGCTGCTGTCCATTAAAATTGCAATACCAGGAAAGAATGATATGATGAACGTCAAAATCACATGAAAGAAAGAAGAAGCTGGGATATGCACATAGTTATTATTTCAGCGCATTTAGACATTATCTGAAGCACTGCATAAAAGAAAAGTTGTGTACTGTGTTTCTCATTCGGAAAGCACTTTGTAAGGTCAGAGTTGCAGAAATGCTGATCAGCAAGTGTTGGAATTCGATAGAGGCAAGATCGTTGCCAATCGAGAGTGTGAATTATCGTTACATGATATCACCCGCCGCACTGGGCTACATCCAGCCACTGCCATGCATGTATGGAATCAGTGGATTTCTGAGGGTCATACTAAATGACATGCAGGATCTCAACACCCTCCCCTGAGTAACCTTCGAGAGAGCCGCCATATTGTGAGGTCAGCCCTGGAAATCCGTACAACCACATAACGGACCATTAGTCAGGAAATGGGCATGTTTGAAGCACGCCCAGTATCCGCTCGTACGGTGCATCGACGTTTGCAGCAGCGTGAACTATCAGCACGGACACCATTATTTCGGCTTCCCTTGACAATATAGTATAAAGAGAGACGGCGACTATGGTGCCCCGAACGACAAAGCTGGGTACAGGAGTGGCACAATGTCATCTTTTCAGACAAATCTAAGTTCTGCATGTAGTATCCTGATGGTCGTATACATGTCTGGGGGCTCCGAGGAGAGTGCACGTCGCCTGCTTGCATTCGATATCAGCATAGGGACCCTGCAACTAGTGTGATGTTTTGGGAAGCCATTGAGCACACGAAACACACATATCTAGTTCAGTTCAACGGCCATTTGAACGCAGATTGGTACATTTCTGAAATCTTACGTCCAGTGGTTGTGCTCTATCCTTGAGGCCTGCCAAACTCCATCTTCCAACAAGATAATTGAAGACCACATGTTGCACGTTGTGTTGTGACCTTCCTCGATACACAAGTTATTCGATTGCCGCCCTGGCCTACACGGTCTCCAGATCTGTCACCCATTGAAAACATCTGGTCATGAGTTGCTGAGAGACTGGCCCGCCATTCCTCTCCAGCTAAAACGGTTGATAATGTGTGGCATAGACTTAAAGCAGCATATAATGAGTTGCTCATTTCGGTCATCGAAGCCCAGTTCGACTCCATGCCTAACCGGGTAAGGGTCGTTTTAACTACCAGGAGTGGTAGCTGTTTCTATGGATTTCGCACCCCTGTAAACCCTAAAAATTGCTTACAAATTTAACTGTTTAGGTACAAAAAATATCATTTTTGTATCTGCTTTCTTTCGTGGTGTTGCAATTTTAATGGCCCGCAGTGTAATAAACGCTGATAAAATGTCTTGCTTTTTCGTACATAACAGCTTCAGCCATTTGCTCTGATAGTAAATACGTACTTTACAAAAGTCCTTCCCAAATTTAAATATGTTGTTGCGTGCATACGTGTTCGTGATTGATTGAATGGACACAGAAAATGCATGATAAAATTTATATTCCCTAAAGAAACACTTCGTGAAATTTCCCCCAAAATATTCGTACAGCTAGTAAGGATTTAATTTAAATTAACCAAATTTCTTTTTATTTTAAGTTACCCTTTTCTGTAAACTCTTATTTCAACTTCCCTTCAGAATGAGCTCGCGGTTCAGCTTTATGCTAATTTATGTTGGAGCCAAGTTTTGTATTTAAAGGTTAGTGAGAAACTTCTTAAGTGTGAGAAAGCTTTTAGTCTCAGACCACTTCGGTTCGGTGGACGTTCGCCAGACTAGTTAGTATTTAAATTCTTACGCCTTAGCGCTATTACTCTAATACTTATTGAAGCATTTTTAAGTGCGTTAGTACTTAGCTAAGGCTTTCTACGCACCATAGATAGGCCAATCTGGCGTTTAAGCTCTGAGAGCTGCGACTATTACAATTTCTACTAAAGCTTTACTTTAAATTGTTTGATTGTTCAGTTTAGACCCGAGAGGGGTCATTATTTTTCTGTTATCACTCCCGAGCTGGGAGTTGCTGTAAATAGTGATTTAAATAAAAGGGTATTTTTACACCCTTCTTACGTTGTCGTTCTTCTAGCACTCACAAGAACATAGCTGCATTCAGCTCACTGTTCGAGATCAGGACCTTGATATTGTTACCATTATGTTTACCAAGAGTATGCATAGAACACTTAGTCCTGACACTGGCGCCCGAAGAAAAATAAGAGGATGGCCTGAAAGGCAAGAAGATGAACCTGAGGTACCAGCAGTACCTGTACAGAACCCGGAATTACCACCTCCTGCCCTAGAAGGATTTGGCTACATTGTGCAAACTATGCGGGCATCCATGAAGCCAGCGGTAAGTTTCGACGGCAGGACAGCCGTAATTAATTTCGTGAAAAAACTGGATGCACATTTCACGTTATATCGAGTCCACGAGTTTCAGAAAGTCACGCTTGCTACCAGCGCTTTGAAGGGCCAAGCGCTAAAGTGGTTTAAATATATTGGAAAGAATCTTTTGGGTGAACCAGGAAGCCCCACCTATACGTATGAAAATTTTAAAAGTTGTTTCGTGAAAGCATTCCCGGTCGTACGAGATCGATCCAGACTAGAGGCGGAACGTTTTAGCAGATATCAAGAAAAAATCAAAGATTTGTCAGATTTTATTTTAAGAAAGATTCAAGTTTTCAAGCATTTGTATGGAAGTCGTCCGGATCCTGAAATCATTCAAGTTATAATCCCTAGACTACTACTGCCCCAAGTTCAAGATTTTATCGAGCTCAGAAACCCAACGACTTTGGATAAATTATTCGAACTCGCCGTGCAGTTGGAAAGTCGAAGAGCTGCAGACAACGAAAGACGTCACCAATTTGAGCGAAGAAGTCAGTGGAATACGCCAAGACCGCAGCAGAAGCAACAACAGAACTACGGGAACAAGGCGAAGCAATGGCCGAAGAAAGATGGATCCCCAAGACGACTGACGAACGGCGAAATTTTCATCGTAAAGCAGAGAAAAACTCAGAAACTGGGCAAATTAAGAAGGATTCGGCTAAGCAAGATTTAAACCAAGGGGGATTTCTTTAAGGAAGGTGGAGAAATCCAAAGTCCTGAAAAATCCTTCCACGATTAATTTAAACACCGTAGTCGTTAAAAATTTAACTTTACCGAAGATTGAAGTTTTAATAAATAATATACCGGCGACGGCTGCTTTGGATACAGGTGCGCAAAACAGCTTCATTTCTGAATTTTTTTCAAGAAACACTTCCGTCGTTATAGAATTTTTAGTGCAAAAGACACGAATGTTATAGAGGCCCAAGGAGAGAAGTGTAAATGTCTAGAAAAAGTATCACTTTTTGTGCGTATATATATATATATATATATATATATGGTCACTTTACTTAACCTGTTCCGCCAAACTGAGTTAATGGCACTACAGGGTTAGGAAGTTATCCTATTCATTGCTAGCAATCTGACGGTTAGGCCGCCTTTCTACATTTTACTTTAATCTGTAGTTTCTTGGATATAATTATTTTCATTCACTTGCTTCATTATCTCTAAGATGCAACGACGAGCAGGTAAAATTTTTATTTTATATTGTGCGAAACCTGCAAACATGTGTTATCCTTGGCGTGGACTTTTTCAGATAGGCAGAAGCCACAATTGACTTTCAGGGAGCCAAGCTAACAGTCACGATGCAACCAGTTAACAAGAAGGACGATGAGACCTCGGAGCTTGATCTACCACATTTGCCGGCAGAAGAGAAAAAAAAACTGCAGGCTTTGGTAAGTGAATTCTCAAATTTAGTGATGTACCTGGTTTCACTCAGGTTCACCAGTCATGAAATCCAGACCGGGGATGCCCAACCAGTAAGGCAGAAGTTATACAGATATGATAAGGTTAAGGAAGAAATAATTGAATTTCATATTAAGGAAATGTTGAAGAATAAAATAATTACTCCTATTTCTAGCAGTTATGCTAGCCCAGCAGTTTTATGCAAGAAAAACAACGAGTTCCCGATTACACACCCGAAGCGGTGGCGTTTCGCTGTTCACTATCGTAAGTTGAATTCCGTCACAAAATATCCCGTATATCCTTTACCTATTATCGAGGAGGTAATCCGCAATATTATCTCCACGAAGTACATGTCCACATTAGATCTTACGAGTGGGTATTTTCAGATTGGGGTAAAACCTGAAGATGTCCCCAAGACCGCCTTCATAACAAACACTGGCACATACGCATTTCTTAAGATGCTTTTCGGTTTATCCGGCACGCCGGCAATTTTCCATAGATGTATGGACATTGTCTTAAGACCGGTCCTTGGTAAGAGTACGTTCATTTATTTGGACGATATTATAATTACAAGTAATAGTTTGGAACAACATTTAAAAGATTTAAGACAAGTATTTTTATTGTTAAACGAAGCCGGTTTAAAAGTAAATGCATCAAAATGTAAAATTGCCGCAAAAGAATTACATTATTTCGGATTTAAAATCTCTCAGAATGGCATTGAAACCAAGATTATACCAAGATTACCAAGATTATTGTCCAAGATTATAGCTATCCAAAATTATCCTGCTCTTAACACAGCTAAAAAGTTATCATCGTTTCTGGGTATGTGTTCATACTATAGATCCTTCATAAAAGATTTTGCTAAAATACCTGAGCCACTGCTTAAATTGAAGAGGAAGAAAGCTATGTTTTCGTGGTCAGCAGAAGCCAACTCGGCATTTAAAAAATTAAAAGACGCCCTAACTCAAGCCTCCGTTTTAAAATTCCCGGAAGGGGATAAAGAACTAGAAATTTTAGCGGATGCTTCAGATTTTGCGGTTGGAGCAGTTCTTTCCCAAAATGGGCAACCCGTGGCCTTTTTCAGTCAAACTTTAAATGAAACCCAGAGAAACTATTCGGCCACGGAAAGGGAAACTCCAGCAGTTTTATTAGCGGTGCACAAATTCCGCGTTTACTTTGGAAGTTCTCCAGTAACTGTGTATACCGACCATGCTGCGGTCACCAGACTCTATTCCGAAAAAAATTCATCGCCGAGATTAATAAGGTGAGCACTTAAGTTACAAGAATATAATCTAGTAATTAAAAACACTCCGGGAAAAGAGAATGTTGTGGCCAATCCTTACGGAATCCTGCATAAACTGGCCACGCAGAAATCTTCCAGCCGGCACAAGTGCCAGTGCAGCCAGGGAATCTACCACAAACAATTGACTTAGCAGGGTCCACGGCCACAGCACTGCTTGATGCAATCTTCCCAGCGGATCCAGAACAGGATGACACGACGGCCCAGCGACTTTTGAGAAACTCCACAGAGATCCCAAGAACGCCAGAAGATGTCCCCATTAAATGCAGGAAATCACTCACATCTTCCGCCATCTACCACTGAAGAAGGCACCGGGTCCGGACGGACTTGATTATGCAATCTTAAAGGTCGCCTTCCGAGCACGGCCCACCTTCTTTCGCCTCTACTTCAATAAACTCCTGCACCACAGAGTATTTCCACAAGCTTTCAAGAAGGGACACGTGGTACTTTTTCTCAAAAAAGATAAGAACCCAATAGACCCCTGCTCCTTTCGTCCGATCTGTCTCCTTTCAGCGTTGGGTAAGATCTATGAAAAGATCATAGTTAACAGGCTGAAGTATCATATTCACAAAAACAACTTCCTCAGTCCCAAGCAATATGGCTTCCGTTCAGGTTGCTCAACCACACATGCCCTTCAACGAATATATGATGAAGTCCAGCTTAATCGCTCACAGAATCTTCAGACTGCATTCATCTCAATAGACCTCCAGAGCGCTTTCGACACCCTTTGGTGGCCCGCCATCAAGCAGGCCAGAGAGGCGCAATGCCCGGAGAACATCTACCAAGTCTTTGAGAGTTATCTCACAGATAGGCAATTACTTATGGCAAACAATAATGGCATTGTTACTAAGACCCAAGTCAGAGGCTGCCCACAAGGGTCCTGTGCAGGGCCCTTGCTCTGGAACCTGACATTTAACAAAATCCTCGAAGCGACGTGGCCTGATCACACAACTATCATTGCATATGCTGATGACGCGGCTCTCCTTGTTAAAGGTCGCACACGAGACGAAATTGAAGCCAATGGCAGCGAAGCGTGCGCCAAGTTCGCAAGCCTATGCGAAGACCTTAAGCTGAGGATTTCTATCACCAAGTCTTCTGCACTCCTCATCCCAAGACCGGGCACGAGGCCTGTACATCGTCCCTGTATCCGATTACTTGGCCGCAACATTAAATTCATGGATACACAGAAGTATCTAGGAGTGGTCTGGGACTCTGGCTTAACATGGGTGCCACATTTGCAGCAACAGAGAGCAAAAACCTCCGCTATAGCCAGAATGACACGGAAATTTCAAGGAAGGAATTGGGGACTAAATCCCCACATTCAAAAAGTGCTTTATAGCACGGTGGTGGAAAAGATTGCGCTGTACGCAGCTGCAATCTGGGCTCAACCGATGACAACGAGGAAAATCAAGCAGTTAACATCACTCCAACGCCCTTTTGTCATAAGCATCTGCAGGGCATACTGCACAACAGCCACGAGCTCCGCCCTTACTCTAGCAGGTATAGTCCCTCTACACATCCAGGCCGAGCTAGAGGCGACATATACGAGAGTCCTTCACTTGAGGAAAGATGCCTCCTTCGCAGGTACTCGGTACTCTCTACAGTTCAGCACTTTATGAGCACCCCAAGACACCGCTGCACACACATCCAGCGCATAAAGGACTAGGGGTCCACACCCACATCATGCAACAGCCCAACAAGGAAATACAGCACATCAGCAACCATACACTTTACACTGATGGTTCTAAACATGCTGAAGGCGTTGGCAGTGCTTTCCTGCACTGTTGGCAAAGCCAAGAATTACATCATTGGAAAGGCCACCTAGGTGACAGCAATAGCGTCTTTCAGGCAGAAGTGATAGCAATTACAGCTGCTGTTGAATATCTAATAAGCCGAAAAATCTCAAAAGCTTATCTCTATACGGATAGTATGTCTGCCTTGCTGGCCCTAAGCAAACACAACCATGTTTTCCGTTGATCATCCGCCCTCAAAAACTCTTAAAAGATAACCCACAGGTACACGTGGACATGACATGGGTGAAAGCTCACGAAGGCAATGCAGGTAATGAGGCAGCGGACGTGCTCGCCAGAGAGGCAGCCCCAAACATCAACGCACGTCCCATCGCTGTTCCGGCGCCACCTTCCCATCTTAAAAGACTGCTGAAAGGCGCAGCAGTCCAGTGGTGGCAAAGAGTATGGGAACATGGAAACACAGGAAGAAGAGTGTATGGTTTTCTACCGATGGTGACAACGGAGAGACTCATAGCAAACGCTCCACTTACTAACTTTGTAACTGGGCACGATCCCTTCCCGGACTACTTCAACAGACGCACTATTTCTAATACGGATCGCTGTGTATGCGGGGAAGAGGGGACACCCGATCACTATATCTTCCGGTGCCCACTCACAGAACAGCACCATTTCCCGGAACCCACGAACATACCTGCCTTCCACAAGTTTATCCTTAAAAATAAAGCGGCAATCAACACAGTGTGCAAAATCGTTAACACCATTAAGGCCTACGGCCAAGACCTTTGCCTCCCATTATAAAACAGTGCTATTCATAATGGTCTCAGTGACTGCATTCTGCCTTAACAAACTGTGCAACAATACATACTGCATGCTGTATACCGCTAGTGTTTCACTTGTGGGTATTGCGTACATTCTGCGCAATGTGCCTAGTACTGCCACTGTAAAGTACTTTCCCTGAAACTATACTGAACTGCCACTATAACTGTGCACCTTATATGTTTTATGTGTTTAATGTCGTATTGTGTGTACTTTGTATCATTGTACTGTTATGTTTTGTATATTTTGTGTTGAACTGTGTTTTCTCTATGTATATTTATTTGTCATGTATTTCAAATGTGTGTGCTTAATTATGTATCATATTAATGTGTAATGTGTAGTTGTTGCGTCTGGATAGGGGAGGGTGTGGGACATATGCCTGTTTACCTCTGTTAGACGCCAGACGTCCCCGTCCTCCGTCACCTGTCACCTGTGTGGGTATTCTGTGTATATATCCATTGTACATAAATCTTTAATGCACTATCTTCTGTTTTGTATTCTGTTAATACCTTTGTATACGTATTCCGCTCTGTATATCACATTTTTAGTGTTGTGTACTATTTCTAAAGTTGCATCATGTTTCATGTATTTTATCAATGTATTTCATGTCTCTTGTATTTTATCAATGTATTCCGTGTCTCATGTATTGTATCATGTATTTTGTCCTGTATTTTATCAAGTATCATGTTTTTACTAAGCTTTTGTTCACTGTCTGTACACCCTGTAGTAAGTATAGAATCTCTAGATACCTCAGTATTCCCAATATACAACACTATCATGCATTGGCAATATGCTTAAGTTTATGTATTGAGTGAAGAGTATTGGCATCTAATTACGCCTTATGTTTATGTGATTAATGTGTTGTTTTCTTTTTCTTTTTCTTTAAATTTAAGACCCTTTCTCTTTATGTCTTGCACTTGACTATTTATGACATGCTAATGTAACCTGAACTGCAATGTAACACAATCACTCATCTGCTCTTGTTGCACTGTAAATACTTTTATTAATTTAAAGTTGCTGCTTCTACACAGGGGAAGGCGTGGGACATATGCCTGTTTACCACTGTTAAACACCAGGCATCCCCGTCTTCCGTCACCTGTCACCTGCTTTAAGTAGAATCAATTTGGATGAAAATGGAAATACAGTTAGAATAGCCATGCTTACATCAAAGTTTTAGAATCTCGTGAAACATAATAGCCGAAATGGGAAAAGATCCCGAGTTCAAAAATATATATAATTATTTAGTCGACCCTGAGAATTTCAGCCATCAAGATATTGTGCCGATAAGAAATAGGGCGGCAAATTACGAAATAATTGATGGACTTCTTTTCTATACAAAAAGTACTAACGAAAATCACGAGTTTAGGCCGGTTATTCCAGCTAGCTTTAGATTTAGTATATTGGAAGAATTGCACGATTCGCCTATTTCTGGCCATTTGGGCCAGCGGAAGACTGTACAAAGAGTTCCCCCCGGGGGTTGACTCAGGAGAATTCCTGGGAAGTACTGGTTAGGATCTGTACCTAGGCAGTTTCAACCACAGGGGTATACAAACAGTCTTCACAGGACTAGAACCCTTAGGTTGGTTCAGGCTTGGCAGGGACTGTACTGGTACTGTCGTGTCTGTTCCTCCGGCTGTGGTGGAGCTATATGGTAGATATTTTTGTGGCCTTCTCGATGGGGGTTCAGCCCTCAGAGTCCCAGTGACGGGGACTGACACAGTAAGGCAGGGCACCAAGTGTTCGTACGAAGCCGAGGGAGTGGTGCCCCAAGGCAAAAGTGTCTTAGCGTTTTTATATTGTACTTAGCGATTTTCTTCTTCGTCCTGCTGAGGCTGGGTATAAAGAGCCGGGCAGGGACTGTGGGGCCTGCGCCGCCACTGAGGGTTCCTACGTGACCCGGCTATCTAACCTCGTAAGGCATCCCAGTTCGAGGGTCCTGGTTATGGAGCACTGTCCAAAGAGTTCGCAAGGCAGTTTTTTTTCCCGAACTGCAAAAGTTTACTAGGGCGTATGTCAAGTCATGCCCAACATGCCAATTTAATAATTACATTAATTTCCGCCCGGCCGGGTTCTTAAACAGTGTTAAATCAGAATTCTCAAATGAAATACTAGGGATCGATTTACTTGGACCTTAACCCAGAAGTAAATTTAACAAAAGCCGATATCTTTTAGTTATAGTGGAACATTTTAGCAAGTGGTTGGAATTGATTCTGTTAAAACGTGCTTCTGCTAAAATCGTAGTGGATTCAATTTTAAATAAGTATATTTTAAAATACGGGGCACCACTAAAAGTTATTTCCCAATTTGTTAGTAATATTTTTGAGGAAATGTGTGTAATACTGGGCATATGCCAGTTAAAAATGGTCCCGTATCGTCCGCAGTCAAACATAGCGGAACGGGTTAACCGAAACGTAGTTAAAATTATTCGAAGCTATATCAAAAATTATCACGCTACCTGGGATAACCATATAAATGAGTTAGCATATGCCCTTAGAACGGCTAAACACGACACAACGTTGAAAACACCTGCTAAACTTTTTCTTGGAAGAAAGATTTTGACACCCTTAGATAAACTCTTCTTTGTCCAGAAAAGAGGCACAAGAGTTTAAAATGACCGATATTCAGAAGTTGATAGATGAAGCGAAAAGGAATTCTGAAATAGCCCAAAGAAAGCAAAAATACTATTATGATTAAAAGAGAGGAGAGGTGAATTATAAAGTCGGAGATGAAGTCTTGAAGATTAAACATGCCTTATCGAATGCCTTACAGGAAAAAGTGGGGAAATTTTTTCTGCGTTTTGAAGGCACTTTCCTTATCGAGAAAATCACTCAAGCAGTGGTAGTGTTAAGAGCCAATAACGGCGAGAAAATTACTGCCAATGTGGACCAACTGAAGCCATATTATAATAGTAATAGAATGAAAATCATTGAGGAATTTTTGCAGGATTCGGGGAGACTGACTTCCACGGAGGACTTACCTTAGCGGCAACAACCAGAACCGGCAACAATTGCAACGAGGGGTCAGAAACAAAAAGGCCCTTGTCAACAAAGTAGAAAAAATAAGAGGACGAAAGTCGCCGTGGACCAAGGAATAAAGAGGAAGAGCGAAGGGAATAGGACTTCGAGCAGAAATAAAAGACCAAAGCAGAATGGACAAGGCCAAGCCAATGCAGTGAAGAGGGGAGTGGAAATGTTAGAAAGGAGCCTGAAAACCAAGCAGCCCCGGTTGCAGCCTGATAATCCAGTTCCTGAATACAGCAGGAGGCCGGAACAACGACGAACAAGGTTCCAGGAGCAAAGGAGAAATCCACCGAGGGGTACAGGGAGGTCATCGACTAAACGCCCAACAGAGCAGCCGAGAGGCGGAAGTAAATGTCCCAGACTGGAGCCTAGCTGTGTTAAACGGTAGCGTGAGATGGAGACTAATGGTGGCTGCCCCAGGTCAAGGAGGAAGTTGAACCAAGCGGAGCTCTTCGCAACCTTCAACGGCTGGGTAAAGCAACGAATGGATGACTACAACAAGAGATAAGTAGCATTTCTCATGCTAACGTTTAGTTAATTTCCAAGTATTACTGCAAGTTGCAGAATCTCTTTTTACCTCAAGAGAGGTGGACTTTTACGCCAAGTGGGCGATAAACGATTACTTATCTTGAAAGTTGTTTTGGTTTAAATTATATATATATATTTTTTGCAAAGATTTAAAATTGCTTAATATTTCTAAGATAGACTGTGAAGTATTGCGAAGATATTAGTTTTGTAAAAGCAATGAATTGCTGTGAAAATGTTAGCTAAATGTTTTTGTATTATGATGCCTTGTCGAAAGACTTGTAAATTTTTAAAATTAAAAGTCGGTAGAAGTAAAACACAATTTAGTCTAGACTATTGTCCCAGTAGAATGCGATGTTAAGAAAAGAACTTTGAAAAGAATATGGAAGCACTTGCTGTAAACTTAGAAATTTAACGCATTTATTGTATCTTGTGATTTTTTTTATGAAATTGTTAAAAGTTTTATGAAATGTTGTAACAAAGTAGGTTTATTGTATCAATGCACGTTAGGTGCAAAGTTAATTTTAGAATGAAGCAAATTTTATGTAAACTAGGAATGGTATGCATGAAAAAAATGTGCGCTAAAAGCAATAGTATGCAAGTTAATAGTAGGCTCTCCACCAAATACACATAGAGTGTTGTTTAGCTGTTTATAGGGTGTCTTTTGAGGTCTTGGTCAAATTTTAACTAATGTTAAGTCGAACGTAGGTGGTAGAGTCGAACAGCCCCGGAAAAAAAACACTCGCAATTGCGGTTGGCTATTCATCCAACACCGGTGGAGAGCATTGGAAAAAATTTAAATTTTTGCTTGAATGTTTATGTGTGTGAAGTTACAGGGTAGGAAAACAAGTCTTTGTTACCTGGCACTTATTGTTATTACGTTTTACTAAAGAATATTTCCTTCCAGATGTTGCTGGAAGGGGTGTGCGAAGGAGATAAACTCAAAACAGATGAAGATGTATGTAAAATCCAGTTCATTCGTCAGTAAATTGTAGGAAATTCTATTTTCTGTAAATGATTGGCCTAGGTTAAGAGAAGTTAAGTTTTAGTTTTTTTAGAATCGACAAGTTTCAATCAGGTCCGTTTGGAACAGCATAGTTCAACTTTTACAAATTCTGGCGGAAAGTATGTAAGGTTTTAATTTAAACTACCCAAATTTCTTTTTATTTTAAGTTACCCTTTCCTGTAAACTCTTATTTCAACTTCCCTTCAGAATGAGCGCGCGGTTCAGCTTTATGCTAATTTGTGTTGGGGCCAAGTTTTGTATTTAAAGGTTAGTGAGAAACTTCTCAAGTGTGAGAGAGCTTTGAGTCTCAGACCACTTCAGCTCGGTGGACGTTCGCCAGACTAGTTAGTATTTAAATTCTTACGCCTTAGCGCTATTACTCTAATACTTATTCAAGTGTTTTAAGTGCGTTAGTACTTAGCTAAGGCTTGCTTCGCACCATAGATAGGCCAATCTCGCGTTTAAGCTCCGTTTAAACTATTAGAATTTCTACTTAAGCTTTACTTTAAATTGTTTGATTGTTCAGTTTAGACCCATGCGGGGTCATTATTTTTCTGTTATCACTCCCGAGCTGGGAGTTGCTGTAAATAGTGATTTAAATAAAAGGGTCTTTTTACAGCCTTCTTACGTTGTAGTTCTTCTAGCGCTCACAAGAACATAGCTGGATTCAGCTCACTGTTCGAGATCAGGACCTTGATACTGTCACCATTATGTTTGCCAAGAGTATGCATAGAACACTTAGTCCTGACAAGCTCTTCTCAGTATAATGGAGCACAATCAGCAGTTATCACTTCAAACTACTAATAACGTTAAACACAGTAAAATGCAAAGAGCAACCAAAGGGTAAAGCTTGCACAATCTCTCAAAACTCCGAAGTCAGCTTTAGCCTAAAAACTGAGAACTGATCCTCTCTCTCAGCTAATATAATTTTCCCCAGCCACCGGAACATTTGTAGTACCTTCTATTTCTCAAAATTAGTGGAAGGCATATACAAGGGACAGATACGGTTACAGTTACAAATAGGGATCAATTGCATCTGTTCAATTACAGTTATACAGGGACCGGACCAAAATGTCGCCGAATGGTCACCAAATTGGGCGACTTCAGCGTGCACAATCTGCATGAATCATCACCATTGTGTAACTCCCTCTCTACACCAACTATCTCTTCGCTCGCTCTTAGCTCATCTCTTCGAAGTAAATACGAAACATTTCCAGTCTACAAAAACTTTGCTTGCTGCTTCTTGATATTTTAACTACCTGGCCTCTTTAGGCGTGGCCTGTCATGACCATAAGACCAACTTATTTGGTTAGGCGGGTCGGGCTGCGCCCGCTACTGAGACTGATAGGTGGCCTCTTTTGATACTCGTTGCTTACACTTTCAACTTATCAGTGACCAATATCAACTCGGGATACCATAGCAATTGCTACACCTAAATCATCTTGAAATCACACGATTCCATGCAGTCGTGTAATCCTCTTAGCATGGAGAATCGTCACGTCAAACTTATATTCATAAAACTTATATATATATCTAGAGAGAGAGAGAGAGATTGATAGATAAAATAGTAAGACATTTAGAGTCCAAACCACAAAAACGTGAAAGAAATTTAAAATCAGTAAAATCCCTAAATCTCCGAATAAAAAATATAAAACTCCCATTATCTCGGTGTTTCAAAACCAGAAAAAAATCCCTAAAACAACAGAAACATGTAACGTACAAATAAAAGGAAAAGGAATACAATTAAAATCTGATTCAACGTTATCAAGAGGAGGTAGATATGATTCAGTTGAAACCCTTCTCCTAAGAAAACCACTGTGTTTCTGTTCATCCAAAATTACCTGATGAACCACTTTAAACAAAAACTTTTGTTTTATTTTCACTCTTGCTTTATTAGGCATCGAATGTTTTTATTTAAATTTTTTTGGTGCATTTTTATTTCATATGAAAGGAGAGCGACTGTGTAGAGGAGGCATTTAGAATTTTCAGATGAACTATTATAATTAAGTAATTTAAAGTGGTTCATTATCTAATTTTGGATGAATAGAAAGATAATGGTTTTCCTAGGAGAAAGGCTTAAATTGAATCTCAGCTACCTCTTGATAACCTTGAATCAGATTTTAATTGTATTCTTTTTCCTTTTATTTGTATGTCTATGCATTTCTGTTGTTTTAAGGATTTCTTCTGGTTTTAAAACACAAAGATGATGGTTTTTTTAAAATTGTTTATTGAGAGAGTTAGGGATTTTATTGATTTTAAATTTCTTTCATGTCTTTGTGGTTTGGGTTCTAAATTTCTTACTATTTTACCTGTAACTGATTCATTTTTTAGCATATTGCCGGGAAATAATATTGAGATATTTTCATTAAAAAAATTTGTGATAACTGTATATATTGTATATTATTATTTTCTATTGCACATATATATATATATAATTTAAATATGGGAAGAGATTTTCGAAACCCTTGTATATAAAAATGCTTGAGAAAGGATAAAAGCATAAAAATAAAAAAAAGTATCCTTAATTTGTTTATTATATTTCTGCTTGTTTTTATATCTAGAGAATAAGTTATTATTATATTTAATTTAATAAGTTATTATTATATTTCTGCTTGCAAGATGGTAACATGATTAATATACAGTTAATTTGAACTCTCGCCATTCTCTTCTCAGTCGAATCAATCTAGCCTCTATTTATTTTATTTTCAGTTGTTTCTTTTGTTTGATATTTCATGAACTATTTTAGGTTTTAGGGCCCAAATTTGAGCTTATTTGAAATATTAGTAATTTAAATCATATTACAGCTGTGGTACATAATTTGATGTGATAGTACCTAACTTAAATTATTTCATTATCTATATGACGCTGCTTTAGTTTGTTCATGTGCAATTTTTTATTCAGCCTAACAAATTTGTTTAAATAAATCCTATTGGTATTTCTTCTATAGTATACTCTTTCCAAGACAAGACATATCCTTCATTTTCTAACAGTCGTCATAACATTATATGTTATCATTTTATACAATATGGATCTTTTTGAGAACAAAAGAAAGGGAAAAATATGTTTTTGATACACTCACCCAAACAAAAGGTATGTAATAATGGTTAAGCTGAGTCCAATGATTGATAGCACACTCCCAGCATATGATATAATTGATAAAATTACTTCATGCATTTCATCTTTGTCTGCCTGAGGTGTCAGGTCCTGTAGTGCAAGAGCAATAGCCTTTAGTTAGATTCGTTTAAAACTTTAATCTAAAGAATTAAAAAAATAAATTTCAAATCATAATCACATTTTATCAAGCACTTTAAACCATATTATGCCTTCTGTAACCTGAGAAAAACTGAGAATCTAAATTACCTGTGTAACAAAAAAAAAAAAAAAAAACACCTAGTGCTTCTTAATACATTTACAGTGATAGAAATTTTTTAAATAATGAAATAAAGCTAAGTCTACAAATTATTCTCAGTAGCGACATACAAATTAAATTATCTTAACTGAATATGATTTACCAAAGTGCACATTAAAATATTAATTAACATTAAAACATTAAAATGCTAAATGGCACTGAATGAATTGAATATATCTTACCAGAAGTACTGAAAATGCTGTCATATGTGATGATTCGCAAATAACTTTGTCCGTAGTATGGTTAGTCTTCAAGCCATCAGCGGACCATAAACGCTCTGAAATTTACATATAGCGAAATAATTTCAATGGCATAGTTTGCATAAAGTTCGATTCATTCTTGAAAAGATCAGTTTCAGGATAACAATGCATTTTAATAATTTTTTAAATTTGAATTTTCCGTTCTTGAATGCAATCAGTACTTTTCTGAAAGAAAACAATATCGGCTATTTGAGTTCCATCTTATCATTTGTAGAATTTATATACTAGTATAACTATACCTTTTCGTTAGCCCTCACCAAGATGCAAATGAGTTAAGATTGTGTTTAAGGCGAAACAGATTTAATATGGTTTTTCTTGGGAATCTTAGATATAGAGCTTTTAGTAGATACACTCGCTAGTTGTGCCTTCTTTCACCCAGCTCTGCTAAGTTAGTATTCCGGCATTAGCCACTCTGCTAGCCGAAGTTGTACATCACAATTAGAAATTTAAGCCAACACTTACTTAAGCCAGATATGTTGCAGTTTCTGGCTAAGAACACAATTTAATTTGTAATTCAAATTTCTATTATCTACTACCCGGTGGAGTTTAATTTGCAAGCACAAGTTGTGCATTTTGTTAAGTTGAAGTTTTAAATAAAAAAGTTATTTAAAACTTCCTTAGGACTTTGTAATACTTTCACAGATGGCGAGATAACTCTTTTGTTATTCTAAGCAGAGTTTAAGTGACTTTAAGGCTAGATTTACACACTTCAGAGCCTTACATATTAAAAAAAAATACACTTGTACTAATAAAAGGGGTTAAAGTATTCTTTTATGTTAAAGGTAAGCAGCAACAAGAATCAGCGTAAGTTACATAAATTTACTGGACTAGTTTTAAAGCTTAAATGGAACCTCCTTCTTCAGCTGCAAGAGTGAAAAGACAGAAGGGGAAGCATGTGTTCACGTAATGCTAATACATACACATACACAAAGCAAGAAAAAACAAAAACAAACAAATAAATAAACCGAGAAATTCCAGTTAAGGAACAAAGTCAGTAGCTTCATTTATTGAGAAAAAGTGAAAACAGTTATGAAATATTTGTTCAGTTAATGAATCCTTTTTTATTTTCAGCTTTTTAAGCAACTATTTCATAGTTATATTCACTTTTTCTCAACGGATGGCGTCAGTAGCGTTATTGCTTTCCTTAGCTGGAACTTTACTGAATTTTGCCCATTGCTATGACTGAAGCATGTTTCCTATTCTTCATTTGTACTCCGGTAAGCATATTTCACAAGAGCACATCTGTGTAGCCACCTAGGGAGTGGCTTCTAGGATGGACCAATGGGAATCCAGTAATATTTCTGTCATGTCAAATGACCTTTCGCGTGCTTTAAGATTCAAGCAAGATGGTTGAAAATATTTTGTCACGCAATTTTCTGTAAAAAAGCATCTTCGATTTCTTCTGAAAATTTTCATTGCGAAGTTAGATCAAATATAAGCAATTGTGAAGATTTCACTACCTGGTTGAAAGAATTTGAAATAAATACAAACACATGTTGGATACTCCGCAAAAGTATCCATGTGAAATATTATTTAATAAGTGGTAAATAAAACGAAGAAAGAAATATGTGATAAACATCTAAGCCCAAATGCTATCTTTACATAAAAGTATGCATGTGAGAAAAATATTTACACCAAATATGCATGTAAATAGAAGTCAACACTTTTTATTGCAGCCTATATGAGAAAGATGTTCTATAATAATAGCGAATGCAGAATTTTATTCAAAGTAAACTTTACTAATTTGCATTCGTATTCATTTAGTGTGTTAAATTTCACATTTAATAACTGCTCATTCTTAACCCTCTGGCAGATCATTCCGCGATTTCCACAGGCAACTCAAATGTAGCAAAATTTGCTCATCCCGCAATTTCCGATGGCATATATTTTTCTTCCAGTATTGAGGAGCGAATCCCGTTTTTTCCCCGTTTAACTATTGAAATAAATTATATGCAGTATAAGGCGTTTAGTTTTCGTTTTGACCAAAAGATATCGTTAGTTGTCCACTAAATTGCGTAGCTCTCAAACTTCACTTTTTGCCGCTTTTTTCTTACTGAAATGGCTGCTAGAAAACGTTCAGCGATTATCTTAATTATTTAATTAAGTTATTGAATTATTAATTAGATTAATAATTAAATTGATTATTAATTAGATTTATTGAATCTGGTGCAAAAATTGTGAAGTTGGACTTTGCCTTGAACCCTGTTTTGAACTCTATCATGCTGCTAAACTGCATTTCTAAGGTATTTTTCCCTTAGCGCTTTATATTTTCTTAAATTTTATACATTTTACTTTTTATATTATGCAATAAATAGAAATTAACTGTAATTCGATTGAAATTTATTTTGAAAAAAGAAATTTTTTGGTGATAACATCTGAAATTGGTTTTTTGGGCAACTTAGTTTCTCATGATAAATATCTATATAAAAAACATTTTCTAGAAAGACAAAGTGCATTTTTCAATTTTCCAATATATATAGATTTAAAAAAAAAAATCGGAAGCGATTTTCGGTCCACAAATTGAGCAGTCAGAGAGTTAAACATCAAACAGAATGAATTTATCTTATTCACAACGAATATATTCAATTTATTCACATATAACTTTTAATATTAACAATGGATATAATCAGATCAAACACAATATGCATTCTGAATCTTAAACTTTAAAAACCAAAAAAATGCAAGCACTGAAATAAGAAAACACAAGATTCATTGTAACACTTCCAGTCCTTTTCAGCTCAATTAAAAATATATATCTATACGCTTGAATTCTCTTAATCCACAGGTGTTAGTAAATGCATAATATTCGAGGCTAACTGTAGCTTGAGTCATTTTTTCGATATTAAGAGGGATAATATGCCGTAAACATCAATCCAAATATTAATGCGTGATAAAAATCGTGAAAGTGAAATGTCAGCGATTAATTAAACTCATAAAAACGAAAGAACTACCAGATTTTCTACTATTGCTCCATACATTTATAACTGCGAAACAAATGCAAATTAAAACGTAAACTTAACGCGCACATCATGAAGATTTAGCGTCACAAGAGCGATAGAAGCTCATTGGTCTATTTTCGAAACCCCTCCCTCAGTGGCAACACTGATGTGCACTTGTGAAATATGCCTCCGGTAACCGCAGTATCTTTAACATTTGTTCTTCGACTTACTATTTTTGGTTAATAAAGTATTACTTTGATGTCAAAATTGATATATGCTTTGAACTGTTTTCTTCTACGACCATTTTAATAACTCTGAAGGTCTCTGTTTATTCCAAAAGATTATAAATTTTCAAAATAAAATCATAGTTTGTATATTAAAATCTGCGAAGTTGTTGGCTACTCCAAAATTCATTACCGCTAAAGTAGGTTTTTTAATTTTGATCTCACTAATACTGTTGTACTTTTTAAATTTTATTGTTACATCTATGGGACAATTGTTTATAAAGCTGCATGTTCGAAATGCTCGACTAAGTGAAATAACAAAAAGATGCAATGAAGCTGATGCAGCAAGAGGCCGAAGTCTTATATAAAATGGAATAACTGAGAAAGATCAACAGGCTCATTTGCTATAAAAAGTAGTATGAATCCTTGATGAAATTCAAATGTTAGTGTTAGTCGTAGGCTTCAAAAAGCCTACGACTAACACTAACATTTATGAGAGAAATAACCGTAAACCTAGGCAGATAATTTGCTTTAACTGAAATGAGCATTTAGTGCCTTCACCCACCTTCAAGGGATTAGCCTTATTCCTAAACCATAAACGACCATTTATTAAAAAATAACTATCTGTATTTTTGCCTGAGCGGTTTTTAAATCTATGAAACGGTTAGTAAGTGAATTGAGAATTTTAATGCTTTTTCTACAATCGAAAAACAGAAAACTCAAATTCAGTGGTAATTTTTGGCTCTTGAAAGATTTACTAAAGAATGAACATTATAACGTTTAAATATAGGAGGCGTTTCATAAATACCATAGAAGTTAAGTATTAGCTCACACAATTTATTCTCATGAAATCAAATATTTGCAGGCCCACCAGCGGCCGAGCGGTAAAGTCGCTGAACACTGGTAGTTCGGTCTGAGGTTCGAATCCCGCGAACGGGCTGGCTGCATGAGTGTTTTCGTGGTTTTCCCCATGTGTAACGTGTATACGAGCCAGTTTCCCTTAGAAAGTCCTCCACGAAGGCATCCCTCCCCTTAGGCAGATAGCCCTAGTGTGCTTTGCCATAATTAAATACACCACCACACCACACCAAATATTTGCAAGCTATTCCTATTGATAGTTCGTTTCTTAAATGCAATCGAGCGATGTCGAAATGCTAATCAAAATTTACTTTTTCGTTAGGTTTAATTTGCTTCTTCGTCATAACATACAAATAAATTTAACCTTATAATCCAGTGCATGTAAGTGGCTATCGTTTAACATTTGAAACAGTATGCATTTAAATTGCTCAATCATTTCCAAAATTTGAGTTTAAATAATGACAATCTATTACAACAGCATCTTACTAAATACCTCTTTCATTCCAATAGACACAAGAAGGTGTCCTTTTTGTAACAATAGGGAGGATGTAAATTAGAGGTTTGCCAAGATTCTTCAAAGATACATTTCCGACACTAATTTGAAGTACTGGAGCTCCTGAAATAGGAAGAAAAAATTGCATGGCATAAAATGATAAATTAATTGAACTCGAATGTTAAAGATAATAAATTACGATTAGAAAATCGTTTTAATTTTTGAATATTAATTAATCATCTCAAAACTCAGTTTTAATTTTATAAAATTTCATATCTACTGATCAGCAGATTATTTCAGAAAAATATTCTTTCTTTGAAATTAAGTATGTGAGATTAAAATTCTATGAAACGTAGAATTAATTTGATTCGTATATATCAAGCTAGCATCACTGAACAAATATGTCTGAAAAATGGTTTTTAATTCTTTTTTTATTCTCATTAAATGTATGAAAGGAAGACTTTCTTTCCCGCCTAAATTCTAATTTTACTGCGCTTGAAGATGTAATACATCTACGTAAGAATTCTGAAATATGTTTTCCTTGAAAATGTAAAATTTTATTTTATTTTTGTTAAAATATAAACCTGAAAATTAAATTTAATTATTCAATGAAATGAACAAACTAAAAACATATTTAGAAAAAGCTGTTTAATATTGTTTTATAATAATGAAAGGCAAAATTGTCAAAATAAACCACGTCAATTTCTGGGATATTTTCAAAATGACAGGATTTTGCATCAGCTTTATAAGAGTTAAAAAATTAACACCGTGCAAAGTAAAGAAATAAAAAGCAAAAGAAATATATAGCAAGTAACACAGGAAAGAAAGTGTAAGGAAATAATATAAATATTCTCACAAAAGCCGAGCATACTTATTAGTCAAGTTAATTATTTCTAAACACTGAGCTCTCGGATAACTACAGATATTTACTTAACATTTTAGTCAAAAGTTTAAATTTTTGTTCATGTAAAGAAGCATAATAAATGACAACGAGTATAAGGTAAAAAATATTAATATGATGTTCTGAACAGGCAGATGGCCGATTTCTAACACAATTTAATCCTCCTGTTACAACGTTTTACCTCAGATTTTGCTTTGACTAGGTACGGTGCATTGCAGTTTCAGCTTTAAGGCAAGAAAGGTCTCTGTTTACTTTTTATTATCATATGCTTTGCTTGATGATGTATTTGCAAAAGAGAAGAAACATGTCTGCATGCTTCTATGAAAAAAGAAATAGATTGTAGAGACATTAGATTATTTCGAAGCAGGACAAATGAAAAATGAGCAGTCTCCTCGCCGGGACTCGAACCTCGGACCTCTCGAATACGCGCCGAGTGTGCTGGCCATTACACCACAAAGGCCTGCTACGAAGGTGGGAGAAATACCTTATGTACTCCCCCCTTTAAAGGGAGAATAGGGATTAGGGGACAGAATCGCCAAATCCTGGTGGTGGAGAATCATCATCCCCCACATTTTTTAGTTCGGGCGCCACTGTGGAGACAACAGTATTTTTTTGAAGCAGGAGAGATGAAAAATGAGCAATGCCCTCGCCGGGACTCGAATCTCGGACCTCTCGAATACGTGCCGAGTATTCTGACCACTACACCGCGAAGGCATCCTAAGAAGGCGGGAGAAATATGCTATAAAATAATGAAAAATCTTCAGATAGAGAACATGAACAGAAGAATATTCTTAAACCACAGAAGTAAAATATCAAGGAACTTCAAAGAGAAATGTTTTACTACTGCGTATCGCATCTTTTTTTATTTCACAGGTGTATTAAATTTTGAATATTTTAAGATGCAGATAATAAAATTCTTAATGATAACTTTTATCTCTGATGAAAATCTGTATTACTGGAACATCAAGATATAAAATAATGAGCGCTTGCTCTCTAATTGCAGATTTTCAGGTTAAACAGGAATTTCTTTGTGTTTAATTTTAGGAAAAAAAGAGAGAGAGAGAAACTATTACTGTATAGAGTCTTACTCTTATTTGAAGCATTTAGGTTAAGCAAGAATTACTTTGTGTTTAATTGCAGAAGGAAAAACTTTTACTTTGTAGTGTCTCACTTTTTTTTGGTAACATACACCAAGTCAAAACTCCAAGCAGAACAGAGCGAATTATCCCTATGTTCAGAATTCAATCAGAAACGTAGGAAGGTTGTAAAAGAACCCTTTGTTAACTAAACAAAAGGCACTCATGGGACTTACAAAACAACCAGCATTTATAGCTTAAATAAATACCTTACAACTTTTTGAACTTATTTCTTTCTTTCTGATATTCAGTTAGCGAATCCTCGAGTGCCTTAGCGCAATAATTACACTCGTGGGCAAAATTAAGAATTGCATTATTCCGAATTTCTAAAAAACTAATGGAAAGATTTTAATGAAATTTGGTATGAATATACATTTATAACAGAGAAAGAGACGTACTTTTCAAAAATCATTTTATATAGCCATATTATCAGTTAAGCTCATAGTGAAAGGATGTCAAAAATCCACATTTCGATGTCGAACTGAAGTTGAGTCTAATATGGGGTACCAGCCAGACGGGTCATGCAGCGTCGGCATACTAGACAGGGGGTAGCTGAGGTGTCCCTCTTGCAGTCAAACCCAATCCTGCAGAGAAGCAGTTTTCAACTCCGGCATAGTTCTCGAAGGGAGAAATGAAATTGACCTCCCAAGAGCCTCCCAAACATACTGTACAGGGTTAATGTCAGGAGATTTGGCTAGCCTATCCATGCAGCGAATATCCTTACCTTCCAAGTAATCGTCGACCACCCGAGTCCTATGTAGATGAGCGTTGTCATCCATTAACAGGAACCCAGGACCAAATGCGCACCTGAAAAGTCGAACATAGGGCTCTAATAGTTTCTCTGTATTCCTCATAGAAGACAAGGAACATTTGTCAAACAAATGCAAAGGTATGCGGCCGTCCAACATAATACCTGCCTAAATCATTGCACCTCCACCTTTCTATCCCAGTAATAATCCTTTTCTCTGATGAGGGAGACATGGTACCCTGTTCCAGGCCCTCTCTTGATTTAAGTACATCGAGAATCAGCGCCCAGGCTAAATCTCGACTCGTGTAAAAAGCACCGTGCTTTTCTGAAATCTGATCCAAGGCGCATGTTGCTTGCACCCTGCTAAACGCACTCTGTTAAGTGCTGCAGTGAGCGAAACGCAAATAGCGGGTCTTCTGGCATACAGTTCTATTTCGTGAGGCAACTGTAGACCGTGAAACTCGGGTTCCAGTGGCAGCATACAGCTCACGTGAGAGGTGTGAATCTGTAGTGTTAATGCGTTGAAAATGTCAAATAACAATACTCATTCGCCATTGTAAATTTCATTTTCTTTGCCCATGTCTTTTCGATATAGATTCAGTGTCCTGAAACTGTTTCCACAAATTGCAGACGACACTGGGAGTTACATTGTTACACGTTGACACTGAGAGTTACATTACATAGCCACCTGCGTTTGTGATTGGCCTGTCTCCAATATACAGACAATTCTCCATCTCATTCCATCATCCATACGTTCGTGGCTACTTATTTTACCTGATACGTTATAAACGTTGTAAGGATTTAATTTATTATAAAGAGTTATTTTTAGTTTGACGTTCCTGTTCTTCCTAATTTCAATTTCCTGACGGAATGTAAATTTTGTTGACGTAGACGCAAATTCTCAATGTGTTTCAGAAGCAGTACAGAGGCTGTTCACACATTTTTTAGACGAACTATAGTGTATTCACAAACTAAATTACATAAAATTCTTGTGTTTTTAATGTTCTATTTGACATCCCTTATTTTGAACTATATTTCGACACCGCAATTTCCAGGATAATAATGCCTTTTGAAGTGGCAGAAGAGGTATTCTATCCCATTCCTCCCGAACAGCTTTCCAGAGTCCTGTTAGGGTTTTAGGACAACGTTTGGATAATGCAGTTTTTAAAAGTCCGAAAGCACAAAAATCCACAGGTGACACATCGGGAGATTTAGTAGGGATATCAGTGAAAGGTATGGCCTTGATAACAGTTTTTTGTTCCATTTCTTTTAGGAAATTTACAGTGGATTTTGATGTGTGACTGCTAGCTTTGTCCTGATGGAGTCTCACAGATTGATGGCACTGTGGGTAAAGCGATGGTATTTAATTCAGAAAAATTGGCGATAAAATATGTTCCTGATAGTATTTGGAGTTAATCTTGACATTTTTTGCACTCTATTTTTAACTTGCCATTATAAGAAAAACCAGCAACAATCATGAATCCCTTAGAAAAATTTTCTTTCGATTCCTTGAACCATGTACTTAAATTTTTTTCTCCCCTTTTATGATAATAAATGGCTCTTTTTTTTTTTTTTTTTTTTTTTTTTTTTTTTTTTTTTTTTTACAATCATTTAAATACACCCATTTTTCATCTATTGTGACAATTGTTTTCCATTTTTCTTTGGATAAGTGTTTCTTATATAGAATTCTGCAGCGTATCCTGCGTTGAGCGATATGCTTTGGAAGAAGACGATGCACATTGCGTTTTTTCGCTTTCTTAGGATTTAAATCAACGTTTATCATTTTGTTTACAGTGGGCACCGAGCATTTTAATGATTTTGCAACTGTCCTTTGACTAGGGGGATTTTCTTTTAACATTAAACAACGTACCTTTGCAATAGTCGAAGATGTCCGTTTTTTCCTTGGATTCTTGTTTGGAATTTTTGTCCCACTTGAGGCTCCAATTTGACGTTTTTTTCCTTTCTTGTTGATAATATTACCTATCGACGCTTTAGATATCACAAAACCATGACTCTCACATCGTTTTTGGATAACGGAGTATGCATATTTTTCTTCGGAAAGAGCAGAAATGTAGCCTTCGAACCACTGCTTTGTTAAATTCGCCATTTTGAATAAAAACAAAACTTTCAAGCCACAGACGATAATTTTGACTTTTAAAAACATAGTACAATTGCAATTACTTCTTTTGCAGTAAACGAGTTTTTATTACCGCTTACCAAAATCGTCTAAAAAATGTGCGAACAACCTATGTATTTAAGCTGCGCTTCAGAAGTTCAGAAGGGTAGTAACGGACTTAGTTCCGATGTTTATGCTGCGAGTTTAGAATTAGATCTCTAGTTCGGTGTTTGACACCTTTCAGTTTATACTGATATTTTTCGGCTCGTTTTGTTGTGTGCAGCCGATTTAGTGTTAGTTTAAGCTAAGGAGTCAGTCATTTATAATTCTTAATTTACTAGTGATTTGTTACTTTCTTATTTTCTGTTACGTAACCACAAGTGGTGTTGATTTGTGAGCACGACGTGTGTGCATCTGTTTTAATTTAGTGTTAAATAAAAAGGTTATTTAAACCTTTCTTCTGCTATCTTAAGAACATAGCGAGAATTCGCTACTTAGTCTTCAACATAGAGTTCAGGGTGTATACTACCAAAGAATACCCATAAACTCAATAAATTTACACAAATCTTTCGAGAAACATGGCGAATATCCGGAAGGAGTACAAGCGAGCGCAAATCGCCGGAAACGCCTCGTGCGTTTATCTCCCTTCTACATTCACAGCTCCGCAGGCACACACAGTTTTTTTTCCACTGGCGGACACTTAGCCGACTTAGGTTTGGCCACTACTAAGGCCGGAGATGGTGGCCACTTTATTATGAAAGCACCTAATAGGTGGGCCATCGTTACCTCCTATGACGGGACAGACAATTACAGCCATGCATTTTCCGGGATTCGAAACCGAGCCCTCCGGTGTCTCAGTAGGCTCGCCTATTTACTATACCGTCAAGGAGGCAGACACGCACAGGTACACTTACATATTCGACCCTGAATACTTTCATAATTCTTCCGCCACATAATTAGTACCTTTAGTTCAATGCTTTTCGTAAAAATAAACATAATTTGCATATCCTCTCAATTTTGCACACAAGCGTAGTTATTTGCCTTGGGATACAATCCGAGGTCATGTCGTTAGTTTACACGATAAAAGTTTAGACGCTGTAACCCTGCTAAAGATTGCTTTGATAATGATGTATACTAAAGAACTGGAATAGAAAAAGTACAGAAATTAGAAAATACATTAATGAACTTCTCACTAGCTGTAGACGTCAAATGTTGCAAATTAAGAAGAAGAAGAACGTAGTCAATCTCAGTTCAGGGTTAATTTTGTCTTTGCCAATGGAAGTACCTGATAGAAAGGAATAAGAGGTATTAACTTTCTAAGATAGCATTCCGAAGTGATTGATATACTATCTTTAAACAAAGGATCTGTTCACGTACAAAGGAGAAGAAAACACATTCTACGCATAAACCTAAGGAAATGAAAGGAAAGCAAACAAATAATAAACAGGAGAAGAAACAAAAGAATTTCTTGTGTATCATGCTCATTTACCACCTCGGGGCGATTGAAACAAACAGAGAAATTTATGTCACTGTCAAATTGTTTATCGCTACAAGAAAAAAAAATAAAATTGGCATATTTCCTAAAGTATTCACAATAATATAAATAACACTGCTCGAAGATCCATTAGAATGGTGCTATTTTTTAAGGAGCTCTCGACATAGGCGCTAAAATGAGTATACGCACTGACTAGCCAAAACATTATGACCATCGTCGCATTTTTCCAATGAACTCGTCTGATGACTTGGAGAGCATGTGATTAAGTGGGAAAATGTTTAACTGCTACTGGAGAAGGTAAGGAATCATTCTTGCACTTAATTTTGCGAGTGATGGGAAAGGCTGCAGATCTAAGCGAATTTCATAGAAAGCAAATTGTAACGTTCCGAAGACTTAGAATGAGTATCTCCGAAACTGCACCACTGGCAGGTTGCTTACAATCTGCCTTTGCTAGTATTTATGCAAAGTGGATAAATGACGGTGAATCCAGCAGTAGACGCAAGGTGTTCGACGTCCACGCGTCGTCAAAGGAAAAGAACGTCGAAGACTGTCTTGCTTTGTTCAGAAAAATCGGCGCCAGACAGTGGCTTAACTGACAGCCCAATACAATGCAGGTCCAAGTGTTTCGAAACACACAGTTCAGCAGACACTGTTCGATATGGACTGTGCAGTAGACCTCCCACTCGTGTGCCTCAGTTGACCAAGAGTGATTCTCAACTACGCCTAGAGTCATCTCGGGAACATCCCGACTGTACCACGGATAAGTGGAAGGTAGTTGTTCGGATGAACAACGATTTCTCATTCATCGCATCGATGGTAGTGTCAGGGTACGCAGTCTTCTAAGCAAACGCTTGCTTCCCTAGTACAGCAGACCATATAAAAGCTGGCGGTGGCGGCATTATGCTTTGAGGGACGTTCTCATGAACAGCTCTAGGACCCTTAGTTGCGGTAGAACAGATCCTGAAAACAGCGGACTATCTGAACATAACTGTGGATCAGTTCCATACCTAAATAGCGTCCGTTTTCCCAACAGGAAATGAATCTTCCAGCAGGACAACGACCCATGTCACAAGAATCGAATTGTGTTGGAGTTGTTCTAGGAGCATAAGGATGAATTCCAGTTGATGTCCTGGCCACCTAATTGGCCGGATCTTAACCTGAAAGAGCACATTTGAAATATCATGGAGCTGCAGTTTAGAGTTCAAACACCACCATGTCGGAATATCTCGACTTTGCGTGACAGCTCCTTAGATATTTAGTGCAACCTGTCTCCAGGATTGTACCAAGGATTTGTGACATTCATGCTAAGGCAATTTGCAGCTGTTTTGCAGGCCAAAGATCGCGCATTGTGTTATTGAGTAGGTGGTCATAATTGTTTAGTCTTTCAGTGTAAATTATCGTGTTTTCCCCTTGAATGCTCTCGTTTTGTAAATTTACGGCTAACAACTGGAAGATTCGTAACTAGAAGATTCGTGACTAGAACAAACCGATTCTTCATGTGTTCCAGCTTGGAAAATCTTAATTATCTGTACAACTATGTTAAATAAATGACAGATAGCTTAATATTATGTAGTACATTTTTTTGATGTTATATCAAGATCAAGTGGTGCACTAGATCGAAAACTGCAGTAGAAGCTTGAAAGTGACAGAAATTGTTATTTTCATTGTTTAGCAATAAAGGTGATAAAAGTCCAAAATTTAAACGCCTGAAGCGAAAGTGTAAACACGCTAATTTTACTTACTGATTTTGAGCTCATAATTATCACTAGTAGATGTTCCATCTTTAGAACCTCGACTTTCAGGTACTTCAGTTTTAGATTTTGATGATGTCTCAGTTCGACTAGATAGTTTAGACTGAAAAAGGTTGTCGTTGTAATACACTACAAATTTAACTCGAACACTACGTTCCAGCTGACGATGAGCTTCTTGAAGAGCTTCCTTTGGGACAAACACTTGCATCATCTGCAAGTTTTGGAAAAAACAAAGAGTTTAAAACAAAAAAAAAAAAAAAAAAAAAAAAAAAAGAGTTTTTGTATCTAGACCAAAGCATTCAGTTTGTTAGTGAAATATTTTAAAAATCAATAATATTTTGATAAAAATATCTCAACTTTCTTTACAAGGTAACTGACTTCTAAAACATTATTTTAGCATTGCTACTTTTGCCCGAAAATCCACAAGTCCAAAATTTCACTGATATTTTATATAGTTCCAGAATTTTCATTGATATTTTATCTACTGTAAAAATCCTTGTCAGTATATAAGAAGAAAACAAACTGTGTTTCGATATTTAAGGCCAAAATTTCATAAGCATATCTGTTTCTCGAAGGAACTTGGAAAAAAGTGCTGGATCTTCCTGAACGTAAACGGAGAATTTAATTTTAATGAAGTTAGGATATTTAAGTTTAAACTTATTTTTTAAATAAAATACTTTGTCTTTTTTGGGGGCGAAATGGGAAGGAATGGGAAAGTTTCAACTCCTCTGAATGTAACCAAAAAAGAATTTAAATATAATTTTTTCATGTTAAAAATTAAGCAAAGTTCCTTTTGATTTTGTCAACTAGAGCGCAAATTCAGTTATTACAGTAACGTGCATATGCACGTTACTGTAATAACTGAACTATATATATATTCCTCTTCGGACAAGAAAAATTTAAATTCTTTAAAGACGTGATTTCAGTGGTATCTTTAGAGATTAATAAATGAAAAGCATTTTGAAGTATCTGGATTTCATGGGTGAAATTTTCATAATACTATTCTGGATAGCGAGAGTGAGTGAATCAATTTATATTTATGTAATTCAAAATTTAATCGCATAAAACCGATTGAAAAAGCTATTTTCTCTGTTGGTACCTATTCTATAATTTTGGTTTAAATTAGAAAGTTAATTGAGAAATTTTAACCATCCTAGAGAAATACTGGGAGTCATAATATATCGGGAATTTCGGGAAAGAGTGAATAATAGACTACAAATTCATTTGGATATTCGTTTAACGTTATTATCTGGAAACGTGATTACTATTAGGCCAACGTGCATAACCAGAGCTGCATTAACCATCAAGCATAATACTTAGGTCATCAAGGAGAAGTGATGCTACAAAAATTGACTTAGGGACTCAAGAGTTCCCTCTTAAATCCCTAAGTCACAAAAATTTCCATTGCTGTCTCTAAGACACAAAAATTTCCCACTGCTGGTTTTACCATGCAATATATGGTGCAGCTAAACCAAGATCTAGAGAGAAAGAATGAGGAAAAAATAGGCGTAAACTGTTTGTGGGAAACCAAAATCGAATTGATTTCGATTTCTGGAAAGTTTCGCATTACTTGGCGATATTAAGTTAAATAATATCGATAAGTAACTAACTATTTAATTGATTGGAGCTATTATAGTTAAATTAGAACTCAAACAGTGATAATTTTCTATGCAAATGTGCAGGATTTCATGTTAATTAACTAGTTATTATAATTTGAACCTTCGCTTTCTTATTTTGTAATTTTTTCTTTCCGTAGTCGCCACCAGAATGGAAATTAGTTGTCGTGTATTTAAGCCGAGCGTTTTAATGTCTCAGAATTAGATCTTCTGGCAGTCTCGCATTGCAGTTATGTACTAGTGCTAGCTCTGCCAAAGGTTAGTTTGGCTTTAGAAATCTTGCCAGCCGCTTCAAAAGAGTGCCGTTAATTATTTGAGCCAGCTTAAGTAGATCATATTGCCTGTAGTCTCAGACTATGTTACTCTAATTTAAAACTTCAGTTTTATGTTATGTCATTATGTTTTATGCTACACCTGCAAACAGCGGAGTTACATTTCGTAGCACAAGTGGCGCCTTCTGTTAATTTAAAGATTTCAATAAAAAAGTTATTTTTGCCTTTCTAAAATTTCGCCATTTGAAATCTGAGCATTGCGGGCTGGAGCAATAACTCGCTTGTCAGTACAATAGGGTCTGAAGGACATTTAATTAAGCTTCTATACAAGCAGTTTCAACAAATGTATGAAGAAAAAATCAGAGACATTTATTCTTGGGGTATTGTTATTTCTTTTATATGCGTGTAGTATATGCATATAATGTTCTCACTGCGTCCACTTCTCGTAGAATAGCACAACTGAAAGTAACGAATATTTCTGAAAATATAATGAAACATCAGTATTGCTAATTATGACATACTCATTGCGAATGAAATTTGAAAGAAAAGTAATAAAGTAGAAGAAAATATGCTACAATCGCGAAACTACGTGAATAGCTAAAGTACTGACTGGTATGCTGACGATTGAGCTTCGGTGCAATTGTGCATAACCTAACACTTTGCAGTACGGCTGCGACTACAAACTGGCAGCTTTGTATGAGCTATAGTTGAAACTCAGAAACACAAAGAACCGGTAGAGTGTTCTTATCATCTGGCTGAAAACCGTAAGATAACCGATATGATGTAATTTCGCAAAGTGTCATGGTTAAAATGCACCGGATCGTTTTGACCGTACCATCCGACTGCATTGAAAGAAGTAGACGTGAAACTGTTCTAATGAATAATAATAAGAAGAATTATAAATCACGAACCGATTCCAGATAGCAGTGAAAGATATCTAGAGATTTCCATGGCTTGTCTTCTTGGAAATCGAGCATATGTATGAACAATTGAAATAGCAGTCGTCGTCGTATCGTAATATCCGGGATTTGGACTATATAATTCAACAAGTGTGGGTCGGTCTGCCTTAAGAAAACACCAGATACCTGTTCGACTTTATCCTGACTCGAATTTTAACATGCTATTAAAAATGAGCGGAATGGATGAGCAGATCCTTCTGAATCTATCCTACTGCTCTGTTTCTGTGATAATGTGTATCATTCATTTTCATCACTACATTAGCAATGCAACATTTCCTGCTTTGGGCACTAGTTTCACTGTCTGTGACCATATTTTTCACTAGATGACCTAGACCTTCAATTGTGCATCGAAATGAAATATTTTAATGCATCGAAATGAAATATTATAATAAATAAGTCAAAGAGCTATATTTCTAATTCTTACTCTAACAGTGAAACCAATTTTATAGGAACAGTATATAAAGTATTATTTAAGTCTCTAACCAGTTATTTTATGTTAATTTCCTATTCTATCAGCCTCGTTTCCATTTCTCGGCCAGAATGTCAATTTTTTAGCGCGCGCGATTTTCAAATTAGTAGAAAGATGAAAGTATTTAAAGGAAGATTTTGGAGGGAGAAATCAGAGCAAGTTCTGCCTACTTGAATGCCACGTTCCTCACTTTGATTTTCTACCAATTAGTATACTTCGGCTTTGGGCTTTGATTATTCTTGCCATTAGGCTTGTTTACGTCGACTTTAGTTAGTTATATTGCGAAGCCGTGAGACTATACTTAAATTTCATTAGCTTTAGTTCATCCATTATCGTTGATTTAAAGCTAAAGTTATTGGCTTCTGTAAGCACGATTTGGTGCCGTTTGTTAAACTTTATTTGGATTAATAAAGGGTCCTTTACACCCTTTCCCTGTTTCTGTGGTACTTATAAGTCACAGTGAAAATTCACCAGTTATCTTTTAGAGTTGTAGTCTAATTGTATGCTACTGAATAAGGCGAGATCTTGTAAATAATGAATCATTTCTGAATCATTGCTTTTATTTTTTTGCAAACGCAGTGTAATTTATCACACATGCTTCATACAGCAAACTTTAAATATTCATTCACCACAAAAGGGTTCACTGAAAATTTCAATACATCTTAAAGTGTTTTTTTTTAAACTTATGTAATAGCCACAAAATATACTCTTCACAGTTTACATATCTTATGGTTTGAACTAGATGGTCATTGTTTTGAAATTTATTCTTGTATTATCTTTTGCGATGTCAAATAAAGAATGTGAAATTTATAAAATATTTTTGTCTTATAACAATTATCATTTTCACTGTGCTCAATACGAGACACAGGTTTCTGGTCTATTAACAGCTTTATCACACTATCAGAACTATTTGCATTGTTTCAGATTACAATACTTACATGCATTACACCTTTTTATAAAATTTTATATTTGTTCTACATGAAGTATTTTCTAATTTTGGATTCACTTTCATTTTTACTTTGTTTTTTAATTGTTAAACTTATTTAAATTTGGGAAAGGTACGTTTTTGATTCCAGCCTATAGGGGTTGGACTGATAATTGCACATACTGATTTAATTTGATTTAATTTAATTTACATTTTCTTGATTTAAGGCTAATTTCATTTATTTGTGCGTTTGTCAACTCTTGAACGAGTTTTTTCTTTTATGTTTCTCTATGCACCAATCCCCGGTGGACATGTGCCAGAAGATGCAAAACACATTTAAATAATTAAAAAACAAGCCAAAAATGAAGCTTTTGTGTTTTGCACTCTTTTTGCTATCATATTAGGTATATGGTAAATTTTTCACTCTGTTTTTGCTCAGCGTTGGTATATCTGAGGATTTAGAACAGCTCTCGTATTCTTAATAGTTTCTTTAAATACTTTTTTGCATTAGTTTAAATGCATGCATTTTTTGCATGCATTTAATTTTCTGAGGCCAATTTATAACCGAAAACTGAATGTCATAGGTATTGCTTACGTTATGTTAATTTAATATATATATACTGCACATGTCTGTGTCTGTGTTTATAAGAGACTATTAAAAATACCCCAGAAATGCTGCCTCTGATTTTCTCTTTGAAATTTATTTAGAAATTCCTTTGTTCGTTTTGTATACAAGACTTCGTAATTTTTTTAAGCAAACGCTAACATTAAAAGCCTTAATCTTTTAAATGAGGCACTGCTCTCAGAAATTACCCTCGGTGAAGCAAACTTATTTAGATAAATAGTTAGCAAAGTTTTAAAACATACCGGAACTTTCGGCTTTGAACTTGGTAGAACTGTTGTAGTTTTGCTGGCAGAAGTTGATTCATTATCTTGAGTCTGGTCTTTCTCTTCAATTTCAAGAATACCTTTATCCGCTGGAGCTTCAAACTGCAAATGATCATCGTACTCCTCTACTGAAAGCGTTTCAGCTATTTCTGGGTGCCATTCAACTGACTGGATAAGTAAGTTTTCAGAAGCAACACTTAGAGATTCTCCGGGTTTAAGCTCCACGTTTGAGGCAAAATCATCCACAATATCTAGCATGCTTAAAACAAAAACATTCTAAGTTTTTAAATTATTACGTATATAATAAACAACGTTGTACGTAGACTTGCAATTTCCTTATGCTCTATTCACTAATTTCAGAATATAATTATTAAACATAAAATGAATTAAAATTTGCCGTTTGCTTTCACTTGTTTAAATCACTGTGTCACAAAAGTATTCAAGGAAACCAAGTTTTCTAATATGTAATTAAATTCACCATAGACGACTTTTTATAAAGCTTTTAAAATGCTTTAATTTTAAAAGTAAGCATGCTATAAAAAATGTGACTATTAGACAATCTTTGAATAAGTTTTTGTTACGAATTTTGTATAATGTAACATGAACGGCCTCAAGAAATGTTAGGATAGAGTTCAACCTCTCGAGAGTACTTTCGGCTCGCCGCATATTTAAGAGTGCCCCCATGCCGCACAGATCCTTTACATTTACTAACATGCATGCCTTCTCCAGGATTTGAACCCGGACCCTTCGGCGCGGCAGTCAGCGACGCTACAGAAAAGATTCAAGCAGGTCAAGAGGAAATGAAAAGAGAAACTACCTCCGTAAAGAAAACAAATTCGAGACAATGGAAGGCAGAATAGGCACGGTTGAAAATAAAATTGGAGAAACTGAAGAAAGAGTTTCAGCTGCAGAAAAATAAATCGGAGAAAGAGATTTACTGTCGAACCGAACAAAAAATCAATGACAGAGTTTCTGCTGTCGCCAAGAAAATCGACAGTTTGAAGAAATCCATAGCGACAACGGGAAGAAATTCTGATGCCCTGAAATTTCTACCCATATCTTTTCGACCCTCTCTAAAGCTGTCCACTCACGATGGAAAGATCTAACGGCAAGTGTACAAGGTGCAAATCTCTATAGTGGTAAACGTAAATGAATGGGATTCCGAAACTAAACCCTGCCATTTCGCCGCTTCTCTGAGAGCAGACGCTACGGATAACCCTTCAAATTCTGCCCGAACACCAGAGGATAGACTTCGAAGTTCTGTCCAACGGGCTGGAGTCCCGATTTGGCAAAGAGTGTTTAAAAGCAGGCTTCAGTTAAAATCGCGCCTACAGAAGCCCAGAAAAACACTTCAGGAGCTCGCCACAGATGTTGAAAGGCTGTTTTATCTTGCCTTTTTGGACTACCAGTCAAAAACAAGCGAAATCCTGTCCCTGCAGTACTACATCGATGGCATCCGGGCTCCTGAGATAGACAAAGCCCTGCGAATGGCGGATGTCAAAGGTCTAAAAAGCGCTTTAGTGTACGCCATGGAATTCGAGGCATCACAACAAAGATCCCGTAGAGACCGCCAGTCAATCAGAGCTGCCGAATGCTAGGCGCAAATGAAACAACTGATTGCTCGTCTAGATCATTTAACCATTCAATTCCATGTCTTGAAGTGGAACTAGAGCGGCAACAAACCGAATCTGAAGTGCTGGAGTGCCGGTGGTACAGAGAAACTAGAGAACACCTCAAGACGCGTGAGCTACGCCGCTCTCAGGAAGAAAAAAGAAACTAATTAGTGGTCATGTCGCGGCCGAAGTTTGCCAGATATTGAGAAACTCCATTTTAAATCGCTTCCGATATCTGCCATTGAGTAGCGGCAGTAATGGGTTCTTCATCATGGGAGATATAATGGAGTTCCTTGCAATATGACCATTGATACAGGAGCCAAAATTACCATCATCTGAAAAGATTTCGCTCACCAACTGGAAGATAAGCTCATCTGGACGCTCCCCTGCATTACCCTTCAGACTATGCCGGTGACAAAATCGACATCTATGGAACGTGAAACGTTAACATCACATCTGGAAGTGCCATCAACCATCACACGGAGTATTTCGCAAATATTATAGGCCCCTACATACTAGGATTAGATTTCGTAAAGAAATATAATTTTTCCTTGACTTTAAAAATATCGAACTGCTTTCTGTCTCTGAGAAAATAACTATGTTCAAAATTAATGTTAAAGGACTTAAGTCGATCCACCAAATGACGATGCCACAGTAACACCAAGAACAGAATTTTTACTACCAGTATAGTATGAAAGGCATAAAAAACAGAAATGTTAAACACAGAAACTCCTGGTACGGCTAAAAAATATAATTAACCACCAGAAGCAAGGTGGTCGAATATTGTATGAATATTACAAATTTTAAAATGATTTTATGCGCCCTATCGCCCTGAAAGCCCACTTCCATTAGGGGTGGAAAGCTCAAAGCGTCACCCCTGTGGCAGTTGATCTGCCAAAGTGTGCAGAGGACACGCAAAATCATTAAGAATAAAACGAACACTCTAACTTCCAATCTCAGAACACTCACACCAGTACTTAGATATGGGTACTTACATCTAAATCACATTAGCAACTTGTGAAATTCGATTTACCCGAGATGAAGTCCTAAACAAATATTTTTTGTCAGTTACATCAAAATATAAAAAGTATTTACACTGAAGTGACAAAAGTCATGGGATAACAATATGCAAATATACAGATGGCAGCAGTATCGCGTAGAAAATGTATAAATGCGAAATGCTTTGGCAGGGCTTTCATTTGTGTTCAAGTTATTCATGTGAAGAGGCTTTGACGTGATTATGGCCGCAGGACGAGAATTAACAGACTTTGAACGCGGAATGGTAGTTGGAGCTAGACGCATGGGTCATTCCATTTAGGATATGGTTAGGGAATTCAACATTCCGAGATCCACAGTGTCAAGAATGTGCCGAGAGTATATAATTTCAGGCAAAACATCCCACCATGGACAGCGCAGTGGCCGACCACCTGCACTTAACGACCGAGACCAGCGACGACTGCGTAGAGTTGTCAATGTTCACAGACAAGCAACACTGCGTCAAATAACCGCAGAAATCAATGTGGGACATACGAGGGACGTGTCCGATAGGACAGTGCGGCGAAATTTGTCTTCCTCGGGCTATGCCAGCAGAAGACCGACTCAAGTGCCTTTACTGACAGCACGACATCGCCTGCAGCGACTCTCATGGGCTCGTGAGCATATCGGTTGATCCCTAAACGAATGGAAAACCGGGGCTTGGTCAGATGAGTCACGATTTCAGTTGGTAAGAGCTGATGGTAGGGTTCGAGTGTGGCGCAGACCCCACGAAGCCATGGACCCAAGTTGTCAACAAGGCACTGTTCAAGCTGGTGGTGGTTCCATAATGGTCTGGGCTGTTTTTACATGGCATGGACTCGGTCCTCTGGTGCAAATGAACCGATCATTGACTGGAAATGGATACCTTCAGCTATTTGGAGATCACTTACAGCCATTCACGGACTTCACGTACTCAAACAACAATGGGATTTTTATGGATGACAATGCGCCATGTCACTGGGCCACAATTGTTCGCGAGTGGTTATAAGAACATTCTGGACAATTCCAGCGAATGATCTGGCCACCTAGATCGCCCGACATGAATCCCATCGAACATTTATGGGACATCATCGAGAGGTCAGTTCGTGCCCAAAACCCTGCACCGTCAACACTTTCACAATAATGGACGTCTATAGAGGCAGCATGGCTCAATATTCCTGCAGGGGACTTCCAACGACTTGCTGAGTCCATGCCACGTCGAGTTGCTGCACTTCGCCGAGCAAAAGGAGGACCGACAAAATATTAGGAGGTATCCCATGACTTTTGTCACTTCAGTGTATATCTCATATTACAGTAACAACATAATTTCTCTAAAAACTTTGATCCATTCTACGTTTCTTGAATCAGTATTCGAATCTTGAATCGGGATAATGGAATATCCTAAGTACTGTAAACCTCAGTAGCCTCGGCAATCGTCGAGTTATTGAGGAACGTCATCCCGGTGAGAGTTGCGGACAATAGTGATAAAGCGAAACTCATTAGGAAAGGCGATGTGGTTGCAGCATGTACTACAAAAACCTGCGTTAAACGAATTAGTAGTCCTCCAGTCTCTGTGACTTCGGAGAGCCTAACATCGAAGTTATTGCAGTACGCACAACTAAGTGTTAAAGAGAGGACTGCTGCAGAATGTGTCATTCAAGAATTTTAATATATTTTCTCTTGCTCATCTTCTGACGTAGATCGAACCATTTTGCCATATCATAGAATTGATACGGAGGATTATCCACCAGTTAGGCAATATCCAAGAAGTCTACCGACAGCTAAACAGGAAGAGGTAGGAAAAATTCTAAAGGGCATGAAAGAAAGCGACTTTATCGAGCCTTCAGCATGTTTTTGGGCCTATCCCATTGTCTTGGTCAGAAAAAAATATGGTAACTAGACTTTTGCTTTAACTATCACCGGTTGAACGACGTCGAGAAGAAAGACAGCTATCCTCTTCCTAGAACTGACGAAGTTCTGGACACTCGTTCTTAAAGCAAGTGGGTTTCGAAGAATGATTTAAAGAGTGGATACTGGCAGGTAGACAGAGATACATCACGATGACTGAGAAAAGATGGCATTCACTACCGGACAAAGATTTTTGGCAGTTTAAGGTGGTTCCGTTTGAATTATGTAATTCGCCGTCAACATTCGAATACCTCCTAGAGACCGTGCTGAGAGATCTGACCTAAGAAGGCTGTCTGATATGTACAAATCCAATGACTTCATCAACGCCGAGAAATGTTTTGAAGAGCATTTAAAAGGTCTTAGAAAGATGCTTCAGAAAGTGAAGAAAGCCAACCTAAAGTTAAGCTCTGACAAACGTAAATTGTTTAGAAGGAGTTGACTTATCTCGGACATGTAGTTTCTGACAAACGTGCGTGTACAGATCTAGAAAAAGTGTCGGCAGTTAAAGACTGGAGACGCCCCTAAAAGGTCCATCACCTGAGAAGATTCCTGGGGCTTTCTACTTAATATAAGAGATTTATGGAGGACCTTTCAGCGCAAGACCCCTTCACAAACTGACACAGAGGAATCAAACTGCTTTGTAAACAAATAATTTACGGATGCATAACAAACTGAAAGAGGCTTTAACATCTGCAACAATCATAACGTAGCCTCAGCTCGACAAACCATTTATACTTAATCGGTTGAGAGAAATCAGAGTGTCAGTGTTGTTTGTTCCAAGGAAGAAACATGTCAAGAACGTGTCTTGGCATACTAAGCAAGTGACAGTCAAATACGGAGAGAAATTACAGTGTCATCTGAAAAGAGCTGCTCGCTATGGTTAAATCCGTAGAACATTTCCACCATTACACCTACAGCAAGTAAAAAATTCCTACTCCGCACAGACCTTGACTTGGATCTCAAACTTTCAGAATCCAAACAGCCGAGTGGATATAGAGACTAGAAATATGACATCATCAACCGTCATCGGAAAGTATCATCACATGGAAACTCCGATGTCCTGTCTAGAAAACCCTCCAACAAAGCTGCCGAAATTTTTCAAGGATCGAAGCGAAACATGAGCTAAGTAATCTAATCGCACGTCAGGTTACGAATTCAGTATCCTCTGACTCAGACCTGTGGACTGACGAAGAAATCAAGCAAGACCAGTTGGAAGATAACAGCATTAAATCCATAATTAACTAATGGAATGTTCGAACAGAAAAACCTACCTGGCAGTTCGAAAAAACAATATTGAGCTTTCTTGAAGTCATTCCATATTCGGAACGGCGTCTTACATCGGAAGTTCAAATCGGTTCATGGGAACGCATTTCGATGGCAGCTGATACTTCCAATATCCCGAATCCAGGAAGAACTTAAAGAACTACATAGCAACCGTTTCAGAATAATGAAGATCATGCATAGAGTTCAGATACCGTTCTGCTGATGTAATGCAAAGATAAAGTACAAAAGTGGTTTCAATCTTGCGATACCTATGCGTGCCTCAAATAACTGAAAAAACGCAGCCGAAGAAAGCTGCAAAGTTACAATGTAGGAGCGCCTTTCGAATGCATTGGCTTTGACACCTTGGTATGTCTGGTACTAACTGCAACAAATACATCCTCTTTGCCATTAATTACTTTAAAAAGTGGGCTGAAGCGTATTCTATTCTTGATCAGGGGGCTGTCATGGTAACAGAGGTAATGATACAATATTGGATTTCTAGGTTTGCAGTGCTTCTTTAGCTGCGTTTCGATCAAGGAAGGAATTTTATTTCAGCTATAATTAAAGAACTCTGTAAGCTACTCGGCACAGACAAAATCCAAACGACACCTTTAGATCCGCAGTCGCATGGCATGACAGATAGTTTAAATCTAACCATCCTTAATAACATCTTGCTGATGGTTTCCAGAAACCTTCAGGACTTTGACTAGAAATTTCATCTGTTCTTACAAGTCTGCCACAATGCTACCGGCTATTCCCCATCCCAGATGCTCTTCGGTCAGGACCTTCGTCTGCCTGGTGATCTTTTGTTTGGTCGCCCTCTGGATGTGCTTCCATCGCTTGAAGAGTACATTCAGGATCTCCAGGTACAGTTTGAAGTGACGCACAATTTTACACGAGAGAGAATCAGCTTGGTGGAGAAGATAATGATGATCCGATATGACACGAAGACTACAGGACATTGATTAAACGAAGGTGACAATCTGTGGTCATGGAATTCGATTCGAAGAATAATACTTTTCCTAGTCACCCTGCGACGGTCCTTACACTGTCCTAAAGAAGCTGAACGACATCTTAGTTCGGATCCGTGACTCATGAAACTTTAAGCTTAAAGTCGTTTATTACGACAGGCTATACCCTTGCTGTGACTATAGTAAGTAGTCCCCATAGTGCATATGATGTAAATAATATATTAAGACTATACTGTACATAAATATATTGTATATAAATTAAAAAATGTATGCATTTATTTATTGGTTTAGTATATGATTTTTTGTATGTTATTTACTGAAATAATTATTTTAATGTATTATTATTTTAGTACTAAAATTATTAATTTAGTGTTAAATTTTCTTAGTTTTAAGTATGGCTTCCTGTCCATGGACTGTACTGCCCAGGATGTGAAGTCATTATCAAGGAGAGAATGTTACGAATTTTGTATGAATAAGTCTGAGAACAAGAAAGTCTGAAGAAATACGAAGCTTTGCAGGAGAAGTAAGATTGCAGGGGCAAGTCTGCTTAACATTGAGCTAAATGGATATCTCGCTAAATTGGCGAGATATTGCCAAAGCGATCGTTTGCGATACTAATTTTTGTCATCAAATCTGGCGAGAAACTGTCAAATGTGGCAAAATTTCGCGACCATTTGGCGACGTTTTGATCCGTTCCTTTATAAGTGCAATTGGTACTGTAACTGAATAACAGCAATTGAGCCCTATATATAACTATGACCGTATCCGGCAGTTATATTTAACTTTACTCATATATACCTTTCAATAATTTCGAGAAGTGGAAGGTATTATAAATTCCTCGGTGGCCGGGGGAAACTATACAAGACTGGAGACAACACCATTTCTTAGTACTGAGAGATCTCCGTGCGAGCTTCACTTTTTAGATGTGCATTGCGTTACGTTTGACATTATTAACAGTTTGAATTGGTAACAACTGATTGTGCTCTCTCATATTGGAAAGAGCTACACGAGTACTTCAGTTGAAAGTTCTAGAACTGTTAAGTGTTTCTGTTGGGAAAATAACTTTAATCTATCTATAATTGGGGCTGTGTGCGTTGAATTCATTACGAACCCGTACGCACGCAAATGTATTATATTATAGTAATTCATGTAAATATTTACAATTAATTTTGATTTTTTGTAATCATGGTTTATTTTTGTTTATACTATTTACGTATTTATTAAGTGCGTTTTTTACGGCAATGTGTCCTTATTTACTGCGTATTTTGTTTAAAATTGAATTTATGGCTCTTTATTGGGTGTTTTGTGTTTAAGAAATAAATCAGTTTTGTTGCAGAGTATTTTGCTCAGTGACTGCTGGTTTAGATCTTCATCTATTCGTGATTTGTGATTTGCGACATCTCGCCTGTTAAGAGTAATTTCAATCTCCCTATCGCAGAGTTTTCGAGCTAGGTTTCGCTGATTATGCCACCTGCGAAAACATTTTTATCATTAACTTAACTTTTCTATTAAAAGTATGACCTACTTTTGGCTGAATGTTCCATCCTCATCTTTTTCAATCAATTCCTCTGCATCCATTACATTACTGATAATTTGCACCATCCCTTGAGCTATCTATCGCAAAAAGAAGAGAAACTGCTTAGACGGTTTTATTAACGATAATATGAAAAGTCTTTCAAATATATTAAAAAGATGACAGTCTTAAAACATTACGGTAGTGGTGATGATGATAATAAAAACATGCGGCAAATATGTTGTTGACTTCTTACACCGATGATCTGTACTTCATACATAACACAAACAATGTATAACTACTGATCAAATTATTATCTCCACCTCCTTGGCTACCTTTTTCAACTAATTTATTCTGAATTTTACGCAAGAATTCTTCTGTCAGTGCGCGAGGTGCAAATGGCAAAGGAATATTTCAATTAAATGCATTCTACCTGGTTTTATAGAAGCAGATTTAGTTGTTAGACTCTGCATTCAATTTCCTGCCACGGATACTTAACAAAGTCAAGATCTACAGATTTATTGTGGGACAAAATTCTTCACCATGCTCCTCAAAACTTTCGCACAGTGTATAGATTAACCTGATTAAAATTCTTAATTTATTCTTATTTTTAATTTCCTGTACTATTGAGAACACATTGTTCTAGTACGATTAAAATCCAGAAAGCTAAGTATTGGAATAAAAACAAAATTAAACTAAATGTACTGATAATACTACCTGTAGTTACAACTAATAATGCAACAAAATTACTCACCATTCCTTGAAGGATCTTGAAATTCAAAAATTTAAATATGCGTAACACAGTAAGTACATGAATTTGCTATAAAACCAGTTTCAAACTATTCTCGACCTCTATGCATAAACACTAGCAAAATGCCAGAAAATAATCCGTGAAATTATTTTGCCATCCAAAAGCTAAGGAACAGCATGTTTTTGAAGGCTTACCATTACAAAAATGTCAGTAATATTTAAATTCACAGTTTATGTGCATGATAGTAACGAAAGTTAAGGAAATATATGCAAAAACAATAGGTACCACTTTTATTTTATAGAAAGGAATACTTATATAACAGCTGGAGAAAAAAGGCAAAAATTGTAAGTTTTGTTCACGAGTATTTGATCATCAGTTGTTATTAGTAGTTTCGTCGACAATATACAGGAGAGCCTATGAATGTCCAGAAAAAGTCGTTTTTCCGATTTGCTGAGGTGGCGGGCGATCAGATGGATGGAAATGGGGATGTCACAAGCTGATGCTGCTAGATGTCTCAGTGTCTCTCTTAGTGTGGTCGACCGATTATGGAATCAGTTCGAATCCGAGGATTTTGTGTCTAAAGGGCAGGCAGACCTAGTGTTACAACACCTGAGGGAAACCGTTATTTAGTTCTTTCGGCCAGAAGGTGGAGTAACATTACTGTGCTTCAACTCATGGCAGATCATTTAGTGGCAACAGGAACAAGAATCTCAGCTGGTACAATGCGCAAACAAATGCACAATACAGGTCTGTATGCAAGACTACCACCTTGTTTGTGTCCCTTTGACCCAAGGACACAGAGGTGCCCGTTTACGTTGGGCAAGAGAACACGTCTACTGGACCAGTCAACAATGGACGTCTGTTTTCTTCACAGACGAGTCCAGGTTCACATTGGAGAGTGATTCAGGTCGTCAGCTGATCTGGAGAGAACAATGCACCAGATAAAACCAATCCCACATCGTGGAAAGACACAGTTACAGAGGTGGTGGAATATTGCGTTGGGCTGGAATCTCTCTCGGTGGTCACATTGACCTGCATGTGTTCCATGGAGGAACTTTGTCCAGTGTGAGATATCGAGACGAGATCTTTGATCAATATGTCTGGTCATATGCCGCTGCTGTTGGTCCTGATTTTTTCTGACGGACGATAATGCGCGACAGCACCGAGCTCGGGTTGCTGAAGAATATCTTGAGGGTCACGGTGTGGAGCGGATGGAACTGCCAGCTCAATACCCAGACCCGAAAGCATCTTTGAGACTACCTTGGAAGACAGGTTGCTGCTTTAAGTCCTCTTCCAAGGTCGTTAGATGATCTTGAACAAGGATTACTCCATGTCTGGTAGTTGCTTCCCATTTCACTAAACAACTTTATTGACAGCATGAATCGTCGCTGCCGCCAATGTATTGCAGTTAAGGGTGGAACATTCCTTATCAAAACCAATTTTTGTAATGTTAACACCTCATTTCTCCTGAAAAAACTGTAATATACTCTTTCTCCAAGACTGGATTTCTTTGTCAAGATTTCAAATTTTTGTTGTAATACATGTTTGTGTTGAACTTTAGAAACATTCTATGCCACATTCATTAAAAAACTATTTAGCGAACATGTTCTGCAAATTTCTTGTTTCTATGTTGCTTCATTCTCAAATTAGACACAAAAACATGCTGTTCCTTAACTTTCGGAGGGCAGCGTGTCTTGGGCTACAGGTGGGCAGTACACAAAAGAAACAGCGTTGCTGGTCCCTTGCCAAACTGTCTCTGACTCTGCATCTTCGCTCGATATTTAAATCTCACAAAGTTTATTTTTTGTGAGGATGACGGAGAAAGCAGAAGTAAGATATGTTATTTTGTATGAAAATTTCATGTTTATTTCAGATAACTGAGCATGAAATATACTGTTCTTGGATTTTAAGAAACCTTTTCCTGTGAACTTTTCTTTCGAGGGCATCAAAATCCCGTAGGAAGAGTTCACATTTCTATCGCTCTTTGAATCATCGGTTAGTACAAACGGTAAATCATCGGTAAGTAATCGATCTTTGAATTATCGGTTGATACAAACGGTAATAGTCGTGATTACTATTCTTAGAAATTAGTTCATTTCATTTGCAGGAAGTCTCAATTATGAACAGCATTTGGTTTCGTAATTTTACGGAAAAGCAGTATGTTGCTTATTACTTATACTTTTCAGTCGTAGCATGGCTTATTCTCCTCGCCTTTTTTATTGACTAAATATATTAAGCTGGGATCTAAGACAGAACACACAAGCATGGTTAGAGATGGTACGGGAGTCCTTTGCCATATGAAGAAGAAAGGGCTTTTGTAAGCCTTTTCTTTTATTTAAGAAAACAAATATAACAGTCCTCGTGTTCTACAAAGTATGCCATCAGGATTACAGATGTATGTAAACAACCCAATAATACAGTGCAAAATACATAATATGTAGATCTGGAGAGAATAAGAAATATATATAAGAATATAATAAGGAATATATACAAATAATAATGTAAGGAATATAATAACAACAATAATAGTAAATAATACGTAAAAAATAATGATAATGCAAACGAGGTATGATACAACAATACTACAGTACATTAATACATAAAATATAATACATAGATAAAATACAATAAAAATACCACAGTACATAAAAAGATAATAATGCAGTAGTAATAATAATAAAAGCTTAAATAACAAATGAAATTGAGCGAGACAACAAAAGCCTCAACTCTTGACTAGGCTGGAGGAAACAGGAGGCCAGCAAACGAAGAGATGCCTTAAATGTAGTTCTGGCACTCGCATATAACATGCAGTGCAATGAGATATGCTTTACGTTTACAGCATTCAAAGCATCACTGCAAAACAAAGTCCAGTAGTCACTATATTAAAATGAAATAGGTTATAAGCTATTTCTCCCGCCTTCTTAGAATGCCTTCGTAGTGTAGTGGTCAGCACACTGGGCGCGTATTCCAGAGGTCCACGGTTCGATTCCCGCCGAGGGCGTTGCTATTTTTTCAAGTCTCCTGCTTCCAAAAAATACCTAATGTCTCTACAGTGGTGCCTGAACTAAAAGGATAGTGGATGATGATTCCCCACATCCAGGATTTGGCGAATGGGTCCCTAAAAACCCCAGCTTGCTCAGCCTTACTACCCAGAATATCACTGTGAGCTCCAACGTCAGTAAAATGAATGTCTACAATGTGTTCAAGCGCGTTTACGTATTTTCCAGGGGTTGTCAGAAGGTTGGCCATCACTGGAAATCGAATGCATTTTGTAATTTTGTAGTTCATCGCAACTTGCTGAACTATTGAATTTACTGCCTTTATTCTAGAGAGTTACGGTTTAGAGCTAAAATGATTACTATTTACATAACAGCATTTATCTTTTTTGTACCAACATGCCACGCTAAGTCAGATAACTGTCTACGTGCTTCAATGAACGACCACTCTGAAATGAATGCTAGGTTTCAGGCTACTAGTGCATCTACCAATGCAACGTTTTTATGTACGTTGTACCAGTTCTCTTTTAGCTGCTCTTCCCATGACTTTTAAACTGTCAATATAATTTCATTAAACTGAACGTGCATGTAAAATTAAGGTGTAACCCAAATGTAGACCAAAAAAAAAAAAAAAATCTCAGGCACAACGTTTAAAAAAGTGCATTTTGGCTTATAGAAATCTTCTTTCAAGCCATTTTATTATAGGCTTAGATAGTCACCTCTGTACTAATTTATCTTGAATTTTTATAACCAGTATAGATTTTTGAATGAAATAGAAAACTAGGAATAAAATAAGAATAGCTACTAATTATTTAAGAAGTTTAACACACAGAATGTTGTTTTGTACTATAAATGCAAACTGCGTCCTACCTTTTTGTCTTGTTTAGCATAATTTGCAATAGTTTCAATGCCTTGTGCGGCAGCTTCTAGAGTTTCTAAATTTATAGCTGAAGAATCCTGCGTTAAGTTGTGCAACTCCTCAGCTAATTCATCTGCGAAAACAAATCCCTAAGAAAACGAAATAAAAGCATTAAATACGTATTATTTTTCAAGATAGAAAAATTTCTCATTTGTTTACGAATCAAGTAATTATAACACTCAAACTATTGACTGAAATATATAATTATTGTAGAGCAGAGGGAAAAAAAGGTAATAACATAAGCATGGAAAACAATATTCTTCTAAATATAAATGTTCAAACTTTTTATTTTTGGACGAAGATTAAATTGGTAAAAATTATCTTATTTCTGCACTCAGAATTCATAAAAATTAATTTACACTGACGATTTCAACTTACCAAAAGTTATTTGTTTAATTCCTACAGAGTTGTGATTTTGATGGTAACACTCGAGACTAAAGATTAGGTAAGATTGGTTATTTGAATATAGCAAAGCACACGAGGGCTATCTGCCTAAAGGAGAGGGATGCCTTCGAGAAGGACTTTCTGAGAGAAACTGGCTCATATTCACATTATACATGAGAAAAAACACAAAACCAAACATTCAACCAGCCCGTTCGCCTGAGATCGAATCCAGGTCGAACTCCCAATATTAATCGAATTTAACCATTCGGCCGCTGACGGGGTTCTCAAGACCGAAGGTAGAATTGAAAGGCTTTTCTGGACAAAGCGTTTTAGAATAGACTATACGGATTTGAATGACAACAGAAAGCATATAACAACAGAGAAATATGCCTCGTTACCGTACAGATATAGAAAAACACTTTGAGTTTCAAAGCGGAACGTTTAGGTTGTATATGTGAACTTCTAGTAACTCCGTAGACATACTATCCTAAGTATCAGTGTGCTGCTATACTCGACAGAACATACCTAACGTAATTTTAATAATTGTCAGTGTATGGAACGTAGCTCATCAGTGTTAAGTGATAATGGTAATACATATACTCGATATTTTGCAAGTTTCAAAAAGAAAAACTAACAGTGCAAAGCCTCGAACAGAAACAAGTATGTTCATGCTGCACCACTGAAGTTCACCATTTTCGAGTGTGTTGCAATATGATTAAATACTTGATTTGCTTACTATGCTATCAGCTACCCTGATGGGTATAGGGGTTAGTGCTCCTGCCTATTGCATCGTTGGAACTGCGTTCGAATTCCAGAGAAGAAGTGGATGCTTGGAAGTATATGGTATCTGCGCAACATGGGAGCATACAAAACGTATGGCGAACCGAAAGTTCGCTCGAGTAGCTTGGTGGTAGAGAAAGAGGGGTGGGAGGTCCCGTCTCACAGGGTACTGTAAATCAAAGTTGTACTGTCACCTATATGTTATTTAAGGCTCATGCCAACGAAAAATGCAATCTTGCTCGCTTTGACGCGTCAGCAGTCTGGATATTGCACAGATCTGTACAAAAGGGTTAGTCCTCCACCTGGCTTTTGTGATCTTTCGGCCATAAAATAGATTATTTTTTATGTTCCTCTCTATATGACGATATTACAATTATCTGGCTCTAGACAGAATCGTGAGTCATCTGTGAAGAGCACGTGACTCCATTCTCTTACTATTCCAATTGCAGTATTCATTCCAGTTCCTGCGGCCTTACGATGTATTACGGTTAAGGGAAAGTAAACTAGATGTGCATTCAGGTTCTACTGACGAAGGCGATTTTGTTCAGTTTATGTCAGCATGTTTCGCCATATAGCCTGAATAATCTTCCTTTGCAGGTAACCATATATTTAAAATTTTGTTTCATCAGGCTGCTATGAAGAGAATAGGATCATTAGCTTTTATTCTTGCAACGGGCGACCTTTGCCTACTCTCGTGAAGATTTTTAATACTTTGAAATATGTTTCAAAGCTGAGAAATTACCCTTTGGGACACGCTTAAGAAATTCATTGTTTGCCTTTATGATTCACCAGTTTCAAGATGACCAGCTGCTTTCCAAGCTCCATGATGCTGAAACATAGTTCAGACTATTTCTGCAAAAAAAAATATCTTTAAATCTAATGTATTACTGGACGCAAGGCATATATATAATACAAGATACGGATACAGATGTATTATAGGTGTACAAGCCTATAGCCCGACTGGGCTGTTACTATATAATACAAGATACGGATACAGATGTATTATAGGTGTAGAAGCCTAGTCCCACTGAGCCGTTACTAGCTCAATAAAGATTTTCCTAAAACGCCATGACTTTGAAGTTTGATGAAGTGAATGCTTCAAAGAAAAGGAGATGGGAGAAGAGTGGAGATCTTTGTCCCAATGCAATGAGAACTTTTAGAGGTAGTTTCAAGAATAATATTTCAAATATACTATACTTGAAACAAACGAAACAATAGGATGACAGAAGTGTAAATTACCGCACTAGTGACAGGCGGAACTCCAGAAGTGAAATCAAACTATATACGAGTACAACACTAGTATGCTCAAGGAAAATTCAAAATATACGGTTCATGTTGAAAGTTCTAAATTCTCAGACACTAAAAACAGAATAGATATAATTATACAAAGATAAGGTTAAACAAAAGGTAAAGCAAAAAACCTGCAAATTAATCAAATATTTATTAATGATTACAAATTATAAATCAAAACACGGAAAGGAATATAAATATTTATAAGCTACCAATAAAAGAATCTAAGTTATAGTCGTCTAACAGATGCGTATCAAATGGTCAAATGAACTTATTATCTCAAATACATAATTGATTATCCATGAGTAATTCACAGTAGAGCTGTTAATTGCTTCAGCAAAGAACTTTTTGTTGGTATTTCTGAGATGCTCACTTCTCAGAGGGATTCCGTCCCTATGCAGCAATGAATTTCTGATGAAAATGCAAGCATTAGCGATAATGCTCAGCACTTTCCTTCGAATAATTTGTAGTTTATTTATATCTGCCGAGATAGCCGCCACCTTTTTAAGCTGGTTTAAGACAGGCTTTCGAATCTTCCCTTACATTCTGTAATTTAGGAAATTGCGTATTTTGACGTCATCGATGCTGTTTGCAAAAGAAAAAAGAGGTATTCTGATGGCGGCTTTCAAAAACTAAATTCATATCCAATTAGACTAGTAATTAGATTTTACCCATTACATAAGCCTAATGCTACGAAAACAGGGTAATCCTTTATTTTATTTATTTATTTCTTCAAGAATGAATAGAAAAGTAACTTCTTCGTTCTAAATACTAGCCTTTCTATCAAACTATCTCGACACATTTACATCGCAAGGAAACTGGAACGTGTGAATGCACCTTCATGCTGAATGCTAAGGCTCAAATGAACCCAGTTCTCTCAAATTCACAGGAACGCTAACTGGCAGTTGGCATACGTTTACTTCACATGTAATGCGTCTTGTTGTTAAAGGTGCACATAATTAAGCAAAAAAATGACTTGCTATTTATTATCATGAACTAGCAGTTTCACAATGACATGTTGAATGTAATGTTTCTAAGTACTTTTCATTTTTCTCTTTTTGCTACACTGAAATCGTACGACATGCTTTCAGACAAGGTTGATATTAACATGAGTATTTCAGATTTTAATGCATATGCATTTAGTAAATCTTGAAACATACCTAAAAGTCAAACTGACTGCATATAGGTTACGTGGGAGGAAATCTGCCTATGAGAAAACTATTTAAATCTGCGTTTGCGAAACACAGATTTAATAAAAGAATCTTTGTTTCCCTTTGCGTAGTGTAATAGAAGACTGAAGTAGAATGTATTAAACAAAGGAAAAAACTTAGAATAAATAAGAAATGTGAATTAAAAAGGAAAAACTGAAGTTGGTGTTTCAAAAACTTAACATTCCAGTCTGGCTATCAGATACTGAATCACTAATGTGCTGGATAAGTAGAGTGGATTTAGTTTTATTATTTCCCCAAATTACCGAGTGAAAATGGATTGTACTAAGTGTACCGTGCTACAAAGGAACTAAAACGTATTACTTATTGGCGCATCCAGTATATATGTTTCCTGAGGATTCCAGTGGAAAAAGTAGCAAAAGCTGTATGTATAATTATGTTTTTACAATGACTTGATTTAATACAAAAACTAAAATGTTCCCTGCTCTTTACACTCGTGCCGTTTCGATTTAACACAAGCGGCCCAAACTAATTTCTAAGACTTGTTTTCACTTAAATTATAAGAAAAACAATTCTTTCTAGAATAATAGTATATGCACGCAAGAATATATTGATATGGGGAAAATGAACATTCAACACATTTTGTGCAAACTTAATGATGAAACACTAACAGCCATTTTTGCGTAGAAGAAAGTCTAAGTTATGGACTGCACCAACCAAGTTGCATCAAGAGTTAACTGAATTAAAAGCAGCAACTTCAGTGCATGTTGGAAACGGGTTCGGCCACTATATATATATATAAGACTAAAGATCCTATCATCCCTTATACGAATTTAGGCAGATAGCCCTCATGTGCTTTGCCATAATTGAATAATCCAATCCAATCCAATCCCTTATACGAATGAATTTTCCAGCATTATAACAATGGAATACACAGTTGGTAGAGAAGGCTACGATGATGTATAAGATATTGAGGAATTAATTGTTAGTTGATAAAGACCTAAGTGAAAAGGAAATATTTGTGGTTGTGCTTGAGTTTACTAATCTCACAGAACGTAGTGATAATGAAGAAAATGATCCAGTTCGAAAAGCAGATTTAGTAAAATAACTGGGCAGAAAATTGGGCAATCAATTTATCAAACACGACCCTCATGAGAATGCCGCTGGAAAGTTTCAACGCGAAACGAACTTGTTCCAGCCTTTGCAGAGAAATATTTAACGGCCTAATCAAAACATGGACTGAATTCGTTTGTAAAACAGATGAAACATCAGCACCAGAGGAGACTTGTGGTGCTGATTTTACTCAAGAGATCAAACAAATAATTTCGTTAACAGAGAAAAATGACTTTGTCCACAACATTTGTAGTGATAGTAGTGATATTCCATACTGCAACAAGTCGTTTGCCCGATACTCGGTTGCGCTACAACTCAATTGCCCGACGCCATTTGCCTGACACTTTACTTGCTTGATTATTGCTTGATTTCCTTCCTCGACAGATTTTCTATTTCACCAGATGATATGTCAACATTTTCTTTTGATACACCTAGCTTATAATATTCTAATACACTAAATTTTGATGAATCCCAGTTGGGAGTAAAACTGTCGTAGGACAGAAGCTATCATTCGCAAGTGAGGTCTTTCGCTAATGCGCAAGGAATACTTTGAACGAAAAAACGATAAACAAATTGAACAGCTACAGATGTCTTGCGTGGTATTGCACACAGTACTGAATTATAGACCATTAAAAATGATAAAACCCTTGATCACACACGCACACAGAGACATATGCATACAATATATATATATATATATATATATATAAAATAAAAAAATAGCTTTTTAATGCTACTCAGAGTGAACTAAAATTCTGCAAGATCCCAAGTCTTTAAAAAAGCAGAGGGGAAGGTTATTGCTTAAGGTTATATATATATATATATATATATATATATATATATATATATATATATAACTGATTTTATTCAACAGATCAAAGATGCTTAAGGTTATATATATATATATATATATATATAACCTTAAGCAGATTATCTGTCGGACAAATGAGTGTCGGTCGGGCAACTGAATACCAGGCATTGCAGACGCACGCAAACGTATGGGTTGTTCATTATCAGAAAGTGAAAATGAATAAATTCTTGTTATGCATAAGATAGGCCTTTTTTTTTCGGGGGGTATGAAAGATTGTTTTAACCTTTTTAATTACATATATATCTTGTTGAAATAAAATAATAAGCTTAGAACGAATATTTCCATATTTTTTAAAATTATTTTTGTTGATTTTTTAGTTTCGGAAAAAATTTTCTTTTCTATAGATCCATTGTCTTTTTTTTTTTTTTTGAATGAATAATTTTTTACACGTATTCTTAAGGAATGCATCCATTTTTTAAAAATAGATAAGGTGTACTTTACACTTAAAACAAGTGTTCTGCAAGACATTGACATCTAATCGGTGTAAGAAGGGCTTCATCGCGTCACATCATGTTTCTAGAATATGATAGCAATGTTTTCTCCTCGCTAAGTTACTCTCAGCTGTTCACCAATACTGTGCCAAAATTTTTTTTAGTTATTAGAATTTTACATTTCAATTTGCACTTTCTAATTACCGTATTTGACGGCATATAAGACGCACTTTTTTTCCTAAATTTGGTCTCAAAAAAGTTACCTGCGTCTTATACGTGAAGGACACAGTCTTATACGTGAAGGTAATTGCATTCAATAATTGTTTATTTGGCTTTTACGAAACGTGAGAACTAAAAGAAACCACGCTATTGAAACTTTTTTTCCTTCTGTGTGGCCGTCTCAATAAGGGTGCGTCTTATATGCCGTCAAATACGGTAAATAGCGCATAAATCGTTAGAAAACATGAAAAAAAAATAAGCTTTCAGTTTATTTCTTTCATTTTTAAAAAACCCTTTTTTTACGGATTGGATTTTTCAATTATGGCAAAGCACACGAGGGCTATCTGCCTAAAGGGAGGGATGCCTTCGTGGAGGACTTTCTAAAGGAAAGTGGCTCGTATACACGTTACACATGGGGAAACCACGAAAACGACCATGCAGCCAGCCCGTTCGCGGGATTTGAACCTCGGACCGAACTACCAGTGTTCAGCGTATTTACCGCTCGGCCGCTGGTGGGCGCTTTTTTTTTATGAGTTTTTGTTTGAAAAGCGTAGAATAAAGTACCTCAAAAGTTAATATAAATGTAGAATGCAGAAAATGAAAATATTAATTCTTTACAAATTTGATTTCGAATTACATCTTTACAGTAATTTCTTCATAGCTTCGCATATCAAAATTTGAAATTATTATTAAAACTTTTAATATTGCAAGTAATTTCCGAAAAGAACGGACATTTGATTCAAAACTTTTAGGCTGAGTTAAATAAAGTAGGGATATAAAATTGATTTTATGCTACAATATGGAACTAATTACTTGAAATCTGCGGGTGAATTGTCTGAAAATTCGATGAAATTACAATGAATTAATTATATTTGGAATCTAATCAGTTCTATTAACAAGCATACTATTTTAAAGCTTTTGACGTTTGGATCTGCAATAAGCAAGATAAGTAATCAGTTACATGAAGTCGAACTATTTTAACCAATACTATTGCTCAGCGTTAAATAGAAGGGCTAGGTTATTCCTTTGTGTGACTCCTCGGCGAAGCGATTGTCGTAGGGGATTAACAGGAAAGAGTCTGACGTCAATATGTTGCATCTGCTCTGACTTCGCCTGTTTTAAACTAGCAATGTGGACATCCCAAATTAATTTTAATCACATAGATTGTTTTCTAGTAAAGCAGTGTTAAAGTCAGACTGCCCGCTCACTGTCTGCATGCGGCCCTCGAAGTAATTTTATGCTGCCTGCGAATATATTTCCCGTAAATTAATTAGTATTATTATGTCGAGAATTTGAAGAAAACGTTTCACATTTTAATTATTCGGAGTCCAGTTTTATGTTATAATCATTACCAAAAATGAACGTAACTCTTCGTAAAATCTAGAATTAGAACTAATTAAGTAACACTGTGCTAAAAATCTTGTTCAATTATTTTAAGATACAAATTTGATTAACTTTTATTAGTACTTGTCAAAAGACAAATATCTTAAGTTACGAATTTTTGCAATAAGAATATTCGTTTTGTGTTTGAGCACATTTTTACATGAGCACAGTTATTTTTCCGTAGTGGAAAATTAATAAGTCTACGAAAAGAACCAGACTGCAGATTTGTATCTACAATTTCTGATGATATTTTTTCGCAGTTTCCCTCCAAGATTACAAACTTCATGAAAATCGAAACGTCATGAAGTGGTGTAGCCGAAAGGTGTAATAAAAAACAATGATATTTACATACAAATATTATTTTTTCTGTTTCGGATCATAGAAAAATCTAATAAATAAAAGAGACTGGGTTGTCATTATTTATTCTCAAGTTTTGTCCCTCTTGAAAAGCTATCGTGTATTTCGTTTTAGTTTAAATTAAAAGCAAGTTACCTAGTAGTTCACGATTAGTTAAATAAATGCCTGTCTGAACATTTTAAAATTTAGCTGTCAAATTTTAATATTTACCTGTCCGTTTCAATTACAAATTGTGACCAACAGAAACGTCTTTCAGATAGAAACTTTTCGATTGCAGGCAAAATATAGGAATAAATTTGATATTTTTCTTTGCATTATTTTTATTCGCATGTTTTTACAAATATCTAGTAAAATGATTTTAGTTTAATTAACAAATTTTGTTTTGTAAACAAAATTCCGGCACATTTTTTTTATTTCTGCCCGTCAGCTATTTTATATTTGTGCATTGGCCTGCGTGCAATGTAAGTTTGAGACTACTGTTGTAAAGTATCATTTATGTAATAATTATTCCTACGTTATAGCAAAGTGCCATAAAATTCATGGAAATGAGAAAGATAGTGATATTGTATTTCAAATTTGCCAAAGGACAATTTGCTTTTGGCGAAAAAAAATGGATACGTGTGTCGAAGACCAGATTCAGGGTTCTAAATTAATGTGAAGGATGCAGCGAATATTTTATATGCAATGATTGTGAAGATGGCATGAAAAATTGCTTATTTGGATTGCCGCAAAAGAAACTGTTAAAATTCAATACTGTGCCAAGAAAAGAATAATGTAGAGTGCTTTTGAAAGACTACACAAATTAAGTTTGAAGAAAATTCATTTTGAGGCCGATTACGAAAATGATGATAGGAATAATAAATCAGATACGAATGATATTAAAATAGAACTCACAAATGACGATGTAAATATTTCTGAATACCATAATTGTAAAAATAAACAAAAATGCATTGGTAATTTGTAAAAAGCAAAGTTAGCTCAGCATTTTAGGTAATTGGTAATTGTATAAACGTCGAAGTAATTTCGCATAAAAAAGATCTTCCTCCTTTGCTCCTCTTTTGAAAGCTTAAGTAATTTTATTTAGATACTGTGAGCAAAGGTGTTTTGTCAAACTTAAGACAACGATGTTGTATTTATTTAAATGTAATATATGTGTATAAATGTGAGTACAAGTTAGACAATTATTTTTAAAATATATGTTATTATATCAATTCTGAAGAGAAACATGCCAATGTAAAATTTATAATTAGGTCGAAAAGCAATCTTACTTGTAGATTAGATTAAAGTTTGAATAAAACTATTGATTTCAAAGACAGCCAAACATACAGTGTGTCCCAAAATTGAGGGCACACTCCCTTCTACGACAGAATTCATGTTTAGAATGAAAACAAAAACTGTCACATAAAGACAGTCACCAAAACCTTTAGACGAGGATGTAGAAAGACACCTAATTTAATATTTATTCATGAATAGACATAAAAAAATTGCATGAAATACAGAAACAAAATGTACAACAGAAATCGTGAAAAATCTGAGCTCCCAAAATTGAGGGTACATGTAATTGTTTTATTACATAAATTATAAAAAAGCAACACATTAATAGTTTGTAGCATACCCACTGCCTTTGATGACAGCTTCCAGCTGCTGGGACATCGAATCGACAAGATTTTTCGTAATTTCGGGTGAAATGTTTTCCCACTCCACTTTTAGTACATGCTTCAAATGCTCTTTGCTTGTGATCTGATGTTTTCGGACCTCTTTTTCTAGGTGGGACCACAAATTTTCGATCACATTCAAATCAGGAGATTGAGGGGGTGTGTTCAGCTGATTTCGGCAGTGATACAGCAGCCATTCTTTGACAGTATTTTCTGAGTGAGTGAGTGAGTGGGGTTTTTGGCGCAAAACCAAAGATGATTATGGCCCGCAAACACAAGGTGTTGAGGTGAGATGATTAAAATTTATGAAATTAAAATACAATAAATAAAAACAAGTGGACGAATGTACCAAATCCAGAGGATGCAGTCATATAAAAACAAGGTAAAAGCAGACATTAAAATCCAAGACACAATCCTCAAAACAGATTACATTAAGTAATAAAAACCAGTCTCTTTTAAATAATAAAATAAATTACAATTGGCCTCTCTTCCGATTAAACGGTCGAAAGGTAAGTCACAGGTATTAAAATATTTCTGACGAAGATTGTTAAAACGGGGACACTCAATTAAAATATGACGGACAGATAAACAAACATTACAATTTAAACAAACAGGCTCATTCTCAGCTTTTAAAAGGTAGTTATGTGTCACTCTAGTGTGACCAATTCTGAGGCGAGTCAAAAGAACTTCCTCCTTACGATTTCCAGCAAAATCCCAGTGCTCGATTCTGGGCTTTACATTTCGCAACTTGTTGTTCAGCTGAACGTTCCAAATTTGCTGCCATTTTTCTTTTTTGGATCTTCCCCTTTATGACACAGCAGATGTCTCTAAAAGTGATAAGGCGACTGGACAGTTCAACAGCAGATTTTGCCGCGTTGTCTGCAAGCTCGTTTCCCTTTATTCCCGGTATGCCCGGGAACCCAGCAGTACAGGATTTCATATCCGCGTATCTTTAAGTTTATATGAATTTTCAGAATATCCACCACAACAGGATTTTGAGTGTTGGGAAAAGCTTCTCAAGTTTTAAGGGCACTATACGAGTCTGAATTTTTTGTGGCAGAGCTTTGAGATGTACAGAAGACCATAATATATTGCAGTTAGTTCAGATGTTAGAACTGAGAAAGCATGGTGCAGGCATCTGCCGTCTATGTAATCTTCAAATACAAATGCCATCCCGACATGATCATTTGACTTAGATCCATCTGTGTATATAGGATGATAACTGCTATATTTGTGCCTGTGCTCAGCGAAGAGTGGTCTGTAAACAATCTCGTTAGTGCTTGCCTTCCCGTGATGTTTGAAAACATCAAGAAGCTGAATCCGTGAATTTTCCCAAGGTGGGATTTCAAAATTATGTACTGCTTGGGGGCGCATATCAGAGAGGGAATGTTCCTCAACAACAGGGCGAACTCTTAAAGCAAAGGTAGGAACACAGGATGGACGTGTTTCAAATAATGTGTTACACGCATTATCAAGTAATCCAAGCTTATTAGGATGTTCAGGTTGCGATAGGATATTAAAATATTGCACAAGGGACAATTGCTCACGCCTCAGATAAAGTGATGGTTCGTTAGAGTCAACATACAGGCTCTGGACAGGAGAAGTTCTGAAAGCTCCTGAACAAATCCGCAGAGCTTGATGGTGAACAGGATCCAGTTTTAACAATACTGTTGACCGGGCTGATCCAAAAACAACTGAGCCATAATCCAGTTTAGAGCGGACAAGCGCTCTGTAAATGCGAAGCATAGAGCAACGCTCTGCACCCCATGAGGTGTTCGCCAACACTTTTAAAATATTTAGTGTTTTTAGACACTTCTTTCTCAGGTTTAAAACATGAGAAAGGAAAGTCAATTTTCGATCGAACGTCACTCCTAGAAATTTTACTTCGGCCGCAACAGGAATAATTGTGCCATTTAGATATAACTCAGGTTCAGGATGGAGACCGCGCTTCCTGCAAAAGTGCACGCACAATGTTTTCTGTTTCGAAAAAGTAAATCCCTGATTGTCTGACCATTCTTGGATCTTATTCAGAGCCATCTGCAGTTGCCTCTCTACGTATCTCATGACTGCCCCTCGACAGCTAATCTGCAGATCATCAACATATAGAGATCCCAAGATGGTAGGAGGAAGTGCTTTTAATACAGAGTTTATTTTTAAACTAAACAGGGTTACACTAAGCACACAGCCTTGAGGCACACCCTCTTCCTGTTCAAAAACATCTGACAAAACAGAGCCAATTCTTACTTGAAAAGTTCTAGCGTTCAAGAAATTCTGAATGAAAATTGGTAGGTTGCCGCGCAAGCCACTCTCGTGAAGATCGCGAAGTATACCGTATCTCCATGCCTTATCATAAGCTTTCTCTATATCAAAGAAAATTGAGACAAGGTGATTTCTTCTTACAAAAGCTTTTCGAATGGATGTCTCTAAGAGGAGCATGTTATCTACGGTTGTTCTCCCCTTTCGAAAACCGCTTTGATAAGGCGATATAATATTATTCTTTTCCAAGAAGTAGACTAGGCGGCTGTTTACCATCTTTTCAAACAGTTTGCAAACACAACTGGTAAGAGCAATTGGCCGATAGTTCGAGGGATTCCTTGGGTCTTTCCCAGGCTTGGCAATAGGAATTACAACAGCTCTCCTCCATGTACTGGGAAAAGTACGCTCCTTCCACACTCTATTGTAAAGAGTGAGAAGGGCTTTCAGTGACTTATAGGACAGATGCTTTAGCATTTCGTAATTTATGCCATCAAAACCCGGAGAAGACCTATGTGTCTGCAATAAAGCTCTCTTTAATTCCACCATAGTAAATGCTTTATTGTAAGGCTCAGATTTGGAAGAGTTGAATGCGATGGGATTTATTTCCGAGTGCTGCTTGATAGTGAGAAATGCAGGTGAATAGTTTCTGCTGGAAGAAACGGTAGCAAATGTCTCACCTATAGTATTTGCAATTTCTTCTATGGAGCTAATCACTCGGCCATCTTTTTCCAAAAAGGAAAGTCTTTATATATTCCGCATGCTTTTCGAACTCTTTCCCAAACCGCCTTACTAGGCGTAGAAGATGTTATTGATGACACATATGAAATCCAAGAATTTCTTTGGCTCTGCCTTCTTACTTTTCGTGCATTTGCTTTGGATCTTTTAAATGCTGTGAGGTTTCGCAGAGTAGGATATCTACGAAAATATCCCCATGCACTTTCTGTTTTTTCAGTGCTTCATGACAGTCACGATTCCACCACGGTTTCGAATATTTTATTATTTTTCCTGATGTTCTAGGAATGGAGAGCATAGCTGCCTGAGTAATAGCAGTTGTAACTGCTTCCACTGCATCATCGATAAGCACATCTACCATTTTCTGTGTGAGATCTGCAGAGGAAGAGAAGAGTTCCCAGTCTGCCCTATCCAGTATAAACCGAGGGAGTCTCGACATGGGGTTCGCTCCTCTTCGTGCAAGAGATAAAAGAATGGGATAATGATAAGAATGGTTGTACAGATCACTTCTGACAATGAAATCGCAAAATGGCAATAGAGATGGTGAACAGATGGCTAGATCAAGAGCGTGGAATGTCCTTGTAGGTTCATGGAAGTAAGTGTCCTGCCCATTATTCAGGAGACAAAGGCAATGGTCTTCAATTACCTGCTCAATTTGTCTTCCTCGTGAATTGTTGTCTTTGCTTCCCCACAACGGACTATGGCCGTTAAAATCACCCATTATGATAAAAGGCTCAGGCAGCTGAGCCACAAGGTCATTTAAATCCCGCTGATCAATGTGTTCATTAGGAGGCAAATAAAGAGAAACGACTGAAACTACAATATGAAAATTTACTTGTACAGCGACAACTTGAAGAGATGTCCTCAAGGGAAAGGAACTTGAGGGATAGTCCAGTGAGGTGAGGAGACATACACCTCCACTGGCACGTTCACCTGCAAGGTTATCCTTCCTGACGAGAGAAAACCTCCGAAGTTTTGCATGTTGATCTGGTTTCAAATTTGTCTCTTGTATTGCCAAGCACACAGGATGATACGCATTGATCATAGCTTTGATGTCAAGCAAATTTCGGTGGAAACCGCGACAGTTCCATGAGACGAGGGTGGCCATTATGTTTGATGTTTGTTCTTTCTGTGTTCCTTTTTAGTTTTGCGCGGAAGCAGATGTTCGGGAACTTCTAGACCGTCTTCCACGTCCATACTATCTGAATCTGCGGATTCAGAAATCGTTTCATTTACAGAACTATTGCTGGGACTTCTATTTTTGTTAATTGGTTTTGGAGGGATATGTTTTGGTTTGCTTTGAATAACTATTTCTTTATTTTGTACGACATGTGTTGCATTTTCATTTTTCTTGTTTGCAGATTGCTGGGTTTTATTTGGAGTCTGTGTACTTATGGAAGTTTGGGTGGCTATAGTGCGGATTGATTTCGCGGCATTGGCATATGATTTGTTTGATTGAGGCTGTGTGCTTTGAACTTGTCTTCTGGCTTCGGCATATGAAATGTTCCTAGAAACTTTTATGGTCTGACTTGACCCCAAGCCACTGACACAAGGACTAGTGACCAGCCGATTGACACCCGTGAGGACGACTAAGGTGCCTCCCGTTTAGCTGAAGCAGAGGCCAAAGCAGTGTGTTGGGGACAGTACCTCGCCCCTCAATTACCAGGACCCTCCTATCCAGCGACACGGGTCTCCACGCACGGCAAACACGTGGGCAGTTTTCTCGCCACTCGAAAACTAGACACAAGGGCTGCTCCAGTTTCTCGTGACAAGCCCCAAACTCCGAAGAGAGAAACCACAAGGGAAAAGGGAAGGGAAAAAGTTCCAGCCAAGAGGAGAGGAGACAGAAAAGAGGATAGATCACTGGGGCTCCAGGATCGTGACACCCGTCTCATCAAGAAGATGATCCCCTGAAGGGCTAGGGTACCTCGGGATTGCCACACCCGTACTCACAAGAGTGAGCCCCCTGAGGGGGACAGTATTTTCTGTATGTTTTGGATCATTATCCTGTTGAAATGTGAATTTTGATCCTAGTCTCAATTGAATAGCACTGTCCTTCAAGTTATTTTTCAATATATTAAGATAACCCATTTTATCCATTATTCCATCAATAAACACTAGCTTTCCAACTCCCAATGATGCCATACAGCCCCAAACCATTACTGAACCACCTCAATGCTTCACAGTTGGAATTGTGTTTCTTGGATCTAAAGCTCATTTCTTCTTGCGCCACACCATACGATGATTTCTACTCTTAATAACCTACAAATTAAGTTAGCATTAAGTGTACCCTCAATTTTGGGACTCACTAAGTACTTCTTCTTTAGCTGTGAAAAAAGAAATGATATGTATATTCAAAACTACGCCAAACTAAGAGGTTTTCTTTTTTTGGCCTACCTTTAAAAAGCTGTTATCATAGTTATCTTCACTTAGTATGCAGATGAAGAAAAGAAAATGAATGCCATAGGTTTTCCCCCTTCATGATTTAATAATAAATGAACAGGGGAATAAAGGCCTACAACTTTTACGAAAACGTAGCGTATTTCATCTATTATTTTAAGATCGATAAATAGTTATTATTAACTTTTTAAACGTTATAAATGCTTACAGTAATAACATCTTCTCTTCTAAATTAAAGCTACTTTTTTCACGCTTAGCTTTTTTTAAGTCGGTTTTTTTCAAATTTAAAAGTTTATTTCTTTGCTGCGAATTGCACGAAATGCAGCCTGTGCCAGCTATTCACTTTCTGTTTCGGGGGGAAAGCTCTATGAACTAGCCCTTCTCTCTTAAGTCCTGACTATTGCTAGGATAAATGCTAAAGCTTCTATAATAATAAATAACTGAACGAAAAGTAAATACACTAAGAAAGAAACAAACTTACAACAATTAATTTTTAAATACACTAATGCTTAAAAAAACATTTCCGAAATATATTTTTAAAAAAATCCAAACAGGTGGTTCGTAACTAACCTCAACATTTAGATAAAGTACACAAATGACTGCAAATGATTGAGCAAATAATCGACATTGGGAAAACTATGAGTTAAACTCAGGTACGACATTGAATCGCCAAATACCATCTGCCAGATATATGAAAGCAGATGTTCGAAGTATTTTAAGTTACATAACTTACTTTTCCCTTACATTGAGACGCGTTTACGGGACCCCAAACAGCAGATCCGTTGTTGAGAAAGCAGAACCGATATGCGATCTTATCTTCCATTGTTGAATCCAGTGCTCCGAAGGGACATTTCACTATTGCCTTGCTACTGTGTTTCGTAGCATTCCAGTAGAACAATCCCTTTTCAGTATCTGTACGATCTGGAGGACACTGAGCTGCAAAATATTTCATATAAATTGTACAAGCACCATTTGGGTTGTGATCATAACTTGATTTTGAATTAAACAACAACAAAAAGTCCTGTTGTAAATCATAGATGCAAGAAACTGTTATTGAATTTCATAAAATTTATATTGTTTTTAAGAATATTTGTCACGATAAGCCAAATATTACATAACGTTACCTAAGAATCATCATTTACTTTGCTTAATTGTAAAGTGATAGCGAATACATGTCTTTTTGCTGGTGTGTGTGTGTGTGTGTGTGTATTTAATTATGGCAAAGCACACTAGGGGTATCTGCCTAAGGGGAGGGATGCCTTCGTGGAGGACTTTCTAAGGGAAACTGGCTCGTTTACACGTTACACATGGGTAAAACCACGAAAACGCCCATGCAGCCAGCCCGTTCGCGGGATTTGAACCTCGGACCGAAATACCAGTGTTCAGTGACTTACGTGTGTCGGTTACCGCTCGGCCGCTGGTGGGCTGTCTTTTTTCTGATTCAAAAACATGCAAACATTCGTTTTCTGCTCTATAGCTGTCAGGTTGCTTTTATACATTAAAATATTGAAGATGCGAAATTTTTCGAGAAATTTATACTTAAACTTAAACTTGATCGACTTATAGACTGATGAGACTAATTGCGTCTTTTTTGAATGAACCATAAAAGAGTTTCCAGCATTTAGAAATGATGCTCGCCTTTTCGCTAAATATTTATTTTTAAAGAACATGCTATATGCTTAAAATTCCAAATTGTGGAAGGAACGAATATGAATTTTATTTTGAGTCTAGAAACTTGTTAAACAGCATTCTAAAAGTAAGAAAATTTTCTTATTTGTGTGGAATCTATTTACTGAAGGAAATGAATGTTTTATTATAAACTAGTTTTAATATAAACTATTAATAAATGTTTTACTATAAACTAGTTTTAATATAAACTATTAAAAATGTTTTAATTTAAATGTACCTGCTATGTCGCACTTTTGCCCAGAAAAACCTGATGGGCAGATGCATGTAAAGTTTCCTTTGTGGCTGGTGCAGGTGGATCCTGTTGAGCAAGGATTCGACGCACACTCGTCTACCTCCTCTCCACATAAAGAACCTGAAAAATTAGAAGTTACTCAGAAGGAATTCTAGTCAATTATGCCAATCACTTTCAAAACGCACTATGCAGATCCCATCCTTTTAAGATAATATTATACATGGTCAAATACTTTAATGTTTAAAAAGAACAACGATGACTACAACTGAAATGATTTCGAAGAACATGAGATGCTATGCAACAAAAATGCAATCAAATCTGATTTGACTCAGTTTTTAATAGTTTTAATTAGTGACAATAAAGGTTTACTCTCTTATTAAAATATGGAATTATATTCTTATTAAAATATTGGAAATTTGAAAAAAAGTGCAACTTCCTTTGACTGAAATTTCTCTGTAAGTCCATAATATACTAGGTGGTTCAAATATGAACGAGACTGACTTTTTTTTTTACCAAGATCTTTATTACGAAAGAAAGAGTATTTCACTCTTAAACGCACTCAACTCCAGATATGATAAATTTTTGCTAACGTTTTGGAAGCCTTTTCTTAGAAGTTTTTCAGTTGGTTATGAATCCCTTCCCAAACATTGACAGTGACGGCCTCTTCCTTCCAAATGGGATTTAAGCCTGGGACTTCGGATTGGACTAGTGGGCCCACGTTTCAATGACAGTCACTATAGATTTCCCAAATGCATCATTTTCAAATTCAAAGCACTGTAGAAGAGGATTAACTCACTTTGTTCTCTTGTGTCAACGTGTGTGCAACCCGTCGGGTATGCACCTTGTCATTATGCAAACTCTTTCACAGTCGTTACTACATTACCACACTGATTGAAAGCATCGACTCAAATTATTTAATACTGATTCTGTAGAGTTATTAGATTATTTTGAAGCAGAAATACATGAAAAATGAGCAACGCCCTCGCCGGGGCTCAAACTTAGACCTCTCGAGTACTCGCCGAGTGTGCCACCATTACAGCACAAAGACATACAGAAAGGAGGGAGAAAGTACATTATAATGCACTTCTTCTCTCGAATAATCGCATTCACACGATCAGTGTTTGTCTCTTACACCTTGCAAATGAGAGACACGCTTTTCCATACTGTGTCTGGAGTTTCTGCTAAATTACAGATGACTGGAAGTTTTCTCGAACCGAGAAATTGAATTACGGTGCATTGTTCCATGCTCCGAGGCTGCTTTGTTCGCTCATCACTCTGGAGACTATAAGAAACGACAGAGCAAGGTTTAATCTGCATGCGAGGTAAGGGGGTTGTAGTAGCAGTACTCATCCAAGGACTCATAGCACTGTACATGTGCCGTGTGGTAAAGGTTGTGGTTTGTAACAGCAGCAGTCTGGTCATATTTGAACCCCCTTGTATAAATATGTCTGTTAGGTATGGGTACTTTCGCTTTCATAAGGTGTTCAGTCACAAAATTTATTAAATTCAGGAATCAGTTATGAATTTACCTGTAAATCCTGTTGGGCAGATGCAATTCAAAGTCGTATCAGACGTATGTTCACAAGTTCCCCCGTTTAAACATGGGGATGGCAAACACAGATCTCTATATTTACATTTTCGGCCATAATATCCTTCAGCACAGATGCATATGTAAGTGTTATTTGTTGTCATTTCACACGTACCACCATTCTGACAAGGATTCTTTCTCAAGCAAGGATTGTATGATCCACAGTTGGGGCCACTGTAATCATCAGCACAAACACATACGTATTCATTATGAGTAGTATTCAAGCATTTGCCGCTGTTTCGGCAAGGACTCTGTGAACACGGATTGAAATACTCGCACTTCGATCCATAGAAACCTTCTGAGCATTCACATTCGTATCTGGGTTCATGATAAAGAGGGATGCACATTCCTGTATTGCAGACATTTCTGTGGCACCCTAAAAAAATAAGGAATATTAATTACGAAGTCAATGGGAGTGATTCAGTTCAGTGATTACAAACCGCTGCCCCTTCAATTCCTGTTTCCAGAAACTAAACATAATTAAAAAAAAATACTCTGCAGACCGTACTGCGAAATAACTTGAGAACTTGCATTGTAAATGGTTCTATATTCAGAAAATTTAAATTAAATCAGAATTTAAAAACTAACGTTTAATTAAAGAAAACTTTTCTGTTAGCTAGTTTCTCTATCTTTAGCTGAAAGGAACACAGTTCATCATATTTTTTTAATTTATACACACTTTTATTATATCTATACAGAAATTTAAAAAAAAAATGCGTTTCCGAATGATCTTTGAGAAAATAACGAGAACCTTTTGAAAGGACAAAGACAACACATCCGATTTATGAAGCTTGACTTGATGGATATATTATACGATGAGAGACGAATTAAGCACTTTTAGAACAGTTATAAATTAAACGTCTGATTACATAACAATTTGAATAAATTTATGCTACCGGCAATGCATAAAAACTGGCATCCTATAGAATACCTAAGCATTTTATAGAATGCCGAAAACTCGTCGGCAATATATGAAACGATTACCTTTTCACGCATTTCCTAGGCATTACACAAAATGCCAAATGGCAAACCGGCAAAGTATGAAATACATAAAAAAATGAAAATGAATTCGGAAAACATTTCCCACTGCTCCTTTGAAAACTACTGTGCAAACTCCTATTCTTAACAAGAGATGAGTTAATTCGCTCAATATGTTGGCAATTGCAATGAATGTGACAGAGGACGGTTTCTACCGACTTGGAACTACTACATGCGAGACCACAATTCACTTTATGCCCTAAGAACGTGCTTAGAGCTGAAGATATTCCTTATCACGAAATTCCTCCAGTCTGCACTTGCTCAGTCCAGTGGAAGAAGACAAGGATTCATTAAGGTCTATGTGTAAAACAAGATGCCTAAATAAGAAATATTTTTGCTTGAAAAAAGTAATGAAGTGTAACTTAAAATGTCATTCAAGCCTACCATGTTGCAACAAGTAGATTAATTTTAATTTCTTATTTTTATATGAAAAAGCATTTTTAATAAGAAAGGCATACATTTTATTTTGTGCAAATTTTACTTTTCTGTACATATTTTGAATAAATGTTTTTAATGGCACTCTTTCATTTTTTTTATAATGATATTTGAATTTTTGAGGAATGCACGTCTTTTAAGTAATAGCCTTTTTTCTCACTTTGCCTAAATAGTATTTGTCATTCAGTAGAATTTCTAGGTATTATATGCAGTGCCTAAAGAAAGTATTTCATAATTCTCTGTTTCATAACTTTACCTAAAAATGCCAGACATTCTATAAAATACCTAGGTATTCCATTGAATGCTTGCATTTAATACATTAAGGATAACATGAATGTAATCCTCATTTTTGTTATTTTCTAATTAAAAATTTAATCTCTTACTTATTTGTTATATTACCACAAAAGTTTCTTCGATATTCTTTCCCAAAAGTCACCGGACTGTTTGGATTTAACACAGTTTTTCGAATTTCTAGAGAAATGCTTGACAAGTATCTGTGTCTATATAAATAGTATGTTTGAATTCACACTTACAAGTCATTTATGATTGCGGTTAGGGTGTAGGATAGAGCTTTTTTAGCTATCTTACAAAGAGAAGTTCTTAGTAATAAGCCAGGCGACTTCTCGCAAAGGCGTAAGAACTAGAACACAGGGAAAGTGCTTAAATTGACCTTTTATTTGGTTAAAACTCTTATTTATGGTTTGGTTAAAACTCTTATTATGATATTATGAGCACAAAGTATCTGCATTTTTGTTTATTAAAATAATATAATAAACAAAAATGCAGATACTTCGTGCTCATAATATCACCGACTACTTGCGTTGAAACTAAAGAATAATTTAACAATAATTTAAATGCAAAGAGTAGTGCTGGACTACTTAAAACTAACAGGCTTACTCAGCAACATACACCAGCGATAGACTTTAATAAATGGCCAGAAGGCGTATCAGTAACTAAGATTAACAGCAGGAAGGACAAAATAGCAACGTGTGCTATGCTAGCGAAATCACGCTTTGCCTAACAAAATGTTTTACATGCTATATGTAATATTGGTATGCGGTTTCGTAAAATTAAGCATATATTAAAGGCAATATAGAAATTTCATTTAAAAATTCCAAATTTTTTCCCACATGTATTTTGTTTTTAACATGCAGAAATGAGTTATACTTAATGAAACTTACAGAAAGCGTAACAATATTTGAGAGAAATATTATATTGAAATTTGAAACAGAAGCAAGGAATATTTTATTAGACACGAGCATTTAATGAAAATAAAATTTAGCTGCGCATGTGCTAAATATAGCTGTGTTTCTTCTTTCAGAATTTGGTAGCGAAATATATAGGGCAAATGAAATAAAAATTCTAGGCAAATCTGCAGAAGTTCAGAAAGATATGAGCAATATACAGGATGATCAGCGAATAAGCCCTGATTTCAAAATTAAATATCTCTGCAACAAAGATCGATAGAATAATGCGGTAAACTGTACGTTTATTAGCAAAACTGTAAAAATGGTGTACAAAAGTTTAGAAAATTTAGTTACGAAAATCGTTAGCAGAGGGCGCTGTAATCGCAATGACCTATCAATAGCCTTTAAAATGTGCATCGAAGTTGAGAGAATGTGCATCTGGAGATTTTGGGGTTCCGAAAATCCTCATATGTGTGAAGAGAAAGCACAGCATTCGCCTAAAGTTACTGCATGGGCTGCGGTATGGACCAGAGGCATTATGGGACCCTTTTCGTAGGAGAAACGATAACCACTGAACGTTACGTTACGTTACGATTTTGGAATAGTTTGTCAGCACTCAACTAGCGTTGGAGGATCGACCAGGTATCGATTGGTTTATGCAAGATGAGCTCGACAACATCGAACAGATAAATTTTTTTCGCTTTCTTCATGAATACTTTGAGAATAGTGTGTGTGATTATGGTAAAGCCTCGAGGGCTATCTGCCTAAGGGGAGGGATGCCTTCGTGGAGGACTTTCTAAGGTAAACTGGCTCGTATACACGTTACACATGGGGAAAACCACGAAAACGCCCATGCAGCCAGCCCGGGATTTGAACCTCGGACCGAACTACCAGTGTTCAGTGACTTTGAGAATAGAGTAATTGCGTTAGATTATCCGCAATTTACTGACACAGGGATTGCTTGGCCTCCATATTCTCCCGATCTGAGTCCTTGTGACTTCTTTCTGTGGGACGCATTGAAGGACACTGCCTATCGAAACAATCCCACTATTCCCGCTTCACTTTATTTATTTTTTTTTTTAGACTCCTTTTCAGAGAAAGAGTTTTCAGCGCAGAGTGCCATCTGTTAACGATTTTCGTAACTAAATTTTCTAAACTTTTGTGCACCATTTTTACAGTTTTGCTAATAAACGTACAGTTTACCGCATAATTCTATCGATCTTTGTTGTAGAGATATTTAATTTTGAAATCATCGCTTACTCGTTGATCACCCTGTATTTAAATGTAGTTACTTTCTGTAACTAGCTGGATGATAAGAATTTTCCACCAACTGCCGTTTTCTTATTGTAATTTTTTAACTATCACTGTAAGTCTTTAAAATAATTTTATTGTTCATCTTCCCTAAATCAGGGGTAGCCAGCCTGTTTGGGAAGAATGCCACCATCTGGAAAAAAAATTCGCCCGCCACTTCCAACTTTTCCCAACATGCTAAAAAGTATAAAAAAGTTGAAAAATTGTTATTTATTAGGCTGATCATGGGATTTTTTAAGAAAATAGTACATTTGTTTTCATGTGTGTCTGTGAAGTGGAGATTAAAAAATAATATAATAAATAAAATAAAAGCACAATGTTAGGTCTTATTGCTAATAAATATTTTTGAAGGTTAGGTTATATATGAAATAAAAAAGAATACCTTGAAACATTTAATTCTAAATAATTATTAAACAGTCAGTGCGGCTTTTGAATTTTTATTTTTTAGATTAAGTCATTTATTTATTTATTACAAATGCCCAGAAGATTGGCTATGGACGCCATTAGTTCTCTAGCCTTCCAGTATTGCTGAACTTTACAGTTTAAAAACACAAGTGCAGAGCACGAGTCAAGATGAGTAGCATAAAAATTTGATGTTGTCCGCAGAGAGGATATAAGGGAGAGCCACAAAGCCCAAGCCAATTAAAGTATACGGGCAAACAGTCATGGCCTGTAATAAAGCGGAAACGTGCCACAGCTGCACTTGTAGGAAAATCTGGGATCAACTGTGTATCCTCAAGCAGTGAGGCCTATGACTTACCATCAGAGTCACACAGTGCTCTCTTCTTTGTCCTGGAGGCACGTCTTCTTTTTATCATGAGTTTGACTGAATGAAATGAGAAGCTTTACAAAGGTCTCTGGGGGATCCTTGCACCCGTTTTGGCCAAAACGTCGGCAGCTTCGTTCCCAGGAATCCCGCAGTGAGCTAGGATTCACTGGAAAGAAACAGATATTGACGTTGAGAGCTCTCTGCGCTCCACTATGTAGGTATTATCTGTGTATCGTCTATTTTCAAGAGACTGAAGAGCAGACAGGAGTATGACAAAATAACCGCTCTGCAGAATGACGAGGGGCGGATAGCCAGTTGCTTTAATGTGATATAAATAGCCTCGATTTCGCTATCGTGATGAGTGGAATGAGCACCTGTTGGTATATATATAATGAAAAATGATCACAACGCACACCGGCTCCCGCTCCGTTTTCATCGTTAGAAATTGATCTATCTGTGTGGACATGTAACCATGTGTCTCTAGGGTATTTGTTTTCAATGGTAGATAAAGCAATGGCACGAAGCTGTTGTTCGCTCATATGACACTCTTATTACCCTGCATATCTAGCTTCAGACACACAGAGATCTATCCATATACCAAAGGGCTAATAGGCCTACAGAGAAGTTGAGGATTGAGATGGACTTTCATGTAGGTGACAGCAGAAATAAGCATATTGTATAAACCCTTTTTGAGCTTTAAGATTTAAGATTTCTTTCTGCGTTGGTGTCTTAATCCCTCCAAAAAGTATTGTTGGGCAGGCGAATCAGCTTTTCATAAAGAAGGACTGCATCTCTTTCAATTATGTTTCTTATTGGAAGTCAAACACTGCATTTCTGGAATAGTAGTGGTTCTTACAGCGCCCGTAACAATACGGAGAGCTTGGCTTTGGACAGCTTCAAGTTTTTGAATAGTACTAGTAGCAGTAGAGGCCGGAACTTCGTTGCAATAACTGAAGCTTGGCTGAATGAAAAGCTTGAAGATGGTATTTAAAGTGTCTCGGCTGCAACCTTTTCCCAAGTCACCTATATATTAGGATTAGTTCTTGAAGATGCTAATAAAATTAGGTGTTTTAGGTGCATATCAGTTAAACTTTAACGATATTCTGATTTTATTATGTTCACAATAGAAAACATTTGTTCTCAAACATATTTTAGTTCAAACTTAGAAGAATATCTGATAGCCAAATCGTACCAATTTGGAAAATTGCTTGTTCGTACAAATTTCTGAAATTCAATATAATTTCGATCACTTGCAGTTTAAATACGTTCCATGTATTTTCTTTTTAGTTTAGTATGGTGCTATAGGTCAGTAATGTTGATTTGGATTTCAGGTGGGTAACAATTAACGTCTTGCAGAGAAATTTAAAACAGACATGTGAAAAACATCAGCACTTTTTTAATCATCTTGAAAATCACCTAGCACTGAATGAGTCCTGCAAAAGGGATACTAAATTTTTTAATTTATCATAATTCGGAATATTATTGACTTTCGTAGCTAGGTCCTGCCTTAATGTGAAATGTGTTAATCGTTTTCCTACAAAATCAAGATAAAGAAGTAAAATAATTTTCACAAAAGAAACTATATGACCAACTTGGGTAGGAAAAATACAATCTTTTCCCTGTAGTCTCAAATTTGAATTATTAAAATGTCCCATCATATCGGTGAGAAAAGCTAAAGTTCCTTAGTCATTCTTAAGTAGCAAGCACTAGCCTGGCAATTAATTATTTTCTTCCAGATATTTTAAAACACAATCCCTTAAATTCAAAAATCCCCTAAGTGCACTTACTTTGGAAAGCCAGCGCACACTACAGTGAAGGAGTAACTCGCGATCCTCTTCCGTTTCTTCCGGCAAAAGCTCACGAAATCGATGTTGATTCAGAGCTGGAGCTCATATTTTGTCGATACAGCGCACTGCAGGGTTAACAACAGAAGACAAATTTAAATTCTTGGCACAAACAGCTTCTTGTTGGATTATAAAGTGATACTTAAAAATTTTCTTCCCAATAATTTTCAAGCATTGTAAAAAGACCTTTTATTCTGCCAACCATGCACAGTACTCCATCTGTGAAAACATGATCTAATTTTGACCACTCTACTTTGTTAATTTCAATTACATTTTAAAATTCTTTAAAAATGTCCTCACCTGTAATTAAAACAAGTTGGCGCAAATCAAGACGTTCTTCTACAATATCAAATTTGTCGTTAATGTAACGCAGCAATCTGTGATGGCATAGCTTTCATTCAAAGTTAATGAAACGTATTTCGAATATTGGAGTCCATAGACAATTTGTGTGCCAACATCCTGCTCCATGTCATCTATACGATGTATGGTGGTATTTCTAAACTTTGAAAGCAAGTATTCACACTCACACTTGAACTGCGATTATTTAATATTCATTGAATTCACCCAGCGAGAGTACAAGGAGATTAGAATAGATGGAGTAAGCATGACATCACAAAAATGAAGCCAAGATAATGTCAACAAGGTGACGTCACGACTTATCATGGCCGCTCTATAGCGTACGGATAAGACTTCGAAACATGTTGTTAAGTAAAATTACGCTGACTTTGAGAGCAAATATCAACGTCCGAAGGCTCAGAAAGATGTCTTCATGCATAATTTGCATAAAATACCATTGAAACTTTCAATGGTCTTCCAGGTTTTACCATGAATACATTTTTCTTCACCGTAGTTACCATTTACATATTTTCATGTACCTAGATTTTATTAAATTTGAAACAGTTATTTGCAGTCCTTGCGATTTCCCTATATACTATGCAGAAAATCAATTATGTTAAGTATTAAAATTAGAACGGGAGACTTACAGACGTTCATTGATGTACAGCTAACATATAGACGACACCAATTAGAATGTAAACAAAACCAACCAAAAGTTAGCTTATGGCAGAGGCCATGATAAGTCGTATCGTTATACCGTAACGTGTTTGCCTTCATTTTCATTGCACGGGACATACTGAGAAGATACACTTACTTCATTTATTCTAACCTTCTTAGCGCTTAGCCTAAATTTTCACCGATCCGTTTTTCCCCTGTTTTCCTCGACGGCGTGCGGCAAGGGAAAAGAGGCCTCAGCCAAGGACATGATGGCATTTCAAGATGGCTTTGCCTCAGCCTCCTTCTCCCCGCTGCGCTTCTTCGCGCTATGTCTGTAGTGATGGTATAGTGAAAATCTTCAACTTGCAAAATTTGACTGGCATAATCAAGAGAACTGTGAGCTCAAAACAATAGAGAATGGTTCGATTAAACTTAATTTTGAGGCAAGTACCTTCATTCATCAAAAAATGATGTTTTTCGGATAAGAATTCGTCCTGCTATTGTGTACTCAGGCCATACTCTGTCATCTAAAAATAAAGTAGATGTAATTTAGGGCAGTTTCTTCATACTTAAAAAATAATCTTCATAGATTCAAGAACAGATCAGCAGCAGTGAATTTTCCGTGTTCAATATTTCGTCGACAGTTTATTCAGCATGAGCATTACACATAGACACGTATCTCACGATCGTCAGTGTGTAATTTGGCTACGAACAGAACTGTTAAGGACTATAAGAATGATGGTGGAATCTGTTTTGTCTCTTAGGAAATATTTCACATAATCATGGTAATTAATTTAGCAGCTGCTAAAAAAAGAAAGTAATCACACATGTGAAAGTGAGATATTAGTTATTGGCACTATACATATAAGGAGTATTTACAGTTGTTATTTTAATTCGCTAGTAATATATTAAAAAAAGATAACATTTATAATAATTTTAAAATCGGGTTATTGTATTCTATACAGTTCGATATGTTTATTTTAAGATCAAGTGTTTATTGGAAACATATAGTGATTTGCATTATTAATTAATTTTGGGTTATACTATAATGTTTTGAGCATTAATAACATTATATTATGTCATTTGACACCGTAGTCGCTCAGACGGTATAGTTAGGGAGCCTACTACGGTACCGAAGGGGCCGGGTTCGAAACCCGGAGAAGACATGGATGTTTGTAAATGTATAGTGTCAGTGCGGCATGTCGGTACTCTAAATATGCGGCGACCCGATAGTCCTCTCGTGTGGATTGGTGGGAGATCCCCCCCTCGGGGTGCACTTTCTCAAAATTGGGGGGGGGGGTGGAAAATAGAAGTCCAACCTCTCTTCGGTGTAGGTTCTGGCAACCATTGTTCCATATAATATGGACAAGACAATAACAACAACATTTGATTCTATTATAAGACAGACAAAGCTATTTTATCAACCATATTTTTGACATTTATATCACCGATATATTGAGCAAATATTAGAGAAGGCTATTTTTGATATCTCCTCTTCGTCAGAGCAGGGTTATTTCTTGCGGGCTAGCAACAGAGAAAGTTCGAAAGAATTCTTCACCATAGTTACCATTTTGTCATTTCTCTTCTGGAACAAGTATTGTTGGGCGGCTAAAGATTTTTTCCTTTATTGATAAATTCCGTTCGCAAGTGCTGTCTGACAGGATATTTGCTGTTGAGTTGTTTGAAATATCGGTCCGGGTTAAATTTTTTTGGCCCTGTTATGCAAATTCCAAATATTAAACAAACAGGCTTGGAAGCGTTTTGATGCATAAACCAAAATTGTTTATCCCAGACAGTTTTAAAATCACAAATTGCAATATCTCTTTATATTTTCTTTTAATGTCGAAGGTTTTCTCGTTCACATAGTGAAACGACGCTCAACACTAAAATCTAAAAATAGTGTAAAAAAAAAAAAGCTTAACGTCTTGCTCGGCAGTTTAAAATCAACTGAACCAGACAGCCAGACCGTCGCACTAGCATAACAAAATCAAAGTGTGCAGTGACTTTTGCCACTTTTTTGTGTACATCTATTGTTTTTCTTGCGTCTCTCGTAAACCGTTACTTTTCTTTGACATGTCATCTATTGTATTGACAGCCAATAATATATATGCAATATACTTTAGATTTTGCGGATTGTCCTTAGGTGGCGATGCCCACTCACATACATCCCAACGCTATCGGCGAAAGTGTGTAAAAAACAAGCACGAGCAAGGTCCGGGCATGGTCTAAAAATCGATTTTTTTGTTTTTTGTTTTCAGGTTTAATTTCAACAATTACCTTGTGAAATTCGTTTTGCGTGTGCATGCTCGAAAGCATCGTTTCTGTTGATTACTGGGATTTTTTTGTTTCGCTCGTATTTTCGTGCATATTTTTTCCCTGATTAAAAAAAAAAATATTTAAAATTTTAGGAGTAAAAAATTAAAAAAGAACACAAGTATTAAGCGCAAGAACATTGTTTCAATATTAAACCAAAAACTTAGTATTAATCGAAATATTTTGAACATGGCGAATCGACAACAATATTCGCTGAATGGAATTGGAGCGCAAAGCGCTAGTGATATTATTAGACAAACAAACCAACAAAAAAATAATTCGTGCGAAGATAGAGGCCTTAAAAAGAGATTGTGACAATGTAGCAGGTCCTTCTAACTGAAAAAGAGCTCAACAAATAAAAACGTAAGAAAACTTAGATTCATCTATGCTGACATGGACATTACAGTCATGTGTTGTGCAAATGCAGGAGAAACACATAAAATGAAACTTCTTGGCGATTGGAAAAGCAAAGATGCCTCGATCATTCTGGCGTACGCAAAAGTAAATATCTCCCTGTAGATTATTACAATTAAAAGGGGGCAGGGATGAGTAGAGAGATATTTAAAGACTGCTTCAGGACTAAATGGGTTTCTGAAGTGAAGGATTTTTTTATAAAGTAAAGGGTTACTAGAAAAAGCAGTGCGGTCATTAGACAACGCATCTCCTCATCCAAATGAGACCATTTTAAAAGCAACGAACCGTCTAATGATGGCTAAATTTTTACCACTAAATATTACCAGTTTAATTCAGCCGATAAACCAAGGTGTAATATCATCAGTGAACTTCACAGTTCACTGATGATATTACACAGATGCGGAGGAAGATGATGATTAAATGAAGTTCTGTAAAAAGTTGACAGATGCCATACACGGAGCCATATACATATACTGTTATTAGATGCCATGTACGCAGTAGCAAAAACTTAGTCGAAAATAAAAACAATAACAATGTTTCGGTTACAGAGAAAGATTCTTCTTAATACAGAAATCAGAGATTCATTTAATTGTGAAGAAGTCAAGGCAATAGCTGAGATTGTACTCCAAAAAATAAAAATTCAAAACTCTTCGAAAACGTCGATTGAGAAAACATCGAGGAATGGTTCGGTGGCGATTCGACTGATCCGGGTTTTTTCAATGCTTGAATGATGCGGATATCGTTTCAAATGTCGAATGAACAGAAGATGCAGAGCGTGATATTGAAAATACGTGCGAAGAAGGTACTGAAAATTACATTAGTCAGTAATGACTTGTAGACTGTACTGACTTCTGTTGGATTTCTTTGACCAAAGGGAATTCGAATAGAATGATAAAAAAATTTCCGCACTAGCGGTCGAGCGGTAAAGTCGCTGAACACTAGTAGTTAGGCCAGAAGTTCGAATCCCAGTGAACGGGCTGGCTGCACAGGCATTTTCATCGTCTTCCCAATGTGTTACGTGTATATGAGCCAGTTTCTCTTAGAAAGTGCTCCACGAAGGCATTTTGTTTTCAGGCAGATAACCTTCGTGTTCTTTGCCATAGTTAAATAAACCAAACCAAAGGTAATACAGCACTTCAAAAAATACGTAGTAAAATTCGACAAACGTTCAAATGTTCTCAAAGACAAAGTTAAATCATTTATCATGTTTAAGAAATAATCACATAAAACATGCATGAAAATTTGTTTGGATTATCCTTGTATTTTATGTATGCGTGACCTGCTTCATCGTGACCCACATAATCGAGAGTAATGTGAGTGCGTGCGCATGTGTTTTACAAAAAAGGGGATTTTTCAAAATTATATTATAGAATGTTTTGCTTCAGATGGAACAAATATACGAAAATGGCGACTATCTTCATATTAAATAATAAAACTATACCTAAATAAAATTCAAAAAGCAAATCCTTTAAAAAAATCTGAAAAATTTCAGATTTTAAATTACGTCCAAAGGGGCGTTTTTTTTAACGTTTTGTGTTTTACCTTTATTTATTAAATATCATGTTCTTTGCACTTAAACCGAAAAATTCAGTTCAACAGCAATGTCGCAAAATAATTTTAAAATGAGCATATTTTTAGAATTTCCAATACACTGTTCCGCGCGCTAAAGATAAAAAGGTTCCCACCCCTCGTAGAGTGTTGCTATTGCTCGCTTTTAAATCGTTGAGTTTGTTAATCAAAAATTCGTTAAAGTTTTACAAAATGTGAAATCAATGATAAAACAAATTCCAAATTTGGGCTTTTAGATGCTCATATTCGCAGTAGGATTACGTTATTGAAAATTGGATGGCTCTAGGTACCATTGCTTTATCGCAATGCGAGAAACATACATACATTTATGCAGATTCTTCATTATTTAATTTCTTCAAATATATAATGCAGGTCGATAGTATTTGGTGGAAACGATTTGAAAAGTGATACAGCCTTTTAAAGTTTTCAACGCTAAATCGCAAAACGAAAACAACAGTTCTTCAGGAACAAAGCCCCTTTGAACTAATAAGTTTCAATAAGTTTATGGTTAAATGGTAAGTCTACTTTAAGAAGTACGCAGTCTAGTTAAAACAATAATTTATTAAATATCAATGAGAAAACAAATCTGATCAAGAGAATATATAAGCATTCAGTGTATAAAAAATAAACCCATAAAATATTCTTTCACTGCTAACCACTTATTTTTAAGACTGGATTTTATTCAATTTGAGGGCATGTTGAACAGTTTCTCTCGTTACTATTTAGCAAATTCAAAAATGGATGTATTCATATCGTAACAAAGCCCGAGGATAAAAGCACCGCCGAGGCTTAAATGCGAATAATTTCAATACGGTATAATTTTTATAAAATTTAGTTTCATATAAAATTATTTTTATAAAATTAGTATTTAGGTTAAATTTCATACTACTAGATCTCAGAGAAAAAATATAAGCCTCACTTTGCAGTAAAATTTCTATATTTAATCCAAAGATGCATGTTATATTAACATAAACCTATCTATTAAACAAGCAGAAGCGTGTTCAGGAAGAGCTGGGCTACTTTGCTTCAGGAAATTTTGGATTATTTAGTGTTAAAACAGCACAATGCTGAAAAAAGTTGCCTTGAAGGCTGAGATGGAGATATCCCACAAGGATATCCACTAGGAAGGTAAATATTTCACAAGAATGAAGATATTTCTCCACCTAGTTATTAATAATCATTGCTCCTCTATTTTATAATATTATCTTAGAAGTTAATTAAACGTCAATAATCGGATCGAAGTCGGGTTATAAGTCAGGAAATAAATGTTTACAGAATAAAAACAAAACAAAAATAGATAAGAAGAATAGAAAATATATCTTACAGTTTTCTTCTGTATGGAAAGTGTAAATATCAGTCTTCTGGCCAGTATTTTCGGAATTCCAGGCATATATTTGTAATTCGTAGTCAGTATCCCCAGTTAAATTTGTCAAAATCTCGCAGACACTTGTCTCATGATTGCTTGTCACATTGAAGACAGACTGGTTTGTAATGCCCTTTGGATTATGAATTAGCACATAATCTGAAGCAAGTCCGTATTCTGGGGCGGACCAGCAAACAACAGCCGACGAAAATGTGATGTTCGATACTGTGACGTTAAGTGGTGCTGAAATTGTGAAAAAGGCTTACTTTTCCATAGTTATAAAAAGAATAAAACACATAACTCAGATTATAACCTTTTAATTAGTTTATAAGTTAATCCTTTTCATACTCAGTTTAAAACAGAATTATATATGGAAGGATAGATTATAATTCTTTAAATAAAATGGGGAATATTTTGGATTGGATAAAAGCATTCCTGACAATATTAATCAATAACAGGAAAAAAGAGGGCAGATCTACTGTTGAGTATTGGCGAATATATCTTTCAAATCAGTTCAAGGTAGTTCAAGTGAAAAATATTCTATAAATTTTATATCTATATAAAAAACACACATTTACATAATTTGAATTTTCTATTCTCATGCGCCAGAATATTTTGGTATGTTGTCTCATCACTCTGAAATGTAACTTTCTTTTAAAATTGAAAGTTGATTTTTAACAGAATTTAGTAAAATCATTGCCTTTAGATTTTCCTTAATCTGATTCCTTAAGCAGTGATTAGTATACTACCTCAGTGGTGTCAGATTAAAACATAGGAACGCAGAGCAGTTATTTGCATTAAGAAGAAAAAAAAAGCTAGTTCTATGATGAATTCTTGAGTTATACTACCTCAAATTCTTTTAAAATTAAGATGCATTATACATTTGATTATGTACAAAAAAAATAGATTTCATAAAGTTAGAGATGTTGAGAACCTGTGAAATTTTTATCAACTTCGATTATCCAAGCCTTTCAAATAGACGGGAAGAAAATGTAATAATTGCGTATTTACCCACTACTGAACAACTTAAACCAATTATTACGTGCATTCTACAGAAAGATTAACTAAAACGTTATGAAGAATATTTTCTCCGTTAAACAAATCTTTTAAAGATTAAGTGTGAGAACAGAGTATGCGAACTAGATTAATCAGATGGGAAGTACACAATTTAAGAAAATCATTACTAAAATGCCTGAATTAGTTAAGATAGGTCCATTCCTTTTACCAGTGAATGGTAATGAATCAGACTGGTATTATCAATATGTATATGTCTTGAATAGCCATCTGAAATAACACAGCTTGCTTATCTGTTGTAGCTGTTACACACTTTAACTAGCTTATGCAGCCTAGAAAACTTACTTTGCAAAGAATATGTACTTAATCAGATTTTCTGCATTATATATAAACAAGATTCCATCTAAAATAGCTGCAGCATATTTGTTAACAGTATTTATAATTTATGTTATTTTCTAGGTACCCATCAATGCAGAAGGTGAAAATTCTGAATTTAGAGGTATTGATCGAGATTTCAAATTTCCGCACTGAAAGAATTTTCCTAGAGTTAGAAAGATATTAAGATACCGAGTCTTCTGAATCTAAGATAAACGTTTCTAATGTACATTAAACATTAATATTTCATAAATGACTTTTATATACACTTGGTGATTGATGATACACTTGATGAAATGTTGATTTGTTAGAAAATTAACCTCTGTCAGTTTGATAGACCAGGGATGGGCAAACATTTTCAGCCGCGGGGCAAAAATTAAAAGAAAAAGTTTGGAGGGGCCAAGATAAGTAAGTTTTTCTAAAAATTTAAAAACAATATACAAGTATTACAAGTTATGTGTGTTAATGAGGTGAATGAAATTGCGATTTCATTTTTAAAAGTTCCTTATATTGAGGTTCGAAGTGAGATGTACTGATCCTAAGGAACGAGGCTAAATGCCCATTTGTCAGTCTATTTCTGAAATAATTCTTTCTAATGTTTATAGTTGAAAACACTTGTTCACATATATAAGATGAAGCAAACATAGCACTGATTTTTCTGGGCGTGAGATATTAAATTTGAGTAGCTTACTTTCGATAATGATTTGTAAAACTCAAACTTTGGCATATTTAGAAACAACTGCTTGAGATGATTGTTAGTTTGCAAATCAATTAATTCAAGCTGCAAATATGATCTCACTGCTTCACAATTTAAGTTGAAAGCCATGGTAAAAATATCCAATTCTGTTTGAATGGCACTGAAATCTGCGTTCGAACTCAAAATGAAGTTTTTTTCAAGCCATCTTCATAATTCTTAAGCTTCTCTTCATTTACTGAGGGTATTGAATTTAACCTCGGGAAACGAGACAAGTCGTTCTTAGCTAGATGCCCAGCAAACAAATTAAGTTTTATTAAGTTTTAAGTTAAGATATAGTTTTATTAAGTTTTAAGTTAAGATTAAGTTTTTTTCTAAGAGGTCTAATTCTAATTCACCTGTACTGGATTCCCATATGTCTGCTCGAGGAAGAGATAACGCTTGTTGGCGCCAATCTACAGCTATAACTAACAAAAAACGTTCGCTTTTTAACATTTTACCGATTGAAAGCTGTCTGTGATTGCGATTTCTGTCGATTTATGTTTTGTAGAAAAAAAATAGAGAAATTAAAAAGATCATCAGCCCTTTGAAAAAAAGGAAGAAAAATATTTAAACAAAGTATAAAAGGAGATGGATATATACTTCTTTTAATTTGCATCGGACCTGCAAATTAAAATTTTATCAGCGGGCCGGATAGAAACTTCCGGCGGGCCGTAGTTTGCCCATCCCTGGTCTACACTCTATGTCGTTTTGATATAAACTACCAATAACTGGAAACAATCTGCGATTTTTAGATAAAGTTTTTCTCACACTGAACTGTTTTTACTTAAAAATCATCCTTCGGTAATAAAAGAATGTTTTATTATAATAAAAAGGTATATGAATTTCTGTAAAATGAAAAAAAAGTCATACATTTAAATACATTTTCACGTTCACATAAAAGGGCTAGGCAAGTAAGTAAATATCAAACCGAGAAATAAAAAATTGGTTGTGTGAATACATCCAGTGTGCTGACAGAATCTTATTGATTAAAACTTTAATGGAATTCCAAGAACTTTAAAAAAACCGAACGGAACTTTTTATGCATACTTCTAGTTGGAAATTAAAGATATAATTTGTTTTTCAGCTCTTAAGTTAGTAATTCATAAAGATTAATAGAATTTGGACTTTATGAAACGAAATATCTGTTTATTTTTTACCATGGGAATTATTTAATATGTTAAGACATTTTTCAAGAACACTTCACAGGTTACACACTCATAAGACAGTTACTAAATTTCGAAAAATTAGCCTCCAAAAATTTTTACTATCTTCTCTGTAATGGGTGTTAGGTGGTGATGTGGCAAATGTACAATCCACTTATCAACTAAAGGTAATGAAAATGTTTTCGTTTACGGGTGGCATTCGACTTTCGCACATTTTACTTTCACACAATTCGCTATTTCGCACATTTGAAAAAAATCAATCTTTTTAAATTGTCCATGTCGTAAAAATAATCCGCCTTGGTTCAGTCACCCCTAATTTTATTTTTATTTTCTTTCAAGTTTTAGTTTGGGAAAAAATGCCTAATCATACATTCTTATCGAAGGAAGAATCAGTTGCCTCTTAACATAAATTTTCTGAAAACCGATAGGCATGTCTTCTTGGTGGAGATATAAAAGTGAATCCAGTGTTAGTTTATCAAGCAGAAAATTCCAGAACATTGAAAGGGAAAGATTAAAAATTGCTTCCAGTCATTTGGAAATCAAATAAAAAGGCCTGGGTTACTGCATTGATATTTAAAGATTGGTTAACTTTTCATTTCATACCGGCAATTAAGGAATATTGTGAAAATAAAAATTTACAATTTAAAGCCTTATTAATTTTAGATAATGCTCCAGGACAACCAAAATCTCTGCGAAATTGTATACCCGGAAACCAGTGTTGTGTTTCTTACTCCGAAAACTACCTGCCAACCTTGAATCAAACAGTGATAGCTATGTTTAAACGATATTAAACGAGAACAGTAACGAATCAGGCCATCAAGGCAACTGGTAGGGAGTTGGACGCTATATTAAGAGATTTTAGGAGGACTTATAATATACTGAATGCAACAAACAAATATTGGAGACTAGAGGAATAAATAAAAGAGTCAACAATGAAAGATTCCTGGAAACAGTTACGCCCAGAAATGATGAGTGGTTTTTATAAATACTGAAGAAATTCCGAAAACTATCACAAATGAAATAGTTAACCTAATGAATGAATTAAACTTAGACTTCAACAACGAAGATGCTAGAATTCATTGATTCTCACTCAGTATCTTCGTCAAATGACTACTAACTGGGCAACAACAGTCAAATGAAATACACAATGAAAGTGATAAAGAAGTTGATAAAATCTTCAAGCCTTTGACAATCAAAAATACGAATGAAGCCTTCATGCATCTTGACAAGTTTTAGATTATCGTGGAAGAATGTGACCCTGATGGAAATGTCTATCACAAGAACGCAGGGCAACTGGAAAAGACAACATTTTATAGAACTCTTTTATCAAGAAAGGAGAAAAAAAAGGTGGTGTTCAACTAACACATAGCAAGCTTGCATCATGCATGATGCAGTTGACAAATGCTTGATCGACTTTCAGAGCGAAACACGGATCAGAGACTCTGTGAGCGAAACTAGAGTTCAAAGGTTTACCTAGCGACTCTCAAAGTGGAATTTAAGATATTATATGAAGAAGACTTTGAAGAATGGTAGAAAAAAGAAGCTTTAAGTATTCATCATCAAAGCTCAGATAACAAAGCACGGATTAATTTTTAAAATCATAAGAGCCGGAGCCCCAGACAAGGGAGTCAGATTATAAGAATAAAAATAAATAAAATAACGAATAAAAATAATTAATAATTAAAATAGTTACATAATTAAAATTAAATTCAATAAAATTTGAAGAGATAAAAATTAATAAATTATTGAATTAATGATAACTAGTGAAATAACTAATGAAAATACTGGACCTCGTTTTATTTGGAGCTCCGGTTGGAATTACAGACTCACTCAGAAATTAAGAAATAGCTAAGCCGGACTCCGGCCAAATTTAAGCCTTCAATATACAGTATAATGGACCATTCTTTTCTAGCACAACAGTGAATAAACGTAAAACGGCTAAAGCTTCACTAATGAACTAGAGAAAATGTTAGAAACAGTAAAAGAATATGCGAGGAAATTTTAACGGAGATGCATAGCTATGAAAAGAGTCGAATAAGATATATAAGAGTCGAATACGAAAGATAAAAGAGTCGAATACTTTCTAAGACGAATACCTCCCTACTTCTAATTGTCAAGTAAAATATGAGATGGAAAAACAATGAACCCCAAATCCGACAGTTGATCTGTAAGCTGACAACAAATTAAGGTTCTTTTGCAAGCGACAGTTTTCTTTCCGTTATTTGGTTACATCTTTCCCAAAAGTCTGCAGTTTCTCTTTTCCACAAGAAGTAACTAGTGTTGGACATACAAGAGCAAAACGATAACTTCTAGAACTTTCGGGACGAAAAATTTACCGGCTGTCAAAAATTCACTGCACATCCTGGAGAATTAGCCTTTGCCATGTTTGCGGGTTTTCCCCTTTAAAAGTCTATATCTGCTTCAAAAGGTTTGTTTATCAGAGAAAGACGCCATGCATGAAGAAGTTAAAATTTATTTTTAAGGCTTACTTATTATAAAAATAAAATTTCTGAGACCAAAATAGTTCTATCCTGAAATTGTGGTTCATTGGCATAAAAGAAGTTCCAGAACTCTGTTATTTAGGATTTCGGTGCCCTGCAGTTAAAATTACAATTTATCTCAAAATTTGAGAAGTACATGGGGCAAGCTCCGGTGAGCTTCGGCGCAATTTAAGCTCTGTTGCTGTGAAAAGTTGGCAACATACTGCAGAAGTCGAAAGTGACTGCCTGTTACGTTCATGTTAACTTTCATGAAAATCGTAACAGAGTGTACTGTGTGGTTTTGACTTGTTAAAGTTCAAAACATTGGGTTGCTTCTGTTGCTGCTTTAAGTACCTGATCTAACAGAATGCAACTATGTCTAGAGAGGGAAATTGATAAAAATTTAGTCTACTATGCATAAATTCTGTGGGATAAGGGGAATTAAAACTCTGACTATTAACTAATATTAATATTTCTTTTGTATGTGGATGTTCGAGGTCTAATTCGCCAGCTAAAGAACATAAAGTATCCGAAAAGCTTAGTAATCGATTAAAGCTATTTTTATTGCTCTTTTTTTTGCTGGCTTGTTTAGCAGACTGGCACTTGAACACTTTTTTTTTACAAGAATTTATTAATAGATTTAACATGAGGAATGCGAATGCATAATGATTTCCAATGGATTGCATGCTGAAATTAGTTTAATGCATGTTTTAAAATGTCAGGGGAACGGAGAAACTGTGAGAGAGGGAAAAGAGAGATAAATGCAAAGTTCACTGAGATTTTCATAATAGCTAAGGTATTTGTTGAAACCTCTTTCCTCCTGTGAAAAAAAAAAAAAAAAATGTGTGATCGTGTCATCAGCTGAACGAAACTAATAAATGAAAAGGAAAGCAAATTAAAAAAAACTTAAGCTTGCAGAATCATTATGGTTTCTGATGCTGGAGACGTGAAAAATGCCAATGCCCCCACCGAGACTCGAACTCCGGGCCTCTCACATATGCATCGAGTTTGTCTCTAGTTACACTACAAAGACATGCTGAAAGGAGGGAGAAAATACCTTATAAGCTTCGGAATTATTCATGTAAATATCAGTAGAAATAGGTCTGAGCAGGTATTTTAAATGATTAATTTTATGTTTTGTAATAGAAGTTAATTTGAACAACAAAATGTGTCTCCTTTAAGTTTCTGAAGTTAAACAAAGGGGACTGATTTCTCAGTTTCAGTTCATAAGAAACGAAATTCTTAAAATTAAGGCACTTTAGTGAGCTTTTACGATAACATTAGTGAATAATAATTCATCGTCAAAGGATACCTTGAATGTGCTAGAAATATTTTTTAATTAAAGAAATAATTTTAGATTTATGGAAAAGTTAAAAGAAATGCATTTTTTCTTTCAAATATTGCTAGAAAGTATGAAGAAAATCTGGAGATTATATACATGCTTAGCGGATGGATATGAGGGAATTCCTAAATTATAAATAATGAGATAAAACGAAATTCCAGTTTCCTGAATTTTATGTGAGGCATTAAGTCCAGAGTAGTGTACTTAAACAGTGGTTCCCCAGCCTGAGAATCAAAAGATAAGGGATTTGTAAATATTTTTTTAAACTCACATTTGATTTTCTACGAATCTGATTTGATACCTTGACTTGTTCACAAATGGATCAATATATAATGCTTAAGTTCGACGGCATTGGCTATTAAGCGGAATAACCTTTGGGTTGTGCAAGGGAAGATTACGCACACAGAATGGCAGAAAAATGTTTTCAGGCTATTTCTTTTCTTCTCAGAATATATTTAATTGATTAATTAATTAATAATATATAATTCTCACAATATTTCTAAAAAAAATATTTTTCTAGCCAAGCGAACATAAAAAGCAAGCATTGAAATCGATTTGGTGTTGAAGAACGTTTACATATAACAGACTTGCACAAACACTGAACAGAATATCGCTCATCTAGTGATAAAGTAATAACACCATTCCTTCTACAGGCAGAAGCAGCAGTATATATTTAAAATTAGGCAAAAAAAAAAAAAATGTCAGAACTCGGCAAAAAAATGTTTTGTGTAGTAGTAAACGTATTCTACACTTCACAAAATTTTATAATTGCAATTTTTTTATTGTTTTTGTAAATTCGGAATTCTAATAATTTTCATAGCGACATGTAAATATTTTTATATACGAAAATATTTCCTTACTTTGTACTGTTAAGTAAAAGTATGAAGTTAATTATTAAGGGCCGGTTAAAATTTAAAGCATATGATACAGGTCCATGAATTCATAATGTTAAGGAGGAATCACAGGTGTAGTATACTTAGCAATAAGTGGAATTAGCTAGTATTTTAAGTTGAAAATATAACTTCAAAATTTAAACCAGTTTGATGTTAGAAAGGTAGAAAGCAGAAGGTTCTTCAAAGATAACGAAGCAAGCATTTTGTTTAAGAATTTTGTGACACTGCTAGTCTACTTAATTTTATTCACTACTACTATTTGATAACTTTTATCTTCTATTGAAAATAGTTATACCTAGAAGCTTACAGTACTCGAAATAACATTTTTCTTCAAAGATATTTTGTCTTTTGGACTGATAAAAGGAATATATGGTTTAATGTTAAAAATTAAAGTTCCGAAGAATTCTTTGCAATTCTGCCTTTCAACACCTTCTAGATTTTATAACATTTTATTTTCAGCCTTTTAAGACTATTTTTTTCTTTAATTAATAAAATTTGTAATTAACTCCTTAAAATCTCATCAGATACCAAGTTTTAGAGAAATTACAGCATCTCTTGTCAATGGACTTTCATTTAGTACCAGTACTTTTTTAAAAAGAAAACTTTAAAATTTCGCCCTAAAGAATATGAATTTTGGATATGATGTTAGAAAAAGCGAAAGGTAATAAATGTTTCTGCGTTAATACAATGCTGAGTGCTTTTGGGTTGTTAATACAATGCTGAGTGCTTTTGGGTTGTTAATACAATGCTGAGTGCCATTGCAATTTTCATTTCCTGTAGTTTTCTAAAAATCTTGTTCAGCATTTAAATTCATTGAAACCTTCAACAAAATCTGCTGATTTTTAATTTATGATTTTTGATTTCCAACGCCAGCACTTCCGTTTAAATTTAATATAATATTCAAATTTAATTTTTCTTTTCCTTCGTGTTCGCATGTAATGAAAACATTGTGACCAAAATATAAATTTTAAGGCTGTAGTAGGTGAAAAGCTTACATAGTGCTTATGTTCGGAATACTCCAACTTAACATATTTATATTCCAGCATAATATTTCATTTAGTATTTAGCATATTTTAGTTAACAATCTTTCATTCCAGTAAGTATATAAAATTTCTTTTATTATACCATTTGTGTTTTTAATCAAAAATTCATTAAATTAAAGTTTTTCAAAACACTAGTGAAAACAAAATTAAGATTATTAAAGGGATGACAAATTAACTTAGTTTTTAAATGCGTTTGTGGGGGTGAAATTTTAAATGGCCAAATAAATTTAAAAGAAATAGAGAAAGAGAAAGGCTGGGATCGTATATCTAGTCTTTAGGACCACAAATTTTTATATGGATTGTGTTCACCTTAAGTGTTTCGAATGGCTTTTAAGATTATTCCACTTAGAACTTTCTCCCGAATTTTGTATCTTTATTAATATTTCAGAAGCGCAGTAATTTTTGCAATTATACTGATTAGGGCTATTGCGTCTCGTAAATTTCAAATCATATTCTGCTTTTTTAGAAGTTGAAGTGGTGAGTAAAACCTTAAATTTAGGGTTAACATTTAGAGAGCCACGTTTTGTAGGCACTGTTAGAAATATACATTCTGTAAGATTCAACCTTTAAGTTACAGCTAAAAATGAGGAACCTTAAGAACTGGTAAGCGAATAATTGCTTAATTCAAAAAGATAGAAATGTAAAAGTACGAAGGATTAATTACCATTTATTATTCAAAATAAATTTAACAGTTGATTCCTTCTTGGAGTTTACAGCAAAGCCTGGGTTTGAACTCAGGAATACTAAGAAATAAAACTTAACTAACTTAAAGATATACCCGAAGCTATCAAGATTCTAAAAGAGTTGGCGCCTTAGCGCTAACTAAACGGCGAAGCTATCAAGGGCCTAAGGTACGGCCGATCGTAAAAATAGCTTAAAGAGAGTGAGTAGAGTAAAACGCGAACGCGCGCTGCTCAGAATCTCTGTCTCTCTAAAGAAGTCACTAGAACTTCAACTTTAAATACTTGTTCTTCCTTCATTTTCATTTAACCGCGATTCTGAAAACACGTTCTGGCCGTAAATTGTAAGCTGAAATTAAGAAGCGACAGGAACGTGACTTAAACTAAATATTAACTGTTAAAAACTTAGGACAAACCTTACAATTCGAATGGTGTAAATATGAACTTAGGTTAAAGGAATTAGAACATGATGGAAGTGTGGGATATGAAAACTAAAACCGTCTTTCTTGGATGCCAATTTCTAAAAAAAAATGTTTCGTATGAATGGCATTGGACATTTCTTTGATATTTAAAGGGAGGCGTAGCTTATTACGTTTACGTTGTGGATCATTATTTCCTGAGTATTTATGGTGAAAATAAAAGTTAAATGGTTCTTAAAGCTTTCTGAAGGAAATATGTTTGATGGAATAGAGCAAAACAAACGACGGCTTCCTCGATGGAGAGAATCAGTTTGATCGCATCGTTTAAAAACCGCCTGAGATTCTTCATATCCTCCAACAACTATAAATAAGCAAAATTAATTACAGTATTTTCGAAGAAAATGTTATTGCTATGCATTTAAAAGGAATCAAACTTTTAATATTACCAATGGAGATTGCATCGTCCTAAACGCTGAATAAAAATTCTTAGTCATAGCTGATCGGATTGGATATCATAGCGCATAAAAGTGATGACAGTGGGTTGGAAATTACCTTGCGTTTTTTTGAAGTCATATTTCAAGTGCAATATACCATGCGCTAATATCTTTTCAAACCTGCCTTTAACCAAAACTGCTAAAAGCATGTAAGGTATTTATGTTTACCAGTTATTTTATGTTAAGAATCTATACTTTAGATTCTCTCTTTCTGCTTTCTTGCCAGAATGCAAATTTAGATAGCATGTAGTTAAATGAGAGTTTGAGATTGTTTTAATCAGAGCGTGTTCTGCCTGCTGAAGGCCGTGTTACTAGCTCTTGGTCTACTTTTAGCGTTCCTGGCTACAGTGCTCGTTTAAGCTCGCATTTGTGCTGTCCCGCTGGTGTAGATTAAGAGCCAACTTGTGCGTTTAAATATCTCTACGTAGCCTTTGGCTAACAAAGATTTAGTTTTAGTTTAAAATTCTACTTTCCGAGTTCACGCCAGAAATGCTGGATAATTTGTAAGCAGCGGATGTGCCTTCTATTCAACTTATTAAGCTCTTAATAGAAGGGTCCTTTACAGTTTAGTACGTTTCTGTGATTGTCTAGACATAGCCATGAGTCGCTTAAATCTACATAGGAGTGTTGACTTAGTATATGTTATTAATACAAGTGGGACTCAACAAGCAGTCACATATTTGTGACTGCTTGTTAAACTACACTATATTACCGATGATAAAACAGAAAAACTCTCTATAATCTTACCTGATATAGATTTCAGTACTACATTGACCGGAACATAATCCCATCTTTTAGGGGACCCACCGTCTTCTGCGAAAATTCCGAAATGAATTGATGGAGTAGTCTCGTTGATACTTTGGATCAAATACAGTTTGCCAGTCAAGGAATCTAAACTGAAGTACTTGCTAGTTGAATTCTGGTCCATTCTGTAGTAAATTTCGGCATTGTGAGGAGCTGGATCTGGATCTGTAGCCTTAACTGTCAGTACTTGAGAATTCAAGGAAGCCGTTGGATGCAGTTCTATAGTGTAATTCCTCCTTTCAAACCGCGGTGCGAATTGATTGAATTCTGTCACAGCTATTTGTATATGCTCGATCTCTGACAGACCATAACTAACAGCTGCCACCATAACCTAGTAAAAGCGTACCATCAGTCAACAGATGCAATGAAAATTCTTTTAAGGAAAAGTGATAATAGGAATAAAAACGATAACTAAGATTAAAAATTAAGTACCCGGAAGTGTAGTTTTCAGTTTTACATTGAATACGCTTTTAAGCGTAATACTTCAGTTAAAGCAAACTTCCTTCAAATACTCTCTTCGGCGTATTGCTTCAGTTGATACAAACTTGGCTACTTTTTGCTTTATGTTCTGCAAGTGTTCTAATTCTTCGCCCTAATGTACCAAACAGTTAAATTTAATGGTGAATTAAAAAAATATTCAATTAATTCATTGTGTGAAATCGAGCAACCTGTTTTTCCTGAACATTGACGTAGTATTAGACAAATGTGCAGGTATTGCTGAAAGTCACTTGAAGAAAGCATTGGATAATTAAGCATATCAGCAGTCAAGAATTGGATGAAATCAATCCAACGGAGAAACACGTCATGTAAGATCGAAGAGGTGACAATATTTCAGATCATAATTCATTTTTGGAACGAACTGAGAAGGAGTTAAAGCTGGCAATGATGAATTATGATACATGTAGATATATTTATGTCTTCTCTGCGCTTAGATATTCTAAAATCAGCCATTTAGTTCATTTGAACAAGATTTAGGGATGGGTAAAGGTTTTGGAAAAATCATGCCTCATAATCTGATACTTGATGAATTGCAAAATCGTGTGGATATACGAAAAATCAATTTAATTTAGTATTCCAAAGATCCACATTCACTTGAAAAATCGTTCCACCAGATGAAATTAGATCTCATTTTAAGCATAACACACTGGTTGTTAAACGCTTTAAATAAACCAGTGTCTTACCAATATTCTTCAAACTAGCCTAGAGATTTACTAGCCTAGACACAAAAATTCGTAACATAGGTTATAACAATTGGTCTAAATCTTAAACTCACGTATTGAGAATTAAATAAATTAAATTATATTCTGGGTATGCGTCATCAACCGAAGAGACCTGGAACGTTATGACCTGGAAGATTTGTACGCTTAATGTCGTATCTAGTCTCATATAAGTACTTTCTGATAAAAAATCAGTTTTAAAGCATAACCATATTTGCATCAACTACCACATTTTAGCTTATTAATCAGTTTACATTTTGCATATAACTCTTATTTTTGCAAGAGAATAACCTAGAAAATGATTCTTTCTTTTAGACTGAAATCATCAGAAGGAATTCTCGAACAAGAATGAAGTTTTCTTCTATTTAATGATTTATTTAACTAATAAGTTCAGAAATCATGATTGACTTAAAACAGCTTCTCTCAAACGTGATTATTTTAATGAATAAAATTGGTTCAGGTAGCATTCGCTGATCTGAAATTCCTATTTAATTCAAATACTGGTTAACATAGATTTGAGCATATGAAACATTAATTGGATTTTTAAAGGACCATTTTACGCTAAATTTTAATATGGAATTCGCGACCACTGAGAGTTTCTCTAAAATGGTGTTATTTAAGCATTGCCTTTATAAAATATTGTATAGCTTTTGACTTTTAAACTAGAATAACAATTTTATTAACTGACTGAATTTCCACTTTGCCATAGCGTAAATGCACTCGCTTTATAGTAAATAGAGATTGTCAAAACATGTAGTTTTTTATTCTAGACATATCTCTACTTTTGTGTGTATATTACGCTCTTCTTTAATACTTATAGTTTATATGTTTAACATGTAGAGGGAATTAATTTTTCAGTAGCTTTTCAAACATTAATTTCCAATTTTAATGTCCTTTTTAGTTGGCTGCTTATTTACATCCATCTTAACAAGAAGACTTATACACTGAAGTGCCACTGAATACTATGCAAATTTTGCAGCGCTGCGCCGCATTTATTTCCACGTGAGAGCTCTGTGGTAATTGCATATATAGCTCTGGTTATTGTTAATCAGTCGTTTCAATCAGTGTTGCCAGATCTTGAGATTTTGCCAAAATTTGCTACTTTTGACAAACTTGTGCTACTAAAATTTTAGTATTTGCGATTTTGTGAAGTTTTTGCGACCTCCGTCATTTCCTTATGCTACTTTTTGGGACTTAAAAGATTTTTTTAATATATCTTAAAATGCCTTGTAAAACACAGAATTATGTACCTTAACGCTAATATTCATGATTTTAGTGTTCTACAAATTTTGTTTTTAAGACAGTCCCCCCCCCCTCAGTTCTATGGTCATAACGAATCGAACAAAAGAACTTTTATCTTGAGCGCCATATATTGGGTACCCAAACAGAGAAAGAAATAAAATTCATCTTCCTGATTATAATATTGCTAAGAATTAAAGAATAGAAATGACTTAAAAATCAAAGCAACTGCATTTTTCTAAATAACAACACAAATAAATTTAGCAATGAAAGGCTTTTTTAAGTAATCAGAATCTGAAATAAGCCCACCAGACAGAAAGGGAAAACTCACTGAAAAGCATTCCTCAATTAAAAGGTTCCCAATTAAGAAGGGAAAAAAAACTAGATTAAAAAAAATTAACTGCCAACTCAAAAAATTTAGTACAAAAGCATTAACAACCTAAACGTGAGGAATATCTTACAAATTAATTTAAAAACAGAAATCTAAATTAAATGAGAATTAATTACAAAAGGTTTCAATATAGTTTTCAAATTTTCGTTAAAGCTAAGATACATAATTAAAACAACTAAGGATCGAAGTAAGTATGACGTCACAAAAATCACGGGATCTCTGACGTCATTTGCGACTTTTTTGCGAATTTTTGAGTTCTTTTTTGCTACTTTAGTTGAAAATGTTCTGGCAACACTGCATCTGAGACGTTTCCAGGATAGAACCCTCTGTCTCATAATTTTCCTCCGCAAGTGAATCAACTCGTGTCATTCTTCGAAAAGTAGAAGCCTAGAATTACATAGGAGGAAGGATTCGGACGAATTTCTGACTCTCTTTTCCTTTTGTGTTTTCCTTCTTTCTTTTTTCCCCTGCAGATTTAATATTTTTATTTCATTTGTGTGTAATCTTAAAGCATTTGAGAAGAAGTCACAGCTGTTTAAGAAGCTTCTCTCTCTTCTTCATTTTCTTTACAGCTATCACTTCTGGCCTAAAACGATATCTCTTGAAAAAAGTTGGTATATTTTTTAATAATCCCGTAATGACAGTATTCAATGACACTGCGTGCACAGCATTCCAAACGGACTCAAGTTGCCTATTTTGAATAAGCTGGTACTCTTTAACAGATTCAACAGTATCGTTGCGATTTCGTTTAACTGGTTCAAGTGACTCTTCTCTACTGAGATTAGGGGAGAAAACACATTAAATAATCAAAGTTTACTGAGCGAAATTTTCACACTTTTGAAGTCTTCTTAACTATAAAGCGCTCTCATTGATACAAGTTAGCCAAGTACACTGACTAATAGAAGAGCAGTTAAATTAAAATTTTCATCGATTTCTTCAACGGTAAGCAATTTTTTTTCATCAACTTTCAGTATGCTCTTTTTCTGGCTTGAGATTAAAAAGAAAGCAATTTTCTCATAGTTCAAAAATTTGCATGAATTAAGTAATGCAACATCAAATTTGCTACAAGAGCATCTTCAAGTGCCAAATCTAGAAATTAGTTTATGCTTTTTGTAATAATCCTTACCCAATTGCAAATAAGTTTCAGCTGGTCTGCACTGATACTGGAATAACCTTTCAAAAGTGTCTCAAGTTATTTTTCTCCTGGAACGTTATTTCCTCCTCAGAAAGTCACTTCCCCATATTTCGCTAGTTTAGCCTTATGTTTCATTTGAAACAGGAAACCCGGTATTTCATATAGCTTTGATCCATTATGTTCTTGATCCGTCAAAAACGAATTACATAGGCCTTTGTGTAGCGAATGTTGCTTCTTTCAGCTCCTCTTGGCAAGCGTCTTATGGTAATACTTCATTACTTATTGAATGGACGTTATTATCCTTCTCAAAATACATTATTGTTCGTTTTTAATTCTTCAATATAACGCTGCACGTCTCTTCTAGCTACTGTTTTGGTTTGGTTTATTTGATTATAGCAAAGCACGCGCTAGTTATCTTCCTAAACGGAGGGATGCATTCTTTGAATGCGTTCTAAGGGAAGCTGGCTCGTATCCACGTTACACACGGGGAAAAAATGAAAATGCCCATGAAGGTAGCCAGTTCGCCTGGGGAATCAAAGTTCGGGTCGAACTACCAGTATCCAGCGACTTAACCGCTCGGCCGCTGGTGGGCCTTCTTTCAACTACCGTCCTACAGCAAAATATAATACACATATCACTAAGACTAAATCTTGGCTACCACGGTAGCGGGCCACGTTGCTCGCTTCTAGTTTTGACTATAATAAAGCAGAATAAACCGTTACTAATAAAATAATAATTTTGTTAAACTATAAATTAAACACAAAATCTTATAATTCAAAATTAATATGAATTTCAAATTGCTTTAGGTATTTTTGGTCAGGTAGGTGGCCCACTACTATAGTAATTTGAGAAGTAATGCATAGAAGTTGACTGCTCCTCAAAATTGCTAAAATACATTATTTGTGTTTTTAAAACATAATACTCAAAATATTAAGAATACAGTTAATTAGAAATATGACACTTCAGTATAAAATGATACATAATTTTTGAGAAAAAAAGCACTAAATATTTAGGGCATTTTATGCTAATTAATCAATTATTAGGATTTAAACCTTTAGTATAACTTCTCTTCTTCGTAGCCTTCACCAGGTTGCGGATTAGATGGAAGAATATTAAGTCGACAGTTTTGAATATTACATATATATATATATATATATATATATACCACGCAGATCTGCCCATTAGTATTCCGGCTTTATCATTTTGTTTGCCGACGTTAAAACGTCCCATTAAAGTTTTGAGCCACCTTAATTAAGCCAGTTTGTGTAATCTCCGCCTATAATACCTTTAATTTGAAATGTCAACTTTACTTTTTTCAAATACCCGCAAGTGATTTTTCCCTATGTGTAGCGTGTTAATACGAGCCAGTTTACCTTAGTAAGTCCTCTACATAGACATCCCTCCCTTCCGTATAGTGCCTAAGGTAGAACACCTAAATAATAATAAAAATAGGAGTGCAGATATGTTTGAAAATTTTTTTATGGCTTTCGATTATTCATTGCAATTTCCTTTTTATATAAAAGGGATGAAGCAAGTGTTAAAAGATTTAGTGGCCATGCTAAAAGGCATTGTTAACTAGATTGCGTAGAGCATATAAAGAAAAATTTTCTAAAAATGCTAAATTCTAAAATGCTTAGGATTCAAAGAACCGACAGTGCTTTAACCGAGCAGAAAAATGTGATTGTTTGTTGCATGAAAACAACTCTGAGATGCAGGAGTTTGAAGAAAAATATTATGCTGTTAAGTAACTTTCCCAAAGCACGTTAGTTAAATAATAAAACGCAGATGTAAAGCTTCCGCGATTAAATATTAATCCGTTTCAAGAAGATAATCAAGATTAGCTTTCATTTAAGGATTTATTTCTAGCATCGATGCATAATAAGGAATCACTAACTAAAATTCAAAAATTTTGTTACCTAAATTAATTTTGTTACTTAGTGAATTAAAGGTTTAACGCTTGAAGATGCAGCGAAATAAATTAAACACATTCCTGTTTCAGAAGATATGCCTATGAGGAAGTTTGGGCTAATTTGTATAAGCTATATGAAGATAAAAAGCGAACAGTCATATTGTTAGTAAAAACTTTCTTGGGTCAGCCTGTAGGGTTCCTCACTCTTTTTGGCTAAAATAAATGTCAAGGAACCTAGTGAACTATTAGCGAATTATCGCTGAGTTCAAATAACTAAATAGGTAGACTCAAGAAAGGTTAAAATACCCTCTATTTCATTAAACTAAGAATAACAGTTGGCCTCTTTCTAGGGCTTACAACGAAGTCTCCACCCGGGCTTGAACTCAAAATAACAACTAAATTATAGCTAAGAGACTTAGCCGAAGCTGACACAAGTATCTAACGTAATTAAAACTTTTAATAAAATATCAAAAGGCACGTAATATACGGCTGAGCATAACAACTTCAAGAGAGATTTAATCTGAAGACAATCACGCGCTACTCAGGATTCCTAGCTCTCTTTTCCTAGCTGAATCTCCCTTAAATCCTACTTCTAACTCATTCTGGTAGGGGAAAACATTGATAGGAAATGACTTTCAAACTAAAATAACTGTTATAAAATTAAAATGTACCATAGAAGCCATCCATTGTTCATGTCAAAAGCCAAGCTTATAAGCTCCCGCCTTCTTAGCGTGCTTTCGTGGTGTAGTGGTCTGCATGCTAGGCGCTTATTCAAGAGGTACGTGGTTCGATTCCCGGTGGCATATAAGCATTCTGTACCGCACTACACACATAGGAGACAATCCCTCCTCGTTATTGGATATAGCTTCCGATAATATTTCCTCTACGCTTAGGAACGCCTTGACTTTGCTTGGGCTCGTGGGTATACCTCCATACCGTTTGTTTACATTTTGATAGCAATACCAAAAAGATTATTACGTGCGTTGTATTTTTGTTGCTATGAGATTACGACACTGTAGTGTGGTAAATTTAATATAAAAAATGTAGTGTTTTTTTTTTCCTAGAGAGTAAAAGTATTATTTATTCTTGTGTTAACTCCGTAAATGTGTATTAAGTGCAGAGATTTTTAATAAATGTATTCTTAATTTAAAATCCTTCGTATTAAAGCTGTTCTGATTATTAATTCGTTATTTCATGTTCATTATATATTAATTCTCTGCAAGCTTAATACATAGCAAATTCACAATATTTATAAATCAATCTGAAAAAGTAAAATTTATTTTTGAAGTTAGACTAATATAGATTTACGGAGAAATAAAGACAGGTATTTAAAATTGAATAATATTACTTTATGAATATTTCTCATTTTTTAATGTGTAACATCTTTTATACCTTTGCATAAAGATAGTGGTTTTCAGAGAAGGAAATTTCTTTTCTTATACACCGTGTATTAAATTCAGCGACAATACTTTCATTTAAAGCAACAGAAAATTAGAATCTAAAGACATGGGCATTAACATGGTATTAACAAAAACATTCGCAAAGGGAAATATTTTCTGCTATGCGAAAGGAACAGAATGCAGCAAAATTGCAATAATAATAATATACTTACTGGCACACAATGCCTTTACAGTTGGATCGAGAACAACGTGTTTTGGTTTTTGCACTAAATTCATGAATTAAGCTATTTGTATAATCTAAGTGCTTAAGATTGCTTCTAATATTAACAGCATCTTTGAAAGATTTTATAATTTTATTATTCCATGAAACAAGAAGCCATCTGCATAAAGCTGCAGCAAAATTATTTTGTTCCAAAGAAAACAAACGATAATTTTCACGCTTCCGTGTCACTCATGCGTGCCATTCAACGAAAACAAAAGTGTACGAATCCTCCCTAAAGTTTATAGCGTCGAGAGAAAATGATGTTATTCAAAAGTATCTCCAATCACAAGTACAGAGTTTTCTCTATACGTGGGGCGTGGTACAGAATGCTTATATGCTTCCCGGTGAGGGCGTTGCTCATTTTTCATCTAGCCTGCTTCGAAAAAATCCTAATGTCTCTACAGTGGGGCCCGAACTAAAAGGACGGTGGATGATTATTCTCCACACCCAGGATTTGGCGAATGGGTCCCCTAAAAACCCCAGTCGACCTTTAAAATGGGGAGTATATAAGGTATTTCTCCCGCCTTCTTAGTGTGCCTTCGTGGTGTTGTGGTCTGCATGTTGGGCGCGTATTCCAGAAGTCCGTGGTTCGATTCCAGGCGACGGCGTTGCTCATTTATCACGACTCCTGCTTCCAATTAACCTAATGTCTCTACAAGCTTAAGGCAGGTGTCGAATGTTCCTGAGGAGGTAATTAGCGGTTTAGATTCTGTGCACGCAAACGTTTCAAAAAGAGATCTTTAGTTAATATGTCATGTTACTACAAAAGGCTGATTCCTAGAATCGCTGAACTAACACGAGGTTTGCTGCTAAGGATTTAGTATCCAGAAATGGTGGTACTAATAAAGGCATAGTCAAACTGTCCATGATTTCAAAATTTAATTCTGAGAAGAAATTTGTAATTGAAGCTCATTTATTAAATAAGTTAACCTACCACCTTTCATCGAGCAATAATGAACTTAACGCTGTACTGTTCATAGATTCTGTTACGTTAGCTGATCCTGAGTTTGATAAGAGAGAGCAAATTGACATTATTGTTGTTAATGATTATTTTTTTTCACTTTTACTGCCAGTCATAATTAAAGATTCAGTAACAGCTTAAAACACGTACTTTGGAAGGATTCTCTTAGGATATTGAAAAATCAGTTTCTGGTAATCAAGCGGCAGTTGCATTACATAGCTTTCATGCTGAGCTAAACATTGATGAAACTCCGAAACGGTTTTCGGAACTGAAGAATTGCCTCGAAGGGTTACTAGGTTAACAAATGAAAAGGAACATTGTAAAAGGCATATTTAAGATAATTAGCAGCTCAGTTCTGACGGTAGATTCGCCCTCAGGCTTCCATTTCAAGATTTCACTGAAAAACTAGGGTTCACAAGAGAGGCGACAGTTTCACGTTTATTTGGCATGGAACCCAAATTCAGACAAATGCTAATTTGGAAAATGATTATAAGAAATTTATGGCCGAATATGAAGAGCTTGGTCACATGATATAACTTCCATACCTAAATGTTACCTTCCATACCATTCTGTGTTTAAGCCGGGTAAGCGTTACGACAAAATTGCGTGTGGTGTTCGATGCTTCGTATAGCTTTATTAACGGAAGGTCCCCAAATTCCATATTATGTCTATGTTCAACTATCCAGTGTGACATAGCGTGGGTGTTAACAAGTTTCATAACGTACGCTGTAACATTTACTGCTGATATTGCCAAACTGTATCGGTAAATCCTTGTATATCGTGTGTTACCGGAAGAGGATAACAACTCCCAAAGAGTTGTATGGCGAAATAGCTTGGAAGACAAAGTACGAAAGTATCAATTAAACACGGTTAACACACGGTATTGTTCCTTCTTCATTTCTGGCAACGAGATGTTCGAAACAAATCGCCATGAAATATGAAAATAACTCTCCGAATGTCTCAGAGATAATAATAAAGAATTTTTACATGGATGACCTTCTGTCTGCTTCTAAATGTGCTGAAGAGTGTTTTGATATTTGCGAGCAGTTACCTGAAGCATTAGAAGCTAGAGGTCTAAAATTAAGGAAGTGGCGAACCAATTACCTTTCTTTAAGCCAATATTTATTGAACCGAGATATTGGTTCATCTGATCTGGAACTTATACCTAATGAATGTATTAAGGTCTTGGGGTTATACTGGGATTCAGTGTTAGGTGCTTTTATATTTAAGACTTCCTTAGCCGTCGAAGAAAGCCTTACAAAGCACAAAATATTACCACAGTCAGCGGAGACCTTTTGCCCTCTTGCATTGATGGATTCACTTTCAGAGAAAGTTCCTAGCTGTTGAGTCTGTCAAAATTCCTCGGTATATCCATGCAGAGAAAATGCTATTGCACGCATTCTGTGATGCTTCAGAACTCGCGTGCGCAATAGTCATTTATTCAACGGCAAGAACTTGAAGGCAAATATAAAGTAAATATTCTAGCCGCAAAGACTAAGGTTGCTCCTATTAAGCTCTTATATGTTTCTAGATTGGAGCTGAGTGCAGCTCATTTACTAACAAAGATTGTTAGTTCAATAAGGTATATTTTGAGAAAATATAATTTTGAAATCTTCGCATGGATAGATTCTAAGGTGTACTAGAATGGGTATCATCCCCTCCTTGTAGATGGAAAATTTTCATCGCTAACTGGACTTCGAAAATCTCGGAAGTTTTGCCGAGATTTCATCAGAATTGTGTTTCTCAAGAATTTAATCTGGCAGATTTGGCTTCTGCGGGAGATTTTTCAAAGGAACTTGTAATAAATCGACTGAGGTGGCAGAGCCCTAGTTGGTTGAAAGAAGCCTCTACGGTTTGGCTAAGTTCTGAATTACCCAACCTCAGGGAGGATCAAGGCAAGGTCCACTAGCGGTACATCGTTAAAATCGCTGAACACTGGTAGTTCCGACCTGGGTTCGAATCCAGATGAACGGATTGACTGCATGGGCCTTTTTCGTAGTTTTCCCGATGTGTAAACATGTTTATCAGCCAATTTCTCAGAATGTCCTCCACGAAGGCATCTTTCCCCTTAGGCAGATAGCCCTAGTGTGCTTTGCCACAATAAACTAAACCAAACAAAACAAAAACAGGGAGGATCTAGATGCGTTGACTAAAGAAAATAGTAATAGTATATTTTCATTTCATGCTAGTTTGAAAAACGAAACTTAATGTATTCTTTTAAATAATTTATCTTCCTTATCAGAAATTGCTCGAATTCTATGCTGTTTTAAAAGACTTATTAAAAGTGTCAGCTTACAAAATCGTTTGCCAAGTTGTAAGCCTTTGAGGGAAATTCTGCCTATAACTGCTTTAGAACACAAAGAAACAATTAAAATTATTGGATTATTAGAGAAAAGAAGCTCATTAAAAGTGTTATAGCAAAATGCTAAGTTTGTATTAGATATAAAGTAAATGCTGCTGCTGAAATAATGGGCTACTTGCCAAAAGCTTGAGTACAATTAGACCATTTTTCAAATGTGATATCGACTATGTGAGACCAATAACTTTGTAATTTAGCAAATGGTGCATAGACTACTAAGCGTTAAGTGGCATTATTCATGTGTATTGCAACAAAAGCTGTTCACTTAAAACAAGCTGTATCAGATATAACTTCAAATTCTTTTATTGCTCCACTGAAGAAGTTTACTGCGCATTGAGGTGTACGGCAACATATTTTCAGTGAGAATGGGACTAATTTTACTGAAGCGAAGAGAAAATTGCTCGAGATAGAATTGGCTTTAAGGAGTTTAATTAAGTCAGAAGAATTCAATGTGTTTTAGGCCACTTTTTCTATTCAATGGCATATGATTCGTCCTGCTTCTCCACAGTTTGTTAATATATGGGAAATCGGAATCTGTAAAGTTTCATTTCAGAAGAGGGATAGGAAAGGCTGTGCTGACATTTGGCTACTTTGCTTGCAGCACTTAAATTTTAAGACTCTAATTCCCATTACTTCAGATATATCAAGTTCAGACGTACTAACGCCTTCTAATTTCCTTGGAGAAGAAACTATTACAGACGTTCCAGAATGTAGCTGTACCAGTTTTCAAGATCTTCGTTCTAGGTGAAATCTGCTGCAAAAAATAAAGCAAGGATTCTGGAAGAGATGGCTCAGTGAATACCATCATACCTTAAAGTCTAAATCAAAATGGATAAGGGATTGGCCGAATATTGAAGTTGGTGATATCATTCCGTTAAAAGGTGAAACTTCTTCGGCTACATAGCCATTGGGAAAAGAAGTTGGAGGTATATCCAGAAGTAGGTGGATTTGTCTCTATGGCTAAAGTTTGGACTTTTCACGTCATATTCCAGCACTCCGTAAACAAGTCAATTCTTTTGCCTAAGTATCAAGAATTCCATTATTGAAGGGGGGAGTGATGGTGGAGGGCCACATGGGAGTTGTTCCTGAGTACCTCCTGGGAGTTGATTTTGAGGGTAGAGTGCCGCCTGGGAGCTATGTTACTGAGTTTCGTTCCCTGGATAATTTTATTTCTAAATTCAAGCATACAAACATTTCCTTAATTAAAAAAAAATAAGTAAGTGAATAAATCAATTCGAAAGATGACTCATTTAATTCTTATTTCTTTTATGAGAATTTCTTAATTTGAAATATTCCGTACATTATCACGATGCCGTTTTGATATGGGAATTTTCCTGAGATAAACAGCAGCTGATAGTAGAGTTTAGAAAGTATTAGTATTACAGTAAATATAGAAAGCGTAACAAAAACTAATCGATTAAATATTTTCTCTTCGAATGATTAATACTATCAAGAAGTAGTCAAACATATCTTTCTTTAGATGTTAAAATTAGTTCTAACCCTGGAGAGAGTTATGAATATTTTTAGTTATATAGAGAATTTTTAATGGTGTTGAGCTTATTATATATATAATTAAGTTGAAAAATTCGCTGTTGATAATATCAGATAAGAATAACATTTATTTTATCGCTTAAATTGGATATTTTGAGTTACGAGGAAGTTTAGACAAAACTTTTCTGAAAGGAAACTTACTTGATATGTTTCACCCACAGCCTTGTCTATAGGTCTAGCAGTCGTCAGATTTCCTGATGTATTATCGATTACAAAATATTTGTAATCTAAAGCGTTCGGAAGATTGTATTCCACCTTCTTTCTAGGTCGATCTGGATCGTAAGCATGAACTGTTGTAACATGAACTCCAGCCGGCGCACCAGCATAAATACGAGGCTGATGCATTAAGGGCCTGAACACCAGTTTACCTGAAGGAAAAAGATTTAAAAACAGCTTGACATTTCTGAAAGAATGAAATCATGTTTGTAAAACATGTACGTAAAGCTTCACATTTGTAAAGCCTTATCTTCTTAAAATATCATGTAATTAGCATGTGACTACTTTTAGATTTAGAGAGCACACTAGGAAAGAGTTATGGGATTTGGAAAATGAAACGAAAATATTTGACATACATACCATTCCCGAAATTTAAGCCAGCGTGATGCACTTTCTATTAGAAACCCTGAAAGATTTCAGTTTCTCAACAGCAGCACAGTACGAAATTTGAATTTTCAGTGGACTTAGAGTTAATGATTTCAAACATGGAGACCAATAAAACATAAATGGGAGATGCACCCATGGCTTAATTAAGAGCTTCAGATGCCCTGAGGTGTTAACAGATTTTTAGCATCACACATTTACGGCATAAGGTCTATTATTCAAATTAGCCTTATTCAAACATTATACTTTCAAAATCGAACCTCAAATTAGGGTTATTAGATAAGGTTTGATATGATTTAAGTAGTTAAACTGGTGAATATGAAGGTTATCGGCAATAAGTATTGTGATAATGAATATCAGTAAAGCAAAATGAAAACTAAGTCGATTATGATGAAAATGAAAACTAAGTCGGGTTGTTAATTGTCGTTGTAAATGAGTTCGGATATAAAATTTTAAATGATGATGAGTTCATATAGTCCATTCAAAATGAAAAAAAAAAAAAATCAGTAAAATTAAAATGATTATTACGATAGTGATTCAGGAGCATCGATTGGAAAGTGAAAACATCTTTGATCTAGCTCCGAAAAGAAATTTTATTTTTAAACATCTTATTAATACTTGAAAATTGTATTACAAACTGCGTATTTTTTAGTAATATCATCAAAACAAATCTTATATAACGCATCTGCTTCTGCAGTTGGAACAGACAAAAGGCGTACAACTTGCCTCGTGGTATGGGGCTATTCTATCCGTATTTTTAATGTACTTTGAGAAAATGCCCATTCAGCTAAGTAATTTGTGATTATTAGTGTTAAAGCTATGCGAATACTATTATCTAAATTTGGGAAAGTAGTTTTAATGCAATCATCTATAATTAACTTACATATTCCCTCCTACAATTATCTCATATACAAGTATCTTGTGGCTTCACTATGACTGAAATTATGACGCCCACAGGATCATCCGCAGTTAATAAGTACAATTATAATCAGTCATAGACCTTTAAGGAACTAGCTTTGAATAGCGCAATATAGTAGTTCTATTAACAATACTTCGTTTTAATGGACACTAAGTTAATGTATAGTTCTTGAAAGTAAGAGATCAATTTACTCCCGTTTAGAGGACACTTCCTGATAACGGACAAAAACCTTGTTACTGTGAGTGTTCACTAACGTTCGACTATATATGCGACTTTTTCAGTGCAGTTTAAGAATACAAATAACGATTTCTTGAAAGTTTAGCATTTAAAAACCTGAAAATAAGTGAAAAATATTCCTTCATTTACTGCATTTGAAATGCCCTATTAGCATCAAATTTAACTTATATTATTATATACAGCCACCCAGATCGGAAAGTGATTAGTGACTCTGACTGCTGCACAGAAGGATTCGGGTTAGAATCCTGGAAAAGGCATGGATGTAATTTGTCCGTCCTTTTATTAGTAGGCAACGGGGGCTCACCTGTTAGGTCCTTTCATAATTAAGTGACCACCGCTTCTGCTCTTAGTAGTGTCCAATGCCTATAAACGGCTAGGGATCGCCATTTGAAAAAAAAAAGTGTTATTATGTACATGTAGCATCCTAACAGAAATAGCCGCTGAAAAATAAAGGTAATGAATGACAGAATGCAAATTGTTTCCTTTCTGTTTCCGTATGTAGAATTTACATTTGAAAAAATAGAAAGGGAAGAAAGTCTGTAGTAATGAAATTAGCTCAGCATCTTATCATCAACATTATACAAGATGAAATACAACTCTTTCTTATGCTTTTATGTATAATAGTGAGGGCTCCTCCCTTTTATCTATTAACCCTCTGAGGGGTTCGGGTTTTTGGATCTGTTATGAAGACCTGTATTTAAAGAACCTTTATTAACCAAATTTGTATATTTACTTACTTTAGACTCTATTTTCATAAACTTGATAAGATAATAACATGACATTTATATTATTTAAGGAAATAAGCAGGTAAAATATCGTAAATTATAAGCTAATATATACCAAGTGAAAAAAACTCTCATGACTAGATAAAGGCGGCCATGGGGCTCAGAGGGTTTCAACTAAGTGTTGAGGAGCCTAGCGAACTACTAAGCGAATAATCGCTTAATTCTGAGAACAGAAATGTAAATTCAAGAAGAGTTAATTACCCTTTATTGCTCAAAATAAAGATTAACAGATGGCCTCTTTCTCAGGACGTACAACAAACCTCCACTTGGGCTTAAACTCAAAAATGTAAGAAATAAGACCTTAACTAATGACTAACTAAAGAGATTTAGCCGAAGCTACTAACACAAATTATAAGCTAGTTAGCCCGTAATATTAAATTAGCTAGCGAAGCTATCAAAGGCATGTAATACGTCCGAGCATAGCTATAGTTAGAAAGACGTAACCAAAAGACAAACGCCTTATCATTTAACGCGATTCTAAAAACTGATTCTGGTAAGGAATTGTAAGCTGAAACTAGAACAGATAGGAAAGGTTAATAAACTTAAAATAACTGTTATAAACTTAGGATACACCTTACATCATCATCAGTATTATGTTACTTTAAAATTAATTTTTAGAATCATAAACATATGTTAAGTGTATAATATAAATCAATATATTACATACTTTACTGTATAAATTAATATGATAATAAATAAAAAGCGACTTCATGCTCTATAATATTATAATAAATAAAATGTGACTTATTTCATGTTCTATAATATTAAAAATATTATAATTCCAGTTTAATTATTAGTAATATAATTAAACTTGAATATAATACTGCTATTTTAGTTGTAGTCGTCCTCATGTCCCTAGTCTTTGAATTTCAATACCCGATTAATGAATTTTTAAACTTACTTGCTGCATAATTTCTTATACATGTATAGTTTGTGTAATTACTGAAAGTACTGATTATCATAAACACCATTTGCCGAGTTTTCGATTTCTCATTGAAATGGAAAAAGTACTTTTTGGTGGCTTTTGTAAAATAAAAAAGTCTGCAATTTTAAGATATTTTCTCTCCCTGGTGAAATTTTCAACAATGTACCTCCAAACGTAATACATAGAGAGATAATGTCCGATAAAAGCCCGACGCACGAGAGCCAAGTAGTTAAATTACTGAATACTATGAGAAAGGGCGCAGCTAATTTTCGTGTTTTCCCTAACCCATAAAAATTCTTATGCTACCTTTATTTTTGCAACCGTTGGTAAAAGGCATACATTTCCAGATACATGAATGCTTTAAATAAAGTTAATATTTATGTTTTGGTATTTTTTAAATTAAAAAATCGATTTTGTAAAAATTACGAAATCTAATTTTTTATGCGATTTATTCACATTATGCTCGGGGAAATGCTCAGGTTAGGTTGAATTATTTGACTATGGTAAAGCACACGAAGGCGATCTGCTTAAGAGGGGGTATGCCTTCGTGAAGGACTTTCTATAGTAAAGTGGCTCTTATTTACAATACACATGGAGAAAAGACGAAACCCAACCATGCAGCCAGTCCGTACGTCTGGATTCGAAGCTGGGATTAGTTATCAGTATTCAACAACGGTAACCGGTCAATAACTGGTGGTGCCCTGTGAAATCCTCAAAAACGCCCATGTAGCCAGCTGATTTGTTGGGATGTGAAGCTAAATCCAACTAATAGTCTTCGTAAGATTAGTTTATAAGACACTGAGTGCGGTTTTATTCACTTTTCCAGTGACAAACAAGTAAATAATGTTTTCGGGTACGGAGACAGCACAAGGCAATACAGAATGAGTATAAACTGCATATACAGCTTTATTAACATATTTTTGTAAATAAATCTTTCAGAATGCTTCTGAAAGAAATTTAACATTTCCATGAAATTCAGCAAATTAATATAGCAAACAATAAATTAACTATTTTTTCTCTTCAAAATTGAAAATATGTACACAGAAGTGTCACAAATGATTTTGTTTGGTGATATGTAATACTCATCTAAAATGAAGATTTGTCTCGAAAATTGAAAAGTACCAAAGCCCGGCTTAATTCTGAACTGAATATAAGCATATGTATTACTAAAACAATTTTTTATTATAAGTAGAAAAGTTAAAAGAATTGAATGACTTGCGTATTGTTGCGGTATAATAGCTTAACATCATACCATAACTTCAGAAAAATAATATTAAGAGATAATCTTACATTAATAGACAGCTTAAAAGTATCTAACATGAAGAATGATGGTTAAAGTGATATTTTGAAGTTTAGGAAACTGCAATTGCCTGCAAATTTCATTCAGAACATAAGAAAAAAAAATTCCTTTCAGTTTTAATCATCCACCTGTAATCACTATTATTGCTCCATTACGTTATTTTAGGTAAAATGATCTTAAAAAATTATTTAAAAATTAAGCATCACACCTGGAGGAAAAATTGAAGTGGCAGACGGTTTTTTTCAAATAATAAGTTACACAAAAACGTAATTTAAAATACGATGTGTTAAGACAAAAATGTAAAGTAAAATGCACTTTATAAGGCATTTCTCCCGCCTTCTTAGTATGCCTTCGTGGTGTGGCGGTCAGCTCGCTCGGCGCGTATTCGAGAGGTCCATGGTTCGAGTCCCGGCCAGGGCACTGCTCATTTTTCATCTCTCCTGCTTCGAAAAAAAAAAAAAAACTTAATGTCTTTTCAGTGGCGCCCAAACTAAAAAAAGATGATGAATAATGATTCTTCACCACTAGGATTTGGCGAATGGTTCCCTGAACCTGAATTCAATTCTTCGCCCTTTAAAAGGGGCTGTATATAAGGTATTTCTCCCGCATTCCTAGAATGCTTTCTTGGTGTAGTGGTCAGCACGCTCAACGCGAGGTCCGTGGTTCGAGTCCCGGCGAGGGCATTGCTCGTTTTTCATCTCTCCTGCTTCGGAAGAAACCTAATGTCTCTACAACTTTAGATACAGGAGACACTCTGATTAAGAAATTACACGGAGATCCAGAATTTGGACTAATTTATGCATATTTAAAAGATTAAAAAAAGCCTGAAAGATTAGACGAAATAATGACATTTTATTTTATCGTAAAACCGTCAAAGAAAATCTAAAATTAAGACCGGTCATGCTAGCCGTTTTGAGACGAGAATTTTTTCGAGAGTTACATACATGCCAGAAGTATAACTGCATAAATTTTCTCTTCGGCTTGCCGCTTAAATGGTATAAGATATGGCTTTCCAAATGAAATTCTAGTTGTTAGGTCCTCAACCTAGAAGTCAGATTAATAAAGCATGTTAACTATTAGTAATCATTGATTTTTTTCTAAGTGGTGTGAATTAATAACATTGAGTCATATAGCAGCTAATATAGCAGCAAACGCATTTTTGAAAAATTGTATTTTAAATTATTCGGTTAAACATAAATAATTTACGCAAATAGACCACAGTTTTTTAGTAACATCTTTGGAAAGCTTACCTCAGTCAAATACCGCTGATCACGTAAATAGAAATATAGTGCAGATAATTCGTTGCTGTGGTGAAAAAAGGATTATAGAAGATGGGAACTTCAAACTGAAGAACTAGTGTACGCACTAGGCTTACATAAGCATGAAGTAACAGATAAAATGCTAGCAGAGTTGTTTTAGGGCATAAAAATAATGACACCCTTAGATAAATTATTTTTCACACAGGAAAGAAAATTAGTTTCAGCAGAGAAATATTCATGTTTTCAGCAGAGAAATAGTCAAAGTTAATTGACGAGGAATGTCGGAAAAAGTTAGAGGAAGGTAAAAATTGTATAACGATTAAAGAAAGGAGATGGATATAAAAATCCAGAACAAAATAACTATAGTAAATCACATCCTTTTATTTGTAGAGAAAGGTGACATAAGCAAATTTCCCCCTAAATTTGTGCGGCCATAAGGTTTACAAAAGCAATGTAATTTCCAAAAAATGTAGACCAAAGAAAATGGTTTACAACAGAAGTGATATGCCTTTGTTGAAAGAAATGGTAGTTGTTGTTGCTGTTGCTAATACTCACTTGTCTTACTTATAATTAGCCCAAGCCCACGAAATTCCTCCTGGTAAGGAATGCAAGTTTACGCCTGTCAATGACAACTTGAGCACCTTACAGGTGACAATACGATTTAGCTCAGTTCCACCCCCAATTTTGATGGAGACCCCCCCGGGGTGACGGGTCCGAGGGTCTCTCTCCCCTCTTCGTCTACCAAAAACCTCTCGAGAGGGCTTTCGCTCGGCGTACATCTAGAGTGCACCATGCCGCACGGACATTATACATTTACAAGCATCCATGCCTTCTCCGGGATTCGAACACGGGCCCTTGGGCAAGGCAGTCAGCGACTCTAAACACTACACCGGTTGTTCGGCAGAGAAATGGTAATTCACTCAGAGACCGCCTAGAAGGTACGCAAATGTAGTAGATAGGAGTACGGAAGACTGTTTCGTAAGCAGATTGAGAAAGAGTGTATGGGTAGAAAATTGGAATGAGGAAGGTATGCAGCAAGGGCTCAGCGAACAAGTTCCAGTGTCAGAAAGATGGAAGCAAATAAGAATACAGTTTAAAGTAGAAGAAAAAGGTCAGGGACCTAAAAGGTAGCAGACCTAAAGGACAAAAAAGGTAGCGGCAACAAATAGCAGAAAAGTAAGAAAAGTAAAGAAAAGGAGCAGGCCAAGTGCAAGACCTGATGCAAGTGCTAAAGTACAAATGCGTGATGGGCAGAAATAAGACGCAGAATAACCTACAGCGAAGAAGGTCTACAGACGAGCAGAAATTTACAAAAGAAAGGCCAAAGAAAATACAGAGAGCCCCAAATTTCAGCGGGAACTAGACGCAGAAGAACGGAAGCAGAGGAGAGTAAAGAAAGTATACAAAGCAGCACGAAATCAGAAGAGAAAGCCCGAAAAACACCAAGAAAGTGTCCGGATTTCTCATCGCCGTATAAATATAAGCCTCATCTCCGTTTTCCGAAACAATGAAGAATCTACGTAGACAAGGAAGAACTGCTAAAGCGTCGACAAGCTGAATAGTGCAACAGCCGCCGCAGAAAGGAGATTTGTTTACGGCTAGATGACTGCACCAGTAATCGGAACAAGGAGATAAATAGGAAGCGGACGGAGTCAACGGAAACAGAATTTCGGAACTGATGTGAACCAAAATGAGGTGACCGGAAAAATGCCCACAGGAAAAAAGCCCACAGGAAAAATGCTCACAAGTATAAAAGCTCACAGGAAAAAAGCCCACAAGGAAATATGCCTACATAGAAAAAAGCTCACATGGAAAAATGGTTACTTAGTAATATGCTCACACGGAAAAAAGCTCACATGAAATATGTTCATATGGACAAATGCTCACATTAACCTTTTTCAGAGGAGATAAATAAAAGCATGAAAACTGTAGTAAAATTTTGCATGTACTGTAATATTTTATACCACTGCCCCTGTACGACATTTTTTCCTGTAACTGATAATTAATTTTTGTTTCTTTACTCTATTTTTGCATACTTTTGATGTGTATCTATATAAATTGATGTTTGAAGGCAGTTATTTAAGTTTTGAGCCAAAAAAGTTGTAAAATTTCTGCAGAAATTAAAATTTTAGAAATAAAATTAACATTTTTAGGCACTTTGATGATGCCTCTCAGTTGAACATTATGAAGCAGCCTTCGAAAAATCTCATAAAACCACAAATTGTTGCGAAGGCTCTCATAACGCACTAAATTCATTATTTAATTGTAGCCATCCCAGTATGTGGTTTTTATTTGACGGACTAAAAAAAAAATTTAGCCTCTCAACGTTTATTATTAGCTAATGTAAATACAGGATGTACTGAAGTAAAAAAAAGAAAACATAAAATACTTACATTTGGTAATCGTGAATCATGTAAGAAACTATGATGAAATCGATTATAAAATTAAATATTTTAAATAATTTAAATAAAATAATCATTCTAAATTCTCATTCATTATTCATTATTCTTCTAAATCTTTACATTAAAAAATGTGTAACTTATATTTTTATTTTTTATTTCTTTAACAATTAAAATTATAATAATTTTTTGCTGTATAATTCTGCTTCATGTTTACTTCCTTTCTCCTCTCCTTTTAATTCAAAACGGCCCATTTGTTAATCTTATGTAGCAACTGAATCTACACATAAGTTATAAAGTTTTTTAAATATATACCATAGATGTTTTGGTGGCTTAAATAATTTTTCTTTAGAAAATTCAAGTAGGTGTACGATGTTCAAATCGATTAATTATTGATTCATAAATGTAGGGATATTTCTATGTAAATTATTTATCAGTGCGCTTATTTCCCTGTGAGCATTTTTCCATGTGAGCTTTTTTCTATGTGGGCATATTTCTATGTGGGCTTTTTTCCTGTGAGCATTTTTCTGTGAGCATTATTCCTGTGGGCATTTTCCTAGAACCGAAAAATAAATGACTAACTGGAACGGACGACAAGCAGCGGACAAGAAAAAAGCTAATTTTCCTGTACTATTTCATATTGAAATATTATTCCGAAATTAAGGTGATATAACACAAGGTGTGTTTAAAAAATTCTAAGGAAGTGCAAATGGCTTGAATAAATGGTAGTACACTGGCTTCCAAAAGTTGAACACGTCACGGCAAAATCAGCAAAAATGGAAATATCAGGCTTTGATTAACACCAAATTAGACGTAAAGGTAACAAATGTGTTTATGCATGAAAAAATAAACATTATGTTCAATGACGAAAACAATATTTCATTTTTTTAAGGAATATGCACATATGGGTCATTAACAAAGTGCTGTTTAAAGCTAAAACAAACAATATTTACATTAATAATTTATATGATCACCGCCTTTTACACAAAATTTATAGCGATTGCTCATTTTTTCAATTAGGGGATCAAGCAGTGCAGATATTAGCAATGGCTACTCTTCATTAGGAAAGTTTCCGAATGTCTGAGACTGCGTGGACAAAATAAACATGAAGAGACAGGACGCTACCTTAATGATTTTCAGCGGGATTAGGATTGAAGAAATACGGCAGTCATTCCATACGAGAAATGCTCTCACTCTTCCGGCACTTGTTAACGATGTTGGCTTTATGGAGAACAGGGCAAACTGCTGCAGTGTAGAATCTTACAATGAAATGTAAGACTGTATCCCGATACCGAGCAGCCATCACAGAGAACCGTCTTCAGAGAGGTGCAGCTGGGTGTGATATCCCATTGAAATTCTAGCCCTCACCATAGAATCTCTGAATGCGTGATGTTAGATCACGTTCTGGATCTGATTCCGTGTACCTCTTTCTCTTCAAACCCTTACAAGCTTATCGTCTAAGTCCACGGCAAATCTAGACTCGTACAAGAACAGGACGTTGCCCCAGTCTTAGATAGGCCAATTTAAATGCAGAAATCGCATAATTCATTGATGGATTAAGTTGTAAGCATTATTAAAAAGTTTCATAGAAGTTCTGTTAATAACAATACTTACAAAATGCCATAAAATTATTAGTATTGTAATTCTTTGAAGGGAGTGTACGCGCTACTACCAAATATTTGTCTTCCACTAAGAGTCCATTTGAGAGGGGCAAGTTTAAATTGGCCAGTTTTAGATAGGCCAATTAGTTTTAGATAGGCCAACACGCGTAGCAGGGCAGCTAGAAGGCTCTCTCTGTCTTGGCTAGAAGCCACTTCTTAAATACCTTTTACAGTTTGCAAACTCATTAGCATAAAAATCCTACTCGAGCTTATTCTGGCCGGAAATGGAAAATAAGAGAGGATAGCAAAGTTTAAAATAAAATAAACGTTATTAAAACATAAAATCCTTATAAGTTCTTTAAAAAATATACAGTATTGCCATTTATTGGAAGACGATTAATTAAATATTTTATTATTCTCACATGAACAAATAAAAACAATTTAAATTTTTACCTAAGCTATGATAAATGGACATTTTGGAATTCTAAGTTAAAAAAATATATTAGTTTAAAAAGTATTAACTATTTATGCAATTGTTTCTCAAGCTTTTTTGCTCCATGCATCCTTTTTCACTATTTCTAGACGATTGTCCCTCCTCCTTTCCAAAACTCAAACAATAAATGCACATTTATTTAAATTTAGATTATTTTTAACTTGTTTTATAAGTTAAAGAAGAAAAAGTATTGAAAATGTTCATAAATACCAAAATATGAATGAAAGTAGATTTTAATTCATGAACTAAAACTAAATACTTAACATTAAATAAAAGGTTGCCCACGTGCCGCCCCCCCCTGAGACTATGAAATATATTCCCAGGGTGAATAATATTATTCACAGGATAATATCCCCAGGCTGGAGTTCCCCCTGGTTGAGAATTCCTGTATTAAAGTAATAATAAATCAATATTTTTTCTTTCCACTGTACATGAATAAACTACAATTTTCAAGTATTAGAGTTACGGAAAGTAGTTTTTACACTGAATAAAAATAACATGAAATAAAATAACAAATATTCAAAAAATAATTATAAATAGTGGTTATATTATTGATAAAGCGAGGACATCTTATTGAATGGACTGTTATTATTATTATAAGGTCAGAGAAATTCTCAATAAAATCAAAGAAATATATAAATGATGTATTTTCAAACGAGGCACAGAATATCCCTCTTCCGATCTAATATACAAATAAAGTGCATGTAAGGAATGAATTAAGAAATTAAAAGAAAAAATTAATCCTTTCTTCTGTGAGCTAACGGTTAAATTTAAGCAAAGATTACTGTTTGGTTGATTTAACATGGTAATATTAATGCTGTGACAAAGAGAAAGAAACAGTAATTCACACACATACCTCGGATTATTAACTGGAATGTATTTATTCGAGGTATGTATTCGAAGTGATGTATTTTTATTATCACAACGAAGCAATGTATAAGGTAAGGTTACATTCAGGTGGATAAGTCATAATAAATGTTTTGAAGTGTGTAAAAGTTATTTGAATCCGAATAGAAGTACCAGTGCTCACCAATTTTTCTGCTAGGCAGCTGGTGGGCCCCATCCAAACTGGGATGGAGTAGCACTCGCTTTCTGAAAAATTACTGCACAAAAATAACTTATGACATTTGAAACATTAATCCAGTTATCACTTATTTTAGAAAGTCTCACTACAAGGCGGCTGTTACTTCCAGTCAGTTTATAACGTGTGTTCGTAACTGAGCTCAATTATAGGTACCAAAGTGGAATCTTGGGAAAAAAAAAAAAAAAAAAAAAAAAAAAAAACTCCACATCTTGAAACACTTGAAAAAAGCTCCACATCTTGAAACTCTTGAAAAAACTCTACACGTTTCTTTATGGTAATGCATGTCTGCCGTTGAATGAGAATAAAGAAGCACCACAATTTCGGACTTTTTAGAAAACTGATATATTTTTTATTTCAAATTTCAGTATTATGAATATACGTGTTTATCCACAGTAATATAACAAACGTTTTTATTCACGGTAATATAACACAATAACTATATTTTTACTATATTTCCTTTAATTTCTCGCAAACTTATTCTTAATTTGTTTTTAGCTCAAAGGGGTAATTTTCCTAGTAGTGCTATTAATTTCGTTTTGGCATTTTGCGTTGATTGACTATAAACGATGAATTACTTTTAAACTGTTGCCACCAAATCCCTGTATTATATTTAAAGAAATTAAATACCAAAGTAATTGCATAAATGTAAGTATGTTTCTCGCATTGTGATAAAACAACGTTACCTAGAGCCATCAAATTTTGAATAAAGTACGTCTCCATCCGAATATGGGCATCTGGAAGCCCAATTTGGAAACATTATTTTATGTGTGGTTAGCCATGTGTATCGTCGCGGCAGGTAAAGAATAATTAAATTCTGAATTGGAATATGGAAATGAATCCAGAATAAAAATAATTTTTGAAGTATTCAAAGAAATCAGAACGAGATTAAACTTGTTACATTTCTTTTATTCCGTCAAAATGTTTCAACATAAATTACGAATATAAGTCAAATTATTATGACAGTGATATAAACGAGGAAGAATTCCTCGTTAAGAGTAGTATTTCAGAAATTTATTTCCATTATTGCTAGGGAAAACAAAACAGAAACGTCGAAAGGCGGCCCTTTTGAATTTTTTCAGTTTGTTCTAAAATACAATCTTCAAGACAAAGTTTCAAAAATTGTAATATTACTGCGCTTTCCGTTCTCCCCCAAATGAGATCCTGATTAAATTAATCTCCGTTTATCATTCGTGATTATACGTTACATTAAGAGATATAACTTTATCAGCTCTAAAAATATACCATTTAGCATAGAATTGAACTTTTTCACGGCTTTGAATCATTTTTACCCTTGACTGTGATGAAAGAGTAGATTCTTTGAAAATAAATGCCTTCCGTAATAGAATTTTACTACTAACCATTTATAAAAACTCAGGCAAGTCGACCTAAAAAAGAAAAATTATCTCGGAAACTCCTCTAATGAATCATCTTCGTGTGTATTTTGCTTTCCCGTCGTAACAGCACATTCTGGTAAAAGAGTCGCCAAAAGTGATGGATGGTTGTCGCTCAAATCCTCGCCCAGCAGAGCGTGAGAAGGGATCTTCGTAAATACCGTTAAAATCTCACATCAAAGGACAAAGGCCTTTTGCCTTTTAGACAGAGAACCGCAGCGACATCGCTTATGTTACTCCAGCATATTCTTTTCTCTTTTTTCCGCTCGACACAATTTGGGGTATACGAAGTTCCGTCGTTACCATTCTTTTTTGAAAGGAGTTCTCGAGTAACGGCATGTATCCGGGTGAATTGGCCATGTGGAAACCATGTGGAGCAGCTTTCTTTTCTAGCGTTCTTTGACAGAATTCGCTGTTGATGTAATTTTAAGCGACTTCCCCCTTTTTTTTATGTATATTTTAATCTAAGTTTATTTGTACCTTGATAATTATCATACATAAATTAATAATCAGCTTTGCCTTTCTGAAGCAGAGTTTTTGTGCGGACGTTATAGATATTAATATTTCATTTTTTATTTCAAAGTTCTGTTTCCGCTATTACTATGTGTTTCCTAATGAATAATTTTATTCTTTGGATTTGCTTAAACGTAAAAAAAAAAAAAAAAAAAAAAAAAAAAAAAAAAAAAGGAATCAAATTTATAGCGACTTTGGTGCTTCTGGGTTTAAGGCATTGTAGAATGCCGTACGATACTGTAGAAGGGGTAGAAAGGGCGGTCCGTCCCGAACGACATTTTTCACGTGAGACGTAATTTAATAAGGAGTTAGTAGTGGATCATCGGGGCAGGGGAAGGAACTGATTATAATTAAGAGTTAAAAGGCGACAGTTATTTTGGGAAAGTGTATTAAGAAGAGAAATTGGTTTTACAGTGGGCAGAGTTAAAAAGTAAAAAGTCACGTTAAGATTTGAACAGCTCCATGTTGCCATCCATCAATACTCCATCGAAATTTTTTAACGAAAAATATGAATATGAATTATGTTATGATCATGATTATATTGATCAAGAAAAATTCCTACTTGAGAGTTCAGAGTTTCATTCTGCTATTGCTAGTGAAAATGAAATAGAAACATGGAAATTAGTCCTTGAAATTTCTGCATTTTATTCTAATACACAGTCATCAGAACGCATCGTAATAATTACACTAATTCTCACAATTGCTGCTGGTGTTGCTAATTACGAAGGGAAGTTTTCTAAAACTTAACATTGAGTGCGTTGCCTACAAGAAACCTTACCGTCTATCGAATAGCCTTTGGAGTAATGAACTATATAATTAAAATATAATAGATGGTTTTGCTAACAGAAAACAAGCAGAATAGCATTTTAGAATGCTCAGTTTAAAATTTTACTTAAAAAGAGCTTTTATTTTTTTTCCTATGTGTCGGTTTAGATAATTACGTTATTATAATATTAGACATTAACATTATACGCTAGAAATTTTTTACCTTTTTAGTGTGTGGCGGCAAAAGTTTCAGCTGCGTTGCTGATACCTTAAGCAGAAATTTTCATTTTTTTATTTAAGGAAATGGGATTGAAGAACTATTTACAATCTGTTAAGTGTACGAAGAATTTAAGGAGATTTTTCAATTTTACATAATATTTGTTTGGCGAAGATTTTCACAACTTCCAAAATCTTAAATAATCTATTTGTTTGCAGTTTCTTGCAACGAAGTTTTACTTTACAGAGAAATCTTGGTTTACGAATTTAATTTTTTCCTGAAGCAAGTTTGTCATCCGAAATATTCATAAACCCAAATAATTTTCCCCACAGGAATTAATTTAAAGCGAATTAAGCTATTCTTAGATTGCGTAGAAAAGAGTAATTGCAAAATCAACGGAATTTATTGTATTTAACACATACACAATATTAACATACATGCAGCATTTAATATACGCACTATATAACATACATTTATACACAATATATAACATTTATACTCATTTATAGACAATAACATATACACATTTATATGCAATTTAAACACGCAATATGTAACATAAAGGCAATATTAAACATATAAAAAAATTGGAAAATATTATTTAAATTTTACCATAAATCTGTGAAGGAAAGATGACGACGTAAATAGAAAATAATGATAACGATGAAAAAGCAGAAATGATATTGTGTGAAAGGGAAAGTTGGTACCTTAAAAATATCAGGTAGCTGCTGTCTTTTCTGGTTTCATTCCATTTTCTTTTTTCTTTCTTTCTTACACCGATGTCTTTACTTGAGAATCCATCAGCCTTTATCCCAATGAATTTTTTTTCATTGCGAATTTTTCCTAGCTATCTTTTAAAATGTTCCTAAAGCAAGACATCGCATTGTCACTGCAAATACTATTTATGCTACAGCTCACTATATTCCTTTAAACAGGAGATTCTGTAAACCTTTGCACCTTACCCCATTTTGCACAAATTTAACGGATTACATAACTAGGAACATCTTCTCTTTCACCTTCTTCTTTTGAAGAACATTTCCTCTACTGCATTAACCACATTTTGGAGTGTCATTTGTTACCACTTATTTGCTCGTATCTAGAGACATCATTCGTCATCCAAGATATTTTTCATCTGGAAAAGTGGTTCGTGAACCAAGGCTCTACTGTATTTTTCTAATGAATGCCAGTTATCGAAGATGTACTGCATGTTTATTCATTTATGATGTAATAAGCGAGGACTTTCTGCTTAAGGGAACCAGAATTTTCTAAACAGGAGATGCATCATACGTCGTCTGTTCTTGTAAAGTCATCCAAGATGCTTAGAACTCACCATCAGAGTAGTAACTCATTAACCCTTGCCCAGAACTCTTTTGAAGAAACAACCAACAGTGCTATAGAAGTCATGTGTAGAATTTCATATCTGACAATATCTGAACTTCCATGTCGATTTGTTGAGCGGATAGGCCGCTAGTGGTTCATGTACTGAGGAAGTTTTTTTTTTTTTATGACCACACTGTATTATTATATTGTAATTACAATCCACTGAAATGTCGTCGATTTTCTCTACCATTTTAATACATTTGTATACGTCTATGTTGAAAATCAGATGTTAAATTACACCGTGAACGCCGTATAATACCATTAAAATATTTCTGGGTGGCCAGAGATATTACTTTGGAATCGTTTCGTAACTTGAAATTTCTTTTGAAGTATTTTATGTTATCAGAAGTTATATCAAGTACCAATATAGAGTTGTAGCAGTAGCTAGAAAATTATTTCTTAAAAATACTCCCCATAAAAGTTCTTATTAGATATTTGTATTTACAGTGCGTGTGTTACGAGTCTGGCGCACTTAATATCTCTACTGCTTTGAACATTAGTTATTGTACCTGTGTTAGTAGTTTTCTATATATATAAAAGGAAGTGTCTGTCTGTCTGTCTGTGTGCTTGTGTGTCTTTCGTTTGTGCTGCGCGTAAGCTAATAGACCCAGGGCTACGAAATTCGGTACGTAGGGGTGCATCTAGACAAGAGCCAGTGAACCTCGAAGCGATTTTTTCAAAATTCGAACGAGTTATTTTTTTTTTATTATTATTTATTAATTTTTTTTGATGAAATTGCATCAAATCGATAAACGGCACGCAACCATTGTTGCTGATATATCACTGTTGCCATTTTTTGCTGATATCAGCACTGTTGCTACTCGGAAAGATGAGAGCGATAATTCTGTGCATTTTTTAAATTTAATTTTCTCTTGGATACTGGATGTTTTTCGAGAGAAGGCAATGAGAAGTTGGTTAATTTATTTATTATGATAATTAATATTTGTATTTATATATAATATATTTTTATTTTTTTTTTAATTTTTGTTTTTTGTGTTTGTTTGTATCTTGATAAAATTGTTCTACAGACTAAAATTCTGCGCAGTTTTTAAATTTAATGTTTGGTGTTACCTTTAGGCATTTTCCAGGTGCATTTAAAAGCCAGACTAGGGCTGGCCGCGTAGCGGCTAGTAAATGATAAGTTAATTCAAAACTGAATTCCATCTACTAAATAACTGACTCTTACTAAATAACAGATCTAATACAAGGTGTTTATTTTTTGATTTGACAACAGTTGCTGTGTTTTCTACACGAGTGAAATGACATAAACTGCTGTTTTTAACAGCATTATGATTATTATCGTGCAACGCTTTGAGTCGATATGAATGACTGGAAATATATCAGCTCGAGTTACGTAGCTAATTTTAGTTAAATATAAAATCAGAACAGTTTTCAATATGCCCTGGACTACATATTGTAGGAACATGAACACCATGAATATTTCCATACAATATGGCTGATGAAGAAAGTTAATTGTCTCCAATTGACCGCAGTTTAAAAATAGGCATGTAGGGGTTATAAACGCAACTACCTTGGCGAAATTTGGTGACTGCTTACGAATGAAAAGGTAAGAGTTACTTTATCAGGTGCAAGTTGGTGAGTTTCGCGACTTTTCTTTTAAAGTCTAAACTATCAGTATTAATATTATCAAAACACAGAAAGAAAGAAAAAATAGCAATTAAAAATACAAATTCTAATTATTAACTGTGTATTATAAGATACATTAAAAATATAAAACACATTTCTCACAAAATCTTCCTCTACTTATTTCTTCCCTAGTACACAGCGATCTGTTTTTGCTTAAAAAAATCAGAGAACTGCAGAGATTCGGCATCGTCCAACACCGGCTATGCTCGGTAAAAGCATCTGCTCGTTGTTCCCATTAAAGATTCTGTGACAAAATTTTGTGTTCCAGCAGAAATTTGACCGCAGTTTCTTCCATAGTTGGCAAATTCCACAACCCCATATTTTCAAATCAAACTGAAGGAAGATAAAGTTTATTTATAAAAAACTTTGGAACCTGGAACACAAACGAATGCATACGAAAATGGCGATGTTGCTTCGCTGAAGAACTGTTATGAGCGCGATTGCCTGAAAAATAGTTACGTATATGATTGCCAGAGTTTGGCACATTCTGAAACTTTGGCAACTTTTACTTAAGTAGTTGGGATAACACGTAAGTACCTAAAAATATTTTGATCTTTGAAATAAACTGATCATTAAATGTTCAATAAAATTTGAAATTTTGTGAAAATAATTTTTCCAGCTACGAAAACGGATCTAGTGTGTGTGTATTGAGAATACGGCAAAGCACACTAGGGCTATCTGCCTAAGGGGAGGGATGCCTTTCGTGGAGGACTTTCTAAGGGAAACTGGCTCGTATACACGTTACACATGGGGAAAACCACGAAAACGCCCATGCAGCCAGCCCGTTCGCGGGATTCGAACCTCGGACCGAACTACCAGTGTTCAGCGACTTTACCGCTCGGCCGCTGGTGGGGGATGAAAACGGATCTAGAGTTTTGTGCAAACAAATTTAGCGGTCACTACGAAAATAGAAACATATTTTTCTATTAGCCTAGCTCTTTGAATTAAATCATAATTTTTGTAGCCTGGCCAGTTTAAAGTAAATTATTTTATTATAATCCCGCAAAGCACGTAACCGCTATCTGTCTAAAAGGATAGATGCCTTCTTGGGAAAGCTTCTAAGGGTTCTAGCTCGTTTTTCTAGCTCTTCTCTCTTCTAGCTCGTTTTTCACGTTACACAAAAGGGAAATCAACCATAAAACCAGCCCTTTCTTCTGGGTTCAAATCCTATTCGAACGTCCAGTATTCAGTGTTCTCAAGCATGCAGCCACTGATGGAACCTAGCCTGATCAGGAATCAACCAGAAGTAATCCTAGATCTTTTTCATTATAAGGCAATACGCGTCAAACAGTCTGCTCTAGAAAGGCTTATGCTCCAGCTTGATACTTCCGAAAAGAAAACATGTTTTCGTCTCTAATTTATTTGTTCCGTGGTAACGTTTTTCTAAACGAAAAAATATACCTTTTAATTTAGTTATTTCAATAACAAAGGAAATAAATAGAATGATAAATACTTTGAGAACTTTTCACATGCATTTGAAAAACAGCACACTATTGTAAGAGATAAAAACAAAAACTTATAGGCAAAGTTTGCGTAACTATTTTCATAGCTCTCACATTATCCGAACCTGTCACTGTATGAATTGCACCACTGCGAATGAATATTTTTCTTAAAGTTTGATTGTTGGATATTAGAAATTTGGCAGTTAACAGATTGGAGATTTTTCTCGAAAACATGAACACAATTCAAAAATTTCTCCAAGCATTCCCCATATGTTTTCATTTTCAGATACATGTTTGTGAAATCATGTTCTCTTACTTTCTTTTTCTAAAATTTACGGTTTGAATTTTGTTAGTGCCTAACCATGTTCCTTACGCTTGACCTGCCATTTTAAAACACGGGCATTATTACTTGCATGTCTCATCAATCGTGTCGCATTTTTAAATCTTTCAAGAACAAACTTTTGAGTTTGCCATAGCTTATATATCATCATCTTATTCTCCTACTTAATTTTTCTATATAGACAAGCTAGGGCAGACAGTAATGTTGCAGTATCTACGTTACTGTAACAAACTCAACATTACTGTGACGAACTTCGAGATGATCCACACTTTAAAATCCTTTGCAGTTTCCATTCTCTTAAAAAATGTATGGAAGTAACGAACAGAACTCAGAATTATGAGAAGGGTGAAAATAAAATTTGCCATAATCATTTAAATATCTGTTGATATGCAAGGAGCTTTTTCTTCCTTCCCTAGTGTCTTAGAGGTGTAACTGGAAGCATCGGCAAGCAGCAGATCCAGAGATTAAATCCTGGCGAGGACAGTCTTGATTTTTCCTGTTTTCTGCTCAACAAATACCTAATCCCTATAAATCTACGAATATTCTTTAGATCCCGTCATCTTTGACAGAACGATCAACTTTAATAAAGTATGATCTCCCTATTTAATTGTTTCCTGGATTTATCTACCGTTCACCAAAACTCAGTGAAAGACAATTCATATAATTTTTGCAATACATATGTAGTTTTCCCACTTAATAGGATTACAGGTTCTTCCTCTTTTTGACTGTCCGCGCTTTCGTCATTTTTCCATTTTGGATCAAAAATTAAAAATTGAAGGGAGCCAGCTCTTTTGTCGTATTTTCTAAATTGAGAGGTAAGCTTTAATTTTGATTTATTTTTGTACATAAAAAAACATGTCAAATCTCCAACATACTCACGAGTGATATAGAGTGACTTAGTTACATTTCTCCGTGTCCATAATAAATTTGCGAACTAGAACTTATCAGCTCACTTATCAAGTTATTGTTACTCCTGTTGGATACACATTTCAATGATTTCCGGTTTCCTCTACTGTTTACGGCATTTCCTACCGCACATAAATTGAGGCACTTGTAAATCCTACAGTAATTCAAACCCTATGTTTGCAGCATACATTTCTTTTTATAGAAGAAACATTAGTTTTAAAATTTGCGTTTTACCAATGTTTTCTAAGCTGCTATGGTTGATGTACGCAAATGAGTGTCTTAGAAATGACTTATTACAAACGGCCCACTAGCACCTGAGAGGTAAATTCGCTGAAAACTTGTAGTTCCGACCTGCATTCAAATTCAGGCGAGCGAGCTTGGCAACAGAGGCGTTTTCGTGGTTTTCCTTATGTGTAACGTATATACGAGCCAGTTTCCCTTAGAAAATCCTCCAAGAAGGCATCCCCACCTTCGGGAGATAACCGTGGTAAATTAAAACAAACCAAACTTATTACAAACGCAAGTAGGTATTTCTACTTGAGATTTAATACGCAAAATATGTGCCTTTGCAATGTCGCAAAGTTAAAAATCTGAAAAAGACAATACAAATATAATTCATAAGTTTCTATTTTAAGAGAAAAATATAACACAAAGTAAACATAATTAAGGTAACGCTAAGTTAACGTAATTAAGTAACGCAAAGTTATCGTAACGTTAATAATTAAGTTAACATATTGTAAGTTTATGGTACATTCATATTAGTAACATTTACTAAATATATATAGATAGCACTGGTTAAATGCAATTGTTTATATCAATAACATAGTAGAAATCAAATTAAATGAGGCATAAATAGTTTTATTTAAAGACATTTTAAAAACACAGAATTTTGTCATAATTCGGTTGCTGTTTTTCCAAAAATATGTTTCATAATAATTCAGACTTTTAAATCTGAAGATGTTTAGAAACGGATTGTTATAGATCTTAAATATGTTGCTCTTAGAACGTTTATTTACTCAGCCTATTATGTATCATAATTTGCTGAGAATAAATACTGAAATTAATATAATTCAGTAGCGCAAAACGTATGCAAATTGACTATTAAAACCATGAAGGTAAATATTGGTAGCAAAGTTAACAAAAACTTTTTAAAAAAATCATTGAATGTTACAGTTTTCTGTACCAATCTTCGTCTGTGGCTGGATTCGTTGCAAGAAGTTAACTGGTTAGTTGGATAAAACAAAGTACTTGAGGGCTATCTGCCTAAAGGAAGGAAGGCCTTCGTGGAGGACTTTCGAAGGAAAATAGGGCCGTATCTACATTATATATATGAGCAAAACCGCGAAAGCGTCCATACACATGGCCTTTTTGTTGAGATTCGAACCCGCGTCGAACTACCAGTACTCAGCGACCTTAAGCAATCTGCCATCGGTGAGACACTTAGAGAAGGTGGTGGTGGTGGTGTATTTAATTATGGCAAAGCACGCTAGGGCTATCTGCCTAAGGGGAGGGATGCCTTCGTGGAGGACTTTCTAAGGGAAACTGGCTCGTATACACGTTACACATGGGGAAAACCACGAAAACGCCCATGCAGCCAGCCCGTTCGCGGGATTCGAACCTCAGACCGAACTACCAGTGTTCAGCGACTTTACCGCTCGGCCGCTGGTGGGCCCACTTAGAGAAGGTTTAGGATGATAGCAAAACTACCTTAAAAATGCTTTCTGATTTTAGATTTTACTTACAGGTTTCTTGTTAGTTCTTCTAAACATGCAAAATGAGAATTAGTTCCTTACCTCGATCAGATAGTGGTTAGTCAAGCCAGTTGTCAAATTGTTGGGCTTAGGTTTGAATTCCAAGAAACACTTAAATTTTAAGTTAAATGCTTAAAGTTAAGTTTTAAACCTGTTAAGTCTGCGGTAGGAAGCCCTTAAAATCTTTTGAGCCAAAGTGTTCTTGAAAGGTCAGTAATTGGGAAAGACGGGAATAGATCTTCGTTTTGCATATTACATTTCGCAGGAAAGAATATTGTTTAAATTACAACAGTTGGGATTAAATTGCGGTAAATTTTCCGCGACAACTTTGTCAACGAGATTATAGTACTTCATTAACGTTATTGCTTTTCCTTCCATATTTAATTCTCATCGTTTCGTCAAATTTCCTTAATGTCTTGGCGATCTTCTGTCGGTTTAACGCGCATATTCACAAAGCCTACAGACCATTTCACTACGGGCTGCTCTCATTGGAGGAAACATCTGCTTGGCGGTCATATTTGGAATGGCGAGTTATCGCCTTGTAGGCGTGGTAATTAACGCAAAACAAACGTTATTTCATTCGATATTTTTAGTTTATGAATGAAAGCTTAGAGGAATTGTGTGGTATATATTTTAAATAACCTACTGATCTTATTATTTATTTGATCTTGTTATTTATTTGTATTTGAATTTAAACTTTTAAAAGTACATAATTGTTTCACAAGAAAAAGGTGTTTACATGGAGATAGCATATGCACTTTTTCGTCATTTCTGTTGTGTAAATTTCCATAGCGCATTAATTTATACAAATAAAGGAATATTAAAAAATTAACCAAAGGAAAACATTCAGTAAGCATTTAAGGGCGTCGGATACCTATTCTTTTTACCTAAATTATGAGTAACTGTAACTAAAGTTATATTTTATTCCATTATGCGCTATTTCTATTGAAATGCTTTTCGGGATCTTGGATAGTAATCTTGCTACTGGTACCTACTACAAAAAGTACAAACCAGTAAATAAAAATAAGAAAAATTAAAATTAACAAAAAAATAGAAAAAATAAAGGCGTTTAATTTTTAATACCGCACCCGAAGGCGAAAAGACAAAGTCATTCAATAAAGTTAAAATAAAAATAGATCCGTGCAAAGCAGAGTTTATGAAAGCTACGAGAGGGGATAGAACCGGCGATCAAGAAGCCTGAAATTTTTTCCCGCGCTCGTCACCACTGAGCTGCGGTTTCTCCGGTGGATTATGCCCACTTTTTGGTACAAAATGCTGAAATACAAATTGTAAAGGCGATGAACCAAAAGTCGCCAGCCAAGCACTAGATTCTGTAACCCTACCTTTCCTGTTTTAACCAATCGGAGCAAACAGCAGCAGAAACTGTCTGTAGGCTTTGTGAATAAGCGTTTAACGCTAGAAAATAGCAAACAAACTCATCTAGCATTGGGCGCTTGTAGTTCGGTCCGAGTCTTGGCGAACGGGCTGGCTGCACGGGCGTTTTCGAGGTTTTCCTCATGTGTAACGTGAAACCAGGCAGTTACCCTTAAAAAGACCTCCACTGAGTATCCCCTCTCCGTGTAGTGCCTAACAGAGGAGGAACGTAACAAAATTTTAAAAAATAATTATAGTAATAATAAAAAATAAAATTTTAAAAAATCTGAAATGTTTCAGATTTTAAATTACGTTCAAAGGGGCGTTTTTTTAACATTTTGTGTGTTACCTTTATTTATTAAATATCACTTAAACCATAAAATTTAATTCAATAGCTATGTCGCAAAATAATTTTAAAATGAGCATATCTTTAGAATTTCCGATACACAGTTCGACGCCCTGGAGATAAAAAGGTTTTTTTTTTTCCCACGTAGAGTGTTGCTATTGCTCGCTTTTAAATTGTTGAGTTTGTTACTCAAAAATTCGTTAAAGTTTTACAAAATAATGAAATCGATAAAAAAACCAATTCCAAATTTCAAATTTGGGATTTCAAATGCCAATATTCGAAGTAGGATTACGTCATTCAATATTGGATGGCTCTAGATACTGTTGGTTTATCACAATGCGAGAAATATACATACATTTACGCAGATTATTTAATTTCTTCAAATATAATGCAAGGCTCTAACACATTTGGTGGCAACAATATGAAAAGAGATACGCGGTTATAGCGATTCGTCGCAAAACGAAAACAATAGTCCTTCAGGGACAGAGCCGCTTTGGACTTTATAAAAAAAAAAAAAAAAAAAAAAAAAAAACCCTCATCTCGCAGCATGATTTCTGTTACTCACTAGTAAATATTCTTTAGAGAATTTGTTCCAAGCATCCAAAATCATGTAGAGAGAAAATCTGTGCAATATAAAGTCGTATTCTTTTTTTTCAACTTCTACCATTACAACCATGGTAACAAACTTTATGAGGGCTTAAAACTGTTATAATTCCCTGATCGCATTACCGGAGATGCTGCCTTTAGTGATATAAAATATGGCTTTCATATGGTTTCTATTGATAACTTGTGACTTTGCCCGGAAGGATTTTAAGGGTCCCTACTGCAGAAATCCTTAGCAAAATGTTTACTGTTACGCGTTTCTTGGAATTCGAACCTAAGCCCAACGATAATAAGTTATATTTTATTCCATTATGCGCTATTTCTATTGAAATGCTTTTCGGGATCTTGGATAGTAATCTTGCTACTGGTACCTACTACAAAAAGTACAAACCAGTAAATAAAAATAAGAAAAATTAAAATTAACAAAAAATAGAAAAAATAAAGGCGTTTAATTTTTAATACCGCACCCGAAGGCGAAAAGACAAAGTCATTCAATAAAGTTAAAATAAAAATTGATCCGTGCAAAGCAGAGTTTATGAAAGCTACGAGAGGGGATAGAACCGGCGATCAAGAAGCCTAAAATTTTTTCCCGCGCTCGTCACCACTGAGCTGCGGTTTCTCCGGTGGATTATGCCCACTTTTTGGTACAAAATGCTGAAATACAAATTGTAAAGGCGATGAACCAAAAGTCGCCAGCCAAGCACTAGATTCTGTAACCCTACCTTTCCTGTTTTAACCAATCGGAGCAAACAGCAGCAGAAACTGTCTGTAGGCTTTGTGAATAAGCGTTTAACGCTAGAAAATAGCAAACAAACTCATCTACTGGCTTGACCGTAGGGAAGAGTTTTTTTTTTTCATTTTAGCACTGGTGGGGGTTAAAGGCTTGCCAAAATGATGCTTCGCATAAAACCATGATACTTTTAAAAAATCCATTCTTTTTCTTGCAGTCTTTCTTAAAATCTTCAATTTGAAAGTCAGCCCGGTCAAGAATTTGCCCGGTTTTCAACACATGATGAAAACTGTATTGAATTTCGGTGTCTCTTCAAGTTTAATTTTAAAGTATCCTGTTAAACGTGGCTTTGCAAAATTGTCAATAAGCATAGGGTTTGATTTGAAATCACCACTAGCGACTGACACAAAAATATCGCTAGTTATTCTTTTCTAAAATGTCTTTAAGACGAGCTCTATGAAATCAAAATAGTTTTCTTTTTCCGATTGTTGCGATCTGAATAAAGTTCCTCAAAAAAAATTCATTTCCTGTACTTATGAATTAAAAACTTTCTACACGTGTATTTGTTGTGAGCAAACCGAAATGTAGAAAGAAAGCATAAAGATATATTTCCTCAACTTTTTTTTAGATCTGACCTTTATCAGCACCTTCTGTTCTTTGTCGATAATATCGCTCTTTAGAGCGTTTATTATGTTAATGCTCTACTCTGGTTAGGATTTCCCACTTGCATATACTTAATGAAGTTTACACAAAAGCCTTTTATTCATTCTCGTGTATAAGAAAATTTGTCAAGTGTCTTCATTTTGAACAAAGAAAAACAATCCCTCATGAAGGCATCGTTTGAACGATATCGTGGATTTCTTTCATTCCACTAATCCTTTTCTTTTTCGTTTGATACAAGTCGCGTGTTAAAAGTCCTTTGAGAGCGGTGACACATATCCGGTACTTGGCGACATACTTGTGGGGAAGTCTTTTCTAGTGGCGTTGTAAAGAATTGCTTTAAAACAGATCGATTACTTCATTACGCTAGAAAAAACTGCAAAGCTTTTCCACAGTTCAAAAAATTTTAATTTCATCTACTAGTTGATTTTATAAATAACGTTGTTATTTAAGCAAATTAATTTAAAACTGAAATTATAGAATCTAATTAAAAACAAAAAATTGTCTAAGATAAATAAAAAAAATAAAAAAAAAAAAAAAAAAAAAAAAGAGAATAAAGTAAAATCTTAAACTGTAGAAGAAAAAGGGAAAATGCAATCCTAGAGGAAACCGAAGAAAATAAAAGCCACTTAAACTTTCAAACTCCAATGAAGAAACTCAGAAAAGAAGAAATTACTCCGTGTTCAATTCTCAGCTTTAATCATTATTAAATGTTTAAGGCTACATTCTAACTTCACTTAAACCAGATGAGAAACCTTACTAGACCTTTCATCCTGTCTTAATATAGAGTATAAAAACGTAGCTGGTAATAGCAAGTGTGAAAACAACTATTTATTATGACTTCAGCTCCAAGTTTCAAAAACAAAGAGAATAACAAACTATACTTCCAGTCTTGCTAGCACAGTGATAATGTGATATTTTCAAAATAAAAATATTAAAGCTTTTGAGTTAATGCACCTTTTTACTCAGCTATAAATAAAAAAACTCATTCATTAACGGGAAGAGCGACAGCAGAAAGAAAGCACGATCTCCACATGCTATAAGCCTACGGCTGCCAGAGTTATCTCCTCAAACTTATTCTCGCTCGTTATTTAAGCTCACTTCATTTACATATATTGCTAAAGGAAACAGAGCTGCAGGAGTGCGGGAAAGATTCAACATAAGAACTAGCGTTATTAATTAAAATAAACCTTACAAATTCCATTAAAAATTTTGTTAATTATTTCTTGTTTTCTCTGTTCTGTGTACATGAAGGAAGATTTAACGATTATAAGAGAAGAATGAATTTCCATGTAGACATTTTCGACACTTACTTGGGAATGTCCTCTATTAACTAACACATTTTCTCTCACTAAGGAATTTATTTGTATTACATGTTCTTAACTCTAATCTTTACCGTATCGTTAAATAAAAACCGAATTAATATGCTTCGAATTTTTGATTTTTGACGACCTATATGGTATAACGAAAGCTAACTGTGATCCCGAAACGAACAGTGTGGGTTCAATTTTGGCCTAAGGCTTTACTTTGTGCGGGATGTCTTTTCCCTTACTGGTGAGTGTAATATGGGTTACACCTGTGGGGTCCGTGGGAAAAAATTCTGGGAAATCAAGTTGTTAAACAACCAGTGGGTTCGGCCATTTTTGATGAATTTTGAAATGTCTGGCAACTGGATTTAAAACAATTAATTTACTTGAAAATTCTCCATTGCTCCACCATTAAAATATTTTGCAGAAATAAGCAGCAATCCACTATTTTTAGTGAACGTAATTATTTTCAAAAACAGTTAACTCCTGTCATAATTGGAATAAATGATTTACCACACAACAATTTGAAAAACAAATAACTGAAACTGTTTATTTATATGTGTTTCCACTTGAAAAGATGAACAGGTCAGCTTTTAATATCGAAAGATTTGACTCTAAATAAAGATCGAAAGATTCGATAACATCGAAAGATCTAACACTCTTTATTCTTTTGCGAAGTATTGAGACTTACTGTAAAGCAATTGAGCCCTGATTTAAAGAATTCGGATTTTACGATTTTCGTGATTTATCAAATTCTACGCTTTTCTCTAAAATCATCAGGCACAAAATTTCTATTAAAGTGTACTTTATAATTATTTGACAAGACTGTCAGAAATGTCCAAATTTTTCCGTTCTTTGAATTTTGTAAAACGTTTTTACTGAAAAGAAAACATCGTAGATTTTGCTCGATATTCATGTAATGAAATGGCATTAAATATTTCTTGAAATTGCCTTACGGAGCAATATTTTTATTACAAAGGGCAATCGAATGTGTTCTACCTGTTATCACAGAGAATTATTTAGAAGAATAATGGTTAGTTTTCATGACAGCAGGAGTGGCACTTTAAAAGTCAGGAAATTGTGAGAGCAACAACTAAATTTTCCAAAAGCCGCAATTCTGTATTTGCATCATTAAATAAGTAGTGAAACAGATTTTAATGAAGAAAAAATCTGAAGTACACTTATAAGGATTTCGCACTTTAACATTTTTTTTTTTATTATTATTTCTAATGGCAGATTACAAAGACAATTGTAAACAAAACAAGCAGATATGAAAGAGAACAACAAAACTGTAAACAATCCACAGTATAATTTGTAAATTTATTTTATGCCTCGCCTCTCAGTAGCTCTCCTAGCCTCAGTAGCCTCAAGTGTAAGGCAACGAGTCAGCTGATGAGGCATCCATTTTCTCATGAAGGTTGCACCATTTACAATGCGTTTGGGATAATATTCATTCGATGTGGATATTTTGAAAGACAACCACGGCCAGTAACAAGACGAGCGATAGCAACATATTTCGTTCTCGGCCATTAAGGAATGTCAAAAATTCTTTTAATGGATACTTTATGATTGTTCCTTTCAGTAACTTCTTTCTAAAAAGCTTCTCCGTAGTAAATTTTTATTACTATTTTGGCAGTGCAAAAAGGGATGTGGTTATCAGTTATTCGGATAATATTGACACTTTCTTTGCTAACAAATCTGCCTTTTCATTTCCATAAAGGAAACAGTGTGATAATATTCCGTTCATGGCAATTTCTTTGCCATCCTGAACTAAGTTGTTTAGTACCTTCTGACATTTTAGAACATCAACAGACACTGATGTTTCGAAAAAAGAAATACCTAGAAAAGCAGCTTTAGAATCAGAAAGGTATGACAATTAAAAAATATCCAAATTGACATTGGAGTTGGGATAAGGCTATGCTTATGGCCCTAATCTCAGCATCAAAAGTTGTCCTCTTCCTTCCAACAGGACTGTAACATGAAAAATATTTGCAAAAGACACCAGCGCATTCAGTAATACTGTCAGCCAACAAAGAGCCATCCGTAAACACATGTAGCCATTCACTCTCGGGATATAAAGCATTAATGGTTTTTTTGAGGATTTTGTCTAACAGATTAATTCTGATTACGTATGCTCTTGTATCAGTTGGACATTGTGGTTTCACAAAATTTTCAGTTTTCCATCTAATCCTAGCTGATCTCTGACGGAAACGACAGCCTGAGGAAAACCATTCTGAGTTGTAAGGTTTCTCTTTGTCGATAAAGGCAATAGTTTCACAGGCAGAAGCAATCTGGTTCTCTTAAAATCTTTTTCTATAGAATTAGGGCTCTCTCTTCCACAGTGATTTGATACAACATAGGGTGTGTAGCTTGTAAAGGTGCATCATCTGGGGTGCATTTAATAACACAAGTGATAAGTCGAAGAGCTTCTTTGTGAAATCTTTCTAGTATATCGATGACCTGGTTAGATGCTGCCACGAGGGGCTCTCAACAGTAAGTAATAAGAGGTAGAATATAAGAGTCAAATCTATTTGTCAAATCAAGAGTGGTTCTAGAGCAACCATATTTAGATATAGCAGTTCTTTTCATTAACCTCTTAGTATCACGTTCTAAAATCATTTCAACATGCTCTTTCCAAGTCAATTTACCGTCGTAAACAACACTCAAGTACTGAATGCAGTTGGTTCTTTATACCGGTGAACACTGATATAAAAGACCTAATTGCAAATGCTGGTGAGAAAGTGAAAATGTTTTATCTACTGTCCTATCTAAATTAACTTCCATATTATGAAGTAGCACCAGTCTTCTAAAACCTTTAAGGCTTGATTTAGAATTAGCTCTTATTGTTCTTTCGAGTGACGTTTGTAAGTCTCAGTCCAGAAGACCAAATTATCAGCATATAGTAAACATTTAACACCGATTTTTTTCAGTTTCAGTAAGACTATTTATGTATATGCTAAACAGAAGACAAGTGGTAAGAGCTCCCTGTGGGAGGCCAGTCCCAAGTACTTTATATCGTGAAAAGCAGTCTTTGTAACGAACTCTACAAATTCGCTGGCCAAGAAAATTCTTGAACCAATGAAATATGTTTGGGTGAACCCCGATACTGGACAGCTCCAAGAGTAGGGTATCCCTGCAAACATAAGCAGATCAAATACTACAGTCATAAGCAGATCTAAGGCCAATGAAAATTGCAGAAAAGATATATTTATATTTATCTAATGTATCCTTTATTGTTTAGATAAGTAACGTAATATGCTGGTCAGTTGAATTATCTGAAACTATCCTGTTCGTTGGCTATAAAATGAAAATTCTCGATATACAAATTTATCTTTTGTTGAATTAACCTCTCCGCAGTTTTACATGAAATACTAATGAGTGAAATCGGTATGTATCCCTTTTTGTTACTGCGCTCCTTTCCCCCTTTTTTTTGGAGGGGGGGACTGGAATTATTACCGATTTACACCATGGAGACCATACAGGTAGACACACAATATTGAAAATCTTCAGGGTAGTACGCACTGCTTTTGTGCCTAAATTTATAAGATATTCAGCATAGATTGCACTTTCAACTGGAGATTTATTAGATTTTAAATGGTTTAATTCCACCGAGAGTTCGAGCATGGTGATTAAGGTACTAAAGAAGGGAAAGGAATTTTGCGATTGTAAAGAGCGATTTTGAAAGGGGTTTAGAAACTAATTTTATCTGCTTTCTACAGTACTCGTTTGTGTTGTCTGTTGGAGAAATGTTGCACAAATGCATTCGCTATTATTTTACTTGAAATCTTTATCTGCTATTATTTAACATATTCCTTTCACTAAGAAGGGTTTTTGAACCGATCTAGAATTTTCGTTTTTTTATTTTTCCAAGAAATTTACATGTTTTTTTTTTTTTTTTTCATTCCCTTCTAAGGTTATCTGAGCAATAAAATTATCAAATGATGTTCTTTACTCTGATAGAACAGTCTTCTTAAACAAAGCAACTTGTTTTTGCCAAGCCCGAACGTCAGATAGATGTTCAGTTAATTTCGCTTTTCTTAGCCCATTTCGTTTATCTTTCTTAATATTAAGTCCATCGGACTAGAAGCACCTGTAGCCCTTAATCTTCTCTAATTGAATACATTACATAGCACAAAAAATTATCTGGCTGGTAATAGCTTTCGAAATAGTTTCGGCTTTTGCACTCAAATCAGTTTTGTTAGGATCAAACCTGACATCCATTAATTTCTTAGGAAATTCCAAGGGATTTCTGAAACATATGTGCTTTCATGTGAGGGTGAAAACGTTATATCGACAATTGTTTGACGATACTTTGAACCAGAGACATCCCGTACTTTTCTTTTGGTATAAGATGAGAGGTCTGATATAACAAGCAGAAAATCCGGACTAAATTTCTATTATAAGGGTGCAAATCGAAAGGTTTCAGATCACAAGAATTATATATTAATTCAATATATAAAATATCTTCAACTTCTTTCCCAAGATCGTTAGTGTTTAGATATCCCTATGTAGCCAAATGGGCATTAAGTCCCCGACAAAAATAGTTTTCGTTGAAGTATTGAGGTAGGTGAAATTGGGTTTGTTATCAGAAATACTAATTATGTTAGGAAGATCGCCAAGTGTAATTATATATTATTTCTGAAAATAATTTGATTTTAAATTTTAGACGTATAATTTTAAATTTCAGTCTTTAAATTTTAGGTTACGGGGGAAACATTTCTAAGTAGTTATGCATTTATCGACCTTCGGTTACATATAATGACACTAATGAACTAAAGGACCCGATGCTGATAATCCAAGACGAAATATAACAGCTAATACTCGCGAGTGTTCTCTCTGGTCTGGAGACTGCAACATTCCCAAGGAAATGTGAGCCCACCGGCGGCAGAGTGGTAAAATCCCTGAACACTGGTAGTTCGGCCCGAGGTTCGAATCCCGCGAACGGGCTGGCTGCATGGGCGTTTTCGTAGTTTTCCCCATGTGTAACGTGTATACGAGCCAGTTCCCTTAAAAAGTCCTCCACGAAGGCATCCCTCCCCTTAGGCAGATAGCCCTAGTGTGCTTTGCCGTGTTCTCAATACGCACCAAATACACCCAATGAAATGTGAATTAGAAGATGAAGCACTTTGACATAAAAAATGTAATTTTTGTGTGTGTGTGTTTCATTGTATACTTGTACGCCAATTTTTGTTTTCCCGATTTAATGAATAATCTCGTTTAAATGAATTTGAATGCTTTCCGCGAAATGTTCGTTAAATCCAGCTTTGACTATATTTAATTAAGTTACGTGTTATTCAGTTACAGGACGTTTGTAAGGAATTAAACTTTCAAAATCATTTAAAAACAACACAAGCTAAATTTATGATAGGTAAAATATATTCTGTATAGGATGCACATAATGCAATTTATTTGCAAAGAATAACTATAAATCCGAAAAAAGGACATAAATTAACAACAAGGATGACTGTTCTAAAACGGTTCATGTGTAACCGGCTAGATTCTATTTTTTGAATGACTAATATATGCAGAGTCTCACAAAACTAACCGAACACTTAGTTCTCGAAAGTAACATAAAACTGAAAATGTGAAACTTTGTTTTCCTTTGAAAAATAGATTTAGGAATCTTCATTTTACACTAAATATTTTTCTAAAGATAAAATACTGAACTAAAAAATTAATATATTCTCTTCTGAAAGTGAAAATTGCGTAACTAGATCATAGGACACTTATTGTTCTCTCTAATAAAAAAATGGAAAAACACTTTTTAAAAACTTTTAATTATCTTTTATTGAATTATTATCACACTTTAAAACACAGTTTAATATTATGACAGAGCTTCAACTAAAAAATTATCCTTCTTTTAGGTCTAATTTTTCTTCACTCATATGCTGTTATTTACTTCAATTCCAGCTTTAATTTTTTTTTCTTCCGAGTTTTGTACTCCATTTCTTTAGAGCTGGATTAATCATTAGGCAAAACAAGGACATATTAGGATATCAAATAAAGGGGGCATCACAAAAAATTGTTTATTGACTCAAGAAAAAAGGACACCAAAAATATTTCTCATTACCATTATTACTTTGGAATGTGTAGTGTATCTGATACAATACCCAGAGAAAATGAATATGACAAAAGAAAAAAAGCTGTAAATGTATATGGAAGCATCCAAATCTTTTAAGCGTTTAAGACAGAAATTCCCAAACCTTTCTCTTGCATTCACTTCTTTTAAAAAAGTGGTTTCCTTCATCGACCCCTCATTACAATTTTCTCTATAATATACAGCATACAGTATAATCATAATACAAATAACTGCGCGTAAATAACTTGAAGATTAAAAAAATAGACTAAAAATATTAACGAAAACCTTGAAAATGGTTTATTTTTAATTATTTTTATATTATTATTTTTAATTTTACAAACAGAACAAGTTTTCAGGGGGAAAAATCAGATTTTTTTAATTGCACAAAAGTTCTCTTTTAATTAATTTGATGGTCACTTGATATATTGATACATTAAAAAAAATATTTGACATAAAATTGCTTAACACATTTCTTAAATCCCCTCGTTCAAAAATACTCAATATGTTTCTTGTTTACTTAGTAAATTTTTAGAGCCATTAGGTTTGTCAAAACAGGAAATATGTGCAAAGGCCTCTCCAAAATTCGAATTCCGGACCTCTCGATTGCGTCGGGAAGTGCTTTCATTACGCAACGAAGGTATGTGGTAAGAAGGGATTACAAACTATTGACTTGACTAAAGCCTGCTTCCACTGGGTAATAACAGGGAAGTTCAATAATATTGATTCGATAACAGCTTTTATTTCGGAATATATTTCTAGGATGACTTTTAAATTATAAAACTTATCGTATTCGTATGCCATAAATAAGACTTTGTATGATATAGGCTTATATTAATAAATAATTAACTCCCAGTTTTATCAATATATTTTTTTTAATCCATGCTATCTTAATTATGTCGATCAATTGTAAGTGCGTATTCAACTACTGACCCCCAGTCGACCCTTGATCATCACTAACCCTTTAAAATTTCATCGATCCCAGTCCCAAGGGTCAATATCGACTCCTTTGGGTGTCCCTGGTTTAGAGTCTCTAATGGTCTTAAACCGGCCTTCCATTTCTTGATAAATAGGTTCAATAGCTTCTGAAATTTGAACACTGGGGAGACGTTTTGAATATTTCACAGCACTTAAACAATAGACCAAGTCACACATTCATAGCAGTATACATCTATTCACTACATTAGAAAAGTTCGGATTATTTTCCAAATTAAGTTTTTCAATTAAGAATTTCAAATTAAATTTCATTTTAAAATGCCAGTGCTGAAATAAGTTGTTCTCAAAGTTAATAATAATTAGACACTTTTATTTTTGATTGCATAATTATTATTTTATTTTTCTCTGAAAATCATCTTTTTTCCCGTTCCGTTACTTCAAAGAAAATTTTAAGTACGTGGTTTGCTATAAATCACAACTATTTGCACATGAGTCGCAATGAATTGCAACTAGAGTACTCGAAACTTATCAAAATCACTTCCGTTCCAAAAGTTTGAGTTTAGTTTGCTCAGTTTAATAAACGGCAATTTGAGTATTACAAATCGTAACAGTTTAAAACTTTTTAAGCAAAGTAATAACTAAAATCTAATTCATTAATTAAATATTAATACTTAAATTGAACTATTTATTGAATATTTAAATTCAACTTAAGTTTTTATAAAAAAAATTTTTTATAATTACGTTTTTGATGAAATATTATCTCTTAGAAGCAACTATTCTATCTATATTTGTTTCACACTGTGCAACAAAAATTTTTCAGTTGTATTTTTAATTTCGTGAAACTGCTGATAACTATTTCAATAAGTGCCTTTCAGATTGTAAGTTTTTCTTAAAATTTTCAGTACTTTTCTAGATTCGATTAATGATTGCATGTCATCACCTTTTTTTCTGTATCACTTTCGCTGTCAGCTTCTACAGTTCTTTTAATATTTTGTACTTTGTTTCTATACACTTGTCTCAATGTTGTTTTGAATTGACACATAGTCTAAAAATAAATCTTTATAACTTCCCTCACTGATGTATTAAACACATGATCTGCTTCTTCATTCTCAATATAGTTCAATATAGTTCAATTTAGTTAATATAGTTAAATATAAAATTAAAATTTTAATGCTAAATTTGTCGTTTGACCGTTCTACTTAATATCACAATATCAGAGGTATAATTTGTGACTTTCAATTTGGCACATGATTCTGAATGCTCAGTTGCTAAACAACTTCTTTGTGGACTCAAAATAGTTTTCATATAAGAAAAGATTTGTTCACAGTGATATGTAGATTTGCCTTTGGCAGCTGCACAATGAGCAATTACGAAACTACATTTTGGTCGCTTTAGGCTTGGTTCCAACTGTTTGACCAAAACAATTTAATTTGTTTCTTATTTCCAGTAACAGCTCTTTTTATAACTTCATATTTCTCACTCGAATTCTGAAATGTGGAGTGATGTTTAGTTTGAAAATGTCTTTGTATACTTGACGTGAGACATACTACGCTTTTGCGACATAACGCACATACAGCCTTTTTTGTAGGAATCCATATTCATTTGTTCATACGTCTTGAAAATGGCGAACATAAAGTTTTTTTTTTTTTTTTTTTTTTTTTTTTGTTGTTTAGAAGCCATTTGATTAAATATGTAGGTATGAATTGTGATAGTAATTAAACAAATAAAGTACAAGTTTTAACAACAAAACTAAGAACGCGTTTAAAGTTAAATGTAACCTATAGCGTACGAAGGTGCATCAAACTAAATTCTACTTTCGTTTGAAATCAAATTCTATACTCGTGAATCGGCGAGACGAACCGAACGAAACGAGAGAAAAGCCTGTGAATTATGAGCTAAATTATGACTCTAATCGCATATGCTTTATTGCCATAATAACAAAAAATTGAAAGAATACAAACTTTAAGAAAAGGCTATTAACCACTTGCCGCTACGACTAAACTTCACGGTTGCGGTGCCGTGCGCTATAATATAACAAATGGTAAAATGTCTCATTTACGCCGCTCCGCGTCTGCAAGTGCAATCCAGAGCTGTAACTCGAGAAATAAACAATCTCGTTGTTAGGCGGCGTGTGCACCACGTTATTTTCATTTTTGCGATAAATGCCTATCGACGTGGTGTTCACGTCGCTCGTGGTTTGAGACAAAAGCATCTCGACGTGCGTGGCACATCTTTTTAGCGCAAGTGGTTAAATAATTCAAAGAGAAAGGAGACGACATTTTGACATTGTGCGAATCAAAATTGTGTCGTAAATTTTAACACTACATTTGCTACAGATTATTTTGATTACAGTTGCAGCAGTGACAGATGACTTGTTACATTATTTTCTCATTCTAAATTAAACATATTTTTTTAAGCTCAATATCTTATTTTAGGGAAAATTATTTAGTGGAACAAGTAGGTGACGCATATTTCAAACAAACCACTTCTTATAGTTTAAACTTTTACACTCGCGTTTTAAAATTTCAGCATTTAAGTCTTGAAACCACTTTTCCAATTTCAGGTCTACTATTTAAAATGTTTTGACTTTGTTTTCAAAACCTCAAAATCCTCGTTTATTTTTATGAGACGGCCCCAGTTGTTAAGACTGCTGAGTACTGGGAATTCCACCTGGGTTCGATCTCAGGCAAAAGGTACAGTTGCATGGTGGGTTTTCGGGTTTTTTTCTCATGTATAACATGAATAGGAGTCAGTTTCCCTAGAAAAATCCTCCACGACGACTCCCTTCCTTTAGGTAGATAACTTCTGTGTTTGCCGTATTCAAAATAGTCTAACTAACCTAACTTTTGTGAGACACTGTATTTCAGCAAAACAGATTCTCTTAAGTAATATGATACTTCGGTTGTAAGAGCCCCTTGAATGTCCTTTTACTGCAGACCACTGTCTCAAATTACCAGCTCCTGAACAGTGGGCGGCTTATAAAGAGAATATGCTTTCTAATAAAGTTGCACAGTTTAGGATTAAACTAGCTATTAATTACTTTATTTCTACATATGCGAGAATTTCTCATCATTAGTTAAAAACTGTGCTCTTTAAGAAATCTATATATCTTCATGCACCATTTATCTGCATTTCGTATGAGTCATTTTTTTTTTCCTTTCATTTATCACATGTATTGTATCTTAGTTCATCTGTACATTCAGATCTTTTCTTAAGTACATTTATAGTTTTTTCTAACGCATTTTTACGTATATTTTGCTGTTAAGTAAATATTTTTAACAAGAATGATTGTGCTGTGCTTAAGAATATGTGTAATGATCTGTGCCAGCATTGTACTATGTAGGACAACTGAAATTAATGATATTGATAATGTTGATTACGTTAAGCTTGGAATATCTTTGCTGTGAAACACTGCAAAACCTAGGCAAGGAAATTGTTATGCTGTTTTACGTATCTATTTCATTATTTTTCTTTGTACATTTATATTTTTTTCAACAAAATTTTCCACTGGGTTCGTCGTAAGTCCAGCCATTCCGTTACGCAGGGCTCGATCTAGGATGGATGTAATCAGGCGACATATTGTATTTTTGTATGCACTCAGCTTTGCTTAAAGACAGTATGAACAAGTGCTAAATATCAAACTAGGGAATAAAATTGTCACCTTACTTGCATATGTCGTTTTTGTTGTTCCAAAAGGCCTGACACTTGCAACTTACCATCATAGCATACGTTGTAACTCCGTTAACAGACCGATGGTTTGTTATGAAACTATTGTGTTTTAATGGGAGTGATGAAAATCGGCCGCTCAATCCGAAAGCGCAAAACAGCAACTTCCGAGTCAACATTGAATTATCCAAACAACCCTTCTTTTCCGCTTATGAAGAATCCCTATTTGCATATTTATTACCATTACACTTCAGCAGTTTACGCACGCTTTTACACTACTGTATAACCTAAAAATCGGTGCGCTGATTAAATGCGGAAAGGTTTATGCAAAGGAGGCCTGATTTTTGAAAGGGTAAACTGGACACGTGCCTCTGCCCTCCTCTTTCAAGTGGACCTCTAAACACTTCTGTAGACTTTAAAATGCGTTAAATTATTATTTTTTATTTTTTACTGTATATTTATTTACTTATTTATTTATTCAGTTCTAAGTTTCAGAAGCACGAAAATATGAACAAAACAGATCAGGAGAAATGATTCCTTCCACGTTTGGAAGAAACCGAATTTTTAAATTCTACCTTTTTTTTTTACGTAATTGATATAATTCGGACATATCTAATATTATTAAGGTTTGTAGTGAAATTAATAAGAACTCTTTCAGGAAAAATAAATATCGTTTTTGAAATATGCTTGTTTACATTTTATTTAGTATATGCCGATGTGAAATAATTAAAGAAAAGGTGAAATATATGTTTTCATTTAGACAACTTTGATTGAAAATGCTAAAATATTAAGGTAAATTTCACAAAATACTTTGTATAAAATATACCTGATCTGAAATACAATTTGCATTAGTGGTATCTACTAAGTTAAATCTTCAAATTTGAGGCGTCCGTAACATATTTCGCTTTAGGCTCGTGTTTTGTAAATAAGGCGATGGTTATTTAATAAAAAATTTTAATTCAAATATACATTTAATAACCCTGGGACAACGTTTATCATGTGCGATGTGAATACGAGTGAATTTTTCTTGAAAAGTCTTTCCCATCAAACTGACAGTATGTTATGTTATGTTTTGCCATAACGACAATAATTCAGTGTAATTTTACGGCCTGCAAGTTCTAAATTAATACAATAATGCATTACACATTATTTCCCTCTTCTTTGGTGCTGCTATCACCCAGTCATGTAAAAATATGTCATTAAATGTAGAAGTACAGATGAAGCCTTTTGTTAAACTTTTCTTTCTAATAACCTCTTCTTTCCTTCACTTGTCGGAACATTTTTAAGCATAATAAAACATTTATAAACTTTTTTTTAATGCAATTTTAACCAAATCTCTGTAACTGGGGAACTCTAACGGTTTAAAACGGAACCTATAAGCAATGCCTAAAAGAAAATGGGAGGCATGAAATAGTTAACTAGTTATTATTTTATAGCATTTCTTGAAATCTTTGAAAATTTTTAATTTAAGAAACAGTTACTCGATCTTAACTTTTTAAACTCTACAAATAAGAACCAACGCAGTATGGTTCTTTTGCAGTGCTATTTCTTTAAAAACGTTTGACAGAGAATGAGCTGTCTTCAACAAAATCAGCATGCAAAAACACGCCACGTTCTCTTGAGTTTGTACTAGGGGTTGGGTTTCCCACGGAAAGAGAAGCAAGCCATAAAGGCGGGAAGCTTGTTGAGCGACACGAGTCATTGAACATATGGGGGAAGAGAAATAGCTTCACCTTTTAACCTCCAGTGTTATATGGGCTTCAGCTCTTCTAAGTCCCGAAACGCAGTTGTATTTTTCTTGATTTTTTTATGAGTAAATATGTAACCGAGACTATCATGTTGGTGACAGTCAGCCAGTCGATTAAATATATGCGGTTTAGTAAGATGCATGTCACAGAAATAAACTTAATAAAGGAATTTATGAAGTTTTCCTCCGAACAAGCAATCATTCTAAGGGCTTAGAGACACTGACAAAAACATTATAACTTGCGAAATGAGCTAACTTAAATAAAACGATCATATGAGGCTAAAAAAAAAACAAAAAAACTTTAAGACACTCACACCGGTATTTTACACAAGACCTTTATTAACGGATAATGGTTTCTTATCATTTCTGCCTCAAGTTGTGACTGAAATCTGAATGTTACGTAACTATTTTTAATGGCCGGGGGGGCTTTATTTAATAGTATATACCTTGCGACACTACAAGGGCCAGAAGTGGTGGCCATTTGATTACGGAAGCACCTGACAAGTAGCCACCGCTGCCTTCTATATAGGGACGGACAGTTACAACCATGCCTTGAACTTACTTAGCTGCATATTGGAGTTGTGACATAATAGACAAACTCTTCAAACTTAGGGTTTCGGCAACTGTAACATCAGATGGAAGATCTCAGTGTTTTCAAGTTTAATATCTGAAGTCATTTGTAACAAAAATTATGAAACAAAATTGAAAGTATTAACTAAAAGTAACTAAAGTAAGTAAGCAAAAATGTAAGCAACTAAATTAATTTGTAACAAAACTAAAAAAGTGTTAAAGTTTCGCATCAAGGAACATGGATCATATGTCCAAAAAGGCGAAATTAACAAGTCTTCGATAGCTAATCATTGTTGGGAATTTAATCATAATTTTGACTTTGGGTCTGCAAAAATTTTCCAAAAAGCTTCTTCTATTGGTGAATTGGATTTTCTTGAAGCTTTTTATATTCATAAATAGTTATCTTGTTTAGTTAATGACATTAATTCCAATCCAGTCAGTTCTAGAGCTTTTATAATTATATTAATTTCCTTTTTTAATTTTCGTTACAATTTCTGCCAACAGATGGCGCTACCTTCTCTTTCATTTTACTCCCTCGAATATAAATACAACCGTGGCTTTTTCTTCATTGCAGATCTCTTTGCTCCTGATGAAGAAGGACCAGCACCTGTTTGCTCTCGAAATAGACAAGAGTCTTGTCTAAAATCTAACCCAAAACAAAGTTGTTGCTTTGCTAATTTTATGGTTCACTTTGGCGTGTCCCTCTCCTGTCGAAAAATTATGTTATAGTCAATTCTTCAATGTGTTTTTCATTGGAAGTTATAACTGCTATCTAAACATCACTGGCTGCATATACTTTCTCCGACCTTATGAGTTAAATACTTCATTGTATTTTGAACTCTAATTTAACTGCTGTTGATCTAAAGATTCCAGTTCTACGAGAATTCGACACGATAAAGTTCCTTTTAACTAAAGTTTGGTTTGCTGAGAATTTTGTTTAGAATCTCGTTCAAATTAAGTCCTTTGGTTCACGAGTGGACCATAAAGAAATAGAAAAGGGTTGCCTGGGTAGGAATAATCCCGCTTTTAATGACCATCTTTTAGGTGAACTGCTGAGGGCAAACAAGGGCGGTGTTAAATAATAGGGGGACCGGAAAGTAGTGTCGTTTCTGCGCATGTCGACAACAACATGCTAAGGGCAGAAGTGGAAGCAAATCCATGTCAAACACTCTTAACCAACCTTGGTCGACCATCCAAGAACATTTAAAGCAGAATGGAAAAATAAGCAAAGCAGGTGTTTGAGTCCCCCATAATATGTCCGAAGAGAACAGAGCCAACCGGTCCATCACATGCAACGTATTGCTTCAACGGCACCATACAGAACCGTTTTTTTGATCATTTGATAAGTGGAGATAAAAAAAAAAAAAAAAAAAAAAAAAAATAAGTCCTATATTGTTGCCAAAACTCAAAAGGCAGTTTTAATAGGGTTTACATCCCAAAAAGGCGCTTCTGTGTGTTTGGTGGAGTATTCGCGGAATTGTTCATTTTGAATTGCTGAAACTTAGACAAACTGTTAATGCAGATCTTTATTGTGAATAATTGGATCGAATGAACCAATCTTTAATAAAAAAAATATCAGGCGATTGTCAATAGAAAAGGCATCATTCTGCAACAGGACTACGCAAGACCGCACTGTGCAAGACGGACACTGGAAAATATGAATGAATTGAGATGGGTGGTGCTGCATCACCCACCATACTCGCCCGATATCGTACACTCGGATTTCCATTTATTCCGATCCCTACAGCATTTTCTTAGTGCCAAAAAATTTGAAAATTTGAATGATGTCGTGAGATATTTTACTCAAAAACCAATTGATTTATATCAGTCCGGGGATTGAAAATCTGCACACTAGATAGCAAAAGGTTGTTGATAACAAGGGTGATTACATTATTTATTAAAAATAAAACGTGTTAAAAATTTATTTGTGTGAATTTAATGTAAGAAAGTGACATTACTTTCCGATCCCCCTATTATATTACGCTTTGAAGGACGTTCTGTATAAGTGTCTCTAAGAACTCAAACTACAGCTAATTATGCGACCATCGTTGCTAATTAGTTACATCCTCACACAGTTTCTGTCTTTACCATCAGAAATGGATTCTTCTTGCAGGACAACAATCTTTATCACAAGGCTGGAATTGCGACTCAGTGGTTTTAAAAAACGGATTCCAATTGATGTCCTAACCTCTTGTCGCAGGATATTAAATATCATATTAGATATCTATTGTGCATGTATCGAATATCATAAAGTGCCAGCTCAAAGCTCATTGTCCACCCTTTCGTAATTTAAAGGAATGATCTGTTTACATATCGATTACAATCTTTCTCCAGACACTTACCAAGGATTTCAGAATTCATACCACGATGGACTGCAGCTTTTCAAGTGTCAAAGGTATAGCAAAAAGGTATTATATGGGTGCTCATAATGCTTTGGCTGATCAAGCTATGTTATTGAATTATAAAGTTTGGTCTTCTGTGGGAGCATACACTAGACCAAAACTCTGAAAACACATGTGGTGAATTATTGCTGTGTCTTGTATGTACTACAAAGGCATAGAAATGATGTAAAGGATCCTTTTATTAATCCAAATAAAGTTTGTCAGATGGCACCAATTTATGCTTACAACAGCCTACACTTTTGGCTTAAATCAATGATAATGGATAAACTTAAAATTGATGATTGATGAAGTTTAAGAACAGCCTCACAGCTTCACAGTTTGACTCGCGTGTAAGCTGGCTCTGACCGAAATCGGCGTAAACAAGCCTAATGGCAAGAATAACTCAACACCGCTGAATTCTAATCTCTAGAGAATCAAAGTTAGCAATGTGCCTTCAAGTAGGTAGACCACGCTCTGATTTCAGCCACCCTCCAAAACCTTCCTTTAAATACTTTCTTCTTTCTACCTAATTTGAATATCGCGCCGCTGGGAAATTGCATTCTGACTAGGAAATGAAACGAAGCTTGATAGGAAAGGGAGTTAACATAAAATAATGGTTATAAAATTAAAATGAACATTACAGAAAATTTCAAGCGTATATACGCAAATGTGGTTCGATAGTCTTTTCTTGTGCACGCAAATGCATAAATGTATTCTGTGCAAATGTTTTAGGCAAAAGAAAAGCAGTTGCTTGTGATAGGTTTTCTTACCGGGTTTGTGTATGTATATCAACTCACAGACAAATGACAGGAAGGTTATTCTGAATTAAATTGAACCATCGTAGTATAATTCTGCATACTTATTATGAAAGAAATCAAGGTTTATACCAGATCAAGAAACAGAAAAAAATCAGCGATGCCCTCACTGGGGTTCGAACTTCGAAACTTCTGATTGCTAGTCGGACTTGCTTACTATTACATCACAAAGGCAAGCGGTAGCAAAGAAAAAAAAATGTTCTGGAATACTTACTTTATGAAATTTTAGGCAATGTAACCGTTTATAATGAAATTAAACAATAAATCAAATTTTAGCTTGTAAAATTAATCATTCCTTGGACTTTTAAGTGCCAGGGGACCACGAGTTAAAAACAGTTGAACTAGAATCATATATAGAATTAAAATCTCGTACAAAATTGGGAGTTAATTTACTCTTATTAAAATTATGAACTTCAATTTTCAATTTCTGACGAGGCAGCCATTAAACAGACTTTACTTAGGATTTCGATTAGCAGTTATTTTAGGATTTAGATTTGCCAGCATTCTTAAATTCAGTCACAGTTTTCTTTATGCACATAGAACGATTTCTTGAAGGAATCCAGAAAATCTTCCGATAGCTTTATTCACCACACTCTCATCAAGTTTCCTATGAGCTACATTATCATAAAGCTGGACATTTATTGCTACTTGTTTTGATAAAATTCACAGAGCTTGTTACAAACTAGTTATGGTTAAAATCTCTTATTGTAATACTGTCTATATTATAAAGCATTTTTCTTCTTCTGTTACATTTGAAATATTCATTCAAGCACAACTGAAATAAAGGATTCATTTGAACAAAATTACAATTTTCACTAAGACATGAAGAAGGAAACATACTAAGCCAACGCTGAATATAACAAATGCAAAAACGAATTTTCAGAGGGGAAGGGCGTCTCTGTGTGTACAGGTGTTAGTGAGCGCTTTGCTTATTTACACAGCGCGCTACACTTGCAACGTTCGTCTGTTTTCTTTCGCAAATGAGTACTTTTCACTCAAATAATCACACAATAAATCAGCTTTAACGACACATTATTATCATTAGTCGTGTTTCTGCATATGAATCATGATATAACTGCTTCATAAATATGTTTATTTAAGCACTAAATTTTAAACTCCATAAGCTTTCGTTTACAGTAAAATAAAACTCATAACTTCGGAGGATAAAGAGTTCCATTGAAAAGAAGAATTTAAAAGATCTTTGTGAGAATTTTTAGAATACCATGAGGATACATCAAGACTTAGCTACTAGAAGTACTCTGGGTTTTGCACAGGAATCAAAGTTAGTAGGAGTAGCAATCTTCTGAATTTTGAATATTGTCGTTTTTGAGCCCGCGTTTTTCCAACTTTTTTGAACAGATGAAAGTTTTAAAATTTAAATTACTCTTGCCGCTCAACCGGAACAGTAGTAAATCTGACTGCCGTAGTGGAGGGCCCGGGTTCGAATCTTAGAGAAGACATGGGTGTAAATGTATAGTGTCTGTGTGGGCACTTTAAATATACGGCGAGTCGAAAGTCCTCTCGAGAGGTCGGTAGTAAGGGAAGAGGAGTAAAAAACCCTCGGAACCGTTCCCCTGGGGGCTTTTTATCAAAACTGGAGGCAGAACTGAGCAAAGTCGTACTGTCACCTTCATGCCGCTCAATGTTCTGGCCAACGACAGGCGCAATCTTGCACTTCTTGCCACGCTGAATTTCGTTGGTTTGTTCTGATGTTGCTCTCAGACAAGATAGCTAACTAAGATCCCCCCTCATATGAGGCAAGTGGGTAGCCAGCCAGTTGCCACCTTGAGAGGTAAGCAAACTCGAATACCGAAACTCGGGGCCTCAATCCCGAGCTTAACAGACTTTTAAATTTCTCCCTATACTCCCACATTTGAACCGAGCCCGAGGGGTCACCACTCCCTGTTCTCGGTGCTACTCTTGAGGGTTATTTGCTTGGAGATTTAACTACTCGTAAATTTGCTACGCGGGCAGGCCGTTCGTCGGAACGTACCTACCGCCGACCCACCCTAACCGGACTACGATTTTACTCGAGTATCTTCCGCAAGGGCACGTGGAACCGCCAAGCTCAGTGACATTATACCCCTGTAGTCCAGACTGCCTAGATACAGATCCTAGCCAGTAGCCTCACTGAGTTCTCTGCGTCGACCCCTGGGGAAGGGAAAACAAATAAATGAGATAAATCACAAAAACAAATTTCTATTTGTGAAATTTAGGCGAGTAACTCAATTAATTCATTATGACACATCACGTGAAGGCATGCACATAAGAAACGCATGCTCACACATGGTCAACATTAAAAAAAAAAAAAAAAAAAAAAAAAAAAAAAAAACTCTGCATACAGCCCGTTCAAGTAACCGGGAACAGAACCAGTCTGATCTACCAGCAGTAATATATATATATATATATATATATGTGTGTGTGTGTGTGTGTGTGGTTAGTTTAGGACTTGCTATGAAATATAAAATTGATTTCATTATTTTATATTTATTGACATTGATTGTGTGTTAAGGGAGATGAAAAATAATTTCCTCACTTATTTTTTTTCTAATAAAGAATATGTTTTGTATTTTATTTTAAGGATATAAATACGTTTTATTTTGTAACTCTAAAAGCCTCGGTAAAATGAAATACAATAAACGAAAAATAAAATGTCCTATCTCGAATCGCAAATAAATACGGATTCGGCTTACAAGGAGTGAGATAGAGATGAAAGTGTTTCGCTTACTGAGTCACTGGAATTTAACTTTGCCCTTCAATTAAAAAAAATTCTGCAGGGAAAGTACATTAATAGCAGAGTTAAAAATATATTTTGTTATTATGAAAGCTAATATTACTATTAGCTGCGATCAAGGTTTCAGCTCAATCGCAGCCCACCGAAAACTTCTGAATTTTTTTTTAATGTGTTAATGCTTTTCCAGCTCGAATACACCGAAGCCTAAATAAGAACTCCAATATTTGGCTAAATAACTGAATAACAATATTAAGTTTTCTTCAATAATACAATATTTTATATAATACTTGAGTAATATTGGTATTGATAATAGATAATGAATGTATGCTTCACTTTCCACAAGAATAAAATCTCGGGAAAACTTGAGCAGCTGAAAGGTAAAAAAAGGCGAAATGCGATCAAATTCCCCCTTCGGTACTTTTTTTTTAATGCCGGGGACTAGCTATTTAATTAGGCTTTCGCCACTATTAAGGCCAGAAGTGGTGGCCATTTCATTATGGAGGCACATAACAGGCGACCGCCGTTACCTAATATGAGGGAACAGACAATTTACGCCAACGCCTTCTCCGAGATTCGAGCCCGGGCCGTTCGGTTGTATCTTTGGTACTATTTGTTTTCTTTTGTTCTGCCTTCTTATTTTATTTAATTCTCTCCTCTTCTTTTTCATTTTATTTGTATGATACTTAATGCTCATTTGGTATTAACCTATTCAGGGACACGGACACATATTTAGTCTTTCAATTAAAACTGGTCTGAAAAAAAAAAAAAAATACCATAGTCTGTTAGAGTGTTACAAAATACATAATTCATAAAAATTTCTCAACAGAGAAAGCAAAAACGCTTGTTATAGCGACACTGATAATGTATTATTCTGTGCTATATCTTGGAAGAACATCGCAGAAGTTGATAAAAATGAAAAGAATCAGTATCTTCCAAATGTGTAAAATATTTTCATTCATAATTTGCCATTAACGTTCAGAGTCTACTTATATGTACATTTTTTTTACTTCCCCCCTGGTTCCTTGAATTGCTTCCGATAGGAAATGAATGAAAACTAATCAAACAGGAAATGAAATAATTTTTGGTGTTTTAAAAACCGGCCCCTAATGTAGTTAATTTATTCTCTATTCAGTTTTTAATTCAATGTTTGCCGACTTATCATTAATTTATTTAAAGTAATTTATTAACATACTTATACGTTTTATTTCATTTTAATGTTTTTTAACTGTTTATCATTAATTGTTTTATCAATTTCTAAAACTAAACTCAGTGGTGCAACAGCCTTATGTGGGTCTGCAGTCCCCGAAATCTGCTTTCTTGACCGTGGGCCCTGGGTTGCGTGAGCATATGTCCTGAACAATTGGTCAGCTTGTCGCATGACCCCTGGTGTTTAGTTCCCAAGCAAACTTGGTACTCAGTTTATCGACCCACTCAAGGGATGAAAGGCTGAGTCAACCTTGCCCAGCTCGGGGATCGAGCTCTGGACCTGTGGTGCTGCTGCGCGACGCGGTAGCCACTGCGCCACCGAACTTTTTATCAATTATTAGATGATTTAGTTATTTTTGTTCACTCACTTTTCAAATAGAGTTCAGGCATTTCTAATTTAAAAATTAAGCCCTGACCCGGATTAGTTACGATTATAAACTTGTTTACATGGAAAATATAACCATTATAAGCAAAACTAAATCTGTATACAGAGTTTATTCTCCACTTTGCTTGGTTTCATTTCGACATGTTTGGGAGCGTTTTAACGAGTTTACATATGTTCTTTCACAATTTTATTTGTATTGTGTTGGTTGGTTTATATAATTACAGCAAAGCAAGCTAGGGCTATCTGCCTAAGGGAAGGGAAGCCTTCTTGGAGGACTTTCCAAGGAGCAGAAGTGACTCATACCGTCATTACACACGGGGAAAACCACAAAAACGCGCATTAAGCCAATATCCAGTATTTATCGAGGCATCTGCTTCTTGCGTGTTTTCCACATTAAGAAATTCGAAAGAAATCAGAAATGCGTATTTACAAAAAATAATACCTTGGGGAGTAATTTATATACATCTTACAATTTAAAGTTCTTCGAACTGATTCAAAGTGACGTTGGAAGCGGAGTTCAAAGGATTCAGGCCCACAAGCGGCCGAGCGGTTAAGTCGCTGAACATTGGTAGTTCCCACCTGGTTTCGATTCCAGGCAAATGAGCGGGCTGCATGGGCGTTTTCGTGGTTTTACACATGTGTAATGTGTATACGAGCCAGTTTACCTTAAGAAGTCCTCGATGAAGACACCCCTTTCCCTTAGGCAGGTAGCCTTCGCGGGCTTTGCCATAATTAAATAAACCAAACTATCAAAGGCTTTTATATGATATATAAGATTTTTCTCTGTAAATTTGATATAAACAAATATTTTATTTACTTATTATCTTTTTCTTTTCTTTCTCTCTCTCTCTTTGTTTTTTTTTTTTTTTTTTTTTTTTTTTAACTGCTGTTTATTGGGTGAATTTACATTTAGCCGATTTACATTAACCGATTTACATTTAGAAGCTCTCCGAAAATTGGAATGTTACTGGTCTACATCAGATTAATAATGCTTTTCATGCGTCGAACTTCAGTAAGTAAATTTTCTTCCTCTTTAGCATTTTGCACTTCAAAACTATGACTTCGTAATACCTGCTGTGGGTTACAGATAACTTAACAATGTGTATTATCGTAAAAATAAAGCGCTAAGTCTGTTTTTTGAGGTAAATTATCACTATCAGAGTATCTAACCATCAAACAAACAGGCTTAGAATTAAAATAATTTAAGTTTAATCTACCTCATCGCTTGTGAGTGCTTAAATCAAAATATGCGAATATAAATTCTGGTTTCAACACAAAGATTCCTTTCACAAAGGATATAAATTCAGCAATTAAATTCTGCACTTTATAGTCAAATGCCCAAACTTTAATGGCAAATATAATGTTTAAAGATGCCCTCGTTATGCGCTGGACCTTAGAAAAAGCATTATTTATTAATGATGGTTTTTTGCAAGCCTTAATTATCGGTACAATTTTTAATGTCCACTTTGTTATTTTGTTACAAAGATGAATTTTTAGCATTTTTAAACCTAAACGACAACGAGTTTACGAATGCTCAAGAAATATCATCTGATTGTATCATAAATCAGGTTAAGTAGATACATTATTAAAAGATATAAATTATTAAGAAGTACACTTGTTATTCTTAAACTGCGTAGGTTCTCAGTCACCTACAGCATTAGACAGCATTAGTTTAAAATTTGTTATCGATAATAAAACAAATTTTAAACTCTAAATTAGGGCTTCCAGCTTCCCATATTCGGTAGAGGTTTACGTAATTCAAAATTGGAGGGCTCTAGGTACCGTTGTTTTATCACAATACGAGAAACATACATACATTTATGCAGATTCTTCATTATTTAATTTCTTTAAATATAACACAGGGCGATAATATTTGATGGCAACAATCTAAAAAGTGAACCGACATTTATAGTGAATCAACGCAAAATGCCAAAACGAAATTAATAGCCCTTCTGGGCTAACGCCCTTTGGGCTAAAAAAATCTTGCATCCCTTTAAAACAACTTGACAAAGCAGAGTGGGTATAATGGCCTGGTAGTGCAATATAACGGCACACAAAATTAATTGCAGATATCACGAACATCGGAAATCTACAGTATTTGTCTGATGTACAGAAAAGATGGGTAGTGCGAGTTATGTAGAATATTGTGTCTACAAGTTCCGTGTAAACACACTATACGAATAATGAGAAAGATGAAAAAAAGCAATTCGTAACTTTTTCCCCTTCTTTCCCTCCCCATTCGTATCTCTTCCGGTGCATCTCATTTCAAACAGCTGCGTGCTATGTAAAAATTGGAAAAAAAAAAAAAAAAAACTATTCCTTCCATGGAAGGCAACGAGAAATATAAGCTCAATTCTTTCGAATCTAAATGGAAAGGGCATTAAATACACTGGCATTAGTGAAATGATACTGAAGTATGAATGACAGTAATCAGCATGCTATTTATTTGTACGTATCAAGATAGAGCGAATTTATAGAATTTACCACCGATCATTTGACAGCTGCTTAAGTAGGATAAATTAAATCATCCGATTTCAATTCATTCGATTCTGTAGTTTGTAGCAATTTATATTTATAAAAATACATGCATCCAGAACATAAAAACACAAAAAAGGAGATAGCATAAACAGTTTTAAGGAGACATCAGGAAATTTTACGGAATTATATTTAGATTTTTTTAAAATTTTGTTTTTGCTTTGTAGGAGACTTAACAAAAGCATGCTGAAGAAAAGGAAAATTGATAAAATAACATCTTCAAATAGAGTTAAATAACATATAATGGATCATATTCTTATAGCGTATATGATAACGTCAAGACAAAGCCAATCACGTATTAAAAAAGGCAAAGCATAATCAGAAATATAACTAAAAAATGGCTGAAATACTTGGTCACTACATAACGTTTTTAACATATGACGAGAGACAGAGGGTAAAGATACGAACTTACAGAGGGGTAAAAAATACGAATTATAGACAGCTTAAAAGCAAAACATTAAACTATATTTTCCCGTAAAGGGCTTTTAAAAATTTAACAGTGTTACAATCGGAAAATTCTGCAAGTACAAAGTCAAGTCCTTCAATGAGCTAGATCAATTAAATTTTTTTTTTTTTTTTTTACAATAAAAGAGTTAACATATCTTAAAACTGTGAAATAATTAAAAGAATGCTACATCCAGAGAGGATTGGCTCATTTTAACAAATGTTTGTGTGTAATCCTTGAGTGATCGATGCATAAGCAGATGAAAAGGATTTTTTCCTTACCATTTTCGGCCCACCAGCGGCCGAGCGGTAAAGACGCTGAACACTGGTAGTTCGGTCCGAGGTTCGAATCCCGCGAACGGGCTGGCTGTATGGGAGTTTTCGTGGTTTTTCCCATGTGTAACGTGTATACGAGCCAGTTTCCCTTAGAACGTCCTCCACAAAGGCATCCCTCCCTTTAGGCAGATAGCCCTCGTGTGCTTTGCCATAATTGAATAATCCTAATCCTTACCATTTTCAGTTATTGTCCACGTTTCAGCTCTGGGTTTCCCAAGCCTCAACTTATTGTTGACTTATGTTCCCAGAGCTGCTGTCAATTCACGTAAGGTAAAAAAAAAAAAAAAAAAAAAAACTTGCGTTTTTCATGTCTCGAAAGCGCGACTTTGGATATGTATTAGCTTTATATACAGCATTGTTCTAATATCGGTATTTTGACACAAAATTGGACTTCTTCTAAAATAACATACCATTTATTTGAATTTCAATTCTACGACTCAAATTACGCCAAAATACCAAGTCTTGTAAAAATCGCACGAGTAGTTTTTAAAAAATTAGCTCGCAAAATTTTAGCTCCTCATTGTTAATTGAGTTTGGTGTATATTGATTAATCTCTCTGTTTTTATTAAGCTTATTTGATTCTCTCTTTCCCATTTCGAAATTCAGGTTCATTCCAAATAAAATTCCCCAATTTTTGTGATTTATTTTTAAAATTTGTATTTTTTAATAATTTTTATAAATTTTTCAAAAAACAATTTGAATTATAATCTATAAAATTTTTACCATGATCTTAAAGTAGACGTATTTCTAAGCATACCTGCAAAAAAATTGCAATTTTTTATTAAAAATTTCCGAAGATATACGTGAATTTATATATTGGCGCGTTTTGAAATTTGGCATATTTGTTGAAAGCGACAAAACATCAGATTTGGTTTAAACACTTTGCTAATATTATTTGGAAGAAACGATGTGACTTTTTTCCGCTCATACACAATGTAAAAAGGTAGAAACGAGGTGCCTTTTTTTTCCGTTGTGGCATAATGGAAGGGAAAGGAAAATTGGTTGTTATATATTAAAAAGTTGGCCAAACTGAAAAATTTCGTCAAGATAAATTTTTGAATTTCTCCGTAAATTTCGCCCCAAATTTTACAAAATTTAATATCTAGGTATAATTTGAGTCGTAGAATCGAAATATGAAAAAAAAATTGGTATGTTATTTCAGAAAAAAATCAGATTTTGTGTCAAAACACCTATGTTAGAACAATTCGGGGTACTATTCCGTTTTGAGGGCCGTAAAAAAATTGCAGCGAAAATGTATGCGCAAAAGCGCCAAATCTAGCAAACGCGCTCATTTAACAGCGCGCCAAATCTAGCGTACGCGTTGATTTCAGATTGCGTAAGTTTGTATAGTTCTATTATATTTCCTAAGACGACATTGAAATACTAGTTTAATTTTTAAATCCTTTTTTTGATTTTAAATCCTTTTTTGATATCCTATGGATTTAACAATTTGGGAATTGCCCATGACGAAAAGTCGGCAATAGAATTTTGGGTAAAGTGCAGAATCACCCATTGCTTGACGCGTTTCTTAGAATTGCACATACTCGGTATCCATGTGCACATCGACTTATTTTCACTTAAAAAAAAAATCCCAGAATTGCACAAAAATGGCACTGCGCACACCCTTGACTTTATCTATGTACACATCGACCTATTTTCACTTAAAAAGTAAAAGAAAATTGAAAAAAAAATCCAATTGTTTTTACCCTTGTGAAAAGCGGCAAACAAATAAGTGAGCGATTCTGCACTTTACCGAAAATATTTTAAAAGAAAAGGCATCTTTCATTATAGAAAATTACGTTTCAACAACCAACGAGATTATGCTTTAGCGATAAGTCGGTAGCGAAATAGCGATGCAGGCATCCATTCAGTTATGTTTAGCAATTTTTATATAAATTATAATAATAAAAAAGTATATGAAATTAACCTTTCATTTAAATTAAAACATCCATCTTAGATAGTTATTTACTATTATACTTCCTTTCTTGCCGCAATTATTTTTGGCAGCATTGGCATCAACAATAGTTTGGCGATTTTTTACCGCCCTCGAAACCGAACAGTACCCAATTCGGATATCCGACAAATAGACTTTTTAGATGGAATTTCAACAACTAACTTTGCAGCAATGTTCGCGTGCTCGTTCGCTTTTGTTCCAACGTAACGAGGTATCCAGCGGAGGAAGATATCTGGTAATCTCAGCTGTTAAGTCTTAGACGTAATTTCCAGCTTTCTCTTATTAATGTATAACCATATTACCATCCTTTGACAAAACGCTTCAATGATGCTACAACACTCGGTGAATCGGTATAAACGGAAACTGTTTTCGTATTTTATTTAAAAATATATAAAAATTCATTAATAAAACACCAAAAATTTCCACTACAAACAAAGAATAAACTCGGTTTATTCTGAAGACCTACAATGTATTCCCACATAACGACAGCTAATATAACACAGTTACGATTTGTGTAAACATCAGTGCAGTCATTGTACTTGTGCTTTTGTTACACAAAAAGTTGTATTTTCGTCATCATGAATGGTAATCTTATTTTTCTGTACATTTGACAAATGTTCATATATATGTATCCGAACTTCGAAAAGCCGATATTGAACATGTCCGAGAAATGCAATTTTGAGTAAGCAGGACTTTTCGGAGAATTTCGCTTAAGAAAATTTGGGTGGATATGTTCATACATACACAATAGAGCAAGATAGGAGGTTAAGCCATGATATCGAAATTTGGCTGTTCGGGAGGGAGTAAAGAAGCGAATTTCAGTTCTATTTCAAAAAGTTCGACTTGTCGAATACTTAGGCTAATTTCAGTTTTTAATACTTTCCAACACAAAAGGGCATCCAATTCTACTTATCGAAGATTTCAATTCATTGAATTCACTTCAGTATTCTCTTTCAAAATGAAATTCATAGTTTATAATGATCAATATTCTGTTTCAAAATAATCAGTTTTCTATTTTAAAATTTCTGAAAAATTAAAGTAACACTTTTATTGATCCTTAATATATTCAACGGTGTCAGTTTGGTAGGTCCTGAAGTAGAACAGGCTGCTGCTGATTTAGCGTAGAAGAACGGTTTGGACAAACTGATGTTTATCGATATTTGATAAACATCGATTTAAGATTAATCTTTTGAGGGCAAAAGCACAAACAGAACAGAGGGACATAACAGGGACTTCTAGAAGTGTCGATAGACAAAATATTGTTTCAGAACAATTAAGGGGGGAAAAGCACTCAACTTCTTTGAACAAATAGAAATCACGAAGATCATTTGTTTGTCCTCGAGTGTCAAGATGCAAATACGAATTTTTATAGTTTTTTTTTTCCTGTTCGTTAAAGTTTGAGTTGTTCGGCTGGATCTAAGAGAGGGGCAAATTTCAGGTGCCCGTCATCAGTCGCCAAGGAAGAGATAAAGGCAGAAAGAATGTGAACAATCAGAGTGTGTGTATGTGATTATGGCAAAGCCTCGAGGGCTATCTGCCTGAAGGGAGGGATGCCTTCGTAGAGGACTTTCTAAGGGAAACTGGCTCGTATACACGTGAACAATCAGAGAAACTGAGGATGTCATTTATGAGTCATAATCAAGATGCTATGAGCCTAAGATATCGAAAAGGTATATGTGTTTATCTTTGGTTAGTATCTATTTTCAGGTCTCAATGTATATATAAATAAGTTTGAATGAAACATGATTTCGCGTAGGGCTTTATTTTGTAGTACCCGAATTTGTTTCAAACTAGTCTTGGCAGCATGTCCCCAAATGAGACAGGTATATAGGAGGACTGGGCAAAAGAATGAGCAATATAAAGTGAGTTTGTTCTTTGCTGCTGGATTACTGCACCTTCCAAGATGAAGCCTCATAGTTGCGAGAGTTATATTTATTTTTGTACAATAGACCTAAGATAACAGAAATTATATGTAAGGACAATGAAAGGGTTGAGGATCATCCGTTGCTAAATGAAAAGGGATTGAGAATCCCCAAGGTAAGTGATTTAAAAAAAAAAAAAAATGATACCATACATTTGCAAGCTGAAGCATTATTCTTTTTCTTCCAATCCGAAGAATGTATTTTCTAGTGTGTAAGCTATGTAAGAATGCGATATTTCAATGCTTTTATGACTGGACTTTTGGTGTAAAGATAGTAGCGTCACGTACGTAGAATTCTAGCTTAGTGACAGGTAGCTGAGATACACCCTCCACACGTAAATGTTAAAGAGATCGGACTCAAAAAATAAAGTTTAGGTACGTTTGTTATGCTTTTTGAAGCTCGACGATAAAATCCTATTCTGACTTCTATTTTCAATACTGTTCAATACATTTACAGAAAATACATATCAGCTGAATCTTCAGGTAGACGAAAAAGCATTTTCTTAGGATCCGGGTGGCATAGTGAAATTAAATGAGTCCTAAAATTTACAGAAAGTGTTAAAAACATTAACCGTTGATTCCCCTTTACATGTTTGCTACTTTTAATTCGTAACTTGCATGCGCTGAAGATTTTATCCTAGGATTTTGATTTTATATATGTGCTGTTAATACTTTGTTAAAAAGTGCGTTTATCTGCACAGTACAGTAATAGGCCTATCTAACCAATCCCAGTGAATCTATTGAACGATAACGAATACCAATGATTACTAAAATGCATCAATTTAAAATATTGTCATAATATGGTTAAGTTAAAACGGAATTTTTTATTTGATTTTATGTTGTCGATACCTGTTGTCACACGTTCAGAGATCAGACTCAGAGTTGTTTAGCATAATTCAATTCTCTTCAAGCACTTGTCTGCACAGAACAAGCTTTAGAAGAAGTATGTGAGAAAAGAAAAGCAATCATATTATTACTTGAATCAAATTTCGATTTTTTTTTCAATGCATTCAATCCTAAAACTTTACGGACGCATTCCATAGCCGAACATGAATAATATTCTTTTCACATTAACTTTTACTAAACAGCTAGTCAATGATGTTAATTACTTAAAATCATAAATATCATTAAGAAAAGAACATCAAATGTTTCTTACCTGTAATAGGCATTGAAAATATCAAACAACATGCTAAAAGCAATATATCTTAAGTGATCGCTTCACTTCGTAATTCAAAGATAATATGAGAAATTAATTTTGAAATAATACATTTTACCTAAATCTATAAAATTTAACAATTATCTTAAATGCGACTTCTCGAACGGACCACTCTTTAAGAAAGACTATTCATTTACATAAGTTTTTTAAGTATATATCGAAGGAAGGAAAGAAATGTTATTCTCTCCTAAAATTTCTACATAACTCATTACATTATCGTATAATCATTAGACTTAATTTTTGGTAATTAAATAAAACTAAATGTAATATTGTACAAGACTAAGAATTAAGTTTTCTTTAAAGTCTGCATGGCAATTTTTAATTATCCAAAGCCTGGCTGCTAAAAAGAAATAAGGGTACATATCAGTAACGAAAAACAAAAAATTTTCGTTAACTCACCCTTGTCCTGTTCTTTCAATTCGCTTGCGAGTATAAGGAGCGGATGAAAGAGTGCAAAGAAGAGGAACTTCATCTTCTAAGCTCTATTCCTCACCGCAGACACTTGTTGATTGTTAGTATTACTACCGTAGATCTGTTGTCGCCTCGTCAGTGCGGGTCTTGCTGCCGAGGTTTCATGCACTCGCCAAGACAAACGTTTCTAGAGTTATTTGGCGATATGAAGATGATAATCTTAAAGCCATGGAGGGGAAGGAAAGTCACTGGATATAAGGGCAGCGCACTGCTTGAGTGAATTTTTATTCGAATAAATTGCACCATTAGAAAAATGGATTCAAAATTAGTATAAAAAATAAATTAATGCACCATTTTTAAGGGAAGCCGAACCATATCCCCTGCTCCATTTATAAGCATTTTACCATGGTTTCTCTGTCACCCATGAAATGCTGTTTTAAACATATAAAGTTTTGTCCCTAAAACACTTTGGATTAAAAATTTTAAAATAAAATTCGAAATTTTATTTTAAAATGTTTAATTTCTGGATTATATTCGCGTTCCATTTTTGATTCAACTGCTTGATGCATAAAGATTTCCATAAACGTTCTTAAAAGTGTTTTAGCACAGTATTTCCAAAATGTTTGGAATGTTACATTACGTTATGGTAGTATGTATTACTCATATACGTAATAACAAAGAGTAAGATAAGCTATTTAATACATCCTTCTCATTAAATCACAATCAGTTCCTTATCATAGCACTGCCTTCAGCAAAGATTTCAGCTTTCAAATTTAACTAATCTCTATTTTGGTTCATAAGCTCAGCGACTTTTAAAATTAATAATCACATCTTCTTAATCTGACTGACATAATTTTAAATACATTTACTTTTATTATACCTTATATATATACATATAGCATGTTAGAGCTGTATATTATGCATCTAACTGATAACTTTTACAGAAACTGCAGAATTACTGCAATTAATAAAAAATTTCCAACCTCAAATATAAAATACGTTGGTGCAGAATTCCTTTATTTTCTTTTATTTTTTAACACTTTTAATTACTTTTCCTTATAAATCTACGGTTAACAGATAGTGTGATGTAGCTATAAGGATGAATTTAGCCAAAAGTATTTGGTTTCGTGAGAAAATAAATTAATGTAAAACATTTTTATATTTTATATTAATTTATTTCTCATGAAAACAAGTGGTTTTGGCTAAACTATTTTTTTTTTCATGTTAGTTTATCTTCAGAATTTATAAAAATATTCTATACAACTTTTACTTAATTTTAAAAGAAAAATAAGATTAATGGATTAATTATTGGGCGAAATATTTTAACAATTCTGCTAGGAATGAAAACTCTTGAAGACATTATACAGCCGAAATTGACAAGATCAGGGAAAGAAATTCGAGTAATCGAAAGTTCCACTTATCGAGAAATTTTGTCATTTATTTTGGATTGCATATTTACACATTCATTCTAACTCGTCAAAACTTCGGATATTTCGAAGCTCTTCTGTGCTTAAAATAGAATAAATATAAAATCTACGCAGTATTTCTTCATTTTTCGAGCAAAATTTTGGATATAGCTTTTTAATTTGACAAATCGTTAAAATAAATAAACAAAAATTTCTTCCACCAATTAATGAACACCTTTTCAATAAACTGACCCAATTTCTTCGTTTTTAAAACTGGTAATCATATTTCTAATGTACTTTAACATAAACAATACGAATACAGCACCAAGCTCAGCTGTGACATTTAATATAAGTTGGCTAACAGTTGAACTTATGCTGAAGATACTAAAGAAACAACAATCAGCGTAATTCGCATTTATGCGGCTTACGCTGAGTTATGCAATTCACGTTATGCAATGATTCTTGTTGCTTAGTATCTTCAACTTTTGTTCTTTCGCGTGTTATTTTAGTTAAGGTTATCATGAATCTTTCCTGTATGCCTCGTTTCGTCACATACTTGCTCAGAGGATTATACAGATCTTATGGCAAGTGATGTAGGTTAAAATGAAGAAAGAACCATAACCAGCATGAGCTGTAATAGAAACTTAGCTGTTGCCGAGTCCGCCGCTGCCTGTTTGTAGAAAGAAAGTCGCTGATAAAAATAGATTTGAAAGCTTAATATCGGCATGGCTGGTAAATGTTTATATTAGTTGAGCTTTGTATGTCCCACCAGTTAGTATGGCAATTTCAAAAACGCAGATATACTGGGAGTGTAATGCAACAAATGTGAACTCTACTGAACGGTGAAAATGGAAGGAATCTCCAATTAACTAAATAACTAGACGGCATTCTGCCATAGCTAAGGGCAGTAAAAAGAAATACCATGAACTTGAAAAATGCAAAATATATTTTTTTTTCCCAAGGTACTAGTATATCAGCACACTAGATGTTTTTTCTAGTACTTGTTTGAAGTTGTCTCTCCAATGTAAATTCTACATAACAGCATACTGTTACGAATTTTGTACATAGATAGATGATTTTAGTGCAATTATATGAGAAATTTTTCTATTTTTCAGTATATAGTAACACCAAAATCTAGAGAGAGACGATGCTGTGCAGCAAAAATAAGATTACAGGGGCAAGTCTATTTAACATTGAGTAAACAGTTATCTTGTTACTTTAGCGAGATATCGCCAAGATGGATTAAAGTTTCCAATTTTGGCGACATTTTAGTTCGGTCGCTGCATCACTTTAATAGGCATTGTATTTAAAGAACTTTAATTGATTTCATATGTAGCGGCAACCGTATCCGGCCCTCATATATCTTCCAGTAGTTTCGAGAAGTAATAGAAATTTTTCGGCGGCCCGGGGGGGGGACTATATAAGACTGAAGAGAGCATCTGCTCTTAGTTGTAGTAGTTAGCTGAGAGCGACTTTGGAAGGCTTCGCCTTTTAGATGAGCTTTGCATTTTGTTGTGTTTAACATTCCGAATAGTTCGAAGTGTAACTACTAATTGTGCTTTGTGGTACTCTGAAGGAACTGTACCAACAATTTTGTGGAAAGTTCCAGAACTTTGAAGTGCTTCTTTTGATAAAAAAATAAATAAATAAATAAATTTTATTAACCTATCATCAGATCTGCGTGCATGCAATATATTACAAACCTGTAGGCATGCAACAAGATGTACAACCGATTTTTTTTAAGTTCCCTAGTTTATGAGTATTTCATAGTCTATCATAATATTATACCGCTCGCTAGTACTTGATGCACCAGTATTTTGGTATTCCAAAATATTTTTAGGTGCTTATGCTATGAATTGTATTATATATTGTAATTATATTTTCTTTTATATATGTAATAGTTTATTACCATGTACCTATTTTCAAATGCATGCAAAAGTATGTTTGCAGCAATGTAGTATTTCGATAACCCACAAGAAAACAACTTTGTTTTTAAAACAAAACCAAAAGAATAGCACATGCATTGCCCCTTCAATAATCTTGACTGCTTTAGCAGCACTACTGACTTTACCCCTTTCCTTTTCCTTTGCTATAAAGACAACTCCTTGCATTCGGGGGCCCACCAGCGGCCAAGCGGTAAAATCCCTGAACACTGGTAGTTCGGTCCGAGGTTCGAATCCCGCGAACGGGCTGGCTGCATGGGCGTTTTCGTGGTTTTCCCCATGTGTAACTTGTATACGAGCCAGTTCCCCTTAGAACGTCCTCCACGAAGGCATCCCTTCCCTTAGGCAGATAGCCCTAGTGTGCTTTGCCGTATTCTCAATACACCAATACACCTTGCATTCGAACTCCCGAATAAAATTAGAATCACTGACAGGTTTTATACAGTCGGATAAACACTCTCGAAGTTTACCACCTGCTTTGTCTGTGGAGTAAAGTAAAGCAAATTTACTGTAAGTTTCAGCAATCTGTTGGGTCAAAAGGACCTTAATTTTTAGTCGAAAGGGATTTGAGTCCGGAAGGACTATTACTTTCGTTTTGGCATTTTGCGCCGGACTCCTATAAATGTCGGTTCACTTTTCAAACTGTTGCCACGAAATGTTAGAGTCCTGCATTATATTTGAAGAAATTAAATAATGAAAAATCTGCATAAATGTATGTATATTTCTCGCATTGTGATAAAACAACAATATCTAGAGCCATCCAATTTTGAATGACATAATCCTACTGCGAATATGGGCATCTGAAATCTCAAATTTGAAATTTGGAATTTGTTTTATTATCGATTTCATATTTTGTAAAACTTTAACGAATTTTTGAGTAACAAATTCAACGATTTAAGAGCGAGCAATGGCAACACTCTACGTGGAAAAAAAAAAAAAAAAAAAAAAACCTTTTTGTCCCCAGCGCGTCGAACTGTGTATCGGAGATTCTAAAGATAAGATATGCTCATTTTAAAATTATTTTGCGACATTGTTATTGAAATAAATTTTATGGTTTAAATGATGATATTTAATAAATAAAGGTAACACATAAAACGTTAAAAAACGCCCCTTTGGACGTAATTTAAAATCTGAAACTTTTTTTTGTGTGTGTGGTGGGGGCTGTATTATTTTAAGTTAAACTCAGCGCTCAAGAGGAAGTGAATTTTATTTTAAGTTAACTTTTACATTTTGTGTTGTATTTTCTACTCACAACCGGTATTTAGCAAAAGCGATAGCTTGCCGGCACATATCGGTAACTTCTAAGAGTGAGTAGAGCAGAAGCAGTTTAATTAAGTAGTTTATGTCGCCCTTAGATATTATAAAGCTACTAAAGTATGAGGAGGTGGATTCAGATTGTTTTGGATGACTTTTTAAGGTTTTCGAGTTACTATAAAAAGTACTTTTCATCTAAATTAAGAGTTCACTAAAGTAGCAAAGAGATCGAATGACATCCTCGCTGACTGAAAAATACAATTCATTTGAGACAGCACACGTGTATGCCACAAAAAAATTCTTGTATAAAATGATGAGAAATTCGTAGAAGCTTATGGTTTGAATAAGTGGATTTTAAAATTCTGTAGTTCATATACTCTTTAAGCTACCTGTGTAGGCTTTCCATAACTCGATATTTAAGAAATCAACTAAGAAGAGACGCAAATATTAGCAATAACTCTCAGAAAAATATATCCCTAATAGAAAGTACAGCTACAATAGTTAATACAAAATTGATTAACATTATTAAATAAATACATTAAGATTACTTTAGTACGTAACTCTAATATTTATTACAGGAAGGGTTTACAGATTGAATTATTCTTGTAATAGTGTAATATATTACAATTATAATAGTAGAATAAAAATATCAAAACATGCATCCTTCCCGATAAAATATTAATTCATTAGTGCGATATATCTGCATAGGAATTAGAGTAACATCAGAAGAAACAGAAAAAGAATTCGCATTTATCTTAGAGTAATTAATTAATGAAGCTGTCTTTTTTTAATACAGCAAAATAAAAATTTAAAAAATTCTAATATGCAATACTAAAATTATTAGCAATTATATTATCAACATACAGAATCTTCCATGATGTTTTCGCTATAACAACAGTAAAATTTAGAGCTAAAAAAGACATTTTTAGAAATTTCACCTTTATTCTAAAGTTGTCTTTTATTTTAACAGCGAATCTGAAGTAAGAGAAACACCGTATCACTTGAATACTTTCACTTTATTTTTTACTAATATTGTGACATTCATTCGCAAGTTTTACTAACTATTAGATTTTTAGTTAAACACTATTCTGTCTTTTCCGGCTTAGGTCACGATTTTCGCTCAGACCAAAATGTTATGCAAATTTAGAGGGATGGGGAATAGTTTACAAACATGAATTTAACCTTGACTGGAGACTATTTGTACATTAAAAACTTGCTTCTACCGATTCCGTGAAAGGCTAAATCATAGCTCTAGCTATGCCGCTGCTAAATGCTTTATGAACTTAGTGTAGACCAGCGGTTCTCAACCTTTTGACTAACTTGTACCGCCTAAACAAAAACTGAAAAACCTTAGTCCCACCACTACATTTTACAATGATTATTTTTCAAATGCTCAATAGAAATATTTAAAAAAATATATATTTTGCCATTTGCACAACGTATTGACTACTTGTGTTAAATATGCACGCATAAAAAATGTTAAGATTAAAAGTTGGTTACCATTTTAATTATCAAAATTTAAGTTATAATACTTAAATTCTAAAATTTAGTATGAAATTTGTGCCTCTTTAATAGATCAATTTCTTTATGTCTGGCCTTATTTCACTTAACTTTAACCGTAAATTAAGATCCACTTTTAATTTTGTTCCGTATTTATTTTTCAAATATAACACGGAAGAAAATCCTTGTTCACACAAATACGTTATGCAAAAAGGCAATAAAAATTTAATAGCTTTATTTGAAATGCCTTTAAATTATTTTTTCCGTTCAGTCAAAAGTTAACCAGTGTGTCATTTTTGAAATCGTCACCTCAAGTTCGATCACAGGGAATTTCTATCGACTGTTTTTATTCTTCACGTGATTTTTGAACTTAATAGTTAAAAATACTTTGTTTCTTTGCGTACCACCTATTTTTCTCTTGTGTACCACCGGTTGAGAACCGCTGGTGTAGACGACAATATATTTTGGTTTGAACTTAGAACCTTGTTTGTTATAAACTAAAATCTGAGCTACCAGGGCAGGTTGCTTCATCATGTAACATTTTTAATATGAGAGCACATCGCTTACGTGGGTGTTAAAATTTCCGTTATAACCCATAAGGAGTGGCCATATAAATATGAGTCTTATTGCAATTTCATTTTGCGTATTGTATAATTAAGTAGTAGCTAAAGGCAATACGTCGCCAGTAGTATAAGGTAACTGTGCCTTCTAGCGGTTAGTTTATATTCAGTTTTAACTTCTTTGTGTGTTTTATAGTGACGAGACATTTACAGAAGCTGAAAAATAATAAAATATTTTGGAATAGAAAGAAATGTTTGGTTTAGATTAACGCGAATTTTAAGTCTTTTCATTAATATCCTCATTTTGGAAACATAAATGATTAATTCTTGTCACTCTTGCTCTTTATTAAAGAGGCAAATAGCCCTTGTGGACTTTCCCTTGCTCAAATACCCGAATTGTGCGCAAAAGCTTGAGTCTGCGGTGCACGAGCCTGGAGACTTTTTGTGATGCAATGGTATATGAATATATTTTCGGACAGAGAAGTTTTTTTTCCGGATTATAATGTTGAACTGATTTTACTAATCCTAGACTGAAAAGCAAAGCAGACACAGTGATCTTTAACGTAATCTAAAAAGCATTCAGCTTGAGAGAAGAATAACACAGTATAAAAAAATAAAATAGAATCAGGGACTTTTAAGAATAAATCGCAGACTTTTTTTTTAATCTAAATTTATTTTAAGAATATTCGAGGGAACTACTTTTTCATCCTACGGAGGACAAAAGGAATATACATCATCATAGCCAAAGAATGATAAAACAGCCCATAAGATATTTTTTCTAAGAATAAAGAAAGATTTTGCCGGCTTTATTCAGATATGCCATAATTTTGTAAATTATGTAAATGAAAAAAATTGAAGAAATGAAAAAAAAAAAAAAGATATTTACTCAATACAGATTTTTCTGAAAATAGAAGGAACAAGAATGCAATGCTTAGTGATAATTTTCTGATTAATATTTACACCGCAATCATATATGTAGTAAAAATTAGTTTTGATACTCGATACATAAAAACAGCGATGTTTATAGTTATTTTTGTTGTTTAAATCCGAGTAACATTCATAAAGTTTAGGTCGTGGTAATAAAATCCCGTCCGATGCATTTGAGAATATAAAAAATCTTAGAAATATGAAATGTTAATATTACGGACAGAACTAATAGGGTTCACCGCTAATGGACAGTTTTAGCTGAAACACTGACATTTGAATGTCAAGGAAAATATGAATATTCAGAACCTTATTTAGATATTAATTCAAAGTCAAGAGAGAAAGAGAAAAATATGGTAAAAAAGAGGTGGAAATTGTAAAAAACTGCAAAACTGCTTATTTTTTACAATGAAGTACTGCAAAATTTAATTTTCTAATATATTTCTAGCAAACATTTCCTTTAAGCCCCATCATTTAATCGGGTACCTTGCAAAAGATCATTTTGAAAATCAGTTCCAGAATGCAGATTCATTTCAGCTGCGTCACAAAAAAAAGTCATTTTCAAAACTAAAATATACTTTAAATATGTAGGGTTGCTGTTGATCTGGAAGCTGGAGATCCTGCGAAGTCCTGCGGAGACTACTACACAAGTTAACGAGTTATCGTGACATGTGAAATATTACATATTATTGAGAATGTTTAAATAACGTTTTTATTTAATCTGGAACTTAACGTAAAAGGCACTACTCGTGCTACAGATAAACCACTTTTGATGGCCATGTAAATTTAGCAGTAACTGTCAAATAAATTTAAAAGTTGATAAAACAGTCTAAGACTACACATTCAATAAACTAAATTATAAGTTGTTTCAATATTTTGCAGGCGCGGGAATTTTAAACATTGGCAAGCAGAGAATGTAAGAGGCTGAAATAATCACTTTTAAATAGAGTTGGCCAGAAATTCAAACAGCTCGACACGAGTGCCAGAAACTCTATGTCTAAGATTTAAAACCCTCAGTTATAAGGTAATTTCTCTCTCCTTTTCGCATGCCTTCGTGGTGTAAAGCTTAGCGCACTCGGTGCGTATTCGAGAGGTCCAGGCTCGAGTACCTGCGAGTGCATTGCTCATTTTTCACGTCTCCAGCTTAAAAATAGCCTAATGACTTCACAGTGGCACCCGAACTAAAAGGTGGTGGATGATAATTCTTCACCACCAGGATTTGGCGACTGGGTCCGATAATCCACAGTTGTCCTTTTCTTCATGCCTTCGTGGTGTGACGGTTATCACACTCGGCGCATATTCAATAGGTCCAGGTTCGAGTCACGGCGAGGGCATTGCTCATTTTTCACGTCTCCGACATCAAAATAACCAATGACTCTACACAGTTTATATACTCTCAAAGCTAATTTACATTCTGATTAGGAGTAAAGTTATAGAAAAGATCAAAATCATAATAACTGGTTAATTAACACTAAGTACGCCGCTAAAAATAAACTTCGCAATAATTTAAGTCTGCATCGTTCGCAAGCATTTATGCTTATGTTGCCAGATAGGGATAATTGATAAGAACAGAAACTGGCAATTCTCAATGTAATGAATAGAAACAGAATTTATTAAACTTTATATTATTACTACTATAATAATTTTCGTACTTATTACTCTTATATTTACAAGGTTTATTTTCATATCTGCATTTTGCTCATATGATACAAGAATCATAAAAGTGTGAAAGTTATGGAATTTTAAAAGCTGTGGGCCTCCATTCTGTTTTTATTCTGGCCCTAATTTTCTTCAAAATCCAACTCTGGTACACAGATTACTTCTTAAGTGATTATAAGAAAGGACTTTTTTTAAATTATGCAGAAATTTTAGAATATTTAAGTTTTAATTTAAATACCTTCCATAATTTATATTTCAAGGAAGTTTTAAATATACGGTTGTCTATAATTATCAATACATATTCTACATTCTGAAAGCTTCAAATATAACTGAGTCTTTAGCACATACAATATGACTTATAGCGTATGATACAAGTAATAGTTTATAATAGTATTTAATTTCACTTCTATATTATAATAGTATTTAATATATATATAATACTGTATATATTAATACAATACTGTATGATAGTAATATTTAATGTATGATAATAGCATTTTAATAGTCTTTAATTCTATATAATAATAGTATTTAACTTCACTACCGTATTACAAACTTTTAGCTCAAGGTAATGCTGTCTCCGATGAATCTTCGCCTTCAAATGAATGAAAAGTAAAATGACATAAATATGCTCAAAATTCAGTTTTAATAAATGGACTGTGGAGAAATTTCATTTCAACAGCAACAGTTTGCAATTTCAGTAGCACTTCACATTTCAGAGAAATGCTTGTTTACGTCTTTCATCCTAACAAGCAGGACTCAGTTATACTTACTAGCTTCTTAACTTCACAAATGAAGACAATCGAAAAGATAGATAAGAGCAAACAGTTATTAATTACACTTGGCTTATTCTTTTTTACCTTATATGAAGTTAACTTGCACTGCGCAGAGGAAGAATGGAGTTTCTTAGAAATGACAAAAATACTGTTACTCAAATGTTAATATTTAATTACACTCATAAATACATTAAATATCTTTTTCAAAGTAAAAAAAAAAACTTTATTTAAGAAAATATTCCTCTGAATTCTTTAGTTACCTATAGAGTGCCTTATTATACAGAAGTATTCTGTCAAATTATAATTGACGTTTTGGATTCTGCCGGGTAGCCCAAGACAAACCGTACTCAAAGCAAGTGAAATCCTTGGTTTATCTTGAGCCATCTTGTAGCTAGCTACACATTTAAAATCCATTCGATTCTCACTTTTACCTAAGCTACACTCTATAGATTCTCCTCCAGTTTTCTCTCTCTCTAACTTAAGCAAACTGAAAGTAAATTCGTTTAACAATAAAATAAGCATGTATTTCAATTCTAATGGCTTGTTGCTTTTCAGAGAATAATACAAAATTAATTATTGCAAGTTTGCAAAGCCATAGTGAATTAAGAAGCTTTGTCGCTTCCATTAAATTAATTGACGAGAAAGTGTCAGAGGCTCCAGTCACCAAAATGTAAAATTAATGCTAACGTTAGGTGTAAATACTTACTCTTCTAGGAATTATTTTCAAATTACCTCCTCCTTTTGCCAGTCAGAAGCAGGGTGGAAATGCCGGATTAAGCTCAAACCCAGAGTCTAGGTAAAGTCTAGATGAAATACTCTAGTCTAAATGAATAGAAGTAGTGTAGATAAATTCTTAACTCTCAAAATCAGACTACAGATGCGAAACCTTACATGTTTAATTAGTGAAATTTACATCTTCTAGGATAGTTGAGATGACGCAGTAGAAATTATGCTACAAAAATAACATAAATAAAACTGGTTAAAAATTAAATTCCGCTAAAGAACTCAAAACTTTCTTAAAGAGTTGTGGCGAAGTAGTGTTGTCAGGTCGTTCAGCGTGCCAGCTTATCTAAGCTCATTATATTTTGCATATAGAAACCACTGGAACGCATTAACTTGATTTTGAATTATTGTATTTCTTATAAATTAAGTAATCAATCTAGACTTTGTTTATTTTCAAATATCTTATTTTAAATACGCAAACTGCAAAACTACGCTTTTTATAAGTTTTTAGAAATTAAAAATTTACTAGGAAATTTTAAAATCCTTAACATATTGGTTTGAAATTTTCTAATGACATCCAATAGTTTCAAGAACAAAATCGAATAGCTCAAACATCAAGCACGCTATTTAAATACTTCTGACTATTATTGAGCTGAATCAATTATAATTAATGGAACTACTTTTTCCCAGCTTTTCCTCAGTTAATTTTGCAATAACAATTATGTTTTTGGTATTTTCAGCTTCCTAGAAGCTTTTAAATGTGCCATGTGTGGGAAGGTTTTTTTTTTTTTTTTTTTTTTTTTTTTCGTGAACTCAAATCAACTTCATGCAGGTACGAAAGAATTTGTTACACGTAGCTCAGCGTCAAGAAAAAAGCAAAGCAAAATATAAAAAAACATAAAAGAATTACAATTATATGCTAATCCGAAAAAAACTCTGTTATTTTCAAAAATCTGCGCTTTTATAACACCCCAACTGCTTAGCAACTTCTCTACCGATAGGCTGTAAAAATAGTAATGTCTTTAAAAAATTTACTTGCTTGCAGTTGCAATAAAAAAATTCACTTTGTTACGAGATTGTAGTCCTTGTACATACTTTAGTTCGCTTAGCATGGCACTGAAAATCGCAAGTTACTGCTACGCTTTCAGTGGGTTGCCCAAATCTAATCTGCAACTGTAGGATGTCAGCCGGGACGGATACCGCCTCTCCCATTAGCGACGCCACAGTTGTTTAGTATCAATTTTTTCCTGCTTTTGATCACTGTTTCTCAATCAGGAGACATTTTTTTTTGAGTATCTCGAAAGGTTTGAAGTAATCTTTTGCTTTATTTACCTGTAAATACAATTTTATAATTACCAATTAATTGGAAATAATTACCAAACATCGATTGTTTTACCAACTTAGGTATCCTCCCCTCTATAGCTTTTCATCGCCAGGTTCTAAAAATTTCAGAGAACCAGATTTCTTAAATTTTAAAATGGATTCGCCACTTAATGATTATTTTCGTCTTACTAGCAAAGACAAATCCACGCAAACGAAGTGCGAAGGTCACGCCAAACCTTTCTTTTCTAACTGTTGAACTTTATCCCAGCTTGATCCACGGGCTGGCCTATCACAGCGAAGCAAATACGAACTGACATTCAATCTACTATTTCGCTGAGTCACGTGCACGTTTACCTTGTCTAATTATTTATGGATTATTTGGGCCTAAGGAGTAGCAGAGACAACAAAAATAACAAGGGTTATCCAGGTTATAGGAAATAAAATAAATGAAGATATCTTATTAGGTACTGTAATGTTATTGTTGCTATGTATTCTTACTAGAATGCAGGTGTCTTTTAAGGAAATAATATTATGACAGTTATTTGTAGTTTACCTATGACTATTTTTCGTTTGTTACGTTCTTACTGTAACCGCGTTCTTCGGAATTTATTCGCATAATTTTCCCTTTTATTTTTCAGACGATAAAATTAGTTAAAAAAAGGCGAAAAAATACGATACATATCTTATTTTTACTTTATTATAAACTTTTATACTTTATTATAAACTATTCCCTCTAAGATTGAGATAAATTGCAAATATATGCGTACGTGTCGGAAAGAATCACAACTATATGCATGTGGGTCACGAGGCTAAAATAAACATTTGGGAAATGCAGATCCAATCAATTGGAGCCCTCCCGCTGCGTGATCGTTTTCAAATATTCACCAAATTTACCATTCACAGAAGCCAAGTTTCCCTAAGATGTCCTCTGTGAAGAGTTTTGAAGCAAGACTAATAGCCTGAATTGCTTTACAATAGCTGACTTACCAGCCTGTGATCACGATTTAAAATACTACATAAACATTGACTATTTTTATACCAATGAAACGGAAACAAAGAATCTGTAAAAATTCTCTAAAACTATTATTTATTTCGCCAACTTAAATAATTTAATGCTGTGCGTTGTGCAATGAAGCCCTGATTCGTGATTTTGCTTAATTACCAATTCATTTGATAAAAAATGTTGGTATTTATTTTGCGCATGCCCTTGCATACACAGCTAATTAGCAACTGAAAGTCCTCGGTTCACTTTTCGGCGAATATTTCACGTTTCCCGCTCTGAGAAACCTAATAGTCTCTAAAATGTGACCAGATAAGTGGGAAGTTCCAAAATTCCACTTAATTTCTCGAAAATAATTTAAACAATCAATCGGTTTATTTTATTTTTCTGAAATTTGACACATAAGGCAACATAACTGATTACAAGAAAAAGGAAACATAATTGCCACCTCTGCAGATGCTTTCTTCAGAAGATGGATCCATTGCTGACAATATTTAAAACCAAGATGATCTTGTTCATTGAAGTCTCGAGAATCAGGCTGTTTCAAAATGCACGTTGATTTGGTAGCCGCTGATATATGGCTTTGCCTAAAAATCGGTGTTTCTGTATTAGGGGAAAAGCTATGAGGACTAAGCTGATGGTGAATAATCTAACTTTTGAAAGAAAAGAGTTATAAGAAGCCTAAATTATTCCTGATAAATTTAAGGGAATTTTCAGGTTTAAACATATACGTTTCTGCTTTATGTACAGAAACATAAGTAAATATACTTGTAAGAGTACGGGAAAGACGTTACAAACGAGTCCTGTGATTGTAAAAGGAAGGCATGGACTGTTGCAAGTTGTAGTGTTTTAAAATGCCAAACTTCCTTTTATGATTTAGAAATCCTACCAGCAAATATAAGAGGAGAGGGGCCTAAGATGTTACTAGTGTTTCTTGTGTTTGCAAGAGTACGGATATGACTTCTGTGCTGTTGTTAAAAGGCACAATGTTTGAAAAAGCTAAATTTCCTTCCATTGTTTCAAATTCCGAATCTCTTCCGTTTCTTTTTCTTTTACTGAAGTTTGATGTAACTTCATGTGTTCTCAGTTGACAAATATGTTACACAACTTTTCTTTCAAAAGAGTAGAGTTCTGAATTTTATTGCGAACTTTATGAATTAACTACTAGCCCAATAGAAATTATTAAAAAGAAAAAGCAAACAACGCAGTTCAAAATGAACAAAATTATGGGAAAAAATTAAATCTTAGACATATGCATGCATAGTACATAATTAGTTCTTTATGATTTTATATAGAAAAAAAATTGATCCCACCAGCGGCTTGCGGTCACTAGTAGCTGAACACTAGTAGCTCGATCCTGAGTTTGAATTCTGGCGAGCGAGCTGGCTGCAGCGATGTTTTCGTGGTTTTCCTTGTACATAACGTATATACGAGATAGTTTCTCCTAGGAAGTCCTCCATAAAGGCATCTCTTCACTTAGGCAGCTAGCTCTCTAGTACTTTGGAATAATTAAGTAAACCAAGTCACAGAAAATAAAGTTTGAAGATTAATTGTAAATAAAAATATCATCACTTTGTTGTATTTCCTAGTTTGACATTGTGACAATCGAGTTATTTCTGATAATCGAGTTAACTGATATGTTGTATTAGGTTAATTAGATAATGATTAGAACAAGTAGTTATTGACAACCAACTATGTTCTTAATAAAATAGGCATTAAAAAGTGTTAATAATTTTCATTACAAATTAATGCTTGTTGTATGTAGAATAAGAAAATCATACGACATAGTGCAGAATGAATAAGTTGTTGAATACGATCTGTAGTGTAATTCGATAAGAGACTCTCTGAACATTGTATAAATTATTCTTCAGAGTAGTTTGCCAATAGATTTGAGTTTAGTGTTAAAATATTTAGTTATAAGGTATTTTCTTTTTCGTTTGATGTAATTGGAAGCATACTCGACACGTTTTCGAGAGTTCAAAGGTTCGAGTCCCGCAATGCACACATTTTCACATTTTCTGCTTCAAAATAACTCAATGACTCAACAATATTATGATTAAACTCTGTCTATAATTTCGTTAGTTTAGAGTTATCAGATTATTGACTGCATCGCGTGACAAATTGCAGTCTATGTATTGGTCTTTGACTTTTCCATGAAACCATCCACACTAGTAACGCCACTGCAAAGAAAACCCAAAATACTGTAGAACTACTTTAAGGGGAATACTATATTTCTAAATGTAGCATTTAGTATATTGTAGATTGAATCTGCAAACAATTATATAAAAACAATTACTCTCAAAATGGGGCAAGCATACCCTTTATGATAGCAGTAAACCTTTTGGAAGTATGTCGTATCTGTTTGAAGTCGCTAAATCTAGTAGAACAGGTACAAAGTATTTAACACTTCTATTCATTAATTTCTGAGATGACTTTTTTTCAGCTTCAAATAAATTATAAAAATTAAGTATGGGAAGACCACTTGTAAGTCAAGTGGTCTTCCCATACTTATATATGGTTATTGAAGACCACTTGTAAGTCATCCTTAACTAGATTATCCAAACCATTAAAGGAATACGCAAGGGTAGGCAGCTACTTCATTGATTATCAAAATAAATTTTTACAATTTCATAACATTTCTTAAATTATTTACGCCACTTTTATGCTTAATCGGTATGTATAGTTTATGAATATAAATTTGTGTATATGCGTAAATGTAATTTTGTTATATTATATACATAATTTTACCTACCTATCTATGCAGGTTGCATAGCAGTCACATAACACGTTTCCAGAGGAAATATTTAAATTGTTTCGGAGCCATTGACTTACAACAACAGGTAACAAAACAGAAATTCCTGAAAATCAGGTCACAATAAAATTAGAAGGAAAAGTGCTCCATTATTATGTTACATTCCCATTTGAAAGGAGCCATAAGCCGATATTTCTGCAGTGTAAACAATTGGATTCATCAAAAAATCATTCAGTCAGTACTTCGAATCGGGTAAGAAATATCTGCTCGTAAGTCGTAATATCTGCTTATAAGTTCTACATAAACTAAAACAAAACTCGATTATTCTTATAATTTTACTATCTCAATTTTGTTGAAACTTAAACGAGCCAAACATAGTACAAATAATTCGCTTCTGCTTTTGTATAAAATTATCTGCTCCGTCTAATAACATCAGTTCATTGTCGTTAAAATAATATTTAATTTAAAAATAGCAATAAATTTTATTTTTGTTGCCAACAATATTAAGAAAAGAATTTATTAGTTATAGGGTACATGATACATGGCGCTTTTTATTAATTAAACTTATAAGTAAAAATGTTAAGAGAGTAATTTATCTTCACAGTAAGTTCAATAATAAAAAGAAATACTAAATAATTTACTGCAAACAAGTCGTTTTACTCTCCGTTTTCTTGTTGCCATCAAAATTTGTTAAAATATTATTAAAACAATATAAATGTTCCCTCTCTCTCATTAATTAAAGTTAAAATTTAAGGCACTAAAGTTAAGGCACTAATTTAAGTTAACATTTAAGGCACTAATTTAAGGCATTAAATTAAAATTTAAGGCACTAAAAAAAGGCAGTCTTGTGACATGGGTATTGACAACGATTTCCTGTCTGACCAGATCAGAATTTTCTTTGCAAGATGAAAACTAAAACACCCATTTCAGATAGTGCTAGTTTTTTCACCAATCATTTGACAAGTTGTATCAGCTTATTTTTTCCTTTAGGTTACTGACGACATATAAAATATTTTAAAAAATATTTAGAAATTACTAGACATAATTTAAGTTTCTACACAGTTTAGTGAAAAACAGTGCTTCAGAAATAAGCAATTATTTATAAAATACCTTTAATATTCCATAATACAATACATTAATAAACAGAGCTTTCCGCATTAAGAAAGAATTGTTGAAAACGCACAAATTTAGTGAATAATAGTTAAAATAGAAAATATATTTATGGAAACAGAAAATCAAAGGATAATAAGTTCTCTAAATTATTTTTAATAGCAAATTTTAAGTTGAATTGAAATTGGAAGTACCTTTCAGATGATCCTGCTAATAGTTTACGGTAAACGTCTGTGCTAAAAATTAATTTATTAAATTGAGATTAATAAAGTACTCGTATGAAAAGTGGTATATTAATACGTTGACTTCGAATAAAAAGGCGAAAAAATGAATCAACATTTTATATAAAGGAATGATCAAAATGTATTACGACATACGCAGAGTAACTGCGTACTTTTCTAAATAAAATTAATATTTTGTATTGTATTTTTTCGTAACTGACATATAATAGTTACTAACAGAAATTCATTATCAGTAATTATAAAGTAATAGAAGAAATAACAAATAAATACGTCACTTGCATTATAATTAAAAATGCAACTGCATATCGTTCCGTATCACCAAATACTAAAAATTAATTAAGCTAATATGCGCAAGATGCTTCAGTTTCCTATTTAACATCAATGAGTAATTAAAAAAATATTATTCCTCTATGTATTTTAACTTCATAAGATTTTTTTTACACAATATTTAACAAACTAATGTTAATAATAACAAATAAGCTATAAGTAGTATTTCTAAGAGATTTGATCCAAGTGGATTAAATAGGTCTTATTATTTAAGACCAAAGTACACACGCATACTTGCCATTTTATTTTGACAAGAACTTCCCTAAAATTAATGATTGGATAGCTTTTAATTCTACTATTAGTAACTTTGTTTCTCAAGTCTCTCAACTGTCAATAGCCTGAGACGAATAATAGTTACCAGGTATTATCCCTTGTGGCTATATTCATCATTCATTCATTATTTTGTAATAAACTACTAAGCAGAATGTAGAAAGAGTTACTCACTCGTGCTGTTGTCAAGGTTTTTCAAGCTGGATAATAAGGCAACGACAAAAAGCTTCATGGGGGAACTGTAAAACCGACTTTGGTGTGTATTCAATGACGCCGCCATTCACGTTTACTGTCCAGCTAACTTTTCTGCATCTTCCACCTGCGCATCGCTTTGCTTTTGTGCGATTATGGCACGTTTACCATTTTGGCGAATGCATCACTTTTCATTCAATTTCCTCTCTATAGTCAGAATTCTGGATCAGGTGTACGACGACAAATAGAATAATTTCTCTTTAAGAAAAAGCTTCTAAATACGCCCAAAAATAATATTTGCTTTCGCATCACACTTAATCGCTTTTCTTAGAGCATGAAAATCTGAAGGTTAGTAGTTATGATGCATGTTGTAGGATTGCTTTGTGTTTGCAGGAAAAGGTAGAACATCCCTTTCAGTTTCTCTTCAGTTTTAGCTGAATCATGGTGAAGCTGCTTTCGTTTCGACTCCAGATTTATTCGCTGATTGCGGCATAAGTAGAAGGCTTCCTAATTGGCATTCTGTGTGTCACAAGCATGAAAATGACATAACACTCATCTTCTCTCAATTAACTAACTGCACTGTAAGTATACGACTAACGTACTTTCCATAGTGTATATCGAGTCACCATATTAGTCAACATCAATCGGTCAACTCATTAAGATACATTTTAGGAACATTGATCCTAAAAAGTTGATTCTAAAATAAAAGCGACATTCACTCAATAAATTTTTTATTACTCTTCTCGTTTTAAACAGAAGTCAATAAAGTGCCAAACGGCGGCCATTAAAATTGAAATTACATAACTAGATTTAATTATAGCAAAGCATATTAAAACTACTTACCTTTCAGGAGGGATATCTTCTTACATGATTCTCTAAGGGTATCCAATCCAGGGGTCTCACACCTCTTTACACCTACCACCAAGCCTCACGAAAGCACTTTCAGGTCGTCAGTCTTTTATATGCCCCCTTGCCTCACAGACAATATACACTTCCATTTCAACTTACATAAATAGACACGCTTTCTCGAGGGTTCAAATCTGTGCCCAGCAATACGGCAGCTAGCATCTCTCACAATTATACCGATCAGAGTGGGATGCACTTATACACGCGTCCGGTGCAGTCTCTGATAGTGAAACTCGAGAAGAACTGCTAGTAAGGCTGAGAAATACTAGCATTTCTCAGCCTTAACAACTCATACATCAGAAAGCGCATAGAGTTACTGAATTTAATCTAAAAATTACATCAAAATGTCACATTGGGAAGATCACCTCTGAAAGTGGTCAATATTTCATAATATAAGCCTTCAGTGAATATCAGCTCTCCAAAGCAAACACCTCTACAGAGGACCTGAGCCGTCTGGAACGCGTGCAGATACCTTAGGAGGACTATACTTCATTCATATTCCGATAGAAAACTATATTCTGCCGAAGAAAGAATGCCTAAATTTCTACTTGACTATTTTCATCTGCAGTGAACAAACTCTCATAACGACTACCTCCCGTATAGATAGCGCATTTGAAAATTAACAGCATTTCTGAGCTGACTGACCGTTAAAATTGCTACAACACGAAGGTGGCATGCAGCAAATGTCAGCTTTGTATGAAAGTTACTACATACAGGGGTTTTAAATGATTATTATTCCAGCGCATCCTCAAAAAGCAAGTGTGAGTGATACCATCTACATTGTGCATAAATAGGAATGTTTGGTATAAATTGTGCATAAAGGGTTCTTTGTGTAAAAGTCGTGTTATGCATCGCGTAAGAATAAGAAACTCCTCCCAGCAAGTGCCGGAATTCGACTTAAGCAGGTCTGTGGCCTATAGAGATTGTGGTTTATCTTTCTGTTGACATTGTTGCTCGTATTGATCGGGATCCTATGACTATCAGGCGCATATACCATTAAACTGTCCAGAAGGTCCCTTCTGAAAGCCATCTTAGCGGTCCTGGGGCAGTGACGCCCGAGAGAACAGACATGTTGTCCTCTCGGCTTTACGGGAACGTACACTGAGACAGAGACTTTTGTCGTGTCGCATGGACAGTAAACGACGTCTACAGCACCGCGGACTGCCAATACGGCGACCATTTCTGCGGCTTCCCTTCAAGCTTCAGCAGAAACAAGCACGCATACAGTGGTACAACAAACGACAGCACTGGGCCAGGAGTGACACCTAGCCATCTTCTCAGATGAGTCCCGGTTCTGCTTACAGCATCCTGATGGATGTATCCGTGTGTTGAAATACTGAGGAGAACGATCGTTAGCAGCTTTCATTCGTCATCGCTACTCAAGTAGCACAGCAACGTCGTAACGACCTTGCAAACTCGTCGCGGATGTAGTTGCAAAATCGTTGCAATATGTCGTCTTTAAGACTCCCAGATGTCCGCGAACATCCACTGTTTCGCAACCGTTGCAAAGACGTCTTTATTACGTCTTTGTAGATGAGGTTTTTGTCGCATACACGTCGTTATTGCGTCTTTCGCAGGTGATATTTTGGTTGTGAAAGCATCGTATAACAGCGTCTTAAAGACGCCTAAATGTTCGCAAAATTCCACCTTTTTGCAACAGTTGTGAAAATGTCGTTATTATGTCCTTGTGTTGCATATTGATTTATGCAGAAAAATAAGCTTAATGATTAATATATTTTTCTTCTTTTTTAAATTTTCGTATTCCTTGTATTTTTCTAAAGTTTAAATATTTTATCATTTCCTGAATCTGAAGATAATACAATTTTTTCTTTTTAGACTAAATATGCATAATTAATAATAGCCTTAATTATTTTCAGTACTTTAAACTATATTTCTTAAATAACTTAAATTTTAAGTTACGATTATTTAAGATTTCATCATTTTTTTAAGTGAGAGTAATTATGAAAGTGGTTCTTATAAATATATAACATTAATAGTAGGTTTTAAGTAAATAAAACTCAATTAGACATAAATAAAAGTAAAGATATATATGTGGGTAAAAAAAGAGCGTTTCTCATAACAGCATTATCACATTTATTTCTGTTAAATCTCAGAGACATTGAAAATTGCCCCTGTCATGATAAATTAGGAAGCGGTTCTTAAGGTAATATAATTAGTATTTTACCTGAACTCAAGTATAAATAAATTTATTCGCGTTTCACAGTAAAAATTATAACCATTAACTTCTGTATCTCCAAGATATGCAAATGAAAGACAGCATAAAGTTGTTAATAAATGTGATCAAAAATATATCTAAATCTAATAACTTTCCATATTCATACCTAAAATGAAATAATAACCTAACAAACAACATACATGACAGCACTATTTAAGAAAAAACATGAACTAGTAGTGTTTGAAAGTATAAATAGCAGAAGGAAGGTAACAGAACTAAAACTTCCAATTAATAAAAAAATATTTATGTTTTTTAAATAGTAAGCAGTTAAAAGTGCAATAATTATGGATTGCAGTATTTACTAGTAATGATGATGATTCTTAACACCATTTCTTTCGATCATATGTATATTTACAAATTTTTAGTTTCTACATTTTAGAATAGTGCTAGATTACAATGATTATTTCATGCACTTTTTATAATCAATAACTTTCCTTATGTTACTGCAAATAAATAATTTAAATAATATAGTATACTAATATATAGTAATATATAGTAAGCTAAGTGCGTTAAAGTAAGCTCTTCGTTAAATAGCACACGATGAAACATTTTGTTTCTATTTATTATGAATTTCTTTGTTATCACAATCACATCAAAAGTACGCGAAGAAAATAGAATATACTTAAATTTAATAAAGAATAAAACCTGATTTCCAACATTCATTTATTGAGATAATCTAATAAACATACATATCGGGAATATTTAAAAAAAAAAAAAAAAACCCGAATTACACAGTGTTCGGAAGAATAGATACGAAACGAAAAGTAATAAAACTGCAATTTGCAATCAATAAATAATATTTAGTGTTTTTTTTAATATTACACAATTAAATATCACATAATTATAGATTACAATATTTCATAGAAATGCTAATGTTTCCTTAACACTAGTTTTTCGATCATACATTTCATACACTGTTTAAAATCATGAACCTTTTCTGCATACTATACCAAAGACAACATACTTATAAAATATGTGCATTATTATTAATTTTAATGTATTTCTTCTTACTATTGCATATATCTAATTCAACTTTATCAGTCATATTAAGTACTGGTACCAGTCCAATAATTTCTTTGTATTTTGAAAATAATGAGCATACCATAATAGCTTCAATTGTTGTTGCTTCTGTATTGAGTGCATTTTAAGCAAACCCAGAAAGTGGCTTGAAAACCCAGAAAGTTGTGTGTTATTTTTGGTTTTATATGAATTAATTCTGAAAACCAACTTTTCAGTATGAACACAATAATCGATTAATATGAATGATATTCGATATAGCACTTAGGACGTTATAACCGAAGCACAAAGCTAGTAAGTTTATCCAAATATTGCACCACTGGAACCACAGCGATTGGAGACAGACACTATTTCCACAGAGACACTATTTCACAAACACTATATTCCACAGACCACTATAGACCACAAAGACACTATTTCACGAACACTAGATTCACGATAGCAGATATTCACACACAAAATAAGCACAAATTCAGCATCTCACGATAATTTCACTCGCTGAAGGCAGTTGAAGTAAGTAGATACCGAACAATGAGAAGATTCAAAATGCGGTCTTTGATTGACAGTGCATTACATTTACTTTTAATATAAGCAATATTATTTATATCAGCCATTGCTTGATTCAATTTCAAACATGAAGGAAGTCTTTTCAAACGCCTTACAGATGGCATCTTTACCCAATTAATCAATACCCATTGAAAGAACTGCTAGAATCTGAATTAATTGCGCAGTTGTTCGAATTTGGCAGCTACCCAAACCGCGCAAATCTCGAGATGTTCGTTTATATAAGCATCCGGTAAATAATGTACAGGTCTGCTTCTCCTTCTGCCATATATTTTGGACAGCCGTGAATTAGTCCTTACTTCAAAAATAAGAAATAAAGTTGTAAGGATCTTAAGTTTTACTAACGTTTATTTTATTTTAAATCTTTACTATCACTTCTTATTTTCTACTTCCGGCCAGAATTATAAGCGTTAATGTTTTTATGCAAAGTTTGTCTGGCGAACGCCAAGTATTTAAGTTGTGGCTTTTTGCCAAGCGAGAGAGAGGAAGCAGTGAGTCGAAGCAGGCCGCTTACCTTAGAAGTTTTACTCAGTTGCTGTTGCCTTCCAGGCCAGAGGTTTTAATCCTCTTGATAAATTTTAAACGTATTGTAGTGTTCACAGTTCTCTGTACTACATACGGCTTCCTGTTAATATAAGTCCAATCTTCCACGTTTATTATTTTAAAGTTAAATTAGAGTTTAGTTCTATTTTTATATTTTTACGTTAGACCCCAAGTAGCGGGTCTGTGTATTCCGAAGTACGGAAGTTATTGTAAATAGAGAAAAATAAAGGATTTTGTATACCCTTCTTGTGTATCCTGTTTACTTCCCACAGTTTTGAACATAGCTTTAGTAAGCTCTCTGTTCCGAGTCAGGTCCTTGCATGTTCCCGCAGAAGGTTAGACGGAACATTGAACCTGATAAAGTCATATATCAGTAGTGAAATAATTGCTAACATGTGATTTGCATTGATTTCGGAAATATGATTTTTTAAAGTATATAAAATACATAACTTAATAACTTACTTTATAGATTAGTTTCATTTTTAAATATTTTGCTATAATATTTATAAAAAATATTTTAAGTATTAATTATTTTAACAAAATTTTAAACAATTATTTAGCACATATTTTAAAATTTACATTTCATTAGATGAATCTACCTTAGATTAATATATTTAGATGAAATAAAGTAATGAAATATTGCATTATATAAATGAAATGAAGTAATGAAACATTTGATGTAAATTTATTAAGTAAATCTTATGCGGACTTCAGATTCTTGAAAGGGCAAATTTAGTCTCAAATTAGAATTAAATTAGAATTAAATTAGAAATTCAAAATTAGAATGGAAAATTCTAAAAATAATGCTGATGAACTAAAAAAAGATGCTACAACGACCACGTCTTAAAGCGGTCATATCATGACGTTTCAGCGACGTCGACAAATTAACAAGATGCAAGGGCAAATATTTTGCGTCTTCGCAACGTTGTAAAGACGTTGTAAAAGTTACCACGACCACTTTGCAGCCTCTCGGACCAGTTTGCAACGTCATGTGCTATTTGGGTATATACAGGCTTCCTGGCGAGTTTGTATACCTCATATAAAGTCACCTCTTGTTCGCATAGCCTGTAATATGAACAGCCGCCATTGCATTTCGGATGTGTTAAAACCTATGGCTTTGCCCTATCTTCGAGGTCTGTGTCATGCCATCCTTGAACAAGATAGTGCACGACTCCATGTTGCCTGTGCTATCTTGGCCTTCCTCGGCACAGAGGAATGTTCGACTATTGCTTTGGCTAGTATGTTTCCCAGATCTCTCACCCATTAAGAATTTCTAGTCAACGGTTGTCAAGGAACTGGTACGCCACTACTCATCAGCCACTACAATTGATGAACTATGACAAATAGTTGAAGCCACATGAAATGAAGTACCGGTATCTCTCATCAAATCTCGGTTCGATTCGATTGCCCAGCCAGATTACATCCATTGTTGTTGTCAGAAGTGACAGTGTGTACACTGTGTACCTTCAACTACTTACAAATTTAATCATGTTTTCCTCCCATTATACTAGAAAAGTGCAATGAATAAGAGTCTGATATTCGCTTTTTTTCTTGATGTAGCATTTCTAATGGACAGCAGTGTATAATAAATATCGATTCTGAACTTCACATCTGTAAGGAGTAAGGAGATCAAAATTATGCAGAACTTTGGTTATCTTACATAGGTTTCGTTATTATTTCTTGAGAGGCCGGTTTCTAAAACGAAGTTGTAAATCTGACTTATTCTAGTTGCATTAACAAATACCATTCTTTAAAGGCTCTTTTTTATAACACAAATACGTTTCGTTAATAACCCAAAAATGTCAGATTTATAGAGAAACAATAGTTGATTTCAATTTGAAAGCATAATTTAGATACTGAACTGGAACTTTAATCATGGAACAAGAGAATGTGAAAAAAATATGAACAAAAATTAATAGTATATTTAAGTTCTTATACATTTGCTTTTATCTATTATAATGGGTCGAAGTTTTCTTTATTCGGTAACGATTTTCTTTAATTATCTTATCTTTTGCTATCATTAAGTACAAACCAAATTAATTTTGTTTTTGGTGACCATTTAGGGCCTTCAGTATTGGCTCCTATCTCAAAAAGTGCAATTCGCCTGTAGTGTGATGAATATTGTTCAAATGACAATGTTTAGTAGTTCACATAATTCTAATCCCAGTATAGTAATACTTGCTTACGTGTTTCGACATTAATTGTAACTACACCACCTAGACCCCTCTGGAAAATCACCTTATTTGACGAAAGGCAGGATCCAGCCAAAAGCTACCTTGAAAATGGTTCGTTTAGTCGCACTTGCTGAAGTCCAGTGTCCCACACCCAAGTTCCTCTTTAAGCCGCGATTAGCACGCAGTAATTACGTGCTGTGTTCCGGCTGTCTTTATTTAGATGCTACTAAGAGCGCTGCAGGTGGAGAAATGCTTGAGCTGGGCGGTACAGGAAGCTGAGATGTAGAAAGGGGTGTGACCAAAGTCACGTGAGCTTTGAGATGACATCTGATTGGTGTTAAAGTATTCGTCAAAAAGTAACATATATAGAATACAAGAAAAATATAAAATAAAATGCAGAATAAATAGCTGAAAAACAATATTCTAGGTTAAATATAGATTATATACATATGTACATAGTTTCAGGAAAGCTTGGTTGCATGAAAAATACATCTGAATAGCGGTGTGCACAGGTCACGTGGGATACCACCATCCCAAGATCCCACTTACAGGGCGACAGACCTTTTTATAGCCTCCTAAACTCACCACTTGGTCCAGGACGCGGGATCACATTTCCGGCTCTCAGACCCCCTGATGGGGTGCGGCCTTATAAGCCTGGAAATCTGACTTGCCAAAACGTTCTACCCGCCAATACTACGCGGGCTGCCCCGCTCTATAGACTTTACACAGGATACGGAGGACAGTAACGAGATATATATACTGGTAGAGAGTGTATCTGCAACCTCCAACCGGTTCCAATATTAGTGTCACGTGACTGCTGGTCAAATTCCGAAAGTCCGGAAATACTTTACATTCATTTCTATGGGACGAAAGACGACTGCTCTGCTTGGTCACATAAAATTTAAGAAAAAATGGGTATCCGCTGTAGCGCCTACGGATGTAAAGAAAGTTCTGTAAAAGGAGGACGCTGAACACTGGTAATTCGGTCTGAGGTTCGAATCCCGCGAACGGGCTGGCTGCATGGGCGCTTTCGGGGTTTCCCCGTATGTAACGTGTATACGAGCCAATTCCCCTTAGAAAGTCCTCCCCGAAGGCATCCCTCCCCTTAGGCAGATAGCCGTAGTGGGCTTTGCCATAATTAAGTAAACCAAACCAAAACCTTGTACTTCGTTGAAATAGAAAGCTGCGCCAATTGGCGCTAACCTTTTTTCGCCAAGTCGTACGCGTTTTGGTTTCGTAAACAAATACTGCCTGCGATTAAAAAAAATTGCTATTATTATTAAATTATTGAGATAAGATTGTGCGATATGTTTACTTTGTTAAGAAAAAGCTAATTCAAAATCTATAAATGAGCTGAAAATTTGTATACTAGTGTATCTTAGCTAATAATGCATGAATTAATCCTAAAATATTTCAATTTAAGCTAATGCATAAGAATGATCTGGTAAAGCAGGAATAAAGTGGCAGTGAATTCAAATTTACCAAACATTATAAGTATAAGGAATAAAATGGTATTAACTCGTAATATCAACAGATTGCCTATACTTAAAAGTGCCACCTATTTATAACTTAGTCACATCAATATTTGATTGCAGAGTTTTTGCTTTCATAGTAATATTTGTTTAATTTAAGATTTTTTAAAAACCTTTTCCTTTAAAACTATTTTAGCAACATAAATATATCATAACTATAGAATTTTCTTTAATTTATAATGAGGATTAAGTGTGTATTAAGATTTTTAGTAGGAGCTAAATTAAAAAAAAGAAAAATCCTTGAAATCCTTGGAAAACAGGCCTTAACTTTTTGTTGCATACATACAGTATATATATAGTTCGTAAAAAAAAAAAAAAAAAAAAAAAAAAAAAAAAACACCATCAAAACTATATCTGAGTGAACTTTTGCAGATTTGAATAAGGCTTTCATCATTATATCTTTACTAGTTTTCACTTTCTATTCATAAAAGCTTTTTTTTTTTTTTTTTTTTTTTTTTTTCTGTGAAGCAATCAGTTTTATTTAAGCCCTGTATTTATTTGTTAAAATAAAAGCTTATATGTTTAATCTGTAGTTTGTATTTTATTTACACTGTTTTATGTATTCATTTTGGCGATGGGTCTAAGGGTCTCCTACCCCTCTCCACTTCCACCAAAACACACGAGAAGACTTTCGACTCGCCGTATATTTAGAGTGCCACCATGCCGCACTTTCATTTGAACGGTGATATTAACAGACACAACTGTCGCATCTCGGCTGCGAATGATCCGCAAGCTTGTGTTCAGGAGCCTCTCTACTAGCCAAAAGTCGCAGTGTGGTGTGGCTTTAAAGCATTTTTTTATCATCGGTCTTTTACGAGGAAAGCCGTGAAAGTGGACCAATGACCTGTACTGTTATTGCTGACAGGTATGCTGATATGCTGCAGAACTTCGTAGTTCCACAACTACAGCAACAAGGATGTCTCGATTCGACATATTCATCCAGAATGGTGCAGCATTCCACAGTGGATTTAAGATACAATATTGTATTGCGGCAATATTTTTCTGAGAGCAGAATCATTAGTCGAGCATTTCGCATGGTATGGCCACCTAGGTACTCCGATCTCAGTGCTTATGACTTTTGGTTGTGGCGATTTCTTAAATGTATTGTGTATCAAGGATATGCCCCGATATAGCAACTTTGAAAGATCGAACAGCGCTACAGGTAAAGCAAATGAATCCTTATATGTCGCGAGCCACCGTGGAAAATGTCGTGCAAAGTAAGCAGTTTTTAGAACATCACAAGGATGGTCATATTGAACTTCATTTGTAAGTAACAATAATTTTTTGTTAATAAAACTGATGTGTGCTGTGTCGTTTGGCATTTAGTCATTCATTATTCACACTAATACATTTTTTGCAGCGCCAACATTTCTCCTGGAGTTGACTTTTGGAAATTTTATGTTTCTTTAAAAGTTCTTTCTATAAAAAGTTGTTTCTTTAAAATAAGAAAATTCTTTAGTAAAGTACTGGACGTAACCAAATTTGATGGGTCGACTATTTACGCCCGTCAAACTTGGCCAACATTTGCCCTGGAGTTGACTTTTGGAAATTTTATGTTTCTTTAACAGTTCTTTCTATAAAAAGTTATGTTTCTTTAAAATAACAAAATTCTTTAGTAAAGTATTGGACGTAACCAAATTTGATGGGTCGACTATTTACGCCCGTCAAACTTGGCTGCGTTCAATATTTTACTCCCTAGAAGGCTCTCAGTACTTACGTTATTCTATAACAACCCTATACTTAATATCATGCTTTGTTTACTTTTTCTGTACATTAATTATTTACTTTATTAATGTTTAATTTTATGATTAATCTAGCTTGCATTGTTTGGAATACTTACTCGTAGTTCACTTCCATGTCTAATTATTCAATTTCGTATTAACAGTGCACATTACGTGGGTTTAGTTGCACTAACACTTTACACTAAGCACTAATATGTATCTTTATTATTTATGCCTTACTATTTGTTGAACATTTTATTGTTGCATTCTACGGGTTCGTGTATTTGGAGTGACTGATAACAACACTTGATGAAGAATCAAAACACAAGGTATTTGCCAGTATTACACAGGACAGCTCCAAAGACGGGTTACAGTCGTCGAAAACCTACGATAAACATGCTGAAACAATTAGCAACACAGCCTTCATGCTATAAATGTGAAAACAGCTTCTCGGCAAAGCACTAAAGTACAGCTCCCGACTCGGTCGATCGCTCTCAAGCTAATCTCTGAACTCAAGACACTACTACTGAACTCAACACACTCAAGACATTCTTCACGATAAAATGCTACTCCGCGTACAGGCTTTTATGGCTTTTGAACTGCTTTCAGGAACATTCTTGGGAAAACCGATGAGAATTCGTTATAGAATGTTCTCGCTCTGTCTATGGCATGTCGCCGATTTTGTCGCTAAATGAGCGATATCGCTCTAAATCTGGCAACCCTGCCTTTCCTTTCCATTTTCCGACAACCCTAAACCCGCTATCCAGAGAACCTATCATACAGCAGCAGGACGTTTCGCAACACGACCCCTTCCCAAGGACAGCACATCCCGGGCAGTGTAATGCTTGGTCAGAAGCCAAATTCAGAAGAAAGCAAAACAAACAAAGTAAACAAAAATAAAAGAAACAAATGGTTACACTATTTACAAGCAACTGCGTACAAGTTACATACAGATATAATGTAGGAAAATTAATCTATAAGACTTATGATTACCCCTAAGAATGATAAGCGCTAGGTAGTATGGAGCTAATCTGTCATAATGAACGATCTTAGGTTTGGAATTGGGGGTCTTACAGATCCGTTTCATGACGTCGTTCAGTCTGTTGAGAACTGTATAGGGACCCTCCCAGTGCGACTGCAGCATGGGAGAAATACCTTAAAGAACGACTGGGATTCCACAGTCACATTTTGTTCGTTTTCTTAGAACTGATGTTCGGTGCAACGTATCTCTTCTTCATCCCGTTCGTCGAAATGGTGATCCGCTCCTGGCCACACGTGTACCGTTTCCAACCGAGCCTGGAGGTATTGCATGTACTCCTCAGTCAAAAAATGTACACTGTGAAAAAAAAAGGGGGGTTGGGGACAATTCTATATCTCCCGTTCTACCGCGCCGATTGACAAAATTCAAATTGAATTTTCCATGTCTCGAAAGCGTGACTTAGGATATATATTAGATTTATACATAACTTTGTTCTAATATAGGTATTTTGACCCAAAATGGGACTTTTTCTGAAATAACATACCAACGTTTTCTATATTTTGATTCTACGACTCAAATCATGCTTAAATATTAAATTTTGTAAAAATTTGGTGCGAAATTTACAGAGAAATTAAAAAATTTAACTAGGCGCATTTTTTTCAGTTTGAGCCAAGAACAATTTACGAACTTCTTAATATATGACAACCTATTTTCATTTCCCTTCCATTGTGCAAGAGCGGGAAAAAGTGACCCAAGTCCTACCTTTTTACATTGTGGATGAGCGAAAAATGTCACATCGTTTCTACTTTCAAATAATTTTTACAAAATGCGTAATCCACATTTTCGTTATTATCGCTTTCAACAAATATGCCAAATTTCAAAACGCGCCAATATATAAATTCACGTATATCGTCGGAAATTTTGAATAAAAAGCTCTAATTTTTTGCAGGTATGCTTAAAAATACATCTACTTTAAGATGATTTTTTTAAAAAAATTATAGGTTCTAATTCAAAGTTTTTTTTTCAAAAAAATCATAAAAAATATTTAAAAATACAAATTTTAAAAATAAATCATAAAATATGTTAGAATTTTATTTGGAATGAACCTAAGTTTTGAACTGTGTAAGAGGGAATCAAGTACGTTTCATAAAAAAAGAGATAATAAATACATACCAATTTGAATTAACATTAAGGAGCTAAAATTTTGAGAGCTAATTTTTTAAAACTACTCGTGCGATTTTTACAAAACTTGGGAGCTTGGCATAATTTGAGTCGTAGAATCGAAATATGGAAAAACGTCGCATGTCATTTCAGAAAAGTCCGCTTTTGTGTCAAAATACCTATGTTTGAACAATGATATATATAAATCTAATAAATATCTCAAGTCGCGCTTTCGAGATATGAAAAACGCAATTTGAATTTCGTCAATCGGCCCAGTAGAACGGGAGATATAGAACTATCTATCCCATTTTTTTCGCGCAGTATACATAAGAAGGGCGGCTGTAAAACAGGTCACTTGAAAGACGAAGATAGTGACCAAAGAGCATCTGGAATGGAAAATAGTCGGTGCTTACGTGGACGGCACTACGATAAGCACGCAGGAAGTGGGGCAGCTTGGAATCCCAGTCTTCTTGGCCCTTGGAAACCAGGAGCGAGAGGTTGTTCAGTATTGTACGGTTAAACCTCTCCACCATGCCATCAGATTACTGATGTAACGGGGTCGTTTGTGTTTCCTTGATTTCCAGGCCCACCAGCGGCAGAGCGGTAAAAGACGCTGAACACTGGTAGTTTGGTCCGAGGTTCGAATCCCGCGAACGGGCTGGCTGATGCGCGTTTTCGTGGTTTTCCCCATGTGTAACGTGTATATGAGCCAGTTTCCCTTAGAAAGTCGCCCACAAAGGCATCCCTTCCTTTAGGCAGATAGCCCTCGTGGGCATCGCCGTAATTGAATAATCCATCCATCCTTGATTTCTAATAAGTCGCACTGTCCCTTCAACACAGCCGACGTGATGTTCCAGCCTTGGACGGAATGAATCTGGAGGGGGTTCTCAAACCTGGACACCCAGTTCTGTAACAGAACTTCAGATTTCGTGACAGCCTCTTGGTCTGGAATTGGGCACGCTTCAGGCCACTTCGTAAAATCATCCATGACAACGAAGATGTATTTGTTGCCATCTGCGGGCCGTTGAAAAAGGTCCAAGTATGTTAAGGGCAATTTGTTCGAAAGCGCTGCTACATTGTATCGCTGCAGCTTTCCCCGGCTATGTCCTTTCCGGCCTTTCTTGGCTACGCAAGCATCACAAGATTAACGCCACTTCTCAGCTACGATTCTCACTGAACTCCAGACGAAGAGCTCTCAAGTCTTGTTTAGTGTCTTAACATCGCCGAAATGCCCTCCTGTTGGGCTGCTTTGTGTATCCTTCAGAACATCAGGTATTCGGTTTCGAGGAAGCAGCATCTACCATCTCTTAGTAGTTCCATCTTCGTATTAGCATAGTCGATATAAGACACCATTTCGGAAGTGGAGTAAGTCCCAGGAAACCCAGTACCTTTTTGTTGTAGGACTGAAGATGGAAATGCCCTGCCACTTGGATTTTGTACTGGATGATGCCTTCAGCTCTATTATCGGCCTAATCTCAAGGTCCGTGAATTGGTCTTCTCTAACCTTTTCATCACTCCATGGGTCTGTATCGGCTGATGTTATTTGCCGGATGCTAGGATTCGCCAACCCGTACTTAGCCTCGGCTCTTGAACAATGTCTGCAGTGTGCAGAACAAGTCTTTCTGGGTAAAGCATCCGCATTTTTGTGGGACCAACCTTTACTTTGTTTTATCTTAAAGTCATATTCCTGGAGTCTTTGAGTCCACCTAGCTATTTGTCTTTCAAAGTTTTTGTAATTTTGTAGCCAGGTTAAGGAAGCATGATCCGTCCCCAACAAGAATTTTCTGCCATAGAGATAATGATAGAAATGTTCTATGGCTTTTGCAATAGCGAGCAATTCTTTAAGGATAACGCAGTAATTCTTTTCCTGTTTGGGCAAGCACTTACTCCAATAGGCTATTACTCGCTCTTCACCAATCATTTGGGAAAGGAGAGCTCTCAAACTTTCGTTGCTCGCATCTGTGTCTGATATAAATTGTTTGTCGGTCTGGGGATATGCGAGCACGGTCGTAGATGTTAACTGATTAAAGAACGTTTTGCACTTCTCAGTCCACACTATTTTTTGTTTATTCTCTGTTAATTCATGCAGAGTCTTGCTATGTTGCAGAACCCCTTCCTGAATCTTCTGTAATAGGTACAGATTCCCAGGAAGCTCCGTAGCTGATGAATGTCCACAGAGCATTCCCAGTCCTTAACTACCACCACCTTCCCTGGATCACTGCGGACACTTTCGGGCAGATGACGTGCCCAGATGGGTGACTTTACTGCGGAACAACTTGCATTCCGAAGAACAAGTCTTCCTGGGTAAAGCGTGAGGTTGGCATCTTTCAATTCCGGCAACACCTTCCTGATACTTTCTAGATGTTCCTCGAAACTACGGTCCACTATAGTGGTGTCATCTAGGTTGACCAGAGAAGATTCGTATGGTCGATACGGTCACGAAGAACTGCCTCCATCACACATTCAGATGTTGCAGGGGCGTTACAAAGTACAAATAGCATACATTTAAACTGCTGGAGTCCTTGGCGGGTAGTGAACGCAGTTTTTTTCTCTATCATCGGGGTGAATTTCTACTTGCCAGTATCCGCTCTTGTGGTCCAGAGTGGAAAACCACTTGTGTCGTGATAGGGTGTCTAAGAGTATCGTCAATCCTAGGAAGAGGGTAACTGTCTTTCTTAGTGACATTACTTAGTCTCCGGTAGTCGACAGAAAATCTTGTCAAGCCTTCTTTCTTCCGGACAAGAACTATAAAAGATGCCTATGGACTTGTAGTTGGTTCGATGACGCCATTTTCTTGCATCTCCTTCAGAAGATTTCCAAACTCTTCCTCGTTTGCGAATGACATATGTCTGGTATGTTCCTTAATCTGAGAGCGATTCCCCGTATCAATTCGATGTTGCGTCAGTTTTGTGAGACCGACATCTCTGGATGTTCCAGAAAATAGATTTTCAAATTCTTTAATTGTTTTCTCTACCGCAAGTCTTTGTTCCGTGGTTAAATTTACACCCTGCAGAAGTTCTCTCATTAATTTCCCAGATGCCTCAGTCAAAACTGCAGGTGGGGCTTTGTAAATGAAAGTAACTGGGGTGCATGTTGCTAGTTAGTAGGTCCACTTCACCCTTCTGAATGGTTCTCGATCTTTGGCTAACATTTGCCACTCTCATAGAGGCAAAGTCTCTCGAAAGGTTTACTAATGTCGAGACCACTAATACATCTCTTGAGCTACTTTCAGGGTATTCAATTATTCAAAATCTGAAGCTGTTGGTTTCTATGGAGTCGGTTAATAATTCTATCATCGGAGGGATGGTGACATCTCTTTTTGTTGTTACTTTATGAGTTGATGGAATGTTGTTTTTCACTTCAAACACAGTTATATCTTCCTTTGCAGAGTGCATCTCGTTATGTTTAAAGTCCAGTGTAAAGTTGTACTTCCGCAAAAAGTCAGTCCGAGTATCAGTATCAGTATCAGTAGCGGGCGCAGCCCGACCCGCCTAACCAAACAAGTTGGTCTTATGGTCATGACAGGCCACGCCCATTTCAACAAATGAAAAAATGAAACATAAAAAATCCAAATGAGAATAATCATGTGTAAATAATAATTATAATCATAAAAGTGAAGAAAAGGAACAAGTACAAACATTTAGACAAGAGCAGACACTAAAGGCAAAAACAAAAAAGCGAATAACAAACACAAACAATGGTAACAACAAATTATTAAAATATACCAAATAGTGATGGCAGTAAAATGCAAATATCATACACTGATTCCCACTGCCCGGCGCTCACCGTCAATAAATTTCATCACAGATTTACATAATTGTGCGAAATCTTTATAGCATAAAAAGGGATTTTCAAAATCAATATTTTTATTGTTTCTTAAGCCATCAAAGTAGGGATAGACCTCGAGGAAATGCTTAGCATCACCAAACAGATCACATAGTTTACATTTATCGTCGTTCTGTATCTGAAACCTAACGAAGTATCCCGGGAAACGCCCATGCCCGGTCAGAAACTGGTTAACTTCAAAATCATTAAAGATATTTTTTTTTTCCCTAATCAGTTCTAAATGTTTAAAATAGCGACTTTTCCTTTCAGAAGAATTCCATTGTAACTGCCATTGCTTAAAATAATACGAATAAATAACTTTAGTTGCTATTTTTTTTTAACCCTGAACATAGGGCGTCCCCGAAGCACTCCCTTTGGCAGCCTCTTTTGCGAACACATCCGCTCTCTCATTACCGTATATTCCGATATGGGCTTTAACCCAACCAAACTTAATAAAGGATAAGGATAGTTTTTGGAAAAGGTCTTTAATATCGATAATCAGACCATTATTATTTTCTGCATTATAAAGTGCATTTAAACAAGACATGTAATCTGTAAAAATATAGAAATTAGAATTGCTTGCAAAATTACTTTTCAATATCCATTTAAGGGCATAGAGGACGGCGATGAGCTCGGCTTGATAAACAGAGTTATATTTTTCAAGGCCCAATTTATAGTGATAGATCTCAGTATCAAAATAATATGCAACAAAAGCCGAACCCACCCCGCCCTCATAACCCGATCCATCAGTAAAAATTTGGTATTCCGTTAAACAAGGATCATAAATATTATAATTGATAGAAATACGGTTTGCCGGATGGATCAGATGTAAATTAAAGACAGAAAATGAGTCAGCAAAAACTGGGATTTCATCATAGTTAAATAAGTCCGAAATATTGTTTCTTAATATAGTTTTATCATAATAAAACTTGTAGATTATCGAGAGAGGCGGAGTGCTCGCCAGGACGCAAAGCACCTCACTCGAGACTGTGTGGAAACAACGGGTGAGCGCGAGAAGCCAGCTCCGCTGAATGGAATTGAGTTTCGTACGTAAGTATAGTAACCCCCCTGCCCTGCGACCCCAAGCCGTAATTCCATACATAACAATGGGTATAAAAACATTATTATAAAGAAATCTTAAAATATCGTTTCTTTTATTCAAAATATTGAATGGGTAATTTCTTTTGTAAAAATTTAAAATTAAATCAGTTCTTTTTTGAATATAATTAAGATGACAATTAAAATTGAGTTTTGAATTCAAATAAACACCTAAATATTTAAATTCTTGAATGATTTTCAAAATTTCACCGTTAAATCTTAATCTAGGAGGCCGAGTGTGGCGACCGGACTTAGGAAAAAGTAAAAATTTAGTTTTGGAAGCATTTGATTTCATTTGCTCCTCAGAGCACCATTGATTAAAAATTTTCATAATGTTATTAAATTTATTTTCAACTTTTTCTAATGATTCAGCTGTAATTAGGAAAACCAAATCGTCCGCATAAGCAACCACATCGACCCCCGAATCAAATTCTGTCTTTAAAAATTTATCGACTATGAGGCCCCAGAACAGCGGAGCACTACAAGATCCTTGTGCACAACCCTTGAAGATACTTCTTTTAATTTCAATCATGTTATTCGGTTTATAGATTATAATCCTATCATTGAAAAAATCCCTAATTAGTCCGAAACTATTTGAGCTAATACCAATATTACACAAGGAGTAAAGAAGAGAAGGCCAAGAAACGGCGTCAAAGGCACCGGAAATATCGACGGAGACCACCGCGACGTGTAAATTAGGTTTATTATATCTTAAAAAATAAACCACCCGGTAGAGAGCGCCCTCTGTTGACCTACCAGGGACAAAACAAAACTGCCTTTCTGAAATTAAGTTATTAATAAATAAATGGTGATAAATCCTTTTTGTAATCAACTTATCAAGAGTTTTAGCAAAAACTTTCAGTAAACAAATCGGTCGAAAACGATTCTCTTCCTTCGGTATCAAAATAATATTAGCCATTTTCCAAGCGTTAGGAAATGTGTGTAATTCTAAACATTTATTAAACAGTGTTAAAAGAATACCAGGGAAGAAATCAAAAAATATTTTAAGAAAAGTCGGGGTGATCCCGTCGAGACCCGGTGCACTCATAATCGAATCGCGGAAATAACAGAAACGAGTTCGGACGTGGTGAACTGTTTTTCCTCATAGCCTGCATAATCATCAAAGCAAATTGTGTCATCACAAAAACCAAAATCAAGAGCATTGTCCAATATATTTTCGTAATAATGTTGAGGATTCAAAAAATTCCTTGCCGAGTAAAAAATATTTTTTTTTACTCTTATTAGTAGCATTTTTAAAAGGTTTGTCATAATAATTTTTAATTTTTTGAAATTGAATGTATTTAAACTCACGTTTAGATTTACGAATTAGTTTTCTGTATAATGCAAGTTCTCTTTTGTATTCATTTTTTTTCTTAATTCTTTCATCACAATTAAGGTCCCTGACCTGAGATCTGGACCTCAGAGCACGGACTCTCCTACGAGTACGAGCCAGTCCGTCATTCCACCAAGTGGCTAAAGATTTATTTTTCTTCCTAGATTTTAAAAGTGTTTTCATATTTGAAGTCAAAATCTCTTCCAGATCAAAAACAAAGTTATTTAAGTCTTTTTTAGAGTCAATATTTCCGAGAAGATATTCAAATTTCCGAATTTCTTTTTTCAGTTTATTACAAAAGGAGCGAATTCGCCTGCTATCAGCCGAAATAACATAGTCATCAGAACTCAAAATTTCAATTTTTCTAATATAAATCAAAATAAAACGATGATCGTTGTGTGATTCTTCATCAAGAATATCAAGCTGAATATCAAACTGATTCAAGGAGAAGGATCCGATTACAAAATCGGTCCACCCCTGCCCAACCGACGAAACAAATGTAGGAGGGGAATCCGGCTCATTAAAAAGAATCAAGTTCATTTGAGTTATAAAATTAAGAGTTAACAGTCCCCGGGAATCGTTCAATCTAACCCCCCCATATAACATTTTTTGCATTAAAATCACCACAAATTATAAAATTATCAAAAAGACTAACAATTCCTTCCAGTTTCAATAAGTGTGGGTTAAGGTCCTCGGCGGGCGAGAAGTAGACCAAAATTACACCAAGATCCCCTCGCCGTAAATACGTACTGCCACTATAGTATCCTCCACATGGGCTACCAAAAAATTAATAGAGCTATTTGGAAAAAGAATGGCGGCTCTTCCCCCCTCCTTGATAACTGCTCTCCAGTTTTCCGGTAGAAAAGCAGGGATGCCCCGAACCAAATAAGGCTTCTGGATTAATAAAATATCAATCTTTCTTTGAATTAAATTTTCGACAATTAGGAGCTGACACGCAGCGGTTCTACAGTGATTAAGATTAATGTTAAGAACATACATCAATTAAATTAAAATGAGGGAGTCCATCCACTCATAAAAAATAAAACCATGTTATATTAGTGTAAAATATAAATAATCCCTAACTCATTAAAATATTTAATAATAATAATTAATTTGAAATTTAAACATACCAATTATTGAAAACAAATATACCAGAGAGTTATAGAAAATGAACTTATAAAAAGTTCATTACACACCTAAAAACCCTGTGTCAAAATTCGTGTGTGCCTTAATGAAATTTAACTCTTTTATAGATATGACACTCCTTTGAATTGGCATAATCAGCAGTATCAGAATCAATGCGAGTCACATTATTAGCCGTAATACAATTAATACAACAGTGTTGATTCTTATTTTGGCATTCTCTCGAACTGTGTGTGCCAGCGCACCAACGACAGACTGAAGCATTTCGACAGAATTCGGCAACGTGACCATATTCCTGACAGTTTAGGCACTGTTTAGGTCTTATAAAAAGATTAACATCATAGGTGCGCCATCCAATGGAGATACTTCGGTGATCCACGAAATCAACTTGGCATAAAGGCAAAATCTGAAAAATCCTGTGGCTCAAATCATTGTCTCTCCTGTTCCAAATTTCAAAAAGAAAACGTGCACATTTCTCAGTACCACATTTGCAATTACCCTTTAGGGCTTTTACTAAATCATCGTTTGAAAGATGCTTAGACACATCATAGATGATAATCTTAGGAGTAATAAATCTTCTTCTTCTTGTACGAATGATCTCATTACATTCTTTTCGAGAGCGGATTTGTGCATCCAGCCTTGAAACCTCTTCGCTGGAGCCTAATCTTAGTACAACATCACCATTTCTCCTAACAAGTCTCTTACGTGGATGAACCCCAAGGGATTCAGGGCCCGGTAAGTTCTCCAGTACATCGAGTGCAGATACACCTTCCTTCAAAGGGCATAAAATAATTTCATCATTACCCTTTGACACTTCATCCGTATCCATTGCCACGTTCGATCTCACAAATTCTTTAATTAATAGAATTTCATCGTGCAGAACCTCCAGTTTTTGCATCACTTTAAGTTCATTCTGGTTTGAAAAATCGTTAGTAGTTGTAACATCAAAAGTATCCTTGCTGACACTTCCGTTTCAATAACTTTCAATCATTGATTAGTTGCCAAGGCATTAATATTTTCAAGATTTTCGGATATGGCATCTAGATATTTCTTCCCCACTTTCTTTTCTCTTAGTACGTTCACAGTCTGGAGAGTTTGTCGAACCAATGAAATAATAGCACTGCCAACTTCGTTTCTCTTATCATGCGATAGAGTGGGCAAAACATTCTCATCAGACTCTGCAAAAAAGTCGGCCCTAGACTCCTCTTTTTGTTTCATATCTGCCATAAGACTGGCCACAGAAATTGACTTAATACAAAAAGTACCGATTTCAATTTTCAAACAACAAGGGATGCATACAAATACAAATTATACTTCAGAATCAGAGCAAGAATTCAAAACTTTTCTAAATGTTTACAATTTAAAAAATTTGTACAAAAATTATTGAAATACAGAAAAATAAAGTGATGGACTCCCCGTAAAATCTCAATCAAAAGAAAAAAACATAATGGGAAGCAAAACAAATCCCAAAGATGAACAATATATTTAGATACACAAGAAATCAAATAAAAAGTATTCTAAAATAATTCATTTGAAAAGTAAGCTCAATGCAAAAATTCATCAGCGGACCAAAATACTGGTACTGATGCAAAACTATATACACATGTAAACAAATGAATTTTAGAAGGCCCTATTTTGTTAAGATACAATCACTCTCAGAATAGTTTCCAATATGCATTAACGTATAAATCTTTAAAGTAACGGAAAAATGCACAATAAATCCTAAGATAGAAAGCAAAAGCAATTTACGCGTCTCTCAAGCATGTATGCAAAGCAAATCACTATGTATCGAATGTGTAAGCACAGAAACGCAGAATAAGTGAAAAGGTCAAGATATAAGGTGAAGAGTACGTGAAATTACATAATATTTCTCAAGCAAATATCAGAAGCTGTTTGCACATTTCAGAAAATTATATTCAGTATAAAGCCAGTTAGCAGTTTCATTCATAAGGATGCATAAAAAACACCCAAATAAACTGTGCACTAAACTTGAAACTGCAAACAATTCCTCAAGAAGCCAGTTATACAATTTTCACAGCTTGAAAACAAATACGCACAAAAAATAATTTGTTTAAAGCGGCAATCTCAAAAAACGCATAATTACATAACAAAATGATTCTGCAATTATACTAAACATATAAAAACTGATAAAAATCCACAGAAAAACAAAAGCACACACTTTTCAACCTCATTCTGGGGAAAATTTACAAGAAATACAAAGTCGTATCAAACATGTATCAAAGCAGCAAAACGTATATGCAAATGAGTTAAATATAGGTATGAAAATACGTAAGTAATATTAAATAAGTGTTCAATTTAATTTACGCCACATTAAAATTCAATGCACACCAATTTTATAGATAGGCTGTATGCAAATTGAGCAGATTCTTAAAAACATTAAGAATGGAAGAAAATACATTAACCAAGTTCAAAATATATGTAAAAAGTCTTAATAAAACATTCAATTAACCTCATACAGCGTGAAAATCCACTAAATACCGTTTCTCAAACAACAAGAAAATAACAGGCATAAACAAACTCGCAGGTTAGGCTTAGCCAGCCCCGGAACTTCAGATTATCCAAATCGCTTGAAAAAGACCTGCATGCTCTATCCACTGATTTATTTCAATGTCGGAACACAAATATAATGTAAAACAAGCACATAAACTTGAAAAAGCATCACATTTACCAAATTATAGACACAAATTTAAGAGCACATTAAATCACACACAACATGGCGCTGACATGCGCAATCGCTCAATTGAATTAATTACAGATATATATCAATAGTCTACTCAGTCCGAGTATTAATTTAATCAGTCAGTCCGAGTATTAATTTGTCCACTATGTTAGCGACGAAAGCCAAGTGGTGTTAGGTCTCATTTTCGAAAATTATGTTGGTGTTAACCACTTGCGCTACGACTAAACTTCACGGCTGTGGTGCTGTGCGCTACAATATAACAAGCGATAAAGTGTCTCATTTACGCCGCTCCGCGTCTGCGAATGCAATCCAGAGCTGTAACTCGAGAAATAAACTGTTTGAAATTAATAAATTTCTTGACTTATTTAATAACTTCGGACAAATGGTAATATATTTCACAGAGAAAACCTTTTTAATTAACAATGAACTTATTTATTTAGCATTCTAAACATTGCAAAAAGAATAACATTTCGTGAGTTATCAAGCTCAAAGCAATATATAAAAAACATAACTGTTGCCACAAAAAATCTACATTATAATGAACATATTAAATTATTGTGTATTAACTGAGTCCGTGCACGTTCCTAAACATAAACACTCTCGTTGTTAGGCGACGTGTGCATCCCGTTATTTTCATTTTTGCGATAAATGCCTATCGACCACGTCGCTCGCGGTTTGAGACAAAAGCATCTCGACGTGCGTGGCACGTCTTTTTAGCGCAAGTGGTTTATTTTACCTTCAATCGGAATCTTATGATCTGTCACTGTTTGTAAAGTGACACAAGTCGGAATCCAGAGCAAAGTTTCCTTTAAATCCCGAGCTGCATTTGTATTTACGATGGTTACAGTTGCTCTCGTATTTATGATCATCTTACAGGGATGCTTATTTACGTATTATTCGACGAGCAGCCGTAATCTCTGCCGCTCATTGAAGAGATCTGTAGAACTTTCACAGGAGCTCTCTCCCGTTCTTGGCTCATGTGACAGTTCCTTCGGAGATGTCCTTCCAGTCCTCAATTCCAGTACTTGATTGTTTTCTCTCCAGTGTTACTTTTATTCGTCCTCCTCAACCGCTCCCGAGTCTCTCTTATTCCTTCTCTCAGTTTTGCGACATCAAAATTCGAGTCTTTTTTTTTTTTTTTTTTTTTTGAGGAGCTCTAATAGCATGGCGATATTTTCGAGTCGCTTGGTGAGACGACTCGAACTTCATGGCGTAGACCAAAGAGGATTTTAGGTCTTTCAGATCCGCCAATTTGAATGTTTTCTAAGTTTCCGCATCCTTGACTGCGGAAGCAGTCGCAAGTTGACGAAATGTACCTGGGCCAGATTTTCGTGGACATCAGGTGGCAGTCCAGATATGCTTGATGCGCCAATCTCTCAATGTCAGTCGCCATTTCCTGAAGGCTTTCCGTGATTTTCTGCTGCAGGCGGTTACAGTTCTAACTGCAGGCGGCTACAGTTCTTTACTCATTTTACCCCAATTCTCAGTTCCAGTGCATTCGAGAGTTGAAGTCTGAAATCTTTTCTTTTGATAGGGCTGCAGCAATCGCCTCGGAGTGAAGCAGCTAACTGCGAGGCCTTCATGTGGGTGTCCAATTTGTTAGTTTCCGCCGCGATCGAAACTGGGTCTTATATACACTCCATGATGATTTTCCTTCGTATGCGTTTTAATTTGATTACCGTAGTATGAGAAGAAACAGGAGGAACCTTAAATCTTCAGGTTCGCTCTTGGGCTCAGTTCCTCTCTTCGGTTTCCTCTCTGAACTCCACAATGTCGCTTCTAGTCCTGATTTGCTCCATTACCATCTGTTGGAGTTGCTCTTGCAGCTTTTCTTTTCCGGCTTTTATTTCTTTTCGGCCCGATTTTATTTCGCTCTTGATCTCAGCTTTCATGTCCTGCTGTATGGCTTCATCTCTCCTTGTACGGCTTTCATCTCTTCTTGTAGACTTTTCATATTTTCTTGTCCAACATTTTACAGCTTCTAAAAAGGCCATAAAAGCCTTCCTTTCCTCCTACATGGCTTTTTCCTGTAGGTGAGTCACTGGCATTCCCTCCCAAATCCCACTTCTGAAACTAGTTGTTGCATTCTACAGGTTCGTGGATTTGGAGTTATTAATGACAACACTTGGTGAAGAATCAAAACACAATTTATTCGTCATTATTACACAGAACAGTTCCAAAATGCGTTACATTCGTCGAAAAACTATGATAAACACGCTTAAACAATCAGAAACACAGCCTTCCGTCTATCAAGCTATAATGGGGAAGATAGCTTCATGACAAAGCACTCAAGTGCAGCTCCATGTTCGGTCGATCGCTCTCAAGCTAATTTCAGAACTTAAAGCACTACTACTAAACTCAAGATATTCTTCATGATAAACCGCTACTCTACATATAGGCAGGGTATTTATAGCTTTTGACCTGCCTTCGGGAAAACCGGTAAGAATGAATTCTAATATTCAACCACGCAAATGGTTGTTCATCTCGCATACAGACCACCTACGTAAAGTCTTCTACGCACAGTTGACTTTGACACCAACCTTCCGGTGGCTGCAGCAAGGGAGGATCTAAGAAGAGTCAGAGTAGCGGTTCTATTCCTGCGTGAACATAATGTCAAATATCGATCATCGGCGCTCGTCGTAGCAGTTGGCCGTCCTTGGCTGAACATCCTAGATGCCGAATCTGTGGTTTGAAATTGCCTCCAAAGTCTATGAACCACAGAAGGACTCACATTTAGCCATCTGGCCACTTCTGTTTTACTTTGTCCTGCCTCTAATCTCCCAATGGCTTTCTGTCGTAGTTCTGCAGGCAAATGATGCCTGGAGATCATTGTTACGAATTGGCTGCCTCAGATTTCTGATGTCACTATCATAGTGAAATATGTGGGCTTGCTCTCAAACATGGACTTTTATGCTCTTCGCAGATGACGTATTCCGAGTGCAGCGCGACTAATTTGCATATTGGAGTTTTACTCAGCTACTCTTACTTGGCAACATATTCAAATTTTACACGGTTTGGCTTATTTTTGAGGGAGTTATCGTTATTTTTGTGATTTTTCCTTAATTTATGATAACCAGTTTATATGCTCTCACCTTGGTATCCAGTTTTCTTTTATTTCAATCTAGTAAAATTTTATTATTCTATTTTATGTATATTTTATCGGGTCAACCGTGATTATAGGCTATGGTAACACAGCCTTTCCAATTTAATTATTGCATTTCTCTGTATATCAAACGCCCATTAGCAGTTTCTGCATTAATTGCCATGGCATGGTGTTTTCCTGCTCCCCCCCTCTTATGGTTCTACTAGTATGATATTCAGCTACCATACTTCTCTCTGTAAATAAATCAGCACATTCCCAAAAAATGACAGACTTCCCCCAAAAAAAATTCTGCCATGTTTTAATATCTTTTTTTAATATCATTTTTAAATTTAATTTTATTAATTTCCCTTTCCCTTATTCCAGCATGTCTTCGTTCCGCAATATAATTCATTCAGTACCATAAATGGTCTTTCATGACTCATGAAAATACATGTATCCTCACATAGCAGAAGTAAGTTGTGAATTTTGTTTCGAGCAATACATGTCCCTTATCACATTTCAAGACCTTTGATCATTTAATGAATTACTCGGCATTCAATAGACATGTCATCTTTGTATTGCCCTTAAAGGACAGACCCAGGGAACAAATCAAGCAGTTCAAATTTATAAATTATTTCTGATAATGAATGTCTACGCTGAGATGCTAATTCAACCCAGTGGCTGGCTGCCCCATTATCAGTATAAAAGTTTAAAAAATTACGATTTCTTATTGAATTATTTTCAAATGCAATGCTCATTTTGTGTGGAACCTCGATAACCCCTATCCAAACTTGTACTCGTGTAACAAGTAGCCTCGATTTAAGTACTGTTCATAAACATAACTAAGACGCTGTTCTACACAACGAAACCTCAAGTGAACTTTTTAAATTCCTAGATAGTAATTATTACAGTAAACATATTAGTTTGGGAAGCGAACAATCGCCGAAAAGCGACAGAACATTTTTCCTTATAATTATACATGTAATTTCCGATCCTTTAATTGAGCTACATTTTTACAAAAATTAAATCGAGGTGTTTCCTATTCTCACAAACAAATTCCCCTTTTCATATTCAAAGCGAATGAAAATTCTTCTTCAGTTCTTTTCTTAATATTTGTAGATTTGAAACTAAATCAGAGAATCCTAATTATGATATTTCTTTCCCAATGAGACATTTCGCTAAACACGTTGAGTGGCTCTTTATTGAAACGACTGAAAAGGGTGAATGTTGCTGCATAATAAAATTGTGTTTAATGAATATAGCTTGTGAAATGCATTAATCTCTAAACCTTAATCGTTCAAAATCAGCTGTAAGTTTTAGCATTTAATTGAAAAATCATGTAGCTGATATCAATTGGGCGAAAACTTGTATATCGTTATAGTTTCGAATCTTCTTTTATAAAAAAAAAGTTTTGAAGTTCGAACATAAAAGTGGATTCAGGTTAACCCTCAAAGCTCATTTTATTTCGTGAAAAAAAGTGTATAATTTGTCTAAGCGAAACAGATAAAAAGGTGCAAAATAATAACTGACTTTTTTTTCCACTTACTGGTTGCATTCAAAAAATGTGTTGAAACGTTGAATCGATTAAGAACTAAATACCAGTTAACCCTTTTGTATATTTTAGAGAAAATTTTCTCTGATTTTATCCGGAGTTTTTATTCTGATTGAGATAAATTTTATTATTTATTCTTTGTTATTTATTTTAAATTGCATAAGTGTATTTTCGAACGTTTACTTTGCGGTTTGCCGACCTAAGATTTTAATCTTCTGATAGCTTTCATTGTAGTTTTGATCATTGGAAATACACTTGATGTTATTGTCACTCTGAGTTATTATTCTTATTTCATTTTAAGCAAACATGCTGCTCATTTTTGCAAGTTAAAAAAAAGTTTTCTTTTGCATTTTGACACATCTTTAATCAATAGCTTACATCTGGATTTAAATGCGTTTTTTAGCGCAACTAGAATCTAATTCGCAGTTTTTGATTCATTTTATGTTATATACCATTTCTATGAAAATTCTTAGTAATTTTTTTTTTATTTTCACAAACATTGATCGTAGACATATACTTCCAGTTAGAAAAATTCATCAAAGGAGGAAAATATACATGATATGGCATTTTAAAATTCAAATAATCAATTTTGTAAAGATTACGAAATCACTTTTTATACAGCCATCCAATCCGCATAGTTGTAGTTAGGAAATGTTTATATCAGTTCTAACAAATAAAACACAAGGCGTTTTATTCTCTACGGCAAAATTTGACCGACATATTAAATAAAGTCTGAGATCTTTCTCAGGAGTGCTACGCAAAAAGAAGAGAGAAATGTTTGCATTTGTAAGTAAAGGAAAATGAAATATCTCCTTAGAAAATTGTTTCTTACATTAGGAAATTAAGTTACGTTCATTGCTACGTAGATTGCCATGAAATATTTTGATGTGTAAACGCTTTCAGAAAAGGGCCCTTGTTCACAGGATTTTATAGAATCGTGTTCTAGAAAAGAGTGGCAATTTTAGCACTTTTACTTAGCGAACTCGTAATATTAGTATCTACCTGAATTAAAAATTTTAAACACTTTTAGTTTAATGAGTGTTTTGCATTATAATTAGATTATGATTCTAATATAATAAAAATACATGAGAATATTAATAAAATAGTTCTTGCATTTGAAAACTTACAAATTACTTGCATCAAAATTCATTTAGCATACCACGTGTAACCAAATGATAAATTAAAGAAAACTACACACTAGTTAATCACTAAAGAATATCAATGAATAACATTACTTTAAATTATTCTAATTTGTTTTTCAACCGACCCCTCAAGCAAAGCAGGAAAATGCATTAAAAGTCCGAATTCTTGAAATTAAACATATAGATCAATTTTTGTTGTAGGGTAGTGTTTGTGCTTTATTTTTATACTGAGTATAACCTTACTGAATGTAACTGCATGGAGTGAAAGACGCATAAAAAGCTAGATTTCGTAATTTTTACAAAACTGGTTTTTTTAAATTTTAAACTGTCAGAACATGAATATCTGCATCACTTAAAACCTTTTTATAATTGGAAATACACATCTGTAACCAACGCGCGTGACAATAAAGGAGTCCACGTAAGGAATTTTCTGAGCACTCTGTATAAATGTACTTTAATACATATTTTTACTTGATGACCGTTATAATCTTTATTTATATTTTCATTTGCCAAAAATAGTTCCCACGATCGGTCCGGAAAAAGTATTTTCCCGAACGGCTTCACCCCATGAAGTTCTAATAATCGTAGTTATATTGCAGTGAAGCGCACGACTCGATTGTAGAGTAACCAAAATGTAACATGCTATGCTTCAGTGCAACTAACCTTAAAAAGACCTGACTATTAAACTGAATAAAGTAGCTTTTGCGTTTAAATGTCAGAAATTTTATGTTAGAGCTTTCATTCTGCATACCAGTGCCGGCACAGTTTTGCAAAAGCAGCCAGTTTTTATATGTAATATTGCCAGAACTACTAAAAGAGTACGGAGTTTTGCATGAAGATACTTACGCAGGTTAAGAGATTTTCGTTAAACGTGTCGTAATTTCATTTCAATCATTGTCCATACGTTAATCAATGATGCAGATTAAAAAGTAGTTTGCATAGCGGTCTCCAACAAAACGGTGTTAGCACGGTAGTGATGTTTGTTCGATACAAATCAAATGTTGCCGGGTAGTTACAAGAAGCCGGGTACCTTTATCCTGGAACGCATTTATGAAAGTTTTTTGCTTTAGCACCCGCCGTAAAGTAAGTGACACTGATCTGAAAGCACTGCAGACATCTCCGATGAAACTTAGATAATATGGAACAAGTTCTCATCACTGCTTAGTTTAAATGCTTGTACTTTTATTTGAAAACATGCTTCAGCATGCATTTTTGTCTCAATCGTCCTTTCCACCATGGCGATCGTATGGGTAGCTTCTCAGTGATTTGCACATTTGCAATAAAATTCTGTAACCGACTAGAGCGATAAAGACGAAGTCTTGCATCCCAACTTAGGCTTTTTGGAAAATTATTGCGTAAAGTTTCAACTATTGAAAGATAACGCCCGATCTCATCGAACCCTTCTGGTGCATGAATACCTAGAAAATGGTAATATCCTTTGAATAAATTCGCTAGCATTCATGCCTCACGAGCCTTCATACCACTGAACTTGTCTGGTGTGTTTGGTGTATTTAATTAGGGCAAAGCACACCAGGGCTATCTGCCTAAGAAGAGGGATGCCTTCGTGAGGACTTTCTAAGAGAAACTGGCTTGTATGCACGTTACACATGGGGAAAACCACGAAAACGCCCATGCAGCCAGCCCGTTCGCGAGATTCGAAATTCGGACCGAACTACCAGTGTTCAGCGACATTACCGTTCGGCCGCTGGTGGGCTCTGAACTTGTCTGGAAATCTTAGTACGCTAATCCAGCATGCTTTCCCTTTCTGTAAGCCATATTTTACTTTCTAGGAAAGAAAGAAAGATAATTAACTGTGTAAATTATCACAGAACATTCTTTTCATGCATCACAAATGGAATTTTCTAAATTATCCTTTGATTTCGCATAGTGTAGTTATGTATCAAACGTTAATATAATCGGTTTTAATTACGGAACCTAATTACATTTAAACCTTAAAAAATGTGGTGTCGCCAGCACGATTCCGCCAATTCTATGTCTTAGTATAGAATTGGTAGAATAACAACGAGCTCTGCCGACCGTTTAGGAAATAAAATCTAATTTTTTTTGGTTAATTTGTTAATTTTGTCCTTCCATGCAATGGATAATGATAACTATACGTGCTCATGTACACTGATGCTTTGATTTGAAAATATCTCGTTGATCCTGTAGTAAGTGTTCCAGATTCACAAATCAATGACCTGATAATAACACATTTTTTAAAAGCAGCATATCTTTAGAATTCCCAATAGAGTGTTAAAGTGTTGCGATACATTTCTTTTTATACCCATTATAATATTTATATTTGATATATTATTTCTTTAAAAACAATACACAGTGATAGCAGCATCTTTTTATTTGAAGAGTGATTCAAGCAAAAAGTGAAACAAAGACAAAATTGAGTATTGAGGTTACACATTTAATTGCTTTATAACAAGAGCTCGTCTTCAAAATGAGCTTATTCTCCTTGCATTTAGCATAATTCCAAGAATACGTTTAAAGCTTATAGATCTAATATGTTGTTTTAAATAACATACCTATTTGAAATATAAAATTTGAGAATTTTGTGTTATTTTAATATATATATATTTTACGAAAGTCTCTTCAGAGCTTCAAGAAAATTATCCCTTCTGGATTATCAATTTTAGACTAAATCTAATATATTGTTCTCATTGATATAGCCTTTAATACTAGAATTGAAAAGTTTAGGTTTATATTTTAATACCATTTTTCGTTAGAAACTATTATGGGCTCAAGTAAAGTATCACTTCCGATTGTCCATTAAAAACTATTTTGGCTTCATGTAAAATACGGCTTCTTGTTGTCCAATTTTACCCAAAATCTAATCAACTCGTCATATGAACGTAGAGAGCTTAAGCAGGGAAAATAGCAATTTTTGACAGTCTTATTCTAAAAATAGTCAAAACATGCTGTTGGGGACCCTAATTCTTGCTTATTCACTGAAAACTCACTATCGAATCGGGAGGCAAAAACAGTAAGATACTTTAATTTCACTATATATATCAATATATATATCAGTCAGATATATTTTGCTACAATGCTTTAATGAATTCTGTATGTGACAGTAAAATTAAGCGTTGAATGCCCTTATATCTTACAAGCAAGACGAGATTTCCGCATTAACTTATTTGCTAAAAAAATGAACAAGGGGAAAAAAAAAAACTTTATTTCTCAAACATTAATTGCAACTGATGCTGTACTTATTATTGCATTAGTGAGGAAAATGTATGTTCTTCAATATTTCTCCAAGAGCTTCTGTCAATTTTTTGGCGAGTTTCAAACCTCATATTGCAACCCCAGAATCAAACAGTACGTCACACTTTCTATTGAAACAGCCGGTCGATTTCGTGTCGCAATGTCACTCTCTCTCTCGAGCCTTTCGAACAGTCGGCGAAAAGCAGCGTGGAAACGAAGTAATGCGAAAAAAAGCAATATCCGTTCATTCATTGAAATAATTATATTCACTATATCGGAGAATTCTTTATTCTCTTTATCGAAATTGTATTCTTTATTCAAAAATAGAATCTGTAAAATCTATGTGAAATCTCTTTATCGGAAAATACCAATAATTGTATTAAGAAACCAACATAAAACAATAAAACAATAAAAAATTATCCATTTATTTATTATAGTTAATCTAACAAAAAATTAAAAATTATAAATAAATAAAAAACTTGAATTTTTCTTTGCCAGAAGGAAAAAAAGTGATCCGAATAATAAGCTTCGAATAGCTGACTTCCAGCTCTTTAATAAATTTTCCAGCTCTTTAAAGAATTTTCTGGAAAGAATAACATCTGAAAACAAAAACAGATCACACAGTATTATTTGAATCTCTGCAAATCTTAACTGCATTATTCCTTTCCCGCTCGGGTCTACCAGTGGCCGAGCGGTAAAGCCGCTGAATACAGGTAGTTTGGTCAGAGGTTCGAATCCCGCGAACGGGCTGTCTACATGGGCGTTTTCGTGGTTTTCCCCATGTGTAACCATATATACTGTATAGGAGCCAGTTTTACTTAGAAAGTCCTCCACGAAGTCATCCCTTCCCTTAGGCAGATAGCCCTTGACGCTTCGACGTAATCACATAAACCAAACCAACCTTTTCCGCTCTTTTAATGTCGCAGCAGCCGATCGGATAAAACGGCTAAACACTGGTAGCCGTTTCAGTTATACGGACTGGTTGCATGCGTGGTTTCACTGCTTTCCCATGCCTAATGCGATTTTCCTTAAAAAGGCTTCATGAAAGCAACCATTTCTATAGGCAGATAACCGTCTTGTACATTCTCTTAATCAGGCTGCCCAGACGGTATAGTGGTCAGACGGTACGGTGGCCGCCTGTTAGGTGCCTCCATAATAAAATGAGCACTATTTCTGGCCTTAGTAGTGGCGAAAGCGTAAAACTGGCTAATGCCCACCGTAAAAAAAAAAATTTAGTTAACCTAGTCTTTAATTTTCTTCCATTTCATTTGTATCTCAAAAGCCAAATCAAAGATTCAAGGTAACAGAACATGTTAAGAAATATGAAATAAAATTTACTCTTAAGTTTTAGATGATTTAAATGAAATATGTAACAAAATTATATAACAATATCTTAAAATCTAAATGCAATTGTAAAAAACATTAATTAAAGAGAGTAATTTCAAGCTTTTTTCCTCCCCTCTCCCAAAAAACAAGAAAAACTCAGATGTATAAATTCTCGTTCTTATTCAAGAACCTGCATTATAACACATAACGAAACTGCACACTGATGGCACGTTTTGGTGTCATACTTCAAAAAAATAAAAAATTCAGCCGCTTGCTAATGTTGTATGATGCTTACAGGAAGATGTGTGTGTGATTATGGCAAAGCCTCGAGGGCTATCTGCCTAAGGGAAGGAATGCCTTCCTGGAGGACTTTCCAAGGCAAACTGGCTGAAATACAAGTTACACATGGGGAAAACCACAAAATCGCCCATGCAGCCAGCCCGTTCGCGGGATTCGAACCTCGGCCCGAACTATCAGTGGTCAGCAACTTTACCGCTCGGCCGCTGGTGGGCTGCTTACAGGAAGGAGTTAGTCAAGCTTTAACGTCATTTCCTTGGTCACGAATGTGTTTAATTCTTAAGCGTTTTTTAATTAGCATATTTTATCCAGAATTTTTACCTTTACTCTAATACAGAATTTGAATAGTGTTGTCAGTATGTAGAGTATTAATTAACTCATTTTCTTTTTCTTCGAACTGTACAATCAGTTCTGATTTTCGTTAGTTGTTACCAAGATGTAAATGAGGTACTTGTGCCAGTGAAAAGAGCTCTTAAAAGTTAGACAGACAGCTTCAGTAGCGACGCTGACCTTTAGAGTATATCCTCGTCCAGCTTTGAGACTTAACGTAATCCGGAATTAGCCTTCCTGCGATGCGAGACACACTAGCATTTAGTTAGAATTGAGCCAACACTTGTTGAACTAACTCTGAGTTGAAGGCAGCGTTTATAAAAGCTTTTCCCGAAGTCACAGATAAGGCAGTGCTAGAAGCAGATTTTTCGAAAAGTATCAAATGCAAGGCGAAAAATTTACAACTTTTATTTTAGGAAGGTAGAAATTTTTCATCTGTTATATGGAAGAAACAACCAGTCGAAAGTTATAGAATTCATACTGCTAAGGTTGCCTGTCTCCCTTTCAGGATGCTGTGAAATTCTTGTACACTAGAAGAATGCTTTGGGCTATTCGTGAAATTTGAAAGTCGACGATTGTCATAAAGTAACCCGTATGCGAAACTTCGAAGAAAGTTTTAGAGAGAATCTTAGAAACAGAATCGCCGAGAGCTGACAAAATTTGACGCGAAAAAGGCTTTGAAGGCCGTCGGAATTTTTTTTCAGGTAGACAAAGTGACGATCGCCGAGATAACAATAAAGGGAATTTTGAAGCGATTCTTTTTGGTCTCTTAAATTAGCAATAATGGTTTCTTGCTCTAACTATACACCTCTGAGTTAATTCCGCTATGACCGTTTTGTCGGCCTTGTTAAGTTTACTACGTGCGTATTTTGCGCCCTGAAATTTCAAGATGGCCGCACTTTGAGTCAAAAAATTTCCGCACGTGAGGTGCTGGGGATCCACTACTGGTACTGCAGCTGTGGAATCCAAGACAACTCACGGCAGTACTGAGTCTGTAATTTGTAGTGTGAATGAAGTCGTCAAGTGAGTCAATTAAGCATAAAAGTAGCTTTCAGGCATTTAATGAAACTTAAGCAACTTAGCGGTAAGGAGTAAATTCAAGTTTAATACTGAAGGAAGACACTGAGGTCACAATGTTACCAGTTAATACACAGAATTAATTACCATGCACAAAGCTTCAAAAATTGTGGATATAAATAAAATTATTGTATTAAAAGGTAAATTAGAGCTGCTAGCTGACACAGGGATCACAATCACTAAAGTTCAAACACAAAATTGATATATAAGCTTAAGGCTGCAGTGCTTATCACAATATCCTACTGAATTTATATAATAATTATAACAGTAGTTATGGAAATGAATGCAGTCAGAAATTACTGTACTTACTATAACACTAACGAGATACTAATCACTCATCAATGCATCATAATATTAACACTGATACTTAACACACAAAATTAATCCTGTTATTTAATCAAGTACTATTTACAGCTATATGAACAAGTTAGGAATCTAAATTACAAGTTGAACTTAATAATAAGCGGGGAAAAAAACTTGGTCCTGCGCTTGTTATAATTGAAGTGACAATCACAGCCCTAATGAAGATGAATGATGAGAGGTACTGTTCACAACAAGCTAAAAATTTGTCACTATATTATTCCTAAACAATCATCATGTGTAGTGTACACTGAACACTGAGTAAAAAATATATGTAGACATGTTAATATATGTAAACATATGTAATTAGTGCTAGAACTGACATTATCAACTATGTGTTTAGTAGGAATTGAATACCAAATTAAAAAACAATAAGATCTGCATGTACAACACAATTACAGTGCGTATATGAAAAGAAACAGGAGCAAAGCATTTCCTGCTTTACCAGGAAGTGCTAAAAATTACACAGTTTGTAGTAAATAAATCTGGTACTAAGCATTATAATATTATTAAATCTATTTCAAACAATGCTGAATACTTTCCTACCTTGGGTCTCGTGTTTCATCTGTTGTTTGAATGAATAGCAGTGTGTAATCCACTATGTCAGGCATAATAAATTAAGAAGGTACCAACAGCCCTGCTTAATTCGCTAAAGTCACAAATTCAGTGGTTATCATCCAAATTTGATGAATAAAAATTTCTATAATCCTAGTGGTTCGCTGATTGAGATGAGCAGAGTAGTCCCTGTACTTTACCTAGATCTCGAGTAATTTCACTCTAAGACAAACGCCAGTATCCCTTTATTCGCGATGAATCTCATGCTTGAAAGGGGAGAAGAGCAACCGGGGAGACGGGTCCGAGGGTCTCCCACCCCTCTTAACCTACCATTAACCTCTCGAGAGGACTCGCTGCATATTTGGAATGCCCCATGCCGCAAGAACACTATACATTTACAAACATCCATGCCTTCTCCAGAACTTGAACCCTGGCCCTTCGGTACGGCAGTCGGCGTCACTAACCATATCTTGGTTGGGCGGCAGCCCCTACTTTCACTTATAATAGCCTCCCAATTAAAGTTTTTCGAATTAAAATCACCGAGCAAAATAAAATTCGAATAAAATTTGAAACCATTTCATCTCAAGAAATATTGATCCGAATTTTCCGCCGGGTTAAAATAAACTGAAATAATGCCCAGAGTTAAGTCTCCATACATTATTGTGATTGCCACAATTTAATTAGTAATCAAATCAGCCATGTTATTGATCTCCCTGTTGGCAACAGCAGTCGCAGCCCTCTCCTCATCTGCAGGATTAATCCTCCAGTTCGCATTTTTATATCCTATCTTACCTTTATTCAAATACGGTTCTCGTATAGTAAAAATATGTTTAGTGCAGAAAATAATCTCTGCAATAAACGAAAGCTGGCAGGCAGCGGTAGCGCAGTGATTCAAATTAATCTTCAATACCAGAAATTCCTTCAATTTTAAGACCAACTTTATAATTAAAACCAGATATAAGAATGAAATCAATTATTATAAATTCCACTTAAACGTATTATAATGAACAAAATAATTAAAATACCACTATTAATCACCCAAGAGGAAAGACGGTACAAAAAAAAATCAGAATGACAATCGAAAAGAAAACAGAAAATAAAAAGTATTCAAATGCTAAACCGTAGCTAAAATTAAAATATTAAAATCATAGCTAATTAAAGTCACCAAAGCTTACGAATTTAAATCAAGAAGTGCCCTCATAAACGTCACTTCCCTCATACAAACCCTACATTCTTTCAAATAAACATAGTGGCTCTATCACTTCGACAAATCATCCAATTTTTCTCAAACTGTAATCATTTGTTTTTCTGTACATGTACATCACTTCTACCGATTTTCGTCCCATTCGAATAACTCCTTCTTGGTGCGTCGTGTTTTTTTTTTTTTTTTTTTTTTTTTTTTTTTTTTGTCTTAAGAGTGTATATTCCACCCTTTTCTACAGTTTCAGATTGGTTAGTAGAGTTTATGCGAAAGACAGGGGGAAAGCTGCCAGTCTGTTGAGCTATTTTCATTTTAACAGAAATCGAACAAAATGTCCGCAGCAGTCACAATCTAGTGTAAATCCTTAGATAATAAGCTCGTTAGCCAGAGATTTGGGAGTATCATAAATTATAAACCTTGAAAAGAATGAACTTATTTTTCTTAATCTTCACAATACCTTCCAATAATTTATTCTCTTCCGCAATTTTCACAAGCTTATCACCTTCATCTTTATTTTTAGCTGTTACAATTAAATTTCCATTTTTTTTCGGCGAAAAGTATTTTTGATCTTCATGTTAAGATACCTCTGCTCTAAAACCTGTGAAAGTTCATCAAGAACTTTAATATTCGTAGTAACGTGTCTAACAGTCAGTTCCTTAATCCTATTTCTAACTTTCCACCATCTGCTTTTCCTCCGATTTTAGTCCACTATCCCTTCATTCCTCAAATTCACGAAAAGCGTAACACACTCACAAGCTCTTTACCTCCGTCATTTCCTGTCTGGAGTATTTGAGGTCCTGATGATTAACGCGAATCAGATCAACTTATATTATTTTAAGATTATACATAGCAGTCAAATCAATAATGCAAGTTAAATAATCAACCGAAGTTGCACACAGATAATTAACCCGAATTGGCTCTTAGCCCTTCCACCGACGTTGACAAACAGGCAATTAATATGCGAAGCCTTAAAATAGCAAGCTTCAATCAGCGAAACAAGGTGGCCGAACGGCAGACACGCTCTGGCTGAAGTTCCGTTCCGTTTGCCGTTGCCCCCGCGTCTAGCTTGCAAAAGTGCAACCTGCATACCGGCTGTCTTCATTTGGTTGCTTCATGTAGCGATGCAGCGACAGAAATGCCTAAATGAGTTCTGGAGATAAGATGTAATACATAAAATACAAATTTTTCTCATAAACTGGAAGACTATATGCACAATATTTACAACCATTTGCTTTACATTAAATGAGTGATGAAGTCAAAATCATGCTATAAACACATATTCAGCTAAGATTTTGGACAGGTGACAGGTGACGGAGGACGTGGACGCCTGAAGTTTAACAGAGGTTAACAGACATATGCCCCGCGTTCTCCCCGGGAGTTTATTTAAGAATTAAAAGTGTGGATACATAGCCATACAGGGGCAACTGTTGAGCATCTGGCAGTTGAGGTACATTTGCATTAACTTGTTCATACAGGCATGGTTTAAAAAAAAAACTTAATAGGTTACAACAAAATAAGAAAATTATACACCTAAACATATAACATAAAACACATAATAAATACGAGCACATAAAACACTTAGGATCACATGACATAAATCACTTAAAAACACATAGCATTTAGCACATATTAAGAGCAAGGAGATGCGCAGCACTTTGTATGCTTAGGGCAATGAGATGGCTGACATAGGTAGTAATGACATCATAAATATCTGACATAGGTCAATGAATGGCTGCGCGTAAACGGACATAAGCATAAAATACAGACATAAACTTAATATACGGGTATAAACAGTATATACAGACACATACATACCATATTCGTAACAATCGTTTACCACAAATACTGAAATACAGAAAATATAGGATGCATAATATAGTACAGAATGTTTATTGTTAGCTATCGTGACCATTACACTTACTATTGTGATGATACATAATGAGTGGTACATACTGGAAGAACAGTTACAGTTTCTTTGCTACTACAATTCATGCCAGGTATGAAGAGAGTTACGCACGAGTAGAGTTTATTGCGTTATCAGGTTCAATGTTCCGTCTTACTTTCTTTGGGAACATGCACAGACCTGACTCGGAACAGGGAGCTTACTAAAGCTATGTTCAATAAATGTGGGAAATAGACAAGATACACAGGAAGGGTATACGAAACCCTTTATTTTTCACTCTTTACAATAATTTCCGTACTTCGGAATACAGAGACCAACTACTTGTGGTCTGAACGTAAGAATATAAAAATATAACTAAACTCTAACTTAAATTTGGAATAATAAACGTGGAAGATTGGCCTTATATTAACAGGAAGCCGTATGTAGTACAGAGAACTGTTAACACTACAATACGTGTAAAATTATCACGAGGATTAAACCTCTGGCCTGGAAGGCAAACAGCAACTGAGTAAAACTTCTGAGGTAAGCGGCCTGCTTCGACTAACTCCTTTCTCTCTCTCGCTTGGCAAAAAGCCACAACTTAAGTACTTGGCGTTCGCCAGACAAATTTTGCATAAATAAGTTAACGCTTTTAATTCTGGCCAGAAGTAGAAAATAAGAAGTGATAGTAAAGATTTAAAATAAAATAAACGTTAGTAAAACTTAAGATCCTTACATACTTCCCGCCAGAGTTAATTAGTTTGAAACTGAGGTCTAAAACGACCTTGTTGAAAACTTTTAGCTCTAGAATCTAAAGCGAGGCCAATCTTTTACAAACATTTCTCACTAGAAACTAGAAATTTAAAAAAAAAAAAAAATTGTTTTTACAATAGCAGCTCCATGGACACCCAATTTTTCATCTGTAAAACAGGAGCTTTTATTCAAATCTGGTTCCTTCCAGAGATCTGGAAGGAAAACTAGTTTAATGAAATGTTACACAATGAAATGGCAAGTAACATGCATATTTATATTTCTCTTAACATTCTTATTTCATTCATGACTATTTTAATTATCTCTCCCCGTGCTCTCTGAAATGTGTTGTAAAAGAACACCAAACACGAATGTGTTTATGTATACGTGTTCAACACTGCCTCCTACAATCAAAACACTAACGTGTTAAAATTCAACATAACCAGACCTCGTAACACACCCTATCTTCAACTCTAAACCCTGAGGTACTATTCTGAAAGTGGCTAACTCTGAAGTGTAGCGTCAGAGAGCCTAACTACATTCATTCAACCTTTAACACATATTCACCATAATTTGGTCTTTTTTCAGTCACACGAATAAGTTTTAAAATTTTTTTTCATTACTTTCACTTTTACCATATCATAGTATTTCTTAACATTTAAAATAACAGTTCACATTGTATATAAGAACATCTTAACATGCCGTTAATTTTACGCATTTTAAAACATACATTAGTAGTACATTGTTAACTTCTATTCTTTTCAAAGCAAGTGCCAATTCTTCTACATTGAAATACTACATTTCAAAAAGTCTTTCAGACTAAAACTTCTTTCTTGCAAGAATGTTTTTAAATAAAATTTATACAATAACTTTTACAATATTTAAGTATTTACACATTCCTATTCTACATCAACTTTAGTTTTACGCGCGAGTAATTGAAAAACATAATATCAAAATCGGTAACAACTCATTTCTCGCCTTTTTGGCGATAAAGGTAGACCTCACATGAGGTAAAACTTCTTGAAATCTGCCACTTGCAGTAAGAATGAAAGATTAACTTAAGTTTGCAAAGTAACATAAAATTTTACTTATCTTTGTGATATTCGGACATTCTTTTCTGAGCCCAGTCCTGGAAGGTAGCGCAGATTCTGGTTTGATTTATCCTCCTTCTTGTGCGGGCTCGCCCTTCAGTGCCTTCCTCTAGAAGCTTTCTTTTTCCTCCAATTCGGTCACCCTTGAATACCTTCTTTTTCGCCTCTGCCTGTGGTCTTGGCCGTTTGATGGCAGCTGGTCTTGGCGGAACCGGGACACTTCTTTCGCGTTCCTGCTTGGACCTCGTTGCTGGCCGTTCAAATTTTCCTTGTAACTTTTCCTCCGCCGCTGGTGGCCCTTCCGCAGTTCGGCGACATTTGCTGCGGAGCGTCCTGTCCGGTGAGTTGATCTTCCGTTTGGGAGCCGGGTTATAGTTGCCGTTATTTCTCCTGGCTTTCTTTGGATTGGTCGTACTTCTCCCTTCTTCATTCTGGGGGTGTTCGTGAGCTCTCTTTTCTGGACGGTGGAACGGCTTCTTTTTCTTGTTACCTTCAATTTTCCAGCGGGGAAACTTTCTTTTCAATTGCTCCTGCCTCCTAATGGCTTGTCCTTGTGCTTGACGTTGTTCCACCTCTGGAGCTTGTGCCTGCCGTGTCTGCCGTGTCTGCCGTGCCGGATCCTGCAAAAGATCTTTGAAAATTTTCATTTTATTACGATCATAGTAGGGTTTTATTTGATCAATGTTTGCGGAGCAGGTTTCACCATTTCTGGCTTTTAACACCACTACAGCGTGAGTTATTTTTTCTATGACATATGGTCCTTCAAATCGTGGAAAAAATTTGGCAGTTTTATCTTCTGGTGCTGAAGAAAGTGAATGCTTAATTTTTTAACACTTCATCTCCTACTGTATAAGTTACTCCCCGTCGTTTCAAATCATAATAAAGCTTTTGTTTTCTCTGTGCTACTTCAGTATTCTTTTTTGATTCTTTAATTAATTTTTCTATATCACCCATTTTAAATTCTGGGGCTCTTTGTTGCACATAAAATAATTTATCTAACGGCGTTATAATCTTTCTGCCTAAAAATAACTCAGCAGGAGTTTTGCCCGTTGTATCATGTTTTGCGGTCCTAAGGGCGAAAGCAAATTCATTGACATAGTTATCCCAGCTTTTATGAAAATTTTTAACATAACTACGGATAATTTTCACTATATTTCTATTGACCCGTTCCGCTATATTTGATTGCTGCCGATACGGGGCCATTTTTAAATGACGTATGCCCAGTTTTTGGCACATGTCTTCAAATATATTACTTACAATTTGAGGACCATTATCCGATATAACTTTTAGGGGCGCCCCGTATTTTAAAATATATTTATTTAAAATAGAATCAGTAACTAATTTCGCGGAGGCTCGTTTTAAGGGAACAATTTCGGTCCACTTACTAAAATGATCAACCATAACAAGGAGATAGCGACTTTTATTTAACTGACTTTTTGGAAAAGGGCCCAATAAATCGATGCCAATTATTTCATTTGGAAATTCGGATTTAATATTATTTAGAAACCCGGACGGGCGGAAATTAATATAATTAACTGCTTGACATGTTGGGCAGGACTGGACATACGCCCTTGTTAACTTTTGCAGTTCAGGAAAATAGACTGCCTCGCGTACGCGTTGTATAGTTTTTCGAATACCAGCATGAGAAGCTAAAGGGCTGTCATGCAACTCCTGCAGGATATTTAATCTAAGACTAGCTGGGATAACAGGTCGAAATTCGTTGTTGGAATTCGTAGTTTTTGTATAAAATAATAGACCATCTATTAGTTCGTAATGGGCCGCCCCATTTCTTATCGCCACAATATCTTGGTGGCTAAAATTTTCAGGATCCTTTAAATACTCATAAATGTTTCCAAACTCAGGATCCTTACCCAGCTCGGTTATTACAGTTTCTCGGGAATTTATTGTACATGCTGTGAGCATTGCCACCTTTACAGTATTACCTTCTCCATCTATTTTAATTCTGGATAGGGCATCTGCTACGATATTTTCCTTTCCGGGGGTATGCTTGATTACCAGATTATATTCTTGTAGCTTGAGTGCCCATCTTATTAACCTTGGGGATAAGTTTTTCCCTGAGTACAATCTAGTTACCGCCGCATGATCAGAGTACACTGTTATTGGCGCCTTTCCAAAATAGACTCGGAACTTTTGCACTGCTAACAGAACTGCAAGTGCCTCTCTCTCGGTCGCGGAATAGTTTCTTTGTGTTTGATTCAAAGTTCGGCTAAAAAATGCCACGGGCTGCTGATTTTGTGAAAGTACCGCTCCTACCGCATAATCCGAAGCATCCGCTGAAATTTCTGAATTCTCATCCTTTTCAGGAAATTTCAACACAGGGGCTTGCGTTAATGCTTGCTTTAATTTTTCGAACGCACTATTGGCTTCGGCCGTCCACGAGAATCTTGCCTTTTTCCTTTTTAATTTTAACAATGGTTCAGCAATAGCTGCAAAATCTTTTATAAAGGACCTATAATATGAACAAAGTCCTAGAAAAGAAGAGAGCTTCTTCGCCGTGTTTGGAGTCGGGTACTTTTGTACAGCAATTATTTTTGATTCGTCTGTCTCGATTCCTTTCTGAGATATTTTTTAACCTAAATATTTTAATTCAGGGGCTGCAAATTTGCACTTTTCGACATTAACTTTTAGACCGGCCTCATTTAATAAAGAAAACACCTGTCTTAAATCCTGTACATGTTGGTCGAGATTATCACTAGTAATAATGATATCGTCTAAATAGATAAATGTGGACTTTCCAAGAACAGGCCTTAACACAATGTCCATACATCGCTGAAATGTTGCCGGTTCCCCTGAAAGGCCAAACGGCATACGCAGAAATGCATAAGTGCTAGACTTGGTTATAAAAGCAGTCTTAGGTACGTCCTCAGGCCTAAGCCCTATTTGAAAATAACCAGTCGTTAAGTCTAAAGTCGTCATATATTTGGTCGATGTTATGTTCCTTAGAATTTCTTAAATAATAGGTAACGGATATACCGGATATTTAGTTATGGAGTTTAATTTACGGTAGTCAATCGCGAATCTCCACCTTTTTGGATGTGTCAATGGATAGTCATTATTTTTCTTACATAAAACCACCGGGCTAGCATAACTACTTGAGATGGGCGTTATGATCTTTTTACGTAGCATATCGGTGATATGCCATTCTATAATTTTTTCCTTATTCTTATCATACCGGTATGCTTTGTGGCGAACTGGCATTGAATCTCCGGTGTCAATACTATGGTTAGTAACCTGAGTAAATCCTGGAATATCACTAAATAACGAAGCAAATTCACTTACCACTTGTCGGATTCTTCGTTGCTCTTCATTAGGCAGGTGGTCAAGCTTTAACATCGGCGGTTGAGCCTTTTCTTCTCGAACTGGATTCATCGTCAGCTTAAGGGACGCTTCATTAAAATCCAGCGTTGTGCCTCTGAAAGAAAATCTATTCCTAAGATAATATGTGCTTGCAGATTCTTTACTATGAAAAACATAACCTTTACTTGTTCGTCCTTGATACGGATGTCTAGTGGTAATTTACCTATGCACTTACATCTTTCTCCTTGCGCCGCTAACACTGTCGTATTATCCAAATTATATATGCGGTATTTCCGAAAATACTTCCTAAAAAAATCTTCTGCCACACAGGAACACTGCGCGCCTGTATCCAGGAGTGCGGTGGCTGGGATATTATTCACCAACACTTCAATCTTCGGAAGAGTCAAATTTTTCACCATTACTATATTTAACTTGAAGGAAGAGGGGTTTTCTGGGCCTTCGGATTTCCGCACCCTCCCGTCAGCAGAAATCCGTTTTAGTTTAAATCCTTTTTTGTTTTCATGCTTTCCTTCTTTTTCCACTGGCCTTGAGACTTTTTTCCTGGGTTGCTATTGAACTGTCGACGTTCGCCGGCTGTTTTTGAATGCTCGGGTTTCCTTTCCCACTGATTTGCTTTGCTTCCGTAGCCGTGTGCTTGACTTTGCTGTGGTCTTGGCGCCCAATTGGTTTCATTTTTGATATTGGCGTCTTCTTTCAATGTCCGCCGTTCTTCTACTTTCAAACTGGATTGCTAGCTCAAATAATTTTTCCAGTGTAGTCGGATTTCTTAATTCAATAAAGTCTTGCACTTGGGGAAGTAACCTCGGCAAAATCACTTGAATTATCTCAGGATCCGGACGGTTTCCATACAAGAGTTTGAAGACGTGAATTTTTCTTAAAATAAAGCTTGAGAGATTTTCGATTCTTTGCTGATATATGCTGAAAAGTTCCTTTTCTAATTTCGCACGATCCCTTACGACAGGGAAGGCTTTTACTAGGGCAGTCTTGAAATTCTCGTAAGTATAGGTGGGACTTCCTGCTTGACCCAAGAGACTTCTGCCTATACATTTGAACCAGTTAAGCGCTTGGCCCCTCAAAGCGCTGGTAGCTAAGGTAACTTTTTGAAACTCGTGCACGGGGTAGAGCATGAAGTGGTCATCCAATTTTTCCAAAAAACTGGTTACCGGTGAGTTTCCATTAAATGTTGCTTCTGGTTTCATCGAAGCGCGCATGGTCTGGACGATGTAACCAAATCCTTCCAGGGCGGCAGCTGGCATTTCTGGATTCTGAGCCGCTTCTGCAGGCAGCACAGGTTCTTCTTGAAACTCGGCCATGGTTATTCTTCTTCGTTGGGCGCCACTATCAGGTTCAATGTTCCGTCTTACTTTCTTTGGGAACATGCACAGACCTGACTCGGAACAGGGAACTTACTAAAGCTATGTTCAATAAATGTGGGAAATAGACAAGATACACAGGAAGGGTATACGAAACCCTTTATTTTTCACTCTTTACAATAATTTCCGTACTTCGGAATACAGAGACCAACTACTTGTGGTCTGAACGTAAGAATATAAAAATATAACTAAACTCTAACTTAAATTTGGAATAATAAACGTGGAAGATTGGCCTTATATTAACAGGAAGCCGTATGTAGTACAGAGAACTGTTAACACTACAATACGTGTAAAATTATCACGAGGATTAAACCTCTGGCCTGGAAGGCAAACAGCAACTGAGTAAAACTTCTGAGGTAAGCGGCCTGCTTCGACTAACTCCTTTCTCTCTCTCGCTTGGCAAAAAGCCACAACTTAAGTACTTGGCGTTCGCCAGACAAATTTTGCATAAATAAGTTAACGCTTTTAATTCTGGCCAGAAGTAGAAAATAAGAAGTGATAGTAAAGATTTAAAATAAAATAAACGTTAGTAAAACTTAAGATCCTTACAGCGTGTGCTAATGCATTTTATAGTACAGAGTGCTTAGGGCGGTTACGACTTAGCATAGGGCATGGTACAATTACGTTGCAATGCCAATTACATCTTAATGAAGCATAGGGCTTGCTACAATTGATACAATTCATGGTAATTATATATACATGGCAGTTGTGACATTATTTCTTGGCAATTTCATGATGATTTTGTACATTAGGATTCATAACATTCTGCTTACTATATAGATGATACATTGGTGTAGTTACGTTGCAGTTATAATTTCAGGACAATGATACTTACAAGCGAATGTTACATACTGGATTTGGCAATGTACGTATAAAATATTACACGTATTGCGCTTGCTGAGTGCATATTATGTGTTACGTAATGCCGTCAATAAACTTCGGAAGATATCCACGAGACAGTTTTATAAATAACTTTATTGAATGAACACGAGACTTTTAATGTATTAATGTTTTAATGTCGCGAATTTTTTGTATCCTTTCTTTTTTGTGGATGGCATCAGTTTTCGGCGTTGCCATGCACATTCTGATCCGTGTTTGCTTAGTGATAGAAGTGTTCTATGGATTTTAATGTTGATATGAATACGAATTGAATTATTATATTGTATTTGTGTTCTGTTTATTGAATAATATCCTAGTCCCTGCTTTACTGTGAAGCTGTGAAAATACTGATGTCAAGTGTTAACAAAGTTGTTTATTCGTCAAGAAACATGTGCAGAATTCAAGTAGATAAGATTTATTTCTTTTTCTATAAATATTGAAATTGTAAACAGATATTCTAATAGTAGACTCACTGTGTCTAATTATTATTAAGGTTTATATACGTATATTAAGAACCTGTGCAGAACAACCGTTGACGGGTAGTCTCGGCGTAGTTCTGATATTTTTTGATAATATTTCCGTTACATTATGATACTGAGTGCTTGGGGCATGGTATAGTAATACTACATATGCGACTTAACATATGACATAGTACCAATGGGCATAGGGCATGGTACATTTGAGCACACAGATGCAAGTACAAATACGCTACAAAACAATTCAAGACAGTTACATTAACTTTATAGATGATTCCTGCTGGTAAGTTACATTATAAAACATTTACGATTTACAAGTTGCATTATATTACAGTTTCAGTTCATGACGATTGCATGGGGTATAGTACGATAATATTATAATTACATCTTGGCACATACATTATATACAATTCATGACATTTACACTTTCTTATAGTTTATGCATTCTGATATAAATACATTACAATTACAATTTTAATGACAATGGCTCTTACTGAATAGATGATATAATGATGATGATGTATGCAGTATGGTGCGATTTTACTGCAATTAAACTTACATAGGGCACAGTATCATTAAATATATTTACAATTACGGTACAGATAAGGATGTAGTATGAAACAAAGGAACATAGGGAATGATACTTATATTACATATTCATTTCATGACAATAATGCTTAGAAGATTGATGATGTTAACTGAAATAAACAAGGTTGAATAAAAACACATATATTTTGCATACGGTGTGCATACTAGAGTGTATATTGTGAATTGTACATATGGCCTAGTACAAGTACGCAGCTTGTATCGTAGCATAGGGCATGGTACAAGGACAAAATATTATTATATGATACAATTAAATATTATTGTTGTATGTTACAGTTAAATTAAATTTGCACATGTTGGAGTATGGCTGACACATGCTGAGATGATATAATACAGAGTGCATGTTGCAGATTGAGCATAGGATGGAGTGCAATTGCATTACAATTATATTACTGTACAGTTACATTAAATTACGGTTCGTACATTACATTACAGGTAGTACAGTTGGTGCAGTTTCATTACATTACAGGTAGTACCGTTGGTGCAGTTTCATTACATTACAGGTAGTACAGTTGGTGCAGTTTCATTACATTGCAGTTGGTACAGTTGCCTTACAATTACATTATAAGTATAGTTACAATTGCAGTTACTATTACAATACGTAGCATTGCTCCCTATGCAGTCAGAGATTAGATCGTAGAGCATTTGTTGCAATGCTAAAAGTGCAGGGTATGTTCAGAGTGCATATGTCAGTGCAAGTAATGCATATAAACCCTATTACTCTGGTTGACAGAGGTCCTGGCCATATGCTGCAATGGTGATTATTACTTTGCAGATTTTATTTAGGGCCGCTCTGTTTTTGGCTAAGAACTTGTGAAATTCTGAGATATTGGCTGGTATCGGAAAGTGGAACTGTTCCGTGAGTGGGCACTGGAAGATATAATGGTCCGGTGACTCCTCACCCCCGCAAACACAGCGATCCGTGGTTGAGATGGTGCGGCGATAGAAGTAATCCGGGAAGGGATCATTACCAATAATGAAGTTGGTAAGGGGAGCAATTGCCATAAGGCGCTCCGAGGTTACTTTTGGTAAAAAGCTAAGCGCTCTCTTCCCGTGTCGCCCTGATCCCATTCTCTTTGCCACCACTGGATAGCGGCATTTTGCAGTTGACTTTTGAAGAAAGATGGTGGTGCTGATACTGATATCGGTCTGGCATTTTAGTTCGAAACAGCCTCCTTAGCGAGTTCATCCGCTGTCTCATTACCCATGTTACCTGCATGGGCTTTAATCCGTACTAGGTCAATATGTGCGTGCCGATTATCTTTTAGGATATGCTGCCTGACAGTCCACCTACTTTTCGTACTACAAGAGCGCAGGGTTGGATTAACCTGACCTTATGCAGCAACCCTTCGGCTCAGTACTTTCAAAATTGGTGTGTTCGAGATGATTTAGTAATCATCAAATAATAACATTTACGTTTAATAAACAAGTCTCTCGCTATCAAAGTGTAGATTAAAGACAATTTCAGGCAATATTAACAAATTTATAAATCAGTTGGCTCCTTTAGTTGAAACTCTTTGCCATCAATTCGACTCAGCTTTCAGGTGACCTGGATAAAGTGTACTATAGTCTCACAGCTGATATTACCACTGCTTGTAAGCGCAGTTTAAACACCTCAAACCACATCAACAGGTCGCATGGTGGACACCAGAGCTACAACAACTTCGACGAAACTTAAGACGCCTAAGACAGCAAGCTCAGAGGGAGAGAACTTCACCTCTGCGGCAACAGTTTTTTGTTAGATATAAAAAAGAACAAGCTCACTTTAAACGTAAAATACTGCAGGCAAAACGAGACTCTTGGAAGAAAAGTTGCCTCAACGTGTCAGTGCGTTTTGGTACAATCTATAAAATTGCGACTGATAGAGTTTTTCATTCTCACTCATTCCAGCTTCGGTTTTGCCAGCAGCCTCCACTCAACAAGAAATTGCAAAATACCTCTAGGCCAAAATCTTTGAAGAGGATTCTATAGACGATGATACATCACAACAAGCAGACACCCGACGTAATTTTGAGAATTATACTTTTACATCAAGGCAGACAGATTCACCTCTACCAACAGAAAGTGAAATTAGTCTCATAACTAAAAATCTGAACATTCGCAAAGCACCTGGACCTGATGGTGTAGATAATCAAATCATTAAAATCATCTTCAATAATTTTCCAGCTCTGTTAATAGCTTTTTTTCATGCCTGTTGGCGTCTCAAGCATTTTCCTCAAGATACTAAGATAGCTGAGGTAGCACTGTTTTTGAAAAACGAAAACGATCCTGCATTACCAACATCTTATAGACCTATTTGTCTGTTACCAGCTCTTGGAAAAGTACTAGAGAAGGCAATTTTAACAAGGCTACAGTACTTCCTCGCTAAACATAGCCTACTATCTAAGCTCTTTTCTATTACCACAATCATACCTGAAATCTTTAACATGGAATTTACTGCAGAGTAAATGGCAAGAGCAATGGTCTATTGACTTGACTGGAAGACGAGTTTTAAATTCATACCTCAAGTTTCGACAAAACTATATGCTGTTAATTCGGCTTTAACATGGTTTCTCTCGGGACATGGTCCTTTTAAGAGCTATCTTCGCATATTTAGACTTAGCGCAGACGATTGCTGTTACTGCGGTGGATTAGCTGATCCTGAACATTTTCTTTGATTGTCCAGTATTCAAGCAAACTCTTTTACCAATGGAGTGTACAGGTACAGACCTCTTCGTCAGCAGAAGAAGAATAATACTTTAGTTTAAGAGCTGGGGTGAGGTTCCTAGTTTCTTAGGAGTTCTTGTCAGTTGTTTTCTGAGAATTGTTTATAGTTTTAGTTGTTCTCCAATTATAAGTAATTGCTACAATATGTAATTACTATTCATTTGTCACACGTTTAATTAATAATCATCATTTCTAACATGTAATATTATCAAGTAATATGTTTCATGTTTCACTGTGTTGTATGATTTAATAATAAGTCTTGATATGTTTTAATGTGTAATTTTTTTGAGTAATTATCAGTTTAAAGTAATTTTATTATGTTACAAGTAATAATGTGTTGTAATATGTTGTGTTGAATGCTGTTTTTCTTTTATCTTGGAAATTGTTACAGCATTTACTATGGCATGAGTTAAATTTGGTTTTACTTTTGGTATGACTCTTTATTTAAAATAGGATAATTGTTTCCCTATTGCTCATTGTGACTGCTTCTTCTAACATGTCAAATGCTTAGTTTCAGTTTTTATGTACTTATTTGTAACTATACTTTGTGTTGGTGTATGCTCTGATTTGTAGACAAATTCATCTGTAATCGGTCTGCCTCTCTTACAATCTGTCTTGACATGGTCGTACTTTTTTGTACTGGTGGAAAATTATTATAGCACATTTATGGTACTACTGAATGTTGTTTATGTAACGACAAGATTAACAAATGCATACATGTTCTTTCTCTTATTTAGTTTTATTTGACTTTACCAGAGTTTCTGTACATAACCTAATTCTTCGAATCTTTCTTATATATTGTTTATTTCAATAATTTTAACATTCTTTGACTAGAATTATGCTTATCCATGAATATCTGGTGTACTCCTGGTGTTTGATACTGCAACTTTTTATAATGTGTATTGATTTGTAACAAGTATTGTGTTTTTTTAAATGTATTAGGTTATGATCTGTCTTTTATATTTACAATGATAATATGTAACATGTAATTATATTGAGCATTATGTAACAATATGTAACATGTTTTGTGTAATTTAATGTAATTAGTAAGTTTTATATGAAATAAGTAATATTGTATGTATTTGAACCAGTATTGTATATCTTTGCGTACATCTCTTACTTGCATTAATAACTAGGTTTTGAATACAAATGTAATAATGTGTAATAATATGTAATGTTGACTATTGCGCTTAGAATTACTTTAATTTAGCGATTGACTTTCTTCGTTTATCTCTTCATATATCCGGCGCGAACTTTCCATATTTACACTATGTTCAATCTTACTGCTAAATATTCTTGTTTGAATCGGTGCATAATCAAATTTTGTTTTGGCTTATATGAACCAGTGAATATCTGGAATGACATACCTACGAAATAATACAATTGCACTCTTAGTAATTGCAACATCTGATTTCTTATAAACGTTATAGCATTTTTTTTTTCATTCAAAAGCAACAGTATAAAGTGTACAGCACGTGCTTAGTTGTATCTGAAGTAATCTTTTGTTCAACGTCATGAATGCGTGTCTCTCAATATTATGCTATCTGTTCTTTTGTAGATTAACATATAATTGTACTCATAGGTTTTCCTCCTGGCACATTTATGACCAAGTATGGAAACATAATGTTTGTTCTATATTGTGTATATCTGGTATGATCTTTTTTAACTCATTGTTACAGTTATATGACAACTGTTAATTGTACTGGAATCAACAAACTTCTTGATTGAACTTTTGGATTTTATAACTATGATTTAGTACAAATTCCAGTACCTCTGAGTTACATGACTTGAATCCTGCATGAACTGCACAATACTTTGCTTTGGCCAAAACATTTAGTTCTGGATTATGGAACATAAAGTATGTTCATTTACACTTAAACTTGGACTCTAGAGATCAGACTTGATTCTTTCATGACTATATACTTCATTTCAGTAGCGTGCAGATTCTGAACGGGATGTTGATCCTTATTGTTCATTTACTTGTGTTTTTCTATTATATATGACTGACATTTCTCTCACTATGATCCTCTAATTTAAAAGTTTTGCATTTATTGTTACCATGCTTGTTACTGTAGGCGGCTGTCAATTCCTGTCTTAACTATTCTGGAAAATCTTAATATAATAACTTCAGATGTATTTCTTCAACGTATGCAATATATTCAAATACCTCTGTATATTGTACAAATATAAACTTTGAAATTTGACTTTGACAATTAATGCCCGTGGCCCCGACCTAAGGTTGTGGCCACTAGATAGTAGATGGTTTTACCTCTGAGCAACACATTCCGTTTGTTGCCTTTAGGCTAACTAAGGTCGGAAGTTGCTCAGTAGCTCAGTGCAGTGTAGTGTAGTCGTATGATCAGCGGGGAGGCGTAACTATGTTTGTCAAGAGTAAGCAGTGTCTACATACTGTCTGCATAAAGTTGCACATGTGTGATGTTGTTGAGCGCCACGTATTCAGCGGCAGCTGTTATGGCAACTACTTCTGCTTGAAAAACGCTATTGTTTGGATTGGAGGTGCCCTTTCCAATGGTGTGCAGCATGGCCTTGCCTGTAGTAAATAAAGACATTACTTACACCCTCAGCAGTTTTCGAGCCATCTGTGTAGAACGTGTGCATATTAGGGTTTCCTTCTGGTTGGCGTAGTGGCGGTTTGAGGATAGTGTGAATGCCAAGTCCCTTGTGTGCTGGGTGAGTGTGGAGAGGAGTACATGGATGTTCGTAATTTGCAGGGCTATGTAAGGTACCTGAAAAGGTTGCGTCTTTCTGCAGATGTATTATTTTAGTATATGTGGCCTCTAGCTCCGCTTGGATATGAAGTGGCACAATTTCTGCCAAGGTGAGAGCTGCAATAGTTGCAGTGGGGCGGTAGGCTCTGCATAAACCTAGGGCGAATGGGCGCTGTAGTGATGGGAGTTGCTTAACCTTACGTGCGGTCATGGGTTGTGCCCATATAGCTGCCGCATAGAGTGCCACCTTCTCAGCTACTGTTTTGTAAAGTACCTTTTGAATGTGGGGATTCCGTCCCCAGTTCCAGCCTTGGAATTGTCGTGTTCTCCTGGCAATTATAGATGTTTTAATCTTTTGTTAGTGGATATGCGGAAGCCAAGTCAGACCTGGGTCCCATATTACCCCAAGGTATTTTAAAGTTTTCACGACCCTTATATTCCGGCCTTGTAGTTTGATACATGGGCGACGTGTTGGATTTGTGCCCTTTCTTGGAAAGATGATAGCAGTGGACTTTGTGTTGGATATTTGGAGTTTTAGCTCTTTGCAGAGGTTGGCAAAGATAGTGCATGACTCACTGCCATGGGCTTCAAGCTCATCGCGTGTGCGGCCTCTGACCAGTAATGCCGTGTCGTCCGCGTATGCAACTATCACAGTATGTTGTGGCCACCTTGCTTCTAAGACTTTATTAAAGGTGAGGTTCCATAGCAGGGGCCCTGCACAGGACCCCTGTGCACATCCTCTCACTTGTGTTTTTGAAACAGTACTACTGTTGTTAGAGATCATCAGTTGCCGGTTTGCCAGCTAGTTGTCCAGGACTTGATAGATATTTCTTGGGCATCTTGCCTCTCTGAAGGCCTGCCTGATGGCAGGCCACCAGAGGGTATCGAACGCATTTTGCAAATCTATCGATATAAAAGCTGTCTGGTAGCCCTGTGATTTGTTCTGAACTATCACTTCATAGATTCGCTGCAAGGCATGAGTGGTAGAACTGCCTGATTTGAAGCCAAATTCTCTTGGGCTAATGCTTTGGTATTGATGTAGCTGAAATTTTAGCCTGTTGACGATAAACTTCTCGTAGATCTTTCCCATCTTCGACAGTAGGCAGATTGTCCTAAAGGAACTCAGTACTAGGGGGTCTTTATCCTTTTTTAAAAATAATACCACATTGCCTTTTTTGAAGGCTGTGGGGAATATTTTATAATCAGAAGGTGGTTGTAGTATTTATGGAAGTAGGATGGTCGTGCCTGATATGCAACTTTGATAATTGCGTAGTCAAGTCCGTCTGGACCCTGGGCCTTTTTAGTGGCAGATACCGGAAGATATTACGTATCTCCTGTGCAGAAAACTGTATATCGTTCGGTGTGCATGGCGAGCTTGCATCTTCTCTAAGTTGCCTGTGTTCTGAAGTATCTGTTTGTGTATCATCTGTGGAAAAGATAGCATTTAAAAGTTCCTTTGCGGTGGAGGCAGCTACGTCCATAGTATGTGGTGCTGTTGGAATCTCCTCCAGTGACGTGAGGTACTGTTGGGCATTTCTATTTCACTCGTATAAAGTCACAACGGAACTAATTAAATATTATTAATTAAGGAATTGCCATGAATTATACAAAACCAATTATATAAAAACCAAGCTAGGTGACTTAGAGTTCAAATAAAAATTTGCAGCTATTATAAATTTGAGTATTTAACCGAGTGCTTCGTTAAAAACGCACCGTTGGCACTAATTAAAAATATTAATTAAAAATTTTAATATAGGCACCTTTTAAGATAAGAGAAAATTGCCTACCGTGGCTTCTGTGTCATCTGTACATTCAGGAAAATGTAATCCAAAGGTAGTCGAATTGAAAAACACTCACACCGGCACTACATAAAATCACAACACAACACTAATTTCACAAAGTTGAATAAATTCTCAAAAAAGTCGTAACTTTTAAACTATCTGTCGGATTTTCTTCAAATTTGAAAACTTATGTCCACGATGATGAAAGAGGAACAGTGGTGTTGGGCCTGTAACGGTATGGGGCGCAGTTCTTTAATTAGCGGGTATCTAAAAATGCCCACTACATAAAAAATCACTGGTAGCAATGTCCTTGATGAATCCTGCTACTCGGGGGGGGACAATTCCTTCTAAAAGTCGTTCCAATGGTCATAGACACTGTCGTTCTAAAATTCGCTTAACTATGCGAGTAATTTGGCCATAATTATTCTTCTAATTAACTAAACGATGTCAAAGTAATTCCAAAAGAAATCTGTTGAAATCCTCTATCCAGTGGTATGAGAATTAAGGCGCTGAGGCCACCGGTGGCTTCTCGATGGAGCTGAGAAAATGCGTCACTCGTTGAAAATAGCACTACTTGCTGCTGATTGAAGTTGAAAACACTAGAAAATTCATAATTAATTAACCAGTTGTCGTATTGACATAAAATTGATATTGGCGTGGTTCATAAGGTTTTGGCTATACAAAACAATGACTTTTTTAGTACTTTCGACGAGAATTTCTGCAGATATAAACCGAAAATGCAGTGCGCTTCAGTGCGCGGTGAGTTAGCTTCCGAGGCAATGAAGTTTCTAAGATTTTGAACAAAGCAGATGCAAAAGAACATTTAAGTTTTATGCAGGAAAATTTTGGTTGTCCTTAAGCATGAAAGACGCAAAAGGACGAAGATGGCGGGCCTCATGAAGACTCTCGTAGCTGAGAAGTTCAAAGTAGTTCATTATATTACATTCTTGTGCTTCCTGATAGAAGCGTTCATTGAGTTTTCTGAGAAACTTCGCCAACGGTTCGATCTTAAGGTCGTCATGAAGACATTTATTACGCACATAAAAGTGGGCATTAGTAATAATGCGAAAGTATCTGCTTTGCACCACTTGAACCTTCTTAAGTTCCTTATCGGAGATAGTTGTCCCTGCCGGCGAAGCGTAAGTCTAGTCTGACAACGGCGAGGTAAATAAGTCTCTTCTTGTTCAGGTCCAGTGAAAAGGATTTCCCAATAATTGGGTAAAAGCATTTGATGATTTTAAGTGCCCTGTCACGCACATTATTAACATGCTGTATCCAAGTAAGGCGGTCATTAAATAAAACACCAAGATATTTGGCCTGGGAAGCCACCGGGATAATTCTCGTTCCTTTTGCGTTTCCGAATGATCAAGAGCTGTGATTTTGAGGCATTAATTTGGATTTTCCATTGTGTACACCCCTTTTCAATCGAAGGAATAAGATCTTTAAGTTTTTTGACTGCGTGATTTACATGTGCAGAGTTGTTCTGCTGTATTTCAGGAGACTCTGCAGCATGAAATAAATAAAATATCGGTCCTAGGACCGAACCTTAAAGAATATCACTATGAATATTCTTTTTGCAGGAGTCAGCACCATTTACACAAACATAAAATGTCCTGTTCGTGATGAAAAAATGCATTGTAAGTAAAAGCTCTCTATCAAAGTGACATTAAATCAACTTTGAGATAAGTCCTCATGCCAGACGCTGTCGAAAGCTTTCGCCACGTCTAGCATGAGGAGAGCAGCACACTGTTTATTATGCAGCGTAGAGCCAGCAAACTCCGTAAACCATACTAGTTGCTTGGTCGTCGAAAGCTTGGTTCGAAACAAAATCGTTCATGCGGTAGTAAGATAAGGTTGCATGCGTGATAAAATAATCCGTTCATGGATTTTTCCTAGCACTGGTAGCAAAATGATCGGCCGATTAACCGTCAGGTTTATTGTGATCCTTACCAGGCTTCGTAATCAAAATAACTTTAGGACATTTTCATAAGCTAGGAAAATAGCTGTGGTACAAGCATGCATTAAAAATGCTGGTCAGTTTACAAATAATGTTGTGCGGCAGGTTTTTGATAACAGCATTAGTGATGCCGTCACATTATGGAATGGGATTATGGACATTATGGATATGGGATTATGGATTACGTCACATTATGGAATGGGATCACTTATATGGGAAACCAAATCTAGTGATCGCTTAGGGCGCTGACATTGTTGGAGTCAAACTAGTCTGGAGATCTTTGTCTGGTGCCATTATGCTTGAAGGCAATGGCATAGCAGTGAGTGATGTGATAGTAGAAACTTAAACATTCTGCCAAAGGAAAGATATCTGCGATTCTGCCAAAGAGTAGACAGTATGCTTAATATTTTGCAGCAATATCAGCAATTTAGCCAAAAATATAATAATTAACTAATAAGTAGGACAAAATTAATGTGGAATCTGTGAAGGCCCTTTGGTAATATTTTTTAAATTCCTTCATGAGATGAAAGAAAAGATACAAGTGCACGATTTCAGTGTTATTTTCATTGTGAACACTTGCAGAAGTCTAAAATGTCCTCCTCCAGAAAGCCTAAAGTGGGAAAAGCTGAAATGGTACATCACGGTCAAGAATACAAAACAGAGAGAATAAGAAAGGGAAAAATGAACTTCCCGTTTTCAACCGAAATACTAATCCTAGGTTATTTTAATAATGTTCATTATTAGTACTTTAAATTTATTAATAAATGAAACACAAAAGGTCAGAAAATGACTTTATTTTTCGTTGAACCTTTGGCCAATTCTTTTTGAGTTTATGCAATTTAATATTGAAGTGACACTTGCATAGTCCATAAGAAACTAAAATTAAAGCAACTCTACTCCTGAGATATCTGTAGGGAAAAGTCTTGGTACACTGTATGAAATTATGATAATTTTTATTTATTAATACAAATTGTAGAATAAAATTTTTGCATAAAAGTAGAGGATTTAAAATTTATATACTTTTTGATAATACAACACCCTGTTTTATCATAATAAATAGTGTCATCAAATAGCTCTAAGTAAAAATATAAATATTATACTCGTTTTATACGTCAGTAGGTAAGAAGATTTTATTAGAATGACGGATAAATTCGTAATACAGGAAAGCACAGGATATTGAAGAAAAAAGGGCATTAATAAGGACAACAGATGAAGAATCAAAATTTAAGGCTGCAGTTAAATTCGACGAAGACTTCACACATGATAATTTCGATACAAACATAATGAAAGTTCATACATGATAATTTCAATGCAAAAATAATGGAATCAACCACAAACTCACCACTAATAAATTTAGAGTTCACATTTTTTAAATGCATTTGTACACTAAACTGAATGTCATGAACAAAAAAATAAACAATGAAAATTTTATATCCTCGTCAAAAGTTAAAAAAGAATTAAGAAAGAATTCGTACGACTTCACAGATATTTTGAAAGATATGTGTGATGATATAAACATGTTGATACAAAAATGTTATACATGCTGAAGCTTAGGGTGAGATATGGATAAAGAGGTACCTACAGCAGTATTTCTCCATCTAATAACTGAACATAGCATAATTTCTCACTTTTTCAAAGTATTTTTGATTTAAGTTGCAATTAGAGAATAACTATTTCTGTAACTAAAATTAATTATTTAAAAATATTTCCTCAAAATAACATATTCTTTTTTCGAGTATAATTTGACTGTTTGATCTCCGTCGCTCTCCTCCTCCCCCTAAATATGTAAAGTAGGACTAGAAAGTTAACGAACGAAATACGTGAAATTAAGAGAAAATGAAAATTAAAAATCAATTAAAAGATCCAATTAGGAATTCGCGCAGGCCGGCGCTAAGGAACCTTCTGTGTAATCGAAGGTGAAAACACTGAGAGCCAATTGAGTGTTAATTCTCAGTTCATGATAAAATTCCAATACATAGGTAAAGGTTACAAAACTTCAATACTTTTTTTTTAATTTGGGTGTTATAAATTTAAATGCAAACTGCATTATGTATTATTATATCTAGATATCTATTCATTCAAAATGTTAAGTAACCAAATTTCAGGAAAGGCAGATTCAATGTTAATTGTTAGTAACACTCCATTTTTGCTGATTCAGCATTCGCGGTTTCAGTAATTTGTGGTTTACAGAGGTCAAATGAAATTTCGAAAATTCAAGAAAGAAACGGTTTATTAGTAACAAAGTCGAGAATGAGCTGTAGCATCGTGAAATATAGCAGCTCAAAGGCGATCAACAATGTCTTCCCACGGCTGTCCCGACTAGGAAAGTGAATAAATAGGCGGCGGGATTCTGAACGATGTTTCATTCTATCAGTAGAAGTCGATTGTTAAAAATGCACTACTTTTATTTTTATATTATAGTTTGAAATTACAATTAAAGTTAAGTAGTTTTAAAGTGTTCATTAATGGGATATCGAATCGTCGAATTCCACCCAGTTCGTAAATAAAAGCAAAGCAAAGTACTTATAATCAGCAAATCGTTTAATGTGATCAAAAGTTTTCAAAACGATCTTCCTCCCCCCAACCTAAGTGCAATCTTTAAAGTATAGTTTGAAAGAAGGAAATACTTTCTCAAAACCACGCTTAAAGGTGCAGATTGGGTGAGTTAATTTTTTGACGAATAATTTTTTTAAAAAATGATAACGTGTTGAAGAATTTTCCTCTACTGAGCACTTCGTCGATAGTTTTAAAGTTGCATTCCACACCGCAAACATCACGTCCATAATTTATCAAAACGTTATATTACGATCACGTCCACACTGTAGATGTGAATTTCATCGCACCCATTATAAAATCAAAGCGTTACTATAACTATGAATGAAGAAAATGCAACACAGCTGACATGAATTATGTCAAATCTGAAATTAGCTTGACAATGAAGAGAAAGTTCAAACTGTAGGCAATGATGGCAGAGGCAATCGATTTCTCAAGCATATCCAAGTAACAATTTCTGAAGGTGATGAAGATGGAATTCATGAAGAATCTCCTGCTAGTGCTGAAATTAAGAAGGCGCAAACTATATTAAGTATTATGTCTAAATTGTAATATGTACAACAATCTGCATTATGTATAGTGTATAATCTGCAACCTGCATTATGTATTATGTACCTGTACTATGTACCAGTAAGTATTATATACCTGCATTATGTACTTACGAAAATGCATTATGTATCATGTACCAATAGCTTATCAAATTGCAAATCTTTATGCAACTGCAACATAATGTGACTCAAATGTACATCTAATATGTAGTACCTGCATTAGTTTATGTATACATACCATATATGTCAATTACTATCTGCATTACAAATTAAGCGTATTATTTCCATCACAATCTGTACTATGTTTTATGTATAATCAGCAATCTATGTTATGTAATCTGTACTGTATTGTGTGTAATTCAAATGCCCGTAATGTATTGTATAGAATCTGCAATCTGTATTATGTTTTATGTATAATCTGTACTATGTACCTGCATGCATTATGTACCAGTATTATGTACTTGTTATCTGTATTTTATGTACGGTATTTTATGAATAATCTGCAATCTATATTATGTAATATGTACCTGTATTGTGTGTAATTCAAGTGCCTGTAATGTATTGTGTATAGTCTGTAATCTGTATTATGTTTTATGTATAATCTGTACTACGTACCTGTATGCATTATGTACCTGTATTATGTACTTGCAATCTGTATTATGTATAATGTACCAGTTGCGTATCAAGTTGCAAATCTCTATGCAACTGCAACATATGCGACCCAAACATATATCCAATTTGTAGTACATGCATTAGATCAGGTATACAGACCATATAAGTCAATCAATATCTGTATTTCAAATTAAGCATATTAATTCCATAACAATCTGTATTATGTAACGCGCATAACCCACAATTTGTATTATGAAGTATGTACCTGTATCACACACAGTGCAGGTGACTGTAATGTATTATGTATAATCTGCGATCTGTATTATGTATTATGTAAGATCTATATTATGTTTAACAATCTGCATTATGTACTGTGTATAATCTATGTCAATCACTATCTGCATATCAAATTAAGCGTAATATCTCCATAATAATCAGTATTATGTATGGCATATTAATCAGTATTACATAATCCTAAGTATTATGTACCAGTATTGTCCTACGCACAATGCATTATGTATCCTGTATGTATATAATTTATTTGTATTGCGCATTATGCACCTCCATAAAATATGTATCATGTATAGTATGTATTTAGTTTATATTAATTAGTTTTAAGTAATTCCTCGTATCATGTAACAGTATTGTCCAACGCACAAAGCACTATGTATTCTGCATGTATGTTGTTTATCTGTATTATCTGCATTATGTACTTGCAATCTGTATTATGTACACCATGTACTCTGCATGTATGTAATTTTTTTGTACTATGCATTGCGCATAAACTATGTACTTGCATAATGCACAACCTTTAACATAAGTAACCCATACTATATGCATATCAATTTGTTACATATCACTTAAAAGCATCCCTGTATTGCATTATGCACAGCGCATTATGTAAATTGAATTTTAATGGTCTCTGTTTATATGTGATATGTTTTATTTTTCTCTCTTTGTGTTTATTTGTTTTTGTGTGTAATTTGTGCTTTATGTGTTCCATGGCATATTTTTAATTAATTTTAATATGTATGTTAATGTGCTTTATGTAACTGCTGTTTGTAATTTATATATATAATATATGTACTACGTTCCTACACAATGTCTTACATCAGTTATAACCCCTGTATGTCCATGTAACAAATTTATTTAAGATCCAAATGAACTCCCGGTGCAGCCTCCTGGGGCTCCAGGGAGTTGTTCTTTCTAGATAGTGGAGGGCGCGGGACATACGCCTGTTTACCTATGTTATAGGTAACACCAGGCGTCCCCGTGCTCCGTCACCTGTACCTGCATATATGTATTAAGTGCTGGTAGTATGCAGAGCTATGCTTTGAGCCACAGGAATCATAGTAACTATAACTGTAGTACTACAACTTAATGTATTCAAGAGCACAGAATGTAAATATTGTAGTAGTTATATGTATGTAAATATTATTGCATTCTGCAAATTTTAGTGTATTGAGTGATTTATATATAGCAGTGTGTTAACGTGCATATTATGAAATGTATAGTGCATAGCAAATACCGTATTTAATGTATCTAGCACACGTAGAGATAACGGGATGAAAGATATTGAGCAAAGTAATTATGAATATTCATCTGTATGGAATGTATAATGCTATGAATATTCATCTGTATGGAATGTATCATGCTATGAATATTCATCTGTATGGAATGTATTATGCTTCATGTATAAAATGCTGTGGGTTGCCAAACAAGACATCTGTACTTTACATGTGATATTTACAGTGGTAAGTAATGATTGCATGTTTTTGCATTCTATATTTGTTTTCCTTCAATGTGTATTTCCAACAGTTTTTTAAAGCTTTTTGTATTAAGAATTATGTTGTATATAACAAAGAGTTACTACCAGTGCCTATGTTATTTAATAAAGAGTAATGTTCAATGTAATATGTAGCCAATACACACAGTGCATTAAGTGTAGAAATGAGTTTTGTAAGGTGTCCTAAATATAGCGCAGTGTTCAATGTAATATGTATTATAAAAATGTAGTGTATTGAATGTTTTATATATAGCAATGTGACCAGTAGAATGTTTAATTACAAAGTTATTTTTGGTATGTTTTAATAATATAGCAAAGTTAATGCCACAGTGAACTTTTAACATAATGTTAATTACTCAAAAGTAATATAGGCTGTACTGTGTCCTTAAATCTGTATTTTGTACATTATAAGTACAGCACAAAGTAAACAACGTGTATTTCTGTGTGAAAATGTGTAATTTGTTTTGTAATGTGCAATTTTGCTCTTTATTTAAGGGCTCTTAATTTATTTATCTATTGTATCAAGTTATTTATTTAAGTCTGTCTTATATAACTAAGTTACGTACTATATAACCAAATTATGTCTTATTTAATCAATTATATTGTTCAGAATCTATGTTGAATTGTTAAGAATAATTTTTAGCGTAATATGTTGCAAAGAATATATAGTGTATTAAGTGTAGCATTGAGTTGTAAATGTGCCTTAAGTACAGTGCAATGATCAACGCAATGCATATTATGAAATGTATACTGTAGTGAGTATGTGTAGCACTGTGTTAACACGCGATGTAGCCAGGAAAATGTTTAATTCCGCATGCAGAGAAATATATATTTTGCCCTTGTATGGCCATGTACTTTTCCCTTGTAATGTTTACGGAGCGTCGCTTCAGATAGTTGCGGGATCCGGACGATACCTGATTAGTCTATGTAAGCCGTCTAGATATCCGGACCTGCTCTTACCTGTCACCTGCATATAATGCATCTCAGCCCTAAGTATTATATGTCTCCTGCAATGCATCATTTATCTCCTGTAATACTGTCTGTAACACTCCATTTTTAAGCAACATGACTCCAGTAATTAACTATTCCAAATGTATAAGAAAAACAATAGAGTAGTGCAAAGTAAGAAAACGAATGAAGTTTGTATTGCATATGTATAAGATGCCACTCTAAATAATAACGCGTAGCGAAATGTGTAAACAACAATATGTGCTTATGCAGATATTGTTGCATAAGCACATATTGTTGCAGATATTTTATAATCCTATGCAGATATTTTATAACGTATCAGTTAGCATATGTGTCTTGTAATTTCTTAATCTCTAACATATTAGCCTAATATATTGTAATCCTGCTCATCACGCATCAGTTTTGCGCATAACTGGTCTTCACGCAGAGTAAATGTATCTTTTGTAATATATATTAATTTGTATATGCACCTCGTGTAATGTTTCAGCTTCTAACATATGCTTTGCAATCTTGCTCGTAATGTATCAGTTTCAAGTATAACAAGTCTTTAAGCAGAGTATATATATATATCTTCTGCAATGCATCAGTTTGCATACGTATCTTTTTTAATTGCTTTAGTCTCTAACATATTACCTCTATGTATTGTAATAAGTATGTAGCAGTTGCATAATCGCTCTCTATGTATGGTAATAGGTATGTATCAGCTTGCATCAGTTGCAGTATAATTAGTTTTTATGCAGAGAACATGTATCTTTTGTAATGAATCAGTCTGCATATGTATCTCCTGTAATGTTTTAGTTCATAACATGTTAGTTTTATGTATTGTAATCTTGCTCGTCATGTATCAGTTTAATGTACAATAAAGTATTTGTGCAGAGTAAAAGTATCTCTTGTAATGTATCAAATGCACCAGTTTGTAATGTATCAGTTTGCATATGTATTTTTGTAATGTTTTAATGTACCTGAGTAATGTATCAAATGGTTCAGACTGTAATGTATCAGTTTGCATATGTATCCTTTGTTATGTTAAAATTATCTTTTGTAATGTATCAAATGCACCAGTTTGTAATGTACCCGTTTACATATGTATCATTTGTAATGTTTAACTTACCGATTTTATGTATTGTATTCCTGCCTGTAATGTATCAGTTTTCCGTAAAATAAGTCTCTACGCAGAGTAAATGTATCCTTTGTAATGTACCAGTTTGCATATGTATATTTTGTAATGTTTTAGTTTCCAACATATTAGCTTTACGCATTGTAATCTCGCCCGTAATGTACCAGCTTTACGTATAATAAGTCTTAATGGAGAGTATATGTATTTTTGTAATGTATCAGTTGGCACATGTATCTTTTACAATGCTTTAGTTTCTAACATATTAGTTTTATGTTTTGTAATCTGCCCGCAATATACCAGTCTTACGTGTTATTAGTCTTTACGCAGAGTAAATGTACCTTTTGTAATGTATCGGTTTGCATATGTATACCTTGTAATGTTTTAGCTTCTAATATGCTAGTTTTAAGTATTGTAACCTTATTATTGTAGAGTGCTTTATTATTGCAGAGTAAATGTACCTCTTGTAATGTGTTGGTTTGCATCCGGTTGGTTTGCATTTAAGTCTCCAACATGCTAGGCTAGTTTTAGGCAATGTAACCCTGCTCGTAATGTATCAGTCTAAAGTATAATAAGTCTCTATGCAGAGTGAAAAGTATCTTTTATAATATATCAAATCTATCAGTTTGCATACGTATCTTTTGTAACGTATTTAGTTTCTAACATACCAGTTTTACGTATTGTAATCCCGCTTGTAATGTATAAGTCTCTCATAAAATATGTCCTTATGCAGAGTAGATGTATCTTTTGCAATGTATCAGTTTGCAAACGTAACTCTTGCAAAGTTTCAGCCTCTAACATATAAATTTAATGTATTGCAATTCTGCTCGTTATGTTTCAGTTCCCCGTATCATATGTTTCTATGCAGAGTAAATGTATCTTTTGTAATGTACTAGTTTGCATATGTATCCCTTGTAATGTGTAACAAGTGTACAATTGAAACAAACAATGTATTCTTGTAACAAGTACTAACAGTGTAATAAGTTCCAGGCATGTGTGAAGTCTCCAAGGCCCTTGTACGGCCATTTATAGATATTTTGAATGTATAAATAAACTCCTAAAGCGTTCCTTGTGGAACCCTGTGAGGGTGTCGCGACAGAAAGTTGGAGGACCCGGACATCACCCGAGAAGTCGTTGTAAGCCGTAAGATTGTCCGGCCCTGCTGTAACCTGTCACCTGCATATAATATATTGTTACGAAATGTCCAGGTGCGGTAAGATAGCTTCTCCGAAAAGCAGGGTTAGGGTTGCCAGAAAATGGCAAGAGAAGGCAGGGTTGCCATATTTGGCGAGAAATTGCCCATTTGACGACAAAATTGGCGATATGCCATGGACATTAAATATTTTAATATTTTATTTTATTTTATTTATTTTTTTGTTTGTTTGTCTGCGTCGGGTGTGCTGCGTTAACCATGAGGCCGATTATTGACGGCCAGGAGAGTTGCAGCATACTCGTAAACTGAACTAAACCGTGTCTAGTACTCTAGAGCCGAGGTGGTCGTCGAGTGCATCGAGAAGAGAATCTCTTAGTGTATCTGGAGTTAGTGCATCGTCGAGTTTCAGCTTAGAGGGTGTTGAGCTTCGTGAACGACCGAACCGAGCCGGGAGCTGTACTCTAGTGTATCGTCGAGTGCATCGCGAGTTGTAGCGTGGAGAGTTTCGAGAGTACGTTGAGTTCTGAGAACGACCGAACCGAGTCGGGAGAAAAACGTAACAATATGTTTTTCTATCTTTAATATTAACAGTATACATCCTGCATTAAAAACACAATGGAATATCTGAGACCAAATGTTTGCGGAGGAGAACTTGATATATTTATTGACGGTTCGGATTATAACAATGGAACTGCATATATGGTTTACTTGTTTGGTACAGAAATAGACTATGGTAAAATTAGACTTGAACCTTACTATTCGTTTTCCAAGCCGAATTGGCTGCTATCGAATTTGCTCTTAAATGGATTGATGAAACCCTGACTGTTAAAACATAGATTAATATATATATATATACATTATTTGGTTTGGAAGCACTAGCAGGTACTGATAACACTAATATTTTGGTCTCATATATAAAAGATCTCCTTGTAAAAGTTGAGAAAATCCATGAAGGGCAAATGAACTGAGCGAAAGCCCATGCTGGTGCCGACATGCTAGCCAAAGAGGCTGCTATGGGTAATGCCAGGAACGCGTTTGATATCCAGGCATCAAGAAGAATCGTTATTGGTAAAATTAAGGATTTCTATTATGATTGCTGGAAAGGGAAATGGAACATTTCGGGAAAAAGGAAAGATTATTTGTTGAACTTTGGATTTTCTAAAAGTATGAGAATAATATGTGATTTTGATTACAATAATTTTTGTAGCGCTGAAGGCAGTGCACGACATTTCGTCGAAGACTGCGTATTATTGCGATATGTTACGGAAAACATAGTAGCATAAAGCAATTCTATTGCCGCAGGAAAGAGTTTAGATTTGCAAAGGATTGGATGAACTTTATAAAACGCAATAGAACAATATGGTGAATTTTGATTTGATGTTTCTAACAGAAGTTTTGTTTTAATGTGTGTTGGGTGTGCTGCGTCAAACCATGATGCCGATTATTATCGGCCAGGAGAGTTGCAGCACACTCGTATATTACATTACTTCACGCAGCCATAATTCTTTACAAGGCTGCACCAGAGGTTAGCTGAAACAGGCTCCTTTGAAAGAGCAGCCATGAATCGGGAACGATCGGCATGGACTCAGGACATCGAAGAGAATGTGCTACATCAGATACAGGGAAGTCCAAGTTTGAGTACGCGAAGTGTAGCCATGGACCTTATAAGAAATAGACTAACCCAAACGGGTTTTCTCCCTCGTCTGAGGCGTTGCCTGCTGTCACCTTGATCACATCCGAAGGAGTAGGGACGACTTGCAGAAATTTAACATTGATTGCCTATTGAAGCGTGTATAATTGTCAAGAAAAAGCTGGTTCTAGCGCCTCATTTCACAAATTAGAATTTCTACATATTTTCATTTTTGAAATTGAGATTGATTTTTAAAAATTTAGCATATTTATCAAGCATAATTAACGTTCCAAATAATTATAAAGCTATTGCATGATTTTAGGGCTGGATATTTTTTTTAGCTATTCCTATGTTGTAAGGAAATTTTTAAATACTTCTATTAGAAAATAATATTTTAAATCTGAACTAATAGAAAATTTCAAACACGCAATTTTCTCTTGCAATTTTTATGCTTTTTATTGGTAATAATAAATAAAAATAAGTAAAAAATACTAAAATATTTAAACCGAATTTTTGAAAGTTTTGTTTAAAATTCTAAATTGTGCTGCTTTTTCTAAATTATAGATGAGTATTATAGCACAATTTCTATAAAGGAATTTTATTTCAGTCATATTTCATAACACATCATAGTGATTAACACTTTTGACTCCTTAATTTTTATACACTTAATTCTAATATTAAAATTGTATTTAACCGTAATAATCAATTCTGCTTGTATTTTATAGTGATTATTTTTTAAATTTATTTTTAGTTCTGCGTAAGATTTTTTTTATTTACTGTTAATTTACTTTATTAGCTCGAAACGGCATTTTGCGCTGTTTCACTATAAATAAATGTCCGTGTCTCCTTGCAAATTGTTGTTACCAAATATTACCGCCCTGTATTATATTTAAATAAATTAAATAATGAAGAATCTGCATGAATACATATATGTTTCTCGCACTGTGACAAAAACGACGGAATCTAGAGCCATCAAATTTTGAATAATGTAATCCTCACCAGAACATGGGCATCTGGACGGTCGAGTTTCGAATTTGTTTTAATCTATTTCATATTTTGTAAAACTTTAACGAATTTTTGATTAACAAACTCAAAGAGTTCAAAGCGAGCAATGGTAACACTGTATGGAAAATAACATTTTTATCTCCAGCGCGGAAATTCTAAAGATATGCTGTTTTCAAATGTATGTGGTTTGCGGGCGAAGAACATGATATTCAATAATTATAGGTACCACACAAAACGTTTAAAAAAAAGTCCTTTTTGGGCGTAATATAAAATCTGAATGCTTCTAGATTTTATTTTATCTTTTTTCCCCCCTGCATTACACTCAGAAAATTTTATGGTCCGAATTTTATAAATTACTAAAATAAATAATCCACTTTAATGTTAATAATTTAATGATCATATAATCAACTAAATAATCGTTTTATAATGTTATTATAGTTTTGAAAATCACTGCCTGAAAATGTTCATTAAATTAAAAAATATATATATCAAATCTTGTTTAATTTTACCTTATTTATTTCAAAGCATCACGTACTATCAATCTTATTTAATTTTATTTTTACGCAAAATTAAGTTCATAAATTTTGTGCTTAGAGTTTTTACCGTTTTACCAAAGTAAAAGTGTTTGTACAAGAATTACGCGTGAAAAAATGCGCGAAATGCTTTAATGAGATATATTAAATCCTATTTGGAAAAACTGTGGCTTTCATAATCTCATTACTATACAACGCATCACATTTAATAATTAAAAAGAGTTATGTGATACAAACGCCATAGGTTTCAGTGTTAAAGTAAACCAGATTGTCCCTACTCTTTCTTGCCGACATGTTGGTGACGCGTGCCCCGCCCACTGGGTTAGTCTATTTCTTATAAAGTCCATGAGTGTAGCGCACGCAGTCGGGGCTTCCCGTTTCAGCATCAGGAGGATTCTCTGAGAAAATCACGTGCAGCGTATACAGGCACTTCAACCGGACGATTATTGACCTCGTATTGCTTTTGCACAATGGTAACTTGAAACGTGTACTACAGGTCACAGCTTCCCGGTTAATGTGCTGTTCACCAATGAGGCATCCTTCACAAGGGAAGGAATATTCAACGCACATAACGCCCATTTCTGGGAGGAAGAGAACCAGGGGGGGCCCAAGAGCGATGCGCAGTGCAGGGAGAAAGTTATGCCACATGAGCATGACGTCATGTGGGTGACAGCGTTAGTTCTTGGCGTTTGTTTACTTTCGTTGCATCAACAGTTTGATTTGATTTGTGTTGTTAATTTGCTATTATACCTAGGCGGAAGTGGCAAATTGTGCTATAGCGTTGTGTCAGAATTATACACGTTAATACGTTTTTTGGCGGAAAACACTCTTTACAACCAGATAAAATAACTATTTTTTTAATGAAGTTATGTAATTTTCATACATAAATGTGATGTAATTTTACATTTATTTTTAATTTTTCTGCTATTTTACATTTAAATTGAAAAATTTCTCATTTTAAATCATTTTTTTATCATAATCTTCATTTTGTGTATGAGACTTACATCGTAGTGAGATATTTAAACTCAGTGTCATGTTTACCAATACTGAGTACCTGAATGATTAGTTAATAAATTCGCGTATCCAACTTCATTCACATGTTTTGGTTACTTTCTTTACATCCCAAACGTAATTCTATGTATTGAAGCAGCGTCTGGGTTAAGCTTTGCGAACTAAGTAAACTGATACATGCCTCACCGTGAGGAAAGAACAATTTCTCGACCACACTATGATGCAAACATCGAATGAGTGAGTGACATATTTCCTTCAGTGTTATTTAACTGATGCATACAGGTATGTGTGATGTAATTTAATTGATATAACTTACACATGCTTGAACCTGAAAGAAAACAAATCTGTGTATAATGCCAGAATACAAATAGCGAAAGAGTAAGTAAGATATTCGGTTCAGTTTTATTTAACTGCTGCATATGCTTTAATTTTGATTCCATATAACTTGTTTTTAATTATAAGAGAAAGAAAAATAATTCAATATTGAACACATATTTCGAGTATAACAAAAGTATTTTAAGAAATAACCTGATAAAAATACATTAGTAATTAAAAATATTTAATTTGTGTACAGGCTGAATTGAAATTAAGATGTGGTGGTGTATTTAATTATGGCAAAGCACACTAGGGCTATCTGCATAATAGGTGTGATGCCTTCGTGGAGGACTTTCTCAGGGAAACTGGCTCGTATACACGTTACGCATGAGGAAAACCACGAAAACACCCATGCAGCCAGCCCGTTCGCGGGATTCGGACCGAACTACCAGTGTTCAGCGACTTTACCGCTCGGCCGCTGGTGGGCCGAAACTAAGATGTAGGGCAAGTTTATTATTATTATAATTGTGCGTATATGTGTAAGAAAATGTATTTTAATTGTTCCATTTTTAATGTATGGAAGGAAGAATAGGATGCCAATATCGAAGATTATTTACTATAGCAAATAATCACGTCAGGATAAATGTTATATAGAAATCTTGTTGAGTGTAAGGGATTATAAGAGTACTTTTAGATTATACTGAAAATATACGCACTTCTGCTAAAATCTGAAGTGAATCAGTATGAAGTGACTTTTCACTTTAAAAAGAATGAGATAAGTATACTATTTAAAAGTATAATGACGGATATTAAGAAATTTGTAGAATTTTATAGTATTTAAATATGAATTTGTTAAGTCAAATCTTTTTATATATATTTTTGCTTGAGATATGTAATTTAAACTGAAATCACGATCATATATTTCTCATGGAATGTCAAAGTTCATTTGTATTAAAAAAAGTGCATGAGCAATGAAAATAAATAGAATAATACTTTTTGATTATGTTTTTACCATGGTCTTAGCAGTTATGCCATCATGTGTTCTGTTCAACAAGATTTATTTAGTGCAAACAATACTACGAAAAAATATTGAAAAATACCTTGTTTTACAATATTTATTTCCCTTAATTAACTTAAATATCGTTTTTCATTTTCTAATGCTTTCCTTTACGAAAAGAATTTAATGTTTACAATTATTTTCAGCATTCGTACGAATTCTGTGCATAAAATAAACATTTTCTTTAACAAAATACTTAATCGGAAAGTATATACCCGGTATTTCCGGTGTATCTACCACATATAAAATGATCATTTTGCTTTAGTTTACATTTTTTCCATTACCAAAATCATGTAGCAGACGCGTCGGCCGATGCGTCTTGTCTCCCGGGTGACGTCACTACCAGCAACCAATGGCACGCTTTTTCCGTTCCTGGCCTAACCTTAGTATATTAAAGAACCTTGGAAGAGAACCCTCATGCAACACGACGTCGTGCAGCGCAGTGTTGGTTTTAGGTTAATGTTTGGGCAGGCATTGTGAAGAATCACCTCATCGGACCTTAATTGTTGCCTTTTCATCTAACCGGTTGTAACTACTTGATGTTTCTGTAGCAAGTCATGCCACAACTTTTAGATGACGAATAGATTTCTGCATCGATGCGACAAACAAAGCGGTTCAAGACGATGGGGTCCCTGCCCATTTCAGCCATAACGTTCGTACGCACCTAGACGCCACGACGGGCCAACAGTTGATAGGACTTGGTGGTCCGGTGCGTTGGCCTGCTCAATTATCGGACTTGTTTTGATTTCTTTTTATGTGTGACATATGTAAACACTGCTTTATGAAACCCCCGCTGACAACGCCGAGGAAGTGGTTGCACGAATCGCTGTAGTTACCGGGAAATTCGAGATATGCCTGGAATATTCCAGAATACTCGGACCAATATTTCATGGTCCGTAGTTGTCAGGCGTTCATTGAGTGAACGAAATTTAGAGCACTATCTTTGAATCATGTTGCTTTTGTTCATGTGAATTTATTATTAAGACGAATATTAATTTATCAGGCGTCTTTTAATTTATGATGCTTCTGTGTATACTAATGTTGTAAAATGTTTTAGCTAACATATTCCAGCAAAAGTTACTTGTGGATTTCATTGATGCCCTCATCGTATCCACGATGTATCCAAATCTCTCTACGGGACTTATTGGTGCCGGTGGAGCTTCTAATCTTGGGGGTGGGGGGCAAACTAAAAGTTGAACTGCCTTCCTTGCGACATGGTCCGATATTTGTTCGGGGGGCTACTATAAAGTCCTTCAGTGCTGAGAACTGTGATCAAACTTTAGACAGACCAGTAGCGAATTATCGCTAAGTCTAAATAGCAACTGAAACTTGGGAAGGGTGTGAAAGATCCCTTATTTAAAACTAAATAAGATCAGCGGATGGTGCTTGCAACTCCACGAGCATTTATGGCGACACATTTAAAAGCAGTAATTCAGACGTAAATTTTAAATTTAAATAAACTAATAGCTAAAGGCTACACAGAGCAATTTAACACGAAGTTGCCTCAGGCCTTCCTCGGCGTTGATTTCAACTATCGTCAACCATAATGCAATGCCGAAGAAGACAAGAACTCTCTTCTAAAACAGCAATCTAGTAACGTGGCCATGAGGAAGAATTACTCTCTGTCTTACAATCTCAGAACTTCACTTTAAATATGCGCGAAACAAATTTGCATTCTGAGGGAAACTGAAAGGCAGAAGTTACAGTACAAATCGAAAACATGAAATAACTGGTTAATAAAATTAAAGGAACCTCGCACTTTCAAAATTACAAAAAAAAAAAAAAAAAAAAAAAAAAAAGGCTGTGTAAGTGTGGGTCCACCAGCGGCCGAGCGGTAAAGTCGCTGAACACTGGTAGTTCTGTCCGAGGATCGAATCCCGCGAACGGGCTGGCTGCATGGGTGTTTTCGTAGTTTTCCCCATGTGTAACCTGTATACGAGCCAGTTTCTCTTAAAAAGTCCTCCACGAAGGCATCCCTTCCCTTAGGCAGATAGCTCTCGAGGCCTTTGTCATAATCACACACTCGGATGTGTAAGTGTACAATCAAAGATACTTTATTGTTATTTTAGTTAACGGTGGTAATGCCTTACTGTGCATAATCATCAATTAAAATATACCCTATTTAATTATATAACATGAGTTTTGCGTTATATATAACGTGCAGTATCACGTACGGTTTAACGTAACCGCATTATACCTGAGAATCTACTACCAACCGGAAATGGGCTCATTACTACGTTTTAAAATATTAAAAATTTTGTGTAAACATATAAAATGCAGCTGAAATAATAATGCACATTTTAAATGCGCAGCAGAGTAAATTTTCCTTCGATAGCCTTTTTTACTACAATGCTTTCCCAGTACTGCCTAAGTTAACAAAAAAATTTCTTATCACATCACTGATCAGTGCATGATGTAGGCACTTTTTCTCAGTCTGAATGACTTCTTTTTTTTTTTTTTTTTTTTTTTTTTTCCCGACACAACACTACGTTTTCCCATCTTGTCATAATAAAGGGCACTGAGTAATCAAGGAAATCCCCGAACAAGGGGAAGAAAAGAATAAATTAGGGAACCTAACAAAAAAAAAATCAAAACAAATATAACTTCCTTACTTCAACTGTTGTAACGACAGCTGCGTCTGATTGAAACAAGTAGCATACCCAGAGCCTATTCATAAAATTTCAAAGAACGTCTCTCACATAACTTCTAGCGGTTTACAAGGGAAAAGGAAACTTCAGTCGTTATTTGAATCATCTGTTCCTGAATACATAAAACTTTCTGCTGTAAGTGTAACTGAATACACTTTTTAACAAAGTCATTGCTTCAAAAAAGAGCTTCAAGATATTTTTGGAAGTGTTTAATGCCTCAAAGAGTTTAAGTGCTGTAAATAAAAGTCAACGGGAATTATTAACTATGTTAAGGGAAGATTGTCTTTTGTTCGGGATCAGACTTCAGTATAAATCGGACTTTTTAGGAGTACGTGTAATTGTACTCATTTATATGTTTCTTTGCTCTTTACCGTAAATACACATTATCTTATCTTCTTCGAAGTTTTATAAGTTTAAACTAAATTATAATTCATTATATTTTATTATAAATTTTTAACTGATTTTATTATATATTTACTATATCACTATCATTAATTATTTATTCTATTATTTATATTTTATATATCATTTAGTTATTATTATTATTATTGAATATATTTTACACTAAATACTAATTATTATAATATAATGAAAGATCCTATTTTCGTTATACTGTGTTTTTTTTTTTTTTTTTAAATTTTTTTTTAATGAAATTAGAGCTTAAATACACTGAAGCTTGCTATAATTAAGGTTGTTGGGGGGTTGTGAGATTACGGCAAAGCCTTGAGGGATGGATGCCTTCGTGGAGGGTTTTCTGAGGAAACTAACTCGTACACATGTTATACATTGGGGAAAGCCACGGGAGCGACCATACAGCCAGCCCATTCGCGGCATTCGACCCTCGGATCGACCTATCAGTGTTCAGCGACTTTACCGCTGAGCCGCTGCGAGACGCTAAAGTTAAGGAGAAATTAATAATTCTGATAACTCAGTGCTTAGAGCCGTTTGAAGCGCAGCTGATCAAGGAGTTCTAGATTCTGTTAGCGGTGAAAACTCATGTGTATGAATGTCCAGGGAACATACATATTTTTGCAAAGCATGCGAACGGAGACTGAAATAATCACAGTTTTTTCCTTAAGTTTATAGGTGGCCTAATCTTGGTAGTTTATATGAGATTCGGTTAACACTCAACAAGTCAGCTATATGGAATTTTAACATGAATTTGAGTTAGCTGCCCCTATAAGTTTCTTCATGAATGCATCGCTCTTGAGAAAGGTAGTTTCTGGGGACTTTGCCGTCATCACCTGACTAAAATTTTGAACACATGGTCATTTTTCCATGGGGAAAAGGAACTCAAAACTATTTTAAAGAAACTTAAACCTTTATTTAAAATTCTTAAAAATTATAAAATTCGATATTATTTTGTAAAACGCAACCGGTTAAATTATACTTATGAATCTAAACTTACCCAGTTATTTGCTGCTTTGCATGAAACGCTACACCTAAGCCTATTGGGAGATGTGATTTTTTATCACACTTCGAATCCCATAATAATTCCGAATGAACTGTTTAAAATTTTCTTTCTAATTTTTCACTAATTAAAGAGTCTATTTCAATTTCAAATTTTATGAAAGCCCGCATAGGTGAAATCTACAATATATTCTTTAACATGTCAACTTACTTCGTCTTTCAGTCTGTTTACTTCTTCTTCGGTTAAAAATAATTACAACTACTTCCACCACATTTTTCTGACTTGTTTTGTTTAATGACAAAGGCATTCTGGTTCAAGAAGAATCTGAAAAACTTTGTAAGATAAAAATTTTTTACATTCCCTTTTCTAACCGCAGTAGTTTTAATTTTATGTACATACACACACACACACACACACACATATATATATATATATTAATAAATCACATTAAACAGAAATATTAAATATTTACTTGATAGCAGCCACTAAATTCTCAGCACAGTAAACACATGTTAGTTTCAAATTATTTTTCTAACTTCTACTCTACCAACACCGCGTTTCTTTGCCTTAACAAATCCCAATTACTCATTATCAGTAGAAATAGAAAATTAAGACACCCCATCATTTCTAATTTGAAGATTTTCAACACTGAAGTTCCGATAGTTACCAAAGCGAAGTATCTTGGAGTTACAATCAATTGTCGATTAACCTGGACCAACCATATTAACATCTGCCGCAATAGAGCCTACGGTAACTTGAAAGCAGCTCATGCCTTTCATAGGCAGATACTCCAATCTTGACTTGAAAAGAAAACTACATATCTATACTGCCATCATTCGGCCAATTCTTTGTTATGCCTCCCCTGCTTGGGCCACTATCAAAGACAAAGATGTCAAAAAGCTTCAAATTATCCAAAATAAATTCCTACGACTCATCACGAATGCTCATTTTTATGTCTCAAATGCTATGCTGCATAAAGACCTCAATATCGACTATATCAAGGAATACCTTCACAAAAGCGACGAAAAATTTTTCCAAAATGCCTTCAATTGCACTTGTATGATAAATTTCCAAGTTTTTAACTATTCTATCCTACAAGAAGACAGAGACCTGAGACCCTGGGCGGCCCACCTCTGTGGTACACTCTTTCCGACGTAATGTATGTAATGTATTATAATTTGCATTTATGTAGTATAATTTTCATCATATTATGTATTATGTATTTATTCCAAATTTATTATATAACCCAGATCTTTTCTTATTTTCATTGTACTGCATTTATGTTTTATTTTGTATATATCTTTTGCATTTATGTTTTTATGCATTTTTCACCTTATTTATCAGGAATTATTCTACACGAATTTACTTTTAGCTTTCAATCAGCCGTCTCCATAGCTAAATTGTCTGGTTATCCACTTCAGCGACGCATGGTTGCCTTCTCTTTCTCCTAGACCTCAGTGCCTCCACTCTCACTGGTCAACGACTTACAACTTTCAGATGCCACCACAGCAAACTTATGAGGAGCTGGTAAAGTCTCATTTACTCGAGACACACCGGCAATACCGACATGGACTGGACTAGTATATAATACCTTAGAATTTACTGAAACCCATGAAGCCAAAATCTGGCAAAGTAATGGTAATATATGAATATATACACATACACACCAGGTATAACAGAACTGATGGTCACAACCTTAATGGATGACAGAAATGGTTAAATATGATAGAATGAGAATCCATAAACATAGTAAGTATCGTGAACACAGAGAACAAAACACTTTAATCAAGGATATTTACAAGAATGGTTCAAATGAACAACCTCTAACTGCAATATTTCATCATAAGTATGATGATGGATGTTGTTTACAAGACACAGATAAGACTGTTGAAGCCCTTGTAGCCAGAAGCATTGCTGCTGCAATACATAAAGTTGCAGTTGAACAATTCTTGTAAACTACACATTATTTACACTAAATTAGTTTTCATTGTCTATGTTCTTTACGCTTGCTGTGTTTCTACATTGAAATTTCAACACTGTATGAAAATTTTTACTGTGGCCATATTCTATCATCTCTTAAAGTTATAACCAAAATTCTGTTATACCTCATGTATATGTAACATAAAATTTTATTGTACGATCTCACAAGTCTCCTTTTTAACTGGATCAAACCATCAATTCTCTTACACCCTATATATATGTAACATAAAATATTTATTTATAACCCCAAAAGTGTCCTTTTCTATCCTAAAAATAATAAATGCTTTACAGAAGTGCATTACTTCAGAATCAATGGTTATAATACGATTTCCAAATAACACAGATGATACTCATACCTATGCAAGAACAAAAGCTAAAGTTGTATTATCTAGTAATATTCAAACCAAAACTTTTATTAAACAATGATATCAGGCGGCCCAAGATAAACTAAACCCAAGCAAGGGAAATCTCTTATGTCCATTTCAGTTTATCTTGGGTCATCTAATAATATTGCTTTACAGTTCATTCTTCACTTGCATTGGGTTTGGTGCAACCCAGTAATAAAGCAATACAATTACCTCTTACCCAGCAATGCAATTACCCCCTACCTTAGGCCACCCAGTAATAAAGCAATACAATTACCTCTAATGAGAACTAAAGCATTTTCTGTATTTTTTTTTTTTATTGCATTCCTTCTTTTCTATTTATTACATTCCTTCTTTTCTATTTGAGTATCGGATACTCTCATCTCAATGCTTGTACATCTTCATTGTGTATATTATTCCCTGAATTATGCTTAACCCTTAAACACAGAGGTGGGGGTCTGTATGACCGCGCCAATATTTTAGAACTGCGAAACTGCTTATAAGTTCTATAGTTATTCTCCTCCTTTTCAGTACTTTCAAGTTGACATAAAATAGAACTATTCCTAAATTTTTATTAAACCATTGGTTATTTTTTTAATAATTTTTTAAATTGGGCCACGGTTATATAGACCTTACCTCTGCGTTTACGTTACTTTTTTGGGTGAAGTACAGAATCGCCCACTTATTTAGCGCGTTATGTTTGGTGCTTTCTATAAGAGTAAGAGGAATTGGGTTTTTGTCAATTTCCTTCGACGTTTTAAATGAAAATACATCGATGTGTACATGTACAAAGTCAAGGGAGTGCGCAATGCCGAATTTGTGCAATTCTCTGTTTTTTTTTTTTTTTTTTTTTTAGTGAAAATAGATCGATGTGTACATGGATACTGAGTTTGCGCAATTCTTAAAAACGCGCCAAGCAGTAGATGATTCGGGTCCGTGACACTTAACCGACACCAGTTAGCCGACAGGACATTTAGCCGACACGGACACTTAGCCTACAGAACATTTAGCCGACACGGACACTTAGCCGACAGGTCATTTAGCCGACACGGACACTTAGCCGACAGGACATTTAGCCGACAAGGACACTTAGCCGACAGGACATTTAGCCGACACGGACAGTTAGCCGACAGGACATTTAGCCGACACGGACAGTTAGCCGACAGGACATTTAGCCGACAAGGACACTTAGCCGACAGGACATTTAGCCGACACGGACAGTTAGCCGACAAGACATTTGGCCGACACAGAAATTTAGCTGTCAGGACATTTAGTTACGGGACACTTACCTGTCAAGACACTTAGTCAACAGGTTACTAAGCCGACAGTGACGTTTAACAGACACGTACCCAAAAATTATTTAAACTATCAATTAGAAAATTTCTCGACTACTCCATAAGTTCAATATTTAAGTCATTTTTTTTCACTTATCAGTAAAATTCATTTTTCTATTCTTAAAGATCTCATATGTGCTATTAATTATTGTGTTAATTTAGCATTGTTTGATATGTATCGTGCTATTTGGTGTACATTGGCCAAATTGAAAAGCGCTGAAATTTCTCGAAAATGAATAAAACAAAACCTTAAAGAATATTTTACTTCTAAATTAAACATTATGTACTAGTTTAGGGCTATAAACATTAACCTAAGTAAGTATTTTAAGCGAGAGGCGTAATCAATAAAATGTTACAGAATTTTTATCTCAAGAATGGTGGCATGAACTGCAAATTATAGAGGTCACAAATAATTTATACCTTTGCTTGTTTTAAAAATTCACTTTTTTTAATTGTTTTTAATAACAAAATAAAATATATTTGCTAAACTAACCCTCACCACCATATGTTTCCATAAAAAGTATAATTCATGAATAACAATAATTTTTATTGCATTATTCAGATTTCTCATGACAAGGAAAGAAAATTTCCTTAGTGGGAAGAGCCAAACGATTTTGTAAGGGTTTGGTTTTGGTTTATTTAATTATGGCAAAGCACACTAGGGTTATCTGCCTAAGGGAAGGATGCCTTCGTGGAGGACTTTCTAACGGAAACTGGCTCGTATACACGTTACACATGGAGAAAACCACGAAAATTCCCATGCAGCCAGCCCGTTCGCGGGATTCGAACCTCGGACTTAACTACCAGTGCTCAGCGACTTTACCGCTCGGCCGCATGATTTAGTAAGGGAAAGAATGTAACATGATGTGATGTGTAAAATAGTAATGAAACGTAAAGGTATTAAAAATTTGAAAGCATTTGGAAGAGCGAGATTGGAAAATTAATATCATTAAGTAAACAAGAAAAATTATTAATGAAGTGAAAGTGTTCAATAGAACCCAGTTGATTAAATGAAGAAGCTTTATGGATAATTTTTGAAGATCTCACATTAAAATGTAATTAAGTGACCGCCGTACTTAGCTAAAAATATTCGTTTTTCCTTTCGAAATTTCATTCATATTCCCTGACGAGAAATTTCAGCGCTTTATAAAGGTATGCCTTCGTGGAGGACTTGTTAAGGGAAACTGGCTCGTATACACGTTACACATGGGGAAAACCACGATACCACCCATGCAGGCAGCCCGTTCCCGGGATTCGAACCTCGGACCGAACTATCAGTGTTCAGCGACGTTACCGCTCGGCCGCTGGTGGGCCCGTAAGAAAGAGTAGGGACGATCTAGATTACTTTAACACGGAAACCGCTGGCGTTTGTATCACATAACTGTTTTTAATTATTAAATGTGATACGTTGTATAAGTGATGAGATTATGAAAGTCCCAGTTTTTGCAAACAAGATTTAACATATCTCATAAAAGCACTTTTTACTGCATTTTGCGCATTTTTTTCAAGCGTAATTCTTGTATAAATTTCTTTACTTTAGTAAAACGGTAAAAATTCTAAACGCAAAACTTATGAACTTACTTTTGTGTACAAATAAAGTAAAATTAAAGAATACTGATAGCATATGATGCTTTGAAACAAATAAGGTAAAATTAAACAAGATCTGATAATTTTCTTTGATTTTATGAGCATTTTCAGGCAGTAGTTTTTAAAATTATTATAACATAACAAGACTATCATTTATTTGATTATATGATCATTAATTATTAACATTGCAAGATGATTATTTATTTTAATAATTCATAAAATTCGGAGTATAAACTTGTTTGAGTGTAATGAGGGGGAAAAAAGGATAAACTCTGGAAGCACTCAGCAATATAATTTTATATTACGCCCAAAGGAGCGTTTTTGTAACGTTTTGCGTGTTATCTTTATTTATTAAACATCATGTTCTTCGCAAATAAACCACATAAAATTAAATTCAAGAACAATATCACAAAATATTTGAAAATGACATATCTTTAGAATTTCCGCGCTGAAGATTGTTATTTTCTGTACAGGGTTGCAATTGCTTGCTTTGAACTCGTTAAGTTTCTTAATCAAAACTTCGTTTGTTATTTTCTGTACAGGGTTGCCATTGCTTGCTTTGAACTCGTTAAGTTTCTTAATCAAAACTTCGTTAAAGTTACAAATCAAATATATAATAAAATATCAAATGGATTAAAACAAATTTGAAATTAGGCCGTCCAGGTGAACATGTTCGGGTGGAGGATTACGTTATTCAAAATATTATGATTCTAAATTCTGTTGTTTTTTTCACAGTGCGAGAGAAACATACATGCATTCATGCAGATTCTTCATTATTTAATTTCTTTAAATATAATACAGGGCGATAATATTTGGTGGCAACAGTTTGCAAAGTGAAACGGACATTTATAGTGAAACAAAGCAAAATGCCGTTTCGAAACTAATAGCTTTTCTGAGCTGCCGCCCCTTTGGGTTAATAAAATAAATTAGCAATAAACAAGAAAACTTATGCAGAACTAGACATAAATTAAAAAAAAATAATCACTATAAAATACTAGCACAATTAATTATTACAGTTAAATACAATTTTTAACATTAGAATAAATGCATAAAAATTATTAAAGTGTTAAAAGTGTTAATCACTATTATGTATTATGAAATATTATTGAAATAAAACTTCTTTGCAGAATATGATGCTATAATATTCAGATATACGTTTAAAAAAAGCAGTACAAATACGAAATTTAAGCAAAAACTTTCAAAAATCCATTTTTTTCGATTTTAGTATTTTTCACTTATTTACGCCAATAAAAAGCATAAAAATTTTAAGAGAAAATTGTTTGTTTGAATTTTTCTATTAGTTCAGATTTAAAATATTATTTTTTAAAAGAAGGCGATACAAATTTCCTTACAGCATAGGAAAAGCTAAAAAATATCCAGACCTGAAAGCATGTAACAGTTTATAATTATTTAGAACATCAATTACGCTTGATAAACATGCTAAATTTTTAAAAATCAATCTCAGTTTCAAAAATAAAAATATCTAAAAACTCTAATTTGTGAAATGAGGTGCTATGACCAGCTTTTTCTTGAAAATTATACACGCAACTATTTGTAAGGTTCTGCAAGTCGTCCCTACTCCTCCGGATGTGGTCAAGATGATAGCCGGCAATACGCCAAGGCAAGGGAGAAAACCCATTCGGGTTGGTCTATTTCTTATAAGGTCCATGGATACATATCAAACAATGCTAAATTAACACAATAATTAAAAGTATATATGATGTCTTTAAGAATCGAAAAATGAATTTTACTGATAGTGAAAAAATAACTTAAATTACTTAATTTTATTGAACTAAAAAATAACTTAAATTACTTAATTTACTTTAATTTAATTGAACTTACGGAGAATTTGAGAAATTTGTAATTGATAGTAAGTTTGAACAATTATTACAATAATACATTATTTATTATTAAAGTCCACAACTCTCTCTCTATTTGTTAAAGAAAAAAATCCTAGATGTAGCAGCAGCATTTTCTATATCCCACTTACATTTCTGTTATTAAATAAGTGCAGGATAAATAATCAAATGTATGCAGAAAAACCCTTAGATGTGATGCAAAAGATTGCTGCAGCCAATTTTTATTTTCAATAACAGGTAATCATGGCCAAGAAAAACACTCTCACTAATCAATAATTTTAAGTATATGTTTTACATATTTACTGCATTACATCTGATTCAAAAAAAAAAAAAAAAAAAAAAAAAAAAAAAAAAAAAAAAAAAAACCCTGCAACCTATATGTTTCTTAGGCAAAGAGAAGTGTTTAAGAAGGAAGGTTATATTCAGCATCACAGCAAGTGTGGCTGAATTGGGTACGTGCCAGCTAAACGTTACTGTCGGCTTTGTGTCCTGTCGAATAAATGTGTTGATAGTTAAGTGTCCCGTAATTAAATGTCTGGACAGCTAACTCTCTGTGTCAGCAAAATGTTTTGTCGGCTAAATGTCCTGTCGGCTAAGTGTCCTTTTCGGCTAAGTGTCTTGTCGGCTAACTGTCCGTGTCGGCTAAATGACCTGTCGGTTAAGTGTCCGTGTCGGCTAAATGTCCTGTCGGCTAAGTGTCCGTGTTGGCTAAGTGTCCGTTTCGGTTAAAAGTCCTGTCGGCTAAATGTCCTGTCGACTAAGTGTCCCTGTCGGCTAAATGTCCTGTCGGCTAAGTGTCCCTGTTGGCTAAATGTCTTGTCGGTTAACTGGTGTCGGTTAAGTGTCCTGTCGGCTAAGTGTCCGTGACCGAGGTGATTCTGCACTTTCCCCACTTTTTTCACGCATGAGAGGGAGATGACTTTATTACTACTTGAGTGTCGAACTTGTACAAGAACTTAACTCTAGAGGTTTGACATATGTCGGTACTATGAAAAAAAAAAAAAAAAAATAAGAGAGAAATACCAGGTGAATTTTTGGCAAATAAAACGAAAAGTGAAGAATCTTCCCTTTATGCATTCACAGATAGAATAACTCTCGTTTCATATGTACCTCAAAAATTAAAAAGTATTATTCTCATTTCTTCAATGCATCATTCGAAAAGATCTTGAAATTGGGAAACCAAAAATAATAACTTTTCACAATTTGGCAAAAGGAGGTGTAGATGCATTGGATGAAAAATGTTCTAAACATTCTACAATCCGAAGAACAAGGCCATATTATTTAGGCCAATGGCCATATTATTTAGGTTACTTTGATGTAAGTGAAATTAATGCACATGTAGTACATCAATCGTTAAAAGATAGTGCCAAATTGGAAACTGATTTTTTGATGGAGTTATCATCAGAATTAGTGAAACCACATATGGAGCAGAGGTTTCAAAAGCCAACTGTGAACCGAGAAATAAAAATGTGCATTCAGAGAGTGCTAGGAGTTTCCAGCGGAATCTATTCTAGCTCAGATGTAAATGATAATTTTAAAAAGCATAAAATACTCTTTCTTTGTCCCGCTAGACCGAGAAGAAAAACTGCCTATCTATATTTCAGCTGCAAGAATCCTATATGTAATGAATGTGCTAAGAGAATGTGCAAAAATTGTGTTGAAACTGCTTAAAATAATGTGCTGCTGTTCTTTACATATTATATATTCTTTAAATATTATCTTTTTTTCGCATTACTTTATATAATCCAGATTCTGTAGATGGAAAATTTATTAAATAGTTTAATTTATACGCATTTGCAAGTAAGTAGTGTTTATTTTATTTATTTGACTAACTTTTTCGTACTTTTTCATATGTGATTTAAAAATTAAATTAATGCATTTATTTTAGAGTTTTAAAAAGAATTAATTACTTCAATATAACAAGCTAAGTGTATTAATGCTTAGATAATAACAATAATACATTATTTATTATTAAAGTCCACAACTCTCTCTCTATTTGTTAAAGAAAAAAAATCCTAGATGTAGCAGCAGCATTTTCTATATCCCACTTACATTTCTGTTATTAAATAAGTGCAGGATAAATAATTAAATGTATGCAGGAAAACCCTTAGATGTGACGCAAAAGACTGCTGCAGCCAATTTTTATTTTCTATAACAGGTAATCATGGCCAAGAAAAACACTCTCACTAATCAATAATTTTAAGCATATGTTTTACATATTTACTGCATTACATCTGATCCAAAAAAAAAAAAAAAAAAAAAAAAAAAAAAAAAACCCTGCAACCTATATGTTTCTTAGGCAAAGAGAAGTGTTTAAGAAGGAAAGTTATATTCAGCACCACAGCAAGTGTGGCCGAATTTAAAAGCAGCAAAATTTTTAGAATTTACATAAGCGCTGAGTAGCCATATTTAGAAATGATAAAATTCTTAGAACTTTTGTAAAGGCACCGGGTTGCGGAATTTAGGAACCACAGAGATTGCACAGGGAGGCAAAATGCCTAGTTGCCTTGGTTATATTACTGTGAAAATTTAAAATAGGGCAAAATTGCTTTATTTTATAACACAGGCAGGGCTTAATATCTAAAATCAGAAGTGCCGGAGCCCTATGGAAGGTCGTGAGGAGGAAAAAAGGAAAAATAAAATAACAAAATAAATAATAATTAAATCATTAAACAATTAAATTTTAATTTAATAAAATATAAAGATACAAATAAAAACTTCCTAAATTATTAAATTCATAGTAAATAGTTAAATTAAAGAAATAAAATATCAGACCTCGTCTTATTTGGGGCTCCGGCTAGACTTACAATTTCATACAAATTTAAGTCCTGAATATACAATATAGCGCACTGTTTAAATGGAAGAGAGAAACAAAAACCATTATTTTTCCAGCACACCAATGGAAAAAAGTGACACGATTAAAGCGTCACTATTGAGAAGAGAAAATACTAGAAACAATGGAAGAGTATGGAAAGAAATTTTAATGGAGAAGAGTAGCTTCGACACCAAAGCGGGAAGAGTTCAACGCCTTCTGATCGCGATACCCTGCCACTATAATTCTAGCTATTAAGCAGAATGCGACTGGGTAAACAAATTTTTCCGAATTCGATCCGGAAACAACATAACAAAGGTAAGGTCTGTATAAGTGACAACTGTTATCTCCCATGTTTGGTTTTAAAGCTCAGTCTGCAGGAGCTCTGCAAAAAGACTTAACCTCCGACAAAGTGTTTGTTTCCCAGAGAAAGACAGGCATGCATTTGGAAGTTACGATAGATATTTAAGGCATATCTATTTTTAAAATGAAATCTGTCCTCTGAAACTGTGTTTCACTTACATACAAGAAGTGCCACAGCCGTTTTATTTAGGGTGTGCTAGAATTACAATTTACCTCAGAAACTGAGAAGTACCAGAGCCGGGCTCCAGTGGGCTACAGCGCAATTTAAGCTCTGAATACAGATTGTTAATGGTTGGTAAAAATTTCTGTTCAAATATAAGAATAAATTGGGTAAATGATTTTATTTTCACTTTTGTCATCCTGCAAGTAAGTGCATCACCTGCATTATATAAAAAATTGTAAAATAGCCATTAATTCTGGAATGATGCCTTTTAGGTCAGACCAGATGTAACAAAATTAAAAAGGAGATTTTGAGAACTATTATAAAATTTTATCTTTCATAAATTTATAATTTAAAATGCAGATGTTAAAAGTTGCAATAAAATTTCACAGGAGTTATAAAAGTTAAAAATTTTGGCATGAGAACATTCCTATATACAGCTGGAAAGAATAATTTCATTCACTCAAAGCCAGATATGTTGTTTTCTTAAGTCATTAATTAATTGATGCAATTCGTAATTAAAGTGGTGATTCGTAATTAAAGTGGCATTATATAAAAAATTGTAAAATAGCCATTAATTCTGGAATGATGCCTTTTAGGTCAGACCAGATGTAACAAAATTAAAAAGGAGATTTTGAGAACTATTATAAAATTTTTTACTATTCTGAATATTTTAATTTTTTACTATTCACTATTTTTACTATTTACTATAGAAAATTTTTTACTATTCTGAATATTTTAATACTATTCTGAAAGCACAATTTTTTTTTCAAGAGGAAGGTTCATATAATTTATTTTTTGCTTAACACTTTGACTGCCACGCATTTCACGTGGTTTGCCCATGACGCCAACTTGAAATTTTTATTATGAGATGTATATTATGTTGAAATATTATCTACTGAAGATAATGTGAGTTATATAATCGTGTTTAATGCATTTTTCATGGTGGGGGTTACCGGTGACCCCCAAAGCGCTGTATACCATTATTGCGATTTATAATTTAAATTTTTACGATTTATTATTCTTCAAACCATTATAGTAACAATGGTACTATTTAAAATTTATCATTATCGATATTTACTTTAATTATGTATTTTATTATTGGTCGCGTCGCCGGTCACCAGTGGCACTCATGGCGCTGTAGGCAAGTCGAGTGCCGGTCACCGTTGACCCCCACGGCAGTCAACGCGTTAAACATCAACTTTATTTTACCACTTTTACAAATATATATACACTGGTTATCATAAATTAAGGAAAAATCACAAAAATCACGATTACTTAAAAAGTTACATGTAGAATTTAATGAAACTTACCCAGAATATACAACACGTACTAAGGTATCAAATAAGACAAAAATAAATTACCAGACATATATGGTAGTATAGAAATTGGCACATGTATAAAATGAACAAATCGAAGATGTCAGTTTTCTATAGAAAAAGTACCTTCAATATGGAATATAATTGCCTATAGAAGCAATACAGCACATTCAGCGATGTGTGATGCTTTCAATTATGCGGTCTATCAGCTCCATAGGAAGCGAGAGCCATTGCTCTTGCAAAGCAGTTGCAAGCGCGGCAAGGGTCTGAGGGGGCAGATTGAGAGCAGCTAGACGTTTTCCTAAAGCATCCCAAACGTGCTTGATAGGATTCAAGTCCGGGGATCGAGCTGGCCACTCCATGCGCATAATTGTTTCCTGTTGAAGATAATCATCTACGATGCGAGCCCTGTGTGGTCTTGCGTTGTCGTCCTGTAACAGGAAAGCATCACCTATTGCCCTGGCATATGGGCGCACATAAACATCAAGTATATCATCTCTATAAATCTGAGCATTCACGGTTTCCCTTGGAAAGACATGGAGGTATGTGCGTCCACCCCAAACACAGACACTGCCCCTTCCGTATGCATCTCTTTCACGGATGTTTGACGGATGATAATGGGTTCTAGGTTCTCTCCATATCAAATAACGCCTACTGTCGCTTTCTAGACTAAACCTGGACTCATCCGTAAACAGAACTGCCTTCCATTGATCAGGCGTCCAGTGGACATGCTGTCGTGCCCACTAAAAACGGTCCCTCCTATGGCGTGACGTGAGCGGCACACAAATGGCTGGTCGCCTCGCATACAGACCACCTTTGTAAAGCCTTCTACGCACAGTTGACGTTGAGACGAACTTTCCGGTGGCTGCAGCAAGGGAGGATCTAAGAAGAGTCGGAGTAGCGGTTCTATTCCCGCGTGCCCATAATGTCAAATATCGGTCATCGGCGCTCGTCGTAGCAGTTGGCCGTCCTTAGCTGAACCTCCTTAGCTGCCGAATCTGTGGTTTGAAATTGCCTCCAAAGTCTATAAACCGCAGAAGGACTCACATTCAGCCATCTGTCCTCTTCTGCTTGACTTTGTCCTGCCTCTAGTCTCACAATGGCTCTCCATCACAGTTCTGCAGGCAAATGATGCCTGGAGGTCATTGTTACGAATTGGCTATCTCAGATTTCTGATGTCCCTGTCACAGTAAAATATGTGGGCTTGCTCTCAAACATGGACTTTTATGCTCCTCGCAGATGACGTATTCCGAAAGCAGCGCCACTAATTTGCATATCGCAGTTTTACTCAGCTACTCTTATAAGGTATTTCTCTCACTTTCCTAGCGTCCTTCGTGGTGTAGTGGTTCTGCACACTGGGCCGGTATTTCCAGAGGTCCGTGGTTCGATTCCCGGCGAAGGTGGTTGCAAATGTTTCATCTCTCCGGCTCCTAAAACTCCTACTGTCTCTACAGTGGCGCCCGAACTAAAAGGGTTGTGGATGATGACTCTCCACACCCAGAATTTGGCGATTGGGTCACCTAAAAACCCCAGTCGCCCTTTAAAAGGGAGAGTATACAAGGTATTTCTTCCGCTTTCCTAGAGTGCCTTCAGGGGTCAACGGTGACCGGCACTCGACTTGCCTACAGCGCCATGGGTGCCACTGGTGACCGGCAACGCGACCAATAATAAAATATATAATTAAAGTAAATATCGATAATGATAAATTTTTAGTGGTTCTGCACGCTGGGCTGGTATTTCAGAGGTCCGTGGTTCGATTTCCGGCGAAGGCGATTGCAAATGTTTCATCTCTCCGGCTCCTAAAACTCCTAATGTCTCTACAAACTAACCGTTCTCCTAATAAACTTAAAATAAAATAACTTTACATATAAAATTCCAAAGCGTCATATTTATTTTCAAAATCGGTAGAACTACAACAAAGATCAGATGGTTACTACTCTTACAGTGACAAACTATGAAAAGAAAAATAACAACTGAGGCTGGTTTCTAACACCAAGTCTGTAAAATTATTTCATGGGGTATCTTCTCTGGCCAGGAAAGTTCATGGAGGAGGAATCAGAGAGAGTTGCGCTATCTTTAGAGAAATCATAACATATTGGTGGTTCCCGAAAAGAAGTTATCTCGTCGACAGGAAGTCTACTCTTTTCCTTCTAATTTGGAATCCGGAAGTGATGAGTGTATTGTAGTTATCGGAGACTCGTTCACAGGAAACTGAAAATGGGTCCAAGAATCGTTTTTTTTCCCCGAAGAGCCGACTTTCCTCCTAACATGGGAACCGAAAGTGATGAGAAGAAACTCCATTTCCTGCTGGCCAATATTGTTTTTATTTTGCGCCTGTTTGTGGATAGAATCATGCGTATTTCTAATCCTCTTCGTGCTACTGACCATTTTTTCTTTTCTTCTTACCAGTCTTGTAAATACTCTACTTAAAAGGAAAGGGTAATGTTTTTAAACTAGCAAGCTTGACGTAGAGAAATTCCCTAGCATAGAGCAAAGTCAAGATGAATGTGAAAAGCAAGAACGAAAGACCTTAAACAGAGATAAATCCACCTCCGTGAAAGATGAACGGGTTGGTGGGTTTCTCAGTCCTCAGACAAAATAAATTTAAAAGATTAGATCAAGATATCATAACAGATACAAGATGAGATAATGACGAGAACAGGGAGTTGCCAGAGCTGATTAAAACTCTCTCCGGCCTCAGAGAAGGAAATTCTACAGATTAGATAAAAAAAATAATAGCTCATCCCTTCCAGGAATCATGCTATCATATGCTTCGAGCGGACTTAATGAACTACCCATTTTTTTTAGAGTTGATGGAATCCATTCTAAGAATTGGTATTCTTGAAATAAGAGATTCCAGGATTTCATCAAACTACGAAGAAAAGAAGACAGGGGAACTAGAATACTTGCAGGGAGATAAAATTAGTTTATCCATTTCTATATATAATCCTCATACCTCTCGTTTAACACATCTCACAGAACTTCGGAAAGCATTCCAAGAGACGATGAATATTTACCTTGATGGAGGGGAAAATGTGTGTAGACTATCCTGCTGGTAGATTCACGAAAACTTGAGTAGAAGGGTTGTGCTCTCTCGTTTCACAAGTAGGGTGTGCTGACGTTCTCTTTTATATACGTATCATTCACTGCTATTTTGAAACGAGAAACATAATATACAAGATATCCAATCCTACAACAGTATGAAACAACAGTATGTACTACAAAAGTATGAAGTATCGAGTACTTTGTCTTTCGAGTCTCAAAGAAAATCGTACTGAGAAATTAAAAAAAGAACTCTTTCTCTTTGTTCAACTATAAGGATGTCTTTTTTTCTTAGAAATATGATCTCCATGTTTAGAATTCCAAGAAAGAAAAGAGAAGACATCCTTACAGTTAAACGAAAAAAAAAGAGTATTTTTAATTTTTTATTCCTACGTGAGATTTTTGTCTGAGGTCCGAAAGACTTTCATCCCGCTCGCTGGACTGGACATCTGAAACCCTGATCCCTGGAAGGGGTGAACTGTTATCGTATCTCCCATCTCATGTTTAGAAATTTTTATCTCTGATGTCTGAGGGAGTTTTAATTCGGTCCGAGAAACACTTAAATCATAATAAATCGATTCTTTACTTTTCTTCTGAGAGAAAGAGTTTCGGTTTTTTCGGCTAAACTCTGGGTCTTATCTCTGAAAGAATTATTTCCCCTACGACCTCAACTAACTCCAACATCGCGTTTTTCTCTGAAGGCTAAAAGCCAGACAGCGAAAGAAAGCCTTGGTCACCGTTCGTTTTTCTTACAGAGATGAAGGGAGGAACGTATGACTGCCAAATAGATTCTTTTGGATTGTTTCTCAACCCTCTCATGTATTCAAAAAACGATTTCGGTGGATCGTGTCCGTTACGGGAAAACTGACGAAAATAACTTAACAGCAACTCTAATGTTAATTCACCGTAGATAATATAACGGATGAAAAAAAACGAAATACTCTTAAAAAATGGGTTCGGGACACATAATGATTTTAATAAATCTTTGATTATAATGACTCAGCGTCTATGTAGAGAACTGCCTTGGGAACTTTATATCTCCGATCATAACACTTTTCCACGACGAAACGAGGAGCACATGGCAAATCTAGATGAATTTAAGAAAAAAAAAAAAATATTTTCAGATCAATAGCAAAACTTTGCAGTAACTCTGATAAAACTCCAAATTACAGTTTACGCAGGAAACGTTTGAAGAAAGGCTCTGATAGACATAACATTCTTATTTTTTTCAAGAAAAAATGGCTTGTATACATATAAGGGGGAGCGTTCTCGCTTCGAACTGGATCAGAACGACTAGTGGTCAGCAGTTTTACTGCTCAGGTACCCATATACACAAAGAGAAAAGAAGGATTCTTGTTTGACAAACAATTTACATAAAAATCCTTCATGAAATTTCTTCGAAGAGAGAGGAGGAGTAGATGTTCTGAATGAATCTCTCTTTACGTAAAAAAATTCTCAGAATTCTTCCTCATTAAATGATCAAGTCATATTACAAGGATCTTAAGTTTTAATTTCATCAATCATAGGGAGAGGATACATGGGGTATTTTCTTATGCTATTCGCCTTGCGGTAATCAACCGCGAACCTCCATAACTTCGGATGTGAGGGTAGTAGCCCGTTTTTCTTTCTGCACAAAACTAGCGGACTCGCGTAGGGGATGGTACTTGGCACTATAATTTTACTATCGAGCATTTTTTTAATACGCTATTCCAGAATGTCTTCCTTCACGCAGTCATAACGGTACGGCTTAGACTGGACTGGAGGGGCACTACCGAAGGCGGTTGCCTATTTTTCATCTTTTCTGCTTCCAATTAACCTAATGACTCTACAGTGGGGCCCGAACTAAAAAGGTTGTGGATGATGATTCTCCGCACCCAGGATTTGGCGACTAGGTCCCCTAGTCGCCCTTTAAAAAGGGGAGTATATAAGGTATTTCTCCCACTTTCCTAGCGTCCTTCGTGGTGTAGTGGTTCTGCACACTAGGCCGGTATTTCCAGAGGTCCGCGGTTCGATTCCCGGCGAAGGCGGTTGCATATGTTTCATCTCTCTGGCTTCCAAAAATTCCTAATGTGTCTACACTCTTACTTGGCAACATATTCAAATTTTACACGGTTTGGCTTATTTTTGAGGGAATTATCCCTATTTTTATGATTTTTCCTTAATTTATGATAATCAGTGTATAAATAGTATCAGCATACTGCCAACTACTAGAAATATAAATTATCTCATCATAATTTTCATTTTTCCTAACCATATAAATATCAATTCCCCCCTTTTGTTCCACATTACACCATTGAATTCCTATTTACAGACTTAATTAACGAAATGATTTATAAGGGTCTTTTTTTTTTTTTTTGTGTGTGTGTGTGTGTGTGTGTGCGTGTGCTTGCAATATTAACCTGGAGCAGCTGATACACTGGCAAAAATATTCCTACCCTTGCCGACTTCTGGGATCACATCAGACGTTACTCTGGACTTTATTTAAAAAAAAAACTATTTTTCATTTAAATGTCAACTTCAAACCATTAAAGCAAGTGGGTATCTATAATTTTTGGGAGATAACATTTTTCAACAGAAAGTGTGAAGTACAACATTTCTTCATGTCATGCTAGATTTGGCAAGTAATGATGCAAAAGCATTATTATTTCCAAGCATACAGTGCTTCAACAAAAAATTTGGCTAAAGTGCAGAATCGTCCACTTATTTGTTTGGCGCTTTTTACAAGAGTAAGAAGAATTGGATTTTTGTCAATTTTCTTTGACTTTTTAAGTGAAAATAGGTCGATGTGTACATGGATAAAGTCAAGTGTGTGCGCAATGCCATTTTTGTGAAATTCTGGGATGTTTCTTAAGTGAAAATAGGTCGACGTATATATAGATACCGAGTATGTGAAATTCTTAAAAACGCGTCAAGCAGTGGGCGATTCTGCACTTTTCCCAAAAATTTTAAGTGTTTTAATTCTCATGCCATAAAACTGCACATGACAGAAAATGCACAATGGAAATGTAATGTTAATAACTGCTGGTAAAGTGGTAGAATAAGAAGTGGAAACTCGTTCGAGAAAAATCACTTATCTTCTTATATAGCAGAGTTCATATGAAGGCAAACATAAGCCAGGGAGACTTAACAATTCCTTTGATGCAATTGGCGAAAAATAGCCCCTGGATATGAAAAAAACATGCTTATTCTACTTGGTTGACGTTGAAAATATATTTCAATTCCAACTGTTATTGGCATATCACTAAGTGCCAAATACTGATACTTTAGGTAAATACCAAAGTAATTTTTTGGTAATGCTACTTATTTACTTAGCATTAAAATAATAGCAAAAAATAAATATTTAATTCCCACTTCCTAAATGCATGAAAAAATTAACAGCCACTGAATACTTATATGTTTATTTGTAGATATCTTTATAGCTAAACTAAAGAACAAAAGCAATTTTACGTAACTAGCACATCGCTGAAAGTGAAAAACAATAAAATTTTAACATTTCTAAACTGCATGACATTAGATGAATAGATACTCTGTAAGTAATGAATAAGTTTGTACAGGACATTTTGAGAAAAACTGGATTTCAATCACGTTACAAATACGAAAAACCTCAAATACTTCCATATAGCTAGCCCATTCGCCAGAATTTAAACCCACGTTGAATTAACAGTGCTCATGATTTTACCACTCAGTCACTAGTGAGCCACAGCAAAATGTTAATAACAATTTTTTTTTGAGCAACCAAAAATACCACAACTTTTTAAATGATTCATATAGTAAATCTAAAAATAAAGCAATAAGAAACACTTTTAAAATTATGAACAAATAGGGAAATTAAAAAATGTAAGGAGAAAAGGCATACATTGACAAATGTTAGCTTACAAAATTGCATAATCCTGATAATTATTTAAAAAATCTGATCTATTTCACACGCAAACACTTCGTTCTTGTAATAAAACTATTTATGCAAAACTAGTGTCAGGTATGGTATCTTCAGTTATATGACAATTCTTATGCAATTCAGACTGGACAACCTGTTAAACTTTGCATAAGTTACAGATGTATGGTTTCTCGCCAGTATGAATTCGAGTATGTGTTTTAAGAGTAGAATGCAATCTAAAACTTTTATTACATATACTACACGTATGAGGCTTCCCTCCACTATGAACAATAGAGTGTACTTTAAGATGACTGCTGGTAGTGAATTGTTTCCTAGAGTCACTACATGCAAATAGTTTTTCACCAGAATGGACACGATAATGCCCACGAAGATTTGACATGGAATAAAACTTTTTTTTTACAGATGTTGCATATATAACAAATTTTTTCCTCCCTTGTAAATAAAATAATGTTCTTTGACGATGCCCAGCTGCTTGAATTTTTTGTGACATACATCACATTCCTAAGGATTTTCATCCGTGTGTATACGATAATGGATTTTAAGACTATGATTCAGTGCAAAACCTTTATTATAAATTTCATGTTTAAAGCTTTTTAGCTTTATGGATTAAAGAATGAGTTTGTAAAGCACTAGGAAAAGCAAACCTCCTGTCTCGTGTGTCACATGAATAAGGTTTTTCTTCTGTATGAACTAAATAATGCATTTGAGTTAGAATGGCAGTTAAACTTTTTATCACATAATTCACATACTAATGCACTTCCTTTTGAATGAATCTTAAAATGCCTATTGAGAGATGACTTAGCAATGTTTTATCACAAGCATCACAGGTACAGTCAAAAGTCTTTAATCCGGACTCGTAGGGACTTCGGCGATTCCGGATTATCGGTTTTCCAGATTATAGATCATCAATTTAAATCTGGTAAGATGGCTTGCAGAAATTATAAAATTAAAAATATGAAACCGTAATTTTTGAAATAAAGAGCAATTATGATCTAAAGGGTATCAAAATTTACAAAAAAAAAAAAAAGCTTAATATTTATCTGTTTACTTTATTAAACATTTCTTTCAACGCATGCATGCGTAAAGCATACATTACGCATAGTCAAAATTAGAAAATTGCAACCAGAAAACTATTTGATGTGTATTCGTGATATTTATAATGACGAGGAATTTGATTTAAATCATATCAAAGACGGAGTCCATCAAGATGAAATACTACATTTAGTAAGGAATTATAAGCTGAATAAAATAAAAACATCTGCTCTGAAGATAAGGATAGTGCTGATTGATCAACTTCCAGTTCATTGCGCACCCTGATGCCCCCCCCCCCCTGCAGAGCAGCATGAAATTGATAAACAGATTTCGGAATGGTTAGAGAAACAAAGGATATGCCTTTATCCATTTTTTGCAGCAATTCCACTTTTTGTTTGATGGACATCGAAACATGCTTTCGCTTTGTAGATCCTTTGGTAGCTCCAGAATCGAAAGTTCAAGCTTACTTTTATAAAATTGCTCTAACAGTCTGCAAAAAATAATAAGCCGGATCCAATTAGAAGATTAAGGAACAACGCAATCTGCAACATTAACTGAAATAGACAATTAGATCATTTTAGTTTAGCTTATACCGTTTGTTACACATTAAACGCGCATGTGTAAACGTATTATGTAGATGCGTAAACGTATATGCGCATGCGTAAAGGTTTTACGTACATGCATAAATGAATTAATGCGTTTACGCATGCGCAGAAAGTTTGTAGCTTTGAGGTCCGGATTATAGATCATTCCGTATCATGGACGTCCGGATTAAAGACTTTTGACTGTATAAGGTTTTTTTTCTTGTGTGAATTCGATAATGTGCCTGAACGGATGTCTTATGCTGAAAACGAACCTTGCAAAAATCGCAGGAGTACCTATTGTTCATTGTTGTTAAAAGACAAAATATTGCGCGCTCAATGAGAAAGGCAGGTGTGTTGCTTTGCACTAGCTATGTCATTCTGCCTGCTCATATGGCAAAAGTTCAAGGTGCAAAGGAATAGCAAATTACAAGTAATACGTTTGATCTCAAGGAAGGAAAAAAACACCTCGGATCTTCTTCTACTTCTTGAAGCTTGGTTTACCTTTGGCACCTTACGTTCCAACTCAAATACAATATTGTTTATGTGTTAAGCCGCGAGGATGCATTCTTTCCATTTCAGAACACCTGCCTCTCTACGTTTGGATTACAGCTGCTGTGCCTACTTTCCGGCAAGTATAACTCGTTGGATCTCTTTCTTGTGTGTTCTCTCCAAGCCGCTGCGTCGACTGCGGTCAGAGGTCTCGCAAGAAATTAAATTGCAAGGCAGCTGAGAAATTTCGAGTCTTTTAGTAGGGTAGATTGCAACTTCTTTTACTCTTTTCTTCTTGGGCATGACATCTTGTGCTGATGTCAAATCGAATTTACAGTTAGAACCAGCGCTTGCGCATACAACGAACATGGAGGATTCAGCACACTCACATGAAACTTCTGATCATGACTACACGAAATCTTTAGCAGATTCTCAGTTTACTCACATCCTCAGTCACAAGATAACTTTATCGAATAATGCTAACTCCACCAGGCAAGTTGTACTCAACAATGAAAATGCTTTAAGTCAAAGAAATGTTGGATTTTCACCCGAAACAATCAAAGAACTACATCTGCTACTTGCAAAAGCCATCAACCAATTAAGAGAACAAGAAAATGCTCAAGCTACTGCAACTATCAAAGAACTCAAAAGTTCTGATGAAGTTTTACAGAAACAAATAAACGACTTGAAACAATATTGCGAAGCTCATCAAATTGGAGGTGAATTCTGTAAACAACAGAAACGACAACTAAGAAAGTCTTCAGATCCTGAGAGCGAAAATGACGAACCAAATCTTAAAACTAATAACAAATTTCAACTTCTCCAAACCGAAAATGACTCAATGAACTTAGATGATACTGAAGAAGACCATCAACCCACTTCTAGTCAACCATCTATACGTGCCACTATTGCATAATCCACCAAAAAGAAATTCTCTGAAAATAAAATTCAAAAGAATGGAGTTCCACCCATAATAGGGGATAATATTGTTAAAGCGACGAATTTCTTGCAAATTTAAGTAATCAAACTGGAAGAAAGATGCCCCCGATGCTGCCTCTCACCGCTTTATTCGCAAACCCTGCTAAAAATGCCCCGTAGAAACCCATAAAATTTTTTACGGGGAATTGGCCTACGGGTACCCGTAGGCCAAATCCTCGTAAAAACCCACAGACAGAAACGCGTACAACTGTACGGGTACCTGCAGGCCAAATCCCCGTAAAAACCCATAAAAAGAAACCCGTATGGTTGTACGGGTACCCGTAGGCCAAATACCTGTAAAAACACATAAAAAGAAACCCGTACGATTGTACGGGTACCCATAGGCTGTATACCCGTAAAAACCCATAGAAAGAAACCTGCACGTCTGTATAGGTACCTGTAGGTGAAATACCCGTAAAAAACCTGTAAACGGAAACCCGTACGACCGTATGGTTACGAGTAGGCGAATTCTCTGTAGAACTGTAGGCACTATAAACAAAATCCCAGTAAAAACCTATAGCCAAAAATCAAAACTTTATATGCATATCCATTGGCCAAATTTCCATTAAAAAAATGGATATTCCGTAGGGTAATGCTTTGTAAAAACCAGTAAACAAAAGCATGTACACCTATACAGGCACCCATACGCCAAATCCTGTAAAAACCACTACACAAAAATCGCTGCACAAAACCCATAAACAGAACCAATAGCATTATACCATAGTGGAGTATCCATACATAGAATCGTACATAGAACGGGTATCCATATACAGAATCCCTATAAAAAACAATATACAAAAATAGAACTGTAAATCAAATTTCCATAAAAACATAAACCAGCAGAAGTACATAATTAGCACTGATGAAATGTACAGAACTAAATTGCGGAGAAAGCATGTAAAGTAATTTTAAATAAAACTCAATGCGAATAAATAAAAATTTTAAAATATCTAGAAGCGTACGAGCTCGTCCTTCTTAATGCACGTCAATATCTATAAACATATTACAAAATATTTGTATAAATTCTCTTTACAAAATTTTAAACTACCTTTATATAATCCTGAAAATAAAATGAATAGAAAGATAATAACCAAAGTCATGATTCACAACCTTCGAATGATATATGTACATATATATATATGTAAGAAAAATAAGGAATATGCAAAAGATTAAATTAGCAGCGTAAAATTAGTTTTCCTTCTCTATTCTAAAAACAGTAATCTTTCTGCACTGCATCATTTGGAGATTAATTCATGTCATATGACTCTTACATAATTTGATGTTGTAAAAGAAACTAAAACTCAAACAGCCAATAGTAATTTTACAGCAGTATTAACTATCAAAGACAAGTAAAAATGCATCGAGAACCAAAATTAACTCGGTCTGAATTAAGATTTCACCCTTAACATAACACATTTGCTTTTTACGCTTTGTATTAGCTGGATTGCAGTCTGTCTGCTCCTTGTTTCTTACTACACATTTATCAAAAATGTTAATTTTTGGAATAGGCATAAATAATGTGCCAACTTGTTTGTGGCTGCAATATATTTGCTGAAAGATAAGTTGAATTAAATCTACCTCGACTGCCAAATTTCTTATTCATTGTGGATTGGAGTTTCAACATCTCTAAGCCATTAAATTCTTGCTGTTCATTACAGATTCAGCTGCTTGTATTCGACTACAGAATCTATTACATATATATATAATATCATTTCATTTGATGGTTGCGAATCATTACTTTGACTGTATATATATTATTGATTTCATTATAAATATATACATATAGTACTGTACCTCACTGCATATATTTGTATTTCAGTTCTTTAATTGGGAAATTAAACAATTGTATTTAATCACATCAGCTTGTTTAACAATTTGATACCTAATGAGAAATGTATTGCCAAAGGATGGTACTTTCTAGCATCTGCTTAAATTTTAAGTTACCTACAATGCACTAAACCAAATTAAAAAACAAAACTAGAAGAAACACAAATTTTCTGGAAGAGAAACATTATTAACAAGCAAGCAAAAAGAATACGGGACTTGCAAATTAGAAACTTAACATAGAGTTCAAATTTAGCATACTTGCTATCCCCTTAAAGCTCGCTTACCAATGATAGTAACACCCTGCAGCTTATTATGACATGCATACACATAGATGTTTTGCGTGGAAGAAAGGATGAATCCAGGAATATAATGTAGTGAAGAAATAATAATATAGAAACACTGTGTCGACCCCTTATTAAAATACTTTGAATGTTACCTGTATCTCTCAAAAGATAAATGAAACATGAAGATAACATATAATAAACTTAATAGTGCCCAAAATACAATAAATTATATTGTAATAAAATGAATTTAAAAAAATTTACAAGTTTCAACAAATACCAATTCTCAACGCACAGTTCGGGAATTAAGAAAATATCTCATAGTGTATAATGTTTTATTCCGTATCTCACTTTTAGTGCTATATAATCTTCCACAGATTTTATATAAATAAAATCTATAACATAATGGGTATTTATAGTATATGTAGTTCTTGATGTAAAAAAGATCAACTTTTGTACTGTAAAAATTCCATCTATGTGAATAAGTATGAATATACTCATATACACATAATTATACTAAATAACTAATTTAATGAAACTAAATTCCTATAGAAAAATGGGGAAAGTGTAGAATTGCCCACTGCTTGGCGTGTTTTTAAGAATTGCACATACTCGGTATCCATGTACACATCGACCTATTTTCACTTAAAAAAACATAAAAATGCCATTGTGCACTCCTTTGACTTTATTCATGTACACATCAACCTATTTTCACTTAAAAAGTCAAAAGAAAATTGACAAAAATCCAATTCCTTTTACTTTTGTACAAAGTGCCAAATAAATAAGTGGGCGATTCTGCACTTTACCCGAAAAAATATATAAAAATACCATTTACCTATATATATTAATAATTTATTATTACACAAGGTTTTTTATATATCATCTCAAAGGAACATAAATTTAATTAAAGCGATGCATTATTGGAATAAATTTGAGTCAGTGTTTTACGTGCAAGTTATTTAGATCTCTATTGTAGAAAGAATACTTAAAATAATGTATAGAAATATTATTTTGAACCATAAAAATTCTCAATAGTAAAATTTAAAGTACTGAAAAGGTAGCTATTGTTTTTGACAGTAGATTATATAATATAAAAATACCTCATGTCGAGCATTTTCTGAAATTACAAATTTTACAAATTTTCTGAAATTATAAATGAAATTTATATAGTGCAGTATTTAGCAATAATAACTTTTTGTAAACAAATGTGGCTATATTTGCTTAATTGTAATGACAGTAATTTTAACTGCATTTGTATAAGGCTGTACAGAAGATTTATTTATATGGGTTTTCATCCGCAGAGAACAACCGGATTCCCTGTGGAAGTGCTTCCGAAAATAATGTTTAAATATTACTCTAACTATATTTGAAAGCAATGCTATAACAGTGCCCTTATAAGACTCATGATCCGAAGAGCTTTGGTTTTAAATGTCTCGTAAAAACTTTCAATTACTTCTGCAAAATTCATACCCACGTAAAAATTACTACACCGAAGTCAATTGATTATACAGCAAAACGTTCCTAAAACAATCAACTCCACAATTCGAGATAATGCCAGTTTCCTGTAGCCTGACAAAACTATGAATGATTTTTAAGTCCTGTTATTTAATTATTGTCCTGACAAATGTGCCATTATCAGAGGTGGTCATTTAAGAAAATAACCACTATATGAGGTTTCAACTTAATGTAATTTTTTTCAAATAAATAATTCACTTTTTATACTCCCAAGACTAGTACATTTAATATTACATAAATCTTATTCACAAATCTATTTCTATTTCAAAAGCAATTTATGAAAAACACATTTGAAATTTTCTTCATCAAACTAATAATAATGAAAATTAAAGTATGCATAAAAATGATTATATGTGTTTTAACAAAATAGCACAAAATATTTAATGTAAAAATGTGGTTCTAGTCTCATACTTGTAAAGAAAAATAGACCAAAAAGGAAAAACAATGTAAGCTACTATGATCATCTAAATTTTCACATAATTTTAGTAGTGGAATAAAGATTCCTTAAGCTTGTATGTCTTGTCTACCTCATTCAATAAGTAATAAACACATTAAATACTTCAATGTTTATTTCATTAATAAAACTTACCTTTTTTGCTCGCGAAATATAATTAGTACATTTTTTAAAACATAAAAAAATATTCTTTTTGCTCGGCCACATCACATTAGTCGAAAAATTCAAAATTGAATCATGCAAGATCATTTTTAAGTAAGGTATGCTCAAATTTATTAGTACATAATATTCAAATGATAAAGCATCTACATGAACAAGCTTTAAAAAAGTATTTCTAAACTGTAATCAAAAAAATAAATTTTCCAAAATACAGTTTCAGTAGAATGCAAAAACTACATTTCTGCATCTGCACACTCAAACAAATTATCAAGCCTGAAATTATCACTTTTCAGTCTTTAAGCACATTGTTTTTCAGGATAAAAGTAAAGATGGAAAATCAATTTCACGCTCAGAAACTCCATTTCACAACTAGTCAGTTATCAGCAACGTTCTCTCAAACATCAGACACGATTACACGTGCATGGCTTTAGTGGTATATTCATAGTCAGTGCTGGTATTTTATTATTTATTACTAATTTCTAAACAGTAAAACATAGTAAAATTTGTAATACAGTAAATCCTAGTAAATAATATACTGCATTACTACAACTACGAAGAAAATAACACCACCATCACACAACAATAACTAGAGCGGCGCCATATTGCTTGTTTGGGAAACTTCTGAGAGTGGGGGAGGGAGGAGGAATTTTTTTTTTTCGCGTCAGCGTTAACAGGGAGAAACGTTTTGCGATTGTGAATGAACTTGTTCGCATTAAAGAGATGTTGGTTGATATCGGTGTTTATTTGTAATATCAGAAATGTAAGTGCTTATGTGTGTGTATTCAGAGAACCAACTCGTAGCAAAAACCACCTCCCTAAGACGACCGCCTCTGAAAGAAACCAGTATTTCTGAAAACATAAGTATACTTTGGTATTGAATATTCCCTCTGTAAAGCGACCATTCACAAAGAAAATTCTGCAAGTGTGTCTGGTCGCCTTAGAGAGATTCATTCCGTATATGCAATCTCCCTAAGACGATCACTTCTAAAAGATAAACGTATCTCTGAGAACGTGAGTATCTATTGGTATTGAGCATCACCTCTCTAAGGCGACCACTTACAAAGATGAATTTTTATTTGCGGCTGGTCGCCTTGGAGAGACCTCGTTGTGTGTGGTGTATATGATTACTGTTATTGTTTCCGAAAAAAAATTTAAATCAAATAAATAAGCATAATTAGTAAAAACCCTCTCTAAAACGACCACCTGCGTTTCCAGGTTACTCTGGTGGTCTTAAAGAGATCATATTTTCATTCTGTTAATTTTATTGTTTACAATAAGTATATTAACGTCAGATAAAAAAATAGCACAAACCCATATAAACCAACAGAAGATTTATTATTATACTGATACCAGTAAGAAAACCAGTAAAAGTCAATATAAACCTATACAAACCAGTACAAAGTTCTGCCATTGAATGTTGGTTGTATGGGTGTCAATTGATACCAGTAAGAAAAACCCACAGAGATCAATAGAAACCAGTAAAAGTCAATAGAGACCATCAAAAATTCTATAGGTACCAGTAGAAAATTTTACTGGTTTCTATGGGTCATTTTGAAACCAGTAAAAAAAACCCACAGAGACCAGCAGAAACCAGTAAAAGTCAATAGAAACCCATAAAATCTTATGGGTACCCATAAAAAGTTTTACTGGTTTCTATGGGGCATTTTTAGTAGGGAATTCATAGAAAAAACACATCTTAAAGCCAATACATTTCTTGTGCCTGAAGAAAAAGTGATTAAAGTTGTAATCAGAGGCCTGCAAGTGACCATGAACCCCAATTATATTGTCCAAGAACTAACAAACCAAGGTTTTACCATAAATCATATCACTATCATTAAAAACAGATAGGAAAATAAGCCAATGCCGCTTTTCTTACTTCACCTTCCTAAGACTGAAGCATCAAAAAACATTTATCACATCAAGCATATCGGATATATGAATGTCACAGCTGAAACCTTGAAACGGAAGCCTGGCCCTCCACAATGTTATCGTTGCCAGCAATACTTCCACAGATCACTTTTATGCACTCGTGACTGGCTTTGTGTGCGTTGCGTTGGAAATCATGAGCCTAAAACTGTCCAGTTGACAAAGCTAAATCTGCCACGTGCTGCCATTGTGGTGGTCCACATCCAGCTAATTTCTCCAAGTGTCCAGCCAGACCACAACAAACCAAGCAGAAGTTCACACCCAGCAATCCACCAACCAAAAATCCTTGGAATTTACAAGACAACAACTTTCCACCTCTCGCCAAAGAAATAGATTCTCCGATGCCTGAAAATAATAAGAACTCCAACTTATCTGAAGCTCCACTTTTTCAAAATTATTTAATTTGGGTTCATTAAAAACAATATGGACTATTATTATAAGGATAAGCATAAGGAGCGGGGGACGTGGGCACTATGCCTCTACCATACGGTTAATTAGTATAGCACCACGTCCACCATGATCTAGAGAGCCCTTAAGACAACACTATTTCAAATACGTGAGTATATTATTGAAAATGAATGATTGATTAGAAACAATTGTGGTATACCTTGGCAGTAAAACTGTTGCATTTGTGTAAATAACAAGTTGCATTTGTATAAATAACAAGTTACGATAAAGACAAAGATGTAGTGATAGTCTGGGACCGTTATTATAGAAGGCCTCAAAACTATGAAGAAGCAAACTTCGCCTATAGACAAAATAAGTGCAATTGTGGACATTCTTGACAAAATTAGTAATTGCCTTTAACATATCACGCAGTATTAATCTGAGAAACATCAAAATTCTTTCATGGAATGCTAATGGCTATTTTAACAAAAAAAGATGAATTTGGCGATCTTCTGGAACTGGAACCTGATGTAATTCTTATATAGAAAACGCATTTGAAACCTGCGCTAAAAGTGCTTTATGCAAATTATTCCATTTACCGTACTGATCGAGAAACCGGACGCGGAGGTGGAATTATAACTTTTGTTAAAAGAAGCATTCAACATCAACTCAAACAAAATTTTTCTACCTCTTTTGAAAGCAATACTATCGAAATTCAAATTGAGCACAAAAGATTCATTATCTCTAATATCTATATACCTCCTAATAATAGTCCAATTATTTCGGAAATTGAACAGTTACTGGATTTCAACACTCCTGCTTTAATTGAAGGAGATTTTAACGCTAAGCATCAATGCTGGAATCAAGGAGCTAGCAATAGAAAAGGACGAGAAATTTTGTGCAGGATTCAAAATAAAAATTATACCATTCATGCCTCTGATAAACCTACGCATTACGGCTTTAATAGTTCTTATTGACTTTTTTCTATCTAACAGTTATTATTGACTTTTTTCTATCTAACAGTTATTATTGACTTTTTTCTATCTAACAACCTCGACTATGATTGCCAAATTTCTGTTATTCCAGCTTTCTCACCTGACCATAACCCCATTCTTCTTGAAATCAGCATAAATAGTTACTTACCTTCACTGGGCAAGAGTATTGGCGTTACAAACTTGAAAAAATTCTCAAAAATTATTTCGGATACCATTCCTGGAAATCCCAAAATTACCAATGAAGACGATATTGAATCTGAAATCAAGATGTTCACCACCTATATTCAACATGCTATCAATTTTTCAACCAATAAATTCATCAGTTCCCATCCTTTTCTTCCACTTCCAGCCAGTATAAGACAAAAAAAAATCAAATGCAAAATTCGCATCAGGAAAAATTGGCAAAATACTAGAGATCCAAGGGTCAAAACGCAACTGAACGCTCTTCAACGTGACATCAAAAAGGGCATTAATAACTTCAACACGCAACACTGGCGAAACTTCCTCAACTCTCTTGCAACTGAAGATAATTCTCTTTTTGACATTGCAAAGAAATTTAAGAAACCCTTCAAGCAAATTCCGCCACTTCATGGTACCAACGGAATGATTTATTCAGACGAAGATAAAGCTAACACCTTTGCAGATATACTAGAAGAAACGTTTACTCCCAATATTACCCCCCCTCATCCCCACAAATAACGAGATTTGTGACGGGGCACAGGCCTTTCCCCTCCTATTACTATGAGCGGCCGAGCGGTAAAGTCGCTGAACACTGGTAGTTCGGTTCGAGGTTCGAATCCCGCGAACGGGCTGGCTGCATGGGTGTTTTCGTGGTTTTCCCCATGTGTAACGTGTATACGAGCCAGTTTCCCTTAAAAAGTCCTCCACGAAGGCATCCCTCCCTTAAGGCAGATAGCCCTCGAGTGCTTTGCCGTAATCTAATAAACCAAACCAAAACCTATTACTATGAGAGAGGAATTGCAAATACCGAAAGTTGTGTCTGCGGAGGCATTGGTAAACCAGACCATTACTTGACTCAATGCCCTCTAACCACACAGTGGCATGTGCAGCTTCCAGAACAGGCAATTTCTCATAAGCATTATCTGATCAAACAGCCAGCATTTCGCATCAAAATATGCAAGATAATGCAGAAACTGGAGGAATTGGGAACAGATTTGTGCCGTGTGGAATAGTTCCCTGTCAATCTCTCTTCTATCTTTTTTTTAATTGTATATATTATGTAACATGTATATATTACGGCCACTATGTATGTATTATGTAACAGGTTCAATATATTATGAACTATGTAAGCATGTATATGTATGAACTATGTAAGCAAGTATTATGAAAGATCTATGTATTATGAACTATGTAAGCAAGTATTATGAAAGATCTATGTATTATGAACTATGTAAGCAAGTATTATGAAAGATCTATGTATTATGAACTACTTGTATATAAGCATGTACTATGTAACTATGTAAGCATACATTATGAACTATGTAACTATAAGCATATGTTATGAACTATGTAAGCATGTATACAGGACCAATGTATGGCCTTATAGGCCCCATGAGGTGTTGCCCCGGATAGTTGCGGAACTTGGACTAGACCCGAATAGTCTTAGTAATTCACACGGGTGTCCAGATTCTGTTCTCAACTCAACTCAACTCAATACTACCCCCTACGACAACAATCATATCTTCAAAGTTAATGATACTGTTAATACCTTCTTAAAAATCTCAGGTCCTTTGAACTTTACATTCCTTGACACGCCTAAGCTGGTTGCCGATTATATTAGCTCCTTAAAATACAAAAAAGCTCCAGGTGTTGATAGTATTTCTACCAAAGCGTTGAAACATCTTCCTATCAATGCCATCACTTGTCTTACTAAGATAATCAACTCTATCATCAAATTCTCTTACTTTCCTAATATATGGAAACATGCCATCATCGTTGTCTTGCCAAAACAGCATCAAAATTCAACGTTTCCCCAGAACTACCGCCCAATCAGCCTTCTCAGTCAACTTTCTAAAATAGCTGAAAAAGTTATTCTATATTATCTTAATCAAATTATTCTACAGAGCTCCTACATTCCAGAAGAACCGTTCTCACTTATCCTAATAACTGTATCAGCTCTCTTAGATGTTCTCCATTTCCTAGAGAAAAGCACAAATATCCATCTGACATTCTCCATCCTTAACATCTTTTACTTATACTAGATTCTTCAGTTCACTGATATGGACCTTCGACCAGAAACTCACCTTTTTCGTCGACTGATGGTGGCCACCTAACTTTTACTTTCGTCTTTTTGTTTTACTGATGTTCTTCACGTGATACAGAGTAAAAGGAGGCGCTGCATTCTGAAACTCAAATTCACTATATGTTCTTAGTAGTTTAGTAGTCTCCATTTCAGGGGGGAACGTCGGTCCAAAAAATCCTTACACTAATAATTCTTTAGGATGTATTTAATATGAAAGCTGCCAAGGAAATAGTATCTCCAGGGTTTTTTATTACAATGATTCAAAACATCAGCTAAGAGGTCAATATTGCCAATTTTCATCTTCTTGAGCATAATGTTTCTAGCGCTATCATACTTTCTGCCGTGAATAATTGCATTCTCTGTACTGTCAGTCATATAACACGAGTGACAAAATCGCGAATTCGCCTACAATACCTGTACGTAGTTGGTTCGTATCCAAGAACTGCAATCTTATTCTACTCATTACTACTTCCATTTTTCTATCAATGCTTAAACCTTTACTCCACTCGTTGTGAACATTACAATAGCTGAATCTGCGGCCGGCATGAGAAGTCCGCCAGCAGTCGACTTGCTCATCCCTAATAGTATTTTCGATGAAACTACTTGCATCCTCTGCAGAAACTTCCCCCTAGTTATTCATATTTTTCTTCTCGCAACTTTGTCTGCTTTTTCATTGAACCCTATACCCTTATGACCAGGAGCCCAGATTACAGTGAGGTGATGGAAAGCCTTAATCCTGCAAGGGTGTTTTCGTGATTTTCCCAACGTGTATACGAGCCAGTATCCCTTAGAAAGTCCTCCACGAAGGCATCCCTCCTCTTAGGCAGATAGCTCTCGAGGCTTTGCCGTAATCACATAAAACCAAACCAAATTAAAAACCAATAACTATGCGTCCGCAATTACTTTGCAAAGATTTTTTATAAAGATACAACAAAAGCCCGCAGTGACCTAGTAGAAACTGGCAGTTTGAATCGAGTTTAAATCCTGGCAAATGGGCTAGCTATATGGCAGTTTTCGTGGATTTTTGCTGCCTATATTTAACGCGAATATAAGCCAATCTCATTTAAAAAGTCCTTCACGAAGACGTGCTCTGAGTACGAGTCCTCGCTTGGGATTATGTTTGTACTGTTAGATTAATGACAAAGCTCGCAAAGGGTGATCTGTTTAAATAAGTTATGCTTTCGTGAAAGACCTTCTAAGGGAAACTATCTCGTACCGGTGTTACATATAAGTAAATTCACGAAAACGCAGATAAGGTGAGCCAGTTCACAGGGGTTTCAATCCAGGTCAAGCTACCAAATAGTCCTCGTGTATCTTGTTATGAGCTAAATAAAACAAAATGCAATATCGCGAAAGTCATTTTATGCTATTGGAATGGCAATAACTTCGTATTATACAGGCTATCATTTTGTCTTTGTTATGAGATTTTGATCTTTTCCGTTACCCAAGCTAGCCCACAATGGAATAGTGGTAGTTTTATCCGGTGTTCGAATCCCAGCCAAAGGGCTAGCTACATGGATGCTTTCGTGTCTTTCTCATGTGTAACATGTACACAAGCCGGCTTCCCTTAGGAAGTCCTCCACGAAGGCATCCTTCCCCTTATGTAAATAACTCTCAAGTGCTTTGCCATAATTAAATAACACTAATACTAACACTAATACCATTAAATGAAATATGCTGTTAATTTTTTCTTTCTTTGCTTTTATAGCAATGTTCTTGTTTTCAAAATATGAAATGTCAACGAAACATTTTTAATAATGTCTCATTCCGTTTCGTTTTTTGTTTAATAAAAAAATGAATTTAAGTAACAAATTTCTTATGTTTAGAAAAAATTTACCATCATCGAAACGAGTTGCTCTCGAAGTGCATTTTCTTACTAGCGCATATATTTGTAAAGAGAAAATTGTTTCACACGTGTTATCTTATAGCTGAAAAGATCAAGAGAAATTTTTATAGGAAAATTAAGTTATTAATTTTAAATAATAAATAAAGTTATTTGTAAATTAAATGTGTTCTGAGGTAAGAATAAAAATACGAGATATGCGATGAATTTAAAATAACAATGTATATAATAAGGATTTTGCTGACAGACATTCCCCGCGAAATTTGCTAAAATTTTTTATGTAGAATTAATGTATATTCTGTTTAGTATTTGAATTCAGTGATATAACACCTCACTTTATCAGTGTAATTATGTGCTATATTGAGATTTAGTTATGTCCGATACAAGCATTTTATTTTTGTTTTATAAATCTGGTTGGTTTACTGATATTATGTTCATTAAATACGATTTATCAGGTTTTTAAATTCTATCAGAGCCCACCTAGCTAAGACCGCTGATTACTACTAATTCCACTCGCACTGAAACCAAAACGAACAAATGGTCAGGTTTCATAGTTTTCCCATGGATATGAGTGAGTTTTACTTAGAAAGCCTACCACGACGACTTGTCTATCCTTAGACAGACAGATCTCATTTGCTTTGCCATAGTCAAATAATCGGACAAAATTTGACAACAAAGGATAATAAATGCATATACCGAAATAAAATAAATTTAAACGTATATTACAAAAATAAAATAAATGCATATAATGTAAAAAGTGATATCACAACAAATTTTTTTAATTATTTTTAATACACTAATTCCTAAATTGCGTTATTTTCAAATTTTATTTCATTTTTATGTATGTATTAATGTATATTTTATATGTTCGAAAGTGTGATTGTTTAAAAATTAAGACAACTTAGTAAATTAGGCATTAAATAAATCTGATTTGAAAATACATGCACTTAGGTGAGATTTTCGTAACTTGAAAAACGCAAAATAATCTCTAAGAAAATTAATAATATTTTATCTTCCTACTTGATTCTGTGAAAAACAATTTAAATTAGCTTATTACTTTTTTTTCCTATACTGAAAAAAACTTGATTTTTTAAAAAAATCTTGATGCCAGACCGAAAGTATTAAAAGTACACTGGTGAACAAAAATTAAGGACGAGACGGTTTTTTCAATATAACTTTGTACAAAAGCTTTCCAAAACAACACATTTAATATCGTAAGATCCCCAATACATAAGGACATAAGTAATGTAAGCAACACTTACTAAAAGAGAAATCAGAGGGATAAAAAGAAGCTTTATTGGAAAAGTAGCATGGAGCGCAATGCGACTGAAGGCTGAAACATCCCTGTGATGGGTGTCCAGCAAGAAACATCCGGTCTTTAATAGGGCATATGATCTCGCCTGACTGCTAGGCAGGTTTCACAGCGTCTGCCCATGCTGAGAATGAGGGTGTCAATGAGTTGTTGAGGCATTGCTGCCCATTCGTCTTGCAGCGCCACTCGAAGCTCCGGAATCGTTACTGGTGGTAAGGTACGAGCTGCCAAGCGTCTGCCCAGAAAATCCCATAAATGCTCGATGGGATTGAGATCCGGAGATCGTGCCGGCCAATCCATATGTTCAATATCCTCACTCTCTAAAAGCTGTTCGGCAGCTACTGTGCGATGACATGGTGCATTGTCATCCAAGAAATGGAACTGCGGACCCATAGCACCTCTAAAAAGACACACATATGGAAGAAGAATCTTGTTACAATAATGGGTCCTGTTGACTGAACCTGCGTCGAAGATGTGAAGGTCTATACGACTACCAAGCATGATGCCTCCCCAAACGAGAACACTGCCACCTCCGTACCTGTCCCTTTCAATGATGTTCGAGGGATGATTGCGGCTTCCCCGCTCTCTCCAGATGAGTATGCGATGAGAATCGCTACTCAGACTGAATCTGCTCTCATCTGTAAAGAGTACTCGTCCCCATTCATTGTCTCTCCAATTCCGGTGTTCCCGGCACCACAGAGAACGCCTTCTCCGATGGGCAGGCGTTAAGAGGTACACACCATACAGGGCATCGTGCAAACAGACCACCACCTTGCAGTCTTCTGGCCATGGTATAACGCGATATCGGTCGTCCAGTCGCCTGTGTCGTGTGTCTAGTGATTTCTCCCACTGTCTGCCGCCTGTTTCTTCTGGCCTGTAAGGCAATATACCGGTCATCTGAGGGTGTGGTTCCTTGTGGACGACCACTACTAAACCCACGGATAGCTGTTCCTTTAGTTTGAAATTGTCTCCAATGTCATGAAACGATGCTGTGAGCAATTCCGAACTCTGCAGCCACACTTGGGCCTTCCTCCAACTTCTCAATGATTTGACCTCGGGTAAAAGCATCCAGATGTCGTCTAACAGATTGATTATTCGCCATTTCTCGCAAAGGCAGCAACTCGGTGTGATTTTAACTGCTATACTGCGTGCAATCTCTTTGCCAGAAATACTGATCTTACACCGACAACATGCTTTATACTACTCAGACACTCCCCCATTACGTCTACCTGCACATCTGCGCATGCGCTACTGTACATCACCTTACTTAATCTCCTGATTGGTCTTTCTGTCCGCTCTGCCTCTTCCTTCAGCTGATATGCTAATTTTTCGACTTCGTCCTTAATTTTTGCACACCAGTGTATATGCTCGGCAAAAAAGATCAACCAGAATTTATTACATCTGAAGCCTATGTGAGAAGATTTATTGGAATATCCTTGCTTACAGGATATCATTCTTTACCTCAAGAAGAAATGTATTGGTCTCTTGATAAGGACATTTCTGTTCCTATTGTACGAGAATCGATGTCATGTTTGCAGTACAGGAATATGAAGCAGAATTTGCATTTAGCAATAATCAAATTGACAATACTGATAAATGATACAAGGTGAGACCATATCTAAACTTACTAAATAAGAAATTCCAACAGTTTGGTATATTTTCCTACGATCTGAGTATTGGCGAACAAATGATTCCTTATCGAGGCAAACATTCAGCAAAGATGTTTTTAAAAGGGAAACCTATAAGATTTGGACACAAAGCATGGACTCTGGCATCATCTGATGGATATGTGTTTCATTTCAATATTTATTCATGTAAGTTGAAAGGTCCAAAATTACCAGAATATGAAGAATTTGGGCTTAGAGGAAGTGTGGTGATAAATTTGCTCAGTGTTGTTGAAACTCCCGCCAATCACGCTATTTATTTTGATAACTTTTTTACATTATTTCAGCTTCTCTGTCATCTAAAAAATAAAGGTTTCAATGCTACAGGAACAATTCAGGAAAACCGCATACAAATGTGCCCACTAGAAACTATGAAATGGGTCTGTAAGAAAGTCAGGGGTTATTACGATTTCCAGTATGAAGAGAAAAACAAAATAATTTTTGTCCAATGGAACAATGATTCAGTTGTAATTCTGTTGGTTCAACATTTGAAAAAATTCAGCCATAAAAAGTGTTGCCCTTTCTTCAAGAACAGAAAGGAAAAAGGTTTTTGTATCTCAGCTCCAATTTATTGAACAATACAATGCCGAAATGGGAGGAGTCGATTTATGCAACAATTTAGTAGCTAATTACAGAATAGGAGTTTGTGGCAAAAAATGGTGGTGGCCAATATTTGGAAATTACATTGATATATCCTTGACAAATGCTAGGAAACTATCATGACTTTCTCCTACTGGAAATAAAAGTCTCTTTTAGATTTCAAACACAATATTGCATTATTCCTTTTGCAAACTCTTACTGAAAGTGAATTAGCCAGAAATATATCAGCAACAGCAATACCTAATAAATTCAGCATTGAAAAGCTGACTGGAGATGATAAGACATTTTATCGTAGTCCGAGGATGACAGAGGACTTCATTGCAAAGAATGCCATAGCCAAACCGTTTATAGATGCAAAATATGTAATGCAGCTTTACATCAGGATTGTAGTGATTGAATCCTTCAATTGAAAATAATATGTATTCATAAAACTACAGTGTAAATTTTAATATTAAACTAATTACAAGTAAACTGATTTGCAGATTTATAAAACGTTATACAGTTAAAAAGTAATCCAGTGCGCCACTCAAAGAAAACTTCGTACGAGTACAATCATACTCACTAAACATCCATATTCTTATTCTGCTGACGTTGCGTGAATGCAACACTCAATTTTTTTCACAGGTAAGAGCATTCTTTTTATTTTTATGTAAATTTACGTTATAAATACGTATTATTATTATTTGTCTAAGGAAAAATGATTCCTTGTAGTTTTGGCAATTAATACAGAAAGAAGAGGCTAATTTGATATTTATATTTTAACATTTTCCTTTCCAAAACAGCCAGAGATGTGTCAGTCACTTCATGCTTAAATTCTTAAGTTACTGAAGTTTGAGGTCTTATTTGTCTTATAAGCAGACATGTTCACAAAGGACATTTATAAGGATTGTGTGGCATTAGAATTCCTCGGTTTTAGTTATTCTCGTCATATAGGAAATTAGAATTTAAAAGGAAAAAGATTAAGGCATGAAAATAATGGGCTTGATAAAAGTTCAGCTGCAAATTACTTGTAAAGAGCTAACTATTTGCCATTTTCTTGGTGTAATTGAAGACGCACAAAAAACGCTTTTCTGTTATGCTAACCCTTTTCACAGTAAACATATATCTTTAAAGTATCTGACTAAATGAGCAATGGAAAAAAAAAAAAAATGTGGTATATATAAAAAAGCAGAATTTTGACAATGTGTATAAAAAAATAAGACTTTTAGTTCACTAATGAAATATCTTTAAATCACATACAGCATGTGGAATACCTCCATTAAAAAATTACTCTTGATGTATTAAATTCAAAAACACTGTGAAATTTGAAAATATTTTACACGAGTACAGTTTAAATTAAGAAGCAAGATGAAAATGCCAGTGGTGACAGCTACTCTGATATTCAATATGATCTCAGGCACTTAGACTAGCATTTGTCAATATCCATGCAGTAATATTGATTGATGATGGACACATAAAGCTAAAAATTGAAATAAAAGTTTGAATTGAGCACAGAACACTATTTGGAATATGATTTAATGTCACTTAAATTTAAATATATTTCATCTTGAATAAAGTAACTGAAATACATCTGCTAGAAACTTTTAAAATTTCAGTTTAAAACTTTTGTTTTTAATTGCTTTTGAGCTTTTTTCTAGCTTTAAAATTTCAGTTTTTTATAACTTTCGTTTGGCAACATAACCAAGATCATCACTAGAAAAGGAAGGAAATATGTATATAATCATCACTAAAATTACACTGACAGAAGATGAAAAAACTGCATATGAATGTAAGTTGTTTATTATTCTCTTAAATTTTACAAAACAACTTATCCTTTAACTAAAATATTTCTATTATCACAAGTACATAACAATAAATATACATCTTTAAAATATAAATATTCATGGAAGACTAAATTTCAGGGATGTATAATGATTCCCTGCAGAGTATTTATCTTACAGAACTCAGTTAAGTCAATGAGCCTTGTTAAAAGTCCTTCTAGATTTGAACTTAATAACATGAATACAAATTATGACAGCAAATGACATGTCTTCAGAATACACAAAATATATATACATTTCTTAAAGTATAATCTTTAATTACAAATATATATATAAACACATATATATATACACACAGATATATCACTTTTAAGAAATTAATAATCTTAAGGCACAATGAAATTTTAAACTATGAGATGGCATTTATATGAATTCCTTATAAATAAATATTCCTAGTTCCTTAAACATTTCATAATTTTAAGAGTAGGGAATTAGCTTACTAAACGAGTTACGAACAAACGCATTATGCCAATTTTATCATGGCTTTCCTCTAAAAAGCAATTTATAATGAAGTACTTTATTATCTTTAGTAACATGTAACCAGTGTATGTGACAAGAAAACTTTCACATAATCTGCCATGCACATGAAAATGAACACTGTATAAAACTTAAATAAGAGCACTGAATATCATTATAACAGAAATCATTATCCTACATAAAATTAACTTGTTCACTCCCATCACACTAGATATGTATAATACACTTGTTTTCCTCCACAGGTCCACCATAAATTGTGATATGGGAGTGAAGTGTCAACAGTGACACCCACTTCATTTTATTTGATATGCTGAAACGGAACATTTTATTTCAAATTTTTAAATGCACAAAAATGATATCAGAATGCTGTTAAACTTGACTGGAATGTCTGCCTTGTTATTTAAGAGTATTTTGTTCTATGAATGTAAAATGCATGATGCTCACAATGCATGTTCACAGCTTAGAAATGTTTCACACACTGTGATCAACTTAAAATTCAGTATATAAATATGGCAATACAATATAACTCACACTGATGATGTAATTTTTAAGTTTCCTATTTTATTGTTGTATGGAAATAATTTATATATGTACATATAATCATTATTACTAATATTGCATTTTATCTTTTATTTTTTCATTTAAATTGTAAAAACAACATTTAAATAACAAATAAAAATCCAACTATTTTGATAAGAAGCAGATTTTATAAGAATTACTTTTGTAGGTTAGGTTTAATTACAAAATACCCTCAGGCACAAAACGACATTCAGCACTCCAAGACCATGTGCCTATTAAGACACTTCATTCGCTGCCACTGAGAGCAAACAGTTTAAAGATACTTTGGTTGTAATATTACATCAATGTAACTTAAAATATTTAGAAAACAGTTTCAGTATGGAACATATAAATAGCAAACTGGGTCAATGTTAACAACAGATAAAAGCACTTCATTCATAACATTACACAAACACAATTTTTTAAACATATTTTTACTGTAATTTTGAGACAAAATCTCTATGTGCCATAATAAACTGGCTTATGCAAATGTTTCCAAAGAAGAGACATTCAAGCATCTACAGAATTTATTTCTGTAATACCAGGCATTTACTTCCACTTAGAATTTCTCAAAGTATGGCACATATATATAAATCATAAACAAGAATATTTTAAAAGTAGTTTCAAGATACTGAGTGGGAGTATTCTGTTATAAAAACTTTCTGTAAGACTTCTATGAAGAGAAACCCCTGAACAGTAAAAAATTTATAAGGTTTCAATATAAAAAGTTCCACAACATTATGTTGAAAATTCCTGAATTTAGTTCTTGGATCGCTTTTCGGTGCATACTAATGACCGAAATTAAATTTCTCCTAAATTTTAGGAAGATACTACAAAACAAACATTAGGGTAATTAGTGTTTTTGTCATGGGTGAAACAACATTTATTAAATTCATATCTAGCCTAAGAATACATTAAGCATGAATATTTGGCATTTAAAAACTACATAGCCATGACATTTAACTTGGCAAAGAATAATTAATGAATATTATATTTCTAAGTTTCTTTGCTTTTGGGGAACTACATAGAAATTCTGTTATTTTGGAACACTCCAATCTTCTAGAGCTAAAACTCTTCTTATACAATTATATCTACCACATTTTTAATGACTGTAACTGGAAGTATATGTCTAGCATAAATATTCAAGAAAATAAGGTTAAATGGCCACCCTCTAATATCATTTCTACTCTTATTACCTACTGCATAAGGTAACAGGTAATGAGTTTAGAAAAGACAGTTAAAATGATCTGCAAAAATCATGATTAATTTTTTATAATGATTAAATCATATAAGGAAACTACCAAAGATTATTTACAAACTACAGAATTGAAATATCTGCACTGATAAATAGATCACAAAGCAATGAGTTTACTTTGAAATATGCTTATTTTTAATGAGCTACATCTTTTGCATGAGAATGAGCCATTGCAATAGACAGACACTGTACCCACTGCTCAGTATTTTTGCTGTCTTTAGCTTTCAAAACAAATGTTTTCTCATTTGTAAATATTTCAAATGCTTTAGGAATATTTCTACCTCTGCTGCTAATAGCACGCACACTACGTATTTGACTAATATCAATTGGCTGGACTTCTTTTTCATCCTGCTAAGAAAAAAGACATTACTGGCATGAATAAAACAGAATTAATTGCATAAAAATATAACACATTAATAAGAATTCTATACACGGCCTTTGATATAAACACCACAGGCAAAAACATATGAATATTAAAGCATTAAATACTCAAATGTTACTTTAAATTAGGCAACCTTGTGTTTAGCATAGATTTTAATTAAAACTGTCAAGTTCAAAGGTGAAAAGGTACAGACCTATATTCTTCAGAAGAGGAGAATAAAAAAATTTTGATTGATATTAACAGTTTTAATTAAAATCTATGCCAAACACAGACTGCTGTTTTGCCTAATTTTAAGTTTTACTTTGGTGTGCTTTACTTCTTCAGTGTTTCCCAAGGTGGGGGTCCAAGCCCACAGAGGCAATTTGATTGTTAAGAGGGTCTGTTGAAATTATTTCTTTTTCCCTCCGATGGATTCAGTTTTTCTTTTATTTTTTATCGTCTGTCGCCGACTAGGTCACGTGACTGGCGGCAGAAAAGGAATGTAATACTCTTTTAGTTAGCTTGAGGGCGACGCCTTGAAATGATCTGTTCTTGGCCGCATAGCGGTAATGAACAATTATAATAATTGTTCTTGATAAATTAATCTTGGCCCTATGATGGGAAAATTTATATTATATGAATATTTGTGCTTTCAATAATGTAAATAATGTACATAAGCTCTTCATTAAATGTTTTGTTTTTTCTATAGGGTCAATACGAAAATGGACTCGTCCAGAGTTTAAGAGGACAAGGGATATTCAAATTTCCAAACTTTCTTCAAGTCGCAATTTTATTTTTTATTCCCAAAAATAAAGAATAATGTAGCAGATGTATATGTAAAAAAGTTTTTAAACTATGGTATATTTTAAATATTTTATAAAGAATTTTCACAGTAGACTTGGACATTTAAATGCTTAGATATTTCTTCCTAAAACCCATCATTCAAGTTTACATGAACATTTAAATTTTTGAATATTAAAAATTATGTATATGCTAGGGGGAGCAGGGGAGCATAAGAATTTTAAAGAGGATTAGCTGGGGCATAGCATAAAAAAGGTTGGAAAACACTGCTCTAGACTTCATTTACACTGATTTGTTTCTAACACATTGTTTTCCCTTTCCACAATTTTTCTTGGTGTTTCTGGTATATTTCATATTCCTGGACCCAAATCTGATATTTTCTTTCCCTTTACTTATCACTTTTCAGAGAATCAAGAAATTATAAACATTAGGTTAGGCGCATATTCGTTTTGAAAACTGGGGGAAAAAATGATATAAGGATGCTCATAGCAATACTGAGAGAAGAATATGAAGTATAAACACAACAATAATTATTCATTTTAAAAAAAGTTTGGTTTAGTTTATTAGATTACGGCAAAGCACTCGAGGGCTATCTGCCTTAAGGGAGGGATGCCTTCATGGAGGACTTTTTAAGGGAAACTGGCTCGTATACACGTTACACATGGGGAAAACCACGAAAACACCCATGCAGCCAGCCCGTTCGCGGGATTCAAACCTCGGACTGAACTACCAGTGTTCAGCGACGTTACCGCTCGGCCGCTGGTGGGCCCATTTTAAAAAAGGCCTAGAACCCATCATCAAGCATCATAAACTTAACAAGCATTATTTTTGTTGTAACAGTAGCAATGGCAGTGCCATCTCCCTTCAAAGGGATTTAACACTCCCCTGGGTTGAAATTACAAAGTTTCAATCAATTATACAAAACACTCACTTTTAAGGCAAAATTAATATGCCTGATTGCAATATATTTACAAAAAAAATTACTATGGCATTAGAATACAATTTTTTTACACGTGCAAAAGCAGAAGTTTTTAAATTATTTCATTTTTCAGTCTGATAATTCAGGACGTATATCAATTACAGTCTCCTTTTTCAGTTTTCCCCACACATGATCCTACAAGACCATCATGTCATTTCAAAACTTGAATTATTCGACATAAATCCCAGAGGAACTCGCATTTAGCTATTCCTTAAACTATATCACTAATTTTAACATTCTTCTTAGTTTCTGGTGTAATGATGAAACGAGCATAAGCGAAGAAGTTACTTATTTTTCCATTTTTTCCAAATCCGTTTTATAAGTGCTGTCCGATATTGTTTTCATTTTAATAGACTTTCTCTTCACAGGATCTCAACAAAGTTGCATGGATATTCAGCTTTATGTCTGATCAATAGAAAATCAACCTGTGTAAGCATTCAGGTTTATGTAACAGGGTTCATAGCCACATTTTAGTTAAAAAAATAAGCACCTATAAGCACTTTTCTAGCACATTTTAAGAAAAAAAATAAGCACCTGTCTAATTACATCATACACAACTGCATAACCTTAAAAATTAGACTTGCAATTTAAAATATGAGAAATGAAGTACTTATTAAGAGAGAATAAGCATTACCTCAACCATGGAAAATAATTACTTTTTTTTTTTTTTTCTTTTTTTTAAATTTTAAATAATAGTTCAATTTACAGAACTAGTTTACAATGAGAGAAAAAAAACTATGAAGAACTAAACTATATTACAAGATTTAATGATGAAATTTCAGTTCAAAATAGAGAAAATAAATAATAATAAGGCATATTTATTGTATTCGCTTGGAACCTAATAATAAATACAATTTATTTTTCCAGTAATATCGATATTTAAATAATTTAAATCTAAATTCTGAACATTTTCTAAATTTTCATTGTATATCTGTTTTCTCTTTACAGATATTGCAAGCAAAGTAATTTAAGTAAATGAGAGGAACATTTCTGAAATCAGAAGACAGAAATTTGCTTCATGCAGTCATCTTTAACAGTAAAGCTTAAGTAACCCGCATACTTGGAAATTGGCGAATATTCGGACAGTCCAGCGTAACTTGAAGGAGCGGAGGGGGGTGGAGACTGTAGCCGCTCTTTAGATTTTTCCGCTATATAAATGCTTTTGACATTTCAATATGTGCATCATATAAAAATAAACCAACGGAACTAAAAAATATTCTGCTTAGCAAGCACAACAAAACTCTTAAGTGTTTATAAACAAATCTCGAACTGAACATCAAAATTAATTATCTCTGCAAAATATCGCAAACGTTATTGCACAATACTTGCACCGTAATTCTTCCCTACGTGATATTACGGAATCGGAATCAACAACTGCCGGTATTGGGAGAATAAAGAAGGAAATAACTGGTGTTTTTTATTCTTATTTTCAACAGATGCCATTAAATTTTCGGAATAGAATCATTCTTCACTTGGGTTGGCAGACCACAGAACTTTTAGTCCTATTCAATACAGATTGGAAAGTGACAAAGAAAAAAAAAAGGGGGGGGTCCGTTGCTTGTTTTGCAGCGAACTGTAACAATTTCAATATTCAAGATTTTGGGGAGAAAGGGGAGACCTCCCAACCTTCGTACTGTATAATGTATTGCCTAAAAAAATTAAATTATTTTGACTATTCGATTACTTTCCCTTTATTTAAGCCATTCCGAATATTATTAGAAAGCTAATCTGTGTTAAAACACAACCATTTTTGGAAGTTTACTATACTTCAGCAGTTACTGGAACTATGTTATTATAAACATTCATACATATGCTCATAATATAAGCATAACGATCATAATAAACACGAATATGAACTGACCAAGCAGAACGAGAATGCAAATTTTTAAGATCTTGATAGAAATTCAAACATATGTAGTATTTGGGTGGGAAGAAAAGAATGCCGAATGTAGCGGAATTTTCTACTGCTTTCGCAATTCTTGGACCAATAGAACGACGGGCACCTGTCTGTACTCTTCGTGCACACCAAAGGTTATGTTAATGCAGAGAAAGGGGGAAAAGCTATTTCCGGGAGTATGACTCACCATCTGACATTCCATATTAGGAAGAAAAGTTGTTTATTTAGTTTCGGCTTTGGTACGGGGAAAAATAGAGCGTTCATTAAAAAAAAAAAAAAAAAAAAAAAAAAAAAAAAAAGCACTAAAAACAAAAAACAAACAAAAAAATAAGGGCTTTAAAGAAAAAGTAAGCACCTATAAGGGCCTTTATATTTTATTTTCAAATATAAGGACTTATAAGCACTTATAAGGACCGCTACGAACCCTGTTTAAGTCATTGTAAATGCAGGTCAAAGGTCGTCTATATACAATATTTTTGACTTTAGTCAGTACAGTCATGAATTCTTCAACACTGAGTTGAGCTCTGACTAAGATCTTTCAGTTGTTCCTTAATGCTCTTCATAAGGTGATTGTAGAATCCTCACCACCACAGTAAAAGATCCACAATAAATTTCCAGGTCAAGCCTTCAGTTGCTAGAAAATTCTGTTCAAAAAGCCTTAAGCCTTTTTTGTGGCTTAAAATAGAGCATTATATTCAAGACATTCCGCCAAGCAAAAAATTGCAGCTTATAGGTTTCCTAAGAGTGATGGTTTGTATTAATAATACACACAGAGAAAAACTATATGCAAACAGACTGCTCATTGGAAACTAAAACCAACCACTCCTTAGCAGTGTTAACCAAGACACCACTGATAAGTTGTAAACAACAAAAAACATCATGCAACCATACTGAGGCTATATATCAAGAATACTCCTCCTAGCATTTCATAACTTCAGCCACAGATCTAAGGGTTGGATAAAAAGTACAAGCAGCATATTGACAGTTCTGAAAAGACTATTGCTTCATACTATTGACTATTGCTCGATACTACATTCCTTCAATATATTTGCCTATAACCACCTTCTGCCAAATTACTCGAAAGCATTGTACACCATCAGCATTTTCATTGCTGCTGATGACTTGCCGCATCTGCCCTAAAATTATGGATAGCTTCCGCTTTATTGTTGCAATGGATTCCCCCTAGAAGTTCTTTCATTTTGGCTAAGAGATCATAGTCAGATGGAATCACTACCTGTCTTCTCCACCACTGCAAGAGATTTGTGACACACTTGAATCATGACATTATGATGGAATCTATCACCAAAGACAAGTTGCTTGGTCAAGAGTTGGATGCTGATGTGTTGCAGGAAATAGTATGAGTACGCAGCATCAGTCTGTCTTCAAGATATAGTACAAAGCAGTAAATGTCATCTGTCAATGAGTGTCATATTCCATACTGAGCCTTATCTGCATGCCATAAGGCATAGCATTCACATTTCTGTGAATGAGGTAAACCAGGATGTGTCTGTTCACTAATTGACATTTAATGCATTTCATTGGAGCAAGCATATGATTTGTGCATTGTCATCAAATGAAATCCTCATCTTCCCTCTGGAAGTAGAGGCAAAAATACTTGTGCAAGTGCCAAACTTATTTTATGAAATGCAGGTACCTCAACAGCTAAATCCAAGGCAGGCCAGTAGCAATCAATGCCCAAGAAAGAAGTAACTGAATTGTGTGGTTGTAAACCTGGGTTTTCACAGAAAGACATCAATCCTGCATGGCACCTCTTCCTTCATGGTGTATTTTCACACACTGTGTCAATGTACAATATGGCCATGCAGCACACTTGCTTTTCACAAGCCTTGATAACAATTTTGTGTATTGTGACTTTATGCAACATTTTTTATATAACAGCATTGTACTGGCTTTGTAAATACTTTGTTAGGATGCTTGCACTTTTATTCTACATTTCAAACCATCAAATGAATAAACACAACTACCCCTAATTTTTACCAACCCTCAAATAAAGCACACATTGTTATCCCCAAGCCGAGACATGATGAGCCGAGACCAGGCCAAGTAAAAATGGTAAGCATGACCGAACTCATCAACAAGGTGGATGACTTTGTCAGAAGTGACATCTCAAAGGCAAGCGCATCTCAAACTCGAATGCAGAGATGAAGGACACAGTAGAGGACTGGTGCCTGTCACATCTACAGGAATTCTGCAGCTCGTGAAACAGTGGGATAGTTGTACTCAGGTCTTTGTTGATTACTTGTGAATAAAGACTTCAGTATACCTATAGTGTCATTTCATGCCTTTTCCTATGAACACTCCTAATGTGATTCTGATGTACAGTTATTGTACATTAATACATTCTGATACATAGTTATCATTATAAGGCTAAAATTGTATTAATGCTGAAACTGTTTGCAGCACTATTTCATCTCAAAAATTTATTTTGGGACTTGCAAATTTGCTACAATCCCATTATTATAGACAAATGCTTCACTTTTTAATTTTAGAATTTATAGTCTAGAAACGTACATAAAAATTCAATTGTTGCTTCGTGATCATATGTATTTGGTAAAATTATAATAATATAGAGACAATATAGAGACAGAGAAATATATATAATATAGAGACAGAGAAAGTTAACGAAAAGCTGTAAATGTTCTAAAAATGAACGTGACATTAATGCTATTGGGACGCATAATGGCAAAACACACACTAAGTTGATCAATTTTAACACACACTAAGTTTATCAATTTTAAAGAATTTCGCTTAGTGCGCATGCTCAATGGTGTACCGTTGGATTGGGAGGAAATACTAGCGACTAAGGCATAAGTAACCCTACACAAGCCTGCTAGTAATGTTGGTTTTACCATTTACAATTGAAATACTACGGAAATTTGTGTGTGCTTATTGCATGCGCTTCTGTTTCATTTTGGTTTATTTTGTTTATAAACATTACATTTAATATCAGTTATTTGGCTTTAATTTAGTACTTTAAACTGGTTTTATTTTTTAATTTGTTAAAGTATATAGGAATGGAATGCATGTTAAATACTCAATTGCTTTTATTCCTCAGAAGTATAATCAATAAGCATTCAGCTAATATATCTTGTAATGTCTCCTGTTCTGTAATCCTTCTTAAACTAAAATTTACATAGTTTACAATCGTACATAGTTAAATTATATATTATGAAGCAAATTACAACCTAACAAGTTTTAAAACCCTAAACTGATTACACCCAGATAACACAATATTAACCATATACCATATTTATCTTCTTTTAAAATTGCACCAAAGTTGTAATTGCAGAAAATTCTATTCTGGGCATGCACAGTAAGCGAAATTTGTTTCAACTTCAATCAACTCGATGCACAGCTTGCCATTAGCTATTGGGACAGTTTGATTACAAATAAAATCATTCCAAGTTCTTGAATTTTTTGCAATTCTAATAGTAAAAGGAGCAATAGATATACAAGAAAAGAAATCAACTAAAATCTCAGAAAACTTACAGATCCTCTATATGATAAATGCCCAGCTGACAAAGTAAAATATCTTGTCCTCCAACGACGAAAGAGCTTCCATTTCCCTTTTTTCTCTTTTAACTGACCCTTGACATAACAATATTAGTTACAAATATATATTCAACAAATCTAAAATAATAATCACAAATCTAGAATTTTTGTTACCTCTATAACAGGTTGCTTATCTTGAAGAAAACCCCTTGCTCTATCCGGATGATTGCATAAAAAGCAGCCCCATAAATTTAGAGGTCCATTATATTCAAAAACATCAAAGAATCTAGCTATGCGAAGTTCAGTTATTAATGTGTCTTGATCCTATTAAAAACATGGAAATCATTGATGATGTAACGTAAAATAAAAACTTCTGTTTAAAGGCACACAAAAAAGATGTAATAGTTAGTTAGTCAGTCACAAAGGTTTCTTACTTCATATTCAGTCCTAAGATCTCAACCTTTTAAATTCTTAAGAAGGATATTCTCTTTTCTTTAAGATTTTAAAATAATTTTTTCTTAAAAAAGGAAGTTTTTCAAAAATAAAAAGAAAGTGGCAAGATAAAAATAATACAAATCTCCACCTCACTGTAAATTTTGTAAACTGAGATATGAATACTGTTATTTAAACTAGGTACACATGCTCAGTAAAGTCTCACATGAACTTAAATTTGGGACACAAATTGGTCTCTCTTTACACACACACACACATACAAAAAAGGGGGGAAGTAGAAAAGAAGAGAAAACATACCTAAAGCTAAATATCTCTTAAAAGGAAAACAAGTGACTTGAGCATGTGGTTATTCTGATAAAATAAACTGAAACCCTCTACCGGAGAAACAACTTTCATATAATTGAAATTATATTAATTAGCACTTTTTAATTTTCTTAGGGATTCTACGATTCACTATGATTTCTCATGGGCTACGAAAATTCACATTCTATGATGGCAGCTATCTTTTTGGAAGGTATTTGTTGGAGACAAAATTTCAGAAGAGGATTTCTTCGAATGGATATTTACAACCCCCTGACCTAAGCAAGTTTACAATTATGTTAAATGCACAAAATTTATAATATTCAAAACGAAACCAATTAGAAACAATGATTGCATAAACAATTCCTTCTTTCCATGAATTATACTTCTTGCATTCAAATAATTTTCATGCAATTACTTTAGTCACTTATTTATCATGGCAGTGTTCATTGTTTAGTTACCCTTAAAATGTATTTGAAAGTCAAAATGCAAGGCACTGGTAATAAATCTAAAAATCTAATTACTTTACAAGAAAACTGAAAACAACTCTTCTAAAATAACTGCAAATTGAATAAATTGATAATTAAAAATAATTAAAAATGAAGATGAGGACATTATATAAACAATAACTCTGGATATAAATTGGCCTACTCGTTTAATGAATATGGCAGTGAAAGATAAGTTCACGTTGTTGAAAGCATGAAAGTACATATAGTAAAATCCCCTACAACTAGCATCCAATTAACTGCAATATCAAAAACGACGACACTTTTGAAAGTCTAAATTTAGGTCTAGATAAAGTGGCTATAATGGGCTTACAGTTTGAAGACTTAAATGATGAAAATATCTGTATTATGTTTCTGCCACTCAATTTAAAAAACCTTATGTGACTAGTCAATCAAGGTATTATCCAAAATATTAAGATGAAGTATTGATCCCATTTGATACATGTCTATGTGTAAATTTAAGTAATGCCCACAATTTTCAGATACAGTTCATAAGACAGGGCACATTTACTTTGTCTCTTTCCTGGAAGCAGATAAAGAACATTATTTTACCTTACTGTTGATGTCAATTGTGGCCTGCAATCATGCTTGTACATACGAGTAATGCAGATTCTCTTTGGTTTCAAAACAAGCCCAGCCCATGTCTGATTATCTTGAATGTAGTTAAATTTCAGAGATTAGTGTTCGTGAAGAGGAGTTATAGGCTATGAAGGATCTGAACTATTCAGATCTGATCATACACTCTCAAGGTGATGAAAAAATAATCAGGTAAGTACTGGGAAAAGAAAAAGATAATGACAAAGAGGAAGAGGCCGAAGATGAAAACAACACACACAGCAAGAAAGCTTAGAATTTTATGATACAGTCAAGTCTTTAATCCGGAATGATCTATAATCCGGACCTCAAAGCTACAAAATTTCTGCGTATGCGTAAACACATTAATTCGTTTATGCGTGCTCATAATACCTTTACGCCTGCGCATGTGCGTTTACGCATGCGCATTTAATGTATAACAGACGGTATAAGCTAAACTAAAATGATCTAAATGTCTATTTCAATTAATGTTGCAGATTGCGTTGTTCCTTAATCTTCGAATTGGATCTGGCTTATTATTTTTTGCAGACTGTTAGAGCAATTTTATAAAAGTAAGCTTGAACTTTCGATTATGTCAAAAAGAATTTCCGATTCTGAAGCTGCCAAAGGATCTACAAAGCAAAAGCATGTTTCGATGTCCATCAAACAAAAAGTGGAATTGCTGCAAAAAATGGATAAAGGCATATCTTTTGTTTCTCTAACCATTCTGAAATCCGTTTATCAATTTCCCGCTGTTCCACCGGGGGGCGTCGTGGCGCTCAATGAGCTGGAAGTTGATCTGTCAACACTATCCTTATCTTCAGGGCAGATGTTTTTATTTTATTTGGCTTATAATTTCTTACTAAATGTAGTATTTCATCTCTATGTACTTCGTCTTTGATATGATTTAAATCAAATTCCTCGTCATTATAAATATCACGAATACACATCAAATAGTTTTCTGGTTGCAATTTTCTAATTTCGACTATGCGTAATGTACGCTTTATGTGTACGCACGTTGAAAGAAATGTTTAATAAAGCAAATAAATATTAAGCTTTTTTTTGTAAATTTTTATACCTTTTAGATCATAATTGCTCTTTATTTCATAAATTACGGTTTCATATTTTTAATTTTAATAATTTCTGCATGCCATCTTACCAGATTTAAACTGGTGATCTATAATCCTGAAAAACCGATAATCCAGAATTGCCGAAGTCCCAACAAGTCTGGATTAAAGACTTTTGACTGTATTCACTAAGAAATGTTAATCTAAGTCTATAATGTTATGAAACTTCATTGTACACACGGTGAATTTTTAAAACTATAGTGACATCAGAAGCAGGCAGACATTCGAAGGTATATGTCAAATTCATAACATTCATGAGATAAGAAATATGGTAATTTTTAATTTTTTTTTTTTGGTTGAAATGTAAAATCATGTCAGCTGTTTAAATAATATGGACAATTATGGATATCATTTATTTCATTGTGGCCAACAGATCAAAACATTACCGACAGATTTCACACACACAAATTTCCAGAGATGGCATCACATGTGCAAGTAAGTTCTTGAAGTATACATTCAATTATCTAGAAATCTCATCAGAAATATCTCTTATGTGCGATTGGCATGGACCTTTTGATGCCAGTGGAAAGGGCTAGAAATCTCATCAGAAATATCTCTTATATGCGATCGGCATGGACCTTTTGATGCCAGTGGAAAGGGATTCTACTGTACAGAGTACATGAAAATACACACAGAGAAATGCACATAATAAATGTAGTTTCTTATGAAGTTCTGCTTATGCACTTTAAAAATTCAACTTACATAAACCTCAAGTTACATACAGATCTTACAGAAGACATTATTTATATAGCTTAGGGGGGTTACTTTGGTTATTTATGGAATAAAATAAAGAATTTTTTATTAAATTTTATGAATTTAAACTAGTTACTATTAATTAAGACACAATAACATGCCGAACAAATACTAATTCAGAAGCCAAACAACAAAAACCAGCATTATATTTTCAAAGAACTAGTTTCGATGGTTTTACCGGACCATAATCCTCAGCTGCAAAAGCGCAAATGAACGATACATAATATAATGATTAGATAAGATAAGAAAGCCTGGACAGGAGATAAGCTACTGGAGCTGTCTGTTGATGAAACCAGAACAGAAACATAATTTCTTTAAAGGCTGAAGGCTAAGACGGATTGGAATCAGGGTCGTTAACTAGAACAGAAAGATTTTTTTGAACGTGAAATGCCTCTAGAAAATCGAGTTCAGCAATGGAAGAGTTTTTTTGATTAATTCTGGCAGCAGAAAAAATTAAAAGTGTGATTTTTGGACCAACAATGTTGGGCAACAGAAGACTTCCGCGTTTCCTTTTTTCTAACATATGCCTCATGTTCCTTGCCGGGAAATTTTAAAGCACTCTTAGTTTTGCCAATGTAAATCAAACTACACTGGCAAGGAATCCTGTAAATACCACAGGAATTCATATCCGGAATGGGGTCCTTGAGTATGGAACTCGGAATTGTATTGATGGGAGAATACACGACCCAAAATTTAAATTTCTGCTAAATACATAAAACTTTATAGCTAATTGATGAAAAGAAGGGAATGACAACAGAATTTTTATAATCTCCTAAAACAAAAGTGTGCCTTTTGGTGTGTTGAGATGAGAATTTTTTAACTACTTGATTAATAATGTTGGGTGAAAAGCTTCTGTAAATAGCTATTGCTTTTAAATAATTTAGTTCTTCATCAAAAGATAGTTTGGAGGAGCAAACTTGAAGATCAAGGAAAACATAGGAATAAAATGAAGCTAACTTTTTTTTAGTCAGATGACAGGATATAAAGTGTGATGGAAGGCAAACCGATGAAGACTTATGGTAAACCACAGCACTGAAGTTGGATATGTTACGTCATTCAAATCAAATCTAATCAAAAACCTTGCAGTCACGTTTCAAGAATTCTGTTAAAACTGCAAGCTAGCCTTACTTCGGTCCATCATAAGGGATACACGTCAACAGTTGTCCAAAATTGAAAATGAGCTCTATAAGCTTCATCTGGAACTCGCTAATTCTTAACCAAAATTCACTGCCCTTGAACGAAAGTTTTGGTCTAGAACAGAGAAAGCAGTTAGCTGTCATAAAAACACCCTCGCAGTTAAACTCAAAAAACTTCTTTTAGTCTTCCAGTTCAAGTAGTTCAAAAAATCTTCTCATTGTTAACATTAAGCCAATAGTTAATATTTCTAATGTTAGTTTATCAGAACAATAGAGAATTATAAAATACAATTTTAACTACTCACAAACCTCTAAACTCTCGATTCCAAAGATTTTGGCTCCTACAGAAAAAGCTTTCAAGTCCAGTAAAGTTTCAGATTTATAGAAAGAAATGACTAGGCATCTTATTGCTCATAATATGAAATTCAATAATAAACCTTTGAAACCAAATCTAACCATGAGAGAAAAAGCTACAATGCGCGAAATTCATTCATATTATAATTTCAAAGGCCGACAAAGGTGGCCAGATAGTCGTCATGAATAAGAACACTTACATGGATGGTGTCACTAAACTCTTAAATGAATGATCATATAATCCAATCCCTAAAGATCCTTCACCTTCGGACCTTTCAAAAATAAAAACTGCGATCAAATCTTCACAAATCTTTTTAAGCAACTTAAAACATTTGCTTATCCCATCTATTGGGAATTGTGCCAGATTATACGCTCTTCCCAAAATTGATAAAAGTGGTATTCCTTTCCACCCTATTGTATCAAATTTAGGTACTGCCTCGTATCCATCAGCTAAATATTTAGTTTCTAGATTTTCAACTCTATTAGACAATAACATTTACACCATAAAAAATTCAACAGAGTTTGTAAAAAACTTAAAAATATTTCTCCTAGAAATTTAATCGTGGTTTCTTTTGATGTAAAATCATTATTCACCAATGTTACAGTGTTGGTCCAAAATGTTACATTGTTGCAAAAATGTTACATTGTTGGTTCGAAAATCACACTTTCAATTTTTTTGCATTAAGAAGTATAGAAACAAGACTTCGCGAATTTCATTCCTCTTGCATTGAAATCGATGAGCTAATTTCTCTCACTCAACTCTGTTTGAAACAAACGCACTTTGTTTTCCAAAATAAATATTACAAGCAAACTCAAGGATTAGCCATGGGAAGCCCCCTCAGTCCCCTCCTGGCTGATATCTACATGCATTATTATGAATCAAAATCATTTGAAACTTTAAACTTCCAGATATGGTTCTGATATGTAGATGATACTTTGAAGGTAATAAAGATGATTTACATAAAATTCTTTCAACAATGAATTCTATTAATCGTGCTATTCAGTTCACTTTTGAACCTGAGACTTGCAATTCTCTTCCGTTTCTCGACATTCCAGTCACACGTAACACATCCAACTTCAGTACACGTAACATCAGTCACATGTAACACATCCAACTTCAGTATTATGGTTTACCATAAGCCTTCATCGGTTTGCCTTCCATCACACTTTAAATGTCATCCGACTAAGCAAAAGTTAGCTTCATTTTATTCCTATGTTTTCTGTGCTCTTCAAGTTTGCTCCTCCAAACTATCCCTTGATGAAGAACTAAATTATTTAAAAGCAATAGCTATTGAAAGGGGCTTTTCACCAAACATTATTAATCAAGCAATTAAAAAAATTCTCATCTCAACACACCTAAAGGCACACTCTCGTTTTAGGAGATTATACAAATTCTGTTGTCATTCCCTTCTTTCCATCAATTAGCTATAAAGTTGCACATATTTTGCAGAAATTGAACTTTTGGATTGCTTATTCTCCCATCAATACAATTCCGAGTTCCATATTCAAGGATTCCATCCCAGATATGAATTTCTGGGGTATTTAGAGGATTGCTTGCCAGTGTGGTTTGATTTACATTGGCCAAACTAAGAGAGCCTTAAAATTTAGCGTCAAGGAACATTAGGCATATGCTAGAAAAAAGGAAACGCAGAAGTCTTCTGTTGCCCAACATTGTTGGTCCGAAAATCACACTTTCAATTTTTCTGCTGCCAAAATTATTCAAAAACATATTCCATTGATGAACTGGATTTTCTAGAGGCATTTGACATTCAAAAAAATCTTTCTGCTCTAGTTAACGACCCTAGTTCCTATCCATGTTTGCCTTCAGCCTTTAAAGAAATTATGTTTTAGTTCTGGTTTCATCAACAGATGGCACCAGTAGCTTATCTACTGTCCAGGCTTTCTTATCTTATCTAATCATTATATCCTATCTCGTTCATTTGTGCTTTTGCAGCTGAGGATGTTGGTTCAGTAAAACCATCGAAACTAGTCCTGTGAAAATTTGAAATTTTAACACTGATTTTGGTTGTTTGAATTAGTTACTATTAATCTTTATCTCACATTCCCCCTAACTTTGCCTATAGGACATCTGTTTTCATCTTTTAAGAATGATAATGGCAATAAAAATTATAAAAATAATTTTTTTTAAAATTATACAGGGTGATTCAGAATTCATCACTACTATTTGGTGGGGACATAGGGAATAGGAAAAGAAGATTTCACATAGGAATGCATGGGCGCATATGTCATGTAGTAGGGCAAAATGACCCCAATTCAATGCTGGAAAGAACACATAAGTAGGAGGCAGTAAGGAAAAAAAAATTATTATCTTACATGAAACATTTCTTTGCATCGGTTTTACAGACTTACAAGAGGTGCTTGAACTGCTGACTATGCGCTAGAATGCATGGCTCACAACAGTGTTGCATGGACAACCGGACCTTCTGGAATATGCCTGGCATTTACATGCATATCTGCAAGTTCATTCCATGTATACCGGTTCATGTTACTTCTGCAAAGTCACTTAGTCGAATGATGACTGGCTGCACACGTCAAACAGCTGTGCTATGTATGGAAGTTGTGTACACACAGCGCCCTCTATACCACCATGCATTCGCCTGTGCCCATACTTTCCTATGTGAAATCTCTTTCTTTTCCTATTCCCTACCTCTCCACCAAATACTGATGATGAATTCTGAATCACCCAGTAGATGTATATATTTTCCTAAATATAATAAGTTTAAAGGGAAAATTTATAAGTATATTTTATACAAAATGCATTAATAATGCTGTTAACTTGCTGAGTACAAAAATGACATTTCCCTCTTTTCTTATGACAGCAAATCAAATCGTAGGTTATTAGAAAAGGCTCTTCATCTCTTAGTGGAAAATAAGGTTTCTTTACACTGTTAAAATTAATTTTCTTTAAAATTATAAGCATGCATATGAGAATTTAAAACTGACAGAATATGGGCAGATTTCGTTATACTACCTTTGCAGAAGGAAATGCAGAAGTCACCAAAGTAAGAAAACTTTTATTATCAGCTTTCAATGTATCCCAACAATTTTTCAGGCTACTTACAGATGCTTCTCTAGTACTGAGAGCCATTGAAGCCCTGGCCTATAATAACAACACAATTTGAAATTTTATAATTCTCATAAATGCAAGCAAATATGCATTAAAATTAGTACTCAAGAAAGCAAACCTGCAAAGCCAAGAACATTAAATGAATCCATACACGTGGATTACGAGTTTTCATTATGAAAAATGTTCTGTTATATAAACAATGCTCCCCTTTTCCTTGACAAGCAAAATATATTTTAGCATGCTTCCTAGCTTTTCGTTCTACAGAAGAAAAAGAGAGAGAATACATAGATTAAAATGTTTAATCTTTAACATATTTGTATGCTAATCAACCAAAAATAGATACATATATACAAATGTAAGGTCTTTTCACATGGAAAAAAAGGTATGAAAATTTTTACCTTCAATAGTACACCTAACAGGCAAAGGAATTTTGACAAATACTTTAACCATATATGCTTTAATTTTATCAAGGTGCTTTTCACAAAAATGCTGAACAGCATCTCGCATAGGATAGGGTTCAAATACTGAAATTCTCTGAAAATATAGAAATAATTCCAGAATTAGTTACATGTTACAGAGTTACAAAACTTATAGATAATGAAAATGTTTTATTTCAGCCAAGCAGCATTAATATTCAGCAATGGTTTTATTTGAAATACAAATCAAGATTATGATTAGGATTAACTGTTAATAACAAAGCATGAAAGAGCTATTACACTATGATGCCTTTGTATAAGATTTTCTAAGGTATATTGGCTTGAAATTATACTCTACTGAAATTATACTTACTAATAAAACTGATAAGTCCATACAGCCAAAATACTCAACCCCTAGGTCAAACACATATGAAACAGGAATGGAAATAAGTACTCTTCTTATAATAAAAAGGACGAAGGCATAAAAATTTGGCAAACACACACACCATGGTTGGGCTGAGTGCTCTGCATATATCAGGGGTGGCCAAAGTGCGGCTCATGAATCTGATACGGCTCTCGCAGGCAATTTGTGCGGCTCATGCATATAAAATATATGTATGAAATATGGTAAACTAAAACTATTCAGTGTCCAAGAAGAAGTAATTAATTAGTTTAGACTCTTTTTACACAGTTATCAGGGATTTCTTTCTACTTAAAACCTTCTCCACAATTTGTATAATGATGTAAATATGAACTTGTCACTTTTAGAAAATCTAGATGCGGTTCGCGAATTTAAACGTGCTGGGCTCTTACTGACATGAAGTTTGGCCAACTCTGGCATATATATAAACATAGAATGTATATGGTGGAAAACGAGACATATGCTGTCACACCAAAATTCTATGAAAGAAATGGAATTTTGGAAATTTTTTTCCACCAAACTTCTTCAATTAGCTTCAAAATGATGATACAACTCATACATTTTTAAAATTGATTTTTTTCTTAAGAATTCCATATTTTGCACAGAAGTTGAGGATGCTATACACACATTCTCCTTTGACTGAATAAATTAACACAACTATATATTCATGCGCCCTCATTTGATTGTATATCTATGTGTCCTCTTTTGATTGTATATCTATTATTAACTCTTTTTTTTAAAAAAAATTGCAAGAATAAATGCAAAATATAAGATGTTTAAAACCTTTCTGATGCATTCTTCTAAATAATTTTGAGATGCATAAAAACTAGTAATGACGCTTTCACATTTTAGATATAGTAAAGAACCAAGGCACTCTGCAATAATAATAAAAAAATTTTTTAAAAAAATGACAGTCTGAAGAAGCAAGGTTTGGCGAACGTGCCTATATGTGGCAAAACGTCTCAATCAATGTCAGCAGGGGTTATATTTCAGTATAACAAAGCAGCATGAGGTATAGTGTTATCACATTGAAAAATAAGGGCTTTGTGATTGGAAAGTGTTGGCACGCTGGTTGTGCTGAGAGGTAAATTAATTATGGTACCATATGAAAACACAAAAATTTTCTAATTACATATGACATATATATATCAGTATATACAGGGTGATTCTAAAGTGTTTTTATAAATTAAGAGGGTTGATAGTATTCATCCAGATGAGCAATAAATACCATAGAACATAGGGTCACATTCTACTGTGAGAGGCAGAAAAGAGGAATATTAGAATTCCAGCCTGAACTTACTGTTGAGAGAGTGAATGGACGAGACCAAAAGTTGCAAAATCAGTAATTAAAAACTCACAGACTTTTCACAAAACTGATACCTTGGAGTTCAAGTGTTAATTCGAGCTCAGACTTTGATGGCAAACACTCAAATGCACATCTTTGGTTGGCAAAGACTCAACCTCGCAAACAACTGCAACAAGTTAATTACCTAATCAAGTTATCAATCAATCATATTATCAGCAAACTCCAACTTTCACTGTATGCCAAGAATAGCATGAAAAGTTCATGCTGTGTTTTGGCTGTCAGAACTTCGTATCCCATAGAAGTAAAATGCGCATAGCACAGTAAGTCCACGAAGACAGGATAGAAGATGGAGAAGGGGGGAAAAAACTGCTACCTTCTTGATACTTGATATCAAGGTAGCAGTTTTCCCCACTAATAGATAATTTCTCTCTCATTATTTAGAATATTAACTTTTTGCAATCGTCTGTGAGGTTGAGACCTTGCCAACCAAAGATGTGAATGTGAGTGTTTGCCATCAAAGTCTGAGGTCGAATTAACACTTGAAAGCCAAGTTTTCGGTTTTATCCGTTTTGTACACTGTCTGTGAGTTTTCACTAAACTGATTATGCAACTTTTGGTCTTGTTCATTCACTCTCCTAACACTGTTGTAAGTTCAGGTTGGAATTCTAATAGTCCTCTTTTCTCCCTCTCATAGTGGAATGCGATCCTGTGTTTTATGGTAATTATTGCTTATATGGATGAGAACTATTACCCCTCTTAATTTGTAAAAACAATTTAGAATTACTCTGTGTAGTCCCCCAAAGTATTACTGTTGTAACTATAATAGGAGTTTTGTCTTCTCCACTGAAGATTGAGATTAGAATCTACCCAATCTGGATTAAAGAATGTCTTTTTTTTGCAGACATTTTGCAGCTAAATGAAAGAAAGAAATCTACTTGATGATATTTTAAAATAAATTCAGGTACTTTATATTCATTTTAAAGCATACATAAGCAAACATATGTGAATAAATTTCATGATGGTCATACTGCTAAAATTAGTTTCAGGAGTATGCCAGAGAAAACTGCCTGGAGTTGGAAAGTATTATTAACTAATAATAAATTTAGACGGAAGAAGTGATATTAAATGATACAAGTAACTTAAAAATAAAGTTAATTGCTTAAAGACCAAAAAATGAATTACAATAATCAACAATATTTAGGTGAATATACTTACATTAAATAGTTAGCTTAGATGAGTGATTATTATATTTTATTTTACTTCAAAATGGCAAATAAGGCATTTATTGATAAAAAAAATTTAAAACATTTTGAGGTAAAATATTAGTATATGGTATGGCCCTTGGCACGATTTTGAAAATTGTCGCCTACACAAAAATGACCCGTTAACTGCTCATCATAAATATCCAATTCACTGCTCATGATAATGTCATCAAATCTTGTGTGCACCATATACTAGGATCAAACCGATTTTGTTTTATACAAGAATGGGAAGGTATTTTCTTTTGTTCAACATACACCGCACATGTGAGTCTCTACACTCTCGAGGTTACTGGAAACTTGCTTTGCATTTCTAAAAGACAATCTGATTAGAGCTGCAAAAATTGGCTCTAATGGCAGCTACCTGAATGTTGCTCACATGATACATAATTCGCCAAGAGAGTGATCGCTTCCCACGTTGGCGCAAAATCACTTTTTGGGGGATCGTCATATGAAATTCCCTGATTTTTCTAGATTCTGACTAAAATATTTAAATTCCTTGACTTTTTGGGTCAATTTTTCAATTCCAACTTATTGCTGTTTTTCAGATTTTCGAGGTAACCTTGGTTATGCCAATCTTTTGAAAATTTGATTTCTTCAACTTTCAGTTATGAACAAAAATTTTAACTTCAAATATTATATCAATATACAAAAAAATTTCAGATAATTTTGTAAATGAAAAGAAAAATTTCTCAAAAAATAGATAGTGCATGTACTAAAACAGGCATATTTGACATTTTACTTTATCACTTAGACTTTAGCTAATTTAATTCCTTATACCTTTATAAATATAAGTGACAAAAATAAAAGTAAGATGCTGGTAAATATTTTTGTGGAAACATATCTAGTAATTTTGGAATTTAATACATTTTTAACACAAAATTTAAGGAAAATTCAAAAATTGAATTTTGATAATGTTCCTTTCATTTTATTTAACACCTATAACAGATTTTTTTGTACTAGTTTCTGAAATTTGAGTGTCAAACATAGTCGGATACCTTAAATTATTAAATGTCAGAGAGAGACGCTTACAGACTTTACTCTGAATGTTGCTTTTTCTTCATAATTAAACTTCAAGCCCTATTTGAAGAATATTGCTTCAGACAATATTAGTTACAGTTTTTGTATGCAACATCAGTACAGTTTTGTATGCCATGTGGTTTGGTTTGGTTTAATTAAGTATGGCAAAGCACACTAGGGCTATCTGCCTAAGGGGAGGGATGCCTTCGTGGAGAAGTTTCTAAGGGAAACTGGCTCGTATACACGTTACGCATGGGGAAAACCACGAAAACGCTCATGCAGCCAGCAAGTTCGCGGGATTCGAACCTCGGACCGAACTACCAGCATTCAGCGACTTACTGCTTGGTCGCTGGTGGGCTTGTATGCCATGTGAATTTTATTATGTGCCTGGGGAGTAGGAAAGTTTGTACATTATTATTTTACCTTAAATTATTAAATGTCAGAGAGAGACGCTTACAGACTTTACTCTGAATGTTGCTTTTTCTTCATAATTAAACTTCAAGCCCTATTTGAAGAATATTGCTTCAGACAATATTAGTTACAGTTTTCGTATGCAACATCAGTACAGTTTTGTATGCCATGTGGTTTGGTTTGGTTTAATTAAGTATGGCAAAGCACACTAGGGCTATCTGCCTAAGGGGAGGGATGCCTTCGTGGAGAAGTTTCTAAGGGAAACTGGCTCGTATACACGTTACGCATGGGGAAAACCACGAAAACGCTCATGCAGCCAGCAAGTTCGCGGGATTCGAACCTCGGACCGAACTACCAGCATTCAGCGACTTACTGCTTGGTCGCTGGTGGGCTTGTATGCCATGTGAATTTTATTATGTGCCTGGGGAGTAGGAAAGTTTGTACATTATTATTTTTTTCTTTCAATTAAATCTCAAATTTGTTATCAAATTTTCTTTTTAAATAATAAAATAACATTTTAATAATTTTCTTTTTAAATAATTAAATAATAAAATAATTATTATTCATCATTTTCATAAAACAAATAATAAAAAATTAAAAAGAATAGTACAGTCAAAAGTCGTTAATCCGGACTCGCCGGGACTTCGGTGATTCCGGATTTTCGATCATCAGTTTAAATCTGGTAAGATGGCATGCAGAAATTATAAAATTAAAAATATGAAACTGTAATTTATGAAATAAAGAACAATTATGATCTAAAGGGTATCAAAATTTACAAAAAAAAAAAAAAAAAAAAAAAAAAAAAAGCTTAATATTTATTTGTTTACTTTATTAAACATTTCTTTCAATGTAAGTTGTTTAAGTTGCTTCGTTTTTTATGTGATAATACTTTCTCTTTAATTCTATACACAGACATAATTTCTTGTTTAGTTACAAAGTTCCGCTGTTCAAGTACTATAATTGCCGTGTGGAGAATACCGACTAATTTGTCAATAAAAATTCTTTCATTTTCGAAGAAAGTAACCTCTGTGTCACTTTCTTCGCTATCGGAAGCAAATTATAATGACGAGGAATTTGATTTAAATCATATCAAAGACGGAGTACATCGAGATGAAATAGTACATTTAGTAAGGAATTATAAGCCAAAGAAAATAAAAACATCCGCCCTGAAGATAAGGATAGTGCTGACAGATCAACTTCCAGTTCATTGCACGCCGTGACATTCCCCCCCACCCACACACACAGAGCAGCGTGAAATTGATAAACAGATTTTGGAATGGTTAGATAAACAAATCCATTATCCTTTATCCATTTTTTGCAGCAATTCCACTTTTTGTTTAATGGACTTCGAAACATACTTTCGCTTTGTAGATCCTTTACATATTAGTAAATATATATCAGAAATTCTATTTGACATAATCGAAAGTTCAAGTTTACTTTTATAAAATTGCTCTAACAGTCTGCAAAAAATAATAAGCTGGATCCAATTCGAAGATTAAGGAACAACGCAATCTGCAACATTAACTGAATTAGATAATTTTAGCTTAGCTTATACCATCCGTTATACATTAAACGTGCATTTGTAAACATATTTTGCGCATGCGCACATGCATATTCGCAGCTGTAAAGATCTTGCGCGCATGCGTCAACGCGGCGCATGCTCAGAAAGTTTGTAGCTTTGAGGTCCGAATTAACGACTTTTGACTGTAGTGGTTTTTCCCCCCCTTCCATGCGTCAGTTTGTCACGGAGCTTTATATGAAAAATTCGAATTAGAATAATAATAGGAACAATCACTCCGATTGAAAAATACCTGTTTTAATACTTGAGCCTAAAGGGCTTACAATTGTGCTCACCAGTATATTTATTTAGCCATAATTACTAGCAAGGCTAAAAGTAGTATACAATTTTTTATTTGAAAACAAATAGTAAAAATGAAAGTTTAAAAAATAGCAATTATTTTAAAATTTTACTTATAGTTATGATAAATTTAAACATTTTATTAGCTCCTCCTTGATTCGCTAGTTAATAGCTTCTATCCTAGTGAAAGATAGCTCACCATGCTGCCTGTTTCTGTGGGAGGGCACAGCATCTCTCGTGCTATTTGCTTTTCAATGATAAGGGATTTTTATCATGACTATTTGAAGAACACAACCAAGTGTTTTGTATGAGAGAAATTGAGACAAAATCTTTTTTGTAATTGTACATTTAAGCTTTTACTGAAACCAAGCAGAAGTGAACTTTTAATTTATAACTTTTGCCCGCAAGTTTGTTGTAACCAGGGCTATAACTTGGAGACAGGAGAAATGCCATTAGAGAAGCATAGTTTGACAAATACTTCAGCAGGAAATTTAATAATATCTAATAAATACTATAAAAATGTCAGACACACATATACACTCACTTCCAAAAGTTAAGCACAAAGATGCAAAATGCAAAAAAATCAACAAATACTGCTTTGATTGACACAAAATTCGGCAGGAAAGTAGCATATATATTTATACATAAAACAAAATCAATAATTATATACAGAAATGAAAATAACATTTAATTTTTGTAAGTTATCAGATAATGACATACTGCAGACTTAAACAGAATTATGTATAAAGTTAAAATAAACAGCATAAAATGAAAAACATTACATTAATAGGGTATGTGACCCCCTCATCTGTATACAAAGTTTACAACTTGTGACCAATACTTTCAATTAGGTGGTCAACCACCGCAGAATTAAGCAATCGCCATTCTTCTTGTAGAGCAGTTTCCAGCTCAATAAGAGTGGCTGGAGGTGGGAAACGTGAAGATACAGAAACGCCAAGAGCATCCCAAAGATTTTCAATGGGATTAAGGTCAGTCGAATATGCTGTCCACACCATATGTGCAATCCCTTAACTCTCCAGGTAGTCATCAATGATGTCAGCTCTATGGGGACATGCGTTATCATCTATTAAAACAAAAGTAGGGCCAACTGCTACAGCGTACAATCTCACAATAGGTTCTAGGACTTCATCTTGATACCGGACAGCTGTCAAAGAACCCTGTTTAAAGATGTGCAGGTCGGTGCGGTATCCTAATGAAATCCCTGCCCACACCATAATGCTTCTGCCTTGGAATGCTTGATGTTCGGCGATGTTTTGGGACTGATTGTGTGTTCGTCATTCACGCAATATCCTTATACACTTGTCATCTGGCTCCAAAGTAAATCTTGACTCATCAGTAAACATGACATTTTCCCAGTCAGACACATTCCGACATGTTCCCGGCACCACTGTAATCGTACTCCTCTTGATTGGACGTATATAGAAACACAAACTCAAGGTACCCGGGCATACAGTCCACTCATATGTAATCTTCAGCATACAGTAGCTGCAAATATCGCCTTACCAATGGACGATGTAACCATAGATGCCACACAAGTGGAGGTCGCTTTGCAATTCCGCTCAGCTACAATAGCAATATATCGATCTTCCACAGGGGTTATAACCCTTGGGCGACCGACTACGGGTCTTCGGACAACTGTCTGTATGGGTTGGAATTGTTTCCATAAACGTGAAATTACAGAATGATGAACGCCAAAGAAAAGAGTAACATCTGTGATCAACTGTCCTGCTATAATGCACCCTACAGCATGCCAGCACTCAGAATCTTCCATTCGTCTTCTGGAAGTCATAGAAACACGTATGCTTTGAAAACAAATTGTACGAAAGTTTTAAACGCCTTCTATCAGCACTCACAATTGACTTCTGTAACCCATTTTCCACTGTTATACTGGACTTAGCCAGCATGGATTGCAGGCTTTTTGCCAGTTGTCATCCAATATGGGTTCCTGGAAGTACAAAAAACAGAACAAAGGTGTCACAGAGACAAGATGTGAAAATAAGGGAAAAAGTGACACTTAGCCACTAAAGAGTGTTACATCGTGGGGTGGTGTAAAATACAAATCAGATGCTAATATGCATAAAAGTTGAAATGATGAAAGTAAAAAAAAAAAAAAAAAAAAAAAAAAACATAGTTATTGCGATAGAAGTTCCATAATATAATCTTGGTTAAATATGAGTATTTACAAAATATACAAAATTAGCGAAGAAAACTAAGTAAAAAGTGGAGCCATGCCAACTTCTGTAACCCTTCATTAGGCTGGCTTCTTATACGACTGCCTTTGTTGCATATTTCTTGACATGAAAGCGTGATTGGCTGTTACCTAACATACTTGCATACATCCATCTACCTCTCCAGCAAATTACATCCTCTTCAATTCTGATTGGCTTCTGGAAATTAGCATTTTCCTCTCTGTGTTTAACTTTTGGAAGTGAGTGTATATTTAAAAATTCATGAAAATATTTTTTTGTTGGAAACTATTCAAATGAAAATAAATCCTCGATCAAACTTTTGATTAAAGCCATTATTAGTGTTATGCCATCAAACTTAACACATATGACAGAAATTTTCAAATATTAAAAAATTTTAGTTTTTCCCACGAATATAGGAAATGAAAAAATGCACTGAGTAGAGCACTGTAAACAAAATGTACCTACTAATAATATTGAGTTGTATTCCAGCAAAACAAAGCGCAGCTTGAAAAATGACTCTGCTTACGAAATTGTTATATAATTATGAGACCATTATAAAAAGTACCAAAAAAAGTAAAAAAAAAAAAATTGCAATTTTACATAAAATTAGAAAACTGAGATAGAGAAAATTTTAAGAGATGTTAAAATGTGAAGAAAGTACGTTATCTCAATATGGAGCAGAAATAAGGAGATTAAGTGGAGAAAACAGCCTGTTTCTTTCTGTAAGGATAAAATATTCATCTTAATTTAAAAAAACAGCAAATTTTATCATACTCACAAAGTAGATTACAACAGAAATTGGTGAATAACTATCAATATAATACGAAGCATGACTATATTTTTCTTCTTTTAAGGAAATAAAAATTTTAGATCATCCTTTTGTGCACAATTTCATAATATAACTGTTATGCAGTGAAGTGATAGCTGAGAGGTTAATCTTGAGTCTCCCTGCTACAAAACTGAGTTATACAGAATAATTTGATAATGAAACAGCCTTTCAGATTTAGTATAAAGTAATTATTAAAGAAGAAGGATGAAGTTTCTAAGTAATATACCATGGTTCTTTATAAAATTACTTAAACGGTGATCTGCATCGCACTTGATTGAGTTTTTATTGCTAGAGGCTTGACATTCAAAGCTGGTAGCAGATTCATCTTACAGTTGCACCATATTATTTTTTTCCATTCTTGGAGTTATATACTGGTGGACAATTGCTAAGGATAGATGGCAGTAGTAGCAATAGCAACCACATAATGGAAAACAACAAAATGTGGAAATTAGCATGAGAGCAGGCTACAGCAATATGTGTTGTGCATATGCAAATTTTGGATTATGAAGTTGTTTGCCACATGATAGTGCTGATGACAGATATAAAGGATTTGACGCATATTGATCGTTGTTATTCTAAAGCAAAATTTAAAGGGAAAGAATCAATTGACAAACTTGCAATTTTCAGTATGCCTTTCCAACATCACTTAGATGATTTTATATGTGACCATATTGCAAGATTGAAGAAGGGCAAAAAGTAACAGATGTCACTAGGGAGTTCGAAGTCAATCACAATGTTGTTTCAAGACATAAATTATTTCAAACAAATGGAATGCATAGAAAATGGCACCGGGGAGGTCATGCTCACAGTACGACGCCAGCAGAAGATAGGTACATAGTGGAATCGACAAAAAGGAACCAGTGCAGGCATAGCTACTGAGGTAGCAAATCAGTTACTGGCAAGCGAATCTCCCAAACAATTGTAGCCAAGCATTTGCATGAAGGAGGATTATATGCCCAATGTTTTGTTTTGTGCATGCCTAGACATCACCGTTTTGTCAATTTGGAATGGTGTTGTCAGCATCGCAATTGGAGAGAAGACCGCTTGCGTACTACTATTCTCAGATGAAAGTAGGTTGTTTCTCATCTGATTGTGGATGACAACTGATGTGGCATCAGAGTGGTATTGCATATAGTCTGGCAAACATACAGGAAAGGGACAGATATTTTACATGCAGTGTTCATGGTGTTGGCTAGGTTATGATCAATGGCTGTACATCATTATATGTACTACCAACTGGGATTATGACTGGGCAACAATACATTAATGATGTTCTGCTGCAGCGTGTTCACATGTTTCGTAGTGCTGTCATTGATAAATTTGCTTTCACTGACAATGCAACATGTCATCGAATAGTCACTGTCCAGGAGTGTCTAGAGCAGTGTTTCCCAACCTTTTTTGTGCTATGCCCCACCTAATCCTCTCTAAAATTTTTAAGCTCCCCCTAGCATATAGATAATTTTTAATATTTAAAAACTGAAATGTTCACGAAAAAAAGTTGAATGATAGCTTTTAGGAAGAAATGACTACGAAATTTTGTGAGCAAACACAGTAAGTGAACTTTAAAAACATAGAAAACTGAAATTCAAGAAAAAAACTCATTTTAGTGAAAGTTTTTTTCATTTTATTTTAAGTATTAGTAATTTTTATTATTTAAATTTAGCGAGTTCCTTTCGCTTGATACTTGCTGCAGAGAAATTGTATGTCAGGTTCCAATTTAGATAACTTGAGTTTCAAGTCTCCCGGTTTCATTATATCCAACCGTTTTTTTTTTTTTTTTTTTTTTTTTTTAGCAGCAAATCATTTATGGCACTGAATCCGCGTTCAGCAAAATATGAAGACAACATATTTTGTTATATGTAACGGTAACAATAGTTCTCTTGCAAATTTTGCTGCATTTGGATATCTTATTCTGGTTTCCTCACAAAGCTATGTCATCGCTCCTTTTATATTAAATACAGTTTTAATTGACTCATCATTTCGCATTTCTGCGAGTTCTTTTTACTGCATATTTGAAATATCAGCCAAATCCACTAGCGTTAGCTGCATCATCCAAGTTGGGAAATCAATTTGTTTCAAGTTACAAAATCTTTTAAATCAGCCGATAAAATTTTCAGATGGTCGACAATAACAAGTATAGCGGTAGTCACGTCACATTTTTGGAGCCAATGAAATTTTTGTGGTAAACAGTATATGCCTGACATAATTCAACAAAGATAATGAAACCAAATATCTTCCTTTTGCATCGGCATAAGTTTTATTTGCTCCTTGAAGTTATTTATTTAATATATTTAATTTTTCAAAGATATCAGCTAAATAACCCACAATTGCCTTGTTATCATCCATTAACGGATTTTTCATTTCAGGTTTGTCGCTTATAAAATAACTAAGTTCTATAAATCTTTCCAAGCAGTTCCCTTTCAACAGACTTCTTACTTCAGTGTGAAGTACAAGTCTCATATAGTCTTCATTTTGTTCTTCATAAAATAACTTGAAAAGACGTTCACATTTGGCCCTAGCATTAATAGCACTATTATACACTTTACTTATACACTTTATAACTGAATTTAGTACTTCATTTAGAACAGGCGAATTGTTTTTAGCTAGCAGGTTTTCTCTATGAATAACACAATGCACAAGAAGCATTTTTGATCCTCATCTTTTATCAATTTTAAGCAATCCTTTTCCTTATTCCGTGCTTTATTTTATTTTTCAACCATCATATTAGGAGCACCATCTGCAGTACAGGATGTATATTTTTTATATCTAAGTAATTTCTTAGCTCACTATGAATACCTTTGGAGGTAGTAGTGCTTTCTAATGATTTACAGAAGAACATTTCTTCGGCAAAATCCCCTTTATGAATATATTTTACATAAGTTACAAGTACGGCCTCACTGTCTCTCAAAGTTGGTTCATCTATTTGCACCGAAAATTTTCTTATTTTCAGCTTTTCAACAAGTTGTATTTCAATGTCCTCATTTAATCTTTCTTCTGCAAACAGTATTGTTATTTAGTGGCATAGCTTTAATGTCTTTGTCATCTTTTTCTAGAACAGTTTTAAATGCTGATATTGATGGTTTGAATAAATTCTCCCCTACAGTACAGCTTTTCCCAGATTAAGCGATGAGTAATGAAATTTGATAGCCTCAAGGGCACGATTAACAGTTGCAATATGAGCAGTAAATAGAGACTTTAATATTACTCTTTTAAAAAATTTTCCTTAAAATGTGAAAATAATTCAAACCTGAATTAATATCAGCATTATGTTTCGCCTTCAAATGTGCCTCAAGACGACCTAGTTTCACTGATTCGTTGGTCAGGCGTTACTGGCATAAAAGACAAAAGTTGACCGTTTATGGACCGGGTATGAAACCAAATTTTAAATATGCCTCCGAATACCAACGAACGTTTTTTTTTTTTTTTTTTTTTTTTGCTTGCACCCCTCATTTCACTAAGGGCTGAAAGAAATAAATATAAGATCAATATAAACAAAGCTTCCATTTAAGGAAAGACTAATATACCGGTTGCCATTCCTACAGTAAAAAATAAAATAAATTCGTTTTCTGAAATGTGTGAGAAACGTCTGGAAAGCATAATGTGTCAGTTATTTGAATGCCTTTAAAAGCATTTAAATGTCCATGTCTACAGTGAGAATTCTTTATAAAATATTTAAAATGCACCGTAATTTAAAAACTTTTTTACACATACATCACTTACATTTTTCTTTATTTTGGGGAATAAAAAATGAAATTTCAAACAATTTTGACTTTATGAAACATTTAGAACGTCTTTTGTCCCCTTAAACTCTGGATGAGTCCATTTTCGAATTGCCCCCCTTAACAGTCACATTGCCCCCTTGCGGGGCGTGGGCCCCACGTTGAGAAACACGGGTATAGAGGGTGAGGATATTTAATGCCTTGTATGGCCAGCATGTTCTCCAGATCTGACTCCTAATGAAAATATTTGGGATCCTTTGGGGAGGAATCTTGCTGGTTGGCAATGCCCTTCAATAAACAAAGACATACTGACAGACATACTCATCCCCGTACTGACAGAGGAAAGGGATAAATTACCCCAACAGCTGCTGGATAATGCTGTGCAAAACATGACACGACCTAAAGAATCTTGCACCCCCCTCCATGGTGGCCATATCCTGTATATGCCAGAATGCCAGCAGACGATAACTGCATTTATTTCACTTTTTCATATTCAGCACAAAATGACCATTTTGTCCCTTGAACACTCAAAGCCTTCTGGATTTCAGAGCACAAAAAATTATATAATAGAAGTCCAGAAATCTGCAACGCTTGGGACCAGAAGTTGTGCGGATTTTAGCATTTTGTGAATTTCAGGATAGAAAATATAACATTCAGACTAAAAGTGCAAAATAAATAAGGTGTATTAGATACATTTAATTAAATTATTATATACATTAATACAATAATTAATTATATGCATTAAATTATTATTACATACATAAACTGATTATATCGTTCATTTACATTAAGCTCCTCTATTTTTAAATCAGCATGAATCTGCTTCCCCTTTTCTCTCAGGAGTACAGGTTAGGCTTGGCGCGGGCCTGAAATAGGTACCCCATTACTCCATCGCTGCCGGAACCACACGTACAAAACAGCATCGAGATTTGCCAATTTCGCCTCATATAAAAATTTCCGGTTTCGGATTACGATGTTAGAATCACTGTTGCTGTAAACTTTCAACAGCTTTTCTTTATTGTTCTGTATATTACACACAGTCCCAGTGGCAATTCCATACGATTCTGCTATAAACCAAGCAGTAGCACCTGCCTCCATCTTTAGCAGAATTTCCACTTCTTTCATTACCGTCAATGCATCGCATTAATGTTTTTCAACGTTGCAAGCAGTAAAATCACGAGTGTGTTTCTTATCTGTCATTGTATGAAAAAGCGCTGAAATTTAAAATATTCTTAATATATCCACAAAATATCTGGATAAAGAAAAACAACATTACTAAACAATCTCATGAAATACCAAAGCTCAGAAAGTTAAGCGTGAGCTTGAAAGAAGAGTTGAGTTAATCGTCTGCTTTTTTACCTCGATGCAGATTGGAGGGGGGAAAACTCTTATCATGATGTCAATAATTTGGTATTTTCGTTATGACTCATTATTTTTCGGTAATTATGACATCATTATCCAGTAAGTATTTTTTCTTCGATGTTTCTTACTCCATGTTGCGGTTTCCGGAACCTATAAACTAAATGTTCATATTTTGAGAGGCAACGTGGATTTCAGGAGTTGGCAGATTTCAAGTCGGTGGATTTTCGGTATTTGACTGTATTTATTGTCCTAAAATTCTGGCATTATTTTATTTCACTTGGCAACCAACTACACTTACATTTTAGCCGTTTGCATTCTGTCCTTAGCAATTGGCCACCACTGTATAAACAATCAAAAAATTGCATCTCCTGAAGAAGATAGACCTGTTCCTGATCCTCCTCAAAAATGAAAGAATTTTATTCAAAATCTAGGCCAGACTAAGGCTGATGTTTTACCACATTTTAAATTTCACACAGGTATATTTCCCTTCCAATTTTGCCTAGATCTCTATTTTAGAGAGGAAAAATTCTCCAATTAAGAGAATGCTATTAAGTTTAGAAAAACCAGCCATGATTATAGATTTTTTTTTTTTTTAAAATTCTGCAGAGATAGTTTTCTTAAAATGATATTTGATTATCAATATTGATTTATTGTTGTCAATCAATCAATACACAATTACATGTTCTAAAAACTATTGGTCACTTTGAAATGGGATTATTACCTCTAAAATTAACTTACTCCTATTTCTTTAATACTTCCAAACATTTTCAACAGTATCCTCATCCCTGCTGCAAATTTATATTATTTGATAAATATCAGGCAAAAAAGGAAAAATTATTAGTATTTTATATTATTTTTATTTGCATTTGAATAAAAATAGAAGTAAATTATCAAAATTTTCATTTCTGCATATTGAAAATCAAATCCATGAAAACAATTCTTCCCACATTTTGGATATACTGTGTTGTAAATATCCTGAAACATTAAGACGCACCAGATTAGTCTTTATTTCTTTCCAGTAACCTTTAAAGTTATAGTAATTATCAATTAAGTTTTCTTTAGCAGTCCTCGCCATTATTGTAAGTAAAATTGACAGAAAGCATATGTGTAATACATTGTACTATGACCAAATATGGAAGACACGAAAACACAAACCTTGCCCCAATACCACATGAACAAGGACTGTAATAACATGACCAAGTAGGGTAAATCAAACGAACACACGTCCAGTCTGACATTGCATTAAACGGGGACAAGATAGTATTTTCACCATATCTGGAATACAAATGTTCACTCAATGCAACCTTAGGGGGAACTTGTTCTTTTCTGTCATGGAAGCATGGAACTACTTTCTGCGTCACAGCACGCAATTCATATACAGTTTTATATAAAAATAAACTTCTTATAATACCAAAAACATGGATCCGATTTGGCTCATAATTGGTTTCTGCCTGAATCTGAGGTCCCTGTTTGTGATTTCAGCATTATTTCCAACTGAGGGTGCCCTCAGTATTTTAAAAGCCCTTGGTTAAAAGCTGTGTATAGATATTCCAGTACTCGATTTACACACTAGTTGAACACACACACACCTCTCTTTTGTAAGATAATTTTTCATAAAAATATTTAAAAGGCACCAAACACAAGAATAATGAATATAATAAAATGTTCAGTTTTTAAACACCCATAAAACCCCATGCTCAAGAAAATTGTCAATTCAAAATTGCATTTGTTTGATTCGATAAATTCATTGAACTGTATTTGTTTCAATTACTGAATTCAATTAATACTGCAGAAATAATCAAAAAGTACAAAAACCATAAATTAACCATTTTAATAAAGAATTATTAAAAACTGAAAAACTTATTTTCTGGCTAAATGTGTATAGTCTAGCACAAACTGTTGGAAAGACGAAAAGTACTGAATTTAAATGTAACTACTAGCAATGAAAGCACAGCTTTGAAGAAAATTTTTATATGCTGTTTAACATGTGCTTACACAATATTCTTCGGGGAAAAAAAAAAAAAAAATTCTACTGACCTGAGGATTTGTAGTAGATTGTGAACCAGAATGAGTTATTACAGTCACTCCACTAGTATTTCTCATTTTTGTAGCCTGTGGGGTATAAGTATGAGATGTATGTACTAAAGCTGTAGCAAACGATGCTGTAACTTGGCTACCAACAGCAGCAGATGCGGGTATACTAGATGATGGACTCACAGATGTTGTTGTAGATGTAGACTGGCTTGACCTCAGCACAGATGAATCGTGTACAATAACAGGTTGATTATTACCAATTGATACAGTTACAGGACCTTCTTCTTGTAGAGTAGGCATACTACCACTAAAATATAATAGAAACATCCAATCAATATATCAAATGTGATAACATCACAGTAAGTAATAAAATTCTAAATAAAGCTTTAAAATTTATTTAGAGCCTTACGTGCACTGTTAAGCAAATCATATACAATTAAACTCATTTTCAATTCAAATTAAAGAACAAAGATTCATATTTTTTGCATATGCAATTATTCTTCTCAGTTAAAGCTTTGGGCTGTGCATTTTTTACCCAGTTTTTAAAAACGATTTTTTAACTAAATATTTTCCTCGGTATTTTGTTCAATTTCAGCACTTTTACTCTATCTCAGTGATTAAAATAAAAAGTAAGAGCATCTACCAGCTTGCATTCTATACAAGTGCTATATATTTTTTAAGTGAACATCAAAAACATTAATTACTTTGAAAGGAAGCCTGGATTATTTTACTATGTTTTAGTATCATCCGAGTAACACTACAATAAATAATTGTGCAGCATGAAAGCAATTTTACCCTTTGAAGGGCCACCAGTATGTAATATATACCAGTTGTTTGTCAATTTTTTAACATCGGAAAAAATTATAATTTCTCTACACCAAAAGCTATAATCGTAAGTTTCTAGTGTTTCCTTTCAATTCTAAATGGCAACACCACCCTATGAATGCTCAATATTTTGCAGTTATGAAATTAATATACCTCGTTCCAAGGTATCATGTTTGAAGATTGATAAATTCTATTGGAGGGAAAGAAAAATTCCAAATCTGCAAATATATGACGTAGACATGCTGAACCTTTTATATTTACTGCATTTCAATCAAAACTGATAATTAAAAGAAGATTATGTATAGGTTTTTAATACCGATATATAATATATACCGCCGCCCCTACTGAGGGTGCCTTGCCAATAGGTGGCAGCACCAGGCTTCTTCTTCTCTACTGTGAGAGATGACAGCATTTCTTTACATTGTAATAGTTTATGATTAATTTACAAGTTGTTTAGGATTCAGTATTATGTTCATGAAGGGATGGGGAGTTTACTGACACTGCACTAAGACAATACAAGCATATTTGTTTCTTTTTATTCTTTTTTTACTCTACGCGAGTTTCATTCATCTCTATTTAGCTAACATTTTAACTTCAGCACTTCACTCTTTCCAAAGAGAAAGACTCATCGATTTCGAAATTGCCATCTGGGGTCAAAATTTTACACAGTTGTAGGCATTAAATGTGGCATGTTAGTCCCCAAAAGACACCCTTTGCTTCCTGTTTTCTAAAATCCTAGAATTCAAAGAAAATGAAAGGAGGGGATTGACAGCTGATTTGTCATTCGGGAATCAAACCTTCTTCCCTTTGTGTGGTGTGATAAGATCACACAAAGAGAAAGCTCATTCAAAAATACGGGAAATGGAAGTGCACTGAAGGTCCATCTCTTAGTGTAATCACAAAAACTTCTGATTTGAAAGCATGCTTTTATTCTTATCGTGTTTGTTAATTTCAGATGAAAGACTAGAGAACGCAAGAGAAATTTAGGGTTAGGTTGTTTTTGAAATAAATTTCACAGTTTGTGAAATGAGGGAAAATATTTCTAAGGCCTGTTTTAGGTGCAAACTAGAATTTATCCAAAAGTTGAAAAGGAGCCCCTAGGAGGCCAAAGGGGTTGAAAATCGAAATAAGAGCTTTCAAGTGTATAAAATAATAAAGTTGTTTAACGGCGTTTCTTCCTGAACAAAAAGATATATTACAACTTATATTTACAAAAAATAAAAAAGGGTCTTTATGGTCCTTGATAATCTAAAGTCTGTATGCGTGGGGGGGGGGGAAGGTTGATTCTTCGTATCATAGCATGAAACATGGTTTTTTTACATATTATCTAAAGCATAAAATATGACTTCAAAAATGCAACATACTTTCTCATCTGAGTCCTAGTGTTTTATTTTTTTTATTTTTCGGCTGTTATATCTCCTTGTAATATTATACTAGTTCAGTTACAGCATGATATGATTTACGCATGCAGTGTAATATTTACTAATTTTTTTATAAAATAATAATATTGAATTTAAATCAAGTTTAAAAGCTTTTTACCCATATTTTACATAAGTATGTTCAGCCGGGTTGCATCATCAAAGTGCATAAAAACGTAAATTTTATTCTTAAAATTTTAAATTCCTACAAAAATTTTAAAAGTTTTTATCTTCAGACTTGCATAACTATATTCAAGCACCCATCTCTACAGATGCACATCAAAAGTATGCAAAATTAATTCGAAAATCAAAAAATTAACAATTGGCACCTACCTTAAAAAAAAAATGTCTTAAGAGGGGCGGCGGTATAATATATATATACCGGCTCTCAAAATTTAGGATTTCGCTCTAGTTTTTTTTTAAGTCTCAATTTTGTGTCTTTAGGGTTCATTACTTATAGATGCAAAATTTTACCACAGTTTAAATTATTTTATATGCCGAACCTCAAAGGGTTAATATGCTCCAAGTTTTAAATTTTCAAACAGAAAAAACAACAAAAATGAAAAAAATAATATTACTACATTAATAAATGCTAAATTCAGACAACTCATATATGAACCATACTTCAATAGACTGGATTATAGAACTTTCGTACATACAAAGTCAAACTCATTTTGATTTACTTCAAAATAAAAAGGAATAACTAAAACTTACATATCTCTAATTCAACAGTTTAAGCATATTATTAAAACAATAATTGAGGCACGTTACTGGATTAGATGAAAGGTTAAGTTTCGGCTAGATTAATATTACAGCAATGCATTCAAATGTCTCTGTCAGATAGATTGGCTGGTTAACTTATTATGGTAAAATGCTGCACATTTTCTAAAGTTTAAATTTCTATGTTATAGTAGAAGACCAGAAATCCGCAATACTTCGGACCAGAAGTTGAATGGATTTTAGAACAGAAAAGAAATTTCATAATATTTAGACTAAAAGTTTTAAATAAATAAGGGCATTAAGGATATATATATATATATACATATATAAACATTGATGACATATGGAAATAAGAGACATTAATAAAGCATAACACTTTTCTGACAGAGGTTTGTTTCAAAACTTCAGGTGTTCCAGTCTTTTTTTTTGGGGGGGGGGTAAATTATATAATCATAATATCTTGTTCTATGACACAGCTTTGTTGTTCCAAAAGTCTTAGGTATTTTCCTCCATGTTAAAAAAACTTTTATTGAAAGATATTTTATCACTCCTATCAAATTCACAATCTGTGTAGGTGTCAGAATCATTTTGTTGCTGCATTGAGTTCAAGAGAGAGCCAATAATTTCATCATCTGTCATTTGAAATGAAACCGTTGGCTCATTTGGACACATAATCCATGCAACGATTTCTTTTTGCAAAGCCTCCTCATTTTTTCCTTATTTCAAATACAGAAGCTATTCTTTTGCTTTAACCTTTGCTGAACTGACCCTAAAACCAGAAAAATCCATTGACATTGCTCTCAGTTTCAATAAACCGAGAAGATGGGCATACATTATGCCAGCCATAACAAATAGATGCAGTCTTTGAGTGTGAATTTTTTTTTTTTATTTATAATCACAAAGCAAAATAAAACAGTCTCTGGAAAGATTCCCCCCCCCCAGAAACTGTGGTTTAATACTGTGTATTATGCCCTGGTCCATTGGCTGGATCAATGGTGTAGTATTTCAGGGCAAAAAAGGGGGATGTTAAAATGATTGCATATGGATGTACAGAGCAGTTCTCTAACAACAGAAATCTTGCACACTGATGGTAACCTCACACTGACACAGTAACTTCCAGCCTCTCTAACAAAATATTCCATGGACCATTCGGTCATAATTTGTTTCAAGAACCAAGAATTTTTGTTATTCCTGCAACTCACAGATAAGAATTTTACACCTTTTAGAGCTCTGGGATTGGTGCTCTTACCCACTACCATTGGTTCATTTGTCAGGTCCAGCTGCATTGCTGTGCACTAAAAAGTAACACTTTCTTTAGCTTCTTTCACCCCTGATCATACACTTCCTTTGTTTGACATGAATTTTTTTCATCGCCAACAACGTCCATACTAAAAATCTGTTCTGGGCAAAGATTTTCTTCTGCCACCAGCACATAAAATTCATAGATAAATACTTCTGCAGCATCTTTATCTGCTGAAAGTTTTCCTTCATAGGCTTTCAGATAACACACACCATGCCTCTGAATAAATCTGTTCCACTAACCACTGCTGAAATCACACTTCTCCTCTATTATTAAAACAGCGTGAATCTGTTTTCCACTTGTACAAGACAGCGTTGAGGTTTGCCTCATGGAAAAATATTCAGTTTTGGATTTGGGTGTTAAAATCACTGTTGCTGCAAAATCTCAAGTGCTCTTTTTTATTTTTCCATATACCATATACACTATGTGTCACAATTCTGTATGATTCTACTATAAACCAAGAAGCCACAGCAAAATTTCCACTTTTTGCATTACTGTCAATACAACCTGTTCATTTCTGAGCACTAAAATCATAAACACGTTCCTTACTGCCATTGTATTAAGAAGTGCTTAAATTAAGGATATTTTAAATTTCATCTAAAAAAATTCTGAATAAAGTGAAAAATATCAGTACTAAACAATCTCGTGAAGTTAACAAAGCTCAGGAAATACAGCTATGTGAGTTGTGAATTTGAAAGAGAAGTTAAGTGAAGTTGTCTGCTTCTTTACCTCAATACAAACTGCAGGTAGGAAAAAACTTTTATCATAATGTCAGTGGTTTGGTAAGTACAGTCAAAAGTCTTTAATCCGGACCTCAAAGCTACCGACTTTCTGCGATGTGTTGACACATGCGCATAATGCCTTTATGCATGTGCGTAATACATTTGCGCATGTGTGTTTCATGTATAACGGACGGTATAAGCTAAGCTAAAATTATCTATTTCAGTTAATGTTGCAGATTGCGTTGTTCCTTAATCTTTGAATTAGATCCGGCTTATTATTTTTTGCAGACTGTTAGAGCAATTTTATAGAAGTGAGCTTGAACTTTCGATTATGTCAAAAAGAATTTCTGATTCTGCAGCTGCCAAAGGATCTACAAAGCGAAAGCATGTTTCGATGTCCATTAAACAAAAAGTAGAATTGCTGCAAAAAATGGATAAAGGCATATCCTTTGTTTCTCTAACCATTCCAAAATCTGTTTATCAATTTCACGCTGCTCTGCCGGGGGGGGGGGGACGTCGTGGCGCTCAATGAACTGGAAGTTGATCTGTTAGCACTATCCTTATCTTCAGCACAACAGATGTTTTTATTTTATTCAGCTTATAACTCCTTACTAAATGTAGTATTTCATCTCAATGTACTCCGTCTGTGATATGATTTAAATCAAATTCCTCGTCATTATAAATATCCCGAATACACATCAAATAGTTTTCTGGTTGCAATTTTCTAATTTCGACTATGCTAATGTATGCTTTACGAAGCGCGCGTTGAAAGAAATGTTTAATAAAATAAACAAATAAATATTAAGCTTTTTTTTGTAAATTTTGATACCCTTTAGATCATAATTGCTCTTTATTTCATAAATTACGGTTTCATATTTTAAATTTTATAATTTCTGCATGTCATCTTAACAGATTTAAATTGATGATCTATAATCCAAAAAACCGATAATCCGGAATTGCCGATCTCCCGACGAGTTTGGATTAAAGACTTTTGACTGTATTTCTATTATGACATAATTACTTGGTTATTATTATTATCTCATTTCTCTCCACTAAAGCTGATCCAAGATCCTGCTAATTAAATTTTACATCTCTCATTTTTTGAATTTAATTTAATTTAATTTAGGAACATAAATTGTGTATGCTTTTCTGTTCATACTGTATCCTACTGTAATTCTCTTGTGGGCTTCTACGTCCTTTTTTTTTTTTTCCATGTTATTCCCATTCAAATTTTTTAAGATGGCTAATGTTTTGGTTTATGTCCTCTCTGTATTTTTTTTTTTTTTTTTTTTTTGTGGGTAGTGGTCGCACTGTGAAACTACCACGCGTCTAGGACTTTGAAACTTACCTAGGTAATAGGAAAAAAAAACTTACCTTTTTCCGTGCGCGTTTCCAATAAGTAACGAAATTTACGATTTTTTTTTAAAAAATGCCTGTAAGATTTGCATAATATATATTTTACATTATTTTACAAACTAAATCGTCAAAAAAAAAATTAAAAAATAAAGATTTATTTAATTTTTCTACAGAAGTATAAGAACCTACATAATAAGGACGTTTGGCTATATGGATTAAAAAACTCAATAAAATAAGGATTAAAAAAAAAAAGACTCGGTGTTTTTTTAAATTTCAAAGAACAAATATTTTTTGTGACACTATTCAAAGCATGATTTGTCTTTTTTGTACATGCATAGACCCACATCGTATGTTTCGCAAATGTATCTTCTTCTATGATGTTTCTTCCTTGTGCTACAAAATGTACACAGATTGGATCTAAATTTCACCGGTATATGTCCGGCGTTATTTAGTTTCTTTTCATCTGGCACATGAGATTTGTGGTTTTTTATGTTAATGGGGGGGGCCTTGGTCTTTTTGGCTTTGGTACGGATCATTTGTTTCCCATTCATACTTATTTTATTCGTATTTTGTCTCAAAATATTTGGAAAATATTTTTAATTTAAAAAAACTTTACGCGATTTCTATTTTTAATTACAGCAAAGCATATTTGCATTAAATTTAAAACACAGGAAATAATTTATAAAATCACAATACCAGCTTGGGGAGCAAGTGTGTTGAGGTCAGAGAAAAGTCTATGGAAAAGAAAGACCTTTCTACTGGGCAGGTGCATGTATTGTTTAGTAATAAAATAACTCTGTGATTTCAAAACCCCTTATCTATAGCCGGGTAAAAATAAACATTTCTATTTGAGAAGCAAGCAAACACCATTGTGAAAAGCAGTGGTTTCAAGGTGCGACCACAGAGCCTCTAGAGCATTGTGACACAATGCTGTAGTGGGGCAGTGGTCACGCCCTGAAACCACAAAGCAAATGCCATACATATAGAGGGTTCTTTTTATATATGCAGTTTAATTATTGCTACTTTTTATTGTTTATGATAGAAATCATAATGTGTGATGAATAACTTTTGAAATTTAAAGTTGTTTATATTGATAAAAGGAAGTCATTTTGTCTCATTGAAAACGAATTTTAAAAGGCATCCGATTTGAAGTACTAAGACCTAAAACATGTATGATTCTGTAGTCATTTTGTGTTATTTAGAGGTGAAAGATCAGTAATCAATTGATTTTCACTCAATAATTTCGGAAGGAAGAGGAGAAAAAAATTCGAAAACTGGTGGTTTCAGGGAGTGACCACCACACGTCAAAGGGTTAAAGGGTCTAAGTCCACCATAAAAAACATAGGTCATGAAAAAATGCAATATACGTTGTGCTGATGGCACAAAACTACCGCCGTTTTTCATATTCAAAAGAAAGACTCATCTGAAAGAAAAACTTCCAACGGGTGTTGTTCATGTTCATCCGAAAGGCTGGATGGACGAAGCTGGAACGAAACTGTAATTACAGAGCGTATGGGCGAGGTGACTAGGTGGATTCTTAAGAAAACCCTCTCTTTTGGTTTTGTATCAGTTTAGCACCCATAGAACTGAAATCATAAAGAATAAAGCAAGAGAATTAAAAACCCAGATAGCTGTCATTCCTGGTGGCCAATTGCAGCCTTTAGATGTATCTGTGAATAAACCATTTAAGGAAAAAGTGCGAGAACGCTGGAACAAGTAGATAGGAGAGCGACATCATGCCCTCAGGTAGAATGAAGCGGTCCTCTATTTCACAAGTGTGTGAGTGGGTAAAACGTTCTTGGGAGGACATAAAGGCTGAAGTAATTGTCAAGTCCTATGAGAAGTTCGGAATCAGTAATGCTCTTGACGGAACAGAAGACGACTCATTATTCGAAGAAGGTGATACTAGCGATGACGGAAACAGTAGTGATGACGATATTCTCGTTTTCGATGACAATGATAGTGAAAAGGATTTTTATGGTTTTGAAAGTGATTAAAGTCTAATTTCATGATAGGCAACATTTTCCTTGAATCTATGTTTTTGTTGTTTCTGCTTTATTTTGTATTATGTTTGATTGCTTGTCGTTCATTCATTTATTCATTATTGAAATTTACATATCATGTTCAAAATAGCTTGCCGTTTGTTAATTTTCCTTAATAAAAATATGATTGGTAATTGCATTGAATGATTTGCCTTTTACAAAACGTGAGAACTAAACGAAACCACATTTTAAGCTATTGTGGTAGCGCGCTTTCACGCGGACTACTCAAACTTTTTTCTTTGTGTGTATCCTTCTAAATAAGGGTGCATCTTATATGCCGTCAAATACGGTAATATAAGCCAATTAGGCAGGAATCATGTTCCGGATTATATACCTGGAACATCAAAAAAACAAATGTAAGATCAGGAAAGAATCGCGTTACTGGTGTTCAATTTGCAAGGTCCCATTGTGTATAGTACCCAGTTTCGCTGAACATCACTCCATAGCAGGAATTTAAATTCTTTCTTTTACATGTATAATATTTAATTTAATTTATTGTGTTTAACATGTATGTAATATATGCTTATGTTAACCAAATAAGTAAATATTAGTAATAAAATTTTCAATTTTATAAAATAAACCCATCTTTTTCATCAAATATCTAACCAGCAAAACTTACTCTGTGATTGACGAATATACTCGTCATGGCTCAATTCTGGCGACACAAAACGGTGTGCACTCTTAAACGAGGGCACCACAATTAACTGGTTAACCCCTTGAGGGGTGGTATATAAAATAATTTAAATTGTAAAATTTTGCATGAACTATAACTTATGGACCAATTGTTAATTTTTGTTTTTTAAATTAATTTTGCGTACTTTTGATGTGCATCTGTAGAGATGGGTGCTTGAATATAGTTATGTAAGTCTGAACACAAAAACTTTTAAAATTTCAGTAGAAATTTTAAAAATAAAATTTATGTTTTTATGCACTTTGATAAATGCAACCCGGCTGAACATACTTATGTAAAATATGGGTAAAAAGCTTTTGAACTTGATTTAAATTCAATATTATTATTTTATAAAAAAATTAGTAAATATGACACTGCATGCATAAATCATATCATGCTGTAACTGAACTAGTATAATATTACAAGGAGATATAACAGCCGAAAAATAAAACAGTAGGACTCAGATGAGAAAGTAGGTTGCATTTTTGAAGTCATATTTTATGCTTTAAGTAATATGTAAAAAAAAAAAACCCATGGTTCATGCTATACTAAGAATTCCCCCTGCACACACACTTTAGATTATCGAGGACCTAAAGGCCATTTTAAAATTTTTTAACGCGGTTAAGCAACTTTATTATTTTATACACCTCAAAGCTCTTATTTTAATTTTCAACCCCTTTGGCCTCCTAGGGGCTACTTTTCAACTTTTGGATAAATTCTAGTTTGCATCTGAAACAGGCCTTAGAAATATTTTCCCTCATTTCACCAACAGTGAAATTTATTTCAAAAACAACCTATTTGTAACCTAACCCTAAATTTCTTTTGCATCCCCTAGTCTCATCTGAAATTAACAAAGACGATAAGAATAAAAGCATGCTTCAAAATCAGCAGTTTTTGTGAATACACTAAGAGATGGACCTTCAGTGCACTTCCATTTCCCGTATTTATAAGTGAGCTTTCTCTTTGTGTGATCTTATCACACCACACAAAAGAAAGAAGGCGTAACTCCCGAATGACAAAGCAGTTGTCAATCACCTGCTTTGACTTTCGTTGGATTCTAGGATTTTGGAAAACACAAAGCAACGGATGTTTTTCAGGGGCTAAGATGCCACATTTAAGCAATACAATTGTGTAAAATTTTGCTCCCAAATAGCAATTTTGAAATTGACGACTCTTTCTCTTGGGAAAGGGTGAAGTTAAAATTTTAGCTAAATAGAGACAAATGAAACTCGTGCAGAGTAAAAAAAGAATAAAAAGAAACAAATATACTTGTATTCAGTCGTAGTGCAGGGTCAGTAAACTCCCCATCCCTTCACGAACATAATACTGAATCCTAAACAACTTGTAAATTAATCATAAACAAATTATTACATCATAAACTATTATAATGTAAAGAAATGCTGTCATCTGACACAGTAGAGAAGGAGAAGCCTGGTGCTGCAATCTATTGGCAAGGTACCCTCAGTAGGGGTGCCATAACGTATACATAATCTTCTTTTAATTATCAGTTTTGATTGAAATGCAGTAATTATAAAAGGTTCAGCATGTGTACGTCATATCATTACAGATTTCGAATTTTTTCTTTCCTTCCAATAGAATTTATCAATCTTCAAATATGATACCTTGGAATGAGGTATATTAATTTCATAACTGCAAAATATTGAGCATTGATAGGGTGGTACTGCCATTTAGAATCGAAAGGAAACAGTAGAAACTTACTATTGGAGCTTTTGGTGTAGAGAAATTAGCATTTTTTCCAAGGTTAAAAAATTGACAAATAACCAGTTGCCCTTCAAAGCATTAAGACTACAGGTCACGTTACCATTACTCAACTACTTCTTATAAACATTTCAATACATTCATATGAGGAGTTTGATTGTTTCTACCCGAGGCACATATTTATGGTGAAAAATAACTCTAGCATTGAAAGTAAAAATTTTATTTTGTTTTTTGGTGATTCTCTCAATATTTTTTATGCTGATGAACAAAAACCTTGCCGTTCTGCACTCTGTTGCTTGGTTTGTAGATTGAGTTCAGCAACAGCAGTTCTGAATTCAACCTCAGCAAAGATATACTGCATAAAAGTGGGATAACTTTTAGCATTTTTTCCCAATGAGTCTGAAGCCACTTATGCTCGATGTTCCTTCTGATTTAATGCAGTTGCATGAGAGTAAATTTCTGTATCCGGTTTTCTTTTCCCAAATCAAACCATGTGGATTTGAATTGTCCGTGTGCTTGTTACAGGTTTCCGTTGCTTCACGTAAATTTTCATGCTTACCTTCTGCTCAATTTTTCAGATCCATATAGACTAACCTACAGCATAATTTGTCAATAATTGATACATGAGTGACACTCTTACTGCTTAAAAAATATGCGTAATGCATAATTTTTTTAATTAACTCACCTACATTTAATTCAAAATCTATAAATATAAAAAATTGAAATTTAGAAATATTTTTTGTAAATTATGTGCATATATAATTAGAAATTTTAATTTTATTAATCAAGTAGAAATATCATTAAATCTATTTTTGAAGTGACCATAAGACAGTTCTTCATTTGCCTGAATGCTTACTTTTTCAATGACAACCATTTCAAGAGTTTTCATACCTAAATTTGGTTGAAATGCAAAATTGAGTCATTTTAGTAACAGGAAAAATTTATTTGTAGGTTGCATTTGAACAAACTATTTTTTCCGGCATGCTACCTTTTAAAGTCGGAGTTTCGATTTTAAAAAAAAGGTAGGCAGTCTAATTAGGCCTAGAGGAGTACACAAGTAAAATTTTGTGAAGATAGTATTTATCGTTTAATTCTGTGGGTGTGCCCAAAGTGGGCACTGTCTTTGAAGATGTATTCAATCCGTCTGCCAAACTGGACATACAGATTGAATACAGCTTCGAAAAGAGGGTTGAAATGAGCATTTTTGTCAGTGAACTGACAGAGGAGATTCGGAGAAACTAAGAATACAGACTCTCAGTTGTCCTATATTATCGGTGAGCCCGGTCTGGGCATGCCTAGGGTTTGCCGTTTGATTTTAGGCGAGATTTCAAGGTAAAAATTTAAAACTAATATACGAGGGCCATCCAGGAAGTAGATTACGTTTCCGTCTGTGTCCGCTAGGGGCGGGGCTAGCGCGGCCATCTTGGGGTCAGAGCGTTGCGCAGCTCAGTCTGCATCTAGCCGTGCTAGTGAGAGGTTCGTGCTGTGCTCCGTTCAGATACTGTGACGGTTTGAAATGTCTGCGTTAATTGAAAATCCCGCGAGCTGCGAGGTGCGCTCAGTAATAAGGTTTCTGACTGCAAAAAACTGTAAACCGATAGAAATCTATCGGCAGCTTCGTGAAGTGTATGGGGACAACATTATCACTGAAGGTGGAGTGCGTCAGTGGGTCATAAGATTTCAAAATGGCCGAACCAATGTTCACGACGAAGATCGAAGTGGGAGACCCAGCATAGTGACCGCCGAACTTCTCGAAAAAGTCAATGCTAAAGTCCGTGAAAATCGAAATTTCACAATAACGGAACTTTCTTTGAGTTTTCCACAAATTTCGCGAAGTTTGTTGCACGAAATCATCAGCGAAAAGCTTGGTTACCACAAGTTTTGTGCAAGATGGAAGGCAAGAAGAGGTAACGAAGTGGTTGAAGGCGCAGGCGGCCGAATTTTTCGACGAAGGAATTTCCAAGCTCGTACATCGCTACGATAAATGCCTTAATTTGTATGGTGACTATGTAGAAAAGTAGTATTTGAGTATGGCTTTCATCTGTATATAATAAAATTTGTTTCCTATACTTTGTTTATTTTTTTATTCCAAAACGTAATTTACTTTCTGGATAGCCCTCGTATAATAAGGAAATTAGCATACAGCCAAAAAAATAACATTCAAATTTCTTTTCAAACAATTCCTTTTATACCCTAAAAAAAGATTTCTTTGAAAAATGAGGTTCTTAAAAATCTAAGCATGGTTAAAATATATGGACTGGTTTGTGTTGAGCTGCCATCTACTATAAATAAAGAAGGTTCAGAGTAACTAACTTATAGTAACTTAAAAATCCTTTTTCTTTCAATTTTTCTGTGCATACAGAAGGAAATTTTTAGGTGTGTCCCGAGCGGACAAAGCGGACACAAAGGGTTAAAGTTACCAGCATCAACAGGCAATAGTTTGTATTTCATGCACCCATCTATATCTTTAGAATTTCTCCTCATGCTATAACAAATATGCAAATCTGGAACACTTTTCAAATTATTAATTACCTGATACACTGAAATTTCAGTTTTTATTTGATCAAGAGGTACTCTTCTGTTATCAGGACTGGATTAAGAAATATATGCATGTATGCACATACATGCATATAAACATATCCATACAGGCATACACACATTTCTGATTCCAGTCCGGATAACAGAAGAGTACCGATTAATGAAAACAAAATTATAGTTCTCAATTTAATGTCAGCAATTCAAGCATGTTTTAAAAATAGATCATTTAGAGGAAATTTATCAGTTACAGCTGAGCATGCAGTTAGAAGAAAAGTCCACACATTATTACAAATAATTTCACTGTAATTTAATCCAACTGGGCCTTTTTAAACTACAATCTTGTTTTCTGTGCCAATCACTAAATTTTCATTTTCTTTCTGCTAATTACACTTTAGAAATGGTATAGATGCAGAGTGGCATATGCAATTTCTTCAGAAATTACTGATGGGTATACAAATTTAACAAATTCATTAAAGTTCCAAAAAGTTCTCGTCTCAATTTATGAATGTAAGAAGCTGTTACAAAATTGATATTCACTGTCATAAACAAAAGCAAAGTAACCTTAAAAATAAGTATCATTTGGTGGTAGCTAAATGTAACACTTTTTTTAGTACTCAGCAATCTCTTTTCTCCACTTTCATTATAATCTGACTGAACATGAAAAAAAAAAAAATATTCAGACCATATTACTGGTCCAAAATTTTTGTTATAGACAGAGAAAGTCATTTTTGTTGCAATATTTTAAAATTTTAATGAGATTTTTCATTCTGTTCCAAAGTTTATTGAACAAGTTTGAAACTTTTCTTTAGATTAAAAAAAAAAAAAAAAAACTTTTAACAACACTTCTGTTTTTCAGCGAATTAATTTTCCAGGAGCTTTTCTTGTATTTATATGCAAGCACAAGCAGCATATATGGACAAGCACAAATGATTCAACTGGCTGATACATTTTGATAAATGATGCTACATATTTAATTCCTAATATATTACTAGCATTTTCTAATGAAAATGGTAAACAATTTTTCCATTCTACACCTTTGCTTATAAAATATTCATTTTTACAATCAAAAATATCTTTGCCACTATTAGTCCCACATATTCTAAAATAGAAATCAATGAAGGAATTTTTACTCCCTTTTCTTTGTTAGAATATGTCACAAATAAAGGGTACAGTTTATAATCATTTTTTACATTCATTCTACATCATCAGCAAGGGGAGTTTCCAAAAATGTTTTCACAATTGAAGCATTTTAGTTAAATTTTTAAGTCCACAGTTCCCCCTTTTTTTCTTCATTCAGAAACTGGAAACATCACATTCAAAAGTTATTGTAAATGGTCTGAAACTGAAGCTTTTGAATTCTATTACCAATTTAAAAAAAAAAAAAAAAAGCAATCAACTTTTTTAACCATCTGTTTCATCATCTCTTATGCCGAAATTTGATATTTTTTTAAATTTACTGCACGAATTTTTTTATGCTTCTGAAGAAATACCGAGTGATTTTTAATACATGGAACCATTTGTTTGATCATAAAAATCATAATATGGTATTTTTAAAAAGAAAAAAAAATGTGGAAAGTAATCAAAATCATAATCCCTTTGAATAGACTTCTGTTTGTTTGTAACAGCAACAGAAAACAAAATTTTCCCAATGCTTTCAGTGTTATTTCAGGTCAGCTGTTTGGAACTGATTGAAGACAAGGAGAAGCATATGATCAATACTGAACCTTCCCCCCCCCCACACACATAAAGCTGTATGGAATGTGAACCATATGGAACTATTATTTCCTTACAAGAGAGAATGGAAAGATACAATAAACAACAGAGGACCTCCATTGTGAAACGTTATTACAGTAACAGAAGCTGCTGTCACAGGAGAGACTACCATAGTCAATTTCATGTGCACGATGGACTATGAAAGATTAAGACTACTGCAGAAGTTCAAAACCACTGGCACTGCCTGCAATGAAATAAAAAGCAGAAGTGGCCAAAAGACAATCAGAACTCCAGAGAAGATTGCAGAAGCACAAAGGTACTGTTATGAAGTCCCCAAAAAAGTTTATGAAAACGTAACAGATGGTAGTGTCACACAGTACTACTAGGAAACTCTGCAATGATCTGTCAGCATCTCCATACAAAATGTAGATCACTCAACATGTCACCTATGAGCAAACAAAACGGCTTGAGTTTGCAATAGCTTTCAGTCTTGACTTCTAGAAAATGAATATCTAGAATCTAGATATGAATCCGAAAAACCTACAGTTTTCAGATGAGATTCCATTTAAATGGATATATTAATAAACAAAATTCATAATTCTGGACATTGCAAAATTTACATGCTGTTCTTTACATTTGGAATAGGTTACTGCATAGCATGCAATATCTTCTGTTTGCATTTTCAGTACAGTGTTTACTGATGGAAAAATGACAAATAAAGTATACCTCAGGATTTTAAGAGAAGAATTTTTTCCATTTTTGTTTGGCATGATTGTTGATTCTTCCTCTTGCTGGTTTCAGCAAGACTGTGCAAGATGGCATATTAATTCAGAAGTCAAACAACAAAAATCAGCGTTATACCTACAAAATTTTCACAGGACTAGTTTCGATGGTTTTACCGAACCATCATCTTCAGCTGCAAAACCGCAAATGAACAAGATAGGAAATAATGATTAGATAAGATAAGAAAGCCTGGACAAGAATAAGCAAGTGGCGCCATCTGTTGGCGAAACCAGAACTAAAACATAATTTCTCTAAAAGCCGAAGGCAAATTTGGATTGGAATTAGGATCGTTAACTAGAACAGAAAGATTTTTATGAATGTGAAATGCCTCTAGAAAATCCAGTTCTCCAATGGAAGATGTTTTTTGAATAATTTTGGCAGCAGAAAAATTGAAAGTGTGATTTTCGGACCAACAATGTTGAGCAACAGAAGACTTCTGTGTTTCCTTTTTTCTAACATATGCCTCATGTTCTTTGACGCGAAATTTTAAGGCTCTCTTAGTTTGGCCAATGTAAATTAAACCACACTGGCAAGGAATCCTATAAATACCCCAGGAATTCATATCCGGAATGGGGTCCTTGAGTATAGAAGTTGGAATTTTATTGATGGGAGAATAAACAACCCGAAAGTTAAATTTCTGCAAAATATGTGCAACTTTATAGCTAATTGATGGAAAGAAGGGAATGACAACAGAATTTTTATAATCTCCTAAAATAAGAGTGTGGCTTTTAGTGTGTTGAGATGAGAATTTTTTAACTGCTTGATTAATAATGTTGGGTGAAAAGCCCCTGTCAATAGCTATTGCTTTTAAATAATTTAGTTCTTCATCAAGGGCGAATTTGGAGGAGCAAACTTGAAGAGCACGGAAAAATAAAATTCCAACTTCTATACTCAAGGACCCCATTCCGGATATGAATTCCTGGGGTATTTATAGGATTCCTTGCCAGTGTGGTTTAATTTACATTGGCCAAACTAAGAGAGCCTTAAAATTTCGCGTCAAAGAACATGAGGCATATGTTAGAAAAAAGGAAACACCGAAGTCTTCTGTTGCTCAACATTGTTGGTCCGAAAATCACACTTTCAATTTTTCTGCTGCCAAAATTATTCAAAAAACATCTTCCATTGGAGAACTGGATTTTCTAGAGGCATTTCACATTCATAAAAATCTTTCTGTTCTAGTTAACGATCCTAATTCCAATCCAAATTTGCCTTCGGCTTTTAGAGAAATTATGTTTTAGTTCTGGTTTCGCCAACAGATGGCGCCACTTGCTTATTCTTGTCCAGGCTTTCTTATCTTATCTAATCATTATTTCCTATCTTGTTCATTTGCGGTTTTGCAGCTGAAGATGATGGTTCGGTAAAACCATCGAAACTAGTCCTGTGAAAATTTTGTAGGTATAACGCTGATTTTTGTTGTTTGACTTCTGAATTAGTATTTATTCGGCGTGTTATTGTGTCTTAAGATGGCATATGTCAAGAATAGTCCTCGATTATCATTATGAGATGTTTGTTAAATGTGTGCTGTCTAACCCAGTGGTCAGCAAACTCATTAGCCAACAGAGCCAATTATCAAGAGTACAATTAAAATCTCTTTTGACAGCTACATTTTTTAAACTTAAATTATATAGGTAAGTATATCATTATCCTCCTAATTAGGGTTATGGCTTTTACTAAGAAGGTCCTCAAATGGATCAACGTACATTCTTTGAGGACAACCCTCTTCCAACTATTCTATCCACACTTGTCCTTGTATCCACACTTGTCGTTTCATGTATCTTCTTTCATTCATCCTCTCTATATATCCAAACCATCTTAACATACCTTTCTCAGTTCTCAACACATCTTTCTTCACTCCACAACGCTCCCTAAAGTTTACTCAGTGCTTCAATTTTTAAGTCTGAGTTAGACTATACAGGTGTGTCAAATAAAATTTGATAGTACACTAAACAACGGTACTAGCGGTTGATAAAATAAAATTGTAATATACCCCAAAACTTAAATTATGATAGAGATGAACAAACAATAATATGAACAGTGGCCTTGCATCTCCTTGGAAAGTATGTGTAACTCAGGTTTGTATGTTGTTTTTAATTTTAAGCATGATTCCAAGCTCTCATCAATAAGACAACTTCTCAATTTAGTTTTCATAAGGTTCATGCTTGAAAATTATTGTTTGCATGGCTATGTAGACTCGAATAAGGAAAGAACAGCTAATGCTAGTTCATTCAACTGATTATATGAGTCAGAAATACTATTCCATGCGTTAAAAATCAACATTCCTTCTCCAGGGCTTTCCAAGCAGACCACTTGTGCTGTGAACTAAGCTCACATGTTTTTCTCCAGTGTATCTAAATCAACGATAAGACGTTCAGATGTTAAGTTTTATAATTCTTTGTTTTTTAAATCCAGTAATTGGACTTCAAAGTTGCCAATGTCAGTATTAAAAGGGAGTAAACTTTAATTCTGTTACAGTAGTATTAAGAGGTTTACTAACAAAGGCTAACATTGCTTTGCCGTTTCTGAATTCCTGAAAATTCCTGAAAAAAATTTCTCTCATATTTAAAACTGTTGTTTTGAAACAGCAAATGTCATTATCAGAATTATTTTCTTGGCGATGTTCCAACAGGCTTGCAAAGTGAATCACAGTTTCTCTTTCAAAATCTTGAGCAAAAAAGAGATACCTTGATTTTAAATGAAGTAACTTCAAACATCGAAAACTTGTGTTTATTTTCCTCTGTAGTTTTTGATTAAGCTGATTTAGATGGGATGCAATGTCTACCACAAAATAAAAATTCCGGATTAACTGATCATTTGTTAGTTCTGGATAATAAATACCCTTTTCAATGAGAAAAGCTTTAATTTCTGTTAATAGAGATGCAAAACGTTTCCTCTTGATAATCAATGTACTTTGAAAACCACCAAAAAAAAAACTGCGTACTCACATGTCATTTCAACTATAAAATTCTTTAAACTAGTGATGATTAAGAGTTTCAGCTATACTGGAGTTTAATCACCAATTCCATAACTCTGCACACAAAGTGCTTCTTATGAAATGACACAATGATAAATAAGTATCTCATGATTGATATATGGGTCATTTATCACTACATCAGCAAAAATCTTACTAGAATCAGTGCAATGGCAATTTTAACTTGATACACCAAATAACGTAAAAATGAAATTTCGAGTCAAAATATCTGGGTTTTTAGTTTTTGAACATTTCCAATTTGAAGTTTTTTCATTTGATATGCAACCCAAACATTGTCTATGTATTTTAGGTTCCCTAAATTCAATTGCGAAGAAACTTTTTGTTTCAGACACTGGAAAAACTTCAAATTTGAAAGGTCTGAAAAGCTAAAAATCCTGATAATTTGAAACTAAACTTCATTTTTACGTTTTTTGGTTTCTCATTCATGTTAAAACTGCCACTGAATGGTATATTAATTCAAAGCATTTCATTAGTTAAAATTTGGTAATGAAAATCACTACAACAACACAATTTGATGTATAACCAATACAATCAGAATGTCGAAATAGGTGCCAAAATATTTCCTAGGAATAACATTGGCGGATATGTGTACAGTTGTTTTCATGATTCTGTAAAATTTGACGACCGTTGCATTGTATTTTCAAGATTTTCTTACTTTTACGTGCACGCGTCCATGCCTGCATGTGCTATATTGCGGAAGAGCCTTACTCAAGGAGCTAAACAGATACATTTGGCTCGTGAGACACAGTCTGCGACAACTGGTCTAACTGATCACCAACTGCATAGAACGGGATTTGAATGGCATCCTATGTCACCACATGTGATTCTATGCAACTACTATCTTGAGGGTTACTTGAAACACAGAAAGTTAAAGCAAACCCAGCAACAATTCAGAAATTGAAACAGGCAACAGAAGGAGGAATTTTCAACATTTCTAGCAACAGAGTACTCACAGCGATGGGCAAATTTGTTCTCCAGTTGCACCATGACTGTATGAAGCAAAGGTCACATATTGAACATATTATGCTGTAAATTCCCAGGTCTTGAGATAATTTTCCAGAAGTAAGAACATCTTGTGACAAGTAGCTTATACAATGTGGATAATTACAATGGTTCTATCATTAAAAATCACTTGGTGAATGCCATTTAGTCATCTTTTCCACCATGTGCAATGCTTTGCTGCATACAGTACAATGTGAATGATTTACAGAAATTTTAGATGCTTTAATGTATGGAAATTCTTAAGTACAGGAAACTTAAAATTTCTGGCCTGATAATTTTAGCCTCTTATTTTGTGGCAGAATAATGCACAAGATTTAAAAACTTTCAGTTTAATCATAACTCACAATATGCACATGCTACATTTTCTCACCACAACTAAAAGAATGTAGTAGAACAACCTGGGGGGAGGAAGGAGCCCTTCACTACAAGATGTTTAATTAGAATAATTAATAGTCGAAATTGCAAATATACAATAACCTACTTATCAAAACTACAATAATTCTAAACATGATGTCATGATTATTACGCCAATCATCAGATGTATAAGTTGTTTCTGTTTTGCCCACCACTTCCCATGCTTCCTTCCTGTAAAATCCTCTTTTCCCCCCCCCCACAGCTTGTAGATTTTAAGAATTTTCCATAGAAACTGCAAAGAAACCATAGTAGCTGGTGTCTATGCATCCACATTTTCATCATCAACTAGCACACATACTGCTGCAGTGAAGGCCTCTGTGTTATAGTATGTGCCTGCCACTAAAGGGAATCAATCACCCAGGAACACTTTTCAGGTTACAGGATAAGCTGCAATAAACTGTACTACTTGTTAAGAAAATTATTTCTAATGAATATTGATCATAGCATCTGTCTTGCAGAAAGTTTGTATTTCACAAATTCCATCAAAAATGGTGCAAGAAAGGTTAGTTCAAATATTAAAAATAAATAAAGTTCAAATCTTCATTACAGATAGTGTTTCAGTTTTATGTATGAAATCCAAAAACACTCCAAATGGAATTAATTTTTCAATTCCCCTTAAGTATGCTGAAACATCAAACCCCTTAAGAAATAGATACTAATGTTACATGTAGGCCATGAAATTTGAGTGTAAATTATGGACAGTGCCTATTATTTTAAGTTTCCAAATGTAAAAATACCTAAACTAGAGTGAATTTCAAATGTCAGAGCCCACTGCAGAAAACTGTTTTTCTATTACACAAAAAAAGTAGAGCTTAAAATGGCAAGTTTCTATATTCAGTTGCTTTTGTTAAGGAAATTTATGACAATTATAAACAGCTGTATAGATATAACTAATTTATTGTCCAATTAATTCAAAGTTTAATGCACACTTTAAATTAAAACAGAAGTAAATAACTCTGAAAATTCAAACACAATTCATTGTCCAATTAATTCAAAATTTAATGCACATTTTAAATTAAAACAGAAGTAAATAACTGAAAATTCAAACACTAACCTAATACCCTTTTGAGGAGGAGATGATGTCATTACAGTTACACCACCACTAGAGACCCGTGTTACAGGAATGTTTACATTTTTATAATTTATGGCTGTCATACTACGATTCACAGCAGATGATGAACCAAGGCGCATCATACTAGTATGCAAACCAACAGGAGAACCCAAACGTGTAGCACTTTGATAATCTAAATGAAAATATACATAATACTGACATAAGCAATTTCAAACATTCAAAGAAACAAATAATTGAGAAAATGAAAAGAAACTCGGAATACTAAATATGATAAAATAAGAAAATCTTCATTCTTTATTAAAACAGTAAGAAAAATCAATTATTGAAACAATCTAAGAAAAAAGAATTAAATTGTTGTGATAATTTATTTGTCAGATAAAACTACTATTGACCACAAATAGCTACTATAATAAATGCACATTACTTTTATTTTTCATGAGTTTTTGAAAAAAAATGAGTAAAAATATTTATGTAATCTTTAAAAATTAATGCACATAACTAGGGCAATAAATTTACAGTGACATGAATTTCTACAAATTTAAGGAGATTTTCTTTTGATTTCACGAATACCAGATTTTTCAGCAAATACTGAATAAATCTCTGAACTACAATTTTTTTCCCTATTATAACCATTAAATTATTACCATATATAAATAATTTTATTCCACCTTTCACAAAAGTGCTAGAAAAGGGTTCATACATATTTCTACACATGGCAATTAAATACTTTTAAGGACCATTAATGAAAAAAAACTAAGGACCTGTCAGCAAATGGTAGTAAATAAGTTCAATTAAAGACATTATCTATGCCTGAACTTCACTTTTGTAATACCATCCTAATAATAAAACAGATCAGTATGTAGGATGCATTATTATTAAACAAAATTTAATAAACATACTTATAAAACAAATTTGAGAATAAAATAAACTTTGTAAAATTTATCAAGTAGCATTAAATATTTTACACTTATAATAGTTGGGCGTATTTTAAAGATGATTAGTGACATTCTATTTATGTTTTTCTTAACGGTATGCTGATTTTTGTGCCTCATTTTGTCACGTACTTGCGCAGTCTTAAGGTTTATTAAATAGCAGCAGATTGTATGCCAAACATAGGTTAAATGAGCAGTAAAATCATAATCAGCATGATTCATAACAGAAGACTAGCTGTTGCCACCATTGCTGTTCTCCTAGAGAAAGACCTGCACTGAAAAAATTACATGTTGAAAACCTCTTACCATGAAAAAATATTTACAAAAGAAGACATTTTAAAATAACTACATAGCTATTTTTCTTTTGCTAAGAATTGTTTTGCAAGTTGTTTTATAGCACTTATTATCTTGTTTATTTTTCAGATTCAAAATATTGCTACAAGTCATTGAACCACATTATAAAATGACAGGGAAAAATAAATTTTAATTTTATTTCTTAAACCTAATTTTACTAAAATCTACCAACATTATAATATTTTTTTAAAAAAACAATCATTGAAGAATTCACAAATTCCTAATTACAAATTATTGTATAGAAACTGATTTTAAAATCACTGAAATGTTGGTAAGTCACCAAATTTAGAGACATTTAATAAGAGAATTCATGTCCCCAAAAGGGAAAATTTGCTTTAGGCGTCCCATATACGTATTCCCTAAGAACATCTCTTACAGCTGGGTGTTACATCCACGCATCAGTAGAGATTGAATTCAGGGTAATGCTTATACACATTTTCAACTGGAACCTTTTTTTGAAGACCACTAGATAGCACCCTATGTCCATTACATTTGAAATGAACACAGTTTTACGTTCCTGACCTTGAGTTGGTATATAATCTGCCTGACTTTGGTATTTTACTCATCAACTGTTGTGAGGGTGTGTGTGGGGGAAGCGTTCAGAGGTGGGCTCTTTAAATCGCCATGTGCTTTGTGTGTCTGATTTGTATCCAATTCCTTTTTTTATTCTATTTTTTCCTCTACTATGTACGGTATGTTAGTTACTATGGAGCTATGTTACATTTTGCATTGCCTTCAGATATATTTCGGGTACTTCCCTCTTTATTTCAGAAAGCCTCATGCCTCAACTCTAGTCTATTATGGCGCAAAGGTGCTATTTATCAGAGGAAGAATACACTCATATGGTTAATCAATTATTTACTGACACAGATGGACTGGATTATCCAATTATGGCAAAGCACACAAGGGCTGGGAGGGATGCCTTTGTGAAGGACTTTCTAAGGGAAACTGGCTCATATACATGTTACACGTGGGGAAAACCACGAGAAATCCCATGCAGCCAGCCCGTTCATGGGATTTGAACCTCGGGCCAAACTACCAGTGTTCAGCGTCTTTACCGCTTGGCCGCTGGTGGGCTACTGACACAGATGAGAGTGATTATTCATTTTCTAAAGAGTTAAAAAGTGACACTTCTTCTAAGAGTTAGAAAGTAATACTTCTCCATGCTTCGAGATTTACCACACTCAGTCTTCCTTTTAAATTTTGTTACTTTTTCCTGTAAATAGTCTTTATTGTGTTGTTTTATTAATTTTAAACTTTACTGATGAATTGTATCAATTAAAACTTTAAAATAATTTGAATAGCGCTTCCGAAAATTATTTTACAAGATAAGCAATTTTTTAAATATATTTTCATGTAAAATAAAGGGGAAAAAAGTTATTAAATGCTAATTTTAACATATATAAGAGCTCAAGTAATAATTTAAAATGGTACCAAAAATTACGATGCTAGAAGTGGGGCTTTTTATTTATAAAATTAGGCTTAATGATGCAAAACCCACCGTCCTGTGAGATGACTGCCTTTGATTCCCTTCTGTCCTGCACAAGCATCTTAAACAAAGGTGCACCATTGCGAAAGGGTTAAGAGATTTTTATTAGAAAAAAAAATTATTTTGAAATGCTTATGTTTTACTTCTTGCTCAGAAACTTGAGTATCACACAGTTTACATTACAAACAGGAGCAAATTCAAATGATGATTCTCAAATCATGAAATACATATTTGTCAGTGAATTTCCAAAAATATTGCTCCAAAATGTTGATTCATGCTCAAAATGGCCATCGAAAAAATAGATAGAAATTTCAGATAATTACAATTAAAGACCTTCTGCTGATTTTGGCTGAAATTAAAAACTTTTAAGAACCAAAAATCCGTTCAAAAAAAAAAACTTAGACTTTTACAGATTCTTTTAAGGACTCTTGGGGACTGTAAAAACCCTGTTAGAAGACTGAACTTTTATTTAACTTCTGATGGGCTCTTCCAACATGTGAAAAAAATCATTTCCCAATGTTGCATCAAACCACTTTTCATTGCCCGTTAAAGCCAACAAAACTCATCAGATTAATATTTATTCATTTTGGTTCCTGGAAATTTAAGCACAATAAGCACATAGTTTATCAACCAGCAAGTTTAATAAATGGCGAACACTGTATATAATGTGTACTCTAAACACCCAGATTATCGGATTGTCCAATTAGTCATTTTGATCTAAAATAAGGTACTGAATTTTTCTAGAGGTTGATTTACTTATGTGCATAAATATAAATTAAAAATGTATAATTTTTATTTAGTTACATACAAGTTAAATGTATTATTGCTTCATTTCGGGTACGTATTCCCCATCCCAAAATAAGTGTGATTGTGACCCCATTTCAAAAATCCTGAAAAATACCGTGCAGCAAAAATCTTATGTAATTTCAAATAATTCCGAATATTGTTTTGAAACACATTCATACATGTAAACAAACATATTTCAAACTATTTCAGTGGCAAGCCAAAAATTCTTTTTTTTTTTTTTTTAAATTTTATTAAGAGTTAATTTTTTTTCCCTTAGCATCAGTTCACACGGTTGCCCATGTATTTAGCTTCTCAATAATTAAAAAAATAATTGCTATGTTAAGCTTGCTATTTTGAGCAGAAAGGGAGGGTACTTTCTGGGATCTACTGTGTCTACATTTTTCTTTGCTAACAAGTGAAAATTCAGTTTGAAAAGCAAGATATTTTGATGGAAACAATAGCTTTTCACATAGTCCTTTAAGTATTTGATTAGAACTTGTAGCATAAATGAAGAACAGTTAGGAGAGAGTGCTTCATAAAATACAAAGAAGTTTGGTAAACTGTCCATAACTATGCAATAAATAATTCCTAAAACTTTTACCAATAGTCATCAGACCCAAAACTTCATATTTAGTTTTGTGTAATGAGAATAAATAATATCTCAGCCTGTGCAACATCTGAGTTATTATTGTTAAAAGGAAATTCTTTATTTTGACCCATAACTCATATAATTAAATGAAAATTCACCAAGAGATCCATGGAAGCAAATTAAAACAGATTTAATCAGTTTAATCAATACTCGGAGTCTCTGTTCACTGTCTTCTTTCAATCTGAATACTTCAGCCGAGAACTTTTGGTTTTAGATATTTCTAGTTCAGCTACCTTTCACAAATCTAGAAATTCCAGATTGGAGAAAGTAAAAGATCCAGAATTCCAGCTATATCCAGGCTATAACAAGGTTCATAGCCACATTTTAGTTAAAAAAATAAGCACCTATAAGCACTTTTCAAGCACATTTTAAGAAAAAAATAAGCACCTGTCTAATTATATTATACACAACTGCATAACCTTAAAAGAAAAATTAGACTTGTAATTTAAAATATAAGCAATGCAATATTTATTAAGAAAATGAGCATTACCTCAACCATGGAAAACAATTAACTTTCTTTTTTTTTAAATTTTAAATGACAGTTCAATTTACAGAATTAGTTTACAATGAGAAGGAAAAAAAAAACTATGCAGAACTAAACTATATTACAAGATTTAATGATGAAATTTCAGTTCAAAATATAGAAAATAAATAATAATAAGCCATATCAATTCTATTCGTTTGGCACCTAATAAAAAATACAATTTATTTTTCCACTCATATTAATATTTAAATAATTTAACTTAAATCAAAATTCTGAACAATTTCTAAATTTTCATTGCATAACAGTTTTCCCTTAACATATATTCCAAGCAAAGTAATTTAAGTAAAAAAGAGGCACATTTCTGAAATCAGAAGACGGGAAATTGCTTTATGCAGTCTCCTTTAACAGTAAAAGCTTAACTAACCCGCATACTCGGAAATTGCCAAATATTCCGGACAGTAACTGGAAAAAGAGGAGTGGGGGAGATTGTAGCTGTTCTTTAGATTTAAATTTAGGCTAAATAAATGATTTTGACATTTCGATATGTGCATCATATAAAAACAGACCGATGGAACTGAGAAATATTCTACTTAGAAAGCACAGAAAAACTCTTTTAAGTGTTCATAAACAAATCTCAGATGGAACATCAAAATTAATTATCTCTGCAAAATACCGCAAATGTTATTGCGCAATACGTGCGGCATAATTCTTCCACATGTGATATTACACAATCAGAATCAACAGCTGCCGATATTCGGAGAATAAAGAACTAAATAAAGGAACAGAAAGAGACTTACTAATTTGGGGTGTTTCTGATTCTAATTTTCAACAGACTACGTTAAATTTCCAGAATAGAATCAATCTTCGCTTAGGTTGGGTAGACCGCAAAAACTTTTAGTCCTATTCAATCCAGATTGGACAGTGGGGGGGGGGATCTGCTGCTTCAATATTACAGATTTTGCGGAGAAAGTGGAGAACCTCCCAACCTCCGAACTGTATAATGTATTGGAGGGGAAAGAAATTATTTTGACTATTCGATTACCTTCCTTTTATTTAAGCCATTCCGAATATTATTCCCTAGAAAGCTAATCTGTTTAAAAACACGGAAGTTTATCTATACTTCAGCAGTTACTGCAACTATATTATTATAAATATTCATGCATATACTCATAATATAAGCATAACGATCATAATAAACACGAATATGAACTGACCACATGGAACAAGAATGGAAATTATTAAAATCTTGATAGAAATTCAAACATGTGTAGTATTTGAATGGGAGGAAAAGAATACCAAATGTAACGGAATTTTCTACCATTTTTGCAATTCTTTGACCAATAGAATGACGTGCACCTGTCTGTACTCTCGCACGCACCATAGGTTACGGTAATGCAGAGAAAGGGGGGAAAAGCAATTTCCGGGAGTATGATTCACCATCTGACATTGCATATAAGGAAGAAAAGTTGTTTATTTAGTTTTGGCTTCGGTACGGGAAAAAAATGCACGTTCATTAAAAAAAAAAAGGATTAAAAAAAAAGCACTAAAAGCAAAAAATAAGCACTAAAAACAAAAAAATAAGGGCTTTAAAGAAAAAGTAAGCACCTATAAGGGCCTTTATATTGTATTTTCAAATATAAGGACTTATAAGCACTTGTAAGGACCGCTACGAACCCTGTATAATCACTAAGGCTGCCAAAAAGTTAATGTACAGCTTGACCACAGAATTTTTCAGCAAATTGTTAGCGTAAATTTCCGGCTATGAAAATTTTGCAGATTTTCACTACTTACCCAGTGACTGCTTCAAGAGCTTTAATTTGGAACCTTATCATAAAATGTCTGCCCTACTAACCACTTAACTAAATACTAGCATTTGCATATGCATATTGGTTAAAACTTTTATTCCAGCTACCACCTTCTAGAACAGGAGAGTCTGTTTTCAGCAATTTTCAATATAAACAACCTGGCTATAAAGCAATCACGTAACTTTAGTACATCAATATATCACAATAGCTCAGAAATCAGTTTTCTACTTCCTTGACCTATACAGCAGTTTCGCTTACCTGACATTCCAGTATTGTTCAATATACCTTAGCCACCTCCAAAAAAAATTGGGAACAAGAACCGCAAGTTGTGAAAATAGTCTTTTTAGTTGTTGTTCCTCTATATTTTACTGTGTGATGTACCTGTCAACACTACAACTCATGTGTCTGTCATTCATTGCAGTGCAGTTTATCATTGCATACAAACTGACTTAGGTTTGTTACTGTTCATGTTATGTTAGCATGAAATGTGTCTAATTTGAGAAACATTATTCTGATAGTTAACGGTTAAGGAATCAAAACACTGGATAAGGGACAGACAATGCAGAAGCTAGCTGACGATTTTGGTGCCAGGCAGGCAACAGTAGAGGAGTAGAAATAGAAAAATGGTGTGCATCAAGAGTTATGAAGTGTACACTAAAAGAAAGAAACGTGTAAAAATATGACTATGAAAATATGAGTGAAGCTTTATGTCTGGTTTACCCAGTTTAGGGACAAAGGTGTGAATATTTTACAGCAAAAAGGATTCCATTTTCATAATTATTTCAATGAAGGGAACTTGTATTTCACGTCAAGTGTCGGTTGGCTTGAATGATAGAAGAAATGCTATGGTGCTAAGTGCCTGTGGTGAAAAACTGTCATCAAATTTTGAAGAAATGAAGACATTCAAGAAAACATTTTAGGAATTAATTGAAATCAAAAGCCTAATGGATGAGCAGATATTTAACTGTGATAAGTCAAGCCTTAACTACAGAATGTTACCTACTAAAAGCCTTGCAACCAGAACCAAAGAGGCAGCTCTTGGCTACGCGCACAGTAAGAAAAGGCTGACAATTTCAGCATGCAAGTGATACCACAGCAAACCTCAAAATGGGCCATAATTGGAAAGTCTCAAAATTCATGACTTTAAAAGAGGTTAAAAATATACTCTTCCTGTAAAGTTCTATAGTTAGAAAAATGCATGGATGAACAGTGAAATTTTCAAAGATTGGTTTTTTAAGGAATTTAATTCTTCAATAAAAAGTCTCTTAAAGAATATAATTTACCCAGAAAAGCTGTTTTGTTGCTTGATAATGCTCCAATGAACCCCGATGGAGAGGAACTCCAAGATGGTGACATTACGGTAATGTTTCTATCCCCCAACGTATCTATCATAAGTCAACCCACAGATCAAGCTATTTTGGAAATGATAAAAAGGAACTATTGTGGAAAGTTTTTCATAATGATCTAAGAAATTGGAGGACAAAACAAGATTTAAAAACTGAAAAGCATCAATGTAAAGTATGTTGATAGTCAGATTGCATGGCCTGTGCTGATCTAAGAGATACAACAAATGTCAAATCATGGAAGAAGCTGGTGACGATGATGATAAGGGAAAGCACAGATGAAACTGAAGAGACCATCCTACCTTTACTGCAATATATCCCTAGGTAAGACACATCTTTGAAAGAAGTTGAAAATTCGATGAAAGATGATGATATAACTGAATGAAATAACTGAGGAAGAAATTGTCACTCTTGTTAACTACGATGAAACTGAAATTGAAGATCAAGGTCATGCACCAGCTGTTTAGAATTGCAGAATTCCACGTAACAACAGAGTTGAGGTTCTAGAAACTGCAATTAAATATAATAAAGAAGAAGAAGCTAAAGGAATTGACATATTGATGTTGCAAAGATGGTAGGACTTAACAGTGATAAAATAGAACTTGTTCAGAAAAACACACTATGATAAAAAATTTAAATTATTACAGGACTGAGCTTCTGAAGTACTGTATATAACTTCAGACAAATTTGTGACCTCAAATTCATTTTTTTAGTTAATTTTTCCTGTTTTGTTGTAAAAATTATTAGGTTTGTAATATAAAAAATTATAACATAGTTTGACATTTAGGTCTTTTTCTTAACACCTTCTTATAACCCTACATTTTCACTTAACGAACATTCTGCACACTTGTTTATGTCAGAGATAAGTGAGACTCTACTGTAATAGCATACTTCAAAGATATAAAAATGCAAAAGGATAACTGAATTCCATGAAAGCAAATTTAATTCCCCATAAGCTATTTTACAGCATAAATAAATAAATAAAATTCAATGATTTTTATAAAAAAACCATAAATTTTACAAATTCAAACTTAGATCTGCACATAAAGTCACATTAAATATATTTTAAAATCTCCATTAGAAGCATCCTCATCTTTAACATATTTGCCTAAGTATAAGATGAACCTGTATTCTGCACTTTATATGCCATAGCAATCACATATAGGAAAAAAGAAGTTCCAGGTTTTGATTGATTGTTTCAGGTATTTAAACTTTACATGTTGAAAATGATCTATGGGAAACAAATACTCTGCTTTGATGTAAATTTAACTAAACTTACTTTTCTTTAACAGCTAGCTACTTTGCAGTCAGATGCAAAAAATAAGTGATAAGCAAAAAAAAAATTACCTTCATATGTGTTTTAAAAGTTAGGCTATGTATATTAGGTATGGTTTACAGCAGCACACATTAAAAGGATAAAATCCATTTTATAATCGGCTCTTGAATCTCTAATATTTCTTTTACAATAAGCAATACATGATTAAGAGCACTAGGGCAGCAAGAAGACCATGATGATGCCCGATACATTTTACAACCAAATTTTTTATTTTGATAATTTTCATCTTTGTTAAACACACTGAATGGTTAATAATTTTATGTTATTCATTAAAGAAAAGAATTTAACATATACATACACAGGGTACTCATTGATGATGGTAACCGTCCCATACTTCTGTTAATAGCTTGAAAAGAACCAAGCTGTGACATAGACCTAGCTTCAGCATGACCAGTTAAATTATAACGTGATCGACTCTCTCTAATGCCATTATGAAGAGCTTTTGAAAAAGAAATGGGTGGCATAGATTGCAACTGTGAAAGGAAAGGTGCTACTGATAAATGGGGCCCATCCTGTTTACTACCACCAACTTTTACAATTGTGACACCACATGATGTTTGATTCACAATGTGATGACTTCTGAAAAACAAAATTTGAAAACTATTATGAAGCTAACAATTAAAATTTGTATGCACAAAAAAGTACATAAATGCATCAAAATAAATAACAGGCTACATTACTGCATGAAAATCTACTGTTTAAATATTAAGAAGTATGTTTTTTTTTTTTTTTTTTGAAATACAGAATAAAAACATGACATTTAAACAAAGAAATGAGTTAGTTATCAAATCGCAATACAAATATTTTTCCCTTATAAAATAGCAAGATAAAAACTTTATTATATTTTAATGATAAAAAGAAGTCGGAAAATTGAAGCTTCTTAAATAAAATTCTTTAAGTTACAAGACCTTAGTAACAGAAAATCTAGAAATCTTATTTGTCATGGAGTACTTTTTCATAAAATTTTACTATTTATAAAACTAATGGAAATAAATCAAAATAAATGTTTTACTAATAAACACATACAGAGAAAGAGACAGCATAAAAGTGTTGAGTTTGGTCTTCTAGTTCAATTCTTTTCATAGTAAGAGAATGCCATTTCATCTGAAAGTTAGGAAGACTAACGTTACAGAGACAGATTTTATAAGTATAACACAGTTGAGATGACAGAAAAGCATGTTTGATTGTAAAGTTTATGACAGCCTGTCATATATTATACCTTTCAATTTATAAGCAATACATGTCTTGGCAATAACACAAACACAGGTTTAAAACTGAGTGATTATTACATACTTAGATGATTTGCAATCCATTTTCAGTTGCTGAAGATAAAGTCGAATATTTGAGGAAGCAGAAGGCTCCACTTGGTTACAAATAGAAGTCAAATACTGAGGAAGAAGAGCTGGGTATGTGTCAGTAATTCCTTTAATGATGCGCAACAAAGTCATGAGAGTCCATTGGTCAACTTTCCCTAAATGTGACACTAAAAATTCTAAGGAGTCTTTTCCTCTTTCCTGAAAAATGTAAGAGAATTAAAAAAAATTATTACACATATCAAGCTCAACAACAATTTATACGTCATCAATATTTGAAAAGGGGTTCCAAACTGATTTGAAGCATGCAGTGAAGATCTGTCTATTGATGAGTAAAAGTTAAAGCTGCATTTTGATTCAATTAACTTTAAAAACTGCCTCTCTCACAAAAAAAAAGTACTAAACTACACAATTTTAACAGATTATGTACACTTTTATCAACAGCTTAAGAATATCTTGCTGATAATTAGAAAATGACATGATGAAACACATACACACCTACATTAGATAAGCATATTTAAATATTAGTTATGAATTCTTATTCACAAAGGCCACAAACAATAATAAATGAATCTGCAAAACAATTACGTAATATGGAATGACTTTAATATAACTAACTATGTTTCAAGATCTTGTTATAAACATGGGAAGAAAATTCTTCTAGTAAAAATACTATCTATAATGAAAAATGCAGAACTTTCCAGATTATAAGATTAAAGTAAAATTGATTTGACATGCTAAATGTATAAATAATGGACAAACTCTTAATTCTAAAATGTATAATAAATCTCTAAGCAAAGGCATCTCCCAGATGTAGTTTTTGTTGTACCATAGCACTGCAGCTATTAGCTTACTGTAAAAAGCCATTTAAAGAAAGTGGGCCCTTATTTATATTATACTTAATGAAAATCCTCCAATACCATTAGCCAGAGCCTTTTTAAGAAAACAAATATCTTGAATATAGGTATAGTGCAAGCATATGAAACTTGAGGCCTGACTCCTTTTTCTGCAGCCCTTGGCTCATCTGAGAAAATATAAAAGATGTATAACTATAATATATAAATAAAAATTCGAATTCCATCGAATATTGAGGTGTATAATAATGAGGCTCTAAAATGTTACAAAGGGCTCTTTACAAAAACATTTTCGATGTTCTCCAATAAACAGAGCAGATCAAAATATATAGATGCCCATTAGAGAACTTATCTGAAATAGTTGCTCATCTCATAACTGTGCACTATCAAAACATATAGATGCTCATCAGAGAACTGATCTGAAATAGTTGTTCACCTCATAGCTGTTCACTATTAGAACCTATTATCATAATTTACTTATTTACAAATTAGCAATGATTGTCATGCCATACAGCTCCAGCATATTCATAGGTCAATGAGCGATATCAGTACAGTTCTGCAATTTCTCAGCCTAAAACTTCTCTCCTGGTTTCCAACAAGTGCTATTCAGACAGCTGGTTTCACTGCAGTGAAATGGTATGTCAATCAACTTCTGAACAATTTCCATTTGTGCACTATATGTCTGTATATACCTAGTGGTAGTAAATGAAAACTCATTGATGAACATCACAAATTTTACGATGACTGATGACAATATTTTTTTGTGAAGAGAAAAGCAGAACTACATACTTAGTGAGCAAATTCCCCAATAGTATATATACCTACATCATGCAACCCTACACAGCTAAAACACTAAACTTCTAGAACAATAAACATAGTCAGACAACTTATTGCTCTATCTTACCTCTTAGGTATAGTAATTACAAACTCAAAATGAAGAATTAAAAAAAAAAAAAAAACTATTTATTAACATATCAAACTTATTTATATAATAGTCTAGCAGAAGTCCACTTTGCTGCTTGTAGAAAACTCAGAATAATCATTTTACATTCAAACTGAATAGGAAATACAAAGTAGCACATGCCTCACTAAGCTTTGGCTTGGGCTAAGTATTCACAAAGCAAATGCAACTTGCCAAAGCTGAAAATTGGTAAAGTTTAATTTCAATCAGTAGGCAAGCATAACACAGTAATCGTCAGCAAAGCTGCCAAATGTTCTCCAACTCATGACTTACTTATACTTTAATTTGTATTTTGGTGGGAGCTGACAGTAGAAGTGAAAGAACAAGCAAACTAATAAGATAATTAGATAAATTAACATAAAACCATATAAAGTTATATAATGTGAACTATGACTAACAGCAACACAAATACAATTAATATGAAGGATTAATGATGAAAGGTTAGTTGTAAGAACTAAAGTGGCAAACAAGGTTTGTATATTAAATTACATGAAGAGAGCAAAGCTATGGTACAGGCAAACTATGCATTGTTGGAAAATGATAGCCAAACATTCAAGATCTTCCACAGATAGTGATTTCACAGGAGACTGTTTGAAAAAAGCTACTGAAATAGATAGTTCTTAATCTATAAAGGGATTTCAAAGCATGTTGCTCTTCTGCAATATGGTTGTTGAAAGAATAACTGAAATGACATCCAGTCTGACTCATTAAAAGAAAATAAAGCATCAAGCTTTACTGCATATTCCATTACATGTGATAAAAGTACAGATATCAGTGGCATAGCATAATTAGTCGTACCGCTTCGAGCTTGTGATATGGAATTCCATTTTGAGGGATTACTGGATGCTGTACCACTACATGGCACTGTGACTGGAGAGGATATATACAGAGCTGTTTGTAAATTTTTAGAAAACTATAATTTACCTCTGTTTAATATATCTTGTGTTGTTATACACAAAGCTCCTTCAATGACTAAAAATAATGACTTTGTAGATCACCTACACAGATATACAAGTAAATCTTCTGTGAAAGACTTCATTTCAAACATGTCCACTCAGCTATACACCATGTATCACATTTAAAAGTAACTAACATAGACAATGTATGAATGAAGCCAGTTAATATGAGACTGAATGGTCAGATAAAAATTTCGAACACAAGTTATTGCTGTAGGGAAAACAATTAAAGAAAGGAAGACTTAAACTTTCTAACTTCCCATCAGTACAAAACAAGGTCAAGAGAGCCTGTTTTGTACAAACATTCACTTAGATTGCTTTGTACAAAACCTGTGTCAAGCTATTAAGCAAATGAAGACTGAATTTGAAGAAAGATTTAGAGATCTCAGATCTATTACAATGCACTCTCTCTGTTTTCAGCCCCTTTTCAATTGACCTTGAGAAAGTTCTAGCCCATGTACAGTTGAAATTAATAGAAATTCAGTGCAACTCTAAACCACAATTTAGTGAGTAGGTATGTCCTAATTTTACAAACACTTGCCTTTTCTTAGTCAAAATTTGTCATTTTTTGGAAATAAAGAACTAAAAACACACAAGCTTACTCAAAGAAACTTTGTAATTACAATGTCTTATCAGGTCTTTCTTTTATGGTTGGTATTACAAAATTTTTGTTTGATATGAAACAGAAACTGCAAAGAAAGCACCACATCTGCAACATATTTATTTACTTGATTTCCAAGTTCAGTAATACATTGAGTGCAAAAAGCTTTTCTCACTAATGCAAAGGAATGCATTCCCAGTGAGATCCAATGCAGCAGCAACAGATGTAAAGGCAAAATGCATAGTATTCCAATATGGCAGCTTATTCAGAGGAAGATTTGGGTTCCTGAAATTTTGAGTTCCATAATAGCTACATCATCATCGTTACGTAAAAGTCATATGATGTGGACAGTTTAAGTTATAATTTTGATTTACACATTAATTATTTTACATACAGGATGCCCATAATAAAAACAAACTGGCTATTTCAAAGCTATTCTAAAGCAAAACAAGCTCTTTCAAAGCTGCCTTCAGGTAAAACCAATCATCAGAAAATTGTGAAATTTTGTGGGGGATTCAATGAACAAATAGAATGTCTTTCAAAGATTTAAAAAAAAAAATAGTTACAAACATCATCACCAGAGGGCATTGTATTAATAAACCACACACTTAGCAATTCCTTTACAATAGTTTTACAATTTAATAAATTTTACTACAATAAAACATATTCTACATAATGGCCATCATTTTCAGCTACAATCTGAAATCACATGACACCATGTTCCACAGTTCACCAAAGCACATATAGGGAAATACTGGCTTAAGAGATCAGGTCAAAGTGCTGGACTGTCACGATTTCTGCCCCCAAATCCAAAAACTGAGATCTAGGGATTGGGGAGGACACACATTATGAAAATGATGGCTGATGACATTTAAGAACATTCGCAACACAACATGCAATGTGTGCAGGAGCTACATCATGCATAAAGATTGTGTGTGCAAAGCACTGTTTGCAAAGTCAGAACAATTTCATTCTCTAACAGCATGTGTGTGCAAAGCACTGTTTGCAGGGTTAGAACAATTTCATTCTCTAACAGCAATGCATATCACTGCCCGATGATTAAGCATGTCACTGTATAGAGTCATTCAGGTTTTTTGAAGCAGAAGAGATGAAAAATGAGCAATGCCCTCACCAGGACTCACACTTACACTTACACTTCTCAAATATGCACTGAGTGTGCTACTGTTACACCATGAAGGCATGCTGGATACCTTATAACTGGACTCCCCAAAGTATGGTCGAGAATAAATGATGCAGAAAATCCACACCACATTGTCATTTTTGGTGAAAGCAACAGAGCTTCTAAGATAGGGTGTGGATTTTCTGGTTCCCAAATTCAGCAGTTGTGAACATCAAACTGGAAATATGCTTCGTCCACTCCACACTGCACCATCCAAATAAAAATGTGCTTCGTCTACCGAGGGGTGATCTCAAGTTCTAAATCGAGCTCAAAGCGAACAAGAAACTGATGTGAGAACTGGAGTCGAGTGCTGGACAATGTGCAAGCCTGAAAGTTTGAAGTTGTGTCCTCTACCACCTGAAGCACAACATACTGTAGTGCTTATGCAAGAAAGAGGTTTCATCTTTTTCCAGGATGAACAGAAAATTATCTTGTTTCTTTAAGTTTCATTATCACTTTCCAAAGGTTTTAACATTCATTGGACCTCTTTGAATACTCTTCAATGTCCAGAATTTCCATAGAGCAGCTACAGCATAATTACTGCTTTGATAAAACAACTTTTACTAAAAAAGCACATGCTTTGATAAAACAATTTTTACTAAAAAAGCACAATCTGATAAACATATCATTATGAGCAGAAAGCACATTGAAAACAAAATCTCTGCAAATGTTTCTAGGTTTCATAACAGCTGCTATGTGATGTCAACATAGATTTCTATTTTTACTAGCAGTTTTCAAAGTAAAATGCCCTCTGGTGATGCTATTTGTAATTACTCTTTTGCAGAGAAAGACACTGCCATACCTTCATTAAGTCCACCACTGAGTTTAATGACTTTCTGATGACTGGTTTTGCCTGCATGCAACTTTGAAATATGATTTTTTTTTAATTCTGGACACCCTGTATATATGCATATATATATATATATATAAGTAGAATCTCAATTATCCAAGTCTGGATTATTAATTAACTGGGTTAATGATCAGTTAACTGGGATACTCAAAAATTCAGTTAATACACATGCAATTTTAAATCCTGCCAACTTTTCTTTCCTACTTTCTAAAACTACTTATTTGAAATTCTAAAAATAAGCACACAAGTACCTTCATTAACATTTTAACAAACTCTTTTATCATACCTGCCAACCACTAAAGATAAAAATTCAGAAGATTTCTCCAAAATTCAGAAGAACACGAAGAATTAATATCATGCTTTGATATTAAAAAAATAATAATTTATACAAATAGAAAAAAGAAAATTGTACTTCCATTAGCAAATCTCAATTAAGTAGTAACTAAAAAATTTATTAGGAAACATAAAACAAGAACTTAATGTTACACGAAAAAATTATTGCAATGAATTTAGAGTGCATTTTTTGGCTTTAGCCAAAAATTCTTTGGAAAATTTCCTGTCATAACAATTAGTTTCCTCATAACAAACATTTAGCAATTAAAATGTTTTCTAGTTTTTGGTGAAACTGAAGAACAAAACATAGTTTTGCTTTTCTTCACAACATTGAAGACTCTCTCGCACTCAGCATTACTGTGTGGAATTACGAGAATAGCACATAAAACTCTTGCTAGTCTATCATATTTTGGTGTTCCATCAGCTCTTTTTATTCTTTTTAAGGTACCAACGAGGACATCAAGTCCATCTTCTCCAGAACTGGCAAAGTCTTCAAACTGTGCAGCAGAAAATTGGTTCTGTAGTTCATCTGAAGCATCATTATGGCATTCATTTTCTTTAATTGTTGACAAAAATGGAAATTTATCAATAAAAAAACAAATCTTTTCAAAAGATGAATTTTCAATTTGTTTCAAATTTGTCACTTCAGCATTTAAAAGAACTTCATTTTGCAAAGGAAACTTCCTTACAATGTAATCACAGGCTGAGGAAAAGTACTTTCTAACACATTGAAAAAATTCTTTTTTCACATGATCTTTCAAAGAATTTACAAGTTCCCTGGTTTGATTTCCAATTATAAGATCATTGTCATCCTTTTGATTTGCCAAACTATTATAGGCAACACAAATCAACACACTGTTTTCCACAACGGATGGTTTTACAAACTTAGTATAAAGTTCTTTCAAAAGATCATTAAGAATTTGGATAAGCAGGGGAGATTTTGTCGAAGCTGATTGTAGAAGGGTATTTACACTTTCAAAAATCTTAATGGCACTTAACACAAAACTACAATAAGCTTTGTTCAAATCCGAAGAAAGAAGATAGAATATCCTTTCCTCCCGGCTAATAGAAGACTGTTTCTTCTTCCCTTCAACTTCTTTAACAAAGTTGACCTTTGAGGAGTCTTCTAAGCATTTTCTTTTTAAAGGGTTTGATTCTGTGTGTTGGCTTTTCCCTTTTAAAGCATTTTGATTAGAAGCAAAGTTGGTTTTCGGAATCTTATATGCCGACAAATTTGATGGGATCTGTGGTTTCGTTTTGGTCTCTTCGTGGAAATATTTTAGCAATGCATCCCACTGTTCAATAAACCTTCCTAGCGCTCTGCCTAAGGATAACCATCTCGTGCATACAGGTTTCAGAATTTTTCTCGTTTCACCAGAGCACAGTTCTTGGAAATTCTTTAGGTTTTCTTTCCTTTTTACACTTTTTTCCAGATAGAAAAACACATCAATCAGAAGCTGGTCAATATTTAATGGTAAGGCAGCTGCAGCTTTTTCTGCTGCGAAATTAATTAAGTGGCATGGGCATCCAATAACAATTAATTCATTTTGTTCTTTTTTTGAGGAAAGAGGCTACACCCTTTTTGTCACCCACCATGACATGAGCATTATCTGCACCAAATGAAATGCAGTTTGATATTGGGATGTTGTTTCAACTCATTAATTACCAAGGAGGCAATATTTTCCCCTGTAGCATCTCCATTTAACAATGGAAGAAGCAAAAGATGAGTTTTCATTTCATTAGAAACATCACAGAAATATGTGACAACGATTGACACCGAAAATGCTGAATTCTGGAGTGCAGCTATCGTTTTACTTTGTGCATCGCAAGCAATTTCGTTCACAACAGAAGATGTTTTCGTGCGAGCACAAGCATATTTCTGAGCAATCTTGGAGTCGGGACACATCCGTCTGAAAAGTTGACCGGTGTGATCGCGTATTTCCAAACCCTACCCCACTTTTCGAATTTTTGACGTCACGGAAATATCGACTAGTTTCACCTGGCAAAACGGCGTACCCCACTTTTGAATACTACGCGTGCTTTCGAAAGAATTGTGGTTCTGAATAGTGTGTTTATGTGCTAATTGTGAGATTTTCGCAATTTAAATTATTATGAGTGAAAATTTACGCAATATCTTTAGTGAATGGTTATTGTTTATCGCCGTAGGGTATTTGAGGAAAGAGGAGAATAATTCACTGCTGATGTATACATTAACAGTATGAAAAATCTGGAAGGTGATACTCGGCAATAAATGTGATGCATTCATCGCAAAATTCAGCGACGCCAGTAAAACAAACGATAGTGTTCGAGAAAATTATCCACATCTGAAGTCACTATACAAAAATTGTATGTGTGCCAACACAGATATTTTAATTAAAAAAAAACACTTGCAGAAAACTTCAGATCAAGGAATAAGAAAGAATTGCAGTACCTCTGTGTGCTTAACAACTACGAAGCATTCTGGAGACTTTTATGCCAAAATCAAGGTTGACAAATAGATTAATAAATGTTTCTTTTAGTGAATATATTTCAAAAGTATTAAAATAACTTGGACAGTTGTTTAATTGCTTAAAACAGTAATAAATTTCATTTATAAAGATATACAAGGAACTACATAATTTTTTAAATATTTCATTGCTTTGGTGAAAAACTGAAATTTACTAAATTACCTAATTTTTATAACAGTAAATATCTTTGTAACTGTAATATTATGCTCTGTTTTATAAAAGCTTAACTAATTTATTCATTTGTTATACATTAAAATATTTTCTGATTTATTTACTAAATGTGTAATTGATTATCAGGATTACTAAAATGTGTTGAGAATTTGCAGTGTGATTGCATGTTTGTGTAATGAACTTTGATTTTCATGAATGAAAAAGAAATACAATCTCTGAATAAGTACTTTTTCGTTTTCCAGTTCCTGTGTTAAAAGTAAATTCACTTCAAGTATGTGTCTGTGCAATTTTGACGATGTAAATACTGAAATGATTGTACAGTAAAAACTCAACTAAAAATATATCCGGAAAGCTCTTGAAATTTTGGATAGTCGAGCATATAAAAAATGAAATACTGTAATAAGTGAATGGAAGAATAAACTACTAGGCTAAAATCATAAAAACAGTTCACCTTATTTGCATCAACTTGACAAACAAAAGCCAATATTTAATATTATGCACGATCTTGAAAAAAATGTATGCTGCTGATCTTTGGATTATGATAACAGGTGATTTTTACAATGGTTGTTATGTGGATTAAGACTGCAAATTGAGACTTTAAATATGACCAACAGTAATCTGAAAATTTTAAGTAGTAATTTTATATCCAACAATCTCTGCCAAATAACTTCCATGTTTTATGTAGTTAAAATATATATTTTCAACCACTTTTTATTAATTTTATAAAGTACATTCTATAATTTAAATTTTACTTTCATCTATTTTAATGTTTGCCATTATAAATTGTATACTACTTTTTTAAGATTTCATAGTTGCTAATTAAACTTCCTTTACAATTTATTTAGTTATTTTATGCATACATTTATATTTTATGTAAGAAAGGGATTTATGTGCAATAGATATAGAGTGAAAAGCATTCAACACAAAACTGAGGGGACTGAAGTATTTTTTTTTTGTGTTAAAGAATATTTAAAAAAAAAAAAAAAAAAACATATATTTAACAAAATTAAGCTTACTAGAGTACATTTTATGGGTTTTCATCCGCAGAGAACCCGTTGGCGCTTCGGGAAAGAACCCGTTGGCGCCGTTGCATTCTTACTCACCAAGCTCGCGGTTCATCGAGGATGAGCCGAGCCGTAAACGTGATTTTTAGTGCATGTAAATTCAAGTTAGCAAATAAAACAATATATTAAGCATATGGTAGTAAAAATTCACAGATAATATGCATGTAGATGTAAAACTAAAGGGTTAAACATGATATACGAAAATAAATTTGTATTAAATTCAAGTTAGCACAGAAAAGAATATATTATTAAGCATAAGACAATATATAAGCATTTATAACGGAAATAAAAATTAATTTAAAAAATATAAATTAGTATTAATATATTGAAATTAACCGGTTAAACGTGATATACGAAAAAAATTTGTCTTAAATTCCAGTTAACACAGAAAACAATATATTCCTTACACCAGCAGTTGTTTGCTAATTTTGATGACCATGGTGATGCATCAAACTATTCTGTCATCTTAGATAATCAATATTTTTTTATTTCAATTTAATCATCTATTTATGCCACACCTGCCATCCTCTGAAAGGTTATTGTTAGAAAAGCATTAACAATATATTATCTTCTTAAAATTTTACGCCATAAAAATTGCTTTATTCTCATAATTTTAGATGACAATAACCAATAATAAAACTAAAAGCATTACTTAATTATTTAAAATGCACATGCACATTTTTGCGGTCTACGAAAACAAATTATTTTAGACTTTGGAAACCTCATGGTTCTTAGAGCTGTTAAGAACTGTTAAGCTGTTAAGAAAGATTTTGAACTTAACCAATTTATTAACAATATAATATAGAATAAAAACACAAAAATAAATGTCAACAATATTAGAGTATTAGGAAAAATATAACATAATCATCATTCATCAAATATTTTTACCTGTACTCCAAAACACTGGCATTCTATACAAACAAAAACAAAAAAAATGAAAATGTCCTAAATAGTGACTATGCAGCCTAAAAATAAAGCTGACTACCCATTCAATAAGTCCATAATCAATGGTCAAGAAGACACCTGAAAAATTTAAATGTGAAAACACTTAAAACCAGCCTAACTCCGTTTGCACAAGGAGTCCTCGCCGCTCACGTATTTTTAATTCCGCCCTCATTGAAGAAACATGGACGCTGCCCACGGCAGTCACTCACAGGATAGCCCCCGGAACCGAAGAACTTCAATCTGGAACCATCATCTCGCAAACTGGAATCAAGGCATCCTTTCACCGGACTGCATGCATCCCTTGAAGGGGCTGGAAACCGCTCACTCACCAGCCGGGAAACCAGGAACTAGCAGGGCTGAGCCTTAGACTTAGACTTAGACTCTATAATTGACCGAGCTATTGCGAAGAGCAATGTTGCCGGTTCCAAAATTAAAGCCCAAGGGCACTTGACATAAATAAATCCGGACGTGGAGAAAATCTCAGATGAGAAAACGGAGATAAGGGTAAGAAGAGAAGTACCAAAAGGAGCAAGACAATCCAATCGGACAAGTTCGCAAAAGGTGACGAGCAATCATAGCTTTCAAGGAGGACCCAAGACAATGGAAATCAATGACAACAATACGAGAAGATACACTACAGCAATAGTTCCAATGACAAATTCAAATATAATTAAACAACATCAATCAGTAGTGCTAAATACAACACAATACAAAACAACTATACAACATAATTTAAATACAATTATTCAACGAAGCAACAGAAGAACTTCAATCAAAATCAGATGCATTGGAAGTGTAAATAGCTAACAATTGAGGATCTAAGTGAAAAAGTTGTCGTCTACTCCCATGAAGGTGTGAGCTGCAAGTGGTCTGACGCTTCTATCTTCGAAGAGAATTTCATAATTAAAAACTTGGGAGTAATTAACAAAGTCACATTGCACAGCTTTGTTGAAGAATTTTTCATTAGATCTTCTGATGTAATCTGGAATCGTCTCAAGTTTTAAGTCTCTGTGTAAAAGTTTATTGCGGATAAGATAGTGAGAATCAGTAATAATGCACAGAAATTTGTTTTGCACTACTTGTAATTGATGCAGTTGAGTTTGAGTGACTGTGTTCCAAGCAGGAGCAGCATAACAAAGTATCGGACGAATGCAAGTGGTATATGTATGTTTTTTGGTACGCAAGCTAAGATTTGAATATTTTCCAATGACCGGGAGAAATCTGCATATTATGCCCATGGCTTTGCTCTTGACACTATTAATGTGATTAAACCATGTGAGCCTTTGGTTCAAAATAATTCCTAGGTATTTGGCCTTTCTGACCAAAGGAACAGCTTCCTGAAAAAGGTAGAGGTCTTTAAAAGCAATTTTTTTCTTAGTTTTGCTAAGAATTAAAAGTTGCGACTTGCTAGCATTGATTTTTACTCGCCAATTTGTGCACCAGTCTTCTACGGCATAGAGGTAATTTTGCATTTTGTCTATTGCATGATTAGCTTGAATGGATTTAATTGCAATCGCCGTATCGTCGGCATAACATGCTAACAGAGAGTAATTGTCCAAACCAGGGTGAGGAAAATGTGATATGTAGAAAAGATATAGTACTGGACCGAGAATACTTCCTTGTGGGACGCTGGATCTTATAGGTCTTGAATTGGATTTTTCATTTCCTTGAGCGACGAAGAAAGTACGGTTTTGCAAAAAGGAGAAGATCAGAAGAATGAGCTCTCTAGGAAGTCCCAAGTTGATAAGCTTGAAGACGAGCCCCTCATGCCAGACGCGGTCAAAGGCTTTTGCCACGTCCAGCATAAGGAGCGCAACACTTTGCTTGTTATGGAATGCAGATCCCACAAATTCTACAATTCTTACTAGTTGTCGAGTAGTACTGAGGTTTTTTCTGAATCCGTACTGATCATTAGGTAGCAGGTGGAGAAAAGGTTCCAATCTAGTGAGAATAAGTCTTTCATAAATTTTACCAAGGCTGGATAACAAACTGATAGGACGATAGCCATCAGGCTTGGTCACATCTTTACCCGGTTTGGGAAGAAGAAAGATCTTGGCTTGTTTCCAAGGAGCAGGGAAATAGTTGAGAGCAAGACAAGCGTTGAGAATACTAGCGAATTTACTGATAAGTTTTCTAGGTAAGTTACGAAGCATTTTATTTGTAATTTGATCACTTCCAGGAGCTTTTTTGATGTTGAGATATTTAATTATATTAATAATTTCCATAGGAGAAGTAAGCCTTGGGATGTTATGAGCCGAAGAAGAATGAAGCCAGGAATACACATAGTTTTCGAGAACATCTTTAAAGGTCTGATTCATAGGCTCCATATTAGGAGTAAACTGCTTTTCCAGGTATTCAGCGAAAATATCGATTTTATCTTTAAGTGAGTAGGCAATTTTTGTATCCGTATGAATAGGTCTATTATTAATACTACTTCTTTTAAGATTTTGAAGATACTTCCAAAGAGAACCATCATTAATATTAAGTTTAGATATAAAATCTTCTCTTGTTTCCTTTTTAAAATCAGTGATAAGTTTCTTGATTCTTCTATTAAAAATATTGATTTCTCTTTTAAGGGCAGGGTCCCAGTTACGGTGCCAAAGCTTCAGCAATCGATTTCTTTCTTTGATGTCTCTGATACTGCGAGGAAGTCGAATATTATTGTTAGTTAATTGAATGGTAACTGTAGCATCTCTGAAAGCTTTCAGTATACTGTCAGAGAAGATATGAATGGCAAGATCGATATCCTGTTTGGTAGAAAGTGAAGTGAAAATAGGAGGATGTTTGATTAAGATATTGTGAAAAGCAATCCAATCAGTATTATTTCTGGTAATAGGAGGGTCTTCTTTAGAAACACCAAGAGAAGCAATGACAGGTACATGATCAGATGTAAGTTCTGCCTTGACTTCCAAGGAAATAGGGATAGAAGTATTTGTAAGGATAATATCCAAGATGTCCGAGAGATTTGGAGAGGCAGGACGATAAGTGGCTTCAGAGGGTACATGTAATGCGACAGGATGATTGCAGATAAAATTATGCATAATACGTCCATTGGTGTTAGAACGACGACATCCCCATTCAAGGTGCTTAGCATTCATGTCTCCGGCAATAACTTGCTGATCTTCAGGAAATAAGTTTTTTAACATATTTTCAGAAAGTCGGTTTCGTGGTGGATTATAAATAGCCGTAAAATGGATGGTACCAAACTGTGGGAGTATAACAGCAACAGTCACACTTTCGAATCCAGAAGCAGAGTTTTTCGAGATAAGACAGGATTGCAGAGAGTTTTTAACAAAAATTGCAGCTCCTCCTCTTCTTTGTGAAAGTCTATCACCTCTGTAGGTGCGATAATTAGCAATATACAGTCTATCGGGAGGAACAACATGCGTTTCAGAGATCATGCCAATATCTATGTTATATTCTATAAAAAAGTCCGAAAGTTCATCAATTTTGTTAACAATGCCAGCAGCATTCCAATAGCAAAGTTTAAGCAAATCTGACTTATTGAATATGCTGGTCAGAATTAGTTTCATCTGATACTGTATTAGTGGCATTTTGACGGATGTTTTGCGCAAGGAGTTGTATTCCTGAGTTTTTCAGGAAGGTGACTAGAGTATTAAGGTCATCAAATATCTTTTTTGCTTCTGCAATAAGATTTGGAGAAGGATTGTTATTAGCTTTGATGGCTTCAGCAAAGGACTTATTGATAATAAACCTATCAGCATATGATTTGATTTGTTCTTTTTTAGCTTGCTTCGGAAACTTTTCACAACCTTTAAATGAAGCTGTGTGGTCTAGACCACAATTTGCACATTTAGCAGGTGCATTCTTGTCTTTTTGACAGGTTCTTGAGTCATGGTTATCACCACATTTAACACATCTAAAGTCATTGTGGCAAGCAGCTTGTGAATGGTGAAATCCTTGACATCGGAAGCACTGGACTGGGCCAGAGCGTCCTTTATATGGTTCGACTTTGATATGTAATCCACAAATTTTGGTTTCTTTAGAAATTTCTTTAGATTTTTCATTTTTCTTCAGAGTGATAAGAAAAAGTGGAAATTTTTTAACTTCTCCTTTAAATCTACGAGAGAGTTGACTGACACTTATAACTTCGTAATTTTTGCTTAAAAGTTCTTCTTTGATTTCATCAGGATCTGTGTCCATTGTAAGATGACGGAAGACCACTTTATGATTCTTCTCATCAGGCAAGAGAAAGGAGTGATATTTAATTTCCTTTTTGTTCAGAACACTTGTCATTTCTCTATGAATGTTGACATGAGAGACTTTAATTTTAAAGCCTTCTTTTTGAATGTAACCTGTGTAATCAGATTTGTCTGATAATTTATGTTCTGCAAATAACGCTTTTAGTTCTTTCCAATCAAATTTTTTATCATTTATATAGATGGCAGGTGGCGCTTTGCCTTTTTTGTTTTGATCGTTTTGTATTTCTTCATTTATCTGAGATTCATTTGGAACAACAGGACTAGTGTCCATTGATTCTTGACTATTAATGGAAGGAGTAACAACTGGTTTGAGCTGAGAAGGATTAATGGGACGAAAATGACCCTTTTTCCTTTTACCCACACTACGATCTCCTTTGGGTTTTTGTTCAGTTTCGTTACCTGAACTATCCGTTTCTTGTTCGAAAGGAATTTCAGTTGAATTGTCTTTATTTGGCTTATTAGGTGAGCCTTTCATACGTTTTCTCTTGACAATTTTCCATTCACTTTCTGTAGGTGTAGAAGGAGTTTCTTCTTGATGTTCTAATGACTCTTCAATTTCTTTGTGAGCAGTAATTAAGGCATCATACACTTTTTGAAGTAGATCAAATTCTTTGTCTTCTTTGATAGAAAGATTTCCATTTTGTTTCTTAACACTCAGCTCCTCAACGGTAGCCACAAAAACTTTCAAAAATGGTTCCATCATTCATAAGCAAATTAATGGAGTCCGGCGCTCCGGAACCAGACCCACACGAAGGTGTTCTGGATGAGCCGGCGGGACTTCACAAGGCCCTTGTCTTCAGCACTGATAGTCAAAGCTAAAGAGTAACAATCCAAAACAGTAAAAAATCGAAGGATCGAAATCCAACAATTCAGTGATGAACGATCAGTGGCACAAGATAAGCAACCACAAAGCGAAAACGCAGACGATCTCCAACACAGAGGCGGGAAAACACGTCATCCAAGTACGGGTAGAACACGCAGGTGCAACTCGCAGGTGGAGAAGAGCAACGTCGACAGACAACCTACCCTTACCGCTGCTCCACTGCAACTCAGGGCTGAGCCAGAGCGACGCGAGATACTTATAGCAGAAGTAGGAATGACGTCATCTCACGGCAACCAATCAGCTATCGGCACGAATCGGCTTTTCAGATGACGTAACATCATGTTTCGTTTTTGCATATCAATTAGGTTGAAACAGTCCGTTCTCAATGCAAACAGTGGCAGCAAGAAAAGAAGTAGAAGTAACTACTATATTATATTAAAATAAGGACTAAACTAAATAAACATTTCAAGGAGGAGAGATGATGCAGTAAAAGGTTTGAAAATAAGCTATATTTTCCAACAAATGCCCCCCCCCACATCATCATCTCCGACCTGAAATAAAAACCGAATGCCAGTATCTTTACAAAATTCAAAACAAGAATAAATAAATATCACAATTTCATTCAGAAAATTTTTCTTTGGGAAAATCTTATCCCATTATTCAAAAATTTTTACCGTAGCAAGTAAGTCCAACATGTTACAAAACAATACAAAGTCATATATAAGATCATACGCTCAATACATTTACCCAGGGCCCTGGTCACTCATACAACATTCTACACTATACAATTTTACATTTACCTAATATCTATCACAATATGACTTATAACATATTTTCAAATTAACAAAACTCTTAATTTAAATACACACAAAAACAAATTTCATAGGAAAATTGTTCCACAAAATTTTACCAGGTTATGCTTAGTCAGCGGTTTTGTCATGGTATCAGCCAGATTATCTTTACTTGGGACATATTTTAAATCAAAAATTTCCCTGTTCAATAGATCACGAATGAAAACTAGTTTCACATCTATATGTTTTGTCCTTGAGTTTTCAATGGGTGATTTTGTAAAACATATAGCAGCCATGTTATCAGCAAACAATATTGGCCTCGAAACATAGTTACTTGCAATTTTAAACTGAATGCATTCATCCAAAATGTTTTAGACCAAACTAATTCTTTTGCTGATTCAGTCATGGAGATAAATTCAGCCTCCATAGCAGATAAACTCACTCCCCTTTCTTTAAACGTACGCCAAGATACAGGTGATTCTCCCAACAAAGCTATTTGTCCACCAATAGACACCATATCATCCCTGCTTGAAGCAAAATCCGAATCTGAATATATATTGAGCTTCAGTTCCTTGCATACCAGCTTGAGTTTGTGCTGTCTGGTATTGGAAACGTACCCTAAAAGTTTAAGTAATCCTTCCCACTGAAACTTACCAGGATTGCTTTGGAACTGAGAAAATATATTAACAGCATAAGCTATATCCGGACGAGTACGATTGCAAAGAAACGATAGACATCCCAAAACATTTCTGTAAGGATAATTCATCATTTCAGTCGTTTCTTCTTGTGTACTGGGACTTTGAGACTTTGAGTATTTCACACCTTTAACTATTGGAAGGGAAGTAATTTGCATTTTAAAAGACTTAAATCGATCAACTATGTCTTTTATATATAATTGCTGATGAATTAAAACACTATTTTTCTCATATTCAAACTCCACACCCAGAAGCTTTCTTGTTTTACCTAAAATTTTCAAATCAAAATGTGAACTCAGGACTTTTAATATCCTTTTGGCCTGGACTTCACTTTTCCCAAACACAACTATATCATCAACATAAACCAACAGAATGACAAAATCTTTAAAACAATAGACACAATTACACCACTCAAACTTGATGAACCCTAGGTTACATAGTGTTCTATCCAACTCATAGTACCATAATCGGCCACTCTGATACAAACCATACAAGGCTCTATCTAAACGACATACAAAAGTTTCTTTATCTCGCTCTACAAAACCCTGTGGTTGGGACATGTAAATTTCCTCTGATAAAGGAGCATAGAGATAGGCACTTTTCACGTCACATTGTATATTTGCCCATCCAAGGTGTGCAACTAAAAGGGAGAAAAAGAGCCTTATTACTGAAAAGTTAACTACAGGAGAGTAGGTTTCATCATAGGTATCGTATTTAATTTGCCGATAACCCTGAGCCACTAAATGAGCTTTAAAACGAACAATGTTTCCAAATTCGTCACGTTTAATGTTGAAAATCCACCTGCAGCCTAGTGGAGTCTTGTCTTTAGGAAGTGGAACAAGATGCCATACCTTATGCTTTCGCATGTTGGCCATTTCCTCTTCCATTGCCTCTATCCATTTAAGCTTTTCTGTGGATTTCATTGCCTGGTTATAAGTGTTTGGAATTGAAACATCTAGTCAGCTATCTCGGGTATACGACGTTGAAGGAGTACCAGTTGGGTCGATTTCACCACTATAAGTATTGCTTCCCTTGAAATCAAACAAGGTAGGATCATACTGAATATTATGTTCAGTGCAATACCTTTCTACATCATTTGGTGATCATAGTCTTTGATTAGACCCCCTCTCAAAATAATACACATCCGTACGAGTGCCGTCTGGCCTTGGAACAGGTTTACGAAGCCAAGTTACTTGTCTCAATGTAGATTGAGTGTCAGTGCCAATTGTAGAAGAAGGTACATTGGTATAGGTTCTTTCCTCTATTTCAGGAAAATAGCCAACTGGAGTGTCAGTAGATTGGAACTCTACCCTTTCTTCAGATTCCAAATCAGGTAGGGTGCCCAGTGCAGCTCCACTGCTACTTTTCTGCATTCCAATCGACTCTTTAAAAGTAGCATTTAGGGTTTCAACTACCTCTTGCTCATTTTCCAACCAAATTTTGTACCCTTTTGTTCGTACACTGTACCCAATTAATCGGCCCTTTGTTGCCTTTGGATCAAGTTTAGAATTTCTTTTAGCCTTTGGAATTCCCACATAGGCAATCGTTCCGAATGCCTTAAGATGACGTACTGATGGTTTCCGCTTAGTGTATAATTCGAATGGGGTTCTATCTTGGCCCTTATGACAAATTCTATTAAATGAATATGCAAAATACATTATACTGCATCTGACCAAAATTCGGAACTCATTCCACTATCGTGTAAGATTGCACGTACATTATTTAGAGCTGTCTGATTAAATCTCTCACAAACTCATTCTGTTCTGGAGTGTAGACATCTGTAAATTCGTGCTTTACACCATTTTTATTACAATATGACCTGAATTGATCATTATCATATTCTCGCCCATTGTCAGTCCTAAAGTATTTCAACTTAAGGTTTAAAGATCTTTCCGCACGTGCTATATGCCTTTCAAATACTTCAAACACCTGACTTTTCTCCACAATGGGGTACACTACCACATAACGAGAATATTCGTCAATAAAGGAAACGAAATAACGTTCACCATTCCTACCTGGAATGTTAATAGGTCCCCATACATCAGAGAAAACCCTTTCAAGCGGTCTCTTTACTTGAATACCTTCTAAGGGTCTATAGGAGATTCGTCTTTGCTTATTGATTTGGCAATGTTCACAAAACAAATTAGGTGAGTGCTTTAACACCGGAAGACCTCGAACTGAATGTCTCTTACTAGTCCTGACAATAGTATCATAATTTATATGACCAAACCGACCATGCCATAATTCACTATTATTATGCTGAACTGTGGATGCCTTAAATTTTACAGATTTGCCCCCCTTTTTGATTATTTTCGGGAACACATGATAGTTACTTCCTATCAACTTAGCCTTGTACAAAGTTGAATTCTCACCATCAGTAACTTTAATTTGCCCATTTTTACCATAAAATCTCGCTCCATTGATATCCACCCTAGGTCCAGATATTAAATTTCGTCTCAGTTCAGGTGAATATAACACATTTTTAAGCAAAATAACCGTATCCCCAAATTTCATTTTAACAGTACCCTTCCCATGAATTGGAAAAGTTACCCCATCAATAGCTACTAGCATATTCTCATTTTTCACAGGAAAAAAAGTATCAAACAATTCACGATTTTTACAAAAATGATGAGATGCAGCCGTATCAAAGATCCAACTATCATAATTTTCTTCCAAATTGTCAACATTGGCTTGAGCTATAAAATGGGACTGTGCATGGGAATTATTTTTACTCTTACTCAACTTGGGTTTATTCTTACACTTAAAAGATGTTTTATTACTACTAGATACAGCTGCGAAAACAGAAGAAGCAGGTGAGGGTGATCTGGAAAAGTTACCTCTCATTCTACAGTATTTTTGAATATGACCTGGACGGCCACATTTATAACACTTGAGCCCTTTAATCTGCTTAAATTTGGGTTCACAGTGAGTACTTTGAACTTCTTTAGTCTTATTGGAGTTTTCCCTATCTATCTCTCTTAAATTAAGACGTGTTTCCTCGGCTAGAATTTCAAGTTCAACATTTTTAAAAATGAACTTTTCATCTGGCCACCTCAATATATTCTGAACTACTTGATCAAATTTATCTGGAAGAAACCTAAGAAACTGGAAACATATATATAAGTCTCTTACAGCCTGATTAATATCAGCTAACTGTTCAGTTACTCATTTTAATCTAGAAGAAAAGAAACTAATACTTTCATTTGGCTTGATTTTACAATTTAAGAACTCTGAAAACAGGGACATATGTCTTGACCGATAATCTGGCTGGAAATATTTGGCAAGCGTGTTCCATGCCACTACCGGGTCATCAATTTCACATATCAAGTTTCTATATTCAGGGCTTACATTCATATAAATTAACGATAATGCCAATCGACTTCTATTTTGAAAGTCGGCAATAACTTCTTTTGCAATACCCTTAACATCATCTAAATCAGGACGTTTTTCAATACCTTTGACCAAAAGCCATGCATTTTTTTCATCCAAGACAAACTTCATATCTTTGGACCATGTAAAATAATCACATGCATCAAGTTTAGCAATATTGTGCATGACACTAACAGTAGCCATATTTGAATTTTAAAAAAAAAACCGCCCCCCAATCCCTTAAGTCCTAAATTAACTTTAAACTTCAAAAGTCTGCACTAAAATAACTCAGGAGCTGGTGGCCCATAACCAAAATGATGCTAAAGCAAAGTTTAAAGTTTAAAGAAATTAAACATTTAGCAGTAGTAGCAATGAAAGCTCTCTGAGTTATGTTGTGCAGACATTGAAGACAATAAAAGATTTTGAACTTAACCAAATTATTAACAATATAATATAGAATAAAAACACAAAAATAAATGTCAACAATATTAGAGTATTAGGAAAAATATAACATAATCATCATTCATCAAATATTTTTACCTGTACTCCAAAACACTGGCATTCTATACAAACAAAAACAAAAAAATGAAAATGTCCTAAATAGTGACTATGCAGCCTAAAAATAAAGCTGACTACCCATTCAATAAGTCCATAATCAATGGTCAAGAAGACACCTGAAAAATTTAAATGTGAAAACACTTAAAACCGGCCTAACTCCGTTTGCACAAGGAGTCGTCGCCGCTCACGTATTTTTAATTCTGCCCTCATTGAAGAAACATGGACGCCGCCCACGGCAGTCACTCACAGGATAGCCCCCGGAACCGAAGAACTTCAATCTGGAACCATCATCTCGCAAACTGGAATCAAGGCATCCTTTCACCGGACTGCATGCATCCCTTGAAGGGGCTGGAAACCGCTCACTCACCAGCCGGGAAACCAAGAACTAGCAGGGCTGAGCCAGAGCGACGCGAGATACTTATAGCAGAAGTAGGAATGACGTCATCTCACGGCAACCAATCAGCTATCGGCACGAATCGGCTTTTCAGATGACGTAACATCATGTTTCGTTTTTGCATCTCAATTAGGTTGAAACAGTCCATTCTCAATGCAAACAGTGGCAGCAAGAAAAGAAGTAGAAGTAACTACTATATTATATTAAAATAAGGACTAAACTAAATAAACATTTCAAGGAGGAGAAATGATGCAGTAAAAGGTTTGAAAATAAGCTATATTTTCCAACACATATTCGCACACGTAAAGGTCTTACGCGCACTCTTAAACGCCTGTACGCATGCGTGAACGTGACGCATGCGCAGAAAGTTTGTAGCTTTGAGGTCCGGATTATAGATCATTCCGGATTATGGGTGTCCGAATTAACGACTTTTGACAGTATATGCATGCATTTAATAAAAATCGATGAAACAAAAACATCCATAAGAACTTACTGAAATTTAATACAAAATTCAAGTTTTTTGAAAAACATTTATTGAATTTTGGGAAAATAATCTGATATTTTTCTTTGCATTGTCTTTTCTAGCATCAAATTGTTCAATGTCAAACATTTGGTTATTGATTTCACCATTAGCGTCTAAATAACTGCCCATACTTTTTATGATGTTCTTATTTCGGATGATGTGGGAACAGGAACTGCATTATTCATTTTATTTTCATCATCAGAATCTGCACCAATGATATTTTTTTAGCTTTGAACCAACTCCAAAATAACTTTGTCCACCATAATTGGGGCTGTACACACATTATCATAAAATACTGCTACAAATTCTTCCGATGGTACAGTAGGACAGCTCATTAATACAGAAACTTTCTCAAACTCTTTATTAAGTGTCAGCTCTTTCAATATCCTACTTCTCTATTTCTTTCGGCGCCAAAGAATCTGATACTTTTGAGAATTGTGTGTAATGAAAATAATTTCCATGCAGTGCAACATATGAGCCAAACTCACTAATTTTTACTCGCACTGCCATGAACTTGTCACCGAATTCCAAAGCTAACTGATGAGAGATGAGATGTTTGTAGAGGCGAAAAGTGAAAGTAGCATAGATAAACAAAACTGGCTCGTGTCACAGGGTATTTCAAAGCCAAATTAGACTCTTTTCTACGAAATATGTGAAACCACCTCTCTTTCATTTCACATCCCGCTTAAATCTCGTCTGCGATGCCAGTGTTTCTATATTTTGTGCATTTCCAGAAAGGATACCTTTTCATGTTAAGCGATTTTTATTTCATGTTAAAAGAAACAAAATGCATTACATAGTAGTTTGTGGGGACTGTTGCATTATTTCGTGTTAACCGATATTTCGTCTTAAGTGTTTTCGCGTTAAACATATTCCACTGTATACAGATGCGTTTGGACTATGTATACACAAATAATTTTTTAAAAGGAAAATTTATAAACCTTCCAAAAATTTTCGTGCATTATGCTGCTAAAAATTGATCAGTAGATATATAAAGAAAGAAATTTAGAACCAATTTTTCAGAAAGAATAAAAATTCAAATTCAAATTAACTTGATAAAATTCTGTAAATGTAGAATATAAATATTCTTTTTAGACTAGTAAAATCTTTTTAAATTGGAAGATATTTTTAATGATTTACTTCCCCCCCCCTCAATTTCCCTTTGCTACTGCTGTTTGATAAGAGGTTCTAGTAAAGTTTTGTGTTAAGATTATTTTGAACTTTCAAAGATTTTCCACTGCAAGATTTTAATTTTTTCTACATTTTTAAGGGCATGTTTTCATTTTTTTTAAGATTCTTTTAGATTAGAAAAATATTTTTAAATAGGAAGATATTTTTAATGATTTTCCTTTGCTTTGAGGAGGACTAGAATTTTCGGGTGAACTATTAGATAAAAAATATATTGAAATGGTTCATCAACTGATTCCGGATACAGAAAAGCAAGGATTTTGTTTTAGAAGGGGAAATGTAATTAAATTTGACATAACTCCTCTTGACGATATTATGCTGAAGTTGGTTGGATTCCTTGCCTTTCTTGTTCTTTTATACTATTTTTTGGTTTTTCTTGTGGTTTATTTTAACATGTTGACTGCCGTGGGGGTCACCAGTGACCGGCACGACTTGGCTACAGCACTGTGGGTGCCACCGGCAATGCGACCAATAGTAAAATACATAATTAGAATAAATATCGATACTGATAAATTTTTAAATAGTACCATCGTTACTATAATGATTTGAAGAATAATAAATCGTAAAAATTTAAATTATAAATCGCAAAAATGGTATACAGATGTTTGGGGGTCGTCGGTGACCCCCAGCATGAAAAATGCATTAAGCACGATTATATATAACATTATGTTCTGCCGATAATATTTCATCATAATATATATTGCATGATAAAAATTTTAAGTTGGCGTCATGAGCAAATCACATAAAACGCACGCGGCAGGGAACGTGTTAGTTTTTACATTTTAAAGTATTCGTATTCTACATTTATAGGATTTAATGAAGATCATTTGAACTTCAATTTTTTAGTCTTTGTGAAAAGTTGGTTCTAAATTTCTTTATATATATATATATATATACATATAAGAACTCCTACACTCCTAGAAAAAAGTAATTTATATATTTATTTATCCCACATTTTCATTTTGAAATATTTTCGTACATGCTTTTCAATATTTTAAAAGTTGATTTTTTGTTGAACTGAAATATGTAATATGGAAAAATTCTATCAAAAAACATAATTCAACTCAGAATTGAAACAGGAGATAAATAGAGATAATAATAATGTGGGGTATTTGATCCTCTTCTCCTAATAGGCATTTGAAACATGTTAGCGTGTTTTTCCATTCAGCTGAAATGACGCTCACCAGCGGCCAAGCGGTAAAGTCGCTGAACACTGGTAGTTCGGTCCGAGGTTCGAATCCCGCGAATGGGCTGGCTGCATGGTCGTTTTCCCCATGTGTAATGTGTATACAAGCCAGTTCCCTTAGAAAATCCTCCACAAAGGCACCCCTCCCCCTAGGCAGATAGCCCTCGTGTGCTTTGCCATAATTAAATACCTGCCATTCAGCTGAAACAGTAAACACATAGAAAAATTCCCACAGAAACAAAACAGGCAAAAAAATGGGTTGGCAGCAGGAAACTGATTAGTCTAAAACAGGGCTTCTTAAACTTTTTTTCAGTCGTGATCCTTTTTTATCATAGATTTTTCCAAGATCCCAACATCTTTACAGTCAAAAGTCGTTAATCCGTACTCGTCGGGACTTCGGTGATACCGGATTATAGATCATCAGTTTAAATCTCGTAAGATGGCATGCAGAAATTCTAAAATTAAAAATATTAAACCGTAATTTATGAAATAAAGAACAATTATGATATAAAGGGTATCAAAATTTACAAAAACAAAAGCTTAATATTTATTTGTTTACTTTATTAAACATTTCTTTCAATGTAAGTTGTTTAAGTGTCTTCGTTTTATGTGATAATACTTTCTCTTTAATTCTATAAACAGACATAATTTCTTGTTCAGTTACAAAGTTCCGCTGTTCAAGTCCTGTAATTGCTGTGCCGAGAATACCGACTAACTTGTCAATCGAAATTTTTTCGTTTTCACTAACCTCTCTGTCACCTTCTTCATATCTTTATCCATTTTTTGCACCAATTCCACTTTTTGTTTGATAGACATCGAAACATACTTTCGTTTTGTAGATCCTTTGGGAGCTCCAGCATCGGAAATTCTATTTGACATAATCGAAAGTTCAAGTTTACTTTTATAAAATTGCTCTTGCAGTCTGCAAAAAATAATAAGCCGATCCAATTCGAAGATTAAGGAACAACGCAATCATCAACATTAACTGAAATAGATAATTAGATAATTTTAGCTTATACCGTCCGTTATACATAAAACGCGCACGCAAAAACGTATTCTGCACTTGCGCACACGCATATGTGCAGTCGTAAAGGTCTTACGCGCATGCGTAAATGCCTATGCGCATGTGTCAACGAGGCGCATGCGCAGAAAGTTTTTAGCTTTGAGGTCCGGATTATGGGTGTCCGAATTAATGACTTTTGACTGTATGAAAATTTTGTGGGACCACATTGCGAAAATCAGACACGCACGAGTGAAGCTATCAATTTTTTTCACTTGTACTGTAAGATAATATTGCAGTTTTAGGTCATTATCTTTAATTTCTCATTTTAAGACATAGAACAATGTGAAAGTTTTAAGTAACAGATGAAATGACAGCATCACGTACAAAGCAAGTAAAATGAACATTTATATTATAAAAAGAATGCGTTGAAATATTTTTGTTTTTCTCTTTGTCTGTATTGTCTTATCTTTATCTATTTTCAGATAAATTGTGTAAAAATATTTGGTAATTGTAAAATTATTATATTAAGTTTAAGAAATACCAAAACTACTAAAATTTTTTTGCGACCCCTGCTGTAGATAGGGGTTGCTATCTACAGTTTAAGAAAGTCGTCTAAAATAACGTTACAATATTTGATTTTGCTAAAACATTGGATAACTGAGGCCACAGCCAGTGCAGTTATGGCAGGTGTACAAAATTTTGGAATTTACAAAAATATCAAGTAGCAAAATTTTTGGAATTTAGGAGTGGAAAATTTTTTAGAATTTAGGACCCAAAGAGATTGCATAGCACAACAAAATGTACCTGCTGAAGCTAGGACTCCAGTCCATGGTTATATTCTTGTAAGGAATGCCTGAATGCGGAGATGCATTTTGAGTCATCATCGCTAGGTCACCAGCCTACACAGCATTGTGGTATATGTCATTCATGTAAATAAGGAATAAAATTGATTGCACTTTAGTTAAATAACCTAACTTATTCTTTGTAAGTATTATGCGAGAGTACTGTAATTGTTGAATAAGAATAAAACACTTGCTTTCTGTTCATCTCAAATGGCATAGATTTTCTAGCAGTTATTCCAGCAGAAGTTTGAAGGAATGGATCATTCTGTATTTAGTTAGATAATCAAAATACACAAGATATAAACATAACATATTAAACCATAATTCACTTTTTACATTGGACAGCCATTGTTTATCAATTTTCACATAGGTCGTACTTTCCCGTATTTTTGAAAATACTCCATTGCATGCTGTTCTGTTGAAGACAAGCCCGAAACTTTTTTTTTTTCAAAATGTAATTGATAACTTGTATTGTTTTTTTACAAAATTTAAACCTGGGTGTCATGAACAAATTTGTGGGGGGGGGGTCACCAAATTCAAAGAAATTTATTTGACAATAAAAGGTATACATAATTTGAAGAAAATTTTGGATGTTTTTTAACATTTCCATACTTTAATTTTGATTTTATTGCTTTCCACTTGATTTGTGTGTTATGCTTGATGATTTCCAAACAGCTCGTATCGAATTTCAAAGCAATTGCATACGCGCAGCTAAGATGTAGTTTTTTTCGACTATCTTAGTAGTGTCTTGCATGTAATTGTAATACGCATCATTTATAAACTATGTTTCTTATTTCTAATCAAATTTGTTGTCATGTAAGCACATAATATTTCCTAAGTATTGGAAAATTCAGTAGTGTCTCGAAGGATAATAAAAACAATTTTGTTTTAGTTGCAGTTCTGTTCATGACGGCCCAAAATAGATACCCAATGTTCACAAGAGAAACGGGATGGATGGACCAATATCAAATAAACTTTAATGAGAAACTTTAAGAGAAAAACTATTAAAGAAAATGCAAACAATAATGAATTCATTGGCTCTCTTTCTACATCTAAAAAAAAATTGAGTAAATATCAAGAAGAGTTTATTTTATACTGTTTTACATGTTGTATTATTAATGGAAAATAAATATCCATTGTGTGTTAAATGCAGTGAAAACTTGGCACATGGAAAGCATGAAACCTGCGAAATTAAAAACACATTTAGAAACGGTACTTTTCCGTTTTGCCGGCGCAAACCATAAAGTCGCCAACAATGGTACAACTGATGCTAAACCTTTTACGCCTATCTTCGCTGGCAACCTTTTACGCCTCATTTACAAAACAAGTCACAGCCATTTCTTATCAGATTGATTGTACTGGCATAAAATTACATAGAATTTTACAAGATAGTTAAATTTTATGCTCTAAGACTTTCTGAGTAAACTATTCGTACAAATTGAAATAATTCTTACATTTAAACTTGCATTCCAAATTAAGATTTAACTTGTCATTAATGTAGATAATTACTGAGAGAATTAGATTTTTGTAGCATAGTTTACATGAGATGAGATCAGGTGGGGTCACGTGATACAAACCGATAAATCAGGATGTTGAGCCATGAAACAGTAAATTCTTAATGTCTTTTTACAAATTTATTGCCTTTATTTATTTGCTTTTTACAAAATTTTAAAAGATATTAAAATGTTTATGCCTTCAAAATAAAAAATTCTTAGAACTAACGTTTGTTAACATTTTTTATGTGTATATTGTATGTTGTTGGCAACAAAGTCTGCTTGGCGAGATTTGCACCAGTGAAACAGAAAAGTACCTCAGAAACTAAACATAAAGATTAAGTAAATAAATCTGAAGAATTTTTTTAAGGAATGAGCTAAGAGCATGAAAAATTAAAATGTATTTTTCAAAAAATATACAACAGTTCCTGAGAAGGATTTACAGGCATCTTAAAAGTTTCATATTTAATTGCAAAAAATTTAAAAACCTCATACAATTGGAGAATCGCTCATTCTTCCTTCAGTAATTAAAATGACATCATTTATGCATACAGAAAAATATATTAATGATTTTAAAACAATAGCATTAAAAAAAGATACCGTTTCTCACCAAATTTCTGTCATATCAGACACCATAGAATACAAAATCCAGTCTTTACTATAAAACTTGATGACACTACCGACATTATAAAAATATCTCAATTCATCGTTTATCTGAGATACGATTTTGAAGATGACGCAGTAGAGTATTTTTTATGTTGTAATATTTCGGAAGGAAAAGCAACTGGAGAGAAAATATTTGAAATTATTAACAGACATTTTGAAACGAATAATCTTACCTAAAGACACTGTGTCGCAGTTTGTACTAATGATGCTGCAACAGCTAATTATAAAGGACTAACAGGATTAATAATGAAAATTGCTCCCCATATTATATTCCACCACTGTATGACACATAGAAAAGCTCTTGTTGCAAATTGATAAAAAATTGCACAAGATATTGCAATGTTATTACTGCAATTAATTACATTAAAGGGCAAGATCCTAAACAGTTGTCTCTTTTTAATACCATGTAATGAGATAAGTTCTGTATATGAGACATTATTACCAAAGTAAGTTGGTTTTCACACAGAAAAATACTGAGACATATTTTTGACTTGAGAAATATAGTTTACATATTTTTGGAAGAAAAGAAACATACGTCAGCAAGTTCATTCATTAATAATGATTAATTAGGAAAACTCAGATACATAGTAGACATTTTCTAAAAACCTAAGCATTTTAATACTGAGCACAAATTTTGAAGCTTTTAAAACTAAGCTAATACTTTGGCAAGGAGAATTGAACAAAAACAACAGAAACATGTTTTTCAGAATTTACTAAAGAAAATAATACAGATTTCTTGTTTAAAACAACATATGATAAAACTGACAGACAATTTTTTGAAAAATTCCCAAATAAGGAATTAGGTTGGATCTGTGACCCATTTTGCCTTTGGTATTTTCAATTCCAATGTATTTCTAAATGAAAAAGCACAATTAATTGATATTTTAAGTGACAGAATACTGTGTGTTCAAGTGAAGTCTCTATCTTGCCAAAAATTTTAGTTATCTATTGGAAAGGAATATGCCAATTTAAAATGAATGAAAGTAAATTATTACGTTTCTTACATAAAATTGTACAGTAAACCTTTAGCTTATATTTAAAACTTCTAAAATGCTTATGTTACATTTTTCTGTTATATAAGCATTGAAAGTGGATTTCTCACTGAAATAGAAATAATTTTGCTATTCGAAGATGTCTATGTCTATGTCTTATCACTTAGGCAATCGACCATTAAACGGCCTTTACCAATATATGATGCTTGACTTTTATATGCTTGAAGAATCGAGTAAGTTGTATCCAATAATATGGAAGTACTTGTTCACATGCTGTGCTAGAACTCAGAGATTACTAGCGACGGAGGCTCCTGTGCCGCCGCTCATAGAATAAGTAAACTTTGAACAAATGAGGTGCTCGTGCGACGCCATCTATTAGTAGGGATCTAAAACATTTTTGTTGACTGGAGCTCTGGTTGCGCCAACTCTTGCAGGATGTATTGTAAGGCATTTTTAAAATTTCATAAAAGTTATTCTTCTGATAAGCAATAACTGGCAAGTAAAATGATCAAAAACACAATTTGCAGTACATTGAAATGTTTCACAAGAGTAAAAACTATTTACACATAAAGTCTACCTGCTTTGGCAGGAACAAAGTCCATAGCGCTTTGTAATTTGATAAGTAAATCTATAAGTAAAGAAAATGAAGTAAAATCTTGGCTAAATAAAAAGAAAACAAAAATATATACACTACCACCGACTATTATGGTGAATAGTGCGGGAAATGTTGGGATCCCAACATCAACAAGGAAATGTTGGGTTTTCATCCGCAGAGAACCCGTTGGCGCTTCGGGAAAGAACCTGTTGGCGCCGTTGCATTTTTACTCGCCAAGCTCGCAGTTCATCGACGATGATCCGAGCCGTAAACGTGATATTTTGTAAACGTGAATTTTAGTGCATGTAAATTCAAGTTAGCAGATAAAACAATATATTAAGCATATTGTAGTAAAAATTCACAGATAATAAGCATGTAGATGTAAAACTAACCGGTTAAACGTGATATACGAAAATTGTATTAAATTCAAGTTAGCACAGAAAAGAATATGTTAAGCATATGAGCATTTATAACGGAAATAAAAATTCATTTAAAAATATAAATTAGTATTAATATACTGAAATTAACCGGTTAAACGCGATATACGAAAAAAAATTTGTCTTAAATTCCAGTTAACACAGAAAACAATATATTCTTTACTCCAGCAGTAGTTTGCTAATTTTGATTACCATGGTAATGCATCAAACTATTCTGTCATCCTAGATAATCAATAATAATTTTTTATTTCAATTTAATCATCTATTTATGTCACACCTGCCATCCTCTGAAAGGTTATTGTTAGAAAAGCATTAATATATTATCTTGTTCAAATTTTACGCCATAAAAATTTATTTATTCTCAGAATTTTAGATGACAATTACCAATAATAAAAATAAAAGGGTGTGTTACAAATTAGCATTCACCCCTCCTTTCATCCCGAACCGAGAACCGGCATCTATCTACAAAAATATTTCTATTTATTCAATGTTAAAAATTTCAGAAAAAATAATAATAAATAAGAGAAGAATAATATAAATCTGCAAATGCGAACAAAGACAGTGATAATTCAACAAAATAAACGCAAGAGGAGTGTTTGCATACTTCGAACAACCAGGTTACCAGGTTTGAACTATTATCGCCATTACATTTACCGGGTTCTTTGCGGAAGTGCTTCCGAAATGTTTTTGAAACATTTTGAATTCGTTGTTATATTGATCTATGAAGCAGTAGATTAGTGAGTTTTTATTACATTACTGACAAGTATAGTTTTTTAAGAATCAAAAAATTTCCAGCGGAGATAAGTATTTGTCAAATATGAATGTGTTTTCAAATAATAAGTGATAAAAAAGAAAAATCAGTTAGAACATTCACATTTCTAACAAAGTAATTTGCTTTGCTTTAATCTTTATAATACAATACATTTTACAATGATAAGGCAAAATACAATGTGGAATGGTTATGAGAAGATTACGATAGTGCCTAGAGTATTCAGCATTTCGTATAATCCTATACCAAGATAATAATAATATTAAAATAAATTTTATCTGAATGAAGTTTTCTTATTACAGAAACAGTAAAATTATGCAATTGCATAAACGAATGCACTTTCAGACAATATATTTAATACTGTTTACAAGTTGAAGCCCAAGTTCTGTTTACGCCCTTCAGCGCATGCTCAAGAATTACCATCCAGGCGAAACTAGTCGATTTGTCCATGACGTCAAAAATTCGAAAAGTGGGGTAGGGTTTGGAAATACGCGGCGTGATCAGCAGCGCTTAGCGGCACGTTGTGTTCGATGAGGAATGCAGTAAACAAACACTTGGCCAAAATGACATCGACATCTTAATACGAAAAAAATCATCCACTTTCTTTGACGTTGTCGAAGCCGAAGCATTAACTTCATGCTTTTTAGACTTAACATGCTTCCCAATGTTGCTTCTTCCACCGTGACTTATTATAAAGTCACACACACACACACATTGCAAAATGCATAGTTATTTCCTTTGAAGGATTCTTTAATTGTTGGAAATTCGGCTTTGTAGGCAGGCCGAAAATATTGAGAATACGGTTTTTTTGAACTCATTTCGTAACAACAACGTATTAAGAAAATTCGTAGCACGTGCAAACAATAAAAAACAGAATGCGACAATCCACGCTCGCTGAGTCCGAGCTGAGTAATTCCCTTGCTGCTGAAGTGAACGCGAAAAAATAATCTAGCACCCACAAAGAAAAGAGTGGGAGAAACAAGTTCAGCGCATTGAATTGGCTGGTTAAGCGGCGAGTTGGGAGAAACCGCAGGTTACTGGATTTGGAGTAGTAGGTAGTTGGCGGTAAAACACGATGCAATTGGCGAAAATTGCTGAATTGGCGAAAAATCCTAAAATTTCGACAAAAATCACTAAAAACACTTGAAAAAGGAAAAAAATCGTAAAAAATGGATTACGATCGTAAAATCGTAGACAAGCGCATTTTCGTAAAAATTACGAAAAATTCGTAAGGTATTGGCAAGTATGCTTTTATCAATAAATAAAATTTGTTTAAATCTGTTTCACATAGTAACCATCCAAGTGTGCCCAACATATAGGTACTTGTGGAAAAACTGGAATAAAAGACTTCAAGATTTGTATAAATTGTGAAATTTTACCAAATTTCTCATATGTATTTTTATGAGGAAGCTTGTCGCCTCCTCATATTTTACGAGGGCCATCCAGGAAGTAGATTACGTTTCCGTCTGTGTCCACTAGGGGCGGGGCTAGCGCGGCCATCTTGGGGTCAGAGCGTTGCGCAGCTCAGTCTGCATCTAGCCGTGCTAGTGAGAGGTTCGTGCTGTGCTCCGTTCAGATACTGTGACGGTTTGAAATGTCTGCGTTAATTGAAAATCCCGCGAGCTGCGAGGTGCGCTCAGTAATAAGGTTTCTGACTGCAAAAAACTGTAAACCGATAGAAATCTATCGGCAGCTTCGTGAAGTGTATGGGGACAACATTATCACTGAAGGTGGAGTGCGTCAGTGGGTCATAAGATTTCAAAATGGCCGAACCAATGTTCACGACGAAGATCGAAGTGGGAGACCCAGCATAGTGACCGCCGAACTTCTCGAAAAAGTCGATGCTAAAGTCCGTGAAAATCGAAATTTCACAATAACGGAACTTTCTTTGAGTTTTCCACAAATTTCGCGAAGTTTGTTGCACGAAATCATCAGCGAAAAGCTTGGTTACCACAAGTTTTGTGCAAGATGGATTCCAAAAATCTTGACAGAGGACCACAAAAATCAGCGAATGGCTGCAGCGTTGAACTTTTTGGACGCTTACCATAAGGATGGTGACTCTTTACTCGATCGCATCGTTACTGGTGACGAAACATGGGTGAAACATGTGAACTGTGAAACGAAATTGCAATCAATGCAGTGGGGGCACACAACTTCTCCCCAAAAACCCAAGAAATGCATGCAAACAATGTCGGCAAGGAAGATGATGGCGACTGTTTTTTGGGACAGAAAAGGTGTAATTTTGGTGGACTTCCTGGAAAGAGGCACTACAATAAACTCTCAAAGGTATTGCCAAACTCTCCAAAAACTCAGAAGAGCAATTCAAAACAAGCACAGAGGAATGTTGAGCTCTAAGATCTTGTTGATTCACGACAACGCCCGGCCCCACACGGCAAATGTCACTCGTAAAGTTCTTGAATCTTTTAAGTGGGAGTTGTTTCCTCATCCGCCGTACAGTCCCGACCTGGCACCGAGCGACTTCCACCTATTCCCAGCAATGAAGAAGTGGCTGGCTATGCAGCGTTTTGATGACGATGCACAGCTGCAAGAAGAGGTAACGAAGTGGTTGAAGGCGCAGGCGGCCGAATTTTTCGACGAAGGAATTTCCAAGCTCGTACATCACTACGATAAATGCCTTAATTTGTATGGTGACTATGTAGAAAAGTAGTATTTGAGTGTGGCTTTCATCTGTATATAATAAAATTTTTTTCCTATACTTTGTTTATTTCTTTATTCCAAAACGTAATCTACTTTCTGGATAGCCCTCGTATATATATTTATGCCAAAGGGCATGTTGCTTTTTATGCCTTCAAAGTGACATGGATGGCGACCATCTCAAGAACTGCCCCCATTGTTTTAAAGTTTTTAATTTGATGACAACTCTTTTGATGCTAGTTTTAATTCTTATTTTCATTCTTCTTCATTTTCCTAGGCTGCTCGTTGCTTAATGGCAGAAGTGCTGTGAACGGGCGTAGGATTAAAAAATTATGAGCCCCCTTCCAGAAAGTCTATTTACCTCTTTTGTGGTAGTCCTGAAACTCCCAGCCATGGCATGATCACAGTAGTTTTGAACAACAAAAGATCCATAGCTTAAATACTAGTATGCTGCTCTAAATATGTGAAAGAACTCTACTGAAGGCTTCATCAGGTCTAATTTTCACATTATCTGTTTTATTACATTAATATTATTTATCCCATTACTTGGTTTCTGAATTCATCCATTCAAAAACATCTTCTTCGGTGATCTTTTTATTTTTTGTAACCATGTCTATAATTTATTCTTAATGTCCACTGATGGGGTTCCTTTTGCCTTTAAATGTAAACTATATTCTTTTTAATGTAATGTACAATACAAATTCTGTTAAATGATTCATCACTCATAAGAAAGGCTGAAAGATCAGGCACTGTTAGTGGGGTACATGGCACCCTTTCTTTCTGCTGACAAGTTTCGGTTATTTCTTTTGAACTGCTAGGTGTGACTGCTCTGTCACCAGTACAGGACCAAATCTATAATTCTACCCAGCATCAACAGCTGCCACCAGACAGATAAGATAATCTAAAGAAGCAGCTTGAAACGTCTGCACATCTTAAGTAATCATCTTGAATATCCAACCGATCAAGATCCAATAAAATCTTGATCGAAATAGCCTAAACAAAAGCAATCTTCTGGCTGTTGCTTCAGATTACGTGTATTGCTCATTAACAGCCCAAATTTCTACACGAACCTACAAAACATTTGTGCCTGCATCAAAATAAAATTGTAAAATGCAGTGCAGTTTTGAGGAAAGTTCCCTTATCTTCCATTCACTATACCTTACACCTAAGTAGAATAATTCTAATACTTTTTGCTTACTTACCAGCTTCAAATGCCAGCTGTCAAATGACAATCAGCCTGGCCTGCTTTGGCTCACAGATCCTGAGATTTGGGACATTAATGATATATTATGAGCAAAAGGCTCAATGTTCTACACAATATTTGAAAATTATATATCACTCCTGCCAATTATTCTTTTCACAATACCGCACCACTTTTGCAATGGATAAAAAGTTCTTTAGGCACAAAGTGTATTTTACTTTTAATTTGAAACTGCTTTTATTTAATAAATGAATATTTGACTGGCAATTTGTCTCTCAATTTATTCTCTCTTCAGTTCAATCATTCTGATAGGCAAAGTCATGCTGTTGCAATAAACCATTCAAAGTCCATGCCAGATGTAATCCTGCAATTGTCATCACAATAAAATTCAGTCTTGCATTTACAATTGCACAAGTGAGCTAAGTCAAAATATACAGAAGTAGTAATATCAGGCATGTTGGCAAAAAAAGCTGAACAACGCGCGGACACAAAATTACACAAAAAAACAAAGTGTGCATGCACCACCTAAAAAACAAATTTTAATAAAATATCAACCTTTTGATATAAAAAGTATTAAACATATACATATAATTAAACTAAAATAATACTTGTACTTACTATTTTGCTATTAATTTTATCTTCCACTTGTTAAAAAAAACCCAGTAAATCACCAAGAGATTGTAATGAATTAACCTACTTTAAGATGCTCTTTATGTAACTTAATTTAACAGTTGATACATGAATACTGTACACAACATTACAACACACTAATATACATATTTATGTTATATATTACTGCCCATTTCCAGGCAATGACAAGTTTTAAAGATAATATATATATATATATATAACTGTTATTATAGCTTTCAATTATCTTCACTTTTAGTTCAATAAACAGTACTTTATATAACACCAGAAAAAGTAGTCATGTGACATAATATAGTTACAAAATAACATAACATATAGTTAAAGGAGGAATTTAAAAAATAACTATTTTGTCTGTCTCACTCGATCCTGATTAAAAATTTTTAGGCAAAAAGTTTTTTCTTTTTTGCTACTTTTGCAGCCAACTTTTCTAATTTCCGTTTGCGAGCTAGTCTCAATTTCTTTTCAGAAACTTAACAGTTTTGTAACTTAATTTAACAGTTGATACATGAATACTGTACACAACATTACAACACACTAATATACATATTTATGTTATATATTACTGCCCATTTCCAGGCAATGACAAGTTTTAAAGATAATATATATATATATATAACTGTTACTATAGCTTTCAATTATCTTCACTTTTAGTTCAATAAACAGTACTTTATATAACACCAGAAAAAGTAGTCATGTGACATAATATAGTTACAAAATAACATAACATATAGTTAAAGGAGGAATTTAAAAAATAACTATTTTGTCTGTCTCACTCGATCCTGATTAAAAATTTTTAGGCAAAAAGTTTTTTCTTTTTTGCTACTTTTGCAGCCAACTTTTCTAATTTCCGTTTGCGAGCTAGTCTCAATTTCTTTTCAGCAGCTTTTGATACATTGATACTTTTTTATTTTCTGCAATATTTAATTGCCTTTTTTTTTAGATTCTCGCTCCTCCTTTTTTATCTCTAGCTCTTCTTTGTACAATTTATGAGCATTCCTTAAATTTTTACACAGTTTTGTGTACTGGAGAATGATAGTGGTTATCCGTATGTCCGACAGATGGCACCAGCATGGATCGCTGAAATTACTGAAGTCATCTGTCATCTCTTGTTTGACGGTTGCTTGCTCTTCTTTGATTCGATATTTGTACGCATCTAGTTCCGCCTTTCCACATAAGCCCCACCTACTTCGCCTTGATGTAAAACAACGTATTTCGCGATCTCTGGCATGATGGAAAGTTTTTTACAAAGAAAAGAGGGAGAGAGCGTGTCCTCCGTTTACCCCCCCCCCCCCCCCCCCGCACACACATTTGCCGGTCGCGATTTCTCAACGGTTCTACCTCGATCTCAGAAACAGCCCGGCTGACGTTCAAAAAAGCGGAATTCCGTGAAAACGCGGAAAACTTTCATGCCTGTAATATTTTGTAGCAAAAATAATAATCAAATGCCCAACTGAAATTATTTTCACATTTGAAATATGAAACCACAACAGTATTTTCATTACGTTAAATCATTATTATGTTTCTATTTTTTTTAATGAAATGACAGAGAGTAGAGGGAAATAAATCATTCAGAGAACCAGGATCAAATTATATTCAGCATGACACAGCAATGCTGCTAAATTGGGTAAAAGATAACATATTTTTAACATTTTTATACTTAATTTACTTTTTCTCTTATTGGTATAAACTTGTTCAGCATAATTTTGAAATGCCAATCCTTGGACATAACGGTCCTGAACAGTTTTTTCATGAACGTATATTAAAAGATGACTTCATTGCAATGATTATTTCAATTTGAAGATATAAATAACTTTCAAAAGAATTATGTTACTTTTTAAAACTGAAGTTTAATGAGATTTCTAAAAAATTAATACTTTTAATACATCCGTTTACAAAAATCAGTATAAACAGCTTGAAATTTTTAAACCATTTGGAATGATCATCAGCACAGACTTGAGCAAATCAACATAATGATTACCATAATCTGACTGCATGGATTTAATGGCAATTTGACTGAATATATCAATAGGCAATTTCGGACATTACATCACAACATATATAACCAAGTGGCTTAAGCATACTGACATAGTACTAAAGCAGTCTAGCCTATGTAAAAAAAACTGGGTATTAATTTCCGCAGTTTAAAGGATTAATATTACACTTCCTTACCATACTAAGTTTTCCAATAATGCCTAATATTCTTGCGACAAGGACTAGAGTTCCTGATTGTAATTCTGCAGCCATTTTCATCTTCTGTACATGTTCAGTAAAAGACTGGGGACGAACAGCTGCCATATCCAAAAATATTTGAAGAGCTGAGGCTGCTGTGCTTGGTATTGTTAAACATTCACTCAAATGAGGTAAGTTGCTCTCCAGTAACTAAAATAAATGCACAAGATTTATAATACCACATGCGAAGTGCAGTAACATATCAACAGTGAAAGGTGCTATGCAAGCAAACTATAAGTTTCAGCATTATTATAAAATATTGCATTACTTAATATATAATACAACAAAATTTTTATTACCCAAACGAATGGGAAGAGAACTATATTCAGTATAAAAATTAGCACAAAAGCCGCTAAAAGCACAAATAAATATAAAAGGCAATATCAAGGAAGACAGTGGTATAAGTGGACAGTGGTATTAAGGAAGATATTGGTATATATCAGGGATGGCCAACCTGCGGCTGGCGAGCCACATGCAGCTCTTTAAAGGATTATTTGTGGCTCTCGATAAATGTACCCGACTTCCCTTTTCACTTTTGTGTTATTATATTTTTAAAAATTATTATCGTTCCGTATGTGTTTCAAAACGTCTTTTAAATTACTGACTACAAATATGAAAGATTAAGTGCAACGTTGTAACAAATTTCATTTCCGTCCAAGTTCAGAATGATATAACTCATCGAAAACTGAGCGAAAGATCATAAACAGTGGCATAACAGTTCCGTTCGTCAGATTTTCTTCCCCTTCGACTGCCTCGTGAATTATGAGACGTGACTTTATTCGTAGTATGTAACAGGTGTTGTTATTGTTTAAATAACACAAAATTTTGTATTTTTTTAATTTCTTCATTTATTTCCAGCTCTTTTAAAATATGACGATACAGAATGAAAATAAAAAAAGAAAATACAAGCAAGAATACAGAAGTTTTAATAAGGATTGGGAGGAGAATTTCTTTTTTATTGACAATAATGGAAATGTGTTATTTATAATTCTATGGTCAAAAATTATAAAGCTAGCAATTTACGTCGACATAATGAAACCAATGAGCCTCAGTTTTTTTAATCAGTATCCACCAAATTCCAAATTAAGATCAGATAAACTTGCTTCTTTAAAATCAAATTTAAATACACATCAGTCAGTTTTGATTACCTTTAGCAATCAAGCTAATACAGTGTCTGAAACTAATTCTATTATTGCCTGGAATAATGCTCGTGCAAAAGGCCCGTATGAAGAGGGAGAGTTTATTAAAAAAAACTTGAAAGATGTACTTAAAGTTTTAGATCCAAATAATGCAGCATTGCACAAAGTTATTTCGCAAATTCCCATCTCGAGACACACAACCGAACGACGCATAACTGCAATTAATACATCTCTTGAATATAATTTAAAAAATGATTTGAAGAACTGTATTGCATTCAGCTTAGCCCTTGATGAATCTACAAATATCACAGATCTTCTGCAACTGGCAGTTTTCATACGTGTTTCACCTGACTTCGTTGTTAAAGAAGAATTATTAGATTTAGTTGCACTTCAAGAGTCAACCCGCGGTGTCGATATTAAAAATGCATTAGATTCCATAATGAAAACTTTGACGTGTCTCATTTGCAAACTCTGACTTTACAATTGCAGGAGAAAGATAAGATAATACCTGACCTCTCACAATGTCTATTTAGTTTTCGAACTAAATTATAACTTTTTCAAAAGGACATTAAAAATAAAACATTTTGCCATTTTCCTCGAATTAAAAAAAAAAAAATTTCCAATATTAAACAAGAAAAACTCAACGAATATATAAAAAAGCTAGAAGGAATATTGACGTAATTCCAAAATAAATTTCAAGACTTGAAACATTTTAAATAGTCTCTTGATTTTTTCCTGAAGCCATTTGAAATTAACATAATTCAACGTGAGTTTTCCATTTCCTATATAATTATGACCCAAAAAGCATCAGGAGAATTAGAATTAATAGAGATGCAAGAAGATCAAGCTCTACAATAAAAATACAAGGTCGATGCCGATTACTGAATTTTGGAAATTTGTACCAGAATTGAAGTATCCCAAATTCAAAAAGGCTGCTTGTTGAATTATTTCAATATTCGGAACAACGTACTTATGAGAATCATTTTATTCCACTTTAAAATTTGTGAAATCCAAACCCTGATCAGTATTAGCTAACCAACATCTCAAAGAATTACTGAGAAGTGCTGTCACCAATTATTCACTAAATTTTAAAGAATTATCAAAAGACGTAAAATAAATGTGTTCAATTTTTAATATTTAAATTCAATACACATACTTTATACTTTTATTTATATGTTTTCAATAAATATAAATTCTGTAAAAAAATTTTAATATGTTTTTTGCATGCCTTTTAAATACGTTTTTAATTGCCGCTCGCGAAAAATTTCAAATTTTGAAAAATAGCTTGGACTATCAAGGAGCTTGGCCACCCTTGGTATATATATTCATGTTTGTAGAAATTTTAACACCATGAAAGAATGATGAGATTAAAAGGAATTCATGCCACATATTATTACTGGTAATACAAATAAACAAAATTTCAAACCAGTACAAGTACAATAATAGCATAAAATTAGCATTTCATAAAACCACTATCAGGTAAAAAAGAACTATACAAAATGGCATTGAATCAAAGAACTTTGGATATGTTTCTCTTGCACTGCCTGCCATGCAGCTTTGACCCAAGCCCACAGTCCATTGATAATGAATGCTGAAAGTAAGTGATGGTCCATTTTCAAGTGATCTTATTCCATACATATACAAACAGCAACATTTCTAGTGTGCCAGCAGACCAGAAAACATGTGATATCCATTTTGCTATTAAATGACACTAAATGATACATGTTAGTGAAAATTACTCAAAGATAAACCATTTAAACCCCACTGGCGAATTGAAAACATCATTAACCCTGGCATACGAATGGAAATTGTTTACAGTTTGTGAATCCATATTAACACTCTTCCTCATTAGTACAAGCAATTTAATTTTATTGGAGGTGCATATATATAAACATACAAAGTTAAGACTATTTAAAGTCTTAAATTAATCATGGATGGATTAATGCCATCAAATAATAAACTTTTTGAAAGTAATACAAGTAAAAATTCAAAACAATGGGAGAAAATATTCCAGATTTATATAATAGCATTAGGTAGAAATACAAAATCCACAGAAACAACGGCAGTTATTTTACTGCAGACTAATGGCAAAGAAACACCACAGCAGTTTAAATACTTTTGATTTAAATAAAGATTTAAAAAGTACTGTTAAGGTAACTGAAGAACATGAAAATTATTGCATACCTAAAGCTGAAAACATTATCTGAAGAAAATAAAAAAGAAGAATTAAGCAGAGTAAAATATCACACACAGAATTAAAAATTCAGTTATAAAAATTAAAAATTCAGTTAATAAAAATCTAAGCTTCATAAAATCCACAAATGCTATAACTGTCCTATGTATAAGATTTATCTACTTTCTAAAAAGGAAAAATACTTAGTTAAATGAGCACAGATAAAAATAATAGCACTGTAAAGGACAACTGAGAACATCAGTCACATAATAATGAACACATCTACAGAAGATAAGAATTGATTAACAAAAAGAAGACAAGAAAGATTTTAAAAAATTTTTTATTAAAAATTAATTATAAAATTTAAATATTGACATGTTATAAGTTAGATACTGGTGCCTAATGTATCGGCACTGCCAAATTTTGAACAAGTAAATTTAAGAAGGAAATGTTTGACTTAACAAAAAATAAATTTACATAATTATAATAATTCCAAAACAGTTAGAAAATGTCCTTTTTTTTGTGAGACATCTAAAGGTAATACAGTTTCTAGCAGTAGCATATCACAAAAATGTTTCATCAATTTTAAATTTGTTTACATAACAAAAATCTGGTGCACAGGATAGGTACAGTAAACCCGAAGTCTAGTAAAAAGTTACCAGAATCTTTAAATGATTATTAGGCATTGTTTAAGGTTATTGGGCGTTTAAATGGTTATATTACCATATTAAATCAAAACCAGAAGGTAGGAACCAGTTTGTAAAACAGAGCTTTAAAGAAAATTCTGCTTAGTTTATTAACCCCATAAAAAAAAAATTAAAAAAATTAAAAAAAAAAAAAAAAAGAATTGTGAAGAATGGGAAAAGATGGTATATGAAGAAAGTTTATACACCAACAGAGTTTCTGAATTATTTAGCTCAAGCAAGAAAAAAAGGATAGTTTAAACCTTATGATCTTAGCCAAAACACAATGAAAGAACATTGTGACATACCAGTTTTGAGAAAATTTCATCTCAAAGGTCAAATGTTAAGTGTTTTTTACATATAAATGAAGCCTTTTGACTCCAGAAATTCCCAGATGTATATGTGATTTATTTGAGGAAAAAGTCAGAAAAGAACAGGATTTAAGATATCAAGAAGGTACTGGAAAGAGCGCAGAAAAGGAAAGGATTTAAGATTAAAAAGGTACTGGATGGTTGGTTGGAGTTTTTTGACACAAAAACCTATCGTGGTTATACTGAGCCAAACAAATGCTGTGTATTTTCAAAATTTAAAATAAGAAAGACCAATATATCATTCAGTAAATATTCACAAGTAGAAATTTAACACAGTTGCATATAGGTATAAAATAACAATAAAAGTAAAACAACAAAACTGCATCAAAATCAGACACACAAAATTCTTTTACAAAACTAGGCTATAAAACACCATGAAATACAAATAGAAAAACTCAGTCTATTTGTATTTGTACTTGTCTCTACAGTCACGGGATAAATTTTACTTATCTTCAAACCATGATGTTATTCATTTTGAAAATATCATTATAACTAGAATCTAGTTAGACTTTCCAAAACACAAATTAAATTCAGACAGTCAAAGGAAGTGGTAAAGTCAGGGCACTCTAATAAAGTGGTAAAGCTTTATAGTCTTTAAAAAGTTAAAAATGTTAGAATGCAGCTTTTCATCAACTAAATCTCTTGCTGAAATCTTACAATTATTAAAATATAAATTTCAAAAGCAATTAAAAACTGAACAATCAATTAAAATGTGTTAAAGGTTAAAACAGTATTACATTCAGCACATACTAGTTCAGGTTCGTCTAACAAGTACCTGTGTGTCAGACATGAATGGCCAATTCTTAGTCGAGTCAGAAGAAACTGCTCCTTTTGGTTTAAGACGCATTATGTTCTATTTTAGGTTTTACACTTCTTAATTTATTTGTCAACTGCACATCCCAGAGTCTCTTCCATGTCATCAGAATTTTTCTCGCGATCAGTGTGATAGTATCTGAATAGGGGTTAGGTCAGCTGGATGATCCACAGGCATATTTAGTTGCGATGTCTGCCAGAAAATTCCTTTTTATACAGACATGACTTGGTCTCCAAGAATAAAGAATTTGGTAACCTTTGGTCTTGAAGTTTCAGCAGTTCCATGATTACCCGATTTGTATTATTCGTATATAATTTGAGAGCTTTTAGCACATTTAGTGAGTTCGTGTAAGTAATAAAATTTTTCCTGTGTTGTTTATTAATATGAAGGATAGAGCTAAAAGTAGAGCAATGATCTTCACGGCAAAGATGGTGCAAGTGAGATGAAGTTTCCCTCAAACAACAGTATTCTCATACGTGAAGGCCGAGCCGACGTGATCCTAGGACTTTCCTGGGTATATACTGCAACATAGTCATTAAAAACCTGTCTATGTTCATAGAAAATCTGCTCTGATCCTGGTAGCCGAGCCGACAAGATCCTGGGACTTTCCTGGGTATATACTGCAATATAGTCATTGAAAGCCTGTATATGTTCACAGGAAATCTGCTTGTACATGACATCACTGGTGTTATTTAGCTAAGTTGGAAAATATGTTGAGAAGCTGAATGTCTGCATCTTTTCAAGGAGGTAATTTTAAATACTTTACCACTTAAGACTTTCACTTTTTCCAAGCCATGTTCTTGTATACATTATCGCATGGGTAATCTAAAAACAGGCATACAAGAATGACGAACTTTGTAAAACAGAAAAAAAACAGTTATCAAACACTCTGAGGTTGGCTGGATGACCAGGATGTGACAGAATTTTGAAGTAATATTGAACAGACAATAGCTCACGCCTCAGCTGGATGGGTGGCTCGAAGCACTCCACACACAAACTCTGCAGAGGAGATGTTCTGAAAGCTCCTGAACAAATTCTCAGGGCTTGATTGTGAACTGGATCAAGCTTCTGCAGTACAGAAGGCCGGGATAGACTACTGTTCCATAATCGAGTTAGGAGCAAATAAGAGCTTTGTAAATTCAGAGCATGGAAGTTTAATCTGCACCTGAAGAGGTATTTGATAGTATTTGCAAGATGTTTAATACTTTCAAACATTTTTTCTTTAGGTATTTTATATTATATATAGGTGAATTTCATATCAAATATTACACCTAGAAATTTAACTTCTGTCACTACTGGAACTGGTGAGCCTTCTAGGAAGATTTCTTTTACGGCAGAAATGGACAGTTTCTGATTAGAGAACTTGAATAGGTTTCTATTCAATCACATAACTATCCTGATAATGGCAATCTGCAGATGTCTCTCAATACACTGCATGTCTGCACCTTGCTGTCTCCCAGCTTATCTGAAAGTCGTCAACATATAAAGTAACAGATATGGTTTGAGGAAGTTGCTTCAGATTTGCATTTATTTTAACACTAAAAAGGGTTACACTCAGCACACAGCCTTGTGGCACTCTCTTAGTAAAAGAACTTAGACAGCAGAGAACCCGTTTTTACTTGAAACACCCTGATTTTCATGAAATTGTGAATGAAAACTGGAAGGTTTCAATTACATACCACTATTCTTGTCATATGCTTTTTCCATATATATATATATAAAAAAAAAAAAAAAAAAAAAAAAAAAAAAAAAATGGCATTAAATGGTTGCTCTTGAGAAAGGCATTACTCACTCAAGTAAAGTCTCAAGCAGAAGCACATTATCAGTTGTCAATTGGGCTTTCCAAAATCCACTTTGTCTTAGGGAAAGGTAACCATTTTCTTGAACAAGCTGACCATTTACAATTTTCACCAGAAATCTGCATAGGCAACTAGTGAGAGTGATAGAATGATAGTTTGATGGATTCCTTGGATCTTTTTCCAGGTTTGGCTATGGGGATCACTACAGCATTTTGCAAAGCATTAGGGGGAAAATGCTCCTTCCAATATTATGTTGTACAGAATGAGAAGAGATTTCAATGATTTACTGAATAAAAACTCCAGCATGATATAGCAAATGCCATCATGACCAGAATTCACCTTAGATTTTAGTGACAAAATTCTCTTCATCTCCAGCATAATGAAATCAGTGTTATATGCTTCTGTATTGGAAGAATTACAATTGACGGATGAATGAACAAAACTTAGCGGAGAGGAATGCTGGGGAAAAATTAATACTATTTGACACAGCACTATACGTCTCACCTATGATATTAGCAGTATCTTCTCTGCTGCTATATGTTAAGGCATCCTTTTCCTTTTCCATCCTTCCATTTCATTCTTTGAGACCGGAGACATTTTTAAACTTTTTCCCAAACACACTTGCTTGGTGTGGAAGATGTAATGGATGACACATAAGTGATCCAAGTATCTCTCCCTCTTTGGCACCACATTCTCCAAGCATCTCCTTCTGCCTTTTTAAAGGAGATGAGATTGTTAAGCATGGGGTACCTATAAAAAATTCCCCCCGAGTTTTCTTTGCTGTCTATGAGCAACCTGACAGTCACAGTTTCACCATGGTTTGGGATATTTAGGAAGCTTGTCTGATAATATAGGAATAGTGATGATAAATACAAAGATTTAAAAGTTCAGGAGTGTTAAAGGTCAAAATAACATGTTTAGTATCAATTAACTGATAATCCCTTCTTATTTTAATACGACGTGCACAGCAAACATTCTGCTCAGCAAGTTTGGCAATGAATTCTTCATTCAGCACTGTTAATAGGTCGACTTTTGTTACCGAGTCATAACTGGAATTCAGTTTTGTGTGCAGAAACTGCAACAGCAACCTGTCTCATTTTTGACATTGTAAGAAGGTTCTTCGATTGATTAACAGAAAGAGTTTCTATTAAAGACAGACAGAGTCTGGCATCTCTTAGAACTTGTAATTATTCATGTTTTCTGTTTGCAGTTAAAAAAAAGAGGTCCATCTTACCATTGGACTTACAATTGGCTTTAATCTCTCCCTCAAAGAAATCGGATGCTTTATCGGTAAATGATAATGATAGTACATCAGCTATGAAGATCCCTGGTTTATATTTTATCTCAGACTGGTATGGCTGTAATATTATATGCATTTTTTATAATTTTGCTGGACATTTATTCAATTGTTTCTTAAAACTTTGAATGTTTTCTTTGATTCCAAAGGTTTATGATCCCTTTCAACAGTAAAAAAATTGCCAAAAACATACTGGTGTTATATTTTACAAGCAAATATGACGGTAAAGTTTCCTTTTCATTATTCTGTGTATCTGTTAATGCTTTAGATGCATATGTAATAGGTAAATTATTCTGCAGTAAGACCACTCCTAGTCCTTTTTCAGCTGCATCTACAGGTAATAAATACAAAAAGAATATTTGTGTCATAACAGTATAAAACTAGTTTATTTCTTAAGACTTCTTTCAGCCTTCTAAGAGCTTTTTCATGCATTGTGTTCCAATTCATGTTATTTTCATCCACTGCATTCCCCCTTTTTTTAAATAAATTTCTTAAACATGATTAATTCTGATACATTAAATTTGGATCTAGAAATATACGTTATCTTTTCTAAGAAGGTTTCCAATTCTTTGCCATTTTTTGGTTCTTTTATATCTAGCAAAGCCTTAATTTTGTCTTTATGTGGTTTTAAACCATCTTCATAAAACATATGCCCCTCGTATTTAACTTCATTCAGTTCAGCTTAGCTCTACATTTATTTTGATTAAATTTAGCTGTCTTTTCTGTGCTTTTTCCAGTACCTTCCCCTCTCAGGACAGGTTTTTAAGAGTATGGGTGTGGGAATCCTGAGGTATCCTAACCCTTCAGCAAATCAAATATTCCTGTTGTATTTATTACCTGTAGATGCAGCTGAAGAAGGACTAGGGTTAGTCTTACTGCAGAATAAATTACCTATGACATTGACATTATGCAGAATAATTTACACTGCAGAATAATTTACCTATGACCAGGGGGAGAGAACATCTAAAGCATTAACAGATATACAGAATAATGAAATGGAAACTTTACTGTCATACTTGCTTGTAAAATATAACACCAGTATGTGTTTGGCAATTTTTTTTACTGTTGAAAGGGATCATAAACCTTTAGAATCAAAGAAAACATTCAAAGTTTTAAGAAACAATTAAATAAATGTCCAGCAAGATTATAAAAAATATAATATTACAGCCATATCAGTCTGAGAGAAAATATAAACCAGGGAAAGAACTCTTCATAGCTGATGTACTATTATTATCATTTACTTATAAAGGATCTAATTTCTTTGAGGGAGAGATTAAAGCCAATGCTGGAATGGCTACAAGAAGTCCAACAGTAAGATGAACATCTTTTTTAACCTGAAACGAAAAACATGAAGAATTACAAGTTCTAAGAAAATTAACTAAAACTTGAGGGCCAGATATGAATCAATGACTCCAGAGCCAGAAGAAAGAGAAGAATAAAGATTTAGTTCTTACTTGTACAACATGTTTGAGTTTTTAAAAAGCTAATCATAAAGAACTGATGATATCTAAGAAAATATCTGGTGGTCCATGAGAAATACTTCAAATAGATCTCTTTCACTTTCAAGGCTGGGACTCTACAATAGTTACACATTATTTTAGAAAGTAAATTAAAATTTTATCTTAGGAAGATTTATATAGTGCAGCTGTGATAAAACAACAGAAATTACATTTTATAAGGAACCGTATTTTGAAAATAGTTCATTCAGAAAATGATCCACGATACAACTGCAGGAAATTTAAAGAATTCGCCAGGAAGTTGAAACCAAAACTTCCACGTTTAAAGTACTTACTATGAAATGATGTGGTTGAAAGGCATTCAGACTATCAAAGAGATGTTAGAAAAAGTTGTAGCTGACAAAAAGGACCCATATTTAAATTTATTAGAATATTACAACTCTCCTATTTCAGCTGAAATTAAGTCACCTCCAGCATAAATGTTTCAAAGAAAGATTACAGGACTAATGCCAAAACAGAGAATTTTATCTAAATTAAGCTTAAAGCAACATTAACAAAATGTTGAATTTGTTAATGTTGAATGAAACATTATGAAAGAACATTAACAAAAAGTTACAATAGGAAGGTAACAACATTATAACGGGTGAAAGTAATCCATGTGAACATAAAACAGAATGCAGAAACATTAAAGAATATGCACATAAAAGAGCAAATGTAAAAGAAAGTGCAAAAACGATAGGAGAAGCAAAAGAAATAAATGGAACAACAGTAGGAAGACGAGAACACATAACTCTGTTCCTTTCTAACAAATCTTATTGGCTCAGTGAGTGTTGTTCTTCAACTGTCAGTTAAGCTGGATTTCCAGCAAATGAAGTTCAGTTAAGCAGGGTAATATATAACTGTTGACATATATAATAAATAATTTTTAATACAATATTGTCAATCTAATATTATGATTTTTAGTATCAAGAATGGTGACATTTATATTAAAAATTTATAAAATTACTTAAAAATTTCTAAAAAATAAAATAAGAAATGGTAACAGCTTAAACATAATCATGGCTTAACATGCATAGTCAACCTGTTTACTTCCAAGCCTATCAAATTAATTTCCACCTTTTTGTTGCCCTGCGTTGGCAACACGCTTTTGAGATTTGTCGTTCGTAGAATTCGGTCGCTAAAAGCGTAGCTGACCTGTAACGGTTGTAATTCTTATCTTAATGCTTATCTGTATTGCTGAATTATTACTAAATGTTTACGTATGAATTTTTTATTATTAAATGTATTCAGTTTGGTTTAAATAGACAGAGAGTCGTTGAATTTATTAAGGATATTTAAAATCAAAACTACGTCATCCATTTCAGTGCCATTCTAACACAGGAACGTAAACAATTTTTGGAGACAAAGCGGCGAGATTGGGGATTCGACAGCAGTTCAAAACAGATAAGTGCTTTTTATTTCGATTTACATCTGAATTTGATTCTTGAAGTTTTATATCTATTTTGTATTGATTTTCATTTTGAACTTGAATACTTCGAGTACTTATTATGGAACAAGCTACTATAATTTGATTGCGTGGTGATGTTACATCTAAACTCCAAATCATCAACCCCACCACATCTAAACTCCAAACTATCAGCACCATTACATCTAAACTCGAAAATAATCCTACATAAGAACGTAGTTAGAACTCTGAACCCGAACTCGAATGACTGTTAGAAGGAGAGCGCACAATATTCATGTAACCTAATAATTGTATCTAAATTTAATATCTTTATTTATACAGAAGTGTCAGTCTTTATGCAAAAGCTTGGATTTATTTAGATATTTCATCGAATAAGAATTTGGAATGGAACAAGCTCGGCTCCCGGGTGAAAGAAAAGTTAAGAGATATTTTTTTACCTTTTAGAATTCTATTGAGAGATACAACAGTAAGGCAAAAGCGGCCTTCACAAGGCTTCAGAATAGTGTTACTTCCGATTTATCTAAAAATGAAGTAATTTTGCATCTGGAGTGCTTGGAAAGGATTTATTCAGATTTTGATAAATTTAATACCCAATTACCAGAAGAACAATCAGACATTGAAGATTTTAAATCGAAGTATTTTAGTTTGAAACTTCAGTATCAAAATTTGTTAGATTTATTGAATGTGGCTAATGTGCCAAATGTTTCAGAAATTCTAATATTAGTAACTTCAAGTTACCGAAGTCAAATATTCCTATTTTTTTCGGGTAACTTTAATGACTGGATGAATTTTAAAGATTTATTTGTTGCAACAGTGCATAATACTTCTTTATCGAATATACAGAAATTTCAGTATTTGATCGGATCACTTGCTGATGAACCAGCTTCTATAATTAAACATATTCCGTTATCAAATAATTATGAAGAAGCATGGGCAAAATTGCTCACTAGGTACGATAAAAAGAAACAAATTGTACAATTGTTAATTAAAACATTTCTGGATCAAAAATGTATTTCACAGGTTGATAATGTTAATTTTCGGCAGTTAGCTGATACTTCCAATGAAGTTAACAGAGTTTTGAAAGCTCTTGGTGACAAAGCAACTTCTACGGATCCATGGTTAATATTTATGTTGCTTCAAAAGGTAGATTCAGAAACTCGAAAGTTATGGGCACAGAAAACAGCAGAAGATGATTTCCCTACACTGGAATCATTTTTTGAATTTTTAAATTTAAGGTGTTCTTCTCTCGAAATTATCATAAATAAAGTAGCAGAAGCTAAAGTCGTTCATAAAAATAGTAATGTTAGTTCTAAAACGTTACAGAATTCTACATTTAGTAATACTAAATGTTCAAAATGTAGTGGACTTCATGCTTTGTATAAATATGTTAAATTTAAGAATTTGGATGTTACTGCTAGAAAGAACATTGTGAGAAAACAAGGATTGTGTTTTTTATGTTTAAATTCACATCTAATAAAAAAAACTGTAATTCACAGTTAAAGTGTAATTTGTGTAATTCAAAAACGCATAATAGTTTGTTGCATGAAGATATTAAAGCTAACAACGTACAGCTTTTAACAGCGCCAAATGAAAGCGAAAGCACTCCAGAGAGAATTTCAAATAATCATGCGAGGGTCAAGGTCAGGTAGTTGTCAGTAATACGATTCAAAATTGCAACTCGGCGATTTTGCCTACGGTTCTCGTACTCGCATATTCTTCCAGCGGCAAACTATCGAAATTAAATTATTACTGGATTCCGGAAGTGAAAGTTCATTTATTTCTGAACAAGCTGTTCGAAGATTAGGATTAAAAAGAACGAATCAAGGGAACGTTTGCGTGGAATTGGCGGAGTGCCAGCTTCCCAAACTCGTGGCTCTGTTGATTTTAAAATTCAGTCAAAGTTAAATAATGAAGTAATTGATGTTAACGCATACATTTTGGATAGGTTAACTTTGCCATTGCCGGAACAAGTCATTAATGTAAAGCATATAGAATACATTAAATCTATTCCTTTAGTGGATCCGAATTTTGCTCAACCCAAAGAAATTGATTTGATTTCAGGAGCTGATTATTTTTTCTCCATTTTAAGATGTGGCTAAATATAGAGTTCGAAAAATGAGCCGGTAGCTCAAAATACAATTTTCGGTTGGGTGATTGCTGGGAAGGTCAGAAATAATATGGAAGGTCCCAAAACAGCAAATTCACACTTCATAAAGTTAGAAGATAATATAGATATTGATTGCGAACTTAAGCGCCTCTGGGAAATGGAGGATATTGACGATGTTGGAAAGAAGGAATTTCTGACACCTGAGGAACAATTTTGTGAATCACATTTTCAAAACACTCATTACGTTAATTCAGATGGGCGATTTGTTGTAAAACTTCCATTCTATAAATCGCATTTGAAGTTGGGTGATTCAAAGCCAGCAGCAATTTCTAGGTTGCGTTCCATGGAACGAAAATTCAAAGATAATCCAGAATTTGAAAAGCAGTATAAAGATTTTATGCATGAATATGAACAGTTAGGACATATGACTGTGATTAATGATGATTTATCTAACAAATCGGATACAGAAAAGTTTTATCTTCCTCATCATGCGGTCATTAAACCTTCTAGTACAACGACAAAATTAAGAGTAGCTTTTGATGCATCCTGTAAATCTGAAAATGGTATATCATTGAATTCTCTTTTAGGGGTAGGTTCGAAATCACAAAGAGATATTTTTGAGATTTTGATTAATTTTTGATTTCCTAAAATTGTTTTCACAGCCGATGTGGAGAAGATGTATCGTCAGGTGATGGTATCCCCTGAGGATCAGAATTATCAATTGATACTTTGGCGATACAATTCCAGTGATGAAATGCGCACGTACAAGTTGAAAACAGTTACGTATGGTCTTTCCTTTGCTTCATTTTTAGCAACTCGATGTCTGAAGCAGGTAGCTTCTAAGAGATTCTAAAGAGGAATCAGATGTATCTCGTATATTGCAAGAGGATATGTATATGGACGACTTATTGTCGGGTGCAAATACAGTTGATGATGCAGTATCTGTCTGCAAGAAAATATCTTCAATTTTACATGCACGTGGTTTTCCTTTGAGGAAGTGGAATTCAAATTCTGTAGAATTCTTAACTGAATTTAAGGAACATTGTTCACTGAATTCCGATTTCGAGATATCTCCTAATTCGAGTTCAAAAGTCTTAGGACCATTTTGGAATTCAACTACTGATACCTTCAGTTTTAAAGCTACACTGCACATCAATGAACCTATAACAAAGAGACCCATATTGGCAGAATCTGCTCGCATTTTCGATCCTTTAGGTCTCGTATCTCCTTGTGCTATATTGATTAAAATATTCTATCAAAAGCTATGGTTAGTTAAAGGCGACTGGGATTCAGTTGTTCCCCTGCATATCTCAGATGATTGGTTTAAATTTCAAGAGACATTCAGTCAAATCAATAATTGTGAAATTCCGAGATGTGTCACACTTACAATGGACATTGTTATCCAACTACATGGATTTTGTGATGCATCTTCACAGGCCTATGCAGCAACCATTTACTCTCGCAAAAAATGCAATGGTACGGTTAAGGTTAATCTTTTGGTATCAAAGACTAAAGTCGCACCTATAAAGCAAGTATCCATTCCTCGATTAGAACTCTGTGCTGCATATTTGTTGACCAGATTAATGCAATCTCTATTGAACATTTTAAAGAAGTTTAATTTCGAAATCTATGCGTGGACGGATTCCAAGGTAGTTCTGTATTGGCTATCCGCTCATCCACATAAGTGAAAAACTTTTGTTGCAAACAGAACATCTCAAATCATAGAAGTGATACCTATTAAACATTGAAATCATGTTTCCTCTAAACAAAATCCTGCAGACACTGCTTCTCATGGTATTGAACCTCAACTCCTACCAAACGGTACTTTGTGATGGAATGGTCCACCATGGTTGCGTCAGGAAGAGGAAAAATGGCCTAAATATAAATTAAGATCTGAAGATGATACTGAAGTAAAAGCCGACCTAAGATCTGATCCTATTTTTATTTCTCATATACATGAATTGAATGATTTATTAGCTAATTTGTTCGAGCATTATTCTTCTCATTGCAAAATTGTTCGTATTCTGGCTTACTGCCAAAGATTTACTACTAATTGCAAGAAGCATCATGTTACTCAGAACATTTCGCGTAGTGGTATTAACTCCAGCTGCCTTATGCCGCTAACATGTCTAGAGATTCGAGTAGCAGAAAAGTTCATTATTCATTGAATTCAGAATCATTATTTCGAAGATGATTTGCAATGTATTAAGGAAGAGAAACCTTTACCCAAGAAGAGCCAACTACGTACTCTATATCCATTCGTAGATAAAGACGGTCTGTTATGGGTGGGAGGATGTCTTCGAAATTCATCTTTAGCATTCAACATCAAACACATCCTGTCATACTTCCTTCTCGACATAAATTTAGCGAATTACTAGTGAAAGAACTTCATATTACTTACCTTCATGCTGGTCCTTCTTTATTATCCCACTTCATCAGGCAATCTTATTGGATAATTGGAGGAAAGAAACTGATACGCAGTTGTGTCAACCATTGTTTAATATGTCATCGATTTAAAGCTGCTTCAACTCCGCAATTGATGGGTGACTTACCTGAACATCGTGTGACCTTTGAAACAACCTTTTTTCGCATCTGGTGTGGATTACGCTGGTCTTATTACCATCAAATTTAATAAGGGTTGTGGTTCTAAAACAACGAAAGTTTATATAGCTCTGTTTGCTTGCTTGTCGACTAAAGCTGTGCATATAGAAGCAGTCAGTAACCTGACGGCAGACTCGTTTATCGCTGCACTTAGACATTTCATTTCACGTCGCAGTGCACCACGGCACATTTACAGTGACAACGGTACCAATTTTGTGGGAGTATGCCGAAAACTACAAGAACTAAATCAGATTTGGCCTTCCTTGTATGCAGCAGAATCGGTTTCCAGAGAACTAATTAAGTCATCAATTGAATTTCATTTTATACCACCTGCTTCACCCCAGTTCAGAGAAATATAGGAAGCTGGCATTCGCTCAGCGAAATTTCATCTCAGAAGAGTATTGAAAGAGACTTTTAACCTACGAAGAATTGTCGACGCTATTTACCCAGATTGAGACTATTTTGAATTCACCTCCACTTACTTATGTGAACGATTCCGATATTGACTCTATTAATGTTTTAACCCCTTCTCATTTTATTACAGGTGATATGTTGACTTCCTTTCCAGAGACACATCAGTCTGTTTGCACAAGGAGTTCTAGGGGGGAACTCGAACAGAATCTACGATGCGGATTTTCGAATCACTCGAAAAGGGAATACTTGACTTCTCTTTAGCAGAGATCCAAGTGGCAGCACACCAAACCCAACTTGAAGGTAGACACAGTGGTTCTTGTCATTGAAAATAAATCTCCACCTTTAGCTTGGCCTATAGGATGGATCATCGATGTCCATCCGGGCAAGGACGGATTAGTTCGCGTAGCTACATTCAAAACTAAAACTGGTGTCTTCAAAAGACCAATTAATAAACTTTCACCTTTGCCTGTGTATCAGGACTAAACCTGATACACACATCTACAGCAATAAATTTTCTTCTCTCAATACCTCTATATTATCCATATAGTTTTCTGTTCACAATGAATAATAAACAGGACTAAAAGAGACTTTTTCTAAAATTACACAATTTTGGAAAATATGCAAGACACACTTCTTTAGACATTTGCTTCTAAAAGGAAAAAATTGTCAAGATTCCACAGTAAAAACAGCTATTAGAATGAAAGCAGTTAAGTTGAAGATGTTAATGAATTTGAGAATACTAGGAATACTTCTGAGGTGCTTATAAATTCAGCACTTAACAGAAGTGATGCAGCTTCAAATACCTTAAATCAACGAATTCTTAAAATGGGCATGACTATGTTACTCAGTTGAGTAGGACTACTAAAATCATCTAATTTTTAAAAGGAGTATGCATGGGCCTTTTTATTCCCATTAAAAAGGGAATTCTCACGTATCTCTCTGCAATGTAAAACAAGTAACTGTAATATAGAAACGTATCTAATAATGCAGATTAAATGATGTTTAACAGAGGCTGAATGATCTTATTTTCATACAGAAAAAATATATATGACATTGCTGCAAAGAAACATGATTCATAGCAGCTGGATAACCTTTGATAATCAATGGCACTCCAGACCACCATGCCTGTCATTCATCAGTATGATGCTCTAAAATACAAGAACTATAGCAAATGCTGCTGAACTGTGGAAGCAGACAATGCCATATTTGCAGCAAAGCGCTAAAACTCAAGATGTAGCTGCAAGGTTCATTATTGCCATCTGGGTACAATATTTATCATTCCATTGTGTTATATTTCATAATCCATTGCTGGAATTTCAACTCTTGGTTTTCTTAAATCCACTGTCATGGCATGTCTTCATACCAGTATCACTGTGATGGAATGTCTCCTACAAATGGCAGTATCACAGTACAAAAATTCTCTTTTGTACATCCAGCTAATTTATCGCCATTAGAACCCTGGAGTTTACTTTGCTGATATTGATAAGGTTTAGGAGTTTCTACTAGACCATATCTAATACAATGATGAAAATACAATACTCATGTGGTTCCTCATCAACCCTTTACTGATAAGCTAATCAGACCCTGCTTTATATTCCTTCATAAATTCCATTCTATTTCACTGATTTCTTCATGGTGCTTCTGTTTTTATACTATACATCTATACTACATTAAAATGATGAGAATCTCTCCTTAAAAGGCCATGTCAGGCCATTTGTGTGATGAGCAATATAGATGAAAGTCATTGCCTCAGTATTTAGCTGGTCATTCATTATTTTTTCATATTATATGCTTACACCATTTGCTTCCATTAAAAGATATTTATTTTAAATTAATATAGGAACCGCTAAATCTTATCAACATGAGCAAAGAAATATCTTCCATTGAAAGATATTTCTTTGCTGATGTTGATAAGGTTTAGCAGTTCCTACTGGACCATTTCTAATACAGTGATGAAAATACAATACTCATGTGGCTCCTCAACAACCCTTTACTTATATGCTTATCAGACCCTGCTTTATATTCCATTCCATTAATAATCCCCATAAATTCCATTCCGTTTCACCGATTTCTTCGTGGTGCTTCTATTCTTATACTATACACCTATACTACATAAAATGATGAGAGTCCCTCTTTAACACATTGTTGTTGGGCGCTTCGCGTCAGTGCGTTATGGTGGGAGCGGGCGATTTTTTGAAAAATCCTCACAAATTTTGTCATTACGTAAAATCACTATAAATTGAAAACTACTTTGAATTTTCTTTATGAAACTGATTTTCTCAATTTAGAATATATTCTTCATCGTTATTATGAAAGATAAGCACTTTTTGCATAAATGAATATAAAATATAGAGTTGAAAGTACAAAAAAAGGAAAAATTTATAATTTTCGTCAATGTTATTTATTACCAAAATGTTTCATTAAACAAATAACTTAATGGAGTAAATAACACTAATAATGCTTTATAGTGTGATAGTGCTCAAAACATTTATCTCTATGAAGAGGTATGCCACAAAATTTACATATAAACACAAGTTTCACTTCGCACTTTTTGAGATCCACACACTCGACATTATCTTTGCACAAATTTTTTCTTTCCGGTTCCAACAATTTTTTTCTAGAATGTGCTTTTTCATATCCATCAACAATCCTCCTGGTGGATCTTATTTCGGTGGCCTTTTCCTGAAAGTGGATAGTCCTGGCTCTTGATTGTTATCTTCGGTTCATACCAAATCAGTAACCCAATGCAAAGCTACTTTATATAAAAATTTCAGATATTTTACTTTATTGAATAACAGACGACACAGGAATTTAACAATGCACAATTTATCATGTACATTGTTACTCGTTTTGTCCCTTTTGTAGTATTGAATAGTAAGACAAATACTGATCTAAATGGTCGACGCCTTTCATAAAATTGTTATACTCAATCAATGCATTTGCTTTAGTTATTTTTTGGCGTGTTGTTCTGTCAATATTGTGACTCTCTTTCATTTCCGCCAAATGTATAGACGACATAAGGCCCACTTCTTTCTTTGATGGCCAGATTTGAAGTAAACTATCCCCTTTATGACGACAGATTGTGTGTCCTTTTCTGAGATTTGTCTTTTTTAGACACTCTGATAAACTTCTATTTTTTCTAATGGTTCTACATACCCTAATTTTTTTTTCACAAAAGGGCTTGAGTGTTATCAACACTATTATAATAATTATCCATATACAGATGGTGCCAGTTATCTCAGAGTTCTCTTTCTATCTCAGAGGTTTAGTTCTACAACAGATGTTAAGAAACTTTGCATGATTATAAAAACTTGAAACTTCTTACACCAAACAAAAGCTAATTATACTCATAATACATAAAGCATGCATACCAAACATAAGGCAAAATAATATAGATTAAATTATGCATATTTATCACAACAAAAGGCATATATACAAGAAATAATATTTATTAGTACAATGTCAATATCACACATGAAATCCATCCCGAAGAAAATCAATTTTTAGTTTTAATATATTATTAAAAATATTTAAAACATATATTACTTTTTGTTTATAAGTGCTGCAAATATGAAGAAAATACATAATAAAATGTATTAAAAAATCTCAGTGCATGCTAAAGAAAATTCCATAAAAAATTATAATACTTTTGTGAAAATTTAAAAATTTATTGAAAAGTAAAATTCTTAATTGCTGTATTTATATTTTATGACACTTACCGAAGGCTTGTATTTAGCAATTAATCCAAAGAGGTTTAACAAGCTAAGCTTTTCAGAATTCTCACACTGAGGTAATAATGACACAAGAGCCATCACATGATCATGAATAGGTTCTTTATTGACAACATATATTTGAGGCAGAACTCGAGCTAAGGAATAATTCCCTGAAACAAAATCCTTCTATTAATGAATTGTCATTAATAAATCAACAAGAAACAGTTGACCAAATCTTGGGACCATAACCTATCTAGTATATGGAATAATCTGTTATCTAAAGTTGCATGATGGTGTGGTGTTGGTGTGGTGTATTTAATTATGGCAAAGCACACTAGGGCTATCTGCCTAAGGGGAGGGGGATGCCTTCGTGGAGGACTTTCTAAGGAAAACTGGCTCGTATACACATTACACATGGGGAAAACCGCGAAAACACCCATGCAGCCAGCCCGTTCGCGGGATTCGAACCCTGGACCAATCTACCAGTGTTCAGTGATTTTACCGCTCGGCTGCTGGTGGGCCTAAAGTTGCATGAAAAAGCCTCTTCTGGTACAAATAAGTAAAATATTTAACTTCCAAAAATTATAAATAATAATCTTCATTAAGCATTACAATGTGTTTTAAAGCATTTATGAAGGGAGCAAATATAACATGTTGATGACAATAGGTTACATGCACATTGATGCATAATACGTGTTACCTCGTACCACTAATTTCATACTGCTAATGAGTGCACAATGTTTTCGTGCACTTGGATTGTCAGATACTGTTTCATATGACAAAAGAATCATTTAGTTTCAAATAATTTGCCAGTGAATAACCACAATAACTTTTTTTTCTAATGGCGGGCACTTGCCTATGCCGGCATTGTCCACTCCTAAAGCTAGTCGGTGGTCTCTTTATTATGAAGCAATGGTGGCCCACCTATTATGAAGGTACATAATAGGTGGGCCACCATTGCTTCCTATAAAGGGACAGACAATTTTTACATCCAAGCCTTCTCCGGGATTTGAACCCTGGCCATTCGGGGTATCACAGTCAGGCTCCCCTAACCACTACACCGTCTGGGCAGCTCCCACAATAATTATGTGTAAAACAAGATTAACCTAAAAGGAATTAGAATATGTGAATAAGAATGATTCAGAGTGAGCAACTGTTCTAGTGGACAATTCAAATATTGATGGAAATAATATGCGTTTTTTTAGTTTATTCTCACTTTTTCCTCTTGCAGCCAATATATACATTGGTTATCATAAAAAAAGAAAAATGACAAAAATCACGATTACTGAAAAAGTTACATGTAGAATTTAATGAAACTTACCCACAATATACAACACATAGTAAAGTATCAAATAACATAAAAAGAAATTACCAGACAAATATGGTAGTATAAAAATTAGCACATGTATAAAATGAACAAATCGAAGGTGTCAGTTTGCTATAGGAAAAGTACCTTCAATATGGCATATGATCGCCTCTAGAAGCAATACAGCACATAGAGCGATGTGTGATGCTTTCAATTATGCGGTCTATCAATTACATAGGAAGAGAGAGCCATTGCTCTTCCAAAACAATTGCAAGAGCAGCAAGGGTCTGAGGGGGTGGATTGAAAGGAGCTAGACGTCTCCCTAAAGCATCCCAAACGTGCTCGATACGATTCCAGTCAGGGGATCAAGCAGGCCACTCTATGCGCATAACTGTTTCCTGTTGAAGATAATCATCTATGATGCAGGCTCTGTGTGGTTTTGCATTGTCGTCCTATGACAGGAAAGCATCACCTATTGCAACAGCATATGGGAACACATAAACATCAAGGATGTCATCTCTATAAACCTGAGCATTCACGGTTTCCCTTAGAAAGACATGGAGGTCTGAGCGTCTACCCAAAGAGACGCCACTCCAAACACAGACACTGCCTCTTCCGTATGCATCTCTTTCACGATTGTTTGACGGATGATAACGAGTTCCAGGTTCTCTCCATATCAAATATTGCTTACTATCGCTTTCTAGACTAAACCTGGACTTATCCGTAAAGAGAACAGCCCTCCATAGATTAAGCGTCCAGTGGACATGCCCACTGCAAACGCTCCCTCCTATAGCGTGACGTGAAAGGCACGCAAATTGCTGGTCGCCTCACATACAGACCACCTTCGTGAAGCCTTCTACGCACAGTTGATGTTGACACGAACCTTCCGGTGGCTACAGCAAGGGAGGATCTAAGAAGAATCGGAGTAGCAGTTCTATTCCTGAGTGCACATAATGTCAAATATCGGTCATTGGCGCTCGTCGTAGCAGTTGGCCGTCCTTGGCTGAACATCCTAGATGCCGAATCTGTGGTGTGAAATTGCCTCCAAAGTCTATGAACCACAGAAGGACTCGCATTTAGAAATCTGGCCACTTCTGTTTGACTTTGTCCTGCCTCTAATCTCCCAATGGCTTTCTGTCGTAGTTCTGCAGGCAAATGATGTCTGGAGGTCATTGTAACGAATTGGTTATCTCAGATTTCTGATGTCACTATCACTGTGAAATACATGTATGTGGGCTTGCTCTCAAACATGGGCTTTTATGTTCCTCGCAGATGACGTATTCAGAATGCACTGCCACTAATTTGCATATTGCAGTTTTACTCAGCTACTCTTACTTGGTAACATATTCAAATTTTACACGGTTTGGCTTATTTTTGAGGGAGTTATCGCTATTTTTGTGATTTTTTCTTAATTTATGATAACCAGTGTATATCTACCATTTTCACCCCACTTTTTCAAGCTGCTAGAGCAGACACACATAAGTATACATCTATCTAGGGTCAGAATGTTGCTACAAATTATAATTGATCATCAGCATGATATCATATACCATAATACTATGAAGAACATTTTTTGAAACCGATGTTTAATTAGGAGAATAACTGTCAGGGTTAATAGCCACATTTTAGTTAAAAAAAATAAGCGCTTTCCAAGCATATTTTAAGAAAAAGAATAAGCACCTGTTTAATTACATATATCCTTTTGTCCCACAACTTCATAATCTTAAAAGGAAAATGTAAAATATGAGAAATTCAGTTAACACTACTCAACCCCGGAAAACAATTGCTTTTTAATTTTAAATAACAGTTCAATTTACAGAACTAGTTTACAATGAGGGTGGAAAAAAACAATACAAAATTAAACTATATTACGAGATTTAATGATGAAATTTCAGTTAAAAATATAGGAAATAAATAATAATAAACCATATTTATTATATTTACACAAGCATTTTCTAAAAAAGAAACAAGAAAAAAAAGATTTGGTTATTAATGAATAATAAAACTTTTGTTTCGTTTTTGTTTCTCCTCATTAATGTTTGAATCCAGTTCTCTTAATGAGTTTTTCCACAGTTTTTTAATACTTCATTAGATTTATTTAAAAGTCTTTTGTCACTTCAGCCATTTCAGCAAGTTTATTTGTTTATTTTCAAGCACTTTCTCCTTCAAAGAGAGTTTCTTTAAAGGAAATCAATTCATCTGCTGATTCTGCTTTATCTTGAATATTTTTTAATTTTCCTGCTCTTCCAAATATAACTGATACTGTGAATGAGCTGAAGCTGCCACTCTCATCTCTTCTGCAATTGATACATTGTGGATCTCACAGTATGTTTCACACAATCATAAACTATGCACTGGGCAATGTATAAATTTTCCCAAATACTTTCTGTTTCTATATTTTTATTTATATTAAATCTTCTTTCAATAGAGGTTTGCCCATGAGAAAGAATAAAAGTCATTTTATATGTTTCCCATAACTTGAAGTAGTTTTAGTTATGGGTATGTGGAATGTATGCAAAAATGTATCTAATCTCATCTTTTCATATCACAGGTTTTAAATTCTGTAATGTATGGCTGGACAACATTTTCAATAAAATCGGAATATTCCAGAAGAATATTATCGCATTCTTCTTCTGCAATGTGACCTTTTTGGGAAAAATGCATCAACATACTTTTCATTTTCCTGTTATCTTTTGTACTGTATACATTGGATCCATTGAATCCATTTCGAATTAATGAATAATTAAGTTGGCATTTTTCCTTTTCAATTAGCTGTAAAATAAAAGTTTGTGAGTTGCATTTAAGAGAAAGGTAATCTTTATCCATGATTTCTTTTTAATAGTTCTTGCAAGAGTTTGTCAGCCTAAATCATAATTTTGCTTAATTCAGTAACAATACCCAGAAAAATCAAAGTTACCAAATATTTTAGTGATAAACTAATTTTTAGCATGTACTCTACTTTTATCATTTTAAAATGCTGTGAAAGTTGTTTTACTAATTTGTGTAAATCAAAAGCAAAAAAATAAATAAATAAATAAGTGATTCATCACTTTGGTACAGTTTCAAAAAGTTCTGACCAATCCAGCTACACAAATGAAAAAAAGGGGAATTTTACAGGCATTAATTTGTCTTTAATTGCATCTCTTATTATTTCATATGATTTGTAAGTTATTTTTGCATATTTTCCATTTTCAACTAGCTTGAGATAACCTTTTGTATCTTCCCTAATTTCAAATGCACAGAAACATACTGGTGCACTCTCTTGCCACCTTCGGTTACAAAATTTCAATGACAAAGTCTTATGCACACTCTCTGTTAAAAGAATCTTCTCGACACGCTGGAGAATCTCTGCATAGATAGTACAATGCTCCTAAAATAGAAGGTATCCCAACCTGTAGTGAATGCTCCTTTACGGAAAGCACTGTTCAAAATATGTAAGCCGCAACTACCAATAAATATACATTAAATTGCATATTAATTTTACAATTCATTTTGAAGATTTTCATAAATCTTCCAAGTTATGGCTGGCCCTTCCATACTTATTTATTGCAGTTTTTTTATACCTTGTTTTTTAACTGCCATTTGAAAACTTTCAAAAATATTAGCAGCTGTTGCATGTCCCATAAAAACAAACATAAAAAATTGAGTTACAACTTTATTTTGGTCAGATTGCCAATATCTGATATTCAAATCTAATGATTGTTTTTTATTGGTTTTATTCAAAATCTTGTCAATAGCACAGTAAAGTGGGATGCTTCTTAGATATGTCACACATGCGATTCTGAAAATTAGGTGTTAATCCAAAATGGCAGAGGCAAGCATGTTTTGTCTTGTAACAAAAAAAGTGTGTTGCTACCACAATATCAACGAACATGCTTGAAAATAGTTTGTCCATGTCACTGCTAGATCTATAAGAGTAATGACTGGTAACCACATTGAAACACAACAAAATTTCATCCAAAACCTTTTGAAGCTCTTATAGCATCATCTAAAGTAAGTGAATTCCACAAAGCAAAAATAACACTTGGGGAACTGAAAGGTGCAGCACTAAGAGGATTGGTGTTAGGGATAAAGCTTGTTATTCCACCAAACAGGTGTATTTTTCCCTTTCAGAAATTTTTAATGCTTGGCACCTAGAAATAAACAGAATTTATTGCACATTTATTTATTTTCCCATTCTTATGAATATTTAAATAACTTGAATAAAAATTCTGAACATTTTCCAAATTTTCATAACATGATAGTTTTCCCTTAACAGATACTGAAAAAGCAATTTAAACCAAAACAAGAACATTTCTGAAAACAGGAAGTTTCTACATACAATCATCCTTTACACAATAAAAGTATACTAACTGGCATGCTTGGGAATTGCAGACTTCCAGATTACATGAAAAATCCAGACAGTCAAGCGTAGCTAGAAAAAGAGGGGGGCAGGGAGTTGATTGCAGCCGTTCCTTAGATTTTTTGACTAAATAATGTTTTTGACATTTTGATATGTGCATTAAATAGTTTTTAAGACTATTTCTGTATGTTCCGTAAGATCACAATATTTAGAATACACACTATCATGAAGATCTTAATTTAACATCGATTAGATAATAAATGTTGCTCTTTATTAATGAGAAGGAATGCTATGATTTGCAGCCCAGTTATCACAGTAAACACATAGATTATAAAAATGTATTTATAAATATATAAAAATAACCCAACAAAACTGAAAATTATTATACTCGGCAAGCACAGTAAAACTCTTATGCTTGCTATATTGATTCCAGTTTTACAACAGGAACACAGTCTTGCATTTGTTTTCATAAGCTTTAAGCCCATTCAGAATATTCTTTCTTAAAAAGCCAATCTGTGTTTAACCGCTTGCCTGATTATCCCGAGTTATCTCGGGTTCGTATATATTGCAGTTAATTATTATCTTAAGAAAACTGGGGCGAAGCAGAATTTGTTAGTACGATTTCTTTTATCACGGTTTTACTCGGTCTCCAGGAAATGAAATATTCAGCTTTGATTGGCAGTTTGCCAAATTTTGCTGGTTGCGCGGTTCATTTGGAGGGACTGGTCGCGTGTTTCCCTATTGTATAGTATACGTTGGCTTGTGGATTAGTAATGTATAAAGAAGGATGCATGCGTTGGGAAAAAAATAAAATAATGTCGATGATGCAAGATACCGAAAGCGATGATTTTTCAGATAGTGATTATGAAGTGTGTGTGGGGGGGGGGAAATCAAACCCAACGAGACAATGTACTCTGTGCTCCCATGAAAGAGATTCCAGCAGTAAGCCAGTAAGAAAAGAGACCAGATACCAGTGTAGAACGTCAGGTATCACTCTGTGTTGTCCCTTGTTTCAAAAACAATCATACAAAGATTAAAATTTAACTATTTCCGTTTGCTCGAGATAACTCGGGATAGTACACTAATATTAAAAATAAATGCTTTTACACCTTCAAAAAATTAAAAATTCAACTTAAAACCTACATATTTTGATTTGTTTCATTTTGTTGTATTTAATAATAAAATAAAATAATGTGATGATTTTTTGCAATTTTTTTCAAAAAAATTTGTAAGGGAAGCGGTTAAAATACACTTACCCTTTTTGAAATTTATCTATGGTTCAGAATTTACTACAAATATATTTATATTTGTAGTAAATGTAATAAATATTCATACATGTGCTTATAATATTAGCATAACAATCATAATACATGTGAATATAAACTGATCATGCAGAATCAGAATGCAGATTATTAAAATCTTGATAGAAATTCAACAGCAGGCAGAAGCACATCTATAGTTTGTGGGTACAGGTGCTGGGAAGAAAAATAATGTTACCAAAATTTTCTACCTCATTCACAATTCTTTGACCAACAGAAGGAATGTGCACCTGTCTCAGTTAGCATTTTCTGAAATGCCTTTGCAATCACTGTTTACCAACAATTTGATGATGAACAGTAACTGCAAAAACATTTCAGAAAATGCTTTGATATAACAATTTGATTGTTCATCAACAATCTGATGTTTCAAGTTCATCAGTAATTACCTTTCTTTCCCAAACAACATGTCATCCCTCTTTCAAAAAGACCTAAAACAATTTTTCCCTATACCAGGAAATAAACATCTTATAAAAATAGGAGCTGAAATAGAAATTGTACAACATATGTATGTATCTTCTTAGAGAAATGAGTAGCTTACATTTATTTGCCTTCTTGATTAACAAATGCTAACTCCTTTATTTACGCACAAGATATTAACTGAACTGATGGACTTCTGTGAAGGCGTTAGAAACATATCTGCAAACTACAGAAATTTTTTTTAACCTTTTGATGGTCATCCACGAGTGTAGATCACATTCCAGTTACACAGTGGGCACAAATAAACAGCTTGCATTACAAATTTATGATTGACAGATATTACACGCATTTGGAAAGAAAGAATTGCTTAACCTTGTAACCATCGAAGGGTCGGTTAAGGAAAAAGAAACCTGATTTATTTTAGGTTAATGAATTAAGTTTATTCGCATAATGAGTTTGGAAGTGACCTAATAACCAGAATCAGCATTTTAAAGGTAACTTAATAAGCAATAAACATTAGATGGAAATAAAACTGGAATTGGTAGACAACAAAAAATTCTAACTTGATAAGTACTATGTACTATCTGAGTGACCTGATAATGAAGTTTGATTGCAACATGAATATGGATACTGATGTTCTTATGCTACAGCATCAATAAAACATGGAGAAATGTGTATTTGAAAGTAAGCAGAATAACAAATTAGTGCAGTTTTCTTAAAATATTCAACATTGATTACCTTGAATAGTCTCAGATAATACAGAATTATTAAAACCTAGTTTGAACAGATTTGTACTTTGTAAAGATGTACACTTGAACTGTAAACATTACTTGTATGCTAATGATTCTGCTATTCTGCAAACTTGAAGAGCACGGAAAACTTAGGAATAAAATGAAGCTAACTTTTGTTTAGTCGAATGACATGATTTGAAGTGTGGTGAAGGTAAACCGATGAAGGTTTACGGTAAACTGTAGTACTGAAGTGGGATGCATTACATGTGACCAGAATGTTGAGAAACGGAAGAGAATTGCAAGTCTCAAGTTCAAAAGTGAACTGAATAGCAGGAGCAATGGAATTCATTGTTGAAAGAATTTTATTTAAATCATCTTTATAACTTTCAAACAGGGTAAAAGTCGAACCATATGTAGTGGAACCATACCTGGAAGTTTAAAGTTTGAAACCATTTTGATTCATAATAATGCATGTAGATATCAGCCAGGATGGGACTGAGGGGGCTTCTCGTGGCTAATCCCTCAGTTTGCCAGTAATAATTTTTTTTGGAAAAAAAGATGCGTTTGTTTCGAACAGAGTGAGAGAAATTAGCTCACCAACTTCAATGCAAGAGAAATGAAATTTGTGAAGTTTGGTTTCTAGACATCTTAATGCACCCTTCACTGGAACATTGGTGAATAATGATTTTACATCAAAAGAAACCATGAGTAAATTTCTAAGAGAAATGTTTTTAACCTTTTTTACAAACACTATTGAATTTTTTATGGTGTAAATGTTATTGTCTAATAGAGTTGAAAATCTAGAAACTAAATATTTAGCTAACAGATATGAGGCAGTATCTAAATTTGATATAATAGGGTGGATAAGAATACCACTTTTATGAATTTTGGGATCAGCATATAATCTGGCACAATTCGCAATAGATGGGATAAGCGAATGTTTTAAGTTGCTTTAAAGAATTTGTGAAGATTTGATCACAGTTTTTATTTTTGACAGGTCCGAAGGTGAAGGATCTTTAGGGATCGGATTATATGGTCCTTATTTCATTCAACTGCACTTTTGCAGCCGAGGATAATGGTTCGGTAAAACCATCGAAACTGGTCCTGTGAAAATTTGAACATATAATGATGATTTTTGTTGTTTGACTTCTAAATTAATACAAAACACTAAAAGCATGACAAAGAGCTACGGTATACAGGTCAAAGAGAAAAGAAGAGAAAGCCAGCCTAAAAAATTTCTTCCACATGTTAATTCTGGCAAGATAGCCATCAAAATCCCTACATACATTATAAAAAATGACTAAACTATGTTCATATGATTTATATATCTAAACAGGAAATTTTAGTAAAGAAATATTATAAATGTTGGAAAATATTACTTACAAAGTTACTCAGCACAATCACTGGCGATTAGATCTAAATGTTTTTATTCAAGTATTCAGATACATGCATAAAGTTTACGAAAAAAAGGCTTACTCTTAGTCAAATGTTGGACTAGTAGAAATATTCAATGCATTTAAAAAAATGCTTTAGGTCATTTTAACCCTTTCACCGTCCTCTCCTGTCCGCGAAAATTTCTCAGCAGCGGCCCTTTGTTTTTCGCAGCGTGTAATGTTGCTTTCTCTGTACATACATAACTTTCGCAGTGGGTGAATGTAAAATTATAACGAAATCAAGCATAATGCGAAAGTAATAATATCTCTGCTTATTTCTAACAGCAGGATTAATTTGATAACATCTGATCCAGACAGTCCACTCCTCCCATTTTGTTGTTGTAATCTTTTACAATTATTAGTTTTTTTCCATCTTTCAACATCAATCATACAGTTATTATGGACTGTACTTATCAAACGTATATCCTTCTTGTCTTTCCAATTCACAGCCTAATTTCTTCTCTTTTCTGCTGAGTAGACGTTGAGTATCTCTCACTGTCTTGCATCTTATGTAAAATGGTGAGAATATTCATAAATGACAAAACTTGGAGGTATACCATTTTGCTATACCTCCAAGCCTCGTCATACACTTTCTCTATGACAAAGAACAAAGATACAACGTGATTCCTTTTCACAAAAGCTTTAGGATTGGAAGTCTCCAAAAGATTATCGGTAGTCGTAGATCTCCTTTACGGAAACCACTCTGGTATGGGGAGATTACGTTGTTTTTCTTTAGATAGACTAAGCGACAATTTACCATTTTTTCAAACAACTCGTAAATGCAACTACCGTAATTTCCGGAAGAAAGGCCGCATCAGCGTAAACGCCGCACTCGAGAAAAATGGCAGGAAAAAAATTTAAATTACACAGAAACGCCGCAATAAATTAAATTGCACGTGACATTGTCATGGGCCGTATAGATGCAAAATCTCAACCTAAGTCTTCATATATGACATACCAGTTAAGAAAAATGCATGACATGAAACCATAACTCAAAAATAAATTAAAGGTAAGAAATGTGGAAAATATATTTACCTTCATGTATATACTTATAATTGCCCACTAAAGAAGTCCATATTTGTAATACTCAGACTGTATTATAAAAAATGCAAAATATTAAATTTGGATGACAAAAGAAAATTTTAAATTTACTTACAAAAGGAATTACAGCAAACCATGCATCATATGAAGCTATCAAAACCTGATTCTTCACTATCTGAATTAAAAAGATTTAGTAAATCCTGATCTAAGTCCAAGTCTTGCAGATCATTCATCCTCTTGGTTTACAGTCTCTTTATCTAAGGATATAATTTCAGCTTTGAATCCTGCTATTATCGACGATGTTTCTTTACCGATTTCCACACACTTCCTACCCACTTTGCAACTTTTTTATAAGATGCTCTACGCATTTTACCGCTTTTGGTAAACGTATGCAATCCTTCACTCATCCAACACTCCCACCGCTTTCGAATTCCAGCTTTGAAGGATTTATTACCTGACAAATCTAACGGTTGTAAGATTTTTGTCAAACCACCAGGAATTATTGCTTCGCTCGTAGACAATTTTTGACATCTGGTTTTCACTGACTCAGGCAAATGAGCACGCATGGAATCCATTATCAATATTTTTTTGGTTAGAAAAAAGATCCTATACGACACTGCCAAACCTTTTGTAGCCACTCATGCATGATTGTTTCGCACATCCAGCCGTTCTAGTTTGCACAAATAATTACGTCATTAGGAAAATCTCCCTTCGGAATAGTCTTTCGTTTAAAAATTATCAATTGCATTAGCTTGTTACCGTTTGAGGCACAAGCTAACACACATGTAAATGACGTTCTTTCATGCCCCGTCGTGAGCACAGATATACAGTTTTTGCACCAGTTTCATCAACAGTTCTGTTTGCGGGAGAGTCGAAGGCTAACGGCGTTTCATCCATATTTATTATCTGCGACGGAAGTTTTTTTTTTTTTTTTTGTCAAAAATATCTGTCACATATTTTAGAAAAGATGCCATTTTATCCTGCCAGTCCATTGGTAATTGTTGCCCAACTGTTGTTCTAGTACGCACAGAAATATTTTTTCTTTTCATAAATCTGCTACACCTCCTTTGAAATCATTTATGTTCATTCGTTTTGCTATAAATTTTGCTTGTAAGCGAATTTTTACAGTCAAAATTGCCATTCTCTTTCCTCGTTGCTCCTTTATCCAGTTTGCAAGGTCGTCCTCTAGATTCGGCCACCTTACAGTACCACTTCTTTTGGCTCGTTTCTGTTGTGGCATATTTTTAAGAAGTTCTTTTTCAGTTCTCCAACGTCGAATACGTTGAAATACGTTGAATACGTTGTTTTTTGAAAGCTCTCGTCTACTTCAAACTCTTGAGCTCCTGCTCGATTTCCAATTTGTTCAGCACGTGAAATTACATTAACCTTAAAACCAGCAGTATAGCTTCTGTGCCGTTTAGGTGCCATTTTCAAAAATTTTTCGCTCCCTTCTTACTTAAAAACTATCCAACAAGTACTTGTACCCAAACTGATGGGATCTGTATCTGGCAGAATGCCAAGAAAAATCGATTCATGCTGAAAGGGAAATACGTCAGAGTTCGTTATTGCGAGGCAGGTGGAGTCATGTCCGCCTTTGAAAAAAATTGCAGAAAAGGCAGGGATGGGTCCTGGAAGATCCATCGAATGGCAGATGAGAGAGACTATTCAAACTGATGAGAATGTTGATTTGAAAGGGGGAAGAATGTTATTGTTCTGAGATCTCGTTTAGGGTGAATAAGGCATGTAGGTCCGTTCAAGGGAAAGAATGTAAACAAAATAACGTTCGCAAAAAGCAACTGAGTGGACTTTGTGTTGTGTGGAAACAGCACCAGTCTGCACAATGACAAGGCCATCCAAACTATGTACAATGACCATCATAGGAAATATTTTATTTTTAGTGCACCTAATCGCCGCATGGGTAGAAACACCGCACCCGCTGAAAATTTAAGTTTTAAACACGTAAACGCCGCGGCGTTTCTTCCGGAAATTACGATAGTTAATGTGATGGACCGATAATTAAAGGGATTCTTCGGGTCTTTGCCTGGTTTAGCTATGGGAATGACAACAGGTTTTTTATTCCACAAAATGGGAAAAGAGTGCTTCTTTAACACTCGATCGTAAAGAGAGAGAAGGGCAATCAATGTTGTAGAGGAAAGATGCTTCCGCATTTTATAGCTGACACCATCTGGACCCGGACTAGACCTATATACAGGGTGATTATAATTAAAGTTTAAGTTTCAAAATGCTATAAAAAAAGAACCACTGATGAAAATGATGTGAAATTTCAAAGGAATGTTATTGAAGAAGGCGGAAAGCGTATGGCAGAAGAAAAAAGTTAGTTTCAAAAGTTAGCAACAGATGGTGCTGTAAGCGACAGAATCACGACGAGAAACGAGAAATGATTCGTAAAACAACGGCTAAGGTGGAAGTTACACATTAAAACGCATTGATAAATTAGAATTGTTGAATAATTTTATTTGCATGACTGTACATATCACATCGAAAGGGACAAATCGGTTTCAAAAGTTTTGTGGCGACATACTGCATAAGAACCATTCATCAAAGAAGTTCGGAACTGTCGCGAGACTGGCGCAAAACATGTTCAATATGGTGTCCACCGTTGTGTGCAACAAGTTGAAAGCGACAAACAGCATGTTCCATAACGGATCGCAGTGTCTCCGGGGTGATGTTCAGAATGTGTTGCGGAATGCGTGCCTTTAATTCTGCTAAATTTGCAATTGGAGCACGGAACACAACATCCTTCAGATATCCCCACAGCCAGAAATCACGCGGAGTAAGATCAGGCGATCGGGACGGCCAGGCTGTAGGGAAATCACGGCTGATAATTCGAGCATTTCCGAAATGGCGCCTCAGCAGCTGCTTCACGAGATGTGCAATGTGCGGAGGAGCGCCATCTTGCATAAAAATGATTTCATCCACACATCCACGCTGTTGCAGAGCTGGAATCACGTGGTTGCGCAAAAGAGACGCATACCTCTGACCAGTGACGGTTTCGGTAACAGGACCGGAAGCACCCGTCTGCTCGAAAAAATATGGTTGTAGGATGAATGATGCCATAAAGCCACACCATACCGTGATGTGGTACGGGGTGCGTTGCCAGTGGATTTTCTGTTGCCCATATTCGACAATTCTAGGTATTCACGTATCCTGTCAGATGGAAATGGGCTTCATCTGTCCACAAAATTTTCCACGGCCATTAATTATCCACTTCCATGCGAGCCAGGAATTCTAACGTAAACGTCTCCCTAGCTGTGAACGTCTCCCTAGCTGTCAGGTCAGACGGAAGCAACTCCTGCACATGGCCAATTTTGTACAGATAGCATTGCAGGATGTTTCGTACAATTTTCAGCACCATGCTCGTAGGCCTGTCAAATGTTCGAGCAATTCCTCCTGCACTGCACGGTTGCACACCACCGGCCGACCCCTCCTGTAATGCTGTGGCCACTTCTTCAACTACCGTCGAATGCACTCGTTTTCTCCCTCTACCAGATTGCACATCAAACGAACCTGTCGTTTCGAATTTTTGCATCATTTTCTTTAGACCTATGACACTCATTGGACCAACGCCTTCTTTTATACCCTTCAGTGTCCTGAAATTTTGCAGAGCTACTCTTGCACAATCATCATTCTTGTAATACAGCTTTACCAGCAGAGCGCGGTCCTGCAGTGAAACACCCATGGCGAACATCTGAGACGCGAATTGAGGAACAGCCTGGTACCTGGCGGCTTTATAACACTGAAATTTAACTAGCATTTTAATTTACGTCTTCTTCCGCTTGCAGCGCCATCTGTTGCTAACTTTTGAAGCTAATTTTTTTCTTCTGCCATACGATTTCCGCTTTCTTCAATAACATTCCTTTCAATTTTGACGTCATTTTCATGAGTGGTTCTTTTTTTATAGCATTTTGAAACTTAAACTTTAATTATAATCACCCTGTATCTAAAGCAAGGCTCTCTTTAGCTCAAGCATAGTAAAACCATTATTATGAGGTTAGTTATGAGTTACTAAAGTTCAAGGGTATGGGAGCTTTCTCTGAGTACTTTTTCACAGAAAGAAATGCTCGCGGATAGTTGCTGCCACTAGAAACAGACGTAAAGGTCTCACAGAAAACATTTCCAGTATCTTCCATAATGCTAACTATCCGGCCATCTTTTTCCAAGAGAGAAAGTGCGTGATCCTTTCCTAACTTTCTCCCATACCCTTTTACTCGGAGTAGAGGGCGATATTGATGACACATACATGGTGTATCCACGAATCCCTTTGACTCTTTCATCGTACTTTCTTGCATTTGCTCTCTCTTTTTTGAAAGCTTTGAGGTTTGAAAAAGTGGGGTGTACCTAAGAAAAATTCTCCAAGCTTTTCTCTGTTCTCTAAGGGCAGGACAGACAGTGGTCACTTACAGTTCCACTACGGCACTGAACGTTCCTGATATCACTGGTATAGAGGCTGTAGCTTCCTGTATTAAGATATCAGCAATGGCTTTCACTGCATCATTGATTGGCATAACTTTAACCATCTCTTCTGTAAGCTTTGCAAGAGATGAGAAGTGCTGCCAGTCTGCTCTCTCAAGTATAAATCGAGGAGATCTTGACATGGGATTTGCACCTTCTCGTGCGAGAGAGACAAAAAGAGGAAAATGATGACGGTTATGATAATCATTCCCAACATGAAAAGTGCAAAAAGGCAAAAGAGATGGTGAAACAGATGGCAAGATCAAGAGCATGGAAAGCCCTTGTAGGCTCGTGGAAGTAAGTACCTTTGTATTATTGAGGAGACAATGAGAATATCTTCAATCATTATCTTGATTTGTCTACCTCGAGCATTAGTAGTATCCTTATTCCTTCAAAGCGAACTAAGGCAATTAAAGTCACCTATTATGAGAAAAGGTTCAGGCAGTTGCTCTATTAGACTATCCAAATCCCTTTGATCAAATGTGGACACTTGGAGGCAAATAAACAGAATAAACTAAAACCAAAGTCCTTATGTCTATTTGGATGGAAACAGCTTGGAGGCTTGTAATTAAAGGAAGTGAATTGCTTGGATAGTCTAGTGAAACGAGGAGACTTACACCTCCACTGCAACGTTCCCCTACAAGACTGTCTTTCCTAAAAGTCGAGAACCTTCGAAGCTTAGTTTGTTTTTGTAGTTTTAGTACTTTCCTGCAATGCCAAAACCACAGGATGATGTAAACTGATCAAGTCTTTGATGTTGGCAGAAACCGCAACAATTGCAAGAAACGAGGGTGTCTGATTTTTGTCTTTCCTGTGCTGTGCTTTCGTTTTACGCAGAAGTAGGTTCTTCAAGATGTTCAAACCCACTTCCACCTCTATCTCAGAATGATCAGAGCCACAGCTCAAAAAAGACCTGACACTTATGTTTCTATGAGGCTTTGATGCTTTCTGTTTTCCTTTCTTTCCAGGACAGTTTCCTTTCACTTCATTATATTCTACTGTTATTATCGAATGTTTCAGTTTCTGTACTGTAGTTGGAAATAGATTTTGGACTGGATGTTTATTTTGTCTGTTTATTGTCTGGGTGCCTATTGATTTAACTGATTTTACTGCTTTTGCATTTTTTCCAACACTGCTACTAGTTTTCTCGCTTCTGCATACGGAATATTTCTAGTAACTTTAATACTTTCACCTCCTTTTCAGACTTCCATTTTGGGCAAAATCAAGAAAATGTCCTGTGCTCCCCTTTTCAATTTGCACATAGTTGGCTGGCACTGCAATTTTCACTGTCAATGCCTTCCACAGAGCAATGTGCGCATGTGAGTTTGTCACAACAGGACATTTTTGAATGGCCAAATCACTGGCATTGAAAACATCGTAAGGGGGTTAGGTATATAAGGTCTTACAGGGCAGTACAAATACCCGGCCTTAATAATTTTTGGCATATCAGGCAAACTGAAAGTCAGGAATATGTGTTCCATATTTATCAAATGAAATTCTTTGCGCATCTTGATGCACCTTGCAGCACAGACATTTTGATCGGACAGATGCGAGACAATTTCTTCTGAAAAAAAGAGGAGGTCAGTCTCATATAAGGCCCCACCTGTAATTCAATGATTTGTGTTTTGACACATCAACATCAACTTGCCGAAGTTTACCGAGTTTAAGAAGGGTAGCAGATTGAGCTGGAGAAACTTTACATTTGAAGATCTTCAGAGTGCAGACATTTTATAGTCTTTGGCTCACCAATAGTGGCTTGTATATGTTTTTGTATCAGGAATGGTGACATTTTATGAAGTTCGCCTTTTCAGTCAAGGAACCTGGGTAGAGGTTTTTTAGTTTGCAATCACATTCGTTTTTACTTTTTTTGATGGAACAGAAGTTTTGTTTTTTTCATTTGGAGAAGCCATATTGAAGAAGAAAAAATGATTCGGACCCGGCGGCCCCACCCACCACGGAGCCCAACAAGCGAAAGCAGGTATTCTCAAGAGTTTTTCCACAAGTCGCTGACACCAGGACTAGGGTCCAGCTCATTGACACCAATGATGACGACAAGGTGCCTCCTGTTTAGCTGGAGGAGAAGCCAAAGCAATGTGTTGGAGACAGTACCTCGCCCTCAACTACCAGAGCCCCACTTTTCCGAGACACTGGTCCCCACTTAAAGCAAACATGTGGGCAATTTTCTTGCCACTCAAAAACAAGAAACAAGGGCTATTCCAGTTTCTCATGATGAGGCCCAACCAAAGAAAGTCTATATAAAGAAGGAAAGGCTCCATAGACGTAATGTAAACCAGTTTGTCTTCTACGCTGCTAGAAAGAAGAGAGAAAATTCGCCAAGGGATTTGGCGACGGAACCTGTTGGCGAGAATTTCCCCCTTTGTGATGTACCTGGCCGAGATTTTCCACCTCCGGCACGTGTACAGGAAATTCAGAAACACGGGTTAAAATGAATCGTTCTTTGACTTGTCGTGATAATTTAAACTCGAATTTTCATGCTTTTTTGCTTTACTAGTTGAACTTGTACTATCCATATCGCAGTTTGATGTCTGATTTTATATTTGTCAATATGTAGGGGGGAAAAATGGAATCACACAGCTTTTAAACTCTTGATAAACGTGACCGTCAAACTTCGACATCAGCTTCGAGCTCTGGCGCATTTCGGCGACAAATATTTCACGCATGCGCAGTTGTATCCCTTTTCGTTCGGAGGGAGCCACTCCTGCTGCTGCGAAGCTTTCCTTCTTAACAATACATATTCTTTGCCCCAACCTCTAAAGAGTAAAACTGTAAGGGAGAATAGAAGGAAAAAATTTTCAGCTTCAAGGAGAGGAGACAAATGAGGATAGATCACTGGGGCTCTATAATCGTGACACCCTCTCACCAAGACAATCCCTTGAAAGGCTAGGGTACTTTGGGATTGCCACAGCAGTACTCACAGAAAGTGAGCCCCTAAAAGTGCATGATGTTCGGAATACAAAGTCTTTGTAAAAGTAAATACCAGTTTTTTTTTATCCGACTACTGAATCCATTTGTCTGCTGAGACAAGCAATCAGATCAAAGTGAACAATATCACTCAACTAGATCTTTCTTACTGCACAGCTCTACCCAATTTTGATGGATAATCCTCTACAGTAGGGGGTCTTCATCCTTTCACGCTTCTCAAAAAATTAGTGTAGTCAGAAAATTTATATAAAAAAGAGGTTTATTTCGCAAGACTAAAGTTGATTCTAAGCAAAGAGTTAGTGTTACAGTTTTGCATATATATATGCAATGTGCGTATACATACATATATATATATATATATACGTACATTGCTTCCAGAAAGTCAAATGGAAATAGATTTAAAATGTTTTGCACATTTTGTTTAAATGATAAAAAAGTACAAAGATGATTGTACTGTTACAAAATGCATTTACAATCAGAAAAAAAAAAAAAAAAAAAAAAAAAAGAAGAAGAAACTTACATTAGTGGCAGGACAGGGTAGTTACTTTAGTTTTAATGTGAAATTTGACATTGTTTTTGCTTGATTAAAGCTTCAATATCTGGTTTAATCTGTGTTGTTGCAATTCATAAGGCTTCGTCCAAATGTCTGTCTGTCACCCGTATTCTTGTTTTTGATTTTAGGATTTTCATTTTACTAAAAAGCTGTTTCCATATGTAGGTACTGCCAAAGATAGAAGACATGAAGAGTGCATGTTTAAGAATTCCTGGATACTTGTCTTCGGTCACCTACTTTGAATAAAAACCAATTTATGTTGGATTTTCAAGAAACGCATTTTACTTCAGAGTCGCATTGTAAATCTATAAATTCTAACTGAAGTTCAGGTAGAACACTTCCAACGTCTACTGAAAATGGCAAGGAGAACATTCTCATAAAAATTTCATCTTCACAAAAATCGAAAAATCTGCTTTTGAATTCCTCTTCCAAATTTGAAATGCATTGTACATAATTATAATAATTCCATGTTGTAGAGTTCTTCACACACTCCATCAATTTTGTAAATTGAGTGGAATTCTTATTTAGCAACTGACTTTCCAGCAGGATAAATTTTGTCTCAAAAACTTTTTTTACAAAAAGTAATAAAGATTATGAACAAGTAGATCTTTTCCCAGTAAGCGGTAGTTCAAATCATTGAGATGACCTGTAATATCAACAAGAAATGGAAAGTCTCTCAACTATTTCTCATCACTGAACTCATGAATAGATTTCCCTTTAGATTCCATGAATTGTTGAACTCTGCTCTTCAAAGAAAACAGGTGGTGAAGCATCTTTCCTCGGCTCAACCAACGTACTTTCGCGTAATACACAACATCACCATATTCAGCTTCAAAATCACTCAAGAACTGTTGAAATTGCCTGTGATTAAGTCCTTTAGACCAGCGGTTCCCAACCCTTTTGACTAACGCGTACCATCTAAACAAAAATTGAAAACCTTTAGTACCACACTACAAAGTACTACTACCATCACCACTGTTATACAAAGCTCAGATTGCAAAAATTTACGAGTGTTAGAGAAAGAATTCAATCAGGATGTCGGGGTTTTAATTTTTCAATTTAATACTTAAATACTTTGCTTCTTTGCACACCACCTATTTTTCTCTTGCGTACCACCAGTTGAGAACTCCTGCTTTAGACCGAATGAAATTAACCACTTTTACAACAACACTAGCGGGCAAGCCCGCTATATATTGCTCGTGTGTAAAAGAGTTCCCGTGTTAAATTTCCCCGGTATATGAAAGTTGGACCGAAATACCAGTGTTCACCGATTTTACCCGGGCTGCGCCCGCTTAATTCACGTATGTATCGAGAAGATACTGCATACACGTTACACATGCGTAAAATCACGAAAACAACCTTGCACCCACCCCGCTTGCCGAAAGTTGGAACGAACTACCAGTGTCTAGCGGTTTTGCGCGGGCTGCGCCCGCTTTATTAAAGTATGCATCCAGAATGCACTGCATACACGACACACATGCGAAAAATCACGAAAACACCCATAGAGCCAGCCCGTTGGCCTTTATTCGAAAGTTGGTCCGAACTACCAGCGTTCAGCGATTTTACGCGGGCTGCGCCCGCTTTATTCGCGTTTGCATCCAAAAGATACTGCATACACGTTACACATGCGGAAAATCATGAAAACATACATGGAGGCAACCAGTTCGCCGGGATCGAAAGTTGGAGCGAACTACCAGTGTTCAGTGGTTTTGCACTTCCTGCGCGCGCTTTATTCACATATGCATCCTGAAGACACTGCATACATGATACACATGCGGAAAATCACGAAAACTCTCATGCAGCCAGCCCGCTTGCCGGAATTCGAAGGTTGGACCGAACTACCAGTGTTCAGCGGTTTTTCGCGGCCTGCGCCCGCTTTGGTTACATATGCATTCAGAAGATACTGTTTACTCGATACACATGCGGAAAATCACGAAAAAACCCATGGAGCCAGCCCGTACGATTGGATTAGAAATTTGATCCGAACTACCAGTGTTCTCCACCCGCTTTATTCACGTATGCATCCACAAGATACTTCATAAACGTTACACATCCGGAAAATCACGAAAACATTCATACAGGCAGCCCATTCGCTGGTATTCGAAAGTTTGACCAAACTACCAGTGTTCAACGGTTTTGTGCGGGCTGCGTCTGTCTTATTCATAAATGAATCCATGAGGTACTGCATACACATTACACATGCGTAAAATCACGTGAACACCTATGGTGGCAGCCTGTTCGTCTGGATATGAAAATTGGACTGAACTGCCAGTGTTTAGCGGTTTTAGGCGGGCTGCGCCCGCTTTATTCGCTTATGCATACAGGAGATACCGCACACACAATACACATGAGTAAAATCACGAAAAAATCTATGGAGGCATCCCGTTCAGCGGGATTCCAAAGTTGGACCGACCTACCAGTGTACATCGATTTTACCTGGGCTGCGCCCGCATTATTAACATATGCATGCATAAGATACTGCATACACGTTACACATGCAGAAAATCAGAATACTCATGCAGCCAGCCCGTATTCGCCGCTATTCGAAAGTTGGACCAAACTACCAGTGTTCACCTGTTTTGATCGGGCTACGCCCGCTTTATTCACGTATGCATCCAGAAGATACTGCATACACTATACACAACCGGGAAATCACGAAAACACCCATGCAGCCAGGCCGTTCGCCGGGATTTGAAACTTGACCTAACTACCAGTGTTCAGTGACTTTACCGCTCAGCCGCTAAATGGGCTGTTGTAGAAAGTGTAATCGCGTAAATTTTCGCATTTATTATTCAAACAGTAGATTCGTTATTAAAATTCTTTTAATTTTATAAACTTCAATATGATCACACACAAAACTGTATCAATATATACATTAATGCAATTAATAATTCATAATTAATTATAATAAGAAAAGTTTTCATATACCATCTCCAAGAAAAACATATTCAATTTAAATCCCTGAATGAAAAGAAAATTTTAGTGAAAATTTAATCTAGTATTCTAAATAGTAATTTCAACTTCTTGTTTAAATATCTGCATAGAAAATTTTTAATCTAAAGAAATCTAGTAATTTTAACTTCTTGTTTAAATATCTGCATAGAAAATGTTTAATCTAAAAAAAATCAAAAATAAATTTTAAATATTGGAAAAAAAATAGCTATTTTAATTTATTGCAGATTAATCCACTTATCAATGGGATAAACCAACCTGCAATCAATTCGCAACAACTAAATGAAGAGACAGTTTCTATTTATTGTTTTATTTTATCACACACAAAATTGAAATTGTACAAACCGTGAATGTAATATTTAAAGGAACATTAACAGAAACATACAACACGAATGAATAGATCTTTAAAAAAATAGAAAGCAAAACATTAAACATATCGCAACAATCTAAATGTTGATACTTGCTTCAAGTCCGTAAGTTAATTAGAAGCAAAGATATTAATTTTTAAATAATTCTCCACGTGGTAATCCGTGAACTTTGACCTTTCCGCCTACACAATGCTTGAGCGGATTCCAGCTGTTTCTCCCCCCCCCATCCCTTAAGAAAAAGCAATTTTATCTCAGCTAATTCCGAGACTGTTGCCACTCCGAAAAATGAAATAACGCTTTCGCAGTTTTTAATTAATAACTCCGCCGATTATTGTCGTACGAAGATGAGACCGGTATCGACGGATTCGTTGATTTCTTGGCACGAAGCCAAATCCCTAAAATAGGGAAAACCCATGAAAGAAAGTGCAAAACGTAAGGAAACGTAGGGGAAAAGCAGTTTTTAATTAATATCTCGGCTAATTAAAGTCGCACGAAGATGCCGATGGGCAAAATGGCTTCCCACGGACACGACAAATCCAACAGTACCTTCCGCTAAGCTCTGCACCCAGCCGTTCCTGAGGAGATGATGTTACACCCAAACAAACACACAGACAGAGGCACACAGATTTTAATAGTATAGACTAGCGGGCTGAAGCCCGCTTATCATTGTTCTTTTTTAAAAGAATTCCTATGTTAAATTTGGCCGGTATTTAAAAAGTTGAGCCGAACAACCAGTTTTTAGCGGTTTCGCGCTGTCTGGGTCCGCTTTATTAAAGGTTGCATAGAGAATATACTGCATACACGATACATATGCGTAAAAACACCCATGCAGAACAACCCTTTCACGGGTCTTCGAAAGTTTGACTGAACTACCAGTATTTAGCGGTTCTGCGCGGGCTGGGCCCGCTTTATTGAATTATGCTATCATTCTTCCTTTTTAAAAGAATTTGCATGTTAAAATTCGCCTACATTCGAAAGTTGGACCGAACTACCAGTGTTCAGCGGTTTTACCCGTTATCCGCGCGCTGTATATTCACGTATGCATCCAAATTTTATATACAGTCCCCCGGAATTCGAAAGTAGGACCGAAATACCAGTGTTCAGCGGTTTTGTGGAGCGGGCTGCGCCTGCTTTATACACATATGCATGGAGAGGATACTGCATAAACGATACATATGCGTTAAAGCAAGAAAACACCCGGGGAGCCAGCTCGTTCGCCGAGACCGAAAGTTGGATCGAACTACCAGCGTTAAGAGGTTTTGAGCAGGCTGCGCCCGCTTTTATCACATATGCATCCAGAAAACACTTTATACACTATACACATGCGGAAAATCACGAAAACACCCATGCAGCCAGCCCGCTCGCAGAGATTCGAATGTTTGACCTAACTACCAGTGTTCAGCGGTTTTACCCGGTATCCGCGCGCTGTATTCATGTATGCGTCCAAATTTTATGTACAGTACCCCGGAATTCGAAAGTTGGACCGAACTACCAGTGTTCAGTAGTTTTGCGCGGGCTCCTCCCGATTTATTCAAGTATGCATGCAGAAGATACCGCATACACGTTACACATGCGGAAAATCCCGAAAAAACACACTGAGCCAACACGGTCGCCTGGATTCGAAAGTTGAACCGAACTACCAGTAATCAGAGGTTTTGAGCGAATTTCGGCCGCTTTATTCACTTATGCATTCAGAAGATGCTGCGTACATGAGGCACATGCGTAAAATCACGCAAACACCCATGGACCCAGCCCGTTCGCCGAACTACCAGAGTTCAGCTTTATTCATTTATGCATCCAGAAGACACTGCATACACGACAGACATGCGTAAAATCACAAAAAACATGAGTGTAGCCTGCCTGCTCAGCGGGATTCGAAAGTTACCGTATACCATCTCAAAGGAGCAAAGAAAAATCTTTAATCTAAAAAAAAAAAAAAGAGTGAATTTAATTTTTATTGGTGCGAACTTATTTAAAATATCATTTGCATTCAAAATAATATCTAAATTAAGTGCACGTATCTAATAACATAAAAAAATATATTATTCCAAAAAATCAAATTTATTATTATAAAAATCACAACATATTTTTTAAAAATAGCTTTTTCAGATTTTTTAATTAATATCCCAGCTGATTAAAGTTGTACAACTTCAAGAACGTCATCATTTAAATTTAATGTAATATAATAACTTTTATTCAATATCAATAAAAGAATTAACGTGACAATCATCCTAACCTGAAATAAAAAAAATTGTAAAAAGCAGCTGTTTATTTAAAATGCCTACATTAACGAAATATTTTAAAAATACAGTTAGGTAACGTGCAATCGCGTGCTTTATTTAACCTCAGAATATAACTTTGATTTTTATCTGGGCCGATTCAAGAAACTGTTGCAATAGGAAAAAAGAATTTGGCACTTAGCCAGAAATTAGCGTTTTCAGTTTTTAATTAATATCTCAGCTGATTAAAGTCGTACGAAGATGAGAGTGGTATCAATGCGTTCCGAGAATTTTTTGCAATCCGGTGGTACCTGTCTCGAATTCCAACTCAGCGCCGTTCCATAGATATTTGAAAAAAAGTTAAATTGACACGTGACATTTCACCAGCACAAATCTGGAGCGGAAGCAATTGTCCCCCCCCGGCCCTTTCGAAAAAGCAATTTTATCTCAGCTAATTCCGAGACTGCTGCCACTCCGAAAAATGAAATAACGTTTTCGCAGTTTTTAATTAATAACTCCGCCGATTATTGTCGTACGAAGATGGGACCTTTACCGTTGGATTCGTTGATTTTTTTCGAATACGGAGATATGCGTTTCGAATTCCAACTCCGCGCCGTTCCGTAGTTATTCGAGAAAAACGAATTTGGCACTCAGCCAAATCCCTAAATTGGGGAATATCCGCGAAAAAGTGCAAAACGTAGGGAAAGTAGGGAAAAAAGCAGTTTTTAATTAATATCTCGGCTAATTAAAGTCGCACGAAGATGCCGATGGTCAATCCGGCGAGCCACGGGAATTCTGAATCCAACGGTACCTTCCGCTAAGCTCTACACCCAGCCGTTCCCGAGGAGATGATGTTACAAACACACAAACAAACAAACAGACAGAGGCACACAGATTTTAATAGTATAGACTAGCGGGCAAGCCCGCCAGCTGAGCGGGCTTCAGCCCGCTTTCCTTATTGGTGTGTATTAGGGTTCCCGTGTTAAATTTCGCCGGTATTGAAAAGTAGAACAGAACTACAATTTTTTAGCAGCACTCCGCGGGCTACCCCCGCTTTTTTCACCTATGCATCCAGAAGTAACCGCATACACGATACTCATGCGGAAAATGACAAAAACACCCATGCTGCCAGCCCTTTCGTGGGTATTCGAAAGTTGGACCGAAATACCAGTGTTCAGCGCTTTTGGGCGGGCCGCGCCCGCGCAAAACAGTGTTCACGTGTGCATGCAAAAGATACTGCATACACCGTACACATGCGTAAAATCAGGAAACCCCTCCAGCCAGCCCGCTGTCCGGGATTCGAAAGTTGGACCGAAATACAATTTTTCAGCGATTTTGCGCGTGCTGTGCCAGCTTTATTCACGTATGTATGCAGAAGATAGTGCATAAACGATACACATGCGTAAAATCAAGAAAACACCCATGGAGTCAGCCCGTTCGCCGGGATCGAAAGTTCGACCGAACTACCAGTGTCCATCGGTTTTGCGCGGGCTGCCCCCGCTTTATTCACATATGCATCCAGAAGTCACTGATTACACGATACACATGCAGAAAATCACGAAAAGACCAATGTCTCGCCGGGATTCGAAAGTTGGACCCAACTACCAGTGTTCAGCGGTTTTGCGGGATCTGCGCCCGCTTTATTCAGTTATGCATCCAGAAGATACTGCATACATTATGCACATGTGGGAAATCACGAAAACACCCATGCATACACCATTCACGGGGATTTTAAATTTGGTTCGAACCACCAGTGTTGAGGGCCTTTGCCGCTATTCATTGTTTGTGTGTATAAGAGTTCCTAATGTAATTTCGCCGGTATTCGAAAGTTGGAACCAACTACCAGTGTCCAGTGGTTTTGTGCGGGCTGCGCCCGCTTTATTAAAGTTTGCATCCAGAATACACTGCATACACGATACACATGCGGAAAATCACGAAAACACCCATGCAGCCATCCCGCAAATTTTCGGGATTCGAAAGTTGGAACGAACTAACAGTGTCCAGCGTTTTGCGTGGGCAGCGCCCGCTTCATTAAATTATGCATCCAGAATATACTGCATATAAGATACACATGCGGAAAATCACGAAAACACTCATCGAGCCAGGCCGTTGTCCTTTATTCGAAAGTTGGACCCAACTACCAGTGTTCAGCGATTTTACCCGGCTGCGCCCGCTTTATTCGCGTATGCATCTAAAAGATACTTCATACACGTTACACATGCGGAAACTCATGAAAACTTCCATGGAGGCAGTCCGTTCGCCGGAATTTGAAAGTTGGACCGAACTACCAGTATTCAGCGGATTTGCGCGATCTTCGCACGCTCTATTCCTGTATACATCCAGAAGATACTGCATACATGATACACATGCGTAAAATAGCGAAAACACCCATACAGGACGACCCTCTCACGGGTATTCGAAAGTTTGACTGAACTACCAGTGTTCAGCACTTTTGAGCGGGCTTCGCCCGCTTTAATCACATATGCATCCAGAAGATACTGCATTCACGATACACATGTGTAAAATCACGAAAGTGCTCATGCAGCCAGCCCGTTCGCCGTTATTCGAAAGTTCGATCGAACTACCAGTGTTTAGCGGATTTGCGCGGGCTGCACTCGCTTTATTCACGTTTGCGTTCAGAAGATACTACATACACGAAAAACATGTGGAAAATCACGAAAACACCCATGCAGCCAGCCAATTCGCCGGGATTCGAAAGTTGGACCGAACTACCAGTGTTCGGCGACTTACCGCTCTGCGAATATTGGACAGTTGTACCAAATATAATCTCGAACAGTTTCGGTTTTATTCTTCCAATAGTGGATTGGTTATTAAATTCCTTTTTTTTACACTACAACAGAATTCGCACAAAATTACAACACAATTTTTTCACAAGAATATAGTTAAATTTAAGTAATTCTCTTGCGCCATTGCTGCAAGGAGTGACATTTGAGTTTAAAATATTCTCTATTCGTATAAAGCTAATATTCATTTAAATTTTAATTAAGAAATTTTAATTGTAGAGCTTTCAGGTTTACTTAATTAATATCTCAGCTAATTAAAGTTTTACAACTTCAAGAGCGTCACATTTAAATTTAATGTAATATAAGAACTTTTACACAATATCAATAAAAGAAATAACGTGGAAATAACCTATCGCGGCAATTATCCTAACCAGACATAAAAAAATTGCAAAAAGCAGCTGTTTATTTAAAATACCTACATTAACGAAATATTCTCAAAATATAACGTCATCATTTAAATTTAATGTAATATAAGAAATTTTATTCAATATCAATAAAAGAATTAACGTGGTAATAACATATCCTGTGAATCCTCCTAACCTGAAATTAAAAAAGCAGCTATTTTATTTAAAATGCCGACATTAATGAAATATTTTCAAACTACAGTGACGTAATATACACTCGCGTGCTTTATTCAACTTCAGAGTATAATATAACCTCGATTTTTATCTTCGGCGATTCAAGAGACTGTTGCAATCGGAAAAATTAGCGTTAAAATTAGCGCTTTCCCAGTTTTTAATTAATATCTCAGCTGATTAAAGTCGTACGAAGATGAGAATGGTATCAATGCGTTCCCAGAATTTTTTGGAATCCGGCGACACCTTTCTCGAATTCCAACTCAGCGCCGTTCCATAGATATTTGGAAAAAGAACAAATTGACACGTGACCTTTTGCCAGCATAAATCTCGAGCGGAAGCAATTGTTCCCCCCCTGCATATTAAAAAAAGCAATTTTATCTCAGCTAATTCCGAGACTGTTGCAACTCCGAAAAATGAAATAAAGTTTTCGCAGTTTTTAATTAATAACTCCGCCGATTATTGTCGTACGAAGATGGGACCGGTATCGACGGATTCGTTGATTTTTTTCGAATATGGGGATATGCGTTTCGAATTCCAACTCGGCGCCGTTTCATAGTTATTCGAGAAAAACAAATTTGGCGTTTAGCCAAATCCCTAAAACAGGGAAAACCCGACAAAAAAAGTGCAAAACGTAGGGAAAGTAGGGAAAAAATTAGTTTTTAATTAATATCTCGGCTAATTAAAGTTGCACGAAGATGCCGATGGTCAATACGGCGAGCCACGGAGATTCTGAATCCAACGGTACCTTCCGCTAAGCTCTACACCCGGCCATTCTTGAGAAGATGATGTTACAAACACACAAACAAACACACAGACAGAGGCACACAGATTTTAATAGTATAGACTAGCGGGCAAGCCCGCCAGCTGAGCGGGCTGAAGCCCGCTATATATTGCTCGTGTGTAAAAGAGTTCCCGTGTTAAATTTCCCCGGTATACGAAAGTTGGACCGAAATACCAGTGTTCACCGGTTTTACCCGGGCTGCGCCCGCTTAATTCACGTATGTATAAAGAAGATACTGCATACACGTTACACATGCGTAAAATCACGAAAACAACTTGCACACAGCCCGCTTGCCGAAAGTTGGAACGAACTACCAGTGTCTAGCGGTTTTGGGCGGGCTGCGCCCGCTTTATTAAATTATTCATCCAGAATATACTACATACACGACACACATGCGGAAACTCACGAAAACTCCCATAGAGCCAGCCCGTTGGCCTTTATTCGAAAGTTCCAGTGTTCAGCGATTACACTACCAGTGTTCAGCGATTTTACCCGGGCTGCGCCCGCTTTATTCGCGTATGCATCCAAAAGATACTGCATACACGTTACACATGCGGAAAATCATGAAACATACATGGAGGCAGCCCGTTCGCCGAGATTCGAAAGTTGGATCGAACTACCAGTGATCAGCAGATTTGCGCGGGCTTTGCCCGCTCTATTCTCGTATGAATCAGAAGATACTGCATACACGATACACGTGCGTGAAATCACGAAAATACCCATACAGACAGCTCTTTAACGGCTATTCGAAAGTTGGACCGAACTACCAGTGTTCCGAACTCCAGTTGGACCGAACTACCAGTTTTGAGCGGGCTGCGCCAGTACCTCCTATAAACGAAGCCACGGCACGCCGCACACTACGTCACTAAAGTCGTCCTTATGTACAGAAAGCATGGTTGCCACATGAAACCACTTATCGCTGTTATTCCTTTAAGAGGAGAGAAAATGAAAAGTAGTTTTTATTTCCTTGCATAAGGCTTACTATATCGTTTGGTTTTAAATATATACATATATATATGTGTGTGTGTGCAAATATATATATTCCGATTTGATTTCATCGACTGCATTTTCTAATTTCAAATACCTAACCTTACTTTCCTTATATATTTTTATGCTTAAAATAATAACAGTATAGTAAAGAAATTAATTCAACATACTTCAGATTAGTAGTAATAAATATATACTGAATATCTGGCTGATGCTGGTTTGCTTTCTGAAGAATATATATTTTATTAAATATTTTCTTCCTTAACAAAGAGGATAACGCATAATTAAGCAAGTTTACAATTGATTAACACTAAAAATCCTTAAATTAATTTTAATCAATTTTTAATGGCATTTTCTGTTTCTCATAAATACAAATTTACACATAATTGTTTAGTCATTTTCCGCTTTTTTTTCACTTCAGTGTGGGACTGAATTTCTTAACAGATGAGAAACCTGGAGAATGATTTGAGAAATACTATTTTTTAGCATCTATCAATATTTATTCATTGGTAGTTTTAAAATACGGAAGCAAAACATTTCATATATTTAGGCATTTTAAATTAGATCATTATTTGAGAATACATAACTGCATCTTCCCCAATAATAAAAAAAAGAAAAATTGTAAAAATTCAACAAACTCGACACTTGCTAGGAATTCAAAATTCTTGTTTCATTCTTATTGTTAAATGTTTGTAACATCCCTTTGTCTAATTATGTGCATATAATTTTTTTTTTTTGGTAACTTGTAAATTTTTGTTCCTGAAAGCATTTCATTGTAACTTATTTGAGAATTCTTTAGCAAATGATAAATATGAAGTTTATATATGTACTTACTGGAATTTTTATCAGGGTAATCAGTAGGAACTTTTAAAACATCTAAATAGATCAAATGTCCTCAATTCTTAGAATTGAAAGAATAACAAGTTTTATGTATTTTCCTATTATAAATGAAAATAAATATAGCCTGATTGTTAAAATGTAAAGTAAGATTTAAAATTTTCAAAATAATTCAGATTTTTATTAAAGGAAAGCAACACAATTAGCATTCAAAACATATAAAAAGGATTTTATTTATTTTTTTTTTTTTGTACTAGTAAATTTATAACTGGAAGTAACAGGAAATGGCATTGCATACTACAGTGGGAAAAAGGGTGGGATGACTATTTATTTATGTAACTTGATGCTACTTATTTTTTATTACAGTTAAGTCTCTTTAATATCAAAATAGTTTAGTATAACTGCATGAAGTATAACAGCTGGGAAGGATTAAAAATATTTTTTTACTCAATTTATTTTTGATAAGTTTTCCCCTGTATATGTACAACCACATCATTAGAAATTTTAATTCCAAAGTATTTCATTTTAGTTTTGACAGAATCTAGCATGTATTACAATGAAATATTGTATAAGAATACAGTGAATTTCCTCCATAAAAATGCATGAATATCTATAAAAATAACTCATATGAAATTGTAGGTAAAAACAAATTATATTTATTTTCTTCTTACAGTGTAAAATTAATGTAATAAACATGTCTGCTTCAATTAAAATAATACTAAAAAATTGCAAGATACTGATTTCAAAATCTAAACAATAAAAATATTAATTGGCAAAGTATTTTATCTTCAAAAATCAATATTTCTCTAGTTTACAATAAATACACCTATTTTGCACAAAATGATATTATATAAGAGACTTAACAATTTTAGCACTTTACTGTCATAATTAGTTAACTATTACAAATGCTTTTTGTGTGTGTGTGTGTGTGTGTGTGTGTGTGTGTGCATGCATTTTGAAAGAGTTGGTAAAGATTTCACAACACAAATAGAAAAAGCACTATTTTTTTATTTAACATACTATCCACATTCTGCAAAAAATATTCATTTAAATAAAATGAATTACAAGTTAAGTCTGAAGATAATAAGAAACAATAGATTAGTGTCACTATCTTATTTTATAAAGTTTACTAACTTATAAACATAGTATATGTCATTTCTGCTGTATGCATAAATTATTTTTTTTAATGTTTTCAATTTCCGTTGCTTATTTAAATTGTTACTTAAAAGATTATCATTCAACTTTTTGCAGTAATTATTTAGAAAAATATTCGTTGATGCTTGTATGATATTTTTCAAAATAATTTGAGGGTCATGAAGTTTAGGACAGTCATTCAACTCTAAAAAAAAATTTTCATGAAGTAAATTTAGAGTAATTTTACACACTGTAACTCCTGGATTTGCCGAAAATAAAAATTTTTGCTCATATTCATCTGAAATAAGTTTCTTAACAACAATAAAATTGTATATAACAGCATGTAAAATATCAGGATGAGGATACATAAGACCTCTATCAAAAACCTTAATCCATGAATGAATATTTTCATCGTTTTCTAAAGCTAACTCCTTATCAATAGTAATATTGGATTTACATACATCACATTTTAACTTTTTTAGCATACTATAACAGCAATATCCAGCTATATAAGTCAAAATAGGTACATCCAATTTTATGTCGTGTATATCACTATCTTCAACTGTTATTTCATCTATGAATGTTTGTACATCAGTGTCATCAAAAGTTTGTTCTTCAGTGTCTTTAAAATCAGATACATGAAGAGGAATATTTCCAAATTTTGAAGAATTTATTAGGGTTGGTAATGTACTCTGAAGTCTTAATTTACCCTCTATTTCATAAACCTGTCTGATAGAAATATTATGGTGAGCTCCAGCCAGTTGCCTGTACTTACCAAATCTAGCCTCTAACATATCTGTTTGTATTTTTCCAAGTAAAAGGTATTTAAAACCCAACTCCTTTATACAATACCTTGATATCTCAATTAAAGCATACGTTGTATGGTTATACTGCAAAGTGAGTTTCTTTGGTTAGGCAACCAGAGGTTAAATTCAAATTTTTCCAACTATCTAGCCAATTCAAAAAGTTATTCATAAAAACATATTTTTCATCATTTTCTGCCACAGTGAAAGGTGTTTCAAATACATTATTTTTATGAACCCCTTTAAAAATAGATTTCACATTTACAATTGACCACCATGTGTTTATTATTTTAATAAAGTTTCCAGTTTCTTGGGAATTTATTATTTCTTTCTGCTGCCCAAAAGAAAATAATGCTTCAACAACATTATCATTAAAAATCTGCAATGCAAGCTTTACACTTTGTTTTTCTAAGTTAGTTGGATATAGAGCTTTTATTGTCAGACCATAAGCATACTTTAATAACTTACCAGTTTCAGATTCATGTAATTTTTTAATACAAGAAAAAGATGCAGTTTCAATATGTGAAGCATCATCAAAACTTGGGAAAAACATACTCTGATTATTATTTTTTTGATTTATCCAGTTATTTCTAATGCATTTTAAAATATGCACTGTATCAATAATAAAAAACATTGGCCTAGATTTGTCAACAGGGTTTTGATAAACAATACTAACTTTAGGTGGTTCTGAAAACAGAGACATAGCCTTTTTATTAATCGAATTATTGTTAGTGACAATAGCAATAATTTTAAACCCAATATTTTCTAATCCCACAACAATTTTTTTAATATAAATATACAAATTATCCGCACTAAGTGTTTTCACCGGCAAAATATGTACAACATCCTTATAAACAGATAATGGGCTGTGAATCATGAAAACATATGCACTAGACGCAGCATTTTTGCAATTATATGCCATTCCACACAAATTACCACCTTTATAATCAAATGCTTGATTTAGATGAATTTCATCAATCATTAAAATAACAAGGAGATCTTTTTCTGATAGCTCTTGAAATTTAAATTTTATGTAGCTTAGGAACTTTTGGTTGTATTGTTCATTTATTGGATATATATTAAAATCTGAAAAAATTTTCTGAATGGTCCGTGGATGAGGCATAATAATATTTTCTTAATTTCGAATAAAATTATATGCATGTGGTGAAATTGTGTGAAGTAAAGTGGAAATTATTAGAAAGTCTGCAGAATACCTATATTGCTGTTTTTCTGAATTCAAGTTTGATAGTTGCTCAAGGAGAAAATTTATTTCATTGTTTTTATGTGGAATTTTCTCTTTTAAAATTGTCATTAATTCATTTACAATTTGTAAATAATTTTGAATACTGTCTTCAGATGAATCATTTGAGGCAAATAGGTCTAATTTCTCTAAAATACTTAAAATATCTTTAAGGTTGTTAATTTTTGATGGGATTACATATTGCTTCAGTGATTTAATAGGTATATTTCTAATTGCTACAGATATATTCAAATTACAATCAATAAATAATGATTTTAGAATTCTTGGATGATTGTCATTAGAAATATTAAGAATCATAGTATGTATAGGCCTGTGTATAACTATCCAGTTATCTGGTAAATTCACAGTATTAAAACAAATTTTTAGTTCATCTAAATTATAAAACATTTGTTTTCGTTCATACTCTTCCTTTTCAGCTAAGCTACAGGCTAAGGCTTTTTCGAGTGCATCTTGTTCTCTTTTGAGTCTTTTATGCTCTGGTGATTCCCTTGATGAAACACTGGAACTAAGATGACTCGGACCATCAGGAAACAGACTTGGAATTGCACCATTCTTTAAACGAGGATATGACAATGGTATAATGATCTTCTTTCCAGTTTTCTCATCAAAGAATTCAGTTTGCCTCAGAACATCCTCTTGCTTGAAGTGAAGTTCACACACCTTTTAATATGAAAAAGAGCAAATAAATAAACATGCATCAAAAGGTTAAACAATTATAAAATCGTAAGCATTCGCCATCCTTTAAATACATGCACAGTCTAATAAGGGTTTTATTGTATTTTTATTTAATCATGGCAAAGCACTCAAGAGCTATCTGCTTAAGGGAAGGGTTACCATTGTGGAAAACGTTCATCATTTAATTTCTTTAAAAATAATACAGGGCGATAATGTTTGGATGGTAACAATTTGAAGAGATATAGCCATTTAAAGTGCACAATGCAAAAAAGTGATGCAGCCATTTAGAGTGAATAATGCAAAATCTTTAAACAAAACTATTAACTCTTTTGGCCTAAAAAGAGCCATGGATGCTGTCATAAAGTTTTGAAAAGTGCAAATAATTAGTACATGTTTGTTGTCATATGTCAAATGCATATAACATCATCATATATCATATAATCCAAATCAATGTGCGTGTTATAAAGTAATATTTAATTGATACATCCTCAGGTAACATACAATTGCTCATGTAATATATAATTGCTACATCCTAAATATTTCTTTCTTCAGTTATTTGAAAACAACACTTGGTTATGGAATTACATTCAAAATGGTGATAATACAGTTATAAAAAGAATAAGATTAACCATCAGTTGATGGATAAGAATAAGATTAACCACATTCATTCGTACCATTCAAATATAAAGTTACTTGCTCTTTTTCTAAACATTTTTACAAATGATATGTTCACAACCAGAAGTACAAATTTACTTGTGTGCCTATGAATGTTTATATTTAAGAGCATTAAAATTAAATCATCATTAGTCATTAAAAAAAAATTCATTTTTCTTGAATTATTGAAAACAAGTATAAGTGCTAAAATATGATACACAAAGAAAAAAAACAAGAATTTGTATATTTAACAGTTTATTTGCAGTAATTAATATTTTAGGCTATTCTTATGTAATTTTGGAGTGAAATATTCACATTCATCAATCGTGTTTGACATTATATTACTGTGGAAGGCTCACTAGATTGCTTATTTTCCATATAATTTTCTTAACTTTTTTCAAAAATTTTAAAAGTTATATAACTTATTAATACAATGAAACATTTTCATATTCCACTGCAACAAGTATAAATAAACAAAACCCCTTATATAAGTGTTTTTAGATAGGAAATTAATGTAAATTTCAAGCCCACAAGAACTTACTGCCAGTAGCAAGTGAACCACTGTAACAAGGTAGGTGTTATTGGCATAAGAAACTCGTACTTTTATAAATGTGTGTGTGCATGAAACAATTTAATAGGCTAATTAGAATTTATGCTAACATGTAGTGAAAACTAGTAAGCTTACAATCTTAGGCAATATTATTTGAACAAAACAGTTTAATTTAAACACCTTGTAACTTATTCCAGAAATTAAAATAATTACTGTCAAAACTAGTCCATTTATACGATTGTTTTCTTTTACATATATTTCATAATTTTTTTAAGGATTTTAGAATTAATAAAGTTTAGAACATTCCATAATTAGCATTAATTTCCTGTTCACATGAGTTACGAGCAAAATGCATTCTCAAATGCTCCTAGCATATAATAAATGGGCATTGCATACATTCAGTTTTAAAAAGAAAAAAAATAAAAATAAAATAGGTGGAACGAGACTTATCTAAATCAAAAGAAATAGTATACCCAAACAGTTAAATACTTATATCTAAAACAACTTTAAATTAAGGGCTTTAAAATTACGACTTGAAGCATTTTATATTTATCTACTTAAAGTTATAATATGAACATTATAAGGTTGGTGGATTTTCTATTGACTAGTTATTGAGAAAAGGGTCCATTTTATAATCACTTTAAAATTCAGTATAAGCTCTGTATAACATAAATTCCTGAAAGATTAATCAATCCCAAATCAATGTGCGTGTTATAAAGATCCCGACGCCGAAAATATAAATTACTGAAAGAATTCATTAATAATACTCATTCATAAGAGAAATTTCTGCCTAGTAAATAAATATAAAACTATGCTTGTATAGAAAATAATTAAAACTTCGTTTTATTTTCTATGGTTGAATGCAATGGAACTTTAGTAAATTATTTCCCTTGCAATCAGAATTTTTTGTTTTCACAGTTTCAAGTCATGCTTCTTTCAATGACATTAATCTTTCAGGAATTTTCTAATTTAAAAATGAAATGCATGCTTACCTTTGAATGTTTCGTAGGCTTGAATTCATATTTTCGTTTGCAGTTCCAAATCCATTGTTTTCTCAGTTGTTCTTCCGTAGGAAAACTAAATACAGCCACCTTCGGGCCATTCTTATAATTTCCTTTGCATGTTGCAACACAGCATTTATGTGGCATAATAAAAAATAAAGTAATTTAAATGAAAAATGTTCTATTAGAGCACACTACACTTTCAAACAACAGTCAGTTCACTACGCTACGACACCGAAGTATATTCTTTCATTCTTTGTCGCGAGGAAGATGGTAGGAATGACGACTTAGATGACGTCAGACCGTTCAAGCAACCCTAGAGGCTTGGCTTCGTATATAGGAGGTACTGGCTGCGCCCGCTTTATTCACATATGTCTCCAGAAGATACTGCGTCCACGATACACATGCGTTAAATCACGAAAGTACGCATGCAGCCAGCCCGCTCGCTGGAATTCGAAGGATGAACCTAACTACCAGTGTTCAGCGCGGACTGCGCCCGCTTTATTCGCATATAAGTCCAGAAAATACTGCATACACGATAAACATACCTAAAATCACGAAAATACCCATGCAGCCAGCCAGATCGCCTTTATTTGAAAGCTGGACCGAACTACCAGTGTTCAGCGGTTTGCGCGGGCTGCGCCCGCTTTATTTACGTATGCATTCACAATATACTGCATACACATTACACATACTCAAAATTACGAAAACACTTATGGAGCCAACCCGTTTGCCGGGATTCGAAATTTGGACTGAACTACCAGTGTTCAGCGATTTTACAGCTCAGGCTTTTTGCCAAGTGTAACCGCAAAACTTTTCAGGTTTAATATTCAAACAGTAGATTCGTTATTAAAACTCCTTTTGATAAACTTACACATAATCACACACAAAAGTGCATCAATATATATATTAATGTAATTAATCAACAATAATTATTTATATTAAGAAAACTTTCCATATACCATGTTCAAGCAACAATAATTTCATTTAAAATTCTGAACGAAAAAATAATTAGTCGGAATTTAAATAAATAGTTTATTTATATTTATATTTATTTTTTTGCAATTAAAATTTCTTAATGAAAATTATATTTAATATTAGCTTTATGCGAACAGAAACATTTGTTACCAAAAATACGACAGTATATATAATAATGAACTGATATATAATAACAAAAGCAGTGAATGATTACGTAGCTCAGTAACACAAATGAACACGTTGATTTAAGCTATTAGAAATATTAATTTGTATTATTCAAAGTTGCTTTTCTTATTCAGATCCAAAAATCACGAATTGTTCGAAAATTGCACAAAAAATACGTATCTTGGCAACTAACAGGCCGATCGGCTCGAAATTTACAATCTTATAATTGCCAGATTTTGAAAAGAGGTTTGCTCTTTGTTCCAGAGAGATTGGCAAATTAGAAGTCTAATTAGCATAATGAATAAAAATCCTCCACTACTTTAATTTTATCCATGGCGAATGGCCTTGACGATTCCAAAAGTCCAGCGGAAACCATCTCCGCTTCAGCGACACACGTCGCTTTCGAGTCGAAGGCCCTCAACCAAGAGTTAGGAAGGGGAGAGAAGGTAGTAGCGCTTTTTTAATGAACCTTCTAATTAGGCTCCTAATTAGCAAAACAGTTTACAATGAACGCTAACCTTTATTTGATCATCCGGGAAGTGCAAAATTCAAAATTTGAACGAAATCCGTTAATTCTTTGAAAAGTTACGTATTTTTGTGCATTTTTCTGGCTCAGTTTCTGTAATTAAGAAGAAAAATTCAGTAAAATTTTGTATCTCGGGAACTAATCATGCGATCGGCTCCAAATTTAGAAATTTACAACCGATGGATGGTCAGATGAAGGATGCTCTTTGTTCTAGATAGATTGGCAAATTAGATGATTAATTAGCATAATGAATAAAAAAGCGCCACTACGCTAATTTCAACCCCAGCGAATGGCCTTGACGATTCCAACAGTCGAGCGGACACCATTTCCCCCCCCGACACCCGTCGCTTTCCGAGTCGAAGGCCGTCAACCAAGAGTTAGGAAGGGGAGATAGAGGTAGTAGCGCTTTTTTAAGAGAACCTGCTAATTAGGCTCCTAATTAGCAAAACAGTTTACAATCAACGCTAACGTTCATTTGAGCATCCGGGAAGTACAAAATTCAAAATTTGAACGAAATCGGTCTGTTAGATCGGGAGATACGTATTTTTGTGCATTTTTCCGGCTCAATTTCTCTAATTAAGAAAAATGCACTAAATATTCGTATCTCCGGAACCAATCATGCGATCGGCTCCAAATTTAGAAATTTACAACCGATGGATGGTCAGATGAAGGATGCTCTTTGTTCTAGATGGATTGGCAAATTAGATGATTAATTAGCATAATGAATAAAAAAGCGCCACTACGCTAATTTCAACCCTGCCGAATGGCCTTGACGATTCCAACAGTCGAGCGGATACAATCTCTCCCCCCCGGACACCCGTCGCTTTCCGAGTCGAAGGCCGTCAACGAAGAGTTAGGAAAGGGAGATAAAGGTAGTAGCGCTTTTTTAATGAACCTGCTAATTAGGCTCCTAATTAGCAAAACAGTTTACAATCAATGCTAACATTCATTTGAGCATCCGGGAAGTGCAAAATTCAAAATTTGAAAGAAATCGGTCGGTTAGATCTTGAGATACGTATTTTTGGTGCATTTTTCCGACCAATTTAGTTTAATCAAAATCGTAAAAAAACAACCTTATATTTAGCGTAGGTATAATGAAACACTCAATCGATTTCGAGGGCAGCTAAAGGTCCCTCCTCATCAGGAGAAAGAAATACATAGAAAGAAGAAAATAGGAATCACAGAAACACGTGGTGCTTATCAGCACTGCACGTGGTTATAACTAGATTTTTAATCAGAGTTCTAGTGAAATCGATTGAGTGTTTCATTATACCTACGCTAAATATAAGGTTGTTTTTTTACGATTTTGATTGTCACATTAGCGTGTTTCTCTTCTAGTCCAATTTAGTTTAATTAAGGAAAATTCTTAATTTGGGAACCAATCATCCAATTTTCTTGAAATTTCGAAATTTTTAATTCTCGGATCTTCAAATGACGGATGCCGTTTGTCCCAAGTCGATCGGCCAATTAGAAGCTTAATTAGCGGCATGACCGAAAATGCTCCAGTACCTTAATTTCGCCCCTTGCCGCGGAGAAATATCCCTTTCATAGGGAAAAACCCAACAAAGAAAGCGAAAGAAACGCCAAAAACGTAGGGAAAAATGAGTTTTTAATTAATATCTCGGCTAATTAAAGTCGCACGAAGATGCCAATGGTCAATATGGCGAGATACGGGAATTCTGAATCCAACGGTACCTTCCACTAAGCTCTACACCAAGCCGTTCGTGAGAAGATGAGGTTACAAACAGACAGACGCGGACAGATTTTAATATATAGTAGACTCCGCCGATTTTTGTCGTACGAAGATGGGACCGGTATCGATAGATTCATTGATTTTTTTTGGCATCCGGGGATATGCGTTTCGAATTCCAACTCTGCGCCGTTCCGGATATATTCGAGAAAACAGAATTTGGCACTTAGCCAAATCCCTAAAATAGGGAAAACCGGTGAAAGAAAGTGCAAAACGTAGGGAAACGTAGGGGAAAAACCAGTTTTTAATTAATATCTCGGCTAATTAAAGTCGCACGAAGATGCCGATGGTCAAAAGCCACGGAAATTCTGAATCCAACGGTACCTTCCGCTAAGCTCTGCACCCAGCCGTTCCGGAGGAGATGATGTTACAAACAAACAAACAAACAAACAAACAAACAAACAGACGCGCACAGATTTTAATATAATAGAAGACTAGCGGGCAAGCCCGCCAGCTGAGCGGGCTGACGCCCGCTTATCATTGTTCGTTTTTAAAAGAATTTCCATGTTAAAATTCGCCTACATTCGAAAGTTGGACCTAACTACCAGTTTCCGGCGATTTTAACCGGTTTATTCCCGTATGCATCCATACGGTACTGCATACACCTTACACATGCGGAAGCCAGCCCGTTCCCCGGGATCGAAAGTTGGACCGAATTACCAGTGTTTATAGGTCTTGAGCGGGTTGCGCTCAATTTATTCACATATACATCCAGAAGACACTGCATACATGATACATATGTGGAAAATGACAAAAACACCCCTGCAGCCAGCCGGCTCGCCAGGACTTGTAAGTTGGACCGAACTACCAGTGTTCAGCTTTCTTGCGTGGGCTGCGCCCGCTTTGTTAACATATTCATGGAGGAGATACTGCACAAATGATAACATGCGTAAGATCAAGAAAACACCTATGGAGCCAGCCCGTACGTCGAGATCGATAGTTGGACCAAACTACCGGTGTTAATCGGTTTTGCGCGGGCTGCGCCCGCTTTATTCACATATTCATCCAGAAGACACTGCATACACGATACACATGCCGAAAATCGCGAAAACACCCATGCAGACAGCCTGCTCGCCAGGACCCGTAAGTTGGAGCGAACTACCAGTGTTCAGCATTCTTGCGCAGGCTGCGCTCGCTCTATTCATTTATGCATCCAGAAGACACTGCATTCACGATACAAATGCGTAAAATCACAAAAACACCCGTATAGCCTGCCTGCTCGCTTGGATTCGAAAGTTGGACCGAACTACCAGTGTTCAGTGTCTTTACAACTCAGCCGCTAATCGGCCGTTGTAGAAAGAGTAATCGCAAAAATATTCGGATTTGTTATTCAAACAATAGATTCGTTATTAAAATTTCTTTTTTTTTTATAAGTTTCAACATAATCACACACAAAATTGTATCAGTATATATATGTTATTAATGTAATTAATAATTCATAATTATTTATAATAAAAAAACTTTCCATATACCATGTGCAAGGATGACATATTCAATTTAAAACCTTAAACGAAAAAAATGTTAAATCAAAATTTAAATTAATATTTTAAATATAATTTCAACTTCTTGTTTACATATCGGCATAGAAAATCCTTAATTTAAAAAAAAAAAAAAAAAGAAGAAGAAGAAGAAGAAATCAAAAGTAAATTCTAAATGTTGAAAAAAAATGTAGCTATTGTCATTGGTTGCAGTTTAATTCACTTATCAACGGGATAAACCAATTTAAATTTAATGTAATATAACAACTTTTACTCAACATCAATTAAAGAATTAAAGTGGCAATAATATATCGTAGAAATTATCCTAACCTAAAATTAAAAAATTGCAAGAAGCAGCTGTGCAAAGCACTCACAAAATTGCATTAATATATATATATATTAATACAATTAATAATTCATAATTATTTATAAGAAGAAAACTTCCCGTATACCATCTCCAAGGAACAGAAATTTAATTTAAAGCCCTTAAAAATCTGCAAAGGAAAATCTTTAATCTAAAAAAAAAACCTAAAGTGAATTTAATTATTATTGCTGCGAACTTATTAAAAATATCATTTAAATTCAAATATCATATTTAAATTAAGTGCACGTATCTAAAACCATGAAAAAGTATATTATTCCAAAAAATCAAATTTATTATTCAAAAAAATAACAACACATTTTAAAAAAATAGCGTTTTCAGATTATTTAATATCTCAGCTGATTACAGTTGTACAACTTCAATAACGTCATCATTTAAATTTAATGTAATATAATAACTTTTTTTCAATATCAATAAAAGAATTAACATGGTAATAACATATCGTGGGAATCATCCTAATCTGAAATTAAAAAAATTGCAAAAAGCAGCTGTTTTATTTAAAATGCGACATTAACGAAATATTTTCAAAATACAGTAACGGAACATGCAATCGCGTGCTTTGTTCAACTTTAGAATATAACCTCGATTTTGATCTCCGGCGATTCAAGAAACTGTTGCAATCGGAAAAATGAGCGCTAAAATTAGCGTTTTGCCAGTTTTTAATTAATATCTCAGCTGATTAAAGTCGTACGAAGATGAGAATGGTATCAATGTGTTCCCAGAATTTTTTGGAATCCGGCGACACCTTTCTCGAATTCCAACTCAGCGCCGTTCCATAGATATTTAAGAAAAATCAAATTGACACGTGACCTTTCGCCAGCACAAATCTCGAGCGGAAGCAATTGTCCCCACCCCGTTTCTTTCGAAAAAGCAATTTTATCTCATCTAATTCCAAGACTGCTGCCACTACGAAAAATGAAATAATGTTTTCGCAGTTTTTAATTAATAACTCCGCCGATTATTGTCGTACGAAGATCGAACTGGTATCGATGAATTCGTTGATTTTTTTGTAATCCGCGGATATGCGTTTCGAATTCCAACTCCGCGCCGTTCCCAAGATATTCGAGAAAAACGAATTTGGCACGCAGTCAAATCCCTAAAATAGGGAAAACCCGTGAAAGAAAGTACAAAACGTAGGAAAAGTAGGGAGAAATCTAGTTTTTAAATAATATCTCGGCTAATTATAATCGCACGAAGATGCCGATGGTCAAAACGGCTTCCCACGGACATTCCGCATCCAACGGTACCTTCCGCTAAGCTCTGCACCCAGCCGTTCTTGAGAAGATGATGTTACAAACAAACAAACAAACAAACAGACGCACACAGATTTTAATAGTATAGACTAGCGGGCAAGCCCGCCAGCTGAGCGGGCTGAAGCCCGCTTTCCTTATTGGTGTGTATTAGGGTTCCCGTGTTAAATTTCGCCGGTATTGAAAAGTAGAACAGAACTACAATTTTTTAGCGGCACTCCGCGGGCTACCCCCGCTTTTTTCACCTATGCATCCAGAAGTAACCGCATACACGAAATGCGGAAAATGACGAAAACACCCATGCTGCCAGCCCTTTCGTGGGTATTCGAAAGTTGGACCGAAATACCAGTGTTCATCGCTTTTGGGCGGGCCGCGCCCGCGCAAAACAGTGTTCACGTGTGCATGCAAAAGATACTGCATACACCGTACACATGCGTAAAATCACGAAAACACCCCTCCAGCCAGCCCGCTGTCCGAGATTCGAAAGTTGGACCGAAATACAATTTTTCAGCGATTTTGCGCGTGCTGTGCCAGCTTTATTCACGTATGCATGCAGAAGATAGTGCATAAACGATACACATGCGTAAAATCAAGAAAACACCCATGGAGTCAGCCCGTTCGCCGGGATCGATATTTGGACCAAACTACCAGTGTCCATCGGTTCTGCACGGGCTGCCCCCGCTTTATTCACATATGCATCCAGAAGTCACTGATTACATGATACACATGCAGAAAATCACGAAAAGACCAATGTAGGCAGCCCGCTCGCCGGGATTCGAAAGTTGGACCCAACTACCAGTGTTCAGCGGTTTTGCGGGATCTGCGCCCGCTTTATTCAGTTATGCATCCAGAAGATACTGCATACATTATGCACATGTGGGAAATCACGAAAACACCCATGCATACACCATTCACGGGGATTTTAAATTTGGTTCGAACCACCAGTGTTGAGGGCCTTTGCCGCTATTCATTGTTTGTGTGTATAAGAGTTCCTAATGTAATTTCGCCGGTATTCGAAAGTTGGAACCAACTACCAGTGTCCAGTGGTTTTGTGTGGGCTGCGCCCGCTTTATTAAAGTTTGCATCCAGAATACACTGCATACACGATACACATGCGGAAAATCACGAAAACACCCATGCAGCCATCCCGCAAATTTTCGGGATTCGAAAGTTGGAACGAACTAACAGTGTCCAGCGTTTTGCGTGGGCAGCGCCCGCTTCATTAAATTATGCATCCAGAATATACTGCATATATGATACACATGCGGAAAATCACGAAAACACTCATCGAGCCAGGCCGTTGGCCTTTATTCGAAAGTTGGACCCAACCACCAGTGTTCAGCGATTTTACCCGGCTGCGCCCGCTTTATTCGCGTATGCATCTAAAAGATACTTCATACACGTTACACATGCGGAAACTCATGAAAACTTCCATGGAGGCAGTCCGTTCGCCGGAATTTGAAAGTTGGACCGAACTACCAGTATTCAGCGGATTTGCGCGATCTTCGCACGCTCTATTCCTGTATACATCCAGAAGATACTGCATACATGATACACATGCGTAAAATAGCGAAAACACCCATACAGGACGACCCTTTCACGGGTATTCGAAAGTTTGACTGAACTACCAGTGTTCAGCACTTTTGAGCGGGCTTCGCCCGCTTTAATCACGTATGCGTCCAGAAGATACTGCATTCACGATACACATGCGTAAAATCACGAAAGTGCTCATGCAGCCAGCCCGTTCGCAGTTATTCGAAAGTTCGATCGAACTACCAGTGTTCAGCGGATTTGCGCGGGCTGCACTCGCTTTATTCACGTATGCGTTCAGAAGATACTGCATACACGAAAAACATGTGGAAAATCACAAAAACACCCATGCAGCCAGCCAATTCGCCGGGATTCGAAAGTTGGACCGAACTACCAGTGTTTGGCGACTTACCGCTCTGCGAATATTGGACAGTTGTACCAAATATAATCTCGAACAGTTTCGGGTTTATTCTTCCAACAGTGGATTGGTTATTAAATTCCTTTTTTTTACACTACAACAGAATTCGCACAAAATTACAACACAATTTTTTCACAAGAATATAGTTAAATTAAATTTAAGTAATTCTCTTGCGCCATTGCTGCAAGGAGTGACATTTGAGTTTAAAAAATATTCTCTATTCGTATAAAGCTAATATTCATTTAAATTTTAATTAAGAAATTTTAATTGTAGAGCTTTCAGGTTTACTTAATTAATATCTCAGCTAATTAAAGTTTTACAACTTCAAGAGCGTCACATTTAAATTTAATGTAATATAAGAACTTTTACACAATATGAATAAAAGAAATAACGTGGAAATAACCTATCGCGGCAATTATCCTGACCAGACATAAAAAAATTGCAAAAAGCAGCTGTTTATTTAAAATACCTACATTAACGAAATATTCTCAAAATATAACGTCATCATTTAAATTTAATGTAATATAAGAAATTTTATTCAATATCAATAAAAGAATTAACGTGGTAATAACATATCCTGTGAATCCTCCTAACCTGAAATTAAAAAAGCAGCTATTTTATTTAAAATGCCGACATTAATGAAATATTTTCAAACTACAGTGACGTAATATACACTCGCGTGCTTTATTCAACTTCAGAGTATAATATAACCTCGATTTTTATCTTCGGCGATTCAAGAGACTGTTGCAATCGGAAAAATTAGCGTTAAAATTAGCGCTTTCCCAGTTTTTAATTAATATCTCAGCTGATTAAAGTCGTACGAAGATGAGAATGATATCAATGCGTTCCCAGAAATTTTTGGAATCCGGCGACACCTTTCTCGAATTCCAACTCAGCGCCGTTCCATAGATATTTGGAAAAAGAAGAAATTGACACGTGACCTTTTTCGAGAAAAACGAATTTGGCGTTTAGCCAAATCCCTAAAACAGGGAAAACCCGACAAAAAAAGTGCAAAACGTAGGGAAAGTAGGGAAAAAATTAGTTTTTAATTAATATCTCGGCTAATTAAAGTTGCACAAAGATGCCGATGGTCAATACGGCGAGCCACGGAGATTCTGAATCCAACGGTACCTTCCGCTAAGCTCTACACCCGGCCGTTCTTGAGAAGATGATGTTACAAACACACAAACAAACACACAGACAGAGGCACACAGATTTTAATAGTATAGACTAGCGGGCAAGCCCGCCAGCTGAGCGGGGTCGGGCTGAAGCCCGCTTATCATTGTTCGTGTGTATAAGAGTTGCGATTGTAATTTCGCCGGTATGCGAAATTTGGACTGAACTACAAGTGTACAGCGGTTATGATCGGGCTGCGCCGGCTTTGTTCACTTATGCATGGAAAAGTGACTGCATAAACGATACAAATGCGTTAAAGCAAGAAAACACCCGGGGAGCCAGCTCGTTCGCCGAGACCGAAGGTGGGATCGAACTACCAGCGTTAAGAGGTTTTAAGCAAGCTGCGCCCGCTTTTATGACATATGCATCCAGAAAACACTTTATACACTATACACATGCGGAAAATCATGAAAACACCCATACAGCCAGCCCGCTCGCAGAGATTCGAAAGTTTGACCGAACTACCAGTGTTCAGCGGTTTTACCCGCTATCCGCGCGCTGTATTCACGTATGCATCCAAATTTTATATACAGTGCCTCGGAATTCGAAAGTTGGACTGAAATACCAGTGTTCAGCGGTTTTGTGGTGCGAGCTGCGCCCGCTTTATACACATATGCATGGAGAGGATACTGCATAAACGATACACGTGCGTTAAAGCAAGAAAACACCCGGAGAGCCAGCTCGTTCGCCGACACCGAAAGTTGGATCGAACTACCAGCGTTAAGAGGTTTTGAGCAGGCTGCGCCCGCTTTTATCACATATGCATCCAGAAAACACTTTATACACTATACCCATACGGAAAATCACGAAAACACCCATTTGCCAGCCCGCTCGCAGAGATTCGAAAGTTTGACCGAACTACCAGTGTTCAGCGGTTTTACCTGGTATCTCTCGCCGTATTCACGTATGCGTTCAAATTTTATGTACAGTACCCCGGAATTCGAATGTTGGACCGAACTACCAGTGTTCAGTAGTTTTGCGCGGGCTGCTCCCGCTTTATTCAAGTATGCATGCAGAAGATACCGCATACACGTTACACATGCGGAAAATCCCGAAAAAACACATTGAGCCAACACGGTCGCCTGGATTCGAAAGTTGGACCGAACTACCACTAATCAAGAGGTTTTGAGCGAATTTCGGCCGCTTTATTCACTTATGCATCCAGAAGATTCTGCGTACACGAGGCACATGCGTAAAATCACGCAAACACCCATGGACCCAGCCCGTTCGCCGGGATTCGAAATTAGGACCGAACTACCAGAGTTCAGCTTTCTTGCGCGGGCTGAGCCCGCTTTATTCATTTATGCATCCAGAAGGCACTGCATACACAACAGACATGCGTAAAATCACAAAAACATCAGTGTAGCCTGCCTGCTCACTGGGATTTGAAAGTTCCCGTATACCATCTCCAAGGAACAGGAATTTAATTTAGAGCCCTTAAAAATATGCAAATAAAAATCTTTAATCTAAAAAAAAAACAAAAAACCCAAAAGTGAATTTAATTTTATTGCTGCGAACTTATTTAAAATATCCTTTACATTCAAAGATCATATCTACATTAAGTGCACGTATCTAATACCATAAAAAATAAATTATTCCAAAAAATCAAATTTATTATTAAAAAAATAACAACATATTTTTAAAAAGTAGCGTTTCCAGATTTTTTAATTAACATCTCAGCTGATTAAAGTTGTACAACTTCAAGAACGTCATCATTTAAATTTAATGTAATATAATAACTTTTATTCAATATCAATAAAAGAATTAACGTGGCAATCATCTTAACCTTAAATTTAAAAAAATTGCAAAAAGCAGCTGTTTATTTAAAATGCTGACATTAACGAAATATTTTCAACATACAGTGACGTAACATGCAATCGCGTGCTTTGTTTAACCTCAGAATATAACCTTGATTTTTATCTGCGGCGATTTAAGTCTGTTGCAATCGGAAAAATGAGCGCGAAAATTAGCGTTTTCAGTTTTTAATTAATATCTCAGCTGATTAAAGTCGTACGAAGATGAGAGTGGTATCAATGCGTTCCGAGAATTTTTTGCAATCCGGCGATACCTGTCTCGAATTCCAACTCAGCGCCGTTCCATACATATTTGAAAAAAAGTTAAATTGACACGTGACTTTTCCGCCAACACAAATCTGGAGCGGAAGCAATTGTCCCCCCCCCGGCGCTTTCGAAAAAGCAATTTTATCTCAGCTAATTCGGAGACTGCTGCCACTCCGAAAAATGAAATAACGTTTTCGCAGTTTTTAATTAATAACTCCGCCGATTATTGTCGTGCGAAGATGGGACCGGTACCGTTGCATTCGTTGATTTTTTTGGCATCCGGCAATATGAGTTTCCAATTCGAATTCGGCGCCGTTCCCAAGTTATTCAAGAAAAACGAATTTGGCACTCAGTCAAATCCCTAAAATAGGGGAAACCCATGAAAGAAAGTGCAAAACGTAGGGAAACGTAAGGAAAAAATTAGTTTTTAATTAATATCTCGGGTAATTAAAGTCGCACGAAGATGCCGATAGGCAAAATGGCTTCCCACTGAGATTCCGAATCCAACGGTACCTTCCGCTAAGCTCTGCACCCAGCCGTTCTGGAGAAGATGATGTTACAAACAAACAAACACACAGACAGACGCGCACAGATTTTAATAGTATAGACTAGCGGGCAAGCCCGCTTATCATTGTTCTTTTTTAAAAGATATTCTATGTTAAATTTGGCCGGTATTGAAAAGTTGAACCAAACTACCATCTTTTAGCGGCATTCGGAGGGCTTTCCCCGCTTTTTTCACCTATGTATCCAGAAGTTACCGCATACACGATACACATGCGGAGCATCACGAAAACACCCATGCTGCCAGCCCTTTCGCAGGTATTCAAAATACCAGTGTTCAGCGCTTTTGGGCGGGCTGAGCCCGCGCAAAACAGTGTTCACGTGTGCATGCAAAAGATACTGCATACACCGTACACATGCGTAAAATCACGAAAACACCCCTCCAGCCAGCCTGCTGTCCGTGATTCGAAAGTTGGACCGATATACAATTTTTCAGCGATTTTGCGCGTGCTGTGCCCGCTTTATTCACGTATGCATCCAGAAGATAGTGCATAAACGATACACATGCGTAAAATCAAGAAAACACCCATGGAGTCAGCCCGTTCGCCAGGATCGAATGTTGGACCGAACTACCAGCGTTCATCGGTTTTGCGCGGGCTGCCCCCTCTTTATTCACATATGCATCCAGAAGTCACTGCATACACGATACACACACACGAAAACACCCATGCAGCCAGCCCGCTCACGGGGATTTTAAATTTGTTACGAACCACCAGTTATCAGCGCCTTTGCCGCTATTCATTGTTCGTGTGCATAAGAGTTCCTAATGTAATTTCGGCGGTATTCGAAAGTTGGAACGAACTACCAGTGTCCAGCGGTTTTGTGGGGGCTGCGCCCGCTTTATAAAAGTTTGCATCCAGAATATACTACATACACGATACACATGCGTAAAATCACGAAAACACCCATGCAACCAGCACGCAAATTTTCGGGATTCGAAAGTTGGAACGAACTAACAGTGTCCAGCGGTGACCACTCATGCAGCCAGCCTGCTCGCCGGAACTCGTATGTTGGACCGAACTACCAGTGTTTAGCTTTCTTGCGCGGGCTGCGCCAGCTTTATTCACTTATGCATACAGAAGACATTGCATACACGGTACACATGCGTAAACTCACAAAAACACCCGTGTAGCCCGCCTGCTCGCCGGGATTCGAAAGTTGGACCGAACTACCAGTGTTCATCGATTTTGGGCGGGAAGCGCCCGCTTTATGCACATATGTATCCAGAAGACACTGCATACACGATACAAATGCGGAAAATCATGAAAACACCCACGCAACAGCCTGCTCGCCGAGACTCGTAAGCTGGAGCGAACTACCAGTGTTCAGCTTTCTTGTGCGGGCTGCGCCCGCTTTATTCATTTACGTATCTAGAAAGACACTGCATACACGATAGAGATGTGTAAAATCACAAAAACACCCGTGTAACCTGCCTGCTCGCTGGGATTCGAAAGTTGGACCGAACTACCAGTGTTCAGCGGTTTTTAGCGGCCTGCGGCCTCTTTATTCATGTATGCATCCAGAAGATACTGAATATACTATATACATGCGGAAAATCACAAAAGCACCCGTTCAGCCAGACCGTTTGCCGGGATTCGAAAGTTGGACCGAACTACCAGTGTTCAGTGACTTTACGGTGCCGCTAATGGGCCGTAGTAGAAAGAGAAATCGCCAAACTTTTCGGGTTTGTTGTTCAAACAATAGATTCGTTATTAAAATTCCTTTATTTTTTATAAACTTCAACATAATCACACACAAAATTGTATCAATATATATATATATCAATGCGATTAATAATTCATAATTATTTATAATAAGAAAGTTCCCATATACCGTCTCCAAGGATCACATGTTCAATTTAAAACCCAAAACGAAAAAAAATGTTTAAAATTACAGAATCCGCGCAAAGTTTTAACAAAAATTTTTCACAAGAATATAGTTAAGTTAAATTAAATTTAAATAATTCTTTTGCGTCGTTGCTGCAACGAAAAGCTCATATTCAATTAAAATTTAATTAAAAAATTTGAATCGTAAAAAAAATTTAATAATTATTATTGTTGCGAACTAATTTACAATATCATTTAAATTCAAAAAGCATATGTAAATTAAGTGGACATATTGAAAACGATGAAAAAATATATTATTCAAAAAAATCAAATTTATTATTCAAAAAAATAACAATACATTTTTAAAAAATAGCGTTTTCATATTTTTTAATATCTCACAGCTGATTAAAGTTGTACAACTTCAAGAACGTCAGCATTTAAATTTAATGTAATGTAACAACTTTTACACAATATCGGAAAAAAAAAAATAACGTGGCAATAACATATCGTGGCAATTACCCTAACCTGAAATTTAAAAAAAATTGCAAAAGCAGCTGTTTTATTTAAAATGCCGACATTAACGAAATATTTTCAAAGTACATTAACGTAACATGCAATCACGTGCTTTATTCAACTTTAGAATATAACCTTGATTTTTAACTCCGGCGATTCAAGAAACTGTTGCAATCGGAAATAAGAGCGCTAAAATTAGCGTTTTGCTTGTTTTTAATTAATATCTCAGCTGATTAAAGTCGTACAAAGATGAGAATGGTATCAATGCATTCCCAGAATTTTTTAGAATCCGGAGATACCTGTCTCGAATTCCAACTCAGCGCCGTTCCAAAGTTATTTGAAAAAAAAAGAATTTGACACCTGACCTTTTCACCAACAAAAATCTGGAGGGGAAGCAATATTTCCCCCCCTGCGCTTTGAAAAAAGCAATTTTATCTCAGCTAATTCTGAGACTGTTGCCACTCCGAAAAATGAAATAACATTTTCGCAGTTTTTAATTAATAACTCCACCGATTATTGTCGTACGAAGATGGGACCAGTACCGTTGGATTCCTTGATTTTTTTCGAATCCGGGGATATGCGTTTCAAATCGCAACTCCGCGCCGTTCCGCAGTTATTCGAGAAAAACGAATTTGGCACGGAGCCAAATCCCTAAAACAGGGAAAACCGGTGAAAGAAAGTGCAAAACGTAGGGAAAGTAGGGAGAAAATTAGTTTTTAATTAATATCTCGGCTACGCATCACGAAAACAACTTGCACCCAGCCCGCTTGCCGAAAGTTGGAACGAACTACCAGTGTCTAGCGGTTTCGGGCGGACTGCGCCCGCTTTATTAAATTATGCATCCAGAATATACTGCATACACGACACACATGCGGAAACTCAAGAAAACACCCATAGAGCCAGCCCGTTGGTCTTTATTCGAAAGTTCGTCCGAACTACCAGTGTTCAGCGATTTTACCCGGGCTGCGCCCGCTTTATTCGCGTATGCATCCAAAAGATACTGCATACATGTTACACATGCAGAAAATCATGAAACATACATGGAGGCAGTCCGTTCGCTGAGATTCGAAAGTTGGATCGAACTACCAGTGATCAGCGGATTTGCGCGGGCTTCACCCGCTCTATTCTCGTATGCATCCAGAAGATACTGCATACACGATACACGTGCGTGAAATCACGAAAATACCCATACAGACAGCTCTTTAACGGCTATTCGAAAGTTGGACCGAACTACCAGTGTTCAGCGGGCTGCGCCTGCTTTATTCATATATGCGTCCAGAAGATACTGCATCCACGATACACATGCGTTAAATCACGAAAGTACGCATGCAGCCAGCCCGCTCGCTGGTATTCGAAGGATGGACTTAACTACCAGTGTTCAACGCGGACTGCGCCCGCTTTATTGGCGTATACGTCCAGAAAATACTGCATACACGATAAACATACCTAAAATCGCGAAAACACTTATGCAGCCAGCCCGATCGCCTTTATTCGAAAGCTGGACCGAACTACCAGTGTTTTGCGGTTTGCGCGGGCTGTGCCCGCGTTATTTAGGTATGCATTCACAATATACTGCATACACGTTACACATACTAAAAATTACGAAAACACTTATGGAGCCAACCCGTTTGCCGGGATTCGAAATTTGGACTGAACTACCAGTGTTCAGCGATTTTACTGCTCAGGCTTTTTGCAAAGTGTAACCGCAAAACTTTTCGGGTTTAATATTCAAACAGTAGATTCGTTATTAAAACTCCTTTTGATAAACTTCAACATAATCACACACAAAAGTGCATCAATATATATTAATGTAATTAATCAACCATAATTATTTATATTAAGAAAACTTTCCATATACCATGTTCAAGCAACAGAAATTTAATTTAAAATCCTGAACGAAAAAATAATTAGTCGGAATTTAAATAAATAGTTTATTTATATTTATATTTATTTTTTGGCAATTAAAATTTCTTAATTAAAGTTATATTTAATATTAGCTTTATGCGAAAAGAAACATTTGTTACCAAAAATACAACAGTATATATATTAATGAACATATATATAATAACAAAAGCAGTGAATGATTACGTAGCTCAGTAACACAAATGAGCACGCTGATTTAAGTTATTAGAAGTATTAATTTGTTGCTTATTCAGATCCAAAAATCACGAATTGTCCATTGCTACTGAATAAAACCCATTCATCCATTGCTATTGAATAAAACTCAAATTTTTTGCATTTTGATTTTAATTTACTGAATATATCTGTAGCAAATATAATATGCTACAGACCTCTATGCATCTTGCTACTGTCACACCAGACAAGCTAATATTCGACATGACTTGAGACTGTAATGGACAAAGCACATCAACTGCACTCTGAAGACTTTTTTTAACAAATTCTCCAACACCAAAGGGTTTGCCATGCTTGGCAATTTTTTTTTTTTTTTTTCTATCATGTAACTAACATGAAAATTATTTTCAGATTCTGTATTCGCTGTGGTGAAGAAAGACTGCTAAAAACTTAGTTTTGATTTTAATTCACTTGCCTTATTACTCCGAAAATGACCTTCCAAAGCAAAATATTTCTCATTGCGCTTAATATCATAATGTCTCTTAATGTTGTATTCCTTCATCACAGCTACACTGTCATTGCAAATAAGGCAAACTGCCTTACCCTTATGTACAAAATAAAAATAAACATCTGACCACTTTTCTTGAAAACATAGTACTTTTCCTTCAACTTTTCTTTTTTTGTTATCACGGCTTGCCATTGTTTACTCATACATAGACCATTAATGCTTCTGAATTTTAGAATGTGGAATGAGTGTGAGTAATCTAGCTTAAAATCAAGTGTAGAAAATCTGCTTATCACCAAATCAAACAGGATGTTTACGATCCCCGTTCCCTTTGACAACTGACTGCAACATCAGGAGAGATATTCTGTTAATTTAATCCCCCTTCCCTCTAAAGTAGCGGCATGCTCAAGGTCATCTTTGGCAAAGTATTAATGAAAGCTTGACATCTGTTGCAAACCTGTTAGAGATAAAAACCATTTTATGGAATATGATTTTATGGAATTTAGATTCCATAAACCTTTTTATGGAATTGAGATGTTATGCGTAGTCAAATTTTTTATTTTTAAAATTACAAAAGATAAAGTAAAATTTTTGAAAAATTCATGATTTTCAGAAAATTTTATCTCAAATATCAGGCATGACAATAAAATGTTTTAAATATCAAGAATAAGAGAAAAAAGGTTTTTTTTTTTTTTTTTTTTTTTTTTTTACGAAAAAAAGCTGGCGTGGCAATTTTTCTTGAAATCAAAATTTCTTAAAATTCTTCAATTTTCTATAAATTCAACTGTGGTGCCACTAAAATGGCTTCGGTGGGCCACGGGTTGAAGACCCCTACTCTACAGGAATAGGTCAGAGGGTCTGCTGCTACCGCTCTTCTGCTACCTTGTTTGTGAAGTCCAATCTTCAAGGCAAAAATGGCAGCTGTAATTATTGTCCCAATTCAATTTTATGTTGGAACTACTGCAGCTGAGTGTACATTATGCACTGAAGAGACATTTGGCTAAGTGAAAATAGTTATGCAGCCCTAATTTCAAAAATTGTATAAATCATTCCTAAACCATTTCACTGTTTGTTTGCATAATGACAGCAGAAGGAACTTAGACCCTCGGTGTCAAAGGCAAAGCATTATGTAAGTATTTTTTGATTTTCAGGTTTAGATTTTAAATAAACAACTTATTGTGGAGCAATCACTTAATGTTAAATGCTTATGTTGTACATTTTCATAGAGACGTCACATAATATCATACACTCTTTAAGTGAGTAGACACCTTTTACAGTCATTTTAATTATTAAAAAAAAAACACAGATGCCAACACTGAAATATGAAAAACCAGGATGATCCTGCAGTAAAACGAGGTTTCAGCAGCATTTCATGTTGTGTGGCAATGTCATTTCAAAAGAATTCCAAACTAACTAATGTTTACTTTATAATCCATGACTTAGGTTATCGAACTGTTAATATTATGATTCTGATTTAAAATATATTAATATTTAATCAGATATTCTAAATTTTATGTTCTTTGGCTAACTTCATTTTGTAATTTTCTCACAATGAGAAAATCTGCAGTACGGAAGGAAAACTTTTACTTATCAAAGTACTTTTAAATGCAATGAAAATATAAATAATGATTCATGTACATAACACTGCAAGACTAAACTTGATGTAAAATATACTGAAATACAAATATTAATTGATTGACCGAAACTTTTAAAAACACTTTACAGTTTTTAAAAAAATTCTGAACAACAGAAGGAAGTCTTCAACAAAGCAACCGCTTTCCAATACCAAAAACAAAACTGATGCCAAATGCTATTTCATTCATCCTCAATACTTGACATGTTACAAACCATGCAAAGGGCATACAAACTATACCAGTAAAATGGCACCACCTTTTATTAAGCAGAATTATAAGATTCCGCATTAGGAAGAAGGCCAATAGAAAAAAGATTTGCAATACAATTGCAGTATCATTCTCTAGGTAAATGATACCCAGTTTCAGATCCCACTAAACTACACATACCATGCTTAAAATTTGCAAAAACATACAAGATTAAAATAATTATTAAAAACTTAAGAAATACATTAAATTAAATGATAAAAAATGCACACGGGAAATGACACTAATCATAATACAGCATTTTGAAATCTTATTATAATAAGTTTTCAACAATAAACTTTCAAGCATGTGCAGCAATTTAATACTTACCACTTATTATACTGTCTATTATAGGCTGTACGTGAACAGCGAGGAGTTCCGCATTATTAATTGCAGCTAAGGAAAGATAGCTTGATAAATTTCGACTAAGTTCTTTGTTGCCTCTATGTAAAAATTTCACAGCAACAGGCAATGCTAGTTTCATAACTGATTTCTTATTGTGATTCTAAAATAAGAAACATATTTTAAAGATTATTAATACAGCAAATATTAAACCATTTAAAAATTGTGCCAAATGCACTGCTACTTAAATTACAACATAACAGTTAAACTGATCATAACAAAATATCCCTAAGCAATTTTGTATGGTCCTTACCTTTTTTTTTTTTTTTTTTTGTTTTGTTTTTTTAAAGAACTTGAAATACTAACAATGTCAAACTTTCTTTGAAAACCTACAAAATGAAACACTATTTTACGCTAGCAAAGCACCTAAATGGGGCAGCAAAGAAATACTGTACCACTAGATGGAAAGGTTCACAAATCAGATACTAGTTCAAAGATTCACACATTCTTTATACACAGCTACATGGTTTATTTACTTCTGGGGCTAAAAACTAACATTAGGGAAAATTCTGCCACTGAAACTAGGAATGAACTACTGCAGAGCTGTCAATAGGAATAATGCGAAAAGCTTATTTCCAAATTTGCATATCTGACTTTGCTTTATGTATTTATTTTGGACTTAATAAAATAGGCATTCTTTTCATCAAGCTGTATATATCATTAGGGCTGATATTTCTATCTATCAGATATACTATTTATATATGATACCAACTGGTGCCCCATTAACTGAAAAGAATCTAATATTTTACAAAACACTCAAATATAACTACAAAGATTCTAATCCATAATTAAGTATTTCTTCATATATTCTACATTAGAAATAATATCTGAATAGTTATCCGAGTTCTGCTGTTTCCTTCTGAATATAATTTCCCTACACATTTTGCATGGCAGTTGCACTATCTTTTTTTCTTTTTCCTAACATCACACTTCTAATTTTTAAAATTGAACTAGGTTTAGTTCAGAATAATTTCAGTATTTAAAACATTACTCTAACGATATTTCATGCTCACACAGGAACGTCTTATCCACCAGCCATACCATCAAGTAATTGATAAAAATATGACAGAATATTCACCCTTGTACCTTCCCACTAATACTACAGCTTCCCAAGCTCTTACTGAGATTTTCAGTAGTGTCAAATTATACTATATGCAATTTCTTCTACAAGTACTTAATGAAAATCTTTATCTTGCGCAAACAGTTCCTTAAGTTGACCAAACAACTCATCACAGGAAGTTAATGCTGTTCAATGCTTTTTATTTGTAATAATCAAATTTTACAAAATTAAAAAAAAAATGTGATAAAAACCTATGATGAAAATACTTTGCCAACATATTACAATAAATAGTAAAATACTGTTTCAGCGCAAAGACCATAATGCTGGATCTTATATCACTTTGTATTTTACGTTACACTAAATTTGAAATTAAAAAATAATTTTTTGTTAAAATATGAAAATGCATTTTAGAGTTGTACATTACTATTTCATAAATTACTCTAAAGAAAACATATCATTTTAGTAAAACCACTGAGGGAACTTTTCTTAGTGTTTTCCAAATATTACACAAAGTTAATAATAAATACATCAAACTTGTTCCACTGTACTAAAATACATTGGCAGGAAATTAACTGAACAACTTAAAAACTCATAGAATATTTAATGATTTTGCAGCTAACAACATGAAACTTGCACAAAATCTTTAGTCGTGAATGTCATATCTTCAAAATGCAGAATTATCTTATTTCTGCAAAAAAAAAAAATTAAAAACAAAGTGAGGTATGGTAAACTTGGCATTACTACTTACAGATATATAGAAAAAATTAATAAGCTTATGTCACCCTTGACTGTTGACTGAAATGCAAGCTTTACATTGATTTTTCATGCCTTGTATTAGATTTTCTATGTGTTCCTGAGGTAGCAATAAGCATTCAGAATGAATATTGCCTTGAATCTCCTGGAGAAAGTACTATCTAGTCTACAATGATGCAAGTTGGTGTCCTAGTGTGACACACACATGCTCAATCACATTTAAATCCAAACACTGTGCAAGTTAATCCAGCTCCTCGATTTCTTTGTTCTAAAGCTGATTGGTCACAAATTAAAATGTGTACGTTAGTGCAGTTATTTAAAATGATGCTCACACATATCAGGATTCCACTGCCTTTGCACAATATCTTTTACAAATGTAGTCAGGTTCATTGCAAATGTTTTGATCCTTCCAGAGATCATCTGCAATTAGTCTCCAAATAAAAATGAGACTCCTCATTAAAGAGAACTGGGTGAACTAAATTCAGTGAATGATACTCCAATCTCAATAATCTCTGCATCACTGCAACCAGGCACATTTTTGCAATCTGAGTAAGTTGGACACAAATCATAGATTTCCCTACCTATAGCTCTATTTTGTGCAGCTTATCACTCATGGTATATCTGGATAGCAAGTTCCTGTAGCCACAGCAAAAGGCCTAGCAATCTTGGCTGATGTTAACTGTCTATATCTTTTAGCAATGCTTGCTAAATAATGGTTCTGAGACTATGTTGTGGCATGCTTTTGACTGTGACCTGGTAGTCTGCACATATCACCAGTCTGAGTAAAGATCCAGATTCTTAGAGCACTATCTCCAAATTCTTAACATGATGCTTTGGGCTACTTTTAGGTTTGAATGCCATTTCTTCTAATCCATCAGATGCCTTGCAACATGTTTCGCTTTTCAAAAGTAAAAAACTTTATCAAATTACTAATACAATTTATTAGAATTTGAAATACCCCTTGCATTCCCTTCTACATATGCTAAAAGAATGTCTGCAAAGTATTTGCATATTTCTATGTGGTAAATTCCACTGAACTATGTGAATTCCTTTGGACTACATGATAATACTGACCCTGAGCTATCAACCAACTACCTTTCATTGGTTCTCACTTAACAGAGTTACCAAAAAGCGCGTTTTAAAGTTTTTTCGTGAAGCCTCACCAGCTTATTTTTAAAACACCAGTCAATGCACCAACAGTTTATTTTTAAAACACCTTGTCAATGTAAGAAGTATTGGCTGCAAAATTGATAAGTTTGTAACACATACATTACAAATTCTCTTACCAAAAATATGCAACTGACAATATCTGACGCAATTTTTGCATGAGGAGGATCCTCATCTTTAGGAAGTGGACGAAGATCATGATTGAGACATGATTCTAATAGTGAAACCATTGCAAGAGCATGCTGTTCAATTGTTCCAGTATCCCTAAGAAAAAAAAGAAAAAGAAAAGCTTTTTTTTATGTACATTCTATGAAAAATTCAGTAATAGTAGCATTCTTACATCATATTTGGTTATTTCATACTAATTTCTGAGCAACATAATAGGGAAGAGGCAAAAATTGCAATTGTATTACCACATACAAACTATTTTGCTAAACTTTGCCAAAAAGTTGTGAAATATAACTAAAATTAACTCCAGAAAATAATTTTAACACAGATGCAAGGAAATATGTCAGAACTTAAGTGCATTTAAACCCAAGTTAACAATCAAAATATTGTTTTTCAAATAGTTTAATTAAATGTGACTTGATTATGCTTAAATTAATGAAATGTAGACATTATTAGTGGTAGAATTTGAGGATAAATAGGTCATGTTACTGCAATACAAGATCAATTTATAGGTTTATATATATAGTACAAAGCCTGAGATCCAGATTTGTCAAGACATTGATGATTAGAGATTTTGGTAAATTCTAGATTTTAGACCATCTGTTTAAATCAAGAAAGATTACAAATAGAAATTACCAAATTAAAAATGTGAAAGGTTGTCAATCAAGATCCACAATGATGAATAAGGATTGTTATTTGGCACTCTAAGCACGGTGATACAGGACTGCTATAGCATCACAGCTGTCACGTCAGCAGTATGCTACCACAAGAAACAGTTTCCCAGTCTACTGTTGTCCACAGGCTTCATGACATAAAGTTGTTTGCCAGAAGACGAGCTCTTTGCATCCCACTTACTGCAGCACACAAGAGAGCGCATTTAGCATGGTGCAGACATGTGCCCTTGGACCAGACTTCAGTGAAGCACTAGTTTTTACAGATGAGTCAAGATTCAGCCTGGATGCTGATTCCCAGCATAGGTGTATCCGGAGAAAGCATAGAAAATAATACTGTCCCTCCCTCATCAGGAAAAGGATCATTACAGTGATGGAGGTGTAATGGTGTAAGCAGGCATCATGTTGGACGGCCGCACTCCCCTCTATGTGTTTGATAAAGGCTCCTTGACTACACATGTTCCTAAAATGTACTTGCTGTACCCCCTGCTAAGTAAATGCTGAACTACTATTGGCTGATCAGATTGATATGTAATAAAGTCACTGGTTTGCTCAAAGTTACAAGTCAATTGCATGGATTCTGAAGAAGGGTTGTGGAACCGGCATAAAATATAATTCCTAGTTTGCTGGGTAAAACATAATAAACTTTGTATGCATATACATTCTGAATTAATAATAGACCATTAAAAGGTACAGCTGGTAAAGAATATAGAACACAAAGCTCTTCAAACATATAACACTTGAAGTATTTTATTTAGACGACATAAGAGATATTTACTACAAAGAAAAATTTTGTCGAGCAAAATATATATAAATCTATAAGAAATTTCGTTACCGGAGCATTACCGGTCATTTATAATTGTACTCTAGATTTTCAAATATCAGAAATTGTGAAATAACATAAGAAATGTTATTGAATTTATGGGGAATTTGAGCTTGACATGAAGGGATTTTTTTATTTATTTTATAATAGAATAAGACTGGTTTTGTATTTTTGAAAATTTTTGGCAAAAGAACGGTTTAATCTTTTACTATTTCATTGGTATGTTAATATTTTCTGAAACCAAAATTATAAAATGGACGACTGTTAATATTTACAATAATAACTGAAATTCTGAAAAAGAACATTTTTTTTAATTATTTAAAAAGTACAGAGCATCTTTTAATGATGTCCATATTTTAAAAAGGCACAAAAAGACAAACTAGAAGATTACTTTGTCATTGTCACCAATAACGTATCAAAGAATATTGGTTCAGTTTTGGATGGCAGAATTCAGTTGCATACTAAGTTATTTGAACAACAGAAAAAAATAAGCAATCAAGAACTTGGGTTTGTGTGTGTGTGATTATGGCAAAGCCTCGAGGGCTATCTGCCTAAGAGGAGGGATGCCTTCGTGGAGGACTTTCTAAGGGAAACTGGCTCGTATACACGTTACACATGGGGAAAACCACGAAAACGCCCATGCAGCCAGCCCGTTCGCGGGATTCGAACCTCGGACCGAACTACCAGTGTTCAGCGACTTTACCGCTCGGCCGCTGATGGGCCATCAAGAACTTGGAAACAGTCATTTTGATAATTCTAGGCATAGTTTGACATGATGAATTAATAATTTTAAAAAGCTGTGTAGTGGATTTGTCATTCGAAAAGGTTATAAGGTCAGAATTTATTCAGAGTATCATGTTATGCCTCGAATAATAGGAAGAAATGCTTACAAGTGAGCGTCAGAATTTGATAGAGCCATGATCGTCACCTATTGAGAGTGTGGATTATCGTTCCATGATATAGCTCGTCGAACTGGTCAATGTCCAACAACAGTTATGTGAATATGAAAGCAGTAGAATGCTGAGAGTCATACTGAACAACATGCAGGATCTCAAAGCCCTCTCATGACTAATGCCTGAGAGGACAGACATATTGTGAGATCAGCCCTGCAAAACCATACAACCACATCACGGACCACTAGTCAAAACATGGGCATGTTTGCAGCACACTTGTATGATGTGGCAACATTTCCAGCAGCATGGTCTATCAGAAAGGTGTCCATTACTTTGGCTTTCCTTGACAATGCAGCACAGAGAGAGACGGCGACTGTGGTGCATTCAACAATAAAGCTGCATACAGGAGTGGCACAATGTTGTCTTTTCAGATGAGTCCCGGTTCTGCATGCACTATTCTGATGGCCATATATGTGTCTGGAGGCTCCGAGGTGACCGCACGTTGCCTGGTTGCATTCGTTATCAGCATAGGAAACCTGAATCTGGTCTGATGCTTTGGGCAGCCATTGGGCACATAGCAGACACATCTGTAATTCGAATCAACAGTAATTTGAACTCAGATTGGTACATTTCTGACATCTTACGTCCAGTTGTTGCGACCTATCTTCGAGGGCTGCCAAACAACATCTTCCAAAAAGAAAATGTCACATGTTGCATGTCGTGTTCTGGCCTTCCTCGATACACAAAGTATTCTATTACTGCCCTAGCCCGCATAGTCTCCAGGTCTGTATAACAGAATGAGATGGAGAATTGTCATTAGTTTCGAGGCAGACCAATCACAAGCACCGGTTGCTACAGAACTTAATGAGTCAAAGTCATCTGTAATTTGGGGAAACAATTTCAGGACACTGGATCCATACTAAGAAGACCTTACAGGGTCAATCAAGATCCACAAAGATGAACAAGGATCATTATTTTGCACTCTAACAACTGTGACACAGGACTGCTACAGCATCACAGTAGTTCATCAATTTCATTTCTACCCTTCGAGAACCATCCCAGCGTTGAACGCTCCTTTGCTGCAGGAAGCAAATCAACTGCCTCCTATCTAGTGTGCTGTTATGCTGACCAACCTGTCTAACTGTGAGAGGGGACCATACTACATATTAGACTCATTTTCAGTTCAATGTAATAACTTGGATTTTAGTATACCTTGGAGTATACCTGTACTACAAGCTTTACTGATAATCATGTGTACATAAAATGGCTTTTGAATGCTACACCTTCCTCTCTGTTACATATATATTCATAACAAATTTTATAAAAATCTTTTATTAGATTTTCAGAAATTCGACATAATGTAGAAAATCCTCTTAATTCCATATATAAGTGTTACAAGGTGGTTGGTCCAAAAAAAAAAACAAAAAAAAAAAAAAAAAAAAAAAAATACGTCCCTGATATATAAACCACTATCTACTCAACCAGCCAAAATGAAATTTCAGACATTATTATTTGAAGGTATGTACTCAAGTTTGCGATGATTTAAGAGAATAGGGCTCTCAAAGCTATGATTGCAGTGAAAAAATTTTGAATTTTTTTATTTTTTTTAAAAGCAACACTCACTTTTTTCCCTCCACAAAATTATGAGTGCATTGGAAAATCGTAATGATAACAAGAGCTAGATAGGACAGAAAAATGCTGCCCCCCCACAACCATTCAAGAACCAAAAATGAAAATGTGTTTTGTTAGTCGGCAGATATCTGAATCATAAATATTCAATATGATTTATTATTATCGCAGATGATGACGTTTTCGGGAGGATGGGACCTCAGCTAAACAGAACAAAAATTGATTTATGGCACACTTGCTTTTGCTTGAGTATTATTATCTCTGTGAGGAATAGGAAAAATTTTCAAACACAGGGAGTTAATTGGAGGTTCAGTTAATATATCATTCCAGTTATTAGATATCCAGGTGTTGCTTTGTACTGTATACACACATACACAGGGCAAAGTCTGAGATCCAGACTTTATATGGTGCCTTTTCTATAAAGCCCATCTGCTTTTTCTTGAATATTACATCATTACTGCAATTTGTAAGGGGAGAAGAATTCCTCAGGCTTAAAAAAATTGCATGCAATCCCAAAATCTGGATATTAGATCATTCTGGATTTCATATTTTGTACTGTAAATAACTTTACTATCGAAATCAAATGTTTAATCATGTCATCCTCACTTAACAAAATATTTGACTTTATCTTGAAGAAACATGAAGTAGTATATACCTTAAATATTGAACAAAAAGGCCCTTTTTACACAGAAATGATCTGAAAAGAAGAGAAATGTTAATAGGGGTGGGCAATTTTAGAATTAATTAATATTCCACTGCAAATGGGTTTATCAAAAAATATCAATAGAAATTCCTGTAATTAAGTTGCCTTCCATTTGTACCCCCTTTCCTTTCCAAACATGCCTTAAAATGTTATGAATGTAAGTAAGACAGCATTCACTTATTAACTACATTGATAACATACAAATTTTTCCCATTTGTTGAATTTCAAAGCTGAAAAATGTTAGTATATCACCATAAGAAGCTTTCCAAATTGCTATATATAAAAATATATGCCTACAGATTCAAGATGGTGTAAGCCTATGCTTCATTTCTACAAATTAGACAAAATGCTTTGTTGTGCTGCAGACCTTTTGGCTTTAATATCTCTGTAAAGAAGTTATACAGTACAAAGTCCGAGATCCGGACGTTCATTATCTGGAATGATCTAAAATTCGAACCTCAAAACCAGCAATGTTTTCTTTACGCATGCGCATTTAAATCCCCCTCCGCGCATAATAAAACATCTGGAGAGTCCCGATTCTTAATTTCACTTTGACACTAAATAAAATACCTTGTTATTGAAGAAACAATCATTTTAGCATAAATTTGTATGATCAGTAATTTGGCTCCATTGCTGCGTATCTGCTTTTGGCACACATCTCAAATTGAAACATTCCACATAGATACATTGTTGATCTGACGCCAACCTGGCGAATCATTATTTATTATACTTTCCTTTCATCACCGCATGTTTATCCAAACATGACAACTTGAGTAATGACTCATGTAGCGATGCCTAAACAATTTTCTTTATATTATTAATTGAATAATAAAGGAGTATGGTAACCTTTTATGTTGACATTACACTTGGCGATGATTACAGATTTAAGTTAAATGCGCGAAAAATATAGACGAGGAAAAATTTACCAAAAACTTCTTTCCATATGCTAAAAAATAGGTTTTGTTGATGATACTCATAGACCCAAAGATTACATTTAGGGCTATTTGAATTAAGAATAACTGACTTGTTATTCACATACACCCAGAACCAGCGCCAGAGCTCATATAGCCGCACAAAGTCGCAGAATTTAGGACCCACAGAGACTGCATCAGGCGGTAAGATACCTAGCGGCCCTCAATAAGGCTTAAGTATATGTGCGAATTTATTTATTCAGAACTCTGATAAGCCTTAAGCACGTGCAAGAAATAGGCATAAGTATAATAACTAATAAAATTTAGGCTTAATTGTTTCGGTGCGTGATAGAAGCAAGATAAAATTTAACGGAACAGCTTGTTGTTAAGTCGCCAAGCTCATGATGCATTTAAGACATAGGAAAGGGAGTCTGGTGTTGTTCCATCCTGCTGCAGGCACCAGCATACAAATTTAATGTGCACTGGTTAAATATCTGGTGAATGTGAGTAAATTTTATAAAATGAGTATGTATTTATTTATATAATATACAAATTCCTATTTTATGTTAAATAAAAGCCCAAATTATAAAATTATTATCATAGATATAAAGAATGAAATAAGCTTTTAACTTAAGCCAGAATTGACTTACAGTGAAGGTGCTAGAATGGTGCAAGTCAAGCACTACCTATACCACTTAAAATTGAGAATAATTTATTGGTCCATGGGTTGAATTAATATCATCCAGTTTTGGATGAATGAAGCTGTGTTACAAGAAAAACTGAAATTCTGAAAGATCATTACCTCAGTTTCTTCAGATCCATAACTTACAGATCAACTAAACATGAAGACCAATTTTACTGCTTTAACACTAATCTTCCTGATGTGTTGCAAATACCACTGCATGCTAACTGTATGGCTGATTTCCTCCTGTATCCACTGTTTCATCAGAATCTCTTGCCACAGTGCCATACCATAGCCCTAAGCTGTGCAATCAATACTGTCCATACCCGACTCCTCAGCTGCAGGTATAACAATGATTGACAGAATTCCATTTGGATGCAGTACGGTAAACCACTACATATAGCCATGAATTTGAAATAATTGCTTTAAGATATTATCTGCAATCACATTATCTGTTTCATGCTACTCTGCTAGTTAGCAGGATTAGTACTTTCCTAACACTAATGGATCTTGGACTGTATCTAAATTCTATGGTCTAGTGGAATAATCTTTGTACACTGATTAAAAGAAAGCATCATAAGCAAAGTGTGAGGTATCTTAGTTGATATGTGCCATGTTACTGAACATTTGCATAATGTGGACGACAACAATCTTATATCAAACAATTGTAACCCATTTGTAGTTAAACAGTTTTTCCTCAATTTTAATGTCCTTTTTAACTTTATGCATTTTTTTCTGTATTGCTCTCTCATTGTTTAAAAATCCTTATATTCACTAATTTTCATTTTCCCCACACTCCAATGCTTTATGCTGTTTTACTTCCTGCATGCTATTCTGAAATCCTCATGTTTGTAAGAAAATTTTCGGGATACAGATATATCATAAACCTTGATATAAGTCTGTCCCTATTTACAAATACCAATTTCACATATCACTTTACCTTATCTTACACAAAGCTGCAATTGATTCTTTGCTTTTCACACTTCCAATGTAACCATTAATAGGTCAAGTTATTTTATGACCACTCTGTATAAGTTGATCTCCTAACTCATTTTTATCAAAACACCTTGATTTACTTGTTTATACTCATAAAGAACTTATATGAAAATCAATCAATACCAGATGAAAAAATGCTTATATGATTCAATTAAAAGTAATTACAAACTTCCCAGAAATTACATCCATTTTTTAACCATGTTAAAAGAAGGATATTTTTCAGCACACAATACCTTTTTTTAACACTACATATTTAAAAAAAAAATAAACAATACTTAAACTGTACTACCTGATAGCAGAAGTAACTCTTGTGATACAGATTTCAATAACACTTTGGTTATTGTCATTTTGGGTAAAATCTGATGAACTTGCAATTTCTTGAATTCTAGCTAATACTTCAGATAAATCAGCTACAACACTGTTATCGTCGATTGAGAATAAATCACCAGCTCTTGAAAGATCACGGTTAGTCAAAACTTGTGCAAAAAGTTCATGCATATTGAAAAATTCACATCATTCAATATCTACAGAAAAAAAAAGAAAAGCACTTTCACAAATAAAAACTACAATAATTTGCCAAATGTCACAAATGTTCACAACAAGCATATTACAAAACTAATAATAATTCCACACCATTAAAAAATATTTTAACTTAAATTTCATCCTATACAATATCCAACGTTTGTTTTTAAAGTTCATTAAATTCTTTACAAAATTCATACCATCTGATAAAACTGTTAACCTTTTTGCGACGGCGCACCTTTGTTTAAGACGCTCGTGCAGGACGGAAGGGAATCGAAGGCAGTCACTGTACAGGACGGAGGTTTTGCATCGCTAAGCCCAATTTTATTTAAAAAAAAAAAAATCAGAAAAAACAAGTTTCGCTTCTAGCATCGCAATTTTTGGTATCATTTTAGATTATTACTTGATCTCTTATATATGTTAAAATTAGCACTTAATAACATTTTTTTTTCTTTATTTTACATGAAAATATACTTAAAAAATTGCTTATCCTGTAAAATAATTTTCGGAAGCACTATTCAAATTATTCCAAAGTTTAAATTGATAACATCCATCAATAAAGTTTAAAATTAATAAAACAACACAATAAAGACAATTTACAGTAAGATGTAACTAAATTTAAAATGAAGACTGAATGTGGTAAATTTCGAAGCACGGAGAAGTATCACTTTCGAACTCTCAGAAAAAGTATCACTTTCGAACTCTCAGAAAAAGTATCACTTTCGAACTCTTTAGAAAATGAATCATCACCCTCATCTGCGTTAATAAATGGTTCATTGACCATATGAGGGTATTCCTTCTCTGATAAATAGTCCCTTCCCACCATAATAGACTGGAGGTGAGGCTTTCCGAAATAAAAAGAAAAGAAACGGAAATATATCTGAATGCAATGCAAGACATAACAATACTCCACATACTAACCCTAAAAGACTGTACATAGTAAAGGAAAAAAAAAGGGAATTGGATATAAATCAGACACATGAATGTTTTCATTAACACACAGCGGTTTAAAGAGCTCACCTCTGTTTATGCTTTTCCTCCCCACCTCGCAAGAGCTGATGAGTAAAATGCCAAAGTCGAGCAGAATATATCTAACTCAAGGTCAGGAACCGAAAACTGTGTTCATTTCAAAAGTAATGGATATAGGATGCCATCTAGTGGCCTTCAGAAAACCATTCCAGCTTAAAATGCATATACGCATCACCCGTCCTCTGAATGCAATCTCTAGCAATGCGTGGATGGGACGCCTGGCTGTAAGAGATGTTCTTAGGGAATGCGTATATTGGACGCCCGTCCTGAAAGGGTTAAATAAAGTATGTGTAACACCATAACATCCCAGCACAATTTAAGGGAATTGCAGTATTATAAACTTCATTAATTAATTGCTAGACTGAACAATGTAAATTATCTCAATATTCTAATTAATAAAAAGAAGACTAATTTTTCCAGATCAATACTACTTACATCCAAAATCTATTCAATACATTCTTAGGCAAAATCAGTCACGTCTGTATCAAGAAGTAAGTGTTTAATCACACTTTAAAACCGAAGCCCAAAACATGATTAGTAATATGAAAAAAATTATGATTACGAGAATGACTATTTTTCATTGCTGATATATTTCATCCATTGTATATAATGTTTAGTTCCAAAATTAATCGAAAGCTCCAAATTTACCAGAATATGAAGAATTTGTGCTTGGAGGAAGTGTGTTGATAAATTTACTCAGTGTTGTTAAACTCCCGCCAATCATGCTATTTATTTTGATAAATTTTTTACATCATTTCAGCTTCTCTGTCATCTAAAAAATAAAGGTTTCTAAGCTACAGGAACAATTCAGGAAAACCACATATAAATGTGCCCACTAGAAACTGTGAAATGTGTCCGTAAGAAAGATAGGCGTTATTATGATTTCGAATATGAAGAGAAAAACAAAATAATTTTTGCCCGATGGAAGGACAATTCAGTTATAGCTCTTGGTTCAACATTTGGAAACATTCAGCCCATAAAAAAATGTTTCCCGTTATTCAAAAACGTAAAGGAAAAAGGTTTTTATGATACTTACATATTATCGCAACCAGGTTGGCGCGATTTGTAAGTTTGAGTAAAAAAGTATGAATAGAAAGAAAATGTACATTTATTAATTAGAGATATTTTTAATACAGTTTTTTATATTATTTTGTTTTAAAATATCAAATAGCAATTAAACCCTTCCGGTTTCGAATTTGAATAAGTTGCAGAATTATTTTTTCGGTGGAAATCTTTTGGCTATTGCTTTTAGCACTGATTGAAAACCGTCTTCGCCATTAACAGCTTGAGCTTGGTGCCATATAAATTCAATAAGGTATGAGTCAAGATGATGACGGGCTGTTCCTCTCTGTTTTTTGTGTCGCCATTTGGCTGAGCTCCACATTCGCTCTAAATGTTGTGTGTGAAATTCGGCTACCTTCAAACCAATTTCCGGTTCTCACACCCAAATGTTGATTGCACTCTTCGACATTACATTTCTAGAAGATTTGCTTTCCAAAATACAGTTTCATTTTATGAGAATTTTGTTTATAATATAATAAGAGTTTGTGGCAAAAAATGGTGGTGGCCAATATTTACTAATTACATTGATGTCGCCTTGATAAATGCATGGAAAATATCATGTCTTTCTACTACTGGAAATAAAACGTCTCTTTCAGATACGAGATTGCTTTATTCCTTCTGCAAACTCCTATTGAGAGTGTAGATTTAGCCAGAAATAGATCAGCAACAGGAAGACCTAGTAAATTCAGCATTCAAAAATCATTGCATGGAGATGGTAGATTAAAGTAAAGTCTGATGATAACAAAAGACTTCGTTGTAAAGAGCGCCATAGCCAGACTGTTTATAGATACAAAGTATGTAATGTAGCTTTACACCATGATTGTAGTGAAGCTTTTCATGCTTGAATCTTTCAATTGAAATAATCTGTATTTGTAAGAGAAATACAGTCAAAAGTCGTTAATCCGGACTCGTCGGGACTTCGGCGATTTCGGATTATCGATTTTTCCGGATTATAGATCATCAGTTTAAATCTGGTAAGATGGCATGCAGAAATTATAAAATTAAAAATATGAAACCATAATTTATGAAATAAAGAACAATTATGATCTAAAGGGTATCAAAATTTACAAAAAAAAAAACTTTAATATTTATTTGTTTACTTTATTAAACATTTCTTTCAATGTAAGTTGTTTAAGTTGCTTCGTTTTCTGTGATAATACTTTCTCTTTAATTCTATAAACAGACATAATTTCTTGTTCAGTTACAAAGTTCCGCTGTTCAAGTCCTGTAATTGCTGTGCCAAGAATACCGACTTACTTGTCAATCGAAATGTTTTCGTTTTCAATAACCTCTGGGTCACTTTCTTCACTATCGGAAGCGAATTATAATGACGAGGAACTTGATTTAAATCATATCAAAGACGGAGTACATAGAGATGAAATATTACACTTAGTAAGGAATTATAAGCCAAATAAAATAAAAACATCTGCCCTGAAGATAAGGATAGTGCTGACAGATCAACTTCCAATCCGCGGCGTGAAATTGATAAACAGATTTCGGATTTCAAAACATACTTTCGCTTTGTAGATACAAATTACATATTAGTAAATATATATCAGAAATTCTATTTGACATAATCGAAAGTTCAAGCTTACTTTTATGAAATTGCTCTAACAGTCTGCAAAAAACAATAAGCCGGATCCAATTCGAAGATTAAGGAACAACGCAATCTGCAACATTAACTGAATTAGATAATTTTAGCTCAGCTTATACCTCCGTTACACATTAAACGCGCATGCGCACAAACATATTAGCAGCCGTAAAGGTTTTACGCGCTCTCGTAAATGCCTGTGCGCATGCGTGAACGCGACACATGCGCAGAAAGTTTGTAGCTTTGAGGTCCGAATTAACGATTTTTGACTGTATAATGTATATTTTAATATTAAATTAATTACAAGTAAAGTGATTTGTAGATTTATAAAACATTATGCAGCTAAAAAGTAATCCAGTGGTCCACTCAAAGGAAACATCGCACAAGTACAACCCTACTCAGTAAAAATCCGTAGTCTTATTCCACTGACGTTGTGCAAACGCAACACTTGCTTTTTCCACAGGTAAGAGTATTTTTTCTTATTTTCAATGTAAATTTATGTTATAAATTTTTAATTTAATATTTGTTATTATTTTCATGAGAAATGAATCATTACTTGTAGTTTTGGCGGTTAATGGGTTAAAAAAAAAAAATTACAATTCATCTGACCAGGCAACTTTTTTCACAGGTAAGAGTATTTTTTCTTATTTTCAATGTAAATTTATGTTATAAATTCTTAATTTAATATTTGTTATTATTTTCATGAGAAATGAATCATTACTTGTAGTTTTGGCGGTTAATGGGTTAAAAAAAATTACAATTCATCTGACCAGGCAACTCATTTCAATTGTTACTCATCCCGTCATGACATCCACAGTAGCTGTTGTAACTCATCAAGAGCAGTAACACGGAAGATTCTTACAGTTGAAACTAAATATTTTATTTTGCACTAGGACACTTCTACAAATTTAAGAATATTTAGACATTATCACAAGCTACTCACCACACATTTTCTCTACATTAAACATGTCTCGTTGTTATGGATACATACATACACAATAAAAAACCTAATTCTAAAACTGATAACAACTAATATCGATATGCAACATCCTCCCACTTTTTGTCTTGTACATTCAGATATTACAAGACAAAACTAATGTATTTCTTAAAAACTGTAAGCTAATGTAGGCATTTTACATCTAACATAGACAATGTTCATACATGTAAAATACTTACAAATTCAGTCTTTCAGGACCTGAAGTAATTCTATCTCTGTGTAATGTTGTCTGAAAGATGCAGTTTTGTATCATCATGACTGGGTAGTGAATCTCCTCCTTTCCTTTGAGGGCGTAATTTGGGCTCCGAGCTTCCAATTTTGTGCTGAAGGGTTAAATCTGACGATGCATTCTCTAAGAGGGTCAGATAATTTCAGGTGAGCCACTCGCTGCTTTTCATCTTGTTCTATAAATAGTTCCATCACTCTAGCTAAAGGGCAGTTAGTTCTTTTGGAGCTATCAGATTGCACCAACAAGCACATCTCCTACTTGAATATACCTCTTGCTTTATCAGTCCGATTCCTTACAAGTTCAGATCGATATTCTTTTTGGAATCTCTTTCAAAGATTATCTTGAACACTTTGCAAGGAACTTATTCTTTTCTTCAAATGATTTCTATCGACTGAGTCAAAATTAAGAGTATCACAATCAGTAGAGTTTGGAGTTTCACATAGGAAATGTGCCAAATGGTCATGGTTCCTCTGGATTCTCTGACAAATAAGTTAATGGTCTCTTATTGATTGTATTCTTGCAATCATATAAGTCTTCACATTTCCTCATAATCTAGACTATCACTGCCAAAAATTCTTTTCAGCAGGTTTTTCATACAGTGTATCATATGTGCGCATCATCTACTATACCATGGTTCACTTGGTGGATTAAAATTCTGTTTTATCTTCTTTTTGCACTCTCTTCTTGAATGACACTCCAATTTATCGTTTAGAGAGCATTTGATGTGCCACGATATTTGTTCCATTACCAGTGTAGATGACCGAAACTCTGCCTCTTCTAATCATGAATCTTCCTAAAGACAGAACAAAAGCTTCTGCAAGCAAGGCAGTTATTAACTCTAAATGTACTGCAGGATACACAGTGCAAATGAACAGGAGAATCGAGGCCTTCACATCTCCATGAAGGCAAAGAGGACTGGCTAGATTAGCACCAGCTGATTGAAAGGGACCAATCTGTGCAATCTTTCAGGTTAAAAGGAGCTGTTTGTATAAGTATAGCTTCAGACAAAAATCTCCTACATGGAACGCAATTAAATATAACCCCACAGATAATCCTCTACCTATGAGGTTTTGGAAACCTTTCTCTCAGCTCTGAAAAGATTGCTTGTACTCCAGCACCACTTAATGATCCGTACATATATTCAATTAAACGTTGAACAATTGGATGATCAGGCAGAACTATAGGACACTTAAAATCATCAGTGCTGTCTCCAAAGATGAGCCGAGTTTGCACACTAAACAGTCCTGCATCTTCATAGAACTTCAATGATTCTTAAGATTTCTTCTTGTTTACTACTAACCATTACCTCCGAGTCAACTTGATACGTAAAGTTTTGGTCCTTTTTATTTCATCACTGGTTATAGACAGAGAAACTTTCGGCTTCTCGCAAGGTGTCATAAAATCTAATTATCAAACAATAATGCATAACAGTTCAGAATATTTTGAGAAATACAACAATTGGTAACTAAATTTCTCAATTCCTTAATCACTTGAGGCACTCAATTATGTTTTCTTTCCCCCTCTTGTAAAGCTTCTTCTTCGTTACAGGCCCAGGTTTCCTTAATCATGAAGGACCATCCCACCATTTTGTTTTCAACAATTTGCATTAGGTACAAGATCAAGATGCTAAATCTGCTGGATTAAGTTCACTAGGTATATGTCTCCAGCAACTGAGATCAGTCAGTTCACAAATTTCTTTAACTCTGTTGTCAACAAAGTTATTCCAGGCCTCCCTCTTAGCTATCCACACCAGTACTACCATATAATCTGTCCACAAATATGTTTTTAAATGTAAATTTATATCTTGCAAGGTATACTTTGCTAATCGTGTTGCAATGGCAGCTCTGAAAAGTTCCATTTTAGGTATAGTAGGCCAGTTCATTGGGGCTACTCAGGCCTTTGTAGATACTTAAAATGTAGGATTACTGCAGCTTCCTTACAACATAACAAAGCACAACAAGCTTAAACGTTTGCAGATGTGTCAGAAAAGATATGAAATGTTGCAACTTCACTTCATCCTGGCAACACCTGTCAGAGAATAGAAATAAAGTTCAACAAGAGCAAGATGGTTTGACTATTTAGTATATTTCCTTAGATCTTCTGGGAGTGGTTCATTCCAAATAAGTTTCCTTTTCATATTTCTTGTACTTTGGCAACAGCATTGCTGGACATATAAAACTGATGGAATCATACCTGCTGATGATCACAGAAAATAAATTTGTTTTTGCAACTCCTGCTTGTAATGCTTGTCACAGACAAGTCTGTGTTTGATTCCTATCCTGAATTCCTGTGTGAAACAAGCAACATAAATTAAAACATCCCTCTTGCATTATATACATGGCCTGTTTTTGATGTAGACACAACTTCTCCTCATTATCTACACTTGTAAAAGCTTTCAACATAAAAGCTTGCTTTTAGCTTCTCTGTGGTAAATTTCAACTCTTCTGTTTGACATTTTTCTAAACTCAAATGATGCAAAATAGTCACATTTAGCAAGAAAGGGCTTGTTGCAACGCTGAACACTACACAATGTCCTTATTCTTTTCATCCTTTCCAGCATGCTACCTTTTACAGTTGGAATTTCAACCAAAAAAAAAAAAAAAATGGTAGAGTCTAATACAGCCTACAGGAGTACATAGGGTTAAAATTTTGTAAAGCTAGCACTTATCGTTTTAATTGTGCGCGTGTGCCTGAAGCAGGCTCAGCGTTGAAACAAGCATTGCTGGGACAGCTGGGAAGTGCATAACAGAGTAGATTTTGGCTATGATTAAAAACTCTAGATTCTGATTATTGTAGCAGATTTAGCATTACCCAGAGTACTCTATACCCCCCCAAAAGCTCTTTCTGAATCTATGACTACAGGCATATAAATGAAAAAAAAAAAGTAACTTGGCTACATGATATTTACATTTCATATTTATACTTTTGTCTATTTTTTGTCATGGTGGTACTTTTCAAAGCAAGTGACGCCATCTTTGAAAAAGCACAATCCAACAGTGCATGTTTTGCACATGTATCAGGATCTGTATCGGAATCACTATTTGAGGGCAATTCGTTTAGCACTTTCAGTGGTTCAGAAATGGTCAGCCCTCTCTGATCCATTTGCAAAATACTTAAAAATTAGAAAAAAATAACATTACATCTACAATTAAGAAAATATAAACTATAAAATAAAATTAAACAAACATCTACAACTTAAAACTCAAAATGTAGAGCTAACAAAACTTCTTTCAACAACAGCAAAAAAAGAAAAGAGAACTGCTCTAGTGAAATATCAAAGAACTAACTGATAAAATTACACCTGACCTTCAGAGAAACACCCAAACAATTTCTTAGTTGATAATCAACCCCCCCCCCCAAAAAAATGAAAGAAAGAAAAACAAGAAATGAAACACTGACGTACACTCACCTTTTTATTGGGAATGAGGTCACCAAAGAAAATATTGCAGTGAAATAAAGATACAGTTGTTGATCTAGTCTTGATGTTTCAGTGATCCCACTCTGAGCACACCAGATGTTCATCATTCAATTTTAGGCAAGATTTCCAGGTAAAAATTTAAAACTAATAAAGAATATAGAGATCAATATGCAGCTAAGAAAATAACACAGAAATTTCTTTTCAAGCAATTCCTTTCATATCCCTAAAAAAAAAAAAAAAAAAAAAAAAAAATTGGAAGATTTCTTTGAAAAATGGGGGGCTTTAAACACTAAACATGGCTAAAATGTATGGACTGGTTTGTGTTGTGCTGCCATCTAGTATAAATGAAGGTTGAAAGTAACCTATAGTAGGCTATAAAGCCTTTTCTATTCAATTTTACTGCATGTACAGAAGGAAAATTTTGGGTGTGCCCAGACTGGGTTAATTTTCCAAAAGCCTTTCATTATAAAAACCAAATTACATCCTGATCTCCTGGTCATACACTAAGCTGCAGAAAAGCTTGTTTGATATTTGCTGTTAGTCCAACAGCATGTAATTGGAATATGTTATTTAGTGTAGGAACCAGCTGCGTAAGACTAGGTCATGCACTCAGACAATTATTTAAGTAAGCACAGCCAGCAAACAACCTTTACTGAGGCATTGAACACATGACGGATTAACAACTTAAATAATGAACAGTACTCTTGATAACAGATGGCTCTACTTCTATTATGCCTTCTTTCTTCTCCTCGAGCTCTACACCTTGCTAAAGGCCAAGGCTGCCTCTCCAAGTTTTCTCCTCTGACCCTATCAGGCGTCATAGCTTCCCACTGGTTTACCCCTATCAGTTTCAAATTCTTTTCCACACTATCCAGCCATCTAGTGGATGGTCTTCCTTTTCACTGCTTCCCTCTACTTTGAGAATTTTATCTTTTTAATAGGAAATGCACTACCATATCTATAAATATGGCTTAGCCATCTAATATGTGATGCCTTTACCATTTTGACAATATCATGTTCATTATATTTCCTACAAATTTCATGGTTATATACTCTCCACAGTTCATTTTGCCTCACCAGTCCAAAAATCTTATATTTTTTTTTTCCAAGTATAAGCAGCAGATCTTCCTGTCTAGCTAAGTGTACAGCATTCGCTTCCATACAGGGCCACATGTCTTATCAAAGTCTTATATAAAGTTATTTCGGTTTTTATGCTAATTAATTTGGTATTAAGTTGGTTTCCAAGTCCATAAAGTCATCTATTGGCCACAGATATCCTGTTTTTAATTCAACTTTAATGTCATCGCACCTTAAAATCATTGTACCCATACATTTAATTTTTTTAACAATCTCAAAAGTATAAATGTAGTTGTTTAAAGGGGGTAGGTCCATGATTTTATTTTTACCATCATAAATTTTGCCTTATCCTAATTGATGGTTAGACCCATCTTCCCTGATGCATAATCAAGTGAGACAAATGCCTCAACAACAGCCTGTTTAAATCATTCTATGATAGCAATGTCACTGGCAAAAGCTAGAAGTTGAATTACTCTTTGTAGAACAGTTCCACTTAAGTTTAATTGAGAGTCTTGCAGAGCCTTTTCCAGTGCCATCGCAGACCTTTCTGAGTATAAAAGGACTCTAAAGACAAAATTTTAATTCTACATTTCACACTCTTAAGTGTCATTCTCGTAAGGATGATCAGTTTTTTTGACATGTTGAATTCCAGCATAGCTTCAAATAATCTGTCTCCATTTAAACTGTCATATGCAGCTTTAAAATCAATAAACAAGTGATATGTGTCAATGTTACATTCATTTGTTCATTCAAAAATTTATGCCTTCTTTTACTTTCACCCATTGAAAAAAAAAAAAAAAAAAAAAGTTATTTGTCAAAGACATCTTATTACAACAGTTTTGTGACAGATTCCAACCTTATTTCAACTATGTCATACTTATCATAGAGAGGAAAATGACCGACTATTCAAGGTAAAGCCACCCCATGATTGTCACTGTCAACAGTTACTGTTTCCTTTAAATTGCATTAAAGTTTCATCTTCTAGCACCTTTTTGCTTTTCTGTTCAATTGGATCACTGAAGCCCTAAGTGATCCCTAAGAACGCCCACATCTCTTTCACTGGGATTCCCCCCCCTTCCTGCAGAGTGTGGGCTGATAACTATTTCTCATTTCTTCCCAAAACCTAGAATGATTCAACCAAGCAAGGTCTCTACAGCTGAAACTCCCGATGATAATACCCAAATTCTGCTAGTTAAAATACACCCTAAAATATGCCAAGGCGAACTCATATTGGTGGTGCATTATTGACAATATCTGCGAGTGTTATTCCATGAGCTTTAAGTTCTAAGATTAGAAGATTGTCATGAATTTTAGATCCTGTAGTGCAAATTTTGGGCTGATCCCAAAAAGAAATTTTTGCAGAAAACCTTCCATCTAAACTTTTTTCTGTAACATCATACCTTCCATGTTTTAGAGCAGGAATAGTTCCACCATCAAATAATCCTTGTCATAACACATCTACACCCGTAGGAAAACGTTTTAGTTCCTTTATTATCCTTTTTGATGTATGATCACTGCAAGCCATCATCCAACAAAAAGCATACTGCAACTCAGCTTCCTTTATGGCAAACTTTAATTCAGACTGTCTTCTGACAGATTCCCCATAAAGAGGATTCTCCTGTAAACAACATAGTGCACTCACTTTCCGTAGAAATTGCTTGAAAAGTGGATTCATTCTTCCATTCTGTACAAAGCAGAGTGTTATGTCATTGTACATATACGCTACTCAACATAGAGAATGCAACACGAAGAAGGAGTGGCTCGAAAATTATGCAAATTTCAGGGTAGATGCGCATTACCGAGTTATGTGAATGATGTGAAATGCGCACGTCTCCAGTGCACGTTCAATAAGATACAAGGGAAGGAACTTGCAAAATATTCGATTTTTGTGACGTTATTTCTGCTAGGGAACACATTGTAGAAAATTTGTTCTTGCCTCAGAGCATTCATGTATTAGTAGAGAATGGCAGGCCAACATCAACCAAGGCAGTTCCAGCAGACAGACAACTTCACAAGGAGCATGGTGATCAGACTGAGAAGGGCAGGTTGGTTTATACGGCAAATCTCAGCTGACAAACACCTAGACACCTCCATGGTGCACCAGCTGTGGTGATGATGGTTGGAACAAGGAAATGTGGCAAGTACAAGGGGTGCCGGTGCAGCCATAGTAACTCATGTGTGGATCGCATCCACCGACAACTGGTGCAGCACCTACAACCCACTTCTACCTCCATTCTGCAGCATGCTCAAGACATCCTGGATGTTTCCATATCAACCAGAACCATTTGCTGTTGATTGGTGGTGAGTGGTCTGCACTCATGGCATCCATTAAGAAGACTGCCATTGACCCCACATCATAGACACCTATGTCTGCAATAGTGCCAGCTCGAGCGATGTGGACGACAGAATGGCACGGGGTCGTGTTCTTTGAGTCACATTTCTGTTTCTCCAATGACAGTCGCCGTGTACTAATAAGGAGACAGGTCCAATCAAGCAGCAATTGTGGAACACCCCACCGAACGGCATCATGGTTGGGGTGCAACTGTGTATGATTCCAGGTTATTTCTAGTTCGTATTCAGGGCACTATGATGGCCCAATGTTACGTGAATGATGTGCTGTGGGCGATAACACTCCCCTACCTTCAGGGAGTGCCCAATGCTCTTTATCAGCAGGATAACACCTGACCATACACTGCTTTCATCAGCCAACATGCTCTGCAAGATGTACAGATGCTTCCCTGGCCACCATTCTCTCCTGATCTCTCACCAATCGAACTCATTTGGGATGTGATTGGATGCCATTTGCAGACCCTGCCATTGCCACATTCAGAAAATACACTGTGGCAAATGGTTGACAGGGAATGAAGAGCCATTCCTCAAGACACTATCCGTAGTCTCATTGACTCTGTACCTAAAAGTGTTGCTTTATGTATCACCGTCCAAGGTGGTCCTACAACCTACTGAGCCAATGCTTTTCACACTCTGTATTGTGCATATCATTACAAAATAAAGATAATTTATTGTTTGTTGCTGTCTCTCCCTGCTTACTGAGTTTCATCACTTTCTGGCCGTTCCTTGGTGTTGCATTTTCAATGTCAGGTAGTGTTTTATGCACCAAACAATACTTCTACATGTTTCTGCATGTGTCCTAGCTTAAAACAAACTAAATAACATTCTTTGCAATAACTTGAAATTTCCTCTCATCTAGTGTCATCATGGGAGCTTTCCTACAGACTTTACTAAAATGTGGATAACCACAAAAAATAGATTTAGACTTTTCATGCACAGACGAAATAAAGGATGAAGTAGAAGGGATATCATTTCTTGAAGTACCACTTTCGTTTTTAATTTTAACTCGAGTTCCAAACACTGATCGTGCAAACATGTCATTTCCTCACCATGAACTTCCTGCCTTAAAAATTTCACAAGCTTCTCAAGATATCCTTGACTGTTTTCAACAACATCGTTTCTACCATTAGGAAGGTTGGACCCTTGTTGGACTTTCCCAAGCTATAATTTTCAACTTTGCTGAAATCTTTAATGTACTACTTTCTTTGTTTTCATCACCCTTGCCTAGTAATAATTCAAAAATTGTATGTTAAGTACTTTCTAAGCCCTGGACTTTATGATACGATTATGAATTTGATTTGTGAACTCTGGAAACATTCACTTTCGTTTTCATAGTTTCTTCCACAATAGACTTTGTTGCATTCGTAAATGTTGTATGTGGTCTTACACTGTAACTCTTAACGCATCCATAATAAAATATCCAAGCTCATGAGAAACTAACAGCATAAATGGCTAGCCTATATTTGACAGTGCCCGCACTAAGTTGTTGTTTCATTTATGGGAATTTGAGTAAAGGGTGCCCGTTGGAATATCGCCAAGTTGTTGTTTCATTTATGGTAACCTGAGTAGTTGAATGTTATGAAAAGCCTGTTAAGACATAATTGGTTGCGTGAATTTGAGATGGGAAAATATTTGTAAGGGCATTTTTGTGTGTTGGATGTTGGTTAGGAAGTTGCTTATTTTGTGGTTTAAACTATAAAACGACTGAATGTGGTAAGATTAACTTGAAATTTCTATAGGATTTGGAACAAGGGGGGAAGCATTAATTGACTGGTGTGTAAATGAAGGTTTACTTAGTACCAATTATAAGTGTCCTGTTTGTACAAAGGAAATGCATATGGTGGAACGTAAAGATAGTTCAGATGGTTTTGGATGGGTTTGTCGCAAGAAAGGTTCAAATGGTTACCATATAAAGTGTTCCGTTAGAAAGGGAACATGGTTTGAGGAAAGCTTTTGGATGCTGTTTAAGAATTTTGTGTGCTACAGACTGAAGACAGAGAAATTTCTAAATAAGGTAGGTGGCTATTTCCTTTGTTTAGTGCGTAATGCTTTTTTATGTTATTTCATTGTTTGATTTAAAACGTAGTTTATTGAGATTATATATTTTTTGTGCGCAATGCCGAGTTTGTGCAATTCTGCGATGTTTTTTTAAGTGAAAAAATATACCATCAAATATAGTTTTACCGCATTAATATTTAGCGTTTAAATTCAAACTGTACCTTGCTTCTTTTGTAGATACTCCAATTCTATCTTGGACAGCAATTAATTTGTTGTAACTCTTCAAGAAAATTAATTAGCACAGAAGATTATTAAGTAGTCATAAATTAAATATTTTATTTCTTACTAAAACACTTTTAGCAACTTAAAAGGTTTAGACATTACAAGTTATTTACAAAACAGTTTCTGTTAAAAATATACTTCAGGGTACCCCTTAGCAAAAATTGGCAATTTTTTTTTTTTTTTTCCACCCTTCCCAGTAAAATGGCATCCAAAACATAATGCTATAAAATATAATTAAAACAAAAAATATATATTCTTAATAAACTGTATTTAAATCAAACAAGGAAATAACATAAGAATGGAAATACAAGTTACCTAATCTACGCAGTACAAAAAGGAAATATCAACTTACCTTATTTAAAAATTTCTGTTTCTTCGATATGTGTAACACACAGAATTCCATAACAGCATCCAAAAACTATTTAAAATTATCTAAACTAGAATCTGCATACTGCCGTCACCACATTAATTCACAAAAGTAAAAATGAAAAATATCCTCCGTACTGCCAGTAGCATTTCTTTCGAAAATCCCTTTTTATTACACCCCACGTACCTTCCATAGTGTTGATATAAGCTCCAGTTACAAAATCCTTAAATCTCACTGCGTAATTTACTGATAGGTGAACGAAGCCATTTAAAACTTCATTAACACAACAGTTAATTAATGTTTTCTTTCCCAATCATACACAAATTTACAGGTTTTTTACAACTTCAAGTTAATCGTACCACCAGCAGGCATGTTTTTACTCTGTAAAGCACAATATAAGCAACGTACTTCCTAACCAACATCCATACCTAAGTAAGCCCTTACAAATATTTTTCCATCAGTCAAAATAACCACAATCACGCATTAATCACATCATAGCAGGGTGTCCATAACATTCAACTACTAAGGTTAATAAATGAAGTAACAACTTGGTGATACTCCAAGAGTTATCCTAAAATATTCACTAACCTATTTCATACTTGCCAACCTATGACACTAAAAAATCAGGAGATTTTTTTAAAGAAATCAGGAGATTTTTCACAATGTTAAAAAGACTTTTTAAATGATAAAAATAAAGTTCTTAATCACGAATCAACTTTAAATAGTTACTAATTCGTAAATGCAAGCAACACAAAAATACCTTACACATAAAAAAAAACTCTTGCATCGTTTAAGAAACGTTAAGAAAACAAACAAAAAAAAAGACACTTTAATCAGTTTTTGTACAAATGTTATGAACAGTGGGAGATTTTGATTTCGTTAAGAAAGAAACTTCATAATTTTGTTCATAGCAATTGCCATGTAGCCCTGCTTTCGCTAATAAAAGTTTTTCTAATGTGTCATCACTAATATTAGATCTAAATTTAGTCTTCGTTTTCACAACAACACTGAAAATCCTCTCACACTCTGCATTACTATGGGGAACTGTCAAGATGGCCAACATAATTCTAGACAGTTCACTATATTTTAAAATTCCATCAGCACCTTTCAGTTTTCCAATTAAACTCCACTGGGTATCAATCCTAGCTGATCTTTATAACTTCATCCAAGTTTTCTAATTGTAAACTGCAATATTATCAAAGGCAACATCAATATCATCATCTTTCATGGCTAAATGAAGTAACACAGGAAATCTGTTCAAAAATTACCTTATATTAGAAAAAGATGTATTTGCTAGAGCAGAAACATCAGGAACTTTAGCATGCAAAATCACTTCATCGTTGACTGGAAATTTATGTAGTATGCAATCGCATACTCGACAGAAGTAACTTCTAACATGAAGATAAACTAATTTTTGTCTTCTGAAAGTTCTTCCACTACTTTTGTAGTTGCAGCTCCTAATACCAAATCTTCATCTTTCTTCTGATTATCTATATCATCATAAATCAAATCGTATATAGAATTACAAGACAAAACATAGACTGGATTTACAAACTTTGAAAAAATGTCTTTAAACAGATCATAAATCATTGATTTCAAAACATGAATTTATGGAATTCTGCTTTGTAGAACTGTGTTAAGAACATCGAATGATGGCAAAATGAATTATATATAAAAAAAAAAAAAAAAAAGCAAAAAGCTTTGTTAAGATCCGAAGAAAAAAACATAAATATTCGTTCTTTACAAAATATTCTTTGTTTTAGACATAATCTAGAGAAAATTCAATTGCTTTCAGACTTCCAAAATTACTAGTTGTTTTTGTTCATATAACGAAGTATTAAGCCAAGTTCCATAAAAATCGTGAAAAAATATAAGAATAAGAAAAAGTTGGGAGAAATATATTGTAAATCGGATTGGCGGGAGAGCGGTCAAAAACCGGAAGTCTCCCGCCTAAATCGGGAGAGTTGGCAACTCTGCTATTTTCTCTATATTAAAACATGTCTCATTATTATGGGTACTGTAATATCAGAACACCTGTGTTGGGTGCAAAGAAAGACAGGTTGTCTTTTAAAATATTTATTTTGAAAACTTATACGAAATTCTTGAATAAATATTAAAATAATTGAATCATTTTAACCATAATTCATACAAAGGCTGCTGACACGGCAATGACGCTAATATGCGTCTGCTTTCACTCATTTACAGCATCAAAAGCTTTTTACCCAAAGCTCTCTACTCGTTTTGTTAAAAACCATACTTCATATACAAACATAGACAGTATATTCCCACAAACATGGAAAAATCTCCACGAAATGTATTTTATTTTCTTGGAATCAGTCCCTCCCCTTTCTGGTGGTACTTGAAGGTAAGGGTTGCATTTTAAAATTAAGAGCATTTTAGAATTAAAGGGTTTGCAAGTGATTAAGGCTGCTTGGTATTCAACTTGGGTTCAAATCCAGGTGAACAGGCTGGCTGTGTGGTTGGTTTTGTGATGTTTAAGATGACATCGGCAAAAGTTTCCTGAAGTCCTTAATGAAGGCATCTCTTCCCTTAGGCAGATAGCCCTCGTGTGTTTTACCATACTCCAAAATGACCTAACCTAACCTTAGAATCGACAAAATACAACATAAAAATCTAGCACTAGACACAATGATAGAATATTAGTTAATTCTAATTTAATGTTTTTCAGAACTTCCTTTAAAATAATCCGGAGAAAAAAACAGTTCCTTAACATGCATAAAAATCTCAAAATATACAACAATCGCGTAACATACGACTGTTCTCCCTTTTTTACTACTATACATTTAGGTTTCATAAATTATGTTATAATCAATGTTATTCTAAAATACTTCTCTTTAAAATTTCAAGAAAAGAGTACACTTTAATAAGATTTATAAAAAATCTCTTTTAGTCATTCCCAAAACCTTACCTAGAACTGCATTTTCCTCTTTTTATGTTTCTAAAGAACATACGATATATAAAAAATTATGATAAAGCATTGTTCATTCAATATGGCCTAAAGCCATGATTTTATAATTTTACTATTTTTAAAAATATATATCGCCTACCAGTTGTAAATAAATTTTACAAAAATAAAATTACAGCAAAATAAATTCTAAAATTTTTTAAACCAAATTAAATATATATAATTTCTTTTCCTCCTTTACAAACAATGTTCATGGATAAATTTTCGTCCAATATAATATGACATTAAAGAACTACTAATAGCAATACGAAACTGTACTGTTCAAATATGCTGGATTTCAAATGCAAATTTCTTGCCTTGAAGTGTCATATATTGCCAACCAGGCTATAGAGGCTTATAACAAAAAGAAAACATGAAATATGAATAACTAGAAACATCACTCAGAACATCAGTCTTGATTTCTCACTTGTTTCCAACAAGTATATGCTAGGCATCTTACAATTTGTTCAATTTAAAGATATCTACAATTTTGCACATTTTGAGCAAAATCAGTAGACTCAGATTTCTGTACTTGTTTCATGATACACTCTTTAAAATCTCTGAAATACCAAGTGTGCGACATTGCAAGACCTTATTCAACAGAAAAGCTGAAAGAATATCTACTACAAAGCGATGATGTTCAATTAGTTTGTAAAAGTTTACACCAATCAAAGTCTGTTGGCTCACTTTGCTACTGGGCACCTATTATTTTAGACGATAAAAATTAAACAATTCTGGGGAAATACAGTAATGCATCTGCTGCACAAATGCAAGGCATTATTTTGGAAAGCAGATTTCAAAGTATTAAGCCATGATTTTTATACACTTATGTATAATGTTTTAGCCCTAATTTTGTGTTCCTTAAAATAATAAGAGGACAAATAATCAAAGAAGAGAGTTTTTTCTAATTTTCAAAAATGAGAGTCCAATTTTAATGTTGCTTCCGAAAGAAATTACTCACAAGTGAACATATATACGTTTTAATATCATTCAATTTATTGAAAGATCGTTATTCAATATGTAAATAAGTTTAGATTAGGATATATGAATATACCTCACCAAATGAAAAGAAATTTATTGTTCTAGCTTCTAGACTGTAATTAAGTTTTAATGAGAATCTATATAATTAAATTATAATATCACGATAAAACACACTTCATAACATTACTTACAGTCTTCCTCTTTAATACACGACTGATAACGAATCTAGTGCAATCCTTTAACAGCAGACACAGTTCAAAGATCATTAAAAAGTGTTTAATGTTGCTAACAGATCCATATGAAAAAAAAAAAGGTCAATATTTTATACGCATGAGATGTGGTATAAACGAAAAGTTGCATTTAAACATTTTATGATTAGCCTACTAAATGTAACTTATTATGTAGCTAACATACGAAACCATAGAATATTCATAGAGAGCAGAAATAAATAACCGGTTCCCTACTTCAAAGGTTCAAAGCCCTCGAAAACAAGCGTGACAAACTCAGGCAATGTTGCCATATTCCTTAGTCGGAAATAAGTACAGATTTTCTTTCTTTAGCAATCTTGCTTTTAAGCAACAAGAAAGGAGATGAGGACTGTGGCGAACTCCGTTTCCTCCAGTCCGTGAGGCTCGGTAAGTTAGAAGAAGTTGATGAGTAAACGACTCAACTTCGGAATTCTTAGACTAGAACTGCTTACTAATTCTGCAGGAAGGAAATATTGAATGTCCTATTTATCGCAGAATTTGGCGATATAGTTCCTTAGATGATTGTAGTTTTGACACTCATTCAGTCTGTGCTCAAAATCATCTCGTACTTGGCAATTTCCGCATAAAGGAGTACTTGAAAGTTTTAACTTGAATTTAAGGTAGTTCGTGAGGATATTTCGAGTGAGGATTTTGTTAACTTTACATTCCCTTTTCCTTGAGCCGGGCCAATTGATATTAAGGTATTTGGTGTTTAAGACATTTTTAAAATGACAATGATGCTTGGTATTCTGCCAAATAGTTTCCAGTTCCCCGTCCTTGTCTTGATTAATTTCTTTTTTGACATCCTGCCATGTATAAATAGGAAGGATCGGAATATTGCGTGCATTAACCGCCTGTTTTGCCAAAAAATGTGCCCTTTCGTTGATCTCGATGCCTTTGTGACCGGCAGTGGCTAATCGCACCGACAGTTCCAAAAGCTAAGAGGCTATTCACAACACCGGCGGCAACCAGCGGCCGAGCGGTAAAGTCGCTGAACACTGGTAGTTCGGTCCGAGGTTCGAATCCCGCGAACGGGCTGGCTGCATGGGTGTTTTCGTGGTTTTCCCCATGTGTAACGTGTATACGAGCCAGTTTCCCTTAGAAAGTCCTCCACGAAAGGCATCCCTCCTCTTAGGCAGATAGCCCTAGTGTGCTTTGCCATAATTAAATACACACATACACACACACCACAACACCTACGTTCGCGCATGCGCACAATCAGCTCAGGTACCAGCATTTTGAAGAATAAAGAGGATAAGGTTCGGAGAACAGCCTTGGTTGCCCCAACTTGGCTCCTTAAAGGATATGGGTGACTCCCCGTTTTGGCGTTAAGGCTGTTCTCCGAACCTTATCCGAATAAACATAGCAAAATCAGCTTACCTTTTGTGCACTCAAGTAGCAGCAGTTGAGTCTCCGAAACTATTGATGATGATAATGATGAGGTATTTATCCATAAATAATACGATGCAGATTTAAACACTAATAACATATTTACTGAACTACAACTAAAATAATATAAGCGGTAAATACATTAATGTTAACACAAGCACATACAGAAGCTAAAGCATAACTAAAGAACAAGAGGATCATGGGATAAATTAATATCACGTGATTAGCATAGTTGATGTGTTTGACGCCCGTGTGTCTTGACATATTTTAGGGTTGCCAAAAATGAGTTAGAAAACATTTTATTTATTTATTCTCAAATGCTTGATTAATTTACAACAATCCCCCCTTTAATCATGCATTTGGGAAATATTGGAAATCAGGGGCCCTAGTCTGGACACCGTCGAGATGGAAGAACGGGTCGTTTTTTGCGATCTACTCGACAGAGAGCGAGTCTGGTGTCATCGTCTTGATCATTACAGAGATCGACGCGTCGGAAATTTTTCCGTCAGCTGGATAGCTGCCGTTTAAGTTTCTGACTGTCGTTTTAGAGCTAAAGTGAGGACGGCGGATAGTTTCTGGAAGTGTACTTAATGGATATTTTAAATTCTTAAGATTTGTGAAAAACTCGAATATTTCGCTATAGAAATAACGCATTTGATGCTGACGATTCTAGATTATTTATGTATTCTACAATAGCAATTCCTTAATTAAATTTTAGTGAAAATAATATATTTGGTGTTTTCCTATTTCACATATAAAGAAGGAGTGCACACTTTTAATTTAAAATTTTAATTTTTCAACTAATGTATGTGTGTAATGTATTCAACAATGTACTTAATTTCATGTTTGGATGAGCAATTTATAAATTTTGAAATTTTATGTTTTAAATTATAATGTATTTCCCTCTACTTTTATTTTAATTTGTAGTGTATAAAAATTTAATACATTAACACGTGCATTAAAGAATATGCAGTATATAACTCAAATTATTCACATCCTAAATTCAACATTTACATTAAATTGCTTTGGGTTAAAAAATTATTTAAGTAGTTTTAACTGTACTGATATGAATGTCAGTTTCCAAAATCTCCTGTATAAAACAAGTTAAATTCCTGTATAATTTTCGGTTAAATTCTTGTAAATATTATAATGCAAGATTTATAATTAGTTATCAGATTTTTTAATGTGGTCTGCTTTTAGATATTACATCAGTTTTGTATTTTTATTCAGATCTTAAAGTGCTTGGTTTTGGTTTTATGTAATTACGGCAAAGCCTCGGGCTATCTGCCTAAAGTGAGGGTTGCCTTCGTGGAGGGCTTTATAAGGAAAACTAGCTCGTATACACGTAACACATGGGGAAAACACCAAAAAGCCCATGCAGCCAGCCCGTTCGCGGGATTCCAACCTAGCACCGAACTTCCAATGTTCAGGGATTTTACCGCTCGGCCGCTTGTAGGATCGATTTAAAAAGAGTATAAATGAGAATATGTACTGCAATTTCGTTCACTGTATCTGATAATATATTTATCATACAGTTATATATATACATTTATTTATTTAAAACAGATTTTGCGTGCCTTAACCTTCAATACTTCTGGAAGTTACCAATGGTATGTTGGTAATGAGGCCTATGCAGCCAGTCCGTTCGCGGGATTCGGACCTCGGACCGCACTACCAGTGTTCAGAGATTTTACTGCTTGGCCACTAGTGGGATCGATTTAGAAAGAGCATAAATAGGAATGTGTATTGCAGTTTCCTTTCACTGCATATGTTAATATATTTATAATACATTTAGTTACTTATTTATTTAAAACAGGTTTTGTATGTCTTAAATTTTTATGCTTTTGGAATTTACGAGAAATATGTTGGTAATGAAGCCCATGCAGCAAGCCCGATCGCGGGATTCGAACGTCGGTCCGAACTATCAGTGTTCAGAGATTTTACCGCTCGGCCGCTAGTGGGATCAATTTTAAAAGGGTATAAATAGAAACATGTACTGCAATTTCTTTCACTGCATATGCTGATATATTTTAATACAGTTATATATGTATATAGTTATTTATTTAAAAAAGTTTTTGTACGCCTTAAATTTTTATGCTTTTGGAAGTTACCAGAAATATGTTGGTAATGAGAAATATATTAGTAATGACAGATATATTGATATATTGGTTATTAGAGATATGTTGGTAATGCAGCCAACCCGTTCGCGATATTCGGACCTCGGACTGAACTACCAGTGTTCAGCGATTTTACCTCACGGTCGCTGGTGAGATCGATTTAAAAAGGGTATAAATAGGAATATGTACTGCAATTTCCTTTCACTGCATATGTTGATATATTTATAATACAGTTATATATATAGTTATTTATTTATTTAAAACAAGTTTTGTTTGCCTTAAATTGTTTTGCTTCTGGAAGTGACCAGAGATATATTGCTAGTGACAGATATATTGGGCTGAGAAATTAAATGTCAAGTTGGTGCACTTGATAGGTTACATATGCTATTTGTTCTGGTATTTTCACCAAATAGATAAATTTACATAGTTTTCAACAAAACCAAATCAAATTACGATTCAATCGAAAGTTTGGATTTTCTGGTGTCATCAGCGCTGTAGGATGGTACCCACGTATCTATAATTGCACCTACTGACACGGAAGAATGCCAGAGTTCATTTATATAAACAGAAAAATCTTTCAATTATCTTAATATGCAGCTGTTATGTAATTTTTCCTTCCATTTTATATAATATATATATATATATGTTTAAGTGTGTGTATTTATACGCAAGATGATATGTTTTCTGATTTAACCTATAGTTATTTAATTCTTTTTATTTTCCTTCCCATTACTTTTGTTAAAAATTTCTTATATTTCTACTCACTAGTAAATCGTCTTTTAATGCATCAATCCAAAGTTTTCTGCTTATTGGTATTTTCGATACATGGTATATTTGTAGCTACGTGATAAATACAATTCCTGAATAATAAAAATTATTGATATAATCATGGGCTGCTAAAAATTAAAAAAAATTTTTTGATTCAAATTCAATAGGAATATTAAACACGCGTACGCGATGCTATATTTTAATGATTTGATTTATGACACTGTTACATAACCTTTTAAGACAAAAAATATTTTAACCATAAAACTGTTAACAAATAGTTTACAAACATGTAACCTTTTAGAAAATTTCCATTTTGCAAAAGATCATACGTAAAATTATGCTTACGCTCTTCACATATCTGCAGTTTTGTGTAAAATATCCATTGACTCTTCCCATTTCTTTTTTCTGTGCTCTTTACTAAATATTTAGTTTATCACTTAACAGCTGCAAAGGGTTTCGAAAAATTTCACCATTTACTCCAACAGATTGGTAATTTTTTATACCGCCATCCTCATTGAAAAGCACGTGCGAAGCAGCACATTTGACAACAAACAATCCTCCCTTTTCCTGAGCCTCGAGCAATGTAGAGGTGAGACAGACTGGTTGCTATGCAATAAACGTCACTTCCGCACGGAATCTCCACTTCATTTTCCGCCGACGGAATTTGAAGGGGTCAGACTTGCTCTCCCATTTGCTGTCGAGTGGAAAGAGAATCCCGACTGGTTTTCCGATATCGATCTCGACAGGTGTCCAGACTAGACCCCCAGATTTAGCTCACTTCTTAATTTCAGAAATTTTGGTTTGGGCAATGGCTTAGTAAAAATATCTGCAATCATAGAATTTGTATTGCAATAAGTTATCTCGATTATTTTATTTTCTTCTATTCCCCTTAACAATAAATATTTAACATTAAGATGCTTTAGCCTAGTATTCATTTTCCCCTGTTTTGTAAGAGCTATTGTGGACTTATTGTCCTCAAATATCTTAATGGGTAGTTTTTGAGGTATTTCAAAATCTTTAAGGAGATCTAATATTCATTTGAGCTCCTGAGCAACAGTGGCTGCAGAAATAAGCTCGGATTCGGTAGATGATAGGGAAACACAATTTTGTCTCTTTGTGGACCAAAATATTGGATTATTTCCTAAGAAAAATAAATTTCCACCTGTTGATCGTCGGGTGGTTAAATCAGATGCATAGTCAGCATCCGTATAACAGAAAAGTGTTGGTGTGCTATCAGAGTCAATTTTCAGGCAAATGTCCTTCGTAGAGTTGAGATATTCAATCACCCTTAGAACTGCTTTTCAGTCTTTGTCATTTGGAGATTCATTTTTCCTGCTTAATAGATTCACTGCAAGAGTAATGTCCGGTCTAGTTACAGTGGCTATGTATAATAAGGCTCCAATGGCTTGCCTGTACTTGGTATTGTCCACTGGTGGAGAGATGTCCTCTTCCTTTGGATAAGAAGTATCCATTGGTGTGTAAGATGGTTTGTGAATATCTGGACAAAATATCTTCTTCAATTTTTCTCTTTTTGATTTTTGACTCAATAGGATCTTGTTTTCATCTCTTTTGATGTTGATTTCTAAGTAGTTTATAATTTCTCCTAAATCTTTTGCTTCGAAGAATTCATTGAGAGATTTGATTAGCCTTTTGATTTTTTCTTCACTTTTGCATGCTATAAGGATATCATGAACGTAGACAATAATCACTATCATGTCATTTTCATCTTTGTTTATAAATAAGCATGGGTCTGCCGTGCTTTGCAAAAAGTTACTACTTTTTAATACTTCTTCGACTTTTTTATTCCATGCTCTAGCAGCTTGCTTTAATCCATAAATAGCTTTTTTCAGTTTGCAAACCTTCTCTTCTTGTCCAGGTTGAACAGTACCTTCTGGCTGTTCCATGTATATTTCTTCTTCTAAATTTCCGTGCAGAAATGCTGTAGTAACGTCTACATGCCTTACATGCATTTTACCATATGCTGCGACAGCAAGAAAAGTTCTGATAGTTGTATGTCGAACTACTGGTGCAAAGGTATGATCATAATCAGTTCCAAATTTTTGACTATATCCTTTAGCAACTAGTCGCGCCTTGTAACGAATGACTGTTCCATCTTCGTTTTCTTTCAGATTGAAAATCCATCGACAGCCAATAGGTTTCTTTCCTACAGGAAGATCAACCAGTTCCCAATTTTTATTTCGGGATAAGGAATTGATTTCTTCGTCAACTGCGAGTAACCACTTTTCCTTTTCTTCGGAATTCAATTTATCTAAGTCTTTAAAATTTTCAGGTATGGTTTTGATTGTGTTTGTTAAAAATCCTAGACATTCTGGTAGTATTCCCTTCGTTTTCCTTTCTGATCGTCTTGGCTCTTCTTTGGATACATTTTTGTGTTTCTCTTCAGTTTCTTCATCATTTTCAACATCTTCAACCTTTGGATGAAGAGAAATTTCAATATTTTCATTTGCTGATAATTCTTCGAAAAACTTTACACTTCTACTAATGATTATACGGTTTTCATCTGTGTACAGTCGGTCACAAAAGTATTCGAACACCGGTACCCTATCAGAAAATGACAAGATGGCATTTTTTTTTCTCTTTCTCTCTGTGTGTCGTGTTATTCCATCCTAGGTTTTCTTCCCCCTCCCCATCTTGGAAAAAACTGGAAAAAATTGGTCACGATCTCTTTTTGAATGGGGAGATGCCATTTTGAGAAAAAGCTGACGACCCTATCTTGGAGAATGAACATGACCGCTCTACACACCCTTCCTCTCTCTCTCTCTCTCTTTGAATCGGGAAGCCATTTTGGGAAAAATGCAGACGACCCTATCTTGGAGAATGGAAATGAACGCCTCTCCCTCTCTCATTGAAATGGGAAGCCATTTTGGGACCCTCTATTCTTGGGGAGGGAGAAAACTGAAGTCTGCATTTCGCTGTCTCTGAATACGAAAAGCCCTTTTGGGAAAAGCGGACCCTCTTCTTCTGATCTTGGAGAACTGGAAATGAACGCTCTACACGATCTCTCTTTGAATTCAGAAGGTATTTTGGGACCTTCTAATGTTGGAAAACTGAAATGAACGCTCTACACCTCTCACTCTCTTTCTCTGAAATGGGTAGCCATTTGAAAACTCCCTAACTTTGGAAAAAAACAGAAATGAACGCTCTACACCATCTCTCTTTGAAAATGGGGGGTGTCATTTTGAGACCTCCCTCCCCTAAACTTGGAAAAAAACTGAAATGAACGCTCTACACTTTCTCTCTTTGGACATGGATAACCCTTTGGGGACCCTCTCCTCTTGGTAGGAAAAAAAAAGAACTGAAGTGAAGGCTCTACACAATCTCTCTTGGAATGGGATCCATATTTCGGGAAACGTGGATCACCTCATGCTGGAAAACTGAAGTGAACCACCAAGATTGGACTCTATATAATATTTTTTTTAATTGACATCATGACCCTCCTCCAATTTGTTATTAAAAATTTTTTTTGTTTTCGTTTTTATCCCATTTCCGATGTGATTTCAGAAATTCAATTCCATAACAGTTCAATTTCATTCGAGGTTAAATGATCTAAACAGTCTTTGACCCACCCATCCGTATGATTATTTTCTTCTCCTTCCTGTTGCACCAAATTTTGTAAGTCCATATAATCATTCCATACGGGAAGGGCTGGATCCTCACAAGGCTGTCTTGAAACACTTGGAGTCTCTTTGGGATGAGTGGAGGGATCTAGGATGTCTGGACCCGGCTGCGATTCTACCTCCATGATTTCTGGACCCGTTGGAACTTGTTTACCCGGCTGAAATTCTACCTCCATGATTTCTGGACCCGTTGGAACTTGTGGACCCGGCTGTGATTCTGCCTCCATGATTTCTGGACCCGTTGGAACTTGTGGACCCGGCTGACATTCTACCTCTACGATGTCGGGACTCGTTGAAGCTTGTGGACCCGTCTGACATTCTACCTCTACGATGTCGGGACAGGTTAGAGAAGAAGAAGAAGAAGAGGATACTGGAAGAGGTTGTGTCTGTGAGGAGTCCAAAAGAGGTTGCCTGTTTGAACAAGTCGGGGAAGAAGAAGAAGAAGAAGCTTCTGGATTCTGAAGCGGATTTTGCACGCCAGGTAGGTTCCGGTAAGTCGACCGTTTTTTAAGAGGTAATTTTTTTCTTCCTTCTCATCTTCAATTGTGATGGCTTCAATTTCATTCCGTTGCCGGGTCGATTTTGTTTCGGGAAATAACGGTTTGGTCCAGCTCCTCTTATCATCTAAGGAAGGGATGGGTAAAGGTGGCGGAGGGTTTTCTTCTTTTTCTTGAAACATCATCGGCAATTGGAAAGAAATCTCCTCTTTCAATTGTTTCCAAAGCGAGTACGAGCACCGATCGACGAGAAAGAGACTCTTCTGGGTTGTGACGATGAGATATTGCGTTTTCGGGGGAACGACATAGTTTTGAAAAGGTCTTAGAATATATTTCTTATATTTCATCCTGTCGCTGACTTTAAAACTTCTTTCCTTCAGATTGGGGGACGATGATTCGTAATAGGCGAGAGGAGCGGCTGTGGTCTGAACAATATGAACTTCGTCCTCAGCCGTCGTTCTCACTCCAAACGTAAAATATCGTTTCGTGAGAAAAATATTCTTCCACCGAAAACTCGTGCGCGGATCCGTATATCGCCGGTCTGTTTGAATGGGCCGTCTCAAAGCTCGATCCATCCGATTCCAAGAGAAGGGAGATTTCTCTTTCGTTTGTTGCGATTCGAATAAATTTCTGTATATATTCTGAACAAGCAGGTTGGAGGATTCGACATCTTGGTTGAAAGAAACGATCGCTTGATGAGGTGGTAAATGCGGAATAAATGTCGCACAATGACACGCCAAAAAATTTTCAAGTTGGAGATTTGCTTTAGCGTCTTCAAATCCTCCCCGTTCGAAATCCGTTGAGTTGGAAAAACGTCTAATAGCGACATGGCTCCCAATGGAAAAGAAATGATCTCGCCCAGTACTCTCGCCTTTTTATATATCTATATAGACACACACAGACACACATAGAGGCTCTATGACGGCCGTTTTATTTGTTTTTTTTTGTTTCTCTCTCTCTTCTTTCCAAGAAATCTTATCTCCATGACCTCTTTTTCTTTTCTTAAAAAGATGAATGTGTGTGGGAATGAGGAAGTGAAAGTAATAATTTAATAAACAAAAAATTATACAACCATGACCTTCTTTTTTTTTTCAAAGTCACCCTTTCCAATCCAAGGACGTCCAGAGATAGAGGAAGCAGGGAGAGAGGAGGAGGGAAGGGAAGGTCACACTCTCTTTCTCTCTATAAATAAAAGGGGAGAGCCCCAAAGTCGTATTTTTGTCCAAGTGGATCATGAGGAGGCATCCCCAGCTCACTACGTGTATTCCTTTCAAATATAAATATGTTGATCTTTCCTTTTATATCATCCAAGGAGTCGTTTACTTGAAAACCTCCGATTTTTCAAAATGTTCGGGTTATCATACCGTGGGGAGTTATCAAAAGATGCGGGACGAATTTTTGTCCGACGAAAACGTGTTGATGGCTCGTGACATTCCACCTTTGGATGCACAAATTTTGTTAATGAAACGAGCCAAATATTTTTACACGTCCCACTTTCTAACCGTCTCGCAAATGAATAGGATTATGGATCGTCTTGAGAAGACAAAAGGGATTCTCGTTCATTTTAGTGAATGGTTGCACAAATGTCTGCACGAACCTCTCTCGATCGAGAAGACTGGGAAGAATACTTATTATATTCTTCTCGAGGACTCTCCTCCTTCGTCTCATCTTAAGGAGGCCACGACTTTTGAAAAAATCCTCGAGCAAGAAAAAATAGAATGGTGGAACAACTACCCCATCCCTCTCCCTGAGCATCAAGAGGAGCCTGTTCAGAAGAAAAAGAAAAAACCTTTCCAATAGCCTATCCTCATCCTCCTCGATAATGATGGGGATGAGGAGAAGCCTGTTCAGATTCCTCTCCGTTTGTCAAAACCCGTCGAGGATGAAAAACCTCTCCCTTTTTCAAGACCCCTTGAGGAAGAGAGACCCCTCGAGAAGGAGAAATCTCTCCCATTGTCAAACCTCCTCGAAGATGAAAAACCTCTCCCTTTCTCAAGACCCCTCGAGAAGGAGGGACCTCTTCCTTTATCAAACCCCCTCGAAGATGAAAAACCTCTCCATTTATCAAGACCCCTCGAAAATGAGGGACCTTTCGATTTGTCAAAACCCCTCGAGGATAAGGGAACCAAAACTTCTCTCTCTTTCGAAGAGGAGGGACCTCTCAATTTGTCAAGACCTCGCGAGAATAAGGGAGCCCGAAAATCCTCTCCCTTTCTCAATACTTCTCGAGGAGGAGGAGGAGGAGAGACCGCTTCATGTCTCAAGACAGGAGCCCCCTCTATCTCTTGAGAATCCGAGGGAAACAATTCCTATTGGAAAACCATCTATCGACGATCCCCAGAAAAGGTCTTCGGAGGAGATTAGACTTCCATGTAGAAAACGAATCTGCCACAATCATCATCATAATAATAATAATAATAATAATAATATACCCCCTTCTCAACAACAGAATCCTACAACATTTGCAGATAAATGCATTCAAACCAATCCCTTTATAGTAACCCTTTTGATTGGAGAACCCGTGCATTAGCCTCGAAAAAAAAAATGAGATTCTAGACTGTTTCTATGACCAGAATGTTAAGCCAATCGATAGGTCTAGCTCAGAATTTTTCTTTTTAAAAGAAAATAAATAAATAATCCAAAGACTATTCGTAAATATAAATGGTAAAGTCTCGAGTCGGCTGGAAAAAAATTTTCAGAGCTGAGAAAAATTCTAAAACTCAAAAAAAAAAAAAACTTTTTGTTAATTTTTATCATGTCTTAGACATGATAAAAATTAACGACCCCCTTCCCTTTTCGTCTGGGAATGTTGTCTCACTCTTTTGAAAAACAAATCGTGATTCATTCATGGAATGATTGCCATTAGAGAAAGGATGAGTCATGGTCTATTTTTAGAAAGGGTGAAACATCCTTCCCAGACAAAAAGGGAGGGTCATTAATTTTTATCATGTCTCAAAAGTTTTTTTTTTTTTCCATTAGAGAATTTTATCTCAGCTCTGAGAAATTTTTTTTCTCCCAGCCGATTCGAGACTTTATCATTTGTTTTTAAGAATGATTTCTCCCTGATCTATTATTTCAAAATTCCAAGTTTCGCTTCAGAACCATCTGTGCTGTTGAAGAAGTAACGTGATATATGTATTTTTTTAATGAGTTCTGTCAAGATTGAATTGTACAGGATCGACCTTGCGAATTTCTTCTCTGTGTCTTTAAATAATAATGATACCGAACCGCTTTTTGTAGAGCGCAATGGAAAAAACCTTTTGTATGGTTAGGACAATTCATGTTTTCGATCCCATTGTATTTGAGAATCTCTTGCGTCGATCCCGAAATGCAATAAATGGATCTTTGCAACCATTTCTCTAAAAACGCCGTTTCATTTCTCCTCGCACCCAAATCATGGAAAAGGGTTCCGTCAACATCGTTAACACCCATGGAAAATAACTGTACGGAATTTCTCCTTCGTACCACGACAAGCCGTGATAATAATCACTCGCCCACACAGCGGTTCGTTTTTCTTTCTCGGTGAGCATTTGCCATGGAAACGGGGGTTTAAAAACAAATACCCCACGAGAAGTACCGTCCAATGTGACGTAAGCCAATTCTTTCACAATAAAGGCTCCTTGAGAATCGTAGAAACCTTCAAAGTCGAGCACGAGTTCCATGTTTTTTATTTCGTTTTCTTTCCAAGGTGACCTTTATTATCATGATGATGGATGTGTATTGAGATACGCACGATATTATTCAAAAAACAAATATATATACGAATGTGACCTTTCCCAGAATTCATACGACCTGTCACGTGCAACCTTCTCTCTCTATATATATATAAAAGAGGAGACGGCGAGAGAACGCTATCCATTTTTTCCTTCAGGACACACAGCGAGAGAGAGAGAGAGAGAGAGAGAATTTTGTTTTTTTTTCCTCAATTGAAGAAGATGGACATTTTGAGTGCCAAACCTCTCAAAGATTCCTACATTGTTCTGGACATGGAATACTTTCCCTGTTATGATCCAAAGACGGGAGATATATGTTTCATCTTGAAAGAACTGGGCTACATCATTTGCGATTTAACCTTATGCGGATCCCTGATTTTTCTCCCTCCTGTCCATTACGATGACTTATCGTCCCGCAATCAAGCTGTGGTCAACCAGACTACAAATAACCGACACGGCCTGCAATGGACCGAGGGTCGTCTTTCCTACGAGCATCTTCCTACAATCCTGAAAATACTGACCGAAAATGTGGAGGTGATCTACGTCAATGGATACGATAAAGCCGAATTTTTCAGCAAGCTCTGCCAGCGATCCGTTTACGAGTTTTATATCCCAGGGAAAACCGAGTGGCGGAACAAGTCGAAATGCACGCGACACCAATATTTCCAAAAGATGATTCATTGTGCCGAGAACAAGGTGAGAAATTTTCGATACCATTTGATGGAGGGTAGTTACGTTTTCCGGAAATTACATTGTTACCCCTCCGAGAGCAAAGCTGTCGAAGACGAAGAGGAGGCGGAAGAATCTCCCCAGGAGAACTCGTGCGACGATGAGGAGGAGGAGGATGAACTTTCTAATAAGAATAATAATAATAATAATAAATGTCTAAGTTGGGATGCTTTAGAGACCCAAGAATATTGGTCTCAACCCTTATCTCACCTAGACCTGAAAGAGGATCCTCAAGTGTACTCTTTGTGGTCCTCTTCTAAAATTTGGTCTTGGAGAGAACCCTTGAATGTTCATGAATGAAATGGTATGTAAATCCCTAGAGAAAAAAATAGAAAAAAAGTTCCTTTTTTTTGTAATACGTTGATTTCTTTCCAATCCCATTTCTTTTCCATAACTCCACCCCAATCGACGAGAAGAAGAAGAATTTTCCAAGTTACACAAGACGAATCTTCCAAGTTACACAAGACGTAGAAAGATTTCACAAGGATTTATAAATCACACGCTCCCACATGACATATGTATATAGAGAAAAAGACCCTCTGTTCTCTAGCCAATACGTCAAGACTTCCCTAAACTAAGAGAGATCATGAGTACCGAGGAAACCTTAGCAGAGCAAGTGGGAAGACTTTCAAAAAGAATAGAAGAGTTAAGACGGGATAGATTTACAGTTCCGCCGACTAAAGAGGAAACTATCATCGATTTCAACAAACCGCTGTACTTTCATCCCCTACCCCAAAGAATGAGACGAATGGACTCGCCGTTGAACAGTTCCAATGAGAAACAAAATGTCACTTATTTGAATAGTCAATTTCAACACATGAATATTTCATAAGTATTTGTTTGTTTTTTTCCCTAAAGCGTAGGGAGATCGGATCAGTAGTTTTTCCCTTTTCATCGTCGAAAAAGATTGGGAGGAAAAATCTTTCTCAGCTCTCAGAAAAATTTTTCAGCCTTAAAAAAAAAAAAAAAAAAAAAAAACTTTTTGTTAATTTTTATCATGTCTTAGACATGATAAAAATTAACTCTACCCCCCTTTTGTCTGGGAATGTTGTCTCACACTTTCTAAAAATAGACCATCACTCCTCCTTTCCTAAAGAATAGAATTCCAAGAATGGGGTGTCTGGTCTGTTTTTAGAAACGGTGAGACCCTATTCCCAGACAAAAGGCGGGTAGAGTTAATTTTTATCATGTCTAAAGTTCAGGGTCCATCCATCTTCTTATGTGAAACGGTGACCCTGACGAGATAGAGATAAACAAGTCCTGTGAGTTGTTTTGTAATCTTGACGCGATCCAAGAAAGACTTTTTATTTTTATTTTTTTTTATTTATTTATTTTTTTTTTGAAATAAGCGGGGGGAGAGAGAAAATGTTCTCACGACCCTCACATATCTTTTCATAAATATATTTTTTATCAAAGTGTTTCTTTCATTCCGATCCTTTTAAGAGGTTGGAATGACCCTGACATTTAGATGGGGTCGCGATCCCGACAGATGTCGCGCGAGTATAAAAGTGTGTGTCCTCCGCGAGATTTCTTCAGAGAACAGAAGAAGACGTGAACTGAGCTGGTAAGTCCCTTTGGTCCTATGAATATGGTTTAATCATAACTTCATTTAAAAAGACCTTTGAAACTTTGAAACTTCTTAACCCTTTGAAAAGAAAAATGTCTCTTTCAAGACGACGACTCTAAAACATTTTATTGTTTTTTTTCCTTTCTAGATCTTCCCTGTTATACATATATACCTTTTCGACTCTTTTTTTTGCTCCTGTTTGTGGAAGACATCACCGTATTCATCGCCATGGCGTGTTCAGAAAACTTTATCGTGCTCGATCTAGAGGGTTTCCAGTCCTACAACCACAAGAAGGGTGAATTTACCTACGTTTTAAAAGAATTGGGCTATGCGACAAAAGATTTTTTGACCGTGGGATCGTTGACGTTTGCTCCTCCTCACCCCTTCCACCAACTGAATGAAAAAAACCAAAAGACGAATGCCTGGCTGACGAGAAACCGGCACGGACTTCGTTGGAACGAGGGTCATATTCCCTACAACCATTTAGGACGCATTCTCCAATCGCTCACTCACAGCTTCTCCACGATTTATGTGGTGGGATGCCAGAAAGCTAAATTCTTTGCTAAAGCCTTGGATTATCAAAAACCCGTGACGGAAATTTATGTGCCAGATGGAATCATTTGGAAGTATCGGGAAAAATGTGCCCGACATCATCAAAGGAGGAAATATTTCCATTGTGCCGAAAACAAAGTGCGCAACTATCGATGGCATATTATGGAAGGAGATTTTCATATCAATCACGTCTATCCAGACGGAACGGAGAAAGAGGAGAGGATTCAGGAGGAAGCAGACAATCCTCTGCAAGCTTTTGATAAGGCCTACGATCAGTTAGAGAAGGATCCGTCCCCAAAAGCGTACGATAACCTCATCCAGAAATGGGATAATCTGTCCTGTTTCCAAGTGATGGAACATCCGGATGAGCATACGCCTTTAAACTTGATGGGCTCTTCTACTTCTTCTTCTTTGTCGTCAACTTCCTCCAATAACTCGAGGAAGACGGAGGGTTGGGGAGACATACCTGAAAATATTCCCCATTACGATCCAGCAGCCTGTTGGGACGAACCTTCCAAAGAATCTCATGAGACCCCAAAAATATCTTCAGATGATCCAAAGACAAAATCCACTGAGTGTTGGGACGATGAACGGACGACTCATGCTCCAAAATCCACTACGACTATGTCCACTGAATGTTGGGACAATGAACGGACGACTCATGCTCCAAAATCGACTGAGACTATGTCCACTGAGTGTTGGGACGATGAAACCGAAAAGACGACAGAGAATTGGGATGACCGTTCTCAAAAGTATTTGAATTGATATATACATAAACTCAGGAGAAAAAAATAAAGAAAAGATTTTTAGAAATAAGTAGGGAAAGGTTCTCCGCTTTCCCTATATTTATGGAAATGGACTGAGAAGAGAGAGAGAGAGAGACGAATCAGGAGACCAAAAAAAAATGGGTCTTGGAAGGAATGAGTGCAAATGCATTCGATTCCTTCCGAGACCTATTTCTTTTGGGTCCCTCTCTCATCCAATCTTGGAAAAGAACTTTGTCCTATTTTTCTAGGTCCATTCAAAAAGAAATGAATCTATCCATAAATTTTCTTAAAAGAAAGAAAAGAAACAAAAAGATCCATTACCTCTTGACGGTCCAAAGTCGAGAATCTTGGAAAAAGTCATCCACTCTCCATCCAGTCAAGCTTCTCTGTAGAAAATCTAGTAGGTGCATCTGCATTCTTGAACACCCGGCAGTTATTATTGGACGCGAAACGTCGAATGCTGAAATAGTTAACAGTGAGCCCATTCTTAAAGAAACGGGGATGTTTTATTCATCCAGTCGAGTGCGGAAAAATTTCTGAGAGCCGGAGAAAAATTTCTCTGGCTAAAAAAAAAAAAAAAAAAAAAAAAAAAAAAACTCTTTTAGTCTGAAAATTGATGTCTTCAATTTTTCAAAAATTGAAGACATCAATTTTCAAATTTTCAGACTAAAAAGGGGGTAATTTATTTTTCAGAAACTTTTCCCAGCCGACTCGATGTGAATAAAACTTTACTGTTTGTTAAGAATGTTATTTAATGGATCGATTTTACCTATCGAGTTTCGCTTGAGTTCCGGCCGTGCTGTGGGCCCACCTGGATACAAGTTTTCCCGTTTTGGAATAGAATAAAACTTTACTGTTTTTTAAGAATGTTATTTAATGGATCGATTTCAACCTATCGAGTTTCGCTTGAGTTCCGGCCGTGCTGTGGGCCCACCTGGATACAAGTTTTTCTCTTTTAGAATAGAATTTCCGTCAAGGTAGGCTACTTTTCCTCTTTTTGCATTTTTCATGTCATTTCATTTGTATTACAATATACTGAAAACGGGCGTTCGAACTGATTTCTAGGCTATTTCTATACAAATGGAGCTCGATCCAAGAAAGAAATGATGTCTTTTTTTTATTTTGTGGACTGCCAATTTGTATTGGAATATACTGAAAACGGGTGTTTGAGTCGGTTTTCAGTATATTCCAATACAAATAGAGCTCGATCCAAGAAAGAAATGATGTCTTTTTTTTATTTTATGGACTGCCAATTTGTATTGGAATATACTAAAAACGGGTGTTTGAGTCGGTTTTCAGTATATTTCAATACAAATAGAGCTCGATCCAAGAAAGAAATGATGTCTTTTTTTTATTTTATGGACTGCCAATTTGTATTGGAATATATTGAAAACGGGCGTTCACGTCGGTTTTCAGTATATTTCAATACAAATAGAGCTCGATCCAAGAAAGAAATGATGTCTTTTTTTTATTTTGTGGACTGCCAATTTTGTATTGGAATATACTGAAAACGGGCGTTCACGTTGGTTTTCAGTATATTTCAATACAAATGGAGCTCCATCCAAGAAAAAAAATGATGTCTTTTTCATGTTGTGGACAGCCAATTTTGTATTGGAGTATACTGAAAACGGGCGTTCGTTGGAATATACTGAAAACGGGCGTTCACGTCGGTTTTCAGTATATTCCAATACAAATAGAGCTCGATCCAAGAAAGAAATGATGTCTTTTTTTTATTTTATGGACTGCCAATTTGTATTGGAATATACTAAAAACGGGTGTTTGAGTCGGTTTTCAGTATATTTCAATACAAATAGAGCTCGATCCAAGAAAGAAATGATGTCTTTTTTTTATTTTATGGACTGCCAATTTGTATTGGAATATACTGAAAACGGGCGTTCACGTCGGTTTTCAGTATATTTCAATACAAATAGAGCTCGATCCAAGAAAGAAATGATGTCTTTTTTTTATTTTGTGGACAGCCAATTTTATATTGGAATATACTGAAAACGGGCGTTCACGTCGGTTTTCAGTATATTTCAATACAAATAGAGCTCGATCCAAGAAAAAAAAATGATGTCTTTTTTTTTTTATTTTGTGGACTGCCAATTTTGTATTGGAATATACTGAAAACGGGTGTTTGAGTCGGTTTTCAGTATATTTCAATACAAGTGGAGCTCGATCCAAGAAAAAATGATGTCTTTTTTTTTATTTTGTGGACTGCCAATTTTGTATTGAAATATACTGAAAACGGGCGTTCACGTCGGTTTTCAGTATATTTCAATACAAGTGGAGCTCCATCCAAGAAAAAAATGATGTCTTTTTTTATTTTGTGGACAGCCAATTTTGTATTGGAATATACTGAAAACGGGCGTTCACGTTGGTTTTCAGTATATTTCAATACAAATGGAGCTCCATCCAAGAAAAAAAATGATGTCTGTTTCATGTTGCCAATTTTGTATTGGAGTATACTGAAAACGGGCGTTCGTTGGAATATACTGAAAACGGGCCTTCACGTCGGTTTTCAGTATATTTCAATACAAATGGAGCTCGATCCAAGAAAGAAATGATGTCTTTTTTTTATTTTGTGGACTGCCAATTTTTATTGGAATATACTGAAAACGGGTGTTTGAGTCGGTTTTCAGTATATTCCAATACAAATAGAGCTCGATCCAAGAAAGAAATGATGTCTTTTTTTTATTTTATGGACTGCCAATTTGTATTGGAATATACTAAAAACGGGTGTTTGAGTCGGTTTTCAGTATATTTCAATACAAATAGAGCTCGATCCAAGAAAGAAATGATGTCTTTTTTTTATTTTATGGACTGCCAATTTGTATTGGAATATACTGAAAACGGGCGTTCACGTCGGTTTTCAGTATATTTCAATACAAATAGAGCTCGATCCAAGAAAGAAATGATGTCTTTTTTTTATTTTGTGGACTGCCAATTTTGTATTGGAATATACTGAAAACGGGCGTTCACGTCGGTTTTCAGTATATTTCAATACAAATAGAGCTCGATCCAAGAAAAAAATGATGTCTTTTTTTTATTTTGTGGACAGCCAATTTTGTATTGGAATATACTGAAAACAGGCGTTCACGTTGGTTTTCAGTATATTTCAATACAAATGGAGCTCCATCCAAGAAAAAAAATGATGTGTTTTTCATGTTGTGGACAGCCAATTTTGTATTGGAGTATACTGAAAACGGGCGTTCGTTGGAATATACTGAAAACGGGCGTTCACGTCGGTTTTCAGTATATTCCAATACAAATAGAGCTCGATCCAAGAAAGAAATGATGTCTTTTTTTTATTTTATGGACTGCCAATTTGTATTGGAATATACTAAAAACGGGTGTTTGAGTCGGTTTTCAGTATATTTCAATACAAATAGAGCTCGATCCAAGAAAGAAATGATGTCTTTTTTTTATTTTATGGACTGCCAATTTGTATTGGAATATACTGAAAACGGGCGTTCACGTCGGTTTTCAGTATATTTCAATACAAATAGAGCTCGATCCAAGAAAGAAATGATGTCTTTTTTTTATTTTGTGGACAGCCAATTTTGTATTGGAATATACTGAAAACGGGCGTTCACGTCGGTTTTCAGTATATTTCAATACAAATAGAGCTCGATCCAAGAAAAAAAATGATGTCTTTTTTTTTTATTTTGTGGACTGCCAATTTGGTATTGGAATATACTGAAAACGGGTGTTTGAGTCGGTTTTCAGTATATTTCAATACAAGTGGAGCTCGATCCAAGAAAAAATGATGTCTTTTTTTTTATTTTGTGGACTGCCAATTTTGTATTGGAATATACTGAAAACGGGCGTTCACGTCGGTTTTCAGTATATTTCAATACAAGTGGAGCTCCATCCAAGAAAAAAATGATGTCTTTTTTTTATTTTGTGGACAGCCAATTTTGTATTGGAATATACTGAAAACGGGCGTTCACGTTGGTTTTCAGTATATTTCAATACAAATGGAGCTCCATCCAAGAAAAAAAATGATGTCTGTTTCATGTTGCCAATTTTGTACTGGAGTATACTGAAAACGGGCGTTCGTTGGAATATACTGAAAACGGGCGTTCACGTCGGTTTTCAGTATATTTCAATACAAATGGAGCTCGATCCAAGAAAGAAATGATGTCTTTTTTTTATTTTGTGGACTGCCCTATTTGTATTGGAATATACTGAAAACGGGTGTTCACGTCGGTTTTCAGTATATTCCAATACAAGTGGAGCTCGATCCAAGAAAAAATGATGTCTTTTTTTATTTTGTGGACTGCCAATTTTGTATTGGAATATACTGAAAACGGGCATTCACATCGGTTTTCTGTATATTACAATACAAATGGAGCTCGATCCAAGAAAAAAATGATGTCTTTTTTTTATGTTGCGGACAGCCAATTTTGTATTGGAGTATACTGAAAACGGGCGTTCACGTTGGTTTTCAGTATATTTCAATACAAATGGAGCTCCATCCAAGAAAAAAACGATGTCTTTTTTTTATGTTGTGGACTGCCCTATTTTGTATTGGAATATACTGAAAACGGGCGTTCGAGTCGGTTTTCAGTATATTCCAATACAAATGGAGCTCTATCCAAGAAAAAAATGTCTTTTTTTTATGTTGTGGACAATCAATTTTGTATTGGAATATACTGAAAACGGGCGTTCGAGTCCTTTTTCCGACTATTTCTACACACATTCCACTATATTAAAATGACGTTATGGTTGAGTCCAAACAGAGTCGTCTCCGGACAAAGTCGTCCCCTCTTTTCTTTGAATTCTATTCTTTAAAAGGATGAGTCATGGTCTATTTTTAGAAAGTGGGAGACAATATTCCCAGACAAAAGGGGGGTGAGTTAATTTTTATCATGTCTAGAAGACATGATAAAAATTAACAAAAAGTTTTTTTTTTCTTTTTTTTTTTTTACATCTCAGAATTTTTTTCTGAGCTCTGAGAAATTTTTCCTAGCCGATCCCATTTCGTTTTTCAACTTTCACTTTCAACTCTTCACTTTTCCTATCCACTGTCGTTGGAATTGTGTTCACTGGAGGCTATTTCTTTTTTTGCAATCTCGCTTTTAGTTTTCTCTGAGATTCTTTAGAAATGGCTATACAAATTTCACCATCTATATAGAAATGATGTCCAAACAAAGTCGTCCCCGGACCATCTTGATGACCGAATATGTATAGAAATAATCTGAAAATGGGCTTGAGGGCCGGTTTCTGGACGATTCCTCTACAAATTCGGCCGCATCCAGAAAAACAAAAATACATAGTTTCTTTTTGGGTGGACAGGAGATGATAAATTTCTTTTCTCTCTCTCCCAATATTGGAGGAGAGAGTGGCCCAAAAAAAATGGGTCTCGGAAGGAATCGAATGCATTTTGAAATGCACTCATTCCTTCCAAGACCCATTTTTTTTGGTCTCCTGATTCAACTCTCCAGTCTATGGAATAGGGAAAGCGGAGAACGTTTCCCCTTCCTTAAGCGACTGGAGACCATATCGCATCATCATCATCATCATCATCATCACCACCATCATCCTCTTTCTGATACTTTTCAACGAAGGCTTGATGTCTCTGGATGATTTTGGGGAGATGATGGATCCCGTATTGAGTGATGAAAAAGAGAGGACTCTTTTTCCTTTCTTGTTCGTCTTGCACAGTCTCTCGGAGGGTGATATACGTTTCCCCGTCCTCCTCAATTTTCGTCAGAGGTCTCATGAATATTTTACACATCCAAGGGAAGAGCGACTTGTTATGCAGGGATTTCGAAGCGACGAAGGCCGCTTCATTCGAAGTGAGGACAATCTGGTTCGGTTGACCCCATTCTTTGGAGTAGTTGTCCAAATCGCCTAGTCGAAGAAAATGGTGTCGATTAGGAAAAAAGACTTGGAGAACACTCGTCGTATGCGAGACGTTCGTAGGCAAGAGAGTCAAGATATCTTTGGCATTCCAGTACAGGAATCCTAGATCCACATACGCGTGCACGTAATAGTCATCGTTATATTCCAGTTTGAGCAGCATGGCTTTTGTATTTTTTTTTCCGTTCTCAAGGCGAAACACTCGTCTGATATGAACAAGAGCTCGCTGGCGATCCGTTTATATAGACACCTCAGAGAGAGAGAGAGAGAGAGAGGGGAGGAGGAACAAGGTTGATGAATTCTAAAATAAAAAAAAATGATAAAACATGAGTGTTTGTGAAGGTCATAGAGAGATGATTATAAAGTTGTTTTATTTTTTATTTCCTCAAAAGAAAAAACCAAAAGGGTCCCAATTGGATACGACATAACCTTTGAGAAGGTGACGGGGTCATGTGTCTACAAAGTTGATAAACTCTAGAATAAAAAAAAAGCTTTCATCACGTAGCTCTCGAGAAGAAAATGACAGGGGTCTCTAGGAGAAGGTCATAGGTAGTATATAAAGGATGGTTGTTTTTTTTTCTTTCGTTCCTCTCAATCCCATGACCTTTGAAAAGGTGACGGGGTGTCCTTTAGGAAAAGAAATAGAAGGTCATAGAGAGAGAGATAGACAAAGTTGATTTTTTTTTCTATAAGTCAACCGTCACGTCGCCCATCACGTGGTCTTCTCGTATATATAGAGAGGCGAGTGGAAGACGGACTCTATTTCCCAGAGAGAGAGACTGCTGTGCGTATCCATATTTCTACTCAAGATGATGATCCGCGTCTTATATAATGAGTTTGTGAGCATTCGCTGTTATGTGGATGACGGAAGATTGTTTTGGAACGCTACGGACATTTTGCCTCTGATTCATACTTCCAGTAAAAGAACCTGGGACATTCTCTCCGTGTTTTTCGACGAACACCACGTCTCCAGGAAAATAAAAGATCTTGAGAGTCTCGGCAGTTCTCAAGAGGGATATGTCCTCTCCAGCGAAGAAATGTTACATCTGGCCGAAAATAATCCTAAAAATAATCAGCTTCTGGCCTGGGTGTATAGCATTTTAACTCAGCCGCTGGTTCGAGTTGTACCCAATCAACCCGTTTACCGACTGCTCTATCCGGGAGAGAAATTTCCCTTCATCACCCTCTTTAATCTGGGAGTGCGCTACATACCGCCTCATCTAGGCATGACGGATTCTTCTACTTAGCCTAAACAATATGCCAGCGCTTATTGCCAGACAGACCCCCGTCAAGAAAAGGTCGTCGAGACTCAAACGGATCCTCTGGTGGTCTCTTTAAATGTCACTAAAGTCATCACCTTCTAAAAAAAACAACCACCACCACCCAAAAAAAAATTTGCTCCTCCTCCAAATTTTTTTTATCTTCTCGAAAGAAAAAAAAAAGAAACTTTTCCATCTAGCCTCTTTCTTTCAATCCCTCTTAAGAGAGAGGGAGGAGAAAAGAAAGAGAGTTCTGAGGAGGCAAAAGAAATGGGTCTGGAAGGAAACGGGTGCATTGCGAGAAAAAGAGGGTCCTCTTTTCTTTTCTCGAAATGCACACTTTTCCTTCCAGACCCATTTTTTTTTATCACTTCTTCAAGCCAATCTTGGAAAGGGGGGGACACAAATTGCGCGTAAAGTCCATTTCGATCAAGACTGGATTTTTTTTTTTTTGAAAAGAAAACATAATGTTATATATAGATAGCTAAATTTTTATCATGATATTCTTTAAGAATTTCTTAGCCATTTGTCAAAGAAGGGGACTATAATTGAAGAATTTATGAATTTGGGAACATGTCACCCATGGCAAATCTAAAATCTTGAAAGTGGATACTGGAAAGCCCCGCTCTGATTATAATTCTGAGTTCTAGCATGGGACATTTTTTAGATCAATAAGCTAAACTATTTTTCTAGTCTCATATTCTCTCGTGACTAGGGTTTCAGATTTGGGTAGAGAGAGACACTGTTCTGAACAGAAACGTGGAATGCTTTTATAGAAAAGTGAAGAGTTGAAAGTGAAAGTCGAAAAACGAAATGGGATCGGCTAGGAAAAATTTCTCAGAGCTCAGAAAAGAATTCTGAGATGTAAAAAAAAAAAAAAAATTTTTTTTTGTTAATTTTTATCATGTCTTCTAGACATGATAAAAATTAACACACCCTCCCCTTTTGTCTGGGAATGTTGTCTCCCACTTTCTAAAAATAGACCATGATTCATCCTTTTAAAGAATAGAATTCAAAGAAAAGACTGGGTTCTGGTCTATTTTTAGAAACGGTGAGACAACATACCCAGACAAAAGGGGGGGGGTGAGTTAATTTTTATCATGTCTAGAAGACATGATAAAAATTAACAAAAAGTTTTTTTTTTTTTTTTTTTTTTTTTTTACATCTCAGAATTTTTTCTGAGCTCTGAAAATATTTTGCCAGCCGATCTCATTTCGTTATCATTTTTTTTATTTTAGAATTCATCAACCTTGTTCCTCCTCCCCTCTCTCTCTATCTCTGAGGAGTCTATATAAACGGATCGCCAGCGAGCTCTTGTTCATATCAGACGAGTGTTTCGCCTTGAGAACGGAAAAAAAAATACAAAAGCCATGCTGCTCAAACTGGAATATAACGATGACTATTACGTGCACGCGTATGTGGATCTAGGATTCCTGTACTGGAATGCCAAAGATATCTTGACTCTCTTGCCTACGAACGTCTCGCATACGACGAGTGTTCTCCAAGTCTTTTTTCCTAATCGACACCATTTTCTTCGACTAGGCGATTTGGACAACTACTCCAAAGAATGGGGTCAACCGAACCAGATTGTCCTCACTTCGAATGAAGCGGCCTTCGTCGCTTCGAAATCCCTGCATAACAAGTCGCTCTTCCCTTGGATGTGTAAAATATTCATGAGACCTCTGAGGAAAATTGAGGAGGACGGGGAAACGTATATCACCCTCCGAGAGACTGTGCAAGACGAACAAGAAAGGAAAAAGAGTCCTCTCTTTTTCATCACTCAATTCGGGATCCATCATCTCCTCAAAATCATCCAGAGACATCAAGCCTTCGTTGAAAAGTATCAGAAAGAGGATGATGGTGGTGATGATGATGATGATGATGATGATGCGATATGGTCTCCAGTCGCTTAAGGAAGGGGAAACGTTCTCCGCTTTCCCTATTCCATAGACTGGAGAGTTGAATCAGGAGACCAAAAAAAATGGGTCTTGGAAGGAATGAGTGCATTTCAAAATGCATTCGATTCCTTCCGAGACCCATTTTTTTGGGCCACTCTCTCCTCCAATATTGGGAGAGAGAGAAAAGAAATTTATCATCTCCTGTCCACCCAAAAAGAAACTATGTATTTTTGTTTTTCTGGATGCGGCCGAATTTGTAGAGGAATCGTCCAGAAACCGGCCCTCAAGCCCATTTTCAGACTATTTCTATACATATTCGGTCATCAAGATGGTCCGGGGACGACTTTGTTTGGACATCATTTCTACATAGATGGTGAAATTTGTATAGCCATTTCTAAAGAATCTCAGAGAAAACTAAAAGCGAGATTGCAAAAAAAGAAATAGCCTCCAGTGAACACAATTCCAAAGACAGTGGATAGGAAAAGTGAAGAGTTGAAAGTGAAAGTCGAAAAACGAAATGGGATCGGCTAGGAAAAATTTCTCAGAGCTCAGAAAAAAATTCTGAGATGTAAAAAAAAAAGAAAAAAAAAAAAACTTTTTGTTAATTTTTATCATGTCTTCTAGACATGATAAAAATAAACTCACCCCCCTTTTGTCTGGGAATATTGTCTCCCACTTTCTAAAAATAGACCATGACTCATCCTTTTAAAGAATAGAATTCAAAGAAAAGAGGGGACGACTTTGTCCGGAGACGACTCTGTCCGGGGACGACGCTGTTTGGACTCAACCATAACGTCATTTTAATATAGTGGAATGTGTGTAGAAATAGTCGGAAAAAGGACTCGAACGCCCGTTTTCAGTATATTCCAATACAAAATTGATTGTCCACAACATAAAAAAAGACATCATTTTTTTCTTGGATAGAGCTCCATTTGTATTGGAATATACTGAAAACCGACTCGAACGCCCGTTTTCAGTATATTCCAATACAAAATAGGGCAGTCCACAACATAAAAAAAAGACATCGTTTTTTTCTTGGATGGAGCTGCATTTGTATTAGAATATACTGAAAACCAACGTGAACGCCCGTTTTCAGTATACTCCAATACAAAATTGGCTGTCCACAACATAAAAAAGATATCATTTTTTTCTTGGATGGAGCTCCATTTGTATTGAAATATACTGAAAACCAACGTGAACGCCCGTTTTCAGTATACTCCAATACAAAATTGGCTGTCCGCAACATAAAAAAAAGACATCATTTTTTTCTTGGATCGAGCTCCATTTGTATTGTAATATACAGAAAACCGATGTGAATGCCCGTTTTCAGTATATTCCAATACAAAATTGGCAGTCCACAAAATAAAAAAAGACATCATTTTTTCTTGGATCGACCTCCACTTGTATTGGAATATACTGAAAACCGACGTGAACGCCCATTTTCAGTATATTCCAATACAAAATTGGCAGTCCACAAAATAAAAAAAAGACATCATTTTTTTCTTGGATCGAGCTCCACTTGTATTGGAATATACTGAAAACCGACGTGAACACCCGTTTTCAGTATATTCCAATACAAATAGGGCAGTCCACACAATAAAAAAAAGACATCATTTCTTTCTTGGATCGAGCTCCATTTGTATTGAAATATACTGAAAACCGACGTGAACGCCCGTTTTCAGTATATTCGAACGAACGCCCGTTTTCAGTATACTCCAATACAAAATTGGCTGTCCACAACATAAAAAAGACATCATTTTTTTTCTTGGATGGAGCTCCATTTGTATTGAAATATACTGAAAACCAACGTGAACGCCCGTTTTCAGTATATTCCAATACAAAATTGGTTGTCCACAAAATAAAAAAAAGACATCATTTTTTTCTTGGATGGAGCTCCACTTGTATTGAAATATACTGAAAACCGACGTGAACGCCCGTTTTCAGTATATTCCAATACAAAATTGGCAGTCCACAAAATAAAAAAAAGACATCATTTTTTTCTTGGATCGAGCTCCACTTGTATTGAAATATACTGAAAACCGACTCAAACACCCGTTTTCAGTATATTCCAATACAAAATTGGCAGTCCACAAAATAAAAAAAGACATCATTTTTCTTCTTGGATCGAGCTCTATTTGTATTGAAATATACTGAAAACCGACGTGAACGCCCGTTTTCAGTATATTCCAATACAAAATTGGCAGTCCATAAAATAAAAAAAGACATCATTTCTTTCTTGGATCGAGCTCTATTTGTATTGAAATATACTGAAAACCGACTCAAACACCCGTTTTCAGTATATTCCAATACAAATTGGCAGTCCATAAAATAAAAAAAAAGACATCATTTCTTTCTTGGATCGAGCTCTATTTGTATTGGAATATACTGAAAACCGACTCAAACACCCGTTTTCAGTATATTCCAATACAAATTGGCAGTCCACAAAATAAAAAAAAAGACATCATTTCTTTCTTGGATCGAGCTCTATTTGTATTGAAATATACTGAAAACCGACTCAAACACCCGTTTTCAGTATATTCCAATACAAATTGGCAGTCCACAAAATAAAAAAAGACATCATTTCTTTCGTTGATCGAGCTCTATTTGTATTGAAATATACTGAAAACCGACTCAAACACCCGTTTTCAGTATATTCCAAAACAAATTGGCAGTCCACAAAATAAAAAAAAGACATCATTTCTTTCTTGGATCGAGCTCTATTTGTATTGAAATATACTGAAAAACGACTCAAACACCCGTTTTCAGTATATTCCAATACAAATTGGCAGTCCACAAAATAAAAAAAAGACATCATTTCTTTCTTGGATCGAGCTACATTTTTATAGAAATAGCCTAGAAATCAGTTCGAAGGCCCGTTTTCAGTATATTGTAATACAAATGAAATGACATGAAAAATGCAAAAAGAGGAAAAGTAGCCTACCTTGATGGAAATTCTATTCCAAAAGAGGAAAACTTGTATCCAGGTGGGCACACAGCACGGCCGGAACTCAAGCGAAACTCGATAGGTTGAAATCGATCCATTAAATAACATTCTTAACAAACAGTAAAGTTTTATTCACATCGAGTCGGCTGGGAAAAGTTTCTGAAAATTAAATTACCCCCCTTTTTAGTCTGAAAATTTGAAAATTGATGTCTTCAATTTTTGAAAAATTGAAGACATCAATTTTCAGACTAAAATGGTTTTTTTTATTTTTTTATTTTTTATTTTTTTTTTTTTTTTTTTAGCCAGAGAAATTTTTCTCCGGCTCTCAGAAATTTTTCCGCACTCTACTGGATGAATAAAACATCCCCGTTTCTTTAAGAATGGGCTCACTGTTAACTATTTCAGCATTCGACGTTTCGCGTCCAATAATAACTGCCGGGTGTTCAAGAATGCAGATGCACCTACTAGATTTTCTACAGAGAAGCTTGACTGGATGGAGAGTGGATGACTTTTTCCAAGATTCTGGACTTTGGACCGTCAAGAGGTAATGGATCTTTTTGTTTTTTTTCTTTCTTTTAAGAAAATTTATGGATAGATTCATTTCTTTTTGAATGGACCTAGAAAAATAGGACAAAGTTCTTTTCCAAGATTGGATGAGAGAGTGACCCAAAAGAAATAGGTCTCGGAAGGAATCGAATGCATTTGCACTCATTCCTTCCAAGACCCATTTTTTTTGGTCTCCTGATTCGTCTCTCTCTCTCTCTCTTCTCAGTCCATTTCCATAAATATAGGGAAAGCGGAGAACCTTTCCCTACTTATTTCTAAAAATCTTTTCTTTATTTTTTTTCTCCTGAGTTTATGTATATATCAATTCAAATACTTTTGAGAACGGTCATCCCAATTCTCTGTCGTCTTTTCGATTCCATCGTCCCAACACTCAGTGGACATAGTCTCAGTCGATTTTGGAGCATGAGTCGTCCGTTCATTGTCCCAACATTCAGTGGACATAGTCTTAGTGGATTTTGGAGCATGAGTCGTCCGTTCAGCGTCCCAACACTCAGTGGATTTTGTCTTTGGATCCTCTTAAGATATTTTGGGGGTCTCATGAGATTCTTTGGAAGGTTCGTCCCAACAGGCTGCTGGATCGTAATGGGAAATATTTTCAGGTATGTCTCCCCAACCCTCTGTCTTCCTCCAGTTATTGGAGGAAGTTGACGAGAAAGAAGAAGAAGTAGAAGAGCCCATCAAGTTTAAAGGCGTATGCTCATCCGGATGTTCCATCACTTGGAAACAGGACAGATTATCGCATTTCTGGATGAGGTTATCGTATGCTTTTGGGGACGGATCCTTCTCTAACTGATCGTAGGCCTTATCAAAAGCTTGCAGAGGATTGTCTGCTTCCTCCTGAATCCTCTCCTCTTTCTCCGTTCCGTCTGGATAGACGTGATTGATATGAAAATCTCCTTCCATAATATGCCATCGATAGTTGCGCACTTTGTTTTCGGCACAATGGAAATATTTCCTCCTTTGATGATGTCGGGCACATTTTTCCCGATACTTCCAAATGATTCCATCTGGCACATAAATTTCCGTCACGGGTTTTTGATAATCCAAGGCTTTAGCAAAGAATTTAGCTTTCTGGCATCCCACCACATAAATCGTGGAGAAGCTGTGAGTGAGCGATTGGAGAATGCGTCCTAAATGGTTGTAGGGAATATGACCCTCGTTCCAACGAAGTCCGTGCCGGTTTCTCGTCAGCCAGGCAGTCGTCTTTTGGTTTTTTTCATTCAGTTGGTGGAAGGGCTGAGGAGGAGCAAACGTCAACGATCCCACGGTCAAAAAATCTTTTGTCGCATTCTTTTAATAATTCTTTTAGTTAATTCTTTTAAAACGTAGGTAAATTCACCCTTCTTGTGGTTGTAGGACTGGAAACCCTCTAGATCGAGCACGATAAAGTTTTCTGAACACGCCATGGCGATGAATACGGTGATGTCTTCCACAAACAGGAGCAAAAAAAAGAGTCGAAAAGGTATATATGTATAACAGGGAAGATCTAGAAAGGAAAAAAAAACAATAAAACGTTTTAGAGTCGTCGTCTTGAAAGAGACATTTTTCTTTTCAAAGGGTTAAGAAGTTTCAAAGTTTCAAAGGTCTTTTTAAATGAAGTTATGATTAAACCATATTCATAGGACCAAAGGGACTTACCAGCTCAGTTCACGTCTTCTTCTGTTCTCTGAAGAAATCTCGCGGAGGACACACACTTTTATACTCGCGCGACATCTGTCGGGATCGCGACCCCATCTAAATGTCAGGGTCATTCCAACCTCTTAAAAGGATCGGAATGAAAGAAACACTTTGGTAAAAAATATATTTATGAAAAGATATCTGAGGGTCGTGAGAACATTTTCTCTCTCACCCCGCCTATTTCAAAAAAAAAAAAAAATAAATAAAAAGTCTTTCTTGGATCGCGTCAAAATTACAAAACAACTCACAGGACTTGTTTAAAAATAGACCAGATCCTATTCTTGGAATTCTATTCTTTAGGAAAGGAGGAGTGATGGTCTATTTTTAGAAAGTGTGAGACAACATTCCCAGACAAAAGGGGGGTAGAGTTAATTTTTATCATGTCTTAGACATGATAAAAATTAACAAAAAGTTTTTTTTTTTTTTTTTTTTTTTTTTTTTTTCAAGGCTGAAAAATTTTTCTGAGAGAGCTGAGAAAGATTTTTCCTCCCAATCTTTTTCGACGATGAAAAGGGAAAAACTACTGATCCGATCTCCCTACGCTTTAGGGAAAAAACAAAAAAATACTTATGAAATATTCATGTGTTGAAATTGACTATTCAAATAAGTGACATTTTGTTTCTCATTGGAACTGTTCAACGGCGAGTCCATTCGTCTCATTCTTTGGGGTAGGGGATGAAAGTACAGCGGTTTGTTGAAATCGATGATAGTTTCCTCTTTAGTCGGCGGAACTGTAAATCTATCCCGTCTTAACTCTTCTAATCTCTTTGAAAGTCTTTCCACTTGCTCTGCTAAGGTTTCTTCGGTACTCATGATCTCTCTTAGTTTAGGGAAGTCTTGACGTATTGGCTAGAGAACAGAGGGTCTTTTTCTCTCTATACATATGTCATGTGGGAGCGTGTGATTTATAAATCCTTGTGAAATCTTTCTACGTCTTGTGTAACTTGGAAGATTCGTCTTGTGTAACTTGGGAAATTCTTCTTCTTCTCGTCGATTGGGGTGGAGTTATGGAAAAGAAATGGGATTGGAAAGAAATCAACGTATTACAAAAAAAAAGGAACTTTTTTTTCTATTTTTTTCTCTAGGGATTTACATACCATTTCATTCATGAACATTCAAGGGTTCTCTCCAAGACCAAATTTTAGAAGAGGACCACAAAGAGTACACTTGAGGATCCTCTTTCAGGTCTAGGTGAGATAAGGGTTGAGACCAATATTCTTGGGTCTCTAAAGCATCCCAACTTAGACATTTATTATTATTATTATTATTATTATTAGAAAGTTCATCCTCCTCCTCCTCATCGTCGCACGAGTTCTCCTGGGGAGATTCTTCCGCCTCCTCTTCGTCTTCGACAGCTTTGCTCTCGGAGGGGTAACAATGTAATTTCCGGAAAACGTAACTACCCTCCATCAAATGGTATCGAAAATTTCTCACCTTGTTCTCGGCACAATGAATCATCTTTTGGAAATATTGGTGTCGCGTGCATTTCGACTTGTTCCGCCACTCGGTTTTCCCTGGGATATAAAACTCGTAAACGGATCGCTGGCAGAGCTTGCTGAAAAATTCGGCTTTATCGTATCCATTGACGTAGATCACCTCCACATTTTCGGTCAGTATTTTCAGGATTGTAGGAAGATGCTCGTAGGAAAGACGACCCTCGGTCCATTGCAGGCCGTGTCGGTTATTTGTAGTCTGGTTGACCACAGCTTGATTGCGGGACGATAAGTCATCGTAATGGACAGGAGGGAGAAAAATCAGGGATCCGCATAAGGTTAAATCGCAAGTGATGTAGCCCAGTTCTTTCAAGATGAAATATATATCTCCCGTCTTTGGATCATAACAGTGAAAGTATTCCATGTCCAGAACAATGTAGGAATCTTTGAGAGGTTTGGCACTCAAAATGTCCATCTTCTTCAATTGAGGAAAAAAAGAAAACAAAATTCTCTCTCTCTCTCTCGCTGTGTGTCCTGAAGGAAAAAATGGATAGCGTTCTCTCGCCGTCTCCTCTTTTATATATAGAGAGAGAGAGCAGGTTGCACGTGACAGGTCGTATGAATTCTGGGAAAGGTCACATTCGTATATATATTTGTTTTTTGAATAATATCGTGCGTATCTCAATACACATCCATCATCATGATAATAAAGGTCACCTTGGAAAGAAAAAGAAATAAAAAACATGGAACTCGTGCTCGACTTTGAAGGTTTCTACGATTCTCAAGGAGCCTTACGTCACATTGGACGGTACTTCTCGTGGGGTATTTGTTTTTAAACCCCCGTTTCCATGGCAAATGCTCACCGAGAAAGAAAAACGAACCGCTGTGTGGGCGAGTGATTATTATCACGGCTTGTCGTGGTACGAAGGAGAAATTCCGTACAGTTATTTTCCATGGGTGTTAACGATGTTGACGGAACCCTTTTCCATGATTTGGGTGCGAGGAGAAATGAAACGGCGTTTTTAGAGAAATGGTTGCAAAGATCCATTTATTGCATTTCGGGATCGACGCAAGAGATTCTCAAATACAATGGGATCGAACACATGAATTGTCCTAACCATACAAAAGGTTTTTTCCATTGCGCTCTACAAAAAGCGGTTCGGTATCATTATTATTTAAAGACACAGAGAAGAAATTCGCAAGGTCGATCCTGTACAATTCAATCTTGACAGAACTCATTAAAAAAAATACATATATCACGTTACTTCTTCAACAGCACAGATGGTTCTGAAGCGAAACTTGGAATTTTGAAATAATAGATCAGGGAGAAATCATTCTTAAAAACAAATGATAAAGTCTCGAATCGGCTGGGAGAAAAAAAATTTCTCAGACCTGAGATAAAATTCTCTAATGAGAGAAAAAAAAATAAAAAATAAACTTTTGGTTAATTTTTATCATGTCTTAGACATGATAAAAATTAATGACCCTCCCTTTTTGTCTGGGAAGGATGTTTCACCCTTTCTAAAAATAGACCATGACTCATCCTTTCTCTAATGGCAATCATTCCATGAATGAATCACGATTTGTTTTTCAAAAGAGTGAGACAACATTCCCAGACGAAAAGGGAAGGGGGTCGTTAATTTTTATCATGTCTAAGACATGATAAAAATTAACAAAAAGTTTTTTTTTTTTTTGAGTTTTAGAATTTTTCTCAGCTCTGAAAATTTTTTTCCAGCCGACTCGAGACTTTACCATTTATATTTACGAATAGTCTTTGGATTATTTATTTATTTTCTTTTAAAAAGAAAAATTCTGAGCTAGACCTATCTATTGGCTTAACATTCTGGTCATAGAATCAGTCTAGAATCTCATTTTTTTTTTCGAGGCTAATGCACGGGTTCTCCAATCAAAAGGGTTACTATAAAGGGATTGGTTTGAATGCATTTATCTGCAAATGTTGTAGGATTCTGTTGTTGAGAAGGGGGTATATTATTATTATTATTATTATTATTATGATGATGATTGTGGCAGATTCGTTTTCTACATGGAAGTCTAATCTCCTCCGAAGACCTTTTCTGGGGATCGTCGATAGATGGTTTTTCAATAGGAATTGTTTCCCTCGGATCCTCAAGAGATAGAGGGGGGTCCTGTCTTGAGACATGAAGCGGTCTCTCCTCCTCCTCCTCCTCGAGAAGTATTGAGAAAGGGAGAGGATTTTCGGGCTCCCTTATTCTCGCGAGGTCTTGACAAATTGAGAGGTCCCTCCTCTTCGAAAGAGAGAGAAGTTTTGGTTCCCTTATCCTCGAGGGGTTTTGACAAATCGAAAGGTCCCTGATTTTCGAGGGGTCTTGATAAGTGGAGAGGTTTTTCATCTTCGAGGGGGTTTGATAAAGGAAGAGGTCCCTCCTTCTCGAGGGGTCTTGAGAAAGGGAGAGGTTTTTCATCTTCGAGGAGGTTTGACAATGGGAGAGATTTCTCCTTCTCGAGGGGTCTCTCTTCCTCAAGGGGTCTTGAAAAAGGGAGAGGTTTTTCATCCTCGACGGGTTTTGACAAACGGAGAGGAATCTGAACAGGCTTCTCCTCATCCCCATCATTATCGAGGAGGATGAGGATAGGCTATTGGAAAGGTTTTTTCTTTTTCTTCTGAACAGGCTCCTCTTGATGCTCAGGGAGAGGGATGGGGTAGTTGTTCCACCATTCTATTTTTTCTTGCTCGAGGATTTTTTCAAAAGTCGTGGCCTCCTTAAGATGAGACGAAGGAGGAGAGTCCTCGAGAAGAATATAATAAGTATTCTTCCCAGTCTTCTCGATCGAGAGAGGTTCGTGCAGACATTTGTGCAACCATTCACTAAAATGAACGAGAATCCCTTTTGTCTTCTCAAGACGATCCATAATCCTATTCATTTGCGAGACGGTTAGAAAGTGGGACGTGTAAAAATATTTGGCTCGTTTCATTAACAAAATTTGTGCATCCAAAGGTGGAATGTCACGAGCCATCAACACGTTTTCGTCGGACAAAAATTCGTCCCGCATCTTTTGATAACTCCCCACGGTATGATAACCCGAACATTTTGAAAAATCGGAGGTTTTCAAGTAAACGACTCCTTGGATGATATAAAAGGAAAGATCAACATATTTATATTTGAAAGGAATACACGTAGTGAGCTGGGGATGCCTCCTCATGATCCACTTGGACAAAAATACGACTTTGGGGCTCTCCCCTTTTATTTATAGAGAGAAAGAGAGTGTGACCTTCCCTTCCCTCCTCCTCTCTCCCTGCTTCCTCTATCTCTGGACGTCCTTGGATTGGAAAGGGTGACTTTGAAAAAAAAAAGAAGGTCATGGTTGTATAATTTTTTGTTTATTAAATTATTACTTTCACTTCCTCATTCCCACACACATTCATCTTTTTAAGAAAAGAAAAAGAGATCATGGAGATAAGATTTCTTGGAAAGAAGAGAGAGAGAAACAAAAAAAAACAAATAAAACGGACGTCATAGAGCCTCTATGTGTGTCTGTGTGTGTCTATATAGATATATAAAGAGGCGAGAGTACTGGGCGAGATCATTTCTTTTCCATTGGGAGCCATGTCGCTATTAGACGTTTTTCCAACTCAACGGATTTCGAACGGGGAGGATTTGAAGACGCTAAAGCAAATCTCCAACTTGAAAATTTTTTTGGCGTGTCATTGTGCGACATTTATTCCGCATTTACCACCTCATCAAGCGATCGTTTCTTTCAACCAAGATGTCGAATCCTCCAAACTGCTTGTTCAGAATATATACAGAAATTTACTCGAATCGCAACAAACGAAAGAGGAATCTCCCTTCTCTTGGAATCGGATGGATCGAGCTTTGAGACGGCCCATTCAAACAGACCGGCGATATACGGATCCGCGCACGAGTTTTCGGTGGAAGAATATTTTTCTCACGAAACGATATTTTACGTTTGGAGTGAGAACGACGGCTGAGGACGAAGTTCATATTGTTCAGACCACAGCCGCTCCTCTCGCCTATTACGAATCATCGTCCCCCAATCTGAAGGAAAGAAGTTTTAAAATCAGCGACAGGATGAAATATAAGAAATATATTCTAAGACCTTTTCAAAACTATGTCGTTCCCCCGAAAACGCAATATCTCATCGTCACAACCCAGAAGAGTCTCTAGTCTCTTTCTCGTCGATCGGTGCTCGTACTCGCTTTGGAAACAATTGAAAAAGGAGATTTCTTTCCAATTGCCGATGATGTTTCAAGAAAAAGAAGAAAACCCTCCGCCACCTTTACCCATCCCTTCCTTAGATGATAAGAGGAGCTGGACCAAACCGTTATTTCCCGAAACAAAATCGACCCGGCAACGGAATGAAATTGAAGTCATCACAATTGAAGATGAGGAGGAAGAAAAAAATTACCTCTTAAAAAACGGTCGACTTACCGGAACCTACCTGGCGTGCAAGATCCGCTTCAGAATCCAGAAGCTTCTTCTTCTTCTTCTTCCCCGACTTGTTGAAACAGGCAACCTCTTTTGGACTCCTCACAGACAGAACCTCTTCTTCTTCTTCTTCTCTAACCTGTCCCGACATCGTAGAGGTAGAATGTCAGACGGGTCCACAAGCTTCAACGAGTCCCGACATCGTAGAGGTAGAATGTCAGCCGGGTCCACAAGTTCCAACGGGTCCAGAAATCATGGAGGCAGAATCACAGCCGGGTCCACAAGTTCCAACGGGTCCAGAAATCATGGAGGTAGAATTTCAGCCGGGTAAACAAGTCCCAACGGGTCCAGAAATCATGGAGGTAGAATCGTAGCCGGGTCCAGACATCCTAGATCCCTCCACTCATCCCAAAGAGACTCCAAGTGTTTCAAGACAGCCTTGTGAGGATCCAGCCCTTCCCGTATGGAATGATTATATGGACTTACAAAATTTGGTGCAACAGGAAGGAGAAGAAAATAATCATACGGATGGGTGGGTCAAAGACTGTTTAGATCATTTAACCTCGAATGAAACTGAACTGTTATGGAATTGAATTTCTGAAATCACATCGGAAATGGGATAAAAACCAAAACAAAAAAAAATTTTTAATAACAAATTGGAGGAGGGTCATGATGTCAATTAAAAAAAATATTATATAGAGTCCAATCTTGGTGGTTCACTTCAGTTTTCCAGCATGAGGTGATCCACGTTTCCCGAAATATGGATCCCATTCCAAGAGAGATTGTGTAGAGCCTTCACTTCAGTTCTTTTTTTTCCTACCAAGAGGAGAGGGTCCCCAAAGGGTTACCCATGTCCAAAGAGAGAAAGTGTAGAGCGTTCATTTCAGTTTTTTTCCAAGTTTAGGGGAGGGAGGTCTCAAAATGACACCCCCCATTTTCAAAGAGAGATGGTGTAGAGCGTTCATTTCTGTTTTTTTCCAAAGTTAGGGAGTTTTCAAATGGCTACCCATTTCAGAGAAAGAGAGTGAGAGGTGTAGAGCGTTCATTTCAGTTTTCCAACATTAGAAGGTCCCAAAATACCTTCTGAATTCAAAGAGAGATCGTGTAGAGCGTTCATTTCCAGTTCTCCAAGATCAGAAGAAGAGGGTCCGCTTTTCCCAAAAGGGCTTTTCGTATTCAGAGACAGCGAAATGCAGACTTCAGTTTTCTCCCTCCCCAAGAATAGAGGGTCCCAAAATGGCTTCCCATTTCAAAGAGAGAGGGAGAGGCGTTCATTTCCATTCTCCAAGATAGGGTCGTCTGCATTTTTCCCAAAATGGCTTCCCGATTCAAAGAGAGAGAGAGAGAGAAAGGGTGTGTAGAGCGGTCATGTTCATTCTCCAAGATAGGGTCGTCAGCTTTTTCTCAAAATGGCATCTCCCCATTCAAAAAGAGATCGTGACCAGTTTTTTCCAGTTTTCTCCAAGATGGGGGGGAAGAAAACCTAGGATGGAATAACACGACACACAGAGAGAAAGAGAAAAAAAAATGCCATCTTGTCATTTTCTGATAGGGTACCGGTGTTCGAATACTTTTGTGACCGACTGTCTGATTATACTGGGAGAACCATAAAATCGGAAAAGCGATGGGTTTCATAGTTAACGAGGCAATCGAAGACAGACTGGGAAAGAGAGATCCTTTTTTTTAGCTGAGAAGCAGATTGCCCTGGAAATCCGTGGCTCTGACCATATAATTTCTCCATAGACTCTTTGAACGGTATTCAGGAGACATCCTCCATGAGGGAAAAAAATCTCCCCTTCCCCTTCTAAATCGACTGGAAAGAGAATGAGGTGGAAGAGATCCATCCACGAGAGATCATACTCTTGAACGTCAGAGAAATATGAAGTCGAATAGGTTAAACAAAAATGCTTGAAAAGTCATCGAGTCTCGAAAATCTAGGTCTCTCTCTCTCTGAAGGAAATGAGAAAATGGGAATCTGCGTTTTTCTTCCTAAACGGCTAACATTCATCTGAAGTGACACTCGAAATGTTTAAATAGATAAACGAGAGTCCATTCTTAAAAAAATGACGCTGTGTCGTCAATTGGAGAATCGAGTCGGCTGGGAAAATATTTTGAGAGCCAGGAAAAAATTTTTCTAACTTTGAAAAAAAAAAAAAAAAAAAAAAAAAAAAAAAAAAAAAAAATTGTTAATTTTTATCATGTCTTTAGACATGATAAAAATTAACTACCTTCCCCTTTTGTCTGGGAATGTTGTCTCACCGTTTCTAAAAATAGACCATCACTCATCCTTTCTAAAAAGAATAAAATTCCAAGAATGGGTTCTGGTCTATTTTTAGAAACGGAGAGACAACATTCCCAGACAAAAGGAGGGTAGAGTTAATTTTTATCATGTCTAGAAGACATGATAAAAATTAACCAAAAGTTTTTTTTTTTCCGGCTCTCTCAAAATTTTTTCCCAGCCGACTCGATTCTCCATTGACAAGACAGCGCCATTTTTTTTAAGAATAAACTCTCGCTTATCTATTTAAGCATTCCCAGTTTGGCTTTAGATGAGTGTCAGCCGTTGAAGAAGAAGCATCCTGTCACTTGGGAGAGACATATTTTGAGGAGTCAACATGTTGTGTGGACCGTTGAGATCGATTTTTTCTCTTCCCATTGTGTGGACATTGTTGAGCGTTTTGTGAAGCTTTGAAAGAATGGAGGGGTTTTGATGGAGAATATTTCTTTTTATTGAATTTTTAAAAAAAGATTTAAGATTGACATTTTATAACAGGTTTTACATGGAAAGAAGGTTTTTCTTGTAGTTTGACAACTTCTTTTTCTTGGGAGATGTTTCTATTGGAAAGATGGAAGGAAAGACGATTCCCACATTGAAGAAGGTTCATGAGAAACTCGTACGGATCTTGATTCTCTTTTCGAGCCGATATATCATACGGAATCCGGGACATGTTTTGCAATCGCTCCAGTTCCTCCTCGTATTTTTGCTTGCTCGCCAATTCCATGCGGGGACGAAACTGGTCCAGAATATACAATCCCTGGGGTTGAGTCACTCGAGAAAAAGCGACATATTGCTGAAATCGATTAAAAGGTCCGTGCATGTAAATTGCGATCGACGGAAAAGTGGCTCCTTGGGCTTTATGAGCCGTAATCGCTTCGGCTAACATCAAAGGAAACTGTTCGCGATAAAATGCGAGTCTTTTCGTCGAACAGGTGTCAATACGATTGGAGACGCGATCATAGGAGCTAGACTATTGGAAAATTGCAGCCAGACACGCGTCACAACTCCGTCTTCGTCCTGGTCTATTTGGTGTAGTGTTCCAATCGCTCCATTCATCCATCCTTTGGATCTGTCGAGCGTTTTAGTCAATTGATATCGCGCTCCTCTTTGTAAATGGAGGACGGATTCGAGATTCGCCATCTGAGATCGATGTAAATGTCGACTCCGTTGCATCATCCTCTTCCGCAATTTTTCGCTCTCGGAATAAATCACGTCTCGAGCCAGACACGAACAGTACGTCCCTCGGGATTGGAGACGTTTCATATTATATTTTTCTGCATCCTTGCTCGAAAAACAGAGAATAATAGCTTCGCGAGGAATTTCGTCGAAACTGCGAACGCGGGACTGAAAAAATGCCACATCGTCCGGTTCTAAAAAGTGATTTCTCGTTAAACGATCGAGTCTCTCCTCGTAATCCAGAGAGAATCGCATACATTCGACTAGTTCAAGCGTGGATTGAGGCGTCCACCACCCTTCAGAATAAAAAATGGGCGTGTCGCGAATCGGTTGGAGCTGCTGCAAATCTCCGAATTTAATCATATGGACATTCCCAAACGGCTTATCCGGCACATGACACAATTGTCGAAGTTGCTGATCGAGGCGCGAAAATAAATTGGATCCGATCGTGGAAACGTCATCCAAAATCACCATCCGTAAAGGAGCATACAGGGGTCTGTAATAGTCTAAAGTCTCTTGGGTCAGAGGTCGAACAAAAGTCCCGTTCATTTGAAGACGCAGGGCATGATGCAAAGTATCTCCCGTAATGTAGACCGCTCCTTGAGCACTGAGTGCGAGTTTGAGAACCGAGCACGCTTCGCTAAAAAGAGGCGTTCGAATCAGAGTTTGGTATAAAGCTTGGATCAGGAAAGATTTACCCGTTCCGGCAGATCCTTGCACAATAATATCCAGAGGAGGGGGACGTTTCGATTCAGGTAACGCGTAATAGGTGTACAAACGGAAGAGAACGTAGATCAGGAAATTGTATTGCTCTTTATTACATTGTCGAATACATTTTTGATAGGCTTCTTCGGACCACATATCCTTATACTGCAAATTCGTATAGCTTTCCCACTGCTTGGGAGGAAGATGTTTCTTTTGCGGTCGGGAGTTCTTTTTAAGAACAGCATAACGTTCCCTTTGAAGTATTCGTTCTCGCTCTCGATTAGCTGAATTGCTTCGCCAGCGTCGTTTCTGTTCACGCATTCTTTCCCTAAGACGTTCTCTACTGGATAGGCTCACCGTGACACCACTCAAAAAAGGTGAAGTGTGTGTATGAAAATCACTTCCTTTAATTTATATACATATACTTTTTGAGGAGGGGGTGTGAAATGACCTCGTCTCGAAACGAACCAATAGCACTTCGAGAAGACTTGGAACGAGATAGGTTTCTTAGAGAGAGAGGGACACAAAAAAATATATAAAAAATCAGAATGATTTATCCGTCGACCTCTGGGCTAAAAGTAAACAAACAAAATTTGAAAAGGTCAAGGTGAACTCACTGAATTCATCTTAGAAATCAGATAGGAAAAAAAAATGAGGGTACCCATGTTTCCTCTTCAACAACATAGACTCATCTAAAACGAAACTCGGAATGCTTACACAAATAAACAAGATTTCATTCTTAAATAAAAATGGGGACGTCTTGTCGATCGAGTCGGCTAGAAAAATTTCTATTACTCAATAAAAAAAAAAAAAAAAAAAAAAAAAAAAAAACCTTTTCTTTAATTTTTATCATGTCTATAAAACATGATAAAAATTAACCAAAAGTTTTTTTTTTTTTTTTTTTTAACTCAGAAATTTTTTTTCAGATCTCTGAGAATATTTTTTTCTAGTCGACTTGGCTGGACAAGACATCTCCGGATTCTTTCTGGAATGGACTCTATGATCTATTTAAACATTTTGAGTTCCGAGTTTCGCTTCTGTTGAGTGTGAGCCGTTCAAGAAGAAGAAACCATCCTGTGACTGGAGAGAGAGAACTATTCCTTTTTCCATTCACCCATTGTGTTGAACCGTTCAGATATTTGCTTTTATTAATATTTTTTTTTCCTAACCCACCCGTCTTTAAACAATAGAATAGTTTGAAAGGGTCAACCCATTTTATAGATATCAACCTCATACCCTCATCTCAACGGGTCTCGAGTGGGAGGAAGGAAGGAGCAGGCGACGAGAACTAAGCATGTCTGTTTATCGAGTAGACGCATCGGGGAAAGAACGATACCCGACCGTCCCCCAACATCCTCATTACGAATTATACGTTACGGATCCTGAAGGAAATCCTATCTTGGCTCGAGACGAAAACGGTCATGAGTATTACGCGGTAGATTTAAACGGAAACCAATACATTTTAGCTCCTCGACGGTATGCCCGAACGTCTTTTGGACGAGAATACTACCCGAAATTTCAAAATGGGGACGAGTATTCGCTTTATACGTCGCTTTTATTCCCTTATGCCAAAGACGAATCGGGGCATGAAATGTATCCTAAAAAGGCGGATGGAGTCGAATATTGTATAACGGCCGGATTTTATATCTACACTTCTGGTTAAGATCTCTCTCTATCGAAAGAGAAGAAAATAATAAAGAGTGTGTTACTGCAATGGAGCATTCTGACGCGGAACCTGTTTCTTATTCCATTTGGTGTGTGAAATGCCGAGCCAAGACCGATACGGTCGACGTCCACTATCGCATGTCGAAAAATCGACGGCCGATGGTCACGGGAAAATGTCAGGTGTGTGGAACCAAGAAACAACAGTTTATTACAAATGCTTCCGTTCCACCTGGAATTCAGTTCCTGGATGAGGAGGAAGAAAAAGGAAAATGTTCCGAGTAAGAAGAAACAAGTATACAAATCAAAAATTGGAAAAAGATGGATCTTACTATTATATGCTCTCCTAAAGCGGGTGGTTCTCCTTTACAGTTTGGCATACAGACGGATTCGCATAATCCGATTCCAAGACTCGTGAATTTTCCTCAACCGGCAACTCCACCCTTAGATACTTCTTCTTTGAATGAGTTTTCTAGCATTCTGAAAGAATATCTAAACGTCGTGAGAGAATTGATTCTTCCCCTGCATCGAAATGTTGAAGAAAAGAGCTCTGAATGTGGAAGCAAGGACACGGATCCAAAGCCAAATTCGGAGGGTTGAAAGGGATAGGTGAAAGTCCATTATTAAAAAAAACAATGGTCATGTCATGTCTTGTCGATCGAGTCAGCTAGAAAAAATTCTCTAGATGAGATTGAAAAAAAAAACTTTTGGTTAATTTTTATAATATCATACAGACATGATAAAAATTCACTCTCTCTTCTTTTTGTCTGGGAAGGATGTCTCACTCTTTCTAAAAATAGACCATCACTCACCCTTTCTCAAGGCAATTATTCCAAGAATGAGTCATGATCTATTTTTAGAAACGGTGAGACAACCTTCCTTGACAAAAAGGAGGGACAGTTAATTTTTATCATGTCTAGAAGACATGATAAAAATTAACCAAAAGTTTTTTTTTTTTCACTCAGAAAATTTTTTCCAGAGCTCTGAGAATTTTTTTCCCACTCGACTCGATGATCCAAACAACAAGACATCCAAAATTGTTTCTAGAAGAAACTCTCGCTTCTCTATTTAAACCCCTCGCGTTTCCAACTTCAGATCCGTTTGTGCTGTGCACTCAACCTAGATACGCGCTTCTCCTCCCTCCTGGAAAGAGCCTTTTTTTTCTGAGCTCTTAGCATTTTTTCTTAGCTTCATTTCCATTCTCCAGGTTTCTGTCTCCTCCTTTCCGTTAACACTGCAAAATTTCTAAATTTCTCATCACTCGGAGCTTGGAAATCTGTCATCAAAAAAACATGACATAGCTCTGCTTTCAAGGAATCGGTTTAGATTCGTCAGGATCATGGCTGATTTTCCATGACGGCTCTCCAACCGCAATATTAGAGTTTGAAAGGAATAAGGTAAAAAAGTTCGTCCTAGATATCCAACGAAACGTAAAAAGAGCGACGAGGATCTAAAAAAGCTACGACCCTTTCCAGAAGGGGGAGGGAGCAATGGATATTCAGGTGAGTCCACAGCATGGACTGCACGAAAATGAAACGGCTTCCGCAGATAACAGAATGTTCGAAATGTCTCTCGTCGATCAAGTCAGCTGGTAAAATTTTCTAAGAGCTGAGAAAAATGTTCGCATACCTTCACAGAAATTCTTTCCAGGAGGGAGAAGTGTGTATCCAGGTCGAATTCACAGCACAGACTGAATTGAAGTTGGAAACACGAGTGGTTTAAATAGAGAAGGGAGAGTTCCTTCTAGAAACAATTTGGATCTGTCTTGTTTGGAGCATCGAGTCGGCTGGGAAAACATTCTCAGAGCTTTGGAAAAAATTTCTGAGTGATAAAAAAAAAAAAAAAAAAAAAACTTTTTGTTAATTTTTATCATGTCTTCTAGACATGATAAAAATTAACTCTCTCTTCTTTTTGTCTGGGAAGGATGTCTCACCATTTCGAAAAACAAACCGTGACTCATTCTTGGAATAATTGCCATGAGAAGGATGAGTTTTGGTTTCGTTTTCGAAACGGTGAGAATCCTTCCTTGACAAAAAGAGGGGACAGTTAATTTTTATCATGTCTTATAGACATGATAAAAATTAACAAAAAGTTTTTTTTTTTTTTTAACTCAGAAATTTTTTCAGAGCTCTGAGAATTTTTTTCTTCCCAACCAACTCTCAATGGACTAGACGATAAGTTTTTAAGAATGGACGTTTTGTTATTTATGCAGATATTCCGAGTTTCGCGTCAGGTAAATGCGCGCTCACCTTAGATTGGATTCCCTTCAGACAGGTCTAGAGATTGGATAACCCATCAAGAATTCTTTGACAGGTTTTTGGAAAAAGAAATCGTCAAGAAGTGAGTATTGATTTCGATATTTTCTTTTCAATCTTGGGTCAGTTTCTAGTACATTCCTATACTAATTCCATTGTATTTAAAAAATATAATGTCAGCACGGACTGATCTGACCCGAAACGCTTGCCCATCCAGTTGGCTGCTGGAGGGAGGAAAAAAAAAGAAATTTGTTTTGAAGGATATGTCAATTCTTTTCTAAAAATAGATTTCTAAGAAAAGAATGAACCTTTGTTGGAAATCTATTTTTAGAAACATGTCTAGACAACATGTTGACAAGAAAAAAATTCTTTTTTTTTCCTGAGAGCGAAATGATTTTTTTCTTTCCACCCACTTTTCTTTCTTTGGGAGGAAGGAAGAACTTCCCTTCCCCCCGCCTTTTTTCCTCTAGTATTTATATAGATCCGAGTTTTTCTGCCTACAGGGTTCATTCTCGTTCTTCCTTCTCAACCGAGCAAAACTAAAATGTCGACCTATACCGTTGCAGTTCTACCTACCCTGGTGGAAATCACGCCCGTCTGTCATCTCGAAGTAGCTCATCAATGGGAACCTCTCTCCCGTTTCGAAGAATGGTTTCGGGACCCGGAGCGTATGGAACAAATCGTCCAAGAAACCATGTGCTATTTATCCTGTTACGATGGAAAAATCCTGCATTATTTTTCGTCCATCGAAGTTTTCAAGCACTTTGCTTTCCAATCGATGATGGAGGCAGGAACCTTTCGCTTACACGCTTATCTGCGATGGGAAAATGTGATCGCCGTCGATGCTGGAACCTTTTTAAAACTGTTTTACGTTTCACCCGAGTGGGTTCATATTCTTCAAACCGGAGAAGCTTCTATCCGTCTTTATGGATGGGAAATGGAATCAGAAGCCGACGGGTATCGTATGATTCCCTATCGACTGCGAGCTCGCTCCGTGTACATTATTCACGGATCTCTTTACTACCAACTCCAATTTCATGAGAAGACGGTGTTTGCCGTAGACGCCCTCTCCAGGAAGAAAGTGGAGTCTTTACGAGCGTTGCATCCTGAACAGCATTTCCAATTCCCTGCTCGCGAGGAAGAGAGGAGAAGGAAAAGATCCAGAAGGAGGAGACACCTAAAGAGGTACTAAAAAGAAGTCGGAAGGTAGAAGCATATTTTTTCTTTCATTAACGGAAAAAAAACAGTGGATCATTCTTTGTATATTTCTTGGAAAAAAAAGAAAAGACTAATAGTTATAATAGAGGGAGTTAGGAGGGACCCTATCTATATATATAGCTCTCTATATAAATCGGAAGCGTCAACAGGACGGTCCACCCAAAACAATCTACCTTATCTTTCTCAGAGCAGAGTGGAAAAAAGGCCAAGATGCGTGGACTCATTGGAAGCAAAATTCGAGTGGTTTAAATAGATAAGTGAAAAAAGATTTTGAGAGGTGTTGTTTTATGGATGGAGCTGGCTGGGAAAAAAATTGGCAAAGCTCAGAGAAAAATTTCTGAATTTAAAAAAAAAAAAACTTTTTGTTAATTTTTATCATGTCTTATAGACATGATAAAAATTAACTCTCTCTTCTTTTTGTCTGGGAATGATGTCTCACCGTTTCGAAAAATAGACCATCACTCATCATCCTTTCTAAAATAATAGAATTTCAAGAATGGGATATGTTCTATTTTTCGAAACGGTGAGACATCATTGCCAGACAAAAAGAAGAGAGAGTTAATTTTTATCATGTCTATAAGACATGATAAAAATTAACCAAAAGGTTTTTTTTTTTTTTTTTTTTTTTTTTTTTTTTTTAACTCAAAATTTTTTTCCAGAGCGCTGAGAAATTTTTCCCAGTCGACTCACTCATCCAAACAAGACATCTAAAATTGTTTCTAGAAGGAGCTCTTATTTTTTTCTATTTAAGGAACTCGAGTTTCGGCTTCCCATCAGTCTGTACTGTGCATTCAACCTGGATACCCATTTTTTGGAGATAGGGGGGAAACTTTCGCAGTTTTTTTTCCTGAAACCCTCTATGGATCAGAGAATCTGACACATATCCTCCTCCGTGGATCGAAATGGACTGACCGCCATATCTGTTTTAGATAATAGATTCCACCTCCTCCCCAAGATTAGACTATCTCAATATTTTTTTAAAGAAAAACGAAATTATTTTTTATGATTATTCTACAATTTTTAGTTTTTCTTCCCCCCCCGCACTCTTTAAGAAGAATAAAAACATAAAGCACATTGAAACAGTTCCGATAAATTTTGAAACTGAAAGTCCATCACCTTGTTCTCCACGGGACTAAAATAAGTTTCCCCGGGTGAGAATCTTCTTGAATTTGAAGAGGTTCTCTCATCACACTCTGAAGCCAGGTCGAAAAGAGGAGAGCGTCTGGACCCAAATCGTTGAGCAGTCTTTCCAGGGAATCGAAGGTGATAAAAGGGGTATAGCGGAGAATCCGGCTGGGGCGGTCCGACGTATCGATCCAGAGATCCGTCGTTAAGGATCGGTAAGGGCAAAAAGGGGCTCGAGAGATCCATTGCTGAATAGTCCGTTGACCTTTCGGACTCATCCAAGTCCCTTGCTCTGAAAGGCAAGTCACGAGTTCCGATCCTCGAAAATAGAGCGTGCCCGACCCCAAGTAAAACGTGAGGGGAATTGTCTTGGCGAAACGGAAACGAATCGCGAGGGAAAAAGACTCTCGCCGTAACCACTCCATGGCGTTTGGTTTTCTCTTTCTCTCTCTCTCTCTCTCCTGAGGACGAGATGGAAAAAAAAGAAAAGATAACTTTTCTCTCGGTTTCTTTTATATATAGGAAGAGAGAGGGGGGGAGTGTTCTCGAAAAGACTCATGGGAAATTTCTTCTTCTTCTTCTTTTTGGGGTAGGTGGGAGGAACTCGTTTTTTTTTTGGTGGAGAGAATGCGTCGGATGACATCCCTAGACATTTAAAAAAAGAATAGATAGGATGGATTCTTCAAATGGGAAATGCGGGGTGGCTAAGGGATCTTATTTTAAAGAATATTATTACCATTCTTCGAGGGTGAGACGTCTTACCATTAAGTCAGGTAATCCGAGATGATGAGCATTCCTTTTGACATGCCTCATATGTTTTCTAATAGTTATGTAACATAAATTTTCCAGGCTAAGAATACGTGGTTCAACAGCATAATTGAGTAACCGCATATTTTCCTCTTCCAATTTTCCATTTTTTCGCCAGCGTTCTAAAACGGTTTTGAGATCGCAACACCGGACATTCGCACCAGCAAGCAACAACATATCCACGATGAGTTTGCATCGTAATTGACAGGCATAGTGTAAAGGGGTAAAACCAAAAATATCATGTTTGTTCATGTCGCATCCAAGAAGAATCAGTTGCCGAACGATATCATCCATTGAGAACAAAATAGCGAAATGTAAAGCATTTCTTTTCGTTAATCTGTGTTCATAAAAAACGGGTGGTTCCGCGTTTATTATTAATTTTGTGAATATTCATTGATGAAAAATGTTAGAAAAACTCATATTGAATTCAACTCTATTAAATTTACGCGTAGCTTCTTTGATAGATAGGTAGGAGATATCCTTAAATTCTTCACTGGACGGGGTTCTTGAGAAGAGAGGGTAGAACCATGTTGAGAGCACACACTCATTCTAAAAGGAAACACGGATTGAACTAAAGCGAAACTCGGAATGCTTAAATAGATGAGCGATAGTCCGTTCTTACAAAATTGGATAGTTTTGTCCATCGAGTTCGCTGGGAAAAATTTCTGAAAGCCAAGAAAAAAATTTCTAAGCCTTGAAAAAAAAAAAAAAAAAAAAAAAAAAAAACTTTTGGTTAATTTTTATCATGTCTTAAGACATGATAAAAATTAACTGTCTCTTCTTTTTGTCTGAGAATGATGTCTCATCCTTTCGAATATGTTTCTAAAAATAAATTTTCAAGAAAGAAATGAGTCATGTTCTATTTTTAGAAGCATATCGAGACAACAGGTTAACATCATTTGAAAAAGAGGGTATAGTTAATTTTTATCATGTCTAAAGACATGATAAAAATTAACAAAAAGTTTTTTTTTTTTTTTTTTTTTTTTTTTTTTTAAGGTTGAAATTTTTCTGAGAGAAATATTTTTCCCAACGACTTATCTTTTTTACTCCTACCTACTTTCATTCCCCCCCTCTCACTCTTTCTCTATATAAACGATTGCAGAAGGAATCGCGGCTCATTTTCTTGAGCAGATAGGTCTAGAACAGATGGCTACGGGAGACTTAATCATGACGTGTGAAGACGATAATGAACCCTGTTTGGACTTGCAACCTTCTTCGCCTTTATATGAATGTGTTTCTTCGGAGAATGAGTATATCACGTCGTGGTCTGATATATCGCCAACTCCTTCTCCTCCACCTGTCCGCCGTAGGATCAAAAAGAAGAAACCTAATCCAATTCGTGATACTCCTTCTCTGAATTTCAATCCGCCGTTATCGCCCATTTCGTCTCCTTCCTCTCATTATTCAGAAATAATGGACCAATCCTCTCCACCACACATGCGTTCTACAATCGAAGAAGATCTTCCCTCCTCATCTCATTCTACTTCTTCTACTAAAAAAAAGAAATATCGAACTGAAATTCATCCGAGTGTCATAGGTGTGCTGGCCATCACGTCTGATGGATGCACTCTGACAAACAGTGTCCGGTTTGCCTCTAGAGACATGAAAACTTATCGACCGCATACCAAATGGATTCAGCAATTGAATGAGGATCTGCGTAAACTTCATATTCAAAGACTGTATGTCGCGAATGAACATTGTCGAAAAAAAATTTATCAATTGCTCCGTGTTGAATCTGTATGGACAGTAAGCTATAAACCTTCTCGTCGTCCACAGCAATGTGAGTATTGCGGAACGAAATATTGTCATCGATTTATTGCTATGATTGCCCTGCAACAAATAGTGAAATATGGTGTCAATAAATATATTCATTGAAGAACCAAATGAAGTGTCTTTTTTATGGATGATGATTAGTATTTTGTCCAACCTCCTCTGTGTTCTATGACAGATGCAATTCGTCGAGGCATGGACGCGATTAATGTTTCAAAATAAGTTTCTTCCAAACTATAAAAAGCATCGCGGACCAAGTCCCATAATTCCAATCGGTTTCGAGCTACCCGATTCGCTAATCGACGTTCTAATTCCGCCCAAACATTTTCGACGGGATTCAAATCAGCTCCTTTAGGAGGCCAGTCTTCAACCATAGGAATTTCATGTTCTCGAATCCATTGTGTGACGCGTAAACTCGTATGGATCGGAGAGAGATCGTGCATGAACAAGAGACGGTGTTCGGTGATCAAAGGGTTTAAAGAAACATCGGGAGGTTGACTATGATCGAGAAGCACCGGCTCTAAAATATTAGAGAGGTAATAGTCGGCATTTAAATGCTGGATCCCGATTCGACGGATTTGGTTGGGAAATTTTCCGCTCATGCACATCCAGACACTGAGATTAAAACGACCGGAACGTTGACGGCCTTCTAACGCAGAAGAAAAATAACGTTCGTCTTGATAACGCAGGACCTGTCGAGGCCGCCATACGCGAATAGGACCGTACCCGATCGAACTGAATACTTTCTCGTCGGAAAATATAATCCAGGACCAATCGTCGACCGTCCATTCCGCACGTTGAGAAGCAAAGTCGTAGCGTCGTTGACGATGAATCTCCCGCAAATAATCTTTTCGGACGGGGATGCGCGACACTAATCCTTTTTCTTTTAATCGACGACGAACCGTTTGAGCGGTGCAAGGCACTTGTAATCGACGACCAATATCCGTCGCGGGTAAAAAGGGATCACCCGTCGACATTTCAAAAATACGTTGGTCCATTTCTTGGGTCGTGGCTCGAGGTCGGCCGGATTTGTGTTTGGTTTGATAGTTCTCCTCATTTTCCGAGGAGCGGGAGATCCAATATTGAACTGTGGAAGGAGCGACATTCAAGTGTTGAGCAATTTGACGAACCGTTTGCCCTCGTTCATAATACGAACGACGAATTTCCCGTCTTATTTCAATAGGTGTATACGGCATGATAAGAATAAGAATAATACAAGTAGGATCTTGGTTACCATGTTCCTTGATTTCATTTCAACGTGTCACGGTCCCGATAAAATTGTAGCAGGTGTCAATGGTCAATTGCAGTGCACGGAATGTGATCAAATTCAAGATGCGTATGCTTTTATTTTACGAGCGTCCTTTCCTGATGACAGTGATCCGTTCTTATCAGCTCGTCTAGCTCGAGAATATGCGAATTGGACGGGAGATTTGAACGTACCCTGCACATTTCCTCTCATAGGGATTCCTGGTATTTTACCGATCCGTAATGTTTCCGTCACGTTACGTATTTTATTAAACGGGATTCGATTATTACAATGCGTGAATGCCCCTTTTCGATCCCAGGCCGAACCTTTTGAATCGTATGAATCGCTCGAACGGTTCATGATCGAATACATGGACGAATACGCCCAGCATATTGAAAAAATCGCCAATGAAGAGAATCAATCCCAAGTCGATAAAGCGGCTCTGCACGCTCTTTTCACCAACATGAAATCGCTCATGGAAAATGTCCATCAAGACGAGGACCAACCTCTCAATTTCTTAAGTTACTATCACAAAGTCCTAGCTCCCTATGTAAAAATATGTGACGGCGACGATGCTTCGTTCCTTCTACCTCCTACTTCCAAGGATGTTGAAAAGGATCCCGCTTATCAATTATGTTTGGAAATGAAAGCCTCGAATCAAATTCGGGCTCGTTATTCTCCTTACACGACCCTATTTGATCTTGTGCACGTCATGATTTATTGCAATTTATGCCGGAACGAACTCAACGTGGTGGCGAATTTCGTGTTTGAGTTTGGAGTTCGCATTTGTCGTCGCCCCTTCTTCTTCAAAGAATCGTTCTTGACCCAGAAATTGCGAAAACTGGTCACTTCTCAAATTACGTACCATCGGAATACAGAATTCTACTACCTCCTTCGAGAGATTCAACAAGGCGGCACGTGCGATGCCTTATCACTAGAATTTATTGAAAAAATGAGTCGAATCGAAACCTTTTTAGCGAAAGTGTTCCTAGGAAAAGCGGATGATCGAATAAAGCAGTTTGCGTTCAAACAAAATTTCCCCTACGTCCTGTTTGTTCCGAAAGAAGACGAAGAGACGACGAAAAAAGCCACCCAAATTGATGAGTACCTCGGATATCTTTTCGGGACCGGGTTTATTATTTCCAAGCTCAAAGGTAAAGGATTAGTGAAAGGTTCGATCGCGACGGGTAAGAAATTTTACCGTCTTGTACAGAAAGTGGCCTTGAAAATACGCGAATTTGAAAAATCCGACGAAGAAATTTTCTGGACGATGGAAATGGTGAAACTGTTCTTATGTTCCGACGGGTATATGGAAAAAGAATTGAGAATGTTACTCAATGTAGCGACGAAGGAATCTCAAGTTCCCTCTCGTCAAGAAATATGTCAAGGAGGAGGAGGAAGAAGAAACGAAGATGGCGAAGAGATGGATATGTCATAATCAAGTAAATCATTGGGAAAAATGGCAGACGCAGAGGAAGAAATCTGTGGAATTTGTCTAAAGGCCTTCAAAGAAACGAAACGCCATAAAGTCTACAATCTCGATTGTGAGCATTCCTTTCATATTAAATGTATAAAGAAATGGATTCGAGAGTATGGTAAAAAGAAATGCCCGACCTGTCGGACTCGTATTAGCCAGGATGATATGCTCTATTTTACCAGCGGAACATTGCAAATGGAACATTTAAGAATAGATTCGGATGAAGAGGAGGAGGAGGAAGAACCAGAGGTGGAAGAACCGCCAAGGCAACGACGAAGACGAAGATCCGAAGAAGAATTAGTCGATCTGGGAGGCCATGGTCTCATTTTTTCAGGGCCTAGTACCAGTCAGACGAGACCCAGAAGACAGAGAAGAGAAGATTTAGTGGGAGATTATGCTTTTATGGATACACCTAGACAAAGTTCACCTACCTCAGATGATGAAGAACGGGAAGTCAATCCTTATTTTGGTCGACCGAATGCATTTTGGAGAGAAATGAGACGACAAAGACGAAGTAGAAGGAATTAGATGATTCTTAAAATAAAAATAAATACAGTACGCAAAAATGGAAAAGTAAGACTCACGACTGGTGTATAATATTTTGTTATCAACAGATCCATCTCCTATACATCGTTATATCAACAGATCTATTTCCAAATGGAAAAGTAAAACCGACCGACTATTGAAAAATATTTCTCAAAAAAATTTGATAGTAAAAAAAAAACAAAAAAAAACCACTTTTTGTTAATTTTTATCATGTCTTTTAGACATGATAAAAATTAACTGTACCTTCTTTTTTATTTTGAATGATGTCACCTTTTCTAAAAATAGATTTCTAAGAATGAATCATGCTTTTCTTGGAAATTTATACTTAGAAACATGTCTAGACAACATGTTGACATCATTCCAAACAAAAAGGAGGGTAGAGTTAATTTTTATCATGTCTAAGACATGATAAAAATTAACAAAAAGTGTTTTTTTTTTTTTTTTTTTTTTTTTTTTTTTTTTTTTTTTTTTTAATACCACATTAGATTTTTTTGAGAAATATTTTCCACCAGTCGGTCGGTTTTACTTTCTTTTTTTTTGGAGATGTTGATAACGATATATAAGTCGATATATAAGTTTCACTCACTGGGTTCTGATTCATTCGTTTTCGCCTTTGCTTTCACGAGATATCGAGACCGCTTCAGCATTTCGAAGGAAGCCCCTTTGATGTTATACTGTTTCTTCAATCGTCGCTTTAGATTAAATAAATACTGGTAATGATTTTTTCCAAATAGTTTGGATGGAGGAGCATTGAAAAGAAACTGGAATAACTTTATCTGATTTGGATCCTTATAGACTTCTAAAGATTTAGACGCAAACGCTTTTCGTTTCTCTGGATCATCGTTTAGATAGCCCAAGATGTGAATCATCCTCAATTCCGTTTCTAACAGTAATAAGACTATCAGCGACAGTTCACCTGTTTCATAATTGGAGAGACAGTGATTACGGATTTGATTCATCTGCTCTGCTGTAAAAAGTTGGTGTTTTCGACGACGAGGTTTCTTGACCACCACCTCATCTGCAGAAGGTAAGAACCATTTTCGTCGAATAGCATTTAAAGCATTTGAAATATATTTCGCGGAACGTTGTTTTTGATCGATAAGATATTGGTGATATTCTTGAAGTGTTTCGGTATGATTTAGATCTTTATGCATTTCTAAACACCAAGTTTCATATTGATTTTCATAAATAGAGTAGACTAATTTACTAGTTTTTGAGGGAGACATGATGCTTCTTTTATTTTTGGTATAATGAAGAACTCTTACTTATTTATAATTTTTTTAATAGGTTTTTGAATCAAAAAAAAATATTTATAATAAGAAGAAGAAACAGTAGAAACAAAATGGCCGAATGTTGTCCAATTTGCTTAGACGAACTCATTGCCGAAGATGTAGAAACCATTTCTACTTTAACGTGTCAACATCAGTTCCACACGAAATGTATTGACATTTGGAGAGAAAAAGCATTGACGTGTCCTGTCTGCCGAGAACCGTTTGAAGATGCCCTGCAGAAATTAATTTCTATGTTTCTCCCTTTGCGACGTTCTTTTTTATATGATGTAATTTACGATTATGAAAACCGCATCAGGTTTTCAGACGATGAGGCTGATTTAGATGATTTACTCATGTATGAATTATTGGGACCTTGGGAAACTTCTGAGGAGGAAGAGGAGGAGGAAACAGAATCAATCGAACCTGAGGAAGAAAACCAGAGTGAGGAAACTAATTGAGACTGGAAAAAGGAATCGAGACCATAGATGGGTTTGAGTAAATTAGCCGATGACGGATGTAGGGATTGGACTCGAACCGATGGAATGGATTGGGACTGATATTCATCCCATTTCTTTAATCCCATCCGAAGATTTAAAGCCAATGACTTTTTCATATATTCGGAAAGAAGGAATCGCCAGGTTTTGGGACGATACTTTCCAATAATCTCGAGAGCGTTTAACATGCTGAGATAGCATTCTTGAGCTGTCCGACACAGTTTCAAATGAAAGACAACATCCATTTCATTCTCGACTTGCTTCCACCATCTCCCAGTTTGATATTTCCTTGGGTACAGCACTTCATTGTGTGGATATATTTCAGCCTCATCTTCAATCCACGGTTTCATGGTACTGGAAGGAAGGTCGTAGGGATCGCCTAAATGATAATTCAGTAACTGACAATTAGATAAATTGAGATGAAGATGGCTCGTGAAAACAATGAGACGATCGGCATAGGCTGGTTTGACCACCGAGTCTCCAAAATTCGGTTCGATCCAGATGAGAAGATCACAATGCGTGCCGTCGCATTCGTAAGACGGATCTAACCCGCTGACGAACCAATCATTGGAATCGTCGAGAAGAATATGAACCGTTTTATGATGTCGAACAAAAAGGGTTTCCAAATGATAGGATAAGAGGGAAGGATGCCTTCCTAAATTACCTAATACAACGGTCACGGGTGCGTCTTGACATTTCTTGAAAAGATCTTGAATGGAACCCATGCTGGTTGTTCCGCATACTTGATTCCCGAGACGAGTCAGAAAAGATCCCATGCTTCTTATTCTTTATTTTTTTAACGCAGCTCGCATATATTCTTGATCTTTCTGGAATTCCGATTCAGGATAAGGTGGCTTTTGAAGACCGGCATTCACTTCATTATGAAATTGAAACCAGACGTGGGCAAAGTGTTCGCCTAAAAACCGTTCTTTATACGTTTTGAGTTTGGATAAGTAATGATACACACAAATCCCGCATCGGAGAGTTCGATATAAAGATTCTGTCACAAAGTCTCTCCAAAGAGTTTTCGCGAGACGAATATCCTCGTCCTGCTCGTCCTGAACTAAAAACGCTTCGGCCATCCAATGTAAAAGCCGCCAGTAATAAGGACCAAAGACCAACGTGTTGTGGTAATTGATGTGATGAAAATAATCTTCGGCTGAAAAAGGTTGTGGGGATACGGAAATGCCGATCCGGGTCATCAAGTCTCGAATCGCCTGACTTTTCCCCTGGAGTAATTCAATCACCGCTTCGTCTAAAAAGAAAAAGTATTCGCTCTTCCATCGAATACGGTACAGGAGCGTTAAGACGCAGTACGTGGTCAATTTAAAGAGTTGAATCCAACTGTATTCGCCTACCCAAGCTCCAGGTCGTAGAAACGTCCGTCCCCATTTATCTTGGTTCATTAAATTGGCCATGAATAATAAATAGGTGACGACGACTTCATCTAATCGTTGTTGGGGCTCTTCTTCTCGGAAAGCGGTCGTAAAGTGGGTGACGTCGATACCCGGAGGAGGAGGTGGAGAAGAAGGGGTTTTGAAGTGTAAAAGTTCATGAATTTTATGAGCCATGAACGGTGAAACACGAGCCTGGCTTTCTTGGAGTTCGTTCGAAACGATCGGTTCATCTTCTAAATAAGTTCGTTTTAAACGTTTAAAGGTTTGAGCATCCATTCTCTTTACTTAAACCACCATTGACGAAAACGGCAATACCAATCTCCCACGTCTTTATTTTGCACCAAACTACCGAGCAATTCGCCGAAAGTTGTAAAAATCGTCAGCTTGCGAATGTATCCAAAAGCCAGAAAGAGAAAAATGAGTCCGTTGATGAGGAGGAAAAGGAGAAAGAACCAGCTTTGTGTTAAAATGAGACAAAACAGGATCACGAAGGACGTATACGCTCCAGCGACTAAAAGCGTTCCTAATGTTAAGGAATCCATTTGTTTTGTTTTCTTCTTCTTCTCTATTCTTGACCTAATGTCTCGTAATAAAGGGTCCGATACGTAATATTCTGGTAAGCATTATAAACGGGATGGTGGATAAAGAGAAATAATAAAATCCATAAGAGGATCGATACCATATTTTTGTTTTCTTTGTTCTGAGTCAGAAGAGAAGAGATAATAATAAAGTAACTCATATTAATTAAAAAAATGGTTCGAAAGGATAAATCCAAATCTGATAAAGCGGAACGAAAATTGCTTCGAATGGAAGCAGCTCCTCCTAATCATGTAGGAGACCCAGTCGTTGACAACCCTCTTAACAATCACCCTCCAAGCAATCCATCTAACCATCCTCCTCCAATCCATGACAATCCTCCTAATAATGATAATGTAGGCAATATTCCCATGGACGTGGATGAGGAAATAATTCGTCGGCATAGGCGAGATCTCCTGAATTACGAAGAATACTACCCCGATCGAATGAAATCAGATAAGCGCTATGCCAAATTGGCTGACGGAAATGAGATTTATGCTAAGAATCGACAAGGAGATGAATTTTATATGCTGGATCCCGATGGAAATATTGTGTTTGCAAAACAAATCTCTCCCATCACCGGTAAAATAACCCCTGTCTATGCCGTCGATCATCTGAACCGTTCTATTTTACCCGTCGACGCTCAAAACCGTCCCGTGTATGGATTTGATAGTGATGGGGAACCCATGTTTCCCATGGAAAACGGAAAAACGGTGTATCTGTTCTACGGAGGAAAAGAATGGTATCCGGAAAATCCTCAGACCAAAGAACAAATCTATGCTTTAGACGAGCACCATCGACCCTATTTTGCCAAAGACGAGCATCAAAAGCCTTACTATGCTCGAAAACTCGATGTCAATCAATTCCCCATCGAATATGCCCCTCTCGATTCCAACGGTCAACGGATCTATATTCCCTTAGAGAACAATAAATTCCAATACCCGTTTAATCTCGTCACAAAACGACCGCTGTTTGAACTCTCTCCGGATCAGGACGAAATGTATTTCCGAAACAATACGCTAGGTGAATATTATCCCGTCAACGAATTCAACGATGAAATTTACGCTCGAGATCGTTTGCACAATGAAATGCCGGCTAGGAACATCGATGGAACCCCTTATTACGCTAAGAGAGCGAGTGGGGACGAATACTATCCCAAGCAACTCAACGGTCTCGAAACGTATATTCGAATTGGAAATAGGGACGAACCGGCCTTAGATGCTTTAGGAGGAGGCATTTATGCGAAAGATGAAAACTTGGACGAATATTATCCGAGAATTTACCACGACGACAATGACGAATAAAGCAAAACGATTACCAAAGGATCTTCGATGGCAAAAGATGAGTATTATGCAGTCGACAATCTTGGAAATCAACGATATAGAAAGGATCGAAGGGAATTTGAAACATATATTACCACTGACGATCCCAGTCTACTGTATGCCCTAGACAAATATAAAGTTCCCCATTATGCTAAAAAACCCGTGTATATCGGGGGAGAAAAAAAATTTGAGGAGTATTATGGAAAAATCAATAACTTGCCCGTCTTTCTAAAGTACCAGGGTCGAGAAATTTATGCCAAAGAGCATTCCGGGGCCGAGATGTATCCCAAAGATTTGTTTGGGAACGACATGATTGCTCGAGATGCCGACGGGCGGTATTATTATGCTAAAGATGAGACAGGAAATGAAAAATATCCCTTGTTCGCCGACGATACGGAACACAAGCCCGAATACATGTCTTACGCCCTCGATAAAAACGGTATTCCGTTCTATCCTATCAATTCTCAGGGTAAACCCATCTATCCTAAAAATGCTACAGGCGATGAATTTTATCAAATCCTTCACCCTTTCACTCAGCAAGTCATCTTTGGAAGAGATACCGATCAGAACCAAGTGTATGCGCGGAAAGCGGATGGAGGCGAAATTTACCCGGATAGCGGTCAATTCGCCATGACGAGGCTGAAAGAATTCTTTTATGCTCATGATAAGAACGGGGTCATTATTTACCCGGTCGATCAACACGGCAACGAACGATATTTAGTGACGGACAAAGGATCGTACGATCAATTGATGAAAGATCCGGCCGTGAAACGATACGCCAAAGATGCAGACAATAATGAAATCTATCCGGAAATTATTCATGCCGATAAGCGCATTACCCAAAAACCTTTAGGAAACCGGTACGCTCAAAATAAATTGGGTGAATATTACTACCCGGTCGATCGATACAATAACGAGTACATTATCCAGTTCCAGAAAGTGAGTGAGGAACAAATCTTTGCGAGTGGATACCCCATCACGTGTGATCAAATCATCATTGTTCCCAATTTAAATGACAAGCCCTGGACGCCTGCGTTTATACGAGACCCTAGAATTGAACCCGAAAATTTGATAAGCTACTTGTACCGATCGCATTCGAAACCGATGGATTATTTGACCAATTTGAGATCTAAACGCGCTTCTCGACACGGGTTCCAACCCTATAAAGTTATATATAATAACTCGGAGGGTAAAGTAGTCGAGAAAGTGGAAAGCGGTCTTCCAGGACAGGAAGATCCAGTGGAAGAGGAAGAGAAAAAGAAGAAAAGAAAGAAGAAAATATATGCCAACCCGATACAGTCTGACGAAAATAATCATCAATCCACCACCAACTGGACAAAAATCATTCTTTCTATGATAGGTATCTTGGCCATACTTGCGTTCCTAATCTGCATTAATATACTGTTTAAAAACTAAAGTCGTGAGAGAAAGAAAAATATCTGAAACAATCCATTCTTAAAAAGATTGGGATGTCTTGTCAATCCAGTCGGTTGGAAAAAATTTTTCAAAGCTGAAAAAAAAAAAAAAAAAAAAAAAAAAAAAAAAAAAAAAAAAAACTTTTTGTTAATTTTTATCATGTCTTCTAGACATGATAAGAATTAACTATCTATTCTTTTTGTCTAGGAATGATGTCTCACCCTTTCGAAAATTAGACCATGACTCACCCTTTCTAAAAATAAAATTCCAAGAAATAAATGAGTCATGGTGTATTTTTAGAAACATGGTGAGACATCATTGAAAACAAAAGGGGATAGTTAATTTTTATCATGTCTAGAAGACATGATAAAAATTAACAAAATGTTTTTTTTTTTTTTTTTAATAGCTCTGAGAAATTTTTTCCAGCCGATTGGATTAACAAGTCATCACCATTTTTTTAGGAATGAACTCTTTCTTATCTATTTAAGCATTTCGAGTTTCGCTTCAAATGTGTACGTGCTGTTGAAGAGGGACCCACCTAGATCCTAGTTGACTCATTCATGGGGAAGGAAAAAAAAAAGTATTCTATAACGTGTTGGATAATGTTGGAGCTAAGTCTCTTTCTTTTTCATTTTTTTCTAAAGATTTATGAATGACAAACGGAAAGGTTTCTTTCTTGTACTCTTGAAGGCGATGAAAATAAAACAAAGCTTCTTGGAAAGCACAATATTTGGTCCGACCTATATGTTTCGGACAAAACGATGAGTATTCATAGTTCATTGGTATGGCCGCGGTATGAAACGCCTCCTTGTTCTTGGAGACGAAATTGAAATAAATAGGACGGGCCAGTATCTGGTACAAAACATTAATTTTCCAATAATGAGGGCAGTAAATGTTTTTATATCCTGCCGTTAGAGCTACGAGAAACGGTTTTAATTGATCGTACGGCAAATGACCCTCATTCCATGAAAAGCCATGCGTTATATCCGCTAACGGTAAATGAATACTCGATACACTTTGTTTGGCGGAATAGGATAATTCAGACCACGGTATGGGTGGTTCCACGTAGATAATGCCTTGGGAACGATCATGGGTGATATAAGCCACTTCTTTAATAATATAGTCGGAAAAGTCGTCATTATAAGAAAGATTGAGTTCTTTGGCGAGAGGATCACCATTCAATTCGAAACCTTCGAAATTGAGAACGATATAGGATTCCATGTTTTATTTTTATCGGTCATCTTGTTTCAGGAGAACATTGAATCTAAAATCCTCTACGGTTATCACATGAAAATCTCTCAATTTGCCTTTTAGATAGGTGGCTCCAACTAAGTGGATGGATTGAGTTCCATATTTTTTCTTTAATTGTTGGAAACAAATCCGCTCTGATACTTGTACTGCAATAGGTCCTAGACGTATCTTATCCTTGCGAGTGAACAGAGTTATATATTCTATACCCACTCGATGTTGACGAAACTTTTGTAGAAATTGTATTAAGGACCAAGATTGAAGACCCAAGGTCGATTTTAAATCTCTTTCCAAATTAAACGTGGCAGTATGGGAAATAAGAACAATATATCGAAAGGAGGGACCTATTTGTCGATTGAACCGTTCGGTGATTCGCCATGGAAGAAAGGTTGAATGATTCATTTTTTTTTCAATTTAATTTAATTTTTTTTTCTTCTTCTTCGGTTCGAAGGATTAAACAAGCATGGCAGAGTATTACGATATTTCTGTTTTGAAAACTATTCAATTACCGATTGATCGACTCATCCGATTCGTGATTGGGCAAAATCCTCAACTTGAAAACTATCAAGCGACGTACCGGTTTCTGAATCTATTTTTTGAGATTACGCCTCGACTCGTTCGAGATTTTCAATCACAGGCCGTTGCTCATATCCGTCACGTGTTAGATAATATGTCGCAATATGGACACCTATATCTTTTAATCGATCAGCAGCCCCTGTTTAATGCCCTGGAATGGAATGATGAAGAATTTATTTTATCGAATGAAGAAGTCTTAGACCCTATTCGCAAAATGGCCAGTCAGTTTTTTCCTAAAGATTCTGCTCATTACCATATCACTTGCATCTATCTCTTATATTTTTACGCACTACTCGCGAATCCGAAATATACTTGGATCACAATGGATTATTTAATGCACGGCAATAAATATCATCAATATTTATTAGCTAAACATGCTCACGAAGAAAAGTAAAAATAAAATCATTAGACGAGAAATTTATTTTGGAAAGATAAAGCAATATAATGGAATTTTATCCGAATCGATATGGTAGCGAATATTACAAATATCGAAAAAAAGATCCAGTCTTTGTGAAAAGTGAATATGGTCATGAAAGGTATGCCATTCACTCCCAAAAGGGGGAAATTTATCCCGACAAAGGTGATCCTTTCGCTAAAACCCGAGACGGCCTTCCATATTATGCCAAAGATCGGAAAGGAAATGAAAAATATCCTCTACAACGTAAAAAATCCCTCGTTATTCAAATTCAAAACGAATTCGTTCTGGCCAAATACGCGGACGGAAAAGAACGATACCCGGTGGATTTTAGAGGGAACGAATATTATTTAGTGAAAAATGAAGAACCTTACGTCCTGAAAGATGCCCAAGGTGAAATCTACTTTGCTAAAACATGTAGTGGAAAAGTCCTCATTCCCTGGAATTATTTTGAACAGTACAAGTATCTTCTCTAAGAACATTATAAACGCACATGCGATGCTGCAGGAAACTGCGTTTATCAATTCACGGTACCCGTTGAAGAAATTCTTAAAAAGTTGTTTCCATGCCTCTGTTTGTGCTTAGCTGAAATACCTACAATGGCTTTTATTCTAGCAGCTACGTTAATGTCAATACCAGGACTGTAAGAACAACATTCTTATATATATAGTCAGTGAGAAGAGAAAGAATGACTCGAAGCTGGCTGAGAAAAAATTCTATTAAAAAAAAAAAAAATCCCCTTTTTCTTCCGAAATTGATGTCTTCAATTTTCGAAAAATTGAAGACATCAATTTTCAGACTAAAAGGGGGTATTTTTTTTTTTTTTTTTTTTTTTAAATCTTTAGAATTTTTTCTCAGCTGTTAGAAATTTTTCCAACCCGACTCGATCGACCGGATATCACCATGTTTTAAGAATGGACTCTCACTTATATATTTCAGCATTGCGAGTTTCACTTCACATGATTCTGTGTTTTTGAAGAAGAAACATCTTGAAATCTGGCTTTCTTCAGTCAACTTTTGTTTTTTCCAAGTCATTACACAATGAAATGTTGGGAACCTACCTCATGCATATGTAAAAAGGTTAGTAATTCTTGTCTTTTTTCAGATTTTTGATGATAACATTATCGTAATAAATAACTTGTCTTTTATGCTGAGGCAGATCAATGGGTTTATCGTCCACTTTTAAATGTTTCGTGGTTGAGTGTTCTCCCTCTTCGTCGTCATGCTTTCGTTTGAGAGACGAATTCAATTCGGCATTTTCAAACTGAAGGGGTTCTACTATATCCAAAGAAGAGGAAATATTATTTTCGGCTGAAAAGGAACTGAAATCCATTTCGGTCCGTTTCAAATGTCCAAATTCATCATTGAAACGCATAATGAGTTCCGTTTCGTGGATGGAGGTGTCGCGCATCGTTTTCAAAAATTGTCGAATGGCTGATTTCAGTTCGTTAAAGGTCGTAACAGAACCGGGAATGATTTGTACATCGGCATACTGTTTGAATTGTGTAAAAATATCGGTCGAAGATAGAAATTCTTTTTTGAATTCTACTAATATTTCAGGTTCGGAACGGTAACGGATCATGCCGTCCTCCATGTTAATACTGTGGGCCAGATGCAGATAAATCATTAAAAAGAAACCTTTATAGGAATCTTCGACGATAGAATCTTTGGTTTCGAGTAAATATTGATCCTGCATCACTTGTTCTGAGGTGAGGGATGGAGCAATTTTCGTAAACACGGCGTCAAAAGGAATTGCTACCACGCGATCATTAAACGCCTCTGTGGCCGTACACACTGGGAACGTATTGGTAGAAGCCATGAGTTTGGCACTGGGAATCGCTCCTACATTTTGCTCGTACAAATTCCGAAAACTGGTGGTCGAATTACCCGTGATTTTTTTCACGAGGTTTTCGTTTAATTTTCCCGACATTTCTTCAACAGTCACTACCCGACACCAAAATAACGAAGAGGCCAGTTCGGGTTGGGCTGATAGTCCTTGACCACTCGTCGTTTGTAAATTGACGGCTCGAATACCATGACTATAGCCTCCAAAGACCTTCGAGATCATTTGAAAGAATTTACTTTTTCCATTGCGCGTGTTGCCTTTCAAAATAAAAAATTTGCGACCGTAATTGATCGCAATGAGAAGACTGACCAGGACATCTAAAAGGTACATGAACAGATCGTATTCGAAACACGTATATTTACACATGTGCACATAAAAATGAAGCATGCTTTGAATGAGCGGGTTGGTTTCTAGTTTGTCATGAAACTCGCGCACTTTTTCCCGCAGCGTATCCAGTAAATCGTCCGTGAGGTCGAGAAAACAGCTTTTCAGGTATTGTAGAAAAAATTTCCGGTCGGTTAATAAACGATAGATGGCTATCAAATCCGGATCGTGACGAAATTGTATCAACTCGTGTCGACTAAAATTGATGCCCAGACGTCGATCCGATAGGTAAAATTCCGGAACCGTCCCTCCTACATGACTCGTCAAGAGATTCAGAACCCCATCGTGGGTTCGAATATGCCATTTATGTCGATCCATTTGAATGATTTTACGATCAATGTTGGTTCGACTCAGAATGGACGAGACCACATAATTAATGTTGACCTGTTTCATAATGTCTGTGAAAGGACACATGTTTTTAGTTTTATCGGCAAACTGATTCCGAGCATAGGCCTGAATGGAGGACCAGATGGCATTCATCAGGTTTAGAATTTCTATCTGGTGGGGCACTTCTTGCCAGTACTCGTGGATATTATTCCACATATAGCGTTGAGGTTTCTTGCAGGAATTGTGCATGGTAATGACGAGAATCGGAAAATATCGCTCTTGAATTCGATGAATTTGTTCCACGAGCTGATCTCCAGACACCGAATATAAAATAACGCCTTTCATGGTTTTGATAATAGCTTCCAGTTTATCTTTAAATTTGTAAATTTTAGGATTGAGATTCGAACCACAAAAGAGGATCGTGTCGAGAGTAAAATCTTGGGAAATGATATCTATAATTTTACTGTTGATTTTTTCTACAGAATCTATGAGTTCGTGAGATTCTAATATCGTACGCAAATGGGATGCGAGTGTATGGGAGGACATTCGTAAATGTTGACACAAGGCACAAAAGACAGGTAAAAAATAGTAACCTTGATTGTACTGCATAATCGTACGAAGGGGATTGGGATCGGAATGCAAACTAGGATTGTCTAACTTGAGAGCTTGATTCACCGTCTGGAATACATCGTTTTCGATGACGATAGAATTTTGACTTTCCCGGTACCATCGTTTTAGAGCCCGGTTATTCGATTCAAAGTCTGAAATCACAAACCCGTTAAACTTGATAAAGTAAAACGTTTTTAACCAATGATGACCTTCGGTTCCAAAATCCTTCCCTTTGTAAATATACATCGGGGTTTTTAGTTTATACACAAATGTAGCCACTTTTTCATCGTCGGGTCCAGCTGCCTCATCTTTGCTAATAAGCGTGGGATACGATACTCGATACAAAGGATCGTACAGTGTCACCACAGGCATCATATATTCATAAAGTTGTTTTTGAATATCCATTGGCTGGAGGTGGAGCAGTTTACGAAAAAAAGAATTGGTATTATCCTTGCGACGTTTAAATTTTGATTGAATGCCTAACAATCGCATACTGAAAGCATTAGGATTGGTCAAATCTAAACGCCAGGTGGTTTGTTCATCTACATAAATAATCAGCATGGGTTCGTATTTATTCGTATAGGGCTTGGAGGAATTCACAAGCGTCGCATTCGCTAAAACGTCCAACTGGAAAATAAATTCAGATGTTTCGTGATAGAACCGGGGTTGAAGTTGGCTGCAGAATTGAATATAATCATCATGAGCGATCGAGATTTCCGGCAAATGGACATGAATACCACCTCCTGGACGAATAGCCACAATAAAAGTAAAATGCTTAAGGGATAAAAAGTAAAATTTTAAGGTTGAGAGAATAACAGAATCTACATAATCGTAGAGCATAGATGAAGGAAGGGATGCATCGCATTCGGTTTTAATATCAATATCTAGGATAAGGGAATGATGGGTCGTCGAGCAAAGATCCATCGTTAAAAAAAGATTTTCGGCAGACGTTCGAGTATAAAATCGAGAAAATTGTGCGTAGTCTTTTCGGTTACAGTAAAAGATTCCTCCCGACATCTGGTAGAAAATGTAAGCATCGTTGGGCGCATCTCCAACCGAATTAATCCTTGTTAAATAATGGAGGCTCTGCGACATGATTATATATCTTTAACTTGATTAATATTTCTTAAAAAAATACAAGCAATGCTTTGTAAGTAAATATCCTATAAAATCTCCACGTGCTCCTCTAAAGAATAAATAAACTGAGCACTTTTACCTTCATAAAGTCTGTTCCTATATAATGTTGAATTCACGGCACAGAATGATTTAAAGTGAAATTCGTTTCGCACGTCTTAAATAGATAAACCAGAGTTCTTTCTAGCCAGAACTCAGAAAAAAATTCTAAAGTAGATATTTAAAAAAAAAAAAAAAAAAAAAAAAAAAAAAAAAAAAAAAAAAAAACTTTTTGTTAATTTTTATCATGTCTTTAGACATGATAAAAATTAACTACCTTCCCCTTTTGTCTGGGAATGTTGTCTCACACTTTCGGAAAATAGAACATGACTCATCCTTTCTAAAAATAGAACTCCAATAAAAGAATGGGTCAAGGTATATTTTTTAGAGAGTGAGACATCCTTCCCTGACAAAAAGAGGGGACAGTTAATTTTTATCATGTCTATTAACAAAAAGTGTTTTTTTTTTTTTTTTTTTTTTTTTTTTTTTTTTTTTTTTTAATATACATTTTAGATTATCTGAGAAATTTTTCCCAGCCAGCTTTTACTTTTCTAGACATAAACGTCCTTGTTTATGTCCTTGAATGACGTCATCTCTCATGTATATATAAAGCGTGTAAGTTGGCTCTGTAGACTTATTCCTTTCGAGGAAGAAGGCGAGATAAAGTAAGCTCTGTCATGGATAATGAAAAGTATTACAATGTTTCGGATTATGTGGAAGCGTATGGAAATGTCTATAGACAATATTATTTTATAGCAGTTCGTTTCAAACTACCCATCTTCCATGTCGATACTTTGAAGCATTTTAGCCCGGGTCTCGTTCGAGCACCTTGTATTCTCGTGGTCAGTGAAAATCGACTCATTTTCCAAGGAGAAAATTTAGACAAAGACTATCCGTTTCCTCGTGGGTCTTTAGTCTTTTGCGTGCATGGAACAAAAGAGGATCCTCGTTGGATTAACGTCTCTAGAGATACGACCGATCAGTTTTTACAAAGTTTATTTCCCTCTCGAGATTTTATTAAGGTCTACTATGAAAATAATACTTTATTTGTTTGTTCGACCATCAATCCGTTTTCCTTGTTCTGGAAAGTACTTCCTCGCAATATGGCTTTTCGCGCCTTAAGCGATCTGACGATGACCTACATAAAAAGAGAACCTTTCCAGTTAGAGCATTGCATGCGCCTCCGATTTTTCAAACGAAATACGCACGTCTGGGAATCGTGGTCCAACTGGTATCACTATTTACATCCCATGCTCATCCTCCACTTCATACATTTAACGGGACAAGCTGCGAGTGCTCAATTGGCTGCCAAACTTCATAAATTGTGGAAACGCTCCCTTCCACCTTACCTGCATACGGATTCTATTCCATCGGACTTTTATACTTGTGAAATTACTTTTGATGACACGAAATTAACCGGTGTTTGGTTTGTCGTTTTGAATATGTCTTTAGTGATGTATGTTTCGCCCATGATTGCGTCATTCCATCATGAAACGTTCCTCGACGTAAATCGTGAACAATGTAATTATTGGCTACCGTTTTACCGAAATAATGAATTATGGACCCGAGAAGGATTTAAAATATACGTTTCCCACTTTAGAAAGAATCGTCGCTACTTGAAAGAAGTCATGATTTGGTTATCGTCCCGCTCCGAAGAAAAATATCAATATATGTTGCTCGATTTGAACAAAGTAGCCTACCTTTTAATGATTTAAAAAAAGCAAAAAGAAAAGAATGTTACGAGAACTGGTTCGATGTCTTATTCAATACCAGTCCGACCCCACTTTTATATCTTTAAATGTTGTCGATGGTCTCAAACAAAATCTTCGAGACGACGTGATCGATGCTTTTCTCCTGAGTCGACCTTTACTCCATCTCTATCCTCAACTGTATAAAAAGAGTTCGAGCATCATCGATTTCTTGTTTCGCATTTCGGGCTTGCATTTGGAAGAGATTGTTCCGATGGAATCGCAGGACCTGGAAAACAAAATCGCTTCTTTGGAAACTCAATTGGAGGCAGATCGGAAAGCTTTTGAGAAACAAATCGAGACGCTCCAACAAGAGCACCGGAACGAAATGCGTTATTTTCTAGCAGAAAAAGAACAATATGTGAATACCGCTCGATTCGGAAAAGAGCATTCAGTCGTGGATTTGCAACGACAATTGGAACGCCTTACATGGGAGAAAGAAACCCTGCAGACTGAGTTGGAGCAGCTGAAACGGAATCACGAAACCTTACAAACTCAGTGGGAGCAATTGAAACGAGATCACGAAACCTTACAGACACAAATTCGAACGCACGAGTCTGAAAAAATACAATGGCAGAGGCAAATAGTAGAACAACAACAATTGAATAATAATAATAATAATAATTATAATAATAATATCGAGTTTCCAAACCGTTTGCTGAACGAATGGCAAATGCTCCACCAACGCTACGAAACGGGACTTGAAGAATGGATGCAACGAACGGAAAGTTTAATCCGCCCTTTGCAAATGGCTTTACAAGAAACGATCGAGCAACTGAAACTTCCTCCTTCTTCTACGACTACGGTTATTGAAACTTTACCGCTCGAATCGCCTCCTTCTCAGCAGCTCATGATCGAGTCGTCGCGATCTAAATTAGAGCAATTACAAGAAACCCTCGACCAGTTTTTAACATCATATCAATCGGAACAAAAACAGCACGTCCAGCAATTGAACGAGGAACTGAAAGGACAATTGACCCTTTGTCAAAACGAAAAACGGATGTTGGAAAAGCAGTTGGAGCAGGGTCAGAAAGAACGAACCGACCTCCTGCAAAAATGGAAAATCGAGTCCGAAACACATTTCCAGGAAGGTATTCAACGCGTTCTTGACACGCTGCAAAAGAAAAATCCTCATATCGAGACGATTCTTCGAGACGAAATGGCTAAACAAATGAAGGAGTTCCACGAAACGCAGTTTATGACGTTTTTACAGAAGATCCTTCCCCCCTCATTTTGGAAACCTTTAGGTGCGAACCAAGATTGGAAAACATTTTTCTTCCAGCAAATTCAAACGTATATCCAGTATTTACAAAATTGGCAAACCCAGCTTTTGAACCAATTAACACTTCTCGGGAATGCTTTAAATCAATCGCTAACGCCCGACAATTTAGCTCATACCATTCTTCACAGTCTCCCTTCTTCCTCTAAAAGCATGATGGAAGACACGACCCTCTTGCAACGATTGCACGATCTTCAACAATCGATTGAGAACCAGAACGAAGCGAAGGAGGTCCTACAACAAATCCAAGCTCAACTCCAACGGGATCGTAGCCAAGAACATAAAAAATTACAGCAGAGTCTAGAACATGAAAAACGGCAACGCGTCGCTTTGGAAAAGAAACTGGAGGTCCTGAAAACGAATTTGGTAACTCTGATACGGACTAAATGGAATGCGTATTTTGGGGCCACGGATCACGATCAGATTCTCTCGAAACTCGAAAAAGTATTCCAATTCAAAGAAAATCTAGAGAGTACCCTCTAAACGCAATTGGCGCAACTGAAAGGTCATTTTCCCGAAATATCGGTCGTTCAATTCGATAATTTGGCGTCGAGCATGATCGAATGGGCTCGACAGGTCGAGAATAGCAACAATTGTGAAGCCGAGCTCCGTAAAACCAAAGAACAACTTTTCGAATTGAAACAGAAACTCGATCAAGTCGAAAGTAATTATACGAAATGTAATGAGTACCTTCTCTACGCCAAAACGAAATTGACCACGTTCCTAAAAACGATCCTTCAGAATGACCCTAGTGATCAGAGGGTAGATTGGCCGCAAGCCGTTGTCCATCAACTCCAAAACGTGATTCACGAGCATCGACAATTTCAAGATCTCGTTTATAAACAAATTGTCACGCTTCGAGCCCAGTTTCCGAACATACCGGATCCCATTGAAGAATTGGCGAATTCGGTGATTTTATATTTCGAGCAGGAACGAGACCTATATCGACGGCAGTTGGAGGAACGTCCTCACATTACCGAAGTGAAAGAACCCACTACTGTACCGGCCATTACGTATCCTACGGATCAAGTGGAGGAATTACAGCGGGAAGTGAAAGATTTACAAAACCAACTGGAAGTGTCTCGGTCTCGAAACCAAACTTTAGAAAACCAACTGGCTAAAGCTCTCGTAGCTCCGCAGGATGTAGAAATGTCCGATACTTCGAAATATAAACGAAAGCACGTATCGACGGTCGACGAAGACTATGTAAGAGGTCTATCATTGGATTTACAAGATGCCAAACACGCTTTAGATCGATGTCTGGACGAAAAAGCCCACTTGCAAAAGGAATTGGAACACATTAAAACCGAACCAACCCCTTCTCCCTCCGTATCGTCCGATTTCAAAATGCTCAGCGACCTGTTTTATCAATTATACGTGTCCTATTTTCGATTACGATTTGATGTCGTGTACGGAAAAACCGTTTTTTCGTCGGAGGAATATATTAGATCCGTGCTGAATAAATTGGATTTCGTGGATCGAAGCATTCGATCCAATATGACTGTGAAAGAATGGACCGATGTTTTATTGCAATACATCAAGTGGGACGTACAAACTCTGACAGGAGGGTTAGATTGGCAGGGGCGCATACAGCCTACATTAAAGATGAATTCTTAACCTATTGCATGAATCAAACGATTGAAATCATTGACCGGTACGCGAAAGAATTGAGGAAACAGACCGAGATGTTTAGAAGTCCATAAAATAATAATAAAGGGGAACTATGGAATATTCAGAGTTAATCGATCGTATTCTTGCGCACCCGATTTTAAAAGCGGGGATTGACGAAATCGTTGAAAATAACCCGAGAACGTTAAACCTCGTGAGCCGGGAATGGAAAAATATATTAGCCAACAATCCTCAGTTTCAAGATTTTCAAGCTAAAGCGATCCCGTTGCAGCATCCCGTAGAAAAAGGTTATATTCAGATTGAAAATATTAAAGATTTCAATCATCATTATAATATTCTCGTAGCGGGGTATTGGGTTCTCTGCGCTACTAATTATAAGAGGAATCTGAATGCCCATTCTTTCATATGTAAACTTTGTCCTCCTCTGGTGGACATTACCAAAGCCGTGGCTGCCGATCATTCCCAAATGCTGATTTCAGAACAATGTCGGTTCTTCATTGAAAAATGTAGACCTTCTCTCTGTAAAGCGTGTCGGCAAATGAGTCAACGAAATGATCTGAATTCTCAGATGTCTCAAAATCAATGGTGTTTACGCAAAACCAAAGTGTTTGATGGAACGACCCTTTTAAACGTGTTTCAAGAAACCCTGGACCAAGACTTTGTGAATAACGATATGTTTATTGGTATTTTAAATATTAAAATTAATTCGCGGTACTTTTACGAAACGGACGCTTTGTATTGTAGAGTAGGAGGCATTTGTAGAGATATGATTCTCTTTCAAGAAGATGCTCTGAATATGATCGAAAAACCCGTGTTTCAGTTAAATATTTTAGAACCTTCTTCGAGAAATATTATTAACGAAACCATTTCCACTACCTTCGATAAAGAGAAAATCAAAACTGAAAAGGTGGATCCAGACCAGGTTCCCATCAAAAGCAAGATCAATCCAGATCTGTGCAAACCATTCAAGAAAGAGAAGCCTAAGAAGGAGGCTGAGGATGTAAAAGGCAATGAGGATCCAGTCTATTTAGGTGAGGTTTCTGCCAGTTCTATAAAGAACAAGTTTAGTAAATTTGCGTATAAACCGTACGCTCTCAGGTCTCGTCGTGATCTGGATGATCTGGATTAGAAATTAAAAAAAAAAAAAAACTTTTTGTTAATTTTTATCATGTCTTTAGACATGATAAAAATTAACTACCCTCCCCTTTTTGTCTGGGAATGTTGTCTCACTCTTTCGAAAAACAAACCGTGACTCATTCTTGGAATGATTGCCATTAGAAAGGATGAGTTATGGTCTATTTTTAGAAAGTGTGAGACAACATTCCCAGACAAAAAGGGAAGGGGGTTGTTAATTTTTATCATGTCTAAGACATGATAAAAATTAACAAAAAGTTTTTTTTTTTTTTTTTTTTTTTTTTTTTTTAGATCTTAAAAATTTTTTACAGCCGACTCGATCAAGAAGACCATCATTTTTTTTCAAGAATGTGTTCTCACTTATCTATTTAAGCCATTCAAGTTTCATTTCAGATCGTTTAATGCTGTGGTCTGTGTACAAGCTTCTACATGATGAAAACAGATTCTGTGTCAAGGTATATTGCCATTTTGTTTTTTTTTTCTTTTTACATAATAGAAATTTTTCTGTACTGACTTTTTAACCCCCCCAACCAAATCAATTTATTTCTCCAAACCTTTTCGCATTTAGCAAGTTAGGAACCGCGTATCAGAAAACTGCATGGCATTTTTCATAATGAGATTATCGGGCAAATCCTTTCTCGTCAATTGTTTATTTAAAGCCGTTTCTTTGGGATACGTGATGCATTTGGATTGATAGAGATACGAAGATCCTGTTTCTTCTCCCATCACAACAATCGGTTCAGGGTGACAAATATCTTCTAACGTATAAAACCCAACCCCTTTCTTGTACGCGACATTCGAAATGACGGTTTCGGGAACGAGGTCTAAATTGGGTAGTTTATGAAAATCGAATAAACAATGCGCCAGCAGGAAATTGTAAAATGGAGAGAATTCCGTTTTAGGGTCGACAAAGAGACCTCCATTCGCCATGTCGCATACCTTTATCTTGTCGAAGAGCGTCGCTACATTTGAATTATTAATATAGTGGTATAAACCGCAAAGACGTTGCTGAAGCGTGCTCTTGAAATGAACCATCATTTCTTCTTGCATCTTCGTGGTATTGTTCACGCCTAAACCAATTTCGTTCGTGTTGCCAACACTTAAATTCCGTAGCAGTTCGTAATGGAAACGCCGATCAAACACATCCATGGCGTTATTGCGTTTCAAGTCGGTCGGGTCTTGAGAATACAGGTGGTTGATATAGTGCTCGATGCACGGGTTGAGTTTAAATGTGAGATCGTCCAACTGGACGTCGTGTAAATCGGGTCGGAAATGTTTATCCAGGAACTCGCGCGTCGGTAAAATGACAGTATTTTTCGGAAACGAGAAATTTTCCTTCACAATCAGGAAAGGTCCAACGACCTTGGTATGCGATTCCGATTCCATTCGATGATAATAAATTTGCAATCCATAAGGATTTCGAAGATGGTTCAGGCAGAGAATATTCCGAAACGCCGAAATATTGTCCGACCCACAAGGAATTTTTCGATTACTAAAAATACAATTGGATTCGTTCATTGTCTTGGTTTCTGAAAATCCAGCAAGGGTCAAGAGACATGCGATTTTTTAACAAGTCTGGAGGCAAAGTCGCTAAACAATTTAAACAATTCGACATTCCTGTCAAACGAGCAGGGGAGGTCGCTAAAGTCGTCGCGAAGAATAAACCCCTTCAAAAAGCTTTTGATAAAGTGTTTAGTAAGAAAGCTCTTCTGACCGCAGGAGGGGTGACGGCCGTCGCGCTCGGTTCTCAATATGTCAACCAATACATTCGGGACAATTCGGGCTGTTTTCTCTACAACGGAGGGGACATGGTTTGTAAACTTAAAGAATTGAGTTGTTGTCAACCCGAACCTGTTCACGGGATCGAATCGTGCACGGGATTTCCTATTCAGCAATGGAATGCGTGTGAAGGGTACGACAACGAGAAAGAGGATACGTGTTGTCGATTATGTGATTGTCAATATCACGATTGTACACCGACGCAAGAATTGAAATGCCGTCGACCCACGATCGGAGAAGCTTTAACGCATTTCAGTCAAGACGTGACGGGTTCCATCACGAGTGGTATTTTAGATGTTTTGGGTAATATACCGTACCTAAAACCAATCTTGTTGGGAATCGTTCTTGTCATCATCGGCCTTATTATTTGGAAATTCGTATAAGAAAAGATGGATATCGTTACACTTCAATCCTTAAAGACTCCTATCGATCACCTTCTTCATCATAAATATCGTCCTCGACTGAATACCGTGGTACCTCAATATATCAAATTTCATAAATTTCCGCCCTTCACGAGCCTCGTCACGCTCGAACTGGTGCGCGATCCAGAAGTACGGGAAGCGGTGCGAGACTATATTCAAACGCTGTTTCGAGAAAAAGAGAAATACGGCTATTTGTATTTTTTGAGTGAACAAAACCTCGTACTTCCATTTACAATTCAATGGAATACAGAATTGATCGTGGATCCACTGAACTTTTTTACTATCATTACGGAAATATATCAGATAGCCGACCAGTTCGCTAACGGGGAGATATGACGTACGAAATAACTCGCGTTGAAATACTCTATTTTTTAGTGTTGATTGTGAATATTCAACTCAATTGGATCACGGTCGATTATTTGCTACGATGTAATCAGATGTATGATTACTTGATTGCTGCTCCTAATCGAATCTTGACCAATTCCGAAATGGAAAAGAATACAATATGATCTCCAAGTTACGAAATGCTTCTTCTTCAACCCTCCTGAGCGATCTGAAGTAAAACTTGAAATGTTTAAATAGATAAGCGAGAGTCCATTCTAGAAAGAATTTTGAGATGTCTTGCCAATCGAGTCGGCTAGGAAAAATTTCTGAGAGCCCAGAAAAATTTCTATAGATGAAAAAAAAAAAAAAAAAAAAAAAAACTTTTTGTTAATTTTTATCATGTCTTTAGACATAATAAAAATTAACTCTCTCTTCTTTTTGTCTGGGAAGGATGTCTCACCGTTTGAAAAAAACAAATCATAACTCATCCTTTCTCATGGCAATCATTGCAAGAATGAGTCACGGTTTGTTTTTCGAAACGGTGAGACATCCTTCCCAGCCAAAAAGAAGAGAGAGTTAATTTTTATCATGTCTTAAAGACATGATAAAAATTAACAAAAAGTTTTTTTTTTTTTCAGCCGACTCGATTCACAAGACATTTCAAGATGACGTCATCGTTTCAAGAATTGTGTATATCAGTGGATAACTTTCGCACTTCTTGTGAGTTGAGTTCCTAGCTGAGCTAAGGGAATCACCATCTCTCAATCTACAGATATTTGCTTCGTTTTTTTTCTCTTTACAACAGAACACATGGAGAGGAAACTGGTCGTTCCATAAATTCAATTCTTAACCGGACAATATCGAGAAATTTTCGAGCTTCCCGACTTAGACGAATGACGATCGGGGACGATGAATTTCTTGGTACAATGATACCTTCTTCTTCTTCGGTTTCGACCGTTTCGGCCGAAAAGCATATTTTATGTCGAGCCAAAGTTAGAGCCAATTGAAAGAGTTTCAGATTGCCGTACCTGATTTCTGGATCCGTGGAACGATTCTGATGATAAAATTCCAGCCATGATTGAACCAGGTAAGGTAGATGAGCATAGGGTTTAGCAAGTGGAACTGGTTTTTCTTCTTCGATTTTGGTCAGACACCATAAATCATGAGGAATGGAAGCATATCGAACTCGGTGAAGCGCATGCTGACAATCGTATTCGTAACTCTCGAGAAACGTCAATTCGCTCACATCTGTGACGGGATGGAACAGACACGCCGTGTTTCTATTAGCAGGTTGTTTCGGATGAGATTCGAGCATGACATAACTTAAACATAAGAAAGCCTTTTTGTATTCAAACCCGATGACCGTCGAACAGAGTACGACCGGTTGGAGTGGATACGTGGTTTCTGGTTCGTAAAGAATAGGAATCCAGTGCACGGTCGTGGGGATGGCTTGATATTCCATGTACCGCTGATACGGTGATCGAACGTATAAAATCGTTTCCGGTTCAGAACCGTTGACGACGAGTCCAATGCATTTCCCGTTAGGATTCGATCGAGTAGCATTTTCGAACCCGATTTGAAACGGGTATTCGATCAAGAGTCCGACCTTCTCAAGCGAATTTCTCTGATCGTACGTATTCAAAATATCTTGGACAATATATTGAGGATGGTGCTGATACGTCCATTGTTTTTGAATGAGCGCCGTACTCTTATTGTACTCAATGGGAAACGGGATGGGTTTCTCAGGATTCACGGACGGTAAAAATTCAATAAAGGAAGACGGAAAAGCCGTTCGCGTTTTCAGAGGATCGTAATAAACGTCCGGTCGATCTTTCCATTCGTTGATGAAATTATGGACGAGGTCATTCTCGTGATGGACCTGGTTGGACAAAAAACAAAGACGATACCTTTTCCCTCCGTCATCTTCTGGTAAATGTAATCTGGGCCCGTTATCATCATCAAAGTAATGTCCTCCTGGATACGGTATATCCCATTCGTCTAAATATAGAATTGTATGATTATTTTGGGAGCGGTACACGTTTTCGAACACGGGATTTTGTAAATACCGTTCGATCGTTTTAGGATCTTTCACAAAAAATGGTGTGGCGAAAAGTTTGAAAAGATTGTGGGAGGATTCCGATGAATTCGGGATCGTGGGGAAAATGACCCGTTCGTTTTCTAAAAGAAGGATCCATGATGCATTGCGTTGAAGAAAAACGGTACACGACAAGTCCGACATTTTACAATAGGCGGCTAGGGCGAGAACGAGTGGTTTCTGACTCGGGACGACTTTATCGAAATGAGCGAGTTTTCGAATCACAGAAGGTTGAAGCCGCATATGGGCTAAGGGAAAAAAAATCGTATCTTGAATCACATTGAATCCTCCTAAATGCAAGCCATGAAATTGGCTGTAAAGTGTAGCGTATTTATTAATATTCATTATCCTTTGTTTTTGAGAGGGTCGGATTAAAAAAAGAAGAAAATAGACATCTGAGAAAGTATCCGCAAGTGGAAAAGCTTACGATGAGCCGATTTTATAGTTGGCGTAGTATCCGAACTGACATTCGCTAAGGGGTCTAATAAAATCTAAAATCCATGGCTAGAGAATAGATGGGGAAAATCTTTTATGCTTCTGATAAAAACCGCTCGTTGTAAATCCAGAATCCATTGGTTAGAACAGATGCGGGAAATGTATTTGGAATTCTAATAAACAGACCAAACTGCCTTGAGTATCTGCAAGTAAAAAATCTTACGATGAGTCAATTTTATAGTTGAAGTAGAATCTTGGATCCATTAAGGATATTGATAGAACTTGTATGTAATTAGAGAGAAAGGAATGAACAAGATAAAATGAGTTATGAATCATTTCTCCGATCCGTTTTTGGATCTAATTATAAGACATTTATGCCTTTTATTCATACTATTCAGCTTTACTGTTTATTTGTCATTACATTAGTAATTTGTCTGACCATCTACATGATTTATGAAACACAGCAAGATAAATATTAGGAAAACTATGTTCCCCCTTCATGGTATTTGTTTTTCAGACATATATATTATGGATTAAGTTATTTCTTTATCAATAGCGTCAGATCCTGGCACCCATTCAAAAAATCATTAATAATAATTTAATATCATTAATAAAATTTTGAAACCTTCTAGTATAAACCTTTTTATCAAATTTTTAGTAAAATAAAAAAGATCCTAAAATCCTTACCTTTTAAATCTAGTGTGTCCCATAGGACAAACCGGTTTGTCCTATGGGACACACTACATTTAAAAGGTAAGGATTTTAGGATCTTTGTTATTTTACGGTCAAGGAAAATTTAAAAGTTTTATGGAATCCTTATATTTTTTTTAATCAATTTACTTTTTAGGTACCAAAAAAGGATTAGATTAAAAAATATAAGACGAAGTGAAAAATAATAGATAATAATTAATAATGAAGGGTAGGAATCAAGATGGATACTGAGGAACCTACAACTTTATCTGAAAGGAAAAGAAAAAGAAAAGCATATTTGAAACATTATTAGTCACTGGAACGAGTAAAAGAAGCAAATCGATGGAGAAAACGAGAAAGGCGAAAAGATCCAAACGTTCGATTCAAAGAAAAAGAATACCAACGAATGAGACGATGGAAATGTTGGGATAACGCTCTTCCTAAACAGAGACATAAGCCTGACAATACAGTATTCAAACAATGTCCGTCGATGGAGGAATGTCAAAATATTATTAAACGTATGAATATTTCGGAAGGAACACGAGCTAAGTATGAATTTTATTTTAATGAATTCTATGATTGGTATCAAAAACATGGTGACGGTATAAAATATCATTATAAAAGAGCACTAGAGATATATGAAAAGTATCTGACTGAGGAAAAGAGGAAATCGTATAATAAAATTAAAAATAAAATCGTGTTTTTATACCGTTTGCTCGGTGAAAAAAGGGAGCGCTCGAAACAAATTCATATTAAAAGATGTCAAGGTCCTCTTCTTACATTAAATGATCTCAAAAAACTTAGAAAAATAGTTATAGATCGCTATGAATATGAAGAGATGGCTTTATTTATTCTTGTCATTCTTGAAACTGACTTAAAAGCAAACGAAATTTTAAAACTTCTGAACGAAACAGATCTTCGACGACATTATGCAGAAAATAAATTGGCATCGTCCAAAATATGGGATCAACGTAATCGGTTTTTATATGAATTTTTGGCTTGGGTTATTGCCGGCCCACTTTTCCCTCGATCATTAGATGGTTGCGTAAGAAAATTAAAACGATTCTTTCGAAAGTATTTTCCGTATCGACCCTTTAATCCTTCCTATACCATCATTAAACATTCCATGAAAATTGCAAAATATCGTAAATATATACGAGAAGAAGCTAAAAAAGAGATGAAATCAGTGTAACTAATGGGAATCAAGATGAATATTGAGGCATCTACAATTTTGTCTGAAAGGAAAAGGAAAAGAAAAGCGTATATGAAATGGTATTGGTCACAGGAAAAAGTAAAAGAAGCAAATCGATTGAGATCTCGAGAAAGGCGAAAAGATCCAAATGTTCGATTCAAAGAGCGGGAATACCAACGAATGAGACGATGGAAATGTTGGGATAGCGCTCTTCCTAAACAGAGACATAAACCTGATAATACAGTATTCAAACCATGTCCGTCAATGGAGGAATGTCAAAATATTATTAAACGTATGAATATTTCGGAAGGAACACGAATTAACTATGAACTTTATTTTAATGAATTCTATGAGTGGTATCGTAAGCATGGTGACGGTATACCAGATCATTATGCTGACGCCTTAAAAAAATATGAAAAATATCTAACTGAGGAAAAGAAGAAATCGCTTAATCAAGTAAAGAATAGACTTTGGTTTCTATATCGTTTGTTAAGTGTTAAAAAGGAGCGTCCGAAACAAACTAATACTAAAAGGTGTCAAAGTTCTCTTCTTACATTAGATGACCTCAAAAGACTTAGAAAAATAGTTATAGATCGCTACGAATATGAAGAAATGGCTTTATTCGTTCTGGTCATTCTTGAAACCGAATTAAAAGCAAAAGAAATTTTAAAACTTTTGAACGAAACAGATCTTCGTCGACATTATGCAGAAAAGAAACTGGTGTCATCCAATGTATTGGACCAACGTAATCGGTTTTTGTATGAATTTCTAGCTTGGGTAATTGCCGGCCCACTTTTCCCTCGAAGATTAGATAGTTTCTCAAGAAAACTAAAACGATTCTTTCAAAAGTATTTTCCGAATCGATCCTTTTGTCCTTCCTTTACCATCATTAAACGTTCTATGAAAATTGCAGGTTATCGTAAATATATACAAGAAGAAGCTAAAAAGGAGATGGAATCAGTAACACAAGAGTCTATTCTTTAAAAAACTTTCAAAAAATATAGGGATCATTACTTTTATGGATTGAAAAAGATAACCAGATTGGATCTTCAAAAGCACTTCGTAATCTGAAGTAGAACTCAAAACACTTAGATAGGTTCAAAAAAATAGGATAATCATTTCTTTCTAGTAAAACAAAAAATAATTAAGAAGGAAAAATCTCTTACCTTTATTGAAGCATTTGTCGTAACGTAGAAGCTGCGTTGAAAGATGTTACCTCTTCAGCAGTACAGACTGATCTGTAGGGAATGTCGGATTGTTTAAATAGATAAGTGAGAGTCTGGATAATTAAAAAACCACAAGGATCAAGTCGATCGAATTGGTAGGAAAAATTTTCTGTAAACTTAAAAAAAATCCCCCTTTTCGTCTGAAATTGATGTCTTCAATTTTTCGAAATTGTGAGACATCATTTTCGGACAAAAAAGGGGGGGGGGTAATTTCTAATTACACCCAATGTAAGATAGAGTCACGGTTTGTTTTTTCAAAAAATTTGAGACATTTTCAGACGATTTTTTTTTTCAACTTACTCAATTGATTTGGTCCTTACATTTTTTAATGATCCAGTTCATTACGGATCCCGATAAAACCGAGCTATATTCCTATGCACACACTGAGGTTTTCCTTGAATCATAGCCTTTACTTGTGGAAATTGACACATGCATTCATGCTGATTGAACCCCCTATAGATAAATGTACCATTTTGACAAACGTCTTTCGCCAATTCTCCACAATCCGGTCCATTGTAAAAAGCTGGATCCGTACAGTAACACGACCACTGATAGAATCCATTTTTTTCGGTAAGAATAATCATACCCCCTTTTTCAGTTTGACACGGGTAAGGATTCAGTTTGGGCATACAGAGTCCTCGAACACATTACATTTCTTCCCCGTTTGTGCAAAGAAAATCACATGTATCCACACACCAGACTTTTTCTCGTCGACAATCTTTAAGCGGTATAGATTCGTTCATGGGGATGGAATCCGATTCTATGACAGAAGTAGGAAAGAAAAATAGAAAGAGACCAAACATCATCAAGAATATATACATTTCAGCCATCTTTTTTTTTTCTTTGGACAAAAAACAAAGGATAAGTATATGGAAAGACGAGTTGATCAACACGAAGAACGTCGATCTTGTCGTCAAACGGCTCTTCAGTCTAAAATTAATACTTGGCGAGATGCTTGTACGGCATGCTTTAAAATCATGGATGATTGGGCCACGATCGATTTTAAAAAATTCCATTTCATATTTGAACGATGGGTCTCGATTCTCAATCGTATCTTGGAAAATCCAATTCGTCGATTGGACCGTTACGAAATGTCCATGTATTATTGTGAAGAGCCAGGAGGACCCAAAGAGGTTATTCAGTTATATATTAATGAAACCGAAACCGAGGAAGGAAAAATTCCCGTCTACGTTATTTTTAATCTTTTCGAGTTTATTAAAATTCATCGCAATTACTGCTTAAACTATTCCACTTCGAACAAGATGCTAGTAGATCAAAACAGGGGCACGATCAATATGAACACCTATTATGCTAATCAGGTCAATGTAGATCAAACTCGATTTTATCGTAATGAAACGACATGGCAATTATTATTCATTTTTACTTTACATGCCTTGGCTCATTTAGATGTGTTTGATTTATACGATCACGCTTACTATGATACACACCAGCACGTTCGAGATTCAGTTTTCTTCCGATTATATTTCTATGGACAAGTCATTTGGGGAATATAAAGCAAAAAAAAAAAATGTCTTATCCTTCCAAAGTTCCTATTGAGTATGTTCAAAAAGTGTTAGAAGAGAAATTAAATCGAAACGTGCATCGTTCTGAATTGACAGGGACATGTTCGTTGGGGCACGTTTTATTCGACTTATCTCATTTACAAAAATTTTTTCCCCGCTATAGTCCAGAAGAGTTTATAAAGTTTCGAGACGATAAATTTATAATCATTCCGGGAAATTACTGGTTTGACGCTATGAGTGAAGAACCTCGTGTCCAAGACTATGTAAAACGTTTCTTAAACCGTAATAAAGTAGAAATAAATCCAAATATGCGGCGTCGATCTCAACGTCAACGTTCTAGAAGTCGATCGAGAAGTCGATCGAGAAGTCCAACGAGAGTCCGAACACGATCTCAAAGTCCAACAAGAGTCCGAAGTCGATCTCCAAGTCCAACAAGAGTCCGAAATCGATCCCGAAGTCGCTCTTCGAGTATAGATATACCCATTCGGCATTACTTGGCTCCTCTACCCAAAAAAAGAGGGAGAAAGAGAAAGTCCAAACTCAAAACTCGTGTTGGCTACGATCAAAAGTTTATAAAAGCCCTCGAGACAAACGAATCGGGTCTGATTCTAAAACCGACTCGAGGAATGGATCGAGATTTAAATTTGCCGGGATCTATTTATCGGGGTATTCGCCAAGTCTGTCGCTACAAGGATCCTCAAACGAAACGTTACATCAATTTTGTTCGTGACGGGAGTGAAGACGATGAGTACGTGCTGCAACTGGAATATTAACAAATGATGGGATTTTCTAACGGATTAAAAGCCAGCGGGACAAGAGCCTTCCAGTGATCCGAATAATATAAATTATAAGGATCGTAATCATATACATAAGACGGTAAAATGGCTTTATCGGTATGATTCTTCCAAGCATAATCATCTCGAAGGGACAATAATACTGATTTAGAAGTGCACGGTGACAATAAACCTTGAATCATGCGTGTTTCCAGTAAAAGAGATGAACGAGGTCCAAAATATTCGGGATCCATAATTTGATGAGTGATCTTGGCCGTTTTATAGTTATACACCCATAGTCGTATGGACTGGGGTAAATATCGAGTACTTTCGTCGTGAGTTAAGTTCAAAAATTCTCGAATGGCAGGAATGTTACTATTCAGATACATTATGAAATTATAAATTTGTTCTTCGAACATCTTGTATTTAAACATATCAAATTCAGCAAGATGGTGACTGGACAGTTTAACACGAAAACATTTTTCCGGATATTGATTTATATTAAAATCTTTAGGATCGATTTGTCGTCGAATAACCAATTTACTACTCTCGTCCGAAGTGATAAATTCCAGTTTATATGGATTGGGTTCTTCTAAATATCTTTGATTCAACTCGAAACATGGGGAGTCAAATCGTTTTACTTTCCCGTCTGATTTATAAACCTCTTTGTAATAAATATCCATGACCACATAACCCAATAAAATGGGATATTTTTTCTGTTTCAATAAATCGAGGACGAGTTGTTTATAATCCATCTTCTTGTTTATCTCGCAGAAAGCCACGTTCGAATGAGTTGACGAATAGGCTCATGGGGCATGAGTTCTTGAAAAGTATCTAAAACCTCGGCCAGACTGCGTTGTCGACTTTTACAAATCAGTTGATGCGTTACATCGTTGAAGACGACTTTCTCGGAGAGAATGCATTGACCGCGACATTTCTTCTTAAAATAATCCGGATGCATGAGTTTCACGTACCGAATAATGTCTCGAGTTGTTCGTCGTTTCAAGAACCGATGCCATTTCTTCTCGTTTAAAAATTCTCGATGACCGATACGTTCTCTCTTTTCCACATTCAGAGCTCCAATATCCACGAGCACGGGATGATGGTCCGTGTACACAAAAGAACATAATTTTAAAACGGGAGCCGTTCCTCCGAGTCGATAACAAATACTACACAAGAAAACAATGAACGTGTAAAACGTTTCTGCTAAATATTCCGGTTGAAGAATGCGAGCACTATAAAGTCCAGGATTCATTTCAAAGAGACCTATTGTATATCCCGAACGTTCTCGGAAATGCGTTGCAAAAGGCAACACATACTCCGAACTCAATTGTCGATGAAGAAGGATCAAATCGAAAAAATGTTCGGGCAAGTCACAAGAGCTGCTGGCACTGTAGGATCTCCACTGCATCGAGTGGGAAGTAAACAGGCAGTGGAATCGTCTTTGATTGAAATTATTTAAAATGAGAAAACAGGCATAATCAAAATGCCAAGGACATTTGGAAGGAGCATAATAAACAATTTCTTTCACGTGTTCAATAATAGTATGAGTGGTGGATCGACTCATCTTCTTCTTTCTTTAAAAAAGAAAGATGGTGGTGGTCTGTGTCTTAGATATGGATGAGACGCTTGGATACTTTGAAGGAGAAACATTTCATATTCGACCCAAAACCAATTTCCTGATCCAGTTTTTACGTCTTTGCAATATCGATATCATTTTGTGGAGTAAAGGTTCGGATGATTATGTCGAGCGAGTGATCAACAGTTCATTGCACGATATTGCACGATATGCGTATCGGATATTTGGCCGCACGCAATGTGAAAAGTCGTGCCGAAAGTATAATATTTCAAAATGTTCGGAACATATCAGAGTCTTGTACGATTACGACATTCTTTTAATTGGGGTCGATGATAACGTCAATGAAAATATGGACGAGCGCTATGATTTAAGAATTCACGTGAAGCCGTACAAGCAGATAGATCCCCGTGATCAAGAACTGTATAAAGTCGTGGAAAAAATTACCCAATTTTGTATAGATCATCAACGAGAGTTGTAGATGAAGCGAGATAGGGTTTTTGCTATGTCAGCTGGGAACCCCATTCCGTATAGAGAAGTGAGTACGAGAAAGTTATGTGTATATAGTTCTTGAAGCAATGACGTCATTTTTAAACAAACCAATAGTAAGCCAGTTTTAAAAAATGATGATTGGGAAAAGGTCGGTTGAAAATCTGGCTGGAAAAAATATGTCAGGAAAATTTACAACCATAAAAAAAAAAAAAAAAAAAAAAAAAAAAAAAAAAAAAAACTTTTTGTTAATTTTTATCATGTCTTCTAGACATGATAAAAATTAATGACCCCCCTTTTTTGTTTTCAATGATGTCTTAGCATCATGTTTCTAAAATACACCATGACTCACCATTTCTAAAAATAAAATTCCAACAAAAGAATGAGTCATAGTTTATTTTTAGAAATGGTAAGACATCATTCAGAGACAAAAGGGTGGTAGTGTTAATTTTTATCATGTCTAAAGACATGATAAAAATTAATGTTTATTTGATAAACATGATAAAAATTAAATAATGACATGATAAAAATATGACATGATAAAAATTAAATAATGTTTATTTGATTTTTATCATGTCTAAAGACATAATAAAAATTAACAAAAAAAATTTTTTTTTTTTTTTTTTTTTTTTTACTTTCCAGATATTTTTGTTCCAGCTCTCACAAAATTTTTTTTTCCACTCGACTTCATCAACCAAACAAGACATTGCAAAATTCCTTCTAGAATGAATTCTCGCTTATCTATTTAAGTCATCCCATTTTCGCTTCAAATCAGTTTGTGCTGCTAAAGAGGTAAAATCTCCTAAGGCCAGTAGTCTAATAACCAAGATACTACATTCTACTTTGTTCGAAAAAAAGAAATCTATTGAGTAAGAATGGATTATTCGTTGATTATCAAGAATATTCTTTCTTTTCCCATCCTTGAGAAAGCTATCGACGAATTAAAAGAACGTCAAGGTGCTCTCAACTTAATATGTCCCAACTGGGAAGATGTTTTAAATCACGATCCGCTGTACGAGACACATTGTCAACAAAAAGTTCAATTTTCCAAAGGAACTCGAAAAGATACTGTTCACATCCGAAACATTATTGGTTTACAAAATTGCTATAATGTTCTCGTGGCTGCTTATTGGTATTTGAAACCGGGGGAGAATAATAAAACAGGAACTTCGTTCATGACTCGACTGTGTGCTCCTTTAACTAAAATTGGCGAAAGCATGAAAGAGAATCCGCAACACAAATTTGCGGAGAATTGTCGTTTTTTCATGGACCGGTGCGATCCCGCGTTCTGCTCTGCTTGTAAAGGAGCCCAAGATAAATTTCAAATTCATAGAAATATGTGGTGTATACGAAAGAGTCGGATCTTTAATGGAGAGGGTTTAAAAAATACTTTTCAGTGTTCGATTGAAAATATGTTTGGTACGACGACTTCTTTTCTAGGTATTCTAAACCTTCAAATTTCTAACCGGTACACGTTCGGAGAAAATTCGTACAAGGTAGGAGGTTTAGTTCGCGAATTTATCTTATTTAAAGAATCTGTCCTGTTCTCGACCGATCTGGATATTGAAACTCCTCTTTCCCTCCCTGTAGTCGAAGAGATGGAAGAAGGGGAAGAGAAGTGTCCCGAAATTATCGGTATTCCCAATTACTTCAAACCCGTTACTCATTTTTAAATAAGAAGAAAGCATTTAGAAATGGATTTATGGAAAATCCATCGTCGACATTTATTATCCAAACGACGTTACCGATTTTTTGCCAAGATGGCTCAAAAAGAAATGGATCAACTTCCCTATCTCACCCCTCATAATATGTTTATTCATCGAGGTTTATCGGAATCGCTGTTGAGTAACAGTTTTGTGATTACCGATCATATGCTTTCCAGCATTATACACCGAAAAGATAATATTGATCCTCAGTACAGTCAATATTTGAACAAAATCGTTCCTTGCCGCAATTTTAATCAACCTCTCCTCCTTCAGTTAATAGCCACCTCGATCGCGGAAAAGGTGAAAACGGAACAGAAAGAATTACCGATGGACACAAGAGGACTTCCTAAAGACCCAATAGAGGATCCAAACGCTAGGAAAGTAAGTGTTATTAAGGGGGGTCCAGGAACCTCCACGGAGGATGCACTGAATCAAATGTTTGGCGTAAACAAGTAATTTAAAAAATAATGGACGACCCTGTCAAAATGGTGAAGGCTCAACGAAACGATATGGTCTACAGTGTTCGAAAGTATTTATTATCGATCCAGAATCTACAAACCAAATATAAATTTTTGCAATATTTTGAACAAATAGGGGCTCAACGAGATAATGCCGGTCTGGTGCATGAAGATCGAGGCGATAAAATAAAAGTTGTGAACCTCTATTGAAAAAAAGAAGATGACGCTTTGGATATTTCTTCTCGTCTTTTATCTTTACCTGATCATGATCTACCTGTTTCGAAACGAGTCCCAAACGACTACAACCCCTCCTTGGCAATCCATTTCCTACCACCCTCCTCAGCGGACGACGCTTTATTCGACTTGTATTCACGCAACCGATTGTGACGACGATCAAATATGTTTTCGGGGTGAATGTCTTCCCAAACTCCTTCCCCATGCTACTTGTTCTTCAGCTACGGAAGAGTGGGTTCTGGTGAATCAAAAAGGATTGAAATTCGCGACCTGTTTTTGTAAATACCCTCATCTCGTCACGCAAAAAGAACGCGGGGGGAATTGTGATGTGGACATTGCTTGCGGACCTCATGGCCGATTAGAAAGTTTAGACAAAGATCCTTTGAAAGAAGGTAAATGTGTTTGCGATTTTGGATACAAGCCGCTTTTGCAAGGTTTCGGGTGTGAAGAAATGACCGCTCACGAACGATTAGCGTTTTCGAAGGAAGAAGAAAAAAACAACGTATGGGATCCAACCGTATTTTCCGAAAAGTATCTCGCGTCTTTCCAAAAACCCGGTTACTTCCAGCAGCCCTGTTCCTTCGATGCTTTTACAGGTCAGCCTTTAAAACATACTTTTTATCATGCAGAATTTGGAAGTTGTGTGTGTGATCCGAGGTATGGGAATATCGGGGTGCGACTCGATCATTCCTATTATTTGAAAAATAACGATAAGGGCTATAATGCTTGCGCGAATATTTTTAAAAGCGAGCCCGATTCCCCGATCCATCATGTGAAACTGTTTGCCTATTTCTACATGTTTGATTATTCGCCGGTCGCGTTCATCGAATTTGAGAATTTAGACCCGACTCAATTATCCTATCCTTTCAATTATTACGTGGTCCAATCCAAGAAACACCATCTACAAATCGAAGAAACGTGGCCTTTTGACTACATGCAATATGTTTTTAAGTACCTTCCCTTTACGGTGCATACGCGTCACTGCCACGAAGATCCTATTTTTCATGTCAAAACGTGCTACGAAACCATTATTCGACAAAACCAGCTCACGCGTTGCCAGTTGATCGAGCAAGAACTGGATGGAAAATTAAGTCAACACGCGAACGCCTACACGCTCCTGTATCGATATCCCGTATGTCTTTTTTCAGAGGAGGATCGACGTGTTCCCGAAATTTATCAAGGCCATGTCGTTCTCAATCCTTTCCTTTTACTGTTGAAAGCCCTCCCAAACCTTCTTCGATCGAACGGTATTCAGATGAAACCGAATGAGGAAGGCATGTGGCACGTCACGTTTGCTCGAGCTCCTTATGTAGAAACATATGCGGCGACGTTAGATCCAGCCGTCTTTCCCGATATTAAAGGAGAACCCACGAAAGCGTTGGAAAAAGGTCATTTCTTTTAAAGAGAAAGAGAGAGAAAATCAAAATAAAAGAAAGGGAGACATATAATCAAAATAAAAATGAAACGCGCTCATGAAGAATCCGAAAAGGAAATGGACCATGAAGAGGGGGAGAAGGAGGAAGAAGAACCTACCCATAAACGAATTAAACAGTCGGACGTGTCTCTATTATTAGAGCTTCAAAATAAACACACGGATCGCGGTCAGCAAATGAATCGAGAATTGGAAACGGCTCGCGAAAAATATCTCGTTTCTTATCTACGGAAAGTCATTGAAAAACTGCCCATGAGTAAACACGTTCTAGATTCAACGACCGAAATTCCAGAAGACTACGAAGGATTTTTAAAAATGTACAGTATCGCTAAAACATGCGTCCATTCGGAAATTCAGTTAAAAAAATTGATGGCGTTTAATTCCATCTTTGACATGTTGAATGGCGTGATCGGGAAAGTCATTCACGATAAATATATCGCTCCATATTTAACGAAACTTGTTACCGATCACGATTTGAATCGGGCTTTTGCCGTATTCCAAGAAACTCTGCAAGCAGACGATACGAACGTATCCACGGAACTCCATTGCGTTTCGTTTTTGATTCAAGACGAATTGTCAAAGAAGGAACCTCTCAAAGTCCTCAATCCTTTGTATAATCGTTTCACGCAGCAAATGTATGCCGTCAGTAAATACGTGACAAGTATATTAATGGCGATCGCAGCGAATCATGCAACTGCATCTACGCCTGACTTTGAAATGATCGGAACACCTAGAAAAGGAGAAAAATAACCAATGAAAAAAAAAGCTTAGGAATACGAAAGTCCATTAGTAACAAAACATGACAATGTCAGTTGGAAAAATTTTCTATGAGCTGGAAAAAAAAAAAAAAAACACTTTTTGTTAATTTTTATCATGTCTTTAGACATAATAAAAATTAACTCTACCCCCCCCCTTTTTTCTTTTTGTTGTGAATGATGTCTCACCCTTTCTAAAACTAGATTTCTAAACAAAAGAATGAGTCATATCGTTCTTGGAAATTTATTTTAGAAACATGTTGACACCTGATTCAAACCAAAATAGGGGTGAGGGGTGGTAAAGTTAATTTTTATCATGTCTAAAGACATGATAAAAATTAACAAAAAGTTTTTTTTTTTTTTTTTTTTTTTTTTTTTAATAGTCGGTTTGATGTGGACAAGAAGTTATCCTTTTTTAACCAGAATAAACTTTCACTTAACTATTTAAATCGTCAGTCAGTGCTGTGGCCTGGATCCAAGCTTATACTCCATCATAGGAAAAAACCTTCTTATTTGGGTCCATATTCTTAAAAGAATTTCTTTTTTTGAATGTCTATTCTCCATTCGATAAACCACGCAACCAACACCAGAAACACGATCCATCGAAACTGAAATATATAGAAGAGTTTAGGAAAGAAATGAAATCCATGGAATATAGTTTCGGCCGCTTCATGGTATCGTAAACGCCGATCAAGGTTGACGAGCTGTTTAACCGGTTCAGGAGCGATTAATAATTGTCTGTCTTGATTCACCAGAATCACGGAATGAGCCCAATCCACCTCATTTAAAGAATCCACGTTAAATTTTTCTGCCGAGGGGTAATTGGGATAAACATGTTCCGTTACATATCGTAAATGCGCGTCTAAGAGTTGAGCTGTAAAAATAATATTTTTGGGATACGTCAATAACAATTGACTTCTTAGAAATTCTTCCTGATAAGGAATCCAAGCTGATGAACGATCAAGAATCGTTTCCATCATGATATTATTTCATCTACTCTGTTTTTTTCTTCTTTACCTATTCCAATGTTTCATGTACCGAAATTTACTCGTCTATTATTCGGGACAATCGATCCCTTTTCATTTCAATCTTCTTCAATGGTATCGACAAGTCCATCAAGAAATCACATAATAAAGGAATCATTAGTGGATAAAACAATGTTTGGTTTTAATCTTCGTTCGACTCTCGCCATAACCATTTTAATATGTCTGGTGATAACACTGGTCATCATGGCCCTCATCGTATATCGTCTCTCCTACGACAGTGTGGCTTTCGTTTACGATGCTGCTGATCCGAATAAAGTCACGACCAAAGGAACGACAGCGAGCGATTTCTGGGCCAACAATAAAATGTTGCTCATTGCTCCAACGGTTGTCAATGTGATCAATATACTAATGGTCGGTTTATTACTTTACGTGTAACCGAAAAGAGAATAAAGCTTAGATTCAAAAATACATCACGATGGATACAAAGGCTATCATGGTAATTATCTTATTAGGAATTGTATTTGTCTCGTTACTCAATTTCGGCTACCTGGCAACAGCTATTTACAGTGATGCGACACCCAAAACAGGAGCCGAACATTTTAATCAACGCAACTGGATGTTTTACGGAAATATAATGCTACATATCATTGCTCTGATGTTAGGTGGAGGCATTTTTATGAAAAAGTAATGATTTAATTAAAAAAATATGACAAGACCTACCCAAGATGAATCCAAAATCTTTCAGAGAAATACTTTCATAGATAACGATGAGTCACTTGTATTCATAAACACGTTCAAGGTGATGGACGGGCGTAACTTCAATCCAAGAAGAAATATACCAACAACTGCTTTTATTGACATCTTGCCCACTCAAGAAGGAAGAACAAGAATGATCAGAGTCAGCTAGAAAAATTTCCCAAAAGCTGGAAAAAAAAAAAAAAAAAAAAAAAAAACTTTTTATTAATTTTTATCATGTCTTCTAGACATGATAAAAATTCACTCTACCCTTCTTTTCATTTTGAATGATGTCAACATGTGTCTAAAAATAGATCTCTAAGGATGAATCATACTTTTCTTGGAAATCTATTTTTAGACACATGTTGACATCATTCAAAACGAAAAGGAGGGTAGAGTTAATTTTTATCATGTCTTTAGACATGATAAAAATTAACAAAAAGTTTTTTTTTTTTTTTTTTTTTTTTTTTTTTTTTTTTTTTTTTTAACTACTAGATAATATTTTTCTCAGCTCTCAGAAATTTTCCCAGCCAACTCGATTGACCAGACATCACCATTTTCTTACAATAATGAACTTTCACTTATTTATTTAAACCATCCCAGTTTCACTTCAAATCAGTCTGTGCTATGACCTGAATACAAGCTTCTGTTCAGGTATGTTAATAATATATTTTTTGTTTCTTTGGCTTTTCGCGTTTAGTTTATGTGATTCGTCTTTCGCTATAGAGATCCAATATTTTATAATGGCAATTTTGATTTAAGATGGTCACCATTTTCGCCATTTTCCGTAGCGCTTGATCTGCTCGAGTGTCCATGTTGCGCCTATCTTCATAAGACATATCTAAATACAGCTCATTGGCGTTCGGTTCAATATTTAGGTGATACACTTCATGATTGCGTTCTTTGTCCATGAGAAACTTGAACACATCAAATTCATTTGGCCGGCGATCTGATTTGAACGGTTTCAGGACTCTCGGACTGTAAAGTCGTTTCCCCCTCGGATCAAAGACGAAACCCGGACAAGGTCCACCTTTTTGAGAACGAACTTCCACCTCGTCCGGTTCGACATCTTCTTCGACCTGTCGGCCATTGTTGGAACGATACTGTAATTTAAACCGTCGCCAATTATCAATAAACGCGTCGAGAGTATCCTCCGATTCTGGAAAATATTGTCGGTAAAGCGTTTCGGCTTGAGTTTGTTCTTCGGGTAATAAATTGGCATACTCCACATATTCAGTGAACAATTTCCGGAAAATAGGATCTTTCTCACTTAAATAAGTGGCCATTTCATCCAACGTCATTTCGTATAACTGTTCGACAAAATTCATGATGGAAGTGCTTTTTTCTTCTTATTATTATTATTGAATTTTCAAAGCGGACATTATATCTTCCATTCTCTCACATTGATAGCGGTATTTTAAATATTTGAAAGATGTGATGGCCATGAGCGCTAGAAAAATGACGAGCGTTAAGACCGTGAAATGAAATTTAAAGTGAGTTTCTTCCTCATGCACAATCAACACGCAAATGGAATAAAGTAATCCGCCCGCTAAAGCAAAGATACCGAACGGTTCTAGCTTCGAAATATTCATGGGGATCCTAAAAGCGACTGGGCAACTCTCAAGTTAGTAAATACTTTATTCCAAAATTCTTCGTGAATAGCGAGCGAATTTTCTAAAGAGGCCTGGAACGTTTCGTACTGAGGCAGAGTTTGAGCAAACGATAAAATACAGTCTTTGGGATTCTGCATCGGCGTATGAACTAACCATTCACGTAACCGGTTCCACGTCTCGGGCCAACATTGAATTTCTTGGTTGAACCGATCGGCAATCGAGGGACCGAACGTTTCATTCAAAAACCAAGAAATGCAAGCTACAGTTTGTTTCATAATCGTTTCTGAATTCATGGTTCCTTATTTTTAAATATTTTTTTCATTTATTTCAGAAAAAGAAAAAGAAGAGCAAAGAATGAATCATTTAGACGAATTGTTTCAGTACCTTCTCCAACACAAGAAAACAATTGTGTTTGGGAACCTGAGTCGATTACCCTATGTGATCAACGATTACATTTCCAAACATTTATCCCACCTCACCATTTTTGTCATTTGTCCCTTTTATACGTACCCGTCTTCCCCTCATGTGCGTGTAATTAAACCGGAAGAATTGAGCACGAACACGTGCTATTTATTATTCTACATTGAACCTTTTCCGCATGCCGTTTTACACCACGACATTAAAACGCCTCAACACCTCGTCATTTTAACGAGACACATGATTTTTATCGATCGATACCATACGTGTTCCTATTTATCCTATTTTCATTTCCCGGGAAGTTTAGAAAGGTATATGGAAAAAACCAAACAGCTGATGGATTTGGAACAGACGTTCCTTTACAAAACGGATCTACCCGAAGTTAAAGAGTCCAAGAAAGCTCTTTCGATCGGTCCTAGTCCTACCCTGGATCGATGGATCAGTCCCGAGAATCCCGATCCGACTCCCTTAGAAAACATGTCATGGATTTTAATCGATCTCACGTCCTTCCGGAATACGTCGTCACTGTTATTTCATTTTTGGACAGCTTTTGATTACATGCTGAATCATATCGATCGCATTGAAGGCTTGCAATTGTGTTTTAAAACGTCCGCGGAAGCTCGTGCTTATAAGAAACTCGTTCAGAAATGGATCGATTATCTCTGTTGTAGGGAATTCCAGCACGGGAACGTGTTACAATTGAATGAAATTCTCTCCCTCACACCTTTTTATCGAGCAGGGACGGTCGATCTTCCCATTATTTTAGAAAAGAAACGATTCGGACCTTTGGAATATATTCTTTGCACATCGGTTCAAGATGCGTATCGAGCTTCTATGCGATATAACTTAGATCCTGTCGTTGGATCCGTGTTTCGATTGAAATAAAGTCAGAATGAATGATCCTAACGAGGATGATGTTTCGAAGGAAATTCCACCTCTTGGAACACCCGAAGTTATTTATTATGACGATATTCTACCTTCACAAATTCAAAACCAAGTCGACCTTCCCGACAATTTCGAACTTCAATTTCCTCTCCACACGTATGCCAAATCCGATGTAACCACTAGCCCTTACATTATTCGACCGTCCGTTTCTCCTTCTTCTCGAAGTTCAAGTCCAAGTTCAAGAAGAAGTCCAAGAAAACGCAGTCCGAGTCCAAGAAGGAGCAGAAGTCCAAGTCTAAGCAGGAGCAGAAGTCCAAGTCCAAGAAGAAAAAGTCAGAGAAATCGTAGTCGTATTTTAGAAATACGTCATTCTAGAAGAAGAAGTCCTATAAGAAGAAGTCGTTCGGCTTCCTTTTCATCGTCTGCATCTTCTTCTTCCTCTCCTTCCAATATCAATCGTAGATGAACACAAAGACCCATTCGTAGAAGACCTATGAGAAAACGTCGAGGATACGTTCTTGGATCTCGAACCGTTCGTGTGGGTCCTAATCGATTGCTTCATAAATATGGTAACCATTCCATTACGTTTGTGACCGAAGGTGGGGCCCACATACGAAATAAGAAAATTCCCAATAAAGCTTGTCGATATCTATTAAGTCATTGCTCACGACGGCATCCAACAGCTCGAGATCGATTGCCACGACAAGCTCGTATTGTTTTGAGAAAGAAAAGAGCTTAAACACAACGAGTTGAAAAAGAAACAATATCCAAGCAATTCACAAAAGCCAAAAAACAATTCAACAAAATAAAGTTCACTTACCAAAATGTGTATATAATAGACTTTAACTGAAGCTCTTTCGAGGCTGGTATCCAAAGCACAAACTGATCTGAAACCGAAACTCGAGTAATTTAAATAGTTAAGTGAAAGTCCTTTTTCTGGTTTTATCGATCGAACCAACTGGGAAAAATTTTCAGAGCTGTATTAAAAAAAAAAAAAAAAAAAAAAAAAAAAAAAACCAACTTTTTGTTAATTTTAATCATGTCTTCAGACATGATTAAAATTAACTATCCCCCTTTTGTTCAAATGATGTTAATCTGTTGTCTCAATATGTTTCTAAAAATAGAACATGACTCATTTCTTTCTTGGAAATTTATTTTTAGAAATATGTTCGAAAAGATGAGACATCATTCCCAGACAAAAAGAAGAGAGAGTTAATTTTTATCATGTCTAAAGACATGATAAAAATTAACAAAAAGTTTTTTTTTTTTTAAAGCTAAATTTTTTCCTACTACCCAACTTTTGCTTCTCCTTTCTACCTCCCCCCTTTCGTTGCACAGTATATAAACAGCTGGAGCTGAGACGATTTTCTCATTTCATACTGAGGACAAGATGGATCAGGAAAACACTGTAACCCTGGAACCTTTGACATTACCCTTGAAGGATCGTCTCAAGTACGTGTTGGATGAAGTCGTGCTGGAAGAATTTAATCAATCTAATTTGTTTACGACTAAAACCACCGTTCAGTTGAGAGTTTTAAAAAGAATAGCTAATATGATGATGTTTCCGTGGACCTTGATTCAAGATTTGAAACCTCTTGTACCCGTCCATCGATACTGTTTAAATACCATTTGGCGTTTATGGATGGATGTGCAACAGCAGTTGGTACAAAATAAAACCATCTCCACGCCAGATGAATGGAATATGATCGAGAAAGTTTTATCTAAAGACTATTCTAGATCGACCGATCTAATAAGACTTTCCAACATCTTATTCAAACGACAGGAAATACCTAAGATAGAAGTGTATAAATTATTTGCCGTAGACGGATTGCTGGGCGAGGATCTGCAAAAGTATGTTTTTAATCTACAGTACGGAGGAGATAAAAAAACACCTTTAAACGAACAAGAAGCTCTAGATTTTAAAGCAGTTCATGCTCGAATCGTCCGTTGTTTATATCACGAAGTTTCCAAACGATCGGAATCTCTTCTCTACGTGGATGTGATTCGACGTACTATAGAAGAAATAATAAACACTACACCTTCTACCAGTGACGAAGTAAGCGAATGGGGTGCATTGTATTTAAAGTATCTTGGAGAGGATCTATTTTCAAATATATTTTACGAAATTAAAGTCTGGAAGACGAAAGAATTGGAACAATACCAGGCGAAAAAGAATCAACAAGAAAATAATTCTCAAAAGAGAAAGAATGTGAGAGAGGATCCTAGAATCAAGAAGAAAAACAGAAATAATATGTCGGACCTTACTTTAGCTTCGAGTGATTATTTCGACCCTTCGATTGTCGATTTGCAACCTGTTCGTTATCCTTCTCCCAAGAGTCCACCTCCATCGGAAAAGGGGGAAGAAGATCCTATTTCTCCCGAGAGTCCACCTCCATCGGAAAGAGGAGGACAAGATCCTGTAGAAGCTTCCTTCGAAAGACTAGAGTGTGAAGACGAAAATGTAGAAACTACAAGTAGTGAACAAGGCAAAATGAACCCCTAGAGACTCGGAACATTTTTCCATGGCTCTTTAATGGAATATTAAGAGTGAACAGTCCAATAATACATTGAAGGTATGTGGGAGACTATATATATATTTTTTTTGGAATAGATTTAAATACTTTAGATGCACAAATATTAGACGAAATGAACTTGTTTTTGTCCTTTACAAGAAGAACTACTAACCATGATAAAATGTTTTTCGAATAGCATCCTTTCCAAAATATTTTTTCATCAGGTTCCATCCTTAACTGTAAAAACTGATTTTGACAAGATTTTATAGATAAGATAGTTCATTAAAAAATTTTTTTGAGAACTGGTTTTTATCGCTATTCCATACGCAACTGTAAAAACTAAAATTTATAGGATTTTATAGTTGAGACAATTTATTTTTTAATTAAAAAAATTTTTTTTCGAACTGGTTTTTGTATATGTTCCATACGCAACTGTAAATACTGAATTGAATCTCATTTTATACTTGTTACTATAAAAAAAAAAAAAAGGAATCCTTTTATTTTTGTTGTTAAAAAAAAGCAACAACATCGAACTTTTTTTCGATATATAGGAACAAAGCCCTCCTCCAAGATGAAATGGGATTCGTTTCAAAATAGAAATGAATATACTGTCACTTCTTACGATCTCGATCACGCTATTCGGTATGCTCAAGAAGCGACTCAACTCTATATTTACGAACAAGCTCTTCAAAGTCGGTACGCTTTTATTTTTAAACATACCACCTTCCAAATAAGAAAAGCCGACTCCAAACGGGATTACTACATACCTAAAACCCTCGATCCGGAACAATGTCACGTCGTCGAAAAATTTGTTTTTACGCAAACGGAATGTGACATGATTGCCTGCTTCCCTTTTCAAGAAAATTTAGAATCGTGTTTCCAGGAAGATGAACCGCGATGGATTCGACTCGGAACGGGTTTCAGTTTAGCTTGCCAACCCGCCTGCGATCGTTTATATTCCAACACGCAGCAGAGTATGGACACGGAATATCGAAATGGAAAATGTGTAGCCGTAAATCTCGCCAAGAAATTATTAGCTCTCTTGCCCGAACAAGTTTTCTTTCAATCGAATCATCCTTCTCTTCCTCGTCATCATGCCGGCCTCAATCTCGTCGAGGGTCATTTACGACTCAACCAGCCTTATTGTGAAGCGTACGGTCTTGTTTTCAACGGGTCTGATTGTGTGACGACGACGGGGCAAGATATTGGCGAATTGTTCTTGGGAAGCAGTATCTATCGATCTATTTCCACTCTGCAAAAAAATTATACGTTACCACCATATCCTCCTCATCTTTCCGACTTTGTACAAAACTGGCCCAAGAAACATGTGAAACGGTCCTTGGTTCATGAATTGGCGATTGATGTAGGGATCGATATCGGATTAGAAGCCGCGCAAAAAATCCTTGAAAAACGGATGCCTAAACTCTTAACCAAATTGAGTATGCAGTCTCTTCCCATTCAATCGGTCATCCTTCAAGCTGTCGTTCGGACCCAATTAAGTACGCTCGCAACACTTTCCAGAATCGCCGCGACAGGATTCTCTGTTACTTCCAATGTGCTGACGGGTATAAGTATTCTGTCCGCCGTACTCGATATATTGGATCCGTTTCATTTCAATAAAGTGCTGACCGCTCGAACTCTTTACGATATCGACTGGCGATTAGACGTTCAGTTTTATGAATCGGAAACGGACCATGTTCTAGAAATCACACCCGATCTTCTATGGGACGTGTTAGAAGAAGATGCGAGCGATCGATACCTCTTCTTTGCCGAGAAAGTGCAAGAATATTTAGATGCTATCCATAAAGTGCCCATGACCGATCGACCCCAAACGCGAATGTCATTTCTCCAAAAATCACGAACAGACGAAAGAACCCCGAAAAATTGGATTTATTTCACGATAATTGTTTATTTGTTAACAGGATTCATCTTCCTATTTCAACCCTACATGCATTACTTATGCGTGACCATCTTTTTCCTATTTGTGTTTTATTTTTATCGTCATTCTAAATGAAAGCTGAAGATTTTTGGAGAGAAAAAAAACGAATGACTTGGAGGGGGAGTAACTAACCAGTGAATAAACTAAAAATCAGTTAGTACTTACAAATTATAAGAAGATGTTTCTTCTTTCACAGCACAGAGTGATCTGAAGTGAAACTTGGAGTTTAAATAGATAAGCAAGAATCCCTTCCAGAAACAATTTTGACATGTCTGGTTTTGTGGATCAAGTCGGCTGAGGGAAAAACTGTAAGAGCTGGAAAAAAAAAATATTTTGGTTTATTTTTATCATGTCTTTAGACATGATAAAAATTAACTACCTCCCCCTTTTGTCTGGGAATGTTGTCTCACACTTTCTAAAAATAGACCATCACTCCTTTCTAAAGAATAGAATTCCAAGAATGAGTCCTGGTTTGTTTTTTCGAATGGGTGAGACATCCTTCCCAGACAAACAGAGGGGACAGTTAATTTTTATCATGTCTATAAGACATGATAAAAATTAACCAAAAGTTTTTTTTTTTTTTTTTTTTTTTTTTTTCAGCTGTGAAAAATTTTTTCCCAGCCGACTCGATGGACAAGATACCATTTTTTAATAATGGACTCGTTTATCTATTTAAGCTTTCCAAGTTTCGTTTCAGATGAGTCCATGCTGCGAATACTGTTTTCCTAAAGATCTTTCAATAATACCACTTTCTCGGATTAAATTCATCACCATTCGCTTTTTTAGCATAACTTAGATAGATATAGAGAAATTCCTCGTTTTTATGATCTTTCGGGTAATACTCATTTCCATTTTCGTCTCGTGCATATCGGATGTAATTCGTCTCTGGCTTTTCCCGAATTCTATCCTGTATATAATATTCTTTTCCAATGCTGGATTTAGGATAAATCTCTCCTCCCCTCGCATTGACAGCATACGTTTTCACATTTACATCCAATGAATTTAACGGGTATTCTCCTCCATTGTTTAAATTAGGATAAAACTCGTCTCCGGAATTGGATTTGGCGTACCGACGAGGAAGCGCTATATATTCATGACCCCGATATTCCACAGCGTAATATTCATTTCCATGCTCGTCTTTGGCAAAAATAGGTCGATTGTCATTATCGAAATAATACAGCTCCTGTTTAGGTTTTTTAGGATCTTTTGGATATCGTTCTTTTCCAAATTCATCTATGGTGTAAACCGAAACCATGTTTTTTTCCTTTACCGATCTTGATATTTACATGAGTCACCTCCGATTATCCAGTTATCTTTTGATACATCTTTCGAATCCAGTCTTCAATCGATTGGCCCGTCGTTTTGAGATGTTCGGAATTATGAACGGTCAAATAAGCCATGTAAGCGGCTAGACCAAACGTAAGGACTAATAAAAATAAAAAGATGAGCCGGTTCGTTAAGAGGGTGACTGCGACTAGGATGATGCTGATATAAACCGTAGAGTAAAACAATATGCCTTGACCTAAATAACGATCCATTTTTTTTCTACTTTATTCCATTTGAATCAACGAGTCAGCCGAGACCGGATAGTCATCGGTCGTGACGGGCTTTTCGGTCATTTCACCCGTGTACAACAACGTCATGTCAGGATCGGGGAGGGCTTTTAATTTTCGGTCTTCCCAGTAAGCTGAACGAGGATGCGTGACGAGAATTCTAAAAAACAATTTCATGTCGCGCTCGGTCCAAATTTCATAGACTGAGGTAAAGAGGGGAATACCTTCGGGATGCTGCGTCGCATCAAAAACAGCTTCTCGTCCATCTATTTTATATCGCGCTCCATGTTCCGGTATAATACGACTCAGCTCTTGAACTTCAAGTCGAAGGGTTAATCCAGCCGGTAAAATCCCTTCATAGGCTTCTTCTTTGGGTACGCATACGTGATACCCGTACGGAGTGGCTCGAATTCCTTCTGTGGAGGAAGAAGGACAAAAGACAAAAGGTTGACGCCAATTACAAGTGGCGTATAATACGGAATCGGGAATAAATCGTCCCGATCGTATGCGATGGCCTTCACGACACGTTTCGGGAACACTATAAATCGAAGCCTGTTTCACGAATCGCTGCGACCAAAATTTCAAACCTTGCCGTCGAACGCGTTTTTTTCGAATTTTCCCTTTTCGAAAAGACACATGTGAGGAGAAGTGGGTAAATAAATAGCCGTTTTCAATTGTTTGAGGAATGGGTACGGCGTGCAGTCGGGATGAGAACAAATATTATAGCCGGGAATATAAACTTCTTCGTTGGTTTCGTCACAAGAGGCACGAGGTTCATGATCAAGAGTCGTCCAGGGCCGAATCCAATTCGCAACGATCGATAAATGATCGAATTTAAACACATCGAGATGCCGATACTGAAACGCGCCGGGGATGCGCGGTCGACATTCATTTCCGTCAAAAAATGTTTGAGGAGGACACGTTTGAATTTCCCTCCGAGCGCAATCAAAATATCGATCGCTCGTATCGCCTATCGCGAGTTTCGACGATGACGACTTATCCTCACAAGCCCATTCAACTGTATATTGATCCGACACTCGATAGCCTGGTTCTAGAACCGTACGTTTTCGGGTTGGATCACACGTGTAAGCTACAGCTCGATCCAAGGATGTTGAAAATGGATAGGACGGGAGATGTTTCGTATACTCGTGAGCGGGAACGACAGTTTCTTTTGAGCTCGGTTGAACATTTTCACAGAAAAGAGGCGGTTGGCATGTTTGGGACGTTTCGTCGTACACCATCGGTAAATGGAATAAGGCATCGCCGGTCCATGTGTCCCAGGAAAGAGGACAGGATATAGTGTCTCGAACCATTCCGTTTTCACAAATCGCGTAACCCGGAGAGTACAGAAAAGATCCTTTTTGGACGATGGGGAGAGGTCGTTGCGTATTATCCGGAAATCCGTCGCAGAGATCAGACACGCATCGCCGATAATGTGTCGAATATTTTTCTCCGGGCGAACATCGAATCATTTTCGGTCGATGGCCACGACACTCGATATACGTCACCTCGTCAATCGGAAAATGTTGACCATCTTCACAGTACGATACGAAATGTTTTCGCGAAGTGCAAGCGTCGTAGTAGAAAAATGTCTTGGGCGGACAGGCGATTCGAATCGGTTGTTCGTTCTGGCATTCGTAATAAAAACGTCGATTGGTTGGATCGGGTAAAACCGATCCGTCATGCTGATCGATGCAGGAATTGACAGGAATGCAGGTAGAAGGAGAATGTTCTTCTTGACACATGAGCACGTCTAGAACACGACCGTGCCGACATCGATAATAATAATACATCATGGACTTTTCGCGGGGTACAAAACTCTGCGATCGTAATAAAAACAGGTAGAGGTTTTTCCCCGTTGCGGGGAGCTGAGTATCATCGGGCTGTCCAAAACATTCATCTTTTTCCCAAATCCGTCCTTCCGCGAAATAATATTCGGGTGGGAGAGGAAACGTCCATGTTTTTCCCGTGGAGGTGTGAAACGAAACCTCGTTGTCGTTTGAGGTCTCGATCTGATATTGGAAACGCGTCGTTGTCGTCGGAGGAGAAGAAGGAACTTTCGGGGACGGGACCGAAAAATTATAGAAATACAAGTAGCAGTAGTATAAACCCAAAACGAATAAAAGTATGGCGAGCATCCAGCCTTTATTCATAAACGAGATGTGCCAATTATGGAAAGAGCAAAAAATTCCGAAAAAGGACGCAGCAGCGTGTTGTTCCCAACCGAATTATCGACATTTTTTAAAACAAGATCGCGCGTTGGATGAAATGCCGGCTCTGTATCGTGAATGTTTATCCTGTCAACAAAAAAGAAAGATCTTGGCGCGATAAAAAAGTAAGTCAGAATGGATTCTTATCGTCTAACCCGACGTTATTTTCGTCAATTGCAACGGCTTCACTTCCTCTCGCAAATGCGGCAACGCGATTGGTATCATCATATCGTCATCCAATACGTGATGGATCCCCAAAAAGGACGCCATTTCACACTTTTTCATCCGGCTATGGATACCCATACAGAAGAGTCGCTGGTTTTCTTTGGAAAACGTCGCTTGTTTCTTACGTTTATGTTGAAACGGATCGTTCACCAAGGTTTGAATGCCGAACAACGGTTACAACCGAATGCATTATTACCTCTCAAATCGCTCGACGATCCCGTCTATGAAACACAACGCAAGGCTATTCAAAATATTTGGGAGGTCGATGCTCATTGGTATACTACGGAGAATAAAAACGATATTGCCGTGAAGAATACGGCTCCTTTCATCAAAACCGAACCTCAAGCTCTGTAATTTAAAATATCCATCGGATGGGTGAGATGATTCGGATACGACACGATTTTAATCGTATGAGGCCATTTTAGCATGTATTTATAATGTAAAAGATCGTGCCGTCTCAGCGTATCGAGCCGGATAGCTGAAATATAGGTTTTTTCTTCTTTGGTTTTCTCGTACAAATAACAAATACCTTGATCGACGAACACGTAAACATCTTGAGGAAACAGTTGCAGAAGCGACTTGTCCTTGGAAAAGTGTCGAATCACAGTATAATGAGAACTCGTAGGGATCGGAACCGGTTCTGATTTATAAAGGAGGAAAGAAAGAAAAATGATACACCCGAGCGCGATCATTCTATGCATTGTATTTCTAGTGACTCTCTTGAATCTTTTTTATAAACCCGATCTCCGGATGCCTTCTATTCCTCCCTCATCATCATTAGCCTTACCAGAAATTTCAACGGAGACGTATTGCCCTTTCCAAATCTTTCAGTGTCCCGATAGCCATTGCGATTGTTCTCAGCTCTGTGAAACAAATCCCACGTTTTACGAAAAACTCACTCTTTCTGATAAAACATGGAATCATCTCGAACCGGGTACTTATTGTATTTCCCAAGGAATCCGGACCGCTTGTCTTTCTTCCTCGGAAATTCCTATTTTTTCGGCCTCGGGATGGCTCTGTGCTCCTCGTTCCTCTTTCACCCATCCCTGTCAACATCCAGAAGCCCGTGATCCTTCTCTCAATGTTTTAATAGATCGTCGAACCCAACAACCCGCTCAAGAAGTAGCCGATTATTACGAAACGTTAGAAGATGGATCGTTCCGATACCAATGTCAATGCCATTCTTTAGATCGACGAGGTAATCGAATGATTCAAACATCTCCGTGGGTCTGTTCTGTCGATTACTGCGTTCGAGATTTGTGGAACGTGCCCGGACTAGGATGGGACGCCGAACGACACGTCTGTGAATGTGGACCCTACGTGCATCGAGTTCTGGGCGATCTATCTTCCCCCTGTGTTTTGGAATATGCACACATAGACGAAAAGCATAGGTTAACGGGAAAACGAGAATGTATGACCGACCAATCTGTTGAATTCCGACCGATTTATTGTCCAGAGAATCAGTCGGTTTTACGGTTCACAAAACGGGTCTTGCGAGGCAATACAGCGTACGATTATGTCATTGTACATGGAACAAGTGTTCCTAAAATTTCGAGAGGTCAAGAATGACACCTCATTTCAAACGAATCGAGAAAAATTTTCAAACGGACCAAGAATTGAGTCGGTTTGAAAAGGAAGACGAAAGTCCCAAAGAGGAAGGATGGTCAAAGAGACAAACGTTCGCCATTCATTTACTACTGGTAACGGCGGGTCCTACGATTCTTTTCGCTTTACTGGGCAACGTATTGAAGATTCATTATTATGTCGTCTGTTTAATTCTATTATTTTACTTTGGAGCTCTGGCCTACTTGATACGATACCGATTTCAGTGGCTATTGCAAGCTTTTAAAGAAAGCCAGAAATATATTCGTTGAATATGGGACTTGAAGAGTGGATTATATAAAAAAAACTTTGAAAAAAAATGAAGAGGGAGAAGAGGAATAAAAAAGGAAGAAGCAATAATTTAACCATGGCGATGGATCCTGTACTTATTCATCTATCTCCCAAGAATTCTGAAGGTAAAGAGTTAGATTTGGAAATATGGATAAACCCCGATGATACGGATGACAAGATTATAGAAATACATCGTCATGATCGCAAAGACAAAACGAAAGAATTTGAACCCTGTTGTCAAAATCCTTTTTTAACTCCCGCTATCCTCCAACGTAGAGAAAATGAAAAGAATAAGACGATAGATAAAACATTAGAATTGACCAAAGAAGCCATCCACATGTTGAAAGAAGTCTTTTCGGGAAATGGAGAATTCAGTACAATGGAATTTGATGCATCGTCCACTGAGGTAAGAGCTGATTTTAGACAGCCGACCAAAGAACCTGAAGTTGAGAAAGCAACAAGTTGTCAAGGTCGTAAACATAAGAAAAGAGTTAATAAAAAGAAATAGTACATTTAAAAAGACCTCCCCATCTTTCCATGAATTTCTTGAACAATGAACTGTTTTCACGAGACTCAATCCACATCTTTGCTGGATCTAAAGAGAATCTTGAGAGAAGACATGGCTTAAACTGTTTCCAGGAGAGTTGAAGTGCAGGCTTTTTCAACAGCACAGAGGGATCTGAAGCAACAGTTGAAATGCTGAAATATATAGAACAGAAATTCCATTCTTAAAAAAAACTGGGATGTCTTGCCAATCGAATCGGGTGGAAAAAATTCTTGGCTGAAAAAAAAAAAAAAAGAAAAAAAAAAACTTTTTGTTAATTTTTATCATGTCTTTAGACATGATAAAAATTAACTCTACCCTCCTTTTTGTTTTGAATGATGTCACCTTTCCTAAAAATAGATTTCTAAGAATGATCATGTTTTTCTTGGAAGTCTATTGTTTACAAACATGTCTAGACAACATGTTGACATCATTCAAAACGAAAAGGAGGGTAGAGTTAATTTTTATCATGTCTAAAAGACATGATAAAAATTAACAAAAAGTTTTTTTTTTTTTTAAAGAATTTTTCCTCCTAGTTCTTAAAAATATTTTTCAACGATATCTCGATACCTCTACCTATTTTATTCCCCCCTCTCTTAGTATATAAATGGTTGAAAAAGAAATCGGGGTTCATTCTGTTTCGTAAAAAGATAGCGAACACATGGCAACGGATAACTTAGTCATTTCATGTGAAGAAGATCCCTTTGAGGATATTCCAGATACGGAACCCACTTTTTATGGACCATTTTCACCCGTGTTTAGAGTACCGAAAAAGTCTTCTCCTTCTCCAACTCATTCTTTGGAAATACTGTCTTCTCCTCCCTCGTTATCCACTCATCAGTGCTCTAGAAAGAAGAAGTCCTCACAGACCAAGCTCCACCAAAAAATTGTTGGTGTGTTGGCTGTCACCTCTGATGGATATACTCTTACGAACTGCGTCCGGTTTATAGCCAGAGACCTGAAAACACATACGAAGGAATTTATTCAGCAATTGAATGCGGATCTGGAACGACTTCATATTGAAAAACTCTACGTGGCGAATGAACCCACTCGAGAAAAAATTCATCAAAAGGTACCTCTCAAGTTTTTATGGACTGTTATTTACAAACCTCAACATCGTCAGCCACAGCAATGTCCATCTTGTCGATCGAAATCTTGTCATAGATCTATGGCCATGCTAGCGCTCCAACAATTAGTGAAATTTGCTGTTCATAAATGTATTCATTGAGTGGATAGGTAATCAAGGAATTTTTCTCTCTTTTTCCTTTTTTCAGATGATCCAGAGAAACAAATACTCTACTTCATATGGTTTAGTGGTAAAGACCTCATCAGGACAGGTGGTGATGATTCATCGAAAAATGCCATACTGTTTTCAAAATTATTTAATTCAGCTTTTAAAAAATAAACGTATCGAACCACCCTTCGATTTGGAAAACATATCGGTGCTTCAAGATGAATTTGAAAACCATATTTATCCGACTCTCCATCCCAATTTACAAGACGATTATGATCGGTACAAGGCTAAATTAGCTTATGAAGATGAATGGGATTTCCCGCATGGATAAATGGATAAAAGACGCTTCAAGAAAGACGACGACCCTCGATTCAAATGGTTCAGAGTCGCGTATCAGGAATTTGAAGAAGAGTCCGGCTACCGATTCGCCTACCAACCCTCGGACGTGGCTCAGTATCCCTTAATCAAACTAGAATTTACGGGATTAGATCAATGCATTTATACACAATATTTTTTTATAGTCGAACATCCTAAACATTTACGCCCTAATACCTACTTTGATAATTATTCTCCTTTCCAATCTCAAGCAGCTTAAAGAATGGCTCTCGAACGCAATATCGGGAGTATTGATGATCGGATGGTCTATCGGGGTTACTTAATTAAAATCGAAGAGGCTCTAAAGTATCTAACACGTCAACAGGAAATGAAAAAGGACGGGAAGGATCAAGTGTTGCTATATTTTTTAGACGGAGATAAATGGAATCCACCCGATTCTATTTGTTATTTAGAAAAGTAAAAAAAAAAATGGAATAAGATCCCTTAACCACCCCGCATTTCCCACTTGAAGAATCCATCCTATCTATTCTTTTTTTAAATGTCTAGGGATGTCATCCGACGCATTCTCTCCGCCAAAAAAAAACGAGTTCCTCCCACCTACCCCAAAAAGAAGAAGAAGAAGAAATTTCCCATAAGTCTTTTCGAGAACACTCCCCCCCTCTCTTCCTATATATAAAAGAAGCCGAGAGAAAAGTTGTCTTTTCTTTTTTTTTCCATCTCGTCCTCAGGAGAGAGAGAGAGAGAAAACCAAACGCCATGGAGTGGTTACGGCAAGAGTCTTTTTCCCTCGCGATTCGTTTCCGTTTCGCCAAGACAATTCCCCTCACGTTTTACTTGGGGTCGGGCACGCTCTATTTTCGAGGATCGGAACTCGTGACTTGCCTTTCCCAGCAAGGGACTTGGATGAGTCCGGAAGGTCAACGGACTATTCAGCAATGGATCTCTCGAGCCCCTTTTTGCCCTTACCGATCCTTAACGACGGATCTCTGGATCGATACGTCGGACCGCCCCAGCCGGATTCTCCGCTATACCCCTTTTATCACCTTCGATTCCCTGGAAAGACTGCTCAACAATTTGGGTCCAGACGCTCTCCTCTTTTCGACCTGGCTTCAGAGTGTGATGAGAGAACCTCTTCAAATTCAAGAAGATTCTCAGACCGGGGAAACTTATTTTAGTCCCGTGGAGAACAAGGTGATGGACTTTCAGTTTCAAAATTTATCGGAACTGTTTCAATGTGCTTTATGTTTTTATTCTTCTTAAAGAGTGGGGGGGAAAGAAAAACTAAAAATTGTAGAATAATCATAAAAAATAATTTCGTTTTTCTTTAAAAAAAATATTGAGATAGTCTAATCTTGGGGAGGAGGTGGAAAATTTAAAACTATTATCTAAAACAGATATGGCGGTCAGTCCATTTCGATCCACGGAGGAGGATATGTGTGAGATTCTCTGATCCATAGAGGGTTTCAGGAAAAAAAACTGCGAAAGTTTCCCCCCTATCTCCAAAAAATGGGTATCCAGGTTGAATGCACAGTACAGACTGATGGGAAGCCGAAACTCGAGTTCCTTAAATAGAAAAAAATAAGAGCTCCTTCTAGAAACAATTTTAGATGTCTTGTTTGGATGAGTGAGTCGACAGGGAAAAATTTCTCAGCGCTCTGGAAAAAAAATTTGAGTTAAAAAAAAAAAAAAAAAAAACTTTTGGTTAATTTTTATCATGTCTTATAGACATGATAAAAATTAACTCTCTCTTCTTTTTCTCTGGCAATGATGTCTCACCGTTTCGAAAAATAGAACATATCCCATTCTTGAAATTCTATTATTTTAGAAAGGATGATGAGTGATGGTCTATTTTTCGAAACGGTGAGACATCATTCCCAGACAAAAAGAAGAGAGAGTTAATTTTTATCATGTCTATAAGACATGATAAAAATTAACAAAAAGTTTTTTTTTTTTAATTCAGAAATTTTTCTCTGAGCTTTGCCAATTTTTTTCCCAGCCAGCTCCATCCATAAAACAACACCTCTCAAAATCTTTTTTCACTTATCTATTTAAACCACTCGAATTTTGCTTCCAATGAGTCCACGCATCTTGGCCTTTTTTCCACTCTGCTCTGAGAAAGATAAGGTAGATTGTTTTGGGTGGACCGTCCTGTTGACACTTCCGATTTATATAGAGAGCTATATATATAGATAGGGTCCCTCCTAACTCCCTCTATTATGACTATTAGTCTTTTCTTTTTTTTCCAAGAAATATACAAAGAATGATCCACTGTTTTTTTTTCCGTTAATGAAAGAAAAAATATGCTTCTACCTTCCGACTTCTTTTTAGTACCTCTTTAGGTGTCTCCTCCTTCTGGATCTTTTCCTTCTCCTCTCTTCCTCGCGAGCAGGGAATTGGAAATGCTGTTCAGGATGCAACGCTCGTAAAGACTCCACTTTCTTCCTGGAGAGGGCGTCTACGGCAAACACCGTCTTCTCATGAAATTGGAGTTGGTAGTAAAGAGGTCCGTGAATAATGTACACGGAGTGAGCTCGCAGTCGATAGGGAATCATACGATACCCGTCGGCTTCTGATTCCATTTCCCATCCATAAAGACGGATAGAAGCTTCTCCGGTTTGAAGAATATGAACCCACTCGGGTGAAACGTAAAACAGTTTTAAAAAGGTTCCAGCATCGACGGCGATCACATTTTCCCATCGCAGATAAGCGTGTAAGCGAAAGGTTCCTGCCTCCATCATCGATTGGAAAGCAAAGTGCTTGAAAACTTCGATGGACGAAAAATAATGCAGGATTTTTCCATCGTAACAGGATAAATAGCACATGGTTTCTTGGACGATTTGTTCCATACGCTCCGGGTCCCGAAACCATTCTTCGAAACGGGAGAGAGGTTCCCATTGATGAGCTACTTCGAGATGACAGACGGGCGTGATTTCCACCAGGGTAGGTAGAACTGCAACGGCATCGGTCGACATTTTAGTTTTGCTCGGTTGAGAAGGAAGAACGAGAATGAACCCTGTAGGCAGAAAAACTCGGATCTATATAAATACTAGAGGAAAAAAGGCGGGGGGAAGGGAAGTTCTTCCTTCCTCCCAAAGAAAGAAAAGTGGGTGGAAAGAAAAAAAATCATTTCGCTCTCAGGAAAAAAAAAAGAATTTTTTTCTTGTCAACATGTTGTCTAGACATGTTTCTAAAAATAGATTTCCAACAAAGGTTCATTCTTTTCTTAGAAATCTATTTTTAGAAAAGAATTGACATATCCTTCAAAACAAATTTCTTTTTTTTTCCCTCCCTCCAGCAGCCAACTGGATGGGCAAGCGTTTCGGGTCAGATCAGTCCGTGCTGACATTATATTTTTTAAATACAATGGAATTAGTATAGGAATGTACTAGAAACTGACCCAAGGTTGAAAAGAAAATATCAAAATCAATACTCACTTCTTGACGATTTCTTTTTCCAAAAACCTGTCAAAGAATTCTTGATGGGTTATCCAATCTCTAGACCTGTCTGAAGGGAATCCAATCTAAGGTGAGCGCGCATTTACCTGACGCGAAACTCGGAATATCTGCATAAATAACAAAACGTCCATTCTTAAAAACTTATCGTCTAGTCCATTGAGAGTTGGTTGGGAAGAAAAAAATTCTCAGAGCTCTGAAAAAATTTCTGAGTTAAAAAAAAAAAAAAAAAAAAACTTTTTGTTAATTTTTATCATGTCTATAAGACATGATAAACATGTCTAAACATGTCCTATATCATGTCTATAAGACATGATAGACATGTCTAGAAGACATGATAAAAATTAACAAAAAGTTTTTTTTTTTTTTTTTTTATCACTCAGAAATTTTTTCCAAAGCTCTGAGAATTTTTTCCCAGCCGACTCGATGCTCCAAACAAGACAGATCCAAATTGTTTCTAGAAGGAACTCTGCCTTCTCTATTTAAACCACTCGTGTTTCCAACTTCAATTCAGTCTGTGCTGTGAATTCGACCTGGATACACACTTCTCCCTCCTGGAAAGAATTTCTGTGAAGGTATGCGAACATTTTTCTCAGCTCTTAGAAAATTTTACCAGCTGACTTGATCGACGAGAGACATTTCGAACATTCTGTTATCTGCGGAAGCCGTTTCATTTTCGTGCAGTCCATGCTGTGGACTCACCTGAATATCCATTGCTCCCTCCCCCTTCTGGAAAGGGTCGTAGCTTTTTTAGATCCTCGTCGCTCTTTTTACGTTTCGTTGGATATCTAGGACGAACTTTTTTACCTTATTCCTTTCAAACTCTAATATTGCGGTTGGAGAGCCGTCATGGAAAATCAGCCATGATCCTGACGAATCTAAACCGACTCCTTGAAAGCAGAGCTATGTCATGTTTTTTTGATGACAGATTTCCAAGCTCCGAGTGATGAGAAATTTAGAAATTTTGCAGTGTTAACGGAAAGGAGGAGACAGAAACCTGGAGAATGGAAATGAAGCTAAGAAAAAATGCTAAGAGCTCAGAAAAAAAAGGCTCTTTCCAGGAGGGAGGAGAAGCGCGTATCTAGGTTGAGTGCACAGCACACACGGATCTGAAGTTCGAAACGCGAGGGGTTTAAATAGAGAAGCGAGAGTTTCTTCTAGAAACAATTTTGGATGTCTTGTTGTTTGGATCATCGAGTCGAGTGGGAAAAAAATTCTCAGAGCTCTGGAAAAAATTTTCTGAGTGAAAAAAAAAAAAAAAACTTTTGGTTAATTTTTATCATGTCTTCTAGACATGATAAAAATTAACTGTCCCTCCTTTTTGTCAAGGAAGGTTGTCTCACCGTTTCTAAAAATAGATCATGACTCATTCTTGGAATAATTGCCTTGAGAAAGGGTGAGTGATGGTCTATTTTTAGAAAGAGTGAGACATCCTTCCCAGACAAAAAGAAGAGAGAGTGAATTTTTATCATGTCTGTATGATATTATAAAAATTAACCAAAAGTTTTTTTTTTTTTTCAATCTCATCTAGAGAATTTTTTCTAGCTGACTCGATCGACAAGACATGACATGACCATTGTTTTTTTTAATAATGGACTTTCACCTATCCCTTTCAACCCTCCGAATTTGGCTTTGGATCCGTGTCCTTGCTTCCACATTCAGAGCTCTTTTCTTCAACATTTCGATGCAGGGGAAGAATCAATTCTCTCACGACGTTTAGATATTCTTTCAGAATGCTAGAAAACTCATTCAAAGAAGAAGTATCTAAGGGTGGAGTTGCCGGTTGAGGAAAATTCACGAGTCTTGGAATCGGATTATGCGAATCCGTCTGTATGCCAAACTGTAAAGGAGAACCACCCGCTTTAGGAGAGCATATAATAGTAAGATCCATCTTTTTCCAATTTTTGATTTGTATACTTGTTTCTTCTTACTCGGAACATTTTCCTTTTTCTTCCTCCTCATCCAGGAACTGAATTCCAGGTGGAACGGAAGCATTTGTAATAAACTGTTGTTTCTTGGTTCCACACACCTGACATTTTCCCGTGACCATCGGCCGTCGATTTTTCGACATGCGATAGTGGACGTCGACCGTATCGGTCTTGGCTCGGCATTTCACACACCAAATGGAATAAGAAACAGGTTCCGCGTCAGAATGCTCCATTGCAGTAACACACTCTTTATTATTTTCTTCTCTTTCGATAGAGAGAGATCTTAACCAGAAGTGTAGATATAAAATTTAGGATACGTTTCGGATCCGTCTGCTCTTTTCGCATACCCCACTTCTTCACAGAGGTATTCCGTTTGCTGATCCGCTCTTCGAGGAAAAAACTCGATTCCCCAAGCATCGCGAGCATAACGAATTCGATCGCCGGCTGTTAAACAATATTCGACTCCATCCGCCTTTTTAGGATACATTTCATGCCCCGATTCGTCTTTGGCATAAGGGAATAAAACCGACGTATAAAGCGAATACTCGTCCCCATTTTGAAATTTCGGGTAGTATTCTCGTCCAAAAGACGTTCGGGCATACCGTCGAGGAGCTAAAATGTATTGGTTTCCGTTTAAATCTACCGCGTAATACTCATGACCGTTTTCGTCTCGAGCCAAGATAGGATTTCCTTCAGGATCCGTAACGTATAATTCGTAATGAGGATGTTGGGGGTCGGTCGGGTATCGTTCTTTCCCCGATGCGTCTACTCGATAAACAGACATGCTTAGTTCTCGTCGCCTGCTCCTTCCTTCCTCCCACTCGAGACCCGTTGAGATGAGGGTATGAGGTTGATATCTATAAAATGGGTTGACCCTTTCAAACTATTCTATTGTTTAAAGACGGGTGGGTTAGGAAAAAAAATATTAATAAAAGCAAATATCTGAACGGTTCAACACAATGGGTGAATGGAAAAAGGAATAGTTCTCTCTCTCCAGTCACAGGATGGTTTCTTCTTCTTGAACGGCTCACACTCAACTGAAGCGAAACTCGGACCTCAAAATGTTTAAATAGATCATAGAGTCCATTCCAGAAAGAATCCGGAGATGTCTTGTCCAGCCAAGTCGACTAGAAAAAAAAATTCTCAGAGCTCTGAAAAAAATTTCTGAGTTAAAAAAAAAAAAAAAAAAACTTTTGGTTAATTTTTATCATGTCTTATAGACATGATAAAAATTAACTGTCCCCTCTTTTTGTCTGGGAAGGATGTCTCACTCATTCGAAAAAAACAAACCATGACTCATTCTTGGAATTGTTGCTATTAGAAAGGGTGAGTGATGGTCTATTTTTAGAAAGAGTGAGACATCCTTCCCAGACAAAAAGGGGGTTCATTAATTTTTATCATGTCTAGAAGACATGATAAAAATTAACCAAAAGTTTTTTTTTTTTGTTTTTTTTGAGTAATAGAAATTTTTCTAGCCGACTCGATCGACAAGACGTCCCCATTTTTATTTAAGAATGGAATCTTGTTTATTTGTGTAAGCATTCCGAGTTTCGTTTTAGATGAGTCTATGTTGTTGAAGAGGAAACATGGGTACCCTCATTTTTTTTTCCTATCTGATTTCTAAGATGAATTCAGTGAGTTCACCTTGACCTTTTCAAATTTTGTTTGTTTACTTTTAGCCCAGAGGTCGACGGATAAATCATTCTGATTTTTTATATATTTTTTTGTGTCCCTCTCTCTCTAAGAAACCTATCTCGTTCCAAGTCTTTTCGAAGTGCTATTGGTTCGTTTCGAGACGAGGTCATTTCACACCCCCCCCTCCTCAAAAAGTATATGTATATAAATTAAAGGAAGTGATTTTCATACACACACTTCACCTTTTTTCAGTGGTGTCACGATGAGCCTTTCCAGTAGAGAACGTCTTAGGGAAAGAATGCGTGAACAGAAACGACGCTGGCGAAGCAATTCAGCTAATCGAGAGCGAGAACGAATACTTCAAAGAGAACGTTATGCTGTTCTTAAAAAGAACTCCCGACCGCAAAAGAAACATCTTCCTCCCAAGCAGTGGGAAAGCTATACGAATTTGCAGTATAAGGATATGTGGTCCGAAGAAGCCTATCAAAAATGTATTCGACAATGTAATAAAGAGCAATACAATTTCCTGATCTACGTTCTCGTCCGTTTGTACACCTATTACGCGTTACCTGAATCGAAACGTCCCCCTCCTCTGGATATTATTGTGCAAGGACCTGCCGGAACGGGTAAATCTTTCCTGATCCAAGCTTTATACCAAACTTGATTCGAACGCCTCTTTTTAGCGAAGCGTGCTCGGTTCTCAAAACTCGCACTCAGTGCTCAAGGAGCGGTCTACATTACGGGAGATACTTTGCATCATGCCCTGCGTCTTCAAATGAACGGGACTTTTGTTCGACCTCTGACCCAAGAGACTTTAGACTATTACAGACCCCTGTATGCTCCTTTACGGATGGTGATTTTGGATGACGTTTCCACGATCGGATCCAATTTATTTTCGCGCCTCGACCAGCAACTTCGACAATTGTGTCATGTGCCGGATAAGCCGTTTGGGAATGTGCATATGATTAAATTCGGAGATTTTGCCAGCAGCTCCAACCGATTCGCGACATGCCCATTTTTTATTCTGAAGGGTGGTGGACGCCTCAATCCACGCTCTACTATGAACCAGTCGAATGTATGCGATTCTCTCTGGATTACGAGGAGAGACTCGATCGTTTAACGAGAAATCACTTTTTAGAACCGGACGATGTGGACATTTTTTCAGTCCCGCGTTCGCAGTTTCGACGAAAATTCCTCGCGAAGCTATTATTCTCTGTTTTTCGAGCAAGGATGCAGAAAAAATATAATATGAAACGTCTCCAATCTCGAGGGACGTACTGTTCGTGTCTGGCTCGAGACGTGATTTATTCCGAGAGCGAAAAATTGCGGAAGAGGATGATGAAACGGAGTCGACATTTACATCGATCTCAGATGGCGAATCTCGAATCCGTCCTCCATTTACAAAGAGGAGCGCGATATCAATTGACTAAAACGCTCGACAGATCCAAAGGATGGATGAATGGAGCGATTGGAACACTACACCAAAATAGACCAGGACGAAGACGGAGTTGTGACGCGTGTCTGGCTGCAATTTTCCAATAGTCTAGCTCCTATCGATCGCGTCTCCATTCGTATTGACACCTGTTCGACGAAAAGACTCGCATTTTATCGCGAACAGTTTCCTTTGATGTTAGCCGAAGCGATTACGGCTCATAAAGCCCAAGGAGCCCACCTTTCCGTCGATCGCAATTTACATGCACGGACCTTTTAATCGATTTCAGCAATATGTCGCTTTTTCTCGAGTGACTCAACCCCAGGGATTGTATATTCTGGACCAGTTTCGTCCCCGCATGGAATTGGCGAGCAAGCAAAAATACGAGGAGGAACTGGAGCGATTGCAAAAACATGTCCCGGATTCCGTATGATATATCGGCTCGAAAAGAGAACCAAGATCCGTACGAGTTTCTCATGAACCTTCTTCAATGTGGGAATCGTCTTTCCTTCCATCTTTCCAATAGAAACATCTCCCAAGAAAAAGAAGTTGTCAAACTAGAAGAAAAACCTTCTTTCCATGTAAAACCTGTTATAAAATGTCATATCTTAAATCTTTTTTTAAAAATTCAATAAAAAGAAATATTCTCCATTAAAACCCCTCCATTCTTTCAAAGCTTCACAAAACGCTCAACAATGTCCACACAATGGGAAGAGAAAAAATCGATCTCAACGGTCCACACAACATGTTGACTCCTCAAAATATGTCTCTCCCAAGTGACAGGATGCTTCTTCTTCAACGGCTGATACTCATCTAAAGCCAAACTGGAATGCTTAAATAGATAAGCGAGAGTTTATTCTTAAAAAAAAATGGAGAATCGAGTCGGCTGGGAAAAAATTTTGAGAGAGCCGGAAAAAAAAAAAACTTTTGGTTAATTTTTATCATGTCTTCTAGACATGATAAAAATTAACTCTACCCTCCTTTTGTCTGGGAATGTTGTCCTCTCCGTTTCTAAAAATAGACCAGAACCCATTCTTGGAATTTTATTCTTTTTAGAAAGGATGAGTGATGGTCTATTTTTAGAAACGGTGAGACAACATTCCCCAGACAAAAGGGGAAGGTAGTTAATTTTTATCATGTCTAAAGACATGATAAAAATTAACAAAAAGTTTTTTTTTTTTTTTTTTTTTTCAAAGTTAGAAAATTTTTTTCCTGGCTCTCAAAATATTTTCTCAGCCGACTCGATTCTCCAATTGACGACACAGCGTCATTTTTTTAAGAATGGACTCTCGTTTATCTATTTAAACATTTCGAGTGTCACTTCAGATGAATGTTAGCCGTTTAGGAAGAAAAACGCAGATTCCCATTTTCTCATTTCCTTCAGAGAGAGAGAGACCTAGATTTTCGAGACTCGATGACTTTTCAAGCATTTTTGTTTAACCTATTCGACTTCATATTTGTCTGACGTTCAAGAGTATGATCTCTCGTGGATGGATCTCTTCCACCTCATTCTCTTTCCAGTCGATTTAGAAGGGGAAGGGGAGATTTTTTTTCCCTCATGGAGGATGTCTCCTGAATACCGTTCAAAGAGTCTATGGAGAAATTATATGGTCAGAGTCACGGATTTCCAGGGCAATCTGCTTCTCAGCTAAAAAAAAAGGATCTCTCTTTCCCAGTCTGTCTTCGATTGCCTCGTTAACTGTGAAACCCATCGCTTTTCCGATTTTATGGTTCTCCCAGTATAATCAGACAGTCGGTCACAAAAGTATTCGAACACCGGTACCCTATCAGAAAATGACAAGATGGCATTTTTTTTCTCTTTCTCTCTGTGTGTCGTGTTATTCCATCCTAGGTTTTCTTCCCCCCCCCCATCTTGGGAAAAAACTGGAAAAAATTGGTCACGATCTCTTTTTGAATGGGGAGATGCCATTTTGAGAAAAAGCTGACGACCCTATTTTGGAGAATGAACATGACCGCTCTACACACCCTTTCTCTCTCTCTCTTTGAATCGGGAAGCCATTTTGGGAAAAATGCAGACGACCCTATCTTTGAGAATGGAAATGAACGCCTCTCCCTCTCTCTTTGAAATGGGAAGCCATTTTGGGACCCTCTATTCTTGGGGAGGGAGAAAACTGAAGTCTGCATTTCGCTGTCTCTGAATACGAAAAGCCCTTTTGGGAAAAGCGGACCCTCTTCTTCTGATCTTGGAGAACTGGAAATGAACGCTCTACACGATCTCTCTTTGAATTCAGAAGGTATTTTGGGACCTTCTAATGTTGGAAAACTGAAATGAACGCTTACACCTCTCTCTCTCTCTCTCTCTCTTTCTCTGAAATGGGTAGCCATTTGAAAACTCCCTAACTTTGGGAAAAAAACAGAAATGAACGCTCTACACCATCTCTCTTTGAAAATGGGGGGTGTCATTTTGAGACCTCCCTCCCCTAAACTTGGAAAAAAAACTGAAATGAACGCTCTACACTTTCTCTCTTTGGACATGGGTAACCCCTTTGGGGACCCTCTCCTCTTGGTAGGAAAAAAAGAACTGAAGTGAAGGCTCTACACAATCTCTCTTGGAATGGGATCCATATTTCGGGAAACGTGGATCCCCTCATGCTGGAAAACTGAAGTGAACCACCAAGATTGGACTCTATATATATTTTTTTTAATTGACATCATGACCCTCCAATTTGTTATTAAATTTTTTTTCTTTTGGTTTTTATCCCATTTTCCGATGTGATTTCAGAAATGCAATTCCATAAACAGTTCAATTTCATTCGAGGTTAAATGATCTAAACAGTCTTTGACCCACCCATCCGTATGATTATTTTCTTCTCCTTCCTGTTGCACCAAATTTTGTAAGTCCATATAATCATTCCATACGGGAAGGGCTGGATCCTCACAAGGCTGTCTTGAAACACTTGGAGTCTCTTTGGGATGAGTGGAGGGATCTAGGATGTCTGGACCCGGCTGCGATTCTACCTCCATGATTTCTGGACCCGTTGGAACTTGTTTACCCGGCTGAAATTCTACCTCCATGATTTCCTGGACCCGTTGGAACTTGTGGACCCGGCTGTGATTCTGCCTCCATGATTTCTGGACCCGTTGGAACTTGTGGACCCGGCTGACATTCTACCTCTACGATGTCGGGACTCGTTTGAAGCTTGTGGACCCGTCTGACATTCTACCTCTACGATGTCGGGACAGGTTAGAGAAGAAGAAGAAGAAGAGGATACTGGAAGAGGTTCTGTCTGTGAGGAGTCCAAAAGAGGTTGCCTGTTTGAACAAGTCGGGGAAGAAGAAGAAGAAGAAGCTTCTGGATTCTGAAGCGGATCTTGCACGCCAGGTAGGTTCCGGTAAGTCGACCGTTTTTTAAGAGGTAATTTTTTTTCTTCCTCCTCATCTGCAATTGTGATGACTTCAATTTCATTCCGTTGCCGGGTCGATTTTGTTTCGGGAAATAACGGTTTGGTCCAGCTCCTCTTATCATCTAAGGAAGGGATGGGTAAAGGTGGCGGAGGGTTTTCTTCTTTTTCTTGAAACATCATCGGCAATTGGAAAGAAATCTCCTCTTTCAATTGTTTCCAAAGCGAGTACGAGCACCGATCGACGAGAAAGAGACTCTTCTGGGTTGTGACGATGAGATATTGCGTTTTCGGGGGAACGACATAGTTTTGAAAAGGTCTTAGAATATATTTCTTATATTTCATCCTGTCGCTGACTTTAAAACTTCTTTCCTTCAGATTGGGGGACGATGATTCGTAATAGGCGAGAGGAGCGGCTGTGGTCCTGAACAATATGAACTTCGTCCTCAGCCGTCGTTCTCACTCCAAACGTAAAATATCGTTTCGTGAGAAAAATATTCTTCCACCGAAAACTCGTGCGCGGATCCGTATATCGCCGGTCTGTTTGAATGGGCCGTCTCAAAGCTCGATCCATCCGATTCCAAGAGAAGGGAGATTTCTCTTTCGTTTGTTGCGATTCGAATAAATTTCTGTATATATTCTGAACAAGCAGGTTGGAGGATTCGACATCTTGGTTGAAAGAAACGATCGCTTGATGAGGTGGTAAATGCGGAATAAATGTCGCACAATGACACGCCAAAAAATTTTCAAGTTGGAGATTTGCTTTAGCGTCTTCAAATCCTCCCCGTTCGAAATCCGTTGAGTTGGAAAAACGTCTAATAGCGACATGGCTCCCAATGGAAAAGAAATGATCTCGCCCAGTACTCTCGCCTTTTTATATATCTATATAGACACACACAGACACACATAGAGGCTCTATGACGGCCGTTTTATTTGTTTTTTTTTGTTTCTCTCTCTCTTCTTTCCAAGAAATCTTATCTCCATGACCTCTTTTTCTTTTCTTAAAAAGATGAATGTGTGTGGGAATGAGGAAGTGAAAGTAATAATTTAATAAACAAAAAATTATCCAACCATGAACTTCTTTTTTTTTTCAAAGTCACCCTTTCCAATCCAAGGACGTCCAGAGATAGAGGAAGCAGGGAGAGAGGAGGAGGGAAGGGAAGGTCACACTCTCTTTCTCTCTATAAATAAAAGGGGAGAGCCCCAAAGTCGTATTTTTGTCCAAGTGGATCATGAGGAGGCATCTCCAGCTCACTACGTGTATTCCTTTCAAATATAAATATGTTGATCTTTCCTTTTATATCATCCAAGGAGTCGTTTACTTGAAAACCTCCGATTTTTCAAAATGTGCGGGTTATCATACCGTGGGGAGTTAACAAAAGATGCGGGACGAATTTTTGTCCGACGAAAACGTGTTGATGGCTCGTGACATTCCACCTTTGGATGCACAAATTTTGTTAATGAAACGAGCCAAATATTTTTACACGTCCCACTTTCTAACCGTCTCGCAAATGAATAGGATTATGGATCGTCTTGAGAAGACAAAAGGGATTCTCGTTCATTTTAGTGAATGGTTGCACAAATGTCTGCACGAACCTCTCTCGATCGAGAAGACTGGGAAGAATACTTATTATATTCTTCTCGAGGACTCTCCTCCTTCGTCTCATCTTAAGGAGGCCACGACTTTTGAAAAAATCCTCGAGCAAGAAAAAATAGAATGGTGGAACAACTACCCCATCCCTCTCCCTGAGCATCAAGAGGAGCCTGTTCAGAAGAAAAAGAAAAAACCTTTCCAAAAGCCTATCCTCATCCTCCTCGATAATGATGGGGATGAGGAGAAGCCTGTTCAGATTCCTCTCCGTTTGTCAATACCCGTCGCGGATGAAAAACCTCTCCCTTTTTCAAGACCCCTTGAGGAAGAGAGACCCCTCGAGAAGGAGAAATCTCTCCCATTGTCAAACCTCCTCGAAGATGAAAACCTCTCCCTTTCTCAAGACCCCTCGAGATGGAGGGACCTCTTCCTTTATCAAACCCTCTCGAAGATGAAAAACCTCTCCATTTATCAAGACCCCTCGAAAATGAGGGACCTCTCGATTTGTCAAAACCCCTCGAGGATAAGGGAACCAAAACTTCTCTCTCTTTCGAAGAGGAGGGACCTCTCAATTTGTCAAGACCTCGCGAGAATAAGGGAACCGAAAATCCTCTCCCATTCTCAAGACTTCTCGAGGAGGAGGAGGACGAGAGACCGCTTCATGTCTCAAGACAGGACCCCCTCTATCTCTTGAGGATCCGAGGGAAACAATTCCTATTGAAAAACCATCTATCGACGATCCCCAGAAAAGGTCTTCGGAGGAGATTAGACTTCCATGTAGAAAACGAATCTGCCACAATCATCATAATAATAATAATAATAATAATAATAATATACCCCCTTCTCAACAACAGAATCCTACAACATTTGCAGATAAATGCATTCAAACCAATCCCTTTATACGTAGTAACCCTTTTGATTGGAGAACCCGTGCATTAGCCTCGAAAAAAAAAATGAGATTCTAGACTGATTCTATGACCAGAATGTTAAGCCAATAGATAGGTCTAGCTCAGAATTTTTCTTTTTAAAAGAAAATAAATAAATAATCCAAAGACTATTCGTAAATATAAATGGTAAAGTCTCGAGTCGGCTGGAAAAAAATTTTCAGAGCTGAGAAAAATTCTAAAACTCAAAAAAAAAAAAAACTTTTTGTTAATTTTTATCATGTCTTAGACATGATAAAAATTAACGACCCCCTTCCCTTTTCGTCTGGGAATGTTGTCTCACTCTTTTGAAAAACAAATCGTGATTCATTCATGGAATGATTGCCATTAGAGAAAGGATGAGTCATGGTCTATTTTTAGAAAGGGTGAAACATCCTTCCCAGACAAAAAGGGAGGGTCATTAATTTTTATCATGTCTAAGACATGATAAAAATTAACCAAAAGTTTATTTTTTATTTTTTTTTCTCTCATTAGAGAATTTTATCTCAGGTCTGAGAAATTTTTTTTCTCCCAGCCGATTCGAGACTTTATCATTTGTTTTTAAGAATGATTTCTCCCTGATCTATTATTTCAAAATTCCAAGTTTCGCTTCAGAACCATCTGTGCTGTTGAAGAAGTAACGTGATATATGTATTTTTTTTAATGAGTTCTGTCAAGATTGAATTGTACAGGATCGACCTTGCGAATTTCTTCTCTGTGTCTTTAAATAATAATGATACCGAACCGCTTTTTGTAGAGCGCAATGGAAAAAACCTTTTGTATGGTTAGGACAATTCATGTGTTCGATCCCATTGTATTTGAGAATCTCTTGCGTCGATCCCGAAATGCAATAAATGGATCTTTGCAACCATTTCTCTAAAAACCGCCGTTTCATTTCTCCTCGCACCCAAATCATGGAAAAGGGTTCCGTCAACATCGTTAACACCCATGGAAAATAACTGTACGGAATTTCTCCTTCGTACCACGACAAGCCGTGATAATAATCACTCGCCCACACAGCGGTTCGTTTTTCTTTCTCGGTGAGCATTTGCCATGGAAACGCGGGTTTAAAAACAAATACCCCTCGAGAAGTACCGTCCAATGTGACGTAAGCCAATTCTTTCACAATAAAGGCTCCTTGAGAATCGTAGAAACCTTCAAAGTCGAACACGAGTTCCATGTTTTTTATTTCTTTTTCTTTCCAAGGTGACCTTTATTATCATGATGATGGATGTGTATTGAGATACGCACGATATTATTCAAAAAACAAATATATATACGAATGTGACCTTTCCCAGAATTCATACGACCTGTCACGTGTAACCTTCTCTCTCTCTATATATATAAAAGAGGAGACGGCGAGAGAACGCTATCCATTTTTTCCTTCAGGACACACAGCGAGAGAGAGAGAGAGAGAATTTTGTTTTCTTTTTTTCCTCAATTGAAGAAGATGGACATTTTGAGTGCCAAACCTCTCAAAGATTCCTACATTGTTCTGGACATGGAATACTTTCACTGTTATGATCCAAAGACGGGAGATATATGTTTCATCTTGAAAGAACTGGGCTACATCACTTGCGATTTAACCTTATGCGGATCCCTGATTTTTCTCCCTCCTGTCCATTACGATGACTTATCGTCCCGCAATCAAGCTGTGGTCAACCAGACTACAAATAACCGACACGGCCTGCAATGGACCGAGGGTCGTCTTTCCTACGAGCATCTTCCTACAATCCTGAAAATACTGACCGAAAATGTGGAGGTGATCTACGTCAATGGATACGATAAAGCCGAATTTTTCAGCAAGCTCTGCCAGCGATCCGTTTACGAGTTTTATATCCCAGGGAAAACCGAGTGGCGGAACAAGTCGAAATGCACGCGACACCAATATTTCCAAAAGATGATTCATTGTGCCGAGAACAAGGTGAGAAATTTTCGATACCATTTGATGGAGGGTAGTTACGTTTTCCGGAAATTACATTGTTACCCCTCCGAGAGCAAAGCTGTCGAAGACGAAGAGGAGGCGGAAGAATCTCCCCAGGAGAACTCGTGCGACGATGAGGAGGAGGAGGATGAACTTTCTAATAATAATAATAATAATAATAATAATAATAATAAATGTCTAAGTTGGGATGCTTTAGAGACCCAAGAATATTGGTCTCAACCCTTATCTCACCTAGACCTGAAAGAGGATCCTCAAGTGTGCTCTTTGTGGTCCTCTTCTAATATTTGGTCTTGGAGAGAACCCTTGAATGTTCATGAATGAAATGGTATGTAAATCCCTAGAGAAAAAAATAGAAAAGAAAGTTCTTTTTTTTTATTATGTTGATTTCTTTCCAATCCCATTTCTTTTCCATAACTCCACCCCAATCTACGAGAAGAAGAAGAATTTTCCAAGTTACACAAGACGAATCTTCCAAGTTACACAAGACGTAGAAAGATTTCATAAGGATTTATAAATTACACGCTGCCACATGATATATGTATAGAGAGGAAAAGACCCTCTGTTCTCTAGCCAATACGTCAAGACTTCCCTAAACTAAGAGAGATCATGAGTACCGAGGAAACCTTAGCAGAGCAAGTGGAAAGACTTTCAAAGAGATTAGAAGAGTTAAAACGGGATAGATTTACAGTTCCGCCGACTAAAGAGGAAATTATCATCGATTTCAACAAACCGCTGTACTTTCATCCCCTACCCCAAAGAATGAGACGAATGGACTCGCCGTTGAACAGTTCCAATGAGAAACAAAATGTCACTTATTTGAAAAGTCAATTTCAACACATGAATATTTCATAGTTATTTTTTTGTTTTTTTCCCCTAAAGCGTAGGGAGATCGGATCAGTAGTTTTTCCCTTTTCATCGTCGAAAAAGATTGGGAGGAAAAATCTTTCTCAGCTCTCTCAGAAAAATTTTTCAGCCTTTAAAAAAAAAAAAAAAAAACTTTTTGTTAATTTTTATCACGTCTTAGACATGATAAAAATTAACTCTACCCCTCCCTTTTGTCTGGGAATGTTGTCTCACACTTTCTAAAAATAGACCATCACTCCCCCTTTCCTAAAGAATAGAATTCCAAGAATGGGATCTGGTCTATTTTTAGAAACGGTGAGACCCTATTCCCAGACAAAAGGCGGGTAGAGTTAATTTTTATCATGTCTAAAGTTCAAGGTCCATCCATCTTCTTATGTGAAACGGTGACCCTGACGAGATAGAGATAAACAAGTCCTGTGAGTTGTTTTGTAATCTTGACGCGATCCAAGAAAGACTTTTTATTTTTTTTTCAAATAGGCGGGGGGTGGGGAGAGAAAATATTCTCACAACCCTCAGATATCTTTTCATAAATATATTTTTTATCAAAGTGTTTCTTTCATTCCGATCCTTTTAAGAGGTTGGAATGACCCTGACATTTAGATGGGGTCGCGATCCCGACAGATGTCGCGCGAGTATAAAAATGTGTGTCCTCCACGAGATTTCTTCAGAGAACAGAAGAAGACGTGAACTGAGCTGGTAAGTCCCTTTGGTCCTATGAATATGGTTATCTATAAACTCGATTTGATTCTTTGTTTCTTTTTTAATAATCATAATAATCATAACTTCATTTAAAAAGAACTCTCTTCTTAACACTTTGAAAAGAAAAATGTCTCTTTCAAGACGACGACTCTAAAACGTTTTATTGTTTTTTGTTCCCCCTTTCTAGATCTTCCCTGTTATACATATATACCTTTTCGATTCTTTTTTTTTTTGCTCCTGTTTGTGGAAGACATCACCGTATTCATCGCCATGGCGTGTTCAGAAAACTTTATCGTGCTCGATGTAGAGGGTTTCCAGTCCTACAACCACAAGAAGGGTGAATTTACCTACGTTTTAAAAGAATTGGGCTATGCGACAAAAGATATTTTGACCGTGGGATCGTTGACGTTTGCTCCTCCTCACCCCTTCCACCAACTGAATGAAAAAAACCAAAAGACGAATGCCTGGCTGACGAGAAACCGGCACGGACTTCGTTGGAACGAGGGTCATATTCCCTACAACCATTTAGGACGCATTCTCCAATCGCTCACTCACAGCTTCTCCACGATTTATGTGGTGGGATGCCAGAAAGCTAAATTCTTTGCTAAAGCCTTGGATTATCAAAAACCCGTGACGGAAATTTATGTGCCAGATGGAATCATTTGGAAGTATCGGGAAAATGTGCCCGACATCATCAAAGGAGGAAATATTTCCATTGTGCCGAAAACAAAGTGCGCAACTATCAATGGCATATTATGGAAGGAGATTTTCATATCAATCACGTCTATCCAGACGGAACGGAGAAAGAGGAGAGGATTCAGGAGGAAGCAGACAATCCTCCGCAAGCTTTTGATAAGGCCTACGATCAGTTAGAGAAGGATCCGTCCCCAAAAGCGTACCATAACCTCATCCAGAAATGGGATAATCTGTCCTGTTTCCAAGTGATGGAACATCCGGATGAGCATACGCCTTTAAACTTGATGGGCTCTTCTACTTCTTCTTCTTTGTCGTCACCTTCCTCCAATAACTCGAGGAAGACGGAGGGTTGGGGAGACATACCTGAAAATATTCCCCATTACGATCCAGCAGCCTGTTGGGACGAACCTTCCAAAGAATCTCATGAGACCCCAAAAATATCTTCAGATGATCCAAAGACAAAATCCACTGAGTGTTGGGACGATGAACGGACGACTCATGCTCCAAAATCCACTAAGACTATGTCCACTGAATGTTGGGACAATGAACGGACGACTCATGCTCCAAAATCGACTGAGACTATGTCCACTGAGTGTTGGGACGATGAAACCGAAAAGACGACAGAGAATTGGGATGACCGTTCTCAAAAGTATTTGAATTGATATATACATAAACTCAGGAGAAAAAAAATAAAGAAAAGATTTTTAGAAATAAGTAGGGAAAGGTTCTCCGCTTTCCCTATATTTATGGAAATGGACTGAGAAGAGAGAGAGAGAGAGAGACGAATCAGGAGACCAAAAAAAATGGGTCTTGGAAGGAATGAGTGCAAATGCATTCGATTCCTTCCGAGACCTATTTTTTTGGGTCCCTCTCTCATCCAATCTTGGAAAAGAACTTTGTCCTATTTTTCTAGGTCCATTCAAAAAGAAATGAATCTATCCATAAATTTTCTTAAAAGAAAGAAAAAAAACAAAAAGATCCATTACCTCTTGACGGTCCAAAGTCGAGAATCTTGGAAAAAGTCATCCACTCTCCATCCAGTCAAGCTTCTCTGTAGAAAATCTAGTAGGTGCATCTGCATTCTTGAACACCCGGCAGTTATTATTGGACGCGAAACGTCGAATGCTGAAATAACAGTGAGCCCATTCTTAAAGAAACGGGGACGTTTTATTCATCCAGTCGAGTGCGGAAAAATTTCTGAGAGCCGGAGAAAAATTTCTCTGGCTGAAAAAAAAAAAAAAAAAAAAAAAAAATACCCCCCTTTTAGTCTGAAAATTGATGTCTTCAATTTTTCAAAAATTGAAGACATCAATTTTCAAATTTTCAGACTAAAAAGGGGGGTAATTTATTTTTCAGAAACTTTTCCCAGCCGACTCGATGTGAATAAAACTTTACTGTTTGTTAAGAATGTTATTTAATGGATCGATTTCAACCTATCGAGTGTCGCTTGAGTTCCGGCCGTGCTGTGGGCCCACCTGGATACAAGTTTTCCTCTTTTGGAATAGAATTTCCGTCAAGGTAGGCTACTTTTCCTCTTTTTGCATTTTTCATGTCATTTCATTTGTATTACAATATACTGAAAACGGGCGTTCGAACTGATTTCTAGGCTATTTCTATACAAATGGAGCTCGATCCAAGAAAGAAATGATGTCTTTTTTTTATTTTGTTGACTGCCAATTTGTATTGGAATATACTGAAAACGGGTGTTTGAGTCGGTTTTCAGTATATTTCAATACAAATAGAGCTCGATCCAAGAAAGAAATGATGTCTTTTTTTTATTTTGTGGACTGCCAATTTGTATTGGAATATATTGAAAACGGGTGTTTGAGTCGGTTTTCAGTATATTTCAATACAAATAGAGCTCGATCCAAGAAAGAAATGATGTCTTTTTTTTATTTTGTGGACTGCCAATTTGTATTGGAATATACTGAAAACGGGTGTTTGAGTCGGTTTTCAGTATATTTCAATACAAATAGAGCTCGATCCAAGAAAGAAATGTCTTCTTTTTTATTTTGTGGACTGCCAATTTGTATTGGAATATACTGAAAACGGGTGTTTGAGTCGGTTTTCAGTATATTCCAATACAAATAGAGCTCGATCCAAGAAAGAAATGATGTCTTTTTTATTTTATGGACTGCCAATTTGTATTGGAATATACTGAAAACGGGTGTTTGAGTCGGTTTTCAGTATATTTCAATACAAATAGAGCTCGATCCAAGAAAGAAATGATGTCTTTTTTTTATTTTATGGACTGCCAATTTGTATTGGAATATACTGAAAACGGGCGTTCACGTCGGTTTTCAGTATATTTCAATACAAATAGAGCTCGATCCAAGAAAAAAAATGATGTCTTTTTTTTATTTTGTGGACTGCCAATTTTGTATTGGAATATACTGAAAACGGGTGTTTGAGTCGGTTTTCAGTATATTTCAATACAAGTGGAGCTCGATCCAAGAAAAAAATGATGTCTTTTTTTTATTTTGTGGACTGCCAATTTTGTATTGGAATATACTGAAAACGGGCGTTCACGTCGGTTTTCAGTATATTTCAATACAAGTGGAGCTCCATCCAAGAAAAAAATGATGTCTTTTTTTTATTTTGTGGACAGCCAATTTTGTATTGGAATATACTGAAAACGGGCGTTCACGTTGGTTTTCAGTATATTTCAATACAAATGGAGCTCCATCCAAGAAAAAAAATGATGTCTTTTTTTATGTTGTGGACAGCCAATTTTGTATTGGAGTACACTGAAAACGGGCGTTCGTTGGAATATACTGAAAACGGGCGTTCACGTCGGTTTTCAGTATATTTCAATACAAATGGAGCTCGATCCAAGAAAGAAATGATGTCTTTTTTTTATTTTGTGGACTGCCCTATTTGTATTGGAATATACTGAAAACGGGTGTTCACGTCGGTTTTCAGTATATTCCAATACAAGTGGAGCTCGGTCCAAGAAAAAAATTATGTCTTTTTTTTATTTTGTGGACTGCCAATTTTGTATTGGAATATACTGAAAACGGGCGTTCACATCGGTTTTCAGTATATTACAATACAAATGGAGCTCGATCCAAGAAAAAAATGATGTCTTTTTTTTTTATGTTGTGGACAGCCAATTTTGTATTGGAGTATACTGAAAACGGGCGTTCACGTTGGTTTTCAGTATATTTCAATACAAATGGAGCTCCATCGAAGAAAAAAATGATGTCTTTTTTTTATGTTGTGCACAGCCAATTTTGTATTGGAGTATACTGAAAACGGGCGTTCACGTTGGTTTTCAGTATATTCTAATACAAATGGAGCTCCATCCAAGAAAAAAATGATGTCTTTTTTTTATGTTGTGGACTGCCGTATTTTGTATTGGAATATACTGAAAACGGGCGTTCGAGTCGGTTTTCAGAATATTCCAATACAAATGGAGCTCTATCCAAGAAAAAAATGATGTCTTTTTTTATGTTGTGGACAATTAATTTTGTATTGGAATATACTGAAAACGGGCGTTCGAGACCTTTTTCCGACTATTTCTACACACATTAAACTATATTAAAATGACGTTATGGTTGAGTAAAAACAGAGTCGTCCCCGGACAGAGTCGTCTCCGGACAAAGTCGTCCCCTCTTTTCTTTGAATTCTATTCTTTAAAAGGATGAGTCATGGTCTATTTTTAGAAAGTGGGAGACAACATTCCCAGACAAAAGGGGGGTGAGTTAATTTTTATCATGTAAACAAAAACAAAACTTTTTAACAAAAAGTTTTTTTTTTTTTTTTTTTTTTTTTTTACATCTCAGAATTTTTTTCTGAGCTCTGAGAAATTTTTCCTAGCCGATCCCATTTCGTTTTTCGACTTTCACTTTCAACTCTTCGCTTTTCCTATCCACTGTCGTTGGAATTGTGTTCACTGGAGGCTATTTCTTTTTTTGCAATCTCGCTTTTAGTTTTCTCTGAGATTCTTTAGAAATGGCTATACAAATTTCACCATCTATATCGAAATGATGTCCAAACAAAGTCGTCCCCGGACCATCTTGATGACCGAATATGTATAGAAATAGTCTGAAAATGGGCTTGAGGGCCGGTTTCTGGACGATTCCTCTACAAATTCGGCCGCATCCAGAAAAACAAAAATACATAGTTTCTTTTTGGGTGGACAGGAGATGATAAATTTCTTTTCTCTCTCTCCCAATATTGGAGGAGAGAGTGGCCCAAAAAAATGGGTCTCGGAAGGAATCGAATGCATTTTGAAATGCACTCATTCCTTCCAAGACCCATTTTTTTGGTCTCCTGATTCAACTCTCCAGTCTATGGAATAGGGAAAGCGGAGAACGTTTCCCCTTCCTTAAGCGACTGAAGACCATATCGCATCATCATCATCATCACCACCATGATCCTCTTTCTGATACTTTTCAACGAAGGCTTGATGTCTCTGGATGACTTTGGGGAGATGATGGATCCCGAATTGAGTGATGAAAAAGAGAGGACTCTTTTTCCTTTCTTGTTCGTCTTGCACAGTCTCTCGGAGGGTAATATACGTTTCCCCGTCCTCCTCAATTTTCGTCAGAGGTCTCATGAATATTTTACACATCCAAGGAAAGAGCGACTTGTTATGCAGGGATTTCGAAGCGACGAAGGCCGCTTAATTCGAAGTGAGGACAATCTGGTTCGGTTGACCCCATTCTTTGGAGTAGTTGTCCAAATCGCCTATTCGAAGAAAATGGTGTCGATTAGGAAAAAAGACTTGGAGAACACTCGTCGTATGCGAGACGTTCGTAGGCAAGAGAGTCAAGATATCTTTGGCATTCCAGTACAGGAATCCTAGATCCACATACGCGTGCACGTAATAGTCATCGTTATATTCCAGTTTGAGCAGCATGGCTTTTGTATTTTTTTTTCCGTTCTCAAGGCGAAACACTCGTCTGATATGAACAAGAGCTCGCTGGCGATCCGTTTATATAGACTCCTCAGAGAGAGAGAGGGGAGGAGGAACAAGGTTGATGAATTCTAAAATAAAAAAAATGATAACGAAATGAGATCGGCTGGCAAAATATTTTCAGAGCTCAGAGAAAATTCTGAGATGTAAAAAAAAAAAAAAAAAAAAAACTTTTTGTTAATTTTTATCATGTCTTCTAGACATGATAAAAATTAACTCACCCCCCTTTTGTCTGGGTATGTTGTCTCACCGTTTCTAAAAACAGACCAGAACCCAGTCTTTTCTTTGAATTCTATTCTTTAAAAGGATGAGTAATGGTCTATTTTTAGAAAGTGGGAGACAACATTCCCAGACAAAAGGGGGGGTGAGTTAATTTTTATCATGTCTAGAAGACATGATAAAAATTAACAAAAAGTTTTTTTTTTTTTTTTTTTTTTTTTTTTACATGTCAGAATTTTTTTCTGAGCTCTGAGAAATTTTTCCTAGCCGATCCCATTTCGTTTTTCGACTTTCACTTTCAACTCTTCACTTTTCTATAAAAGCATTCCACGTTTCTGTTCAGAACAGTGTCTCTCTCTACCCAAATCTGAAACCCTAGTCACGAGAGAATATGAGACTAGAAAAATAGTTTAGCTTATTGATCTAAAAAATGTCCCATGCTAGAACTCAGAATTATAATCAGAGCGGGGCTTTCCAATATCCACTTCCAAGATTTTAGATTTGCCATGGGTGACATGTTCCCAAATTCATAAATTCTTCAATTATAGTCCCCTTCTTTGACAAATGGCTAAGAAATTCTTAAAGAATATCATGATAAAAATTTAGCTATCTATATATAACATTATGTTTTCTTTTCAAAAAAAAAAATCCAGTCTTGATCGAAATGGACTTTACGCACAATTTGTGTCCCCCCCTTTCCAAGATTGGCTTGAAGAAGTGATCAAAAAAAATGGGTCTGGAAGGAAAAGTGTGCATTTCAAGAAAAGAAAAGAGGACCCTCTTTTTCTCGCAATGCACCCGTTTCCTTCCAGACCCATTTCTTTTGCCTCCTCAGAACTCTCTTTCTTTTCTCCTCCCTCTCTCTTAAGAGGGATTGAAAGAAAGAGGCTAGATGGAAAAGTTTCTTTTTTTTTTCTTTCGAGAAGATAAAAAAATTTGGAGAGGAGCAAATTTTTTTTTGGGTGGTGGTGGCTGTTTTTTTTAGAAGGTGATGACTTTAGTGACATTTAAAGAGACCACCAGAGGATCCGTTTGAGTCTCGACGACCTTTTCTTGACGGGGGTCTGTCTGGCAATAAGCGCTGGCATATTGTTTAGGGTAAGTAGAAGAATCCGTCATGCCTGGATGAGGCGGTATGTAGCGCACTCCCAGATTAAAGAGGGTGATGAAGGGAAATTTCTCCCCCGGATAGAGCAGTCGGTAAACGGGTTGATTGGGTACAACTCGAACCAGCGGCTGAGTTAAAATGCTATACACCCAGGCCAGAAGCTGATTATTTTTAGGATTATTTTCGGCCAGATGTAACATTTCTTCGCTGGAGAGGACATATCCCTCTTGAGAACTGCCGAGACTCTCAAGATCTTTTATTTTCCTGAAGACGTGGTGTTCGTCGAAAAACACGGAGAGAATGTCCCAGGTTCTTTTACTGGAAGTATGAATCAGAGGCAAAATGTCCGTAGCGTTCCAAAACAATCTTCCGTCATCCACATAACAGCGAATGCTCACAAACTCATTATATAAGACGCGGATCATCATCTTGAGTAGAAATATGGATACGCACAGCAGTCTCTCTCTCTGGGAAATAGAGTCTGTCTTCCACTCGCCTCTCTATATATACGAGAAGACCACGTGATGGGCGACGTGACGGTTGACTTATAGAAAAAAAAATCAACTTTGTCTATCTCTCTCTCTATGACCTTCTATTTTTTTTCCTAAAGGACACCCCGTCACCTTTTCAAAGGTCATGCCATTGAGAGGAACGAAAGAAAAAAAACAACCATCCTTTGTATACTACCTATGACCTTCTCCTAGAGACCCCTGTCATTTTCTTCTCGAGAGCTACGTGATGAAAGCTTTCTTTTTTATTCTAGAGTTTATCAACTTTGTAGACACATGACCCCGTCACCTTCTCAAAGGTTATGTCGTATGGAATGGGACTCTTTTGGTTTTTTCTTTTGAGGAAATAAAAAATAAAACAACTTTATAATCATCTCTCTATGACCTTCACAAACACTCATGTTTTATCATTTTTTTTTATTTTAGAATTCATCAACCTTGTTCCTCCTCCTCTCTCTCTCTCTCTCTCTCTGAGGAGTCTATATAAACGGATCGCCAGCGAGCTCTTGTTCATATCAGACGAGTGTTTCGCCTTGAGAACGGAAAAAAAATACAAAAGCCATGCTGTTCAAACTGGAATATAACGATGACTATTACGTGCACGCGTATGTGGATCTAGGATTCCTGTACTGGAATGCCAAAGATATCTTGACTCTCTTGCCTACGAACGTCTCGCATACGACGAGTGTTCTCCAAGTCTTTTTTCCTAATCGACACCATTTTCTTCGACTAGGCGATTTGGACAACTACTCCAAAGAATGGGGTCAACCGAAACAGATTGTCCTCACTTCGAATGAAGCGGCCTTCGTCGCTTCGAAATCCCTGCATAACAAGTCGCTCTTCCCTTGGATGTGTAAAATATTCATGAGACCTCTGACGAAAATTGAGGAGGACGGGGAAACGTATATCACCCTCCGAGAGACTGTGCAAGACGAACAAGAAAGGAAAAAGAGTCCTCTCTTTTTCATCACTCAATTCGGGATCCATCATCTCCCCAAAGTCATCCAGAGACATCAAGCCTTCGTTGAAATGTATCAGAAAGAGGATGATGGTGGTGATGATGATGATGATGATGATGATGCGATATGGTCTCCAGTCGCTTAAGGAAGGGGAAACGTTCTCCGCTTTCCCTATTCCATAGACTGGAGAGTTGAATCAGGAGACCAAAAAAATGGGTCTTGGAAGGAATGAGTGCATTTCAAAATGCATTCGATTCCTTCCGAGACCCATTTTTTGGGCCACTCTCTCCTCCAATATTGGGAGAGAGAGAAAAGAAATTTATCATCTCCTGTCCACCCAAAAAGAAACTATGTATTTTTGTTTTTCTGGATGCGGCCGAATTTGTAGAGGAATCGTCCAGAAACCGGCCCTCAAGCCCATTTTCAGACTATTTCTATACATATTCGGTCATCAAGATGGTCCGGGGACGACTTTGTTTGGACATCATTTCGATATAGATGGTGAAATTTGTATAGCCATTTCTAAAGAATCTTGAGAAAACTAAAAGCGAGATTGAAAAAAAAGAAATAGCCTCCAGTGAACACAATTCCAACGACAGTGGATAGGAAAAGCGAAGAGTTGAAAGTGAAAGTCGAAAAACGAAATGGGATCGGCTAGGAAAAATTTCTCAGAGCTCAGAAAAAAATTCTGAGATGTAAAAAAAAAAAAAAAAAAAAAAAAAAAAAAAAAACTTTTTCTTAAAAAGTTTTGTTTTTGTTTACATGATAAAAATTAACTCACCCCCCTTTTGTCTGGGAATGTTGTCTCCCACTTTCTAAAAATAGACCATGACCATCCTTTTAAAGAATAGAATTCAAAGAAAAGAGGGGACGACTTTGTCCGGAGACGACTCTGTCCGGGGACGACTCTGTTTGGACTCAACCATAACGTCATTTTAATATAGTGGAATGTGTGTAGAAATAGTCGGAAAAAGGACTCGAACGCCCGTTTTCAGTATATTCCAATACAAAATTGATTGTCCACAACATAAAAAAAGACATCATTTTTTTCTTGGATAGAGCTCCATTTGTATTGGAATATACTGAAAACCGACTCGAACGCCCGTTTTCAGTATATTCCAATACAAAATAGGGCAGTCCACAACATAAAAAAAAGACATCATTTTTTTCTTGGATGGAGCTCCATTTGTATTGAAATATACTGAAAACCAACGTGAACGCCCGTTTTCAGTATACTCCAATACAAAATTGGCTGTCCACAACATAAAAAAAGACATCATTTTTTTCTTGGATCGAGCTCCATTTGTATTGTAATATACTGAAAACCGATGTGAACGCCCGTTTTCAGTATATTCCAATACAAAATTGGCAGTCCACAAAGTAAAAAAAGATATCATTTTTTTCTTGGATCGAGCTCCACTTGTATTGGAATATACTGAAAACCGACGTGAACGCCCGTTTTCAGTATACTCCAATACAAATTTGGCAGTCCACAAAATAAAAAAAAGACATCATTTTTTTCTTGGATCGAGCTCCACTTGTATTGGAATATACTGAAAACCGACGTGAACGCCCGTTTTCAGTATATTCCAACGAACGCCCGTTTTCAGTATACTCCAATACAAAATTGGCTGTCCACAACATAAAAAAAGACATCATTTTTTTTCTTGGATGGAGCTCCATTTGTATTGAAATATACTGAAAACCAACGTGAACGCCCGTTTTCAGTATATTCCAATACAAAATTGGCTGTCCACAAAATAAAAAAAAGACATCATTTTTTTCTTGGATGGAGCTCCACTTGTATTGAAATATACTGAAAACCGACGTGAACGCCCGTTTTCAGTATATTCCAATACAAAATTGGCAGTCCACAAAATAAAAAAAAGACATCATTTTTTTCTTGGATCGAGCTCCACTTGTATTGAAATATACTGAAAACCGACTCAAACACCCGTTTTCAGTATATTCCAATACAAAATTGGCAGTCCACAAAATAAAAAAAAAAGACATCATTTTTTTTCTTGGATCGAGCTCTATTTGTATTGAAATATACTGAAAACCGACGTGAACGCCCGTTTTCAGTATATTCCAATACAAAATTGGCAGTCCACAAAATAAAAAAAAGACATCATTTCTTTCTTGGATCGAGCTCTATTTGTATTGAAATATACTGAAAACCGACGTGAACGCCCGTTTTCAGTATATTCCAATACAAATTGGCAGTCCATAAAATAAAAAAAAGACATCATTACTTTCTTGGATCGAGCTCTATTTGTATTGAAATATACTGAAAACCGACTCAAACACCCGTTTTCAGTATATTCCAATACAAATTGGCAGTCCATAAAATAAAAAAAAAGACATCATTTCTTTCTTGGATCGAGCTCTATTTGTATTGGAATATACTGAAAACCGACTCAAACACCCGTTTTCAGTATATTCCAATACAAATTGGCAGTCCACAAAATGAAAAAAAAGACATCATTTCTTTCTTGGATCGAGCTCTATTTGTATTGAAATATACTGAAAACCGACTCAAACACCCGTTTTCAGTATATTCCAATACAAATTGGCAGTCCACAAAATAAAAAAAAGACATCATTTCTTTCTTGGATCGAGCTCTATTTGTATTGAAATATACTGAATACCGACTCAAACACCCGTTTTCAATATATTCCAATACAAATTGGCAGTCCACAAAATAAAAAAAAGACATCATTTCTTTCTTGGATCGAGCTCCATTTGTTTAGAAATAGCCTAGAAATCAGTTCGAACGCCAGTTTTCAGTATATTGTAATACAAATGAAATGACATGAAAAATGCAAAAAGAGGAAAAGTAGCCTACCTTGACGGAAATTCTATTCCAAAAGAGGAAAACTTGTATCCAGGTGGGCCCACAGCACGGCCGGAACTCAAGCGAAACTCGATAGGTTGAAATCGATCCATTAAATAACATTCTTATCAAACAGTAAAGTTTTATTCACATCGAGTCGGCTGGGAAAAGTTTCTGAAAAATAAATTACCCCCCTTTTTAGTCTGAAAATTTGAAAATTGATGTTTTCAATTTTTGAAAAATTGAAGACATCAATTTTCAGACTAAAAGGGGGGTATTTTTTTTTTTATTTATTTTTTTTTTTTTTTTTTCATCCAGAGAAATTTTTCTCCGGCTCTCAGAAATTTTTCCGCACTCGACTGGATGAATAAAACATCCCCGTTTCTTTAAGAATGGGCTCACTGTTATTTGAGCATTCGACGTTTCGCGTCCAATAATAACTGCCGGGTGTTCAAGAATGCAGATGCACCTACTAGATTTTCTACAGAGAAGCTTGACTGGATGGAGAGTGGATGACTTTTTCCAAGATTCTCGACTTTGGACCGTCAAGAGGTAATGGATCTTTTTGTTTTTTTTCTTTCTTTTAAGAAAATTTATGGATAGATTCATTTCTTTTTTAATGGACCTAGAAAAATAGGACAAAGTTCTTTTCCAAGATTGGATGAGAGAAGGACCCAAAAAAATAGGTCTCGGAAGGAATCGAATGCATTTGCACTCATTCCTTCCAAGACCCATTTTTTTTGGTCTCCTGATTCGTCTCTCTCTCTCTCTCTCTTCTCAGTCCATTTCCATAAATATAGGAAAAGCGGAGAACCTTTCCCTACTTATTTCTAAAAATCTTTTCTTTATTTTTTTTCTCCTGAGTTTATGTATATATCAATTCAAATACTTTTGAGAACGGTCATCCCAATTCTCTGTCGTCTTTCCGGTTTCATCGTCCCAACACTCAGTGGACATAGTCTCAGTCGATTTTGGATCATGAGTCGTCCGTTCATTGTCCCAACATTCAGTGGACATAGTCTTAGTGGATTTTGGAGCATGAGTCGTCCGTTCATCGTCCCAACACTCAGTGGATTTTGTCTTTGGATCATCTGAAGATATTTTTGGGGTCTCATGAGATTCTTTGGAAGGTTCGTCCCAACAGGCTGCTGGATCGTAATGGGGAATATTTTCAGGTATGTCTCCCCAACCCTCCGTCTTCCTCGAGTTATTGGAGGAAGGTGACGACAAAGAAGAAGAAGTAGAAGAGCCCATCAAGTTTAAAGGCGTATGCTCATCCGGATGTTCCATCACTTGGAAACAGGACAGATTATCCCATTTCTGGATGAGGTTATCGTACGCTTTTGGGGACGGATCCTTCTCTAACTGATCGTAGGCCTTATCAAAAGCTTGCAGAGGATTGTCTGCTTCCTCCTGAATCCTCTCCTCTTTCTCCGTTCCGTCTGGATAGACGTGATTGATATGAAAATCTCCTTCAATAATATGCCATCGATAGTTGCGCACTTTGTTTTCGGCACAATGGAAATATTTCCTCCTTTGATGATGTCGGGCACATTTTTCCCGATACTTCCAAATGATTCCATCTGGCACATAAATTTCCGTCACGGGTTTTTGATAATCCAAGGCTTTAGCAAAGAATTTAGCTTTCTGGCATCCCACCACATAAATCGTGGAGAAGCTGTGAGTGAGCGATTGGAGAATGCGTCCTAAATGGTTGTAGGGAATATGACCCTCGTTCCAACGAAGTCCGTGCCGGTTTCTCGTCAGCCAGGCATTCGTCTTTTGGTTTTTTTCATTCATTTGGTGGAAGGGGTGAGGAGGAGCAAACGTCAACGATCCCACGGTCAAAAAATCTTTTGTCGCATAGCCCAATTCTTTTAAAACGTAGGTAAATTCACCCTTCTTGTGGTTGTAGGACTGGAAACCCTCTAGATCGAGCACGATAAAGTTTTCTGAACACGCCATGGCGATGAATACGGTGATGTCTTCCACAAACAGGAGCAAAAAAAAGAGTCGAAAAGGTATATATGTATAACAGGGAAGATCTAGAAAGGAAAAAAAAACAATAAAACGTTTTAGAGTCGTCGTCTTGAAAGAGACATTTTTCTTTTCAAAGGGTTAAGAAGTTTCAAAGTTTCAAAGGTCTTTTTAAATGAAGTTATGATTAAACCATATTCATAGGACCAAAGGGACTTACCAGCTCAGTTCACGTCTTCTTCTGTTCTCTGAAGAAATCTCGCGGAGGACACACACATTTATACTCGCGCGACATCTGTCGGGATCGCGACCCCATCTAAATGTCAGGGTCATTCCAACCTCTTAAAAGGATCGGAATGAAAGAAACACTTTGATAAAAAATATATTTATGAAAAGATATCTGAGGGTCGTGAGAACATTTTCTCTCTCCCCCCGCCTATTTCAAAAAAATAAAAAAATAAAAATAAAATAAAATAAAATAAAATAAAAAGTCTTTCTTGGATCGCGTCAAGATTACAAAACAACTCACAGGACTTGTTTATCTCTATCTCGTCAGGGTCACCGTTTCACATAAGAAGATGGATGGACCCTGAACTTTAGACATGATAAAAATTAACTCTACCCGCCTTTTGTCTGGGAATAGGGTCTCACCGTTTCTAAAAATAGACCAGATCCCATTCTTGGAATTCTATTCTTTAGGAAAGGGGGAGTGATGGTCTATTTTTAGAAAGTGTGAGACAACATTCCCAGACAAAAGGGAGGGGTAGAGTTAATTTTTATCATGTCTAAGACGTGATAAAAATTAACAAATTTTTTTTTTTTTTTTTTTTTTTTTTTTTTTTTTTTTTAAGGCTGAAAAATTTTTCTGAGAGAGCTGAGAAAGATTTTTCCTCCCAATCTTTTTCGACGATGAAAAGGGAAAAACTACTGATCCGATCTCCCTACGCTTTAGGGAAAAAAACAAAAAAATACTTATGAAATATTCATGTGTTGAAATTGACTATTCAAATAAGTGACATTTTGTTTCTCATTGGAACTGTTCAACGGCGAGTCCATTCGTCTCATTCTTTGGGGTAGGGGATGAAAGTACAGCGGTTTGTTGAAATCGATGATAGTTTCCTCTTTAGTCGGCGGAACTGTAAATCTTTCCCGTCTTAACTCTTCTAATCTCTTTGAAAGTCTTTCCACTTGCTCTGCTAAGGTTTCCTCGGTACTCATGATCTCTCTTAGTTTAGGGAAGTCTTGACGTATTGGCTAGAGAACAGAGGGTCTTTTTCTCTCTATACATATATCATGTGGGAGCGTGTGATTTATAAATCCTTGTGAAATCTTTCTACGTCTTGTGTAACTTGGAAGATTCGTCTTGTGTAACTTGGAAAATTCTTCTTCTTCTCGTCGATTGGGGTGGAGTTATGGAAAAGAAATGCGATTGGAAAGAAATCAACATATTACAAAAAAAAGGAACTTTTTTTTTCTATTTTTTTCTCTAGGGATTTACATACCATTTCATTCATGAACATTCAAGGGTTCTCTCCAAGACCAAATTTTAGAAGAGGACCACAAAGAGCACACTTGAGGATCCTCTTTCAGGTCTAGGTGAGATAAGGGTTGAGACCAATATTCTTGGGTCTCTAAAGCATCCCAACTTAGACATTTATTATTATTATTATTATTATTATTAGAAAGTTCATCCTCCTCCTCCTCCTCCTCATCGTCGCACGAGTTCTCCTGGGGAGATTCTTCCGCCTCCTCTTCGTCTTCGACAGCTTTGCTCTCGGAGGGGTAACAATGTAATTTCCGGAAAACGTAACTACTCTCCATCAAATGGTATCGAAAATTTCTCACCTTGTTCTCGGCACAATGAATCATCTTTTGGAAATATTGGTGTCGCGTGCATTTCGACTTGTTCCGCCACTCGGTTTTCCCTGGGATATAAAACTCGTAAACGGATCGCTGGCAGAGCTTGCTGAAAAATTCGGCTTTATCGTATCCATTGACGTAGATCACCTCCACATTTTCGGTCAGTATTTTCAGGATTGTAGGAAGATGCTCGTAGGAAAGACGACCCTCGGTCCATTGCAGGCCGTGTCGGTTATTTGTAGTCTGGTCGACCACAGCTTTATTGCGGGACGATAAGTCATCGTAATGGACAGGAGGGAGAAAAATCAGGGATCCGCATAAGGTTAAATCGCAAGTGATGTAGCCCAGTTCTTTCAAGATGAAACATATATCTCCCGTCTTTGGATCATAACAGTGAAAGTATTCCATGTCCAGAACAATGTAGGAATCTTTGAGAGGTTTGGCACTCAAAATGTCCATCTTCTTCAATTGAGGAAAAAAAGAAAACAAAATTCTCTCTCTCTCTCGCTGTGTGTCCTGAAGGAAAAAATGGATAGCGTTCTCTCGCCGTCTCCTCTTTTATATATAGAGAGAGAGAGAAGGTTACACGTGACAGGTCGTATGAATTCTGGGAAAGGTCACATTCGTATATATATTTGTTTTTTGAATAATATCGTGCGTATCTCAATACACATCCATCATCATGATAATAAAGGTCACCTTGGAAAGAAAAAGAAATAAAAAACATGGAACTCGTGTTCGACTTTGAAGGTTTCTACGATTCTCAAGGAGCCTTTATTGTGAAAGAATTGGCTTACGTCACATTGGACGGTACTTCTCGAGGGGTATTTGTTTTTAAACCCGCGTTTCCATGGCAAATGCTCACCGAGAAAGAAAAACGAACCGCTGTGTGGGCGAGTGATTATTATCACGGCTTGTCGTGGTACGAAGGAGAAATTCCGTACAGTTATTTTCCATGGGTGTTAACGATGTTGACGGAACCCTTTTCCATGATTTGGGTGCGAGGAGAAATGAAACGGCGGTTTTTAGAGAAATGGTTGCAAAGATCCATTTATTGCATTTCGGGATCGACGCAAGAGATTCTCAAATACAATGGGATCGAACACATGAATTGTCCTAACCATACAAAAGGTTTTTTCCATTGCGCTCTACAAAAAGCGGTTCGGTATCATTATTATTTAAAGACACAGAGAAGAAATTCGCAAAGTCGATCCTGTACAATTCAATCTTGACAGAACTCATTAAAAAAATACATATATCACGTTACTTCTTCAACAGCACAGATGGTACTGAAGCGAAACTTGGAATTTTGAAATAATAGATCAGGGAGAAATCATTCTTAAAAACAAATGATAAAGTCTCGAATCGGCTGGGAGAAAAAATTAATGACCCTCCCTTTTTGTCTGGGAACGATGTTTCACCCTTTCTAAAAATAGACCATGACTCATCCTTTCTCTAATGGCAATCATTCCATGAATGAATCACGATTTGTTTTTCAAAAGAGTGAGACAACATTCCCAGACGAAAAGGGAAGGGGGTCGTTAATTTTTATCATGTCTAAGACATGATAAAAATTAACAAAAGGGTTTTTTTTTTTTTTTTTTTTTTTTTTTTTTTTTTTTTTTGAGTTTTAGAATTTTTCTCAGCTCTGAAAATTTTTTTCCAGCCGACTCGAGACTTTACCATTTATATTTACGAATAGTCTTTGGATTATTTATTTATTTTTTTTAAAAAGAAAAATTCTGAGCTAGACCTATCTATTGGCTTAACATTCTGGTCATAGAAACAGTCTAGAATCTCATTTTTTTTCGAGGCTAATGCACGGGTTCTCCAATCAAAAGGGTTACTATAAAGGGATTGGTTTGAATGCATTTATCTGCAAATGTTGTAGGATTCTGTTGTTGAGAAGGGGGTATATTATTATTATTATTATTATTATGATGATGATGATGATTGTGGCAGATTCGTTTTCTACATGGAAGTCTAATCTCCTCCGAAGACCTTTTCTGGGGATCGTCGATAGATGGTTTTTCAATAGGAATTGTTTCCCTCGGATCCTCAAGAGATAGAGGGGGGGTCCTGTCTTGAGACATGAAGCGGTCTCTCCTCCTCCTCCTCCTCGAGAAGTCTTGAGAAAGGGAGAGGATTTTCGGTTCCCTTATTCTCGCGAGGTCTTGACAAATTGAGAGGTCCCTCCTCTTCGAAAGAGAGAGAAGTTTTGGTTCCCTTATCCTCGAGGGGTTTTGACAAATCGAGAGGTCCCTCATTTTCGAGGGGTCTTGATAAATGGAGAGGTTTTTCATCTTCGAGGGGGTTTCATAAAGGAAGAGGTCCCTCCTTCTCGAGGGGTCTTGAGAAAGGGAGAGGTTTTTCATCTTCGAGGAGGTATGACAATGGGAGAGATTTCTCCTTCTCGAGGGGTCTCTCTTCCTCAAGGGGTTTTGAAAAAGGGAGAGGTTTTTCATCCTCGACGGGTTTTGACAAACGGAGAGGAATCTGAACAGGCTTCTCCTCATCCCCATCATTATCGAGGAGGATGAGGATAGGCTTTTGGAAAGGTTTTTTCTTTTTCTTCTGAACAGGCTCCTCTTGATGCTCAGGGAGAGGGATGGGGTAGTTGTTCCACCATTCTATTTTTTCTTGCTCGAGGATTTTTTCAAAAGTCGTGGCCTCCTTAAGATGAGACGAAGGAGGAGAGTCCTCGAGAAGAATATAATAAGTATTCTTCCCAGTCTTCTCGATCGAGAGAGGTTCGTGCAGACATTTGTGCAACCATTCACTAAAATGAACGAGGATCCCTTTTGTCTTCTCAAGACGATCCTTAATCCTATTCATTTGCGAGACGGTTAGAAAGTGGGACGTGTAAAAATATTTGGCTCGTTTCATTAACAAAATTTGTGCATCCAAAGGTGGAATGTCACGAGCCATCAACACGTTTCCGTCGGACAAAAATTCGTCCCGCATCTTTTGATAACTCCCCACGGTATGATAACCCGCACATTTTGAAAAATCGGAGGTTTTCAAGTAAACGACTCCTTGGATGATATAAAAGGAAAGATCAACATATTTATATTTGAAAGGAATACACGTAGTGAGCTGGGGATGCCTCCTCATGATCCACTTGGACAAAAATACGACTTTGGGGCTCTCCCCTTTTATTTATAGAGAGAAAGAGAGTGTGACCTTCCCTTCCCTCCTCCTCCTCTCTTCCTGCTTCCTCTATCTCTGGACGTCCTTGGATTGGAAAGGTTGACTTTGAAAAAAAAAAGAAGGTCATGGTTGGATAATTTTTTGTTTATTAAATTATTACTTTCACTTCCTCATTCCCACACACATTCATCTTTTTAAGAAAACAAAAAGAGGTCATGGAGATAAGATTTCTTGGAAAGAAGAGAGAGAGAGAAACAAAAAAAACAAATAAAACGGACGTCATAGAGCCTCTATGTGTGTCTGTGTGTGTCTATATAGATATATAAAAAGGCGAGAGTACTGGGCGAGATCATTTCTTTTCCATTGGGAGCCATGTCGCTATTAGACGTTTTTCCAACTCAACGGATTTCGAACGGGGAGGATTTGAAGACGCTAAAGCAAATCTCCAACTTGAAAATTTTTTTGGCGTGTCATTGTGCGACATTTATTCCGCATTTACCACCTCATCAAGCGATCGTTTCTTTCAACCAAGATGTCGAATCCTCCAACCTGCTTGTTCAGAATATATACAGAAATTTATTCGAATCGCAACAAACGAAAGAGGAATCTCCCTTCTCTTGGAATCGGATGGATCGAGCTTTGAGACGGCCCATTCAAACAGACCGGCGATATACGGATCCGCGCACGAGTTTTCGGTGGAAGAATATTTTTCTCACGAAACGATATTTTACGTTTGGAGTGAGAACGACGGCTGAGGACGAAGTTCATATTGTTCAGACCACCGCCGCTCCTCTCGCCTATTACGAATCATCGTCCCCCAATCTGAAGGAAAGAAGTTTTAAAGTCAGCGACAGGATGAAATATAAGAAATATATTCTAAGACCTTTTCAAAACTATGTCGTTCCCCCGAAAACGCAATATCTCATCGTCACAACCCAGAAGAGTCTCTTTCTCGTCGATCGGTGCTCGTACTCGCTTTGGAAACAATTGAAAGAGGAGATTTCTTTCCAATTGCCGATGATGTTTCAAGAAAAAGAAGAAAACCCTCCGCCACCTTTACCCATCCCTTCCTTAGATGATAAGAGGAGCTGGACCAAACCGTTATTTCCCGAAACAAAATCGACCCGGCAACGGAATGAAATTGAAGTCATCACAATTGAAGATGAGGATGAAGAAAAAAATTACCTCTTAAAAAACGGTCGACTTACCGGAACCTACCTGGCGTGCAAGATCCGCTTCAGAATCCAGAAGCTTCTTCTTCTTCTTCTTCCCCGACTTGTTCAAACAGGCAACCTCTTTTGGACTCCTCACAGACAGAACCTCTTCCAGTATCCTCTTCTTCTTCTTCTCTAACCTGTCCCGACATAGTAGAGGTAGAATGTCAGACGGGTCCACAAGCTTCAACGAGTCCCGACATCGTAGAGGTAGAATGTCAGCCGGGTCCACAAGTTCCAACGGGTCCAGAAATCATGGAGGCAGAATCACAGCCGGGTCCACAAGTTCCAACGGGTCCAGAAATCATGGAGGTAGAATTTCAGCCGGGTAAACAAGTTCCAACGGGTCCAGAAATCATGGAGGTAGAATCGCAGCCGGGTCCAGACATCCTAGATCCCTCCACTCATCCCAAAGAGTTTCCAAGTGTTTCAAGACAGCCTTGTGAGGATCCAGCCCTTCCCGTATGGAATGATTATATGGACTTACAAAATTTGGTGCAACAGGAAGGAGAAGAAAATAATCATACGGATGGGTGGGTCAAAGACTGTTTAGATCATTTAACCTCGAATGAAATTGAACTGTTATGGAATTGCATTTCTGAAATCACATCGGAAATGGGATAAAAACCAAAACAAAAAAAAAATTTTAATAACAAATTGGAGGAGGGTCATGATGTCAATTAAAAAAAATATTATATAGAGTCCAATCTTGGTGGTTCACTTCAGTTTTCCAGCATGAGGGGATCCACGTTTCCCGAAATATGGATCCCATTCCAAGAGAGATTGTGTAGAGCCTTCACTTCAGTTCTTTTTTTCCTACCAAGAGGAGAGGGTCCCCAAAGGGTTACCCATGTCCAAAGAGAGAAAGTGTAGAGCGTTCATTTCAGTTTTTTTTTCAAGTTTAGGGGAGGGAGGTCTCAAAATGACACCCCCCATTTTCAAAGAGAGATGGTGTAGAGCGTTCATTTCTGTTTTTTTCCAAAGTTAGGGAGTTTTCAAATGGCTACCCATTTCAGAGAAAGAGAGAGAGAGAGGTGTAGAGCGTTCATTTCAGTTTTCCAACATTAGAAGGTCCCAAAATACCTTCTGAATTCAAAGAGAGATCGTGTAGAGCGTTCATTTCCAGTTCTCCAAGATCAGAAGAAGAGGGTCCGCTTTTCCCAAAAGGGCTTTTCGTATTCAGAGACAGCGAAATGCAGACTTCAGTTTTCTCCCTCCCCAAGAATAGAGGGTCCCAAAATGGCTTCCCATTTCAAAGAGAGAGGGAGAGGCGTTCATTTCCATTCTCCAAGATAGGGTCGTCTGCATTTTTCCTAAAATGGCTTCCCGATTCAAAGAGAGAGAGAGAAAGGGTGTGTAGAGCGGTCATGTTCATTCTCCAAGATAGGGTCGTCAGCTTTTTCTCAAAATGGCATCTCCCCATTCAAAAAGAGATCGTGACCAATTTTTTCCAGTTTTTTCCAAGATGGGGGGGGGAAGAAAACCTAGGATGGAATAACACGACACACAGAGAGAAAGAGAAAAAAAATGCCATCTTGTCATTTTTTGATAGGGTACCGGTGTTCGAATACTTTTGTGACCGACTGTACATTCTGTACCCCTTTGATCGTTGATCGTAACCGACAAAACTTCCTTCAATTGCTTTTTGGTCTAATTTTCTGCAGTTTTCCTTATGTACATATGCATAAGCTGTGCAACCAAATTGTTTCATATGAGCTAAATTAGATTTTCTTCCACTCCATAATTCATAGGGAGTCTTATCACAAGCTCTGGTTGGAAGGCGATTCTGGATGTAATTTGCTGTGTTGACAGCTTCACCCCAAAGATTGTCTGAAAGTCGGCCTTGGGACAGCAGGCACCTGGTCAGCTCAGTAAGGCTTCTATTTTTTCTTTCGATTACACCGTTCTGAGGAGGCGAAAAGGGAACAGTTAGTTGATGTTTCATGCCGTTATCTGATAGAAATTTCTCCATTTCCTTGCTGGTATATTCACCACCGTTACCGATTCGAAGAGTCTGTATGGTTCTCCCAAATTTATTTCTTGTTATACCGACAAAGTCCTTTAATTTACTAAGAACTTCATTCTTTTTCGCGAGTAAATAGATGACAGTGTACCTAGTAAAGTCGTCAATAAATGTTACGAAATAAAGTTTTCCACCAATACTTGGAGGAGGCATAGGTCCGCAAATGTCACTATGTATAAGTTCTAGTGGTTTTCTTGCTCGAACGCTAGCAGCTTTTGGATAAGGAATTTGCTGCATTTTATTCTTTATGCATTCTGAACAGCTTTCATTATGACTGAAATTATCTAATTTTATTCCTTCTGCAAGATTTTCTCTTACTAATTGTCTGATTGCATCATAACTTCGATGACCTAACCTAGAATGCCATATTTGTATACAGTTTTTATTTTTACATTCAACTGCAAAATTAGCGCTTTCTGAATTTTTTATTAAAACAATTTCATATAAACTATTATCACCAGAATATGCACGCATAATTATTTGGCTATCCTTCTTTACGTAACACTTTTCTTTTTCGAAAGTAACAGAATATCCCTTACTAGCAATTTGCTTAACCGAAATTAAGTTGCTCTTTAAATCAGGAAAGTAATAAACATCAGTCAACCGAATTTTCTGTAATCCACATTCATCTTTTAAATCAAGGTCAACAAATCCTCTGCCCTGCGAATATAAAATTTTTCCATCCGCTAAAATGATTTTTGCTTGAGAATCCTCATATATCAGTTCTGTAAACAAACTTTTATCTCCTATTAGATGACTGCTCGCGCCTGAATCGACGTACAAAATCTTTTTATTTATATTTTGTTCTGAGCAATATCGTGGAGTAATTATGGATTTATAGCTTTCTTTAACGGAAGTGTCTGCGCTCATGCAATGCCGGTTCGATTTTCCGGCATGTTTGGTTACCCGATTTTCGGATTTTGAGTTGTCAGGACAAGAATTGTTATTTTTTTCTTTTCAATTTATAACAACACTCACGAGTATCACCACTGCGTTTACAAAAAGTACAAAATTTCTTTTGTCTATTATTATCATAATTTCTTGCATTTATTGCAGATTTAAACGCGGTTGAAGAATTAGAATTTCGGTCTGCTTGTTGTTCTAATCTTCTGTTGTACTCGTCAGTGAGTTTCGTTTTTACTAGATCTGTAGTTATAAGAATTTTCTTTCTAGCTTCAACGGCGGTTATAAGATTATTGTACGATTCGGGAATCGAAACTAACAAAAGTGCGGGTACATGCTGATCTGGAATGTTCTCACCGATAGCTTTAAGTCTTTCGACTAAGTCCATCATATGAGTGATGTGTGCGATCATATCATCGTGTTCTGCCATTTTTATTGAATATAATTTTCTCAGAAGATATAGTTTTCTACTCAAATTTGAGCGCTCGTGAACGGACTTTAATTTCTGCCATGCACCGGCGGTTGTCGTTTCATCTCTAATATGAATAATCTGAGAGTCATCAATGCATAGATTTATTATAGCTCGTGCTTGTTTATCCCTCTTTAGAAATTCATCATCAGGTTTAGAAGGTGGAGGAGAATAAAGAAGATCATCGAACCCATTACGCATTAAAAGCATTTGAATCTTGAATTTCCAATTAGCGTAATTTTCGGAATTCAGTTTAGTTATTTGCATACAATCTTTAAGACTTGCCTGTGCCATTATTAATTCTTATTTAACACTTTCAGAAAGTTTATATGCACAGTTTAAATTTTAGTTTCGGGATTTACAACGATATCAGTCTCATAATCAATGAAGAATAAAGATAGCAAAATCAGCTTACCTTTTGTGCACTCAGTAGCAGCAGTTGAGTCTCCGAAACTATTGATGATGATGATTATGAGGTATTTATCCATAAATAATACGATGCAATATATGCAGAGTTTAAATTTTAGTTTCGGGATTTACAACGATATCAGTCTCATAATCAATGAAGAATAAAGATAGCAAAATCAGCTTACCTTTTGTGCACTCAGTAGCAGCAGTTGAGTCTCCGAAACTATTGATGATGATGATTATGAGGTATTTATCCATAAATAATACGATGCAATATATGCACAGTTTAAATTTTAGTTTCGGGATTTACAACGATATCAGTCTCATAATCAATGAAGAATAAAGATAGCAAAATCAGCTTACCTTTTGTGCACTCAGTAGCAGCAGTTGAGTCTCCGAAACTATTGATGATGATGATTATGAGGTATTTATCCATAAATAATACGATGCAATATTTACTGAACTGCAACTAAAATAATATAAGCGGTAAATACATTAAGAGCGTTTAATACCCCTTTCTCACGTCGATTTTTAATAACAGATGGCGCTACGAACGTTGAGCGATAAAGACTCAAATCTGTAAGACTACCTACAGCTGGTTACTATGGCAACGACGCTTCCTTCCTCTGTACTCGTTTGGCGGGAAAGTGAGTAAGCCATAAAACACATCCCCTCAGTTGAACAAAAGACCTGCTGTCATTTCTTCCGTCTGTGACTCAGACTGCAGGGTATGTTTTGAACAGGAATAGAACTTTTTCACCTTTGTGTTGAATGAAAGATATCTGTGAGATACGTGCAGCAGTCGCTATTTCTTTTCGCAAAATTTGTTCATCACGCTTTTCAATGTTGCGTAATGTTTCATAATTTGCCGTTATTTTGCGGAAGAAAACAAATTTCATCGCGACATAAAAATTATATATAAATGATTTTATACTTGATGATATGTGTATACATATATAGCACGCACATAATATTCCATTTACTCATCCATCCATAATATTTCATAAATTACCATCCATAATATTCCATAAATATGTGTTAGCACTTTCCAGAGCTTTATATATATTTTTTACTTGTATTATAAAATCGTATAACACTCCTAACTATTATTTTTTTACTTCAAAAGTGGATAAATCATTATCAAATTTTTCTAGTACACGGAGAAATGGTCTATGTATCCACACACATAAACGTAGTAAAAGATACTATTGTTGATTGAATATCTTTTGGCAGCAATATCAAGATGCAACGAAAATTCGAAATCAATTAATAACATGCATTTTATTACAAAAACACTAGCAGGACGTATTATTTGCACAAAAAACTTAGTGTGGAAATAATTTGCGGCACATTATCTGAGATCCGCTTTGAATGAATACATAAAGTGTTATAATGAACAATCAGTTTTAATATTTCACTTGATACTGAAATGCATAAAATCAAATTGCGTTTCTATTTTTCAGGTTTATAAAATACAGCTGATAATTGAAGGGGTATCAGGTTTATAAAGTACAAGCTGATAATACATGATAAGGGAGAAGAAATTCCTAAATTACAAAATTGAATATTATATTTTAATAAAGTAAAATGATACATATTATAGATACATCCTAAAAAACGATAATATATATATTGTATATCGTTGTATACCGTATATATATATTATGTATTTATATGTATATCTACTCTTTTCCGGATGTAACTGTAATTACGTACTGTGCTGGTTTATCATCTTCCTGTAGCGATGCATTTGGATTTGCTGTGTATGAATCTGTTTCATTGAACAGGAACAAATAGGAAACAGAATATTGAAAATTGAATTTTTTTAAAGCATTAGTAATTTATATATATTAGATTGACTAAAAAGAGTATATTCATGCATAACGTATAAATATGCGAAGTGAATACTTTTTGGCAATCACCTTTCTAGGATGATCATTTTTAAAAATAACCAGTACTGTTGATAACATAAACACCGGTACGATCTATCTGCCTAAGGGAAAGGATGCCTTCGTGGAAGACTTTCTAAGGGAAATTGGCTCCTAGACACGTTACACAGGGTAAAACCACGAAAGCGCAACCAGTCCCTTCGCGGGATTCGAAACTCGGACCGAAATACTGGTGTTCAGCTACTTTACCGCTTCGTGCCTCATTTCAGAGCGGATTCGCTATATATGAAACAGAGTAATGTGCTGTTACCGTATTTAGCAGCCTGCCTTTTTCCTTGACCTACCATAAAAAAATAAAATAGCAAAATTATAACAGCGTCTCTAAAAAGATGCTTTGCTATATTCTCATTAAATCTTTATCATTCTGCGCTACTAAAAACGAAGTACGATTATTTCAAATTCAAAATTTTATAACATTACTTTACAGAAAGCGATCTCATGTCTTCTAAAAATAAAACCCAACATCTGTTTCTACTCAAGCGCTTACTTTCTAGACAAAGTAATTTCAGTGTAACGTACGTTCAGTTTTATCTAACTTTGAACGGAAAAAAAAAAAAAAACTATGTACATAACAGGCAAAGATATTAACAGCACATAAATTTACTCAATTATATTGGATTACCAGAGGAGAAAAAAATAATTCGATGAGATAATTCTCTGAGAATTCATAAACGCTAAATTAAGAATAAATTTTATAAAATGTTTACTAATGAATACATGTATTTGCATAGTAAGTTTCCTTTTTTAAAAAATTTTTCATCTTTATCACGTTTATCGGAGTGTCGTATTTAACTTCACAATTATGCTCCTAAATTTCATTGCTGTAGATTGGATTATTACCAATATATAATTCTACTAGTAACCAGAGCCAGTATTAGAGGTTTTTGCTGCTCACTACAATATCTGTGGCTCTTACTTCTGCCACGCGCCGCCAGTGGCTGAGTGGTTAAGAATATTGATTACTGGAAGTTCGACCTGGTTTCGGTTGGATCCCAGGCGAACCAGCTGGCTGCATGGTTTGTTTTCCTGTTGTGCAACATGAATACGACCCAGTTTCCTTCAGCAATTAGGCTCACCCGCGGCCGAGCGGTTAAATCGCTGAACACTGGTAGTTCCGACCTGGGTTCGAATCAAGGCGAACGGGCTGGCTACATGGGCGTTTTCATAATCTTCCCCGTGTGTAACGTGTATGGGGAGCTTTGCTATAAACTAAACTAAGCCTTCAGAAACTTCCTCCACGAAAGCATGTGCTATCTGCCACCTCGTGGCTTTGCTATATTCAAAGAGCCTAACCCAATTCTAGCACTCAGTTCCTCTCTAAATTCTAGCGAGCGAGCGCTAAAGTCGCCTATTACTGGTAGTTCAACCTCGGCACATTATCTGAGTTCAGCTTTGAATGAAAACAACATAAAGTGTTATAATGAACGATTAGTTTAAAGATTTCACTTGATACTGAAATGCATAAAATCAAATTGCGTTTCTACATATCAGATTTATAAAGTACAGCTGATAATTGTAGGAATATCAGGTTCATAAAGAACAGTTGATAAATACATGAGAAGTGGGAAGGAATTCATAAATTACAGAATTTAATGGTTGTAACGAAAATTTTAAGCACGAACGTTCTTCATAAAGTTATGAAAAAAAAAGCAGTCAGTCAGTACCTTTAGTGCGGATAGTAATCACTACCAAAAATCTATGCTTTTCTGCCAATTTTTTGGTAGTTTTTCAAAACCTTCGGCTCGGAAACTTGGTGGCCCGAGTCCAAACACAGGTCAACCTCATTTCGGACGTCTTGTGCAGAAGTGAAGATAGGACCAGCAAGATGTAGCTGAAAGTCCGAACGTGCGATGTCGGGGTTATATAGTGGATGTGGTGAAAGATCCCTTTCGAGTCCGTACAGAGGCCAGCCGGTGAATGCAGACACGTATGGTATTATCTTGATGGAACGTTACCTTTCTGCGCCGGAACTCAATTCGACTCTTTTCCTTGATAGCAGCGTCAACATGCACTAGCATCTCGTTGTATCCTTTACTGTCAATGGTTTTACCTTTTTCCATATACTATTTGTGATTAATACCACGGCAATCCCACCAAATACAAAAGAATGATCTTTTTGTTAGTCAAATTACGCTTTACGATGCTGCCGACGGACTCACGGGCGCAGATCAACTAAATTTTTGGCCTATGTTGTTGAAATAAATTTATTTTTCAACACAAGTGACTATCCAGATCACCAGATCCAAAGCATGATCTTTTCGTTAGTCAAATTACGCTTTGCGACGCTGCCGACAGGCTCACCGGGCGCAGACCAGCTCCCTTTTCGACCTATATTGTTTGTGTAAACTTGTCTAACTTTGAAAGAAAAAAAAAAAAAACTATGTATATAACACGCAAAGATATTACAGAACATAAATTTACTCAATTTCAATTACTTCCGCCGATCGGCTTATAGCAGCTATCATCATTTAAATTTTCTTGCCTGCGGGGTCACCAGATTTTATGACTTTCATCATCCCCAGGTTGCTGTTCAATGCTATCCGCTTGCTTTGAAGAGTTTGGAAACTTTCATCTCTGGATGCTCATTTTTGCTTCTGCAGGAAATCGTTATGAGCAAGCATTTTAAGGTGTTTGAAGAAATCAAGGTCACATTCTTCAGCAGCAGTGAGAGGAACCACTTCTTTCGAATATATATTCCAAGTTTGTGATCTCAGAAACAATAAACTGGAAAAAATTGCTCATTAATAATGCAGAAATCAGTAAAAAATTCAATAAAACCATATGGCACGCTAGGCCTTCCTACAGTGCTCCTAACTGAAGTTGGCGCACCAAACTACTATAGCAGTATCAGGCGAAACACAAAGCGAGGGGAACTAGCAACTTAACGCTCACTGTCTCGGAGTCCTCTCCGCAAACGATATCTATACCCTCTTAAGCAATGTCCTTGCCTTATAAAGCACATGTTGTAGCATACAGGAAAGTCCCTCATGTCCAATAGAATTCCTGTAAATCCAACGTATCTTTTTGCTTTATAAAGCACATGTTGTAGCATACAGGAAATACCCAATGTCCAATAGAATTCCTGTAAATAAAACGTATCTTTTTACTCAGTACAATTGTAATTTCACTTTCGATGCCAAGTTATTAATTTCCAATACTTTCAAAAATTTCTAAAGCCTATCAGAATACACAATGTAAATAATTGTATTGGAGATCTTTCTTTGTGGAGCTTTTCCTTGGAGAACTGGAGTTATACTGAAATTACTGATGAATGAAACCAAAATACTTCACTGCAGGCATTGTTTTACATTGTGAAGTATAACACGTGGTGAAGAAAATGTTCACATGTTAGCAGCTATGGAGAAAGCACACAGGAATATTTAGAAGCAGAAGTGGATGTGGAAACATTCGGAAAAGAGATCAATTTAATTTTCAGCAATCGCACTGCAGCACAGGAGATGCTATCTTCAAAAATTGATTACTGAATTAGGGCAGAGTTCATCAGACATATATTTATTTCTTGTATTCAAATTAAGTATATGTAGATGTACATCACTTAATGGCTATCACTGTTTACAAGCAGGTGTATACAGTATGGTGGAGAAAATGTTCACAAAAAGTTAGCAGCTGCACAGAAAATATACAGGAATGTTTAGAGAACAAGCATATCAGGCCACATGAGTACTAGAACAAATTCAGAAAAGAAAAGATTTTCATTTTCTGCAACGGTAGGGCAAAAGAAACGATGCTATCTTTAATAAATAGTGGCAGTGCAGCACAGGAGACTATCTTCAAAAAATGACTGCTGAATTATGGCAGAGTTTATCAGACTTGTTTTGCTTTCTACAGAGGCAGTGACTTTATGGAGGTTTTCTTTACAGACATGTGGTTATTCAGAAGTTACTGATGATTGAAACCGAAAAACATCATTACAGGTATTGTTTACATAGCGAAGTATAACATATGGCGCAGAAAATGTTCACAAGTTAGCAGCTATGGATCAAAGCACACAAGAATACTTAGAAACAGAAGTGGATTCGGAAACGAGATGACTTTAATTTGCTGCAATAGCAGTGCAGCACAGAAGATGTAATCTTCAAAAATTGATTACTGAATTGTCAGAATTCATCAGGCTTATTTTTCTACAGAAGCAGTGACTTTCTGGAGGTTTTCCTTGGAGAAATGGACTTATATTGGAGTTACACATGATTCAAACCAAAATACTTCTTTACCGCAATTATTTAAGTTCAGAGGTATAACATGTTGTGCAGAAAATATTCTCAACAAGTTATCAGCTATGGATCAAAGCACACAAGAATACTTAGAAACAGAAGTGCATGAGGAAACATTCAGAAAAGAGATGACTTTAATTTTTTCCAATGTTAGTGCAGCACAGGTGATGCTATTTTAAAAAATTATTTATTGAATTATGACAGAGGTCATCAAACTTATTTTCTTTTTCACAGAAACTGTGACTTTATGGAAGTCTTCTTTGCATAAATGTAGTTTTACCAAAGTTACTGATGATTAAAACCAAAATATATGATTGCACGCATTATTTACACTGCAAAATATAACATGTGGTGCAGAAAATGTTCACAACAAGTTAGCAGCTATAAATGAAAGCACACAGGAATATTTAGAATGAGAAGTGGATGATGAAACATTCAGAAAAGAGATGCAATGGCAGTGCAGCACAGGAGATTCTAGCTTCAAGTATTGATTACAGAATTATGGCAGAATTGATCAGACGTATCTATTACTGAAAGCAGAGACTTTTTGAACATATTTTTTTAGAGAAATGGGGTAATATTCTAATTAGGTATGGATTTAATCATAATGCTTTGTTGCAGGCATAGTTTTTATTCAGACGTAGAAAATGTTACGGTGTGCTGGCTTGGCTTGTTACTGATTACAAATCAAAAATAATTTTTGGTTTCCTGATTCTTTTCTCTCCTGCATTCTTTCTAGGAGATGAAATAATTTTATCTGCTTCTGAAATTTCAATTTCTCTTTTTTCTTGTGTTTGTTTTACAGAAGCAGTGGCCTGTTTTTGTTTCTCATTCTGTGCTCTAGCATCAACAATATACTTCGGTTCTCTAAGAGACATTTTTCTTGGTGCTCTTGGATCAACAAGCTCAGGAAGAATACAATTCACGTAAAATTTTTCGAGTTTTGGAACTAAACTGATCCAGAAAGTTTTGTCTTCGGGTATTCTTAATGTGATTGCATCTTCTCTGCACCATATATATAAATCACACCAATTCCTCTCTGTTATGGCTAACTGCCCTTGAATTTGAAAATAATATTTGTGGCTTTTCGGTAAATAAAGATTATTATCAGCATCCATCCGAAGACCAACAGAATTAGGCTTGCTGAAAAAGTCTGACAAGTCTGCTGAGAATCTGGCTGTATAAGGACATTTTATTTCAAGTAATCCATCTTCGTCTATCAATCCATCTGGCGAAGTACAAAGAAAGGGATATTTAGGATCAATAAAAAGGCCACAACGTCTGATGTTTTTTCCCATGTGCTTTTCCTTGTATTGATTTAAGGCTACTGCTTCGTTAGCCAAGCCATACTTTAATGCTTTAGTTGAAACGTTATCATTATATATGATACGTTTCACTAAAGCAGCACTGAGTGTTGTTGGACGCCTATCAGCAACATCTTTGAAAAAGGATGATGATATTCTTCTTGATCTTTCGTGACGCCATCTTTCAGATGATGACTGTCCACGTGTTACGGCCTCAAGAGAATCTTTTTTTGGAACTTCAATTTATATAAAAAAATTTTTAGCTGCCAATTCATATGCTTCATCTGATAAGTCTGGTTTCTCAGGAAAATCACCATAAGAAATATCCCCACCTTGCTGAATATGTCCTGCTTTTCTCATATTTCTCTTTTTCTTCTCAGTGTCAAAAAGTCTACGTCTCTCAAGACGTTTTACATGGCGCTTATTTCTGGAAGCTAAGAATTTCAAAGTTGGAGTCCTGGGGCTACTTCCTGTTACAGCTTTTTGTGCATTTTTTTGCCACTGCTGTGCTGGATTTTGATAGGCCATGAAAGCAATACTCGCACGCCTGTTCATGCCACCAGCTTTGGAAAAATCAACTCTTTTTCCACCAGATGTTTTACACAGTTGACTCATGAAGCTTTCAGCAGGATTATTTGTGGCATTCCAAATAAGAGTACTGCTACACGATATCAGTACTCTTCCCACTTCTGCTTCAATAGCTTGCAACATACCCGAGGAAAAAATTTCATTGTATGTGCTGTCCAACTCTGCACCTTTCTTTGCACAAAAAGCACTACAAGCATCATGCTTGCCAAATACATGATGTGGCCCATTTCTCAAGTCAGATACTAATGCATCAATAGCTTCTTGTATGTGCTGATAATGGCTAGGTAAAGCATCAGCTTTTATAGCTACTCTAGCACCTCTGACTAACAGTGGCATTTTAATTTTCAGCAATTTACGGGCAGCAATTCCTTTAGCCCCGGGGAAGCGCGCAGTATTTTGCTGAAGTTTCTCAAGAGCTCTGCGATATCTTCGAACAGCATGGTTAGCACATTCTACTTTGATCACCCGTCCTCCATATGAAACGCTTTCTTTCACTTTGGCCATTGTGTTAGCATCTCTATCTCCAACAAGTCGAGTACAACGTATTTTGTGAACACACTGGAGATAATTCAGACCTTCCACAATGGCACTGCTTTCCATACCTGTAGAAGGCCCATTCCAATTTCGCCAACAAAGGTGCACTTTATTTGGCATCTTGCCATCTTCAATAGCACTGCATATAAGGCACACTTTGTTGCGAATTCCAACAAACAAAATTTTCTGGGTGACCATGCCTATAATAACAGATATGCCACTTGAAGCATTGTAACCATGCCCATAGCTTCTTTTACACCAACCTCCATCAACAATGACAGTTATACAGTGATAACCATCTTTATCTTTATCATTGCGAAGTTCTGCCTGCCTTTTCTCCTCTTCTATAGCAGCACACATAGTTTCCTGTGCACATCCCTGTATTATTTTGCCAGTAGTTCGCTCACAAGAAGCAAAGGTCGAGTTGCTCATATACGGAATTTCCATGATGCTAAACTTTTCCTCCTCTTGTGAAAATCCACTGCCAGTAGATAACGCACCTAATACTGCAAGCTGATTTAGGCTGCTTTTCTCCATATCAGAACAAATTGTTGCCATTTCCCCACATAAAATTTTATCACATACATAGTTATATGTAGTGACAAGATTACGTCGAATCACTTTGTTAAAAATAAATGATCCTCCAAATTTACAATTTAGGGAATGTTGCTCTAATGTCCTAGCCTGCACTATTACAAAAGACATATTGCAAATTGTTCTGCCAGATGGTAATGGATTTGCCTTTCGTCGATCTTCCCTTTCGATAATTAAAGGTGAATCAGGACACAGAAATTCATCATTAAGGTTCTCCTGAAGAGGCTCACACTCCAAGCTAAAATATAAATATATATATATATATATATATATATATACACAATATATATACATATATATAATTAATATATAAAAATATTACAAATTAGGTTTAAATTTGGCTTATTTGATGACAGCAAAGCACTTGATCTTCCTAAGAGGAGGAATGCTTTCATGGAGGACTTTCTAAGGGAAATGGCTCATATACACGGGGAAAACCATGAAAACGCCCATGCAGGCAGCCCATTCGCAATTAGGTTTAGGAAATTTAGGCAACAAATAGCAAATAAATTAACAATAATAATACACTGGATTACCAGTATATTACTACAAGAAGATGAGTCATCTTCACAACTGCTGCTTCCATGCTCGCAGTGTCATTTGCTCGTGCAATATTAGTCAGTACTTTGTGTGCCGGAGGTTTCACATGAAGGGCCTCTACACCTGAGTATAAAATGCTCGTGTTCCAGTAAACACTGAATTCAGAGGGGCAAGAATAAATCTTTCATGGTGGATAACTCAGTTACCAAATGGCTTTCTAAGGTTCTATTCAAGCCGTTGTATAAATGTCATAATTCCCAACAACATTTAACAACGCTTTGTAGTCAGACCTTGCTATGTCACAAAAACTAGTTTGGGCATTAAGCTTGAAGTTTTCAACTTTGTGCCTACTTGATATAAGAGTCGGCCGATCAGAGCATATACATAAAACCTATTGAGGTTAAGCTGTAGACACATACATGCATGCACAAATTTAGCTTCTCTAACTGGCTATGGCTTAGACCCTCTCTCGCAGGTGTGAATGGAACTCCCACATTTTGTGCCTTATGATTATGCGTCTATGACATTTATACCATCATGTGAACGGAGCCTTAGGATGGCATACTAAGAAGATGCACTGTCTTGTGGGGATAAGCAATTTATACTCCTAAGCCTAAAAAAAAAACTTGGAAAAAAAAGATCACGACTTAAATTTGTCTAATTGCTCTAATTTGAGGCACATTACGAGAGGAAAGCAAAGGTAGTAATCAGAATTATTTAAAAAATTTTATCCTTATATTTTTCTTAAAAATTCTGTAAAATAATAAAATTTTTGGTTTTCCTCAATAAATATATATGGAAAAAATAATAGCCACATAATCACAGATTTCATTTTGTTATATTTTATTAACAAAATTTAAATTATTAAAAATCTCTTTCATGAAGGGAACATAAAACATCATGAAAACAATGAAAAAGAAGCAATATTTAAAAAAGATAGTAGGCTTATTGATGAGGCTCCCATCAAAAGAATCAAACCCCAAAATATTTTCATTTGCTTCAGTGTCCCGTCTGAAAATTTCACTGATTTCAATGAATATATTTAAAAAAAAATCTTTTATTTTCAAGTTCTTTCATGCAAAACGTCCAAATTTGGTACAAATCAAATTCATCCCCCTCTTTTTGATAGCTACAATATTATATTTAACAGTTTTAATAGCTATCAGTATGTAAACAACATAATGTAACACCATAAAAGAAAAACATAAATGATGACATTTTAATTTTGGCATAGAGAAATACATATTTACCCCAAAAGAGAGCTTGTATTTCTACCTTCTACGTCAGAGTCAATAACTGAAATGTCCAGATCAGAACTGAGAAGAAAAGAACCATAATTAGTTTAATTAAGATACAATAACACACCGATCAAGTATTAATTTGAGAGTCAAGCAACAAAAATCAGCATCATATTTTGAAATATTCACTATTTGAAAATATAACGCTGATTTTGATTCTAAATTAATACATAATTAGTTAACCATAATTAAGTAACTGTAATATCATGCACAGCTAATATCTATTTTAAAAATAAACCAACTTACCTCAGGAAAGCCTGGTTTGTCTTAGGAACATTAGCTGTAACTTCTGGCGTAGAAAAGTCAAATTTTTCACTTCCGGACCTAAGAATGAAAGAAATAAACTGCTATAACATAATTAAAAAAAAAAAAAAAACATGAATAAATAAATAACACATAACAAATTTAAGCATTAAGCTATGTATGACTACCACCATCTCAGACAGTGCGTCAGATATTGGTGTATACTGTTTCGCCATACCCTGTGTAGCTATTATATCATGCTGTATAACCACAGTTTAGAAAAATTACAAAATGTGTTATTTATATCTATCTAAAATGGTACATTACTACATGATTTGTAAGAATAAATTAGAGGGCTCTGCGAATGAAATTCCTTCCAATTAAAAAATGTAGGAATAAAGAAAATGCAGGAATTGCAAATGCAGAAATGAAAAAGGGATTATATTTTTTGTACAGAATCCAGATGACATATTTTTCAACATTTTAGAAATTTCAATATTAATTTTAGGGGCATAAAATATTAGTCCCCTAAAAGCAGAATATAGTTTTTAAATGTTCAGATAATCTTCCTATGAGAAGAATTCCTTTGAGAAGTACACATCTGAACCACAATTAAAAAACATGTACAAGAACAGAGCTGAGGACTTCTGTTTGCAGAAAGTCTGTCACATAACATATGAAAAGTTTCTTATTGGTAGATTTTTGATCAGACAGATATTTTATTGTTATACAGAGAAAGCATTCACTCCCTTTATACTGGAGATAATTCAATTTGGACAACTGCAAAAAGGCTAAGCAAGCCTGAGCGTTTTGGTCCCATTCTTGGCACTAGTTTGGTTTATGCTCAAAATACACAGCAGATATTTTCTAATTACCTGCATCCCAATATCAATTCAATTCAGCTTTTGGTGGAATTTACCATTTGTGACATATTTTTCAAAAACTACACTTCACAACATGCATACATGACAAATACACAGAACCATAAATAAACAAGCAATAATATATATTTATATATAAATTTTACTAAATGATCATAAAATGTTCCAACGCTAAAAGAAAGTTTTAACATCCAAGTAAATGACATAATAAAAAAAAGCAAGTTGAACAGCGAGCACATGAATAAATGTGCATACACCTGTAAAAATATACCATAGGTAACTGACAAAGCATTTCGTAGCAAACATATGACTATAAAATTTCCAATAATACATGTAATGATGGTGAATTCAATTTAGATCGCAAGAACATGCTCATACTTTTGAAAAGATTCAATTATTTCAGCAATTCCTTGTGAATTGGAATTTACCCTTTCAATATTTCCCAACAATTTAGTGTGAATGGAGGAATAAATTGTTATAACAGAATTGAACAATTATTAGCATCCCCTCATACACACACATACTAAAAAAAAAAAAAAAAAAAAAAAAAAAAAAAAAAAAAAAAAAAAAACTTACTTTGTAAAAAAAATCATCCGGGCAATGATTCATTCTCCTTTGACACAGATGCAGTTGTATCAATAATTTCTGACCTTCAATAAAAAAAATACGCATATTTTACTTCGGAATTAACTTACTACGAAATCATAAACACGGGGTAGTCGATATAAAGAATAAATTATTTCTCACCTTTCGAAAACATCCGCTTGTTCGGAATCTTCCACATCTCGGGAATTTAATTTCATATTTTTTTCTTGAGTTCGACGTTTACGCTGAATTCTGGATCTTTTATTAAAACCAGGATGTTTTTTCGGTCGTCCTTGATATTTTCGCAAATTTTTTGCAAACTGACCACAGTACAAATAAATGTAAACAAAACGAGTGCGGAATAGCAATGCAATAGGGTTGCCGTAAACGTCATTCTGCTGACAGCTGACAATGTTTAGTGAAAACTGTGTATAAAGGAATATATGAAACGCTTCTAAATATTATTTAGAAAAAAATATGATTTATAACTGATATCAAAATCAATTACTTCGTGAATTTTTGCAGAAATAAGATTACAATGTTAAATTTTAACTCGTAGCGCCATCTATTGATGGCTTTCCAAACTACACATTAAAATTACGTATTTCAAACTAATTTTTTTAAAATATAATATTTAAGTAAATTTCATTTCAAACCTGATTCTAACATTTTGATTCGAAAACTGACCTGTTGCTTTATATTTCTGCCAAATTTCACGCAACATAGTTTCTTAATTAGCGATTCTGCGTGTAAAAAAATTTTTAGTATTGTAATGCTGCTGTAGTAGACCACCTTAATGTTAACACAAGCACATACAGAAGCTAAAGCATAACTAAAGAACAAGAGGATCATGGGATAAATTAATATCACGTGATTAACATAGTTGACGTGTTTGACGCCTGTGTGTCTTGACATTTTAGGGTTGCCAGAAATGAGTTAGAAAACATTTTATTTATTTATTCTCAAATGCTTGATTAATTTACAAAACATTTTACGCCGATTTCCGTACGGCAGGCGGTAGCGAGAGCGAAGGTTGTTAACACTAAACTCAGTAATAGAAAGGGTTGTTAATAGTTCACCAGCAAGAGCATAATTTGCAAGTAATAATTATCAGTTACAAAGACGACGCCAATCTATAATAATAATGTTCAGAAAATGATTTGATAAAATAGGGATTTAATGATGGTTCTAATTGCAAGCGAGGACGTGTAATTAGTTAAAAAATCTTTAAAGTATTGACAAAAAAGCTACAGAAATTACTTAAATTCTTTTATTTAACTGAGGAATTTTATGCAAACTTAGATTCTAGTCTTATAGCATAGGACAGTCAGAATTTAATGTTCAGTAAGAAAACTTACTGAACATTATAATATTCTTATATATTCATCACTTTTTCAGTATCCACACATCTTTATACGTTCAAATGCCATATTTCAAAATCAAAGTTATTTATGAAATAAAACCTTATAAAATCTAATAAATCATTTGTGTATGCAAATTTTTAAATCTAACTCTCTTACATTAAATTATTTCTGTCTTTTAAATTACATCCCATTATTTATTTCAATTTAATTTATTAATGGGTTTGTACTGTGGGAAATATTATGTCATGATATTCCCCAATCCCCTACTGTGTGACGTATGCATTGCGTCAGCATGTGTTTCCCGCCTTCGGGAGAAGACGAGGATTAGCTGGCGAGCGGAGCAGACGTCGCTCGATCGCTCGTATACCATTTTCATTAATTGTAATCCTAATGTAATCTATATTTGTAAATAGTAATAAATGTGTGTTATCAATTATGGTCGTTGCCTTTCCACACATTTTGGGGGCTCGACCGTGCCTTTTATGCATGCGTTAATCGAACCCTAGACACCAGCAATCACTAAAGACGTTCAGAAAGCTAACAAAGGCAAGACGTGCCTTTATGACGATTTAATATTCTTCTTCAAGCCAGACGACGTATGCGACTGAAGACGTGGATTTATGACGATTTAATATTCTTCAAGCTGGACGACATATGTGAATGATGTTACATGCTACTTGTCCGTACTTCTGATTTTGGACGTTAAATGGAAATTCGATTTTGGATTACATTGGATTGTCCAAGAAATATATCGGATTATAAGGATTGCCCCGACGTTAGGTAGGCCCATTTTTCCCTGATTCGTTCATAATTTATTAGTATTACGATTTTAAGCTGTGTTTATACTGTTTAATTCTCATTCATACATACCCTATTTCATATTCATATTGTCCTATTTTACTGTTTAAAGAATTATGGCCCTAAAATTAGGTGATATCCCATTGATAGCGAATTCTCTTAAATATGGCACAACACGAGTTATTAAATTATTTAATACCGTGCTTGGATATTCCGATTTTGATCATTCTTCGTGAAAGAAAATGCGACATTTTGCCGCGTTCCCGGACAGTTTCGATTTGGCAAAACATAAGGAACTTCTATTAAAAGATTTCTCTTTATCAGATTTTATATCAGTGGCAAATTTGTTGCATTTGGAAGCTTCCACTAATAAAGATGTTTTATGTGAAAAAATTTTTCATGCGCTCTCTAATCTGACGGATTTTCACAATTTCCTAGATGTTAGTTTTTTATCCGATGACGATCATTCAATTTCAAACACCGACAGTGCACCGACGCCTGTAGGTCTAAGTTGTTCTGTTCTCCCTTCCCCTCCCTCCACGGCGCCAAGCCCAAATGGCGTTGTTTTTTCTGACGCGGAAGTAATAAATTTGAATTCGAGTCGCTCCGGTGTTTATATGACGGCGAACACCGAGATTCGCGAGATGAATCATGATTTATGGTTTATTTTGAGAGATCTTTCAAACACTTGCAGAAACTTTTCAGGCACTGCTTCCTATTCCGTCCGCGCTTTTTTCAAAGATATAGAAGATAATTTCCAATTATTCCCCAATCTTACCTGCCGTTTTGGACATAAATCTATGGATTGCCGCCCCACTACATCAAATGAGACTTGTACTCCACCTGCCGAAGTAAATACAAACCTCTCACGGTAATATGTGTAAAACTGTCGTTATACTCAATAGCACAGTTTCTGGATTAATTGACACTGGAAGTGAGGTCTCATTACTGAACGAAAACACATGGATTCAACTTGGTTCCCCACCACTTTCAAATAATTCTGGAGTGTTAACTGGTTTCGGATTCTCGAAAATTCCTATTATTGGCTATTTTCAAACCATTAACATCATTGATAATCAGGACTTTCCTGCTAATATTAGAGTTGTTCCAAATCATTCTATGCAATTTTCTCTTATTGTAGGATGTGACGTAATTAAAAATGCTAAATTAACTATTACACTAGACGGTATATATTTTTCAAAACCTCCCGAGCAATGCTTTGAAACTGCTCCTGAATCTTTCATTTTTGCAATAAATGACGATGTTCTAGCTTTTGATATTGGTTCAAATGTTTCCAAAGAAACGCGTGCTGCGGCAGAACGTTTGCTGAATTCTTATGTCCCAAATAAAACAAAGACGACAGATATTAAACTTAATATCACTCTATCCGATGATAAAGCGATTTTTCACCCTCCTAGACGCTTTCCTTTTGTTGAACGGGAAATTGTTGACAAACAAATAAATGAATGGTTGAAACTTAAAATTATTGAACCATGTTCATCTCCATATGCCAGTCAAGTTCTCGTGGTGCGTAAAAAATATGGTACACCCCGTGTTTGTATCGATTATAGGAAACTTAATCGACTTTTAATTAACGATCATTTTCCTCTTCCTCTTATTGATGACATTTTGGATAAACTTCAAGACGCGCAAATTTTTAGTACTCTTGACCTACGTAACGGCTTTTTTCATGTGCCAGTAGCGGACGAAAGTAAACCATATACAGCTTTTGTAACTCACAACGGACAATTCCATTTTCTTCGAATGCCATTTGGTCTTTCAAATTGCCTTTCAGTATTCCAGCGCTTTATAAATTATGTTTTTCGTGATTTAATTGTCAAAGGTTATGTTTTATTCTACATGGACGATGTAGTTATTCCCACCAAAAATGAAAATGAGGCCATTCATCGTCTCAATCAAGTACTCAAAGTTGCTAGTGAATATGGTCTAGAAGTTAATTTTCGTAAATGTCAATTTCTTCACAAAAAAAATCGAATTTCTTGGACATATCGTTGAAGACGGTAAACTTCTTCCTTCCCCTTCGAAAACAAAATCTGTAATTAACTACCCCGAACCTAAGAGTGCGAAAGATGTCCAACGCTTTCTCGGTCTCACGGGATATTTTAGGAAATTCATCCCCTCATATTCCAGCATTGCAAAACCCCTTAGTGATCTCCTTCGTAAGGACACTCCCTTTCAATTTCATGCTGATCAGAAAGCCGCATTTCACAGATTAAAATATTTGCTTTCTCAACAACCAGTTTTAAGTATTTTTAATCAAAAGAATCCTATCGAAATTCATACCGACGCATCCATTGATGGCTTGGGGGCAGTCCTACTACAAAAATCTATGAACGATAACAGCTTTCACCCTGTCTACTACATGTCAAAGAAAACATCGGACAACGAGCGTAAATACACCAGTTATGAACTCGAAGTCCTTGCAATTGTTGAAGCTTTAAAAAAGTTCCGTATTTACGTCCTTGGTTCACATTTTAAAATTATCACTGACTGCAACGCTTTTGTGCAAACTTTAAATAAAAAGGAACTCAATTCGAGAATAGCCCGATGGGTTTTATATGAGCACCGTACCGGCTTAAAGATGGCTCACATGGATGCCCTCAGTCACAGTCCATGTTGCGTGACTATCCAAGACAGTGTCCTTCTCCAATTTCGCAAAGGACAAGAAACCGACGAGCATATTATGGCTATTAAAGCACTCCTTCAAACAACGCCTTCGTATGATAACTTTCTCGTTAAGAACAATCTCCTGTACAAAAACGTGAATGGCATTGACTTACTTGTGGTGCCTGAGGATATGCAGGCAAATGTCATTAAAAAAGCTCACGAACGAGGCCACTTCGCCGTAATCCGCACTCAAGAACTTTTAAACAACGAATATTTTATCCCAAATCTGAAAGAAAGAATTGAGCGGTGTATCCATAACTGCATCCCATGCATCCTCAATAATCGAAAGCGTGGGAAACAAAACGGACTTCTGCACCCCATTGACAAAGACGACGCACCCTTGCACACGTACCATACCGACCACTTAGGTCCCCTTGCCACCACATCAAAGAAATACAAACATATTTTGGCAGTTATAGACTCGTTTACTAAATTCGTGTGGCTTTATCCGACAAAGTCTACAGACACAGATGAAGTTATCAGTCGGCTGGAATCTCAAAGATCAGTCTTCGGAAATCCTTCACGGATTATCTCTGATCGAGGCCCTGCATTCAAATCCACTGCATTTGCAAACGTTCAACGTTCATTGCAAAGCACGTTCTTATTACAGCTGGCCTCCCACGATCGAACGGTCAAGTTGAGCGTTTGAACTCCATTATTATTGCTGTCCTTTCTAAACTCTCCATAACAAACCCTGAGAAATGGTACCGCCATGTTCCCGCCGTGCAACAAATTATTAATTCAACTTTTCAACGTAGCATCATTTCCACTCCCTTTGAACTTCTCTTTGGGACTAAGATGAAATCGCAAAACGACATCAACATCCCTGCTCTAATCGACGAGGAGATCAAATCTGCATTCATTCTGCAACGTGACGATCTCCGTAAGGACGTAAAACAGCAAATCTCTAAAGTGCAAGACGAAAATCGCCGTACTTATAATTTGCGACGAAAACAAGCGCAAAAATTTCAACTTCATGACCTCGTGGCTATCAAACGAACTCAGTTTGGCCCTGGTCTCAAACTCAAACAGAAATTTCTCGGACCTTATAAAGTCACCAAGCTCAAACAAAATGACACATATGATGTGGAAAAGTGTGCATTTTTCGACGGACCATCCAAAACATCCACTTGTGCTGAATACATGAAGCCCTGGTCCAACAATATTGAACGTATCACTTGATTTTTATACAACTCTCAGCATCATAGGTCCTCCTGAGTTTGGACAGATGACACCTGAGAACTTTCTAATAATTTGTTTTCCTCATATCAACTTTTTAATTCATTTTGTCATACTAATGTTCTTTTTATTTTTAGTTAACTGCTGTGGTGTGTTTAATCTATTTGTTTTTGCTCCATTTGTGTAAGTATCCTCAGCTTTGTATCTACAGATTAATTTTTTCATACCTATGTTACTATATTATAATATTTTTTTTTAATTTGATGATAATTTGATGTTGCTTCAGGCGAGGTCGCCTGTTCGGTCATGATGGCCGAATGTGGAAAATGTTATGTCATGATATTCCCTAATCCCCTACTGTGTGACGTATGCATTGCGTCAGCATGTGTTTCCCGCCTTCAGGAGAAGACGAGGATTAGCTGGTGAGCGGAGCAGACGTCGCTCGATCGCTTGTATACCATTTTCATTAATTGTAATCCTAATGTAATCTATAGTTGTAAATAGTAATAAATGTGTGTTATCAACTATGGTCGTTGCCTTTCCCCACAGTACTAATATTTCAAACTTCTTTGAAATACTTTTTGTGTCCTGAAAATGCCAAGTGTTTCCATAAAAAAAATAAACAGGCATACAAAATTGTTAATAACCAGTATTATATGATTAATTATTCATTTTATAGTTGATTTAATCGCTTTTAACTTGTTTCATGTCTAAATTTTCTACACAAAAATTCTCTGTCTAATTTTTATTACTTTTCTCAGACAATGTTCAAAGAGGAATGAATTAAAATCTTGATTGTGCAAAACACATCTTTGAAGCTTAATGTATTCTAAGAAGTACAAAAAATGTAAACAAGATTTTGTCCCCCCCCACAAAATCAGTCATTTAAACTATTTAAACTATTCCAACCGTTCAGAAAAATGATAAACATTGTCAACATGAAAATCTGCCCCTTTTTATATATACGTTAATAAAAGGAAATGTGTTCCTTCTTTTAATATATATAAGAAAAGGAACCCATTTTCCTTTCTAAACTTTTGAAGGTCGCCAACGCTACGTCGCCATAATGATAAACTACACCAAGAAAGTAACCCGCCTTTAAAAAAAGTAAGATTTATAACAACAACTTAGGCAAAGGCAGTTTCGCGTACGTAGAATCCGTTCTTTTCGATTGGTTTCAAATGACGGATCCGACGATTCAATGCGCATGCGTGGTTAATGTTGGTGCGAATAGCTCAAGCGGCTAATCGCACCGCTGGTGCTAATAGCATTGGCCTTTGTGACCAGGAATCCAGCAAATTATAATCTTACTATTTGGCATATTTTTGTAAATTTCATATCGAATATTCTCAATTATGTTGTAATTTGAATCTTCGAAGGAGGCAATAGATTCTACTGCCCCAATGCAGTCGGTGAAAATTATCGTCGCTTCGGAAAGGTTAGCTAGATATTTCATAGTATAGCAGATTGCTGAAATTTCCGCGATGTATATAGAGGCGTTTCTTTCAATTTTAATGGCTCTGTTTACAGTATTTTGTAGATTTGTTATTCCAAATCCGGTTCCGTCCAAGTTTTTGGAACCTTCTGAACCCCATACGTTTTCTGCTTTAAAATCCGCAGTCAAATTTTTGATAAAAGGAGCGTAATCAGTGACAAAATCGTGAAGATTCTTTAAATCGGTGTTACAAAACTTGCTAAAGTTTATCCAAGGCGGAACCCGTTTCTTTTGACGAACAACGTTAATATCTAAAATCCATTTAGATTTCATAGCTGTCAAGGACTGCTCTTAAATCCTTTCTTTCTTTCTTAAACCTTCCATGTCAAGTGGCGGCGAAAAAGTGGGCGGCTCCCCGAAATTTTTGATTTATGATGGATAATGTTCTTTGCCATTTTTTTATCTTATTGTAAAGCGGAATAGGTGCAATTCTCCTTATAATATCATTGGGAACAAAATGTCCTACTCCTAAGGCTTTTCTAATCGCTTTATTGATATAAATATCATAATTATTTTGGGAGGAGAGAGATTCTCCTCACCGGATTTCACAGCCGTATATGAGTTGGGGAATCATGATCTGCTGAATGATTTTAATAAGTTTTTTGTTCTCATTCCTCGAGTTGGGTGAGAGAGGATTTTGATTAAGTTTAAAGTGTTTTTTAATCTTTTAACAAGATATGCCTCGTGAGCACGCCAACTGAGGTTGCGTTCAAGTATAACGCCAAGGACTTTATGCTCTTCTTCCACCCAATACTGAGAGCTCGAATGCTGATGAATAAGAATATTTCTTTCTTCCTCTTGAAAAGTAAATTAGTGTTGATTTCTCGAAGGAAAAAGCAACCTTTTTTTCAGCAGACCAGCTGAGAATCTTCTTAAGAGTATCTTGTGAGCAGGGATCCCGACTGTTCTTAACAATTATACGCGCGTAGATATCATCAGCGTAAATAAAAAGCTTGGTACTCCTAACATTCAGTTTACAAAAGTCCAGCATGAAACAACTGTAGAGGAAAGGTGATAAAATAGCCCCTTGCAGAAGGCCCTTGGACACGAGCTTTTCTGCGGATAGCATAGATCTCCACTTTACAAAAATCGTACGATTAGAAATAAAATTGTAGATCGAACGCACCAGGGTTGGGTTCATGCCCATCTTTTCCAGCCTTTCAATCAATATCTCATGTTGCACATTATCGTATGCACCTTTGATATCTAAGCAAATTAAGTAGTTTTCCAGATTTTTACTTCTGGCTGACCAGATTGATTCATAAATGTCTCTAAGGCAGTCAAGTTACGCTAGTGCCTTTTCTAAACCCATAAATATCTGAAGGAAAAAGATTTTCTGTGTCAGCCCACCACTCTAGGCGGCGCAGGATGATTTTTTCAAGGGTTTTCCCAATGACTGACGTTAAAGAATTTGGCCTATAATTTTTAATCTCTCTCCCATTTTTATTCGGTTTTAAGACCGGGATAACCCAGGATGTTTTCCAAATTTTTGGAAATTTTGTTCGATTTCAGGCTTTCGTTATATATATCGAGAAGGGCTTTCTGCGTATATTTGGTAGCAACCCTCAGACCTTTGTAAGTAATTCCGTCGGGACGCGGAGAGGAGTTTTTCCTACTCTTTAGTGCGTTCATTAATTCTTTGTCGAAAATGGGCTCAATTCTAGCCGAAGGCCAGTCGATAGGAGCCGACTGGGTAGTGTTGTCGTTGCAAATGTAAGAATCCGCGAAAATATCCGCCTGAGCAACCTTGTCTAATACATCTGTGTTGGAGTTTGTGATCCCAAAATTTACCTTCAAGGGAGAGACCGATAGATATTTTTTAAGGTTTTTAACATTTTTAAAGACTTGCTTACAGGAATTGGATTCAAAGGAAATTTTTGCCCAGTACTTGCGTTTTGCTTTTATTAGTTCTCTTTTGTACTTGGCATTTGCACCCTTACACTCCACCCAGTCGCTCGGATTGAGTGATCTTAAAGCCCTCCTTTTCAACTTGTCTCTGAGATGTTTTAATTTGGCGCACTCCAAATTGAGCTATGGGTTTTTTGGTTCGACCTTGTAGGTGATTTCTCTGGAGTGTATCTTGATTGCGCTATATTAATTGAAAAGGTATAAGCATTAACTTTATCATCCATATTATGAGCGTGGATCACAGGGGGCATGACCGTGATAGACTGACATCTCGCCAATTCGTATAACATTTAATTTTTCCAGGTCTCTTCTTAAAGTTATGATCAAAATTAATATACGCAGGGAAATGATCACTTTGACCCGTATCATCATGTCTCTGGAGCGACAGTTTGGACGCGATATTGACATTTGCCATACAAAGACCGAGGATGCCTTCTTCTCGGTCATGACAAATATGAGTAGGTTTCTTATTATTTAAAATGATCATATTAGAGTCAATTAGCCAGTTCATGAGCTTTTGACCGCTGGGTGATGTAATGTTATCTCCAAAATTTCTATAGCGGGCGTTGAAGTCGCCAACCAAGATCGTGAAAGGATCCTTAAAGAAATCCAATATCATTGAGTCCTCTAGTTTAAATTTTCCTGTAGGCCTATAACAATTTACAAAGGTAAAAGGTTTACCGTAAACGTGCACTTTAATACTTAGAACCTCCATGTCAGATTTAATTCCAGTTTCTGGGAATTTGGAAACAGTTTAATGTTTTAACACAAAAATGGCTAGGCCGCCGTCTTTACTGGAAAATTATTTCCTTTAAAAAACTACTGTAGCCAGAAAGGAAAGGAACCCTAGGAGTCCTACTCCAGGTCTACTGGAGACACACGAAAGAAGATTTTAACCAAGAAAAAAAAGATGAGAAACTTGAATTCACTTCGAAACCACGACAATTCCAACTAAGGATAAAACACATGAAATTGGAAAATATCATCATCAATTCGAGGAATTTCCTCTTCTTGAAGCGTATCTGGCCCATTATTCCAAGATATCAGGGGACTAGCCTGATCAGCAGTGTTCAAATTTAATGTTCTGTTTGAAGGTTTTTCATTTGCAAGGCAGGTCTTTTCAAAATCCTCTTTGTATTTTCGGATCTGTTTTAGGTAGTTTTCACACAGGCTTCTAAGTTGTGTATTTTCAGTTTTTAAGTTTGTTATTGGCTTCCTTAAGATTTAAATTTTTTACATAGAGGGAATCAATTTTCCGTTCGACATTTTCTAATCTTGCTACTATCTTACTTAAAACATTTTCCTCTGGCTTTTCCGATACCGAGCCTTCAGCGTTTGTATTTGTGTGAGTGCTAGTAAAGTTTGTTCTTCTTCATTCTGGACAGCTTCTGCCCAGGAAGAATATCTGGGAGTCTAGACAGATCTTTTCGATGAAAATACACGCTTCTGATCGTTCACCTCTCTTTTTTGATATTTATTTTTGTGCAAGATTTGTCAAAAGCATTGTGTTTGCCTCCACATCTAAAGCAACTGGTATTATTTTTACATGGGGTCGTTGTAGTCATTTCTACCACAGTTCGCACATCTCGCTTTGCTTTTGCACAGTTTCGACTTGTGACCTATATTACAACACTTGTAGCATACTATGGTATTTTCAATATATTTGGATACCGCAAAATTAATTCGACCTGTTTTGATATCAGACCGATTATAGGAACCAAGTTCCTTAATCAAAATTATTGGCACCTTTTCGTCCGACCTTGGCTTAGTGAACCTTGTAATACATGAAAATGTAATTTCACTTTCTTCTAGACCAGCTGCTATGTCTTCTACACTAAGATGAGTATCAACATTCTTGACTACATGTTTAGTAGTGTCCGTATCTTCAATTATTGAGGCCTTTACTCCAACACCTTCCAAGGATTTTAATTTACAAACTTTTTCTACAGTTTTGATTCTTTTCGTGGAAATTATGATTTTTTTCTCTCTCGTGATATAAATATCATCTTCTTTATCAGTAATTTCGTTAAGGATAGAACCTTTTTTAAGTAACTTATCAACCGAAATCCCAATTTCAATTCCTTTCAGAACAATTTTTACCTCTTTTGTGCCGTTTTTAAAGGCTATTTTGACATTGTCGATTGCGATAATGTCCGCGTTATAAAAGTTCCCATTTGTTTTCCTCTCTTTATTCCTGCCATTATCCATGTGTTCATCTGGTTTACGATTACGTTCACTAGGCATAATCCAACCTCACGTTTTTTTGCCAGATTTTCTAAACAGACAACAACAGTAGATATACGTCAAATTTTGCATTCTCTAAGTCTTTGTGCCGTCGGGGCAAAAATCAACTTATATGCAAAATATATATATTCACTAAGACCTACAGTCCTTTTCTAAAACTACACTACAGACTGCTTTCATTCACTACAGACCTTTTCTACTACGGTTTACTCTGATTGGATGAAACATTTTTTTGCGATCTTACTTGGAATGGCAAGTTATCGCTTTGTAGGTTTTGTAAAAAACACTAGTAAGTCTTGTGGGCTTTTCAGTGCAGCAAGGAGAAACAGCGTTTGTTTCATTAGGTAAATTTTTATTTTCTGAATGAATGCTAAAGTTAATTGTATGGAATACATTTGAAATAACCTATTGAACTTACTAATAATTAATTGTATTTGGTTAAAGAATGAACTGAAACCGTACATATCATTGGTTTAAATAAATTTATTAAAGCTTAAGGTGGAACAAAAGTAACAACAAAACCACAGGCGACACACGCCACTGAAACAATTTATAGAATAGCTTAAATAGAACAGTTCAAATAGAGTTCAAATAGAATATAGAATAGTTCACTTCAAGTTCTTCATAACAAAGCACATAGAGAGATTGTCAACGCGCCATGGTTCATTCCAAAATCGTATGTCCACCCTGATCTCAAAGTAGACAACTTCAAAATTATAATAAAAAAACTTGCCAGAAATTGCTTCTATTGCTACCTAACAACTGCTTCAACTCTCTTAGATGTTCTTCATTTCCCAGAGAAAAATACAAATATCCATCTGGCATTCTCCATCCTTAACATTTTTTATTGATACTAGACTCTTCAGTTCATTGATTTGGACCTTCCAACAGAAACTCAACTTATTCGTCGACTCCATGGCGGCCACTTAACTTATACTTTTCTTCTCATTTTGTCCATACTACTCACTTTGTTTCACAGATGGTCTTCACCAGATGCAGAGTAGAAGGAAGCACTGCTTTCTGAAACTCTGGTTCACTATATGATGTTAGTAGTAGTAGAATATAAACACGAGAACACAGTATTGCCAAAAAGTACAAAGAATGTGTCTTAACGGAATTATGGATTTAACACTCCCTCCAATTCTCTTGTCACTAAAACTAACAAAAGTATGATCAATAACATAAGCAAAAGGAAAAAAAATTCAAGTAATCATTGAAGGATAAGAAAAACTTTAAAAAAGAAAAATGTTAACTAAAGCAAATCTATTAAATATTCATATGAGTGTCGCTTAACCTTTTAAAACCTTTAAGCAGTTCTCTTAAGCTTTTAAATTTTGCTTTCGAAGAGCGTTTGTGAAGATATCTGCTAACTGCTCTTCAGATTTCACATACTTTATAATGATAGATTTATCTTCAGATTTTTCACGAATAAAATGGTAGCGCACATCAATTACTTTTGTGTAACACATGGTTTTTGATCAGCTTAATAGCACTCTGATTATCAACAAAGTTAACAATACGCTCTTTAGACAATTCACTTTCACCTTCACCTTGAAAAAGTTGGCATAACCACAATACTTCCTTCACTGCAGCTGAAACCGCAATATATTCAGCCTCAGCGGTAGACGTAGAAAACATTGATTGCTTTTGAGTGCACCAAGTTACTGGATCATTGGTAAGTTTGAAAATATAACCAAAAATTTAGTCTGGTTCTGATATCGTTAGCAAAATCTGCAATTGAGTATCCAACAAGATGGCAACTATCATTAGGTACTGCAGAATAATCTACGCCATAGTATTCGAAAATACGTACTTACGTAGAATTTACAACATTCCATATACCTAAATTTACAGCAAAACTGGCTTAAAATCAAATAACCATATTGTACCTAAACCTGTAGTGACAACAAGGGAAATTAGCGATTCGATAGCTTCTCTGTGAGGAACTGTTTTTTCATCTGATAAGAAGCTGTTGTCTAATGATAGGACTGCACCAGAATCAGCAGGTACACCTTTCTCACAAAAGTACTCGAACACGGATTCTAATTTAGAAAATTTAAAAATAGCTTAATGGGTTGCCAGGAAGAATGTAGTTTAGGGTTCATGTTGGAGTGAATATTGGAAAGAAAAAGACAAAAAAATTAATGAACTCACTGTGTTTTTTTCCTCTATCTCTCTCAACATGGATGCGTTATGAAGAAAACGAATCAGTTGAAGCGAATCTTGAAACAATTCCAAGTCCCTCTCTCTTATAATCTTTCTCCCTTTCACCATACACTGGTTTGCGTTACGAGAAAAAAAAATTAAGTCAAAGTGAAACTTGGAAAAGTTAGAGTCCCTCTATGATCTCCTAATTTCTCCATCTCTCTCAATTTGAATGCGTTAGAAGAAAAACGGTTATGTTGAAGTGAACCGTTGGAAAGTTTAAGTCCCACTATGATCTTATAGTTTCTTCCTCTTTCAAGTTGAACTGAGGGATTGTTTGGATGAAAACGATTATTTCGAAGTGAACCATCAAAGAGAATGAATCCTCTATGATCGTATAGACTATAAACTATCTCTTTAAACTCTTCTCGATGACTGGTCATCATATATGATTTTTTCTCAAGCTTGGTATACAGAATATATTTTTTCATAAAAAAGATACAACACAATTACATATATATATATTTATTACTTTGTTATACACAGCAAAACACCATGATCAATTGTTTATATTTACAAAGCTTCACTCAGTTTCATAATACTGTTCCACAATAACTGATCCTCTGCTGGAGTTAAGTTCATACTTTTCCAACAGTTTTGTTTTAACAGATCATCTAAATGAAGGGATCTCTCCAAACCTCCAAGTGATCGAGATTTCCAAGAACTAACCGTTCTCCTTTCTCCTAATAAACTTAAAATAAAATAACTTTACATATGAAATTCTAAAGCGAAGGGATCTCTCCAAACCTCCAAGTGATCGAGATTTGCAAGAACTAACCGTTCTCCTTTCTCCTAATAAACTTAAAATAACTTTACATATAAAATTCCAAAGCGTCATATTTATTTTCAAAATCGGCAGAACTACAACAAAGATCAGATAGTTGCCACTCTTACAGTTACAAACTATGAAAAGAAAAATAACAACTGAGGCTGGGTTCTAACAATACTCCCACCTTTTGATTGATGACATATACTTAATTAATCAAACTAAAATATAAAAAATACTGTCCACACAAATATTAAGGCTAAATAGTATACAAAAAATTAAGTTCTTAAATTTTTTCTCTTAAATAACTCAAGTAGTGTTCAGGTTAGAAATCTAGATGGAATTTTAATTTGTCGTCCACTTCTAGTCACGGCAGTCTTAATGTCCTTTGATAAATCTGCAGCTGAATTATTCTTTGGTAATTCTGAGACTAAACTGTCTTCACCCTGCGTCTCAGTTTCATTTGCCTCATCTGACTCCAAAGATGAAGGTATTTCGAGAGGGAATATTCTCTGGATTGGTCGCACTAATTCTCCAGACATGGTTTTGACACGAACTACTCGAATGTTGCCGTCTTTTCCGGGATATAGTTCAATCACTTTTGCTAGAGGCCACAACACCTTGCGTTTGTCATCACATTCGATAAGAACTATATCCCCGATTTTTATCTGTTGAGAAATCGGCACTGTAGATGGACGTTGCACTAGCAGGCCGAGATATTCATTTCTAAATCTCTTTCTCAAGAGCTCTCGTAAATTCTGTAAATGTCTCAATCTCTTGTTGAAATCTTATCAAGATGATCCAAGTCAGGAACTCCAAAGACTGGAATTTCACCTAAAAACAAGGACGGTGTGAAAGGGATCAGATCATCTATGTCCTCTAACACATAAGTGAGTGGTCTGGCATTCACAGTTCCTTCGCAGTCGCACAGCACACTCATCAATTCTTCATAATTCAGACATGACTGGCCTAGGACTCAACGCAAAAGCTTCTTAATCATTTGAGCAAGTCGTTCCCAAAAGCCACCCCACCATGGTGCTGCGGGTAGACTGAACTTCCAATCGATCTTGTTTGTGGCGGCTTCTGTTTCGATGGTATTCCAATTAATCGATTTCAAGAGTTTATTGGATCCGACAAAATTGCTTCCCTTGTCGCTATAAATTATCGATGGCCTCCCTCTACGAGCAATAAATCTTCTAAGGCCAAGTAAAAATCCTTGAGTTGAAAGGGACAAAATCAGTTCCAAATGGACCGCCCTGAAAACAGCACACGTGAAAAGTAAAATCCAAGCTTTTCTTTTATCCTTCAAAATTAATGGGGCAGCTAAATCAACGCGGACAATCTCGAAAGCACGAGCATCTCTAACTCTGTTTTCTGGTAGAGTAGTAGGCACAGTCTGTAGTCGTTTACTTCCATGTCTCCTGCACCTGGCACATGCATATAAAGCTTTTCGAATCGTAGTTCTGCTTTTCAGGATCCAAAACGTCTCTCTAAGTTTTGACATCAGTACTTGACTTCCTGTATGAGACATAGAGAAATGTTTATCAATTATCAATGTCTCCTCAATCTTATGATTCTTCGGAAGTAACATCATATAAATAAAATTTTCATATTCTTTCCTTTCAGTCAACCTATGTTGAATAATCTTCACGATAGATTTCTCAGCCCTTGTCAATTGATAAACTTTTAACTCTCCTGCTTCTCTTTCTTCTTTCCTCTTTCAGGTATTTCCTATGAATCTGTGTATCCACCCAATCATTCTAAGTATTTTCTTATACTTTGAAAAATAGCCGAAGAATTGTGATGACATGTCGCTAACATTGCTTAACGAAACTATAACTGCTTTACGTTTTTCAGTATTAACCTCTTCTTTATTATCGATTGGGAGAGAACGAGGCCATTCTTCTTCCGGAAGTGCCAACCAAGGTGGACCCTCCCACCATCTTGATTCAATGAGTTTCTTCACAGAACATCCTCTTGATGGCATATCGGCTGGGTTTTCCGCAGCTGGTACATGATGCCAATTTTCACGGTCCGATAGGATTCTAATTTCTGAAACTCGGTTATTCACAAAAGTGCTCCAAACTTCTACGTTCTTTATCCAGAATAGTGCTCCTGAAGAATCGGTCCATTAATATTCCTTTTAAATTTCGACCTTAAGGTTCTTCTTGACAAATGAGGCTAATCGTATCCCAATAAGACAAGCAAGCGATTCAAGTCGTGGTATACTTATTTTTTTCAAGGGAGCCACTCGTGCTTTGGCTTGCACTAGAGTCACATTAACTTCTTTATTTTGACTTCTCAAATATACTGCACTTGCATAAGATCCATGTGAAGCATCGGGAAACGTATGCAAACTAAAAGATTGTCCTTCTGTCAGTAGAAGTAGTCTGGGAATTTTTACTTATGTTAGTAATGGCAATTCTCTAACCCACCTCAAGAATTTTCTTATATCTTCAGGTAGCTCTGCATCCCAGCTTAATTTAGTTTCCCAGCTCTTTTGCAAGTGTAACTTTGGAAGGAGTGTAAAAGGGCATGTGAAACGTATTGGGTCAAAAACTCTCTGTACAATTGATAGTACGTTTCGTCTTGTCACTGAAGATCAATCAAGTCGATATTAGGGATGTCACAAAACAAAGAATCTTCATATTTATCCCACAGAAGACCAAGTACTTTCAATGGTTCGCTCATTGTAGATTTTTCACTGCTCAGTTCTGTTTCTTCCCACGCTCTTAAGTCAAAGTTAGCCCTTGACATTAACTGAGTTGATTTTGCAATAAAGTATTCTGCTTCTTCATTCGAATTCCCTGAAGTGACACAGTTGTCAACATAGAAGGAATTTTTCAATTTTGTAGCCACTTCCTTCAAAGAAGGTTCACATTGGTCTAAATGAGAGTTGATCTCTGCTCCTAAAAGAAACGGACTGCATTTTAGTCCGAAAACTACTCTGCAATGGCGAAATTTTCTAATTCCCTTTTGTTCCGAGTTTTTTCAGCGTAGGAATCTTAGGAAATCACGATCAGATCTTTGAATAGATATTAGAAGAAAAACTCTTTTAATATCCGAAAAATCCCTATTTTTCCTTGCCTAAATTCAAAAAGCAATCTAGAGGTATTAATTTAATTAAATTTTGACCTTTTGCTAAACAGTCATTAAGTGACAGGAAATCCTTTTGCTTGCACGAAGCGTCAAATACAGGCCTTACTGCTGTTGTACAGTTATCTTTGAAGGCCGGTCTGTGGGGAAGATAATGATTGTTAACTCGTTCCTCTTCTTCTATTAGTCTAGATTCGAGCCATTCTTCGAACACTGCATTGTATGTTTCAAATTTATCTTTCAACATGCGCTTCTTTGTCGTGGAAATCAATCGCTTTTCAACAACTTCTCTGTTACTTGGTAAAGCTTCTTTACCGTTGATCCACGGTAAGCTGACTTCATAGCGATCGTCCACCCTCTTCAGAGTCTTGTGAAAGTGATCTCACACTGCTTCTTCTAACTCTGAATCAGTTTTATTTTCTTTAGCATCTGTAATTCCCAGTGCTTCTAGCTTCCACAAGTTTTCTATGTCACTGCTGTAAGTCAACATCGACATTATTGTTGAAGACATGGACAAGGAGTTTCTTTCTGAAACGTTATCTTTTATCTTTCCCATGATTGTCCATCCAATTAGTGATACCACGGCAGTCAACCCATTTTCTAATTTCTGAATTCTTCTGGTTAACAGAACACCTGCGACGTCAGCTCCAATAAGAACTTCTATTTTCAAATCCTTTTTTCCTACATCAGATGCATGAATATTTTTTTTGCCTTAGTTCTTCTATACATGGTCCAGGCTGTAAACTGACTACTGGTCCACAAATCTTCGACTGTTCCAACAAGATTAGTCGTCTAGTAAAAACACCTTTTAGACTTCCCTAACGTTCACTTCATAGCGTTTGTGAATTTTTCTCTTTGTTGTTACTCCTCCAAAAAGTGCATGAATTAAAGATTCAGATCCAATTGCGTGGCACCCTATGTCTACAGCAGTCTCCTTTAATATGTATGAACGTTGCGATCCTGTGTCGATAAGTGCCCTTACTGTCTTCTGCTTTTTGTTCGCGTCGATATTAATTAATAGTGTTTGAAGAAACACTTCATCTAGAAAATTAGTGCTCGCAAGTGATACGTTTTGTGTTTCCACTTCTTTATTCTTTTCAACATCATTGCTCTTTTGATTGGTGAGAAAATCTGGACACATGACACACTAATATCTTTTCGAGCATATGAAACGTACATTTTTCTTGCATTGCTTAGCTCTGTGTCCAATTTTGAGGTAGAAGAAGCAACACTTCTTTTTCTTAATTTCATCATTCTTTTAACTCAGAGGCCTCTTCTGAGCAACAAAGAAATCACGACTTTCATGATTTTTTCACAAAATATGCAAGAATTCTTCTCACTATAATTGGTTGCTTTATTATGGCCTGAGAATAAATCATTTGCTGTAGGCACGAAATGTTCACTCTGGTACCTTTTATCTCTTCTACTTTGTTTGCACACGAATCAATTAATTTAAATTCAGGTTTTGCCAAAGAAATTCTCTGCTCTCCTTCCACTTCATTCTTTAAAAACAATAATAATTGATTTCTCAGAGTGAGCTGCTGTAATTACTGAATCATGATTTCTAAGCGAAACTCCTAAAATTTCCCCGGGAATGCAAGATTCCACGAGCGGAAACAGCATTGCCGCGTATTTATCGCTTATCATTCCTATTGACTCCAACGAACGTAAATACTACTCTAACTTGTCATACAATTCTGATATACTGCATTTTCTCTTTTGATCAGTGACATTTTTAATAATCAAACCTAATAATTCCCGAATATAGAATTCTACCAACAATTCTTCCCTGCCAAACCTATTTTTTAAGCTTTCTATAACTTTTTCATAATTTTAGGCAGTTGCAGGGAAGCTGTTTACAATATCTCGAGGTCTCGTACCGGGTACGGTCGCTTGAACGAGATAATGCATCTTATCCTCGTTTTGAATTTCTTCATGTATTCGTCGAAATTGCCCCCAAAACGGTAACCAATCTTTAATTTCACCACCGAATTGTTTTAACTCTATTTTAGGTAATTTCAGTTTCCGTTTGTTCGAATTCCGCGGAACACTTCTAGTAGATTGTATCATTTGGAGACTGAAGAATAATTCCGTTTTTACTCGTATTAAATCTAATTTTTCTTTGCATTCTTCAACTTTCGCCCATTCATTTTCAAACTGATCATTTGAACAAAATTCTGAATTTAATATTTGAGTATCAAATGCATTAAGTTCAACAGATAAACGTGGAAAAGTAACAAGTTTCGTTTTTATAAATTCTTCATCAGGAATTTCCTTTCCTAATTCCTGCAAAATTGCATTAATTGTTCTCGTAAAAGACGCTCTGACAGGTTTCTGTTTCTCAATTAACGATTCCATTTCAATAAAAATAAATTCAATAAAGTCAAATAGAATTAAATTCGATAAAACCAATAAAATTACCTCGTCTTGTTTTACCGATCACTTCCGTCGTCACCAAAATTGATCAAGATTTGCAAGAACTTATAATTTATTTCTCCCGCTTTCCTAGCGTGCCTTCGTGGTGTAGTGGTTCTGCACGCTGAGCCAGTATTCTAGAGGTCCGTGGTTCGATTCCCGGCGAAGGCGGTTGCAAATGTTTCATCTCTCCGGCTCCTAAAACTCCTACTGTCTCTACAGTGGCGCCCGAACTAAAAGGGTTGTGGATGATGACTCTCCACACCCAGAATTTGGCGATTGGGTCACCTAAAAACCCCAGTCGCCCTTTAAAAGGGAGATTATACAAGGTATTTCTCCTGCTTTCCTAGAGTGCCTTCGTGGTGTAGTGGTTCTGCACGCTGGGCTGGTATTCCAGAGGTCCGTGGTTCGATTTCCGGCGAAGGCGATTGCAAATGTTTCATCTCTCCGGCTCCTAAAACTCCTAATGTCTCTACAAACTAACCGTTCTCCTTTCTCCTAATAAACTTAAAATAAAATAACTTTACATATAAAATTCCAAAGCGTTATATTTATTTTCAAAATCGGTAGAACTACAACAAAGATCAGATGGTTGCCACTCTTACAGTGATAAACTATGAAAAGAAAATAACAACTGAGGCTGGTTTCTAACACTAAGTCTGTAAAATTATTTCATGGGGGTATCTTCTCTGGCCAGGAAAGTTCATGGAGGAGGAATCAGAGAGAGTTGCGCTATCTTTAGAGAAATCATAACATATTGGTGGTTCCCGAAAAGAAGTTATCTCGTCGACAGGAAGTCTACTCTTTTACTTCTAATTTGGAATCCGGAAGTGATGAGTGTATTGTAGTTATCGGAGACTCGTTCACAGGAAACTGAAAATGGGTCCAAGAATCGTTTTTTTTCCCGAAGAGCAGACTTTCCTCCTAACATGGGAACCGAAAGTGATGAGAAGAAATTCCATCTCCTGCTGGCCAATATTGTTTTTATTTTGCGCCTGTTTGTGGATAGAATCATGCGTATTTCTAATCCTCTTCGTGCTACTGACCATTTTTTCTTTTCTTCTTACCAGTCTTGTAAATACTCTACTTAAAAGGAAAGGGTAATGTTTTTAAACTAGCAAGCTTGACGTAGAGAAATTCCCTAGCATAGAGCAAAGTCAAGATGAATGTGAAAAGCAAGAACGAAAGACCTTAAACAGAGATAAATCCACCTCCGTGAAAGATGAACGGGTTGGTGGGTTTCTCAGTCCTCAGACAAAATAAATTTAAAAGATTAGATCAAGATATCATAACAGATACAAGATGAGATAATGACGAGAACAGGGAGTTGCCAGAGCTGATTAAAACTCTCTCCGGCCTCAGAGAAGGAAATTCTACAGATTAGATAAAAAAATAATAGCTCATCCCTTCCAGGAATCATGCTATCGTATGCTTCGAGCGGACTTAATGAGCTACCCATTTTCTTTAGAGTTGATGGAATCCATTCTAAGAATTGGTATTCTTGAAATAAGAGATTCCAGGATTTCATCAAACTACGAAGAAAAGAAGACAGGGGAACTTGAATACTTGTAGGGAGATAAAATTAGTTTATCCATTTCTATATATAATCCTCATACCTCTCGTTTAACACATCTCACAGAACTTCGGAAAGCATTCCAAGAGACGATGAATATTTACCTTGATGGAGGGGAAAATGTGTGTAGATTATCCTGCTGGTAGATTCACGAAAACTTGAGTAGAAGGTTGTGCTCTCTCGTTTCACAAGTAGAGTGTGCTGACGTTCTCTTTTATATACGTATCATTCACTGCTATTTTGAAACGAGAAACATAATATCCAAGATATCCAATCCTACAACAAAAGTATGAAGTATCGAGCACTTTGTCTTTCGAGTCTCAAAGAAAATCGTACTGAGAAATTAAAAAAAGAACTCTTTCTCTTTGTTCAACTATAAGGATGTCTTTTTTTCTCAGAAATATGATCTCCATGTTTAGAATTCCAAGAAAGAAAGGAGAAGACATCCTTACAGTTAAACGAAAAAAAAAGAGTATTTTTAATTTTTGATTCCTACGTGAGATTTTTCTCTGAGGTCCGAAAGACTTTCATCCCGCTCGCTGGACTGGACATCTGAAACCATGATCCCTGGATGGGGTGAACTGTTATCGTATCTCCCATCTCATGTTTAGAAATTTTTATCTCTGATGTCTGAGGGAGTTTTAATTCGGTCCGAGAAACACTTAAATCATAGTAAATCGATTCTTTACTTTTCTTCTGAGAGAAAGAGTTTTGGTTTTTTCGGCTAAACTCTGGGTCTTATCTCTGAAAGAATTATTTCCCCTACGACCTCAATCTCCGATCATAACACTTTTCCACGACGAAACGAGGAGCACATGGCAAATCTAGATGAATTTAAGAAAAAAAAATATTTTCAGATCAATAGCAAAACTTTGCAGTAGCTCTGATAAAACTCCAAATTACAGTTTACGCAGGATACGTTTGAAGAAAGGCTCCGATAGACATAACATTCTTATTTTTTTCAAGAAAAAATGGCTTGTATACATATAAGGGGGAGCGTTCTCGTTTCGGACTGGATCAGAACGACTAGTGGTCAGCAGTTTTACTGCTCAGGTACCCATATACACAAAGAGAAAAGAAGGATTCTTGTTTGACAAACAATTTACATAAAAATCCTTCATGAAATTTCTTCGAAGAGAGAGGAGGAGTAGATGTTCTGAATGAATCTCTCTTTACGTAAAACAATTCTCAGAATTCTTCCTCATCAAATGATTGAAGTCATATTACAAGGATCTTAAGTTTTAATTTCATCAATTATAGGGAGAGGATACGTGGGGTATTTTCTTATGCTATTCACCTTGCGGTAATCAACCGCGAACCTCCATAAGTTCGGATGTGAGGATGGTAGCCCGTTTTTCTTTCTGCACAAAACTAGCGGACTCGCGTAGAGGCTGGTACTTGGCACTATAATTTTACTATCGAGCATTTTTTTAATACGCTATTCCAGAATGTCTTCCTTCAAGCAGTCATAACGGTACGGCTTAGACCGGACTGGAGGGGCACTACCGGTGTCAATACTATGTTGCAACACCTGCTACATACCGGGTTTCCAGTCAAATAATTTATAAAATTTTCTTACCACTCTTTCCACTTTTTTTCTGTCTTCTTCTTCGAGATGATTGAGATCCATTTCCGGTGCCAACCTCTCTTCTTCTTCAACAGTGTCCATGTGCACCTGTAAACTAAAATTTTTGAAATTTAGTTTTGCGCTAGCTGCGCGTAAGAAATCGACCCCCAAAATAACCGAAGTTAACAAATTCTTTACTAGCAAAAAATTAACTTTCTGAACCTTGTCCTTTATTTGATTATTTGAACGTGTAGCCACACTTTTCCCATGCAGACACACTGCTTTCCTTGTGCGGCAATTACCCTTTTTCCCGTTGTTTTAAACAATCTATAGCGACGAAAATGTTTTTAAAGAACCCTTGCGAAAGGAATCTGGCTGCACTGAGCTCCGGTATCGAGGACGGCGGTAGTAGGAACATCGTTCAGTAAAATATGGATTTTCGGCAAGATTTTGTACCACTACCGTATTCAACTTAATTTCAGAGGGACTTTTCTACCCACAAGGCGACCGGGCCCTCTTCTCGGCCACCGCGATCAGTTTAAATTTTTCTTTTCTGCCCCTTGGTTCTGCTGCTTTTTACTTTGATTTCCAAATGTCTTAGAGTAGCCCGCTTTTCTGTTCTCTGATTTTTCAATTTCCCAGCTTGCTGATACGAAATGTGCTGACCTTGAGGTTTCTTCTGAGGGGGAGGGAAACTTCATAAACTGGCGAAAGTCGCCTGCACGCTCGTTTTAAGCGGTTCGTGTGCTCTGAAAGTTTACTGCTAACTGAAATAAGTTCTCTAATGTCTGCGGGTTTCTGACTCCAAGAATGTCCTAGACTGACGGCAGTTGACGCAGCAATATCATTTCAATAAGTTTATTATTCGGCTTCTTTCGATATAGTAAATTAAATATCTGGATCTTCCTCAAGATGAAGTCCGTTTACTCGTCGAAATTCGCTTGATACTTGCTAGATAATTCTGTCTTAAGCTTCGCGCGGTCTTTAACAACTGGGAATGCTTTTGGGGTACGCGCGAGTAACACGTGCCTACAAAAGTATTGATAACATTACTTAGAAAAATAGCAATCGTAATTGAGATAGGCATAAAGAATTAATAATGAGATTTAATCAGAAAAAGCAACAAAGTTAGATTCATTATAATGGCTTAAGATAGAGCACAGTCCCAACACAGACACGGATGCCGAAGTTTACATATACCGGTGAAGCACAAGACTGAAGTCGTTACACAGACTGACTGTCGGGGAAAAACACGTCTCTCTCTGTCAGCCCGTAGGGGTGCCATACAGGTTTACTTTCTTTGTTTACTGTTTCGCCAATTGGTGGCTTTCTCTAGAGCTTTTGAGCTTGTATCGCCTGTTTGGCGCTGCCGCTGCATACCTTCTCCGCAGTGTCAACGAAATGTGACATACCGATGCGGGGGTTCGATTAATCGTCCAGAACGGGTGGTACAAATGTCCGAAGGTTTTTTTTCCACTCTGGGAAACAACTTGAGAAGAGTCCATGGTTATAAAAGCTGGTTTCAGTCTATCTATAGAGTGGTGGTGGTAGTAAATATATGGCGCAAAACTCTAGAGGCCATATGCGCTAGACGCAGGATTCATTTTTCAACATAAAAACTATAGCTTTTAGATAAAGAAAAAAAAGTCTAAAGACAACAGCACTTTTAAAATCGTGGCAAGTAAAAAGATAATGAAATGGTGGGATGAAAATGCTGATTATGATCAGATAACGAGATATGCAGTATAGATATAAAATCCTAAAACATGTGATTGATTAAAATTCTAACATAAAATCTCAGGACAAAATTCAAATTAAATAATAGAAACCTGTTTCCTTGAGGTAGTGAAACAAATTGTTATTGACCTCTCTTCCGATTAAACGGTCGAGAGGCAGGTCGCAGCTATTAAAATACTTCTCACGAAGACTATTAAAATATGAACATTCAATTAAAATGTGATAGACTGAAAGACAAACATTACAAGTTGAACAAACAGGCTCGTTCTCAGCTTTCAGAAGGTAGTTATGTGTCACTCTACTGTGACCAATTCTATGGCGAGTCAAAAGAACTTCCTCCCTGCGATTGCTAGTAGTATCCCAATGCTCTATTTTAGGCTTTACCCTTCTCAACTTGTTATGAAGTTGAATGTCCCAAAGTTGCTTCCATTTCTTTCGGATCTTCTTTTTTATGACACAACGGATATCTCTAATAGGAATGAGGCGGCCGGACATTTCAACAGCAGATTTCGCTGCGACGTCCGCCAGCTCATTGCCCTTTATTCCTGTATGTCCGGGGACCCAGCAGTACAGAAGTTCAAATCCACCACGTGTCAATTTAATATTCAACTTGATAACATCCACTATCACAGGATTCTCAGTGCCAGAAAAGGATTCTAAAGCTTTCAATGCACTGTAGGAGTCCGTATATACAATGAATTTTCGATGGTGCAGCGTTGAGATGTACAAAAGCGCATAATATATGGCAGTCAGTTCGGAGGTTAAGACAGAGGAAGCGTCGTGTAAACGTCTGCCTTCCATGTGGTCACCAATTATAAATGACATGCCAACATGGCAAGCTGACTTAGATCCATCCGTATATATGGGAACATAACTCCTGTAACTATGCCTGTGCTCAGCAAAAATTTGTCTGCAGATGCTCTCATTAGTAGTTGTTTTTCCGTAATAGTGGAAAATGTCAAGAAGGTGGATTTGTGCATTTTCCCAAGGTGCAATTTCAAAATGCTGTACTGCCTGTGGGGAAATATCAGACAGGGAGAATTCTTCAATGAGGGGACAAACTCTGACAGGAAAAGAAGGCACACAGGATGGACGTGCCTCAAATAAAAGGTCACAGCTATTGTCACGTATACACAAGTTATAAGGATGGTCAGGTTGAGATAAAATATTAAAATACTGTAAAAGAGACAACTCCTCACGTTCTGAAGGCTCCAGAACAAATACGTAGAGCCTGATGATGAACAGGGTTCTAGTTTTAACAACACTGAAGACCGAGCGGATCCATAAACAGCTGAGCCGTAGTCTAGTCTAGAGCGAACAAGAGCTCTGTAAATGCGAAGCATGGAGCAACGCTCTGCACCCCAGGAGGTGTTCGCCAGGACTTTTAAAATATTTAAAATTTTTTTACACTTTTTTCTCAAGTTTAGGACATGAGGAAGGAAAGTCAATTTTTGGTCGAACATCACCCCTAAAAATTTTACTTCAGATGCTACTGGAATCACAGACCCATTAAGGTATAATTCAGGCTCAGGATGGAGACCTCGCTTTCTACAAAAATGCACACAGACAGTCTTCTGTTTCGAAAACGTAAATCCTTGTCTTTTTGCCCATTCCTGAATCCTGTTCAAAGCGATCTGGAGCTGTCTCTCTACATGTCTTATATCCACACCTCGACAGCTAATTTGTAGATCATCAACATATAAAGAACCTGAAATGGTGGGAGGAAGTTGTTTTAATACAGAATTTATTTTTAGGCTGAAAAGAGTTACACTAAGCACACAGCCTTGAGGCACACCCTCTTCTTGTTCAAAAACATTCGACAAAACAGAGCCAATCCTTACTTGAAATGTTCTAGTATTCAAGAAATTCTGAATAACAATTGGTAGGTTGCCGCGCAAGCCACTCTCGTGAAGATCCCGAAGTATACCGTATCTCCATGCCTTATCATAAGCTTTCTCAATGTCAAAAAATACCGAGACAAGGTGACTCCTTCTTACAAAAGCTTTTCGAATGGATGTCTCTAAAAGGAGCATATTATCTACGGTAGTTCTCCCCTTTCAAAAACCGCTTTGATAAGGCGATATAATATTATTCTTTTCCAAGAAGTAGACTAGGCGGCTGTTTACCATCTTTTCAAACAGTTTGCAAACACAACTGGTAAGGGCAACTGGCTGATAGTTGGAGGGATTTCTTGGATCTTTCCCTGGCTTCGCAATAGGAATTACAACTGCTCTCCTCCATGCACTGGGAAAAGTACGCTCCTTCCACACTCTATTGTAAAGTGTGAAAAGGGCAGTCAGTGACTTATAGGACAGATGCTTTAGCATTTCATAATACACGCCATCCAGACCCGGACAAGACCTATGTGTCTGCAACAAAGCTCTCCTTAATTCCAGCATAGTAAAGTCTCTATTGTAAGGCTCAGGTTTGGAAGAGTTGAATGCGATGGGATTTATTTCAGAGTGATGCTTGATAGAGAGAAATGCAGGTGAATAGTTTCTGTTGGAAGAAACGGCAGCAAATGTCTCACCAATAGTATTCGCAATTTCTTCTATGGAGCTAATCACTCGGCCATCTTTTTCCAAAAAGGAAAGTGAGTGGTCTTTATACATTCCGCATGCTTTTCGAACTCTTTCCCAAACTCGCTTACTAGGCGTGGAGGATGTTATTGACGACACATATGAAATCAAAGAATTCTTTTGCCTCCTTACTTTTCGTGCATTTGCTTTGGCTCTTTTAAATGCTATGATGAGGTTTCGCAGAGTAGGATATCTACGAAAAATACCCCATGCTTTTTTCTGTTTTTTCAGTGCTTCATGACAGTCGCGATTCCACCATGGTTTCAAATATTTAAGTATTTTTCCTGATGTTCTAGGAATGCAAAGCATAGCTGCCTCAATAATAGTATTAGTAACAGCATCAACAGCATCATCGATATGCGCATCTTCTACCATTTCATCTGTGAGCTCTGCAATGGAAGAGAAGAGTTTCCAGTGTGCCCTATCTAGTATAAACCGAGGGAGTCTAGACATGGGGTTTGCTCCTCTTCGTGCAAGAGACACAAAAATGGGATAATGATCGCTGTTGTAGAGATCACTTCCGACACCAAAAGTGCAAAATGGCAACAGAGATGGTGAACAGATGGCAAGGTCGAGAGCGTGAAATGTCCTTGAAGGTTCATGAAAGTAAGTATCCTGCCCATTATTCAGGAGACAAAGGCTTCGATCTTCGATCATCTGCTCAATTTGTCTTCCTCGGCAATTTGTATCTTTACTACCCCAGAGTGCACTATGGCCGTTAAAATCTCCTATTATGATAAAAGGCTCAGGCAGCTGCTCTATGAGATTATTTAAATCTTGCTGATAAATGTGCTCATTTGGAGGCAAATACAAAGAAACAAATGAAACAACAATATCAAAATTTATTTGAGTAGCGACAACTTGGAGGGATGTCGTCAAAGAAAGTACATTTGAGGGATAATCCAGTGAGGTGAAGAGACCTACACCTCCACTGGCACGCTCACCTGCAAGGTTATCCTTCCTGACGAAAGAAAGTTTTGCATGCTGTTCTGGTTTTAGATTTGTTTCCTGTATTGCTAAGCACACAGGATGATACGCATTTATTATAGATTTGATGTCAAGCAAGTTTCAGTGGAAACCGCGACAGTTCCATGACACGAGGGTGGCCATTATGAATGGTTTTTGTTCTTTCTGTGCTTTTGTTCTTTTTTTGTTTTTCGTGGAAGTAGATGCCTGGGAACTTCTAGACCCTCTTCTACTTCCATACTGTCTGAATCCGCAGATTCAGAAATCATCTCATCAAGAGAGCTATTGCTGTGACTTCTATTTTTATTTGATATTTTTTGTGTGGTAGTTTTAGGTTTACTTTGAATAACTGTTTCTTTTTTTTGTACTATATGGGTGTCATTTTCTTTTTTCTTGTTGGATGTAGACGGTTGGGTTTTATTTGGTAGGGTCTGCGTGCCTATTGATGTTTGGGTGGCAACTGTACGAGATGATTTTACAGCACTGGCGTATGATTTATTTGGTCGAAGCTGTGTGCTCTGGACTAATCTTCTGGCTTCGGCGTAAGAGATGTTCCTAGTAACTTTTGTAGTCTGGATTTCTTTTTCCGATTTCCATTTTGGGCACAAGCGAGAAAATGCTGGGTGGTCACCCTTGCAGTTTATACACAAAGGCGCAGCGGTACAATTATCAGAATCGTGGCCAATCTGTGTGCATCGGGCGCATGTAAGGCTGCCACGACAAGACGTCTTAGAATGGCCGAAACGCTGGCATTGGAAACATCGCATAGGGTTTGGAATATAAGGTCTTACAGGAAGATTTAGATATCCGGCCTTAATATTCTTAGGCAGATCAGGCGTGTTGAAGGTAAGGATCACGTGTTTCGTGTCAATCAACTTACCTTCTTTACGCATCTTGATTTGCCTTACACCGCAGACATTTTGGTCGGATAGCTCAGAAGCGACGATCTCTTCTTCAGAAACATACAGAAGGTCGAATTCTGAGATTACACCACGACAATAGTTAAGTGACTTATGTGCTGTTACAGTGACATTCGCTTGCCCAAGTTTAGTTATCTGAAGTAAAGAAGCAGACTGGGTGGCTGAAGTTGTATCAATAAGCAAGTCTCCGCAGCAGAGACGCTTTATATTTCTCGGCTCACCAATACAAGACTGGATGTATTTGTTTATTACGAAAGGAGACATCTTATGCATTTCACCAGAAGGACTAGAGATGACTAGGAAACGGGGACTATTGTTATGATTTTTTTCATTTGCATCTGTACGCAATTTTTTTGCAGTAGGATTTTCAGAACTAGGTTGAGTGACTGGTTTAGTAGTAGACGTTTCAGAACTAGGTTGAGTGACTGGTTTAGTAGTATGCGTTTCAGAACTAGGTTGAGTGACTGGAGTGACTTCAAAATCTTTTATTAAAAAAATATGTGGATTTGCCATATTGAAGTAAGAGAAGATTCGGGTCCGACGGCCCCGCCCACCACGGAGCCCAACAAGGGAACACAGATTCCTGTGTTAGGGCTAGCCGGACCTATACGCAAACTGAAGCCCCACAGTCGGCTTTCCAGAAAGCAGGTACTCCCAAGAGCTTGACCCCAACCCACTGACACAAGGACTAGTGACCAGCCGATTGACACCCGTGAGGACGACTAAGGTGCCTCCTGTTTAGCTGAAGCAGAGGCCAAAGCAGTGTGTTGGGGACAGTACCTCGCCCCTCAACTACAAGGACCCTCCTTTCCAACGACACGGGTCTCCACGTACGGCAAACACGTGGGCAGTTTTCTCGCCACCCGAAAACTAGAGACAAGGTCTGTTCCAGTCTCTCGTGACGAGCCTCAAACTCCGTAGAGAGAAACCACAAGGGAGAAGGGAAGGGAAAAAGTTCCAGCCAAGAGGAGAGGAGACAGAAAAGAGGATAGATCACTGGGGCTCCAGGATCGTGACACCCGTCTCATCAAGAAGATGATCCCCTGAAGGGCTAGGGTACCTCGGGATTGCCACACCCGTACTCACAAAAGTGAGCCCCCTGAGGGTCTATCTATAGAGATCGTTTGCTTAATCCCTTTTATTTCGAGATCAAACTTTTGATCTCGTCTTTCCAGCACTTTAAATGGTCCATCATGAGCTTGGAGTGGCTTTCTAACTCCGTCGTGTCGAACAAACACATGCTTGGACTCGTGAAGTCGTGGATGAATGAAACAGGTTCGCTGGCCGTAGCTAGAAGTCGTGGTCGGGCGGACACCGGCAAAATGGGATTTTAAATCCTCCACAAACTGTTTGGGGGACGCGTGCATAGGTGTCGAATTGAAAAATTCTAATGGGAGACGAATAGTCTTTCCACGCACAAGTTCAGAAGTGATTTCTCCTATCTCCTCCTTGAGAACGGAGCGGAAACTCATCAGAAGCGTTGGAAGAGCCGCCACCCAGTTACTCGTATCATAAACTTTTAAGGCAGCTCTTAAAGGACGGTGACATTCTTCGATAAGTCCATTCACCTGTGGGTGGTATGGAGACTTCCTGATCCTCTTGATTCCCAATAATTGGGAAAGGGCTCGAAATAAGCCCCTTTCAAACTGCCGCCCTTGCTCAGTAGTAATAACAGATGGACAACCAAATCGAGTAATCCAGTGGTCATAGAAAGCCCATACCAGACATAACTACTACACATGCAGTTATGTCTGGTATGGGTACTGCTTCGGGCCATCTAGTAAACCTGTCTATCATAGTTAGACAGTAATAATTATTCTGAGGAGGTAGAGGACCAACGAGGTAAAAGTGGACGTGATCAAATCTCTGTGATTGGTCTGGAAACTTCATTAATGTGGTTCTAGTGTGTCTTACTTTTGCTTTCTGTCACGGAATGCACTGCCGTGCCCAGTTTGTACAATCTTTACGGATGGAAGACCAAACTAACCGAGAACACATTAACTTTGTTGATGCACGAATGCCAGGCTGCAACAAATTGTGCTAATGTGGTTAAACTTAATCACGGAATGCCGGAGGAATGTAAGGGCGGGTGGTATGTTTTGATAAATCGCATTACATCGGTAAGCTACAATTCGGTAAAGTAACTTTTCTGAATTGTAGAACTTTTGAATCTTTAAGTAAAGTTTGTAATTCTTGATCGACTTGTTGCATTTTAGCAATTCCCTCATAGTCGATAGGGTTAGGCATGCTTACCGCTTCTATGCGCGAAAGTGCGTCTGCGGCGATATTCTCCGAACCTTTTATATAGTGAATTTTAGTGGTGAATTTTAAGATAAAGTCTAACTGCCTAGCCTGACGAGGCACTTATCCAAACGCTGCTGAAATGCATACGTAAAGGGCTTGTGATGGGTGATTAAAGATAAATTCCGTGCTTCCAACATATACTTAAAATGCCTAGTAGCAGCATAAGCTGCCAATAGCTCCCGATCATACGCACTATAGTTCCTTTCTGCTTCCGAAAGCTTTCGTGAGAAAAATGCGAGAGGATGTAAATTTCCATCAACTATTTGTGATAGCGTTCCGCCGATCGCGAAGTCTGACGCATCAATCTGTAAAACCAACTGGGTATATTTCTTCGGGTGCGCTAAAAGAACCGCATTCGCGATTAACTGTTTACACTTTTGAAATTCGTTCCGCGCTTCCTCAGAGAAATTCAGGGCTGTCTTATCATTTTTTTAGCCCCTTTTAAATACGAATATATTTGATTCTGGACTACGTTGGGTAAAAATCGACGGTAAAAATTTAAAAATCTCTGCAAATCTTTTACCGTTTTAGGAAGTGGGTAGTAAGTATCGGTTCAACTTTGTTCGTCAGAGGCTTGGCACCATCTTTATTGATTCAATGCCCTAAGAAAGAAATTTCGGGAACGCCAAAAATTAATTTCGAAGCGTTAATTGTCAATCCATATGAAGTTAATCTTTCAGAAACAATACGTAAGTGAGATTTATGATCGTCTTCTGTATCACTAAATATCAAAATATCATCTAAGTAGACATAGGCAAATTTGAAATCTCCAAGAGTTTCGTTCATAAACCTTTGAAAGGTTTGAGCTGCTTCGCACAGTCCGAAATTTAAAAATGGAAATTCAAAAAGACCAAATGGTGTGCAAACTGCAGTTTTCGGTATATGGTCTGGATGAACTGTTATACGATGATATGCCCGAACGATATCGATTTTTGAAAAAATTTTCTTTCGGCTAAGCGTATTATTAAAGTCTTGTAAATGCGGGATAAGGTATCTGTCGGGTTCGGTGCACGCGTTTAATTTTCGATAGTCTCCTACTGGTCGTATGTCACCCAAACTTTTGGAAACTACATGAAGAGGTGATGACCATGGAGATTTTGATGGTCTACAAATACCTTAATCCATCATAAATTGGAATTTTTTTACTGCCTCGTGTAACTTAGGGCTTAACCTAGCCGGTTTACTATGCGCAGGAGGACCGTTTGTTTCGATATAATGAATCGTACTATGCTTTACTCTGCCAAAATCAGATTTTAACTTTAGTAAGTCCAGAAAATCTTTCAAGATTCTGTGATACCGTGAATCACCTGATATTAGCTTTACCGAAAACTAATTTTCAGAATCAGAAAGAGAACCCATTCAAGTTAATTCCGTAGTATTATTAATGAGCCTACAGCGTTTTAAATCGATTAAAAGATCAATGTGTCTTAAAAAATCGGCTCCTATTATAGGCACTGGTACATCGGCGATTAAAAACTTTCAAGAAATGTTCGTCTGAGTCCCAAATTCACATTTAATAATTTTGTTCCATATGTAGAAATTCCGGAATTATTCGCGGCAAATAATTGTAGCGAATCAGGATGCATTTTCTTAAACTTAGAAATCGGTGGCACACATGAAACATCCGAGCCCGAATCGATCAAAAATTTTTAATTTAATCTGTTATCGTAAACATGTAAACGACATGAATGCGCGACTGCCGACGAGTTTCGATGGACAGCCGTTACTACTAGTTTTCCTGGGCCGTAGTATTCTGGGAAAAAGAACAAGGTGCTCGGCATTTTCGTGCATTATTTATTACCAAATCGAGAATGAAAATAACAATAATTGTTAACGCGCTCTCGAGAATGCCCACGTGAAAAACTACGTAGTCTGTTATGTGTATCCCGCGGGAGTTTATTTCTCGTTTTTTGGCGGGAGAGTCGCATGACTTGTTTACTTAGCTCAGCTATTTCGCGTCTTAAAAAGTCTTATGCTCCCCAAGGGGGGGGGGCAAAAGAATCGTTCGGATCACCGGGGAACTCACCGAAGCTGCCTGTACAGCGAACACGCTATTGTTCGTTGGAGTGCGCACTTCAGATATCTTATGAGCCATTTTTGCTAAATTATCCATAGATTCAGAACTAATTGACAAAATGGCATGCACCTCAGAAGTAACCTTTGCAGCCATAATGATCTTAAAAATTCGTCAGTTATACAGTTTTTACCCAATTCTCTCATTTTTCTCAATAAGTGAGATGGTTTGCCATCCCCTAAATGCAATTCAGAAATAAATCTGCGTATTTGCTCGTTTTCCGAATCCGAGAATTCCGCTATTAAATTAGCTTTTAGGGCATTATATTTTTCCGTCGCGGGGGGATTAAATTAAATATCCGATACCGAGGAAAGAGTTTCGGGGACTATGGAAGAAATCACGTGGTTATATTTTGTAATTTCTTTACTAATCTTCGCTAGAGCAAAGTTACTTTCGACTTGAATAAACCTAAGTTTAACATTATTTTTCCATAAAGGGCGAATTTTAACCGCCACGTGTGAGATTTGTGGCTCCTGAGTAGCCACATTCGATTCGTCATTGGTTTGGCTTTCCGATCGTGGCATGGTTAACAATTATAAATGTATTGTAAATCGTTAACTGAATGATTTGCACTATGCTTTAGGACTTATGTATTACATCAGAATAGTCATTCAATATCTCAATAAAATTGCATGCACAGCTCTTACACAAAGATCAATTTTAAACAAAGAATAATTAAGTTTACATCAAAACTATAATTTTACAGCAAATCACATCACAAAAATGTATTAAGACCAATCACAGATAGGGAAAAATATTTGACCACATACCTGTAAATCCTCCTTAACAGTGTGATAAACCACGTGTCACCCGTACGATAAAATGAGAAAGAAATTAAAGGAAATAAATAGAATGGATAATTATTAAAAAGGACAGGAAAGTAGTTTTTAAATAAAGATAACTGTTAAAAAGGATAAACATTACAATGCAATAAAATAAACAGGAAAACTGACTAGCAGAAATACCTTAATAAACAGAAATTACATTATCCTGATTAAAAAGGTACCTCTGCTGTCTTTCTTTTGGTTATAAAAATAAGACATATAAATGATTATGAAAGAATAAAAACTTTGCATATTTCTCCTAATGTAATCCTGACTAATACATATTACATTTACGGAAATTATATTGCTTAATGGTTAATCATGTCTGCATTTGATGCTCAATCTTTTTTTACAATTCATTCTGCTTTATGATAACTAGAACCAGTAGTAATAGGTGGTCTAATAGACTTGTGCTTAAAAAATAAGCAACAAAACGCTAAAAGAAAAGGTACGAATGTAAAAAGGGGAATTAATCCATACAATTTACATATCAAGTAAAGACTGCATCGTCGAATGCAAATAGGTAACCAAAATTAGCATAATACGCAATTCCGTAGTCACACCCCAATGCCTTAAAAAGGCCATGCCGAACCTATGCATTAGTTCGCAAGCAGAAATAGTTTACGTGTAATTCAACGTAGCCAAAGCAGGAAGCATGAACCGAAGACATGAATTCCACGATGAAATTCGTTGGAGGGCTGTCGGGATAGGGCAAGATAATCCGTTGCTGCGGCAGAGTTGAATGTGCGTCAACAATAGGCTCTGGAATCGTTACCAAAGGGATCAAAATCCCTGTAGAAGACGTGGGTTTGGACGCCGGAGGATTATCACAACGGCAGACGATCGCTTCTTATTCCTGTGTGCAAGACGCCACAGATAACTAGCAGCACGATAGCTGGCGTCGCATCTATGCTGTTGCAAGACGGCCTATATTCCACCAAACTGTGTCGACTGCATTGAACCCCGACGACCTGTGGTTTGTGTTTCCTTGTGCTTATCGTATGTCAAAGCGCGAATAAATTGGGCTCGTGAGCATCGCAGATTGACACCAGAGTAGTGAGACCACGTACTCTTTACGGATGAGTCACAGTTTAACATCCAGAACGAATCGCGAAGAGCAATAATATGGCGAGACAGAGACACGCTATCCGGAGCCAAATATCATCGAGAGTATTACAAGAGCTCGAGTGATGAGGAGTTATCCGGTGAGTGAAGCCATTCCCCACATCTGCCGTGGCTTGCTAATCACCGAAACTCAACCCCAAGCATGTGTGGGACATATTGGGACAACAGACAGCAGGTCACAGTGTGCCTCCAGGCACCCTCCACAAGCTCCGACATGCATTATTACAGGTATGGGCGCTACTTCCACAACAAGCGATCAACGACACTTGACTCGCCGTTGTCAAGTACGCATTTCGGCCAGAGCGTATCATACCCGTTATTAGCGTGATGTTTCCATTGTACATTCTTCAGATCAATTTGGTCTTTCGCGAAGTGATGATCATAATAAATGTGTTTTTGTATATCTTTGCTTTACTGTTTTCTATCTGGTCTAGCACTCCACCAACCTCTTGGTTCCTTTGTAGCTTATGTTTTAGCAGTAGTATATTAGCCCATTCGTAACATGTCTAACTATAACTCTCTTATTTGCAACCATAGCTCACTCGAAGTGAACAATTCATATCCACATGTAGTAAAAACTGGCTGTAAAAGCAAAATTGGAAATAAAGTAAAATGGAAAAAAAAAAAAAAGAGGGCGCTTCGAAAAATCATTTACTTAAATGCCCAAACTAACTTTTACTTTTTTTTTAATGTACATTAAAATTTATTTTAAAGACAATATTTAGGAAAATATTATTTCTCCCTTTTTAAACATCATATTTTTGTATGGCTTACGTATATAATCAGAAATTTAATATGTCAATTATTAGAATAGAAAAGAAATTTATGTTAAAAACATTCATTAGAATTTTTTAAAAGTTCAGAAATAATTGAGTGAATGCCCTTAATGGCTCCTACTGGCTTATTTGTCCTACCAAATGAAAATACTGTTACCTTCTTTATATATGATAGCTTGCAAACTTTTCATACCGCACATGATTACCGCCTTATACATTAATTATGATTTGAAGCCATCATTTAAGTGAAAGGCAAAGGTTTCGGTTAATTTGTCGATTCGATGGGGACTTTCACAAAGGAATGTCATCCTCCTGAAATCTATTAAAGTGGCGAGAAAACGCCAAAAGTCGCCAACCTTAATTGGCGACTTTTGGCCAACCCGGATGCTGATGGGCTTGAACCAGAAAGAGCATCAGATCGGTTGAAATAGTTGTTAGTTCAGAGCGACCACGAAGTACGTAGGCTGTCTGAAACGTTTCCGACCTAACAAAGAAAAAAAAATTTTTTTTACATAGTCTCCTTGCAATTGCATAAATTTCTTCCAGCGAGATGCTCCCATCCTTTTCACCTGCGCAAATATTATGTGGAATCTTTCTCTGCAACATATACTCATTCGATGAATATCTTTGTCCTCTAAGCGCTTCTTTTAGTTTAGGGAGAAAAAAGTCACTTGGTGACAGGCGATAATAGGGCGTGTGGTCAAGCAGTTCAAACTATAACTATGGGGTCTCGCCATTTCAACCGCTAAGGTGAGAAATGGAGCATTGCCTTAATGAATTTTTTTTTCGTTCTTTTAGAAATGTGGCCGCTTTTCCGAAATTTCTGCGTCCAGCTTGTCAAGTAATGTTGCATGGTATGCTCCGTTGATGGTTTTCCCCTTTTCAAGATAATCTATTAAGAAAATGCAACGGCTGCATACGGCAACAAGTGCTGCCTGCAGTTTGGATGTACGGAAAACCAGTCCTCAAGCTTCTACGCTCTGTTCTGCGTGTTGATTTTCTGAAATTTTCCTCATCAGATATGAAGATAGCAGGTGGCTGCGCCGGAAATATGGATAAATGAAGCGCATCCTCCTTACCTGGAAAAGTAAACCCCTAGAACTCGCTGGGCTGACGAAAATCTTCACAAGCCACTATACTGTGTAAACTGCGGAGGTTCTCACACTTCCAGTTTTAGGGGGTGTGAGAAGTTTCCTAAACGTAAAACTGAAAAGACAAATACCTATTTTAGCAGGGTAGTTGAAACTAAATCTTATTCACAGGCCTTTATTCTGAAGCAAAGGTCTTCACTGATTTGGCGGAATTCGTTTCCGTGCTGGTTTCAAATATCGCAACATGTTAAAGAAATAACACACAACAGTCAAAACAAATAAACTCACAAATACTGATAATGGGACAAACTAGACCCTTAAGAGCTCCTGTTAAGGTGATGACTTGGAATCCTTGCAGCGTTCAGTATAAAATTCCGGAGCTTATGGACTTTCTAATTAACCATGACAATGACGTAGCTATGCTCACTGAGACTTTTGCTACGCCGAGCTTAAGAATGAAAATTCCTAGTTATAAATGTGTTAGGTTCAGTCACAGTGGTGGGGGGGTCGCCATTTATGTCAGAAACATCCTGCAGTCCTGTATAAGTGAAGAGCGTAACAACGGACAAGAGTTAGTCACGGTTTCAGTGCTCCTATCTTATTATGATACAGTCTGTTTTAACTCGTTTTACAACCCGCCACAGAATACGTAGACATTAATTACCTAGCTAAAATTTTGGACACGAATAAGCAAGTAATACTTGCGGGTGACCTTAATGTCAAAAATACAGAGTGGTATTGCAGAAGAACGAATAAAAATGGAGAAAAACTTCTTGAATTTATTAATAATTATCCGGTGTATTTTTACGCGCCAAATGAGTACACGTATCTGCCACATATTTCACGAAGAGGAGACATCCTGGATTTATTTATCGCCACTACTTCCATCACTTTCTATCTGGAGGTTCTTCAAGAACTCAACTCCGGTCATTGCGACTTCAGGCGCTACTAAGGATACTGAGGATGAATACGTCAACGCTACGGATTGGAAATTATTCCATAATCTTCTTAAGGATTGCCCTATTGAAACAAACATTCTCAAGACGCCGCGGATATTGACTCTGCTAGTATTAAGCAGCTGACAATGAATATTCAAACTGCCTATAAAAACTCCACCAAGAAAATCGCTGACAGACTCCCACGACACTTAAAAGAACACATCAAGGAAAGAAACAGGCTTAGGAAAAAGTTTCATGTTACGTGGAATTCAAACACTAAAACGCAGATAAACAGACTAAATAAAAACATTAAGAGATTAATTGCAACTCATCGTAAAAAGATATGGGACAAAAAGATCACTACCTTTAATGAGACCAATAATGCCTTCTGGTCTTTTGTGAAAAAAATTAACTGAGGTCAGTTCCTATGTTAATGAATGGATAAACTCATCTATTATGCAAAATCATCTCAAGCTTACTTCGCCCCGGGAAATTTCGGATATTAGCAAGAAGCTTAGAAACAGGAAAGCACCTGGATTTGATAACATACTAACGTCGTGCTAAAGTGCCTCCCTTTAAGAATCATTACAAGGTACACGGGTATTTTAAATGCTTGTCTTTTTAATAGTTACTTTTCCAAACATTGGAAAAATGATAAGATGATTATTATCGCAAAGCCAGATAAAGATTAAACCAAGCCTAAAGGAATTACTATTACTACAGACACATTAGCCTGCTCCCTAGTATGGGTAAAATTTTAGAACGTATCATTTTAAGCAGGATTCAGCCGCACCTTGATAAGCTACCATTAGAACAATTTGGATTTCGGAAAGTCCTGTCCAGAACTAAGCAGCTGGTACGACTTAATGTTTATTGGAGGTGCGCTGCATAACAAGAGATATGTAGCCTTACTTATGCTGGACCTGTCAAAGGCATTCGACCGCGTCTGGTATGAGGGGCTTATTTATATGCTAATTGATTTAAATTTCAGCAGAGAGCTAATTCAGATAATCAATTCGTTTCTTACGGATAGAACTTTCTTCGCGTACATTGGTAAGGACTCTTCTGATAACAAGAACGCGATGGCTGGCGTCCTCCAGGGGTCAATTTTGGGACTCATTTTATATTTGTTCTAGGTGACGGACTTGCCTACCACAAATATGGACCAAAACTGCTTTATGAGATGTTATGCAGACTTTGCAATTACGAAGCTTCAGAGTATCATGCCGCAGTTAGAAACTTTGGTGCTCTAAATGGAGATTAGCCATTAATGCTGACAAACCTAATCTAATTATCATCAAGAAAAAGAAAATGAAAACCCCAGTAACTAAGCCACAGAAGTTATTCGAGACCGTTGTGCCTATCGTAAAAAAAAAAAAGCTACTTATCTGGGGATCCAATATACCTCAAATATTCATTGGAAAGAGCACATTATCTATGTCAGAAACAAAATGCTGCGGATGATTCAAAGCCTCACCCCTCTACTTTCTCCGGACTCCAAATTGGACTTGAGACGTAAGTGTCATATTTATATATCGATCATGAGGCCTTCCTTTTGCATATGCGTCGCCCGTCTGGGCTTCTGTCCAAAAGAAGGAGCTTAATAAGCTACAGGTCAGGCAGAATAAATTATTCAGGATGATGGCTGGCGCTCATTATTATGCCTCAAATTACAAACTCTACAAAGATCTGAAAATCGAGATGGTAGAAGATTACCCTCACAGGATGAACTTTAATTTCTTTAGGAAAGCTCAGGATTGCGGGCATATGGATAATTTAAATGTCTTCAATTATGTTATACTTGAGGAGGATTCTGACTTCAGACCTCTCGCGGCCCACCTTACCCGTAACTCAAATTTCCCTACTTAATGACTTCCTCTTTCATGCCAGCTTACAATTTTCTAACTATTTGTTTTATATTGTAGCTTGTTTTGTAGCTTCAGTTTTTGCATTTATTTGTAATTATGTATCTTACTTAGTATTTTGTACATTACTTTGTATTTTAATAATCTTACGTCAACTGTAGTTCACTTGTAGTGTTATGCTTATTTTATAATGACTTGTATCTGTTTTTATGTCACAACGCAAACATGCACTTCAGTTTTTTTCCCACTGCTCCTGGGGCTATTTTTCATGTTCTGGTTTTGCTTCTTCGGCTTTGTGATTCACGGTTACCCCCTTTACCCACCTTAATCCTTTTACCTAATTTTCCTGTAATATCATATCGTCATATGCTCACTGGGCTTTGTTTCATGAGCCGGACACGTCGCGCTCTGCGCGATATCCCGGCCATACAAGTACGGATACGTATACATCCATGCTTACAGGCGCCTTGAGTGCGAGGGAAAGTTCGCGACAATATATAATGGCTAACAAAAAAGGGGATATTAAACATCTTTTTTTCCCTCCCCATTTCCGCAAAAGTGAAAACGCTTTTTAAATTTCTTTCGTGAAGTAAAATAAGATACAAATTTGGATCTTTCGTAAAAGCGAAAGTTCGGAAATCAACCAGTATATATAGTAGAAAAATGCATTTGTGTAAATACCGAATCATTTTTCACTCAGAAAATAAGTATCGGTGAAAGACTGCTAAATATTATTATAAAATGAGTTTCATGTGTATCGAAGATCCATATGGCAACAGCTTTATTAAAAATTAATAATCATAATTATATATTATAATCCAGTGTTCTTGTGGTAAGTTTTAAATAATATTTCCTATTCTCATTTCCAATACACATCATTTTCATAAATTTATATTTTTAAAGCATATTAAAATACAAATACAATATTCAAACATAAAAGGCAATTCTCTGCATTCTAAGTTTTCGCCTAATCGGCGAAAATGGTCGTTGCAATGAACTTCCGTCTCTACTGATTTCTCTAATCATATTTAATTATTTATTTTCTTTCATTGATTTTAATTTATAACTTCCAAAAATAATTTTATAATATTTTGTACATTTTAACTGCTTTTTAAATTAACATTCTTGATTACCTCCTGTTAGGTCTTGGGCATTTCAAAGCCAACAAAATTATACTTATATATCTATATGGTGTTTTAATATAGCGCATACTAGTAATGCAAAATCCTAGTAAAGCATAGATTACAAAAAATGTTTTAAAACTTACTGCATTTACTCGAAAATACTTTTTTTTTTTTTTTTGGCTATACATTTTGTTCAAAAATAGAGTACAGTCTTATAAATGGATGATTTGATAAATGAAATTGCAGAAGGAGAGGAAGGAGTTTAAATATTATGCTACATACTATAATTAAAAAATAAACCTGATACGTAATTACTGTATGTATATAAACTGCATAATTACCATTAATTATACTAGCAAAGTCTAACTAAGCTCTTTCCTTTCAAGTTTGCATACACTAAACTAGGCACTGGCCTGCCTAAATCAAAATAGATAATAATTTTTTACTAACTTTTCCTATGTCGTAGTGAACTAATCTATTAAACTGGATTACTTACCTTTCATTCTAATTGAAACAATGCTTTCATCAAATATTCACTCATACTTAAATTATCAAGAAAGAATTGCTTAAAACATACTAACATATTCACACAGAACTGAAGGCTAGACTAAACCAGTAGACACTAGTCTATTGCACATTTTAAACCCCTCTTTAAAAAAAATTAAAAACAGCAGAATCTTGAAAATATGATAATTTGCTTATAATTTGTTGTTTTTATGCGCATTTAATAATGCTTGATATGAAAAAGAATTAAATTATCTAAAAACATTAGAATGCTAATTTGTTAGTATTCATAAGTTATTTTTAATTTTGTTTGCTACTAATCCTGTGCTGATTATAATTTAAGTCTCATAATATATTAGTTTGTAGAGGTACACAAAGTACTGGGCTGTGCAACCCATAACATAAAATTAAAAAAAAGAAAAGAAAAAAAATTATTAATCTTCATATTTTTTTTAATGTGTGTGTGATTTTAATGGGAATTTAACGTAAAACAACTAGAAAATTTAAGGATTAGCAATACACAGCACAAAAAGTATCATCTACACTAGGGATAATTAAACTTTCAGAACCTACTGCCCACTTTTGTATGTAGAAATATATGCTCACCAGCTACTGATTCAATGGCTGGACACCACTCTAAAACTGGCGTCTTTCTGTATTCTTAGTGGACCCTGTGGAATGACCATATTTCTTACAACAAAGCTCTTCGCAGGCTACCTTGGTTGAATGCTACTGGGAGGTAAGAAGGCAAATGAGACAATGCTTTTCTTTTTTGTATTTTGTTCTTTGTATTTACTTGTTACTCATTCTGTCAAGCACTTAGCGATTGGGGCGAGGGAGAGCATAATGGCAAGGCAGAAATTAAAATATGATAATAGTGATTAACAGAAATTTGTATCATTCATTATAAAAAAAAATTGCCAATTCTATTTGTTCCTATGAAGATAAATTTTTTAGAAGCGTAAGGAGTACAAAATGTGTACGCTTGTGAAAAACGTAAATATTTTTAAAGCAATTTTGGAGTACTTTTATTGTGTATTACTATGCAATATTCTTGACTGACCTAATTTTGTAATGACTTTGAAGTTAAAATCTGAAACTACATGAATTACATTACATTTATTAATTCTAGTTTCTATTTATTATGCTGATAATGAAGAGGGACTTTGACTAATCTTATGTTTTACTTTGGCATGTACCTGTTCACCCTCAGAATTGATAGAGCTTTAATTAAAATCCATGCCAAGCACAAAGTTGTGGCTTTGACTAAATTTGTGTTTTAATTTGGCATGTATCGCATGTCTCTGGAAACATAGTCACTGTGGTGTTTCTCATTGCAAAAAAGACTAAAAGCATCTTTATATTTTTTAGTTACTCAACGCCATTCAACCACTATGAGTGAGTAACGTAATTTTCTTTCTGAATTATATTTTGACAAGTAGAGTCCCTGCGTCTGACCACTCAGAAGACCACTACTTTAAAACAATCAACAATACATACAGCTTTCATTGAAACTTGCATTACAAAGACCTATAAACGAATGATAAGAAAATAGGCACAAGAATCAGTGATGATCTGTTGCATTTCGAAAAACTGCGAGAAAAACAAATTTGAGATTTCTTTCTTAGAATAGACAGGAAATGCTTTTTTCCAGTTTAATTAAATATTACAGCATTAACTACTCAAATCTCATAAATTAATGCATAAACAAACAAAATATTATTTGGAAGATAAACGGCCAGAAAATTTCTTACTTATACTAAATGTTACCCTCCAACTAAAATAGGCATGAAAAATTTAGCGACGAGGGTCCATGATGATCAAGCACGGTCTATTTGAGCAATAAATTTGCGATGAGAATAAAAACATTATCTGAGACCCTTGTTTATGTCGATTTAAATCAAATGACAAAGTTTCCTACATGTACTTCTTTGCAGAGTATATCATATAGTAAAGGAAACCAGAAAGCATAAGCATGGTTTAAAAAAAAAATCTCAGTTTTCCCTTCGACTATCTACTGGACGAACACAATGCACATTATATGAAAGATTGGTATTCAAACTTTGTTGATATACCTAACATAAATACACATACCTGAATGGCCCAGGCATAAGGCAGCCACAATTGTTGGACTTTTCACTCAGCATTACTGTTTAGCTGGACACTACTCTAAAACTGGTGTCTTTCTGAAATCTTAGTGGATTCTGTGGAATGACAATATTTCTTACAGCAAAGCTCTTCGTGGGCTACCTTGGTCGAGTGGTACTGGGAGGCAAGAAGGCGAATGATAAACTGAATTTTTTTTTCTTATTTATTTATTACTCATTCTGTCAAGGTATTAGTGATTGAGGGGAGAGAGGGAGCATATTCGCAATGAAGAATTTAAAATACTATAATAGTCATTAAGAGAAAACTGTATCATTTACTATCAAAACAATTTTCCGATATATTCTGTTTGTTCCTGTGCACATTAATTCTTTAGGAGCATAGGGAGTGCAAACTGTGTATGGTTCTGAAACATATAAAGATCTTTAAAGCAATTATGGAGTACTTTTTTTGTTTATAACTTTGTATTATTCTTGATTGACCTAATTATGTAATGATTTTGAAGTTAATACTTAAAATCTGAAACTACATAAATTACATTACATTTATTAATTCTAGTTTCTATTTATTATGCTGATAATGAAGAGGGACTTTGACTTATCTTACGCTTTACTTTGGCATGTACCTGTTCACCCTCAGAATTGATAGAGCTTTAATTAAAATCCATGCCAAGCACAAAGTTGTGGCTTTGACTAAATTTGTGTTTTAATTTGGCATGTATCGCATGTCTCTGGAAACATAGTCACTGTGGTGTTTCTCATTGCAAAAAAGACTAAAAGCATCTTTATATCCCTGCGTCTGACCACTACTTTAAAACCATCAACAATACATACAGCTTTCATTGACACTTGCATTACAAAGACCTATAAACGAATGAAAAGAAAATAGGCACAAGAATCAGTGATGATCTGTTGCATTTCGAAAAACTGCGAGAAAAACAAATTTGAGATTTCTTTCTTAGAACAGACAGGAAATGCTTTTTTCCAGTTTAATTAAATATTACAGCATTAACTACTCAAATCTCATAAATTAATGCATAAACAAACAAAATATTTTTTGGAAGATAAACGGCCAGAAAATTTCTTACTTATACTAAATGTTACCCTCCAACTAAAATAGGCATGAAAAATTTAGCGATGAGGGTCCATGATGATCAAGCACGGTCTATTTGAGCAATAAATTTGCGATGAGAATAAAAACATTATCTGAGACCCTTGTTTATGTCGATTTAAATCAAATGACAAAGTTTCCTACATGTACTTCTTTGCAGAGTATATCATATAGTAAAGGAAACCAGAAAGCATAAGCATGCTTTAAAAAAAAAACTCAGTTTTCCCTTCGACTATCTACTGGACAAACACAATGCACATTATTTGAAAGATTGGTATTCAAACTTTGTTGATATACCTAACGTAAATACACATACCTGAATGGCCCAGGCATAAGGCAGCCACAATTGTTGGACTTTTCACTCAGCATGACTGTTTAGCTGGACACTACTCTAAAACTGGTGTTTTTCTGAAATCTTAGTGGATTCTGTGGAATGACAATATTTCTTACAGCAAAGCTCTTCGTGGGCTACCTTGGTCGAGTGGTACTGGGAGGCAAGAAGGCGAATGATAAACTGAATTTTTTTTTCTTATTTATTTATTACTCATTCTGTCAAGGTATTAGTGATTGAGGGGAGAGAGGGAGCATATTCGCAATGAAGAATTTAAAATACTATAATAGTCATTAAGAGAAAACTGTATCATTTACTATCAAAACAATTTTCCGATATATTCTGTTTGTTCCTGTGCACATTAATTCTTTAGGAGCATAGGGAGTGCAAACTGTGTATGGTTCTGAAACATATAAAGATCTTTAAAGCAATTTTGGAGTACTTTTTTTGTTTATTACTTTGTATTATTCTTGATTGACCTAATTATGTAATGATTTTGAAGTTAATACTTAAAATCTGAAACTACAAAAATTACATAACATTTATTAATTCTAGTTTCTATTTATTATGCTGATAATGAAGAGGGACTTTGACTTATCTTACGCTTTACTTTGGCATGTACCTGTTCACCCTCAGAATTGATAGAGCTTTAATTAAAATCCATGCCAAGCACAAAGTTGTGGCTTTGACTAAATTTGTGTTTTAATTTGGCATGTATCGCATGTCTCTGGAAACATAGTCACTGTGGTGTTTCTCATTGCAAAAAAGACTAAAAGCATCTTTATATCCCTGCGTCTGACCACTACTTTAAAACCATCAACAATACATACAGCTTTCATTGACACTTGCATTACAAAGACCTATAAACGAATGAAAAGAAAATAGGCACAAGAATCAGTGATGATCTGTTGCATTTCGAAAAACTGCGAGAAAAACAAATTTGAGATTTCTTTCTTAGAATAGACAGGAAATGCTTTTTTCCAGTTTAATTAAATATTACAGCATTAACTACTCAAATCTCATAAATTAATGCATAAACAAACAAAATATTTTTTGGAAGATAAACGGCCAGAAAATTTCTTACTTATACTAAATGTTACCCTCCAACTAAAATAGGCATGAAAAATTTAGCGACGAGGGTCCATGATGATCAAGCACGGTCTATTTGAGCAATAAATTTGCGATGAGAATAAAAACATTATCTGAGACCCTTGTTTATGTCGATTTAAATCAAATGACAAAGTTTCCTACATGTACTTCTTTGCAGAGTATATCATATAGTAAAGGAAACCAGAAAGCATAGGCATGCTTTAAAAAAAAACTCAGTTTTCCCTTCGACTATCTACTGGACAAACACAATGCACATTATTTGAAAGATTGCTATTCAAACTTTGTTGATATGCCTAACATTAATAAACATACCTGAATGACCCCGGCATAAGGCAGCCACAATTGTTGGACTTTTCACTCAGCATAACTGTTTAGCCGGACACCACTCTAAAACTGGTGTCTTTCTGATATCTTAGTGGATTCTGTGGAATGACAATATTTCTTACAGCAAAGCTCTTCGTGGGCTACCTTGGTCGAGTGGTACTGGGAGCCAAGAAGGCGAATGATAAACTGAATTTTTTTTCTTATTTATTTATTACTCATTCTGTCAAGGTATTAGTGATTGAGGGGAGAGAGGGAGCATATTCGCAATGAAGAATTTAAAATACTATAATAGTCATTAAGAGAAAACTATCATTTACTATCAAACCAATTTTCCGATATATTCTGTTTGTTCCTGTGCACATTAATTCTTTAGGAGCATAGGGAGTGCAAACTGTGTATGGTTCTGAAACATATAAAGATCTTTAAAGCAATTTTGGAGTACTTTTTTTGTTTATTACTTTGTATTATTCTTGATTGACCTAATTATGTAATGATTTTGAAGTTAATACTTAAAATCTGAAACTACAAAAATTACATAACATTTATTAATTCTAGTTTCTATTTATTATGCTGATAATGAAGAGGGACTTTGACTTATCTTACGCTTTACTTTGGCATGTACCTGTTCACCCTCAGAATTGATAGAGCTTTAATTAAAATCCATGCCAAGCACAAAGTTGTGGCTTTGACTAAATTTGTGTTTTAATTTGGCATGTATCGCATGTCTCTGGAAACATAGTCACTGTGGTGTTTCTCATTGCAAAAAAGACTAAAAGCATCTTTATATTTTTTAGTTACTCAACGCCATTCAACCACTATGAGTGAGTAACGTAATTTTCTTTCTGAATTATATTTTGACAAGTAGAGTCCCTGCGTCTGACCACTCAGAAGACCACTACTTTAAAACCATCAACAATACATACAGCTTTCATTGACACTTGCATTACAAAGACCTATAAACGAATGAAAAGAAAATAGGCACAAGAATCAGTGATGATCTGTTGCATTTCGAAAAACTGCGAGAAAAACAAATTTGAGATTTCTTTCTTAGAATAGACAGGAAATGCTTTTTTCCAGTTTAATTAAATATTACAGCATTAACTACTCAAATCTCATAAATTAATGCATAAACAAACAAAATATTTTTTGGAAGATAAACGGCCAGAAAATTTCTTACTTATACTAAATGTTACCCTCCAACTAAAATAGGCATGAAAAATTTAGCGACGAGGGTCCATGATGATCAAGCACGGTCTATTTGAGCAATAAATTTGCGATGAGAATAAAAACATTATCTGAGACCCTTGTTTATGTCGATTTAAATCAAATGACAAAGTTTCCTACATGTACTTCTTTGCAGAGTATATCATATAGTAAAGGAAACCAGAAAGCATAGGCATGCTTTAAAAAAAAACTCAGTTTTCCCTTCGACTATCTACTGGACAAACACAATGCACATTATTTGAAAGATTGCTATTCAAACTTTGTTGATATGCCTAACATTAATAAACATACCTGAATGACCCCGGCATAAGGCAGCCACAATTGTTGGACTTTTCACTCAGCATAACTGTTTAGCCGGACACCACTCTAAAACTGGTGTCTTTCTGATATCTTAGTGGATTCTGTGGAATGACAATATTTCTTACAGCAAAGCTCTTCGTGGGCTACCTTGGTCGAGTGGTACTGGGAGCCAAGAAGGCGAATGATAAACTGAATTTTTTTTCTTATTTATTTATTACTCATTCTGTCAAGGTATTAGTGATTGAGGGGAGAGAGGGAGCATATTCGCAATGAAGAATTTAAAATACTATAATAGTCATTAAGAGAAAACTATCATTTACTATCAAACCAATTTTCCGATATATTCTGTTTGTTCCTGTGCACATTAATTCTTTAGGAGCATAGGGAGTGCAAACTGTGTATGGTTCTGAAACATATAAAGATCTTTAAAGCAATTTTGGAGTACTTTTTTTGTTTATTACTTTGTATTATTCTTGATTGACCTAATTATGTAATGATTTTGAAGTTAATACTTAAAATCTGAAACTACATAAATTACATAACATTTATTAATTCTAGTTTCTATTTATTATGCTGATAATGAAGAGGGACTTTGACTTATCTTACGCTTTACTTTGGCATGTACCTGTTCACCCTCAGAATTGATAGAGCTTTAATTAAAATCCATGCCAAGCACAAAGTTGTGGCTTTGACTAAATTTGTGTTTTAATTTGGCATGTATCGCATGTCTCTGGAAACATAGTCACTGTGGTGTTTCTCATTGCAAAAAAGACTAAAAGCATCTTTATATTTTTTAGTTACTCAACGCCATTCAACCACTATGAGTGAGTAACGTAATTTTCTTTCTGAATTATATTTTGACAAGTAGAGTCCCTGCGTCTGACCACTCAGAAGACCACTACTTTAAAACCATCAACAATACATACAGCTTTCATTGACACTTGCATTACAAAGACCTATAAACGAATGAAAAGAAAATAGGCACAAGAATCAGTGATGATCTGTTGCATTTCGAAAAACTGCGAGAAAAACAAATTTGAGATTTCTTTCTTAGAATAGACAGGAAATGCTTTTTTCCAGATTAATTAAATATTACAGCATTAACTACTCAAATCTCATAAATTAATGCATAAACAAACAAAATATTATTTGGAAGATAAACGGCCAGAAAATTTCTTACTTATACTAAATGTTACCCTCCAACTAAAATAGGCATGAAAAATTTAGCGACGAGGGTCCATGATGATCAAGCACGGTCTATTTGAGCAATAAATTTGCGATGAGAATAAAAACATTATCTGAGACCCTTGTTTATGTCGATTTAAATCAAATGACAAAGTTTCCTACATGTACTTCTTTGCAGAGTATATCATATAGTAAAGGAAACCAGAAAGCATAAGCATGCTTTAAAAAAAAAACTCAGTTTTCCCTTCGACTATCTACTGGACAAACACAATGCACATTATTTCAAAGATTGGTATTCAAACTTTGTTGATATACCTAACATAAATACACTTACCTGAATGGCCCAGGCATAAGGCAGTCACAATTGTTGGAATTTTCACTCAGCATGACTGTTTAGCTGGACACTACTCTAAAACTGGTGTCTTTCTGAAATCTTAGTCGATTCTGTGGAATGACAATATTTCTTACAGCAAAGCTCTTCGTGGGCTACCTTGGTCGAGTGGTACTGGGAGGCAAGAAGGCAAATGATAAACTGAATTTTTTTTCTTATTTATTTATTACTCATACTGTCAAGGTATTAGTGATTGAGGGAAGAGAGGGAGCATATTCGCAATGAAGAATTTAAAATATTATAATAGTCATTAAGAGAAAACTATCATTTACTATCAAAACAATTTTCCGATATATTCTGTTTGTTCCTGTGCACATTAATTCTTTAGGAGCATAGGGAGTGCAAACTGTGTATGGTTCTGAAACATATAAAGATCTTTAAAGCAATTTTGGAGTACTTTTTTTGTTTATTACTTTGTATTATTCTTGATTGACCTAATTATGTAATGATTTTGAAGTTAATACTTAAAATCTGAAACTACATAAATTACATAACATTTATTAATTCTAGTTTCTATTTATTATGCTGATAATGAAGAGGGACTTTGACTTATCTTACGCTTTACTTTGGCATGTACCTGTTCACCCTCAGAATTGATAGAGCTTTAATTAAAATCCATGCCAAGCACAAAGTTGTGGCTTTGACTAAATTTGTGTTTTAATTTGGCATGTATCGCATGTCTCTGGAAACATAGTCACTGTGGTGTTTCTCATTGCAAAAAAGACTAAAAGCATCTTTATATTTTTTAGTTACTCAACGCCATTCAACCACTATGAGTGAGTAACGTAATTTTCTTTCTGAATTATATTTTGACAAGTAGAGTCCCTGCGTCTGACCACTCAGAAGACCACTACTTTAAAACCATCAACAATACATACAGCTTTCATTGACACTTGCATTACAAAGACCTATAAACGAATGAAAAGAAAATAGGCACAAGAATCAGTGATGATCTGTTGCATTTCGAAAAACTGCGAGAAAAACAAATTTGAGATTTCTTTCTTAGAATAGACAGGAAATGCTTTTTTCCAGTTTAATTAAATATTACAGCATTAACTACTCAAATCACATAAATTAATGCATAAACAAACAAAATATTTTTTGGAAGATAAACGGCCAGAAAATTTCTTACTTATACTAAATGTTACCCTCCAACTAAAATAGGCATGAAAAATTTAGCGACGAGGGTCCATGATGATCAAGCACGGTCTATTTGAGCAATAAATTTGCGATGAGAATAAAAACATTATCTGAGACCCTTGTTTATGTCGATTTAAATCAAATGACAAAGTTTCCTACATGTACTTCTTTGCAGAGTATATCATATAGTAAAGGAAACCAGAAAGCATAAGCATGCTTTAAAAAAAAAACTCAGTTTTCCCTTCGACTATCTACTGGACAAACACAATGCACATTATTTCAAAGATTGGTATTCAAACTTTGTTGATATACCTAACATAAATACACTTACCTGAATGGCCCAGGCATAAGGCAGTCACAATTGTTGGACTTTTCACTCAGCATGACTGTTTAGCTGGACACTACTCTAAAACTGGTGTCTTTCTGAAATCTTAGTGGATTCTGTGGAATGACAATATTTCTTACAGCAAAGCTCTTCGTGGGCTACCTTGGTCGAGTGGTACTGGGAGGCAAGAAGGCGAATGATAAACTGAATTTTTTTTCTTATTTATTTATTACTCATACTGTCAAGGTATTAGTGATTGAGGGGAGAGAAGGAGCATATTCGCAATGAAGAATTTAAAATACTATAATAGTCATTAAGAGAAAACTGTATCATTTACTATCAAAACAATTTTCCGATATATTCTGTTTGTTCCTGTGCACATTAATTCTTTAGGAGCATAGGGAGTGCAAACTGTGTATGGTTCTGAAACATATAAAGATCTTTAAAGCAATTTTGGAGTACTTTTTTTGTTTATAACTTTGTATTATTCTTGATTGACCTAATTATGTAATGATTTTGAAGTTAATACTTAAAATCTGAAACTACATAAATTACATTACATTTATTAATTCTAGTTTCTATTTATTATGCTGATAATGAAGAGGGACTTTGACTTCTCTTACGCTTTACTTTGGCATGTACCTGTTCACCCTCAGAATTGATAGAGCTTTAATTAAAGTCCATGCCAAGCACAAAGTTGTGGCTTTGACTAAATTTGTGTTTTAATTTGGCATGTATCGCATGTCTCTGGAAACATAGTCACTGTGGTGTTTCTCGTTGCAAAAAAGACTAAAAGCATCTTTATATCCCTGCGTCTGACCACTACTTTAAAACCATCAACAATACATACAGCTTTCATTGACACTTGCATTACAAAGACCTATAAACGAATGAAAAGAAAATAGGCACAAGAATCAGTGATGATCTGTTGCATTTCGAAAAACTGCGAGAAAAACAAACTTGAGATTTCTTTCTTAGAATAGACAGGAAATGCTTTTTTCCAGTTTAATTAAATATTACAGCATTAACTACTCAAATCTCATAAATTAATGCATAAACAAACAAAATATTTTTTGGAAGATAAACGGCCAGAAAATTTCTTACTTATACTAAATGTTACCCTCCAACTAAAATAGGCATGAAAAATTTAGCGACGAGGGTCCATGATGATCAAGCACGCTCTATTTGAGCAATAAATTTGCGATGAGAATAAAAACTTTATCTGAGACCCTTGTTTATGTCGATTTAAATCAAATGACAAAGTTTCCTACATGTACTTCTTTGCAGAGTATATCATATAGTAAAGGAAACCAGAAAGCATAAGCATGCTTTAAAAAAAAAAACTCAGTTTTCCCTTCGACTATCTACTGGACAAACACAATGCACATTATTTGAAAGATTGCTATTCAAACTTTGTTGATATGCCTAACATTAATAAACATACCTGAATGACCCCGGCATAAGGCAGCCACAATTGTTGGACTTTTCACTCAGCATAACTGTTTAGCCGGACACCACTCTAAAACTGGTGTCTTTCTGAAATCTTAGTGGATTCTGTGGAATGACAATATTTCTTACAGCAAAGCTCTTCGTGGGCTACCTTGGTCGAGTGGTACTGGGAGGCAAGAAGGCGAATGATAAACTGAATTTTTTTTCTTATTTATTTATTACTCATTCTGTCAAGGTATTAGTGATTGAGGGGAGAGAGGGAGCATATTCGCAATGAAGAATTTAAAATACTATAATAGTCATTAAGAGAAAACTATCATTTACTATCAAACCAATTTTCCGATATATTCTGTTTGTTCCTGTGCACATTAATTCTTTAGGAGCATAGGGAGTGCAAACTGTGTATGGTTCTGAAACATATAAAGATCTTTAAAGCAATTTTGGAGTACTTTTTTTGTTTATTACTTTGTATTATTCTTGATTGACCTAATTATGTAATGATTTTGAAGTTAATACTTAAAATCTGAAACTACATAAATTACATTACATTTATTAATTCTAGTTTCTATTTATTATGCTGATAATGAAGAGGGACTTTGACTTATCTTACGCTTTACTTTGGCATGTACCTGTTCACCCTCAGAATTGATAGAGCTTTAATTAAAATCCATGCCAAGCACAAAGTTGTGGCTTTGACTAAATTTGTGTTTTAATTTGGCATGTATCGCATGTCTCTGGAAACATAGTCACTGTGGTGTTTCTCATTGCAAAAAAGACTAAAAGCATCTTTATATTTTTTAGTTACTCAACGCCATTCAACCACTATGAGTGAGTAACGTAATTTTCTTTCTGAATTATATTTTGACAAGTAGAGTCCCTGCGTCTGACCACTCAGAAGACCACTACTTTAAAACCATCAACAATACATACAGCTTTCATTGACACTTGCATTACAAAGACCTATAAACGAATGAAAAGAAAATAGGCACAAGAATCAGTGATGATCTGTTGCATTTCGAAAAACTGCGAGAAAAACAAATTTGAGATTTCTTTCTTAGAATAGACAGGAAATGCTTTTTTCCAGATTAATTAAATATTACAGCATTAACTACTCAAATCTCATAAATTAATGCATAAACAAACAAAATATTATTTGGAAGATAAACGGCCAGAAAATTTCTTACTTATACTAAATGTTACCCTCCAACTAAAATAGGCATGAAAAATTTAGCGACGAGGGTCCATGATGATCAAGCACGGTCTATTTGAGCAATAAATTTGCGATGAGAATAAAAACATTATCTGAGACCCTTGTTTATGTCGATTTAAATCAAATGACAAAGTTTCCTACATGTACTTCTTTGCAGAGTATATCATATAGTAAAGGAAACCAGAAAGCATAAGCATGCTTTAAAAAAAAAACTCAGTTTTCCCTTCGACTATCTACTGGACAAACACAATGCACATTATTTGAAAGATTGGTATTCAAACTTTGTTGATATACCTAACATAAATACACATACCTGAATGGCCCAGGCATAAGGCAGCCACAATTGTTGGACTTTTCACTCAGCATGACTGTTTAGCTGGACACTACTCTAAAACTGGTGTCTTTCTGAAATCTTAGTGGATTCTGTGGAATGACAATATTTCTTACAGCAAAGCTCTTCGTGGGCTACCTTGGTCGAGTGGTACTGGGAGGCAAGAAGGCGAATGATAAACTGAATTTTTTTTTCTTATTTATTTATTACTCATTCTGTCAAGGTATTAGTGATTGAGGGGAGAGAGGGAGCATATTCGCAATGAAGAATTTAAAATACTATAATAGTCATTAAGAGAAAACTGTATCATTTACTATCAAAACAATTTTCCGATATATTCTGTTTGTTCCTGTGCACATTAATTCTTTAGGAGCATAGGGAGTGCAAACTGTGTATGGTTCTGAAACATATAAAGATCTTTAAAGCAATTTTGGAGTACTTTTTTTGTTTATTACTTTGTATTATTCTTGATTGACCTAATTATGTAATGATTTTGAAGTTAATACTTAAAATCTGAAACTACATAAATTACATTACATTTATTAATTCTAGTTTCTATTTATTATGCTGATAATGAAGAGGGACTTTGACTTATCTTACGCTTTACTTTGGCATGTACCTGTTCACCCTCAGAATTGATAGAGCTTTAATTAAAATCCATGCCAAGCACAAAGTTGTGGCTTTGACTAAATTTGTGTTTTAATTTGGCATGTATCGCATGTCTCTGGAAACATAGTCACTGTGGTGTTTCTCATTGCAAAAAAGACTAAAAGCATCTTTATATTTTTTAGTTACTCAACGCCATTCAACCACTATGAGTGAGTAACGTAATTTTCTTTCTGAATTATATTTTGACAAGTAGAGTCCCTGCGTCTGACCACTCAGAAGACCACTACTTTAAAACCATCAACAATACATACAGCTTTCATTGACACTTGCATTACAAAGACCTATAAACGAATGAAAAGAAAATAGGCACAAGAATCAGTGATGATCTGTTGCATTTCGAAAAACTGCGAGAAAAACAAATTTGAGATTTCTTTCTTAGAATAGACAGGAAATGCTTTTTTCCAGTTTAATTAAATATTACAGCATTAACTACTCAAATCTCATAAATTAATGCATAAACAAACAAAATATTTTTTGGAAGATAAACGGCCAGAAAATTTCTTACTTATACTAAATGTTACCCTCCAACTAAAATAGGCATGAAAAATTTAGCGACGAGGGTCCATGATGATCAAGCACGGTCTATTTGAGCAATAAATTTGCGATGAGAATAAAAACATTATCTGAGACCCTTGTTTATGTCGATTTAAATCAAATGACAAAGTTACCTACATGTACTTCTTTGCAGAGTATATCATATAGTAAAGGAAACCAGAAAGCATAAGCATGGTTTAAAAAAAAAATCTCAGTTTTCCCTTCGACTATCTACTGGACGAACACAATGCACATTATATGAAAGATTGGTATTCAAACTTTGTTGATATACCTAACATAAATACACATACCTGAATGGCCCAGGCATAAGGCAGCCACAATTGTTGGACTTTTCACTCAGCATGACTGTTTAGCTGGACACTACTCTAAAACTGGTGTCTTTCTGAAATCTTAGTGGATTCTGTGGAATGACAATATTTCTTACAGCAAAGCTCTTCGTGGGCTACCTTGGTCGAGTGGTACTGGGAGGCAAGAAGGCGAATGATAAACTGAATTTTTTTTTCTTATTTATTTATTACTCATTCTGTCAAGGTATTAGTGATTGAGGGGAGAGAGGGAGCATATTCGCAATGAAGAATTTAAAATACTATAATAGTCATTAAGAGAAAACTGTATCATTTACTATCAAAACAATTTTCCGATATATTCTGTTTGTTCCTGTGCACATTAATTCTTTAGGAGCATAGGGAGTGCAAACTGTGTATGGTTCTGAAACATATAAAGATCTTTAAAGCAATTTTGGAGTACTTTTTTTGTTTATTACTTTGTATTATTCTTGATTGACCTAATTATGTAATGATTTTGAAGTTAATACTTAAAATCTGAAACTACATAAATTACATTACATTTATTAATTCTAGTTTCTATTTATTATGCTGATAATGAAGAGGGACTTTGACTTATCTTACGCTTTACTTTGGCATGTACCTGTTCACCCTCAGAATTGATAGAGCTTTAATTAAAATCCATGCCAAGCACAAAGTTGTGGCTTTGACTAAATTTGTGTTTTAATTTGGCATGTATCGCATGTCTCTGGAAACATAGTCACTGTGGTGTTTCTCATTGCAAAAAAGACTAAAAGCATCTTTATATTTTTTAGTTACTCAACGCCATTCAACCACTATGAGTGAGTAACGTAATTTTCTTTCTGAATTATATTTTGACAAGTAGAGTCCCTGCGTCTGACCACTCAGAAGACCACTACTTTAAAACCATCAACAATACATACAGCTTTCATTGACACTTGCATTACAAAGACCTATAAACGAATGAAAAGAAAATAGGCACAAGAATCAGTGATGATCTGTTGCATTTCGAAAAACTGCGAGAAAAACAAATTTGAGATTTCTTTCTTAGAATAGACAGGAAATGCTTTTTTCCAGATTAATTAAATATTACAGCATTAACTACTCAAATCTCATAAATTAATGCATAAACAAACAAAATATTATTTGGAAGATAAACGGCCAGAAAATTTCTCACTTATACTAAATGTTACCCTCCAACTAAAATAGGCATGAAAAATTTAGCGACGAGGGTCCATGATGATCAAGCACGGTCTATTTGAGCAATAAATTTGCGATGAGAATAAAAACATTATCTGAGACCCTTGTTTATGTCGATTTAAATCAAATGACAAAGTTTCCTACATGTACTTCTTTGCAGAGTATATCATATAGTAAAGGAAACCAGAAAGCATAAGCATGCTTTAAAAAAAAAACTCAGTTTTCCCTTCGACTATCTACTGGACAAACACAATGCACATTATTTGAAAGATTGGTATTCAAACTTTGTTGATATACCTAACATAAATACACATACCTGAATGGCCCAGGCATAAGGCAGCCACAATTGTTGGACTTTTCACTCAGCATGACTGTTTAGCTGGACACTACTCTAAAACTGGTGTCTTTCTGAAATCTTAGTGGATTCTGTGGAATGACAATATTTCTTACAGCAAAGCTCTTCGTGGGCTACCTTGGTCGAGTGGTACTGGGAGGAAAGAAGGCGAATGATAAACTGAATTTTTTTTTCTTATTTATTTATTACTCATTCTGTCAAGGTATTAGTGATTGAGGGGAGAGAGGGAGCATATTCGCAATGAAGAATTTAAAATACTATAATAGTCATTAAGAGAAAACTGTATCATTTACTATCAAAACAATTTTCCGATATATTCTGTTTGTTCCTGTGCACATTAATTCTTTAGGAGCATAGGGAGTGCAAACTGTGTATGGTTCTGAAACATATAAAGATCTTTAAAGCAATTTTGGAGTACTTTTTTTGTTTATTACTTTGTATTATTCTTGATTGACCTAATTATGTAATGATTTTGAAGTTAATACTTAAAATCTGAAACTACATAAATTACATTACATTTATTAATTCTAGTTTCTATTTATTATGCTGATAATGAAGAGGGACTTTGACTTATCTTACGCTTTACTTTGGCATGTACCTGTTCACCCTCAGAATTGATAGAGCTTTAATTAAAATCCATGCCAAGCACAAAGTTGTGGCTTTGACTAAATTTGTGTTTTAATTTGGCATGTATCGCATGTCTCTGGAAACATAGTCACTGTGGTGTTTCTCATTGCAAAAAAGACTAAAAGCATCTTTATATTTTTTAGTTACTCAACGCCATTCAACCACTATGAGTGAGTAACGTAATTTTCTTTCTGAATTATATTTTGACAAGTAGAGTCCCTGTGTCTGACCACTCAGAAGACCACTACTTTAAAACCATCAACAATACATACAGCTTTCATTGACACTTGCATTACAAAGACCTATAAACGAATGAAAAGAAAATAGGCACAAGAATCAGTGATGATCTGTTGCATTTCGAAAAACTGCGAGAAAAACAAATTTGAGATTTCTTTCTTAGAATAGACAGGAAATGCTTTTTTCCAGTTTAATTAAATATTACAGCATTAACTACTCAAATCTCATAAATTAATGCATAAACAAACAAAATATTTTTTGGAAGATAAACGGCCAGAAAATTTCTTACTTATACTAAATGTTACCCTCCAACTAAAATAGGCATGAAAAATTTAGCGACGAGGGTCCATGATGATCAAGCACGGTCTATTTGAGCAATAAATTTGCGATGAGAATAAAAACATTATCTGAGACCCTTGTTTATGTCGATTTAAATCAAATGACAAAGTTTCCTACATGTACTTCTTTGCAGAGTATATCATATAGTAAAGGAAACCAGAAAGCATAAGCATGGTTTAAAAAAAAAATCTCAGTTTTCCCTTCGACTATCTACTGGACGAACACAATGCACATTATATGAAAGATTGGTATTCAAACTTTGTTGATATACCTAACATAAATACACATACCTGAATGGCCCAGGCATAAGGCAGCCACAATTGTTGGACTTTTCACTCAGCATGACTGTTTAGCTGGACACTACTCTAAAACTGGTGTCTTTCTGAAATCTTAGTGGATTCTGTGGAATGACAATATTTCTTACAGCAAAGCTCTTCGTGGGCTACCTTGGTCGAGTGGTACTGGGAGGCAAGAAGGCGAATGATAAACTGAATTTTTTTTTCTTATTTATTTATTACTCATTCTGTCAAGGTATTAGTGATTGAGGGGAGAGAGGGAGCATATTCGCAATGAAGAATTTAAAATACTATAATAGTCATTAAGAGAAAACTGTATCATTTACTATCAAAACAATTTTCCGATATATTCTGTTTGTTCCTGTGCACATTAATTCTTTAGGAGCATAGGGAGTGCAAACTGTGTATGGTTCTGAAACATATAAAGATCTTTAAAGCAATTTTGGAGTACTTTTTTTGTTTATTACTTTGTATTATTCTTGATTGACCTAATTATGTAATGATTTTGAAGTTAATACTTAAAATCTGAAACTACATAAATTACATTACATTTATTAATTCTAGTTTCTATTTATTATGCTGATAATGAAGAGGGACTTTGACTTATCTTACGCTTTACTTTGGCATGTACCTGTTCACCCTCAGAATTGATAGAGCTTTAATTAAAATCCATGCCAAGCACAAAGTTGTGGCTTTGACTAAATTTGTGTTTTAATTTGGCATGTATCGCATGTCTCTGGAAACATAGTCACTGTGGTGTTTCTCATTGCAAAAAAGACTAAAAGCATCTTTATATTTTTTAGTTACTCAACGCCATTCAACCACTATGAGTGAGTAACGTAATTTTCTTTCTGAATTATATTTTGACAAGTAGAGTCCCTGCGTCTGACCACTCAGAAGACCACTACTTTAAAACCATCAACAATACATACAGCTTTCATTGACACTTGCATTACAAAGACCTATAAACGAATGAAAAGAAAATAGGCACAAGAATCAGTGATGATCTGTTGCATTTCGAAAAACTGCGAGAAAAACAAATTTGAGATTTCTTTCTTAGAATAGACAGGAAATGCTTTTTTCCAGATTAATTAAATATTACAGCATTAACTACTCAAATCTCATAAATTAATGCATAAACAAACAAAATATTATTTGGAAGATAAACGGCCAGAAAATTTCTTACTTATACTAAATGTTACCCTCCAACTAAAATAGGCATGAAAAATTTAGCGACGAGGGTCCATGATGATCAAGCACGGTCTATTTGAGCAATAAATTTGCGATGAGAATAAAAACATTATCTGAGACCCTTGTTTATGTCGATTTAAATCAAATGACAAAGTTTCCTACATGTACTTCTTTGCAGAGTATATCATATAGTAAAGGAAACCAGAAAGCATAAGCATGCTTTAAAAAAAAAACTCAGTTTTCCCTTCGACTATCTACTGGACAAACACAATGCACATTATTTGAAAGATTGGTATTCAAACTTTGTTGATATACCTAACATAAATACACATACCTGAATGGCCCAGGCATAAGGCAGCCACAATTGTTGGACTTTTCACTCAGCATGACTGTTTAGCTGGACACTACTCTAAAACTGGTGTCTTTCTGAAATCTTAGTGGATTCTGTGGAATGACAATATTTCTTACAGCAAAGCTCTTCGTGGGCTACCTTGGTCGAGTGGTACTGGGAGGCAAGAAGGCGAATGATAAACTGAATTTTTTTTTCTTATTTATTTATTACTCATTCTGTCAAGGTGTTAGTGATTGAGGGGAGAGAGGGAGCATATTCGCAATGAAGAATTTAAAATACTATAATAGTCATTAAGAGAAAACTGTATCATTTACTATCAAAACAATTTTCCGATATATTCTGTTTGTTCCTGTGCACATTAATTCTTTAGGAGCATAGGGAGTGCAAACTGTGTATGGTTCTGAAACATATAAAGATCTTTAAAGCAATTTTGGAGTACTTTTTTTGTTTATTACTTTGTATTATTCTTGATTGACCTAATTATGTAATGATTTTGAAGTTAATACTTAAAATCTGAAACTACATAAATTACATTACATTTATTAATTCTAGTTTCTATTTATTATGCTGATAATGAAGAGGGACTTTGACTTATCTTACGCTTTACTTTGGCATGTACCTGTTCACCCTCAGAATTGATAGAGCTTTAATTAAAATCCATGCCAAGCACAAAGTTGTGGCTTTGACTAAATTTGTGTTTTAATTTGGCATGTATCGCATGTCTCTGGAAACATAGTCACTGTGGTGTTTCTCATTGCAAAAAAGACTAAAAGCATCTTTATATTTTTTAGTTACTCAACGCCATTCAACCACTATGAGTGAGTAACGTAATTTTCTTTCTGAATTATATTTTGACAAGTAGAGTCCCTGCGTCTGACCACTCAGAAGACCACTACTTTAAAACCATCAACAATACATACAGCTTTCATTGACACTTGCATTACAAAGACCTATAAACGAATGAAAAGAAAATAGGCACAAGAATCAGTGATGATCTGTTGCATTTCGAAAAACTGCGAGAAAAACAAATTTGAGATTTCTTTCTTAGAATAGACAGGAAATGCTTTTTTCCAGATTAATTAAATATTACAGCATTAACTACTCAAATCTCATAAATTAATGCATAAACAAACAAAATATTATTTGGAAGATAAACGGCCAGAAAATTTCTTACTTATACTAAATGTTACCCTCCAAATAAAATAGGCATGAAAAATTTAGCGACGAGGGTCCATGATGATCAAGCACGGTCTATTTGAGCAATAAATTTGCGATGAGAATAAAAACATTATCTGAGACCCTTGTTTATGTCGATTTAAATCAAATGACAAAGTTTCCTACATGTACTTCTTTGCAGAGTATATCATATAGTAAAGGAAACCAGAAAGCATAAGCATGCTTTAAAAAAAAAACTCAGTTTTCCCTTCGACTATCTACTGGACAAACACAATGCACATTATTTGAAAGATTGGTATTCAAACTTTGTTGATATACCTAACATAAATACACATACCTGAATGGCCCAGGCATAAGGCAGCCACAATTGTTGGACTTTTCACTCAGCATGACTGTTTAGCTGGACACTACTCTAAAACTGGTGTCTTTCTGAAATCTTAGTGGATTCTGTGGAATGACAATATTTCTTACAGCAAAGCTCTTCGTGGGCTACCTTGGTCGAGTGGTACTGGGAGGCAAGAAGGCGAATGATAAACTGAATTTTTTTTTCTTATTTATTTATTACTCATTCTGTCAAGGTATTAGTGATTGAGGGGAGAGAGGGAGCATATTCGCAATGAAGAATTTAAAATACTATAATAGTCATTAAGAGAAAACTGTATCATTTACTATCAAAACAATTTTCCGATATATTCTGTTTGTTCCTGTGCACATTAATTCTTTAGGAGCATAGGGAGTGCAAACTGTGTATGGTTCTGAAACATATAAAGATCTTTAAAGCAATTTTGGAGTACTTTTTTTGTTTATTACTTTGTATTATTCTTGATTGACCTAATTATGTAATGATTTTGAAGTTAATACTTAAAATCTGAAACTACATAAATTACGTTACATTTATTAATTCTAGTTTCTATTTATTATGCTGATAATGAAGAGGGACTTTGACTTATCTTACGCTTTACTTTGGCATGTAACTGTTCACCCTCAGAATTGATAGAGCTTTAATTAAAATCCATGCCAAGCACAAAGTTGTGGCTTTGACTAAATTTGTGTTTTAATTTGGCATGTATCGCATGTCTCTGGAAACATAGTCACTGTGGTGTTTCTCGTTGCAAAAAAGACTAAAAGCATCTTTATATCCCTGCGTCTGACCACTACTTTAAAACCATCAACAATACATACAGCTTTCATTGACACTTGCATTACAAAGACCTATAAACGAATGAAAAGAAAATAGGCACAAGAATCAGTGATGATCTGTTGCATTTCGAAAAACTGCGAGAAAAACAAATTTGAGATTTCTTTCTTAGAATAGACAGGAAATGCTTTTTTCCAGATTAATTAAATATTACAGCATTAACTACTCAAATCTCATAAATTAATGCATAAACAAACAAAATATTATTTGGAAGATAAACGGCCAGAAAATTTCTTATTTATACTAAATGTTACCCTCCAACTAAAATAGGCATGAAAAATTTAGCGACGAGGGTCCATGATGATCAAGCACGGTCTATTTGAGCAATAAATTTGCATTGAGAATAAAAACATTATCTGAGACCCTTGTTTATGTCGATTTAAATCAAATGACAAAGTTTCCTACATGTACTTCTTTGCAGAGTATATCATATAGTAAAGGAAACCAGAAAGCATAAGCATGCTTTAAAAAAAAAACTCAGTTTTCCCTTCGACTATCTACTGGACAAACACAATGCACATTATTTGAAAGATTGGTATTCAAACTTTGTTGATATACCTAACATAAATACACATACCTGAATGGCCCAGGCATAAGGCAGCCACAATTGTTGGACTTTTCACTCAGCATGACTGTTTAGCTGGACACTACTCTAAAACTGGTGTCTTTCTGAAATCTTAGTGGATTCTGTGGAATGACAATATTTCTTACAGCAAAGCTCTTCGTGGGCTACCTTGGTCGAGTGGTACTGGGAGGCAAGAAGGCGAATGATAAACTGAATTTTTTTTTCTTATTTATTTATTACTCATTCTGTCAAGGTATTAGTGATTGAGGGGAGAGAGGGAGCATATTCGCAATGAAGAATTTAAAATACTATAATAGTCATTAAGAGAAAACTGTATCATTTACTATCAAAACAATTTTCCGATATATTCTGTTTGTTCTTGTGCACATTAATTCTTTAGGAGCATAGGGAGTGCAAACTGTGTATGGTTCTGAAACATATAAAGATCTTTAAAGCAATTTTGGAGTACTTTTTTTGTTTATTACTTTGTATTATTCTTGATTGACCTAATTATGTAATGATTTTGAAGTTAATACTTAAAATCTGAAACTACATAAATTACATTACATTTATTAATTCTAGTTTCTATTTATTATGCTGATAATGAAGAGGGACTTTGACTTATCTTACGCTTTACTTTGGCATGTACCTGTTCACCCTCAGAATTGATAGAGCTTTAATTAAAGTCCATGCCAAGCACAAAGTTGTGGCTTTGACTAAATTTGTGTTTTAATTTGGCATGTATCGCATGTCTCTGGAAACATAGTCACTGTGGTGTTTCTCGTTGCAAAAAAGACTAAAAGCATCTTTATATCCCTGCGTCTGACCACTACTTTAAAACCATCAACAATACATACAGCTTTCATTGACACTTGCATTACAAAGACCTATAAACGAATGAAAAGAAAATAGGCACAAGAATCAGTGATGATCTGTTGCATTTCGAAAAACTGCGAGAAAAACAAATTTGAGATTTCTTTCTTAGAATAGACAGGAAATGCTTTTTTCCAGATTAATTAAATATTACAGCATTAACTACTCAAATCTCATAAATTAATGCATAAACAAACAAAATATTATTTGGAAGATAAACGGCCAGAAAATTTCTTATTTATTCTAAATGTTACCCTCCAACTAAAATAGGCATGAAAAATTTAGCGACGAGGGTCCATGATGATCAAGCACGGTCTATTTGAGCAATAAATTTGCATTGAGAATAAAAACATTATCTGAGACCCTTGTTTATGTCGATTTAAATCAAATGACAAAGTTTCCTACATGTACTTCTTTGCAGAGTATATCATATAGTAAAGGAAACCAGAAAGCATAAGCATGCTTTAAAAAAAAAACTCAGTTTTCCCTTCGACTATCTACTGGACAAACACAATGCACATTATTTGAAAGATTGGTATTCAAACTTTGTTGATATACCTAACATAAATACACATACCTGAATGGCCCAGGCATAAGGCAGCCACAATTGTTGGACTTTTCACTCAGCATGACTGTTTAGCTGGACACTACTCTAAAACTGGTGTCTTTCTGAAATCTTAGTGGATTCTGTGGAATGACAATATTTCTTACAGCAAAGCTCTTCGTGGGCTACCTTGGTCGAGTGGTACTGGGAGGCAAGAAGGCGAATGATAAACTGAATTTTTTTTCTTATTTATTTATTACTCATTCTGTCAAGGTATTAGTGATTGAGGGGAGAGAGGGAGCATATTCGCAATGAAGAATTTAAAATACTATAATAGTCATTAAGAGAAAACTGTATCATTTACTATCAAAACAATTTTCCGATATATTCTGTTTGTTCCTGTGCACATTAATTCTTTAGGAGCATAGGGAGTGCAAACTGTGTATGGTTCTGAAACATATAAAGATCTTTAAAGCAATTTTGGAGTACTTTTTTTGTTTATAACTTTGTATTATTCTTGATTGACCTAATTATGTAATGATTTTGAAGTTAATACTTAAAATCTGAAACTACATAAATTACATTACATTTATTAATTCTAGTTTCTATTTATTATGCTGATAATGAAGAGGGACTTTGACTTATCTTACGCTTTACTTTGGCATGTACCTGTTCACCCTCAGAATTGATAGAGCTTTAATTAAAGTCCATGCCAAGCACAAAGTTGTGGCTTTGACTAAATTTGTGTTTTAATTTGGCATGTATCGCATGTCTCTGGAAACATAGTCACTGTGGTGTTTCTCGTTGCAAAAAAGACTAAAAGCATCTTTATATCCCTGCGTCTGACCACTACTTTAAAACCATCAACAATACATACAGCTTTCATTGACACTTGCATTACAAAGACCTATAAACGAATGAAAAGAAAATAGGCACAAGAATCAGTGATGATCTGTTGCATTTCGAAAAACTGCGAGAAAAACAAATTTGAGATTTCTTTCTTAGAATAGACAGGAAATGCTTTTTTCCAGATTAATTAAATATTACAGCATTAACTACTCAAATCTCATAAATTAATGCATAAACAAACAAAATATTATTTGGAAGATAAACGGCCAGAAAATTTCTTATTTATACTAAATGTTACCCTCCAACTAAAATAGGCATGAAAAATTTAGCGACGAGGGTCCATGATGATCAAGCACGGTCTATTTGAGCAATAAATTTGCATTGAGAATAAAAACATTATCTGAGACCCTTGTTTATGTCGATTTAAATCAAATGACAAAGTTTCCTACATGTACTTCTTTGCAGAGTATATCATATAGTAAAGGAAACCAGAAAGCATAAGCATGCTTTAAAAAAAAAACTCAGTTTTCCCTTCGACTATCTACTGGACAAACACAATGCACATTATTTGAAAGATTGGTATTCAAACTTTGTTGATATACCTAACATAAATACACATACCTGAATGGCCCAGGCATAAGGCAGCCACAATTGTTGGACTTTTCACTCAGCATGACTGTTTAGCTGGACACTACTCTAAAACTGGTGTCTTTCTGAAATCTTAGTGGATTCTGTGGAATGACAATATTTCTTACAGCAAAGCTCTTCGTGGGCTACCTTGGTCGAGTGGTACTGGGAGGCAAGAAGGCGAATGATAAACTGAATTTTTTTTTCTTATTTATTTATTACTCATTCTGTCAAGGTATTAGTGATTGAGGGGAGAGAGGGAGCATATTCGCAATGAAGAATTTAAAATACTATAATAGTCATTAAGAGAAAACTGTATCATTTACTATCAAAACAATTTTCCGATATATTCTGTTTGTTCTTGTGCACATTAATTCTTTAGGAGCATAGGGAGTGCAAACTGTGTATGGTTCTGAAACATATAAAGATCTTTAAAGCAATTTTGGAGTACTTTTTTTGTTTATTACTTTGTATTATTCTTGATTGACCTAATTATGTAATGATTTTGAAGTTAATACTTAAAATCTGAAACTACATAAATTACATTACATTTATTAATTCTAGTTTCTATTTATTATGCTGATAATGAAGAGGGACTTTGACTTATCTTACGCTTTACTTTGGCATGTACCTGTTCACCCTCAGAATTGATAGAGCTTTAATTAAAATCCATGCCAAGCACAAAGTTGTGGCTTTGACTAAATTTGTGTTTTAATTTGGCATGTATCGCATGTCTCTGGAAACATAGTCACTGTGGTGTTTCTCATTGCAAAAAAGACTAAAAGCATCTTTATATTTTTTAGTTACTCAACGCCATTCAACCACTATGAGTGAGTAACGTAATTTTCTTTCTGAATTATATTTTGACAAGTAGAGTCCCTGCGTCTGACCACTCAGAAGACCACTACTTTAAAACCATCAACAATACATACAGCTTTCATTGACACTTGCATTACAAAGACCTATAAACGAATGAAAAGAAAATAGGCACAAGAATCAGTGATGATCTGTTGCATTTCGAAAAACTGCGAGAAAAACAAATTTGAGATTTCTTTCTTAGAATAGACAGGAAATGCTTTTTTCCAGATTAATTAAATATTACAGCATTAACTACTCAAATCTCATAAATTAATGCATAAACAAACAAAATATTATTTGGAAGATAAACGGCCAGAAAATTTCTTACTTATACTAAATGTTACCCTCCAACTAAAATAGGCATGAAAAATTTAGCGACGAGGGTCCATGATGATCAAGCACGGTCTATTTGAGCAATAAATTTGCGATGAGAATAAAAACATTATCTGAGACCCTTGTTTATGTCGATTTAAATCAAATGACAAAGTTTCCTACATGTACTTCTTTGCAGAGTATATCATATAGTAAAGGAAACCAGAAAGCATAAGCATGCTTTAAAAAAAAAACTCAGTTTTCCCTTCGACTATCTACTGGACAAACACAATGCACATTATTTGAAAGATTGGTATTCAAACTTTGTTGATATACCTAACATAAATACACATACCTGAATGGCCCAGGCATAAGGCAGCCACAATTGTTGGACTTTTCACTCAGCATGACTGTTTAGCTGGACACTACTCTAAAACTGGTGTCTTTCTGAAATCTTAGTGGATTCTGTGGAATGACAATATTTCTTACAGCAAAGCTCTCCGTGGGCTACCTTGGTCGAGTGGTACTGGGAGGCAAGAAGGCGAATGATAAACTGAATTTTTTTTCTTATTTATTTATTACTCATTCTGTCAAGGTATTAGTGATTGAGGGGAGAGAGGGAGCATATTCGCAATGAAGAATTTAAAATACTATAATAGTCATTAAGAGAAAACTGTATCATTTACTATCAAAACAATTTTCCGATATATTCTGTTTGTTCCTGTGCACATTAATTCTTTAGGAGCATAGGGAGTGCAAACTGTGTATGGTTCTGAAACATATAAAGATCTTTAAAGCAATTTTGGAGTACTTTTTTTGTTTATTACTTTGTATTATTCTTGATTGACCTAATTATGTAATGATTTTGAAGTTAATACTTAAAATCTGAAACTACATAAATTACATTACATTTATTAATTCTAGTTTCTATTTATTATGCTGATAATGAAGAGGGACTTTGACTTATCTTACGCTTTACTTTGGCATGTACCTGTTCACCCTCAGAATTGATAGAGCTTTAATTAAAATCCATGCCAAGCACAAAGTTGTGGCTTTGACTAAATTTGTGTTTTAATTTGGCATGTATCGCATGTCTCTGGAAACATAGTCACTGTGGTGTTTCTCATTGCAAAAAAGACTAAAAGCATCTTTATATTTTTTAGTTACTCAACGCCATTCAACCACTATGAGTGAGTAACGTAATTTTCTTTCTGAATTATATTTTGACAAGTAGAGTCCCTGCGTCTGACCACTCAGAAGACCACTACTTTAAAACCATCAACAATACATACAGCTTTCATTGACACTTGCATTACAAAGACCTATAAACGAATGAAAAGAAAATAGGCACAAGAATCAGTGATGATCTGTTGCATTTCGAAAAACTGCGAGAAAAACAAATTTGAGATTTCTTTCTTAGAATAGACAGGAAATGCTTTTTTCCAGATTAATTAAATATTACAGCATTAACTACTCAAATCTCATAAATTAATGCATAAAGAAACAAAATATTATTTGGAAGATAAACGGCCAGAAAATTTCTTATTTATACTAAATGTTACCCTCCAACTAAAATAGGCATGAAAAATTTAGCGACGAGGGTCCATGATGATCAAGCACGGTCTATTTGAGCAATAAATTTGCATTGAGAATAAAAACATTATCTGAGACCCTTGTTTATGTCGATTTAAATCAAATGACAAAGTTTCCTACATGTACTTCTTTGCAGAGTATATCATATAGTAAAGGAAACCAGAAAGCATAAGCATGCTTTAAAAAAAAAACTCAGTTTTCCCTTCGACTATCTACTGGACAAACACAATGCACATTATTTGAAAGATTGGTATTCAAACTTTGTTGATATACCTAACATAAATACACATACCTGAATGGCCCAGGCATAAGGCAGCCACAATTGTTGGACTTTTCACTCAGCATGACTGTTTAGCTGGACACTACTCTAAAACTGGTGTCTTTCTGAAATCTTAGTGGATTCTGTGGAATGACAATATTTCTTACAGCAAAGCTCTCCGTGGGCTACCTTGGTCGAGTGGTACTGGGAGGCAAGAAGGCGAATGATAAACTGAATTTTTTTTTCTTATTTATTTATTACTCATTCTGTCAAGGTATTAGTGATTGAGGGGAGAGAGGGAGCATATTCGCAATGAAGAATTTAAAATACTATAATAGTCATTAAGAGAAAACTGTATCATTTACTATCAAAACAATTTTCCGATATATTCTGTTTGTTCCTGTGCACATTAATTCTTTAGGAGCATAGGGAGTGCAAACTGTGTATGGTTCTGAAACATATAAAGATCTTTAAAGCAATTTTGGAGTACTTTTTTTGTTTATTACTTTGTATTATTCTTGATTGACCTAATTATGTAATGATTTTGAAGTTAATACTTAAAATCTGAAACTACATAAATTACATTACATTTATTAATTCTAGTTTCTATTTATTATGCTGATAATGAAGAGGGACTTTGACTTATCTTACGCTTTACTTTGGCATGTACCTGTTCACCCTCAGAATTGATAGAGCTTTAATTAAAATCCATTCCAAGCACAAAGTTGTGGCTTTGACTAAATTTGTGTTTTAATTTGGCATGTATCGCATGTCTCTGGAAACATAGTCACTGTGGTGTTTCTCATTGCAAAAAAGAGTAAAAGCATCTTTATATTTTTTAGTTACTCAACGCCATTCAACCACTATGAGTGAGTAACGTAATTTTCTTTCTGAATTATATTTTGACAAGTAGAGTCCCTGCGTCTGACCACTCAGAAGACCACTACTTTAAAACCATCAACAATACATACAGCTTTCATTGACACTTGCATTACAAAGACCTATAAACGAATGAAAAGAAAATAGGCACAAGAATCAGTGATGATCTGTTGCATTTCGAAAAACTGCGAGAAAAACAAATTTGAGATTTCTTTCTTAGAATAGACAGGAAATGCTTTTTTCCAGTTTAATTAAATATTACAGCATTAACTACTCAAATCTCATAAATTAATGCATAAACAAACAAAATATTTTTTGGAAGATAAACGGCCAGAAAATTTCTTACTTATACTAAATGTTACCCTCCAACTAAAATAGGCATGAAAAATTTAGCGACGAGGGTCCATGATGATCAAGCACGGTCTATTTGAGCAATAAATTTGCGATGAGAATAAAAACATTATCTGAGACCCTTGTTTATGTCGATTTAAATCAAATGACAAAGTTTCCTACATGTACTTCTTTGCAGAGTATATCATATAGTAAAGGAAACCAGAAAGCATAAGCATGCTTTAAAAAAAAAACTCAGTTTTCCCTTCGACTATCTACTGGACAAACACAATGCACATTATTTGAAAGATTGGTATTCAAACTTTGTTGATATACCTAACATAAATACACATACCTGAATGGCCCAGGCATAAGGCAGCCACAATTGTTGGACTTTTCACTCAGCATGACTGTTTAGCTGGACACTACTCTAAAACTGGTGTCTTTCTGAAATCTTAGTGGATTCTGTGGAATGACAATATTTCTTACAGCAAAGCTCTTCGTGGGCTACCTTGGTCGAGTGGTACTGGGAGGCAAGAAGGCGAATGATAAACTGAATTTTTTTTCTTATTTATTTATTACTCATTCTGTCAAGGTATTAGTGATTGAGGGGAGAGAGGGAGCATATTCGCAATGAAGAATTTAAAATACTATAATAGTCATTAAGAGAAAACTGTATCATTTACTATCAAAACAATTTTCCGATATATTCTGTTTGTTCCTGTGCACATTAATTCTTTAGGAGCATAGGGAGTGCAAACTGTGTATGGTTCTGAAACATATAAAGATCTTTAAAGCAATTTTGGAGTACTTTTTTTGTTTATTACTTTGTATTATTCTTGATTGACCTAATTATGTAATGATTTTGAAGTTAATACTTAAAATCTGAAACTACATAAATTACATTACATTTATTAATTCTAGTTTCTATTTATTATGCTGATAATGAAGAGGGACTTTGACTTATCTTACGCTTTACTTTGGCATGTACCTGTTCACCCTCAGAATTGATAGAGCTTTAATTAAAGTCCATGCCAAGCACAAAGTTGTGGCTTTGACTAAATTTGTGTTTTAATTTGGCATGTATCGCATGTCTCTGGAAACATAGTCACTGTGGTGTTTCTCGTTGCAAAAAAGACTAAAAGCATCTTTATATCCCTGCGTCTGACCACTACTTTAAAACCATCAACAATACATACAGCTTTTATTGACACTTGCATTACAAAGACCTATAAACGAATGAAAAGAAAATAGGCACAAGAATCAGTGATGATCTGTTGCATTTCGAAAAACTGCGAGAAAAACAAATTTGAGATTTCTTTCTTAGAATAGACAGGAAATGCTTTTTTCCAGATTAATTAAATATTACAGCATTAACTACTCAAATCTCATAAATTAATGCATAAACAAACAAAATATTATTTGGAAGATAAACGGCCAGAAAATTTCTTATTTATACTAAATGTTACCCTCCAACTAAAATAGGCGTGAAAAATTTAGCGACGAGGGTCCATGATGATCAAGCACGGTCTACTTGAGCAATAAATTTGCATTGAGAATAAAAACATTATCTGAGACCCTTGTTTATGTCGATTTAAATCAAATGACAAAGTTTCCTACATGTACTTCTTTGCAGAGTATATCATATAGTAAAGGAAACCAGAAATCATAAGCATGCTTTAAAAAAAAAACTCAGTTTTCCCTTCGACTATCTACTGGACAAACACAATGCACATTATTTGAAAGATTGGTATTCAAACTTTGTTGATATACCTAACATAAATACACATACCTGAATGGCCCAGGCATAAGGCAGCCACAATTGTTGGACTTTTCACTCAGCATGACTGTTTAGCTGGACACTACTCTAAAACTGGTGTCTTTCTGAAATCTTAGTGGATTCTGTGGAATGACAATATTTCTTACAGCAAAGCTCTTCGTGGGCTACCTTGGTCGAGTGGTACTGGGAGGCAAGAAGGCGAATGATAAACTGAATTTTTTTTCTTATTTATTTATTACTCATTCTGTCAAGGTATTAGTGATTGAGGGGAGAGAGGGAGCATATTCGCAATGAAGAATTTAAAATACTATAAGAGTCATTAAGAGAAAACTGTATCATTTACTATCAAAACAATTTTCCGATATATTCTGTTTGTTCCTGTGCACATTAATTCTTTAGGAGCATAGGGAGTGCAAACTGTGTATGGTTCTGAAACATATAAAGATCTTTAAAGCAATTTTGGAGTACTTTTTTTGTTTATTACTTTGTATTATTCTTGATTGACCTAATTATGTAATGATTTTGAAGTTAATACTTGAAATCTGAAACTACATAAATTACATTACATTTATTAATTCTAGTTTCTATTTATTATGCTGATAATGAAGAGGGACTTTGACTTATCTTACGCTTTACTTTGGCATGTACCTGTTCACCCTCAGAATTGATAGAGCTTTAATTAAAATCCATTCCAAGCACAAAGTTGTGGCTTTGACTAAATTTGTGTTTTAATTTGGCATGTATCGCATGTCTCTGGAAACATAGTCACTGTGGTGTTTCTCATTGCAAAAAAGAGTAAATGCATCTTTATATTTTTTAGTTACTCAACGCCATTCAACCACTATGAGTGAGTAACGTAATTTTCTTTCTGAATTATATTTTGACAAGTAGAGTCCCTGCGTCTGACCACTCAGAAGACCACTACTTTAAAACCATCAACAATACATACAGCTTTCATTGACACTTGCATTACAAAGACCTATAAACGAATGAAAAGAAAATAGGCACAAGAATCAGTGATGATCTGTTGCATTTCGAAAAACTGCGAGAAAAACAAATTTGAGATTTCTTTCTTAGAATAGACAGGAAATGCTTTTTTCCAGTTTAATTAAATATTACAGCATTAACTACTCAAATCTCATAAATTAATGCATAAACAAACAAAATATTTTTTGGAAGATAAACGGCCAGAAAATTTCTTACTTATACTAAATGTTACCCTCCAACTAAAATAGGCATGAAAAATTTAGCGACGAGGGTCCATGATGATCAAGCACGGTCTATTTGAGCAATAAATTTGCGATGAGAATAAAAACATTATCTGAGACCCTTGTTTATGTCGATTTAAATCAAATGACAAAGTTTCCTACATGTACTTCTTTGCAGAGTATATCATATAGTAAAGGAAACCAGAAAGCATAAGCATGCTTTAAAAAAAAAACTCAGTTTTCCCTTCGACTATCTACTGGACAAACACAATGCACATTATTTGAAAGATTGGTATTCAAACTTTGTTGATATACCTAACATAAATACACATACCTGAATGGCCCAGGCATAAGGCAGCCACAATTGTTGGACTTTTCACTCAGCATGACTGTTTAGCTGGACACTACTCTAAAACTGGTGTCTTTCTGAAATCTTAGTGGATTCTGTGGAATGACAATATTTCTTACAGCAAAGCTCTTCGTGGGCTACCTTGGTCGAGTGGTACTGGGAGGCAAGAAGGCGAATGATAAACTGAATTTTTTTTTTCTTATTTATTTATTACTCATTCTGTCAAGGTATTAGTGATTGAGGGGAGAGAGGGAGCATATTCGCAATGAAGAATTTAAAATACTATAATAGTCATTAAGAGAAAACTGTATCATTTACTATCAAAACAATTTTCCGATATATTCTGTTTGTTCCTGTGCACATTAATTCTTTAGGAGCATAGGGAGTGCAAACTGTGTATGGTTCTGAAACATATAAAGATCTTTAAAGCAATTTTGGAGTACTTTTTTTGTTTATTACTTTGTATTATTCTTCATTGACCTAATTATGTAATGATTTTGAAGTTAATACTTAAAATCTGAAACTACATAAATTACATTACATTTATTAATTCTAGTTTCTATTTAATATGCTGATAATGAAGAGGGACTTTGACTTATCTTACGCTTTACTTTGGCATGTACCTGTTCACCCTCAGAATTGATAGAGCTTTAATTAAAGTCCATGCCAAGCACAAAGTTGTGGCTTTGACTAAATTTGTGTTTTAATTTGGCATGTATCGCATGTCTCTGAAAACATAGTCACTGTGGTGTTTCTCATTGCAAAAAAGACTAAAAGCATCTTTATATCCCTGCGTCTGACCACTACTTTAAAACCATCAACAATACATACAGCTTTCATTGACACTTGCATTACAAAGACCTATAAACGAATGAAAAGAAAATAGGCACAAGAATCAGTGATGATCTGTTGCATTTCGAAAAACTGCGAGAAAAACAAATTTGAGATTTCTTTCTTAGAATAGACAGGAAATGCTTTTTTCCAGTTTAATTAAATATTACAGCATTAACTACTCAAATCTCATAAATTAATGCATAAACAAACAAAATATTTTTTGGAAGATAAACGGCCAGAAAATTTCTTACTTATACTAAATGTTACCCTCCAACTAAAATAGGCATGAAAAATTTAGCGACGAGGGTCCATGATGATCAAGCACGGTCTACTTGAGCAATAAATTTGCATTGAGAATAAAAACATTATCTGAGACCCTTGTTTATGTCGATTTAAATCAAATGACAAAGTTTCCTACATGTACTTCTTTGCAGAGTATATCATATAGTAAAGGAAACCAGAAATCATAAGCATGCTTTAAAAAAAAAACTCAGTTTTCCCTTCGACTATCTACTGGACAAACACAATGCACATTATTTGAAAGATTGGTATTCAAACTTTGTTGATATACCTAACATAAATACACATACCTGAATGGCCCAGGCATAAGGCAGCCACAATTGTTGGACTTTTCACTCAGCATGACTGTTTAGCTGGACACTACTCTAAAACTGGTGTCTTTCTGAAATCTTAGTGGATTCTGTGGAATGACAATATTTCTTACAGCAAAGCTCTTCGTGGGCTACCTTGGTCGAGTGGTACTGGGAGGCAAGAAGGCGAATGATAAACTGAATTTTTTTTCTTATTTATTTATTACTCATTCTGTCAAGGTATTAGTGATTGAGGGGAGAGAGGGAGCATATTCGCAATGAAGAATTTAAAATACTATAAGAGTCATTAAGAGAAAACTGTATCATTTACTATCAAAACAATTTTCCGATATATTCTGTTTGTTCCTGTGCACATTAATTCTTTAGGAGCATAGGGAGTGCAAACTGTGTATGGTTCTGAAACATATAAAGATCTTTAAAGCAATTTTGGAGTACTTTTTTTGTTTATTACTTTGTATTATTCTTGATTGACCTAATTATGTAATGATTTTGAAGTTAATACTTGAAATCTGAAACTACATAAATTACATTACATTTATTAATTCTAGTTTCTATTTATTATGCTGATAATGAAGAGGGACTTTGACTTATCTTACGCTTTACTTTGGCATGTACCTGTTCACCCTCAGAATTGATAGAGCTTTAATTAAAATCCATGCCAAGCACAAAGTTGTGGCTTTGACTAAATTTGTGTTTTAATTTGGCATGTATCGCATGTCTCTGGAAACATAGTCACTGTGGTGTTTCTCATTGCAAAAAAGACTAAAAGCATCTTTATATTTTTTAGTTACTCAACGCCATTCAACCACTATGAGTGAGTAACGTAATTTTCTTTCTGAATTATATTTTGACAAGTAGAGTCCCTGCGTCTGACCACTCAGAAGACCACTACTTTAAAACCATCAACAATACATACAGCTTTCATTGACACTTTCATTACAAAGACCTATAAACGAATGAAAAGAAAATAGGCACAAGAATCAGTGATGATCTGTTGCATTTCGAAAAACTGCGAGAAAAACAAATTTGAGATTTCTTTCTTAGAATAGACAGGAAATGCTTTTTTCCAGTTTAATTAAATATTACAGCATTAACTACTCAAATCTCATAAATTAATGCATAAACAAACAAAATATTATTTGGAAGATAAACGGCCAGAAAATTTCTTACTTATACTAAATGTTACCCTCCAACTAAAATAGGCATGAAAAATTTAGCGACGAGGGTCCATGATGATCAAGCACGGTCTATTTGAGCAATAAATTTGCGATGAGAATAAAAACATTATCTGAGACCCTTGTTTATGTCGATTTAAATCAAATGACAAAGTTTCCTACATGTACTTCTTTGCAGAGTATATCATATAGTAAAGGAAACCAGAAAGCATAAGCATGCTTTAAAAAAAAACTCAGTTTTCCCTTCGACTATCTACTGGACAAACACAATGCACATTATTTGAAAGATTGGTATTCAAACTTTGTTGATATACCTAACATAAATACACATACCTGAATGGCCCAGGCATAAGGCAGCCACAATTGTTGGACTTTTCACTCAGCATGACTGTTTAGCTGGACACTACTCTAAAACTGGTGTCTTTCTGAAATCTTAGTGGATTCTGTGGAATGACAATATTTCTTACAGCAAAGCTCTTCGTGGGCTACCTTGGTCGAGTGGTACTGGGAGGCAAGAAGGCGAATGATAAACTGAATTTTTTTTCTTATTTATTTATTACTCATTCTGTCAAGGTATTAGTGATTGAGGGGAGAGAGGGAGCATATTCGCAATGAAGAATTTAAAATACTATAAGAGTCATTAAGAGAAAACTGTATCATTTACTATCAAAACAATTTTCCGATATATTCTGTTTGTTCCTGTGCACATTAATTCTTTAGGAGCATAGGGAGTGCAAACTGTGTATGGTTCTGAAACATATAAAGATCTTTAAAGCAATTTTGGAGTACTTTTTTTGTTTATTACTTTGTATTATTCTTGATTGACCTAATTATGTAATGATTTTGAAGTTAATACTTAAAATCTGAAACTACATAAATTACATTACATTTATTAATTCTAGTTTCTATTTATTATGCTGATAATGAAGAGGGACTTTGACTTATCTTACGCTTTACTTTGGCATGTACCTGTTCACCCTCAGAATTGATAGAGCTTTAATTAAAGTCCATGCCAAGCACAAAGTTGTGGCTTTGACTAAATTTGTGTTTTAATTTGGCATGTATCGCATGTCTCTGGAAACATAGTCACTGTGGTGTTTCTCGTTGCAAAAAAGACTAAAAGCATCTTTATATCCCTGCGTCTGACCACTACTTTAAAACCATCAACAATACATACAGCTTTTATTGACACTTGCATTACAAAGACCTATAAACGAATGAAAAGAAAATAGGCACAAGAATCAGTGATGATCTGTTGCATTTCGAAAAACTGCGAGAAAAACAAATTTGAGATTTCTTTCTTAGAATAGACAGGAAATGCTTTTTTCCAGATTAATTAAATATTACAGCATTAACTACTCAAATCTCATAAATTAATGCATAAACAAACAAAATATTATTTGGAAGATAAACGGCCAGAAAATTTCTTATTTATACTAAATGTTACCCTCCAACTAAAATAGGCGTGAAAAATTTAGCGACGAGGGTCCATGATGATCAAGCACGGTCTACTTGAGCAATAAATTTGCATTGAGAATAAAAACATTATCTGAGACCCTTGTTTATGTCGATTTAAATCAAATGACAAAGTTTCCTACATGTACTTCTTTGCAGAGTATATCATATAGTAAAGGAAACCAGAAATCATAAGCATGCTTTAAAAAAAAAACTCAGTTTTCCCTTCGACTATCTACTGGACAAACACAATGCACATTATTTGAAAGATTGGTATTCAAACTTTGTTGATATACCTAACATAAATACACATACCTGAATGGCCCAGGCATAAGGCAGCCACAATTGTTGGACTTTTCACTCAGCATGACTGTTTAGCTGGACACTACTCTAAAACTGGTGTCTTTCTGAAATCTTAGTGGATTCTGTGGAATGACAATATTTCTTACAGCAAAGCTCTTCGTGGGCTACCTTGGTCGAGTGGTACTGGGAGGCAAGAAGGCGAATGATAAACTGAATTTTTTTTCTTATTTATTTATTACTCATTCTGTCAAGGTATTAGTGATTGAGGGGAGAGAGGGAGCATATTCGCAATGAAGAATTTAAAATACTATAAGAGTCATTAAGAGAAAACTGTATCATTTACTATCAAAACAATTTTCCGATATATTCTGTTTGTTCCTGTGCACATTAATTCTTTAGGAGCATAGGGAGTGCAAACTGTGTATGGTTCTGAAACATATAAAGATCTTTAAAGCAATTTTGGAGTACTTTTTTTGTTTATTACTTTGTATTATTCTTGATTGACCTAATTATGTAATGATTTTGAAGTTAATACTTGAAATCTGAAACTACATAAATTACATTACATTTATTAATTCTAGTTTCTATTTATTATGCTGATAATGAAGAGGGACTTTGACTTATCTTACGCTTTACTTTGGCATGTACCTGTTCACCCTCAGAATTGATAGAGCTTTAATTAAAATCCATGCCAAGCACAAAGTTGTGGCTTTGACTAAATTTGTGTTTTAATTTGGCATGTATCGCATGTCTCTGGAAACATAGTCACTGTGGTGTTTCTCATTGCAAAAAAGACTAAAAGCATCTTTATATTTTTTAGTTACTCAACGCCATTCAACCACTATGAGTGAGTAACGTAATTTTCTTTCTGAATTATATTTTGACAAGTAGAGTCCCTGCGTCTGACCACTCAGAAGACCACTACTTTAAAACCATCAACAATACATACAGCTTTCATTGACACTTGCATTACAAAGACCTATAAACGAATGAAAAGAAAATAGGCACAAGAATCACTGATGATCTGTTGCATTTCGAAAAACTGCGAGAAAAACAAATTTGAGATTTCTTTCTTAGAATAGACAGGAAATGATTTTTTCCAGTTTAATTAAATATTACAGCATTAACTACTCAAATCTCATAAATTAATGCATAAACAAACAAAATATTTTTTGGAAGATAAACGGCCAGAAAATTTCTTACTTATACTAAATGTTACCCTCCAACTAAAATAGGCATGAAAAATTTAGCGACGAGGGTCCATGATGATCAAGCACGGTCTATTTGAGCAATAAATTTGCGATGAGAATAAAAACATTATCTGAGACCCTTGTTTATGTCGATTTAAATCAAATGACAAAGTTTCCTACATGTACTTCTTTGCAGAGTATATCATATAGTAAAGGAAACCAGAAATCATAAGCATGCTTTAAAAAAAAAACTCAGTTTTCCCTTCGACTATCTACTGGACAAACACAATGCACATTATTTGAAAGATTGGTATTCAAACTTTGTTGATATACCTAACATAAATACACATACCTGAATGGCCCAGGCATAAGGCAGCCACAATTGTTGGACTTTTCACTCAGCATGACTGTTTAGCTGGACACTACTCTAAAACTGGTGTCTTTCTGAAATCTTAGTGGATTCTGTGGAATGACAATATTTCTTACAGCAAAGCTCTTCGTGGGCTACCTTGGTCGAGTGGTACTGGGAGGCAAGAAGGCGAATGATAAACTGAATTTTTTTTCTTATTTATTTATTACTCATTCTGTCAAGGTATTAGTGATTGAGGGGAGAGAGGGAGCATATTCGCAATGAAGAATTTAAAATACTATAAGAGTCATTAAGAGAAAACTGTATCATTTACTATCAAAACAATTTTCCGATATATTCTGTTTGTTCCTGTGCACATTAATTCTTTAGGAGCATAGGGAGTGCAAACTGTGTATGGTTCTGAAACATATAAAGATCTTTAAAGCAATTTTGGAGTACTTTTTTTGTTTATTACTTTGTATTATTCTTGATTGACCTAATTATGTAATGATTTTGAAGTTAATACTTGAAATCTGAAACTACATAAATTACATTACATTTATTAATTCTAGTTTCTATTTATTATGCTGATAATGAAGAGGGACTTTGACTTATCTTACGCTTTACTTTGGCATGTACCTGTTCACCCTCAGAATTGATAGAGCTTTAATTAAAATCCATGCCAAGCACAAAGTTGTGGCTTTGACTAAATTTGTGTTTTAATTTGGCATGTATCGCATGTCTCTGGAAACATAGTCACTGTGGTGTTTCTCATTGCAAAAAAGACTAAAAGCATCTTTATATTTTTTAGTTACTCAACGCCATTCAACCACTATGAGTGAGTAACGTAATTTTCTTTCTGAATTATATTTTGACAAGTAGAGTCCCTGCGTCTGACCACTCAGAAGACCACTACTTTAAAACCATCAACAATACATACAGCTTTCATTGACACTTTCATTACAAAGACCTATAAACGAATGAAAAGAAAATAGGCACAAGAATCAGTGATGATCTGTTGCATTTCGAAAAACTGCGAGAAAAACAAATTTGAGATTTCTTTCTTAGAATAGACAGGAAATGCTTTTTTCCAGTTTAATTAAATATTACAGCATTAACTACTCAAATCTCATAAATTAATGCATAAACAAACAAAATATTATTTGGAAGATAAACGGCCAGAAAATTTCTTACTTATACTAAATGTTACCCTCCAACTAAAATAGGCATGAAAAATTTAGCGACGAGGGTCCATGATGATCAAGCACGGTCTATTTGAGCAATAAATTTGCGATGAGAATAAAAACATTATCTGAGACCCTTGTTTATGTCGATTTAAATCAAATGACAAAGTTTCCTACATGTACTTCTTTACAGAGTATATCATATAGTAAAGGAAACCAGAAAGCATAAGCATGCTTTAAAAAAAAACTCAGTTTTCCCTTCGACTATCTACTGGACAAACACAATGCACATTATTTGAAAGATTGCTATTCAAACTTTGTTGATATGCCTAACATTAATAAACATACCTGAATGACCCCGGCATAAGGCAGCCACAATTGTTGGACTTTTCACTCAGCATAACTGTTTAGCCGGACACCACTCTAAAACTGGTGTCTTTCTGAAATCTTAGTGGATTCTGTGGAATGACAATATTTCTTACAGCAAAGCTCTTCGTGGGCTACCTTGGTCGAGTGGTACTGGGAGGCAAGAAGGCGAATGATAAACTGAATTTTTTTTCTTATTTATTTATTACTCATTCTGTCAAGGTATTAGTGATTGAGGGGAGAGAGGGAGCATATTCGCAATGAAGAATTTAAAATACTATAATAGTCATTAAGAGAAAACTGTATCATTTACTATCAAAACAATTTTCCGATATATTCTGTTTGTTCCTGTGCACATTAATTCTTTAGGAGCATAGGGAGTGCAAACTGTGTATGGTTCTGAAACATATAAAGATCTTTAAAGCAATTTTGGAGTACTTTTTTTGTTTATTACTTTGTATTATTCTTCATTGACCTAATTATGTAATGATTTTGAAGTTAATACTTAAAATCTGAAACTACATAAATTACATTACATTTATTAATTCTAGTTTCTATTTAATATGCTGATAATGAAGAGGGACTTTGACTTATCTTACGCTTTACTTTGGCATGTACCTGTTCACCCTCAGAATTGATAGAGCTTTAATTAAAGTCCATGCCAAGCACAAAGTTGTGGCTTTGACTAAATTTGTGTTTTAATTTGGCATGTATCGCATGTCTCTGGAAACATAGTCACTGTGGTGTTTCTCATTGCAAAAAAGACTAAAAGCATCTTTATATCCCTGCGTCTGACCACTACTTTAAAACCATCAACAATACATACAGCTTTCATTGACACTTGCATTACAAAGACCTATAAACGAATGAAAAGAAAATAGGCACAAGAATCAGTGATGATCTGTTGCATTTCGAAAAACTGCGAGAAAAACAAATTTGAGATTTCTTTCTTAGAATAGACAGGAAATGCTTTTTTCCAGTTTAATTAAATATTACAGCATTAACTACTCAAATCTCATAAATTAATGCATAAACAAACAAAATATTTTTTGGAAGATAAACGGCCAGAAAATTTCTTACTTATACTAAATGTTACCCTCCAACTAAAATAGGCATGAAAAATTTAGCGACGAGGGTCCATGATGATCAAGCACGGTCTACTTGAGCAATAAATTTGCATTGAGAATAAAAACATTATCTGAGACCCTTGTTTATGTCGATTTAAATCAAATGACAAAGTTTCCTACATGTACTTCTTTGCAGAGTATATCATATAGTAAAGGAAACCAGAAATCATAAGCATGCTTTAAAAAAAAAACTCAGTTTTCCCTTCGACTATCTACTGGACAAACACAATGCACATTATTTGAAAGATTGGTATTCAAACTTTGTTGATATACCTAACATAAATACACATACCTGAATGGCCCAGGCATAAGGCAGCCACAATTGTTGGACTTTTCACTCAGCATGACTGTTTAGCTGGACACTACTCTAAAACTGGTGTCTTTCTGAAATCTTAGTGGATTCTGTGGAATGACAATATTTCTTACAGCAAAGCTCTTCGTGGGCTACCTTGGTCGAGTGGTACTGGGAGGCAAGAAGGCGAATGATAAACTGAATTTTTTTTCTTATTTATTTATTACTCATTCTGTCAAGGTATTAGTGATTGAGGGGAGAGAGGGAGCATATTCGCAATGAAGAATTTAAAATACTATAAGAGTCATTAAGAGAAAACTGTATCATTTACTATCAAAACAATTTTCCGATATATTCTGTTTGTTCCTGTGCACATTAATTCTTTAGGAGCATAGGGAGTGCAAACTGTGTATGGTTCTGAAACATATAAAGATCTTTAAAGCAATTTTGGAGTACTTTTTTTGTTTATTACTTTGTATTATTCTTGATTGACCTAATTATGTAATGATTTTGAAGTTAATACTTGAAATCTGAAACTACATAAATTACATTACATTTATTAATTCTAGTTTCTATTTATTATGCTGATAATGAAGAGGGACTTTGACTTATCTTACGCTTTACTTTGGCATGTACCTGTTCACCCTCAGAATTGATAGAGCTTTAATTAAAATCCATGCCAAGCACAAAGTTGTGGCTTTGACTAAATTTGTGTTTTAATTTGGCATGTATCGCATGTCTCTGGAAACATAGTCACTGTGGTGTTTCTCATTGCAAAAAAGACTAAAAGCATCTTTATATTTTTTAGTTACTCAACGCCATTCAACCACTATGAGTGAGTAACATAATTTTCTTTCTGAATTATATTTTGACAAGTAGAGTCCCTGCGTCTGACCACTCAGAAGACCACTACTTTAAAACCATCAACAATACATACAGCTTTCATTGACACTTTCATTACAAAGACCTATAAACGAATGAAAAGAAAATAGGCACAAGAATCAGTGATGATCTGTTGCATTTCGAAAAACTGCGAGAAAAACAAATTTGAGATTTCTTTCTTAGAATAGACAGGAAATGCTTTTTTCCAGTTTAATTAAATATTACAGCATTAACTACTCAAATCTCATAAATTAATGCATAAACAAACAAAATATTATTTGGAAGATAAACGGCCAGAAAATTTCTTACTTATACTAAATGTTACCCTCCAACTAAAATAGGCATGAAAAATTTAGCGACGAGGGTCCATGATGATCAAGCACGGTCTATTTGAGCAATAAATTTGCGATGAGAATAAAAACATTATCTGAGACCCTTGTTTATGTCGATTTAAATCAAATGACAAAGTTTCCTACATGTACTTCTTTGCAGAGTATATCATATAGTAAAGGAAACCAGAAAGCATAAGCATGCTTTAAAAAAAAACTCAGTTTTCCCTTCGACTATCTACTGGACAAACACAATGCACATTATTTGAAAGATTGCTATTCAAACTTTGTTGATATGCCTAACATTAATAAACATACCTGAATGACCCCGGCATAAGGCAGCCACAATTGTTGGACTTTTCACTCAGCATAACTGTTTAGCCGGACACCACTCTAAAACTGGTGTCTTTCTGAAATCTTAGTGGATTCTGTGGAATGACAATATTTCTTACAGCAAAGCTCTTCGTGGGCTACCTTGGTCGAGTGGTACTGGGAGGCAAGAAGGCGAATGATAAACTGAATTTTTTTTCTTATTTATTTATTACTCATTCTGTCAAGGTATTAGTGATTGAGGGGAGAGAGGGAGCATATTCGCAATGAAGAATTTAAAATACTATAATAGTCATTAAGAGAAAACTGTATCATTTACTATCAAAACAATTTTCCGATATATTCTGTTTGTTCCTGTGCACATTAATTCTTTAGGAGCATAGGGAGTGCAAACTGTGTATGGTTCTGAAACATATAAAGATCTTTAAAGCAATTTTGGAGTACTTTTTTTGTTTATTACTTTGTATTATTCTTCATTGACCTAATTATGTAATGATTTTGAAGTTAATACTTAAAATCTGAAACTACATAAATTACATTACATTTATTAATTCTAGTTTCTATTTAATATGCTGATAATGAAGAGGGACTTTGACTTATCTTACGCTTTACTTTGGCATGTACCTGTTCACCCTCAGAATTGATAGAGCTTTAATTAAAGTCCATGCCAAGCACAAAGTTGTGGCTTTGACTAAATTTGTGTTTTAATTTGGCATGTATCGCAAGTCTCTGGAAACATAGTCACTGTGGTGTTTCTCATTGCAAAAAAGACTAAAAGCATCTTTATATCCCTGCGTCTGACCACTACTTTAAAACCATCAACAATACATACAGCTTTCATTGACACTTGCATTACAAAGACCTATAAAAGAATGAAAAGAAAATAGGCACAAGAATCAGTGATGATCTGTTGCATTTCGAAAAACTGCGAGAAAAACAAATTTGAGATTTCTTTCTTAGAATAGACAGGAAATGCTTTTTTCCAGTTTAATTAAATATTACAGCATTAACTACTCAAATCTCATAAATTAATGCATAAACAAACAAAATATTTTTTGGAAGATAAACAGCCAGAAAATTTCTTACTTATACTAAATGTTACCCTCCAACTAAAATAGGCATGAAAAATTTAGCGACGAGGGTCCATGATGATCAAGCACGGTCTACTTGAGCAATAAATTTGCATTGAGAATAAAAACATTATCTGAGACCCTTGTTTATGTCGATTTAAATCAAATGACAAAGTTTCCTACATGTACTTCTTTGCAGAGTATATCATATAGTAAAGGAAACCAGAAATCATAAGCATGCTTTAAAAAAAAAACTCAGTTTTCCCTTCGACTATCTACTGGACAAGCACAATGCACATTATTTGAAAGATTGGTATTCAAACTTTGTTGATATACCTAACATAAATACACATACCTGAATGGCCCAGGCATAAGGCAGCCACAATTGTTGGACTTTTCACTCAGCATGACTGTTTAGCTGGACACTACTCTAAAACTGGTGTCTTTCTGAAATCTTAGTGGATTCTGTGGAATGACAATATTTCTTACAGCAAAGCTCTTCGTGGGCTACCTTGGTCGAGTGGTACTGGGAGGCAAGAAGGCGAATGATAAACTGAATTTTTTTTCTTATTTATTTATTACTCATTCTGTCAAGGTATTAGTGATTGAGGGGAGAGAGGGAGCATATTCGCAATGAAGAATTTAAAATACTATAAGAGTCATTAAGAGAAAACTGTATGATTTACTATCAAAACAATTTTCCGATATATTCTGTTTGTTCCTGTGCACATTAATTCTTTAGGAGCATAGGGAGTGCAAACTGTGTATGGTTCTGAAACATATAAAGATCTTTAAAGCAATTTTGGAGTACTTTTTTTGTTTATTACTTTGTATTATTCTTGATTGACCTAATTATGTAATGATTTTGAAGTTAATACTTGAAATCTGAAACTACATAAATTACATTACATTTATTAATTCTAGTTTCTATTTATTATGCTGATAATGAAGAGGGACTTTGACTTATCTTACGCTTTACTTTGGCATGTACCTGTTCACCCTCAGAATTGATAGAGCTTTAATTAAAATCCATGCCAAGCACAAAGTTGTGGCTTTGACTAAATTTGTGTTTTAATTTGGCATGTATCGCATGTCTCTGGAAACATAGTCACTGTGGTGTTTCTCATTGCAAAAAAGACTAAAAGCATCTTTATATTTTTTAGTTACTCAACGCCATTCAACCACTATGAGTGAGTAACGTAATTTTCTTTCTGAATTATATTTTGACAAGTAGAGTCCCTGCGTCTGACCACTCAGAAGACCACTACTTTAAAACCATCAACAATACATACAGCTTTCATTGACACTTGCATTACAAAGACCTATAAACGAATGAAAAGAAAATAGGCACAAGAATCACTGATGATCTGTTGCATTTCGAAAAACTGCGAGAAAAACAAATTTGAGATTTCTTTCTTAGAATAGACAGGAAATGATTTTTTCCAGTTTAATTAAATATTACAGCATTAACTACTCAAATCTCATAAATTAATGCATAAACAAACAAAATATTTTTTGGAAGATAAACGGCCAGAAAATTTCTTACTTATACTAAATGTTACCCTCCAACTAAAATAGGCATGAAAAATTTAGCGACGAGGGTCCATGATGATCAAGCACGCTCTATTTGAACAATAAATTTGCGATGAGAATAAAAACATTATCTGAGACCCTTGTTTATGTTGATTTAAATCAAATGACAAAGTTTCCTACATGTACTTCTTTGCAGAGTATATCATATAGTAAAGGAAACCAGAAAGCATAAGCATGCTTTAAAAAAAAACTCAGTTTTCCCTTCGACTATCTACTGGACAAACACAATGCACATTATTTGAAAGATTGCTATTCAAACTTTGTTGATATGCCTAACATTAATAAACATACCTGAATGACCCCGGCATAAGGCAGCCACAATTGTTGGACTTTTCACTCAGCATAACTGTTTAGCCGGACACCACTCTAAAACTGGTGTCTTTCTGAAATCTTAGTGGATTCTGTGGAATGACAATATTTCTTACAGCAAAGCTCTTCGTGGGCTACTTTGGTCGAGTGGTACTGGGAGGCAAGAAGGCGAATGATAAACTGAATTTTTTTTCTTATTTATTTATTACTCATTCTGTCAAGGTATTAGTGATTGAGGGGAGAGAGGGAGCATATTCGCAATGAAGAATTTAAAATACTATAATAGTCATTAAGAGAAAACTGTATCATTTACTATCAAAACAATTTTCCGATATATTCTGTTTGTTCCTGTGCACATTAATTCTTTAGGAGCATAGGGAGTGCAAACTGTGTATGGTTCTGAAACATATAAAGATCTTTAAAGCAATTTTGGAGTACTTTTTTTGTTTATTACTTTGTATTATTCTTGATTGACCTAATTATGTAATGATTTTGAAGTTAATACTTAAAATCTGAAACTACATAAATTACATTACATTTATTAATTCTAGTTTCTATTTATTATGCTGATAATGAAGAGGGACTTTGACTTATCTTACGCCTTACTTTGGCATGTACCTGTTCACCCTCAGAATTGATAGAGCTTTAATTAAAATCCATGCCAAGCACAAAGTTGTGGCTTTGACTAAATTTGTGTTTTAATTTGGCATGTATCGCATGTCTCTGGAAACATAGTCACTGTGGTGTTTCTCATTTCAAAAAAGACTAAAAGCATCTTTATATTTTTTAGTTACTCAACGCCATTCAACCACTATGAGTGAGTAACGTAATTTTCTTTCTGAATTATATTTTGACAAGTAGAGTCCCTGCGTCTGACCACTCAGAAGACCACTACTTTAAAACCATCAACAATACATACAGCTTTCATTGACACTTGCATTACAAAGACCTATAAACGAATGAAAAGAAAATAGGCACAAGAATCAGTGATGATCTGTTGCATTTCGAAAAACTGCGAGAAAAACAAATTTGAGATTTCTTTCTTAGAATAGACAGGAAATGCTTTTTTCCAGATTAATTAAATATTACAGCATTAACTACTCAAATCTCATAAATTAATGCATAAACAAACAAAATATTATTTGGAAGATAAACGGCCAGAAAATTTCTTACTTATACTAAATGTTACCCTCCAACTAAAATAGGCATGAAAAATTTAGCGACGAGGGTCCATGATGATCAAGCACGGTCTACTTGAGCAATAAATTTCCATTGAGAATAAAAACATTATCTGAGACCCTTGTTTATGTCGATTTAAATCAAATGACAAAGTTTCCTACATGTACTTCTTTGCAGAGTATATCATATAGTAAAGGAAACCAGAAATCATAAGCATGCTTTAAAAAAAAAACTCAGTTTTCCCTTCGACTATCTACTGGACAAACACAATGCACATTATTTGAAAGATTGGTATTCAAACTTTGTTGATATACCTAACATAAATACACATACCTGAATGGCCCAGGCATAAGGCAGCCACAATTGTTGGACTTTTCACTCAGCATGACTGTTTAGCTGGACACTACTCTAAAACTGGTGTCTTTCTGAAATCTTAGTGGATTCTGTGGAATGACAATATTTCTTACAGCAAAGCTCTTCGTGGGCTACCTTGGTCGAGTGGTACTGGGAGGCAAGAAGGCGAATGATAAACTGAATTTTTTTTCTTATTTATTTATTACTCATTCTGTCAAGGTATTAGTGATTGAGGGGAGAGAGGGAGCATATTCGCAATGAAGAATTTAAAATACTATAATAGGCATTAAGAGAAAACTGTATCATTTACTATCAAAACAATTTTCCGATATATTCTGTTTGTTCCTGTGCACATTAATTCTTTAGGAGCATAGGGAGTGCAAACTGTGTATGGTTCTGAAACATATAAAGATCTTTAAAGCAATTTTGGAGTACTTTTTTTGTTTATAACTTTGTATTATTCTTGATTGACCTAATTATGTAATGATTTTGAAGTTAATACTTAAAATCTGAAACTACATAAATTACATTACATTTATTAATTCTAGTTTCTATTTAATATGCTGATAATGAAGAGGGACTTTGACTTATCTTACGCTTTACTTTGGCATGTACCTGTTCACCCTCAGAATTGATAGAGCTTTAATTAAAATCCATGCCAAGCACAAAGTTGTGGCTTTGACTAAATTTGTGTTTTAATTTGGCATGTATCGCATGTCTCTGGAAACATAGTCACTGTGGTGTTTCTCATTGCAAAAAAGACTAAAAGCATCTTTATATTTTTTAGTTACTCAACGCCATTCAACCACTATGAGTGAGTAACGTAATTTTCTTTCTGAATTATATTTTGACAAGTAGAGTCCCTGCGTCTGACCACTCAGAAGACCACTACTTTAAAACCATCAACAATACATACAGCTTTCATTGACACTTTCATTACAAAGACCTATAAACGAATGAAAAGAAAATAGGCACAAGAATCAGTGATGATCTGTTGCATTTCGAAAAACTGCGAGAAAAACAAATTTGAGATTTCTTTCTTAGAATAGACAGGAAATGCTTTTTTCCAGTTTAATTAAATATTACAGCATTAACTACTCAAATCTCATAAATTAATGCATAAACAAACAAAATATTATTTGGAAGATAAACGGCCAGAAAATTTCTTACTTATACTAAATGTTACCCTCCAACTAAAATAGGCATGAAAAATTTAGCGACGAGGGTCCATGATGATCAAGCACGGTCTATTTGAGCAATAAATTTGCGATGAGAATAAAAACATTATCTGAGACCCTTGTTTATGTCGATTTAAATCAAATGACAAAGTTTCCTACATGTACTTCTTTGCAGAGTATATCATATAGTAAAGGAAACCAGAAAGCATAAGCATGCTTTAAAAAAAAACTCAGTTTTCCCTTCGACTATCTACTGGACAAACACAATGCACATTATTTGAAAGATTGCTATTCAAACTTTGTTGATATGCCTAACATTAATAAACATACCTGAATGACCCCGGCATAAGGCAGCCACAATTGTTGGACTTTTCACTCAGCATAACTGTATAGCCGGACACCACTCTAAAACTGGTGTCTTTCTGAAATCTTAGTGGATTCTGTGGAATGACAATATTTCTTACAGCAAAGCTCTTCGTGGGCTACCTTGGTCGAGTGGTACTGGGAGGCAAGAAGGCGAATGATAAACTGAATTTTTTTTCTTATTTATTTATTACTCATTCTGTCAAGGTATTAGTGATTGAGGGGAGAGAGGGAGCATATTCGCAATGAAGAATTTAAAATACTATAATAGTCATTAAGAGAAAACTGTATCATTTACTATCAAAACAATTTTCCGATATATTCTGTTTGTTCCTGTGCACATTAATTCTTTAGGAGCATAGGGAGTGCAAACTGTGTATGGTTCTGAAACATATAAAGATCTTTAAAGCAATTTTGGAGTACTTTTTTTGTTTATTACTTTGTATTATTCTTCATTGACCTAATTATGTAATGATTTTGAAGTTAATACTTAAAATCTGAAACTACATAAATTACATTACATTTATTAATTCTAGTTTCTATTTAATATGCTGATAATGAAGAGGGACTTTGACTTATCTTACGCTTTACTTTGGCATGTACCTGTTCACCCTCAGAATTGATAGAGCTTTAATAAAAGTCCATGCCAAGCACAAAGTTGTGGCTTTGACTAAATTTGTGTTTTAATTTGGCATGTATCGCAAGTCTCTGGAAACATAGTCACTGTGGTGTTTCTCATTGCAAAAAAGACTAAAAGCATCTTTATATCCCTGCGTCTGACCACTACTTTAAAACCATCAACAATACATACAGCTTTCATTGACACTTGCATTACAAAGACCTATAAAAGAATGAAAAGAAAATAGGCACAAGAATCAGTGATGATCTGTTGCATTTCGAAAAACTGCGAGAAAAACAAATTTGAGATTTCTTTCTTAGAATAGACAGGAAATGCTTTTTTCCAGTTTAATTAAATATTACAGCATTAACTACTCAAATCTCATAAATTAATGCATAAACAAACAAAATATTTTTTGGAAGATAAACGGCCAGAAAATTTCTTACTTATACTAAATGTTACCCTCCAACTAAAATAGGCATGAAAAATTTAGCGACGAGGGTCCATGATGATCAAGCACGGTCTACTTGAGCAATAAATTTGCATTGAGAATAAAAACATTATCTGAGACCCTTGTTTATGTCGATTTAAATCAAATGACAAAGTTTCCTACATGTACTTCTTTGCAGAGTATATCATATAGTAAAGGAAACCAGAAATCATAAGCATGCTTTAAAAAAAAAACTCAGTTTTCCCTTCGACTATCTACTGGACAAACACAATGCACATTATTTGAAAGATTGGTATTCAAACTTTGTTGATATACCTAACATAAATACACATACCTGAATGGCCCAGGCATAAGGCAGCCACAATTGTTGGACTTTTCACTCAGCATGACTGTTTAGCTGGACACTACTCTAAAACTGGTGTCTTTCTGAAATCTTAGTGGATTCTGTGGAATGACAATATTTCTTACAGCAAAGCTCTTCGTGGGCTACCTTGGTCGAGTGGTACTGGGAGGCAAGAAGGCGAATGATAAACTGAATTTTTTTTCTTATTTATTTATTACTCATTCTGTCAAGGTATTAGTGATTGAGGGGAGAGAGGGAGCATATTCGCAATGAAGAATTTAAAATACTATAAGAGTCATTAAGAGAAAACTGTATCATTTACTATCAAAACAATTTTCCGATATATTCTGTTTGTTCCTGTGCACATTAATTCTTTAGGAGCATAGGGAGTGCAAACTGTGTATGGTTCTGAAACATATAAAGATCTTTAAAGCAATTTTGGAGTACTTTTTTTGTTTATTACTTTGTATTATTCTTGATTGACCTAATTATGTAATGATTTTGAAGTTAATACTTGAAATCTGAAACTACATAAATTACATTACATTTATTAATTCTAGTTTCTATTTATTATGCTGATAATGAAGAGGGACTTTGACTTATCTTACGCTTTACTTTGGCATGTACCTGTTCACCCTCAGAATTGATAGAGCTTTAATTAAAATCCATGCCAAGCACAAAGTTGTGGCTTTGACTAAATTTGTGTTTTAATTTGGCATGTATCGCATGTCTCTGGAAACATAGTCACTGTGGTGTTTCTCATTGCAAAAAAGACTAAAAGCATCTTTATATTTTTTAGTTACTCAACGCCATTCAACCACTATGAGTGAGTAACGTAATTTTCTTTCTGAATTATATTTTGACAAGTAGAGTCCCTGCGTCTGACCACTCAGAAGACCACTACTTTAAAACCATCAACAATACATACAGCTTTCATTGACACTTGCATTACAAAGACCTATAAACGAATGAAAAGAAAATAGGCACAAGAATCACTGATGATCTGTTGCATTTCGAAAAACTGCGAGAAAAACAAATTTGAGATTTCTTTCTTAGAATAGACAGGAAATGATTTTTTCCAGTTTAATTAAATATTACAGCATTAACTACTCAAATCTCATAAATTAATGCATAAACAAACAAAATATTTTTTGGAAGATAAACGGCCAGAAAATTTCTTACTTATACTAAATGTTACCCTCCAACTAAAATAGGCATGAAAAATTTAGCGACGAGGGTCCATGATGATCAAGCACGCTCTATTTGAACAATAAATTTGCGATGAGAATAAAAACATTATCTGAGACCCTTGTTTATGTCGATTTAAATCAAATGACAAAGTTTCCTACATGTACTTCTTTGCAGAGTATATCATATAGTAAAGGAAACCAGAAAGCATAAGCATGCTTTAAAAAAAAAACTCAGTTTTCCCTTCGACTATCTACTGGACAAACACAATGCACATTATTTGAAAGATTGCTATTCAAACTTTGTTGATATGCCTAACATTAATAAACATACCTGAATGACCCCGGCATAAGGCAGCCACAATTGTTGGACTTTTCACTCAGCATCACTGTTTAGCCGGACACCACTCTAAAACTGGTGTCTTTCTGAAATCTTAGTGGATTCTGTGGAATGACAATATTTCTTACAGCAAAGCTCTTCGTGGGCTACTTTGGTCGAGTGGTACTGGGAGGCAAGAAGGCGAATGATAAACTGAATTTTTTTTCTTATTTATTTATTACTCATTCTGTCAAGGTATTAGTGATTGAGGGGAGAGAGGGAGCATATTCGCAATGAAGAATTTAAAATACTATAATAGTCATTAAGAGAAAACTGTATCATTTACTATCAAAACAATTTTCCGATATATTCTGTTTGTTCCTGTGCACATTAATTCTTTAGGAGCATAGGGAGTGCAAACTGTGTATGGTTCTGAAACATATAAAGATCTTTAAAGCAATTTTGGAGTACTTTTTTTGTTTATTACTTTGTATTATTCTTGATTGACCTAATTATGTAATGATTTTGAAGTTAATACTTGAAATCTGAAACTACATAAATTACATTACATTTATTAATTCTAGTTTCTATTTATTATGCTGATAATGAAGAGGGACTTTGACTTATCTTACGCTTTACTTTGGCATGTACCTGTTCACCCTCAGAATTGATAGAGCTTTAATTAAAATCCATGCCAAGCACAAAGTTGTGGCTTTGACTAAATTTGTGTTTTAATTTGGCATGTATCGCATGTCTCTGGAAACATAGTCACTGTGGTGTTTCTCATTGCAAAAAAGACTAAAAGCATCTTTATATTTTTTAGTTACTCAACGCCATTCAACCACTATGAGTGAGTAACGTAATTTTCTTTCTGAATTATATTTTGACAAGTAGAGTCCCTGCGTCTGACCACTCAGAAGACCACTACTTTAAAACCATCAACAATACATACAGCTTTCATTGACACTTTCATTACAAAGACCTATAAACGAATGAAAAGAAAATAGGCACAAGAATCAGTGATGATCTGTTGCATTTCGAAAAACTGCGAGAAAAACAAATTTGAGATTTCTTTCTTAGAATAGACAGGAAATGCTTTTTTCCAGTTTAATTAAATATTACAGCATTAACTACTCAAATCTCATAAATTAATGCATAAACAAACAAAATATTATTTGGAAGATAAACGGCCAGAAAATTTCTTACTTATACTAAATGTTACCCTCCAACTAAAATAGGCATGAAAAATTTAGCGACGAGGGTCCATGATGATCAAGCACGGTCTATTTGAGCAATAAATTTGCGATGAGAATAAAAACATTATCTGAGACCCTTGTTTATGTCGATTTAAATCAAATGACAAAGTTTCCTACATGTACTTCTTTGCAGAGTATATCATATAGTAAAGGAAACCAGAAAGCATAAGCATGCTTTAAAAAAAAACTCAGTTTTCCCTTCGACTATCTACTGGACAAACACAATGCACATTATTTGAAAGATTGCTATTCAAACTTTGTTGATATGCCTAACATTAATAAACATACCTGAATGACCCCGGCATAAGGCAGCCACAATTGTTGGACTTTTCACTCAGCATAACTGTTTAGCCGGACACCACTCTAAAACTGGTGTCTTTCTGAAATCTTAGTGGATTCTGTGGAATGACAATATTTCTTACAGCAAAGCTCTTCGTGGGCTACCTTGGTCGAGTGGTACTGGGAGGCAAGAAGGCGAATGATAAACTGAATTTTTTTTCTTATTTATTTATTACTCATTCTGTCAAGGTATTAGTGATTGAGGGAGAGAGGGAGCATATTCGCAATGAAGAATTTAAAATACTATAATAGTCATTAAGAGAAAACTGTATCATTTACTATCAAAACAATTTTCCGATATATTCTGTTTGTTCCTGTGCACATTAATTCTTTAGGAGCATAGGGAGTGCAAACTGTGTATGGTTCTGAAACATATAAAGATCTTTAAAGCAATTTTGGAGTACTTTTTTTGTTTATTACTTTGTATTATTCTTGATTGACCTAATTATGTAATGATTTTGAAGTTAATACTTAAAATCTGAAACTACATAAATTACATTACATTTATTAATTCTAGTTTCTATTTATTATGCTGATAATGAAGAGGGACTTTGACTTATCTTACGCTTTACTTTGGCATGTACCTGTTCACCCTCAGAATTGATAGAGCTTTAATTAAAATCCATGCCAAGCACAAAGTTGTGGCTTTGACTAAATTTGTGTTTTAATTTGGCATGTATCGCATGTCTCTGGAAACATAGTCACTGTGGTGTTTCTCATTGCAAAAAAGACTAAAAGCATCTTTATATTTTTTAGTTACTCAACGCCATTCAACCACTATGAGTGAGTAACGTAATTTTCTTTCTGAATTATATTTTGACAAGTAGAGTCCCTGCGTCTGACCACTCAGAAGACCACTACTTTAAAACCATCAACAATACATACAGCTTTCATTGACACTTTCATTACAAAGACCTATAAACGAATGAAAAGAAAATAGGCACAAGAATCAGTGATGATCTGTTGCATTTCGAAAAACTGCGAGAAAAACAAATTTGAGATTTCTTTCTTAGAATAGACAGGAAATGCTTTTTTCCAGTTTAATTAAATATTACAGCATTAACTACTCAAATCTCATAAATTAATGCATAAACAAACAAAATATTATTTGGAAGATAAACGGCCAGAAAATTTCTTACTTATACTAAATGTTACCCTCCAACTAAAATAGGCATGAAAAATTTAGCGACGAGGGTCCATGATGATCAAGCACGGTCTATTTGAGCAATAAATTTGCGATGAGAATAAAAACATTATCTGAGACCCTTGTTTATGTCGATTTAAATCAAATGACAAAGTTTCCTACATGTACTTCTTTGCAGAGTATATCATATAGTAAAGGAAACCAGAAAGCATAAGCATGCTTTAAAAAAAAACTCAGTTTTCCCTTCGACTATCTACTGGACAAACACAATGCACATTATTTGAAAGATTGCTATTCAAACTTTGTTGATATGCCTAACATTAATAAACATACCTGAATGACCCCGGCATAAGGCAGCCACAATTGTTGGACTTTTCACTCAGCATAACTGTTTAGCCGGACACCACTCTAAAACTGGTGTCTTTCTGAAATCTTAGTGGATTCTGTGGAATGACAATATTTCTTACAGCAAAGCTCTTCGTGGGCTACCTTGGTCGAGTGGTACTGGGAGGCAAGAAGGCGAATGATAAACTGAATTTTTTTTCTTATTTATTTATTACTCATTCTGTCAAGGTATTAGTGATTGGAGGGGAGAGAGGGAGCATATTCGCAATGAAGAATTTAAAATATTATAATAGTCATTAAGAGAAAACTGTATCATTTACTATCAAAACAATTTTCCGATATATTCTGTTTGTTCCTGTGCACATTAATTCTTTAGGAGCATAGGGAGTGCAAACTGTGTATGGTTCTGAAACATATAAAGATCTTTAAAGCAATTTTGGAGTACTTTTTTTGTTTATTACTTTGTATTATTCTTCATTGACCTAATTATGTAATGATTTTGAAGTTAATACTTAAAATCTGAAACTACATAAATTACATTACATTTATTAATTCTAGTTTCTATTTAATATGCTGATAATGAAGAGGGACTTTGACTTATCTTACGCTTTACTTTGGCATGTACCTGTTCACCCTCAGAATTGATAGAGCTTTAATTAAAGTCCATGCCAAGCACAAAGTTGTGGCTTTGACTAAATTTGTGTTTTAATTTGGCATGTATCGCATGTCTCTGGAAACATAGTCACTGTGGTGTTTCTCATTGCAAAAAAGACTAAAAGCATCTTTATATCCCTGCGTCTGACCACTACTTTAAAACCATCAACAATACATACAGCTTTCATTGACACTTGCATTACAAAGACCTATAAACGAATGAAAAGAAAATAGGCACAAGAATCAGTGATGATCTGTTGCATTTCGAAAAACTGCGAGAAAAACAAATTTGAGATTTCTTTCTTAGAATAGACAGGAAATGCTTTTTTCCAGTTTAATTAAATATTACAGCATTAACTACTCAAATCTCATAAATTAATGCATAAACAAACAAAATATTTTTTGGAAGATAAACGGCCAGAAAATTTCTTACTTATACTAAATGTTACCCTCCAACTAAAATAGGCATGAAAAATTTAGCGACGAGGGTCCATGATGATCAAGCACGCTCTATTTGAACAATAAATTTGCGATGAGAATAAAAACATTATCTGAGACCCTTGTTTATGTCGATTTAAATCAAATGACAAAGTTTCCTACATGTACTTCTTTGCAGAGTATATCATATAGTAAAGGAAACCAGAAAGCATAAGCATGCTTTAAAAAAAAACTCAGTTTTCCCTTCGACTATCTACTGGACAAACACAATGCACATTATTTGAAAGATTGCTATTCAAACTTTGTTGATATGCCTAACATTAATAAACATACCTGAATGACCCCAGCATAAGGCAGCCACAATTGTTGGACTTTTCACTCAGCATAACTGTTTAGCCGGACACCACTCTAAAACTGGTGTCTTTCTGAAATCTTAGTGGATTCTGTGGAATGACAATATTTCTTACAGCAAAGCTCTTCGTGGGCTACCTTGGTCGAGTGGTACTGGGAGGCAAGAAGGCGAATGATAAACTGAATTTTTTTTCTTATTTATTTATTACTCATTCTGTCAAGGTATTAGTGATTGAGGGGAGAGAGGGAGCATATTCGCAATGAAGAATTTAAAATACTATAATAGTCATTAAGAGAAAACTGTATCATTTACTATCAAAACAATTTTCCGATATATTCTGTTTGTTCCTGTGCACATTAATTCTTTAGGAGCATAGGGAGTGCAAACTGTGTATGGTTCTGAAACATATAAAGATCTTTAAAGCAATTTTGGAGTACTTTTTTTGTTTATTACTTTGTATTATTCTTGATTGACCTAATTATGTAATGATTTTGAAGTTAATACTTAAAATCTGAAACTACATAAATTACATTACATTTATTAATTCTAGTTTCTATTTATTATGCTGATAATGAAGAGGGACTTTGACTTATCTTACGCTTTACTTTGGCATGTACCTGTTCACCCTCAGAATTGATAGAGCTTTAATTAAAATCCATGCCAAGCACAAAATTGTGGCTTTGACTAAATTTGTGTTTTAATTTGGCATGTATCGCATGTCTCTGGAAACATAGTCACTGTGGTGTTTCTCATTGCAAAAAAGACTAAAAGCATCTTTATATTTTTTAGTTACTCAACGCCATTCAACCACTATGAGTGAGTAACGTAATTTTCTTTCTGAATTATATTTTGACAAGTAGAGTCCCTGCGTCTGACCACTCAGAAGACCATTACTTTAAAACCATCAACAATACATACAGCTTTCATTGACACTTGCATTACAAAGACCTATAAACGAATGAAAAGAAAATAGGCACAAGAATCAGTGATGATCTGTTGCATTTCGAAAAACTGCGAGAAAAACAAATTTGAGATTTCTTTCTTAGAATAGACAGGAAATGCTTTTTTCCAGATTAATTAAATATTACAGCATTAACTACTCAAATCTCATAAATTAATGCATAAACAAACAAAATATTTTTTGGAAGATAAACGGCCAGAAAATTTCTTACTTATACTAAATGTTACCCTCCAACTAAAATAGGCATGAAAAATTTAGCGACGAGGGTCCATGATGATCAAGCACGGTCTATTTGAGCAATAAATTTGCGATGAGAATAAAAACATTATCTGAGACCCTTGTTTATGTCGATTTAAATCAAATGACAAAGTTTCCTACATGTACTTCTTTGCAGAGTATATCATATAGTAAAGGAAACCAGAAAGCATAAGCATGCTTTAAAAAAAAACTCAGTTTTCCCTTCGACTATCTACTGGACAAACACAATGCACATTATTTGAAAGATTGCTATTCAAACTTTGTTGATATGCCTAACATTAATAAACATACCTGAATGACCCCGGCATAAGGCAGCCACAATTGTTGGACTTTTCACTCAGCATAACTGTTTAGCCGGACACCACTCTAAAACTGGTGTCTTTCTGAAATCTTAGTGGATTCTGTGGAATGACAATATTTCTTACAGCAAAGCTCTTCGTGGGCTACCTTGGTCGAGTGGTACTGGGAGGCAAGAAGGCGAATGATAAACTGAATTTTTTTTCTTATTTATTTATTACTCATTCTGTCAAGGTATTAGTGATTGAGGGGAGAGAGGGAGCATATTCGCAATGAAGAATTTAAAATACTATAATAGTCATTAAGAGAAAACTGTATCATTTACTATCAAAACAATTTTCCGATATATTCTGTTTGTTCCTGTGCACATTAATTCTTTAGGAGCATAGGGAGTGCAAACTGTGTATGGTTCTGAAACATATAAAGATCTTTAAAGCAATTTTGGAGTACTTTTTTTGTTTATTACTTTGTATTATTCTTGATTGACCTAATTATGTAATGATTTTGAAGTTAATACTTAAAATCTGAAACTACATAAATTACATTACATTTATTAATTCTAGTTTCTATTTATTATGCTGATAATGAAGAGGGACTTTGACTTATCTTACGCTTTACTTTGGCATGTACCTGTTCACCCTCAGAATTGATAGAGCTTTAATTAAAATCCATGCCAAGCACAAAGTTGTGGCTTTGACTAAATTTGTGTTTTAATTTGGCATGTATCGCATGTCTCTGGAAACATAGTCACTGTGGTGTTTCTCATTGCAAAAAAGACTAAAAGCATCTTTATATTTTTTAGTTACTCAACGCCATTCAACCACTATGAGTGAGTAACGTAATTTTCTTTCTGAATTATATTTTGACAAGTAGAGTCCCTGCGTCTGACCACTCAGAAGACCACTACTTTAAAACCATCAACAATACATACAGCTTTCATTGACACTTGCATTACAAAGACCTATAAACGAATGAAAAGAAAATAGGCACAAGAATCAGTGATGATCTGTTGCATTTCGAAAAACTGCGAGAAAAACAAATTTGAGATTTCTTTCTTAGAATAGACAGGAAATGCTTTTTTCCAGATTAATTAAATATTACAGCATTAACTACTCAAATCTCATAAATTAATGCATAAACAAACAAAATATTTTTTGGAAGATAAACGGCCAGAAAATTTCTTACTTATACTAAATGTTACCCTCCAACTAAAATAGGCATGAAAAATTTAGCGACGAGGGTCCATGATGATCAAGCACGGTCTATTTGAGCAATAAATTTGCGATGAGAATAAAAACATTATCTGAGACCCTTGTTTATGTCGATTTAAATCAAATGACAAAGTTTCCTACATGAACTTCTTTGCAGAGTATATCATATAGTAAAGGAAACCAGAAAGCATAAGCATGCTTTAAAAAAAAACTCAGTTTTCCCTTCGACTATCTACTGGACAAACACAATGCACATTATTTGAAAGATTGCTATTCAAACTTTGTTGATATGCCTAACATTAATAAACATACCTGAATGACCCCGGCATAAGGCAGCCACAATTGTTGGACTTTTCACTCAGCATAACTGTTTAGCCGGACACCACTCTAAAACTGGTGTCTTTCTGAAATCTTAGTGGATTCTGTGGAATGACAATATTTCTTACAGCAAAGCTCTTCGTGGGCTACCTTGGTCGAGTGGTACTGGGAGGCAAGAAGGCAAATGATAAACTGAATTTTTTTTCTTATTTATTTATTACTCATTCTGTCAAGGTATTAGTGATTGAGGGGAGAGAGGGAGCATATTCGCAATGAAGAATTTAAAATACTATAATAGTCATTAAGAGAAAACTATCATTTACTATCAAACCAATTTTCCGATATATTCTGTTTGTTCCTGTGCACATTAATTCTTTAGGAGCATAGGGAGTGCAAACTGTGTATGGTTCTGAAACATATAAAGATCTTTAAAGCAATTTTGGAGTACTTTTTTTGTTTATTACTTTGTATTATTCTTGATTGACCTAATTATGTAATGATTTTGAAGTTAATACTTAAAATCTGAAACTACATAAATTACATTACATTTATTAATTCTAGTTTCTATTTATTATGCTGATAATGAAGAGGGACTTTGACTTATCTTACGCTTTACTTTGGCATGTACCTGTTCACCCTCAGAATTGATAGAGCTTTAATTAAAATCCATGCCAAGCACAAAGTTGTGGCTTTGACTAAATTTGTGTTTTAATTTGGCATGTATCGCATGTCTCTGGAAACATAGTCACTGTGGTGTTTCTCATTGCAAAAAAGACTAAAAGCATCTTTATATTTTTTAGTTACTCAACGCCATTCAACCACTATGAGTGAGTAACGTAATTTTCTTTCTGAATTATATTTTGACAAGTAGAGTCCCTGCGTCTGACCACTCAGAAGACCACTACTTTAAAACCATCAACAATACATACAGCTTTCATTGACACTTGCATTACAAAGACCTATAAACGAATGAAAAGAAAATAGGCACAAGAATCAGTGATGATCTGTTGCATTTCGAAAAACTGCGAGAAAAACAAATTTGAGATTTCTTTCTTAGAATAGAAGGAAATGCTTTTTTCCAGTTTAATTAAATATTACAGCATTAACTACTCAAATCTCATAAATTAATGCATAAACAAACAAAATATTATTTGGAAGATAAACGGCCAGAAAATTTCTTACTTATACTAAATGTTACCCTCCAACTAAAATAGGCATGAAAAATTTAGCGACGAGGGTCCATGATGATCAAGCACGGTCTATTTGAGCAATAAATTTGCGATGAGAATAAAAACATTATCTGAGACCCTTGTTTATGTCGATTTAAATCAAATGACAAAGTTTCCTACATGTACTTCTTTGCAGAGTATATCATATAGTAAAGAAAACCAGAAAGCATAAGCATGCTTTAAAAAAAAACTCAGTTTTCCCTTCGACTATCTACTGGACAAACACAATGCACATTATTTGAAAGATTGCTATTCAAACTTTGTTGATATGCCTAACATTAATAAACATACCTGAATGACCCCGGCATAAGGCAGCCACAATTGTTGGACTTTTCACTCAGCATGACTGTTTAGCCGGACACCACTCTAAAACTGGTGTCTTTCTGAAATCTTAGTGGATTCTGTGGAATGACAATATTTCTTACAGCAAAGCTCTTCGTGGGCTACCTTGGTCGAGTGGTACTGGGAGGCAAGAAGGCGAATGATAAACTGAATTTTTTTTCTTATTTATTTATTACTCATTCTGTCAAGGTATTAGTGATTGAGGGGAGAGAGGGAGCATATTCGCAATGAAGAATTTAAAATACTATAATAGTCATTAAGAGAAAACTGTATCATTTACTATCAAAACAATTTTCCGATATATTCTGTTTGTTCCTGTGCACATTAATTCTTTAGGAGCATAGGGAGTGCAAACTGTGTATGGTTCTGAAACATATAAAGATCTTTAAAGCAATTTTGGAGTACTTTTTTTGTTTATTACTTTGTATTATTCTTGATTGACCTAATTATGTAATGATTTTGAAGTTAATACTTAAAATCTGAAACTACATAAATTACATTACATTTATTAATTCTAGTTTCTATTTATTATGCTGATAATGAAGAGGGACTTTGACTTATCTTACGCTTTACTTTGGCATGTACCTGTTCACCCTCAGAATTGATAGAGCTTTAATTAAAATCCATGCCAAGCACAAAGTTGTGGCTTTGACTAAATTTGTGTTTTAATTTGGCATGTATCGCATGTCTCTGGAAACATAGTCACTGTGGTGTTTCTCATTGCAAAAAAGACTAAAAGCATCTTTATATTTTTTAGTTACTCAACGCCATTCAACCACTATGAGTGAGTAACGTAATTTTCTTTCTGAATTATATTTTGACAAGTAGAGTCCCTGCGTCTGACCACTCAGAAGAGCACTACTTTAAAACCATCAACAATACATACAGCTTTCATTGACACTTGCATTACAAAGACCTATAAACGAATGAAAAGAAAATAGGCACAAGAATCAGTGATGATCTGTTGCATTTCGAAAAACTGCGAGAAAAACAAATTTGAGATTTCTTTCTTAGAATAGACAGGAAATGCTTTTTTCCAGATTAATTAAATATTACAGCATTAACTACTCAAATCTCATAAATTAATGCATAAACAAACAAAATATTTTTTGGAAGATAAACGGCCAGAAAATTTCTTACTTATACTAAATGTTACCCTCCAACTAAAATAGGCATGAAAAATTTAGCGACGAGGGTCCATGATGATCAAGCACGGTCTATTTGAGCAATAAATTTGCGATGAGAATAAAAACATTATCTGAGACCCTTGTTTATGTCGATTTAAATCAAATGACAAAGTTTCCTACATGTACTTCTTTGCAGAGTATATCATATAGTAAAGGAAACCAGAAAGCATAAGCATGCTTTAAAAAAAAAACTCAGTTTTCCCTTCGACTATCTACTGGACAAACACAATGCACATTATTTGAAAGATTGCTATTCAAACTTTGTTGATATACCTAACATAAATACACATACCTGAATGGCCCAGGCATAAGGCAGCCACAATTGTTGGACTTTTCACTCAGCATGACTGTTTAGCTGGACACTACTCTAAAACTGGTGTCTTTCTGAAATCTTAGTGGATTCTGTGGAATGACAATATTTCTTACAGCAAAGCTCTTCGTGGGCTACCTTGGTCGAGTGGTACTGGGAGGCAAGAAGGCGAATGATAAACTGAATTTTTTTTCTTATTTATTTATTACTCATTCTGTCAAGGTATTAGTGATTGAGGGGAGAGAGGGAGCATATTCGCAATGAAGAATTTAAAATACTATAATAGGCATTAAGAGAAAACTGTATCATTTACTATCAAAACAATTTTCCGATATATTCTGTTTGTTCCTGTGCACATTAATTCTTTAGGAGCATAGGGAGTGCAAACTGTGTATGGTTCTGAAACATATAAAGATCTTTAAAGCAATTTTGGAGTACTTTTTTTGTTTATAACTTTGTATTATTCTTGATTGACCTAATTATGTAATGATTTTGAAGTTAATACTTAAAATCTGAAACTACATAAATTACATTACATTTATTAATTCTAGTTTCTATTTAATATGCTGATAATGAAGAGGGACTTTGACTTATCTTACGCTTTACTTTGGCATGTACCTGTTCACCCTCAGAATTGATAGAGCTTTAATTAAACTCCATGCCAAGCACAAAGTTGTGGCTTTGACTAAATTTGTGTTTTAATTTGGCATGTATCGCATGTCTCTGGAAACATAGTCACTGTGGTGTTTCTCATTGCAAAAAAGACTAAAAGCATCTTTATATCCCTGCGTCTGACCACTACTTTAAAACCATCAACAATACATACAGCTTTCATTGACACTTGCATTACAAAGACCTATAAACGAATGAAAAGAAAATAGGCACAAGAATCAGTGATGATCTGTTGCATTTCGAAAAACTGCGAGAAAAACAAATTTGAGATTTCTTTCTTAGAATAGACAGGAAATGCTTTTTTCCAGTTTAATTAAATATTACAGCATTAACTACTCAAATCTCATAAATTAATGCATAAACAAACAAAATATTTTTTGGAAGATAAACGGCCAGAAAATTTCTTACTTATACTAAATGTTACCCTCCAACTAAAATAGGCATGAAAAATTTAGCGACGAGGGTCCATGATGATCAAGCACACTCTATTTGAACAATAAATTTGCGATGAGAATAAAAACATTATCTGAGACCCTTGTTTATGTCGATTTAAATCAAATGACAAAGTTTCCTACATGTACTTCTTTGCAGAGTATATCATATAGTAAAGGAAACCAGAAAGCATAAGCATGCTTTAAAAAAAAACTCAGTTTTCCCTTCGACTATCTACTGGACAAACACAATGCACATTATTTGAAAGATTGCTATTCAAACTTTGTTGATATGCCTAACATTAATAAACATACCTGAATGACCCCGGCATAAGGCAGCCACAATTGTTGGACTTTTCACTCAGCATAACTGTTTAGCCGGACACCACTCTAAAACTGGTGTCTTTCTGAAATCTTAGTGGATTCTGTGGAATGACAATATTTCTTACAGCAAAGCTCTTCGTGGGCTACCTTGGTCGAGTGGTACTGGGAGGCAAGAAGGCGAATGATAAACTGAATTTTTTTTCTTATTTATTTATTACTCATTCTGTCAAGGTATTAGTGATTGAGGGGAGAGAGGGAGCATATTCGCAATGAAGAATTTAAAATACTATAATAGTCATTAAGAGAAAACTATCATTTACTATCAAACCAATTTTCCGATATATTCTGTTTGTTCCTGTGCACATTAATTCTTTAGGAGCATAGGGAGTGCAAACTGTGTATGGTTCTGAAACATATAAAGATCTTTAAAGCAATTTTGGAGTACTTTTTTTGTTTATTACTTTGTATTATTCTTGATTGACCTAATTATGTAATGATTTTGAAGTTAATACTTAAAATCTGAAACTACATAAATTACATTACATTTATTAATTCTAGTTTCTATTTATTATGCTGATAATGAAGAGGGACTTTGACTTATCTTACGCTTTACTTTGGCATGTACCTGTTCACCCTCAGAATTGATAGAGCTTTAATTAAAATCCATGCCAAGCACAAAGTTGTGGCTTTGACTAAATTTGTGTTTTAATTTGGCATGTATTGCATGTCTCTGGAAACATAGTCACTGTGGTGTTTCTCATTGCAAAAAAGACTAAAAGCATCTTTATATTTTTTAGTTACTCAACGCCATTCAACCACTATGAGTGAGTAACGTAATTTTCTTTCTGAATTATATTTTGACAAGTAGAGTCCCTGCGTCTGACCACTCAGAAGACCACTACTTTAAAACCATCAACAATACATACAGCTTTCATTGACACTTGCATTACAAAGACCTATAAACGAATGAAAAGAAAATAGGCACAAGAATCAGTGATGATCTGTTGCATTTCGAAAAACTGCGAGAAAAACAAATTTGAGATTTCTTTCTTAGAATAGACAGGAAATGCTTTTTTCCAGTTTAATTAAATATTACAGCATTAACTACTCAAATCTCATAAATTAATGCATAAACAAACAAAATATTATTTGGAAGATAAACGGCCAGAAAATTTCTTACTTATACTAAATGTTACCCTCCAACTAAAATAGGCATGAAAAATTTAGCGACGAGGGTCCATGATGATCAAGCACGGTCTATTTGAGCAATAAATTTGCGATGAGAATAAAAACATTATCTGAGACCCTTGTTTATGTCGATTTAAATCAAATGACAAAGTTTCCTACATGTACTTCTTTGCAGAGTATATCATATAGTAAAGAAAACCAGAAAGCATAAGCATGCTTTAAAAAAAAACTCAGTTTTCCCTTCGACTATCTACTGGACAAACACAATGCACATTATTTGAAAGATTGCTATTCAAACTTTGTTGATATGCCTAACATTAATAAACATACCTGAATGACCCCGGCATAAGGCAGCCACAATTGTTGGACTTTTCACTCAGCATGACTGTTTAGCCGGACACCACTCTAAAACTGGTGTCTTTCTGAAATCTTAGTGGATTCTGTGGAATGACAATATTTCTTACAGCAAAGCTCTTCGTGGGCTACCTTGGTCGAGTGGTACTGGGAGGCAAGAAGGCGAATGATAAACTGAATTTTTTTTCTTATTTATTTATTACTCATTCTGTCAAGGTATTAGTGATTGAGGGGAGAGAGGGAGCATATTCGCAATGAAGAATTTAAAATACTATAATAGTCATTAAGAGAAAACTGTATCATTTACTATCAAAACAATTTTCCGATATATTCTGTTTGTTCCTGTGCACATTAATTCTTTAGGAGCATAGGGAGTGCAAACTGTGTATGGTTCTGAAACATATAAAGATCTTTAAAGCAATTTTGGAGTACTTTTTTTGTTTATTACTTTGTATTATTCTTGATTGACCTAATTATGTAATGATTTTGAAGTTAATACTTAAAATCTGAAACTACATAAATTACATTACATTTATTAATTCTAGTTTCTATTTATTATGCTGATAATGAAGAGGGACTTTGACTTATCTTACGCTTTACTTTGGCATGTACCTGTTCACCCTCAGAATTGATAGAGCTTTAATTAAAATCCATGCCAAGCACAAAGTTGTGGCTTTGACTAAATTTGTGTTTTAATTTGGCATGTATCGCATGTCTCTGGAAACATAGTCACTGTGGTGTTTCTCATTCCAAAAAAGACTAAAAGCATCTTTATATTTTTTAGTTACTCAACGCCATTCAACCACTATGAGTGAGTAACGTAATTTTCTTTCTGAATTATATTTTGACAAGTAGAGTCCCTGCGTCTGACCACTCAGAAGACCACTACTTTAAAACCATCAACAATACATACAGCTTTCATTGACACTTGCATTACAAAGACCTATAAACGAATGAAAAGAAAATAGGCACAAGAATCAGTGATGATCTGTTGCATTTCGAAAAACTGCGAGAAAAACAAATTTGAGATTTCTTTCTTAGAATAGACAGGAAATGCTTTTTTCCAGATTAATTAAATATTACAGCATTAACTACTCAAATCTCATAAATTAATGCATAAACAAACAAAATATTTTTTGGAAGATAAACGGCCAGAAAATTTCTTACTTATACTAAATGTTACCCTCCAACTAAAATAGGCATGAAAAATTTAGCGACGAGGGTCCATGATGATCAAGCACGGTCTATTTGAGCAATAAATTTGCGATGAGAATAAAAACATTATCTGAGACCCTTGTTTATGTCGATTTAAATCAAATGACAAAGTTTCCTACATGTACTTCTTTGCAGAGTATATCATATAGTAAAGGAAACCAGAAAGCATAAGCATGCTTTAAAAAAAAAACTCAGTTTTCCCTTCGACTATCTACTGGACAAACACAATGCACATTATTTGAAAGATTGCTATTCAAACTTTGTTGATATACCTAACATAAATACACATACCTGAATGGCCCAGGCATAAGGCAGCCACAATTGTTGGACTTTTCACTCAGCATGACTGTTTAGCTGGACACTACTCTAAAACTGGTGTCTTTCTGAAATCTTAGTGGATTCTGTGGAATGACAATATTTCTTACAGCAAAGCTCTTCGTGGGCTACCTTGGTCGAGTGGTACTGGGAGGCAAGAAGGCGAATGATAAACTGAATTTTTTTTCTTATTTATTTATTACTCATTCTGTCAAGGTATTAGTGATTGAGGGGAGAGAGGGAGCATATTCGCAATGAAGAATTTAAAATACTATAATAGGCATTAAGAGAAAACTGTATCATTTACTATCAAAACAATTTTCCGATATATTCTGTTTGTTCCTGTGCACATTAATTCTTTAGGAGCATAGGGAGTGCAAACTGTGTATGGTTCTGAAACATATAAAGATCTTTAAAGCAATTTTGGAGTACTTTTTTTGTTTATTACTTTGTATTATTCTTGATTGACCTAATTATGTAATGATTTTGAAGTTAATACTTAAAATCTGAAACTACATAAATTACATTACATTTATTAATTCTAGTTTCTATTTATTATGCTGATAATGAAGAGGGACTTTGACTTATCTTACGCTTTACTTTGGCATGTACCTGTTCACCCTCAGAATTGATAGAGCTTTAATTAAAATCCATGCCAAGCACAAAGTTGTGGCTTTGACTAAATTTGTGTTTTAATTTGGCATGTATCGCATGTCTCTGGAAACATAGTCACTGTGGTGTTTCTCATTGCAAAAAAGACTAAAAGCATCTTTATATTTTTTAGTTACTCAACGCCATTCAACCACTATGAGTGAGTAACGTAATTTTCTTTCTGAATTATATTTTGACAAGTAGAGTCCCTGCGTCTGACCACTCAGAAGACCACTACTTTAAAACCATCAACAATACATACAGCTTTCATTGACACTTGCATTACAAAGACCTATAAACGAATGAAAAGAAAATAGGCACAAGAATCAGTGATGATCTGCTGCATTTCGAAAAACTGCGAGAAAAACAAATTTGAGATTTCTTTCTTAGAATAGACAGGAAATGCTTTTTTCCAGTTTAATTAAATATTACAGCATTAACTACTCAAATCTCATAAATTAATGCATAAACAAACAAAATATTATTTGGAAGATAAACGGCCAGAAAATTTCTTACTTATACTAAATGTTACCCTCCAACTAAAATAGGCATGAAAAATTTAGCGACGAGGGTCCATGATGATCAAGCACGGTCTATTTGAGCAATAAATTTGCGATGAGAATAAAAACATTATCTGAGACCCTTGTTTATGTCGATTTAAATCAAATGACAAAGTTTCCTACATGTACTTCTTTGCAGAGTATATCATATAGTAAAGGAAACCAGAAAGCATAAGCATGCTTTAAAAAAAAACTCAGTTTTCCCTTCGACTATCTACTGGACAAACACAATGCACATTATTTGAAAGATTGCTATTCAAACTTTGTTGATATGCCTAACATTAATAAACATACCTGAATGACCCCGGCATAAGGCAGCCACAATTGTTGGACTTTTCACTCAGCATAACTGTTTAGCCGGACACCACTCTAAAACTGGTGTCTTTCTGAAATCTTAGTGGATTCTGTGGAATGACAATATTTCTTACAGCAAAGCTCTTCGTGGGCTACCTTGGTCGAGTGGTACTGGGAGGCAAGAAGGCGAATGATAAACTGAATTTTTTTTCTTATTTATTTATTACTCATTCTGTCAAGGTATTAGTGATTGAGGGGAGAGAGGGAGCATATTCGCAATGAAGAATTTAAAATACTATAATAGGCATTAAGAGAAAACTGTATCATTTACTATCAAAACAATTTTCCGATATATTCTGTTTGTTCCTGTGCACATTAATTCTTTAGGAGCATAAGGAGTGCAAACTGTGTATGGTTCTGAAACATATAAAGATCTTTAAAGCAATTTTGGAGTACTTTTTTTGTTTATAACTTTGTATTATTCTTGATTGACCTAATTATGTAATGATTTTGAAGTTAATACTTAAAATCTGAAACTACATAAATTACATTACATTTATTAATTCTAGTTTCTATTTAATATGCTGATAATGAAGAGGGACTTTGACTTATCTTACGCTTTACTTTGGCATGTACCTGTTCACCCTCAGAATTGATAGAGCTTTAATTAAAGTCCATGCCAAGCACAAAGTTGTGGCTTTGACTAAATTTGTGTTTTAATTTGGCATGTATCGCATGTCTCTGGAAACATAGTCACTGTGGTGTTTCTCATTGCAAAAAAGACTAAAAGCATCTTTATATCCCTGCGTCTGACCACTACTTTAAAACCATCAACAATACATACAGCTTTCATTGACACTTGCATTACAAAGACCTATAAACGAATGAAAAGAAAATAGGCACAAGAATCAGTGATGATCTGTTGCATTTCGAAAAACTGCGAGAAAAACAAATTTGAGATTTCTTTCTTAGAATAGACAGGAAATGCTTTTTTCCAGTTTAATTAAATATTACAGCATTAACTACTCAAATCTCATAAATTAATGCATAAACAAACAAAATATTTTTTTGGAGATAAACGGCCAGAAAATTTCTTACTTATACTAAATGTTACCCTCCAACTAAAATAGGCATGAAAAATTTAGCGACGAGGGTCCATGATGATCAAGCACGCTCTATTTGAACAATAAATTTGCGATAAGAATAAAAACATTATCTGAGACCCTTGTTTATGTCGATTTAAATCAAATGACAAAGTTTCCTACATGTACTTCTTTGCAGAGTATATCATATAGTAAAGGAAACCAGAAAGCATAAGCATGCTTTAAAAAAAAACTCAGTTTTCCCTTCGACTATCTACTGGACAAACACAATGCACATTATTTGAAAGATTGCTATTCAAACTTTGTTGATATGCCTAACATTAATAAACATACCTGAATGACCCCGGCATAAGGCAGCCACAATTGTTGGACTTTTCACTCAGCATAACTGTTTAGCCGGACACCACTCTAAAACTGGTGTCTTTCTGAAATCTTAGTGGATTCTGTGGAATGACAATATTTCTTACAGCAAAGCTCTTCGTGGGCTACCTTGGTCGAGTGGTACTGGGAGGCAAGAAGGCGAATGATAAACTGAATTTTTTTTCTTATTTATTTATTACTCATTCTGTCAAGGTATTAGTGATTGAGGGGAGAGAGGGAGCATATTCGCAATGAAGAATTTAAAATACTATAATAGTCATTAAGAGAAAACTGTATCATTTACTATCAAAACAATTTTCCGATATATTCTGTTTGTTCCTGTGCACATTAATTCTTTAGGAGCATAGGGAGTGCAAACTGTGTATGGTTCTGAAACATATAAAGATCTTTAAAGCAATTTTGGAGTACTTTTTTTGTTTATTACTTTGTATTATTCTTGATTGACCTAATTATGTAATGATTTTGAAGTTAATACTTAAAATCTGAAACTACATAAATTACATTACATTTATTAATTCTAGTTTCTATTTATTATGCTGATAATGAAGAGGGACTTTGACTTATCTTACGCTTTACTTTGGCATGTACCTGTTCACCCTCAGAATTGATAGAGCTTTAATTAAAATCCATGCCAAGCACAAAGTTGTGGCTTTGACTAAATTTGTGTTTTAATTTGGCATGTATCGCATGTCTCTGGAAACATAGTCACTGTGGTGTTTCTCATTGCAAAAAAGACTAAAAGCATCTTTATATTTTTTAGTTACTCAACGCCATTCAACCACTATGAGTGAGTAACGTAATTTTCTTTCTGAATTATATTTTGACAAGTAGAGTCCCTGCGTCTGACCACTCAGAAGACCACTACTTTAAAACCATCAACAATACATACAGCTTTCATTGACACTTGCATTACAAAGACCTATAAACGAATGAAAAGAAAATAGGCACAAGAATCAGTGATGATCTGTTGCATTTCGAAAAACTGCGAGAAAAACAAATTTGAGATTTCTTTCTTAGAATAGACAGGAAATGCTTTTTTCCAGTTTAATTAAATATTACAGCATTAACTACTCAAATCTCATAAATTAATGCATAAACAAACAAAATATTATTTGGAAGATAAACGGCCAGAAAATTTCTTACTTATACTAAATGTTACCCTCCAACTAAAATAGGCATGAAAAATTTAGCGACGAGGGTCCATGATGATCAAGCACGGTCTATTTGAGCAATAAATTTGCGATGAGAATAAAAACATTATCTGAGACCCTTGTTTATGTCGATTTAAATCAAATGACAAAGTTTCCTACATGTACTTCTTTGCAGAGTATATCATATAGTAAAGGAAACCAGAAAGCATAAGCATGCTTTAAAAAAAAACTCAGTTTTCCCTTCGACTATCTACTGGACAAACACAATGCACATTATTTGAAAGATTGCTATTCAAACTTTGTTGATATGCCTAACATTAATAAACATACCTGAATGACCCCGGCATAAGGCAGCCACAATTGTTGGACTTTTCACTCAGCATAACTGTTTAGCCGGACACCACTCTAAAACTGGTGTCTTTCTGAAATCTTAGTGGATTCTGTGGAATGACAATATTTCTTACAGCAAAGCTCTTCGTGGGCTACCTTGGTCGAGTGGTACTGGGAGGCAAGAAGGCGAATGATAAACTGAATTTTTTTTCTTATTTATTTATTACTCATTCTGTCAAGGTATTAGTGATTGAGGGGAGAGAGGGAGCATATTCGCAATGAAGAATTTAAAATACTATAATAGGCATTAAGAGAAAACTGTATCATTTACTATCAAAACAATTTTCCGATATATTCTGTTTGTTCCTGTGCACATTAATTCTTTAGGAGCATAGGGAGTGCAAACTGTGTATGATTCTGAAACATATAAAGATCTTTAAAGCAATTTTGGAGTACTTTTTTTGTTTATAACTTTGTATTATTCTTGATTGACCTAATTATGTAATGATTTTGAAGTTAATACTTAAAATCTGAAACTACATAAATTACATTACATTTATTAATTCTAGTTTCTATTTAATATGCTGATAATGAAGAGGGACTTTGACTTATCTTACGCTTTACTTTGGCATGTACCTGTTCACCCTCAGAATTGATAGAGCTTTAATTAAAGTCCATGCCAAGCACAAAGTTGTGGCTTTGACTAAATTTGTGTTTTAATTTGGCATGTATCGCATGTCTCTGGAAACATAGTCACTGTGGTGTTTCTCATTGCAAAAAAGACTAAAAGCATCTTTATATCCCTGCGTCTGACCACTACTTTAAAACCATCAACAATACATACAGCTTTCATTGACACTTGCATTACAAAGACCTATAAACGAATGAAAAGAAAATAGGCACAAGAATCAGTGATGATCTGTTGCATTTCGAAAAACTGCGAGAAAAACAAATTTGAGATTTCTTTCTTAGAATAGACAGGAAATGCTTTTTTCCAGTTTAATTAAATATTACAGCATTAACTACTCAAATCTCATAAATTAATGCATAAACAAACAAAATATTATTTGGAAGATAAACGGCCAGAAAATTTCTTACTTATACTAAATGTTACCCTCCAACTAAAATAGGCATGAAAAATTTAGCGACGAGGGTCCATGATGATCAAGCACGGTCTATTTGAGCAATAAATTTGCGATGAGAATAAAAACATTATCTGAGACCCTTGTTTATGTCGATTTAAATCAAATGACAAAGTTTCCTACATGTACTTCTTTGCAGAGTATATCATATAGTAAAGGAAACCAGAAAGCATAAGCATGCTTTAAAAAAAAAACTCAGTTTTCCCTTCGACTATCTACTGGACAAACACAATGCACATTATTTGAAAGATTGCTATTCAAACTTTGTTGATATGCCTAACATTAATAAACATACCTGAATGACCCCGGCATAAGGCAGCCACAATTGTTGGACTTTTCACTCAGCATAACTGTTTAGCCGGACACCACTCTAAAACTGGTGTCTTTCTGAAATCTTAGTGGATTCTGTGGAATGACAATATTTCTTACAGCAAAGCTCTGCGTGGGCTACCTTGGTCGAGTGGTACTGGGAGGCAAGAAGGCGAATGATAAACTGAATTTTTTTTCTTATTTATTTATTACTCATTCTGTCAAGGTATTAGTGATTGAGGGGAGAGAGGGAGCATATTCGCAATGAAGAATTTAAAATACTATAATAATCATTAAGAGAAAACTGTATCATTTACTATCAAAACAATTTTCCGATATATTCTGTTTGTTCCTGTGCACATTAATTCTTTAGGAGCATAGGGAGTGCAAACTGTGTATGGTTCTGAAACATATAAAGATCTTTAAAGCAATTTTGGAGTACTTTTTTTGTTTATTACTTTGTATTATTCTTGATTGACCTAATTATGTAATGATTTTGAAGTTAATACTTAAAATCTGAAACTACATAAATTACATTACATTTATTAATTCTAGTTTCTATTTATTATGCTGATAATGAAGAGGGACTTTGACTTATCTTACGCTTTACTTTGGCATGTACCTGTTCACCCTCAGAATTGATAGAGCTTTAATTAAAATCCATGCCAAGCACAAAGTTGTGGCTTTGACTAAATTTGTGTTTTAATTTGGCATGTATCGCATGTCTCTGGAAACATAGTCACTGTGGTGTTTCTCATTGCAAAAAAGACTAAAAGCATCTTTATATTTTTTAGTTACTCAACGCCATTCAACCACTATGAGTGAGTAACGTAATTTTCTTTCTGAATTATATTTTGACAAGTAGAGTCCCTGCGTCTGACCACTCAGAAGACCACTACTTTAAAACCATCAACAATACATACAGCTTTCATTGACACTTGCATTACAAAGACCTATAAACGAATGAAAAGAAAATAGGCACAAGAATCAGTGATGATCTGTTGCATTTCGAAAAACTGCGAGAAAAACAAATTTGAGATTTCTTTCTTAGAATAGACAGGAAATGCTTTTTTCCAGATTAATTAAATATTACAGCATTAACTACTCAAATCTCATAAATTAATGCATAAACAAACAAAATATTATTTGGAAGATGAACGGCCAGAAAATTTCTTACTTATACTAAATGTTACCCTCCAACTAAAATAGGCATGAAAAATTTAGCGACGAGGGTCCATGATGATCAAGCACGGTCTATTTGAGCAATAAATTTGCGATGAGAATAAAAACATTATCTGAGACCCTTGTTTATGTCGATTTAAATCAAATGACAAAGTTTCCTACATGTACTTCTTTGCAGAGTATATCATATAGTAAAGGAAACCAGAAAGCATAAGCATGCTTTAAAAAAAAAACTCAGTTTTCCCTTCGACTATCTACTGGACAAACACAATGCACATTATTTGAAAGATTGGTATTCAAACTTTGTTGATATACCTAACATAAATACACATACCTGAATGGCCCAGGCATAAGGCAGCCACAATTGTTGGACTTTTCACTCAGCATGACTGTTTAGCTGGACACTACTCTAAAACTGGTGTCTTTCTGAAATCTTAGTGGATTCTGTGGAATGACAATATTTCTTACAGCAAAGCTCTTCGTGGGCTACCTTGGTCGAGTGGTACTGGGAGGCAAGAAGGCGAATGATAAACTGAATTTTTTTTTCTTATTTATTTATTACTCATTCTGTCAAGGTATTAGTGATTGAGGGGAGAGAGGGAGCATATTCGCAATGAAGAATTTAAAATACTATAATAGTCATTAAGAGAAAACTGTATCATTTACTATCAAAACAATTTTCCGATATATTCTGTTTGTTCCTGTGCACATTAATTCTTTAGGAGCATAGGGAGTGCAAACTGTGTATGGTTCTGAAACATATAAAGATCTTTAAAGCAATTTTGGAGTACTTTTTTTGTTTATTACTTTGTATTATTCTTGATTGACCTAATTATGTAATGATTTTGAAGTTAATACTTAAAATCTGAAACTACATAAATTACATTACATTTATTAATTCTAGTTTCTATTTATTATGCTGATAATGAAGAGGGACTTTGACTTATCTTACGCTTTACTTTGGCATGTACCTGTTCACCCTCAGAATTGATAGAGCTTTAATTAAAATCCATGCCAAGCACAAAGTTGTGGCTTTGACTAAATTTGTGTTTTAATTTGGCATGTATCGCATGTCTCTGGAAACATAGTCACTGTGGTGTTTCTCATTGCAAAAAAGACTAAAAGCATCTTTATATTTTTTAGTTACTCAACGCCATTCAACCACTATGAGTGAGTAACGTAATTTTCTTTCTGAATTATATTTTGACAAGTAGAGTCCCTGCGTCTGACCACTCAGAAGACCACTACTTTAAAACCATCAACAATACATACAGCTTTCATTGACACTTGCATTACAAAGACCTATAAACGAATGAAAAGAAAATAGGCACAAGAATCAGTGATGATCTGTTGCATTTCGAAAAACTGCGAGAAAAACAAATTTGAGATTTCTTTCTTAGAATAGACAGGAAATGCTTTTTTCCAGTTTAATTAAATATTACAGCATTAACTACTAAAATCTCATAAATTAATGCATAAACAAACAAAATATTATTTGGAAGATAAACGGCCAGAAAATTTCTTACTTATACTAAATGTTACCCTCCAACTAAAATCGGCATGAAAAATTTAGCGACGAGGGTCCATGATGATCAAGCACGGTCTATTTGAGCAATAAATTTGCGATGAGAATAAAAACATTATCTGAGACCCTTGTTTATGTCGATTTAAATCAAATGGCAAAGTTTCCTACATGTACTTCTTTGCAGAGTATATCATATAGTAAAGGAAACCAGAAAGCATAAGCATGCTTTAAAAAAAAACTCAGTTTTCCCTTCGACTATCTACTGGACAAACACAATGCACATTATTTGAAAGATTGCTATTCAAACTTTGTTGATATGCCTAACATTAATAAACATACCTGAATGACCCCGGCATAAGGCAGCCACAATTGTTGGACTTTTCACTCAGCATAACTGTTTAGCCGGACACCACTCTAAAACTGGTGTCTTTCTGAAATCTTAGTGGATTCTGTGGAATGACAATATTTCTTACAGCAAAGCTCTTCGTGGGCTACCTTGGTCGAGTGGTACTGGGAGGCAAGAAGGCGAATGATAAACTGATTTTTTTTTCTTATTTATTTATTACTCATTCTGTCAAGGTATTAGTGATTGAGGGGAGAGAGGGAGCATATTCGCAATGAAGAATTTAAAATACTATAATAGTCATTAAGAGAAAACTGTATCATTTACTATCAAAACAATTTTCCGATATATTCTGTTTGTTCCTGTGCACATTAATTCTTTAGGAGCATAGGGAGTGCAAACTGTGTATGGTTCTGAAACATATAAAGATCTTTAAAGCAATTTTGGAGTACTTTTTTTGTTTATTACTTTGTATTATTCTTGATTGACCTAATTATGTAATGATTTTGAAGTTAATACTTAAAATCTGAAACTACATAAATTACATTACATTTATTAATTCTAGTTTCTATTTATTATGCTGATAATGAAGAGGGACTTTGACTTATCTTACGCTTTACTTTGGCATGTACCTGTTCACCCTCAGAATTGATAGAGCTTTAATTAAAATCCATGCCAAGCACAAAGTTGTGGCTTTGACTAAATTTGTGTTTTAATTTGGCATGTATCGCATGTCTCTGGAAACATAGTCACTGTGGTGTTTCTCATTGCAAAAAAGACTAAAAGCATCTTTATATTTTTTAGTTACTCAACGCCATTCAACCACTATGAGTGAGTAACGTAATTTTCTTTCTGAATTATATTTTGACAAGTAGAGTCCCTGCGTCTGACCACTCAGAAGACCACTACTTTAAAACCATCAACAATACATACAGCTTTCATTGACACTTGCATTACAAAGACCTATAAACGAATGAAAAGAAAATAGGCACAAGAATCAGTGATGATCTGTTGCATTTCGAAAAACTGCGAGAAAAACAAATTTGAGATTTCTTTCTTAGAATAGACAGGAAATGCTTTTTTCCAGTTTAATTAAATATTACAGCATTAACTACTAAAATCTCATAAATTAATGCATAAACAAACAAAATATTATTTGGAAGATAAACGGCCAGAAAATTTCTTACTTATACTAAATGTTACCCTCCAACTAAAATAGGCATGAAAAATTTAGCGACGAGGGTCCATGATGATCAAGCACGGTCTATTTGAGCAATAAATTTGCGATGAGAATAAAAACATTATCTGAGACCCTTGTTTATGTCGATTTAAATCAAATGGCAAAGTTTCCTACATGTACTTCTTTGCAGAGTATATCATATAGTAAAGGAAACCAGAAAGCATAAGCATGCTTTAAAAAAAAACTCAGTTTTCCCTTCGACTATCTACTGGACAAACACAATGCACATTATTTGAAAGATTGCTATTCAAACTTTGTTGATATGCCTAACATTAATAAACATACCTGAATGACCCCGGCATAAGGCAGCCACAATTGTTGGACTTTTCACTCAGCATAACTGTTTAGCCGGACACCACTCTAAAACTGGTGTCTTTCTGAAATCTTAGTGGATTCTGTGGAATGACAATATTTCTTACAGCAAAGCTCTTCGTGGGCTACCTTGGTCGAGTGGTACTGGGAGGCAAGAAGGCGAATGATAAACTGATTTTTTTTTCTTATTTATTTATTACTCATTCTGTCAAGGTATTAGTGATTGAGGGGAGAGAGGGAGCATATTCGCAATGAAGAATTTAAAATACTATAATAGTCATTAAGAGAAAACTGTATCATTTACTATCAAAACAATTTTCCGATATATTCTGTTTGTTCCTGTGCACATTAATTCTTTAGGAGCATAGGGAGTGCAAACTGTGTATGGTTCTGAAACATATAAAGATCTTTAAAGCAATTTTGGAGTACTTTTTTTGTTTATTACTTTGTATTATTCTTGATTGACCTAATTATGTAATGATTTTGAAGTTAATACTTAAAATCTGAAACTACATAAATTACATTACATTTATTAATTCTAGTTTCTATTTATTATGCTGATAATGAAGAGGGACTTTGACTTATCTTACGCTTTACTTTGGCATGTACCTGTTCACCCTCAGAATTGATAGAGCTTTAATTAAAATCCATGCCAAGCACAAAGTTGTGGCTTTGACTAAATTTGTGTTTTAATTTGGCATGTATCGCATGTCTCTGGAAGCATAGTCACTGTGGTGTTTCTCATTGCAAAAAAGACTAAAAGAATCTTTATATTTTTTAGTTACTCAACGCCATTCAACCACTATGAATGAGTAACGTAATTTTCTTTCTGAATTATATTTTGACAAGTAGAGTCCCTGCGTCTGACCACTCAGAAGACCACTACTTTAAAACCATCAACAATACATACAGCTTTCATTGACACTTGCATTACAAAGACCTATAAACGAATGAAAAGAAAATAGGCACAAGAATCAGTGATGATCTGTTGCATTTCGAAAAACTGCGAGAAAAACAAATTTGAGATTTCTTTCTTAGAATAGACAGGAAATGCTTTTTTCCAGATTAATTAAATATTACAGCATTAACTACTCAAATCTCATAAATTAATGCATAAACAAACAAAATATTATTTGGAAGATAAACGGCCAGAAAATTTCTTACTTATACTAAATGTTACCCTCCAACTAAAATAGGCATGAAAAGTTTAGCGACGAGGGTCCATGATGATCAAGCACGGTCTATTTGAGCAATAAATTTGCGATGAGAATAAAAACATTATCTGAGACCCTTGTTTATGTCGATTTAAATCAAATGACAAAGTTTCCTACATGTACTTCTTTGCAGAGTATATCATATAGTAAAGGAAACCAGAAAGCATAAGCATGCTTTAAAAAAAAAACTCAGTTTTCCCTTCGACTATCTACTGGACAAACACAATGCACATTATTTGAAAGATTGGTATTCAAACTTTGTTGATATACCTAACATAAATACACATACCTGAATGGCCCAGGCATAAGGCAGCCACAATTGTTGGACTTTTCACTCAGCATGACTGTTTAGCTGGACACTACTCTAAAACTGGTGTCTTTCTGAAATCTTAGTGGATTCTGTGGAATGACAATATTTCTTACAGCAAAGCTCTTCGTGGGCTACCTTGGTCGAGTGGTACTGGGAGGCAAAAAGGCGAATGATAAACTGAATTGTTTTTCTTATTTATTTATTACTCATTCTGTCAAGGCATTAGTGATTGAGGGGAGAGAGGGAGCATATTCGCAATGAAGAATTTAAAATACTATAATAGGCATTAAGAGAAAACTGTATCATTTACTATCAAAACAATTTTCCGATATATTCTGTTTGTTCCTGTGCACATTAATTCTTTAGGAGCATAGGGAGTGCAAACTGTGTATGGTTCTGAAACATATAAAGATCTTTAAAGCAATTTTGGAGTACTTTTTTTGTTTATTACTTTGTATTATTCTTGATTGACCTAATTATGTAATGATTTTGAAGTTAATACTTAAAATCTGAAACTACATAAATTACATTACATTTATTAATTCTAGTTTCTATTTATTATGCTGATAATGAAGAGGGACTTTGACTTATCTTACGCTTTACTTTGGCATGTACCTGTTCACCCTCAGAATTGATAGAGCTTTAATTAAAATCCATGCCAAGCACAAAGTTGTGGCTTTGACTAAATTTGTGTTTTAATTTGGCATGTATCGCATGTCTCTGGAAACATAGTCACTGTGGTGTTTCTCATTGCAAAAAAGACTAAAAGCATCTTTATATCCCTGCGTCTGACCACTACTTTAAAACCATCAACAATACATACAGCTTTCATTGACACTTGCATTACAAAGACCTATAAACGAATGAAAAGAAAATAGGCACAAGAATCAGTGATGATCTGTTGCATTTCGAAAAACTGCGAGAAAAACAAATTTGAGATTTCTTTCTTAGAATAGACAGGAAATGCTTTTTTCCAGTTTAATTAAATATTACAGCATTAACTACTCAAATCTCATAAATTAATGCATAAACAAACAAAATATTTTTTGGAAGATAAACGGCCAGAAAATTTCTTACCTATACTAAATGTTACCCTCCAACTAAAATAGGCATGAAAAATTTAGCGACGAGGGTCCATGATGATCAAGCACGCTCTATATGAACAATAAATTTGCGATGAGAATAAAAACATTATCTGAGACCCTTGTTTATGTCAATTTAAATCAAATCACAAAGTTTCCTACATGTACTTCTTTGCAGAGTATATCATATAGTAAAGGAAACCAGAAAGCATAAGCATGCTTTAAAAAAAAAACTCAGTTTTCCCTTCGACTATCTACTGGACAAACACAATGCACATTATTTGAAAGATTGGTATTCAAACTTTGTTGATATACCTAACATAAATACACATACCTGAATGGCCCAGGCATAAGGCAGCCACAATTGTTGGACTTTTCACTCAGCATGACTGTTTAGCTGGACACTACTCTAAAACTGGTGTCTTTCTGAAATCTTAGTGGATTCTGTGGAATGACAATATTTCTTACAGCAAAGCTCTTCGTGGGCTACCTTGGTCGAGTGGTACTGGGAGGCAAGAAGGCGAATGATAAACTGAATTTTTTTTCTTATTTATTTATTACTCATTCTGTCAAGGTATTAGTGATTGAGGGGAGAGAGGGAGCATATTCGCAATGAAGAATTTAAAATACTATAATAGGCATTAAGAGAAAACTGTATCATTTACTATCAAAACAATTTTCCGATATATTCTGTTTGTTCCTGTGCACATTAATTCTTTAGGAGCATAGGGAGTGCAAACTGTGTATGGTTCTGAAACATATAAAGATCTTTAAAGCAATTTTGGAGTACTTTTTTTGTTTATAACTTTGTATTATTCTTGATTGACCTAATTATGTAATGATTTTGAAGTTAATACTTAAAATCTGAAACTACATAAATTACATTACATTTATTAATTCTAGTTTCTATTTAATATGCTGATAATGAAGAGGGACTTTGACTTATCTTACGCTTTACTTTGGCATGTACCTGTTCACCCTCAGAATTGATAGAGCTTTAATTAAAGTCCATGCCAAGCACAAAGTTGTGGCTTTGACTAAATTTGTGTTTTAATTTGGCATGTATCGCATGTCTCTGGAAACATAGTCACTGTGGTGTTTCTCATTGCAAAAAAGACTAAAAGCATCTTTATATCCCTGCGTCTGACCACTACTTTAAAACCATCAACAATACATACAGCTTTCATTGACACTTGCATTACAAAGACCTATAAACGAATGAAAAGAAAATAGGCACAAGAATCAGTGATGATCTGTTGCATTTCGAAAAACTGCGAGAAAAACAAATTTGAGATTTCTTTCTTAGAATAGACAGGAAATGCTTTTTTCCAGTTTAATTAAATATTACAGCATTAACTACTCAAATCTCATAAATTAATGCATAAACAAACAAAATATTTTTTGGAAGATAAACGGCCAGAAAATTTCTTACCTATACTAAATGTTACCCTCCAACTAAAATAGGCATGAAAAATTTAGCGACGAGGGTCCATGATGATCAAGCACGCTCTATATGAACAATAAATTTGCGATGAGAATAAAAACATTATCTGAGACCCTTGTTTATGTCAATTTAAATCAAATGACAAAGTTTCCTACATGTACTTCTTTGCAGAGTATATCATATAGTAAAGGAAACCAGAAAGCATAAGCATGCTTTAAAAAAAAAACTCAGTTTTCCCTTCGACTATCTACTGGACAAACACAATGCACATTATTTGAAAGATTGCTATTCAAACTTTGTTGATATGCCTAACATTAATAAACATACCTGAATGACCCCGGCATAAGGCAGCCACAATTGTTGGACTTTTCACTCAGCATAACTGTTTAGCCGGACACCACTCTAAAACTGGTGTCTTTCTGAAATCTTAGTGGATTCTGTGGAATGACAATATTTCTTACAGCAAAGCTCTTCGTGGGCTACCTTGGTCGAGTGGTACTGGGAGGCAAGAAGGCGAATGATAAACTGAATTTTTTTTCTTATTTATTTATTACTCATTCTGTCAAGGTATTAGTGATTGAGGGGAGAGAGGGAGCATATTCGCAATGAAGAATTTAAAATACTATAATAGTCATTAAGAGAAAACTGTATCATTTACTATCAAAACAATTTTCCGATATATTCTGTTTGTTCCTGTGCACATTAATTCTTTAGGAGCATAGGGAGTGCAAACTGTGTATGGTTCTGAAACATATAAAGATCTTTAAAGCAATTTTGGAGTACTTTTTTTGTTTATTACTTTGTATTATTCTTGATTGACCTAATTATGTAATGATTTTGAAGTTAATACTTAAAATCTGAAACTACATAAATTACATTACATTTATTAATTCTAGTTTCTATTTATTATGCTGATAATGAAGAAGGACTTTGACTTATCTTACGCTTTACTTTGGCATGTACCTGTTCACCCTCAAAATTGATAGAGCTTTAATTAAAATCCATGCCAAGCACAAAGTTGTGGCTTTGACTAAATTTGTGTTTTAATTTGGCATGTATCGCATGTCTCTGGAAACATAGTCACTGTGGTGTTTCTCATTGCAAAAAAGACTAAAAGCATCTTTATATTTTTTAGTTACTCAACGCCATTCAACCACTATGAGTGAGTAACGTAATTTTCTTTCTGAATTATATTTTGACAAGTAGAGTCCCTGCGTCTGACCACTCAGAAGACCACTACTTTAAAACCATCAACAATACATACAGCTTTCATTGACACTTGCATTACAAAGACCTATAAACGAATGAAAAGAAAATAGGCACAAGAATCAGTGATGATCTGTTGCATTTCGAAAAACTGTGAGAAAAACAAATTTGAGATTTCTTTCTTAGAATAGACAGGAAATGCTTTTTTCCAGTTTAATTAAATATTACAGCATTAACTACTCAAATCTCATAAATTAATGCATAAACAAACAAAATATTTTTTGGAAGATAAACGGCCAGAAAATTTCTTACCTATACTAAATGTTACCCTCCAACTAAAATAGGCATGAAAAATTTAGCGACGAGGGTCCATGATGATCAAGCACGCTCTATATGAACAATAAATTTGCGATGAGAATAAAAACATTATCTGAGACCCTTGTTTATGTCAATTTAAATCAAATCACAAAGTTTCCTACATGTACTTCTTTGCAGAGTATATCATATAGTAAAGGAAACCAGAAAGCATAAGCATGCTTTAAAAAAAAAACTCAGTTTTCCCTTCGACTATCTACTGGACAAACACAATGCACATTATTTGAAAGATTGGTATTCAAACTTTGTTGATATACCTAACATAAATACACATACCTGAATGGCCCAGGCATAAGGCAGCCACAATTGTTGGACTTTTCACTCAGCATGACTGTTTAGCTGGACACTACTCTAAAACTGGTGTCTTTCTGAAATCTTAGTGGATTCTGTGGAATGACAATATTTCTTACAGCAAAGCTCTTCGTGGGCTACCTTGGTCGAGTGGTACTGGGAGGCAAGAAGGCGAATGATAAACTGAATTTTTTTTCTTATTTATTTATTACTCATTCTGTCAAGGTATTAGTGATTGAGGGGAGAGAGGGAGCATATTCGCAATGAAGAATTTAAAATACTATAATAGGCATTAAGAGAAAACTGTATCATTTACTATCAAAACAATTTTCCGATATATTCTGTTTGTTCCTGTGCACATTAATTCTTTAGGAGCATAGGGAGTGCAAACTGTGTATGGTTCTGAAACATATAAAGATCTTTAAAGCAATTTTGGAGTACTTTTTTTCTTTATAACTTTGTATTATTCTTGATTGACCTAATTATGTAATGATTTTGAAGTTAATACTTAAAATCTGAAACTACATAAATTACATTACATTTATTAATTCTAGTTTCTATTTAATATGCTGATAATGAAGAGGGACTTTGACTTATCTTACGCTTTACTTTGGCATGTACCTGTTCACCCTCAGAATTGATAGAGCTTTAATTAAAGTCCATGCCAAGCACAAAGTTGTGGCTTTGACTAAATTTGTGTTTTAATTTGGCATGTATCGCATGTCTCTGGAAACATAGTCACTGTGGTGTTTCTCATTGCAAAAAAGACTAAAAGCATCTTTATATCCCTGCGTCTGACCACTACTTTAAAACCATCAACAATACATACAGCTTTCATTGACACTTGCATTACAAAGACCTATAAACGAATGAAAAGAAAATAGGCACAAGAATCAGTGATGATCTGTTGCATTTCGAAAAACTGCGAGAAAAACAAATTTGAGATTTCTTTCTTAGAATAGACAGGAAATGCTTTTTTCCAGTTTAATTAAATATTACAGCATTAACTACTCAAATCTCATAAATTAATGCATAAACAAACAAAATATTTTTTGGAAGATAAACGGCCAGAAAATTTCTTACTTATACTAAATGTTACCCTCCAACTAAAATAGGCATGAAAAATTTAGCGACGAGGGTCCATGATGATCAAGCACGGTCTATTTGAGCAATAAATTTGCGATGAGAATAAAAACATTATCTGAGACCCTTGTTTATGTCGATTTAAATCAAATGACAAAGTTTCCTACATGTACTTCTTTGCAGAGTATATCATATAGTAAAGGAAACCAGAAAGCATAAGCATGCTTTAAAAAAAAAACTCAGTTTTCCCTTCGACTATCTACTGGACAAACACAATGCACATTATTTGAAAGATTGGTATTCAAACTTTGTTGATATACCTAACATAAATACACATACCTGAATGGCCCAGGCATAAGGCAGCCACAATTGTTGGACTTTTCACTCAGAATGACTGTTTAGCTGGACACTACTAAAACTGGTGTCTTTCTGAAATCTTAGTGGATTCTGTGGAATGACAATATTTCTTACAGCAAAGCTCTTCGTGGGCTACCTTGGTCGAGTGGTACTGGGAGGCAAGAAGGCGAATGATAAACTGAATTTTTTTTCTTATTTATTTATTACTCATTCTGTCAAGGTATTAGTGATTGAGGGGAGAGAGGGAGCATATTCGCAATGAAGAATTTAAAATACTATAATAGTCATTAAGAGAAAACTGTATCATTTACTATCAAAACAATTTTCCGATATATTCTGTTTGTTCCTGTGCACATTAATTCTTTAGGAGCATAGGGAGTGCAAACTGTGTATGGTTCTGAAACATATAAAGATCTTTAAAGCAATTTTGGAGTACTTTTTTTGTTTATAACTTTGTATTATTCTTGATTGACCTAATTATGTAATGATTTTGAAGTTAATACTTAAAATCTGAAACTACATAAATTACATTACATTTATTAATTCTAGTTTCTATTTAATATGCTGATAATGAAGAGGGACTTTGACTTATCTTACGCTTTACTTTGGCATGTACCTGTTCACCCTCAGAATTGATAGAGCTTTAATTAAAGTCCATGCCAAGCACAAAGTTGTGGCTTTGACTAAATTTGTGTTTTAATTTGGCATGTATCGCATGTCTCTGGAAACATAGTCACTGTGGTGTTTCTCATTGCAAAAAAGACTAAAAGCATCTTTATATCCCTGCGTCTGACCACTACTTTAAAACCATCAACAATACATACAGCTTTCATTGACACTTGCATTACAAAGACCTATAAACGAATGAAAAGAAAATAGGCACAAGAATCAGTGATGATCTGTTGCATTTCGAAAAACTGCGAGAAAAACAAATTTGAGATTTCTTTCTTAGAATAGACAGGAAATGCTTTTTTCCAGTTTAATTAAATATTACAGCTTTAACTACTCAAATCTCATAAATTAATGCATAAACAAACAAAATATTTTTTGGAAGATAAACGGAAAGAAAATTTCTTACTTATACTAAATGTTACCCTCCAACTAAAATAGGCATGAAAAATTTAGCGACGAGGGTCCATGATGATCAAGCACGGTCTATTTGAGCAATAAATTTGCGATGAGAATAAAAACATTATCTGAGACCCTTGTTTATGTCGATTTAAATCAAATGACAAAGTTTCCTACATGTACTTCTTTGCAGAGTATATCATATAGTAAAGGAAACCAGAAAGCATAAGCATGGTTTAAAAAAAAAACTCAGTTTTCCCTTCGACTATCTACTGGACAAACACAATGCACATTATTTGAAAGATTGGTATTCAAACTTTGTTGATATACCTAACATAAATACACATACCGGACACCACTCTAAAACTTGTGTCTTTCTGAAATCTTAGTGGATTCTGTGGAATGACAATATTTCTTACAGCAAAGCTCTTCGTGGGCTACCTTGGTCGAGTGGTACTGGGAGGCAAGAAGGCGAATGATAAACTGAATGTTTTTTCTTATTTATTTATTACTCATTCTGTCAAGGTATTAGTGATTGAGGGAAGAGAGGGAGCATATTCGCAATGAAGAATTTAAAATACTATGATAGTCATTAAGAGAAAACTGTATCATTTATTATCAAAACAATTTTCGATATATTCTGTTTGTTCCTGTGCACATTAATTCTTTAGGAGCATAGGGGGTGCAAACTGTGTATGGTTCTGAAACATATAAAGATCTTTAAAGCAATTTTGGAGTACTTTTTTTGTTTATTACTTTGTATTATTCTTGATTGACCTAATTATGTAATGATTTTGAAGTTAATACTTAAAATCTGAAACTACATAAATTACATTACATTTATTAATTCTAGTTTCTATTTATTATGCTGATAATGAAGAGGGACTTTGACTTATCTTACGCTTTACTTTGGCATGTACCTGTTCACCCTCAGAATTGATAGAGCTTTAATTAAAATCAGGGTTGCCACTCAAACAGGAGAATAAAATTCCCTGACTTTTCCAGGTTTTCCAGGTGTGTTTCAAGAAAATTCCAGTCTACCCGCGTAATGTACATTGGCTGTGCTAAGAGGTAAATTAATTATGGTATTACTTGTATAGTGTAGCAAATTCACTTAATTATTCAATAAATCCCAGAGGACATTTATTCTTAATTATTCTTGGTATACTTTGTTTGATAATTTTGTTTACTTTTCCACTTAAGAAACTTAATAAAATTTAAGATATATACATTGGATAACAAATGTATGTTTTATTTAATTATTACTCATGATCATCACCAGTTCAACATGAGGCTAATCCGGTCCTTATAAATCACAACGCAATGCTAAATAGTTAGGTTAGATTTTAGGTAAATTTAAAAGGCACTTTAACACTTGAAAACACAAATATAATTATAATAGTAGTTGTTTTCTTCACTGAAGATTGAGATTAGAATCTTCCCAATCTGGAATAAAATAAGGCTTTTTTTTTTTTTTTTTTTTTTTTTTTTGCAGACATTCTGCAGCTAAACGAAAGAAAGAAATCTATTTTAATAAATTGAGGTATTTTATATTTATTTCGCAGCATACGTAAGGAAAAAAATATGTGCATTAAATTTCGTGATTGTATGTCATCATACTGCTAGAATTAATTTCAGGATTATGCCAGAGAAAATTTCCTGAAATTTGAAAATATTATTTACTAATAATAAATAAATTTAGAGGGAAGAAGCAACATTAAATTATACGAATAACATAAAAATAAAGCTAATTACTTAAAATTGAATTAGAATAATCAACGATATTTTAGCGAATATAGTTAGTTATATTACATGGTTAGCCTAATGACTGATTACTATTTTTTTATTTTACTGCAAAATGGCAAGGTATTTATTTAAAAAAAAAGGTTTAAAAATATTTTGCGGTAAAATTCTAGTATACGGTAAGGTTTTGGCACGATTTTGAAAATTGTCGCCAAGACCAAAATGACCCGTTTACTGCGCATCATCGTGTCACCAAATCCCATTGTACCATACATGGAGATTATTCTAACCAAAGAACGTCTATGTAAAGAAGAAAAGGTTCCATACAAGTAAAATGCTATTACGCCGCTAGATTGCGGAGGGAAAATTTGCCAAGGAATTTGGCAACGGAACCTGGCGGCCAGAATTTCCTTCTCCGCGATGTGTACCGAAATTGAGAAACACGGTTTAAGAAGAAACGTTCTTTGACAAAAAGAAAGCTACGAAAATCAGTTTTTAAATTATTGCGAAAAATCCAAGAAGAAACGTTCCTGTGCATCACGTTATTTTCATTTTTGCGATAAATGCTTATCGATGTGGTGTTCACGTCGCTCGCGGTTTGAAACAAAAGCATCTCGACGTGCGTGGCACGTCTTTTTAGCGCAAGTGGTTGAAGAAATTTTAAACGATATTTATTTTATGAACTCTTGATAACCTGACCTTCGAACTTCGACACCGGTTTCGAGCTTTGGCGACAGATATATCACCGCATGCACAGCTATTTCCCTCTATGATGGAACGGAGCCACGTAAGTTGCAGAGAGGTTTTCCTTCTTTACAATACATATTCTTTGATTCAAACGTCCATGGTACCGTATACTAGGATTAAACCCATTTTGTTTTATACGAGAACAGGTACTTTCTTTAGTTCATCCACTGCACATGCGATTCTCGAGAATACTGGAAACCAAAAGTTGCGGGAAACTTGCTTTGCCTTTCTAAAAGACAATCAAATTGGAGCTGCGAAAATTGGCTCTATGCCAGCTGCCCGAATGACACTCACGTGATACACAATTCGCCAAAGAAGTTACCTCTTCCGACGTCGGCGCAAAAATCGCTTTTTTTGGCGGGATCGTTGTATGAACTTCCCTGACTTTTCCAGATTTTGACGAAAATACTTAAATTCCCTGACTTTTACCTGAATTTTTTGGTCAATTTTCGAATTCCCTGACTTTTCCCGGTTCTCCCGGTTTTCCAGATAGCGTGGCAACCCTGTAAAATCCATGCCAAGCACAAAGTTGTGGCTTTGACTAAATTTGTGTTTTAATTTGGCATGTATCGCATGTCTCTGGAAACATAGTCACTGTGGTGTTTCTCATTGCAAAAAAGACTAAAAGCATCTTTATATTTTTTAGTTACTCAACACCATTCAACCACTATGAGTGAGTAACGTAATTTTCTTTCTGAATTATATTTTGACAAGTAGAGTCCCTGCGTCTGACCACTCAGAAGACCACTACTTTAAAACCATCAACAATACATACAGCTTTCATTGACACTTGCACTACAAAGACCTATAAACGAATGAAAAGAAAATAGGCACAAGAATCAGTGATGATCTGTTGCATTTCGAAAAACTGCGAGAAAAACAAATTTGAGATTTCTTTCTTAGAATAGACAGGAAATGCTTTTTTCCAGTTTAATTAAATATTACAGCTTTAACTACTCAAATCTCATAAATTAATGCATAAACAAACAAAATATTTTTTGGAAGATAAACGGAAAGAAAATTTCTTACTTATACTAAATGTTACCCTCCAACTAAAATAGGCATGAAAAATTTAGCGACGAGGGTCCATGATGATCAAGCACGGTCTATTTGAGCAATAAATTTGCGATGAGAATAAAAACATTATCTGAGACCCTTGTTTATGTCGATTTAAATCAAATGACAAAGTTTCCTACATGTACTTCTTTGCAGAGTATATCATATAGTAAAGGAAACCAGAAAGCATAAGCATGGTTTAAAAAAAAAACTCAGTTTTCCCTTCGACTATCTACTGGACAAACACAATGCACATTATTTGAAAGATTGGTATTCAAACTTTGTTGATATACCTAACATAAATACACATACCTGAATGGCCCAGGCATAAGGCAGCCACAATTGTTGGACTTTTCACTCAGTATGACTGTTTAGCTGGACACTACTCTAAAACTGGTGTCTTTCTGAAATCTTAGTGGATTCTGTGGAATGACAATATTTCTTACAGCAAAGCTCTTCGTGGGCTACCTTGGTCGAGTGGTACTGGGAGGCAAGAAGGCGAATGATAAACTGAATTTTTTTTCTTATTTATTTATTACTCATTCTGTCAAGGTATTAGTGATTGAGGGGAGAGAGGGAGCATAATGGCAATGAAGAATTTAAAATACTATAATAGTCATTAAGAGAAAACTGTATCATTTATTATCAAAACAATTTTCCGATATATTCTGTTTGTTCCTGTGCACATTAATTCTTTACGAGCATAGGGAGTGCAAACTGTGTATGGTTCTGAAACATATAAAGATCTTTAAAGCAATTTTGGAGTACTTTTTTTGTTTATTACTTTGTATTATATTTGATTGACCTAATTATGTAATGATTTTGAAGTTAATACTTAAAATCTGAAACTACATAAATTACATTACATTTATTAATTCTAGTTTCTATTTATTATGCTGATAATGAAGAGGGACTTTGACTTATCTTACGCTTTACTTTGGCATGTACCTGTTCACCCTCAGAATTGATAGAGCTTTAATTAAAATCAGGGTTGCCACTCAAACAGGAGAATAAAATTCCCTGACTTTTCCAGGTTTTCCAGGTGTGTTTCAAGAAAATTCCAGTCTACCCGCGTAATGTACATTGGCTGTGCTAAGAGGTAAATTAATTATGGTATTACTTGTATAGTGTAGCAAATTCACTTAATTATTCAATAAATCCCAGAGGACATTTATTCTTAATTATTCTTGGTATACTTTGTTTGATAATTTTGTTTACTTTTCCACTTAAGAAACTTAATAAAATTTAAGATATATACATTGGATAACAAATGTATGTTTTATTTAATTATTACTCATGATCATCACCAGTTCAACATGAGGCTAATCCGGTCCTTATAAATCACAACGCAATGCTAAATAGTTAGGTTAGATTTTAGGTAAATTTAAAAGGCACTTTAACACTTGAAAACACAAATATAATTATAATAGTAGTTGTTTTCTTCACTGAAGATTGAGATTAGAATCTTCCCAATCTGGAATAAAATAAGGCTTTTTTTTTTTTTTTTTTTTTTTTTTTTGCAGACATTCTGCAGCTAAACGAAAGAAAGAAATCTATTTTAATAAATTGAGGTATTTTATATTTATTTCGCAGCATACGTAAGGAAAAAAATATGTGCATTAAATTTCGTGATTGTATGTCATCATACTGCTAGAATTAATTTCAGGATTATGCCAGAGAAAATTTCCTGAAATTTGAAAATATTATTTACTAATAATAAATAAATTTAGAGGGAAGAAGCAACATTAAATTATACGAATAACATAAAAATAAAGCTAATTACTTAAAATTGAATTAGAATAATCAACGATATTTTAGCGAATATAGTTAGTTATATTACATGGTTAGCCTAATGACTGATTACTATTTTTTTATTTTACTGCAAAATGGCAAGGTATTTATTTAAAAAAAAAGGTTTAAAAATATTTTGCGGTAAAATTCTAGTATACGGTAAGGTTTTGGCACGATTTTGAAAATTGTCGCCAAGACCAAAATGACCCGTTTACTGCGCATCATCGTGTCACCAAATTCCATTGTACCATACATGGAGATTATTCTAACCAAAGAACGTCTATGTAAAGAAGAAAAGGTTCCATACAAGTAAAATGCTATTACGCCGCTAGATTGCGGAGGGAAAATTTGCCAAGGAATTTGGCAACGGAACCTGGCGGCCAGAATTTCCTTCTCCGCGATGTGTACCGAAATTGAGAAACACGGTTTAAGAAGAAACATTCTTTGACAAAAAGAAAGCTACGAAAATCAGTTTTTAAATTATTGCGAAAAATCCAAGAAGAAACGTTTTATCAAAGGACGTTTCTTCTTGGATTTTTCGCAATAATTATAAAAACAGATTTTCGTAGTTTTTTTTTTTTTTTTCCCCTGAAAATAACTAATCCATGAATTAATTTACTTGCGCCAAAAAATATTTTCTTTTCCTTTACAGTTTAACCACTTGCGCTAAGACTAAACTTCACGGTTGCGGTGCCGTGCGCTACAATATAACAAGCGGTAAAGTGTCTCATTTACGCCGCTTAGCATCTGCGAGTGCAATCCAGAGCTGTAACTCGAGAAATAAACAATCTCGTTGTTAGGTGACGTGTGCATCACGTTATTTTCATTTTTGCGATAAATGCTTATCGATGTGGTGTTCACGTCGCTCGCGGTTTGAAACAAAAGCATCTCGACGTGCGTGGCACGTCTTTTTAGCGCAAGTGGTTGAAGAAATTTTAAACGATATTCATTTTATGAACTCTTGATAACCTGACCTTCGAACTTCGACACCGGTTTCGAGCTTTGGCGACAGATATATCACCGCATGCACAGCTATTTCCCTCTATGATGGAACGGAGCTACGTAAGTTGCAGAGAGGTTTTCCTTCTTTACAATACATATTCTTTGATTCAAACGTCCATGGTACCGTATACTAGGATTAAACCCATTTTGTTTTATATAAGAACAGGTACTTTCTTTAGTTCATCCACTGCACATGCGATTCTCGAGAATACTGGAAACCAAAAGTTGCGGGAAACTTGCTTTGCCTTTCTAAAAGACAATCAAATTGGAGCTGCGAAAATTGGCTCTATGCCAGCTGCCCGAATGACACTCACGTGATACACAATTCGCCAAAGAAGTTACCTCTTCCGACGTCGGCGCAAAAATCGCTTTTTTTGGCGGGATCGTTGTATGAACTTCCCTGACTTTTCCAGATTTTGACAAAAATACTTAAATTCCCTGACTTTTACCTGAATTTTTTGGTCAATTTTCGAATTCCCTGACTTTTACCTGAATTTTTTGGTCAATTTTCGAATTCCCTGACTTTTCCCGGTTCTCTCGGTTTTCCAGGTAGCGTGGCAACCCTGTAAAATCCATGCCAAGCACAAAGTTGTGGCTTTGACTAAATTTGTGTTTTAATTTGGCATGTATCGCATGTCTCTGGAAACATAGTCACTGTGGTGTTTCTCATTGCAAAAAAGACTAAAAGCATCTTTATATTTTTTAGTTACTCAACACCATTCAACCACTATGAGTGAGTAACGTAATTTTCTTTCTGAATTATATTTTGACAAGTAGAATCCATGCGTCTGACCACTCAGAAGACCACTACTTTAAAACCATCAACAATACATACAGCTTTCATTGACACTTGCACTACAAAGACCTATTAACGAATGAAAAGAAAATAGGCACAAGAATCAGTGATGATCTGTTGCATTTCGAAAAACTGCGAGAAAAACAAATATGAGATTTCTTTCTTAGAATAGACAGGAAATGCTTTTTTCCAGTTTAATTAAATATTACAGCATTAACTACTCAAATCTCATAAATTAATGCATAAACAAACAAAATATTATTTGGAAGATAAACGGCCAGAAAATTTCTTACTTATACTAAATGTTACCCTCCAACTAAAATAGGCATGAAAAATTTAGCGACGAGGGTCCATGATGATCAAGCACGGTCTATTTGAGCAATAAATTTGCGATGAGAATAAAAACATTATCTGAGACCCTTGTTTATGTCGATTTAAATCAACTGAGAAAGTTTCCTAGATGTACTTCTTTGCAGAGTATATCATATAGTAAAGGAAACCAGAAAGCATAAGCATGGTTTAAAAAAAACTCAGTTTTCCCTTCGACTATCTACTGGACAAATACAATGCACATTATTTTGAAAGATTGGTATTTAAACTTTGTTCATATACCTAACATAAATACACATACCTGAATGGCCTAGGCATAAGGCAGCCACAATTGTTGGACTTTTCACTCTGCATGACTGTTTAGCTGGAAACTACTCTAAAACTGGTGTCTTTCTAAAATCTTAGTGGATTCTGTGGAATGACAATATTTCTTAAAGCAAAGCTCTTCGTGGGCTACCTTGGTCGAGTGGTACTGGGAGGCAAGAATGCGAATGATAAACTGAATTTTTTTTCTTATTTATTTTTTACTCATTCTGTCAAGGTATTCATGATTGAGGGGAGAGAGGGAGCATATTGGCAATGAAGAATTTAAAATACTATAATAGTCATTAAGAGAAAACTGTATCATTTACTATCAAAACAATTTTCCGATATATTCTGTTTGTTCCTGTGCACATTAATTCTTTAGGAGCATAGGGAGTGCAAACTGTGTATGGTTCTGAAACATATAAAGATCTTTAAAGCAATTTTGGAGTACTTTTTTTGTTTATTACTTTGTATTATTCTTGATTGACATAATTATGTAATGATTTTGAAGTTAATACTTAAAATCTGAAACTACATAAATTACATTACATTTATTAATTCTAGTTTCTATTTATTATGCTGATAATGAAGAGGGACTTTGACTTATCTTATGCTTTACTTTGGCATGCACCTGTTCACCCTCAGAACTGATAGAGCTTTAATTAAAATCCATGCCAAACACAAAGTTGTGGCTTTGACTAAATTTGTGTTTTAATTTGGCATGTATCGCATGTCTCTGGAAACATAGTCACTGTGGTGTTTCTCATTGCAAAAAAGACTAAAAGCATCTTTATATTTTTTAGTTACTCAACGCCATTCAACTACTATGAGTGAGTAACGTAATTTTCTTTCTGAATTATATTTTGACAAGTAGAGTCCCTGCGTCTGACCACTACTTTAAAACCGTCAACAGTACATACAGCTTTCATTGACACTTGCACTACAAAGGCCTATAAACAAATGAAAAGAAAATAGGCACAAGAATCAGTGATGATCTGTTGCATTTCAAAAAACTGCGAGAAAAACAAATTTGAGATTTCTTTCTTAGAATAGACAGGAAATGCTTTTTTCCAGTTTAATTAAATATTACAGCATTAACTACTCAAATCTCATAAATTAATGCATAAACAAACAAAATATTATTTGGAAGATAAACGGCCAGAAAATTTCTTACTTACACTAAATGTTACCCTCCAACTAAAATAGGCATGAAAAATTTAGCGACGAGGGTCCATGATGACCAAGCACGGTCTATTTGAGCAATAAATTTGCGATGAGAATATCTGAGACCCTTGTTTATGTCGATTTAAATCAAATGACAAAGTTTCCTACGTGTACTTCTTTGCAGAGTATATCATATAGTAAAGGAAACCAGAAAGCATAAGCATGGTTTAAAAAAAAAAAACTCAGTTTTCCCTTCGACTATCTACTGGACAAACAAATGCACATTATTTGAAAGATTGGTATTCAAACTTTGTTGATATACCTAACATAAATACACATACCTGAATGGCCCAGGCATAAGACAGCCACAGTTGTTGGACTTTTCACTCAGCATGACCGTTTAGCTGGACACTACTCTAAAACTGGTGTCTTTCTGAAATCTTAGTGGATTCTGTGGAATGACAATATTTCTTACAGCAAAGCTCTTCGTGGGCTACCTTGGTCGAGTGGTACTGGGAGGCAAGAAGGCGAATGATAAACTGAATTTTTTTTCTTATTTATTTATTACTCATTCTGTCAAGGTATTAGTGATTGAGGGGAGAGAGGGAGCATATTGCCAATGAAGAATTTAAAATACTATAATAGTCATTAAGAGAAAACTGTATCATTTATTATCAAAACAATTTTCCGATGTATTCTGTTTGTTCCTGTGCACATTAATTCTTTACGAGCATAGGGAGTGCAAACTGTGTATGGTTCTGAAACATATAAAGATCTTTAAAAAATTTTGGAGTACTTTTTTTTGTTTATTACTTTGTATTATTCTTGATTGACCTAATTATGTAATGATTTTGAAGTTAATACTTAAAATCTGAAACTACATAAATTACATTACATTTATTAATTCTAGTATCTATTTATTATGCTGATAATGAACAGGGACTTTGACTTATCTTATGTTTTACTTTGGCATGTACCTGTTCACCCTCAGAATTGATAGAGCTTTAATTAAAATCCATGCCAAGCACAAAGTTGTGGCTTTGACTAAATTTGTGTTTTAATTTGGCACGTATCTCATCTCTCTGGAAACACAGTGACTGTGGTGTTTTGCATTGCAAAAAAACTAAAAGCATCTTTATATTTTTTAGTTACTCAACACCATTAAACCAGTATGAGTGAGTAACATAATTTTCTTTTTGAAGTTTATTTTGACACGTAGAGCACCTGTGTTTGACCCACCAGACGACTAATATTTTAAAACCATCAGCAATACTCACAGGTTTCATTGACACTTACATTGCAAAGCCATATAAAGGAATGAAAAAAAAATTGCACAAGAATCAGAGACGATCTCTTGCATTTCGAAAAGTTGCGAGAGAAACAAATCTGAGATTATTTCTCTCAATACATTCAAACTGCTTTTTTCCAGTTAATGGCATGATTATAAAAGTGAGATTGGCAACCTACGCAGTGCTTAAGTATTAAAGCAGCAACTATTTAAATTTCCTTAATGAACACATAAACAAAATATTATTTGGAACAAAGATAAACCGGCAGAAAATTTCTTACTTATATTAAACATTTTATTACAATTAAGGTAGGCATGAAAAATTTACCGGCAAGGGTCGATGATGATCAATCAGGGACGATTTGAGCAATAAATTTACAATGATGATAAAAAAAGATCTAAGACCCTTCTTAATGTACAGATTTAAAAGAAATGATAAAGCTTCCTACATGCACTTTATTGCACAGCATATCATATAGTGAAGGAAACCGGAAAGCATAAGCATGGTTTAAAAAAAAAAAACTCAGTTTTCCCTTCGACTATCTACTGGACAAACACAATGCACATTATTTGAAAGATTGCTATTCAAACTTTGTTGATATGCCTAACATTAATAAACATACCTGAATGACCCCGGCATAAGGCAGCCACAATTGTTGGACTTTTCACTCAGCATAACTATTTAGCCGGACACCACTCTAAAACTGGTGTCTTTCTGAAATCTTAGTGGATTCTGTGGAATGACAATATTTCTTACAGCAAAGCTCTTCGTGGGCTACCTTGGTCGAGTGGTACTGGGAGGCAAGAAGGCGAATGATAAACTGAATTTTTTTTCTTATTTATTTATTACTCATTCTGTCAAGGTATTAGTGATTGAGGGGAGAGAGGGAGCATATTCGCAATGAAGAATTTAAAATACTATGATAGTCATTAAGAGAAAACTGTATCATTTACTATCAAAACAATTTTCCGATATATTCTGTTTGTTCCTGTGCACATTAATTCTTTAGGAGCATAGGGAGTGCAAACTGTGTATGGTTCTGAAACATATAAAGATCTTTAAAGCAATTTTGGAGTACTTTTTTTGTTTATTACTTTGTATTATTCTTGATTGACCTAATTATGTAATGATTTTGAAGTTAATACTTAAAATCTGAAACTACATAAATTACATTACATTTATTAATTCTAGTTTCTATTTATTATGCTGATAATGAAGAGGGACTTTGACTTATCTTACGCTTTACTTTGGCATGTACCTGTTCACCCTCAGAATTGATAGAGCTTTAATTAAAATCCATGCCAAGCACAAAGTTGTGGCTTTGACTAAATTTGTGTTTTAATTTGGCATGTATCGCATGTCTCTGGAAACATAGTCACTGTGGTGTTTCTCATTGCAAAAAAGACTAAAAGCATCTTTATATTTTTTAGTTACTCAACGCCATTCAACCACTATGAGTGAGTAACGTAATTTTCTTTCTGAATTATATTTTGACAAGTAGAGTCCCTGCGTCTGACCACTCAGAAGACCACTACTTTAAAACCATCAACAATACATACAGCTTTCATTGACACTTGCATTACAAAGACCTATAAACGAATGAAAAGAAAATAGGCACAAGAATCAGTGATGATCTGTTGCATTTCGAAAAACTGCGAGAAAAACAAATTTGAGATTTCTTTCTTAGAATAGACAGAAAATGCTTTTTTCCAGTTTAATTAAATATTACAGCATTAACTACTCAAATCTCATAAATTAATGCATAAACAAACAAAATATTATTTGGAAGATAAACGGCCAGAAAATTTCTTACTTATACTAAATGTTAACCTCCAACTAAAATAGGCATCAAAAATTTAGCGACGAGGGTCCATGATGATCAAGCACGGTCTATTTGAGCAATAAATTTGCGATGAGAATAAAAACATTATCTGAGACCCTTGTTTATGTCGATTTAAATCAAATGACAAAGTTTCCTACATGTACTTTTTTGCAGAGTATATCATATAGTAAAGGAAACCAGAAAGCATAAGCATGGTTTAAAAAAAAACTCAGTTTTCCCTTCGACTATCTACTGGACAAACACAATGCATATTATTTGAAAGATTGGTATTCAAACTTTGTTGATATACCTAACATAAATACACATACCTGAATGGCCCAGGAATAAGGCAGCCACAATTGTTGGACTTTTCACTCAGCATGACTGTTTAGCTGGACACTACTCTAAAACTGGTGTCTTTCTGAAATCTTAGTGGATTCTGAGGAATGACAATATTTCTTACAGCAAAGCTCTTCGTGGGCTACCTTGGTCGAGTGGTACACTGGGAGGCAAGAAGGCGAATGATAAACTGAATTTTTTTTCTTATTTATTTATTACTCATTCTGTCAAGGTATTAGTGATTGAGGGGAGAGAGGGAGCATAATGGCAATGAAGAATTTAAAATACTATAATAGTCATTAAGAGAAAACTGTATCATTTATTATCAAAACAATTTTCCGATATATTCTGTTTTTTCCTGTGCACATTAATTCTTTAGGAGCATAGGGAGTGCAAACTGTGTATGGTTCTGAAACATATAAAGATCTTTAAAGCAATTTTGGAGTACTTTTTTTTGTTTATTACTTTGTATTATTCTTGATTGACCTAATTATGTAATGATTTTCAAGTTAATACTTAAAATCTGAAACTACATAAACTACATTACATTTATTAATTCTAGTTTCTATTTATTATGCTGATAATGAAGAGGGACTTTGACTTATCTTATGCTTTACTTTGGCATGTACCTGTTCACCCTCAGAATTGATAGAGCTTTAATTAAAATCCATGCCAAGCACAAAGTTGTGGCTTTGACTAAATTGTGTTTTAATTTGGCACGTATCTCATCTCTCTGGAAACATAGTGACTGTGGTGTTTTGCATTGCAAAAAAACTAAAAGCATCTTTATATTTTTTAGTTACTCAACACCATTAAACCAGTATGAGTGAGTAACATAATTTTCTTTTTGAAGTTTATTTTGACACGTAGAGCACCTGTGTTTGACCCACCAGACGACTAATATTTTAAAACCATCAGCAATACTCACAGGTTTCATTGACACTTACATTGCAAAGCCATATAAAGGAATGAAAAAAAAATTGCACAAGAATCAGAGACGATCTCTTGCATTTCGAAAAGTTGCGAGATAAACAAATCTGAGATTATTTCTCTCAATACATTCAAACTGCTTTTTTCCAGTTAATGGCATGATTATAAAAGTGAGATTGGCAACCTACGCACTGCTTAAGTATTAAAGCAGCAACTATTTAAATTTCCTAAATGAACACATAAACAAAATATTATTTGGAACAAAGATAAACCGGCAAAAAATTTCTTACTTATATTAAACATTTTATTACAATTAAAGTAGGCATGAAAAATTTACCGGTAAGGGTCGATGATGATCAATCAGGGACGATTTGAGCAATAAATTTACAATGATGATAAAAAAAAGATCTAAGACCCTTCTTAATGTACAGATTTAAATGAAATGATAAAGCTTCCTACATGCACTTTATTGCACAGCATATCATATAGTGAAGGAAACCGGAAAGCATAAGCATGGTTTAAACAAAAAACTCAGTTTTCCCTTCGACTATCTACTGGACAAACACAATGCACATTATTTGAAAGATTGCTATTCAAACTTTGTTGATATGCCCAACATTAATAAACATACCTGAATGACCCCGGCATAAGGCAGCCACAATGGTTGGACTTTTCACTCAGCATAACTGTTTAGCCGGACACCACTCTAAAACTTGTGTCTTTCTGAAATCTTAGTGGATTCTGTGGAATGACAATATTTCTTACAGCAAAGCTCTTCGTGGGCTACCTTGGTCGAGTGGTACTGGGAGGCAAGAAGGCGAATGATAAACTGAATGTTTTTTCTTATTTATTTATTACTCATTCTGTCAAGGTATTAGTGATTGAGGGGAGAGAGGGAGCATATTCGCAATGAAGAATTTAAAATACTATGATAGTCATTAAGAGAAAACTGTATCATTTATTATCAAAACAATTTTCGATATATTCTGTTTGTTCCTGTGCACATTAATTCTTTAGGAGCATAGGGGGTGCAAACTGTGTATGGTTCTGAAACATATAAAGATCTTTAAAGCAATTTTGGAGTACTTTTTTTGTTTATTACTTTGTATTATTCTTGATTGACCTAATTATGTAATGATTTTGAAGTTAATACTTAAAATCTGAAACTACATAAATTACATTACATTTATTAATTCTAGTTTCTATTTATTATGCTGATAATGAAGAGGGACTTTGACTTATCTTACGCTTTACTTTGGCATGTACCTGTTCACCCTCAGAATTGATAGAGCTTTAATTAAAATCAGGGTTGCCACTCAAACAGGAGAATAAAATTCCCTGACTTTTCCAGGTTTTCCAGGTGTGTTTCAAGAAAATTCCAGTCTACCCGCGTAATGTACATTGGCTGTGCTAAGAGGTAAATTAATTATGGTATTACTTGTATAGTGTAGCAAATTCACTTAATTATTCAATAAATCCCAGAGGACATTTATTCTTAATTATTCTTGGTATACTTTGTTTGATAATTTTGTTTACTTTTCCACTTAAGAAACTTAATAAAATTTAAGATATATACATTGGATAACAAATGTATGTTTTATTTAATTATTACTCATGATCATCACCAGTTCAACATGAGGCTAATCCGGTCCTTATAAATCACAACGCAATGCTAAATAGTTAGGTTAGATTTTAGGTAAATTTAAAAGGCACTTTAACACTTGAAAACACAAATATAATTATAATAGTAGTTGTTTTCTTCACTGAAGATTGAGATTAGAATCTTCCCAATCTGGAATAAAATAAGGCTTTTTTTTTTTTTTTTTTTGCAGACATTCTGCAGCTAAACGAAAGAAAGAAATCTATTTTAATAAATTGAGGTATTTTATATTTATTTCGCAGCATACGTAAGGAAAAAAATATGTGCATTAAATTTCGTGATTGTATGTCATCATACTGCTAGAATTAATTTCAGGATTATGCCAGAGAAAATTTCCTGAAATTTGAAAATATTATTTACTAATAATAAATAAATTTAGAGGGAAGAAGCAACATTAAATTATACGAATAACATAAAAATAAAGCTAATTACTTAAAATTGAATTAGAATAATCAACGATATTTTAGCGAATATAGTTAGTTATATTACATGGTTAGCCTAGATGACTGATTACTATTTTTTTATTTTACTGCAAAATGGCAAGGTATTTATTTAAAAAAAAAGGTTTAAAAATATTTTGCGGTAAAATTCTAGTATACGGTAAGGTTTTGGCACGATTTTGAAAATTGTCGCCAAGACCAAAATGACCCGTTTACTGCGCATCATCGTGTCACCAAATCCCATTGTACCATACATGGAGATTATTCTAACCAAAGAACGTCTACGTAAAGAAGAAAAGGTTCCATACAAGTAAAATGCTATTACGCCGCTAGATTGCGGAGGGAAAATTTGCCAAGGAATTTGGCAACGGAACCTGGCGGCCAGAATTTCCTTCTCCGCGATGTGTACCGAAATTGAGAAACACGGTTTAAGAAGAAACGTTCTTTGACAAAAAGAAAGCTACGAAAATCAGTTTTTAAATTATTGCGAAAAATCCAAGAAGAAACGTTCCTGTGCATCACGTTATTTTCATTTTTGCGATAAATGCTTATCGATGTGGTGTTCACGTCGCTCGCGGTTTGAAACAAAAGCATCTCGACGTGCGTGGCACGTCTTTTTAGCGCAAGTGGTTGAAGAAATTTTAAACGATATTTATTTTATGAACTCTTGATAACCTGACCTTCGAACTTCGACACCGGTTTCGAGCTTTGGCGACAGATATATCACCGCATGCACAGCTATTTCCCTCTATGATGGAACGGAGCCACGTAAGTTGCAGAGAGGTTTTCCTTCTTTACAATACATATTCTTTGATTCAAACGTCCATGGTACCGTATACTAGGATTAAACCCATTTTGTTTTATACGAGAACAGGTACTTTCTTTAGTTCATCCACTGCACATGCGATTCTCGAGAATACTGGAAACCAAAAGCTGCGGGAAACTTGCTTTGCCTTTCTAAAAGACAATCAAATTGGAGCTGCGAAAATTGGCTCTATGCCAGCTGCCCGAATGACACTCACGTGATACACAATTCGCCAAAGAAGTTACCTCTTCCGACGTCGGCGCAAAAATCGCTTTTTTTGGCGGGATCGTTGTATGAACTTCCCTGACTTTTCCAGATTTTGACAAAAATACTTAAATTCCCTGACTTTTACCTGAAGTTTTTGGTCAATTTTCGAATTCCCTGACTTTTCCCGGTTCTCCCGGTTTTCCAGATAGCGTGGCAACCCTGTAAAATCCATGCCAAGCACAAAGTTGTGGCTTTGACTAAATTTGTGTTTTAATTTGGCATGTATCGCATGTCTCTGGAAACATAGTCACTGTGGTGTTTCTCATTGCAAAAAAGACTAAAAGCATCTTTATATTTTTTAGTTACTCAACACCATTCAACCACTATGAGTGAGTAACGTAATTTTCTTTCTGAATTATATTTTGACAAATAGAGTCCCTGCGTCTGACCACTACTTTAAAACCATCAACAATACATACAGCTTTCACTGACACTTGCACTACAAAGACCTATAAACGAATGAAAAGAAAATAGGCACAAGAATCAGTGATGATCTGTTGCATTTCGAAAAACTGCGAGAAAAACAAATATGAGATTTCTTTCTTAGAATAGACAGGAAATGCTTTTTTCCAGTTTAATTAAATATTACAGCATTAACTACTCAAATCTCATAAATTAATGCATAAACAAACAAAATATTATTTGGAAGATAAACGGCCAGAAAATTTCTTACTTATACTAAATGTTACCCTCCAACTAAAATAGGCATGAAAAATTTAGCCACGAGGGTCCATGATGATCAAGCACGGTTTATTTGAGCAATAAATTTGCGATGAGAATAAAAACATTATCTGAGACCCTTGTTTATGTCGATTTAAATCAAATGACAAAGTTTCCTAGATGTACTTCTTTGCAGAGTATATCATATAGTAAAGGAAACCAGAAAGCATAAGCATGGTTTAAAAAAAACTCAGTTTTCCCTTCGACTATCTACTGGACAAATACAATGCACATTATTTTGAAAGATTGGTATTTAAACTTTGTTCATATACCTAACATAAATACACATACCTGAATGGCCTAGGCATAAGGCAGCCACAATTGTTGGACTTTTCACTCAGCATGACTGTTTAGCTGGAAACTACTCTAAAACTGGTGTCTTTCTAAAATCTTAGTGGATTCTGTGGAATGACAATATTTCTTAAAGCAAAGCTCTTCATGGGCTACCTTGGTCGAGTGGTACTGGGAGGCAAGAATGCGAATGATAAACTGAATTTTTTTTCTTATTTATTTATTACTCATTCTGTCAAGGTATTCGTGATTGAGGGGAGAGAGGGAGCATATTGGCAATGAAGAATTTAAAATACTATAATAGTCATTAAGAGAAAACTGTATCATTTATTATCAAAACAATTTTCCGATATATTCTGTTTGTTCCTGTGCACATTAATTCTTCAGGTGCATAGGGAGTGCAAACTGTGTATGGTTCTGAAACATATAAAGATCTTGAAAGCAATTTGAGTACTTTTTTTGTTTATTACTTTGTATTATTCTTGATTGACCTAATTATGTAATGATTTTGAAGTTAATACTTAAAATCTGAAACTACATAAATTACATTACATTTATTAATTCTAGTTTCTATTTATTATGCTGATAATGAAGAGGGACTTTGACTTATCTTACGCTTTACTTTGGCATGTACCTGTTCACCCTCAGAATTGATAGAGCTTTAATTAAAATCCATGCCAAGCACAAAGTTGTGGCTTTGACTAAATTTGTGTTTTAATTTGGCATGTATCGCATGTCTCTGGAAACATAGTCACTGTGGTGTTTCTCATTGCAAAAAAGACAAAAAGCATCTTTATATTTTTTAGTTACTCAACGCCATTCAACTACTATGAGTGAGTAACGTAATTTTGTTTCTGAATTATATTTTGACAAGTAGAGTCCCTGCGTCTGACCACTACTTTAAAACCATCAACAATACATACAGCTTTCATTGACACTTGCACTACAAAGACCTATAAACGAATGAAAAGAAAATAGGCACAAGAATCAGTGATGATCTGTTGCATTTCGAAAAACTGCGAGAAAAACAAATTTGAGATTTCTTTCTTAGAATAGACAGGAAATGCTTTTTTCCAGTTTAATTAAATATTACAGCATTAACTACTCAAATCTCATAAATTAATGCATAAACAAACAAAATATTATTTGGAAGATAAACGGCCAGAAAATTTCTTACTTATACTAAATGTTACCCTCCAACTAAAATAGGCATGAAAAATTTAGCGACGAGGGTCCATGATGATCAAGCACGGTCTATTTGAGCAATAAATTTGCGATGAGAATAAAAACATTATCTGAGACCCTTGTTTATGTCGATTTAAATCAAATGACAAAGTTTCCTAGATGTACTTCTTTGCAGAGTATATCATATAGTAAAGGAAACCAGAAAGCATAAGCATGGTTTAAAAAAAACTCAGTTTTCCCTTCGACTATCTACTGGACAAATACAATGCACATTATTTTGAAAGATTGGTATTCAAACTTTGTTCATATACTTAACATAAATACACATACCTGAATGGCCTAGGCATAAGGCAGCCACAATTGTTGGACTTTTCACTCAGCATGATTGTTTAGCTGGAAACTACTCTAAAACTGGTGTCTTTCTAAAATCTTAGTGGATTCTGTGGAATGACAATATTTCTTACAGCAAAGCTCTTCGTGGGCTACCTTGGTCGAGTGGTACTGGGAGGCAAGAATGCGAATGATAAACTGAATTTTTTTTCTTATTTATTTATTACTCATTCTGTCAAGGTATTCGTGATTGAGGGGAGAGAGGGAGCATATTGGCAATGAAGAATTTAAAATACTATAATAGTCATTAAGAGAAAACTGTATCATTTATTATCAAAACAATTTTCCGATATATTCTGTTTGTTCCTGTGCACATTAATTCTTTACGAGCATAGGGAGTGCAAACTGTGTATGGTTCTGAAACATATAAAGATCTTTAAAGCAATTTTGGAGTACTTTTTTTGTTTATTACTTTGTATTATTCTTGATTGACCTAATTATGTAATGATTTTGAAGTTAATACTTAAAATCTGAAACTACATAAATTACATTACATTTATTAATTCTAGTTTCTATTTATTATGCTGATAATGAAGAGGGACTTTGACTTATCTTATGCTTTACTTTGGCATGTACCTGTTCACCCTCAGAATTGATAGAGCTTTAATTAAAATCCATGCCAAGCACAAAGTTGTGGCTTTGACTAAATTTGTGTTTTAATTTGGCACGTATCTCATCTCTCTGGAAACACAGTGACTGTGGTGTTTTGCATTGCAAAAAAACTAAAAGCATCTTTATATTTTTTAGTTACTCAACACCATTAAACCAGTATGAGTGAGTAACATAATTTTCTTTTTGAAGTTTATTTTGACACGTAGAGCACCTGTGTTTGACCCACCAGACGACTAATATTTTAAAACCATCAGCAATACTCACAGGTTTCATTGACACTTACACTGCAAAGCCATATAAAGGAATGAAAAAAAAATTGCACAAGAATCAGAGACGATCTCTTGCATTTCGAAAAGTTGCGAGAGAAACAAATCTGAGATTATTTCTCTCAATACATTCAAACTGCTTTTTTCCAGTTAATGGCATGAATATAAAAGTGAGATTGGCAACCTACGCACTGCTTAAGTATTAAAGCAGCAACTATTTAAATTTCCTAAATGAACACATAAACAAAATATTATTTGGAACAAAGATAAACCGGCAGAAAATTTCTTACTTATATTAAACATTTTATTACAATTAAGGTAGGCATGAAAAATTTACCGGCAAGGGTCGATGATGATCAATGAGGGATGATTTAAGCAATAAATTTACAATGATGATAAAAAAAGATCTAAGACCCTTCTTAATCTACAGATTTAAAAGAAATGATAAAGCTTCCTACATGCACTTTATTGCACAGCATATCATATAGTGAAGGAAACCGGAAAGCATAAGCATGGTTTAAAAAAAAAAAAACTTAGTTTTCCCTTCGACTATCTACTGGACAAACACAATGCACATTATTTGAAAGATTGCTATTCAAACTTTGTTGATATGCCTAACATTAATAAACATACCTGAATGACCCCGGCATAAGGCAGCCACAATGGTTGGACTTTTCACTCAGCATAACTGTTTAGCCGGACACCACTCTAAAACTGGTGTCTTTCTGAAATCTTAGTGGATTCTGTGGAATGACAATATTTCTTACAGCAAAGCTCTTCGTGGGCTACCTTGGTCGAGTGGTACTGGGAGGCAAGAAGGCAAATGATAAACTGAATTTTTTTTTCTTATTTATTTATTACTCATTCTGTCAAGGTATTAGTGATTGAGGGGAGAGAGGGAGCATATTCACAATGAAGAATTTAAAATACTATGATAGTCATTAAGAGAAAACTGTATCATTTATTATCAAAACAATTTTCCGATATATTCTGTTTGTTCCAGTGCACATTAATTCTTTAGGAGCATAGGGAGTGCAAACTGTGTATGGTTCTGAAACATATAAAGATCTTTAAAGCAATTTTGGAGTAATTTTTTTGTTTATTACTTTGTATTATTCTTGATTGACCTAATTATGTAATGATTTTGAAGTTAATACTTAAAATCTGAAACTACATAAATTACATTACATTTATTAATTCTAGTTTCTATTTATTATGCTGATAATGAAGAGGGACTTTGACTTATCTTATGCTTTACTTTGGCATATACCTGTTCACACTCAGAATTGATAGAGCTTTAATTAAAATCCATGCCAAGCACAAAGTTGTGGCTTTGACTAAATTTGTGTTTTAATTTGGCACGTATCTCATCTCTCTGGAAACGCAGTGACTGTGGTGTTTTGCATTGCAAAAAAACTAAAAGCATCTTTATATTTTTTAGTTACTCAACACCATTAAACCAGTATGAGTGAGTAACATAATTTTCTTTTTGAAGTTTATTTTGACACGTAGAGCACCTGTGTTTGACCCACCAGACGACTAATATTTTAAAACCATCAGCAATACTCACAGGTTTCATTGACACTTACATTGCAAAGCCATATAAAGGAATGAAAAAAAAATTGCACAAGAATCAGAGACGATCTCTTGCATTTCGAAAAGTTGCGAGAGAAACAAATCTGAGATTATTTCTCTCAATACATTCAAACTGCTTTTTTCCAGTTAATGGCATGATTATAAAAGTGAGATTGGCAACCTACGCACTGCTTAAGTATTAAAGCAGCAACTACTTAAATTTCCTTAATGAACACATAAACAAAATATTATTTGGAACAAAGATAAACCGGCAGAAAATTTCTTACTTATATTAAACATTTTATTACAATTAAGGTAGGCATGAAAAATTTACCGGCAAGGGTCGATGATGATCAATCAGGGACGATTTGAGCAATAAATTTACAATGATGATAAAAAAAGATCTAAGACCCTTCTTAATGTACAGATTTAAAAGAAATGATAAAGCTTCCTACATGCACTTTATTGCACAGCATATCATATAGTGAAGGAATCCGGAAAGCATAAGCATGGTTTAAAAAAAAAAAACTCAGTTTTCCCTTCGACTATCTACTGGACAAACACAATGCACATTATTTGAAAGATTGCTATTCAAACTTTGTTGATATGCCTAACATTAATAAACATACCAGAATGACCCCGGCATAAGGCAGCCACAATTGTTGGACTTTTCACTCAGCATAACTATTTAGCCGGACACCACTCTAAAACTGGTGTCTTTCTGAAATCTTAGTGGATTCTGTGGAATGACAATATTTCTTACAGCAAAGCTCTTCGTGGGCTACCTTGGTCGAGTGGTACTGGGAGGCAAGAAGGCGAATGATAAACTGAATTTTTTTTCTTATTTATTTATTACTCATTCTGTCAAGGTATTAGTGATTGAGGGGAGAGAGGGAGCATATTCGCAATGAAGAATTTAAAATACTATGATAGTCATTAAGAGAAAACTGTATCATTTACTATCAAAACAATTTTCCGATATATTCTGTTTGTTCCTGTGCACATTAATTCTTTAGGAGCATAGGGAGTGCAAACTGTGTATGGTTCTGAAACATATAAAGATCTTTAAAGCAATTTTGGAGTACTTTTTTTGTTTATTACTTTGTATTATTCTTGATTGACCTAATTATGTAATGATTTTGAAGTTAATACTTAAAATCTGAAACTACATAAATTACATTACATTTATTAATTCTAGTTTCTATTTATTATGCTGATAATGAAGAGGGACTTTGACTTATCTTACGCTTTACTTTGGCATGTACCTGTTCACCCTCAGAATTGATAGAGCTTTAATTAAAATCCATGCCAAGCACAAAGTTGTGGCTTTGACTAAATTTGTGTTTTAATTTGGCATGTATCGCATGTCTCTGGAAACATAGTCACTGTGGTGTTTCTCATTGCAAAAAAGACTAAAAGCATCTTTATATTTTTTAGTTACTCAACGCCATTCAACCACTATGAGTGAGTAACGTAATTTTCTTTCTGAATTATATTTTGACAAGTAGAGTCCCTGCGTCTGACCACTCAGAAGACCACTACTTTAAAACCATCAACAATACATACAGCTTTCATTGACACTTGCATTACAAAGACCTATAAACGAATGAAAAGAAAATAGGCACAAGAATCAGTGATGATCTGTTGCATTTCGAAAAACTGCGAGAAAAACAAATTTGAGATTTCTTTCTTAGAATAGACAGAAAATGCTTTTTTCCAGTTTAATTAAATATTACAGCATTAACTACTCAAATCTCATAAATTAATGCATAAACAAACAAAATATTATTTGGAAGATAAACGGCCAGAAAATTTCTTACTTGTACTAAATGTTAACCTCCAACTAAAATAGGCATCAAAAATTTAGCGACGAGGGTCCATGATGATCAAGCACGGTCTATTTGAGCAATAAATTTGCGATGAGAATAAAAACATTATCTGAGACCCTTGTTTATGTCGATTTAAATCAAATGACAAAGTTTCCTACATGTACTTTTTTGCAGAGTATATCATATAGTAAAGGAAACCAGAAAGCATAAGCATGGTTTAAAAAAAAACTCAGTTTTCCCTTCGACTATCTACTGGACAAACACAATGCATATTATTTGAAAGATTGGTATTCAAACTTTGTTGATATACCTAACATAAATACACATACCTGAATGGCCCAGGAATAAGGCAGCCACAATTGTTGGACTTTTCACTCAGCATGACTGTTTAGCTGGACACTACTCTAAAACTGGTGTCTTTCTGAAATCTTAGTGGATTCTGAGGAATGACAATATTTCTTACAGCAAAGCTCTTCGTGGGCTACCTTGGTCGAGTGGTACACTGGGAGGCAAGAAGGCGAATGATAAACTGAATTTTTTTTCTTATTTATTTATTACTCATTCTGTCAAGGTATTAGTGATTGAGGGGAGAGAGGGAGCATAATGGCAATGAAGAATTTAAAATACTATAATAGTCATTAAGAGAAAACTGTATCATTTATTATCAAAACAATTTTCCGATATATTCTGTTTTTTCCTGTGCACATTAATTCTTTAGGAGCATAGGGAGTGCAAACTGTGTATGGTTCTGAAACATATAAAGATCTTTAAAGCAATTTTGGAGTACTTTTTTTGTTTATTACTTTGTATTATTCTTGATTGACCTAATTATGTAATGATTTTCAAGTTAATACTTAAAATCTGAAACTACATAAACTACATTACATTTATTAATTCTAGTTTCTATTTATTATGCTGATAATGAAGAGGGACTTTGACTTATCTTATGCTTTACTTTGGCATGTACCTGTTCACCCTCAGAATTGATAGAGCTTTAATTAAAATCCATGCCAAGCACAAAGTTGTGGCTTTGACTAAATTTGTGTTTTAATTTGGCACGTATCTCATCTCTCTGGAAACATAGTGACTGTGGTGTTTTGCATTGCAAAAAAACTAAAAGCATCTTTATATTTTTTAGTTACTCAACACCATTAAACCAGTATGAGTGAGTAACATAATTTTCTTTTTGAAGTTTATTTTGACACGTAGAGCACCTGTGTTTGACCCACCAGACGACTAATATTTTAAAACCATCAGCAATACTCACAGGTTTCATTGACACTTACATTGCAAAGCCATACAAAGGAATGAAAAAAAAATTGCACAAGAATCAGAGACGATCTCTTGCATTTCGAAAAGTTGCGAGATAAACAAATCTGAGATTATTTCTCTCAATACATTCAAACTGCTTTTTTCCAGTTAATGGCATGATTATAAAAGTGAGATTGGCAACCTACGCACTGCTTAAGTATTAAAGAAGCAACTATTTAAATTTCCTAAATGAACACATAAACAAAATATTATTTGGAACAAAGATAAACCGGCAAAAAATTTCTTACTTATACTAAATGTTACCCTCCAACTAAAATAGGCATGAAAAATTTAGCGACGAGGGTCCATGATGATCAAGCACGGTCTATTTGAGCAATAAATTTGCGATGAGAATAAAAACATTATCTGAGACCCTTGTTTATGTCGATTTAAATCAAATGACAAAGTTTCCTACATGTACTTCTTTGCAGAGTATATCATATAGTAAAGGAAACCAGAAAGCATAAGCATGCTTTAAAAAAAAAACTCAGTTTTCCCTTCGACTATCTACTGGACAAACACAATGCACATTATTTGAAAGATTGGTATTCAAACTTTGTTGATATACCTAACATAAATACACATACCTGAATGGCCCAGGCATAAGGCAGCCACAATTGTTGGACTTTTCACTCAGCATGACTGTTTAGCTGGACACTACTCTAAAACTGGTGTCTTTCTGAAATCTTAGTGGATTCTGTGGAATGACAATATTTCTTACAGCAAAGCTCTTCGTGGGCTACCTTGGTCGAGTGGTACTGGGAGGCAAGAAGGCGAATGATAAACTGAATTTTTTTTCTTATTTATTTATTACTCATTCTGTCAAGGTATTAGTGATTGAGGGGAGAGAGGGAGCATATTCGCAATGAAGAATTTAAAATACTATAATAGTCATTAAGAGAAAACTGTATCATTTACTATCAAAACAATTTTCCGATATATTCTGTTTGTTCCTGTGCACATTAATTCTTTAGGAGCATAGGGAGTGCAAACTGTGTATGGTTCTGAAACATATAAAGATCTTTAAAGCAATTTTGGAGTACTTTTTTTGTTTATAACTTTGTATTATTCTTGATTGACCTAATTATGTAATGATTTTGAAGTTAATACTTAAAATCTGAAACTACATAAATTACATTACATTTATTAATTCTAGTTTCTATTTAATATGCTGATAATGAAGAGGGACTTTGACTTATCTTACGCTTTACTTTGGCATGTACCTGTTCACCCTCAGAATTGATAGAGCTTTAATTAAAGTCCATGCCAAGCACAAAGTTGTGGCTTTGACTAAATTTGTGTTTTAATTTGGCATGTATCGCATGTCTCTGGAAACATAGTCACTGTGGTGTTTCTCATTGCAAAAAAGACTAAAAGCATCTTTATATCCCTGCGTCTGACCACTACTTTAAAACCATCAACAATACATACAGCTTTCATTGACACTTGCATTACAAAGACCTATAAACGAATGAAAAGAAAATAGGCACAAGAATCAGTGATGATCTGTTGCATTTCGAAAAACTGCGAGAAAAACAAATTTGAGATTTCTTTCTTAGAATAGACAGGAAATGCTTTTTTCCAGTTTAATTAAATATTACAGCATTAACTACTCAAATCTCATAAATTAATGCATAAACAAACAAAATATTTTTTGGAAGATAAACGGCCAGAAAATTTCTTACTTATACTAAATGTTACCCTCCAACTAAAATAGGCATGAAAAATTTAGCGACGAGGGTCCATGATGATCAAGCACGCTCTATTTGAGCAATAAATTTGCGATGAGAATAAAAACATTATCTGAGACCCTTGTTTATGTCGATTTAAATCAAATGACAAAGTTTCCTACATGTACTTCTTTGCAGAGTATATCATATAGTAAAGGAAACCAGAAAGCATAAGCATGCTTTAAAAAAAAACTCAGTTTTCCCTTCGACTATCTACTGGACAAACACAATGCACATTATTTGAAAGATTGCTATTCAAACTTTGTTGATATGCCTAACATTAATAAACATACCTGAATGACCCCGGCATAAGGCAGCCACAATTGTTGGACTTTTCACTCAGCATAACTGTTTAGCCGGACACCACTCTAAAACTGCTGTCTTTCTGAAATCTTAGTGGATTCTGTGGAATGACAATATTTCTTACAGCAAAGCTCTTCGTGGGCTACCTTGGTGGAGTGGTACTGGGAGGCAAGAAGGCGAATGATAAACTGAATTTTTTTTCTTATTTATTTATTACTCATTCTCTCAAGGTATTAGTGATTGAGGGGAGAGAGGGAGCATATTCGCAATGAAGAATTTAAAATACTATAATAGTCATTAAGAGAAAACTGTATCATTTACTACCAAAACAATTTTCCGATATATTCTGTTTGTTCCTGTGCACATTAATTCTTTAGGAGCATAGGGAGTGCAAACTGTGTATGGTTCTGAAACATATAAAGATGTTTAAAGCAATTTTGGAGTACTTTTTTTGTTTATTACTTTGTATTATTCTTGATTGACCTAATTATGTAATGATTTTGAAGTTAATACTTAAAATCTGAAACTACATAAATTACATTACATTTATTAATTCTAGTTTCTATTTATTATGCTGATAATGAAGAGGGACTTTGACTTATCTTACGCTTTACTTTGGCATGTACCTGTTCACCCTCAGAATTGATAGAGCTTTAATTAAAATCCATGCCAAGCACAAAGTTGTGGCATTGACTAAATTTGTGTTTTAATTTGGCATGTATCGCATGTCTCTGGAAACATAGTCACTGTGGTGTTTCTCATTGCAAAAAAGACTAAAAGCATCTTTATATTTTTTAGTTACTCAACGCCATTCAACCACTATGAGTGAGTAACGTAATTTTCTTTCTGAATTATATTTTGACAAGTAGAGTCCCTGCGTCTGACCACTCAGAAGACCACTACTTTAAAACCATCAACAATACATACAGCTTTCATTGACACTTGCATTACAAAGACCTATAAACGAATGAAAAGAAAATAGGCACAAGAATCAGTGATGATCTGTTGCATTTCGAAAAACTGCGAGAAAAAAAAATTTGAGATTTCTTTCTTAGAATAGACAGAAAATGCTTTTTTCCAGTTTAATTAAATATTACAGCATTAACTACTCAAATCTCATAAATTAATGCATAAACAAACAAAATATTATTTGGAAGATAAACGGCCAGAAAATTTCTTACTTATACTAAATGTTAACCTCCAACTAAAATAGGCATGAAAAATTTAGCGACGAGGGTCCATGATGATCAAGCACGGTCTATTTGAGCAATAAATTTGCGATGAGAATAAAAACATTATCTGAGACCCTTGTTTATGTCGATTTAAATCAAATGACAAAGTTTCCTACATGTACTTCTTTGCAGAGTATATCATATAGTAAAGGAAACCAGAAAGCATAAGCATGGTTTAAAAAAAAACTCAGTTTTCCCTTCGACTATCTACTGGACAAACACAATGCATATTATTTGAAAGATTGGTATTCAAACTTTGTTGATATACCTAACATAAATACACATACCTGAATGGCCCAGGAATAAGGCAGCCACAATTGTTGGACTTTTCACTCAGCATGACTGTTTAGCTGGACACTACTCTAAAACTGGTGTCTTTCTGAAATCTTAGTGGATTCTGAGGAATGACAATATTTCTTACAGCAAAGCTCTTCGTGGGCTACCTTGGTCGAGTGGTACACTGGGAGGCAAGAAGGCGAATGATAAACTGAATTTTTTTCTTATTTATTTATTACTCATTCTGTCAAGGTATTAGTGATTGAGGGGAGAGAGGGAGCATAATGGCAATGAAGAATTTAAAATACTATAATAGTCATTAAGAGAAAACTGTATCATTTATTATCAAAACAATTTTCCGATATATTCTGTTTTTTCCTGTGCACATTAATTCTTTAGGAGCATAGGGAGTGCAAACTGTGTATGGTTCTGAAACATATAAAGATCTTTAAAGCAATTTTGGAGTACTTTTTTTGTTTATTACTTTGTATTATTCTTGATTGACCTAATTATGTAATGATTTTCAAGTTAATACTTAAAATCTGAAACTACATAAACTACATTACATTTATTAATTCTAGTTTCTATTTATTATGCTGATAATGAAGAGGGACTTTGACTTATCTTATGCTTTACTTTGGCATGTACCTGTTCACCCTCAGAATTGATAGAGCTTTAATTAAAATCCATGCCAAGCACAAAGTTGTGGCTTTGACTAAATTTGTGTTTTAATTTGGCACGTATCTCATCTCTCTGGAAACATAGTGACTGCGGTGTTTTGCATTGCAAAAAAACTAAAAGCATCTTTATATTTTTTATTTACTCAACACCATTAAAGCAGTATGAGTGAGTAACATAATTTTCTTTTTGAAGTTTATTTTGACACGTAGAGCACCTGTGTCTGACCCACCAGACGACTAATATTTTAAAACCATCAGCAATACTCACAGGTTTCATTGACACTTACATTGCAAAGCCATATAACGGAATGAAAAAAATAATTGCACAAGAATCAGAGACGATCTCTTGCATTTCGAAAAGTTGCGAGATAAACAAATCTGAGATTATTTCTCTCAATACATTCAAACTGCTTTTTTCCAGTTAATGGCATGATTATAAAAGTGAGATTGGCAACCTACGCACTGCTTAAGTATTAAAGCAGCAACTATTTAAATTTCCTAAATGAACACATAAACAAAATATTATTTGGAACAAAGATAAACCGGCAAAAAATTTCTTACTTATATTAAACATTTTATTACAATTAAAGTAGGCATGAAAAATTTACCGGTAAGGGTCGATGATGATCAATCAGGGATGATTTGAGCAATAAATTTACAATGATGATAAAAAAAAGATCTAAGACCCTTCTTAATGTACAGATTTAAATGAAATGATAAAGCTTCCTACATGCACTTTATTGCACAGCATATCATATAGTGAAGGAAACCGGAAAGCATAAGCATGGTTTAAACAAAAAACTCAGTTTTCCCTTCGACTATCTACTGGACAAACACAATGCACATTATTTGAAAGATTGCTATTCAAACTTTGTTGATATGCCCAACATTAATAAACATACCTGAATGACCCCGGCATAAGGCAGCCACAATGGTTGGACTTTTCACTCAGCATAACTGTTTAGCCGGACACCACTCTAAAACTTGTGTCTTTCTGAAATCTTAGTGGATTCTGTGGAATGACAATATTTCTTACAGCAAAGCTCTTCGTGGGCTACCTTGGTCGAGTGGTACTGGGAGGCAAGAAGGCGAATGATAAACTGAATGTTTTTTCTTATTTATTTATTACTCATTCTGTCAAGGTATTAGTGATTGAGGGAAGAGAGGGAGCATATTCGCAATGAAGAATTTAAAATACTATGATAGTCATTAAGAGAAAACTGTATCATTTATTATCAAAACAATTTTCGATATATTCTGTTTGTTCCTGTGCACATTAATTCTTTAGGAGCATAGGGGGTGCAAACTGTGTATGGTTCTGAAACATATAAAGATCTTTAAAGCAATTTTGGAGTACTTTTTTTGTTTATTACTTTGTATTATTCTTGATTGACCTAATTATGTAATGATTTTGAAGTTAATACTTAAAATCTGAAACTACATAAATTACATTACATTTATTAATTCTAGTTTCTATTTATTATGCTGATAATGAAGAGGGACTTTGACTTATCTTACGCTTTACTTTGGCATGTACCTGTTCACCCTCAGAATTGATAGAGCTTTAATTAAAGTCCATGCCAAGCACAAAGTTGTGGCTTTGACTAAATTTGTGTTTTAATTTGGCATGTATCGCATGTCTCTGGAAACATAGCCACTGTGGTGTTTCTCGTTGCAAAAAAGACTAAAAGCATCTTTATATCCCTGCGTCTGACCACTACTTTAAAACCATCAACAATACATACAGCTTTCATTGACACTTGCATTACAAAGACCTATAAACGAATGAAAAGAAAATAGGCACAAGAATCAGTGATGATCTGTTGCATTTCGAAAAACTGCGAGAAAAACAAATTTGAGATTTCTTTCTTAGAATAGACAGAAAATGCTTTTTTCCAGTTTAATTAAATATTACAGCATTAACTACTCAAATCTCATAAATTAATGCATAAACAAACAAAATATTATTTGGAAGATAAACGGCCAGAAAATTTCTTACTTATACTAAATGTTAACCTCCAACTAAAATAGGCATGAAAAATTTAGCGACGAGGGTCCATGATGATCAAGCACGGTCTATTTGAGCAATAAATTTGCGATGAGAATAAAAACATTATCTGAGACCCTTGTTTATGTCGATTTAAATCAAATGACAAAGTTTCCTACATGTACTTCTTTGCAGAGTATATCATATAGTAAAGGAAACCAGAAAGCATAAGCATGGTTTAAAAAAAAACTCAGTTTTCCCTTCGACTATCTACTGGACAAACACAATGCATATTATTTGAAAGATTGGTATTCAAACTTTGTTGATATACCTAACATAAATACACATACCTGAATGGCCCAGGAATAAGGCAGCCACAATTGTTGGACTTTTCACTCAGCATGACTGTTTAGCTGGACACTACTCTAAAACTGGTGTCTTTCTGAAATCTTAGTGGATTCTGAGGAATGACAATATTTCTTACAGCAAAGCTCTTCGTGGGCTACCTTGGTCGAGTGGTACACTGGGAGGCAAGAAGGCGAATGATAAACTGAATTTTTTTTCTTATTTATTTATTACTCATTCTGTCAAGGTATTAGTGATTGAGGGGAGAGAGGGAGCATAATGGCAATGAAGAATTTAAAATACTATAATAGTCATTAAGAGAAAACTGTATCATTTATTATCAAAACAATTTTCCGATATATTCTGTTTTTTCCTGTGCACATTAATTCTTTAGGAGCATAGGGAGTGCAAACTGTGTATGGTTCTGAAACATATAAAGATCTTTAAAGCAATTTTGGAGTACTTTTTTTGTTTATTACTTTGTATTATTCTTGATTGACCTAATTATGTAATGATTTTCAAGTTAATACTTAAAATCTGAAACTACATAAACTACATTACATTTATTAATTCTAGTTTCTATTTATTATGCTGATAATGAAGAGGGACTTTGACTTATCTTATGCTTTACTTTGGCATGTACCTGTTCACCCTCAGAATTGATAGAGCTTTAATTAAAATCCATGCCAAGCACAAAGTTGTGGCTTTGACTAAATTTGTGTTTTAATTTGGCACGTATCTCATCTCTCTGGAAACATAGTGACTGCGGTGTTTTGCATTGCAAAAAAACTAAAAGCATCTTTATATTTTTTATTTACTCAACACCATTAAAGCAGTATGAGTGAGTAACATAATTTTCTTTTTGAAGTTTATTTTGACACGTAGAGCACCTGTGTCTGACCCACCAGACGACTAATATTTTAAAACCATCAGCAATACTCACAGGTTTCATTGACACTTACATTGCAAAGCCATATAACGGAATGAAAAAAATAATTGCACAAGAATCAGAGACGATCTCTTGCATTTCGAAAAGTTGCGAGATAAACAAATCTGAGATTATTTCTCTCAATACATTCAAACTGCTTTTTTCCAGTTAATGGCATGATTATAAAAGTGAGATTGGCAACCTACGCACTGCTTAAGTATTAAAGCAGCAACTATTTAAATTTCCTAAATGAACACATAAACAAAATATTATTTGGAACAAAGATAAACCGGCAAAAAATTTCTTACTTATATTAAACATTTTATTACAATTAAAGTAGGCATGAAAAATTTACCGGTAAGGGTCGATGATGATCAATCAGGGATGATTTGAGCAATAAATTTACAATGATGATAAAAAAAAGATCTAAGACCCTTCTTAATGTACAGATTTAAATGAAATGATAAAGCTTCCTACATGCACTTTATTGCACAGCATATCATATAGTGAAGGAAACCGGAAAGCATAAGCATGGTTTAAACAAAAAACTCAGTTTTCCCTTCGACTATCTACTGGACAAACACAATGCACATTATTTGAAAGATTGCTATTCAAACTTTGTTGATATGCCCAACATTAATAAACATACCTGAATGACCCCGGCATAAGGCAGCCACAATGGTTGGACTTTTCACTCAGCATAACTGTTTAGCCGGACACCACTCTAAAACTTGTGTCTTTCTGAAATCTTAGTGGATTCTGTGGAATGACAATATTTCTTACAGCAAAGCTCTTCGTGGGCTACCTTGGTCGAGTGGTACTGGGAGGCAAGAAGGCGAATGATAAACTGAATGTTTTTTCTTATTTATTTATTACTCATTCTGTCAAGGTATTAGTGATTGAGGGAAGAGAGGGAGCATATTCGCAATGAAGAATTTAAAATACTATGATAGTCATTAAGAGAAAACTGTATCATTTATTATCAAAACAATTTTCGATATATTCTGTTTGTTCCTGTGCACATTAATTCTTTAGGAGCATAGGGGGTGCAAACTGTGTATGGTTCTGAAACATATAAAGATCTTTAAAGCAATTTTGGAGTACTTTTTTTGTTTATTACTTTGTATTATTCTTGATTGACCTAATTATGTAATGATTTTGAAGTTAATACTTAAAATCTGAAACTACATAAATTACATTACATTTATTAATTCTAGTTTCTATTTATTATGCTGATAATGAAGAGGGACTTTGACTTATCTTACGCTTTACTTTGGCATGTACCTGTTCACCCTCAGAATTGATAGAGCTTTAATTAAAATCAGGGTTGCCACTCAAACAGGAGAATAAAATTCCCTGACTTTTCCAGGTTTTCCAGGTGTGTTTCAAGAAAATTCCAGTCTACCCGCGTAATGTACATTGGCTGTGCTAAGAGGTAAATTAATTATGGTATTACTTGTATAGTGTAGCAAATTCACTTAATTATTCAATAAATCCCAGAGGACATTTATTCTTAATTATTCTTGGTATACTTTGTTTGATAATTTTGTTTACTTTTCCACTTAAGAAACTTAATAAAATTTAAGATATATACATTGGATAACAAATGTATGTTTTATTTAATTATTACTCATGATCATCACCAGTTCAACATGAGGCTAATCCGGTCCTTATAAATCACAACGCAATGCTAAATAGTTAGGTTAGATTTTAGGTAAATTTAAAAGGCACTTTAACACTTGAAAACACAAATATAATTATAATAGTAGTTGTTTTCTTCACTGAAGATTGAGATTAGAATCTTCCCAATCTGGAATAAAATAAGGCTTTTTTTTTTTTTTTTTTTTTTTTTTCAGACATTCTGCAGCTAAACGAAAGAAAGAAATCTATTTTAATAAATTGAGGTATTTTATATTTATTTCGCAGCATACGTAAGGAAAAAAATATGTGCATTAAATTTCGTGATTGTATGTCATCATACTGCTAGAATTAATTTCAGGATTATGCCAGAGAAAATTTCCTGAAATTTGAAAATATTATTTACTAATAATAAATAAATTTAGAGGGAAGAAGCAACATTAAATTATACGAATAACATAAAAATAAAGCTAATTACTTAAAATTGAATTAGAATAATCAACGATATTTTAGCGAATATAGTTAGTTATATTACATGGTTAGCCTAGATGACTGATTACTATTTTTTTATTTTACTGCAAAATGGCAAGGTATTTATTTAAAAAAAAAGGTTTAAAAATATTTTGCGGTAAAATTCTAGTATACGGTAAGGTTTTGGCACGATTTTGAAAATTGTCGCCAAGACCAAAATGACCCGTTTACTGCGCATCATCGTGTCACCAAATCCCATTGTACCATACATGGAGATTATTCTAACCAAAGAACGTCTATGTAAAGAAGAAAAGGTTCCATACAAGTAAAATGCTATTACGCCGCTAGATTGCGGAGGGAAAATTTGCCAAGGAATTTGGCAACGGAACCTGGCGGCCAGAATTTCCTTCTCCGCGATGTGTACCGAAATTGAGAAACACGGTTTAAGAAGAAACGTTCTTTGACAAAAAGAAAGCTACGAAAATCAGTTTTTAAATTATTGCGAAAAATCCAAGAAGAAACGTTCCTGTGCATCACGTTATTTTCATTTTTGCGATAAATGCTTATCGATGTGGTGTTCACGTCGCTCGCGGTTTGAAACAAAAGCATCTCGACGTGCGTGGCACGTCTTTTTAGCGCAAGTGGTTGAAGAAATTTTAAACGATATTTATTTTATGAACTCTTGATAACCTGACCTTCGAACTTCGACACCGGTTTCGAGCTTTGGCGACAGATATATCACCGCATGCACAGCTATTTCCCTCTATGATGGAACGGAGCCACGTAAGTTGCAGAGAGGTTTTCCTTCTTTACAATACATATTCTTTGATTCAAACGTCCATGGTACCGTATACTAGGATTAAACCCATTTTGTTTTATACGAGAACAGGTACTTTCTTTAGTTCATCCACTGCACATGCGATTCTCGAGAATACTGGAAACCAAAAGTTGCGGGAAACTTGCTTTGCCTTTCTAAAAGACAATCAAATTGGAGCTGCGAAAATTGGCTCTATGCCAGCTGCCCGAATGACACTCACGTGATACACAATTCGCCAAAGAAGTTACCTCTTCCGACGTCGGCGCAAAAATCGCTTTTTTTGGCGGGATCGTTGTATGAACTTCCCTGACTTTTCCAGATTTTGACAAAAATACTTAAATTCCCTGACTTTTACCTGAATTTTTTGGTCAATTTTCGAATTCCCTGACTTTTCCCGGTTCTCCCGGTTTTCCAGATAGCGTGGCAACCCTGTAAAATCCATGCCAAGCACAAAGTTGTGGCTTTGACTAAATTTGTGTTTTAATTTGGCATGTATCGCATGTCTCTGGAAACATAGTCACTGTGGTGTTTCTCATTGCAAAAAAGACTAAAAGCATCTTTATATTTTTTAGTTACTCAACACCATTCAACCACTATGAGTGAGTAACGTAATTTTCTTTCTGAATTATATTTTGACAAGTAGAGTCCCTGCGTCTGACCACTCAGAAGACCACTACTTTAAAACCATCAACAATACATACAGCTTTCATTGACACTTGCACTACAAAGACCTATAAACGAATGAAAAGAAAATAAGCACAAGAATCAGTGATGATCTGTTGCATTTCGAAAAACTGCGAGAAAAACAAATTTGAGATTTCTTTCTTAGAATAGACAGGAAATGCTTTTTTCCGGTTTAATTAAATATTACAGCTTTAACTACTCAAATCTCATAAATTAATGCATAAACAAACAAAATATTATTTGGAAGATAAACGGCCAGAAAATTTCTTACTTATACTAAATGTTACCCTCCAACTAAAATAGGCATGAAAAATTTAGCGACGAGGGTCCATGATGATCAAGCACGGTCTATTTGAGCAATAAATTTGCGATGAGAATAAAAACATTATCTGAGACCCTTGTTTATGTCGATTTAAATCAAATGACAAAGTTTCCTACATGTACTTCTTTGCAGAGTATATCATATAGTAAAGGAAACCAGAAAGCATAAGCATGGTTTAAACAAAAAACTCAGTTTTCCCTTCGACTATCTACTGGACAAACACAATGCACATTATTTGAAAGATTGCTATTCAAACTTTGTTGATATGCCCAACATTAATAAACATACCTGAATGACCCCGGCATAAGGCAGCCACAATGGTTGGACTTTTCACTCAGCATAACTGTTTAGCCGGACACCACTCTAAAACTTGTGTCTTTCTGAAATCTTAGTGGATTCTGTGGAATGACAATATTTCTTACAGCAAAGCTCTTCGTGGGCTACCTTGGTCGAGTGGTACTGGGAGGCAAGAAGGCGAATGATAAACTGAATGTTTTTTCTTATTTATTTATTACTCATTCTGTCAAGGTATTAGTGATTGAGGGAAGAGAGGGAGCATATTCGCAATGAAGAATTTAAAATACTATGATAGTCATTAAGAGAAAACTGTATCATTTATTATCAAAACAATTTTCGATATATTCTGTTTGTTCCTGTGCACATTAATTCTTTAGGAGCATAGGGGGTGCAAACTGTGTATGGTTCTGAAACATATAAAGATCTTTAAAGCAATTTTGGAGTACTTTTTTTGTTTATTACTTTGTATTATTCTTGATTGACCTAATTATGTAATGATTTTGAAGTTAATACTTAAAATCTGAAACTACATAAATTACATTACATTTATTAATTCTAGTTTCTATTTATTATGCTGATAATGAAGAGGGACTTTGACTTATCTTACGCTTTACTTTGGCATGTACCTGTTCACCCTCAGAATTGATAGAGCTTTAATTAAAATCAGGGTTGCCACTCAAACAGGAGAATAAAATTCCCTGACTTTTCCAGGTTTTCCAGGTGTGTTTCAAGAAAATTCCAGTCTACCCGCGTAATGTACATTGGCTGTGCTAAGAGGTAAATTAATTATGGTATTACTTGTATAGTGTAGCAAATTCACTTAATTATTCAATAAATCCCAGAGGACATTTATTCTTAATTATTCTTGGTATACTTTGTTTGATAATTTTGTTTACTTTTCCACTTAAGAAACTTAATAAAATTTAAGATATATACATTGGATAACAAATGTATGTTTTATTTAATTATTACTCATGATCATCACCAGTTCAACATGAGGCTAATCCGGTCCTTATAAATCACAACGCAATGCTAAATAGTTAGGTTAGATTTTAGGTAAATTTAAAAGGCACTTTAACACTTGAAAACACAAATATAATTATAATAGTAGTTGTTTTCTTCACTGAAGATTGAGATTAGAATCTTCCCAATCTGGAATAAAATAAGGCTTTTTTTTTTTTTTTTTTTTTTTTTTCAGACATTCTGCAGCTAAACGAAAGAAAGAAATCTATTTTAATAAATTGAGGTATTTTATATTTATTTCGCAGCATACGTAAGGAAAAAAATATGTGCATTAAATTTCGTGATTGTATGTCATCATACTGCTAGAATTAATTTCAGGATTATGCCAGAGAAAATTTCCTGAAATTTGAAAATATTATTTACTAATAATAAATAAATTTAGAGGGAAGAAGCAACATTAAATTATACGAATAACATAAAAATAAAGCTAATTACTTAAAATTGAATTAGAATAATCAACGATATTTTAGCGAATATAGTTAGTTATATTACATGGTTAGCCTAGATGACTGATTACTATTTTTTTATTTTACTGCAAAATGGCAAGGTATTTATTTAAAAAAAAAGGTTTAAAAATATTTTGCGGTAAAATTCTAGTATACGGTAAGGTTTTGGCACGATTTTGAAAATTGTCGCCAAGACCAAAATGACCCGTTTACTGCGCATCATCGTGTCACCAAATCCCATTGTACCATACATGGAGATTATTCTAACCAAAGAACGTCTATGTAAAGAAGAAAAGGTTCCATACAAGTAAAATGCTATTACGCCGCTAGATTGCGGAGGGAAAATTTGCCAAGGAATTTGGCAACGGAACCTGGCGGCCAGAATTTCCTTCTCCGCGATGTGTACCGAAATTGAGAAACACGGTTTAAGAAGAAACGTTCTTTGACAAAAAGAAAGCTACGAAAATCAGTTTTTAAATTATTGCGAAAAATCCAAGAAGAAACGTTCCTGTGCATCACGTTATTTTCATTTTTGCGATAAATGCTTATCGATGTGGTGTTCACGTCGCTCGCGGTTTGAAACAAAAGCATCTCGACGTGCGTGGCACGTCTTTTTAGCGCAAGTGGTTGAAGAAATTTTAAACGATATTTATTTTATGAACTCTTGATAACCTGACCTTCGAACTTCGACACCGGTTTCGAGCTTTGGCGACAGATATATCACCGCATGCACAGCTATTTCCCTCTATGATGGAACGGAGCCACGTAAGTTGCAGAGAGGTTTTCCTTCTTTACAATACATATTCTTTGATTCAAACGTCCATGGTACCGTATACTAGGATTAAACCCATTTTGTTTTATACGAGAACAGGTACTTTCTTTAGTTCATCCACTGCACATGCGATTCTCGAGAATACTGGAAACCAAAAGTTGCGGGAAACTTGCTTTGCCTTTCTAAAAGACAATCAAATTGGAGCTGCGAAAATTGGCTCTATGCCAGCTGCCCGAATGACACTCACGTGATACACAATTCGCCAAAGAAGTTACCTCTTCCGACGTCGGCGCAAAAATCGCTTTTTTTGGCGGGATCGTTGTATGAACTTCCCTGACTTTTCCAGATTTTGACAAAAATACTTAAATTCCCTGACTTTTACCTGAATTTTTTGGTCAATTTTCGAATTCCCTGACTTTTCCCGGTTCTCCCGGTTTTCCAGATAGCGTGGCAACCCTGTAAAATCCATGCCAAGCACAAAGTTGTGGCTTTGACTAAATTTGTGTTTTAATTTGGCATGTATCGCATGTCTCTGGAAACATAGTCACTGTGGTGTTTCTCATTGCAAAAAAGACTAAAAGCATCTTTATATTTTTTAGTTACTCAACACCATTCAACCACTATGAGTGAGTAACGTAATTTTCTTTCTGAATTATATTTTGACAAGTAGAGTCCCTGCGTCTGACCACTCAGAAGACCACTACTTTAAAACCATCAACAATACATACAGCTTTCATTGACACTTGCACTACAAAGACCTATAAACGAATGAAAAGAAAATAGGCACAAGAATCAGTGATGATCTGTTGCATTTCGAAAAACTGCGAGAAAAACAAATTTGAGATTTCTTTCTTAGAATAGACAGGAAATGCTTTTTTCCGGTTTAATTAAATATTACAGCTTTAACTACTCAAATCTCATAAATTAATGCATAAACAAACAAAATATTATTTGGAAGATAAACGGCCAGAAAATTTCTTACTTATACTAAATGTTACCCTCCAACTAAAATAGGCATGAAAAATTTAGCGACGAGGGTCCATGATGATCAAGCACGGTCTATTTGAGCAATAAATTTGCGATGAGAATAAAAACATTATCTGAGACCCTTGTTTATGTCGATTTAAATCAAATGACAAAGTTTCCTACATGTACTTCTTTGCAGAGTATATCATATAGTAAAGGAAACCAGAAAGCATAAGCATGGTTTAAAAAAAAAACTCAGTTTTCCCTTCGACTATCTACTGGACAAACACAATGCACATTATTTGAAAGATTGGTATTCAAACTTTGTTGATATACCTAACATAAATACACATACCTGAATGGCCCAGGCATAAGGCAGCCACAATTGTTGGACTTTTCACTCAGTATGACTGTTTAGCTGGACACTACTCTAAAACTGGTGTCTTTCTGAAATCTTAGTGGATTCTGTGGAATGACAATATTTCTTACAGCAAAGCTCTTCGTGGGCTACCTTGGTCGAGTGGTACTGGGAGGCAAGAAGGCGAATGATAAACTGAATTTTTTTTCTTATTTATTTATTACTCATTCTGTCAAGGTATTAGTGATTGAGGGGAGAGAGGGAGCATAATGGCAATGAAGAATTTAAAATACTATAATAGTCATTAAGAGAAAACTGTATCATTTATTATCAAAACAATTTTCCGATATATTCTGTTTGTTCCTGTGCACATTAATTCTTTACGAGCATAGGGAGTGCAAACTGTGTATGGTTCTGAAACATATAAAGATCTTTAAAGCAATTTTGGAGTACTTTTTTTGTTTATTACTTTGTATTATATTTGATTGACCTAATTATGTAATGATTTTGAAGTTAATACTTAAAATCTGAAACTACATAAATTACATTACATTTATTAATTCTAGTTTCTATTTATTATGCTGATAATGAAGAGGGACTTTGACTTATCTTACACTTTACTTTGGCATGTACCTGTTCACCCTCAGAATTGATAGAGCTTTAATTAAAATCAGGGTTGCCACTCAAACAGGAGAATAAAATTCCCTGACTTTTCCAGGTTTTCCAGGTGTGTTTCAAGAAAATTCCAGTCTACCCGCGTAATGTACATTGGCTGTGCTAAGAGGTAAATTAATTATGGTATTACTTGTATAGTGTAGCAAATTCACTTAATTATTCAATAAATCCCAGAGGACATTTATTCTTAATTATTCTTGGTATACTTTGTTTGATAATTTTGTTTACTTTTCCACTTAAGAAACTTAATAAAATTTAAGATATATACATTGGATAACAAATGTATGTTTTATTTAATTATTACTCATGATCATCACCAGTTCAACATGAGGCTAATCCGGTCCTTATAAATCACAACGCAATGCTAAATAGTTAGGTTAGATTTTAGGTAAATTTAAAAGGCACTTTAACACTTGAAAACACAAATATAATTATAATAGTAGTTGTTTTCTTCACTGAAGATTGAGATTAGAATCTTCCCAATCTGGAATAAAATAAGGCTTTTTTTTTTTTTTTTTTTTTTTTTCAGACATTCTGCAGCTAAACGAAAGAAAGAAATCTATTTTAATAAATTGAGGTATTTTATATTTATTTCGCAGCATACGTAAGGAAAAAAATATGTGCATTAAATTTCGTGATTGTATGTCATCATACTGCTAGAATTAATTTCAGGATTATGCCAGAGAAAATTTCCTGAAATTTGAAAATATTATTTACTAATAATAAATAAATTTAGAGGGAAGAAGCAACATTAAATTATACGAATAACATAAAAATAAAGCTAATTACTTAAAATTGAATTAGAATAATCAACGATATTTTAGCGAATATAGTTAGTTATATTACATGGTTAGCCTAGATGACTGATTACTATTTTTTTATTTTACTGCAAAATGGCAAGGTATTTATTTAAAAAAAAAGGTTTAAAAATATTTTGCGGTAAAATTCTAGTATACGGTAAGGTTTTGGCACGATTTTGAAAATTGTCGCCAAGACCAAAATGACCCGTTTACTGCGCATCATCGTGTCACCAAATCCCATTGTACCATACATGGAGATTATTCTAACCAAAGAACGTCTATGTAAAGAAGAAAAGGTTCCATACAAGTAAAATGCTATTACGCCGCTAGATTGCGGAGGGAAAATTTGCCAAGGAATTTGGCAACGGAACCTGGCGGGCCAGAATTTCCTTCTCCGCGATGTGTACCGAAATTGAGAAACACGGTTTAAGAAGAAACGTTCTTTGACAAAAAGAAAGCTACGAAAATCAGTTTTTAAATTATTGCGAAAAATCCAAGAAGAAACGTTCCTGTGCATCACGTTATTTTCATTTTTGCGATAAATGCTTATCGATGTGGTGTTCACGTCGCTCGCGGTTTGAAACAAAAGCATCTCGACGTGCGTGGCACGTCTTTTTAGCGCAAGTGGTTGAAGAAATTTTAAACGATATTTATTTTATGAACTCTTGATAACCTGACCTTCGAACTTCGACACCGGTTTCGAGCTTTGGCGACAGATATATCACCGCATGCACAGCTATTTCCCTCTATGATGGAACGGAGCCACGTAAGTTGCAGAGAGGTTTTCCTTCTTTACAATACATATTCTTTGATTCAAACGTCCATGGTACCGTATACTAGGATTAAACCCATTTTGTTTTATACGAGAACAGGTACTTTCTTTAGTTCATCCACTGCACATGCGATTCTCGAGAATACTGGAAACCAAAAGTTGCGGGAAACTTGCTTTGCCTTTCTAAAAGACAATCAAATTGGAGCTGCGAAAATTGGCTCTATGCCAGCTGCCCGAATGACACTCACGTGATACACAATTCGCCAAAGAAGTTACCTCTTCCGACGTCGGCGCAAAAATCGCTTTTTTTGGCGGGATCGTTGTATGAACTTCCCTGACTTTTCCAGATTTTGACAAAAATACTTAAATTCCCTGACTTTTACCTGAATTTTTTGGTCAATTTTCGAATTCCCTGACTTTTCCCGGTTCTCCCGGTTTTCCAGATAGCGTGGCAACCCTGTAAAATCCATGCCAAGCACAAAGTTGTGGCTTTGACTAAATTTGTGTTTTAATTTGGCATGTATCGCATGTCTCTGGAAACATAGTCACTGTGGTGTTTCTCATTGCAAAAAAGACTAAAAGCATCTTTATATTTTTTAGTTACTCAACACCATTCAACCACTATGAGTGAGTAACGTAATTTTCTTTCTGAATTATATTTTGACAAGTAGAGTCCCTGCGTCTGACCACTCAGAAGACCACTACTTTAAAACCATCAACAATACATACAGCTTTCATTGACACTTGCACTACAAAGACCTATAAACGAATGAAAAGAAAATAGGCACAAGAATCAGTGATGATCTGTTGCATTTCGAAAAACTGCGAGAAAAACAAATTTGAGATTTCTTTCTTAGAATAGACAGGAAATGCTTTTTTCCGGTTTAATTAAATATTACAGCTTTAACTACTCAAATCTCATAAATTAATGCATAAACAAACAAAATATTATTTGGAAGATAAACGGCCAGAAAATTTCTTACTTATACTAAATGTTACCCTCCAACTAAAATAGGCATGAAAAATTTAGCGACGAGGGTCCATGATGATCAAGCACGGTCTATTTGAGCAATAAATTTGCGATGAGAATAAAAACATTATCTGAGACCCTTGTTTATGTCGATTTAAATCAAATGACAAAGTTTCCTACATGTACTTCTTTGCAGAGTATATCATATAGTAAAGGAAACCAGAAAGCATAAGCATGGTTTAAAAAAAAAACTCAGTTTTCCCTTCGACTATCTACTGGACAAACACAATGCACATTATTTGAAAGATTGGTATTCAAACTTTGTTGATATACCTAACATAAATACACATACCTGAATGGCCCAGGCATAAGGCAGCCACAATTGTTGGACTTTTCACTCAGTATGACTGTTTAGCTGGACACTACTCTAAAACTGGTGTCTTTCTGAAATCTTAGTGGATTCTGTGGAATGACAATATTTCTTACAGCAAAGCTCTTCGTGGGCTACCTTGGTCGAGTGGTACTGGGAGGCAAGAAGGCGAATGATAAACTGAATGTTTTTTCTTATTTATTTATTACTCATTCTGTCAAGGTATTAGTGATTGAGGGAGAGAGGGAGCATATTCGCAATGAAGAATTTAAAATACTATGATAGTCATTAAGAGAAAACTGTATCATTTATTATCAAAACAATTTTCGATATATTCTGTTTGTTCCTGTGCACATTAATTCTTTACGAGCATAGGGAGTGCAAACTGTGTATGGTTCTGAAACATATAAAGATCTTTAAAGCAATTTTGGAGTACTTTTTTTGTTTATTACTTTGTATTATTCTTGATTGACCTAATTATGTAATGATTTTGAAGTTAATACTTAAAATCTGAAACTACATAAATTACATTACATTTATTAATTCTAGTTTCTATTTATTATGCTGATAATGAAGAGGGACTTTGACTTATCTTACGCTGTGGCATGTACCTGTTCACCCTCAGAATTGATAGAGCTTTAATTAAAATCAGGGTTGCCACTCAAACAGGAGAATAAAATTCCCTGACTTTTCCAGGTTTTCCAGGTGTGTTTCAAGAAAATTCCAGTCTACCCGCGTAATGTACATTGGCTGTGCTAAGAGGTAAATTAATTATGGTATTACTTGTATAGTGTAGCAAATTCACTTAATTATTCAATAAATCCCAGAGGACATTTATTCTTAATTATTCTTGGTATACTTTGTTTGATAATTTTGTTTACTTTTCCACTTAAGAAACTTAATAAAATTTAAGATATATACATTGGATAACAAATGTATGTTTTATTTAATTATTACTCATGATCATCACCAGTTCAACATGAGGCTAATCGGTCCTTATAAATCACAACGCAATGCTAAATAGTTAGGTTAGATTTTAGGTAAATTTAAAAGGCACTTTAACACTTGAAAACACAAATATAATTATAATAGTAGTTGTTTTCTTCACTGAAGATTGAGATTAGAATCTTCCCAATCTGGAATAAAATAAGGCTTTTTTTTTTTTTTTTTTTTTTTTCAGACATTCTGCAGCTAAACGAAAGAAAGAAATCTATTTTAATAAATTGAGGTATTTTATATTTATTTCGCAGCATACGTAAGGAAAAAAATATGTGCATTAAATTTCGTGATTGTATGTCATCATACTGCTAGAATTAATTTCAGGATTATGCCAGAGAAAATTTCCTGAAATTTGAAAATATTATTTACTAATAATAAATAAATTTAGAGGGAAGAAGCAACATTAAATTATACGAATAACATAAAAATAAAGCTAATTACTTAAAATTGAATTAGAATAATCAACGATATTTTAGCGAATATAGTTAGTTATATTACATGGTTAGCCTAGATGACTGATTACTATTTTTTTATTTTACTGCAAAATGGCAAGGTATTTATTTAAAAAAAAAGGTTTAAAATATTTTGCGGTAAAATTCTAGTATACGGTAAGGTTTTGGCACGATTTTGAAAATTGTCGCCAAGACCAAAATGACCCGTTTACTGCGCATCATCGTGTCACCAAATCCCATTGTACCATACATGGAGATTATTCTAACCAAAGAACGTCTATGTAAAGAAGAAAAGGTTCCATACAAGTAAAATGCTATTACGCCGCTAGATTGCGCGGAGGGAAAATTTGCCAAGGAATTTGGCAACGGAACCTGGCGGCCAGAATTTCCTTCTCCGCGATGTGTACCGAAATTGAGAAACACGGTTTAAGAAGAAACGTTCTTTGACAAAAAGAAAGCTACGAAAATCAGTTTTTAAATTATTGCGAAAAATCCAAGAAGAAACGTTCCTGTGCATCACGTTATTTTCATTTTTGCGATAAATGCTTATCGATGTGGTGTTCACGTCGCTCGCGGTTTGAAACAAAAGCATCTCGACGTGCGTGGCACGTCTTTTTAGCGCAAGTGGTTGAAGAAATTTTAAACGATATTTATTTTATGAACTCTTGATAACCTGACCTTCGAACTTCGACACCGGTTTCGAGCTTTGGCGACAGATATATCACCGCATGCACAGCTATTTCCCTCTATGATGGAACGGAGCCACGTAAGTTGCAGAGAGGTTTTCCTTCTTTACAATACATATTCTTTGATTCAAACGTCCATGGTACCGTATACTAGGATTAAACCCATTTTGTTTTATACGAGAACAGGTACTTTCTTTAGTTCATCCACTGCACATGCGATTCTCGAGAATACTGGAAACCAAAAGTTGCGGGAAACTTGCTTTGCCTTTCTAAAAGACAATCAAATTGGAGCTGCGAAAATTGGCTCTATGCCAGCTGCCCGAATGACACTCACGTGATACACAATTCGCCAAAGAAGTTACCTCTTCCGACGTCGGCGCAAAAATCGCTTTTTTTGGCGGGATCGTTGTATGAACTTCCCTGACTTTTCCAGATTTTGACAAAAATACTTAAATTCCCTGACTTTTACCTGAATTTTTTGGTCAATTTTCGAATTCCCTGACTTTTCCCGGTTCTCCCGATTTTCCAGATAGCGTGGCAACCCTGTAAAATCCATGCCAAGCACAAAGTTGTGGCTTTGACTAAATTTGTGTTTTAATTTGGCATGTATCGCATGTCTCTGGAAACATAGTCACTGTGGTGTTTCTCATTGCAAAAAAGACTAAAAGCATCTTTATATTTTTTAGTTACTCAACACCATTCAACCACTGTGAGTGAGTAACGTAATTTTCTTTCTGAATTATATTTTGACAAGTAGAGTCCCTGCGTCTGACCACTCAGAAGACCACTACTTTAAAACCATCAACAATACATACAGCTTTCATTGACACTTGCACTACAAAGACCTATAAACGAATGAAAAGAAAATAGGCACAAGAATCAGTGATGATCTGTTGCATTTCGAAAAACTGCGAGAAAAACAAATTTGAGATTTCTTTCTTAGAATAGACAGGAAATGCTTTTTTCCGGTTTAATTAAATATTACAGCTTTAACTACTCAAATCTCATAAATTAATGCATAAACAAACAAAATATTATTTGGAAGATAAACGGCCAGAAAATTTCTTACTTATACTAAATGTTACCCTCCAACTAAAATAGGCATGAAAAATTTAGCGACGAGGGTCCATGATGATCAAGCACGGTCTATTTGAGCAATAAATTTGCGATGAGAATAAAAACATTATCTGAGACCCTTGTTTATGTCGATTTAAATCAAATGACAAAGTTTCCTACATGTACTTCTTTGCAGAGTATATCATATAGTAAAGGAAACCAGAAAGCATAAGCATGGTTTAAAAAAAAAACTCAGTTTTCCCTTCGACTATCTACTGGACAAACACAATGCACATTATTTGAAAGATTGGTATTCAAACTTTGTTGATATACCTAACATAAATACACATACCTGAATGGCCCAGGCATAAGGCAGCCACAATTGTTGGACTTTTCACTCAGTATGACTGTTTAGCTGGACACTACTCTAAAACTGGTGTCTTTCTGAAATCTTAGTGGATTCTGTGGAATGACAATATTTCTTACAGCAAAGCTCTTCGTGGGCTACCTTGGTCGAGTGGTACTGGGAGGCAAGAAGGCGAATGATAAACTGAATTTTTTTTCTTATTTATTTATTACTCATTCTGTCAAGGTATTAGTGATTGAGGGGAGAGAGGGAGCATAATGGCAATGAAGAATTTAAAATACTATAATAGTCATTAAGAGAAAACTGTATCATTTATTATCAAAACAATTTTCCGATATATTCTGTTTGTTCCTGTGCACATTAATTCTTTACGAGCATAGGGAGTGCAAACTGTGTATGGTTCTGAAACATATAAAGATCTTTAAAGCAATTTTGGAGTACTTTTTTTGTTTATTACTTTGTATTATATTTGATTGACCTAATTATGTAATGATTTTGAAGTTAATACTTAAAATCTGAAACTACATAAATTACATTACATTTATTAATTCTAGTTTCTATTTATTATGCTGATAATGAAGAGGGACTTTGACTTATCTTACACTTTACTTTGGCATGTACCTGTTCACCCTCAGAATTGATAGAGCTTTAATTAAAATCAGGGTTGCCACTCAAACAGGAGAATAAAATTCCCTGACTTTTCCAGGTTTTCCAGGTGTGTTTCAAGAAAATTCCAGTCTACCCGCGTAATGTACATTGGCTGTGCTAAGAGGTAAATTAATTATGGTATTACTTGTATAGTGTAGCAAATTCACTTAATTATTCAATAAATCCCAGAGGACATTTATTCTTAATTATTCTTGGTATACTTTGTTTGATAATTTTGTTTACTTTTCCACTTAAGAAACTTAATAAAATTTAAGATATATACATTGGATAACAAATGTATGTTTTATTTAATTATTACTCATGATCATCACCAGTTCAACATGAGGCTAATCCGGTCCTTATAAATCACAACGCAATGCTAAATAGTTAGGTTAGATTTTAGGTAAATTTAAAAGGCACTTTAACACTTGAAAACACAAATATAATTATAATAGTAGTTGTTTTCTTCACTGAAGATTGAGATTAGAATCTTCCCAATCTGGAATAAAATAAGGCTTTTTTTTTTTTTTTTTTTTTTTTTTTTTTTTTTTTTTTTTTGCAGACATTCTGCAGCTAAACGAAAGAAAGAAATCTATTTTAATAAATTGAGGTATTTTATATTTATTTCGCAGCATACGTAAGGAAAAAAATATGTGCATTAAATTTCGTGATTGTATGTCATCATACTGCTAGAATTAATTTCAGGATTATGCCAGAGAAAATTTCCTGAAATTTGAAAATATTATTTACTAATAATAAATAAATTTAGAGGGAAGAAGCAACATTAAATTATACGAATAACATAAAAATAAAGCTAATTACTTAAAATTGAATTAGAATAATCAACGATATTTTAGCGAATATAGTTAGTTATATTACATGGTTAGCCTAGATGACTGATTACTATTTTTTTATTTTACTGCAAAATGGCAAGGTATTTATTTAAAAAAAAAGGTTTAAAAATATTTTGCGGTAAAATTCTAGTATACGGTAAGGTTTTGGCACGATTTTGAAAATTGTCGCCAAGACCAAAATGACCCGTTTACTGCGCATCATCGTGTCACCAAATCCCATTGTACCATACATGGAGATTATTCTAACCAAAGAACGTCTATGTAAAGAAGAAAAGGTTCCATACAAGTAAAATGCTATTACGCCGCTAGATTGCGGAGGGAAAATTTGCCAAGGAATTTGGCAACGGAACCTGGCGGCCAGAATTTCCTTCTCCGCGATGTGTACCGAAATTGAGAAACACGGTTTAAGAAGAAACGTTCTTTGACAAAAAGAAAGCTACGAAAATCAGTTTTTAAATTATTGCGAAAAATCCAAGAAGAAACGTTCCTGTGCATCACGTTATTTTCATTTTTGCGATAAATGCTTATCGATGTGGTGTTCACGTCGCTCGCGGTTTGAAACAAAAGCATCTCGACGTGCGTGGCACGTCTTTTTAGCGCAAGTGGTTGAAGAAATTTTAAACGATATTTATTTTATGAACTCTTGATAACCTGACCTTCGAACTTCGACACCGGTTTCGAGCTTTGGCGACAGATATATCACCGCATGCACAGCTATTTCCCTCTATGATGGAACGGAGCCACGTAAGTTGCAGAGAGGTTTTCCTTCTTTACAATACATATTCTTTGATTCAAACGTCCATGGTACCGTATACTAGGATTAAACCCATTTTGTTTTATACGAGAACAGGTACTTTCTTTAGTTCATCCACTGCACATGCGATTCTCGAGAATACTGGAAACCAAAAGTTGCGGGAAACTTGCTTTGCCTTTCTAAAAGACAATCAAATTGGAGCTGCGAAAATTGGCTCTATGCCAGCTGCCCGAATGACACTCACGTGATACACAATTCGCCAAAGAAGTTACCTCTTCCGACGTCGGCGCAAAAATCGCTTTTTTTGGCGGTATCGTTGTATGAACTTCCCTGACTTTTCCAGATTTTGACAAAAATACTTAAATTCCCTGACTTTTACCTGAATTTTTTGGTCAATTTTCGAATTCCCTGACTTTTCCCGCTTCTCCCGGTTTTCCAGATAGCGTGGCAACCCTGTAAAATCCATGCCAAGCACAAAGTTGTGGCTTTGACTAAATTTGTGTTTTAATTTGGCATGTATCGCATGTCTCTGGAAACATAGTCACTGTGGTGTTTCTCATTGCAAAAAAGACTAAAAGCATCTTTATATTTTTTAGTTACTCAACACCATTCAACCACTATGAGTGAGTAACGTAATTTTCTTTCTCAATTATATTTTGACAAGTAGAGTCCCTGCGTCTGACCACTCAGAAGACCACTACTTTAAAACCATCAACAATACATACAGCTTTCATTGACACTTGCACTACAAAGACCTATAAGCGAATGAAAAGAAAATAGGCACAAGAATCAGTGATGATCTGTTGCATTTCGAAAAACTGCGAGAAAAACAAATTTGAGATTTCTTTCTTAGAATAGACAGGAAATGCTTTTTTCCGGTTTAATTAAATATTACAGCTTTAACTACTCAAATCTCATAAATTAATGCATAAACAAACAAAATATTATTTGGAAGATAAACAGCCAGAAAATTTCTTACTTATACTAAATGTTACCCTCCAACTAAAATAGGCATGAAAAATTTAGCGACGAGGGTCCATGATGATCAAGCACGGTCTATTTGAGCAATAAATTTGCGATGAGAATAAAAACATTATCTGAGACCCTTGTTTATGTCGATTTAAATCAAATGACAAAGTTTCCTACATGTACTTCTTTGCAGAGTATATCATATAGTAAAGGAAACCAGAAAGCATAAGCATGGTTTAAAAAAAAAACTCAGTTTTCCCTTCGACTATCTACTGGACAAACACAATGCACATTATTTGAAAGATTGGTATTCAAACTTTGTTGATATACCTAACATAAATACACATACCTGAATGGCCCAGGCATAAGGCAGCCACAATTGTTGGACTTTTCACTCAGTATGACTGTTTAGCTGGACACTACTCTAAAACTGGTGTCTTTCTGAAATCTTAGTCGATTCTGTGGAATGACAATATTTCTTACAGCAAAGCTCTTCGTGGGCTACCTTGGTCGAGTGGTACTGGGAGGCAAGAAGGCGAATGATAAACTGAATTTTTTTTCTTATTTATTTATTACTCATTCTGTCAAGGTATTAGTGATTGAGGGGAGAGAGGGAGCATAATGGCAATGAAGAATTTAAAATACTATAATAGTCATTAAGAGAAAACTGTATCATTTATTATCAAAACAATTTTCCGATATATTCTGTTTGTTCCTGTGCACATTAATTCTTTACGAGCATAGGGAGTGCAAACTGTGTATGGTTCTGAAACATATAAAGATCTTTAAAGCAATTTTAGAGTACTTTTTTTGTTTATTACTTTGTATTATTCTTGATTGACATAATTATGTAATGATTTTGAAGTTAATACTTAAAATCTGAAACTACATAAATTACATTACATTTATTAATTCTAGTTTCTATTTATTATGCTGATAATGGAAGAGGGACTTTGACTTATCTTATGCTTTACTTTGGCATGTACCTGTTCACCCTCAGAATTGACAGAGCTTTAATTAAAATCCATGCCAAGCACAAAGTTGTGGCTTTGACTAAATTTGTGTTTTAATTTGGCACGTATCTCATCTCTCTGGAAACATAGTGACTGCGGTGTTTTGCATTGCAAAAAAACTAAAAGCATCTTTATATTTTTTATTTACTCAACACCATTAAAGCAGTATGAGTGAGTAACATAATTTTCTTTTTGAAGTTTATTTTGACACGTAGAGCACCTGTGTTTGACCCACCAGACGACTAATATTTTAAAACCATCAGCAATACTCACAGGTTTCATTGACACTTACATTGCAAAGCCATATAAAGGAATGAAAAAAAAATTGCACAAGAATCAGAGACGATCTGTTGCATTTCGAAAAACTGCGAGAAAAACAAATATGAGATTTCTTTCTTAGAATAGACAGGAAATGCTTTTTTCCAGTTTAATTAAATATTACAGCATTAACTACTCAAATCTCATAAATTAATGCATAAACAAACAAAATATTATTTGGAAGATAAACGGCCAGAAAATTTCTTACTTATACTAAATGTTACCCTCCAACTAAAATAGGCATGAAAAATTTAGCGACGAGGGTCCATGATGATCAAGCACGGTTTATTTGAGCAATAAATTTGCGATGAGAATAAAAACATTATCTGAGACCCTTGTTTATGTCGATTTAAATCAACTGACAAAGTTTCCTAGATGTACTTCTTTGCAGAGTATATCATATAGTAAAGGAAACCAGAAAGCATAAGCATGGTTTAAAAAAAACTCAGTTTTCCCTTCGACTATCTACTGGACAAATACAATGCACATTATTTTGAAAGATTGCTATTTAAACTTTGTTCATATCCTAACATAAATACACATACCTGAATGGCCTAGGCATAAGGCAGCCACAATTGTTGGACTTTTCACTCAGCATGACTGTTTAGCTGGAAACTACTCTAAAACTGGTGTCTTTCTAAAATCTTAGTGGATTCTGTGGAATGACAATATTTCTTAAAGCAAAGCTCTTCGTGGGCTACCTTGGTCGAGTGGTACTGGGAGGCAAGAATGCGAATGATAAACTGAATTTTTTTTCTTATTTATTTATTACTCATTCTGTCAAGGTATTCGTGATTGAGGGGAGAGAGGGAGCATATTGGCAATGAAGAATTTAAAATACTATAATAGTCATTAAGAGAAAACTGTATCATTTATTATCAAAACAATTTTCCGATATATTCTGTTTGTTCCTGTGCACATTAATTCTTTAGGAGCATAGGGAGTGCAAACTGTGTATGTTTCTGAAACATATACAGATCTTTAAAGCAATTTTGGAGTACTTTTTTTGTTTATTACTTTGTATTATTCTTGATTGACATAATTATGTAATGATTTTGAAGTTAATACTTAAAATCTGAAACTACATAAATTACATTACATTTATTAATTCTAGTTTCTATTTATTATGCTGATAATGAAGAGGGACTTTGACTTATCTTATGCTTTACTTTGGCATGTACCTGTTCACCCTCAGAATTGATAGAGCTTTAATTAAAATCCATGCCAAGCACAAAGTTGTGGCTTTGACTAAATTTGTGTTTTAATTTGGCACGTATCTCATCTCTCTGGAAACATAGTGACTGTGGTGTTTTGCATTGCAAAAAAACTAAAAGCATCTTTATATTTTTTAGTTACTCAACACCATTAAAGCAGTATGAGTGAGTAACATAATTTTCTTTTTGAAGTTTATTTTGACACGTAGAGCACCTGTGTCTGACCCACCAGACGACTAATATTTTAAAACCATCAGCAATACTCACAGGTTTCATTGACACTTACATTGCAAAGCCATATAAAGGAATGAAAAAAATAATTCCACAAGAATCAGAGACGATCTCTTGCATTTCGAAAAGTTGCGAGAGAAACAAATCTGAGATTATTTCTCTCAATACATTCAAACTGCTTTTTTCCAGTTAATGGCATGATTATAAAAGTGAGATTGGCAACCTACGCACTGCTTAAGTATTAAAGCAGCAACTATTTAAATTTCCTAAATGAACACATAAACAAAATATTATTTGGAACAAAGATAAACCGGCAAAAAATTTCTTACTTTTAAACATTTCTTACTTTTAAACATATTAAACATTTTATTACAATTAAAGTAGGCATGAAAAATTTACCGGTAAGGGTCGATGATGATCAATCAGGGACGATTTGAGCAATAAATTTACAATGATGATAAAAAAAAGATCTAAGACCCTTCTTAATGTACAGATTTAAATGAAATGATAAAGCTTCCTACATGCACTTTATTGCACAGCATATCATATAGTGAAGGAAACCGGAAAGCATAAGCATGGTTTAAAAAAAAAAAAACTCAGTTTTCCCTTCGACTATCTACTGGACAAACACAATGCACATTATTTGAAAGATTGCTATTCAAACTTTGTTCATATGCCTAACATTAATAAACATACCTGAATGACCCCGGCATAAGGCAGCTACAGTTGTTGGACTTTTCACTCAGCATAACTGTTTAGCCGGACACCACTCTAAAACTGGTGTCTTTCTGAAATCTTAGTGGATTCTGTGGAATGACAATATTTCTTACAGCAAAGCTCTTCGTGGGCTACATTGGTCGAGTGGTACTGGGAGGCAAGAAGGCAATGATAAACTGAATTTTTTTTCTTATTTATTTATTACTCATTCTGTCAAGGTATTGGTGATTGAGGGGAGAGAGGGAGCATATTTGCAATGAAGAATTTAAAATACTATGATAGTCATTAAGAGAAAACTGTATCATTTATTATCAAAACAATTTTCCGATATATTCTGTTTGTTCCAGTGCACATTAATTCTTTAGGAGCATAGGGAGTGCAAACTGTGTATGGTTCTGAAACATATAAAGATCTTTAAAGCAATTTTGGAGTACTTTTTTTGTTTATTACTTTGTATTATTCTTGATTGACCTAATTATGTAATGATTTTGAAGTTAATACTTAAAATCTGAAACTACATAAATTACATTACATTTATTAATTCTAGTTTCTATTTATTATGCTGATAATGGAAGAGGGACTTTGACTTATCTTACGCTTTACTTTGGCATGTACCTGTTCACCCTCAGAATTGATAGAGCTTTAATTAAAATCCATGCCAAGCACAAAGTTGTGGCTTTGACTAAATTTGTGTTTTAATTTGGCATGTATCGCATGTCTCTGGAAACATAGTCACTATGGTGTTTCTCGTTGCAAAAAAGACTAAAAGCATCTTTATATTTTTTAGTTACTCAACGCTATTCAACTACTATGAGTCAGTAACGTAATTTTCTTTCTGAATTATATTTTGACAAGTAGAGTCCCTGCGTCTGACCACTACTTTAAAACCATCAACAATACATACAGCTTTCATTGACACTTGCACTACAAAGACCTATAAACGAATGAAAAGAAAATAGGCACAAGAATCAGTGATGATCTGTTGCATTTCGAAAAACTGCGAGAAAAACAAATTTGAGATTTCTTTCTTAGAATAGACAGGAAATGCTTTTTTCCAGTTTAATTAAATATTACAGCATTAACTACTCAAATCTCATAAATTAATGCATAAAAAAAAAATATTATTTGGAAGATAAACGGCCAGAAAATTTCTTACTTATACTAAATGTTACCCTCCAACTAAAATAGGCATGAAAAATTTAGCGACGAGGGTCCATGATGATCAAGCACGGTCTATTTGAGCAATAAATTTGCGATGAGAATAAAAACATTATCTGAGACCCTTGTTTATGTCGATTTAAATCAAATGACAAAGTTTCCTACATGTACTTCTTTGCAGAGTATATCATATAGTAAAGGAAACCAGAAAGCATAAGCATGGTTTAAAAAAAACTCAAATTTCCCTTCGACTATCTACTGGACAAATACAATGCACATAATTTTGAAAGATTGGTATTCAAACTTTGTTCATATACCTAACATAAATACACATACCTGAATGGCCTAGGCATAAGGCAGCCACAATTGTTGGACTTTTCACTCAGCATGACTGTTTAGCTGGAAACTACTCTAAAACTGGTGTCTTTCTAAAATCTTAGTGGATTCTGTGGAATGACAATATTTCTTAAAGCAAAGCTCTTCGTGGGCTACCTTGGTCGAGTGGTACTGGGAGGCAAGAATGCGAATGATAAACTGAATTTTTTTTCTTATTTATTTATTACTCATTCTGTCAAGGTATTCGTGATTGAGGGCAGAGAGGGAGCATATTGGCAATGAAGAATTTAAAATACTATAATAGTCATTAAGAGAAAACTGTATCATTTATTATCAAAACAATTTTCCGATATATTCTGTTTGTTCCTGTGCACGTTAATTCTTTATGAGCATAGGGAGTGCAAACTGTGTATGGTTCTGAAACATATAAAGATCTTTAAAGCAATTTTGGAGTACTTTTTTTGTTTATTACTTTGTATTATTCTTGATTGACCTAATTATGTAATGATTTTGAAGTTAATACTTAAAATCTGAAACTACATAAATTACATTACATTTATTAATTCTAGTTTCTATTTATTATGCTGATAATGAAGAGGGACTTTGACTTATCTTATGCTTTACTTTGGCATGTACCTGTTCACCCTCAGAATTGATAGAGCTTTAATTAAAATCCATGCCAAGCACAAAGTTGTGGCTTTGACTAAATTTGTGTTTTAATTTGGCATGTATCGCATGTCTCTGGAAACATAGTCACTGTGGTGTTTCTCATTGCAAAAAAGACTAAAAGCATCTATATATTTTTTAGTTACTCAACGCCATTCAACCACTATGAGTGAGTAACGTAATTTTCTTTCTGAATTATATTTTGACAAGTAGAGTCCCTGCGTCTGACCACTCAGAAGACCACTACTTTAAAACCATCAACAATACATACAGCTTTCATTGACACTTGCATTACAAAGACCTATAAACGAATGAAAAGAAAATAGGCACAAGAATCAGTGATGATCTGTTGCATTTCGAAAAACTGCGAGAAAAACAAATTTGAGATTTCTTTCTTAGAATAGACAGGAAATGCTTTTTTCCAGTTTAATTAAATATTACAGCATTAACTACTCAAATCTCATAAATTAATGCATAAACAAACAAAATATTATTTGGAAGATAAACGGCCAGAAAATTTCTTACTTATACTAAATGTTACCCTCCAACTAAAATAGGCATGAAAAATTTAGCGACGAGGGTCCATGATGATCAAGCACGGTCTATTTGAGCAATAAATTTGCGATGAGAATAAAAACATTATCTGAGACCCTTGTTTATGTCGATTTAAATCAAATGACAAAGTTTCCTAGATGTACTTCTTTGCAGAGTATATCATATAGTAAAGGAAACCAGAAAGCATAAGCATGGTTTAAAAAAAACTCAGTTTTCCCTTCGACTATCTACTGGACAAATACAATGCACATTATTTTGAAAGATTGGTATTCAAACTTTGTTCATATACCTAACATAAATACACATACCTGAATGGCCTAGGCATAAGGCAGCCACAATTGTTGGACTTTTCACTCAGCATGACTGTTTAGCTGGAAACTACTCTAAAACTGGTGTCTTTCTAAAATCTTAGTGGATTCTGTGGAATGACAATATTTCTTAAAGCAAAGCTCTTCGTGGGCTACCTTGGTCGAGTGGTACTGGGAGGCAAGAATGCGAATGATAAACTGAATTTTTTTTCTTATTTATTTATTACTCATTCTGTCAAGGTATTCGTGATTGAGGGCAGAGAGGGAGCATATTGGCAATGAAGAATTTAAAATACTATAATAGTCATTAAGAGAAAACTGTATCATTTATTATCAAAACAATTTTCCGATATATTCTGTTTGTTCCTGTGCACGTTAATTCTTTACGAGCATAGGGAGTGCAAACAGTGTATGGTTCTGAAACATATAAAGATCTTTAAAGCAATTTTGGAGTACTTTTTTTGTTTATTACTTTGTATTATTCTTGATTGACCTAATTATGTAATGATTTTGAAGTTAATACTTAAAATCTGAAACTACATAAATTACATTACATTTATTAATTCTAGTTTCTATTTATTATGCTGATAATGAAGAGGGACTTTGACTTATCTTATGCTTTACTTTGGCATGTACCTGTTCACCCTCAGAATTGATAGAGCTTTAATTAAAATCCATGCCAAGCACAAAGTTGTGGCTTTGACTAAATTTGTGTTTTAATTTGGCATGTATCGCATGTCTCTGGAAACATAGTCACTGTGGTGTTTCTCATTGCAAAAAAGACTAAAAGCATCTTTATATTTTTTAGTTACTCAACGCCATTCAACCACTATGAGTGAGTAACGTAATTTTCTTTCTGAATTATATTTTGACAAGTAGAGTCCCTGCGTCTGACCACTCAGAAGACCACTACTTTAAAACCATCAACAATACATACAGCTTTCATTGACACTTGCATTACAAAGACCTATAAACGAATGAAAAGAAAATAGGCACAAGAATCAGTGATGATCTGTTGCATTTCGAAAAACTGCGAGAAAAACAAATTTGAGATTTCTTTCTTAGAATAGACAGGAAATGCTTTTTTCCAGTTTAATTAAATATTACAGCATTAACTACTCAAATCTCATAAATTAATGCATAAACAAACAAAATATTATTTGGAAGATAAACGGCCAGAAAATTTCTTACTTATACTAAATGTTACCCTCCAACTAAAATAGGCATGAAAAATTTAGCGACGAGGGTCCATGATGATCAAGCACGGTCTATATGAGCAATAAATTTGCGATGAGAATAAAAACATTATCTGAGACCCTTGTTTATGTCGATTTAAATCAAATGACAAAGTTTCCTAGATGTACTTCTTTGCAGAGTATATCATATAGTAAAGGAAACCAGAAAGCATAAGCATGGTTTAAAAAAAACTCAGTTTTCCCTTCGACTATCTACTGGACAAATACAATGCACATTATTTTGAAAGATTGGTATTCAAACTTTGTTCATATACCTAACATAAATACACATACCTGAATGGCCTAGGCATAAGGCAGCCACAATTGTTGGACTTTTCACTCAGCATGACTGTTTAGCTGGAAACTACTCTAAAACTGGTGTCTTTCTAAAATCTTAGTGGATTCTGTGGAATGACAATATTTCTTAAAGCAAAGCTCTTCGTGGGCTACCTTGGTCGAGTGGTACTGGGAGGCAAGAATGCGAATGATAAACTGAATTTTTTTTTCTTATTTATTTATTACTCATTCTGTCAAGGTATTCGTGATTGAGGGGAGAGAGGGAGCATATTCGCAATGAAGAATTTAAAATACTATAATAGTCATTAAGAGAAAACTGTATCATTTATTATCAAAACAATTTTCCGATATATTCTGTTTGTTCCTGTGCACATTAATTCTTTACGAGCATAGGGAGTGCAAACTGTGTATGGTTCTGAAACATATAAAGATCTTTAAAGCAATTTTGGAGTACTTTTTTTGTTTATTACTTTGTATTATTCTTGATTGACCTAATTATGTAATGATTTTGAAGTTAATACTTAAAATCTGAAACTACATAAATTACATTACATTTATTAATTCTAGTTTCTATTTATTATGCTGCTAATGAAGAGGGACTTTGACTTATCTTATGCTTTACTTTAGCATGTACCTGTTCACCCTCAGAATTGATAGAGCTTTAATTAAAATCCATGCCAAGCACAAAGTTGTGGCTTTGACTAAATTTGTGTTTTAATTTGGCACGTATCTCATCTCTCTGGAAACACAGTGACTGTGGTGTTTTGCATTGCAAAAAAACTAAAAGCATCTTTATATTTTTTGGTTACTCAACACCATTAAACCAGTATGAGTGAGTAACATAATTTTCTTTTTGAAGTTTATTTTGACACGTAGAGCACCTGTGTTTGACCCACCAGACGACTAATATTTTAAAACCATCAGCAATACTCACAGGTTTCATTGACACTTACATTGCAAAGCCATATAAAGGAATGAAAAAAAAAATTGCACAAGAATCAGAGACGATCTCTTGCATTTCGAAAAGTTGCGAGAGAAACAAATCTGAGATTATTTCTCTCAATACATTCAAACTGCTTTTTTCCAGTTAATGGCATGATTATAAAAGTGAGATTGGCTACCTACGCACTGCTTAAGTATTAAAGCAGCAACTATTTAAATTTCCTTAATGAACACATAAACAAAATATTATTTGGAACAAAGATAAACCGGCAGAAAATTTGTTACTTATATTAAACATTTTATTACAATTAAGGTAGGCATGAAAAATTTACCGGCAAGGGTCGATGATGATCAATCAGGGATGATTTGAGCAATAAATTTACAATGATGATAAAAAAAGATCTAAGACCCTTCTTAATGTACAGATTTAAAAGAAATGATAAAGCTTCCTACATGCACTTTATTGCACAGCATATCATATAGTGAAGGAAACCGGAAAGCATAAGCATGGTTTAAAAAAAAAAAAACTCAGTTTTCCCTTCGAATATCTACTGGACAAACACAATGCACATTATTTGAAAGATTGCTATTCAAACTTTGTTGATATGCCTAACATTAATAAACATACCTGAATGACCCCGGCATAAGGCAGCCACAATTGTTGGACTTTTCACTCAGCATAACTATTTAGCCGGACACCACTCTAAAACTGGTGTCTTTCTGAAATCTTAGTGGATTCTGTGGAATGACAATATTTCTTACAGCAAAGCTCTTCGTGGGCTACGTTGGTCGAGTGGTACTGGGAGGCAAGAAGGCGAATGATAAACTGAATTTTTTTTCTTATTTATTTATTACTCATTCTGTCAAGGTATTAGTGATTGAGGGTAGAGAGGGAGCATATTGGCAATGAAGAATTTAAAATACTATAATAGTCATTAAGAGAAAACTGTATCATTTATTATCAAAACAATTTTCCGATATATTCTGTTTGTTCCTGTGCACATTAATTCTTTAGGAGCATAGGGAGTGCAAACTGTGTATGGTTCTGAAACATATAAAGATCTTTAAAGCAATTTTGGAGTACTTTTTTTGTTTATTACTTTGTATTATTCTTGATTGACCTAATTATGTAATGATTTTGTAGTTAATACTTAAAATTTGAAAATACATAAATTATATTACATTTATTAATACTAGTTTCTATTTATTATGCTAGATAATGAAGAGGGACATATACTAATTTTATGTTTTACTTTGGCTTTTACCTCTTCACCCCCAGAAATGATAGAGCTTTAATTAAATCCAATGCCAAGCACAAAGTTGTGGCTTTGACTAAATTTATGTTTTAATTTGGCATGTATCGCATCTCTCTGGACATAGTGACTGTGGTGTTTTGCATTGCAAAAAAGACTAAAAGCATCTTTATATTTTTTAGTTACTCAACACCATTAAACCAGTATGAGTAACATAATTTTCTTTTTGAAGTTTATTTTGACACGTAGAGCACCTGCGTTTGACCCACCAGACGACTAATATTTTAATACCATCAGCAATACTCACAGGTTTCATTGACACTTACATTGCAAAGCCATATAAAGGAATGAAAAAAAAAATTGCACAAGAATCAGAGACGATCTCTTGCATTTCGAAAGGTTGCGAGACAAACAAATCTGAGATTATTTCTCTCAATACACACAAACTGCTTTTTTCCAGTTAATGGCATGATTATAAAAATGAGATTGGCAATCTACGCACTGCTTAAGTATTAAAGCAGCAAATATTTAAATTTTATAAATGAACGCATAAACAAACAAAATATTATTTGGAACAAAGATAAACCGGCAGAAAATTTCTTACTTATATTAAACATTTTATTACAATTAAAGTAGGCATGAAAAATTTACCGGCAAGGGTCGATGATGATCAATCAGGCACCATTTGAGCAATAAATTTACAATGATGATAAAAAAAGATCTGAGACCCTTCTTAATGTACAGATTTAAATCAAATGATAAAGCTTCCTACATGCAGTTTATTGCAGAGCATATCATATAATGAAGGAAACATAAAGCATAAGCGAGGTTTAAAAAAAAACTAGTCAGTTTTTTCTTCGACTATGTAGTCTAAAAACATATTATTTAAAAGAGTGGTACTAAAACTTTGTTGACATACCTGACATTAATAAACATACCTGTCTGGCCACAGTATGAGGCAGTTGCAATTGTTAAACACCTCACTCAGCATGACTGTTTGGCTGGACATCTCTTTAAAATAGGTGTCTTTTTTAATCCTTACTGCAACCTTTGCAACGACATGTCATTATGGATAGCAACCATATTTCTTACTGGAAAGCTCGTTGTAGGCTACCTTGGTTAAATGGTACTTACTGGTAGGCAAGGAGTCGAAACAGAAAATATTTTCTTTTTTGTATTTTGTTCTTTCTGTTTGTTACTTATTCTGCCAAGCACTTAGCGATTGGGGCGAGGGAGAGCATAATGACAAGGCAGAAATTAAAATATGATAATAGTGATTAACAGAAATCTGTATAATTCATTATGAAAACAATTTGCCAATTCTATTTGTTGCTATGCAGATAAATTTTTTAGAAGCGTAAGGAGTACAAAATGTGTACGCTTCTGAAAAACGTAAATATTTTTAAAGCAATTTTGGAGTATTTTTTTTGTGTATTACTATGCAATATTCTTGATTGACCTAATTTTGCAATGATTTTGAAGTTAAAATCCCAAACTACATAAATTACATTACATTTATTAATTCTAGTTTCTATTTATTATGCTGATAATGAAGAGGAACAATGACTAATTTTATGTTTTAATTTGGCATGTATCGAACCTCTCTGGAAACATAGTGACTGTGGTGTTTTGGATTGCAAAAAAGACTAAAAGCCTCTTTATATATTTTAGTTACTCAACACCATTCAACCAGTATGAGTAAGTAACATAATTTTCTTTTTGAAGTTTATTTTGACACGTAGAGCACTTGCGTTTGACCCACTAGACGACTAATATTTTAAAACCATCAGCAATACTCACAGGTTTCATTGACACTTACATTGCAAAGCCATATAAAGGAATGAAAAAAAAAATTGCACAATAATCAGAGACGGTCTCTTGCATTTCGAAAAGTTGCAAGACAAACAAATCTGAGATTATTTCTCTCAATACATTCAAACTGCTTTTTTCCAGTTAATGGCATGATTATAAAAGTGAGATTGGCAACCTACGCACTGCTTAAGTATTAAAGCAGCAACTACTTAAATTTCCTAAATGAACGCATAAACAAAATATTATTTGGAACAAAGATAAACCAACAGAAAATTTCTTACTTATATTAAACATTTTATTACAATTAAAGTAGGCATGAAAAATTTACCGGCAAGGGTCGATGATGATCAATCAGGCACCATTTGAGCAATAAATTTACAATGATAATAAAAAAAGATCTGAGACCCTTCTTAATGTACAGATTTAAATCAAATGATAAACTTCCTACATGCACTCTATTGCAGAGCATATCATATAGTGAAGGAAACCGGAAAGCATAAGCATGGTTTAAAAAAAAAACTCAGTTTTGACTATCTACTGGACAAACACAATGCACATTATTTGAAAGATTGCTATTCAAACTTTGTTGATATGCCTAACATTAATAAACATACCTAAATGGCCCCAGCATAAGGCAGCCACAATCGTTGGACTTTTCACTCAGCATAACTGTTTAGCTGGACACCACTCTAAAACTGGTGTCTTTCTGAAATCTTGTGGATTCTGTGGAATGACAATATTTCTTACAGCAAAGCTCTTCGTGGGCTACCTTGGTCGAGTGGTACTGGGAGGCAAGAAGGCGAATGATAAACTGAATTTCTTTGGTATTTATTTATTACTCATTCTGTCAAGGTATTAGTGATTGAGGGGAGAGAGGGAGCATATTGGCAATGAAGAATTTTAAATATGATAATAGTCATTAACAGAAAACTGTATCATTTATTATCAAAACAATTTTCCGATATATTCTGTTTGTTCCAGTGCACATTAATTCTTTAGGAGCATAGGGAGTGCAAACTGTGTATGGTTCTGAAACATATAAAGATCTTTAAAGCAATTTTGGAGTACTTTTTTTGTTTATTACTTTGTATTATTCTTGATTGACCTAATTATGTAATGATTTTGAAGTTAATACTTAAAATCCGATACTACATAAATTACATTACATTTATTAATTCTAGTTTCTATTTATTATGCTGATAATGAAGAGGGACATTTACTAATTTTATGTTTTACTTTGGCTTTTACCTCTTCACCCCCAGAATTGATAGAGCTTTAATTAAATCCAATGCCAAGCACAAAGTTGTGGCTTTGACTAAATTTATGTTTTAATTTGGCATGTATTGCATCTCTCTGGACACATAGTGACTGTGGTGTTTTGCAATGCAAAAAAGACTAAAAGCCTCTTTATATATTTTAGTTACTCAACACCATTAAACCAGTATGAGTGAGTAACATAATTTTCTTTTTGAAGTTTATTTTGACACGTAGAGCACTTGCATTTGACCCACTAGACGACTAATATTTTAAAACCATCAGCAATACTCACAGGTTTCATTGACACTTACATTGCAAAGCCATATAAAGGAATGAAAAAAAAAATTGCACAAGAATCAGAGACGGTCTCTTGCATTTCGAAAAGTTGCAAGACAAACAAATCTGAGATTATTTCTCTCAATACATACAAACTGTTTTTTTCCAGTTAATGGCATGATTATAAAAATGAGATTGGCAATCTACGCACTGCTTAAGTATTAAAGCAGCAAATATTTAAATTTTATAAATGAACGCATAAACAAACAAAATATTATTGGGGACAAAGATAAACCGGCAGAAAATTTCTTCCTTATACAGTCAAAAGTCGTTAATCCGGACTCATCGGGACTTCGGCGATCCCGGATTATAGATCATCAGTTTAAATCTGGTAAGATGGCATGCAGAAATTATAAAATTAAAAATATTAAACTGTAATTTATGAAATAAAAAACAATTATGATATAAAGGGTATCAAAATTTCCAAAAAAAAAAAAAAGCTTAATATTTATTTGTTTTATTTATTAAACATTTCTTTCAATGTAAGTTGTTTAAGTTGCTTCGTTTTATGTGATAATACATTCTCTTTACTTTATCGGAAGCGAATTATAATGACGAGGAATTTGATTTAAATCATATCAAAGACGGAGTACATCGAGATGAAATACTACATTTAGTAAGGAATTATAAGCCAAATAATATAAAAACATCTGCCCTGAAGATAAGGATAGTGCTGACAGATTACCTTTCAATCCATTGCGTGCGCCGCAGCGTTTCGGCATTTCCCCCCTCCCCGGGCTCCAGAGCAGCATGAAATTGATAAACACATTTCGGAATGGTTTGAGAAACGAAGGATATGCCTTTAACCATTTTTTGCAGCAATTCTACTTTTGTTTAATGAACTTCTAAACATACTTCCGCTTTGTAGATCCTTTACATATTCGGAAATTCTATTTGACATAATTGAAAGTTCAAGCTTACTTTTACAAAATTGCTCTAACAGTCTGCAAAAAATAATAAACCGTATCCAATTCGAAGATTAAGGAACAACGCAATCTGCAACATTAACTGAATTAGATAAGTTTAGCTTAGCTTATACCGTCCGTTATACATTAAACGCGCAAGCGTAAACGTATTACGCGCATGCGCACACGCAAATTCGCAGCCGTAAAAGTCTTACGCGCAGAGAGTTTGTAGCTTTGAGGTCCGGATTATAGATCATTCCGGATTATGGGTGTCCGAATTAACGACTTTTGACTGTATTAAACATTTTATTACAATTAAAGAAGGCATGAAAAATTTACCGGCAAGGGTCGATGATGATCAATCAGGGACGATTTGAGCAATAAATTTACAATGATAATAAAAAAAAGATCTGAGACCCTTCTTAATGTACAGATTTAAATCAAATGACAAAGTTTCCTACATGCACTTTATTGCAGAGCATATTACATAGTGAAGGAAACCGGAAAGCATAAGCGAGGTTTAAAAAAAAACTAGTCAGTTTTTTCCTTCGACTATCTATTGAAAAAATATATTATTTAAAAGAGTGGCACTCAAACTTTGTAGACATACCTGTCTGGCCACAGCATGAGGCAGTTGCAATTGTTAGACACTTTACTCAGCATGACTGTTTTCCTGGACATCTCTTTAAGTCCAGTTACTATTTGTTACGCTGATGATGAAGAGCGACTTTGACTAATTTAAGTTTTACATGTAGCTGTTCACCCTCAGATAGGTAGCGCCTGAATAAAAAATTCATGCGGAGCACAATGTTGTGACTTTCACTAGTTTTATGTTTCAACACGGCATGTTTCGCTTCTCTCTTGATGATATAAACATAGGGAGTGTGGTGTTTTTGTATTACGAAGAAAACTAAAAATATCTTTCTATTTTTTACATAACGAACGCCACTCAACCAGTATCAGTGAGTAACGTGATTTTCTTTCAAAATTTTTATTTTGACATGTAGAGCTCCGGGGTTTGACTCACAGAAGACCAGTGGTTTAAAACCATCAACAATACTTACAAGTTTCATTGACACTTACTTGTATTACAAAGACGTATAAAAGATTGGAAAAAAAAAAAGCAAAAGATAAAGTGATGATCTCATGCATTTCGAGAAATTGTGAGATAAACCGAGCTGAGATTGTTTTCTGTGCAAAGACACAAACTGTCTTTTCCCAAGAAGTAACATTATAATGAAAATAAAATTATCATTTTAAGCATTACTGAAGTGTTAAAGCAACAAATATTTAATTTTCATAAATTACCGCATTATCAAAAAAAATAATGTTTGGATATAAGATAAAGTAGCAAAAAACTTCTTTCTCATACTAAACTTTATCCTCCAAAATGGAAGGCAGGAAAAATTTAGCGACAAGGGTCGATGATGATCAATCAGAAACACTTTGAGCAATATATTCAAAACGATAAAAAAAGAAAAAGAAAAAAAGAAAAAAAAAAAAAGATCTGAGACCTAATTCATATACACAGTTAAATCAAATACAAAGTTTCCTACATGTACTTTATTGCAGAGTATATCATATAGCAAAGGAAATCGAAAAGCATTAACAAGGTTTAAATAAAAAACTGTGATGATAGTAGATGACTCAGATTCATCAGTCTGTTTTTTTTTTAAAAAAAAAACTTTTCTTTCCCCTTCTTTTAATCTTTGGTCATAGCAAGACCCATAAAATTCTTTTAATTTTATTCTTCGCTTTTTTAATTTTAATTTTTAGTTTTTTTCCTTCATTAACAGGGGTGGTCAACCTGCGGCTCTTTGAAGGATTATTTGTGGCTCTTGATAAATGTACCCGAGTTCCCTTTTCATTTTTGTGTTATTATATTTTAAAAAATTATTATCATTCCGTATGTGTTTCAAAATGTCATTTAAATTACTGACAACAAATATGAAAGACTAAGAGCAACGTTGTAACAAATTCCATTTCCATCCAAGTTAACTCTTTTGCGTCGAGAGAGGGCAAAATCTCTTTTCACCAAACATAGAAAACGCCTGTGTCTACGAATTCCTCCTGGAATGCTTTTCCTTCCCCCTATAACAAATTGAATATTCTACCGCGCTAACAATAACCTGCTTATGTAAAGCAAGAACTTCTTTATTGGATGCTTTCACATGATACATCTCTTGAATACAATTTCACCCTGTGTGAAGTTTCCCCCTTAGGACGGCATTGCAACTTCGGCATCAAAAGCTAAACATTGACAGTAAACAAAGGAAAGAGAAAGGGCATTAAAATAACAGAACTACTTTTAGTTGCTTCTAAAGAATGATTGACATGTCATTTAACAACAGCTGAAAGCAATGAGCAATGCAGTAACAAAGCACTAGGTAGGAAATATTTATGCGTTTGGGGGCGTCCACACTCCAATGTCTGAATGAGACTCCAGACCGATTTTGAATTTGTAAACTTTCATTGCAACGGACAGTTCACATGGTGCTCTGGAGGAAACAGTTTGTATCACTCTTGCTACGGATATGATTTGTAATCTGGGATTTTTGGTAAGTTAACTATAATTTGCTTCATAGTATGTAACACATGTTGTTATAGTTTTAATAAACACAAAACTTGTATTTTTTAAATTTCTTTTATTTATTTCCAGTTCTTTTAAAAATATGACGAAAGAGAACGAAAATAAAAAAAGAAAATATGAGCAAGAAAACACAAATTTTAATAATGAGTGGGAGGAGAATTTCTTTTTTATTGACAATAACGGAAAAGCACTATGTGTTATTTGTAATTCTACGGTCAAAAATTGTAAAGCTGCAATTTACGTCGACATTATGAAACCAATCATCCTCAGTTTTCTAATCAGTATCCACCAAATTTCAAATTAAGATCAGATAAACTTGCTTCTTTAAAATCGAATTTAAATACACAACAGTCAATTTTGATGACCTTCAGCAATCATGCTAATAACGTGGCTGACGTGGTTGTTATTGCCTGGAATATTGCTCGTGCAAAACGCCCGTATGGATAGGGAGAGATTATTAAAAAAAACTTGGAAGATATAAAGTTTTAGATCCAAATAATTGCACAAAGTTGTTTCGCAAATTCCCATCTCGAGACACACAACCGAACGACGCATAACTGCAATTAATACATCTCTTGAATATAATTTAAAAAATGATTTGAAGAACTGTATTGCATTCAGCTTAGCCCTTGATGAATCTACAAATATCACAGATCTTCTGCAATTGGCAGTTTTTATACGTTTTGTTTCACCTGACTTCGTTGTTAAAGAAGAATTATTAGATTTAGTTGCACTTCAAGAGTCAACCCGCGGTGTCGATATTAAAAATGCATTAGATTCCATAATGAAAACTTTGATGTGCCTCTTAATAAACTTGTCAGCATTGCAACTGATGGAGCTCTGGCAATGCTGGGTAAAAAAAAAAAATCGGTTTTATTTGGGCTTTTAAGAGATGAATCTCAAATTCCACAATTCATACCGATTCACTGTTTAATTCACCGAGAACATCTCATTACAAAATATCTAAAATATCCTGATGTTATGAAAACAGTGTTACACATTGTAAATTACATTCGCACCAGTGCAAAAAATCGACATTTCAAAAATTTCCTTGAAGAATTAAAGGACGAAGAACTTCCAAATGACATTAATTTCTTTTGCATTGTTAGATGGTTATCTAGCTACAACGTTTTAAATAGATTTGTAGATTTGTTTGATCCGCTGCATTTCTAAAAGAAAAGGAAATAACCTATTCAGAATTAGATGATGACGAGTGGTTACAAGACTTAATGTTTATGACTGATGCCATGGAACATTTGCAAACACTGAATTTACAATTGCAGGGGAAGGATAAAATAATATCTGACCTCTCACAATGTACGAGGGCTATCCAGAAAGTAGATTACGTTTTGGAATAAAAAAATAAACAAAGTATAGGAAACAAATTTTATTATATACAGATGAAAGCCACACTCAAATACTACTTTTCTACATAGTCACCATACAAATTAAGGCATTTATCGTAGCGATGTACGAGCTTGGAAATTCCTTCGTCGAAAAATTCGGCCGCCTGCGCCTTCAACCACTTCGTTACTTCTTGCCTTCCATCTTGCACAAAACTTGTGGTAACCAAGCTTTTCGCTGATGATTTCGTGCAACAAACTTCGCGAAATTTGTGGAAAACTCAAAGAAAGTTCCGTTATTGTGAAATTTCGATTTTCACAGACTTTAGCATCGACTTTTTCGAGAAGTTCGGCGGTCACTATGCTGGGTCTCCCACTTCGATCTTCGTCGTGAACGTTGGTTCGGCCATTTTGAAACCTTATGACCCACTGACGCACTCCACCTTCAGTGATAATGTTGTCCCCATACACTTCATGAAGCTGCCGATAGATTTCTATCGGTTTACAGTTTTTTGCAGTCAGAAACCTTATTACTGAGCGCACCTCGCAGCTCGCGGGATTTTCAATTAACGCAGACATTTCAAACCGTCACAGTATCTGAACGGAGCACAGCACGAACCTCTCACTAGCACGGCTAGATGCAGACTGAGCTGCGCAACGCTCTGACCCCAAGATGGCCGCGCTAGCCCCGCCCCTAGCGGACACAGACGGAAACGTAATCTACTTCCTGGATGGCCCTCGTATATTTAGTTTTCAAACTAAATTACAACTTTTTCAAAAGGACATTAAAAATAAAACATTTTGTCATTTTATTCAAATTAAAAAAATTTGTTCCAATATTAAACAAGAGAAACTCAATGAGTATGTAAAAAAGCTAGAAAGAATATTGATGGAATTCCAAAATAGATTTCAAAACTTGAAATATTTTAAATCGTCTCTCGATTTTTTTCTGAATCCATTTGAAATTAACATAATTCAAGGTGATTTTTCCATTTCCAATATAATTATGACCCAAAAAGCATCTGGAGAATTAGAATTAATAGAGATGCAAGAAGATCAAGCTCTACAGTTAAAATATAAGTCGACGTCGATTACTGAATTTTGGAAATTTGTACCAGAATCTAAGTACCCTGAATTAAAAAAGGCTGCTTGTTGAATTATTTCAATATTTGGAACAATGTACTTATGTAAATCATTTTATTCCACTTTAAAATTCGTGAAATTCAAATACTGATCAGTATTAACTAACCAGCATCTCAAAGAATTACTGAGATGTGCAGTCACCAATTATTCACCAAATTTTAAAGAATTATCAAGAGAAATAAAATAAATGTGTTTAATTTTTAATATTTAAATTCAATATACATATTCTGTACTTTTATTTATATGTTTTAAATAAATATAATTTTTTGTAAAAAATTTGTTTAATACCTTTTAAATACGTATTTAATTGCGGCTCGCGAAAAATTTCAAATTTTGAAAAATGGCTCGGACTATTAAGGAGCTTGGCCACCCCTGCTCTATAAGCTAGTAGGTCCGTCCTCCCTAAAAATCTTTTATTTTTTATTAATAGCAATTCACTATTTATTTTATTTTAAAGCGTGTCTTAACTTTAATCAACATATTATTCCCAATTAGATTTGAGTTTTAAATACGCTTCTTATTTTGTAAGTATTCTAGTGATAATTTCATTTATTTTGTATTTACACTTTTCATTGCACTTTATTTTACATGTTAAAACATTTTTAACCAGAACCACAATATCACAGCCACTTTTAAGCGGAAGCATAAAGAATTTTCTTTCTACCTTGTTTTCTAATTTTTGCAGCTCAATGAGCAAAATTCTTGACCACAAAGGTCTTTTTTAGTTTGTTCTTTCTTTAATTTTATATATATATAACATATAAATAGCAACGAATTTTCTATAATTTAACAGAAAACATCTGAAGAGAGTGAAGCTCAGCTGGTAAATAAGGCTGCAGGGCCTGAGATAAACGACTATCTCCCTAAACTTGCGAGATATCGGTAAGCTGACGATAGTTTTGGGGGGACTAATTTTTGTTGCCAGATTTGGTGAGTTATCACTAAAATTTGACAAACTTGGCGACCATTTCGTCCAGTCCCTGTATAACTGTAATTGATTTCCATATGTAACTAACTCCAACCATATCTGGCCCTTATATATGTAACTTTAACTGTATATACTTTCTAGTAAAGTTGAGAAATGGAAGGTACTAGAGTTTTCTCGGCAGCTGGGTGAAAACTATACAAGCCTGGAGAGAGCATCAGTTTTTTAGATCAGATGTGACTGAGCATCAGATGATCAGATGTGAGAGAGCATCAGTTTTTTAGATCAGATGTGATCAGATGTGCATTGAGATCTTCGTGTAAGCTTCACTCCTTAGACACACTTTGCACTGCATTGTGTTAAACATTCTAAATTCGAACATAGTTCAAAGTAGTAATTACTGATTATGCTCTTTCATAGTGAGAAGATAGTCTCCTAGAGGAATTTTGCAGAAAGTTCTAGAATTGTAAACTGCTTCTTTTGGTAAAATAAATTTTATCAAGCTATCATTGGTTCTGTGGACGCTGCTCATCTGGACGTGTGCTCTGCACTTAAGAGTTTGGACTGTATTGTAAAGAAGTATTGGAGAGCTCCTTGCCTAATGACCTGATGATCAATGGCCAGGCTTGATAAATAAATAAAATAAACAAATAAATCATCGGTTCTGTGTGAACTCAATCCATTACAAACCTGGATGCACACAACAGTAGGTATAGATAATATGCAACACTATTTTAATATTTGGTAGAATTAACTATTTATTACGGGTTAGATTTTTTTTTTTTCCCCTTGTGAAGGGGGCGGTGGTTCAGGAAAGGTCTAAATATATCAATATGCCAAGGATACGATAGTGCTTTTATAATGGCAGAGTGCATTCAGGAGTTGAAGCAAGGATTTGTGAACTGAATCCTAAAGCATTATTTGTACCTTGCGCAATCCACACTCTCTATCTGTGTGGAGTACAACTCTTGCAAGAGTTCCATTATATGACTTTTTTGGGGAGACCTTAGAAAGTTTTTTCCCCCAACTTCTACATACAGATGAATGATCCTATATCCTTCTGACAAATGTTGAAGTTACAGTTAAGCAACTTCCAGAAACAAGATTGAGTGCTCACTATGAAGCTATTAATCCAGTGTTTAAGTGCTTTAAGAAAATTGTCGATGCCACTGAGGAACTCTGAAGGCCCGTCCACACGAGTACGCCCGAAACGTAGCTGACGAACACGCTTTTACGTTACCAGCGTAAAAGCGTCCAAACGAGTACGCTTGCGAAGAGTGCGTTTAACCAACACCTCCTAGAACTAACTAGTTACTCCTAGAACTAAGTTAGTTCTAGGTGGTGTTGGTTTAACCAATAGAATGATTTTGCGCAAAAATCATGTGACGCTGTAATATAGCGTCAACAGAGCTGTATCTTATTACTTCGCTGTTCTTCTGTATGTTTACGGCAAGTTGTCCGAATCAGATGATTTTTTTTTATAGCTGAAACTTTACTATTAAGTGCAATTATTAAGCAGAGGCAAAACCGCAAAAAATGACAAGAATGGTTCCAAAAGATTTATTTAGAGCGACCTGTTCAAAGAGTTTTTTTTTTTTTTTTTTTTTTTTTTTTTACTGCCTTGTTTGCGAAAGGAATATCCGGAATTATTAAATTCCTACTATTAGCTCACACTCTCCCTATATCCTGTTGAAATTTTCAGTACATAAAATGCTTTTTATTCATCCACTCAAGTTCAAATACAATTTTGTAAACTTGTAGTGAATGACACTTAATGTTAATACAGCTTTTTCACATATTAAAATTTTTTTAATTTTTAATTTAAAAAAATTCTGTTTGTATTTTTATTTATTTATTTATTTATTTTTGTATTTTAAAAATTTTTCTTTGTGGATTTAAGTAGGAATTGACTTAATTTTTTTTTTTTTGGTATATTACTTGTTTTTTAATTACTTCAGGATAAGTATCGACCAGTTTGACAGACTTGCAGATTCTATATTGTACGAAAATTAGGATTTATAAAATTGGTTTGGAATACAGTATATAAAGAGAATTAAATTACTTAATTCTTCTCTTTATATACACCATCCACCATATAATAAAACCAACTTCATATTTTTTAACTTCTCCTCCCTTGGCCTTTTAATTTTCTTTTTATTTATTTTTGAATTTAGAATGAGGTTCAAACTTTGGACAGTTTATGCGAAATTATGTGCATGATAAAATATGCAATAAAGTAAAAATAAAGAGAATTTATAGATGATATATGATAAAGAGAGGCAGATATATTATTACATAAGGATTTCTATTTACACTGCACATTTTTAAACTAAATTAAAAACAATAATAATAATGAATAAAATAAGAAATGAAAACACTAATAATAGGTAAAATAAGAATATAATGATTCATGATTAAATATAAGAAACACGTTTCAAAATGAGAAAAACTAACTGAATTATATACCGTCTACGGGTGAGGTTCGAACTCGCCACCTTTCCATTCCTCCGCCACCAAAGCAGCGCGCTGACCACTCAGCTATCTGTGATAACAGCGTAAGTGAAAAATAATGTAACAAGTAGAAGTCGCTGCAAAGGTAATTTAATTAAACTTCAATAAATGATTGCTGTGTGACACAAGTTGTAACTTTCCTCCAAAATTTCGTAATTGTATTTTATTGAATACTCTTTCACAGTCAACTGCTTTATTTTAGAAGTTGTTATATTGTTGAAGTTAGTTTTTGGTGTATTTAATATTGGGATATTTATAGAGCTTTTTATTACACATGATATAGCCAATATTTATACTAATTAAGGAGAATTTTGTAAGGCAGAAACTTTGATTTCGTAGAAACTTTAATTTACTTAGGTTCCTATTACTTACGGTGTTATAAATAGGTGAAGCATATGGATATACTGGTCGGATCGTCGCTTTATAAATATACAGTTTTTCCCTTTAATGAGAATTTTAAATGTATACCAATATGTACGGTTTGAGAAATCTGAAGATGGCATGAACAATGCTGATTATTTTATTGCTGTATATAGTTATGATATTTCTAAGCAAAAACTCATCTCTGTGTGGTTCTGACGCCATATTGAAACGGGTAAGCAAGAAGGTTTTCTGATTATGACACGTGATAAGAACTCGGTCGGCTATTGGCTATACGCGCGCGTCGCGGGCGAAAAAGCTGAACAGGAGCGTACTCAGTTTTACGTCTTCTGCGTCACGCGAATTTACGCCGGCGTCAAAAAAGTTACGTCAACTACGTCGGGAGCGTCCTCGTGTGGACGGGCCTTGATGCTTCTGAAACAGTCGAAACCAGACGAGCAACTCAAACCCTATTGCAAACAATGTGTGATTTCTCATTTTTGTGTTTATGGAATAATGGCTTAGAAAAAGTGAACCCCAATTAAAAGTATTCACAGATTCTTGGTGTCAGCTTCGAAAAGTTGAAAGGTCTTTTTAAAAGAAAAAGGAAATGAACTTATTGAGGAAGCACTGCAATTCACAAAAGACAAATGCAATGCGATAGATATTCCTGTAGTAAAACTGCTACGGAGAAGAAAATTATGCCCGGAGAGAAGCCTGCCTCTGGACTGCCATCGACTTAAAACCAAGAACTGAATAAGTCAATGTTAGAATGCACTGACGGGTTTCAAAAGAAATCAACATATGTTGCAAAGGCCTGGAATGTATATTCAATCGGTGTGTAGTCTTAGATCCTAGCAATATGAGCGAAACCTCGGAAACTGAGCTTCCTATGTTAGTACAAAGTTTGGATGAAAATTATGATGAGCTTTCAGCAAATGGCATCCTTAGAGAAAGTCTACTCCTAAGATGATTTCTAAAAGCTGCCAAAGTTTCAACAGAAGAATCTCTTGGATAAGCTTTGTTAAGATTCTTTGAATTTGAGGCTCAATATGAAATTTTTTGACTCTGATCTCAGTCTCAGTTTAGCATTATTTTTTTTCTTTATGTGTTTTTACTGCACCATGTGAGAGAAGTTTTTAAAACTCAAAAAACTAATTAATAATTATCTCAGATTCACTATGAACCATGGACAACTCTGTAGTTTAGCCATTTTGCCAATGTAAATCAATGTAGGTAAAGGTATCGATTTTGATGATACACTTTCAATATTTGCAGAACAAAAAGTTTGAAAGAAGAGATTCTGAATATCATGTGTAAGTACAATTTATTGTATTAGAGCTTAGAGAATGATACTTGTAAACAATTTGTTTTCATTAAACTATATTATAATAATAATTAAAGTTATGCACTAGGTCCTATAGCTACGAAAAAAGATTTTTTACATTGTACATTAAAATAATAGTAAAATAATTAACATTATGTCCTCTTTACTTAACCAACTGAATAAAAAAAATTGCTTTCTAAATAAATTTCATTTTATATTTTATATATAACACAGCTCTCCAATCTCTTCAAATTAATAATCATCATTTTTAAACCCTGCCTCAATACAGACCCTTTTCGAAAGCCTTTTCAGTGTCGATATTCTTGCAGTGCAGTTAAAAAATTACTGTCATTCTGATAAAACAACTTGATCAGTAAAGCTCGATCTTTTACCTCAGAGTAAAAAGCAGAGTTTCTTAAACTGTGGGAAAATTTTAGCAGTTTTGATATTTTTTTAACTTATTATAACAATTTTACAATGAAAACAGTTTGATGCATTCTCTTTATAACATAAACATTCATTTTACTTGCTTTGCACGTGATGCTGTCATTTTATCTGTTACGTATTTAAAATTTTCACATTGTTCTATGTCTTAAAATTAGAAATTGAAGTTAATGACCTAAAACTGCAATACTATATTACTGTACAAGTAAAAAAATTGACAGTCTCACTCACGCGTGTGTCGGATTTGCACAATACTCATGGAATCCCACAAAATTTTTATAAATATTATGGGGGTCCTGGGGTTACAAAAAAATCTCAGTGATAAAAGGGGGTCACAACTGAAAACAGCTTAAGAAGCCCTGCTCTAAAGGCATGAAGAATGATTTTACAGCACTGACTGCTGGCATTTTAAAATGCTCCAAATTCGACTAACTTCTTTTCCACATTGCATGAAAAATGTCACCTGTCAGTCGAGATTTGAACTAATATCTGTACAGCAGATTTCTTTCCTCATGGTCCATATAGCATACCAAATTCCAATGAAATAAGTCTATCAAAACAGTCTTTATGTAGGTCTAAATAGAATAACTTTAATTATATCCACCCGTTTTATATGAAACTTAAATCTTGGTGGCTTGTCTCCATATAATCGCTTAAAGACAAAGGAATTTATGTTTCAAATTTCTACTAGAAATGTGGGCTTCAATTCTTTTTAACTTTCTATGGAGCATGAAATATACTTTGCATATCTGCAACATGCTTAAATAATGCTTTTGATAAGTTAACCGTTTCACACTCATTTCAAACCAATACACTATTTCTGAATTAACACACCGACTAATGATTATTGGAGAAGTTACAGCAAAAAAAAAAAAAAAAAAAACAGCAAAATATTCATAAATTTCCAAAAGTAGTTTCGAAGGTTTAAATATAAAATCTTCTTGTTCAGCTGCAGAAGTGCAATTGACTATAAAAGCTCAGCAAATGACTGCAGAAGTTCAAATGATTTCATTTGCACTTTTGCAGGTGAAGGTTCTGTAACCTTCAAAACAAATTTATGAATATTATGTTGATTTTTTTTGGGGGGGGTTGCTTTACCTCCTTCAATAACACCAATACATTATTTTCGTTTTTCTTTATGTTTAATTCTCAAATACCTGTTCATTAAGTCAACTAACATGATCTCTGAACTCTCTCTGAACTTAAGTCTCTGACTCTTTCTTAAATCATTTTTCCCAACAAAATCATGCTTCACGAAATACTTCAAGAATTTTCTCAATAGAAATTCAATATATTTCATCTCAAATATGTTTCTGTTCAGTAGCAAAATACTACCTTCATTAGCTTCAATACGCTGCTGAGTTAAGTCCCACAACCCTGCATGCAATTTAACTTTCATCAATATTTCGATTTTTGACTTTTTAATGACACTTTAAAATACATTGGTTCTTATTTGGAAATTTAATCTCAGTTGCAAGCATCAATTAGAAGTTTTTTCTTTCAAAATATTCAATCTTTTCACAAGAACTGAAATGAGCACAGCAGCAATCACTTCTATGTTTCAATAAATTGTCACGCCCAGAGCCGGGACAATAGTGAGGCGAATAAGTCACTTGCCTCAGGTGAAATATGAGAAGAGGCTCCACATTAATTATGAAAAATTACAAATTCGTTTTAAAATAGAAATTATGATTAACTTTCAGCTTTGAAACACATCAAAAATACTCATTTTTAAAACATCTTTAAAGTAACAAACTTTATAAATGCTACCATAATTTAAAAGCACTGTATTTGTATATTTATTTTCTGTATACAATGGCTGCCTCTAATTTCCATTCATCATTCTTTTAGCAGCCATCTTCTCAGTCAGAATGGTGCCTCTCAGTTCACATTTTGATACAGCCTTCATTTACTTTATTATATTACTGCAATCAAATTTCATTAATGCATATTATTTATCATAAGTTTCCATCGATTCTTAGGAACAGGTTAAGAATTTTGTATTACAAGCAATCCTGCTCAATTAATAGGAGAATTAATGAAATTTTTATGTGCTTTCTGAACATGCCGCACAGTACTGAATATACCTTTTTTTCCCTAATAGTAAAATGTATTTTTGAAATTATTGCAATGAAACGCGAAACAGACTAAATATGTCAATGCTGCCGACACTGGGAATAATTCTCTACTGTCTCCCTCTAACTGGAACTTACCACTCTTATTTCGCCATAACAACAAAACAAGTTTATTAAAGTCTACAAACTGAGTACTGAATCTAATTTTGTTGCACCAACCCCCTAACGCTCAAATGTTGAATGAAATAACATCTAAAGATACCTAATAAATAATATTAGATTACTATTTTTATTACACATCGTAGATATCTAATAATAAAAAGGGTTAAAATAATAGAATTAAAAAGGGTTTTATAAAATAAGCTTTCATTTAAAAGTCATAAAATATTTAATGAACTAAAAGGAGAAAAATAATTTCTCATATAGTTTAATAGGAACAAGAGATTAAATAACTATCTTTACAAAATTCTTCTACAGTTTGACATCATGAATAATAAAAGCAAGGGGCATCCTTGATAAATATTATTATGTGCATACGGATTCGTAGCAGATTGGCTGCACACAGAACTGATGATAGCTTGCTAAATTTTATTTTCACAAAGGAAACAATTTATAGTTCTGGAATATTCCACTAAAGCAGTCGTACAGCTCTTTTCAGTATCTCAGAACAAAATCAGTAATTACAGTTCAAACTACAAAGGACATTAAATGCAATGCAATGAAAAGTGCATCTAAAAGGCAAAGCTCAAATGGTCGTTTCTCAATACTCCAGTGACCTAATCTTTCTGATGTGACACACGATTTTCCTCAGAAACTTGTGTGTCTTTTGCCAAACAGCCAAATGAAGCTTCATATAAAATAGTAATGAGCTTATATTCACTAATTCCTACCGTAGTCATAAGTCCATAAGATTAGAATGATTGATAATACTTGATCTTTAAGAGCCCCACTAACTGTCATGTTCCTTGAGTGGTAAATCAAGTCATTATGGTCTTAATTATTCCCAGATACACATATAAGCTAAATATTGAATGTTAGCCATTAAAATTTTATTTTCATAAGTGATCCACATAAAGAAATCAGATAACTACTAAAAGATGTATCAACATATACCTTTCTCACAATGTTAAGAAAAATTATCATATGTATGGAATATCTGAGGCTGGATAAGGTCTGATGATTCATTTTGGGCCTTTTTGATACATTTTCCTCTTCGATGATTTAAAAAAAAAAAAAAAATTTCTGATAGCCTTATCCTCTGATTGAACGTACTGGATTATTTAATTACAACAAAGCATGCAATGACTATTTGTCATCTTCTATATGGAGAAAGCCTTCTAATGAAGGACTTTCTAAATTGAACTCACCTGTGTTTGTACTTACATGTAAATTTGGAAAATTTTATTACAGTCAAAAGTCGTTAATTCGGACACCCATAATCCAGAATGATCTATAATCCAGACCTCAAAGCTACGAACTTTCTGCGCATGCGTTGCGTTCATGCATGCCCACAGGCGTTTACGAGTGCGCGTAAGACCTTCACGGCTGTGAATATGTTTGTGCGCATGTGCGTGTAATGTGTAACGGAGGTAAGCTAAAATTATCTAATTCAGTTAATGTTGCAGATTGCGTTGTTCCTTAATCTACGAATTGGATCTGGCTTATTATTTTTTGCAGACTCTTAGAGCAATTTCATAAAAGTAAGCTTGAACTTTCGATTATGTCAAATAGAATTTCCAATATATATTTACTAATATGTAATTTGTATCTACAAAGCGAAAGTATGTTTTGAAATCCGAAATCTGTTTATCAATTTCACGCTGCGGATTGGAAGTTGATCTGTCAGCACTATCCTTATCTTCAGGGCAGATGTTTTTATTTTATTTGGCTTATAATTCCTTACTAAGTGTAGTATTTCATCTCGATGTACTCCGTCTTTGATATGATTTAAATCAAGTTCCTCGTCATTATAATTCGCTTCCGATAGTGAAGAAAGTGACCCAGAGGTTATTGAAAACGAAAACATTTCGATTGACAAATTAGTCGGTATTCTCAACACAGCAATTATAGGACTTGAACAGCGGAACTTTGTAACTAAACAAGAAATTATGTCTGTTTAATAGAATTAAAGAGAAAGTATTATCACATAAAACGAAGCAACTTACATTGAAAGAAATGTTTAATAAAGTAAACAAATAAATATTAAGCTTTTTCTTTTTGTAAATTTTGATACCCCTTAGATCATAATTGTTCTTTATTTCATAAATTATGGTTTCATATTTTTAATTTTGTAATTTCTGCATGCCATCTTACCAGATTTAAACTGATGATCTATAATCCGGAAAAATCGATAATCTGGAATGGCCGAAGTCCCGACGAGTCTGGATTAACGACTTTTGACTGTATATAAAATAAATTTAAAAATTTTAAAGTGAAAATTTTATGTACAAGATCTATGATGACCAAGTTTGCACATTCTGTGATATAATTTGGAATGGTGAAAAAAATACTTATATCCTGATCTTCCTGCCAAAAATTACCAAGAGATATTTTTTTTTAATTTAGGAATAAGAAAAATATAATATCAGGACACACCACAAACCATATCTGATACCAGCAAAGTACACTTGATTAACCTTTTGAAGACGGGATGGCCATTATAGTGGCCAGAGAGTCCTCTCTTTGAAAAGATGGGGTTGTGCACTTTAGTGGCCATGTCTTTTCCCCCCCCCCATTTTCCAGGCTGAAAAGTGGGGTGAAATGTCAAATTTGATGTCCCTGGGGTTTTAACCACTTATCTCTTTCAAAGGTCTTCCTTTTGTGACATAGATGCACCCCTCTGAGAATCCATTAAACTATACACAAGAATCTTTGTTGCAAATAGGAGATTTCTTAAACGGGGGGAAGCATTGGGTTCAAGATTCCCTGTCCTTTGGTAGCTTAAGTATATGTTTCTGACTAGGATATTTGTTTATTGGTGAAGACCCTCTCAAAAAATTACTTGATACCTTGTTGATTCAAAAGCATACTGGAAGATGACAATTCGACTCATTTAAGGAAATTGCACATATTGATAGGTCATTGAAAATATGAAAAATTAAAATTTTTTATTAATAATAAGGCAAATTAAGAATATGTATTACAGCTAATGCTGTTCATTTTTAGAAATTACAGATTAATTTCTTTTGAGCTTACTTAATTGCTAATTTTCTTCTCATATACTCTGTAAAGATTAACTTCATTAATATAATTTAAAATACTATAAATAGAAAAAACTCAGAATGCTTACTTCATACTAACATCCCAGTAGAAAATCTTTTTATCATTTTTTCAGATGAAGCAAAGTGAATTCTTTTAATGGAAAATCTTCTGTACTTCTGTTATTTACTTCTAAATCATGCCCATTTTTATATACTAGTGCAGACATATGATAAAATTTGATGAAACATCCATCACCAGACAAAAACGAAATTTAAGGTTGATCAGTTTTACTATTCAAAATGTATTTCAAAATGTATCTAACATACAATATTTGCATATTTAAGGATTTGTTTTTATGTTTAGTCATGAAATCGTTCACAATACGTAACTCCAACTGTTTACTAATTTTTCTATAGTACAGGTATCTATTTCCTATAATGAAAATGTGAGAACTAGGGATACTTTATTTTAACCCTGTTTTATTTCAACGATTATTTTGTATATGCCAAATATTTATTAAATGTTAGTGTAGGAAATGCAATAATTTTAATCCCTACACTTGTTTAGTTTAATTTTTCTCTTCTAATTTACAAAACTGAAAAGCATAAAAGAAAATACACAACATACTTAATACTAAAATAACATCCCTTTATAAGTATGGTACAGTCCATTCCAATCTTACTTACATAAAGCAAAATGAAGAATTTTATTTTTATAGATGGACCTACAGAGAACTTGACTGACTATATTTCAGTTTCTCTTTGCCATAAAAATGCCCTAGAACTTTTTCGCAGGGCTAATTTGGCAAATTTAAACATTATCTGTTGCATTTTTAAGAACCTGTGTAATTATACAATTTGAAATTTCAGGAGACACAATTAATGAATATACAGTGAGAATGGCTTAGAAATAAATCATAAGTAATTTTAATGTTAGTTACTGAAAAAGATTAATATAACTATTTTACGGATTGAAGATTATGTGCAATGCAGTCTGAAACTTAATTCATAAAAATAAGAAAATATAACCAATGCATGTTTCGTATTTTTACTATGGCTGAAGTGTTGTACAGTTTTATAGAACCCTACGTACTCAAATCTAGTACATTCTTACAAGAAAAGAGTTAAAATATGAATTATTTTTGCCAGTTACATTTTGTGTGATGCTAAAACAAATGCGTTAAAATAAAAAAGAACTAAGTTGCTGTTCATCAGAAATTGTCACAGATGAGGTTATTCTCTTCAACAACATTCAGAATTGTGACACATGGAAAACTACTGTTCTGCATTATTTATCGATTTTTTTTAAATCTTTATTTAACCTGATTTTGAATAGTTTCTGCCAGTGTAATTCTAGAGATGGTTGTGTACCAGTTTAAGCTATATTAAATTGGTTAAATTACTTAATCTGACATATGGTTTCATCATATATACATACATAAAGTGGAATGTGTGCATGCATATAATATATATAGGTATAAAATTTAATAGAGGAAAATTAAATGAAAAATTATCTCCTGTGAAATGCAAAGCAAAATTAAATAGTGTATGTGTACTATTGTAGAAATTAAAATTGGAATTAGTAAATAATTAAACTGGAATCTTTAATAAAATGAAAAAATAAAGACGAAAGTAAAGACTAAAAACAATTCAAAAATAAGGAGTAAAATAAAGACTAAAAACAATAGAATTATAGCTGATTCCAATACACAGAAGTACTGCCTAGTTGCAAGTAATGTGCTTGTAGACCACGTCAAACACATAAGTAATTTCCGACAATTTCCACAACTAAAAAGAATCTCCACAAAAATTAAAAAAGTAACTCAACATCTCTGATACACTGCACAATTAAATGAAAGGAAAGCAGGTTAATTTCCCGTTCGCGACGCCTAGCTCAGTCATCGCTCTCTCGCCACGACCCGGAACCGCTCTCTCGGCACGACCCGGAACCGCTCTCTCGGCAAGCGCGCTAAGCCTGACTTGGGGAAAAAATTCTCGTATATCGAATTTGTCGTCCAACTGCTCCAGTTCTGGGTATATCCGAGAAGCATTCAACTAGTTATCAGGAAATGAACTTTTAAAACTTTATCATTGTATTTTCCTTAAAAATTTTATAAAAAATTAATTCTAGAGTAATATAATTTTTGACGTAACTTCAAATAAATAAATATGCCCGTTTTAGAATTGCTATTACTTTCACTTTCCAGTTCTGCAAAAATATCATTGTGATTTATCATTCGCGTATACTCTTCTTTTCTTAAATATCGTTTTTGCTTTGCCATTTAGGAGTAAAAATACTTCGCTAAATCATACAAAATATCCGTCTTTAGGTTAGGGGGGAGGGGAAGTCAAAGAGTCGTTTCATTAGGGCTCTATTAATCGCCACTCGGGCGATTCTGAGGATTTGATATGCCGAATTTTGAGGGACTTCCAGTAGCTTTTTTTATTATAAAAAGCAACACCTGTTTCTATTCAACTAAAATTGTAAATGTAGGCCACGTTTCGTTACATGCATTTTTCACGGATCATAATTGCTTTTCCATTAATATTTCTATGCACTATAAATTTGCCAAATGATATGGTTTGGTTGATTAAATCAAAGCGCATCACTTCAAATGATATGATGACATGCATTTTACTGAAAAATTTACATTGCGCCAAATGATGATGTTAATGAATGAAATACGGTTAATGCTCATTACTTTTATTGACTCGTTTTTTAATCTAAGACAATTATTACATTTACATTCATTTTTATTAATTTAAATGTTCTCTATACATAACACATTATTCAGTTTTACCTTTCTCCATTACTTAAATCAACGATTAAAAAAAAACTATCAACGGGTTTAATTTACATGAATTCGAAAGAACATGCAATTCGGATAGCTGAAGTTTATTGCAATTATGGAAGCACTTCCGCAAAGGATCCGTTAAATGTAAACATTGCCAAATACGGCGATAAAAGTTTAAAGCTGGTAACCCGGCAAATTGGTTTGTCAGAGGTAGCAACCTGGTTCGCTTTTAGAAGAATATTCCTCGTCTGTTCGGGGATTCGTTTTGCCGCTGGCTAGCGATGCCTCACTACCGGGTGAGGTGATGCAAATCGGGGGGGGATGAATTTAACACGGCTGTTTAGAATTGTATAGCTGTGTTCTTACGTAATTTTTAAAAGACTTTAAACAAGCAGAACCATTGGGCTACTAAAATATTATGATTAACGTGGGCAGCAATAATATACGTTTTAAATAATTAGTTTTTATTTTTACTACTGTTATTTTTACCTAAAATAATAAGAATTAAATCAGTTTTCATGCTTAAAAATTTCATATATTTTTAATGCATTTTTAAAAATTACTTTTCAGAGGATGCTAAGTGTTTATATACAATAGATGATTAGAATGAAAAAAAAAAAATATTATTGGTTCTCTGAAATGGCAAAATACTTTTATGTATTCCCGGGGTCATCAAAGTTAGTAAATCACTGCTTTGAGTAATTAATCAAAGTTTGAATGAATCTTGAAAGATAACAAGATGTATAATGTTTATTCTAGTTTTATTTACAATGCTACTTTAAAGGATTTGAATATTATTGAAGATACTTGCATTGTCAAATTTATTATGAAAAAGACAGTTGTTTCAAAATAAAGGTTGATCTTTACATTATGGTAACTTGGCGGCGTTTTATTGGCGAAAATTTGGCGACCAACTCTCCTACAGCAACCCTCTATTTTTTTTTTCACGCCGCCATTTTGTCTTCACAAACTAAAGACATGTTTCTTTTCTTTTTATCTACTGAACACTTCTTCCAACAATCTACTAGCCAAATTACACTTATACTAGAAATTTTATCTAACAAAACTGCTTAATCACGACAAACATTCACTGCAAAATTGGGAAAAAGTGCACAATACCATACTCCTTACGCGTTTTTCAAAATAACACATACACATAAACCATGTACACGCCGACTTATTTTTACTTAAAAAAACATCCCAGAATTGCACAAAAATGGCATTGCGCACACTCTTCACTATATCCATGTACACTGCTTTTTTCTCATACATTAGAAAAATTTCACGAAAATACATGACAATTTTCTCAATCTTTAAACCCGGTAAAAAGAACATATACGAAATTACCTGATCGCAAAAAAGTATTCACCCTTTCCAAATATGAAAATTTCCACATATAAAATAAATAAAATATCCAAAAACTTTTACGTCTAAATAATCTATTACATTATTACACGTCACCAACGAATTCATACCGCAAGCATTACAAATACTTAGTATCAAATATTTAAATTATTTCCATGCACGTTTACTTCAACTTAAACGTATACCAAATTCCTACAAACATAAAATTCACAAAATAACTATCATTTAATTAAAATATCACTAAACCATGTACATGTCGACTTATTTTTACTTAAAAAAACATCCCAGAATTGCACAAAAATGGCATGGCGCACACTCTTCACTATATCCATGTACACTGCTTTTTTTCTCATAAATTAGAAAAATTTCACGAAAATACATGACAATTTTCTCAATCTTTAAACCTGGTAAAAAGAACATATATGAAATTACCTGATCGCGAAAAAGTATTTACCCTTTCCAAATATGAACATTTCCACACATAAAATAAATAAAATATCCAAAAACTTTTACGTCTAAATAATCTATTACATTATTACACGTCACCAACGAATTCATACCGCAACCATTACAAATACTTAGTGTCAGATATTTAAATTATTTCCATGCATGTTTACTTCAACTAAAATGTATACCAAATTCCTACAAACATAAAACTCACAAAATAACTATCATTTCATTAAAATATAATTAAATTCAAAAACACTACTTAAAATATAAATGAGCACATACATTAAATTAATAAAAATTACCTTACAATCCTAATTACTTTAAACTAAATCATTGCTAATAACAATTTCCCCAATAATACCAAATTCCTTTACTTCCACCTTACATTTTGAACAATGCATAAAAATAATATCCTCAAATAATTAAAAATACTAACTTACCTAATCTTCTTCAGAATCTTGATTACGTGTCCGATAAACTTTTCTTCTTTCTCTTTCAGGATCTTTAAAATCATACTTATATTTCACAGCAAGGTACCAGGTAAAATAAATAACTTAATAAAACATCTTTATTTCTATCTCGCACAACCTTAAAGAAACATTTATTACTACCCTTTTCAATACCACTAAATACCCATTTCGAATTCACTTTAGTTACGGCCATGGGATCCAAAAATTCATGAACACTGTTTCACACAACACAGAATAAAGCCAAATACAAAATTTCCAGATTTTTTCCCCGATTTCCCCCCTTTTCCGATTAAAGAACCGTAATTCGTCCATTAATATCACATGACATATCCCATGATCTCTCATTTCCCTCACACAAAATAATGTGTAATCGGAACTGAGTACTGCTCACATTATTACCAAAGTCCCAGGTAGTAACCTTTATCGCCTCCAAAATGTCGCCAAACTACCAGTTACCATATTGTAAAGATCAACCAAAATGGAATATTTTAAGCTATCAGCAAGTAAATTCAAAAAACAACTTTGAAAAATTGCTTGTGTAAAATGAATGTTTTAAATGTATTATTTAGTAATGAATCCATTAATCTATTAAATGTACAGTAGCACTAATTATTAAACATAATTTTGAGAATATCAACAAGCAAAGCACTTACTGAAATAGACACTTTTTACTAAAAATATTAGTATTCTGTATGAAGGACAGAGAATATATGTAATGAATACCATGGCCAAATACTATGTAATACTATGTAAAGAAAAAGAAAAAGAAAAAAAAAAAAAAAGTATTCTCTACCTCAACACTTGAAAAAGTAATCCTGCTATGCAACACATAGTTAATTTCTAATTATATGATATTGGAAGCATTTTCTTCAGATTTTTCCTACAACTGGTTAAGAATACTGGTAGTTTGATCTGGTTTCATATCATGGTTAAAGGGTTGGCTGCATGGTTGATTTTTCTAGTTTTCCTCATATGTAATGCAAATCCCTTAGAAAGTTGTTAAAAAAGGCATCTTTCTTCAGGTCGATAGCTGGTATTCTTTGCCATATTCGAATAACCTAAACTTTCCTTCAAATTCTACATTGACATGATATATCTGTTGTAAGCAAGACAATGATCATTCCGCCTCTATCCGTGTGACAGGAGTACATTTTAAACATGTCAGAATCATGGGAATTCATAACAAAATTGACAATGATTTAATCTTGAAAACTTTATAAATTTTCCTGATTTTCTTACATCATGGGTTTCACTAACAAGATATTCATACTTTTGTTCAAGTTTACAAGCAGTTGAGCAGTACAATTGCTAAATACTGGTAGTTTGACCCAAGTTTGAAACTTCAGTATTCAGTACTTGGGCTATCATACTGTCATGCCCCCTAAAGTTAGTACTGCTTGGCATAATAACAATCTCACTTGACCATGTTACCCACTTTGTCAAAACTAATATATCAGCTGCAGTCTCTCCAAAGACTCACTATAACAGAGATTTAAAAATATCTTTCTTAGAATACAAATAGATTTGTCAATGTCTGGGAACACTTCATGAACTTTTCATGCAAAGTATTTACGACTCATTTCAGATACAACATTTTGAGAAGTGTTTCATCTGCCTTTTTCATACATATGGCTGCATCATTCAGAAGAAAATGATGTTGTCGTGTTTAATTTCATCAGGGTTTTCCCACATCTGTTATAAGGAGAAATAATTTCAATGATATGCTGGAACTGGAATTATCCTAGGGTACATATTAATTTGTCAACAGCATTGGTTATTTCATAAATGGAAATGAGAACATTGCTTTTTCCATTCTCACTTTGGATATTCTAAATTGCACTAATGTATATAGCATTGAATTAGGTCCATTTTAATATAAACTTCCGGAACATCATTTCTTATAAGTTTCCAAACATCTTTTCAGAGGTGGACTTTCTTACAAGATTCAGATAATGAAGAAATTGTAATATTTTGTTATGTAACAAATAAATATATTATTGAAGTAGCAACACCATATGTAATGTATGATGTAACCGTTGCTCAGCAACGTAAGAAATTGTTTAAAATGAGAATTCTGAAGTTTTACCAGCTAGAAGTTGTATGAAAATTTTGCCACTAAGGAATTTTATTCAAATTATCTATCTCCTTAAACTAAAAATAAAATTTGTTTTATTAAGAAGATCATCTGTTATTTTGTCAATTACTGTAAAATGCTTTACAATATATTTAGTGATCATCAGTCTGAATCAGAAAAAGAGTGCGACTCTACAGAAGACATTCCTTATGATCAAACTGACTATTTTGTAGGAAAAGATAAAACAACAAAATGGAAGAAAGAACACTTTTGAATTCAAAGATTCCCATAACATCAGAAAAAAATTGTCTGCCAATACACATATATCTAAAGATATGGCTTCACCTATCAATGCATGGAGCTAATATTGATGACACAATGATTGTGAGATGCTCTAATATTGATGTAAAAATATTTCGGGAAATTTTAAAAGAGGCGCAAAACCTATGGAGAAAGAATTTCTTACTTTTTTAGGACTCGTACATAGCTGGATTGCACAAATCCTCCCATGTAAATGCTAGAGAATTATGAGCAACTGATGGAACAGGACTGGATATTTTTCATAAAACAAATGAACTATAAGCGTTTTCTTTTCATTCTTCGTGCCTTGCGATTCAGTAATGTCGGAACACGGGATGACAGAAGAAAGAGTGATAAATTAGCTCCAATAAGAGATTCGTTTGAAAATTTTGTCGAGAATTGTCAGAAATTATATCATGTAGGGAAATACATGACTTTGGACGAAAAGCTAGAACCTTTTCGAGGACGATGCTCCTTTTGGCAGCATATGCCTAAGAAACCTACAAGATATGGTATAAAAATATTTACTGTGGTTGATTTTAGAACCTTCTATACTTTCAGCAGCCAGATGGGTCATATAAGAAAGTCAACAGTTCTTATGAAAAGCAAAGTGCATCCTAGCTCCATTATACAATTCTGGAAGAAACATTTTTCAGAATTCTCATGTTTTGTTTGACACAGACAGTTGGTATACCAGTTATGAATTGGTCAATTTCTTACAGAAAAATAAAATTTATATCGTTGGAACAATAAGCAAGAATAAGAAGATCCCACCTGAACTTATGTCGAATAAGAATAGAGAACAGCATTCAACTCTCTTGAGGTTTCAAAAGGATATAATGCTATTTTCTTACATGGCTGAAAAAAACAAATGTGTTAACCTTTTGTCAACTATGCACAATGATGACTATATTGATGAAAGCATGGGAGATTTGAAGAAATCTGAAGTAATTACGTTTTATAACATGACAAAAGGAGCAGTTGATATAGTCTACAAAAAGGGTGGTACTTATTCTATGACCAGAATATCAAACTGATGGGCATATTTTTTTCGCTATTAAATATAGCCGCCATAAATTCAAGGATCTTGCTTTTATCTACTAAAACTCCACCAGGGAAGTTCAGGAATAGGAGGCACTTCTGATTTGGCCTTTGCATTTTTAAATCCTCATTTGAAATCATAACAGAAACAGTAGGAATACAACAAAGATTCTCTTGAAGATTCGCAAACAAAGAAAAGAAAATTATGTTACCGGAGATGTTACACGTGCTCAAGAAAAAAAGACAGAAAATCAAAAACTGTATGTGTGAAGTGTAAAAAAAAAATATGTCAAGAACACTGTGAAATAGAAGCTTCATGTATAAACTACAAAATATCTAATTCTTTTTGTGCCTAGTTGATTTGAAAATTAATTATATGTATCTCATTGTCCATGTAATAATTCTGCATAATTTGGATTATAATTACATTCAAAAATAAAAAAAAACACAAATTTCTCATAGAAATCAATGAATCTGAAGAAAATGTAAGTACTTTTATTTGTTATTAATTTTAAAATTAACATAATTTATAAGTTATTTTATATAATAAATGTTGCAATTAATACAGAATGCATTATTTTACTGAATTATAATAATATGTTTCATTTGTATGTCATTTAATTGCGACGCGCGTTCTCGTGTTAAATAATACAGCGTACGTCCTCCCGGGTTAACTATAGTACACCGCTAAATGTCATTATCAACCTATTTATTTTACTTCTATATGCTAAATATCTTATAACTTGACTTGAACACCGCTAAAATCATAGCTTCCATATGTATCTTGCAACTTAACTACATACACCGCTAAAATCATGACCGATTAGCCGTTGGTGAGCTTGGCGAATAAATACGCATCGGCGCCAACGGATCCTTTCCGGAAGAAATATGAAGTGATACATGTTTTAGAAAATATCTGGATGTAAATGGCCTTTATAAGCTTAAATAATGCTCACTATTTTTTTAATTTACAATTGTACAAGTTTTACAATAAATTATTTATTTATATACCGATTTATCACGTTTTATATTATCTTTTAAAGAACTCGTTTTATTCCCTTTACTTTTGTTCGTTGCTTTTAAAGACCTAAGTCCTGACATTAAAAACATCTCATATAATGTATAAAGTGTAAGTAGTCAAATTATAGTACCACTTACAGCTTTATATTGTTTACTCATACTTCATTTAATCCTCATTTCCCGAAATAATATTTAAGGATAATGAAGATTCACTAGTGGCACACACAGGAACATAGCAACATTCATAAAATATAAATTCATTTAAATTGTACACAAAACTGAACGATATAGGCTTCCTTGGGTTTATATTTGTTTTATACCTTATACAAATACTTAAAACCTTGGCAATTAAAGGTCGTAAATGATACATTTACTCCCTCAAGTAATATATAATATATAAGGATATAAGCAGTTCAGTTACAAATCAAAATAATTTTTCTTATATAAATGTACTAAAAAATATTTTTGGCGATTTTCCGCCATATCAGATAAATATAAACAGAATAAATGCTAATAAATAGAGATATAATCAGTTAGTTTACATTAGCAGCATATGGCACACATGGCGGATAACTTATTGCTTCCGGACGCCCCCCCCCGAGGGGGGGGAGGAAATACATCTGCTAAGCTTTCGAGACGTAAATAAATGCAATCAAACGAATTAATTACCCTATCAAAAGAAGTACGTCGAAACATTTAAATTAAAAAAAAAAAAAAAAACACGCATATTTTGTAAGAGAAGCAGAAATGTTTAAATATATCTCATTCTCTCTATTGCAGTATTGATTAGTGAAAATTTTACATGAATTATTCGAGAGTATTATTTTTAATACATTACATAAAATAAATGTTTAATTACTTACTTTTGACACGAGAGATGACCGTTCAGTAATTTGGACAACGATTTCTCTAACCAATGAGCGAAACTTAAAAATACTTCTCAACTACAAACCAAGACCAGTATACATATCAACACCAACTTCTCTAACACCAACAAGCCATTTTCGCCGACATGCCGCGACGAACACGAAGCAAAGTGCGCATGCGCCAACTTATCTGCACTTGACAAAAGTCAAAGTATAAGCCGGAAAGTATAAGCCAGACGGTCTTCAACCAAGGAAAAAGAAGGAGAATTTCGTATTTCGAGGCAGGGGGAAATGCGATCAGACTTTTATTTACTCGTCAAGTATTTAGTTTATAAATGCAAAAAACTACCTTTATTCTTCAGGTAATGGCAGTTGTCAACATTTTCTATACTTTTCTTTTTTAATTCACAAAACATATTAAAAACAATATAAATTAAAATAAATATGTATTTTTTGAATTTTGAAAAGAAAGGGAAATGCCCGTCTAGCAGTGATGAAAGAGGTGCATAACACGAAAAAAGAGTAGAGAACCACTGGTATAGAATTTATTTCGAGAGCAGATCAGAAGCGTAGTCCGAGATGGTCCCTGAATTTGCCACTCCTCTCGATATACAAAAAATAAATAAATAAACAGAAAAAAAAAAAAAAGTAAAATAAACATAAGGGAACTTTTGTCGCCCGGAACTATCTCCAAGTGTGCTCTCTTCTCGATATACAAGCAAATTAATTTTAAAAAGTAATGAAAAGGAAAAAAAAAACTGAAAGGTTTCAGATTTTAAATTAGGTACAAAGGGGCGTTTTTTTAACGTTTTGTGTGCTACCTTTATTTATTAAATATCATGTTCTTTGCACTTAAACCATATAACTCAGTTCAACAGCGATGTCGCAAAATAATTTTAAAACGAGCGCATCTTTAGAATTTCCGATACACAGCTCGGCGCGCTGGAGATCTGAATCTGTATCTGTATCAATCTTACTTTTTAAGAAAGAAGATGAGGACTTTGGCGAACGCCGTTTCCTCCAATCCGTGAGGGTTAATATTGAAATTAACAACAAACGGTTTTACAACTTTTTATTAAACATTCACAAACAGTCATGCCTTCTCCGGGATTCGAACCCGAACCCTTCGGCACGGTAGTCAGCAACGCTAACCACTATACCGGTTGGGTCAGCAACGCTAACCACTATACTCCAGCGTGCCGGAGATAAAAAGAGGTCTTCCCCCGTAGAATGTTGCCATTGCTCGTTTTTAAATCGTTGAGTTTGGTAATCAAAAATTCCTTAAAGTTTTACAAAATATGAAATCGATAATAAAACAAATTCCAAATTTCAAATTTGGGCTTTCAAATGTCCATATTCGCAATAGGCTTACGTCATTCGAAATTGGATGGCTCTAGGTACCGTTGTTTTATCACAATGCGAGAAACATACATACATTTATGCAGATCCTTCATTATTTAATTTCTTCAAATATAATACAGGGCGATAGTATTTGGTAGCAACGATTTGAAAAGTGATACAGCCTTTTAAAGTTTTCAACGCAAAATCGTTTATCGTTCAGCTTTAAAATGCATTCCTATTACATGCTCGGACAAGATTTCAATCATTCCAGTAAATTTTTATAGCTGTTCGGCTTTAATAATGATAATAATGATAGTTATTCAACGGTGGCCCATAGACAGCTGTTGGAGTTCAAGAACGAGGCCTTAGCATAGGTATGCAAGTAAACAACGGGGAACGCCAGAAAAAAACTGAAATGTGCATTTTATTCGCATAACTTTAAAATCTCACTAAAAGAGTCCTGATTATATAATGATTTTTTGTCTTTCGTTTATTACTTTGACTTTATTTAACGTGTTGTATGCATTTTGAAATTATTATACGCAAATAATGTTATCAAAAAATTTCGTTACTGATACATAAAAACAAGAAACGTAGCGCGAAAATATTTTCGTTAAATTTTAATTATATTCTTCGCAAATAAAATTACTGCTTTATAAGGTATTTCTCCCGCTTTCTCAGCGAGCCTTCGTGGTGTAGTGGTCAGCACACTCAGCGCGTAATTGAGAGGTCCGCGATTCGATTCCCAGCGAAGACGTTGCTAATTTTTCATCTCTCCGGCCTCCAAAAGAAAAAAAAAAATAAAATAAAAAACTAATGTCACTACAGCTTATTACGAAGCGAGCTGCATGCGGTTCTCCAGTTTGCTGGAGTAAGTTTTTATTAATTATTAAATTTTCGACCATACTACAACAAATTATGATCAAAACTTATCAGTGCTTTGCATTTTCAGTTTGTTTAAACAGCTTATGGCAAAGCACTATTTGCCTAAATTAAGAATGCTTTTAAGGGAAACTGGCTTCCATTCATGTTACACATGGAGAACACTCCTATGCAACCAGCTGAAAATTTTAATAAACTGAAATGCAGTTTTGGAAACATTGCTGTTGCAAAATATTCAAAAAGCTAAAGCGATCTTATTTGTTTAGAAACATATTTTTATTACCTTTACAATTCAATCTTTTGAGTTTCTCATGTAATGCTTTGCATAATTGCATGAATGGAATACTTTGCATAATTAATTAAGCGACTTTTTGTGTATGTGTGTGTGTGCGTGTACATATATACATTATAGTATATGTGCTTACATTTCATAAATAATTTCCTTTTCCCGAGATAAATTACTTCAAATCAATCTTCCAAAGCTTAGTTTTAGAAATATTTTTTTAAACTATTTTCAGTGTCAAAGCTTTAACTATTCATTAATGCTGATTGCAATATATGTGTCTAAACGCTGAAATATCGAATATGATATTGAGCTAAAAGGTCAGAATGCAGCCGTTTGCCATACATGTTAAGCTTGTTGATTCATTTCCTTTTTAAATAACAATTAGAAATCATAACACATATCAGAGAAACAATTTTCATATTTTCCACCATGAAATTTAATTTATTTAAATAACCGTAAATTAAAATGAAAGTGCCGTCTTTTAAGGATAAAATATGAAAGCTTTACTGTTGTCTTACCGTTTTTTTTAAATAGTATGTCGAAGACATAAATATCAATCTAGCTGAATAAACTAATTACTAAAAGAGTTATTCATAAATCCCACCATTTTAGTTTTCCTTAATTTAATTTGTCTGGTTTTATTTATTTATTTATTTTTTTAAATCAGAATTACAAAGAAGAACATTTTTAGTCTTTCCAATTCAAGTTCATTTCAGTGCTTAGTTGTTAAACACGATCAATTCAAAATAAATTGTATTGTATGCTGAGTAATTTCGTTTAAAATATGATCGAACGGCAAAAAACGTTAAGTAGTCTGTTCAGTGGAAGTTAGTGCTATTAATTAGTATGCTAATTTGGCAAACGGGTAGCCAAATTTGAGCCAATTAAAGACATCGAACTTAAGAAAAGAATAAGGCGGGCAAAATTGCGAGGTCTTGGCTAAGTGGGGAGCGTTTATTTACTTGCAACCTTTTTACTTACTTCGATTTCCCCTGCTGTGTGAGGGAAAGAAATTTTGGGTCAAAGTCCACTATTTTCCCCATTTTCCCTCCTGACTAAAATTCCACTGACTAAAAGGACACCAAACCATGGAGAACACCCCTGGGATTGATAGAATATATGATATTAAAAAATTTTTAGACTTCTATGTCACTGTGAAAATTTATACTGTTAATGGAAGTGCTGTGTATTGTCACAACTGCCAACACTTCCAGCACTCGTCTGACACATGCAAATTAAAACCCAGGTGTGTCAAATGTGCAGGACCCCATAAAACTGAAAATTTCTCTGCTAAATGTTTAGATAGTGTACGCTGTTGTAACTGCAATCAAATAGGACACACCGCGAAATTTCGTGGGTGTCCTAAATTTCCTGTATTGAATGTGTATAAAAAAACCTGTTAATAATATGAAAACTAATGGTAATGTAAACCCTGTAACAAAAAATGTTTCTGAAGTTAAAAATCCTTCTCAGCTAAATATTCTCGATGTTAAAAGCAAATCATATTCAGATACTGTTAAAAATACTCCTGTTAACAATCCTAGGTTCAATCCTCCTGTTAGAAAGAATGTTCATTATACCAACGACTCAGGAGACTCTGGTCTCAATGTATTATTAGATATGATCAAATTATTCAGAGAATTGAGTAAAATGTTTGAAGGAATCTGCCTCAGAGACATTCTTAGTAAAGTTACAGCAAAAATATCAGAGATTCAATCTACCACCAATGCTATAGACAAATTATTTATTGTCTTTTCAATATTTGAGGATATCTTTGGTGCTGTGCACAGTAATTAATAGACTCTGCTGACCATGTTTACATGCACTTTATATGTATTTACCTTTTCGTTCGCAATGTTATGTAATTATTATTCCGACCTACAATTCCATAGTTAACTGTATCCTGTAATTTCGATGTATGTTGACATCCTTGCACACATTCTAATATACTCTTACTAATTTTCTCTGTGTGAACCTCATATATGTTTTTAATGTAGTAACAAGTAATTTATATATTTTAATACAAATTAGTGATTTTTTATGAATTTTGGTAACCATTCAGGCATCAACTGATTATGTACTTAATATGAAAAATTAGCAACGCCTTCGCCGGGAATCGAACCACGGACCTCTGGAATACCAGCCCAGCGTGCAGACCACCACACCACGAAAGAACGCTAGGAAGGTGGTAGAAATACCTTATAGAGTTACACACCTGCCTTGCTCACCAGTTTCACGGCTTCGAGCGTTTTCCCATTCGATCTTCCATTAGCGTAATTCTTTCCATTCCCAGCGTGACTTATTACCATAAACTTATAAATTATAAAAAATAAAAATTATATTTTTAGGCTGTTGCCTTTTATCTTTCGAAATTTTCAATTTTTCTACAAGGGTACTACAAGCCCTTGTATAAAAATACTCTGGTGTCGCAAACACCATTCAACTGGAGCAGTAGGTAGCGAATTGACGACTAGTGGTTCCCTGGAGTCTGTCACTCTAGGCGCGATGGCGCCGATCTCTCCAAGGTTCTAGGACAGGGTTTGAACCCCTGGGACTAGCTCGACTGGCCCATAATGTGCTTAGTTCACAGGATGGGGAATGCCCGATATATCTTATCTTAGTGCTTTGTAATTAAAGCAGATGGTAGAAATTACCATTCTTTGGCAATACATTTCTTGTCAGGTATCAAATTGTTAAAGAAGCTGATGTGATGAAATCCCATCGTTTAATTTCCAAATAAAAGAACTGAAATACAATGTTTTACAATTATATACAATGAAATACAGTACTATGTGTATATATTTATAATCAAATCAATAATATATATAAAATAATAAAAGTCATGATTCGCAACCATCAAATGATATGTATATATCATTCGATGGTTGGGAATCATGACTTTGATTATTATCAAATTGTTAAACAAGCTGATGTGATGAAATCCCATTGTTTAATTTCCCAACAGGATTAGGATTATTCAATTATGGCAAAGCCCACGAGGACTATCTGCCTAAAGCGAGGGATGCCTTCGTGGAGGACTTTCTAAGGGAAACTGGTTCGTATACACGTTACACATGGGGAAAACCACGAAAACGCCCATGCAGGCAGCCCGTTCGCGGGATTCGAACCTCGGACCGAACTACCAGTGTTCAGCATCTTTACCGCTCGGCCGCTGGTGGACCCCTTAATTTCTCAATAAAAGAACTGACGTACAGTGTTATACAAATATATGCAATGAGATACAGTACTATGCGTTATATGTATGATCAAATCAATAATATATATATATAGTGCAATCAAAGTCATGATTCACAACCATAAAAAAATTATATGTGTATAGTATATGAACATAAAGTAAGAAATTTAGAACTAATGTTTCACAAAGACGAAAAGCTTGAAATTCATAGTTAATAAATGCAACAATGAATTTAATAAATGTAAAAACCAAAACTTTTAAGCAATCAATACCCCAATTCAAAAAAATTCCTTAAAGAAATTAAAAGAAAAAAGAACATAACAGAAGAGTAATTCAATCAACTTCAATGCCACTTCATCAGGAGAAAGGAACACTGAAATCAATTGAAATCTCTCTTCTACAAAAATCCTTGCTTTTCTGTATCCAGAATTAGCCGATGAACTATTTCAATGTATTTTAATTGTGATAGTTCACCCCAAAATTCTGGCCCTTCCCCAAAGCAAGGAAAAGCGCGAAAATACTAGGCATATTTATATTTTGGGTTTAAAAAATTATTTTGTAATTATATATGTTTAGGAGATGAACATGAGAAGTTCCTGCGGGCTGTTCGGTGGGTTGGAGCACCACCGGCACAGTCAACCGAGGAAGGCCTCTGTATCATGTTAAGGCGCTCTAGAAGCTGCCAGGTAATGTTGCCCGACTTGGAGTTAATGTAATTATATATATATATATATATTGGAACAGAGAATTGAGACCAATAAATTTCCTAAGACAATTCGTCTATTTAATTAAAATTTTGTAACGCAAAAGTTTCAATTGTCTGTTTCGGCGAAACGCGTAATGGAGTAAGCTTAATTCGACGTTCAACTAGAAATTTCCCTTGAAAAGGCCAGGTTGGACTTCGAGTTCAGCTAATTTACCATTTTCCGCTTTATATTTTTTATATGTTTATGTTTGTTTTATGTTTTAACTTGTTTCATCGATTGGTTTTTCTATGTTTTAACTTTTCACTTGTCACATCGATAGGTATTTACTGTATTTTTTGCCCTTACTAATTTCCAAAGATTAGTATTTTACTGTGTTTAATTTAACGTGTAGCATAATTTTTCACCCTTCGATGACATTGTTTTTTTAAAAAATGTTTTGAACTTTTCTTGGAGCCACAGATCCTGGTAACTTTTTGGTAAGCTTTCTACAATTTCTCATATCCTTAATTTTGCAGCATATTGCACAAAAAAAAAAATTATTTAGACCAAATTGGTCTTACGGTATTGTACTAACTACCTTGCTTGTTAATTATATATATGTTTCATAATTACAAAACAATGCTTTTGAAAACAAAACACAAACATGCCAAGTTATTTTCATACGGTAGGGTAACGAACTGCGCCAAATTTGATCGAAGATACCCGTCCCCTCTTATCTAAAAGATTGGGTGTTACAAAAAGTCATTTATCGCCATTAATGGGACATTCTATTGATACTGCAAGCCTTTATTTTCGTTTATCAGTTTTGTAAAAATTGTGCATGAAAAACAAATATTAATTTAAAGTTCTGCGTGTGCTAAAGTAAAAATAAATTTCTTTTACACTCATTTTAAAGTTTTATGATGCTTAAAGGAATGATGAGCCAGATCTTTTTTATTCTCTGTAAGAATTAAAAACTAGTTGTAGATTTTAGCCGTTGATATATATACATATATATATATCAGTTTTGAATTGTAAAATTGATAGACTAATGACATACACGAAACTGATACATAATCAACCTATCAAATATTGGATTTGTAGCTCACCTTAAAGAAGTTTCTTGTCTAGATAAATATTACCAAATCTTCTTAGATAGCAGAATGGTTTTCACTTTCAAATTTACCATTTTAGGTAAACAGTTCTAATTTAATTTAAAAAATTCTCTTTATTAAATCTAAAAATTGGACTTCTTAAGTCGTTCTAAATTCACACTAATATTATTGCAATATATTCCCGTTATTAAGTTTTCCATTTTTAGTCATTGAAATTATTTTAAGGTTATTTAACTTTGTTACAAATTCCATATTTTAATACTAGAAGCGTTTAAATATTTATTCTGTTTTCCACCTGATGTACTTTGGCATGCATTTAATTAATAAATTGATAATTATGAGCGTCAGCAGAATTTTCATAATTAAAAAAAAATCAAACTCCCTTATATTCATAACTTGGGATTTTCAGTTCCCTTTTAATCCATTCCTTTTTCACATATTGTTGCACTGTACTCAAGTTTTCATGCATGTAGAATTTATATACTTTGTATTGTATTTATGCCAATTTATATTCAGGGCCGTAGCTAGAGGGGGGCAAGGGGGGGCATCTGTCCCCGGGCGCAGAATCCAAGGGGCGCCAAACTGATGTTACGACATTTTAGAATTAAATGTTTTCCATCTTCGGCAAGCAGTAGGGGGCGCGAAATCTTCAGTTGTCCCTGGGCGCTGAAAACCCTAGCTACGACTCTGTTTATATTTAAATGATAATTTTTACAAATTCTTACATCACAACTCTAGTTAACAGAAGATGTTTCTAACACCTTGGCAGAGCTTAATCTTCTGCATGTAGCTTATTTTCTAACCTAGTTTCAGGCTGAATTATCTGTAAAATTAATTACTTGAAATTATTTGTTAACAAAGGTGGTCGCTACATCACGCTAATAATATTTATAACTGTTGTAATTTATAATGCAACGAGTTCATGTGATTTATAATATAATTCATTTATAATTTTTTCAGCAGTATTGAAATTAATAGCAGATACTGATAATGTTATACATTTAGATTACAATGATTTAAATTATTATAGCCTTCTTCACTCATGCTTTTATGCTACATTCCTAATATTTCATAATGGCATACAGATAAGTTTAATTCTTTCATTAAACATGTAAATCTTTAATTCAGCCCACTTTTGTTCTTACGTGCGCTGTATCTTCTATTTTCTTGAATATATTGTTTAGTCTAATTTCGAAAGGTCTTATGATCAAGCGGAAAAGTTACCCGAAAGTTCGACTCGAGTTTCTAGTCCCAGTGATCCCCCAGCTCTTTCTTTTTTTGTATTTATTTACTGTGTAAAAATGTAGCGTAAAAAATTCAGTTCATGAAGTAAAAATATTTCCTTAATTTATTCTTTAAAAATATTGCAAAAACTTTCAGCTTTACACCTTAGCATATCTTTTTACAAATCCCTCTAATAAGATTCGGTTTCGGTTTATTTAATTATGGCAAGGCACACTAGGGCAATCTGCCTAAGGGGAGGAATGCCTTCGTGGAGGACTTTCTGAGAGAAACTGGCTCGTATACACGTTACACATGGGGAAAGCATGAAAGCGCCCATGCAGCCAGCCCGTTCGCTTGATTCGAACCTCAAGCCGAACTACCAGTGTTCAGCGACTTTACCGCTCGGCCGCTGGTGGGCCCTCTAATAAGAAAAAATAAGGAAAGAAATTAACTCGGTTTCGGTGATTGATACCTAGGTGCAAATTATATGTAACATTTTTCCAAAAGCATAGAGTTTTTATATTGGATATCAATAAATCAAGGATTATTTCTCCATCTAATTTTCTTAACATGTTTATTCCAGAATTTTTTTTTCACACTGAAGCGCTTAACTTTATTAGTTTTCTATAATCATTCAATTTCTCTAGCTATGGCAACTTTGCATACCTTCTGACAAGTAGTCATATTTTTAACCACTGTTATTTTAATTCCTGTTGACTATCAGTGCATTATTCACTTGTTTCACAAATGCAACTATTCATTTTATACGCAAATCTACGTAAAATAGCAATAAAACTTAATAAGCGCGGAACAAGAACAAGTAAAAAATATCTAACATGCAGGCTAATTACCCGAATAATAACCGAATAACCGAATAATAAACGCGGAACTCCTGATCGATTGCTTGTTTTAGATTGAATGAAATTAAGCTTAATTTTGCTGTTAATTAGTTTGTTATTAATTTAATTATACGTTTTTGATTAATTATATGTTCAGATATTTCCAAGTATATAATACAAACTTTTCATCCCAATGTTTAATTTTTGGTTAAATATTTAGTGAGAGGCCTGATTGATTTAGTGAGAGGCCTGAAGTTTTTATTTATTGAGAGGCCTGATTGATAATATTAATTTGCAGTATTGTTTATCTAATTCCTTTCTTCTAGATAAATTTTAGAAAAAACTTCTTAGCATAATAATTTAAATTTATTTACAATTTATACGTCAGTGTTCCAAATGCATAGTAATGTTGTTATAATAGATTTCATGCTAAGCTTTTTATAAATTTAACTAAATTTAATTTCTGCAAACATTTACATGATTACTTTAATTAACAAAAAATATTTTTAGCACACTTTAACACACATATGGAATAATTTTTTGCACGCTAGTGAACTCTACTAAATTTTCCAGTCTAGTTCAGACATCTTGACTATTATTGATGCAATTTATTAAAAATATAATTGGTATGCTTTATAATTATTTAATTTATGATATTATTATAATAAATGAAAGATGTTTGTAATGCTAATATGTATGTTTACCAATACCTTTTATTTTCTTTGTTAGCTCTCGCATTTATTACTGTTATTCAAGTAATTAGCCTGCATGTTAGATATTTTTTACTTGTTCTTATGATATGTAATTCTATTTACTCATTTTTATTTTCCGCTTGGCTACGATTGGCTTCGAAAAGTTAAATTGTAACCCTGTAGGCAGCAGGGGGAAGAAATTTTGATTGGTGCAGTTGGACTATAGCATGACCCGGGGGGGGGGATTTTTATTAGTGCAGTTGGAGTACACCCTTTCATACATATCATTCGATGGTTATGAATCATGACTCTGATTGTTAGCCTTCTGTTTAATTTTATTTTCAAAATTATCTAAAGGGTGTTTAAAATTTTGTAAAGAGAATTTATACAAATATTTCGTAATAAATGCATAGAAAAGGACAGGGTCTGTAGTCTTCTAGATATTTATAAAATTTTATTAAATTTATTCTCATTGAATTTTATTTAAAATTATTCTACATGCTTTCCCCCGATTTAGTTTTGTATGCCTCATCAGTACTAATTGTGTACTTCTGCTGGTTTATGCTTATAATGACTAGTTTTTTATGGAAATCTGATCTAGAGTTCTATTTTTGTGCATTTTTTAATAGGGATTCTGGGTATGGATACCCGTGTTCTATGTACGATTTCTATGTATGGATACTCCGCTACGTGGTTTTGTTTATGGGGATTTGGCCTATGGAATAGAACATTTATTCTATGTTATTTTAATGGAGATTTGGCCTATGAATGCACGTGAAGTTCTAGTTTTTTGGTGGTTTATGAGTACCCATTTAGTTCTACAGGTTTCTATCTATGAGTTTTTACGGGGATTTGGCATACAGGTATCCATGCAGTTGTACGGGTTTCTGTTTACGGGTTTTTACGGGGATTTGACCTATGGGTACCCGTACAAGTGTACGGGTTTCTGACTATGGGTTTTTACGGGATTTAGGCTACGGGTACCTGTTTTGTTGTATGAGTTTCAGTCTGTGGGTTTTCACGGGGCGTTTTTAGCAGGGTAGTGTATGAATATAAAAAAATCTACTCTTGCTCATTGATCTGTGGGTGGTGGTCGCACGGTGAAAACAGGACGTGCCTAGGGCTTTGAAACTTACTGAGGAAGTAGGAAAAAATATAACTTACCTTTCTCCTCTCGCATTTCCAACAAATGACGAAATTTCCGAATTGTTAAAAAAGTGTATTTAAGAATTAATTGCATTATACGTACACTTTTTTTACATTATTTTACAAAGTAAATCTCCAGAAAAAATGAAAAAAAAAACATTTATGTAATTTTTCTATAGCAGTAAAAATATAAGAACGTAGATAATAAAGACGTTCGAATAAATGGATAGGAAAAATCTCAGTGTTTTTTTTTTTTTTTTAAACGTCAAAGAAAAATTTTTTTGTGACTCAAAGCATGTTTTATCTTTTTGGTATATGAATAGACGCACACTGCACATTTCTCATATGTACCTTGCTCTATGAGGTTTCTCCCTTGTGCTACAAAATGTACACCGCCGGGATTTGCATTTTACTGGCATATGTCCAGTGCTCTTTAGTGTCTTTATTTCTGGCACGTGAAGTTTGTGGCTTCTTATGCTAATGGGGGGGAGGGAGACTTGGTCTTTTTGGATTGTGTACGGATCTTTCATTTCAGATTCGTATTTATTTTATTCGTATTTCGTCCCAAAATACTTATAAAATATTTTAAATTTAAACCAAACTTTTAAGCGCTTTCTATTTTTAATTATAGCAAACTATATTTACTCAAAATTTAAACCACACAAAATAATTTATAACGTCACTGTTAAAAAATTTTATCAACTTTGTAATATTAAAATTTTTTGATCATTAAATAGATAAGTGAAAGTTCACTTACCTTCTAAATAGGGCTGCCCTGAACTGCCTTCTTTCCTTCTTGTCGGTATCCGTCTCTATAATGAACTTCGATTCACTGCGAAACACAGCTATAAACTTTTTAAGAAATTTTAATTCGTATGAAAGATATCTACAAAATATTTACAGTTATAATGATTACAAGCATAATTTATACGGAGACGGTCTATCCTTATACATCTGTTAGACGCGTCAGCCGTTCAACTGACTACTTTTAGTCTCTTTCGCCAGAGGGCGTTCGTGGAAGTAAAGTTCTAGTAAGCAAACGCGACACTCCCACCTTGAGGTACAGTATCAACAGAGGATGGACCTCAACATACCTGTAGTTCAAGTCTTTTGAGATTTCGTCATACGTCGAGTTCTGTACCTCACTAGCATATCCGACTCAGGTGTAAAGTTGAGTTCAAGAGGTATGAGGTTCTTAGTAGGTCTTATAATCTTCCCTTGTGCAGTTTTCAGTTTCACTAATCTAATGTGTCCGTCGTGGGATGGAAAAATTTCCACGATTCTAGCTAAGGGCCAGTTTATCCTCTTTTCGTTGTTGGACACAATTACAAGATCACCAACTTTCACAGAAGATGGTTCGCGGATGAATTTTGACCTTTGTTTTAGTTGCCCTAAATATTCTGATCGAAATCTTTTTCGTAAATCTTTTCTCAATTTGGCTCTGTAAAGGTATCTTTTATTGATGGATTTAGAATCCAAAAAATCTAATTCAGGAACTCCTGTCTCTGGAATTTCTGTTAGAAACATTGCTGGGGTGAGAGCTCTTAAATCCTTTACGTCTTCTGACAAATACGTGAGAGGACGGTTGTTCATAATGCTCTCGCAGTCACAAATGATTGTCAACAATTCTTCGTAGTTCAGAGAAGATTTTCCTAGTACCTTTCGAAGAATTCTCTTTAGCACTCCAATTAATCTTTCCCACCACCCTCCCCACCATGGCGAGGAAGGGGGAATAAATTTCTATTCAATTTTCTTAACTGTTGCATTTTCTAAGATAGAATTCCAATCTATGGTCTTAAACAAATTATTTGATCCAACAAAATTGGTTCCATTGTAGGGGTATACAGTGACAGGTCTACCCCTCCGAGCGATGAATCGCCTGAACGGGTGCAGGAAACTTTCAGTTGATAGAGATGAGACTAGCTCTAAGTGAACTGCTCTATATATTGCGCAAGTAAAAATGACGATCCATGTTTTTTGGCCTCCTTTTAAAATTAAGGGACCCGTCAGATCAACACCAATAATCTCAAAAATTAAAGCATCTCTTATTCTGTCTTCAGGTAGTGGCGCTTGAGGAATCTTATATGAATCAGAGTCGAACCTTCGACATCGTACACAGTTTTGGATAACCTTGCGTACTGTCTTCCTACTCTTTATGATCCAATATTTTTCACGCAAAGCGCACATAACGAATTGTACTCCAGCGTGACTTAGCCTTTCATGTTCAGATTTGATCAGTTTTAAGACTAATGGATTTTCTGAGGGAAGTAAAACTGGGTAACGAAAGTCAGCATCATCGTCTCTCTGAAAGATACGTGTTTTCACTTTTATAAGGCCATTGGAGTCCATGATAGGTTCTAGAGCACGTATTCTTTTATCTTTCAATCCTTCGAAAGATTCTCGTTGGATGAGTCGGAAAACCACTGTTTCAGCTCCTTTTAGTTCTTCGACTGAAATTCTCCCATGAGTACTTTCAGATGGTGGTGTTGTAGCATTTTTAATGAATCTAAAGATCCAAGATACGACCTTTATGATCTTTTCGAATTTTGAAATATTGTCAAAAAGTTTAAATTTATCTGTATTCGTGTTATTGCTGGCTGAAACCACAGTTCGTTTTCTCTCTCCATTTAGTATATCGAAGTCAGGATGTTCTCCATCTGCAATAGGCCACTCTTCTGGAGGTCGATAAATCCAATCTGGTCCTTTCCACCATTCGGATTTCCTCAATTCTTTTGCAGAGCAATCGTGTGATGGCAAATCCGAAGGATTAAACTTTCCGAGAATGTGATGCCAGTTATCTGGGTTACTCAATTTTCGAATCTCATTTACTCGATTGGCTACAAAAGTGGACCAATTTTCTTTCTGTTTTATCCAAAAGAGAGCATTTGTGGAATCCGTCCAGTAAAAAACTGGAACCTCTTTTAATTTCAAGTCTTCTCTTATTGTATGAGAGAGCCTGGCTCCAATAGTGCAAGCGAGTATCTCTAGTCGAGGTAGGGTGAGTGCTTTTAGGGGAGCAACTCTCGCTTTAGATTGTATCAATTGACAAGTGACTCCACTCTCACCGCTGTGTCTAAGGAAAATGCAGGTCGCATACGCGTCCTTGATTGCGTCTGAAAATACATGCACAGTGGTACTTTCATCTATTTTGGGAAGCAATCTAGGAATTTTGATGTCTTTCAAATATTTTAACTGAGATGACCATGTGAAAAATTTCCTTGCTAGATCATTCGGCAGATTAGTATCCCAGTTAATTTTCTGTTTCCAGCACTCTTGCAGAATCAATTTAGGCATGAGAGTAACTGGACTAGTAAACCCAATTGGGTCAAAGATTTTACTCAATTCGGAAAGAACAGATCTTTTGCTCAATATAGGGTTTTCTTCATATTTTACGTGACAAGACAAAGTATAGTCAAACAAGTCCCATTTCAATCCCAATACTGACACAACATCTTCATAATCTTTATCAGAAAGGTTTAGAATTGAAGTTTCATTTTTAAGTCTATTATGTTTCCAACCTCTTAGGTCAAATTTTGCAGTAGCCATTATTTCTCTAGATCCTTTGATAAATGAGTTTAATTCTTCAATTGATTCCACGCTCGCTACGCAGTTATCCACATATATGGCTTTCTTTAGCTTTGAAGCTATTTCCTGATGTTGTTTTGGTACATTTTCCAAATGGTAGTTAATCGTGGCAGCGAGTAAAAAGGGGCTGGCGTTTACGCCGAATACAACCCTTCGGTGCCGATATATAGTCAGTTTTTCAGGCTGTCCTTTCTCCCACCATAGGAACCGGAGAAAATCTCGATCCGCTGGGTTCACACCTATCTGAAGAAATGCTCTTTTTATATCCGAAATTATTCCATACTTCCCCTCTCGAAATTTTGTCAAAATTTTGGAGATCAATTCAAGATAATTAGGACCCTTTTCCAGGCAGTCGTTCCCCAGGCAGCACGTCTCCAAAAATATACGTATAATTTTGGTGAAATAAGAGTATGGTATTTTTTGCACGTTACTTTTACGAAATTTATACGAATGAAAAAGGCTGAAGTTACTGTTGACTCTTGATCGTTATTTTCCACACGTTATTTTTACGAAAATTATACGAATCCGAATGTACTGATAAAACTACCGCCATGATCGTATATTTTATTCGTCACTTTTACGCATAGTATACGAATCCGAATGTTCTGAAAGAAACTACTGCCTTTATGGTATATTTCATTCGCCACTTTTACGGATATTATACGAAGTCTAAAAAGATTGAAAATGAAGTTTATTAATTCAAAATATTTAGTGTATTTCTGGCATTTCACTTTGTTTTCCTTGTCCACGAACATGAAAAAAGGGGCATTCATATATGAGGCTAAAATTTTTCTATAAATTTTAACATGTGAGCTAAATCTTTACGCGCATTTTTACAAAAAATTATATTTTCTTAATTCAAACATCTTCAAAATAACTTATTTATTTTCTTATATCAAATTTGTTATTTTTATTCATATCAACACTTACATTAATTTACACAATTTAATTTCTTTTATGAAAATCCTATTACCCATTTAACTGGAATAAGCTGTATATTAAATTTGTGTACTGAGTTTGGTATAATACTCGCCTTATTTTATTTAGCAAATGTGGGCAATTAAATTGGAATAAGACTAGCAAATCTTTCATGTCGAGGAATAGAATAATAAATACAGCAGAAGATGCTCGAAAACGTTTAACTTCTTGAACAATAGTTTAATGTAGACCAAAGGATCATTAATTATAATCAAAGATATACTAATACTTTTATTTAATAATAATAATAATAACTCTACGAATTGCAAGCTGAATCCTGATATTTTACATATATTTCAGTTCCTTTAATCTTTGTTATAAAAATCATATGAGGCTAATTTTTTTTTTTATTTTGTTTAATGTATGGAAAAAATGATACAGCGATTTTAGTAATTTTTATATGAGGAAAAAATTAATAAATAATGTAAATAAATAATTATATTATATTTTATATTTTTCCTGAAACAGTTAAAGACATTCTTAATATGGAGATCTACAGAATAAGTACAAGGGTCCATTAAATGAACTCAAAATTTGCATAGTTAATTTTACGCTAACTTTTAAAAATTAACCGGATTTACGATTATACACTGAGCATGCGCATACACAGACATTTCTATTTTTCGTAGAAAAATTTAATTATTACCTTAATACAGAGATACTGTGAATATAAATTTATATAATGCAAAAGTAAGTTTATTTCATATGCTAATTTAGAGGCTTTCTTAATATGTTTAATTATAAAGAAAAAAAAAGCTTTGCAATTCTTGTTCACTGACCAATGGCAAAGCAGACACTTTCTACTTCCGGTTGTGGCGGGATATTTGTGAAGTCAGCACTCAGCAATGGCGGTCGAAAAGAATGGTAAAGTCGCAAAGAATACTGTGTGTTCGTGGATTGGCGTTTGTGACTGAATCCATCGAAGTTACTAATTATTTGAAGAAAGTAAGTGAATATTTTATATTTTCAGTGTTTAATACTCGTACTTTCTTCACCTATATAAAATTTTATAAATAACGTCTGTGTAGGAAATGTGATTTTCCATGTGTTGTTCTTTTGTGTACGTGCCTAATGATTCATTTTCAGGATTTGGTACTGTTAAATTTTGCACTAGTCTGTTTCTTACTGTTTGTGTCACTCCTTTTTGTATGTGTCTCACCTTTTTATAGTTATATTATTTTTACTCAAACGTTTTAATATTTATCTTAAAGCATACTGTAATTAAGCAGAAAATAGCTTTTAATGGAAAAAGAAAGGCAATATTAACATGACTAATTGTTCAGAAATCTGTTATGGAAATGTTATCTACCTTATGCCAAAAAATAAAGCATGTAACTTTCATTTATTTATGAAATTCAAAATTTTTTATTTGCTTAGTGTTTTCCCTAAAAATAATTTAATTTCTTATTTTTGAATTTAGTTTTATAAATTTGCTTTAATATATAATCTTTAACTCAAAGATATTGTGCTATTAAAAAAGGAAATTTTATGCCATAGAAACACAGGTACTTTGTTCCAAATCTGTGTTAATTTTTTTTTTATATATATATATATATATATATACTGAATTTTTATGCACTTGTAATTACTGAAATATATCCTTTCATGAATAATAAACAAGTCCTAAGTCCTTTCATGAATGCATTTCTTTTTTGTTTGTTTGATTTTGTTGTTTTAAAAGATCTGCCATAGTTAAAGAAAGAAAATAAAGTAAGAATGCTTTACTTTCAGTTTTGAATAAATTTATTAGTATTTACTGCAGCTTCAAGTTTCTCTAAACATAATTTTCGAAGTCAAAACTTGATAGTTATGTTGATTATTAGACTTGCATGAAAAAATTAGTATTTGATCTAAAATACCTTAAATTATTTGAATTATATTTTACTAAATCATGTATTTTTATATAACTAGATAGTTAAAAAAAATTAAAATTGTAAATGTGCAGAAATGCTTATATAAAACTAAGAAATTGTTTATATTTTTGTTGCTTTTTCCCTTGTAAATTAATTATATATATATTACAGTCTGGGGAGTCAGCACCCTGCTGAATTGTAATAAACGAGGCGTCCAATCTACTAGACCATCAAAGATGCAGTTTTGGATTTTCTATTTCATAGCTATTTAAATCATAATGGTATGTTTGTTTAAATTAGTACTGTTTATGAATGTGATAAAAATAAATTCTGATAAGCTAAGAAATGATTTATTTTCTATTAATTATGAACTGTAAATAATGTAACCAATTTTCTTCATAGTATTTACTAAAAAAATTTTTTTTAAAAGGGAGGTAGTCTTATTTATACAATTCTTGCAGAGATACCAAGAAATAAAACATTTCAGGAATTTTCACTCAGTATATCTTGATGTGTAAAATCGTGTTGTTCAATGCCATATTACTTTTTCACAGGAAAGTAATTTTATTGATCTAACATCTGCATAAATCAAACTTTAAGAATGATTACAGTTTCTAAGCTAACTTAAAATTTTCAGATTTAGAAAATGTATGTTTAATTTAGCATTAGTTTTCCATGGAATAGAAAAGGTTTTCAAAATGTTCAGTTGTTAGAGGGAAATAATATAAATGAGATTGTCCTGATACAGTTTCAGCTGGAAATGAAACTAAATTTTCGGATAGTGAAGATTTCATTTAAGAATTTTAATAAAACTGTTTAATGTAAATCCTCTGCATTTAAAAATTCTAATAAAACTGATTAATGTAAATCCTCTGCATTTAAGAATTCTAATAAAACTGATTAATGTAAATCCTATGATTCATGTAGGTATTCTTCTGTTATCAGGACCAGATTCAGAAATGTGTGTTTATATGCATGCATTTTTAAATGTAGGTGCTCGTGTGTGCATGTGTATATTCTTTATGTATGTATGTGTATACTTTACACATATATGCGCATACATGCATATACACATGCTTACATATCTACAGTGGAACCCCGAGATACGAGTTTAATTCGTTCCAGCATTCAACTGATATAGCGAATTTCTCGTATCTAGAAACAAGCTTCCCCATTGAAAATAATGGGAATTCAGTTAACCCATTCCACACCCCCAAAAATATCAACATTTTAAAATCAAGTCAATTTTTCCTAATAAATAACACTGGTAAATAATATAACAATAGTTTAACTTTGTTACCAACATTTTAACTCCTTCTCATTAATCCACAGCAACAACAGCTTCTCAACATCTAGGAGTACTTTTATGGTGCTTGGAAGAAACGATAATTCCTTTGCCTACATCAGGTTTCTTAATTTCTTCCTGCTTCTTCAGAATAGTATAGATTTTCGATGTTGAAAGGCCGCAAGTCTTCGCCAATTCCGTCACCATGCTTATGTTTATCTATGATTTCTTTCTTGATATCGATGGCCATGGCCTCCTTATTTTTCTTTGCAGCACTATCTGAGGCAACAATCTTCTTGCGAGGCATCTTGAAATAATTATTTTCACATTAAATGTCAAAACAATTAACTTAAAGTGCACAAACACGTATATAAAAGAACACTGAGTGATCTGTCGAGGGGATTCCCCGAGTTGAGCCGGATAGGGAAATGGTGCCACCCGTACCAACAGCCTGGCTCATTGCTCGTTACTTGAATTAATGCTCGTATTTTGCTCATACTTTCCTCGTATCTCGAGGTTTCATTGTACATTTCTGAATCCCGTCCTAATAACAGAGGAGTACCTTTGCCAGTATTGCAACAGAGCTAGAATGAATTATTGTGTTAAATATGTGGAAAATGTATGCTTAAAGTACTGTTATTTTCTAAAAATATTCTGTATGTCTATTTTTTACAAGAAGAAAAAATAGCTAAAAGCTGTTAATTTATACGTATTTATTAGTACAAAGGGGCTTTGTCCCTAAAGAACTATTGTTTTTGTTTTGCATTGGTTCACTATAAATATCGGTTGATCTTTACATTATGGTAACTTGGCGTTTTTTTGGCGAAAATTTGGCGACCAACTCTCCTACAGCAACCCTCTATTTTTTTTTTTCCCCGCCGCCATTTTGTCTTCACGAAGTAAAGACATGTTTCTTTTCTTTTTATCTACTGAACACTTCTTCCAACAATCTACTAGCCGAATTACACTTATCCTAGAAATTTTATCTAACAAAACTGCTTAATCACGACAAATATTCACTGCAAAATTGGGAAAAAGTGCACAATACCATACTCCTTACGCGTTTTTCAAAATAACACATACACATAAACCACGTACACGCCGACTTATTTTTACTTAAAAAAACATCCCAGAATTGCACAAAAATGGCATTGCGCACACTCTTCACTATATCCATGTACACTGCTTTTTTCTCATAAATTAGAAAAATTTCACGAAAATACATGACAATTTTCTCAATCTTTAAACCCGGTAAAAAGAACATATATGAAATTACCTGATCGCGAAAAAGTATTTACCCTTTCCAAATATGAACATTTCTACATATAAAATAAATAAAATATCCAAAAACTTTTACGTCTAAATAATCTATTACATTATTACACGTCACCAACGAATTCATACCTCAAGCATTACAAATACTTAGTATCAAATATTTAAATTATTTCCATGCACGTTTACTTCAACTGAAACATATCCCAAATTCCTACAAACATAAAATTCACAAAATAACTATCATTTAATTAAAATATCACTAAACCATGTACACGCCGACTTATTTTTACTTAAAAAAACATCCCAGAATTGCACAAAAATGGCATTGCGCACACTCTTCACTATATCCATGTACACTGCTTTTTGCTCATAAATTAGAAAAATTTCACGAAAATACGTGACAATTTTCTCAATCTTTAAACCCGGTAAAAAGAACATATATGTCAGATATTTATATTATTTCCATGCACGTTTACTTCAACTAAAACGTATACCAAATTCCTACAAACATAAAATTCACAAAATAACTATCATTTAATTAAAATATAATTAAATTCAAAAACACTACTTAAAATATAAATGAGCACATACATTAAATTAATACATACATAAATACCCATTTCGAATTCACTTTAATTACGGCCATGGGATCCAAAAATTCACGAACACTGTTTCACACAACACAGAATAAAGCCAAATACAAAATTTCCAGATTTTTTCCCGATTTCCCCCCTTTTTCCGATTAAAGAACCGTAATTCGTCCATTAATATTACATGACATATCCCATGATCTCTCATTTCCCTCACACAAAATAATGCGTAATCGGAACTGAGTACTGCTCACATTATTACCAAAGTGCCAGGTAGTAACCTTTATCGCCTCCAAAATGTCGCCAAACTACCAGTTACCATATTGTAAAGATCAACCTAAATATCTGTTTCACTTTTCAAACTGTTCCTACCAAATGTTAGAGTCCCTAGTGTGGGATTAATACTCTCTATCTTAGTGCCCTCTATAACCTATAAGGATTGCCAGTTTAGGCGAGATATCTAGGTAGTCATCATAATACGTACCTTATTTTTTATTATTTTTAAATTAAATTGAAAGTAATAAACTAGTTTTCAAGAATGGAGTTAAACTAGATTTGCATTCAACTCTGGTTTATTGTGTTAATGATGTTTTGCTGTAACAAATATGAATTTTTTGTTTAAGTATAATAATTTAAAATGTTTTTTCTAGAGAATGAAGTACTGCCACTAAGGTAAAGGTGCTAACTTGCAAGGTAATTTTCTGTTCTACATTAACTCAATCTTTATGTCCTGTTACAGATATATTGGCAGAAATAATGAAAACCTGACATTCAAAAAGAAAAATAATAACGTAGAATGTAGTATATTAGATGGTTAACTGCGGTTTGGCAGCTCATTAATAATCTTACACATATTGAGTACGAATAACTTTGACAATTACCGGTATTTTCAATGGTATAAAATTAGGCAAGAAAGCAGCTTTAGCTTAGCACCGATTTTAAATACAACTCTCTTACCAATATTGGTTTGACGAAGGTAAAATATAATTGAATTTAATAAGTTGGAAATACTGTCTGTCTTTCCATGAGTTAAAAAAATAATTTCAAATAAAATTTCTTTTTTCAGTTTTTCATGTTATTTGTTTAATGTTATTGTAATCTGATTTATCATATTTAGTCACATATTCCATCCCCCTTTGCACTATAGTATATAATTCAAAGGACTTATCAGTTTCAGCTATATTTTTTTTACCAGTATACATTTTTACCATAACTCTGTTTCTAAATCATATCCTGAAAAATTAAGGAGTAAAGTATACAAAGAAGGAAAATATGCAAGTAAATAATGGCATTTAGTGTGGTTTATGTGTCTAATATTTGTACTAGATTGTAAAAATTATAAAATTCTGTTAGCTTTTTTAAATTGAGATGCTTCTTTGCACCCAAATGGTTAAAGCCCTAGTGTGACTTTGGTACTTTGATCTAATTTCTATTCCTAATAAATAATCCATCTGCATACAGTTTACTCAATTTCTGCCATGTGTAAGATAAACAATATTAGCTTTTTTTAAATATATCTTTTACAACTATTCCATCAGGTAGATTTCTTTCATATTTTGCCTTAATTGAGTCATCCTGCTAATTAAGAATTTATTAAAGTTAATATGTTAAGTTTTTGTGTGTATAATTCATTTTAAGTATGTGCAAGCAAATGCATACATTAACAGTTACATAGAATTATGTTTTGGGTATCAAATTCAGAAAATTTGGGGCTGTTTTTAGAAGATTTATTAATGATTTATACTATATTAATATTGGTAAAAAAATTCTGTGGCTTTTATATGAGAGTATATATTTTAAAATAGCTGCATGATATGGTAGAGGTGAAAAGCTTCATGTGGATCATAAATTAATATGTGGGAATTTTTCATTTATTTAATAAAGAAAATATTCAAGCCACAATTAAAATTTTTTCACTGGACTATTTGCATACAAAGTTTGCAGCAAATATTTCCTGCAACAGAAGTGACAATTTTTATTTTGCCAAGACAGGAAATTTAGTTAGTGTAAGCAGTAACTCTATTTTGAGATGTTAAACAGGAAGGCAAATTTTTGAGTTTAAATTGATTTTTGAAGGAAGACTTCATTTAGTCTTGCTATCATTCTACGTGGCTCTTAACTTTTTTATGGTATTTATAATTTTATTGTTATTCAGCTTTCTGTTTGCTTAGAATGCACATGAATGTAGACTTGAAATATTTTATATTGCAAACTGAGATGCCATTGTTATCATAATTAAAGATTTTTGCTCTGATTTTGGAGGAATTTACTGATGATACTTTTGATTGTGTATTGGTTTCTGGTTTATTGAAATGTGTAAAATAGCCTGTTAATGCATATACGTATGTTAATGACATGTATATGTTTATGAAGTATTCTGTTATATGTATATAGTGTTGTGATTAGTTTTCTGCTTACTCTTTATTTAAGAAAAAGTTATCTGTAAGAAAGTGAATATTCTTTACTATATGTAGGAGTAAAATTAAAAAGGCTAATGCAATATAATTAATACAAAATTAAGTTTTTTCTCATGTACTTAAATACTAAAGACTTTCTCAACCTTGCAGTTCTAAACAAATCTTAAGTATTTTTTACTTGAAATTATAGGCATTGTGTAAGGTATATAATTGAAGCTTACTGTGTGATAGTATGAAATTAAATTTTTAATTACTGAAATGTAAATTTTTAAATATGAAATACTCAGTGCATTTTATATTCATCTTTTAATAATTCAACTTTATTTAAAAACTGAAAACATCTGAAGTGTGAAATTATTACAAATTTTTCTTTTTCTTGTTTAGGAGCTGTTCTCAAAACATTGGGTGACAGAGAATTCACTTTTACAAAAATCGAGCAGGATATTAAAGACAGCAAACTATAGAACAAATATGGTGAAGCTACATGAAGTCTATGTGGAATTTTATTATTGAAAAAAATATGCTCTTCAGATTTAATGTTAGTTTTTATTGTTTAACAGTAATTGCAGTTTTCGAATACCTGTAAAATAAACCTAATTCTTAAATTAATTTCATGTGTATTTCTTTTGCAAGTATTACAGTTCATAATACTTCAAACAACTTGAAATTTTATACTTGTTAATTTATGTGGGATATGTTCATAATAATTTTATAATTTAAATAACTCATTGTCATCATATGAGCATAATCTAAAATGCACAGCATTTGACAACAAATTAATAAAAAATTAGCCAACTTCTAATTGCTTTCTTTTGTCCAGGCCTCTTTTTAAAGCTATTTGATGAAAAAAAATAATTGGTATGTGCACATCAACATGTACATTTATAATGATGTTATAGAAAAAGTCACATGAGATAAATATTTAAAAACTTAAATATTCCTAAACAAATTAACTTTTTAAAATTTTATCTGGTATATAAGATAAAATAAAGAACATATTTAGGTAATTTTGAATTTGCATAATTTTATGAACTTATTTATGAAATTAACAGTTACATTGTAAAAGGGAACTTTTTAAAAATACTTCAGTAAAGCATTTCTTTTGTAGGGGTGAACTTTTAATACTGATCTAATATATTTATAAGATTTTAAACTGAAAAAGACAACAATAATGGATTACAATACATTGCAAGATTGACTGATAAATGTAAAATTTTTACATATCGTAATTATGTGTGTAATTAAAACAGAAGTTACTCGATTAACTTGCATGCAAATTAATATTTTCTTTAACATGTTTGGGATAAACTAAATTTTAATAAATAAATATGTATAGATTTGTGTATTATCTGAAGATATGAATGAAATATTTGTGACATTAAACATTCATCTTCAAGGAAAATAACAAAGTCAACTTGGTAAACTATTGGAAAAGGTAAGTTTTCTACAATTTCCTGGTCTATATTTAACAATTTTAAAATTTAGCACACTCATTCAAATAATCTAAACGTATGATGTTTTCTTTTGTGCTACATTCGTTTACTGAATTTGTTAATTAACTATATTGTACTTTAGATAGAAATTAACGTAGATGTTCCCTGCATTTTACGGTACAAAAACTTATATATTTGATAATAATTGGCCTAAATCTTCCCTATGTTTTCTTTGCATATACGAATGACTTTGGTAAAAATTTAGTCCGATGTCTTCTCCTCTTTACTGTGTATAAGTGCACATTTTTGGTAAAAAATTTGCATAAATCTCCAATTACCTATTTACTGCATTTTTCATAAAATGTGCTTATTTTAATCTCTTATTTTTTATATAAATCTATGCAAAAATGTTCTGCATATTATGATTAAAAGATAAAATTAATATCAAATTTTTACATATCCACCTTTTAGGTATGTACAGCAATATGGAATATATATAACTGGAAAATTTAAATGCAAAAAAATTAATTTCTATTCAAAAATTACATAACACTAAAAGGCTGAAAATTACTTTTAATATTTCATTTCAAAGTGACTACAAAATATGCAATAAATTTTGTAAACCTGAGTTCTATGTTTTAAATCAATTAATGCCATCGTTCATTTACATGGCATAAGAAAATGTCCTTCAGAAAAGCAAATAATTTATTTAAAGTGTTATTTAGTAAACAACTGTTTGCTACAGTTTTTTAGTAAATTTAAATTTATGAAATGAATTTAGTAAACAAAAATGCAAATGAACGATGGCATTAATTGATTTAAAACACAGAATTGGTGTTTACTAAATTTATTGCATATTTTGTAGTCACTTTGAAATGAAGCCTTTAAGTGTTACGTAATTTTTTAATAGAAATTTATTTATTTATTTATTTATTTTTTTTTTTGCATTTACTAGTGCATTTAAATTTTCCAGTTATATATATTCCATATTGCTGTACATAACTAAAAGGCAGATATGTAAGAATTTGATATAAAAATTATTTTACCTTTTAATCATAGCATACAGAAAGTTTTTGCATAGATTTATATAAAAAATATGAGATTAAAATAAGTACATTTTATGAAAAATGCAGTGAAAGGTAAAGATTTATGCAAATTTTTTACCAAAAAATGTGCATTTATACACAGTAAAGTGGAGAATACATCGGATTAAATTTTTACCAGTCATTTGCAAATGCAAAGAAAACATAGGGAAGATTTAGGTCAATTACTATCAAATATATACGTTTTTGTACCGTAAATTACGGGAAATATGTACGTTAATTTCTATCAAATATATACGTTTTTGTACCGTAAAATACGGGGAATATCTACCTTAATTTTTACCTAATATATACGTTTATATACAGTAAAAAATCGGGGAAATTTACGTAAATTTTTACTAAATATATACGCATACGTGAAGCAAAAATTTGAGATTTACGTATATGCGATAAATATACGTAAATTTTTACTAAAAATATACGTAAATCCCTGAAATTTACGTATATTATACGTAAAAGTTGCGAATGAACAGTAGTCTCTCGCGTAAATATACCTAAATTTTACGTAAAAGTTACGTATAGTATAACGTAAAAATATACGTAAATATTTAGTAATTGCCACTGGACACTTTTTATGATATTTTTACGTTCAACTTGAACGTTTTTTATACGAAAGGCCATTCGTAAATTGCACGTATTTTTCTCGTGCAATTTACGAATGCATGCTGCCTGGGTCAGAGATACCGAATTTTTCTCCTTTGCAGATGCGTCGAACACTGGTCGAATTTTCCCGAAACACTGCTCTATGTGGCAGATAATGCTCTTTGACCTTTTCTGCCTCCAAAATATCGATAGGTTCAATTATTCCCTCTTCTACCCAATCCTTTAAAACACAGTTTCGTAGGCTTCTAAGGAATTTTTAGTCTGAAGGGTTTTCACGCAAGACTTCAGACGCTTTTCTGCAAGGATTCTATTATCTGGCAACTCAGGATGAATTTGAAGCCATGGCAGTGATACCTGATACCTTCCAGCGTCATCTCTTTCTAAAGTACGTATGAAATAATTTTCTGTAGCCTTTTCTATTTCTTGTTTTGTTTGCGAAAGAGCTGGTTCAGTTATCAAGAGACCACAAGTCACAAATTTTTCTGTCACTAATGTGTAGTGATAAAAGAATTTCATTAAAATTCTTTCCCTTTACCTTTGTTCTCCCTAATATTGTCCAACCAAGGTGTGTATTCATCGCTACTAAACTCTCCGTTACGTGTTTTATTTCCCCTGTAAAGAGTTTTCCGGCATAATCTGCTCCTACAAGCATGTGTATTTCGTTAGGGTGTTTTTCAAATAAACAAGAATTCTCATTAGTTACATCACTGGGAAAAATTTTGTAACCTCTTAGTTTCTTTAAGCATTCCCTATCCTCCAATTTTGGAATATGTGAGCATATGATTTTTTGGCTCAAAACTTCCATTCCGCATGTGAATCCTGTTTCTGGATTATTTAACTTAATCAGATACTTGTTGTGATTTTCCCTTTTTTCTATCCCTCCAAAAAGCCCATGAGTCACACTTTCCTGACCTAAAGATTTTAGTTTTAATTTCTCCGCAAGAAATGTGCTGATATATGATCTGCTACTTCCGGTATCCAGAATTATTCGTATAAAATTGCTTTCACCATCTCCGTAAACATTGACAATTAAAGTTTGCAAGATTACACTTTCATAGGATGAATTATTCGTTAAGGCCTTATTTTCAATTTGTTCTTTCTTAATTTCTCCGTTTTCGTTTTAAAAACACATTATAGTGGCATGTCGTTGTTTACATAATTCACACCTTATTCTAGAAGTGGAATTAAAACTAAGGTGCCGTGGGTGTAAACAGCGATAACAAATTCCTTTCGCTTTGCATTTCTCCCTTTTTTTCTCAGTAGACCATAAAGATGCTTGTTTACACGTTATAGACTCGTGATCAGAAGAGTCGCAGAAAACACATGGTATTTGTCCCCCCCCGCAAACTTGCGTTCGTCAACTCCGAAGCTGTGTGTTTCGCAATAGGTCTGGTTTCACTCAGTTTGTTATGCTTTTGCGGCGCCGCCTTTGGCTGGACCGTCTGGAATGTACGTTCCCGCGCAACTAACTGTTCAGAAAGAAATTCCACTAGGTGATTCAAATCGTAATTTGATTTTCGAACTGTTTTATTATACTCCAAAACCAAATCTGGGGGCAATGTTTTAAGCAAAATAGGTGTTAATAAAGCTCCATATGTTTCTGAGGTCATATTTAATGATTCAAGACATCGAATATGTTTCTGTATATAATTGAATAACTTACGGAAATTTTGAATGTCATTACAATCTTTTAGAGGTCTTATTTTCAGTAATTTATCTATATGGGCGTTTATCAGTACATCTTTATTTCCAAATCTTTCTGTGAGGAGTTTAACTGAAGTTTCGTAATTTTCTTCGGTTCAATCGAAACCGTCAATGGTGTTATAAGCAGTACCTCCCCAAAAGGATTTCAAATAATTAAATTTGCTTATAGCGTCAAGCGTTTTATTTTGGTGTATGGCTGATGAAAAAGTGTTCCATTCGCAGCTCTCGCCATAAAACTTCGGAATCGTAAGTTTAGGAAGCTTCACATTATGATTTTCGATTTTAACGTTTTCTATAATACTTTCACTTAACTGTTCAGTGCTTCTTAACACACTAAATTTTTGTTGTTCTATATTAATTTCTTTCAATTTTTTGTTAGCTTTGTATTTAAATGTAGTTATTTTTTCACGATATTCGTCAACACCGTTTAATTCCTGGTCAAGATAATTTATGTCTATTAATTTTTCTATATCGGCATCTATTTGTTTTAACTCGTTCGATTTTTCATTTAAGAGTTCTAAGGAAATTTCTAGTTCCTCTGCATTCACTTCGGTTTTTGGTAATTCAGTTTCGATTCGGCCAATTAATTTTGTAACGGCAGCCCTTATGTGGCCGCGTTTCCTTTTCAATGTATCGATGAATTCCGTCATTGTTTAATATTCAATAATTCAACAACTATCAGCAATTCACTAATTATTTATGCTTATGTATTATCGATATCATTGATGTCAATTTAGACAGTTTCAATAGTTAGGAAAACAGCAGTTACTGACAGTCCCTGTTCGGGCGCCATGTTAAAAATTTTATCAACTTTGTACTATTAAAATTTTTTGATCATTAAATAAATCATTAAAGTGATTTAATCATTTGATCATTAAAGTGAAAGTTCACTTACCTTCTAAATAGGGCTGCCCTGAACTGCCTTCTTTCCTTCTTGTCGGTATCCGTCTCTATAATGAACTTCGATTCACTGCGAAACACAGCTATAAACTTTTTAAGAAATTTTAATTCGTATGAAAGATATCTACAAAATATTTACAAGTTATAATGATTACAAGCATAATTTATACGGAGACGGTCTATCCTTATACATCTGTTAGACGCATCAGCCGTTCAACTGACTACTTTTAGTCTCTTTCGCCAGAGGGCGTTCGTGGAAGTAAAGTTCTAGTAAGCAAACGCAACAGTCACAATACTAGCATAGGAAGCAAGCATGTTGAGCTCAGAGAAAAATCTCTGGAAATAAAAGACATTTTCACTGAGCAGGTGCATGTATTGTTTAGTCATAAAATTATTCTAAATTATTCAAAGCCCCTTATCTATATCCGGGTAAAAATAAACACTCCTATTTGAAAGCAGTAAACACCATCTTGAAGAGCAGTGGTTTCAAGGCGCGACCACTGAACCTCCGGAGGATTGTGAGCATTGTGATACAATGCTCTAGTGGCTCAGTGGTCGCGCCCTGAAACCACAAAGCAAATGTCATAAATATATACAGATTGTTTATATATGCAGTTTAATTATTGCTATATATTTACTGTTTATGGTAGAAATAATGATGTGCGATAAGTAGCTGTTGAAGTTATATAAAATCTATGACGCTTAGGGAACATAAACTTTTAAAAAGATCTCTTTAAGAATTATTTTCTAACCTTGTGAAACTAAACAGAGATCAGAAGAAAGGTCTATAAGACTCTTTATTGAATCATAAAATTAACATAAAATTATCATAAAATTAACAAATAACTTAACTTGGGTTACAAGAAGCCAACACTTCTGGCTTAACAGAAATATGTAACAAATAGTAATTTCAAGGTGTGCAGGTTAGTCTGACGGCTCACAGAATACTTCAACGCGCAGGAAGAGCTCTGCTCTAAAGTAACTGGCGAGACAAGCCTAAGGCAAAAGCACGTCAACGCCGCTAACGAAAATCGCGAATAATCACAGCACAGCGTGGCCTAGACTAGGCAGACACACTCTAAAAATAACTTCCGAAACTCTTGCTTAGCACTTCATCCTACCTTAATCTGAATAAACTCACGCTATCTTATTTGCATTCTGGCATGAAAAGCGTGGGTGAAACGAGAGTGATAAGAAAGGCTTTTCAACTTAAAATGAACTATTAGTTAAAAATTAATGGATAAACCTCACAGTTGTTTATATTAATAAAAGGAAGTTATTTTGTCACATTGAAAACTAATTTTAAAAGGCATCCGATTTGAAGTACTAAGACCTAAAAAATGTATGGTTCTGCAGTCATTTTGTGTTATTTAGAGGTAAAAGATAAGTAATCAACCGGTTTTCACTCAAAAGTTTTGGAAAGAAGAAGGGGAAAAAGTTCGAAAAATTCGCGCTTAAAAGGGGTTAAACCCTTCAGAGTTTGAGGATAGTTATTGCCCGATGGCAGGCGCTCTACTCACAACTATACGGCTTCGTAAATTCCCTTCCGTTTCTCTGAGCAGTGAAATGTTAGCTCGGGCCAAAAAAACCTTCAGCGTTTTTCGCATAATTTGCTTGCCCTTTAGATTCTGCACCAATACTGCTATCTGAAAGATGCAAATTTAATGCGATACCATGAAATTACCCCCCCCAAAAAAAAATGTTTTTTAAACTAAAAGATTATAATAAAAAGAATACACACTTAAAAAGAGAAAGCTATTATCACAAAAATGCAGGAAAGAAAAATGAACAGAGATTTAGTTTGAATGATGAAACATTTAGAACATTACAAACGAAAAAAAAAAAAAAAGAAATTAATTTTTTTTAACTAAATGAGAATATTAAAAAGAAAACTCAAACAAAAAAGAAAAAAGATGCTAATCTCACAAAAATGCAAGGAGATTTGATTAATGGTTGTTGGTGAAAAGGTCACCCAGAGAAAAGGAAGGAAAGAAGAGCACCAGAAATTAGGTAACTGAAAATAAGGCAATAAAATGGGGAAATAAGGGAATGTTTAGAAATATCGCTAAGTTTTATCACAACAACCATAACTTTGGACTAGCCGAAACTTCTGACATTGATTGAAAGAAGACATGGGAGCTGCTGGCTTGTCCGTTAGTAAAAACCATGGAGATAAGAAAGGTCTAACTTCCTACCTCCACAGGGATAAATAGAAGGGCTAGGTCATTCCTTTGTTCGACTCCTCGCCGACGCGATCCTCGTGGAGGGGTTAACTGGAAGTAATCTGACGTGTCTGTGTTGCACCTGCTCTGATTTCGCGCGTTTAAAACTGTAGTTTAATTCAGTTGCGAGACGATTTTCTGGAAGTCGCATATCCCAAATTAATTTTAATCATACATATTTGTTTTCTAATAATGCAAATATTTAATAATTCGTGAATATATATATATATATATATATATATATAGTTTTAGTCAGTTTTCCTTTTAAATTCTATATTTAAAGTATCCTTTATGTAATATGGCTTCTTGTGCTGCAGCAACGTGCCGTAACACTTATACAAATACGAAAGGAAGAGGTATATTTCATGCTTTCCCAAAGGACAATTTGCTTTTGTCGAAAGAATGGATACATAAATGTCGAAGACAGGATTCTATTAATGTGCAAAACGCAAGAATTTGCGGCGAACATTTTCTGTGCAGTGATTACGAAAATGACATGAGAAATCACTTACTTGACTGCCGCAAAAGAAACTATTGAAATGAATTACTGTGCCGAAAGTAAATTTATCGTGTGCAGTAAACGAAATAACACCAAGAAATCGATGACATTTGAAAAGAAAACTAATGCAGAGTGCTTTTGAAAGACTACACGAATTAAGCCCAAAGAAAATTTATTTTGAGGCCGAGAACGAAATTGAAGCTGACAATAATAAATCAAATGTAAATGATTTTGAAATAAAACTCACAAGTGACAATATCCCTGAATGACTTAAGTGTAAAGATAAACAAGAATGTATTGATAATTTGAAGAACAAAATAATATCCTTAGAAAATTGTAATAAAATATTGAAAAATAGAGAAAAGAAAAATTTTAGAATGTTTGCTCAGCGACAAAGAAGGTGGACGACATCTAGAAAGAAATTTGTATCGGAAATTCAGAAATTAAAATCCCAAACAACGAAATTTAGGAAAAAACAGCACAGATCGGAGAATTTGGAAAAACGTCTAAAGTATATTTTTACAAAGACGCAGATTAACGCATTGCTAGAAAAGAAGGAAAAAATCAGGTGGACTAGTACGTTTCTTAAATAGAAATGCATTTGTTTTTCCCCAAAGAAAAGCAACACAAAAGTCAAAAAAGTAGATTGCTTCGAATGTGGTAGCCAATAAATAATATTTCAACAACTTGTAGTTGGTTGCATTTTGACTGTACATGTAAGCATATATAATATGTTTTGATTTGAAATATTTCTAGATGACATTTTAGAAGTTAATAGTGTAAAGCATATTTCAAATAAGAACTAAATTTGTTAAGTTATTGTTAAAGTTATTTTTGTTGTATCCTGTGTTATTATTGATTCAATTTTGTGCTAGCTTAGCATTCTAGATAAAATATAATAGTATAACATTAAAATAATTAGCATAAGAAAATCTGCCTCCTTAATCCCCACTTTTGAAAAATTCAGTAATTTTTGTTAGGTGCTGTGAGTAAAGTTGTTTTGTCTAAATTAAGATAACAATCTTAATGCATTTATTTAAATGTACTATTGATGTAAACCTAAGTTACAAAATTATTTAAAAAAATATATGTTATTATATTGAATCGGGAGCAAAATATGCCAATGTAAAATTTACAATTAGGCTGAAACTCAAACTTAGATTAGCAAAAATTTTGAAAACTATGCCAATTTAAGGTTGTTTTTTGATTAATTTTAAATAGCTGTGATTATAGTTGTCTTAGCAGTAGTACAATTCTCTTAGTTAACATGCAGATAAAGAAATGATCAGAAATAAGCAGGCATTTAAAGAGAAAAAAAAATCCCTGCAAATTTTAAAAAAAAAAAGAACTGTTATTTTAAAATTGAGTAAGTACTATTAAATTTTTTAATGTTCTGTAAAATGCATACTGCAGCAACATTGTCTCTTCTAAATTATAGCTGGCCCACCAGCGGCCGAGCGGTAAAGTCGTTGAACACTGGTAGTTCGGTCCGAGGTTCGAATCCCGCGAACGGGCTCGCTGCATGGGTGTTTTCCCCATGTGTAACGTGTATACGAGCCAGTTTCCCTTAGAAAGTCCTCCACGAAGGCATCCCTGCCCTTAGGTAGATAGCCCTCGAGGCTTTGCCATAATCACACACACACACCCTAAATTATAGCTATCGTTCACACGCAGCTCATTTTAAACGCTGGTTCTTAAGATTTGAAACCGCTAATTTCTATGTTGTCAGTTGCATCTCCGCGCTCAGTGTCATCATGGCTACGTCATCACTCCCCACTGCCTGTTTCTATGGAGGTAAGAAAGGAGTCTAACTTCCTACTTCCATGCCTGTTTCCAAGGGGGCTAACCTCCTTGCCTGTTTCAGAGGGAAAAGCTCTATGAGCTAGCCCTTCTCTTTTAAGTCCTGCTACCTCGTATTTCAGGTCATCAGCACCCTATATAGTTATAACGAGAAGCTAGACTCCGCGCCGTACCCTTCTGATGTTGGCCAATTATGTTTGACTTGAAAATGACGTCATTTATAGGCGGAGTAATCGTGAATGGCTGACGATGTAAACATGAATGTGGTCATATAGTTTTATAGTCTAATCTTATTTTCTTTTATAATCTCAAGTTTTCCATACTATATTAGATTATTATGCCTTCTGAAAGTAACTCCTGGTGCTGCTTGCTTTTTTATTTTGGCGGTTGCTGAATCATTGATTATTTAATTCGAGTTTCAAAAAAAAAAATATTCCATTCCATTTACCGTTATTATGCTGGGCCTAGCCTGCGTGAATTCGCAGGCTTTTTTCCAGTCAAACATAATTTCCAGCACCCTATATAGTTATAACGAGAAGCTAGACTCCGCGCCGTACCCTTCTGATGTTGGCCAATTATGTTTGACTTGAAAATGACGTCATTCATAGGCGGAGTAATCGTGAATGGCTGACGATGTAAACATGAATGTGGTCATATAGTTTTATAGTCTAATCTTATTTTCTTTTATAATCTCAAGTTTTCCATACTATATTAGATTATTATGCCTTCTGAAAGTAACTCCTGGTGCTGCTTGCTTTTTTATTTTGGCGGTTGCTGAATCATTAATTATTTAATTCGAGTTTCAAAAAAAAAAAAAAAATTCCATTCCATTTACCGTTATTATGCTGGGCCTAGCCTGCGTGAATTCGCAGGCTTTTTTCCAGTTGTCTCAAAAATAATATTTTTACATGTTAACTTTTATATTAACATACATGAAATAATTTATAGAACATCACACTGTTTAAGCATCTGCGCTATATAAAAAAATATCTGTACAATTAGTTATTATTTCTTCAGCAATAGCTCTATCAGTTTATGAATGCAATTTATACAGAATGACTATCAAAATACAATAAAAAACAAAGATTTATTGCATAATGAAATTTTATAAGTGATTAATTCTGAACTACAGTTCAGTGCCGTATGAAGTTGCTGTTTTCGTTCTTGAGATAACATAAGGAACTATTTTGTATAAGGAAATAATTTAACTAATTTTAAAGCTATAGGAAAATATGCATTGTTTGTAATAAGGATGACGTTTTTGGAGCATTCTATGAATGAACAGCTTAATGAGCTTTTTCGTTAATAAAAAAAGGAAGTAGATGACTAAAAAAAATCCCTGCAAATGCATTTACAAGTATTCAACATTCTAGATAAAATTCTTCTATGAAATTAATAAAAAGTTGGATACACATTATTATTAATAAATGTTAAGTTTCTTTTTCTTTTCTTTTCTCACAAATCTGAATAAAGAATTAAAGTTTTGGGATGAAGCATTCGAAATTACCTACAACATTAAGCGCATGCACAAAATTTTTATTATCTTTAAAATATTCAAAAAATAATATTTACAGCAAAAAATTTTTAAAAAAAGTAAAATCATAGTTATGATGTAATTGACAAAACATATTACATTAGTCAGATGTTATTTTCAAAAGTTTGATTATTTACAAATGTTTTCTTTAATCATAGCACACTTTCATTTAGCAAATAGATTTCCTGGATGAAACATCTTAAAAGTTCTAAAGCCACTTGAAATAATCATTTAATCTCTCATAGTTTGTCCTAAATTAATAATATAGAAAGAAAGAAACTTACAAGAGCAGTTAACAGTAAAAGTAATGATCAGCTTGTATGATTAAATTTCTTTATCAAACAAAATAAAGTTCATTTATTAGTGATGTTTCTGTATTGAATTGTTATAATCATTTCCTTTGCTAACAGGCTGTCCTAATAAAATATCTGTGAACCTTTCAGTTTCATTTGCTGTAGGTTTGTTCAGTTTTCATTTTTTTACAAATTTTTTTTGAGAAAAATATTTTTTGTAGAATAATCTTTTTACTTGTAGATTCAAATTTAGCGCATATATATTTTTTGATTTATTGTGTTGTAATTTTCTGACAACTGTAATAATTTTTGAACGGCATTTAAATGTTGCATGATTTGCTGAAATATTTTGTCTGTTAATGTAGTCTGGAAATTTTTATTTTCATTTACTAGTGATTAAAAAAAAATTATGATAGTTGATTTCTCAGAAGTGAAGTTTATGTGTGGTTTTTCTAAATTTTGTACTCCTTCTTTTCAGAAGTTAATGATTGCTCCAGAATAACTTGTTTCACGTCTGTTGTACATTACTGCTGAAAGAATGTGTTTGCACAAATTATTTTGAATACTAAGGTCAATACATTCACAAGTATATGCTTGCATGCTAATACTACACTGTGTATACATTTTCAAACAGTGGTTTGTCACAATCATGCTCAGAATTTTTTTTGACCTAATAGATTCTTCTTGATGAGCTACTTTTAAATTTAAATATTCTGTCATCAATCTTCTCAGACTGTAAACATTTTGCATCTTTGTGTGGCCTTATAAGTATTTGAGATTTTTGTTGTAATTTTGCCTTTGTGCTTTTTTTTTTTTTTTTTTTTTTTTTTTTGTGCCAAGGCAGCATAATGACCTAATAGGCAATGAAAAACTGTTGAATATTGCGATCATATTGAAACTCAGCAGCAGGCTATCTTGAAAGGGAGGGAAGACAACAGGGCGCAAAATTTTAAGATGTAGTGATTGCTTCTGAAGGTGCCTGTAAGGCTCTGTTCAGACGGGGGCATAAGTGGTTAAAGCCGAGCTCCGTTGCCAAGGCAACCAGTCTGTGCTACGTCACAAAATCTGGTTTAGGGCTCGTGGCTTAAGGTTCCAAGTTTTCAACTTTACGCCGAGTTTGGGATAAACGTTGAGCAATCAGAGCGAAGCTAAAACGAAGCGGCTTTCTGCAGACGATTTCGCTGTTACATGGAAGGCGACTTTTTTTTTAATATGGAGTATGCGAACGAAATAATGAATTGAAATGCATGCTTGCAAAAATTTTATTTTTTCTGTGTAAATTATGATTATTACTTTCTCTCTGTTTATTATTTTTGTATAAATTATTACTATCATTTTCTTCCTGTTTAATTATTTTTGTATTTAAGAACACATTTATTAAAAAAAAACTTTAAATATTGTACTGCTATTTGCTTCAAATGCTGATTTTCTTTTCAAACAAACTTCATGAATTAATTTTACTAAAACATCGGGAAAGAAAAAATTATTTTCACTTATTTAAGAATATTCACGATAGTCAATTCAATGATGTGAGCTTTGTATAAGTAATAAAAAATTAATCCTTTGAGAAAATGCTCGTATGAAGTCCAAGAAGAAAAAATGTAGTGAAATATCTTTATAAAACAATAGTCGGCAATCTAAACAGTTTTTCATCTCTTGATGATGTTCTGTTCTGTTTTTCAATTACGTTCTCCATGAAAGGAATTTACTTTTAATGAAACTGAATAGCACACATAATTCATGACACGCATTATAATTTAATGAATAGTATTTTTTATTATTATCCACTCTTTCTTAATATCATTTGAATGGAATTAGGATCATTGAATTCATGCTATTTCTTTGGTAGAAATTCCTGGATTAGGTATGAATGTTTATAATTTTGTTATATTTGAAAACTTGGGTACCTAAAATTTGTCAATGTGAAATTACTTTTAAAATACTGGTCGTAAACAGAAATGACAGCATATGTTGAAATTAAGCTCTTTTTGGTACTTTAATATGCATTGTCTGCCAGTGAGTGAAGAATAATCATAATCTGTCAGCAAATGAAAAATCTTTAAAAGTACATACTTCTGACAACAAACGTGGATGAAACTTACATCTGTGACATCTCAAAGCAGAGCAGAGTTTAATTTGAATTACTCATGTGATATAAACATACCAGTTTGCAGAATTATCCACAAAAATTCCTGAAAGTTATTGTTTACTTTGTACTGTATTTTCTCGAGTGTAAACGCCTTTTCTTTTCAGAAAAAACATATGAAATTCAGGGCTGCGGCTTTTACATGCAAATGATTAGAAATAGATGCATACAAACAGCTGGCAACACAGCAAAATGTATTTAATGATTGAGCATAAAATACGTTGTTGAGTGAACGTTTCATAGTATTGTACAAGTTTAGTTTTGGTTACTGGTTATGGTGACCATTTGCGGGATACTAGTAACTAGGGATAATTGATACCGGTAGTGCAGCCAACTACTGTAGCGATCGACAGTAACAGTGAATAAGGAGTGCTAAGCACAGAAACATGTTCCTCTTGATTGAAAAATTAAAAAAAATAATAATGTATGGTAAGTAGTACTGTTTTCCGCTTAATTGCTTTCACACCTGCAAAATGGAAAAATATTTTATACAGGCAATCTGTCACTTATCGTCAAGATTTTTTTTTTAATTGGGCATATTTAGAATATCGTATTTCTCTTAAGAGAAATCACATATAAAAACTGAAGAAGAATATATAATTATTTATACATTACTGTGTATATAAATATGCATGCGCATGTTTGTAGTATAGAGTGCAATGCAAAACATTGCATACTGCTTTGCACAGAAATATGTGCCAACCAAGTATTGGTCGTTCCAAAAAAATATCTCTTGACCATTTCGCTTTTTTTTTTTTTTTTTTTTTTTTTACCTTCTTCCGTTGCTTTTTGGCTATTAAGAAGGGCAGATAAAAGAACATTCTGTTGAGCCAGTAAAACTTTGTGGTGAGCTGAAAAAGCCATGACACAAAATAGCGAAAACAAGCAGAGCCAACATGGGAAATCAATCGAGCAGGAAAACAGGGCGCGAAAGGTGTAGACGTATGCGCAAATTTAGTTTCTCTCATTGGCCACAGCTTAGACCCGTCTCGCAGGTGTGAACGGAACTCCTGTATTTTATGACCTTATGACTATGCCTCTGTGCCCTTTATGCCGCCGTCTGAACCCAGCCTTATGTGTGATTGCTGCTGAGAGTGCCTGTAATGTAGTATATTAGGCATGAGTAACAGTGCTAATGGTACCCTAAACTATAACCATTAGTGATAGACTGATAGGATAAGTCATAATGCAAGGGTCATGATATCTGGTATTAAAATGTCCCCAGACTAAGATAAGACCATCGTAATGGTAAGGCAAAAATGAGATTTGTCTGAAAAGAATGTTGTGTAATGCTGAAACTTCCCACATAAAGGAGCAGTGGCAAAACATACAATTTCAGTAATTGAAACAACCTATAGTTCTTTCTTTTTTAGTCTTTCTACATAGCATTACTATAGTACGTGATATGCGTATACACTGCAATATTAATTATCTGCATATTCCATCAAAGTCTATTCTAAGTCATCTAACAGGAAGATTTTAAGATTATTAGATCCTTTATTCATGGTATTGCATTTTGAATACCAGCAGCGTAGAAAGTGAGAAAGGGAAACAGATGCGTATTATGACGGAAAAAACTTTAATATATTTTAAGGAGGGATTTTTGAAATAAACTGTGATAACTACAAAAAATGAATAACTATTACATTATATAGAATAAAAAAGATTAAAATCATTACCATTAATTAATCTTTAAAAAAGATTAAATCATTACTTCCGTACCAATTTTTTTTTCTTTTTGAGGTGATGGAATAAGAACATGACCTAAATTAAAATTGTGCTTGTAGTATGTGTTGTAGTACTGTATTGAAATTTTATTTTCATAAATTTTAATATTTATGCTAGCTGTACATGTCTGTCCACACTTTGAGCTTTGTCTACACAAACCTTGAGCTTTTAGTTGCCATATTCTTTTCCCTTCAGATTTATAAAATCCACTTTGGCTACCTGTCATAGTTAGAGAAGAAGGGATTTTTGAATTTTTCCCCCCATGAGCTATTTAATACAAAGGATGTTCTGGTATTTCTTTCCTCATCATGTAACCATTCATAAAAAGCTCTATGAAAAATTAAAAGGAATTAATAATCCATTATCTAATAACAATATGTTAATTTCATAATATGTAATAAACATATATTACAATTTTGAATCAGCATCTTGTTAAATATATATAGTATTATGAAAACCAATTTTAACCTGTATATGTTAAAAAAGAATAGGAAGTCTATAGTTGTTTTTAACATAGTGGGTCATTTAAAAAAAATTCTGTCATTTTTAGTGGCTGAATTTAAAATTACTTCATACAGAAAGCACCAACAACTTATGTAATCACCATCATTCTCACATTTTCTCATCTGGAAATCAGCTTATAGGTGACTTAGAAGCCAAATATTGTTCAATATACTGTTTAACATATTTCAAAATATTTCACAGTTAAGAAATGTTAGAAATACTGAAATATTTTAAAGCAATGTTATTGTGTCTAAGATGTAAGGCAGATGAACTAGAGCATGCAAAACAAGTATCCTGATCTTTTGTTATATGTTTCAAGAGGCACGTCGGTAGTAGTTATCACTCAACAGTAAGAACTTTTCTCTATTTATAAATCCAAGCAGCCGCTGGTAGTTTGATCCAGTTCAAATCCCTGCAAAATTGCTAACTGCACAGTTGTTCATGTAATTTTCTAAATGTGTAATATGAATACAACCAGCTTCCCTTAAGAGGCCCCATGATTATATCTCTGTCCTTTATTAGACAGTCCTAATGTGCTTTATCATTATCTGATCAATCCAAAATAATCCTGAAAAATGATTTTTGAATATTTCTGAGGTCAATATCTATATTGAACATTGTTTCTTTCAGACAACTAACTAACTACACAGAAGAAAAATTATCTGGGGCCATGGGTGGTAATTTTCCAGACAGTTCATTGTATATGTATACTTTAAAGCTTTGCCAAAGACAGGGGTTATGTCATTAACACACTGCACATACAGCAAAATTACATTCCGCAAAGACCAACTTTTAATGGAAAAAAAGGGGTTAGGTATATTTCAGATTAAGAAAGCATGAATACTTAATACAAACCTTAATATTATTGTAATTAAAAGGCAAAGATGAAACAAATGGTAATTGAAATAATTTATATCACTGCTTAATAAGTAGGTGCATGATACAACTATTTTTTTAAATAGCTGCTGATTTTTGTTTGGGACAATACTTGATGCAACTTATTAAACATATTGTGGTAAGGAGTGCAGTTTTTGAATTCCTCTCAAAGTGTTTTTTTTTTTTTTTTCTTTCTTCACTTCGGTCAATCTGTATTCTGAAATCGGAAATTTCCTGTGTCTTTTTTAACAATTTGCTTAACTTCTTGTACATAAAAGCATTTCATCTTCCCCTCTATTGCTGCTTTCACAGTTCAGCTGCTGTTCAGTTAATAACAAAGTAAGATCATTCAGTTCTTAATTTGTTATTTCAGAATTATCATTCTTGACTAATTTTTCTATTTCTCCTTCCACATATGAATATTCCTTTCGCAGTTTTTATGATTTCCTTGGCTTCATTTTCACTCAATGGAAATCCTTTAAAATTGTTCATTGGCGAAAGTAGAAGCTAGAAAACATTCATGGTTGATGAATTCACTTATTCCCATGGGCCTTCAATCATTTCTATGCAGTGTCTTATGTTGAATTCGCTCACAAGCAGGCGAGCGGTAAAGTCGCTGAACACTGGTAATTCGGTCCGATGTTTAAATCCCGCGAACAGGCTGGCTGCATGGCTGTTTTCATGGTTTCCTCCCTTGTGTAACGTGTATATGAGCGAGTTTCCCTTAGAAAACCCTCCATGAAGGCATCCCTCCCCTTAGGCATATAGCCCTCGAGGCTTTGTCATAATCACACACACATGTTGACTTATGTTGAATTCCTTCCAAAAATGCCATTAGTGTGCTTTCTTTCGTCTAGTACTTTATTTGCAAAGATGTAAACATGCCTGATGTAACACACATTGAATGTTGTTATAATTCCTTGATACATTGTTTGGATTAAGGGAGTTTGGTGAAGATAGGAGAGGAGAACATTACAGTTCAGGTTTTGTTATTCTATGTAATATCTGACTTTATTAATGAATGAATTTTCAAACCAGTCATTAAAGAAAACTATTGCAAAGCTGCCATTATTCCACAACATGCTGCATGTAATTGGAATTCTCACATTGGACAAATTAAATTGATACAATTAAGATAATATATGTAAGAAAATTTGTGTTCTCAGTGTGTTTAATATAATAACAAGGAAATGGGAAGAATGTTTTGAAAGAAAACTTAAGTATTCATTTTTCTTTCATTAAAGATTATTTTTGAAATATGCTAAAGATTAAGATTACTTAAAACTCAGTTTTTAATTACAAATATGAAGGGGGAAAAGTTTGTTAGACAGTAAGTTCTTTAGTCCACTAACTTCACATTTGTAATACTAAAAGGAAAAATGCATGTATTATAAAAGGACCATTTTTCCAATTTCCAATAAATGGTTTATGAACATATCTATTCAGTTTGATTCTTTAAAATCCACAAAACATGTTATGTAAACTGAAAGGTAAATATACTGAAAAAAAAGTTAATGCAGATGACAAAAATCCAAGTATGATCAGCTTTAGGTATTCAAAATAAGTAAACAATCTAAAAGAAAGCAACATATATGAGATAAGAAAATTGTGAAGCAATGTAAAATGGTATATACATTTTAGTGAATGAAAGCAAAAAAAGAATTAATACAATTAAATCTCCCTGCATCATGTCTAGCAGGGGAATTTAATGTATCGATACCAGTTTTTGGTGCTCTTTGGTTATTGGGACCAGATTCAGAAATGTATGTATGTATGCATGCATGTACAGATGTATGCGTGTGGTATAAATTCATCACTCAATACATAAATTTTAATGACTGTATATATTGTATATAAAGTATGTATATTTAGCAGTATATTTTTCAGTTTCATTGTCTTAGTTTTTAAAAATTGGGTACTCCTCTATAATTGGGATCAGATTCAGAAATGTATGTATGTGCATTTCTGAACCTGATTCCAATTATAGAGGAGTATCCAATTTTTAAAAACTAAGACAATGAAACTGAAAAATATACAGTGTTATTAAAATTTATGTATTGAGTGATGAATTAATACCATAAACGTAGTTTTCAAGAAGCCTAAATATGCAAGAGATGCAAAAAGACTAACTGGTACGTTAATGTTTCAATAATTTTGTAATTTGCAAGTGGAATGTTGGTTAAGTCTTTTGGTATTACAGATAATAAAAGATAAAGAGAAAGATTTATAACACTTCTCACATCGTTAAGATCCGAAAAAGTTTAACAACGATTAATTCAAGCATAGCAAAGAAGAAAATAGCACTTTTTCAGTAATTTTATTTTCCTTAAAATGGGAGAAAAAAAATAAAGTAATACTTCTACTGCGTACTCAGATAAATGTACGGTGCGGATTAACAAAAGTATACTCCGTAGTTGCACTCTATTTTTAAAACATTTTTCGCTGTACATGCAAAGGACACACTCTTCCGAAGACATGCCGTACGCATTCAATCACTACCAAAACATAGAATTATCAGATAGATACTCAATATTTAAATTGGACCAAAATGGACCATCGCGTAACGTAACAGAAGACCACGCCCACAATCTGATCAGTGAAGCATTGATTGTCGCATAATTGAATACGAATTCATCTGAGCGTTGTATAACAAACCGTTGTAGATGTAATTTATTCAAGTCACGGTTTGCGATATGAATATTACTCAGGTTTTAGCTAATTAAGTGTCGCATATTTTTTTTTTCCTCATTTGATTTTAATTAAGAGTAACGTATTTGCACAGGAAACAGTTTAATTTTACATTAAGTCTGAATAGGAAAACAAGAAAATTACAGTTATTAAAAATTAAGAGGTTTATTTCAAAATTATATTAAAGTTTAAAAATCTAATTAAAATGAATCCTATATAGCCACGTGATCTGGATGTAAATACGTATTTAATATATAATGAACCCTCTTGTGGCGACCTCTTCCAAAAGTGACCAGTATTTTCCAGAGTAGAAATAAACACTTGTACTGGGCATTATCTCTCTAAGATGACCACCTCCACGGAAAACCAAAATAATCGGAAACGTGGATGATCGTCTAAGAGAGGATTTAATATACTTTTACGATGCACCGGTGCGTGATCCACCCGGATTTGGATCCTCTAGTAGCCTTAGACCATACGCGATTACCATCCACCTACCTAAGACGATCACTTCCAAAAGTGACCAGGATTTCTGAAGGTATAAGCCAGGGCTGGCCAAACTTCATGTCAGTAAGAGCCGCACGTTTGAATTCAGGAATGTTCGAGAGCCGCATCTAGATTTTCTTAAAGCCAAAAGTTCCTATTTACATCATTGTAGAAGTAGTGGAGGAGGTTTTAAATAGAAAGAAATCCCTGATACCTTTGTAAAAAGAGTCTAAACTAATTAATTACTTCTTTTTGGATACTGAATAGTTTTAGTTTACCATATTTCATACATATATTTTATATGCACGAGCCACATAAATTGACTGCGAGAGCCATATCAGGCTCGCGAGCAGCACTTTGGCCACACCTGGTATAAGCAAACGCTTGCATTGCACATCATCTCTCTAAGATGATCACTTCCACAGAATACCAAAATCAACTAGAAACATGGAAAACTTAGAAAGTACTTCATTACAATTACGTGTAAAAGAAACTTATAAGCGGCCGAGTGGTTAAATCGCCGAATATTGGTAGTTAGACCTGGGTTCAATTCCTAGCAAAGCGGCTGGCTGTATAGGCATTTTCATATTTTTCCCCACACATAACGTGGTTACAAGCCAGTTTTCCTTAGAAAGCCCTCCACGAAGACAGCCCTTCTCTTAGGAAGAAAGCTTTCTTGCACTTTACTATAATCAAGTAAATTAAATCAAATTAAAGAAACTTATTCATTTTGCTGTCTGGGTTGCGCACCAAATAAAGCATACGTTGGAGATTTTCGTATTCAGAAGCTAAAAAGTATCAGAACGGAAAATTAAATGAATTTAATAATTTAACTTAGTTCAATTTTCAATTTTTAATTTACGTCTAGTTTCCAAAAATTTGAGCATGAATAATCATGTGATGAAACACAGACCGATAACTTTGAAATTCAGAGAATAACTTTGATGACCTTCGACCACTAGCAACCAAGAGGTAAAAATCGTTGGATACTGGAAGCTCGACTGGCGTTCAAACACTGGCAGATGGGTTGTTAAAGAAATTTTCTTAGTTTTCTCCATCATGAATACGAGTTGGTTTCTATCAGATGTGTGAAATAACTTTTGTATCAACTCCATACTGTAAATAGTCCTCCATGCAGGCATCCATATACCCTTACGCAGATAATCTTAGCGTAATTTACCACAACTTAAATAACCTGATTCGATGGCCATGCTCATTTACTTTCATTCTGAATCCTGTGTGCTTTATTTTATCGTAAATTGAGTTAACTGCTTTAAATTAACCATTTCAGCAACTTTTCTGTTAGATTTTCTTTTTTAAATTTTTGACATGATTTTAGAAGCCTAAATATGTCTGATCGTTTTAGTAAGACATAGTATTTGTAACTGTTTTACATATCAAGTACAGAGAATCTCATGGCGACGAACTCTGAAAGTGTTTCCTACATCCATAACTAAGCAGGCTTTTATACATTGCCTCCCTAATGCAACCATCTATATAAGTGGCCCAAATCGCTTGAAACCGTTGGTGGTCGCATTAGAAAAGTCTCATTATATTTGTATTTTTGTGGCATTTAATAATTTAAGCTTATTTAACATGTTTGCCTTAATTATAGTATTGATTTTTCAAAGTCTTATAATAACTTTCATTGTAAATTAGTATAGTAATAATCTTTTACATTCCATTCAGATTATTGTATTCGTATGAAAGGCTTTAAATCAGTTGTTGATCATTACTTTGTACGCATGTTATTGCAAAAATTCAAAATCCTTAATTATGATAATTTTCAATATTCGGGCTGTAAATGCTTAAGTTATTTAATGACAGATTAAAATTTTGTGCATTTACAATGCTCATAATTATGAAGCTTTTTAACGACTGAAGCTGGTTAAAACTGGTTGAAACGTGTTACAGTCTCAGTTTCGTTTTCAAAACCGTCCTCGAACTGATTTGTTATAAGCTTTATTTATAGCAGTTTCCCTAAGTAACCAAATTTTATATTTATATCATTTTTTTAAAATTTTTGAAAATAAACAGTTAGAAAGGAGAAAAGTTTTCTTTCTTACGATATTATTATTTTCTGTTCATCTTTTATGGTAATTAGTATATTTTACAATTTTCCTCAACTGTAAAATTTTCATGTATTTCTAAATATCTATAGATTATTTACAATCCTCTCAATTTTAGAGTTTTTACGTTAATTATTAGAAGCTTTTGATGTAACTAATCATGCACGTCGCATATGGATTCGCAAATTTTAAATTTTCAGAATTCTTGCAAGCACTACTGTAGATGACTCGGCTTTCCTAGCAAATTGCAAATTTTAAGGTTTAATAAATTCAGCTCAATCAACCCAATTTTTAGGATTGAATAAAGGGCCTGGAGTTATTTAACATTCAAGAACTCTCGGCGATTTAGAACTCCCGGACACTGGTTCTCAAGAAATTATTTAAAAAAAATGTTCTTCAACATCTATTAATGTTTGTTCTAGCCCTTGGTCAGCTTATATCTACTGCCTTTTCCCCCTCATTTCTTCTTAGGTTACTTGTATCATGGTAAAACACATGTGGACTATCTGTCTAAGAGAAGGGATGTCTTCATGGAGCACTTTTAAGGAAACTAGTTTTCATTTATTTTACACATGAGAAAAATCACGAAAATTCTCTTGGCACCAACTCGTTCGCTGGGAATGGAACCCCGGTCGAACTATCAGTGTTAAGTGATCTTACCGCTAGAACACTAATGGGCTGCATTTTGTATCATGCTTATAAATTTAGAACACAAATGACCTTCAGTCCTCTTATACCATCAGAAGGTAAATAAATATATATCTGGTACCGTTTGTCATAAAATCAAATTACTAGAAATATGAGGGAAAAGACAGGTAAATATTTTGGTTGAGTTTGTATTCAATTTAATCAACTTCATGGAACTTATAAGGCTATAATTTACTTAATAGCACTATAAACTTTTGAAATTTTGAACACGTTAGGATCGGAAAAAGAGTTAGCAAAAGTTCATGATGGGAACGTCATTTAAATAAATGTACAGTGTTCTACGCTAATGCTGTAATTCGAGATAAAAAAATATGTGTCTGTCTTATAAACCAATCTCTGCAGAAGGTTGAAAGTTGTAGCCAATGCAGAAATTTCTAAATTCACTTTTCCCGCATAAATTTTCCATAAAATGGAAAAACAATTTTCACTACATAAAAATCATTTTGCAAATGCATGTAAATCTTTACTGCAGAATACATAAACCTTACTTCCAGCTTAATTAAAACTTTTCCCCAGCAAAATTTATAAGATAAAAAAAGGTTGTATATTATGTCAAATACATCTTTACTTATAAGGTATTTCTCTCGCCTTCTTAGCGTGCCTTCGTGGTGTGGTGTTCTGCCCGCTGGCCGCGTATTCCAGAGGTCCTTGGTTCGATTCCAGGAGAGGGCGTTGCTCATTTTTCACTTCTACTGCTTCCAATTAACCTATTAGTCTCTACAGTGGCGCCCGAACTAAAAGGGTGGTGGATGATGGTTCTCCACACCCAGGATTTCGCGAATGGTTCCCCTAGAAACCCCAGTCGCCCTTTAAAAGGGGGAGTATATAAAGTATTTCTCCCGCCTTCTTAGCGTGCCTTCGTGGTGTGGTGGTCTGCACGCAGGGCGCGTATTCCAGAGGTCCGTGGTTCGATTCCCGGCGAGGGTGTTGCTCATTTTTCATCACTCCTGCTTCCAAAATACCTAATGTCTCTACGTACTTGTATAATTAAAATAAAATCAAGTCTAAAATTTATGCATGTTTAAAACATCAATACTACGTTTTGCATATTAACATTAAAAAAAAAAAAAAAAAAATTGGCCTGACTAAATTGCCCCTGAACGATTGTTTACAAGCCTATAATTTGTTTGATCAAGTGCGACTAATTTGAAACTATTTTAGGAATTATTCTAAGGATTAAAAGTATCGCTACCGTTGAAGTAGATATGTTTTTTTAAAAAACCATTTATGACTTACCTAACAGATAAAAAGAAAAATACAGTTACACTGTTAACTTCATTAATATAACGCATGTAGAAACTTTTATTGACTGAAGAAGATCTTTCGATACTTTCTGATTAGCGCACCCATAAGCCTTATAAATTAAAGGGACGCACCTTTATTTGACGAATGTTTCTTTTCCTTTAAAAATGTCTTTCTGAAAATCACAGTCGTCTTATACAAATAGTCGAATATTTAGGAATGTTTTAAAATTATTTATCTCTTACCCTCTTTATCTTTTATATTAAAAAAATTATACTGTTGAACATCGAAGAATGAGGGACCAGAGATAGTTCTAATTATTCTAAGAGGTGTATTCCGTAATATTTTTTAAAAACCAGTAAGACTTTCTTTTCCCTTTCGTTTTGTTGTAGTCATCTACCGTTTTCATGCACGAGTTTTATAACATTCTCTGAATATCTACCGAAAACGCTGAATAGCTCTGTCTAATAAACTGTTTTAATGTACTCAGACTAAATACTATTTTGATCACTACATGCCATTCTAATCCGGTTCCTCAAAATGATGAGTTATTAAAAATAAACAACATTCATGATATGGCGCTACCTTGTAAATATGGTCGTAAAAGAAATTTCAGAATAACTCGAAATTTGGTTGATTTTTTGAACCTCTTTCTCTTCTGCTTATAATTTCTAAGAATCAATATGTATTATTTAATACTTTTAATTCATGAGCTCGCACGCACTTAGTTGTAAACTATCGTCGTACGCGGGTGAGTGGTGCAGCACCAGGGCGCCTGGTTCAGAGACCCTCATAGAAGAAAATAAGCATTTTTTGAATTATGCCATGAGAATTATACCATTTTGAATTATACCATAAATTATTGAAGTATATACATATTTACATATATTTTTTTTTTTTTTTTTTACATTAAGGTGCATACATTAGAGATAGTTCATTGTTACTTAAAACACAGCTAAAGCGTACGAAAATAAACTCTATCTTTACTCAAATATTTACTCAATGCTACAAGGTATTCTCTCCCTCCTTTCTGCATGCCTTCGTAGTGTAACGATAGCACACTCGGCGCGTATTCGAGAGGTCCGGGTTCCAGTCCCGGTGAGGGCCTTGCTCATTTTTCATGTCCCCTGCTTCATAAAAACTTAATGACTCTACAGTAGTTCCCAAACTAAAAGGTGGTGGATGATGATTCTTCACCACCAGGATTTCGCGATTGGGTCCCCTAATCCTCAGTCCCTCCAGTCCCTCTTTAAAAGGGGAAGTATATAAGGTATTTTCTCCCTCCTTTCTGCATGCCTTCATGGTGTAGCGGTAGCACACTCGGCGCGTAATTGAGAGGTCCAGGTTCGAATCCTAGCGAGGGCATTGCTCATTTTTTATGTCTTGTGCTTCATGAAAACTTAATGACTCTACGACGCTGCACATTCGTATTTAATTCACTTTGTATAAAAATGAGGTCAGTGCTACGAAATCTACTTGTTGGGATTATTTCATCGATCCTTTTACCGACACGTATAATGCTTTATAACTGAAAATATTGCACCATAACTAAAAATATTCCACCCCCACCATAATAAAATTTTAAAGCATGGAATATGAGGAGGATATTTTCATCTAAGTTTCGCATCATGAATCCTGACTTACCAGTTACCATTATTAACGGTACAATGTATGTTACCGTTAAAGCATATAATTCAATTATTTTATAGAATAACTAAGTATTTCGTGAATTAACTAGCCAAGTCTGTTAAAGTGTATAATAACTTAATAGGCACCCAACCAGGATAGTGGTTAGCGAAGCTGACTGCCGTATCGAAGGGCTCGTGCTCGAATCCCGGGGAAGGCAGGGAGGTTTGTAAATGTATAATGTCTGTACGGCATAGGAGCACTTTAAATATGCGGCGAGCCGAAAGTCCTTTCGAGAGGTTGGTTGCAGAGGGAAAGCGGTGGGAAAATTTGGGACCCGTGCCCCCCCCAGCGGGGAATGCTGATCATTTGCAGTCAAGTCGTAAATTATAAAGAAAGGAAAACACGGGGTGCTAGAAACAGACGAACTGCGAGCTTTAGAGTTGTGCAAAAATATGGAAGGCCATTTAAACATTTAACTTCTGTGCATTCCGTTTTATAGACAGGAAAATATAGAAAAACTGAATTCTTTAAATGTATGTAATTTTGTAGTATGAAAAGGCATTATTAAATGGTAATTACCACTCAAATAAATCTTTTTTAAAGGCACGGGGACAGAAAGACACATATTTGTTACATCAATGAATATGATCGTAAATATTAAGTTCTGTACTTCGAAAGCCATGTTATATGAATGCGTAATTAGCAAATTACAGTTCTCGAAAATGGATAGAAAGTTCCTATAATGCAAACATATGTGTACAATTATAAAAACACGTAACACTTATTTGGGTGTAATTTTGTATTGAAAATGAGTTATTCCTCATTAAATGTGTATTGGTAAGGAATATTTAACTGTTATGATGAGTATTGTACGAAGAAATTTCTGTATTTGTGATGAAGAAGGTTAAAATATTCGAAATTATAGTGGAGATTGGGTAAAATGTCTCTTACTCTTTCTCTCTTCGGTTCCTTCTGTAAATATAGGTATATTGGCAATGATATATGTTGTGTAAAGTACTTTACAAGATTTCATTCATAAGAAAATAAATTGGTAAATAAATTAATGCAAACTGACATTTGCGAAAAGAATATTTTAGTCTAAGAAATAAAAAAAATAGGCTATATATGAAATTGTCTAGTGAATTAAGTTGGAACTGGACTAAGTTAAAAAATGTGTTAACATTATGCGTTAGAAATAAATGCATATCAATAAAACAAACTTTCAAGAGATGAAATTGTAACTAATCAGTAAAATCGATTGTCATTCATCTCTTATTCTGTAAGGATCTTAAGTTTTACTAACGTTTATTTTATTTTAAATCTTTACTATCACTTCTTATTTTCTACTTCCGGCCAGAATTATAAGCGTGAAGGTTTTTATGCAAAGTTTGTCTGGCGAACGCCAAGTATTTAAGTGTGGCTTTTTTGCCAAGCGTAAGAGAGGAAGCAGCGAGTTCGAAGCAGGCCGCTTACCTTAGAAGTTACGCAGTTGCTATTTGCCTTACAGGCCAGAGGTTTTAATCCTCTTGATAAATTGAACGTATTGTAGTGTTCACAGTCTCTGTGCTACATACGCTTCCTGTTATTATAAGGCCAATCTTCCACGTGTATTATTCTAAAGTTAAATTAGAGTTTAGTTTTATTTTTATACTTTTTTACGTTAGACCCCGAGTGGAGGGTCAGTGTATTCCGAAGTACGGAAGTTATTGTATATAGAGAAAAATAAAGGGTTTTGTATACCCTTCGTCTGTATCCTGTCTACTTACCACAATTAGTGAACATAGCTTTAGTAAGCTCTCTGTTCCGAGTCAGGTCCTTGTATGTTCCCGAAGAAGGTTAGAAGGAATATTGAACCTGATAATTCAATATTGAAGATGTTTATCTTAGAAATTTCTTTTATACATGTAACGTCAAATTTTGTTAATTTCACATGAAAGTCATTCATGAAGGTAGAAATATCCGTACTTAGTGTAGAAAAAGGTAATGAAGTGAAAATTTGCATAGTCGAGGCATTTAAAGTGATGTAGAATGCATTCAATTAGTAAAAATTACTGAATTAAAAGGTACTGAGAGTTCAAAATAATAAGAAAGAATTTTGTATGAGTACATAAAAGAATGAATATGGTTCTAAAATTAGGAATGAAAGTTGAGATTTCATTCTAAAAATTCGGAATCTATCAAACTATCTTAATGAGAATCAAGATTAAAAACTGAACATTGGTAACATTGAAGAACTTAAAAACATATATTCAGATATAACGGGTATTAAGAATTAAAAGGAAATACTAGAATATGCAAGAAATTATAAAGTTTGAAAATGCGAATGAAGTTAATAATGAAGTAAAATAGTAGGATAAGTCATGGTAAGAAAGAGTACGACAGAATAATAAACTGTAGAATTGGCAAATTAAAATAGTACTATAAAATATGGACTAAGTAAGGGCTATTCAACGAATTGGATATGAATAACAGTTAAAGGTTGTAAAATAGAATGCTTAATTGAAAATTATCTCTATGTTTAAGAAATTTAAGCATGTTAATTTAGCTGAAATAGTAAAATCAAAAGCGCAATTACAATCAAAAATTATAAAACAGAGTTAAACTTTAGAGTATGTTGGAAACTAGAAAGAAAACCAGTGTCAGAAAAGTATAAAAATTACATCTAAAATTAACTAAAGTTCATGTGTATGGTAGGAAAATGTAATAAACAAGTTCAAAGTTAGAGTACTTTAAAAATTACGAAGGTATAAAATGTAAACAAGTTAAAAATAACATCTGAAATTAAATAAAGCTCATATACACGGTAAGAAAATAGAGGAATTAAGCTAAAATTAAGAGCCTGTTTGAAATTAGGAAGGTTAAAACGTCTGAAAGTCGTTACAAATTAAATGAAAGGCATGTGAAAATATAACATATTAGTTAAAATCAGGGCTTGTAGAGTCGGTAGGTAAAATGACCGACTCCGACTCTGACTCCAACTCCTGGAATTTTAATGACTCCAGCTCCCTCGTATATATATATGTGTGTGTGTGTGTGTGTGTGTGTGATGTGTGTGTGTGTGTGTGTGTAAACATATACACATGGGTTACAGCTTATTTTTTAATATAAAAGATGTAATAGATGCTACAGAAAAAAATTGATGGCATAGCCAATTATTTACATTAATTAGTATTTATCATGAAATGGAAAAACTGGCATGAGTTATTTCTAAGAAACAGTATAGCTTCGGCAAGATTTTCTTTGTTGGAGGGCCATAGATCCGATTTGATAAATTCAGAGCTGAGAAGAGTCTTTCTACACTTACTTGAGTATGAGGAAGAGCTGTTGGGCTACTTGTTTTAACTTTTCAGGATAGATTTTTTGTAAGTTCTAAAAGAGGTGTCTTACAAGCGCAATCATATTTCTCTATTTCTTCGTAGGCAGTGTAGAAATCTTGTTTGTATTTTTTCATTTTTATATCTAAAGGCTCTTGTTTTTTATTTTCATTCGCTTTGCCTTAGCCTTTTCAATATTATCCAAAAATATTTCTCAAAATCTAATTCAGCAATGGAAAAGGATGATGGAGACTCAATTGCAATGTCTACAGTTTGACTGTCCTGATTCGAATTCACCAATTGTTCTGAGAATAATTTCATTCTTAATGAAAGTTAATAGATGACTTTCTTTGCCTTTTTATTTGTTCGTCATCCGAGAAAATTCGGTGTTTCGGATCTCCATATATTGAACCCAGCAAGATTTCATTGTCTAGAAAACTAGTTTCTCTTTTCTTCATTGAAGAAATGATTCCTTCTGCAATAAACCCTCCATTTCATAAAGAACAAACATCCCATTCTCGCCTCCTGTCAAGTCTTCAGATTGCAGCTTTTTTGTGGCTACATACGGTATAGAAAGAAGAGTTTCCAATTCTGCAAGATCATTCCACAGTTTTTCTGTTAGTGAAACATTAGGGTTATCTACATCTTCTAAAAAAGTTTTTAATTCTAAAAAACCTCTTTATCATCAAATATGTACTTCCTTATCGCATTGCTTGATCAATAATTGCTCCTTTTCCTGCTCGCTTCCTAAAAATGGCATCAATTTTAGGAGTTCCTGCTGCTATTGCTGCTTACCTAAATTTACCAGTGAGATTTGTAACTAAATGAATCAGTTTAATCACTAATAGCAAATATCACATCCATCTCCCTCCCTTATATTATTTATTAATAGGTCAATAAAATAGAAAATAACTATTTATTAATGTACACAGTCCATACATAAAAATAATAACTCAGCTTGTTATAAATTTTTTTCAATTCATTTTAATTTTATTTCAAATTTAAACTGTCCATGGAGTTGGAGTCGGAGTCGACCTGTTTTTAGCGACTCCAGCTCCGACTCCTTTTACCCCAAATCTGCCCGACTCCGTGACTCCGACTCCGACTTCACAGCCCTGGTTAAAATTCTAGTATGTTGAAAACTAAAAGCGATAAAAAATAGAAAAGGAGTTAAAATTTACATCTAGAATTAAATAAGTCAGGTATATGGTATTAAAAGGTAATAAGCAAGTTCAAAATTAGGATTATACTGGAAATTATGAAGGTTAAAATGTATGAGAGAAATCCACTAAAAGTTATGTATATAGTGTGAAAATAGAAATTGGCTAAAAATTAGAGTATATTAAATATAATGAAGGTTAAAATGTACAAAGCAAGCTAGAAATGTTGCATCTAAAATTAAATACAGGTTATCTATATGATCGAAAAATATATGAAATAAGTTAAAATACAGAATATGTTGAAGATCACTAACGTTAAAAAGAACGAAAAAAGCTAAAAATTACATCTAACATTGAATAATATAAGACCCAAAAACGCGTGTTTTTAGTAATTACACTCGTAAAATATAACAAATAAGTTAAAAGTATGGCTAACAAGTATGTAAAAATTCTGGGTAAAATGAATTTAATAATAAAAATGAGTAATGTAATTAAGATTACGGAAAGTATATCTGATATTGCGAACAGAAGATGTAAGAAATAAGGTAAAATTCTGAGTGTATAGGATCACTCAATCATTAAATTCGAAAATAATCGTCGTTAAGGGTACCTAGGAAATAATCATCATATACGTAGTAAAACAGTTGGAATACGAAGAAAAAAAAAACAAATTCTAAATATTTATTAACGCAGGAAATCACTTCCGGTAAATCAATAAAATATAATTTCTTATTAAATTGTTATGACATATTCGCAGTCAAAGGATAAATACAAGTAAGAAAATAATTATCTTCCAAAGAGGTTATACTGTGAAGAAAACATTTTATTGTATAGCAATTTCTGCTTAAAGAAAATAACAGTATCAGTCACTTAAAACACCAGCTTGATATGTTTTTAAGAACTCAATATAAATAAGAAAGTTTACAAATTATCATATAACTACTAAATATCTAAATCACCAAATCAAGAAATAGTACTCAATATAATTTGTATTTTAATAAATTTATGATTTGGTTTAAAATTTATTGCCTGTATGAAACCCATTATATGTAGGAATATTATAGACATTCAACCTTCGGGTAAATGCACGTAAGAAAATAATTATTTTCCAAAGACGTTATACTGTTAAGGAAACATTTTATTATATATCTGTTTAATGAAATTAACTGTATCAGTCACTTAAAACACCTACTTGATATATGTTTTTAAGAATTCAATATAAATAAGAAAGTTTGCATATTATCATATAACTACTAAATACCTAAATCACCAAATTAAAAAAAACCTAAGCACACATCCTTTTTCTGTGACGTAGCAACTAATCCTACTCGATAAGGCTCCCTGTCCCCATTTTCAGATAAGCCTCCCTCTCACGGCTTTCGTTTCCTTTTCCCCCCTGCTTTTGTCAAGTTTTTTATTTTCTAATTATTCAACCCCATGTACATTCACATGTTGTGCACTGGCCATTTTATTATGTGTAGAATTGTTTAAAACTAACTGAACATTGTAACAATCTCATCACAATTTCAAAATCACATCACAGTTTTGTGAATTGCCACATGCTGCTACATTTTTATTTTGTGGTTTTAATTATTAATAACATTAAATAATAGAAACCTTAAGTTTTTTTATATACTAACTAGCTTTACATACCTGATGTGTACCTTTAATAAGGCTTACTTGTACATTATGTAAACTTGTATTTTATTCTAATCAATCACCCTCCCCACACATGTTGATGTCAGCATTTATTTGTGTTCCTTACATTTTACAGCAATAATTCAGAAGTTTGCCTTATGGATAACTGAGTTATGAAGGAATATGTGAAGAACACGTCCCCCCTCTTCGGGGCCGAATTTTGGAAACGTCTGAAATTGGTTTTTAAGTATTCATATTGCATACATTTTAAAGCAAGAATCTTATGTACATCTGTTTCTTTCTTATATGAAAAAACATAAAAACACGTTTTGCCCGCCGAATCATAATAAATCGTTTTATAAATGACATCTCGTTACAAAATAGAGCTACTAGAGATACAGGCTGACTCGTCAGCCATTTTGAATCTAAGCTTTAGGGTTGCAATTTAGGTGTGGAGCGGCAACTTTGGCTCTTTAGCGCTGTCCGCTAAAATTTAACATTCTAGAGAATCCGAATTTCAGCTTTTTTCTGCACTCCTATAAAGATGTGTGGCTTTTTCCCCTTCTTTTGTCTGCAGTTCAGATTCCTTCTCGTATTTTTTTTTTTTAAATTGCCAAATTTCTCGTATGATTCAAGTTATTTTAAAAGTTTCTAAAACATTTTCACATATCATATTTCAAATTTGTATTTTTAGTTTAAAATGCTTTCTTTTTGAATTCCTTTATTGAATTTTCAATTTTTTCTTTTAAATACACGCATAATGTTATTTATCTCAAAATGTATTTTTTGGCAAGAGCTTTCCCTCAACCTCTATTAATTTAGGATAAGGTTTAATCTTTAATTTTTGTTTTTTATTTTTAATATGTTATTTGAATTTTGCTCACATGGAATCAAACGTCTATTACTGTAGCAAATTTGTTAAAAATGTTATTTTGTGTGTGTTTCCAGAAAAAGCTGCTAAACACTTTATGATTTTAAATACTGATTCAAGATATACACCTTTAAATTATAATGCTTTTAGAATGAAGAGCAGAATGCTATAAAAATTACTTCAATGCTCAGATGACTGTGGGATTCATAGATTTAATAGAGTAAAAAAATTCCATTTTTTTTTTCTTTATTTAGCTATAAACAATATTAAAATAATACACACACAAATAAATAAAAATAAAAATAATACCTTTACATACAGAATTTACAGATACTATTTACTTATAAGTTTATTTGTTGTTGATGGTAACTTTTTATTATACTTGGAAAAATTATACTTACATACATATGCTCTTAATATTACACGTATCTGAATATTTAAATGATAATTCCATAACATAATAAGATTCAATCTATATCACAGCAAAGACAATACTTAAATCACAGTTCTTTTTATTAATTAATTTGCATAAGTAAAAACATAAAAATATTATTTAGCTTCAAATCTATAAAATAAGTCCTCTAGTAACAAACATATGACAAACACATATAGTGAAAATAAAGATAAATAAATAAAAATGTTTTGCTTTTTGGTCTAATGTAGTGCAATTCAGTCTATTATATTCAAATTCTATTAAAACATACTGCAGTAATTGAATTTTTTCCATTATACATCAAACAGCTTTATATAGAATGTAATTCTCATTTATATGCGGAGATGTTTGAATAAATGCAAAAAAACATCTGAATAAATTTTAGCCAACACTATTCAGATAGTATTCTTGTTTTCAAGGTATATCATTTTTATTTTGTTCTTTTTCCATTAAAGGAGCTAACCTAAGACCACAAAGGTTCGATAATATTCAGGTCTGGTGACTGTGGTGGCCAGGGGAGATGGGACAACTCATCCTCGTGCTCAGAAAACCAGTCCTGGACAATGTGAGCTGTGTGAACAGGGGCTTTGTCGTCTTGGAAGACACCATCACCATCGGGGAACAAAGTTTGTACCATGGGATGAACTTGATTGGCCAAAATATTCACATAAGTCTTGGCAGTCATGTGCCCTGACACAGTTCATTTGGGGCTAGCAGAGAACCACGATATGGCTGCCCAAACCAGAACAGAACCCCCGCCATGTTTCACTCTTGGCAACAAACAGTCTGTATTATAGGCTTGAGATGGCATTCTCCAGACATAAACTCGGCTAGAAGTGGGAAACAATGTGAAAGAAGACTTGTCAGACCATATTACTCGCTTCCACTGCTCTATAGTCCAGGCTTTATGACTTAAACACCACCTTTTCCTGTTACGGGCATTAGCGTCACTGATGAGTGGCTTCTCAATTGCAGCACGGCCAGCAATTCCCTGTTTATGAAGCTCCCTTCTAATTGTTTTGGTACTCACAGGGTTCGGTAACACAACATTCATTTCAGCAGTAACTTTTGCAGCTGTGGTCTTCTTATTTTTTGTCACAATTGCCCTTAATGATCGTCTGTCATGATCACTCAGGACACACTTTCGTCCACCCTGTGATTTAGCAGATGATGTTTTTCCGCTTTTCAAATATGCGGAATAAATCTTCGATACAGTACCTCTTGAAACACTAAACACCTCGGCTACCTTGCTTACGGAAGCACCTACCATACGTGCTCCAACAATTTGCCCACGTTCGAAGTCTGTTAACTCTGACATAATGCAATGACAACCTCACATAACAGTACTCCGACAACAACTGAACTGTTTAGCACATTTACGAAGTTGTATAGGTGGCATCAGTAGTCAAAAATGCCAGCGCCACCTACATTTCATTAAAATCAATCTTTCTTTTCAAACATGCATTTCACAAGGTGTTTCCATATTTTTGTCCATCCACTGTATCTCATTGATATATTATAAATATAGCTTAAACATGTTTTATGTGCATACCCAAAGGGGATGGGAAGTAAGCCTTGATTCAAAATCTGTTTTAAAGCAATAAGTAAATAAATAAAATACACTGGTTCTATTAGAATGTCAAAAAATACTGTTATGTATTCTATAAACAAATCCAAATTATCACATCATACTATATAACCCTGGTACAAAAGAAGAAATGTCTGATTAGGAACATACTCTATTTATTTGGTAAAAAAGAAGAGTAAAACATATGCAACATCCCATTATGAAAAATCCTGCAAGCCATTACAATACTATAAGACATTGATTAGTAAGGTAAACATCAGTTGATCATTCTTTCACAACAGCAATAAATGTTTCATTTAAAATTCCTAAATAACATGCCAAAACAGATTCACAATTGATGCCTCATTTAAGGTCACACAAAAGTAAATCCGATTTAGCTGACTATGAGATCTTCTATTGTAGAGGACTTTCTAAGGAGAACTGGCTTGTATTCACATTACACATGGGGAAAAACCACAAAAAAAACCAACCATGCAGCCAGCCTGTTCGGAAATAGAACAGAAGATGGAACTCCCAGCATTCAGTAACTTTAACCATTCAGCTGTTGGTGGGGCTAATTATTATTCGAAGAGACAAACAGCAATTTTTCAGTGACAACTACTCTACTTTTTTACAGACAGAACTGAACAGCAAAAACTTCTTAAACTCTTGATTAGATTCTAGTTTACTTTCTTCCTTTTAAAAGCAGGAGATGCAAAACTTTGCCGCTGCTGCCTTTTATTTTGAAGAAGCTTCTTGAGACCAATTCCATGGGCAGTCAAATAATATTTTATTATCTTTGTTTTGATATAGCAACAGGAGGGAATATTTACCTCGCCTGCTTTCTTACAAATCATATTAACAAATTCCACATCCATAGTTACATTTCCATGTATTATTTCGTCTCGAAAATTTTGAATGATTTTTTCACACAGAAGGCACAATTTAAAAATTTCTGGAGAAGGACATTTAAGCCCACCTAAATTTGCAAAATTAATTATGTACTGCTTATTTTCATCAATGGAAGGAGTATTTTGCTCACAAACTAAGAGAAACTGTCAGCATGAATTACAAGCATTTTTCAAAACAGAATTTATTGCAGCTCCTGCAACATAACAGACGTTATTTTCCTCACTAAGGGTGAGATTCTGTAGAGATACATCAGAAACTTCTGGTATGGTAACAGGCTCTAAAGCTTTTTTCTCCTTCAGAAATTCAAATTCATCTTTCGCATAGTTTAATAAGTAAATATCTGAATCAGTAGCATAACTGGAGTTCTTAATGTCAGATATAAACTGAGATAAACAGATAAGCTTTAATGCTTTCACAGCTTGCAAAGCACTTGGCCTCAAACCAGCTTTTCTGCGTATCTGAGAAAATACATTTTCTAGAGCATCTTGTGTCAATCTGCTCGTCAAAATAAACTGAAAATCATTCAGAAAACATGCCTCTGCTAACTGTATGGCTGATAAAGTAGAAAGAATCAAATCAGTATGTAATGGTTTCCACCCTTTACCAATTTCTATAAGCTGTATAACATTAATAAATTCAAAAAGTAACTCAATTTTTTTGCTTTTATTTGTCACAGAAATTGAGTTCTTTCTACATCTAGAGGATAGCATTTGAAACCACTGACATATAAATCTTATCCACCATGCTGTTGTAAGAGCATTAGGGCTTATCTCTTTTAAAGCTACTGCCTTCTCCAATCCCACAGCTGTTTTAATTGGAAAAAACCTCACAGCAGAAGCAACATTCATTTTATCACAATGTGAGGGGAAGAGGTCTTCTTTGCTGAGATGATGCATAGTTCTCAAACCACAATTTTGGTTTGTTTCAGTAATCCAGATATCTTATAAATCCTGCAGATACATGCAAAGTAACCAAATTTTCTTTATTGCAAACATAACTGGGCAGTTTTATACTATGATTAAGAGTTGCAGACCAGAGATTTTTTTAAAAGAAGTGGCACATCTGCAAATACATAAATAATTTTGCCCTTAATTTCAGTAGTGAAATTATTTCTTTGGTTTCGAGAAACAGATATTCCCAAAGAATTCCACAGGCTTCTATTTACTGCTGACATATCGCTAACAATACCAACAACATTAAATCCAACAGAATTGACAGCTTCGATAACATTGACAACAAGTTGTTTGAGCTGGCATCCTGTTACCTGTCCAGTTATCTCATGGGCAACCACTTGCTTTCATTTCAGCTTCAAACCTCTTAGTAAAATAACTAAATAGTGATTTCCTGCACCCTTCTGATTTCCTAATGTACATTTACCAATAAATTTACGTTTTGAAATATCAAAATCAGGATTGCCAGAAATCTCCATTTCATCCAATGATAAAATACAGTCTTTATCACTAGCATTCATTTTTTCTCCTTTAATTTTCAAAGGTTCAATCATCTCACTGATGACTCCAAAATTCATTTCAAGACCTTGAAGTCTTTTATTTAAAGTGCTGTATGAAAGCACGGAAAACCTATTCTTTGCAAGTAATTATAACCATGCTTGCCCAAGGCAAATCTAACTTTGAGGCCTTTTATTATTCTCTCGTTAGACCATTTTGCAATGCTTCTACGAGGAATTTTCAACATTGCTATTTGTTCATCTGAAAGAAATGTTTTCACTCCTTTCAGCAATTCCTCATGCTGTACTTGAAGGTCATGAAGTTGAATTTCAGTGCTATGCCATTTTTTTAAAACATTAATTTCATTTTTTTTTTTTTTTTTTTTTTGTTGCTGTAAGTTCTTTCAGTAATATTTTGTTCTGGCATTGCAGAAGCGAGATCAATTCAGTCTGCTGTTTTATAAAATTTCTTAAAAGAACATCCTGGAATAAAGAAAAAATCTATATGAATAATCATCAAAGAAGGGGGGGAAACACAACAAACAAACAAAAAAGATCTGAAAGGTTTCAGATATTAAATTACACCCAAAGGGGCCTTTTTTAAACATTTTGTGTTTTACCTTTATTTATTAAATATCAAGTTTTTCACACTTAAATTATAAAATTCAGTTCAACAGCAATATTGCAAGATAATTTTAAAATGAACATATCTTCAGAATTCCCGATTCATTGTCTCACATGCTGGAGATAAAAGTGTCTTTTCTGTACAACATTGCCATTTTTCGCTTTAAAATCCTCAAGTTTGTTAATCAAAAATTTGTTAAAGTTTTACAACATATAAAAAATATATTAAAACAAATTCCGAATTTCAAATTCGGTCTTCCAGATGTCCATATTCACAGTAGAATTAAGTCATTCAAAATTTGATAGCTCTAGGTACCGTTGTTTTATCAGAATGCAAAAAACATACATGCATTTATACAGATTCTTCACTACATAATTTCTTTAAATATAGTACAGGGTGATAATATTTGGTGGCAACAATTTGAAAAGTGATGCAGCCGTTTATAGTGTTTCAATAAAAAACGAAAACAATAGTCCTTCAGGGACAAAGCCCCTTTGGATTAAATGTCAAACTTAAACAGATAATAAATCCACAAAATAAAAATGCAAGTTCCAGGTCTCTTTTCCTATACTGTGGTGGGTTTTTAAATTTGACTCTATTGTTTTCAGCATTTTCTAGATTATTTTTGTTTTATTTTCTAATATTTAAAATTTATTTCACTTAAAAATAGATTTTTAAAATTTATTTCCAGCTTTTCAAGGGATCGATTATCTCCATAATCATGAGCAATTTAATAACACAAATTATCAACTTATATCACAGCCTTCAGAAATGCTGATGAAATTAATTAAAATTAATTACAATTTGGTTGCAAGATGAATCTAAAGGTTGTTTTTGCAAACAAAACTGAAATTTACATAGAGAATTTGCAACTATTGATGAAATTAATTACACTCCTTTTACCAAAAAATTACTTTATAGAACATTTTAAATGCATATAAGGAAGCAATTTAATTATACATTAGTTATCAACTTACATCAGAGCCTTCACAAATAGATGGTATTTCATTGCAAAATGAGGCTAAAAGCTGTTCTTGCAAACAAACCTGAAATGTACACAAAGAATTTGTAAATGCTGATGAAATTAATTACATTCCTTTTACCCCCCCCAAAAAAAGTTAATAGAAACATTTTGTATAAGCAAGCAATTTAATAATACACTAATTATCTACTTATATGAGATCCTTCACAAATAGATGGCATTTTATCACAAGATGAAGTTGAAGCTTGTTCTTGCAAACAAACCTGAAATATATATATAAGAAATTTAGAAATACAGATAATATAAACTACATTCATTTTAAGAAATAATTATTTTACATAACATTTTATAATTCATAAATAGATAATAAATTGTTAACACTCAAAATTCAAAAATAATTCCATAGCACAACAGCCAGATATAGTACAGCTGTTTAGCAACCATAAGACAAACAATTTCATATTTCAGAAATCGTATAAAAATTCATTAATATATGTAAAACATATGACATTTAATAGCTGCTCAAATGAAAACATAGAATAGATTCTTTACTAGCAGCTGTTATTTAATCAGAAGGTAATGCTAAATGTTGTTGCAAACACACCTGAGATGTACTGTAATGTACACATTTGCAACCACTGGTGAAATGAAATAAAGTGCATGATTATGAAGATGGAAACATTTAAAAAAAAATAGTACAGTTTACGAATAGATGTTAAAAAACTATTAAAATTTTTTAGAAGTGCAAAATGGCAATTTACATCAGATACTTCGGCAGCAAAATTTATTTCTCCAAAATATGAAGCTGAAGGTTGTGGCAAATGAACCTAAAAGAAATTATAATATATGAAATATGTGGAAGTGAAAGAAATTATAAACTCTGATCGGATAAAAATAAATACAAATAATCATTACCATTTTCAAAGTAACTCAACTTATAAAAAAGCATAAATACATTGGACTGTTCATAGCATTCATACTTCTTAAACATAAGTAAATATTACGTTAATATATTTTTAAATTTTAGAAACAGTGTTAATACTTTTTAGAAAAAGTTTATAATACTAAATATTTAATAACTGTTCAAATGAAGACTTACAACAGATGCTTCAGCAACAGAAATCGCTTCAGTTGATAAAGGTAAACTGTGCAGCAAGCCACCCTGAAGATGCAAAAATTATGAAACACATATAAGTAAGGATACCTGAAAATGCTGATAAATAAAATATACTTAATGTAATTTTAATAATAAATAATCCTAATAAGTTTTGTCAATCTTTAAACAAAAAATAACAACATTCAGACAAGACATATAAGACATTAAAATATACATTTAAATCAATGTATTATAACTATATTATTGTATTACTCAAGATTAAAGTTATTAATTTCAATATTATTTCTTTTACTTACTCCATACATATTTCTCTCTATTTATCTGGAATTTAAAATTAAGCAAAAAAGCAACTTTAGTTTAATACAAATTTTGATTTAAACTCTTTTGACTTTGAAGGCAATCAGATACCGGTTTCTTTCTTTTAGGAGCAAATTTGAAGAAACCAGACCCATGTATGACCGTCCTCGAAAAACTACAAAAACTTTATCCAAAAACTACATCAAATTGAGGTTTTACGCTTAATTTTCAATATATGATTATAATAACAAAGTACATACTTAATTATATATATAACAACAGCAAAATTTTAATTTTTTAATCTAATCTTAGGGACTGTAATTACAGCTTTATCATATAATGCCTTAATTTCAATATTTTGATTCTTTTATAAAGCAATTTAGTCCATTTGTAATAAAAGCATATTTTTTTATGAAAAACCATAAAAATAAAAAACACATACATTACAAAAATTGGATGTAACTGAACGGTGCTTTGGTAAACCAATGCCTTTTAGACGCTGTGGGGTCAACAGTTGTGGGGGATTAGGCACATTGAAGAGTTGGCACAGCATTGGGCTTGAGTTTTTTACGCCCATCTTGCCTAGAGCATTCAAATTGATTTTCTTCAAAATGTACCTGCATATTTAACAAAAGCATGCATGAAATTTAACATTAAAATCAAAAGCACTAGTATTAAATTACAGTTACATATATTATAATAATTTAAGAATGTAATTTTCTGATAAATTTAAATTTTTTTTATGAAAATAGAACAAAATTTTTAAAAAGTAATCATGTTTGTAAAACTACTTAAAACATATTTCCTGCTCACACACTAAAAATAAATTTAAAGTACCTATAGTTAAAAATACAACATTAAGATTTACTACTACAATAAAGGATAATAATGGGATCAAAACGAATCATCGAATATTTAAATTAATATTTAACTTCTTAAAAATGTCTAAAAATACAGAATATATTTATCTTACTATAAAGAAAAAACAAAATCATTTATTATTTGGATCATACCATCCAGTTTTTAACATTGGCGCCAACTATCCGATTTGGCGACAATACATCAGAATCAAAACATAGAATGCTACTTTAAATCACCAATCGTACAGTAAAATTAAAGAAAAGAAAAAGGCACATCACATTTCTAACTGAGCACAAAGTTTACATGAAATGTATGATACAAATTTTACAAACGGTATAAACTTTTCACGATAACAAAAGAAACAACATGAAACAACGATATTTTACTGCACAAACATATACACATTCCGCAGTTGATTTTGTACTTATAAAATCAGTTGATCGTCAATAAGTGACAGTTAAATGAAAATAAATATTTTAAAGTACCAAGAAGAGTAATTTTTCTAACATTCTATGGAAAAATACGAAGCTGAACTTACCTCACAAAGATACGCTCCTGGGCCCGGGATCCATTGATCTCGACGAGAATTAACTATCCATTTTCTTCATTTCTAGGGAAACGAAACATCCTAAAGTTATTTTTAGACTGATTCGAACAATTTGGTGCAGCACAACCACCCATTTTTCTGAAAATTAGGTCGGAATCGATCCACAAATATGTCAAGAAATCAGTGCTAATCCAATAGCGAATACCAACAAGTTAGCTTCAAAATGGATGATGATTCAGCTCCCCTTTATAGTAGCCTTATTACAAAAGGAATAAGCTTCTACGTTTTGATATCTGTATCTCTAATAGCTTTGGGCGATGATCTGTATTAATGAATAAATCAGGAATTCTTCCTTTATGATAAAACATCTACAATAAAGCATCTGAACAAATAAATATGTATCCCAATTAAAAAGAAAACTATTGCAGAAAAAGTAAAAGAAATTAATTTACACTCTAATGCGCACCAAGTTCACAATATAATAGCGTGGCGTATAAAAAAAATCGGCTTTCAGCACGCCGAGCTCCCTGGAGTAAACACGCTGCGCATGAATCTGCGCAAATGATAAGAGAGGAATCGGGGGAACTAGCATCTGAGGGGCCAGACGCCATCACCCAAAGCTTGTCTTTTATCAACGACGATTTAGATTATAAAATGCATTCTTTAGCTGCTGAATCTTCGCAAAGTTTGCATACAAAGGTATGGTAATTTTTATTAAATTAATCAAAATATAATGAATGGTTTACTAATGAGAAATTTGCCTCGATTAGATCCATATAAAATTTTGTTAGTATGGTTATTAGTTTTGCACAGGAAAGGGTGGGCTTCCCACTATGCAGAAGCCATTTTCATAATACTAAATAATGTATTTTAAGAAATTTCTTGTTTAGATGTATACGCTTAGATTCAATATGCAATAAAATAAGCCTGCAGAGAACTTTTCGAACATTCTCTGTTACAATGCGGTAAACAAATTAAAACATTCCTTCTTTCCAAATTTCGTGAAAAACTCTTCAGTGAATTCGAAATAGGTATTCAGTCTGCTTTCAGAGCTGATAATTTATACTAGAGAAATTTGGACAAATTTTTTTTAAACAACTGGTTTTATTTATGTTGAATACGATGAAAGTAAATATTCACTCCAGAACTGAACGGATGAAACTAGAGTTTCTAGCAATCATACTTTCTCAGCAATTAGCTATTCTTCTAGCGGTATAACTGATTGAGTAAGAGATGCGTAAAACCTTTAATTTTAATCTGCTGTATTAAGTGTTTAATACTCATGAAATGACTCTTTTTAACTTTTAATAAAATGAAACCACAACTGCTAGAAACTGACATTATTAACATTGGCTGTAATTAAAAATATGAAATTAATGATTTTTTTTTCGCTAAAAGAAGAATAATCAAATTACATGATGCCTGAAACAAGTATAATAATTTTTTACTACACCGGTATTATTTTATTTTTATGCTAATTTATTTCTATCTAATTCAATATTATGATCAAATAATAAATAAACATATTTTTTGAATAGAAATCAAAGAAGTAATTAGGCACGATTCGAGTACATAATTTGGAATAAACTTTGCAAATTAAAATCAGAAATCGTGGTTATTTCAGTTCTCATTTTTTAGAACATGTCATTTGCAGTGTTTAATTTTGTTCCTATATTTAATATTACTAGCATTTCCATTTAACCAAAGTCCAAAAAATCAGTCTTAATGTTAAACTTAAAATTAAATTTGTTAAATAAATGATTCTTACAATTTAATATAACCCCTGCTAAAAATGCCCCATAGAAACCAGTAAAGTTTTTTATGGGTACCCATAAGATCTTATGGGTTTTTATTGACTTTTACTGGTTTCTGTTGGTCTCTGTGGGTTTTTTTACTGGTTTCAAAATGACCCATAGAAACTAGTAAAACTTTCTACTGGTACATATAGAATTTTTTATGGTCTCTACTGACTTTACTGGTTTCTATTGATCTCTGTGGGTTTTTCTTACTGGTATCAATTGACATCCCATACAACCAACATTTTTTTTCAATGGCAGAACTTTGTACTGGTTTGTATATTGACTTTTACTGGTTTTTCTTACGGGTATCAATATAATAATAAATCTTCTGTTGGTTTATATGGGTTTATGCAATTTTTTTATCTGACGTTAATAGACTTCTTGTAAACAATAAAATTAACAGAATGAAAATATGATCTCTTTAAGACCATCAGAGTAACCTGGAAACGCAAGTGGTCGTTTTAGAGAGGGTTTCTACTAAATATTCTTATTTATTTGATTTAAATTTTTTTCCGGAAACAATAACAGTAATCATATACACCACACACAACGAGGTCTCTCCAAGGCGACCAGCCGCAAATAAAAATTCATCTTTGCAAGTGGTCGCCTTACAGAGGTGATGCTCAATACCAATACGTTTTCAGAGATATGTTTATCTTTTAGAAGTGGTCGTCTTAGGAAGATTGCATCTACGGAATGAATCTCTCTAAGGCGACCAGACACTCTTGCAGCATTTTCTTTGTGAATGGTCGGCTTACAGAGGGAATATTCAATACCAAAGTATACTTATCTTTTCAGAAATACTGGTTTCTTTCAGAGGCGGTCGTCTTAGGGAAGTGGTTTTTGCTACGAGTTGGTTCTCTGAATACACACACATAAGCACTTACATTTCTGATATTACAAATAAACACCGGTATCAACCAATATCTCTTTAACGCGAACAAGTTCATTCACAATCGCAAAACTTTTCTCCCTGTTAATGCTGACGTGAGGAAAAAAATTCCCCTCCCTCCCCCACTCTCAGAAGTTTCCCAAACAAGCAATATGGCGCCGCGCTAGTTATTGTTGTGCGATGGTGGTGTTATTTTCTTCGTGGTTGTTGTAATGCAATATATTATTTACTAGGATTTACTGTATTACAAATTAGAATAATTCCGATGGGTTACCAGGTTTGAACTATTATCGCCAAAGTTGGCGATGTTTACATTTACCGGGTTCTCTGCGGAAGTGCTTCCCTGAACCAAATTATCATGTATGAAATTATCACTTTTCTGTCTTTAAGCACATTGTTTTTCAGGTTAAAAGTAAAGATGGAAAATCAATTTCACGCACAGAAACTCCATTTCACAACTAGTCAGTTATCAGCAACGTTCTCTCAAACATTAGACACGATTACACGTGCATGGCTTTAGTTGTATATTCATAGTCAGTGCTGGTATTTTATTATTTATTACTAATTTCTAAACAGTAAAACGGGAAGCACTTCCGCCGGTAAATGTAAACATCGCCAACTTTGGCGTTAATAGTTCAAACCTGGTAACCCATCGGATTTATTCTATTTGCTTGTTCGAAGTTTGCAACCATTCCTCATGCGTTCATTTTGTTGAATTATCACTGTCGTTGTTCGCATTTGCAGATTTATATTATTCTTCTCTTATTTATTATTATTTTTTTCTAAATTTTTTAACAACGAATAGATAGAAATATTTTCGTATATATATGCCGGTTCTCGGTTCGCGATGAAAGGAAGAAAATACGGCGGGAGGGGTGAATGCTAATTTGTAACACGGCTGTTCACGTTGTGTTTTTAACTAGTTTTACATCTACATGCTTATTATGTGTGAATTTTTACTACCATATGCTTAATATATTGTTTTGTCTGCTAATTTGAATTTATATGCACTAAAAATTACGTTTACTTCTCGGCTCATCGTCGATGAACGGCGAGCTTGGCGAATAAAAATGCAACGGCGCCAACGGGTTCTTTCCCGAAGCGCCAACGGGTTCTCTGCGGATGAAAACCCTAGTTCAGTTCGCAGAAGCAGAAATATAGTTTTTGCATTCTACTGAAACTGTATTTTGGAAAATTGGAACAGCTTTAGTATTGGTCCTTTTGGCGATTTTTTTATTTGGCGACAAACTTAGGTCGCCAAGGTAGACCCGGTTTTGAAGATCGGAAAAAAATGGTGGATTGTCAACAAAACCCGATCTAGACTAAATAACAATCCTAAAAAATAAGCTCTTAATCAGAATAAACAGTCTTTCTCTAATTTTCAATATTTCTAGTACTGCTATGATAAATTCTTGAAACACTACTGTAAATGAATTTATGACAATTATGTTATGAGTAATGAAAGTTACAAAATGTTAATATTTTTAATTACAAATTATAATGTATTAAACATTAATATTTTAAATTTACAAAAGGTTAATTTTTATGTTTATGAATAATGAAATTTACAAAAGGTTAATAAATGCATTTCAAACTAGTATATGTTACTTTAGTTTCTTAGATTCTGTTATTAAAAGGAAATAAAAAAATATTTCAAAGTGAAGGAAATCAAATTCAATTATAATGGGCAAGTTTTGTACCAGTGTTAGAAATATTTTTTATGATTAAATACTGTAAATGGTAAAAATATTAAGAAGTGTGTATTTTTTAATCCCTCAATTTATTACAAGTAATTTATGGTTCTAATTTAAAAGCTAAAATTAAATTATCATAATGAGTAAATTTTGTACCAATGGTAATAATACAACAATCATCGTAAATGATGATTTCTGTGAAAAATTCGAACAGTCATTGGAATCCACTAGTGGTGGAGTGATAGCCACTGAACAGTGGTAGTTCAGGCTGGCTATATGGGAGTTTCAGTAGTTTTCCGTAGATGTAATGTGAATCTGAGCCAGTTTCTCTTAAAAAGTACTTTATGAAGGGATCCTTCTTCTGCTAGCCAGCATATGTATTTATTTTCTATTCATAATTCTCTCTTATTTTCTTATTTCTTAATTCTAAATCTTACTTCTGAAGAGAAGAAGTGTTGCATCTATAGATCAAAAAATATGGTCAATATGTTTGCAAAATCCTGTCAGCTTTAGGAAGCATTTAAATAAACTAAATAATTTGTATGTGATGCAAACAAAAATGCATTACACTATTTCATGTACTGAATAATTAATGAGAGAACAAAGTATATTGTAACGTTCCTTTATTTTGTAACCAGAGTTATTTCATGCTTGGGATCTTTACTGTCAATTTCCTCCATCCGTTTTCTCACCAGAATCCAAATGAAGTTTTTATTTTGTAAAACAAACCGTGTTTTGCCTTTTGAGGCCACATTAATAGGTTGGTAGATAAGAAAAGATTTGCAGTCTTCAGCCTTGCATTATAATTGCTGATAGTTGAATTCCATGCCAGTTAAGTTTTTAACCAACTTTGCATTAAATTGATTTGTGCAGCCTTTGGGCTACAAATTTATTTGAATTTAAATTTTACATTTGAACTTAATCGTTATCATAAGTTATCTTGCCACAAGTGGTTGACTGAGTCGTAAGCACAAAGTGTGCCTTCTGTTCTGTACATCTAAACTTTATAATAGAATAAAAGTATATCTTAACTTAATAAGGATATGTCTAAACTTTATGATAATAACATTTAAAGACATTGAAATCAGTATCTAAGTGCTTGCCATGTAGTCAAACTTTTATATATAAATTGTACTCTTACTTTTATTATAGAGTTTTTATTACAAAAATTCAGATTTCTGTTAGATAAAATGTTTAAGTAATGTAGAAAATTTGCATGAAATTTAAAATAAAAAGTCGACTGTTATGTCAACATACTATTAATAAAAGTAATAATACTCAGTGAAGTAATAATACAGCTGTTAGGTTGTAAGATTTACAAAATTTGAGAACTCTAAATTATAAGCAATATATTCCATAATCTAAGCAACATTATATTTTTTATAGTCAGACAAATTATGAAAATGTTATAAAAGCAATAATGAAACCTGATTTTGGTCCTGATTTGAACCTATGAATTCATGCAATTACACATCCCTATAGTTCTAAAATGAGGTAACCATGGTAATTTTGATCTTCTTAGCAAAGGAAACACCAAGAGTTTACCTCATGCTACTGAAAATGTGTTTTTTTTTTTTCTGGGGGGGGGGGTGGAGTTTATAGTAATATGCAGAGTTCACATATGAAAAAATGTCAAGTCTCATGTGATGTAATATTAAAAGCACCAGTTTTAACTATCAAAAATTTGGCTTTTTAAAAAGTTTTTTAAATGTTGTGCTTACCTAACACAAAAGTAACTTTAAGAAAAACACACAATTTATCCCTCCTGCCATCAAAGCTCTGATACCTATCAAATTCGTTAAAGTTACGTGGACAGAAATGGCAGCATGTTTGAAGCTCAGTATTTAGGGATACCAAGGTTATCATAATTTTTCATTTATCGCTCCAAAATGTCGCCAAACAAATTTCTCGCCAAAAAGGACTAATACTAAAGCTGTGCCGGAAAATTTATTTTTTTGACTACAGTTTAGAAATACTTTTTTAAAGCTTGTACATGTAGATGCATGAACTAATAAATTTGATCATACCTTACTTAAAAATGATCTTGCATGGTTCAATTTTCAATTTTTCGACTAATGTGATATGGCCGAGCAAAAATAATGTTTTATGTTTTAAAAAATGTACTAATTATATTTCGCGAGCAAAAAAGGTAAGTTTTATTAATGAAATAAACATTGAAATATTTAATGTGTTTATTACTTATTGAATGGGGTAGACAAGACATACAAGCTTAAGGAATTTTTTTCCACTCCTAAAATTATGTGAAAATTTAGATGATCATAGTAGCTTACATTGTTTTTTCTTTTTGGTCTATTTTTCTTAACAAGTATGAGACTAGAACCACATTTTTACATTAAATATTTTGTGCTAATTTGTTAAAACACATATAATCAGTTTTATGCATACTTTAATTTTTATTATTATTAGTTTGATGAAGAAAATTTCAAATCTGTTTTTCATAAATTGCTTTTGAAATAGAAATAGATTTGTGAATAAAATTTATGTAATATTAAATGTACTAGTCTTGGGAGTATAAAATGTGAATTATTTATTTGAAAAAAAATTACATTTAGTTGAAACCTCATATAGTGGTTATTTTCTTAAATGACCACCTCTGATAATGGCACATTTGTCAGGACAATAATTAAATAACAGTACTTAAAAAATCATTCATAGTTTTGTCAGGCTACAGGAAACTGGCATTATCTCGAATTGTGGAGTTGATTGTTTTAGGAACATTTCGCTGTATAATCAATTGACTTCGGTGTAGTAATTTTTACGTGGGTATGAATTTTGCAGAAGTAATTGAAAGTTTTTACGAGACAATTAAAACCAAAGCTCTTCGGATCATGAGTCTTATAAGGGCACTGTTATAGCATTGCTTTCAATTATAGTTAGAGTAATATTTAAACATTATTTTCGGAAGCACTTCCACAGAGAATCCGGTTGTTCTCTGTGGATGAAAACCCATATAAATAAATCTTCTGTACAGCCTTATACAAATGCAGTTAAAATTACTGTCATTACAATTAAGCGAATATAGCTACATTTGTTTACAAAACCTTATTGCTAAATACTGCACTATATAAATTTCATTTGGCTTTGTAATTTCAGAAAATGCTCAGCATGAGGTATTTTTATATTATGTAATCTACTGTCAAAAACAATAGCTACCTTTTCAGTACTTTAAATTTTACTATTTAGAATTTTTATGGTTCAAAATAATATTTCTATACATTTTCTAAAGTATTCTTTCTACAATAGAAATCTAAATAACTTACACCTAAAACACTGACTCAAATTTATTCCAATAATGCATCGCTTTAATTAAATTTATATTCCTTTGAAATGATATATGAAAAACCTTGTGTAATAATAAATTATTAATAAATAGATATAGGTAAATGGTATTTTTATATATTTTTTCGGGTAAAGTGCAGAATCGCCTACTTATTTATTTGGCACTTTTTACAAAAGTAAAAGGAATTGGATTTTTGTCAATTTTCTTTTGACTTTTTAAGTGAAATAGGTCGATGTGTACATGAATAAAGTCAAAGTAGTGCACAATGGCATTTTTGTGCAGTTCTGAGATGTTTTTTTAAGTGAAAATAGGTCAATGTGTACACGGATACCGAGTATGTGCAATTCTTAGAAACACGCCAAGCAGTGGGCGATTCTACACTTTCCCCATTTTTCTATAGGAATTTAGTTTAATTAAATTAGTTATTTAGTATAATTATGTGTATATGAGTATATTCATACTTATTCACATAGATGGAATTTTTACAGTACGAAAGTTGATCTTTTTTACATCAAGAACTAACTACATATAGTATAAATACCCATTATGTTATAGGTTTTATTTATATAAAATCTGTGGAAGATTATATAGCACTAAAAGTGAGATACGGAATAAAACATATGCTATGAGATATTTCCTTAATCCCGAACTGTGCGTTGAGAATTGGTATTTGTTGAAACTTGTAAATTTTTTAAAATTTGTTTTGTAACAATATAATTTATTGTATTTTGGGTATTATTAAGTTTATTATATGTTATCTTCATGTTTCATTTATCTTTTGAGAGATACAGGTAACATTTAAAGTATTGTAATAAGGGGTCGACACAGTGTTTGTATATTATTATTTCTTCACTACATTATATTCTAGGATTCATCCTTTCTTCCACGCAAAACATCTATGTGTATGCGTGTCATAATAAGCTGCAGGGTGTTATTATCATTGGTAAGCGAGCTTTAAGAGGATAGCAAGTATGCTAAATTTTAACTCTGTGTTAAGTTTCTAATTTGCAAGTCCCCTATTCTTTTTGCTTGCTTGTTAATAATGTTTCTCTTCCTGAAAATTTGTGTTTCTTGTAGTTTTGTTTTTTAATTTGGTTTAGTGCATTGTAGGTAACTTAAAATTTAAGCAGATGCTAGAAAGTACCATCCTTTGGCAATACATTTCTCATTAGGTATCAAATTGTTAAACAAGCTGATGTGATTAAATACAATTGTTTAATTCCCCAATTAAAGAACTGAAATACAAATATACGCAGTGAGGTACAGTACTACATGTATATATTTATAATGAATTCAATAATATATATACAGTCAAAATAATGATTCGCAACCATCAAATGAAATAATATTATATATCAGTCAAAAGTCGTTAATCCGGACTCGTCGGGACTTCGGCGATTCCGGATTATAGACCATCGGTTTAAATCTCGTAAGATGGCATGCAGAAATTCTAAAATTAAAAATATGAAACCGTAATTTATGAAATAAAGAGCAATTATGATCTAAAGGGTATCAAAATTTACAAAAAAAAAAAAAAAAAAAAAGCTTAATATTTATTTGTTTACTTTGTTAAACATTTCTTTCAATGTAAGTTGTTTAAGTTGCTTCGTTTTATGTGAAAATACTTTCTCTTTAATTCTATAAACAGACATAATTTCTTGTTCAGTTACAAAGTTCCGCTGTTCAAGTCCCGTAATTGCTGTGCCGAGAATACCGACTAACTTGTCAATCAAAATTTTTTTGTTTTCACTAACCGCTCTGTCGCCTTCTTCATGTCTTTATCCATTTTTTGCAGCAATTCCACTTTTTGTTTGATTGACATCGAAACATACTTTTGTTTTGTAGATCCTTTGGGAGCTCCAGCATCGGAAATTCTATTTGACATAATCGAAAGTTCAAGTTTACTTTTATAAAATTGCTGTTACAGTCTGCAAAAAATAATAAGCCGGATCCAACTCGAAGATTAAGGAACAACGCAATCATCAACATTAACTGAAAGAGATAATTAGATAATTTTGGCTTATACCGTCCGTTATACATAAAATGCGCACATGAAAACGTATTCTGCGCTTGCGCACACACATATGCTCAGTCGTAAAGGTCTTACGTGCACGCGTAAACGCCTATGCGCAGAAAGTTTTTAGCTTTGAGGTCCGGATTATGGGTGTCCGAATTAACGACTTTTGACTGTATATGTAATAGATTCTGTAGTCGAATACAAGCAGCTGAATCCGTAATGAACAGCAAGAATTTTGATGGCTTAGAGATGTTGAAACTCCAATCCACAGTGAATAAGAAATTTGGCAGTCGAGGTAGATTTAATTCAACTTTTCTTTCAGCAAATATGTTGCAGCCACAAACAAGTTGGCACATTATTTATGCCTATTCCAAAAATTAACATTTTTGATAAATGTGTAGTAAGAAACAAGGAGCAGACAGACTGCAATCCAGCTAGGCCAAAGCGTAAAAAGCAAATGCGTTATGTTAAGGGTGAAATCTTAATTCAGACCGAGTTAATTTTGGTTCTCGATGCATTTTTACTCGTATTTGATAGTTAATACTGCTGTAAAATTACTATTGGCTGTTTGAGTTTTTGTTTCTTTTACAACATCAAATTATGTAAGAGTCATATGACATGAATTAATCTCGAAATGATGCAGTGCAGAAAGATTACTGTTTTAAGAATAGAGAAGGAAAATTAATTTTACGCTGCTAATTTAATCTTTTGCATATTCCTTATTTTTCTTACATATATATATGTACATATATCATTCGATGGTTGTGAATCATGACTTTGGTTATTATCTTTCTATTCATTTTATTTTCAGAATTATATAAAGGTAGTTTAAAATTTTGTAAAGAGAATTTATACAAATATTTTGTAATATGTTTATAGATATTGACGTGCATTAAGAAGGACGGGCTCGTAGGCTTATAGATATTTTAAAATTTTTATTTATTTGCATTGAGTTTTATTTAAAATTACTTTACATGCTTTCTCCGCAATTTAGTTCTGTACGTTTCATCAGTGCTAATTATGTACTTCTGCTGGTTTATGTTTTTATGGAAATTTGATTTACAGTTCTATTTTTGTGTATTGTTTTTTATAGGGTTCTGTATATGGATACCCGTTCTATGTACGATTCTATGTATGGATACTCCACTATGGTATAATGCTATTGGTTCTGTTTATGGGTTTTTGTTTACTGTTTTGTGCAGCAATTTTTCCAAGAGGTACCTTTATTGGTCCGTGGATTTTTGTGTAGTGGTTTTTACAGGATTTGGCGTATGGGTGCCTGTATAGGTGTACGTGCTTTTGTTTACTGGTTTTTACAAGGCATAGACCTACGGAATATCCATTTTTTTAATGGAAATTTGGCCAATGGATATGCATATAAAGTTCTGATTTTTGGCTATGGGTTTTTACTGGGATTTTGTTTATAGTGCCTACAGTTCTACAGGTTTCTATAGAGATTTGGCCTACTCGTATCCGTACAGTCGTACAGGTTTCTGTTTACAGGGAGTCGTACAGCCCTGCAGGTTTCTTTGTATGGGTTTTTATGGGTATTTGGCCTATGGGTACCCGTACAACCGTACGGGTTTCTTTTTATGGGTTTTTACGGGTATTTGGCCTATGGGTTTTTACGGGGATTTGGCCTACGGGTACCCGTACATTTGTGCGCTTTCTGTCTGTATTTTTTTACAGGGATTTGGCCTATGGGTACCCGCAGAGCTGTACGGGTACCCGTAGGCCAATTCCCCGTAAAAGAATTTTATGGGTTTCTACGGGACATTTTTAGCAGGGACGTCATTTCATTGGTTGACTCTAAACGGCTTATCACTTTTCAAATTGTTGACACCAAATATTATTGCCCCGTGTTATTTTTAAAGAAATCAAATGATGAAGAATCTACATGTGTTTTCTTCGCATTGTGAAAAAACAACAGTACCTAGAGCTATCAAATTTGACTAACCTAAACCTCCTCCAGAACATGTGCACCTTGAAGCCTAAGTTTTGAATTTCCAATTTGTTTTATTATTTATTTCAAATTTTGTAAAACTTTAATGGAATTTTGACTAATGAACTCAACGATTTGAAAGCGAGCAGTGGCAACACTGTTCGAAATCAAAAACTTTTATCTCCAGCCGGCGAGACTGTTGCTGACTCTATGAAAGCAATGTGGTGCCGCTGCCGAAAGTAAAATTCTTTTATCTTCCACGCGCCAGCGTGTTGCCATTCATTAAAGCCTAAGATACTTTCAAATTTAATCTGGAAAGTTACTAAATTTTAAACTAAGTGATTTTAAAGCAATAAACATAGTTCTTAATATTTTGTGTTTTTTAATGTGATTGAAATTAAAAAATATGTATTAAAATCACGAGATGTTTAATTAGAAATATTCAATGCTTTTATGAAATGACACTTGCTGGACTAATTAAAATGATTGCATACTTTTTCTCTTTTATGATAACTATTTAGGCTAGTTTTTAAAGAAATCAAATATTGTATAATAATACAGCGAATATAAATATATGTAAGGCAAACTTTAACACTCTATTGAGAATTCTAATGATATGCTGTTTTTAAATATTTTGCTGTCGAATTAAATTGTATGTGGCATGAGTGATTAATAAATAAACGTAATAGTTAAAAAATTAATAATGCAAAGACAGAAAAAAATTTGTTAGCCATCTGACTAGGAAATTGAATATTGGTTTCATAAACTGAGAAAAGACTGAAAAAATATAAAAATGCATGCCAACACTTAACTCTGCATCAGAAATTCTAAACATATGCCGGTAAGCTTTTAAATTTTTGTGGTTTTTGGTGTTGAATTGTATGTGGCGTAAGTGCAAAGAAAATGATGCTTAATAATAAAGCTAAAAAGAAAATAAAAAAGGGGATTAGCAGGAGTGAGACAAGAGGAGGCTGGGTAAAGTGTAAGCTGGCGAGAGCATAAAAAACCTTAGCAAACCTTTTTAGTTAAAATCTAAAACCTTTCAGATATATTTTTTTTTTCCTTTTTTTTTTTTTTCTTGAGCGCTGCAAATTTACTGGGGCGCCCACGAAAATATTTTGCGTAGGGGTCCAAGAGTTCTAGTTACGTCACTGGTGACACGAAGAGCTTTTTGACTGTACAGTCTGTTTTAGATCTAGCAGCACTATCCTTAAATGGGAAAACTACACACTGGGCGCGTTTTCCAGAAGTCCGTGGTTCGATTCCCGGTGATGGCTAAGCTCATTTTTCATCTTTCATGCTTCCGAAAAATCCTAATGACTCTACAACTTCATTAATAACAAATTTTCAATGTTTAGTTTCATGAAAAGTATGAGAGAATTTTGCTTCAAAAAAAGTTTCTATTAGCATTTCAAAGCTTATAAAATATTAAAAATTCACAAAGAAAAAAAAAAAAAAAACACTATTTAATTGATAAATGATATAAAATATTTTGTTTAATTCTTCTATTTGAATGCAATTATTTATTAAGCATTACTGTAGTTTTTAGTCCCAAGTGCATATTTAATATTTTGAGTGCATATTTAATATCATTATCCAATTTCTCAAAGATGGGAACATTTCACTGTTTTGAAAAAAACATGAGAATGCTTTTTCAATTCATTTCAGTTAAGTAGAGTAAGTTACAGATAAAAAACTGAAACAAAATTCACATTTTGAACTATGTATTAGGGAAACTGAAATTACTGCATCATTATATTGGGTTATTCGGAAAGCAATATCTTTCTTTCTTTTTTCTTTTCTTTATATGAAAATGAAAGATTTTTCTTATAGTGAATAAATATTTTATTGAATTTTATATTATCCATTCTCGTCCAATACCTTTTGCCATCTTCCTGGAAGTAGCATGATTCCACACTCATAATTTTTTTTTCTTTGATTGCAAAAAATTGATCTAGGTGATTTTTGACCTCCTCATTTGAAGTAAAGGTTTTACCGTCTAAAACATTTTATAGAGACCGGAACAAACGATAATCAGAAGATGGTGTATCTGGAGATCACCAGCTTTAACTGGCTTTTTAAGACCTTCAAGATCAAAGTTGTAAGATAAAAAATTTGCAAACCAGTTTCGGCACTGGCGTTCTGTCAGTACATCTTCCAAAGAACGTCTATATATTCTTTGCATCTTCTCCATACACATCGGATAATTTTTTTCTTGCTTGAACAGAATTTTTACCTTTTCGATAGTAAAAAGGTAAAATATGTTAAAAATGCTCCGTTTCACTTTCCGTATTTGAAAGGGCACCAACCAAAAACTATTGCGTAGAATCAATCGAACGTTTTCATAAGCAAGCCTTGCTATATCAGCTGTCAAAATATATAATGATTATGGGCTTAAGTGTGAAGTTTCTATGAAAAAGTACACTTAAGCCCTGTGTTCAGAAAAATTAAATTACTTTCCAAACAACAGAATAGCAAGTGAATTCCTTTCCACGTAAATTTAAATGCTATCAGCAGCAATTATGATAACAATATTTATACTAAAATAAAGGATATTAGCTCTATGCAAATTTACAAATTATTTATGCCTGAAGTTTTTAGAAAAACACCTAAAAAATCTGAATTTGCGATAAATGAAATAATAGTTACATTTCATGCTAATGATTAGATGCAGAAAGACATTGAGATTTTTACATTTAGAAAAATATACATAAGAAATAACAAACATATAAATAAAAGTAGTGAATTTCGCTTTTTATAAAATATATGAATGAGTTTTGCAGAATTAAAAATTTAATGTCTTATAAATAGAATACACTGTTACTTCGACCTACATATAGATTTCATTTCAACGCATTTAGAATAAATTTTCATATTATCGGAGTACTATAAATCAGCCTTCATAATGCAAATAATGTATTTATATTAGTAAAACTGATATAAAACTATCTCTATAATGATTTATTTGCAAATTATTTATGCTTATGTATGCAAGAAATAAAATAGTATATATTTGCATATCAATGCAGCTGCAGCAGGACATTAAGATTTTTGCACTTAGATAAACACATAAGAAACAACAAACATATAAACAATAACAGTATATTCTGTGTTTCATGAGAGAGTTAAACAGTTTGTAAAATCAAAAACTTGATGTCTTACACATATAAATAAAATGTTATAACGGCCTATTTATATTTAGAATTAATTTGTTTTCAGAAATACTAGATAACAATATTCATAATGCTAGTTATACAATAATAAAATAATTGAAGTTTAAGTTATAAAAGTACATGAGAAAAATGTTTGCTATGGTAGTTTGGTAAATTCCATCAAAATTATATCAGTACTTCAATTTTTTATTGTTCATTAGGGATTATGAATTGTTATATTAGTTACAGTTATTTACATTCTGATGAGGAAAATGGAAAGGAGAATATAGAAATGCTAAGGAAAATGGAAAGGAGAATAAAGAAATGGTAAGGAAAATGGACAGGAGAAATAAGGAAATGGATATATCCATATAAAACTATTAGAATTTCTTACTTATCAGTCTCTCCTGATTCTTAAATAAGTAAATTTAAAAAATCAGTTCTTTCAGATTAGTGCTCAGTTCGTTCTTAATTTCTGATGTTGGCATTTGGTACAAACGTCACTTTGTTTCTTCTGGAATCAGTATTTAGAGCTTACAATGGAACTTTAAAGTTTTTCATCAAGTGTAAGAAATATAGGAACTTGCATTTTTTTAAGAGAAATCCTGTTAAGTATATATGTCAACTGAAGAATAAAAAATATTATTAAAACAAAAGCATTAGCTCATACATTATGGTCATTCTTTATCACACTGCATTAAAACTAATAATACTGATTTCTCTTTTTTGCTATAAGTAGAAATTGTAAAATACAATTAAAATATTTATGTCACCTAAATTTCTAATTAGAAATTAGATTTCTATTAAATCTCGAATTTTGCTTATATAATACAGTAAAACAAATTAAGTTATACAAATTGCCGAAATATTAGATGTTTCGTTAATATTTCTAACACTTTATGTAAGCATAAGCAAAATGCAAAACTTACCAAACAATTACATATTAATTCAAAGCGTCATTTAGGGTTAACACAAATTTATATGTTTTACTAATGTCTTTTCCTTGATATGTGTCTCAGCAAATCACTCTTTGAATACAATAATTTTTAAGAAATGACGCTTTTATAACAAAATTTAGAATATTTTCCAAGCAGTGCTTTTTAATACGGTCTAAGTTATTCACTCTCCATTACAATTTCATACATTTATGCACAAGCAAGAGATCGCTGATTATGTACATTTAAGAAACTATCTTCATATTTTTCAGAGGCTAATTTGTTTAGTACCGTATAGTTATACTATACATTTTAAATTAATATATCTGGATGTAGACAAAGCAGTCCTCATCGGTCCGTGCTCAAGGTGAAATGATACTTTCCATGCAATTCCAAAGGTTTTTTTTAAAGTAAGGCTTTCGGAACAATATTTACGTTTCACAGTCTTTAGAAACTTCTACACACAATAAGTTACATAAGTTATGGGTAGCAGAACATTAAGTGTTACTTGTAATGTACGGAAGGCACTATTAAATTGCTTTCCAGTATGAATGAAGTCAATATTATTTTTATCAAAACACTTAATTTTCGTTTTTCCAAACTTTCTTTCCAAACAAGATTTTTGCCAGATTTCTCATCATGTATTTCCGAAAATCTTTCGATGTCGCATGCAGCAGAATGAAGCTCACAAACCTAATTAAACAAAAGAGGTAATTAGAGTCCTCATAAAAACTCCTTTTAAGGAACAAAAATTCATTATTATTGCCTAGTTATACTGCAGAAAATGTTAGCTTAGCTGAATATCAAGAATTTTTATTATTCAGTATGTTAAAAAAATTTCCTTTTACAAGAAGAATACAAAATACGTTTAATTAAAAAGTTGAATGGTTTTCAAAGATTCTTTGGTACCCTGAATTAGGAGCTTAATCAATATACAGTTCTAAAATATATATGATTGTTGTTTAGGAATACATTTAATGAAATTTTTCTTGTTTTTATATTTATTAAATTATAAATACAATTTTGAATCGTAAGACCTAACCTTCTTTGCTACCATACAAGTTCTCTATATCTCACAGTGCCACATGGGGACTACTCTCACAGACGTGAAAAGGAATACAGCAGGGAAAGGGTGTAAATAGCCCTTTTATTTATCGCAACTCTTTAACAGAAAAGTACGGACTTCGTGCTCACAAAAACACCGACTACTTGCAGTGAGAACTTCAGGTAAATTTAACAATAAACTCGAAAGTTAGGAATTAGTGCTAGACTTCATAATTTAATTTAACCTAACAGGCTGACTCAGCAACATACACCGGCGATAGACTAAGTAAACGGCCAGAATGTGCAGCCGTTAATAAGTTAAGAGCTGGAGGACAAAAATAGCAAACGTGCGCTATACTAGCGAAATCACGTCCTGTCTTAAACTCTCTGTAGAACGTTGTTTGAGACACCAGGTTGCCTGAGCCAAGGCTCTACCCCTTGTAGAACAGTTTGATAATTTCGAAAGGTGGTATAGAATAACCGAAAGATTAGTCGAATATTTTTTTTTTTACTAGGTAAGGTTTTTTTTTTACTAGATAGGAATACTTGTTAACGTGTTAATAACAATGAAGTTGCTGTCTAAATTAGTGCGAGCAGAAATTATTGCGAGGTGACTGTGACAAAAATGAGGTAGTGCAAACATAAGCAAATTGAATCACAGGCCTATGGCTCATGAATCAATTAAGAATTATCAAATGCAAAACATCAAATACGAAGACATGAATAGAAGGGAAACACGCCAATGTGACAATTAAAATCGCAATAACAACCTTGTCTTTGGCGTACATATATTACAACACTCAATCGATTTCGAAGGCAGCTAAAGGTCCCTCCTCATCTGGAGAACTAAATTACTCGAACGAGGCTCAGACTAGGTGCGTGAAGGTGCAGCTGCCCCTCGCTCCCTAGTTTTTGACTTCGCTGTTTTTTTTTCTTGCGTTTTAGTCTACTTATATGTTTGATCAGATAGCCTGGCTCAGTAAAAGTAGGCGGCTAGTGTAACTCTGATTCATAAATCCGGTTACAACCACTTACAGTGCTGATAACGAGCACGCGTTTCTGACACTCCTTTTGCCAATGTTTTATTTTCTTCTTTTTTGCCCCTTCTAGTAATTTAGTTCTCCTGATGAGGAGGGACATTTAGCTGCCCTCGAAATTGATTGAGTGTTGTAATATATGTACGCCAAAGACAAGGCTGTTATTGCGATTTTAACGAAGACATGAAGTTAGAATAATTATATACATATACCTATAACATACACAAAAGTGAGAATGCAGACAGAAAATTCGAAGTGTAGCAGATAAGAGGAATGAAAATAAATAAATAAATAAATTATGTCACATATCAAATTATTAGAGTTGCATATTACATGATCAATACATTTAGTTGAGCCATAGGCCTATCCATATTTTCCAAACTGTTACAGTCGTAATCACAGATTTTAATACTGGGATTATCAATATTTTGCTGCCTTTCATGAAATTTGTTGGCTGCTAAGTTATAATAATAACTCAATGACTAACTCTTCATTTAATCTATTATTCTTTACATACCATTCAGCATTTACAATTTGTCGTAGAACAGTATTTTGGCAGACTTGCAATCTTTTCCTATTAGTTTTCTTGGTATATGCCCAAACTGGATTTGCATAACACAAAAGTGGACGTAGAATGGACTTGTAAGTGAGTAAAACTTGTTGTCAATAGATAATATACTGTTTCGAGCAATAAGGGGTATAGTTTGGCTTCACGAACTCGAAACTTCTGGATAATAGATGTAATTTGCAGGGACCATGTAAGTGACTTATTGAGGATCAATCCAAGATATGGGACTTGCTTGCACCAGGGAATATCAGTGCCATAGAACTTCAGGTTTTCCTTGAAGTTAGTCTTCTTCGCAAACATAATAGCTGTTGTTTTTTTCCACGTTGACGAGGATCTTCCACTTGGAGAGCCAAGTCTCTAATGTGTGTATGTAATTTTGTAGTCGTTGTATAACTGGACCTGGAAATGCACTTTGTGTGAGGACCGCTGTGTCGTCTGCATACATAGCTAATGCTGTGTCGTGTGTGGAAAGTATGTCTTTCACGTAAATATTAAAAAATGTAGGTTCGAGCAAAGATCCTTGCGAGACGACAGCCATGATGATATGGCTTGTTGAATTTGTGCCAGAGACGTGAACAACAAAGTGTCTACCTGTTAGGTAGGCATTAATAATGTTTATGATGTAACCCGGGAATCCCAGGATGTGTAATTTGTAAGTGAGGCCATCTAGCCAAACGCGATCAAAAGCCTTGGCAATGTCGAGTAACAAACCACCAGTCACTTTCCAGTTAGACATTCCCTCTGCAATAGTTTCTACTACTCGGTAGAGTTGGTTGGTTGTGGAGAGATGTCGTCTGAACCCGAATTGATGCGGAATAATAACATTGTTGGAGTCCGGAAATTCGTTGATTCTTTTGAGTATAATAGCTTCACATATTTTGCTTACTGAAGATAATAGGTTTATTGGTCTATATGATCCAGGTTCTGACGCAGGTTTACCAGGCTTGAGGATAGGTTTAATCTTAGCTGTTTTCCATTGCCGAGGAAAGTATTGCCAGATGAGGATAATATTGCAGATTTTAGTTAGCATGAAGATGGTCTTGACAAGGAATTTCTTGATCATACTATTTGTGATGGCATCAATACCGGGGCTTTTCCTTTTCTTGAGTCTTTTGACGGTGGCATAGACATCTCACGGTAAGGCTGAAATGATGTTGTCTGTGCATTGATTTATTGAGAATGTGGAGTGACACTGATGAACAAGGTTTTCTGTTGTAGTATCATGAATGTTGTTTGTGCGAAACTGAGTTTGCAGATGTTGAGCTAAGAGTTCTGCTTTCTCAATTTCTGTGTAATGAGTCCTTTGAGGGACGGAATTTTATTGTAGCATTTCGTGTACTTTTTAATGGTTTTCCGAAGTGAGTTATCTGTAGTGGGTGCATTGAGGTATCTGGTCCAGCTATGTTGCGCCTGGGTGTCTAATAAAGCCTTGACATCATTTGAGAGACGATTGAACGCTTGTTTATCTTCCTGGTTACGGGTACGTTGAAGTTGTCTCCTTGCTGCTTTCCGCTGGGGGATTAGCTGCTTTAGCTCTTTGTTTCGGAAGATATGTCTTTTGGGAACCTCCTTCTGTGTCCTGGTATGGGCTCTAATAATAGATGTTGTGAAAGTGTGAATTAAGCTATTAATATCATCTCTCTTATGTATTGTGGGTATGGTGTACTGAAAGTTGTTGAGAGCTTTGACATACTTTCGCAGTAAGTAGTAAAGGCTCTGGTGTCTGGTGAGGTATAGCTGCGATGGGGTTTTTGGAGCTGCTATTCGTAAATTCGCCGAGTTGGCTAAGTAGAAAATTACGCTTCCTATGTCATTTGAATTGTAGCAGTTCCAAGCACTGTTTCTAGCGTTTAAGTCTCCACCAATAATAACGTGAGTCTCAAGTTAGAGTAGAACCCGTAAGTCCGCGATGACAAAGTGAGGCCTTCGGGCAGGGGAAATGTATGTGGAGACGAAAATGTAAGTAGTGGAATTGCTTGTTGTGAGTGAGATAGCTGAAGCTTCAACGGCTGAAAGCTGTGGAACTTGAACAGGATAGTGAGGGATGGAGCGTTTAACCAGAAGGGCTGTGCCTCCTCCTCCAGTCCATTAGCATTTGACGTATAAATTTGTAAACAACTATATACAGAATTACTCATTTGATTTATTCAATGAACCAAAAATTTCTTCACACATATTAAATGTTACAAACAGTTTATCTATGGCATTGGTAGCTACCTGTAAATCAGGCAGTTTGTCAGTGACTTTACGAATAATACTTCCCTTTAACCATATTGCTGATTTCTTTGAAAAATTTCATTATATCAAAAGACCACCTACACTAAAATCATTTAGAGTTTGTTTACTATTAGCATTTTGCTTATTTACATTATTACATACATTACTATTTATATTATGCATTTCAGATTCCACATTTTTAGTAACATTAGCATAAAAACACCACTAAGAACATTAAATTTGCTTTGCATGTTTACATTTTGGCTTGCAGCCTTACTAACAGCAGACAGTTCATTTTTACCAGATATGGGTTTTTCAATTGCGTTGTTTGCTAGGAATTTCGGACACCCCCTATAATTGGCGGTTTGACCGACTTGCATACAGTTGCAGCACCTAACTGTATAAAGCCTCTTGGCTGAACTCTTATTTGTTCTGTGCGGACCAGCGCACTTTACACACCTCGGCTTAAGTTTGCAGATTTCTGAAGAATGATGGAAGTGCTGGCAGTTGTGACACTGCACAACACTTCCATTAGGTTGATGTGTCTGTATTAAACTATTCGATTCACCCGTTTAAATACTTTCTTCCACCCGCTTAATTTGCATCCTGGCGAGGAAATGTGAGGGGAAATAGAGAATTCAGAAAAGATACCAAAATTAAAATAACTTGTTAGTGAAATAAGGGAAACCCTACATCTTCCCTTACCAAAATTTAGCTATTTCATAACAAGGTTTCAAAAAGCCTGTTATTAAGATATTTTTTAATAACAGGTTTTTTGAACAGGTTTGTCATTAACCTGTTTAATAACAGGTTTGTCATTAAGATATTTAAATTCTAAACCTAACCATGAGTCAACCACGAAATGCCATTGCATTTTCACACATTTCTTCTAAATTCTTCTCGTCTTGGCTCCTTCCAGATACCTGGAAGGAAAATAGTTTAGAATTAGTTGCCACATTTAACACATCCATTGAGCTTGCAAGGTTTTAGACAATTAAAATACATTTTGTTAAGTATCATGGGAGGGGGGGGCATTTACTCATTACTTTCTTTCCAAAATTTTGAAACTCCTCCATGCTGTCCAGCTAGGTGTACTGTTATGAGAGCCTGTGTTCATGTAACAAGTGTACAATACTACCAAATAACCCACATCCTATTTGTTAGAAGCGAGATCTTCTACACCTCAGAAATACACCCTACATTCCATTCTCAGCCTTGAGTTACTATTTCTAGAGAAAACTAACTTAGGGTTGACTGGAGAGCCTAGTCTTAATTTCATTCATTCTTAAACTATTTTTTACTTTTAACATACATGCTGTTATTGGCTTCACTTTTTCATTCATGAACATTTGTTTTCGTTTACAATCATTTTTCCATTAACACAATTCACAAAAACTTTAGATGTACAATTTAGTTATAGAGGAAAGACAACGGAAGTAGCAAGCATTTATTATCGCTCTCCCTCAAAGCCGTGTATATGCCAACGAGTTAGTATACTGGTAGAGAGCGTATTGCAACCTTCAACCGGTTCCAACATTAGTGTCACGTGACTGCTGCGCGAATTCCGAAAGTCCGGAAATACTTTACATTGCTTTCTATGGGACGAAAGACTGCTGCTCTGCTTGGTCACATAAAATTTAAGTAAAAATGGTTATTCGCTGCAGCGCCTACGGATGTAAAGAAAGTTTCGTGAAAGGAGGACTTGTAACCTTTCATAGGTAAGTTAAAACTGCATGATTTATTATTTTATTTTCAGTACTTTTGTCATTTTACTATCTCTGTTGAATTGGTTGGAAAGTTTCAGCCATATTGTATAAGAAAATTGCCGCCGTATATGACATTTTCAGCATGTATTATTAGCATCAAAATGTATTAAATACTGTGACACTATTTACTGGAATCACCCTTTAAAAATAATTGAATTTTATATGTTTTTTCCGTGTATTCCGTTGAAATAGAAAGCTGCGCCAATTGGCGTTAACTTTTTTTCGCCAAGTCGTACGCGTTTTGATTTTATAAACAATTGCTGCCTGCGATAAAAAAAAGAAAAATGCTATTATTAGCATTAAATTATTGAGAAAAGATTGTGCGATATGTTTACTTTGTTAAAAAAAAGCTGAAGATCTTGATTCATGCAACATTGAACATAAACAGTTAAACAGCATTATTTTAAAAAACAGATTACTTTTATAAAGCTCAATGCTTTATCATTATTTTCTATAAAATCAATTAAAACAAAAAATAACCTGGATTATAATTCTGTCTCATCTACAATGCTGTTAGAAATTTATTGTAATTGAAAAAATGTGATGTGAAAAACTTACCATATTTTAAATAGTATTTAAAAAAAAAGGAGAGTGAGAGAATTTTTAACTGTAATATCGTTTTGATCCTAATAATAAAAACTGAGTTGAAGTTTGTTACCGTTTGATACATATTCAATATAAAATATTTGTTATAGTTAATAAGTATTGATCCCCGCCATGACATACAAATGAGTGTGGAAATCAGTAATTAAGATTGCATGATTTTGTCCCAGTAATATAATCTCAAGAAAAGAGAGTGCATTATTTTGTTCCAGTAATATAATCTCAAGAAAAGAGAGGCAATCAATGGCATAAATACATATAATACAATGTGATTTTCTTTTTCTCTTTAGGATGCAATGCATTAAAATTAAACGAGATTTTTTTACCTTCTCAAATATTATAACAGTAGTACAATTAATTTTTTAACGTTATTCAAAATTAAAGTTTCCATCTCAATTTTTTATTATTTATTTTAGATTTTCTTCCTAAAATTATTTAACCTAAACATCTTAAACAATGGTGCAAATAATTAAAGCGATTATTAAAAATATAGATAAAATATTCAGGAAAATAGGGGTTAAGTTATATCTAAATAAAATTGTAAAAAATCGAACAACCTAATTCGAGGCCGTTATCTGCTGACTGCTAGCAGACTGAAATAAAAAGCACTACCTGCCATATCAAAAGCGGGCCAAACTGGCGATGAACAGCCTAAGCTATCACTCCCCAAGAGCGCCAAGAGCATTAGTCACGTGGTATATGTTGGAGACACCCTAGCAGACGAATTCTCTGTGGGTGAGCCGTCTACCTGTTATATGAAGTCGTTGGTATATGCAGATATAGTGTGTGATAATAGTTAAAAATAGTATCATCGCAAAGAGCAAGCTCTATCGTACATGTTGGTTTATGATTTTGACCGTGTGACGCTTATGAAAATTATTAAGGAATATTAAAGTATCTCCATTTACGTGCATTGTGTAAAGCTAGGAGCTACAACTTCCCTAGAAGCGGCACTGCCCGTTCGATAGGTCCGAGCTACCACGCGTGAACTCTGACCTTTGCAGAGCAGGAGAGCAACCTTCCCCCCCCCACTGCTAAGGGAACTTACAATGGAGCTGCAATAAGGAGAGATAACAAAAGGAAGTGTGTGTTTATATTCAAAGTCATATCTCCGCTGCTAATTACTTTAGCGCCTCCAATCTAATTTTCCCATAAACAGAATACCGAGTGGTACCAAAGTTTATAAAATTGAAGAAAATCGGACGGTTAGTTCGAAATCTCCAAGTCTAGCTATTTATACAGTTTCATTCGAACTGTTTACACAACGAAGGACACCACCAACTCACAATTCATATTTCACGGAATAGTTAGTTAATTGGTTTCAGTGATTTAAGCAAGTTTTTCAGTGACAAGCAATTATTCTTTAACGTTTCTAATTTTACGTTTACATCTGTGCGTGAAGAGTGTTCTAGTCTGAAATTTGCAAGCCGATCTATGCACACAACTAATTAACTTCGATTAATTTAGTGACTACATCTGTGTGTACAGCGTTATAGAGTGAATTTAGGCAAGGCCATCCCATGTTCCACTACTAGATAATACCCACTCAGTTCGGGTAATTACATTAGTATCTGTGTTTTTAGTGTTAACATTTGTATCTGTGTTTTTAGTGTATGAATCAACTTAAAAAATAGAGTGAATGTTTCAGAATATGTTTTATCTGTGGATTCTTATGAAGAGAAGGAGAACAGATGTACAATATCATAAGATAGGATTTTAAAATTGTTTTAATGCATTGGAGCATTTTTGAGTTCTCATCTTGCATGTTACAGTTAACTATCCCACTGCTAAAATCTACAGTGTCAGAATTTACCTAGCAAAATTTGCAATAACTCCGCAACGTACGTTCAGTGGTCTCGTATTATTGCACCTTTAATATTCTACATTACATATTCATTTTAATTCTCAAACCTTGTGCTTATCGGATATTATAATTTTAATTTTTGTATTATTTGAATATTCCTAGTAAATGTTACACCCATCATAATTTAAACATTTTAAATCTCAAATATTGTGCTTATCGGATATTATAATTTTAATTTCTGTAATTTTTGAATATGCCTAGTATATGTAGCACACATCATAACTTAAACATTTGAATTCTCAAACATTGTGCCTATCGGGCATTATAATTTTAATTTCTGTATTATTTGAATATTCCTAGTATATGTTGCACCCATCATAATTCAAACATACTCGTGTTAATAACGTTAACGGAGTGTAAATTGTGTATCTCAGTTCTCCGTAGTTTTCTCTCATTTCCTTGTACATTGTATAATTGAATTAATTGTTTGTTTTGATTTTTTTTTTTGTATTGGGTTATCTTATGTGTAGCTGTTTAATAAGTTATTAACGCTGTGCATCCCCCCTATGTTTTGTTAGCTCATACTTATTATGGGATATTTTAATAGTGTTTATTGTGTTGAGTTAAGGCACTTCCAACTGTTTAATTCTAAGATTACCTGCATATGCTTATTCAAAGGAGCTGGCGGTCGAGGCTCTGTACCCTACTGAGAGAAGTCTCTCAGAGCGACGGTGCATATAATTCTGTGCAATTACCATCCTAGTGCTGAGTTATATCTACTTGTATTATACTACTTGCTGACTTAAACCTACTTGTATTGTTTATGCAAGATTATTTCTAGTCACTAGAATGAGCTCGCAAACTCCAAAATCCCAAGCAAACTCAAATGGTGCTATTATTAATGTGAACGCTTCCCCTCCAGCTGAGACGCGTACCACTAACTATCAATTCACCAGCTTCCAGAATCGAGACCATCAATCATCTTAGCGACCAGCTACATTAATTTTTAATGCAAACAAGAGACAGCCGCAAATTCAGCGTGAGCGAGAAAAACTGCTTGGTTCATTCCTCTATCCGCAATACTTTTGCAGAACAAGAAGTGTACTGTGCAAGTATGCAGGAAAAAATTCAGCTGCTGCAACAGCAACTTAGCGTGAATGATAATCATTCTTTAACAGCTCCGGCCTCACCAGAAGACCTTCCAGAACAGACGGAAACAGAAGAAACTCCATTTACAGAAGTCAAAAAGAGAAAGAAAAAAGCACGTACTGCGCTACTTAACAAACAGTTATCAGAGCACGTCCTCCTATTAAAAGCAAAAGAAATAGACAGAACTCCAGAACAAGTCAGATCACTACTGAACTTACTGAACTTAGCGCTACTGACTACTGAACTCAGCGCCAGGGAACACTGTTGAAGAAGTGCGACCCACACGCTCTAACGAACTTTTAATTAGGTGCAGCCACAGACAAAATATAGAAACACTCAGGAAAGCGATTGAGGAAAAGCCCTCACTCTCAGCAGCAGTCACGCTCAGAGAGCCCTCTTTCAGGAAGGCACAATAATCGTCTTTGGTACCCCCACATCCACAACAGCAGACGACATACGTGAGGCTTTTGCGAGCCTGGTTCCCTCAGCTAGTGAAGAACAAATGCATCCAAGAAATCCTATTCGCACAACCATCGGCCTCACTTGGATCGTCGACCTGCAGCAGAATCTGTACGAGGATATTAAGGACCTTAGAAGAATTCTTGTGCCCTTGGATTTAGCTCTTGTGCTTTCAGAAAATACTTTAAAGTTGCAAGGTGTTTTAATTGTCAGCAGCTAGGACACTGGGGTCATTCTTGTAAAGAAGCGTTGACCTGCGTAAACTGTGGACATAGCCAGGATAACTGCAAAGCAAAGACTCCACACTGCGTCAATTGCGCAACTCACAATAAATCCAAAAGCACTAGCTTCGACACCACACACCCGTCTAGTGCAAGACAATATCAAGCCTACAAGGCAGAACTGTTCTGAATGAAAACAACGGTGCAGTGGTAGATGAACAGCAGGCTATTGCATATCCAAGAACAGTTCATGGTTTTGCAGTTCTTCAAGGCAACTTGCAACGCAGCCAAGGCGCAACTGTCCATGCAGCATATGTTATTGTAGAAAACAATGTAGATCTAGCCGCACTACAAGAGTTTCATTCCACTAACAACAGGACCACAGGATTCAGCAACTTCAAAACTTACTATTCCGTAGGCGATCAAGCAGCCATCGCCTAGAATGGTCCACTCACGCCCCTGCTAATGCATAAAGGAGATTGTACAGTTACTGTACAGCTGGAAGGGCCTTATGGTCAGATTGCTATCACCAGCGTGTATTTTCCTTCTTCACATGACATTGTCACTGCACTCCAGGAGCTGGAACAAGTCATGCTGATTCCGACTAGGAATAAGATAATCGCTGGGGACTTTAACGATGCTAGCCCTCTGTGGGGTGCGCCAGAGGAAAACAGGCGTGCTTGCCCTGTCCTTGACTTCATCACTTCTCATAACCTTGCAGTCGTCAACCCCACCGACAGCCCTCCTACATACTGGACTACCAGGGCTCAGGGGTGGCCTGATATCACTTTAGCCACCACTGCTATACTTAATAATGTTCACAACTGGAAGGTTAGCGAAACCCCCTCTTTCAGTGACCATCGCTACATTGAGTTCAGAATTGATTCGGAGCACCAGTTTATAACAAAGAAGAGATGAAAAACGAAGTACATAAACCTCAAAAAATTTAAAGATGCATTCTCAACCCATATTGAAAGTGTAGTTGCACAATGTAACAGTTGCAACAGTGGTAAAGACATTGACGCTATGCATGAAGATCTTATGTAAACACTGCTGTCAGTGTGCAAAAAAGTCTTGAAAAGTAAAAATTACGCAGCCCCGAAATGCACCCCTTGGTGGAGCACCACGCTGACTGCTGAACGCAGCAAAGTCCGTGCCCTAAGGCGCAGAATGCAAGCATGCAAGGATCCCATAGAAAGAGAGACACATTCGCTAATTTTTCGAAAGCATAGAGCTGCTTACAAAAGATAGATTGCAAAAGCGAAGTTTTATCTTGGAAAGAGTACTGTACAAACACTGCACATGATAAGATGTTTACACCTACTAATCTTACTGCCACAATAAGCCACGGAGCAGCAACTAGCACAGAAGTAGTCGCGCACATTCTGGACAATAACTTTAGACCTTATAATGCAGACACAGATAATCCCGCACAAAGAAATATCAGAGCCAGTGTTGAGCAATATTACAATAAAGAAAACAGGTTTTGAACCGCTGCCAAACGCCAAAGAAATGAGCGACATTGTTAAAGCATTAAGCACCAATAAAGCCCCAGGTCTTGATGGGATAGATAATGTCATTCTGCAAGCCATTAACAGTATGCATCCGGTGTTGCATCCGGTGTTACTGTATGCCTACATTACTGCGTGTTGGCGCAACAGATATTTCCCAGCCGGCACGAAACTTGGTGAGGTGGTGCTCTTGCTCAAAGGGAAAAAGACCCTAATGTACCAACGTCTTGGCCTATTTGCCTTCTTCCTGCCTTGGGTAAAGTACTAGAGAGAGTCGTCCTTCAAAGACTTAAACACTATATCCTGTATGGACAAAGCATAAGTGACAAACAATACGGTTTCATTCCTGGCAGATCGGTGGATCACGCGCTGCAGCATCTACGAAAAATAATAGCAAATAACAGAAGAAATAACCAGCACAGTCTCATTATCTCTGTGGACATACAGGGCGCCTTCGACTCGTTGTGGTGGCTCGACGTACTGAAGAGATTACAGGACATGGGTTGCCATAAGATCCTCTTTGACCTTATTTACAGCTACCAAAGTGATCGCCGCCTACAAGCCGCTACGGACGCAGGAATGCCCTCACGTTCCATCAATAGAGGCTGTCCTCAAGTATCCTGTCTGGGTCCACTACTTTGAAATCTTGTAGCCGACACAGCGCTAACTCTCTTTAACACAGATCCTCACACGGAAATACTGGCTTATGCCGATGACTTTTTGCTGGTAACCAAAGGGCACAGCCGCAACGCATGTGAGACTAGGGCGCAACAAGCAGTGGACAAGATGGCCAAATGGGACAATGACCATAAGTTAATTATTGCCAACTCAAAAACCCAAGGTATGCTTATTTGCCCAGGTAAGCGCCATCAAAGAACCCCGTGCATCAACCTTCATGGGAAAAATATTAAAATAGTCAGAAACTTGAGGTACCTTGGAGTTATAATTGACGACACATTCACTTGGATGCCACATTTAAAGGAGGTCAAGGCACGACTTCAGAGGATATTTCATTTCATGCTCAGAACAGCAGCTCCAACATGAGGAGTTTCTTCGAGGATGCTTAAGACGTGGTACTCTGTAGTTGCTGAACGTATTGCACTGTATGGGGCCTCCATGTGGGGCACAACGATCACTACTAAAATGGAGAATCAGCTACGCTCAGCACAAAGACCATTCCTCCTAAGCATTACCCGAGGATATAAAACCTCGCCCACTAATGCTCTAAATGTGATTTCAGGACTGCCGCCTCTGCATCTCTTAGCGCGAGAGTGCAATAGTGCGAGTGCTCCGACTTAAAGAGACAATAAGTTTATGAGACAGGACTTACGTTTATACTGACTATGAGCAAAGCATCCCCGAGCCACCTTGCCACCCGGCCGAATTCAACATCTCGATTAACTGCAGGTCACCAACGTGGTTCAAAGCCACTGCAATCTACATGGATGGTTCCAAAGGAGAATGTGGCACCGGTAGCGGACACTGTGTTCTACATGGGAACCATATCTTAAAGACCTGGGAAAGAAAGCTTAAGCACCACAACTCAGTTTTTCAGGCTGAACTGATTGCATTAAAAGCTGCACTTGTCTACGCACTGGAAAATAACTATTCCAGTATATATTCAGACTCAGCCTCTAGCCTTCAGGCAATCCAAGGCACATGTAGTAAAAATCCACTCGTCAGTGCCATACAAAAACTCTTATTAAGAACACCAAAATACTATAGGCCTCCAGTGGGTACCTGCTCACACCGGAATACTGGGTAATGAAATTGCAGATGCAATAGCCAAAAGAGCAGCAACTGACACCCACGTTCGCACACTTGACGTGCCTCTCCCGGGCTTGTTCTTAAAAGCTGAGCTTGAGAGAGAATTACTCAAACGTTGGCAACATCTGTGGGAGACAGAGACCACCGGCAGAAGAGTTCACAGATTTTTTCCAAAAGTCTGCCGGCTTCTAAAAAGTGGCTCGTCTCACTTCACTCAGTTTCTAACAGGACATGGTCCCTTCATGACTTACCTGCATCGCTTCAGACGACGCGAAAACGACCATTGCTTATGCGATGCGGGATGGTAGGAGATCCGGACCACTATCTGTTCGCTTGCAGAGAGACCGCCAAATATCATCTTAGGCAGCCAGTAGCAAGCCACACCCATGCATGGGCCGAAGCTACTTCGAAAAATCGCAATGCATTAAAACGCATATGCGATTGCATAAATATTGCACGCAAAATCTCAGACAGGCTGGAGTAATTCTCAGCTGCCATCCTCGTTACCAGCACAGCCCCTGTATGCTCTGTACCTGTAATGAACTAATTTTATCTTAAGTTAGCTTATTCGGCTTTCCTTATTCCCTGTATATACTTATCTTCTTGAACTGTAAACCCTGACTTATGAACCTTGAATTATGTATTGTTTTCACTGTTTTGCCTTTTTTTATTTTATGTATTTTTTCGCTTTTTAGTATTTTACTTCTTATTATTTTTAGTATTGCTATTTAGTATTTAGCCCTATTTTAGATATTACTTTTACTGTTTATCAGTCACTTTGTTAATTGCTCATACATTGCACTGTGCTCATGTATTGTTCACGTTGTGGATGTCTTTTGTAACCACCTATCCATAACTCTAAATATGTAACTGAAATTGTTCTTCTCATCCCCAATGCACCCTTCTTCCATCACTGCACTATCGTCCCGTCCAGCATTTGTTTGCATTGCCCCCAGCACTCGTCTTGAGCACAATATGTATATATAAGTGTGTTATGTTGATCTAGTTATTTCTGTCAGCGGGGCTATTTGGCCGATATGCTAACTACCCAGTGGACCGGCTGCCTCACTGTCGGTGGAAAGAAAGAAAGAAAGATGTACAATTTCTTCGGTTGCGTCAGCTGAAAACAGGTTCATATTAATTACATGCAACAAAATTTCGGGATTAACAAATAATGCAGTTGCTTCGCTATCTGATAACATGTAAACATTTTCTAACTCTGTTTGTAAGACTTAAAAGTGAACAGCTCATTCTTATTTAAATCAAAATAACTTGTGAGAAGTGCATACAACTTTTTGCTTAATATAAAAGTAGAAAGCTTCTTGCTTAATACAAAAAAAAAAAAAAAAAAAAAAAAAAAAAACCCGAAAGCTTTTTGCTTAATACAAAAATAAAATGCTTCTTGCTTAGTCAAAATAACATTATCCTCTATGGAGGCAACAACTAAAATAAATATCTGAAAACAATTTCGTACTAGCTTTAAAATAAACATAACAGAATAATTTGGAATTATCTTTTGATTGTCCGAGTCCGTCATCCTTTTCTTTACAAAGTCTTCCCAGGAAGGGATTTCGTGGATTTGTCTAACACTTGGTTTATTTGATTACAGCAAAGTCTCGAGCTTCCTAAGGGAAGGGATGCCTTCTTGGAGGACTTGCTAAGGGAAAATGATTCGTATACACGTTACACATGGGAAAACCACGAAAACGAATGGCCCTTTTATGTATCACAGCTGTTTAACAAAAAGGGCACGGTTTTCACCGACCACATGCGAGGAGAACATAAAAGAAAATTAACAATATGTTCGAAAAGTAAGAAGTAGCGTTAGACTTCACAATTAAATTTAAGCTAACAGACTGACTCAGCAACTTACATCAGACTAACTAAACGGCCAGAATTCATAGCCGCTACTAAGTTAACAGCTGGAGGACAAAACAGCGAAATCACACTCTGTCTTTAAACTACATAGTATTCACCCGTTTAAATACTGTCTTTCACCCACTTAATTTGCATCCTGGAGAGGAAATGCGAGGGGAAAGAGAGAATACAGAAAAGATACCAAAATTTAAATAACTGCTTAGCGAAGTAAAGGAAACCCTACAGAATAATGCGCTTCATACTGTTTTTAAATTCTTCTCTTTTAAATATTACTGAATTTGAAAATAGACGCCAATCCCTTAGTTTTTTTATGTCGACTAAATTTTGAATTTTCTTAGTTGCATAGATCCTAAGTAAAAAAGAAGCTGCTTTGAGTTTTCAATATCATGATAGTTATTGCTCATAAGACGCAAACTGAGACAATAATGTTAATGTGAATAACAATTTCTTCTGCATACGATATGTTAAAATCAACGTAAATGTGAATAATACACATGCTGAGGACGGAGAAAGGAAAAAAATATTTTGGGCTTAAAATGCTTTTTCTTAGCACATAGATTATAATTAATGTTTGTGTAGCAATGGCGATGTGTCAAACTAGCACTACCGTCACCATCGAGATAGGTAAGGCCTGCGCTCTGAAACGAAACTGGCTTGTGACATCACGGTTAAGGGACCCTCAGCAAACTTTTTGTTGGCTTTTATAAGTTGTAATTTTTTATTATGTTTTAAGAATTGAATTTATGTTTACTTTTGACATCTGAAGCATCATCCCTTGTAATAATTACTAACACTAGTAATATAAAAATTGTCAGCAAAATTTATGATTATTTATTTTAATTGGAAACTAATTTTATATGAAATAACTGTCCTAAGGGGTTAAAAGCATAACACTTATTTCATTACATAATATGTAGAATATCAAATGCAGAGTAAATTTGATTCTTGACAGAGTACTCTGTTCTTAAATTTAAATATCAATGTTTTTTGAAAATCATTAAATATAATTTTATCATAATGAAACTTAAATGCATATGTTTAGCTAATATAGCTTCTGTTCACTTTTATATATGTTATTATCATGCAATCAGTTTGTTTAAAATTTGTTATGCAATATAAATATTTCTGAGAATGATAGAAAAGTTTCTAAAGTAATGTATGTAAGATTCATATTAAGGTAATTAAATTGCGAAACTGCAAAATGAAATTTTAAAAATATACAGTTATTGAAGAAGCAGTAGTAATTGAATTCATATGTAGACATACTTGTTTCCATTGTATTTCAATTCAATGCAATTTTAAAAACAATTTTTTTAATTATCTTTTAAATTACAATCTTTAATTTGAGTACGTGGCACCACCAAAAGCTATGTAAGTTAAGTTAAAAAAATTGCTTACATTATACAGAAAAGTTTTGAACATGATGTTAGGATTTATATTTTCTTTTCATGTGGATATTAATAGAAAAAATATTTTCAGAACAGAGGTAACGCTTATAGTTAAATAGGTATGATGAAAATATTTGCAAGAAATTTCAGTTTCTAAAAGTTTTTTAAGTATTTCGTATATTTAAAAAATATTTAAAAAAATTGTGTATAACTTTATTTAAAAAACTTTTTTCCTGTCTTATTTGGAATTTTAATATTGATAGTCTTCAGAGCTATGTAATAAACATTATCTCAATTTAACTACAGATTCTGTCGAATAATTATGTAGCATTAAGAGGAAAACATTAACTGTAATACAGATTAACATACAATATGTAAGTAAGAGATAATTTTAAGACTAGACTATATAGTAATTTATTACATTCAGAAAAATTTTCTGACTGATATAAGGCATTTAAATGTTAGTCTAAATATTAAGTAGTCGCTTGCATTCGTTTGATGTTTTATAATCCTGCTACATTAATATGATAGATGCAATAATTATAGAATGAGAGATAACATGTGTTCCCACTGGCAAACATTTTGTTAAAGTAGTGGGTGAAACAAAAAAATTTGATGGGGTGATGAGAATCAACGAGAGACACAAAGACAGTGCAGAAAAATCAAAGTAAAAATTTTAGCTACTTGAATTTTAAAACCAATTTTTCTTCAAAGAAATGATTTGCTTTTAAAAGCACCACATCATTCTCAAATAATTTTGTTTTGAAAATAAATACTAACAAAAGAAAATGAAAATATTTCATATTCGTATAAGCTTTGTAAAACATTATATTGCCGCTTGTAATTTTGTTTTACACTGATTTTATAGTATGAGATACCAATTTCATAGAATAGGTTTAGAAAAACGGGTGTTTAGCAAGGAAGCTAAACTGCGCGAAGACCGGTCCCCTAGCAGTGACGTAGTAACTCAGGGCGCAGGCCTTATCTATCTCGATGGTGACGGCACTACCCAGAGCTCGTGAAGATATCAGTCGAAGGTCAAAGCTATGAGTCGCAAGGTCAAGGCTATGAGTCGCTCCTCATCGTGACATAGCTTGATGCAGAGAGGGGAGTGATATGGTATTCTTATTTTTTCGTTTTGTTCTTACTGTATTGCGAAAACGGTTCAACGAAAGCTCTACATTTCTCTTCTTTATTTTGAGGCACGTGCTAGGAAGCAATCATATTTGGGTTCGACGCTGACGAAGGATAGGTTGTTCAAAAAAGTTGCTCAGGATCCCGTTTTGTAAAAAGTAGAATTTCTTTTGCGTAAGAGAGGAAGAAGCAAAAGATAGTTAAAGGTATATAGCATGAGTATAAAAGTTACTGAGAAACCAACTATTTTAAGTCTGAAATTTAAAAATTTGCCCTTAAAGCATGAATAAGGATTAATACGTTCTGTATAGAAATTCTGAGTCAGTAGGAGTGAAATTAACAACTTCAAAATTGTAAAGTGCATTAATTTTGAAACATAGAGACACTTGTATCTTAAGACAAGCATTCAGAAGCATAAAGTCTATAAAGTCTAGTTTTTCTCAGGAAGCGTAAACTATAGACTTTAAAAACGCAATTCAAAAATTATCTTCCAGCCTTGCGAAACAAAAGTCAGAAGTCAAAGTCAGAAGAAGGATGTATTAGATCCTTTTATTCAAAACATAAAATTAATAACTACCCCACTTGGTTTACACAAGTCAAGCACTTATGGCTTAACAGAAACACATAAAGATGAATAAATTCAAAATGTAGTAGATTAGCATAACGGCTCTCAGGATAAATTAACGCGCAGGCAAGAGTCTGGTTTGTAGAAAACCGGCAAGACAAAGCTAAATGGCTAGAAACACTCAAAACCACTAAATCAAGTCGCTAATAATCACAGCACAATGTGGCCTGGAATAGAAAGACACGCTCTAAAACTAACTTCCGAAATTATTGCTTAAAATAGCACTTCTTTGTACCTTAATCTGAATAACCTCTCGCTGTCTCATTTACATTCTGACATAAAAAGCGTGGGTGAAAGGAGAGTAATAGTAAAGTGCTAACTTAAAATGATCTATTAGTTAAAAATAATTAGATAAACCTCACAAGTGGTTTCGTTTAATAATATGACTTCTTTATTTATTATGTCCATTTTCTTCTTGTTTCAAAATTAAAATTTAATTAATCTACGTCTAGTATTTTGGGCCATTATGGAAATGCAGTTTGGCTGAGTAGGCATCTAACGCAAGGTTCCTTATATTTATTTTTCCATTAAAAACTATTATTATTTAAAAATTTAGCATTTGAACTTTTATATTATTATTTTTTGAATTTAGCCTATATGTTTCTTACGTTTTTGTTATTGACAGCTGGATTTCGTAAATAAATATCATGCAATTTTACAGTGCATTAAAAAAAGACTGCTCTCAACAAGGATTCTATTGCTCTGCTTGTTTACCACAATCTTATATTATTATTTTTTATTGTAGGCAACAAAGAGTCAAAGGTTTTTTTAAAAACATTTAAAATCATTTAATTTTTTTTTTCGTTTTTCCAGAAATGAAACTTAATTTCGCTTCGAATATGGATGCACACTGTATTACTACGTTATAATTTCTTATCAGTATTTTTGCTTATTGAATATTTTGCATTTCAAGTGTAATTTTTAATATACATTAGTTTGAAAGATAGAGTTAGTATGATCGAATTGGTCACTATCCCAAACACTTACACGACTTTATAGCATGCGAAGTTTTCATAACGAAAAAGATGTGTTTTCATAAACTTTTTAGGTATGACAGGTTCTTAAAAAAATTAGAGGAAAAATTATTGAAATGCACTCAAAAAGTTTGTTTTTGAAATAAAATAAAAGCATCAGATGAGATTCAAAAGATTAATTATAAACTAGTATTATATTTTTAACATTTTTTAAGGGGAAAAATATTTCCACTCTTGAAAAATGTATAAAATTAAAGTTCTTCCATTATTATATAATCAATGCATTTATCTTTTTTCAAACCTCTGAAAATAAATAACCTTACACCTTCCATTTTCGATATCATCATCTGAAATCATTTTTAATGTATTTTTTGTACACAGTTATTCATCTTCTATATTGATAACATCTAATTTCGATATGATTGCATCACCATATTTTGTTCTTGATTTTTCAAAGCTTCAGAGGTTATTTATTTGGAGCTAAAGGTTTTAATTTCTGAATTTCTTTGTATGATCTGGCACTCATTTACTAAGAAGTATTTTTATAAATATTTTTTTTTTATTTAGGACGTAGATCCTTCACTAATATAAAACAAGAGTAGTATTGGCCCCACTGTGACGTCAGAGGTCACATGACCGAAGTACCACTATTTTGTTTAGTGGTTTCGAAGTGGAAGTGCATGGATATTTTAGGATTTAGGTACTTTGGATGGCAACGAGGAATATTTCGGAAAAGTTTTGTTTTGATTTTGTTTAACGTTTGTTGTGATTTTGTGGCAACGACGAATTTAACCTGAAGCATGTGTTTGAAGGAATATACTTTTTAATTATTTAAATCGAATATTTAATGATTTAATATTAATTTATTTTTTATTTGTTTGATAACATTTTAATCACAGTAAATTGCTTAATTATTAAAACATGTTTTAATCTTCTTCTAGCTGCCGCCATTTTTGAATCACACGGTCTTGAATGATTCATTTTGTCTGCCATTTTGTTTTCTTCTCGCGCTCTCATCTTACACGGTAACCGTACTTATAAATAAAGCTACAAAGCGTTCAATAAATTATTGAAAGAGAGAGCAGCTTAAACCGAATGCGAATGGAAAAATAAAATATAAAGACGAAGAAATATCTCTTAATTATAGTAGAACATTACTCTTTATCTCTTTTTATTTTTAATTACCTGTGCTAATTTATTTGTCCATTCAGAGCGGGATTGTTTTTACTGTACTTTTTAAATTTTCCAAATAAATTTAACAGATCTACTTATCTTCTTTTACTTAGGTGATTTTATTTCTGATGGAAGAATTTCGAATTATTTTTCGTTTACGGCGAAGGGGGGTCAAAGCGGTATTTTAAAGCTCTGTTTGTTTCTTAAATATATGTTACTGCTGATTCCATCTAGTGTACAAAATATTTAATAAAAGTTAACATGATCATAAAAAATGAAGAGGTAATGAAAATTTTTTTCAGATTTCAACTCGTTGTCTCAAGGAGTCATAATAAGAGATTGAAGGGCACCGCATGAAAGTTCTTTAAGCGATACCCCATAATATCTTGGTTGAAAATGTTGTTGATTATATAGCCAAGGTTTTTCCGTATATCGCCATGATGGGTTTTTGAATCCGTCATTTTCAAATAAAGTAGTGGAAAACGACCGTAACATCACTCTCAAGTATTTGCTGCGATAATACAATTTTGAAAAGTTCTTTGTGACAGAATTCTTTCTTAGGCTAACAATACATGCTGACCTTTTTCTTTGACATAGTTTCGTCAAAGTCGTAAGCGACCATGTGAGGCATGGAGAGATAGTTTTGTTCTTGATGAAAAATATCCTTTAAGCTAACTGCTTTTGATAACAACAATGAATTCCAGTTCATTATTTAGATCCGAACAATGACAACATGATATTTTGTGTATATAAATGCAACACGTGTTGATAGATTTTTCTCTGGTGTAAACTTTGGAAGATTAAAATTAATACAGCAAACTGTAATATCGTCCAAAACCGAAGATACAGAAGAAATATGCGTACAAACTCTGATATCAAAATTGCAAATGAAATCATTCCAGTTTCAAGTTCAGCGAAATATTTAGGAGTAATTCATGACGACCGCCTCTCCTTTAAAGATCATGTCATCTATCAAGTAGATAAAGCAAATAAAGCCTTTATGGCACTTTATAACTTCATTGGCAGAAAATCAAAACGCTGTATTAAAATCAAAAGAATGCTCTACTTAACCCTAATTAAGCCTGTTTTATTGTACGCAGCCCCAGTCTGGGCTACTGCTTTCAAAACAGAAAGAAGGAAAATTGCTTACAAAATAAAATTCTTAGAGCTATCACAAACGCACCGTTGTTCGTCCGAAACAGCATAATTTCGGAAACCTCAAAATAAAACCAATCCCAGAGCAAATCCTAATGAAAGCGCATAACGTTTTCGAGAAAATGCAAAATTCGCCAGTGTAACGTTATAAGAGAAATTGCAAACTACGACCCCACAGTGGAAAGTGTGACTTAGGTCTATACACCACAACCCCAAATAGTGATGTACATATAGAAATAGCTTAATATTATTGCAAGTTTATTTAACCAAGACTTTCCTTACTTATCTAACCAAGAACTTAGTGAAATTAAAATTATTGTGTCTTCTGGCAAAGCGTAATGTGCCTGGTAGAGCAGGCTATGGGCTCTACGTTACTTATTTATTTACGTGTTATTTCAAATTCGAATATTCAAGTATTGTGCAACAATTTCAGCACGTCGTGTCTACTGCTGTGGCTATCACTCCATTCGCCCGTTACCAGCACGTAATTCTACCTCGACTTCTCTCAGTAACTGAACTTGTACATTCTGAGCTGTGACAGCGAGCGTGAAGTTCGCAATTTGGATAAGCTCTGGTACTTTGTTTCGAGTTGACCCAGTCCCGTAGGCGCTCAGCGAATAAATAGTTACTTGCAGTATAGTTACCCTCATATTCTTTGGGTGAAGCGGTCAGAGAAGTACGTCGCTTGCGAGTGCTCGTTTCCCACCGGACCCGGTTCTGCGATTTCGTCAGCCTGTCCTAAGCCTAACCACCGCGCTTACGCGGCCACGTCCTTCGATCTTCGATTCTTATTGCATCTCGAATTGCTTTTTAATTTTTTTTCAAATTTGCTCATTTTAACAGCATTTTTAATGCGTTTTGCAGATAAGTATTGATGATTGTAAGAAGACAATCATATTTAATTTATGGTTTCGACTTATTTTATTATCAATTTAGTAAGTTGTATTATTACTGCATTGTCTTGCCACATAGCCTAATTGCTGGTTAAGTAAATTTGCTTGATTTAGTGCGTGCGTGCTTATTTATTTGATTACTAAATTTAATTTTTAACTGAAATTTTTTTGGATTTGGACTTGAGATTTTCATGCGCACATAGCTACCCCGAAGCTTACGCTTCAGGCGTTTGTCAGTGGCCTTGTGTGCTATCCGCTTACAAATCCGCCTGTAGAGGTAGGCCGTCGAGACAGGTTCTATTCCGGGGTGTAGAACTTTAACCTAGGTGAGCGCTGGATTTCTCTGCTTTTCATGCGTGACCATGGAGAGGTTACTGGAAATTTAAAATGCGCAAATTTTTGAATTGGATCAGACTAAATCTGAGAAAGGGGAATTATCTGATATAGAAAATAAATTCTATAACTTTCTAATTTTACAGGATAAAATATGTGTAAACACTAGTTTACAAGATAATGAAAAGGCCAGGAGTCCTATTAATTTGACAAATGAGGAAACTGATAGTGCAGAAGAGAAAACTCTTGACAAAGGATACGAGTTCTGATGACGATAAACCAAAACGCCGCCGCGGCGATCAGACCGTTCGTACGAAGAACTTCCGCACAGGTATTAAGAAAATTAAACTTAACACGCATACGCAAATCATATCACCTGCAGTTGAAATAAATCAAGACAACATACCCATGAACGCAGACACTAACATTATTAATCAAAAATAATCCAGATACAAACGCCAATACTAATATTGAAAACGAAATCATGGATACTAACTCAGCTGATGCTCAGCCAAATTATAATAGCCAAGAAAATGCACAACCAGTCAAACAAAACCCTAGACTGCCCCCAGTTGTCTTAAAGGAGACTAAATATGATTGGGCTCATGTAAAAGATATTTTTCACAAGAATAAGTTTTATTTCGTAGGGATTAAACTCCGTGAAGGAATTAAAGTCATGACTTCCAACCCAGACTGCTATAGAAACATTGTCAAAGTCCTAGATTTAGAGGTCGAACACCATTCCAATATACTACCGGAGGATAAAAACCTAAAAATTGTTATTAACGAACTTCTTTCCACCTCGACTGAAGAGATTAAATCAGAACTAGAAAATAAAAATTACAAAATACTAGATGTGAAACAGATGTCGAGACGCAGAGGAGGCGAAGTGCAGAAACTCCCCCTATTTCTTGTAACTCTCCCCAAGAATGAAACTTCGACAAAGATCTATCATGAAAAATATCTTGGGGACTTAGTAGTCAAGATTGTAGAATATAAGGGCAGACAAGGCCCAATACAGTGTTTTCGCTGCCAGAGGTTTAACCATACACAGGATTACTGCAGGTATCAACCTAAATGTGTCAGATGCACCGGCCCTCACTATATTAAGGATTGCCCTGACAAAAATAACCCCGATAAGCCCCTCTGTTGCGCAAATTGCAATCGAAATCACATCTCAAGCTTCAAAGGGTGCGAAAAATATTCTAAAAATAAATCTGATAAAACTGAGAAACCAAAAACTTTCTCCAATAGAATCATTGAAGGGAAATCGTACTCACAAGCTATTTCGACAGGAATCTATTCTGAAACGGTCAACGAAGCCAAGAAAGTGTTTTCTGACTTGGCAGAACTGATCAGTATTATTAAAAGTGCGAGTCCAATTAACCCAGCAAGCCAAAAACTTGAGTAAAAACAATCCGGAAACTGAAAATGCTGAAACAGATCATAATGGGTCCAAGCAAAATTAAAAGAGCGCCCATACAAATTATGACTTGGAACGCATACAGTGTGTTTAATAAAATTGCGGAACTCCACAGTTTTCTATTGACATATGACATAGACATCGCCTTAATCACAGAGACTTTTGCTACTCCCTGCTTCAGTCTCAAGATTGCCAATTACAGATGCTTCCGCTGCGACCGGCTCAGCCATCGGGGTGGTGGCGTTGCTATTTATGTAAAAAATTCGCTGCAATCTTGCCACATTGCAGACTATCGTATCAACGGCTTAGAAGTGCTCACAGTTTCTGTTTCGCTGCTTTTGTATGGGGTGGTTTATTTCACTGTATTTTACAACTTACCTCAGAACTCGCTGGATGAAAATTTCCTGGCCGAGTTATTACCAAATGACAAAAATGTGATTCTCGCTGGCGACTTAAACCGTGGCCTTCGAGAACAAGGCCTTACAGCTCAGTGACGTAGAGCGCGTGACGTCAGTACAGAGAGTGCATGGACCTTATAAGAAATAGACTAACCCAGTGGGCGGGGCGTACGTCACCGACATGTCGGCAAGAAAGAGTAGGGACGATTTGGTTTACTTTAACACTGAAACCTATGGCGTTTGTATAACATAACTCTTTTTCATTATTAAATGTGATACGTTGTATAATGATGAGATTATGAAAGCCACAGTTTTTTCCAAATAGGATTTAATATATCTCGTTAAAGCACTTTTTACTGCATTTCGCACATTTTTTTCACGCATAATTCTTGTACAAACATCTTTACTTTGGTAAAACGGTAAAAACTCTAAGCAGAAAATTCATGAACTTAATTTTGCATAAAAATAAAGTAAAATTAAATAAGATTGATAGTACGTGAAATAAATAAGGTAAAATTAAACAAGATCTGATATTTTTTTTTAATTTAATGCACATTTTCAGGCAGTGATTTTCTAAACTATAATAACATTACAAAACGATTATATGATCATTAAATTATTAACATTAAAGTGGATTAGTTATTTTAATATTTCATAAAATTCGGAGCATAAATTTTTTTTAGTGTAATGAAGGAAGAAAAAAAAAAAAGATAATTAAATCTAGAAGCACTCTTTTTTTAAAGTTTAGTGTGTTACCTATATTTATTGAATATCATGTTCTTTGCCCGTAAACCCCATACACTTGAAAACAGCATATCTTTAGAATTTCCGCACTGGAGATAAAACTGTTATTTTCCGCACAATACTCGCTCTGAACTCGTTGAGTTTGTTAATAAAAAATTCGTTAAAGTTTTACAAAATATGAAATAGATTAAAACAAATTCGAAATTCGGCAGTCCAGATGCCTATGTTCGGGTGGAGGATTACATTATTCAAAATTTGATGGCTCTAGATACTGTCGTTTTTGTCACAGTGCGAGAAACATACGTGCATGCATATTCATTATTTAATCATCATGCAGATTCTTCATTATTTAATTTCTTTACATATAATACAAGGCGATAATATTTGGTAACAACAATTTACAAGGAGACACGGACATTTATAATAAAACAGCGCAAAATGCCGCTTCGAAATTAACAGCCTTTCTAGGCTACCGCCCCTTTGGGCTAGTAAATTAAATTAACAGTAAATAAAAAAAAATCTTATGCAGAACTAAAAATAAATTAAAAAAAAATAATCACTATAAAATACAAGCAAAATGAATTATTACGGTTAAATACAATTTTAATATTAGAATCAAATGTATAAAATTTTTAAGGAGTCAAAAGTCTATCACTATGATGTATTATGAAATATAATTGAAATAAAACTCCTTTATAGAAATTGTGCTATAATACTCATCTATAATTTTAAAAAAGCAGCACGATTTAGAATTTTACACAAAACTTTCAAAAATTCGTTTTTAAATATTTTGATATTTTTTACTTATTTACACCAATAGAAAGCATAAAAATTGCAAGAGAAAATTGCTTGTTTGAAATTTTCTGTTAGTTCAGGTTTAAAATATTGTTTTCTAAAAGAAGTAGTTACAAATTTCCTTACAGCATAGGAAAAGCTAAAAAAATAACCAGTCCTGAAAGCATGCAATAGCTTTATAATTATTTGGAACGTTAATTGTGCTTGATGAATATGCTAAATTTTTAAAAATCAATCCCAATTTCAAAAATAAAAATATGTAGAAATTCTAATTTGTGAAATGAGGCGCTAGAACCAGCTTTTTCGTGACAATTATACACGCTGCAATAGGCAACCAATGTTAAATTTTTGCAAGCCGTCCCTACTCCTCCGGATGTGATCAAGGTGACAGCCGGCAACGCCTCAGATGAGGGAGAAAACCCGTTTGGGTTAGTCTATTTCTTATAAGGTCCATGGGTTTGAGCGCAGCGTTGGGTCAAAGGTTATTGTTAGTCGCCATTACTACGAGAGAAGTGGTTGAACTGCAATTATTGACCTAAAATCTTGGTATGTACCGTGCTTTTTTCGTAGTCGGATACTTTAAATTTGAGTTTTTTTGCAATTTGTGAGTTGTTCCAGAAACAATATAATGCCTACATGTGTTCAGTGCCGCGATGTAACTGAAATTACAATACATATTTTCGCTTTACCTTGTAAAGTTGCGCGTTTCCAACCTGCACGCAACAAAGTGGTGACTGCTAAGAACTGGAAATATACCAAAGTCTTGAGAAGGGTTTAAATCCCTTTTATTCAACTTTAGAAGTTACAAATGCGTGCTCTTGACGCTCACAAACTAAGCCGACCCGGCGGTAAAATAAAAATAAGAAACTAAAAAGAGATAATAACAAGCGACTAATTACGAGGCTCCCTAAACGTAACTAACCTCACCGTGTTCTAAAATACCGCTGATAATTCAGCAAACTCTGAATATTACGTTGAAAGATTAACAATTTGCCGAGGCAAGCACACAGGCCCAAACGCGTGGTTCTTCAATTTGTAACTAGCCACCTCCACACACGTGAAGCAAGAAAGCACACCTTCGAACTCGTTTCCTTTCTATTTAACTCAGAATACTTCCGCTGATAATTTGAATCCTTGCGCGTTCTACTAAAATTTACATACTGTGGCATTGGCAATTTCAGGGGAAAGTAAGGCTTGACAGGAAAGATAGTTTAAACTTAAAATAAATGTTAGTTAAAATAAATATAAACCCTACATTTGCCGCTGCCAGAATTTGGAAAACTTGGAAGCAGGTCCTACAAACGACCTGTTGAAAAGTTTCTACAATTCTGAACTAAATTTTAAGAGCCTCGTTTACACAAAAAAAATCTTATCTCACAAAAGGTATAATAAATTTCTATGTATACTTATTTAAATCTCTCTTCTTACAGCAACTTTTCCTGGACTTCAGCAATCAATCTTGTTCTTTTCCTTCCAGCATCTGGAAGGAATAAGTATCAGTATGTTTCTAAATACATTATAATTTACACTTTCTTGACGCTGAATAAATTTTTGTTTTTAAACAATTTATTTTCCTTAGTTACTGCTTAATTCACATTCATTCAAGTATTCAAACATGAATTTAACTTTACCCTGGCTCTCCACCATGTGTGGTGTCAAACGGGAATATTCGTGTTTTAGTATTGCAACACTTACCTTAACCACAATGATTTGTTAGAATTCAAAGACCAAATAGACACACCTTACTCGACATTCTACAACTCGATGAGCTATTTTAACATTCTTAAAATTCAAGTGTAGGTGGAGAACCCTACAAAACACATTCGTTCTAACTTCCCCCTCATTCATCTTTAGACATGCAGGCTTTCGCTCTAAAGCATGATTTTATCTACAGTTTAATACTTAAATTTGAATTCATTGCTTTTGAGCATTTACTTTTAGCATCTAAAATTTTATGCTTCTAGACTAAATTCTACTTTTACATAACTTCGAAGTATTTACGTATATTTACAAAATTTTAATACATATGATTTTTTACAATTTACCATAAAATGAATAAGAGAAAAATAAATTTTTACTTTACTCATTCTTCGCCAAGCTGGCGGCACGGAAACTAAAGTTCTTATTAATACAAGAATACGAAGTTATTTTTATCTTCGGCCAAATTTTGGCTTTAACATAACAGAATTAGTCTTTCGACCAACAGAAACTGCTTGTTCTTAGATTTTATACTTAAAGAAAATAATACTTTTGCCTTAGCTAAATAAAGTAAAACAAAACTAAGTCTCAACCGAGACACATTGACTTCCGTCAAAACATAGAACTTCGTATTTACGCATAACATTTCGGAACAAAAGAAAAAAAAAATTATAGAAGATTTTTAACTTATCTTTGAGTTTTCGATGATTGGGACTCCGTCATTTTTTTCTGGCAGAATTGCTCCCACGTTATAGGTTTCATGGACGTCAGTCTTCTCCTTAATGACCTCCGAGTGTCGTCCACATTAATTTTTCTTTTTCGCCCTCTGCATGCTGGCCTCTTGGAGTGGTAGTCGTCGGGTTGCTGTCTTTTCCGTTTTTCCCCTGGACAGCTGGTCTTGGCGTCCTCCGGTCTGGAGTCATTCTTGAATTTCTTCTGTTGGTGGTGGTCTTTTCGTTTCTCCTGCTGTCTTTTCATATTCGGGAACGGCGGCCTTGTTTGCACCTGACTCTCTGGCCCTGGGAACATTCTCCTTGATGTAGAATTTCTACTGCGATACGTTGTAAGTGGTGTTTTCCTCTTTACCAAGGTTTCTTTACGCGGCGGCTTTGCTTTCTTGTTTTTCTTAAGTGCTGGAGTCTGAAAGTTTTCGTTTCTTCTTTTCGGTACCGTCGCATGGGTTGTAGAAGGGCTAGGTTTCTCTTCAGTTCTCTGCTTCTTGGGTGGTGGAACGGGTGACGTTACTTCTGGACCTTCTACTTCTTTTACGCTTGAGTCCTGCAAGAAACTTTTAAGGATTTCAAAATCATTTTGATTATAATATTTTTTCACCTGGTCGGGACTTGCTTTACAGATTTCCCCTCTCTCGTTCTTAAGGTACAATACGACTCCTTTGATTTCCTGAATTACATAGGGGCCTTCAAATTTTGGAGCTAACTTTGCAGTAAAATTGTTTGCAGCACTTGATAAAGAAAATTTCCTCTTCAACACTTTATCCCCAACTTTAAAATCTGCTTCACGGCGTTTTCTATCATAATATACTTTTTGCCTATTTCTTGCCGTATCCGAGCTTTTAATCGCCTGGTCAATAAGCGTTTGCACGTCTTTCTGTTTAAATTCTTGCTCTCTTTGTTGCACAAAGAATAATTTATCTGAAGGCGTAATTAACTTTCGGCCTAAAAATAATTCTGCTGGGGTTTTTCCCGTAGTATCGTGATTTGCCGTTCTTAAAGCATAAGCTAACTCATTTATGTAGCCATCCCAGCGCTTGTGATGTGTGCTAACGTAACTGCGAATTATTTTTACAATGTTTTTATTAACTCTTCCTGCTATGTTTGCCTGTTGTCTATACGGAACCATTTTGATATGGCGTATGCCAAGTCCAGTGCATATGTTTTCAAATATTTGACTAATGAATTGTTTACCGTTATCGCTAATGACTTTTATCGGTGCACCATATTTTAAAATGTATCTGTGTAAGAATGCATCTGCGACTGTTTTGGCTGACGCGCGTTTAAGTGGAACAATTTCTGTCCATTTTGAAAAATGATGTACAATTACTAAAAGAAAACGATTTTTATTTAACTCACTCTGGGGGAAAGGACCAAGAAGATCTATGCCTAAAATTTCATTCGGAAATGTAGCGCGAATGCTATTTAAGTACCCGGCTGGGCTGTAATTAATATCATTTATTAACTGATAGCAATTGATTGCAGGACCTGACATACGCAGTTACTATTTTGTATAATTGCGGGAAATATACCGCCTCGCGTACCCTTTTTAAAGTCTTTCTGACCCCTAAATGACCCGCTGTTTTCGCGACGTGTAATTCCTTCAAAATGCTTAATCGAAGCGAGGCTGGGATGACTGGTTTGTACTCGAAATTTTCGTTTGTTGTTTTCGTATAAAATAATAAATTATCTATTATTTCATAGCTTTCTGCTCTATTTCTTATCGCATCGATATCTGTGTGTTCAAAGCTTTCGGGGTCTTTCAAATATGCATAGATACTTTCAAATTCAGGATCATCTTTCAGTTCAGCGATAATTGTATCAAAGTATGTAGAATCTAAAATTTTCGAAGTCAACACAGCGCATTTAAGTTCATTACCTTCATCGTCCAGTTTTATACGAGAAAGTGCGTCAGCTACATTGTTTTCCTTCCCCGGTTTATATTTTATTATTAGATTATATTCTTGGAGTTTTATAAAGCCCATCTTATTAACCTGGGCGTTAGGTATTTCCCCGAGTAAAGTCTACCAACAGCCGCATGATCCGAAAACACTGTTACTGGCGCTTTGCCGAAATAAACTCGAAATTTGTGTACAGCCATTAATACGGCTAATGTTTCTCTCTCTGTAGCTGTATAATTCCTTTGTGTATGATTCTTTGTGTAGTTCGGCTTCCAGCCTTGCTCGATCTTTCACTATGGGGAAGGCCTTTACTAACGATTTTTTGAAATTTTCAAATGTATATGTCTGGCCTCCGAATTCCCCTAATAAAAATTTGCCTATATTCTTCCACCATAGCGCGGCCTGTCCTCTTAGTGTAGATGTGGCGATGGCAACTTTTTGTCTTTCAGGCACAGGGTAGAGCTGGAAGTGATTGTCTAGGCCTTCTAGAAATATCGCCACCGAATTTTTTCCGTCGAAATTGACGTTTGGCTTAATTGACGCTCTCATCGTCTGGACCAGGTATCCAAATCCTTCCAATTGGCTTGCCATTTCTTGTTGTTGTCCAGCAGTTTCCATCCAGTTTTCGGCCATTTCTGTTCGACAAGTGTTCGGGTGCCAATGTAATGCTGCGCGCTTCCAACCTGCACGCAACAATAGTGGTGACTGCTAAGAACTGGAAAGTAGACCAAAGTCTTGAGAAGGGTTTAAATCCCTTTTTATTCAACTTTAGAAATTACAAATGCGTGCTCTTGACGCTCACAAACTATGCCGACCCGGCGGTAAAATAAAAATAAGAAACTAAGAAAAGAATAGTAACAAGTGACTAACTACGAGGCTCTCTAAACGTAACTAACCTCACCGCGTTCTAAGATACCGCTGATAATTCAGCAAACTTCTGAATATTACGTTGAAAGATTAACAATTTGCCGAGGCAAGCACACAGGCCGAAACGCGTGGTTCTTCAATTTGTAACTAGCCACCTCCACACTCGTGAAGCAAGAAAGCACACCTTCGAACTCGTTTCCTTTCTATTTAACTCAGAATACTTCCGCTGATAATTTGAATCCTTGCGCGTTCTACTAAAATTTACATACTCTGGCATTGGCAATTTCAGGGGAAAGTAAGGCTTGACAGGAAAGATAGTTTAAACTTAAAATAAATATAAACCCTACAACCTGTTGATGCTGATGTGCAAATGAATACGTGCAATAAAACGGAAGGACTTCATTCGGACTAAAAACAGCAGGGTGAGGTTTCATTACTATGATTTTATTGATATTTAAAGAAAACTAGGTTAAATATTCGTTACGTTTAATATGTCTGTTTTTAAAACTAAAATGATTTCTACTGAAAAACTAGTGTAAAATATTTAAAAAGTAAACAATAACTAGTGTAAAACATAAAAGTAAACAATAAATTAATTAAATCCATAATACTACAGGATTATTTAATGTATAGTAAATTTTGTTTCATGTATTCCTGAAACGCTGTACATTATGATTATTATGATTATATATTAATCATATAGCATTAAATGATTTGTAATATCTAATTTACTTCAGTTTTATTTTTAATGTACTTGTCATTATAGATTTAAAGATTTAAAAGTAATAATGCTTTTCATTTAAAAATTCAAATTTGTGTTTTTCACATTACCCTTTTTTTAAACTTTTCTCATATTTTCAAAATTATTGTGAAAATTGTAATTAATATTGTGGGGAAAGGCAACGACCATAGTTGATAACACACATTTTTACTATTCACAAACATAGATTACAATAGGATTACAATTAATGAAATAATATACGAGCGATCGAGCAACGTTTGCTCCGCTCGCCAGCTAGTCCTCGTCTTCTCGCGAAGGCGGGAAACACCTGCTGACGCAATGCATACGTCACACAGTAGGGGATTAGGGAATATCATGACATAACATTTCCCACATTCGGCCATCATGACCGGACAGGCGACCTCGCCTGAAGCAACATAATATATCATCAAATTAAAAAAAAATTATTATAATATAGTAACATAGGTATGAGAAAAAAAAAATAATCTGTAGATACAAAGCTGAGGATACTTACACAAATGGAGCAAAAAAATAGATTAAACACACCACAGCAGTTAACTAAAAATGAAAAGAACATTAGTTATGACAAAATGAATTAAAAAGTTGATATGAGGGAAAAAATTATTAGAAAGTTCTCAGGTGTCATCTGTCCAAACACAGGAGGACCTATGATGCTGGCAGTTGTACAAAAATCAAGTGATACGTTCAATATTGTTGGACCAGGGTTTCATGTATTCAGCACAAGTGGATGTTTTGGATGGTCCGTCGAAAAATGCACACTTTTCCACATCATATGTGTCATTTTGTTTGAGCTTGGTGACTTTATAAGGTCCGAGAAATTTCTGTTTGAGTTTGAGACCAGGGCCAAACTGAGTTCGTTTGATAGCCACGAGGTCATGAAGTTGAAATTTTTGCGCTTGTTTTCGTCGCAAATTATAAGTACGGCGATTTTCATCTTGCACTTTAGAGATTTGCTGTTTTGCGTCCTTACGGAGATCGTCACGTTGCAGAATGAATGCAGATTTGATATCTTCGTCGATTAGAGCAGCGATGTTGTCGTTGGCGGTACCATTTTTCAGGGTTGGTTATGGAGAGTTTAGAAAGGACAGCAATAATAATGGAGTTCAAACGCTCAACTTGACCGTTCGATCGTGGGAGGCCAGCTGTAATAAGAACGTGCTTTATTCTCTGTGTGTCACAATAGTTTGCAAATGCAGTGAATTTGAATGCAGGGCCTCGATCAGAGATAATCCGTGAAGGATTTCTGAAGACTGACCTTTGAGATTCCAGCCGAGTGATAACTTCATCTGCGTCTGTAGACTTTGTCGCATAAAGTCACACGAATTTAGTAAACGAGTCTATAACTGCCAATATATGTTTGTATTTCTTTGATGTGGACGCAAGGGGACCTAGGTGGTCGATATGGTACGTGTGCAAGGTTGTGTCGTCTTTGTCAATGGAGTGTAGTAGTCCGTCTTGTTTGCCACGCTTTCGATTATTGAGGATACATGGGATGCAGTTATGGATACACCGCTCAATTTTTTTCTTTCAGATTTCAGATTTTCTTTGTTTAAAAGTTCTTGAGTGCGGATTACGGCGAAGTGGTTTCGTTCATGAGCTGTTTTAATGTCATTTGCCTACATATCCTCGGGCAACACAAGTAAGTCAATGCCGTTGACGTTTTTGTACAGAAGATTGTTCTTAAAGAGAAAGTTATCATACGAAGGCGTTGTTTGAAGAAGTGCTTTAATAGCCGTAATATGCTCGTCTATTTCTTGTGCTTTGCGAAATTGGAGAAGGACACTCTTGGATAGTCATGCAACATGGACTGCGACTGAGGGCATCCACGTGAGCCATCTTTGAGCCGATACGGTGCTCAATTTCGTATTCAAAATCTTGGAGATATAAAACCCATCGGGCTATTCTCGAATTGAGTTCCTTTTTATTTAAAATTTGCACAAAAGCGTTGCAGTCAGTGATAATTTTAAAATGTGAACCAAGGACGTAAATACGGAACTTTTTTAAAGCTTCAACAATTGCAAGGACCTCGAGTTCATAACTGGTGTATTTACGCTTGTTGTCCGATGTTTTTTTTTTTTTTTTGACATGTAGTAGACAGGGTGAAAGCTGTTATCGCTCATAGATTTTTGTAGTAGGACTGCCCCCAAGCCATCAATGGATGCGTCGGTATGAATTTCGATAGGACTGTTTTGATTAAAAATACTTAAAACTGGTTGTTGAGAAAGCAAATATTTTAGTCAGTGAAATGCGGCTTTCTGATCAGCATGAAATTGAAAGGGGGTGTCCTTACGAAGGAGATCACTAAGGGGTTTTGCAATGTTAGAATATGAGGGGATGAAATTCCTAAAATATCCTTTGAGACCGAGAAAGCGTTGGACGTCTTTCGTACTCTTAGAATCAGGGTAGTTAATTACAGATTTTGTTTTTGAAGGGGAAGGAAAAAGTTTACCGTCTTCAACGATATGTCCAAGAAATTCGATTTTTGTGTGAAGAAATTGATATTTGCGAAAATTAATTTCTAGACCGGATTCACTAGCAACTTTGAGTACTTGATTAAGACAATGAATGGCCTCATTTTCATTTTTGGTGGGAATAACTACATCGTCCATGTAGAATAAAACATAACCTTTGACAATTAAATCACGAAAAACATAATTTATAAAGCGCTGGAATACTGAAAGGCAATTTGAAAGACCAAATGGCATTCGAAGAAAATGGAATTGTCCGTTGTGAGTTACAAAAGCTGTATATGGTTTACTTTCGTCCGCTACTGGCACATGAAAAAAGCCGTTACGTAGGTCAAGAGTACTAAAAATTTGCGCGTCTTGAAGTTTATCCAAAATGTCATCAATAAGAGGAAGAGGAAAATGATCGTTAATTAAAAGTCGATTAAGTTTCCTATAATCGATACAAACACGGGGTGTACCATATGTTTTACGCACCACGAGAACTTGACTGGCATATGGAGATGAACATGGTTCAATAATTTTAAGTTTCAACCATTCATTTATTTGTTTGTCAACAATTTCCCGTTCAACAAAAGGAAAGCGTCTAGGAGGGTGAAAAATCGCTTTATCATCGGATAGAGTGATATTAAGTTTAATATCTGTCGTCTTTGTTTTATTTGGGACATAAGAATTCAGCAAACGTTCTGCCGCAGCACGCGTTTCTTTGGAAACATTTGAACCAATATCAAAAGCTAGAACATCGTCATTTATTGCAAAAGCGAAAGATTCAGGAGCAGTTTCAAAGCATTGCTCGGAAGGTTTTAAAAAGATACCGTCGGGTGTAATAGTTAATTTAGCATTTTTAATTACGTCACATCCTACAATAAGAGAAAATTGCATAGAATGATTTGGAACAACTTTAATATTAGCCGGAAAGTCCTGGTTATCAATGTTGATAATGGTTTGAAAATAGCCAATAATAGGAGTTTTCGAGAATCCGAAACCAGTTAACACTCCAGAATTATTTGAAAGTAGTGAAGAACCAAGTTGAATCCATGTGTTTTGGTTCAGTAATGTGACCTCACTGCCAGTGTCAATTAATCCAGAAACTGTGCTATTGAGTATAACGACAGTTTTACACATATTACCGTGAGAGGTTTGTACTGTATTTACTTCGGCAGGTGGAATGGAAGTCTCATTTGGGCGGCAATCCATAGATTTGTGTCCAAAACGACCACAAGTTAGACACTTTGGGCCAAGAGAATGATTAGGACAGGACCGTGAGTGGTGTCCGAACTCATTACAGTTAAAACAAGTTTGTGCTTTAGTTTTAGATGGACCAGTATTATTAAATTTCGTGTCGTGTTATTGGTCTGAATGTTTTCGTCCAGTACCACCTCTGGGGCCATTATACGTATTTTTAAAATTTGATGAATGAGAGATATTTGTATGTCTAGTCGTGACTACAGTTTCAAAAGTGCGTAGCTTTTCCTTGAATACAGAATATGATTTTGCACCGTAGAGAATAATTTTATCGGATGGGGTACCTAGTATTTCTTGAATGGTATACTGAATGACAGAAGCCTCGTCGATAACACCGTTACCACGATTCGCAATTTCGCGCATTGCGATAAAATATTGCAAAAAGCTTTCATTCGAGTTGTTTATGAATTTCATTAGATGTAATTTTATTGGAGAACTCATTAAGTAATACTGTTTTAAACATGTCGTAGGAAATGAGATTCAGTTGTGAAAACAAAAAAGTTTTAGCAGTACCCACAACAAGTCGTTTCGCAAAAACTAATTTTTGCTGGTCGGTAAGATTTGGGAATAATTGGAAATTATCCTTTATATCATTGAAAAAAGCACGGACTGAATAGGAATCATTGCCTGAAATTTTCTGCAAGTGTTTGAAAGATCTCTCAAAATAAACCAAAAGTCATGACTCATCTTGCGAATCTCGGTGCTGGCCGTCGAAACACCGGAGTGACTCGAATTCAAATTTATTACTTCCGCGTCAGAAGAAACAAAGCGATTTGGGCTTAGCGCCATGGAGGTAAGAAAGGAAGGAGTGGCCAACTGGCACTAGAAGTGAAGCACTGCTTCGACGCTTCGGTCACCAGATGGGATGTTCTTTGTTTACATTCAGAAGCTCGCTTGGCAGTGTTCCGATAGTATTTCGACACACGACAGTTCTATACAAATCGATAAAAGGGACACTTTCGCATAAAAGAAACATTCATAGTGTGATGGATAATAGCAATTTGTATAGTTTAGTGACATTTACGCAAAAATCACATCTTGGTTATTTTTCGATAACTAAACAGCGATTTTGATTATGAATTTGTTTTATAAAATTATAAACTGTTGCACTACAAAAATATAGATTTTAAGAAAAATGTTATGCTAAAGAATGAAAAATACCTTACGGTACATTTAAAATTGTATACGTCTTTCGATACCCTTGATAGAGTATTCGCTACTTTTATTTTATTTTCCAAATGCCAAAATGTTTTAAATAAAATAAATTTTTTTCACATCCATATATTATTGTAACATGTACCTTTTAAAATTTTTTAGAGGAGAGGCTTTACTGCTGCTCATTTTAAACTCATCGTTTTAATTTTATATATCTGAAAAATAATCACTTTGGGCTTACACGTTTTACTTATTTGGGTTAATTAAGAATAAAATCCTTATTTTATTCCCTTTCAGAAATGTTCAGAGAAAGTTAAGTACTATTTAAAGTATTTCGCTAATTTCTAATAATTCTCTATTTTAAAATGAACCGAATAGAGTATTAATTATAAATTGACTTATATTTTTCGATTTAAAAGATGCCTCAGAAGGCAAAAAATCTTGTTCATATTTGAGAAAGTATTTTAGGAATAAGCTCTATAAATAGAAAAGAAATGATGCATAATTTTAATATTTATAATACAATAAACTTTGATTTTAATTTTTGTAATCCTTAACCGAATCAAGTCGAATTACCTTAATATTTTTTCTAATGTAATTAACGAAAACTTGCGAAAATATTTCATTCAAATTAGACTATTCTGATAAAACTGTTCTGTGAAAAGTATAGCATTTAATTCCGTTCAGAATGATATGTTGTTTAAAAATATGTTGTTTTCATATACTTAGGACTCTGAAGTGTTGTAGAAAAAGAAAATATATGCATTTATATGTATATTTACGACTTAATTACAAAATATTTACATCCGATCGCGTCAAAACCCATTGAACTTAATGGTAAATGACTCAATGTTTTGGTCACCACGTAGGGATCGCCGGTGCTTCAGAGCAGGGTACAGGAGAAACCTATTTAGAGCCACTCCATCTTACTTCCTACCTCCATGTGACGTATAGTCACCCCACTTTACTTACCTCCTGCCTCTTTTGCTTCATCCAGTTCACACTGTCATGTGCCTTTGTAGCAGATATATCACTAAGCAGAACACATCGCGTTTCACGCGATATCCCTGCCATACATGCATGATTGATTGATTGAACTTGTACATATTATCGCAGGATTATTTAATCAAGATTAGTATTCGCATTATTTTATTCAAGAACTTAGTGAACTTATGCGTATGCAGAAAATTGATTTTAAGTGTATCGAAAGACTTTGAACTTTGTTTGTGACCACGTCTGCCTTGACTTTCTACCCAATTTTGCTTGGCTGATGCACTCAGTTTGTACAGATGTACAATCTTCGCTTTCGAGTGGGTGCAATGCACCATACATTAAAGTACTAAATTTAATCATAAAAAAGTACTATCTGTATACATTTTAAATATTCAAAAAATAAATTTGAAGTTGTTTTTTAATCTTGTAAGTTACATAATTTATGTTCAGAAGTTTCTATTTTAAAATCATGTAGCTGAAAAGATTTTTAAGTGTATTTATTGAAAAGATCTACCATAGGAAATAGACTAGTGTAATTCTAATGCATACATGTTATCTCAAACTATGGACTGACACAACCACTGATTTTCAAGGACTAAGTATACATGCTAATTTAATATTTAAACTAAAAAACTCAGCAAATCTCCCATGAAAATTTAGAATTAAGTATAAACTCTTATAAAAGCCTCCTTTTATATTAAAATGTTTCAGTATTACTGATGTTTCTAATATTACAGCTGTTGGTATCTTTAATATTTACAATGGAAGGTATTAAAAAAAATTAACATTCCGATATTTATGTGTATTCATTAAAAATCGATTACAACAGCTAAAATATTAAAACATAGCCTGATGAAATTAATAAAATGTTAGCAGCATAAAATTTTCTATGACACTAATTAATATTAATGAGAGAGAATTGGCTTTGTATTTATGTTCTTGCAGATAAACAGATCTATTTCAGTAATTTAGAATAACTGTTCATTAACTATGAATATACTATTATTACACTTACATTTAAAAGTTTAGAAAACTTTATTCAAGGTCTTGGGAATAGTTTTCAATTAACTGATATGCACTTAATATTCTTAATAAAAACATTATTAATACTGGTAAGCATCACGCATAAGAAAAATTTATACATCTTACCTCGTTTTCTGCAGAAATTTGCACAGATGTTTCATAATTAATTGATTTTTTTCATTTCGTCCTTAACACGGCTTGTTATAAGTACCGTGATATCCGGCATTACTTTGAAATAAATATTGTTCACATGTTTTTCCTTGAATAAAAAAAGACCCTACTTGTTGACATCAAGAAAAGAGAAATCATATCTAAGCATATTTTTTAATTTCTCGCAATAGCCATAAATTTGTAAATTCGAAAAGTCAATTAATTTCAGCGGAATATCTGCTATCGACTCCATTCTAAACATAGCACATGCGAATGTTGTTGTTCGTAAACACGTGACCACATTTTTCCTTCTCTTCTCTTGTGGAATGTATCTCATTCTGTTAGGATACACCCATCTGAATGTTTCCGCCAATCGTACTTCAAGAAACTATCATGTGACTTGTAATTAGTGATTTGCAAATTAAGTGAAAATTTTTATACATGAACTTTGTGTTTTCTACCTGAACGAACTTTGAAAGTTTTGTACTAATGTCAGGGAATGTTTAACTTTGGACTTACTAGATAAAACTTACTAGATTGAAAACTACACTTGTTTCTCCTCTCACGTGACTACTTTGTGTTCTCAAACCTAGAATACTACTCTTACTGATAAACTGCTATCTCATATTAGAAAAAAAGAGGCTAGTTTATATCATGGCAATTAGGCCATTGATGACTTATGCGTCGCCCCGGCCTGGTGCACGGCTACCAAGGAGGATATAAAAAGACTTCAAATCATGCAAAACAAAGTCTTAAGGCTTATCACCCATGCTCACTTTTTTGTGAGCAATGCTACACTACACTGTGACTTAAAACTGGACACTCTAGAAGAGCACCTGAATAAGATCAACAGGAAATTCTTCACGAAAGCTCTGAACTGTGACCATATGAGAAATTTTGATATCTTTACCTACGAAATATTGAATGAGGACGCCAAACTGCGCCCACTTGCGGCCCACCTTATCAGGGACCCGAACTTTCTCACCTAGTGCCCACCTGTAAATGATGTACCCAATGTGTTTATTAGCATTCTTAATTTTGTATTTTACTCATTTATTGTACTGCGTATTTCTTAAATTCTCTAGTTTTATTCACATTCTACACTCATTTTATGACTCCCATTTAGTCACGCCTTTACCGGGCCGGTTACTTGCTTGTGAGCTCTTGCGTTGCTGGTCTTCCTATTCTTTATCCGTCTTTCTCCTCCTTACTGCGGACATTATGTGAAGATAGTTCTATGTTATTGTGCCCATCCGGCATAAATTTGATTGAGCCAGATAAACTACTGATCTCAGTGGTATTCTGGCTATAAGTTATCAGTCAGTCAGTCAGTCATATTAGACTGAATGCGACCATTTGTTATTGATCATAAATTATTGAATGCGACACTTGCCACCACCACCAGAAATGCCAGACTCAGGTTCTGAAAGATTCTACGCCTCCGGGTGACAGATGTACTCAAAGTTACATCTCTAATTTATTTACTACCGCCATTGATCTTAGGCAACTCTGAACTTTTGGTAGTAACTCTTATGTAGTTGAGGCCAAGTGCGAGGGAAAGCAATGAGCAACGACCGTAAACGGCCTTTTGGCATATATAAATGAACTGGTTAGAACTCTAGGTAGTTGACACCAGAAGTGATATTGGTCAGTGTCAGTAGATTTTGCTTTAGAAGTCAGTAGATTTTGTAGGAGGTTGCTGCATTAAGAAAACTACTTTTCTTGAGTAAACAGGAAATATTGTAGAAATATGCCTAACCCATCGTTTGATGAAGTAAGTGGAATTTTTCATGCGCTTGTTATTAATTTATTAATCAAATTAATTCCAAATTAATAAATAGAGTTATTCATCTTTTGCGCAGTTTATGAAAAATGAAGATTTTTTTGTTAGGTAGATTACTTAAGTGACAGTGAGATAAATTTAAAATAATATTTTATTAAAAAAATATTAAGTTAGAATTGCATATATGATGTTTTAAGTGAATTCAGTAATATTTGTGTATTTAATTTTTTGAGTGAAACGTCTCAGGAATTTTTTGAAAATCCTCTTGATGACATGGAAAACTTTTTGATTTAGAAAATGAGGTTGGTTTTTATGATTATTAAATTTGTAGCTAATGTACATTACATTGTTTGCAGAAAGATATTTTATTTCACAATAATGAATATACTTTATTTTTGGCTATACGTGTGTTCTATAAGATACTATGCATTTAACACGTGGTGTCCTTACAAAAATCTGTTTTAGTAATTCATTTACGACACTGTGTGGTCAGCACGTGGTGTCATTATAAAATGTGTTTAAGTAATTAATTTACGATTCTCGTATTCATCTCGAATTAAAATTCGTTTAATTAACATATAATTTTAATTTAATACCGTATGATGTAAATTTTTTTGTTTGATAATCTGTGCTGACTGTTTAACTATGGTTAACTTTTTTCATCATCTACGTGTTTAGTTTTAGTTACCTAATTAGGAATGTTGGACTGATATTTCGGATATGAATGTAGCAAGCCCCTCAGTCGTTAATTTTTTTATGAAAATAAAAAGGCGAAATGAGTGATTCACTTTTTTCCAATGATGAAATTGTAAGTTTATTCTTTTAAGCAAGAAATGATTTTGTTAATATCATATTTTGGTTAGAATGCCTATATGCGGTTAAGTCAAAATTTCGAACTCCTTTTTTTCACGGGGGGAAAGCAGAAAAAGAGGGGATAATCCTGTTCGCAGTCGTGAGAAAATGTAAGGGTCGTTTAAACATCTAACTTCTCTGCAGTCAGTTTTATACAGAGGAAAATACAAATTGAATTCTTCAAATGAATGCAATTTTGTACAATGAAAATGTATTATTGAACGATAAGCTTTAAGGCAAATAACATTTTTTTTAAAGCCATAGGAGTAGAAAGACAGATATTTGTTACATCAATGAATATGTAGTAAATATTGAGTTTTGCATTTCGAATGCTATGTTACATGTATGCGAAGTATCTGCGAAAATAGCCTTAATCCAAATGGCTTTCAACCTTTTCACGTCTAAGGACTGATTTTCAATTACATTGTGGTCGCTGCATTTTAGTTAATTTTCTAATGCCGTATAAACATTAAATTGTTTTAAATTTGCCTTAAAGCTTATCATTCAATAATACATTTTCATTGAACAAAATTGCAGTCATTCAAAGAATTCAATTTGTATTTTCCTCTGTATACTGCAGAAAATTCTTCAGAATCAAGTTAATACTGAAAAATACATTATAGATGCACTTTTTTGTTTTATATGTAGTAGTTAATATAGAATCCTTAAATTATATATATCTATGTATAAGGTATATATAAATGGAATAAAATATAGAACAAGGTATAAAATATCAAAGAAAATTATCTTTAATGTACAGTGTTCATTAACATAAGTATATTTATGTAATATCAGTATAAATGGTTAGTTCGGTTTCGCACATGTATAATGTATTTTTATATTTTGTATTATCTTCAGTACTGTATATGTATTTGAAGTTTAATTTTACTTATTCTCCTTTTGGGGTTACGACTTTAAGTGAGAAAGAATTGTTAGGGCCTTCATAAGGATTAAATTATATACAATCAATTAAGATCCGACTTTTCCTTTCTTTTAATACTTATATATATGATATACTATTTTATAAGTATATATAAAATATAGCCGTTTTTCAAGCTACTTATTATATATCGTTTGGTTTGGTTTGTTTGATTATAGCAAAACACTCGAGGGTAAGGATGCCTTTGTGAAGAACTTTCTAAGCAAAACTGACTCGTATACATGTTACACATGAGGAAAAACACGAAAACGGCAATACAGCCATCCTGTTCACCGGGATTCGAACTCCGGATCGACCTACCAGTGTTCAACGACTTTACCTTTCAGCCGCTAGTCAGCCACACACACATCCACACATATACATTAAATAATATTTACATGTCGTTTATAAAGTTTAATTGAGTGTAATTTAATCATAAAGAGTTATAAAATATTCTACGGAATTACCTCGCTTTGTAGATTTTTTGCAAACTTCATCATATTTCTTAAAGATAATCTCAGTGCTAATTGCATTTCCAAGCCATTTCTGTACCTTATTTTTTCTGCTTTGAATTATATTTGTAGAATTATTTCACCTGATTCCTGATTATAGCTGAAAATGTAGTTTTTTTAATGAAGATTTTAAGGATAAGAAGAAAATTAAGTCCTTTTCTAATTATTCTTGAAGCATTTAAAATTTTAAAAAAATTTAAAAACAAAGTATCAGAATCTAATTACATGTTTCACTTCTTAGAAAAATAGAAAATACAAAAACTTGTGTGTAAAAAGAAAGTATCTTTAAAAAAATAAAATTTTAATTTAAATTTACAAAAACATAAAAATTATAAAATATTGCAGAAATTACATAAAATAGTGAATAAACTTATTTGGCACAAGTTCGCTAAATGTAAAATAGATTGTACAGTCAAAAAGCTCTCCTTGTCACTGAAATATACTGTTCATCGGGTTTAAAGGTTATTCAGACTAACGTGCGAAGTTCAATGCGTAACACGTATTTTCCTTTGAATAAATAAACTAGTCAAAAAATGGAGAGCATTTGAAAAATTAGATGCAAAATTAACAAATGGATTGAATGAGCCCTCCTACAGCCTACCACTAAGCATTTTCGTGGATTTCCTTCAGGTATGTAAATATAAGCCCATTTTCCCTAGAAAATTCTTCATGAAATCATGCCTAGCCAACCCTCATATGCTTTGCCATATCTAATTAAATAAACACACAAAATTATTCTTAATATGATTAATTAATTAATTTCGTGTTAGATGATACGGAGCTTTTCAAAAACTAGGATACTTTCCCTAAACAATTAGTGCTGTTCAACTGGAATTGGATCGGATTATTTGTTTATAGCAATGCTTTTCAGCCTCGTGACTTTCATGTTTGTATTGCTCAGGGGGAGGGGGAAGTAAATTCCTAGATCAAAATAATGTAATAATGAAATGTTAATAAACAAATAAATATAATCATTAAATTCATTTGATAATTATAATTTAATTTGCAAATACAAAGCGATACATGTTATTAATAATCCAAAAAAGGGCATACTAATATTAAACTGTTTAATAATACACAAAAGAGCATTTCTGGTACAATGTACATCCTTGTACACATTACTGACTTACAGTGAAGAACAGAGAACTCTGTAGTTCCATTCAAGTTTTTATTTCTGATATATTGATACTGAATAAGATCTAAAACTACTTTTCTTTTAAAATATGATACTTAACGCAGCCGTTTACTTTTCCCTTCCGTAATCAACGTCGGTCTCCTGCTCTTGACAGCATTTGCGACTCCACATTGGTTACGGTCTGAAACATCGCGGACGAAAACGTCGCGGAGAAAACAACGCAAGGCGAAAATATCGTAGTACAAAAATCGTGGGGGAATATAAAACAAAGAGAAAACATCGCAGTACTAAAACATCATGATGCAAAATATCGTGGTCAAAGCAGCAGCAGAAACCCTGGCTTCAATTTGTAGTTCTACGGCAGAAACTCTCTCTACTATTTGTTCTTTTACAGAAGAAACCCTTTCTTCTATTTCTTCTTTTACTGAAGAGATTCTTTCTTCAATGTGTCCAACTTTATCTTCAACCGCGTCATTTCTGCCTTCCATAGCCTCGAATTTGTTTTCTATTACGCAGGGAAATTCTTTTTTCATTTCCTCTCGACCTTCCTCAATCTTTACTTGAACAGATTTCATTTCTCCTTTAACAGATACATGACCCACTTCATCTCCTCTTTAATGTATTCTTGGCACGCTTTCATATTTTCTTGGTCTGCTTTCATCTCCTCTTTAAATGAAGCAAAGGCTGCAAACAGCTGTCTTAACTGCTCTTCCATCTCTCTTATGACTGTCATTCAAATCCCACTTCTGACACCAAAAAGCGTTACGGGTTCCTAATAAATTGAATGCACAAGGTCCGATGAAAAGAGAATGAAATTTATTCTTATCAACAAAAATGCTGAAATTTCCACAGGGATATTCGTACAATATCGCAATATCTCACAGTATTTTAAACTATTAAAACGTTGAATAGAACTCAATTCAAAACACCAAGAAATTTCTGATCTCACTGAGAATTCGTTACAATCAATAACAGCACTAAGTAAACAACTGAATTGAGATGTTTTTTCCTCGGCTTTTATAAGCCTTTTAATCCTGCACGAGAACATTCTGGTAATTTCTCGATTTTTCTGGATAGCAAAAGAGTACAATTAGGAGATACCTAATTCAGAAGTCAAACAACAAAAATCAGCGATTTTGAAAATATAACGCTGATTTTTGTTGTTTGACTTCTGGATTAGTATTTGTTCGGCGTGTTAATGTGTCTTAATTATTTATAAAATTTTAAATGCGCTTGTTCCTGTATTTTAATTTTTCCGGTGTAGCTTTCTCTTCAAACTCATCGCGCGCAGCATTGCACGGGGAAATGAAACAATTTTAATTTCAAATTCTACCAAAAATAGCTAAATAAATACAAAATCCGTAACAATATTGTTGAAAATTCCTTGATCGTTTTCAAGGAGCAGCGGAAGAATTTTCAACAGAGGCATGTGTCAAGATGTTAATACTGGAAGTATTTGAAAATAAAAATTCAAAGAAGATGACAATTATGGTAATTTGACTAAAATTAAAATAATCAAAGTGGTTTAAAAGTGCAACAAAGTAAATTTTTCAAACATTTTTATGATTTAATTAATCATCAAATTATAACTTGCACCAACATGACCCCAAAATAAAAATTATAATTTAGAATAAAAATTGAAATTCTAAAATTAAAATTTAAAACATTATAAAAAGAATCTCGTGTAAAGAAATATAATAACCGTTGTGTAAATCGAAAAAGGCCTTTCTCGCGATGTTATGGTGCCTCGTGATGTCTTAGATAAATTAATGCAGCAAAGCCGTTATATATTTGATTATTAAAGCAGAATAATTATAAAAATAAAAAATTAAAATAGTGAAGAGATCAACGATGATGAATTAAAAGCTAGTTTTAATGCTTTATGTTTAATGTTTAGTTTTAATGTTTGTTTTGCAGAAACATGAGACACAGAGTCAATTGCTTCAAGGAATATGTCTGTAGCTATATTGCTTCAAGGAATATGTCTGTAGCTATAAGGAAATAGATGGATACAAAGAATTTAATTTCATAAGTAGAATGCAAGTTAAAAATAAATAAATTTCGTGATTTCATTAAAATGGTTTTAAACCACATAAAAAATTCCTACCTATATAAAGAAAGCTAAAGTCATTATGGAGACTGCCTTTAGCGGGCAGTGAACGACTTTTCATCTTAATGAACACTGCGACAAGATCTTTGACTGAACAACATTTCGGATTTAATGAGAATGCCCTTAAAGGAAAAACCTTTAAGAGAACTTGAAAAATTCGCCTTTGTACCTATTAGAAAATCAGCTGACGTGAAAATGGACAATATGTGTGGTAATTCCTATCATGCATTATGCCACGTTATTAAATTTACTGCTTTATTTTAAATCATTCTTAATTTATTTTGCGATTTTTTTTATCTTTAATTTTTTTTTTTTTTTTTTTTTTTTTTTTGTGTGTGTGTGTGTGTGTGTGTGTGTTTTGTTCAAGTAGAATTATTTATATTTTTTGTGTTTGCAAAAAGTAAAACATTTAACTATAATTTGATATTTTGCTTTTATAAAACAAAGTGCAAGCCCTTTGTTAAAATTTCGTAGCTCTTAGAGCTAAATTTAATTTTTAAGTTACTTCAAAATTTCGCTATAATTATTCGTTTATATTTTGAATACAGAGAATACTGTACAATGTACACAAAAAGTAGAATATAACATTTTGCAGTCTGCTTATTATCTTATTATACAGTCGGCTTATTATATTATTATAGGCTGTTAGAAAACTGTTTTGTTTCTGATATGAAAAATATTTTTACAGTAGCGCATCAAAGAGATCTTAATTTTTCTCCCTTAGTTTTGTATTGTAATTCATTAATTACATTTTGTCTTTCAGAAATATTAGTAATATCTTAGTATATTAGTAATATTAGAAATATTGGTAGCACCTTTAATTGATAAAAATTCTTAAAGTTATATGCGCATAATTTTTTAAAATTTATACTCTGCTGCTGTATGATGCGAGATTCGAAAATAGTTTACATATCGAAGTGTTGATTTGTTGCGGTACTCACTTAAAACGTTTAGTGTTTCTTTTAAGTAGTGCCGCTAAACGGGATCTAGACTGTCTTACATTCAGTTAGCTCAATAGAGGCTTTCCTTGAAATCAAAGCTCATGCAGTTTGTACTGGGAGTGCAAAAATGATCCAGCCAGAAAAGGGTGCCCTCACCCATATCATAGTTTTAAATTTGTCAAAGCTTGGCAAGCAACACTTGTGCACATTTTTTATGAGTAAATCATATTTATGTTCTAAGTCAAATGAAACTTTTTTTTTTTGTTTTGTTTATTAAGGTTGTTATGGAGCAACAACTGATAAAAATGAAACAGAGCATCAAACACATGATAAAAACAACGGAGATGGACATTCAGCTTAATCGACCACGAGCCATCAGAGACAAGGGTGCCGCTGAGTGGCTTCGCCTACTTGAAAATGAAAGTAGGTTTTACAAAGGTAAGTGTCATATGTTTATTAATACATGCACTTCTTAGTCGGTACCACAGTATTAAAAAAAAGGCTAAAATTAAGTGAAAAACTAACCATATGCCAAACATTTAAAATTTTACATTGGTATGATTCTCTTCCGATTTCATGTGACCAACATTCAATATGGAATAATTTTCTTTTTGTCCAATGACTCGACACTTGCTGCTCAAGTATTTGTCGAAAAATGGTGGAACCTGTATTTCATTTAGTCACTTCATCAACGAGAATATTGCTTGCAGGCACAATAAGGGCGGGACCAATGCAAGAACCAGGACTTAAAAAGAAGGGCTAGCTCATAGAGCTTTTTCTCCTGAAACAGGCAGCGGGGAGTGATGACGTAGCCATAATGACACTGAACGCAGAGATGCAATTGACAACATAGAAATTAGTGTTTTAAATTTGAAGAATCAGCGTTTAAAATGAGCTGTGTGTGAAAGACAGTTATCATTTAGAAGAGACAATGTTACTGTAGTATGCGTTTTACACTGAACATTAAAAAATTTTAATTTAACAAATTTTAAAATAACAAATAAAATATGCTACTCTTAACATAAAGTTCCTTTTTTTTTTAATTTGCAGGGATTGTTTTTTTTAAATGCCTGTTTATTTCTAATCATTTCTTTATCTGAGATTTAATTAAAAGAATACTACTGCTTCTAAGATAACTATAATAACAGCTATTTAAAATTAATCAAAAAGCAACCTTAAATTGGCATAGTTTTCAAAAATTTCTGCTAATCTGAGTTTCAGCCTAATTGTAAATTTTACATTGGTATATTTCCCGATTCAATATAATAACATATATATTTTTTAATAATTTTGTAACTTAGGCTTACATCAATATTACATTTAAATAAATACATGTAAGATTGTTATTTTAATTTAGACAAAACAACTTTACTCACAGTACCTAAAAAAAAAAATTATTTACTTTTTCAAAAGTGGGGGTTAAGCAGGCAGGTCTTCTTATGTCAATTACTTTAATTTTATATTATTATATTTTATCTAGAATGCTAAGCTAGCACAACATCGAATCAATAATAACACAGGATACAATAAAAATAACTTTAACAATAACTTAACAAAATTAGTTATCATTTGAAATATGCTTTACGCTATTAACTTCTAAAATGTCATCTACAAATACTTCAAATCAAAACATATTATATATGCTTTCTTGTACAGTCACAATGCAACTACAACTTGTTGAAATATTATTTATTGGCTGCCACATTCGAAGCAATCCACTTTGTGTCTTTAGGGCTGCTTTTCTTTGGGAAAAATCATATGCATTTCTATTTAAGAAACTTATTCTAATAAAAGTTCGCACTCTGCAAAATAAACGAATTGCTTCTCTGTTAACTTCAGGATAATGTTTCTCCAGTTTATTAATTAAAGAGCCAATTACATGCTTCCCTTTATAGTAACCTGTACCATGAACTGCACAAAATATATTTTCGAACTCGTAAACTGTATTCATCTATGAATGGGAAGGTGTAGTCAAACCTCCAATCTATTAATAAGTGCAATATTTTAATTAAGAATGAATAATTTAATCCATTCTGAATTAAAATATTGGTTCATCAGCACTATTTTTAGATATTGTTCCCAATGCTGGGTCTTTGGTTCGCACACGGTAGGCAATATAACCTGCAACATATGTTAATGCTTCTTTTTCGGCGGTCGAAAATTGTCTGGCGGAATTCAATTCTAATTCCCAAGATATAGGAGAAGGTTCCATAGGAAAAAGTGGAAGCCATAAGAAAAAGCGGTTTCTCAGTAATTTGAAGCAGTGCGCTAAATCTGCAAAAACCCATATTTTTTTTCGTTTGCAATACTGTATTTGGAAACTGAGAACTATTAATCGAAATCTGTAACTCTTTCCACAAAGTACTAGATCATCCTAAATCAGACACTATTGCTTTCCCTTCTACTCCAGATGATTGTGTTTGCGTGTGTGATTATGGCAAAGCCTCGAGGGCTATCTGCCTAAGGGGAGGGATGCCCTCGTGGAGGACTTTCTAAGGGAAACTGGCTCGTATACACGTTACACATGGGGAAAACCACGAAAACGCCCATGCAGCCAGCCCGTTCGCGGGATTCGAACCTCGGACCGAACTACCAGTGTTCAGCGACTTTTCCGCCCGGCCGCTGGTGGGCCCAGATGATTGAATATGTCTTTTTCATTCGAGTGTTAAAATCAAAAAATATTGGTTGTTTCCACTGCGAAATGAGACCTCTGATTAAACCAAACTGCACTTTTTGAAAAGGACCGAGAATTTGGTCCAGTTTAGAGTCATAGCTAAGTTTAGAATCTATATGCATTTCGTTGAAACCGAGAACGCATATTTTTTCTACAGAGTTTAAATATTCGCATCGTTCCTTCATTACAGGAAGAACATCACTCTGAATTCTTGAACTACATGAAAATTTAGCGCACCATCTCCTTAATATGTTAGTGCTAGGTAAAGGAATTCCTATTTTTTCTTACCAAAAAACGTTGCTTATAGATGACAGAGCTCTTATGACAATGCAACGTGAAATATCTTCACTAGTCCACCTGATTTTTTCCTTCTTTTCTAGCAGTGCGTTAATCTGCATCTTTGTAAAAATATGCTTTAGACCAGGGGTCTCCAAACTTTCCAGCCTTAGGGCCATACTGATTACTCCAGTAAGTTCCGAGGGCCAAAACCATATTATCATTGTTGCCGGTGGTAAAAAGTGAAATAGTCCACTGATGAAAAAAAAAGTCCGAAAAAGTACGCAACGTTTAAAAAAGGTTGCAACTCGGAATAAAGTCCGCAAAACGGCAACACTGCATATTATTAATTTTCCTGTCATTATCTGTAATTTCTAGATTAGTCGTATAGTACGAGCCATGAGGAGTAACGTGACACGACATCTGGTGGACACAAGCGGAAATAGCTAGTACCTTCTATCGCTAACAGATGGCGCTAATAGCACGTACAGAAGTCAGTTCCTATGACACTGTTGTGAAATAAAATAGTGCGTACCTCCTTAAAACGTGTTTGTGCGTGTTTAAGTTTAAGACATCTTTGTAACAGTATTTTGATTTGAATTATTGCTTTTGTGTGTGATTTAGTAGTATGGAAAAGAAGCGAAAAATTGGTAGTGAATGCAGAAAATTCAAAGATCAGTGGAACATTCAGTATTTCGTAATTGAATCCAGTAACAAGGCGCTATGTTTGATTTGCAATGAAAGCATAGCCGTTCTCAAAGAATATAACATTAAACATCATTATGAAACAAAACATTTTCAAAATTACTCAAAATATACACGGACAGAAAAATTCGAAGCTATGAAGCGCGGATTGAAATCTCAGCAATCTTCATTTACAAAACTCAAAACTGAACAAGAGGCTGCAACTCGTGCCAGCTTTTGTGTGGCTCTTGAAATTGCAAAACGTGGAAAACCATTCACCGATGGAGAAATGATCAAAGAAAGCATAATTGCAGTAGCCGAAGAAATATGCCCTGAAAAGGTAAATTTATGAAAAACTGTCAGTATGTCATTAAACACTGTGGCTCGAAGAGTAGAAATCATTGCTGAAAATATATCCTCTCAACTGTTCGACAAAAATGGACATGTTGAGTGGTTTTCTTTGGCCTTGGGTGAGTCAACGGATGTGTCAGATACTGCTCAGGTGTTGATTTATATTCGAGGAGTAGATAAAAGCTATGAAGTGCATGAAGAACTTCTTGATATGTATAGTATTCATGGCATAACTACTGGTACAGATATTTTTAAAGGAGTTGAAATGGGCATTAATCAAAAGAACCTTCGATGGAAAAACTTGAAATGTATTACAACTGATGGAAGCAAAAACATGAGTGGGAAAGATAAAGGAGTGGTCGCTCTTGTGTCAAAGGCTGTAGAAAATGAGGGTGGTTCAAAACCATTAGTCTTACATTGTATCATTCATCAACAGTCTTTGTGCGGAAAATGTTTGGATATGTCTGAAGTTCTGAAACCAGTCATATCAACTGTTAATTTTATCAGATCTTTTGGGCTGAATCACCGACAATTCCGACAATTTATTGAAGAGATTGGAGAAAATGACTTACCTTATCATACTGCGGTACGTTGGCTTAGTTGTGGGAATATCCTTCAGCGCTTTTTTGAACTTCGAGCAGTGATCGAAATTTTTTTGAATGAAAAGCATCGCCCTCTTACTGAATTACAAAACAACGCATGGCTGTGGAAGTTAGCATTCTATGTTGATTTGACAAAACATGTGAACGAACTGAATTTGAGATTGCAAGGAGAAAACCAGAATCTTCCTGATTTATACACTAATACCAAATCATTCCGGAAGAAGTTGATACTGTTTCAATCACAACTACGAAGTAAATGTTTTTCACATTTTAAAACATGTGAAATATTCAGCCACACCACTGAGACTGAGTTTCCTATCGATTTTGCAATCGAAACTTTGAGTGCTTTTAAAATAAATTTTGATACTCGTTTCTCGGACTTTGATGCCATTGCGAATCAAATTAAGATTTTTCAGAATCCTTTTGATACTGACATTGAAACCCTAGCCCCGGAACTTCAAATGGAAATGATTGATCTACAGTGCAGTGATATAATTAAGAACAAATATCAAAACTCATCTTTGGAATTTTATAAGAGTCTTCCACTGACACAATTTGATAATTTGCATAAATTTGCTCGTGGGCTGTTTTCTGTTTTTGGTACTAATAATTATTCAACATAAAATTAGAATACTTCAGTAAACTAAATTTAATTTGCTATAAAAAATATGTTCTCTAAAAGGAGTTTTCAAGTATGCTAGCTCTCCGCGGGCCAGACAAAATCTGTCCGCGGGCCAGATGTGGCCCTCGGGCCGTAGTTTGGAGACCCCTGCTTTAGACCATTTTTCTAATTCTCCGATCCGTGCTATTTTTTCCTAAATTTCGCTGTTTGGGATTTTAATTTCTAAATTTCCGATACAAATTTCTTTCTAGATGTCGTCCACCTTCTTTGTCGCTGAGCAAACATTCTAAAATTTTTCTTTTCTCTATTTTTCAATATTTTATTACAATTTTCTAAGGATATTATTTTGTTCTTCAAATTATCAATATATTCTTGTTTATCTTTACACTTTTATAAAATTCAGTTCAATAAAAATGTCTCAAAATAATTTTAAATTTAGCATATCTTTAGAATTTCCGATACACAGTTCCGCGCGCTGAAGATAAAAAGGTCCCCCCTCCCCCCCCCGTAGACTGTTGCCATTGCTCGCTTTAAAATCCTTGAGTTTGTTAATCAAAAATTCGTTAAAGTTTTACAAAATATGAAATCGATAATAAAACAAATTTCAAATTTGGTCTTCCTCATGCCCATATTCGTAGGAGGATTACGTCATTCAAAATTCGATGGCTCTATGTACCATTGTTTTATTACAATGCGAGAAATATACATACATTTATGCAGATTTTCATTATTTAATTTCTTCAAATATAATGTAGGATTCTAATATTTGGTGGCAACAGTTTGAAAAGTGAAACGGATATTTATAGTGATTCAACGCAAAATCGCAAAACGAAAACAATAGTCCTTCAGGGACAAAGCCCCTTTGGACTAAAAATAATGCTATGCATTACCTATCTTTGAAATACATTTTATGAGTTATTCTTATCTCATACAGGAAAAACTTCACATTTTAAAGAATTCTGCCTTCCAAACTGTTTTCTTTTTCGAAGGAAAAAGAAATTTTTATTCACAACTTCGTACATTTCCAAGGTGCAGTGGGAAGTTAAGAAAGCAAAAGGTGATTACATGAGACTTAATTACAACGCAATCTGCGCTATTAAAAAATACTCTTTTCTCCATTTTCAAATTTTAATGATGGTGTACATGAGTTAGGCTGATAGGTAATGTTACCAGACTGCTGACTATAATTAAAGGTATATTTTTTAATGTTGACTCAATTTATTATTTTTCTTACCTCTTTTGTTTCCATGAATAATTCACCTTTACAGTGAATACTGGTTATTACATTTATTAAGTTTTCTAATAAGTAATGAAAATGTGTAAACATTTTTTATGCAGAAAAAAGCATGTAGAGATTCATATTGCTATATAATAGCATTTTTCAATGAATATGTTTTTTTTTTTTAAATTTTCACTGAAACTTGTATAACTTTACATTAATTTAAATGTTTTAACTTTATTTAATTATTTTTATTACATATTTTAAAATTTATTTTTAGCATTGGATGCCCATGTTACAAGGGGCACCGTTATTGATATAGCTGAAATGGAAGAAATTAAAGCAGTCCACATCGCAGTGAGGTCTTCAGAACTCGTATACGTCGAATTTTTTTTAAGTCTAGGTTTAGATCCTGTCAGCGTGGACTCAGACGGCCAGACTGCTTTGCACATAGCTTGCACAAAGGAGTCCTTGGGTAATATTAAAATTCCTATTCATATATTTGATTTCGCTGAATTATGAATTTAGTAAGTTCCAGTTAGAAACCAAATCTAATGTTATTTCTCATTAGATTTGAATTCTAACAAGAATTATTGCACATTACACTTGGTTTCTTACAGGAATTGTTTCACATTAGATCTGACTTCCATCTATGCAGTCAAAAGGATAAACACATCTACTGTTCTTGTCATAAAATATTGTTAGGTCAAATCTAAATTTATGCTGAACATGTTTGAGTATTCTTTCACATTGTGCAGTGAAACTGAGCTGAATGCACTGAGATTTTACTGGACATCTTAAGCACAGTATTTACTTTCGATTCCTCCCCTTTCAATCAATATTACTACTTAAAAATTGAAAGAGAAAAACGACGCAGTGTATGCAGTTTTTGAGAAAAGCAGCAGTGGCGGCTCGTAGCTAAAATGAATGGGGGTGCTGTTCCAAAAAAAAAAAAAAAAAAAAAAAAAGATAAATAACATTTGTTTTAAAATTGTGTAAAAGGAAACTAACATGTATAAAAATAAAATTTATTTTGAAACTTCATGAAATCTTACAAGGAAAAAATAAAACCTTTTTTAATTACGTTAACCTAAATTGTTACAGTTCAAACTTTATCTAGTCATATAAAAATGTAATCCATTCTTCTTATTTTAATTTGCGCGAAAAGATGAATAATTTTCTCCTTGATCTCTCGATCACAACTGAGGAAATTTTTCTTTATTGAAAGCAATACTAGGGCATTTAGTCTTCCTGAATTCCTAGTGCTTCTTAGAAGCAGCGTTCTGCCTCTGATGTAGTCATGGGAACTCTCAAGAGAATTTTTATCAGTTTCGTAATTTCACTAAAAACATCATCTAGATTGTTTTCGAAGATAAATTTCAGCAGCTCAATTAATTTGCAGTATTCATAGATATCAGACCTACAATAGGATACTTTTAGCTCAGTTTCAAGCTTTTCTTTGTCAGTCATTGGATATGTTTCAGTGGTCAGTACTATTTCTTCTACAGGATGTTCATTCCTAAAACTAGCAAAGCATTTCTTGTTAAACAATTTAGCAGCTGCTAAGTGTTTGGTGGAAGAATATTAGTGCATTATATCAGTACATAGTATAAAGTCACATATTTCCGTAGCTTCTGCCATCAGTGTCTTTGAAAAATTCTCACAGTACTTTGAGTTTCTTAATTCTAAAATAGCAGTTTTGAAATTTGTTATATATTCATTAACTTTAAACACACTAATTTCTCTGGATTGCATTTAGTTGTATATTATTTCAACATGAGGCATAATCTGATAAAAAAGCTCTAATCATCACTTCAAATTATCATCATTTAGATATTTTAAAATTCCTGTTTCTTTTGCAATAGTTTGATCTGCATTTGATGTTGACTGAATTTCAGCAAGGTAATTTTTTTAAGGTTGCAAATTTTCATGAACTCTGTTTATGGTCCGTATGATGAAGAAATACTACACGCGCGGAGTAAAAAGAAATCAGATTTCCAACAACACGCCAGAATTTCGGCACTGCAAGAGCGACAGTGCTCTTCTCTCTCCGTTGGCTCGCATACCTGCTTTCTGTGTGCGCATGCGCAGAACAGCCAAACACTACGTCACTGGAACTGTGAAACGCGCAGTTCCAAACAAAGACTTTCGTACATTTTTCACATTCTGGGGAATGGCTACTGACATTAAGCTTAAAGATTCTGTATTGTAAAAGTGAAAAGAAAGAGTTAAAGACTAAAAGGGCTCACTATATTAAATATTAAAGATAATAATAAGTGGAATAGGGGGTGCTGCAGTTCCACAGTGCTTATTACGAGTCGCCACTGAAAAAGCAGTAAAAGAATTTATCTGCTTGAAAAAACGTCTTTGAACTGTTGCGCTATTGCTATTACTGAATTGCTGTTTTTTCTGGAGTTCGGTTCTACTCATTTTGGCATATTTTAGCACTTGTAATTTAAATTTTGGTGGATAGCTGCAGCTACTATTTTTCCCAAAATGTTTTGCTGATTGGTCTTATATTAAATTAACAATAATATTTTCACAAAAATTAATTTGGTTAACTTGAAAAATCCTGTTTTAAAAAAAGGAGACGCGGATAACGAGGATTATTGCTAAATGTAGTTTTAAGGCAAATTCAAAATTTTTAAAAACCAGTTCGCTGCTTAAATAAAATTTTAGTTTTTATCATACGGTTCGCTACACTAAAAATACAGGGTGTTTATAAAGTCCCGGACCCATTTTAATGTTTAATAACTCATAAAATAATAAAGATAGATTAAAATTAATAACATAAATGGTTAGATAGACTAAGAAAGTTTCATGACCCTTGTCAATGAACTTCCACGTGTGCCCCCTTCGTCGCACGGAGAATATCAAGTCGATATTCAATTTCATGCCAGGTACCGGCAAGCATGTCGGCATCCACAGAGGCTATTGCAGTTGTAATTCTCGCTTTTAGGTCATCAATGTTCGACACTCTTCTCCTGTAAACGTTGTCCTTTAAAGCGTTATCACATTAGCTGTTTGTTGCCGGAACAAAACGTTTGCAGCAACAGTTCTGAGAAACGCCCTCTGGCGAAATAGGGTTACCATCTTCACTTGTTAAACAGGCTGAAAGCCAAGCAAGAATCAGTTATCGCTCAGATTGGCGAAAGTGACTCTTCCTTTCAAGTGACTTCCGCTTCTTCGTGTTGTTTTGTATCGCTCAAACTTTATTGTTAGTAATGGAAGATAATAGAAAGGTGATTGCTATCAAGTTAATCACTTTTATCTCCACTCTGGCACTTCAAGTAACAGATAAACACACTTCTGGTTATAATAATCAATTACGTCAGTAATAGCCAAATTATGTATACACTAAAAATAGTTTAAAACGTGTGCTGGATAAGTCCATATATCAGACATTATTTATGTATATTTTCTGTTGTCTGCATTGCAATGAAAATTTGATGGCTCACTGGAAAATTTGTGACCTGGTGTCCACCTTCTGACCTTGATTAACTTTATGGCTCATAATTACTGTTCTGTCCATTCAAACAAACAGGCAAAAAAAAAAAAAAAAAAAAAAAAGATGAAGAAGAAGAAGACCTTTTATGACAAAAGTCTATATGGCTGATATTTACATCCTCACAGCCAGCAGATACTATTCAGCAAAATGAAGATCAAATAAAGCATATGAATACATGAGCAATCAAACATGTGTGAGTTGTTTACTGTCCCATAGAACACTCGGTAATATACCTAAAACACATTAATTATACCAACTCTAGAAATTAGGTGTTCACATCATGAGTTTGTTTTATGGTTTGGTTTATTGAGATTACAGCAAAGCACACTAGGGCTATCTGCCTAAGGCAAGGGATGCCTTCGTGGAGGACTTTCTAAGAGAAACTGGCTCGTATACATGTTACACATGGGGAAAACCACGAAAGCGCCCATACAGCCAGCCCGTTCGCGGGATTCGAACCTTGGACCGAACTACTAGTGTTCAGCGACTTTACCGCTCGGCCGCTGGTGGGCTCAGTTTGTTTTATGTGATTACCGCAAAGCCTTGAGGGATAACAACAGGAGGGATCCCTTTGTAGAAGATTTTTTTAAAACTGGCTCGTATACCAGTTACAAATGGAGCAAACCAAGGAAACGTCATGTAGCCAGCCCGTTCGCGGCATTCTAACCTGAGACAGAACTACCAGTGTTCAACAACGCTTCGGCCACTAGTAGGCCCGTGACTTAATTGGAAAGTGCAATTCATTATGTAAACAGACATGAAGGTGATAATCAGTTGTGCGCTGTTTTAAGTAATCAAATGTTATAAATGCACAGCTGTTACATTTCTTATTATTTATTAGTCATGTTTTTATTACGTAGATCATACGTATGATATAATTATGAGTTAACCCAATAACAAAATTTGTACACTCTTTAGTACTCAAATACTCATAAATTATTTTTCAACTGATTATTACATACCCATAATAATTTGCAAAGAACTGATAACTATAGTTGCTGCCAATTACATAATCGTTATCTGAATTAAAAGCAACTTCAAATAAACTTCTTGGCAATGTTCATTTTTGTATTCATACATACATATATATATATATATATACACATCTAATAAGTCATATATTTACATACAGATTGAGAGATGCGATGGTTTAGAAGTTGTTAATATATATTTATTAGTATTAATGTAATGAATAAGATTTATATTAATGAATGTATATACAAATGTTTTTCATCATGCATAATAATAAATCCATAAATTTCCAATGTTTCAATATGTAGCATTTACAATAAAAGTATAGTTTCTAATGTATTTATAATCCAAAAAGTATTTCGTTAATAACATGAAAATAATAGACAAATTTAATGAGTATTCTCATTATTACATAAGCTATGCTTTTCTTTTTTTATGCATCTTTTATGCTGTTTAAAATGTGTCACTGATTATGCAATTAACAATTTAAAAGATAAGTAATTAGGAGAAAAGCCGCGCATATACAAACGGATTTTAAAAAAATTATTCAACTTAAATTTAAGAAATAAAATTCTATTATATAACAGTGATAATACACGATCAGCACGAAATACGGCAAATTTGGCGAACTTTTGGCGACGAACAATTTGTAAACAAATCCGAACTGCAAGAACGTTGTGAAATACTGTCAACTCTGAAATTTCCACGATTATATATTTAATGAATATGTACACATTTAAAAATGACTCAGGCAGTTGTATTACAACAAAACAGCAATAATTAAATCGGCCTCTATTTCCACCGTCCATCACTTCACAGTGAGTTTCATATCGCCATATTGAAAGTTACCCGTGATCCTTCAGAAGCAGAACTTTCGTCTGATTGGTTGAACGTTCGAGGAACACGTCTCCAGCTGGAACATTTTCGGATAAATTTTAAAATGTTGCTCGTAGCCGGGACAAATTCCTCCTAGCTAGACGAAACATTTCTCGGAAGCCTGCCGCTTAAAGCCGTACTACTAGAATCTCGTTTCTCGGAATTGTCCCGGGTAAGCGCGCACGTCCATAGAAGTGATAGGGCCATTTACAAATCCCCAAAGGAAAAAGTCCATATATCAGGTGATCTGGGTGGCCAAGGAATTGCACCTCCTCGCCCAATCCATCTTCCTGTAAAATGGTCATTCAAAGAACTACTAACGATGGTACCCCAATGAAAGGTGGTGCACATCTTGTTGCAAAAAGACATGTGGCTGAAGTTCTTCTAGTTGTATAAATACGAAGCTTTCCAACATGTCTAAGTATACGACTGAGGAGACCGTCTTTTCTGCAAAAAAGAAAAGCCCAATGACTCAGTCGTGCCTTAGTCCACACATTAACTTTTGGGGAATCCCTTTGTGCCTCACGGTATTCATGGGGGTTTTCAGATCCCCATATGCGCACATTATGGCGATTAACAATGCCATAAAAAAAGAGAGAAAAATGCAATTAATAAGCAGACGATATTTAGAAAAGTACAGATATTTAGACTGGAAAATGAAATTATCTGAAATTAACCACACGCGCAGACGATATTTACAAAAGTAAAGATATTCAAACCTGAAAAGGAAAATATATAAGTTATTCCATCAATACGTGCCATAAGTTTGTTTATATCTTCATTATTTTATAAGTTATTAAACATCAAAATGGGTCCGGAACTTTATAAACACCCTGTATTTTAGGAACCAGCTGAATCTGCCCACTGTTTTAAAGTCCATAGCATATAATTTTAACCAGTGGCTGGAAATGTTCTGTAGAGAGAAAAGACAGTGAGCTAAAATTCAACTTTTATTATTGTTTTTCTTTTTTGAGAGAAATACATTCATTCGTTTCGTGTATAAAGCTCTCTTATATACCTGTCTTTACGAATGCCTCCTGGATATATCATTCTTGTTGTTTCAGATGGCCAAACATTTATAACTTTTATGCATTCGTCAGGCGTAACCAAAGTTCATTGGCTATTTAGCCGTTTTTTCGCTGAGAACATTGCCCAGGGTGTACCAAGGGGCGACCAAATTATACCCGCGAGAACGAGAAAGCCTCGTGCTGGTTTTGATGAAGACGTCTCAGAAGGTTCCAAGGGTCTCTCATCGATCTTCTCCATCAAACCTCTTCAGTGGACTTCTCGTGCTAATAGTATTTAAGTGCCTCCATGTCGAAAATATACTTACAAACACCCAAACCTTCTCCAGAACTCGAATCCATGTCCAATTATTATTTTATTTTGAAGAAATTTTGTTTTTGTAAAAAGAAAATACTTATTTCGATAGGTAAATTAAGATTCACATGAAAAAATAAATAATGATTTTTAAATTGTTAGTTAAGTTATTTTGAAGCAAGAAACGTGAAAAATGAGCAATGTCCTCACCGAGACCGTGACCTTCGAGAAACAAGACCGTCCAGTTCTCTCGTGACGTCACGATGAGGAGTGTGAAGAAACCTCTCTTCTGCATTCCAAGCGAGTGAACCACAGCGCGCTAATTTTATCAGTAAAAGCTAATTTTATGTTATTCTAATGCAAAGTAAATAGGAGATTATTAAATAAATGATACTATCTTAACATTTATTATATATCATGCTTTAAGACTTCAGATATCTGAGCTTATTTTTCTTAATGCTTGATAAAAATTTTCACCTAGATGATAAGATAAGAGTTTTGGCTTCCCTGCTCCGAGAAATCAATCCCACTGCAGGTCCACTCCCCCTTTGGGCACATCATGGAAGTTCAACTTCCACTATTACCCTCCAGAAGAGCAGCGCACCACCTGGATACGACACCAGACAGCACCGGTCGTCTAATGCTCCTACCAGTCGCTTGGGCGAGCCCGTCGCAGCGGGACATTACCCAGCGACCCCGGGGTTACTAGAACCACGCTGCCCTAGGACGTGCCATACCCCGGGGCCGGCCAATAAGTGACCTTTCCCAGAGCCTTCAGAACCACCAAGTTCATAAATTTTATACCCCCGTGGCCGAGACTGCCTAGGTACAGATCCTAGCCAGTAGCTTCGCAGAGTTCTCTACGTCGACCCCCGGGGGGGGGGGAATTAACCTGGATGATCAATAATTATTTATATTAGTCTCATTTTATTTTCCATAGTTTGGATAAACTTTAAAACACGTGAAAATGTTAAGCTTTGGAACTGCAAACAAAACATTACATATTATTTTTCATTCATATGTGAACATGAAAAATATGAATAAAAAGAGTAAGACAAAGAAACAACTTTTACGTACAGACTTTTTTAAATAATATGTAATTTTCTTCAGTATGGCAATAAAATAAAAGAACTAGAATTTTCGGTTATTACTTTATTTTTTTTTAATTTTGTGTAGATCTTTTATAATAAACTAAATATTAAAAAGGAATATTTCATCATTTATTTATCGATATACATTAAAATTTATTTTTAATGATAATTTTTTATGTCAACATTGTTTTAAATTGTCAAATGGGGTTATGTAAATAACTCTGTTATTATTAAACTTGCAGTGATCCAGAGCAGAATAAAAACCAAAGATCTATTTTTAAACTGTCACAGAAAATCATTTTACTTTAATTTTGCCGACTGTCTTTATTAAATAATTTTTTAATTGCGATATGAGTTCTTACTATTCTATATTACTCTTTAGCGAAATCTTGATATGTTCACGTTACAGTTTATGAACACAATAGTTAATTTCGTAACTCTCTAGATCGAAAGTTGTGCCTGTAACTATGTGTGAGTGTTGATTCTTATGTTTTGACACTTATTTGTATCCTTAAGGAATGGTAAAGGGGAAAAAATAATAATTCTCTGAAAATTTAATAGACATAACATTTTGAAAGGAACACACTGCAAAATTATGCTTTAAATTTTAAAATATGCAAGGTAGTTAGCCGAGGTTCCCTCATCTCGTTACCGAAGTGCACGTAGTCATATATCATATCAGGAAATTGCGATGATAGGTATAGGATACCGGACATTCCTTGCGAAAGCACTTCATTCTCCCAGTATAATCTTTTTTAATTGTTTATTCTACTGTATCCATTTAAAACATCATATACTCTATAGCTCTTCAAAAATTTAGCATTTTGCTAATGTATGAAGTTTAATTTTAAAAACCTAACAGTAAAATTTTAGAAAAAAAAAAAAAAAAAAATCGGAGCTTTATAAGCAACTGGTGTAACAATATTGTTTTTAAGTTTTGATTATATATTTTTTAAAATATAATATTAATTACAAGTTTCACAATAATTTTGAAAATATGACCAAAAAAAGTTAAAAAAAAGGGTAATGTGAATCAAACAAATTTGAATTTTTAAATGAGAAACATTATTACTTTTAAATCTTTAAAACTATAATGACAAGTGCATTAAAAATAAAACTGACATAAATTAGATATTACAAATAATTTACTGCTATAGAATTAATATATTATCTTAATGCACAGCGTTGTTTATTATTGTAAATTAATATCAAATTCTTTACTTTTAATTTACATTTATAACATTTAACCTTAGGCGTTACTGATAATAAGTATAATAAATTATTTATATTTAAAATTACCATGATACAGTGAGCGAATTCTACCAATTATTAAAACGATAAACAACGTCGCAGTCTCTAATACTTGTAGAGCTTCAATATTTTCAAAGATTTTTATTAAATTATTATTTTTTTTATTAATTTTTTTATTTATACAAATAAAATATTTTTTTTAATTTAAATTTATATTTCGGAACGTTTCAATTTTATCATTTTTACAAATTACCTTCTTGCTACGTAACGACATAATTCCTTACATACCAATAATTAGACAATTTTCATTATTTCTAAAAATTTTAAACTTTACATTAATAAAAAAAGAAGAATATTTTTTATTGCATATGAACATCATTACACAGCTTTCATATCAGTTTCTAAAATTCCTAAATCACGCCATATTCTGTGTAGGCATGCTAGAATTCTACGCATTAATAAATAAAAAAATATAATTTCTCAGAATGAAAGAAAATAATATAATAAAATAAAGACTACAAACTTGGAACACTAAGCAATGCTTCACATACGCACGCGCACACATATTATCAATGAACTCATATTATCAAGTGCAATTACGATACCAAACACTACGTATTAAAATATGAGGTAAACGTTACTTCAAGAGTTAAAGTTAACAATTTTGCTACTGTTGAGTAGATCGTCGGGCTATCGATATATGTCGTAAGTCGGAAAGCGTTATAAACAAATTAAAGCCAAAAAATTAAAAATACAATTTAAATGGTGTTGGTGTATTTAATTACGGCAAAGCACACTAGGGCTATCTGCCTAAGGGGAGGGATGCCTTCGTGGAGGACTTTCTAAGGGAAACTGGCTCGTATACACATTACACATGGGGAAAACCACGAAAACGCCCATGCAGCCAGCCCGTTCGCGGGATACAATTTAAATGAAAAATGATGTCTTAAATATAATTCACAATTAAAACAACAATACAAATTTAAAATACACTAAAGATATGTTAAACATTGCACATAAATAAAGTTACATTACTGCTCGGCATCACACACAACCTCGTTTTCTCTTCTACACAACGATCAGTATTCGCTCGAAAAACATCAAAAAATTCCACAAACTCGGTGTCCATGTGTTCATCCATCTATTTTCACTTAAAGAAAAATCAGAGAATTGCTCAAACTCAGCATTGTGCAACACATTGACTTTGACCATGTGCACATCGATCTATTTTCACTTAAAAAAACATCTCAGAATTGCACAACCTCGGCATTGCGCACCACACTGGCTTTGCCCATGTGCACATCGATCTATTTTCACTTAAAAAGACATCCCAGAATTGCACAAACTCGGGATCGCGCACCGCATTGGCTTTGCCCATGTGCACATCGATCTGTTTTCACTTAAAAAACATCCCAGAATTGCACAAACTCGGCATTGTGCACCACTCAAAATCGTCTATACGTCTCAAAACCGTCTCTCTACTAGTTTCATATTTGTTCCACAAATTGGGCACTTATACGATATTGCAATCAAACTTTTCTCCATACACCACTCAATAGCGCTCTTTTTGCCTCTTCGCTCCAACTGATTAAAAAAATCCAGATTCAGATACTCGTCCATTCTGCAGTAAGCACCGATTTAGACACACTCATCAATAACCAAAACATTCTTTAAGCAATAGAATGCTTTTCTGTATTTTCAGAAGTTACGGTTATAATTTTTAATTCATGCATTCAATATTTTTAATCATTTGCTAAGGATCGTTTGGTATCGTAATAATACATTTGAGAGAGATAATTCGTTGCATTAAATGCTAACACTACCACACAACACACAAAAGTAGATTTATAATTTAAAAAATCTCGCGCAGAACATTATAAACCTACCATTTCAACTCAGTTAAAATATAATTTAAGTTTTCTTTAAATACGAAGCTATAGCATACTTATAACTTGTTTTTAAGAAGAGGCGTAACCAATATTATGTCATAAAAAGGCGTGTCCAATCATAAGAGAAGTGAACACAGCATCGACTGATGCAGCCTATTCTGCGATTTAGCCTTATTAGTTTGATGAAGAAAATTTCAAATGTGTTTTTCATAAATTGCTTTTGAAATAGAAGTAGATTTGTGAATAAGATTTATGTAATATTAAATGTACTAGTCTTGGAAGTATAAAAAGTGAATTATTTATTTGAAAAAAATTACATTTAGTTGAAACCTCATATAGTGGTTATTTTCTTAAATGACCACCTCTGATAATGGCACATTTGTCAGGACAATAATTAAATAACAGGACTTAAAAATCATTCATAGTTTTGTCAGGCTACAGGAAACTCGCATTATCTCGAATTGTGGAGTTGATTGTTTTAGGAACGTTTTGCTATATAATCAATTGACTTCGGTGTAGTAATTTTTATGTGGGTATGAATTTTGCAGAAGTAATTGAAAGTTTTTACGAGACATTTAAAACCAAAGCTTTTCGGATCATGAGTCTTATAAGGGCACTGTTATAGCATTGCTTTCAAATATAGTTAGAGTAATATTTAAACATTATTTTCGGAATTACTTCCACAGGGAATCCAATTGTTCTCTGCGGATGTAAACCCATATAAATAAATCTTCTGTACAGCCTTATACAAATGCAGTTAAAATTACTGTCATTACAATTAAGCGAATATAGCCACATTTGTTTACAAAAAGTTATTATTGCTAAATACTGCACTATATCAATTTCATTTAGCATTGTAATTTCAGAAAATGCTCAGCATGAAGTATTTTTATATTATATAATCTACTGTCAAAAACAATAGCTACCTTTTCAGTACTTTAAATTTTACTATTGAGAATTTTTATGGTTCAAAATAATATTTCTATACATTATTTCAATTATTCTTTCTACAATAGAAATCTAAATAACTTGCACCTAAAACACTGACTCAAATTTATTCCAATAATGCATCGCTTTAATTAAATTTATGTTCCTTTGAGATGATATATGAAAAACCTTGTGTAATAATAAATTATTAATATATATAGGTAAATAGTATTTTTATATATTTTTTCGGGTAAAGTGCAGAATCGCCCACTTATTTATTTGGCACTTTGTACAAAAGTAAAAGGAATTGGATTTTTGTCAATTTTCTTTTGACTTTTTAAGTGAAATAGGTCGATGTGTACATGAATAAAGTCAAAGGAGTGCACAATGGCATTTTTGTGCAATTCTAGGATGTTTTTTTAAGTGAAAATAGGTCAATGTGTACATGGATACCGAGTATGTGCAATTCTTAGAAACACGCCAAGCAGTGGGCGATTCTACACTTTCCCCATTTTTCTATAGGAATTTAGTTTAATTAAATTAGTTATTTAGTATAATTATGTGTATATGAGTATATTCGTACTTATTCATATAGATGGAATTTTTACAGTACGAAAGTTTATCTTTTTTACATCAAGAACTACATATACTATAAATACCCATTATGTTATAGATTTTATTTATATAAAATCTGTGGAAGATTATATAGCACTAAAAGTGAGATACGGAATAAAACATTATACGCTATGAGATATTTTCTTAATTCCCGAACTGTGCGTTGAGAATTGGTATTTGTTGAAACTTGTAAATTTTTTAAAATTCATTTTGTTACAATATAATTTATTGTATTTTGGGTACTATTAAGTTTATTATATGTTATCTTCATGTTTCATTTATCTTTTGAGTGATACAGGTAACATTCAAAGTATTGTAATAAAGGGTCGACACAGTGTTTGTATATTATTATTTCTTCACTACATTATATTCTTGGATTCAACCTTTCTTCCACGCAAAACATCTATGTGTATGCATGTCATAATAAGCTGCAGGGTGTTACTATCATCGGTAAGCGAGCTTTAAGGGGATAGCAAGTATGCTAAATTTGAACTCTATGTTAAGTTTCTAATTTGCAAGTCCCGTATTCTTTTTGCTTGCTTGTTAATAATGTTTCTCTTCCTGAAAATTTGGGTTTCTTCTAGTTTTGTTTTTAATTTGGTTTAGTGCATTGTAAGTAACTTAAAATTTAAGCAGATGCTAGAAAGTACCATCCTTTGGCAATACATTTCTCATTAGGTATCAAACTGTTAAACAAGCTGATGTGATTAAATACAATTGTTTAATTTCCCAATTAAAGAACTGAAATACAAATATATGCAGTGAGGTACAGTACTATATGTATATATTTATAATGAAATCAATAATATATATAAAGTCAAAGTAATGATTCGCAACCATCAAATGAAATGGTATTATATATATATGTAATAGATTCTGTAGTCGAATACAAGCAGCTGAATCCGTAATGAACAGCAAGAATTTTGATGGCTTAGAGATGTTGAAACTCCAATCCACAATGAATAAGAAATTTGGCAGTTGAGGTAGATTTAATTCAACTTTTCTTTCAGCAAATATGTTGCAGCCACAAACAAGTTGGCACATTATTTATGCCTATTCCAAAAATTAAAATTTTTGATAAATGTGTAGTACGAAGCAAGGAGCAGACAGACTGCAATCCAGCTAGGCCAAAGCGTAAAAAGCAAATGCGTTACGTTAAGGGTGAAATCTTAATTCAGACCGAGTTAATTTTGGTTCTCGATGCATTTTTACTCGTCTTTGATAGTTAATACTGCTGTAAAATTACTATTGGCTGTTTGAGTTTTAGTTTCTTTTACAACATCAAATTATGTAAGAGTCATATGACATGAATTAATCTCCAAATGATGCAGTGCAGAAAGATTACTGTTTTTAGAATAGAGAAGGAAAATTAATTTTACGCTGCTAATTTAATCTTTTGCATATTCCTTATTTTTCTTACATATATATATGTACATATATCATTCGATGGTTGTGAATCATGACTTTGGTTATTATCTTTCTATTCATTTTATTTTCAGAATTATATAAAGGTAGTTTAAAATTTTGTAAAGAGAATTTATACAAATATTTTGTAATATGTTTATAGATATTGACGTGCATTAAGAAGGACGGGCTCGTAGGCTTATAGATATTTTAAAATTTTTATTTATTCGCATTGAGTTTTATTTAAAATTACTTTACATGCTTTCTCCGCAATTTAGTTCTGTACATTTCATCAGTGCTAATTATGTACTTCTGCTGGTTTATGTTTTCATGGAAATTTGGTTTACAGTTCTATTTTTGTGTATTGTTTTTTATAGGGATTCTGTATATGGATACCCGTTCTATGTACGATTCTATGTATGGATACTCCACTATGGTATAATGCTATTGGTTCTGTTTATGGGTTTTGTGCAGCGATTTTTCCAAGAGGTACCTTTATTGGTCTGTGGATTTTTGTGTAGTGGTTTTTACAGGATTTGGCATATGGGTGCCTGTATAGGTGTACATGCTTTTGTTTACTGGTTTTTACAAGGCATAGACCTACGGAATATCCATTTTTTTAATGGATTTTTGGCCAATGGATATGCATATAAAGTTTTGATTTTTGGCTATGGGTTTTTACTGGGATTTTGTTTATAGTGCTTACAGTTCTACAGAGATTTGGCCTACTCGTAACCGTACAGTCGTACGGGTTTCCGTTTACAGGTTTTTTACGGGTATTTCGCCTACAGGTACCTATACAGCCGTGCAGGTTTCTTTCTACAGGTTTTTACGGGTATTCGGTCTATGGGTACCCGTAAAAACGTACAGGTTTCTTTTTATGGGTTTTTACGGGTATTTGGCCTACGGGTACCCGTACAACCGTACGGGTTTCTTTCTATGGGTTTTTACGGGGATTTGGCATACGGGTACCCGTACAACCGTAAGGGTTTCTTTCTATGGGTTTTTATAGGGATTTGGCCTACGGGTACCCGTACAGTTGTACGGGTTTCTGACTGTGGGTTTTTACGGGGATTTGGCCTACGGGTACCCACAGAGCTGTACAGGTACCCATAGGCCAATTCCCCGTAAAAAATTTTTATGGGTTTCTACGGGGCATTTTAAGCAGGGATCTGTACGTAACAGAATAAAATACTCTTTTCCTTCAAAAAAATTATAAAACTGCTTTAAAATTAATTCTGAAGAGAATTTTTCGTGGCGTCTGTACGAACGTATGTACGTACATATCTCGCATAACTCAAAACCGAGTAGCCTCAGAACGTTGAAATTTTGTATATAGGACTGCTATAACATGTAGATGTGCACCTCGTATTTTGGTTGCAAGCGGCCGCACCAAATGTATATAAATATATTTATATATATATATCCACTCTGTTACCCGGCTTAGTGATCTCAGTTTCTTTACTCTTATATGTTTGTAAATTGTACATTTTTTGCTTTAAAAATGATTGCATTATGTTGTTTTTATGCCTTTAATAAATCTGTATGCAATATTTTTAGAATTATCAACAATTTTAAAGTTGTCTAAGTGCCGCTAAGCCTTTTTTTAATGGCGGCCATTGATGTTTACATTTGAAAAAGGAGACTAGTGGATTTGTTGCCAATCTAGAGAAACTTAGCTTCGCAACAACAAAGATAACGCATTCATTTATTATTTCCAATTAAATCATGTTTAATTCTTTCTGGAATTTTTTCGAGGAAATAAGTGTTTAAGATTTATTTCGTAATTTTTAATATAGATATTTTGAGTTTTTATGTATTTTTGCCTTCTCGCGAAGTGAGAACTGAATTAATTAAATGAGAAATACTCAATCGTCTGTGAAAAACTGTTTCTTTTTTTTGTTTTTGTTTTTGTTTGTTTGTTTGCTTAATTTCTTTTATACATCATTCTAGCTTTATTATAGTATTTGAATAGAACATGTGGCAACGATTAGATAATTTTATTCTTTAAATGATATAAATTTTGTGCATTATGAGTTATAATATGAATGAAATATATAAGTTAACTGTTATATAATTATTGGATTATGTAACAGTTAACTTAGTTTCCGTTATATAATTATTATATAAGTTAACTGTTATATAATTATTAATACTGTTAAGTGAATCTAGTGCCAGAGTGTCGCTATGGTAAACAAATTCTAGAGTGAATTTTAAAGAATGCATTTATTCTATTGTGGTTTATGCGCTGTCGGCGAAGTAGATTTCATTCAATCCAATAAGTTTAAATGAAATGCAAGAAAAAATGCGTATAATTTAATATTCCAATTTAATATTCCAATACAAGGAAGTTATGTGGTGTATACATCAGATTTTTTAAACTAAATTCAGCTGATTGCTGTCTTTTTCCGCACGCAGATTTCTCGCTATAATGTTAATTCAGAAATAAGTATTTTTTAGCAAAACATTCTTTCGTTAAGCCAGCGTTTATCGCTACTTCTGCCGCCATTAATTTTTGGTGATAACACCTGATTGCTCCTTTTTTACCACGTGACCCCAACGCATCCGCAGACATACGGATAGAAGTTGAACATTGTTGAACTCCATCTGTACGTCATCCGTCACCGCACATCGACCAGATTGCAGATGTCAATCAAAGTGAATTCGCTCGCTGATTAGAGAAACGCATAGACACCGCAACACATACGCAGCAGTGGAAATGGGCCTAGATTGGAAAGATGGGCAATGGTTGGAAAACAAATCCTGTGTGAAAAGTTGGGGATGTCGAAGTTCCGCGCTATGTGGTGTCCAGAATGTTGAAGCCAGAAAGAAGAAGCATCGAGTCCGAGAATAGCTCTGCATGATAAACGCCGATAAAAAGCTTTTATTGTTTGTTAGCTGGGGAGAGGGAAATGAAGTATGGTTCCACCACTATGACCAACAAATGAAATAAGGGAGCGGGGTGTGGAAATACTAAGAATCCTCGACCCTATATGTTTAGAATCTGGAAATCTGCCTGAGAGTTTCTAAGACATCAATTTTGGGATAAAAAATTATCACTGTTTATTAATAACATTCCTTTTTGATACAATGAGAATAGGCTTTCATTATGCTAACCAGGCCCGCGCCGACAGCTCTACCCGACGAGATGGCTCCTGACCTAAGCTGTCCTGCAGGGCAACGACCAGGATGATGCCATTCCACAGAAGGAAGAAACCACTATCAGCGCACCACAGCGAAGGGCCGGGTAGCGGATCAGATGTGGTAAATTGAACGATAGTCATAAGAAAATGAAAGTTTATGTTATGAAGTCTATTGTGCCTTGTGCAGTAGGTGCTTCGTCCAATTAGAAAAAGAAAAATGATTTGGGATGAAAACGATGTCTTGAAGGGAAAATGTAAAAAGCATTGATATGAAAGTTAGGCATGGTTACTGGAAATTTGGACTTTGAGATTTTTGATTTAAAGAACTAGCATACACACAATAATAATCACGTTGATATAAAATACGTGTCAAGATGCAGAGAAACACTTCACACACAAGATACAATTTATTGCGTCAAGAAACGGGAAAAAATCACATTTGTCACAGAGATAAAAGAAGCACGTCCCTCCACTACGACGGCTATGAGCTCACTGGCCCTCGCCGACAATAGGTGGAAGGTCGTGCGAAGCACGACGGCGCCGATTCGAAAAGGCGCCGGGCAATCATTAAAACAAGCAGTTCGTATTGCTGCCTGTCTGAACAGGAAAATTCTTGTCTTATTTGAACACCCCTCCAGGGGGGTCGACTCAGGTAAAACCTGGGAAGCTACTGATTAGGTTCTGTACCTAGGCAGTATCGACCACACGTGTTTAAAATCAGTCTCCACAGGACTAGAGTCATCGCTGGCGATGGCTGTTTCAGGTATGTACGGTACGGTACGGTACTGTATTTTCTGTTCCGTTGGTTGTAGTGGAGCAATATAGTCAGATATACATGTTGTCCGGAGTGTAACACCCCCATTGATGGAGTTGACGAACTCAGCGAGCCTTTAAACTGCTTGAGGTTTCCAGTGCGACTGGGGCCTCAAAACTGCATATTCATATCCTTCCTTGGTTTCTCCCCTGGGGGGCGCCTAAAACCGACATCTGTACGCAATGACTTAGTGTTAGCAGGCCGGATTTGTGGCACGGTCTGTCTGACAGTGTTTAAGTGACTTCATTCTGCTGTCCGGGGTTGGGGCCCCTGTTGAAAGCAGATATTTTTACCATCCCTCCAGAACAGGGACGTGGAATGTGAGTTGCTGAGTAGTCCTGTCGACTCAGCTTAGTCTTAGCTCGTCTACTGGACCGATAGGTTAGCAGCCTCTTGGATCGCCTTTAGGGGTTGGGGCGTTTAACTGTGTTAGGGCAGCCTCGAGTTTGCCAGCCTTGAGTGCCCCTTCCGCCTAGCACACTGTCTTATTCGACTGAAAGTTCAGAGCACCAGAGCCGGAGTTCGTCTCTGGTTGTTCTCTTCTGTCTTATTTGAACGTGCAAATACTTGATGCGTATGTAAGGGTAGACGCATTCGACAAATTGTTTAATCCTTATTTTGTGTCTACTGTTGCAAACGTAGTAATTTATGCAATATTTATCTTTTCTTGTGATTGCTTGTTGTTATTGTTTTTCTACATAAAAAAAGGTAAGTGTAGTTACATATTATGTTAAATTTAGGTCAACTTTTTAACGCGAAGCAAAGATTTGAGCATAATTACTTGAAAACTGTCTAGCTCTCAAGTTTGAACCATTGTCGTATTCTTGGCCGCAAAAATTACTAATATCTAAACCATTTTCCTCTAAAGTCTTTTAATAAGCCGACATTTAATAAGAAAGTTGTTCGTCTTCCACCGGTCGTATCTGTTGTAACACAAAATACAAAATACTAAACCTTGATACTTATGTGATTATGCAGGTTATCTACTGCAATAGCAGTACTTACCTGCTCACATGAATGAGCTCCGCAATGGGCATGGTGATGAGAAGTTACATGAAGTAGTTCTCCAAACGAGATGTAAAATACTAAAAACCTTTCTTCAATACTCATGTCTGTATTTTCTAAATTAAAATACTTCATACAAATTAATACTATTTGCTCTTGATGGCTCGCATCAGGGGTACAATCAAGTAAAGTAGAAAAATGTTTTGCCTGTTTGACCTTATTTAAAATAATTTGCTTTGTATTATTCCCTAATAAGCTAATTATTTTATTTTGGTAATGAAGCATATGGTTTTAGTTAGCAATATATACAGACATGATGGGGTCAAATAGTGATCATTTCCATACACTTTAAAAAATTATTATTTCTTTCGAATAATTTGTTACTGGAACCACGGGAAGGCTGAATATTGTTTGCCTAAAAACTGAATGGCATAGATAATTCTTTCAATAACATTACGCCAATGCTTAGTCTCTGTTTTTAATAAAATTTGAAATTCCGAATTAACAGGTTTATTCTTTCGTAATCGTTCTAAGAAATAGGATTAACTCTTTCGTTGTCTGGCAAGATTCGACATGAATACATCTAAAAAATATTACGTCCATTTTTGTCTTTTGGGAAACTGAAACTCGAAACCAAGTTTTGTTAACATCCAAGATTATTTTCTATTAAGGCTTAAACTTGAGGTGGCAGTAATGAACTTGGGCATAATCCGGAATCATCATGCACAAGCAAATGCGTTATCTATTGCAGAAATTGTAGATTTCAATAGTATTTCTTCTGTTTTCTTGACCAGCTGCATTGAAGTTAAAGGTAATTCTCAGGTGAAAACGCTTTCTAAACTCTTTCTAATTATTAAGTTGTTTTTGGTAATTTCAATGGTAGCTGAGACGTTGATTGATAACTAGTGCTAGTAGTGCCAGCTTGGGTATTCTTCGGATTTTGGAAAAACTCAATAATTTTATAGTTCTTGGTTTATTAAGTCTTCCTCTCACTTTTTTTTTTCCTTATTACATTCTGATACTCAAACAGTTTCTTTTTCCGTTTACCTTCCGACATCTAGGGAAAAACGAAAACAGAAAAAGTGGAAGTAAAAATAAAAGCAGAAAATAACTATTATAAGAACTATTGCGTAAAACACTTCTTGAAAATATTTGGAAAGTCACTGTTTGAAATAATTTACCTTACTTCTGAAAAAGTGAGTATATCTTAAACCGTTGCTTGGAAAATATAGGAATTATTAGATCAATACCAAATAATTGAAGAAGGGGATGTACTCTTTTGTTTATTAAAGTAAATAAATCAAATTTAAAGGCGTAATGAAAATAACGAAACATTTTCCTTCGGTTTTCCGTATAGCTAAAAATCGGAAAATGGCTAATTTTTGATTTCAGAATATGTTGAATATTTTTACTTCTTGAAAATATTTGGAAAGTCACTGTTTGAAATAATTTACCTTACTTCTGAAAAAGTGAGTATATCTTAAACCATTGCTTGGAAAATATAGGAATTATTAGATCAATACCAAATAATTGAAGAAGGGCATGTACTCTTTTGTTTATTAAAGTAAATACTCCAAATCTCAAATAGGTATATTTTAAATTCAGTGGTACTCCGTAAATATGTCGATCCTTTCTTCTCGAAGGATAATAATTTTTAGTTTAATCAACAAATGGTTCATGGGAAAAAAAAATCGAGTAATTATGCTCAAATCGCCGCTTTTCTGAATTGCTTAACTGCACGTACCTTTTTTTACGTAGAATAACAATAACAGCAAGCAATCACCTCTCCCCCCCCAAAAAAAAATCACAAAAAAGATAAATGTTGCCCAAATTACTACGATTGCAACAGTAGAACAACATAAGGACTAAGCAATTTGTCGAACGCGTCTGCGGCGCCATCTATACCCTTACATATGCTTCGGCATCATGTATTTTGGTTCACATATATTTTACAAGATAAGCTCAACTTATGTCAGAAAGTACAAAAAGCATTAACTGTTAAAAACCAAAGTGATATAAATAGTATAGATCTTATGCAGGAACTGCAGTTTTTGCAAACTTTTGGAGGAAATGTAGCATCGCCAGTCGAAACTCTAAGCTGTATCGTTGACAACATAGCAGTGTGCAGAAAAGAATTTTGGATAGGTATCAGCGCTGGAGCATTTTTTGTGCCCTGTTGTAATCACAGTTTGCACCTTGTCTACTACGCTGGGAACAACAATTTATTCAGTGCAAACTTATTAGATATGTATATTAATTTGTTTTTAATTTTAAGATAATAAACAGTGGTCAGCAATATTTGGTATGCAATGCGTTTAGTATATTATTTCGTTTCGCTTGCAGTGTTACTTTTTTATAACATGTTGTTGTTAACTAATTAGCTCACTTGTCTGGCCTATAGTCAGCTGAAGCCCGCGAAGTTCCTCGTAGCAAGGAGCGCAAGATACACCACGCCTGCAGTTGGCAACAGCTTTGAGCACTTTACAGGCGACAGTGCGATTTAGCTCAGTTTCGCCCCTAATTTTGATGGAGAGCACCTGGGGGAACGGGTCCGAGCGTCTCCCACCCTCCTTCCCCTACCACCAACCTTTCAAGAGGACTTTCGCCTCGCCTATTTAGAGTGCCCCCATGCCGCACAGGCACTTTACATTTACAAACATCCATAACTTCTCCGGGATTCGAACCCGAGGCCTTTGCACGGCAGTCAGAAACTCTAACCATATTACCGGTTGGGCGGCCTTTTATAACATAAATGAATGTATAATTGTTGAATGAATATGTTTGAGTGCGGTTTTTAACAAAGCACAAAATATTTGCATATTTAGACAAATGGTGGTTTTTCATATTATTATGTTAATAGTGTTTCATTTTAAATGTTAATCATAAGCACCGTCCCTTTAATATCGTCACTACATAAAGGCGCTCGCTAGACATTTGCACGACGGCGCCGATTAGGCTTGGCGCGGGCCTGATGCTAACCTGCTGCAATAAGACATAAATGCGGCTCAGAATTCCCAAACTGCTATTTCCCCCAATGATGCGGATTTCAGTTTCTTCCTCATGTATCGTATTAGTCCTAGACTTCTTTTTGTTTCACAAGCTGTAGTATTAGCGTTTTTTACGTTACGGCGACGATAATATGCTGAAGTACTTCATTGACATACTCTGGATAGAAATATTTTTAAACCTATGTATGTTGTCATTAAATATAAATGTGTGTAGTTTCTCATTATGCATAACATTGATAGTATTTTTTTTTTTTTTCATTTTATTGAATGCTTAAAGTTCATATATACATTTTGTTGCAGCAATGATACAGCTACTTCTTGAAAACGGGAGCCGGTCCATTCTGAATAAACTTGACGAGTTTGGAGAAACGCCGCTGCGCATAGCATGCTCTCGAAGTTCGCCAGAAGTTGTCCAATACTTGCTTGAGAATGGTGCTGACATACAAAATGAACGTTGTCTTCTATTAACTGCATTGAATCACAAATGTAGGAATTATATACACAGAATAATATCTACGCTTCTAGATTATGGAGCGGATGTAAGTAATAAATGTAGTAAAATATATTTATAAATATATTTTCTCAAATTATAGTTTACATTATAAGAATCACATCGTATTCAGAACAAAAGTTGTTTATTTTCTTCGTTTGCTTGAATGCATCCCCAGTTTTATTATTGAAATATAGATTCTGCTTTTAAAGCAAAAAATTATGGTTTGCAAGTTTTGGGTAAAATAAATTAATTAACATATGAACTAATTAAAGTAATTCTGAGTAATCAGTATATAGATTTTCTTAATGTAAGGTGTACAATGTGGTTTAGCTTTGAGAGAGCGACCTCATATGACCATTATGCTGTCACTTACAATGCAAGGATCATGCTGAACTAATTCATTATCACCTTGACAACGCTGCTTACATTTATATTGCTGGATTTTTAGTGACTTTATCTGAGTCTTGCCGCAGTATTTATGAAATTTTATTTCTTCAGGCATCCATTACCAGATAGGAATACCCTTAATGGCCAGACAGGAAACACTGCTATTAGTACTCCGAATATTAATAGTTCGACCACTAATAGCTCGATAATTCGAATAGTGAATATAATAGTTTGACCTGGTTTCAAACAGTTACAGGCGAAAACATTGCGGATGAAAACGTCACGCAGAAAACAATGCAAGGCGGAAACGTCGTCGTATAAAATATTGTGGGAGAAAAGGAAACAAGAAGAAAACATATGCATAAAACTTCATCAACGAATATATTACTTGCTTGCACGATTTCTTTACCCCACCAAACCAATTGCATGCTAAATCATTTTCTTCTGTTTCCACTTCACAGGGGAAAAAAAATTACTTTTTCATTTTCATATGAGTATTTTATTGCATGCATAAACTAAAGCTTTCTGCTTTAAATACATTAATTCAAAAAGGCATGTTTTTATAATTTTTTGCATAAACACTGAAGCTCAAATTTTTTTTAATCATTTTGGCAGATTAGAACGTGTCTCTGTGGAAAATTTGTAGATCACTTTTAATGAAGTGACTAATTTCTAAATACTAAAAGAATATCAGACTAATAAAGTGAAAAAAAATCATTTTTCTATTTGATAATTAATGTAAACAATTTTAATATGCTAATACTTCGTGCAGTTACTCGTTTTCCCTGTACTAATCGTTTTAAGGACTATATTTTTAATGAAAAATTTCCAGTACAACTTGATAGAAGAGACTAGCTAAATAGTGACTTTTTTAACAGTTAACTACATAAGTTTAAACTTCTATTAACTACTTTTCGTAGCATAAATTTTCTGCCCATTTTCAGTTGACGAAATGCTTAAGTTTCCTTCTTGCATTTTAGCAAAAAAAAAATGGTGATTAATTCAAAAATAGAAAACGCAGAGGTAAAGATATTCCTTACTCTCTCTTGAGTTCACAAATCTTTATGCAAATATACATTTACAACTTTTATAGCTTATGTCTGACCTAAAAAACTAATGTCAGGTATGTTCTCATTATTTTTTTCCCCAATAGCACAAACCGTCCTACTACTAAGGCCAAAAGCGGTGGTCACTTTATTATGGAGGCACCTAAGAGGTGGACCACCTTCCCCTCCTATGAAGGGACGAATACATACGCCCATTGATTCGAACCCGGGCCCTTTGGTATTTCAGTTGGCTTCCCTAGCCACTATACCGTCTAGGCGTCTGATGTTATCATTATATGATGATTTGTAGGTGCTTTCCCATAATCGAAAATTTGGATGTTGATTCCTTAACTATGACTTTTTACTACAATATTTTCTACTATTATGTTTAAAATTGATACGTTTTTAAACTGTTTAAAGCTACTATGCTTCTTGCTGCTTTTTGTCTCACGTAGATGACGTTTTCGCCTTGCGTTTTTTCCTTCTAGATGTGTTCATCTGCGATGTTTTTGTCATGATGATGTTTCCGATAGGCGCCGCTTCAAATAGCGATAAAATAGCCTAGAATTTAAATACTGTATTGATTTTTGCCATGTAGCTCACGCAACCAAGGGAATCCGTTTTCCTTAGAAAGTCTTTCATGAAAGCATGCGAAAACTATCTCCACGCAAACCGGCAAATAATCTTCCGTTGTTTTACTTAGTTAAACCAATGCTTTGTTTGGAGAAAACTTGAAATGAAGATAAAAGTTTGGTTCTTTGAAGTCCATATTTCTTTGTATTTCTTTTGAAGGATTTTCTGAGATACTGTAGCTACGTTTTAAGGTTTTTAATTAAATGTTTTTAAATAAATTTTTAGCTTAAATCATTTATAATTTGAACTGTCTATGTGCGTTTGTCATGAAACACAATGATCATTTGGAATTAAATTAGAAAAGTTATGCAGAAAATTCTGGAATATATTGAATGCTATTTTAATAGTAAATGAATATGTAGAAGTCATTAAGTTAATTTTTGAAGGAGAAGACATAAAAAATGAGCAATGGCCTCGTTGGGACTCGAATCTGGACCTCTCGAATACGCGCCACATATGTTACCGTTACACCAGGAAGGCATGCTGGAAGAAGGGAGAAAATACCTTATATACTTTCCCTTTTAAACTGTGAGTGAGGATTAGGGAACTCAGTCTTCAAATTCTGGTTGTGACGAATTATTGTCTACCACCTTTTAGTTCGGGCGCCACTTGTAGAGTCATTAGGTTTTCTTCGATGCTGGAGACGTGAAAAATGAGCAACGCCTTCGCCGGGACACGAATCTGGACTTCTCGAATACTTGCCAAGTTTGTTACCGTTACACCAAGAAGGCACACGGAAAGGAGAGAGAAAATACCTTATATATATTGATATAGTAACAGAAGTTCATACTTAGGTTTCAGTTATTAATATCTCCATAGAAACTTCATCTTGTAATTTATGAACTATTTAACATACTCGGATGAATAAATTATTAATGAGTAAAAAATATCAATATATTTGTTTGAAAGCAGTATGAATGAAATTTAATCAGGTGGATGATGTTGCAACTTTTGATCTTTTTTCTTATTCTTATTATTTACATTTAACAACATCGATAAGTGAATTTTTGCTTACCTTTCTTGATAATTATCCACAGGAACGCTTGGAATTCCTTTTCATTTCTATCACACAGAAGCTTTATTTACAGCTATGTACAATAATTGTATGCTTACATTAGAACGTTCAACATGTTTTTCGGGTTGCCGCTACATCTATCTCAAAAATCCGCAATGTGGTAAGAAAAATATAACAAGCTAAAAGTAAAAAACGCTGCGCTTTCTCGTGGCCAGCTACATAAACTGTAACAGATGATGCTTGATAAATATTTAATATTCACTGCAGTTTCAGAAAATTTCTAGTTCTGAAATCGAGCTTTCATTTTGTAATTACGCATAATAATTAAAAACAGGAAAAATTTGATCCTATACTGATAAAGAATATAACTTAAAAATTTTATACATTTCATAGAAATCGGAAAGGGTCGCTCTTTAACAAGTTGCAAAGGTAGTGCGAATTTTCTACAAAAACATGTATCAATTTCCGAACGCATTTTCTTCTGCAAAAAGAGGATCTCACGTAAATCTACCTCGAAAACCTAATGGAAATCTGAGACAGCTTTTCTGAAAAATTCCTCCCTCGCGGATAGTTCTAGTCCGCTTTGCGTTCACTAAAATAAACCATCCAAATCTTCCTTGAGGTACGCAACGTTTTTCAGAAACCTTTTTTACCTTTTTTTAAATTTCATTTTGTCTAGCTTCACATCCATAAGTTGTTCTACCAAAATATAATCATTTATTATTTGCTCTAAGTAGCTCATTCATTTCCGTTACAATATTTATATCTGCTTGGAATTTAAAAAAATATATATATACATTCTTTTACCTCTTCAATACCATTTGCTGTTGAGTTTCAAAAAAGGCTGTTTCTGCCTGCCTTAAAAATATAATTTCAAAAGAATGATAGTTTTCTTTCCTATGAATATTTTAAGGAATATGAGCTGCATAATCGCCCGATTGGAGATGTGCTTGTATAAGCTGCACGTGATAGGGATGCATTTTGTTTTTTCTTAGAAGCCTCCAGATACCCGAATGGAAAACTCCGACTGCGTGCACTTATGGAGGTAGGAAGTAAGATGTAGTGAATGTAATGGAGGTAGAAACCTTTCCTACCTCCATTCGTGCACTACACTTTGCGTACTTACACGTGGAGTTCCCTGTACCTGCTTTAGGACATTCTGTTTGATGTCCGGAGTCTATGCTGATCGTGCCCGATTCATGACAGCTCTTTGAAAGGAACCTGTTTCAGCTAACCTCCTGTACAGCCTTGCAAACAAATTATGGCTAGGTGTACACCTCATACATAGCCTGTCGTTCCGCGTACAAGCGCTGTGTCGCTGGCCCACTACAGTTTGTAGCACATATACCAAATGCATATTGGCTAACTTCCCGTTTGTATAATTATTCATTCTACTAACTCTCTGTCCTGATGCGAAATGACGATTCCCTGCAAGAACTCCTGCGGAACTTCTACAGCGTCAAAAAAGCATTTCAGACCCTGCATTGGTATATGATTCAGAGTCGTTGAGGCAAAGAATAGACGCTCTTTGGTTAAAGTGCAACCTACCCTTCCTAGAAGTTCTGAAACGCGGTACTGAGACCCCCTGTGTACATATGGAATAGAAATATTTAATAAACTATACCAACTTATACGAAATACTATTTCAAATGACACTTGATGATACAGTACAAAGTCTGTAATCCGGACCTCAAAGCTACAAACTTTATACGCATGCGCGTTTAATGGATAACGGACGGTATAAGTTAGGCTAAAATTATCTAAGGCATTTCAGTTAATGTTGCAGATTGCGCTGCTCTTTAATCTTCTAATTGTATCCGGCTTATTATTTTTTGCAGACAATTAGAACAATTTTATAAAAATTAAGCTTGAACTTTCGATTATGTCAAAAAGAGTTTCCAATTCTGGAGCTGCCAAAGGATCTACAAAGCGAAAGCATGTTTCGATGTCCATTAAACAAAAAGTGGAATTGCTGCAAAAAATAGATAAAATCTTATCCGTCTCAAAATTATGCGAGAAGTATGGCATTGGAAAGTCCACTATATATGACACAAGAAAAAGGAACTTTTTGAATTTTTTGTGGAAGCATCTTAAACAACTTACATTGAAAGATATATTTAATAAAGTAAACAAATAAATATTAAGCTTTTTTTTGTAAATTGTGATACCCTTTAGATCATAATTGTTTTTTATTTCATAAATTACGATTTCATATTTTTAATTGTATAATTTTTGCATGCCATCTTACCAGATTTAAATTGATGATCTATAATCCGGAAAACCCCCTAATCCGGAATCGCCGAAGTCCCGATGAGTCCGGATTACGGACTTTGTACTGTATTTATTTATGTAAAGATTTTTTAGATTTAAAACATTTCTTCAAAACGGACATACTTGCTGAGAAGTATATGAAACTTTATGATTCATCGCATAGTTTTTTCTCTTTTATTACTTTTGTTTTTGTTAAAGTATTTTAGTTAGCATTTAATACTAAAACTGGTTTTATTTTTTAGGTGAACCAGTGTTCAAGTCGCGGAACGACCCCTCTGTTGTTGGCGGTGGAACGTGCTTCCTATACGAAAGATGCCAATTTTTTTTATGTATGTGAACTATTAAGGAAGAAAGGAGCAGATGTGAACATAACCAACTCAAATGGACAATCCCCTCTTCACATGGCTGTAATTTCGAATCAAGAAAATTTGGTCAAAATGCTCTTGATAGGGAATAGCTGCATCGACACCCGTGATCACGGGGGATATGTCGCATTATTTTATGCCTGTCGGAATGGTAATCTAAATTTGGCAGAGTTACTAATAGATTGTGGTGCCAATCTTCACGCTCACAGCTGGGAGGATTGCATCACTCTCTATGGCACTGTAAACAATGCTTCAGTTTTTAAAACAGTGTCCAGAAAATCAAAGAGCTGCCTTCAATTAAAAACATTAAGTTTAAATGCAATTCGGAAGAACATTCAAAATATTAATGACATCGGCAGTTTGCCGTTGCCTATATACTTAGTCAATAAAATCATGTTTAAATAACATGATTAACGCCTTTAACTTTTGAAGCATTATTTAATTTAATCGTTGAAAGAAGGTATCTAATTCTTACCTCTTACATTATGTGGTGATGAATTTGGTCAAAAACTAATTCTTGATTGGATATAACTACATCGACACCCGTGATCACAGGGGATATATCGCCATATTTTTTAAGCTATTTTAAGCATTTTTATGTCTATTCCATATTTTTTAAGCTTTCATCAATATCTAACTTTTCATTTACGCTGCAGTAGTCGTTGTAGAGGGGAGTCACGCCAACTTTTAATTCCTTGACTTTCTGTAATTTCACTTCTAATTCAACTGAACTTCCTTCGGATTCCTTGAAGTTATTCAAGAACGTCTCCAGTTTTGTAATTTTGCATTTTATCACACCTCTATGGCGATTTAGTTCCGTTAAATTATCCATTGTATTTTTGCCGCTTTGAATGGGCATTTAGTTTTGCCGCTTTGATTGGGGTCTTATTTTAGCCACTTTGAATGGGCACTTATCTTCGTCCGAGACGGACCACTGTTTATGGACTGTATTCCACTAAGAGATAATTGTATTTTCCCCCTAAGTATGTACAAAAAATGCCGCTAGAGGGCTGAGGTGCGTAGGTGTAGCTAATGATGTAACACGTTAGATTTGGAAATTTTATGTTTAAATATTAAAAAAAAAATTTTTTTTTAATTGTCCCTTGGAACACTGAACATTCTGCAGCTGCTACTTGCTTAAATTATAAATACACTTCAGCTCTGTCATAGCATTGCTTTTCTTTTTGCTAATAAGAAATATTATCTTCAGTTACTGTATAAGATATTGCAGAGTATAATAAAACTTGTAATTTATAAAATATTAATGAAATGATATTTTTGGGAATAAAGTGCAATTTTCTTTTTGTTCACAACTACCGTTCCATTAATGGAGCGCTAGGCATAATTGGGTTTTAACGTATTACCAGAAAAATATTTTAGGTAGTTTTTCACTTTTGCCCTGTTGATATTAATATACTAAAATATATGGAATAACGAAGTTGCACCTAGTCAGGAAAACAAAACATTGCGAAAATTATTATACGATAAATTTTTAATCAAATGTAATTACTTATTTTGGAATTATAAAATTTTCATACGCAATTAATACGATGTCACTGTTTCAATTAATTATTGCTGGTTATATAAAAAATACTGGTTATAAATAAAATGGTCAATTAAAGGCTTAATTTATTGGATTCACAATCACAAACACTATTGTTAGATCTAGATTTAGAATAAATATTTTGCACTATATTCAATGCAGAAAGTGCTTGTACTTGCTAGATACTCGTTCTAGTACAATGATATCTTGCTAGATACCTTGCCGTTAGACCAAAGAATATCTATAGAATACATATTCTTTGATTAAGTTGTAAGATTCTCACTAGTGTAATTCTCAGTTACTGTAGAAAGTGATGAATCTTAAGAACTAGTTTGCGAATAATCGCTTAAGTTCGTGTGACAAGAAACAAGAAGATGGAAGGGTAACTAACCCTTTATTATTCCAATAAGATTTAACAAAACTCCTTCTTGGAGTGTACAATAAAAGCTGACACTTGGGCTTGAACTTAAGAGACTAAGAAATAAACTAAAACTAAGATTAACTAAAGAAATATAGCCGAAGCTATCAAGATTCTAATCGAGTTGGCCCCTTAACTCTATTTGACTACGAAGCTTATCAAGGGCCTGAGAACGGCCGAGCGTAATGACAGTTTTGAGAAAGAGAGAGAGAGAGTAGACACAAGGGAGACGCGCGCTAATCAGAAACTCTGATTCTCTCTCACTCTGCATGCTTTAATGCTGAATGCTTATGCTTTACTAGCCAAGAAAGCTTGGCTGTCGAAAGCTCTGCTGATGTAACGCCCTGAGGGCACTTCACATGGAAGCAATCATATGAATTCCCGCAATGGGAAGATGCAATGAAGGAGAAAAAGAAGGGGAAAGGGGACCATCGTCCCTGTAGGAGTCACAAATAGATCTGACATATGGGAGTAGGTAAATTAGTGAGGGAGGCAGTCAAGATGAAAATGTGTAATGTGAAATTCTAGAACGGTCGGAAAACTCAGTAACGTATGAACAGATACATGAAAAGTATATACAAGAATCTGTTACAGACAATGTATACTACAAATAAACGAATGCAAGCTCATGCATTCAAGAAGGCATGCCAATTATGCGTGTCTCCCTCTGCAAGTAGACTTCGCGGTTTAAATACCGCTCCTCCTCTTTAAGTATTCAGAATGATTCCAAATCTACGTTCTGACCGGAAGTAGTAAGTTAAGAATTTGACAGGAAAGGAACTTAAAATTTAACTGTTAATAAAATTAACATAATCCTAACAAAGTATAGAGAATAGAATACATATTATGAGCATTGACATTTACTAGTAGCAAGGGCTAAACGTTAAAATACTTGATCAATATATATAATATAATAGTGTAAAGTGCTTAAGAATAATACATAAAATTATAAAATGAATAACAATATTTCAAACAGTAACTACGACAGTTTACTTACCGCTCAGGAACATTACGAACACGCAGGCAGCCATGTATATCTGCTACTATCTTTAAAACAATTATCGTTGTCTTCTCCTGATTGGCTGAGATATCCCCCCCCGACCTCCAATCAGTCACCTGATTCATGAGCGCGAAACTGAAACCTTAGTCTTTGCTTAAAAGTGTTGTTATATAGAAAAATTTTAATTGGTGTTTAAATACCTTTAATCTTTGCTGCAATGTGCCGGACAAAATTAACAAAAAAAAAAAAAAGAAATCAAATATCAAATAATTCAAAACATTCAAAATCTATTTCATAATATTCATATATCATTTCGACATTCTTAAAAATATTCGTATAGTAAATCTATCAATCAATCGTATATCATATCTATCAATAAATCGTATAGTGGTATAGTACAATTTAACTTTTTAGGTTTGCGTTGTGAGTAACCTATGTAAAGGGAAAATCAATAACTCCCAATTCAATTAAACTCCATGTTTCTTAAAAGCCTCCCGGCTCAAACAAATGGAGGGACATGACAGACCACAGTAAATTATACGCAGCATAAATACACAAATGCCATTAAATTTTAAACACACATTTATTAAATTCTTGACTATTTTATATAATTAAATAATGGATAACTGATCAGTATCCTACCAAATATTTTTTTAATTCAAAATAACACATAATACTACACCAAATTACAGCTTACATTAATTAAGATTAACATTGTTTTTTTTTTCAAATTAATTAGGTGTAACAAAATTTAATCCTCCAAATAACAGGTTCTTATTAATTAGAAAGTGACGTTTTTCTAGCTCACAAACTTCAGTAGGTGAAACAAATTTTAATCTTCCCAAAACTGGCATTCACTTGAAATTATATATAACTTCTCAATTTTTTAACTGTAATATTTAATTTATATAAGCAATAACAATGTACTGGTAGATAAATCACTATTAACTGTTCTGCATTCGGGAAAACTAAGAAAGAGAGACAGAGAAAATATACTTAAAATTTCACTCACAGATGGAAAACAGTTTTTCTTGATTAACAGGATCCTTAGTGTCCAATCCACATGGAAATAAGCCAAGCCCTATTTTCTTGGAAATTACAGTCTAATAATTCTTCAAACAGCCAGGCATCGCTTTAACTGTCCATTAGGTGGGAACCAATAGTCCAATTCAGAAGGATATTTTTCAATTCAATAACAGGTAGCTGAATATACACCAGTTTTTTTTTAGCACAATCACGTGCATCATCGAAGCCTCGTGGCAACATTTATGCTGAATGTTTCGGAAAAGGCTCTTGGAGATTAACCGGCGATTCAGGTGAAGAGAGAGAATCTGTGCTAAATTTTCTTGGTAGATTTTTCTCTATACGTCTCAATCAGCTCTCAGTAAAAATTCTCTTTGCAGCTCGCATACAGTTCTCCATACATCTCGCACAAACTTTTAAACATCCCGCAGAAAAAGAATTCTCTAGAGCAAAGAAAAACGCAACCCAAGTCCTCTTGTCTCGGCAACCGGCAGCAGGGCAAAACGCCCCTCGTTCGCCTTTTTTTTTTCACAAGGCGGCTGCTCAAAATTCACTCAAATCAGACTCCGCTACAGCCGTCATCGCAGCACGCTGGTACAAATCCCTCGCCCCGCAAAACTTTCTGCTTTCTCCTTTTCCTTTTCGCTCAAAAAAATCATAATCAGAATCCACTCTAGCCAAAGAATCTGTAAGGAAAAGAATGAAAGCTTCCATAGACGCAATGTAAACCTGTTTCGCCTCTGCGCCGCTATATCGAGGAGACACGGCTATGCAGTGAAACAGCAGCGCAGGGTGGAATTTAAATAGCGCAGTCCGAGGAGATAGTAAATTTTTTTACTTTGAAATTCCTCAAAATGTTTTATTTTCATACATTTCAGATAAATTATGTAGCTGATCTTTTATCTTCTAATCTTTAATCGTCTAGATGTTTTGCATAGAAAATCCTAAAATTCAGTTGCAAAATAAATGAAAAAAAGATGAATAAATAAATAAATTTTATTATTTTTCTATTCCTTATTTTTTCCCCTTAACCCTTCTTTCTGTAAACTCACATAATTGTTATTCTTTTGATATAATATCAAGCATTAATTTATAACTAACATCAGAATTAATAGAAAACAAAATTAACTACTGTCGTGTTGTTAGATTTCTAACAAATCTGCAGTTAATTACATAAATAACGCTACTTTTAAAAAATATGCAATTAATTACATAAATAACGCTATTTTTTAAAAATAGCGTTATTTATGTAATTAATTGCATCAAAATGTAAATCTTTTCATATTTTTATGAAAATGTAAATCTTTTCATATCAAGCATATTATTAAATATTAAAACAAAGAATAACACATTTGAGTTAAAAAAATGATTTTTATTGACATTTCTCAAGTTTCAGAATATACATATGCAAAATAATTTTAAGCATCTTCACAAATACCAAGAAATTTTTTAGACAATTATTTGGAACGACCATTATGAAAACAATGAGCAAATTTTGCAGCCAAGAACCAAAAGCATTTCACTTAAATTAAGAAATACAAAATTACACTTAAAAGGCCTTTTGAAGAATTTCACATAAATTATTAAAATAAGTGATTTCTTTATTTTTTCATAAAATATTCAATACTTCTTACATTTATTAATATAAGATTAAATACTGAACTTGAAAATCAAACCTTCCAGGTGTTATTAAAACCTGGGAAGAAATTTTCTAAATAATCCACTCAATCAATTAAATATTGTTGCAGCTCATCCTGATGAAGATTAGTTCAAATTATGAAATTAGAAATTGATTTTTTTAAATAGCAATTATAAAAATGACTATTTTCCATCTTCACTATACATATAATAATTCTAAAAATGATGTAGCTTGGATTTTACATAATTTTAATTTTGCAAAAATCTATTTAATACCAAATTATTCGACCAATGAGTACATTTCATTCTGTAAGCTTAAAAAATAAAAAACACATAACATACAATTCATAATAAATTTTTATAACTCCATATTTAAAATTTTACAAGCAAAGTTTGCATATAACTAACCAAAACAGAAAAAATAATTAAAAAACAATTACAAGTACCCCTAAATAAATTGAAAACGCTGAATTCATTATAGTTATCTGACCTCAAATTTAAGAAAAAAAAATTATTATTTGGAATGACCATTATGAAAAAAGAGCAAAGTTTGCAACCAAGAGCCAAAAGCATTTCACTTAAATTAACAAACACAAGATTACATTTAAAAAGTCTTGAAGTTTTGCAAATAATCCATTGAATCAAATAAATATTGCAGCTCATCCTGATAAAGATTGTTTCAAATTATGAAATTAGAAATTAATTCTTTTAAATAGCAATTACAAGAAATGCCTATTTTCCACCTTCACTATACCTATAATAATTCTAAAAATGCTGTATGCTTGGATTTTACATAATTTTAATTTGCCAAAAATCTCTTTAATCCAGAATTATTCCACCAATGAGTACATTAAATTCTGTAAGCTTAAAAAAGAAAAAAAAAAAACATATCATACGATACATAATAAATTTTTAGGAATCCATATTTAAAATTTTACAAGCAAAATTTGCATATAACGAACTGAAACAGAAAACAAAATTAAAGAACAATTAAAAGCACCTCTAAATAAATTGAAAACAGTGAAATACATTATCAATATCTTACCACAATTAAAAATATTAACATCAAAATCAATAGATAATAATAAATATAACCCAAAAGTAATTAGTAAACATAATAAAAATATAAACAAGAAATTTTTCAGAAATTTAAAACAATCTGCGAGATCTTTTACGAAACTTAAAATTTTAGTAACAGTCAATATTTCGACTAATAACCGTCAATTTTGTTGCACAGCATTCTTTGAGCATAACATGACAGGCAATCCAAACCATCAATTTTGTTGCACAGTACTCTTTGAGCATAACATGACAGGTGATCCACTATTATTGATGAGTTATTTCTTAGATGGCGCTATTGTTAAGCATATTGAAATAATAATAGTAAACAAATTCATTAAAACTATAAAGAAATAATAATGTTGAATACATAAGAAGCTTCTCACACATACACTGAAATATAATATTTACAACAAAAGAAAGAAACTAATATAATAAAAGAGTTACAGAACGTAAGGTTAAATAATATTTTATTTAACTCATTCAAATATTCAAAACTCATTCAAAAGTGACTAAAAAGCTAAATAAAAACAACTGAAATTGTCTTTCAAAATGTGATCAAATTACTATTTGTATATGTAATAAAAATCATAAAAATGTATTTGAAATAATGGAAATGAACTTTAAAATAATACAAATAATTTAACCAGAGCACAAATTATTTTCTAAATTACCGTATTTACTCGCATAATAGTCACCTCCCCCTTTTTAAGGAAGAAAAAATTTTCAAAAGTGTACAATATTGTGTAGTTAATTTCCCCGCATAATAATCGTAGCCTAGACTTTCACAATGAAAAATTAGCAAGAAAAGTGCGACTATTACACGAGTTAACATGGTATATCACATTTACTGAAAATAGTACAAAATGCTAAAATTTATTATTAAAACATTTCTCAAAATATTTAGAATTTAAAGATATATTAATCTGCATATGCAAAAATGAAAACATAGCAGTAAAATATTACATACATGTGCACATATAAAGTTGCCACTTTCTATATAAATACATTTTATCTTTACTGAAAATAGTATGAAATGCACTAAATTGATATTAAAATATTTGGTTAATCTTTGGATTATGGTAACTTGGCGATTTTTTGGCGACCAACCCTGCTACAGCAACCTGCTAGTTTTTGTTTGGATGCCATTTTGTTTTTACGAAGTAACGGCAATTTTTTTAATTTTTTTTTTTTTTTAACTCAACATTTTTTTTCCAACAATCTGCTAGCCGAATTACGCTTATGCTAGAACTTTTATGGAACAAAAGTGCTTAAACATGACCAAAATTAGGTAGAAATTGGGATAAAGTGCAGAATCACATACTGCTTACCGCGTTTTTAAGAATTACACATACACGGAATCCATGTACACGTCGACCTATTTTCGCTTAAAAAAACATCCCAGAATTGCACAAAAATGGCATTGCGCACACTCTTGACTTTATCCATGTACACTGCTAAAGTCCTAGCTAGTAACCTTTATTGCCTTACCAAAATGTCGCCAAACTACCTGTTACCATATTCCAAAGATTAGCCAAATATTTTCTTCAAAACATTCAGAACTTAAAGAATATTTTATAGTTATGTGTTTTAATTCTTTGTTTAAAGCCTTCTCTCCTCAAAAGCTATATACAAAATGTAAAAATTTATAAGCAATGCACAAATAAAAATATATTTGATACTTACGTATTATCCCATCTAGTGTGAAAATATCACCATGTATAGGATTTAGCTCCATTTATGGATAAGCATGACATAACAACATACTGATAACATCTTTGCTTTCATTTAAAATGAGAAGCATGTCAAATACTGATTGTATTAAAGAATTCCTCAGAAACGATTGTCGCAACTAGGTAGGAACTCTGCCATCTTTTTTAGCCCAAAGAAGGGCTCGCTTTGGCATTTTGCATTGAAAACTTTAAATGTCTGTATTATTTTTCAAATTGTTGCCACCAAATATCACCTCTTCTTCTATCTAAAGAAATTAAATAATGAAAAATCTGCACAAATGTATGTATGTTTCTTGCATTCTTGTACCTAAAGCCACAATTTTGAATGGCGTAATCCTCCACTGAATATGGGCATCTGGAAGTCCGAATTTGCTTTATTATCGATTTTATATTTAGTAACACTTTAACGATTTTTTTATTAACAAACTCAACCATTTCAAAATGTAACACACAAAACGTAAAAAAAAAATGCCCCTTTGAGAGTAACATAAAATATGAAAGCTTAAAGATTTTTTGAATTATTTAAATAAATCCAATTCAAAACTAAAAAAACGAATATTCTTAATAACTACATCTGTTGCTTTCAAACTGCTTATTTGTAAATCCGCAAACAGATTCAATTTGAAGATAAAATATCCTTTACTTTGTTTATTTACATGTCTATTTGTCTATAAATAAAGGTAACACACAAAACATTAAAATGTCCCTTTCAGCATAATGTAAAATCTGACAGCCTTTCAGATTTTCCTTTCGGTTTAAATCAGACAACTTTCCTGTTTGATGGGATAATACATGAGTAACATAGTTTTTCATAACCACAATAGTATAGAATTTTACATAAAAATACAGCATTTTACATAAAACTACATAATATTTCTTCATATAAATATACAAACACATATTTCATTGCAATTTCATCATTTTTTTCTTACATTTTCTTTTGCATAACAATGATTTATTTTTTTGTTTCAATTTGAAATATATCATCCACTGAACATAACAATTAAGAATATATTCCCACAACTGATTGGCATGAACCTGGCATTTAAGCCAGTCATGATCGATGTTTTTCAGTTCGGATATAATTTTGGATTTTATACTTTTCTGATGACATATTTTATCATATAAAATTTTGAACTTTTGACCCATCTCACAGACAGATAAAGTAAACTGGTGTGAGGGGTAAAATAATCCATCTTTTACATTATCAAATTCTTTAAAATATAGAAAATATGTATGCATATCTAATGCTTTGTCTGTCTCGAGAACAGTTCTACACAATATGCAGCATTCAAATTGCTTCAATGCCCGTTTAGCAACAAATCCAGCAACATAGGCTGATGAATTTTGATCATATACATCATATTGTGCATCTGCATTGGGAAAAGTAACATTAGATGCAGAATCAGTAAATGAAATTTTCGGGTCATCAAAATCAATTTCTAATGCATTTTCCTCATTGCCAAAAAATGGCTCAGAGTTCTCAACTGTAAGCAATTCAGCAGGTATTAAAACTGCATCATTATCAGGTTCACAGTTAGAGAACTTACTAATGCTCATTATATTCTGTGCCATTAGAATTCTTAACCTCTGTTGAAAGTCATATGCAGTGGGGTGGTCATTATTGCCACCTCTGCGTCTGACAACAGAGAAAAAATTTTCTAATGCGTCCTGTGTAAAACGACTCATCAAAATAAAAGGAACTTCTTGTAGGAGAATAGGAATCAACTGCTGAAATGCAGACAAAGTCAATTTCCATCCGAACAAACTAGGAAATGATATTTTCTTTTTTGTTTGGAATTCAATTGATTTGATAAAATCCAGCATTTTTGCCCAAGTCTCCAAGTGCACAGAATTTTTACTAACAGCAGAAAGATAAGGATTAGAATGCTTAATTTTACGACTATTCAAACTGTCAAATAATTTATTCATATTTGAGCAGAAGTCAGCTGTATGACTAGCCGATGCTGGTAGAGCACCCAATGCACTGAGATAGCATAAGCCAGACGCTACTGAATGGCTAAATACCTGAGCAGCTAATTTCACGCTCATAGTGCTAAGGCCGTCTACATTAACATGGCGGTCAGATAATTTTGGAACACACCTGTGAGTCATTTGACTATCAAACTCCCACAAAGATCTTATGTGCTTCCAACTAGCAATTTGATCATTTAAAAATTTAACATCATATTTACAAAAATTGTTTCTCAAGCATTTTAAAAGGTGAGGTACATCAGAAAGCGTGAATACCTTTTTATCTTGGAACATAATGTATGGTTTTTCTTCTGTGACTTTCATAGCTTTGGTGTAACACATCATATTATTGGCCCCACCATCACATACAATAGCCTCAGGTGTCAAACCACAGTCAAATAATTTCGACAGGGCTTCCATAACCAAAGTACATAACATAAAACCTGGTGTAGTGTGAGAAGCAAAAAAAGTAACCAAAAACTTGTTTCCACTTTTTACACAACCCACGTACCATAAAAACAAGAGCATGAGTTGCATATTGTGGAATTACAATGGTTTTATTGTAAGAACCATAATCTTCAAATCCAACAATACGGTCATTTTTTTTGTCATACATTACACTAGTTTTTAAGCTCATTTCATCAAATGACAAGATGCAGTACTTGTCTGGATATTTCAGCTTACTGACGGCAAGCCTCATGGCATTAAGCACAGCAGCTGAGAAGCCAGGTTCTAGATAAATATTTGAAATTGCTTTTAGAAGTGTTGGTTTGCTTGGTAAATGTAAGAAAGCTTTTAATACATTATAAGTTTTAGGACTACTTAAGTATACCTGGAGGCATAAGTTTTTGTCCTCCAGAGACCAACGTCGTCCATACTTTGAAACAGAGGATGCTTTTAACTGCCCTTTAATAAAATTGTATACACTAAACTTAACCATTGGGCGAATCATCTGGAGTATATCATCTACACAGCAATTCTTTTTTGTGCGTTCATACTTTCTTTTTAAATATGAAACTTGGTTTGTTAATTTTCTTATCTTTTGGCTTTTAGGTGTACAAACCTTACCCATACATATTAGTGCTTCATCTTGTTCAACAGCTAGTTCTGCATCACAAGATGTTTGGCCTAGATCTTCAGCCAATTTCTCTACGGTTGAATGGGACTCCTCTGACTGTAATTTTCTTTTTAAGTTACTTTGTAACATTCCTAAGTCCAATCGTATTCTTTTTGAAACTTCAATATCTATTAAAAGAAATTTAGACATATAGTAGAAATATATAAGAATCTCTTACAGTACAAACATGAAATGTACTAAAAACACAAGCCTATTCAATAAAAAAATTGTAGATACCTGTTTGTTCAAATTTTGTTGGCACTGCACAGGAATGTAAATATCGCATCTTCGGTGAACAGTAATCGTCATCTTTGAAATGTGACGAACATATTCTTGCATTTGTATACAAATCAGTAGGTGATTTATTTAACAAATCTTGATTACTGCATGCGGCAGCCCATTGTTTTGATCTATAAAAATGAAAAACATTCATTTTATATTTTAAATTTCAATAAATCCATTTTCAGTGTTAGTAGAAAAATAGCAAACTAAAAACATTCCCTATACATTAGTTACACAATCTCGAGAAGGGTTATATATTTTTTAAGAACAAACATTAAATTATAATTTAAGGAAAAATTCATGTATAACACAATGAACTTAATATGATTTATTACATTTCTGACATATTTATACTAATTCTCTATTATTTTGATCTATGAAAACAAAAAACAATTTTATTTTCTTTAATTAAAAGAACCTCTTTTCAGTGTTACTAGAAATTTAACCTTATTATAAAATTCCTTTTACATTAGTAACAAATTCTGAAATGATTTCATTTCATCTAATTTTATTTTGATGTACGAAAACCAATAATTTTGCAGATATTACGTTAAATTGTAGTTACCGGTCATAGTATCTAGTTACACAATTTAGCATTTCTTTGTACAGTTTTGTTAACAATATGATTAAAAAAGGATAAGGCACCAATAAAAAGTACACATTGTTCGTAAAGTGCATCTTTAAAATGTTTCCTTCCTTATTCACACCAATATGTAGTGGTTCCCTAAAGTGTTCAGTGAAATAGTGTTATGAGAATTTTTTAATATCTATAAATTTATCTTAACAAAACTCTATAAAAGTATTTTAAGAATACAGTAAAACTTTTTTTGGGGGGCGGGGGAATTAATAATTAAAAAGTAACAAAAAAGTTACCTCACAAAAATCTTCGTGCACTTTAAAGAAATCTGCAGACACTATTACGAAATAATGCAGTTAAATTTCTGTCAGTTTTTGTAGGATATCCTGCAGCATTCAAGCTTGTAATACATAAATTACAAAAATTATCTTCTAAAATATTAGAAGAAACAAATTTTTTTTAAAAAATTTGGTTTTATTCAAAATCACTTCGAGATATGAGAAAATATTGGGCTTTATAATCAAATTCAATTCCGGGCTACAGCGCATTTTTTACAAATTCTTAAAGTGTATGAACACTTTTGGGAGCAACTGTATCACAAGCACAGTTATCTTGGATATTTACAGAAGAACACTGAACTATTTGTCTATGATGAGGAACACTTAATGGAAAAAAACAAGCTATTTATTTAAATTATTCCATATACATGAAATATTTGCTTCTCTATCGAAAATTGAGATATATATATATTAATAATCACAGCTTAGTTTCTTTTAAACTTAAAAGATTTTCATTCTTAATATATTAACTTTGCATTTTAGCATATGAATCTCAATTTATATAATTAATCATATGGCAAACAAATACGTATAGCTTGTGCAGGCATATTGATATTTCTTTCCAAATTTTTTAAATGAGTTTTAAGCTTTAAAGTCAACTAATAATAATATTACGACAAAACGAGCGATCAGGAATAAATTTGCCATTTATAATAATGCGGCAGCTAATGGCATGTATGATTGCATAAATTAATTTTATTAATAAATTGTATTATGTTCCAGCTTTAAATTTATGCTATAGATTACCAAATAGTTTATCTGAGAAAATTTATAAACTTATTTAATATTAGTGGCCACTGAAGATTATTTTTAATTTAGTATATTGATAGTTATATACAATTTTTCGTATTTTATGATTATTTTTGAAAAATTTATAGTCATTATTATAAAAATATAATTTTGATTTCTCTCAATATTTGATGTGGTGTGGTGAATAACAGACTTAACTCACTCTATCTTTTACTTAGCAAACAACCCAAATCTTGGTATCGCTGTTGTGTTTGTGGGACAACGTCTCGAAAAACACCAGACAGGAAATTCTTCAGATTTCCTAAGGATCCTATTAGGTAAATCATTTTTAAGTTTAAAAGAAACTAAGCTGTGATTATTAATATATATATATCTCAATTTTCGATAGAGAAGCAAATATTTCATGTATATGGAATAATTTAAATAAATAGCTTGTTTTTTTCCATTAAGTGTTCCTCATCATAGACAAATAGTTCAGTGTTCTTCTGTAAATATCCAAGATAACTGTGCTTGTGATACAGTTGCTCCCAAAAGTGTTCATACACTTTAAGAATTTGTAAAAAATGCGCTGTAGCCCGGAATTGAATTTGATTATAAAGCCCAATATTTTCTCATATCTCGAAGTGATTTTGAATAAAACCAAATTTTTTAAAAAAAATTTGTTTCTTCTAATATTTTAGAAGATAATTTTTGTAATTTATGTATTACAAGCTTGAATGCTGCAGGATATCCTACAAAAACTGACAGAAATTTAACTGCATTATTTCGTAATAGTGTCTGCAGATTTCTTTAAAGTGCACGAAGATTTTTGTGAGGTAACTTTTTTGTTACTTTTTAATTATTAATTCCCCCGCCCCCCAAAAAAAGTTTTACTGTATTCTTAAAATACTTTTATAGAGTTTTGTTAAGATAAATTTATAGATATTAAAAAATTCTCATAACACTATTTCACTGAACACTTTAGGGAACCACTACATATTGGTGTGAATAAGGAAGGAAACATTTTAAAGATGCACTTTACGAACAATGTGTACTTTTTATTGGTGCCTTATCCTTTTTTAATCATATTGTTAACAAAACTGTACAAAGAAATGCTAAATTGTGTAACTAGATACTATGACCGGTAACTACAATTTAACGTAATATCTGCAAAATTATTGGTTTTCGTACATCAAAATAAAATTAGATGAAATGAAATCATTTCAGAATTTGTTACTAATGTAAAAGGAATTTTATAATAAGGTTAAATTTCTAGTAACACTGAAAAGAGGTTCTTTTAATTAAAGAAAATAAAATTGTTTTTTGTTTTCATAGATCAAAATAATAGAGAATTAGTATAAATATGTCAGAAATGTAATAAATCATATTAAGTTCATTGTGTTATACATGAATTTTTCCTTAAATTATAATTTAATGTTTGTTCTTAAAAAATATATAACCCTTCTCGAGATTGTGTAACTAATGTATAGGGAATGTTTTTAGTTTGCTATTTTTCTACTAACACTGAAAATGGATTTATTGAAATTTAAAATATAAAATGAATGTTTTTCATTTTTATAGATCAAAACAATGGGCTGCCGCATGCAGTAATCAAGATTTGTTAAATAAATCACCTACTGATTTGTATACAAATGCAAGAATATGTTCGTCACATTTCAAAGATGACGATTACTGTTCACCGAAGATGCGATATTTACATTCCTGTGCAGTGCCAACAAAATTTGAACAAACAGGTATCTACAATTTTTTTATTGAATAGGCTTGTGTTTTTAGTACATTTCATGTTTGTACTGTAAGAGATTCTTATATATTTCTACTATATGTCTAAATTTCTTTTAATAGATATTGAAGTTTCAAAAAGAATACGATTGGACTTAGGAATGTTACAAAGTAACTTAAAAAGAAAATTACAGTCAGAGGAGTCCCATTCAACCGTAGAGAAATTGGCTGAAGATCTAGGCCAAACATCTTGTGATGCAGAACTAGCTGTTGAACAAGATGAAGCACTAATATGTATGGGTAAGGTTTGTACACCTAAAAGCCAAAAGATAAGAAAATTAACAAACCAAGTTTCATATTTAAAAAGAAAGTATGAACGCACAAAAAAGAATTGCTGTGTAGATGATATACTCCAGATGATTCGCCCAATGGTTAAGTTTAGTGTATACAATTTTATTAAAGGGCAGTTAAAAGCATCCTCTGTTTCAAAGTATGGACGACGTTGGTCTCTGGAGGACAAAAACTTATGCCTCCAGGTATACTTAAGTAGTCCTAAAACTTATAATGTATTAAAAGCTTTCTTACATTTACCAAGCAAACCAACACTTCTAAAAGCAATTTCAAATATTTATCTAGAACCTGGCTTCTCAGCTGCTGTGCTTAATGCCATGAGGCTTGCCGTCAGTAAGCTGAAATATCCAGACAAGTACTGCATCTTGTCATTTGATGAAATGAGCTTAAAAACTAGTGTAATGTATGACAAAAAAAATGACCGTATTGTTGGATTTGAAGATTATGGTTCTTACAATAAAACCATTGTAATTCCACAATATGCAACTCATGCTCTTGTTTTTATGGTACGTGGGTTGTGTAAAAAGTGGAAACAAGTTTTTGGTTACTTTTTTTGCTTCTCACACTACACCAGGTTTTATGTTATGTACTTTGGTTATGGAAGCCCTGTCGAAATTATTTGACTGTGGTTTGACACCTGAGGCTATTGTATGTGATGGTGGGGCCAATAATATGATGTGTTACACCAAAGCTATGAAAGTCACAGAAGAAAAACCATACATTATGTTCCAAGATAAAAAGGTATTCACGCTTTCTGATGTACCTCACCTTTTAAAATGCTTGAGAAACAATTTTTGTAAATATGATGTTAAATTTTTAAATGATCAAATTGCTAGTTGGAAGCACATAAGATCTTTGTGGGAGTTTGATAGTCAAATGACTCACAGGTGTGTTCCAAAATTATCTGACCGCCATGTTAATGTAGACGGCCTTAGCACTATGAGCGTGAAATTAGCTGCTCAGGTATTTAGCCATTCAGTAGCGTCTGGCTTATGCTATCTCAGTGCATTGGGTGCTCTACCAGCATCGGCTAGTCATACAGCTGACTTCTGCTCAAATATGAATAAATTATTTGACAGTTTGAATAGTCGTAAAATTAAGCATTCTAATCCTTATCTTTCTGCTGTTAGTAAAAATTCTGTGCACTTGGAGACTTGGGCAAAAATGCTGGATTTTATCAAATCAATTGAATTCCAAACAAAAAAGAAAATATCATTTCCTAGTTTGTTCGGATGGAAATTGACTTTGTCTGCATTTCAGCAGTTGATTCCTATTCTCCTACAAGAAGTTCCTTTTATTTTGATGAGTCGTTTTACACAGGACGCATTAGAAAATTTTTTCTCTGTTGTCAGACGCAGAGGTGGCAATAATGACCACCCCACTGCATATGACTTTCAACAGAGGTTAAGAATTCTAATGGCACAGAATATAATGAGCATTAGTAAGTTCTCTAACTGTGAACCTGATAATGATGCAGTTTTAATACCTGCTGAATTGCTTACAGTTGAGAACTCTGAGCCATTTTTTGGCAATGAGGAAAATGCATTAGAAATTGATTTTGATGACCCGAAAATTTCATTTACTGATTCTGCATCTAATGTTACTTTTCCCAATGCAGATGCACAATATGATGTATATGATCAAAATTCATCAGCCTATGTTGCTGGATTTGTTGCTAAACGGGCATTGAAGCAATTTGAATGCTGCATATTGTGTAGAACTGTTCTCGAGACAGACAAAGCATTAGATATGCATACATATTTTCTATATTTTAAAGAATTTGATAATGTAAAAGATGGATTATTTTACCCCTCACACCAGTTTACTTTATCTGTCTGTGAGATGGGTCAAAAGTTCAAAATTTTATATGATAAAATATGTCATCAGAAAAGTATAAAATCCAAAATTATATCCGAACTGAAAAACATCGATCATGACTGGCTTAAATGCCAGGTTCATGCCAATCAGTTGTGGGAATATATTCTTAATTGTTATGTTCAGTGGATGATATATTTCAAATTGAAACAAAAAAATAAATCATTGTTATGCAAAAGAAAATGTAAGAAAAAAATGATGAAATTGCAATGAAATATGTGTTTGTATATTTATATGAAGAAATATTATGTAGTTTTATGTAAAATGCTGTATTTTTATGTAAAATTCTATACTATTGTGGTTATGAAAAACTATGTTACTCATGTATTATCCCATCAAACAGGAAAGTTGTCTGATTTAAACCGAAAGGAAAATCTGAAAGGCTGTCAGATTTTACATTATGCTGAAAGGGACATTTTAATGTTTTGTGTGTTACCTTTATTTATAGACAAATAGACATGTAAATAAACAAAGTAAAGGATATTTTATCTTCAAATTGAATCTGTTTGCGGATTTACAAATAAGCAGTTTGAAAGCAACAGATGTAGTTATTAAGAATATTCGTTTTTTTAGTTTTGAATTGGATTTATTTAAATAATTCAAAAAATCTTTAAGCTTTCATATTTTATGTTACTCTCAAAGGGGCATTTTTTTTTTACGTTTTGTGTGTTACATTTTGAAATGGTTGAGTTTGTTAATAAAAAAATCGTTAAAGTGTTACTAAATATAAAATCGATAATAAAGCAAATTCGGACTTCCAGATGCCCATATTCAGTGGAGGATTACGCCATTCAAAATTGTGGCTTTAGGTACAAGAATGCAAGAAACATACATACATTTGTGCAGATTTTTCATTATTTAATTTCTTTAGATAGAAGAAGAGGTGATATTTGGTGGCAACAATTTGAAAAATAATACAGACATTTAAAGTTTTCAATGCAAAATGCCAAAGCGAGCCCTTCTTTGGGCTAAAAAAGATGGCAGAGTTCCTACCTAGTTGCGACAATCGTTTCTGAGGAATTCTTTAATACAATCAGTATTTGACATGCTTCTCATTTTAAATGAAAGCAAAGATGTTATCAGTATGTTGTTATGTCATGCTTATCCATAAATGGAGCTAAATCCTATACATGGTGATATTTTCACACTAGATGGGATAATACGTAAGTATCAAATATATTTTTATTTGTGCATTGCTTATAAATTTTTACATTTTGTATATAGCTTTTGAGGAGAGAAGGCTTTAAACAAAGAATTAAAACACATAACTATAAAATATTCTTTAAGTTCTGAATGTTTTGAAGAAAATATTTGGCTAATCTTTGGAATATGGTAACAGGTAGTTTGGCGACATTTTGGTAAGGCAATAAAGGTTACTAGCTAGGACTTTAGCAGTGTACATGGATAAAGTCAAGAGTGTGCGCAATGCCATTTTTGTGCAATTCTGGGATGTTTTTTTAAGCGAAAATAGGTCGACGTGTACATGGATTCCGTGTATGTGTAATTCTTAAAAACGCGGTAAGCAGTATGTGATTCTGCACTTTATCCCAATTTCTACCTAATTTTGGTCATGTTTAAGCACTTTTGTTCCATAAAAGTTCTAGCATAAGCGTAATTCGGCTAGCAGATTGTTGGAAAAAAAATGTTGAGTTAAAAAAAAAAAAAAATTAAAAAAATTGCCGTTACTTCGTAAAAACAAAATGGCATCCAAACAAAAACTAGCAGGTTGCTGTAGCAGGGTTGGTCGCCAAAAAATCGCCAAGTTACCATAATCCAAAGATTAACCAAATATTTTAATATCAATTTAGTGCATTTCATACTATTTTCAGTAAAGATAAAATGTATTTATATAGAAAGTGGCAACTTTATATGTGCACATGTATGTAATATTTTACTGCTATGTTTTCATTTTTGCATATGCAGATTAATATATCTTTAAATTCTAAATATTTTGAGAAATGTTTTAATAATAAATTTTAGCATTTTGTACTATTTTCAGTAAATGTGATATACCATGTTAACTCGTGTAATAGTCGCACTTTTCTTGCTAATTTTTCATTGTGAAAGTCTAGGCTACGATTATTATGCGGGGAAATCAACTACACAATATTGTACACTTTTGAAAATTTTTTCTTCCTTAAAAAGGGGGAGGTGACTATTATGCGAGTAAATACGGTAATTTAGAAAATAATTTGTGCTCTGGTTAAATTATTTGTATTATTTTAAAGTTCATTTCCATTATTTCAAATACATTTTTATGATTTTTATTACATATACAAATAGTAATTTGATCACATTTTGAAAGACAATTTCAGTTGTTTTTATTTAGCTTTTTAGTCACTTTTGAATGAGTTTTGAATATTTGAATGAGTTAAATAAAATATTATTTAACCTTACGTTCTGTAACTCTTTTATTATATTAGTTTCTTTCTTTTGTTGTAAATATTATATTTCAGTGTATGTGTGAGAAGCTTCTTATGTATTCAACATTATTATTTCTTTATAGTTTTAATGAATTTGTTTACTATTATTATTTCAATATGCTTAACAATAGCGCCATCTAAGAAATAACTCATCAATAATAGTGGATCACCTGTCATGTTATGCTCAAAGAGTACTGTGCAACAAAATTGATGGTTTGGATTGCCTGTCATGTTATGCTCAAAGAATGCTGTGCAACAAAATTGACGGTTATTAGTCGAAATATTGACTGTTACTAAAATTTTAAGTTTCGTAAAAGATCTCGCAGATTGTTTTAAATTTCTGAAAAATTTCTTGTTTATATTTTTATTATGTTTACTAATTACTTTTGGGTTATATTTATTATTATCTATTGATTTTGATGTTAATATTTTTAATTGTGGTAAGATATTGATAATGTATTTCACTGTTTTCAATTTATTTAGAGGTGCTTTTAATTGTTCTTTAATTTTGTTTTCTGTTTCAGTTCGTTATATGCAAATTTTGCTTGTAAAATTTTAAATATGGATTCCTAAAAATTTATTATGTATCGTATGATATGTTTTTTTTTTTTCTTTTTTAAGCTTACAGAATTTAATGTACTCATTGGTGGAATAATTCTGGATTAAAGAGATTTTTGGCAAATTAAAATTATGTAAAATCCAAGCATACAGCATTTTTAGAATTATTATAGGTATAGTGAAGGTGGAAAATAGGCATTTCTTGTAATTGCTATTTAAAAGAATTAATTTCTAATTTCATAATTTGAAACAATCTTTATCAGGATGAGCTGCAATATTTATTTGATTCAATGGATTATTTGCAAAACTTCAAGACTTTTAAATGTAATCTTGTGTTTAATTTAAGTGAAATGCTTGTTGCTCTTGTTGAATAGTCTTCTAACTTAATGCTCATTTTTCATAATGGTCTAATTTTCTATATTTTTCTTAAATTTGAGGTCAGATAACTATAATGAATTCAGCGTTTCAATTTATTTAGGGTACTGTAATTGTTTTTTAATTATTTTTTCTGTTTTGGTTAGTTATATGCAAACTTTGCTTGTAAAATTTTAAATATGGAGTTATAAAAATTTATTATGAATTGTATGTTATGTGTTTTTTATTTTTTAAGCTTACAGAATGAAATGTACTCATTGGTCGAATAATTTGGTATTAAATAGATTTTTGCAAAATTAAAATTATGTAAAATCCAAGCTACATCATTTTTAGAATTATTATATGTATAGTGAAGATGGAAAATAGTCATTTTTATAATTGCTATTTAAAAAATTCAATTTCTAATTTCATAATTTGAACTAATCTTCATCAGGATGAGCTGCAACAATATTTATTTGATTGAGTGGATTATTTAGAAAATTTCTTCCCAGGTTTTAATAACACCTGGAAGGTTTGATTTTCAAGTTCAGTATTTAATCTTATATTAATAAATGTAAGAAGTATTGAATATTTTATGAAAAAATAAAGAAATCACTTATTTTAATAATTTATGTGAAATTCTTCAAAAGGCCTTTTAAGTGTAATTTTGTATTTCTTAATTTAAGTGAAATGCTTTTGGTTCTTGGCTGCAAAATTTGCTCATTGTTTTCATAATGGTCGTTCCAAATAATTGTCTAAAAAATTTCTTGGTATTTGTGAAGATGCTTAAAATTATTTTGCATATGTATATTCTGAAACTTGAGAAATGTCAATAAAAATCATTTTTTTAACTCAAATGTGTTATTCTTTGTTTTAATATTTAATAATATGCTTGATATGAAAAGATTTACATTTTCATAAAAATATGAAAAGATTTACATTTTGATGCAATTAATTACATAAATAACGCTATTTTTAAAAAATAGCGTTATTTATGTAATTAATTGCATATTTTTTAAAAGTAGCGTTATTTATGTAATTAACTGCAGATTTGTTAGAAATCTAACAACACGACAGTAGTTAATTTTGTTTTCTATTAATTCTGATGTTAGTTATAAATTAATGCTTGATATTATATCAAAAGAATAACAATTATGTGAGTTTACAGAAAGAAGGGTTAAGGGGAAAAAATAAGGAATAGAAAAATAATAAAATTTATTTATTTATTCATCTTTTTTTCATTTATTTTGCAATTGAATTTTATTTAGGATTTTCTATGCGAAACATCTAGACGATTAAAGATTAGAAGATAAAAGATCAGCTACATAATTTATCTGAAATGTATGAAAATAAAACATTTTGAGGAATTTCAAAGTAAAAAAATTTACTATCTCCTCGGACTGCGCTATTTAAATTCCACCCTGCGCTGCTGTTTCACTGCATAGCCGTGTCTCCTCGATATAGCGGCGCAGAGGCGAAACAGGTTTACATTGCGTCTATGGAAGCTTTCATTCTTTTCCTTAGAGATTCTTTGGTGCAAGCACCCAGGAAAACTCGGTTTCTCCGCCTCTGTGAGTTCATAGGCTTTCAAAAAAATCATAAAATTAAATCTTACCAATCCCGGAATTTTAAGTTATCTAAATTGAGAAAAAGACACACCGGTGACGAATCAAACACCAGAAAATCTGACAATGCAATCCGAAAAACATCTGCACATATAACGTGAGAAAAAAAATAGACCCCCCAACTAACAAATGAAACTAAGCTTTTACGAAAATCCAATTACCAGCCACCCCCCACTGTCTTGAAGTAATAAAACTGCAAACTTACAAAGCGACAGGAAAGCGCTTTCCGTTTCACACGCATTAGCTAAAGAGACCCTACTGCCTTCATTGTTGGAAAGGCCATAAACCAGATGTGTGTCCTCGCAACCGTCTCTCGCCTTTGTTACAATTCCCACTCAAGAATAATGAGTTAAATAAAACCTTAAGAGCTTAAGAATACTTTTTTTCCCAGATTAAAATACACATGAATGCAAATAAAAATATTAGAATAATAATAACTTGAAACACGTATTAATAATTGAAATTCTCGGCATAACATATTCCCCCACGCACCAGGGAAAAAAAAACAAAACAGAATTTGAAAATAGTACCAAGTTAAGTGCCATACAAATAATCAACTCAAAACTAGTCACGGAGAGCAGTGATAAAAAAAAATTAAAAATTTACTTACAAAGCATTAAGTTTAACACATTAAATTAAAATTCTAAATACAACTCATATAACGAATTAAATAGCAACCGGAGTGAAGTGTCATAAAAAAAATCCATTTGCAAAACAAGTTAATAAAATTACACAAACAAAAAAAAAAAAATCACTAGTGATGGGAAAAAAAACACCTTAACAATTCAGTCAACCAACGGTGACAAAAAAAAAAAAAAAAAAAAATCCTAAAAATTACACACTGAACTGAACCAGAAGTTGAAACAAACGGAGAACACCCCTAGGAACGGAAAAGAGAACTTGACCAAAAAAAAATTAAGCCGAAAAACTAGAACGTATCTAGAAGCAAAAGGGGAAAAAAAAATTTAGACAAACTTACTTGGAAACAAGGAAATTAAAATTCGGGCCAGCCGAAAAAATCCTTAAAAACAAAACACTATTGTGTCAAGAACTCGAAACCGAAAACTAAAAGAAATTCACCAAATGCAAACAACTCCTAGACCAAACCAGTTGTAAAATATGGAAGAAAAACCTTTAACTAATCTTTCAAGAAAACAAAACTAACACTCTTAAAAAAAATCAAATTCATAAACAATTCAAGCTCAAAAAAAAAAAAAAAAAAAATCAAATTCTGAAAATAGCCAAAATGAATCCACAAAACAGAACTGAAGCAGGTTACACACAGAATTTACACGTAAACAAGAAAGTGTCCATCAAAAGGTTTGCCACAATTTTTAAAGAAAACAATGCTGCCCCAAGGTCCTCAAAGTCTAGATCCTGGAGAGTAATTAAAGAAGATGAAGGGTATGCATTGCACTCTAGGTAGCAATCGTAAGCATGACAACTTCACATCAAAACTACAAAACTTCAGGCACAAAACTGCAAAAGCAAACAAGAGGGAAGTGTTTACCCCCCCCCCCAAAAAAAATCTCAAACTCAAAATCTCAAAATCCAAATACCACAAATCTCAATTCTATACTTCTCCTTAACCACTTCAAAAAAAAACTCCTTGAAATACACTAAGCCTCAAGAGCAATCACAAATTTTTCAGTAACCACACAGTATAACCAGAAACCAGAAAAGAAAAGTTTTTGAAAGACAACCAACTTGAAAACAGAAACTCAGTACAAACTCAATGGAGTTAATCTCTCTTAAAATCTTAAAATCAAATCACAATTCTTCTCAAAACAAACTTTCACTTTCACTAGTATCAAATTTTTAAATTTCCAAACACATTTCACATCCACTTTTAAAGTTACTACAACACTGCAACAAGTTCAGCCAAAGAAAAAAAATTAAATTCAAAATCAAAACAATAAGCTATTAAGCTCAAAAATTGACAAACCAAAAAAAAAAAAAAATACTGTTAAAACAAATGTCACACCACTCACTAGGAAACTCACTAAAATCTACCATTAAAACACTTGAAAAAAAGACAACAGTAAGAGTAAAAATAATACCTTTTAACTACATTTCTAAAATTCCAAACAAAATCAGCTCTATCTTTAAAAAAAAAAAAAATCTTTTTTTTATCAAACTCACAACTCAAAATTGCTGTAAAACGCAAAACTCACTATTCTACTGTTTTCAGACATTTCTCAGACAGCAATAAATGTTCACAAAACTCAAAACTAGGTAGAAAATTAATTACTCAAACTCAGAAAACTAAACAAGAAACTTCACTCCCGCTGAAAACTAACTTCCAAAAAAATTCAATCAATCCCTAAGTAAACTATCACTGGTCCCGCGCAACTTTACCAATCTAACCAAAATTAACTTTAAGAAACAAACATTTCAGATTTTTCCAAAAATAAATTCAAAAATAAAAATTTTAACTCAATTCTATTAGGCACAAATTTCATAAAATCTATTAACACACTTCAAAAAGTTAAAAAAAAAAAATACTATTTCTTAAACACAAATGTACTGCTCTGACATTAATTCAATTAATTAAAATTAGAAATCTACAAAGCAATTATTCAAAAATGTAATTAGCAAAATCAACACATAAATGAAATTCTCACCAAAAACTTTAAACTAAAGGATAAATGGATCAAACATCTAGGTGAGCGCAAAAAAATTTTTTCTTCATTTATAATCCAAAAATGTAATATTCATACACATAAAAAACAAAATAGAAATCAAATATAAAATAATTGTCAAATAATATACACAAAAATTATTCTAGTGGTCTGCCAGTCGCGAGGTCAGGCACCATTCTTATATAGAAAAATTTTAATTGGTGTTTAAATTCCTTTAAACTTTAATCTTTGCTGCAATGTGCCGGACAAAATTAACAAAAAAAAAAAAAAAAAAAAAAAAAAAAAAAAATCAAATATCAAATATCAAATAATTCAAAACATTCAAAATCTATTTCATAATATTCATATATCATTTCGACATTCTTAAAAATATTCGTATAGTAAATCTATCAATCAATCGTATATCATATCTATCAATAAATCGTATAGTGGTATAGTACAATTTAACTTTTTAGGTTTGCGTTGTGAGTAACCTATGTAAAGGGAAAATCAATAACTCCCAATTCAATTAAACTCCATGTTTCTTAAAAGCCTCCCGGCTCAAACAAATGGAGGGACATGACAGACCACAGTAAATTATACGCAGCATAAATACACAAATGCCATTAAATTTTAAACACACATTTATTAAATTCTTGACTATTTTATATAATTAAATAATGGATAACTGATCAGTATCCTACCAAATATTTTTTTAATTCAAAATAACACATAATACTACACCAAATTACAGCTTACATTAATTAAGATTAACATTGTTTTTTTTTTCAAATTAATTAGGTGTAACAAAATTTAATCCTCCAAATAACAGGTTCTTATTAATTAGAAAGTGACGTTTTTCTAGCTCACAAACTTCAGTAGGTGAAACAAATTTTAATCTTCCCAAAACTGGCATTCCCTTGAAATTATATATAACTTCTCAATTTTTTAACTGTAATATTTAATTTATATAAGCAATAACAATATACTGGTAGATAAATCACTATTAACTGTTCTGCATTCGGGAAAACTAAGAAAGAGAGACAGAGAAAATATACTTAAAATTTCACTCACAGATGGAAAACAGTTTTTCTTGATTAACAGGATCCTTAGTGTCCAATCCACATGGAAATAAGCCAAGCCCTATTTTCTTGGAAATTACAGTCTAATAATTCTTCAAACAGCCAGGCATCGCTTTAACTGTCCATTAGGTGGGAACCAATAGTCCAATTCAGAAGGATATTTTTCAATTCAATAACAGGTAGCTGAATATACACCAGTTTTTTTTTAGCACAATCACGTGCATCATCGAAGCCTCGTGGCAACATTTATGCTGAATGTTTCGGAAAAGGCTCTTGGAGATTAACCGGCGATTCAGGTGAAGAGAGAGAATCTGTGCTAAATTTTCTTGGTAGATTTTTCTCTATACGTCTCAATCAGTAAAAATTCTCTTTGCAGCTCGCATACAGTTCTCCATACATCTCGCAGGAAAATGTTCCTTGCATCTCGCACAAACTTTTAAACATCCCGCAGAAAAAGAATTCTCTAGAGCAAAGGAAAACGCAACCCAAGTCCTCTTGCCTCGGCAACCGGCCGCCCGCAAAACCGGCAGCAGGGCAAAACGGAATTCGTTGTTGACAGGTTATCTTCACGAGAAAAAATGGGAGGAGTTACGAGATTCTCTGGGTTGCATGAAGATCTACTAATAACTTTCTCGCCAAGTAATTTGGCGTCATCGGCTCATTCTTATTTCTGGAACTGTGGTTGAAGAGTGGTCTGTTTTTGATCCGTAAGTATGCTAAAATTCTACCATAAATTTTTAATACCTTGTTTTCCAAATTTACACATTTTGCTTGATTAATTTGAAGTTGTTTGTTTTTAGATGTGCGCAATGGCAAATTTCAGGTTATTCGTCAAATAACCAAGGTTTCTATTTCTCTGGTAAGTGTTTGCTTTATATCTTACTAGGTGTACCCGCCCGGCGTTGCCCGTGCATTTAGAAAATGCAGATAAGTGAATAGCGCAGGAATAGTAGTGTAGGACATGTAGACTGTCTCTCTCTCTTCCCCCCCCCACAAGCTACAAAAAAGAAATGAATTGTAATTAATCGATTTAATGTATCGTCAAAACAGCAAACTAACGCTAGAATAAAGAAATCAATTGTTACAATCGAACGTTATTTGAAAACAAATAATAATATCAGTGAGTCAAAAAAACCGTGATTAATTAATTATAAATAATTTTTTTTAAATTTTTCTAATTCAAAAATCGAAAATCGGGCTTCGAGGTCTGGTGGCCAGCCCCTTTGTGCTTCCGTATAAAAAATTCCAGGTCCCTGCGTGCGATAGATTTGGCTGGAGAGCTCGGTCAGACAGACAGACAGACACATTACACTTGCTTTTATTATTATAGATATTTAGTATTAAATATTAAAAGTAATTTTTGCATGCGTATATTTTTTCATGCTCATTTTCTGTTTTATGTGCTGGTAGATTTCTGGCCGATTACCGTGTTTTTAGATAAATGCGCCATTTTCATTTAGGTCGTGTAGAGATTACTGTTTCCATTTTTTTTAAGTAACCACGAAAATTCTAACACATGAAAAAGCTTTACTAGTAAACTTTTGATTGAGGATATTTCAAGTAAATGTGCCATTTTTACTGAATTTATGTAGAAGTTGCTCTTCGTTATGCCTTTTTTGATCCAATTTGTTAATTAGTTGTATTCTTTTAATGTGTTGTTTTGCAGATTAATGCAGTTTATTTGACAGATGTGTAATGCTGTTTGTTGAAAAATGCATTAGAACCAATGATGGTAAGATCTTGGCCTAGCAAACTGGTAAAATATAACTGCTCTTAATTACTGAATCATATTGTAGGATAAAATCTGCTGTTTATGTATGAAAATATGTACTTTATCTCTGATTATGTGGTATATGCCCAGAATTTCATTATTAATGATAGATTCATTAAAATTACTATTTTTAATTGTCTACTTTGTTTTGTGTTGCTGCTGCTCATTCTGCATTTTTTTTTTTTTTTTGAGTAGATATAAAAATTAATTCTTTTTTTTTTATTTTTTTCCCTCCGTGTCTCTTTTTATTGTGCTAGTAAATTTTTGAGAAAATTTCAAGTAAATGTGCCGTTTTTACTTAGTTTGCGTAAAAATTGTTCTTCTTTATGCCTCTTTTGAATAAATATGTCAATTATTGTTTGTATTATTTAATATCTTGTTTTGCATATTAACACAGTTTATTTGACAGATTGAGATGCGATTTGTTGAGAATATTCATTAAAACTAATGCGGGTAAGTTCTTGGCCTAACAGATTGGTAAAAGATTTTCAGATCTTAATTACTGAATTTTTTATTATATTCTAGGATAAAATTCTGCCTTTTACGTGTGAAAATTTTTATTTTATCTGATTATGTGCCAAATTTAATGATTCAAGAAAAATGTCATTTCTGTGTGTAGCTAGTTCGTTGTTGCTGTTCGTCATGCAGTTCTTTTGAAGTATCAGTTTGAAAATTTATTCTTACATGTGTATTTTTCTCATCCATTTTTGCTGTGCACTTTTCCTGTGAATATTATTTTTATTTAGTCTATATAGAATTTGCTCTTTCTACCTTTTTTGAATAAGTATGATAATTAGTTCTTGTTTGTGTTATTTTAATGCCCAACAATTCACTTTCGAATGTTTGTTAATTATAGAAGCTAATTTTACTTTTTGCTTGCAGTTTTTAACTCTGTACCTTTTATCCAGACATAAATAACATCTGCCTTTTCATTTCTAAACTTAAAATATCGCAGTCGGGAAAAGGTTTCAATTTGAAAGGTAGTGGCTTTTCTAATTACAAGAATTTGTCTTCAGAATTATAATTAACATAAGCTGTGCATTTCTCGAAATATCTAGTAGACCTTTTAAATCGCAATTTTAATCTTTAATTTTTTGGATATAATTAAGAACGAATTCATTTGGAAGCAATTTAAAAAATAAAGGCATTAAAATATTTCTGTATAAATCAGTATGGTACTTTTCTGTTTCGCTGGCGCAAATCTCACTAAGTGCACTTTATTGGCAACAACACGTAATACACATAAAAATTGTCAAAAAATGTTAGTTCTAAGATTTTCTTTATTTTAAAGGCATAAACATTTTAATATCGTTTAAAGTTTTGTAAAAAGACAATAAATTTTTTTAAAAACGTTAATTTAAGAATTTACTATGCTTTCATGGTACAACATCCTGATTCGCAGGTTCGTATCACGTGAACCCAAGTGATCTCATTTCACGTAATTCTTTGCTCAAACTATGCTACAAAAATCTAATTCTCTCAATGATTCAGTAATTATCTACAATAATTTCAAGTAACATTTTAATATGGAATACAAGTTTAAATGCAAGTATTATTTCAGTTCGTACGAATAGCTTACTTAAGAATTATATAAAACCCAGTACTTTACTTCGCTAGTGCATTCTCATTAGAATTGATGAATTTAACCCTTGATTTTATCTTTTCTATATTTTCGCTTTCCCTGAGCTGTGTGATTGCATCCTAATTGACTTAAATACCGCGAATGGCATTAGGGCATAAAATTGAACTTTCTGGTAAAAATTCTATGTAATTGTATGCCAGTATTGAAAGAAACAGTGGCGTAGCTAGGGTGGGGCAAGAGGGGACATCTGTCCCCGGGTGCAGCATCCAGGGGGCGCCAAATTAATGCTACGAAATTTTTTAATGAATGTTTTGCATTCTTGACACATAGAAAGTGGCGTAAATTCTTCAGTTGTCCCCGGGCGCTGGAATCCTAGCTACGCCACTGGAAAGAAACAATCAATCTGATAAAAAAAATGGCTGCGATATGTTTTGAAGATGAATGTAAAAGGTTACCAGCGGAGATATTCCGTTTGGCATCTGTTGTACCATTTTTGGCGACTTTATCGCTTGCGCCGGCAAAATGGAAAAGTACCATCAGTATATTTTTAATGTTGCCATGCAGCGTGAAAGCATCTCTACTTTCTCCCAAAAGTCTTGCTATTTTTCAGATTTCAAGTTTGACTTCTGTGCCTTGTTTTGCAGGTTAACATGCTTTATTTGATTGCATAGAAGTTAACTTTTCGTAAAAAAGCCTTAATTATAGTATCATTATTGGTAAATTCAAGGCTTAAACAGATTGGTGAAATGTTTGACCTTAACTACTGAATTCTGCTAATTATATGGGATATGTCCATAATTTAAATTTTCTTCTAGTAAATCGATCAATTGGAACAAAATGTGAAATGAATTTATTAAAGAGTATGTCATTTGCTTTATTCATAAATTTCAAGCCATGTGTATCATTTAATAATTATTTGTTTTTAGTATAAAAAAGTAGTAGCAGATGATCCTACCAATTTGAATAAATATGGAATTTAGTTTTTAATAGTTTTATTTATTTTATGTAATTTATGATATTAAAGTATAAAGGCTATGCTCGTGTATTTTCTAGTAAAGGCAAGTTTCCAATAAATAGCAGTTTTTATTTGAGTATGGTGGTTGAGCTATTTTTCCAGCATTTTTTTAGTATGAAGACTAATCATACTAAAAAAAATTGAGCATTTCTTTTAAGTAAAAATCAGTGTGTTATAGCTGTGCCAGTATCATTCTGCATAATGACAAAAGTTCATTAAACACGTTAGTGACATTTAAGTGTTGGTTTTGATTATCATGCAATACTGAAACTAAATTCAGAATTTCATTATTGACAAAAACAATTTTTTTTTTAATTCTGGGTATGAGCATGTGTGTAAATTTTAAGTCATTCTGGATTTTCTTTCATTTGATTAATTCGTTAAACTTGCTGTTATCTGTAAAAAATTTTCCTATTGAACTTTACCCTTCGTTTTAGTGGCACAGGTGATAATAGATTTTTAACCCCCAAAAAATGAAAATTTCCAAGTGTGGCTATAGAGAGTATGCTCAAGTTCATAAAATAACTTAGTTTTTCTTTATCATCACCTTTCTGTTCGAGAAGCTTTTCTGCAGCATACAGTGACCACCCCTTTTCTATTATAAGAATACAGTCAGAAGTCTTTAATCTGCACGTCCATAATCCGAAATGATCTATAATCTGGACCTCAAAGCTACAAACTTTCTGCGCATGCGCATAATACGTTTATGAATGTGCGTTTAATGTACAATGGACGGTATAAGCTAAGCTAAAATTATCTAATTCACTTAATGTTGCAAATTGCGTTGTTCCTTAATCTTCTAATTTGATCCGGCTTATTATTTTTTGCAGACTGTTAGAGCAATTTTATAAAAGTAAGCTTGAACTTTAGATTATGTCAAAAAGAATTTCTGATTCTGGAGCTGCCGAAGAATCTACAAAGCGAAAGCATGTTTTTATGTCCATCAAACAAAAAGTGGAATTGCTGCAAAAAATGTATAAAGGCATATCCTTTGTTTCTCTAACCATTCCGAAATCTGTTTATCAATTTTACATCTCTCTGCGGGGGGGGGACATCACGGTGCACAATGATCTATCAGCACTATCCTTATATTCAGGGCAGATGTTTTTATTTTATTCGGCTTATAATTCCTTACTAAATGTAGTATTTCATCTCAATGTACTCCGTTTTTGATATGATTTAAATCAAATTTCTCGTCATTATATTACGGATACACATCAAATAGTTTTCTGATTGCAATTTTCTAATTTCGACTATGCGTAATGTATTCTTTACTCATGTGCGCGTTGAAAGAAATGTTTAATAAAGTAAACAAATAAATAATTTTTATTGTATATTTTAATACCCTTTAGATCATAATTGCTCTTTAATTCATAAATTAAGTTTTCATATTTTTAATTTTATGTTTTCTTCATGCCATCTTACCAGATTTAAATTGATGATCTGTAATCCGGAATTTGAGTGTAGTAATTTTAGAAATTTATCTGAATGTCTCCTGTGGACTTTCATTTAATAGATAACTAAAGCCAGTATGGAAATTAGGACATTTTGATATTGAAGAATAATTCATTGCTGCCTACTCTCCTTTTTTTAATTTTTAGTCTTAACAAAGAAAAATGTTTCTCAGAAATAAATGGAATGTATTTAATTAATTAAACTTAAATTAGGCAAATTCCATTCCCTCAATCTCTAATGATTTTCAGAATTTTTAAATTCTATTTCATTTGAATTGTACTTGTTACATTTAATTGACGTTATTAAATTTCATTTGGTCAGAGTTGTCTTAATCTGTAGTCATTTCTAAATTTTTAAACAATGGAATTACCCAAAGAATATAAGAATTAAATGTTAATATATTTTACAACAGAATTGAATTTAAAATAGTTCAAAAATCTAGTCCATGTAAATTTGAATTGAATTTTAATTTGATTTTTCTATTAATTCATTACATTTATTTAGGCGCCTAGAATGTGAACATGGTAAATAAAATGGCAAGTACCCATTCCTCAGTATATTTTGGTGGGGAAAGCTTCTGAAATTTATGTTCAGTTTGTAGTAATATTATTCAGTTAACTTCATATTTGTTTAGGAATTTCACAGGATCTTCTGTGCAAGATACTGAGAAAATTTTGATATTCTTTATGCTAAGAATAATTTCAAGAATTAATAAATTTCAGTTTTTTTTATATGATAGACTGATTATTCAAAGTAATATACACCAAGGTCACCTTGGATGATCAAGAGCTTGTATCATACATGCATATTAACTGTTATAGGATAGCTATGGACTTTGGGCCTTCAAATTGTTTTATTAATATATATACAGTATTCAAAGAACTACAAAAGGGTGGAATGTAGTAAATAAAACATTTTTGCTTCTGATAGAAGTGTACAACTGACTAAAAAATGTAACAGCCATCATTAAAATTCAACATCATTTGAGAGATCTTTCTTAAGTATAGTACATACTTTTAAAAAATGAAACTGTATATATGAATTTTTGAAATAATGTATCATATTAAAAGAAGATAAATTATGTATTGAAGTGAATTATGCATTCAGTATTCCAATAAATTTTCCATTTTATACATTCTTAAATCAATATAAGAATTATCAGTATTTTTAAAATCATTAGTGTATGGGTTTTAGGAAAACTTTGGTTTAAATTCAGGCTTAGATACTAAGAGTTCTGTTTTATGAAGCATAAGTATCTAATATTTGTTTTGCAATTAAGTTGAACTCAAATCATTAAATGTGAATGACATAATAGAAAAAAAATCAGAGTTATTTTATTGACTATAATGATGATATGTTATCTCTTATCACAGGAAAATATTTGGATTTTATTTCAAGAAAAAAAAAACCAGCTGGGATGTTCTGTGGAGCAAGGTTTTTAAATTTTTAAATCCTGTTCCTAGAGCAGACTTGCTAGTTCCTGGTTGTAGGCAAAGTTCAAATGGTATTTTAAGAACCGGAGGTTTAAAAAAAGGGGGGGATAAATAAAGGTTTATTTTTTATAGAAAAATTCATTTATATTTCAGTAGTAGTTATTATATTTTGTGGCTATTCATTGAACGAAATGTAAGCTTTTAAATATTAAGCTTTTTTTTCGTAAATTTTGATACGGATTAGATCATAATTGCTCTTTATTCCATAAATTACGGTTTCATATTTTTAATTGTATATTTTCTGCATGCCATCATACCAGATTTAAACTGATGATCTATAATCCGGAATCGCCCAAGTCCCGAAGAGTCCGGATTATGGACTTTGTACTGTATAACAGACTTATAAAGGGCCCCATATCTCAAATAGCTTAGGACCTTATTAAGTCTAAATATGGTTCTGCATACTGTTAATCACGAAGTTGGAAGCAAAATGGTTTGTCTATTTCTCGTTGTTCCTGGAATGGGAAATTTACCTTTGTAGGGTTTTTTTTTTTTAATTTTAAACAGCTTTCCTGTGTTTTTTTTTTTTTTTTGTTTGTTTCCCACCTACAACTCCCTACCAAAATGAATTTTCAAAATCCTGTTTTATATAAACGAGGTGGAACCAGTATTTAATAAGAAGTCTCAGGGAAAAATAATGACCACGTCAATTTTTTTTCTTCTACGGAAGTTACTTCTGTGGAAGAGCTTAGTAATCCATGTCTTCCTTTCTGGGCATGTCATTGCTTTAAGCTAAATCTTACTACGTTCAGCCGTATTGTTACGTGGCTATTAGTATTCACCAGTGAGGTTTAATTAAGGGCCAACTCTGTTAGTTATTTCTGTACAGCTTTTTCTAGTTTTTAGTTAGTTAGCATTAGTTTCTTATTTTCTATCTTAAGTTAAAGCCCAAGTGGAGACTTCATGTAAGCCCAGGATTGGCCAACTATAAATGGTCTCAAGTTAAATAAAAGGATATTTAAACCCTACTTTTGACTTGTCGCTCTAGACTTTTAGAAGTCAATGAATAGTCGCTACACAATTCTCAAGTATTCTAGATACCAAAGGCAGCCAATTTTACTAGAATCTTGTAACATTTATAGCGGAAAATTATATAGATCAGTATATAACTATTATGAAAATTTGAAAGCATCTGCAAGAAAATTGGAATGCAAAATACATTCATGTTTTATCAGGATAATGATTCTAAACATGCAGCCCTAAAATGTTCACATGTGGTTTTCATACAACTGTCCGGAAGTTATCACAACTTCTTCCTTCATTTAGTCTTCAGACTTAAATCAAATTGAACATGTATGAATGGAACAACAATTACTCAAAAAATATAGATAAATGCATGTGAAAAGTGTAACTTTAGCTAAAAGATATCTAACCATTATGAGTATTGAATGTCCCGTTATTTTATTAATTTTTTTTTTTTATTGACTCTTTCTTCAAAGTATTCGAATACTTATATGAGTTCATTTTGAAAACATTTTGAATATCTTTTTTTAACCAAAAACAATTAGACTATTTTTTTTTTTTCAAAATAATGAACAATAGTACATGTGAAAGAAAAGTCATTCTACTGATTATTATTAACTGATATTTTGAAATAAAATCAAAGAATGCAAGTGTTACAAAATTAATTTCATAGGTTTTATAATTTCATGAGTTAAAACTGATATTTTAAATTTAAAAATACAAAAACATGAATATTTGTCTTATTCAAAACATGTTTGTAAGTGCAAGTATATATGTTTAAATGGCTGGCAGTTACATAAGGCATAAGAACTTTTAAAGACATACGATATGTTAGACTTCATATCTTAAAATAATTTACATTAATGTCATAGTAGAAAGACAATTTGACTGCACTATATGTGATTTCTTTATGGTAATTAAAGAAAATTACACCACATGTGCTCTTTCCCACCTTTCCACCTTATTTTACAAATAAATTGAGCAGAACGTAATTTTTTTGGCCATATGATACCTTCGGCTCTATCTAATAATGCTGAAGTGGCACTTGTAGTAGTTCATTCAGGAGAAGGAAAATCTCGTAGAAGATTGAAGGGGGAAAATTGATCGCAATCAGGCATACTGGTGGTCCTGGTACGTACGATGAGACATTTCAGTGATTCTTAACACAAGTTGATTTTTATGTTATAATGTAACCTGCTTGTAAACAAGATTTTGCTGGAGCACAAAATAAATATAACAGCACAGAAGGGCTATTAAGTCCCAGAAGTATGTTTTTCATTCAATCTTAGCCATTTGGTTAGGTGAATGGATCAACAGATTATCATGGAGAGAGAGGAGGCTTTCAGAAGAACCGAGGAATGGTGTTTAAATCATACTATAGAATTACGTCCATCTAATCTTATGCTTATTATGCAAAAACTAGAGGAAGAATATTACTCACTTAGAGATGTTCCCAATCAGTCCGAGGAATAATTAGCTTATCTTAATGATCTCAAAAATCAAATCGCAGCACTAAGCCAGTACGTTATTGAACTCAAACTGAGGATGAACCCACTAATTACTCCCAGCTACCATGGAAACTAATAAATCTACCGAATCTACTAACGCTAAAATTAAGCGTAAGAGAAACATAACGGATAAAGAAGGTTTTACTACACCTCGCATAACACATAAACGCACTCTTTCAAACGCAGAGGTTAATGAACCAGCACAGAAAAACAAATTCCAGGAATTAAATCTCTAAAACAATATGGATTCTACTAACGAGCAGGGTGATTTTATCTCCCTCCCACTGTCCTAGCCGACTTTGCAGGCGACTGGAATAGTCATGTATAGTCAGATGTATAGTACTTATCACCAATATTTTCAACGCATGCATTCTTCACTGCTATTTTCCCTCTCAGTGGAAGCATTCAATAATTATTAACATCTTGAAACCTGGAAAAGACCTTAAATATGCCAAAAATTATAGACCCATCAGCCTGGTACCGGCTGTCTGCAAAGTTTTTGAACATGTCATCAGTACAAGACTTACCAAACTGGCATTGAAAGGAACCAATTTGGTTTTCGAAAAGGACACTGTACTACTCATCAGATACTCCACCTGGTAGAATTTATCGCCCAAGAATTTAGAAAAAAGAATGGTGTAGCAGCATGCTTTCTCGATTTTGAGAAGGCATTTGACCGAATCTGGCATGCTTGGCTTACTCCACAAATTGTCAAATTTCCTTCTGCCTAATAGCTTCATTAAACTTACCTACTCTTACCTCTACTGTAGCACGTTTCAAGTAAAGATGTGGAGAAATTCTCTCATCAAGAAAGAGATTTTCCGAGGCGTCCCTCAAGGGTCTGTTTTAGAACCGAAATATTTTAATATTTTTATAAATGATATGCCTGTCCCACTACACTCAAGTATTTATAAATATGCGGACAATACAGTTATCTTAACCAGCTCTAGAAATCCACAAAATGGTCTTGACAAACTCCAAATGCAAGCTAATCTAATCAACAAATACTGTGAAATTTGGAAAATTAAACTTAACGCAGATAAATGTTGGGTTGTTTTATATCGCAGATACAGAAAAAATTTTCCAGTTAATTCCAATATTAAAATAAATAATTCACCAGTTCCAGTAGCAAGCTCATATAAATACCTAGGAGTGTACGTCGACAAAGCTTTAAATTTCAAAGACCATATCCAGTATACCATCAATAAAGCTAATGCAGCATTTATGTCTCTTTACTCCCTGCTTGGAAGGAAATCTAAATTAAATCTGAATATTAAGAGAAATCTTTATATCACCCTCATCAGACCAATTCTACTCTATGCAGTTCCTGCATGGGCAACTGCCGGATAAACTGAACGCTAGAAAAGAAACGTCTTACCTAATAAGATTCTCCGTAGCATAACAAATGCCCCTTGGTTTGTGCGGAACGCGCAAATCCATAAGAATTTAAATATTCTCCCAATCCATGATCAAATACTAACTACAGAACACAACTTCTTTCAGAAAAACTGAAAAACTCACAATACCTAGCCATTAAAGAACCCACAGATAAAAGACCGCGAACTATACATCATAATGCATTATGGTGGTAGTGTACAGTGTATATCTTTTATTTCTACTTATTTTACGTATCTTATTACTCTTTATTACTCAAGATCAGTTTACATTATGCACAAAGCTTATGGACTTTGATTGCAACTTATATTTCTTACTTATTATTTTCATTTAACCAAGAATTTATTTAGTACTGTGTAGTGTTTTAAAGCAAAGACTTTGCTTTCAGTGAAAATTTTAGTTCGCGGTCTTATGACTCCTTCACTCGCTATTGGCCACCTCGCATCACGTGGTTTTACTGTGCAACTTTAAAGAAATTAATTTTCTAACATGATTATTTAATTTTACTGTACCCAAATTGTGTTTCTGAAGAATAAGGACATTATTAAATCTTCAAAATCACCTTTTTTTTTTTTTTTTTTTTTTTTGAACTCTACAGACTTATTTGGGCTACAATGAACCTCTGGTTGAGGCGATACCCCCATTTTAATGGATAATAAAGAGCGAAGTAATGATATATTTCATTGGGGACTCGCATGCCATGGCTTCAGCCATGGCAGCGGTATTATAAATATAACAAACTTGCTAATACTTCACGGACATAATTGATGTTTTCTAAAATCAAAGTTTTTTAGGGTACTTGAAAAGAATCTTTATTTAACACGTGGGTGTGTAATCTTTATTTACCACAGTGCCACAGCAAAATCTGGTAAAATAGTCTGTCGGATCATTTTTTTTAAATTCTAGTGGTTTCGTGTCTCCTTTATCCTAAAAATCAGTTCAGTACCTGTTGCGCCTGCGCGCGCATTTCATTACTAACGTCGGCGCATGCGTCTTGAGCTCTTGGAGTTTGTGACATGAGATTGTGAGCTAAGAGCGTGTGAGAGAATTCGTGGCTTCGAGTGGCCATGAACGATGTAAATTAATGAGAATTAAAGTGAGATATAATACAGTCCATTGTTCCTGAGTTTATTGAATTATAGTGTAGTGCCTGTGCAAAACATCGTGGTCCGTCATGGGACAGAGATCTATGGATTAAGAGTTATTTACAAATAACAAGTAAGTCAGCAGTTTCGATTTAAGAATAAAGTGCCATTTTGTTATTTTGAGATACTGTGTAAGAGTTTTGAGAAAATTTATAGTATTTATATACTGTGTTACTGTGTTTAAGTAATTGAGAAGAATTACTTATTATCTTGTGTTATTTCATTAAGAGTACAATGTTGATAAAAGGTGCACTTAAAGAGGATTTAAAGCTATTGGCTTTAGAACTGAATATAGAATTAAGTGAAAAGATAGCTGTTACAGATTTAAATTTAGCGATTAAAAGTAGTGAAGCTTTTAAATCCGATCCAAATTCGGTAATAGAGTTGGGTAATTCCATAGTAGAGCATCGTAAATCTGAAGAAGCTAAAGTATTACAGTTAAAACAAATTAAATTAGAGAGATGTAAAACAGAACTGGAAATTGCTCGATTGCGAGCTGAAACCAAAAGTGTTAATAATGATCAAAACGAAACTAAAGGAGAAAGTTCCGATTCCTTAGATTCTCTTATTAAAAGTATAAGAACACTAACATTGAAGGTTCCGAGTAAACCTGAAAACTGGAGTTATTTTTTCTCGTCTTTAGAAAGAGCTTTCGAGACAAAAAATGTGCCACTGAAATCTAAAGCGGAAATATTGTTAAACTTGTTAGGGGAACGGGCTTCGAACATTGTCGTGTATATTAGAGATGAGGAGCTAAGTGACTATGAAAAAGTAAAAGCTATTATTCTAAAAGAATTCGAACCTACACCACAAATTGTTTTAGAAAATTTTAAAAAGGCTCAACGCCTAAATGAGTCCCATGTGCAGTTCGTGTCGCGATTAACCACTAATTTCGAATATTACTTAAAATTGAGGAAAGTGTCTGATTTTGAAACTCTGAAGCAGTTAGTAATATCAGACAAATTGTTTGAGACATTAGATCGAGAAACGTCAGCCCATATTTCTGTAAGGCAAGCTGAAAGTTGGTTTCCGCCTCAACAAATGGCGAAGGAAGCAGATTTATTTTTCAAATCTCGCGGAAAGTCCCTTGCCGCAATGGACAGTTTTCAAAAATCTCGCAACAATTACAAAACGTCGAAAAATGTTTCAAAGGTATTCCTTGCCGATGCAAAAGGATTAAAGTGTGTTCTTTGTGAGGAAAATCATTTTTTGGCAAAATGCCCAAATTTCTTGAAACAACCGGTGAATGATCGGGTTGAAATCATCAAAAGTCATAAATTATGCTTTAATTGCCTAGCATTAAACCATTCCGTCAAAAACTGCAAATCAAAGTTTTCGTGTTCCGTTTGTGGGAAAAGACACTACATGACACTGCATTTTCCAGTAGAAAATAAATCATTGAAAGAGAAGGAAAAAAATAAAAACGAAACAGCGAGTAGTTCGAGTGTGCTTTCCCCCCTAGCGCCAGACTTTCTGCCTAACAGCGGTAATACTCTACTTACAGCGACTAGTGTAAACAGATTCAAAAAAAGTGTTCTGAGCACGGCTATTTGCTTTATTAGTGATGGTATGGGTAAGCTACATCCAGTCAAAACATTACTTGATGACGGCAGTACTTCATCGTTTATAAGCAGAGACTGTGCGAATAAATTCAACTTTGATTCTGAGAAGGTAAACATTGCGATTTCCGGATTAAATGATTCCTTGTTTACAATTCGGAAAAAAGTTTCGGCATGCATTAGCAATAAAGATAAAAGTTACGTGAGACATTTAGACTTATTAGTAGTATCAAAAATCACGCAAGACTTTATTCCTTCAAGGAAAATTGATATTAAAATGCAGGATTTTTGTAACATAAAATTAGCTGATGAGAATTTTAATGTTCCAGAACGTATAGAGATGCTTTTAGGAGCTGAGGTTTTCTTTGAGATATTAAAATCTGAACAAATTCGATATGAAAACTCGAGTCTCATTTTACAAAACAGCGTGTTCGGGTTTATAGTGTCGGGAAGCGTTACATCAGAAAAACAGAGCCGCGTACATTGTGGGTTAATGAAAACATCTAATGACTTAGAACAAACAATGAGAAAATTTTGGGAAATAGAGAATGTTGAAATAGCCATTCCAAAAAATAAAGAAACAGCAATATGTGAAGAACATTATGTGCAAACTCATAAGCGGAATGAAGAAGGGAGTTACATTGTAACAATGCCACTAAAGGAAGATCCTATTTGCTTAGGAAATTCAAAAGCTTTTGCCCTTGAGAGATTAAATTCCCTATGGAAAAGATTAGTTAAAGACCCTGAATATTTGAGTCTGTATCAGGATTTTTTAAAGGAGTATGAAGAGCTTGGGCATATGACTGAGGTTAAAGAGAAAAATGAGCCTAGGGTGGGGTACTATATGCCACATCATGGGATATACCGACCTCAAAAAACCACAACTAAATCGAGAACAGTGTTTAATGCATCATGTTTAACATCAAATGGAATTTCGCTAAATTCTTTAGAACGTAATGGAGGGGTTATTCAAGATGACCTCTTTTCAATCATGCTTAGATTTAGAAAGTACCCATCCGCATTTACGGCGGATATTAGAAGAATGTATAGAATGATTTAAATTAACCATGAACAGAGATACTTGCAGCGAATCCTGTGGAAAAAAGAAAATGATGCACCTGTGAAAATCTACGAGCTTAATACTGTGACTTACGGTACAGTTAGTGCTCCATACTTAGCTATGAGAACTCTTAAACAATTGTCGATTGATGAAGGTCCAAAATTTCCATTAGCTGCGCCAGTCTTACTTAAAAACTTTTATATGGATGATGTGCTTAGTGGAGCGGAATCTTCGAGTACAGCTAAAGAGCTTAAATCTCAGTTAACTGCAATACTGAAGAGTGCAGGAATGACACTGCACAAGTGGTGCAGTAATCATGTTGAACTTGGGGAAGAAGATCACTCCTATTCCTTTCCTAATGAAGCAGAATCTACAACACTTGGAGTGTCATGGAGGTCTAGAAGAGACTGTTTCTGTTTTAGAGTGAAACTCGATAATGACATAGTTGTTACCAAACGACAGATATTGTCCACAATTGCAAGATTGTTCGACCCGATTGGTTTACTAGGGCCAGTCATAAGTAAAGCCAAAATATTCCTGCAACGGTTGTGGTTGTTAAAGCTGAATTGGGATGAATCACTACCAAAAAATGAAGCTGATGAATGGAAGAAGTTCTCTACTGAACTGGAAGTTTTAAGTAAAATAGAAATTGAAAGGTTTATTCTTATTGCAGAAGTAGACTGTGTGGAACTTCATGGATTTGCAGATGCCTCTGAGGTAGCATACGGAGCAACCATATATTGCAAGTGCCGTTCGAGAGATGGAGAAGTGAAGACAAGACTAGCGACGAGTAAATCCAGAGTCTCGCCTATTAAACGAGTTACTATTCCGAGACTGGAGCTTTGTGCGGCAGTCCTACTTGCAAGGTTGATGGTTAGAGTAATATCTGCATTAGAGATTCCTATAAACAAAGTGTATCTGTGGAGTGACTCCATGATCGTGCTTTCATGGATACAAAAGGAGCCTTACCAGTTGAAGACATTTGTTGCAAATCGAGTGGCAACAATTCAAGAGTTGACTAATGGTCATCAATGGCGTCATGTGTCATCAAAGGAGAATCCGAGTGATCTTATATCCCGAGGTTTGGATCCCAGTAAACTTCTAGAAAATAATATGTGGTGGAAAGGCCCTCTGTTCCTGAGATACGACGACTACCCAAATAGAGAGATTCCGGTGGAAGTCATTGTGAAGGACTTTCCAGACGAACTTAAAATCCTTAGTGACTCTAATATTTTTCTTAATGTGAAAGCTAACCCTTTCATTGAGGATTTCTTAAATTTAAGTAACAATTACACTAAAATTATTCCTGTTTTAAGTTTTATTTTTAGGTTTGTAAACAACTGCAAGGGAAAGGACAAGGTTTCAGGTCCTCTTCAGGGCTCAGAATTAAAATTAGCTGAACTTAAACTGATTAAGCTAATTCAAGATAGTGAATTTAAAAAAGAAATCTCAAGCCTTGAAAAGGAGGGTAAGGTTCCTCCAGGTAGCAAGGTAAGAAGTGTTTTTCCCTTTTTAGATCAATATGAAATTTTACGAGTTGGAGGAAGATTAGCTAATTGTAAGTTGAATTTTGATAGAAAATTTCCTATAATCTTACCAAAGAATCATAAGTTGACTAATCTAATTATTGTGATGTTTCATAAGAAATACATGCATATTGGTCCACAAGGCTTACTGTCTATTGTTAGACAAGGGTTTTGGCCCTTAAACGGGCGTAACCCTTGTAGAAAATAGTACATGAGTGTGTCGTATGTTTCAAAGCAAAACCAGTGCCCTGTCAACAACTTATGGGTCAACTCCCTCAAGAAAGAGTCAGCCCGACTTTTCCATTCAATTGTGTTGGAGTTGATTTTTTTGGTCCTTATTTTATAAAATACCCACACCAGAGAAAAGGTCGCCTTAACAAGGTGTATGTGTGCATTTTCGTTTGTTTTGTTACCAAAGCTTGCCATCTTGAGTTGGTAACAGACATGTCTAGTCAAGCATTTATTGCAACCTTAAAGCGTTTTTTCAGCAGGAGAGGCAAGTGTGCACGCATATTTTCAGATAACGCAACCAATTTTGTTGGTAGTAACGCAGAATTAAAGAAATTGAATAGGCTAGTCAGCAAACCAGATGATGAATTAGGTAATTATTTATCGAGTGAGAGTATTGATTGGTCGTTCATTCCCCCTAGAGCTCCCAATCATGGAGGTCTTTTGGAGGCAGGTGTCAAATCTGTTAAGTTTCATTTGAAACGCGTAGTAGGCAATTTGAAACTAACCTATGAGGAGTTTCTTACAGTAATTGCTCAAATTGAAGGCATTTTGAATTCTAGGCCCTTGCAACCTTTATCATCCGAACCAGAGAATTTTGATATCTTGACACCAGGCCACTTCCTGATAGGCAGACCTATCACGGCTATTGCAGAACCTAATATTTTAAACGTTAACGATAATAGATTAAAGAGCTGGAAAAAAATTGACTAAAAAAGTGCAAACAATTTGGAAGTATTGGAGAAATAACTATTTGAGTGCAATGCAAGGAAGAACTAAATGGTTCTTTGAAAAAGACAATGTCAAGGTTGGAACTATGGTAATTTTAAAGACTGATAATGTTCCTGTATGTAACTGGCCTCTTGGCAGAATCGTAGAGATATTCTTAGGTAAAGACAATAAGGTTAGAGTAGTTTCAGTGAAAACGAAAGGAGGAATTTTTAAAAGATCAATTAATAAAATTTGTCTTTTACATATGGCAAGTTAAACAAAATGTATGTTTGTAATTAATTATTGTATTTTCTTATTATAGTAGTTTGATTTTGTTGATGTTATTACTTGATGCTTACAATTATTTACCTGTATTTCGTATTGTCACTCTGTAATTTTTTACTGTAAGATCTAATTTTGAATGATTACATCATGACAAGGCGGGCGGTATGTTGCGCCTGCGCGCGCATTTCATTACTAACGTCGGCGCATGCGTCTTGAGCTCTTGGAGTTTGTGACTTGAGATTGTGAGCTAAGAGCATGTGAGAGAATTCGTGGCTTCGAGTGGCCATGAACGATGTAAATTAATGAGAATTAAAGTGAGATATAATACAGTCCATTAATCCTGAGTTTATTGAATTATAGTGTAGTGCCTGTGCAAAACAGTACCTAATCTGAATATATTTTTATGAATATTTAATAAATAGATAAACAAATAACAGGTTTTAAGCAATAAATTTATTTCATTTCAGTTCATTGTAAATTAACACAAGAGTTCTATGTCTCAATAGGAAAAATTGGTAAAATTAGACAAATACTGTATTACAATACAAATAATAAAACATAATACATAACCAAAAATAAATAACTTAGTGAATGTGTAAACATCTTAAAAAATATCGCTAGTCTTGTATTCTTTCAATAAACAACACAATCCCACTTAATTATAACTTCGTTGTTTTACTTCATAAATAATGATTACTTATTGCAGCAAAATCTGTATTAAAATCAGATAATAATCTATGAAAAAAAGCTTCCAGAAGCCGAAACCAAGAATACGAACAACTTTCTGAATGTAGAAATAATTTTAACCATATAAATTGATCCATTTGTGAAGCACCGATGACTCACACAGCTTTAAACAATACAAAATTTGAGTCACACTCGATGAGCATGGCTCCGAAAAGTAAGGCCGCTATGAATCATCGATGATGTACATGGCAGTCAATGTGTTAAAGTGCATGTAAAAACTCAATTACTAAAATAAAATAATTTTTTAGCTAATCGTGCATAGTTTAATATCTGTACAGCTTAAAAAGAACTGTGTAAACTGTTTCATTTGACTTATGAATAATTTAGTGGGCAGTTTTTTTTATTACGCACATCGGTGCTACATAAACTGCCATAAAAAATCAGCTAGAATAAGCTAATGTTTGGTCTTCATGACAGCTGGACGTGCTAGTCATGAGAACAGGCAAAGGCCAAATGCGATAATTCTTTATATCATGACCTGCATTCTCAAATATAATTTTTTTAAACTGTTTTCGATAATTCGAATAATGTTATATACCAAGTTCGCAATGCCAAAAATGAAAAAAGTGGCAAGCATATTAAAAAAATGTATTTAAATTATAGCGATTTAAAAATCTGGTTAACTGATAAATGTACGAATTATTTAAAATTTATAAAAAGTATTGTCAGTCTGTTATTGAACAGTTACATTATTTATTATATTTGTGAGACGAAAATGCATAGTTTCTAGAGATTCTTAGATTCAATAACGGTAACTGTTAAAAGTTAGCTTTAAAAAAAAAATGTGGATATTGTCTTTAAATATGATTAAAAAAATGGCATAACATTTGCATCATATTCAAATATCACACGAAATAATTTTTAAAAAAGTTTCCCTTTATTTAATTAACAGGGCATAACATGAAATCATTCACAAATATTCAAACGTGATGAAATCGTTCATCGCCTTATTTGTGACGGAATAAAACAAAATGCAGTAAACTCTCTAGTTGCGTCCATCTCTGAAAAGAACAAAATATGTCTAAGACTAATATCGGTACTGAAAATCACTTTCGCACAAGATCGAAATCATATGGAACCTTGAGAAGTAGAGAGGATCACCTCAAAAACAGGTAAGATCCTGAATACTGTTAATTTTTAAAAAAGTTGAAATAACTTAATTTTTTAGAACTATCCTGAAACTGAAAGCGAAACTAACGATATATTATTTCAGTTAGGTGTTGCGTTGTTTAGAATAAAGACATAAATATATGAGAACTTCATTAATGTTTCTTAAACTTTTTATTTACACAGGAGTTCATCTGTCAAATTTATTGTAAATCACTTAAAATTGCTGAATATGAATTATTTTAAAATTACGCTATGAATATACATTTATAACAGAGAAAGGAATGTGACATTCCAAGTCATTTTATGTCTCATGATTATCAATAAAGCTCTAAATAAACATCGGTAAAATAAATTAACATCTCTCTAAGATCTAATATGAGGTATGGTTTCTTCTACAGCCAGACAGGTCGTGTATCGTGACAGCATACTAGACAGGACGCAGATGAAGAGCCCCTATGGCAGTCGGTCTCATTCCTGCAACAAGACAGTTTTCAACTCCAGGATGGTTCTTGGAGGGGGGAAAATTGCCCTCTTAAGAGCGTCCCAGACATGCTTTATATGGATATATTATTTCAGTTAGGTGTTGCGTTGTTTAGCCAGGTGGCAAATATCCTCACTTTCCAGGTTACTGTTGACCAGATGAGCCCTATGTGGACGAGCTTTGTCATCCATTAACAGGAACACCGGATCAACTGCGCTCCTGAAACATACGATCTAAGATTGCCTCTCTATACCTCATAGAAATCAGAAAGCCTTTATCAAACACATGAAGGGGGTGTGGGGCCGTTCAGCATAATACCTACCCATCTATTACATCTCCACCACCGTAATGATCCTTTCCCATGATGAGGGGAGGGATGGTATCGTGTTCCAGGCTCTTTCCAAATGCAGACACAATAAGAATCAATGGCCAGGCATATCTCGGCTCGTGTAAAAAGCACGCACTGAAGTATGTGTATTGAAGTGAGCGGAACGCAAATAGCAGGTCTTTTGGCATACAGCCCTATCTCATGAAGCCTTCAGACAACTGTAAACCGTGAAACTCGGATTTCAGTGGCAGCATATAGCTAGCTCAGGTGAGAGTTGTGAATCTGTAGCAGTTCTGTGTCGCAGCGCTGAAAGAGGCAAATAGTGAGCTTCAATCGTCGTTGTGGATTTTGGTCGGCTTTGGACCTTGGTTGTGGATCTTGGTCGAACTTTTCAAAGTCCTGAAACTGTTTCCATAAATTGCTGACGACACTGGGTGTCACATTGAGCTCTTTAACTACCTCCGCTTCTGATTGATCTGGCGACAATCTACCGTTAATCGCCGAGCGTGGCTTTGAAACAGGCATGTAACTAACTGGTTTTTACCCGAATCTGGGAGAACTCTTCTAGGCCATTGGCTTTATACATACACACCGTAATCGGCGGAACTCTATAACAAATTACTGTGGCTACCATTGCATTTAACTCTTTGATTCCATCGCAGAAGTGGACGCTAGTCCGAACTGGTGATAAAAAATTTTCCAACATGTAGATAGGTGATTTACTGTAAAGTGGTGCCAACTAGTGGTTATAGTAGAACACATGAAATGGAGGGATGAAAAAATCCTCGAAATCTCTGATATACACAGCAAAGGGGCAATGAAATAAGAATACAAATGAAGTATAATATAATTTAGATATTAAAAAAGGAGATATCAAATATACACCAATATATACAGGTGCAATCACAATGCAGATTAATATCCAGTATTGTAATGAATTGTTGAAACCCCTCGTGCGCTGACATTCTTTTCATGATCATAGCTCCGCAGATACGCACATGTACGATTACGTATTCGACTCTGAATATTTGCATAATTCTTTCGCGGCATAATTAATACCTTAGATTCAGAACTTTTCTTAAAAATAAACATAATTTGCAAATTCTCTTAATTTTGCCCACGAGTGACTTAATGAAAAGTTCATTGAATTAAATTCAGTAATTTTTTTTAATTCCTTGTGCTATAGTCATTAAGTTTGTCAATTAAGGATGCAAAAATATCATTTCAAACAATTAATAGTAATCAAAGTGGGACATAATTCATGAAATTTTTCATTAAATCAGGATATTGTCAAGTCGAGGTTATTTTTACTTAATCATATTTTAGGAAAATGCTGAAACTTTAGTGTATGTTTCCAAACTGCCCAGGTCTTTTATGCATGCAAATAAAAATATTGTTTTTCTTTTCTTTATTTTAATATAAGATAAATTTTCCCGATTTCATACACTTCAGATCAAATTAATAAAATAAATTGTTAATTCAAAGTTGAAAACAGCATTCAAAGTCTGGAGCTTAATGAAATGACAATTCTCTTTCAGTATTGTCAGTGTATGGTGTCTAAAACACATGACTAGTCACCTGGTGAAGTACAGGTAACATAATTTTTAGAATTCAGGAAGTTACTTGATGGCAAAATCTTGAAGATATATAGATTACATTGGGAAGCCAGTCAGAACGTTCTCTTCCTTTTTTAAACCTCTTGCTACTGAACAAGGACCAAAATTCTTATGCATATATGACATGTTCTTGTATTGCCTTCTTTAAAGAACTTAATAAATTTTAAAACAAATTGCAGTTATATTCCTTTGAAGAATTCTATCTCTTAATTATTATAAAAATCAAAATTAAAGAAAGATATAAAAAAGGATGCTCATTATTTTTGAAGTTTTAATGTGAAAGATAAAATAAATATTACATTACACTGAATTATAACTTCTGAAAACTGGCAATTACAGTCAAAAGTCGTTAATTCGGACACCCATAATCCGGACCTCAAAGCTAAAAACTTTCTGCGCATGCGTGGCGTTTACGCGTGCGCGTAAGACCTTTACGGCTGCGAATATACATGTGGGCATGCGCATAATACGTTTACGCATGCGCGTTTAATGTATAAAGAACGGTATAAGCTAAAATTATCTAATTATCTATTTCAGTTAATGTTGCAGATTGCGTTGTTCTTTAATCTTCGAATTGGATCCGGCTTATGATTTTTTGCACACCGTTAGAGCAATTTTATAAAAGTAAGCTTGAACTTCCGATTATGTCAAATAGAATTTCCGATATATATTTACTAATATGTAAAGGATCTACAAAGTATGTTTCGAAGTCCATTAAACAGAAAGTGGAATTGCTGCAAAAAATGGATAAAGACATATCCTTTGATTATCTAATCATTCCGAAATATGTTTATCAATTTCACGCTGCTCTGCGGGGGAAGGGAAACGACACGGCGCGCAATGAATTGGAAGTTGATCTGTCAGCACTATCCTTATCTTCAGAGCACATGTTTTTATTTTATTTGGCTTATAATTCTTTACTAAATGCAGTATTTCATCTCGATGTACTCGGTCTTTGATATGATTTAAATCAAGTTCCTAGTCATTATAATTCGCTTCCGATAGTGAAGAAAGTGACTCAGAGGTCATTGAAAACGAAAAAATTTCGATTGACAAATTAGTCGGTATTCTCGACACAGCAATTGTAGGACTTGAACAGCGGAACTTTGTAACTAAACAAGAAATTATGTCTGTTTAATAGAATTAAAGAGAAAGTATTATCACATGAAACGAAGCAAATTAAACAACTTACATTGAAAGAAATGTTTAATAAAATAAACAAATAAATATTTGGCTTTTCCTTTTTGTAAATTTTGATACCCTTTAGATCATAATTGCTCTTTATTTCATAAATTATGGTTTCATATTTTTAATTTTATAATTTCTGCATGCCATCTTAGCAGATTTAAACTGATGATCTATAATCCGGAATCGCCGAAGTCCCGACGATTCCGGATTAACGATTTTTGACTGTATTATGCAGCAAGGATGATAAATACTTCAATAGAATAACAAAATGTAGCCCAATGAAGATTCAAGAAAAAGGTTAAGAAATGCTCATGTTTTTTATTACATTGCTTCTTAAGCTAAAAAAAATTTAGAACTACCGCGAGTGATTTGTTTTCTCATAAGCTCAAGATTTGATTATCTCTGAAAACAATCATCTTGCAGAGGTAAAATGGCAGTATCGAATAAAAATTCTAGTGAATCTAAAGTAAAATGAAATGTTTTGTACACACACTGCAGTTAAAAAAAAAAAAGTTGTGGTTGGATAAAAATGCACTTGGTTACATATGCGGCATTAAACTGACATTTCAAGTTTAATAATTAAACTCAAAAACAAATTTAGATGGAAAAATCAAAATTTTATGCATGCACACACACACACACACAGGGGGGAGGGTAAAGATGAAACTTATTTGTTTATTTTTATTAACAACAATTTATCCTTGCACTGTAATACATAAGAATTATAACTATCTCTGCCATATTCACTAAATGGAAAAAATTAATAAAAGTTTATATTAGGATATTTGAATACAGCAAAGAATATGAGGGCTATCTGCCTACCCTAAGGAAAAATGGCTCACATTTACATTACACACAGGAAAAACCATACAGCCAGTACTTTCACTATAATCACAGCATTCAGCAGTCTTAACTACTCAGCTACGTGTGGGACTAAGTCAATAATCAGAATTAATATTTAGATATTCTATGACTTGAACCTAAGTATAATATATAGTGTTTATTAAAATGTTTTAGGTAAATCTAATATAAAAAAACTTAAATGTTTCATTTACTGATATTTTATGTATGAAATATGTCTTCTAGAAAAATTTTAATTGCTTAGATAAGGAGAAGTCTTTTGAGTAAAAAAAAAATCAGTATGTTGGGGTTCTCCATCCACACAATAGTTCAAAGCACATTGAAATCATTAGAAATGGGCTAGCCGTAAAGGTGGTTTTGTGGTTTTTCTGGATCCTAAATAGAATACCAGCCATAAAGGTAATTTTTACCTTTAGATAGTTAAGTCATTGTGTGCTTTTTCATAATCATTAAATGCTATGCTACAGAAATTTAGGTCAGTTATCTAATTTGTGATTATATTGCTCAAATGTGTAAAGCTTAGTTAAAATTTTGATGTAAGCACAATATCAAGATACCACACTATCTTGAACTTTTAATTATATCAGTCTTTGGAAGTTTTAAGGTATTTAATTTTTAAATGTGTGAGTAGTAAACTAATACATATCCATGTCATAATACATTTTAAGCTAATAATGAAATGCAAGATCATCACAAAGAAATTGGATTATTTTTATAATTTAACTCAGAAACATTAAATCATTATTTAGCATTTTAATGTACATTTTTGAATAAGAAACTTGATTGTACACAGATCTAATGCTTTTTTTAGAATGAATTATAAATAATTAAGGACATCAGCATCTCCTCAGCTGGAAATGTAACCAAAATTAACGAAACCATAGCACTAACAATTCTGTTATTAAATCAGCTATTAAATAACAAATATAATTACTAATTTTTCAATAATTTAAAGTGATTATAAAAATATTTCACATTATAATATAAATGTTTCTCCCTACAAAATGGTAAAAGCATTAAAATTATTGACTAGCTTTTGAACAATTAAGTACTATGTGACGTCATTAGATTATTTTGAAGCAGAAGGTGTGAAAAATATGCAGTGTTCTCACAGGAACCCTGGAACTCTCGAATATGTATCGAGTCTGTTTTCAATTACACCATGAAGACATGTGGAAGGACAGGAAAAAATACTTTTAAACTATCTTACAAGTAAGTGATCAACAGACATTTTGAAAGGAACAGAATACATCTACAAAGACAAACTATCAGGACAAACTGGTAATATTTGAGTTGATCTTCATTACTAAAATAACCTTAAAATACAAGTTCTAGTAACCCAGTACAAACATTAAATCATTATTTACCATCTTAAATGTACATTTTTTAAAAAGAAAATTAACTATATAGAGATCTAATGCTTCCTTAGAATGAATTATAAATAGCTAAGGATGTCAGCATTTTCTCGCCTAGCACAGGAACCCATAAATTCAAGAAATCAGTGTTACCTACTCTGCTATTAAATCAGTTGCACGTTAAAGTTTTAATCTTTAATTTGCACAGATTTAATCAATATATATACTAATTTTTCAATAACTGGAATAAAATCTTTAAATCTGTTTATTTTTATGGAGTCAATAAACAGTTTATTTTTGTATTTCTTATATCAAGTGCCCAGAAAATATCCAGTATGATCATTATGTATTAGTTTCTATACTATATTAACTTATCAGTTGTATTTTGCTGTTTAACTTGAAGCAAAAAATTAAAATCAATGATACTTAGCTTTTAGTTGCCTTTCATTTTTTAATTAATCTCAAATCAAACATAGCTCAGTTTGCTTTATAAATGAAACTAGCTATTCAACAGAAAATTCTTCAGCAAAGCATGTGAGTGCTATTTGTCAAAAGGGAGGAGTGCTTTTGTGGAGGACTTTCTAGAGGAAACTGGTTGGTATCCAAGTTACACATTGGAAATTTTCAAAAATGCTCATGTAGCCAACCCTTTCGATTGGAATCCAACTCAGGTTAAACTATTAGTATTCAGTAACTTTACTGCTTGGCCACTGATGGGATCCAAATCAAACATATGTTTAATTATTAAAATGAGCTTTTGAACAGAAAATTCTAAAAGAAACGATAATTACTTATCCAAAATAAAAGTAACAGAAATTTATCCAAACCATTTTAATTTGCTAATTAAAGGATATTTAAACAGTTTATTTATAATTTGAAACCATGCAATATGATTTCTTAATTTTTTACAAGGTTTAACCATATACAACATGATACACCATTTACTTATTATTAACTAGTTGTATGAAGTGCATAGAAATTTGATGAAAATCTCAATTATAAAGTATAATTTACATATCACAATGACAAGTTTACATAAGTAAGTTGAATCAAGGATATTTTGTTGTTGCATATCTGTTACAATATAAAAACAGGATCAAATTAAATTAAGATAAATTAAAATTATTAAACATTTATTATTATACTTGTTTTGTGTTATAAAAACCTGCTGAAATCGGTGTAGAGTAATAGCTATTCTGATCACTCACAATTTACGAATTTTATTTGAGAAAAGATAACGTAAGTTCAAAATTATAAAAGAACTATGAGATGATAGAAAATAAAATTAGGACTAATATTTTGAAACTACATTTGTTCAAAGATTAATAAACCATGCTTCATATCGAAAGACATTTGATGATCCTGATAAAAACTTAATTCAGGAAATACTGAAAAATTATTTCAGTGATACGAATTATTGTTATAGTATTAAGTGATTAAGAAATATTTCAGAGTATACTGTAAATGCTTCTCCTTATAAAATAGCGTTTAATATGTTCAAGCGTTAAAATTAGTGATTAGCTTATGGAAAATTTCTGTCTGCATACGAACAACAAAGAACAAAAAATTTCAGTAAAGAACAAAGAAAATGCGTGAAGATCCCCAAATCACGACAAATTGGCGATATTTCAGTTGCTCTTCATTACTATGACAAACATAAAGTTCATCTTCTAGTAACCCGGAGACAAAACTCTTCATCTGAACGTCATGCGTGATTGACATTCATTATAACCAATGAGAGGGTGCCATTTAGTGGGAGGAGCGAGAAGAGGTCCGGTTAATAACGTGTCCCGGGCAAAACGCCCCTCGTTCGCCTTTTTTTTCACAACGCAGCTGCTCAAAATTCACTCAAATCAGACTCCGCTACAGCCGTCATCGCAACACGCTGGTACAAATCGCTCGCCCCGCAAGGGGGAGCCCCGCAAAACTTTCTGCTTTCTCCTTTTCCTTTTCGCTCAAAAAAATCTTAATCAGAATCCACTCTAGCCTGGTGCAAGCACCCAGGAAAACTCGGTTTCTCCGCCTCTGTGAGTTCATAGGCTTTCAAAAAAATCATAAAATTAAATCTTACCAATCCCGGAATTTTAAGTTATCTAAATTGAGAAAAAGACACACCCATGACGAATCAAACACCAGAAAATCTGACAATGCAATCCGAAAAACATCTGCACATATAACGTGAGAAAAAAAATAGACCCCCCAACTAACAAGTGAAACTAAGCTTTTACGAAAATCCAATTACCAGCCACCCCCACTGTCTTGAAGTAATAAAACTGCAAACTTACAAAGCGACAGGAAAGCGCTTTCCGTTTCACACGCATTAGCTAAAAAGACCCTACTGCCTTCATTGTTGGAAAGGCCATAAACCAGATGTGTGTCCTCGCAACCGTCTCTCGCTTTTGTTACAATTCCCACTCAAGAATAATGAGTTAAATAAAACCTTAAGAGCTTAAGAATACTTTTTTTCCCAGATTAAAATACACATGAATACAAATAAAAATATTAGAATAATAATAACTTGAAACACATATTAATAATTGAAATTCTCGGCATAACAGTGTACTCTTAAATCGTCTGCATACGACACTATTTCATTTTAGGCTGTTTACGTTACAAGAAATTCTTATGCAACATTTTAATTTCTGTAACTTTACAAAACTTTTGCCTGCAAAGAGCGACCTTTTTTTTTTTACAGTGTATGGTTGTAAATGAGGGAACAATCGTTAGGACTTGAAGTTCCCATCTTAAAGTAATATATAGACAGCAGTAGTTATGTTTGCAGGCTCCTGAAGTACTTTAAGCTTCAGTGTTTTAACCACAGTTTCTCAAAAATGATGTCAACTGGACTTAGCCCACTTTTGTTCTGAGTCATACATATGATATGATGGAACCTGAAACTACTTCTGGTGCCAAATAGCAACATTAAAGCAAAATATGGTTTAAAAAATTCCAAACTGTGTTTTAAATTTATTTTCATATTTCTTTAGATATTATTTTTGAAATAAAGTACTCATCTTATTGCATACTGCTTATATATATATATATATAATTAAAGAAAGGAGAACAAACTAAAACAGACCTTTGCGGTCAAGAATTTTGCGCACTGAGCTGCAAAAATTAGAAAACAAGGTAAAAAGAAAATTCTTAATGCTTCCGCTTAAAAATCGCTGTGACACTGTGGTTTCGGTGAAAATTTTTTTAACATAAGTTAAAGTAAAATATCTTGCAGCACCTTGCAGTCATATATTAGTACTGAAAGATAAAAGCAGCATGTTCTATTACAAGGGAAATTTTTCAAACAAACCCAGACTTCAGTAAGAAAAGAAATTCACAGGAATTCAACAGCGACATATTATTTTTTTTATCACAATGCTTTGTTTATTTGTTTCTTTTATATGTGTATTTCTTCCTATCATTAACCTAGAATTTATGTTTTAGAAAACTAGTTTTTATTAGTTATGTATAAATTCTAATTACATAAAATACTGGCCGCTGTACTGGCTTTAATGAAATAAAAGGTAGTTTTAAGATGCAAAATAATTACACTTATCCTGAGTTTTAAATGAAATGTTCAAAATGACCTTCTCCGACTGCAGGGCATAACAGTTGAATCATGGAGGTAGGAAATAAGATGGACCTAACCGGTTTTCCCCATACACTGCTTTGAAGACTGGCTATCCCTTCATGGTGAAAAAAACATTGGGTCATTTACCATTATGTTCAATGGGTTTTGACACGATCGGATGTAAATATCTTGTAATTACGTCGTAAATATGCATATATTTTCTTTTTCTACAATATTTCATCCTAAGTATATGAAAAGAATACATTTTTAAACAACATTTCATTCTGAACGGAATTAAATGCTATTTATTTCACAGAACAGTTTAATTTGAATGAAATATTTTCACTAGTTTTCCTTAATTACATTAGAAAAAAAATTTAAGGTAATTCGATTTTATTCGGTTAAGGATTACAAATATTAAGATCAAAGTTTATTGTATTATTAATATTAAAATTATGCATCATTTCTTTTCTATTTATAGAGCTTATTCCTAAAATACCTTCTCAAATATGAGCATGATTTTTTTAGCTTCTGAGGCATCTTTTAAATCGAAAAATCTAGGTCAATTTATAATTAATGCTCTATTAGGTCCATTTCAAATTAGGGCACCTTTTATTTTAATAGCGAAATACGTTAAATAGTACTTAACTTTCTCTGAATATTTCTAAAAGGAAATCAAAAACGGATTTTTTAAAAATATTATTTAAAACTTGTATCTGAGTTATTATAAAATGTAAGGGGAATAATTCTTTTAGTTATACTTATCAGATTTTTTTACCCTTAATTTCAGCAATACATATTCTGAAACTCTTCTTTATTACTTCCTTAAGTAAGCATCTTATACAATTTGCTTTACAATACCTTTTAACAGATTGCTTTCCAGTACGAACAATTCTTGCTTAAATAGTTTTATAAAGTATTTGTCAACAGGATTTCAATTACAATTCAATGTTAATGTCATTATATATTTAAATAATGTTTATAATCATTATAAATTTAGATATATTTAATAATTTGATTTCTTCACAGCAACTTTCACAGGTGTTCATGAATGAATAAATTCTTCTTTTCAAATACATTTATAAATAATTTAATGAATATTTAAGTATTTTATCAAAGGCAGATACATGCTTTTTGCAAGCATATGCATAAATACCTATACATATTTCATATTTTTCATTTCCGGCATGTGCAAATCTTTAATTTCTGTACATTCACTATATTTTTCGAGTAAAGTAATTTACAATAATTTAGCATATACCCGAAGTTTGTACATAAGAAATATGCATAAATATAATTTGAATGAAAATTGCATGTATTATTTTTAATAAGTTATTAACCCACATAAGTAAAACGTGTAAACCCAAAGTGATTATTTAAATATATAAAAGTAAAATATAAATATAAAAATAAAAATAATATTTATATAAAAGTAAAATAATAAGTTTAAAATAAGCAACTATAAAGCCTCTTCTCTAAAAATTTTTAAAAAGTACGTGTTACAATAATATGTAGATGACAAAAAAAAAAAAAAAAAAAAAAAAAAAATAATAATAATAATAATAATAATAAAAATAGTTTAGTTAAAACATTTTGGAGCATAAAATAAAAGTAGGAAATACTCTATCAAGGGTATCGAAAGACGTATACAATCTTAAAGAGACCGTAAGGTATTTTTCATTCTTTAAACATAACATTTTTGCTAAAATCTATATTTTTGTAGTTCAACAGCTTAGAATTTTATAAAACAAATTCATAATCAAAATCGCTGTTGTTAGTTATCGAAAAATAACCAAGATGTGATTTTTGCGTAAATGTCACTAAACTATACTAGTGTACTTGCTATTATCCATCTCACAATGAATGTTTCTTTTATGCAGACATGTCCCGTTTTTCGATTTGTATGGAACTGTCGTGTGTCGAAATACTATCGAAGCACTGTCAAGGGAGCTTCTGAATGTAAACAAAAAGCACCCCATCTAGAGACCGAAGCTTCGGAGCAGTGCTTCACTCTTATTAGTGCCGAGCTGGCCACTCTTTTCTTACCTCTATGAGTTCATAGTCAAACTCTCCTCACATCATATGTAGCATATTTGCCTTTTTAAAATCATATGCTGCTTGTAATGCATGCCTTCAGCTCTTCCAGGTGGTAGAAGAGACAAGTACGTTGAGTATTTGGTTAGCCCTAAATAAGAAATCGCATATTATGATGTCGGGGAGGTCGATGCTACCAAAGTGAAGTGTCGAAATTTCCATAAATAAATGCAAAATTAAAATAAAAACAATTAATAAGTTTTTAAATTCGCAATTGGCCTGCATTACACTAACCAAATACAATTTGATCAGTTCCTCTTGTTACTGGAATCTAATTCAAATTTGATTCTCAATTTTTAAGCTATAATGATTTGAAATCGGATGAAACTTTAGTAGTTTCATCTAATTTTATAAAAATTTATCGTGGGAAAACTATTATACAAATAATTTAAACAATTTATTGCATAAAACATATGATATTAAGAGTTTAAGTAAATATAGAAACAGCTGATTCATTGAAAATACCTTCCAGTTAGTAATAAATCAACCAAAATGCCAAAGTGAAAGAAAGAACAGTGAAAATTAATATAGAAATAACATGTCTAAACTTTATACCATCATTCTTTCAAAAATATTTTATATTTCTTAAAATACCAAATATGTTTATAAGAAAATTAAAGAATGTGTGCACTTTTAAGTCTGCAAAGTTGAAAAACCAAAATTGCTAGAAATGTTCGATGATGATAATTCTCCGAAAAATGCAGTACGAGTCTTCTTCAAGATGTTAAAGGACAAAGTCCTCAAGATTTCTAAGAATCATAATCTTCAGCACATCTAAACATATCAGGGAATATAGTGCCTTAATAAAGCATCTTCAGAATGTTAAATTACGAAGTTCTTAGGATATCTGAGAATCAGGATTAAATAAATTGTGCCCCGTGATGATGCGACTTTAAGCAAGACATCTTGAATATATATTTTGTATTACGGGGTTTAGAACCATTCCGTGCCATGGTGCATATTTATAGAAAAAATAAGCTCACAGAAAGAGGCTAAGAAGTGCTTTTGTTTCTTCACATAATACCGCCCAATTTTCCACATAGTATTTATTTTTTATTAATCATATTGTTTTGAGGTCGGTGGTTAGACTGTATACTAAATACAACTTTACTACAACAACAAACAATTTTTTTATTTCGTGGACTGTATCATAACTAAAAATCTAAATCGAAAATGATAAATTCCCGACCATACGGGATCAAAACATGTATGCTACGCAAGGAGTTCGAATCTTAACTAACTGAAATTACGCAGAAACAATGCGCTGTACATAACTTTTATTGCCGCGTAGGAGGCAACACATATTTCATTTGCAGAATTTTTTATGTGAAAAATTTGTGTATACAGTAATAGAATTCAATTTATGAAAACGTTTCAATTATGTAATGCTTTATTTTAAAACGTATGAAAAAAGTACATGCACGAATTATGAAAAATCGGATGAAAGGAAAATGCATTCATCCGTTTAAGCTTTCTTTTTAGAACTCTCTTTAGAACTTTGGTATTTTGTTATAAATGACACAGAAAAAAGAAACATATGTTAATATTAACATAAATAAAAACAATAATTTGAAACAATAATTTAATTAATAATTTGAATAATTTCTTGAAAGCGGTAAAAATGCTTTCAAGAAATCTTTGGAGTTTTGTTCTCACACTATTTGACTTAAAAATATTATATTCAAAAATAAATCTCACTCAGGAACAATTTTCCTATTAGTAACATAAATAAGAGTAATGTAAGAGAAAATAAAAATTAATATACAAACTAATCAGAAAATGTTATAATTTAAAATGCAGCAATCAGGTTAACTTCGCATCTTTTTCTAATTTATTTGATTGTTATCTTCAAAGTAATATTCCTGGATCAAAAAAGAATATTTGTAACACTATATCTGTACGTAATAAATGCACATAAAATGCATAACTGAATCTTATGCGAAATTAAATATCAGAATGAGAAAATTTGCACATTAATTATGCAAGATATAAGAAACAAAATAATATACAAAAAGTAAGAAATGACCACAGCTTAAAATGCAATAATCCAGTTTAATTTCACATACATTGCTAAGAATTATGTGATTGTTCATTTTCAAATTAATTTTATTGGATTGAAAATGTTACATTTGTAGAAAGTATGTATGTCTTTATGTACACTGCTCCAAGAAAAGAAAAAAAAAAAAAAAAAAAGAAAGAAAGAAAGAAAGAGGGGGACAGGTCTATATTTCACGTTCTACTGGGCCGATTGACAAAATTCAAATTGCGTTCTTCATGTCTCGAAAGCGCGACTTAAGATATAGATTAGATTTATATATAGCACTATTCTAACATAGGTATTTTGACACAAAATCGGACTTTTTCTGAAATAACATACCAAATTTTTTACATATTTCTATTCTACAACAACCTAAATATGACATTTTGTAAAATTTGGAGAGAAATTTAAGGAGAAATTCACAAATTTATGTTGGCACTTTTTTTTTCAGTTTGTGCCAAGAATAGTTAGTTCACTTGGTGAACTTCTTTATATATGGCAACCTAGTTTCCTTTCCCGTCAGAGGGAAAAAAGTCACCATCGTTCCCTTTTTCCAAATAATATTCTTTATATTATATTTTTAATTACAACTGTGCCCACCAGCGGCCGAGCGGTAAAGTCGCTGAACACTGGTAGTTCGGTAAGAGGTTCGAATCCCGCGAACGGGCTGGCTGCATGGGCGTTTTCGTGGTTTTCCCCATGTGTAACGTGTATACGAGCCAGTTTCCCTTAGAAAGTCCTCCACGAAGGCATCCCTCCTCTTAGGCAGATAGCCCTCGAGGCTTTGCCACACTCACACGCGCACGAATTAATTACAACTGTTATTATTTTAAGTAATTTTTTTCTTTTTCGAATTTCATTTTAATTGTTTAAGTTGCATGGTTTTTACGAATAACTGTTTTAAAAATTTCTATTTACCTATTCGAACTGCGTAAATAAAACTGCAGCTTTTATTTTTTTCAAATAGTTTTCTTTATATATATATATATTTGTCATAGTTTTTATTTTAGGTAATTTTTAAATTTTTATACTTTTATTTTAATTGTTTGTGTTGCATTATCTCTTCAGATAATTGTTTTAAAATTTTCTATTTATTCCTTCGAACTGAGCATTTTAAATATATTTATTAATATAAATTTTCCAGAATTTGATTTTATTTATTTGAATTGCGTTTCTTTCGGAGGAATACTTTGCAACCCAGACTACGATGCGTTTGAAAACTGCATATATTAAAAGAGAAAATACAGTAAAGCACAGTTAACACGCCTTTCAATGTTCCGTTCAGAAAAGCTATACATAAATAAGAGAGATGAATAACCGACATTGTAACTTAGGATGACTTGCATACACTGCGTTAAAGAGTTTTATCATTCTGCCCATTGCTTTACACAATTTTATCCTACATTTGGTTTCTTAAAATGTTATTCATATTTTAGCCAAATATTTTATTTTTGAAATCCCAAGAATCAAATATCATAAGATTAAAAGGTTTTAAATTAAAAAAAAAAAAAATACAAATACTAAATTTTACGCAAAAATTGATTTTTTCCTCTCTTTTTCTTCAGACATTCTACTCTATTCTTGCTCTTTTTCTTTAGGCATTCTGCAAGTATATTAAAAAGCATCCAACTTTTCGAAATATCTTGGTATTTCTAACAATCATTTTAAATAAAGTTATCGCCTTCCATTTCATAAAGGCCCACAAACGGCCGAGCGGTAAAGTTGATGAACACTAGTAGTTCACTCCGGGGTTCGAATCCCAGTAAACGGGCTGGTTGCATGGGCGTTTTTGTGGATTTTCTCATGTGTACCGTGTATGCCAGCTGGTTTCCCTTAGAAAGTTCTTCACGAAGTATTTGGTCAGAGCCTTTATCAGTCTTTAGAGGCTGATTGAAGAGAGGCATTTAGAGGCATTTTGAAGGTATGAGATGAAAGGAAAGACTGGTTTCCTCAAGAGGTTTTGGTTTATTTAATTATGACAAAGCACACTAGGGCTATCTGCCTAAGGGGACGGATGCCTTCGTGGAGGATTTTCTAAGGGAAACTGGCTCGCATACACGTTACATATGGGGAAAACCAGGAAAACGCCCATGCAGCCAGCCCGTTTGCGGGATTCGAACCTCGGACCGAACTACCAGTGTTCAGCGACTTTACCGCTCGGCCGCTGTTTCATCAGGAGGGAAAAAAAAAAAAAAAAAAAAAAAAAAAAAAAAAATCTTTAGGTGACATCCACATACATCACTGGATAAACTCCTGAATCTTCAAATAATTCGACTGAGAAAATCATGGGATTCTCCATTTATGATACGATATAATGTTCTATAATGTAATTTAAATTTATACAACCATATAGTTTAATACCAGTCGCTCTTCACTTTAATTTGCAATGATATCGTTTTTGTCTTTTCTGTTAACACAAGCTCAATTGATGGTATTTGCTGGTGTACACGTTCATTTGTTTTCTCTTTGAACACCTAAATTCTTTGAAGTATCCTGAAAGTATATTCAAAAGCGTCCAACTTTTTGAAACATCTTGGTATGTCTGACAGCCAAATTTCCCTACAAATTTTTGCTTACTTTTCTCCCTAATTTTCTTCTTTCCTTCTACAGTTATTTTCAGTGCTCACGCAAGAAAATTAAGATTTTTCGATTGCTAGACTTCCATAAATTTTGCATTCTTGTCAATTTTTTAAAATATCAATTACATGAAGACAGCTTTTCCTTTTCTAGTCATTTTAACTAAAAATAAAGTTTAAAGCGAAGTCCAAAGGATAAATATTTTAATTAAAAGATTTTTGCTAAATGACAAAGAAATAAAACAGTCCAGCAGGGTTTATTCTGTATCATCGAGTGACCCTATTCTTATATCGGCTGAAACAATCTAAATCATATTAAAGATCATGTTTTTTTATATAATCTATAACGCGAGAAAAAAAAATTAGCTTCTTAAAACATTCTTTCTAAGAAGATTAATGTAAAAGATTATATTTATATTTATATATATATATTTAAAGCTGGGACTTCAACCAAATAGTCAAACTTTTAAAGTTTAATTTACATAGTGGTTATAATTAAAGTTCCAATTTGAAATGGTCATAAAAGGAAAACTACCGGACTAAATGTTATCAAACTTGGGAATCGTGTAATGGGAATTTATTTTCCGCGGAAAAAAAAAAAAAAAAAAAAAAGAGTTCAAAAATTCACCACCAGGGCGAAAATGGCGCTGTATACAATATTGTTAAATGAAATAAGACATGAAAACATCTGTTTAAAATGTGTTTAATAGTTTCCGAAACGTGTTACAAAGCATGCTCAATGTAGCGTCCAGCATTTTCCGAAAGCAAGTTAAATCCTGTTACTGCATTTTCAACAGCAGCTCTTAGCATATCAGGAGGAATGTTACGGACGTGTCAGTGTATCACATTTTTCATTTCTTCCAAATTGTTTAGATTATCACCATAAACAGTGCTTTTGAGATAACCCCATAGCCAAAAGTCACAGAGGTTGAGGTCTGGTGGGAAGAGGGGAAGTGTCGGCCTATAAGACGTTCATTCGTGAAATATTGCCTAAGTAACTGTGCGACACACGTGAGGTGGGGCCCAGTCCTGCATAAAAATTGTAGTATCTAAAATGCCATGATACTGTAGTTCATGTATCACGAAACATTTTAACATTGTCTCTAAGTGAGCTGCAATCACAGTGGTCCAGCTGTCGACTCCTCTTCAGAGAAAAATGGTTCAGTTATATAACTAGCTGTCATTCAACACTAAACGGTGTGGAATGACTGCTATGCAATCGAATGCAGTAGGAGAATGCAATGGAATTAGATAGATAACATGAGAGATTTCTTTGGCCCAAATCGATTAAAAGCGTTTTGAATCAGTATCTTCATGTTTTAGGGCCGAACTCAGGCTTCAAAAATTACAAATTAGAGATCTGTAAGAAAACGGTTTCCAGATTGTACGCACTGATGCGAGTGATTTGCGGTCTCACATTTTCTAATCGCTAATTCGTTGTTTTCACGGACGAATTTCTCACTTACGCGGATGGCGCACTTGACTTTTATCGAATTTAATTCCTTTAAATGGTAATTTGCTTACTTCAAAGTTTCTTAAGGGTATACAACATATTAAACTCGTGTAACAAAAGGTTAAGTTAGGTTCTGACCCATATTTCGCTTAACAATATTGCATACAGCGCCATTTTGCCCTGGTGGTGAGGTTTCGAACTTCCTTTTTTTCCGGGAAAATAAATTCCTATGACCTCCTTTACACGATTACCAAGTTTGATAACATTTGATCCAGTAGTTTTCCTTTAATGACCGTTTCAATGTGGAACTTTAATTAAAACCACACTGTATATTATTAAATTTTAATTTGAAGCTATGCGTTACATGTATACCATGCGTAAATTTTTCGCTTTTATGGAAAAATAAAGAATCAAAGCAAATATACCAAATAATGGACCAAAACTGAAAAAATTTCCCCTCCCTCCGAAAATCAAATATTGAAACTTCGACCTTGAACTTATTGGATTATCGAAATATTTAATTTGACTTATCTTCTAAGTCCTAGTTCCGACAAGAATTCCGAATTACTTAAGCTGAAGTAAAAGATTTAGTATATATTCACTGTATATTAATAAAGTAATCAAAGTGTAATAAAAGTAGATTATAGAATTTACGCTGATGCAACTTTTTGTCTGACTGCACAACATGTAATGGAAGAGAAGGCTCGTAGAGATCTGTTTTTGACATGCCTCTAAAAGTAGATGTCATACTCCTTTTGTCTCTTCAATGTCAAAAAACTTTCCTTTGAGAGGCAACTTTAGTTTTTGGGAAAGAAAAAAAAATCACAAGAAGACAAAATTGAAGAACATGCAGGACGATTGAAAACACATACTTATTTTCGGAATACAAGCGGTTCTCCGACTGGTTATTGAATAATGAAAATATGCATTGTCATGCAATACAAAACATTTGGAATACGTTTTCTGACTGAAAACGTAAGATTAAAAGTCATCTGCTTAATTCACAGCCATTTACAAGTCAACTGCTCGGGCAATTGCAGAATCGTTTTGATCCTGAGCTTGTAAGACAGACCTAATATCACTGAATTTAAACACTTCTTTAATCTTCCGTTCCTTCTTTAGCTCATATTCCAAAGATATTAAGTGAATACAATTATTGCAAAAGAAATTGAATATTTATTTGCACTACGGCTTGGTAGTTTACTAACGAGTTAACAAAACTTAAATTCTGCTTTTTGTGTCTAAGAATACAACAATATTTTAAATATTTACAAATAAAATATTAAATTGGAGATTTAATTGGAGCCTCACCAGTTGCCTAGCATTAGAAGATTGTTAAATACTAATTGTTTGTTGAGAAGTATAACCCAGGCTGCATAGTTGGTTTTCGTAGTTTTCTAGGTTCTCTTTACAAAGGTTCTCTATGAAAGAATCTTAATCAAATAGCTCCCATGTTCTTTCTATGTTTAAATAACCAACTAACCTAGTTTAAGCGCGATTTCTAAGTGAAGTTACTAGCAAAACCCGAATACTCATTAAAAATCATATAGCTTGCCAATCGGGAGTAACATGAAAAATACGGCGCCAATAATTGAATTGCTGTTACGGTACGCTGTTTCTAAACTTAGATGGTCATTCCTTAATTAAATAACCCACCAGCGGCCGAGCGGTAAAGACGCTGAACACTGGTAGTTCGGTCTGACGTTCGAATCCCGCGAACAGGCTGGCTGCATGGGCGTTTTCGTGGTTTTCCCCATGTGTAATGTGTATACGAGCCAGTTTCCCTTAGAAAGTCCTCCACGAAGGAATCCCTCCCTTTAGGCAGATAACCCTCGTGTGCTTTGCCATAATTAAATAATCCAATCCAATCCTTAATTAAATATAATTGATTTGTAACTTCTACTAGAGCTGACGAATGACTGTAAGAATTGAAGTGTAAATAAATAATATCGTGTGCAGTCTTGATTAATATAAAATTAAAAATATTTGCATAGAAAAATATTTTCATTCAGACAGAACGTTTTTTGAAATACTTGCAATTACTTTATAAGAAGTATTTATTAACCGTAATAATTACTTATTATATTACTGATGATTAGGATTCAGTTCTTGACAATTACATTCTAAATTAGAATTTTAAAAATATAATGAAAATACGCTACGCACAAAAATACATTTTTAGGATAAAATATTAGTTGATTTTTTATGTTTTAAAACTTCTTAAATTCATTTAATAAACATCGTATCCTCGTTGTTAATTAAATCCAGAATGTTGGGTGTCGTTTATATAATTATTCTTACTTGTCCACAGAACCTGCTGACTTATCCAGCCATTAAGTAGTTGCAGATCATTTCTACATAACCATTGAACCTCCATTAATTCAGTCTCTAGAGGGTTGTATGTTTATATCATAATTTGCTTTTATAAAAATGATTATTCTAAATCTTATGTTTCTATAAAAATATACTGCGCTTTAAAAATATGGATGATAGTATCAGCCGCTCTTTCAGCCATTTCATAAGCAACAGTTTCTTTAGAAATAAATTATGCAGCTAATGTCATAAAATATTTTCATAAAATTCAAATAAACATCAAACGAAAATTCTTAGTTTTAGACAATTCGATTTAAACGAAGTTAAAAGTAAACTAGCAGACGACAAAACGCCGAAGGTAAAAATTTACTCTTACAATAATTTGCTCTTATTATTTTAAAAAAAAGAAGAAAGAGAGAAATTAAAAAAAAATAGTTAAAAATTTGAATAATATCATTTGTAATTAAAAAAAATAGCTTTTCATATAGTATTAATAAATATTTATTACGCATCATTTAGGGAAATATTTTATATAATTAATTCTCCGTAAAATTTTACTTGAAATTTAAGGTTAAAAATAGCTGTGGCAATTCACTGTAACAAAAATCGATAAAACACATTTGGCGTTATTATCGCTGAAAAAAAAAAAAAAAAAAAAAAAAAAAAAAAAAAAAAGATGCGAAATTTCAAAACGCGAAAATATGTAAACTCGTGTATATCTTAGAAAATTTTGAATAAAAAAGTCTAATTTTTTGCAGATATGCTTAAAAATGCACCTACTTTAAGATGATGGTAAAAATTTTATGGGTTATTATTCAAAATTTTTTTTCGAAAAATTTATAAAAATTATTTAAAAATATAAATTTAAAAAATAAAACACAAAAAAGTGGGTAAATTTTATTTGGAATGAACCTAAATTTCAAAATGTGAAAGGAAAAATAAGTTTAATAAGAAAGATATATTAATAAATATTTACCAAATTCAATTAACATGGGATAGCTAAAATTTTGAGAGCTAATATTTTAAAAACTACTTACGATTTTTACAAAACTTGGTATTCTGGCATAATTTGAGTCGTAGAATCGAAATATGGAAAAATATTGATTGTTGTTTCAGAAAAAGTCCGATTTTGTGTCAAAATACCTATGTTAGAATAGTGCTATATATAAATCTAATATATATCCTAAGTCGCGCTTTCGAAACATGAAGAACGCAATTTGAATTTTGTCAATCGGCCCAGTAGAACGGGAGATATAGACCTGTCCCCCTCTTTCTTTCTTTCTTTCTTTTTTTTTTTTTTTTTTTTTTTCTTTTCTTGGAGCAGTGTACATAAAGACATACATACTTTCTACAAATGTAACATTTTCAATCCAATAAAATTAATTTGAAAATGAACAATCACATAATTCTTAGCAATGTATGTGAAATTAAACTGGATTATTGCATTTTAAGCTGTGGTCATTTCTTACTTTTTGTATATTATTTTGTTTCTTATATCTTGCATAATTAATGTGCAAATTTTCTCATTCTGATATTTAATTTCGCATAAGATTCAGTTATGCATTTTATGTGCATTTATTACGTACAGATATAGTGTTACAAATATTCTTTTTTGATCCAGGAATATTACTTTGAAGATAACAATCAAATAAATTAGAAAAAGATGCGAAGTTAACCTGATTGCTGCATTTTAAATTATAACATTTTCTGATTAGTTTGTATATTAATTTTTATTTTCTCTTACATTACATCAATAAAAATACAAAACACATTGAATTCAAACAATCAGTCACAGTCCAGGACTATCTTCCAGGAGTTATAAAAATGTAAAATTAAAATTAATATACAAAGAAATCAGTAAGGCTAAAACATAAAATGCAGCAATCAATTTTATGTTCATTTTCAGTATTTATTATTATTATATATCTTCCGAGTAATATCACCGGATTGGAGCGGTTTTATTCACAACTTTTGTAATTCTATAATAAATGCTTACACAAATAATAAATGCTCAGTTAAAAATAAATCTCAGATTGGGAAAGAATTAGTTACGTAAAACGTTAAGAACTAGAATCTGCACATTGATAAATGAAAAGTAATTACAATTTAAAATTCAGGACTCTAAACATATATTTCTAACAGCTATTTTATTGTTCATCTTCAGAATAATGTTATTGCACTGAAAACCCTTTATCTTTAATAAATGCAAATAAAAATTGCATACACTCCAACCCCGATTTACTGCGAGCAAATTGCGGATTACCCGGCCTGTCTTTCTTTCTTTTTAAGAGGTGTTGGAACCCCAAAATCTTAAAATAATTCTGATTTCGGACTTTTGCATTTTCAAATTCTCTACACTTTTATCTTTCCAAAAATACCATTCTTTAATCTCTATGAAAATTAGAACTGTAAAAGATCTAGTTTTAATTTGTCATCGACTGCTTTGATCAATGAGGATTTTTACATAAAAACGCGTTTTTCTCCAAACGTGATTTTTTTATACTCGATGTACCTTTTCTCAGGAACTACTGCTCACAGGTATCTAAAATTTTTATGTCTTATTTATTAGGTTTCTTAATATTTACTGAAATGAGCTTTTGTGATAAAATTAGAAAAGAAATTTAACATTTTTTTTGTGTGAGAAAAGTGCTAAATTTTTCTCTGCCTAACAAACTATTCTGTAAATTACTCTAAAATTCCAAATGTTTCAAAAGCTCATTTTAGTATAATCAGATAGGTATACTTTAATTGCATAAAAAATTTCAAGCGTTTATCTACAGCAGATTTTGAAAAAAGGTACATCGAAAATGGCCAATTTAACATTGTCGGTATATAGGGGTTGCTGATACCTCTTAAGAGTTTAATACGGATTACATGAATACGAAAAGGAGAAGCGCTTGAGGTAACAGCCAGTGATAGCCGATGATGTCATAATATTTAGGAGTTATTTTTATTTTCAATAGTACGTAATTTAAATGAACGTAATCGGAAATATATAAACATTGTTACATCATTCGTTAAAAATAAATTGTTCCCTTATAAAAAATAAATTATGAGCCTAATCATCAATTTTCTATTTCACATACACTTCTGTTGGAATACAGGAGAAATGTAAATACAAATTATGTTACTTTTGTTTCGAATACTGATTTAATTTAAGTAACCAAAGAGGAGCTTATTATCTAGAATAAAAAATTCAGGTAAATTATTAATAGCATTTTTCTATATCTTATAGTATGAGTTACTTGGCTTTTATAATTGCCCATTGGATTAACCGTGGTTTTAAGTTAACTATCTCCGATTCATCAGGTTTTGATAGAAGCTGAATCGCAATTCAGCGATTGATTGATTTCCACGGTGTAACTCCTTAGAACAAATTAATAAAATTTTATCCAATTTGGTGAGCTAACCCTTCAATTTGGCGACATTTCTTTGTCATTTGGCAATAGGTACTATTTATTTTGACCTTATTTGGCGAATTTATCTTTTATTTTGCAACTTTATTTTAGTTAAAAAAAATTATTCTGCAATAATTTGATAAAATTAATTGGATTGTTGATCAAATAAATAAACTATGTATTTTTCATGTTTTCTTATACAAATGGGTGGTACTTAGGGAAATGGATAACAGTATCCGAATGATAACATTAACCGCGAAGCGTTAAGTAGCGTCTAGTGTAAAACACCGATTTCCTTAATTTTTTTTAATTAATATTTTTTTGTTGGCTTTTGAAAATGGGCTTTAAAATAAAGTTAATTCCATCTATAAATTATAAGCATATGGTCAACAAAAAATTTCTTTCCTCAGGCAGCATGCTATAAAATTATAATACAATACTAAGACTAGAAACTCACTGAAGTCAATCAGACAATAAACTAAAATACTACGTGGATTTTTAAATTGAATTATGTTTTAATGTTAGACATACCATACTGAACCTATACTGATGCAAATATCAATTACTTTCATTTGAAAGCTAACTGATGCTCCCTTTTTTTAATGCAAATAAAATTGTAAATAATGCAAAATTTTTTAATGTAAATAAAACATTATATAACATGTAAATAAGAATATTAACTAACGCACTAAGTAATAAAAATTCGCTTTTACAATGTCGTTAGGATATTTCGCAGCACCACAAACCAACACCACAAATTAAAGAAAAATCTTTATGCAAAAATATTTTTCATTCTTTAATGGTTATATATCTTCTACATTCATTAGCAAAAGATCGTAGAATGATGAAAAATAACCTTGAATTTTATTAGTTTGCTAATTATAATAAATAGAGACATATGTCTTTAAGGCACTATATTTCTTCTTCTGGCGATAAATAAGCATAATTCTATTAATATATGCTTCTGCCATTAAATAATTGAACTTTAGTCCATTATGTGCATAAAATTCAAAAGCTATTCTCGAAGACTGATATGGCTGTCATGATAAAAATGCCCAACAGAACTCCAAAGTGTTTCAAGGCAAAAAGGGACCATCTTTTATGACCTCCGAGTATTTCAGGAAGCTGGAAAATATCAAAATAAGTCGATGTTTATTTGTTTAACGGCATATAAAGGAATAACACTATATATAAAATATTTCTATTCTAAGCATATATGAATATCACAATTTTCAGATACACTCAAGTATATACAAAAATACAATTTAGTTAACGATGAAACCGCAACATACAGGACTTAACAAAACTGGAAGTCCGTTCAATACCTGTTACGAAGGCGCCCTCTTTTCTTCTTATTTATTATTTCCAACACAGTAAATGTTATTAATGCAAATTACATACATTACAAATTATATGTAAAATACATGTTATATAATTTGAAGTGGTTAAACTGTAAGGTATTTCTCCCGTCTTCTTGGCGTGCCTTCGTGGTGCAGTGGTTCTGCACGCTGGGCCGGTATTCCAGAGATCCGTGGTTCGATTCCCGGCGAAGGCGGTTGCGAATTTTTCATCTTGCCTGCTTCCAAAAAAATACCTAATGTCTCTACAAAACAATGTTTTTTATTCAAAGAAAAAGTAACTTTTCATATTTTTGTCACGATTTTAGTTTCGTATGTCTTGTATAAAATATGTTGTTGTTTCAAATCGACAGATATTTGCAATATAACTTATTCGTCGGGAATGGCCAATACTTGCCGGTTGTTTAGCTGTCCCATCACCAAAAACGCTTCCCAAGATGCACCACAGGAGACGACCGATTTTACACAAGCAAAATCGGGAAAGTTGTAGCCTAATTTTGATTGCAAACACCTCGGAGGGGACGCATCCGAGAGTTTCCTACCCCTTTTCCTTAAACCACTCGAGAGGACCTTTGGAAATTGAAGATGTCAAGTCCATTTTCGTTAACACGTTATTTCTTATGTTAAACCTTTCCTGCTCGTCTACTCAACTAGAAGTGCAAATTAAATGAGTTTAAATAGGAACCAAGAATTTAAATTTAGAAAGAAAGTTTTGGCGCTTAGTTTTGAATTTTTGTGCTGTTTGTTAGGAAATTAACTTTCATTTGCTGTGCATGAGAAAGCGCATTAGCGTAGAAGCTAGATAATTTTATATAAAATTAATTACTACACGCATAATACTTGTAATTAATATATATATGAAATGTAATTTCTCATACATTATTTGTTTTGTGCATCCGGGGCAAAAGGAATGAGACAAATTTTGGAATATAAAGTGCTAGGTTTATTTTAGCATCCATCTCACAAGCGTTCTAATCGTACCTTGAGCAGAAGCCCTACTTATACATATGTGTGCGTCACGAGGCTCATCCAATCAGCGATATTAATTGAAATCACGGGGTGACGCTATCTTCTCATCAGGAGTGTTCTTAAGGACTTTATGTAATATGACAGATTTATGGCTTTGGCGATTTGGCGGGCGCCAACAGGTTAATATATTTTATACTAAAGAAAGGATTTCGCCAAAATTTAGGAACAGGGATGCAATTTAGGTAGAGAATCTCCAACACATTATTAAGCAATATTATTAGAATTTAATTTAATCAATTGATTTTAAAATATCATTACAGATTATCCCCCCATCTGAAAAGGTTTGCAGTCGCGGCCGTCGACCCAAGACAGTCCAGATAGTGAGAGCAGAAAATTTAGTTATTAGGAAATTAAGTGAGTAGGAAAACTGATTGGATTTACCTCAAGGCACGCAAAATGTTATATAAAATATGACATAAAATATTTGAATATAATTAATACAGTATATAAAATATAATAAATGATTAATGAAATTATAATATAGTAACTAAGTGCAGAACAAATAAAGCACTAATAACATATTGCTGGTTAGCTACGCGGCAATAGGAAATAGTAATATAACTGAATTTGTAAGTTTATATCTTAGGGCATGCCATTCACAGTTTGTGTATGAGTCCATACAATCATTAGAGTTGTCATTCAGGCTCATCTTCAGTCTTTTACTGGTCTTTGGAGATCTCCGGATCATTTAATTAGCGCTAGAATTATGGATCAGCATTGGCACTGAAAACATTTGAGTTTTTATGTCACGATACTAGAGCTCTTATACTCTTGTTGAAAATACACATTTTGCTAGGTTTTTAACATATTTTGTCACTCTATTTTTCTCTTACTAATGATAACAAAACAAAATTTAACTTCCAACATCCATACCAGTTTTTTGCACACGATGCTGCAGAAACATAAAATGAAATTCAGAAGTTTCAACAACTGAAATTTAACTTTTTCAACTGTTGCTACAATTTATAACACAAACATAGGAAAACATGAGCTCAAGGAAATGTGAGGGTATAGTACTCTACTTGTAGATAGCCTCAATTGAGTGTTTCCCACACGAAAAGTGCATTGAACCTGAAACTCAAGTTTGAAGGAGCCCAGTAAAAGAAAAGGGCAGACAAACTTTGCAGGCACTGAGAGATAAATCAACTATTAAGGGGGACAACAGGATGAAAACTAAAAGAAGGGTTATGGATAGTTTATTGATTTATAAATTTTGATTTATTCATGATGTAATTTAAAGTTCTCGGGTGGATAATAGAACCTTAATTTTGACGCATGTACAATCTCAGTTGGTTTCTTCGTGTGAAAATTTTCCCTGTCGATTTCATAATTAACTTCAGATAATTTATTCATAATCTGATAAGGGCCTGAATAGAGTGAAGTCAATTTTCTAGTATTTGGGTATTCGAATTCCTCGTAAAGGACAAAATCTCCAGGTTGAAATTTAGATTCTACAAATCTGATGTCATATCTAGTTTTATTCTTTCGGTGGTATTCGATAGTTCTTTTCTTTGCTAAAGCCCTTGCTTCATTTAAGGAAGGGTATTTATTTTGATCAATTGGAGATTCAAAAGGGAGGTTACCAAATAGTAAGTATGCTGGGGTGAACTTAGTTACCGTATGAGGGGAGTTGTTATATTCGATAACAACTTGCTCTAGCACTTTAGTCCATGGTACTTTTTTAGAAGAAGAATTTACTTTACATTTTAGTCGACTTACTATTGATTAATTTACTCTTTCTACTTTACCATTTGTCTGGGGATGGTGAGATGAAGTTAAAAGTTGTTTAACATTATGCTTTTTAAGAAATTTTTTGAATCTAGAGGAAGTGAAGGCTGCATTCCTGTCACTCAGAATTTTTTTGGGGACTTGTATTTGAAATATTTGTTTTAGACAATTGGCATAGGTTTCTGAAGTTACACTTTTAGAGGGAAAAGCCCAGACATATCTTGTTGCATGGTCAATAACTATATGTAAATATTTTTTTGTAGAATTATAATAATTAAATCCTCCCACAGTGTCAATGGAGAGACATTCGAAAGGTTTGTCGGTTGGGGGTACGTCTTGCATAAGACCAAATGTTTTCTGTTTTTTCTTTTTATTAAGTTGACAAGTATGACAATGTTTAACAAAATTTCCGATATCTTCGCTAATATGAGGCCAATAATATTGAGAGGTGATTAAGTTAAGCATAATTTGAACTCCCGGGTGACCAAAATTTTCATGGGTTTTATTCAACAATTTTAATCTTAAAGATTTAGGTACTACAATTTTATAAAAATTCTTTTTCTTAATTACCATCATATCATTTATCTCTTGGTAATTTTTTCCGCAGACATTATCAGTTTTTTGCTGTTGGATTATTTCATTTCTATCAAGTAAATGTACATAATGTTGGAGGTGCTGTGAAACAGGATGTCTAGAAAGCATGTCAGCTTCAATATTGGTGGAGCCCTTCTGATACTTTACTTCATAATTGAACATAGTTTGAGTGACCAACGGAAGAGTCTACCTTTAAAATTTTTAACATTTTTGAGCCAAACGAGGGCCGCATGGTCCGTATGTATAATAAATTTTTGTCCATGCAGATAGTAATAGAATTTGTCTAGGGTATCTACTATGGCCAATCATTCTAACTCAGTAATCGTATAATTTTTCTCATAATTTCTTAAAGTTCGGGAATGATATGATACAGGGTGAAGGACATCATTTTCATCTGGTTGTTTCAAAACAGCTCCAACAGCTGTTTGAGAAGCGTCAACAAAAATATGACATGGCCTACTGGAATCATACAATTGTAAAACAGGTTTGGAAATCAGTATACTTTTCATTTCGTCGAAAGCTTTTTGACATTGGTCATCCCATTCCCACTTGACATCTTTTTTCAAGAGTCTGTTTAATGGAGCTCTAATAGTTGCATAATTCGGAATGAATCTATGATACACATTCACACTTCCCAAAACTCTTTGTAACTCTTTGGTGTTACTGGGGTTTTAAAGTTTCTTAATAACTTCTATATTATGGTTATCGAGAATTATTCTACCATTTTTTATTTCATAGCCAAGAAATGTGATCTGATCTCTGGCGAACACACATTTGTTTCGATTCAATTTAATATGCTCCACTTTAAACACCTCAAATAAAATTTTTAAATGTTCTAAATGTTCCTTCTCAGAGGAAGAGTAAACGATTATATCATCAAAGTAGCTGCAAGCGAAATTAATTTTATTTTTTGTTAATATTCGTCTAATTGTTCTGTTAAAAATTGCAGAAGCATTTTTGAAACCAAAAGGGAGTCTTAACCATTCGAATAATCCAAAATTCGTGAAAAAAGCTAATTTCTCAGTATCTGCAGGGTGAATCGGGATATGCCAGAAACCAGATCTCAAATCAATTGTAGAAAATACTTTTGCTTTACTTAATTTGTCTAACAAAGTGTCAATGCGAGGAAGAGGGTTTGCATCTGTTTTAGCCGGGGAATTCAATTTTCGATAATCTATACACAATCTAGTTTTCTTACCTTCCTCACGTTTAAGTACTAAAGTCACGGGGGACGAATATGGGCTACAACTTTCTTTAATTATACCTGCTTGTAATAATTGATCAATTTGGGTCTTAATTTCCTCTTCTTCCATAGGGGATGTTCTATAAGGTCTTAATGATACAGGCAAATCAGAATTTAAATTAATTCGTTGAGGTTCAATATTAATTTTTCCTACATCATACTTATTTTTAGAAAACACAGATGAATAATCATTTAACAATTTTTCCAAGTTATACTCTTTGTTATCGACAGTATTAGAAACAGGATTTTTCACATAAATGTTAGAATGAGAAACTAATTCCTTTGGATTTGTAGTCCGAGATTTACAGGTTGGAAAATTTCTTACATCATCATCATTATTAACACATGGATAAACATTTGTTGTACCACCTTGAAGTTGGAGGTGTAGAGATATGGGTCGGCTGTCAAAATGGCAGTCATCATTAAGAACAATAGCTCTCTGTTTAATTTTTAAATTAGTACAATCAATACTCAACTCAAATAATTTGCATTCATAAAGTCCTAAAATTACATAATTCAAATTATTATCAAGAACAAACAAGGTAATTTGGTTACTAATCCGTCCAATTTTCATTTGTATACAACATATTTTGTTGAAGATTATTTTTCCTTTAGTTTGGGTTACTGAAAATGATCTAACTCTTTGCACTTTTAAACGTAATTGTCTAGCTGTTTTGGAAGAAATTATTGATATGGTGGCACCACTGTCTACAACACACTCTAGACGTTTCTTATTGGGCAAATATCCCGACACCTTTAATAGTCAACTACTGTGAGGGGTTTCTGGGGTTGGTTCTATTGCAAGGGGCGTAACATTAGGTGTATCAGATCTCTCCCCTCTGAAAGGACAAACCTGAAACCAGTGAAAAGCATTTGGGATTCCGTTCCGGGTGCAACGTCTACAGGGACTGGGTGGCAATGGCAATCTATTTTGAGAATTATAATTATGATGGCTTGTAAATCTTGGACCACTGAACCGATTATAAAAATTACTTGGTCTCTGAAAACGTTGCAAATTGTTGGGTCTAGGAGAATCTTGTTTCACAGTAGTTTCATAGCTTGAAGCTGAAATTCTACTTCTATTAAATCGATTGTAATCTTGGGGACTGTTCCCAATCGGAGTAACAAATCTGGGAGGTGCACTTTTGATTTGTTGATTTTCGCTAATCTTAATAAGCTTATGGACATGAGTAAGCCAAGAGATGGGGGTCAGAGGGTGCGTTGATCATCATTAAGGATTTTAATTCTATAGGAAGGCCATCCGTCAGACCCTCCAAGATCATTTCATGAGTTAGATTTAATTTTTTACCAATATCTAATTTTTTGCGAAAATATTGCGTTATGTCCTCTTTATGATTGTACTTGTAATTGGCAAAATCACCAAACGTAGTTAAAGTGGGGTCGAAAAATTTTCCTTTAAAATTTGGACTAATTCCACATATTTAGTAATTTTATGGCAGTTTTTGACATATACGCTAAGTGCATTACCTTTTAGATATCGAGCTACATTATTAAGCTTCCACGTTTCATCTTTATCTAAATGAGTTTTGTTAAAGTACTCAAGCCATTAATTTATATCCATATCATTCTGCGCGTCAAAGGGAATTATACTTGTTTCAGGTTCAGCGCTAGCTGCCCTTAATGAATCATCAGGATCAGAGATATTTTCATTAGCCATTATTCTCTTAATAATACTTTCATAAATAAAACTAACTCAAAAATAATACTCTTTAAATTTTCCTAAAACAATATTAAAAACCAAAATACATCCTTTAAATACCAAATTTAAAATACATTTATACCAAAATAATACTTTTTAAAATTTTCAAAATAAAAACACTATTATTAAATCAGTAATTATAATTCAATAGTAATAATATCATTTGCATCGCCAATCTTTTTACTAATTGCTTCTGTTTGCCTTATTGTGACGAGAATACGAGTGATGAAATCGACACGAAAATACACATTTTTGTGCACTCTTGATTAGATTTTCGCAAAACACTATCAATCACCACACAAGCACAAAGCTCTCGAGAGCAACACAGAACGGCGTAGACGTAAGGAACGATTTCCATCCTAAAAAGTAGGTCAACGGTAAGAGTACATTTGATGAACGACGAACTTTCGATGGAAACACAGATCACGCATCACAGGGGGCCAAAGGATGCTTCTCTGGACGTAAAATCTGCAGAATACCAGAATACAGGTAACAGAAGGATGATTCTCTTGAAGCAAGAACGCCTAGAGAAAAATGTAGAAACATAGAAGTCGCACAGCGGCAAATTCATCTAAAGTGCGTAACATTTTATCCGTATAATCCTTGGGGTATCTTCTTTTCTAGATAATCCCTTTGAAGGTGGTATCCTACCGGCTTTCTGAAATGTAATTTCTCATACATTATTTGTTTTGTGCAGCCGGGGCAACAGGAATGAGACAAAGGTAAAATCCTAGTATACGGTGCGGCCTTGGCGCGATTTTTAAAATTGTCGCCAACACCAAAATGATCCGTTTACGTTTGTCGCCAAATTTTTGGCAACCTCAAAGTAAAGCGTCACCACAAGTTTGAGTTGGCAAAAAAAGTAAACAAAATGATAATCATAAGATAATAAATCCTAAGCATACGGTGAGACACAAGAAAAAAAGCAAGCATTTAGAAATTGAAAATAATTTTTAACAGACTTTATAACAAATAAAAATATAACTTTCAACATGCATCCCCCTACTAAAAATGCCCCATAGAAACCAGTAAAACTTTTTATGGGTACCCATAAGATTTTATGGGTTTTTATTGACTTTTACTGGTTTCTGTTGGTCTCTGTGGGTTTTTTTTACTGGTTTCAAAATGACCCATAGAAACCAGTAAAACTTTCTACTGGTACCTATGGAATGTTTGATGGTCTCTATTGACTTTTACTGGTTTCTATTGATCTCTGTGGGTTTTTCTTACTGGTATCAATTGACACCCATACAACCAACATTGAATGGCAGAACTTTGTACTGGTTTGTATAGGTTTATATTGACTTTTGCTGGTTTTCTTACTGGTATCAATATAATAATAAATCTTCTGTTGGTTTATACGGGTTTGTGCTATTTTTTTATCTGACGTTAATATACTTCTTGTAAACAATAAAATTAACAGAATGAAAATATGATCTCTTTAAGACCACCAGAGTAACCTGTAAACGCAGGTGGTCGTTTTAGAGAGGGTTTTTACTAAATATGCTATTTTTTTATTTAAATTTTTTTTTCGGAAACAATAACAGTATTCATATACACCACACACAACGAGGTCTCTCCAAGGCGACCAGCCGCAAATAAAAATTCATCTTTGCAAGTGGTCGCCTTAGAGAGGTGATGCTCAATACCAATAGCTACTCACGTTCTCAGAGATACGTTTATCTTTTAGAGGTGGTCATCTTAGGGAGATTGCATCTACGGAATGAATCTCTCTAAGGCGACCAGACACACTTGCAGAATTTTCTTTGTGAATGGTCGCCTTACAGAGGGAATATTCAATACCAAAGTATACTTATGTTTTCAGAAATACTGGTGTCTTTCAGAGGCGGTCGTCTTAGGGAGGTGGTTTTTGCTACGAGTTGGTTCTCTGAATACACACACTTAAGCACTTACATTTCTGATATTACAAATAAACACCGGTATCAACCAACATCTCTTTAAGGTGGTCTACTACAGCAGCATTACAATACTAAAAATTTGTTTACACGCAGAATCGCTAATTAAGAAACTATGTTGCGTGAAATTTGGCAGAAATATAAAGAAAGCAATAGGTCAATTTTGGAATCAAAATGTTAGAATCAGGTTTGGAATGAAATTTACTTAAATATTATATTTTAAAAAAATTAGTTTGAAATACGTAATTTTAATGTGTAGTTTGGAAAGCCATCAATAGATGGCGCTACGAGTTAAAATTTAGCATTGTAATCTTATTTCTGCAAAAATTCACGAAGTAATTGATTTTGATATCAGTTATAAATCATATTTTTTTCTAAATAATATTTAGAAGCGTTTCATATATTCCTTTATACACAGTTTTCACTAAACAGTGTCAGCTGTCAGCGGAATGACGTTTACGGCAACCCTATTGCATTGCTATTCCGCACTCGGTTTGTTTACATTTATTTGTACTGTGGTCAGTTAGCAAAAAATATGCGAAAATATCAAGGACGACCGAAAAAACATCTTGGTGTTAATAAAAGATCCAGAATTCAGCGAAAGCGTCAAGCTCAAGAAAAAAATATGAAATTAAATTCCCGAGATGTGGAAGATTCCGAACAAGCGGATGTTTTCGAAAGGTGAGAAATATTTTATTCTTTATATCGACTACCTCGTGTTTATGATTTCGTAGTAAGTTAATTCCGAAGTAAAATATGCGTATTTTTTTTTTATTGAAGGTCAGAAATTATTGATACAACTGCATCTGTGTCAAAGAAGAATCATTGCCCGGATGATTTTTTTTACAAAGTAAGGTTTTTTTTTGTATGTGTATGTTTGTGTGTGTGTATGAGGGAATGCTAATAATTGTTCAATTCTGTTATAACAATTTATTCCGCCATTCACACTAAATTGTTGGGAAATATTGAAAGGGTAAATTCCAATTCACAAGGAATTGCTGAAATAATTGAATCTTTTCAAAAGTATGAGCATGTTCTTGCGATCTAAAATGAATTCACCATCATTACATTCTATTATTGGAAATTTTATAGTCATATGTTTGCTACGAAATGCTTTGTCAGTTACCTATGGTATATTTTTACAGGTGTATGCACATTTCATTCATGTGCTCGCTGTTCAACTTGCTTTTTTTTATTATGTCATTTACTTGGATGTTAAAACTTTCTTTTAGCGTTGGAACATTTTATAATCATTTAGTAAAATTTATATATAAATATATATTATTGCTTGTTTATTTATGGTTCTGTGTATTTGTCATGTATGCATGTTGTGAAGTGTAGTTTTTGAAAAATATGTCACAAATGGTAAATTCCACCAAAAGCTGAATTGAATTGATATTGGGATGCAGGTAATTAGAAAATATCTGCCGTGTATTTTGAGCGTAAACCATACTAGTGCCAAGAATGGAACCAATACGCTCAGGCTTGCTTAGCCTTTTTGCCATTGTCCAAATTGAATTATCTCTAGTAGAAAAGGAGTGAATGCTTTCTCTGTATAACAATAAAATATCTGTTTGATAAAAAATCTACCAATAAGAAACTTTTCATATGTTATGTGACAGACTTTCTGCAAACAGAAGTCCTTAGCTCTGTTCTTGTACATGTTTTTTAATTGTGGTTCAGATGTGTACTTCTCAAAGGAATTCTTCTCATAGGAAGATTGTCTGAACATTTAAAAACTATATTCTGCTTTTAGGGGCCTAATATTTTAAGCCCCTAAAATTAATATTGAAATTTCTAAAATGTTGAAAAATATGTCATCTGGATTCCGTGCAAAAAATATAATCCCTTTTTCATTTCTGCATTTGCAATTCCTGCATTTTCTTTATTCCTACATTTTTTAATTGGAAGGAATTTCATTCGCAGAGCCCTCTAATTTATTCTTACAAATCATGTAGTAATGTACCATTTTAGATAGATATAAATAACACATTTTGTAATTTTTCTAAACTGTGGTTATACAGCATGATATAATAGCTACACAAGGTATGGCGACACAGTATACAGCAATATCTGTCGCACTGTCTGAGATGGATGGTAGTCATACATAGCTTAATGCTTAAATTTGTTATGTGTTATTTATTTATTCATTTTTTTTTTTTTTTAAATTATGTTATAGCAGTTTATTTCTTTCATTCTTAGGTCTGGAAGTGAAAAATTTGACTTTTCTACGCCAGAAGTTACAGCTAATGTTCCTAAGACAAACCAGGCTTTCTTGAGGTAAGTTGGTTTATTTCAAAAATAGATATTAGCTGTGCATGATATTGAAACTCTTACAGTTACTTAATTATGGTTAACTAATTATGTATTAATTTAGAAGTCAAGCAACCAAAATCAGCGTTATATTTTCAAATAGTGAATATTTCGAAATATGATGCTGATTTTTGTTGCTTGACTTCTAAATTAATACTTGGTCGGCGTGTTATTGTATCTTAATTAAACTAATTATGGTTCTTTTCTTCTCAGTTTTGATCTGGACATTTCAGTTATTGACTCTGACGTAGAAGGTAGAAATACAAGCTCTCTTTTGGGGGTAAATATGTATTTCTCTATGCCAAAATTAAAATGTCATCATTTATGTTTTTCTTTTATGGTGTTACATTAGGTTGTTTACATACTGATAGCTATTAAAACTGTTAAATATAATATTGTAGCTATCAAAAAGAGGGGGATGAATTTGATTTGTACCAAATTTGGACGTTTTGCATGAAAGAACTTGAAAATAAAAGATTTTTTTAAAAATATATTCATTGAAATCAGTGAAATTTTCAGACGGGACACTGAAGCAAATGAAAATATTTTGGGGTTCGATTCTTTTGATGGAAGCCTCATCAATAAGCCTACTATCTTTTTTAAATATTGCTTCTTTTTCATTGTTTTCATGATGTTTTATGTTCCCTTCATGAAAGAGATTTTTAATATTTAAATTTTGTTAATAAAATATAACAAAATGAAATCTGTGATTATGTGGCTATTATTTTTTCCATATATATTTATTTGAGGAAAGCCAAAAATTTTATTATTTTACAGAATTTTTAAGAAAAATATAAGGATAAAATTTTTTAAATAATTCTGATTACTACCTTTGCTTTCCTCTCGTAATGTGCCTCAAGTTAGAGCAATTAGACAACAAATTTAAGTCATGATTAAGTCAAATAAGATCTTTTTTCCCCCAAGTTTTTTTTTAGGCTTAGGAGTATAAATTGCTTATCCCCACAAGACATTGCATCTTCTTAGTATGCCATCCTAAGGCTCTGTTCAGATGATGGTATAAATGTCATAGATGCATAATCATAAGGTATAAAATGTGGGAGTTCCATTCACACCTGCGAGAGAGGGTCTAAGCCATAGCCAATTAGAGAAGCTAAATTTGTGCATGCATGTATGTGTCTACAGCTTTCTCTCTCAATAAGTTTCATGTATATGCTCTGATTGGCCGACTCTTATATCAAGTCGGCACAAAGTTGAAAACTTCAAGCTTAATGCCCAAACTAGTTTTTGTGACATAGCAAGGTCTGACTACGAAGCATTGTTAGTTGGGAATTATGACATTTATACAACGGCACAAACGCATATGCGCAGTCGTAAAGGTCTTGAGCGCACGCGTGAACGCCTATGCGCATGCGTCAACGCGGTGCATGCGCAGAAAGATTTTAGCTTTGAGGTCTGGATTATAGATCATTCCGGATTATGGGTGTCCGAATTAACGACTTTTGACTGTATTTATCTTTTATAAGTCTTTTGTTTATTTTTTTGTTTACTCCATTTCTTCTGAATAACAATTGTATATTTGAGTTTTCTGGGTGTGAATAAGTATTTTTGTTTAGCTTTATTGTATCAGTACAAATATTGTATTTTGAAATCTCTGTATTTGAATTTGTAGAATTTTTGTTATAAACTACATATATTTTGTAAATATTGTTTAATAATAAAGAGTTTGGTGAGGTGAATAAACATATGAAGGCAGAATTATTCCAAATTAATCTAGCCAACATTAATTATTGAAAATTCTAACTTGAATTTGCCGTTTAGCCATTTGGCTTCTCAGTGACATCTCTGAAGACCTTTCTTTCCATTTATTGCTGTAAACTGCGCTTGCAGTGAAGTATTGTGGTTTTACTCCTATGTAACATGAATGCCAGCCATTTCTGTGAGGAAGATCTCAGAATCACTACTTCTGTTGAAAGACTGGAGTATAAAGGGTCTAACTTATTCTTATGTTGTGGTACTATGGTATAAATCAAGTGTGATGTGTATATTAGTTTTCTCTTAGGATATCCTCTGTGAAGATACTGCTTCTGCAGAAAAGGTAATTCTACTAACCTTTTCAATTATCCATCTGCTGTTTCAGATTGAAACCAATTTCCTGCATCTGATTGATGTTTTTTGATTTATTTCTCATGCAATTCTGATCTGACATCATCTTCTAAATATTAGTAGATATATATCTGCATTAGTGATAATCAGCTGTGAGCACATAGTGCACCATCTGCAACTCATTTGGGTATAAACTATGCTAGTGATTATAATGTCCTTGCTTTTTCCCATATGCCATATGTTGCATGAAATTTTGTTATATGAATCTAGCTTCCCCTGAGGAATTTCTGTGATCTTTCTAGTATGTATGGTCAAAAATTAGGCTTGTGATATACTGTCATGATTTTGCCCACATGTTCCCTGAATATACTACCATTTCCTTAGGAAGACTTCCAAGAAGAATACTGTTGTGAGTTCTAAGCCTAACTATGGTTTGGAATTATGTTTATTATGAATTATTGGGATTCTGCTCATGTAATGTGGATGCAATTCTATTTCCATTTAGAAGATTTTCTGCAAAGGCAATGCTTTAGCTGTGAGATAATTCTGTTTTGGAAATAAAACTGATATTTATTTAGATCTGCGGTATTTATAAGGCAGTTTATCAATAGCAGGTAGCATCTTGCCTCTTTGCTTTGATCAGGGCCTGTGCAACCAGTGGTAATCAAAATTATTAGAATTTAGATAATAGTGCATAGCAAAATTTTATAATTTAGCAGAGGGCACTGATCAGCAGAATTTAGAGGCAAAAAAATGTTCAGAACTTACGAAGACATCAGCCAGCAGAATTTAGGATATGCAGAGATTGCACTGAGTTGCAATAGTATTTGCTATTTGTGAAACAATTTCAGCTGTTTGAAAATGCATTTTTCTGTTAGAAATTTGTATTTCTTGTAATTTCTTTTTGGGGGGGGGTATGTGATGTACTTTGTTGTCGAGAATATGGTGTTAAAAATATTTTATCATATTTTTTTTTTTTCAGGTGTAAATTTTGTGCATGATTTGGCTTTCATTGAGACGTCTCTGGGTAAGGAGTTACTAAGGAAGAGAAACTTACATGCAGGTTGAAGCATGCAGTGTCAAATGTATAAGGAATATAAAAGATGTTGTATATTAGTATAAGTTTGAATAATTATAATAAAAAAATTTCTTGAAAATTGTGTTTTTTCTGCGAGTTATTAAAATTGGAAATAATTAATTACAGTATTTATGAAAATTTTCGAAAATAAAAATACAAGTAGTATTTAAAAAGTACTGCAAAACTCATTTTTAAGTAGAAAAATTATTCTCAGATGAAATCCTTTCGATTATGCGAAGGGACTATTTTAGTATTTGAAAGGTTCATTTGAACTCAACAACTGAAACTAACGTATCCCCAGTTCATTGATACCAACCATTTTGTTGGTATCAATGAGCCCACTACTTTCTAAAAGCATTTCTGTCAATTACTAAGGGCTAATGAACAGGTGTTGAATTCTCAAGATGAATGTTGCCGAAACAGAAAAAAGTTTACTTCAGAACATTTTGCAGTAGCTCAAACAAAGTCACGGACCTGATCTATACTGTAGTCAGGGAGAAATTATTTCCCTTCCTTTTCTTTCAAAAGCTGAGTTTCCACAACCCACAACGGCAGGCCGTTGCTAAAAGCTGTGGAACCAGTTTTATAGCTATTTTTAGCAACTTGTGAGCTGTTTTTCAGATAACACAGTAAATCTCGGGGAAGGGGGATTTGAAATCATGATCACTGCCGGTACGGCAGAATTGTAAAATTCAGCGAAGCATCAAGCAATAAAATTTTAGAATTTTGGGGGAAGGGCACTTGACAACAGAATTTATTGCATACAAAGTCAGCAAAATGCATAGCGCCGTACCTGATTCACGATACAGCAGTATTCATTACCAATAGCAAACTTGTTTGAGGATAAGTTCGAAAAAATGTTTTCTAGTTGTTACCTAAAATCGGTAAACAATAATCTTTGAAAGATTATTCGATTATATCGCTACTAATACGGAAAAATTTGAATAGCAATCAGAAGCTGTATCTCTATGGTCTTCACGTCACGATTTATTTTTATTTGTTCGAATATAACCGAACCGAACCGAACGCCAGTTTGTTTAGAATTATAGAGTTTGATTACGCCAAAGCAGGTGAATTTGGAAAACACCAAAATCGGTCATGCATCCAACTCGTTCATCGAGGCTTGAACTCCGGATGAACTACCAGTGTTTGGCGGCTCGCTTGCTAGAATTTAGGGAGGAACTGATTGTTAGAATTGCGTTAGGCTCTTTGAATGTAGCAAAGCCACGAGGGCTACCTTCTTAAGATGGCAGGCTTTCGTGGAGGAATTTTCTGAAGGCTTAGATTAGGTTATTATGGCAAAGCACAGTAGGATGCCTTCATGTTGAACTTTCTTAGAGAAATTGGCTTCCCATACACGTTACACATGGGGAAAATTATGAAAACGTCTATGCAGCCGGCCCGTTAACCTTGATTCGAATCCAGGTCGGAACTACCAGTGTTCAGCGATTTAATTCCTCTACCGCGGGAGGGCCTAATTGTTGAAGGGAACTGGCTTGTTTCATGTTACACACGGTAACATGTGTATTCTTTGTATTCATGTTACACACGGTGAAAACAAATAATGCAACCAGCTGATTCGTCTGGCATCGAACACAAACCAGTTCGAACTTCCAGTATTCAGTAGTCTTAACCACTCGGCCACTGGTGGCGTGTGGTAGGAGCCACAGATAATGTAGTGAGTAGCAAAAATCCCTAATAGTGGCCCTGGTTACTAGTAGGATTGTAAGTATATTGGTAATCATGCAATCTACAGCAAGGAAATTTCGGAGCTTAATTGCAAAGTCAAATGCGACACTCCGATAAACGTCGTACCGATGTAGAGATGGAAAAATTTATTATTTAAAATACTTGTATTTATTAGTAAACATTTTATAAAATTTATTCTTAATTTAGCGTTTAAGAATTCTAAGAGAGTTATCTGAGTATTTTTTCTTCCTCTGGTAATCCAATAAAATTGAGAAAATTTATGTTCTGTAATATCTTTGTTATATACATAGTTTTTTTTTTCGTTCAAAGTTAGACAAGTTTACACAAACAATACAGGTCGAAAAGGGAGCTGGTCTGCGCCCGGTGAGCCTGTCGGCAGCGTCGCAAAGCGTAATTTGACTAACGAAAAGATCATGCTTTGGATCTGGTGAGATTGCCGTGGTATTATCCATAAAAATGGTTGGTGTTAGTGTATTTAATTATGGCAAAGCACACTAGGGCTATCTGCCTAAGGGAAGAGATGCCTTCGTGGAGGACTTTCTAAGGGAAACTGGCTCGTATACACGTTACTCAAGGGGAAAACCACGAAAACGCCCATGCAGCCAGCCCGTTCGCGGGATTCGAACCTCGGACCGAACTACCAGTGTTCAGCGACTTTACCGCTCGGCCGCTGGTGGGCCCCATAAAAATGAATCTCTCCATTAGTCGCACTATGCATCACATAAACGTCAGCTGTGCGCCGCACGAGCTGACTCAAGCAGATAAGGTCAGACGTGTTCGAGCCTGTACTATTCTTCTCGAATATCAACGCAAAATTAAAGTTCTGGACCAGATAGTCACTTGTGTTGAGAAATAAATTTATTTTAACAAAATAGGCCAAAAATTTAGTTGATCTGCGCCCGTGAGTCCGTCGGCAGCATCGTAAAGCGTAATTTGACTAACAAAAAGATCATTCTTTTGTATTTGGTGGGATTGCCATGGTATTAATCACAAATAGTATATGGAAAAAGGTAAAACCCTTGACAGTAAAGGATACAACGAGATGCTAGTGCATGTTCACGCTGCTATCAAGGAAAAGAGTCGAATTGAGTTCCGGCGCAGAAAGGTAACGTTCCATCAAGATAATACCATACGTGTCTGCATTCACCGGCTGGCATCTGTACGGACTCGAAAGGGATCTTTCACCACACCCACCATATAACCCCGATATCGCACGTTCGGACTTCTACCTTTTTTTCACACTTGCAGCTACATCTTGCTGGTCCTATCTTCACTTCTGCACAAGACGTCGAAATGAGGTTGACCTGTGTTTGGACTCGGGCCACCAAGTTTCCGGGCCGAAGGTTTTGAAAAACTACCAAAACATTGGCAGAAAAGCATAGATTTTTGGTAGTGATTACTACCCGCACTAAAGGTACTGACTTTTTTTTTTTTTTTTTTTTCCTCCTAACTTTATGAAGAACGTTCGTGTTTAAAATTTTCGTTACAACCATTAAATTCTGTAATTTATGAATTCCTTCGCACTTATGTATTTATCAGCTGTACTTTATGAACCTGATATTCCTACAATTATCAGCTGTACTTTATAAATCTGATATGTAGAAACGCAATTTGATTTTATGCATTTCAGTATCAAGTGAAATCTTTAAACTAATCGTTCATTATAACACTTTATGTTGTTTTCATTCAAAGCTGAACTCAGATAATGTGCCGAGGTTGAACTACCAGTAATAGGCGACTTTAGCGCTCGCCCGCTAGAATTTAGAGAGGAACTGAGTGCTAGAATTGGGTTAGGCTCTTTGAATATAGCAAAGCCACGAGGTGGCAGATAGCAGATGCCTTCGTGGAGGAAGTTTCTGAAGGCTTAGTTTAGTTTATAGCAAAGCTCCCCATACACGTTACACATAGGGAAGATTATGAAAACGCCCATGTAGCCAACCCGTTCGCCTTGATTCGAACCCAGGTCGGAACTACCAGTGTTCAGCGATTTAACCGCTTGGGCGCGGGTGAGCCTAATTGCTGAAGGAAACTGGCTCGTATTGATGTTGCACAACAGGAAAACAAACCATGCAGCCAGCTGGTTCGCCTGGGATCGAACCGAAACAAGGTCTAACTTCCAGTAATCAATATTCTTAACCACTCAGCCACTGGCGGCGCGTGGCAGAAGTAAGAGCCACAGATATTGTAGTGAGCAGCAAAAACCTCTAATACTGGCTCTGGTTACTAGTAGGATTATATATTGGTAATCATCCAATCTACAGCAATGAAATTTCGGAGCATAATTGTGAAGTTAAATACGACACTCCGATAAACGTGATAAAGATGGAAAAATTTTAAAAAAAGGAAACTTACTATGCAAATACATGTATTCATTAGCAAACATTTTATAAAATTTATTCTTAATTTAGCGTTTATGAATTCTCAGAGAATTATCTCATCGGATTATTTTTTTCTCCTCTGGTAATCCAATATAATTGAGTAAATTTATGTGCTGTTAATATCTTTGCCTGTTATGTACATAGTTTTTTTTTTTTTTTTTCCGTTCAAAGTTAGATAAAACTGAACGTACGTTACACTGAAATTACTTTGTCTAGAAAGTAAGCCGCTTGGATAGAAACAGATGTGGGGTTTCATTTTTAGAAGACATGAGATCACTTTCTGTAAAGTAATGTTATAAAATTTTGAATTTGAAATAATCGTACTTTGTTTTTAGTAGCGCAGAATGATAAAGATTTAATGAGAATATAGCAAAGCATCTTTTTAGAAACGCTGTTATAATTTTGCTATTTTATTTTTTTATGGTAGGTCAAGGAAAAAGGCAGGCTGCTAAATACGGTAACAGCACATTGCTCTGTTTCATATATAGCGAATCCGCTCTGAAATGAGGCACGAAGCAGTAAAGTAGCTGAACACCAGTAGCTCGGTCCGACTGGCTGCGCTTTCGTGGTTTTACCCTGTGTAACGTGTATAGGAGACAATTCCCCTTAGAAAGTCTTCCACGAAGGCATCCTTTTCCTTAGGCAGATAGATCGTACCGGTGTTTATGTTATCAACAGTACTGGTTATTTTCAAAAATGATCATCCTAGAAAGGTGATTGCCAAAAAGTATTCACTTCGCTTATTTATACGTTATGCATGAATATACTCTTTTTAGTCAATCTAACATATATAAATTACTAATGCTTAAAACAAATTCAGTTTTCAATATTCTGTTTCCTATTTGTTCCTGTTCAATGAAACAAATTCATTCACAGCAAATCCAAATGCGTCGCTACAGGAAGATGATAAACCAGCTCAGTACGTAATTACAGTTGCATCCGGAAAAGAGTACATATACATATAAATATATAATATATACGATATACAATATATATATATATATATACGATATACAATATATATATATAAATATTATCGTTTTTTAGGATGTATCTATAATATGTATCATTTTACTTTAGTAAAATATAATATTCAATTTTGTAATTTAGGAATTTCTTCCCCCTTATCATGTATTATCAGCTTGTACTTTACCCCTTCAATTATCAGCTGTATTTTATAAACCTGAAACATAGAAATGCAATTTGATTTTATGCATTTCAGTATCAAGTGAAATCTTGAAACTGATAACACTTTATGTAGTTTTCATTCAAAGCGGATCTCAGATAATGTGCCGTGTACTAGAAAAATTTGATAATGATTTATTCACTTTTGAAATAAAAAAATAATAGTTAGGAGTGTTATACGATTTTATAATACAAGTAAAAAATATATATAAAGCTTTGGAAAGTGCTAACACATATTTATGGAATATTATGGATGGATAAGTAAATGGAATATTATGTGCATGCTATATATGTATACACATATCATCAAGTATAAATTCATTTATATATAATTTTTATGTCGCGATGAAATTACCGAAATGCTTAAAAATCTAGTTATTTTTAAAAACTGTTTTCTTCCGCAGAATAACGGCAGATTATGAAACATTACGCAACATTGAAAAGCGTGATGAACAAATTTTGCGAAAAGAAATAGCGACTGCTGCACGTATCTCATAGATATCTTTCATTCAACACAAAAGTGGAAAAGTTCTATTCCTGTTCAAAACATACCCCGCAGTCTGAGTCACAGACGGAAGAAATGACAGCAGGTCCTTTTGTTCAACTGAGGGGATGTGTTTAAGTGTTTTATGGCTTACTCACTTTCCCGCCAAACGAGTACAAAGAAAGGGAAGCGTCGTTGCCATAGTAACCGGGCTGTAGGTAGTCTTACAGATTTGAGTCTTTAGCGCTCAACGTTCGTAGCGCCATCTGTTATTAAAAATCGACATGAGAAAGGGGTATTAAACGCTCTTAACGCGAACAAGTTCATTCACTTGTCATGAAAAATTCAAAGTCTTGCGCCCTCCGGGCTTATTTTTCAAGAGCCGGATAAGTTGCGTGCTGCGCGACACTTCGGCAATAACCGTGCAGACTAGACTAGAAGTTCATTCACAATCGCAAAACTTTTCTCCCTGTTAACGCTGACGTGAAGAAAAAATTCCCCCTCCCTCCCCCACTCTCAGAAGTTTCCCAAACAAGCAATATGGCGCCGCTTTAGTTGTTGTTGTGTAATGGTGGTGTTATTTTCTTCGTGGTTGTAGTAATGCAATATATTATTTACTAGGATTTCCTGTATTACAAATTTTACTATGTTTTACTGTTTAGAAATTAGTAATAAATAATAAAATACCAGCACTGACCATGAATATACCACTAAAGCCATGCACGTGTAATCGTGTCTAAAGTTTGAGAGAACGTTGCTGATAACTGACTAGTTGTGAAATGGAGTGTCTGAGCGTGAAATTGATTTTCCATCTTTACTTTTATCCTGAAAAACAATGTGCTTAAAGACTGAAAAGTGATAATTTCAGGCTTGATAATTTGTTTCAGTGTGCAGATGCAGGAATGTAGTTTTTCCATTCTACTGAAACTGTATTTTGGAAAATTTATTTTTTTGATTACAGTTTAGAAATACTTTTTTAAAGCTTGTTCATGTAGATGCTTTATCATTTGAATATTATGTACTAATAAATTTGAGCATACCTTACTTAAAAATGATCTTGCATGATTCAATTTTGAATTTTTCGACTAATGTGATGTGGCCGAGCAAAAAGAATGTTTTTTTATGTTTTAAAAAATGTACTAATTATATTTCGCGAGCAAAAAAGGTAAGTTTTATTAATGAAATAAACATTGAAGTATTTAATGTGTTTATTACTTATTGAATGGGGTAGACAAGACATACAAGCTTAATCTTTTTTCCACTACTAAAATTATGTGAAAATTTAGATGATCATAGTAGCTTACATTGTTTTTTCTTTTTGGTCTATTTTTCTTTACAAGTATGAGACTAGAACCACATTTTTACATTAAATATTTTGTGTTATTTTGTTAAAACACATATAATCATTTTTATGCATACTTTAATTTTCATTATTATTAGTTTGATGAAGAAAATTTCAAATGTGTTTTTCATAAATTGCTTTTGAAATAGAAATAAATTTGTGAATAAGATTTATGTAATATTAAATGTACTAGTCTTGGGAGTATAAAACGTGAATTATTTATTTGAAAAAAATTACATTTAGTTGAAACCTCATATAGTGGTTATTTTCTTAAATGACCACCTCTGATAATGGCACATTTGTCAGGACAATAATTAAATAACAGGACTTAAAAATCATTCATAGTTTTGTCAGGCTACAGGAAACTGGCATTATCTTGAATTGTGGAGTTGATTGTTTTTGGAACGTTTTGCTGTATAATCAATTGACTTCGGTGTAGTAATTTTTACGTGGGTATGAATTTTGCAGAAGTAATTGAAAGTTTTTACGAGACATTTAAAATCAAAGCTTTTCGGATCATGAGTCTTATATAAGGGCACTGTTATAGCATTGTTTTCAAATATAGTAATATTTAAACATTATTTTCGGAATCACTTCCACAGGGAATCCGGTTGTTCTCTGCGGATGAAAACTCATATAAATAAATCTTCTGTACAGCCTTATACAAATGCAGTTAAAATTACTGTTATTACAACTAAGCGAATATAGCCACATTTGTTTACAAAAAGTTATTATTGCTAAATACTGCACTATATCAATTTCATTTAGCATTGTAATTTCAGAAAATGCTCAGCATGAGGTATTTTTATATTATATAATCTACTGTCAAAAACAATAGCTAACTTTTCAGTACTTTAAATTTTACTATTGAGAATTTTTATGGTTCAAAATAATATTTCTATATATTATTTCAAGTATTCTTTCTACAATAGAAATCTAAATAACTTGTACCTAAAACACTGACTCAAATTTATTCCAATAATGCATCGCTTTAATTAAATTTATGTTCCCTTGAGATGATATATGAAAAACCTTGTGTAATAATAAATTATTAATATATATAGGTAAATAGTATTTAAATATATTTTTTCGTGTAAAGTGCAGAATCGCCCACTTATTTATTGGCACTTTGTACAAAAGTAAAAGGAATTGGATTTTTGTCAATTTTCTTTTGACTTTTAAAGTGAAAATAGGTTGATGTGTACATGAATAAAGTCAAAGTAGTGCACAATGGCATTTTTGTGCAGTTCTGAGATGTTTTTTTAAGTGAAAATAGGTCGATGTGTACATGGATACCGAGTATGTGCAATTCTTAAAAACACGCCAAGCAGTGGGCGATTCTACACTTTCCCCATTTTTCTATAGGAATTTAGTTTCATTAAATTAGTTATTTAGTATAATTATGTGTATATGAGTATATTCATACTTATTCACATAGATGGAATTTTTACAGTACGAAAGTTTATCTTTTTTACATCAAGAACTACATATACTATAAATACCCATTATGTTATAGATTTTATTTATATAAAATCTGTGGAAGATTATATAGCACTAAAAGTGAGATACGGAATAAAACATTATACGCTATGAGATATTTTCTTAATTCCCGAACTGTGCGTTGAGAATTGGTATTTGTTGAAACTTGTAAATTTTTTAAAATTCATTTTGTTACAATATAATTTATTGTATTTTGGGTACTATTAAGTTTATTATATGTTATCTTCATGTTTCATTTATCTTTTGAGAGATAAGGTGACATTCAAAGTATTGTAATAAGGGGTCGACACAGTGTTTGTATATTATTATTTCTTCACTACATTATATTCTTGGATTCATCCTTTTTTCCATGCAAAACATCTATGTGTATGCATGTCATAATAAGCTGCAGGGTGTTACTATCATTGGTAAGCGAGCTTTAAGGGGATAGCAAGTATGCTAAATTTGAACTCTATGTTAAGTTTCTAATTTGCAAGTCCCGTATCCTTTTTGCTTGCTTGTTAATAATGTTTCTCTTCCTGAAAATTTGGGTTTCTTCTAGTTTTTTTTAATTTGGTTTAGTGCATTGTAGGTAACTTAAAATTTAAGCAGATGTTAGAAAGTACCATCCTTTGGCAATACATTTCTCATTAGGTATCAAATTGTTAAACAAGCTGATGTGATTAAATACAATTGTTTAATTTCCCAATTAAAGAACTGAAATACAAATATATGCAGTGAGGTACAGTACTATATGTATATATTTATAATGAAATCAATAATATATATACAGTCAAAGTAATGATCCGCAACCATCAAATGAAATGATATTATATATATATGTAATAGATTTTGTAGTCGAATACAAGCAGCTGAATCCGTAATGAACAGCAAGAATTTTGATGGCTTAGAGATGTTGAAACTCCAATCCACAATGAATAAGAAATTTGGCAGTCGAGGTAGATTTAATTCAACTTTTCTTTCAGCAAATATGTTGCAGCCACAAACAAGTTGGCACATTATTTATGCCTATTCCAAAAATTAACATTTTTGATAAATGTGTAGTAAGAAACAAGGAGCAGACAGACCGCAATCCAGCTAATACAAAGCGTAAAAAGCAAATGCGTTACATTAAGGGTGAAATCTTAATTCAGACCGAGTTAATTTTGGTTCTCGATGCATTTTTACTCGTCTTTGATAGTTAATACTGCTGTAAAATTACTATTGGCTGTTTGAGTTTTAGTTTCTTTTACAACATCAAATTATGTAAGAGTCATATGACATGAATTAATCTCCAAATGATGCAGTGCAGAAAGATTACTGTTTTTAGAATAGAGAAGGAAAATTAATTTTACGCTGCTAATTTAATCTTTTGCATATTTCTTATTTTTCTTACATATATATATGTACATATATCATTCGATGGTTGTGAATCATGACTTTGGTTATTATCTTTCTATTCATTTTATTTTCAGAATTATATAAAGGTAGTTTAAAATTTTGTAAAGAGAATTTATACAAATATTTTGTAATATGTTTATAGATATTGAAGTGCATTAAGAAGGACGGGCTCGTAGGCTTCTAGATATTTTAAAATTTTTATTTATTCGTATTGAGTTTTATTTAAAATTACTTTACATGCTTTTCTCTGCAATTTAGTTCTGTACATTTCATCAGTGCTAATTATGTACTTCTGCTGGTTTATGTTTTTATGGAAATTTGATTTACAGTTCTATTTTTGTGTATTGTTTTTTATAGGGATTCTGTATATGGATACCCTCTTCTATGTACGATTCTATGTATGGATACTCCACTATGGTATAATGCTATTGGTTCTGTTTATGGGTTTTGTGCAGCGATTTTTCAAAGAGGTACTTTTATTGGTCTGTGGATTTTTGTGTAGTGGTTTTTACAGGATTTGGCGTATGGGTGCCTGTATAGGTGTACATGCTTTTGTTTACTGGTTTTTACAAGGCATAGACCTACGGAATATCCATTTTTTTAATGGAAATTTGGCCAATGGATGGATATGCATATAAAGTTTTGATTTTTGGCTATGGGTTTTTACTGGGATTTTGTTTATAGTGCCAGCAGTTCTACAGAGATTTGGCCTACTCGTAACCGTACAGTCGTACGGGTTTCTGTTTACAGGCTGATATTTCGCCTACAGGTACCTACTTATACAGCCGTGCAGGTTTCTTTCTATGAGTTTTTACGGGTATTCAGCCTATGGGTACCCGTACAAACGTACAGGTTTCTTTTTATGGGTTTTTACAGGTATTTGGCCTACGGGTACCCGTACAACCGTACGGGTTTCTTTCTATGGGTTTTTACGGGGATTTGGCCTACGGGTACCCGTACAGTTGTACGGATTTCTGTCTGTGGGTTTTTACGGGGATTTGGCCTACGGGTACCCACAGAGCTGTACGGGTACCCGTAGGCCAATTCCCCGTAAAAAATTTTATGGGTTTCTACGGGGCATTTTTAGCAGGGTCGCAACAAATACAAAACATTTACATATCAAATATAATAAATTAAATACCATGGCTCAGTGTCATATGTTTTAGGGTCTATATCATAACTCAAATGCCATAGCCCTCAAACTCGGGTGGCGGATATATTGCTTTTATTGCAAATATAAAGTCTTTCATTTTTTCGGATGACGATTTATTATTTTTCAGGCGCCGCCACATATATTCCACGAAATAAGAGTCAAACTCTTCGCTTACCTTTTTCGTCCCCTTCATCCCACGCTTAACAGCACTCCACGTTCCTTCCAAGTCCTAGTATACGGTGTGCCCATGGCGCGATTTTTAAAATTCGGCATCTACTGCCCATTGAATCCGGCATCTACTGCCCATTGAATTACAGCAAGCTTTCCTTCCAGTTCAAACTTTCAAAAAAATTTCGTGTTTAAATATTCGCAATTCATAGCACTACACATCATAATCGAAAGGTAACGTTATCCAACTCTAGAACAAAATACGTTAGCAAATAGAACTGTAGAACAAAATACGTTAGCAACTCGAACTGTAGAATAAAAGACGTTATCAAACTAAAATCATATTCAGTATCTGACCAAAAACCGATTAATTAAAAAATATTAACCAATCAGAAACTCGGCAGAACCACTACTATTATTTTAAAAAATACAAAAAATAAAAGATAAATAAATTTTACCTGAACATACGTTATCCTTTCTCATTCAGTTCAGCCGAAGACAGATTAACGGAACTCCAAACAATGGTTTGAAATAATTCTTCTCTTCCATCAGCACCAATCAAAACTTCTCATTTTAAAATATTTAATGAGCATGCGCGAAAATGCACCCAAATGCACTCTCCTCCAGAGCAGCCAAAATCGGCTTGGTTACCACAATTGGCGCGCTTATTAGTCTCTTAAACCCGAATTTCGCCAACTCTCATGTGCACCGTATACTAGGATTAAGCCTGAGACAAATTTTGGAATATAAAGTGCTAGGTTTATTTTAGCATCCATCTCACAAGCGTTCTAATCGTACCTTGAGCAGAAGCCCTACTTATACATATGTGTGCGTCACGAGGCTCATCCAATCAGCGATATTAATTGAAATCACGAGGTGACGCTATCTTCTCATCAGGAGTGTTCTTAAGGACTTTATGTAATATGACAGATTTATGACTTTGGCGATTTGGCGGACGCCAACAGGTTAATATATTTTATACTAAAGAAAGGATTTCGCCAAAATTTAGGAACAGGGATGCAATTTAGGTAGAGAATCGCCAACACATTATTAAGCAATATTATTAGAATTTAATTTAATCAATTGATTTAAAAATATCATTACATATATATATATATATCAACATTTGCTTTGCAAATATCTGAACTACTACTGCATTCTCAGGAAGCAATCAACGGGAGTTCAGTTTCTTAATTTAATCATTTTAGTTGTGTAACTTAGAGCTGAAGTGTTAAAAAACGTTTTAATTGCCCTTTTTATACGACTATTATAATGATTTTGATTTTTTTGGATTCTAAGTTAGAGAAAGGGTCAAAAATTCATGAAGGAAACATGAAATATTTAGGTCATCAATGAAATGTTTTATTAACATTTAAGGAAAAGGGAATAAAATGTCAGGCAATTTCATATGTGTGGCATTAGATAAAATAATAAATGTCATTTATATTTGCAAACTGTACTGAGCAGAATTTTCAGTTTGAAATTTTACTTTCTGTTTGAAATTCTATCTTTATTGTTTATTTTTTACATTTTTTTCATATTCTTATATATAAGCAATACTGAAAGATTCATTCACACACTCCGTGGAGATATTAAGATATTATTATTAGTTTTTTAAAAGCAGGAAAGTTTAAAAATCAGCTGTCCTGGCTGAAATTTTAGCATGGATCTTCCAACTGCAAGCTGAAAGGGCGATTGGGGAAAGCTCAGACCCCTCAAAACAAATCGAAATGGGTCCACCTATTTTAGTTCGGATCGCAAGGGGCATGAAGGATTTTCGGAGCTGGGAATCTTGAGAAATTAGCCGCTCATTGGAACTCGAACCACGAATCTTCCATCTGCTAGCTGGATATGCTATCAATTACTTCCCAAAACCAGGCACGGGGAAGAAATGTAATTATTCCTTATATTCTCTCCTACCTGCGGCGATCAGGAAAGTGATGTGACTTAGTTGGCCAAATCTAGGTGGTGATTAATTATCATTCATCCCCATTTTTAGTTTCGGTATATGCAAGAATCTGAAAATGTGCAGACGCTAGATTTGTTTGGGAGTCAGGAAGCACGAGTATTCAGCTATGTCTTTACCGCATTCGAACTTCAGATTTTCCAACTGCTAGCAGGATATGCTAGCTATGCACTATAACGGCCCGCACGAGAAGATGCAATAATTCCTTACACATTTATTTAGTATTCAGTTGCTTCCTATTTTGTTGATAATGAACAAGAAAAAATTAATAGTTATCAAGGTCCCTTTTGTTCCGAAAGCAGAAACATTGCTTCATTCATTTGAAAATAACATAATGCTGACATTTGAAAATAGAGTAGACTAAGCAAGCTCTAATGCATAGCCATTTATTTTCCGCCATATGAAATTCAGCTAACAAAATCCTAACCTTCTTTTTTTTAGACAAAGATTTTGTTAGTGTTGTTTCTTTAACTACTAGTTATTTATATAGAGCTTCGTGAAATTTCTGAAATTAAACGTTAATACTAGCGGAAAATTTCTTAAAATCGATAGTATAAATTGTTAATTTTTGTCCTCCGGGACATGAAAAGAGGAGTGATTACCTATGTACATTTTACTTGAACATTATTGAAAATTACAAATGCCCCTCATTTCATGGTAGAATCATTAAGATTTTTTGGAAGCAGAAGACATGAAAAATGTGCAATGCCCTCACCGGAACTCGAACCTGGAACTCTCGAATACGCGCCGAGTGTGCTAACCGTTACCCCACGAAGACAAGCAGAAAGGTGGCAGAAAATACTTTATATACTTCCCCTTTTAAAAGGCGACTGGGGATTAGGGATCCCAGTCGCCAAATTCTGGTGGTGAAGAATCATCATCTGCTACCTTTTAGTTCGGCGCCACTGTAGAGTTATTAGGATTTTTTTGAAGCGGGAAATATGAAAAATAAGCATTGCCCTCACCGGGACTCGAACCTGTATAAAATACTTCATAACTGAATAAAATACTTCTTGGTGAACCATAGTAATTTAGAGTAATATGTAGTGTAATATTAGCCAATTATATCTGCTAAATTTTATTGTATTTAAGCATTGCATTTCAAAATTCGAAAAACCTCCATAGATTGTCGTAGATTATAGAATTTTTTTAAAATGTGTACATACAGTACTCTCAAAAAATTACATTTAAGCGTGTCTTCGTGGTTTAAAATTTAATGCCGTTTCCTCAGTGTGTTAGTTATTAATATCCAATATTTGAATTAGTAAACTTTTCTTGGTTAAGATTAGTTATTAAATACAATATTTGAATTAGTAAACTTTAAAACTCGGAAAATGCGATTTTGTTAGTGATAAAGCTGTTTGAAATTAAGTAACTTTTATGAGAAGGCTAAAAAGGCTAAAAAATTTAACGAAAGGACTTAACATAATAAATGTTACTTGTCATATTTCAAGCATTATTTGTATTTACCCAGTGCAATTTTTTTTAAACTTTAGGCTTATAAATGAAAACAAGAAATCGGCTAATATTAATAATGTTTATTCGTTTCAAAAAGTAATTATTTAAGGGCTAATTTTCCGACAGAACTTCCTGATGTTAGAAAATAGTTCTAAGATAGGTTTTCGGTGCTGAGGAAATACTGCAGAAGAAGATGAATGATTTAAATAGCCTTTGGAGTTGGAAAGTTGAATGATCTTTGGAGTTTTCGCCTTATAAAAAGTTAATATTTAACAGCATTAATTAAATTACAGTTCTCGAACATGCATAGAAAGCTCCTATAATGCAAACTTATGTGTACAATTATGGGAAAATGGAACACTTATTTGGGTGTAATTTTATATTCTAAAGGGGTTATTCCTTATTAAATGGGTATTAGTAAGGAATATTTAACTGATATAATGAGTACTTATGAATAAATTTCTGTATTCGAGATGGATGAAAGTTAAAATATTCGAAAATATAGCGGAAATTTTGGTAAAGTGTCTCTCACTGTTTCTTTCTTTGGTTCGTTCTGTAAATATAAGTATATTGGTAATGATATATCTTGTGTAAAGGTATGGTAGTGTTTCACAAGATTTCGTTCATAAGAGAATAAATTGGTAAATAAATTAATGAGAACTGACACTCACAAAAGAAAATCCTAGTATAAGAAATTAAAAAATAGACTATATATGCAATTATCTAGGGAAATTTAGTTGTAACTGTACTAGGTTTGAAGAAATGTGTTGATATTATGCACTAGAAATAAAATTATATCGATTAAACAAAATTTGAAGGGCTGAAACGATAACCAATGGGTAAAATCTATGGTCATTCACATCTAATTCGATGCTGAAAATGTTAATCTTAGGAATTTCTTTTATACATGTAATGTAAATAATCGTTAATTTCACTTGAAAGTTGTCCATGAAGGTAGAAATATCCGTACTTGGTGCAGAAAAAAGGCGATAAATTTAAAATTTGCATAGTCGGGGCATTGAAAGTCTAAAAATGATGGTATGAATGCGGTGAATTAGCAAAAAATAGCGAATTAAAAGGTATGAAACGTCCAAAACAATATCAAACATTTTTGTATGTGTATATGAAACAGTGAATATGATTCTAAGATTGTAGATGAAAGCTGAAATTTCATTCTAAAAATGTAGAATCTATCAAGTTAGCTTAATGAGAATCGAGGTTCAAAACTGAACATTGTTAACATTGAAGAGCTTAAAAACATATATTCAGATGTAAAGGGTATTAAGAATTGAAAGGAAGTACCAGAATATGCAGGAAATGTTAAAGTTTGAAAATGCGAATGAAGTTAATAATGAAGTAAAATAGTACAGTCATGGTAAGAGTGCTACAGAATGATAAATTGTATAGTTGGCAAATTAAAATAATACTATAAAATATAGACTAATTAAGGGCTATTCAACGAATTGGATATGAATGACAGTTAAAGGTTGTAAAATAGGATGCTTAATTGAAAATTATCTCTATGTTTAAGAAAGTTAAACATGTAAATTTAGCTGAAATAGTAAAATCTAAAGCGTGATTACAGTCGAAAATTATAAAAAAGAGTTAAAATTTAGAGTATGGTGAAAGAAAAAAAAAAAAAAAAAAAAAAGAGAAGGAGGAAAAAAAAGGGGGGTGTCGGAAAAGTACAAAAATTACATCTAAATTTAATTAAAGTTCATGTATATGGGGTAGGAAAGCGTAATAAACAGGTTCAAAATTAGAGTATTTTTTAAATTATGAAGGTTTGAAATGTACGAAGCATGTTGAAAATAGCATCTAAAACTAAATAAAGCTCATATATATGACAAGAAAACAGAGGAATTAAGCTAAAACTAAAAAGTTAAATGAAAATCATGTACATAGTGTCAAAATATAGCAAATTAGTTAAAATTCAGAGTATGTTGGAAACTAAAAACGTTAAAAATTAGAAAAGAAGTTAAAATTTACATCTAAAATTAAATAAAATTCAGGTATATTATCTGAAAATATAGGAATTATGTTAAAATTAAGATTATATTAGAAATTATGAAGGTTAAAGACGTATGAAAGCAGTTACAAATTAACTGAAAGTCATGTACACTGCTCAAAAAAAAAAAAAGGGACAGTCTTATATCTCCCGATCTACTGGGCCGATTGACAAAATTCAAATTGCGTTCTTCATGTCTCGAAAGCGCGACTTAGGATATATATTAGATTTATATATAGCACTATTCTAACATAGGTATTTTGACACAAAATCGGACTTTTTCTGAAATAACATACCAATTTTTTTACATATTTCGATTCTACGACTCAAATTACGCCTAAATATGAAATTTTGTAAAATATGGAGCGAAATTTACGGAGAAATTCACAAATTTATGTTGGCACTTTTTTGTCAGTTTGCGCCAAGAATACTTCACTTGGCGAACTTCTTAATATATGGCAACCTAGTTTCCTTTCCCGTGAGAGGAAAAAGTCACCATCGTTCCTTTTTTCCAAATAATATTCTTTATATTATATTTTTAATTATAACTTTTTATTTTAAGTAATTTTTTCTTTTTCGAATTTCATTTTAATTGTTTAAGTTGCACGCTTTTGTTTTTCGAATAACTGTTTTAAAATTTCTATTTACCTATTCGAACTGCGTAAATAAAGGTGCAGCGTTTATTTTTTTTTTCAAATACTTTTCTTTATATATATTTTTCGTCGTAGGTAATTTTTAAATTTTTATACTTTTATTTTAATTGTTTGTATTGCATTGTCTCTTCAGATAATTGTTTTAAAATTTTCTATTTATTTCTTCGAACTGAGCATTTTAAATATATTTATTAATATAAATTTTCAAGAATTTGATTTTATTTATTTGAATTGCGTTTCTTTCGGAGGAATACTTTGTAACCCAGACTACGATGCGTTGCATTTATTAAAAGAGAAAATACAGTAAAGCACAGTTAACACGCCTTTCAATGTTCCGTTCAGAAAAGATATATATAAATAGGAGAGATGTATAATCGACATTTTAACTTAGGGTGACTTGCATACACTGCTTTAAACAGTTTTATCATTGTGCCCATTGCTTTACACAATTTTATCCTACATTTGGTTTCTTAAATGTTATTCATATTTTAGTCAAATATTTTATTTTTGAAATCGTAAGAATCAAATATCATAAGATTAAAAAGTTTTAAATTTAAAAAAAAAAAAAAAAACATACAAATACTAAATTTTACCCAAACATTTATTTTTTCTTCTTTTTTTCTTTAGGCATTATACTTTATTCTTGCTCTTTTTCTTTAGGCATTCCGCAAGTATATTAAAAAGCATCCAACTTTTCGAAATATCTTGATATTTCTGACAATCATTTTAAATAAAGTTATCGCCTTCCATTTCATAAAGGCCCATAAACGGCCGAGCGGTAAAGTCTGTGAACACTGGTAGTTCAATCCGAGGTTCGAATACCGGTAAACGGGCTGGTTGCATGGGCGTTTTCGTGGATTTTCTCATGTGTATCGTGTATGCCAACTGGTTTCCCTTAGAAAGTTCTTCACAAAGGCATCCTTCTTTTTAGGCAGATAGCCCTGCTTTGACGTAACTTAATAATCCAATTCAATCCATTTCATCAATATTTGGTCAGAGCCTTTATCAGTCTTTAGAGGCTAAACATTTTGAAGGTATGAGATGAAAGGAAAGACTGGTTTCATCAAGAGGTTTTGGTTTATTTAATTAGGGCAAAGCACACTAGGGCTATCTGCCTTCGTGGAGGACTTTCTAAGGGAAACTGGCTCGCATACACGTTACACATGGGGAAAACCACGAAAACGCCCATGCAGCCAGCCCGTTCGCGAGGTTCGAACCTCGGACCGAACTACCAGCGTTCAGCGACTTTACCGCTCGGTCGCTGTTTCACCAGGAGGAAAAAAAAAAAACCTCTTTAGGTTACATCCACATACATCACTGGATAAACTCCTGAATCTTCAAATAATTCGAATGAGAAAATCATGGGATTCTCCATTTATGATACGATATGATGTTCTATAACGTAATTTAAATTTATACAACAATGTAGTCTAAAACCAGTCGCTCTTCACTTTAATCTGCAATGATATCGTTTGTATCTTTTCTGTTAACACAAACTCAATTGATGGTATTTGCTGGTGTACTCGTCCAAGTGTTTTTTTTCTCTTTGAGCACCTAAATTCTTTGAAGTATACTGAAAGTATATTCAAAAGCGTCCAACTTTTTGAAACACCTTGGTATGTCTGACAGCCAAATTTCCCAGCAAATTTTTGCTTACTTTTCTCCCTAATTTTCTTCTTTCCTTCTACAGTTATTTTCAGTGCTCACACAAGAAAATTTAGATTTTTCGATTGCTAGACTCCCATAAATTTTGCATTCTTCTCAATTTTTTAAAATATGAATTACATGTATTGCGTTTCAGCCGATGACAGCTTTTCCTTTTCTAGTCATTTTAACTATAAATAAAGTTTAAAGCGAAGTCCAAAGGATAAATATTTTAATTAAAAGATTTTTGCTAAATGACAAAGAAATAAAACAGTCCAGCAGGGTTTATTCTGTACCACCGAGTAACCCGAATCTTATGTCGGCTGAAACAATCTAAATCATATTAAAGATCATGTTTTTTTATACAGTCTATAACGCGAGGAAAAAATTAAGAGGATTAATATAAAAGATTATATTTATATATATTTTTTTAAATTTGGGACATGAACCAAAGTGTCAAACTTTTAAATTTACATGGTGGTTATAATTAAAATTCCAATTTGAAATGGTCATAAAAGGAAAACTACCGGACTAAATGTTATCAAACTTGGGAATCGTGTAATGGGAATTTATTTTCCGCGGAAAAAAAAAAAAAAAAAAAAAAAAGAGTTCAAAAATTCACCACCAGGGCGAAAATGGCGCTGTATACAATATTGTTAAATGAAATAAGACATGAAAACATCTGTTTAAAATGTGTTTAATAGTTTCCGAAACGTGTTACAAAGCATGCTCAATGTAGCGTCCAGCATTTTCCGAAAGCAAATTAAATCCTGTTATTGCATTCTCAACAGCAGCTCTTAGCATATCAGGAGGAATGTTACGGGCATGTCAGTGTATCACATTTTTCATTTCTGCCAAATTGTTTAGATTATCACCATAAACAGTGCTTTTGAGATAACCCCATAGCCAAAAGTCACAGAGGTTAAGGTCTGGTGGGAAGAGGGGAAATGTTGGCCTATAAGACGTTCATTCGTGAAATGTTGCCTAAGTAACTGTGCGACACACGTGAGGTTAGGCCCAGCTCTGCGTAAAAATCGTAGTATCTAAAATGCCACGTTACTGCAGTTCATGTATCACGAAACATTTTAACATTGTCTCTTAAGTGAGCTGCAATCACAGTGTTCCAGCTGTCGACTGCTCTTCAGAGAAAAATGGTTCAATTATAAAACTAGGTGTCATTCAACACTAAACGGTGTGGAATGACTGCTATGCAATCGAATGCAGTAGGAGAATGCAATGGAACTAGGTAGATAGCATGAGGGACTTCTTTCGCCCAAATCGATTAAAAGCGTTTTGAATCAGTGTCTTCATGTTTTAGGGCCGAATTCAGGGTTAAAAAATTACAAATTAGCGATCTGTCAGAAAATGTTTTCGAGATTGTACACACTTGTGCGAGTGATTTGCGATCTCACATTTTCTAATCGCTAATTCGTGGTTTCCACGGACGAATTTCTCACTTACACGGATGGCGCACTCGACGTTTATCGAATTTAACGCCTTTAAATGATATATTGCTTAATTCAAAGTTTCTTAAGGATATACAACATATTAAACTCGTGTAACAAAAGGTTAAGTTAGATTCCGACCCATATTTCGTTTAACAATATTGTATACAGCGCCATTTTGCCCTGGTGGTGAGGTTTCGAACTTCCTTTTTTCGCGGAAAATAAATTCCCATGACCTCCTTTACACGATTACCAAATTTGATAACATTTGATCCAGTAGTTTTCCTTTTATGACAGTTTCAATGCGGAACTTTAATTATAACTACTCTGTTTATTATTAAATTTTAATTTGAAGCTATGCGTTACATGTATACCATGCGTAAATTTTTCGCTTTTATGGAAAAATAAAGAATCAAAGCAAATATACCAAATAATGGACCAAAACTGAAAAAATTTCCCCTCCCTCCGAAAATCAAATATTGAAACTTCGACCTTGAACTTATTGGGTTATCGAAATATTTAATTTGACTTATCTTCTACGTCCTAGTTCCGACAAGAATTCCGAATTACTTAAGCTGAAGTAAAAGATTTAGTATATATTCACTGTATATTAATAATGTAATCAGAGTGTAATAAAAATAGATTATAGAATTTGCGCTGATGCGACTTTTTGTCTGACTGCACAACATGTAATGGAAGAGAAGACTTGTAGAGATCTGTTTATGACATGCCTCTAAAATTAGATGTTATACTCCTTTTGCCTCTTCAATGTCAAAAAATTTCCTTTGAGAAGCAACTTTAGTTTTTGGGAAAGAAAAAAAAAATCACAAGAAGACAAATTTGAAGAACATGCAGGACGATTGAGTACACATACTTATTTTCGGAACACAAGCGGTTCTCCGACTGGTTATTGAATAATAAAAAGATGCATTGTCATGCAATGCAAAACATTTGGAATACGTTTTCTGACTGAATAACGTAAGATTAAAAGTCATCTGCTTAATTCAGAGCCATTTACAAGTCAACTACTCGGCAATTGCAGAATCGTTTTGATTCTGAGCTTGTAAGACAAACTTAATATCACTGGATTTAAACACTTCTTTAATCTTGCGAGAACATACCTTCTTTAGCTCATATTCCAAAAATATTAAGTGAATACAATTATTGCAAAAGAAATTGAATATTCATTTGCACTACGGCTTGGTAGTTAACTAACGAATTAACAAAACTTAAATTCTGCTTTTTGTGTCTAAGAATACAACAATATTTTTTAAATATTTACAAATAAAATATTAAATTGGAGATTTACTTGGAGCCTCATCAGTTGCCTAGCATTTGAAGATTGTTAAATACTAATTGTTTGTTGCTAAGTCTAACCCAGGCTGCATGGTTGGTTTTCATAGTTTTCTATGTTCTCCTTACAATGGTTCTCTATGAAAGCATCTTAATCAAATAGCTCCCATGTTGTTTCTATGTTCAAATAACCAACTAACTTAGGTTAAGGGGCGATTTCCAAGTGAAGTTACTAGCAAAACTCGAATACTCATTAAAAATCATGTAGCTTGCCAATTGGGAGTAACATGAAAGATACGGCGCCAATAATTGAATTGCTGTTACAGTACGCTGTTTCTAAACTTAGATGGTCATTCCTTAATTAAATAGCCCACCAGCGGCCGAGTGGTAAAGACGCTGATGTGTAACGTGTATACCAGCCAGTTTTCCTTAGAAAGTCCTCCACGAAAGCATCCCTCCCTTTAGGCAGATAGCCCTCGTGTGCTTTGCCATAATTAAATAATCCATCCAATCCAATTCAATCCTTAATTATATATAATTGATTTGTAACTTCTACTAGAGTTGACGGTAAAAATTGAAGTGTAAATAAATAATATCGTGTGCAATCTTGTTTAATATAAAATTAAAAATATTTGCATTCAGACAGAAATTTTTTTGAAATATTTGCAGTTACTTTATAAGAAGGATTTATTAATAACCGTAATAATTACTTATTATACTACTGATGATCAGGATTCAGTTCTTGATAATTACATTCTAAATTAGAATTTTAAGGATTGTCCACAGAACCTGCTGACTTATCCAGCCATTAAGTAGCTGCAGATCATTTCTACATAACCATTGAACTTCCATTAATTCAGTCTCTAGAGGGTTGTATGTTTATATCATAATTTGACTTTTATAAAAATGATTATTCTAAATCTTATATTTCTATAAAAATACACTGTGATTTAAAAATATGGATGATAGTAACAGCCGCTCTTTCAGCCACTTAAGCAACAGTTTGTTTAGAAATAAATTATGCAGTTAATGTCATAAAATATTTTCATAAAATTCAAATAAACATCAAATGAAAATTCTCAGTTTTAGACAATTCGAATTAAGCGAGGTTAAAGTAAAGTAGCAGACGATAAAACGCCGAAGGTAAAAATTTACTCTTACAAAAATTTACTCTTATTTTTTTAAAAAAGGAAAGAGAGAGAGAAATTAAAAAAATAGTTAAAAATTTGAATAATATCATCTATAATTTTAAAAAAATAACTTTTCATATAGTATTAATAAATATTTATTACGCATCTTTGAGAGAAACAATATCATATTATTAATTCTCCGTAAAATTTTACTTGAAATTTAAGGTTAAAAATAGCTGTGGCAATTCACTGTAACAAAAATCCATAAACCACATTTGGCGTTATTATCGCTGAAAAAAAAAAAAAAAAAAAAAAAGATGCCAAATTTCAAAACGCGAAAATATTTAAATTCGTGTATATCTTAGAAAATTTTGAATAAAAAAGTCTAATTTTTTGCATATATGCTTAAAAATACACCTACTTTAAGATGATGGTAAAAATTTTATGGGTTATTATTCAAAATTTTTTTCGAAAAATTTATAAAAATTATTTAAAAATATAAATTTAAAAAATAAAACACAAAAAAGTGGGTAAATTTTATTTGGAATGAACCTAAATTTCAAAATGTGAAAGGAAAAATAATAAAAGTTTAATAAGAAAGATATATTAATAAATATTTACCAAATTCAATTAACATGGGATAGCTAAAATTTTGAGAGCTAATATTTTAAAAACTACTTACGATTTTTACAAAACTTGGTATTCTGGCATAATTTGAGTCGTAGAATCGAAATATGGAAAAAAATTGGTATGTTATTTCAGAAAAAGTCCGATTTTGTGTCAAAATACCTATGTTAGAATAGTGCTATATATAAATCTAATATATATCCTAAGTCGCGCTTTCGAGACATGAAAAACGCAATTTGAATTTTGTCAATCGGCCCAGTAGAACGGAAGATATAGCACTGTCCCCTTTTTTTTTTTTTTTTTTTTTTTTTTTTTTTTTTTTTTTGAGCAGTGTACATGGTGTGAAAATATAATACATTGTTAAAATTCAGAATATGTTGGAAACTAAAAAACGTTAAAATGTAGAAAAGAAGTTGAAATTTACATCTAAAATTAAATAAAATTCAGGTATATGATCTTAAAATATAGGAATTATGTTAAAATTAAGAATATATTGGAAATTATGAAGGTTAAAATGTATGAAAGAAATCAAATAAAAGTCATGTATATAGTGTAAAAATATAATAAATTAGTTAAAAATTAGAATATATTAAATGTTATGAAGGATAAAATTTGCAACACGAGCTAAAAATGTTACACTTAAACCTAAGTAAAGGTAATCTATCTATACGATCAGAAAATACATGAAATAAGTTAAAATACAGAATATTTTGAAAATCACTAACGTTAAAAAGAACGAAAAAACTTAAAAATTACATCTAACATTGAATAATATAATAAACAAAACCGCTTATTTTAGTAATTACATTATTAATATATAACAAATAAGTTAAGAGTATTGGTTAAAAGGCATGAAAGTAATTCTGCGTAAAATAAATTTAATACTAAAAAGGAGTAATGTAATTAAGGTTACGGAAAGTAAATCTGGTATCATGATATGAAGATTTAGGAAATAAGGTAACATTCTGTGTATATATGGAATTAAAAGTCTTAAAATATACGGAAAAATTTTAAATTTACATCTAAAATTAAGGCATTCTGAATCAGCCATTAAATTCGAAAGTAAGCGTCGTTCAGGGCACCTATGAAATAACAATCTTATACGTAGTAAAATAGTTGGAATAGGAAGAAAAATACAAAGGCTAAAAATTCGTTAACAAAAACCTTCGGAAAATCAATAAAAGATAATCTCTTATCAAAATGTGACATCATCTTATCAACTAAATGAGGAATCATAACACACTCCTTCTTATGTGTTAGCCTCCACTCTCCGGTGATACCATGCATGACGTAGCCTCCCTTCTGCAGACGTCACTGACCAAGCCCAAACTGCACACCGCGTGCCGCTGAACCCTCATATTCTATCTACTTTTAATAGTGCCTTCTGTACATTACAAGTAAAGCATAATGTCCCCCCCTCTCATAACTTATGTCGCTGGTTATTGTGTGTATAGGTTACTAAAGACTGTGAAATATGAATATGGTCGGGGGAAAAACTTTGCTTTAAATAAAACTTTGGAATTGGATGAAGAGTACCATTTCATCCTGAGTGTGGACCTAGGTGGACTGCTTTGTCTACATCCAGATATAATAACTAAGGTATCGTATAACTGTACTGAAGTAAAAAAATTAGTACCTGAAGAATGTGCAGATAGATTTTTGAATGTATACAAACAGCGATCTCTTGCTTATGCATTAATATATCAAACTGTAAAGAACAGTAAATGCATAACTTATGACAAGTGTATTAAGCGCCATTCTTTGGAAAATATTCTAAATTTTGCTATAAAGGCATCATGTAATAAATTTCTTAAAAACTACTGTATTCAAATAATGATGTGCTAAGAAACATATCCATATCAGGGAAAAGACTTCAGTAAAATTTGCGTTAATTTAAATGAGGCTTTCATTTAATATGTAATTGTTTGGTAAGTTTTGTTTTATAAATATTAATGAAACATACACAAACACACAAGTATATATATTTTGGCAATTTGAATGAATTATTTCATTTTGCTGTATTATGAACAAAATTTGTGATATAATAGAAATATAATTTGTAATTAGAAATTAAGATGTCATAAATATTTCGATTGTATTATAAAATTTCTATTTATAGCTAAAAAGAGAAAACACTGTTATTAGTTTGGATGTAATGTGATAAAGAATGATCATAATGTATGAGCTAATGTTTTTATAATTTTTCATTCTTCAATTTACATACTATATACTCAAAAGGACTTCTCTAAAAACATGAAACGCAAGTTCCTGTATTTGTTACACTTTCATGTAAAACTTTAAAAGTTCCATTGTATGTCCTAAATGTTGATTTCAGAACAAACAAAATGACATTTGTAGCAAATACAATATAAAAAAAACTAAGAACAAACTGAGCACTGATCTGAAAAGATCTGAATCTTGAAATGTACTCATTTATGTAACAGGAAAGATTCATTAGTAAGAAATTCTAATAGACTTTATACATAACAATCCCTAATGAACAATAAACAATTGAAGCATTAATATAATTTTTATGTGATTTACCAAACTGCGAAAGCAAATTTTTTGTCTTGTGTTATACTTAACCAAACTGCTGAGAGCATTTAAATTTATGCGGAAAGGAATTCACTTGCTATAAGGGTGCAATAATTTCAGTTTGTACATAGTTCAAAATTTGAATTTAAGTTTTTGATCTGTAACTGACTTTAAATACTTAACTGAAATGAATTAAAAAAAGCATTCTCATGCCTTTGCGAAGGTCTGAAATGTTCCGAGATTTGAGAAATTGGATAATGATATTATTTACTCATTCAAAGTTATTCTTGGGATTAAAAACTGGAGTAATGCTTGATAATTAATGGCATTACAAAAACACAGGTCATTTATCTGCTAAATAGTGTTTATTTTTTCTTTGTGAGTTTTTAATATTTTATAATCTTTGAAATGTTAATAAATTTTTTTTTTGAAACAAAATTCTCGCATTCTTTTCATGAAACTTAAACATGAAGATTTTTGATAAATGAAACTAATGGTAACTTTTGTAAATATACTGCTTGCCATTAAAATTGCAATACCAGGAAGGAAGGATCTGACGAACGTCAAAATCACATGAAAGTAAGAAGAGGTTGGGATATGCAAATGATTAATATTTCAGCGCATTGAGACGACGCAGGAGGGAGAAACGACATCTGGCGACCATTACTGCATAAAAAAAAGTTATGTAGATGATTTCTCATACGGAAAGCACTTTGTAACGTCGGACTTCGCTAAGAATATCCTATTACGCCTCAAATAATAATAAGAAATGCATACCAGCAAGGGTCAGAATTCGAAAGAGGCAGGATCGTTTCCTATCGAGAGTCTGGATTATCGCTCCGAGATATCGCCCGTCGCACTGGTCGACATCCAAACACTGTCATGCGAGTATGGAATCAATCAGTTGCTGAGGGTCATACTGAAAGTCATGCATGATCTCATCGGCCTTCTATGATTAGCGCCCGAGAAGACAGACGTATTGTGAGATCAGCCCTGTAAAACCGTACAACCATATGACGGACTATTAGTCAGGAAATAAACATGTTTGCAGCACCCCCTGTATCCGATCGTACGTTGCGTCGACGTTTGCAGCAGCGCGGATTATCACCACGGCGACCATTACTTCGGCTTCCCTTGACAATGCACCATAGAGAGAGACGGCGAATCTAGTGCGCCGAACGACAGAACTGGTTATAGGATTGGCACAATGTTGTCTTTTCAGACGAGGTCCAAGTTCTACGTGCAGTATTTTGATGGCCGTATACGTGTCTGGAGGCTCCGAGGAGACCGCACTTCGCCTGCTTGCATTCGATATTGGCATAGGGACCCTGTACCTGATGTGGTGGTTTTGGCAGCCATTGGGTACGGAACACGCACATCTCTAGTTCCGTTCCACGGTAATTTGAACGCAGATCGGTACATTTCTGGCATCTTAGGTCCAGTGGTTGTGGCCTATCTTCGAGGCTTCCGAAACGCTATCTTTCAACAAAATAATGCAAGACCACATGTTGCACGTCGTGTTCTGACCTTCCTCGACACACAGAGTATTCGATTGCTGCTCTGGCCTGCACGGTCCCCAGATCTATCACCCATTGAAACCATCTGGTCATGAGTTTCTAAAACACTGTCCCGCCACCACTCTCCAGCTAATACGGTTGATGAAGTGTGGCGTAGACTTGAAGCAACATGGAACGAGTTGCCCGTTTCTGTCATCCAAGCCCAGTTCGACTCCATGCATAACCGGGTAAAAGCCGTATGAGCTGCCAGGGGTGGCAGGTGTTTCTAAAAATTTCGCACCCCTGTAAACCCCCAAACTGCTTACAAATTTAATAATTTTGTCTTCATGCCATACTGTTTACGTACAATAAATATCTTTTTTGGTATTTGCTTTCCTTCATGGTGTTGCAATTTTAATGGCCAGTAGTGTATATTTTTAGTTACTATAAAAATATCTTTCTTACTTTTAGTATTTATTAGAAATATGCTATTGAATATCACTTTTTTAACTTTGTTTTCTAGAAAGTACTAGAGGATAATTAATATATACAATTTAAATTTTTGAAATACTGAACAGAAGGTTTCATAGAAAGTTTTAAAAAAATAAAATCTACAAAATATCTAATTTTAGTATCTGGTCGATGTAAAAATGAATAAACAAGGTATGAAATAATCCATCTGAATATAAAAATTAATAAAATTTTCTTTTATTTATATGTTTTTCTGTAATTCTCTAGAAAGATAATAATATCCATTATTAAAGCACAAAATATACGAACATTAAACGAAACGTCTGCTTTCAAGTCTGAGGCGAAATAACGCTTTCAATTGAACAGCTGTATGATTTCCTCCCCTGCGGATGAAACACGAAATCGCAAACAGGGTTACAGGGTCTCCTGGTCGTATCGTCACTTTTCAGTGAGAAGGCCTTTTTAACTCTCGGTGGTGTCGGTTTAGGGGACCTAGTCGCCAAATCCTGGTGTTGAAGAATCATCATCCACCACCTTTTTAATTCGGGCACAACTTGCAGAGTCATTAGATTTTCTTCGATGTTGGAGACGTGAAAAATGAGCAATGCTTTCGCCAGGACTCGAACCTGAACCTCTCAAATACGCGGAGTGTGCTAACCGTTACACCACGTAGGCATGCAGAAAGAAGGGAGAAAATATCTTATATCATAATCATGGATTTGGTTGGATTATTTAGGTTATGACAAGCAGACACTTAACACCCTTAGAGTTATCATCTAAGCGTAAGGATGCTTTTGTGAAGCACTTTGCAAGGGAAACGAACTTGTATTCACGTTATACATAAGAAAAAACTATGAAAATTCCTGTGCAGCTAGCCTAAATCGAGTTGTAATTCCAACGTTTTGAGTGAACCGAGGTCGAACTACCAATCTTTAGCGTTTCATTAATTTATGCTTTGGAACATGAGGTTTATGTCCATTACCGTGGAGCCCACCAGCGGCCGAGCGGTAAAGTCGCTGAACACTGGTAGTTCGGTCTGAGGTTCGAATCCCGCGAACGGGCTGGCTGCATGGGCGTTTTCGTGGTTTTCCCCATGTGTAACGTGTATACGAGCCAGTTTCCCTTAGAAAGTCCTCCACGAAAGGCATCCCTCCCCTTAGGCAGATAGCCCTAGTGTGCTTTGCCGTAATTAAATACACACACCATTACCGTGAAATTTCGAAAATACGTTAACGTGACCGATGACGATTAATGAGAAATAGCTTTATAAAATAACTTTATCCTGATAACCCTTCCAAATAACCTTGATCTAAGGCTGACTAAAGAACTGGATTTTGATATAACGTGTAAAGATTTATCGCGAAATATGCGCAGCACATACGAATGTGTTACGAGAGTTACGAATGTGTTCTCAGTGTTACGAGAAATTGTTTATGTATCGCGTTTAATTTCGCGCATGGTCGCTTCTTCTGTGACAGGTGAACGTGTCTTTCGGTTTTGAGCACAACGTCTGTTTACTTCGAATGCCTCTATACATAGTTTCTGGTGCAGAGATCCAAACGTCTGAATGATGCGGCATGCATGATTTGGATAGCCTTCTCGATACAAATACTGGTCTGCAAAGCCCTTTCCTTTCGCTTCCCTATAAATGAAATACGTCTCTGCGATTTCTGTATGACCGTAATACTCCATCCTTACATCGACAACTTTTCGCACCTCTAATGACCCTGCAATATCAAGGACTAAATCACTCGCCTCTAGGGGGTGCCCATTATGTTTGCGATTTCGTGTTCTGTTATAAGAACGACTAGTCTTTGTATGATCTATTCTTAAAATTTGTCTAAAGAACTTTTGCATCCCCTTATACGCAGGATAGGCGTTAGGCTTTCTACCACCGTCCCTCTATTACAGCAGGTAGCACCAGTCCCACTTGCTGTGGCCCTGCCTGTACCTAATCGCTTTCAGTAGAAGAATTTGATTTAATGCGATTAACTTGCAATTTTCTTTAAAATATTTAATTAATTTTAATTTCTTTAATGGAAGAATGTCATCTGTCATTGTTAAAAACCATAAAATGGTATTTCTTAACAGCTCCTTCAATAATAAAAGAAGATAAATTTACAGCTATAGCAGCATTTCTTAAACAATTGAGGTTCTGAGTTAATAGCTTGATCATAGCTTAAAATAATGCCTTTTTCAAAAGGAGGCTTAAAAGAATGACAGGGGAAGATGAGAGCAGGTTCGGACCCCCGGGCGGCTTACAGAGACTGATCAGGTGCTGTTCGGATCTCGCATCTGTCTAGAGAAGTACTCCCCTGGTGCCCTACAAAGGCCGCTTCGAGAGTTTGCTGAATTTGCACTCTACATATCCATTGATATTAGTACTTAATAAATTCAAATGGACATCTAACACACATACCTCATTACAGTCAGCACTGTTGTCATTATTGTGTCATCAATACTACAGTCATTGTGTTTCGTTACGGACAGTACTACAGTCACTGTGTGCACTAATATTGTATATAGTATAAAGACTATTCACCGTATGATGCCTTTTTCATTATCCAATCCAAGACCACACTATAAGGCACGACGCAGGTCCCGCCCTAGTGCGTCTAGTTTCTCCATTATATTTTTAAAATTTCTTAAGGATGGCCGGTTGCTTGATGAAAAGTCGCTTAAATGGATCATTAGTGTCTGGCAACCGCATGTGCTACGCCTCTGTGAGTGAGCAAGTTGTTATTACATAATCTGGGGAACCACCCTCGCCGCACGCACAGAGATTACAGGAAACAAATCTCCTTTTCCAGAAATATTCCGGAAAGACACCATGGCCTGTGACAAAGCGAGTTATAAATGGAGCTGAAATTAAGCAATCTGTGGAAACCTTGCTCTAAAAGATGTGAGCTCTTCTACCTTGAATTCTGAGGAATGTCAGGCGGGACACAAAACAAACTCAAAGGAGGCACTCATGGAGGTAAGAAAGCTTCCTCCTCTAACTTCCTACCTCCATGGAGGCACTACATGTGTGTGTGTGGGGGGGGGGGAGGGGGAGCTAGAAAGAGGCAGTGAGCGAAAAGACGCTGGAATGCTATGATATGAAGTAGGAGTTCCCAACGCTGTTGGTATTGACCTCCTGGAAGTCGATGAAATTTTGAAAGGGTTCATTGATAATAAGGGGCGATCCAGGATCCCATTGCTTAATAATAATCAAGATCCCACAGATTACAAAAAAGTCTTAATTATTGATTCTTAAAATTCTTAATTCTTAATAATTATCCGTTTATTGATATAAAACTACCAAATACAATAAGGAAGAAATCATATAAAGTAAATAAAGGGGAGAAATACTCACAAGTTAGTTTATAGATTTTCAAAATGAATAATATTTTTTCAAATATATAAATTATTTTATGCGGTAAGTGCAATATAAAAAAAAGTGAAACGAGGGAACACAAAACAAAAAACACAACTAAAAAAAACCGTCGCTATTACTGAAACTGAGGGGGGGGGAGGAAAAAGAGAAAAAAAAAGATCTGTTATCGAACTAACATTATGGGCGTTTTCGTGGTTTTCCCCATGTGTAACGTGTATACGAGCCAGTTTCCCTTAGAAAGTCCTCCACGAAGGCATCCCTCCCCTTAGGCAGATAGCCCTCGAGGCTTTGCCATAATCACACACACACACACACACGCGAACTAACATTATGGGATTTTCCCTTTTCTTACGTAGTGCAAGCAGACTTTAGTCAAGTCAATAATTTACTGCGGAGAACAAGAAACTGACTGAATATTTTTGAATAGGGGATTTAAGAATTAAACAACTATATGTCAAATATTAAAAAGATTGCATCAGTGCATCAAGCAGAGCCATCACATAAATTAAAATCGATCTTTTTGCAGTTACAGTGTGTGATAACTTGTTTATATTTGTAAAACTAAAAATAATAACAATTATACAAAAATAATGAACATAAATCTAATAAACCATTTTTTTCGATACTGTTACTCATGTTCTTAGTCTACTTGTTATCTTTAAGTTATATATGAGCAATTATTTGTATTATAATCATGTTGTGTGCTGTATATTTTAGAGGAAAATGTAAGAGAATTAGTGAAGAATATCATTCTTTTAATAGGGGTCGATGCAAGAACGTGGTTGGGAGTCCTTGATTTAAAGAAACAATTTTTCAATTAATGTGAAAGAAACCCAGTCAGCAGGGTCGGACCTAAACATTTTAGTTACAGTAGATATAAATGTTTTGAATAATTTTGAAGCGTAGTGGATATAAATGTTTTGAGGAGCTTGAATTAAAATTCCGTGGCTTATTAAGTACTTGAATATAAAATCAGTAAACTTCAGTATCTATGCCGTAATTTAACACTTACTATTTCCACCATTGCAACGTAAAAGAAAAGACCTCCAGTAACTGCAAACAGCCATTTCCTCCATGCGGTAGCAGAAACGATTCCAATTCCTAAGCCCACGTAACTAAAAATAGCCGATGCAACGTTAGAAAAGAAGGCTTTCTTTGCCGATAAGCCAGTTGACAGCAACACAACAAAATCAGCTGAAAATTATAAAATAAATAAAAAATTATAAAATTTGGAAAAGAAGTGAAGATAATTTTTTTTCAACTATGAGAAAGAAAGAGGCAAAATGATTGTTTTTAATTATCAAATTAATATAAGTAATTAGTTTTTTCTAAATTGCAAAAAAAGAGGGAAAAAGTTACTTTTGATCTTTTCCGTTAAAGGATAACACGCGCCAAACAATGTTCGGTACTTATGTTTTATCCCGTCGACCGTGAAGCAACCGCCAAGCGGTGCGATTTAGCTCTAGTTATGGATATGCATGAAGTCACTACACACGCATAATAGCTGCGTTTTCGTTTGAAGTAACCCGATTGATTCTCGATAATCCACCTTTTGTTTTTATAAAGAAGGATATATATATTAAAAGTTATTATTAAATTTTTCTTAAATTTTCAAAAGCAAAAATGAGTTCGAGGGCTGTAGAATCACCTTTGTGACTGCACTCTGGTTGATTTACACAGCTGGTCGGAAGAATTAACAATTGTTGCACATTTGTTCTAAACAACAGCTGCATATGCCCGACAAAACAATAATAGATTGGAACAGTCACTTGCGAGAAGTTTGTACTCAAAGCATTCTAAGCAGAGCTTTATTCAAAATCGGAGGGCCTAACGAAATAGTAGAAATCGATAAAAACCTTTTTATGAAGCGCAAAAACGAAGCGGAGCAGTAGCTGTTTGATGCACTTCGCAGAGAGAAAACGATGAGTGTTTTACTGTAAGAATTCCAGATATGAATGTTTTCCAGACTGTTTTATTGTAAGAATTCCTGAGTGCGGCTCAGAAATTCTGTAGGAATAATAGGCGTGACTTTGGCGGGATCTTCTCCAACTTTCATGGTTTGATAGTAGACAACTTTCACATTCGGCGGGATAATACTTAAGTGCCCAATTTTCTACAGCAAGAAAGTTTTCTCATTTTAAAAGGTCATTAGCCTTTCTAATTTGCTTAAAAGAAAAAGTAATTTAGGATCCCTTTTCTTATAGGATAACACGTGCCAAGAATTGCTATAGCGAAAAATGTACGCCAACTTGATACATTCGGTGAGAAAATACACTTTGTCGTTAGTTCATTTTGATTTCGGTCAAAATTTTCTGAACATGAAAGTGTTAATGTTAGATGGAAACTTAACGTTGGAAGGAAATATACGCAGTCCAGTCACATTAATGTGACCATCTGTCAAAAAGCCAGAATAACCACCTTTCGCAGAGCGGACTGCTGCGAGACGTGCAGGAAGAGAGTCACATAGGTCCCTGAAGGTGTTCTCTGGGATGTTGAGCCATGCCGACTCTAATGCCGTGGCCAGCTGCGCTAGATTACGCGGTTGAGGATCCATGGCGCGAACAACTCGATCGAGATGGTCCCACAGATGCTCGATTGGGTTTAAGTCAGGTGAGTTTGCTGGCCAGGGGAGGACGGTAAACTCATCCTGGTGCTCTTCGAACCACGCACGTACACTGGCAGCTGTATGGCACCTCGCATTGTCCTGCTGGAAGATGCCATCATCCTGAGGAAAAACAATGCGCATGTAGGGGTGAACATGGTCCGCAAGGACAGATGCGTACTTGTATTGATCCATTGTGCCTTCCACAATGATCAGTGAACCTAGAGAATGCCAGGAAAACATTCCCCAGACCATAATGCTCCCGCCTCCAGCTTGGACCGTTCCGGCAATGGTTGCAGGGTGGTTCCTTTCAGAGGTTTCACGCCTTATACGCCAACGTCCATCTGTCCGATGGAGCATAAAACGCGATTCATCCGAAAACGCAACCTGTCGCCACTCAGTGGACGTCCAGCTGCTGTACTGGCGTGCAAATTCTAGCCTTCGCCGTCGATGAACAGCAGTCAGCATAGGTGCACGAACCAGGCGTCTGCTTCGGAGGCCCAGACGCAGCAATGTTCGCTGAATAGTACTTTGGGAGACACTTTTGGTAGCCCCTTGGTTCATTTTGGTGGTCAGTTGCTCAACGGTAGCCCGTCTATCTGCCCGAACGCATCTCCGCAACCGTCGTTCGCCTCTGTCATCTATGGCCCGTGGTGCACCACATTTGCCACGTCGCTGATTTTGGACAGTCCCATTTTGCCATGCACGGTACACTTTTACCACGGTGGCACGCGAACAGTTCACAAACTCAGCCGTTTCGGAAATGCTTCCACCCTTGGCCCGAAAACCAATGATCATGCCCTTTTGGAAGTCGGATAAATCGCTTCGTCTCTGCATTACGCCAACGATTGAAATGTTTTCCGAAGCCCTCACACACCCTTTATATACGCTCAACTGCACTGTGCTGCCACCTGCCTTCTGTGATTGGTTATTTAACTCTGACATGGAAAGTACGTGGTGGTCACATTAATGTGACTGGACTGTGTATCTTATGCTAGTTACCCAAATAGCACATGACGTAGCAAAGACGTTACTACGACCACTTTGCAACCTCTCGGACCAGTTTGCAACGTCTTTGCTACGTCATGTGCTACTTGGGTATTTTAGCAAACAAAGAAAGAAATAGAATGGCAGGCTTTAAAAGCTTTTTATTAAAAATACTTATTTTGAAAAAAGAATATTGTTGTAAAACTTAAATACATTTGAGTTAGTGATAGCCAATAGGCAACGTAAGTGCATATGACGTTCTACAGAAAATGGTTTGGCTAAATTTAACGCGAGCTTTCCTGTAACATAGATGATCCGTAATTTTGAATATATTAGTATTAGTATTGATTTTGAAGTTTGATAATGCTATTCACTCCAACACTGGATATTCAAATTAAAATAGATAAATAAGCTAATTACATTTTTATCCAGCATGTAAATTAATTGTACGTAATTCAAAATTTGTAAAAATTGTTAGACCATTCGTTAAAAGCAGTTAGCACGGTTAGATCGTAAGTTAAAAGTAAATACCTAATATTGTTAGATCATTCGTTGAAAGTAAATAGGGCAAACTTAAAAAAATAAAACAAGTGTACAGACGTAAACATCCTGTAATATATTGACGCCTATCGAAATATAAAAGTAATGAAAGAAAAAGCACATGCAGAGTTAAGAAAAGACATAGATAGAGGCAAGGAAAAACAAAAAGCGAAAGAAGGTGTTCGCGTGCACTTGAGAGGTTTGGTTAATTTGATTATAGCAAAGCATCCAAGTGCTATTTGCCTATGAGGAAGGGTGCTATCGTGTAGGATTTTCTAACACAAGCTGGCTCGTATCCACGATACACATATGAATAGCCACGAAAATGCCCACGCAGCCAGCCCGTTCGCCTGGAATCAAATCCAGCTTGAACTACGAGTGTTCAGCAACTTTTCCGCTCGTCCGTCGGTGGGCCCCTTAAGAATGAGAGAGAGAGTACTTTGAATACTGATTTAACTTACATAACCAAATAATCTTATCGTTTAGATTAAATTGCTGGAAAATGTAGCTAAACCGTTAATAGTATTTTTCTGTCAATTATAATGAGAGCTATTCATTTATATGTCTAGATAAGAACCAGTTTTCCTTAGAACACTTCCATGAAGGCATCTCTCAGGTAGATAGCCCTCGAGTGCTCAGCCATTTGTCATAAAATTAAACAATCATTTTTAGCCCATAGGGCGTTAGCCCAGAAGAGCTATTAATTTCATTTTGGCATTTCGCATCGAAAACTTTAAACGTCCGTTTCACTTTTCATATTGTTGCCACCAAATATAATCGCCCTGTGTTATATTTAAAGAAATTAAATAATGAAGAATCTGCATGAATGTAGATATTGTTACGAAATGTAGGGCGCGGTAAGATAGCTTCCCCGCAAAGCAGTTTTAGGGTTGCTATAAAATGACGAAATAAGGCAAAGTTGCCACATTTGGCGAGAAACTGCCCATTTGGCAACATTTGGCGACAGAACTGGCGATATGCCATGGACGGATGGAGTACCTTCTGGAACGAATTCTTACCGGTCTAGTCCAGAATGTTCTCGAACACCAGTCAAAAGCTATAAAAACCCTGCTACTCCGCAGTCAGTGGGTGTGCCTCGTCGAGAGGGTGAGAGTATGCGCCTCGCATAGAGTGCGAGACAGTTAGTATCGAGTGTGTGCCTCGTCGAGAGGGCGAATCAGAGTGCCTCGTCTAGAGTACAAGATAGTTAGTATCGAGTTGGTGTCTCCTCTAGCGAGTCAATCCCTGCGGAGTCGATCGAGTTGACAGCCGAGCAGCAAGTGCCGAATGGGTCTTCGAGTGCACCGAAAGAGTCTCGTAGTGTATCGCGGTTAGTGCCGTCACCATCGAGATAGATAAGGCCTGCGGTCTGAAACGAAACTGGCTTGTGACGTCACGGTTAAGAGACCCTCAGTAAACTTTTTGTTGGCTTTTATAAGTTGTAATTTTTTATCCATTATGTTTTAAGAATTGAATTTATGTTTACTTTTGACATCTGGAGCATCATCTCTTGTAATAATTACTAACACTAGTAATATAAAAATTGTCAGCAAAATTTATGATTATTTATTTTAATTGGAAACTAATTTTATATGAAATAACTGTCGTAAGGGGTTAAAAGCATAACACTTATTTCATTACATAATATGTAGAATATCAAATGCAGAGTAAATTTGATTCTTGACAGAGTACTGTGTTCTTAAATTTAAATATCAATGTTTTTTGCAAATCGTTAAATATCATTTTATCATGATGAAACTTAAATGCATATGTTTAGCTAATATAGATTCTGTTCACTTTTATATATGTTATTATCATGCAATCAGTTTGTTTAAAATTTGTTATGCAATATAAATCTTTCTGAGAATGATAGAAAAGTTTCTAAAGTAATGTATGCAAGATTCATATTAAGGTAATTAAATTGCGAAACTGCAAAATGAAATTTTAAAATTGTACAGTTATTGAAGAAGCAGTAGTAATTGAATTCATATCTAGACATACTTGTTTTCATTGTATTCAATTCAATGCAATTTTAAAAACAATTCTTTTAATTATCTTTTAAATTACAATCTGTAATTTGAGTACGGGGCACCACCAAAAGCTATGTAAGTTAAGTTAAAAAAATTGCTTACAGAAAAGTTTTGAACATGATGTTAGGATTTATATTTTCTTTTCATGTGGATATTAATAGAAAAAATATTTTCAGAACAGAGGTAACGCTTATAGTTAAATAGGTATGATGCAAATATTTGCAAGAAATTTCAGTTTCTAAAAGTTTTTTATTCGTATATTTATAAAATATTTTCAAAAGAATTGTGTATAACTTTATTTAAAAAACTTTTTTCCTGTCTTATTTGGAATTTTAATATTGATAGTCTTCAGAGCTATGTAATAAACATTATCTCAATTTAACTACAGATTCTGTCGAATAATTATGTAGCATTAAGAGGAAAACATTAACTGTAATACAGATTAACATACAATATGTAAGTAAGAAATAATTTTAAGACTAGACTATTTAGTAATTTATTACATTCAGAAAAATTTTCTGACTGATATAAGGCATTTAAATATTAGTCTAAATATTAAGTAGTCTCTTGCATTCGTTTGATGTTTTATAATCCTGCTACATTAATATGATAGATATAAAAATATGCAATAATTATAGAATGAGAGATAACATGTGTTCCCACTGGCAAACATTTTGTTAAAGTAGTGGGTGAAACAAAAAAATGTGATGCGGTGATGAGAATCAACGAGAGACACAAAGACAGTGCAGAAAAATCAAAGTAAAAATTTTAGCTACTTGAATATTAAAACCAATTTTTCTTCAAAGAAATGATTTGCTTATGCACCACACCATTCTCAAATAATTTTGTTTTGAAAATAAATACCAACAAAAGAAAATGAAAGTATTTCATATTCGTATAAGCTTTGTAAAACATTATATTGCCGCTTGTAATTTTGTTTTAGACTGATTTTATAGTACGAGATACCAATTTCATAGAATAGGTTTAGAAAAACGGGTGTTTAGCAAGGAAGCTAAACTGCACGAAGACCGGTCCCCTAGCAGTGACGTAGTAACTCAGCGCGCAGGCCTTAGCTATCTCGATGGTGACGTTAGTGCATCGTCGAGAGAGGGTGTTAAACTCCGCGTACGACTGAACCGAAGAGTCTGGAGCTGTGCTCTGTGTGTCGTCGAGTGCATCGCGAGTTGTAGCGTGGAGAGTCTCGAGAGTACGTGGAGTTCCGAGAACGACCAAACAGAGTCAGAAGCTCTAGTGCTTTGCCGTGAAGCTCTCTCCACCGTGACAGCCTGATAACCTGGAGGTTGTGTCGCTGATTGTTCCAGCGAGTGTATAGCAGACCTTCGACGACTGTAAAACGTGACTTTGGAGCTGTCCTGATTAATATTGCTAAATAAAGTGTATTTCGATACTTCATCAAGTGTCCTCGTTATTCACTCCAAATCCACACGAACCCCGTACGAACGTGAAGGAAGAAAATAACGTACGAACTGGTGTCTGAAAAGAAAAACCGTAACAATATGTTTCTCGCATTGTGATGAAACAACGGTTTCTAGAGCCATCAAATTTTGAATAACGTAATCCTCACCGAATATGGGCATCTGGGAGCCCTAATTTGGAATTTATTTTATTATCTATTTCATATTTTGACAGACATTAAATAATTTTTGATTAACAAACTCAAAGATTTCAAAGCGAGCAATGGCAACACTGTACGAAAAAAAAAAGCATTTTTGTCTCCAGCACGCGAGAGTGTGTATCGGAAATTCTAAGGATATGCTCATTTAAAAATTACTTTGCAATATTGTTGTTGAATTGAATTTTACGTTTTAAGTGCAAAGAACACATTTAATAAATAAAGGTAACAAACAAAACGTTAAAAAAACTCCCCTTTGGGAGTAATGTAAAATCTGAAAGCTTTCAGATTTAAAAAAAAATTATTTGTTTATTTATTTATTATTCCCCCCCTTTTTATCCTAAGCTAAGCATTTACCCAAGCTAAGAATTTTGATGAGTTGTGAATTGAATATCACGAAGCTTTATGTTCCGAATTGAATATGACAAAGTTTTTATGACAACATATGAAATGTTTTTGTTAAAGAACTCTAATTTTACACTTTGAAAATCATCAAAAGGTCACAGATACGGAAGCTCATTAATATATCCCCCTTTTTTGTGTGTGTGGGGGGGTTGAAGGCTATAACCTTTTTAGGCATTTACGAGCCTTATCTGACAGAAAACATTCTTGGTACAGTTTTCTTACTTGACTATTTTGCTAAACATTTCAAAAGCATCTTATGATAACAAATCACAGAAGCATTCCTTGCGTAATTTAATATCTTTTTGAAAATTTTAATTCTGTCCGTGTATTTATAAATGCCAAACTAAAATAATGTGCAAAATACAGGGTGATCTTTTTTAAAGTGACAGTGTTTGGAGCGCCCTGTACACGGTAAAAAAAAAGTTCGCTCTTTACAGGCAAAAGTTTTGTAAAGTTACAGAAATCAAAAAGTTACACAAGAATTGCCTGTAATGGTAACAGGTTGAAAGCAAACTGTGGCGGGTACAGCAGATTTGCCTGTAGCATTACAGATAATGTTTCAGAAGCCGCGCGGAAAAATCACGTGACTGACTGAAAATTAGCCAATTAGGAGAAAAGTGTTTGAAATCTAGTTGCAGAAAAAAACATGGCTGAATGCATGTTGGTTGTATAGCGCAGGTAAGTAAGAAAATGTTTATAATTACTGTTTGAAATATTTTTTGTTCATTTTATGCAGATTATTCTCATGCACTTTGCACTGTTACATGTAGTGAGTAAGCATTTTAACGTTTAAGCTTAGTGATTAATTAATATCAGTGTTCGTAATGTCTAATGAGTTGAAAAAGTGCAAAATATTTATTCCAAATGCAGATCTAATAGTATTTTGTCATTGTGCATCCGATAAATTACGCCTTAAATTGCCCGTATTATTATTTATAACTAATTATTCCAAAATTTAATCATTGTTGTGGTATTTAATTGAATCGTTAATGTAGTTGTTGAAAACAATATTAATTATGTTAGCGTTCGTTTGCAATCGTCTGACCAAAGAACGTTTGACATCCTTTTTCCCGGCAGGCCTTGCGAGAAAAGTTTATGTAAACATTTAGAATTCAGAATGTAATGTATATATTTTTTGCTTACTAGGTTTAGTTTATTCTTTCTTTAGGATTACCTGATTAATTATACTTGGTTTATAATTCAGTCTAATAATATGTTTATATTCGAGTGTGTTATGAAGTAAAATTACAAAAACTTGAACAACGCGGTCGAGAATCTCATTTATTCTTTAGTGTAATAATATTATTTTTTTCACTGGTATTAATTTCTTACGAAAATGTTATAATTCCAAAATGAAGTAATTATATTGATTAAAAATATGTCGCATCAAATACTTTTCGTAATATTCTGTTTTACTAACTAGATGCAACTTAATTATTCCATATATTTTAATATACCAATATCAACAGGGAAAAGATGGAAATGACCTAAAATATTTTTCTAAAAATTCGTTAAACTAGTTATAAACGAAAACTAAAATTTTGTACATTATTTCCAAAAGTATCATTTCGTTAATATTTTATAAATGACAGAATTTATTATATTGTATAAATATCTACCACTGCCATACTTATAAGTTTTAAACATTTAATGTAGAATTTATGTTGATTTTATTTTGCCCAGATTTAATACAGTTTTGAAGTATGATAGTCTTGTTACTAGGATAGCATGAATCTGCTAATACAAGTTTAATACATTTCTTGACAAATCTTTCTCTTATTCATGTAATATAATATATAAATCATAAAATAAGTTTTCTTTAAAATAAATTATGATTGTTTATTGGAATTTAAAACAATTCTGTATCTGTATGCTAGTATTAAAAATAAAATAATAATTAAATTTTAATGAAGCACTGATTTTAGCATTTAACAATGTAAATATATATACTGACATACCCACATGAATAAATGGAAGTGCAAGCTATTTTTCCTTACAAAGCCGTCCATGAATATATGCTTTCCTTTAGGCTGATAGCCTTTGCATGCTTTGCCATATTCTATTAATCAAATGATGCAAATATGCAAAAAATTTTACTTTTTAATGTTAATGCAGGAAATAAAATTCAGTGCATTTGTAAACTACATTAGTTCTCTTACAGCTTGCCATTTAATTGCCCAATAATTTAATAGTCCAAAGTAATGCAGAATTCAGATATCGTTCAAATAAAAGAAATTTATGAAGGTCTGATGTTTTAGACGTATATATGAAGATTAATTTTTTTAAATATTATTTTAACCAAATTAATTTCAAATTTAAGTAAGTATTCATGCCTTTCAGTAGCATTATTTTTGGAAATCTTAAATTAAATAACTGAATGCAATATTTCTTGTTAATAAAAGAAGAGCAATGTTATGAAAGACTAGTGAAGTCGATTTGCAAGTTCTAATTATGAAAAGCCATTTTTAAAAATAATTAATTTAAGTTTTTAACATAAAACTTCCAAACTCACACATGTGGAATATTAATTCTATAAATTTTATCTCATTCTTATGTTATTGATTAATTTCATGTGACAATAGTAGTAATTATTAATTAAATTTTATGCAGTTTCTGATCTATGTTTTGATTTTTTATTAATTACGTAAGGTTACATAAGGTTCAAAATTATGTAAGGTACAAAAACCTTCTGCATCTATTAATGCATGCAGAAGTGAATGAAATTATGCCAGTGAAATTTTTTAAAATCAAAAACAAATTTCTGTGGAAAATTAAAGTTATAAATTCTAAATACAAACAAAGGAGTGAATTTGAAAGTTATCAAATAAACCAAAGTGTTGGTAATTTTTGCAGTTTTGCAGAAGAATTTTTATACTTTGCAGAACGGGAATATGATGTTTGGTTTTGTTAGTATTAATTATTACAACTGAATTATTGCAACTTAAACACGTAATTTATAATTTTCTAATTTATTTTGATCATGTATATTTCATGTGTCATAAGTCTTTAAAATCAACTTAATTCTCATCATATTTATTAACACAAATTTTTTTAAAGAAGAAAAAGTCACATTTGTTTTGCTTTGTTGCACACGAAGATACATGCCTATATATAGAGAGAGAGAGAGAGAGAGAAAGAGGAGTTATGTTTACTTGCAGACTTTTTTCTTCCTTTTTACTAATATTATAGTATGAAAATCAAGGGGGAAATTAAGCAATCAATTTAATTTTGAAGGATGTGATTACAGTAAGATCATTACAGTAAGATAACCAATCAAAAATATCCATGAATGAACTACTGGCAACTATCATATTATTATTTAAAAGAGACCTACATTCCAATAAAAATGCTTAGTAAAATTAACATTTCAGTATCTGATAATAATAATTTTCATTCCTACTTCCCTATACCTTGAATTTCACTCTTATTATTGTGCACTGCTACTCCCTAGACCTCAAAGCATTTAATGCATCTGGAACTGCAATTTGTGTCGTCTTCTACAGCATGCAAGTTATCACCGTTCAGTTTGTACTACCACGAGCAATGATCTTCAGAATTACCATATTGCTTTGCATTTTCCACCCCACCCAGCTTTAGAACCAGATTCTCAAAATTAAAAAAATATTTGCAGAATTTCCCCCTTTTTAATGCATTCAGAAAATGAAGATCCCAAGATTTTAAAATGGATTTATCGACATGCAGCGGCAGCGCCAAACAGGCGATACGGACTTAAAAACTGTACAGAAAAGCGCCAATTGGCGAAACAGTAAACCCGTTTGGCAAACCTACAGGCTGACGGGGAGAGAAGAATTTTCCCCGGCAGTCAAGTGGAACTACTTCAACAAATGTGTGCATCTCTGTTTTCGCCGAGATATGTGAACTTGTGTACTCGCATCTGTACTGTGCTCTGAATTTCTTAAGCCGTGATAATGTACCCGGCAACTGTTACTTTTCCTTATTAAATTTGATTATTAATTGTAACATGTCTATCTTAACTAAGATTTCGGCTTTCCTAGTTAATGTTAGGGATATTTTCAATATTTGTGCTCACACTTTTATTGAGATATTGAATGTCTTCATTATTTTATTCTAAATTGATACTGTTTTGATAAGGTATAGTGCAAAACATTAAGTTTACGATTTACGATATATTTATAATTGGCAACCATGCCAGGATCGGAAGGCCAAACCAACGAGGAATCGAATATGGCGGTTCAGGAGCCACAAATCTCACACGTGGCAGTTAAAATTCCCCCTTTATGGAAAAATAATGTTAAACTTTGGTTTATTCAAGTTGAAAGTAACTTTGCTTTAGCGAAGATTAGTAGCGATAGTACAAAATACAACCACGTGGTTTCTTCGATAGACCCTGAAACTCTTTCCGCAGTATCAGATATTTTATTTAATCCCCCAGCGACGGCTAAATATGATGCCCTTAAAGCTAGGTTAATAGTAGAATTCTCAGATTTGGAAAGCGAGCAAATACGCAGACTTATTTCTGAATTGCATTTAGAGGACGACAAACCATCTCACTTATTGAGAAAAATGAGAGAATTAGGTGGAAACTGTATAACTGACGAATTTTTAAAATCATTATGGCTGCAAAGGTTACCTTCCGAGGTGCATGCCATTTTATCAATAAGTTCGGAATCCTTAGACAATTTAGCAAAAATGGCTGATAAGATAGCTGAAGTGCGCACGCCAACGAACAACAGCGTGTTCGCGGTCCAGGCAGCTTCGGCGAGTTCCCCCAGAAACCCTAACGATTCTGGTGTCCCCCTCGAGGAGCTTAAGGCCTTAAGGAGTGAAATCTCTGCCCTAAGTAAACAAGTCGAGCGACTCTCCCGCGGAAAAACGAGGAATAATTTCCCCCGGGATCAACATAACAAAGCACGTAGTTTTTCGCATGGGCATTCCCGAGAGCGTGTGAACAATTATTGTTATTTTCATTCGCGATTCGGTAATAATGCACGAAAATGTCGAGAACCTTGTTCCTTTTCTCAGAACACTACGGCCCAGGAAAACTAGTAGTAGCGGCTGTCGATCGAAATTCATCGGCAGTCGCGCATTCATGTCGTTTACATGTTTACGATAACAGATTAAATTTAAACTTTTTGATTGATTCGGGCTCGGATGTTTCATGTGTGACACCGACTTCTAAGTTTAAGAAAATGCATCCTGATTCGCTTCAATTATTTGCCGCGAATAATTCCAGAATTTCTACGTATGGAACAAAATTGTTAACTGTGAATTTAGGACTTAGACAAAACTTTTCTTGGAAGTTTTTAATCGCCGATGTACCAGTGCCTATAATAGGAGCCGACTTTTTAAGGCATTTTGATCTTTTAATCGATTTAAAACGAGGAAGGCTTATCGATAATACCACGAAATTAACTCGTATTGGTTCTCTTTCCGATTCTAAAAATTATTTTTCGGTAAAGTTAATATCTGGTGATTCATCATATCACAGAATCTTGAAAGTCTTTCCAGAAGTACTGAAGTTAAAATCCGATTCGGGTAGAGTAAAGCATAGTACGGTTCATTACATCGAAACAAACGGTCCTCCTGTGCACAGTAAACCGCGTAGGTTAAGCCTAAGTTATACGAAGCAGTAAAAAAAGAATTTCAATTTATGATAGATCAAGGTATTTGTAGACCATCAAAATCAGCATGGTCATCACCTCTTCATGTAGTTTCTAAAAGTTCGGGCGACATACGGCCAGTAGGAGACTACCGAAAAGTAAACGCGTGCACCGAACCCGACAGATACCCTATCCCGCATTTACAAGACTTTAATAATACGCTTAGCGGAAAGACAATTTTTTCAAAAATTGATATCGTTCGGGCATATCATCATATACCAGTCCATCCAGATCATATACCGAAAACTGCAGTTTGCACCCCATTTGGTCTTTTCGAATTTCCGTTTTTAAATTTCGGACTGTGCGGAGCAGCTCAAACCTTTCAAAGGTTTATGAACGAAATTCTTGGAGATCTAAAATTCGCCTACGTCTACTTAGATGATATTTTGATATTTAGTGATACGGAAGATGAGCATAAATCTCACCTACGTACTGTTTTTGAAAGATTAACTTCATATGGATTGACAATTAACGCTTCGAAATGTGTTTTCGGCGTTCCGGAAATATCTTTTTTAGGCCATATAATCAATAAAGATGGTACCAAGCCTCTGACGAACAAAGTGGAACCGATACTTAACTACCCACTTCCTAAAACGGTAAAAGATTTGCAGAGATTTTTAGGATTTTTAAATTTTTACCGTCGATTTTTACCCAACGTAGCCCAGAATCAAATACATTTAACTTCGTATTTAAAAGGGGCTAAGAAAAATGATAAGACAGACAATCCTGAATTTGTCTGAGGAAGCGCGAAGTGAATTTCAAAAGTGCAAACAGCTAATCGCTAATGCTGTTCTTTTGGCACACCCGAAGAAAGATGCCCAGTTGGTTTTACAGGTTGATGCGTCAGACTTCGCGATCGGTGGAACGCTATCACAAATAGTTGATAGAAATTTACAGCCTCTCGCATTTTTCTCACGAAAGCTTTCGCAGGCGGAAAGGAACTATAGTGCGTATGATCGAGAGCTATTGGCAGCTTATGCTGCTATTAAGCATTTTAAGCATATGTTGGAAGCACGGAACTTTTCTTTAATCACCGATCACAAACCGCTCACGTATGCATTCCGACAGCGTCTGGATAAGTGTTCACCTCGTCAGGCTAGGCAGTTAGACTTTATCTCACAATTCACTACTGAAATTCGCCATATAAAAGGTTCGGAGAATATCGCTGCCGACGTACTTTCGCGTATAGAAGCAATAAGCATGCCTAACCCTATCGACTATGAGGAAATCGCTAAAATGCAAGAAATCGACCCAGAATTACAAACATTGCTTAAAGAGTCAAAAGTTCTACATCTCAAAAAACTTACCTTACCGAATTGTAGCTTACCGATGTATTGTGATGTGTCAACAGGTAACGCCCGCCCTTACATTCCTCCGGCATTCCGTGAGAAAGTTTTTGCCACCTTGCACAATTTGTCTCACCCCGGCATTCGCGCATCAACAAAAGTTAGTAAGTTCACGGTTTGTTTGGTCTTCCATCCGCAAAGATTGCGCGAAATGGGCACGGCAGTGCATTCCGTGCCAGCAAGCAAAAGTAAGCAGGCATACTAGAACCCCGTTAATGAAGTTTCCAGACCAATCACAGAGGTTTGATCACGTCCACCTTGACCATGTTGGTCCCCTACCTCCTTCTCAAAATAATTATTACTGTCTAACTATGATAGATAGATTTACTAGATGGCCCGAAGCAGTACCCATACCAGACATAACAGCACGCACAGTAGCACAGGCTTTCTATGACCACTGGATTACTCGATTTGGTTGTCCGACTGTTATTACTACCGACCAAGGGCGACAGTTTGAAAGCGGCTTATTTCGAGCCCTTTCCCAATTATTGGGAATCAAGAGGATCAGGACGTCTCCGTACCACCCACAGGCGAATGGACTGATCGAGGAATTACACCGTCCTTTGAAAGCTGCCTTTAAAGCGCACGATACCAGTGACTGGGTGGCTGCCCTTCCAACGCTGCTGATGGGTTTCCGCGCCGCTCTCAAAGAGGACATAGGAGCAACCACTTCTGAACTGGTGTATGGAAAGACTATCCGTCTCCCAGAAGAATTTTTCAATCCGACACCTCCGGATGCGTCCCCCAAACAGTTTGTGGAGGATTTAAAATCTCACTTTGCCAGTGTCCGCCCGACCACGACTTCTAGCCACGGCCAGCGAACATGTTTCATTCATCCACGCCTTCACAAGTCCACATATGTGTTTGTTCGACACGACGGAGTTAGAAAACCACTTCAAACTCCTTATGATGGACCATTTAAGGTGCTAGAAAGACAAGATAAAACGTTTGATCTCGAAATAAAAGGGACTAAGCAAACGATCTCCATAGATAGACTGAAACCCGCTTTTGTAACCATGGACTCTTCTCAAGTTGCTTCCAAGAGTGTGAAAAAAACTTCGGACATTTGTATCATCCGTTCTGGACGATTAATCCGACCCCCGCATCGGTATGTCACATTTCGTTGACACTGCCGAGGGAGTATGCAGCGGCAGCGCCAAACAGGCGATACGGACTTAAAAACTGTACAGAAAAGCGCCAATTGGCGAAACAGTAAACCCGTTTGGCAAACCTACAGGCTGACGGGGAGAGAAGAATTTTCCCCGGCAGTCAAGTGGAACTACTTCAACAAATGTGTGCATCTCTGTTTTCGCCGAGATATGTGAACTTTTCGCCGAGATATGTGAACTTGTGTACTCGCATCTGTACTGTGCTCTGAATTTCTTAAGCCGTGATAATGTACCCGGCAACTGTTACTTTTCCTTATTAAATTTGATTATTAATTGTAACATGTCTATCTTAACTAAGATTTCGGCTTTCCTAGTTAATGTTAGGGATATTTTCGTATGCACGTGTTACCCACACGTACATCAGACATAATGATTGTTTTCGTCATACTAACAAAGGCAAACTTTTGCACACTAAAGGCCCCGTTGAATCTTTCTCTTCTAACTGTTGAATATTATGTGAGGCTAATAAAAAAATGATGTATGATAGTTAAAGCAAGTACCACTGCCATTCACTGTGCAATTTTGCCATATCAGCTGCATATTCACCTTCTCTAATTATTTATGTATGATCTGAGGCCTAAGGAATTGCAAGAACAACAATGAGAATGAAAGAAATTCGAATTATAAAGAAGTAGAAATGAGATAACTTATTAGATGTTGCAATTGTGTGTATTCTTATTGAACTAAAGGTTTCCTTTAAAGAAATAATATTGTGATAGTAGTAGTTTATCCATGATTACTTTTCATTTGTTATATTATCACTGTGACTGTGTCCTTTGAAAATTAAATTATTCGCCTAATTTTTCCCTCTCAGTTTTCGGAAGATAAAATTAGTAAAAATAAGTGGAAATATGGCATCAAGAGCATTAGATATCCCCATTTTCTTGAAGCTGTTCACTATTATTGTTTCATCAATGATAGGCCATGCACCCAAAATCATCGCTGAATGATCTTAAGAAAATGATTAAGAAGTTCAAGGAAACGGGGTCACTGACCATTCGCGCTGGCAGAGGACGTAAACCAGTATCAGAAGATGTAATAACTGATGTGGCAACTGCAATAGTCGAAGGATCGCAGGGAACCATTGCTGGTACTAGCAGCGGCAGGTACTAGCAGAGTTTTGCGGCGAGTTATCGGATTTTACCCTTACAAAATAAACATCTTGCACGAACTGAAACCAAGTGATTATGATAAGCGAGTGACATTCGCTCTATCGCTTCTTGCCAGGGTAGAAATTGATGATGCTTTCCCATGGCACATTCTGTGGGGAGATGAGTGCCATTTTTATCTCAATGGGTCCGTAAACACACAAAATAGCCGAATTTGGGCTTCTGAGCAACCCCACACCGTGCACGAAATCCCATTAAATTCCCCAAAAGTTACTGTTTGGTGTGATTTTATAGCCGAATTCGTAATTGGGCATTCATTTTTGAGACCATCACTCCGACAGGACCCCAAACGTGTACCATAAATGCAGAAAGGCACCACGAAATGCTGCAAACGTTTGTTATTCCACAACTTCAGCAAAGAAACTGTCTCCAATAGACAATCTTTATGCAGGATGGTGCTCCGCCACACATTAGTAATAAGGTAAAGCAGCTGTTGCGCCAAAACTTCACTGATAATAGAGTCATAAGTCGCAGGTTTCCAGTTTTGCATGCCGCCTCGTTCCCCTGACCTATGGCTATGCGATTTTTTGGCTCTGGGGTTATTTGAAATTTCAAGTTTATGTTGGTGGAGTATCAAATTTGTCTATTCTAAAGAACAACATAACAAAGACAAGTGCGGAATATTCCTCGTGATATGTTACATACAGCTATGGAGAACGTTGTGCACAGAATGCACGGTGTTATTTCTGAGAACGGTGCTCACATTGAATGTGGTCTAATTTCTCACCGGGGAAGTTAATGTAGTAAATAAACATTGATAATTTGACTGTACGATTGTATGTCTTGATGTCCCATGTCTTGATTAGTCTAAATACCAAGTTTGGTGGCCTTTCGGCTATTAGATCGCGCTATAGGGCGCTCGAAACACTGTCACTTTATAAAAGATCACCCTGTATTTATTAACAAAGTGACTGCAAAATATTATCTGCGGGATTTGGATGATGCTTTACTTCGGAGGAAACGCTAGTTTTCGATACTTTTACAGAAATTTAATTTAACAACTTAATTAAAATAATTCAGAAATGATCATACCTAAGAATTAATGATAAAATTTTCAAATTTCGCCGAAACTTTCTTTGACGAAGTGTGAGGAGGATATTATTGGCTAATTTAGCAACATTAGCTCGAGAATTATTATTATTTGCCTGCAGAATTACGAATCTCGTATTATTTATTACCTTTAGTTTCAATGAATTATAAATAATAAATAAATTATTATTAACAGCTCAAGAATTTTTATTACTGAATTCAATGAAGATATCTTTTTTTTAGTTTAAAAAATTAAATTACTGAGATCAGTTGGTAAAAGACGTTACCTATTTCATGAGGGAGCTCATGAAAGAAAATTGCGATGGCCGCGGACAGGCCGTCTTTTGGAGATACAGTAAATGAAACACCAATTGCTATTCCATCAGCAAAGTTATGTAAAGTATCTGCCAGTGTTATAATCAAAGCTCCTGGTGTAAAACCTAAAATGAAATTAAATCATCATATAATAACCTTTAAAATATCATGCACCAAAGACAAGAATGAAATTACGCACTTTTATGCTTAACTATAGAATTAATAAATATGAATATAATATAAATATATAATACGAGTATAAAGCTCAGTTATACTTTTTAAGGATCCAATTTCAATTATAAGTACTAACATCTTTTCTCCTTCTGTTAAACTAACTTTATAAGAAATTAATACAGTAATCTGCTGCATGCAAATAAGTAAATCTGAAACGACTTCTGTATTCTAAAGGAGAGCTTGAGCTCACCAGAGCAGATGAAGTCGCTACAGAGAGGTATTGTGACTCGGGTTTAAATCCGGCGAACAGATTGGCTGCGTGAGAGTTTTCGAGTCTTTTCCTATGCTTAACATCAATATAAGACAATATTTCTTAGCAAATCCTCAACGAAGACAATCCTCCGCCTAGGCAGATAATCCTGACGTGCTTTGCTATAATCTAATAAATCCAATCCAATACCCAGTAAAAGTTTATCACAGTGCTATGAGTCGCCCAGACGGTATAGTGGTTAGGGGAGTAAACAGCTGAGTTGGCTTCCGACCCAGGTATAGATATGAAATACCCTCATTTGCGGTCAGGTCATAAATTTACAATCCCTTTTTTCAGGGGGAGAGCTGACAAGGTGCGGACAATCTCGCTAGGGATCTTGAGAAAATGCGGGGGTTGTTTAAACATCTAACTTCTCTACTTACAGTTTTATTCACAGGAAAATACAAATTGAATTCTTCGAATGAATGCAATTTTGTACAATGAAAATGTATTACTTAACGATAAACTGTAAGATAAATACCATCTTTTTTTAAAGCCATAGGTGTAGAAAGACAGATATTTGTTACACGAATGAATTTGTAGTAAATATTGAGTTTTTCATTTCGAATGCTATGTTCCATGTATGCGAAGTAGCTGAGTATGTGAGATAATAGTCATAACCGAATGGCTTTCAACCTTTTCACGGCTAAGGACTGTTTCTCAATTACATTGTGGTCGCTGCTTTTTGGTTAATTTTCTAATGACATATAAACATTAAATTGTTTTAATTTGAGACTTATGAATAAAATAACGCAAACTAGACTGTAGAAAATTCTTCAGAATGAAGTTAATACTGAAAAATACATTATTGATGCACTTTTGTGTTTTATATGTAGTAGTATTAACTACTACTATAATCCTTAAACGGAATCCTTAAATTATATATATCTATGTATAGGTATATATAAATGGAACCAAATATAGAATAAGGTATAAAATATCTTTATTTATACAATGTTCATTACCATACGTATATTTACGTAATATTAATAATGGGATTTGTTTAAAAACAAATCCCATTGTTTAAAGGTAGATTCTATGCTCATATTTTAGTCTAAAATTAAAAGCTGCGAGTCAAAATTAAGGGGGTTGCTCTTAGAAAGCCTCAATTAGAAGTAGTTATAGGAAATGTTAATCAATACTTATAATCTTAAGGTATGTAAATATGAGCCCATTTCCCTTAGAAAATTCTCCATGAAATCATGCCTAGCCAACCCTCATATGTTTTGCCATATTCAACACAAAATCATTCTTAAGATGATTAATTAATTAATTTTATGTTAGATGATACGAAGCTTTTCAAAAACTAGGATGCTTTCCGTAAACAATTAGTATTAATAAGCGCTGTTCAACTGGAATTGGGTTGGATTATTTGTTTATAGCAGTGCTTTTCAGCCGACTTACATGTACCTGTTTGTATTGCTCAGAGGAGGGTGGAAGGAAATTCCTATACGAAAACAATGTAATAATGAAATGTTAATAAACAAATAAATATAACTTTTCGTATCTTATGTAATTTGTCTCCATTCTGATACCATGTGCATCATTTATTTCTGATATACTGATACTGAATGAGACCTCAAAACACTTTTTTTTTAAATATATCACCCCTTATGATCCCTGACACAGCCGTTTACTATCCCCTTCCGTAATTAACGTCAGTCTCCTGCTCTCGACCGCATTTGCCAAGCCACCATAGATATATCCATGCAAGAATTGGTTACCAACTCAGCGGGAGTTAACTACGAGCTGCCAGGCCGCAGCCTGGGCAACCCCGGCTGAGCAGACGACATTTATAAAATGAAAAAAAGAAATATACATGTGCCTACAAGGCACTTGAAGAAGAGTACAATTAAAATATATGTACATACATATAAATAGCAACTCAGATACAGATATATACACACTTATATACATAGATATTCCGAAACAAATAAAAGTATACGTACTCTCACTCATTCATATATACATCTATACAATATACGTTATCATGATAGTTAAAGTTTACATGAAGCATGCCATTGCGGTATGCGTGATCCTTAGTATAAATTAGGTACCATAAATAAAAGATATAAACATTTACAGATAGTGGTTAGGGGTGCCCACTACGGTACTGAAGGGCCCGGGTTCGAATCCCGCGTAAGATATGGATGTTTATAAATGTATAGTGTCGGTACGGCATGGCGGCACTCTAAATATGCGGCGAGCCGAAAGTCCTGTCGTGTGGATTGGTGGGAAAGGAGAGGTGTGGGAGACCCCCCGGATATCTTCCCGGGGTGCTCTTCCTCAAAATTAGGGATGAAAAATAGTAGTCCAACCTCTCTTCGGAGTAAGCTCTGGCATGTAATATGGGCAAGACAACAACAGTGTTATGAGGATGCTATGTGCTGTTCAACAATTGTACAAGTATAGCTTTCTGTAGCTCTAAACAATAGATAAATAATAAAGTAGAAATAATGTTTGAACCAGGTAGTACATGCTGTGCTGAACCTAAACTTGACATTTAACCTATTTTGCCTCTCATACACAAGTTCAACGATTAGATAAGTTTCGCTTTAGTAGAATTCATATTAATATGAAATGGAGTTCACGAAAATATATAAATTAGTAAAATTTATTTGTAGCGAAGCCTGAATACTAGAAGACGCATAAAAACAAAATTTACTGCACATTTTTCAGAGTTGGCGACGCGTAAGAAACATTCCCAATTTCGGAAATAATCGAAATACCTAACCTCTCCTCACTGTATTAACTAATAATAAATTAAGTGAAACTGTAAAGATTACTAGGTTTCTCAAAACAAGAAACCTGAAAATTCAACTGTGATCTCGTCAGAATTTTGAACTACAGATCTTGCAACTGCTGATGTGCTAACAAGTTACACCACTATAGTAAACATGCAGAAATGTTATAGTTTCTAATATTATCCCTCTATTAAAGGGCCACTAGAGAGAAGCACAAGGCCCAGTCAAGGAAATTTTTAGGTATTAACGAATTATCATTCACCATTTGGGGGAGGGGGGTTGTATGCCACTTTAGAGATGATTCAACTTTTCGAGATAAGAAACGTGAAAAGAAAGACAATGCCCTCGCTCGGATTCAAATCACTAATCTGTTTCCTATCTAGATGTACTACCTTTTACACAAAAGCAGGCATTGGGAATGCGATAATTTCTTACAGAACTGATTCTTTAAAAACTCTACGACTGGATGACTCACTTCTCAGCAATCACTCACATAGTGTTGCAAACAATTTGTGAGTGAAGTACTTGCACATAATATACAGAGTGCCCACTGAAGTCCAGTACCACCCGTTTAACTGCCGAACGGTTGCAGCTGTATTCATAAAATTGGTGTCTAAGTATATGCGCTACTAGATGAGATAGCTTACAGCGCCACCTGGTGGAAAAGGGCGGAGTTAGCCTCCATATCTCGAAAACGATACGAGATAGGAAGTAAAAACGAAATACCAAGTTGTAGCATCGTCAATTTAGTACGAATCGAGACTGCGATTATGAATGCTAAAAACAAAACGCTGAAAACGAAAATTTGTTTCTTCACGATTTCGGAAAGTGGGACGTCCGAAACTTGAACGAAAAGAGAAAAGATTACCTTCCGGACAAAAAACGAGCCCGCATCGCGGCACAGTGGTGTCGCTTGTAATTCACAATCGAGAGGATTGTGGTTTAAACCCCGCCGGGTTCACTCTTGTGCCACTCTATATGACATTCTGCATAAAATGCAATATCGACGAGATCCGCATTTGGGTACTGCTCAAAATACACGCATATATGCAATAAAATAATATCCTCTGAATTCGCACGGGAAATACGCCAGCAGAACTTTTTTAACTACCGTTCAACTGAGTTCTACGCTATTACAACGGCCATTTCCGCATATACATTTCATTAGAAAAATCTTTTCATTTCTGTACCTTCTAAATGTTTGGCTGCTTTTACTTTCTTGTCAAATGCCCAATATTTTGAATTACATAGTATATATTGTAAGAAAAGTACTTATTGGCAATTTTATTCCTCAGTTTTTCTGCGCCAAGGCAATTAGAAATTCGAGAATGAAATTTACTGCAGACGTTTCAGATTTAATAGCTCACAGTAAATGTTTAAATTTACAGTAAGAGACTCAAGTGAAATTACTAGCTAGGCTGCCATAACTAAATTAAGTAAAGCAAAACTCATTGCTTAATTAGTAACTCAGTCAATGATTAATCAGTTCTGAATAATAATAAAAACTGCTGACATGAAATACAAATCAGTTCTTCGAAAGAACTGAAGAATTAATTTCTTGCCTAATCATTACTTCATGAACGTTTTACTAACTTATTCAAATTAAATTTCTTTTAAATAAGAAACAGAAATTTAAATATACAGACCATAAAGTAAACCAGAGTCCTTTTCAGAATCTCCGTCTTCACTTGGTAAAATTTCATCAACTCTCTGCAAAGAAAATTAAAGGCCAAAGAAAGCTTTAGTTCTAATTGTGCATGATTCCAGAAAACTGGACTGTATAATTAAAACAAAAAATAATGTTATTAAGAAACACATTTAAACAGACGAAGTTTATATAATTCTGAGCTCAACATTGATTAAAAAACTTGAAACGAATGAAAGAACAAGTAGAATGAAAGAAGATACAATTAGCTTACGATTAACTGGGGAGGGCGAAGCAATAATCGGAGTTGAGGTGGATTAACCGGATTGCGGATTATCCGTATCTTGTTTGAAATGAAAGCTAAGTTTCTATTGCCTAACGGTGGAAATTATGGTACATCCTGGTTACCTGATACCCGCCAATACACAACGAAAAATTTATAGGCACTTTTTGGCAGTGAAATATTATTCTTTTTTATATTTCCCAGGGGTATTGTTTGGCGATTACATTCAAATAGCATCAAACAGACTGTTATTATCTGTAGTTTGTGTTCGTTCCTATGTGAATTCTGAAGAAAACAAGATATGACGACTTGCATGACATTGTCGCGTATTCCTCCATTTAGCTGATCCATTTGTTGAGCGTGGACGTCAGTCTCGGGATTGTGGTTGACATTGAAATAAAATAAAAAAAAAAAAAAAGTCATCCTCATCCTTCTTTCATTCGAAGTAAATAAAGGGGAAAAGAAAGGAAGAACATTAACATTATAAGAAAAGAAAATAAACAAAAATTTCAGCTTTGTAGAAGAATCCGGAACAGCTTCTGGGATTGCCAAACACTCACGGATGTCACGAATGCTACTTTTGGGGATGTAGTGATGAGTATCGGATAGCCAGCAAGTACCATAAACTATCAGCATAAAACGAAACTGAAGAAATTCCGTGTCTGATATGGAAATTGAGAAATCTGATTAATCTGTATCAAGAGTTCCCAACAGGGTCAGTCTCTGGGTGTCTATGACTGGTAGTTCGGTCTAAGGTTGGAATCCGCGAACGGGATGGCTGCATGGGCGTTTTCGTGGTTTTCCCCATGCCCAACGTGCAACCCCTCCCCTTAGGCAGATAGCCCTCGGGACTTTGCCATAATCACATAAACCGAAACCCTGGGTGGCTACATCGTTTTAAAGAGGTCAGTGACGATCAAGAGGTCGACTGACATGTCGATAGCCGAATATGCACGGGCAATTAATCCGTATATTGAAGATCCCATTGATAACAATAAAGTTATTAATATTGTAAAATTAATAACTAATTGTTCATCGATATAAAGCTATATATCATGTAGTAAGGAAGAGACCATATAAAATAAATATAAGGGAAAACTATTATTACAAAAATTATTTATTTTTAAAAATCAATATTTTTTTAAACGTATAAAATTTTTGTGCAAAAACGTGTAATATAAAAAAATAAAACACAGGAACACAAGAAAACGCAATTGAATGAAGAAAACAAAACTTCCTCAGATGACTATGTAAGGATTATGTTAATTTTATTGACAGTTAAATTTTAAGTTAAAGTTCCTTTCCTGTCAAATTCTTAACTTCAACTTACTACTTCCGGCCAGAACGTAGTTTTGGAATCTTTCTGAATACTTAATGAGGAGGAGCGGTATTTAAACCGCGATGACTACTTGCAGAGTGAGAGAGAATCAAAGTTTCTGATTTGTGCGCGGCTGCCTTGTGGCTACTCTCTCTCTCAAAGCTGTCATTACGCTCGGCCGTACTCAGGCCCTTGATAAGCTTCATAGTCAAATAGAGTTAAGGGGCCAACTCGATTAGATTCTTGATAGCTTCGGCTATATTTCTTTAGTTAACCTTAGTTTTAGTTTAATTCTTAGTCTCTTAAGTTCAAGCCCAAGTGTCGGCTTTGATTGTACACTCCAAGACGGAGTTTTGTTAAATCTTATTAGAATAATAAAGGGTTAGTTGCCCTTCCATCTTGTTGTTTCCTGTTACACGAACTTAAGCGATTATTCGCTAACTAGTTCTTAAGATTCGTCACTTTCTACAGTAACTGAGAATTACACTAGTGAGAATCTTACAACATACTTTTATATACAAGTCGCTTTCAAAATTTAAATGAAGATTTAAAAATTTGAAGCTCATAAAGCTGCTGAACTGAGATATATCTGATCCTGATATTCTGATACAAAAAAAGTTGATTTCAGTGGAGAAGGGTCTTCAAGTATATATCTTTTCAAAACATATGGTACCCTAAATTTTAGAATTTAAAAGTCATCCCAGAGAAACATCCCAAAATATAAGTTACTATCGAACAACATTATTGACTTTTCTTCTTCATACTTTGTGGAAGAAGGGTTTAGTCAATTCAACAATTTATTACTGGGGGAGGTGATTTAAGAATTAAGCAGTTTTATGCCAAAGATTAACAAAAAATTGTATCAATACATTAGGCGTAGTAATCACATTAATTAAAATCCAACTTTTGCGCAATTAGAATCTAAATTTTGTTTCTAGAAACGTGTTTATACTTCTAAAATTAAAATAATAATAATAGAAAAATAATAAAATAAAAATGTAACAAATGTAATTTTTTTCAAAGCTTTTATTCATATTCTTAGTCTAATTGTTGTCTTTAAGTTATTGATGTGGATCTGTTTGTATTATGATTACGTTGAATATTATAGAGAAAAATATAAGGGAGTCGGTAAAGAAAAGCACTATTTTAAAAGGGGGTGGTTGATGCAAGAAAAAGGCTGAGAATTCCTGATCTATATTAAACAAAATAAGGATAATATTTTCAGTTAATTTAAGACAAGATTCACAAAGATAAAGAAATACCATGGAATTATTTTAAGAACTCGTAAATGAGCCTATGCCTCAAACTACAGTAGCAAAAAATTTGCTAAAATTACCGTCTTATAAATGTTTATAAATACAATCATTTTTAAAATAAACAGCCATTTTAGCGAAGTTTTCGCATTAAAAATAACATAAGAACTAACACATGCAGATAAAAATAATCTTAATATTAATTCATGAAATGCAAACTGGATCATTAGATAAGTTACTGTACTGAACATATTAATAGTGGAACTCCTAAGGTACTGCATTTATGAAGTGCATCGTCAATGTGTCTGTCTTTTCTACTGTTTCGATAGCCCTGCTTTAAAATTTTTATTGCCGTGACAGTAAGTCTCAGAAATTGGACACAAATTGGCATTGCCTAAAATTATTATACGTATAATATAAATTTAAATATGAAATTACTGTTATTAAAAAAAACGTAAAGTAGACAGTTTTTTGCTTCAAATTGGAATGATAATTAAAAAATTATTACAACGTAAGCCACATTTAAGAGGGCAAACAGCGGCAATTTAGCCATACATGTTCTGTTACATTCAGTAAATTCTAATAGCAAATTCAATAAACTCGATAAGTTCTAGCAAATAGTTCTAATGAATCATTCTAAAAACCTTTATATGGGTGCGTAATATCGGAAATTAAATACTACCTAAATATTATTTGAAACAGAATCCCTAAATTTCGTTTTAAAGTAGTATATCATAAGAAAGAGAAAGAAATATGTGAGATTATTTTCGAAATGGTTAAAACTTCTGTCTAAAACTTTTAATGGTTTACAAACTGAACAAATGATAAATTACCACAGTGGTGTCACTGGATGACTCTGCTTTGAAAGTTTCCATTGGAATTTCTGGACTCAAGTGACTATGGCCGCCATCCTTGACAGAACATTCGGATTAAATGCACATTTCAGAAATATATAACATAATTTCAGTAAAATATACATAGTTTAAATTAAATAAACAGTATCATTTCGATAAAATAAATATTTCAGGACAAAATATTTTAGAAATATACAGTTTCAGTAAAACATATATTTCAGAACATGCAGATAGGACATAAATGAAAATTGAATTATAGTGGTGCGTATTTTATGCAGCTGTGGAATAGCTGAGAAAACGAGCAAGCTGATAAGCAGAGAGACCCCAAATTTCCTTTTCTAATCCCAAAATACAGCTGACCTTTATACAACGTGTGTTGGAACTGCATAGATATAGTTGAACGCTGATGGTTTTCAGTAAATATTTTAAGAAATAAGGTGTTGTGAATCGAGAGACATGAAAAATCATGTTTCCTGGACGTGCTAACCACTTATACCAGCACAGCGTATAATTTCCTCTGGTTAAGGCGACTGGGGAGAGGTCAATTAAACTAAGGTCTAACTGATTATTATTCACTATAGTTTTAAGTTGCAGACAGCCGCTGTAGAGATTTATTACATTGTAGGGTTCAACGCCTCACTATAGAGATTTATTACGTTTATCGGAGCAAGAAGCCTGAAAAATCAGCTGCACACTCTCCCGAATTCCAACCACGTATCTACCAGCTGCTAGCTGGACTTGCTGTTATTTGCATTTCAACAGTATGTGCAGCGAAATTGGATAATACCTTATATTCTCTCGCACTTATACTGCGACTGAGTAAGACATCCGGTTGACTAAGTTCAGGTGGTGACGAATTATTGTCTACTATATATTTTAGTTCGGTAGGCACCGTACAGGCTTACTAGGTTTTTCGGAGGGAAAAAAAAAACCGTATAAAAAATCACTTGTACCCTCGTTGGGATTCAAAGTACAGATCTACAAAATGCTAGCGAGACATGCTCCCAGTTACACAATGGGGGACTAGCCTTATATTCTTCTCAACTTAAACGGAAATTCTGAAGAGACAGAAGATAATAGTAGACCAAACCCAGTGTGCTATAAATTACCGTCCACTACGATTGTTCAGGGGACAATCTAGAGATTTTAGGCTTTTCAGAATAGGAATCATGAAAAATCAGCCGAGCATTTGTCGGAATTCCACCAACTGAATTCTGCGGTTATACCAACTGCTAGCTGGGTGTGTTAACCTCTTACACCACTACTCATGCAAGAGAGAATGCAGTAATTTGCAGCAAATATGCATAGTGTAAAATGTTTTGGACATTAGCGACAGGTCGAAAAACTCGCCAACAAATCCTTTGAGCCAAAAATATAGAAAAAGAATTAAGAATATATTGGGTATGATATAAATACATAACATTTGAAATGTTTAAAATCATCTTTACATACATAAAAATAGTGATATTTCATAAAGTAACCTATCAGTCTGATTTATTTTCTTGCGGATTAAGTAAAATGCAAACTATACTATCAGTATTTATACCAACTTGATCAATAAGATTTTGAAAGGAAAATAATGATATAAAATCAAGCAAAGGTGTATCAAGCGCTTTACATATAGTTACACTTCCCCAAGGACTTCCAAAATTTCAGAGACAGACTTTCTTCCTTTAAGTTTACTTTAGAGTAAAAATTAAGTACGCAATGCACACTACTCAAAAAATACTCGTTAATCGACTTTTTTTCTTTGATATTTGTTAAGGCTTTTGCTTGTTTAGGCGATTCATCGTTTTCGTTAAAAACCTTCGGTTATCAATAGGCTGTTAACTGTTGAATTTTAGGGAAGTTATACGCAGAATTTTAATTGTGCGGAGCATATATACTATATAATCATAAGAATGAAAGGGGAATACTCCTATTATAATTCTTATATCCCATAACCGCCACATCAGTTACTTTATTCGAATACTAAAGGCTTGAAGATAGGTTACTGTTTATTTTCCAGTTTTTAATAAATCCTAAGATTTCAGATTTCAATTTCTGACACTTGTTCGTAAGATTCGCAAGTTGGTACGTTCATAAGTTCGATAGATTTCAATTTCTGACCCTTTTAAGATCGCCGGCCTACAATATCCGATTTCCCTTTTATATTTTTTACCATACAAAATCATGTACATCAAAACTTCATGTATACAGCAACTGTAAGAGGCATATGCTTTTTCCAATAATTATAAAGAGGTTCTGTTTTTTCCTTTGTGTAACGTAAATACTAGCCAATTTTTTTTTTAAAGTCTTCAACCACGGCATCTCTTTCCTTAGCTCACAACTCTCGTATGCTTTGCTATAATTAAACAATCCACTGGCAAAGGAGAAGTGAAACCGCTGAACACTGGTAGTTCGATCCGTGTTCAGATCCCATATACTTAAACAAATCTAGAATTAGAGTACAAATAGAGTGCTTTATTAGAGTACATCAATGACTAAGTGGAAGACCGCTAAAAGTTAGCAGTTCGGGTCCAGCTTCATTTCTGGTCAACGGGTTTGGCTCCATTGACGTTTTCGTAGTTTTATCTATGTGTAACATAGACAGGATCCAGTTTTCTTTAGAAACTCCTCCATGAAAGCTTCCTTCTTTTAAGCAGATAGCTCAAATACGCTTTGCCATATTAATAAACCCCATCCAATAGACTTTCATTTTAATTAGCAAACCACAAATTATTCAGGATTCAGTAACTATATTCGACGAATTAAACCCAATTACTGAATATGAATGAGATACTTAAATACGCATTTGCAAATAATCTAAAAATAGTTTTTCTATTTTTAAAGTACATTCTTAAACGAAACAAAATTTCCCCAAGACACAAAAACAAGTTCAAACAGAAAATAATAAGAAAGTTTACATTAATATAAAATTTATCATAAAAAGAAGTATTCTTAACTTCATGTCTTTTATCCTTTGTAAACATCGCAAAGGTGTTGGAGAAAAGTACAAAACTATATATTGTAAACATAAAGGTAATTTGTAATAGAGATGTTTCAGGGAATGCGTGACTCCAAGAAAATTCTTTCGCTTCTTCATGAGCATGTGCACCTAAGTACTGAAAAACAAGAACTTAAATTAGAATTGTGTATCGTTTTGCGAACAAAAGCTGAAAAAGAATATATATTTGGAAATATAAATTAATGCACACAGTAATAATAAAGTAATAATCTTATTAAAATTATTACAAGTCACAGAAATTTTCTGTACGTAATTAGATAACCTATCAAAACTTTAGCGGAGCTTTCACCTATGCAAGTAACATTTTGTTCTCCTTACATTGACACAATAATACTGCCCCCCCCCTAAAAAAAATGCAGAATTTTCTAGACCATCACTGAAGAAATAATGATATTTTACGAGAAATTTAGCGTTCAAAAACTTATATTTTAAAATAAATAAATAAAATAAACAAATGAAACGTTTGCCGTCAAAATGCATACCTAAAATAAATATCGTATTACCCATTTTTTAACTGATGCTAATAAATCAGTCAAATGCTGATAATGCTGCCAAACACCATTACATGAAAACAAGATTTCCATTAAAATGGATGACTGATACATTACATTGAAAAACGCGTAGATTTTCTTCTGTAACATGATGTTACATTACATTATCTTATGCTACTACAGCATTAAAACTGTTATTTCTCACAGCTGTTGCCATTTTTTTGGCAAAGTGTCTTTCATAACTTGCTTTTAAATTTTAAAATCATTTTGTTTATAATGTTGCACGCCAAACTTAGAAAAACAATCTATGTACTTCTCGATAATTTTGATTCTTTTCTCCTTTTTAATGACACGGTCAGCTTCCGATTAATAGAGTTATGGATTAATGAAACCGTGTTTAAGAAAAAAAAAAGAAATCGAGTTTTCTCATTGCGGAATGATAGAAAAGCTAGAATCACAAAACAACAGCATAAAGCAAAACTGTCTATGGGAGATACAAAAAGAGAAAGAAAAATTTACGACAATAACAGCTGTGAGAATAGATGATGTTACAGTATCTGAGAATTGTCTGCATCCACAACAATACGCAATTTAATTGTACGTAATCCGGAATATATAAAAATTATTAAAGCAATCTCTTAAAAGCAAATTGCCGTACAAGAGTAACGTTGTAGAGACATTAGGTTATTATTTCGAAGCAGGAGACATGAAAAATGAGCAATGCCCTCGCCGGGACTTGAACCTCGCACCTCTCGAATACGCACCGAGTGTGCTGACGACTACAGTACGAAAGTATACTAAGAAGGCGGGAGAAATACCTTATAATGTAAGTAAAAACAAACGGCATGGAGTGAGGGGAAAAAGTTTGATTGGAAACATTTTAAGATTTTATTAAGAATTTTAAATTTAAATATCCTGATTCATATTTAAATGAACGAAGTTATCACTGAAAATTATTTCAGCATGGGTTTGACACAATAAACATAGACATGCAATAAAATGAAAAATGAAGTTCGCATATAATAAAAAAAAATCAATAGAAGAAAGTATTCATATACATAACATTACGCTCGTGTTAAAACAAAGCAAACATTTCAGTACTTTGTGCAATATCCTTTTGCATCAAAATGGTTTGACTATATTAAACAATGAATTGACCAAATTCAAGCGTAATGCCTTGTCTCCTCCCCCCCCCGAATTTTCGTATTAAATGGTGCTGAAGGTCATGTTTGTTTGATATTGAGCACTTCTGAAGTTTTTCTTTCCCTTTCTTGCCACGTATGTGCGATTGGATTCATTGCTGGTGAGTACAGTGGAGTTTCTAAATTGTGTGCTGTATTCTATAGAAACCATTTCTTCACAATTCAAACTTTGTGATTAGGATTATTTTCTTCTTAAAAGTAAAAACTTCCAGAAAGGCATAGCTTTTTAGCACTTCTTTCGAAATTTGTTTCTTAAATGTTCAAATAACCATACTAATTCAAAACACTATCAATTATGTACAGGTTTCCAAACATCGCTTCCTGCTGTCCACCTTTTCCACTATTATACCTCCATAATTGTGTTTTACTATTGCTTGTGTGTGTAATTATTTGTACTGATTATATTATATATTATAGAGAAAAATATAAGGGAGTCGGTAAAGAAAAGCATTCTTTTAAAAGGGGTTAATGTAAGGAAAAGGTTGTGAATTCCTGATCTATAGTAAACAAAATAAAGAAATAATATTTTAAGTTGATTTAAGTCAATATTCATAAAGAATAAGGAAATAATATTTTCAGTTGATTTAAGTCAATATTCATAAAGAATAAAGAAATACGATCGAATTATTTTTAAGAACTCATAAATGAGCCTATGCATCAAACTACAGTAGCAAAAAATTTGCTAAAATTACCGGCTTGTAAACTTTTATAAATACAATCATTTTTAAAACAAGCCGTCATTTTAGCAAAGTTTTTGCATTAAAAATAACAGTTTCTTATTTAACTAACATGAGAACTAACACATGGAGATAAAAATAATCTTAACATCAATTCATGAAATGTAGACTAGATCATCAGATAAGTTACTATATTAAACATATTAAGAGTGGAATTCATAAGGTGCTGCGTTTATGGAAGTGCATCATTAATGTGTTTGTCTTTCCTATTGTTTCGACAGCCTTGCTTTAAAATTGGTATTGCCACGGCAGTTAAGTCTCAGAAACTGTACACAAATTAAATTTATTGTTTGTCTCCCTTCGATGCTTTGTCAGAACGATACTTATTTTCTACAATTCCAATCTTTTCTTTAAATTTATCGTTCGTCTCCCTTGCTTAGCTTCGATGCTCTGTCAGAACGATACTTATTTTCTATAGTTCCAATCTTTTAAAACGTATTCAAATTATACCTGCACATTAGCATGATGTTTATTAAATTGATTTAAATTTTTTATGCATGGTGTATGAATACTTGCTTCGATCACTGTACGGCCCCGTGAAGAAAGGAAAAAACAGAAAAAAGAGGGAGTTATGCGCGTTCTCGACAGATAGTAGATAACTTCGGATACTGATTTAATGAGCATCCAAATGGACTTACTTCTCAGCTAAAACTGCCTGAAAATACGGGTAAACTGATAACAGTATTTTTCTGTTAATTATAATATGAGATTGGGGGAATAGGGGATAATTTCCTGCTGCAGGTCGACAACGCTAGACCGCATAGGGCTAACAGCGCGGATGATTATCTTCAGCAGCAAACAATTCAGCACATGAAGTGGCCAGCTCGATCACCGGACCTGAATTCTATCGAGCATGTGTGGGATGCTTTAAAGAAGACGTATAGATGCTCTCAAGCCTCCTCTTCAGACCCTTGCCATGCCTACAGCTGCTTTGCAAGAAGAATGGCTCTCATTTCCTACGGAACTGACAGACTGCATAATTGACAGCGTCGCACATAGCTGCATGTGTTATATTGCTTCTAGAAGAGATCGGAGGCATTCATCCTGTACTAAACTTATACATTCGATTTGTTCATTTCATACACATGCTGATTTCTGTAACACCATAATTGTATGGTAATTTAATTTCATGATATTCTATACCTTACTATGTATTGTACAACTGTGGGTCAGTTTAATTAAATTCTACATGTAATTTTTTGAGCAGTCGTCATTTTTGTAAGTTTTCCTTAATTAATGATAATAAGTGTATTTAAAAATCTCTCCGTGGTAATTTATTTAAGAAAGCATCAATAGTGACGTTTCAGTGATGCGAAAACTTTATGCTGCTAGAGAGAAACTTTAAGAGAACATGGTAATCCAGAACACAATAGTAACATATATCTCAATTTTGACATTTGCGTAATTAGCAGAACTAGAGTATAAATGAAAAATTAAAAAATTTCTAAAATATATTAACAATCAATATGTACAGTAATCAAAATGTAAAGTACAAAACTATTACCTGGGGTATAATGTGAATTGTAACGTCTCCTAACATAGTTCCAAATGCGAGTCCAACAAAAAGTTGACTAATGTAACTATAAACTCCTTTATTCATAACTGGTATCAAGATAATTCCAAGAAAACTTAACAATGTTATCACCGTATCTGCAGCTACAGCATATGTAATACCTAAAAAAAAAACAGGAAATAAAGTCAAAACGGGTATTATGATATAATGCTTGGTTTCTATTAATTATACAAGATTATTAAAAATCTCGCCAAATCTGATTGAGCTCATAATATTTGTCGTCATCAAAATAAACGCAATAAAAAACATGTGTTGACACTTTTTATCCTAATCTGTCCTTTTACGGTTGTTTTTTACTGTGTTCTACGGCGATATCGTTAAGTTTAAAATACCTTTACAAGACTTTAAAAACGCTAAAACTGAAATAAAAATCCGTCACACTAAATTTCTATACCTAAAATAGTGCTAGTCTTAAAATTTACAAATTCTGCTTCACTTTCAGAATGAAATTCCGATTAGTGGAATTAAACATTATCCGTTCAAAGTGAGTGCAAAATATGAAGGGAAAATGTACATCACGCATTAATATGTAGAGTTTTATGTTTGTTAACGAGTTATATTATTATTTTTTCTTTTACTATTCACTTCTGCTTTCACTGGCTCTCATCAATATGTAGATTAATTTACGTATTAAAGGACAGATTTCTTGACTTCAAGAGAGAGCTTTCAATAGCTATCGCTGATGGGTCTCGCTGTTATATCGTCCAGCGTCTTAATTACTTAAATCGCCTTTATTATTTGAACTGGATCGCTCTCGAAATCGATAAAAGTTTCATTCAAAATGTTTATTTTAAAATAAGGTCGCATGTCTTTTCTTTGCCTAATTTAAAAATTTTACATTGGCGTGCTTCTGTTCCATTTGAAAAATAAGCTTTTAAAAAAAAAAAAAAAAAAAAAAAAAAAACAGAACGATACAAAAAAGTACTATCACAGCCAGATTACTACCACATAAAGAAGATTTAAAACTACAAAAAGGAAGTGCAAAAAGAAAATGCGTGGGCTGATAGCAGTCGATCTCATAATTCTGGAATTGCTTTTATCCACAACAGTGAATAATTTAATTGAAAACTATCAAAAATTTATAAACACTGTACATTAAAAAACAAAACGTACTGGCTTTTTACGTGAGTACGAATTCTATATTGTTTAAATTTTCTCGCAAATATTGTTCTTTAATTTCATTTATAACCTGGGTTCTTCATTTCTAATTATGTTTATTTTTCATTATTTATAGTGTGATCTTTCGGATTTGGATACCGAGTTTATATTCCTGATTAATTTTTTTTTGAAAATGCAGGAAAAAACTATATAATAGTAATAATATATTATTGTAAAATAGGTTTGTAGAGACATTAGGTGTTTTTTTGGAAGCAGGAGAATTGAAAAATTCGCAACGCCTTCACCGGGAATCGAACCGCGGACCTCTGGAATACGCGCCGAGCCTGCAGACCACTACACCTAGAAGGCATCCCAAGAAAGCGGGAGAAATACCTTATAGGTTACTGTAAGTGGGTAAACTATATAAAATGCCAATTATACAATCTGTTAATCACAAAATGTTCATTATAAAAGCTTATAATCTGTTATTTCTAAAACGGGTCTCTCTGCTGTGTTCTCTTTAACTGCACTCTGATTAACTGCAATGTTTTTTAATTAGCAGTTTAAGTTTTTGAGTTAATCATTAACCGCCTTCGGTATTATCCCGGAAATTCGAGAGCTGATTATATTCGTAAATTTTATATTCTAGTTTAATGATCCTAACTAATTGCAACCATAAGAATATCCTTTTAAATCATTTCTTGTAATGTTTTTACTCAAAATTTCCGGACTTACTTTACATATGGGAAACTTACTATATTTTGAAGGGCTTGTAACATCACTCTCGATGGAACTAGCGTTTACTGATGCATCGCTCACTTCAGCTGTCTTAAAATCAGCCAGTTCCGTCGTTTTGATCTTGCATACTCCACTGACTGCTTGTTGTACTAAGGCAGGACAAATCTCTATAAACTCTTCCTGTGTTATAGCGTCATCAGCAGAAATCGAAAATTGTTTAAGCAAAGCATATGGTGTCAAGCACTAGAAAAATGAAACATTGAAAAATGAATATTTGCTTAGTATATAAGGAAATCTGCAACAATTAATACAGAAAAATGACTGCATTTACTTTTGAAAAACCTTCTATTAGGCGATTAAAAAAATTATCTCTCTGCTTGCAAAACAGGACTTCCCTGTAGAATATGTAACACAACAGTGTTTTGCTCGTATAATTAATCACATAGCTGAATATTAAAAATTAACAGGGCTTGGGTATTGAGTGGAAAGGGAACTAAAAGGGCTTGCGTATGGGGAGATAAACGCATAAACATCCCCTTAAGTACACCTGTGGATCTTACATTTAGTCTCAAATATAAAATGTTGATAAAATCATGTTATTTCCACCGTACATGTTATTGATCAATGTTTTAATATTGTTTTAAATGAAACTTTAATATGAATGTTATATACATGTATGTAAGGGTCCGACCACTTAACCGACACCAGTTAGCTGACAGTACATTTAGCCGACAGTTCATTTAGCAGACAGGGACAGTTAGCCGACAAGGACACTTAGCCGACAGGACATTTAGTCAACACGGACAGTTAAATGTCCTGTTAGCCGACAGGACATTTAGCTAGGAGACACTTAACTGTCAAGACATTTAGTCAGAACACTAAGCCGACAGTGACATTTAGCTAACACGTACCTAATAATTATTTAAACTTACTATGAATTACGAAGTTTCTCGACTTCTCCGTAAGTTCAATATTTAAGCCATTTATTTAACCTATCAGCAAAATCCATTTTTCGATTCTTAAAAATCTCATATGTGCTTTTAATTCTTGTGTTAATTTAGTATTGTTTGATATGCATCGTGCTGTTTGGTGTATATTGGCCGAACGACGAAATTTCTCGTCGGGGAATATGAATTAATTTTCGAAAGGAAAAAATAATTTTTTAGCTAAGTACGAAGGTCACTTAAATGCACTTTAATATGGGATCTTCAAAAATGATTTGTAAAGCTTCTTCATTTAAAAAACTGGGTTCCTTTGAACACTTTTACATCAATAATTATTTTTCTTGTTTATTTAATGATATTAATTTTCCAATGTCGCTCTTCCTAATGCTTTCAGATTTCTAATACTTTTACGTTTTATTACTGTTTTACTCAAGACATCATGTTACATTCTTTCCCGTATAAAATCGTTTCGCTCCTCCCACTACTGAAATTTCCTTTCCCTACCATAAAAATCTGAATAATGCAATAAAAACTTATTTTTATTCTTGGATTATACTTTTTATAGAAACATTGGTGGTGAAGGGTTAGTTTAGCAAATATAGTTTATTTTGTTATAAAAATAATTAAAAAAAAGAGAATTTTTAAGACGAGGAAAGTTTTAAATTATTTGTGACCTCTATAATAGGCAGTTCATGGCAAAATTCTTGAGATAAAAATTCTGTAACATTTTATTGACCACGCCTCTCACTTAAAATAGTTACTTAGGTTAATGTTTATAGCACTAAACTGGTGCATAATGTTTAATTTAGAAGTAAAATATTCTTTAAGGTTTTGTTTTATTCAGAAATGAATACACTTCCGCAAAAACTGCATTTTTCACTTTTCATATATCGAAAACGTCGCTGATGCGACTCCACTCTTATTTTCTAACTGCGCCTACTAAATGATTTGGATCGTGCTGGGGTTGCGCGGATGTATTTTGAGTATTAACTACCGGAATTGGATGGTGCATATTTTAGTACACTGTAAAAACATAAACAGAAATTATCTTTTCTTAATTATTTGTATATAATATTACGTACTCTGTTTTGAAAGTTGCGATGTCTAATTTTCAATATAATACATTATATTAATGTTTTTCTAATAAAATGTAACTTTTCTCAATATCTGTTAAAAATTTATAAATTTTTATTTCATTTTTCATTACTTTTTTTTTTTCTTTTTCATTCCTTCTCTTTCTCGCTTTTGGTTTAGCTACATGGTAATAGGAAAAATTTTTGTGCCCATTTTCCTGAATGCATTTATAAACGTCTAGCCTAAAAAGGCAATTTTCATTGGAAGAGACTGGTTTTATATTAAGTAAAACGAGCAATCTATTTCTGTTAGGCTCAGCAGCGGCCGAGGAGTAGAGTCGCTGAACACTGGTAGTTCGGTCCTAATTTCGAATCCCGTGAACGGACAGGCTGCATGGGTGTTTTCGTGGTTTTCCCCATGAGTAGCATGTATACAAGCCCGTTTTCCTTAGAAAGTGCTCTACGAAGGTATCCCTCCCCCTTAGGCAGATAGCCCTCTGGCTTTGCCATAATTACATACACCCTAAATTATAGCTATCGTTCACACGCAGCTCATTTTAAACGCTGGTTCTTCAGATTTGAAACCGCTAATTTCTATGTTGTCAGTTGCATCTCCGCGCTCAGTGTCATCATGGCTACGTCATCACTCCCCACTGCCTGTTTCTATGGAGGTAAGAAAGGAGTCTAACTTCCTACCTTCATGCCTGTTTCAGAGGAAAAAGCTCTTATGAGTTAGCCCTTCTCTTTAAAGTCCTGCTACCTCCATGGTAAAAACCATGGAGGTAGGAAGTAAGAAGGAGTCGCCCTAAACAAGTTTCTCCGTACCTTGCTCTGAAGCACCGGCGATCCCTACGTGGTGACCAAAATATTGGGTCATTTACCATTGAGTTCTATGGGATTTGACGCGTTCGGGTGTAAATATTTTGTAATTACGTCGCAAATATACATATAAATGTATATATTTTTTTTTCTACAACACTTCAGAGTCCTAAGTATGTGAAAACAACATATTTTTAAACAACATTTCATTCTGAACGGAATTAAATGCTATACTTTTCACAGGACAGTTTTCTCAGAATGGTTTAATTTGAATGAAATATTTTCACAAGTTTTCGTTAATTACATTAGAAAAAAAAATTAAGGTAATTCGATTTTATTCGGTTAAGGTACAAAAATTAAGATCAAAGTTTATTGTATTATTAATATTAAAATTATGCATTATTTCTTTTCTATTTATAGAGCTTCTTCCTAAAATACTTTCTTAAATATGACATGATTTTTTGGCTTCTTTTAAATCGAAAAATGTAAGTCAATTTATAATTAATGCTCTATTCGGTTCATTTTAAATTAGAGAATTATTAGGAATTAGCGAAATACTTTAAACAGTACTTGACTCTCTCTGAACATTTCTGAAAGGGAATAAAATAATTTTATTTTTTTTATTTTTTTTTAAGTATTATTTAAAACTTGTAACTGAGTTATTATAAAATGTAAAGGGAATAATTCTTTTAATTATACTTATCAGATTTCTTTTTTTTTTTACCCTTCATTTCAACAATACATATTCCAAAACTCTTTGTTACGTTCTTAAGTGCGCATCTTATAGCATTTGCTTTACAGTAACTTTTACAGATTGCTTTACAATACGAAGAATTCTTACTTAAATAGTTTTATAACGTATTTGTCAACAGGATTTCAATTTATGTTTACAATTCAATATTAAGGTTATTATATATTTAGATAACATTTATAATCATTATAAATTAGATACATTTAATCATTAGATTTCTTCACAGTACTTTCACAGTTGTTTATAAGTGAATAAATTCTTCATTTCAAATACATTTATAAATAATTTAATGAATATTTAAGTATTTTGTCAAAGGCAGATACATGCTTTTTGCAAGCACATGCATAAATACCCGTACATATTTCCTATTTATCATTTCCGGCATGTTCAAATCTTTAATTTCTGTGCATTCACTATATTTTTCGTGTAAAGTAATTTACACTAATTTAGCATACACCCGAAAGTTTTACATAAAAAATATATATGAATATAATTTGAATGAAAATTATAAGTATTATTTTTAATACCCACTCAAAGGTCAGTTTTTCTTCAAAATTCCTCCACGATGGCATCTCTCTCTTTAGGCAGGTAGCCCTTGCATGCGTTACTCTATTTAATAAAACTTACTCTGACCTATGTGCCTAATTACAAATATTTTAACATACATAATTTTATATTTACATTTAGCCATCAAGTTTCAAACTTTTCAAATCTTCTAGAAAATAAATTTTGGCAGATCTCTTTTAGCAATTTTCTTAAAATCTATATTTTTGTAGTGCAAGAGCTTAGAATTTTATAAAACAAATTCATAATCAAAATCGCTGTTGTTAGTTATCGAAAAATAACCAAGATGTGATTTTTGCGTAAATGTCAGTAAACTATACAAATTGCTATTATCCATCACACTATGAATGTTTCTTTCATGCGAGAGTGTCCCTTTTTCGATTTCTATGGAACTGTCGTGTGTCGAAATACTACCAGAATCTTGTCAAGCGAGCTTCTGAATGTAAACAAAGAACACCCCGCCTGGTGACCCAAGCTTCAAAGCAGTGCTTCACTTCTAGCGCGGAATGGCCCCTTCTCCCTTTCCTACCTCCATGGTAAAAACAGAGGGGTGTCCAGCGGGTCATTGTCAGGTCATCAGCACCCCATATAGTTATAGCCTAAAGCTGTGGTGGTTCAGTGAAGCATTGATTATCGCATAATTGAATACGAATTCATCTGAGCGTTGTATAACAAACCGTTGTAGATGTAATTTATTAAAGTCACGGTTTGCGATATGAATATTACTCAGGTTTTAGCTAATTAAGTGTGGCATTCAGATTTTAGCTAATTAAGTGTGGCATAATTTTTTTTTCCTCCTTTGATTTTAATTAAGAGTAATGTATTTGCACAGGAAACAGTTTAATTACATAAAGCAAACGAAACCAAACCTATTTCTGTTAGGTGGCCTGAAGCCACGAGGCCCGAATTCCCGCGCCGGAGCACTATAAATTAATAAATATACGATGTCTAAAGTGTAAATAGCATTAAAAAAAAAAAAAAAAATTGTTCGAATGTGGCGAGGAGTAGAGCTACTTCTTGCATGGAGGTAGGAAGTAAGAAGGAGTCGCCCTAAACAAGTTTCTCCGTACCCTGCTCTGAAGCACCGGCGATCCCTACGTGGTGACCAAAACATTGGGTCATTTACCATTGAGTTCTATGGGATTTGACGCGTTCGGGTGTAAATATTTTGTAATTACGTCGCAAATATACATATAAATGTATATATTTTCTTTTTCTACAACACTTCAGAGTCCTAAGTATGTGAAAACAACATATTTTTAAACATTTCATTCTGAACGGAATTAAATGCTATACTTTTCACAGGACAGTTTTCTCAGAATTGTTTAATTTGAATGAAATATTTTCAAAAGTTTTCGTTAATTACATTAGGAAAAAAAATTAAGGTAATTCGGTTTTATTCGGTTAAGGTACAAAAATTAAGATCAAAGTTTATTGTATTATTAATATTAAAATTATGCATTATTTCTTTTCTATTTATAGAGCTTCTTCATAAAATACTTTCTTAAATATGACATGATTTTTTGGCTTCTTTTAAATCGAAAAATGTAAGTCAATTTATAATTAATGCTCTATTCAGTTCATTTTAAATTAGAGAATTATTAGGAATTAAATAGTATTTGACTTTCTCTGAACATTTCTGAAAGGGAATAAAATAAGTTTTTTTTTTTTTTTTTTAAGTATTATTTAAAACTTGTAACTGAGTTATTATAAAATGTAAAGGGAATAATTCTTTTAATTATACTTATCAGATTTTTTTTTTTACCCTTCATTTCAACAATACATATTCCAAAACTCTTTATTACGTTCTTAAGTGCGCATCTCATAGCATTTGCTTTACAATACCTTTTAACATATTGCTTTCCAATGCAAACAATTCTTGCTTAAATAGTTTTATAACGTATTTGTCAACAGGATTTCAATTTATGTTTACAATTCAATATTAAGGTTATTATATATTTAGATAACATTTATAATCATTATAAATTAGATACATTTAATCATTAGATTTCTTCACAGTACTTTCACAGTTGTTTATAAGGGAATAAATTCTTCATTTCAAATACATTTATAAATAATTTAATGAATATTTAAGTATTTTGTCAAAGGCAGATACATGCTTTTTGCAAGCACATGCATAAATACCCATACATATTTCCTATTTATCATTTCCGGCATGTGCAAATCTTTAATTTCTGTGCATTCACTATATTTTTCGTGTAAAGTAATTTACACTAATTTAGCATACACCCGAAAGTTTTACATAAAAAATATATATGAATATAATTTGAACGAAAATTATACGTATTATTTTTAATACCCACTCAAAGGTCAGTTTTTCTTCAAAATTCCTCCACGATGGCATCTCTCTCTTTAGGCAGATAGCCCTTGCATGCGTTACTCTATTTAATAAAACTTACTCTGACCTATGTGCCTAATTACAAATATTTTAACATACATAATTTTATATTTACATTTAGCCATCAAGTTTCAAACTTTTCAAATCTTCTAGAAAATAAATTTTGGCAGATCTCTTTTAGCAATTTTCTTAAAATCTATATTTTTGTAGTGCAACAGCTTAGAATTTTATAAAACAAATTCATAATCAAAATCGCTGTTGTTATTTATCGAAAAATAACCAAGATGTGATTTTTGCGTAAATGTCAGTAAACTATACAAATTGCCATTATCCATTAGACTATGAATGTTTCTTTCATGCGAGAGTGTCCCTTTTTCGATTTCTATGGAACTGTCGTGTGTCGAAATACTACCAGAATCTTGTCAAGCGAGCTTCTGAATGTAAACAAACAACACCCCGTCTGGTGACCCAAGCTTCAAAGCAGTGCTTCACTTCTAGCGCGGAATGGCCCCTCCTCCCTTTCTTACCTCCATGACTTCTTGACAGGGAAAGGGAAATTTTATTAGTGGGAGGAGCGAAACGACTTTATACGGGAATGAATGTAGTGTGATGTGTTGAGCAAAATAGTAATGAAATGTGAAAGTATTAGAAATCTGAAAGCATTGGGAATAGCGAGACTCATTGTCGGCTTAATGTCCTGTCGGCTAACTGTCTTTGCCGGATAAATGTCTTGTCGGCTAAGTGTCCGTGTCGGCTAAATGCCCTGTCGGCTAAGTGTCCATGTCGGCTAAGTGTCCGTGTCGGCTAAATGTCCTGTCGGCTAACTGGTGTCGGTTAAGTGTCTCGTCGGCTAAGTGTCCGCGACCGGTATGTAAGGTGTGTCTTAATTAGCATATCGTTTACATTGAATCTTTCCTGCTATTCTACTGCTTCGTCTGCTCCAAAATATGCAAATTAAGGGAGCTTAGATAACGAGAGAGAGAATCTAATTTTAGATAAAGAAGAGAATTTTAGAGAATTTTAAAGAAAAATTTTCTAGATCCTGCAGCGACTGGAGCGATTTCTCTATATCCTGTAGTTCTTCGATGTTACTTAGTTTTTATTTCACAGACGTTGAAATGCGATCAGTTTTATGCGACCGTATCTTGTTCCCAATGGAAAAAAAAACTCATTCTTTGGTTATTTTCATGACAACAGCAAAAACAGATTTGGCGTCACCTAGACCACTATCAGCTTCAGGTAGTGAGATACAGAGTGTATGCCCCACAGAAGTTTCATATAATATCCGCATATTAAGTAACATAACTAATATCTACATATTAAGAAGTATCCATGTTAAGTACTATCGACATATTAAGTTTAGCAAATTATTATTAATTGTCAAAACACTGTGTGTAAATGATTGCATTCGGAGCTTAAAATCATACTATATATTGCAACAGAATAGTTTATATTAACAGGCAGGTTGAATCCTGTCAGCTATTTTACACTTCAATAGGGTGTCGATTGTTATTTTATGAAATAACTAGTTAAAGCGTGGAATTATAATTTATTAGAAGCTTTAACTAACTTGATCAGATATTTCATGACATAACTAGACATTCTATGAAATAACAGAATATTTCAACGGTAACATAGAAACAGCTTATAAGGTTTGTTTTAACTATGTAATTATGTTACTTTTACGTTAATTCACTTTCTGCACCTCCTACTTCTTCTGGTAACCTTCATTAGAATGCAGATTAATTTAAGTAGAAAGCGAAATTGTAAATTGGAGACATTACTGTGATAACCACTCAGTATAGTTATTATCCCCGAGACAGAAAGCCACCTGCCTAGGTATCTTGCGCATTGGTGAGAGGATTTTGCAACTTTGTGTGGTTGAAACATACACTAACGGAACCAAGGCGGTGTGCCTGAACGTTACAATGTGTGTTTTACAGATTTAAATATTTGAGTTCCTCAAACATCCTAGTAACAACGGCTTTTATTTATTAGTTTTAAGTCGCAAATCACAAGGTGTAGACTAATGAATATTTTAATTAAGTTTCAATTCTGGACTTTGTTACTGAAATTTAGTTAGACTTTCTGTGAAGTAGTGAAGACGACAATTCGTCGGAATAAAAAGAGTTAATAGTGAAATTAATCGCAAATTAGGTTTAACTTTGCAACCATAAAGTTGTAAGATTTATGTGATAAGGTTATGTTATATGGCTCATGGCTTATGATCGTTGTTACCTTTCTTGTGAGTGTGTATAATATTGATAGTGTAAATTTTGATGCGTAATGAAGAGCAAACTTGGCAGCCGAGGGGATTAAATATTCATTCTTATTTCAACTGACATTTGCGGCCGCAATTAAGTTGGCATTTTAATCGTGTCTGATTCAAAAAATTTACATTTTTGATAGCTTTGCGGTAAGAAGAGAAGCAGCAAGCAGCAGTCTAGCTACGCCGAGATGCAGAAAGCAGTTCGCAGTTATCCAGTATGGAAGTTTTTAGAAAGGTTTCGGCTCTAGAAATTTTAAGTTCCGAATTAGCTACATCATCATCGGTATGTAAAAGATGGAAAGGGGAAGTACACAAATTAAAGCAAAGAATAAAAGGGCTATTGCAAAGTCAAAATTAGTAGTTTGCTTTCATATTTTTATTTTACACACACACGCGCGCGCGCGCGGTGATTCAAAGAAGACATCTGGTAAAATGTACAAGCAGGTAAAACGGATCAAATTTAGCAGAATTTGTAATGGAATGCATGTGCGAAAATGGCGTGTTGAGGGGAATAAAAGGCAGAGCTGAGCTGTAAATAAGCGTTCAGTCACCGTAAATCATCAATCTCGGCAATAATTTCGAAGGGGTATGTGTCCTTACTTAAAAGCGGAGTTCACCGACATTCATTTTATGCATGGGGTTGAATCAGAACAGCTATTCAACGGAGGTATAGAGAACGATTCCCGAGTACCTTCTCTCAGCAGTTACTCCGTTTTCTTCCGCACTTCATAGATAAAATGCATGTCGGCGAGCTCCGCGTTTGTGTAGCAAAGCATACTGCTCGAAGTCATAACAAAATCTGCTTGTTGGGTTCCCTCTGCCTATCTTTACATTATTGTCAGATATTTTTGAATCACCCTGCATCTTACATAATGGGCTTATGTAAGATACAGAGTACATGTTTATGTTACATTAAATGAGAAAAAAATAATTGTTCCCTACCTCATTAGCTAAGCTCCTAGGTTTATAGCCTTGATGAGGTATCGGCGTGCGTCGAGCTCTTCTCTGCACAGGTTTCTCCTCCGTTTCTGAGAAAGTCGTGTTTATTTCTGGTACCTTATTAACTTGTAGAGGCTGCGAAGCGTCTTCATCTGTAAGCGATGAAGGAATTGTTGAACTTTCGAGGGTTGCATTTTTCAGTGTGCCTTGCAATATGAATTCTGTTTTTTTCTCAGAATCTTTTTGACTCGATTTCAGAGGTAACATTGAAATATTCGTTGTTTCCATTTCTGACTGAGGCGATGGTTTGGTAGCTATTGTTTCATTTTTTTCAATTAAATATGGCGAAGTTACTCCAGGCTTCAGTGGTCTGGAATGTACAGTTTTCTCATTCTTTGCTTCAGTTCCCTTAAATTCTGTCTCTTCATTTTTGTTTGTGACATGTATCCCCATAATTTCCAACATATCCTGGTGTTCGCTATCTATAGTACTGTCAAATTCAACAGTAGTAGTTGTTTCCAGAACTGTTAAACAAGAACTTTCTAATTCTTCATGATCAACGTGCTCCTTTTGTCGTTGCATTTGAAGATCAGTTAATAATTTTTGAAAACCTGCGAAATAAACAAAAAAAAAAAAAAAAAAAAACTTCTCAGAATATATCAAATGTTATCCATGCACAGAAATGCATTTTTTTCTACTTTACTCCCAGAGAAAATCAAAGAACAACTAACAAACTAATAAGTTAAAATGATTTACTATTTGCAGAAAATATTACTATATATCTCTGATTGTAAGCTGATCCATGCATACCAAAAGATAAGGTTTTGCAGTAAAATTTACTCAAAATTGAAAACTTAACATACAAGCCGAAAACTTTTTAATTTAAAGATCATTATGTATGATTAAAATTTAAAATTGTCTCGTAATCCAATTACAAAGTGAAACACAAGATTAATGGCTATACGTTTGATCAACTTTATTTGATTATTTGAGTAGTTAATTTTCTTTTAACGAATGGCATAATATATTTATATATTTCAGATTACATACAATTAAATTAAAAGTGCTAAAAACTAGGCCGTCTAAGTTAGCTAAGGTGAGTACCAAATCCTTATCTAGTCGGGGGGGGGGACAAAACAAAACTAGAAATAATCTGATCATTCAAAAATGTTGCATCATCAATGCTATGGTAGAACTGGAGAGGATATTATTTTCTGCGGGAAGAATAACATTGATGTTAGTGTTGAAATGGAGGACAATGACACTCACCCGAAATTGCCTGCAGCAAGGAGAGATGTTCGAGAATTGCTAAAAAATTCTGAACTAGATACTGATATAGAGAAATATGATTAATGCGTATCAAGATTACATAAAATTTTATTTAGCGTATACAGTCATTTTTTTTAAATGCTGGACACCTGAAAAATGTGTACTCTCCTCGCCGGGACTCGAACCTTGGACCTCTCGAATACGTAATTAAATTTCTAAGCAAAAATTAAGCATTTAAAAATGATCGAGAAAATTTAAATATGGAAATAACTGCATATGAATACATATTTATTACTTTAAATCTTATTCTTGTTTGAAATGCAACAAAATATTCATCAAATCTTTGGAAACGTATTAAAAACTTAAGATATAACCTGAGCACTACGTTGACGTGAATGTGTTGACGTTAGTACAAATGCATTCCGTGTTTAAGGTAATATTTCAGACAACAATATAATAGTAAACTTTACAATTTAATATTTTCCTCTACATTTCAAGCATTTTTGTACATTGTTTATATTTAAGCATACATATTTGGCGCCTGTGCTAAAATAATAGCAAATGGACTATCAGGACAAGAACTTCGACTACTTAAAAATTCAAAACAATATCCAAACCTACGTAGTATAGAAAAAGTGCATTAACATTTAATCTGTATTTGCAGTGATTTCTCCAGAGTATATCATATTTCCAAAAGACTCTGCGTGTAGAAAACAGTGTCTGAAACTAATATACAGTCACTTCCCTATTAACTAGGAAACAGTAGGGATGATGTTTACGCTTGACCCAAAATCACTGTTAATCCGAGGGTAATTAAAAGAAGTATGAAAAGAAAAGACTAACGAATATTATAATTAATAGAAAAACATATTCCACAATTTATCTGAACGTTCAAGCAGTTTAAGCAGAAAAATAAATTTGGTCAAATCAGTTTTTTAAACACTTCCAAATGACTTTTTTTTTGTCCTTTTTACAGTAACTCTTGTAAATGAACAGGAGTTAAAGTGAAACACAAGATTAATGGCTATACGCTTGATCAACTTTATTTGATTATTTGAGTAGTTAATTTTCTTTTAACGAATGGCATAATAATATTTATATATTTCAGATTACATACAATTAAATTACGTACTGATGGGCTATAAACAGTTCTCAGATAACATCACGTGCTCTCACTGAGGCTATCCCATGCATATATTCCGTCGATAGTTTTTCTTGCACTGATGTAATGTAAAAGTACTCTCTCCATCATTCCGCAATAAGTAATCTCAACGTTATTTTAGAGAGGGCGTCTTAACTAATGAGAGCTTTGACTTCTAACAAGAGTATGGTTACTACCATAAGTCATTTTATCTCAATAAATTGGGTATTTGGTGGAGACTCGAAACCGTTATTTTTGTCTTTCAAATTTATGGAAATTTTGCACTGAAAATAAATATCGGTTTGTCTAAAGCAGAAACGAATTACGCTAACGTCCGTGTTACACTTTTGCAGTGCCTAAAAGAATCACAAACAAGATCTTGTTAATGCTATGCAGGGTTGTGTCATATATAGAATTGATAGATTAGTTTTCTGTAAACATACATATGTCAATATTAACTTGTCAGTGATTGGATTTGAGAGAAGATGCCGATATCTGTTTTTACCAGAGTTTATATATTTCTTCCTTTCTAGACAAATATTAACACATTTCTTTTGTTAGCATAATTATTTTAACTTATTTCAAATGCAATATTTTATACAATGATTTCTCTTTTTTATTTTTAAAACTCAATTTATTAAATCTAAAATTTCAGTTTGTTAAGCAGTTTTAAATTCATACAAATATTGTTGTAACAGCTATGTCTTTTTACGTTGTTATTTACTTTCCCATTTTTTATCTTGATTATTTTAAGAAATTTAACTTCGTCACAGTCTCTATGTTATAACAACAGAAATGTCTTTAGCATAGTTTTCCAAAATGATTGGACTTTTACATTATAGTGGATTTATCACCCACAAAACATGGCAAGTATTGTCGCTGCGAAAAGCATAATGTCTTTAATTCATTTCCCACGTCGCTTAACACCCTATTTCCTTAATGGTGTCAATTACTGCTTAGCAAACTCAGCAATCTAAATCAATTAACGAATTTCTTAATAATTCAAGTACTTATTTTTTTCGTTCATTTCTCTTATTGATTCAGTTTGAATGCTTTTAATTTACATTTGAAAATCATGAACGTTTGCAGCAGCAGCATGACAACTAAAAGTGATTCTCATGCCTTGTGTTATGTATCTGGGGATTTTTACTTTTCTATTCAACCATTTCATTTTAAGCCCACTTCATATATTTGTTTTTATTGCCTACATTTTTATGTATTAGACCTTGTACATTGTTGCACTGTGTGCATGTGATTTATATTCAAATGATAGTTTTTATAAACATTTGCATCATTACTTTAATTAACAAAAATATTTCTAACACTGTAGTATAAACTTTGGTTACGAATAATCGTTCGCTAGCTAACTAACAAAATTAAGTTTTCTAGTCTAGTTCAGACTTCAGTAACATTATTTGTAAGGAAAGATGGCACGTTTTAATTATAAATGTAATTGATATAATTTATAAATTTAATTAATATGCTTTGTAACTGCCCAATCTATAATAATATTATTATTTATCCCCTTACTGTAATTAATAGAAGATATTTTTAATGCTATTTATATATCTTTTTTACTTACATGAAAATTTTTTTCCGTTTCCTCTTTTTTTCACTAATATTTCTACAGTATAATCACATAGGAAAAATAAGTTACAGAGAGTTGCTACAAAAACAAATTTAAGTTATTATATCTAAACAAACATCCAAAATTGTGTTTTGATTTAATGAGTTTTATCTATACTTTTTATTTTATTTGATAGTTTTATGCTTGCTAGTGTTGCTTATTTACTTAATAGCCTACTTACTATTCAATGAGTTCAAATGTCTTTTGAGTTTACTAATCCTTCTATGTTCCTTTGATATAGTTTAAAATATTCATTTTCAGAAAGAGCATCTTTCGTGCAATTGTCTATTAAATTAAATTCAAACTGCTGATCATTTTCCAGAGGAGGGACAGCACCAGTGGCCGAGCGGGGAAGACCACTAGTAACTGGGAGTTCGGAGCTGGGTTAGAACCCAGACGAACGTCTAGCTGCTTGATTATTTTTTGTGGTTTTCCCCATGCGTAACGTGAATACGAGCCTGATTCTTTTAGAAAGTCATCCACGAAGACTCCCTTCTCCAGATAACCCTTGTGTGTTTTGTATTATATGCCTGCGCCTGTTGTTTCGTATAGTGATCTATGCAAATTCTAAATTCTTAGGAATACACTGGTGATCCAATTCAAGAGAATTTACATATTTTTGCGACTTTCCAGAATCATACTTAACAGAAATTATGCTTCCAAACAAAAAATGCAGATCTACAATATCGAATATGCAAGCCACTCGTGCGTGCTGGCAAGTACTTAGGGGAAAGACTATTAAAAGCACACATGGCATTTTCTGCATTTTGTTCGCTCGCACTCCTAGCCGACTTTCGAGATTTTTATTTATTTGGGCAACATTCGGTGAAATTTAAAAACCTATAATTAAAGTAACCAATAAAACAGTAAAGAAATGGAATGAGGTACAGAATCTTAGGGAGATGGGAAGCACATCACTCTCAAGTGCAGATTGCTCGAGACTTCAATGTAACGTCCAGCGTCATGTGCAATTTAAGGAAACTATTTAAGGATACTAGATCCGTAGAGAGAAAGGCATATACAAGGTTTTTCGAGATCTATGACGACGAGTGAAAATCGATATTTGTCTATTTCAATAAGACGTAAAAGGAGTGCAACTGTTTTTCAGCTGTCCAGTGACAACCATGCGATCACAAGACGCCGAGTTCCTATGGTTGATGTTTCTACAAGGGCTCATGAGAGAGGTCTGTTTACAAAGAAGACCTGGTGTTTTCATCCCACTTATTTCTGCGCATAAATGAGACTGTTTAGCATGGTGGAGAGAACAGCGTTTATGGACCAAGAATCAGCGAGGAACAATTCTTTTCACAAATGAGCCCTGATTAAGCCTAGACACTAATTTTCGACTCACTTTTATTTGGAGAGAACCAAGGTCCCACTATCTGTCCTCTACCATCCCAGAAAGGGCAGCAGAATAGTCTGGGCAAGCATCGTATTATATAGGTGCACAGACCTTCAGATCTTTGAAAGAGGTTGTGTATCTGCTGCGAAGTAAATGGAAGAGATGTTGGCCTTTTCAAGAGTGCAGTTGACCCTCAGTTCATTTTATGTGTTTTAAGTGTTATGTGTCTTATGTGGACCGTCATTCACATAGGACTAATTTGACGCATGATTTTCTGGAAAGTCGAGATGTAAAGTGGATGGGTTGGTCGGCTTGATCTAAACCCTACAGAACTCGTCTAGGGTGAATTTGGGAGGGCAATTGCAACCTCCTTCTCCTTTCCAGAAACGTCTATGACCTGAAAACTGCGCTACTTCAGGAATGGGCTGACTGCCACAGGGACTTATAAGCTGCCTAATTTTTTAGTAGTCACGTTATCAGAGCTGTAGCATCCTCCCTATTAGCCCCTTTTCGTTTTTGGCTCAATCTTTCAACCTCTGTTTTAAATCTTCCTGCTGATAAGCCTTACGCGTGATCCTGCGTATGTAGCATGAAGGTTACACAATGTAATTTATTGTGATTTACATCAACCCATGTCCATACCAAATTTCATTAAAATTTATCTATATTTTGAAAAATCAACTAAATGTAAAAATTTTCTTAATTTTGAACACCAATGAACTTTTTACATCGTTATACCCAATGCATAAATTGCATCGAAGCGCTACTCCACTATTTCTCAGTTTTTGAGATAAATCGTAATTTTAGCCGAAGCGAACCGGAGTCCTAAATAATAGGGCTTCGGCATTTCTTTTATGTAACTGAACCCCATTTTCAACAGAAATTCCTTTTAACTCCAAATTTTATTTTGGTAGTAAATAAACCTTAAAATTCAATCTATACTGTGAATTCATACCCGCCCTTCCCTCAGAAACAAACCTTGGACAAAGGTTGAGACTTTTAAAGAAATATCCCCCCCCCAAGTTGCATGTCAGAGACTTACGAATCAGAAATTGAAATAAATTTATGACAGCGAGTTAATCTTTCTTTCCCGCAAGTGACGGAAGTGGTCGAACATATGTTTGAACGCGTCCAACACTGATAATCAAACACGTCCAACACTGATAATCAAACACGTCCAACACCAGTGGTTACCGAAGGAAAGACAGACGTTTTGGAAAGATATAACCAAATACGAGGGACGAAAATAATAACTTGTTCAGGACCTTACATTTGTTCTCAATTAATCCTCGGATGCGAAGAATTTTTTTTTTCTCTGTCGTATTTTGTTTGACAGGTGGTATTATATTGGCAGGAGATTCTGGTCAGAAAGCGCTGGGCTTTTCTTTCTTTTCGTACGTTTCTTTGCTTAAGCAGCAGAATACTTTTTGCTTTTGAAGAAGAGGGACTTGTAACTAATTTTCCTCAAAAATCTATGTAGTTTTGTTTAAAATGTACGCCAAAAGACGTTTACTGTTTTGCCTAATTCTGAGTTTTACAGTGGCGAGTTTCTCTTCTAATTTTTATTTAGTTCTTTACATTTTATTGAATTTTAATTTTAGCTATTTTAATTAATAATTATTTAATAATTTTAGTTATTAATTATTTGTTTTCTGTTTTACTAATTATTTTATTTATTTTTGTTCCTCTTTCCTCGCGGCCTTCCACAGGCATTTCTAATTTAGGAAATTAAGCCCTGGTTACGCCTCTAAATGTAGTTATTGTTATTTTGTAAAGTTTTTTTTTCATATTTTCATGAATGTTTAAATATATTTGTTATCATATTGCTAATCTGGTAATGTATTTGCTTGCTGTGTATTTAACGCAGTGGAAAACACATTTAAAAATTTCTTCAAATGCTTATTACAGAAAAAAAAAATTAAAGTATTGCGCAAAGAAAAATATTTTCTTACCACTTTGTGGTATATAGTCCCCACAGTGTTCACCATAATGCAGAAATATGTCATCAAGAAAGTCATTCTCCGAGTCCTTTACTTGAATTGATAAACCTATAGAAAACATAAATAAATCAAGATATAAATGTAAACTTAAACAATAGAAAAGCAGCATCTTAAGATAATAGTTCATGAGGCTTACATTTATTTTTGTTTCAACTAGGTATTAAAGTATATAGCTCATCTATCAAAGCTTAAGAAAGTAAAAGTTGAAAAATATATAAACTATGAGAAAACACAAATCGAACTTTCTCTCTGGTTTAAATAAGTATAAAATTTCTTAATTACTTAATGCAGCGCATCTTTTTCCATTGCAAAAAGAAGACATGTAAATATTGTTGTATCTTATCTTCAAATAATTATACAAATCATTATGGATCTAATTTTACTTGCTTGCATAAAAATAGTGAAATGGATATTAAACGATAGAAAATGTCTGATTCTGTAGTAGTCATGCTCGCCGTGCAGAAAACACATCGATCTAAACTGTTTTGTTCCAGGCAGTATTTTTGGCCAGACTGGTTTAAGCACCGTGCTGAGGGCCAGAAGGTTGCGCTTTCTGAACCTGGCCACGAGAAGAGTAGCTAAAGTCAGTCCGTTACATAAGTTCTTTATCAGTGGACATCACCATTAACAGTTTCGTACTACGTAGATTAAGAGCAATTGGTTCAGATTACCAAATATAAATGGCGCCACGACCGTCAAGGTCCAAAAGCAAAGGCAACAACCCTAACAACATCTAAAACGATTCCGTACCTGGTGACTTTAGAAAGTGATTGGCTGCTTTGGTGCTGCTTCTTCCATACAGACAACCACCTACGTTACAGCAACGTTGAGCAGATGCTCGTGCAACCCGTCCAACAAACTGCGTCATAGCAGCATCGATCAGCATTTCACTCTCTAGCTCACAAGCTAACGACGGAACACTTGCCACCAGACCGGAGTCTCAACCAAGCTCACGGACTCGTTTGCGTCACTGTGTGAGGTATCTATCAAATATCAGTGCCTTATTATTAAAGCCCCGAGAAGGCTCTATAGCAGCCACACTCGCAGCATAGAAGACATGGCTCCAACTCATTCGGATCCAGACATTAGTTTTAACTTCAAAGGTTTAAGCACTGCGTGTCGGGTTCCGTGTTCTGAATCGGGCTCCTAGCACAGTAGTCAAGAACAGCGACCTTCACAAGCGCCCTTTATCAGCAATAACTTACTACGATATTCCAGATTACCAAATACAGGTATAGCGCCAACAAAAGCGACAAGGTCCTAAACCAGCGGCAATAACTTTATTATTTAAACTAATTCTTTCTTTATGAAAGTAAATGTTACACGCAATGCGAATGCAAAATTTTAGGATTAATTTTATTTAACAAATTCCAGTTAAACTGAGAAACTATAATTGACAGTATTTGTTCGTATTGCATCTCAATTTGCGTCTCTGAAAATATCATCTGTTTACGGAAGAATTTCTCACGCAATTAATCGTTTGTTTTTATGCATTGAATATCTCCTGTCATGGTTTCGAAAACGGAACAGAGTATAACAAAAATGTTTTCCTGGAAGTAAAAGCGAAGACATTTGAAATATTCAGCAACATATGCAAAGATCTAAGCATTAACATGATCCATTATTTTTTGCTGCTATGGAAGATTTTGTGGCAAAGCAAGGAATAATCTGAATGAAGAACTAATAACATCTGGTCTGGTAAAGATCTGGTAAAGAAGAGAAACGAATAGTTAAATTTAGGGAAAAAAAATAATGAATAAGCACAGGAGCTTGCATTGGAGATAGGCTTAAATGAAGAAAATATGTGTATTGAGAATACGGCAAAGCACACTAGGGCTATCTGCCTAAGGGGAAGGATGCCTTCGTGGAGGATTTGGTAAGGGAAACTGGCTCGTATACACGTTACACATGGGGAAAACCACGAAAACGCCCATGCAGCCAGCCCGTTCGCGGGATTCGAACCTCAGACCGAACTACCAGTGTTCAGCGATTTTACCGCTCGGCCGCTGGTGGGCTTTAAGTAAAGAAAGAAGAGAATACTTTATAGAATCTGCATTGAAAAACTCTATGCTGCTTGCCACGAAACTTTTAAAAATCTGCGTTTGTCATTGTCCCAGTTATAATTCACCAGCTAGAAAAAAAAAGGGTGTGCCATGTACCTACTTATTATGCAGTAATAAAAATCCTTTCAATTAACATTTGCTCTGTTTTTCCTCTTTAATTAAAAATATGTAAGATTCTTTAGATTATAAAAACTTTCTCCATTTGAACTACACCTAACACACTTTTCTCGCAGAAAATTTAACTTAAGAATATGATTTTGCCGTTCGCGCAGTAAATTAATAACGTAATCCTCGTATTCGGTAAATTTTACTGTACACACACACACACACAAAAAAAAAAAAAAAAAAAAAAAAGTAGAGCAAGCGTTCTCAAGGTATTTTCCCTCCTGGGTTTAGTCATTAGTTCCTCATGCTATTATTTTTTTTCTGAGATGCAATTATTAATGTTTTTGTAGCATCTGCACTTTTGTATTTCTTGGCTGTCTACCAACGCTAGCTTTAAACAGCTAGAATATAATAATCACTATAGTACAGATAAATGTACTTTTTTGTTCTCCTAATTCACCGAGACTGACTTTATGCTTTCCCTATAGAAGCAACATTTTCCCTTTGCAATTAAAATTCCAGTGAAATGAATATGATATGCGACTTCGTTTAAGGTATTTTCTTTATACTTGGAAAGGACTTTTTTAGCAGCAAGTAACATTTAATTGACATCGGAGAAAACTGTAATGGACGAGAGAGTTCTCACCTTTAAACAGGTATCCAGAAATAATCGAAAACACAATAAGTTCCCGAGCCATGTTTCGATATACGTCATTCGTCTCATTTAGTGCTGATAGAACATCTTCTGCTCTGAAAAACTGAAAAGCATGATAAATATAAGACAACTACTGCAACATATTTAAGTAAAACACATTCAATAATATCACGCTCAGATGAAAATATATTACAGTAGTTTTGTGTTTAGCGTATCTTCTTTTTTAGTGTATTAAAATTCTCTCTCTAACAAAATTCTCTTTTTACAGTTACAAATGCAAAAATAAAAATGCTCATTTTCTAAACTAACTTTTAGGATTTTTTTTAATATATTGCGTAATGTGATGACGCTATGATGTATTAAGGTTATGACGTTAAAAAAACAAAGAAAGAAATAACAAAACAAAGAAAGAAATAACAAGATAAGTACGATAAGCTTTTGTGAAATCGGGATTCAAGTTTTAAGTTAGGATATTTGAATAAGAAAAGCAGACAAGAGCTATTTGCCTAAAAGGAGGGATACCCTTGTGGAGAACTTTCTTGGGGGAAAAGAATGGAATTTACCTTACGCACGGGAAAATAGTACACGAAAACCAGTCATGTAGTCAACCCGTTCGTCTGAGCTTGATTTCAGTCAGACTAACAGTATTCAGCGGTCTTAACCACTTCATGGGCAAATTAATTTTCCTTATGTTCCTTCATAAAATAAAGATGCATAAAATCCATGAGTATGGATATATCTCCAGCAGTTGCATATAAAGATTCATATTCATATTCATATTCTTGAGATTCTAAATTGTTTTTACAAATTACGAGGGGTTCAAAAGTGTAGTTTTTCTTGTAAGTCAAGTTTTAATCTATACCTTATAAGAATGTGATCACTCTCCGCGGCATCCAGCGTGGATCATAGAAAGTACCACTACTCTCCTACTGGCTGACATAAACCTTCCGATTGGCGCCGGGTGAATGTAGACCAGAGTCAGGGAAATACTTGTTTAGACTAGTTTTGTTACATCTGGAGATACTGTAAGGCCTTTTATTTTCTTAATAACTTACATTTTATTCAAAGTTCCCCTCTGTTCCATTCCAGAACTTTTCGGATTCCCTTCAAAATTTGTATGGCCTGAAAAGAGTCTCCTTCCCCTTATCTGATAATGATTTTGGTGCGAGGCCTTAAGTTTGATATAAGAAAATAGACTTAATGTGTTAATGTTAACTTTAATAAAATAACGAATATTAGTTACAGATTAGGAAAGTACGATTTAACAACTAACAGAAAACATAAATAAAAACGGACAATCCAAAACTCATAACTGGGCATATTTCACTATAAAAGCAAATTTGATAACTGCTAAAAAAATTTGTGAAATTTTTTTTTCTGCTTGTTGATTATTTTTACTTGCGAACTTTCTTGAGATTATATAATCCATATGTATAATATATAAAGAGGGTCTATAGTGGGGTCAACGATTTAAAAGCGAGCAATGGCAACACTCTACGGGGGGGGGGGAACCTTTTTATCTTCAACGCACGGAATTGTGTACCGGAAATTCTAAAGATATGCTCATTTTAAAATTATTTTGCGACATTGCTGCTGAACTAAATTTTATGGTTTAAGTGCAAAGAACATGATATTTAATAAATAAAGGCAACACACAAAGCGTAAAAAAAAAAAAAAAACGCACCTTTGGACGTAATTTAAAATCTGAAACCTTTCAGATTTTTTCTTTTAAAAATTATTAATACGTAAGAAACGATTAAAGTGTCGGAGGTCGCAAAAAGACGTAGAAGAAAATATCAGAAGCAGCTGGAAAGTGTCAAGCGAGCTGGTGATGTGCGCTGAAAACATAGAAGTATATGAAGCAAGACAATAATGAACATTGAGAGGTAATTGTGAATCTTATGGTACGCTAGATTTTAAGACTTAAGTATATTAACAAATCTACTTAGATGCAAAACGTACAAAATTTGGCAATACAATAGAGGAGACGCAATAATGAGAAATCAAAACATAAATACAAGAAATAAGGCAATATTACGTGAACTAATCAAATTGAATAATCAGGAAATCCATGAGCCTTATGGAAATGTACACAAGACCTAATGTTTGCTCGCTTAAGTAAGATTCAAGCGTTATCGAAAATCTGCGAATTAATAAAATATAGTGCTGCCATCTAGTGGACGACGATGTAAATTCTACATAAGGGCGAGTATGTTCTTACCAGGTGGTAAACTATGAAAATTTTAACAAAACACATTATATTAAAACAAAATATTAAAGTATAAATAAATGTTTCACTTTTATAAAAATAAAAAATAAAGTTATCTGTGCATAAAAATATTAAAAGAATGTTTTAAAATTACAATAAAAGGGGCAAAAAATCACAAAATGTCCCCGAAATTACATAAAATAATGAGTACACTTAATTTTGCGGCACTCTTTATGCTTTAGAAGGTTAGCTGTAGCAGGTTATTTTCTTTTTCTTTCAGCTCAGTTGATTTTTTAGGAAGTTCTAAGACCAAGCAATGATTTTGAAAAAAATTTAATTCTTTAGAGGCCTTTCAATTAAGGAGACTGTCATTAAATTTAAAATTTGTTTTACAGTCAAAGATCTTGTTGTGAAACTATTGTTCATCGAGCTATTTTAACTTCAGCGCTACTAATACAACCTCTTCTAGACTCATACATTACCATTTTTTTTTTCAACAATTTTCAGACGCAACTCTTTAGTTACGAAGGGCCTATAGTTGGAGAGAATCTTCAGTTCTTTCTTATTAAGCTATACGAATGGCAACAGCTCTCTTCCATGCACGGGAAATGTATGCTCCTTCCACACTCGATTGTAAAAAGCGAGAAGGGCAGCCAATGACTTAAAGATGCTTGAACACAGTTAACACCATCCGGGCCCGGAAATAGACTTATGTGTCTTCAACAGCGCTCTTTTTATTTTAAGCATAGTAAAATTGTCATCATATGGCTCCAAGGTGGATGAGCGGAACGCAATGAGAACTTTGTCTGAGCAAGGCCTAGCAGGAAGTGGCGGGTAATCGCTGCCATTGGATACAGCAACAAAGATCTTCTTTTGTGCTAATCACAGAGCCACCTTTTTCCAGAAAGAAAAGTGAGTGGTCTTTATACGTTTCGCATGCTTTCCCAACTCTTTCCCACTCTCGTCTACTTGACGTAGAGAATGCTATCCCAACAAACATGGATATCCACTAATCCCTAAGAGCCTCACTTTTCTTGCATTTGCTTTAGCTTATTTGAAGGCAATAAAGTTCGACAAAGTGTGGTATCCGCGAAAACTTCCCCAGGTTGTTCTCTATCGTTTTAGCCTGTCTCAGCATTCAAGGTTCAAACAAGATATGGATATTTTGGCAACTTTCTTGTTGACACAGATATAGAGAGTGTAGTTGCTTGAATAAAAACATTAATAACGGCTTTTACTGCATCATCGATATGCACATCTTTTACCATTCCCTCTGTGAGCTCTACAACAAGTGACAAGAGTTCTTAGTCTGCCCTGTCAAATATAAAACGAATGGATCTTGATACGGGGTTTACTTCTTCTCATGCGAGAGATACTATAATGGAAATATGATCACAACTCTAAGGATTATTCCCAACACCAAAAGTACAAGAGCTAGACCCCACAGGGCTCCCACCGGGGATGATTACCTTCAGCAGCAAACAATTCAGCGCATGGAGTTGTCAGTTAAATCGCCGGACCTGAATCCTATCGAGCACGTTTGGGACGTTTTAGGAAGACGTATAGCTGCTATCAGTCCTTCTCTTCAGACACTTGCAACATTTGCAACTTTTTTACAAGAGTAATGGCTCTCACTTTCTGCGGAACTGATAGACTGCATAATTGACAGCATGGCACATCGCTGCGTATGTTGTATTATTTATAGGAGAGGTTCATACTCCATATTGAAGGTAATTTTCCTATACCAAACTGACACATTCGATTTGTTCATTTTATACATATGCTAATTTCTTTAACACCATAAATATCTGGTTATTTATTTTCATGCTATTTTATACTTTACTATGTGTTGTATAATGTGAATCAGTTTCATTAAATTCTACTTGTAACTTTTCGAGTAATCATCATTTTTGTGATTTTCCTTAATTAATGTTAACCAGTGTCTTATGATTTATTTCCTAGTGTTGCTCTTAGTTCCAGCTACGTTATAAGAATGTCGAATGAAATATTTTGTAATACAGTACAGAAAAATTGCGTACTAAACTAAAAACACACGTAGTTGATTTATAGTAGCACAGCTAAAAGAAGACGTAAAAATTGTACCAATAATGAATGCACATTTATCATGAAAATGGACATGTATGATTCATTTTAACAATCAATGTGCATACATTATTCACGCGGCTATGAGACTTCTAGGGATTTATATTTATTTTTAACTAACAAGTTAAGTTTTAATTTTAAGCTTTCTTATAAGCCTTCATACCCCTAATTGTCAATGCCAGAATATCTAAATTTGGTAGCGTACGTGAAGGAATGCAAATTCTACTTTCAAGAGAAAGTTTAAATACCGAGTTTTAGAAGGAAAGTTAGAGAGAGAGTTAGGATATTGCCGCCACCTCTGTAGCGTGATCTTTTACTCCCGGAGTTATTGCTGGTTTACGTGGCATAACAGCATTTACTTTGCTGCCACTAGTTTCGACGTGGGTTTAAGAAAAAGGAATACCTGAGCCCTGTAGCTTAATTTCTACTTGTGAATATTTTATTTTCTAATTTTAGTTTAGTTTCTGGTTATTTCAGTTACCGCTCAAGGGAGGCGTAGTGTGGCGCTCAAGGGAGGCGTAGGCAAGTTGACGCATTGTAAATTCTAAAGAGTTTAATAAAGGGTACTTTTAACCCTTCTCCTGTGTAGTTCCTACAAGAACTTACTACACGTACAACTGTCACTTAGAAGATAAGCAAGTGGACCCTACAGACTTCATAAGACACTTCAGGCTTGTATTTCTTAGATCTATGATTGTGTCACTTAGTAGCAATCCGGGTAACATATCTTGAATGAAACATACGATATAACAGTAATAATCCATTTCTAGATAGAAGTGATAAGTTTTCGTGGAATTTCGGATAAAATGGGAAATAGTATAAAAGAAGGTTGAATAACTGTTTTGATAAAAACGCTTAAATTCTCATGAAACGGGAACTGAATTTTAAATGGATTCGATTGGATATACACGATTTAAATATAAGAAATCCACCTATCAAATTCCAGGAGAAACGGCTCCGCAGAAAATAAAGTCCTGCTGGCTTTCAGAAAGTTGCATAAAATTCTCATGAAACCGGAAATATATTTTAATTGGATTCAGTGTACATGGACTTAAATACAAGATTCTTGTTAAGAATCGATCCAGCTTCCCAGAATTATCATATTACCTAATTTCGTGTACAGGGTAGATAAATTTAGAAATTCTGAATTTCCGAGAAAAAACTTAAAGGAGAAAATACTCTGCAGATAGGATTTATTTGAGGTTAATTGCTCAATTACTTCGATATTTCGAACGATTTTCAATTATTAAAGATTAGTTTATTAATGACATTTTCTAATATGTGGATGAAAGGTTTGTTTGGGGCGGAATTTCAGATTTCTTTGTAAGAGAGCAGAATTATCAGCTATAGAGTCATTAAGATTTTTTATGCAGGAGACGTGAAAAATGTGCAATGCCTTCGCTGGCACTCGAATCCTGGACTTCTCGGATACACGTCCAAAGGAGGGAGAAAATACCTTATACTTCTATTAAATAAAACTAATTTTCAAATATGCACACAATAAATGGTAAGAGGATAAACACTTGACGAATTCCCAAAATATTGTTATTACATTCAGTGCAACGAAATCCATGCACATAATATACCACATTCCTTTTCTTTTGAAAATATATTCAGAAAGTTTCTCTGCCAGATTTTATATCAGTTTAAGAAATGTTACGTTAGAGAAGGGAATGCATAATGATAAAGAAATGTATCCTTTCTTTGTTTTATTTTCTGAAACGAAAAAAATTGCTTTCGTTTTTGAATTTTCTGCCTCAAGTTAAGAGACTGGAGCTTTCAGAATACAATAGAAATAGTTCCTTGAAAATGATTATGGCTGAAATTTGCATCTTCAGTTAATAGACTTGCAAAAGTATTACCCCCTGGAGCCCAAAACAGTATGAAATCAGCAAGGTGGTTTAAGCTTCGGATTTCTGCTCCACTTGTAAGGGCCGATGCTATTCGCACCACCGGTGTGATTAGCTGCTTAAGCTGTTCGCACCAACATTAACGACGCATGCGCATTTGAATTGTCAAAGAGCGGGTTTCTACCTTGGCGTAGTTTATCATTTTTTAAGCGTTGGTGACTTTCAAAAGTTTAGAAAGGAAAATGGGTTCCTTTTCTTATAAAAAGAAGGAACACATTTCCTTTTATTAAAGTATATATAGAAAAGGGCAGATTTTTATGTTCGCAATGTTTATCGGTTTGAATAGTTTAAATAACTGATTTGAAGAGGGGGGCAAAATCGTGTTGACATTTTTTGTACATCTTAGAATACATTTAGCTTTAAAGATGTGTTTTGCGCAATCAAGCCTTTAATTCATTCCTCTTTGAAAAATTTCGTCCGACAAAAGATATTAAAAATTAGACAGAGGATTTCTGTGTAGAAAATTTAGACATGAAATAAGTTAAAAGCGATTATATGAACTATTAAATGAATTATTCTGTATGCCTGCTTATTTTTTTTATGTAAATACTTGGCATTTTCAGGACACAAAGAGTGCTTCAAAGAACTTTGAAATATTAGTACAAACACATTAATCAATTAAATTGAAATAAATAATGGGATGTAATTTAAAAGACAGAAATAATTTAATGTAAGAGATTTAGATTTAAAAATTTGCACACACAAATGATTTATCAGATTTTGTAAGGTTTTATTTCATAAATAACTTTGATTTTGAAATATGGCATTTGAACCTATAAACCTGTGTGGATACTGAAAAAGTGATGAATGTATAAGAATATTATCATTTTCAGTAAGTTTTCTTATTGAATAATAAATTCTGACAGTCCTATGCTATAAGAATAGGGTCATAGTTTGTTTGCATAAAAGTTTAAGTTTGCATAAAAATTCCTCTGTTAAATAAAAGAATTTAGGTAATTTCTGTAGCGCTTTTGTCAATACACTAAAGATTTTTTAACTAATTACTCGTCCTCTCTTGCAATTAGAACCATCATTAAATCCCTATTTTATCTAATCATTTCCTGAACATTATCATGTATATAGATTGACCTCGTCTTTGTAACTGATAATTATTACTTGCAAATTATTCTCTTGCTGGTGAACTATTAACAACGTTTCTATTGCTGAGTTAGGATTAACAAGCTTCGCTCTTACTACGGAAGTCGGCGTAAAATGCTGGTACCTGGGTTGCTTGTGCGCATGCGCGAACGTAGGTGGTGTGAATAGCCTGTTAGCTATTCGCACCGACTACGGCTTGTAAGTGGCTTAATTTGTTTTACAATAACTGCGTGTAATCGACAGAAATTGGTCTATAATACACTCATGCTAAAAAAAAAAAAATATTCTAAAAGAAAAGGTACGAATATATATATAAAAAAAAGAATTAAAACATACAGTTTACATATGAGGTAGAGGTTGCATCGCCGAATGCAGATAAACAACCAAAATCAGCATAAAACGCTATCCTGCAGTCACACCACAAACGCCTTGAAACGGGGCAAGCCGGACCTATGCGTCAGTTTGCCAGCCGCGATAGTTCCTTATAATTTGAGGTAGCCAATGTGGAAAGCATGAGCTGAAGACATAATTTGCCCGTTGAAATGCGTTGGAAGACTGCCCGGATGTGTTAAGCTGAAGCAAGACAATCCGCTGTTGCGAGAGAGCAGACTTTCATAGGGTCATCAATAGGCTGTGGAATCGTTACCAAAGGCATCAAAACCCCTGTAGAAGACTTAGGTCTGGACTCCGAAGGATTAACACAACGACAGACGATCGCTTCTTGTTGCTATGTGCAAGACGGCGTAGATCACTAACAGCACGATAGTTCACTTCGCATCTCTCTGCTATTGCAGAACAGCCCATATCCGGCCAAGCTGTGTAACGTCGACTACATGAAGGTGGACTATACGGCCCACGACCTGTGGTTTGTGTTCCTTTGTCTCTATGGCATGCCAGAGCGCTTGCACGCCAGAGCATTGAGGCTACATACTGTTTACGGATGAGTCTCGATTTAACATCAATAACGATTTTTGAAGGGAAATAATATAGCGAAAGCTAGGGACACGCTATCGAGCGCCGAGCTCATCGAAAGAGACCATTACAGAGAACGAGGCTTATTTGTATGGGCTGGTATAGCAATGAACGGCCGCACTGATCTCTGCGAGATTCCTGGTTCCATCACAGTCTTCCGATATCGCAACGAAATTCTACGCCCTCTTATGCGTGCTTTAATGGCTGCAATGGGTTACGACGCGATATTTATGGGCGATAGCGCCTGCTCGCATACAACTCGAATGATAAGGAGTTATCTAAGAGTGTGAAACCATTGCACATCTGCCGTGGCCTGCTAGATAACCAGTCCTGAACATTCTTCTGACCCATTTGGTCTTTTGCAATGTGATGGTCGTAATATACATGTACTTTTGTATGTCTTTGCTTCTTGTTTGCCGTGTGCTCTAGTAATACCACACCACCCTCTTGGATCAGCTTCACGCATATGCATTAAATTGTTTTGGCTTTATTCTGTGTTTTGCCTTTGTTGCGTGTGTAATTAGATGTTTAGGGCAGGAGGTATGTGAATTATGGCACGGGTAATGTATCAATGTTTACTCAAAGCGATCGAGTACCATCTGTTTGAAGAGTTTCATTCAGAAACCGGATTTATGAATGGCTAGCTTTCAAAACTTTTAGAACTTTATACTTATTTATTCTATCTTTCCTCCTCACACCCGTGAGTATATTTTGATATGTTAGGAGCATTAATATGAAATAATGACTATTTTCTTCATTACTGAAGCTGTTTTCTAACAATTCAATGTGCTCTGCTTACAGATTTTTCTCTCATCGTCATAAAAATTCTTTTGATATAGCCGCACACTTTACTTATATGATTAATAAAATGGCTGATGTATGGCAATGCCTGTATAAATACTTATTTTGGTAGAACACAAGGATGCCGGTATTTAAGCTCTACGGACAGCATAAAATACTTTTCTATTGCGTCATAGCTAAGTGCTAATGCTTCTTAATTAGTTAAATTTAGAAAAACTTTATTCTGATTATCAAATGCATACCCACACCCAGGTACAGAAAACTGTGTTCGAAGATTCCATATTTAAAGCACCCTCTTAATTTAAGCACTCTTAAAGCATTCACCAAACAACTCTTAGTTTCTTTCAGCACCGTTAGAATTATTTGACCCTTAAGACTGTCCATATCCAAGGTTAATCAATTTTTCAGGCCTAATTTTAAAGTTACCAGGCATGAAAAATTAAATCTGTATCACTTACGTTAAACTAACTATGATCGTCTTATTAGATCAATATTTAATTATTATTATTTGTTTCGTCTTGAAGACGCAAACTTTCAGTACTAGCATAACTACTGAAGTTAACAAACCCAAGCATATTTAGACTAACAACTTATGCAAATTATTGGTTTTCGAACTAACGACTTGATAACGGTATGAAAGGGTAAAAACTAGCCTGCTAAATTATCTTTTGAGATTGTTTTACGGCTACATAATTTATTTTCTGTTGTTATCTACAAAAAGAAAGAAATTAGAGAGAAAGTGGCTTTGAAATGCCGTTAAGAATATTTTCAAGAATCTGGTGCATTTACTATAGGGTCATTCGTGGGCATCCATACAGCATGAAGGTCTCTGCATCGTACTCCAAAAGAAATTCTGTGTTATGACAGACTAACTTTTAGCGCATATATCGAAATGCCGTTTTACAGCAGCGATTCTAAAATACATGGTTGATAATATGCTGGGGAATATATAGAGAGATCTGGATACTTTAATAAAGACACAGATAATTTCTCATTGATTGGCTGGAAAGATACTCAGTCAAGCTTCTGTTTTCAGAGACTGACACTAACATCGAACCATCGTTGTGAATGCTTGCGGTAGTGGTCCCCTAGAACTACTCAAGGTGGCGAATAGTACAGTGTATCTTCAGCTAATTCAGCATTAATCCTGATTTTATCTTTGTTTTGGTGATTAACTGAATTAAAGAATGTAGACGATGTGTCAATCGATTTCATGTTTTTGTTATTACTGATGAGCATCGCACAGTTCGTCCACTTAGAGTCATGGTTTAGGGTGTGAACGTCATCAGCTGGGTACAGTGACAACAGATGGAAGACATCGCACAGCTACATGCAAATAATATCAACAGGCATTCTTTACAAATTGTCCAGGTGTTTCTTTGGTCTTCACTGTCTTCAGATTTCTCTAGCCACAGTCTGTGGGTTATAATTCATTATCAACAGAATTTCTTCGTGACCCTCTCAGTGAAGATGAAATGAGGAGCTGTGGTCTATGCCACACGATGCACAGTTCCCAGGACAAGAATATGAGCACTTGGTGAATCAATGTCTTGCCTAGTTAACGACTGCATCACTATACTGTGGTTCTGTTTCTTACTGATTATCATGTAAGTTTGATCACCGTGCACAGAAAATTATTTGAAACTATTTTCTTTCTTTTTTTTTCCCCAGAGACCAAATGTCTGAGATAAAATTTGTTTAATTTCGAGCACTCCTTCATAGACTGGTATCACACCCTGAAACATTAATTCATAGTACAGTGATATGACTTATGTAATTAATATATGTAAGAATCTTACAAGGAAAGTTATGTTTTTTAAAGTGAAACTGGATGGCAAGAAAAAAAAAAGAAAAACCGTGAAGCCTACTGGTAGACCTTATATCAAAACGATATGCAACATACTCTAGATTAACAGGGGTAATAATGTGAGTGAAGGGCAAGATTAATGCGAAATGATAATTAGGCCGAAAAGCAGTTAAAAACGCAAGAAATAGGACTAAACAATGTTATGATTAATATAAAAGCACAATTAAAATTATTTTGAAGCAGTTTAACGTGAAGAATAATTTTACTTAGTTACGAAAGTTAAATTAGTATTTAAAGCAAGAAAGAACACACCGTAAATAGCAGAAGAATAAGCATCATTAGAGGTCAAGACACTAAGTTAAAAATGGCATTAACATACAATATTTACGAAATAATCTAACAATGTAATTGAATTCAAACTTGCATAAAATTGTCAGTTAGATTTTTTTCTTCTTTTTGACAGAGCCATGGATAGCGCCAGAGCCGGCGCTACCGGTTGGGCCACACCAGGCGACAACATTTTTAGAATTTAGAGAAGCACCGAACAGAAAACTTTAGGGATCGCAAATGTTTTAAATTTTGGGGAGGCACTGTGTAACACTGTACTCAGTGACGGCAAAATTTATAGAATTTAGGAAGGCACCGAGTAGCAAAATGAAGGAATCACAGAAATTGCACAGGGCAAGAAAATATTTAGCGGAATAGAGTTTTCTCTTTTTTTTCCCTTCTAAATCGATGATCTGTTAATGCAAAGCATCATCTTGACACTTAGCAGACTCACTGATATCACAAAAATGGAATTTACTATAGACACTCCTCTTAATAATGTATATATTCCGGACAGCGAACAGTTAACTTCCAAACATTATAATATCGTTTGCTCACTGCTTCTTATTCCACCTGTTCTTTTTCTTTTTTGTGTTTCCTAAAAAAAGCTTCATTTCACTCCAGTGGTTTCTGATAATGCAGCAAACTAAAAAGTTACTTATAGCATTCTCGGAAGTTTTTGTTATCAATTACTGAAATGTAAATGCAGCATTGGTTTTAATTATAAATGAAAATACTCCCAGATTAATTGCTCAGTTAATGGATAAAAAGAAAAGCATTTGAAACAAAGAGATAGTGTTTCTAGAAGAGTTGTATAGTAATGGTTAATAATTAAAAACACAAGTCAAGTTCATCTTTGTTAAATGAAATAAGCGAATTTTGTTTCCGTTAAAATTCAGGTTTTAACTAATATTATGATTCTGTTTGATTTCCTCCACCCTCAGATCGTTTCATAACCGTATTTATTTCTCTAAGGGAAGAGAAACTATACGTTTAATTGGGAGAAAACACGTTCAAAATAATCGTATATGTCAAAATAAAAGAATAAAATAATCGCGTAGTCTGTAATGTTACTTCTGGCGCCGAATTTAACAACGTAAGTCAAAGAGGATATTCTTGAAATAATTTTACGTATTAAAATTACCACTGAGGACAGTGTTAACATGAGACTGTTCTGATTCGAATGACGGCCACAAGTTGTCCTTGACCGTGACCAAGAGCGACTTCTGCAATGTGGCCTTGGAGAGCAGTTCGAGGTGCGTATGAGGTTACTGTACTTTGAGACTAGGAGCTGTCTGCTTTTAGGGTAGGGCTGTTTGTTGTAATGATTGATTCGGCCCTTACCTTTCTTAGAATAGCAATTTCAGCACCGCACAGTAATCTAAGCGCTCTTTAGTATTATAAACTATATTAAAACTGCAAGCAAATCACTCAGTCATAGCAGTTATGTATCTTCTCATTTTATTTGTATTATAAGTGGTTAAAAGCAAATGATAAGTAATTAGAATAAACGCAGAAATATTTAACCACCTTTTCTTTAATAGCTTTAACAGTATTCAAGGCTAGCTGTAACAATAATGGTTTGATTCGCAACTTCGTTATTTTACACTGCACATAAGAGTTTAATATGACAAGAGCCCTGTTTAATATGGAAATAATATGATCCCGGCTAAACTAATTCCCATTACTTAAACATGACTTGAATTTATAACTTTTTAAATAAAATTTTAAAGAGTTGGCCAGTACACTACTTGTTTTGCTATAAATCCCAGCAACTTTTAAAGTTGATGAATTACAGTAATTCTTTTATTTAGTTCATTCAAATTCTCATTTGTTTAAGAAATACAAATGCTCTCGGTATAATGCTTTAAATTAGAAAAATTTCACTAATATAAGCAGTTGGGAGAAAACTAAAGTCAAATAAAAACGAATTTATTAACACCCAAATTATATGAGTTTAATACGGATACATATAGGCTCTACTCTAAAATTTTTTGGTGTCCTAGGTGATCAGTGCAATTGGCGTCCTGTATAAATTAAGCATATTACTAATTAAGACGAAATTGTGCTCTTATTTATTTTTCACCTGTGAGAACAACTTAGTTGGCACTCTCCGTCAGCCATTATAGTGTGTTTGCGATTTTTCAATGGCTCTATTTAGAAAGTAAATGGATTCTAAGAACTCTGAAATTCGGATACTGATTTGCCAGCACGATCAGCTAGTACTTCAATTAGAAAACTCCACCGAAAGAAACTTTTTAAAAATAACCCAGGTAATACGAAATGATACTGCTAAGAAAAAAATGGCTTACGAAAGCACGTGGTAAAAAGGTTGCAACTAGCCACATTAACCAAGAACAAGATGTACAACAAGATAATGAGAGTGTAGGAAAAAGCCTTCTCATGGAACGGCTAGATGAATTAGGAGCGAGCAAAATTCTTGAAATTTTAAGAGAGAAAGACGTGAAGACGCCTAGATTATATGTAAGTGCATCGCAAAATGAAAAGGCTTGAGTGCCTGGGCTAGTTCCACCCGGAAATTTCAACTCGAAGACCGATGCTACCATTAACCAAGAGGAAATGGATGACCACATGAAAAGCCAGAAAGGAATGCAAAACTAAAAGTAACGAAAGAGGTTGAATTATACATAAGACGCACAAAAAAAAAAAAAAAAAAAAAAAGTCGCCTGCGCCTGAAATCTCTCAGGAAAATAAATTGGAAAATCTTGAAGAGCAAAAACTGAAGGCTAAGGAAACAAATGGGGATCTGTAGCAACCTGCAAATGAAAACTTGCAGTTACCATAGGTCTTCTGCTCCCGGCCGAAAGTCAGCTAGAAGCAGTTACTAGAACTCTCCCCCCAAAATGAAAGACTATTTTGTCGAATGGTATTAAGATCCTTCTGAAATCACAGGCTATAGGAGAAAAGGGCCATGTACTGCCTGTTCAGTGCAAGATATTGAATAGGTAAAGACCAGACAAACAGTTAAGGATTAGACTCCGACTTCACGGAGCAAGAAATTCAGGACAAAATAAGAAACCTAGGCATTCCAATCGACAAGGTGAAACAATTCACGCGGAAAAGAAATATTTTCGAACCTCCCCCCCCCCGTTGTAATTCCTGCAAGTTCCCAAAAAACGATGGGAAAGTTCTTTAGTCTGAGGTAGCTCCCACATACAAAACTGGAATCTCTTCTTTCAAGTCAAAGAAGTATCTTGTACAGTGCTTCCGTTGCCAGCATTTTGAACATACCAAGTGGGTTATTTCAACAACTAAAATGATTAAAGTGTGTTAGAGATCACTTAACCTAGACGTGCCCTGTACGAAACGACGAGAAACCCACCTGCATTAGAGATTTCGGCAACTACCCAGCCTCGTCCAGATCATGTCCGGGATACCCTAGGCTCAGAAAGCCACAACAAAGACCACGAAATTGGAAAATTGGACACCAAAGTCCTATGCCCAAGACTGGAGTTCAGATCTGAGATTACCGTGAAATCTGCACAATAGTTACTAAAAAAACAGGAAAACGCTACTCTGGACATTATATTGTTACTCTTTTGCCGAATCTTACCCTTAGTTCACCTGCTCACCAAGATATAATCTGCAACTCAGATCATGGCTGCAAGAATCTCTGCAGCTTGCAGAAATGAGCAAAAATGCAACGACGATCCTATAGAAGTTTAAACAACAACGTCCCTATAGAAATATAGGTCGTTGAAATGATGGAAAGCTTCAATGGTGTAAAACCATTTTTACATCATCGAGCAGGGTGAAACATTTAGGTATGACAGATGCAGCCACGTGTACGGCGGTGATTTTCTCATTTTTTCGCAAGATGATATGCTTACGTCCAACAGGTGACGCCACATGTACAGCCTGGGAGTTACGTTTTCCCTAGGCCAAATGTGAACTTCTCCATAGCTCTTATAGCTCGAATATAGCTTATAGCTTCTGCATTTTTAATAAACTTCGATTAATTGTCACAGCTTAGATATCAAATTCCAATTCTTTAAGGGAATTTATTCGTAAGTGAAAATTCTCTAGCACTAGAAGTAAAGCATCGTACTCAGGCATTCGGGAATTTAACAAAGCTCCACAATCGAAATAGAGCCGACAACAGCTCGTTCCTAGGGATTTGAATTTGGATCTAATTACCAGTGGTTAACGATTTTATCGTTCAGCTGGGCATCATGGAAAATGCAGTAGGGGTATGAAAGTAAACGTGAATAAATGAAGCAAGAATATCCGCATCAAAAACTGGAAATAGCAATTTCGATTTTTTCTAATAAATTAGTGTTAAGAAAATTTAATAGGAGGATAATATTCGATGTTATTGATTAAATATACATTAAACTCTCGATATTAATGTTAGTTAAATTCTTAATATATTTTATTGGCGATAACTACTTTCAATAAGAGTTATTTAAGTCAGTACGGAAGCTTTTTTAATGCTTATCTATAGGAATGTTGGTCACCTAAAATTCTGTAATTTCGTTCTTACTCTGAATCTTCAACATGTGTTATGCAAAGATGATATATAAAACATACAAACATATCAAAAGCTGTACAGGTATCTAGAATATATTATAAATAATTACTACGTTACATAGTATTATAATTGTTAATAAATTATAAAACATATTTTTAAAAGTGTACACTCACCTCTGTATGATTATACGGTTTATAATTAGGCTTAATTTTCTTCAGAAGAACTTCACTATCATACAGAATATCTTCGTCAGTGTCCATACGTCTAGGTAATGCATTCATCAGCTCCAAATAGCAGTCCGAATAATTTTCACAGTTCCCAACTAATCTCTTTTTCCAGTTCTTCTGTGTACAAGATGATTCCAGAGTAAGGAGATTGTTCAGCATTATGACGGAAATTTTAATAATATCTTGATTTGATGTCGTAGCATTCGTGACGTTATAATTCTCAAGATCTGGGATAGGATTTTCCCGTTCACTCAGCAACATATTCTGGATACTCCTCGAAATCAAACACTGCGAAAATAAGAAAATAAAGAAATGAGTAAGCGAAAAGTGCAACCGGTCAGATTACTTAGCCAAAGACCAAATATCATCAAAGTCGAATCAGCCGATTTACCTCAAGTTAATACTATCTAATGCTGGTTGCCGGATTCTGTGCCTAAATGAGTGAAAGCAGACATTACAGGGCAGGAGGTCCTAAGTTCAAATCCCAGGCCTGGCTCACATCTTTGTAAAGACACCCAACTAAATTAGAAGTTGGAGATGCAGGGAGCTCATTCTACTGTCTTGCATTTGACTCATATAAATCTACCCCAAGTAGAAAAAGGAGACTTTAGATCCCAAACCGAACGCAAGAGACCGCATTGGGATACAAACTCCAAGTTTAGATCCCTGCTCTTCTTTTTTCACAGACTACCCTTTCCCATCAAGATGTTCGAAGTCGGCAATTACACTGCTATTTTCTGTTTAAGAAATGAAACTGAGATTTTTACGATGTAGTCTGTTGACATATAGTCTTTCGCTCCGTGATCTGTCAAGTTGTGTCTTTAACATATTCGCTAAAATTTGAAGTTTCGTGTCTCTGAAGAAAGAAAAAAATATTAGACAAAGGTTAAAGGTTTTGAATGAATTTTAAATTCATTTCTTGCATAAATTAAAATTCATTATTAGGAAAATATTTGTTACAGTAAGGATTAACACGACACTAGTACAAGCTAATCATCTGCACATCCTCATGTTTTGCCAGTAAGATGTTCACAGCGCTTTCTAGCAACAAATGCGAATACAGTTACGCGATTGGTGGAATGGGCGAAAAGCACGTAAGTCTGATTCGCATTTAATTCTGCAATGTTACAGTTAGTTACATGAGTTACAGTTAAATAGACCAATAGCTTAAAAGCAGTTGTTTAGAAGAAATAAACGTATGCAATAAAGAACGCAATTTTCAAATGTATTAATATAAATATGCTTCAGAAAACGGAGTTATTTATATGTGACAAAGGCTTCATAAAATTTATCAAACTTTTCTAAAGGTTTAGTTTGTATTTTATCACACAATATTTCTTCATAGCAAGTTAATAATTTTTTATCCATAACCTTGTAGTTAGAATGCTTTCCTTGTTAAAATTTATGTTAAAACGAGGCCTGGTAAGTTTATAATTGTCATATGAATTTCTGGTGTATCTGGATCTGAGGTGTCGGCTTCTCCAGTAGCAATGCGTTTATATATTTCTATTACCTCAATGATTGTGAGTTCTTTGCAGTGTGAGTACTACAATTTCCTGACAGCATTGCTGTCAACTTTAAAATCTAACTGCCGGTCAAGATTGACAGCATTAAGTGATATGATCAGTTTCTGGCGTTATATTCATCTTGCTTTTGAAAAAAGGAGTATTACAGATTTTCTTCCAAACACCATTAAGATTTTAGGGGAATTTCATTGCAAGACAGTCCAACGAAAACCGGAGCATTACAGTAATGAGGCGAAAACAGATAACACTATAATCAATTACTTTAAAATAGGAAATCCAAAGTAATTTTCCGCCACGTGATTTGCCTCGTAACCAAGGAAATAAATAACAACTGCAGGAAAAAGGTCGAGTAGTTTAATTTTTTCCCAGCTTAATTTCCGTTAGCGTGTTTCTCTTCATGAAAAAATACTCAAATGAAGGCTGACTTGAACTATAGTCTCAGACAACTTGGAGAACATAAATGCTATGCGGTGGTGACGACACGAGTTTCGATATCAAATGGGAGAGAGAAACTGGCAACGGCCTTGAAGCGCTTACTTTAAAGTAACAGACTATAGTAAGTGAAAACCACAGAAAGAAAGTAAAGAGTAAGCAAACGGTCACTAAGTAAAAAAAGTAATAAACACACAAAGGAAAATAAATCGATATTAGATTGTTTTCGATACGATGAATCAATCTATCCGAATTGTTCAGCTACAACTTCACATTTATAACTCAAATACAAAGATGGAAATAGTGACAAAGACAATATCAGTGTCTAAATCACAGAGTCACAGTTTGATAGTTATAAGCATATTATTACAATCAAAGATTTTCCCGTTGCTTAACTACACACGAGAGCTCCAAGATCTTCATTCAATTTAACAGAACGCATATGGGAGTTAACAAAAATCACAGATACTGAAAAATAATGAAAACAAGTGATGATTGTTGTAAAAAATGTCAACCGAATAAAACTAATATTAACTGCATAACAAGCGGGGCTTAAATTAAGCAGGAGTCTTCTTCTCAGTTTTTAAGTGAAATCGTTATTTTGTGCTGACATAAGATCGGAGGGTGAAATAAGACTCTTCGGTACATCCTTGTATATTGAATAAATTGTGATTACCTGTCGGATGGCCCAAGATAAACCCAGAGCAAGTAAAGTCTCCCATGTCCGGTTCGGTTTACCTCAAAGCCACCCATATCATACCGATTTACAGTTCCTGCGTTCTTCACTTGCTTTGGCTCGGTTTCTCTTGGGCCGCTCGGTAATTAAGCTCAATAAACTCATTAAAGATCTAACATTAAACAATAAATTTAACTCAATCTGTTATTATTGCAATATTTTGTTCAGCAGTTAATAAAACTATTACTAATAGCAGTTAATGAATGTTTATCCGTTTCACTTTTCCTGGAAAGAGCAAAATACGCCGGAAAATTTAAGCAACTGAGAAAAACTGTACTGAAGTTTGACTCTTTCAGGAAGAGTAAATGTATTGGCTGTAGCCGTCTGATCGAGAAAAATTGAGTTGTACTTGCATGGTAAAGAAGATTTTAAGTGAATTAGAAGCCAAAGTAAAGATGCATTTAATCTGAAAGCGAAGAGTAGTGCTTATAATTATTTCCTCATCCTATACGGTTATACTCTTATTTTAATTTACCAAACATCTTAATTAATTTAAATGATCAAATATATCAGTAAAACCGCAGAGACTGTCAGGCGACTTTTCGTCCCATTTATTTTCAAACTAAAAATATAACATCTCAAGTAGAAGTTTAAAATAAAATTAATTTATTACTACGGTCGACCTGACGTTTACACAAACGCAAAGTTTTACAAAAACTGAATTCCACGAACTTGTAGGTAACCCGAACACATGTTCAATTACGCGAAATGCAAAATCAACATTGCTTAACTAAATCTTAGTTCGCGCCTAATTGTTTGCGAAGCCATAGCGGAAGTAGAAATTTTAACCGATAAATTATATTCAGCACTAGGGAAACTATACAGAGTGACGGTCGGCTTATATTGTCAAGCGCTTTCTTACTTAAAACGTGTACTTTAAATAATTTGCATTCTGGTGTAAATTGACGAAAGCGGATTTCAAAGTAAAGCTAAAATATTAAGATAACTAGGTTAATTTGCTTTACTATATTTAAATTTTATTGTATTTTAATTTAATTTTTTTAAATTACCGTTAATTTAGCTTAATTTGTTAATATTTTTATTTATATCTTTACATTTTGTTGAATTTAAAGTATGCATTAATTATTGTTTTATTTATTTTTGTTCAGCTCTTCTGAAGGTCTTCCATAAGACAACATATTTGTCCATAAGTGCATATAACCCATAAGCCTTGTAATTTTACAAATTAAGCCCTGCTAAGAGGACTATCTAATCCGTCGATCTCAGCGTGCTTTTGAGTTGATTGCCACCAATCGACCTTCCATATTTTAACTCAAAACTAAAATTCTACTCTCAGCTTAACGTTAACCTAATGTCACATAAGTTTCAAAGCGAGTGATGGATAGCACAAAAATAAAGAACTCACAGACAACTAAATGACAAATAACTAAAAGCTTATTATGGCCCACATTTTTTTTTTTTTTTTTTTCAAATTTTAGATCGTATTGTAACATAATTTTGTCAACTTCATTAAATTATTATTTTATATTTTTCCTGTAAACTTACGCATAGCTACTTCCTACTAACTTATGGATAGCCAGTTGGAAGTAAGTTACCGTCATGGAAAGCTCAACTAGGCTTGCCTTAAGATACATGCAGTCACTGATGTAAGTGACTGCATATATCTTAAAAATTGCATATGTGTCAGAAATAAGTTGGATGCGAAAAAAAAAAAAATGAGAATATTACAAAGATGACTAAGGGTTCACACACACACAAAAAACACACTTGCTATATGATGTCAGTTCTTAAAACAATATAGTTAGTTATCGTTATTCGGGTGTTGTCGTTCTTTCAAAAACCCTCAGATTTGACGTCATTCGCTTATGAATCGTTACGCCCACAAATCTGCTTTGAATTCGACGCCATGATTGAGGTTTATAAGCTTGACTACTTTGACAAGATACTGGACAGAAATAAGGCTTTGGAATATCTATTTTCTAATTGCGAGTCAAAGCACCAAGTTATAACCAGACACAGAATTCTTATTCCAGTTGCCATAATTGTAATAACTGTCGCAGTTATTTGATGTCAAAATTTTAATTAGTAAGTCCACATTTTACTTAGGTTGTAGTTTCGTTTGTTTAGCAATTTTATAAAGGAGCGCTATATTCTAATAATATGCCACTCCTTTAAAAAATTACTGCGGAAACGACACAATAAATTAAACTAATTAAGTTACAAAACACACCACCTACAACGCCTCTAAATTAGAAACCCCCCAATAAAATAATAGCTTCTAATATTTCTACTTAAATATTTTGCGAACTGACTATATGAGCGGTTACTCCCTTATGATGTATTACTAGCCGCTCAATAAGTATGTTGGTTGAAGAAGATTACTCCCACGCAGAAAAAATAAGCTTTTACTTGAAAGTGATGTGAGAAACAGCAATGGAAAAGTTAGAAAACCACTAAGGTTTTAAAAAAAAAAAAAAAGAACTTCAGATAGTCTAACAACTAAAAGGAGATTTTACAATTAAATATGCCGTTGCCAACTGATAAAACTAAATCTTTTTAACTAAAATTATAATTAGCTGAAAAATAATTTGAATTATGAAAACTCACAGCAAAAGTTCTTTTTCAGCATTATTTGCTGCATTTCTTCCCAGAAAGGCAAATGACACAAATATTAGACATATATTAAAACATTAAGAAATATTTTAGCCTTTGATTAAGAAGTTAACCGTTTTAATTTAAAAAAAGAATTTTTGGATTGCAATCTAATAATCATTAAAAATTTTTTTTATCACTGCTGTTACGCGCGTACAGGTTCGCAATGCATTGAATGCACACAGGTCCGATGATAGGTTCATAAAATTTATTTTCTCGAAAGAAACACTTCAGAATTCTGGAACTTTCCACAGAAATACTCGTACAGGTGTTCACAGTATCACAGAGTACAATCAGTAGTTACACTTCAAACTACTAAGAACGTTTAACACAATGCCATGTAAAGAGAGAAGATATCTCAGTACTCCACACTCACGCTGAATTAACAGTTAACAACAACTGTGTGAGAGCAGATGCTCCCTCTGGTCTTATATAGTTTTCACCCGGCCGCCGAGATATTTCTAGCCCTTTCTGCGTCTCGAAATTACTGGAATGCATATGAGGGGCGAATTAAGGTTGCAGCTAGTATAGTGATCAATTACATTTATTCAATTACCATACCTATTATGGTGATACAGAGACCGGACCGAACTATCGCCAAACTATCGCCCAGATTGGCGATTTCCCGCCAAATGGGGCTACAAAATTAGTATCCAAACCGTTACCAGCTTGGCGATATCTCGCCAATTTAGCGATATACCCATTTACTCAGTGTTAAAGAGGCTTGCCCCTGTATTCTTATCTTCCCAGTACAGCATCATTCTTCTCAGCTTTTCCCGTTATATTATACAGAAAAATAAAACAATTTCACATATCATTGCACTAAAGTAATCCATCTATGTACAAAATTCGGAATACTTCTATTAGATTTTATTTTTATTGCGGAGGAAAAACTGCCACGTGAACAAAATTTAGCTATTTTTTCATTCTTCTCAAGACTATTTACTGGTTTTGTGCGTTACTGGCCCACCAGCGGCCAAGCGATAAAACGGCTTCTACCCGGGTTCAAATCACTGCGAACGGGAGGGTTGAATGGATGTTTTGGGGTTTTACCCCATGCCTAACGTGAATACGGGCCAGTTTCCCTTAGATTTGGTTTATTAATTTATGGAAAAGCAAATTAAGTCTATCTGCCTTACGGAATGACTGCCTTCGTGGAGGCCTTCCTTAGGGGAAGCTGGCTCATACCCACATTACATATGGGCAAAACTACAGAAACCCCCATGCAGCCAGCCCGTTCGCATGAAATCGAACCCAGGTCAAACTACCAGAGTTCAGTGACTATACCGCTTGGCCACTAATGGGCCAGTTTCCTTAAGGAAATCCTCATTTAGGAAGATGGCCTTCCCGTGCTCTGCCGTAATTTAAATAGTCATTTTCTGTGTTACTGGTTTTATTCAAGTATATAACTAGTATTTAAATGTATAAACGGTATTCATAACATAATTATGTATCTATTATAACAACGCATGTATGTACTCAAATAACGCAAGCCCCAAATAATGAATGCAAACAGATGTAATGTATGTCTTACCTTAATCAAGCTGTTAAGTACATAACTAATGTATTCATGTAACTTTATAGTGTATCCAATGTATTAATGTATTTTACTGATGGATCATATTTCATGCATTTAAGAATTATTATTATTGATTCTAGTATGACTATTAATATTAATATTAGCATTAGATATATTATTATTATTTTGTATGTATATGTATTACTTTGTAGGTATGTGTATTATTATTACTATTTGTTGAGGTATCTAAGAATTATGGCAACGTGCGCATTCTAACAGTTATATTCATGTAACATCATCCAGGTCCCAGTTCGCTCATGCGACTTCACAGCGAAGCAAATGCATTCCCGAAGCAGGCCTCCTGGGACTCGGGAGCTGCCGGTTCAAGATAGAGGAGGACGTGGGACATATACCTGCTTACCTTTGTTAGATATCAGGTGTCCCCGTCCTCTGTCACCTGTCACCTGTATTACTGGTTTTAATGATGTCTTATTCATGAAGCCTGGTTAAAGACTCTTCCACTGATTAAGGCAAAGCATGCGAGGGCTATCTGCACCTACACAAGATTGGCTCATTCTGCTTCTGAGAACAAACGCGAACTAACTCACATTCGATTAAAGGCTTAAGAAGAAATGTACTGTCTAGACAATAGTTGATTGTTTTCCTAAAAAAAAGGGCCCCAGTCCTGTTAAACACTCAGCCAGTATCTACTAGCTATTTCTCCGGCCCATTTCATAAGAAAGAAAAAGAATTGAACATGTTGTAGAGCCATTACGATTTTTTTTTTTTTTTTTTTTTTTTTTTTGAAACACGAGATGTGAAAAATGAGCAATACCCTCGCTGGGGCTCGGACCTCTCGAATACGCGCCGAATGTGATGACCATTACACCATGAACGCATGCTAAGAAGGTAGGAGAAATACCTTATATACTCCCCTTTTAAAGGGCGACTGGGGATTAGGGAATCCAATCGCCAAATCTTGGTTGTGGAGAATTATCATCCACCACCTTTTTTAGTTTGTGCGCCACTGTAGAGACATTTGCTTATTTTGAAGCAGATTACATGAAAAACAAGCAATGCCCTCACCGGGACTCGAACCACGGACCTCTTGAATACGCGCTGAATGTGCTGACTATTATACCACGAAGGCATGCTAAGAAGGTGGGAGAAATACCATATAATTTGACAGCAATATTCATATCAGCCGGCAATTGTTTTTTTATTGCAGTTTTTTTAATTGTTAGGTATTTTCAGCAGTGTAAAATAAAGGTTGGCATATATAAAAACTATGGCATTCTTCACTTTTAGCACAGCATTCAACAAATTATGTCGGATGGTCAAACGGATAAGACCGCTGAACTCTAGTAGATCGACCTGCGTTCAAATGCCGTTGAAGAGGCTGTTTGTATTGTTTTCCCCACGTATAAAATATAAAATAAACGAACTAGTGTTCCTCAGAAAGTTTTTCACGAAGGTAAAGCAGGTAGCTCTAGTGTGCTTCGCCATATCCTAAAAAAATCTAAATAAAACATTTATTCGATATTTTTACTTTTATCAGAGCACAGACTTTATGTTATATTATTTTTTATAGCAGTAACTGAAATCTAATGAGCCAATTTTAGGTAAGCTAAGTTAATCTGAAGTATTCGGTTGGTGCATTAGATGCATTTTCGACGTCTGTTTCTTTAATCTTGCACTTGGTTTATCAGAAATTACCTCCACTTTAGTAGAGTTGAACTATTCGCTCCGGAACTGATTCAAAGAACTGATTTCCTTTACTGAGAGAATTAACTTCGATACCAGAAAATAGAGTGGTAGCTCTTTTACAGTTTACGGAGAGCTTTTGCTGGAAGCGTGTCAGAAAAGTTCGATTTTCCTTTTAGGAGAGATAAGAATGTTTATTCTTCCATGCTAAGATTGAGTTCATTTGTTATCACTTCTCATCTTTTTGAATTCTGTTTATTCTAGAATGTGATTGTTAGTTCTATGTAGAAAGAAGGTTTTAGGGAATCTTAAAACTACAATTGAAAGAAGGAAGTTAGCGTTTAAAAAAGTCGAGTCTTCTGAGCCCATAGCTCGTTCGATTCTTTACGTTCTTGATTAACTCCTCATTTTCGATGTTTTCCATCAAGGCTATTGTCAGTGAGTGCTGAGTCATAGAAAAGAACTGATTCAGCTTAGGATGGTTTTGATCCGATTGCAGGAAAGATAGGTTTTGCCCATCTCTGGATAGTAGTCGATGAAATTATTATTAATGGGCTTTTTTATATTGAGCTGAATTCTTATAGGCGAGTTAGAACAGTAACTTAGAAAAATAATAAAGTAAAATTATCACGGCTGTAATTAAGGAATACAAGCATTGTATGTATTAGAATTTTCCATGCCGTAAATGCAAACAGTAATGATTTGCCCTCAGCAATTAAATCATTAAAACATTCCATTTAACTGCGCTCAGAATTCGCAACCAATAGAGCTTAGCTAAAAGTCATAATAAGTCTGGATAATTTAGTTACGCTACCCAGATGATACTGATGAGAGATCATTTGTTTGTACTTTTGTTGCAGTAAATATCATTTACTGCAACAAAAGTGTACTTGTAGGATGAAGTTTAATCATAAATGTATTTTAGTAATGTTATCCAATACCCATACCTTCTTTGCCTAAAAATAATAATTGTTTGGTTATTAGAGAGTAAAACTCGGTCGAGTTACCCAACGGTACAGATCAGAGTACTAAAACATTTGTGAAATCGTTTATTTCTTAATTTTTGCAAAATAGTTTTAGCCGTTTTCTTTAACTTTTGTAGAAAAGTATTCCAAACCCTGAAGTACCGACATGAAGTTCTGGTGACCCAACGGAAGAATTTTTGCTACATAGTAGCGAAACGATTGAGTCACATCAACAGAAACAACAGTCCATTTTTTAGCTAATTGTGAGAAAGCACACGCAGTCTACCTGCCTAAAATGAGGATGTCTTAGTATAGAAATTTTAAAACAAAGCAGCCAGAAATGTCCGCTTAAGAGAGATATATTTTTGTGGAGGACTTTCTGAGAGAAACTAGACCGTATTCACTTAAGACATGCGGTAAATCCGGACAGTGCATATGCAGACAGTCCGTTCTCTAGGATTCGAAGCCAGAACGAATTCCCTATGTTCAACGATCTTGACCTCTGCGGAACGTCTCAAAGTTATTTTTATATGCAACGTTTCCAATACATTCAGCATCGTATCTAGTCATTAATCTCTAGTTCTTCGGTTACTGGATACCGTCGAGTGATTGTTGAATAATCCCAAGAAGCCCATATCTACTATCAGATTTTCAATACTTGGGTTGGGCACACACTAGGAGTTTTCGAAACAAAAGATTTCAAACATTCACCAGAAATTGCTATGCAGACCGCTACACCATACAGCACATGGGAGAAATATCTGTAATATCTTACATCCTCCAACCCCACCACCTCTAAATTACGGCTGGAGAATGGAGATTTCCCATGAAGCTATACCAAGTTCGTAAAGCGTTATCATCCATCATGTTTGAGTTCGAGAACAATTGTAAAGATGTTAAAATTTTTGGAATGGAGTTTACTGAAAACCTAACTTTGTCCTGGGCAGAAATCATGCTCAGGTCTTGATTACAGCAACTGATATGCTGACCACCCCACTGCTAAGCACACAGGATGCAAGTCTTTAATTTCTTATATGCTTACACAAATTTTTGGTTTACTAGAGGATTACTGGTACCTAGAAGAAAGAAGCTATCAGATCTGTGGTCAGATCGATGTTGCCTGGGGGATCGATGTTAGGGGAAGCTGGCTCATACTCACATTACATATGGGCAAAACTACAGAAACCCCCATGCAGCCAGCCCGTTCGCCTGCTATTTAACATGTGGATTATTGGAGTAGTAGCATTGGATGGATCTGTATGTTGTTGATAAAAATAATCATATTGAATAGACTCTGTAAAACTGTAAGATGCGGGATTTACAGGGCGTTCTGAACCTATGAGTATTTAACAAAAATGGTGTGCATTTGAAGAGGGATTTTGGAATTTTTGGAGCAGGTAAGGTGAGACAATCAACTATACCCGGCCGGGATTCGAACCCAGGCCTTTCCAATTACACTACAAAGGCACGCGGTAAGGAAATAGAAAATTTCATGATTAAAGGAAACTGCTATGTGAGATTCAAATTTTAATATGTGATTCAGTTTAATATAATTCCTTTTCGCATAATGCAGTATTTTGTAAAACGAGAAAAGCATTCAGTTATACAAGGAACGCCCTATTTAAATTCATCATTAAAACTATGAGTAATGCATCAATATTAGTATTCTTATTCCTTTGTGAAGGAAGGTGGATCTCGTTAATGCCATTTTTTAATATTCTTTATAAACAAACAACACCTATGAGAAATTTCTTCTTAGCATTCTCACGGCTTCTTGACATGACTCTGCAAATCAAACTCTAGTACCGAAACAAATGACGGAAGATTTATTGCTTTTTTCACGCTCTTAAAATGGCACACCCAAGCACTGAAAAGCCGGGAAGACAAAACGTTAAGGAAGAAACCGTATTCAGATTACGCAAGTAGAAAGAATATTGAGAGTATTTAAGGTGTGATAATTTTACTACGTTAGAGTTATCACTGAACCGGTAGTTAAAAAATAATTCCGATGGAGGCACGGAAGCCCATTCATTTTCATTCATTGTTTCTATTATAATAAGAGATGTCAAAAAGTAAGCTTCATTGTAAATTAATCTAGCAATGAATAAAACAGGAGAGGAAGAACGTCTCTTATTAAAGATTGTAAAATATATTATCAGATTTGTTTAATTGAATAGTCTTTGCAATAGGTAATTAATTTTTCAACTATATATGAGTCACACAATCAGTGTAGAAAATGCGCACCATAACAGCAATTAGGAAACTTTATAATGCAATATTTAGATTCTAATTTAAAGTACTTTAAGAATTTTGAGTCAGAAATACTAATTTTTAAAATTAAAAACAAATGACCAGAAAGAATGGTTTGATTTCATATAAAAATGCATTATATTATACATTATAAACAGCTCAACAATATCTTTTTTCCAAAATTAGGCCTCTATACTTTGCTTCCGACAGATTTTCTAAAAGCAATACTAGAATTTTGTGATAGTATTTGTCTCCGCCAAACTGAACTTTTTATCATATCGTTATTATAAAGCGAACCAATGTTAATAAAATAAGATACAGTCTTGTAATTTCACTCAGAAGAACTTAGGAAGTAAGTAAAAGTGAGAAAATTTGGGAAGTTAGTAAAGCTACAAAACAAAGTTAGTTCAAAAATAAAAAAAAACTGTTTAATAAAATTTGATAGTGGACTTTTGCCTTAACTGTGACTATACATTTTTCATGGAGAAAAAACTATGAGATAAAAAAGCAGAAGAAAGGTTAAATCACCAACTGGACTTTTCAATGCCATCTTTTAGCGGGAGGGGCAAAGGCTAACTTTTCCATTTCCTTGAAAGAAAATAAAAATGACTGAAATAAATTTGGAAGGGAAAAAGAAACAGAAAGGAAGAAAGAAAGAGAGAGTCAGCCTTTAACCTTTAATGCTACTTCTTCTTTTCTTTTCTTTTCTTTTTCTTTTTTTTTTTTTTTTTTTAAGTTTCCTTGTTTAAGCATTCTGAAACCATAGAATTGTAAATTAAATTAGTACCTTTTAAACTTAGCGTGCAAAAGGGAAGTTAAGTGGCTTCTTGTGTTCTCGTGTTTCCCAAAGATGTTCAAACGGATATAGAAGTGAATTTTTCTTAGAATATCACAAATAAAAGCATTGCTCTGTAAAAATCCTTTGATATCTGTAGATTTGTTATTTTATTCATATTCTGATACATATTTAGAGGCACTTTATCTCTTACACATTTTCTTTCAGTTTATAATCAGCTTTTAAAATAATTTCTAAGAAATTTGTTAAACTTTAAAAAATACCCATATCCACATATAAGGATAATTCGATCACAGGTATATAAAACACAACTAGTGTTATAAAATAATATGCGAAACAAAAATACACATGGTATTCATTACACGTGTTAATAACGATCCATATTTTATTTTGTCCACAAATGATCTTACCCGGCCTTTATTTTCGCAATCTTTGGTCGTAGACTTCAACCATAAAAATGTTTTAAATGACGCAAAGACCCATGTTTTCGCACTTTTAAATTAAAAAGAATTAATATTGTATAAAATACGCAATATAACTTTTTATGCATTCAAACGGTTCCTACACTTATATCGTTTCCTACACTAATAGGAAAATTTTATACTCGTCATAAAAAATAACACTTGACTCTCGTACGACAAAATTTATCGAGGTATTTGGTTTCAAAGTCGGGAATCATATTTAGGGGCCGTACACAAACTGAAGAGCGAAATGTTTGTCTACATAATACTAAATAAAATCTTAGTTTAGAAAACGGTTTTTGAAGTAAAGATATTATGTATCGAGCATTTCTAATGAGATTATTGTGAAAAGTATTGATCAGTATATATATATATATATATATATATATTTAAAATGCAGATCATATTCGCAGAATTTTACAGAATTAGTATTCTAGAAAACATTGGAAAGCTTCGCTTTGGCACGTACTCAACTCTATATGCTATTTGCATCAATTAAAAATTAAAAATATTTGTAGTTTGTTGAATTTTTATAAGATTACCAGATTATGACTATAAAATAATAAAATTTCATAAGAGTATTACTAACACATTTTAAGACTTTGGAAAATTTATAATTTATTTGTGTGAAAATCCTTTCAGCATACCAAATGTCATAAAACTGTAAATTAAAGACACTAGTAACAGAGTCGTAGCTAGGTTTTTCAACGCCCAGGGACAACTGAAGATTTCGCGCCCCCTACTGTTTCCCACGAATGGAACATTTGATTCTAAAATTTCGTAACATCAATTTGGCGCTCCCTAGATGCTGCGCCTGGCGAGGGATGTCCCACCTTGCCCCTTCTGGCTATATCATTGACTAGTAAATAAAAAAACAATAGCATTTGATGGCATTTAAGCGGGGAAATATCCAAATTAATCTAATTCATTTATTAATTGTACGGGAGTCATACATTTTGTGTTTTGTTTTTAAAACGAATACAAAATTTTCCTAAGTATAGAGAACAGAGGAAGGTATAAAAAGTTGGTTAATTTTTACAAAAATTTAGAAATGTCAAAGCATGAATATTTGCGTCATTCAAAACATTTTTGTATCTGGTAGCATATGTCTAAGAATAACGGCTGCAAAAATTAAAGGCCCTGTAAAGACTTTTATGGCCACAAACTCTGCAGGAAAAGTAAAGAGCATGCACTGTAAAATTGCTACTATGTAAAATGCGTATAATCTTTTTCTTCTTTCAGATCTGCTCGTGAGCATCTCGGTTTCTGTAAGCATTTACTTTCCCTCAATAAAATCAAAATCTTCTATCTCTAAGATAAAAAAAAAAAACCTACTTTTTAAGTTCGGTTTTCAACTTTTTAATTTCTGTTTTTCAGTTTTTTACTTTTTTTTTTAAAGTTTTTGTTTGAGCTCTATTTGAAAATAACTATTCATATATTTTATGTGAGTTTTCCTGGTTTTGGATATATTCGATTAATAATGTAACATTCATTAATAGAAGGAATGATAACAAATTGGGAAATTTTTATGTTAAATTACGTAATTAGATGAAAATTACTTTTTGAAATTCCAGTAAATTTATGGAAATTTTAATAACTTACTAAAAGTTCCTTTATTTTTCTGCTAAACTAATGGTAAGTAATTAGAGTCCTATTATTTGTAGAAACTGAGTCTTAAACATTTCTTAGACAGAAGTGAAATATAAAACATCGTAAACAGATAAGACTTGAGTAATAATATACTTAACTTTGCATCTGTAAAGAAGTATATTTAAACAAACAAACAAAAAAAAAAAAAAAAAAAAAAAAAAAAAACTCAGAAGACTAAGCAATGTTTACACCGAACTTGCATGGTTCGTTTACGAACCATAATGTAGCATCCTACTGTAGAGCCATTAGGTTTCTTAGAAGCAGAAATCATGAAAAATATGCAATGTCCTTGCCAGGACTCGAATCTGGACTTCTCGAATACGCGCCGAGTGTGCTACCATTGCACTACAAAGGCATACAGAAATGAGGAAGAAAATGACTAGCAAAAATGAAAGCTTAATGATAATGAACACACAACTTAACTGTGCGCCAGATTTGTCAGAAGTATGCTACTTTTTACCAAATTAGATGCATTTTGATGCATATTAGTTTCATTATGAATTAAACACAATTAATACGTTTCAATGTTGTTTGATTTCACTGATGATTGAGACAATAAAATCCATTAATAAGCCAGATAGATCTGAATCAATGAATGCTGGACGTTAAACTGATTTTTTTCAATTTTTAATGACTAAATAATATTTAGTTATAGCTCATAACTCTTATCCTAAAATTATTAATTAGCTGCTATCAACCATGAATATTTATGGCTAGTTCTCAGATTATATTTTTCGCACACAGAATGGGTCGACTGCATGACTGATCTCATTTCTCGTGCTTTTTAACTAGAGCATCAAGCCAGTTCTTCTTTCGAAATTTCTTCACGAACGCACCCCACTCCAAGTAGATATACCTTGACTGCTTTGCAGTAATAAACTACCCAGTTCATTTCACAGGCCTAAAACTGTTAAATTATGATGAAATTAACATATTCGAAATAAACTTCAGTTTTAGCAGATGTAATTCACATAATCCAAGATTAAATTGTAGACTCTATAGGGCTTTTCGAAACAGGAAATATGATAAATCAGCAGTAAATTCGACAGGATTCTAACTCTGAATCTTCTGCTTGCTAGCCGGGCCTGATACCAATTACACAACGACGACACGTAGGTGGGGATGGTGAAAATTCCTTCTTCTCTACGAAAGTATATTTATGATGAAATTGATATATTCCAAGTTTATTGCCCATTGAAAAAATGTGTTGGGATTAAAATAATCGGGACTCATATGCAGCAAATAATGTAGCGTATGGCCGTATCAGTTACTGAAGCAAAAGCATTTGTGTAACATTTATGCAAAAACTAGTCGATAAAATAAGTCGAAGAACGATAAAAAAAAAAAAAAAAAAAAAAAAAAAAAAAGATAATTCACCAAAATAAACTAAACTGTTAAAAAATTTAAGGAAATTTAATCGAAACAGAAACGAAAGAACAGAATGCATCATGATTTGCATGATGTATAACTTTAAAGTTATTAATTCTAACACAGTAAAATATTAATATTTGGTTGTTGTTAACATTAGCCATGAACAGATTTACTATTGATATGACTTTATTAATTCAATAAGTAAAATCGATTTTACGCATATACTTACTGACTTGGAAAAAAATAAATGATGACTTATGTTATATATTAAATAGGCTATTTTCTCTCGCCTTTCTGCATACCTTCGTGGTGTAACGGTAGCACACTTGGCGCGTATTCGAGAGGTCCAGGTTCGAGTCCCGGCGAAGGCATTCCTCATTTTTCGCGTTTTCTACTTCCAAAATAACCTGATGTCTCTGAAGTGGCGACTGAACTAAAAAAGTGGTGGATGAGGATTCTCCCCCATTACAATTTGGCGGCTGAGTCCTATAATCCCCACTCGCCCTTTAAAAGGGAGAGTATATAAGATTTCAGTTTTAGTACATGTATCGTCGAAGCAAGTGGAGTATTTTCTTCCTGCTTTGTGTATGCCTTCGTGGTGTAACGCTTAGCACACTGGACGCGTATTCGAGAGATCCAGGTTAGAGTCCCGATGAGGGCATTGCTCATTTTTTACGTCTCCTGCTTCCAGAAATCATAATAACTGTACAGGCTTACTCTCTTCATTTAAACATTAAATTTTTATCCATATCAATAGTTTTAAATCTGTGGTTCTTCGTAATACGACAGCTCTTCAATTAGGATGCAAGAAGTTACAGTTGAACAAAGAATACAGTTTAGAATTATGGTCTCCATTTTTAAATGCTTTACAGAAACGAAAAGAATCCATCTTTTATTTAAGCGTGTAATCCAAAATTTTGCTTACAGCGGAGTTGTAGTTATTCGAACGCTAAATATTCGGAACTTCGTTAAGCCGGCTGTCTTATTTCTTTTTCTAGACGAAGTAAAAAGATTGTTGTCAATTTAGTTACGTAACTGAAAAAGATTGTTGTCAATTTAGTTACGGAACTGAAGTTTTCCGTTTATTACGTTGTAGAGACATTAGGTTATTTCGAAGCAGGAGCGAGGAAAAATGTGCAATGCCCTCTCCGGAACTCGAACCACGCACTTCTCGAATACGCGTCGAGTGTGCTGACCACTACACCACGAAGACGGGAGAAATACCTTATATACTCCCCCTTTTAAAGGGCGACTGGGGATTAGGGGAGCCTATCGCCAAATCCTGGTGGTGGAGAATCATCATCCACCACCTTTTTCAGTTCGGGTGCCACTGTAGAGACAATAAATATTTTTTGAAAGCAATGAGTGATGAAAAATGTGCAATTTCCTCGCCGGGACTCGAACCACGTACTTCTCGAATACGCGCCGATTCTGCTGACCACTACATCATGAAGGCATGTTAAGAAGGCGGGAGAAATACCTTATAACGTTACATAAAAGAAAATACATCAGATTAAATATATTTAAGGATCTAAGAACCTAATTTAGAAACGTGTGTGCTGCATGTAACATGGCCTTTGATTTTAGGCAAACATGCAGAAATAGCTTGTGCGTTTTGTTCTGAAAAAAGAATTGCCTGTTTAAATTTAATACAGTAAAAATAAAAATGAGATAATTTGCAATGTATAGAATTCAGAAAGCGCCGTACAACATATAGCTTCGCATATGATGTTCAGCAAATATACAGAAATATGTCATGCCTTTTATTCTGAAAATAAAATAATAACGTACATGTTTAATTTCAGTACAGTAAAAATAAAAAGAATATTACGCGTTATGCTTACAGTATACGTGTAAAAATTATTTTCTTTGTCTTTTTTAGTTCAATTAGTAATAGACCACGTGTTTAGTAAAATAAAAATAAATATCACAGATTAATTTTGTCAAAAAGGTAGATTTAATATTTTGTTTTAGGAACATAAATATTTTTTAACTTAATAAGCTAGTCAAAATAAATTACGACCAAAGGACAAATAAAATTCCGTGACTTGCATTACAGTAAATAAATATTTTACCCAGATAAAAAGAATAATCGAATTATCTGGACTTGAACCAGTTTTTTGGTTATAAAGAAGCGTTAGTTACTATCCTTTATAAAGGAACTTATAAAATTATTTCACTTCTCTTAGTAGAAGATATAACCAACAGACATATATATGCAATATCTAACTTAATATTAAGGATTCATATTCTTATAACTGGAAATTAAATGAATAATTAAAAAATAACATTTTACAATAATAAAAAACTACTTTTAAAATTAAAATTTAATATATGATAGAAATATTGCTATGCATCATGCAAAAGAATACATATTTGGCCACTAAAAAAAATTAGAATCGAATTATGCGGGTTTTTCTAATATCCGGATTCGACTCATTTATTTCGGATATTCGCAGCGCTACTTATCATGAAAGTAGAGTACTTCAGCAGAATACTACTCACTCTTAACACAGAATAAAAGGAACATTTCGAAAACACAGTAATTAATACCCGTATTAATAAATCTTGTAGTAATAAAGAACTTTATTTCAAAAATTTAAAGAGTGATGTAAATTTGATTATGCGTCAGGCAATTAAATTTTTAATTTAGCAGCATGATTATCTGAATTTTACTAATACCTCCGGACGGGACCCATTCATTTCGGATATTTGTGGAGATACTTATCATGCATACAAAAAAGAATTCACTTTCAGAATGAAATGTAAATAAAATTCCTTCAGCAAAAGTTAAAACTAATAGACAAATGTTATGCAATAATGGAATGTTATTAAGGAATAACATTACAATATATATATTGCAACAATAAATTTTTATAGGAAATGAAATCAACATTTGAAAAAGTCTTACAGTAATAAAAAACTGTACTTTTACTGTACAACATTAAAAAACTACACTTAAAATTTTTTAAATTAATACGTGATTTAAATTTTATATGTTAATTAAAACGCATCACAAATGAAAAGGAGAAATGAATTATTTAAATAAAAAAAGGTTACTTACTTTTTTGCAGATTTCTGTGTGTTCTTGCCTATTGCAATGCCTGCGGTCATTGAATATTTTAACCACTTTATCTACCGTAACAGCTAATGGGCTTTCGATCATTTTAACATGCTTAAGAAGAAATACTTCTTCAAGAGGCATGTCAGCGCTCGCGCCTACAGCGACTAAAATTAAAAGCCATACTGCCATCGAAACAGCCATTCTAGCTTTAGTTTCAACTGTCCAAAGAAGCAAACGGTGTAGCTTACAACTCCGTAATCCTCTACCTGATTAATTCCTCTCGGTTTTAAGGCAGCGATTGGAAGATGAGGAGCGACTTGAGCGCCACCCTCGATTAAGCCATAGAGATGTTTCGCAACTTATTTTTGAAAGACGAGCGGATATAATCCTTCGGTTCTCCCTCCTTTGATTTTTTTCACCGCGTTTTGTTCCGGGAATAAACAAAACAGATTCCGATTCATTTATTTTTTTCGAGAAAACCGTTTGATGGTAACTGTTTTCTTTCCAAGCTCTGAAATGTGATCTCGCTGATTTCACTCAAAAGGCGATAGGTAAGGAATGTATGAGATGAATCCGAAATAAGCCCTTTCATTTTCGCAATAAAATGTTGATTTTTAGTTAGTATTATTTCAATTTTAGTGTTGCAAAACAGAAAAAAAAAAAAAAAAAAAAAAAGTACTTATTGAATTTTAAAATGGAGTCACCGTTTATATAACTTAAGTGTTTACAACAAAATTTTTCAGCAATATGCTATTGTATAGCCATTTATACTTTTTTCACGCAGCCTATATTTTATTGGCTACACGCGTATGTCCCGATTTTTGACTCTTTCGTTTAAAACCACAGCGTATCTTATACGGTAAATAACACGCTGTTTCGACGTATGTCCTTTTAAATATTTAAACATGAAATTTTGTTCATTTTACTGAACGGTATAGTGGTTTGTTAAAGTGCTGGGGCATTTTCGAGTCTGCAGTAAAAATAGTAGTATACACAAGTTAAAGAATTTTTTTAATTGCATTTTTTAAATTATACTTTTATTCTAATCCTTATTAAGTTATATATGAAATTTTTCAAATAATAATTTAAGAATTAAAAAGTAAAAATCAATCAGCAAAGGAAAAGAAAATCTGCACAGTTATGTCACAGAACGCATTAAAATGAAATTTATTTGCATAACAAATTTTCGAACATAAAATCAAATGATATTTAAGCGGTTATTATAATTTCAAAGCATAAATGTATAAAAAATGCTTCTGTTAAGACTTAATTTTCTCTAGGGTAAAAAACGGTGTTCCGAGATTTCTAAGGAATTTTTTATAGCTGAATAATTTATATTTTCATTAAATTAAAAACGTGTTTGGATAAATTTCATATATAATTTTGTAAGAAGCAGAATAAAGACATTAATTAAAAACTACAATTAAAGAATTTAAATTTAACCTACGTAAATTACTACTTTCACTGCACAATAGAAAGTGTCCCAGCACTTTTGAGAACCACTGTGTACTATTTAGCTTTCGTATGCAATCGTAAGTGATAAATAAAATTATAAAGTATTTCTCCCACCTTCTTAGTATGCCTTCGGGGTGTAGTGGTCAGCTCGCTCGACGCGTATTCGAGAGGTCCATGGTTCGAGTCCCGGTGAGGGCATTGCTCATTTTTCATCTCTCCTGCTTCGGAATGACCAATTGTTTCTACAGTGGCGTCCGAACTAAAATGATGGCGGATGGTGATTCTCCACCACCAGGATTTGGCGATTGGGTCCCCTAATCCCCAGTCGCCCTTTAAAAGGAGAGTATATAAAGTATTTCTCCCGCCTTCTCAGCATGCGTTCGGGATGTAGCGGTCTGCATATCGACGCGTATTCGAGAGGTCCGTGGTTCGAGTCCCGGCGAGGGCATTGCTCATTTTTTACATCTTCTGCTTCGAAATAACCTAATGTTTCTACAAATGTTGTTCATGAGAAATTAAAGGCATTTTTCCTGTGATCCTTATGGTGTAGTTGTCGGTACATCTAGTCTGAAAATGGAAAGTACCGGTTCCAATCCCATAAGTGCACCGTTGATTTTTCAATTTCCTGCTCAGAAAGTCCAATAACTGTGCAATGGCGTCCGAATTAATATATGGTGGATGATAATTCATCACACAGTCTTGGTTGACTGGAACACACTTTAATTGGAGAGGGTATAAGGAATTACGGACAGTCATCCCATGAATTCTTGTGATGTAATACTCAGCACGTTCAGCCAGCAGATGAAAAGCCTCCAGCTCGATACCCACCGTTGTTCATTTTTCAATTTAGGGCTCTAAAGAAAAAAAAAAGGGGGGGACAAGGACTTTACATACGTTTTTCTGTGTACATAAATGTACTTGCGAAATAAAACAGACTGGATTTGTAATTCCTAGTTTTGCAGTTTTCTTCAAGGTTTTCGTCCCTAATATGTCACAAAAGGGACGTACTCCTGCAAATAATACGTCACTATACAGCAAAATATCAAGCGTGGTTACGAATGAATTTTACATGCCAAGTAAGGTACGTTATTTCTATATAACGTTTTTCAATTAGATTGGGAGAGAAAAATGTTTCCGTTCAACAGCTAATATTACAAGGACTACTGTCTTGAGGCTAAGAAAAGTGAAGAACGTGTTAGAATCGTGTGATAATTAGTGTTCGTTGCTCTTAGAATTAGACGTCGAACGTGTGATGCATATACTGATGGTATGAATGCTCCGAAATCTGTTCAGAACAGACCCACATATAGTTTATAAGCTATTTCTCCCGCCTTTTTGGCATGCCTTCGTAGTGTGGTGGTCTGCACGCTGGGCGCGTATTCCAGAGGTCTGTGGTTCGATTCCCGGCGAGGGCACTGCTCATTTTTCATCTTGCTGCTTCCAAAAAATACCTAATATCTCTAAAAGTTATTCTTTATTTGCTGGTGGAAAAACTTAAATTTGTGGATATTTTATCTTGTTCTAATCTTTCAGTTTTGAAATGAATAGAAGGTAAACTATCTTGCAAGCCGTCGCAAAAAGATTGATCTATTATACGACAGTTAACTTAGCCAAAGTCGGGAAGCAGAAATAGAATGTCTGTGAGACCTACAGCCTTATCTCTCAGTATACTGTTTTTTACATTTTTAGTCCCCTGAAAAGTAGATTAATCTTTTTTCTTAACTAAGCAGAGTAAAATTTTAACAAATTGGGACACCTTTAACATGATTCATCAATGAGACAGAGGAACTGACGAGTGGTTCCTTTTAAATACCGTGAACTAACAGGATCATGCCGGATCTTATTCTAAATATTTTTCTTTCCTTTGCAAGATCCACTAGCGACCGAGCAATAGGACTTCTGATAATTTTATTTGAGTTCAAATCCCGTTGAACGGGCTCGTTGAATAGAAGTTTTCGGGGTTTTATCTATGTGTAACGTCAATACGAGCCGATTTCCCTTTAGAAACCCTTCACGAAGCCATTCTTTCTATTAAGCAGATTAAGATTCTGGTATCATGTTAAAGACCTCGCGTGCTTTGCCGAAATCCGAATAATTTAGTCTAATCATTCCTTTAGAGCACTCATTGAACAAAATGAAACCATTAAAACTTGAATTATGTATTATATTTCAAAAGAGATATAAGGAAGACTCCAGCGAGTTTGAGTGCTGAACCGCCATTTTAGTGGCTTCTTTGTTAGCCGATATAGTGGTTAGCTGTAGGCTCGAATTCCAAATAATGCATGGATTTTTTGCAGATGTCTTTCCTCCCTCCTTCTCGAGGGTGGAATATTGCTTCATTCCATGAACAACATTCTTGGTGATAAGAATATTAAATGACTGGTGAGTTTAGCTATTCCCGACCAATTCTTAATGAGCAAGTGCCCTATTACTGGAGAGAGGTTCGAGTGTTGAAATTAGACTGAGCTTCTTGAAAGATTTTGGTTATTATTAAGAATAATTCAATGTGTAAATGTATGCAATTCACGAAGAAATTATAAATAATTTCTTCGTGTTTTCTGTTATTCCCGTGTTTTCTGTTATTCCCGTGAAAACAGGAATTCTGTTTGTGTCATTTCAGCTCTGCACTTCAACTCAACGCCAAATGCTTAGATGTTATTATTTATGTTGCATTCAATTAGTATTCTTTTCTAGATACTGTTACTTAAAGCCGTGACAAAAATTCATTTGGCAGACTAGAAGGTTAGAGAAGCGTCTAATCCAGGCAAAATCAGTTTTGACCTTATAAAAGGACTGCAGTTTTTCGATTTATCTAAGTCATCATCGAGTGATTTATTCGGCAGCAACATTTTTTTTGTAATGAAAATTTTTAAAATATTTTACGGTAAGTGTACAGCTTGATTCATTCCTTTTTTTTATCTGAGGCTTAGAATACTTTCCTAATTTCAGTCAAACAGATATTTTCTTCTGCTGTTGAAGCTGTTGTAGAACGCTGGTTCTTAAAACCGTTGGACCAGTGGGATGGTTTCTTTAAATTTGCTTCAAAGGTTAAATATATAACTAAATTTTTTTTAAATTAAATAATATCATTCAATTTAACCAACTAAAATGTAAAATTACTTCAGAATTTTTATTATTATTATTTTATTGATGTATTATTTCTTAGCATGCCTTCGTAGTGTATTGGTCAGCGTGCTCAGCGTGCATTCGAGAGGTCTGTGGCTTGAGTCCTGGCAAGGTCACTGCTCCTTTTTCATCTCTTCTGCTTTCAAAAAATACCTAATGTCTCTACGGTAGCTCCCGAACTAAGAAAGGTGGTGGATGGTAATTCTCGGCCACTAAGATTTGGCAACTGGTTCCCCTAATTCCAGTCGCCAGTGTATAAGGTATTGCCTCCGCCTTCTTAGCATCCCTTCGTGGTGTAATGATCAGCACGCTCGGTGCGTATTCAAGAGGTCCGTGGTTAGAGTCCCGGTGAGCGCGTTGCTCATTTTTCATCTCTCCTGTTTTCAACAAGTACCTAATATCTCTACAATATAATGCTTGTCGAAAGTTTACAAGTATCCGAACTAACTACAACCATAAACTTCACTGAAAAGATTAAAGGTAGTTGGATTTTTCTTTTCCTTTTTCTTTTATGTTTCTATGTTTTGCTTCTTTTTTAATATTCCTTTCTGTAAGACAAATACGTACTTATGCACTGTCACGTTAATTAAGCAATTTAATTTTTTCATTAATCATTTTTATTTCTACAAAGATTACACGGTTAAAAGTTTATGTATTTATTTTATAAAAACAAAATAAAAAACCCACTCTTTTCGATATAATTCTACATTGAAATTATTCTTTACTTGCCTGACCACACAACAAATTTCCATTTCAACTAATATAAGAAAATTGGATTTAATTTCCATTTACCTAAAACGTAAAATTGAACAGCGAAGATTGCATCTATACAATGCACATATTCATTTTTCTATTGATGTTTACAGGACAGTTATTATTCGAACATAGCTCATAAATCTATATAATACGTAGTCATCTAAACTAATTTAACAGCTTCTTAAAAAATTAAGTATTGCGCTGTATTACCTTTTTTTAAAGGTTATTTAATCTAAGAAAAAATTAAATACTATTAAATAGACTAACAATGAACTTAATTTAACTTATCTAAGAAAGAAAATCAAGCATTCCCGATAAAGGAAGTTTTACTGCATTGGTGAAATCTGCAACACCAGGAAAGAATCAGGAGAATAAACTGAAACTTAACGGAATACACAGCAGGTAGTGGCTTAACAGTGGCAAAAAAATGTTCTAGAATTTTGTTTCATTACTTCATTTTCTCTTTTGTAGACTGAGCAATATTTATTATGTATAAGATACTCGTTTTAGTTCTGAAGTGTTTCTTAACCCATTTGTATATAGAAAATCTCCTTTCAGAACAAATAATACTTACAGCAACTCTGAGAAATATTCTAAGTAGAATTACAGTATTTAGAATTACGTTTCGAAGATTTTATTTTAGAATGGATTATAAAAATTCAAAACGTTTAACCTTTCCACTTCTCGGTTTCGCTTATCCAAGCATTAACAGAAATAAAACTCTGAAGTTTTTCTTTCTCATTGAACTCTTCCGTATTTATGTCATTAAGATTTTAGAATTTCCGATGCACAGTCTCACGCACTGGAGATAAATTTTTTCCCCGTACAGTGCTGCCATTGCTCGCTTTTAAATCATTGGGTTTGTTAATAAAAATTTCGGTAAAGTTTTACAAAATACGAAATAGATAATAAAACAAATTCTAAATTCCAAATTTGGACTTCCAGATGCCCATATTCAGGTGGAAACTTAGGCTATTCAAAATTTAATGTCTCTAGGTACCGTTTTATCACAATGTGTGAAACATATATATATCTACTTCACTATTTAATTTCTTTAAGTATAATGCAGGGCTCTAATATTTGGTGGAAAAATGAACCGACATTTATTGTGAACCAACACAAAATGCCAAAACGAAATTAAAAGTCCTTCTAGGAAAATTGACCTTTCGGACTAAAAAAAGAACATCTCAGCTCTAAGTATCAAAATTATTTTCAGTTATTGGAATTTGCTCTCTTTCGTATTTCCTAAGAGTTCTCGATTAAATTTGTGACACTCGTTTAAAAAAAGAGCTTTTGCCATATTTTTATTTTCTTTCATTATTAAAAAAACATTTTAGCTCTTTCAGGAAACGCACGCGCGCTGTGCATAAGTAAAGGTGATTTTTAATCAAAAACCCACCTGTCTCCGGATGTTTTTATTAGAAATAAATCCTCCGCTATTCCATTTTTAATCTTTCGCAAAATTATTGCGCCATAAGTTTACTTTACTTGAAAATCCGCATTCAGAATTATGTGAATTTGCCTTCGGAGGTAGGATAGTTGTTACTGATACATGGATAATGATGAAATGTAGGATTTTTAACTTTATTTCTACCCTTTTTACTTCTCAACTGTAGAAATATGTAATTTTTAACCAAAAACCTGCTTGTCTCTGAATGTTTTTATTAGAAATAAATATTCCGCTATCCTATTTTTAATCTTTCGCAAAATTATTGCTCCATAAGTATGCTTTTCTTTCAATCCCACATTCAGAATTATGCGAATTTGCCGTCGGTGTTGGGATAGTTTTTATTTATATACGAACAGTGATGAAATGCAGTATTTTTAAGCGCTATTTCTACAGATTTTGCTTCTATAGATTTCTTCAGATGAGCAGTATTCTTTACCGGTTATAGCTGCAATTTTGAGCTGAGTTCGCGGAAAAGAGATATGTAAAACAAGTTCGATATAAATGGAGAAAGAATAATGTTTGCAAATTAAAGCAAACTGGTTTCGAAGGTTTTAAATATTAACTCTTGTGGCTAAAAGTTCTCATTTACATTCATTGCAAATTTGTTGAAAATATCTTTTATTTCCAGTTTAGTTTATCCGGTATATTTTCTCTACACTAGCATTATAATAGCTTATTTCAAGGTATATTAACAGTTTGAAAATATTATCGCATTTTCTTACATATGTTAAAATATGTAAATGGTTAGCGCGTCTGGCTAGCAAATGGAATTAATTACACATGGTTGGAGTCCCAGTGACGGTACAGTTGATTTTTTAAACTTCTTGGTTTGATAGCACTCTAAGGCTTCGCTTCTACGTGGCGGCAGAACTAAAATACGGCGAACGACAATGCATTGTCACCTGGATAGCTATTGTTTGAAAGCAGGGGAGATGAAAAATGAGCAATGCCCTCGCCGCGACTTGAACCGCGGACCTTTCGAATATGCGTCGAGCGGGCTGACCGCTACACCACGAAAGTATGCTAAGGCGGCGGAAGAAATAAATTAAATACTCCCCCTTTTAAAGGGCGACTGGGGATTATGGGACCCAATCGTCAAACCCTGGTGGGGTGGAAAATCACCATTCCCCAACCTTTTAGTTCGGGCGCCACTGTAGAGACATTAGGTATTTTTGAAAGCAGGAGAAATGAAAAATGAGCAATGCCCTCGTCGGGACCCGAACCACTGACCTCTCGAATACGTGTAGAGCATTCTGACCGCTACACCACTAAAGCATGCTGAGATGGCGGGAGAAATACCTTATAAGGTGTGAGCTTTCTCTTTAGTCTATCTTTATGCTGGGGAGAATATAAGTAATTATTCCATATTCCTTATGTGCTGACGTGGCCGTCCAGCAATGGAAGATTTCATGGTTCGAATTCCTTCGAGAGGACACTTGATTTTTCGTATTTTCTGTTTTCGAAAAACTTTAAGGTGTTAAAAATGTCATTATAAATTCATTTTTAATTAATATTTAATGAAATTAAAAATTCATTTCACAAAGGTCTTTATGTGTTTCTTTACCATAATCTGCGCAATACGACAGGGAAGATTATTTAAATTCTTGCCGTATTGATTAACAGTAATTATTTTTCGTTATTTTTGTTACTTTATTACAGTATTTTATGTAAGGGCTGTCTGTTCTAGGCTAAATGCTTTCGTGGAAGACTTTCATAATGAAGAAAAACTGGAACGTAATCACGAAAAATGTAAGGAAAACCACGAAAATCCATGCGGCCTTTCCAGTTGCCTGGCTTCGAAATCGAGACGAATTACTAGAAATATGGACAGTTTTATAAGAAAATATAAAGACTGAATTTAATTTTGATAAAGTTATTCTTCAGGTAAAAATTAGTTTGGTTTATTTGATTACGGCAAAGCCTCGAGGGCTATCTACCTAAGGGAAGAGATGCCTTCATGGAGGACTTTCTAAGGGAAGTGGGTTGTACACATGTTACACATGGGAGAAACACGAAAACGCCCATGCAGCCGGTCCGTTCGCGGGGTTCGAGCCTCGAATCGAACCACCAGCGTTCAGCGACTTTACAGCTCGGCCGCTGGTGGGCCAGGAAAAAATTAGATCGTAAAACATCTTCTCATTTTACCTACTGGTCAACTCTTAATGTTAATGAAATTATTGAAATTTCTTGTCTTCATGAAATCAAGAAATATCATCAGGAAAAAGACTGAAAGTTTAAGAAAGGAATCTTTTAGCTGTTTTTATCTGCAAGACAAACAGACTTTTGTTTCTGAGATGAATTGGATAGGTGAGTGTTTTAATGGAACAAACCGAGCAAGGATATTTGTCTAAGGAGGAATAACTTCCGGTCTGACTTTCAAAAAGAAACTCGCATTTGTAATACTCATGAAGAAAATCACAAAACGTACATGTAGTATACATACTAGAAAGCTATTTTGTTCCGTCAATCTGACTTCTGTAAGGTAATTGCATAAAATTAAATTATAATTTTAATGATGTTAGTTAAACTTACAAACAGAAACCGCTGCCGTAAAGAAAGCAAAATGTTTTGTTACATCACCTAAACGTAAAAACATAACGAAATATCAAACAGCAAAGCAAATGCAGTGGTATTATACTTTTCTGTGTGTCTTATGCTTACAAGACAATAACATAGATCGCCAATAAATGGTAATTCGAGGAAACGATTTACAGAGATCTCTGAGACAATGAATAATTTAAAAAAAGGGGGAAAAAAAGACAGAGGATATTGTACTAACCACGTGAAGACATTTTGATAAATGTGTAGTGGTTATACCATTCAAATTCGTTATTTAAATTCGATTGCTGTACCGAGAATTTTAACCCTTTCAGCCCTACGAAATCACTTCTTAATTCCAAAAATTCCATCACTACGGTTTATGAACTCATACTTGAGTTCCGAAAATCCTTCAATGGTTATCGGTTATAAACTCCCAGCTGTGTTCCCACACACTCATTCAACAAAAGAAGCTTTGTTCCAAGTTAAATAAAATTAACCTGAATTTATTTTTAGAAGATAATAATCTTCGGAAAAAAATTGATAAAATGTCTAAACGTTATTATTATTTCGTGGTTCTTATATAAATAAGTACCACGAGTTTACTGAAAACATTTCTTTAGTGTGCTATATTTAACCTTTTTAGAGGTTGTTGCATCAGTTTAAGACGCATAAAGTACCGAAAGGACGGTGTCAAGACGTCTGAATTACCAAAGATTTCATCACACGTCATAAAATATACATTTCTTGTCTTCAGTTTCTTAAATGGTACTAATGCTAACATTTCATACCGAAACGAAAATGTGCTTGAGAACTTACAATCAAGCATTTTATACAGGAACAATAAGTGCGCTTGCAGTAGATTCGATTCCTGTCTCTTTCTCTCACACGCGCATACAAACACACATCATCACTGCCCACATACCCTCGTCCATTCTAGCTTAAGATCTATGACCAAACACTAGCACAAATGCATCAGTCTCAAATTTAAGTTGTACGTCACTATTACTAAGAGAGAAATTTAGTTATTATCTCTGAGTGGTAGACCACTAATGACCTAGTCAGTAAAACTGCTGAGCACTGACAGTTCGACTAGGGTTCAAATCCTTACGAGCGGGTTGGGAGCATGGGCGTTTTCAAGGCTTTTCCGTCTGTAACATGAATAGGAATCTATAGAAAGCTTTCTAAAAGTTTGAATCATTCAGAATTTTACTTTCTAAGTTCCCTAAAATTCTAATTTCTGGTAGAAAATCCTCAACAAAGGCATCTCTCTCATTAGTCATATAGATTTCGCCTACTTTGCCGTGATTAATTAAAAGAAACTCAGAGAAGTAATTGAATCTCGTAGACTATTTTTAAGTATTTATTTCGAGACTAGAATCGTACTACATATCAGGGTCAAGAATATAATCTACAAAATTAAGCATATCGGATGGATAATAATAATAATAATAATAATAATAATAATGACCTTCAGCGCAATCAATTATCATCAGTTGACTATAAAATTATGAACTGAGGTTTGCCTTCAAAAAAAAAAAAAAAAAAAAAAAAGTCTGGAAGATTTCGGATTTTGTATTACGCCCAAAAAAGCGTTTTTTAACGTTTGGTGTGTTACCTTTATTTATTAAACATCATATCCTTCGCACTTGAACCATAAAATTCAATTCAACAGAATTATCACAAAATATTTAAAAAGAGCATATCTTTAGAATTTCCGGTACACAGTCTCGTGCGCTAGAGAAAATTTTTTCCCCCGTACAGTGTTACCATTGCCCAATTTGAAATCAGTGAGTTTGGTAATAAAAAGTTTTACAAAATATTAAATAGATAATAAAACAAATTCAAAATTCAAAATTTGGGCTTCTAGATGCCCATATTCGAGTGGAGGACTACGTTATTCAAAATTTGATGCTTTGGGTACCACTAGTGTTTCGCAATGCGAGAAACATGCATAAATTGATGGAGATTCTTCATTATTTAATTTCTTTAAATATAATGCAGCGCTCTAATATTTGGTGGCAACAATTTGAAAAGGGAAAAGCCGTTTTATAATGGACGACGCAAAACGCAAAAACGAAATCAATAGCCCTTCTGAGCAAATTGCCCCTTTGGGCTTAAAAAAAAAGCTTTTATTGGCAAACAGTGCAGAAGCTTACTATCCCAAACCATCAGTTGAAAACAAAACTGGCAGCGGAAAGTTGCAAAATGTAAAGAAATGTGCTTAGAATAGCAGCAAACAGCAGTGGCAGGAGATGATGATGTTATAATAACCAAACGCATATGCAATATCTGGAGAATATCTACAACATCAGATGGTGATGTTAACAATTTGATGAAAAGGGGAAAGTCAGACATATGTTGAAGCAATGGCATGAAAAAGTTTTATCTACAGCTATACTTCGTCTAATCTACAATACATAACAATTTATTGATTTAATTTAAGTAACCAAATGAACTTATTCACCAGGTTAATCTGTTTGAAAATGCATATTTTCTGGCTAATTATAATATGGTTTATTCCTCTTTCCTATGTTTCACAACTGCCTTCGGATGAACCGTGATTTTGAATTAGCTGAGACTGGTATTACCTCGTAAACGGGGAGTTTGTTCGAAACGCAGTTCTCGTTGCGCTTTCGGCCAAAATGCAGGAATATCCAGCCATAAAACTATTTTTTCTAGCTAAAATGGCGACTGAAATAGGTTAAATGACTCAGAAGGTTTATGGTATGAGAATGCATTGCCTCTTTCTGCAACAATTTGGTAGTTCAAAGACTTTTCAAAGAAAACAATCAAGGAAGAAATCATGAGGTGTGATATATCAGCAACAGGTTCCTCCGAGTAGAACAGTTAACACTGCTGTGTGCTTCGTCAGCTTTGATAAGACTACGATGTCGTGTCCAAAAGAAATGTACAGAACTTAAATCCTTCATTAGGACAATGCAAGAGCACAAATGCCAAAAATTGTGGTGCAGTATCTGGCTAAACATAACACTGAATAGTTTTCCCATCCACTGCATAGCCCATATATGATCTCGAGAGACATTTTTTCTTGGACACTGAAGTTATTCTTTGAAACCGCTTTTTTTATTGATTTTTTTCTGACACTGAAGTCTCACCTAGGAGAAAGACATTTCTCTGATTCCTCAGCTCTTTGTGAAACACGTGAAGGTGACCGCGAAAATGGCGTACAGCTCAATACGTTTGAAGATTAAAAGAATGTTTGCATTTATTCATTGCAGATAGAGGTACTTACTTTGATAAAGATAGTAGCAGGAAAAATCTAGAGGAAAATATCATTCTCGGAAAAAAAAAAAAAAAAAAATTGTTTCTTGCTTTACAGAGCAATCTACACCTAAATGCTATATCAGGAATGCAAATATTCACTACAACAGTGTGTTCATCCATACTTATTGGCAAAGAAGCTGACCCTTTTCCAACTGCCTAATTCAAGAGGTGACACGTGCATTTCATAATTTGCAAATATGAATTTTCTTTTTTAAAAAATACCTATAGCATCAATCTTCAAGCCTACCAATCCTGGTGTGTTCCTGGCACTGCCAAATCTCCTTCTGTCGCCCACACGGTATGGAGGTTAGGGAAGCCTGCTACGGTACCAGAGGGCCCGGGTTCGAATCCTGGAGAAGACATGGATGTTTGTAAATGAATAGTGTCGATGCGGCATGGCGGCACTTTAAATATGCGGCGAGCCGAAAGTCCTCTCGTGTGGATTGGTGGGTGAGGAGAGGGGTGGGAGACCCCCGGATCCCCCTTCTCAGGGTGCTCTTCCTCAAATTTGGGGGTGGAAAATTAGAAGTCCAACCTCCCTTTGGAGTAGGCTTTGGCAACCATTGTTCCATGTAATATATATATGGACAAGACAACAACGACAGATATTCACTAATTTATGAACAGAGACTGGACGGGTTGAATAAAATATTTGCCATATATTCATATACAGTGTCTGAACCGTAGCAAGTTGTGAAAGGCTTAGTTTGATCTTCATTACTAATTTTTTTTTCTCCCCATGCAATAGAGTTCTGTAAATCTATCTATATGTCCCAGAATAGGTGGTGGTACCAAATCTAAAAATTAATATCCCACAAAATCACACAGATAATTAAATTCAGACAGTAATAATTTGATATATTCACCTTAACCTTTGCATATGAAATTTAGCTTACTCGTGGTACTGCGTGTCAAATAATATGAATTAAAGTTAGAAACATATTAATGAATAAAAAGTATATCTCTATAATATCTTTGATCTAACTGGGTCGACTTTCTCTTCTTAAGCCGAATACCAAAGTCTTCAAACGCATTGGATATTAGACATTTTTCCGGGTTTCTAGAGAAATGCTTGACGAATTGCCCTGTAGTTGCGATGTCAGGAAAAAAACATGCTTTTAACGCAAACATTCTAGTTACAATTCATGAATGGATTTAGGGGCCAGCAATAAAATGATGAAGAAAAAAATCCAGAATATGATGTGTAACTTTGGCAAAATATTTAATATGGTACGTGCAATGTTCGTATGCATTTTCGTAAAACTTACATTAATATTGACAGAAATATAAAACATTCTTGTAAAAATTCCAATTTTTTTCATTTGAATTTGCAACATGCAGCGTTTCCAACCAATTTTAGAAAAATTTACAGAAAATATGGCAATATTCAAGATAAACATTAAATTGAAATCTGAAATAAAAACAATGAATATTCGCTGAGATATGACCATTTAAAGAAAATAAATTTTAACTGCGTATACGCGAAATTTTTCTTTCTAATGTGGTAGCAACGTACGTATATAGCGTAATTTATGTAAAAATTTTAAGTGAATATCGCCCAAACTCCGAAAGCTATCAATGATAAAATGAGCTACGTTGCAGTTACTAATTAGACGGATGATAGGTGATTTTCCCCAAATCACTTTTTTAATTTAACGTTTGTTCATATTGACGTCAGACACGTGACTTAGGTTCAGGTACCTTCCCACGCCATTTATATAGAGTCAAGCGCATATTTTTGCTTAAATGCATAATACTAGACTAGTTCATTTACAGAAAAGGGTTTGTTCGATATATTACGTTACTCTGAATTGTAGCGTTCTAGCCGGCTGCAGTCAAATAAGGAAATCAAAAACAGACATCAAAAGTAAAAATCGTATGCAGAATGCCAAAATAAATTTGACCAAATTGTCAGTTATGCATTTTGCACACGATCGAACATAGGTTATGCACAGCACATTCAAGCTAGTGGACGAATCATTGCTCGGACTCCGGAGATGGAGATAGTCTTTAGAAGTCAATAATAGTAATAACGGCTTTAATACAAAGGTAGATCCAAAAAAAAAAAGGTTACAAGGGTAATAAAATTATTTATTAACAACAGACAGAAATATAAAAGGGAATTAAGAGGCATACTTGCTTATCATTTTTCCACATAATCACCAAATCACTTCAGGCATTTACCTGAACACAGGACCAACTTGTTTTAACCGGCTTGATTGAAATGATGGTTCCTTGCCATTGTGTCAGTTCTCGGTAGCTGTTTTCTAAACACTGTCTGAAGAGAACATCATTACAGATAAACTTTCTTTCAATTTTGGAAAAAGGAAATAGTTACTAGGTGCTAAATCTGGGCTATAATGGGGAGGGAAGTGACTCTAGATTTCCCATTTACACTTTTGCAGCAATTTTTGAGTTTGACAAGCAGTAGAGGGCCAGGCATTGTCACGCAGGAAGATGACACCATCACTGAACATGCCAGGGAACATGCGTCATATAACTTCACGTAGCCTTGTCAAATTGGGGAAATAACGATCGGCAATAGTGGTATAGCCATGCTCCAGATACTCGATCGGAATAACGAGTCAGGTCTCGGATCTTGAAGCGAGACATCCTCTTTTATAAACGTATTGCCATTTCAATCGCTCTGACGCGTCTGCAAATTTACTCTACCTTTCCGCATAACCGCTGCTAGACAACTAGTGTCACACTTTGTGGAAAATTATTCCCTCCACATTAATTGCTTTCCAAATGCTGATGATTGCAGCCTTTTTTTTTCCGATCCAATCACGAATACTGCAAAGGTGTTAATACTAATAAGCCTAATCTAACTGAAATGGCGATAGTCTTAAGCAAGTTTGGTCTTACAAAGACTATTGTCAAGTTCGGCGGAGGCTCTTTGGATGCGTTGGATTGTATTTCTTGGATGGGATTTGGCCTCTTATGCACAAAACGTATACCTTAAAGTTTTGCATAATTCAGCCTTACCAACGATGTGACAGTATTAAGAAGAAATAAGTGATTTTATTTTTCAGCACGATAGATTTTTTGGTCATACTGTAAGAAGTGCGCTTGTATGAAGTTCGCCAGAAATTAAAATTTAAACGAGTTTAAATAACGGGCGAGAATCTAAGTTAAGCAAGAGTGTATTGGAACTTGAATAAAGCACCCTGTAATTGCCAAACTCTACCTGCCGTAGTACTGTACTGATTGTCAGTGAGAAATCTATACAACATAGATATCAGGTTCTTAATCACCAATTTGATATTTGTTTTTCAAATAACTAAAATAGTGTTAAATGATCATCTTGCATGGAGTGGATGTTAGATTTCTGTTAAACATTTCAATTTTTATATCTTCTAGCCGATGTAGTTTTAAGTGTAATAGGAACTTAGCCTTTCAAACTGGCTTCCTCGGAGTCATGATCTTAATTCTACAGAGTACTTATCAGATGAATTAGAGAGATATTATTAAACTGAATATAACTACTCTTTTCGTTCTCATCTCCAGCAGCAGGTTTGCAACATAAATGTCGAGAACTGTTTTTATCGAGATCTGTCGGAAGTTGATTTCCAATATGTATTGATACAATACTGACAAAAATTAGATTAGTTATCTGGTAAGTAGCAGAATAAAGTTATTTACTTGTAAGCTTTATGGTGTCCAAATACTTTTGATAACATAATGTCCATATTTGAAGCTATATACGCGCACATGTGTATATGTTACGGTGAAACACAGAAATCTGGAGAATGTCGACTTTCACCGGTGAATGTCAACATTCACATAGTCTCTTGGTGTATGTCCGAAATATTTTCCAAATACTCTTATTTCTGACTTACACCGGTCAATGTCGATATTCACCATGTACTAATGGTGAATGTTGAACATATAACAATATTATATTTTCTTCTCCGTAATTCAGTCACGAATAAACGCACTTGAGACTTGAAATAAGAACTTAAGAACATGAGAACCTAAAGCACACAGTACATTCAAAATGAGAAAGGAAAATAATAGAAGTTAAAAACTTACTTAATTATACAGTACGTTCTAAATGAGAAAATAAAATAACAGTAATAAAAAACTTACTAAATTATGTGATTCAAATCTTATTTATTGCAACAACTTAAACTACTATGGCACTTCATGACCTCTCTTTTCGACTTTCACCAGAGTATATCTGTGATTGTCGACATACACCGGTGAGAGTCCGATTATACAAGAATGTAGTGAAGTATTCGGTCTTTCACCGACGTATTTGGTGAATGTTGATATTCTCCGGTGAAAGTCAACATTCTCCAATTTCGGTCTTTCACGGTAACATATATATTTAATATTATTTCTTTACTTTTGATAAAAATCGTTTTAAGGTTATCCAAGAATCTGAAATTTTGTCACTACAGCTAGTGTCTTTTCTTCGCAATGCGACATCCTTGTGTCTGTATTTCTTCATATTCGATTTTTAAGAAATTTTGCAATATTATAAAATTACTTGATATGTAATTAATGATAAACAATTAATGTTCATACTAACTCATTAATAATTTAAGATGATACTGCTCTTCTTTACCTAACTTTTTTAATATTTTATTTTATTTTAAATTTTTGGAACGGTTTAAAATTTCTAATATGTTACTGAATGCTGAACAATGAATATTTCAGAGGAAATTAACCGCAAGAAAAAAAGAAACTTTTACAACTCAGAAAACAGAGGCATTTATATACTTCTCCCCCATCCCCCCATTTTTTTTTTTTTTTTTTTTTCCTTACTAAGCCGATTCAAGTGAGGCCTGCCTCATCTGCCGGTTGTGTTCATTATGACCTAGGTCACCAATTAACTTGTCATGCAAATGCAAATTGTGTTTTCCTTGCAAAGTAGATTGCATAACTGACTAGAAAGGTCTTCTAATTTATTGTTTGGAAGATGATTTCCTGGATTTTCCCCGCCTTGATGCTTAAAAATCTGTTCCTACTTGTTCGAGGGTTTTAAGGTTATACTTTTATTAAGATAAGCCTCAGGGTTTTATCACATGGTTGGAAATGAATGCGCACTCATTGTTTCGTTTATTATGTTACCGCTTGAATTCTTCTGCGTCAAAATTAATACCTGTTGCTCATCTGTAAAACATTATAAAACATGTAGAATCACGAGGAAATATTGTATTTCCTACGTATTCCCCCCCCGTTTTTTACTAATTTTGTCGTCCTAAAACCGATAGGGGAAAATTATGTGAATAATTTAATTTCCGAAGAGCGGGGTTCCGGTAAGAAAATCATAATTGAAAAGTAGTCATGGGTAAACTACAGGTAACTATCACAATATTATTTATTTGAAATAAACCTGCATTCCAAATAAGTATACAAAGTAGTATTAACATTACAATATCTAATAAGATATCATCTTCATTTCTATTTCACTGTCACTTGAATCTCGCCAATTCTTATTGTTGTCTCTGCTACTTCTTAGTCCTCAAATCATCCATAAATAATTAGAGAAGGTGAATGTGCAGCTGAATTAGCGACATTATGGACTGAATGCTAGTTCGTGCTTGGTTCGCTGAGATCGGTCGGTTCTTGTATTAGACTGGCATAAAGTACAGTTGTTGGAATGGAAAGGTAAGGCGTGACCTTCGCAGGTAGTTTGATTTGTTAGTAAAACGAAAACAATCCCTGACTGGACAAATCCATTTTTAAATTTAGGGCGCTTGTTCTCTGAACACATTGAGGAAAGAGAAAATTATGCGAATATTTAAAAAATTTTCAGAATGCTAGGGGAGGAATATGCGCGGGAATGCGGTTAACCTTTGCAAGTTAAAGTCTCACCTTGGCCAGCGAGTCTACAACACATGTTGTTTTAGGAAGACGTGCAACTAAGACATGTCTTTTGAACGGCTTGTCGCAGACTAAAGTGGAATTTTTAGACTAAAAATTTTTTTAAAAAAATTTAACTTCTTCAGTAAAATTAAACAAAAACTAAATTTTTATATTACGTCATAAGAAAAAAAATGCCATTGACAGGAATGTTGTTCATACCCAGCGTAGTCAAACAAAAAAACTTTAATCTTCATACGATCAAATTTACACATATCCTTAACTAAAGTTTATGATAGCAGTTTGCAAATATTTCACAAGACATAATATATAATGAGTTTTCAAACGAGACTATCTAACGCATAAGCGGCTAAAGAGTTATTATGGAAGCATGGGTTTCAAACTTCCATTCATTAAAATGCCAAAATTGATGACGGAAAGTAGATGACGGGTGACAATAGTTTCGAACTGAACCTGCATTGCATAGAAATCGTTCATGGTGTACATTTGATTCAAAATTCATCCAAAAATTATTAAAGCAATGGGTAACTAAATTACGAAAAGTTTTATTGGTACAAAATCTTATCGGAAGTCTTTACATTCTTTTCTTTCTATAAGATTTGACGCAGGCGGCGATAAAATCTACAATGACTTCATTTTTGACCATTTTAGAAGCTATGTTGAAGAAGGCACATTACTTAGATATTAACGATGATTAAAGATTTTGTTCAAGCAAAACAAAAAGGTATACTAACATCCCTGAAATATGAATAAATTGACTGAAGATTCATTCCGATTGTTTTTCCAATGGAGCGAGTTGGTTCCACGGACATTTTTCTGGTTTTTTTTTTAATACATCTGTATCATAAATACGAGCTAGGTTTCCTTAGAAAATCCTCCATGAAGGTGTTTCTTCTGAGAGAGAAAATTGAACTATTTCTCTGTAAACAATTACTTTCTTAGGCATTAGTAAAATAATAAAAGGAATAGGTTTCTTGTACCTCATGTATCATTATCAAAAGAATTTACTAAAACCGAAGTTCCCCACCCCCCTGTTTTGGATGGTAAAAACCAAATGCCATTAACATTTAAACAAAGAAATAAGCTTCCATTGTAAATTATATGGTATATAAATAACTTATTCTTTTAATGTTTGCATATGTTTTGGAAAATAAACTACTTATCTATGCACTTTAGATAGACTACAACACATTAAGTTTTATATAGTGCTCATCAAAATTAAAGGATGATCTGAAAAAATATGTTTACCGATAAAATATTTTCAACCAGTGACCAATGATATAATTATTTATCTTAATTATCTGCAAATTAAGGCAAAATTAGACTTTTGCATATAGGACAGGACTCGAAATATACAAGTTAGGCGATTGATAACGCAATGCGCAATGGATGCTTACATAATTCGGGTGTGTAGCGTTGTTGAGTGTTAGCACGGTTTTTGAAGTATTTATTAGTTATGACTAGAAATAATCATTTAAGTAAAAGGCAAAACTGGTGATTAATTGGTAGGTCTCAAGATCCCCCTTCTTTTAGCAGTGAAGCATTTAGCAGACAGTCTAGTTAAGAGCGGCCAACGCCAACAACTGCATCTGATGACCGTCTTCTGTTGTTGTCAACTTGAAGAAATCAAGACATGATCAATAATTTGGTAAATTCTACGAAATCAATATATGAGATTTTCCTTTCTATCAGAGATGGCCACATACCATAATAAAGTAAGATTCGTTGCAAAACAAGGAAGAGTATCTTTGCCTTCATTTTGAAAATTTCCTCAAATTTGACTTTAAATTCAATATTTTTTCATTAATTAACTGACAATTTATATTAAATATTGCTTTTTATTTTTTTCTATTAGAACAATGAAATTTTACTTCTGTCAATATCTTTTAATTTTGATAAGCAATTAAAAAAAGGCAGGGGATAAATCTATGCAAAAAATTTCAAAAAAAAAAATCTTTGAAAGTATCTGGATAAATTTTCCAAATAAAATGGAAAATAATAAACATTTTCCATGCGACTTTTCGTTCCGCATTTGTAAAATATGACACGTAGATAACGAAATTAAATTCAAAAATCGTTGCATACAACTTTCCCTCGCAAAAATCCGTGACGATGGAAAAAGCGCACATAGCCGTAGTTAAAATCCTTACGGTAAAACTTCTGCCACGTTTATTTTTTTTAACGTTATTTTTGTCTTTTTAAAATATTATAAAACAGTTGTAATTTGTATCAATGGTGTCCATTAGGAAGTTGCTCGCGAACGTCACGAAGTTAAATACATGTTATCCTTGATTCTGCCAGCTCTACGAATACAACCTTACCTTTTAACATATATTTTTGCCCTCTATACTAGTTTATTTATTTATTTTTTTAATTCATGAATATTTCCAGGGTAAGAAAGAGAAGTAATAAAAATAACAAGGAAATGCCTGAATAGGCTTGTCATTTTGGAGAATTACTATTATTTAGCAATCGAAATGATTTTTTCATGAATCGTGACTATTATTTCGGTTTTTAACATTTATTTCATTCGTAACGTTTTACCGAGATTTATTTCAAACAAGCTTTTCGAGCACTTCTTCCCTTTTCATTCTAAAATTTCTAGAAAACCGATGACTTCTATTATTACAGTTAGTACATACCGATTCTCTAACGAATCGGATAATACTTTAAATTTCAATGGTTTACATTTAAATTTAACCAACTTCACTGCGTCAACTTCCCAGTTACTATATTCTATTTTTTTAAAGTCTTTTCTCATTTCATCTTATTCAATGTTCAGTTTCCTGAATAACTTACACAACTTTTTTTTGTCTTTTTAACTTTATAATTAAACATAACTTTCTTCGCACTTCTGCCGCCTAAAATCAATTGTAAAACCACTACGCACATTTTTTTGATCTTTTTAACTTTATTTATTAAACATCATTTTCTTCACACTTACGCCACACAAAATGCATATATAATATGTTGAGCAAATAAATTCAGCAGCAGAATCATAAAATATTAAAAAAAAGGTCGAGCATTCCAACTTTTCGCAGTGCAGACACGTTACATAATGAACATAGCAGTCACTGTGGAATTCTGTTTGCCAACAAAATGAAACGAATCACCCATACAACTTCACCTAAGAAAACAAAATGTTAATTAACCTGGAGAACAAAAGCGTTAATGAAAGAGGTGATTGTAAGAAGTCTGGCGTCATTTCCTGCTGGATTGAAATGTGAAATGTGCAAAAGCACTGGATGCTGAAAATGTGTTTTTTTAATCGGTCTGAATGGGTATGTGAGGATTTGTTGCAGGATGATGAAATATTATTTAGTGCCTACCGGTTCTGTAAATCAAATATTTTCCTTTCTAAGACAGTCGAAATTCATTATATTTACTCATATAGTTTCTGGAGGTTTTTTTTTTTTTTTTTTTTTTTTTCGCCTTCATTTGTCAAAATTCTTGATAAATATTTGACCTTTCATTTCTTCTTAATCCACTCCGGTTTTGATAAGTTTTTAAGTTTTGCCCAAAATTTTAGTCAAAACTATTTTCCAGTATTTGCGTTTCCTAAGAGAATAATAAATCCGAGCGTCTTTTCTTATTGTAACGAATGGTTTTGCTGTTGTAAAACCTACATTAGCGACAATGCTGTATTGTGATTGGTTTCAAACTCAGATTGCATGCGGACCGAATGTTCGACCTGAAGGCAGCTGACGAGTCAGAAAATTTGTTTAACAAAATTAAAAAAAAATTCTAACACAACGAAATTTCAAAATTAACGTCAAACAGTTTTATTCCAAACTAGCAGCTTCGCTGCCAGCTTTCGCCTGGCTTTTAAATGTACCGTTTTGGCTTATTGAGATTACGGCAAAGCACACTAGGGCGATCTGTCTAAGGGGAGGGATGCCTTCGTGGAGGGCTTTCTAAGGGAAACTGGCTCGTATACACGTTACACATGGGGAAAACCACGAAAACACCCATGCAGCCAGCCCATTCGCGGGATTCGAACCTCGGACCTAACTACCAGTGTTCAGCGACTTTACCGCTCGGCCGATGGTGGGCTGAAATGTACCGGGAAAATGGCTGAAGGGAACAAACACCAAGCGTTAAATTTAAAAACTGCGTAGAATTTTACTCTTCAGAACAACTTCATAAAATAAAGTTTTTACGTATAACAAAATTACAATGAAATAAGCAATATCCCTTAATCCTACAAATATCAATAATCCTACAAATATCAATTATCCTAATAAATAAATTAACCAACTTCCCTTTGCAAAATCTTAAACTCAAATGGCAGTGGCGTAGCTAGGATTCTCAGCGCCCGGTGACAACCGAAGAATTTGCGCCGCTTTTTTGTGTGCCAAGAATGCAAAACATTTAATTAAAAAATTTTGCATTTATTTTAGCATCAATTTGGCGCCCCCTGAATGCTGGGGACAGATGTCTCCTCTTGCCCCACCTACGCAACTGTCAAATGGTATAAAGGGGATTAAGAACTTTGTTTCCTAAAAAAAATCACTCAAAACCTTTCAATATCTTAAAAACACTGAAATAAGCAATAAATAACTTAACAGAATACAAAAAACAAAAAAATTCTGAAAAGCAAAGTATAATTAATGATATTTTATCTTCTATTTTCAAGAGAAAAATATTACAATGAAATAAGCTATATCCCTTAATACAAATATTAACTATCCTAATAAAAAATTAACTAACTTTCCGTTGAAGAAAAAAAATCACGCAAAACTTTTCAATATCTTACAAACAGTGAAATAATCAAAAATTAATATGAAAGCAACTCAAAAAACATAAAACTCCGCGCAGAATTTTACTCTGCAGAACAACTTTATCACAAAAAATTCAATAAAAATGTATTATATATATATATAAATGACAATGAAATATGCCAATCTCTTAAAAACAGTGACGTAAGAAATAAGATGAAAAATTGTTGCCAAACCCATATTTCTAAAAGAATGAAACTATTCAAAACGATGCGATTTCATCAAAAATCTATCATCAACAATAAGACAGGAAAATTGTTGCTAAAATCACATTTTTAAAGATGTGAGAAGTGTACTCGGAAACTTCATTTAAAAAAAATTTTTTTAAATACAAAATATTATCATTTTTCCAAAATTCGTTTTGTAAAAGCAGTTGCAAGGATGAAAGTTTAACGTGTCCAAAAATCAAAGAAAAATAAACTGTACATTTTTAAAATAAACTTTTTTAGAAAAAAATCCCGTTGAAAAAGTGTTATTCTCCCTTTGTCAAATAAGTTCGTATTTAATCGATTTATTGAAACACGAAATTTATTTTAAGTTCGTAAAATAGTTAAGTGCCTACGTTTCATGAAGATGTGAAAATGGAGTGTGTAGAGTAAATTCTCGCCCATTATGTCTCAAAATGACGCGATTTCGTCACAAAACATAAAATAAAAAAAATAAAAAAAAAAAAAAAAAAAAATTCGAATTCGAATTTCGAAAAAATCGCTTCGAGGTGCACTGGCTCTTGTCTAGATGCACCTATGTACCGAATTTCGTAGCCGTGGGTCTATTAGCTTACGCGCAGCGCGAACGAAAGACACACACACAGACAGACTCTTTCTTTTATTATATGTAGAGATTTTTGTATATTTCATGTACAACTGGAATTGTGTAATATTTTATTCAATTTTAAACAATTTCCTGTTTTGCGTTTCTAAATCTCTAAGGAAGAGAAAATGTTATGAACTTTGAACATGACCTTCATTTATACCTAACAAGCCGCCGAGATGGTATAGTGGTTAGGGAAGCCGGCTGTGATATTAAAAGGTTCGGGTTCGAATCCCGGAGAAGGCATGGATGTAAACAGCTTGTCCCTTCAGAGGAAGTAACGCTGGTCGCCTATTAGGTTCCTCCATAATACGTAAAATGACCTCTGCTTGTGGCCTCAGTAGCGGCGAAAGCCTAAAAATGGCTAGTACCCGCTATAAAGAAGAAAAAAGCTATGAAACCTACAGATTACGTAGCTCCTAAGTTAAGTTTCACATTCTGTTATTACTCAGAACGTTTTTGATTTTACAAAATATTATCGGGACGCAGTTCATCCCGCTAATCCAAACAAAATCCTGTAATTGATTTTTAAATAGATTTAATAAGAATTAGAATAACTAATGTTTTAATTGACTACGTACAATAACATTGTTTTTTTTAAAATCTTGAATGCTTTTGAATTCTTTATGAATTATACATTATTTATTAATTTTGTCGAGTCATTAGTTTTATCGAAGCAACAAACAGTAAAAATATGTAATGCCTTCGCGGGGATTCGAACTCCGGACCTCCGGAGTGCTACTGGGACATGCTTCTAATTGCACCACGAAAGCAGGTATCAAGGATGGAGAAATGCCTTACAAATTTAGTATTGAAATTAATTTTTAAAATAAAAATAGATGCACGAAATACATTATAAGGTATTTCTTCCACTTTCCTTGGGTGCCTTCGTGGTGTAGTGGTTCTGCACGCTGTTCCGGTATTCCAGAGGTCCATGGTTCGATTCCCGGCGAAGGCGGTTGCTATTTTTCATCTTTCCTGCTTCCAAAAATATACCTGATGTCTCTACAGCATGCTTTCATAAAATGCTGCAGAAAATTTTCACCAAACTCTATACTTACCCGTAATTACGAATTCATTTATAATTTCCAATTAATTGTTAATAGTTATACAGGGTGCTCACTAAAGTCCGGTACCACCCTTTTAACTGCCGAACGGCTGCAGGTATAATCATAAAAGTAATGTCAAGGAAAAGAACATATATTGGCTATGCACTACTAGATGACATAGCTTACAACGCCACCTGCTAGAAAACTGCGGATTTAGAGGCCATATCTCGAAAACGATACGAGATAGGCAGAAAAAGTGAATTACAAAGTTGGTAGATCATCGTCGATTTAGTACGAAAAGACACCTTGTGGACGTGAATGTTAGATCGTTTCACATGGCCTCTTATCGAAATATGAAACGCGTTGAGCAATGTAAGCAGAAATAAACAGCATGTGTATTGTGAAGTAAGGAAGAAACGCAGTGCCAGGAAAAAGAGTGTGTGCTTGAGAGCCCGAAATTTGAAAACTGATTTAATTTCAGTTATGAAATGAATTTATTCTCTAGATTAAACTGCTTAAAGGTACAGGTAAAGTTTTTCTTTATGTTTTTCTTCAGAATCTATGTAGTCATAGCAATAAACACCTTTTTGTGTAATAAGACTTAATTTTTCACCAGAATAAAATACTGAACTTTCTCTAAACGTTTCCAGTCTAAGATTTTGTGACAAATTATCAGTGCTAGATGACATAAATTTAAATGAATCTATAAATCTCAGTTTCATTCATCCGATTTTTTTTTCTGAAAGATTTATATTTTTCTTCAGCCAAGATTGAAATTATTTGGAATAATTTCAATCTTGGTTTTATCTCAGCCAAATTCTTTTATAAATAAATGCTCATCCTAATCTGATAAATTGTGAATTATTACAGGGGTGAGATTAGAACTTTGATAATTTAAATTACAAATATTATGAGCCGGTCCTCTATATTTTCCAGTTAAATGGCAATAATCTACAACTTTCCTAATATCATCTGAAGCATCAGGTATCACTTCCTTTTTACACATATGACAAACCTTTGTACTTTTGTAATGTTCTTCATCATAGTCTACTATGTTTCTAAAGTCTATATTTTTTCGTGTCCTCATCAATAAATTCTTCACTTTATTTTATCAATCGAACTTTATTTGCTAACATGTATATAAATTTATGAATTGCGTCAGCTTCTCTGTAAACAACAAGTGGTTAAAAAACTCATGTACATATTTAATGTAAAATCTAAAACATGATTCTGATATTTCATGATCATTCATGCAGGAGTTTGTTGGATTTGGTTGACAATTATCTATCTTTTTCAAAAGGGATTCAAAATCGGCATAAATTACAAATGGGACTCTCACTGACCTTTCATAATTTTCAAATTTTACGTATGTATCTTTTTTAGGCATTTTTACTTTCACAGGGCTCTTGCTCGCAAAAACAGTTTTGTGTGTTTTTAAGTTTTCGTTTGAATAAAAATATATTAAACATCTATCACACAGAAACATTTGATTTGAAATAATCTGACTTCTTATCAATCTACTGATATTTTTAATCCAACAATAATAAGCATTTTGATAATTTTTCATAAAAAATTTTTACGTTTTTCTAATTTAGTATAAGTTATTTTAATGCATGCAATGATGTTCCATAACCATACACATTTATAGATACATTGTTTAATTTCTCAAATTTTTGAATATTATCTAGAGGTACAGAAAATTCAACTGCTTTAAATTTTAATCTATTTTCCAGTTTCACACAGTTTGACATTTTTTCTAGATGAACATCTACAGGATAAAGAGCTGCCAGGAAAAAAAAATCCACATAAACCATTTATTATTATTATTTTTTACATTCATGATTGTTTTTTGCTTTTAATTATTTCTAGTAAGTTAATGTAAAATGATCCATAAAGGGGATCGCATTTGTTAAGTCTTAGTTCTAAGAATTTAATTTCTGCAAATGTCCATCCTGATCCTTTTGCTGCAAATTCATCTCGGTCTTCAATCAGTTTATCAATGGCATAGTCATAAAAGGCATCAAAATCATTTGACCTCAACATTACTTTATTGGGTTTTTCAAAAGAATGCTCTGTAGAATCAATAAGTTATTTTAAAGTACGAGACGTGAAAAATGAGCCATGCCCTCTCCAGGACTCGAACCCTGGACCTCTTGCACTGAGTGTGCTACCGTTACACTACGAAGGCATGCAGAAAGGAGGGAGAAAACACTTTATACAAGTAACCCTCGTATAACACGGTAGATACTTCCTAGAAAATGCCGTGTTGTGTGAAACCGGGCTGTATGAGACCCAGAGTCAGTATAAAAAGGGGGTTACGTTCCGAAAACTTATTAAAAACAAATATTTTTAATGATATATAAAGAATTGAATCTTTATTAAAAATATATATGTATGTACAACTCAAAACAAAAATATTACATATTTTAATTTAACGCAACATTAGTTTAATAAATTTCTTCGTTGTCATTGCTCAGTATAATCATCAGGGAACGTTTTTTCGGTGGAATGAGATCGCTTTCACTTTCAGAATTTCTTTCTTCATTTAAAGTTCTGGCATTTTCTTCCCTCTTTGAAAAATCTTTAATTTTACTTTGCTTACTAGTTCTTAACGGGTCATTTTAAATTTCTCGATATAGCTTTGGTTTGGTTTATTGAGATTACGGCAAAGCACACTAGGGCTATCTGCCTAAGAGGAGGGATGCCTTCGTGGAGGACTTTCTAAGGGAAACTGGCTCGTATACACTTTACACATTGGTAAAACCACGAAAACGCCCATGCAGCCAGCCCGTTCGCCGGATTCGAACCTCGGACCGAACTACCAGTGTTCAGCGACTTTACCGCTCGGCCGCTGGTGGGCTTCTCGATATAGAGCTAGACAGTTTTGCAGCTCCCTTTTGAATTTTCGGCTTATTTCAGCGAAAGGGTCTGCACTCAAGGCAAATAACTCGAGATTTTCAGTTAGGCGTAGGCCTTCTTTTAGTTTTTTTACTGTTAAATTATTAACTTCACAATCTTCATCAGTTCTAGTGTCCTTAAAAGGATTTGATTTACAGCTTCGGATGCCATTTCTATCAAATCTTCGTCAATTTCTTCTTCCGCTAATAAATCTTGAACGTCCTCAATAGCCATGTTCACAAAATCTTCGCCTCCGATTGATTTAGCAAGTTCTAACATGCCACCAATTTAATTTTTTGACGAATCACGTACGTTTTCTTTCTATTTCAACTGAAGAGGGCTATATCTTCTTCTAACAGGCATTTAACATTGATGCTTTTAGTTCTTTCAGCGACAAAGATACGATATCGATTCAGTTCTTGATTGAAAATGTGTTCCAAGCTTCCATTACATTAATTGATTTTGAATCGGTTACGTCTAAACTCTATTATAATGCTCTTCTTATGTAAGATGTTTTAAGGGTATAAATAACACCGCGAACGAAGTAACAGTAACAGTATTTTGACATTGAGATGGTTCAAATCTTGTGAGTGACATGGAGCATTATCTAATAGATTAAGTGCCTTGAAGCTGAAATTTTTCTGCCTTAAATAACGTTCAGCGTCTCGCACAAAACAATTTAAAAACCAGTCTTTAAATATATTAAAAGCTACCCAAGCTCTTGGATTTGCTTTCCAATATACCAGTAAGGTGTTCCTATTTACGCCTTTAAGTGCACTAGGATTTAAAGATCTATAAACTAACAAGGGTTTTGTCATAAAGCCCAAAGTCATACTGGACAAAAATAACGTTAGGCTATTTATAGACAAATTAAATCAGGATACAGTTTTTTTCTTTTTTCGATATAAAGATTCTACTGGGCATTTTTGTTCCACCAAAGCCCAGTTTTGTCGGCATCGAAAACTTAAACTGCTGTGTATTCTTGTTCTTCTATAATATTTTGAAATTTTTCAGGAAACGTCCTAGCAGCTTCATAATCAGCCGATGCAGATTTTCCTTGAATTCTTATGCTATGAATTGCAAAACACTTTTTGAAATTTTCGAACCAACCTTTACCTCCCAGAAAATCTGTATTGAGAGAAGGTTCTCCGTGTTCTTTGAGGTGCTTGAAAATTTTGAGTGGTTTTTGTTTAATGATATTCCCGTCCAACGAAATTCTTTTTTGGCAGCTATCATCAATACAAATGCTGAGTGCCTTTTCCATCATCTCAATTATTGGCTACCCCGGGGACGAACTGCACGTTTTGCAGATATCGAAGATCCTGCAGCAACTGCACTTCTTATTTCTCTTTCATTTTTCTTAATAGTCCGGACTGTTTCTTCATTCCAGTTAAAACTTTTCCAGTATGAGATGCCTTTTCTCCTTTCAAAAGACAGTCCAAGATTTGTACTTCTCTTCTAAAGAAATGAATTTCCTCTTAAACGTTGTTTTTTATCTTTATCGGACATGTTTGGGGATGGAAACTTAAAGTCTGAAAGACTAAAAAGTTATTTCTTAACGCACCGTGGCTCGACGCAGACTGCCGTCCAGCAGTGTGAGACACTTTCATTTTCAGGCCATGGAGACGAAGATTCGAATTTTGGATGCCGAATACTGCCTACTCATTTCAATATCCTTGAAGTGTATTTGCTACTTTTATTTTACGTTTCAAATACTTAATTACTTTAAAGTATTCATCATTCTTTGCACATTAACGCAGGTTGTGCGTTTTAGAGCACTTATTATGATTTCATGTTGTTCACCTTCTATGATAGTGAGGTTTTCTCATTGTTATCCGGGGACATTTGTTCATACGGGTCATCTGAGGACATTTGTTTGTACGGGCAGCGGATCTTGGAAGACAACTGGCAGAACTTACGAAACAAGGATTCTTATGTGTTAAATGACTATATGGGTGCTTAGCACAAAAATATGGAAAAATTTCGTGCGAAGTTTGTTACATTTCTTTTATTGCTTGGGCAATTATCTTATCGTGTTATAGGAAAACCGTGTTCCAGGAGGGTTCTCGCAATTTATGAATCGTGTTATAGCGAAACCATGTTACAGAATGCCGTGTTGTACAAGGGCTACTTGTATATTAATTGTATATTATTTTTCCATTCTGAAAAAAAAAAAAAAAAAAAAAAAAAAAGAGCTAAAAATAGTGCTTTATTTATACATAATGCTGCGCGTAGTTTACATTTTGGTATTATGTGAAAGACGAAAATGGTATTTTATTTGTCAGATACCTTTAAAATGTCAAAACACCGCAAAAATGTAACACATTTCAAACCTCAGTATCTTTATAACTAACTGGTTTATGAGCATAAAACTTTGCATACTCATGTCGATATCCTTGAGGTATATTTGCTACTTTTATTCTAACTTATATAGGTATATTTGCTAGTTTTATTTTATTTTATATATAAAAGAAAAAAATCCAGCTAAAAATAGTGATTTGTTTATCCATAATGCTGCGCGCAGTATACATTACAATATCACGTGAAAGACCAAAAAAAAGTTATTTTATTTGTCATTAACTTTAAAATGTCAAAATACAGCAAAAATGTAACACATTTCAAAGCTTAGTATCTTTATGGCAAACTGGTTTATAAGCGTAAAAATTTGCCTACTCATTTCAATATCCTTGAAGTGTATTAGGCCCACCAGCGGCCGAGCGGTAAAGTCGCTGAACACTGGTAGGTCGGTCCGAGGTTCGAATCCCGCGAACGGGCTGGCTGCATGGGTGTTTTCGTGGTTTTCCCCATGTGTAACGTGTATACGAGCCAGTTTCCCTTAGAAAGTCCTCCACGAAAGGCATCCCTCATCTTAGGCAGATAGCCCTAGTGTGCTTTGCCATAATTAAATACACCACTTGAAGTGTATTTGCTACTTTTATTTTACGTTTCAAATACTTAATTACTTTAAAGTATTCATCATTCTTTGCACATTAACGCATATACTATACATATTTTGTTAGAATCTATATTTGTGCAGTCCAGTGGGTCAAAATTTTGTAAAAAAGAATGTAATAATAAAGTTTATGATAAAAATTATCGAAAGATAACCAAAGCGATGTAATTTCATGCGGAAGTACCATTAAAGTACATAAATTATCTATCGAGCAATGAATGTTTCTTTATGTGAAGTGTCCCTGCTTTTTGACTTGTACGGAAGTATCACTAAACCTTTTCAGTATGAGCTTCAAATACTAGCTGCGAAGTACTTAAAAAAGTATATTTTTTTAACAATGAAATAAAACAAGAAGTTACAGCATAAAATTCCCATGTTAATAGCGATGCAAATCTTCCGCACTTGACTAAGAATTTTAAGTGAAGAATTTGTTATTTTTTATTCTTTGATTTGCTCTGACGCACTGATTTCTTATTGAAAGTAGCTTCCTTTCATACTTAGTATACTAGCAAAGGAAGCATCAATCATTAGAAGTTTGCTCAACTGTGACACAGTTATCAAATCTGAAACGACATATTTTACGAGTAATTACAACTGAGTTCTTATATTTCAGTCTACACTGAAGGGCATGTTTCTTGCTCAAACAAATGTTAAACATAGTTGCATTTTGTTTCAAATATCAGAACAATTCTGTTTTGAAGGTCCGAAATATCCAGTTCTAGTTCTGGCCTTCTTTTATAAAAACTTGTAGCAGGAATTGTAGTTTTTACACCTTTTACTTCACAAGTTTGAAGAGTTGGGTGGATAACAGAATTAAAACTCAAGGATAGCAAATTCTCGAAATCCGATATCTGTCTGCAGTAAAAAAGTGCTGAAGGGGAGAAATCTTTTCCGCTTTATATTCCCCTCCTTCTCTGTAATTTCCTTTGCAAAAAAAAGAAAGAACTTTTTGTAACTATTCATGCGTCCTACTTCGTATTTTATTTTATTGTGTTTACTTATTTTTATTTAGTTAAAACTCTTTTTTTTTTTTTTTTTTTTTTTTTTTTTTTTTTTTTTTTACCTGCAATTAAATCATTCATTCCCAGGGCGTGACTTACGCAAGGGAAAAGAGCCGTCATTTTGTCCATATGTGTCCCGAGCCTCTATTTTCATTGGGACCTCCAAATCCTTCTGTAATATTCAATGCTAAAATTTTTAGTATTTCTTTTTCAATTTCAGGTTAAAAATATAAGAACAGAAGCGGGAAAAATTTATATTTTGTTTTTTAAAAATTTGTATGTCTTTCAAAAAAAAAAAAAAAAAATCTAACTCCCTCTACAGTGGCGTCCGACTAAAATGTGGTCGATAATAACTCATCTCCACGATTTGGAGACTGGGTCTCTTTCCTCTCCAACCGTTCTTTAAATAAAGGAGAATGTAAGAAATTTTTCTCACTGCGTACCTTATTTATACTAATATAAGTGGTAGCAGGTTCGTCTGGCAGTTGGAAGATCCAGAGTTCAAATTCCGGCGAGGGTATATCTCATGATTCATGTTCCCTGCTGGTAAGGTCTATAAACTAATGCTGATTCGTACAGCTAATCTCTAATCTTTGTTGCTGTGTAACCACTCCATTTGAAGCTCTCAATGGGTCGTGAATTTAATTATTATATAGGCGTGGTTATTTTCTTGATTATCAAGTTGATAAACAATAATTGCATTATTTTGGCCTTTTCTCTGTAATTAATTAAAACTGATAATAAAATAAGAAAGAATTCTGTACGCCTTTTTTTTTCCTTTTAAATTCCAGTTAAAAAAAAACATGATTTAAAATGCATTAGTTTATATAACATATAGTAAACTGAAAGCACCAAAACAAAACATAGAGACAGTTGGAAAATATTTCTTGTTTAAATGACTTTAACAAATAAAATGAAAGAAAAAGCAAATTATTAAGGCTGTTTTACGGAATAACTTAAATGAGTTCTCATTAGTAACACTACGTCTACTACATTGAAAATTATTGAGGAGGAATGTTCTCAATGACAGCCCTTGCCAAATCAGCCAAAATCAGGTGGAGACGAATTATTAATCACCACATTTTAGCTCAGGCAACACTTGTGGAATATTTTAGGTTTTAACAGTGGTCCTTAAACCTGTTCTGCACAAAACACTTTTCGCCATTGTCAAAAGATCATTCCCCTTCCTCCTTTCAAAAACTTAAAAAAAAAAAAAAAAAAAAAAAAAAAAAAGAATATACAATTATTTAGATTTTTATTATTTTTTAACATAAAAAGTATAGAAAAATGTTAATAAATAACAAAACTTAAACAAGAAAAATTTAAATATTCATAAACTAAAACTAAGTACTTAGCAGTTACATGAAAGGCTGGTCGCATCCCCCTCCCCCGAAAATTGCCCCTAGTTGAGAGCCCCTGAGTTAGGCTTCCTAGAACACGAAGGAAGAAAAATCAATTCTGATTTTGCCGGGATTCGAGCTACGAATTTTCCGACTGCGAGCTGGACGTGCTATCAGTTACACCACGAGGACACACATGGGAGAAGACAATAATTATTTTTAACACTTAACCGACCGCTAGCGGTTCAAAAGCATACGCACGTCCGACCGGCCGCAGATTCTCTCTGCCATCACTTTTGTCACCAGTATCATTTCCTGGGTAACTGTCAGGACAATCTGATAAATCGTCTAAATAAAACTCTCCAGTACCATTTTTTTCGCTCATCGTGAACGGTAATTTTTTTAGAAACGGTGTGAAAATGTGGGAGTTTATGAAGCAACGCACTTAACGCAAGTGAGCAATGTACCTCAACACTAGTAATAAAATGCGGATGATATAGCAAATGTCAATTATTTATCGCCATGGCTACCGCTTGATAGGCTACTTTTAAGTCGCCCCTAGAAAAAAAGCGGTTAATAGGCTATCGGTCGGTAGACGTTGGCAATAAAAAGCCGATTAATAGGCGATCGGTCGGTAAAGTGTTAAGTATTCTATTAGAAACCAATGTTACTATTATGTTCTGTTATACTGATGACTTGAAGAAAATTTAAGCGATAATAACATTTAAACGTGTTAACGTTTAACGTACATGTTTAATGCATACGTGTGTATTTAACAGATTTAATATTTTTCAGAGCTCTAAGATAAAATACCAACGCTCTTAACCTCAAAGCTAGACGAAAGCTTTCGTTTCGTGTAATTCGTATAACTTTGTATGCCCTTAATTTTTTTAGTTATTTAAACATCTTACCGCGATTTTAAATATGAGATGAATTTCTTTGATATTTTCCTTCTTTTGAGAGTTTGAATAGCCTATTTGTACGACAGTTGCACCGTTAAAGGTTTCTTACAAATCGGTTTAGAAAATAAACGATGACTATACCATTCCATGACGATAGCTGATCACCATTTTCATAACAATTTCATGACTGGCATAATAGAAAAAGAAACGGAGGTAATCTTCTTTATGTTGAAACTTTTTTTTTTTTTTTCAGACATCTGAAACTTTGTATGACTCTGAAATTTCTGGGATATTGAAAATTTTTATGCTTAGTCTCCAGTGTCTTCTTTATTTTTTGTCGTGGTTTTAAGATTCCGTTCCTTTAAAAACAGTGGTTTTATATTTTCTAAAATTTAAATTTGTTCAAATCTCATTAGTAACATTTGTTTTAATGCTGCTTTTAGCTTTTCGTTAATCTTATTTGTGTCATCAATCTCTCTAACCAAATCCTTTTGTACTGCCTATAAGTGGCCGAGTGAGTAACCCCGCTATGTACTGACAGTTGGTTTTGAATTCGGTTCTCGACGAATGGACCCAAAGTATGAGGTTTTTGCGCTTTTTACATTTGCAGTATGAGTCCAACCCGTTTTCTGCAGAAAACCTGCCACCAAAGCATCCGTGCCCTCAGGCATCTAACAATCGCTTTTCTGCTCTAACCTGTCAACAAGCCAGCGAATCAGCATTCGCACAGATTTTTTCTGAGTAGAAAATTTTACTTCAGAAACGTTTCTGTTTTAAGCATAATTTTTTGCTAAGTGTGAAAAAGAGTTGTTAAATAACAACTCCGCTTGCTGAATCAAACTTTTATGTATGAGGTGTTTATTACAGTGAAAGATTCTAACCTGTGTACTTCTAAGTTAAAGTTGAAGAATCTTAAGAACTGATAAGCGAATAATCGCTTGAGTTCGTGAGACAGAGAACAAACGTGGGAAGGGTTGAATTACCCTTTATTATTCCAAATAAAGGTTAACAGATGACTCCCTTCTTGGAGTTACAATAAAGCCTCCATTCGGGCTTGAACTTAAGAAACTAAGAACTAAAACTTAACTAATCTTATCTAAAAAGATATAGCCGAAGCTATCAAGATTCTAACAGAGTTGGTCCCTTAATGCTAATAACGGCGAAGCTATCAAGGGCCTGAAGTACGGCCGAGCGTAATAATAGTTAAAGGAGAGAGTAGTCTGAAAAGGCGAACGCGCACTAGTCAGAATCACTGGCTCTCTAACAAAGTCAGTAGAACTTCACAACTTCACAACAGTAATTATTTTTAACTCCGACTGAGTCAGTAGAACTTCACAACTTCACAACAGTAATTATTTTTAACTCAGTCGAAGTCAGTAGAACTTCACGACTTCACAACAGTAATTATTTTTAACTCAGTCGAAGTCAGTAGAACTTCACAACACAGTTTAATACTTCTCCACATTTGCGTTCAAACGCAATTCTAAAAATACGTTCTGGTCGGAAATTGTAAGCTTGAAATTAAGAAAGGATAGGAAAGTAACTTTAACTCAAATTAACTGTTAGATAAATTAACATAATCCTTACAACAGATGGGGCAAAAATAAAATTTTCTTTGATCATCTCTATTTAAGTGAGCCATAAATTAATGCAAAAGCTAAATTTATGTTTTGAAATCAGCAGGTTTGGAGCATTTCCTCAAATTAGTACTAGTAAGATATTTTTTGTCCTACCTAATCAATTTTACTTATTGTTGTTTTCTCGTCTTAAGTTTTAGAGTTACGAGTTTTAGCGTAAGAGCTATTGCTAGAATTACCTCGCAAAACTTTTAAAAAGTGGGATGTAGAAAGGAAAATTTGGAACGTACGAACGTGAGAAACTGGAACGTACGGACGTGAGAAATTGGAACGTACATTTTTTTGACAATAAGATTAGCTAACCTTCGTTTTGATTTTTTGATTACTTTGTAGAGACATTAGGATTTTTTTAGAAGCAGGCAAGATGAAAAATTAGCAACCACCTTCACCGGGAATCGAACCACGGACCTCTGGAATACCGGCCCAGCGTGCAGAACCACTACACCACGCTAGGAAGGCGAGAGAAGTACCTTATAACTTCATGTTTCATCGACACCAGCAGCTGAATAGTTAAAACCGCTAAATACTGGCACTTCCACTTGGGTTCTAACCCAGGCGACTAGGCTGTCTGCAGGACTGCTTTTAGCGGTTTTCCCCGTGTATAATGTGAATGCCATTCTGTTTTCCTTGGAAAGTCCTCTACAAAGGTATCTCCTCTTAGGCAGATAGACATCATGGACTTTGCCATAATCAAAATAACCTCGAACTACGTTCGCAGTTTCTCCTACTTCCGTAATTTAATTACTGCAGAATGAAATGAAGGTTGTACGGAGTCTGTGTTTGAAGCTGATAGGGCTACTTGAAAGAATGTTCCTTCATATATTTGGTCTTCAATATGTAGAAAGGATGATCTGAGCATTCATGTCTTGCTTTTTCTAATTTTTCTTCGGAAACGCGCTCCTACACAAGGATACACAGTATTCTTCCTTTTCGAATTGGAAATAAGGGATGCGTCTTCACCAGAGTGTCTTAGAAACACTATTTTTTATTTGCTAATGAGACTGTCAGACTTTTACCACCCAATCGATGAAAGTAACTACAAATACAGAATGAGAACTTAAAAAAAAAAAAAAAACTTTTTATTTAAAACTCTGACTTTAACAGATGTGAGATTCATGCTTACAGAAGTTATCTCCGCAGTTTGTGGGATTCAACTAACATAAAATATGAATTTAAAATTCAAAGTATTTTAACGCTGGGGATATACAAATGCATAACCTAACAAGAGTTGGCTCAATTCCTAACTAAATACACTAGCAACTACGTCGAATAACGTAATTCTTAGAGATAGGCGAAGAAATAGCACGAAGTTTAATATCGCTACCAAATCTCTCTCTAACAACTCTATTCTTAAATTTACGTATTTACTTCTAGTGGGAGCTAACTAAAAGCAGAAGTAATGGTATAATTCAAATAATAAGATAATGGTTTAATTAACATAACCTTACACATTTAATTATAGGAAATAGGTTTTCCGCTTTAAAGGCATATGTAACGTGGATACGAGGCAGTTCTCTTAGAAAGTCCTCCACGAAGGCGTTCTTTCCCTTAGGCAGGTATCCCTTGTGTTTTTTGCCGTAACTAAATAAACTAAACCAAACGTTTTAAAGGATGGCACAAACTATACATTAACACTTTTAGAGAAGAATCCTTTTCGTATTTAAGTCAGGAACTTATATATATATGTATGGAATCTACCATATTGAAATGATCAAGAATGATGGAAGAAATATGATAGTAAAGCGGTTGAAGCATAAGCGCATTTTTTATCACATTAATTTAATTCTCCATATTTTGTTACTGTTAACGAAAAAAAAAAAAAAAAAAAAAAAAAAAAAACAGTCCAGTCACAGCTTTTTTTACTTTAGGGCATTATAGGAGAGGGTGATTATTCTCAACACTCAGGAAATATTCGGAATGAAATGTTTTTAAAAAATTTGAATCTGAGAAACCGAGCTTATTACAGAATTCTACAAAATATTCTGCTATATATACTTAAAAATATGATAAATAAGCTGGTTAATAGTTATTACTTTCATACAATTTATTTGTGTCATTTTTTGAATAAGAATATCATGCAGTAACAAAGAGAAAAAGAAACAAAAATTTACACATACGAAAGAAAAAAAAAAGAAAGAAATAAAAGCTTCATTAAAATGCAGAAATTCTTTGCTGTCAAATTAAAGAAATTGTCAAATTGGGAAACTGCTTGTTTTGCTTCGCCAAATACATCTTTTAGTTGTTAAAAACATAAATAATGTGTTTTAATATTATATACCAAATATTTAACTATACAATTTTCATATTTATAAAAGTACCATTTGCGAATTTATACGAAAATTAAAAACATATTTTATTTTATATGAAATCATGCAAAAGTGCAATAAAATATTATAAAAAATTAATGTAAAATGAAGGATAGAGCTTAGCAGAAATTTACGAAAATGAATTGAAATAGTAATGAAGAATAGATGAATGGAGAAATGATTGAGGCAGTAAATATTTCTGCATGGAGGGTGGGCTGTATTAAATGTGGCTGTGCAAAAGAATGTTTTTCTAGGGTTTCGAGAAAAGAGGAACAGAATTTGAGGTAAGAATGCCCTTCCAAATATTTTAATCGTATGAAGCCGTGTTTTTGAAGTGAACTTCGAAGGCTTTAGGAAGTCGCGTTTGCTTTAGTTGAAATACGGTTTATCCAGTGTTCCTTTTAGTAGGAAATATGGCTACTGCCAAACGAAACAAACACAGTTCTGGTTGAAAATGCAAAGTCATTCAGTTTGCGAAAGAAAATGGAAATCGGGCTACAACAAAGATGTTTGGTGGTGGTGAAAGGTGGAACGAATGGTGATTATTTACTTATGGATCAGCGTAACAATGGTGGTGAATATGAAACAGGAAGATATAACCGAAGATGAACATAACGAACTTTTCATATCATCTGATAGCGAAACTTTTTAAGTTCATAAGTTATGCCATTTGTTTTAAATAAACAGCATTTAGTTACATGTAAAAATCTATTTTTTATGCTGAATTTTATGCTGATTCCGGCGTATAACGTGCATCCGTAAATTTCATTCTTCTTTTTTGTATTAAAAGTGCGCGTTATATGGCGGAACATACGGTATTTTAAAAGCTTTTAAAACGTTTGCAGTGTTTAAAATTTCTATGTCACGACTTTATTGATGCACACAAAAGTAAGTTTCATATAGCTGATTAAATGAAAATGAAGATTTTAGAATTAAAAATAAAGAAGTAGTGACAAGAATTTTTAAACTGAGAAAACTTTGTCTTTAAAATTTTTGCACTTAAAAAGTTATTATATTTTTCATTGTGAAACATTTTTACGTTTCCTGGTTGCACAAGTCTTAAGTCCTCATTAGTTTTTTTTAGTTTACTCTTTGGGTACATTTTCCAAGCGATGAACTTTTTACAACACGTAAGTAAGCGGTGATGCAACGCTGTACGTGAAGCGCGCCGACATACCAAGGTCAGGAAATACTTGTTGGGCCACAATGTGTGGAACCTAGCTAATAAAACTGACCTTTAAACTGTTTACATTACCATTCTTTTAACAATTCTCGTTTGTAATCACAGGTTCAAGTATGTCTCAAAACATAATCCAGTTCTTCTGTGATTGCTTAACTGTGAATGCTTTTGTAATCCGAAAGAATGAAAGTTTCACGACGCTATTTTTTAACTTATTTCTCATGGATATTATTTAAATAAATACTGAAAATGGACAAAATTAATCAAATTAATTAATTTATTTTTAAAATTTAATATAAAGTAATGCACATATATTTTTAAATAGTTTTAATACATGTTTTTAAAGTATGCTAATATACACTGCCCTCCAAAAGTTAAGGAACAGCATGTTTTTGAAGGTTCATCATTATAAAAATGTAAGTAACATTTAAATTTACAGTTTATATGCGAACGAAGCTTCCAAATTCGGTAATGATTGAACTAAGTTGTATCTGTGAATTAGCTTTGAAAATGTAAATTGCAGTTATTTTAATATTCATAATTATTGAAATAACACGTTTTTATAGAAATATGATGAAATTCCTTTACCATTTACATAATTTGGATATTTAAGTCTCAAGCTACAAGCCACTTCTTTCAAAGTAATTAAAGCCAAGGGCATTAATTTTTTACCAGTTACAAAGTGCAAATCGAGAGGTATTGGATTTCATTTTTGAAATCCATCTTTGTGAAATCAAATTCTTTCAATACTACAGCGAACAGAAATTTTTCTGAAAAATCACTTACTTATTAATTGATTCTTAACTATCGGATTTGAGTGGTCTTGACATAACGTTTTCATTTCGCTTCAAGTTCAGCTTTAGAGCTAAACTTTCACATGTTTCAAAAATATTTTAAGAAATATTTGGTTTTATTGTTGTTAAGTGATAATCATTCTATTATGTTTTCTAGTTCTGTATGGTAAATCATAAAAGAAAAGATCTATAAGAAAGGAAAGATAATTCATATTTCGATACTTTTGCTGCTTATTATGTTGGCACAATGTTGTATCAAAAAGCAGCAGCCTGACCGACAGGATGGCCATGAAAGGATGACTGATGGAAATCACACAGTCCTCTGTATAGTTCAGAAATTAAAGGAAGCAAATACAGAAGGCAATACTTTTTAAGTATCATAAACAGTGCTAAAATGTTTTTTATTTTAAATATCATACTTTAAAATGGCGCTTCTTGATAAATTTCGAAGTTCATTGTTGACAATCACAGTTTCTTTTCTCGAATGAATTTCTAACTTTTCATAACTCATTTGACACTGCTTTTAATTCTTCATCCGAGGCAACTTGTCTCGCATGTGTGCCAGTTCTGCCAGAATGTAATAAAAATATTACGTTGATAAAGCAAACATAGCCGCTCTTACATTATGAAGTTTAGTTAATTTCTTCTGCTATTACTATTGGTTTAACGGAGATTTTTTTTCTCATGTAAAACACATATTAAGAAAAGCATTTTAATTAAGGTATCCATATGTAAATGTGTATGAAATCCATTATAAATTTAAAAGCAAATACAGCGAATCCTTTCTAAAATGACTACCTATGATTCCTTGGTCTTCGGTGGAGGTTATCGTTCTATAGACACAGATATTAACAATAGTCTTTTTAATGTATTTGCTCTATTCCATGTTTTTTTTTTGGGGGGAAGGGGGGACTTTTAAACAAAAGTACTTGATGTAAATCTGCGGTTAAAAACATTTTCTTATGAATTGTGTTGAATTTTTTTTTTCTGCTTGGAATTTATTACATTATTTTTTTATTAATTCCTGTGTTATTATTTCTTTTACTAAAATAGTCTGAATTTCAGAAGTAAATAAATCATCTTATTATTACAAACCACTCTTCGGAATTTTTTATGTAAGACCACAGAGCAGAGTTTTCAATAATTTTCAATCGTCTTTTTAAATCTAGTGCTTTTACTTTATGTTTTATAGACTTTTTAATCTATGGTTAATTATTTAAAATTAAAAAAAAAATAAAGTAGAAAACCGCAAGCACAATCCTTTAGATTGCCAACTTCGAAACAAACATGACAGACTGCAACTGTTTCAAAAGCAAAAATGAATTGTTTTGATCAGTTGGTCCAAAGAAGGGTTTCTTATACTTTATTAGCTGAACAGATAGGAAATGGACAAAAGAAAAATAAATAACACTGATCTGTATACCTACTGTATTTAATGCATAATATAAATCATCGAACATAAGAAATTCATTATTTCACAACTTTCATGTTTTTTAGTGACGTAATATTTAATATGGTACTTTATTGTAGCTGCTAGAATGAACGGACTGGTAGTAATCCCAAATGGTAAACGTGTCATGTTCATAATTTTGAACGATTCACAACTGTCATTCTGAAACCAAAAGAATTTTAAATATTTATTATCTCCTTCGGCAATACTTATCATTAAAAACGCCCTTTCTATATCAGCAGAAAAAGCGACGTTGTGTTCTCGAAATTTAAGAATGACATCTAATAGATTAAGATTTAAATTAGATCCAGCCTCTAATAAATAGTAATTTAAGGATTTAGGACTTTCTCCTTTACACGATGCATCAAAAAAATTCTAACACCAGAATATCACTCCTATGAGGCATATAATAACCTGATTCGAGATCTTTATTTTGATCTATTTCAACAATTTCGTTTTATAGTTCTTCAAATATTTTTGTACATTCTTCGCGAACTTCTGTATCATTATCCAATCTACCTCTCAAAATCTTAATTCCCCAGAGCAATAATGATTTTCCAAAGCAATTTAGTAATAATGATCAATTATTTGTTTATCTGTCACAGACAAAGCTACGCTTTGTTCTGAAATGCCATTTACGTCTCATTCCCACAACGCTGCTTTCATTATCACATTCTTCATGACAACAATATTTTGTAGAGGAGTTTTTCTCTTTTTCAGATTCTCAACCTGTAATTACACATTCAAAGGCAGTTTTTATCGCGCCTAAATATTTGTTTATTGGATTTTTTTCATCTAAGATGAATTTCCAAAAGAAATCGGATTCCATTAGAATTTCAACATTCACATATTTATCACCATAGTATGAGCCAGCGAACTGTAATTGATGACTAGCTATAAACTTTGACACGTGGAGCTGGAGGGGAAATATGGCGCCACTAATGCTTAAGACGATGAGTTTCGATTTTGATTGAAAACTGTGTTTTACTCCTCTATTTGACTGAAAATTCTACCACTGGATATTTTTTCAATGGTGGTGTTGCATTCTAAAGGAATAAACGGAACGTAGTTCACAGTGAATAGGTTAGATGTATTAGCTAAATGCTCACTACAAATACAACGTTTGCATGCGTTGTCCGGTAAAACCCTGGTTACTTTAGAATTAAATTCTGAGTTAGCAACAATGTACAGTGGATGGACAAAAATATGGAAACACCTTGTGAAATGCATGTTTGAAAAGAAAGATTGATTTTAATGAAATATGTAGGTGGCGCTGGCATTTTTGACTACTGACGCCACCTATACAACTTCGTAAATGTGCTAAACAGTTCAGTTGTTGTCGGAGTACTGTTATGTGAGGTTGTCATTGCATTATGTCAGAGTTAACAGACTTCGAACGTGGGCAAATTGTTGGAGCACGTATGGTAGGTGCTTCCGTAAGCAAGGTAGCCGAGGTGTTTAGTGTTTCAAGAGGTACTGTATCGAAGATTTATTCCGCATATTTGAAAAGCGGAAAAACATCATCTGCTAAATCACAGCGCGGAAAGTGTGTCCTGAGTGATCGTGACAGACGATCATTAAGGGCAATTGTGACGAAAAATAAGAAGACCACAGCTGCAAAAGTTACTGCTGAAATGAATGTTGTGTTACCGAACCCTGTGAGTACCAAAACAATTAGAAGGGAGCTTCATAAACAGGGAATTGCTGGCCGTGCTGCAATTGAGAAGCCACTCATCAGTGGTGCTAATGCCCGTAACAGGAAAAGGTGGTGTTTAAGTCATAAAGCTTGGACTATAGAGCAGTGGAAGCGAGTAATATGGTCTGACGAGTCTTCTTTCACATTGTTTCCCACTTCTGGCCGAGTTTACGTCTGGAGAACGCCATCTCAAGCCTATAATACAGACTGCTTGTTGCCAAGAGTGAAACATGGCGGGGGTTCTGTTATGGTTTGGGCAGCCATATCGTGGTTCTCTGCTAGCCCCATGATAACTGTGTCAGGGCACATGACTGCCAAGACTTATATGAACATTTTGGCCGATCAAGTGCATCCCATGGTACAAACTTTGTTCCCCGATGGTGATGGTGTCTTCCAAGACGACAAAGACCCTGTTCACACAGCTCACATTGTCCAGGACTGGTTTTCTGAGCACGAGGATGAGTTGTCCCATCTCCCCTGGCCACCACAGTCACCAGACCTGAATATTATCGAACCTTTGTGGTCTACATTGGAACGGAAAGTGCGTTCTCGTTATCCATTGCCAACATCGTTATCTGAACTTGCCACCGTTTTGCAGGAAGAATGGTATAATATTCCCTTGGCAAACATACAGGAACTGTATTTATCCATTCCGAGAAAACTGCAAGCTGTTTTGGATGCCAACGGGTTTCCTACACCATATTAAGCAAAGAAACATGTTATTTTAAAGGTGTTTCCATATTTTTGTCCAACCCCTGTACATGGTTGTGAATAAACATGTTTTGAACACATCATGCCTGCATTTCACTGTGAAACTGAACTTAAAATTTCAGAATTAGAATTACCTTACACTTGAATATCTTCAACATTACAATTCAAATTCAATGATTCTTTACATTTATTCTCAGTATCATTCGTTTGATTAAGCGTTATAATATTATTATTTCAGTTATTTCTCATATAAGTGGAACTATAATTTCGCTTTTACATTTGAAACAAGAAAGTTTGATAGAACGACAGCTTTTACTAAAGTTACACATGTTTTGAAGCAATTGAAACATCGTTTAATATTCTTTAAAATTTCTAATTTATTTTGTGGTGATATTTTACACTTAAACGAATCACGTGGTAAAGAGCAGAAAAATGTATGTAGACTGCATCATATTAAATACTGTCGCCGAAGATGTACTTTTATGAACTCTTTTCACGAAAGTATTTCGGTTTTGAAGCTTTGCATTCGAATCACTAGCTCCTCCTCATGAGGTTTGACATTTTGTTTCGCATTCATTTGAATGCTTGTTCTGTGTCAAAAATAGGGCTTTTTTCCTACTTTCAACATAAGTCATTTATTCATTTTTTCTGAAACCTTTCAGTCTTCACCTAACTAGAATTTTTTAGTGATTTCTAAAACATTATCTTGTGGTATTAATTTAATGAATATGGATCATTACAGAAATCCGTAAGTTTTTGATTTTACCCCTAAATCTTCTAAATTGCGAAGTTCTGTTTGACAAGTATCTACCAATTCTCTAAGCAGAGAGACATCGGTTAATTTTCTTTCAGATGTTAGATTCAGCAATTTACTGCCAAATCTCTCTTTTAAGATTTCTAATGTTGCTTCGTAATTCCTGTTTGTCAGGATAACTCTTTTAAATGCATTCGCGGCTACCCCAGTTAAATATGATTGTAAATAATTAAATTTATCTACTTTACATAAATCTTATTTTCGGCGTTTCGAAGATTCAAACTGATCCCAGAATCTTTGCCAATCAGTAGGATCGTCATCAAATTTTCTTATTGTTAACGCGGGCAATTTAAAAAACTCATTTTCTAATTTTAACGGACTAATAGGTTGTTGTTGCGTTCTTTATGTGTCTGGTTTGCATTTAATAATAATAGCTTTCAACTTACATATGCAATTAATCAATTTTCGTAATACTCATCACATTTAAAAATTTCAGTTTCGATTTTTTTTACTTCCGTAACTTAACTTTGAATTTCAAAATCTATTTCTTTCAACTGTTTAAATTTCAAATTTATCTGTTCTGAAAGTTCTTCCAACTCATCTTCTCTTGTTTCATTTTCTGAGATTTTAGTTTCGATTTTAGGCCGCCCAAATGGGAAAGTTTAGTGACTCTGACTGACGTACCGAAGGGCCCGGGATCAAATCCCGGAGAAGGCATGGATGTAAATTGTCTGTCCCTTCACAGTAGATAACGGCGACCGCCTATTAGGTGCCTTCATAATGTTATGACTCCGCTTCTCGCTTTAGTAATGTCCAAAGCCTGAGTTAGAAGTAATTTGCAATATAAAGTTCATTTCTTAACAATAAAGAATAGAAAAGCTTATCTTGTCCCAGATTACAGCTTAATTTTATTTTTACCCATTTGTTAAAAACTGTAGTACATCCTTTTAAAAAGCTATCATTTTTATTTTGCACGCCACTATGCAGGAAACATTGCTGACATCCACGTTCTGAATGGTTTGAATTATCTTGAGATGACAGTAGTACAAAAGTTTTCATTATTCATTCCTGGCAAAGGTTTCAAAATACACCCATACTGAGAGAAGACAAAACTACGCGTTTATAAAAATAAACTATTTATTTCAAGGCGCCGGAAAACATCGGTGGTACTTTCCTTATCAAAATCATGTGGTAAACTAATTAGCATTTTCAGTATATAGAACAGAAGCGCCTTCTAACAGCGTTATAAATTAATCGTTTCGGAATATATTCAACACTCAAAAAATGACCCTCTGATCAACGACTTTTTGAAAAGGGTATCAATCGGAGAAAACTCAGCATTCCATCAGCAGAGGTGCTGATAAGACGGATGGAGGACTGCAGCGGATGATACGGCACGATGAAACGGGAAGAGACAAAATGAGAAACGCCTCTTCAGTTTGCAGTTTCAACCACGGAGGAAGGAATAGAAGGAAACGCCTTCCTTCCACACGGCTGATGCAGTGCTCCCAGGCTTCGATAGGCTAAGGAACTCCGCATACGACAGTTCCGCAAGTCCAGTCCAAGCACGACCAACAGTCCAGGCACGACAATCGAAAAGGAGGGATCTTCCACACAAAGAAACATTCATTGCTGGTTGGGTTCTAAGGATTATGTTAATTTACCTAACAGTTAAATTTTGAGTTAAAGTTCCTTTCCTGTATTCCTGAATTTCAGCTTACAACTTCCGGCCAGAACGTAGTTTTAGAATCGCGTTTGAATGCAAATGAGGAGAAGTATTTAACCGTGAAGTTCTACTGACTTCGAGAGAGAGAACTAGTGATTCTGACTAGTGCGCGTTCACCTTCTTAGGATATTATCTCTTAAGCTATTATCACGCTCGACCGTACTTTAAGCCCTTGATAGCTTCGCCGTTATTCAGCATTAAGGGGCCAACTCTGTTAGAATCTTGATAGCTTCGGTCATATCTTTCTAGTTAAGATAACTTCAGTTTTAGTTCTTAGTTTCTAAGCCCGAGGGGCGACTTTACTGTAAAACTTCAAGACGGAGTTCTGTTAAACCTTATTGGAATAATAAAAGGTAATTTCAGCCTTCTTACGTGTTGCTCTATATCTCACGAACTCAAGCGATTATTCGCTGATCAGTTCGTACGATTTTTCAACTTCAACTGTAACTCAACAGTACACAGCACATAATCTTACAGGGTAATAATAGCAATTTGTATAGTTTAGTAGCAATTGCGTATAAATAACGCCTTAATTATCTTTCGATAGCTTGGAATAGCGACTTTGATTATTAATTTGTTGTATAAAATTTTATTATTAATTTGTTTCATAAAATTCTAAGCTACTGGACTGCACAAATATAGATTTTAGCAAAATATTTATGTTATGTGTAAAGAATGATAAATACCTTAAAGTACCTTTAAAATGTCAAAATTTCGCAAAAATATAGCACACTTTAAACCTCACTTCTTTCGATGAACATTATAGTATGTTTACTACTTTTATTTTATGTTCCAAATATTAAAAATCCTTTAAATAAAATACATTCATTCCTTTCATCTATATAAAATTGCAATATTAACTGCGCTCAGCATTGTTGATAAACTAATCACTATTCTTAACTGTTTGTTTTCTTTTCTCTTAGTTTTTCCTTTTTCCTTCTTCTCAAATAGAAAAATAATGTACAATTAAAATAATACGCACTAAAATATTCCATTAGTAAAAATAATAGAATTATGTTTTCTTAAAAAAAATTGAAAAAAATTTTCAAGATTCCAAAAACAATTATTTTTAACATAAAATTAAATTAACATTAACACAAAATTAACATAAATCGTTAAATATGTACGAACATCTCTGCATATCCTTTTTAAACACATGCATTTACCTTTAATTAAATAGGTAAATGTATATTAAATTATTTACAAAAGTATTTGAAAAATGAAGGATTTATTCATTCGTAAACTCCTATGAATGTTACTGTGTCAAGTTTATAAGGTATTTCTCCCGCCTTCCTAGCGTGCCTTCGTGGTGTAGTGGTCAGCACACTAAGACGGTATTTCAGAGGTCCGTGGTTAGATTCCCGGCGAAGGTGTTTGCTAATTTTTCATCTCTCCTGCTCCCAAAATATACCTAATGACTCTACAGTGGCGCCCGAACTAAAAGGGTTGTGGATGATGACTCTCCACACCCAGGATTTGGCGATTGGGTCCCTAAAAACGCCAGTCGCCCTTTAAAAGGGGGAGTATATAAGGTATTTCTCCCACCTTCCTGATGTGCCTTCCTGGTGTAGTGGTTCTGCACACTGGGCCGGTATTCCAGAGGACCGTGGTTCGATTCCCGGCGAAGACGTTTGCTTATTTTTCATTTTGCCTGCTTCCAAAAATACCTAATGGCTCTACATAGGAGCCCGAACTTAAAAAGTGTTGGATGAGGATTCTCCACACCCAGAAACTTGCGATTGGGTCCCCTAAAAACCCCAGTCACCCACTAAAGGGGGAGTATATAAGGTATTTCTCTCGCCTTCCTAGCGTGCCTTCATGTTGTAGTGGTCAGCACACTGAGCCGGTACTTCAGAGGTCCGTGATTCGATTCCCGGCGAAGGCGTTTGCTAATTTTTCATCTCTCCTGCTCCCAAAATATACCTAATGACTCTACAAGTTACTGAATATATCTACATTTATAATGATTATAAATATTATCTAAATATACAATGACCCTACATTTAATTGTAATCGTAAGTTTAAATTCTGTTGTCAAATATATTTATAAAATTATTTAAGGAAGAACTGTTCCTATTAAAAAACAATCTATTAAAAATTTCTGCAAAGTACAGTATATGAGATATCTACTTGAGGAAATAATTAAGTAGAATTTTTAGAATGTGTATATTTCAATTCAAGGGTCAGAAAAAAAAACTGATAAGTATTAAAAGTGTGTAATGTGTATAAGGGCCAATTTTCCTTAGAAAGTCATTCACGAAGACGTCTTCCCTTAGGCAGATAGCCCTCATGTGCTTTGCCGTAATAAAATAAACTAAATCAATTTATCAACTAAGGACTTCAGCAAAAACTTAACTCTCGCTGTTTCGGGCTGAAATTAGTAGATCAATTAATTATAAATCAAATTAAATTATTAAAGACAATGGATCTGCCTATCCTAATTCGCCGTCTCATATCAACAAATGAAAGCTATCTCATCAAATGTTAGAGCAGCACTTCAGCAAGTTGAATGAGCATTATAACGCTCCAGGTCTAAATAGTTTCAGCGCTCTCTCGCTAAAATTTAGATACTCATTATTTAAACTCACTTAGTTTGCATTTTCTGTTGGAGTAGACAAAACAATAGAAGTGTCGGAAAGATTCAACATAAGAAATAGTTTTCTAATTGAAAAACAACCGCTATAAAATAAAACAATGAAAAAATTGCTGGTACTATGAAAAAACGTTTTTGGAAAGATATTAATGTTGTAAGACAAGGATGTCAAACTCGCGGGCCGCATGCGGCCCACAACAAATATTTTTGCGGCCCGGCCAATATATCGGCAAATAATAATATATAATAATAAAATAACATATCGACGAAGAAAAAAAAATGAAATGTTTACTGCTAAGTAATTAACGATAATTTATTCAGTGTTGTTAGATTACTCACAGCGAGCTGACACACACACTACTTAAATTACAAATGCGTGTGAGTAGCTTGCGTTCAGCTACCTTCGGCTTTCGGGGGACACGTGCACTCAGAACTTGTACGCATCCCCCGATAGCCGAATGTGGCCGAACTCATGGTCTCAGTTTTCCAATCATAGTTTTGTACGATATATTGGTGCATGCATGTGCATGCACTTTGCTTTATTATTAATTATTACTTAATTCATATTGTTACGGATTTCATAGTTATTTATTTATTTAGTTTTTTTTTATTTAGAACTGTAATTAGATTTGCTTCATGTTGCCTTAGCAACGCAGACGATTTTTGAAAAGACAGCTGCGTTGGAAGGTTAAAAATAGAACAGCGCGTGCATTTAATACCTAATAAATAAATATCTCGTAATTGCTGTTGCCATCCACAAAAATCCAGATATTTATAGATGTTTCCAGTATATTCGAGAAATTAATTATAAAGCTTATAAAAGCCGAGAACAAACAACTCATCTCAGTAGTAGCTGTAGTTCTAGCGAACTGTTTGTTTACTTAATGCTGTGATTGATTTGTAGCGATTTCGCTGTGAGATAGAATTAGTTTCTCTGTTTTGAATTGATTTTTGCTAAACGTTCGACATTTTGTGATATTGTTAGAATATTTTTGAAGAAATATTTCAGCATTTTGATTTATCTCTTGTGGAAAGAATAAATTTTTGTTAACTTTTTAACGTTAACCGTGTTTATTCCAGCCCTTTGTATTCAGTATGTCTATATCAAAACCAAGTAGTAAAATTAAACGAAAAATCGCTGACGAACATAGAATATTCCAAGTAAAATGGGAATTAGAATATTTTTGCTGTGAAATAAAAGATAAAATAATCTGCTTGATATGTAATAATACTATTAATGTACCAAAGTTATATAATATTAAACGTCATTATGAACAACACAAATCGAAATATAACAATTACGAAGGATTAATGAGAGAAGAAAAGTTGAAAGAGCTCAAGTTAGGAGTGAAAAAGCAATAGTCCATGTTTAGTAAAGTATTGCAAGAAAGTGAAGCGGCGGTACATGTAAGCTACGTCTTGTCCGAGTTGATAGCTAAACATTCGAAGCCTTTTACTGACGGTGATTTCATCAAGAAATGCCTAATGAAAGCTGGAGAAATTGTTTGTCCTGGAAATGTGAAGGCTTTTCAATCAATTTCATTGTCTCGAAATACAGTTGCGGAAAGAGTTACTGATTTAGCCGCGATTTTAAGTGATCAGATCAAAGCAAAATCATCTAGTTTCGAAAGTTTCTCCATTGCCTGTGACGAGAGCACGGACATTAGTGGCAAAGCTCAATTAACAGTGTTTCTTCGTTCTTGTGACAAGAATTTTAACATTTTTGAGGAATTACTGGAACTAATACCGATGCCTGGTACTACGACAGGTGACAGGTGACAGCAAGGCCGGACACCCGGACGGCTTACAATGACTACTCGGGTGCTGTCCGGACCCTGCAACTATCTGTAGCTGAAACTTTAAATAGACATAAATATAGTAGTTTACAAATAGACCTGATCGTGTAATCGCACAATGCGTCAATGTACATAATGCAACACAATGCACATAATGCAAGATACTGTAAATTCAAAGATAGACACAATACACCAATACACATAATTGTGACACACTAATACGCTATACACCAGTATTCTATACACTAATATACTATACACCAGTATACTATACAATAATTCACTAATATACTATACATTAAAAGATAGACACAATACACCAGTGCGCATAAATGCGACACACTAGTATACATTGACACTAATACATAAGTACCATGTACACAAAAATACACATAGGTAAGATAATACAATTATTCTATTACACTACTGTAACATACACGTGGATACAATACACCGAGATAGGTAGAAACTTACGCTAAGTTACAATATATAAAAAAGTTAAGTATTGATACACATAGATACTGCGTAAATTCTATATATTTTAAAATACACTTTTGTGTAAATATTAATAATACACAGTACTACTACAGGTGTTACTCTGTATGTTCTTAGATCTTGAAACATGACAACATGATGCTAGAATATATTTATAGACACAATAAACCAATGACACGATGCGTCAATATACATAAATGTTTCACACTAATATACGAGTACTATACACTAAAAGATAGATACAATACACCAATGCGCATAGATGCGACACACTAATATACTTTACACTGATATACATTGACACTGATACGTAAGTCCATGTACACAAAAATACACGTGAATTAGATTATACAACTATTCAATTATACTATTGTAACATACACGTGGATACAATACACTGATAATACGTGAATACAGTACACGTAAATAAGATTAAACAATTATACTATACTACTGTTACATACACGTGAATGCAATACACTGAAATATGCAGGCATATACGCATATGAGAACACTAAATACTACGTGGATTCGACATATTATGAAGTGCACATTAATGGGAATATTTAATACATGCCTACTACAGGGGCTGAGCCTCTTAAAAACTTGACAACATGATATTAGAAATTTACACTTTGGCTGGTAGAAACAGGCGGACATAAACTGTAAGAGAATTCTAGACTGCACTATACACTTGTCTATGCATTATTCTCTTGGTGCGTGTACGATGGGTACAGTGCATGCTGAGGTACGTTGTTAATGCGTCTGTGGCACGCTGAGCATATATGCTAGCGAGGTACTCACTTTGCCACGTATGTTACAGAAACTGGCATGTGCGGCACCTATGCAGGGCTGCAGAGCTCCTGCCCCAGTACTTCTAAGTGATCCATGATCTTTTTGATTTTGTCCATAAGTCGTGGTTGTTTCAGCACGAATCTTTTAAAGGCGGCCACATTATTCGACGGGAGTTTAACGTGCCATTGTGTGGTGAGTTGACACTCCGTCAGGTAGTGGCCGGGGGACCCGATTTTTCCGCAGACACATAGGTCTGTGGAGGATATATTTCTTTCTGCGAAGTAGGTCGGAAACAGCCCATGTCCTGTGATGAATCTTGTTAAGAAGGGCGCAGATATGAGTCGTTCCGTGTCCACTTTTCGTATGAATTCGAAAGTTCGCCGACTCTGTGTTCCATTCCTGCTGCCACTGCGACAGAGCTGACTGCCAAGTCTGCCGCTTGAGAAGTGACTTTGGTAAAGGTGGGTCTATTTGCACCGCATCCCGGTCCTGTGCTGCCTCTTTTGCCAGGGTATCTGCGCGTTCGTTGCCCTGGGCACCAACGTGCGCTTTTACCCAAGAGATTTCAATTTTTTGGACCGGACTCGTATTTCTTAGTGTCTCCTGAATTTGGGACACGAGTGGGGAGGTGTGGCGTGGGTCGTTGATGGCGTACAGTACCGATAGGCTATCAGTATAGATTGTAAAATCTTCTGCTGTGGTAGTTTGTGCCCATTCTATTGCTTTCAGCAAAGCAAGGGCTTCCGCCTGGAAGACCGAATTGTGCGGAGACATATGGCACTTCCAGGTTTGCACTTCATTGCCATTATGGAAAACTGTATATGTGCTGCCGACTGCATTGTCCATCTTCGACCCATCCGTGTAAATGATGAAGCCCGGGCCCTCTATGGATGGGGGTAATTCAGGGGCGAAGTGAGTCACAACACCTTTCCCGTAATCTGAAGGGTGCGTTTTAAGTTTTGAACTTTTAAACTCGAAGTCTGCAGGGTCATAGCTGAGCTCCCCAAATCGTGCTTTTCTATGCAGTTGGGAAAACATTGTAATTGCGGCTTAATGCTGTGCTTTTATTGGTAACGGGATTAGTCCCGCCAGAACTGCTGCGGCTGCTGTCGACGTTGTTCGATATGCCTTTGTAATCGCCAGAGTACGAAAGGTCTTTGGGAACTTTGAAGAATTTTTTGTTTCCTGCAGGTCATGGGATTTGCCCAGATTGCCGCCCCGTAGATCATGATCTTTCTGCTACTGCAGAGTATAGGATTTTTAGAATATGGGGACGCAGTCCCCATTTGGAGCCTTGCATTTTCCTTAGATTCATGGCTATTTTTAATGCTTTTGTTCTTTGCGATCTTAAATGGGGGATCCAGGTAAAGCCTTCATCTAGTATGATACCTAGGAGCTTCACCTCTTTAACTCTTTTAATCCTGTGACCTGTTATCGTAATTGTCGGGTTTCTTTGTAAGGTCTGGCCCGGTTTATGGTAGATGATATATTTAGATTTTGAATGCTAGATGTTAAGCTTCTTAGCCTTGCAAAGGTCATAGAACATGTCAATGACTTCCTTGCAGTTTTGTTCAAGGATAACGCGGCTTTTCCCACTGACCACGAAAGTGGCATCATCTGCGAAGGCTGCGACTGTTGTGTGAGCCGGCCATTCTGCTTTTAGAATCGAGTTAAATGTTAAGTTCCACAGGTCTGGACCTGCGCATGATCCCTGTGGGCAGCCTCTTTGCTGTGGCCTGGTAATTATTCCACCATTGTGAACCGCGATGAAGATGCGGTTACTGAGATAACTTTTAAAAATCTGTAGGATGTTATTTGGGATGTTAGCTGCATGTAAAGCTTCTAGGATTGCCGGCCACCACAGGGAGTCAAATGCACTTTGCAGATCCAGACTGAGGACTGCCACATGCTGTTGTTCTTTGCGCAGTCGCTTGACTTCCTCGCAGACGTGCTCCAGGACATTAAGCGTAGAGCGATGCTCTCGAAAGCCATATTGTGCATCTGAGGGAACACCATTTTTTGCTATATGATGCTTCAACCTGAGAACGAGAAGCTTCTCGAAGAGCTTTCCCAGGACTGGCAGAAGGCAAATTGGTCTAAAGGACGAAGGATCATTGGGGTCTTTGCCTTCTTTCGTAAAGAGTATCAGGTTCAATGTTCCGTCTAACCTTCTTCGGGAACATACAAGGACCTGACTCGGAACAGAGAGCTTACTAAAGCTATGTTCAAAACTGTGGGAAGTAAACAGGATACACAAGAAGGGTATACAAAACCCTTTATTTTTCTCTATTTACAATAACTTCCGTACTTCGGAATACACAGACCCGCTACTTGGGGTCTAACGTAAAAATATAAAAATAGAACTAAACTCTAATTTAACTTTAAAATAATAAACGTGGAAGATTGGCCTTATATTAACAGTAAGCCGTATGTAGTACAGATAACTGTGAACACTACAATACGTTTAAAATTTATCAAGAGGATTAAAACCTCTAGCCTGGAAGGCAACCAGCAACTGAGTAAACTTCTAAGGTAAGCGGCCTGCTTCGACTCACTGCTTCCTCTCTCTCGCTTGGCAAAAAGCCACAACTTAAATACTTGGCGTTCGCCAGACAAACTTTGTATAAAAACCTTAACGCTTATAATTCTGGCCGGAAGTAGAAAATAAGAAGTGATAGTAAATATTTAAAATAAAATAAACGTTAGTAAAACTTAAGATCCTTACATACTTCCCGCCAGAGTTAATTAGTTTGAAACTGAGGTGTAAAACGACCTTGTTGAAAACTTTTAGCTCTAGAATCTAACGCGAGGCCAATCTTTTACAAACATTTTTCGCTAGAAACTAGAAATTTAAAAGAAAGAAATTTGTTTTTACAATAGCAGCTCCCAGGACACAATTTTTTCATCTGTACTGCATCTAAACAGGAGATTTTATTCAAATCTGGGTCCTTCCAGAGACCTGGAAGGAAAACTAGTTTAATGAAATGTTACAAAATGAAATGGCAAGTAACATGTATAATTATATTTCTCTTAACATTCTTATTTCATTCATGACTATTTTAATTATCTCTCCCCGTGCTCTCTGACATGTGTTGTAAAAGAACACCAAACACGAATGTGTTTATGTCTATGTGTTCAACACTTCCTCCTACAATCAAAACACTAACGTGTTAAAATTCAACATACCAAGACCTCGTAACACACCCTAATTTCAACTCTAAACCCTGAGGTACTATTCTGAAAGTGGCTAACTCTGAAGTGTAGCGTCAGAGAGCCTAACTACATCATTCAACCTTTAACACATATTCACCATTATTTAGTCTTTTTACAGTCACACGAATAAAAAAAAATTTTAACATTACTTTCACTTTTACCATATCACGGTATTTCTTAACATTTAAAATAACAGTTCACATTGTATATAAGAACATATTAACATGCCGTTAATTTTACACATTTGAAAACATACATTAGTAGTACATTGTTAACTTCTATTCTTTTCAAAGCAAGTGCCAATTCTTTCTACATTGAAATAATACATTTCAAAAAGTCTTTCAGACTAAAACTTCTTTCTTGCCAGAAGGTTTTAAATAATATTAATACAATAACTTTTTACAATATTTAAGTCTTTACACAACGCTATTATACATCAACTTTAGTTTTACGCGCGAGTAATTGAAAAACATAATACCAAAATCGGTAACAACTCATTTCTCGCCCTTTTGGCGATAAAGGTAGACCTCGCATGAGGTAAAACTTCTTGAAATCTGCCACTAGCAGTAAGAATGAAAGATTAACTTAAGTTTGCAAAGTAACATAAAATTTTACTTATCTTTGTGATATTCGGACATTCTTTTCTGGGCCCAGTCCTTAAAGGTAGTGCAGATAGTTGTTTGATTAATCCTCCTTCTTGTACGGGCTCTCCCTTCAGTGTCTTCCTCTAGATGATTTCTTTTTTCTCCAGTTCGGTCACCCTTGAATACCTTCTTTTTCGCTTCTGCCTGTGGTCTTGGTCGTTTGATGGCAGCTGGTCTTGGCGGAACCGGGAAACTTCTTTCGTGTTCCTGCTTGGACCTCGTTGCTCGCCGTTCAAATTTTCCTTGTAACTTTTCCTCCGCCGCTGATGGCCCTTCCGCAGTTCGGCGACATTTGCTGCGGAGAGTCCTGTCGGATGAGTAGATCTTCCGTTTTAGAGCCGGGTTATAGTTGCCGTCATTTCTCCTGGTTCTCTTTGCATACGTCGTCCTTCTCCCTTCTTCATTCTGGGAGTGTTCGTGAACTCTCTTTTCTGGACGGTGGAACGGCTTCTTTTTCTTGCTACCTTCAATTTTTCCGCGGGGAAACTTTCTTTTCACTTGCTCCTGCCTCTTAATGGCTTGCCCTTGTACTTGTCGTTGTTCCACCTCTGGAGCTTGTGCCTGCGGTGTCTGCCGTGCCGGATCCTGCAAAAGACCTGAAAATATTTGCATTTTATTACGATCATAGTAGGGTTTGATTTGATCAATGTTTGCGGAGCAGGTTTCACCATTTCTAGCTTTTAACACTACTACAGCGTGAGTTACTTTTTCTATGACATATGGTCCTTCAAATCGTGGAAAAAATTTGGCAGTTTTATCTTCTGGTGCTGAAGAAAGTGAATGCTTAATTTTTAAAACTTCATCCCCTACTTTATAAGTTACTCCCCGTCGTTTCAAGTCATAATAGAGTTTCTGTTTTCTCTGTGCTACTTCAGTATTCTTCTTTGCTTCCTTAATTAGTTTTTCTATATCACCCATTTTAAATTCTGGGGCTCTTTGTTGCACATAAAATAATTTATCTAACGGCATTATAATCATTCTGCCTAAAAATAACTCAGCAGGAGTTTTGCCCGTTGTATCATGTTTTGCGGTCCTAAGGGCGAAAGCAAATTCATTGACATAGTTATCCCAGCTTTTATGAAAATTTTTAACATAACTACGGATAATTTTCACTATATTTCTATTGACCCGTTCCGCTATATTTGATTGCGGCCGATACGGGACCATTTTTAAATGACGTATGCCCAGTTTTTGGCACATGTCTTCAAATATATTACTTACAATTTGAGGACCATTATCCGATATAACTTTTAGGGGCGCCCCGTATTTTAAAATATATTTATTTAAAATAGAATCAGTAACTAATTTCGCGGAGGCTCGTTTTAAGGGAACAATTTCGGTCCATTTACTAAAATGATCAACCATAACAAGGAGATAGCGACTTTTATTTAACTGACTTTTTGGGAAAGGGCCCAATAAATCGATGCCAATTATTTCATTTGGAAATTCGGATTTAATACTATTTAGAAACCCGGCCGGGCGGAAATTAATATAATTAACTGCTTGACATGTTGGGCAGGACTGGACATACGCCCTTGTTAACTTTTGCAGTTCAGGAAAATAGACTGCCTCGCGTACCGGTTGGATAGTTTTTCGAATACCAGCATGGAAGCTAAAGGGCTGTCATGGAGCTCCTGCAGGATATTTAATCTAAGACTAGCTGGGATAACAGGTCGAAATTCGTTGTTGGAATTCGTAGTTTTTGTATAAAATAATAGACCATCTATTAGTTCGTAATGGGCCGCCCTATTTCTTATCGCCACAATATCTTGGTGGCTAAAATTTTCAGGATCCTTTAAATACTCATAAATGCTTCCAAACTCAGGATCTTTCCCCAGTTCGGTTACTACAGTTTCTCGGGAATTTATTGTACATGCTGTGAGCATTGCCACCTTTACCGTATTACCTTGTTCATCTATTTTAATTCTTGATAGGGCATCTGCTACGATATTTTCCTTTCCGGGGGTATGCTTGATTACCAGATTATATTCTTGTAGCTTGAGTGCCCATCTTATTAACCTTGGGGATAAGTTTTTCCCTGAGTACAATCTAGTTACCGCCGCATGATCAGAGTACACTGTTATTGGCGCCTTTCCAAAATAGACTCGGAACTTTTGCACTGCTAACAGAACTGCAAGTGCCTCTCTCTCGGTCGCGGAATAGTTTCTTTGTGTTTGATTTAAAGTTCGGCTAAAAAATGCCACGGGCTGCTGATTTTGCGAAAGTACCGCTCCTACCGCATAATCCGAAGCATCCGCTGAAATTTCTAAATTCTCATCCTTTTCAGGAAATTTCAACACAGGGGCTTGCGTTAATGCTTGTTTTAATTTTTCGAAAGCACTATTGGCTTCGGCCATCCACGAGAATCTTGCCTTTTTCCTTTTTAATTTTAACAATGGCTCAGCGATAGCTGCAAAATCTTTTATAAAGGACCTATAATATGAACAAAGTCTTAGAAAAGAAGAGAGCTTCTTCGCCGTGTTTGGAGTCGGATACTTTTGTACAGCAGTTATTTTTGATTCGTCTGTCTCTATTCCTTTCTGAGATATTTTGTAACCTAAATATTTTAATTCAGGGGCTGCAAATTTGCACTTTTCGACATTAACTTTTAGACCGGCCTCATTTAATAAAGAAAACACCTGTCTTAAATCCTGTACATGTTGGTCGAGATTATCACTAGTAATAATGATATCGTCTAAATAGATAAATGTGGACTTTCCAAGAACAGGTCTTAACACAATGTCCATACATCGCTGAAATGTTGCTGGGGCCACTGAAAGGCCGAACGGCATACGCAAAAATGCATAAGTGCCAGACTTGGTTATAAAAGCAGTCTTAGGCACGTCCTCAGGCCTAACCCCTATTTGAAAAAAACCAGTCGTTAAGTCTAAAGTCGTCATATATTTGGTGGATGTTATGTTCCTTAGAATTTCTTCAATTATAGGTAACGGATATACCGGATATTTAGTTATGGAGTTTAATTTACGGTAATCGATTGCGAATCTCCACCTTTTTGGATGCGTCAAAGGATAGTCATTATTTTTCTTACATAAAACCACCGGGCTAGCATAACTACTTGAGATGGGCGTTATGATCTTTTTACGTAGCATATCGGTGATATGCCATTCTATAATTTTTTCCTTATTCTTATCATACCGGTATGCTTTTTGGCGAACTGGCATTGAATCTCCGGTGTCAATACTATGGTTAGTAACCTGAGTAAATCCTGGAATATCACTAAATAACGAAACAAATTCACTTACCACTTGTCGGATTCTTCCTTGCTCGTCATTAGGCAGGTGGTCAAGATTTAGCATCGGCGGTTCAGCCTTTTCTGCACGAACTGGTTTCATTGTCAGCTTAAGGGACGCTTCATTAAAATCCAGCGTTGCTTGTGCGTCTGAAAGAAAATCTATTCCTAAAATTATATGTGCTTGCAGATTCTTTACTATAAGAAACATCACCTTTACTTGTTCGTCCTTGATACGAACGTATAGCGGTAATTTACCTATGCACTTGCGTCTTTCTCCCTGCGCAGCTAACACTGTCGTATTATCCGAATTATATATGTGGTATTTACGAAAATACTTCCTAAAAAAATCTTCTGCCACACAGGAACACTGCGCGCCTGTATCCAGGAGTGCGGTGGCTGGGATATTATTCACCAACACTTCAATCTTCGGAAGAGTCAAATTTTTCACCATTACTGTATTTAACTTGAAGGAAGAGGGGTTTTCTTGGCCTTCGGATTTCCGCACCCTCTCGTCAGCAGAAATCCGTTTTAGTTTAACTTATTTTTCATTTCCGTGCTTTCCTTCTTTTTCCCCTGGCCTTGAGACTTTTTTTCTGGATTGCTATTGAACTGTCGACGTTCGCCGGCTGTTTTTGAATGCTCGGGTTTCCTTGCCCACTGATTCGCTTTGCTTCCGTAGCCGTGTGCTTGACTTTGCTGTAGTCTTGGCGCACCAAATTGGTTTCGCTGTTGATATTGGCGTCTTCTTTCGACGTCCGCCGTTCTTCTACTTTCAAACTGGATTGCTAGCTCAAATAACTTTTCCAGTGTAGTCGGATTTCTTAATTCAATAAAGTCTTGCACTTGGGGCAGTAACCTCGGCAAAATCACTTGAATTATCTCAGGATCCGGACGGTTTCCATACAAGAGTTTGAAGACGTGAATTTTTCTTAAAATAAAGCTTGAGAGGTTTTCGATTCTTTGTTGATATATACTAAAAAGTTCCGTTTCTAATTTCGCACGATCCCTTACGACAGGGAAGGCTTTTACTAGGGCAGTCTTGAAATTCTCGTAAGTATAGGTGGGACTTCCTGCTTTACCCAAGAGACTTCTGCCTATACATTTGAACCAGTTAAGCGCTTGGCCCCTCAAAGCGCTGGTAGCTAAGGTAACTTTTTGAAATTCGTGCACGGGGTAGAGCATGAAGTGGTCATCCAATTTTTCCAAAAAACTGGTTACCGGTGAATTTCCATTAAATGTTGCTTCTGGTTTCATCGAAGCGCGCATGGTCTGGACGATGTAACCAAATCCTTCCAGGCCGGCAGCTGGCATTTCTGGATTCTGAGCCGCTTCTGCAGGCAGCACAGGTTCTTCTTGAAACTCGGCCATTGTTATTCTTCTTCGTTGGGCGCCACTATCAGGTTCAATGTTCCGTCTAACCTTCTTCGGGAACATGCAAGGACCTGACTCGGAACAGAGAGCTTACTAAAGCTATGTTCAAAACTGTGGGAAGTAAACAGGATACACAAAACCCTTTATTTTTCTCTATTTACAATAACTTCCGTACTTCGGAATACACAGACCCGCTACTTGGGGTCTAACGTAAAAATATAAAAATAGAACTAAACTCTAATATAACTTTAAAATAATAAACGTGGAAGATTTGCCTTATATTAACAGTAAGCCGTATGTAGTACAGATAACTGTGAACACTACAATACGTTTAAAATTTATCAAGAGGATTAAAACCTCTAGCCTGGAAGGCAACCAGCAACTGAGTAAACTTCTAAGGTAAGCGGCCTGCTTCGACTCACTGCTTCCTCTCTCTCGCTTGGCAAAAAAGCCACAACTTAAATACTTGGCGTTCGCCAGACAAACTTTGCATAAAAACGTTAACGCTTATAATTCTGGCCGGAAGTAGAAAATAAGAAGTGATAGTAAAGATTTAAAATAAAATAAACGTTAGTAAAACTTAAGATCCTTACAAGAGGACCACTTGGCCCGTTTTAAAATGTGTTGGAAAGTGCTTAAGACTTAGAAGTTTGTTGAAGTAAGCCACTAACAGTCTTGGACAGGCTTTGTAGGTTGCCCTCAAGATCCTGTAGTCTATAGAGTCCGGCCCTGGTGCCTTTTTGACCGGGAGAGTTCGTATAACAGTTGTGACCTCCTTAACTGTAAATGGGGGATCATCTGGGACTGTCGTGGACAGGCTGTATGCCTCATGTTCAGAAGAAACATCATTCCCATCATGTGGGAATACTGCTTCAAGGATGCGTTGAAGTGTGGTGGCCATGAAGCCTTGTGACCCTATGTGTGAACCAGCATACGTGCGATGTAATGGTGGTATGAATACTTTGCTGGAAGCTATCTTGTGTAGTACGCCGAAAACTTCAGTGTGCTGTGTGCAGAAGTTCCTCCAGCTATCGAGCTTTGCCTTCAGAATGTCCTTCTTGTACTGAGCCTGCGCTCTTTTGTATTCTACGCTGAGTTGTTGTCTACGATCGGGTCCCGTTCTTTTTTCAACCTTCTGCGCATCGCCCGCGTGCGGCTTCGCTTAGTCCGTAGCTCCTTTGTCCACCAGCTGGCAGCTTTAAGAATTTTGGGATATTTGATGCTCATCGTACCGTCGCATGTTTGCTGTATTAACTGCACCAGGTTACATGTGATGCGATCTGCGTCTTGTGCCGTGGAACAATTGTTCAGTTCATCTCCTTGCTTTTCCAGGACCAGTCTCATTTCTCGGGTGAATTTCTTTAAGTTATGTGCCGAGGTTCTATATCGTTTAAGTGATAATCGGGAATGGGGATGCATGAGGCTGAAAGTGATGTATCGATGGTCTGAGTTTGTGGGCGTATCCTGCACCTCCCAGTTCTGGATTTTTGTAGCCAACTGTACTGTGGACAGCGTGAGATCTGGCCATCCCTGTCCAGTAGTTGTCTCGAAAGTGGGGAGGCATCCTTGGGTGTTGTGTAGAATTAGGTCATGACTCGCTATAAAGTCCTCAACAAGTCTACCACGTGGATCAGTAAATGAGTAGCCCCACACTTCAGAGTGGGAGTTAAAGTCTCCGACTAAAAGGTGGTTGCTGGAGGGATAGTCTCGGAGTGTTGTCTGCAGCTGGTCAAGATATTCTGCGGCTTCCGCTGTGGGTGGGATGTAGGTATTCGTAATCAGGAGACTTAGTCCCACTGCATCAATTGCTATGGTAACTTGGTCTCTTGACAGTGAGATACTCGTAAGTGACCATTTGTTACGGCAGCAGACTATGGCAGCTCTTGACCCTTCTCTTTCCGGGTTCTCGAAAATGGTCCAGGATAAGGGGAATTCTGCCACCCTTCCTGCTTGGATGTATGGTTCTTGTATGAGCAGAAGGTCAGCCTCTGTTTCCATTGCATAGTGGACTAATTGGGCGGTAGCTGCCCGAGCTCTCTGGAGGTTCCCCTGTATGATCTTAACCTCTTCTTGCGCATCTAGGAGAGAGTTAATGTCCTGTCTTTCGGTACTATTACTTTGTTGTGACATTCTGTAAGGTTACAACGTTGGGTGACAATGGAGGGAAAATGAGACAGATTAGAGAGTATGCTTTTGGTGTCACCATTATGCAGTATAGGTACACTTGGTATTCAATTGGTGACTGAGGTATCGTAATCTGTCCGGGCCTTGATCTTAAGCACTTGCAAGTGAAAGGAGGGGCAGTCAGGGGCATATGCGGCATGCACAGTGTCAAAGTCTCTCCCCGAGTGCTGGTTGGCAATTAGACAGTTTACACAGCTCGGGCTATCAGCCATGCATATTTTGACATCGTGGTTTCCACCACAATATGCACAATGATACCTAAATTTACAGTCTCTTGCCGAATGTTCGAAGTCCTGGCAGATGAAGCATCTGCGTGCCCCTGTAAACTCTGTCACACGATGTTCCTTCCATCCCTGGAACGAAACTCTTTGATCCATCAACGTTTTAAAGGCTGTCGGTGAACAATCTAAAATCCATTTAGCCGCCTTCTTCCTCCGATCGCTGATCTTGAAAGAGACCTTGAAATCATCTTTACTGATAGTAAAGGTCCTAGAGACAAGGTCTGCTACCTCCTCCGCCGGGGTACCATTTGGAATATTATCTATCGCGCACTTTGGGGGACCTTTTATGTGGAATCCTCGTGCTGATCTTATCTTTGATGTTAACATTCTGTGCCAGGGCATGGTGTAACTTTGCCACATCCTCCTTCGAGTGACAGCGCACTGCAACTCCTCCTTTGTTGAGCTTCTGTATTCCTTTCAGTGACACCCCCATATCCATTAAGGGCGCATGCCTTTCCAGTTCCATTTGCAGGTCTGGTGCATGTTCGTCTTTCGTAGGAAAAATAAGGAGCGTGGGAAGATCCTTAATTTTCGGTCTTAGGTTCCGCTGCAGTGTCTCTGCATATGAGCGTCTCTTTGCCGTGCCACCTAGATGTGTGTCCTCAGACTCAATCCTTCCTTGAATGACACTTTCGTGAAGCACTGTCGAGCCCGTCACTTTAGCGTGCAAGCCTTCACAGCACTGATATGCATAATTAAGTCGCTTGTGGGCGTCTGTAAGCGTGTCCGTGTGCTTCGTCCCTAAGAAGTGCTCCATGTACTGTGGCGAAGGTGAGGACCCTATGGGGTTAAACTCTGTAGTGGTACCAACTTCCATGGTTGGCAATTGGGGGTATCCATTCGGGCCTTTGTGGGCCAAATGCCTGAGGACTTCTAGGATCTCAAGCATGCGCTCTCGCAAATCTTTAGGCAGTAAGTGCCGTTCTATAGTGCTTACACTGATAGCTTCCTTAATTAGGGCATCTATTTTTTCGGCATAGCTGAGAGAATCACTGTCGTAGAGGCTCTGCGGGTTTAATACTGCTGCACAAATCGAGGTGCCTTCGTCATTCATGGTGGAAGTTCCATGAATTTTGGACTGTTTTCCATTGGTTTGGACTGTTGCACAGATAGAACACTACAAGCCCTGAATGCTGATTAAAAACACAAGAGTTCACTTGAACTATGAGATTCAACTAGACATTGAAGCTTCACTAAAATGCAGATGCTAAACACTGAGCACTATAAACTGATGCTATAAACACTAGAATTCACTAGTAAAACGCTAAAACGTTGGGAAATCAGACGTTGGGTATTTCTCTGTAGTCTCTTTAAAAACACAAAAATTCACTTGGACTTCGAGATTCCACTAGACACTGAAGCTTCACTAAAGCTCTGAAGCTAAACACTGATGCTAAACACTGGTCACTACAGACTGAAGCTAAAAACACTAAAATTCACTGACAAAGCACTTAAACATTGGGAAAATGAGCGTTGGGTGTATCTCTGTATACTCATAAAAACACAAAAATTCATTTGGACTCTGGGATTCCACTAAACACTGATACTTCACTAAACACTGATCTCTACACACTGATGCTATACTCACTGATACTATGAACACTAACTTACACTGTGAAAGCACTGAAGCGTTGGCAGAACACTAACACACTGTAAAGACACTGAGGAATCACTGATGGTACTGAAGATAATACTAAATTGACACTGAAAACTACACAGTCAGTGCTGGTATTTCTCGGTAGTACTTTATAACAATAATTACAGTATTAATTAATTATGAGATATAAACGAACAGGAAATAGTATTCGAAGAATTGTTATAACCTGTGTGCAAAGGGTATAGGAACCAATATACACAAATTATAAACAGTAATTAATTAGATGAGATCAGTTCATACATATAATTAATTAACACAAATGTCCTATTAGTAATTATGCTAAAATGGGCATAAATGAGAGTCAGGAAGCCATGCGTAGCTTAATGTGGACAATTTAATTTCACTGAGGCAGGCTATGCTTGAATTTATTTGGCAACAGGGTAATTAATAAAAGCTGTAAATTAGAGGTACTGAAACAAAATTCCTACCGCTTAACTTCTTCTGTTTTTCATCTGTTAAAGAAGAGTAGTAAGTAATCCGAGGTATCAAATTAATTGCATTAATTACACAGACACGCACACACACTATAGCTTGCACGGTAAACACGAAGATGGCAAAATTCCTTAAGTCTAATAAATTTGACTTTAAATTAATAACTTCTGAACAAATTGTCCTAATTTCACAAAATTTAAAAACTTGTAGCGCTCTCTGGGTGACTGAAACAATGGCACTAGTGCTGGAGTCGTCGCTTCTTAATTAGCCGCGTAATTACAGCTGAAACGATACTCCACTTGTCGATTTTCTCCTTTTGTTAAGAAGCTTTGAATGAAAAGCTACGGGGGGTAGATTGCTTCCGGTTGACCGTTGGTAAGGCGAAAAGGTCAAAGTTCATAAAATTGCACCTGAAAAACTTTATTAATTGCTGGGCTTCTAATTGACATACGAACTTGCAATAAGCATCAAAACACTCATGAAGAAATTGCGAATCCAGTGATATAAAACACAAGGAGTGTTGGCGAACGGCGCTTGATGGGCGCTTGAAGTCGCACGGAAAGGCTTATTTGATTATCTTCTTAGCCGTTAATCTTCTTCTGTTTTTCATCTGTTATTAACATCTAATCCAAAGGCAGGGTGTAACACATACGAAAACACAGGCACTAACACATTAAATCACTGGCACACTAATGCGGCACTTTCCTTAAAGATGGCAATTAATCCATATCTCGAGAAGTTATTGGTCGATTTCTTCCAAATTTACATCCTTACGCTCCTCATGGCTTCAAAAAGACGATTTCGAAGAAAGTAATTTGCTAGGCTAATTAGTGGCGAAATTAGCAAATTGTAAGAAAACGTCCACTAGTCGAAAATCCCCCTTCGTCAACAAAAGGAATCCAGTTCGACGGGGGGTCGTTGATAGCTCCCTTTGTATTGCCAGTGAAGAAATGTCGATGGTTGCTCACTGCGGAAATGTCGAAGGTCACCAGACCTCGTGGTTGATAATTTAATACTTTAAATATTCATAACTCCGCTGCTAATTATCGTAGACACTTGAAACCGGCATGCTTTTCTTCCTCGGAGAGTGCTCTATAAGATGGTATAACTTTCTTCATGCGGCGGGGCACGACGGCTCTCACAGAGGGCCTCGAAGTCACAGCAACCGTTGAAAATGGCTCTGTTCAATGTAAATTCGTTAAAAAGAAATCAAAATTAAGGAACCAATTATCGTAGGTGCAAAATTTTGGTCTCAAAATGTTCCTAAGAGCTTTAGTAATACGGTGCAACTACTTTTGTATCGCTACGATGAAAACTTCCGCTGATAATGGATGAAACTACGGAGCTCAAAATACACGTCCTTCTCTTACGGTATTTTCCCTAACCTTCCCTGGTACTACGACAGGAGAAGATATATTTACTTGTGTTTTTGGACTTCTGCAGAAATACAATCTACCTTTGGCAAAATTAAATTCTGTAGCTACAGATGGCGCTCCATCAATGACCGGGAAAAACAAGGGCTTCGTAGCATTACTAAGAAAAAAACTTAGTGAAATTCACGGTTCAAACATTCATCATATGCATTGTATTATACATCAAGAAGTTCTATGCACGAAAGTAATAAATATGGAGAATGTTTTGTCATATATAAAAAAAGTTCTAAATTTTATAAGATCTCGAGGTTTAAATCAGCGTCAATTCACTGCTTTCTTAAGTGAGTTAGATAGTGAATATTCGGGTTTGTCCTACTATACCGAGGTACGCTGGTTATCTTGCTCCAAGATTCTCAAACAATTCTGGGATTTGAAAGAAGAAATATGTCAGTTTTTAAAAACGAAAAATCAAGACGTAAGTTTGTTTTACGATCCAATATGGTTACAAGATTTATCTTTCTTGGTTGATATAACCAAACACTTAACCGATTTAAATTTATCGTTACAAGGAAAAGATCATGTCATTACGAACATGTTTGACATAATTAAAGCATTCAAATGTCAACTAGTTCTTTGGAAAAAAAAAAACTTAAAAATGAAGATTTGACGCACTTCCCGACGTGCAAGCATGAACAAATCAAGTTTAGATGATACTTGTTCGTATCAAAAATACGCAGAAAAAATTGCAAATTTAACAACTGAATTTGAAATGAGGTTTAATGATTTTAGTTCCCTCGAAGACAAATTTTTTTTTGTTTTCTTCGATTTTCTCAATAAGTATTGACTCAGTACCCAGCCATATGCAAATGGAGGTGATCGAGATTCAATGCAACTCAAATTTGAAAGCAAAATTCATTGAAGTGGGCGTGCCTGAATTTTACAAATATTTACCAGCCAGGTTTGAAAATACTCGAAAATTCGCATATGAAATTATTTCCATGTTTGGTAGCACTTATCGGTGCGAGCAGTTATTTTCAGTCATGAAAGGTAATAAGTCTCCTATTAGAAACCGTATTAACGATGCTCACCTTGGGTCAGCGTTGAAAGTTATCACTGCAAACAAAATTTCTCCCGAAATAGGAAAGATAATAGCAGAGAAGAGATGTCAAGTATCAGGACGTAAACATTAAATTTTTCTTGTTCTTTTCTATATAAATATATATATATGTTTATTATTGTATTATTCGAAATAAATCTACGTTTCTATGAATATTGATTTTTTTTTTTTTTTTTTTTTTTTTCGGCCCGCCTAAAGTTAAACCTTGTTTGTGTGGCCCAAGTGTACCTATGAGTTTGACATCCCTGTTGTAAGATATTGTGTTTCCCGGAATATACTTTTTTAACAATTTTGTACGTTTTTCATTCATTACCACTAATAAACACAAACTGAGTATGCAGTGTAAAAGCAAAGAATATGATAATCTTTCCTAACACTTAATTCTTCAATCGTAACGCTTCTGAAGTAACAAATGCTTTGTATAAAATCTCTCAAGGTTTCTCCACACTCCGTTGGGTCACGATAATAGCAGCACGAATGAAGTTTTATAGTAGCTTGTTTTACACGTGTTCTTTGAATTTTTACCATCCCCCCCCCCGATTTTCCAGTGTTGTATGCAATTTATTTTCAGCTTGAGAATAAACGAATGAGCCCTGTTTTTAGTAACAAAACCTTAAATTCTTAAGCACTTTTAAAACTTTGCTCCTCTTTTTTGAGAAAATTTTGAAATCAAATAAAAAATCAGAAAATTACGTACAAGTATTAAATATCTAGTTGATACTTCTTAGAAGCATGCCTACCAGAGTACATACGCTCTTAAAGAAGATTCCTTCTTTTTTCCCTCTCTGTTCTAGCTCAGTGTATAAATGCACATGATAGAAAAACTTCAAACAAGATAAAGTATGGGTTATATGTTTACAAGCTGTTTAACTTATGAGTAATACTTTAAAATGTAAACAGAATACATGAAAAGAATCTAAATGGAAAAGAAATACGCTAACCTGAAATCAGGTAAAAACGCAACTTTAGACTATTATAGATTTTGAATAAAATTTCGCCGGATTGAGTAAAGCAAGCGCGAAAATTTTTGCAAAGGTAGAAACAGCAAGAGCCATTTTACGTGAAAATCAGTGGGTAAAGTAAAAAGGAAACGAAACTAGTTGGCGAACGTGAAAAGGCTAAAGCTAATTTCGAAAACATCGGGAACAAATAGATTCGAAGTAATTAATTAAATTAAAAAGATAAATTTTTGTGAATGCGAAAGGCAGTTTAGTTGAGAAAACTTAGTATTGTCATGAATTATCCGCAGATTCATAAAATAATGCGAGGATGATCTTCCACGTATTCATGAATAAAAAAGATCGATGTCCCCTATTTTTACAAGTAGAAAACTAAGAAAATTCTGAAAACGGCAGATATTAACATCGGGATAATCACCCGAAAATCAGAAAAAAAATGATGAATCGAAAGAATACCAAAAACATAAAGAGACTACCAAAATACATCTAGATAAAGTCGAAACAAATGAAATTCTATCGGGTTCTGAGCAGAAAGGATTTTATAGACTGGGAAATTATAATTTTGTGCGATAAGAAATATTATTTTCACCAACATCTGAAATGATGTATATACTAAGGACATTCGGAAAATTACAAACAATGTGAAATGTGCGTTGTAAAGGAAATTTGAGCTAAAGCTCTTCAGATTAACAATTCTCACTCTTTATAGGCAAAGGGAGTAGCAGTGAATGCTGATGAGTGCAATCAGTAAATATTCGCCGAAACTGGCTTAATAGATTAGGGCAAAAATGGTATAATTACGAGGTAATCTCCCGTCTAAAAGAGACTCCGAATCATTTACTTACCCTCAATTGAGTTACTGTACCGCCTGTTCGATGACTATCAGCATCTGTACTCAATTGGTGATACTTTCTGTGGTCACTAGGCTCAGCCAGAAATCTCAGTGGAATACTAACATTTGTAGCGGAATTGGTAAAGTTACTTCGGAAGTAGGATATTTGTGATCTGTAGTTATTTTAAAGAGATCCTGTCAAGACTTTGCTGAATGAGGATTTTAGCAATGTTTTATGCATTGTGATTCTGAGTTTACAGAGAAATTTTACTCTAGAAGTAAGTGGTAACTTGGATATAAGAAATTATTCAAATCGTTAAACTGAACTATATCATCTGAGTATATCTATATGCATTATATGTGCTGTTCACATATTTGCAAAGTTCCTATGTAATATTTGCTTGTCACATTCATAACATTCATTTGTGTCGCTCAGTTATTTACAGTTCGCTTACAATTAATTCACTTAGTCTGCCTGATCGAAACTAAAGGTGACGCCGAGAAATACAGATCAGTGTGTAGCGCTGAAAATTTATGTGTTCATTGCAAAACATGTGCGGCTCTCTTATATACAGAGTACCGTTTTATTATCTGCTTGGCATTGTAACGGTTACTGATACAAAACACTTGAAGATGAGACTACAGAATATTTGTAGTGGTGTTCATTATAACACCACTGTAAAGAAGTACGTCTAAGAAGTTGAATGTGCACATCACTTTTGTCACTTATATAAAGAAAATTAATCAAATAGCCCCTTCGCTCAGCCGACTGCAGTTTTTTTTTTTTTTTTTTTTTGTTTTGTTTTGTTTTATTAAGACATTTAGTGTACGGGATTGGCTGCGTCGCTAAAAACGAATATCCTTTGCATAAGAATTAGACAAAAAAAAAAAAAAAAAAAAAAAAAAGAAAGAAAGAAAAGAAAAAGGGAATTGACTTGAGGCCCATCCAAATATTAATGAAGCTTCTCAAGAGTAAACTTGTGAAGCTTGAAGATCAAGAGATGTGCCAAGTCTAATTATGTACAAAATAATTTCAAGATGAATGGTGTATGTAAAACATAGTAAACTAATACTGTGCGAATTAAACATGAAATTTATTCGTGTCAAAAGCTATTCAAGAACATATGTACAGGGGGACTGTCAACGAAATTCAAAACAAGTACTCTTATTTAAACCATTTTGGTGAAGATAAAATATTTTATTACTTTGTAAGCATTTCATTTCATCAAAAATATGATAATTACCCCCAAAAACTTCAGTTTTTTTTTTAATCTTAAAAATTAAGAAATTCTCTAGTTAGCTAGATTTTTTTTTTTTTTTTTACCATTATCAGCAGCCGTTTTATTCAGGGAATGATGTGAATAAAAGTTAAAGTGAATGATTATTCATTACTATTATTATTTTTCAATATTTTAATTTAGCAAGCTGCAGTTTATTAAGCAAAGCAGCTATTAAAATAACGGAAAACTAAAATTGTGCATGTCGCACGATTAAAACTCAGCTCTATTGATGAGAGAAATGATCTGACTAACGAATGATGAAAGGAAAAACCAAGAATTAATTAAGCAGAAAATTGTTCAAATTTTTTAATAATGATTAATTTGTTCTGTAAACTCCTTCACAAGCATCTAAATCGATTACTGAACGTATTTTATTTAAATAGGCCTAGTATTTTTCTCAGATGATAGTGCCATCTAGTGGACATAGTCGCAACGATTCTTCACAGATAAAATGCACACAATCATAGCCGTAGTATGATAGTGTCATCTAGTGGACTTAGTCGCAATGATTCGGCGCAGATTAATTGCACACATTCTATTCCCCCACAAAGAAATAAAAAACTCGAATTTGGAGAGAGAGAGAGGGAATCTAATCAACTAGCTTAATGAATTTGTACTAAAAAGCAAATTAAAAACCTGAAAAACTTCCTTCAGAAAACAATGACAAACATTTGCACTATTTCTGACAAATAAATACCTCACATTTTTATATTTCGTTCCAACTTTCATGATCGCATTTTAAATTTTTTTCTGGGTAAATTCCATTAACAAAATAAGATTCATATCACAAAATGTTTAAAATTCGAATAGTCCAAAACGTGCTAATCGTTATTTTTTCGGATTCTTCTTTTTTCTGAAAAAAGGCTTTATTAGATTATACGCTGATGATTAATACATTTTGGAACAGAAAAATATATGCGTGATATTAATTTTTTAAAAAAATATGCATAATTTTAGCTCTATAAATCCGAACTTCAGATATAACCGAAGCTTCTTTCTATAACCACATAGAAAAAGGAACTGAAAATATTTCCAAAAATTTCTCAAATAAGAGCTGAAAAATCTTCGAAATTTTTTTAAACGTTTTCCAGACATTTCCGGTTGTTGCGCACTTCCTTAAATTGCGCATAATATCAATACTTCCTAGTTTATTCAGTATTAATGTACAACAAGATTTAGCCAATTATGGTATATAGACCAAATCCCGCATACCACAAGTTTTTGTACTGCACACGAGTTAATAATTTTCAAACTTACAAAATCTCGGAGAAAAAATATCTTTTATGCTCCATTAGATGGAAACATTTGTAACTGAAATATGAAGCCTGATTCAAGGGAAGAGAGTGTGATTTAATTAAAAGTGACATATTTACCAGTGTTGACATCAATAAAGAAATTTGCGTGTGCTAGCGAAAACGCCGTTTTCATAACTAAAACTTCATAATCTAAATTGCTTAACACTGTAGAGAAAATATTTCATCTGAGCAGTTAAGTACATATTACAGTCAACAAAATTTCACTGAATTTACGGGAAAGCTAAGCAGTGGATGCCATTCGTATGCAACAGACTCATTGAAATTCAAATTTTACTAGACCTTCAAAAATGGAAATTTTGGAAAAGAGATGGAGATAGTTAAATCATCTCCTGAACACAGAATTTTTTCAGAACACTATTTTCGCAAAGAATACCTTGACATCGCTTGCCTGTATTATAAAACAGAGTGAACTCTGTCTAGCACAGCCACCTACAGTTTTAGACGATTTTGGGCTACTCTGAGCTGGTCATCTTAGAAAAGATGATTATCATTGATCTTATCGATTTGTAAAATGCCTTTATTCTGTTGAAGGTTACTGTCATCAGTTCAGAAAAGTACTAAAAAATAATTGTGATATATACTTAAAGGATAAAATTATAAATTACTGATGAAGGATAACAGTGAATAAAGTAACAATAAAAAGTATTTAAAAATATTAATAAAAGAAAATACATACACAGTGGCGTAACTAGAAATCTTGGACCCCTATGCAAAAACATTTCCTGGGCCCCTCTCCCAATAAATTTAATGTGCTTAAAAATAAAATAAAAAAATATCAAGGATTCCAGGAGCCAATGTTTTCATGATGATTTTTATCACATCTGGATTAATTGTTAAAAAATAAAAGCACGTTCTTAGGGAACCAGTTGAAAGGTAGGTAACATGAAGAAAGAATAAAAAGGAAAATAATTTCCCTCGGCCAACTGATGAAATGCAAATTTGCTTGTGTCTGTGTATTTGACGTTAGATGATTTTAATTCAGTTATTTAAGACTTTTTGCGTACGGGCGTGTGAGTGCGAGACTGTTAGCATAAATTTAGGTATTTTGCATAATGAAACTCGAAAGGCATACGAAACGAACGTGCGCCAAGGTATATATTGGCGAGAGAAAGTAAAGCTCGTGTGCAATGCAGTATATTTGATTTTCACCCTAGCTACTTGTACCTGGCCAAAGGCCTAATCCAGTAGTACTTTCTTCTCTTTCAGGTACGATGGCAAAGTATGTTCCTGTTTATTTTTCTTATTGCATAATATAGGTAAACCTGATGATATTTAGTACTGATGATGATTCTATGTAAGTTATTCTTTTGAATACTTCAATTTTAATGTCTGTGAAGATTATTACTTTTTGTTATGCTTAAGTTAAGCAAAATTATCCTATTTTATTAAATAAAGATTTCGTAGTTAATCTTTTGACTTATGATTGTTTAATTCTGTGCTTGAGGAAACGTACTTATTACGCCTTCAGTGCTAATGCACAACCAACAAAAGATTATGAGACTGAGAAATTGAAATTTTGTAATGTTGTAAGATTCCAGTTGCATAAAGTGTTAAAACTCTTTGTTGGAAAAAAAAAAAAAAAAACTAGTTACAAAGTTTATAAGAATAATTGTAACAAGTAATGTCTATTCTAAAAGAATCAATTTGTATAGAAAAATTAACAGATGAAAATTATTCAGTGTGGAAATTTAAAATAAAACAACTTCTAATAAAAGAAGGTTTAGATGATGTTGTATTCGAAGAAAAACCGGAAACTGATACTGATATTTTGTTAAAGAATGATCGTAAAGCTAAAGCTTTAATGTGTCTAAACATTTCGGATTCGCAAATTATCCATGTTTTACATAGTAAATCTGCAAAAGAAGTTTGGCAGAAGTTAAAATGTGTCCATGAACGTGTAAATTTAACAAATAAGTTATTTCTTCTTAGAAAACTATATTCCATTAGATATAATGAAAGTTCTAAAATGCAGGAACATATCAAAGGAGTACTAGAGTTGGTTGAAAAGCTGCGTAGTATAGGTGAAGAAATTAAAGAAAATAACTTAATAGCAATACTACTATGTTCTTTACCAAATTCATACAACTCCTTAATAACTGCAATAGAAAGTAAATCGGAAGCTGAATTGTCGCTAGAATATGTTAAAAACAAACTAATAGATGAGTATTGTAGACGTGTGGAAACTAAGAAAATTCAAATGTACGATTCAGTTGCTTTAAAAAGTAAAAGCGAAAATAAACCAAAGTATGTTACACAATTTTGTACTTATTGTAAGAGAAATAACCATACGATAAATGACTGTTTTCATTTAAAATGCAACGCTAGAACTTCCCCGAAAACAGATGTAAATAATAGTAAAGTAAGAAATTATTCTCAAAATTATAAAAGTAATGCATGCCAAATAGCAAATACGCAAAGTGTATAAAACATAACAAAACTTAAAGAAAATAAGTATTTTAAAAGTATTGAAACTGAAAATACACAGATTCAGTTTAATCAAGTTCTAAAAGTGGAAAATAAACATGAAAACACGCAAACGCAAGAATGGGTTATCGACTCGGGAGCCTCAACTCATATGACGAGTGATAAGAATTTTTTCTCTCAGTTAAATGACTCTAATAAACAAATAGTAAGTGTAGCCAATGGTGCTAAATTAAATTCTTATGGTATTGGTGAAGGCTATTTTCAAGTTCAAAACTTAAAGGGTCAGGTTACACAAATAAAATTGGAAAATGTATTGTATGTACCAGGTTTAGATAGTAATTTACTTTCTGTTCAATCTGTTACCAATAAAGGTTGCATTGTTACATTTGATAGTAATAAGTGTTACATAAAGCGTAACAATATACTCGTAGCCGACGGCAACGCTCAGCAAGGTTTATATAAATTGATCGTAAACCCAATTGATGACAAAGCATACTTAGCTAATAATGTTTCATGTTCAAATACGAACTGTATACTAAAATGGCATCAAAGATTAGGCCACAGAAATATAGATGCCATAAAAACACTTGAGAAAAATGATTTGGCAGACGGCATTAAACTTGGCAAATGCACTCATAGTGTGGAATGTTCTACTTGTGTAAAAGCGAAATTAACTGAAACACCTTATCCCAAAACTAGTTTTAGATCTAAAAATCCACTGGATTTAGTGCACACAGATGTGTGTGGGCCAATTGAAGTCAACAGCTTAGGAAAGAAAAGATATTTCGTAACTTTCATTGATGACTATTCGCGTTATACTCAAATTTATTTTATTACTTCAAAAGATGAAGTATTCGACAAACTTAAACAGTATGTTGCATCGCCAACAAATAAATTTAGAAAGAAAATAAAGGTTCTCAGATCCGACAACGGTACAGAATACTGTAACGAAAGTACTGAAAATTATTTAAAGAAACTTGGCATTTTTCACAAAACTTCGGTTCCTTATTGTCCGGCACAGAACGGCGTCGCAGAAAGGAAAAATCGCTCTTTAATAGAAATGACAAAAGCTATGCTAATAAACTCTAAATTACCGATAAGATTCTGGGGTGAAGCAGCAGCTACTGCTGCATATCTTCAAAATAGGTTACCAACTAAAGCCACAGATAGAACACCATATGAATTGTGGAATGGTAGAAAACCAAACTTAAGTCACGAGTATTTGGCTGTACAGCATTTTATTATGTGAACAAACAAAAACGGCGTAAATTCGACAACAGAGCCGAAGAAGGAATATTCGTAGGATACGATTTACGAAGTAAGGGATACAGGATTTATGTAGGTGGAAGAAAAATAATAGTAAGTAGAACTGTTAAATTTTCGACGACTGTAGAACTGTTAAATTTTCACGACTTGATCCTGTATTTGTATGATACTATATTCCACATTCTGCTCCTAATGTGTATGTGTATTATTTTGTATGGCATATTCTATGTATATATATATATATATATATATACAGCGCATTATTTATTTACTTATTTTTATTTATTTTTTATTTATTTTTTGAAGGTTTTTATGTATGAATAATATAATATTTAATCATATAATTAATTGATACTTAGTATTTTTCATTTTAACCTTTTGCATTTTAGCTGTATGAGCACCAGCATTATGATTTAATAATCCTGTTTGATTATATACTGTATCATGCATATGTAGGATATTGTATTTTTTTTTCTTTTTTTAATTTAATTTATTTATTTTTTATTTTATTTTTTTAAGGTTTTTATGCATGAATAATATAATATTATTTAGTCATATAACTTAAATCGATACTTAGTATTTTACATCTTAACTTTTGCATTTTAACCTTTTGCATTTTAACTGTATACGCACCAGCATTATGCTTTAATAATCCTGTTTGATTATATACTGTATCATACATATGTAGGAAATTGTATGGTTTATTTATATTGTACGATATCGTAAGTACTGTAATGTATGACCTGTAGTCCCACTAGTCTCTAGATAAGGGTGGACGTGGTGCTATTACCAATTAACCATAACGGTAAAGGGATGGTGCCCACGTCCTCCGTCACTAAACTAAATTAAACTAAACTGTTAAATTTTCAGAAAACGCGTCTTTACCTGACAAACTTGCAGAAAACAATGCTGAAGATTTAGAATTAATTCACTTCAATAACTCGCATGAAGATAAAGAAAATAATGAAGAAACATCTCTTGGCGATGATTTTACAGAAGATTCAAAAAGTTCCGAAGAGTTAATTAAATGTGAAGAAAATGTAGAAAGAAGGGTTTCTAGCAGATCAACCAAAGGGGTCCCACCGGAAAGATTCTCTTATAAAGCAGAAGACGAAGAATCAATCTTACTTAAAATTAAAGATCCAGAAAGCTTTGAAGAAATTCTAAACTTACCAAAACGTGAACAAGAAGCTTGGATCAAGGCTATGCAAGAAGAAATACATTCTCTAAAAGAAAATGAAACCTATAAACTTACAGAATTACCGCCAGGAAAACATGCAGTAGGCAGCAAATGGGTGTTTAAGACAAAATATGATGAAACTGGTAAAAATATAAAATACAAAGCACGCTTAGTAGCCAAAGGATTTACTCAAAAATACGGCAGTGATTATGATGAAACCTTTTCACCAGTAGTGAAACACACTACGATAAGAGTTTTCTTAGCATGGGCAGCGTATAATAATGCCAAGGTACATCAACTAGATGTTAAAACAGCTTTTTTGTATGGCAACTTAAATGAAGAAATATATATGGAACAACCAGAAGGATTCGTGGTTCCGGAAGAAAGACATTAAGTTTGTAAATTAAAGAAGTCGATTTATGGTCTCAAACAAGCAGCTAGGTACTGGAATGCAGAAATTGAAAATACATTAAAGAATCTTGGGTTCAGTCAAAGCAAAGCAGATCCGTGTCTTTTCACAAAAGTGGTTCGTGATAAAAGAATTAATTTAATAGTGTATGTTGATGACATCCTAATAAGTTCTACAGAAGAAGGACTAATTCTTCAAACAATTAATGATTTTAAAGAAACGTTATCAAATAACGCATCTTGGTGAAGCTAAATATTTCTTAGGCATGGAAATAAATCGCAAGGAAGATGGAAGTTATCTCTTATCACAGAAAAATAAAATAAATCAACTTGTCAAGCAATTTCAACTTGAAGAAGCGAAACACGCTAGCACACCAATGGAAATGAACTATTATAACCTAAACAAGGAAGAAAATCTCCTAACTTCAAATGATAAATTTCGCCAAGCTATTGGAAGTCTTTTGTATATATCGTCTATCACAAGACCAGATATCACAGCTTCAACTCACATCCTCAGCAGAAGGTGTAATAATCCACGTCAAAAGGACTGGAATGCTGTTAAAAGAATCATTAGATACTTAAACACGACAAAGAACCTATCCTTACAAATTTCGTCGAGTGAAGAACTTAATATTACAGTTTATTCAGATGCTGATTGGGGACAAGATATTGAAGATAGAAAATCTACATCAGGAAGTGTTATTTTATTAGAAAGGAACTGTATTTCATGGTTTTCAAGAAAACAAACTTGTGTTTCTTTATCCTCAGCAGAAGCTGAATATGTTGCACTATCGCAAGCTACGCAAGAACTATTATGGCTATTAAAATTAACAGAAGATTTCAATCTACCCCAAACTCTACCGATAAAGGTATTTGAAGATAATCAGTCTACTATAAGACTTGTAGAATCTGAAAAATTCAGTTCACGCACAAAACATATTGATACAAAAGTTCATCATATACGCGACTTGAATAACAAAGGAATAGTAAAACTTGCTTATCTTTCAACAGAGGAAATGGTTGCTGATATTATGACTAAACCAATTCCTAAAGCTAAATTTCAGTTTTGTAGGAATGAATTACAATTGGTATGAGTTTCATTAGCAAAACAGGGGCAATGTTAGCATAAATTTAGGTATTTTGCATAATGAAACTCGAAAGGCATACGAAACGAACGTGCGCCAAGGTATATATTGGCGAGAGAAAGTAAAGCTCGTGTGCAATGCAGTATATTTGATTTTCACCCTAGCTACTTGTACCTGGCCAAAGGTCTAATCCAGTAGTACTTTCTTCTCTTTCAGGTACGATGGCAAAGTATGTTCCTGTTTATTTTTCTTATTGCATAATATAGGTAAGCCTGATGATATTTAGTACTGATAATGATTCTATGTAAGTTATTCTTTTGAATACTTCAATTTTAATGTCTGTGAAGATTATTACTTTTTGTTATGCTTAAGTTAAGCAAAATTATCCTATTTTATTAAATAAAGATTTCGTAGTTAATCTTTTGACTTGTGATTCTTTAATTCTGTGCTTGAGGAAACGTACTCATTACGCCTTCAGTGCTAATACACAACCAACAGAGACGCAGATTTCTCTCTCCTTTCACTAAGATACATACTGATAATAAATGAATACGTCTATATAAAAAAAGGAATATGTTGACGTAAAGTATAGCATTAAGAAAAGGAAGAAAGCCTAGATTTGCGGAGATTTTTACATAAAATCCAAGAAGTTTTACATACTAATGTTTTAAATTTTTATATAAAATCTGCGCCAATCTAAGTTTTTTTCGCTTAATTTAGCGAACTTATAAATAAACTGACAGACAAGATAATTGATAAACGTACAGAAAAGATATTACATTAATATATAGTACTCTGTGATTTACTCAGCTTACGAACATGTTTTATGAAATAATATACAAGTAATAAATAAGAACTTTTATAATGTAAATGATACATTTGTTAAATATAAAACACATTTATCATAAACTTCATAAAGAAAACTATTTGAATATACAATTTTTGTAGAAAATATGTATGGTAATGTTTTTTCCTGTCTTTTTAAAAGAACCTTTTGGTACACTAAACTACTTGAATACATGATTTTTATAAAAAATAAGAATGCTAAAGTTTTTTCTGTTTCCTTTTAATTTTCCTTATCTGGCCAAAATTCATCATAATGACAAAAATCCTTTTTTTATTAAAATTTGCGTCTCCTAATCTTCATTTCCGAAAAATTATTTATCAATAACTAGACGTTCATTTTCTCATTTTCTCAGCCATCTCAGCTTCAACGTTCAATAGTGATAGGTTTGACAACCGATCTTGTGTCATAGTGTTTCTTAAATATGTTTTTATTATTGAAAATGACCTCTCGCTCGTGGCTGTGGTTACAGGTAATGATAAATACAATATAAGTGAATTGCACACTCCCGAATAACTGCTTGTCATGTCATAGTATTTTACCATTGCTAATTTAGCTAAATCCTTAACGGATTTCAAATTCTGGATTTGTATTCTGAAAGTATTTATAAATAATAAAAGTTGTACTTCTAGTGCATTAGTAAAGTCTTCTATATGTTTTATGTATTTTTGAAACATTATTAATAATTTCCGTATTTGTTAACGATGACAGTGTTTTAGGTTCCAAAAATGAAAACATCATTGCGATTTTTGTCATTCCAGACATTCTGTACTTTAATTGAGTATTTAAAATGTCGAGAGCAGCATAAAAAACTGTTACTTTAAAAAACATTTCGAAATTTTCAAGCCTGTTATCCTCACATAACTCATCACAATTTTTTTTGTCTTTATTTTTCAAATTTAGTTTCTATGCCCCATTTATTTATATTAAACTCAGCTTCTTTCATAATGTCTTCAAACTTGTTTCTCATATCTTGCATATTAATAGAAATGCTTTTTAGATGTTGATGAGCTCCATTCAAGTCGATTGATTTTCGATTGTCGAGTCGATTGATTGATTGATCGATCCTACAGCCATAGCGCAGGACGTGTTTAAAAAAAATTGTTTTTATTTTTTGGCCTATCATGTTTCTTGTATGTATGGAAACATATATTATATTTATATACCATATTTATCATCAAAATATTTCATGTTAATATAACAATACGTTATAAATATTAGTAGATATTTGCATTGTTAGTGGTGGTAAGTTTGGATTTTCAGATAAATAGATTTAAAGTTTATCTGAATTGAATTTTTAGCAAGTTTTAAATTATAAGAATTTAGTTTATGTAATATCAAAAATCAATAACTTACCTTTATAATGAAGAATTATATTTGAAATCACTTTGAAATTTAATTTTAAAGAAAAACTTCTGTTCGTTCTCGCCATAGACTAGAGAAATGGCATTAGAATAAGAGCAAGTTTAAGTTCGGTTTACTGTTCTGAGTCATCAGCCAATTTTACAAATATACTTGAGGGGTAGCGTTTCACACTTCAAGGCAGCTGTTTAGCGAAGAAAGGGACCCCGTCTTCATTATAAATTTCCAGTGTCTTCCCAAGTTGAGTCACAGTAAAACTTTCATTCAAGATTTTACTGTAAAGATGTCCACTTCCCTTTTAAAACGTTGAAACATCTGTTTTTTTTTTTTTTTTTTTTTCAGTCAAATTGTACTATTATTATTGTCATATTCCAATGATACATAATACATGACCTTCAATATTTTTCTACATTTCCTCTGTACTATAAATGTATTTCAGTTAATATATAATTATTAAATATTTAACAGTAAATATCATGGCTATACGAATAATTTTAGGAAATTCTTCCACAAGTTTAGGATGAAATAATAAACAGGTAGAAACCAGTTTTATTGACCTGTATCCAAAGAGCTTTGAAGATGACTGTGTAATACGAAATGGAAATTTTAAAATTAAACACAAAATACTTATGGTATGAGGATTTATCTAAATTTAAATACCCACTGAATATGACGATTCCTTTCCAAGTTTCAAGTTCCCAGAAATATTTAATTATTTGTAGTTAAGCTTATTGACACTAGCGTATATTTGAAAATGAGTACTCACACTCTGTCGCATGGATTCTAAAAGTAGTACACATAAATACATGTTTAGGAAACAAGTATAAAGTTTCTTCATAATTAGTAAAAATAAAGTTGTATGAAACAAGTTTTGCGTACTTCGTAGAGAAATGCGCAAAACTTCATTTAATGAAAATAGGTTTGCTGTACCCACGGTGGATCAAAAAGCTAAAATCCGTTAAGAAAAGCGGATATATTTTAGAATCATTAATATTTATGATTATTGTTATCTGTTTTATTTGCGTCTTGGAAAGCTATTTAATGTCTCAGAAATTAATTACGTCAGATTTCCAGGCTTTACATTGGTTATAAATTAAGCAGTATCAATTTTTTTATCTTAATAATTAATTTATCAATAACAAAAATATAAAAAATGAATATAATGTATGGGAACATATATTAACAGAAGCTATCTATGCGTTAGAAAAGTGGTGTCGAAAGGAAGGATAATAATGTACAAAGGGATTTTATGAGTGAAAATTGCATCATTTACTATTAAAAGGTTTTAAATAAATTTTTTAATTTGCGAAAATTATTGAAATATTGCAATAGCGGGGAGAATTCTTTTCTGAAATATTCCATCCGTTTGTGTAGTGAAAATAGTAATGTAATTCGCGTTCTTTCAAATGCTGAAATGCAACTTGAAACTATTAGGGCAACGCTGCCATTGAGATATTTAATATTTTCAATAATAATTTTACCGAAATTTATCTACTTTTAGTTGTGTGATGTCATTTTTATTATCATTATTATATTATTATTGATGATTTCACGTACTTAATACTATGGAAAGTAAATTAAAAGCAAAAGTAAAGTAAATTGTAAAAAATTTCATTTCAAATAACGATTAGAAAGTACTCCACGAAGGCGTTCTTCTCCTTAGGCAAAAAGTCCTCGAGTGCTTTATTATTATATAATAATTCAATTCAATTCCATTTAAATAAGGTACAAATTATTGCGCATTGCTAAAATATACGCTTAAAAGTTTCACGTTGTTAAAATGAATTGTAATTTATTGTATTTTTTTAAAGAAGGGAAATTAACTTTTAAAATAAATTTAATGTGTTCAGAATTATTTTTTACAGATAAGTGTGGATTTTTGGTAGATGGGTAATTTACAGGTTAAGAAACACCACAGCTCTTCTCTTTTCTAAAGCAAATCGAGTAAATCCTCAAACATTAAAATATGCTTAGTAAGTAAGATATAGTTTACGAGTTCTATGCCTTCAGATTTAATTCTCGGTTAAAGATTTTAAAGAATTCCTAACCTGCATTTTATCTGCAATGTGAGAATATTTTGAAAATTTTGGTATGAAAAATAGGATAGGTATTGATTTACTCATTATTTCAAGTAAAAATATTCATCCATTCCATTTCCTCCCTCCCCCAAGAGTGAAGAAAAAGTAATGAATTTCGATAAATTTAATGAAAAAAAGCAATTTACCCCGAAAATTAAGTGAATTACTTGGCCGCTTAATGTTTGAGCATCTGAACGAAACATTGTGTTCTTAGCCTGTCGTTCTTAGCATTGAAGTCATTCAAAGGTCCCTAAGCCGAACGGGAAATCTCTCCTTTCCAAATGTGGTGTCATAAATTCTTTGCGTTTTCTGGACTAGAACGGCATTTCGACATGTGTGGGGGGCAAAGTCCTTTCATGCCACAACTGCTCAACTTACGTCAATGACTTTGTGTCCTTAAGAGCGTTTAATACCCCTTTCTCATGTCGATTTTTAATAACAGATGGCGCTACGAACGTTGAGCGCTAAAGACTCAAATCTGTAAGACTACCTACAGCCCGGTTACTATGGCAACGACGCTTCCCTTTCTTTGTACTCGTTTGGCGGGAAAGTGAGTAAGCCATAAAACACTTAAACACATCCCCTCAGTTGAACAAAAGGACCTGCTGTCATTTCTTCCGTCTGTGACTCAGACTGCGGGGTATGTTTTGAACAGGAATAGAACTTTTCCACTTTTGTGTTGAATGAAAGATATCTATGAGATACGTGCAGCAGTCGCTATTTCTTTTCGCAAAATTTGTTCATCACGCTTTTCAATGTTGCGTAATGTTTCATAATCTGCCGTTATTCTGCGGAAGAAAACAGTTTTTAAAAATAACTAGATTTTTAAGCATTTCGGTAAATTCATCGCGACATAAAAATTATATATAAATGAATTTATACTTGATGATATGTGTATACATATATAGCATGCACATAATATTCCATTTACTTATCCATCCATAATATTCCATAAATATGTGTTAGCACTTTCCAAAGCTTTATATATATTTTTTACTTGTATTATAAAATCGTATAACACTCCTAACTATTATTTTTTTATTTCAAAAGTGAATAAATCATTATCAAATTTTTCTAGTACACGGCACATTATCTGAGATCCGCTTTGAATGAAAACTACATAGAGTTTTATCAGTTTCAAGATTTCACTTGATACTGAAATGCATAAAATCAAATTGCGTTTCTATGTTTCAGGTTTATAAAATACAGCTGATAATTGAAGGGGTAAAGTACAAGCTGATAATACATGATAAGGGGGAAGAAATTCCTAAATTACAAAATTGAATATTATATTTTACTAAAGTAAAATGATACATATTATAGATACATCCTAAAAAACGATAATATTTATATATATATATTGTATATCGTATATATATATATATATATTGTATATCGTATATATATATATATATATTGTATATCGTATATATATATATATATATTGTATATCGTATATCGTATATATATATATTGTATATCGTATATCGTATATATATATATATTGTATATCGTATATCGTATATATATATATTGTATATCGTATATCGTATATATATATATATTGTATATCGTATATCGTATATATATATATATTGTATATCGTATATCGTATATATATATATATTGTATATCGTATATCGTATATATATATATATTGTATATCGTATATCGTATATATATATATATTGTATATCGTATATCGTATATATATATATATTGTATATCGTATATATATATATATATATTGTATATCGTATATATATATATATATATTGTATATCGTATATATATATATATATATTGTATATCGTATATATATATATATATATTGTATATCGTATATATATATATATATATTGTATATCGTATATATATATATATATATATATATTGTATATCGTATATATATATATATTGTATATCGTATATATATATATATATTGTATATCGTATATATATATATATATATTGTATATCGTATATATATATATATATATTGTATATCGTATATATATATATATATATTGTATATCGTATATATATATATATATATTGTATATCGTATATATATATATATATATTGTATATCGTATATATATATATATATATTGTATATCGTATATATATATATATATATTGTATATCGTATATATATATATATATATTGTATATCGTATATATATATATTTATATGTATATGTACTCTTTTCCGGATGCAACTGTAATTACGTACTGAGCTGGTTTATCATCTTCCTGTAGCGACGCATTTGGATTTGCTGTGAATGAATTTGTTTCATTGAACAGGAACAAATAGGAAACAGAATATTGAAAACTGAATTTGTTTTAAGCATTAGTAATTTATATATGTTAGATTGACTAAAAAGAGTATATTCATGCATAACGTATAAATAAGCGAAGTGAATACTTTTTGGCAATCACCTTTCTAGGATGATCATTTTTGAAAATAACCAGTACTGTTGATAACATAAACACCGGTACGATCTATCTGCCTAAGGAAAAGGATGCCTTCGTGGAAGACTTTCTAAGGGGAATTGTCTCCTATACACGTTACACAGGGTAAAACCACGAAAGCGCAGCCAGTCGGACCGAGCTACTGGTGTTCAGCTACTTTACTGCTTCGTGCCTCATTTCAGAGCGGATTCGCTATATATGAAACAGAGCAATGTGCTGTTACCGTATTTAGCAGCCTGCCTTTTTCCTTGACCTACCATAAAAAAATAAAATAGCAAAATTATAACAGCGTTTCTAAAAAGATGCTTTGCTATATTCTCATTAAATCTTTATCATTCTGCGCTACTAGCAAAAAGAAGCAATATTTAAAAAAGATAGTAGGCTTATTGATGAGGCTTCCATCAAAAGAATCGAACCCCAAAATATTTTCATTTGCTTCAGTGTCCCGTCTGAAAATTTCACTGATTTCAATGAATATATTTTTAAAAAAATCTTTTATTTTCAAGTTCTTTCATGCAAAACGTCCAAATTTGGTACAAATCAAATTCATCCCCCTCTTTTTGATAGCTACAATATTATATTTAACAGTTTTAATAGCTATCAGTATGTAAACAACCTAATGTAACACCATAAAAGAAAAACATAAATGATGACATTTTAATTTTGGCATAGAGAAATACATATTTACCCCAAAAGAGAGCTTGTATTTCTACCTTCTACGTCAGAGTCAATAACTGAAATGTCCAGATCAGAACTGAGAAGAAAAGAACCATAATTAGTTTAATTAAGATACAATAACACGCCGACCAAGTATTAATTTAGAAGTCAAGCAACAAAAATCAGCATCATATTTCGAAATATTCACTATTTGAAAATATAACGCTGATTTTGGTTGCTTGACTTCTAAATTAATACATAATTAGTTAACCATAATTAAGTAACTGTAAGAGTTTCAATATCATGCACAGCTAATATCTATTTTTGAAATAAACCAACTTACCTCAAGAAAGCCTGGTTTGTCTTAGGAACATTAGCTGTAACTTCTGGCGTAGAAAAGTCAAATTTTTCACTTCCAGACCTAAGAATGAAAGAAATAAACTGCTATAACATAATTTAAAAAAAAAAAAAAATGAATAAATAAATAACACATAACAAATTTAAGCATTAAGCTATGTATGACTACCATCCATCTCAGACAGTGCGACAGATATTGCTGTATACTGTGTCGCCATACCTTGTGTAGCTATTATATCATGCTGTATAACCACAGTTTAGAAAAATTACAAAATGTGTTATTTATATCTATCTAAAATGGTACATTACTACATGATTTGTAAGAATAAATTAGAGGGCTCTGCGAATGAAATTCCTTCCAATTAAAAAATGTAGGAATAAAGAAAATGCAGGAATTGCAAATGCAGAAATGAAAAAGGGATTATATTTTTTGCACGGAATCCAGATGACATATTTTTCAACATTTTAGAAATTTCAATATTAATTTTAGGGGCTTAAAATATTAGGCCCCTAAAAGCAGAATATAGTTTTTAAATGTTCAGACAATCTTCCTATGAGAAGAATTCCTTTGAGAAGTACACATCTGAACCACAATTAAAAAACATGTACAAGAACAGAGCTAAGGACTTCTGTTTGCAGAAAGTCTGTCACATAACATATGAAAAGTTTCTTATTGGTAGATTTTTTATCAAACAGATATTTTATTGTTATACAGAGAAAGCATTCACTCCTTTTCTACTAGAGATAATTCAATTTGGACAATGGCAAAAAGGCTAAGCAAGCCTGAGCGTATTGGTTCCATTCTTGGCACTAGTATGGTTTACGCTCAAAATACACGGCAGATATTTTCTAATTACCTGCATCCCAATATCAATTCAATTCAGCTTTTGGTGGAATTTACCATTTGTGACATATTTTTCAAAAACTACACTTCACAACATGCATACATGACAAATACACAGAACCATAAATAAACAAGCAATAATATATATTTATATATAAATTTTACTAAATGATTATAAAATGTTCCAACGCTAAAAGAAAGTTTTAACATCCAAGTAAATGACATAATAAAAAAAAGCAAGTTGAACAGCGAGCACATGAATGAAATGTGCATACACCTGTAAAAATATACCATAGGTAACTGACAAAGCATTTCGTAGCAAACATATGACTATAAAATTTCCAATAATAGAATGTAATGATGGTGAATTCAATTTAGATCGCAAGAACATGCTCATACTTTTGAAAAGATTCAATTATTTCAGCAATTCCTTGTGAATTGGAATTTACCCTTTCAATATTTCCCAACAATTTAGTGTGAATGGCGGAATAAATTGTTATAACAGAATTGAACAATTATTAGCATTCCCTCATACACACACACAAACATACACATACAAAAAAAAAAACCTTACTTTGTAAAAAAAATCATCCGGGCAATGATTCTTCTTTGACACAGATGCAGTTGTATCAATAATTTCTGACCTTCAATAAAAAAAAATACGCATATTTTACTTCGGAATTAACTTACTACGAAATCATAAACACGAGGTAGTCGATATAAAGAATAAAATATTTCTCACCTTTCGAAAACATCCGCTTGTTCGGAATCTTTCACATCTCGGGAATTTAATTTCATATTTTTTTCTTGAGCTTGACGCTTTCGCTGAATTCTGGATCTTTTATTAACACCAGGATGTTTTTTCGGTCGTCCTTGATATTTTCGCATATTTTTTGCTAACTGACCACAGTACAAATAAATGTAAACAAACCGAGTGCGGAATAGCAATGCAATAGGGTTGCCGTAAACGTCATTCCGCTGACAGCTGACACTGTTTAGTGAAAACTGTGTATAAAGGAATATATGAAACGCTTCTAAATATTATTTAGAAAAAAATATGATTTATAACTGATATCAAAATCAATTACTTCGTGAATTTTTGCAGAAATAAGATTACAATGCTAAATTTTAACTCGTAGCGCCATCTATTGATGGCTTTCCAAACTACACATTAAAATTACGTATTTCAAACTAATTTTTTTAAAATATAATATTTAAGTAAATTTCATTCCAAACCTGATTCTAACATTTTGATTCCAAAATTGACCTATTGCTTTATATTTCTGCCAAATTTCACGCAACATAGTTTCTTAATTAGCGATTCTGCGTGTAAACAAATTTTTAGTATTGTAATGCTGCTGTAGTAGACCACCTTAAGAAAGAAAAGCACATATTCTGGAATTAGCAATTGATACTTACAAATGATTCCCCCCCTCCAGCTTATTAGTGTAAAAAACAGAGGAAAAAAATCGATCCGCCTTTAACTTTGCCATTTTGTAATGTCAATCTAGTTTTCTAAATCCAAAATTTTTCTGTCTCATAAACTGCTTCCTGGTGCGATTGCACAGGTTACAAGTACCGCCGTTTTTTACATTGTGAGAATTATACATTTAAACATGCAGATTCTCCCTTATTTAATTTCTTTAAAAATCATACAGGGTGAAATGATTTGATGGCAACAATTTGAAAAGTGATACGCCGTTTATAGCGAACCAACGCAATACATGTTATATTGAATTGTAAGAATCATTCACATTAATAAATTCAATTTCAAGTTGAATATTAGGACTGATTTTTAGGCTTGGGATTAATGGAAAGCTAGTAAGATATTCAATATATGAACAAATTTAAAAGCTACGGAATAACATATTATGAAAATTGTGAACTGCAAATAATATACCACGATTCCTCTTAACTTGCAAAGTTCATTCCAAATTAAGTACCAGAATTCTGCCTAGTTTACCTCTTTGATTTATACTTAGAAAATACGTCTATTGATTATTCGATCATAATGCGAATTATACAGAAACAAATTAATATATAAAATAAGTACGTTATAATAAATAGTTACAATTAATTTCCACTTCCACCCCTTTTTGATTTGGGACTACAAAAGGATGAGCCTTTCCTTTAGGAGGTCACCTTTAATCAATAATTTTCAGGTTAGAGACTAAAGGAATACAAAGGAACTTTTCCTATTTTCTTCTGACTGCTATCCCTAAACTGGGGTAGGTCATGAAGTTACTAATTCATAGTCGAATGATGGAATATTAACTTTTGCAAACACTAAATTTAGCTGTTTAATGTGCTTCCAAGGTCCTCCTATTTGAGCCATATAGTGAATTGCGTCACTGCACCATATAGGTAGGGGGCCCTTAAAAACTTAAAAGAAATCGAATTCTATTATCTACAAATACTTAAAGATTCTAAAGTTAAAAGTAAATCGGATTCAAAGCAAGGCTATTCCTCATATATATTAATATTAACAATCGTCTAAAAGGGGTTTAACACAAAAATTCAAACATATCAAAATTAAAATAAGAATTCATAGTAGCACAAATTCTAAAAATAAAAATGAAAAGCAAAAGAGAAAAAAATATAAAAATAATAATTAATCTTCTTTTATTGAAACTCCAATACCGAACTCATTAGGGGAAAATGAATTAAAGCTTCTCTCTCTATATATGTAATAGAATTCGTCTTTTAAGTTTAAACAAGTAAATGTAGTTCAGTAGGACACTAAAGGCCCCCTAGGCCTTCGGGCCCCTATGCGATAGCATTCCTTGCATACCCTTATTTACGCCACTGTACATACATACATAGATATGCACACACACACACATATATAAGTAAGCAAAGTAATTCACAGAGACACGAAAGAAATGAAATACAGTACAAATAAAATCCAACATTCCAAATAAATATGTAAAAAATTATCAACCAATTGTCTCCAGACTAGAATAATTCCCGAAAATTACAAATATGTGAAACACACAAAATACTTAATAACTAGGAAGAGGAATGCGATCAAAATCTTTTTCAATGTTATCAAGAGGAGGTAGATCAGATTCAAATGAGTCTCTAACATTTGTGATACTGTTATGTGTATATATATATAATTACAAAACAATTCTTTTGAAAACAGAACACAAATATGCCTAGTATTTTCGCGCATTAAGCTGCAGAGAAATTATCATTAAAGACATAAAGTAAGAAATTTAGAATTAATATTTCACAAGCCCAGAAATTGAAATTCATAATTAATAAATTTTAAATAATCATATAAATGCAACAAAGAATTTTAAAATATTAAAAACAAATATTTCAAGCAAGCAAAATCCCACTTCAAAAAATTTTTGAAATTTAATTAAAAATGAACAAAAACAGAAGAGGAATTCAATCAACCTCAATGTAACTTCATCAGGGGGGAGGAACTTTGAAATTAATTGAAATCTCTCTTCTAAAATTCATTGCTTTTCTGTATCCAGAATTAGCCGATGAACCATTTCAATGTATTTTAATTATAATTATAATAGTTCACCCGAAAATTCTGGACTTCCCCAAAGCATGGAAAAAGCAAAGTAAACTCTAATTAGAAAATTAGCAAAATCTTAAAAAAGAGAATTCTTTTTAGTTTTAAAAATTGAAAACGAAAGTGAAAAATCATAATACTTCAGTGAAAAATTTTAAATCAAAATGTTTACCTTGAAACAGATAATCCAATGAATTCAGGTGTAGTTGAAAAAACCCATTTAAAACACACAAAAAGTAACTAAGAGCTTCCATCACTCTCATTAGACTCCATTCTAAACATGGCAGTCGAAACAGAAATGTACGCACAGGTTTGCCATCTTGGCTTCATTGGCGAAACTAAAAAACTTGGCTAGAAAGTAATCGCTGAAAGGGCTAAAATCTTGTACGTAAAATGTAATTTTAAAACCAAAAGAAAAACTTTTAAAATTTCAAGGAAATTTTTTTTAATTATTTTTAGTCATAGAAAAAGATTGCACATTAATTGAATGAAATTTAAGTAAAATCTTATTCTTGTAAAACAAAAAGGGAATAAATAATATTATTTAGTGTAAAACTTTAATTAAATTTTAAAATCGATTAATCTTTAAAAGAAACTCAAAAAAATTGTCCAAAAAGTGATCAAATAGTTTAAAATAATTGTTTAGTAGATATGAGTAAGATATCTATAAAGCTGAATTTTAGTTTTTAAATTTTGTACTTTAAAATTACAGAAAGAGTTGAAAAAAGGAAATAAAGGAACTATGTTAGAAAAATAAAAGTCTTCACGTCATGGGCTTTTCATGACGACTTTGAAAATATATAAGGCCATGTTAGTAACAGAATAGTAATTTAAAAAGAAAAGAAAAAAAAAAAAAAAAAAAAAAAGAAAACCTATATATCCTTTAAAACATCCTTCTCTTTTGGAGTTTTCAGATAAAAAATTCATACTTTTAAAAAGTATTACAGGGTGTAGACCACTCCAGATATTTTTAACATACTATTAATGAATTGTAAAGGAAATTCATTATCTTTTAAAATATTGATGAGAATTAGAATTTCTTCTTTTTGTGTTTCTATTTCAGTGTAAACTTTTTTAATTCTACTAATTTGGTTAAAAATAGTATTTGCAATAATTTTTTTTTTTTTTTACATATGTTTGAATTCCAATTAATCAGTTTATTAGTAGAAAAATTACAATCGTTTCTTTTATGAAAAAGTTTAATTTTCTTTAGTTTATCAATACTAAGATCAAGATAAACTATTTCTGTTTGGTTTTTATTGGTTTTAATTATTTTTAGACAATTTGGGTTGATGTTGCTGTTTTCGAAGCGATTAAACCTGCTGAAAGTAATAATATCATCAATGTATCTATAAGTGTGTTCAAATTTACTGAAATCGTTATCAGAAAGGCTTTTAAGGTAACCGACCTCGTTCAAAAGGCCGATTTCTACTGAAAAACTAATTTTTTTAAAAATTTAATGTTTTGTAAGGTCATATTCTTAGCTATAGAAAACAGCTTTTCTCTTCTTGATATGTTGATTAGAAGTGGAGATATATCCGTTTTCTGAGATACAACAGACTGGAAGTAATTGTCTGTCACACCGGAAGTTAAAGTTTAAAGGACAAATTAAAGGTGCAACTTCCACTTTTTTCTGTGTTATTGATAAATTGAATAATTTTAAGCCTTTCGATATGTTTGGAGAATTTGGCAAAGTATTTTCAGTATGTATTTTCTCTTTTACGTTTGGCAACAACGTTTCAAACTTATTGTTTTGTTTACATTGAGCTTTCGGTATTTCGGTTTTCTGTACAAATTTCCTGCGCTAATTTATCAGCTAAAGATTCATTTTTCTACACTTTTTTTATTCTGTTTAATAATTGAAAGTTCGAGAATGCCAAAATTTATACGTAGCCATTCAAAAAAGCGAAAATTTTACAGCGACTAATACACAAAATATGTGACTGCTGATGCTGGTAATCACAATGAAACTGAAATATCTGTCTATGAAATTATCTGGAACATTTATTGCAAATGAAAAAAGTGATTTTGATGAATTCATATTCATATCAGGCAATCATAATGTTGAGGTTTTCATTCTTTTAAATATTATACTCTCACTTTGTCACGTATAATGCAGGAGCATTTTTAGTGAATATTTGTGTATATAATGTCATGTATCAACCTGAGAACTTTAACACGGCAATCATGATAACTCTAAACGTTCATTATAGAATCACTTGAAATTTTGAGAGGAATTATTTCTACAAAATTCAGATCGCTTTCATATTTGTTCCATTATCCCCAGGATTAATGGACATATTATATTATTATGCATTATTATTATTTATACATTATTATGCATAATGTAGACTAGAAGTTACATAATTTTTTCTTCAATAGCATGTGTATTTTTTTTTTTTTAAATTTAGTGTTTACTGACATATTTGACCATATTTTGCTAGTTAATCAACATTTTCAAATTATTCTGGTTCAATGCATGTTTCTAAGTAGTATGTATAAAATAAAGCAGAAAATGGAATTTTATCAACAATATTTTCCTATCAGTGATGGTTGATATTTTTATTAATTTTGATGTAAAATTTTCAGTTTTTTGCGTACATTTCTCAAAATAATGATGTTTTTATCGCATTTGCAGTGATTACATTTAAGTTTGAGTACAATTACTTGAAAAATCACTTAAATTCAAAAATACAACAAACATTTTGAAAACGCCCTTCGAACGAGGTCGGTTACCTTAAGGAATTAAAATTCTTTAGTAAATACAAATAGGTTACAAATATAAGTGGAATATGAACTTTCCATTGGAATTCCTTGTGTTTGCAGGAAAAGAAAGTTTTAATGCTTAATATAGTTATTGTACAGTGAAAAATGCAGAAATTCTTTCCATTTTTGTAAATCTAGTATATTAAGTATTTCAGGGAAAAAATTCTGTCATTTCTATATAAAGTAAGAAATTTAGAACTAATTTTACAAACACCAAAATCTGACGAAGTAGCATTGAAGTTGATTGAATTCCTCTTCTATTATGTTCTTTTCTTTACATTTCATTGATTTTTTAAATTAGGGTGTTACTCGTTTAAAGGTCTTAGCATTGATTACATTCTTTTTCAAATTATTTGATTTTATGAAATTTATTACTTATGAATATCAAATTTTGATCCTTGTAAACTTGATTCTAAATTTTTTACTTTATGCCTTTACTGATATTTTTCAACAGCTTAATGCGCGAAAATATTAGATATGATTATATTAGATTTTAAAAAATTGTATTGCAACTATGAAATACACACACACACACACACATATATATATATGTATATATATGTAATGATATTTTTAAATCAATTGATTAAATTAAATTATAATAATATTGCTTAATAATGTGTTGGCGATTCTCTACCTAAATTGCATCCCTGTTCCTAAATTTTGGCGAAATCCTTTCTTTAGTATAAAATATATTAACTTGTTGGCGCCCGCCAAATCGCCAAACTCATAAATCTGTCATATTACATAAAGTCCTTAAGAACACTCCTGATGAGAAGATAGCGTCACCTCGTGATTTCAATTAATATCGCTGATTGGATGATCCTCGTGACGCACACATATGTATAAATAGGGCTTCTTCTCAAGGTACGAATAGAACGCTTGTGAGATGGATGCTAAACTAAACCTACCACTTTATATTCCAAAATTTGTCTCATTCCTGTTGCCCCGGCTGCACAAAACAAATAATGTATGAGAAATTACATTTCAGAAAGCCGGCAGGATACCACCTTCAAAGGGATTATCTAAAAAAGAAGATACCCCAAGGATTATACGGATAAAATGTTACGCACTTTAGATGAATTTGCCGCTGTGCGACTTCTATGTTTCTACATTTTTCGCTAGGCGTTCTTGCTTCAAGAGAATCATCCTTCTGTTACCTGTATTCTGGTATTCTGCAGATTATTTTACGTCCAGAGAAGCATCCTTCTGACCCCTGTGATGCGTGATCTGTGTTTCTATCGAAAGTTCGTCGTTCATCAAATGTGCTCTTACCGTTACTTTTGAGGATGGAAATCTTTCCCTACGTCTACGCCGTTCTGTGTTGCTCTCGAGAGCTTTGTGCTTGTGTGGTGATTGATCGTGTTTTGCGAAAATCTAATCAAGAGTGCACAAAAATGTGTATTTTCGTGTCGATTTCATCACTCGTATTCTCGTCACAATAAGTCAAACAGAAGCAATTAGTAAAAAGTTTGGCGATGCAAATGATATTATTACTATTGAATTGTAATTACTGATTTAATAATAGTGTTTTTATTTTGAAAATTTTAAAAAGTATTATTTTGGTATAAATGTATTTTAAATTTGGTATTTAAAGGATGTATTTTGGTTTTAATATTGTTTTGGGAAAATTTAAAGAGTATTATTTTTGAGTTAGTTTTATTTATGAAAGTATTATTAAGAGAATAATGGCTAATGAAAACATCTCTGATCCTGATGATTCATTAAGGGCAGCTAGCGCTGAACCTGAAACAAGTATAATTCCCTTTGACGCGCAGAATGATATGGATATAAATTCATGGCTTGAGTATTTTAACAAAACTCATTTAGATAAAGATGAAACGTGGAAGCTTAATAATGTAGCTCGATATCTAAAAGGTAATGCACTTAGCGTATTTGTCAAAAACTGCCATAAAATTACTAAATATGATGGTAATTAAGAAAAAGAATTTTTATAAAATTGTAGTACCTAAATCTTTAAGATTAAAATTGTTGAATAAAACCCATGAAAATTTTGGTCACCCGGGAGTTCAAATTATGCTTAACTTAATCACCCCTCAATATTATTGGCCTCATATTAGCGAAGATATTGGAAATTTTGTTAAGCATTGTCATACTTGTCAACTTAATAAAAAGAAAAAACAGAAAAAATTTGGTCTTATGCAAGACGTATCCCCAACCGAAAAACCTTTCGAATGTCTCTCTATTGACACTGTGGGAGGATTTAATTATTATAATTCTACAAAAAAATATTTACATATAGTTATTGACCATGCAACAAGATATGTCTGGGCTTTTCCCTCTAAAAGTGTAACTTCAGAAACCTATGCCAATTGTCTAAAACAAATATTTCAAATACAAGTCCCCGAAAAAATTCTGAGTGACAGGAATGCAGCCTTCACTTCCTCTAGTTTCAAAAAATTTCTTGAAAAGCATAATGTTAAACAACTTTTAACTTCATCTCACCATCCCCAGACAAATGGTAAAGTAGAAAGAGTAAATCAATCAATAGTAAGTCGACTAAAATGTAAAGTAAATTCTTCTTCTAAAAAAGTACCATGGACTAAAGTGCTAGAGCAAGTTGTTATCGAATATAACAACTCCCCTCATACGGTAACTAAGTTCACCCCAGCATACTTACTATTTGGTAACCTCCCTTTTGAATCTCCAATTGATCAAAATAAATACCCTTCCTTAAATGAAGCAAGGGCTTTAGCAAAGAAAAGAACTATCGAATACCACCGAAAGAATAAAACTAGATATGACATCAGATTTGTAGAATCTAAATTTCAACCTGGAGATTTTGTCCTTTACGAGGAATTCGAATACCCAAATACTAGAAAATTGACTTCACCCTATTCAGGCTCTTATCACATTATGAATAAATTATCTGAAGTTAATTATGAAATCGACAGGGAAAATTTTCACACGAAGAAACCAACTGAGATTGTACATGCGTCAAAATTAAGGTTCTATTATCCACCCGAGAACTTTAAATTACATCATGAATAAATCAAAATTTATAAATCAATAAACTATCTATAACCCTTCTTTTAGTTTTCATCCTGTTGTCCCCCTTAATAGTTGATTTATCTCTCAGTGTCTGAAACGTTTGTCTGCCCTTTTCTTTTACTGGGCTCCTTCAAACTTGAGTTTCAGGTTCAATGCACTTCCCGTGTGGTAAACACTCAATTGAGGCTATACTACAAGTAGAGTACTATACCCTCGCATTTCCTTGAGCTCATGTTTTCCTATGTTGTGTTATAAATTGTAGCAACAGTTGAAAAAGTTAAATTTCAGTTGTTGAAACTTCTGAATTTCATTTTATGTTTCTGCAGCATTGTGTACAAAAACTGGTATGGATGTTGGAAGTTAAATTTTGTTTTGTTATCATTAATAAGAGAAAAATAGAGTGACAAAATATGTTAAAAACCTAGCAAAATGTGTATTTTCAACAACAGTAAAAGAGCTCTAGTATCGTGACATAAAAACTCAAATGTTTTCAGTGCCAATGCTAATCCAGAATTCTCGCGCTAATTAAATGATCCGGAAATCTCCAAAGACCAGTAAAAGACTGAAGATGAGCCTGAATGACAACTCTAATGATTGTACGGACTCATACACAAACTGTGAATGGCATGCCCTAAGATATAAACTTACAAATTCAGTTATGTTACTATTTCCTATTGCCGCGTAGCTAACCAGCAATATGTTATTAGTGCTTTATTTGTTCTACACTTAGTTACTATATTATAATTTCATTAATCATTTATTATATTTTATATACTGTATTCAAATATTTTATGTCATATTTTATATAACATTTTGCGTGCCTTGAGGTAAATCCAATCAGTTTTCCTACTCAATTAATTTCCTAATAACTAAAATTTCTGCTTTCACTATCTGGACTGTCTTGGGTCGACGGCCGTGACTGCAAGCCTTTCCAGATGGGGGGATAATCTGTAATGATATTTTAAAATCAATTGATTAAATTAAATTATAATAATATTGCTTAATAATGTGTTGGCGATTCTCTACCTAAATTGCATCCCTGTTCCTAAATTTTGGCGAAATCCTTTCTTTAGTATAAAATATATTAACTTGTTGGCGCCCGCCAAATCGCCAAATTCATAAATCTGTCATATTACATAAAGTCCTTAAGAACACTCCTGATGAGAAGATAGCGTCACCTCGTGATTTCAATTAATATCGCTGATTGGATGATCCTCGTGACGCACACATATGTATAAATAGGGCTTCTTCTTAAGGTACGAATAGAACGCTTGTGAGATGGATGCTAAACTAAACCTACCACTTTATATTCCAAAATTTGTCTCATTCCTGTTGCCCCGGCTGCACAAAACAAATAATGTATGAGAAATTACATTTCAGAAAGCCGGCAGGATACCACCTTCAAAGGGATTATCTAAAAAAGAAGATACCCCAAGGATTATACGGATAAAATGTTACGCACTTTAGATGAATTTGCCGCTGTGCGACTTCTATGTTTCTACATTTTTCGCTAGGCGTTCTTGCTTCAAGAGAATCATCCTTCTGTTACCTGTATTCTGGTATTCTGCAGATTATTTTACGTCCAGAGAAGCATCCTTCTGCCCCCTGTGATGCGTGATCTGTGTTTCCATCGAAAGTTCGTCGTTCATCAAATGTGCTCTTACCGTTGACCTACTTTTGAGGATGGAAATCTTTCCCTACGTCTACGCCGTTCTGTATTGCTCTCGAGAGCTTTGTGCTTGTGTGGTGATTGATCGTGTTTTGCGAAAATCTAATCAAGAGTACACAAAAATGTGTATTTTCGTGTCGATTTTAAACTTCATCCGAAGATTATGTCATTCATGGTTACTCATTGAAGTTTCTGCTTTTGAACTTGACAAAATGTCCCAAAAAAGCACCACAAAAGTCATCGAGGAATACGAGGGAATACAGCACGGAAAATGTCGCATTTAACGACCTTCGTATAAATACTCAGCCTACACGCATATGTATGCTTGCATATTCGACGCTAAAGATTTGCATTTTATGTTAGGAAGAATAATTTAAATGCTCCTTCAATACGTTTTAAGAAAACTGTCAAAATACGCAAATTCTCTTAATTTTGAATAGCGCATGATGCTTCTCCTAAATATCGAGTCATAGTACAATAGGCAGGAAAGCTCATCAGTATAGGAACGTCTAAAGCAGCGATTCTAAGATAGAACAAAAAAGGCTGTCAGGTTGTATGGTCCTCTTAGACAATGATGCAGCTCTCACAATGTGACTTCATACTGAAGATAAGACAGTTTATCAGTCCCGTGAAGTCGATCCCACTTCTGCAACAACTGAGCAGAAAGTAGGCGATGAATCGAAGTCGTTCAATAAAATTAAATAATGTTGTAAAACAAAATCGTTAATTAAAACTCCTCTTTGATCGTCTGCATTTACCCACAGGGAAAATATTTTCTATTAAAATCGCGCATGATAATAAAACCTTCATATCTTCCAAAGTATTCTTTCCAAAGCAGCATAAATAGCGTAAGATGATTTATATAAAAAATATGATAGATAAAAGTCTCATTTTGGTAAAGGAATAAAATAAATCAATCAAATCAAAGTTAAAATGCAATGTAATCTATTAAAATCAATATTTAAAATCTGTATGGTCTTTCAAATACTATTTCCTTTCTATAAAATCTAGAATCTTTATTTTATTACTTATCATGGCCAGTATCATAATCGACCTTATATTAACTGTTTAAGAAAACACAGCACAACTTCATTTTTTCATCTGACGCTCCTTTTTTCATAATTTCCTGAGCATGTTGCACAAACCACTTCATTTCGACAATGTTTCTTGATATGACCGAATCATATACACTTCATAAATTTCTTAGGATGGGTACATCTTTTGGGGCTTTCGAAATAAGATTTCCGGCCCAGATATACCTCTAAGTAGCGATTCTCAGTAAATTTTTCTTGGCACTTAGATCATATCTGAAATATGTGTAAGATGAGAAATTGCTTTTTCCCCAAGAACTTTACTCAATCCTCTAAGCAGTTGTAATCTTCCTTTATTCGCAATATCCTCATTTAAAACAGAATCAGTAGTATTACAGATTATGAGTCTTGGCTTTAAAAGTCTCTTCTTCTTATAAGCTATTCTTTCTTTTAAATTTTCCTTTTTCTCGATAACAGTTTCAAATTTTACTATGTGCTGCTTTCGCATAGACGCAATGTAGTTTCCTTTTTTTTTTCCTTGTTATACGAATACAATATTTTTACTCTACGGGCTTTAGTTTGTTATCAAGATCATCCTTAATATCTACATCTGAAATAAGGGGCCTCTGACTAATCTCATTTCTATTCCTTTTTACTCCTTACTTTGATCTTCTTTTACTACAACATGATATATTGCATCTTTATCTTTCAATAAATATGTAATTTTATTTGAATCTTATCTTAAATTACGGGATTAATATTTTTGTGTCTTAATCATGTCTGCCTCTATAATTCTCAAATTATGTGCCACTGATGAATCTGCTATTTGATGTAAGCCAGCAATCAAATTCTCTAGTGCTTCCTCTGGAATCCCTTTTTATATTTTTCAGTTTGTAAACTTATTTAAATAATTCCTTCACAACTGCCTCATAGAAATGCTGTCATTTAAATTATGTGTCTCTCCTATTTCCCTTATATATTAGTAAACTCACTAATAGTAAAGAATTGTTGTCTGGGTTGCAATAGGTCTTGCCGATTTTACTGCACTGGCAAAAGTTATATTTGGGCGCAGTTGCGAACTTTCCACTATTTTCCTAGCTTCAGCATACGAAATGTTTCTATTCACTTCATTTGTCTGAATATCCCTTTTCAATTTCCATTTTGGACATGAAAGAGAAAAAGGCTGGGTGCTCACCCTTGCAGTTTATACACAACGGCACAGTGGTGCAATTATCACTATCGTGACCAACCGTCGAGCGCACGTAAGGTTGCCACGACAGGATGTCTTAGACAAACCAAAACGATTGGAAACATCGCATGGGGTTAAGAGTATATGGTCTTACAGGGCAGCTTAGGTATCCGGCCTTAATATTCTTCGGCAGATCAGGGGATTTGAAGGTCAGGATCACGTGTTTTGTGTCAATCAGCTGACCTTCCTTACGCGTCTTGATCCGCCTAGCCCCACAGACGTTTTGGTCAGCTAACTTGGAAACGAACTCTTCTTCTGAAACACACAGAAGGTCGATTTCCGAGATCACACCTCTACAGAAATTGAGAGTTTTATGCGCTGACACAGTTATAACTACATGTCCAAGGTTGGTTTGAGACAAAAGGGAAACAGACTGGGTGGCCGAAACAGTATCTATAAGCAGGTCTCCAGAACGGAGACGCTTTATGTTCCTTGGTTCAGCTATGCAAGAATGGATATATTTGCTTACTGTGAAAGGGGGCATCTTTTGTAGTTCGCCAGAGGGACTCGAGACTACAAGGAAGCGCGAACTATCAGTAGTTACTTTGGAATTTGCATAAGTACATATTTTCTTATTAAGATATTTATCAATTGCCTCAATACTTTGGTTGGTTTCATTTGACTCAGGTTTTTTTAAGATGAAAAGAGAAGACATGATTGAGAGAGAAAAGATTCGGGTCCCACGGCCCCGCCCACCACGGAGCCCAAGAAGGGAACACCGATTCCTGTGTTAGGGCTAGCCAGATCTATACACAAATTGAAGCCCCACAGTCGGCTTTCCTGAAAGCAGGTACACCCGAGAGCTTACCCTAAGCACAAGGACTAGTGACCAGCCGATTGACGCCCATGAGGACGACTAAGGTGCCTTCCGTTTAGCTGAAGCAGAGGCCAAAGTAGTGTGTTGGGGACAGTACCTTGCCCCTCAACTACCAGGACCCTCCTTTCCAGCGACTCCACTCACGACAAACACGGGGGCAGTTTTCTCGCCATTCGAAAAGTAGAGACAAGGATTGTTCCCGTTTCTCGTGACGAGCCCCAACCTCCAAAGAGGAAAATCACAAAGGAGAAGGGAAGGAAAAAAGTATTAGCTCAGAGGTGACGTGACGGAAGAGAGGATAGATCACTGGGGCTTCAGGATCGTGACACCCGTCTCACCAAGAAGATGATTCCCTGAAGAGCTAGGGTACCTCGGGATTGCCATACCCGTACTGACAATTGTGAGGGATGAAGCGACTGGATAGTTTAACAGCAGATTTCGCAGTGATATCTGCCAGTTCATTACCCCTTATTTCCGCATGCTCGGGAACCCAACAGTACAGGCTTACATATCCACGACTCTTTAAGTGTATATTTAACTTGAGAACATCAACTATTACCGGATTCTCGGTGTTGGAGAAGGTTTCTAACGCTTTCGAGGCACTATACGAGTCTGTATAAATTATAAACTTTTTCTGGTAGAGCTTTAAGTTGTACAAAAGACCATAAGATATTGCATCTAGTTCAGATGTTAAGACTGAAAACGCATGGTGTAAATGTTTGCCCTCCATGTGATCTCCAATTACAAATGCCATCCCAGCATGAACATTTGATTTGGATCCATCTGTATACTCTGGGTGATAACTGCTATATTTATGCTTGTGCTCAGCAAAATGTTGCTTCTGCTCAGCAAACTGTCACAGTCATTGCCTTCCCCTTATGTTTGAAAACATCAAGAAGCTGGATTCGTGCATTTTCCCAAGTTGGAATTTCAAAATGCTGTACTGTTTGAGGAGATATATCAGACAGGGAGAGTGTTTCAATGAGAGGACAAACTCTTAAAAGAAAAGACAGCATGCAGGATGGACTTGCTTCAAATAAAATGTTACGTATGTTATCAAGTAGGTAAGGCTTATTAGGATGGTTAGGTTGAGAAAATACGATACAGAAAAATACTGAAAAAGAGACAACTGTTCACGCCTCAGATGAAGTGAAGGTTCGTTAGAGTCAACATAAAGGCTCTGAATAGGAGATGTCCTGAAGGCTCCAGAACAAATCTTGATGATGAACAGGATCAAGGTTTAGCAACACTGAATACCGAGCGGATTTGTAAACAACTGAGCCATAGTCCAGTTTACTGCGCCCATGTGCTCTATAAATGCGAAGCATAGAGCAACGCTCTGCACCCAGGTGTTCACCAAGACTTTTAAAATATTTAGTGTTTTTATATACTTCGTTCTGAGGTTAAAAACCTGAGAAAGGAAAGTCAGTTTTTAGTCGAACATCACCTCTAAACATTTTGCTTCAGGTGCAAATGGACTAATTAAACCATTAATATATAACTCAGGTTCAGGATGGGGACCTCGCTTTCTACAAAAGTGCACGCACACGGTCTTCTGTTTCGAAAACTTAAAGCCTTGTTTGTCTGACCATTCCTGGATCCTGTTCAAAACGATCTGCAATTGCCTCTCTACATGTCTCATGTCTGCCCTTCGGCAGCTAATTTTTAGGGCAACATATAAAGATCTTAAAATGGTGCAAGGAAGTTCGTTTAGCGCAGAGTTTATTTTTAAGCTGAACAGGGTTACACTAAGCACACAGCCTTTAGGCACACCCTATCCTGTTCAAAAACCTCAGACAAAACAGAGCCAATCCTGACTTGAAATGTTCTAGCGTTCAAAATTTCTGAATGAAAACTGGTAGGTTACCGCGCAAGATACTGTCATGAAGATCGCGAAGTATACCGTATCTCCATGCCTTATCATAAGCTTTCTCGATATAAAAAAATAGAGACAAAAGCTTTTTGAATGGATGTCTCCAATAGGAGCATATTATCTGCGGTTCTTCTTCCTTTTCGAAAACCGCTTTGTTAAGGCGATATAATATTACTCTTTTCCAAGATGTAGACTAGGCGGCTGTTTGCCATTTTTCAAACAGCTTGCATACACAACTCGTAAGAGCAATTGGCAGATAGTTCGAGGGCTTCCTTGGGTCCTTTCCTGGCTTAGCAATAGGAATCACAACGGCTGTCTTCCATTCACTGGAAAAATTTCACTCCTCTCACACCCTATTGTAAAGGGCGAGGAGGGCTGTCGGTGACTTATTGGACAGATGCTTCAGCATTCCGTAACTCATCAAGACCCGAACAAAACCTACGTGTCTGCAATAAAGCTCTCTTTGACTCAATCATAGTAAAATCGTAGTTACAAGGCTCCCAGTTGGAAGAGTTGAATGCAATGGGATTTCTTTCAGAGCGCTGCTTGATAGAAAGAAATGCAGGTGAATAATTTCTGCTGGAAGAAACGGCAGCAAATGTCTCACCAATAGGATTCGCAATTTATTCTGTAGAGTTAATCACTCGGCCATCTTTTTCTAAAAAGGAAAGTTGAGTGGTCTTTATATAATCCGCATGCTTTTCTAGCTCATTCCTAAACCCGCTTACTAGGTGTAGAGGATGTTATTGATGAAACATATGAAATCCAGGAAACCCTCTGGCTCAGCAATCTTACTTTTCGTGTATTTGCCTCAAGGTATTATTTAAACGCATCAAGGTTTCGCAAAGTAGGATATCTACGAAATTTTCCTCATGCTTTTCTCAGTTTTTTCAGTGCTTCATGACAGTCACAATTCCACCACCGCTTCTAATACTGTAGCATTTTCCCTGATGTTCTAGGAATGGAGAGCGTAGCCTGTAGAGTCATTAGGATTATTTGGGAGCCAGAGAAATGAAAAGTTAGAAAACCACCTTCGCCGGGAATTGAACCACGGATCTCTGGAATACCGGGCCAGCGTGCTACCGTTACACCACGAAGGCACGCTAGGGAAGTGGGAGAAATACCTTATATACTCCCCTTTTTTTAAAGGGCGACTAGGGCTTTAGGGAACCTAGTCGCCAAATCCTGGGTGCGGAGAGTCATCATCCACAACCCTTTTAGTTCGGGCGCCACTTGTAGATTCATTAGGATTATTTGGAAGCCATAGAAATAAAAAATTGTAAAACCGCCTTCGCCGGGAATCGAACCACAGACCTCTGGAATTCCGGGCCAGCGTGCTACAGTTACACCACGAAGGCACGCTAGGGAAGTGGGAGGAATACCTTATAAGCTGTCTGAATCACAGCATTAGTAACCGATTCCACTGTATCATCGATCTGCATATCTTCTACCATTTCCTCTATGAGCTCTGCAACGGAAGAGAAGAGTTGCCACTTTGCCCTATTAAGTATAAACCGAGGGGATCTCGGCATGGAGTTTGCTCCTCCTTGTACGAAAGATACAAAAATGGGATAATGATCGCTGTTGTAAAGATCATTCCCAACACTATCAGTGCAAAATGGTAACAGAGATGGTGAACAGATGGCAAGATCGACAGCGTGAAATGCCCTTGTAAGTTTTTTTTTTTTTTTTTTTAATTGAGAAGTATGAAACATAATACAACATAAACAGAAGAGAAAATTGAAACAAAATTAAGAATGACTACAGGGATTTTCAATGAATTGACAAAAACTGTTAAAGGCACTTCTCTCAGTAATAAATTGGTAAAATTCTGGAGGCCAGTTAATATTGAAATTTTTCAGTCCCAGTTTGAAGACTTTTCTTTTGCTCTCACATTTACGAATAAAAGAAGCACATGTTCAACATTCTCCTCGCCACCGAGGCTACAATCACAAACTCGGGGCTCAGCTTAAATCTGTCCAGATAACTTTTGAAATTTCTATGGCCAGTAAGAAATTGGGTTAATTTATAGTTTGTGAAGAAGTGGTGACATGACAATCTCATTTTGATGGAAGGGGAAAATCTCTTAGTTATATCTACTTTTTTGGGGGGCTAATGAATTCGTGGTTCCACGACTCCATAATACTTTCATTCAGGACCTCGGAATTTGGGATATTGACAAAAGTGTCAATTTTCCGCTTAGTCGCAGTCTTAGCAAGAAGATCGGTTCGATAGTTCCCAACAACTCCTGTATGAAAACTCCTTTTCCGAAAGCAGGTACTCGCGAAAGCTTATCCTCAGGTCACTGACACAAGGACTAGTGAACAACGATTGACACCCGTGAGGATGACAAGGTGCCTGCCGTTTGCATATAAGCAATCTGTACCGCACCACGCGTTATAGGGAAAAATATATACTCGGGATTGGTATAGCTTCCGATCAGATCATTTTCTCTACGCTTAAGAAAGCCTTTGCTTAGGCACGAGAGTTTACCTGCATACCATTTGTTTACAGTTTGATAGCAGTATCGAAAAGATTATTACTGTTAATGACGTGATCTGTATTTTTGGTGCCATGATATTACACATCTTACGGCATTGTAGTGTGGTGAATTAAATTTAAAAATTGTACTGAATTTTCTTCCTAGAGAGAAAAACGTATTATTTCTTCTAGTGTGCTAAATCCGTAAATGTGTATTAATATTAGGTACAGAGATTTTTAATAAATGTATTATTAATTTAAAACCGTTCATAGTAAAGGTGTGATGTTTATTAGTCAGTTTCAGCAGATAGCAAAAATGTGATTTAACATAATACACAATAAATTCACTATATTTGTAGTTAGTCAGGAAGAGTAAAATTTATTTTTGAAGTTTGACTACTATAGATTTGGGTTAGAGATACGTATAAAGATAATAAAGATACGTATGTTTCAGTTGAATAATATTACTTTATGAATATTCCTCATTTTTAATGTGTAATATCTTTCGTACCTTTGTGTAAAAATAGTGTTTATCAGAAAAGGAAGCTCCTTTCCTTATACACGTGTATTAAATTGAACGGCAATACTGAATGCACTTTTTTCTTTCATTTAAGGCAACAGAATATTAGAGATAGGAAAGACATAAAAATAACATATGCAGTTGCAAAGGAAATAGTTTCTGCAATGTGAAAGGGAACGGAACAAAATTGCAATAATAATATACTTACGAGCACGCAGTGCCTCTACAGTGAGGTCGAAATCGTCGGGTAATGAAATGTGTTTTGGTTTTTGTACTAAATTCTATAACTTGCTGTTTATATAATCTAAGCGCTTAAGTTTGCGTCTGGTATTAACAGCATCTTTAAAAGGTTTCATAATTTTATATTCTATAAAACAGGAAGCCATCTGCAGAACGCTGCAAGTAAATCTTTTCGTCTGGCATAAGAAACAAAACAAATGAAAACAAACGATAATTTTAACATTTCCGTGTCACGCAAGCGCGTCATTCAACGAAAACAAAACAGTAAGAATCCCTCTTAAATGTCAATATGCCAAGACATAATAATGTCATCGAAAAGCACGTCCAATCACGAGTACAGATTTTGCCCTATGCGCATGGCGCGATACAGAATGCTTACAGGCCTCTGGTTTAGCTGAAGCAACGGCCAAAGCAGTGTGTTGGACACAGTACTTCTTCTCTCAACGACCAGAACCCTCCTTTCCAATGACACGGGTCTCCACGCGAGGCAAACACATGGGCAGTTTTCTCGACGCTCGAAAACTAGAGACAAGGACTGTTCCAGTTTCTTATGACGAGTCCCAACTTCCAAAGAGGAAAATCACAAGGGAGAAGGGAAGCGAAAAAAGGTATAAGCTCAGTGAAGAGGAGACGGAAGAGAGGATAGATCACTGGGGCTCCAGGATCGTGACACCCGTCTCACCAAGAAGATGATCCCCTGAAAGGATTGCCACACCCGTACTCACAAATAGTGAGCCCCTGAGGGGTTGAAAAAGAAGAGAAACAGGCCGCGTAAAACATAAAATTAGTAATCTAACAACCTTGAGTTTAGCGTAAATTTAGTCAAGATCTCAACTGATTTCGAGGGTAAAGATGTACAGGCCCCTCTTCGTCAGGAGCAAAGCAATCTACAACACTGGAAAGCAGTGGGCACAACTTTTGTATTTATACTCCACATTAAAGCGAACGAGAAGTTAGCGCCATCTATCAGTAAAAATAGTAACGAATTGAAAAATTAAGTTAGTAGAATTTTAAAAGCGTTAGGAAGGACAGGATTGGACTTAAAGTCATTAACTAAAATTAATGCAAGCAGCTTCAAGAAAATCTAGTACACCAATTGACGAAGCTTTTTTATTAATTTTTGCTGACCCAAAGTCAAAATTGTGATTAAATTTCCAACAATGATTAGCTATCGAAAACTTGTTAATTTCGCATTTTCGGACATTCGAAGATTCGTGTTCCTTGATACGAAACTTTAATACTCTTTTAGTTATGCAGATGTATCTCAAACTATACTCACATGATATCCTTAAGATAAAGTCGGAAATGGAATCTTTAAGTGTCAAACCGTCCATTTTATTGATAGGCAAGAAAATAACTTAAAAACTGAACTTCTGAAGCATCCATGCAATTTTATAACGGACAGAAGGATGAAATGGAAGCATAACAAGGTTATTAATACCGGAATGTTTTCTCTGATGGTAAGCTGAAAATTTTTTAACAGGCTTTTTTTACAGGCTTTATTAAATATTTTACAGGACCATGGGAGACAATCCTCGGTCAATGGCTACTAATCTCAAATAACTGAGTTCATTAGAAAGCAAAGGTTCTGAGGAACAAACTTTGAAAGCTCGAAATAAATAATAGTGAAAAGAAGCCATTTTTTCCTTAGCTAGTGACATGACTTAGCCAAGGGCCATAAACAAACAGAAACGGTTTTACTGTAAACAGTAGTGCTGAAATCAGATTCATAGTGAATTATAAGAATATCAAGGAAAAGAAAGGAATTTTCAGATTCAATTTCAAAAGTGAACTGGATGGTTGGATCAATCGAATTCATAACAGGTAAAATCTGGGAAAAATCTTCTTTATTAATATAAAAAATGCGAAAGTGTTGTTTGCGTAGCGAATGTAAATACCGACAAGTAATGAACTGAGGGATTACCTATAGCTCAATTTGGCGATTTTAGTAAGCGAAATTAACTCTTCAATTTCAGTATGTGTGAAATGGAATTCTCGAAGCCTAGTTTCAAGACAATTTAGTGCTCCTTTGACTGGAACATAAGTAAACAGTAATTTAACACCAAAAGAAACCATGTTGGAACTCAAGGGAGAAAAATCTTTAGGTTTATCTACGACTCCGAAAGAATTTTTATACTGTGAATATTGTTAGAAAGTAAAGGAGAAAATCTGGAAACTAAAGAGTATTTTGCCAAAGGATATGATGCAGTTCCTAAGTTGCAGACTATAGGTCCAAACGGAATTCAGATTTTTGGGGACTTTGGGGAGAGCATAGAACCTAGCACAGTTAGTAATAGGAGAAATAAGTGATATTTCAAGCTCTGTTTTTGATAATATTAGAAGACTGAACAGTTGTTTTTACTTTCGTTAGATCAGAAGTTGAAGTAATCTTTACGAATCGAGCAGTATGGCCTTCTTTATAAGTTTCAAGATTCCATCCATATATGTGTGTTTGCTTATAAGCTTTAGAAATTACAACGTTAGTGTTAAAATGAATTTCACATAAGGCATCCCTTTCCTTTCGGTAACCCTCAGTCCTGTACTTGCTAACATTTACAAGCACCATTCCAAGGTCAAATTATTTCAGAAACTATCTTTTGTCCCTGGATTCGCTACATATACGACACTTTTGCGCTTTTTGATGGTAATAAAAAAAGATTTATCCCAGATTTTTATCTATTATGTATTGGACTAATCTTGATCCAATCACCCGGTTCACTTTTGAAATTGAATCTGTCAATTCCCTTCCCTTCCTTTTTACTCTAATAATTCGCAATGAATCTGATTTCAGTATTACTGTTTATTGCTCCATGCTAAATCATGTCACCGGCCTAAGCAAAAAATAAATTCTTCTCTTTACTGTTATGTATTTCGCGCTCCTCAAAACCTTCTTTTGCTAATGAATTCAATTATTTGAGGTCAGTTGCAAAATGATCGCGGATTTTCTCCCGTGGTCATTGATAAAGCCTGTAAACTTACCATTAAAGAAGACATTCCGCTATTAGAAATAACATTACTAACTTTGTCGTACTTCCATTTCATTCTTCTGACAGTTATAAAATTGCACGGATTCACCAAAACTCCGATTCTGAAGTCATTTTCTCTCCTATCAATAAAACGCATGGTTCGACTCTCAAAGATTCTATTTCTGACTTTAAAGCTTGGAGAATTTACAGCATATCATGCCAGTACGGTTTGAGGACCAAACTAAAAGAGCGTTAAAGTTTCTTATCATGAAACACGAATCGTATGGCCTAAAAGGTGAAATTAACAAGTTTTCAATAGCTAATCTTTGTTGGAAACTCATAATTTTGATTTGGGGTAAAAAAAATTATTCAAAAAGCTTCTTCAGTTGGTGTATTAGATTTTCTTGGAGCTTTTCACAAAGATTTATCTTGTTTAGTTAATGATTTTATGTCAAATCCTGCCTTTCCTAACGCTTTTAAAATTCTAATAAATTAATTTTTCAATTTCGTTATTATTTTACTGATAGATGGCACAACCTTCTCGATCACTTTACTGTACAGCATAAATATGACCGTTGTGCTCACTGCTTTCCAATATTTCTTGAGGTATTCCATGTGAGGTATCCCTTTCCAGGGTCAGCTGAGGTGCTGCTAATAGCGTGATGAAATTCACGCTGGCACCAGCCTAATGCTCCGTATCAAAGTACTGACTGCTTTCCAGGGCTAGGGCCATCATCGAGTTTTGCGAAGTGGCAAGAGGTGCTTGCATCGAGAGAGCTTAGCTGACTTCATCTCACCTTGACTATTGGTAGGACAACTGCGTTTTTCACTGGATGCCAGCACCGGCCAACTTACGTGACTAGGCGCGAGTATTGAGTGAGATACAGAGATTATTGGCTACAGATGTGCATAAAGTGTGTGAGATAGTTAGGCAACATTTTGAGAGCACTAATATCGAACTTAATGCAGATAATTTAAACAAAACATCATCTCCTAAGAGAACATTACGAACTAAATCTTTCTGCTACTAAGCCTGATAATGTTATTACAAGAATTAAGGAATTACAACACAGCATTTCAACATGTGATTTAGTTCTTAATCAGGCACTTAGCACTTCCAATCAAGCCAGTTCGGCTATGGAAAATACAAAACTTACTCGTAGTTCGAGTGCTAAATTGCGGAAGAAAATTAGCACTGACAAAGAAGATTTTCAAACTCCACGGCTTACGCATAAACGAATATTATCAAATAATGAAAATGAAGCCCCTGCACACAAAAATAAATTTAGTGAGCTTAATAATGAAGATCACATGGAACAAGAATCTAGTGAAGACACTACTAATTTTATACACTCTAAGAAAAATGCAGGGCATATTCCGCCAATACTATTAGCTGATTTCAATGCAAGCTGGGGTGATTTAAAAGGAGAAATTGAAAAACGAGGTGTGAAAAAGATCAGCGGAAACATAAAAGGCGATATGCTCAATATTTCGTGTGTTTGACATCAAACATCATCGCACAGTTACAAAGATGTTTGTGAAAAGAGGAGTATCTTTTCATACTTATAAAATAAACTCGGAAAAGCCTATTAAGGCCGTTATTAAGAAACTTCCCAGGAATACGAACATTGAGGCCATAAATAAAGAATTATCTGATAATAGGAATCCCAACAATTAAAATCAGACAAATAACTGTTTAAAGGATGGTAAAGTAATAAATCTTCCTCTATTCTTAGCTGAGGTTGAGAGGAATGAATACTGAGGGTACGAAAATAAACCAAATCGACAGCCTTAGGGGCTTAGATGCGTTTTGTGTAATCTTACCGCTCAGGACCAGGTCCCGTGGTGTGGCATAAGTGCCAACGGTACGCACACACACGAGACCTGTGTAATTATAAAGAACGCTGCTTAAAATATGTAGGTTCGCATGTTTAATATCAATACGCTCAAAAGAAAGAAGAAGCACCTGTTACTTGTGCATTGTGTGGCAAAGCCATGTTTCATCGTATAAGAGCTGCATAAATGCCCTAAAAAACTACCAAAAATCTGCTGACACTCAGGATAAAAATAAAAAAGAAAACTCACAAAAGTTTCAACTCGATAAAATTGAATTTCAGACCCTACCAGGCTCAAAAGAAGACACTTTTAAATTAAATTATAAATTAGAAGGAACAAACAGAAATAACCCCCAAGGAAACTTTATTTTTTGACTGGATGAAGATTCAATTACTGAAATTGAAAAAAATTCTTTACTAAATTGAAGCAATCCATAAACATTATGGACAAATTAGAAGTTGGTATGGCTACCACTGAGTATTTCACTAGTCTGAATTATGACTTTTAATGCCACACAGCAATTTAATAATATAATCGCGGCTAGCAAGAGCTTCCTAAAAATTTCGTACTTTAATGGAAATAATCTTAGAAGACAACATCGCGAATTAACTACTTGGATAAGCATAAAGTTGACGTTATATGCTTTTAAACGAAACCCATCTTCACCCCCCTGCGATAAGTTCAAGATACATGATTATAGCATAATACGTAATTACAGAAAACACCACAAAAACGGACCAACCATCGTAATTAAAAACAATATAAAGTATTTCAAATTTGAACTCTTACATGCAAGCTCCTTTGAATTCAGTTCTGCACTTATTTATAGCCGACAGAACGAGGCTTAGCACAGCTTATAACCCTCTTTCAAACACCATTACTGCAAGTGATCTTGATAACCCTACTTCCACAAAGTTTTCTATCTGAATTGCGGGAGATTTAAATGCAAGTCATCATACATGGAATTCCAGATGTATTAACAGACATGGCAGAATTCTCAATAATTACTTAATCAACAGTGAGTTAAGATTTACAGCTCCTGATACACCGACCCGTTATCATCATGATGCCAAGGTCAAATACACAAAATACTCCTTATCTTGAAGTGCATGACGACTTATCATCGGACTATTATCCTGTTTTTTTTTTAAACTTCTATGAACTTAAGAAACACAGCACGAAACCACTTAAGAAACACAGCACGAAAAGCAAATGGACTAAATTCAGTGAACAACTCATCAACACCGCTTGTAAATCTAACTTTCAACATTGTGAAGACAAAGAAGAAGAAATTTATCACCTAACGTCTAAAAGGCAAAGTGCAATAAAAAATGCTATCTATCCACGTAAAACTATCAACTATTTAAGTTTGCCGACTGACATTAAGGAACTTATTAAGTAACGATACCGTAGAGAAAAATATTTGGCAGCTTAACTCGGAACCACCGTGAAGGGAGTTATGTAAATTACCTTAATAGGCAAATTGCACAAGAAATACAAAATTATACAGATCAAGCAAATGGGACTCGCTTTTAGGAAACATCGAAATTTAACGTAATGCAGTTTGGAGAATAGTTAACTCTTTACGAAATGGGAGACACATCCAATCGATCACATGGGGAGGACTCTCCAATCAGAATCCGGAATTGTAACTATTCTAGCTGATGAACTTGCAAAAATTTTTAGTAGCATCCATTAAAAATACAGAGCATGAAAGTGAAATTCTGCATTCAGTCACAAGCATCAAAGACATAGGGATCACAAATTTTATTTCACCTACTTCTCCAAGAGAGGTCTGCAACATCATAAAACAACTAAAAGCAAGACGGTATGATCAAATAAATAACGAAGCACTCAAAGATCTCTTGAGAAGATGTTTAGTCCCAGAGGCGTAGCTAAGGTTTTCAGCGCCCCTTTCTGTATGCCAAGAATAGAAAACCCTTCATTCTAACATTTCGTAACATCAATTTGGCGCCCCCTGGATGCTGCGCCCGGGAACAGATGTCTCCCCTTGCCCCACCCCAGCTACGCCACTGTTAAGTCCTCTTAATATCTTCGGCGCATGTATAAGGCAGTGTTTCTTTCCTCAGCGGTGGAAACACTCCATTATCATCGCGCTTTTAAAACCTGGACTTGTTAGCAGCTACAAACCTATAAATCTTTTGCCCACCATGGGCAAAGTAATTGAAAAAAATCATTAGCACTATATTTACAGCACATTTGGAACGGCTCCATTTAATAGACAACTTGCAGTTTGAATCCCAAGCGGTCATAATGCGACGTACCAAATTTTAAATTTTATTGAAATTATTGCCTAAGCAGTTCATAAGAATGGGGTAGCTGCATGCTTCCTCGATTTTGAGTAAGCATTCGACTTATTGTAGCATGCAGGCGTCATACATAAGCTCTCTAATTTCCTACTTCCAGTTAGTTTCATCAAATTAATAATCTCCTGTCTCAATAGAAGGACCTTTCAAGTTCGCTGTAGGGACGCACTCTCTTCTAAAAAGTTAATTTATAGTGGCATACCACAGGGTTCAGTACTTAGCCCGAAAATATTTAACATTTTCATTAATGATCTTCCATATCCATTAAATTCCAATATCCTCGACAATGCCGATGATTACTGCTGTAAAGAAACCCGTAAATTGCAATCGACAGATTACAGTTAAATGTTAATACTATAGCCAGGTGGTGTAAATTTTGAAAAATTAATCTGAATGTCTCAAAGTGCTGTGTAGTGCCGTATCGAAGATATAAAAAATATGCATGTAAGTTAACACAAATATCAAAACTGAAAACACAGTTGTTCTTGTCGCAGACTCCTACAAGTATTTAGGTGTTTATGTTGATAAAAACTGTCAAAGAACGCATTACCTACGTTATAAATAAAGCAAATACAGCATTCATGACACTATATACTTTGAAAGGTCGGAAATCAAAACTCAGTATCAAAGTCAAGAAGACGTTACATGTGTCACTCATTAGGCCTATTCTACTTTACGCAGTACATGCATGGGCGGCAGCGAACAAGACAGAAGATTTAAGATTGACGTACTGTAGCCTTGGCTACTAATGTTTAAAATTAATTTATGACTAGGAACAGCATGAATTATAAACAAATAGCTAAGTTATTGCATTTTATTTTCCGGCTATCGAAATGCGACGCTACGAGCAGAGTTTTGAAACCAAAACCTAGCAATCATGAATCAGAACTAGAACTAGTTGCCATTCAGCATAAAGAAATTTAAATATAAATATGAATTACTTATTGCCATTCAGCATAAAAGAAATATAAATATGAATATTAACAAAATATTAAAGTTAATTTTATAAAATAATTAAACACATGAACAAATATATGAAATAAAAAATAATTATTTCTCATGCAATAACTGGGCCACTACACTACTCCCCCACCAGTAACTAAGTTACGTTACGAAGATGGAGAAATAGGTAGTAACTAGTATTGCAGTGTTAACCACTATCAAAATAATTTAGTCAGTCCTTGAACCTAACAGGTAAACGTATAGTTCTGCCTGTGCGAGAATGTTTTTGATTCACATCCGAATTTGAGTCCGGTCTCTGCAAATTAGTGTAGTCAGGTTGTATCAACTGAGAATTTTCCTCAGCTAAAATATATGCTGGTTTCAAGCGATCCAGGGATACAGTAACATGTTTTCCTTTTATGCTAATAGTAAAATATTTGTCCTTGGGATCAATAACAGGAAATGGTCCTTCATAAGGAGGTTCCAGAGGTTTTTTTACCCGATCTATTCGCTGAAACACATGAGAACAAGTTTTTAAGTCTTTATGTACAAATATCTGTTCAGATGAATTTTTACGAATTAGTCTCGGTCCAACAACTTCCATCTGTTTCTGGAGTTTGTTAGCAAAAGTCTCCGATGCTGTCTGGATACTTGGTTCGCTGAAAAACTCTCCAGGAAGTCTGAGACTCTGGCCATAAACTACTTGCGCAATAGAATGATTTGTGTCTTCTTGAATAGCAGTACGCAAACCCAAAAGTACCGTTGGTAACGTGTCCGTCCAAGATATGTTGTTGTGGGCTTTTAATGCTGTTTTTAATGTTCGATGAAGGCGCTCAACTTTGCCATTACACGACGGGTGGTAGGCAGTAAGTAGTGTGTTGTAAATTGATGCCACAGATTTTGGACAAAGCTCGTAATGTATCACTTTTAAATTGGGATCCACGATCACTAATGAGTTTACTTGGCGTTCCGAAACGCGCAATCCAGTTGCTATAAAAGGCTCTTGCGACGTTCTCAGCGGAAATATTTTCTAAAGGAATTGCTTCCATCCAATTCGAAGATCTATCTATGCAAGTAAGACAATAAATATTCCCTTTAGATGGTGGAAGTGGACCTATGAGATCGATATGGATGACAGAAAATCTTCCTGGTGGTACTTCAAACTCACCTAATTTTGTTTTGGTATGTCGATTGATTTTAGCTTTTTGGCAAGGAATGCAGGTTCTTGTCCACAACTGTACATCTTTTTTTATGTTAGGCCAAATGAATTTTGATGTCATTAATTTCATAGTCTTAGTCCTGGATGTGATAAACCATGAATTCGTTGAAAGACGTGTTTTCTGAAAGCCTGAGGAATATACGGCCGAATATGTTTAGTTGATGTATCACACCACAAATATTTCCCCGAAGGTAGAGAACATTGCTTGAAATTCAAGGAAGTAGTGGTTTGCAAACTCTTCAGTTCTTCATCTTGAGTTTGTTCATCAGCTATTTTATCATAATCTATCGATGAAATTTCATTAACTCTAAATAATGTATCCGCCACAATATTATTCTCACCTTTTACACATTTGATATCAGTTGAAAACTGGGAGATGTATTGAAGTTGGCGAGCCTGTCTAGATGATGCTTCGTCAAGTTTTTGACGAAAGGCGAATATTAAGGGCTTGTGATCTGTATAAATTGTAAATACTCTTCCTTCTTGATAATGCTTAAAGTGTCTAACTGAAAGAGATATGCTTAATAGTTCTCTATCATAGGTGCTATATTTTTGCTGAGTATCACTTAATTTTTTAGAAAAAAATGCTATTGGCTTCCACGAGGAGTTTTCATATTGTTGCAACTCTGAGCCAATCGCCGTATCTGAAGCATCTGTAAATAACGCCAGAGGTAGTTCAGAATTGGGAAAAGACAACAGTGCCGTGTTCACCAGGTCATTCTTGCACGTTTCAAACTGTTTTTCAGCTTCTTCAGTCCATTCGATTTTACGTTTGTCCCTCTTTTTAGCTCCCTTGAGATACGCATGTAACAATGCTTGATTCTTCGCTGCATCCTTTATATAACGACGATAAAAGTTAAGTATTCCAAGAAAAGTTCTAAGTTCATGAATTGTTTCTGGTCGTTTGTAGTTAGTAATAGCTTGAACTCTTTCTGGAAAACGACGGGAACCCTTAGGTGTAATTAGGTAGCCTAGAAACTCGAAACTCGATTTGGGGAACAGCAAATACAGATTTTGAAACATTATTTCTTAACCCAAATGTATGTAATTTTTCGAAAACTAATTTAAGGTGATTTTCGTGTTCTTCATGGTTAATGGATGCAATGAGTATATCGTCTAAATAGGGAAAAACGAATTCTAATCCTCTAAAGACTTCATGAATAAATCTTTGGAACGTTGTAGGAGCATTTTTTAAACCGAAACTCATTACATTAAATTCGTATAAACCGAAAGGAGTGATGATAGCCGTTTTACATTTGTCTTCTTCTGCAATGGGAATTTGAAAATAAGCTTTGAATAAATCAATTTTAGAAAAAATATTTGTACCTCTTAAAATATGATGAAAATCTTCAATGCGAGGAATTGGGTATCGATCAGGTATCGTCTGCGCATTCAATCGTCGGTAGGCTCCGCAAGGACGATATGAACCATCCTTTTTCGGAACAAGGTGCAAGGGGCTTGACCACTAGGAGTTTGATGGACGAATTATTCCATTGTCAAGCATAAATTTAAATTCCTCTTTAGCTATAGCTAAGCGTTTTGGATCGAGCTGTCGTGCCTTTGAATAAACGGGTTGACCATCAGTCGTAATAAAATGTGTAACACCATGTTTAATTTGTGTAGGAAAAAGGTTAGGTTTAGACATTTCGGGATATTTCGACAGTAAATCGAAAATTTTTATGGATTTATTTAATGTGGTTACTGCGTAATCAGTGGAAATAGCAGCGATATCACACTGGACACAAAGCTGTGTTACGCCATCAATTAATTTTTTCTTATTTATATCGATAAGCAATTTATATTTGTGAAGACAGCTCCTAAAATACCTTTTGTGACATCAGCAATTATGAATGGAAACTGAAAATCACGACGTAATCCCAAATCAAGAGTTAGCGTTTTTATGCCATAAGTGGAAATATGCCATTAGTTGCATACAGTTTGTATTCAGTTTTACATTTATTCTGTGAAGTAGCAGGAATTATGCTTACGTCAGCTCCGCTATCAATAAGAAAGTGCAAATTTGATCTTCGGTCACGAACGAATAAACGAAATTTGCGACAATCCTTCATATTTTCTGCAGCAGCGTTTGCCGCTGAACCTACTGCAGATTCGAGTTTTCCTGGTTTTTGGAATCGTTTTTTACCCAAGCACACGGAGGCTTGCATTTCTCTGGGATGCATTTTGCTCCAAAACGAAAGTGATAAAAACAAAATTTGCCAGTAGGGTCATATCGTTTACGAGATCGTGAACGGGAATTACGTAAATCCGAGTCCCTGCGTCTTGAGCGAATGGTTATTTGATCAATTTTTTGTTCAAGAAAGGTAATTCTTTGCAACAAATCATTTGCGGGAACGGAAGGAGCATTGGCACTAAATACTTCTGGTTTCCGAGTTATATCACTAATTTTATCTGCCATAGACGCTAACTTGGTTACATCTTCATCACTAACTAATAATATATTTTTTATTGAGTCAGGTCTCCAGCCATAAGGTTTTGATTAGATTTTCAGACACATCTGTAGTAGCAACTGATCTCAACTTCTGCAAAAGTTGGCTTGGTTTCATGTCTCCAAGTTCGATACCAGTAATCAAACGTTTAATCCGTACATTTTCACTTTCTTTGAATAAATGTAATAACCTAATTTTAGCATCCGAATATTTTGTGGCACTATCGTTCGTTACAAAGTCCCAAATATTTTCGACGAACTTAGGTTCAAGCTGTGAAACTAAATAATTAAATATCGTTTATTCTGAAACGATATTACTAATTTTGAACTGAGCTTCAACTTGAAAAAACCATATTTCCGGTTTATCAGTCCAAAAAGGAGGTATTTTTACACTCACCTTATGAAACTCCGGTGACTGCATCGTATCTTTCATAGCAGTTTCAGAAGAGTCATTTGTTGACATTTCGAAAATTAATCAGGGTCACCACGATGTAGCCTTGGCTACTAATGTTTAAAATTAATTTATGACTAGGAACAGCATGAATTATAAACAAACAGCTAAGTTATTGCATTTTATTTTCCGGCTATCGAAATGCGACGCTACGAGCAACGAAAACCAAAAACTAGCAATCATGAATCAGAACTAGAACTAGTTGCCATTCAGCATAAAAGAAATATAAATATGAATATTAACAAAATATTAAAGTTAATTTTATAAAATAATTAAACACATGAACAAATATATGAAATAAAAAATAATTATTTCTCATGCAATAACTGGGCCACTACAGTACTACAAAATAAAATGGAGCATTTACGTGCATATTACATACCATATGTAAGAAACGTACAAATTTACTCGGATTTGGACATAACAAACTATTCATAATCAAATTCTGACGTCAGCACACAACGTTTTCAAAAATACAAAAAAAATTCGCCCTATGGAGCCATTAAAGAGATAATTAACTACAACGCAACAGTAGAGGGCTGCAGAAAGCGACCATGTTTTGTGCACATATCAATTTTTGTTTTTTGTTATTTTCAAAAGGATAATTTTTCACAAATTTAATACCAAATGTTTAACACATCTTTCAGTACCGAAATACTATAGTACTTTTTTAACCTCTTTCTTGAACTGCTCTTTTGGGTATCGGGAACACATCTCGATTAAAGGTCCGTTAACAACTACAGCAGTCTCTCAGGATTGGACAATATACTCAGGTGACTTAGTGCTCCCAAAACTTGTGAAAATAATTCCTTAGACTCTGAACGAGGTACATAAATAGAATTAATAGTCGTAAATTGAATGACTAAGTGCAGGAAGAAAGTAATTGCTATCAACTGAAATGCTTTTTGAATATAATTGCTACTAGAAGTGAACCACGAATTCCCTGACTTTGTCGTTGCTGGTTCCCCCCGACTTGTTAGCGCAAATGGACTATTATTTTATAAAATTAAAGTGAAAGGCCTTAGGGCAATAGTTTAAATTACTGGTTAAGATTCTTAAAAGTCGTGCATCAGCTGCAAAGTACAACCTCAATCACATTATGCTTCGGCTACGCGGGACAATTCTTAGAATCTGCACAATTCCAGGAAACCCACGTAGCTAGGTTACCATTTTCACTTACTACAAAGACTTGAACGCCAAACACTAATCGATTATCGCTCAGATTGGGATCACGTGATGCTTCAGAAGCAGAAATTTGTCTGAATGGTTGTCTCTACCCGGGACAGAAGTTCAGCCGAGACATTTTCAGTGAGGTCTAAAAAAAATCCCGCGTAGCCGCAACATCCTTTCCTTAGCTAGGCGGGATTTTGCTTCAGGTGGGGCTCTTTTTTTCTAGGAAACCTCCCGTTAAAATCAGTGCTACCAAAATCTCGTTTCTCAGAAATGCCCCGTCTAACAAGCTACTGTAGCCAAGTGTGATAACCTCTTTATGATCCAAGATCCTGCTTTCCAGTCTTAGATTTATTTGCTTCTGACGAAAAGGGACATGTACCTGTTTGCTCTCAAAATCGATTGAGATCTTGACTAAATGTATGCCAAACTAAAGGTTATTGCATTACTAATTTTAAGTCTGGCTTGATTCTTCAAAAATGTACATTTCTTTGCAGAGGACAATGTTAAGCTTTATATAGTAATATGAATTTTTATGACTCTCTGCAAACAGGTTTACAGTGTGGCATTCAAATAGAAGATATGTACCCCATTTCGAGATAAAATTAGTTTTCACTTAAACTGAAATTTCGATTTTCCTTGTTTTATGCACTATTTATTTCTTTTTCATGTACAATTTTTATTGTCTTATACATATATTTTAAAATGTATGAATTTTATTAACGGGTATAAGGTAAAACATATGTTTAATTTAAAAATTTTAAATTTATAATTCCCTTTATCAGAAAAATTATAAAAAGTGTTCCCCCTTATTCTTTTTTTTAATAAAAAAAGGAATATCTATGCATAATAAATTTTCCAGTATTTTTGAGGTACATTAAAAATCCTTTCTCTACCATACAAATAAAACAAACCAAAGTCACTGCACATGGAGGATGGCCATTAATAAACTTTCCCCATCTATAAACTCGTATGAGCTTCAGATGATGATGATTTAAAACCACAGAACTCTCAAGATTATGGTCACAGAGAAAAAATTTCGAATGGTAACACCCACTTTTTTCCTGAGGTAATTGAAAAACTACAAATGGCAGTGGAACGATACACATATGATGAAAACTGCCAGCGTAAAACATTTGCATAGAACAGCATTGTAAAGGACCAATGACAACACGAGAGAGAAAAACTTTAATTGGAATTACAAATTTTCATTGTGCTCACCTTTGCAGACAATAAAGCATTGCATGCCGGATACCGTTCTCAAAAATGATGAATGTGGCATTGCAGAAGTAATCTGATTAACTTCTCTTTTTATGCCATCTCTCAGTTCTGACAAATCTCGTGTATTTTATGTGTACAAAATACATTTCAGAACCATAATCCAGATATTTTCTATAACTTTGCAGTTTCGTGACCACCGCGATACCCCACCTCATTCCAATGGATTACTGGCTAAGGGATCATCTGAAATCTAAAGCATGCACATCAAATCCACGAAATCTGACAGAACTAAAAAATGACATAAAACGTGAAATTATATGAAAAGTATCAAAAAGAAAATGATGCAGCTATTTTATATTTTATCACTTTCCTCTATCTACTTATCTTTTTCTGCTCTTAAAAATCATGTACTTAAAATTTATGATGACCACCTGTAGTTCCAAGTAATTTTGCGATGCCATACAGGATACTTACTTAGATAAAATGACTACCACTGATGTGTTTAACCTGCTCTTTTCCCAAGAAATACTGGTTAGTTTCAGATATTATGGAAGTGGCCTCTGTGAAATATTTCTAAATACATTATTTGCGAAAAATCTTTTTTTGACAACCGTTGCTGAGACATTATTATAACTAAAATTTTCATGACTCTGCCCCCCCCCAAAAATTTTATTCATTTCCAACAATAACAATAAATGGCAAATATGTTTCATACAATTGGAATATCACTGCTATCACAAGAAATGTTGTAAACATAGTCTTCTGATCATAGCATAAATGTATATACTGGAAAGGAAGTGATTGATAAGTTTCAAGATGAAAATGTAATGTAAAAGCTCAGCTCTGGAAAAGTTAGTCTATTCAGTACCTTTTATTTTTCTACTGACCTTCATCAGCATGCAAATAATGTTAAGCTTAGTAAGTAAGTGAAAGAAATATTTTTTAGAGCACATTTTAGCTATGTGTAGCTAGCTGCTTATTTTCTTGGCTACTGTCCAACATACTTTAGCCATTTACCTTAATTTCTGGTAAAGACAAAGATAAGTTGAAAAAAATCAACAGGAGCCAAGGCCTTTCAGGATATTTCTACGTTGTGTTCTTACCATTTTAAATACTTTTGCTGCTTTGAAATTCTACAAGTAGCAATGAATATTTTGTTAACTGAGTTTTGTGTCACCCTCAACCTTTCCTGAGAATGGAACCTAACCGTTAATCTGAAGTCCAAGTTATGGAAAAGAATCTGGCATAAGACATGATTGCTTTTTTGTATCCCTCTGCTCAGCTAATGTTCAGTCATAAGATTACAGGTATGTACTAAAATAATCCAAGATTTTATCCAAACTCTACTGGTTTTAAAATGGAAGTTCTATTTACTTCATTTTTGTGATGTACAATCCAAAAATTCTGTGTTAAATTTAAGAAAAATCAAATACACTATCATTAAGTACAAACTTTACTAAATAAGTAACACAGCTTTTTCTGCATGTAATACTTATTCTCAGCATAAGAACCCAAAAGGAAGAATTTGTTAGTGTACAGCATACTGAAGATTTCAAGATTTTTTTCAAGCATTCAACACATGATCTACACCATTGCTTGTTTGTGTTACAAGGAGTTAGCTACATTTGATTACTACTATAAGAATTAAATTTTGAATGAGGAAAAAATACTTTATAATTAAACAATGAATTGAAAATTACAGAGCTTATGTATACAGCAAAAAATTCATTATGAAATTAATTTACAGTATGTGAAGGGAATTCAAAAAAGAACTTTGACTACTGTAAAAGATTAATAAAGACAAGAGTTTTTTCCATACCTTTAATGGGAAAAATGGAATACAGAATTTTAGCTGGCCACAGAGCTAAAAAAGTGAACCAATTCTCTAATTAAATACAAGCCCTTAAAAACAGTTTCCTGTTTATTACACTCAGGCTGCATAATTTGCAGATTTAAATATCTATTTTCATGGCCTTTGATAAATTTAATGTACACAGGCTTCTACCTAGCTATATTTTTTATTCAAGTATTAAACTATTTGTTTAACACAGTACTACTCACAAAGCAAATGAAGACTGAATATTCTATAATTCTTTTTGAATATTCAAAAGGAAAGGCTCAGTGATCATCTAATTAATGGGAATTATAATAATAAAAAAGAACTTGAGTTTTTTAAAAGTGCTTTCCCCAAAAGGAAAAAATGCATTATATACCTTATATTTTAAAAAGAGATTTTGTTTGTTTACTTCATTTTACTAAATTTGATAAAAACTATAAAAATCTTTGGGGGCCATTAAGTATCTTTTCTTGCATTAAATATAATATTAATTCAGGTTCAAATGTTTTAATGAAGAATATTTAAATACTATCAGTTTTTTTTTTTTAAACAAAGACAGGATTAGCATTGACAGAACTGTGAAGTCAGAATGTAATAACTAAAAAAAGGCCATAGATTTAAAATATGACGAGTGAGAAATGAAATGAAAGAATTAATTTTTAAGCAACAGAATGTGTTTCAGTACTTGGGTGAATTGCAAAATTCTGATGCCTGATGTTTGTTGAAACACATTTCTACCACTTAAGTTATATGATCTTGCAATTAAAAATATAGCACTATGCAAAATTTCATAACAATTTTAATAAATTTATACATAAACAATTTTACATTCAAAAAACAAATGATTCCCTACCACTCTACAACTGCATGAGAAACAAATACTTTGTTAATAAAAATACATAAATGAAACTGGCACTTTGTTCACACCAATATACACAACCAAAAAATTTCGACACATTACAAACAAAATATTTGACAAATACAAAAATGAGACCGAGTTTTAACCATTTGTTCTGAATGATGATTACAAATAGTACAGAAAATTTTGTCAATGCTCTTGAATAATAAGTACAGTTTATTTCAACCTCTTTTCCAACCAATTAACAGTATGATTTTATGAAATTTTTGTTCTTGATTCCTGATTTACATAATAATTATAGTTCTTCATTCTGCATCATTTTTATAATAATAATTTCATTTACTTTGCTTTTGATATTTCTTCACAATAATAACAAATTTCCAAACTGCTAGTCCTTGACTAGTCCTCAAGTCAAATCTCTCCTATTTTTTCCCCTAGGTTAGCTTCAATTGTTTCCCTCACAAATTCTGCATTCTTAGTCATGTTACACTATGCTATCAAGATTAGCCTATAGGTAACTTCTCTAAACTTCCGTAAATGATTTTTTATTAATTTTGACATTCAAAGAATTTGAAAGATGGAGCATTATGTGGGTAACAGTGTAAAGTACATAGCATTACGAATGGTCCCATATCAAATATTCAGCAATGATCAGGTAGGTTTACATAAAGAACCTTTTGTAGTGTTACATCTCTACATTATTAATTTCATAAAAAAATTATTGGCATCACATTGGGCACAATTAGTAGTCTCAATGCACCAGTTAATTCTGATGCTGTTTAATATACCAACCTTAAAAAAAATCACAATACTGAAACTCAGTCTCAGTTCAGATAAATTCTGTTCATATCAGTAACTTGTCAGCTTTGTTTTGTATTAAAAAACAGCCAGAGATTAAAAAAGAAGATAATATGATGTCAAACACATGGTGAAGGAGGACTTACACCTTCCTATGCCTTTTTAAGTCTCAAATGCCTTTTTAAGTCATCTGAACACATATGTACTATTTCATATGCAAAAATAAAATTAACAATACATTTAATTGTACACTGAAGATTATTTTCAAAGCAACTTTTGGAAAAAAGACTATGTCTATCTGAAAGCAGGATTTCATACAGCCACCAGAACACAAGATACCATTCTTCTTTGTATATCAACAAAATAGAGCATTCAGTAAACATAAGTATTATACTCAAAATATTAGGTTGCAAACTCTCATACACCATTTGAATTTTTAGTATCATCAGAATTTTTGTCTTCTTTGTCTTGCTCTTCCTTGATCTTTTGCCATTTTTCTACTAAAGTTGGAATGTTCTTTTTCTTCAAAGCAAGACCAGGCAGATTATTTGGCTTCAAAAATAAGGAAAGACATAAATACATTAGGAAAATATTACAATATGAACATATATAAATAGTAATGAAAAAAGTCTTCAGTTTACAGAACAAGGTCTTTGAAATAAATGACAGGGTAAGAAGCAATTTTCACATCTTTACCTTATCAGCCAACTACGAAACAAATGTTATACAAACTGCTTATAGAAAATCACAAATTGTGACCTACATTTATTTCAAGATGATGTTAATACAGAGTCAACATAGCACAGCATAATGTATTTTCTATAAAGCTCTATACTACACAGGCAACAAAGTGTAAAACATGAATACACAGCAACAAATAATAGTACGCACTAAATTTAACGAAGATGAATAAAAAGATTCTCAGAAACAGTTCAACTACTTGAACAAAAATTGACACAAAGGATTACCAAATGCTGAATTTAAAAATCTCTTTTACGCACACATTATTTTTGACAATAATGTAATTTTTAAGTACATTTAGATAAAAATAAACTTTGAAATTCTAATTTAAACTTCTTTTATTTAAATTACATAGACAAAATAATATTCAAGCGTAATTAAAAAAAAATTCAATTTTTATGGCAGCATTCAGATATTCGGCACCTGGCAGCATTTTATATGCCTTCTCGGATAGCATGAATGCACCATTTCCCATAAAACGGCAAACATTCCCTTGATTTTTTTAGTGCAGATTAAATTTTAACTGACAATTTTAACTAAGAATATTTAAGTACTCAGAGGTCATCTTCAGCAGAGGGATTTCACAGACCATTATTTCTGCATAATAAAATGATTACTTGTTTATATGAGAAAATATGTGTCTATTTTTTTAATAATGAGCATGCAAAAAGTGCAAAAATTGTTAACAGCTGGTTTTTGGGCTTGTCAAGTCAGTTTTAATTACCACTTTGGGCAAGCAAAGTTCAGTTAAATGGGATTTTACTTTACAAGTACATCATGTAAAATGAACATAAATTGTTACACCTTTTTCTTTTCTTTCTTCATGGCTGTGCTGTATGGGCTTGTTTTACGATAAAAGAAGCTGTCTGATGAATAAATACTTCCTCCACTGCTAGAACTTGCACACATTTCATATTCTTTTGTTTCCGTAGAAGAACTAAGAAAGTCATTAACACGAGCTTCATTTCCCCTATCAAAAGAATAGTTGTTTCCAGAACTACAGGATGGTTGTGTGTTTGTCACAGTCCACATCATATTTACAGGATCCAAACAATCAAGCGAGTTGGATACTGGCTGTGGTGATTTCATTGGAACATTTAAGTCATCACAAAAGGATAGAGATGTAGATGAAACTGCATTAGATATAGATGTACTTGGAAAATTTTCAGGTGATCTCTCAGGTGAACGCAGAGCCCTCTGACAAAACAAAATGTAATATTTAGTTTGATTATAATGAAACAAAACAAACAGAGAATTTGCAATAACTTTTCAAGAAAAATTTAATATTCATATGTTTATCTAGATTACACAAAAGCTAACATTAAAAAATGTATCATAAGAAAACAATAACATCATCACCGTATAAAATTTTACTTGCTTTGGTAGGACGTCTGAAATGAGGTTGATTTGTTTTTGGACTCGCTGTCACCAAGTTTCTGGGCCTAAGGCTTTGAAAAACTACCAAACTGTTGGCAGAAAATCATATATTTGGGGATGATTACTAACCGCACTAAATGTCCTGCTTTAAAGTTTTTTCCCTAACTTTATTAAGAATATTTTATGGCAGAAAACTTTCATTACAACCAGATATTTAAATGCGCAATATATTACAAATCCTTCAAAAACAAATGACGGTATTCTTAAATTGTGTAGAAAAGTAAGGAATGCAAAACAGAAAGAAGACAAATACCTGCTAATAGAGACAGTAAATTGATGTAAACCTTGATTCTAACTGAAAATAGAGCAATAATGTCTCAAAGCCTGTAAGTAGTTCTCACACTCCTTACTGAGACACTATTTCTCACAAAAATTTCCTGTTTTGCATACATTAATTTTCAAAGGAAATAAATGACTGATATAAAATATTTTTGAGAATATCTGACTTACATTACAAAACATTCACAAAATGTCCTTCCAGTTATAATTATATGAGTTTTAAACTTTATAATATACTTAAAATGGTTTCATATGCATTGACACTTCTATATTTTCCATAAGTTTTTAGAACAATCTTTTTTTAAATATGTTCTTTTTTGAAGGTGTTGGGGAATTACCTTCATGTTTGAAATTTGTTAATTATTCATTTAAATACAAATTTCATATGTTAGTTTTCCTGATTAAAAGAATTCATTAAAACATATGAAAAGACATGTTATCATACCCAAATTATTATGGATTTTTTGGGGGGAGGGTTAATTCCTACTGATAAATCAACCTTCTGGGAAATCAGCAATAATTTACTTGCTTGCATATATTGTTCTACCTTATTTTGTATGTACTTTTTAAAAAATATATCATTTTAATGAATACCAACACAAATTTTAAACTTAAGTTAATTATAAGATTTTAATAGTTTTAATACATTCCTCTTATGGAATACCATTTCCTAATTTCAGTTTGCAATAGTTTTACATTTCCTTTCTTCAGAGATAAAATCATAAATAGAGAATTAATAATCTCTCTCTCTCTCTCTCTATATATATATATCTAGGAGGTTTATGGAAGTTTTAAAAACTTTCTGCAGTACATCCTCAGTAACAGATTGAATCTCTTTACATATCACAGCTTTGAGTACATATGGTATACAAGGTAAAGTAGAAAACATAATGAAAGGCCGTTAAATGGCTCCAAATAAAAAGAAATTATATGCTGTCTGAGGTCGCGATCTCGCAAACCAAATCATATCGCAGCTCCTGGACATGATGTGCCTTCCATACAAATTCAAAAAGTGGCAATTGATACTCTTGCTACGCTGTAGCTCCATCTTGCTGAAATCATGTGCATGCATTCCCTGCTCAGCAAATGTTTGTCAGTTGTTGAGATTGCTATCCTGCAATGCATGGGTTACCTGGAGATTATATGAATGCAGTTTTAAATCTTCAAACAAAACTCTGTTGAGTTAATCCTAATGACTTGGCATGTCGTCATGCAGAATGTTGCAGACTTTTGTTCGATCATTGCATTAACTGCTTGAATAGTCTCTGGAGTTCATGCCATTTTTCTTGGCATTACAGGTTTCAAGTTCAATGCTGACCCCACTGCTTCAAATCTTTCTACCCTCTTATTCACAATATGGGCCGACACAGCCATATTATGACAATGCACTTGAAAATGACACTGCACAGCTTCACAACTATAATTGTTTTTGTAATATGCCTTTAATATGAAAGCATGCTGCACCCCATAGCAACTGAAATAGCATATATTATCATGGTCTCACAGTGTTGCTATATTTAACAATGACTGTGTACTATGTTAATGCGCGACTCAAAATTTCCCGCCACCGTGTGTGCGTATATTGTTTTATTATGTTTCTTGACGTCCTTAATACATTGAAACCAGAGTGATACAAGTAACTGAAACATTATTATTATGCAAAAGAGCAATACATGGTTTCAAATGAGATAAAAATTTTTGGAACTTAAAATGTCTATTAGCACAAGAAACAAAACTAAGTTCTGCTGACATTCTTTTACAGCATTATAGCAGCAGATTTGATATATGCAAAACAGTGCTCAAGAAGGAAAGATGTATTTTGCATTTTCCCAGACATGGAATATTAATGAAGGCAAGTTCACATATTTTTTGATTCACATATTTTTTGACATATTATCACATATTTTTTGACCTATAAACACACTATTCAGTTCATACATGCAACAGATAACATATTGCATCATAAATGTATAACGTACATGGGAATCTCAGAGCTTATAGATTATAATTTGGCATACTATAAGATTAAACAGATACATTATACTCTGTGTGATTCCTGTGCACAAATTGCAATACGTCGGTTGAAAACTTCTCACAAAGTTTCAACATTTAAAATTTAGCAGTAACTGCAGATTAAGTGTTACTGATAATTTCTTATACCATATATCCTTGGAAAACATTTAACATATATTCAAATTACTTCTTTCCTCAATACAAGCAACTACTGAATTCAGTGATGGTTTTTACATGCAGCGACACCTCTTTTGGTGCAAATGATATCTCTAAGAGTGACATTCTAAGAGTGATTTTCAGAGAACACAAATATTAATAATAATAAGATGCTAAAAATTATAACTACTATAATACCAGAATTTCGATAGTTACAGTAACATTATAATTCAAAAGTTATTCTCTACTAAAACTTATAAACACATGTTAGATCTTCAAACATTTATTTTGAGACAAACAAATGACATCCAGGCTTAAATCATCAGGCAAAACAGTTACCTTTACGGAAAATTCTCAGCACACTGACCCTGCAATGCAGAGAGGATCCAGTATCCATTTACAGTTGGTACAATACCACATGCAGTTTGGTATTGATGACTTTTTAAATTTATATATATGACTACTAGTTTTCATCCTTTGAGTGTTGTCCCCGAGTGGCCCCCTATGTATCTTTCTAACAGCTGTTTCTACAGTTTTGATGATTTTCTATGTATATAAAACAGTGATATATGCAATGCCAAACTCACCATAAATACGGTGCCCTTTTCCCATTTTACCAATGATAGGGCTATGCATAAAATCATCCAAATTTTTTCTAACATTATCTTACCCGTGATACAATTAATAATCACTCGGATCTTTTAAAATGGCATGAATTTTCCACATCCTCCTGCATGCAGAAAATTTTATTCCACTTCACATTGGAAACCCTGTATACATATTATTATATTATTATTTTATTTTTGCAAATTGCTCCAAGCCTTTATGTTTTATTTGCTGTGTCATTACTTGGAATGCTATCAATCCTTAAATTTTACCTGCATAGCTTTTTATGTAGAGAAGAAATCATGAGGCTTATATAGCCAATTTCCAATTTTTAATACATCAGAGATTTCCAATTTACATTATACTGGTAAAACAATATTTTTAATCAAAACTAGAACAATTAATTTTATGCTTTTTCAGCAAAATGTAATTTATTACAAAGGTATGATTCAAAGTTTTTGATATAGTTCTTCATAAATAACTCAATTTGTATACTGCCCATAATTAAAAAAAAAAAAAAAAAAAAAAAAAAAATGAATTGGCACTAAGACAATCTCTTCATCTCAAATTACTGATGTTGATATCTTACCTATATTATTGCTTTTTTTTTTTTTTTTTAACTGTTCAGCTATTCCTGTTCTCAAAATAGCTTTCCCACATGTATTATTTTAATTGAATACCTGTTGAACATGTTAAGCTCTAATGTAAGCAGTTATAATTTTATAACTTGGTTCACATGAAAACAAGCCAAAATTTAAATTATCAAACATCTAGAGGAACAATTTCACTGTGAAATGCACATAGAAAAAAGAAGTACTCAGCATGCTAAATCTCATTCTGCAAAATTATAAGTTTTGAATCTCTCTATACATAGCAGAAAAAAAAGGTGAAATTTTGATAGGTAAATGTAAATCATGTACAGCAATGTAAAGAAACATGCATTTAGAAACATTAAAAGCTTGTATCAATAACATAAAAATTTACTGACATGCACCTGAGTGAGTCTCACAATTAAAAAAATTACGTTAAATAATTTTAATTACTTTAAGTTTTAAATAACTCAAACAATGTGAAGAATAGGAAATAATCCATGAATACATTCAATAGTGGTGTAAAAGAGCTTTCTACAAGAGAAATACTTAACAATAATAATTTGCAGATGAATTATTTTATCTGCTTTGCTTATTACTGTTTCCTGATCTACTTAACTTTCAGTACCTTCATGAGCAATTGCTTATAAACAAAGCTTAATTTACGTATTTCAGAATCTTCTGGTTATCCTAAATTTTTCATAAATTTGCAAGTTGAGACTAAATAACTAACTTTAGGAATACTTGAAGAGTAAAAAATAATTTAAAACACTTACAAATGGTGGGTACTGCATATGCATATCCTTGTCAGAACTGCATTGCGAGATAAAAGGCAGTGGACCTGAATCATCAGAGTCAAGATCCATATCTTCAGGAAGATCTCCAACTTCAGTACTGTCAGGTGGAGGTGGTGGTGGGCTATCAGGTGGAGGACTCTGAGGTGGTGGTGGAGGAGGAGAATCAACACCAGGAGGTGGAGGAGGGGGTGAACTCCAACCAGTAGCACTATCTGAATACTGCCCAGAGACACCTTAAAAATACAGTTAATGGTTTTAGTTTAAAATATATATGAATACGAGTTTGAAAAAAAAAATCCAAAATTAATGGAAATTTTCCTTCTAATCTTATTTAAGTTTTTAAATCCTTACCACCCCTTTCCTTCCTTGAATCAAATGCAAAAGATGCAGGACGACTTTCTGGTAATTGTCTTTCAGGCACAGATGAAGATACAGTCTGAAGGTCATCTCTCTTCTCAGAGGCAAAGCCAGAAGCAGATGAAGTTGCAACCACATCTGATGTGTTCATCCAAGATGTTTTTTCTTGATTACATAATTCTTCAGGGTATGTCCACTGAGAATGCTGAGTTCTGTTATTCACATAAAAGTACCTCTTGTTTTCTCTGAGTATGGAACATGGAAAATAAAAATAAATAATAAAATAACAAGATATAGTATCACTCAAAATTCTGAACAAATACAATGAAGCTTAAAATTACAAAATAGAAAACATGATCTTACATACTACTTCTGTAATGAATTTATTATTGGAATGCCTATATTCAGTTTTAGAAAAAATATATACATGTATGACACATGTATTAAATATTATTGTATTTATCCTAACATGCTGTCATTTTTTTAAATACCAGCAAAACATAATGTGGATGGGAAAGCATTTCAAATGTGATCAAAGTATAAGAATATAATTAAAAAATATTACCCAAACATGTAGTTTAACAAAATTCTTATTTTTAATATAAACAAAATCTGGGTAACTACCTATTTTGCTCCAACTTTAAGAAGAGAAACACACATAATACATATATAAAATTACCGATTTCACATTAGCAGTATTCAGATAGTCAGATTAGAAAAGTATTGATATATAAATGAATTTACAAGTTTTTGCAGTAAACTCGCTATAAAAAGAAAACACTAAGTTGCAATAACAAAAGTGCACAAAGCACAGAAACTGCTACATATTCATAAAAATTCAAATAATTGATATAATTTGGCTTAAACCAGTGTTTATTTCAGGAATTATTTATGTCTAAAATACGAGAAGAAAATACTGGTACGAAAAATAATTTTGAATTCATACTTGCAATTAATCTATTTTTTAGAAATAACTTTTCTTATACTGTTTGATGGAGAAAATGCATCATTCTGCACATACAGAGAATGCATGCAAACAACATACAGAGCCGTCAGGTCTGGTGCTATCACTAATATAAGAGTTTTCTTTCCGAGTCTGTAAACAAAGATGACAAGGTAATGTTTATAAGACATCATATTTTTAAGACAGCATCAGCAAAGACATGCTCACAAAGGGCTTTGTGTAATGTCTCCATAAGTGCTGGTTGGTCCTTGTACTGCATTGCAGTGGAAATGCAGGTTGATGGCACATACCTGTTCATTGAAGATTGTGACAATGGGCCTTGGAAGAAAATGTGTAGCACCATTGAAAGTCCACAGCAAGAATATACACTGCACTAACCAGTTCATATGACATCACACTGTATCTGACCCATGGTCACACCTGGAAACATTTTGCAAAGGATACAGAATGTTTGAGCTGCTCCATTATCAAAATGGATGATGTGACAATTAGACAATACAGCTTTGATAATCAGTTATTCTTTACAGAGGCTTCAATTAATAGTGAATCATTGTTGTTAATATTTGCAATGGTGTCACAGAAGAGTCAAATAGGACAGTATGGTCTTCAACAACAAATCTTGCCCTGCCTTACAGATGATCAGCATATGAGTGTGTGGTGGGAACAAAGCCACTGAGCAGAAGCATCTATCATTTCAAGTGACACAGGGCTTGCCAGCACAGAATAATGATTTAAAGTGCCATTAGTGATAACAACCATCCATCTATAGCACATTACAGGCCCCTGCTATTATGATGACATCTTTACAGTTCCATCTTTAGGGTACTTCAAACCATTTCTCAAGAAGATACAGCCATTGCTCAGCCTATCCTGAGTATCTTGCAATGTGTACCTCTGGGCCAATCCTCCAATTTCTCACCAATAAAGCATATATAAGGCATGACAGGGTATTGATTGGATACTTCCACTCCTCCACAAAATAAACTCTTGGGACACATCAGTACAATTACATGACAAATGATATCAAACGTCATGATTTAGATAGCTATCGGGTTCACGCATTTACAAATGTACTGCCCAAAATCGAGAAAGATTATCATATTGATATTCTATATACCCAAGTGTCTTATTGCTAGATATCTTTTAAAACTGAATCATAATTATCTATACACCTATCCATGTGCAAAAATTGGTTAAATTCCAATCAATTTCATGGTGTGACATTTTTTCTGTTAGGCAGCATATTATGAATTAAATAGACAATATTTAAAAACAGTTCTCACATAATATTCCTCCATTCTCCCTCATTCCATTAAAAAGAGAAGTTACTAGACCATAATGGCTCATAAAAAACATATTCTGAAATGCATTGACTACAGCTGTTCTTTTGCCTAGAACATTTTAAGTTACTACAGCATCTAAGAATAGATGACTACTGTTAATACATTTTATCTCTAAAATTTAGGGAACTGCAATTCCCCTCTTCGTCTGCATAAAACTTTGTGGGTTCTTTAAATGGCTCAATATTATCTTCTCTGTAATCAGTGTTAATCCTGAACCAATCAAACTCTGGGTTAGCATAACAAATTAACAGTTTAGTAATGATAAATGCAGGACATCAGCAATTACATTACACAGCTGGTATATTCCATTTTAATGATATGTAGCGCAACAGTAATGTGACATAATGCATTTTTTCTACCGCTTTTGTATATGCTATTACTGCAAATAATAGCTTACACAATATATTGCATGCAATATCAAAATTAATGTAGCATTACCCCATTTATACGTATGTACTCGCAGTGAAAAAGTCTGTTTATCCCATTTGACTACAATCGTTCCTATCAGAAGCATGTATATGTACTTCATGCCATTCTCCATTTTATATAGGTATTCAATTTGTTCAATATCAGTGTTTTTTACTATTGTAAAAATATTATAATCCATGTAATACCAAAATCAGTGTCTTCTTACCCAGGGCTTAATTTCTAAAAAAATTAGAAGTGTTGGAGCCCTATGGAAGACTGGAGGAAGAAAAATAAATAAATAAAATAGCTATAATTGAATAATATATTTAAATTAAGAAAAATGTAAAGAAATAAAGAAAAATTCAATAAATTATTAAATAAATTTCCAATAGTTAATTAGAAAAAAAAAGTATCGGACCTTGTCTCATTTGGGGCATTAGCTAGAATTGCAATTCCACTTAGATGCTAAGAAGCAGCTTAACCGATCTCCATCTGACTTTACACCCTGATTATACATATAATGTAGTTTCAGGGGATGAAAGGTACCACTCTTTTTTGCAGCACGCCAAGGAAAGAAGATACAATTATTAAAGCTCCACTAAGGAGAATAGCGAGATTTCTAGAAACAATATGAGGATATGGAAAGAAATATAACGAAAAAGTCTAGCTCTGAAAATAGAGAGGGAAGTGTTCAAGACTTCCTCAGTGCAATGCCCTGTTGATATAATTCTAGCCGTCAAGCAGACATTTTTCCTTGAATATAACGTGATATTACGACCTAACCTAAGACTTCTTTGTAAAGTGACAGCAGTAGCCCTTCCTGTTTGGTTACATCACTAAGAAAGTCTACAGGAGCTCTGCAGTAGGAAGTAACTAGCATGAAATGTGCACGACCAGCACATCAGTTTTAGTTCCTTGAGGAATACAAAATTTGCCCGCTCTCATAATTCATTGCATATCCTGGAGAATAATCCTTTGACATGAGATTGGGCGGCTTTTCTTTCCTTAAAAGTCTCAACCTCCGTGAAAAGCTTGAGTGCGAGGGAAAGACAGGTTTGTATTCAGAAGTTAAAACTTTTTAAGGCATGTTTACTATTAAAACCAAATTTATATGCTAAAACTGCAATTCACTTACATAAAAGGACATTAGGACTCCAGTGTGGTTCGGCTGAAATAATAATTTATATTGTTTTGGTCCAATTTTGAAAACTGAGAAGTACAGGAGCCAGGCTCCTTGCAATTTAAGCTCTGGCCGTACCCCATTTATATGCATTTGTAGTACGAAACACTCCTCTCATAAGTATGTATAGGTATACACTTGATATAATTCTCTGTATAATATAGGTAAGGAATTTAAAATACAAGTGTTCAATCTGTCTAATCAATCATATGTTATATTAATATAACACATGTAATATCAAAATCAATATCACAGTACCCCTTTCATATGCATCTAATGTAAAACAGCTTATTCCCTTTGACTGCAATCAACGCAGTCATATATATATATGAAGTGAACTGAAGTAATAACTGGCGGGAGGTGCTGCTGTTCATGACGTCAGCCTGCCTGCTGAGTGTTTCGAATAGTTTGCTTGTAGACAGAACAGAAGCTGATCTCGAAAGAGTAAGACTGTTTTGATGAAAATAAAGAATGGCTTATTAAGAATTTTTTGTCTTTATTCATAACGCACCCAGCCTCGGGTACAGGCAGCCTGCAATTGAATGAACTGTTTTGAATATATTTAATTTATATATTTTCTGCGTTCTTCGCAACATAGTGGTACCCTCAGTGGGACTGGGTGCTATGAATTAGAATTTTCCGATTGAACCTTTGATTTTGAACTTCAACTTTGAATATATTTTGAAGATGGATTTGATCGCTTTAAAGGCTCAAAGAAGAGGACTTAGAATTGTGTTTTCTCAAATCTCAAAGAAAACCGAAAGTGAATTAACTAAAGAAGTAAGAGATTTAAAAATACTTTCGATTTTGAAAGAGACTTAACATATGCCAGAGTGCTATCTCGCAGCAGATTTTGCAGACTGAAGATGGAGAAAAATTATTTAGTGATGACTTTGAAGAAGCAGAGGATTACCAAGATAAGTTTCTAGAACAGTGTGCTCATACAGATGTGGAAATACAAGCCTCCTCTCTTCCAAGTAACTTCGAATTGAGGAAATTTAAATTGCCTAAAATTGAGCTTAAAAAGTTCAGTGGTGAAGCTAAAGATTACCTGACATTTTGAAGTCAGTTCCAGAAAATCGACAACTACAAAAGTATCACTGATGAAGATAAAATGTAGTATCTGTTGCAGGCCATGGAACCCAAATCGAAGGCAGAACGCCTAATTCTTAGCTTACCGACAATGGCAGCTAATTATCCTAAAGCTATTGAACAACTAAGAGAGCGCTTTGGATGCGAAGATTTACTTGTGAAAATCTATGTGAGAGACTTGTTAAGCCTAGTGATGAAAAACGTTGTAACGGCAAGAGCAAAAACTGATCTACCGTCCCTGTATGATGAACTAGAAGGAAAATTGCGAGTGTTGGAAAGTTTGGGGAGAACACAAGAAAAATATGGGGATTTTTTTACCCTAGTGGAAAGTTGCTTACCAGAAGAAGTAGTAATGGCATGGGAAAGAAGCCGAAATCACGACTCCATTGAAACTAAAGGGACTCGATCCTTGCAACATTTAATGAATTTCTTAAAACAGGAAGTCAAGGGGGAAGAGATGGTTCTACTTGCAAGAACTGGTTTCACTACCCAACAGAACCATAGGAAAAAAGACTACCACGAACAGGTAAAGCAAAATGAACTCGTAACAGCGTCAGCTCTAGTAAGTCTTGAAAATTCAGGTAAGAGTGTTCTGAACTGTAATTTTTGTGAAAGGAAACATTCTAGTGAAAAATGTTACTCCGCAAAAAAAATGACTTGAGCTGAAAAACAACAAATGTTACTGAAAAAAGGTGCTCGTTTCTCTTGTCTGAAAAGAGCGAGTCACATTAGTAAATTTTGCCCTTTGAAAGGTACGTTAAGCTGTTCTATTCGCAAAAGTTGTAATCATTTTGATGTAATGTGTAATCAAAAGCTAAAAAATAATGATCAGATATGTGTTTCAAAGAGAGTTCTCTTTCTAACTGTGGCAGACGCGAAACTGTATTTTTGCAAACGCTGTGTGTTCGAGTTCGGTGTCAAGGTTGAGAGAAAATTATTTGCTGCATAACTGATAGCGGAAGCCAAAGTAGCTATGTTAGAGAAAGTATGATAAGTCAGCTTAAAGCATCTCCACTTAGAAAGGAGACAGTTATACATGCACTGTTTTGGGGGGGGACGAAACAAAACCTAAACAACATGAAGTGTTTTCGGTCAAGGTCAGCAATTTAAAAGGAAAGTTTGCATGTAGTTTTGAAGCACTTTCTGAAAAAAGGATTCGCGGTTTTATTCCTAAGGTTAACGATAAAGAGATTTTGAATGAATTAAAAGAAAAGGAAATCGAATTTTCTGATCGACTGCGAAAGTAAACTGAAATTAACCTTTTAATCGGAGCAGATGTTTATTAACAACCGGAGCAGATGTTATGAAAATTATTGACGGGAAATTCTATTGAATTACAGTTGGGAGTAACGGCGGTCGAAACGAAACTTGGGTGGACGGTATTTGGAAAACGAAATTCGGGTGAAAAGGATAATATTTCGAAAACATTTTCAATGCATGTGAGGAGAGTTCCTTTGAATGAGTTACGGGAACTCGAAAAAATAGGAATATGCACTCCAATCGAAACTGTTAAAATGAAAGAAAGTTTTAATTTATCTGAATTTGAGAATAAAATGAAAATTCTTCTAGATGGAACATATGAAGTAGAACTTCCGTGGAAATGTGATACGACCCATTTAACCAATAATAAAGAATTATCCTGGAAAAGGTATCAAAAGATGATCTATAAACTCAGATATAGTAAATTTTTCGATGATTATCATAAATGTGTTCAACGAATGGGAAAGGTTGAATATTATTGAACGCGTACCAGAAAACGAACTGAATAATAAATGTCATTATTTGCCACATAGGCCTGTAATCAAATTAGGAAGTGAAACCACGAAAATTCGTCTTGTTTTTGATGGCTCTGCATCTGAGAAAGGGAAACTCTCTTGAATGAATGTTTGTGTAAAGGAATGAATCTTATTGAATTAATACCTGATATTATAGATCATGTTAGGATATATCCAATAGGTATTAGTGCCGATATTGGAAAGGCTTTCTTAATGTTATCCGTCACATCTAAAGATAGAGATTTTCTCAGATTCCCCCCCCCCATGCAATGATGGACAATTAATTTATAGGCATTGCAGAGTAGTGTTTGGAGTTTCTTCGAGCCCCTACTTGTTGAACATATCTATTAGAAAACTGTCCACGTCAGTATAGTGAAGTTGCTCAAAAATTGAAATCGTCATTTTATGTGAATAATTGTTTATCTAGTGTTTTCAGTATTGATGAACAGTTTACTTTTATTGAACATTCCAAATTAAACGTTCCATGTCAAATGGATGTTTTAACTTGCATGGTTTTGAAAGCAATTTGGCTGGTACAAATGTTGACAATCATTCAGGGGATACTTCCGTTTTGAGGGTAATTTGGAATTCGGATAATAATACGCTGAGGTGCTGCACAGATACAGATACATTGATCTGTGATACGAAAATCACAAAGAGGACAATTTTGGCAATTGTGCAGACAATTTTTGATCCTATTGGTTTATTAACGCCAACTACATTGCTTCTGAAATTGCCGTTGCAAAAATTGTGGGAAGTGAAAATTGCATGGGATGATGAATTGTCTCCAATTGATTTAAATACATTTTTGAACTGGTTTAAAAACTTAATATTTTGAAAGATGTTACTTTGCCTCGATACTTGTTTATTAATGACACGTCTGAACTACATGTATTTGTGGATGCTTGCAAGGGGAGTATGCAGCGTGCGTCTTTGTCCGATCAGTATTTCATTCTGAAGTAAAAATAAATCTCGTATGTGCGAAGTCTAGTGTGCCTTTGAAACCTTTAAGCATTCCTCGTTTAGAATTAATGGCCTGCTGTATAGGTTCTAGACTTGCAAATTCTATTATCAAGGCTCTCAGTTTGCCCGACTTAAAAGTTACCTTCTGGTCTGATTCTACCACTGCCCCTTGGTGGATAACAGAGCAAAGCAATTGGTCAGAAACAAGCAAGGAAAGAACAGAACATTTTCAGTCCTGATTTCAGTACATAATATGTACAACAAAATTTAATGTACCACCAACCCACAAACAGCCATTGGGTTCGAGTTATATGACTTCAATGAAAATGACATTCAATTCAATACAGGATGACCTTGGACAGAAGTCATCTTTGTGGTGTACTGTATATGCTATTTTAGCTTTAAGCAATTTATTAACTGTTGAAAAGTAATACAAAAGCTTAAGCAGTTATTAACCCCTTCGCGCCGACTGTCATGTATACGTGCCAGCAACGAACACACTTATCTACCGGCCAACACGCAGGTGTGCCAGAGCATTGTTGCGTTTACTACTGACTGTCACGTATTTGTGCCAGTACCTTGGAACGTTTTTCAAACTATAATTTCTGTCACAAGATGGCACTGTATGTCCATATAGATACATGTACATTAGACCTTCTACTCAAAATGAGAGAAGCATGACTTGCATACACGTGTTTTTGATTATATAAACAAACGGGGAACTAAATGTTTCCGAATGGCGTGATTTATGACGTCTCTTTAAATCGCACTTTATTCGCACGTGGTAGTTGTTTATTGTAAGTAGAAGTTTTATATGAGCTAAAGCGTTGAGTATTTCGGTTTACAGTTCAGTTTTTAGAAAATAATTAGATCTTGTTAGACGTGAATTCTTTCTGTTTTTACCGTTTCAATGTTGAAGCACCGAAAATGTTTAACAGAGCATGAAATAGCAGAAATGATGCAAAATATTTCAGATATTGATTCTGAAATTCTGATATTGATTCGGAAAGATTAACTGAAAGACATTTTCCAAAACTTTATTCAGAAGAGACTGATAAGAAAATGAGACGACGATGCTTCATTTGTTCACATTCCCGGAAAAATCCTCCAAAACGGCAAATGAGTTATTACGAGTTCAAGGAATGTAACATAGGACGGACTGTGTGTAGATCCCTGTTTTAAAATTTTTCATACGAAAAGAGAATTTTAAGTAATAAATATGTTTAGTTTTCAGACGTATAATGTTAAAAGTCATAAAATGGTGAGTAATTAAAATAAAATGTGTAAAATATGCATTTAAACACGAAATAAGGTAATTAAAGTATATATATAAAAATATCTAAGTATAAGCCATTTAAATACTCTATAGAGCATTATTAAACAATGTGTTGATACTTCGGAAATTTCATGGATTCAGGCTTAGTAGCAAAAAAGCCCCCGGCCCTGGAGAGACGCTCGCGGAAGACACTGCCGGCCTCCGCGATAAGCGCGCGTTTTCGCTACCCAGCTCGAAGGGGTTAAATTCGGCAAAATTTAATAACAATTCAGTTTCTTCAACTTACTTACCAATCATTCCAAATTATACAATAAATTAGGATAAAAAAGAAGTATATATATGAAATGGCTATTATTAATCTATACACAAATGCAATTTATACGCACAGACAACCACTTAAGACTAATTTAATAGAACATTTAAAAGAAAGAGGATTCTAGAATGCTCAAGATCGGTGGTATCACATGCCGAGGTTGGTCGGTCTTTAAAGAATCTAGAAAAAGAGTTGAAACTCTCACTATTAAAGTTTATGTGATGGATGTACGTTCCAGCATTTCAATGTGTCTTTATTTACAAAAGCAACTGCAAATTCTGCATAGAAAGCATACTCCTAAAGTTATTATACTGGAATGCACATTTTACTAAAAAACAGAAGTTCCAGTTTTAAGTTAATTGATTAGTCACAATGCTGAAATAAACACTAGTTTAAGAAAAGTCACAACATATTTTATCTAAAAGCACATACACTACAAAATGATAAGCAAATGAATCAATGCATAAAATACAAACATTCACAATAATGATTGAGAGAAAAATTATAATTTTATTACTTAAGCTTTATTTGAACTGATCAATTAAAAATATTTTGATTAGAAGTAGAATCTTGCAAAATTTTACAGTGCCCTGTTTTCTTAGATTAATCTATAGCTTTAACAGTTTTTGAGCAAATAAAATACGGAACTCCTGAATATATAAAATTCATAACATTTAAAATGCTTTATTATAACAGCCACAATGGCCAGAGAAGTTTGGATGCACACAACCTTTCCTCTTACTTTAAATACTTTATTCACTCTTCTGTTATAAACTAACACACACATTGAGAAAAAATTAATTAGAATTCTATTCATCAAACAATGTTTATTCTTACCTAACTTTCAAACCAACAATTTACAACCAATTCCAAATTTTCTTACCCAAATTAACTTTAAGAAATGGTAATAATTAACTGTTAATGGCATACTTTGAAATTTTAACTCAACACTGTTAATTGTTTTTTCCCCCCCCCCAAAAATATCAATCAAATGCATTTTTTTTCCAACAAACTGAACAGCAAATAAAGTAAAGAATTAATAACAGTTGTTAATATGGCTTTGAAAGTTTACTTTTTTGGGGGGGGGAATTGCATTTCTACCGTGAATGAGAATTTAAAATGATTTATCTAAAATGCTTTCCAGTCAACACATTCCACATATACATTTCAAATTACTGAGTGCTATTCACGGTTTACATACTTTAGATATGGACCAAAGCCAGGATAGAGATGATTTTCACGGAGAATTTTCAGAAAGGAAATAGTTGTTGTTTATGCTGCATGTATGAATAATCATAAAAAGTACAAATGCAAGAATTGAAGATGAAAAGCCTTGTTTAGCAGTTTGGGCAATTATTAGCTGCCTTCATTCATACAAGCTATTATTAGTATGTGCCACTGCTCTTGCTGCTGAAATAACTTTTAGGGAACTGTATACATATTTCGTCATGCTGTCAAACACACACAAAAAATTTAGATTCTAAAACAGAAATTTACGACGAAGAAAATTTTTACCATAGCATTTAACATTTTTACTAATGGTCAGTACCAGATCTTTATGATTATATTGAAGACTAGAAATAATAAATAGCATAAATAAATAAAATATATGTAGATGAATATAAGAATAATCTAATTTAGCATAATATAATTTCAGTTTTGATTTTGATTCAGATACTTTGTAGAGACATTTTTTTTATACTGGAGGCGAGAAAAATGTGCAATGCCCTCGCCCGGACTCGAACCTGGACCTCTTGAATATGCACTGAATGTGCTAACTGTTTAGACCACGAAGGCATTCTGAAAGGAGGGGAAAAAACACCTATTATATTCCCCCTTTTAAATGGTGAATGGGAATTCAATTGCCAAATCCTGGTGGTGAAGAATCATCATCCATCACCTTTTAGATTGGGAGCCACTGTAGAATCATTTTAGAATTTTTCAAAACAAGGAAACCGAAGAAATGAGTGATGCCTTCACCAGTACTCGAACCTGGACCTCTTGAATACATGCCGAGTGTGCTAACCGTTACACCACAAATGCATGCTGAAAGGAGGGAGAAAATTAACTTCTTAACTTTCCCATGAGATATAAAGAATAACTACAAAGAAATGATTAATGGATGAAGTAATAACATTGAAGAATCATTAAAATTTGCAAACTGGCCACCCTTTGGGACACATGAAAAAAAAATTACATCTATAGCCTTGAGATACAGCCAGAAAGCTTGAATGCACAGATTAATATCTGCAAAGAGTTATTACTGCCTCATTAGATGTTTAATTAGTGAAAGAATCAAATGCTAAATATTAATCACATTACATTCATTCTAAACCAAAATGCTAACCATACTTAAAGTAAAAGGCATGGAAATAGTGAGTGCTGAAAACTTCAACAAAAATCAAAAGTTAGGCAACAGCTATGCCTTGAAACACAAAAAAGTCAAAATATTTTAATGTTCAACACTACATCATATAAGAAACATTTTATGTGCATATGCACTTTGAGCACGTTTTCATATCATGATAACTAAGTGCACATTATATATAGTGAGGACAGACACAAAGCGACAAATATTCCCCTTCCCATGCTTAAATCTTAGCAGAAGCAAGCTCAGAAATGCAAAGAATCTGCTGGAAACATACATGCACATAAATATCTAATACAATTCCATATATTACGTTCTTATAATACATATATAAATATTTTTTGGTACACAACAAACTGGATTTATATTTTCCAAATGGATCTTTGTAGTAGTAATTATTAAAACCAGTTTAGAACTCGAAAAGTTAAAAAAATAATATTAGCATTCTACATATATAAACTATTATCCACTCTATAATATTAAAAGCATAGCACTTAGGAGCTGTCTGAATGGGAGGAAATAGTGTATGCCCTCAGCTCATGACAGAAAACGCATATGATTAACTTTTGGCGGTCAATGACTGACTAGCTGGAGCTTCAGTGCATAGCAATGGAGCATCTGGATGGTGAATGACTGGTCAAACTTCCTGTACCGCCATTAGAGGCTTAACAGGGCTTAGTGATGCTATTTAATTAAAGAAACTTTGAAATCTAAAACAAGTCTACATCAGGCCCATTAGGCAGAACTACCACCATACTACCTGAAATAACTTAAAATAGAATATACAACTAAAATATGAACTTAAAGTCTAGAAGCTGTTGAGATTTACCAGCTACACCAATAAAAGCACATTATTACATACTTTGAAAAATATAACACCTTACTTACATGCATAAAAATATGTTACTTACATATACAAAACAAACAAAAAATAAATAAATAAATAACAGAATATCATAAACACCCTAGTTTTTTTAACACAGACAGGGAAATTTTATACACAATATACAAATTCAATTCACTTACAGATACATATTTTATTAAATTTGACAATTTCAAATTAGTCACTGTATTTTTACTTAAATCCTTTAGCGTATTAAATCTAGCAATATCTGAAATAAAACTTAGAACAATATTTTTCATAGAAGAGCATCTAAACAACAGGTGCTCAATATCAACATTACTCATGCCACATGGACAGGCACAACTTTTAATCGAAAACCTATTATAATAAAAGGGAAAGTGTCCACGATTAGTTAAAGCTTGGTTTAGATGCTTGTCACTTAGGCATTTTCTCTCACTTACGGTTGAGATTAAAATATATGTGAATCTTCCTTTAGAATCTGGTTCATTCCATTTTGCTTGCCATAGAGTCAAACTTTTTCTTTTCAGCAAGGATTTTAAACTGTCAAAAAAAGTCTTTACTTCAAAATCAATAATTTGATTTTCAGTGGCAGCCTTTGCCAATCTATCTGCTAACTCGTTACCAATGGTACCAATATGACTCTTCTTCGAAAAGAGTTTAATATCTGAAACCGCTAAGAAAAATGAGCATATCTTTTATCTGTTTAATTAGATCATTACTTGGGCAAACATCCGTAACTGAAACAACTGCGCTTTTGAAGTCACTATAGATTTCCACACAGGATCTAGAGCAGAATTAGAAATAAGCCAATATAAGGCCTCTCGCAAGGCCACTAACTCTGCCTGATAGACAGATGCATTGTCAGAAAGTCTATATTTCCTTTGTAATCTTGGTTTCTCATCTGAGAACACACAAAAGACTGCCCCCACATGACCATTTAATTTAGATCCACATGTAAAAACCATGTAGCCTGTCATATTGGGGAGGCCTTTATGCCAATTCAACCGTTTCAATAAAGCTGGATGAATGTCTAAACCTTTCTCAATGTCAAAATCTCTAGCTGAGAAGATCTCACTGAAACAATCGACAGTTTTATTACCAGCTTTTAATTTAAAGATAGCATACTCTTTTTCCGCTAAAATATCGATTGGAGGACATCCAGCCAAAAATCTGAAGAGCTACTGTTGAAAGAGTTTTGGATTTTGCAAAATTTTCTTACGCATTCAGACCGTTCCAGTCCACCTTGCACCGCATGCATACAAGATCTTTCTCTCGATAGCTCTTTTATCTAAACTCTTAATAACTTTACCTTGGAGATTCATTTTACTAGGTCTATTAAGAATATGGGTGCATTCGATCTTTATTTGATTTAGGTGAGGTATAAAAGTGAGCTTTTCATTGATCGTAATGCCCAAATATTTGATTGTCTTAGAAACTCTTAATTGGTTGTCCATACAGTTTGCACCTAGGATGTATTGATCTAGTATTAGTTTTGGCAATACCCAAAAGAAAGCTCTTCTTTGGATCAAATTGAATTTAATATGGAAAGACCACTTCTCCTAAGCTTGTATACTAACATTTTGTCTTAAGGTTATGTTTAAAGCTATACTAGCAATAATATTCCACAAAAGTGGACCAGATATTGAGCCCTGGGGACAATCCCTTTGGTAATTTCTGTGATGCCACTTATTACCAACATATAAGGAAACTTTTCTTTCATTAAGAAAATCACATATTAATAAGAAGATATTTCTTGGACATTTCATATTATTTTTTAATTCCTATAACAAAATTGGCCACCAAACATTGTTAAAAGTGCTCTTTACATCTAAGGATAAAATTGCAGTATGTTCACCAGTCCCTCTATTTCGAAGGATGTCAGAAATTAAATTATCTATAGCCTGGGTAGTAATTTTACCTGGCATAAAAACAAACTGATTTTTATTTAAAAGATTATTTGATAATAAATAATATTGTAACCGTTGTGTCATGAGTTTATCCAGCACCTTGCATCACGAAGGCAGTAAGCAAATGGGGGCGAAAAGAAGAAGGATCTTCTTTATCCTTTCTTTCATTGTTGAACAAAACCAAATCAGCCTCTTTCCGACAGTCAGGAAAAATTCATTACAAACACATTTATTCAGAATAGCTACAAAGAACTTTTTATTACATACAAAGATTTCTAAAATAGTAGCCACTGTCAGACCATCTTTACCGGGAGCTTTACCTTTAACTTTTTAATAGTAAATACCACTTCAAAGTAAAATCAAAATCATTTACGATCTCTGGAGGTATCCTACTATCTGATCTAACTTGATAATGACATGATATATCACCATAAATAGTATCACAAGGAAAATGATATTGTAGAAGGTAATTTACTGTTTTGTCTATATTCTTAGCACAAGATCCATCTTGATATTTCAAAGAGGTAATCTGAAAAGCTGGTTTATATTTATTAACAGTAATATAATAAGAAATGCCAAAAGGCTGATGAATATTCAAAATGTCACATAGTTGTTCCCAAGCACAATTTTTACTAATGTTGATTTCTCGTTTACATTCAGCTAATTTCTTCTTATATTGAATCTTTAACAAATTTTTCTCAATACGATTGTAACATCTCTGAAACATCTTCGATACAGTCAAGCTTGACTTCTTAAAACAAGTTTATCGGACCACCAATGCACCTGTTTACCCAGAACATTGCTCTGTTTAAACTTGTGCATCTTATTTTTCTTACTGATATCCACTATTGAGTTAGTAAGAGCTTTAATATAAATATTGAAATCAGAAATATTTTCTAAATTTTCTTTGGAAACTTGATTTATTAAGTTATACAGTTCTGCACGAAAATTTAGGCAATTCAAATCCCAAATATAGAAATGTTCAAATTTCTTCTCTCTAAGTAAGTTGTTTAAAAGTCCAATCTCAATGTAGTGATGATGATATATCCATAGAAACAGACCTACATGATATATCCATAGAAACAGACCAATTCAAGACAAACGAGATCTTACAATGGCAAGATCTATCCAGCTTTTGCCTCTGGCTCCGGAAAACATAGCCAGGCTATCAGGACTATTAAGAACATTCAAATTATTTGTCGAGCAGAATTCAATTATAGCATCCCCTTTTGGATCTATTGAGTGATCATGGGACTCAGCATTGAAATCTCCGCAAATAATTATTTCCGAGTCTTCATGCAAATCAATAATACTGTTAATACAATATAAATAGTCACTCAAGGTGTCATTGAGGGGGGGACAATACACTGAAACAAAAACTATGTTTCTATTATTAATGATCATTTTAATTGCCACTATATTCGAGGAAGCATACAAAAGCATTGCCGGAGAGCTGCCAAACTGAACAATTGCTGCTCGTGGACAATTTTTGTCACAAAAAGTTTGAAATTTTCTTCGGGATGCCCCAAACTTTATTATCCACTACATAAGGTTCTTGAATCAAGACTATTTTATAGCCTCAGCCTCTTTCAATTAATTTAATAAGCTTTTAAGCTGTGGCGTGATGTAAATTTATTTGAACCATTTTAACGACTTTGTCACGTCTACTAGCCATAATTAGTACAACTGATTAAAAGATCCATTTATCATTTGTGACAATAACAATTTTTACCTAAACTAGAATGATTAACGCTAAGCTTCAATTTATACGTTTCATTTGCCTCTTTGCAATTAATACATTTTGGAGTAGCTTTACACTCCCAATGTTTATGTCCAACTTCACCACAATCAGCACATATTTGCACTTCTAGGCATTTTGTTTGAAAGTGCCCATACTTTGACACTTAAAACATTGGGTTACTTTTAAAAATTCTTTACTTCTAAGATGAGACCATCTTATGTTAAGTTTTTCTGCTTTTATAAGTTCTCTATATTTCTTAGCATCTACACTGGCAACCCAGTGTACTTTAGTATTCTTACCTTTTATCAAAAATTTTAAGTCAAAACCAACATTTTCAAAGATCATATTTTGGTCTCTAATCATAATCTTAAGATCATCTTGAGACTGATCAGAATCTACATCATAAATAATAATTTTTGGATCTTTCTCAACAGGACATTGAATTATCATATCGTTTCTACGCAAATAATTCGTTTTAACCTCTGTTTCCAAGGCTTCAATATCAGAGGCTTTGGAACATTCTATTATAACACCTCCTTTATTAATTTTTCTTAGTCTTCTAACACCAATGTGTAATTGGGTGGGATTAATTGAGTTAGAAATTTTGTTTTTGACCTCCTCGGAAGTAGTTCCTTCCTTTTTTGGATAGAGTAGAACTGCGAATTCTTTGGACCTATTTCTACTTGTAGATCTATCTCATATTTTCTGTATTATTTTCTGAGGGAAACGTTTTGGATCTGCCACTGCGGCAAAATGAAAACGGCTGAAGATTTGATAACATTTTTGTTTGCTCTTCAAGCCTTCCCTCAGGGATGGCACTATCAAAAGTTTGTGTAACCAATAAATCATAAATTTGATATGCCATAGAAATAATTTTTCCTTTTGAAATACTCTTGACTTTACTTGAGTCTAATACAGTTTCTAAAGAATTTAAAATTGTTTGTCCATCTGCTAATAAAGCAGTAGACTCAACTTGTTCTGTCTGAATTTCTTGACAAATTTGTAAAGCCATTATCCAACCAGTACCCTTTTTAAAATAATAGAATAATCTAGAAATCAAACGTACTTACAGTTTGGTGATCATTTCAGACCTCTTATATCGTAGAAATAGAAATCCAAAAAGCAAAGCCAAAGCATGATGAGCCACATAGACACACAAAAATGCAAACATCCATAAGTTTGTCAAATAGTCTCAGAAGCATAAAGTGTGATATAATATCACAACCAGAACATAATTAGCTTCAAAATATCGCAATAATGCTATAAAACAGTATTTACCAAAAAAATAGCATATTTTCAGGAGCTGAAGAAAGCACAAACCAATACGATGTAAGCATGCACACAAACTCATCATCTGGATGGTGTGCGAAACTGAGGACATTCCACTACTATAGCATAACTTCCATGCAAATGTAGTTCTGTTGACCCATTTGGACTGTAACAATGCCCTGCAGACATGTTTGCAAATGGTATCAGCAGATGTCACCATTTGTAAAACGACTAAAGCAAGCAGGGTGGTTAAATCACATGATTGCTAGACATTTGGGTGATGGTAATTCTACTATTTGATGATGTTGGCAAGAATGGGAGCAGCATGGCTGCACAGAGCATCAAGAAGGCAGCAGTTAATGAAGAGCAGTGACAGAATGATCATCCAGTCAGTGCTCACAGCCTCTGATGTGCCCTTATCAAACATTTGTGTAACCAGGACACCAGTAACTGCAAAGACCACAGATAGGCGGCTGAGGTCACAGAAGCCATTTCTGCTAACTGCTTCTCACTCTTGCACACAACAAAGCATGTCTTCAGTGATGTCACGGACATTTGACCTAGGATCTCATGGAGTAGAACTGTTTTCAGTGATAATTCCCACTTCAAACTAAGCCCCAATGACCAGTGAAGATGTCTGGAGATTTCCAAGACAGCAGTGAAATACTGTCACCTGTCACACAGCCTGACGACCACGATGAACGGCATGGGGTGCTATTTCATTTCATAGCCAGACCCCTTTGGTTGCTATTCATGACACTCTTACAGCATGGTGGTACATCAACACAATTCTACATCCCATAGTGTTGCCCTTCCTTTCACAGACTCCTGAGCAAACATTGTACTACTATAGCATAACTTCCACGTGTGGCGAAAATGCCTCGCCACTCATGGCACATCTTTCTGCTTGCCTTCATGCTTTTCCAACACTTCCCTAGCTGCATGATTGCCAGATCTCTCCTTAATAAAGCAAGTTTTGTGATAAGCAGGCATATTATCATCCCCGGATGACACCAAGCTAACTCAGCAATTGGAACATGTCTGACAAACATCCTTCCTAACAGACATCTCTGACCATCTGGATCACAACAGTCTCAGCAATTGGAACATCTATGATAAACCATCTCACAGAAGGACATCCATCAACTTTGTAAGTCAATGTCTAGTTGGGTAACAGCTTGCACGAAGGCCAGAGGTGGGCTAACACATTATTGATTTTTCGATTTTGCTTTTGTAGCTGTACTTCCTGAATAACCCATTCAATTCCTGGGATACTGTTAGTGTTTTGTTTTCAATACACATAGGTCACATCTAACAATTTTCGTCCCATTTGGATTAACTCCTTGGTGCATCGTTTTTAATATTATATAGAGTGCATATATAAATGGCAAGCAGAAGTAATAAGGATAATTATATAAAAATAAAACTGTCAAACTTCATAAAAATGTCATGATGAAATTTGCCAAATCTTTCTTCATGCCATGCACATACTTTTAATGAATGATATCTAGATGCTTATTAAGTATTACATTATAATATTTCATATAGAGCACACATAAATTTCATCTGTATTAAAAAAACTGCTAATCAGATCAAAATTTAAGATTTTTCTAGTTAATATTGCTGAACAGCATAAAAATAAAGCATATATACATTTTTTCCAAGACTTCATAATAGCAAGAATTCTAAACAATACAGATTGCAATCTGAGTTTGTCAGTTTTTATCTTCATGGAGAATGTAAAATAAAACAATATCTTCAACTGCTAACAAAACAACACAAATAATGCATATGCTCCAGACTTCCAATTTGATTATGCAAATCAATCTTCTTTAAGAATGGAATCATGGTAACTATGTAACTTGTGCAATATTTCTCCACTGACAGCAACAAGTTACTAAAGACGCTATGGCCTAGTTTATATTACTGACATAACATTTTCTCATTTCATCATCATTCATCTACAGAATTCAAACCTCTACTTGCATCAACTGCATGTATCAGTTTTTGTCTTACCTAAACAAATAAAAAAATTATCATTAGTTGGCATATAAAATTTTTTCAACTTTACTCATTAACAGAGACTTATTTAATGGAAATTAAACTTACATCTCAATGTTTAATGCATTCTCTCTTCATAAACGCTGATAAAAATTTTTAAACATTTTAATTTCATACACAACCACTAACTTAACTTATAGTTCATGACTGAAACCTACTGTAAAAGATTTAGATTACAAATTCCCAAATACTTATGCACAGAAATCAAACAAAGCAGTTATAATATCTTTCCTTAAAAACCACTGTAAAATCCCATGCAATCACAGCAGAAATTTCTCAATTTCAACAAGTCATTACACTTAAAATGACCCTTTTTAAAATACACAGTAGAGTATCTATTAAAAATGTTCATGTTTCTGCTAATTTACTGATTAGAATTTTAAAAAAACTCTTTAAATCTGTTTAAAATGTTTAAACCAGTAAATCACAAAAATTACGCCAATGTGGCAATTACCAATTACTGTGGCAATCCAAGCTCACAACACTTAATAATTTTATAAGTACTTATTCATATAAAATCTATTTGAATAAGTTTTTTTTTTATATTTTAACCTAATAATAAAATTTAACACAAAGCATTTTAGAAAAAGGAAATTTCTCACATGATGATGTCAAAAAGACAATTTATGTTTTGACTACATGTTATTTTTTTAATGCAAAATACAACTGTTGGCAATCAAATCAAATTTTTGGCAATTAAAATATCAACCTATCAAAAGTATCCCTTAGTCAATTAACATTTATTAAGCAATACACTCATATATATCAAAGGTACTATAATAAGAAAGAATCAAAGAAATTTCAATGAAATATTACTCTCTGAAATGAAATTTTTATTTAAATGACAAAGAGTGACACACAATTTCAACAAAATTTACCTTTAATCCATGTATATTGATTTAAATGTCAAATATTAGCAGATAATGTAAGCATTTATCAAGTTTGATGATACCTTGGGACAATAAAAATACTACACTTGCTGAATAACATAGCCATCTTTTCCAGCAAAAAAAAAAAAAAAAAAAAAAAAAAAAAAAAAAAAAAAAAAAAACTTTATGTACTCAGGCATTAACTAACAAAATTTGGAACATTGCTACAAGAATAATCATTCCTATTACAACAGTGTTCATAATTCCACTCCAGGTCTCATTTCTAAATTCCAGAATGTGCCCCTTTTTTTTTTTAACAACTACCTGCAAAGATTCTAATGTGTTAACTTTAGAGACTTTGAAGGCCACTATGCCTGGACAGGCAGTGACTTGATGGTGAAGTACTGTCCTGTTGAAATAAACCATCTCATTAAACAAGGACATAAGCCACGGAAAAGTTTCAGTGATCAGAAGCAAATTAATTGCATATCTCCAATCACACTACAAATATAATGTGGCCCAAATGTCTTATCACTCCATTGCAGTCTAGTAATAGCAAAGTCATATGTATCATTTCGTCTGCTTTATATGACATGAAATTGTACTAATCTGTGCACAGAACTCAATCAGTCCACTTTGCAGTCTAGTTTTAATGTTCTCAGTAATAAGCAACGTGCAATGTTTGATAATGAGTAGTCAATATTAGTATACAAATAGAACATCAATATCCGCAATGCAAACCACACCAACTGTTTGCTATTATTTGTTGATACTTCAGTACTGAGAATAGATATGATTTAAACAACTGTTTCCCTTCAATCAGTAACGTCTGGAAAAATCCAGGCTGACTGGCCATCAACACTATGTAGGCAGCTCCTGTTTGCCAGGACACAACAGCATCCATAAATGCCATATAAAGTAGACTTCATACAGTAACCCACGAGAACTCATCTGCCCCTTCAGAAAGACTCTGGACATATCTGTTTTGGGTTAAAAATGCATCCTTAATCAATTGACTACAGTCATAACATTTCTTTGCCTTTGATGACTGCAGTACAACTTCCAGAAAGTTTGATTTTAGCCCTATTTACAACTTGTTAAGTTTGGGTGCATTCTACCATGCTTGAATCTGCAACATTCTTCTCATCAGTTCTGCCGACAATTTCTGATTTGAGTGGTAAAAAAATGGCAATTAATTATCATGCAAGTCCTGAACATATAAAAAGAACAGCACTCAAAATTACATTTATATTAATATGAACTGGCATTCACATATATATATAATTAACCATCATTAAACTGTCATCCCAGTGGATCAGTCAAAAATATGCTATAAGTGGCATTACAGTAAATGTGGATGAACAAAAGTTTTCATTTCAGAAGAGGCCAAACATTCTAGGATCAAAATAAGATGTATTTAATGATTCTAACTATTATTAAAAATATATTCATGCAAGTACTATTTCTAAATGCACACTACACTGCTACTTAATTAAACGCAAAAAAATTAAAAATTAAAGGCATTTTACAGATTCAGAATTAAACTAAAAAAAATTTAATGAATGCTTTGGTTTCATACTGGTTTCTTACCTTTCACTTTTATTTCAAATTTTCCCTCTATTGTAAAACCTTTGTCATCTAATTTTTCATAAGAAATTTAAAACACTTTAACAGCATTTATTGCAGTTATAGCATCTTTATACATTAGCACTTGATCTAATTCGCCATCACTTTCATCAGTGGACTGGGGACAGATTACATTTTTTATTTTGGAAAAATATTTGGCATCTTAAACTTCTCCAAAGTTCACAATTATTTCACTGTGAACAGATATATATTCATCCAAATCAAATTTTTAATTTCATTTATTTAGCTTATAGCATAAACTCAATAAAGAGCTCTCACTCTCTTTGGGACTGTCATCTAAACAATTTATTTTGAAATCTGCATGTCTGAAGCAACTGACAATAGTTTTGGTGGAAATCATGTTCCAATTTTTCACTATGCAGAAAATCACATCAAGCATAGCAATGGAAAAGGAAGATTTATCATCAAGGGCAGTTACAAAATTCTCCAGGAAGTTTTCTATAGTTCTAATTTAAAATGACAAATAATCCCTTGCTCCACAGGCAATACACTAGTCACATTTCACAGTAAGTAGACCATTTTTATGGCTTCTAAATTGCTTACTCTGATGTGAACTGAGCATTTTTCAATTACTATAGCTATTATTCTACCTTTCTGCAGCATCTAAATTCTCAATACAGTACAAAGTCCAAGATCTGGACGTCCGATATCCAGAATGATCTAAAATCCGGACCTCAAAGTCACCAACAAAAGTTTTTTAAAGAATTTTTTTGCATGCACATTTGATTTTCCCCCTATAATAAAACATGTGGAGAGTTCTTATTCTTAATTTCACTTTGGCACTAAATTAAAATACCTCGTTATTTAAGAAACAACAATTTTAGCACAAACTTGTATGATCAATAATTTGGTTCTGTAGTTGCATATCTAGCATACATCTCCAATCAAACCACTCTATACAGAAACATCATTAATTTTACACTATTTTAATATTTTATATCCCTGACGGCAACCTGTCGAATCATTATTATATTTTGCTTTTATCAACAATGATAATTTGAGTAATGACTTGTCCAGCAGTGCCTAATATTTTTTTTAATGTACAGTACAAATTTCGAGAACTGAAGTCAGGACTTCGGAGATTCCGGATTTGTGGTTTTTCTGGATATTAGATCATCAGTTTAAATTTAGTAAGATGGCATGTAGAAATTATAAAATTAAAAATATGAAATCGTGATTTATGAAATAATGAAGTATGTATGATCTAAAGGCTATCAAAATTTACAAAAGGAGCCTAATATTTATTTGTTTACCTTATTAAACATTTCTTTCAATGTAAGTTGTTTAAGTTGCTCTGTTTTTTGCTCTAACACTTTCTCTTTAATTCTGTAGACAGACATAATCTGTTGTTCAGCTTCCTTGTTAAAGTCCTGTTAACTGCTGTTTTGAGAATTCCAACTTACTCGTCAATTGAAATTTTCTCGTTTTTAGTAACTTTTCTGTCATTTTCTTCACTATCAGTAGCGGTATTGGATCTAGAACTATGTTACAGATTTCACCATTCATTAATTGATTGATGATTGAGAAGCATTGTCATCACAATGAAAAACTTCTTTTATATCATCTTCATTTATTACCGCTTCTTCACATTTCTTTACAAAATCTGTTAATTGGAAAATTTCACCTTTGTTTTGCAATATCCGAAAACCTTTATAATTAGCGGCTATCATCATCAAATTTAGCTATCCTTCACTATACGTATTTGCATCATGAGCTTGGCGACTAACAACAAGTTGTTCCGTTAAATTTTATCTTCCTTCTATCGTGCACTGAGACAATTAAGCCTGAATGGTATTAGTTTAGTTATTTATTATACTTATGTCTATTTCTTGCATGCTCCAATTTTTCCAATTGAGGCTTATCAGAGTACTGAATAAATAAATTCGCACATATACTTAAGCCTTATTGAGGGCCGCTAGGTATCTTACTGCCTGATGCAGTCTCTGTGGGTCCTAAGTTCAGTGACTCAGCGACGCCATACAAGCCCTGGTGCTGGTTCTGGGTTTATGTGAATAACAAATCAATTATTCTTAATTCAAATAGCCCTAAATGTAATCTTCGGGTCAATGAGAATCATCAACAAAATCTATTTTTAGCATACGGAAAGAAATTTTTGGTAAATTTTACCTCATCAACATTTTTTAGCTCATTTAACTTAAATTTGTAATGATTGCCAAGCGTCAAGTCAACATAAAAAAAAAAAAATTGTTTAGGCATTGCTACATGAGTCATTACTTAAGTTCTCATGTTTTGATAAACATGCAGTGATGAAAGGAAATTATAACAAATAATGATTTGCCAGGTTGGCATCAGATCAACGATGTATCTATGTGGAATGTTTCGGTTTGAGATGTGTGCCAAGCAGATACTCAGCAACGAAGCCAAATTACTGATGGTACAAATTTGTGCTAAAATGATTGTTTATTCAAAAACAAGTTATTTTATTTAGTGTTGAAGTGAAATTAAGAATATGGAGTCTCCAGATGTTTTATTACGTGTGGAAAGGGGGGGAATCAAATGCGCATGCATAAAGCCTACGAGAAAAAAAGTTGTTGGTGGTTTTGAGGTCCGGATTTTGGACTTTGTACTGTATTAGTAATTGAATAGCAAATATTATGGTAACCTTTTATGTTGACATTATGCTTGGGTATGATTACAGATTTAAGTTAAATGTGCTAAGAAATGCGGACGATAAAAAATTTAAAAAAAAATTTCTTTCCATATGCTAAAAATAGATTTTGTTAATGATATGCATAGAACAAAAGATTACATTTAGTGCTATTTAAATTAAGAATAACTGATATGTTATTCACATAAACCAAGAAACGGTGCCAGAGCTCGTACGGCTGCACTAGGGAGCAGAATTCAGGAAAGGCAAAATTTTTGGAATTTAGAGAAGCACCGAGCAACGAAATTAAGAGATTACAAAACTTTCACAATTTAGTTAAAGCACCAGGAATTAAAATACAAGGGCGGCAAATATTTAGAACTCAGGGAGGTGCTTGGTAGCAGAATTATGACCCCCAGAGACTGCACCAGGCGGTAATATATCTAGCACTGGCCCTCAATAAACCTTAAGTCTATATGTGCGAATTTATTTATTCAGGTCTCATCTAATCTTTAAGCATTTGAAAAAAAAAAAAAAATAGATGTAAGTATAATAAGTAACTAAATTAGTACAATTCAGGCTAAACTGCTTCAGGGCATGATAGAAGCAAGACAAAATTGAGCGGAAGAACTTTTCTTCCAGCGCCAATCTCATGCTAAAATAATGTAAAATAATGTATAGCCAATAATGTACAGCAGACGTTATCAAGCTAGGCTAAAATTATACTTTACTGATTCCAAGGTATTTCAATTAATATAGAAGATTGTCATGTTCCGTAACTTTCTTATTTGATCCAGCTTATTATTTTTTGCAGGTTATATTATTACAACAATTTTATGAAAATTAAAGTTTGAACTTTTAAATATGTCAAAAAGGGGTTCTAATTTTGGAGCTGCAAAATGATTTACAAAGCGAAAGCATGTTTCAATGTCTATTGAACAAAAAGTGGAAAAAGGTTTATCCGCCTCAAAAATTTATGTGGAGGGTATGGCACTGGAAAGTCAACTGTGTATGACACAAGAAAAAAGATCTGTTTTTGAATTTTTTGTGTTTCCGACACCCCACTGGCAATGAATAACAGAAAAACTGTTCAATATGCTAGAAGTGACGACTGAATGGATCAGACAGCGTCACAGCAAAATCGTACCATTGTTGGATACAGTGCTAATGGCTCAAGTCAAAATATTTCATGAACTGAGTGCACATATTCGACAGGTTGGTTAACCAAATTTAAAAATCGCCATGGTATAAGGCAATTAAAACTTTCAGGTGAAAATGTTTCAGCTTATATACTGAAGCTGCTGAACTATTTGCAGATGAATTCATCGAACTCATTACTAGTGAACAGTTATCTCCAGAACAAATTTACAACACTGATAAAACTGGTCTTTTCTGGCAAAATGTAATGCGAAATACCTTGGCAACCTGTACAGAAAAGGCTTCCACTGGTGTCAAAGATTCCAAAGTGTAATTAACAATTTTAGCATGTGCAGATGCTGGAGGAATGCACAAGTGTAAACTTTTTGTAATTGGAAAAAATACACAAGCTCGAGCATTTAAAGGAGTAAAGAATTTCTCCATTCTATATTGTAAAAATAAAAGAGCATGGATGACACAATAGTTAATGAATGATTGGTTTGAAAATCATTCCATAGCCGAGACTTGGCAACATTTGAATTTGGTTGGTTTACCAGATGACGCAAAAATTGTCTTGATTATAGACAACAGTTGAGCTCAAAGTTTTGATGAAAGATAATATATCAGTATTATTCTTTCCTCCAAATTGTAGGTCCATAATTCAGCCTATGAATATTGAAATAGTGTGCGCATTGAAATGCAGATATAAAGTAGTGTTTTTAAAATGTTAAATTTCTTGAATGATGGCAAGACCGTTCAAGAAATTTTGAAATATTTTAGCATAAAATCTGCTGAGCGGAGCATCGCAAGATTGTGGGAGGTCTCTCTCCAGATACTTTAAAAACTGCTTAGCATAATTTATGGCCTGCTACCATAGTTCATGATGAGGATGGTGAAAATAAAAGCCGTGAATTTGAAGGCTTTTGGATATCGCAAACCAAAGGTGAAATTTTCCAATTAATGGCTTTTGTAAAGAAATATGGAGAAGCGATAATAAATAAAGGCGATATAACAGAAGTTTTTCATTGTGATGACGATGACCCAATCATCAATAAATTAACGGAGGGTGAAATATGTAATATGGTTCTAGATCTAGAAAATACCACTACCGCTGGCGGAAAAAGTGACAGAGAGGTTATTGAAAACGAAAAAATTTCAATTGATAATAGGAGTTCTCAACACAGCAGTTACAGGACTTTAACCAAATGGAACTTTGTAACTGAACAGGAAATTATGTCTGTCTATAGAATTAAAGAGAAAATATTAGTACAAAAAATGAAGCTACTTAAACAATTTACAATGAAAGAAATGTATAATAAAGTAAACAAATATTACGTTTTTTTTTTTTTTTTTTTTTTTTTTTTTTTTTTTAAATTTTGATACCCCATAGATCATAAATCATGATTTCATATATTTAAAAATTTTTTACAAGCCATCTTACTAGATTTAAATTGATGATCTAATATCGGGAAAAATTCCAAATCTGGAATCGCCGAAGTCCTGATAAGTCTGGTCTCCAAGCTCTGAAGTTATGCAAGCTTCGAAGTTGATACAGCTCACTAACAAAAACCCTTAAAACAGTGAAAATCTTCTATGACAATATGTTTCAACTTCTCACTGCTATTGAAGCTGGATCCCATCAAGAAAGTGAGTCTTTTTTCCCAAATGCATTTTTCTTTCACAAAAGAAAATTTTTTTTGTTCAGTAAGCTGCTGTAAATCAATCCATATTCATTCACATTAAAAAATGTCACTTGAACCATATTATTTGCCTAGTTCTTTAGCACTGAGCTTTTCCAGTCCATAATGTCATTACTTTCATCAACTGGATCAATGTCGAATATTGGCTACCCTGAATTTTTTTAACATGCCTTATCTTCAGTCTTTCCAACCATCCATTACTGGCTGTAAAGTTTTCTTCTCTGAGTTCGACAGCAATTTGAAGCCTTTTTTTTTTTTCAAAATAAAAGTGAAAGACCAGCCCATTTTGTATCCTGGCAAATTTTATCGAGGTGACTTAGAGCTTCCTTGATTTCTTTATGGGGAGAAGCCCACTGCTGTTTTTTTCATTTATTATCACAATTTACAGTGTCTTTTGATGACAAAATGTCATTTAATGTTTCAGGAATTCCATGAGTTTTGCAAAGGCAGCTTTTGAGTGATTTGATTTTTTAAACTCCTCAGAAATGCTCCCTTTTGTTTAAAAATGTTAAAATTTTACACTATTTCTGATATTCTACTGAAAAGTATGAGCATTCAAATTTCTGCTTTCCAACTACAGAAGACCAGGAATGACCCAAGAAAACTTTCAGTTGAATACACATGCCAAGATCTGCTCCATCTGTCTATTTTTCGACAAATGCTAGAAGTACATACACGTGTTCAGTTGTTGTGCGAATGAGCAGGAGACAGAAGAGGGACTGAGAATGCACTGTAAGCTCCCCTTTTCCAAGGTCAAAGTGACCTTAACCTCTAAACTAGAAAAAATTACTTATTTAGCATCTAAATACTGATAGTTTAAGTTTTAGAAACACTTTTAAGATGAAGGCAGATTATTTTACTATTTTTTCTTTATTCAATTGGTCATGACTTCACAAAAGTAATGGTTTAAATGGGATGATGGTTTAATGAGGATGGATCGCATTATAATATAAACACACAAAACTGAAATAAATGCAATTCCATTTCAAAATAATACGTACCTGTGCATAAATTGAAACACTTATTAATTATATTACTTAAACACACATTAATTAGGAGTGTAGATACCATTTTGATCCTCACTAATTATAATACAAATGCCATTCCAATTTTGATTGTTGTTATATTTTATTTCCATGAGTTGAGCAATATAAACCATGCTATAATTATACTTAATTCCAGCTTACTACAGTAAACATTAAAGTAACTTTTTCAAAGAAAAATCCAACTTTTTAACTACAAGAAATTTACTTTTTATTATAGTTTTAGCAATACAATCTATGCTACAATTACATTTAATTCCAGCTTACTGCTGCAAAAATTAACCTTTTCACAGATCAATACAACTTTTTACATTTTAATCTAGTTTTCTACATAAGTTCCTACTACAATTTAAATGCTTTTTAACACATTACAAATAATTTTAGGGATACTTATCAGGTGAGAAGTTATGATTCAATATTGCACAGATAGAAAAAAATTTAAGAGCACAATGAACTGAATGGTTTTTTTTGGGGGGGGGGAGGAAAAGGGGTCAAAACAAAGCTTTTGCAAGTATTAACAATGTTAATTAAATGTAGAGTTACTTTATATATCAGAGATGATTTCAAGTAATACTGTTTTTCCAGCAACTATACAGTTCTTTTCATAATATAACATGGAATTTAACATTTATCCCAACTGCCACTTTCTTAGAGTTCTCTGGAAAAAATAACTGTAAATAATTTCTTTAGTATAACCAAGTAACACACCTGAAAGCTACTAAATTTCTGATAATGAAAGATTAATTAGTTATGTTATTAACTTTGTTACAATGCTGGCAATTTCTTCCTTTTCCCCCCTCTTCCATGCTTCAGTTGACAGTACATCACTTTTATTAGTTTCCAGTTCATATGTACTATAATGATTGCTAATATTTGTCGAACACTCCACTTTTTTCTTTTTGCAAATTTAACATGAATGATAGTATTAGAAGAGAATTTTCCTTTATTAAAAGTGCAGATGAAAATTAAGGATATGTGTCTTCATGCTTAGACACACAGCATGAAGATGTTTTCCAGTCACTTAATTACTCATAAATGATTAAAAAAAAAAGTCCACTTCTAAGTTGAGTGCTTACACACTATCACTTAACTAAATGTGACTATTTTCCTGAATCAGAGCTTCATCAAGGTAAACATCATCTTTTGAGGCAGGCATGCTTAGTCAGCAAGATGGCTGCTCACCTTGCCCCTGCACCCTGCTTGTTTAATGTTACATTGCCCATACACTGAAAATTAGTACTATACATTTAAAAAAAAAAAAAAAAAGTGCAATAACCTAATCCCATTTCCTATTTAATTAATTATTGAAGTTTCTGTTAACACAGCCATCATACAGCTAATAATTTGCCATACTGTGTGAACTTCTATGCCATCTATCAGTGGCATTCGAGTGTTACCAATCTCTTATTTTACTTTTGAGCCTTTTAATTTGATGTACAAAAATGCAAAAGCTTAAGATTTGCCAATCAATTTCAGATGCACTCTCTGTGAAGATCTAATTATTAAGAATAAAAGCTACTGAAGTAGATTTTCAAGTTTAAAGATCATGGAAAGGATGTTTCTAATCAGTTATAATAAAGCATCAAACCATCACTGCAGCCTGTGTTAGATATACAGCAAATCTATCAGAAATTATATCCTAAATCATAAAAAAGTCAACAGAAATAGTCTCCTGCTTTTTTTAAATTACATCAGACTCCTATCACATGAAAAACTATGCATCAGATTCACTATCTGAAATAAAATTATGTCTCAGACTCCTGTCTTTTCAGTCCTTCCATCAACAAATTATCATTTTTCCAATACCAGAACCACTCTTTTGCAGGAAAAATTAATTATGCATTATCTAGGTATCTACCAGGTAGCTGAAGACTACAAAAGGATTTGAATTTTTACCAATACAACCAAAACAACTGATAAACATTTTAGAGTCAAGAACAATATACAGCAAATAAATTCATGTAATATAAACTCACAATCCAAGAAGTAACATTCAGAAAATTTTCCTTCACAGTAGATGCAAGCTTTTTTTAACTCAAAATAATAATAATAATAATAATAATAACAATAAGAAAAAGAACCCCATGATATTAGTAATAGTAATTTCAAATATGATACTCACAGAGAAAACGTTTTTAAACATGAAAAATTAAATTCTTAAAATTTTATACAGTTTCATCTTATTGAGGATAAATAACAAGGTGAGGGTGCTACACAGATTATGAGTTGCCCAGGTTCTGATACAACACAGAAATAATATTTTTTCAAGTCTGTTTATCTTTAATACGAGCTGAACTCAGAAAATGTGTAAATAAACACCTAAACAGTATTACAGAAAAGTGCTAATGCTTTCAGAATCCACATGCTGCAATTTTTAAGAATATGTAGCAACAATACATTTTAATTCATTCAGGAAGAGCTTGTCATGTGCACTGCCAGCTAACATTATTTCATGGCTGGGTATGTCATTTATGAATCACCATTTAATTCACTCTGTAGCTGAACATACCACATAGAACTTTTTACATAGAACATTTAATTAGCATTTTTTGTTGCCACTAGATGTAGCTGTCATCTGTTATGGTGAAATGTATCGAAAGTGATGCATGCTGACCTTCATTCCTATGCAAAGTTTTAGTATTTGGTATTTTGTTTTGGAATTAGATCGAGATTAGTGGGTGTTGAGTGATGTATTGGCTCTTTAATTGGGTCAGTTGATATAAACAAATGTGCACATTATGGATGCTTTGGAAACCTCCCCTCTCCAGGATATAACAGGCTAGATGTTTTATCTTTTCAAAGGTTTTACTTAACAGAAGAGCATATACAAATGATAAATGAGTCTTTTTCTCCCACAGATGATAGTGATGAAATTTCTGCAGAATTGCAAAGTGATAGTTATACTGCTTATAAATACGGGCATATTTACTTTTTCATTTGTATTTAGAGGCAAGTCAAAAATTATGAATGCTGGTTTTTTATGAAAGAGATTTTCAATAATTTTTATTAATGTGTTGGATTAATAAAATCTGTGATTGGATGTTTTTGCCATATATATTTATTTGAGGTAAGTCAATTACATTACTCTAGAACTGATTATTTAAAAAAAATTAAGAAAACTATAATGTTTTCAAATTAATTCTGAAAACTACCTGAAGCAGTGCGAAATGAACATTTTCACATGACAATGTATCCAGTTAGTGTGCCTGAGCTGCCCATCGTAAATGGGTTAATATGATTGGAAGAGAAGAATTCTAAGTCAAGAGTATTTTCATTTAGTTCAGAAGGAACCCATAAAGGATGACAAGACATATTAATGGCAGATAAATAATGACCCTGTGACCCCCCCCGAAAAAAAAACAAAGATGACGACTTTGTCTTACGTATTTAAAATACAGATTAGTCAAACTGTAAAACTAACTTACCTAAAAATAACTTGCTAAGTTGTTATGAATTGACAGAAAAAGGTTCGCATTATTCCATGCATTCAAACTGCAACCTACATAACATAAGAACACATATTGAAATACAATAAAAATAGAATTAAATACAACAGACTGTATATTACTTAATTTGAATATCACTTTTAAACACAGCATCATTTATGCATTTGCAACTTTTATAATAATGCTCAAGTGCATTACAACTTCCAGTTTGCTGCATTGCTTTGAGAGCCAAATATTGCTTGTACCGTAATTTCCGGAAGAAAGGCCACATCAGAGTTCGTTATTGCAAGGCATGTGGAGTCGTGTCCGCCTTTGAAAAAAATTGCAGAAAAGGCAGGGGTGGGGAGAGGATGGGTCCTGGAAGATTCATTGAATGGCAGAGGAGAGAGACTATTCAAACTGATGAGAATGTTGATTTGAAAGGGGGAAGAATGTTATTGTTCTGACATCTCGTTTAGGGTGAATAAGGCATGTAGGTCCGTTCAAGGGAAAGAACGTAAACAAAATAACGTTCGCAAAAAGCAACTGAGTGGTCTTTTGTGTCGGAACAGCACCAGTCTATGCACAATGACAAGGCCATCCAAACTATGTACAATGACCATCATAGGAAATATTTTATTTTTAGTGCACCTAAATGCCGCATGGGTAGAAACGCTGCACCCGCTGAAAATTTAAGTTTTAAACACGTAAACACCGCGGTGTTTCTTCCGGAAATTACGGTATTAATATCATCATCAAACTGATTAAGCAAAAGCAGTGATCAATATTAGATGAATTTAAAAAGGAGAGGGGGGTAGGTACAAAAGGAAATTTCCACTTTCTCATATAAATTTGAATTAAAACACCCTCACACTCAGTAGAACACAGTTCACTTTCAAACTTCTAATTTATTTTTATCATATGTATTTGCCTCCTAACAGATTTAAATATTACTCCCATTACTTCATGATTACTAAAATAAAAAAGATGTAATATTAAATTATGTAATAGTCAGCACTTGTGCTCACAAGCTATCTGCATTTAAAATAAAAATAATAGTAATATAATAAGAAATATGCTTTATACAAATATGGTGCTAAACAATACAAATGGAAAGTAAGTAAAAAATTTTACTGTACATGCAGTCATTAAAAAAGGGGGGGGTATTCTGGTGAGACATGAATAAATAAGATGCAGTATTCAACACTATCAAATAGCCACCTGGAAGTGACTAGTTAGCACTCTGATTTCTTATTCAAATGGGCACACTGTGTCCTTATTGAAAACTAACACTCAAAATCCAACTCAAAAACAATTTTTATCGCAAAAATGAAAAAGTCATTACGATAAACTAAATAAAATACCCAAAGTGTTAAAGATTTTGCATCAAATAAGAAAATGTGCCATTTTTAATTAGTAGAGCTGTAAATATGCTTTATCAATAGAATGATAGATTGAGGGGGACTTGGTCCTATAAAACTTGCAGTTTTGCATCTAAAAGTGACCATTTTTAACAGTCATTCCTTTTCTTATTATAAGACACCAGAATTTTTGGCAGAAAGAAATTCCAAATTTGGTGAGTGGAAAGTGGTTAAAAATCAGCAATTTGATGGAATATGAAACCTCCTCATATGACACCTGCAACATTTATTTAAAAACTTAAAAATCTGTGGAATTCATCTTCTCTCTCTTTTAATCAAAAAGAAGAAATGAATTTTATTACATTTACCATTTCAAAATAAGAAAATATAATGCTCTCTCTATAGAATGCATGTACATGTTTTGACAGAATGACCATCCTACATCACAAATAACTTGTAATTATTTTATGAACACTGAAAGTGACATACTTCTGCCTTTTTATAGCTACATTTAACCAGGTATGCAACTCAAACTGCCTTTAAAAACCGAATTTTCATTTATATTTTTCTGTTAACTAAATGAAAGAATAAAATTTATTTTTTGTTCAGGAAATTAGAAACTCACTTCAAATAAAATTACTACAATACAAAATGAAATTCTTGTTAAAATTGGAAACCATCCAACTACAGCTTGGTACTCATATATAATTAGATATGTACTGTGTTAAAAATTATTTTCAGCATTCAAACCCAATTTAAAAATAATGCCAATTCCCATGAGAAATATGCATTATTTTTAATATCAATTTTAACAGTACTTAATGCATTATATTATTTGTACTGCATAACGCAACACTAACTTAAAAGTTATAACAAAATTAAATTACTCTTGAGACACAAAACAGCCACAAAAAGTTATCAAGCTATAACTTTAGAGTAACAGAGTAGTAAGCATTTTTAGCTTTAAATTGAACCATGGAGCTGCACTGAAACATAATGTGACAAAAAGGAAAGACTGATGATGTCAAGCGACTTTTCACAAAGTTCAAGAACTTACGAACCATGATTATGTTAATGACATTCATCATAAAAGATGTGCATCTAGTTTATACACTCAGGAACACTGACAATAGTGCACCAAGAAGGAAGAACAGTACAACTGCAAATAAGTACAGAACAAGTACAGTGAGATCTGATATACAAATGATCCAAGTTTGGTGCCAATGCACATAATTACATATATTGCAGTGACGCCGCAATTAGAAAATAGGGCCTACATAAGCTGGTGCATAGATAAAGATATACAAACGTGACATCACATTCCAACTCTAGGAGGACTTTAGTAAGCAAAGAATGGCAGTTAGATATGTAAGAAGACATTTCTCACAGTTCAGTGAATTTGAGAAGGTCCTGATCATTGGCATGAAAAATAGCAGGCTTGTGGTTGTGCCGTGGCATTCGGAGTGTACCATCAGAGCAGACTGAGAGTGGTGGATAAGAGATGGTATCCACGTGTAGAGAATCATGTTATGACAACAAGGCAAGAGGTTTGAAGGATCATTGTGGATCCCACAGTGACTTGTTCCATTATACAGTTAGATATAGAGGTGCCAGTCATTCCACAAACCATTTTCAGATGCCTTACAGAAGCAAATCTGCAATTCAATCTGCATTTTCATGTACAGCCTTTAACACCGAAAAAACAGTGTCTCCGTCTACAGCGGTGCCACACCAGAGCAACGAAGAATACGCCAGATTGGTAAAATGTGGTATTTCGTGATGAGTCTTGGTTTGCTTTGGAGACAGATGTTAACACATATGGTTGTAGAGGCATCCTGGTGATAGGTACAACTTCACCTAAGCTGTCGTGAGACGCACTGCCCATAAAGCAGGTGCAATGGTCCGGGGTCCATAGTCTATGATAGCCATAACTGTGGTACATGGGACCTTAACAGGCCAGTGTTATGTTGATGACATTCTTCAGCCTTCCATGGGACCTTTTCTATGTGGTCTTCCAGGGACAATTTTGCAGCAAGATAATGCTTGTTCTCATACAGCTCGAGCTGTTCAAGACTTTCTATGTTATGTTCACTCTTCCATGGCTGGCCCACTAGCTGGACTTGTCCCTTATAGAGTATGTGTGGGGCCAGCTGAAATGGAAGATGCCACCGTGTCACTCTGTACATCATTAGGAGGTGGCTATTCAAGATTTGTGAGCCCAATCATCCTCAGGACAATATCAGACATCTATTGAACTCAGTGCCAGACAATACACACTGTATTTGTTTAATTGTCTTATTTTTGGGATCAAATTCAATCTCACATCTGTATTATTATGCATATTAAATTTCATTTCAATCTGATGCTCCCTTCTACATGCACTATTTTCAATGTTCTTGAGTATATATTCATAAACAAACATTCAAGAAACACTTAGAATTCCTATATATGAATTATATATAAAATGTAATAGTAAAGAGAAAATTTACTACTGCTTCAGCTTAAAAACACTAAAAATATTCTTTCACTGCTATATTTCTGACATCAGCAGAATACACAGCACAAAAATGGAAAGAACCAAAATGCAAATATATATCCATATATGGAATGGTAGAGCTCCCTGGGCAGAATTTCTTATTTCCTCCTCATTTTAAAGCTTTCAATTCGTTCCTCATTAAAGAAAGTATGCACATGCTCTAAATTTACTGGGCTGCACATGCCTAAAATGACAGAAAAAGAATCTTTGCAGATACTTTGTTTTGAGGTGAATTTCGTGGTGGTGTGTTTTGGACTTCCCCATTTTAGAAAGAATAATAGTTTTATGCTGGGATTTAAACTGAAGATTATTGAATATTTTGAAGAGAATGGAAACAGAGCTGCTGAAAGAGAACGGAGTGCAAGTAAAAAATTAATAAGGGACTGGAGAAAATCCAATCGCTACAAGAAATGAATGTAAATAGGCGAGCATTCAGAGGACTAAAGCTTGGAGTTTTCCCAATGATACAAAATGAAATTCTTTCTTATATTTCAAGAAAAAGGTTGGATGGATGAAAAAACGATGAAAGATTGGGTTCGCAATGTTTGGAACAAAAGGTCTGGGGCATTCCTAAAAAAAACTAGCCATGCTGGTACTCTTCCGAGGACATCTTGTTGATGATGTGAAGAAAGATCTTTCAGAAGGCAAAACAGATCTTGTCATAATTCCTGGAGATCTTCCATCAATTCTGCAACCATTGGACATATCAGTTAACAAACCGTTTAAAGACAATATGAGAAAAGTATATGGATGGCCAGTGGGAACAAAGGAAAAATCCCACTAGAAAAGTAAGTTGTCCATTCCTGGAACTAATGTGTACCTAAATACTACAAAGCTGAACTTCAATAACAAACAATATAATTTTAGAAAGTCTTAAGAAGACTGGTACCTCCAATGCTTTGAACGGAAGCAAAGATTCTTCAGACACCAATTCACATTACAACAGTGATAGTGACACCTTTAGTGAAAGTTATTATGAATTATCTATTATGGTATTAGAATTTTTTTTTCAAAATGTTCACAAAGATTATTTGTGAATTTTATGTCTATAAAAATGTTACCATAAAATGAAAAATGACTCTTTTTCGTGTGCAACTGATGAAAAGACAATTTAATAAACAGCACGTAATCTCAAAACATTTAGTAAGTTACTAATTTTATTATAATATTTATATATTTTTATACCAGTAATGTTTTAGCATTATACTGTATAATATTGTGCAGTAGATTTGCTTGCATAATAGTTGCACCAAGCCTTTCACATGAAAAATTGGCAAAAAAAGTGTGACTATTAAGTGAGTAAACATGGTAGTACCAATGTAGAATTAATTTTATTAAAAACAGTAAATATGGCTGATGCTTAAAAAAACTGATTCGGTCAAGGGGTCCCTAGAACATTATAATTTGTGTTCCCCACTTAAAAAAAGTTTCAGAAATGCTGGTTTAAGCTATTTCTATTGGAGACTATACAAAGCTCTAAATATTTTCAAATCCCTCAATTCAAACTTTTTATGCTTCTTTAGAAATGCTTCGTTTCCAACTCCATTATCTTAACTTTCCATTACTTCCCCCTGTTTTTTAATTTGCCTTTCTTGCCCAGTGTACATTCTATATAGGATTTAAGCAATACTAAATAATGCTGGGTTAACTAATTTCCTAGATACACAAAATACCTCACTAATGAGATGTTTTATGCATCAGCAGTGCTAACAGAGATACATAAAACATTGAAAGTCAGATAACTAATCTTTGTCAATTGTACTTGGTTTTGACAGCTAACAGTAAAAGCTACTTCTTAATGAAGAGTGTGACTCTACAGCTATATATCACAGGCAAAGATAATATCTGTTTAACTGCAATAACCTTTTATGAAACTTTCTTGAATCCCTCCTCCTTTAAAGTTAATCTGAAAAAATTGTGAAAGCCTAGGGGGGAATGCTTCATTACAAAATAACCTACAGGGTAAAAACAACTTTTTCTCATGCAGGGTTCCCAATGAAATTCCAGAAGAATCAGAGAGAAAATTAAGAAAAGGTTTCCCATTTAGGAAAAACCTTTTAAATTTTCCCAACTTCCTCTGATTTCTCATGACAAAGCAGTACAACTTTTCTGACCAAATATAAGGTACTAGTTATTAAATAACATATCACTAACTTAATTATTTATTTGTTTGGCATGAAATACAATGCAATAACTAAGGAACAATGTAAAAACTTATCTTAGTTATTAGCATGAAAACAAGCAAAGCATTGCAGGAAATATGATGTTTTTAATTACGTATTTTTTAAAAAGAAATACCAAAATGAAAAAAAAAAAAAAAAAAAAAAAAAAAAAAACCTTTTGTTCATTTTATAATTCATAATAAATACTATTATTTTGTTTCTTCAAAATAATAAGAAAACAGAATTGAAATGGATTAAAAAAGTGTACAATTAATATACTTATTTACTACAATACAATAACTTCTTAACTATGCTATTTATATTAGAAGGGCAATTATACTTCTAACTAGATGGGGACATGGAACGATTTCATTTCTAAAGAAAAAAGGGTGAAGAACAGCTCTTACATTTTCATTTCCATGACTTTTGAGGTGACTGCGAACCCTATCATGAATTCCTTAAAATTTTTAAAATTAATCAGCAGCCAATATTTTGATATAACGTGACAGGGCAAAATCATCCCTCTATATACCACTGTGTGATAAAATTCTTATGTTAAAAGCTTTGTTTCCTCATAAAAATGTTACAATTATACGGAAGATATAAAGTTCTGATATAAATTAAATGGAATATAATAACTTTTAAAAAGTTACCCACCCTCCCAGATTTGTCTTCCCAATAATATAACTGTCACTAATAACCAATCAGTTATATTAAAGAGGGTAGAGAGAAAGATAAATTCTTTAAAAACATTGGTTTAAGAGCCTTCTTCTAGACTTAAAATATTGGAATAATTTTGGAATATTAATCTAAAAAATAACAAAACAAAATAGCATAAAGGTTTAAAAAGAGAATTCTTAATTTATACATAACAATTTGCATAAAAGCCTTCTAAAAACAATAATTACACCACATACATAAATTATGCATGCACAGGCATAAATTACAGTAAAGATCTGAGATATATAAAAGAAAAATTTTCTTACCTGTGATAATTGAATTACATGAACTTCAAGGAGAAACTTCTTCCAGCTAGGTAGGTGATATCTAAATTATCTTTTACTTGAGAATTCTAGCTTAAGAAAGAACTCTGATGGCATTTAACATTAGGCGACAAACAATTGCTTCACTTATATGACATGAATATTTCAAATTTAAAAGTATATTCATTTCAACCTACACATAATACACAATACTAGAACTAAAAACATATTTTCTTTTAAAACATAAACAGCAAAATGCATGTGGCAGTATCATTTCATACATAAAAATGAAATATATGTGCACCTGCTCCACTGGCAAATCCAGTCCCCAGAAAGTGAAGCCATTTCATAGTGATGAAGGTACTGATTAACTTCTTGCAGTCGAGACATGAAGTACTTACTTTCCAATGCACCAGCTTGCCAGTCAACATGCCGAGTCTGCACAGAGAATTATCACAACTACTTACTATACAAAATTTTACAGATAAAAATTTTAAAACTAGATTAAAATGCAATTGTACAGCATATCAAAAAACATATGTGAACACAAATGAATATGCTACCACATGTTAAAAATGTTCATCAAACTGACAAATTAATTACCTGTAACTGAATCAGAATAGTACTAAGCGATGCCAAAGAAGAGTGACTTGACAAAAGGAAGGTTAACTTATCCACTAATACAGAAGACAAATCCATGATGCTCATCTAAAAGAAATTAAACAGAACACATGGTTATATGTCAAAAATGCATGCTATGTAAAGCAAATATATATAATAATTTATTTACTAAAGAAATATTTATTATATTATCTCCTAAGATTAATTTACATATATATCTACTAAAGAACACAAAAATGGGGTTCAAACCTGATAATTACAGAAAACTTCCACTGCAAAATAATAAAATTCAGCAAAATGCTATGAATAATAATTACACTAGCTTTGAAATTCTTCAGAATTCTAGCATCTTGAAACTCCTCTTCAGTAAACTAGTACAATTGATAATAATTTTAAATATTACTTCCCATTTCTGGTCACCAGTGGCCAAGTAATGAAACCATCAAATACTGGTTTTTAATACACCTAACCCGAGTTTGAATCCAGGTGAACGATTTGACTGCATTATTGATTTATGTGGTTTACTCCATGTGTAACATTAATATGAGCCAATTTCCCTGAGAAAGTCATTCATAAAGTCATCTCTCTTTAGGCATACAGCCCTTGCTTACTTTGCCATATTTGAGTAAACACGAGACAAGATGATTAAGTAAATAATTTATTCATGAGCAATAAAATATATCAGTAATCACTGTGATAAATTAGGCCTGCATTAAGGTAAAATAACTAAAATTACACAAAAAGTATGATTTAACACTACTTAGCAATGTTTGATTACTTTATACTGAGTATAAATTGCATTACATTAAACCATGGCAGCATAAAAGTGTAACTCAAAAGCAATTACTGTATATTTCTAGACATAACTTGAGAATTTCCAATAATTTTTTCTTTTTCTCATGAAGTTTGGGAGTTACATCAGTTAAAATAATTTCATCACAAAAAATGGTACTACAGGTTAAATAACCAAAAAAAAAAAAAAAAAAAAAAAAAAATCTTCTATTTTATCTTAATATTTCTAAAGCAAATCTTGATTTTGGTTTCTGACTCAAAATTTTCAAATAATTGTAGGAAGTCTCTCTCTACAAAAGGAAAATCTGACAGATGTCAACATCCCTCATTTTAACAGTTATTATTATTGTCCATATGCTTCATAGATGTTACTTTCAGTTACGTGCACAACATTTTTCAGCAAAAAGTCGCAACTTTTATTCTAAAACTTGCAAAATACATGCTTATATTTTCACATCATAGCATAAATGAAGAACAGTATTTTACTCATAAAACTTATAGAAAACTGCAGTGAAAAATTGATTGGAATTGAGAATAATTACTACAACTTAAAATCAATTTAAATTTCACCATGCTTTAGCCAAAATGCCAAATGATGCACATCATAAAATTGAGAGAAGTGAGAAAGATTAAACACACCCTTTCATTCTAGAAGGCTTTTACTCTTATTTTTCGAATGGAAGCTGAGGGTGAATTGGTACCTTTTTACCTTGTCTGACAAGGTCCAGTTACTTATAATTTTGCCAATATTTATGGCTGCATTTAAACGGCAATTTGACATTTGGGTTACACATGCCAATTTTAGTTTTGGTTCAATTTTCGGCAAGAAGCCTTGCATCTTGATTTAGATGTGAATCGGCATACACTCAGAAATACAGTGAAATTTCGCTTCACAAACTTCTTTCCTGTTCATCATCCAAAATGTTTGCAAACCTAAACTATTTTCCCATGGAATTAATGCAAAATACATAAATCCATTCTTGGAGAATAATGATGACTGCTTACTTAAAATTTACAACAATTTCTTGCACACAAGATCATAACAAAAAAACCAACAGACCTAAACCTTAAATCTAAGACAAAAATTAACAAGATATTAAACAGATATAACAAATGAGTATTTAATTTTACTATACCCATCTGAAGGAGATAAATGACATAAGGGGGAACTGTTGATAAAAAGAAATGTTACTGTTTGGATGAGGATCTGCTTCCATAAAAGCACCTGATTAACTGTCTCTCTGGAGCATCTTATTTTATATTTTCTTTGTCCCTTAGCATCATTTGACTCCGGTGGAGACAGAGCCTTAGTTTTACTCAAAATTTGACCAATGTGATTTGTTGTCTTCACTTTGAAATGTTTCTAAAGTGAATCCCAGCACTGTCATTGAAAATGCTTTGCTATAGCATACTGCCACTTCTTCAGTTTGAATTTTTTATTACATGAAACTTTGCATTTTACTCCATTTTGTATAAACTTTGCAGATCAAAAGAGGTGGGCATATCTTTTTAATCTGCCTTCGTCAGAAAACACTTTTTCCACAACTGCCTTTTGTTCCTGCTTCTGAAGGTAGTTCAGTTCTTTCCAGTTGAATGCAATTTTACGGTCATTTAGTAACTCCTTCATGTCTTCCTTATTCACTTCTAAGCCCATAATTTTCCCTACTAACATAAGATGATTGATAACAAAAAACAGTGTCAAAACTCCCAGTCTGGCCATTAACGTCCTTCAGGTTAAATTTATGATCCTGTAGATCAAATTTACTAATGAGAGTAAAGCAATGGAAAATATTAAGATGATGCTTCTAGAAGTCCCTGATAATTACTTCTGTATGAGAGGTTACCTCAAAATACTTTTGAAAATCATTTGTTGCTGACTTGTGTATTTGTAATTCAAGGCACCTTTCATCATTCAAGACAATTTTTGTTCAGATAACTTGTTCATGAATTAATTTGTTCATGATGTGAGGCATTCATGAACTGAGATTTCACTATAATATAGAAATATTATGATAATTGCAGAAATACTACTTTATGAATTATGCTGCTGCCCAGCCGCTATAGAGATCAGCGACCCTGACTGCCGCAGCGATGGGCCTGGATTCAAATTCCCGGCGCTGGCATGATCGTAATTGTCCATCTCTTCATAGGAAGCAATGAAGGCTATCTATTAAGTGTTTCCATAATGAAATGGCCACCACTTCGGCCCTTGTAGTGGTGCATGTATAATGGGCATTAAATACAGTGGCCGGCCATTAAAAAAAATATATATATATAGTGCTAGCTGATTTTATGAATTCCAATTTCTTTGTTCAAATGATTAAATTAATGGAATTTAACAACAACAGTCAAAAACACAAAAACCTTCAGAAAATAAACCACCATAAAAACTAAATAAGTAAATATTAATCTTTATCTGGTGATGACTGCAAATGAAAAGCCTCAGTATATCTGAAAAAGCATTAGTCTCTGTCTTCAGAAGAAAACTATTCTGCTTGTGCACATTACTTCACGCATTTTACAAAATAATATGATAGACAATTTATGCAAATAGAGGCCATTTTCTGTTTATTACTTGCATTCAAGTCAGTAACCAATTCTTGTTTTTAAATAAAAGATATTTCTAATAAAAGTGATGCTACTGCAGCTCACAACAGAAAGGAACATGCACCACTAAGTAAAGGATCTAAACATGACTTAGATTAAACACTGGAAAAGTATCAAAGAATCACAAAACCATGTTTTGAACATCTTTCCAGGGTTCATAGCCACATTTTAGTTAAAAAAATAAGCACCTATAAGCACTTTTCAAGAACATTTTAAGAAAAAAATAAGCACCTGTCTAATTACATTATACACAACTGCATAACCTTAAAAATTAGACTTGTAATTTAAAATATGAGAAATGCAGTATTTATTAAGAAAGAATAAGCATTACCTCAACCATGGAAAATAATTACTTTTTTTTTTTAAAAATTTTAAATAACAGTTCAATTTACAGAACTAGTTTACAATGAGAGGAAAAAAAACTATGCAGAACTAAACTATATTACAAGATTTAATGATGAAATGTCAGTTCAAAATAGAGAAAATAAATAATAATAAGGCATATTTATTGTATTCACTTGGAACCTAATAATAAATACAATTTTATTTTTCCACTCATATTGATATTTAAATAATTTAAATCTAAATTCTGAACATTTTCTAAATTTTCATTGTATATCAGTTTTCTCTTAACAGATATTGCAAGCAAAGTAATTTAAGTAAAAAAGAGGAACATTTCTGAAATCAGAAGACAGAAATTTGCTTCATGCAGTCATCCTTTAACAGTAAAATCTTAACTAACCCGCATACTTGGAAATTGGTGAATATTCGGACCGTCGAGTGTAACTTGAAAAAGAAGTGCGGAGGGGGGGCGGGGGGTAGACTGTAGCCGCCTTTTTAAATTTTTCCGCTATATAAATGCTTTTGACATTTCGATATGCACATCATATAAAAATAAACCAATGGAACTGAAAAATATTCTGCTTAGCAAGCACAGTAAAACTCTTTTAAGTGTTCATACACAAATCTCGGACAGAACATCAAAATTAATTATCTCTGCAAAATATTGCAAACGTTATTGCGCAATATGTGCGTCGTAATTCTTCCCTACATGATATTACGCAATCGGAATCAACAGCTGCCGGTATTGGGAGAATAAAGAACTAAATAACTGGGGTGTTTTTCATTCTAATTTTCAACAGACGGCATTAAATTTCCAGAATACAATCATTCTTCGCTTGGGTTGGTAGACCGCAGAACTTTTAGTCCTATTCAATCCAGATTGGATAGTGACAAAAAAAAAAAAAAAAAAAAAAAAAAAAAAAAAAAAAAAAAAAAAAAGTCCGTTGCTTGTTTTGCAGCGAATTGTAATAATTTCAATATTCGAAATTTTGCGGAGAAAGGGGAGAACCTCCCAATCTTCGTACTGTATAATGTATTGGCCAAAAAAAAAAAAAAAAAAAAAAAAAAAAAAAAAAAATTATTTTGACTATTCGATTACTTTCGCATTTCTTTGACCAATAGAACGACAGGCACCTGTCTGTACTCTTCGTGCACACCAAAGGTTATGCTAATGCAGAGAAAGGGGAAAAGCTATTTCCGGGAGTATGATTCACCATCTGACATTCCATATTAGGAAGAAAAGTTGTTTATTTAGTTTCGGCTTTGGTACCGGGAAAAATAGCACGTTCATTAAAAAAAAAAAAAAAAAAAAGCACTAAAAGCAAAAAATAAGCACTAAAAACAAAAAAATAAGGGCTTTAAAGAAAAAGTAAGCACCTATAAGGGCCTTTATATTTTATTTTCAAATATAAGGACTTATAAGCACATATAAGGACCGCTACGAACCCTGCTTTCTCTTAAAAATATTTTGTCATAGCAACTGACTGAACATAATACCACTCAGCAGTTTATTTAAGGGGAGATATTAAGCAGGGCATCTACGCCAGGTGCAAATGAAGAGATGTGCTGTACCAAATAATCAACATTTCTTTAGATAACCAAAAAGAATCTTTTGGGAAATATTCTATCATGAATTTTCCATTTTTAGTTTATAAGAGAAAGTGACCCCCCATAGGGTGCCAACAGCCCTGATAACAGTTACTTAGTCCTGAGAACAATTTTCTATTTACAAGTGCAGGTAACTATGCTAGAAAAGATATTATAAATATTTGGTAAAAAAAGAAAGGCCCTTCCAAATTATACTAAATTAATATTTTTATGAAAGGTTTTATGACAGGGATACAAAATAAATGAACAGAATAAAAAGTGTATGAAAAGTTTTATTTTTACTCATTTTGGCAGCATAAAATGTTGAGGGAAAATTCAACAAAAATTTCTTTTCATATGCTAAAAATAGATTTTGTTAATGCAACTTTGGGGAAGCACCGAGCGGCAAAATTAAGGGATGAGAGGTTTTTATGATTTAGGGAAAGCACAGGGATCCAAAGTTTAGGCACGGTGAAATTTTAGAACTTAGGAAAATGCTTTGTAGCAGAATTTAGGACTGCACCAGGCGGTATAGAGTATCGGCCCTAGATAAAGCCTAAAGTATATGTGGAAGATTATTTATTTAGGACTCAGATTAGTTTGAAGCATGTGCAAGAAATAAACGTAGGTATAGTAAATAACTAAACTAATACAATTCAGGCTTAATTCAGAACGCAATAGGAGCAAGACAAAATTTAGTGAACCAACTTGGCTTTCAACGCCAATCTTGTGATACAGAGCCAATGTATAATGGATGCTATTAAGCTAGGCTAAAACTATATTTACTGATTCTAAGCCATTTCAATTAACGTAGCAGACTGCACTGCTCCGTGATCTTCTAATTTGATCCAGCTTATTATTATTTTTTTGCAGACTGTTATTATTACGGCAATTTTATAAAAACTAAGCTTGAACACTTTCGATTATGTTGAAAAGAGTTTCCAACTCTGGAGTTGCCAAAGGATCTACAAAGCGAAACCATGTTCCAATGTCCTTTAAATAAAAAGTGGAATTGTTGCAAAAAATGGATAAAGGCATCCTTCTCAAAATTATGCGAGGAGTATGGCATTGGAAAGTCCCCTGTATATCACACAAGAAAAAAGAAAACAGAACGTTTTGAATTTTTTTTTTTTTTTTTTTTTTTTTTGTGGAAGCATCTTAAACAACTTACTCTGAAAGAAATGTTTAATAAAGTAAACAAATAAATATTAAGCTTTTTTTGTAAATTTTGATACCCTTTAGATCATAATTGCTCTTTATTTCATATTTTTAATTGTATAATTTCTGTATGTGATCTTACCAGATTTAAATTGATGATCTATTATCCGGAAAAATCCCAAATCCGGAATCGCCGAAGTCCTGACAGTCCGGATTTCAGACTTCGTAATGTATTATATAAGCTGACATTCTGATGAACATCTTTGGACCTTGCACATGCTTAAAGGGATATTTAACACTAAGAGAAAATCTAACATAATGGTTTTTAGGTTTGAACCCTTAACCTAATCTTAATTTGGATGCAGTATGTTGTGTCTGACATTTTGGACAACCGCTTCTATTACATTGACAACATTTTACAGTAGGCTCATTTTCCTTCACTTAAAAATACTTCTAACAAAGTTGCTACTCAAATAGGAGAATGAAATTCCCTGCCTTTTCCACGTACGTTTTAAGAAAATTCCAGTCTAGCTGCATAGTGCATGCCAGATGTGCTACGGATAAACTATATATAGTACCACCTGAAAACACAAAAATTTCACAGTTACATATTACTTCGATTTAAAAAAAAAAAAAAAACTTGCTTTCCAGTCAGTCCCCAAAGCATAACTATTATAGTTGTTGTTTTCCTCAGTAACTTCCAAATTAAGTTTATGCCAAACTAAGAAAACTTTTTATACAATATTTATACTAAACCAACATTCTCTTCAGCAATCAATCGTATCACAAATTAGTTACGTTCAAATAAATTCCTTTTATAGTTACATGAAAAAGTATATAAAACCAGAAGCGTTATTAGTGCATCTGAAATATTTGCAGTCGCTGACACTGAAATACACTTATAATAAAATGTTAGCAAAAATAAAATTAGTTAAAAGTATAACTTAAAAATTTATTTTACATGCATAAAAATATACACTCACAAAAGAAATTAAATACACTGCTGGCCACCCAAATTACAACACCAAGAAAGATAAGAGATATCACAACAAAATTTATTTAATAGATAACATGTTGACCAAGTATCAAATGATTAAATTTATAGATTTCTGTGAAGTGTGGTTCCTTCCAGAATCAGTAGCCAGAGTAGCCGCCATTGTTGGAGATCACCACTGCCACACACCTCGGCAATTATTCAAAGAGACTTTGGATGTGTTCTTGGGGTACAGCAGACCAAGCAGCTTCCACACGTTGCCAAAGTTGATCAGGTGTGGCATCTTGGGATGTAATCTGAGTCAATCGTTCCGCAACCATGGACCACATGTTTTCTATCTGTGAAAGATCCGGAGAGCGAGGCGACCAGGGAAGCAATTCAATCTGGCGATTGATTAAGAACCCTTGGACAATGCCTGCCATGTGTGGTTGCACATTATCCTGTTGAAATATGGCTGTGGGCAAGCCCTGAAGGTAAGGAAGACAACTGGCTCCAACACCTCGGAGATGTAACGCTGCCTGTTTAAAGTACCGGCAATGCATACTAGAGGAGTGCGAGAGTGATGTGCAATATCACCCCATACCATAATATCCAGTGCAGGACCAGTGTGGCGGTGCATAACGCAGCTGTTCAGCATCCTCTCTCCATGGTGTCTCTAGACTCGAATCCGACCATCGTGGTGTTGCAGACAGAAGCCTGATTCGTCAGTAAAGACAATTTCATTCCATTCTGCCATCCACACCCTTCTTTCATGCGGCGGACACCTCTGTGGTTCTGTGTGAAGGGTAGACGAAGCAATGGACGTCTTGGTGACAGACCATTCTGTCGTAAACAGCGTCGAATGGTACACACACACACTTGATGATGCGTTACAGACTGAATGTGCTGCGCTATGGTTCGTGATGTGACTGAGCGATCCGTCACTAACATGTGCACAATGTTCCTGTCATTACATGAAGTGGTGCACTGAGGTGGATGCGATCGAACACGTCGGTCTGTCACACCCTCCTGCATCCAACGGTCACATATCTGCATTACAGCTGTTTGGTTTCGTCCAACACGACTACTGATTTTCCTGAAAGATTATCCACACTCTCGGTAGGAGACTATCCTTCCTTTGTCGAATTCAGATGCTTGATCAAACGATGATCACTGTTTACTACGAGGCATTATTGATCTTTTTTTTTTTTTTTTTTTTTTTTTTTTTTTTTGTGAAAAAAACCACAAGAAAAACACAATTGCCGAACTTGAAATCGTCGAAAACTCCAAGCTTTAAATAGCGCCACAGGCACGCGTGATGTGCGTCTGCACTGAAATTCTAATCATTTGCATATTTCACCTCCGCTAATGCACGTTGTAAATTTCATGTTATCTGCATGCTTCCTTCAGAGTGTTGCATTTACGGTGGCCAGCAGTGTACTTACAATTTCATTCCATCTAAGTAATAAACAAAATCAGAAATAAAAGTCACTGATTTTTCAATGCTATGTATAAAGTTTTAAACACTGAATTCTTTCCACCTTTAATTGCGATAAATTATATCAGGAATGACAGCTTTATTGTTTAAAACGGCATTATAACTAAATTCTGGAATGGACGTTATCGTTTCCAAAACGGCAATGGTGTAGCAGTTACATTTATCCATATCAATTGTATATAGTTGCTGAACAATCACTTCTGTAATATTATGACAGTTGATAAATTCTTAAAGGTTAAAAAAGCAGTTTTTTTAAAGAAGTCAACACACTTCTGATGAAAAACTTTTAATATAAGCATATATATCGCAAATGAAATGTAATTTTTGATTAGAAGTGCGATTTTTGATTAGAAGTTTTTGATTAGAACACACAAAAAGAGATTTAGAGTATTTATCTACTTTTAAGGGTCCATTAAAAAAAAAAAAAACATTCTCAGAGGATCATTAGCATTAGCAAGTCCCTCCCTGATTAAAAAAAAAAAAAAAAACTGACAGGTGCCTGGTGCTCACTTCATTCCTTCGAAAATCTAACAAAAGGGCAATTTGATCTCTCTGGACCTGTATTCTATTTACAGCTTCAATGATGCACATTATGAATTCAGTATTCTTAAGCAACATTTTGAAGTTTGGAGCTAAATTAAATGACAATAAACATGGCATTTTTGTGCATCCAAGGGTTATAGCTTTAGCTTTATTGCTGTCATCAAATATTTTCTGAAACAGAAGGGCAGCATCATTAAATGCATTAAAAGAAGCATGTAAACAAACAAGCTTCACAGTTTACAGTAATTCCACAGCTAGCACTTTGTCCTTCTTTAAGAAGGAGTTTAAATTTGATGATTCAGCAACTGGTTCAGGAGATTGTTGTACTTTAGAATTATTTTTATCTGTATATGTAACATCCTTTTTTTTTTTTTAAATTTGAGTTTATCCTCATAAAATGATTTTCTTATACTTTGCACTGTTTATGTAACTTGTGACTGCCTTGCTTCCGATGTTACTAAGCATGATATTTTTTTTGGCGAAACATGCATCTTGCCACGAAGTGTTCAACTGTGGGTTCTATTCAAGACTGAGATCAGAATCTGCCTCATCTCGATTAAAAAATGTCTTTTTTTGCAGACATATTACAGCTACAGAGGGGGAACTAAAAATATCTTTAAATAAATTCAAGTATTTTACATGTATAAGTAAAACATGAGTGTACTAAGTTTCATGATGGTATGTCATCACGCTGATAGAATTAGTTTCACGACTATGCCAGAGGAAACTGCCTGAAATGTTATAGTAGAGGGGTTTGACTAAAATATGGAAACACCGAAATAAAAACATACTGCTGTGACTAATACAGTGCACGAAAACTGTAGGCATTCAAAACAGCTTACACTCATCTTGGAATGGATAAACAGAGGTCATATATGCTTTGCAAGGGAATCCTGTATCATTCTTTCTGTGAAACATTGACAAGTTCAATTAACAATGATGGTGGTGGATAGTGCTCATGCAGATTTCCCTCCAAAATAGCCCATAAAGGCTCAATAATATTGATATCTGGAGACAGTGGTTACCACGGTAGATGTGAATGTTCACATTTATGCTCAGACCAGTTGTGGGCGATGTGAGCAGAATGGAACAGGAAGCCTGTCATCTTGGAATACGGCATCAGCATTGGGGAACAAAATTTGTACCATGGGATGGATGTGATCAGCCAAATGGTCACATAATCCTTATCAGTAATGTGATCTTGCACAGTAATGATGGGTCCCATGAAATAGTAGGATATGGCTGTCCAAACCATGACCAAAAACCTGCCATGTTTCATTCTTAGCACCAGTTTTTCCTCTTACAGACATCTTGATCCCCAATGAGTGGCTTTTGAATTGCAGCTTGCTCCAAAATACCCTCCTTGTGGAGCTCCCTTCATATTGTTTTGGTGCTGACAGGGTTTGTAACAACAATAAGTTCACCAGTCACTTTTTCAGCTGTGGTCCTCTTACTTTTCATTACAATCCTCTTCGGCAATTGTCTGTCACCATTATTCAACACACAATTTCATCTGTGCTGTGATTTAATGAAAGTGGTTTTTCCAGTTTTTCTCTCAAGAGTTAAAAATATTAGATACTCTGCCTCTTGAAACATCAAACACTTCAGCTACCTTGGTTATGGCCACTATACAAGCCCCAACAATTTGCCCACATTCGAATTCATTAAGTTCCAACATGATGCACTCACAACTCAACAAAACACTGTCTCAATAATGAATGACAGTTGCAATGTATTGATAATGTTGCACAGGTGGCATTAGTGAGCAAACACATCAGCACCACTAACAACTTTTGAGAAAATAAACATTTCAGTTCAAACATACATTTTAGGCGGTGTTTCCATATTTTTGTCAAACACCTACATTATTAACTAATAATAAATCAATTTAGAAGGAAGAAACCACATCAAATGACATGAATAACATTATAATCAGGTTATTTAGTTAAAGAGTGAAAAAGATTAAAAGTTGAATTACATAAATCAATGGTATTTTGTCAAATAATATATATATCAAATGGTTACAGATTACTATTTTTTTAAAAAAATTGTTAATGCAAAATGACAAATATTTATTATAAAGAAAAAATACTTAAAAGATTTTGTTTTGTATGAGAATGGGGAGAAGGAGTTGAACGAAGTCAGAAATTTCAAGAGGCAGCGGGATCGATTAATTAGTTTTACTACATGAAGTGCATAAAAAAAGGGGAAGCAAGACTGTAATATGCCTGTTTCTGAATTTGGCTGCAAGTTTCGCCGCTGTTTGTTTCTTTAAATGTGGATTATCTAAAAATGAAAACAACAAAAAACCAAGTTCATATAAAATAAATATTTTGGCATTTATCAAACAAAGTATCATACATTCTTGCATAATTTTGAAGTCCAATAATCATGATATATCCCTGCCAAGAACAATGGCGAAAAGTTTAACAGTTCAATTTGATTCTTTTAATAATGCACAATAATACGATTCAAAGTGCATATTTCTTTTAACTTAACAAACCCATCTCATGATTTTAACAAGCAAACACAACAGAATGTTTAGTTGAATAGTTAATAATGTAGAAAAGATTACAAGTTTCACTTACCAGATATTTTAATTGGAGATGACAAAAGAAAACAAACTTTCTAAATCAAGAGCCAGAATTTTCTTTAATTCAGCATGCACAGATTTCTTTTTCTTCGAAAGAACATGAGAGTCATGCTCTATGAAATCTGGAGGTCACTGGAAATCAAAGATACTGGAAATTTTCTTGCCCTTTCTGAAAGACAATCTGATTGGCGCTGTGAAAACTGGCTCTACACCGGCTGCCAGAATGACGCTCATGAGATATATAATTCACCAAGAAAGTGATCTGCTCTCAACATTGGCCCCAAATCGCTTTTTCAAAGAATCACCATATGAAATTACCTGACTTTTCTAGATTTGAGATAAAATATTCATATTCCCTGACTTTTTTTTTTTGGTCTATTTTTTAAATTCCCTGACTTTACCCGGTTTTCCAGGTAGCACAGCAACCCTGTTCTAATGACATTTACCACTTAAAGGTTCCAACCAAGAAGCTAAAAAGAATTACTCTTAAAAGTTAGGAAATTGGTAACTTTCAATTCATGAATGATAAATTTTACAATTAAAAAAGCAAATTTATCATGCAGCAATTTTAGAAAGAATAAATAGAAATTTTAGAAAGATTAAATAAATCAAATTAAAAGATTTTCTTACCATCATATCTGGATCATTAGTAGAATTCAAGCCACTAGTATCTATTAAAAATATTTAAATAAATTGATAAATGTTAAATTAAATAATAAAAATGGAAAATATTATTAATTAATAGCTACTGAAAAGTTACACAGTTTTTAGCACTTTGTAACAGTCACAATCCACTCACACTAGTACAACAGGACTAAAAAATTAGATATTTAATGAAAAATAGTGATTTTAACAATCCATAATTTGCCTAAAATAAAATTTATCATAAAAAAACCTGCACAATAATAAAGGATTTAACTTACATGCGGAAAATGTACACAAAAAGAAAAAGATTGAAATTTTCAGAATATCATGCATTTATGCTCTTATTACATAAATACCTTGAAATATTAGAATTGTATATGAAAATCACAATATAATTAAAAAATAAGACAAACATATTTTTAAAAAGAACTGCACATCATATTAATGGCAATGAAATCAGAATGTATACAATATGGAAAATTTACATTCAAAGTTTACTCAAATACAATCTGGTAAAACATTCTATAAAAAAAAATTTAAAATAAGTATTTCTGATAATGGCACAGATAATTAATGACAGCTATAATTTTGGGAAAAAAATTATCAGACTCAGAAGAAATCGGGTAAACAATGGAAAACCAATTCTGCCCATTATTCCTTGTTCTTAATTTGACAACAGAAATTCACACCCCTGGGTTAAGATTATTTTCAATTACTGATATAAATGATAATAAAACTGGGTTTCCATACAAAGTAATACTTTGATGCACAGTGATGTCTGGGATGCATCATTTATATTAATGTTATAACAGATTTTGGTACATCCCAGATATCATAAAATTGCACTCAATTCAAAACAAGTTTAGACTCTGAACTGCACATTTATTGACTTGCATATACAGGGCATTTTGGAACCATACCTCAGAAATGTGCATGGAAATCTGGAATATGATAACATGCAATAATCATATGAAAACATAAGAGTCACGAGGCACAACCCTGATGCATAAGAGGGTGCTGAATATTAGAAGACTGGTCAGGATGAAGCAACAGAAAGCATTATTCGCATGTATAAGAGTGGGAAAGTATGAACTGCTCAAACAACTCAGCAAACCGGATAAGTAGATATGAACCGCATTTACAGGGCAGCTAACTGCAGTGGGGCAGCCGCTAAGCAGCTGTATCATTCCAATTCCCAACAGACGCATCCCTGGTCATAACATGTCTGCACATCTGCAGAATCGATTGTGTGAAAAGAAAAGATCTGAAGCACAAATGAACACTACTGGCATTGAAAGATAAACATGGACACCATGCCTGCATGCTTCAACTCTATGCCACACTTCATCAACTGTAGCTGGAGAGTGGTGGCAGGCCCATCTCTCAGCAACCCACGACCAGATGTTTTCAATGGTGGAATCTGGGGACTGGAGGCCAGAGCAGCAATTGAATAAACTGTGCATCGAGGAAGGTCAGAATATGACATGCAACATGTGGTCTTGCATTTTCTTGTTGGAAGATGGCATTTTGGCAAGCCTCGAAGATAGGGTACAACCACTGGAGGCAAGATGTCAGAAATGTACCGATTTGCATTCAAATTACCATCGATCTGAACTAGAGATGTGTGTGCGGTCCACCCAATAGCTGTCTAATCCATCACACCAGGTGCAGAGCCCCTATACCGATACTGAATGCAAGCAGGATACGTGTAGTCTCCTCAGAGCTTCCAGACACATATATGGCAATCAGAATATTGCACGCAGAACTGGGACTTGTCTCAAAAGACATTTTGCAACTCCTGTACCCAATTTTGCATTTGGTGCACCACAGTCACCATCTCTTTCTATGCTGCAATGTCAAGGGAAGCTGAATAGTAGCTGTTCTGATAGTCTATGCTGCTGCAAACGTCGATGCACCATATGAGCCCATACTAGGCATGCTGCATACATGCCCATTTTCTGACTAATGGTCAGTTATATGGCTGCACAGTTTTGCAGGTTACAATAGGTCTGACCTCTTGAGCATTAGTCATGGAAACACATTGAGATCCTGCATGGCGTTAGTACGACCCTCAGCAACCCATTGATTCCATATTCACATGACAGCAGTTGGGTGTCGACTAGTAAGGCGCGCGATATATTGGAATGATAATCTGCACTCTCGATAGGCAACGATCCTACCTTTATTAAATTTTGACACTTGCTGGTAAGAATTTTCATATTATTATTCGAGGCATAACACTATATTCTGAGCAAACTCTGACCTTACAAAGTGCTTTCTTAGCAAGAAATACACTACACAGCCTTTTTTTAATGCAGATGTCGTTTCTCCCTCCTCCATCATCTAAATGCACTAAAATACTAATGATTTGCATATCTCAAGTTCTTCCTTTCATGTGATTTTGAGGCTCGTCAGATCATTCCTTCCTGGTGTTGCAATTTTAATGGCCAGCAATGTATTTTCTTGACCTAAGGCTAATGAAAGAAAAGACATGGCAAATCTGGAAAGAAAGTTTGCCTTCGGTGAAAAAAACATTGTTTGATTATCTTTGTTTCATCTACAGAATTTTAGCTATAAATAGGTAAATTTATAGAGGCAATCGGAAGGTCCGGAGTTTAAATCCTGGCAAGGGAATTCACATTTTTCATACTTCCTGCTCCGATAAATCTAATTACTCTACAGCTTTTACTCAAAGTACACAGTGGTAATCAAATTCATAGAAAGTTTACCAATGGCAAAGAAAAACTTCACATTTAATACTTGTTTGGGGATCATGCACAAAATAAGAACAGCTAATTTTTTTTACTGCATTTCTAGGTGAATAGATTCATATACATGTATTAATAAGAGTTCAAATTTAGATCCTCTTTGTTAAATATGATTGATCAGATTTAATGATAGATATTTGATAACTGATTTTCATTTTGGGACAGCATTATTTATGTCTGTTGTTTATGAAGCAATTATTTGACTGCAGTATACTGCTTGACTGATCCCGATTGCAATATATTTTCCAAAATACACATAATGACATACATAATACTGAAAAGTTTACAAACCTGTTTCTTTATTTTTTACACTTAAATTGCTGGCAATTTCAGAACATTTTTTAACAGTAGGTATGGTGGAAGTTGAAGAAGAGGGCTTTGATAAAGAATTTTGAGATGCCATGGCTTTCTACAATAAAAAACATCACTTGCATTAGGAAATAAACAGCATATTATCAAGTACATACAAATAACAAAAACAGACTATATTTGCTATAAAGGAAATTATCTGTGAAATTGTCAATCTTTTGGAATGGTTTGGATTGTGATAATGCTCAGAGATAAACTTTGTGACTATACAATTCAAGCTACTGTATTTTGCTTTAGAATAATGCTTAAAAATAATGTTACATTTATACAGCAATGACACAAATGATATTAATATAATGCTAAATTTACACTGTAATGATAGAAATGGTATATACAATACAGTAAAAGGAAAGCTTACTTTGGCTTCGAGAGCATCACATAAAGCCTTGTCTATTTCTTCTATATCAGGTTCCAATTTTCTAGAAAGAATGCTGCTATAAGAAAGGGCATTTCTTCCTTCCTGTAAAAGAGTATCTTTTTTCTTTCGAATTAAATCAATATTTAATTCAGCAGGAAATGGACTTTTAATCTTTTTACCAGAAGTCAAAATTCTTACTTCTGCCACAGTATTTTTTTCTCTTGAGAATTCTGTTTTTAATATACGATCTAACTTTTGTAAAGCTGTTTCACTGGGAGGCAGATCACAATTACCATTGGATATTAGTTGCTGTTTTTCTTCAACAATATGTGAATTACTTAAACTCTTAGAGGAAGAAATATTCTCATTTAAAGTATTGAGTTCAAATACATGATCAGATTTGACAAAATTCACTGCTTTAGAATCAGATGTTACTTTAGAAGCATCATTATCTACAGCACAAAAGTCATTTTCCAAAGTCAACTGTTTCTGTTTGCTGAATCCAAAGCCATACTTTCCATAGGATGCATGTGCAGCAAAAAGACTGTCAATATCAAGAAAATCCTTCTTCTCATCTTTTGCTTTTTTCATATTCTTCTCCATATGCTCATCTGAAATTTTCCTTTTTGATACATTACTTTCAACTTTTTGCTGATCATCATCGATGTTATAGTCATTAACCCCTTCTCTTTTACTTCCATTTCCTGCAAGTCTGAAATTCTGGTACACAGAATTCTTAGAATTAACAGTTTGTTTAGATGATGAAATATCTGAAAAACTACCATCTTCATCCTCATCTGTAAAACTGTCATATTCCACAATAAGCCGATGTTTCTGAAAGTAAATTATAATGATACATTACTTTTTCTTACAATTTAACTGCATCAAATAAAATATACACACACAATTTTACAGTACAGTAAAACCTTTATTAAACTATATCCTTCTTAACTTGAATAATGCAGAAAAACAACATTCTGATGATAAATATGAAAAAGTGTTACAAAATGTTTTACATCATGACTTTTTGATTATTTTATGAACTGAATACACATTTCATAATGAATATAATTACACTGCAAATGAAAGCAGTGAACTGCAATCAGATGATTTTCAAATACCTATATCAACTCACTGATTATGTGAACATTGTATTATTTTAAAAGGGTTTTCTAAAGTGGTCAAACTAATAAAAATTTATACATTAAATACTCCAATAAATTATGAAAGTTGTTTTACCATCTACTCTATAATATGCGTGATTTTTGGCCTGCAAAACCCCTGAACCTTGCCTTGGCACAGATGCCACTAGTTCTTGGTAAATGACTGGAGACAAGTTGTACCAATGTCTAAGCAGCAGTCACACAAAGTCGAGATATTTCAACGTGGTGGCCTTTGGCCCGCAAATTTCTGATACATGACATCCCAAATGTGCTCTATTGGGTCAAGATCTGGTGAGTTGGGTGGCCAGGACATTAATTAGGATTCACCCTTATGCTCCTTGAATCAGTTCAACACAATTTGAGCTTTGTGACATGGGGCGCTGTCTTTCTGGAAGATTCCATTTCCAATTGGGAAGACAGACACCATTTAAGAGTGCCACTGATCTGCAGTAATGTTCAGATAGTGCGCAGCTTTCATGGTCTATTCTACTAACACTAAGAGTCCCAAAGCCACCCATGAGAACGACCCCCAAAACATAACAGCGCCACCACCAGCCTGAGCTACTGTACTGAGCCACCATAAGCTACTGTACAGAGACAAGCAACTGTTTACCTGAAAGATAGCGCACTTTCATATGACTATTGACATGATGAATGAGCAATCGTGATTAATCCGACGAGGCAACTGTCTTTCACTTAACCATGGTCCAGTTTCGATGTTTCGAGCCCATTCTGGGCATAGTTGACAGTGACACTTAAGCAGACACACACAAATGGGAGGTCTGCTGTGCAGTTTCATATCTGCCACTTTCTGCTGGACTGTGTGTTCCAAAACACTTTCCCTTGAACCTGCATTCTATTGGGCTGCCTACTGAGCCACTGTCTAGCACCAGTTTTGCTGTACCAAGCAAGATAGTCTATGATGTCTTCTTTCTTTGATGATGCATGGACATCCAACACCATGGCATCTATTGATGGTTTCATTGCCATTTATAAACTTTGCATAAATACCAACAATGGCAGACTGTCAACATCCACCAACCAGTAGTGCTGTTTTGGAGATAGTCATTCCAAGTCTTCACACCATTACAATCTGCCCTCTATCAAATTTACTTAGATCAGCAGCCCACTCACAAAAGTGCAAGAATGATTCCTTACGTTCTCCAGCAGCAGTTAAATACCATTCCCAATTAATGTCGCGCACTCCACGTCATCCAGATGTGTTCGTTGAAAAATGTGGTGATGGTCATAAAGTTTTGGCTTGTCAGTGTATGTTAGCAGCTCTCTGTCCATTCAACATGAAAAATTAATAAGTGGATTTAACAACTTATAGCGGTGCTATTCCAGAAGAAATTTATAAAAAAAAATTAACTTATTTTTAAATTGCTTACTTTTTAAATTAATTTCCCTTATTTATTTTGTAAAAGCTGATACATACTATTTACTTTATGTGGCCTGATACGTTAAGTTATTTGAATATGGCAAAACACATAGTTTCTCATAGACTATTCATCTGAGGGGGATGTTTATCTGGAGAACTTTCTAAGGAAAACTAGCTCGTATTCAAATTACACATGGAAAAAATCACACACACACAAATTATTCAGCCTAACAGTTGACCTGGATTTTATTACTTAAACAGGAAAGTTCATGTGATTATTTTTCTTCTGTAATTCATGCAAATATCATTCAGAAACATAGCTCTATCGATAATCCTTTCTGCTGCTATATGCAAAAGACCAAATAACCATCAATTTTTCTTTAACGTTGCTTTTGTATCGAATTAATTTTATTTGAAATACTTCAAACTGCTTTTGATTTGCGCTTTTGTGAAATAGGACATATAAGAACCGCATAAAAATTTAAAGTCAAGATAAAATATTTCATTACTGTATAATACACACAGCACCAAAAGAAAATGTTCAGCTGTTTTAAGTCACCTTAAATTGCAGAGAATGAAGAAATAAATTTAGATCTCATAAGGTGGCATATCACAAATATTCAGATATACCGCATAGAGAAAAATTCAAAAGATTATGCACTATTTTAAATAACAAAGGTATGCATATATATTGTTATATATAGAGAGGAGGTTTACACATTTTAAAAATGATTTTGATAAAGAATTTAAAAAAAGTGCAAGTCTTTGAATAAAAATTCCTGGCAACAGCTCATTATTTGAAATGAGAATTATCATTTATAACTTTTACAGTTATGTCTTCTAAGCCGCCCAAAGGGTATAATGGTTAGGGGAGCTGACTGCAATACCAAAAGGCCTGGGTTTGAATCCCAGAGAAGGCATGGATGTAAATTGTCCGTCTCCTCACAGAAGGTGATGGTGGCCACCTATTAGGTGCCTCCATAATAAATGACCACCACTTCTGGCCTTAGTAGTGGCAAAAGCCCGGCACAAAAAAAATTTAGTCTTCTGTACAAGATTGCACGTAAACGATATACTGACTGGAGAATATGTTTCTCCACTTCCTGTAAGAGAAATATTTTTGTTCCATAATTAAAAAACATTGTGAAATGCATGGTACTAAAATTTATAAACACAAAACAAGCGAAATTATTAATCAGAAGGAGAAGAACTGTCAATCATTATTTCAACATGGGTTGAAAGACAACAAACAAATACCCGGAAAAGAACCATGCTGTTTCTAATGCTTTTAAAGTTAAACTGTTAGTAACAAGAGAAAATATGCCAACACAGATATCAGGCAGTCTTTAAATACATCTGTAGCAACAATATATAAAATTAAATCAAGATTTGCAACTTAAGAAAGCTAAAAAATAGTGTTCACCAGCTTTTGCTGAAGATTGTGGCTCTACACACAATTTGTAGAATCCTGTGCGAAAGCTATTTAGCAGGAGTTAAATGGAAATACATCATTACCTTTAATAAAGCATGGGTTTACCTAAATGACTGCAATGAAAAGTCTATTTATTATCAAAAACGAAGAGGAAAAAATGTAGAAACTTGGTTTCCTCAATGCAAAGAAAGTTTCAGTAAGGGATTTGACTGTAGCAGGATTCTCTTGCAATGAGAAATTAAAAATAAGATGGATGGAAAAAATATACTAGGATGCTTTTTATACGGATGCTATTTGTATCGACAATCTAACGAACTGCCTGTGTAAACTGAGTAAGTTTTATATTAATGTTCTGTTATTTTATTAGAATATTTTGTATTCATTTTAATTCTAAATTCAATAAAAAGTGTCTAATAAAGATTTTTTGCTTTAGTTGACCTTATAATTTTTACTAATGAATATGTCTCGATATTTTACTTTTTACACTGCATCAGGGAGGAACTCAAAATTTTTGGGTGAACTGATAAAATTAAATAACTTAGAATGGTTCATCAGCTAATTTTGGGTAACAGAAATGCAGTGGTTTTTCAAGGTAAGGGGATACAACCAAATCTAATGTACTCTTGATAATGCTATATCGGATTTGATTGCATTCCTCTTCCTTCCTATGAACGTATTTTTTGCGGTTTTTGTATGGTTCCAAGTTTCAGCATTTCACATTTCTTTTATTATTCTGCCTTTTGGTTAATTTTACATTTTATGTATTTATAGGGAATTTTGAAATTTATTGGTACTTAATTTCATTTCTTTTGGATCTTTGTGGAGTTGGTTCTAAATTTCTTACTTATTGTCTACACTGATTTATATATGTAAGATATAATAAAATACGATGGCTATGCTAAGAAATAATTGGCAACCTCAATTGACTATTCTAAATTTTATGTTCTCCTAAGCTCATCTTTTCTTCCAAACTCGAGATCTTTGCTTGCAAACAGAAAACCTAAAGTGCTGCTTGCAAACACAGCTGAAACCTAAAAATAACCAATTGCAGCTTAGCTGTACATATGCACCTTCTACCATTGCCTTGTGGTGTAAGTTTTTCTCTACATTCTCGTGAACTCTGCCTTGATTTATCTTAAATTTTCACTTTGAAAAAAACTGAATCACTTAAATTGCCAATGAAATTTGGAAGTCATTTTGCTCTCAGCATATGGGGCAAATACCCTGAAGATTTTCATTTGTGCTGCCATTAGCATGAGTTTTTCTATTTGATTTAACACTTTTTTGCTTAAATTAACTGAAATGTTTAAACATAGTTTAATATAAAGTTAACTGCCAAATGTGATGAATGCATCACCAGAGGCTTCACATTTCCATCTTTAAATTCAGCCATGAATTAAAACTATACAAGCAGATCTCAGCTTCTGTCTAACATGATATAAATACTGGAAGTTATATAAAATAGTTTATAATCATCTAGCCACAAACTGAATAACTGACTAAAAGAAACTTTCTAGATATTTCTTTTAACTTGAGATCTTATCACATGATATGAAGTTTTAATATGCTGCAATTTTAAAGAAATTAAGATAAGTTAATACTCGTAAAAGTTTAGCAAAAGGTGTTAACTTTGATAACAGTATTAAATTCTGCAAATTTAAAGGAGGGATGGCTGAAAAATAAATGCATGTTTTACATTTAAATCATTAATATATTTTGCTAGAGATTAAATGTAAGACTTCCATCACATTACTCCTGATTAGTGAAAATTTTTCATATGCACTGAAGAAAAAGAATATCAATGAATGTAAAAATGATTCACAGAGCTGCATACTAAATTAATTACGTAACTAATATTTAAGAAGTACAGGTATTAATAGGAAATCAAAAATTGATGTAAATCTGAAGTCTCTTTTCTTACAAGCTGCTCAAGATAATTACAAAGGTTCTCATACATGAAAGAAGCACTGACATTCTAATTATTACAAAACTGCTTATTAATTTATTAACTTCAGAAAAATACTACTTTTAATAAAATAAAAGAAAATTATGTTTAAAAAAACTGCAGTACTGCTATTAAAATATCATAAATGTGTAGAATTTAAAGTGGTTACCAATTCAGTAAAATACATACTGGATTAGTGCTACTACTCGTCTGGCAATTTGCAGTTCCACTAACACCATTTTCTGAAAAAGTATCCCCCTTTCTTACAGTAGAGTCTGGGCTTTCTTCTCCAACTTCTCTAACTGAACTTTTATTTGCTTTTTCAGTGTTTTTTACAGGAGATCCTTTCCAGCAATTTTCTAATGAAGAAGATGCAACAGACAATCCATTAGTATGTGACTGCGAAGGATTAATATTATCACTAACTAATGTTTCAGTATTCATAACAGAAGCAGAACTCATAACACCAGATGAGTCATTTGTTGCAGCAGAAGGTAGCTGATGTCCAACTTCCACAAATTCTTCAACTTCATTTTTAGAAGACGCTGAATAATTTGGTAACCTAGAAACTTCAGGTTGTAATGGAACACTCTGCGGGAAATTAAAATTTGGTGGCAATTGTGGCCCAATTACTTCAGCATATTCACTAGAGTTTGCTTGATAGTCATTATCCTCCTTGAAACTTTTGCTTTTTGAAGAAGAAGGCATATTTGGGTCAGTTTTTAAATTCTGCCTCAAATCGGCATTTAAGCTTTTGTTTACTGAACTAGATAATAATCTATTCTCACTTTCAGCACCAGAAGATTCATCAGATGATGAACCTCCAAAAGAAGAAATGGGAATGACAGCCCTGGGGGGAAAAATAAACAGCTATTAGATTTACATTAAATTTACAAATAAACTTCTCACAACACAGAAAATCAAGAAAGTTTAAACATTCTTAAATCAATTTGGAGGAGAATTCTTGCTAATGAATGTCATATGAAACTTCAAAATAAACCCTAAACACATTTTATCATTTATTATTGTGCATTAATGATCAATTACTAGAGCAAATTAATTAAAAGTCCATACTTCAACAATTCTGGTTACTAAACTCTGTAAAATAGGATGAGACAAGATTTTTCCAATGCATGCATTTCTCATACATGTATATTATTTAAGTCTAAACATATATATTTAATTAATACATAATGAGATATGATCTCCGAATTTAAAATGTACTGAAATTTCACATTAGATGCATTAAGTCTATTCAATAGCTCAATAAAGCTCTGAAATACTAAAACAAAATTTAGTGCCAAAAAAAATTAATGACTAATTATACAATAAACTGAGATGAATGTGCTTTTTAGATTGAAGCATACAAGTTTCTTTGTTTTTAACAAATACTAAGCTTAAAAATTAAACAGCACATAAAAAATGCTAAATTATGAAACTGAGAATTACCTCATCTGCGATTTCTTATAAATACTGTTGCAAAATGCCCAGCTGTGGTAAAATAGCTCCCCATAGCAGGGAAAGGCAGGGTTATCAGATTTGGTGCAAAATCGCTCGTTTGGCGACAAAATTGGCAATATGCCATAGACGGAGCAAGAACATTCTGGAACAAATTCTTAGCACTTTTTCTTGGGAATATTCCCGAAGGCAGATTAAAAGCTATATATACCCTGCTTGTGCACGGCAAATGTAACATGTTGAGTTCAACAGTAGTGTCTTGAGTTCAAAGATTAGCTCAAGAGCGACTGACTGAGTTGGGAGCTGCATTTTAGTGGTTGGCCATGAGGCTGTCTTCACAGTTACAGCCTGATGGCTGTGTTGCTGATTGTTTCAGCAGGTTTGTCATAGTTTTTTGATGGCTGTAACACATCTTTGGAACTGTCTTGTGTAATACTGACAAATAAATTGTGTTTTGATTCTTCATCAAGTGTTGTCATCAATCACTCCATGTCCACGAACCTGTAGAACGCAACAATACTTATCAAGAAATACTAGTAACTCAGGGTTGATAGTTGGGTTTAAATCTATTAATGTTCTCACTTCACAATTTAAGAAAGCTATAACATTCAAGCTTAATTCCCCCAGGATTTCTGAAAATATTTCTCATCTATTTATACTTTGTAGCTTCAGCTGTATACTGACTTTTGATTTCTTTATTATATAACCTATTTTTTTTTACAAAAAATGCATATTTCTCTATATTAGATAATCTCCCAAATGATATAATTTAAATTATATGCCTGAATTGAACTCTGTCATGTTACTTCAGACATGCCACTAAAGCGGAAACTGTTTCACAGAAGATTTCTAAATATGAATTCCTTTACACATAAATTTCCCTTATTCATCACATTTCCCTACAAAGCATTAGCTGATAGAAATGCTTAAACCAGTTAATTTAGTTTGTGTAATTAATATGAAAATGAATATCATACAGTAACATTAAATTTTTACATGATGACTTGCCTTAACAAATACACAGAAAGCTTAAAAGCATCAAATAGATTTTAAATCACTACTGCAGGAGAAACAAACCCTGATTTGCTCCAATGTTACACTGCAATATTTGTGACTCGTATGTTAAGACTAAATAAGTTTTTATTAGTCAATTGCAAACATTTAACTTCTATTACAGAAAAGCATCTAAAATTTTGCTTTGAATTCTCACCCTTCAGGATTTGCAGGTTCTAGTAAATTCCTTTTCTTCTCTCTTCTAGATTTTTTCTGTACTTCTTGTGACTTGAACGAACCTTCATAAATGTCTTTATCACTATCAGATGTTCTGGCTTTCAGATATGCTTCATAATCTGGTGGGCATTCCCATGTGACTTCATTTGTTTGTGTGTTCCAGTAATAATTATAACCAGATGTTTCATCACAGATTTCTTGCCATGGACAGTAAATTCCTGAACAAGAAAACATACACTGAGAAAATAGCAACAAATAATGTGTACATATAAGATGCTAGATAGAGTGTAAATCAAAATTCTAACTTTAAATTTGCAACAGTTTTTTATCATTCTATTTTATTCCGCTTTTCTATCCTAAAAATAGTAACTACTTACAATAAATCACCATAAACCGCATCATTTCAAAATTTAACCTTCTTGCATGTTTCTTACATAACACTAGTAATGCATATACTTACATAATGCTTCAGCTAGCAATAATTCTAAATTTGGAAACAAAAACTTAAAAATTAGCCAATCAAAATAAAGCTTAATGAAAACCAGATCATTCTGTGTTTCCACCTTATAAATACTACATTCTCTCTCGTGCTTCTTTTCTGCCAACTCACTACTGCCTGCTGCTCTTTTCTCTATTGAAATTAACAGTTATAAAGATGTTAAGAAGGTACAAATATGGTCAAGACTGAGCACAAAGATTTCACCTATTACGCTGTGAAATTCATGTTAAGAATGCGCTTCTTAAGAATAAAGAAATGTTAAACTGGCCACTATGACTGCGAACATCTTTTATGCATTAAGCTCTGTCATTCTGTAACCGCAGTACATGGCTTCACAGATCATGCTTTGTTGATCATTTAAATATTTTAACCCTTTGACGTGCCCAATATTATTTTTATAACTTTTTTAACTAAAATCTCTAGAAATTGAATATTATGATCCTAGAGACAAATAATATATGAATTAAAAAAATCTACTCTTGCCCATTGTTTTGTGGGTGGTGGTCGCACTGTGAAACCACTGCACATCTAGGACTTTGAAGCTTACCTAGGTGGTAGGGAAAAAAAAAAAAAAAACTTACCTTTTTCCGTGCATATTTCCAATAAATGACGAAATTTACGAATTTTTTTTTTAAATGCATAAGAATTGCATAATATATATATTTTACAAACTAAATCGTCAGAAAAAATTAAAAAAAAAAAACATGTAATTTTTCTATAGCAGTGAAAGTATAAGTACCTACATAACAAGGACATTTGGCTACATGGATTAAAAAACTCGGTAAAATAAGAATTAAAAAAAGACTGTGTTTTTTTAAATTTCAAAGGACAATTTTTTTTTTTGTGTGTGACACTGTTCAAAGCATGTTTTGTCTTTTCGGTACATGCATGGACCCACATTGCATGTTTCGCACATGTATCTTCTTTTATGATGTGCTTCTTGTGCTACAAAATGTACACAATCTAAATTTCACCGGTATGTGTCCAGCGCTATTTAGTTTCTTTTCATCTGGCACATGACATTTGTGGTTTTTTTAATGTCAATGGGGGTTGGTGTTTTTGGCTTTGGTACGGATCATTCGTTTCCCATTCATACTTATTTCATTTGTATTTCATTTCAAAATATTCAGAAAATATTTTTAATTTTAATAAAACTTTACGCGATTTCTATTTTTAATTACAGCAAAGTATATTTACATTAAATTTAAAACACAGGAAATAATTTACAAAATCACAATACTAGCTTGGGAAGCAAGTGTGTTGAGCTCAGAGAAAAGTCTCTGGAAAAGAAAGACCTTTTTACTGGGCAGGTGCATGTATTGTTTAGTAATAAAATAACTCTGTGATTTCAAAACCCCTTATCTAGATCCGGGTAAAAATAAACACTCCTATTTGAGAAGCAAAACGCCATTGTGAAGAACAGTGGTTTCAAGGCGCGACCACCGAGCCTCTAGAGCATTGTGACACAATGCTCTAATGGGGCAGTGGTTGTGCCCTGAAACCACAAAGCAAATACCATACATATGGAGGGTTTTTTTTATATATGCAGTTTAATTATTGCTATTTTTTATTGTTTATGATAGAAATCACGATGTGCGATGAATAACTTTTGAAATTTAAAGTTGTTTATATTAATAAAAGGAAGCTAATCTGTCTGATTGAAAATGAATTTTAAAAGACATCCGATTTGAAGTACTAAGACCTAAAACATGTATGATTCTGTAGTCATTTTGTGTTATTTAGAGGTCAAAAATCAGTAATCAATTGATTTTCACTCAAAAATTTCTGAAGGAAGAGGAGAAAAAAATTCGAAAATTTATGGTTTCAAGGCGCGACCACCGCGCGGCAAAGGGTTAAGTAACTTCATCAATGATTAACAAAGCACTCCTAAATTTGCCACCACCATTTCAAGTATTTCATTAGCACCATTTTTAAAATGGAAAATACTGGTAAAAATCATAGGTATTTTTCTTGTCATGAATGCACCTTCTCTAACCAGCAGCCAGGAAAATTCAGAATCAGAACGTCAGAAAGAAACTTTTACATCTACTCTGCATCCTAGTATGTTGTAACTGTTCAGGAGTTCTTTATTCAACTTATTTTCTGCTTTATTACTTCCAAGATATGCATCACTTCACCTAAAGTTTAAAAAGCTGTTACTTCCTTATGGTCTGAAAGTTATCTTGTAAGACTCCTTGAATTTGAGAATCGAATAATAATAATTTTTTTAAAAAAACAATTTCTGATCAAAAGCTTTGAAAATACTTCCAAGGTATACAAAATCTTCTCCATTCTTGTTCATTGTTTTAAAAGTTTTCTATTATGCTTGAATTTAAAATTCGCATATATTTATTTGCAATAATGAACCTTATGAGGACAAAATCTTTATATCTTATGTTTCCGTAGTTCCATAGGATGTTCTACTGATACTGATGGTTTCAGTTTCCCATTGCATAGCAATACGCTCATAAGCATAATTTTTGCAGCTCATTCCTTTGGCAAAAAAATGTTGTTAAAAAAGTTCGTGAACGCTTTCCAAAAGCAGCAGCGAGTTCACGGCTTTTTGATGTAGCTAATCAGAAAGCTCCCGATTTTTTTGTACTATTCTGGTAATTTATTTGATTACAGATGTTTGAAGAAACAGTGATCTGTATTCCTTATTCCTTTATATATTATTTTTTGTGAATACATAAATGAATTTATTGTGTTTTATTTTTGTATTTTTGTTGTTTTATTTTTTGCGAATATATAAATTTTTGTTTCTGACTTTTTATTTTTGCGTAATTTCCTTTTTTTTTAATGCAAAAATTATGTATTTTACCCTTGATCTCTCTAACAAAAATACAACTTTTGCGGAATATAGTCTAATTTCTTCTGAAAGGAAAACTATACATGGAAAAAATACAGGAGTTGGACAAAAATATGGAAACACCTCATAAAAATGCATGCTAGAAATGAAATGTTTATTCTAGCAAAAGTTGCTGGCGGTGCTCATTTTGTGAATGCATTATGCTGGAGCTAAATGAATTCAAATGTGGGTAAATTGTCTGGTCTCGTATGTTGGGTGCTTTCATAACCAAGGTACCTGAAGTGTTTGGCGTTTCAAGGGGCACAATATCTAAGATTTGTAACTCATACAGAAAAATCGCATCCGCTTATTCATAGAACTGCTGAAAACGAGTGTTGAGTGATCATGACAGATGACCACGGAAGAGGATTGTGTAATAAAAAAATATGAGGACTATAGCCACAAAAGTGACTGCTGAACTTATTGTTGCACTCGCAAACCATGCCAGCACTGAAACACTATAAGGGAGCTCCAAAACCAGCGTACCTTTGGGTGAGTTGCAATTTAAAGCCACTCATCAGTGATTAAAAAACTTGTAATAAGAGAAATGATGCCAAAATCATAAAATCTGAATTGTGGAGCAATAGAAGAGTCACTGGGTCAGATGAGTATTTCTTCACACTGTTTCTGACTTCTGGGCGAGTTTACGTTGGCAAATGCCATTCCAAGCAAATGATAGAGATTGTTTGTTGAGGGTTTGGTCATAGTTTGAGAAGACATATTGTGCTAGTCTATACTCATCATTACTGTGCAAGGTCACTTTACTGCCAAGGATTGTGTGCCCATTCTGGCTGATCACATCAACCCAAGGCCCAATGGTGATGCCATGTTCCAAGAAGACAGACCTCCTGTTCATTCAACTCACATCATACAGGACTGTTTCTCTCAGCAAAAAGATGAACTTTCACACACCACACTCACCAGATATCAGTATTATTGAGCTTTTGTGGGCTGTCCACTGCCATCGTCTTTACCTCAACTTGCCAACATTTTACAGGAAGAACAGTACAAGATTCCTGTATGGTTTATACAGGACCTTTATTTATCCATTCTGAGAAGACAGCAAGCTGTTTTGAATGCCAACAGTATTCCTGAACAGTACACCGTATTAGTTACAGCACTGTTTTCTATTTCAGTGTTTTCATATTTTTCTCCACTCCCTGTAACTTAGTATTATTTGCAGAAGCATCAATTCATTCAACTAACAATGAGAAAACTTGCAAATTATCCATACCCTCAGCTAACTGAACTGATTGATTAGTGTCCACTTCATTATTAATTGTGGCCTCTTGAAGTTCTGGTTTAGAATCTTTAGCGCCTTCTTCCTCAACATCTTTAGCTTCTGAAGAAGCTTCTGGAATGGAAACTTCAGTACTTTCTTCAGCAGGCTGTTCATTAACAGTTAAAGCATCAATTTCCTAAATGAAAGAGAAATACGAACTGTATTCTCATATAATGAAAAAATTTATCTGTTAAAATGTAGTCAACTAAAATAGCAAGTCATTTAAAAAATTTCATCACGTGAAAAAAACCCACAGTTACAAGTAGTAAATTCCTTGAATGTTTACTAAATAATGAACATGGCATGAAAAAATAAGTCTGTTCTTGTGGTAATTTGAAATCTATACAAAAAATGCCTAAAAACTGAGAATACAATGAATATATCATAAAGCACAGTATGTGAAAATAAATTTTATTTGTAGTCATTAGGATTTTTGAATGTAAAAAAAAAAAAAAAACAAAAAATGAGCAATGCCCTTGCCAGGATTTGAAGCTGGACTGCTCGAATACGTGGTGAGTGTGGTATTGTTACAACGTAAAGGCAGGCAGAAAGGAGAAAATGAAAATGTCCTACATACACTACCTTTTAAAGGGTGACTGGAGATTAGGGGAAGCAATCACCAAATTCTAGTAGTGAAGAATCATCATTCACTACTTTTTAGTTTGGGTGCCACTATAGAGTCATTAGGATTTTTTTAAGTAGGAAACACGAAAAATTAGAAATGCCCTCCCTGGGACTCGAACCAGGACCTCTCTAATATGCACCAAGTGTACTATGGAATTAGTTGGCATACATAACAGAAATGTCATCCTGAATTAAGAAAATTATTTACATACTTTAAACTGTGCTACTTTACATACACTGGTGTGCAAAAAGTAAGGACGAAGTCGAAAAATTAGCATATCAGCTGAACGAAGAGGCAGAGCGGACAGAAAGACCAATCAGGAGATTAAGTAAGGTGATGTACGGTAGCACATGTGCAGATATGCAGGTAGACGTAATGGGGAAGTGTCTGAGTAGTATAAAGCATGTTGTCGGTGTAAGATCAGTATTTCTGGCAAAGAGATTGCACGCCGTATAGCAGTTAAAATCACACCGAGTTGCTGCCTCAGCGAGAAATGGGGAATAATCAATCTGTTAGACAACATCTGGATGCTTTTACTCGAGGTTGAATCATTGGGAAGTTGGAGGAAGGCCGCAGTGTGACAAGTGTGGCTGCAGAGTTCGGAATTGCTCACAGCATCGTTTCACGACTTTGGAGACAATTTCAAACTACAGGAACAGCTATCCGGGGGTTTAGTAGTGGTCGTCCATGAGGAACCACACCCGCAGATGACAGGTACGAGGGCCATCCAGGAAGTAGATTACGTTTCCGTCTGTGTCCGCTAGGGGCGGGGCTAGCGCGGCCATCTTGGGGTCAGAGCGTTGCGCAGCTCAGTCTGCATCTAGCCGTGCTAGTGAGAGGTTCGTGCTGTGCTCCGTTCAGATACTGTGACGGTTTGAAATGTCTGCGTTAATTGAAAATCCCGCGAGCTGCGAGGTGCGCTCAGTAATAAGGTTTCTGACTGCAAAAAACTGTAAACCGATAGAAATCTATCGGCAGCTTCGTGAAGTGTATGGGGACAACATTATCACTGAAGGTGGAGTGCGTCAGTGGGTCATAAGATTTCAAAATGGCCGAACCAATGTTCACGACGAAGATCGAAGTGGGAGACCCAGCATAGTGACCGCCGAACTTCTCGAAAAAGTCGATGCTAAAGTCCGTGAAAATCGAAATTTCACAATAACGGAACTTTCTTTGAGTTTTCCACAAATTTCGCGAAGTTTGTTGCACGAAATCATCAGCGAAAAGCTTGGTTACCACAAGTTTTGTGCAAGATGGAAGGCAAGAAGAGGTAACGAAGTGGTTGAAGGCGCAGGCGGCCGAGTTTTTCGACGAAGGAATTTCCAAGCTCGTACATCGCTACGATAAATGCCTTAATTTGTATGGTGACTATGTAGAAAAGTAGTATTTGAGTGTGGCTTTCATCTGTATATAATAAAATTTGTTTCCTATACTTTGTTTATTTTTTTATTCCAAAACGTAATCTACTTTCTGGATAGCCCTCGTATATTGCCTTACAGGCCAGAAGAAACAGGCGGCAGACAGCGGGAGAAATTGCTAGACACACGACACAGGCAACTGGACGACCGATATCGCGTTTTACCGTGACCAGAAGACTGCACGGTGGAGGTCTGTTTGCACGACGCCCTGTACGGTGTGTACCTCTAATGCCTGCCCATCGGAGAAGGCATTCTCTGTGGTGCTGGGAACACCGGAATTGGAGAGACAATGAATGGGGATGAGTACTCTTTACAGATGAGAGCAGATTCAGTCTGAGTAGCGATTCTCATCGCATACTCATCTGGAGAGAGTGGGGAAGCTGCAATCATCCCTCGAACATCATTGAAAGGGACAGGTATGGAGGTGGCGGTGTTCTCGTTTGGGGAGGCATCCTGCTTGGTAGTCGTACAGACCTTCACATCTTCTATGCATGTTCAGTCAACGGGACCCGTTATTGTAACGAGATTCTTCTTCCATATGTGCGTCTTTTTAGAGGCATTATGGGTCCGCAGTTCCTTTTCATGGGCGACAATGCACCATGTCATCGCACAGTAGCTGCCTAACAGCTCTTAGAGAGTGAGGATATTGAACGTATGGATTGGCCGGCACGATCTCCGGATCTCAATCCCGTAGAGCATGTATGGGATTTTCTAAGCAGACGCTTGGCAGCTCGTACCTTACCACCAGTAACGATTCCGGAGCTTCGATTGGCGCTGCAAGACGAATGGGCAGCAATGCCTCAACAACTCATTGACACCCTCATTCTCAGCATGGGCAGACGCTGTGAAACCTGCCTAGCAGTCAGGGAAGATCATATCCCCTATTAAAGACCGGATGTTTCTTGCTGGACACCCATCACAGGGATGTTTCGGCCTTCAGTCGCATTGCGCTCCATGCTACTTTTTCAATAAAGCTTCTTTTTATCCCTCTGATTTCTCTTTTAGTAAGTGTTGCTTACATTACTCATGTCCTTACGTATTGGGCATCTTACGGTATTAAATGTGTTGATTTGGAAAGCTTTTGTACAAAGTTATATTGAAAAAACCGTCTCGTCCTTAATTTTTGCACACCAGTGTACATTAACAAAAATTTTATATACATAACATACCTTTTTTGCATAGTTACTAGACTTTTACACTTAATTTTGTATTAACACTAATTTTATAATTATGTTTTGATGCCCGTTTTGCATTAAACTTACACTTTTCATTATTATATTTTGCTTTCGTAGCAATTTTTGCACACCAGTGTAGTTCTATCACCATTTCGAACTTAATTGATCACACCCGCTTAAACTACACTTGTTAAAGCAATGTTACCATCAAGTGAAAAAGGCAAAAAGTTCACAAAAGGTTTCATAAAAGTACATAATTCTAGCAATTTTAAAGTGTGAGACTTTAATAACAGCCACTGTGATTTGAATTGTTAATTTAAAAAGATCTTCAATAAAGTATAAGTATGATGTACAGTTTATTTGATAAAATACAAGAAAATATGCATCAAATAGCATATTTTACAGACTTTTATTTATTATTTTCTTTTTATTTAGATGTATGGGTATCCAATTACAAATGTTATGTTACAAATTAACATCGCTCCCTTATTTGCATCAAGCAGAAATATTTAAAGAAATTCTGCAAAGAAGTGAAGTCTGCTTGAAATCAATAGTCTTGGTCAAAACACAAACCAAACAGAAGGTTTGCCTAATTTTTTGAATTAGTTTTGTTGAGAATGGTTTTGGTTTATGTGATTACAGCAAAGCCTCCAGGGCTATCTGCCTAAGGGAAGGGATGCCTTCGCAGAGGACTTTCTAAGGGCAACTGACTCATATACACGTTACACATGGGGAAAACCATGAAAATAAAATGCCCATGCAACCAGCCTGCTTGCGGGAATCGAACTTCAGACCGAACTACCAGTGTTCAGCGCTTTACTGCTGGTAGGCCTGCTTTGTTAAAGAAGTACTCATTAGGTACAGTCAAAAGTCGTTAATTTGGACACCCATAATCTGGAATGATCTATAATCCGGACCTCAAAGCTACAAACTTTCTGCTACAAAGCTACAAAGCAAACTCAAACTCAAAGGACTCAAAGCTATAAAGCAACTTAAACAACTTACATTGAAAGAAATGTTTAATAAAGTAAACAAATAAATATTACGCTTTTTTTTGTAAATTTTGATACCCTTTAAATCATAATTGCTCATTTCATAAATTACGGTTTCGTATTTTTAATTTTATAATTTCTGCATGCCATCTTACCAGATTTAAACTCATGATCTATAATCTGGAAAAATTGATAATCCGGAATCACCGAATTCCCGACCAATCCGGATTAACGACTTTTGACTGTACTATAGTTTTTTAACAGTCAGTAATTAGCAAGTTCAAAGCTAATGAAAATATAAAAACAAAGCACGCTGAAGCAGACAAAACAGACTGACTTAGACCTCGGTGTCCTTTTAAGTTGAGGAGTCCATAAGTATTGATGTATATAGTCAAATCAAAATGCTACCAATTCTACTACTTGAAAATTTCAGTGAACTAATATCACAAAAGAAATGTCACTCAGTTTTTTGGAAGGTTGATACCTTCTTCTGCTATCATTCATGTGAAAATCTACTACAATAGCAGTATTATGAAATATAGTACAAAGTCCTAAATCTGGATTTGTTGGGACTTTGGGCGATTATGGATTTTTCCAGATACAGACAAAAGTCGTTAATCCGAACCTCAAAGCTACAAACTTTCTGTGCATGTGTCAACGCATGTGCGTAATACCTTTACACATATGCGTGTATGCATGCGCATAATACATTTACGCATGCGCGTTTAATGTATAACAAACAGTATAAGCTAAGCTAAAATTATGTAATTATCTATTTGAGTTGTTGCAGATTGCGTTGTTCCTTAATCTTCGAATTGGATCCGGCTTATTATTTTTTGCAGACTGTTAGAGCAATTTTATAAAAGTAAGTTGGAATTTTCGATTATGTCAAATAGAATCTCCGATGCTTGAGCTGCTAAAGGATCAACAAAGGAAAAGCATGTTTTGATGTCCATCAAACAAAAAGTGGAATTGCTGCAAAAAATGAATAAAGGCTCCTTTGTTTATCTAACCATTCCGAAATCTGTTTATCAATTTCACGCTGCTCTGCTCTGCGCGGTGGTGGTGGGGGAACATCGCGACGCGCAATGAACTGGATTTTGATCTGTCACCACTATCCTTATCTTCAGGGCAGATGTTTTTATTTTATTCAGCTTATAATTCCTTATTAAATGTAGTATTTCATCTCGATGTACTTCGTCTTTGATATGATTTAAATCAAATTCCTCGTCATTATAAATATCACGAATACACATCAAATAGTTTTCTGGTTACAATTTTCTAATTTCGACTATGTGTAATACATGCTTTATGCATGTGTGCATTGAAAGAAATGTTTAATAAAGTAAACAATTATTAAGCTTTTTTTTTTGTAAATTTTGATACCCTTTAGATCAGAATTGCTCTTTATTTTCATAAATTACGGTTTCATATTTTTAATTTTATAATTTCTGCATGCCATCTTATCAGATTTAAACTGATGATCTATAATCCGGAATCGCCCAAAGACTTTTTACTGTATTAGATCATCAGTTTAAATCTAGTAAGATGGCATGTAAAAATTATAAAATTAAATATATGAAATCATGAAGCATTTATGATCTATAGAGTATCAAAATTTACAAAAACAGCTTAATATTTGTTTACCTTATTACACATTTCTTTTAATGTAAATTGCTTCATATTTTGTACTAATACTTTCTCTTTAATTCTATAGACAGACATAATTTCTTTCAGTTACAAAGTTCCATTCTGTTCAAGTTCTCTAACTGCAGTGTCAAGAATTCCTATTATCAATAGAAATTTTTTTCCCCAATAACCTCTCTGCCACATTCTTCACCATCTGTAGCGGTATTTTCTGAATCTAGAACTATACTACAGATTTTGTTGTCCGTTAATTTATTGATGATTGAGTCATTGTCATCACAACTTCTGTTGTATCAACTTCATTTATTATTGCTTCTCCACATTTCTTCATTTCTTTACAAAATTCATTAATTTGAAAATTCCACCTTTGGTTTGCTATATCCAAAACCCTTCAAATTCGTGGCTATCATATTTATCCTATTCACCGTGAAATATGGTAGCTGACCATACATTATGCCAAGCTCTTTTTAAAGTATCTGGAGACACATCCTCCCACGATCTTGTGATACTCCACACAGCAGATTTTATGCTAAAATATTTCAAAATGGCTTGAACAGTCTTGCCATTATTCAAAAAATTTAACACGGATTTTAAAAACACGACTTATATTTGGATTTCAACGTGCACACTATTATAATATCCATTGGGTGAATAATGGACTTACAATATGGAGGAAAGAATAATATGGATACATTACCTTTCACTGAAACTAAACTAAATGAAGTATGAGCCGTACAGTTGTCTACAATCTGGACAATTTCTGTGTCATCAGGTAAACGAACCAAATTCAGATGTTGCCGATCTTCTGGTATGAAATGATTTTCAAACCAATCACTTATTAATGCTTGTGTCATCCATACTGTTTTATTTTCACTATATATAGCGGGGAAATTCTTTAGTCCTTTAAATGCTTGAGCTTGTATATTTTTCTGATTACGAAAAGTTTACACTTGTGCATTCCTCCAGCATCTGCACATGCTAAAATTTTTAATTGCACTTTGGAATTGTAAATTTGTTCTGGAGATAACTTTTCATTATTAATGAGTTCAATGACTTTGTCTGCAAATAGTTCAGCAGCTTCAGTATACGCTGAAGCGTTTTCAGCTGAAATTTTTAATTGCCTGATACCATGGTGATTTTTAAATTTGGTTAATCAACCTGTCAAATGTGTGCATTCAAGTTTCAGTTCATTTCTTAATGAAATATTTTGACTTGAGCCATTAGCACTGTATCCATCAAATGGCACGCCCTATTGCGATGCTGTCTGACCCATTCAATCATCGCTTTGGCATGATCGCCACTTCTACCATAACGAATAATTTTTCTGTTATTCATTGCAAGTGAGATGTCAGAATAACAAAAATTTTTTTAAATTTCTTCTTTCCGTTCTTATAGCATATACAGTTGACTTTCCAATGACATACTACTTGCATAATTTTGAAACGGATACACCTATATCCATTTTTTTGTAGCAATTTCACTGATTGTTTAATGGACATCAAAACATGCTTTTGCTTTGTAAATCCTTTTGTAGTTCCAGAATTAGAAACTCTTTTCAACATAATCAAAAGTTCAAACTTTAATTGTCATAGCATTGCTGTAATAATAACAGCCTGGATCAAATCAGAAAGTTAAGGAACAGGGCAATACGCTATATTAGCTGAAATTCCTTGGAATCAGTAACGTTTAATTTTAGCCTAGCTTAATAACATCCGCTATATATTACTGGCTATGTATGAGACTGGCAACAAAAGAGTTCTTCCGCTAACTTTTGTCTTACTTCTATTACGTAGTGAAGCAGTTAAGCCTGAATTGTATTAATTTAGTTATTTATTCTTTTGCACATGCTTAAGGCTTATCTCAGTTTTGAATAAAAAGATTCTCACATATACTTAAGGCTTATCGACGGGCGGCACTAGATATCTTACCACCTGATGCAGTCTATGGGTGTCCTAATTTCTGCTATGAAGTGCCTCTCTAAAGTCCTAGATTTTTGCTGCGCCTAAATTTTGGGTCCCAGTGCTTTCCCTAAATTCTAAAAATTTTGTCACCCTTTAATTTTGCTGCTCAGTGCTTTTCTAAATTCCCCAAATTTTGTCTTTCCTAAATTCTGCCACCCGGTGTGGCCATATGAGGTCTGCCACCGATACTGGGTTTACGTGAACAACATTAATTCAAATAGCTTAATTCAAAGTTTTAATTCATATTCTTAATTCAAATAGCACCAAATGTAATTTTTTGGCCTATGAATATCATTAACAAAATCTGTTTACAGCATATGAAAAGAAATTTTTGTTAAATTTTTTTATCGTCAACATTTCTTAACATATTTAACTTAACTCTCTAAGTGGCAAGGCTGTATATATACGGCCTTGCCACTTAGAATATTTATTATGATGTAAGAACATATATATATACATGCATATTAAAATATGTCAATGAAATTAAGGCAATATATCAAAAGAAAACTAATCCAGGTATGAAATATCAGTAGAGTTTTTACATTAAAATAAAAAAAAATAAATAATTTGTTCTCTCAGTAGTTTTGGGAAATTTGTGCTTTTTTAACGAAAACCCTGGCTGCCCAGAGAGTTAAATCTGTAATCATCGCCAAGTGTAATGTCAACATAAAAGGTTATTACCATACTTTTTGCTATTGAATTATTAATATATAAAAAAAATAGGTATTGCTGCATGAGTCATTACTCAAGTTATCATGTGTTGATAAATATGCAGAGATGATAGCAAAATATAATAATGATTCACCAGGTTGGCATCAGGGATATAAAATATTAGTAATACGAGATCAACGTTTCTACATAGAATGTTTTTATTCGAGATGTATGCTAAGCAGCTATGCAGCTACAGAGCCAAATTAATGATCACACAAATTTATGCTGAAATGGTTGTTACTTGAATAATGAGGTATTTTATTTAGTGCCGAAGTGAAATTAAGAATCGGAACTCTCCACATGTTTTATTATGGGGGAGGAAATCAAATGTGCATGCACACAGCATACAAAAAAAAAAAAAAAAAAAAAAGAGGAGGTGGTTGATGGCTTTGAGGTTCGGATTTTAGATCATTCCGGATACTGAACGTCTAGATCTCGGATTTTGTACTGTATAAGACATGCCTCTACATCTGAATAAAAAATTATCTTTCAGCTTTCAAAAAATGTTACAAAAGTTTCTAAGTTCACATTCTTCCGACTTCAATTCCTCTACAAAACATTACCTGAATTAGTAAAATTCTGATGTAATGAGCAGATAAAACTGAAGCAACCAAAAACCTAGCCCAATATAAATGCATTTTTCATACAATAGTGGCATTCTATATATTATGTTCTACACTGTGTGTTTCTAGAAGCTACTTCCCCTTAAATCTTTTAACTTGGCAATTTACTTACATAATTCAAAAAAACCATGTCCGATTTGTAACGGGTTTTCCCATTCAAAATCATTAAGCTACATTTCACTTTTATGAAAGATATCAGTACCTGCTTTTGCTAACTCAAAGAAATCCAAAGATGACTTTGCTTTCATGAACATTACTTTCAGTGCTTTATTTCAAATGGATAAATCTGAATGCTTGTTCTGCGAATACACTTAACTATATTGAAAGAAAACTGCATTATGCTATGCACTCAAGAATGCTGCCATATTTCAAGTCTTCCTCAATATACACGATAATTCACAGACTTTCTTCCTGTATGTCCTTCTCCATCTCCTACCAACGCATCTTTCCAGTGATTCAATATTTCACAGCAACCAAACCTCAGCTACCACAACCAAAATTTCAGCCTCATAGTATGCTGAACTACTTTCCTGATTCAAATTAAATGAAAGTATACCTTATTTTCTTTCTTATTTTATTATTATACAATCTATAGTTACCACACACTCCTTGCTTTTATTATATATTAGTTGTTTAACGTACTTTAAAGATGCACAAATGAAAACCAGCAGAAATATCTTTTCAAAATGTTAATTTAATAGCAAACAATGTATGCGAACAAAAAGCTTTTACAGTATTTTAAAAGATCAGTGATAAAATATGTGTACATTAAACACTGACAATTTTTTAACATTAATTTAGATATAGCTTTTATTGTATTTAACAACATCAAAGCATATAAGACTAAATAATTAGACAAGAAGCACAGGTTAAATTAAAAATACATTGCATTAGCCTAAAGCAGTTTTTCTCAAAACATTTAGGCCACTGCCACCTTTGTGTGAACTTTTCCCCTGTGCACTTCTACTATGTGTGTGTGTACACTTATGAAACATTTCAAATTCAATACATATATTCATATTCCTTCCAGAATAACAAGAAACCACTGCAGAATAAAAAAATAAAAAACACTACCGAGAAAAATAGAAGCCACAAAAAATAAAAGCAAAACAAAGCATTAATGCTTCATATTTATCAGATTTTATCCTCCAAAATTAGTTCCTAAAAAATAACAAAAGGAATGAGGAAAAATCATAGCACGATCATCTTAATTCACATTTCCATCTCCCTGTTGTGACATCATACATGCACATTGCAAGTTTCATTCTGCTGTAAAGGCCTTTTGTTTTGGTGGTCAATGTACCTGATGCATCACTCTGGGTGCTCTAAATCAAAACTGGGATAGATTTAGGCCGACTGATCTTATGTGACCCGCATTACTCAAAGAATTCCAATCTCCATTCTTTCACCCATTATATTATATATTTTACAAAAGTACTTCCGACTTGTGTTTAATACAATTCATGTAAAAGAGATCAAATATAAAAGACAGACTTTAGGTAGTAAAACGTAAATCTGATATCCATAACATCAACTATCCTTTCTATGCTTCATACATGACTTTTACTTGAACACAGTTGCAGTGATGCCTCGCAACTTCTACAGCAGTGATTCTCAGCCAGAGGTATGCAAGAGAAAAACAGGTGGTACAGTCAAAAGTCGTTAATTCGGACACCCATAATCCGGAATGATCTATAATCCGGACCTCAAAGCTACAAACTTTCTGCGCATCGTGACTTCGGTGATTCCAGATTATCGATTTTTCCGGATTATAGATCATCAGTTTAAATTTGGTAAGATGGCATGCAGAAATTATAAAATTAAAAACATGAAACCATAATTTATGAAATAAAGAACAATTATGATCTAAAGGGTATCAAAATTTACAAAAAAAAAAAAGCTTAATATTTATTACTTTATTAAACATTTCTTTCAATGTAAGTTGTTTAAGTTGCTTCGTTTTATGTGATAATACTTTCTCTTTAATTCTATAAATAGACATAATTTCTTGTTCAGTTACAGAGTTCTGCTGTTCAAGTCCTATAATTGCTGTGTCGAGAATACCGACTAATTTGTCAATCGAAATTTTTTTCGTTTTCAATAACCTCTGTGTCACTTTCTTCACTATCGGAAGTGAATTATAATGAGGAGGAATTTGATTTAAATCATATCACAGACGGAGTACATCGAGATGAAATACTACATTTAGTAAGGAATTATAAGCCAAATAAAAACATCTGCCCTGAAGATAAGGATAGTGAAGAAGGGCAAGAGCTATTAAATGCATGACTGCCCCTTCAGGTAAAATCAAAAAGAGAATGTTTGGAGCCCCAAAACAAAACATGCCCGAGGACTAAAAACTGTCAAAAGTACTTGGGTTGAAAAAACCCATGGGGAAAGGTAAGAAGAGGCAATCCCTAAGTGTGGAGCAGACTGCCCAAAGAGACAGACCTTAACCACTGGGGAATCTCTTACAGTGGCCAAGATGGCTGTACTCATTGAGGGACATCCTGAAAAAAGTTTATTGGAGGAACAGAATATTAGCCTTGAACTTCACATGATGGACTACTTTAGGTATTCTCAATACTAAAGAGTTAACACCTGAGCTCTATTAAGGGGCTGTCAGACTTTTATAAACAAAGTATGCAACCCAAACAAATGGAGCTAGGAAGCACTGGGTTTGGTGCATTTGGCACAAAATGCTATTTAGCACAGGTGCCTGATACCTGACAAACTCAATATGAAGAAGAAGTACCATCACATTCATTGAACCAACTCCATTACTTACTTTCACACATTTTAACTCAAATTACTGTCTAAAATGAGCAGACAAACAAGTGCCTGAGATTTGTTTAGCTTTCAACTTTCTAGTAATCATATTTGCTTCTATAATTTCTTTGCGTCTTATCAGCTCTTTAATCCATAAATTCAGTTACAGTTTTCCATTACATCTTTACAAGTTATGAGGACACTTTGGTACTTTTTGGTACAGATTCACACACTGATTTCCAAATTTCAACTTCATGGAATATTTTAAATATCACCTTATCATCTTGAGTAAAATGAATGCGATCAACTTACCTACATTATGTAATTTTTAATCTGCCCAAAGTAGAGGAAAGCAAGTGCTACCTTTTTCACACACCTTACCATTAGTAGGGCATACAACAGTAACAATTTGAATATAAGATAAAAGAATATTTGAATATCTGGATTAGTTTTATCACATCTTTCAAAAGGAAACATGCTAAATTCTATGAACATGTTCAAAAATACGCAACAGCATTCCAAAATTTAAAATGATATAAATTAAATTCAGTGACATAAAATGTACATAATTAAAAATGATACACTAAATTTCATGTATCCATTTTAAGCCCCTACCCCCCAAAAAAACTAAAGAGACCTTCACCTTCATGTTGTACTTTACGATTTCCCACTTATTGTTTTTGTAAATTTTTTTGGGGGGAGGCCTGTTGTTTCTGGCTTGCTCTGGCACATCCCATAAAAAGACCATACAACATCATAAAGTCTGCCAAGAAGGTTGGGCTGCATCCCCACATCACATCACCCTCTTAAGCATTAGATGATGATAGTGATACCACTCAAATAGGCTCACTATATTAATGATAGTTTATAATGGTGGATTTTACAGCACTATTTTTGACATGGTGCAAGAAAGTAACTTATCTTAGCTCCCAAAGGGGATTCTGCTCTTCAAAGTTCTCTTTCCCCCTTGAAAGGGTTCCCCTTTCCCCAAATGGAAGTCTGCCAAGTTTGACATAAATACAATCAGAAGCAGCAGCAACACCTTCTAAATATCTTAATATGTAAGCTTTGATACATTTCAGATACAAAAAAGAACAATAATAATCATAAAATATCAATGATAACTTTCTTCACATATGTTTAATTACATACTTTAAAAAAATCTGCTACTTGAGAATCTAAAGGACAAATATCCTTGTTAAGTGCAGCAGTTGATGTTGGTTCCCATTCACCTAAAAACAAAATAATTATTATTTTCAATTTCTGAAATAAATTAAGCAACATTTTACAAAAGAACTAATTCTAAAATCTGTAATATTAATAACAGCCTGTTACAGTAGCACAAATTTGCATTTGTATTTTCAAATTTAAAGCCAGCCTACCCTATTATTTCCTAAAAATGCATTCAGTGACAAGTTGAAAGACTCTGAAGCCATTGCCCAACTGAAATGAAATTTAACAATTATCCTGCAATAAAAATGGCTTTTAAACATTTCTTGAATATAGTTCACTTTTGGGAAAGCCTTTAATTTACAAATGCTCTATTATTCAATGTAAACATAAAATAACATTTCTGACTTATTATCCAGCACTCTCAAGAGCTGTTGACTTCTTGGCTCCCCTTCCCAAATTCAAAAACACAATTTTGCTACTTATTGCTATGTTAAATCCCTTTGAAGTGAGATGATGCTGCCATTGCTACTGTTTAAAAAAAGAATTTTTTTTAATGCTTCAATGGCGAAGCGGAGTGCGTGTGGTTGCCCGAGTGTCTTCCACAAATGAGCAAAATAAAGATAATGAGGATATTATAGTTTAGTTTGTTAATTAGTTTAATTTAGAGTTAAGTCCATTTAATAATTTGCCAGACCATCTGGGTGGTCCTGGATAGCCGCAGCGATATCGGCTAAGTAAACAAGCTAGTTATAGAATAGGGATTTTGCCATTTTGTTTTTCGAGAATTTGTTTTTGGATTACAGCCAGATGCTGAAAGAAAGGGGTAAGTAACCCTTGAAACTCCATTCATTACTAACTGTTGCATTTAGTAAATTTTGAATTAAGTTTGTGCGATAATTTGTTATTATTGGTAAGTGTAGTGAAAGTGGCTATGAAATTGAAAGATATTCTCACTAAAAAAGAGAACACAGAAAACTATCTTATCGAAAGAAACTTTCTGAGCCAGATTTAAGTGTTAGTGACTTAGAATTGTTAAAAACTAAATCTAACAATTTGCAAAATGAATTTGATAATATTTTTGATTTCATTTCAAAAAATATAAATGTTTTATTTTAATGTTATTTTTTAAATATAATTTCAATATGTTATCATTATTTTAATGAAATTTATCAATGTTATACAGTTTTAAAAAAATCGTCGAAAAATTTTCAGATCTCGGAATTAAAAATGTTCTATAGAAACTGATCTTAAAATCGCCAAATTTAGAACCGTTTAATAAAAGAATTCCCATCCCCAAAAGCAAAATCTTGTTTAAGAACTCTTTATTAGAAAAAATGAATTTCAAAATGCTTATGTTTCATTTCTTGCTTAGAAACTCGAGTATCCCATCATTTATATTACAAATAGAAACAAATTATAACCCATGAACCATTCAAAAAATAACTATATATGTTAGTGATTCGCATTAAATATTACTCCAAAATGCTAATTCACACGCAAAATGGCAGTCATAAAAACAGACAGAAATTTCAGATGATTAAAATTAAGGAACTTCTGCTGATTTTGGCCAAAATTAAAGACTTTTAAGAACCAAGAATTTTAAGGACTCTTAAGGACCGTATGAACCCTGTTCAATGGTTTCATGTGTGACTGAGAAACATGTATGCATTTGTAAACTGTGCAATGCAGAACATAACTTATTTCAACGTCGTAAATTTCAAAAATTCAGCTTAAAAGATAGAGTATGTCGAAAAGCACAATTTATGTTTCTGCTGTTTTGGAAATCATGGAGTGAGAAATTGGCTTTCAAATTACTCTTGTCGGCTATGCAGAAAAAAAGCACAATTCATTATTGTGTTATCAGTGACAAAAAGTTTCAGTTCCCCCAAATAAAAAAGTTGTGAAATCGCATCTCCGACGGATCAAAAGTCAGACACCAGTCAGTCTACGGAAACCACGAAACTCAACGCTCACGGCCAGCCATTCATAAGCAAAGATAATGAGTGTTTTATGACAGCTGCTAATGTAAATAAAAAGTGTAATAGAGTCTTATTAACAAAAGCAATTGTTGAGAAAGATGAGGGGGAAATATTTTTAGCCAGAACTTTGCTTGACAGTGGAAGTATGATGCATCTTTGTTCATTGAAATTAGCTGAAAAGCCTCATTTGCAAAAGGAATATGTAAACATATCAGTAGGATGTTTGTCTGGGATTTCAACAACGGTGAAATAAAAAATGAGTGCAGTTAGTTATTTTAAATAGAGAAAAAACATACAGTCGTAAACTAGATTTTTTGCAATTCCGAAAATTACTCATTTGATGCCTTCTAGATAAACTAATGTCTGTAATATTGCGATTCCACAAAGAATTACGCTAGCTGATCCAGACTTTCACTAATCAGGTAAACTTCAGCTACTTCTTAGAACTGAAATATTTCTCGATTTGATAAGATCTCGGCAAATTTATGTATCATTGTTCTTTTCTTGTGTGTATGATTATGGCAAAGCCTCGAGGGCTATCTGCCTAAGGGGAGGGATGCCTTCGTGGAGAACTTTCTAAGGGAGACTGGCTTGTACACACGTTACACATGGAGAAAACCACGAAAACACCCATGCAGCCAGCCGGTTCGCGGGATTTGAACCTCGGACCAAACTACCAGTGTTCAGCAACTTTACCGCTTGGCCGCTGGTGGGCTCTAATTTACGTATAAAATACATATTAAGTTTTACAGAACTCAGCATTTGGGTATTTAGTGAATGGGAGCACTGAAAATTTACCACATGAGAAACAATTAATGCACTGTGAGTTAACTTATCATAATGTCGAGACACAGTTGAAGTTTTTTAATTTGGAATCAATTGGTATTAGAGATGATACCAATTCTTACGATGAAAATAAAACATTAGAGATATTCAATAAAACTTGAATATGGTCGGTATGTTGTTAGCCTGCCCTGTAAGAAAAGTTGAGAACATTTAGGCGACAATTTTGGTGTTTCAAAAAAAAAAAAATAAATAAATAAAAAAAAATAAAAAAAGAATAAACATTCTGATGAGAAAAATGCAGCATTATAATGCATTATACTTAAAAATACAGGGAAACTTTAGAAGAGTACCTAAGTCAAGAGATAATAGAAAGAATATTAGGTGGTACGATACCAGAAAACAAGCTAGTTTTTTATATGCCGCATTAGGCGTTTTATAGAGAAGAAAGCATTACAACAAAAATAAGTATTGTATTTGATGCGAGCTCACATGAAATAGGTAGTCTGTCTAAATGATTGTTTGTGGCCTGGTATTAATTTGAATCAAAATATACTTCACTTGCTGATAACAGAGTTGCAATCTTAGGAAATATCGAAAAGACAAAGGCATTTTTACAGATCGTTTTAACTGAGAAAGATCAAGATTCAGTTAGATTTTTATTTGTTAAGAATATTACAGTCAAAAGTCGTTAATCCGGACTCGTCGGGACTTCGGCGATTCCGGATTATCGATTTTTCCGGATTATAGATCATCAGTTTAAATCTCGTAAGATGGCATGCAGAAATTCTAAAATTAAAAATATGAAACCGTAATTTATGAAATAAAGAACAATTATGATCTAAAGGGTATCAAAATTTGCAAAAAGAAAAAGCTTAATATTTATTTGTTTACTTTATTAAACATTTCTTTCAAAGTAAGTTGTTTAAGTTTTGCTTCGTTTCATGTGATGATACTTTCTCTTTAATTCTATTAAACAGACATAATTTCTTGTTCAGTTACAAAGTTCCGCCGTTCAAGTCCTATAATTGCTGTGTCAAGAACACCGACTAATTTGTCAATCGAAATTTTTTTGTTTTCAATAACCTCTGTCACTTTTCTTCGCTATCGGAAGCGAATTATAATGACGAGGAACTTGTTTTAAATCATCAAAGACGAAGCATATCGAGATGAAATACTACATTTGGTAAGGAATTATAAGCCAAATAAAATAAAAACATCTGCGCTGAAGATAAGGATAGTGCTGACAAATCAACTTCCAATTCATTACGCGCCCGCCGCCGAGCAGCGTGAAATTGATAAACAGATTTCGGATTTCAAAACATACTTTCGCTTTAGATCCTTTACATATTAACAAATATATATCGGAAATTCTATTTGATATAATCGAAAGTTTAAGCTTACTTTTATAAAATTGCTCTTACAGTCTGCAAAAAATAATAAGCCGGATGCAATTCGAAAATTAAGGAACAACGCAATCATCAACATTAACTGAAATAGATAATTATTTAGCTTATACGTCCATTATACATAAAATGCATGCGCGAAAACGTATTCTGCACTTGCGCACACTCATATGCGCAGTCGTAAAAGGTCTTACGCGCACGCGTGAACGCCTCTGCGCATGTGTCAACGCGGCGCATGCGCAGAAAGTTTTTAGTTTTGATGTCCGGATTATAGATTATTCCGAATTATGGGTGTCCGAATTAACGACTTTTGACTGTAGTACACTTTTGCAGAATATCGAGGATAAGTTAAATGTGTATACATTTAAGCCTGTACTCTTTGGTGTTAATTCCAATCCCTTTTTGTTGGCAGCAACTATAAAGCTGCACATCCAAAAGTATAGAAATGTGTATCCCGATAACCTTTCAAATTCTTGATACATGCATGTATGTATGCTGATACTGTTACAGCAGCAGATGATGTATCAGAAGCCTTCAAAATTTCAAGGGAAGCAAAGGAAATTATGCGTGGAGCTGGGATGAATCTATGCAAGAGTACAGAGACTTCTTCTTTGACTGAAATTTCGAGAAGAAAGAAAAGTACCAAACACTTTATCCTCCAAACAGCTGGAAAAATATATGATCTCCCTGGACTCATCACACCACTCACTCTTAGAATAAAACTTTTACTACAAAAGCTATGGCTACATAAACTACCATGGGAAGCGAGACTGCATTATTCCTTTTGCAAACTCCTATTGAGAATGTAGAATTAGCCAGAAATACATCAGCAACAGGAAGACCTACTAAATTCAGCATTCAAAAACCATTGCATGGAGATAGTAGACATGTTATCGTAAAGTCCGATGATAACAAAAGACTTCATTGTAAAGAGTGCCTTAGCCAGCCTGTTTATAGACGCAAAGCATGTAATGCAGCTTTACATCATGATTGTAGCGAAGCTTTTCATGCTTGAATCTTTCAATTGAAATAATCTGTATTTGTAAAAGAAATATAATGTATATTTTAATATTAAATTAATTACAAGTAAAGAGATTTGTAGATTTATAAAACATTATACAGCTAAAAAGTAATCCAGTGCTCCACTCAAAGGAAACGTTGCACGAGTACAATCCTACTTACTAAACATCCGTAGTCTTATTCCGCTAACGTTGCGCGAACGCAACACTTGCTTTTTCCACAAGTAAGAGCATTTTTTTTCCAATGTAAATTTATGTTATGAATGCCTAATTTAATATTTATTATTTTCGTGAGAAAAGAATCATTTCTTGTAGTTTTGGCGATTAATGGGTTAAATATAAATTGATTTTGTCTTCACAGATTATGGGTAATTTACAATACGAGAGAGCTGTGCCAAGTAAATGTATACAAATATATTGCTACGAAATGTATAGGCGCAGTAAGATAGCTTCCCCACAAAGCAGTTTTAGGGTTGCCACATTTGGCGAGAAATCGCGACATTTGATAACAAAATTGGCGATATACCATGGATGGTTGGAGAGCCTTCTGGAACGAATTCTTACCGGTTTAGCCCAGAATGTTCCCGAACACAAGACAAAAGCTACATAAGCCCTGCTGGTCTGCAGTCAGTGAGAGTATGTCTCTCATCGAGAGTGTATGTGCCCCATCTAGCAAGTCTATCCCTGCAGAGTCGATCGAGTTGATAGCCGGGCAGCGAGTGCCGAGTGGGTCGTCAAGTTCACCGAAGGAGTCTCTTAGTGTATCGCGGTTAGTGCATCATCGAGAGAGCGTGCTGAGCTCTGGGAACGACTGAACCAAGGAGTCGGGAGCTGTGCTTGTGTGTCATCGAGTGCATCGCGAGTTGTAGCATGGAGAGTCTTGAGAGTCACTGGAGTTCCGAGAACGACCAAGCAGAGTCGGGAGCTGTACTCCGGAAAGCAGAGTCGGATGCTTTGCAGGAAGCTGTCTACATCATTATTGCCTGACAGTGTGAAGGCTATGTTGCTGATTGTTCCAGCGTGTTTATAGTAGACCTTCGACGACTGTAAAAAGTGTTATTGGAGCTGTCCTGATTAATATTGGCTAAATAAAGTGTGTTTCGGTACTTCATCAAGTGTCATCTTTATTCACTCCAAATCTACGAACCCCGTACAAACGTGAAGGGAAAAATAACGTAACAACTGATGTCAGAAGAATAGGAAAAAAACGGAACAATATGTTTATATATACCCACTCTGTTACCCGGTCGGTGACCTAAGATTTTTATTCTTATAATGTTTGTAAATTGCGCATTTTTGTTTTAAAAGATTGAATTATATGGCTCTTATGTTTCAGTTAATGTTTTTATGCCTTTAGTTAATCTGCATGCCATTTAGTGTTCCAGGTTTGGATCTACGAGGTCACTTTTATGCAACTTACAAGCATCAGAGAAAGGATGTGCTAAATAAGATTTACATTTGTGCATGAATATGCTTTGTGACATGAGCTATACATCTTGAGCTTTTGTCAAATTTGACTTCTAATGCTTTAATTGCCACTCTTAAGCATTTATGACCAGACGTGGCAAATGTGCGAAAATATTCACTGATAATGCCCCTAATTTTGTAGGAGCTAATTCTCTACTGAAGAAATTTTACAATGCAATTAATTTTCCTAACAAAACTTTGGCCTCATATTTCACGTCGAAGGAAAAGACTGGAACTTTATTCCTCCCAAGTTACCTCATTTCGGAGGGCTATGGGAAGCTGGTGTAAAGTCATAAAGCATCATTTGAAAAGAACGATAAGAAATTTGCATTTCACATATGGGGAAATTGAGATAATAATTGTACAAGTGGAGGAACACTAAATTCAAAACCTCTTACACCCATTTCCAATGATTCTGATTGTTATGAAGTTTTGACCCCAGGTCATTTCTTAATACGGAGATCGATACGCGAAATTCCTGAGCCAATGATAATAGATATAAATGAAAATCGGTTAAGCCAATGACAAAGAGAACAACAAAAGTAGTTCAAATTATTTGAAAAAAATGGTCGAATGAATATTTAGGAACTCTGCAGCAGACAAACAAGTGGATGGTAGAGAAGGACAATATTTCTGTTAGTACTATGGTACTATAAAACACAGCGAAGATGACATCCATCCTAGATCGTGCCATACAGAATTGAATGTCATTTTTGCGGAAATCAGTTATATTGGCATACAAGGCCTGCTGTTCAGTACCTATTTTCTTTCCCGTATATATGCATATGGCAGTACGTTAAATGAAGTATATTTGGTGTATAAATAAGTCAAATGTGCTACGTTTGAGTGATGCCAATAAATGTGGAAGAAAGACTTTTTACCCTACACACATTATAAACGACATTATTCGACACTGTTTTTGATAGTTCATGTGTTAAATTGGCATATTTACAGTAATGGAATGAACACTTATGATACAAAAGTTAAATAACTATATGTAACAGTGTATTACATCGGATGAGAACAAATATATGTACATGTCAAAAAGTTGATTTAATATTAAAAGCGTTAAATATATAAAAAAATTAAATGCTTATATTACAGAAGCTGAAACTGAAATGTAGCTACTTGGGGAATGACTGAGATGAGAGCTGTTTCAGATTACTGCATTTGTGCAACACAATATGTAGTGATAGCATGTAGTTTCAACAGGGCAACACTGTTATTTTGAATATTTTTCCACCACACTGCATGAAACATGGGTGCTGGCTTTTTTAGATGGAACTTCGACATCAAGCATCATTCATAGTAATAGTGGTCTGGGTTACCTGCCTTTTCACAGTCGCAGGCATCTGTGTTGGAAAGACCAAACCTATGCAGATATGCTTTATACGGTCCATGTCCTGTTAGGAAATGTGACATGCTGCCAGTTTTGCTCTGCAGATCCATGCTTACACTTGGGAGCATTGCATGTGTATGTTGACCCATTGTGGCATCATTACACCAGGTTTGCTGGTGGAATGCTTTAGCAGCAAGACTGAAGTGTTGTGGGACACTCAAGTAAAGATGCATTACTGGCAACTTCTTTAGATACTGTGTCTGCACTTTCATTTCCTACTATTCCTACCTGTGCTGGCACTCAACTGAGTACAGGATGAAAAGAGATAGGGATGCTTAGGAGAGTTTTCAGTGTTTTGTGCACCTGAGGGCTCCTGCTGTGCATGCTTGGGAGTGCTTGGAGGCTTGAGGCAGAGTTCATATAAATTAACTTGATTAAGACCATTCCTAACACTACTGCGTATAAGGCTATCAGTTCTGCCTGAAACACTGAAATACTTTTGTTCAGTCTTCAATTTCAGGAGAAGATAATGCAGCCTTTATCCAATTCACAGAACCCACATCCTGTGCCAGCCTCTGTCTTAGATCCATCAGTGTAAAATGAATGATCATTTTGGGTTGTAGAACCTGAGTTTATCTGGATGGTGTCCGTTAAGTCAAATTGTGCTGGGTGACAAAAAGAACGAACTTTATATTTTTCAGAGTCTGTGTGGATTATGCTCTGTCACAGGGTTCGTATACATTTCTGCACACGGAAATGAAGTATTTTTAAGGACCATTAATGAAAAAAATTAAGGACCTATGGGCAAATGGGAACTGAATAAATTTAATTAAAAATATTATCTATGCCTGAACTTCACTTTTGTAATGTCATTCCAAAAATGAAATATTAATCCGTAAGTAGGATGAATTATTATTAAACATGAATTACTTAACATAATTATTAATAAGTTTGAGAATAAAATAACTTTAGTTGGACATATTTAAAAGAAGATAAGCGAAATTTAACATATTTATGTTTTATTAACAGCTTTATGTTGATTTTTTTTTTTTTTTTAAATGTTTCATTTTGTCACATATTTGCTCAGTTTAGAGATTTAGCAAATAGCAGCATAGATTAAAATGAGAAGTAAGATGAATATCAGCATGATTCATAATAAAAGACTGGATGCTGTCATCGCTGCTGCTTACCTAGAAAAAGACGAGCTGATTAGAACAAACCTGAAAGGCCTGCATAGGCACGGCTGGCAAGTTTTGAAAGCTGGGCTCTGTCTGATGCAGTTATAGTGTCGTAGCTTCGTGTAGAGTTCCAGGGATTGTAACCCAGTTAATATACTTTAAGGTTCCAATAAGCCACTAAAGCATCACAGCATTGTAACCCAATTAATACACTTTAAGTTTCCAATAAGCCAAATTGCACCACAGGTTGATAAGTTTTGTATTATTTTAAGTCTCATTAGATGCAAAGAATAAGTTTTACATGATGTTTTAACATTTTTGTGTTTTATCTCATAATGACGGTAAGTTTTAATGAAAGGCAATAACTCACTTTAATATGCAGAGATAATTTTTAATAAATAATTATAAATAATTAAATTAAGTACTTAGATAACTTTAGTCATTATGGATTTACATGGCCATTATTAAATTTTATTTATTTTTAAAAATATTTGTTAAAAAAGCCCTATTAAAATCATAATCTAATAAAATTTCACAGTTTAAAATACACGTAATATATGGCATTGATTCTTAAACAACATTAGGATAATTACACATTAAACGCTACAAAACATTTATGTTTTATAACGACAACACTCAATAAAATATTTAAGCTTCTTTTTAACTTGAAGCCTTCCCAGATATTTTGACTAATTTATATTGATTTCCTTCTCCTTAAGCATCTTTTCTAACAATCCGAAATTTGTCTCAATAAGCAAACCAATGTTCTCACTAGTTTCTGTGTGTTTATCTACTAACTTGGCAACCTCTCCACAATGTAGCTATGAGGGTTTACTTGATCTAGTAATAGTTAAATAGTTCAAAACCTCCCGACAGACGTGAAGCAAATTATCGCTATGTCTGAAAGTAACTACAATGTCAGAGAGAGGTTTAAATAAGCCTCTTATTTAAAAAGAACTTAACATAAAGGCATGTTTTGATGCTATCATAATATATTAGAGCTCGTGGTGATATAATTAAAAAAGAACACTCAAATTCAAACTTAAAATGTGCACTAGTCAAAGACTATATAATTTAAATTTAATTTAAGCTGTCACAGCAAAGCTATCATGTGAGGAAATAGAAATGGAAAATTATAAACAACTAGGTAATTTACATAAAATAACTGTACATATCTTCTAAGAATAATTTTCTTTATGTATTCAGTTTCTTTCTTCAACACATTTCCTTTTGATTTTAGAATTTTTGGATTTAATTTAAGAATTCTGTTATTCTAAAAAAAAAAAATTAAATGCATTTAGAATGAACAGAAAAAGCTGCTAATTTTATTTCTTTAGTAATATGAACATTCGAAAAAATATGAAATATATATGGTGAGGGCTGGTGTGGCAGATTTTTTAAAACTTAGTGACACACCGAGCAACAAAATTTAAAATGTCGCAACTTTTAGAATTTAGAGCAGGCATTGGAACCAGAATTTAGAAAGGCACTCGGTAGCAGAAATTCAGATCCACAGGGAGATTGCATCAGCTCTGTGTATGATGCATTAAGGCATATTAGATGACTCTTTTAAGCTCTCAGTTTTCAATTTCTTTATTAATAAAAAAAGAATTCCTTTTTAGTGAATAGTAGAGAAAATAAAGGAAGATAAACAGGTTAAGAAAAAGATTCTAGTATCAAGAGTAAAACATTTAAATATTATGCTTTCATTGTTTTTTCAGACGTTCCACAAAAAGTAAGAAATTCATCCCAAACTTTCTATAAAATACATCCATTACGTATTAATACCATGGAGACATTTTTCATTTTGCCACATATTTCTGGAATCTTCTAGAATCGTGAGTCTATAAATCTTGCCTTGAAATCCTTCTAAACTTTCCAAACTGCAGTGTCTAAAATTCTAAAGAAAAATTATCCCTACGAATTCTGTAATAGCAAAATACCAGGAATATTTTGGAAAAAGTGTAAAATTAATTTCATAGATAAAACAGATGCATATTCTCAAAATTCTGAACATTCTGAGATAATTACATGGGAAAAAGTCTTGCTATGAAAAAATTAAAAAGAAGACATTTTTAATTAATTGCATAGCTAATTTTGCTTTTGCTAAGAACTGTTTCATAAATTATGCTTTAAGCATTAGATCTTGCTTATTTTTCAGACTCAAAATATTTTAGAATATGTTGCTAAAATGGAACTTCATGATATAACAGCAAAAAAATTAAAATGTTTTATTTCAATGTTATTTTTTAAATATAATTTCAATATACTACCATTATTTTAATGAAATTTATCAACGTTATGTTGTTTTTAAAAAAATAAAAAACTTCGAAATTTTGGAATTAAAAATTTTCTATAAAAGCTGATTTTAAAATTGCCAAAATGTTGATAGGTAGCCATATTTAGAAAAATTAAATATTCACATCACCAAAAGCGAAAAGCTGTTTAAGAGCTCTTCATTAAAAAACAAAAATAATAATTTTGAAATGCTTATGTTTCACTTCTTGCTTAGAAACTCGATCATATCATTTACATTAGAAATAGGGACAAATCATAACCCATGAACACATTCATCCATTCAAAAGATAACCATATGTCAGTGAATTGTCAAAAATATTCTTCCAAAATGCTAGTTCACACTTAAAATGACAGTCGTAAAAACAGATAGAAATTTCAGATGATTAAAATTAAGGACCTTCTGCCAATTTTAACCAAAATTAAGGACTTTTAACGACTAAAAATACCTAAGGTCTCTTAAGGACCGTACGAACCCTGGTCCCTTCTGTGATATATTTTTATTCAGCCTTGTAGCTTTTATCGCTGCGGCTTCCCTCTCGACTACAAGATTAAGAGGGGGGAAGACCTGCAATGACTTGCAGCACAGATGTTGGAGAAGTTCGATAGGTCCGACAGATGAGCAGAAGTTGACTTCTTTGTATGGAAAGCAAAGTTTTCTTCATGGTAGGAGTGAGGTTGTGGTCCCAGACGGAGGCTCCATACAAAACAATGCATTTTGAAGTGGTTTTGTACCAAGATTCCAGATTTGCTGGTATGCCCCATTTCATACCTCGTACTAGGGTACTCATCAAGAACCATCTGCCAGTTTGCAAATGGATTTTAGGTCAGGTTATTAAAGTCTATCATGGATCTGACAATAAAGTAAGAACTGTTAAAATCAAAACAAAAGCAGGAGAATTAAAAAGAGTGATCACAAAGATCGCAGTGCTTCCCATAGAAAACTGAACTCATATTTTGCATATGTAAAAAGGAAAAAAAAAAATCTTTGTTCCAGTATTATAATAGCAGTAATTATAGAAATAGTATTTATTATGTTGTTTATACGTATTAATTTTGTTTTAAGATTGTTTTGTACAGTTTCTTGAAATTTTGTAATTTCAATCCAGGGAAGTGTTAAATCCCTTTAAAGTGATGGTGCTGCCATCATTACTGTTTAAAAAACAATATTATTTTTTTAATGCTTCAATGGTGAAGAGGAGTGTGTGCGAACCAAGTGTCTTCCACAAATGAGTAAAATAAAGATAATGAGATATTATAGTTTAGTTTGTAATTAGTTTAATTTAGAGTTACAGTCCATTTAATAATTCGCCAAACCAGGCTACAAGCTAGGGAATTTTCTAAAAAATAAATCAAGCATCAAACTCAGCATTTCCAGTTCATATGCCATACTGTTGAACAATGCAGTATTATATGTTAAACAAGTAGTACAAGCTAAGCTATTCTGTGTTTAACAAAGCTAAATGCATTTTGTTAAACACAGAATAAATTTTCATTTGAACCATCTAAAATCAGAATTCTAGAAGGAATTCAGAGAGAAATAGACTACACAACGAAAATTACATTCAGTGTAGCTCTATGATAATTTCCTATAAATTTGGTTTTATAATTTCTGAGAAGTATTATCACAAGAAACAGTGAAGCCATGAAACCTATTTCATCTTTTAAAACATGTTTGATCAGAAAGACACAAACCCATGGAATGTCTTCAAAGAAAGTTAACCCACATCCACAAGAGGAAAGCTCATTTGACAAAAAATATTAATCAAAAGCATTACTATCACATAAGACACTGTCACCATTTAAACAAAGAAAGAAAGAAAGAAAGAAAGCCGCATACAACTGCTGAAAATCTTATTTTGCCTAAAGTTGTGGATTTGATGCAAACAATGGGTGGTGAAAAGAAGATGACAAGCTTCAGGAAATATTATCCTCTAGTAATATGATTAAATTATTCATTTGATAACTATTAAAAATATTAAAAAATAAACTTATTTATCATTACAAATAGATGAAGCTAAAATACTTTCAAATATTGCAGAAACACAACGATATTGCAGAAGTTTTTTTATTTTGTAAACCACCATAAACCATTAGGAAATGTTTATTTGATACTCATCAACATACTACACTACAAAATCCAAAATCTAGATGTCTAATACCAGGAAGTCTGACCCACCAGCAATTCGTTTTTCAAAATTTAGGTATGGGGAATGTAATATTCCAGATAAAGCAGGGGCTGTAAAAAGCAGGTATTTTTCTTGACTAATTAACATTCCTGTATGTCATTTTCAAACACCTACTGGTAAGGAATCACCCATAACCAATGGCAATACAGTACAAAGTCCAAGATCCGTACATCCAATATCCGAAATGATCTAAAATCTGGACCTTAGAGCCACCAACAAGATTAAAAAAAAATTTTTTTTAATGCTTTATGCATGGGCATTTGATTTTTTCCCCCGTAAGAAAGCATGTGGAGATTAAGAATCCAGACTCTTAATTTCACTTCGGTACTGAATAAAATAACTCATTATTGAAGGAACAATCATTTTTAGCATAGATTTGTGTGATCAATAATTTAGCTCCATAGCTGCATATCTGCTTTTCCAATTAATGGATTTTGTAAAGAAATGTGGAGAAGCAGTAATAAGTGAAGATAATATAACAGAAGTTTTTCATTGCAATAGCAATGTTCCAATCATCAATCAAGTAGTGGACGGTAGAATCTCTAGTATGCTTTTAGATCCAGAAAATACCGTTACTGAAAGTGAAGAAAGCGACAAAAGGTTATTGAGAACAAAAAAACTTTGATTGACTAGTTAATCGGAATTCTCAACGCAGCAACTAAAGGACTTGAACAGTGGAACTTTTAACTGAACAAGAAATTATGTCTGTCTACAGAACTGAAGAAAAAGTATAAGCACAAAAAATGAAGGAACTGAAACAATTTACATTCAAAGAAATGTTTAATAGAGTAAACATAGATAAATATTAAACTTTTTTTTGATATCTTTTAGATCATACGTTTCATTATTTCATAAATCACAATTTCATATTTTCAGTTTTATAATTTCTGCATGCCCTCTCACTAAATTTTAACTGCTGATCTAATATCCGGAAAAATCCCAAATCGGGAATCGCTGAAGTACCGACGAGTCTGGATCTCAGACTTTGTACTGTATATTGATTTACATTGATTGCGACCACACTTTTGGTCCATGAGTAATTCTGGAGGGGGGTTAATATTTTTCTTTCTGATCTGAATAATAAGTGAAGCTTCAAGACATATTTGTTTAGAGTTGGATGTTGTTAATCCTGGTTTTCTTTTTTTGGTATAACAGCTAGCAGAGAAAAAGAATCAGATTCAAAAGAAATTCAGTCAACATAGCAAATTATGCTCTTAACTAATTTGATGAAGGCTATTTTTTGCAGGCTATTATTACTACAGCTATCTTCTCAAAATTTAAGTTTGAATTTTTAATTATGTTGAAAAGACTTTCTATTTCTGGAGCTATAGAAATATCTGTAAAGCAGGGCATATTTGGTTCCAGCCTTCTGTAGAGGCCTTCCACAATAAAACTACACTGACAAAATTCATGCCAAGAAAAAGTGATTTCAAAACTAGGCAAACAGCAACCTTATTTTGATGTAGATTTTTTATGCTAAAGATTGTGAAATTTTTAAATTAATGGAATTTATGAATAAATGGGAAGAAGTGACTGGTAACTCAGTATACATCATTAATCATTCCAATAAGAAAAAAGGTAAAATAATCAATAAATTCTTATAAAAAAATCCTGTCTGTTATTATTATAACTTAATACTAAAATATAAATGCAGTGGATGAAATATGTTCTCTACATAAATGAAGCACAACACATGATACAGCACATTTCTCTAACATAACTGATCTCTGGTAATCAATTCCCCTCTTTCTCCATCATATTAGCCAATTTAATAGCATTCATTTTTCACAAACATAGATACCATCATACTTGACATATCGTATGCAATAACCAAGTCCCTTTAATGCATACCATCTTCATACCTTTCAGTAGCCTTTTTTTTCCCTCTTCTCATTAATTTTCATAAAACTATATGTCAAAGAATTTACAAAAAAATTGCACAGAAACACAGAAAATCACCAGCCTGTTCACCTGGGATTGAACTTCCAGTAGTCAGCAGTCTTGATCACTTGCCCATAGGTAGGGTTATGTTTTGTAATGAAGTTATAAATTAACTACTATTTCTCTTGTGTTTTGAGAAAAAGACTAAAATTTGGGACCTGCTTTCTACAGAACAGAAAGCAGTGGAGTATTTTGAAAGCTGCACGATTAGTTACACTAATGGACATATTCAAAACATTCAAGGAATTCATCAAAATGACACTATTAAAGGCATCACAGAAAACAGCAGCCTTACCTAAGATTTGCATTTAATTGAATTTTTGTGCCATAAGTTCATGAAGAAAATGACAGTTTTGTTGTTATTTTATGCCATTAGCAGTTTTGACCATCAGAATAGTAGGGGCAAGTTTTAATGAATTTCTTTGACAGATAATCTCAAAGCATAAGCCTGTAGTTACTTAAATTTTAATATACCACATTTGTGTCTGTTCATTATTGAGTTAAATAAGGTGCAATCTATTACTATCTAAATAAACAGCAATGTGTTACTTCAAACTTCCACAGGGTTTATACACATTTTTGCGCACGGAAATTAAGTACTTTTAAGGACCATTAATGAAAAAAATTAAGGACCTATGAGCAAATGGGAACTGAATAAATTTAATTAAAAATATTATCTATGCCTGAATTTCACCTTTGTAATACCATTCTAAGAATAAAATAGATCCCTAAGTACAACACATTATTATTAATAAGTTTGAGAATAAAATAAACTTTATGCAATTTATCAAGTAGCATTAAATACTTTACATTTATAATAGTTGGACATATTTGAAAGAAGCTAAGTGACATTTATGTTTTACTAACAGTAAGCTTTATGTTGATTTTTTATTATGGCTCATTTTGTCATATACTTGTTCAGTCTAGTTTACAGTTTAGTAAATAAGAGGTAGATTTTACGTCAAGTGTCATAGGTTAAAATGAGAAGCAAGGTCATAATCAGCATGATTCATAACAAAAGACTGAATGTTGTCACCGCTGCTGCTTGTCTAGAGCTAGTTATAACAACACTCAACAAAATATTTATGCATCACCTGCTGATTAGAACATTAATTACACATTAAAAACATTTATGTCTTATAACAACACTCAACAAAATATTTATGCATCACCTGCTGATTAGAACAAAAGGCCTGATGTAGGCACAGTTGACAAGTTTTGAAAGTTAGTTGGGCTTTGTTTGATGCAGTTAGTGTTGTAGCTTCATGTAGAGTTTCAGGGGACGTAATCCAGTTAATATACTTTAAGGTTTCAATAAGCTACTAAAGCACCAGAGGTGATTTGTTATTTTATATTATTTTAACAGGGTTCATAGCCACATTTTAATTAAAAAAATAAGCACCTATAAGCACTTTTCAAGCACATTTTAAGGAAAAAAATAAGCACCTGTCTAATTACGTAGGTAAGTTGAAAAATAAGTATCCCCTGTCGACTGTGGTCAGAGTTGTGTATGAAAGTCAAAAAATAGAATGAGACATTAAAGATATCACATACCTTTATTTTTCCACATAGGTATCAAGTACATTGAGACATTTTTCATATCGCTTGATAAGCTTCAAAAAGCCCTCCAGGAAAAAATCAGGGCTTTGCATATGGAAGAAGCGTTGAACGGCTATGGGCAAAAGGCGACACAGCAGGAAAACGCGCAAGTCACCGATACACCATTGGGTAGAGGTCGCTGCAAATCAAGCAGATGGCGCTGTTGCAGTGCCTGCATAAAGCGGAGACCAGCCTCTCATTTGAGCCCCGGTAGGTATGGAGAGAAGGTGCGTTTTGAATTCGTGGTCAAAGGAGGAAGTGAGAGCGGTTATCCGGTATGAATGGGCACGTGAAGTATCAGGAACGAGAAATTCATAACCGCCTCGTGGAAGTCTATAGGCCAGGTGTGATGTCGAAGCAAATGGTGTGGAGATGGTGTCACACATTCAGTGATGGACGTCAGCAAGTGGAGGACATACCGAGAGCTGGACGGACGCGCACGGCCACTACAGATGCAAATGTCAGGAAGGTGGATGACATGATTAGAGCGAACCGGCGTATCACCATCGATGAAGTAGCGGAAGAACATGGAATCTCACATGAGCGAGCTCAAAACATCATACACGACATTCTTCGATACAGAAAAGTGTCAGTACGATGGGTGCCCCGACAATTGACCTCGACACACAAGGAACAGCGCATGACATCTCGTGCGTTACCATGAAGATGGCAATGACTTTCTGTCTCGGATTGTGACGGGGGATGAAACGTGGGTCCACCATTTCACGCCAGAATCGAAGGCCGCATCTATGGAGTGGAAACATCCGTCATCACCTGTCCGAAAGAAGTTCAAGACAACTCCCTCTGCAGGTAAAGTGCTCCTCACAGTTTTCTGGGACGGTCAAGGAGTTTTGTTGCTGGACTTTTTGGAGGTTGGAACCATCAATGCTACGCGCTACTGTGACACCCTGTCGAAATTCAAAGAGGCGATTCGGAAAAAGCGGCCGGGCCTTCTCACATCTGGCGTTCTGCTGTTGGATGACAATGCCAGACCACATTCGGCGACGGCAATGCAAAACCATATTGTAACTCTTCGTTGGGAGCGCCTACACCATCCGCCATACAATCCTGATCTTGCACCAAGCGACTTCCATCTGTTTCCGGCTTTGAAGAAAAATCTCGGGGGAAGGCGCTTTGGAAGCAATACTGAAGTGAAACAAGCCGTTCAACGCTTCTGCAGGGCTTCTTATGCAAAGCCCTGATTTTTTCCTGGAGGGCTTTTTGAAGCTTATCAAGCGATATGACAAATGTCTCAATGTACTTGGTACCTTTGTGGAAAAATAAAGGTATGTCATATCTTTAATGTCTCATTCTATTTTTTGACTTTCATACACAACTCTGACCACAGTCGACAGGGGAAACTTATTTTCCAACTTACCCTCGTACATTATACACAACTGCATAACCTTAAAAATTAGACTTGTAATTTAAAATATGAGAAATGCAGTATTTATTAAGAGAGAATAAGCATTACCTCAACCATGGAAAATAATTACCTTTTTTTTAAAAAATTTTAAATAACAATTCAATTTAAAGAACTAGTTTACAGTGAGAGAAAAAAAACTATGCAGAACTAAACTATATTACAAGATTTAATGATGAAATTTCAGTTCAAAATAGAGAAAATAAATAATAATAAGGAATATTTATTGTATTCGCTTGGAACAAAATAATAAATACAATTTATTTTTCCACTCGTACTGATATTTAAATAATTTAAATCTAAATTCTGAACATTTTCTAAATTTTCATTGTATATCAGTTTTCCTTTAAAAGATATTGCAAGCAAAGTAATTTAAGTAAAAAAGAGGAACATTTCTGAAATCAGAAGACAGAAATTTGCTTCATGCAGTAAATTAACAGTAAAAGCTTAACTAACCCGCATACTTGGAAATTGGCGAATATTCGGACAGTCGAGCGTAACTTGAAAAAGAGGAGCGGAAGAGAGGGGGTAGATTGTAGCCGCTCTTTAGATTTTTCCGCTAAATAAATGCTTTTGACATTTTGATATGTGCATCATAACAACAGCTGCCGGTATTGGGAGAATAAAGAACTAAATAACTAGGGTGTTTTTCATTCTAATTTTCAACAGACGGCGTTAAATTTCCAGAATAGAATCATTCTTCGCTTGGGTTGGTAGACCACAGAACTTTTAGTCCTATTCAATCCAGATTGGAAAGTGACCAAAAAAAAAAAAAAAAAAAAAAAATCCGTTGCTTGTTTTGCAGCGAACTGTAACAGTTTCAATATTCGAGATTTTGCGGAGAAAGGGGAGAACCTCCCAATCTTCGTACTGTATAATGTATTCGCCAAAAAAATTAAATTATTTTGACTATTCGATTAGTTTCCCTTTATTTAAGCCATTCCGAATATTATTCATTAGTAAGCTAATCTGTGTTAAAACACAACCATTTTTGGAAGTTTACTATACTTCAGCAGTTACTGCAACTATGTTATTATAAACATTCATACATATGCTCATAATATAAGCATAATGATCATAATAAACACGAATATGAACTGACCAAGCAGAACGAGAATGCAAATTATTAAGATCTTGATAGAAATTCAAACGTGTGCAGTATTTGGGTGGGAGGAAAAGAATGCCGAATGTACTGGAATTTTCTACTGCTTTCGCAATTCTTTGACCAATAGAACGACGGGTACCTGTCTGTACTTTTCGTGCACTCCAAAGGTTATGTTAATGCAGAGAAAGGGGGGAAAGCTATATTGCTGGAAAGGATACAATACAAGTGAGTTCGAAAATGCTGGATTTCTGCATGGAACTGTTAATCACAAATATAACTTTGTGGATCCCAACACGGGCATTCACACACAACATGTAGAGCGCATGTAGGGCTCAGCCAAATGGCGCAACAAAAAAACAGAGAGGAACAGCCCGTCATCATCTTGACTCATACCTTATCGAATTTATATGGTGCCAAGCTCAAGCTGTTAATGGCGAAGACGGTTTCCAATCAGTGCTAAAAGCAATAGCCAAAAGATTTCCGCTGAAAAAATAATTCTGCAAATTATTCAAATTCGAAACCGGAAGGGTTTAATTGCTATTTTATATTTTAAAACAAAATAATATAAAAAACTGTATTAAAAATTCTCTGTAATTAATAAATGTATATTTTCTTTCTATTCATACTTTTTTACTCAAACTTACAAATCGCGCCAACCTGGTTGCGATAATACGTAAGTACCGATAATTTTTAAGGGTAAGCAGTTGGTTATAAATAACTAAATTAGGTAGTTAGATAACCTTTACCATTATGGTTTTGCATGATCACTGTTAAATTTTATTTCTTTTTTAACAATATTTGTTAAAAAAGCCATATTTAAATCAAAATCAAATACAATTTCACAGTTTAAAACATGTGCAAATTATGACACTGATTCTTAAAAGCATTATTTGGATAATTACACATTAAATACATTTATGTCTTATAACAACACTCAACAAAATATTTATGCATCACTTTAATCTGAAGCCTTCCCAGACCATTTTGGCTAATTTTTATCAATTTCCTTCTCTTTACGCATCTTTTCTAACAATCAGAAAATTGTCTCAATACACAAACCAACGTTCTGACTAGTTTCTGCATGCTTTATCTGCTAACTTGTCAACCTCTCCACAATGTACCTATGAGGGTTTACTTGATGTGGTAAAAGTTAAATAGTTTCAACCCCCTTGACCAATGTGAAGCAAATTATTGCTATGTCTGAAAGTAACTATAATATCAGAAAAAGGGTTAAATAAGCCTCTTATTTAAATAGAACTTAGAACATAAAGGCATGTTCTGATGCTAAGAAAATCAATTATAGCTCATGGTGACGTTGTTAAACAAGAATAGTCAAATTCAAATTAAAAATGTGGACTAGTGGTCAATGCTTATACAATTTAATTTTAATTTAAGCTGGCTCAGTAACTCTATCATATGAGGAAATAGAAACGGGAAATTATAGTAAAGGTTGAAATCATAAACAATTGGGTAATTTACATAATAACTGTACATGCTCTTTGAAGAATAATTTCCTTCAAGTATTCAGTTTCTTTCTTTAACAGGTTTCCTTTACATTTTAGAATTTTTGGATTTAATTAAGGATTTCTGTTATTCTAGAATAAAATTTTTTAAAAAGTGCATTTAGAATGTATAGAAAAACAGGCTAATTTTATTTCTTTAGTAATATGAACATTCAGAAGAAATATGAAATATATATGGTAAGGGCCGGTTACAGAGCTGGTGTGGCAGAATTTTTAGAATTTATCAGCACACCGAGCAACAAAATCTGGATAGAAATGGCAAAACTTTTAGAATTTAGAGCAGACATTGGAAGCAGAATTTAGAAAACACTAGGCAGCAGAAAGGATGCACTGAGATTGATTGCATCAGGAGAGAAAATGCTTAGTGCCAGCTCGGTGTATGATGCATTATGACATATTAGATCATATTAGATATTTTTTTTAATTATCTAATAAAAAAATTTCTTTCTATGACACCTGCCCATGTTATAAGATTATAAGCATTTCTGATCTTTTCCATACTTGTGTTTAGTGAAAAGTAAGAGAAAATAAAGGGAAGATAAACATGTTAAGGAAAAGATTCTATCTAGTATCAGAAGTAAAATATTCGAATATTATGTTTTCATTGCTCTCCCAGACGTTTTCCAAAAAGTAAGAAATTCATTGCAAACTTTCTGTAAAATACATCTATTATGTGTTATTAGCATGAAGACATTTTTTGTTTTGTCACACATCTCTGGAATCTTCTAGAATCATGCATCTATAAATCTTGCCTTCAAATTCTTTGAAACTTTCCAAGCTACAATGTCTAAATTTCTAAAGAAAAATTACCCCTACCAATTCTGTAACAGCAAAAAGCCAGAAATATTTGGGGAGGAAGAGGGAAGAAGTCTAAAAATAATTTTATAGAGAAAATTAATGCTTATTCTGGGAATTCTGAATATTCTGATACGATTTACATGGGAAAATCTCTTACTATGAAAAAATTAAAAAGAAGACATTTTTAATTAATTACATAGCTAATTTCACTTTTGCTAAGAACTGTTTCGTAATTGTGCTTTATACATACATTTTCTATACATTATACCTTGTTCATTTTTCAGACTCAAAATATTGTATAATAAGTTGCCAAAATGAAACTTTATAATACGACAGTGAAAAATAAAAATTTTTTAGTTTAATGTTATTTTTTAAATATAATTTCAATATATTACCATTATTTTAATGAAATTTATCAACGTTACAATGTTTTAAAAACAACTGTCGAAAAATTCCCAGATCTCGGATTTAAAAACTTTCTATAGAAACTGATCTTAAAATCGGCAAAATGTTGATAAGTCGCCAAATTCAGAACCGTTTAATAAAAGCAAAAAGTTGTACAAGAGCTCTTCATTAGAAAAAATTAATTTTGAAATGCTTATGTTTCACTTCTTGCTTAGAAACTTCAGTACTCCACCATTTATATTAGAAATAGGAACAAATTATATAACTCCTGAACCCATTCAAAAGATAACCATATATGTCAGTGAATATATATATATATAAATCGCCAAATATATTTCTCCAAAATGATAATTCATACTCAAAATGGCAGTCGTAAAAACAGATAGACATTTCTGATGATTAAAATTAAGGACCTTCTGCGATTTTGGCCAAAATTAAGGACTTTTAAGGACCAAAAATCGATTAAAAAACTTAAGGACATTTTAAGGACTCTTAAGGACCGTTATGAACCCTGTTCCACCAGAATCAATGATGCAGGATCCCCACCAACTTTCTTGGTTGTTGCAAAAATATGCCACAGTACCTTAAATTTATTATATTTTAATTTGTGCTCCCACTCACTTTATTTATCTACGATATATGCCTTGCCATACCATAATCACCATCTACTTACGCAAAAATTCAAAAGAATTCTAACATAGTTTTAAATTTAAATATCCTCACTTCTTTTAGAATGCATTTAATTTATAGATGAGCTGCCACTTCTGATCTTTTACAGTAGCTTCTAATTACTTTAGGAAGTCTCATCATTATAAATAAATCTAAAGCCAGGGCAAAGATCTAATACTACTTCATTCTATATTAAATATATATATATAAATATGCATGTCTTTTGAACTTTAACATCTAGTAATATTTAAAACTTTAACCTGATATTAATTACAAGAAAATGCTAAATATACATTTCAACCGAATAACACAAATACTTTCTTTAGGAGTTAACTAAAACATAATTAAAAAACTGGGAGAAGGGGGAAAGAATTAACTGCTGCCTATGAAATACTTCTAAACCTTGTTTTAGAATTCAAAAAGTGAAGGCATCGATTAAAATTATTGAAAATCATTTGGTGAGTAAATATTTTTTATTCAGAATTAATTGACAGCAAGCATAAAATAATAATAATAGCAATTCCAAAATGCAAAAATCTGAATGGGAATATATTCAAATTTAAATTGATTTTTAGAAAAAGTGTACTATTAATCACTGAATCAGATATAAAAATATTTGTTGGACTTCCACAGTACTTTTTCACACAATCCTCTGATTTAATATAAAAAAATAATACAGTCAAAAGTCGTTAATTTGGACACCCATAATCCGGACCTCTAAGCTGCAAACTTTCTGCGCATGTGTCGCGTTCACGCATGCGCACAGGTGTTAACGAGTGCGCGTAAGACCTTTATGGCTGCGAATATGTTTTTGCGCATGCGCGTTTAATGTGTAACGAACAGTATAATCTGAGCAATTATAAATTATTTAATTCAGTTAATGTTGCAGATTGCGTTGTTCCTTAATTTTCGAATTGGATCCGCCTTATTATTTTTTGTGGACTGTTAGAGAAATTTCATAAAAGTAAGCTTAAACTTTCGATTATGTCAAATAGAATTTCTGATATATATTTACTAATATGCAATTTGTATCTACAAAGCGAAAGTATGTTTTGAAATCCGAAATCTGTTTATCAATTTCACGCCACGGATTGGAAGTTGATCTGTCAGCACTATCCTTATCTTCAGGGCAGATGTTTTTATTTTATTTGGCTTATAATTCCTTACTAAGTGTAGTATTTCATCTCGATGTACTCCGTCTTTGATATGATTTAAATCAAGTTCCTCCTCATTATATTTCGCTTCCGATAGTGAAGAAAGTGACCCACAGGTTATTGAAAACGAAAACATTTCGATTGACAAATTAGTCGGTATTCTCAACACAGCAATTATAGGACTTGAACAGTGGAACTTTGTAACTAAACAAGAAATTATGTCTGTTTAATAGAATTAAAGAGAAAGTATTATCACATGAAACGAAGCAACTTACATTGAAAGAAATGTTTAATAAAGTAAACAAATAAATATTAAGCTTTTTCTTTTTGTAAATTTTGATACCCTTTAGATCATAATTGTTCTTTATTTCATAAATTACGGTTTCATATTTTTAATTTTGTAATTTCTGCATGCCATCTTACCAGATTTAAACTGATGATCTATAATCCGGAAAAATCGATAATCCGAAATCGCCGAAGTCCCGACGAGTCCGGATTAACGACTTTTGACTGTACATAGAAAGTAAGTCATTGACAACGGTTATACAACATTCCAAATTAAACAATTTCTGATTGAAATTAATTCTACTTTTCAAGATATTAAAATTATTATATTACAAATAAAAACAAAAACAAAACTTATTATTTCCAGAGCACAGATGCAAAACCTCAAACTTAAAAAACTTAAAAAACTCAAACATTATAGTCTCCTTTCTCGCACTTGACAAACAAAACCCAATTTAAGATATCACATAATTTTTCTAGAAAGGCTCCTTATGATTTTTTACTATTAAGATCATGAGGTTGATACAATTTTAAAACAATAAAACAGGGTTGCCACTCAAACAGGACAATGAAATTCCCTGACTTTTTCAGGTGTGTTTCAAGAAAATTGCAGACTATCCGCGCAAGTGCACGTTGGATGCGCTGAGAGAAGTTAATTACGGTACCTTTTGAAAACAGAAAAATTTGCCATTTACATATTACTTTTTATACATATAATATTCAAAGCATTATTTTTATAACTATAATAGGAGTTGTTTTTTCCACTGAGGAATGAGTTTAGAATCTGACCAATTGGGATTTAAAAATGCCTTTTCTGCACACATTTTGCAGCTAATGGGAGAAAGAAATCTATTTAATATTTTCAAATAAATTCAAGTATTTTATATTTATTTAGCAGCATACATAAGTAAAAAATATGTGCACTAAATTCCGTAATGCTATGTCATATTACTGCTAAAATTAGTTTCAAAAGTATGCCAGATAAAATTGCCTGAAATTTAAAAGTATTATTAACTAATAACAAATAAATTTAGAAGGAAGAAGATTCATTCAATGATACGAATAACATTAAAATAATGTTATTTACTTAAGGATTAAAAACTGAATTACAAAAATCAATGGTATTTTTGTGAATATATATATATGCATATATATATATATATATATATATTCCAATAGCAGATGGTGAACAGTTACAGTTAACACATTCCATTAATCTATACAAGGCCAGAATTTTGGCAAATATAGATATATTAAATGGTTAGCCTAGATGATTGATTATTATTTTACTGCAAAATGACAAATATGGCATTTAAGAAAAACGAAAAGGTTTAAAAGATTTTGTTTTATATGAAAATGGGGGGGGGGATTTACTTTCATTCAACATGCACTGCACATGCTCATGCGAATCTCCGGTTTCTCGGAGGTTATTGGAAACCAAAGATGCTGGAAACTTGCCCGGCCTTTTCTAAAAGACAATCTGACTGGTGCTGCGAAAATTGGCTCTACGCTAGCCATCCAAATGATGCTCATCTGATACATGATTCGTAAAGAAAGTTATTTCTTCCAATGTTGGTGCAAAAATCGCTTTTTTGGTGATTGCAGTAAGAAATTCCCTTTTCCAGATTTTGACTAAAATATTTAAATCCCCTGATTTTTACTTTTTTCCAGATTTTTTTGTTCATTTTTTGAATTCCAGAACTTTTTCCGGTTTTCCAGGTAGCATGGCAACCCTGATAATATATGCTGAATAGCAATGTTTGCCATAGATTTTATAGAGCACAATACAAAATTAACGTAATATGAGTCAATTTGTCGATTCTGGAGCATCAAAATATCTTCAAAATAACTCACTTGATTTTTTAGAGTCATCATCACTATCACTACTATGTGTTATGCTTTTTTCTTGTGATTTTGATGCGGAGCCTAAAATTGCAATATGAAAACTTTATGTTACATTCTGGTATCTCAAAGAAGAGTTTACCTTTAAATGTTCAAACTTTTTTTTAATATTTAAAAAAATTAAATCATAAAAAAACAAATTATTCTGTGCTAGTGTTATGTAATATAATGCCACTAGAAATTTTACTTAAAACAAAAATGGTTTAATACAAATTAGCAGATATATTATAAACTAAACATATTTTTAACTTATATAAATGAATTAAATCAGTAAAAAGTAAATATTCAAATTATTAAGAAGTGTATTTATTACTTTTAAACTGCTGAGCCTAATCAATAACACATTAACTTTGATACATAAATTAAAGATTCTATTCATCACTGAATGACAACACTTAGTTACACAGAAGGATGTGCAGAAGATAAGAGCTTTACGCTTTGAGAAGTAGTCAAGGAAAATAGATAAGTGTTGCATCTAATTTTTTCCAACTCTTTGCACACCATTTCCAAAGCATGGTCATATCTACGGATCTCATTTTGCTAACTGGCTCTTTGAAATGTTACAAAAAAATTAAAATATATTAGTTTCATAAACAACAAAATAAGCCTTCCATTATGAAGTTTTAGAAATAACTACATGATAAGCTATTTAATTCTTTAAAAGGAGAGCATTATAAAAGGAAAAGAATTAAAATGTATAAAAACATAAAAATAAAATATGTTCAATATTTTTTGAGAAATTTAAGCACACATAAATAAGTCAACAAAAATTTTTTCACAGCTTCATGATTTAAAGCACAGCATTGAAACTTCAAATCAGTAATGTCATACATGATTGGTTATAATACTAAATTTCTATTAAACAGGCTTAAAATTATATCAAATGAAACTAGTTGGTTTGGCAGATTTAATAATGGTAAAGCACATGCAGGCTACCTGCCTAAGGGAGAGGCAAGCCTTCATGGAGGACTTCCTAAGAACTGGCTTTTAGCCACATTGCATATTGTGCAAAATGCAAAAATGCCTATACAGCCAGCCTGGATTCAAACCAGAATGGAAATACCAGTATTCAGTGAACCACTCAGCTAATGGTGGGCACTCTCGTGAAATTGGTGGTCAAATACAAAGCATGAATATTTTAATATTATTTTTATACAATAATTTTGATTTAATTCAGCCAAATTTTTCCCAGCTACCAAAACAGACCTATATATCTGTTTAATGTTTCATCAACTATAAACCCCAATACACTTTGATTCATTTAAATCGCAAAACCATGAAAGAGATATTGGATAAACTAAAAATCTAGGGTTACTGGGAAAAAAAAAAAAAAATTGGAATCTGCAAATAAAATTAGAAGTAAATGTGTATCTTTTAAAATACAAAGGGAAAAAAATGCATCCCTCTCCCAGAATTTTTTGAATGCTGTCTGACTAAGGGCAAAAATGTCTTTACGAAAGACCTTATATGGGAAACTGGCTCGTATTCAGATTACACATGAGATAAACCTCAAATTCTCATTCAGCCAGCTTATTTTCTGGAATTTGAATCCAAAACAAACTACCAATGTTCAGAAGTCTTACCACTCAGCTGCTACCCTTGGAGAAATTATATTTCAATTAACACATATGATTCAAGAATCTTTTTAAACTAATACAGGTTTTCCTCAAGCTAGCACAACTGGGAGTTAAAAGGAAATTTCAGCCAACATTCAATTATATATATAATAAAATAAAAAAAAGAATTAAAATATCTATAAATATATTACAGATGTTCAGAACAAAGCCTACTAAAAGAGCCAAAAAAGTTTGTAGTTCCAGTCAGAGCTGGGACAAGAGCAAAGCAAGTGAAACACATACCTCAGGTAGACAATATTATGTTTAAAATAACAAAGTTTTGTAAGCATTACACATAATAATTTAAATGTATTTTTATAATACTGTTTTAATTCTCAGTGCTATCTGGGTAAATGTCTCTAGGCATTATGTGGCTAACCATCTGAAAAAATATCATTTGCTGCAGCCTAGTACAGTAAAGTCCGTAATCCGGACTCGTCGGGACTTCATCGATTCCGGATTACGGTTTTTTCTGGATTATAGATCATCAATTTAAATCTGGTATGATGGCATGCAGAAATTATACAATTAAAAATATGAAACCGTAATTTATGAAATAAAGAGCAATTATGATTATAAAGGGTATCAAATTTTACAAAAAAAAAAAAAAAAAAAAAAAAAACCTTAATATTTGTTTGTTTACTTTATTAAACATTTCTTTAAACACGCACATGTGTAATGTATGCACATTCTTTACGCGCATGCGTAAAGTTTGTGGCTTTGAGGTCCAGGTTATAGATCATTCCGGATAATGGACATCCGGATTACGGACTTTGTACTGTACAGATATTTCATAAATAAGCACTACAAGTCAAGTTCTACAGAATGTTTATAGTTATGCATTCCATTTACAAATCCAGATTATGGTAGATAAATTAATGAAAACTTTATGAAATGAAGTTTACGATTAAAAATTTTGGTCAGAAAAATCTCTATTAAGCTAAATTTTTTGCTCTTTACTTTGAATGAATAATTAATAAAATCATGTAAAAATTTTTGCAAATATTTTAAAATAAAAAATTACATTTCTTATTTTATATCATTAACTGATTATAAGGATTCTCCATAAAAGATAAAAATTAAGATACTAGCAACACAGGCAAATTAATAACACAGATAATAAAAATTGGATTTTTAAATGGTTTTAAACTTGCTTTTAACTACAGATTAAAGTAGCCTCAGATGCTTGAAGGACAGTTACAAATGCCTTTCAAAATTTCACTAAAGAAATTTCATCTTGGAAGTATGTTTCAAGTCATGACTAAGGGGTAAAATCTATGAAAAGTTTGAGAATTATTGATATAAATTAAGCTTAAGCAGAAGTTTTTTTTTTTTTTTTTTAATTCCATGTAATAGAAAATGAATAAAATACTCTGCAAATACGTGTTTAAACAAAATAATCAAAAGAAATTGCAGTGCATTGTTACAAATTTTGTAGAGACAGATGATTTTAGTGATTTTTTTGCATTTTCCTGTGTAATGTAACATGAAAAGCTGCTGGAAATGATGCTCTACTAGGAAAATGAGAATACAAGGGCAAGAGTATTTAACAATGAGTAAACGGGTATCTCGCTAATTTGGCAAGATACTGCCAGACTGGCAACTGTTTCTGCGACTAATTTTAGCCGAATTTGGTGAGAAATAATAAAAGATAGTCAAACTTGCCAACTATTTTGTCCGATATTACTGTAAATAGATACTGTTATAGAATAACTGCAATTCATGTTTTGTCTAACTGTAACTGCAATTTCCCCTCATATGTCTTCCAGTAATTTTGAGAAGCAGAAAGAACTGGAAAAATCTCGCCGGCAAGGTGAAAACTATATAAGACCAGACAGAGCATCAGTCAATCAGTTTTTGTTACGAGTTGCTAATTTACAGTGACTTTGGAGTATTGAGATATCTGTGACATCTTCGCCTTTTGGATGTGCTTTGCATTGCGTTTGGGTGAAGTGGGGACGGGTGAAGTGTTTACAGCTTATATTCCAGCGACCTTTGTTAAATGAAACAGTAACTTTCCAGATTCTGTGTCTTTGGAGACCCTAATATCAGAGTTATTGCAGAATGCTCAACTAAGTGATGAAGAGAGAAATGCTGCAGAAAGTGTCATTCAAGAATTTCAAGATGTTTTCTCCTGCTCATCTTCTGACGCATGTTGAACCAGCTTGACACAGAATTCATACAGGGGATCATCAACCAATCAAACAATATCAAAGACATCTACCGAATGCTAAACAGGAGTAGGTAGAAAAACTTCTAAAGGATATGTGAGAAAGCAATGTTGTAGAGCCTTCAGGAAGTTCATGAGCCTCTAATATCGTCCTGATTAGAAAGAAACACAGTTCAACTGGATTTTGCTTTGACTACCGCCAGTTGAATGAGGTTACGAAGAAAAACAGCTAACCTCTTCCTAGACCTGACAACATTCTAGACACTCTTTCAGGAAGAAAGTGGTCTTCAACATTTGATTTAAAGAGTGGATATTGGCGGGTAGAGATACATCCTAATGAAAGATGGCTTTTATAAGGACTTTGACAGTTCAAGGTGATGCTGTTTGGATTACGTAATCTGCTGGCAACATTGAAATGCCTTATGGAGACCGTGTCGAGAGGTCTTTCCTACATAGCTTGTCTGATATACCTGGATTACATCATCATTGTTGGGAAGAGCTCTGAAGAACATCTAGAAAATCTTAGAAATATACTTCAGAAACTGAAAGAAGCTAATCTAAATTCGAGTCTTGCTAAATGTAAAGGAAGTGACTAAACCTGGACATGTAATCTCTGCTGAAGGTGTGTCTATGGATCCAAATTAAGTGTCAGCGGTTAAAAGATTGGAGGCATGCCAAAAATGTCTATTAGTTAAGAAGTTTTCTGGGTGTTTGCATGTACTATAGGAGATTTGTGAAGAACCTTTCTTTTATCCCAAGACTGCTTCATTCAAAGCTGACATTTCATAAGCTGACAGACAGCACGCAAAATTTCTTGTGGACAAAAGAATGTGAGTATGCATTTAACAGACTGAAGGAGGATTTAAAATTTGTGACAATCCTGACATATCATCATGCCAAAAAACGATTTATTCTTGATACGAATGCGAGTTATGAGAGTACCGGACCTGTTTTTTTTTTGCTCCAAGAAATAAACAATCAAGAACATGTCATGGTACACTGAAGCAAGAGTCTATCTAAACTGGAGAAGAATTTCTGTCACCAGGAAAGACATTGCTCACCACAGTTAAAGCTGTAGAACATTTCCATCATCATATCTATGGCAAAAATCTCCTCTGCACAGATCATGCATTGTTGGCCTGGCTTTTAAATTTCAAGAATCACAACAGTAAAATAGCTAAGTAGATACAGAGACTCGAGGAATATGACATAACTATCCATCATCTAAAGGGATTATCACATGGAAATAACAATTCCCCATCTAGGAGACCCTGCCCAGAAAGCTGCTGGTATTCTTAAAGGGTGGAAGTGAAATACAAGCTGCTTAGTCTGGTTGTACAATCAAGTTATGAATTCAACATCGTCTGACCCAGACCCAGTGAGTGACAAAGAAGTCAGAAAAGGCCACATGGAAGACTGCAACATTAAACCCAATTGATTTAATGGAATCTTCAAACAGGAAACCTATCTCGCATGACATTTTAATCTAGTCATTTTAATTTAGTCCCATGATAAAGCAATATTTGGCTCTATGTGACTCAATCCATATGCTAAATGGCATCTTGTCCCAGAAGTTCGAATCAGATGATGGAAAGCCATTCTACTGGCAGCTGATACTTCTAAGATCCCAGATGTCCTCAAAGAATTACATGGCAGTCCAACAAAAGGCTACTTCAGAATAATGAAGAAATTGCACAAAGTTTGAGCATACTTTTACTGGAGTAAGGATGCAAAGGATAACATGCAAAAGTGGTGCTTATCTTGCGATACCTCTGCCAGTCAGAAAGGACCAAAGAAGCGCAACCGAGGGAAGCAGCAATGTTACAATGTAGGATCGCTTTTTGAGCGTATCACCTTTGGCATCCTGGGATCTTTATCATGAAGTGCTGTTGGCAACAAATACATCCTCATTATCACTGATTATTTCACCAAGTGGCCTATTCGCAATCAAGATGCTGTCACGGTAGCAGGGGTAATGATGCAGCATTGGATTTCTAGTTTTGGAATGCCTCTTTAGTTAAATTACAATCAAAGAAGAAATTTGACCTCAGCTGTAATTAAAGTATTCTACAAGCTACCCACTATCGACAAAACCCAAACAATGCCTTTACATTCCCAGTCAGACGGCATGGTAGAGAGGCTTATCGAACCATTCTTAATAACCTCTTGCTAGTGGTTTCCAGAAACAGAACTGGAACATGAAGTTATCTCTGTTTTAACTGGCCTATTGCAGTGCTGTCTACGAGACTACAGCTATTCCCCATCACAGATGTCCTTCGGTCGTGACCTTCTTCTGCCTTGTCATCTCTTAATTGGTCGTCCTCCAAATGCGTGTTCATCGCCTGAGGAGTACATCTAAGATCTCTAGTCATGGTTTGAAGTGATGCACAGTTTTGCATGAGAGCAAGTCAACAGGGTGACAAAGATGAAGACGTGATATGACACAAGAACTACAGGGCACCGATTCAACGAAGGTGACAAGGTGTGGTTGTGGAATCCAATTCGACAGAAAGGACTCTCTCCTACATTAGAGTCACCTTAGATGGTCCTTAAACACTTCTAAGCAGGCTGAACAATATTGTAGTACGAAACTCTAAGCCTAAAGTCGTTCATTACGACAGGTTAGCCCCTTACTATGGCTAGAACATGTAGTCCTCATACTGTATATGGTCATATTTGTATGCAAATTTTGTAATTTATGCATTTATTTATTGGTTTTGAATTGTTTTATGTCATTCATTGCCATTGTTGTTTAAGTATTGCATTAGTTGTAAGTATGGTTTTCTGCTCAGGGATTGTACTGCCCGGCATGTGCAGTCCTTGGGGAGGGGGCAATGTTACGCATTTTGTACAGAGATATATGATTTTAGTGAAATTGTTACATTTTTCTGTATAATGTACTGTGAAAAGCTGGTAGAAATGATGTTCTACCAGGAAAATAAGCATACAGGAGCAACTGTATTTGACAATGAGTAAATGGCTATCTCGCTAATTTGGCGAAATATCATCAAGCTGACAATACTAATTTTTGTCGCCAAATTTGTTGACCATTAGGTCTATAACAAAAACAAGCTAAAAAATGAAATACGGCAATTAAAAATGAGGTGCCAGACCAGATATAGGCAAATCGAGCAAAGCTACACTGTCCATACAACACAAGAGCAAAACTGTTTCATGGTTAAAGAGGCACCAAAGTGAGAAGGAAAACACTAAATAACAGCATCTAAATAATCTTAGTATTCATTTAAATGTGGACATCCACCAAATTTATGGTATTAGATATTGGGACTTTTAATAGCACCCAGTAAAAACTGCAAGATGTTTATACAATGTGCAGAACACAGCTAGCAGAACTGAGTCAAATGACAAGGTCACTGTCCTAGGATGTGATTATAAGGAGTGCCTTAGGAGAATTACGATACCTCAAAGAAAAAAACACTGCCTAATGTGCGATATAAAATGCTCTGACTGAAGAAAAGATATTTGTGCTAGTAATTTAAATAATGAAAAACAAATTCAAAATAATCTCATACAACACAGTGATGGCATGAACTCACTAAAATCATATCACAATACATTAATAATTTAAAAGTCTCTATTCATTTAGTAATTTCTCTTCAGAGATTTTTTTAACACTTCTAGTTTAACTAATAAATGAACTCCAGTTCACAACCTGGTAAACATAATGGCTACATGAGTATTTTTATGATTTTTCTATATGTTACATAAATAAATGCCAGTTTCCCCAAGAAATCCCTGGAAAAAATCATTCCTCCCTTCTCATAGACAGCCTTCATGTGTGTAGTCATAAATGATTATAAAACCTTTCAGATTTCAGCACTGTGAACATACTTGAATTTAACACTATCTGAAAGAAAAAAAAAAAAAAAGACGAGCAAAATAAGTACTTTTAAGGATATAATTTGATTGGAAGAGTAAAGTTTTACCCAAATAATTTTCATCAAACTCTAATTTATACATTTGGAAAAGATATGCAAATGTAAATATAAGTAAACAGGATATGTGAATTTGATAAAAGGCCTTTTGTATGCACTCGAAAGTTGCCAAGTGGATAAAACAGCAGAATACTGGTAGTTTGACAAGGCTCCAAATCCTAGCATACAGGCTGTCTGCCTAGGGTTTTCTCACATTTTCCCACGAGTATCATAAATACAATCCAGTTCACTTGAAGCAGTTCTTCACAAAGATACTTCTCTCTTGGCAGACAGACCTCATTGTCTTCTTACTTGCATATAGTTTGAGCGAACTCTGCTGTATCAGAAACTTTCAGTTATCAGTAACAGCACACTGAAATAGACATATGCTCTTGAAGCTTGTAAATGACACAGGAAACCTAGAAGTGATACAACCTATGTATTGATGACTCTATGGCAAACACCATTACTGCAAGGAAGCCTATGAGTTTTCTTTCCCCAAATGTCAAATAGCAATACAGTCAAAAGTCGTCAATTTGGACACCCATAATCCGGACCTCAAAGCTACAAAATTTCTGCGCATGCGAGTAAGATCTTTACGACTGCGAATATACTTGTGCGCATGCCCAAAATACGTTTACGCATGCGCATTTAATGTATAACGGACGGTATAAGCTAAGCTAAAATTATCTAATTCAGTTAATGTTGCAGATTGCGTTGTTCCTTAATCTTCAAATTGGATCTGGCTTATTATTTTTTGCAGACTGTTAGAGCAATTTTATAAAAGTAAGCTTGAACTTTCGATTATGTCAAATAGAATTTCCGATATATATTTACTAATATGTAAAGGATTTACAAAGCGAAAGTATGTTTCGAAGTCCATTAAACAATAAGTGGAATTGCTGCAAAAAATGGATAAAGGCATATCCTTTGTTTATCTAACCATTCCAAAATCTGTTTATCAATTTCCCGCTGCTCTGCGGGGGGGGGGGGAACACAATGAATTGGAAGTTGATCTGTCAGCACTATCCTTACCTTCATGGCAGATGTTTTTATTTTATTTGGCTTATAATTCCTTACTAAATGTAGTATTTCATCTCGATGTACTCCGTCTTTGATATGATTTAAATCAAATTCCTCCTCATTATAATTTGCTTCCGATAGTGAAGAAAGTGACACAGAGGTTATTGAAAACGAAAAAATTTCGATTGACAAATTAATCTGTATTCTCGACACAGCAATTATAGGACTTGAACAGCGGAACTTTGTAACTGAACCAGAAGTTATGTCTGTTTATAGAATTAAAGAGAAAGCATTATCACATAAAAAAACGAAGCAACTTAAACAACTTACATTGAAAGAAATGTTTAATAATGTAAACAAATAAATATTAAGCTTTTTTTTTTTTTTTTTTTTGTAAATTTTGATACCCTTTAGATCATAATTGTTTTTTATTTCATAAATTATGGTTTCATATTTTTAATTTTATAATTTCTGCATGCCATCTTACCAGATTTAAACTGATGATCCATAATCTGGAATCGCCGAAGTCCCGACGAGGTCGGATTAACGACTTTTGACTGTATACTGAATTAGTACAAAGAATGAGAGAGTCACAACCAATAACTTAATTTGTGCAGTTTAGTTAAGATTCAATTTAAACACGAGATCTCAGCAAGTAAAACTATACCTCCCCCTCAAAACCCAGTCCAGATTCAAGATATTTATATCAGTCTGTGGGGATTCCCTTATTTTACACTTTATACTGTTGAGTGTCTCTTCCATGTGGATTCTCAGCATGTTTATAATCAGCAAGTTACCAAAAGCTCAAAATCTTTCCTCTGACATAAAACAATGTTATCATTATGCCTACTTGATGTATTTATTACATAAAGATATTATACTAAACGGATATATACCCTTGAATAAGATCATGAAAAATACAGCAACTGCCAGAAATAGGTGCAAATGGTAAGAGCATCCAGAGAATGTTACCAAACAAAACTCCAGATTTAAAGCTTATAGAAAATCATTAAAACATACTAGGATGAGTTAGAAAACATGAAGTTTTTTTTATTTAATGTGTAGTCATTAGGTGTTTTTGGAAGCAGGCAAAATGAAAAATTTGCAACACTTTCGCCGGGAATCGAACCATGGACCTCTGAAATACAGGCTCAGTGTGCTGACCACTAAACCACGCTAGGAAGGCGGGAGAAATACTTTATATACTCCCCCTTTTAAAGGACGACTGGGGTTTTTAGGGGACACAATCGCCACATCCTGGGTGGGGAGAATCATCATTCACCATCCTTTTAGTTCCGGCACCACTGTAGAGACACCAGGTTTTTTTTTTTTTTTTTTTTTTTTTTTTTTTTTTTTGAAAGCAAGAGAGATAAAAAATTAGCAACCACCTTCGCTGGGAATCAAACCACGGACATCTGGAACATGCGTCCAGCGTGCAGAACCACTACACCATGAAGGCAGGAGAAATACCTTATAAATGAATCCTTAAATACGAACAATGTACTTTTAGAGGAGGACTGGAACTTACTGTCCCAATTTTAATATTTCTATTGCAATTTTAACTTTCTACTGCTACGAAAACCTGTTGTGTCACAAACGAATGCTGTTAATGATAATTTTTACTAAATACATTATTCAAGCAAATATTAAATTCATATTACATTAGTCAATAAAACTTTAATACACTTTTAAACCATTTAATATTTTTTCTTTACCTACTCATTTTTTTTTTTGTTCATATTTCCAATTAAGCATGAATTTATATTTCATATGAAGATATAATAAGGTCCCAATTAAGACTTTATCCGATGAAATGTTATTTGTAATTCATCTACTCACTCTTTATTCAATTTTCCTTTCTGAGAATTTCCCCTTCCCTTCATTAAAAAAAAAAAAAAAAAACTTTGGACTCAAGTGTAGGAATTCAAAGGAAAAGTGGCAAGACTATTTAGATAAAAATTTCCTAGGAGGGAAAAAAAAAAAATGTGAAATTTAAAATGAATTTGTTTTCATAAAATTCTGAAAAATAAACACTTTCTTTCCAATTTCTTTTTTCGCTAAAAATTTAACAATTCTTACCAACATGGAAATTCCTTAGTTTATACTAATTTACTATCAATAATGCACAACTTGTGTATCTTTATTCTTATTTAAGTATACTTGTGCAATTTAAAATTTTTGGTCCGTTGCTAATATCAAAATTAGAAGTGGCTAACTAGAGGTCCACAGGTTGCATGCAGCCCATGAGGGACTTTTTATGCAGCCTACGACTGCCTAGGCTAACAGAAATGATAAGACTTAAAATTTCTCACATTTTTTCACATTTTTTCTTTGTTTATCTTTTATATCTTTCATGTGCAGTTTTACATTTTTTATTCCATACATTTGAAACATGCTTTATATAAATATCACTATCACATTACTTAACATTATATTTTAATGCTTAAAATCTGCAGACATAAATACATGACTTAAAAGTATATTCAAAATAGCATTTTGGGTTCTTGACGTATGCAGTCTTGTGTTTACTTTAAATGTTATTCTATTGTGTCTAGGGGACGAAGTTACTCATCCAGGTATCAAGGCATCAATCACCCTACCCTGCGCATAGCAGATGAAATGGAATTTTAGACATAACTTTTCTTTTGCTAGCATAATCTTTGAAGCAAAGTGATGAAGTACAGTCAAAAGTTGTTAATCCGGACTGGTCGGGACTTTGGCGATTCCGGATTATCGATTTTTCCGGATTATAGATCATCAGTTTAAATCTCGTAAGATGGCATGCAGAAATTCTAAAATTAAAAATATGAAACCGTAATTTATGAAAGAAAGAACAATTATGATCTAAAGGGTATCAAAATTTACAAATAAAAAGCTTAATATTTATTTGTTTACTTTATTAAACATTTTTTTCAATGTAAGTTGTTTAAGTTGCTTCGTTTTATGTGATAATACTTTCTCTTTAATTCTATAAACAGACATAATTTCTTGTTCAGTTACGAAGTTCCGCTGTTCAAGTCCCGTAATCTGTGCTGAGAATACCGACTAACTTGTCAATCGAAATTTTTTCGTTTTCACTAACCTCTCTGTCACATTCTTCATGTCTTTATCCATTTTTTGCAGGAATTCCACTTTTTGTTTGATGAACATCGAAACATACTTTCGTTTTGTACGATCCTTTGGGAGCTCCAGAATCGGAAATTCTATTTGACATAATCGAAAGTTCAAGCTTACTTTTATAAAATTGCTCTTACAGTCTGCAAAAAATAATAAGCCAGATCCAATTCGAAGATTAAGGAACAAAGCAATCATCAACATTAACTGAAATAGATAATTTTAGCTTATACCGTCCATTATACGTAAAACGCGCACGCGAAAACGTATTCTGCGCTTGCTCACACACATATGCGCCTTTCCAAAATGCAGGAGGAAGAAACGTGGCCAAGGGAGAGCAATGCAGATCTGTCATGCAGAAAATCTTTAATAAGGCGGAAAATATTACACGGAATATCAGCTTTCCTTAAAAAAACAAGTATCCCAGGCCACCAGGCGTGGTCGAAAGCACCTTTGATATCAAGAAACAATAAAACTGTGTGTAAATTTTTCTTCTTACCTTCGTCCACTATGTCTTTTAAGTACAAAAGAGCATCTTCACAACTCTTATGGGGGGTAAAACCAAACTGTGCTTTATTTAGCAGTTTTATTATGCAAAAACCAGGTAATTCTATTACCAAATTTACTCATGAGAGGAGACAGTTCAGATTGCACTTCTTTCATTTTATGTTCTATTTCATCCTTCTCTGCAAGTGTATTATTGTCTAACCACTGAATTACAGAATCACAGGTCTGCTTAACTTTGGCTTTATCTGATGAAGATAGCTTGTCGTCTGATGCAGTGTCGGCTGCTTGCTTTACGCTGTACACGTAGCTTTCAAGGGCATTGCGTGAAGCTACTCTCTCTCTCTCTGCTCTGCATCTTCTTTTTCATATTGCTTCGCCTCTTCCAGCATCCTCTCAATTTCTTCTTTCGACAGACCGCCCTTGTCATTGGTGATGCGGATACTCTGTGATTTTCCAGAGCTCTTCTCCATTGCAGAGACTTGTAAGATGCCATTTGCATCTAAGTCAAAGGTTACTTCAATCTGGGGTACGCCCCTCGGAGCAGGGGGTATTCCGGACAGCTGGAACCTCCCTAGCAAGTGATTGTTTTTTGTCATCGCTCTTTCTCCTTCATAACCTCAAATCTCTTAAAAACGGCGTGGCGTTGGATACTGTGTCACGGCTGTAGGTAAGCGTCAGTTCCACCCCTTGCGTGAAAAATGAAGCCAAAGAATGTTTAAAGAACCTCCTTGACGAAGCGAAGGTACGGGACCGAATACTCTGTATAAACTCTTTCAGGACACACAAACTGAATTAATTATGTGTGTTTCACCATCCTGCCTTCTAAACTGTAAAATTACAAGTGTTTCTTATAAAGTGTGTTTATTCCAGAACTTTGTACAGTGTGAAATGTTTGTGAATACTGTTAATTTATATGACTTTAACATTTCTCATACGAGAACTCTTGAAATTCACCAGAAATATATTACTGTTGGCTTATTCCTCATTTAAGCCGCTCCCACCAGTATAATTACGATCCATTTCATTCTGAACCTGTTTCAAAAACATACTTAATTTAAATTACTTATTGTTTATTTTTTCAAATGCTTTATTAAGCAAACTTAACCTCTCTGTCACATTCTTCATGTCTTTATCCATTTTTTGCAGCAATTCCACTTTTTGTTTGATGAACATCGAAACATACTTTCGTTTTGTACAATCCTTTGGGAGCTCCAGAATCGGAAATTCTATTTGACATAATCGAAAGTTCAAGTTTACTTTTATAAAATTGCTCTTACAGTCTGCAAAAAATAATAAGCCAGATCCAATTCGAAGATTAAGGAACAAAGCAATCATCAACATTAACTGAAATAGATAATTTTAGCTTATACCATCCGTTATACGTAAAATGCGCACGCGAAAACGTATTCTGCGCTTGCTCACACACATATGCGCAGTCGTAAAAGGTCTTATGCGCACGCGTAAACGCCTATGCGCATGTGTCAACGCGGCGCATGCGCAGAAAGTTTTTAGCTTTGAGGTCCGGATTATAGATCATTCCGGATTATGGGTGTCCGAATTAACGACTTTTGACTGTAGTAATTAAATCCAATTAAATAGTGCTGAAGCAGTTATAGATAGCAATTATAGGAATGCTGAGGCAATTAATAATGTGAGGCATAACTTAGATGAAGGCATAACTTGCGTTGAAAGCATGTAGTGTTAAAAGTCATTTGTTGTCGCAGAGCACAGTTACCCAGGTGACGTCTGAGGCTGAACTGAGGTAGCTACTAGGCTGCTGCTAAGTCCAAGAGATGTAGTTACATGGTTTGAGGGTAAAGCCATTGGAGGAGAGAAGAGAGAGTACAGAGCAGTCAAACTATCGGCAGGCAATTGAGGGGCGTAGGGGAGGATTTCTAGAGCCATACATAATTTTGTGATTGATTGAACCGAAACGGGGGGAGGGGCTAACTTATCATTAACAACCAATACAGTGAGGACATTAGAGAGAAGTTTTCCAAATGTGTAAATCTAATAATTAACTTAGCTAAATGCAAAAAGTTAACATTATTCATTAAAAATAGTTGGCGTTTCATACAATTAGAGATAAAAATTATAGTGGGAAATTTTAGAACTTAAAGCAGAGGCATTATATGCAGGAATTTCAAAATGACAAATAATTTCACATTTTTAATTGAGTGTTCTTAACAGTACACCAGGTCTTCTGGTGTTTGTACTGTCATTATAATCAGTCTATAGTAGGTAGACTTTCATTATTTACACTACAGTCAAAAGTCGTTAATCCGGACTCGTCGGGACTTCGGCAATTCCGGATTATAGATCAACAGTTTAAATCTGGTAAGATGGCATGCAGAAATTATAAAATTAAAAATATGAAACCGTAATTTATGAAATAAAGAACAATTATGATCTAAAGGGTATCAAAATTTACAAAAAAAAAAAAAAAAAAAAAGCTCAACATTTATTTGTTTACTGTATTAAACATTTCTTTCAATGTAAGTTGTTTAAGTTGCTTCATTTTATGTGATAATACTTTCTCTTTAATTCTATAAATAGACATAATTTCTTGTTCAGTTACAAAGTTCTGCTGTTCAAGTCCTATAATTGCTGTGTCGAGAATACCGACTAATTTGTCAATCGAAAGTTTTTCGTTTTCGGTAACCTCTGGGTCACTTTCTTCACTATCGAAAGCGAATTATAATGAGGAGGAATTTGATTTAAATCATATCAAAGACGGAGTACATCGAGATGAAATACTACATTTAGTAAGGAATTATAAGCCAAATAAAATAAAAACATCTGCCCTGAAGATAAGAATAGTGCTGACAGATCAACTTTCAATTCATATTAGTAAATATATATCGGAAATTCTATTTGACATATTTGAAAGTTCAAGCTCGCTTTTATAAAATTGCTCTAACAGTCTGCAATAAATAATAAGCCGGATCCAATTCGAAGATTAAGGAACAACGCAATCATCAACATTAACTGAATTAGATAATTTTAGCTTAGCTTATACCGTCCATTATACATTAAACAAGCATGCATAAACGTATTATGCGAACGCGCACACACATATTCGCAGCCGTAAAGGTCTTATGCGCATGCGCAGAATGTTTGTTGCTTTGAGGTCCGGATTATAGATCATTCCGGATTATGGGTGTCCGAATTAACGACTTTTGACTGTACTTATTTTTCTGTAAAATTTCTTAGCTAATTTGGCCACATATCTTTTTAACTGAGGGTCTTTTAGTTCCTTGTGGATTGCTGCACTACGAATGAACTACCTGCTCCTTGTGATGCAGTCAGGTTTTGCAGGATCTGTAATTTTCATATTTTTTTTCACTGGCAAAGCCCCAAACAGGACAGGCATAAGTTATGATGGAACGTAACATGACTTTGTACAGGAGCAACTTATTAACTAGAGATAGAACGAAATTCCGAGCAATTAAGGGGACGAGTTTTAATTTATCGGCTCGGAATTTGGTAATTAACTATATTATATGGGGGTTCCTTGTTAAGCCTTTATCCAATGTAACTCCAAGGTATTTAACAGTCTTCTTAGCTCACGGGATATCAGTTCCATACATGGTAATTTTTATTTTCTTCATAAACAGAACAGCTTCTGACTTGTCTACGTTGATTAAAATTTTCCACTTTTGAAGCCAAGCCTCAAGTGCAAGGATGTGTATTTGTAATGCTCCTGTGACCTGGTCTAAAGATGCATTTTTTGCTAGAATCGCTGTGGTGTCAGCCTACATGGCTAGTGTAGTGTAAGGTGTATATGGTATGTCTTTCACATAAAGTAAAAAGTAGATCAGACCAAACTAAGACCCTTGAGGGACGCCAGCATAAATGGGTCTCCGTGTGGAATATGTGTTATTGTAGCGAATGACAAAGTTTCTCTCATAGAGATAAGATTTGGAGATGTTTATGATGTATGCTGGGAAACCCAGGGTGATAAGTTTGTAGATTAAGTCGTCTAGCCAAACTCTATCAAATGCTTTCAATATATCGAGGAAAAGTGCACGTGTGCTTTCTCCTTTATTCAAGCCTTTGGAGATGAATTCTGTGACTCTGTATAACAAGTGGCTAGTAGCGTGCTTCCATCGAAAACCATGCTGTTGAGGAATTAGGATATTTTTTTAGGTTGATATGTTCCAGTATTCTGTCTTAAATTATGGCTTCTGCAATTTTGCTGAGCATAGAAAGAAGGCTTATTAAGAGATATGAAGCAGGGTCATTGGCTGGCTTTAAAGGATTCGGTATTGGTACGATCACAGCAGTTTTCATTATTTTAGGAAAATAATTTAGAGTCAGCATATGATTTAAGATGTTGGTGAACTTGAACAGCATCACATGACCCATCTGGTGAATCATCTTTGTGCTAATGCCATCCAAGCCTGGGCTTTTTCTGACTTTTCTTTTCTCAATATTTCTAATAACTTTCAAACGTTTAACTAGACAAATGTTGTCTGTGTTTGTTTTTAAGAAGTATTGATTGTTTGTGAAATTAACTGGGAGTTTTGTGTCTGGGTTAGAACTGTTGTGAGTGCAAAACTGAGATGCATAGTTATCAGCTAGTGGCTCAGCTTTCTCAGTTTCGGTGTAGGCGATTCTATTGCAGTCATTCAGGGGTGGAATATTCGTGTGGCATCTTTTAAATTTGGAAACTGCCTTCCAAATTGATTGATCATCAGTGGAAAGAGAATCCAAATAATTAGACCAGTCTCTTTGTGCATGTAAATTAGTAAGAGATCTGACCTCTTGGTTTAGCTGATTTAAGATCCTTCTGTCGTTAGGGCAAAGTGATTGTTGCCATTCCTTCCTCGCTCTATTTCTCCTTGTAATCAGAGCTTTGATTTGAGGATCTCTAGGTCGCTTGATTATGAGGAACTTCTTTGCTATATTTTGAAAAAGTAGTTTTTAAAGTGTCATGAACTCTTCGACTAAAGCATCTAACTCAGCCTCACTGTGTGCTGTGGGTAATGTGTACTGGGTGTTGTTCAAAGCTTTGGCGTAATTTGCCCAGTTCTTAATGAGGGCTCTTTTGTATGGTGTGCTATAAATGCTGATAGTAATTTCCATTAGCACTGGATTATGATCTGATGATAACTCGGAAAGGCTCTCAATTTTATTTGGAGCATTGACATTTTTCATGATGAAGAAATCAATGATAGTAGCACTATCAGAGTGATAACATGTTGGGTAAGTGGGAGCTGCAATCTGAAAGTTAACCGTAGTAGCAAATCTATTTATAGTGTATCCATAAGCAGTATAATGGCTGCAGTTCCAATTTCTGTGTTGTGCATTAAAGTCTCCACCTAAAATAATTCGTGTATTGACTTTATATCGGGGAGATAGATGGAGACTAAAATGATTGGTCGTTGAGTGTGTCGAATGATTGTAATAGCTAACACCTCTATAGATAAAAGCCATGGAATTGTATTTTCGTAGTGAGAGATGGAGCGCTTAATTAAAATCATAAGTCCACTGCTGCATCTTCTGTTTGTATATACTCTGTCTTTTCTGCAGGAATCATAATTACTCATTTTGAAGTTTTGGTGTGGGCTAAGTTTAATTTCTTCTAGGAAAACAACATTTGGGCTATGCTCCTGTATAAAGTCGAGTTCATTCAATTTCAGGGATAAGCCATTTGCGTTCCATGTAGCGACAGAAATGTTTTCACACACATTATTTGTACTGGCATTAATTTCGTTCAGCATTTCAAAGTACACAAAAAGTTTATCAATATTATCCGTGTGGAATTAAAGCTTAGGAACATAAGTTTTAAATATTTTAGTCATTTTTGCTACATTTGCTTGGCCAAAAACACTATGAATTTTTTTAAATATAATTTAAAAATTGAAAAATATCTGAGCAATTAGTGCTATTAGCATTTGCATTAAATACATTTTCTAAAACTTTAGCATTTTTATTTTCATTTTTATCCTGTGGAAATATAGCAATGGGGCATTTTTCGGACTGAAGTCCTCTCTAACTGCGCTAGTCTTGTTTGCAGGGTTTAAGGCTTGAATGAAGATAATACCAAGTTTTATTTGATTCTTTTTGCCGTTTGCTGGTTTACAGTTGGGAAATTTAGGTATGCATCCATGGTAGGAACTTGGGTGATTTCTCAGGCAATTTGCACACTCTGGCTCATCAGTACGACCTTTTATAGGACAATCAGAAGTTCTGTGTTTCTCAGCGCACTTTAAATTATATCTGCAAAACTGCTTACAAAGATTATTCTGGGATGCATTTTTAAATATTGGTTAAGCTGGGCAGCCTGTGGTGGCAATAGACATTTTACATTAGTAGAAAAGTTGGCAATGATTTACCTAAATTTTTCGAAATATTTTACTCAGATATGCATGTGTTTACCAATTCAACTTTTAAATTTTAAGTATACTTAAAGAAAAAATAAAAGGAAGCTTAATTTAAAATCAAAGTGCCATAAAAAAATGCACTGTAATTCTGTAAAAAATGCACAAATAGTCCACCATGTTAGTAAGAAAAAGATTCTAATTTGATGCATATATAAACAGGATTCTTTTATGATGCAAACACAAATCAAAATGCACATCATGAAGTCCAGTGTAAGTTCAAACCAAGAAAAACTACACAGACAAATTATTGGAGGTGTTATATTTGAAACAAGAATTGGTATAATATTCATAAATTTGCAAGACTAGTTTCAAAGGTTTAAACATAGAACATTCTTCTTCAGCTGCAAAAGTACAAATAACAAAAGAGAAACCTGTGCTCAGGTGATAACAATGATAGGAAGGAAGTCAAACTACTGCTGACTATATAATAATTTTCATAAAAGCTGAGGATAAAGATGCATTGAAATAGGAATCATTAACTAGAGCTGACAGATTTTTATGAATGTGAGATGCTTCCAGAAAACCTAATTTGCCAATGGGAGATGCTTTTTGAACAATTTTGGCTGCTGAAATATGGAAAATGAGATTTTTCTAACAAACAGAAGATTTGTATGTTCCTTTCATCCTAATATATGCCTAATATTAGTGCAAAATTTTAAGGCTCCCTTAGTTTGACCAATGTAAATTAAACCTCATTGGCAAGGATTCCTGTATGTAACCCAAGAGATCCTATCCAGAAAAGGGTAAATATGGAACCGTGAATTTTAACTGATAGAAGAGAAAGCAACCTGAAAGTTGAATTTCTGTAAAATATGTGCAATCTTACTGTTAACCAAGTTATGTTCAAACATCTGCAAGAAAATGTTTTAAGGCATTGTTCCCTCGACCATGAAAAATTGCTTAAAAGGATGATTTAGCACCAACTGTGGTATAAGCTTGTGTGATGTAAAAACTCGCTTATAACAGCAGTACTTCTGTTTGACGTAATCTCACTTGATTCTTGATAAACCATCTTGCGTTTTTATGGACAAGGATTTAAATTCACTGTTACTGCTATATTTTTTTCATATAAAAAGTATTAAAATTTGAGACCTACCTTCAACAGATGAGCAAGCTGCCATCAAAACAAAGGCGTATTATGATAACAGGACACAATATTACGTCTGATGCAATAGTAACAGATTGGGAAAACAACCAGTGGGAAGCTAGTAGTCTTTTAAGTATGTTCAAAACAAAGTTTCCAGTAAAATCAGAGGGCAAAGTAAAACAGCAGAAATCAATCAAAGCCTTTTTACAAAAAGCAAAATGAGATGAGCTGAAAACTGATAGTTTTTAAAGGTGTCAGTTCCATCGGAATTCCACAGGAATGCTTGTCCCAAATTTGGCGGAATATCTGGCAACTTTCACCAGTTGTCCAGATAATATATACCAAGTTTTACATACCTATACTTAGCAAATATAATTATGTATTCTGTCAGTCACTGCATTATAAATATGCTCTAAACTGAACATGAGAAGTATTTATTGTAAAAATGTAATATTTTAACAGTAAAATTTCCCAGAGTTAAAAAATTTCTAGGGTTTCTTTCTTTAAATAATACCTACCTTAGACAGTACAATAAAATGGAGTTATTATTTAAATAAATAAATCATTAATAATATTGCACTTTCTATGAACACATTAAAATTCTCATTTATTTGAACAGAAGGAAAACAATTTCAAGTGCTACTCTTATGGTGGCAGTACAAGTAATTCTTTCTAAAAAATAACGGGAAAGATAAATAATTGCATCATTTTTACAAAATTATGAAGCATATAATTCAACAAAGGCATACTTAAGTTTCAATCAGTACCCAACAATATACCACCAAACTGTCTTCTGTCATTCACTGTCTTCTGACAATTAAAGATATTTTCAATACCAGTATACCGATGAAACACATTTTCTTTATTTCCTGCGGGTATTGTTTGGCAACTGCATCACATTGTTATTTTCAGTAAATATCTCTGGCTCTACACAAATTTAATAAGAAGGCAAGTGACTTTTCTCAAATGAGTTCCCAGTTCTTATTTCACTTTATTGGTTATTCCCTGCATTACACTGACATTGTAGATTTTTTATCACATACAATTTCACTGCATGACACTGGAATACTCATAAATGTTTTGTAAAATGTCACATAACCTGAAACAAATGAATCGTCTCTCCTTCCCTTTCTCAGCAAATCTAATAAACATATGATGCAAAATACAGTACAAAGTAGCATGAAATGGACAATCATTATCCTGACAACTTTCTGCTGGAAAAGGATTGCTGAAATAAATGATGCAATGCAGACAAGAGTTTGCTTTCATTGGTTTGAAATTGACATTAAAATTTAAAAATAAATAAACAAATATTCTTCATCCTGCCTTATTCCCTTAAAAAAAAAAAAATACTAGAAAAGGGGGGAATTATGCCTTTCTGGGTAGCTGAATGCTTACATGAAACACTGTCAAGATGGTATGTTTGGATATATTGGCAGATACCAGTTAATACACAAGTACCAACAAAAGTATATACTATAGTACAATTTATTAAAATACTGCAAGATATTTATTTCATCAAATATAAGAATGAACTTCCTTTGGGGAATTTTTTCTCAATGCTTACATGCAATTACACTGTATACTGCTTGATGACCAGTACATTAACTCTTTCGCATCGAAGTCGCCCGTAACGCCATTCATTCAGGCAACGGCAAACTGCCCCCCCAATGCCTCGTTTATTTTCTACCTAGTGCTTTCCCCCTCAATGTTAGTGTGTGGCTCGTTGGTTGCACGAGTTGTTAAGAGACATGTCAATCATTCTTTTGAAGCAACTAAAGTACCTTTCTTATCTGAATGCAAGTTTGGTCTCCTTTGTTTAACGTCAAAGCTCCCAGGTGAGGTGACTTGCATCTAGACCACGTAGTTTGCTTCTTCCTCAGGTAAAGAAAACATCTTTCTGCTATTCTGTAGCTTCATCACAAAATGTTCAAAAGACGTCATATATTAATGCAAGAAGAAATAAATGCCATATTATTTGCAAAAACAGATGAATCTGATTCAGTTGAATCCGATGAAGATGATGGACATGCAAATAATGAGAACACTGAAATCGAACACAATGATAATTTAGAACAATCTGTTTTAGAAAGTGACAAAAATTTGGACTCTCTTTGTGATACCTTCAAACCAGACTGGAGGAACAATATAAATAACAAGGACATAAAATTTGGATTTTTTCTCTTCCTCACATGTGCCATCTCATGATTTGCCAACTGGATCATGTGCTTTAGATTATTTCAAATTACTTATGCCCGATGAATACTGCAAAGTAATTAGAAAAAATACAAATAAATATGCATAATTTTGGACCAAAAAACATGGTGTTGAAGATTGAAGCTGGCAACATATACTCTCCACAAATGAAATATGGACTTTTATAACTTTTTTTTTTTTTGTAATAAGCATCATGTGTTTACCCAGAATGAATGATTACTGGTCTCAAAACCATATACTTGGCAACGAAGTGATAAATTAATGTGTAGAGACAGATTTTTAAAAATTAAACATTATTTTCATATCTTCGATAGAGAAAAGGAGGTAAAAGAAAACGATGAAAACTTTAATTTTTTGCAAAAGTTAGAGCCTATTATTTCTGAGGTGGTTTTCAGATTATTTTAAGCCTTATAAAAATCTTTCCATTAATGAAGCTATGGTAAAATTCAAAGGGCATTTAGGTATATGCCTTTAAAACCAGATAAGCGCAGGCTTAAAATTCGGATGTTATGCACATCTTATTTGGGTTATACTGCGAATTTTGATTTGTATGGGGGAAAACGAGATAAAATCGTGACGTCAGGCAAAGGATTGGGGTACGACGTTGTCACACATTTGATAAAGCCCTTAACAAGCAAAGGACATGAACTCTATTTAGATCGAGTTTTTACCAGCATGGTTTATTTATTGAAATCCGACTTTTATGCTTGCAGAACTGTTATGCCTGATGCTAAAGCAAAGTTTAAAGTTTGAAAAAAAATTAAACATTCAGCAGTAGTAGCAATAAAAGCTCCCTGAGATATGTTGTGCAGATATTGAAGACAATAAAAAATTTTGAACTTAACCAATTTATTAACAATATAATAAAGAATAAAAACACAGAAAATACATTTCAACAATATCAGAGTCTTAGGAAAAATATAATATAACCATCATTCATCAAATAATATTTTTACCTGGTCTCGAAAACACTGGCATTCAATACAAACAAAAATGTCCTAAACATTAATTATGCGGCCTAAAAATGAAGTTGGCTACACATTCAATAAGTCCACCATCAATGGTTGAAAAAACACCTGAAAAATTTAAATGAAGTTCTTGAAAGCACTTAAAACCGGCCTAACTCTGTTTCCACGAGGAATCGCCGCTCACATGTTTTAAATGCCGCCTTTATTGAAGAACATGGATGCCTCCCACAGCAGTCACTCACATGGTAGCCTCTGGAACAAAGGAACTTTATTCTGGAACAACCATCCCGCAAACCGGAACCAAGGCACTTTATTCACTGGACTGCATGCATCCTTCTGAATGGGCTGGAAACCGCTCACTCAAGTGCCAGGAAAGCCAGAACTAGAAGGAGGAGAACTAGAAGGGTTGAGCCAGAGCGACGCGAGATACTTATAGCAGAAGTAGGCATGACGTCATCTCACGGCAACCAATAAGCTATCGGCACGAATCGGCTTTCCAGATGACGTAACATCACGTTTCGTTTTTACATCTCAATTAGGTTGAAACAGTCCGTTCTCAATGCAAACAGTGGCAGCAAGAAAAAGAAGTAGAAGTAACTACTATATTACATTAAAATAAGAACTAAACTAAATAAACATTTCAAGAAGGTGAGATGATGCAGTAAAAGGTTTAAAATAAGCTATATTTTCCAACAATGCCGAACAGAAAGCACTTACCAACTGAAATTAAAATGTTAAAGTTGAAAATCCCAAATAAAAGTCAAACTTTTCAGAGTAAAAAATTTCCAAATTTGTTGCGCATATCTTAGGTAGCCCAAAAGCAAATTTTTATGCTGTCAACTAACACATCAAATGAGCTGTGTCATGTAAACAGAGGAAAAGGAGCAGAGAAAATTGAAGTCCTTTGCCCACGTTCTTTCTCAATATATAACACACACATGGGAGAAGTAGATCTGGCAGACCACAAACGTAACTATTATACAGTTGCCAGAAAATCATCCAAATGATGGATGTATGTGTTTTGGTTCGTTCTGGACATCAGCATCACCAACACCTATATAATTCAACTTACTACAAATTATCCCCAACAAAAATGATCAAAAACTTTGTACAATTTCAAGCTGGAACTCATACAAGAATTAGCAAATGTGTATTCACACAGAAAGCGCACTTCAGCATCATTTGAACCCACTCACAGTCATTTTCATAAACGAAGAAAAATTGAAGGACGTAAAAGAACTTGTGTTAGATGTTCGCAGCAAAGAAATAAAACTCCAACAAACAATTCCATCCAAAGCACACGGGAATGCAAAATCTGCAAAGATGTGCCTTTGCAAAGGCTGCTTTGAGGAATAGATTTTCCAATCTTTCTTGCTATATGAAAAAAGGCCCTTTTCAGGGCCAGCTTATAACATAAAAGAAATGCATTTGTCTGCTATCTAAACCTAAAAATATTTAAAGAGAAATCATATGATTTTTGTGTGAAAGTAACAGAAAATGTAAAAGGAAATTAATTTTTCTTATTTCACACATTATTAATATTCCTATTGTAGCATTTTTCTCTTCTGACACCAGTTGTTACGTTATTTTCTTCCTTCATGTTCGTGCGGGTTTCATGTGGATTTGGAGTGAATAACGATGACACTTGATGAAGTATCGAAACACACTTTATTGGCTGGTATTAATCAGGACAGCTCCAAAATCTCATTTACAGTCGTCGAACTGTTATAAACACGCTGACACGATCAGCGACACAGCTTTCAGGTTATCAAGCTATCACAGTGGAGACAGCTTCACTGCAAAGCACCAGAGTACAGCTCCCGAGTCTGCTTGGTCGTTCTCGGAACACCACGTTCTCTCGAGACTGTCTACGCTACAATTCGTGATGCACTCGACGACACACAGAGCACAGCTCCTGGCTCTTTGGTTCAGTCGTTCCCGGAGCTTAACACGCTCTCTCGACGATGCACTAACCGCGATACACTAAGAGACTCCTCGATGCACTCGACAACCCACTCGGCACTCGCTGGCCGGCTGTCAACTCAATCGTCTCCGCACAGACTAACTAGATGAGACAGACTCGATACTGACTAACTTTGCACTCCAGACGAGGCACTCTGACTCGCCCTCTCGATGAAGCACACTAACTGACTGCGGACCAGCAGAGTTTATATAGCTTTCGGCTTGCGTTCGAGAACATTCTGGGCTAAACCAGTAAGACTTCATTCCAGAAGGTTCTCCAACCGTCCATGATATATGGCCAATTTTATCACCAAATGTCGCAAAATGGGCGATTTCTTGCCAAATGTGGCGACCCTGCCCTCCTTTGCCATTTTATGGCAAGCCAAAAACTGCTTTGCGGGGAAGCCATTACAGCACCTGTACATTTCATATTTCATAACACTATGTTTTACGTGAAGCAAAATAAAAATAATAAGCAGTTTAACTACCCTTTTCTTTATCTCTTTTTTTGTATCCTACACTTGAAATTTCAAGCAAGTATAAGGATTATTTTAGTTCGAATAATTAATTATAAGTATTCCTGCTCATGCATAACTATAATTTTTATGTTAAAAACCATTAAAAATGCCCCTATTAAAGTATATATTTTCTATAGCAGGAGTTTTAAAATGATGATATATGTACAACTAATAGTTATTTCTCAGTATACAAGTAAAACTTTCCTGCTAAGATAATATTAATTCATAAACTATTCATTCAAATCTACACAAATTAATAAAATGCATGTCAGTAAATGCTTATTGTTAATCCTGTAAATGGATGCATATTACATGAAGGGATTTCAGGAATAAGAGAAAAGAGAGATTTGATTTCCTATAGCACTTCTCTTGATATAAATTTCTATTCAGTAGCACTAACTTTCTGAGTGAAAATGTTTTTCTGTTTATTAGCACAAAATTATGGAAATATAAGACATGTCTAATTTTCAGGATGGCTAGCTGATAACTGGTAATATTTAAATTCTGTCAAACCACCATTTATCAACTAAACTATTTTCATGAAAATATTTCTTTTCCTGCACTGACAATAGATAAAAAGGTTCCATACTTTTCCATTTTATATAAGAATAAAAAAAAAAACTTTACTAAATTCAAATAAAAACAAATCCATGTACATGAATTCTCCTATATACGGGGGTTGTAAATTAAATAGTGGCAACTTAACCTTGAAACTCGCAGAAGGGGGGCAGGCATGCGCAAATAGGATATGGGAGCGGTGAGGTGGCGCTGTTGTCGATGTGTAGAGTGCAAAAAACAGTGATCTGCTTAGAAGGGTAGTTGTTGTGTGTCGTTAAAGTGAGGAGTTTCGTTTCCATCGCTCTAAAGCATGCTTTCAAAAGGTGATCAGCGGTCGTGGCTTAAAATCGAGGTTACCTGTGGCAAAAATGCAACACAATGCTATCGAGGATTAGTGGAAGGCTGTGGCACAAATGCTTTACTGTATAGGATGGTAGCACGATGGGTTCAAGCATTGCGCTCAGGTCAGAATGAGACTGTGGATTTGCAACGCATAGGTCGGCCCTCCCTTCCTCAAGAGCAGATTGACATCCTGAGCGGTCTCCTTACCATGGACTGTCCGAGAATTATCCTTAGAGGTTGGTCCGAGTCATCAAACGGTGTGGTGCATAATGAAGAAATCTCACAACATGAGGAAATGCTTCCCGCTGGGTTTCCCATCGACTAACCGAAGTACAGAAATGGCACTGGTATGCACTGGCTGGCACCCACTTGGAGAGATACCGCAATGAAGGAGACGCATTTCTGCAGCGTATCGTCGAAATTGATGAGACATGGGCACGAGCCTACGAGCCTGAATTAAAGCATGAATCAAATGAATGGCGTCACGAAGGTTCACCACGTCCACAGAAATTTCGACAGGAACCCATTCGAGTGAAGGTTATGCTGATTATGGCATACGACTGGGACAGTGTGATACTTACACATGTTGTACCCGAAGGACAAACTGTCAACGCAGATTACTACTGCCGATTTCTACAGCACCATCTGCGTCTGGCTATGCGGTGCAGACGTCCATGTTTATTGCACAACAATCTCCCTATCATATTGCATGACAACGCTCGTTGCCATGTCGCAAACAATGTCACTCTTCTTTTGCGATGGTCGCAGTGGGAAATCCTGGAACACCCTCCCTACTCACCCGACATGAGTCCTTGTGACTTCGATGTGTTTCCGAAGTTGAAGGAACCCCTCCGAGGTCACCGATTTCATGACGTTTCATCTGTACTTCACGCAGTAAAGCACTTGGTCGCTCACATCAACAATCAACACCTTGCCACTGGTCTACAACGACTTCCCGACATTTGGCAAAAGGTTTATAAGCTTTGCTGGTAATTACATAGAAGGAATGTAATGCAATTGTACTTGTAAGTTCATTAACAATTGATTTATACCTATGTTGCCATTACTTAATTTACATATCTCGTATGTTCGTTTATTATAAGAATCCCTGCACAACCATTTTTAAACAATGGAAAATGTTATTAATCATATAAATATACATTTTTTTATTTAAATTAAAGCTATCACATCTTAATATACCGATCATTTTAAGAAATATAAAGTATTCAAATCATTGCAAAACTGAGGAGAAATACGGAAAGCTATTGATGTTCGCAGGTGCAATCCGGCCCTAATGTGAAACTGCAAACTATGGATGAAACCGCAGAAAAAACCCCAAGAGAGATGCAGTCATTTCACTTAAGTAGGTTATTGTTAATGCTGTAGCTGTCTACTAGGCAGGGGGAAGGAAAACTATTCCAAGACAAATTCATAAGCGCAGGCGTTTTCGATGTTTGATGAAAACAGATCTGTTCGTCTCTCAATGCGAAAGAGTTAACAGCATTTTTGCATACAACATATTGGAATCAGTTTTTTTTTTTTTTTTTTAAGAATGAAAAGAGATAGATGTTTTTAAATAAACTACATAACAAACTTTAATTTCTTTCACAGTTTTGTTCAAGGACGGCAGAACCAAAAAAATAATCATTTGCAAATAATTATAAAGCTATGCTTATCACCTCGAGATGGTTTCTTGTCTTCAAGCTGAAGTATTTGCCGTCTTCCTCCTTTGTGCTTCTTCACCATTGTTTCTAAAATTAGTTTGAAATAAAATTACACTTAGGATTATATATAATTCATAACAGGAAAGATATTGAAACTTTTTATTAGCAATATACTCAGAAAAAATATACCCAATAAAATCAAAAACAACAAATATTTCTTTAAGAATCCTATTTTGGTACTTCGTTATAGTGGTGCACTACCATATTTGGCTATTTTTGATTTGTGCCAAGATCTCAGCTATAATTCCACCAAGCTTGTGAAGCACGACTGTAAAAATAAACTACATAATAATAACAATAATACTCGCATGTCATTTCTTAAGAATGTTTTTAAAAGTCCTTATTTTTATTCTATTATTATTGCATCGCAAGTAACTGTTCCAGAGCTAATCTTTATTTTAGGGTACCCCGTGGTTCTTTTCTGAAAAAAATCGCCAAGAGGTATTGGTTGTTCGCCAAATCTGGAAGCCTGCTGCACGAAATAGGTTTTTTTGGGAACCCTAATGTTAACCCGCCAGCACACGTGCTGGGGTAAAATCCACACCACGTGTAGTCTTTTCTTAGAAAATAAGGGAAGGTCGCACGTGACCTTTCTAGTACTTCATGTACCTTTCAAGATCAAAATTAGGAAGGTGTCGTCCAGAGGAATTTTTCCAGTGCTCTTGGGATTTTGCACTTTCGGGAAAGGAATGTGCAATGGGATTGTAGCTACCCCACGCGTGTACTAACGTTTCACTTCAAGAGAGACATTCATTGAGATGAGTGCATATGAGCAAGAACAGTAACAACTGCAGGTTCTTCTCGCTAGTGTTGAAACTGATAGCGAAATTGAAGATTCCGATTCTGAGTGTGATAACATTTCTGAAAGTGCTCCCGAAACCGATTCTCACTAATATGATGATTCACATGATTTATGGAGCATATCTTCTTTGACATCAGATGAGATTTTTGTGTTTGAAAAGCTGGAACAATTTGAAGTAAAAAATTACCCTAAAAGCATTCAGGCACGGCTGCACAATATAATGACACATTTACCTGGTGTCAAGAAAAGCTTTAGAAATTTGAAAAATCCAACTGAGTGTTTACTGCAAATTTTTGATGAAGAAATAATGGAAGATTTGGTGAAATCAACAAACATTTACCTTTCATTAATAAGAAACAAATACTTTAGAGAACGTGACGCACAAAAGACAAATGTAGCTGAATTGAAGGTGTTGTTTTTCCTATTATATTACGCTGGAGTGCTGAGTGCAGCACTTCTCAAAGGAAAGATTTGTGGTCAGCTGACGGAAGAGGAATAACCGTTTTTCAAATAACAACGTCTATGAACCGATTCCACGTACTGTTGAGGTGTATTAGGTTTGATGACATAAATTTACGAGCGGTGCAAAAGATGACGGCTAGACTTGCACTTATTAGACATGTTTTTGAAATATTTAGCAAAAACATACTAAAAATATATTCTTTATCTGAATATTGTACTATAGACGAAAAATTAGAACCCTTTCGAGAAAGGTGTCAATTCAGACAATATATAAAAAGTACGCTCCCGAGATATTGAATAAAAACTTTTGCTTTGTGCAATTCTCATACATTTTACGCATACAACCTAGAAATTTATGCAGGTCAGCAGCCTGTCGGACTATATAGACAATCAAATGTGGCATTGGATGTTGTACAAAGACTTATTGCACCCATAAGTGGCACTGAAAGAAGTATAACTATGGACAATTGGTACATGAGCATTTCTTTGGCCAATGAATTATTGAAAAAGCACAAATTGACATATTTTGGGACACTTCGAAAAGATAAGCATGAAATTTCAGAAGAATTTCTGCCAAATAAAACAGGATTCTGTACTCTTCGCATTTTGGGTTTAGAGGTAAAGAATTAACTCTTACTTCATATGTTCCCAAAAAGAGTAAATCGGTTCTTGCTCTATTATCCATGCATGAGGATAATCAAATCGATCCATTGTCTAAAGAGCAGCTCAAGCTCGAAATGATAATTTTTTGCAACTCTACAAAAGGTGATGTTTATACTGTTGATGAGTTATGTGGAACTTAGTCTGTTTCAAGAAAATGCAGCCGCTGGCCTCTAACAGTATTTTTCGGACTAATAACCATTGTAGGCATAAATGCTTTTATTATTCATCGATCAAATAACGACCAATATGAACTGAATATGAACTGAAGAGCTTTTCTAAAAGATTTAGCATTAGAGCTTTTGCTGCAATTCTATCTCTCTCGAAAGAACTCAAAACTGGAGTAAAAAGGTTGGCAGGAAAAGAAGATGCAGCAGACCTTCACTCTAAGAAATTTTTGTAAAAATATGTTGTTCAAAACGAGATTATTTGAATAATTAAACTCAGGTAGGAGGGGTGGTGGAAAACCTATGTGTTATTTATATTTTTTAATATTCGTATTTAGAATCTATTTTTGATATGAATAATTGTATGACATTACATTGAGTTTTAAGGAAAAAAGCTAGTAAGAGTGCAGACTTTTCATATTCCTCTAGTGCTTTATCAAACCACTCTTTATGATAAACATTTATACTTAAAAAATATGTAAAATGTGATTTTTCTAATATAAGAAATCATATATGTATCTTATATAAGTTAGTAATTTTGCATAAATTTCGATTTTTATGGCTTACTTTAGGCAACCAAAATGTGAAATAACATGAAAATGTTTGAATAACTTTAAAACGAGGAGCCAAAGGGTACCGTACAATAAATTTTTACTCTGTTCCGGTCAACTGCAGCACTTTCACACATCTTAAGCTGTTTGTTACACCATTTCATGTACGTCAATTCCTCTGCCTGAAAATATGTAAATTTAAGAGCAGTGACAAACAACATTTTGAAACTGCTGAACCAGTTTCCAATATGGAGTTCTTTTAGCAATTTTTAACACTGCATCAACAAACAAAGTTTCATGTTGTGACCATTTTCACATACTCATTTGTCAGAAAAAAGGCCTCTTTCTTGAAAAAAAAAATGGCATGGCATGGCATGTACCTTATTACTTGTTAAATTAAAGATTGTTAACATCATATTCATAATATATATATATATATATATATTTAAATAAGCAATGAAAATTCGCAAACCTCAAAAAATGTATAATATAAGAACGCATGGCAAAAGTAAAAATGCAGGACGGTTCTAGTATATGATTACATGGCAAGGTATAAGAACATGCAGCCAGATTTTGGCAAGATATCTCTGTTGACTGGCAATTCAATCTCCAGGACTGCTATAACAAAGTAGCCATATTTTTAATACATAATTGAAATTTGTAGTTTAAATTCAGAGAAAATATATAAACTGGAAATAAATATTCCTTAAATTATGATAGATGTTCTAGCATTCATTTAGATATATAGCATATACATATATATCTAGACAAGAATGAAGATTTTATGGCTTATTTTGTGCTTTACACCGTAAAATGGCTGCCACGGGTAAACTTGGTGGTTGATGGTATAGAACGACGCAGCGGAAGGTGTTTTTTTGAATTGGTTTAGGACAGTAGGAAAGAAACTTTGTTGGATGTAATGCAGCGGAATAGCTTACCTGGAAGAACGATCACATCCGACTGCCGGAAGTCATACAGTTGTCTTTATGACAATGGCTTCATTCACCTCTCAGTAAATCATGTAGTGAAATTTAAGGATCTGAAAACCGAACTCATATCAACACTATATAAGGTATGTGGGGTGTAATAAAAAGAGATTTTCAAAAGAAATGCCACTGACACTCCTAAGGATATTTCTAATTCTTACTTTTGTGAATTTATACGGCAATGGTAGTATGCAAATTCTAGTTTAAATAATTTGAAACAGTTTTTGGATGCTGTTAAGGAATTCTGCGTGTCACACACCGAAGACATGGAAATTTCTAAATAAGGCACGTCGATACTTCCTTTTTGTACTGCACAGAGATTAGATCATGTATATTTCTATTTTTGTTATTTCCTTGTTTTAATTTGACTTAAAATGCAGTTTATTGAGATTCTAATTTTTTTATGTTTTATTGGAAGCCATTTCACTTGAAAGAGCATTGCACCAAAGCAGGAATAGCACCAAAAAAATTGGCAATTTGTGGCAAGGGAGACCCTGAAATATACAGAGTGCGGCAGGGAAACTACCTTATTTTAAAAATGAATGACACATATAGTATAAGCGATATCAGTTTAATTTTTTTTCCATGTTATAGACACTATTGCAAACAACAGTTTTTTTTTTTTATTATTATGGTTTAAAAATAATATAAAGGTGGCATCTGTTCTGGCCAATGCATTGAGATAGTTTGAAGTTTCTTTCCACTTTTACCAGCACATCAACGGGTATGTTGTCGATATTGTTCTTCAGTTGAGCCAAGGTCTTTGGACATTAGAGATTTCAGATAGCGCAACAAAAGGAAATCACACAGGGCTAAATCAGGCGAGCACGCTGGCCACTGACAATCGCCTCATAAGGAGATAAGGCATCCAGGGAAATATTCTCCAAAAAATCATGGTCCAATGATGCCTATTCTGGACAATGCACACCAAACAGTCACACGTTCTGTATGAAGGAGCTGCTCATGAAATTTTCGGGGATTCGTGCCACTCCATTATCGCATGTTTTGCTTAATGATGCAACCGGAAAGGTTAAAATGAGCCTCATTGCTAAAGAACACAAGGGCATCATGATGTGTATTGTCAAGGCTTATCATGAGCTTTGCATGCATTTTTTTCGTGAAAGCAAATCGTGTGGATTAAGTTTTTGTACCCCTGCCAATTCATATGGATGAAAATGCAGTATGTTGAAAAGTACGACTCCACAGAGAATGCGTGCTCCTCTCTCGCCTACTGCATGATCAGTACTAAACCTTCATGACATAAAACGTTAGATACCACTCTTTTCAATGAGCGCCACCCCACCCTTCTCGGATTAAATGTCGCTAGATGGTGCGCGTTTCAAATAAGGAAGTTTCCTTACATAACCTTCATTTTCCCTGAAAGTCTTTTGAGGGCAGACAGTAAATTTATTGGTACTTGCTGTTAGCAATTTTCACAGTTTACTGCCAGATGGTGTCATGACCTTTCAAAGTATTTGTAATAATGAAAACTGCAGTTTTAAAATATAGAATAGAATTAAAGTATTTTTATGATAAGCTAAAATAACACATCGAACAAGTACTAATTTATAAGTCAAACAACAAAAAACAGCGTTACATTTGCAAATTTTCACAGGACTAGTTTTGATGGTTTCACCAAACCATCATCGTCAGCTGCCAAAGCGCAAATGAACGAGATAAGATATAGTAATTTAAAGATGGATTGGAATTAGGGTTGTTAACTAGAATCGAAAGATTTTTTTTAATGTGAAATGTTTCTAGAAAATTTAATTTACCAACTAAAGGTTTTTTTGAATAATTTTGGCTGCAGACGAAAGTGCTATTTTAGAACCAGCAATTCTGGACAACAGAGGACTTCTATGTTTCCTAGTTTCTAACACTGTAGGGTTTTTTGTATTTTGCATAACAAATTTATTTTAAGTTTTTCTGTTCTAAACTTCTCCCCTCAAATTCTCTCACCAGGATGTAAATTTAAAATTAAGTGAAGTGCTATTTAAACGTGTAATTATCTCAGTTTATTCACAGCGTGTTTCGCTAGCTAAGCGCACATTCGTTGTTATTTCGCGGTCACGCTATTAAGCCTCTTGGCATTATGAGTTTAGTATCACGCCGGTTAGATTTCTGTGAGTCCACCTCTTAGGCCTAAATTGAAATGTGTTCTTGAAAGCTTTATTTTTCAGATTTGACTTGTATTATAGTCTACGTTTAATTACCACCGCAAGTGAACGGTGTTTTTGTAACGCAACGAGTCCGTGCCTTTCTGTTAAATTAGTTTGATTTATCAAAATCACAATAACAACCTTGTATTTGGCGTACATATATTAAAACACTTAATCGATTTCAAGGGCAGCTAAAGGTCCCTCCTCATCAGGAGAACGAAATTACTAGAAAGGGGAAAAAAGAAGAAAAATAAAGCTTCGGCAAAAAGGAGTCCCAGAAACATGTGGTCGTTATCAGCACTGCACGTGGTTGTAACCGGATTTTGAATCAGAGTTACACTGACTGCCTACTTTTACTGAGCCAGGCTACCTGATCAAACAATTAACACACAGACTAAGACGCAAAGAAAATCAGCAAAGTCAAAAAATAGGGAACAAGGGGCAACTGCACTTTCCCGCACCAAGTCTGAACCTCGAATGAGGTTCTTGTCCATGACGACTATCTGGCCACCTTTGTCGCCCTTTGAAATGATAATGTCAGGGTTAGAATGAATTTTGTGTATTGTAGCTCTTTCTCTTGTGTTTAGATTTCATTTCGAAGGCTTATTGTCGAATTTCACATTATAAGCGATAAGGAGCTTAATCATTTCTTTCTGTGTATCTGAAATTGTACTGAATTTGAAAGCTTTCTTGATAGGAGCCAAAATCTTTGAAATCGAGGGGTTTGAGGCTTGTGAGAAGTTAAAAGTTATATTTCAGAATTCTCTCTTTGTTCTTCTGATAAACTAACACTAGAAATATTTACTATTGGCTTAATACAGTCAAAACTCTTTAATCCGGACTTTGGCAATTCTGGATTATCGGTTTTTCCGGATTATAGATCATCAATTTAAATCTGGTAAGAAGATGGCATGCAGAAATTATAAAATTAAAAATATGAAACCGTAATTGATGAAATAAAGAGCAATTATGATCTAAAGCAGTGTTTCCCAATCTTTTTTGTGCCATGCCCCACCTAATCTTCTCTAAAATTCTTAAGCTGCCCCTAGCATATACACAATTTTTAATATTTAAAAATTGAAATGTTCACGAAAGAAACTTGAATGATAGCTTTTAGGAAGAAACTACGAAATTTTCTGAGCAAACACAGTAAGTGAACTTTCACAACATGGAGAACTGAAATTCAAGAACAAACTCATTTCAGTGAGTTTTTTTTTAATATTATGTTTAGTAATTTTTATTATTTAAATTTAGCGAGTTCCTTGTGCTTGATACTTGCTGCAAAGAAATTTTAGGTCAGGTTCAAATTTAGATAACTTGAGTCTCAAGTCTCCCTGGTTTCATTATACCCAACTGATTTCTTTCTTTTTTTTTTTTTTTTTTTTTTTTTTTTTTTTTTTTAGTAGCAAAACATTTATGGCACTAAATCCGCATTCAGCAAAATATTAAGATGGAAACAGTAGCAAAAGTTCTTTCGCAAATTTTGTTGCATTTGGATATCTGATTCTGGTTTCCTCACAAAGCTATGTCATAGCTCCTTTTATATTAAATAAAGTTTTAATTGACTCATCATTTGCATTTCTGCGAGTTCTTCTTTTTACTGCATATTTGAAATATCAGCTAAATCCACTAGCATTGGCTGCATCATCCAAGTTGGGAAATTAATTTGTTTTAAGTTACAAAATCTTTTAAATCAGCCAATAAAATTTTTAGATGATCGCCAATAACAAGTATAGCGGTAGTCGCATCACATTTTTGGAGCCAATGAAACTTTTAAAAAATTTTTTGGTAAATAGTATATGCCTGACATAATTCAACAAAGATAATGAAACCAAATATTTTCCTTTTGCATCGACATAAGTTTTATTTGCTCCTTGAAGTTGTTTATTTGATATATTTAATTTTTCAACTAAATAACTCACAATATAATACGATATTGGCTAAATAACTCACAATTGCCTTGTTATCATCCATTAATGGATTTTTCATTTCAGGTTTGTCACTTAAAAAATAACTAAGAGTATCAAATAGTTCCATAAATCTTTCCAAGCAGTTCCTTTTCGACAGCCTTCTTACTTCAGTGTGAAGTACAAGTCTGATATAGTCTTCATTTTGTTCTTCATAAAATAACTTGAAAATACGTTCACATCTGGCCCTAGCTTTAATAGCATTGATACACTTTATAACTGAATTTAGTACTTCATTTAGAACAGGTGAATTGTTTTTAGCTACCAGGTTTTTATTATGAACAACACAATGCACAAGATGCATTTCTGGATTCTCATCTATTATCAATTTTAAGCAACCCTTTCTCTTATTCCGTGCTTTATTTTATTTTTCAACCATCATATTAGGAGCACCATCTGCAGTACAAGATGTACTATATTTTTTATTGGCATATTTTTTATATGTAAGTAATTTTTTAGCTTACTATAAATATCTTCGGAGGTAATGGTGCTTTCTAATGATTTACAGAAGAACATTTCTTCGGCAAAATCCCCTTTATGAATATACCTTACATAAGTTACAAGTACGGCCTCACTGTCTCTCAAAGTTGGTTCATCCATTTGCACCGAAAATTTTCTTGTTTTCAGCTTTTCAACAAGTTGTTTTCAATATCCTCACTCATTTCATCTTTCTTCTGCAAACAGTACTGTTATTTAGTGGCATAGCTTTAACGTCTTTGTCATCTTTTTCTAGAACAGTTTTAACTGCTGATATTGATGGTTTGATTAAATTCTCCGCTATAGTATAGTACGGCTTTTCCCAGATTAAGCGATGAGTAATGAAATTTGATGAATAGCCTCAAAAGCACGATTAACAGTTGCATTATGAGCAGTAAACAGAGACTTTAATATTACTCTTTTTTCAAAATTTTTCTTTAAAGTGAGAAAATAATTCAAATCTGAATTAATATCAGCAAATTGTTTTGCCTTCAAATGTGCCTTAAGACGACCTAGTTTCATTGATTTGTTGGTCAGGCATTATTGGCATAAAAGACAGAAATTAATGGTTTATGCACAGGGTATGAAACCAAATTCTAAATATGCCTCCGAATAACGATGAACTGTTTTTCTTGCTTGCACCCCTCATTTCACTAAGGGCTGAAATAAATAAATACAAGATCAATATAAACAAAGCTGAAAGCAGCTGCTGTTGCCATTCAAGGAAAGAATAATATACCGGTTGCCATTTCTACAGTAAAAAATAAAATAAATTCATTGGCTGAAATGTGCGAGAAACGTCTGGAAAGCATAATGTGTCAGTTATTTAAATGCCTTTTAAAAGCATTTAAATGTCCATGTCTACAGCGAGAATTGTTTATAAATATTTAAAATGCACCGCAATTTAAAAACTTTTTAACGTATACATCACTTACATTTTTCTTTATTTTGGGGAATAAAAAATGAAACTTTAAAAAATTTTGACTTCATGAAGCATATTTAGAAATTTGAACATCCTTTGTTCCCTTAAACTCTGGACAAGTCCATTTTCAAATTGCCCCCCCTTAACAGTCACATTGCCCCCTTGTGGGGCGTGGGCCCCCCGTTGGGAAACACTGATCTAAAGGGTATCAAAATTTACGAAAAAAAAAAAGCTTAATATTTATTTGTTAACTTTATCAAACATTTCTTTCAACGCGCGCATGCGTAAAGCATACATTACGCATAGTCCAAATTAGAAAATTGCAACCAGAAAACTATTTGATGTGTATTCATGATATTTATAATGACGAGGAATTTTATTTAAATCATATCAAAGATGGAATACATCGAGATGAAATACTACATTTAGTAAGGAATTATAAGCCGAATAAAATAAAAACATCTGCCGTGAAGATAAGGATAGTTCTGACAGATCAACTTCCAGTTCATTGCGCACCGCGATGTGGTGGTACATAAACGTTGTCTTTAATGAAACCTCACAGAAAGAAGTCACAGGGTGTAAAATCCGGTCACCGTGGAGGCCAGCTGAGACATGCTAAGTTGCCAGATCCTTGACGACCAATCTAATGGTTCGGTAGAGTTTCATTGAGATAATCCCACACTTGGCGACACCAGTGAGGGGGTGCCCCGTTTTGTTGAAAAATGGAGATACTGCTGACCGTTAGCCGTGTTTCCATCAAAGAAGAATGGGCCGTAAACAGATGATCGGGATATCGAACAAAACACATTGATTTTGGGCGAATCTCGTACATGCTCAACGGCTGCATGTGGTTTCTGTAGACCCCAAATTCAAACATTGTGTTTCTTTACATGGCCACTAACATGAAAAGTCGCTTCATCACTGAACACGATGCGTTGTGCGAAAGTGTTATCATTGTCAATAGCATCAATAATCTCGTTACAAAATGCCACACGTTTGCCATCAGAACGCAGAGCCTGTAACAAACGTAACTTGTACGGCTTCATAACCAACCAACCTCTCAAAACACGGTAAATTGTTGCTGTAGGCAGTTGTAACTGCAACAAGTTGATTTTGAAGGACTATGTTGGAAAGCAGTTTGAATTTGTGCAACATTTTCATCCAGAACATAAGGGCGGCCAGGACTCTTTCCTTTACATACACATCTTGTATTTATAAACTGTCGATACCATCTGCCAATGTTCCACCCATTCGGAGGATCACTTTGGTAGCTCAACTTGAAACGTCTTTACTGTAATCACTGCATTGCACTTTGCAAACTCGAGAACACAAAATGACTTCTGCTCTTCTGCTGCGGAGTAGCCATTTTAAACATGTGACGGTTACCATGCAAAACGGAAGACAACTGACATCTAGCGGCTATTACTATTAACTAGACTAAATAATAAAAGTTACCTTCATTTTATTCCTATGCTTTCTGTGCACTTCAGGTTTGCTCCTCCAAATTGGCTCTTGATCAAGAACAAAATTATCTAAAAGCCTATTGACAAGGGCTTTTCAGCTAACATTACCAATCAAGCAGTTAAAAAAATTTTCATCTCAGCGCACTAAAAGGCACACTCTTGTTTTAGGAGATAATAAGAATTCTCCAGTCTTTCCTTTCTTTGCATCAATTAGCTATAAAATTGCATGCATTTTACAGAAATCTTACTTTCGGGTCGTTTATTCTCTAATCAATACAATTCCGAGTTCCATACTCAAAGACCCCATTCCGAATATGAATTCCTTGGGTATTTTACAGGATTCCTTGCCAGCGTAGTCTAATATACAGGGCTGTGGAGTCGGTAGGGAAAATGACCGACTCCGACTCTAACTCCTGGAATTTTAAAGACTCCGACTCAACTCCCTCATATATATATATATATATGTAAACACATGGGTTACAACTTTATTTTTTAAGATAAAAGAAGTAATAGATGCTACAGGAAAAAAAAAAAAACTGATGGCATAGCAAATTATTTATATTAATTAGCATTTATTCTGAAATGGAAAAACTGACATTAGTTATTTCTAAGAAAAACTATAGCTTCGGCAAGAGCTATAGCTTCTTCTTTGTTGGAGGGCCATAGATCCGATTTGATAAACTTCAGAGAGAAGAGTGTTTCCACACACACTTGAGTAGGAGGAAGAGCTGTTAGTGTTAGAGCTACTTCTTTTAACTTTCCAGGATACATTTTTATAAATTCTAAAAGAGGTGTCTTGCAAGCACAATCATATTTCTCTATTTCTTCAAAGGCCATGTAGAAATCTTGATTGTATTTTTTCATTTTTATATCTAAAGGCTCTTGGTTCTTTATTTTCATTCGCTTTGCGTTAGAATATTATCCAAAAATATTTCTCAAAATCTAATTCATCACTGGAAGAGGATGATAGAGACTCAAATGCAATGTCTGCAGTTTGACTGCGCTGATTTGAATTATCTAATTGTTCTGAGAATAATTTCATTCTTAATGAAAGTTCATAGATTTTTTTTTCCCCCTTTTAAATTTGTTTGTCATCCAAGAAAATTCAGTGTTTCGGATCTACATATATTGAACACAGCAAGACCTCATTCCTCTCAAACTAGTTTCTCTTTTCTTCATTGAAGAAATAATTCCTTCTGCAATAAATCCTCCATTTCAGAAAGAACAAACATCACATTCGTCCCTTCTCGCCTCCTGTCAATTCTTCAGACTGCAGCTTTTTTATAACTATATAAGGTGTAGAAATGAGAGTTTCCAATTCTGCAAGATCATTCCACAGTCTTTCTGTTAGTGAAACATTAGGGCTATCTACATCTTCTAAAAAAGTTCTTAATTCTAACAACTTCTTTATCATCAGATATGTACTTCCTTACCGCGTTGCTTGATCAATAATTGCTCCTTTTCCTGTTCGCTTCCTAAGAATGGCATCAATTTTGGGAGTTCTTGCTGCTATTGCTGCTTACCTAAATTTACCAGTGAAATTTGTAACTAAATGAATCAGTTTAATCACTAATGGCAAATATCACATCCATCCACCTCCCTTATATTTATTTATTAATTTGTCCAACAAAAACTGGAGTCGGAGTCGACCTGTTTTTAGCGACTCCAGCTCCGACTCCTTTTACTCCAAAATCTGGCCAACTCTGATTCCGACTCCACAGCCCTGTTAATTTACATCGGTCAAACTAAGAGAGCTTTAAAATTCCACATTAAGGAATATGATGCATATGTTAGAAAATAGGAAGCACAGAAGTCCTTTGTTGCCCAGCATTGTTGGTCTAAAAATAACACTTTCAATTTTTCTACAGCCAAAATTATTCAAGAAACATCTTCAATTCATAAATTAAATTTTCTAGAAGCATTTCACATTAAAAAAAATCGGTACTTACGTATTAATGCAACCAGGCCAAAATTCGCATAAATCGCCAAATTTGGCGACCCTACTTACGGCAACCTTATGTTAATTTATTAAAGCGAGGTGTGCGTAGTTCGTAGATTTGTTCATTGCCTACATTGTGCCATTCGTAGATGTTTTTTTTAAGTTAAAACATGTCGCTGTGTACATGGATTCTTGTCTATATTTCGAACTTTAAGCCTAAAATGTCTCCAAAAACGCAGTTTTCGCACGTGCAAAAACTACGTTTTGAACACACGATTTAAGCTAAAAATCCGAAACAAAAACAAAAAATTTAGATAGCAGAAAAGTAAAGTTTCTAACCAAAAATATTTGGCAAGAATCTATGTACACAGCGACATGTTTTAACTTAAAAAAAATCTACGAATGGCACAATGTAGGCAACGAACAAATCTACGAACTACGCACACCTCGCTTTAATAAATTAACATAAGGTTGCTGTAAGTAGGGTAAACAAAATAATATAAAAAACTGTATTAAAAATTATCTGTAATCAATAAATGTACATTTTCTTTCTATTCATACTTTTTTACTCAAACTTACAAATCGCGCCAACCTGGTTGCGATAATACGCAAGTACCAAAAAATCTTTCGATTCTAGTTAACGACCCTAATTCCAAACCATCTTTGCCTTCAACCTTTAAGCAAATTATGTTTTAGTTTTCGTTTCATCAATAGAGGGTGCCAGTCGCTTAACTCCAGTCCAGCCATTCTTATCTCCTTCATTTGCACTTTGGCAGCTGACGATGATGGTTTGGTAATACAGTCAAAAGTCGTTAATTCGGACACCCATAATTCGGAATGATCTATAATCCGGACCTCAAAACTAAAAACTTTCTGCGCATGCGCCGCGTTGACACATGCGCATAGGCATTTACACGTGCGCGTAAGACCTTTTACGACTGCGCATATGAGTGTGCACAACTGCAGAATACGTTTTTGCGTGCGTGTTTTATGTATAATGGACGTATAAGCTAAATAATTATCTATTTCAGTTAATTTTGATGATTGCGTTGTTCCTTAATTTTCGAATTGGATCCGGCTTATTATTTTTTGCAGACTGTAAGAGCAATTTTATAAAAGTAAGTTTAAATTTTCGATTATATCAAATAGAATTTCCGATATTTGTTAATATGTAAAGGATCTAAAACGAAAGTATGTTTTGAAATCCGAAATCTGTTTATCAATTTCACGCTGCTCGGTGGGGGGAACGCCGCGGCGTGCGCATAATGAATTGGAGGTTGATCTGTCAGCACTATCCTTATCTTCAGGGCAGATGTTTTTATTTTATTTGGCTTATAATTCCTTATCAAATGTAGTATTTCATCTCGATGTGCTCCGTCTTTGATATGATTTAAAACAAGTTCCTCGTCATTATAATTCGCTTCCGATAGCGAAGAAAGTGACAGAGGTTATTGAAAACGAAAAAATTTCGATTGACAAATTAGTCAGTATTCTCGACACAGCAATTGTAGGACTTGAACAGCGGAACTTTGTAATTGAACAAGAAATTATGTCTGTTTAATAGAATTAAAGAGAAAGTATTATCACATTAAACGAAGCAAAACTTAAACAACTTACATTGAAAGAAATGTTTAATAAAGTAAACAAATAAATATTAAGCTTTTTCTTTTTGCAAATTTTGATACCCTTTAGATCATAATTGTTCTTTATTTCATAAATTACGGCTTCATACTTTTAATTTTAGAATTTCTGCATGCCATCTTACGAGATTTAAACTGATGATTTATAATCCGGAAAAATCGATAATCCGGAATCACCGAAGTCCCGACGAGTCCGGATTAACGACTTTTGACTGTACCATCGAAACTAATCCTGTGAAAATTTGCAAATCTAACGTTGATTTTTGTTGTTTGACTTCTAGATGAATATTTTGACGGTGCTATTTGTGACTCTCTGTCCTGATAAATAACTGGGAAAAAAAAAAAAAACACAGAGAGGATATAAATGTAAGACAAAAATTCTAAGGCCAACATTTCTAATGGTGTGCACCTCCCACAAAAATATATTGAACTCACCACTGACTTTGGAGCGCATTCGCAAATTCATGGAATTTTGGAAAGAAGCAATTGGGTAACTTTATGTCTTACTTTAACAATTCACACATGCATACTTCTTAGCTCCTTCTGCTTTTGTTCTCCCCATGTACACAGAAACCTGTTTTAATTAAAAAAAAGTCACAGAATTGCAAACATAGCAACATGCATTTGTGTAACCAAAATACTAAAAATAACAAGGAAAAAAAAAGGGTGCAGAAAAGAGAGTCTGAGAATTTTTTTTAAGAGAACAAAAACTGTAGCGTACAATCCACTACTATGCTAAAACACCGAAATTTCCATAGAAGAGATGATCACACTGAACCTACACTTGCAAAAAACGTTTAGTGAAATGAAAAGACACTTGAGGGGATGTTATGCACATATGTAGGTTGCTACATGAATTTTTTTTGACGTATTGACCTCATTAATAATTTTAGTTAGAGTACATTGAAGGGTGGCCCTTTTATTATCCCCAAGTTGTTGTTTCATTTATGGTAACCTGAGTAGTTGAATGTTATGGAAATCCAATTATAATGTAATCCAGTTGCATAAGGAAGAACATTGCTTGTTTTGTGGTTTAGATGGTAAAATAGCTGAATGTGGTAAGATTTATTTGAAGTTTCTGTACGATTTGGAATGAAAGAGGAAAAGAGCATTGATTGACTGGCGTACAAATGAAGGTTTACTTAGTAGCCATTATAAGTGTCCTGTTTTAGTTAGGAAATGCGTATGGTCCAACGTCGGAGGATATCGGCACGAAGGAGATGATGTCGACTCTTTGTGAATTTATGTGGAGATGCCAGTATACAGCTTTTAGTTCAGATAATTTTTAAAAGTTTTTGGATGCTGTTAAGGAATTTTGTTTGACCAAAGAAAATAGATAGCAGGATGTTGGTCGATATACTGGTCTTCAAAACGGTTAAAAGGCCCACCAGCAGCCGAGCGGTAAAGACACTGAACACTAGTAGTTCGGTCCAAGGTTTGAAACCAGCAAACAGGCTGGCTGCATGGGCATTTTCGTGCTTTTCTCCATGTGTAACGTGTATACGAGTTAGTTTCCCTTACAAAGACCTCCACGAAGGCATCCCTCCCTTCAGGCAGATAACCCTTGTGTGCTTTGCCATAATTGAATAATCCAATCCAAAATGTTTAGGTTTAGTAACAGTATGAAGCACGAGCATTTTATCTAAAAATAACTCAAAAAAGATAAGTGGGTTTAAAACATCCATTATATCTTTCTTTATTCCTGACACCTACTACAAACAATAAACAAAAATGGAAGAAACAGAATAAAAAAAATACATTTTACCTCATACATAAACACAAGCAATAACCGCACAGTCATTACTATCCCCGTTTCAGAAACGACCCCCTCTCCAATTCCCCCCTCTTTGAAATAGTATCCTCCTTCGCATACTCTGTCAAGGTCATTGTGGTGTTGCATTCCAAAGCTTTGCGAATAATTTTACTGGTAGCAGCGCAAAGCAAATAATTGTATTTCAGAAGAGCATATATATAAGCCCAGGGCAATTAACGCATCGGCTGTGCAAGGCCTATATATATGCCTATGGCAGTTAAGAGGTTTAAAAGCATGGAATCATTAAAAGGTACTTTTTATTAACATAAAAGTGCAACTAATATATATGTTAAATTATTAAAAATCTTTTATACCACAAACATGCACATACATGTATATTATTATGAAGTGTACAAAAGAATTCTTAATTCTTGTCCATTTCTCAGAACTATGTTTTTCAAAACCTTTTAACCAAAAATCACAAATTTAAAATTTAAGAAAAGCAACTATAATTATTCCTTAAAGTGGTATTAAGCCTTTGACGTGTGGCGATCGCGCCCTGAAACCACCAATTTTCGAATTTTTTTCTCCTCTTCCTTCAGAAATTTTTGAGCGAAAATCAATCGATTACTGATCTTTGCCCTCTAAATAACACAAAATGACTACAGAATCATACATGTTTTAGGTCTTAGTACTTCAAATCGGATGCCTTTTAAAATTCGTTTTCAATGAGACAAAATAACTTCCTTTTATTGATATAAACAACTTTAAATTTCAAGTTATTCATAGCACATCATGATTTCTATCATAAACAATAAAAAACAACAATAATTAAACTGCATACATAAAAAAAACCCTCTATATGTATGGCATTTGCTTTGTGGTTTCAGGGCGCGACCACTGCCCCAGTGGCTCGGTGGTCGCGCCTTGAAACCACTGCTCTTCACAATGGCGTTTGCTTGCTTCTCAAATAGGAATGTTTATTTTTACCTGGATATAGATAAGGGGTTTTGAAATCACAGAGTTATTTTATTACTAAACAATAGATGCACCTGCCCAGTAAAAAGGTCTTTCTTTTCCAGAGACTTTTCTCTGACCTCAACACGCTTGCTCCCCAAGCCAGTATTGTAATTATTTCCTGTGGTTTAAATTTAATGTAAATATACTTTGCTGTAATTAAAAATAGAAATTGTGTAAAGTTTTATTTAAATTAAAAATATTTTCTGAATATTTTGAGACAAAATACGAATAAAATAAGTATGAATGAGAAACGAATGATCCGTACCAAAGCCGAAAAGACCAAGACCTCTCCCCCATTAACATAAAAACACCACAAATGTCATGTGTCAGATGAAAAGAAACTAAATAACGCTGGACATATACTGGTGAAATTTAGATCCAATCAGTGTACATTTTGTAGCAGAACGAAGAAACATCATAGAAGAAGATACATGTAAATAAAAAAAAAATTTTAAAAACTGAGTGTTTTTTTATCCTTATTTTACGGAGATTTTTAATCGATGTAGCCAAATGTCCTTATTATGTAGGTACTTATACTTCCACTGTTATAGAAAAATTACATAAATGTTTATTTTTTAATTTTTTTCTGGCGATTTAGTTTGTAAAATAATGTAAAATATATATATTATGCAATTCTTACATGCATTTAAAAAAAAATCATAAATTTCGTCATTTATTGGAAATGCGCACAGAACTTTCCCCTACTACCTAGGTAAGTTGGTAAGTTTCGAAGTCCTAGACGCATGGTGGTTTCACAGTGCAACCAGCACCCATTAAGCAATGGGCAAGAGTAGATTTTTTTAATTCATATATTATTTGTCTCTAGGATCATAATATTCAATTTTTAGAGTTTTTAGTTAAAAAATTTATAAAAATAATATCGTGCATGTCAAAGGGTTAAACAGTCTTTACAAGCATAATAAAGGAATAAAAGTTTCATTTGAACATTTTTGGATGTCTCTGGCATATCAATTGATTCAGCATGGCTTTTAAAATAATCTATCAAAATATTTTTATGGCCTTTTTCATGACTTTTTGCAAATCTAATTATTATACCTGTACAACTCAATTTTATTACATTGTTAGAAAATAACCCATCTTGTGGAAATGTGAGAGGGGGAGAAAGACGTAACACTTTCCTCACTGTAAAACAATAACAATCATGTGCAAAATAAATTTCATTTTGCGTACATATATTCTTGCTTAGCTTAGCTATGTTCACTGAATGTTTCTGCAACTGCTTTGTTAGACACTTTTTTTTTTTTTTTTTTTTGCCTTTTTCATCTTCAGAGCTTTTGCACTTTTTTTAGCCTTCTCCTGCTTTTTACCAGCTGAATGTTTAAAGAAAAAATGGTTAGTCTATATTTTAGGGTGTCCCTTGGATTATTGCTAAGCTGTTGTTTCATTTATCACCAAATTGTCGTTCCATTTATGATAACCTAATTATTAAATGTTGTGGAAACCCTATTATGACGTGATTGGTTGCATGATTGCGGTGAATTTGACTGATGAGAAAATGTTTTAAGGGCTTTTCTCTGTTGGATGTCAGTTAGAAAGTACATTGCATATTTTGTGCTTTGTACCGTAAAATGGCTGCTGGTGGTAAACTGGGTGTTTGGTAGTATAGAACGAGAGAGTGGACTTTTTTTTTTTTTTTTTTTTTCAATGGTTGAGGACGGAAGAAAAGAAATTTTGTTGGATATAATTCAACAGAATATTTTATCTGGAACAATGATCACATCATACTGTTGGAAGTCGTATGATTGTCTTTTTTGATAATGGCTTCGTTCACTTCTCAGTAAATCACGCAGTGACATTTAAGGATCCAGAAAGATAAGTAAAGGAATTATGTGTGCCTCAGTCTGGAAATTTCTAAATAATAAATTTCTAAATAAAGTCAATATTTCCTTTTTGTAGTGTGCTTATGTGATACCATGTGTTTCCTTTTTTATGTTATTTCACTGTGTGATTTAAAATACAGTTTATTGAGCTTTGATTGGCTACAATTTTTTTTTTTTTTTTTTCAGTTTTGGTGATGAGTAACTTTGTTTTAACATTATACGATGTCATCATTCTCCTGATTTTTTTTAAGTGAAAATGGATCGATGTGTACATGGACAAAGTCAAGGGAGTGCACAATGCTGAGTTTGTGCACGTCTCCGATGTTTTTTTAAGTGAAAATAGATCAATGTGTACATGGACACCGAGTTTGTGTAATTCTTTGACTTGTTATTTTGGTTTTGTGTAGTGGGCATCTAGAAATTGTGCCTTGCTGGCGAATCCCCAATTTTCACCAAGGGCCACCCTAAAAATATATTTTTACCAAAAATAATACATGAACTTGTATTTAGAATAAAGCTACTTAAATTGGTCTCTCTTTTAAAATCTTTAACGAAGAGACATCTTAGATTTGGGCAGTGTGTTTTGCATATTAACAACAAAATCGTTCTGCACTATTTAATTAAAAAATTTCACATAGTATTTTTTCTTCTTCTTCTTCTTCTTCTTTTTTTTTTTTTTTTTTTTTTTTTCTCCCATTCTAAATTACTTAGAGTAGATTTAAGGGTGCTCCTTGTACTATTGCGAAGTTGTTTCATTTATGGTAGCTTGAGCAGTTGTATGTTATGGAAACCCTATTATGACGTAATCAGCTGCGTGATTGCGGTAAATTTTGAATCATAGGAAAGGATTTGTAAGGGCTTGTGGTGTATGTTGGTTAGGAAATACATTGCTTGTTTTGTGGTTTAGAAGGCACAATGGCTGAATATGGTAAGATTAATTTGAAGTTTCTGTACGATTTGGAACGAAAGGGGAAAAAGTAGTAATCGACCGGTGTATAAATGAAGGTTTAATTAGTAGCCATTATAAGTTTCCTGTTTGTTGAAAGAGAATGCGCATGGGTAGAACATCGAAGGATATTTTTTACTCTTATCTTTGTGAATTTATGCAGCAACACCAGTACACAGATTCTAGTTCAGATAATTTTAGAAAGTTTTTGAATGCTGTCAAGGAATTTTGTTTGACTGAAAACAGGGAAATTTCTAAATAAGGTACGTGGATATTTCTTTTGTGCAGTGCAAAGATGAATTTCATTTTTTATGTTATTTGATTGTTTGACATTGTCGGCGCTACAAAAAGCCAAAATAACAAGTCAAGGAATTGCATAAACTCGGTATTCTTGTACACATCGACTTATTTTCACTTAAAAAACATCAGAGAATTTCACAAACTTGGCATCGCACACTCCCTTGACAATCGTGAAAACCTATGTGCAACCCTTGACAACCTATGTGCAAAAATCGCAGCTACACAAAGCCAAAATAACAATTCAAAGAACTGCACAAACTCGGTATCCATGTACCGCTAAAAATTGCCAATTTATTTTAAAAGGCACCCGTTAATATATTTTTGCTAAAGTAACAAGCATAATACAGTTTTATTCCACTTTGAGACCTGGTTTTTCACAAATTATATACAGTACAAAGTCGTAATCTGGACTCGTTGGGACTTCGCCGATTCCGGATTATAGTTCATCAATTTAAATCTGGTAAAATGGCATGTAGAAATTATACAATGAGAAATATGAAACATACATTTATGAAATAAAGAGCAATTATGATCTAAAGGGTATCAAAATTTGGTTCATCTTTACAATATGGTAACTGGTAGTTTGGCAACATTTTGGAGCCGATAAAGGTTACTACCTGGGACTTTAGTAATAATGTGAGCAGTACTCAGTTCCGATTACGCATTATTTTGCGAGAGGGAAATGAGAGATCATGGGATATGTCATGCGATATTAATGGACGAATTACGGTTCTTTAATCGGAAAAGGGGGGAAATCGGGAAAAAATCTGGAAATTTTGTATTTAGCTTTATTCTGTGTTGTGTGAAACAGTGTTGGTTAATTTTTGGATCCCATGGCGCTAACTAAAGTGAATTCGAAATGGGTATTTAGGCATTGTGATAAAAAAAAGTTTGCTTTTTATTTAGCGGAGGAAGTATGGAGGAAACATTCGCAGAAAAAATCTTTCAATAATTTTATTGAATGAATTAGAAAAGTGTATCCGCCACGTAATCAAGATTCTGAAGAAGATTAGGTAAGTTAGTATTTTTAATTATTTGAGGATATTATTTTTATGCATTGTTGTAAATGTAAGGTGGAAAGGAATTTGGTATTATTGGGAAAATTGTTATTAGCAATGATTTAGTTTAAAGTAATTAGGATTGTAAGGTAATTTTTATTAATTTAATGTATGTGCTCATTTATATTTTAAGTAGTGTTTTTGAATTTCATTATATTTTAATGAAATGATAGTTATTTTGTGAATTTTATGTTTGTAGGAATTTGGTATACATTTTAGTTGAAGTAAACGTGCATGGAAATAATTTAAATATCTGACACTAAGTATTTGTAATGGTTGCGGTATGAATTCGTTGGTGACGTTTATAATATAATAGATGATTTAGAGGTAAAAGTTTTTGGATATTTTATTTATTTTATATGTGGAAATGTTCATATTTGGAAAGGGTAAATACTTTTTCGCGATCAGGTAATTTCATATATGTTCTTTTTACCGGGTTTAAAGATTGAGAAAATTGTCCTGTATTTTCGTGAAATTTTTCTAATTTATGAGAAAAAAGCAGTGTACATGGATATAGTGAAGAGTGTGCGCAATGCCATTTTTGTGCAATTCTGGGATGTTTTTTTAAGAAAAAATAAGTCGACGTGTACATGGTTCAGTGATATGTTAATTAAATGATAGTTATTTTGTGAATTTTATGTTTGTAGGAATTTGGGTTGATCTTTACATTATGGTAACTTGGCGATTTTTTGGCGAAAATTTGGCGACCAACTCTCCTACAGCAACCCTCTAATTTTTTCCCCCGCCGCCATTTTGTCTTCACGAAGTAAAGACGTTTCTTTTCTTTTTATCTCCTGAACACTTCTTCCAACAATCTACTAGCCGAATTACACTTATGCTAGAAATTGTATCAAACAAAACTGCTTAATCATGACAAATATTCACTGCAAAATTAGGAAAAACTGCACAATACCATCCTCCTTACGCATTTTTCAAAATAACACATACACATAAACCATGTACACGCCGACTTATTTTTACTTAAAAAAACATCCCAGAATTGCACAAAAATGGCATTGCGCACACTCTTCACTATATCCATGTACACTGCTTTTTTCTCATAAATTACAAAAATTTCACGAAAATACATGACAATTTTCTCAATCTTTAAACCCGGTAAAAAGAATATATATGAAATTACCTGATCGCGAAAAAGTATTTACCCTTTACAAATATGAACATTTCCACATATAAAATAAATAAAATATCCAAAAACTTTTACCACTAAATCATCTATTACATTATACACGTCACCAACGAATTCATACCGCAAGCATTCCAAATACTTAGTATCAAATATTTAAATTATTTCCATGCACGTTTATTTCAACTTAAACGTATACCAAATTCCTACAAGCATAAAATTCACAAAATAACTATCATTTCATTAAAATAACACTAAACCATGTACACGACGACTTATTTTTACTTAAAAAAACATCCCAGAATTGCACAAAAATGGCATTGCGCACACTCTTCACTATATCCATGTAACTGCTTTATTCTCATAAATTAAAAAAATTTCACGAAAATACATGACAATTTTCTCAATCTTTAAACCCGGTAAAAAGAACATATATGAAATTACATTATCGCGAAAAAGTATTTACCCTTTACAAATATGAACATTTCCACATATAAAATAAATAGAATATCCAAAAACTTTTACCTCTAAATCATCTATTACATTATACACGTCACCAAAGAATTCATACCTCAAGCATTACAAATACTTAATATCAAATATTTAAATTATTTACATGCACGTTTATTTCAACTTAAACGTATACCAAATTCCTACAAACATAAAATTCACAAAATAACTATCATTTCATTAAAATATAATTAAATTCAAAAACACTACTTAAAATATAAATGAGCACATACATTAAATTAATAAAAATTACCTTACAATCCTAATTACTTTAAACTAAATCATTGCTAATAACAATTTTCCCAATAATACCAAATTCCTTTCCACCTTACATTTACAACAATGCATAAAAATAATATCCTCAAAAAATTAAAAATACTAACTTACCTAATCTTCTTCAGAATCTTGATTACGTGGCGGATACACTTTTCTTCCTTCTGTTTCAGAATCTTTAAAATCGTACTTATGTTTCAAAGCAAGATACCAGGTAAAATAAATAACATAATAAAATATCTTTATTTCTCTCTCGCACAACCTTAAAAAACATTTATTACTATCCTTTTCAATACCACTAAATACCCATTTCGAATTCACTTTACTTACGGCCATGGGATCCAAAAATTCACAAACACTATTTCACACAACACAGAATAAAGCCAAATACAAAATTGCCAGATTTTTTCCTGATTAAAGAACAGTAATTCATCCATTAATATCACATGACATATCCCATGATCTCTCATTTCCCTCACACAAAATAATGCGTAATCAGAACTGAATACTACTCACATTCTTAACAAAGTCTAACTAACCTAATCTTCTTCCGAATCTTCCTTACATGGTGGATACACTTTTATTATGGATTCAATAAAATTACTGAACGATTTTTTTTCTGAATTTGATAAAAAAAAAATTCTCTTTATCAATTCACTTTAGACAGCGCCATACAATCCCCAAATTATTCAACCCTACTTCACACAACACACAATGAAGCTTAATAAAAAATAATATACATCCACAGATACTTGTCCAAATTCCCCCCTTTTCCGATTAAAGAACCGTAATTCATCCATTAATATCACATGACATATCCCATGATCTCTCATTTTCCCCCACACAAAATAATGCGTAATCGGAACTGAGTACTGCCCACATTATTACCAAAGTCCCAGGTAGTAACCTTTATCGCCTCCAAAATGTCGCCAAACTACCAGTTACCATATTGTAAAGATCAACCGGAATTTGGTATACGTTTAAGTTGAAGTAAACGTGCATGGAAATAATTTAAATATTTGATACTAAGTATTTGTAATGCTTGCGGTATGAATTCGTTGGTAACCTGTATAATGTAATAGATGATTTAGAGGTAAAAGTTTTTGGATATTTTATATATTTTATATGTGGAAATGTTCATATTTGTAAAGGGTAAATACTTTTTCGCGATCAGGTAATTTCATATATGTTCTTTTTACCGGGTTTAAAGATTGAGAAAATTGTCATGTATTTTCGTGAAATTTTTCAAATTTATGAGAAAAAAGCAGTGTACATGGATATAGTGAAGAGTGTGCGCAATGCCATTTTTGTGCAATTCTGAGATTTTTTTTTAAGTAAAAATAAGTCGGCGTGTACATGGTTTATGTGTATGTGTTATTTTGAAAAACGCGTAAGGAGTATGGTATTGTGCACTTTTTCCCAATTTTGCAGTGAATATTTGTCATGATTAAGCAGTTTTGTTAGATAAAATTTCGGTTGATCTTTACATTACGGTAACTGGTAGTTTGGCGACATTTTGGAGGCGATAAAGGTTACTACCTAGGACTTTGGTAATAATGTGAGCAGTACTGAGTTCCGATTACGCATTATTTTGTGTGGGGGAAATGAGAGATCATGGGATATGTCATGTGATATTAATGGACGAATTACGGTTCTTTAATCGGAAAAGGGGGGAAATCGGGAAAAAATCTGGAAATTTTGTATTTGGCTTTATTCTGTGTTGTGTGAAATAATGTTTGTGAATTTTTGGATCCCATGGCCGTAAGTAAAGTGAATTCGAAATGGGTATTTAGTGGTATTGAAAAGGATAGTAAGAAATGTTTTTTAAGGTTGTGTGAGAGAGAAATAAACATGTTTTATTATGTTATTTATTTTACCTGGTATCTTGCTTTGAAAGATAAGTATGATTTTAAAGATTCTGAAAGAGAATGAAGAAAAGTGTATCCGCCACGTAATGAAGATTCTGAAGGAGATTAGGTAAGTTAGTATTTTTAATTATTTTTATGCATTGTTGGAAATGTAAGGTGGAAAGGAATTTGGTATTATTGGGAAAATTGTTATTAGCAATGATTTAGTTTAAAGTAATTAGGATTGTAAGGTAATTTTTATTAATTGAATGTATGTGCTCATGTATATTTTAAGTGGTGTTTTTGAATTTAATTATATTTTAATGAAATGATAGTTATTTTGTGAATTTTATACTTGTAGGAATTTGGTGTATGTTTAAGTTGAAATAAATGTGCATGGAAATAATTTAAATATTTGATAATAAATATTTGTAATGCTTCATGTATGAATTCGTTGGTGACGTGTATAATGTAATAGATGATTTAGAGGTAAAAGTTTTTGGATATTTTATTTATTTTATATGTGGAAATGTTCATATTTGTAAAGGGTAAATACTTTTTCGCGATCATGTAATTTCATATATTTTCTTTTTACCAGGTTTAAAGATTGAGAAAATTGTCATGTATTTTCGTGAAATTTTTTTAATTTATGAGATAAAAGCAGTGTACATGCATATAGTGAAGAGTGTGCGCAATGCCATTTTTGTGCAATTCTGGGATTTTTTTTAAGTAAAAATAAGTCGACGTGTACATGGTTCAGTGATATTTTAATGAAATGATAGTTATTTTGTGAATTTTATGCTTGTAGGAATTTGGTTTACGTTTAAGTTGAAATAAACGTGCATGGAAATAATTTAAATATTTGATACTAAATATTTGTAATGCTTCATGTATGAATTCGTTGGTGACGTGTATAATGTAATAGATGATTTAGAGGTAAAAGTTTTTGGATATTTTATTTATTTTATATGTGGAAATGTTCATATTTGTAAAGGGTAAATACTTTTTCGCGATCAGGTAATTTCATATATGTTCTTTTTACCGGGTTTAAAGATTGAGAAAATTGTCATGTATTTTCGTGAAATTTTTCGAATTTATGAGAAAAAAGCAGTGTACATGGATATATTGAAGAGTGTGCGCAATGCCATTTTTGTGCAATTCTGCGATGTTTTTTTAAGTAAAAATAAGTAGGCGTGTACATGGTTTATGTGTATGTGTTATTTTGAAAAACGCGTAAGGTGTATGGTATTGTGCACTTTTTCCGAATTTTGCAGTGAATATTTGTCATGATTAAGCAGTTTTGTTTGATAAAATTTCTAGCATAAGTGTAATTCGGCTAGTAGATTGTTGGAAGAAGTGTTCAGTAGATAAGAAGAAAAGAAACATGTCTTTACTTCGTGAAGACAAAATGGCGGCGGGGAAAAAAAATAGAGGGTTGCTGTAGGGGAGTTGGTCGCCAAATTTTCGCCAAAAAATCACCAAGTTACCGTAATGTAAAGATCACTAGCATAAGTGTAATTCAGCTAGTAGATTGTTGGAAGAAGTGTTCAGTAGATAAAAAGAAAAGAAACATGTCTTTACTTCGTGAAGATAAAATGGCGGCGGGAAAAAAAAATAGAGGGTTGCTGTAGGAGAGTTGGTCGCCAAATTTTCGCCAAAAAAACTCCAAGTTACCATAATGTAAATACCAACCCAAAATTTATAAAGAGAAAGCTTAATATTTATTTGTTTACTTTCTTAAACGTTTCTTTCAATGTAAGTTGTTTAAGTTGCTTCGTTTTTTGTGCTAAGCGTGCATGCGTAAACATTAAACAAGCATGCATAACATTAAACGCACATGCGTAAAGCATACAAAAAAAGAACTTTGTGGCTTTGAGGTCCGGATTATAGATCATTCTGGATAATGGACATCCGGATTACAGACTTTGTACTGTATAAAAACACTACTGAACTTAAAAGTGTCAAAGTTCAGTAGATATGCAAAACAAAGATGAGAAAAGAAATTAGAACATATATTTTTTACGCTGAAATCATATTTTTATCTTTGCATTTAGGACACATGCTGGCTATTTCACTAGCTAGCAAATTTACTTTGTGAGTAAATCTTCCAGATAAAAATATGGCTTGAAAAACATACCTCTGTGTTCCAGCGACAATAGGCAGAAGAAATGCAGTCGCTGAAGACAAGGAAATGTTACATGCCAGCAGGAAAAGAAAAGCCCATAATCACGTCATCACTGGATTGGCATATTTAAGCTGCAGCAAAGCAGTACCAATGTAGTCAAGGCAGCACAGCTAAATGGCAAAGAGCCCAGCAGCCATGAAAACCAGAAAAGATGCTTGGAGAGCGCGGATTACAACCACAGCTGAAACTGGGACACAAATATACCATATATCAAAAGAGTCTCATTTTGGTTGATCTTTACATTACGGTAACTGGTAGTTTGGCGACATTTTGGAGGCGATAAAGGTTACTACCTGGGACTTTGGTAATAATGTGAGCAGTACTGAGTTCCGATTACGCATTATTTTGTGTGGGGGAAATGAGAGATCATGGGATATGTCATGTGATATTAATGGACGAATTACGGTTCTTTAATCGGAAAAGGGGGGAAATCGGGAAAAAATCTGGAAATTTTGTATTTGGCTTTATTCTGTGTTGTGTGAAATAGTGTTTGTGAATTTTTGGATCCCATGGCCATAAGTAAAGTGAATTCGAAATGGGTATTTAGTGGTATTGAAAAGGATAGTAAGAAATGTTTTTTAAGGTTGTGTGAGAGAGAAATAAACATGTTTTATTATGTTATTTATTTTACCTGGTATCTTGCTTTGAAAGATAAGTATGATTTTAAAGATTCTGAAAGAGAATGAAGAAAAGTGTATCCACCACGTAATGAAGATTCTGAAGGAGATTAGGTAAGTTAGTATTTTTAATTATTTTTATGCATTGTTGGAAATGTAAGGTGGAAAGGAATTTGGTATTATTGGGAAAATTGTTATTAGCAATGATTTAGTTTAAAGTAATTAGGATTGTAAGCTAATTTTTATTAATTGAATGTATGTGCTCATGTATATTTTAAGTGGTGTTTTTGAATTTAATTATATTTTAATGAAATGATAGTTATTTTGTGAATTTTATACTTGTAGGAATTTGGTGTATGTTTAAGTTGAAATAAATGTGCATGGAAATAATTTAAATATTTGATAATAAATATTTGTAATGCTTCATGTATGAATTCGTTGGTGACGTGTATAATGTAATAGATGATTTAGAGGTAAAAGTTTTTGGATATTTTATTTATTTTATATGTGGAAATGTTCATATTTGTAAAGGGTAAATACTTTTTCGCGATCATGTAATTTCATATATTTTCTTTTTACCGGGTTTAAAGATTGAGAAAATTGTCATGTATTTTCGTGAAATTTTTTTAATTTATGAGATAAAAGCAGTGTACATGCATATAGTGAAGAGTGTGCGCAATGCCATTTTTGTGCAATTCTGGGATGTTTTTTTAAGTAAAAATAAGTCGACGTGTACATGGTTCAGTGATATTTTAATGAAATGATAGTTATTTTGTGAATTTTATGCTTGTAGGAATTTGGTTTACGTTTAAGTTGAAATAAACGTGCCTGGAGATAATTTAAATATTTGATACTAAGTATTTGGAATGCTTGCGGTATGAATTCGTTGGTGACGTGTATAATGTAATAGATGATTTAGAGGTAAAAGTTTTTGGATATTTTATTTATTTTATATGTGGAAATGTTCATATTTGTAAAGGGTAAATACTTTTTCGCGATCAGGTAATTTCATAGATGTTCTTTTTACCGGGTTTAAAGATTGAGAAAATTGTCATGTATTTTCGTGAAATTTTTCAAATTTATGAGAAAAAAGCAGTGTACATGGATATAGTGAAGAGTGTGCGCAATGCCATTTTTGTGCAATTCTGAGATTTTTTTTAAGTAAAAATAAGTCGGCATGTACATGGTTTATGTGTATGTGTTATTTTGAAAAACGCGTAAGGTGTATGGTATTGTGCACTTTTTCCGAATTTTGCAGTGAATATTTGTCATGATTAAGCAGTTTTGTTTGATAAAATTTCTAGCATAAGTGTAATTCGGGTAGTAGATTGTTGGAAGAAGTGTTCAGTAGATAAGAAGAAAAGAAACATGTCTTTACTTCGTGAAGGCAAAATGGCGGCGGGGAAAAAAAAATAGAGGGTTGCTGTAGGGGAGTTGGTCGCCAAATTTTCGCCAAAAAATCGCCAAGTTACCGTAATGTAAAGATCAACCCTAATTTTTTTCACTGAACAAGCTAAGCAGTTTTAGAGTTTGGTAATTTCATCTAAAGTATAGTTCAAATAAGTAACTTGCCACATTGTCTTTATGAATGACTCACCATTTAACAATAAATATCAGGTAACGAAATTTGGTACTGCTCTACTATCAGGACTGGATCCAGAATTGTATGTATGTATGCATGCATGTATAGATGGATGTGTTCATATATGCGTGTATATATGTAAACACAAATATATATGCTTGTATACATTTACATGTATTTGCACGTACATACATTCATATATTTCTGAATCCAGTTTCGATAGCAGAACAGTACTACAAATTTTAAATCATTTTCAGATTAAATAATGCATAATATGTAGATAAAATGCTGCAACATAACTCCGCAACTAGCATTAATCCTTACTAATAATTCAAAATACATTTGAAGTTTCAATGTTATAACATTCATTAGTCATTCTTCTACAGGTAATCCATTGAAGAAGTTCAGAGTTTAACATTCATTGGTATCAAAGAACATCTCATATTCAATTGAAGCATAACAAATCTAGCGGATAGAATTGAAAAATTAACTTTGAACTTGTAACCATAAAAGAAGAAAAGACTATTATTATATCGGTTGCAGACATTATAACCATTAAAGAAAATATTTTAACTGTATTAAACTGAATACGAGATCTTAATACTGTCGTACAACAATATTAATTATTTTCAAAACAAACGAAAACATTCATTCAAGCCCTGTACATTTTTTTTTTTTTTTTCCTTGATCTAAAATTTGCATGCAATTTGTACTTTTGTAAATTTTAAATCGAAGTTATGCTACATTAATACACCTTTTACGACAATTTTTATAGAAGCAAAGAGAGCTCTATTTACCTCTATAAAAAATTTTCGTAAGGAATTGTTTATTATGCAACTTTCTAAATAAAATGCACATACACGTAATTCATTAAATCGCACATTTTACACTCACAAAGACTATCTGTGACATCTGAATCATTCGAAATACAACAGAAACTGGAGGAATGAATTTAATGAATATTGGAAATCCAACCAGCTTATTAAGGTGGTTCTTTCTCTCTGAAAGATATGAGATCTCAACAACTATTATTTCATAAAAATTTAAATAAACGATGAATAATATTATATTCATTAAAAATCAACGAGCCCGCTGGCCTATTAAAGAAGTTCAAGCAATGAAACGTAGTAGTAAGTAGTACTTACTGCAATCAGCATTAAAGTTCGTCAGATATTTCAATAAAAAAATAAACAATTCTGTTTTAAACGATCTTTAAAGAATGCCGATTTCATGACAAATCAAAACGTCCAAACAACAAGAAAAATGTGACACCAAGCGATACACAATCAACGACTTACAGTCGATCAACGACGAAACATAACATACGTCCGTTCACTTTTACTCTGTCACTAGTATTAATTTACATGCCGATTGTTGCCAGAGCGTACAGGAATAGCCTCGAAAGCAGTTGACAAATTATAGAGTGCGCAAGCATATTTTCTAAAAATACAGATAATTTGTCCAAAGATTTGCTTATGAAATAATTATTTCAGAAAATTTGTTTTTTATTTATTAACTAAATGACAAAAAAAAAAGCTTTAAAGCTTTTAAATTTCAGACCATACAAAGTGGCCGCACATTCACGCTATTTTTTGCAAGACAACACATCTTGTGAATCAATCATCAAGCATCTTATGAATCAAGATTTTTCTGTCAAATTTAAGCATATTTTTGACGAAATAAAGATTTATGAATGTTCTGAACGTTCTTCGTTTAGATACAGTATGGTACATTTAATAACGTGTTATGAATATTTAGTCTTTGCACAGAAAAAAGGAAAGAAGAAAAAAGAAAGGGAGAAAAAGTATATAGGTTTAAAATAGCGTTCATTAATTATAATAATACTACATATGTTCCTACTTATCAATTGGGATATATTATAAATTAAGTGCATTCTTAAACCTAAAACTATTATTAAAAAGGATGAAGAAAAATCCTGAACTGTAAAAAAATTGTGTTGGCGGAGTATGTCTAAATTCCTGGCAAACACTGTATTTGCAAAATCAGAATCCATGTTTGGCGCCCATGCGTAAGAACGTTCGGGTGCTTTCATATGTTCAATGCTCTTAACCTAGATAGGTTAAATGTAATTTCTTCAAAACAGAAAATTGAAGAGAAGACGGAATAATGACACTATTTTCCCATAACATGCAATAATTATGTACGGATAACTCATTACAATTTATATCGTATGTCTGAAATTATGAAGAACATTTTCTTCGGGCCATTCCCCTAACACCCTGTTCATTATGCAAGCTGAACTATACGTAAGCTGAAATCCCACAGTTCGCTTTTCCACGAGCGGAAGCTCTTGAAAACTTATCCACAAGCCACTGATATAAAGAGCAAGTGACCAACCGATTGACATTAGTGGAAATGCCTTCCATTAGGACTGAACAGGGGCTAAAGCAGGGTGCCGGAAATAGTACATCGCCCCTCAACTACCAGGATCCTCTTTTCCAACTGCACAGGTCTCCACGCAAGGCAGATAGGTAGGCAATTTTGTCATCATGGCAAGACACAAACAAAAGAGCTGTAACTGCATCTCGCAGTGAGCCCCATTCCCCAAAAGAGGGAACCAAGGAGGAGAAACAGAAGGAGAAGAGAAAGCTAAGAGTAGAAGGAAAAGCGGAAAAAGTCACTAGGATTCCGAGAGTAGGGTACCCGATCACAAAGCAGTCAATCCCCTGAAGGGTTTTTGATCGTCATGCTTTAGCTGGTCATATTGTAACGGCCTTCACACCTAAGATGGCCATAACAGGAGCTAGGCTCCCGACATACGTCACCCATCTGCCCAGTACTACTGCCCGCCACGGTGAGGGAGCACAGCAGGACATGGAGGAAGGTCCTTTATGAGTTACTAAAATAATGGAAACTAATGCGGTACTAAAAACATCATCGACCTCTTTAATTACATTCACAACCGGATTAAGATTAACGGATGGAATATCGATTTCGAGAGCGACTGTAAAATACTCTGGAGACAGTGCAATACTGGTTTATTACGCTAAGTTCTAATATAGTCCGTATGTCGTACAGGCATCTATTTTCGAAAGTTTAGGTTTTGATCCTCCCGTATTATTTATTTTATTTTAATTTTTTCTGTTTCTACATGTCATTACTTGACCGTTTGTAGACATTTATTAATTTTTATTTTCGTTTTGCTATTAAATTCTTAGTGAAGCACCTGCTTTCTTATGGATACACCGTGTTGCATTTGTTAAACATTTCGTTTAGTAAATATTCATATCGTAAAAGTGGGTTAATTAACATAAAATACTTCATAAATTAAAAGCATTTAAAATTATTCCAATTAAATATATTACTAAAACGATAAAAGAAACATCTGATTTATAAAAAAGAGGCGCTTATTGCTTTTAAATCAAATTAATTAATTTAAATTTATTACCTAATTATTAGTTATTTTAATTATTTATTTATTTTTTCTTTCCTTCGTCACAGTCTTCCATAGGCTCCAACACTTCTAATTTTATAAATTATGTCCTGGTACATAGCATGGAAAAATAAGTCCTCAAGAGTTAATTGGAACGGAAGAGATGATTTTTGGATCTATCTCCTGGTCATTGTTTCAAAATGAGACAGAGCTAGGCAAATTTATATCGTCACCTATAATGTGTCCAAAGTTTAAACTAATGACAAACATAATCAAGTGCACTCTTGGCCAATGATTTCGTAGACGTTTTTGATATTACTATCAGAGGAGTGTGTGATTATATTTAGAATTTAACTAAATCAAAAGTTACTATGTGTTATTAATTGCTTCAACATTCAATCAATTTATTATTAAATAATCAATTAGTTAAGTGATTTCTCCTTCTATCGTGTCTGAATAATTTTATATTCTGAAGCTGTCATTTCAATATATATATAGAAACTATAAATTTATTCATTATTCCATAATGTAATGGATGAATTAATATGCTTAACAATTCCAATCTAATGTGCTTTCAGCTGTTGCAAAAATGCCTTCAAAGCTAACTAGGGCAATTAAACTAAAAAAAACTAGGGCAATTAAAATAATGCCTATTTCTTAAATAAAATTAATTGTACGAAATATGAGGTACTGAATATCACGAAAAGTAATAAAACATATTGCCTATTAGGTAGAACAATTCTGTGCTCAGGTACATGTGTATGAGACTGCCTTTATCATCACCATTTTGACGGTATTTACTAACAGTGAACTCTGTGGATGTATAGCAGAATAAAAATATTATGTTATTAATTGTTATTTTACCTGCACGAAAGTAGTTGATGAACACTTCTTTCACCGAATCAATTGGGCGTAAGCAATTCCACGCTTCAGCAACATCACATAGATGTGTATGCCGAAATGAAACTTTAATCAAAGTGCACAGATTCTTTTTTACATACTCAACACGACATCTTGTATACTTATTATTTTTTTTAATTCTGACATGCAAAGCAGCTAAACATTCTTTATTTCTGATACTATCCTCTTTCTTATTTAGTTTTGCATATTGTCACACATAATCTTTCTTAAAAATAAACTTTGCTGTTTCCGATTTGCATTATTTTGTTTTGGAAGATACAATCCAATGCACGTGGGAAACACCTTCAAAATGTATTTCCCAATTCTCCCATATATCTTCCCTATTAAGATCACATCTGATCTCAAAGTCGAAATCCTCTTTTCCTCCGAACTTGGAAGACACTACTTCGTAGGAATATCCATCAAATAAAATTTTATAAAATTCATTTTCCACTTCGTTTACATACTCGCAGCCATAACAAATTTGAAACATAAACCAACAGCGTTATTTTCTTTTGCGCATGCACTTGGTGTTACAATTTCGCCAAGACCTGATAAATCGCCAAATTTAATCGCGGGTTGCGTTTCCTAGGGAAGAAGTAAAAATACGCATCCCGGCCTCACCAGTAGCCCTTTAAGTGGAAGGGAATGTAAAGTATTTTCTTCCTCCTTACCGCGTGCCTCCGTGGTTTAACTGAAAGTGTGTTCGGTTAGTATCGGGAGGTCTCGAGTTTGAATCCCGGTGAGAACGCTGCATATTTTTCACGGCAGCTGGTCCAAAATAAAATGCCTAATAGCATTATTGATACTTTATGAGATAAAGTAAAGATGATTTATCAGATCAAATGGCAACATTATCGAACCTTGCTTGGAGATGCTATTTGAGAGCTGTGACTACGCTTGCGTACAGGAATGAAAACTTGAAAAACCTTTATGTGAAGTTGTAGAGACATTAGGTTATTTCGAAGCGGAAGACGTGAAAACTGAGCAATGCCCCGGCCGGAACTCGAACCACGGACCTCTCAAATACGCGTCAAGCGTGCTAACAACTACACCACGAAGGCACAACTACACCACGAAGGTCGAACTAAGAAAGCAAGAGAAATATCTTATATACTCCCCATTTAAATGGCGACTCGGGATTAGAGGAACCAATCGCGAAATCATTTGTGGTGAAGAATCATCATTCACCACCTTTTAGTTTGGGCGCCCCTGTAGAGACATTAGGTTATTTTGAAGCGGGAGACGAGAAAAATGAGCAACGCCCTCGCCAGGAATCGAACCACGGATCTCTCGAATACGCGTCGAGCATGCTAAGAACGACGAAGGCATGCTAAGAAGGCGGGAGAAATACCTTATAAAGTTACCAGAAGAGTTTAATATTAGAGCCAAATGCAGAGCTGGAGAACCTCCTTTATCATATTTGCTAGATAATGTAACGTTTATATTATGCAAAATCACTGGTTATTTACCTGTGAATTCCCAATATACGTATTCTGAACTTTTTATTTATTGAATTAATTTCCTAAGTTAAAGGTACTGGTAACTAATTTAGTAACGAATTCTGCATTGGAATATTTGTTTCAAATTATCTGGGTGAAGCTTAAAAATGATTAGTTCCCGCCGTACCATAAAACAATGATCTGTGTGACGATTACTCATTCTCATTACTACGTGTTCTGACCAAAGGATTACGCGGTCTCGCCAAAGCTGAGTTGTTTTGAAAGGTCAGTATTTTTTCCTCTCCGTTAAATGTAGTCTAACAGAAGACTTTAGACTGACAAATTGCGAACAAAAACAAATAAAATTAAAATCTCCATGCACACTTTTCATCATATTTCATGAAAGAATAACTGACTACAATTTTGAAAAAGTACTCGAAAAACTACACTGGTGTGCAAAAATTAAGGACGAAGTCGAAAAATTAGCATATCAGCTGAACGAAGAGGCAGAGCGGACAGAAAGACCAATCAGGAGATTAAGTAAGGTGATGTACGGTAGCACATGCGCAGATATGCAGGTAGACGTAATGGGGGAGTGTCTGAGTAGTATAAAGCATGTTGTCGGTGTAAGATCAGTATTTCTGGCAAAGAGATTGCACGCTGTATAGCAGTTAAAATCACACCGAGTTGCTGCCTTAGCGAGAAATGGCGAATAATCAATCTGTTAGACGACATCTGGATGCTTTTACCCGAGGTCGAATCATTGGGAAGTTGGAGGAAGGTCGCAGTGTGACACGTGTGGCTGCAGAGTTCGGAATTGCTTACAGCATCGTTTCACGACTTTGGAGACAATTTCAAACTACAGGAACAGCTATCCGGGGGTTTAGTAGTGGTCGTCCACGAGGAACCACACCCGCAGATGACCGGTATATTGCCTTACAGGCCAGAAGAAACAGGCGGCAGACAGCGGGAGAAATCGCTAGACACACGACACAGGCGACTGGACGACCGATATCGCGTTTTACCGTGGCCAGAAGACTGCACGGTGGTGGTCTGTTTGCACGACGCCCTGTACGGTGTGTACCTCTAACGCCTGCCCATCGGAGAAGGCGTTCTCTGTGGTGCCGGGAACACCGGAATCGGAGAGACAATGAATGGGGACGAGTACTCTTTACAGATGAGAGCAGATTCAGTCTGAGTAGCGATTCTCATCGCATACTCATCTGGAGAGAGCGGGGAAGCCGCAATCATCCCTCGAGCATCATTGAAAGGGACAGGTATGGAGGTGGCGGTGTTCTCGTTTGGGAAGGCATCATGCTTGGTAGTCGTACAGACCTTCACATCTTCGACGCAGGTTAAGTCAACGGGACCCGTTATTGTAACGAGATTCTTCTTCCATATGTGCGTCTTTTTAGAGGCGCTATGGGTCCGCAGTTCCTTTTCATGAACGACAATGCACCATGTCATCGCACAGTAGCTGCCGAACAGCTCTTAGAAAGTGAGGATATTGAACGTATGGATTGGCCGGCACGATCTCCGGATCTCAATCCCATCGAGCATGTATGGGATTTTCTAGGCAGACGCTTGGCAGCTCGTACCTTACCACCAGTAACGATTCCGGAGCTTCGAATGGCGCTGCAAGACGAATGGGCAGCAATGCCTCAACAACTCATTGACACCCTCATTCTCAGCATGGGCAGACGCTGTGAAACCTGCTTAGCATTCAGGGGAGATCATATCCCCTATTAAAGACCGGATGTTTCTTGCTGGACACCCATCACAGGGATGTTTCGGCCTTCAGTCGCATTGCGCTCCATGCTACTTTTTCAATAAAGCTTCTTTTTATCCCTCTGATTTCTCTTTTAGTAAGTGTTTCTTACATTACTCATGTCCTTACGTATTGGGGATCTTACGGTATTAAATGTGTTGATTTGGAAAGCTTTTGTACAAAGTTATATTGAAAAAACCGTCTCGTCCTTAATTTTTGCACACCAGTGTACATTGAAAAGTGCGGTTTTTTTAAATTTTTTTTTTTTTTTTTTTTTTTTTTTTTGTAGGAGCTGCTTTTTTCAAATCAAGGTCAGTTTTTCTGAACAAAGTATAAAACTGCTACTTTCACTTTTTATGAAATTAGCCTTCCGGAATTAGGAATTTTCACTCTCTCTTTGACTTCGTGTAACTGAAATGTTTAAACAGAAAATTTTATCCATGCCAGAGGACTAACAGAAATCTTGTTTAAAAGACATCCTAAAGAAATTATGCCTTTTCATTTTCCTCAGATTCCAGAAAGATACCATCTGTCAGGTAGAACATGAACTCAATATTTATTTCCTATTGCCTAGTTTTCTATTAAGATTTAAATACTAGTTCAATTTCTAATAGTTTGCCTTGTGTAACAATATATTCTATGTTATTTATTTAGCTTCCATCCCTTCCCCAGTTTAAAAACCTGACTGTGTAAGTTCAGTCGGATAGAAATGATTCACTCAGCTGAGAAGAAACTTTACATGTTTTTTATGAAACATATTAAAAATAGAATCCTAAATTAGGTGATATCGTCTTTCTTCAAACTACCCTCTTTTTAAAATCTATGAAGGTATTTGTACATTTCGTGACAAAAAGCTAATTGGTGGAAGATTATTTACATTCAGAAACAGAATATGCTACAGTATTTTCTGCGAGATTACATATCATGCTGTAAGTAGGATTATTTGCCTAGATTAATTTTTTATGAAATATGTTTTGAAACAGGTGGTGCCATAACTTGAGGTGTGTAACAGCCATTGCAGAAAGGTGTCAAAACCACTTTTGCACAAATTTTTTCATTTGTAATTTTACCATTAAAAATTAATTTAATCTGAAAATCATATATCTGCGGTTACACCAGGTTTTCTTCAAGTACATCACATGACATTCTTAAGATTCCATTTGTATTATTATGTTATTAATAATGAAAATTCAATACAATACTAATTAACAATGTAAAAGTACTTACATTATCTCTAAAGCAGTTTCTTAATTTACACCAAATCATATATTCATTTTCATTCTGAGTTTATTTTTTTCCTAAATTTATTTATTTGTTTGCTTTTTTTTTTTTTTTTTTTTTTTTTGTTTTTTTTAAGAATGTTTAAAACTTCTCCTTTTATGCTTAAAATATATTGTTTAAATATTCATATCTTTAAATAATTTATTTACTAAAGTAATTTTGATTATGCTATCTCCTAATATAAAGTTAGTAGAATGTATCTGAATGAAGTAACCCAGAAGTATGAAATTTAATCCCGAAAATAATATTTTTAAAGGAACTTGAATTAAAAATAGAAATGCAAACTTTTAATATGAAAATTAATAAACCAAGTAATTATCGTCATTGATCGGAAATTGGTTGACATTTCAAAGGGAACAAACCAACCCCCGTTCAATTAAAAATAATTAATAAATGCGGAGGTGTTTCGTCTTTTACTCAAGTAAGAATTATGATGCCAAACCGGCAATTTTAATTAAGGCCAAACTTGTAAGTCGAGTTTTAATTCAATTAGTGAGATTAAAGTGAGATGATTTAAAGTGAAATACTACAAAGAATTCATTTTGAATGTAGCAGTTTCGTTAAGTTAATGGATTTTTTTATAAAAATCTAGAGATATCATAGCCATATTAAGTAGGAGTAAAAATTTTTTTACTGGATAAAGCAGTAGTAGTTTTTTTATCCCATACTTGAGTAAAGTGTCCCCCGACACCCTCGCTTTCATGCATGTTAATTCAAAGCTAATTTTATAAATATAAATAGAATTTAATCTTTACTATATTTATGAAATAAAACTCAAAGCAATCGTTATAAACATGATAAACATAATAAACAATGCAATGTTTGCAAAATTAATGAAAGATAAGTTGAGAAACTGAAATATATATAAAAAAGGTACAAGGAAATGTGCAAAGTTAAATGTACATAATATACAAAAAGGCCAGAATTTGATTTAATTAACTTACGTTCTTTCTAGTGGGATGACTCAGAAGGAGTACGGTATGCTATGCTATCCGATATGTAGGGAGCAGCAATGGAATCCTTTGAATCACTACAGTGGGTGAACCTTTGAGAAGCTATTTTTGGAATGTGGGAGGGAAGTGGTTAACGGAGCTCTTTTGTGAGTGTAAATGCGTCTGTTAAAATTTTGATATTATACTAACTAGTGAATGGAAATTACTTAATTTCCGACTAATTGCCGTGGCGTAATTAGGAAGAAAAGAATAATAAGTAATTTTCACTGCTAAGGATCTATTTAGCAGACTGAGAGTAAAGAAATAGGCTCATGTTTTTAGTAACAGCAAAAGGAATAAGAACGAGCCAGAAAACAACGATTTCGATTTCAAATGAATTTCAATGAATTAATTCAATAATATATATTTAAATATATTCACTAGTTTTTTTTTTAAGCAGGAAAGGTGAAAAATATGTAATGCCCTCACCGAGACTCGAACCCGGATCTCTCGTATATACTCCAAGTGTGATAACATTACACCACGAAGACATGCTGTAGAGAGGAAGAAAATACCTTACACATATGTATGTTTGCTTTATGTGATTACGGCAAAGCCTCGAGGGCTATCTGCCTATATGTATGTATGTAGGTATGCATGGATGTAAGTATGTATGTACCTATATATATATAAATAATCCATTTAAGCGTCTTTCACGTGCCCTAATCCATAACCAACTAGCTAAATATTTTAGCGAAGAAAATGACCTTTTCGCAGCACACGCGGTAACTGATATCTCATTAAAATTTTCACAAATTTGTATATATTAAAAAAATCTCTTTATGGTAGGCCTCTAAAGCATGCAGACTCTATTGCATGCAGACTATTTTACTCTTCATTCAAATTTATATTCCAAAGTTGACATTCAGCATTTAAAACACTAATATTAGAACCCACCAAATGAGAAGAATATATATTCAAAAGTATTTCGAGTTTTCCTTCATTATCAAACTGGAAAGACGGGCTCACCAGCGGCCGAGCGGTAAAGTCGCTGAACACTGGTAGTTCGGTCCGAGGTTCGAATCCCGCGAACGGGCTGGCTGCATGGGCGTTTTTGTGGTTTTCCCCATGTGTAACGTGTATACGAGCCAGTTTCCCTTAGAAAGTCCTCCACGAAGGCATCCCTCCTCTTAGGCAGATAGCCCTCGAGGCTTTGCCATAATTACACACACACACACACACACAAACTGGAAAGACATCTTTTGGAAGAGAAAAGTAAAACATCTTAGGAAAGATTGAGAGAGGAATTGGGAAGAGATTTGAAAGAGATCTTTGAGCATTTAAAAGAGAACTATAATATTAAAATAATTAAGTATTTCTTTATGTTTAATAAAAAGCTCTTTTAAAAGCAAGATCACCCCATCCAAGACTTAATTAAGAATTAATATTCTGAAATATGATTCGGTTTATTAAGATAAAACGACATTTTGCTTCCTTGCCTATCGCGGAATAAGAATTTCGAATTCTGCTTAATTTACTTGCTTCAGAATTGTGATCGACTCTGAATAAATTCCACTGAAAACATTTTCTGGATTGTTAAGAATTTCTTTTAGTTCTTTTAAAACATCCTCAAATAATTGAATTTCTGCACCGAGATTTGTCGATTTTGACTGTAAAATCCTTTTTAACAGCAAATATGAAAGGGAAAAAAAATTTCAAACATTTTTGCATTTGCAATTAATGCAGTTACAAATCTGCAGCACTTCAGTAAACTCAAGAGTTACATTGGCTCCATAAGATTATTCTTTATCATGAAAGTTCTCTATCATTTCTAGTGTATGAAACAAAGACTTCGATAATTTCGCCATAGGGTATAACAGATTCGTGTCTTTCCATACAAAGAGTGAAACGAATTTTTTTTTTCAGTGACACTGTTCTTAGAGATGGGCAAAAATTATATATACTTTTTTGCAAAATAGAATTTTGCAGTAATGTTTTTGGAGTGTTTATGATAGAATAGCATTTTTTCCATCAATCCCATGCAATTACGAATAGGCCCACCAGCAGCCGAGCGGTAAGGGCGCTGAACACTGGTCATAATAGTCATAATACAGGGAAGACCCAATCCTCCTAGTCCCACTGGACCATATGACCATAAAGGGTCGACCCCCTCAAGACCACAAAAGGAAAGAAGAGAGAAAAAGAAGCTAATTAACTAAAAAAATTGGAGGTTAATTAACGAACTAAAAATAAGGAAGAGACACAAACAACGAAGCACAGCACGAAACATTCAAAATCCAAAAACAATTAAAAACCCCACGGGCAAACAGAGTGGCGGAAACTCTCAAGAAACATTCATTCACATGAATTTTCGGAACAGGCACAGGCGGTCCAAAGCCATCGAGGAATTCCCAATTTAAATAACCTGTAGAAGGTCAAACCGAATTCCCTACAATATTACTTTAATAGTATATTATTTGTATAATCACAATTCTATTTAAACTATTAATTTATTTCAAAAATTTACTTTAATAGTCCTACCACTATCTGAATTCAAATGTATTAATTATCTTTAATAATCATAGAAAAGAAGCTCCAAGACTGCCAATAACCAAAAACCAAAAACCAAAAACCAAACCAAAACCAAAACTGGAAAAACTTAAGATTGCCATGTATCATATTAAAACTTTAGCAATTACTCCATTAAGAACAGAATATAAGAAAAATTTTAAAACTTTAAAATTTCAGAATATTTTAAAATCAAAAACTACAATTTAAAATTTAAGAAAAAATGTAAAATTTCCATAAAATTTAAAATTTAAAAATCAAAATCCTGAATCTCAAAACCACCATTAATTTCGATAATTTAAATCTGGTAATCCATCAGGATTCTTAACATCTGCAAGGCCACATCCATGCAACAATCAACTGCATCCCCTCGAAATATATGCACAAAACATCTACAATGCATTAAATAAAACAATTCACAGAAAAATTTCAAAATTTTCGTAGTAAACCTATAAATACTCATAACTGAGAATATAATACATATAATCAAAAGATAAACATACACAATACTAAACAAATATTCCAAATTCAACTCTATTAGAATTAATCAAATTCATTGCACACTGAACACTGGTAAGTTCTGTCCGAGGTTCGAATACCGCGAACGGACTGGCTGCATGAGCGTTTTCGTGGTTTTCACCATGTGTAACGTGTATACGAGCCTTAGAAAGTCCTCCACGAAGGCATCCCTCCCTTTAGGCAGATATCCCTCGTATGCTTTGCCATAATTAAATAATCAAATCCAATCCAATTACGAATATCTTTAATTTGAAACTCATCAGAAATTTCCGAATTGAGGGAATCAGAATTACAATGTACATACCATGCTGAAAGAAATCATTCTCTCACTTTAGCTTTGACGCTTTTGAATATCCCGAATATGGCTAAGGTACCATCATAGCCTTGAATTCTGATGTACACTCATGGACAAAAAAATTAGCACACCAAGAAGGAGTCGTCAAATTGAAACGAAATTTTACATACGTAATGACTACTTTGATATAAGTAAATGATAAGAAAATCAAAGAAAAAGGATAATTTATTTCAGAGAAAAAGGCAAAAGAACGGAGGAGTTAATACTTCGTTAGACCCCCTCTAGCGCGAATGCACGATGCGATACGATCGGGCACTGAGTCATACAAGTTCTGTATGATGTCTTGAGATATTTCGTTCGATATTTCCTGTAACCTTGCCTCTAGTTCGTTCAAACTCGTGGGATGACCAACTCGTCGTCCCAAAAGATCCCAGATATGCTCGATTGGAGACAAATCTGGGGATCGGGCAGGCCAAGGAAGGGTAGTAACAGTGCGGAGACAGTCTTGTGACACTCTTGCCGTATGAGGACGAGCATTGTCTTGTTGAAAAATGGCTCCTGGGAGCCGTTGCATTAGTGGCAACACATGTGGTTGTAGAATTTCATGAACATACCGCTGGGCTGTCATGGTGCCAAGGAACAATACTAGGGGTGACCGTGTATTGTAGGCAATGGCACCCCATACCATCACACCAGCTGTAGGAGCAATGTGTCACTGTACAGCAAAGGCAGGATTGAGGTGTTCACCAAGGGCTTTCCACACACGAACATGATTGTCATCACTGCCGAGATTGAACTTGGATTCGTCGCTAAAGACGACCTGGTTTCATTCCGCTGCAGTCCAATTTCCTCGTGCTCGACACCACTCCAAACGGAGGCGCCGATGAGTGGGCATCAAGGGCAGCACAGGTAACAGGCGCCGCCAAATCAACTGTCCTTCAGCCAGGCGCCTTCGTATGGTTCGAGAAGACACAGGGGCCCCTAGTGAAGGTGCTACCTATCCCCTAGTGAAGGTGCTACCTATGCCTGGATGGCGGCCAGTCGGCTGTACGCGTGTATTTCTTACGATGTGGCGGTCTTCTCGACGACTGATTTGTCGAAGGCGTCCTGAGCCTGGTCTTCGTGTACATGACATCTCTCGGGTCCACTGGTCCCAACACAATCAGAGCGGCCTAATTGACGAGCTACTCGCCTAGCTGACCACCCAGCTTCCATCATCTCGATGATTCTCCTCCTCTCAAACTGCGACAACTGCTCATATTGTCTTCGAACACGGCGTAATGGCGTGTTTATCTCAGCTCTTCCTTTGTAAATGATTCAGCACACTCAAACAAGCTTTGGTTACCTGTTTTGTACTCCACAGAGTACGACGTTCAACGCTCTCTACCAGCTATACGTAATGCGCAATCACGCTGCATTTCTAATCATTTGCATATCTCCCCGACATATACCTTCATTGCAAGTTTCGTTACGATCCCGCAATTATTTCTTGGTGCGCTAATTTTTTTTTGTCCATGAGTGTATTTCGAATATAAGCCTATTAATTTCAAATTACCCATAGTGGCATCAGCCAAATCTTCTCCGTCTGTTGACGTTGCAAGTACGAATTGGAAACATTTTCTATTCAAATAGTTTCACTTTCAAGTTCTTTCATACAGCTTACACAAATAAACACTTGCTTTTATGAATAAATGTCTCTAATTTTATTAGCTATGTGTTAAAAGCGTTTGCTTGCATTTGCTTTTTCAACGATCATTTTCAAGGATAATTTTTGTGTCAAGCATTTAGGGTTTTCTTTCATAATTTTGGTAAAATAGACGCTGGATTGCTGCTACAGGATTCTAAACGATTTTTTAATACGTCATCCAGTGCGCCTATTTGAGATCTGAGGATGTCAAATAGGCGCATAGAAAATTCCCATTGTTCTGATGAGATTCAACGCTATAATTATTTACAGTCATAGGTCCAGAATCAGGACGATTTCTTAATGGATATCGATTTCTTCCCCAGAAAATCGCTGTTTTTATTACAGAAATGCGTTTTCTCGTTTTTATTTCATATGAAAAGGTGATATCAGTTGCATAAGTTACGAATTGTTTGTGGCTAAGAAGGTTATTTTTCAAAGTGTGAGCAGTAATGTCGGCGCTAGGGATTTGGGCCCACCTGAACGGGCTGGCTGCATTGTTAGTTTTCTTGGTTTTCCCTATGTGAAACGGGGATACGAGCCATTTTCCTTAAAAAGGTCCTCCACGAAGGCTTTCCTCCGCATAAGCAGATAGCCCTCGAGTTGCTTTGGCTTAATCGAATAACCTAACCTAATGGATACAATCATATATATATATATATATATATGTTGTATGATCTTAAAATCAATTAGTGCGAAAACAAGTTACTACAACTTGCGTATATATATCATATATCATATATATCATATATCATATATCATATATCATATATCATATATATATATATATATATATATCATATATCATATATCATATATATATATATATATATATATCATATATCAAATGTTGTATGAACTTAAATCCATTTAGTGCGAATACAAATTATTATTACTTGCGCAATTGCTGCAAAGTTAGTTAATAATAATTTATTTCCTAAACCGTATTGATTAATTGATTATATTATCTCCTAAGTTTAATTAAAGTAGAATTATTTTAAAAGTGTGCATCCATACTGGTAAGTTATATTTTGAAAGATGTTTTGAAGTAATTTGAAAGCAAAATGTTAATAATGTTTTAACGGGGACTGGAGTTAAATCATCACGAAGAATAATATTACAATTGCAAAAGTAGAAATTAAAACATGTAATTATTGTCATTGATCGGAAATTAGTTGACTTTTCAAGGGGAACAAACCAACTCCCGTTCAATGATCAATAATTGATAGAAATACGTAAATATGAAAGTGTTTCGTCTTTACTCGAGTTATAAATTAAAGCCAAACCGGCAATTCTAGTCAGGCCAAATATTTCCGCGAATAGTTGTTACTCAAAGAACTGATTCTCATGAAGCATTTTAGTCAATTCAACTTGGAGTAAAAATCAATTACTGTAGAGAAATCTTGTAAAACTCGAGTAATCGTCCCCGACACTATCATCTTTATGTATTTGAGTACTATATTATTTGTAGAAATTAAACATTGGAAATTGTCATTATGAAATCGAAATCAAAGTAAAGTTGAAATAAACATAGAAGATTATAAAAAAGATAAATAATGCAAACTTTGCAAAAACAAATCAAAGAGAACATAAAAATAATATAAAAATAATATAAAAATAAAATAGAAAATAATATAAATAAGATCAGTGAATGTACATGAAGATATAAAGGCCAGAAAGGTATTAAGTAACTTACATTCTTTCTAGTGGGGGAGTTGGCAGTGTGTTCTCTTCGTGTCTGACTCAGAAGTGTAGGGTGTCTGAAAATTCTTAGCGGCAGTAGGGGCTTTGAATTATATCAGTCGGCAAGACTTGGGTGAAGAAATTTATGGTAGTGGGTGGGACTTGGAATTCTTGAGGGATGTATTTTGTGGAGTTCTTATCTGAGAGAGACCGTCTGTTAAGATTTTTTTAAAAATACTAGTGAATGGAAATTAATTAATTTCTGGCTAATTGTCGTGTCGCAATGATTAAGAATTTAAGAAAGGAAAAAGGCATTTTCGCTATCCAAGAGCTAGTAGACAGTCTATAGGCAGGAAATAGGCCCATTTTTTTAGTAACAGTATAGTAACAGTATATGTCTGAAGACAATTAGCTTTTTACAATATATACAATTGAGTAATTACACTATATACAAATCTTTCAACTGACAGTCATCCAACTTATACCGCCTTCTCAGGTTTAGGAATAAAGTATCATATCCCTATCAGTTAAATGATTTAGAGTGAGTATTTAACGCCTGCTCTTTTAAGGCAATGGTTGATAAATTGAAAGGGAATTAGATTATTTTTGAGAATTTTGATAAGGATCAAAATTTCGCGTTGTAAATCTATTGTATCTGTGCATATAGTTTTAATTCGTTGTATTTGATTAATTATAGTATTGTTAATTACTTTTTTGGATATGTTGGAGTTCCAATTTATTAATTTGTTAGTATTGAAATTGAAGTTTCTTGTTTTGTCAAAAAGTAAAATTTTTTTGTAGTTAATGATTTGAAGATCTAGAAAGTCTATGCTATTTTGTGAATTATTAGTTTTATTAAGTTTAAGACAATTCGGATAAATGTCGGAGTTTTCAATTTTACCAAAATTATTAATTGTAATAAGGTCATCAATAAATCTGTAGGTGTGTTTGTAGTAATTTAACTCTTGTGGTTGTAGATTTTTTTGGAAGTTAAATTCTTTGACAAATAAAAAGATATTACAGATCGAGGTGCTGGAATGTAAGCCCATTGGCAATCCTCTGACTTGTTTAAAAAGTTGATTTTGAAACTTGATGTAGTTATGAAAAAGTGTGCATTTTAGGTAGGTTTTCCATTTGTCAAGAGTCATGATATTGAGTATATTAGGGAAAAGTTTTGGTAGATCAAGTAGACTGGTATAGATTTCTTCTAGAGGAAGTGAGGTATATAAGTTTTCAAAATCATAGCAGTTAATGTTTTGGATGTTAATGGTATGAATGGTATTAATGACAGGAGTGTTAATATGAATGATCCAGCAATAGTTATGATTAGTGTTACAATCATCGAAAATAAATTTACAGATTTTATTAAGTTGAATTGAAAAATAATAGTCTATATTTTTCTTGTAATTATTAGTTCCATTAGCTATAAATCTAAATTTTAATGGTGTTTTATGGAATTTGGGAATCGCATAAAGATTAGTAAATCTGTTGTAGTTTGCATTGAAAGTAATATTGAGTTTCTTATGAAAAGTTTTAATCCTGTTTATTATAGATGTTTCTGTAAGGTTGGCTGATTGATAAGTAGTTGCGTTGAGAAGTTCTTTATGAATAATCTCAGTGTAGAATTGTTTTCATATAATGCTAAAGTTATTAGTTGCTTTATCTATTTTTGTAATAGTAAAAAGCTGTTTTAATTTACTAATATCAGATGTAAGTTGCGACCAGTTCAGTGTACTTTTAAATTTGAGGTGACTGATTTCTGTGGATATGCGTTGAAGAATTTTAGCTTTCCATTTTAAGAAGGTATCTATGGGAAAATTCAGTTGATAGCTTGCTTTAACTATAAATTCGTTGATGTTGTTTTCGAAAGTCTTGTAACAGTAATTTGTAGTCATGTTTCTGACTGGTCTAAATTTTGTACCATAACTCATTAGTGTTTTTAGTTGATGGTTTTGTATGATATTCAGGTTGCCAGTAATTATGTGCTGGTGATTAGAATCTACGTAATTGCTGTAAATTGGTGTCTTACAATGTCATTCTGCAGTTTCATCTATTTCATGGTGGTTAGTAAGCAAGTTGCTTAAGGTCCTTTGATATTTAAATGCAATCATTGGTATAGTGTCAACTGCGGGGAAGTAATCTTTACAATCTCTGATGATTCTTGAGAAATGAATATTGTCAAACTGCGGATGCAGAAAATTGACTTTAAAATAAATTTTGCGTTGAGTGAGACTATTAGAGAGTCTGAAAAGACTAAAATCAAGAATCATGTCTTTAATGATTTGTATGTCGTCGTAGCTTTCTTGAATGAATTTTTTTAGTTTGATAAGGAATTTATTAGTACAGGAGTGTAACCAGTTGAGAAGTTTCTTGGGAAAACAGTCTGAGTCAAAAAAACATTTCAATTGTTTTTTCAATGCAAGTGTATCCAAAGTGGATAAAAATCTCGCATTATTTTTTATTTTGCTTCCTCTTTTTCCTCTCTGCGTTTTGATGCTGTAGAGTTTAAATTGGCTGAAAATAGACTTCTTAGAAGTATCTCTATGACTATGTATATAAGTGTTAAGTCCATATGGATAAAGTGAACGTTGTTTTAGTATATAGAGAGATTCCTGAAAAATTCGTGTTTTGTGATTGGGTATTATATCTAGTATCTGAAGTTGAATAGAGTTGAAGTCATGGTGTTTAAAGTGTTCTAATTCTGCTGTATTAAGTTGTGATGGTGTACTTATTTTAATGTTATTTTTTTGTGCGTTGAATTTTTTGATTTGAGCTCTATGGTTATTGATTCGAAAGTTAAGATTGTTTTTAGTCTGTCCTATATATTTAATATGTCAAGTACCGCATGTAATCATGTAAATACAGTTAAATGTTTTTCATAGAAATTGTTTTTTGGGTTTACCTGTAGCAGGCATGGCGTTAAATTTTCAAGTTTGTCATCTAGTGGAATGACATTTAGTGATTTCAATATGAGTTAAACTAGCAAGATATAAAAGTAAGGAGGCTGCTAACCTTCAATACAGTAAAGTTTTTGTATAAGAACTTTAAAACTTAAAAAGGTTGGAGATAATATATAAAGTGGGTACATTAGGTAAGAGATAAATAGCGCTAATAGCTGCTATTTAGCATATCAAATTTTGTATGCGGAACTTAAATCCATTTAGTGCGAATACAAGTTATTATTACTTGCGCAATTGCTGCAAAGTTAGTTAATAATAATTTATTTCCTAAACCGTATTGATTAATTGATTATATTATCTCCTAAGTTTAATTAAAGTAGAATTATTTTAAAAGTGTGCATCCATACTGGTAAGTTATATTTTGAAAGATGTTTTGAAGTAATTTGAAAGCAAAATGTTAATAATGTTTTAACGGGGACTGGAGTTAAATCATCACGAAGAATAATATTACAATTGCAAAAGTAGAAATTAAAACATGTAATTATTGTCATTGATCGGAAATTAGTTGACTTTTCAAGGGGAACAAACCAACTCCCGTTCAATGATCAATAATTGATAGAAATACGTAAATATGAAAGTGTTTCGTCTTTACTCGAGTTATAAATTAAAGCCAAACCGGCAATTCTAGTCAGGCCAAATATTTCCGCGAATAGTTGTTACTCAAAGAACTGATTCTCATGAAGCATTTTAGTCAATTCAATTTGGAGTAAAAATCAATTACTGTAGAGAAATCTTGTAAAACTCGAGTAATCGTCCCCGACACTATCATCTTTATGTATTTGAGTACTATATTATTTGTAGAAATTAAACATTGGAAATTGTCATTATGAAATCGAAATCAAAGTAAAGTTGAAATAAACATAGAAGATTATAAAAAAGATAAATAATGCAAACTTTGCAAAAACAAATCAAAGAGAACATAAAAATAATATAAAAATAATATAAAAATAAAATAGAAAATAATATAAATAAGATCAGTGAATGTACATGAAGATATAAAGGCCAGAAAGGTATTAAGTAACTTACATTCTTTCTAGTGGGGGAGTTGGTAGTGTGTTCTCTTCGTGTCTGACTCAGAAGTGTAGGGTGTCTGAAAATTCTTAGCGGCAGTAGGGGCTTTGAATTATATCAGTCGGCAAGACTTGGGTGAAGAAATTTATGGTAGTGGGTGGGACTTGGAATTCTTGAGGGATGTATTTTGTGGAGTTCTTATCTGAGAGAGACCGTCTGTTAAGATTTTTTTAAAAATACTAGTGAATGGAAATTAATTAATTTCTGGCTAATTGTCGTGTCGCAATGATTAAGAATTTAAGAAAGGAAAAAGGCATTTTCGCTATCCAAGAGCTAGTAGACAGTCTAAAGGCAGGAAATAGGCCCATTTTTTTAGTAACAGTATAGTAACAGTATATGTCTGAAGACAATTAGCTTTTTACAATATATACAATTGAGTAATTACACTATATACAAATCTTTCAACTGACAGTCATCCAACTTATACCGCCTTCTCAGGTTTAGGAATAAATTATCATATCCCTATCAGTTAAATGATTTAGAGTGAGTATTTAACGCCTGCTCTTTTAAGGCAATGGTTGATAAATTGAAAGGGAATTAGATTATTTTTGAGAATTTTGATAAGGATCAAAATTTCGCGTTGTAAATCTATTGTATCTGTGCATATAGTTTTAATTCGTTGTATTTGATTAATTATAGTATTGTTAATTACTTTTTTGGATATGTTGGAGTTCCAATTTATTAATTTGTTAGTATTGAAATTGAAGTTTCTTGTTTTGTCAAAAAGTAAAATTTTTTTGTAGTTAATGATTTGAAGATCTAGAAAGTCTATGCTATTTTGTGAATTATTAGTTTTATTAAGTTTAAGACAATTCGGATAAATGTCGGAGTTTTCAATTTTACCAAAATTATTAATTGTAATAAGGTCATCAATAAATCTGTAGGTGTGTTTGTAGTAATTTAACTCTTGTGGTTGTAGATTTTTTTGGAAGTTAAATTCTTTGACAAATAAAAAGATATTACAGATCGAGGTGCTGGAATGTAAGCCCATTGGCAATCCTCTGACTTGTTTAAAAAGTTGATTTTGAAACTTGATGTAGTTATGAAAAAGTGTGCATTTTAGGTAGGTTTTCCATTTGTCAAGAGTCCTGATATTGAGTATATTAGGGAAAAGTTTTGGTAGATCAAGTAGACTGGTATAGATTTCTTCTAGAGGAAGTGAGGTATATAAGTTTTCAAAATCATAGCAGTTAATGTTTTGGATGTTAATGGTATGAATGGTATTAATGACAGGAATGTTATTATGAATGATCCAGCAATAGTTATGATTAGTGTTACAATCATCGAAAATAAATTTACAGATTTTATTAAGTTGAATTGAAAAATAATAGTCTATATTTTTCTTGTAATTATTAGTTCCATTAGCTATAAATCTAAATTTTAATGGTGTTTTATGGAATTTGGGAATCGCATAAAGATTAGTAAATCTGTTGTAGTTTGCATTGAAAGTAATATTGAGTTTCTTATGAAAAGTTTTAATCCTGTTTATTATAGATGTTTCTATAAGGTTGGCTGATTGATAAGTAGTTGCGTTGAGAAGTTCTTTATGAATAATCTCAGTGTAGAATTGTTTTCATATAATGCTAAAGTTATTAGTTGCTTTATCTATTTTTGTAATAGTAAAAAGCTGTTTTAATTTACTAATATCAGATGTAAGTTGCGACCAGTTCAGTGTACTTTTAAATTTGAGGTGACTGATTTCTGTGGATATGCGTTGAAGAATTTTAGCTTTCCATTTTAAGAAGGTATCTATGGGAAAATTCAGTTGATAGCTTGCTTTAACTATAAATTCGTTGATGTTGTTTTCGAAAGTCTTGTAACAGTAATTTGTAGTCATGTTTCTGACTGGTCTAAATTTTGTACCATAACTCATTAGTGTTTTTAGTTGATGGTTTTGTATGATATTCAGGTTGCCAGTAATTATGTGCTGGTGATTAGAATCTACGTAATTGCTGTAAATTGGTGTCTTACAATGTCATTCTGCAGTTTCATCTATTTCATGGTGGTTAGTAAGCAAGTTGCTTAAGGTCCTTTGATATTTAAATGCAATCATTGGTATAGTGTCAACTGCGGGGAAGTAATCTTTACAATCTCTGATGATTCTTGAGAAATGAATATTGTCAAACTGCGGATGCAGAAAATTGACTTTAAAATAAATTTTGCGTTGAGTGAGACTATTAGAGAGTCTGAAAAGACTAAAATCAAGAATCATGTCTTTAATGATTTGTATGTCGTCGTAGCTTTCTTGAATGAATTTTTTTAGTTTGATAAGGAATTTATTAGTACAGGAGTGTAACCAGTTGAGAAGTTTCTTGGGAAAACAGTCTGAGTCAAAAAAACATTTCAATTGTTTTTTCAATGCAAGTGTATCCAAAGTGGATAAAAATCTCGCATTATTTTTTATTTTGCTTCCTCTTTTTCCTCTCTGCGTTTTGATGCTGTAGAGTTTAAATTGGCTGAAAATAGACTTCTTAGAAGTATCTCTATGACTATGTATATAAGTGTTAAGTCCATATGGATAAAGTGAACGTTGTTTTAGTATATAGAGAGATTCCTGAAAAATTCGTGTTTTGTGATTGGGTATTATATCTAGTATCTGAAGTTGAATAGAGTTGAAGTCATGGTGTTTAAAGTGTTCTAATTCTGCTGTATTAAGTTGTGATGGTGTACTTATTTTAATGTTATTTTTTTGTGCGTTGAATTTTTTGATTTGAGCTCTATGGTTATTGATTCGAAAGTTAAGATTGTTTTTAGTCTGTCCTATATATTTAATATGTCAAGTACCGCATGTAATCATGTAAATACAGTTAAATGTTTTTCATAGAAATTGTTTTTTGGGTTTACCTGTAGCAGGCATGGCGTTAAATTTTCAAGTTTGTCATCTAGTGGAATGACATTTAGTGATTTCAATATGAGTTAAACTAGCAAGATATAAAAGTAAGGAGGCTGCTAACCTTCAATACAGTAAAGTTTTTGTATAAGAACTTTAAAACTTAAAAAGGTTGGAGATAATATATAAAGTGGGTACATTAGGTAAGAGATAAATAGCGCTAATAGCTGCTATTTAGCATATCAAATGTTGTATGAACTTAAATCCATTTAGTGCGAATACAAGTTATTATTACTTGCGCAATTGCTGCAAAGTTAGTTAATAATAATTTATTTCCTAAACCGTATTGATTAATTGATTATATTATCTCCTAAGTTTAATTAAAGTAGAATTATTTTAAAAGTGTGCATCCATACTGGTAAGTTATATTTTGAAAGATGTTTTGAAGTAATTTGAAAGCAAAATGTTAATAATGTTTTAACGGGGACTGGAGTTAAATCATCACGAAGAATAATATTACAATTGCAAAAGTAGAAATTAAAACATGTAATTATTGTCATTGATCGGAAATTAGTTGACTTTTCAAGGGGAACAAACCAACTCCCGTTCAATGATCAATAATTGATAGAAATACGTAAATATGAAAGTGTTTCGTCTTTACTCGAGTTATAAATTAAAGCCAAACCGGCAATTCTAGTCAGGCCAAATATTTCCGCGAATAGTTGTTACTCAAAGAACTGATTCTCATGAAGCATTTTAGTCAATTCAATTTGGAGTAAAAATCAATTACTGTAGAGAAATCTTGTAAAACTCGAGTAATCGTCCCCGACACTATCATCTTTATGTATTTGAGTACTATATTATTTGTAGAAATTAAACATTGGAAATTGTCATTATGAAATCGAAATCAAAGTAAAGTTGAAATAAACATAGAAGATTATAAAAAAGATAAATAATGCAAACTTTGCAAAAACAAATCAAAGAGAACATAAAAATAATATAAAAATAATATAAAAATAAAATAGAAAATAATATAAATAAGATCAGTGAATGTACATGAAGATATAAAGGCCAGAAAGGTATTAAGTAACTTACATTCTTTCTAGTGGGGGAGTTGGTAGTGTGTTCTCTTCGTGTCTGACTCAGAAGTGTAGGGTGTCTGAAAATTCTTAGCGGCAGTAGGGGCTTTGAATTATATCAGTCGGCAAGAATTGGGTGAAGAAATTTATGGTAGTGGGTGGGACTTGGAATTCTTGAGGGATGTATTTTGTGGAGTTCTTATCTGAGAGAGACCGTCTGTTAAGATTTTTTTAAAAATACTAGTGAATGGAAATTAATTAATTTCTGGCTAATTGTCGTGTCGCAATGATTAAGAATTTAAGAAAGGAAAAAGGCATTTTCGCTATCCAAGAGCTAGTAGACAGTCTAAAGGCAGGAAATAGGCCCATTTTTTTAGTAACAGTATAGTAACAGTATATGTCTGAAGACAATTAGCTTTTTACAATATATACAATTGAGTAATTACACTATATACAAATCTTTCAACTGACAGTCATCCAACTTATACCGCCTTCTCAGGTTTAGGAATAAATTATCATATCCCTATCAGTTAAATGATTTAGAGTGAGTATTTAACGCCTGCTCTTTTAAGGCAATGGTTGATAAATTGAAAGGGAATTAGATTATTTTTGAGAATTTTGATAAGGATCAAAATTTCGCGTTGTAAATCTATTGTATCCGTGCATATAGTTTTAATTCGTTGTATTTGATTAATTATAGTATTGTTAATTACTTTTTTGGATATGTTGGAGTTCCAATTTATTAATTTGTTAGTATTGAAATTGAAGTTTCTTGTTTTGTCAAAAAGTAAAATTTTTTTGTAGTTAATGATTTGAAGATCTAGAAAGTCTATGCTATTTTGTGAATTATTAGTTTTATTAAGTTTAAGACAATTCGGATAAATGTCGGAGTTTTCAATTTTACCAAAATTATTAATTGTAATAAGGTCATCAATAAATCTGTAGGTGTGTTTGTAGTAATTTAACTCTTGTGGTTGTAGATTTTTTTGGAAGTTAAATTCTTTGACAAATAAAAAGATATTACAGATCGAGGTGCTGGAATGTAAGCCCATTGGCAATCCTCTGACTTGTTTAAAAAGTTGATTTTGAAACTTGATGTAGTTATGAAAAAGTGTGCATTTTAGGTAGGTTTTCCATTTGTCAAGAGTCATGATATTGAGTATATTAGGGAAAAGTTTTGGTAGATCAAGTAGACTGGTATAGATTTCTTCTAGAGGAAGTGAGGTATATAAGTTTTCAAAATCATAGCAGTTAATGTTTTGGATGTTAATGGTATGAATGGTATTAATGACAGGAATGTTATTATGAATGATCCAGCAATAGTTATGATTAGTGTTACAATCATCGAAAATAAATTTACAGATTTTATTAAGTTGAATTGAAAAATAATAGTCTATATTTTTCTTGTAATTATTAGTTCCATTAGCTATAAATCTAAATTTTAATGGTGTTTTATGGAATTTGGGAATCGCATAAAGATTAGTAAATCTGTTGTAGTTTGCATTGAAAGTAATATTGAGTTTCTTATGAAAAGTTTTAATCCTGTTTATTATAGATGTTTCTATAAGGTTGGCTGATTGATAAGTAGTTGCGTTGAGAAGTTCTTTATGAATAATCTCAGTGTAGAATTGTTTTCATATAATGCTAAAGTTATTAGTTGCTTTATCTATTTTTGTAATAGTAAAAAGCTGTTTTAATTTACTAATATCAGATGTAAGTTGCGACCAGTTCAGTGTACTTTTAAATTTGAGGTGACTGATTTCTGTGGATATGCGTTGAAGAATTTTAGCTTTCCATTTTAAGAAGGTATCTATGGGAAAATTCAGTTGATAGCTTGCTTTAACTATAAATTCGTTGATGTTGTTTTCGAAAGTCTTGTAACAGTAATTTGTAGTCATGTTTCTGACTGGTCTAAATTTTGTACCATAACTCATTAGTGTTTTTAGTTGATGGTTTTGTATGATATTCAGGTTGCCAGTAATTATGTGCTGGTGATTAGAATCTACGTAATTGCTGTAAATTGGTGTCTTACAATGTCATTCTGCAGTTTCATCTATTTCATGGTGGTTAGTAAGCAAGTTGCTTAAGGTCCTTTGATATTTAAATGCAATCATTGGTATAGTGTCAACTGCGGGGAAGTAATCTTTACAATCTCTGATGATTCTTGAGAAATGAATATTGTCAAACTGCGGATGCAGAAAATTGACTTTAAAATAAATTTTGCGTTGAGTGAGACTATTAGAGAGTCTGAAAAGACTAAAATCAAGAATCATGTCTTTAATGATTTGTATGTCGTCGTAGCTTTCTTGAATGAATTTTTTTAGTTTGATAAGGAATTTATTAGTACAGGAGTGTAACCAGTTGAGAAGTTTCTTGGGAAAACAGTCTGAGTCAAAAAAACATTTCAATTGTTTTTTCAATGCAAGTGTATCCAAAGTGGATAAAAATCTCGCATTATTTTTTATTTTGCTTCCTCTTTTTCCTCTCTGCGTTTTGATGCTGTAGAGTTTAAATTGGCTGAAAATAGACTTCTTAGAAGTATCTCTATGACTATGTATATAAGTGTTAAGTCCATATGGATAAAGTGAACGTTGTTTTAGTATATAGAGAGATTCCTGAAAAATTCGTGTTTTGTGATTGGGTATTATATCTAGTATCTGAAGTTGAATAGAGTTGAAGTCATGGTGTTTAAAGTGTTCTAATTCTGCTGTATTAAGTTGTGATGGTGTACTTATTTTAATGTTATTTTTTTGTGCGTTGAATTTTTTGATTTGAGCTCTATGGTTATTGATTCGAAAGTTAAGATTGTTTTTAGTCTGTCCTATATATTTAATATGTCAAGTACCGCATGTAATCATGTAAATACAGTTAAATGTTTTTCATAGAAATTGTTTTTTGGGTTTACCTGTAGCAGGCATGGCGTTAAATTTTCAAGTTTGTCATCTAGTGGAATGACATTTAGTGATTTCAATATGAGTTAAACTAGCAAGATATAAAAGTAAGGAGGCTGCTAACCTTCAATACAGTAAAGTTTTTGTATAAGAACTTTAAAACTTAAAAAGGTTGGAGATAATATATAAAGTGGGTACATTAGGTAAGAGATAAATAGCGCTAATAGCTGCTATTTAGCATATCAAATGTTGTATGAACTTAAATCCATTTAGTGCGAATACAAGTTATTATTACTTGCGCAATTGCTGCAAAGTTAGTTAATAATAATTTATTTCCTAAACCGTATTGATTAATTGATTATATTATCTCCTAAGTTTAATTAAAGTAGAATTATTTTAAAAGTGTGCATCCATACTGGTAAGTTATATTTTGAAAGATGTTTTGAAGTAATTTGAAAGCAAAATGTTAATAATGTTTTAACGGGGACTGGAGTTAAATCATCACGAAGAATAATATTACAATTGCAAAAGTAGAAATTAAAACATGTAATTATTGTCATTGATCGGAAATTAGTTGACTTTTCAAGGGGAACAAACCAACTCCCGTTCAATGATCAATAATTGATAGAAATACGTAAATATGAAAGTGTTTCGTCTTTACTCGAGTTATAAATTAAAGCCAAACCGGCAATTCTAGTCAGGCCAAATATTTCCGCGAATAGTTGTTACTCAAAGAACTGATTCTCATGAAGCATTTTAGTCAATTCAATTTGGAGTAAAAATCAATTACTGTAGAGAAATCTTGTAAAACTCGAGTAATCGTCCCCGACACTATCATCTTTATGTATTTGAGTACTATATTATTTGTAGAAATTAAACATTGGAAATTGTCATTATGAAATCGAAATCAAAGTAAAGTTGAAATAAACATAGAAGATTATAAAAAAGATAAATAATGCAAACTTTGCAAAAACAAATCAAAGAGAACATAAAAATAATATAAAAATAATATAAAAATAAAATAGAAAATAATATAAATAAGATCAGTGAATGTACATGAAGATATAAAGGCCAGAAAGGTATTAAGTAACTTACATTCTTTCTAGTGGGGGAGTTGGTAGTGTGTTCTCTTCGTGTCTGACTCAGAAGTGTAGGGTGTCTGAAAATTCTTAGCGGCAGTAGGGGCTTTGAATTATATCAGTCGGCAAGATTTGGGTGAAGAAATTTATGGTAGTGGGTGGGACTTGGAATTCTTGAGGGATGTATTTTGTGGAGTTCTTATCTGAGAGAGACCGTCTGTTAAGATTTTTTTAAAAATACTAGTGAATGGAAATTAATTAATTTCTGGCTAATTGTCGTGTCGCAATGATTAAGAATTTAAGAAAGGAAAAAGGCATTTTCGCTATCCAAGAGCTAGTAGACAGTCTAAAGGCAGGAAATAGGCCCATTTTTTTAGTAACAGTATAGTAACAGTATATGTCTGAAGACAATTAGCTTTTTACAATATATACAATTGAGTAATTACACTATATACAAATCTTTCAACTGACAGTCATCCAACTTATACCGCCTTCTCAGGTTTAGGAATAAATTATCATATCCCTATCAGTTAAATGATTTAGAGTGAGTATTTAACGCCTGCTCTTTTAAGGCAATGGTTGATAAATTGAAAGGGAATTAGATTATTTTTGAGAATTTTGATAAGGATCAAAATTTCGCGTTGTAAATCTATTGTATCTGTGCATATAGTTTTAATTCGTTGTATTTGATTAATTATAGTATTGTTAATTACTTTTTTGGATATGTTGGAGTTCCAATTTATTAATTTGTTAGTATTGAAATTGAAGTTTCTTGTTTTGTCAAAAAGTAAAATTTTTTTGTAGTTAATGATTTGAAGATCTAGAAAGTCTATGCTATTTTGTGAATTATTAGTTTTATTAAGTTTAAGACAATTCGGATAAATGTCGGAGTTTTCAATTTTACCAAAATTATTAATTGTAATAAGGTCATCAATAAATCTGTAGGTGTGTTTGTAGTAATTTAACTCTTGTGGTTGTAGATTTTTTTGGAAGTTAAATTCTTTGACAAATAAAAAGATATTACAGATCGAGGTGCTGGAATGTAAGCCCATTGGCAATCCTCTGACTTGTTTAAAAAGTTGATTTTGAAACTTGATGTAGTTATGAAAAAGTGTGCATTTTAGGTAGGTTTTCCATTTGTCAAGAGTCATGATATTGAGTATATTAGGGAAAAGTTTTGGTAGATCAAGTAGACTGGTATAGATTTCTTCTAGAGGAAGTGAGGTATATAAGTTTTCAAAATCATAGCAGTTAATGTTTTGGATGTTAATGGTATGAATGGTATTAATGACAGGAATGTTATTATGAATGATCCAGCAATAGTTATGATTAGTGTTACAATCATCGAAAATAAATTTACAGATTTTATTAAGTTGAATTGAAAAATAATAGTCTATATTTTTCTTGTAATTATTAGTTCCATTAGCTATAAATCTAAATTTTAATGGTGTTTTATGGAATTTGGGAATCGCATAAAGATTAGTAAATCTGTTGTAGTTTGCATTGAAAGTAATATTGAGTTTCTTATGAAAAGTTTTAATCCTGTTTATTATAGATGTTTCTGTAAGGTTGGCTGATTGATAAGTAGTTGCGTTGAGAAGTTCTTTATGAATAATCTCAGTGTAGAATTGTTTTCATATAATGCTAAAGTTATTAGTTGCTTTATCTATTTTTGTAATAGTAAAAAGCTGTTTTAATTTACTAATATCAGATGTAAGTTGCGACCAGTTCAGTGTACTTTTAAATTTGAGGTGACTGATTTCTGTGGATATGCGTTGAAGAATTTTAGCTTTCCATTTTAAGAAGGTATCTATGGGAAAATTCAGTTGATAGCTTGCTTTAACTATAAATTCGTTGATGTTGTTTTCGAAAGTCTTGTAACAGTAATTTGTAGTCATGTTTCTGACTGGTCTAAATTTTGTACCATAACTCATTAGTGTTTTTAGTTGATGGTTTTGTATGATATTCAGGTTGCCAGTAATTATGTGCTGGTGATTAGAATCTACGTAATTGCTGTAAATTGGTGTCTTACAATGTCATTCTGCAGTTTCATCTATTTCATGGTGGTTAGTAAGCAAGTTGCTTAAGGTCCTTTGATATTTAAATGCAATCATTGGTATAGTGTCAACTGCGGGGAAGTAATCTTTACAATCTCTGATGATTCTTGAGAAATGAATATTGTCAAACTGCGGATGCAGAAAATTGACTTTAAAATAAATTTTGCGTTGAGTGAGACTATTAGAGAGTCTGAAAAGACTAAAATCAAGAATCATGTCTTTAATGATTTGTATGTCGTCGTAGCTTTCTTGAATGAATTTTTTTAGTTTGATAAAGAATTTATTAGTACAGGAGTGTAACCAGTTGAGAAGTTTCTTGGGAAAACAGTCTGAGTCAAAAAAACATTTCAATTGTTTTTTCAATGCAAGTGTATCCAAAGTGGATAAAAATCTCGCATTATTTTTTATTTTGCTTCCTCTTTTTCCTCTCTGCGTTTTGATGCTGTAGAGTTTAAATTGGCTGAAAATAGACTTCTTAGAAGTATCTCTATGACTATGTATATAAGTGTTAAGTCCATATGGATAAAGTGAACGTTGTTTTAGTATATAGAGAGATTCCTGAAAAATTCGTGTTTTGTGATTGGGTATTATATCTAGTATCTGAAGTTGAATAGAGTTGAAGTCATGGTGTTTAAAGTGTTCTAATTCTGCTGTATTAAGTTGTGATGGTGTACTTATTTTAATGTTATTTTTTTGTGCGTTGAATTTTTTGATTTGAGCTCTATGGTTATTGATTCGAAAGTTAAGATTGTTTTTAGTCTGTCCTATATATTTAATATGTCAAGTACCGCATGTAATCATGTAAATACAGTTAAATGTTTTTCATAGAAATTGTTTTTTGGGTTTACCTGTAGCAGGCATGGCGTTAAATTTTCAAGTTTGTCATCTAGTGGAATGACATTTAGTGATTTCAATATGAGTTAAACTAGCAAGATATAAAAGTAAGGAGGCTGCTAACCTTCAATACAGTAAAGTTTTTGTATAAGAACTTTAAAACCTAAAAAGGTTGGAGATAATATATAAAGTGGGTACATTAGGTAAGAGATAAATAGCGCTAATAGCTGCTATTTAGCATATCAAATGTTGTATGAACTTAAATCCATTTAGTGCGAATACAAGTTATTATTACTTGCGCAATTGCTGCAAAGTTAGTTAATAATAATTTATTTCCTAAACCGTATTGATTAATTGATTATATTATCTCCTAAGTTTAATTAAAGTAGAATTATTTTAAAAGTGTGCATCCATACTGGTAAGTTATATTTTGAAAGATGTTTTGAAGTAATTTGAAAGCAAAATGTTAATAATGTTTTAACGGGGACTGGAGTTAAATCATCACGAAGAATAATATTACAATTGCAAAAGTAGAAATTAAAACATGTAATTATTGTCATTGATCGGAAATTAGTTGACTTTTCAAGGGGAACAAACCAACTCCCGTTCAATGATCAATAATTGATAGAAATACGTAAATATGAAAGTGTTTCGTCTTTACTCGAGTTATAAATTAAAGCCAAACCGGCAATTCTAGTCAGGCCAAATATTTCCGCGAATAGTTGTTACTCAAAGAACTGATTCTCATGAAGCATTTTAGTCAATTCAATTTGGAGTAAAAATCAATTACTGTAGAGAAATCTTGTAAAACTCGAGTAATCGTCCCCGACACTATCATCTTTATGTATTTGAGTACTATATTATTTGTAGAAATTAAACATTGGAAATTGTCATTATGAAATCGAAATCAAAGTAAAGTTGAAATAAACATAGAAGATTATAAAAAAGATAAATAATGCAAACTTTGCAAAAACAAATCAAAGAGAACATAAAAATAATATAAAAATAATATAAAAATAAAATAGAAAATAATATAAATAAGATCAGTGAATGTACATGAAGATATAAAGGCCAGAAAGGTATTAAGTAACTTACATTCTTTCTAGTGGGGGAGTTGGCAGTGTGTTCTCTTCGTGTCTGACTCAGAAGTGTAGGGTGTCCGAAAATTCTTAGCGGCAGTAGGGGCTTTGAATTATATCAGTCGGCAAGACTTGGGTGAAGAAATTTATGGTAGTGGGTGGGACTTGGAATTCTTGAGGGATGTATTTTGTGGAGTTCTTATCTGAGAGAGACCGTCTGTTAAGATTTTTTTAAAAATACTAGTGAATGGAAATTAATTAATTTCTGGCTAATTGTCGTGTCGCAATGATTAAGAATTTAAGAAAGGAAAAAGGCATTTTCGCTATCCAAGAGCTAGTAGACAGTCTAAAGGCAGGAAATAGGCCCATTTTTTTAGTAACAGTATAGTAACAGTATATGTCTGAAGACAATTAGCTTTTTACAATATATACAATTGAGTAATTACACTATATACAAATCTTTCAACTGACAGTCATCCAACTTATACCGCCTTCTCAGGTTTAGGAATAAATTATCATATCCCTATCAGTTAAATGATTTAGAGTGAGTATTTAACGCCTGCTCTTTTAAGGCAATGGTTGATAAATTGAAAGGGAATTAGATTATTTTTGAGAATTTTGATAAGGATCAAAATTTCGCGTTGTAAATCTATTGTATCTGTGCATATAGTTTTAATTCGTTGTATTTGATTAATTATAGTATTGTTAATTACTTTTTTGGATATGTTGGAGTTCCAATTTATTAATTTGTTAGTATTGAAATTGAAGTTTCTTGTTTTGTCAAAAAGTAAAATTTTTTTGTAGTTAATGATTTGAAGATCTAGAAAGTCTATGCTATTTTGTGAATTATTAGTTTTATTAAGTTTAAGACAATTCGGATAAATGTCGGAGTTTTCAATTTTACCAAAATTATTAATTGTAATAAGGTCATCAATAAATCTGTAGGTGTGTTTGTAGTAATTTAACTCTTGTGGTTGTAGATTTTTTTGGAAGTTAAATTCTTTGACAAATAAAAAGATATTACAGATCGAGGTGCTGGAATGTAAGCCCATTGGCAATCCTCTGACTTGTTTAAAAAGTTGATTTTGAAACTTGATGTAGTTATGAAAAAGTGTGCATTTTAGGTAGGTTTTCCATTTGTCAAGAGTCATGATATTGAGTATATTAGGGAAAAGTTTTGGTAGATCAAGTAGACTGGTATAGATTTCTTCTAGAGGAAGTGAGGTATATAAGTTTTCAAAATCATAGCAGTTAATGTTTTGGATGTTAATGGTATGAATGGTATTAATGACAGGAGTGTTATTATGAATGATCCAGCAATAGTTATGATTAGTGTTACAATCATCGAAAATAAATTTACAGATTTTATTAAGTTGAATTGAAAAATAATAGTCTATATTTTTCTTGTAATTATTAGTTCCATTAGCTATAAATCTAAATTTTAATGGTGTTTTATGGAATTTGGGAATCGCATAAAGATTAGTAAATCTGTTGTAGTTTGCATTGAAAGTAATATTGAGTTTCTTATGAAAAGTTTTAATCCTGTTTATTATAGATGTTTCTGTAAGGTTGGCTGATTGATAAGTAGTTGCGTTGAGAAGTTCTTTATGAATAATCTCAGTGTAGAATTGTTTTCATATAATGCTAAAGTTATTAGTTGCTTTATCTATTTTTGTAATAGTAAAAAGCTGTTTTAATTTACTAATATCAGATGTAAGTTGCGACCAGTTCAGTGTACTTTTAAATTTGAGGTGACTGATTTCTGTGGATATGCGTTGAAGAATTTTAGCTTTCCATTTTAAGAAGGTATCTATGGGAAAATTCAGTTGATAGCTTGCTTTAACTATAAATTCGTTGATGTTGTTTTCGAAAGTCTTGTAACAGTAATTTGTAGTCATGTTTCTGACTGGTCTAAATTTTGTACCATAACTCATTAGTGTTTTTAGTTGATGGTTTTGTATGATATTCAGGTTGCCAGTAATTATGTGCTGGTGATTAGAATCTACGTAATTGCTGTAAATTGGTGTCTTACAATGTCATTCTGCAGTTTCATCTATTTCATGGTGGTTAGTAAGCAAGTTGCTTAAGGTCCTTTGATATTTAAATGCAATCATTGGTATAGTGTCAACTGCGGGGAAGTAATCTTTACAATCTCTGATGATTCTTGAGAAATGAATATTGTCAAACTGCGGATGCAGAAAATTGATTTTTAAAATAAATTTTGCGTTGAGTGAGACTATTAGAGAGTCTGAAAAGACTAAAATCAAGAATCATGTCTTTAATGATTTGTATGTCGTCGTAGCTTTCTTGAATGAATTTTTTTAGTTTGATAAGGAATTTATTAGTACAGGAGTGTAACCAGTTGAGAAGTTTCTTGGGAAAACAGTCTGAGTCAAAAAAACATTTCAATTGTTTTTTCAATGCAAGTGTATCCAAAGTGGATAAAAATCTCGCATTATTTTTTATTTTGCTTCCTCTTTTTCCTCTCTGCGTTTTGATGCTGTAGAGTTTAAATTGGCTGAAAATAGACTTCTTAGAAGTATCTCTATGACTATGTATATAAGTGTTAAGTCCATATGGATAAAGTGAACGTTGTTTTAGTATATAGAGAGATTCCTGAAAAATTCGTGTTTTGTGATTGGGTATTATATCTAGTATCTGAAGTTGAATAGAGTTGAAGTCATGGTGTTTAAAGTGTTCTAATTCTGCTGTATTAAGTTGTGATGGTGTACTTATTTTAATGTTATTTTTTTGTGCGTTGAATTTTTTGATTTGAGCTCTATGGTTATTGATTCGAAAGTTAAGATTGTTTTTAGTCTGTCCTATATATTTAATATGTCAAGTACCGCATGTAATCATGTAAATACAGTTAAATGTTTTTCATAAAAATTGTTTTTTGGGTTTACCTGTAGCAGGCATGGCGTTAAATTTTCAAGTTTGTCATCTAGTGGAATGACATTTAGTGATTTCAATATGAGTTAAACTAGCAAGATATAAAAGTAAGGAGGCTGCTAACCTTCAATACAGTAAAGTTTTTGTATAAGAACTTTAAAACTTAAAAAGGTTGGAGATAATATATAAAGTGGGTACATTAGGTAAGAGATAAATAGCGCTAATAGCTGCTATTTAGCACATCAAATGTTGTATGAACTTAAATCCATTTAGTGCGAATACAAGTTATTATTACTTGCGCAATTGCTGCAAAGTTAGTTAATAATAATTTATTTCCTAAACCGTATTGATTAATTGATTATATTATCTCCTAAGTTTAATTAAAGTAGAATTATTTTAAAAGTGTGCATCCATACTGGTAAGTTATATTTTGAAAGATGTTTTGAAGTAATTTGAAAGCAAAATGTTAATAATGTTTTAACGGGGACTGGAGTTAAATCATCACGAAGAATAATATTACAATTGCAAAAGTAGAAATTAAAACATGTAATTATTGTCATTGATCGGAAATTAGTTGACTTTTCAAGGGGAACAAACCAACTCCCGTTCAATGATCAATAATTGATAGAAATACGTAAATATGAAAGTGTTTCGTCTTTACTCGAGTTATAAATTAAAGCCAAACCGGCAATTCTAGTCAGGCCAAATATTTCCGCGAATAGTTGTTACTCAAAGAACTGATTCTCATGAAGCATTTTAGTCAATTCAATTTGGAGTAAAAATCAAATACTGTAGAGAAATCTTGTAAAACTCGAGTAATCGTCCCCGACACTATCATCTTTATGTATTTGAGTACTGTATTATTTGTAGAAATTAAACATTGGAAATTGTCATTATGAAATCGAAATCAAAGTAAAGTTGAAATAAATATAGAAGATTATAAAAAAGATAAATAATGCAAACTTTGCAAAAACAAATCAAAGAGAACATGAAAATAATATAAAAATAATATAAAAATAAAATAGAAAATAATATAAATAAGATCAGTGAATGTACATGAAGATATAAAGGCCAGAAAGGTATTAAGTAACTTACATTCTTTCTAGTGGGGGAGTTGGTAGTGTGTTCTCTTCGTGTCTGACTCAGAAGTGTAGGGTGTCTGAAAATTCTTAGCGGCAGTAGGGGCTTTGAATTATATCAGTCGGCAAGATTTGGGTGAAGAAATTTATGGTAGTGGGTGGGACTTGGAATTCTTGAGGGATGTATTTTGTGGAGTTCTTATCTGAGAGAGACCGTCTGTTAAGATTTTTTTAAAAATACTAGTGAATGGAAATTAATTAATTTCTGGCTAATTGTCGTGTCGCAATGATTAAGAATTTAAGAAAGGAAAAAGGCATTTTCGCTATCCAAGAGCTAGTAGACAGTCTAAAGGCAGGAAATAGGCCCATTTTTTTAGTAACAGTATAGTAACAGTATATGTCTGAAGACAATTAGCTTTTTACAATATATACAATTGAGTAATTACACTATATACAAATCTTTCAACTGACAGTCATCCAACTTATACCGCCTTCTCAGGTTTAGGAATAAATTATCATATCCCTATCAGTTAAATGATTTAGAGTGAGTATTTAACGCCTGCTCTTTTAAGGCAATGGTTGATAAATTGAAAGGGAATTAGATTATTTTTGAGAATTTTGATAAGGATCAAAATTTCGCGTTGTAAATCTATTGTATCTGTGCATATAGTTTTAATTCGTTGTATTTGATTAATTATAGTATTGTTAATTACTTTTTTGGATATGTTGGAGTTCCAATTTATTAATTTGTTAGTATTGAAATTGAAGTTTCTTGTTTTGTCAAAAAGTAAAATTTTTTTGTAGTTAATGATTTGAAGATCTAGAAAGTCTATGCTATTTTGTGAATTATTAGTTTTATTAAGTTTAAGACAATTCGGATAAATGTCGGAGTTTTCAATTTTACCAAAATTATTAATTGTAATAAGGTCATCAATAAATCTGTAGGTGTGTTTGTAGTAATTTAACTCTTGTGGTTGTAGATTTTTTTGGAAGTTAAATTCTTTGACAAATAAAAAGATATTACAGATCGAGGTGCTGGAATGTAAGCCCATTGGCAATCCTCTGACTTGTTTAAAAAGTTGATTTTGAAACTTGATGTAGTTATGAAAAAGTGTGCATTTTAGGTAGGTTTTCCATTTGTCAAGAGTCATGATATTGAGTATATTAGGGAAAAGTTTTGGTAGATCAAGTAGACTGGTATAGATTTCTTCTAGAGGAAGTGAGGTATATAAGTTTTCAAAATCATAGCAGTTAATGTTTTGGATGTTAATGGTATGAATGGTATTAATGACAGGAATGTTATTATGAATGATCCAGCAATAGTTATGATTAGTGTTACAATCATCGAAAATAAATTTACAGATTTTATTAAGTTGAATTGAAAAATAATAGTCTATATTTTTCTTGTAATTATTAGTTCCATTAGCTATAAATCTAAATTTTAATGGTGTTTTATAGAATTTGGGAATCGCATAAAGATTAGTAAATCTGTTGTAGTTTGCATTGAAAGTAATATTGAGTTTCTTATGAAAAGTTTTAATCCTGTTTATTATAGATGTTTCTGTAAGGTTGGCTGATTGATAAGTAGTTGCGTTGAGAAGTTCTTTATGAATAATCTCAGTGTAGAATTGTTTTCATATAATGCTAAAGTTATTAGTTGCTTTATCTATTTTTGTAATAGTAAAAAGCTGTTTTAATTTACTAATATCAGATGTAAGTTGCGACCAGGTCAGTGTACTTTTAAATTTGAGGTGACTGATTTTTGTGGATATGCGTTGAAGAATTTTAGCTTTCCATTTTAAGAAGGTATCTATGGGAAAATTCAGTTGATAGCTTGCTTTAACTATAAATTCGTTGATGTTGTTTTCGAAAGTCTTGTAACAGTAATTTGTAGTCATGTTTCTGACTGGTCTAAATTTTGTACCATAACTCATTAGTGTTTTTAGTTGATGGTTTTGTATGATGTTCAGGTTGCCAGTAATTATGTGCTGGTGATTAGAATCTACGTAATTGCTGTAAATTGGTGTCTTACAATGTCATTCTGCAGTTTCATCTATTTCATGGTGGTTAGTAAGCAAGTTGCTTAAGGTCCTTTGATATTTAAATGCAATCATTGGTATAGTGTCAACTGCGGGGAAGTAATCTTTACAATCTCTGATGATTCTTGAGAAATGAATATTGTCAAACTGCGGATGCAGAAAATTGACTTTAAAATAAATTTTGCGTTGAGTGAGACTATTAGAGAGTCTGAAAAGACTAAAATCAAGAATCATGTCTTTAATGATTTGTATGTCGTCGTAGCTTTCTTGAATGAATTTTTTTAGTTTGATAAGGAATTTATTAGTACAGGAGTGTAACCAGTTGAGAAGTTTCTTGGGAAAACAGTCTGAGTCAAAAAAACATTTCAATTGTTTTTTCAATGCAAGTGTATCCAAAGTGGATAAAAATCTCGCATTATTTTTTATTTTGCTTCCTCTTTTTCCTCTCTGCGTTTTGATGCTGTAGAGTTTAAATTGGCTGAAAATAGACTTCTTAGAAGTATCTCTATGACTATGTATATAAGTGTTAAGTCCATATGGATAAAGTGAACGTTGTTTTAGTATATAGAGAGATTCCTGAAAAATTCGTGTTTTGTGATTGGGTATTATATCTAGTATCTGAAGTTGAATAGAGTTGAAGTCATGGTGTTTAAAGTGTTCTAATTCTGCTGTATTAAGTTGTGATGGTGTACTTATTTTAATGTTATTTTTTTGTGCGTTGAATTTTTTGATTTGAGCTCTATGGTTATTGATTCGAAAGTTAAGATTGTTTTTAGTCTGTCCTATATATTTAATATGTCAAGTACCGCATGTAATCATGTAAATACAGTTAAATGTTTTTCATAAAAATTGTTTTTTGGGTTTACCTGTAGCAGGCATGGCGTTAAATTTTCAAGTTTGTCATCTAGTGGAATGACATTTAGTGATTTCAATATGAGTTAAACTAGCAAGATATAAAAGTAAGGAGGCTGCTAACCTTCAATACAGTAAAGTTTTTGTATAAGAACTTTAAAACTTAAAAAGGTTGGAGATAATATATAAAGTGGGTACATTAGGTAAGAGATAAATAGCGCTAATAGCTGCTATTTAGCATATCAAATGTTGTATGAACTTAAATCCATTTAGTGCGAATACAAGTTATTATTACTTGCGCAATTGCTGCAAAGTTAGTTAATAATAATTTATTTCCTAAACCGTATTGATTAATTGATTATATTATCTCCTAAGTTTAATTAAAGTAGAATTATTTTAAAAGTGTGCATCCATACTGGTAAGTTATATTTTGAAAGATGTTTTGAAGTAATTTGAAAGCAAAATGTTAATAATGTTTTAACGGGGACTGGAGTTAAATCATCACGAAGAATAATATTACAATTGCAAAAGTAGAAATTAAAACATGTAATTATTGTCATTGATCGGAAATTAGTTGACTTTTCAAGGGGAACAAACCAACTCCCGTTCAATGATCAATAATTGATAGAAATACGTAAATATGAAAGTGTTTCGTCTTTACTCGAGTTATAAATTAAAGCCAAACCGGCAATTCTAGTCAGGCCAAATATTTCCGCGAATAGTTGTTACTCAAAGAACTGATTCTCATGAAGCATTTTAGTCAATTCAATTTGGAGTAAAAATCAATTACTGTAGAGAAATCTTGTAAAACTCGAGTAATCGTCCCCGACACTATCATCTTTATGTATTTGAGTACTATATTATTTGTAGAAATTAAACATTGGAAATTGTCATTATGAAATCGAAATCAAAGTAAAGTTGAAATAAACATAGAAGATTATAAAAAAGATAAATAATGCAAACTTTGCAAAAACAAATCAAAGAGAACATAAAAATAATATAAAAATAATATAAAAATAAAATAGAAAATAATATAAATAAGATCAGTGAATGTACATGAAGATATAAAGGCCAGAAAGGTATTAAGTAACTTACATTCTTTCTAGTGGGGGAGTTGGCAGTGTGTTCTCTTCGTGTCTGACTCAGAAGTGTAGGGTGTCCGAAAATTCTTAGCGGCAGTAGGGGCTTTGAATTATATCAGTCGGCAAGACTTGGGTGAAGAAATTTATGGTAGTGGGTGGGACTTGGAATTCTTGAGGGATGTATTTTGTGGAGTTCTTATCTGAGAGAGACCGTCTGTTAAGATTTTTTTAAAAATACTAGTGAATGGAAATTAATTAATTTCTGGCTAATTGTCGTGTCGCAATGATTAAGAATTTAAGAAAGGAAAAAGGCATTTTCGCTATCCAAGAGCTAGTAGACAGTCTAAAGGCAGGAAATAGGCCCATTTTTTTAGTAACAGTATAGTAACAGTATATGTCTGAAGACAATTAGCTTTTTACAATATATACAATTGAGTAATTACACTATATACAAATCTTTCAACTGACAGTCATCCAACTTATACCGCCTTCTCAGGTTTAGGAATAAATTATCATATCCCTATCAGTTAAATGATTTAGAGTGAGTATTTAACGCCTGCTCTTTTAAGGCAATGGTTGATAAATTGAAAGGGAATTAGATTATTTTTGAGAATTTTGATAAGGATCAAAATTTCGCGTTGTAAATCTATTGTATCTGTGCATATAGTTTTAATTCGTTGTATTTGATTAATTATAGTATTGTTAATTACTTTTTTGGATATGTTGGAGTTCCAATTTATTAATTTATTAGTATTGAAATTGAAGTTTCTTGTTTTGTCAAAAAGTAAAATTTTTTTGTAGTTAATGATTTGAAGATCTAGAAAGTCTATGCTATTTTGTGAATTATTAGTTTTATTAAGTTTAAGACAATTCGGATAAATGTCGGAGTTTTCAATTTTACCAAAATTATTAATTGTAATAAGGTCATCAATAAATCTGTAGGTGTGTTTGTAGTAATTTAACTCTTGTGGTTGTAGATTTTTTTGGAAGTTAAATTCTTTGACAAATAAAAAGATATTACAGATCGAGGTGCTGGAATGTAAGCCCATTGGCAATCCTCTGACTTGTTTAAAAAGTTGATTTTGAAACTTGATGTAGTTATGAAAAAGTGTGCATTTTAGGTAGGTTTTCCATTTGTCAAGAGTCATGATATTGAGTATATTAGGGAAAAGTTTTGGTAGATCAAGTAGACTGGTATAGATTTCTTCTAGAGGAAGTGAGGTATATAAGTTTTCAAAATCATAGCAGTTAATGTTTTGGATGTTAATGGTATGAATGGTATTAATGACAGGAATGTTATTATGAATGATCCAGCAATAGTTATGATTAGTGTTACAATCATCGAAAATAAATTTACAGATTTTATTAAGTTGAATTGAAAAATAATAGTCTATATTTTTCTTGTAATTATTAGTTCCATTAGCTATAAATCTAAATTTTAATGGTGTTTTATGGAATTTGGGAATCGCATAAAGATTAGTAAATCTGTTGTAGTTTGCATTGAAAGTAATATTGAGTTTCTTATGAAAAGTTTTAATCCTGTTTATTATAGATGTTTCTGTAAGGTTGGCTGATTGATAAGTAGTTGCGTTGAGAAGTTCTTTATGAATAATCTCAGTGTAGAATTGTTTTCATATAATGCTAAAGTTATTAGTTGCTTTATCTATTTTTGTAATAGTAAAAAGCTGTTTTAATTTACTAATATCAGATGTAAGTTGCGACCAGGTCAGTGTACTTTTAAATTTGAGGTGACTGATTTTTGTGGATATGCGTTGAAGAATTTTAGCTTTCCATTTTAAGAAGGTATCTATGGGAAAATTCAGTTGATAGCTTGCTTTAACTATAAATTCGTTGATGTTGTTTTCGAAAGTCTTGTAACAGTAATTTGTAGTCATGTTTCTGACTGGTCTAAATTTTGTACCATAACTCATTAGTGTTTTTAGTTGATGGTTTTGTATGATGTTCAGGTTGCCAGTAATTATGTGCTGGTGATTAGAATCTACGTAATTGCTGTAAATTGGTGTCTTACAATGTCATTCTGCAGTTTCATCTATTTCATGGTGGTTAGTAAGCAAGTTGCTTAAGGTCCTTTGATATTTAAATGCAATCATTGGTATAGTGTCAACTGCGGGGAAGTAATCTTTACAATCTCTGATGATTCTTGAGAAATGAATATTGTCAAACTGCGGATGCAGAAAATTGACTTTAAAATAAATTTTGCGTTGAGTGAGACTATTAGAGAGTCTGAAAAGACTAAAATCAAGAATCATGTCTTTAATGATTTGTATGTCGTCGTAGCTTTCTTGAATGAATTTTTTTTGGTTGATAAGGAATTTATTAGTACAGGAGTGTAACCAGTTGAGAAGTTTCTTGGGAAAACAGTCTGAGTCAAAAAAACATTTCAATTGTTTTTTCAATGCAAGTGTATCCAAAGTGGATAAAAATCTCGCATTATTTTTTATTTTGCTTCCTCTTTTTCCTCTCTGCGTTTTGATGCTGTAGAGTTTAAATTGGCTGAAAATAGACTTCTTAGAAGTATCTCTATGACTATGTATATAAGTGTTAAGTCCATATGGATAAAGTGAACGTTGTTTTAGTATATAGAGAGATTCCTGAAAAATTCGTGTTTTGTGATTGGGTATTATATCTAGTATCTGAAGTTGAATAGAGTTGAAGTCATGGTGTTTAAAGTGTTCTAATTCTGCTGTATTAAGTTGTGATGGTGTACTTATTTTAATGTTATTTTTTTGTGCGTTGAATTTTTTGATTTGAGCTCTATGGTTATTGATTCGAAAGTTAAGATTGTTTTTAGTCTGTCCTATATATTTAATATGTCAAGTACCGCATGTAATCATGTAAATACAGTTAAATGTTTTTCATAAAAATTGTTTTTTGGGTTTACCTGTAGCAGGCATGGCGTTAAATTTTCAAGTTTGTCATCTAGTGGAATGACATTTAGTGATTTCAATATGAGTTAAACTAGCAAGATATAAAAGTAAGGAGGCTGCTAACCTTCAATACAGTAAAGTTTTTGTATAAGAACTTTAAAACTTAAAAAGGTTGGAGATAATATATAAAGTGGGTACATTAGGTAAGAGATAAATAGCGCTAATAGCTGCTATTTAGCATATCAAATGTTGTATGAACTTAAATCCATTTAGTGCGAATACAAGTTATTATTACTTGCGCAATTGCTGCAAAGTTAGTTAATAATAATTTATTTCCTAAACCGTATTGATTAATTGATTATATTATCTCCTAAGTTTAATTAAAGTAGAATTATTTTAAAAGTGTGCATCCATACTGGTAAGTTATATTTTGAAAGATGTTTTGAAGTAATTTGAAAGCAAAATGTTAATAATGTTTTAACGGGGACTGGAGTTAAATCATCACGAAGAATAATATTACAATTGCAAAAGTAGAAATTAAAACATGTAATTATTGTCATTGATCGGAAATTAGTTGACTTTTCAAGGGAAACAAACCAACTCCCGTTCAATGATCAATAATTGATAGAAATACGTAAATATGAAAGTGTTTCGTCTTTACTCGAGTTATAAATTAAAGCCAAACCGGCAATTCTAGTCAGGCCAAATATTTCCGCAATAGTTGTTACTCAAAGAACTGATTCTCATGAAGCATTTTAGTCAATTCAATTTGGAGTAAAAATCAATTACTGTAGAGAAATCTTGTAAAACTCGAGTAATCGTCCCCGACACTATCATCTTTATGTATTTGAGTACTATATTATTTGTAGAAATTAAACATTGGAAATTGTCATTATGAAATCGAAATCAAAGTAAAGTTGAAATAAACATAGAAGATTATAAAAAAGATAAATAATGCAAACTTTGCAAAAACAAATCAAAGAGAACATAAAAATAATATAAAAATAATATAAAAATAAAATAGAAAATAATATAAATAAGATCAGTGAATGTACATGAAGATATAAAGGCCAGAAAGGTATTAAGTAACTTACATTCTTTCTAGTGGGGGAGTTGGCAGTGTGTTCTCTTCGTGTCTGACTCAGAAGTGTAGGGTGTCCGAAAATTCTTAGCGGCAGTAGGGGCTTTGAATTATATCAGTCGGCAAGACTTGGGTGAAGAAATTTATGGTAGTGGGTGGGACTTGGAATTCTTGAGGGATGTATTTTGTGGAGTTCTTATCTGAGAGAGACCGTCTGTTAAGATTTTTTTAAAAATACTAGTGAATGGAAATTAATTAATTTCTGGCTAATTGTCGTGTCGCAATGATTAAGAATTTAAGAAAGGAAAAAGGCATTTTCGCTATCCAAGAGCTAGTAGACAGTCTAAAGGCAGGAAATAGGCCCATTTTTTTAGTAACAGTATAGTAACAGTATATGTCTGAAGACAATTAGCTTTTTACAATATATACAATTGAGTAATTACACTATATACAAATCTTTCAACTGACAGTCATCCAACTTATACCGCCTTCTCAGGTTTAGGAATAAATTATCATATCCCTATCAGTTAAATGATTTAGAGTGAGTATTTAACGCCTGCTCTTTTAAGGCAATGGTTGATAAATTGAAAGGGAATTAGATTATTTTTGAGAATTTTGATAAGGATCAAAATTTCGCGTTGTAAATCTATTGTATCTGTGCATATAGTTTTAATTCGTTGTATTTGATTAATTATAGTATTGTTAATTACTTTTTTGGATATGTTGGAGTTCCAATTTATTAATTTATTAGTATTGAAATTGAAGTTTCTTGTTTTGTCAAAAAGTAAAATTTTTTTGTAGTTAATGATTTGAAGATCTAGAAAGTCTATGCTATTTTGTGAATTATTAGTTTTATTAAGTTTAAGACAATTCGGATAAATGTCGGAGTTTTCAATTTTACCAAAATTATTAATTGTAATAAGGTCATCAATAAATCTGTAGGTGTGTTTGTAGTAATTTAACTCTTGTGGTTGTAGATTTTTTTGGAAGTTAAATTCTTTGACAAATAAAAAGATATTACAGATCGAGGTGCTGGAATGTAAGCCCATTGGCAATCCTCTGACTTGTTTAAAAAGTTGATTTTGAAACTTGATGTAGTTATGAAAAAGTGTGCATTTTAGGTAGGTTTTCCATTTGTCAAGAGTCATGATATTGAGTATATTAGGGAAAAGTTTTGGTAGATCAAGTAGACTGGTATAGATTTCTTCTAGAGGAAGTGAGGTATATAAGTTTTCAAAATCATAGCAGTTAATGTTTTGGATGTTAATCGTATGAATGGTATTAATGACAGGAGTGTTATTATGAATGATCCAGCAATAGTTATGATTAGTGTTACAATCATCGAAAATAAATTTACAGATTTTATTAAGTTGAATTGAAAAATAATAGTCTATATTTTTCTTGTAATTATTAGTTCCACTAGCTATAAATCTAAATTTTAATGGTGTTTTATGGAATTTGGGAATCGCATAAAGATTAGTAAATCTGTTGTAGTTTGCATTGAAAGTAATATTGAGTTTCTTATGAAAAGTTTTAATCCTGTTTATTATAGATGTTTCTGTAAGGTTGGCTGATTGATAAGTAGTTGCGTTGAGAAGTTCTTTATGAATAATCTCAGTGTAGAATTGTTTTCATATAATGCTAAAGTTATTAGTTGCTTTATCTATTTTTGTAATAGTAAAAAGCTGTTTTAATTTACTAATATCAGATGTAAGTTGCGACCAGTTCAGTGTACTTTTAAATTTGAGGTGACTGATTTCTGTGGATATGCGTTGAAGAATTTTAGCTTTCCATTTTAAGAAGGTATCTATGGGAAAATTCAGTTGATAGCTTGCTTTAACTATAAATTCGTTGATGTTGTTTTCGAAAGTCTTGTAACAGTAATTTGTAGTCATGTTTCTGACTGGTCTAAATTTTGTACCATAACTCATTAGTGTTTTTAGTTGATGGTTTTGTATGATATTCAGGTTGCCAGTAATTATGTGCTGGTGATTAGAATCTACGTAATTGCTGTAAATTGGTGTCTTACAATGTCATTCTGCAGTTTCATCTATTTCATGGTGGTTAGTAAGCAAGTTGCTTAAGGTCCTTTGATATTTAAATGCAATCATTGGTATAGTGTCAACTGCGGGGAAGTAATCTTTACAATCTCTTATGATTCTTGAGAAATGAATATTGTCAAACTGCGGATGCAGAAAATTGACTTTAAAACAAATTTTGCGTTGAGTGAGACTATTAGAGAGTCTGAAAAGACTAAAATCAAGAATCATGTCTTTAATGATTTGTATGTCGTCGTAGCTTTCTTGAATGAATTTTTTTAGTTTGATAAGGAATTTATTAGTACGGGAGTGTAACCAGTTGAGAAGTTTCTTGGGAAAACAGTCTGAGTCAAAAAAACATTTCAATTGTTTTTTCAATGCAAGTGTATCCAAAGTGGATAAAAATCTCGCATTATTTTTTATTTTGCTTCCTCTTTTTCCTCTCTGCGTTTTGATGCTGTAGAGTTTAAATTGGCTGAAAATAGACTTCTTAGAAGTATCTCTATGACTATGTATATAAGTGTTAAGTCCATATGGATAAAGTGAACGTTGTTTTAGTATATAGAGAGATTCCTGAAAAATTCGTGTTTTGTGATTGGGTATTATATCTAGTATCTGAAGTTGAATAGAGTTGAAGTCATGGTGTTTAAAGTGTTCTAATTCTGCTGTATTAAGTTGTGATGGTGTACTTATTTTAATGTTATTTTTTTGTGCGTTGAATTTTTTGATTTGAGCTCTATGGTTATTGATTCGAAAGTTAAGATTGTTTTTAGTCTGTCCTATATATTTAATATGTCAAGTACCGCATGTAATCATGTAAATACAGTTAAATGTTTTTCATAGAAATTGTTTTTTGGGTTTACCTGTAGCAGGCATGGCGTTAAATTTTCAAGTTTGTCATCTAGTGGAATGACATTTAGTGATTTCAATATGAGTTAAACTAGCAAGATATAAAAGTAAGGAGGCTGCTAACCTTCAATACAGTAAAGTTTTTGTATAAGAACTTTAAAACTTAAAAAGGTTGGAGATAATATATAAAGTGGGTACATTAGGTAAGAGATAAATAGCGCTAATAGCTGCTATTTAGCATATCAAATGTTGTATGAACTTAAATCCATTTAGTGCGAATACAAGTTATTATTACTTGCGCAATTGCTGCAAAGTTAGTTAATAATAATTTATTTCCTAAACCGTATTGATTAATTGATTATATTATCTCCTAAGTTTAATTAAAGTAGAATTATTTTAAAAGTGTGCATCCATACTGGTAAGTTATATTTTGAAAGATGTTTTGAAGTAATTTGAAAGCAAAATGTTAATAATGTTTTAACGGGGACTGGAGTTAAATCATCACGAAGAATAATATTACAATTGCAAAAGTAGAAATTAAAACATGTAATTATTGTCATTGATCGGAAATTAGTTGACTTTTCAAGGGGAACAAACCAACTCCCGTTCAATGATCAATAATTGATAGAAATACGTAAATATGAAAGTGTTTCGTCTTTACTCGAGTTATAAATTAAAGCCAAACCGGCAATTCTAGTCAGGCCAAATATTTCCGCGAATAGTTGTTACTCAAAGAACTGATTCTCATGAAGCATTTTAGTCAATTCAATTTGGAGTAAAAATCAATTACTGTAGAGAAATCTTGTAAAACTCGAGTAATCGTCCCCGACACTATCATCTTTATGTATTTGAGTACTATATTATTTGTAGAAATTAAACATTGGAAATTGTCATTATGAAATCGAAATCAAAGTAAAGTTGAAATAAACATAGAAGATTATAAAAAAGATAAATAATGCAAACTTTGCAAAAACAAATCAAAGAGAACATAAAAATAATATAAAAATAATATAAAAATAAAATAGAAAATAATATAAATAAGATCAGTGAATGTACATGAAGATATAAAGGCCAGAAAGGTATTAAGTAACTTACATTCTTTCTAGTGGGGGAGTTGGTAGTGTGTTCTCTTCGTGTCTGACTCAGAAGTGTAGGGTGTCTGAAAATTCTTAGCGGCAGTAGGGGCTTTGAATTATATCAGTCGGCAAGACTTGGGTGAAGAAATTTATGGTAGTGGGTGGGACTTGGAATTCTTGAGGGATGTATTTTGTGGAGTTCTTATCTGAGAGAGACCGTCTGTTAAGATTTTTTTAAAAATACTAGTGAATGGAAATTAATTAATTTCTGGCTAATTGTCGTGTCGCAATGATTAAGAATTTAAGAAAGGAAAAAGGCATTTTCGCTATCCAAGAGCTAGTAGACAGTCTAAAGGCAGGAAATAGGCCCATTTTTTTAGTAACAGTATAGTAACAGTATATGTCTGAAGACAATTAGCTTTTTACAATATATACAATTGAGTAATTACACTATATACAAATCTTTCAACTGACAGTCATCCAACTTATACCGCCTTCTCAGGTTTAGGAATAAATTATCATATCCCTATCAGTTAAATGATTTAGAGTGAGTATTTAACGCCTGCTCTTTTAAGGCAATGGTTGATAAATTGAAAGGGAATTAGATTATTTTTGAGAATTTTGATAAGGATCAAAATTTCGCGTTGTAAATCTATTGTATCTGTGCATATAGTTTTAATTCGTTGTATTTGATTAATTATAGTATTGTTAATTACTTTTTTGGATATGTTGGAGTTCCAATTTATTAATTTGTTAGTATTGAAATTGAAGTTTCTTGTTTTGTCAAAAAGTAAAATTTTTTTGTAGTTAATGATTTGAAGATCTAGAAAGTCTATGCTATTTTGTGAATTATTAGTTTTATTAAGTTTAAGACAATTCGGATAAATGTCGGAGTTTTCAATTTTACCAAAATTATTAATTGTAATAAGGTCATCAATAAATCTGTAGGTGTGTTTGTAGTAATTTAACTCTTGTGGTTGTAGATTTTTTTGGAAGTTAAATTCTTTGACAAATAAAAAGATATTACAGATCGAGGTGCTGGAATGTAAGCCCATTGGCAATCCTCTGACTTGTTTAAAAAGTTGATTTTGAAACTTGATGTAGTTATGAAAAAGTGTGCATTTTAGGTAGGTTTTCCATTTGTCAAGAGTCATGATATTGAGTATATTAGGGAAAAGTTTTGGTAGATCAAGTAGACTGGTATAGATTTCTTCTAGAGGAAGTGAGGTATATAAGTTTTCAAAATCATAGCAGTTAATGTTTTGGATGTTAATGGTATGAATGGTATTAATGACAGGAGTGTTATTATGAATGATCCAGCAATAGTTATGATTAGTGTTACAATCATCGAAAATAAATTTACAGATTTTATTAAGTTGAATTGAAAAATAATAGTCTATATTTTTCTTGTAATTATTAGTTCCACTAGCTATAAATCTAAATTTTAATGGTGTTTTATGGAATTTGGGAATCGCATAAAGATTAGTAAATCTGTTGTAGTTTGCATTGAAAGTAATATTGAGTTTCTTATGAAAAGTTTTAATCCTGTTTATTATAGATGTTTCTGTAAGGTTGGCTGATTGATAAGTAGTTGCGTTGAGAAGTTCTTTATGAATAATCTCAGTGTAGAATTGTTTTCATATAATGCTAAAGTTATTAGTTGCTTTATCTATTTTTGTAATAGTAAAAAGCTGTTTTAATTTACTAATATCAGATGTAAGTTGCGACCAGTTCAGTGTACTTTTAAATTTGAGGTGACTGATTTCTGTGGATATGCGTTGAAGAATTTTAGCTTTCCATTTTAAGAAGGTATCTATGGGAAAATTCAGTTGATAGCTTGCTTTAACTATAAATTCGTTGATGTTGTTTTCGAAAGTCTTGTAACAGTAATTTGTAGTCATGTTTCTGACTGGTCTAAATTTTGTACCATAACTCATTAGTGTTTTTAGTTGATGGTTTTGTATGATATTCAGGTTGCCAGTAATTATGTGCTGGTGATTAGAATCTACGTAATTGCTGTAAATTGGTGTCTTACAATGTCATTCTGCAGTTTCATCTATTTCATGGTGGTTAGTAAGCAAGTTGCTTAAGGTCCTTTGATATTTAAATGCAATCATTGGTATAGTGTCAACTGCGGGGAAGTAATCTTTACAATCTCTTATGATTCTTGAGAAATGAATATTGTCAAACTGCGGATGCAGAAAATTGACTTTAAAACAAATTTTGCGTTGAGTGAGACTATTAGAGAGTCTGAAAAGACTAAAATCAAGAATCATGTCTTTAATGATTTGTATGTCGTCGTAGCTTTCTTGAATGAATTTTTTTAGTTTGATAAGGAATTTATTAGTACGGGAGTGTAACCAGTTGAGAAGTTTCTTGGGAAAACAGTCTGAGTCAAAAAAACATTTCAATTGTTTTTTCAATGCAAGTGTATCCAAAGTGGATAAAAATCTCGCATTATTTTTTATTTTGCTTCCTCTTTTTCCTCTCTGCGTTTTGATGCTGTAGAGTTTAAATTGGCTGAAAATAGACTTCTTAGAAGTATCTCTATGACTATGTATATAAGTGTTAAGTCCATATGGATAAAGTGAACGTTGTTTTAGTATATAGAGAGATTCCTGAAAAATTCGTGTTTTGTGATTGGGTATTATATCTAGTATCTGAAGTTGAATAGAGTTGAAGTCATGGTGTTTAAAGTGTTCTAATTCTGCTGTATTAAGTTGTGATGGTGTACTTATTTTAATGTTATTTTTTTGTGCGTTGAATTTTTTGATTTGAGCTCTATGGTTATTGATTCGAAAGTTAAGATTGTTTTTAGTCTGTCCTATATATTTAATATGTCAAGTACCGCATGTAATCATGTAAATACAGTTAAATGTTTTTCATAAAAATTGTTTTTTGGGTTTACCTGTAGCAGGCATGGCGTTAAATTTTCAAGTTTGTCATCTAGTGGAATGACATTTAGTGATTTCAATATGAGTTAAACTAGCAAGATATAAAAGTAAGGAGGCTGCTAACCTTCAATACAGTAAAGTTTTTGTATAAGAACTTTAAAACTTAAAAAGGTTGGAGATAATATATAAAGTGGGTACATTAGGTAAGAGATAAATAGCGCTAATAGCTGCTATTTAGCATATCAAATGTTGTATGAACTTAAAACCATTTAGTGCGAATACAAGTTATTATTACTTGCGCAATTGCTGCAAAGTTAGTTAATAATAATTTATTTCCTAAACCGTATTGATTAATTGATTATATTATCTCCTAAGTTTAATTAAAGTAGAATTATTTTAAAAGTGTGCATCCATACTGGTAAGTTATATTTTGAAAGATGTTTTGAAGTAATTTGAAAGCAAAATGTTAATAATGTTTTAACGGGGACTGGAGTTAAATCATCACGAAGAATAATATTACAATTGCAAAAGTAGAAATTAAAACATGTAATTATTGTCATTGATCGGAAATTAGTTGACTTTTCAAGGGGAACAAACCAACTCCCGTTCAATGATCAATAATTGATAGAAATACGTAAATATGAAAGTGTTTCGTCTTTACTCGAGTTATAAATTAAAGCCAAACCGACAATTCTAGTCAGGCCAAATATTTCCGCGAATAGTTGTTACTCAAAGAACTGATTCTCATGAAGCATTTTAGTCAATTCAATTTGGAGTAAAAATCAATTACTGTAGAGAAATCTTGTAAAACTCGAGTAATCGTCCCCGACACTATCATCTTTATGTATTTGAGTACTATATTATTTGTAGAAATTAAACATTGGAAATTGTCAATATGAAATCGAAATCAAAGTAAAGTTGAAATAAACATAGAAGATTATAAAAAAGATAAATAATGCAAACTTTGCAAAAACAAATCAAAGAGAACATAAAAATAATATGAAAATAATATAAAAATAAAATAGAAAATAATATAAATAAGATCAGTGAATGTACATGAAGATATAAAGGCCAGAAAGGTATTAAGTAACTTACATTCTTTCTAGTGGGGGAGTTGGCAGTGTGTTCTCTTCGTGTCTGACTCAGAAGTGTAGGGTGTCCGAAAATTCTTAGCGGCAGTAGGGGCTTTGAATTATATCAGTCGGCAAGACTTGGGTGAAGAAATTTATGGTAGTGGGTGGGACTTGGAATTCTTGAGGGATGTATTTTGTGGAGTTCTTATCTGAGAGAGACCGTCTGTTAAGATTTTTTTAAAAATACTAGTGAATGGAAATTAATTAATTTCTGGCTAATTGTCGTGTCGCAATGATTAAGAATTTAAGAAAGGAAAAAGGCATTTTCGCTATCCAAGAGCTAGTAGACAGTCTAAAGGCAGGAAATAGGCCCATTTTTTTAGTAACAGTATAGTAACAGTATATGTCTGAAGACAATTAGCTTTTTACAATATATACAATTGAGTAATTACACTATATACAAATCTTTCAACTGACAGTCATCCAACTTATACCGCCTTCTCAGGTTTAGGAATAAATTATCATATCCCTATCAGTTAAATGATTTAGAGTGAGTATTTAACGCCTGCTCTTTTAAGGCAATGGTTGATAAATTGAAAGGGAATTAGATTATTTTTGAGAATTTTGATAAGGATCAAAATTTCGCGTTGTAAATCTATTGTATCTGTGCATATAGTTTTAATTCGTTGTATTTGATTAATTATAGTATTGTTAATTACTTTTTTGGATATGTTGGAGTTCCAATTTATTAATTTGTTAGTATTGAAATTGAAGTTTCTTGTTTTGTCAAAAAGTAAAATTTTTTTGTAGTTAATGATTTGAAGATCTAGAAAGTCTATGCTATTTTGTGAATTATTAGTTTTATTAAGTTTAAGACAATTCGGATAAATGTCGGAGTTTTCAATTTTACCAAAATTATTAATTGTAATAAGGTCATCAATAAATCTGTAGGTGTGTTTGTAGTAATTTAACTCTTGTGGTTGTAGATTTTTTTGGAAGTTAAATTCTTTGACAAATAAAAAGATATTACAGATCGAGGTGCTGGAATGTAAGCCCATTGGCAATCCTCTGACTTGTTTAAAAAGTTGATTTTGAAACTTGATGTAGTTATGAAAAAGTGTGCATTTTAGGTAGGTTTTCCATTTGTCAAGAGTCATGATATTGAGTATATTAGGGAAAAGTTTTGGTAGATCAAGTAGACTGGTATAGATTTCTTCTAGAGGAAGTGAGGTATATAAGTTTTCAAAATCATAGCAGTTAATGTTTTGGATGTTAATGGTATGAATGGTATTAATGACAGGAGTGTTATTATGAATGATCCAGCAATAGTTATGATTAGTGTTACAATCATCGAAAATAAATTTACAGATTTTATTAAGTTGAATTGAAAAATAATAGTCTATATTTTTCTTGTAATTATTAGTTCCATTAGCTATAAATCTAAATTTTAATGGTGTTTTATGGAATTTGGGAATCGCATAAAGATTAGTAAATCTGTTGTAGTTTGCATTGAAAGTAATATTGAGTTTCTTATGAAAAGTTTTAATCCTGTTTATTATAGATGTTTCTGTAAGGTTGGCTGATTGATAAGTAGTTGCGTTGAGAAGTTCTTTATGAATAATCTCAGTGTAGAATTGTTTTCATATAATGCTAAAGTTATTAGTTGCTTTATCTATTTTTGTAATAGTAAAAAGCTGTTTTAATTTACTAATATCAGATGTAAGTTGCGACCAGTTCAGTGTACTTTTAAATTTGAGGTGACTGATTTCTGTGGATATGCGTTGAAGAATTTTAGCTTTCCATTTTAAGAAGGTATCTATGGGAAAATTCAGTTGATAGCTTGCTTTAACTATAAATTCGTTGATGTTGTTTTCGAAAGTCTTGTAACAGTAATTTCTAGTCATGTTTCTGACTGGTCTAAATTTTGTACCATAACTCATTAGTGTTTTTAGTTGATGGTTTTGTATGATATTCAGGTTGCCAGTAATTATGTGCTGGTGATTAGAATCTACGTAATTGCTGTAAATTGGTGTCTTACAATGTCATTCTGCAGTTTCATCTATTTCATGGTGGTTAGTAAGCAAGTTGCTTAAGGTCCTTTGATATTTAAATGCAATCATTGGTATAGTGTCAACTGCGGGGAAGTAATCTTTACAATCTCTTATGATTCTTGAGAAATGAATATTGTCAAACTGCGGATGCAGAAAATTGACTGTAAAACAAATTTTGCGTTGAGTGAGACTATTAGAGAGTCTGAAAAGACTAAAATCAAGAATCATGTCTTTAATGATTTGTATGTCGTCGTAGCTTTCTTGAATGAATTTTTTTAGTTTGATAAGGAATTTATTAGTACGGGAGTGTAACCAGTTGAGAAGTTTCTTGGGAAAACAGTCTGAGTCAAAAAAACATTTCAATTGTTTTTTCAATGCAAGTGTATCCAAAGTGGATAAAAATCTCGCATTATTTTTTATTTTGCTTCCTCTTTTTCCTCTCTGCGTTTTGATGCTGTAGAGTTTAAATTGGCTGAAAATAGACTTCTTAGAAGTATCTCTATGACTATGTATATAAGTGTTAAGTCCATATGGATAAAGTGAACGTTGTTTTAGTATATAGAGAGATTCCTGAAAAATTCGTGTTTTGTGATTGGGTATTATATCTAGTATCTGAAGTTGAATAGAGTTGAAGTCATGGTGTTTAAAGTGTTCTAATTCTGCTGTATTAAGTTGTGATGGTGTACTTATTTTAATGTTATTTTTTTGTGCGTTGAATTTTTTGATTTGAGCTCTATGGTTATTGATTCGAAAGTTAAGATTGTTTTTAGTCTGTCCTATATATTTAATATGTCAAGTACCGCATGTAATCATGTAAATACAGTTAAATGTTTTTCATAAAAATTGTTTTTTGGGTTTACCTGTAGCAGGCATGGCGTTAAATTTTCAAGTTTGTCATCTAGTGGAATGACATTTAGTGATTTCAATATGAGTTAAACTAGCAAGATATAAAAGTAAGGAGGCTGCTAACCTTCAATACAGTAAAGTTTTTGTATAAGAACTTTAAAACTTAAAAAGGTTGGAGATAATATATAAAGTGGGTACATTAGGTAAGAGATAAATAGCGCTAATAGCTGCTATTTAGCATATCAAATGTTGTATGAACTTAAATCCATTTAGTGCGAATACAAGTTATTATTACTTGCGCAATTGCTGCAAAGTTAGTTAATAATAATTTATTTCCTAAACCGTATTGATTAATTGATTATATTATCTCCTAAGTTTAATTAAAGTAGAATTATTTTAAAAGTGTGCATCCATACTGGTAAGTTATATTTTGAAAGATGTTTTGAAGTAATTTGAAAGCAAAATGTTAATAATGTTTTAACGGGGACTGGAGTTAAATCATCACGAAGAATAATATTACAATTGCAAAAGTAGAAATTAAAACATGTAATTATTGTCATTGATCGGAAATTAGTTGACTTTTCAAGGGGAACAAACCAACTCCCGTTCAATGATCAATAATTGATAGAAATACGTAAATATGAAAGTGTTTCGTCTTTACTCGAGTTATAAATTAAAGCCAAACCGGCAATTCTAGTCAGGCCAAATATTTCCGCGAATAGTTGTTACTCAAAGAACTGATTCTCATGAAGCATTTTAGTCAATTCAATTTGGAGTAAAAATCAATTACTGTAGAGAAATCTTGTAAAACTCGAGTAATCGTCCCCGACACTATCATCTTTATGTATTTGAGTACTATATTATTTGTAGAAATTAAACATTGGAAATTGTCAATATGAAATCGAAATCAAAGTAAAGTTGAAATAAACATAGAAGATTATAAAAAAGATAAATAATGCAAACTTTGCAAAAACAAATCAAAGAGAACATAAAAATAATATGAAAATAATATAAAAATAAAATAGAAAATAATATAAATAAGATCAGTGAATGTACATGAAGATATAAAGGCCAGAAAGGTATTAAGTAACTTACATTCTTTCTAGTGGGGGAGTTGGCAGTGTGTTCTCTTCGTGTCTGACTCAGAAGTGTAGGGTGTCCGAAAATTCTTAGCGGCAGTAGGGGCTTTGAATTATATCAGTCGGCAAGACTTGGGTGAAGAAATTTATGGTAGTGGGTGGGACTTGGAATTCTTGAGGGATGTATTTTGTGGAGTTCTTATCTGAGAGAGACCGTCTGTTAAGATTTTTTTAAAAATACTAGTGAATGGAAATTAATTAATTTCTGGCTAATTGTCGTGTCGCAATGATTAAGAATTTAAGAAAGGAAAAAGGCATTTTCGCTATCCAAGAGCTAGTAGACAGTCTAAAGGCAGGAAATAGGCCCATTTTTTTAGTAACAGTATAGTAACAGTATATGTCTGAAGACAATTAGCTTTTTACAATATATACAATTGAGTAATTACACTATATACAAATCTTTCAACTGACAGTCATCCAACTTATACCGCCTTCTCAGGTTTAGGAATAAATTATCATATCCCTATCAGTTAAATGATTTAGAGTGAGTATTTAACGCCTGCTCTTTTAAGGCAATGGTTGATAAATTGAAAGGGAATTAGATTATTTTTGAGAATTTTGATAAGGATCAAAATTTCGCGTTGTAAATCTATTGTATCTGTGCATATAGTTTTAATTCGTTGTATTTGATTAATTATAGTATTGTTAATTACTTTTTTGGATATGTTGGAGTTCCAATTTATTAATTTGTTAGTATTGAAATTGAAGTTTCTTGTTTTGTCAAAAAGTAAAATTTTTTTGTAGTTAATGATTTGAAGATCTAGAAAGTCTATGCTATTTTGTGAATTATTAGTTTTATTAAGTTTAAGACAATTCGGATAAATGTCGGAGTTTTCAATTTTACCAAAATTATTAATTGTAATAAGGTCATCAATAAATCTGTAGGTGTGTTTGTAGTAATTTAACTCTTGTGGTTGTAGATTTTTTTGGAAGTTAAATTCTTTGACAAATAAAAAGATATTACAGATCGAGGTGCTGGAATGTAAGCCCATTGGCAATCCTCTGACTTGTTTAAAAAGTTGATTTTGAAACTTGATGTAGTTATGAAAAAGTGTGCATTTTAGGTAGGTTTTCCATTTGTCAAGAGTCATGATATTGAGTATATTAGGGAAAAGTTTTGGTAGATCAAGTAGACTGGTATAGATTTCTTCTAGAGGAAGTGAGGTATATAAGTTTTCAAAATCATAGCAGTTAATGTTTTGGATGTTAATCGTATGAATGGTATTAATGACAGGAGTGTTATTATGAATGATCCAGCAATAGTTATGATTAGTGTTACAATCATCGAAAATAAATTTACAGATTTTATTAAGTTGAATTGAAAAATAATAGTCTATATTTTTCTTGTAATTATTAGTTCCACTAGCTATAAATCTAAATTTTAATGGTGTTTTATGGAATTTGGGAATCGCATAAAGATTAGTAAATCTGTTGTAGTTTGCATTGAAAGTAATATTGAGTTTCTTATGAAAAGTTTTAATCCTGTTTATTATAGATGTTTCTGTAAGGTTGGCTGATTGATAAGTAGTTGCGTTGAGAAGTTCTTTATGAATAATCTAAGTGTAGAATTGTTTTCATATAATGCTAAAGTTATTAGTTGCTTTATCTATTTTTGTAATAGTAAAAAGCTGTTTTAATTTACTAATATCAGATGTAAGTTGCGACCAGTTCAGTGTACTTTTAAATTTGAGGTGACTGATTTCTGTGGATATGCGTTGAAGAATTTTAGCTTTCCATTTTAAGAAGGTATCTATGGGAAAATTCAGTTGATAGCTTGCTTTAACTATAAATTCGTTGATGTTGTTTTCGAAAGTCTTGTAACAGTAATTTGTAGTCATGTTTCTGACTGGTCTAAATTTTGTACCATAACTCATTAGTGTTTTTAGTTGATGGTTTTGTATGATATTCAGGTTGCCAGTAATTATGTGCTGGTGATTAGAATCTACGTAATTGCTGTAAATTGGTGTCTTACAATGTCATTCTGCAGTTTCATCTATTTCATGGTGGTTAGTAAGCAAGTTGCTTAAGGTCCTTTGATATTTAAATGCAATCATTGGTATAGTGTCAACTACGGGGAAGTAATCTTTACAATCTCTGATGATTCTTGAGAAATGAATATTGTCAAACTGCGGATGCAGAAAATTGACTTTAAAATAAATTTTGCGTTGAGTGAGACTATTAGAGAGTCTGAAAAGACTAAAATCAAGAATCATGTCTTTAATGATTTGTATGTCGTCGTAGCTTTCTTGAATGAATTTTTTTAGTTTGATAAGGAATTTATTAGTACAGGAGTGTAACCAGTTGAGAAGTTTCTTGGGAAAACAGTCTGAGTCAAAAAAACATTTCAATTGTTTTTTCAATGCAAGTGTATCCAAAGTGGATAAAAATCTCGCATTATTTTTTATTTTGCTTCCTCTTTTTCCTCTCTGCGTTTTGATGCTGTAGAGTTTAAATTGCCTGAAAATAGACTTCTTAGAAGTATCTCTATGACTATGTATATAAGTGTTAAGTCCATATGGATAAAGTGAACGTTGTTTTAGTATATAGAGAGATTCCTGAAAAATTCGTGTTTTGTGATTGGGTATTATATCTAGTATCTGAAGTTGAATAGAGTTGAAGTCATGGTGTTTAAAGTGTTCTAATTCTGCTGTATTAAGTTGTGATGGTGTACTTATTTTAATGTTATTTTTTTGTGCGTTGAATTTTTTGATTTGAGCTCTATGGTTATTGATTCGAAAGTTAAGATTGTTTTTAGTCTGTCCTATATATTTAATATGTCAAGTACCGCATGTAATCATGTAAATACAGTTAAATGTTTTTCATAAAAATTGTTTTTTGGGTTTACCTGTAGCAGGCATGGCGTTAAATTTTCAAGTTTGTCATCTAGTGGAATGACATTTAGTGATTTCAATATGAGTTAAACTAGCAAGATATAAAAGTAAGGAGGCTGCTAACCTTCAATACAGTAAAGTTTTTGTATAAGAACTTTAAAACTTAAAAAGGTTGGAGATAATATATAAAGTGGGTACATTAGGTAAGAGATAAATAGCGCTAATAGCTGCTATTTAGCATATCAAATGTTGTATGAACTTAAATCCATTTAGTGCGAATACAAGTTATTATTACTTGCGCAATTGCTGCAAAGTTAGTTAATAATAATTTATTTCCTAAACCGTATTGATTAATTGATTATATTATCTCCTAAGTTTAATTAAAGTAGAATTATTTTAAAAGTGTGCATCCATACTGGTAAGTTATATTTTGAAAGATGTTTTGAAGTAATTTGAAAGCAAAATGTTAATAATGTTTTAACGGGGACTGGAGTTAAATCATCACGAAGAATAATATTACAATTGCAAAAGTAGAAATTAAAACATGTAATTATTGTCATTGATCGGAAATTAGTTGACTTTTCAAGGGGAACAAACCAACTCCCGTTCAATGATCAATAATTGATAGAAATACGTAAATATGAAAGTGTTTCGTCTTTACTCGAGTTATAAATTAAAGCCAAACCGGCAATTCTAGTCAGGCCAAATATTTCCGCGAATAGTTGTTACTCAAAGAACTGATTCTCATGAAGCATTTTAGTCAATTCAATTTGGAGTAAAAATCAATTACTGTAGAGAAATCTTGTAAAACTCGAGTAATCGTCCCCGACACTATCATCTTTATGTATTTGAGTACTATATTATTTGTAGAAATTAAACATTGGAAATTGTCATTATGAAATCGAAATCAAAGTAAAGTTGAAATAAACATAGAAGATTATAAAAAAGATAAATAATGCAAACTTTGCAAAAACAAATCAAAGAGAACATAAAAATAATATGAAAATAATATAAAAATAAAATAGAAAATAATATAAATAAGATCAGTGAATGTACATGAAGATATAAAGGCCAGAAAGGTATTAAGTAACTTACATTCTTTCTAGTGGGGGAGTTGGCAGTGTGTTCTCTTCGTGTCTGACTCAGAAGTGTAGGGTGTCCGAAAATTCTTAGCGGCAGTAGGGGCTTTGAATTATATCAGTCGGCAAGACTGTTCCCCTTGAAAAGTCAACTAATTTCGGATCAATGACAATAATTACATGTTTTAATTTCTACTTTTGCAATTGTAATATTATTCTTCGTGATGATTTAACTCCAGTCCCCGTTAAAACATTATTAACATTTTGCTTTCAAATTACTTCAAAACATCTTTCAAAATATAACTTACCAGTATGGATGCACACTTTTAAAATAATTCTACTTTAATTAAACTTAGGAGATAATATAATCAATTAATCAATACGGTTTAGGAAATAAATTATCATATATCATATATATATATATATATATAATGAAACTGCTGGTTCGATGACACGACATGAATGATTTGATTGAGAATACGGCACAAACTTGCATTAAAATCTTCAGTGAAACAGAACTTTCCCCATGATTCACTGTGAAAATAGCTTAAACCCTTGTAGATTTCTTCATAATTAGAACTGGCCGAAAAATGTAGTGACAGAACAATTTTGGAAGCACTGAAATAATAACAATGTAATACTGATGGCGTTAACGGCGTTAATGGCGTTGAAAGAAGAACAGATGTAAATGCGTAGGAATACTGATGGCGTTAGATACTTGATGCTTAGAGCGTCTATCCATTTTGAAGAATAAGCAGTCGAGCGGGATTAAATTCTTTTTTAATTTTTTTTTTATTTAAAGTCACATTTTCTAGCCACAATTCACTTGGCACTCTACTCGTGCCTATTGAAGAACATTTAAAATTTTGATATTATTGCCATAGAAGCGAATATAGCAGCACATACATGATTTCAGAAAAACATTGGGCCAAGAGGAAAGCACAAGCAAAAGCGACGCATCAGTTCATAGAAAGAAGGGAGGGAGACAACAGCTCCAGTTTTTAGTTTTGGTTTACAATTTTGTGATTGGTCAAGAGGCATCTGCATTAAGGGTTACGTAAGATCGCATGATTAATTTGAATGACGCAGTTTAAATTTATAGTCCTATTTTTAGGACAGATAGATGAAGTTCCCAAATGAAATAAAAAATAAAAGAGGTCATTGTGAATTAAATTTAGAAGTTTGCTTTCATATTTTTTATCTTACATATATATATATATTAATTTTTACAAATAATATAGAACTCAAATGCATAAACACGAGGGTGTCGGGGACGGTAACTCGAGTTTTTTCGGATTTCTCTACAGAAATTGCTTTTCACTCAAAATTGAATTGGCTTAAATGCTTCATAGGAATAAGTTCTTTGAGTATCAACATTGGTTCATAATTCCTACTATTCGCGGAAATATTTGGCTTGACTAGAATTGCCGGTTTGGCTTAACCTTATTACTCGAGTAAAGACGAAACACCTTCGTATTTACGTATTTATTTATTAATTATTGTTCATTGAACAGGAGTTGGTTTGTTCCCCTTGAGAAGTCAACTAATTTCCGATCAATGACAATGCTTACATGCTTTTAATTTAATTTTTCCTTTTTACCATTGAAATTTTGTTCTTCATGATGATTTAATTCCAGTCCCCGTTAAAACATTATTAACATTACTTTCAAGTTTCTTCAAAACATCTTTCAAAATATAACTTACTAGTATGGATTCACTCTTCTAAAATAATTCTACTTTAATTAAACTTAGGAGATAATACAGTAGAAGTCCATTAGTCCGGCATCCAACAGTCCGGAATGCCCGATAGTCCGGCATCGCTCCGGAAAATTGTAAAAATTTTGGTTTTCTCCAAAAGTGTGTCTTTAAAGCAAATAAAACCGCTGGAGAGATATTCGGAAGTTTTCGAGGTAGTTCGAGATCATGCGGAAGCGCTCGGTATAGTTCGGAAACAATTAGCGGCCGGCTAATCTCAGCTGTCACAACAAATTCAGGTGCAGTGCAGCTCCGTTAATCAATCACGAAGCGTCTTCGCCATTTTTTTGTGCGTTGTTGTTTTGTGTCCTTTCACATCGCAGTAAACGTAACTTTTGAAACTGTTTATAAAAAAAGTGATTTTCGTTCTAACTGTACAGTGACCATGTTTTCAAAACCTAAGCCTTCGAGTTCAAAAGGAGAGAAACGAAAACACGTAACACTGACTCTCAATCAGAAAATAGAAATCATCAAACGGCTGGAAAAAGGCGAGAATAGAAATGTTTTAATGAATGAGTTTAATATTGGCTCATCAACTATTTATGACATTAAAAAACAAAAAGATGAACTAATGAAGTTTGCTTCTCAATCGGTAACAACTGAAAAATTGGCTTCTAGACAAACATTAAAAAAACCAAAACTGGAACAGCTAGATAGTGTATTGTTCAAATGGTTTAGTGCAGTACGTTCTGAAGGAAAGCCGGTAACAGGGCCAATGATTGTTGAAAAGGCAAAGAAATTCGGCCAAGATTTAGGAGTTGCTGAAAGTGAATGTAATTATTCTGATGGTTGGCTCATAAACTTTAAGTTTCGGCATGGAATTCGAAGACTTGATGTAACTGGAGAAACCCTTTCAGCAAACCAAAACTCTGCAGAAAAATACAAAGACGAGTTTGAGAAAATCGTGGCTGATAATGATTTAACACCTGAACAGATTTACAATGCTGATGAAACAGGGCTATTGTGGCGATGTTTACCAACATCTACACTAGCTGGGGGAGGAGAAAAAGCAGCCAAGGGTTTAAAAAAAAACAAAGACAGATTAACCGTTTTGCTATGTGCTAATGCGTCTGGAAACCACCGAGTGACCCCTTTTGTGATAGGTAAATCTGCAAAACCCAGGGCTTTTAAGAATGTTACACACTTGCCTGTCCAATACGATGCTCAATCAAATGCGTGGATAACTGCCGCCCTCTTTAAAGACTGGTTTTTTCACCACTTTGTGCCTGAGGTCAAGGAATCCTTCAAAAGCCTTGGTCTACCAGAAGATACTAAAGCCATCCTTCTTTTGGACAATTGCAAAGCCCATCCGCCAGTAGATGAGTTAGTTTCTGGAAATATTGTTGCTACTCTGCTCCCACCTAACGTAACATCTTTGATTCAACCCATGGACCAAGGGGTTATTCAAAATTTTAAATGCTTTTATAGAAGGTCTTTTATTCAAGGCCTGTTAAATGCCGACTGTGACGTGACTGATTTTCAAAAAAAGTTTAAAGTAAAAGATGCCGTCTATGCTATTGCACAGTCTTGGAACCAGGTAAAAAATACAACTCTCCAAAAATGCTGGAGAAAACTTTGGCCAGCTGCAAACCCTGCATCTGACCTAACTCTACAGACTGATGAGGAAGAAAACCATCAAGACGCTCTGACCAAAGTTTTGGATGTCGTTAGAAGTACTGACAATCCCTTGAAAAACCTGCCTGAAGATGAGGTAGAGGAGTGGCTTTTAATCGACGAGAATGAGCCTGTTGAACAAGAACTAACCGATGAGGACATTATCAACATTGTAGTAAACCCTCAGCCTACTCAAAATCTTGAAGAAAATGACTCAGATGCCGAAACGGAAGGAAAAAATCAGCTGGGCAGAAGCTGCAGAATCACTAAATAAGTTTATCTCTTTTGCCGAGGCTAGTACTAGGTACAGTGCTTCAGAAATTATTGATTTCCATATCATTAGAAATAAGTTTTATACTAAACGCCAAAAGTCAAGAAAACAAAAAGACATTCGTGATTTTTTTAAATCTAAGTGAAATATGTTTTACAGTACGTGTACATACATTATATGAAATGTAAAATAAACTTTGTTGTATGTATTTACATACTGTATTTTTAGTTTAATTATTAACCTAATTGTTCTTATAATTACCGCCCGATAGACCGGAATTTTCGGTAGTCCGGCACCGAGCCGGTCCCGAACGTGCCGGATTATCGGACTTCTACTGTATAATCAATTAATCAATATTGTTTAAGAAATAAATTATATATATATATATATATATATAAATTTTCTCAATACAAAGAGAAACATAGTAGTTTGCCATAAATTAAAAACAAAAGTTTTTTAACTTGTCCTGTGCTATATAGCTGCACGATTGAAGTAAATTAAACTTAAGGCATCAAAAGTAAAATTAAACTGGAATCAAAACAAGGCAACTCCCCAACAATACTAATGATTGCAGTCGTGGATAAGAGGTAACACATTATATCTAAACAAATCAAATTTAATATAAGAATTCATCAGTAGAATAAACTCGAAAAATAAAAAAGCAAAAATGAAAAATTAATACAAATTATACGAAATATAAAAATATAAAAATAAAAATATTAATTTCCTTTTACTGAAACTCCAATTCAAAACACAACAGGGGAAAAAGAATTAAAGCTTCATAAAAGTCGGTTTCGAATGCATGTTTCGTTCTTCTGAAACATTTGAGATCAAGAACCGAAAAAGAACAATTAAATTTTCATTTAAAACTTTACAATTCAATTAAAACTGAAAGATCGAATCTCAAATGTATCCACAAGTTTCCTTACATGCCTTCGTAACACTTGGAAAAAAGAGAGAAAAATGAATAAAATATTACACTATGCAAAAATAACTATTCAAAAAAAATTATCAAATATGCATTAAATGTAAATTCGACATTCAAAAGCAATTACAAATTAATGAGCAAAACAACGCAGTTTTAAATTAAATTGTCATTTAAACAACTTTAAAAAAATAGGGTGGTCCCCGATTATGCAACCTTAAAATTTTAATACCAAGAAAACGAAACACTTTTCAGAAGGGATTTCTATAAATAATATAGAATTCTAATCCGATACCAAATCATATATAATAATAACAATTCAAGGAAAAGAAATTCTACTTTATATTTATTTTTTTACTAAAACTAAAGGTGGTTATCTTCAAAGAATATTTGATGGTTACACTTTGTAATTAAAACATACTGACAGTTAAATATTAAATTTTCAGATTGTCATTTATTTCAAATAATTCAAATATACTGAATAAACTACAAAGTAACTTACTTTTAACGTAAACTAAACAAATTACGAAAACATTCCAAGCTAGAGCAAACTTGAGAATAAATAATGACAAGGCATTCACCTTCTTGTATTGATTAAGGTTTTCTTTGACGGATAAAGAAAAAATAGTATGTAATAAATGTATGTAAATAATTATAAACTTCTTTTTTCTTATTACAACATTCAGATACAACACCCCACGGCGTTTCGATTTTGAAGAAGTTTCTAGCCTTGCAGAAAAATTACTAGAAAGTGTCTTCATCTTGAATTGTAGGTGCTCATCTGTCATTCTGATCGTTTTTTTAGACTTACTAATTTTCAACTACGAAAACGAAACTGCTCACATATTCGCAACTGCGGGTATTTTCGTTCTGACAAGTTCGAAATAAAGTTAATCAAACCTGTATATTCAAATCTTTGAATAAGAATTATAGCACAATGTAAATTAATTAGCTCCATTTTTAGATTTTCTGGGTTTTACTCACTTTCGTTTTTAATGGTGATGAAAATAATGTAAAACTTAACTATAAATCCTTAAAATCATAAACTTTTCTTCAAAATTTTATCACAGTAATTAATGTCATAAAATTCTAATTAATTTACCGAAAATATATTCGCGAGCTGCGAAATATTACTTCGGTATCGCATGCAGGCCGCGGTCCACCAGTTTGAGAGCACTACCATTAAGATTTTTGAGTTCTTAATTCAACCTTCCTGTTTTACCATACACCTCATCGTGAACTTCAATTCTATGCATATCATTTCCGTTGATATTTTTCAAGCTACTTTGTTAGCGTAATAATGTTTTCGTAAATCTTCTTTATTAAGTTCTGAAAAATTAAGTGGAAAATTAAAATTAGCTCTGCTAGTTCTTTAATTGTCCAAAGCTCTGAGAGACTTGACAGAGTGCACACAGCATCTAAAAAGAGTATAAAAATGTTAATTTGCATCTATCCACAGGTTTATGATAACTTGTCATGATGTTTGCATTGAAATTATCTTATCTTGTTCTTTGTAGAATTTCAGTTTCAGATTTAAATTTTGATTCATCTATTAATGTCGCAGTTATTAGTTTTTACCCAATTTCAACCATATTCCTATACTCTGAATCTTTTCTATAATTTAACCAAATGGTTTCAAAATGTCTGTGTATTATATGCCTTTGATCTTTAATGGTAGCACGGTAAGATGCCTACCGTTGCCATAGGGAACGTGAACTGGAAACTACTCGGGCTGTGATATTTTCGTTGAGAGTATTTTTAATTTCTCATGAGAGAAGGTTTCTAGGAAATCAGGATATACAGTTTTTATGCTTCTAGCTATCATATTGCTTTTTCAGAACAAGCTATTTTCTGCTGTTAGAGTTAAATATGAGAATAATAACCTGGGCTAAATTTTGCAGTTTTTCCCCTCTTCTTGTGGGGATTGTTAGCTCAGGTTGCTCTAGGCTATATTATTTAAACATATTATAGATTCTAATTCTCAAACTTTCG